>NW_027556098.1:216903585-222031085 GCF_003287225.1 Phascolarctos cinereus
GAGGTTCACATTTTTTGAACAAGAAAAAAAAATCCTAAAATTGCATTTTGCCATTACAGACTCATACATAAGGAAAGGTTGTGTTTTCTAAGTGACAATTGTTAAGACATAATATTCGAAATCAGTATTTAATCATTGTAATGAGGTATTGTTTAAATATAACCACCTTTAGATTATTCATAGTTTAATTAATATACTCATTATGAAAATCTTTGAATCAGATATTTGATGAACTACTTGTCAGTAACAAGGCAGCATTAATTAGGCCTATATTGAGATTAACATTTTTAAAAGTACAACCGCTTATAATTATAATAGAGCCTAACTAAAGACCGCCTTCGTTGAGATAAAACTAATAATTTCTCTATTTGAACTGTTAGCAAGACATTATTAAATTAGTATAAGCTAATATCTCAAAGTATTAAAATCCTCTTGACCAAACAGATTCTGCCTGTGGCTCAAGGCTTTGGACCCCTGGCTGCTGTTTCTGGGGAGAAGAGTAGGCTATATGATCTTCATCTGCCAGTAACCTAACCAGTAACAAGTGAGTCACGTCTCACTGGGGAAACCGAAGTCTGAGTGAACTCCGCTAAGACCAAATGTCTAGCTCTCTGGCCTGGCAAACCCATTCACACTCATTCAGGAATAGGAAGTGGGCTGAATTCGTGGTTTGGAGGTAGATCGCGGTGTGGAATTTTTTCTGCTTTCCTATTTTTCTTTTAATGATCCTGGGTCAAAACTCTCTGGGCATCCTGGAAAGGCCAAGATAACTACTTCCCGGAAATGTCCTCCAGTTGCCGGAGTGAGAGCCCACCGTTTTCCCATCCCTACACGCTTCCATCCCGTACTTGTGCTTTTCTGGAGAGGCGTCGAATGGACCCAGATCATTTGATCATTCATCATCATGAATTGAAAAATGGGTGCGTGTCACAACAAAAAATCAATGCCATTTATCAACGCTTTCCTCCCAACCACCCACCGGAAATCCACCCCACCCCCACCCCCAACCCCGGCAGAGGCTGCATTTGCAGACCCAGACCTAGACCTAGTCACCGGAATCAAAACCAGCTGCCCCAGCGCTCCCCACCCCCAGGCCAAACCCGTGGTGACTGGCAGGTTCGGTGAATGGACTCTGAGTGCGGGTCAGGGCTCAGATCCCGGACTAGGGTCGCGACCCGCAGCAACCTCTGAAGAGAGGCCTAGACTCGGATCAGAGAGTAGGGCAGGGGCAGAAGCGGCTCACGGGTGCTATCCAGGGAGGCCGGGGAAGTGGGATAAGGTGAGAAAGAGTTAGGTTCGGGTTTGGTCCAGGTGGAATCTTCCCCAGAACGGTCCGAAAGTCTAGGTGGATGGCTTTGGGAACTGGAGAGGTAGTTGAGTCTGCTGGGGGTAGAATGGGAAGGCTGAAACTGAGAGAAGCAGGCGACTGAGTTTCCTGTCCTGACCCATTGAGTTTCCAGAGTCATCCCCGACGGCCCACACAAGCAGGCTACCAGTCAAACCATCTCACAGGCGCATATACTACAAATCCTGCTTTTTAAAGAGGGGAGAGAGTGTGCATCCGAAAGAATCCACTCTACAAAATAATCATTTACAAAGTCCTTTAACCCAAAGCTTCCTGTGCTAAAGACCCCTCCCTCCACCTCCCCTACCTCCCGGTGGAGATTTCAAATCACATTTCAGTTCCAATAAGCAGGGGGAAACATTTCCAAACTGTTTACAGAAATGTCATTCTCCTGGTTAGGCAACGACCAGCTTCCCTGCTCGGACATCGAACACACCCCACTCTCTGGTGAAACACTAAGGCCCAGGGAGCGCTTGGCAATCCGTGAACTAAACAAGCTTTCAGAAGTGCTTAAATCAAACAAGGCTTTGCGAATAAGTGGCCTTAGCCCAAGCTGTCTCCGGCATGGAAGATCCTGCTGCTTTTTTCACCCTCCTCCTGAAAAATGGGGGAATGCTCCCTACCCCCTTTCCTTCTCCCTCTCACTAATTGGGTGTATAGTAGGCACTCAATAAATGGTCGTTGATTGATTGAAAAGGGAGAAATGAAGACATAGACTTTTGAGCTCCCCACCCCCTACCCCGCTAGTGTTTGGCTGGAGACAGATCTGAGTGCTTTCAGTCCAGGGACAGGGGTCAGAGTCTGTCAACCCAGCGAACGAAGGAAGTCCTCTGTTTACTGCTCTTCATCCCAGCCCAAACTTAGTGACTTGGGGAAGGGACACTCCTGAAACCCAAGGCAGTCATAGATTGGCCCAGCAGCTGTCTTGATTGCCCGTCCTTTCTTCCTGCCCTTTAACTTATATTTCCCACTCCCGACTTCAACTCTTCTCGGAAGCACCTGTTCCTTCTCTGAATTTCCTTTCAACAACCTCGTGCTCTCTCCCCGACCCCATTCCCTCTTTCCTCCGCCTTTTAAACAGGAGTAAGGGAGGATTAGAGGAAGCCGCTACAAGAAAGGAGAACAAACTTCTAATGTTGAGAAGGAAAATCTGATGCAAAAAGAGGGGACTGAGGGCCTCAGAAGGGCCAGGAGGTTTCAGGGGCTGAGAACGATTCCCTCCTCTCCTGGGGTGGGGTGAGCACCTAGTCCAAGGACTTCGGGTCTGTGGTGTCCAGACGATCTCAGAGAAGCAGAGCAGGCCATAGGAATGGACACACCAGGCTTGGATTAGACACACTAGCCAAGGCAATCGACTCACTCAGTTTATAAGCATCGAAGTCGCCACTCTTCAGCAGGTCCCGTGGCGAAACTTAGCTAGCATTACACTTTGTCCCAAAAGTTCTTTTCTGAGATGCATCCTTCCCTAGGGTCCAGGTTCTGCCAGCCCCCACGTCTGGTAGGCTCTTGGCCTCTGAGGACTAGTGGGAAGAGGCCAAGGGCCAACCCGCATTGGGCCACAGACAGCATCTGTTTCTGCCTGACTCGAAGATTCCGGGTCCTGGCATCTCAGCCCTGCTCCTTTCTCTCTTGCCCAAAATTCGCTCCTGTACACAGCACACAGGGCATCATCTCTTTTTCGAAACCATAATTTTACTGTCTCAAAGAAACTTTATAACTTATTTACAAAGTTTTTTTTCCCCAGATACAAAGCAATAAGTTAACATTCTCAATATAAAACTAAACTTTGACATATAGAACACTAAACACAGTTGATTTCAATTGATCACATTTTCCAAATTTCACAAGTAAAATGTCAAGATTCCCATTTCACAAAGCATCATGTTTTACAGCCACACAAAACGGAACAAAAAAAGGCTAAATTTGTGCAACATGTTTACAGAACAATAATAATAATAATAATAATATGTACAGCGATTAGATCTTGCACTGGAGTATGTGCATGTAGATTTTTGATTGGCATTTTTCTGTGGCAAAGCCTCTGGAGATCGTTTTTAAAGCTGCACTGTCTCAATTCAAAGCCCATTGGAATAATTTCGCTTCCTCTCTCCTCCCTCTTTCTTCTTTTCCACTCAGAGCAAGCAACTCTCTCTCTCTCTCTCTCTCTCTCTCTCTCTCTCTCTCTCTCTCTCTCTCTCTCTCACACACACACACACACACACACACACACACACAGAGAGAGAGAGAGAGAGAGAGAGAGAGAGAGAGAGGAGAGAGAGAGAGAGAGAGAGAGAGAGAGAGAGCGCCAAGAGAATTCAAATTTTTTCACTCTAAGCAATCAACCGCTCGGAGGATGAATGAAATTGTGTTCGCTTATTTTCATTTTCTTTTCTCTCTCTTTTAAATAACACTGAATATGTAAAAAAAAAAAAAGAACGCAAATCATTCGGACCCAACCTCTCCACATCACCAAAGTATAAAAGTTATTGTAAAAGTTAAAAATCACATCCTCATTATTTTTTTTCCTTTTTCGATTAAAGTAAACGGTGCTTTCAAACAGTGCACTTTGCAAGCCAAATATATTCACCAAGTGTCTAGCACTCAGATAGTGGTAGTTTAAGTCAATTTGTCAATAAATAAAATCCCTTCCCCTCCCTTTCCTCCCATCCCACCCCAGCAAACTACACATATGGATAGGCAGGGCACAGGAGAATGTCCAAAAAAATTTTTCCAAACTATTACAAGGCGGGGACAATTGAGGGGGAAAGAGTATTCCGCTTCCGTGCTCATTGCTATCAAAGAGGCTGTAAAGGTGGGGAGAACAAATGAAATTACCTATATTTGATCAGGGCACAGAGACAGAAAGAAGACGACGAGACAGACAGGACAGAAAAGAGAGTGTTTCTACAAACATTGTTTTGTTTTCTGATCGCCCCACAAAGCTGAGGGTCGAATTGTCTCCCTGCTCCCAGGTTGTCCTCCGAGTGATCTAACAGAGCTCAGAGGCAGCTTTCTCAGCTGTCAGCACTTGGGAAACAACCCCGCATCACATCCGCGCTTGTTTGCGGCACGCCAGAATTTGGAGCGTCATCCAACCGAAGGCTCTCCCGGGTCTGAAGAGGTCCGGTGCACTCTGTGGTCTGTCTGGAGACTGGTGCTTAGCAATGGTGGTTGGTGGCGGCGGTGGTTTGCATCCTTTGTTTATGTTTTCCTTTCCTTGGCTCTCCCTTCTTCTCCTCTGGACCCATAGTGCGTGTCAACCGGGGGTGGGCTGGGCTGGACTGGGGAGACAAATGGGGACCCGGGTACTGGGTGGGGAGAGGCGGCAGGAAGGAAGATGGGTTGGTTTGCTTTTGTAAATCACATGAGCTGAGGTTGCTGCATAGCTTCTTGATGGGCTGAGGGGTACCACGACGTGTAGCTCGGTATGTAGGTGCCCGCGTTGCCAGTGGAGCTCTTACTGGAGGAGCTGCTGGTGTTCCAGCCCGGGGGTACTGGAGGTGAGCTGGCGGACAGAGCCCGGCCGTTCGCCAGGGCGCTGCTCTCAAGCGCAGCCCCTCCCTGCTTCATCAGTTTCTTGAATTTGGACCGCTTGTTCTGGAACCAGATTTTAACCTGCAAAATCAAACATCACAGACGTGACTTGGGGTGTGGGTATGGGTGGAACTATGCTTAAGGGACAAGATTTATGACTAGGGAGAATGGGGAGAAAGAATCGAAGGGAAAGGGGAGGGAGTAGTGTACAGAGAAAAGCCCGGCCTTTCCTGCAAAGCCTAGGAAAGTGAGCCCAGAAGGCAGCGGCGCTTCTACCGAGAGAATGAAATGTGATTCCCCTCATCTAATCCCTTCGCATTGACTTTTAATGATAAAGCCAGTGACCAGCCCGTGGGGCTAAGCAACGCAAAAGAGGAAGAACAGAGCTTACACTCAGTCCAGGGGGCGCGGTTGGGAATCCCAACTACTGCTAAGAGAGAACAGCTTTTTTTTTTTTTTAAAAGAGAGAGAGAGAACAAGTTTTAAAAGAGCAAGGATGGTGTGCGCTCGTGTTGGCGGCGGGGGGGGGGAGGTGTTGAGGAAGGTCGGAGGGTAAGGGAGAGAGAAGAATCGAAGAAGAGAAAGAATAAAAGGCTTTTTTCCTGCCTAAGCCAGAGACAAGAATTAATCTCACAGGCTTTTCCATTATTTGTCTACTACCAGATGCCGAGATCCCATGAATAACCCTTCCAATTCCAATTTAAGCAGTTATTTAGAGAATAAAAAATAAAAACAAAAAGTGTGGAAACTACAGAGATTGTTTTAGGAAATTTATTTCGAGTCCACGGCGTTCTCTTCTCACTGATTTCTTTGCCCTAGGGTGAGTTGGCTGAGAAGATGGTGTTACGTTTGACATTTCTCTGGGCTCAAACCAATCATTGCTTTTGTGTTTGTTTGCTCCCCCCACCCCCACTCCGCTCCAAATACCGGCCCGGGACATTCAAAACCAAGAATATTACTAAATGACAGAGATGCTGAGAGAAAGAATGCTTGCTCTTTCTCTCAGAGAAAATCTAAAATGTAGCTAAGCAAAATTATGCGGTTTTCTCGTTAGGATCGTGTTAAGAGAGATTGTGCCCTCGGGGCGGGGAGGAAAGTTCCCCCACTCCCACCAACAAAGTGGGAGAGAAGGCGGAGGAGGAGGAGGACTGGGAAGAAAAGAAGGGTGGCAGCGTCGTGGTGCCAAAAGGCTGAGTGATTAGCAATGCACTTCAAAGCCATAGAGGGGATTAGAACCCGTCTCGTTCCTATTGTTCCAGTAGTTCGGGCACGTGCGGCCCCAGCGCCCCCAAAACAAAACCCAGCGAGGAAATCCTACCGCTTCAATGATCAGAGTGCCCGGGAATCAAAGTACGGCAGAGGATCACTGGTAAAAGGGGAGTGAGGGCAGTCGGAGAGACAGAGAGGTTATATGTAATATGACATTACATATGTTCTATTCTATATATGTATATACATGGGAGGGGGGAAAAAACAAAGCAAAGCGGGATAAAAAGAGGCCTGTGTGAGTGGTAGGAGAGGAAGATTCTCTCTTGTACCTGAGTCTGCGTGAGTCCCAGTGAGGCTGCGAGCTCCGCTCTTTCCGGCAGAGCTAGGTACTGAGTTTGCTGGAACCTCCTGTTCAAAGCCTGCAACTGCAAACTGGAATAAATAGTCCTGGGTTTGCGAATTTTTTTCCCCTTCCCATTGAAACGAACTTCCCCTCCTTCTACCACGGTGCTTTTCTCTGAATCTGCTCCTGAAATAACAGCAAAGAAGATGGGCAATCATTAATAGTAATAATGATGGTGGTGGTGATAATCACAACGATAATTAATAACAAGCAAAGAGAAGAGCAGAAGCAGCGACAAGGTTGGGGGAGAAGTGGAGCAAGTGGGAAAGAGGTGTGAAAAAAAGGAAAAAATGCGAGATCAAGTTCCTCTAACAAAGGCTGGGGGGCTATTTCAGAAGCTTGGGCTCCTTCTCAGGGAAAGTTTGCTATTTTTACAGGCTGCAGTTTAGGTTTAATTACCCTTAATTGCATACATTGTTTATAGCGCTACGCAATAAATAATTACCAAGACTAATACGTGCACATCTGGGTTTCTGTTTTCCAGAGGGGCATTGTGTGCTCAGCACACGGAGCCGCCCAGAGACACAGCCAATTCGGGGAGGACGAACGCTGGATTTATTCTTTTCTTGATGGTTATGAGTTTTAAATTTTTTCTTTGATAGGATACGGATGCATAGACTGATATCCGAAACCTCTCTTGCTCTCTCCCGCCCTCCCCCCTCCCTCTCCCCCTCTCTGCTCTCTCTCTTTCCTCACACCTCCTCCCCTCCCCTTCCTCCCTGTGGAAAGCCAAGTGCACATACCTGTCTCCTCTAACCGGGTCTGAGTCAGGCTGGAGCTGTTGGGATAGGATTGCACTGAACTGATGTAAGGATTAGACGAGTGGCTGCTGACGGAGTTGACATAGGGGGTAGCCCAGCGGTCTGGAGAAGGATGAGGCCGAGCTGTAGGAGCTGTCGGGCTGCGAGTGGCCAGCAGAATGTAAACAGTGCATGGAATAGTGTCCGTGGGACATGGGAGAAGGAGACATTTGCTGGCTGGGTGGCCCAAACTCCATAAAGACAGCCTTGCCCGACACAGGGCTGTTGAGGCTTTCTGGCATAGTAGTCATGGTCATTTCTTCTCGCTGGGTCTGGGTGTGGGTCTCTCTCCTCTGCTTTCCTTTTTGGGGTCTCTGTGTTTCTCAGGACAGGAAGGAACCCAATTTAAGCGGAACAGGGATTTTCACTTTCCATTCATAAGAAAATGGAGTTTGTCTCTTTGAAAAGTCTAAGCATGATGCTGCCGAGCTCCCCAAACTCGCCTCAAAGCTTTGACTCAGCCAAGGTCATGAATATTCATGAGCTGGCGGATCTGATTGGTCCGCCGTCTTGCATAATCGCCTGGGATTGGTCCGAGGTGCTTTGGCTCGGCTGGACTAGAGGGAGAGAGGCAAGCAGGACTTGGGCGAGATGCGTCCCCGAGCCCCTGCGAGTGAACATCTGCAATAGAGCAACACGACAGGGCTCACAATGCGGCGGCGGCAGGCGCCAGAGCGGAGAGAGTTTACAATCCCTCCAACGTCCCCCCCCACCTCTAACTTCTTTACCCCCTCTTTTCCTTCTCCCTCCTCCCTCAAAGCGCCTTCTTCCCAAGAAGCCAACCAGCAAGTCCCCCCACCCAGCCCCAGCCAGCACGCCCCCCTCACTGGGGGACCTCGGGGGGGCTACAGCTTGCAGCAGCCGCCCCCACCTCCTCTGGTCCTCTGGGCCCCCAGCCTAAAACAGGGACGGGGAAACGCAATGGGGCGGAGGGCGGCCTGCAGTCTCTTGACTGGCCTCACCACTACCCCAGTTCGCGCTTCCCCTGGACCGCAGCATCTTAGGCGCCAGCACGCATAGACGTTCCTGGGACTAAGTGCGGAGCAGAGACTCCCAGGGAAAGGCGCCTCCTTCCACTCTAATCACGCTTACTTCTTTCTCCGGTCTCTTTTTTGCCCCTTTCTAATGCATCTATTTCTTGCCTGTTTTCCACTCTTTCTCTCCTCCCCATGCAGTCCACCTTCCCCTTTTCTTGGTGACCCTCCTCCCCAACTCCCCCTCCCTTCCTAACACATACACACAATTGCTCACTCCACCGGCGCTCCTCTGCTCACCAGGGACGGCTCGCATCTCTCCAGCCTCGACTCCTCGCGTACGCTGAGGCTGTGGCTGATCTGATTAGTCCCTGTGAGCGAGGTGGACCCCACGCTTCTCCTCCCAGGAAAAGAGGATGCACCCCCCCCCCAGACACATACACACTCTTCACCCTCCTTCCTTTCCTTCCCCTTACCCCGTTCAACCGCCGCCTTCCTCCTCCCCTTCCCACCTCATTCCCCTTCCCCTATGGGCTTGGTGGCTAAGGGCTAGTTTCCAGCACGCCAGGGGAGCAGAGAGAAACCAGGACATGGGCAGAATCAGCAGGGGTCAGAGCAAGCTGAATGGTCGCTGGAGGGTAGGATTTCTTCGTCTCCCTAAGGAGGCCTTGTTAAAGTAAAGGGTGTTACCTGTGCGAAGGGGGAGCACTCTCCCGCACGCAGCAACAGGGTCTGTGTCCGTTGGCGCACGACCGTAGGAGGACGCATGTCTCCATTTATGCTCAGCTATCTTCCACATGTATAGGGCTTGGCCTCCAAACCCGGTTAGAAACACGAATGAACTGGGGCGGGAAGTGGGGGTGAGGTGTAGGAGGGCGTTGGGTAAGACCCTGTGCTGCTGCCCAGGAGGTGGTCCCGGACTAGGGCCCAAGGCGAGGCGGTGAAAATGGAAGTGGGGAGGGGGGGCGGGCGAGTGGGTGGCTAGTGAAAGTGAGAAGGCCCTCCAGTTCTGCCCCGAAGCATAAGACAGACAACAACAAGCACCTTTCGCCTGAAGCAAAACACACCCCACAAAAATACACACACTCACACAAAACAACTGGCACGGAGTCGCAGGCATGCTGACAACGTTGGGCTGCAGGATCCCAATCCCGCTAGCCCCACGGTGAATCCCAAATTACTTTGTTAGATAATTAGAAAGTGTTGATAATTATTTCTTTCATAATTTAGTGGTGTGACGGTAACAGGGAAATGATCTTGTGAAAGTTCACACGTGCAGATGTATTAGTTACTGATTCATTTGATTAAATGCTAGTCTCAAGTGCTCTGATCCACAGCTGAAGGCGGCCCCATTAGCATAACACTGATGTTTAATTTTCATACGCATAATTAGCCATATATTTAACACTAATAGCAACATGCAGCCTTTCAGCGTTAAACAGCCTGGGATTTGATCTGGCCTGAGCTGAACCTTCTCCGTTACACCTTAGCCTGTCTAGGGTGCGCAGTTATCACAGGACCAAATCTATGTAATCAAGCACATTTTGGCAAAGAGAGAACACCAATAAAAATGAACATTCAAAACAAATTACATTGGTGATGTCGTTACAGATATTAGTGGAGGGGGCTTCTCTCTTTTTTAACTTCTGCAGCAGCGGCTGCAGTCGCCGCTGTTGCTGCTGCTGTCGGAATTTTTCTCTCCGGGTTTAGGACATTAGGCTGGGGGCAGAAATATGTCAGGAAGCGTGGTTGGAGCAAAAAATAAAAACAAGCTGGGGAGGAGGAAGAAATCTTCCAAACCAATAATGGGTTTGCCAACGTTAAAAAGATTTTTTTTTAAATCTCTGAACCACACGGTGATGCTTTGTAGCAACAACCAGCTAATGACTGAAACCTGACAGCCCCCGGAGCCTGTGGGTTCTTCCTGATTTAGTTAGCAGTTACTCTCGTGATTTTAATTGCTCCTTCCTAGAGCTTGTTTCACGCTCGTTTTGGGGTGAGCCCGGTAAAAGTTCATTTCTCTGGCCCAGCCGCGGATCGGTGGTGGTGGTGGTGGTGGTGGTGGTGACGAGATGGGGGAATCATGCCTGCCATTCCCCCAGCATGAACTCCGCTCTGGCAATCAGGTCTCCCCTGCGTGCTGCCTTCCTGAGCCGTGGCCATGTAAGTGATCACTCGAGGCGGGTTCGTTTTCGGGAAGAAGCAGGGGTTGGGGGCCCCCAGAGCAGGAGGAGATTCGGGATAAGGAAGGGGGTTATTGAGACACTAGGTTGAAAGCATGTCAGTGGACAAACTAAAGTGACTTGTTTAAGGAGAGATTCACTAAAAAAAAGCTGTCCGAGAGAAGGAACAGCTAGGAAGGAGTTGGCAAGAACGTGAACCTAACTAGCAAATGCAGGTCAAGGATCCTTTTGATGAATTACTCTTATTTGCATCCGGACAAGGGAGTAAAGGCAGAGAGCTGCAGTCAGCATTATGGTTTGCAAATGTGATCCCTTAGACTGATTCCGTGTAAACAAAGCCAACTCAAAGTCCTTTCAGCTGTTGGCTGGTTCCACAAGAAAAAAAAATCCTAACCAGAAATATTTAGATTAGCGTTATACTTTAATGCTGAATTCTTCGGCATATCGTGGGAGTGCTTATGTATGAACGCGCTTATCTGGAGTACCTGTGCATTTATTTACACCTAGAGAGAGTCGTGTTCGTGTATAAATCTGAGGAGAGGCAGCGGAGAGAAAGATCTAGTACACTGGACAGACTCAGCTTTCTTATCAAGCTATTTTTTTTCCTGGTTGTCACCAACTTTGCGTGATCTTATCTATCTTCTACAAACCTTAAGAGAACAATCCCTCTCCCCATTCTCTTCCCCATTGAGAGTAACACCTGTTCTAAAATGCCTAGCTTTCCCAGGTCTCTGCATGTCACAACTCTGATAGGAAAGACAGTCCCTTTCCTCCAGAGTTTCAAAAATACTGAAGCTGAACTTGTTTTGAAATTCACCAAAAACCAGTCAGATATCCTTACAGAAAGTTGTGGCTGTGTGCGTGACTGTATCTAGATGTAAAGTGAAATAATTTCAAAAGGATTCAAAGTCGGTCCTAACAAATATTTACAAATAATTTGTCATGAAATGGAGTAGGACTGTTAGAGGCAAAAGAAATACTTTTCAAATGGTCATACTAATTTCATCCCGAAAGGCCATTCTACTATATATAGCGGGACTGGGTTGTCTTTGTTTATTTTTGGTTGGGGGTTGGGGGGGGTCGGACATCTATTTTTTAAAATTCTAGCAATAACCTTTATAATTAGGATTATAAATACATATCATAAATATAATCACCTAGTTATAATTGCCACATAAACAGCTTGTTACCACAGCAGTTGGTAGAATCCTGCAGTCCTAATAAAAATGATTCTCAAATAACCCCAGAGTCAATAGATCCTAACCCGGGATCCCGGACTAATCTCCAACAATCCGATTATCCTTCGCAGAAAGAGAAATCATTCTTTTGGCAAGCGTCCCCGAGCATCGAAATGGCCCCGGTGCTCTTAGGAGACTGCATTGTTCCGTGCTACCCCAAGGGCGTTCTAACGCTTCTCCACTTCCTTCTCTCATAGCTCTGGTTGCCCAAATCCTGGGTCAGCCTCCTGCTAATTCCTTACTGCACTTTCTTAAACTGCACACTCATCGCCTTTTTCCAACTCTTTCCTCTTCAGTGTACCAACTAAAACTGTGAACAGGACGCATCTAAAGAACCCAGCTTCTTGCCCATAGAATTAACTAGTATCCACGGTTGCAGAGACAACCAAAATGTGGTTGCACCAGGGTTTGAAATGCAGTGGGAAACCGTATGTCCAGGTAACAATCCAAATACCTCCTTCAAAACGAGATGTTTTCCATGGGCAGCATACCCGTTCATTTGTCTCTCATTACCTTCCTATTCTAGTGGTGTGGAGTCTGAATTTGTCAGAAGACTGGACCCTCCAGTAATTCCACTTTGCTTGGCTGCAACACCAATATCTGTGATACTCTGGAGGAAAGGGACTGTCTTTTCTATCAAAGTTGCAGACATGCAACAGCAGACATACACACACACACACACACACACACATTTGCTTATCAAGTTTCTTTAGAAACAAGTATCTATATTTCTCTTACTTTAAAAAGATACCCCCCCCCCCACTGATTGGATTCCCAATTGGTGTGCGAAGTTCAAGGCCTTGCAGTCCCAAAAGAAGCCAGGCGGAGTCTGGATAGCTGAGTGAGAAGGAGACAAGGAAAGACGTTTGGGTTTGGGGGTTTACTTTTGTAAGACGTTAGGTCTTTAAAAGGATACAGGGTCTGTACAAGGGGAGTCCCTCAAGTGAGAGATTAGTCCCTTAAGACAAAGCAAAAGTCAAACCCAATAGCCACCATCCGCCTAATTTCCACACGATCCCCCACCCCCAACCTAGCTTTTCAGATACCATCTAGCCCCTCCACCCTGCCAGAAACCCGTTAGCCCCGCCAGTCAGAAATCATTTCATTCGGCGGATGGAAGGTCTAGTTCGTGATTTTATGGACAGAAAATATACATGTATACGTAAAAGGAGGCACTGCACCCTTCCCAATCGCATGCGTTTGGCTTGGAGAGCTCGGGATAGGTTTTCTGGCCAAGTTTTTGTTCCAAGGGACTCCACGTCCTATTCGAATTTTGAATTCAAAGCTCTGCCCTTTTGGTGTGGGTGGACTTCGGCTCCTCTGGGTTACTCTGAGTGTTCTTGTAGATCCTTCTTTAAGGGGACCGGGGAGAGGAAGAAGTACTAAGAGGCAGGAGAGACAAGTTCCTGCATTTTGGAAGTCCTACTAAAATAGACTTAATCCCCACAGCCAAGGGGATTGTTTGGAACAAACTCCTCCGTTTACCATGAGTTGTTTTTTCCTTTCAAAATCTGGCTGACAAAACTAAACAACCCCTCAGTGAACCATAACCTACCTCCGCACAAAGACGACTGATATACTGGCACTGGCAATAGGAATAGTGGTAGGATTCTGTCACTTTCTTATGTGCAAGTACGAAGGGATTTTTCTTTTTTAAAAATTCTCTTACCAAAGAAAAGCCACAGTTACAAGTAAAATTTTTTCTGATTGTGTGCACTCAAGTATGTGTTTTTTAAAAAAGTGCAAACACTTCCACTTTACCCCAAACTATAGGAGAAACATTGTATTGACACCACGGACAACTGGTTTAAAACACAAAACCTTTTACTCGTGCAGATTCAATTCGAGGAAATGCTGGTTAATTACGAAGTAGAATTATGCTCCTTCGGGGAGTCCTCTCCTAACCAGGGATTCACCAGTTCCGTCTCTTTCCAGTGGAATTTGAGCCTGCAGACAGGAAAGTGTCAGCCTGATTCCTTCTTATCCCGAATTCGGAGGGGGGAAGGCAAGTTCTGTGGAACCTGACACTCCTCAAACGTCCGAGGAGTGGTCTTCAAAACTTTCGACTATAATCCCTCACCCAATAATCAAATTGATTTTCAGAAGACTCTAGGTACCATGCTGCTCTTTCTCCTCGATCTGCCTTCACCGTGTCTTCTAAAAACTCTCCAAATGAGTTTCTAAACCTTTCTCAAACTAGCAAACCCTAAAGGATCGCTATCCCCAAGAAATCCTGGATGCAGCTCTTAAAGTTCTTCAAGCAGTTTGGTCAGGATTTCGGCCCCTCCAGATGTAATTACGATGGTATGTTCAAACTGCGCTGATCTGAAACACACATTTAACAATTAGGAGAAACTATGTAGGTTAGCAATATTGAGACCTTACCCCAGAATTCTGGCTGAGAGCTGGTGAACTTGAAATAAAGCAAAGAAGTAAAGGGACCGAAATAAGCACCTTTTATTATCTGTAGAGACTACAGTCCATTTATCCTCCAGGACTTTAAAGTCGGGGGATCCTTCCACGATGATTGGCTCTGTAATGGGAAAAATATTTACTTCAGTGACCTCATCTGCTCCTTGTCAAACACTGTTTGGGCTCATTATCAAAAGATTTATCAAAAGGTTTATCTTCCAAGTACTTCCCCACTGTCTCATGTTGTCATTCTGTAAGGTTTCTTTAATTGAAGTTTTGCTTTCACATTAAACTACCAACTAAACAGTGGGAAGAAGAAACATTAAGGCATTTAAACATGTATGAAGTTACCCGTCTCATTTTTTAGAGGGCATTTTAATCAAGCCTTAATTAAGACCCTGTGGATAATCACCACCAAAACGCAGGCCCCTCTTATACACATCAAACAGTTTAAAAATATTTGAATTTTTAAAACATGCTCAAAATGTTCATTAATCAGCAAAATAACAATTTTCTTATTTTCCTCTAATTGCTTTGCCATTAAGTCACACTTAGGGGGGGAAAACAGTACTTTTCCATAGCTGTGTATGGGTGAGAGATCTGGATGGGGGATCTAGCAGTTATTAAACAAGCAGAAAGCAAATTGGCACGGGACATTTGCAGACCTGGAGGAAAAAAAGAGAGAGCAGACGCAAACCATCCAAGTATTAAGGAAAAACGAGGGTTACAAACACCTCAAACTCGTAACACTACACTGAAAAGGGAATTAGATGTTGGACGGCTGCCGTTTACAAAACGGGCTGGAGAAATGTCTGAATTAGGAAGATGGGTCTCCAGCAACTAGATTTAATAAGATTTACTATGGAAGAAAGTTCGCTCATTAGGTAGATGAGTGGCTTTGCTCCGGCCCAAGTTAGTTGCCTCAAGGCTCAACAGAGACGGAGCAGACAGACAAACAGACGCTTACAAGACGTGCAGAAGAACCCGGGAGGAGCGAGGTCTAGGACTTCGAGCGTTCAGGGAGACTAACCTATGGTAAACGCCATTCCCTCTTCCATCAACAAATCACTGTCGTTAGCTACAAAAGAAAAACACGGGGAAGGGCAGGGAAGAGTGAGAGAAGGAGAAACATAATCAGGAGTTTGGGCCACTTACTCAAAAAGCTACATTGCACGTGTTCGGTTTTTAAAAAAAAAATTGGGGGGAGGGGAATTTAAATTTAGAAGAGTGAAAATCTAGTGAAACATAGAGAAAAAGTATCTTTCAAAGTAACTCACCTTCCAAGGAGATATAATACACCTACCAGGCCTAAAGCCCAGTCCCACCCGGCCCCAAAACAAATCCACCTGAAATCTCTGAGTTACAGGAAAGAGAATGGTTTGGCCTAGGTGAACTCGAAGCCTTCTTGTATTCTGGCCCCAAGTTCACCCCCCCCCACCCTTGGAAGGCCAGAAAGTACTGCCTGCATTGTAGCCTCACTCTATCTCCCTACCCAGCCAAAGAAAGCTATAAAGTGAATCTGGGGTGAAAGAAGGGGAGAGGAGAAAACACCTCTCCAAAAGTTTGCTCCAGCCAAGGGGTGGAGTGGGGGTGAGAAGTCTATCAGAGTTTCCAATGGGGGGGGTGGTGGAGGAGGGAATCATCCATGTGGCCATCACCTTGAGAAATTATTTCCAGGTGTTGGCACATGGAAGGCTGAGTTGGAGAGCTATGTAGGAGACTCCCCAGCAGCAGGAGGTGGAGTCTGGAGACAGACAGAACCTCCACAGAAACCTCGATGGCCTCTTCACTACCTACTCCCTTCTACAAGGCTCAGACACTGGATATGTGAATTAGGACACTGTTGCAGGGTGCACTTAAGGAGAAAGAAAGCCAAAGCCTGGCAAGTGTGGGTTCTGAACTACTCGGTTACACCAGCACAATTTCTTCCAGATGGTTAATTCCAGTAGATTGATCTGAAAGACTGTCTTAAAAAAAATAAATCACAATACAGCACCAGATATTGCCTCCCCACTCCCCTAACTCTGCCTCTTAAGAATCGAGAAGTTGTGGCCAGAGAATTTGTGATCAGAGAGCTCACACTGGATGGCTTAAGGTGGGGCTCTTTTGGGGACACAGAAATCCCTAAAGTTTCAAAAACTGGGGCGAGACTACCTTGGTGCCTTCATGTGATCTCCCCATCTTCTCCCCTGCCCCAAACTCTAGGCAAATCTCAGGACCAGAAGTTAACTCTTTCATAACTACACCCACACTCTCCCCACTCCTACTTTTGCTCACACCCTCCTTTACACCCACCAGCCTTACACAAAACACAACTTCCTTTCCTCACTCCCACCCCCCTCTGCATAACTCTATTTCTCCTTACCACTCCCCACCTTCAACCCTGCCTCACTGGAGGGGCACACACTACCTACTGGCAGTGAGAAGAGAGGGATGATAGAGGAACATGAGGGAGGGAGGAGTAGGGAGGTGGGTTACAACCTAGAACTCACAAAAGAGGTAGGTACATGCTGCTAAATACATCAGCTGTCAGCGCTGTGTAGGATGTAATGAAGTTTAACCACAACAGTCAGCAGTTTGAAAAGGGGGCAGAAAAAGAAAAACAGAAAACAGTCATATGAGCATGCTGGGATATTGATGCAGTAGAGTTTTGTTTTTATCATGGGTAACTTTTTTTCAAGAAAAATATTCCCCTCTGCCTTCCAGCCAAGTACCCTTCAGGAGAAGACATAAAGCAAAAAAGAAACCTTATTTTAAGATTGGAAAACTGCAGGGCACTAGTCCAGTAACATAATGTGATGGTTAAGAGTAAGTGGGGTTTTATGGAAGTGCAGTTTTGGTTTTTGGTGGTGTTTTTTGGTCTTTTTTTTTTCCATGCTAAAAGATGTTAAAGAGGATCGTCTGTGGGGGCATAGCTTCTATTCTGCTAAATTTCCCCTATGTTAATTTGCTTACCATGATGCCAAATTTCTGGGTGTCCATGAAAGTAGGATCCTATTCCATGCCCAACAAAGTGAGGACAGACTTGCAACCCATTTTCACAGGTTATTCGGCTTTAAAAGTAACCAAACATGAGATGTATTATTTTTACAGATGTAGGGGCAATCATTTCAATGCAGACTCTTGCCAAGCAAGGCCACTTAGAAACAGTCTTCTGAAGTTTAAAAAAAGTAACCATATTCATTAGTCAGTTTATAACATTAAGGTTCCTTTAGTGTGCTTAAATAAATTTAACCCCCTATCTTTTTTGGAAAGTAGAAACACAATATGCACACATATAAAACCCATAGGCACTATGGTTTGTTGCCCCCTATTTAATTCAGCATAGCTTTAAATGAGGCTTATTTTAACTTCTGAGCATTTGTAAGATATCTAGATATTAGGTGCACATCCTGGTTATGCAGATAGAATTCAGAACACAAAAATCTACATTCCTTTTGTCTGAGATTCACTAGAAGACTACATAAGTCACTGCTGGTTTGAAGAAAACAAACAGAAAAGAAACATATTGGAAAATGTTTTGACTCTTCACCTAATTCTTTTCATTCTAGTCTCTTCCAAAGAATTATACATTTTGTAAAAAGGCAGGTCATATCTAGTCAAATCTTTTTTGTCAATGTTCTTATAAACATACCCAAATCATGTGATCATTTGGGAACTCTACATTAGTCCTATATCATTTACAAAGTTAATAGAAAATGCTTAATCACTACAACATATAGGCTAAACAGTACTATTCTTTGAAGCTAAGTAGCTAATACCCGTGGACATGCGTTAGACTGAATTTTTTTTTAGACTAAGTATATGATCTGCATTCAAACAGAAAAAAACTTCATCTAAAAGGGTGAAAAGCCATGTTTTCAAAATCAAATGGACACACTTATTTCTGTGAGTACTGGAAAGATAAGTACTTATACACCTTCCATTAACTACTTATATTTTCATGCTGATGAAGGATTTTGTGGCACATGCAGAAATTTACCCTGCGTGAGTCATGGTCCAGAGGATTTAGAGGCACTACAATTATAGTCCTTACTAGTGTCATGGGACAAAGACCCAAATCAAAGTTTCAAATGGACCCTTGGCATTGGCTTAACATGCAAACAATGCTTTGGAGCTAGAATCTTTAACATTTTGGGCAAAATCACTATCTGAAAACATTTTCAGCCTTCATCTGACTTTTCTTTAAGACACTGAGTTGGACTCAAAGCTTTTTAATCATCTATTTTGAAGTCACTGTGGCTATTTTACTCTTCCTGGTCTTTTCTCTCATTCAGGTATAATTTTAGTCTAAGAGATTACAGAAAGAAGAATGTAATACAGAGCTTACAGTATGGAGCCAAAGGGTTATGAAAACCTTATAAGCTTCACTGTATGTTTTATATTTTATACTTTGATCAAATAAGCTTTAGGACAATTAAAAAATTTTTCCAAGGTTAGATGTGCAAAAGTCTCAAGTCACTGCTAAATATAAATACAGAAGGAAAAAGGGAGATTGTAAAAATAATATAAGAACCATGTATTTTAAAATTAGTGCAGTCTATTGGAATTAATATATTTGTATCAGGCCACTTCTAACACATCTCAGTAAGGGTAACTGCATTTGACAAAGCATTCATTTTGCAGATAAAGAAACAAAGAAGCTGAGAGGAGTATTCTATTGGTCAGGGAAAAGATTTGTTGTTTTTCAGTTGTTTCAGTCATGTCTACTCTTTGCAATCCCATTTGGGGTTTTCTTGGAAAAGATACTAGAGTGGTTTGCCATTCCTTCTCCAGCTCATTTAACAGATGAGGAAACTGAAGCAAATGGGGTTAAGTGACTTGCCCAGGGTCATACAGCTCTTAAGTGTCTGAGGACACATTTGAACTCAGGAAGATGAGTCTTCCTGATGCCAGACTTGGCGCTCTATGCACTACTGTGCCATCTAACTGTTCAACAAAGTCCAACTCTCCTGATTCCAAGATCAGGGCTTTCCCCACTACATCATGGTATATATCATGGTCTACTGAGAGAGGTTTTAGGGGATAATGTGCAGGGCTTGGAGTCAAGAAACCTGGGGCTATATCTGATCTCAGATATTTATTAGCTATGTGATCATGAGCCAATCACTCAACTTCCATAAGTTACAATTTCCTCATCTGTAAAATGGGGATAATAATACTGGCACTACCCACCTCACATGGTGCTTGTGAGCAAAATTCTCTAAAACCTTAAATTAAAGCACTATAGAAATATGAATGATTCTATCTAAAGCCCACCCCCAGGTATGTATTTCCTAGTAAGCCATATCAGAAGGGATGCTCCCTCCCTCCCACAGTCTGACATTATTTTGTATTTTTTGGCATACATTTTCTATGTAGTTATCTGTTGTTTTCTTCCAGTAGCAATGTAAACTCACTAACAGCAGGAACTTTTTTTCTGTTTTGGTTTGTTTTTTATTTTGGCCTTTGTATTCCCATGACCTAGCAAAAGGCCTGGTACACAGGAAAGGCTTAATAAACGTCTGTTGAATTGTGGTATTTCTTCTCCACCACCTTTCCCACCTCCCTGCCCCTAAACACAACAACAACAAAACCTGATGGTCAGGGACTTAAATGCTTGACATGCACCACTTCCAAATTTTAAGACTGTATTGCAAAGAAAAAAAAGAAAAAACTGAGTCAAACCATTATGTTCATTTCTAAAGAAGAAAGAAGCAGTATGTCCATTGTGTTTTTGAGCTCTCCTCTGCTGTTCATAAGATATTCTGGGAGTACCTAGTTGGCCAAAACCATTCTGAGTTTATCCTTCTATAACAATTCATTTGCTTAATTCTACTAGAATGTCTAGTTCTAGCATAGAATGTATGCATTATGGATGCCTGAGGTCAAAGGAATACAAAGACAAAAGGAAAAAGAAAGCACAGAAAAAAAGCATGGTTGGCTCTCTTGTTGAATACCATCTACTCTACATCATCCCTAGTGACTGATAATGGGGAGGGGGAGGTAGAGACAAAGCATATGCTTCTGAGTCCTTGCTTCTGTGAATTTTCATTTGGGATTGGGATTTAGTATTTATATTCAGTTACTGGGGACAAAGGGGATAAAATACCACGTAATGAGTGTTTAAACTGACTACCTACAACAATCCAGGGATACTTACTAATAGACCACATGGCTATTTGCCTTTTTTTGTCATTTGGAAACTTCACATGCACAGACAATATAGGGGTTATCAATGGAGAATCTCATTCATATGAGCAGTAAAACAAATTATGTAACCCTGTTTGGCAAGGAGAGGTCCAATGTGTGAGTGTACTCCTGACTAGTTCATTCAGAATGAAGATGGTAGTGCCAACAACACTGAGATGTGAGAATTTGATGCAATTCCTTTGTGGTACCAGAAGTGGCAGCGCCAGGACCTATTTCAATGCAAGGATGCTTCTCTTGCCCCGGACAGTGGAGTATCACATCTATTACACTTACCGATGAAAGTCTGCCTTTTCTGAATTTAAGCTGTCAGTGCTAGCTTTTCTATAGTTATTTTCTCTGATTTAAAAGAAAACAGGAACTAATATGGAAATGTTTAACATAATTGTACGTGTATAACTTCTATAAGATTGCTTGCTGTCTTGGGGAAGGGGGAGGGAAGGGAGAAAAATTTGGAACTCAAAATCTTACAAAAATGAACGTTGAAAACTATCTTTACATGTAATTGGAAAAAAAATAAAATACTATTATGTGCAAAAAAAACAAAACGGGGAGCAGAAGGTATTATATATGTACTTGGAAGTATAATTTTACTTGCAAATATTCTGAGCACATTCATAATTTTAAGTTCCTCATATAGGCTTTTCAGGGGCAGGGGTGAGGATAGAGGAAAGGAGAAGATATAATAAGATTTTATGCATCTTATTCTTTAAATTTATTTTAAGTTAAATAAAAACCTTGTGTCATATTCATAAAGTCAGTTTCCAGTTTCAAATGTCTCACTTAGAGAATTTCATCTTATGATAATTTTCTTTAGTTTAATTCTCTTTGAAAAGAAGCTCATACTCAACTAAAATGGTTGTTTCCTGGTGGGGGGGGAGGGGCTTGAGAAGGAAGGCTGGGCTTATTCATTCTCCAAATGGATGAAGGAATAATAAATGTATGGCTATACTCTTTAAAGAAAAAAAAAGAATGCATATGGGTACAGATTTAATGAATTTTTGTTATAAGCTAACAGACAATACTAACCCCCATACTGATCATGTCTTTGAAGTGGTTGACAGTACCTGATTTGGTAAGTTACAGAATCCCACCTGAAATATTTAAAATGTTTTTATATTAAGTATTTATTTTTGACTGAAGGAATGTACAAGTCCAGGGGACTCTTTAATAACAAGTAATGTTTAAGTATAATTAGTAATATTTTTGAAAACCGACAATTGTTTTTTGAAAGAAAGGTACACTTTTTGTTTCAAACTGGAACATAAATTACTGTATTTTTCTTACAATACTGCTGAACTTTTATTTGAGGTTTTCTGTTTCTGAAAAGCAGACATGATGGATTGAAATAAAAGATAATTTATTGCAATGCTTACTTTCAAGTGTAGAGAGAAGCAGTGTAATTGTAATTTACAGTAGCTGTCAAGGAAAATCTATCACAGATGACATTAAAATGACTTATTTTGCCTGAGCCAGTTATTGTTTAAATGTGCATAATCTCATAGAAACAGATTATTTTTTAAAATCTGCTTTATATTGTTCTAAATTAATATCAAAACATATACTTATGAGTTAAACATTTAAAAAGCATTTATTGAGACTTTGATCATGGAATTTACACCTATTGAGTATGAATTATTTTTACTGAACTGTAAAATATTTGGAATGTACAAACCTGTATCTTTACAACATTTTTATAGGTACGAATCTATCTACAAATGATAACAACATCTTTAAGCAAGTGGTTGGGTATAATGAGTTAGTACCATTAGTGGCCCTAACAAAGGTACATTTGTCAACATTTTCTTGTTTTATACAATAATACTAGCGAGTTATTATCCTATGTTTCCTACAGAATTCCAAAGCCTATCCTAGTGCTGAAGTCCTCTATGTATGGTACATAATATAGTTATTAATAAAAATACTCAAATTCATGGTCTTCTCCAGGGAACTCATGGTATGTGTGGACTAAGATCAGCTGTTGAGGGGGAAGAGTATGCTAAAGATGATGAATGCCTTTTAGCAAACAATGAACCCAAGTTGAAAGGTTTGTAAACCTTCAGATTGTAACAGTTCCAAGTTCTTTTTTTGGCTATGGATAATGTCTGTTTCTAGGTGTACTGCTATTCTTAAGATTTTGCTTGCACATGAAAAGGCAAAATAATAGCTATCCAAAAACATTATACTTCAACAAACCAGGGCAAGCATTTATCAGAATAATTTTTCAGTTTCTTCCCCAAATGGCACACAAAATGCATTTAAATAATAAAAGTATACTAGGGTAAAAGTAAAAAGTTCATCCTCTGTTATTTTTCATATAGTTTTGTGAATGTAGTTGCAAGGCTTGATGTGGTTTCCAAAGAAGCCTGGGCATGCAAATTCATAGTCTAAGGAAACTGACCTTTATATCCAGATAGCTAAAAATCCAATGTCACTTTCAATTCTACTCTTCCTTTTTTTTTATATAGCTAGAATTAATGTAGTGAATATGTAATGAAATGCATTATCCTGCATGGAGATTTATCAGATTTTCCAATTCAATGCCATGCTTTGCTAGTGCTAGCTGGAGTTCACCTGCATGTTGGTGTGGCGTGTGGCTCTTTTTTGTAAAGAGTTAAGTCGTACACAAAAAAAGGGAACAAAGGTCAGCACCCAGCCGCCACTTGAATGTGAGATTTTTCTTTTTATTCCCCTTGATGTATACTAGGCTCTGTGTTATTAGTCTTAATGATGGAAAATTGTAGTGTTGATACAAATCTTTTTTTCAAAGTAGTAGGCGGGAGCTCCATTTGTTAGTAAGTTTTTTTGTGACTAAAAGCCACGGACAGTACATTTATGTAGCAGTAAAAGGCCTAGATGCTCTTTCCATAGCAGAGCTAATTATTCCTACTGTGACCTTACTGATCTACCCTGTTCCTAGTACATCTCATCTGCACGCCTGTTCCTCTGTGTAGATGGTGTCAGAGAATATGAAAAACCCTATAATGAAACCATTTTCATGATGGAGAAAGGCTACCGGAGTTGCACTTGCTACAAAGAGGCTCAATTATATGAGTAATTGTGATAATTTTCTACATTCATAGCCTTCAATGGGGAAAAAAGAATGAGAGCCACAAAGGAAAATTACTTTAACAAGAAAGTACAGAGAGTAAAAATGGAAGAAGAGACAAAAAGGGGGAAAAAATAACCAGAAAAAAAGTTTAAAAAATAGATCTGGAGGGAGGAATAGCAAGACAGGGAGAACAACAGAAATGCTCAAAAAGCCTATGTGCAGCTGTGTTGCACAATTAAATTGAATTTTTTTTCTGCAGTTGATGAATGTGACTACTGCAAATGTGCCTCTGTAGTTAGCTATCATTTGTTGTTCCGTGACAGGAAAAGGATAATTACCTCTCAGAGAGAATCAAAGGCTGACATGCCCTTTAGACACAGCCATGAATGCAGAGCTCGATAGAATGCCTGAATAAGAATCTAGTGTTCTATGCCCCCTTCTACTGAAGAATAAATTTGGTTAAAATGCAAGAGTACCACCAGTAAATTTGTTGAACCCTAGGTGTTCACAAATATGAGGTGCATCTATCGACTCATCCCATTTGCAAAAATAAAACTGCATTTTGAATTCATTTCTATTATATTCATGGACAGTAAGATAGTGAGATATGCATTAAATTTCTTTTCCCAGTAGGGGTCTGATTCAACATTTCCTAGGCAAGAACAGAAAGACACTATCCTTTTTTTCCCAGGCTAGTTAGCCTATAATTTAAAACTGTCAAAAACACAATTTTGTTCAAAGTCTTCAATAAAAGCTTCTCAGATATAACCCAAAGAGATTTTACTAAAGTTTGATGCAGACTCTGTTACAATATTTTAAAATCTATAAATACATATAACTGATATCTTACCACTTTTTTCTTAAGTATTTGAAGGCTCACAAAGAAAAAAAGACAGCATCTTTCCAAGGTGACTAAGCCTTTCATGTTTTAGGCAAACAGAATATATTCAATAGTTTATATTAATGAGAAAAACACTTTTACAGAATACCAATGTGACCATCTTCAGTGAAATGAGATGCCTTTTAATGAAAAACAACTCCACGTGCCCTATTTTGCAACATTTATCCAAAAAAAAAAGATCTAAAAATGGGTAACAGAAGCAGCTTGAATTCAGAAAAGAAACACACATATACACAAAAACAAGCCTAATGGATCACACTTCTCCGGAGTATTACATATAAACAATGATTCACAATAAAAATGAGTCTGTCCAAAAAAAGGACAAGGGGTCTTCCTTTCCGGTTATTCGCTTAATCTCAGTTTTGAAAGGTAAAAAAACTCTGGGGTAAACACCTAGTTGTCTTTACAATAAGGAGACATCTTTTGGTTGGAGCCTTCTTAAAAGTGAACCTTTCTTTCTGCTTCCTCACCATCCTCAGAGTGTTGGAACATCTACTGTTTTCTTAGTCAAATTTATTTAGTAACTTTTACAGTTTTAGGTAAAAGGGAAGCTATAAAACCAGAATGAACCTGCTCAAGGAAGCTTTGTAGACACATTCTGTTTCCATAGGTGTCTTTGCTGACCTCAGTGTAAGTCACTTTTTAAAAACCTTTTTTTACCCAGGGAACAACATTACAGGCTGGCAGTTCACATACTGATATCAGACTGAAATGATGGTTCTGAATCATAAAACATGTCATCAGTTTTATACCAAACCACCAATAACCTTTGTCCTACTTGCCAACCCTCCCTTTACTTGTCAGTATAAAGCTTACCTGATTGTGTTTCCAATTACAGAGAAGGGAGCCCCTGCTCTGCAAGCTGCAATTGCTTCATCTCTACATCTCCTGGCAACCTCCACTAACTTTTTACCATATTTATCCACATTGCCCACCAAAAATGTTTCGGAAGTATCGCCGTGGTAGCCATTGTAATAAACCTACAGGTAAAAATGTCAAGATGTATTCTAGCTGTCAAATTCACTTTCTCAATAAAGTATGTATTTTGAATGAATTATGTGTCTATATTCATAGATTTATATATCCCCAACTTCCCCCTTTTGCCCTTCCCCAACCCCAAACAGTGTTACATGAAATTTGTTTGTAAAACATGGGATGAAAATACTGGACCTCATTCAAAGATTTTTAAAAATGCAGTGACAGAGTGAAACTGCAGAGCTTAAAATAAACAGAAGACTAATAATGTGCCACTACTTTGGCACTGTGATTAGTACTGCCATTTGAACATTTTGGGTCACAGATTTATCTTTGAGTACAACAGTGTCTAGTGAGTATAATAACCTCATCATCAAACACCACATTGTAAAGTTGCTCACCATTAATGGGCAAAGAATTTGACCTAGGGTTGGCACACAGAGGATTATAAAACAATATATTGGAAATAATTTCTTTAATATAGTTAGGATATCCCATGTATTCCTATGTATTTATCAATTCTGCATTTTAGAAGTGAAGATATTACTACCAGAAGAAATGAGCGAAATGTGTCCATGCCCTAACACATAACAGGGGAATTTTATGCCAGAATTTTATGCCAGTATTTCATTCCCAGGAGAATTGGGAATATTTTAAAGTTACATTACAGCAGACTATTGTTTATCTAGAAAATTTAGGGAACGATGTTTTCTGGTTAGTTAAATTATCTGGTAAACAGAGAGTTACAGAATCACAGAAACCTTATCAAGTTTAACACCTCCTTGTTATAGGTGTGAAAATTGGAGTCCAAGGTCACATATCCAATTACCCATGTGACCTGGAAATATTAGAAGTTAGAATAGTGCTGCTGAACAATAAAGGTAAACATCTGAACACAGCAAAATGTACTCAAAACTAAAATGATGATGAACATAATTTAACTCTCTTTTAGTGATTAAGAAGGCAAAGAAAGACCTTGTGAGCTCAGGATCACTATCATTTTGAACATCAGGGATCACGGTCTATTACTGTTGGCAAAGAGTCAGCCGCTTACTCTCTTTGCCATTTCTCATATCTGGAGGCTGTACTCTGGAATAAATTCTTGATATTAACTGTGTATCATGGGTCTCCTTGCAAAAGTAAAATGAGGAATGTGTTAGTTCCATGAGCTTGACCTTTCTAGTTATGTGAAGTCTGCACTAATAATAAGACTTCAAGTGTGTATAGTTTCTCACAGTACTCAACAGGGTGTTTTCAAATATCTAGTGATGCAGTAAACGATTATGATCCCATTTTACAGATCGGGAAATTGAGGTATAGATTATATAACACAGCAAATAGTGGCAGAACCAGAAGAGAACTCAGGTTCCCAACTGCTAATTTAATGCTCTATTCCACACTGCATCTGTATATTATTACTTTATACTTTTCAAAGTATTTTCATATCCATCATATAATTTGACAAAGAGGATACTCTGGTATAGCAGAATAAACAAAGAACTTAGAAGCACAGGACCTGGATTCATGACTTAGCTCTGATGCTCATAAGCTGAGTAACCTTGAGCAAGTCATTAAACTTCTCTGGACCTCATTTAAAAAATATACTTCCCTTGTCACAGGGTCATTAAAGGGAAAAGACTTTATAAACCAAAAGTGCTATGGAAAAGTGAATAATTATTATTAAAAAGTAAAATTTTTTAGAACAGTAACAACATAAAAAAGGGCAAGACTTTGATTTTATAACTCATTTTTTGACAACGTAAAGATTAGATGAGCTAAATGAAATGGCTTCTAAGAATATGGGAACTTTTACAAAGCATCACGTAGTAATGTATGCAACAAAACAGTTTTAAAATGATCATGTAATTTTCATTTAGTGTAAAATATTCTTCTCCAGTAGTCCTAAACAGGATCATTTTAAAGAGTCAACATGTAAAAATAATAACAGTATTTTAGACTCTACAATAACTATACTAAGTCTCTAATCATAGCTTCCATATACAAAATATCATAGTTTTTTGCTCTGAATTTGGATTTTTTTAAATTTTAAAAGTTCAATTAAAAGAAGTGAGGAAAACCTGTTTTCTTCTTAGACATAAGGAGTAAATCATAAGTCTATTTCCTATGAAAAATGTATAGAATCAGAGAATGTAGCCCTCCAAACAAGTATCAGATTTCTCTGGATTCTTGGACACTTGAAAGTACTAACTTTGTTAAATGAGTTTCGTGAACCTGAAGACAACTAGATGTCAGAAGTACTAAAAATTCTGAGTAAACATCCAAAAAGGAGAATACTCTTTCTCTGTCTAAAGAAGAGACACTAAAGATGACATTACTCAAAATAGTCAAGGTTTCTTTGGCATGATTAAACAAATTAATAATTGCAAAGCAGGTGACAGCTGAAGAAAGAGCCTACTAGGAAAAAGGTTTTATTTAAAGCATAATTTACAAAATACCTTTAAAAAAACAGTTCGGAATTGGGAAGAAACAGAATCTTCAAGTATTCTAAACAGGATACAAAGACTTTGAAAGAGGCTCAAACTCAGAATGAGTAAAATAATGAAAAATGGTATCAATCTCAAAACTAAGATATCTACTACAAAAGACTTACTGGCTATGCCTACACACAAAGTGATATTCCTGAGAGGGGAGGGAGGCTAACTTAATTCAAACAACTGGCTATTTTCAAAACAACTGATTTAATTCAGTCAAACAAAGAGTAAGGTACCAGTTGTGTGCCTGAATTAACTAATCCCCCCCCCAAAATGGTTTTGTGTGTATGGACAGAATATAACTATATTCATAGTATTTCCTCATAAAATGAAAATGTATGTGCTAGCTTCCTCACAGAATTACCAACTGATGTTTATGATCTATTAAGACTCTAATGTATATTATATACTTAAGGCAACAAAAAAGCTGAAGACCCCTTCAAAATGAATTACCTTTTGAGCAAAGTGAACTGCTACAGCACAGATAAATAAATCCAACTCTGAGAATAGTGAAAGGCTAAGAGAATGATAAAAGCTTTGTATTTCTGTAATTGGAGTTCCTATGTTGGATGATTTCACCTTGTTATTTAGAAGTACCACTATTAACCATTTGGTGAAAACTTAAGTTCATGGGGATAACTGCTCTCTGCTTGTGAGCTTAGACACAGTCCAAGGCTCTTTATACCAGAAATGGAACACAACACTACCTTCGGAGATTTTAATAAATGTAGGGAACACTGCTAGCACAAGAGTTGCTGTCCAAATAGACTGACATACACAGGCCAATGTAGCCTCTAATGACAGAGTAAGATAATGACAGGCCCCACTCAAAATCAGCAGGAAGAGGAAGATCAATCTTGGCAGAGTGAAGGAAAAATGCTGGCTTTCTTCATGTTAGCTCATCTCATACATATCTATCTTCAGCAGCTGCCCAGTACTGCGGCGCTCTGCATTAACTACACAGTGGATCAATAACAATTACACCTTCTCAAAAACATGACACATAGCAGGATTGGGTTGACATTTCACTTAGGCCAACATTGATCTCAGTGCATCTGATTCCAGCCCTAAATTCAAGTCAGGCCTGGGTCTTGTTGGAATAAACACAGAGTTAAAAACAAAAAAGGAAACCAGCTGCTTGCTCCTGGGTTTAGAAGTAAACACCACGTCCATCTGTGCATTCCATATTTTCAATCTACTCTTCTTCCTGTTGCTACCAGCAATTCTGAAGTTGATCAAAGACTATTTTTTATATGATTTACTCACCGTGACATCAATGTTGATAATATCTCCATCCTGAAGAGGTCGACTGAAACATAAACAGAAAAAAAAATAATGGTGATAGACAGGCCTCAATAAAATAAGTATAAAAATAAACACCTAATGACTACCATCACAAAAACCAATGAGACACAAAGATAATTTGGAGTGGAGGAGGGAGTAAATGGAATAACTATATCTAATCTTCAGGTCTTGCTACTTAAAAAGAACAAGTATAATCACATGGATTTTTACAAGAAACATCTAATTCAAACTTATTGTCATTGTGTGAAAACCTTCCACCGCTCATCAAAAGACCCTACTTATTGGTGGCCTGGTATTTCTTTGCATGCAGCCAAAACAAGGGATGACAGCCAATATTTGCATAGTTCAGATCTTATCATTATCATCATTAAAACCTAAAATGATTTAAAGAAATAGCTAATGTACAAATCCACCATCCCCTCTTCCTCCCTTCTTAAAACTACATGCTTCTTCAAGAGACCTTAAGATGTGGTTCTGTCAAATTAGAAGCAATACGATTTCATAATCAGTGCTTTACCACATGGAACTACGGAAGCTTGCAGGTGGGTTTCAATTAAACCAGTGTCTTTCAACATGAGCTGTAGATCTTGGTTTCAGGTTTTAGTGAGCAGGGGAACAATGTGTTATTAAGAAATGAATACCTGTCAGGAATACCATGACACAGCACGTTGTTTACAGAGGTACAAACGGATTTTGGAAACCCTCCATAGCCTAGAGGTGAAGGATAGGCGTTGTGACGGATTATTTCCTGATGAACAAGAGAGTCTATCTCTTCAGTTGTCATGTCAACCTAAAACATTAAATTTTTATTTAAAGATATGCTGAGACAGTTGAAGATATTTCTTTTATTTAACAAATATGATTGTGGGAGAAAAAATGCAATAACATTTGCTTTGCACTAGTTTGTTGCCAAAAACCATAACTACAATATTTTAATGGCTCACATGAGTTTTAATAGTGGTATAAATTTTGTACCTTACTGCTTAAGTGAGTATATGATACTGTTAGCACCTATTATGAAATAGAATTTTTTTTTAATTTGAAGGATCATGGAAATTCTCTATATGCAATTAAATAATACATGTTATTGTACCCTATTGGTCCCAGAAATTCGCTCTTAGGCAATGTCTCTCTCCCATTTTCACCACTGGTCAGAATTCTAGGGTTGCCATTAATGTTGGAAATCAAGGGCTTAATTTGTATGATAAAGTTAGAGAACTAGGTCAACCTTGTATCCCTTAATCTGGACAAAACATTAAATTGGGTTTGATGGAAATTGTGTGAAGATTGTAGACTTCCAACTTCTAACAACAGTCTTTGACATCATTGAAAAATTCTGTTTGTTTTATTGGGTGATTTAAAAAAATCCATATCTGGTTTCCAGGACATAATTTTATTCTTGCCTGTCAGTTTTCTGTAACTGTGGGGAAGCATCTAGTATCCTTATTTATCCATATTTTGCACAATAAGCATTTGGTAGAATTATATAGTATCAAGCCCCCTGTGAGAGTTCAATAAATACCTTACTGAATGAGGGGTTCAGCTTTTGATATATTTTTATTTCCCCATTTCCCAAATGGTTTAGTTCCCCTTCCCCCCACTGGAAGGCACTTAATTGCTCCAGAACCCTTCAAAGTTACAATTTTGTGAGTACATGAGAATTCTCTAATGAGTAGGGAAGGAAAACCCTGCCCCAACTCACAGCACAAAGAAAGTTGGGATAAGAAAAGTCATGTTCTTTGTTGTAAATGATCTACTACTGCTACAATTGTTTCTTCTATGGCTAAGGATTGTGCTTTCACCCAATTACTCACACTAAGAGTTCTTACCTGCATGGAAGGAGTTGCTAACTAATATAACTTCACATGCAAGTCTCTCTGTCTAAACTCCGCAACAATTTCTGCAGAACCACAAGATATTCCAGATAACCGCTGAAGAATCCTGCTATTTGAAAGACCACTAAAGGATGGTGGGAGCCATTGCAAAGGTTAAAAGGTGCAAAACTACACAGCTACTGTGATGGTAGCCAGAGCTTTAGGTGCTCCAGCTAACAGCAGAACAGAGAGGGAGTGTGAGAGAGGTGAGTCAGAAGACCCAGGTTAAAGACCCATTTCTGACATTTGATGTATGGCTAGGCTAGTCACTTCATGTCTCTGTGCCTTAGTTTCCTCATCTGGGAAATAAGGACATTACTAGTACTGTCTAGGGGCAGCTAGGCAGTACCATAGTGCATAGAGTGGTGCTGGGCCTGGAGCCAGGAAGACCTGAATTCAAATCTGGCCTCAGATACTTACTAGCTATATACCCTGGGCAAGTCACTTAATTCAGTTTGCCTCATGTTCTTCATCTTTAAAATAAGCTGGAGAAGGAAATGGCAAAGCACTCCAGGATCTCTGCCAAGAAAATCCCAAACGGGGTCACAAAGAATTGGACACAACTGAATAACAATTTTATTAGGTTGTTGCAAAGATCAAATAATATAATGTATACAAAATGTTTTGCTAACTGTAATGAATTATATAACTATGAGCTATTATAATTAATCTTCCAGAGAAAAGCAAATATTAAGGAAAAAGGAGACAAAAAATGAGACAGCACAAAAATGACAGGAAGAACAGAAATAAGTAACAAGTGTAAACTGACGGCAAATGGAGAGAGTTTCAAAGTCAAAACAGTCTATGTTTTTGATCCATCTTTTAAGTCTTATTTAGGGAAAAGCAGCTCTAGAACTTTTTTTTAAATCTTAGATACTTATGATCATCCAGTAAATTTCATACAGATCAAAAATTATCTTCTGAATAAACACCCAGAACCAATGTAACATTCTTCCTCCCTTCCCCCACCAAAAGCTAACAAACTGGATGTACATTGAATAAGAGTCTGAAGGATAATTTTTTTTAAAGGAAAAGTCTCCATAAATAGACAGTCCATCTAAATTCTCATGAAGCTACTACCTTTAAACTCTTTCCAGCTAGAAGGAGGACATGACGGGCCAATTGACAAGCCTGACGAAGGCCCTGAATCTGATCTTCCTTCTTAACTTCTATGCTGTCTCCCCAGTCTGGTACAATGCCTGTCGTCACATAGTCTGGCTTCTTTATGTGCTTGAAGAAAAAGGATTGAAAATGAAGATCAGAACACTGAGCATGACAATGGGATCATTTTCTCAGATACAGCCTTCTGCTTCATGGCACTCTGCCCTTCCTGTTGAAACACCGACCTCCCTAAGCCCGCAGAACAAACCCTCAAGGCTGCTTCAGTATTTCTTCTACTGCCCTTGTGAACTTAACATTGCCTGTTAGGATTGACTTCACATATTCTGTTAACCTCATGGTGCTAAGATCCAAGTTAGACTATAGTAGACTTCTGGTCAAAACAAACAGTTTCATTTTCTTTCTCCTGCCACCATGGGAAACATATCATCATCATTGGTGAAAAATGCCACTAAACTTCAAAACAGCCAAATGGTTAAAAAAGAGCACTTTCATCAATTTAACATAAATGTAAAATTTGTACAAAAGGTAGCAACTTGACAATATCATTTCTGAATGGATATATCTTAAAAGATATCAAGTTCACTGAAAGTTACCCTTTTCTTATACTTTGCAATCATTTTCATGTAAAGAATAAGGGAAGGAATAGACAGAAACAGATCCCTTAAATCAAAATTACCTGTAATATTTCTATTACTTTTATCATTTTTAAAAAGTCTACAATCTCTTTCTTAGAAAATTCTACATTAGTTATCACAAGTTCTTGGGCAGGCTTCATAAAATAAATAATAATATTTTACACACAGAGTTTCTTTCAGTCCCAAAGGATTCCTTAGCACTTTACAAACTATTTACAGAAATTGCTACATAAGTATGATTTAATACTTATATACAGTATACAGTAATACTACACAGTTTAGGACAGGAAGCTGAGGAAGACAACACTATTCAGTTGAAATATCAGGGTAAATACTTAATGGCATTGAGGTTAATGTCTCCTCCTCTCTATGAAAAACACGATTCAATTCTTAGTGACCTCAAAAGTTCTTAATATTAGTTCTCTATTTTCTCTTAATAGCAAGTACCTCCAAGAGCATTCTGCTTCAACCACCAACTCACAGCTCTGATTTGTCACTACTTTACTGTGGATAAATAAATGTTTGCTCTTCTGAGACTACAACAAGTCTCCCTAAAAGAATTTATGACCATGACCCAGTTCTGTTGGGCAATCTGCTGAAGTCAGAGCTACAAGCAAGAGCATAGGCAATGGTTACTATTGAGGCAATGCTAAAACAATGTGTTGCCACTTTTATAGGTTTTCCTTTTCTAACCAACAAGTTAAATTCTTACTCCATCATGGCTAATATCAAGTGCTAAATCCCTATTCTCTATGACATTAAAGTACTTTGCCCTGGAAAGGGAATAGCTTTGTTGGTCTATTCAGTGTTAGCAAACTTTATCAACAAGACAGTATTTTTAACTTAGGAAATACAATACCCTTGTCATTGGTTTACTGTAAGGGGAAAAATAGCAGAAGAAAGAAAAAAGAAAAGAGCTGCCTTTGTGATGAAGTCTCCTTCTTTTTAGCTTTTCTGATTCTTCCCTCATGACTCCTATGTCTTTTTTACACTGAATTTTGAAAAATGGACCAATAGCCTTTTGTAAGGATTTCATCCCCAAAAATCTCAAGGACACTCGGAGGCCTGATATTCTGTTTTATTTATTCTAAAGAAATTATTTTAAAGCAGCAGCAATAACAATGGAACTGTGAAAGTAAGGTTTAGGAAAAACATATCGTGTGTCAATTTTAATCTGCTTTTTTGAGGTGTCCCCAACCCAGAACTCAAATCTTTGCTCTAACAAACACGATATGTGCTTTGTTCAAGCTAGGAATGCAAATTCAAATGCTGTGGAGGAGTTATTGGCTTAGAGTCTTAATGAACAGATTCAATCCTTTGCCTGGAAAAGACTGTTAGAAGTTCTAACACTAGTGTTTCTATGTCAAATCACAAAGCACGTAACAGACATATGATATACATGTCCTCACAATCCAGAGAACAAATCAATGTACTCGATCTTTTGTGCAGCCAACCTTTCTAGGACACAAAAAGTAGCAGAGAACAGGCTTCACAGTACCTGAGGAACTGGATGAGCTGAAGAGACTGCAGCAGGCAAAACTATCCTATGAGATGTGCATTTTTGTCTTTGGAAAAAGAAATACTTCCTTTGCTGATTGCTTGTCTGCTTGTGTAAGTAGACAGGATTGACAGGTGAACAGAAAACTCTAGGACAACCAGTCACATGACCTTTGAGGGGGGAAAAAAAGTCTATTTAAAAACAAAGAAAAGCAACACATGCATTGCTATGGCCAAAAAAATGTTGCATAACATTTAAAAATTCTTCCATATTTAATTGATTCCAAAGGACAAATTCTCCAGATAGAGAAGGAAAGCAGATAGCACATTAAGTTTTGGCCCATGGGATTCATTACTTTGTATACTATTGTAGTATATTTATTAGCTAGTAGTTGGGTTTTATTTAATGTTTGGCAATAAAAAGCAATCCTTCTATAATGAAATACAAATATCTGCAACCATCTTGCTATGTATCAGAGCTGTCAGAAGATTCTGTGGGCTATATCTGGTAAAGACAGAACCAAGAGGACCCTTGACTCAGGTCTCTGTTTGGATTATTTCACACTCAGACTGATTTTCTTCCAAGTTACACAGACCAACTGTCAGCAGGACCCCCTGACCTTGATCAGATTACTATGTGTTAAGTTGTATACAGTGGGTCATTACAATGAAACACAGTGGCAAATGTTTGAATCAGATAAAGAATAAGAGACATGGCAAAAATTCAGGGCCTCACACAAAAGGGTAATGAGAACAAAACAGAGATGGCATTAACAGGTCCAGAAGTGACTCCTCGGCCTGTGCTGTTGGGAGATCCAAGAGACCAGACAAACCACTTAGTTTTGGATGGTAACTGTGACAGGGATTGAGCACAGTGTCCTCTCATAAAATGACCTCAGAAATAAAGTCTCTAATTGGATTTGAAAAGGACGTTATTCATGCCAACTCAGCTAGCCAGTAAGTCAGTCTTCTTCATGGAACTCTTTCAAGTACTTTCATCTGGAAAATAAGGCCTGGTTTTTTGCTGACTGGCTTTAGCTTTAACTAGGATTTCAAAAGAGTTGTTAAGACCAAACAAAACAGTAGCAGTAGAAAGGCAACATGGTGGTAGCAGAGTGCTGGACATGGCACCAGGAAGACCTGTGTTGTAATCCTGCCTCCAACACTAACTAGTTGTGGACCAAGGGTAGGTCCCTTACCTTAACCTCACTGGGACTCAGTTTCCTCACCAGTAGAAAGGAGATACTTTTAGCACCTACCTCACTTGGTTGTTCTGAGTCAAAAAAGCCTAGATAAAGTATATAAAATGCTTTGTAAACTTTAAAATGCATATACATGTCAGTTATTCCGAAAGACTTAAAACACGTGAAAGCATCAGGAACCTTATTAAAGTATTTTTTAAAATGTGCCTTCCATATACCAAACTGACCATACTAATGAGGAGCAGAGTAGCAGAGTGGAAAGAACATAGTATTGTTCCAGTGATACTCCTAGGCCAATACAACAAAAGGATCAAAGAAAAAGGAAAAAGTCCAATATATAAAAAAATATTTACAGCATCTTTTTTCATTGTGGCAAAGAACTGAAGATTAAGAGGGTGCCCATCAACTGCAGAAGAGCCAAACAAATTACGGTATATAAATGTAATGGAATACCATTGTGTTGCTAGAAAGAGACAATTTCAGAGAAACCCAGGAAGACTTGAACAAACTGATACACAGTGAAGTAAGCAGACCCAGGAGAACAATTTACGCTTTAACATCAATATTATAAAAGCAATTTTGAAAGACTTAAGAACTTTGGCTAAGGCAATCATCAATGATGATGCCAGAGGATTGATGAGAAGAATGCTATCTCCTTCCTGAGAAAGACATGATTGACTATTATGTAGAATGAGACACACATTTTTGCATTTTGACCAATATGGGAATTTAATTTGCTCGACTGTGCTTATTAGTTATAAGTTTTGTCTTCTTCTTCTTCTTCTTCTTCTTCTTCTTCTTCTTCTTCTTCTTCTTCTTTTAGTGCTGAGGGGAGCTAAGAGGGGGAAAAAATAAATGTTTGATAATTTTTTAAAATTAAGTAAAAAAAAAAGAAAGAATGTGTAAGAAAATACTAATCCTATTTCCTTCACTAAGTTTGTGATCTTGGGCAGACTATTTTATGTATCTTGTGCTTCTGTTTCTTCATCTGTGAATTAGGTATAATAATAAGAACTGATATTTATACAGCACTTTAAAGTTTGCAAAACTCTTTATGTACACCACTTCATTTGAGACTTGAACAACCCTGTGAGGTGGATATCATCATCATTATGAACATACCCATTTTACAGAAACTAAGGCACAGTGAGGTTAAGTTATTTGCTCATGGTCACATAGCTAATAAGGAGAAGAAGAGGAATCTAAGCCCAGGTCTTTACTCTGAGTTGAGCATGCTCACCATTAATCCATGCTGCCTTTTTAAAAATATCTCACAGGATTATTATCAGCATAAAATGAGACAAAAACATGAAGATACTTGGCAAAATTAAAATTTCTACATAGAAGGCAGTATAGTACAATGGAAAATACCAGATCTGGTGTCAGAAGTTGGGATTAAAATTCTAGCTCCCACACTTCCTAGATGTGTGACTAAGCTTTATAAATCTGTTTCCTTGTCTGTCAAAAAGGGGGAAAGGATTATACTACCTACCTTACAGGATTGCTATGAAGAAACTGCTTTACAAACCTTAAAAGTCTACCTAGTGATTATCCCTGTTGCCATTCTTAAATACAAAGTACTTTTCTTACGGAATTGTTTTTTTTTTTTCCAAAAGGCTGATAGGCTTAGATTAAGCCCTTCACATTGTCATACCTTGTGATCAGAAACACATCTGTGAGATGCCTGGCTCTGGTAAAGGATCCAATCTGTAGCTATCAAACGGAAGTTGTTGGGTTTTTATTTGTGGTTTTTTTTTAAGTTTAATTTTTGTATGCCTTTTGCTTGCCTATATTTCCAGGCTGATTAAATATTACTTTTCCTCACCTATGCCAAACTGTCCTACCTGCTCTTCCTGGCACACTGTATTCCATCCCTCACCAGGCATTTCCCCACGCCTGCAATGCTGTCCTTCAGCTTTCCTCCTTGGAACCCTCCCTTCAAGTCTCAGCTCCCCTTTAAGAATCCTTTCCTGATTTTCATGTTGTTAGTGTTTCCCACAAATAATTATAGATAGATAGATATAGATATAGATATAGATATAGATATAGATATAGATATAGATATAGATATATCCTTCTATTTACTATTTGGGAACATGCTGCAATCTCCCCAGAGAATATGAGCTCCTTCAGGGCAGGAACTGTCTTACTTTTGTATTTTTATCCTCAGTGCCTAGTATAGTGCCTGACCCATAACAGATGCTTAATAAACATTTGCTGATTGACTAATTTATATCATATTTATTTCTTAATATAGCTCTTTCCCTGTTCCCCCTTACCCAGCAAGCCTTCCTTCATACCAAAGATTTTTTTAAAAAGAGACAACACGATACGTCAGCCTCATCTGACAGCACACAATCCACCTTTGGTTATTATAATGACGGTGCTCATTTTGCTTTTTCTTTCATTTACACTGTGGTAATCATTGTGTAAATTGTTTTCTTGGTTCTGCTTACTTCCTTCTGCATCAGTTCATATAAGTCTGTAAGAAAGATTTTCTTCTCTGCAAAGTTCACTGAATAAAAACAGCTGTCTAGAATCCAACCCCTGACATAGGCCTCATTAGTATCAGACTTTAGGTAACTAAACTACATGGACAAGACTAAGTATTGGTCACTCAACAACAAACACCTAAGTCACACCCAAAGGTGATTTGTAACATATTCACTGCCTGACAATCAGCTGCCAAGCATAATTCATGGCTGACTTGATTCTATGAAGTCCAGTTGTTTAGCCCTCATCTCTTACAAGGATGGCTCTCTTCTGATTTACTCTCATGTCCCTGGGATTATCTGGAATATTCCTATTGGAATATTCTGAATTAATAGTTTATAGCAGGAATAGCAGGGCCACTGAAGATGTTCCCATTCTTGGCTAGGTGTCAGGAAATTTTCAGGGAGTTATCAAAATAAAATGAATTTAAATTAACTTTAAATTTAAAAAAACCACACACACACATATATAGTTAACACCCTTCATAATGATGCTGTGAAAGGACAGGAATAACATCTGGATCATATGTAGTCGCTATACCTTTGAGGACATAATTTTAAATCTGTGATGATGTTGATAATAACAGCTAACATTTATATAATGCTTTAAAGTTTATAAAGATCTTGACATATGTTATCTTATTTTGTAAAACAGTGAATATACTATGAAACCTTTTTGGTGGAGGGGGAGATATCACAAAATCAAGCAATAACAAATCACAGCATTCATTTCTACTGGGAGACAGAATTCCTGTCTAATTAACTCATACATGTAGTATGAGCCCATACTGGATTAGGCCCTATTTAAGAGAATTATTTCTTGGCAGTCTGGCTCATCACTACACTAGTAGGAAATTCTTCCTTTTTTTTTTTGTTAAAGATTTACTGATAGCTTTCATTCCCCCCCTCTACACACACACACCACAAGTCATTTGCCAATGTCTTCTCCCACACTTACTGAACCCTCCTTCATAACACATAAAAACAAGCAAAACCAATTGACCAACAGACCCTGACAACATATGCAACATTCTGATCCCATAGTCCCTCACCCCTCAACAAAGGAAGGAAATGTACTTCATTATCAGGCTGACCAAAATCAGTCACTGATAGAAATTAATAACCCATGCTCATAAACTGTTTTAAGATTTAAAAATCTCTTACTTTATAACAATGATTTGAGATAGCTAATTCCAGCATTACTAGCACCATTTTAAAGATGTGGAAACTAGAAATTGTTCTAGAATCATTAGTAGTCAGGCATAATCTCTCAAAGGTCCGTTCTAATAGAAGTATTTTTGAATTGTCTGATTTTGTGTTATATCCATTTTCTTTCTTTTAGAATTTAAAAAAATTTTCTTTTTAGGGGCCAAGCTAATAATTTTATTGCTGTTCAGAGGAAACTCCTATTTTGGAAATTCCCTCTATCAATGGAGACAGACAATTGTTCATGCACTTAGTCTCTGAGAGGTGCCTTGTACACTGAGAGGTTAGGTACCTTTCCACAGCCACTCTAGGTCAGAACTAGGAGATGAACTGAGTTCTTCCAGAATCTGAGGCTAATACTCTATCTCCTTTGATATTTCATATTCATTTTTTTTTAAAGCAAGTGCTTCAACCCAAAGTCAACTCGGTGCAATGTATTGTCAAAGACAAATAATGGGTCTTTCAAGGAATGAGTTGTTTTGTTTTGTGATAGGTTGGGGTTTTTTTTGGGGGGGGTGAGTTTTTTAAATTTTAACAAGAGAAAAAGTAAATAAGTAAATGCTAAGGATAACAATAAGAATTCAGATGACACTTTTTTTTTAAATAAAAAGAATTCAGATGACATGTTCCATGAGACTCACTTACGAATCTCATCCCAACCTCCAAAAGCATTCAAGGGGACCAATAGTTATCAGGGCTTCCACAGTGACAACATGAAATACTGGACTAGTGATCTGGGAATAGTTTTGACTCTGCCATATAAACTCTCCACGACACAATTTCCTCATTTGTAAATTAGGAGATAGAATTGGAGGAATCCTAAAATCTCTTACTAACTCCTCTTGAGGGCTAGGGAATTGTGAATGGTGATGAAGCCTAGGTCAAAGCAGCCAAGCCTCTTACAAGGTGGCCATCTACCAGTTTCACCCAGCTGCAGTACAGAGTCACAAAAGGGGAATATTTTTTTCTGTACCCTGAAACATTACATCTAGGCATGAGACCAACTAGGGTTGACTTGCACATCTTTGAGAGAAAGCATGACCCAGTGGGGTGGGTAGGGAGGATTTGGACCTTGGAAAGCCTGGGTTCAAATCCCAGATCAGACAATAGCTGTATGTATGACCTGAGGCAAATCACTTAACCTCTCTGGGGTTATATTGTTATTAGCTACAATAATAACAGCGTACATTCACATAGAGTTTTAAGGTTTTCAAAGCACTTTATATTCACCGTCTCCTTAGAGTCCTATAACAACCTGGGGGAACTACACAGTAAAAGTTTTATTATTCCCATTTTAAAGAGAAAGACACAGGTTCAGTAAGGTTACTGGTCCAAGGCTACTCTTTCCACTATGCCTCTCTCATTGAGATGGGAGCATAGATATCTTTTAGATATTCTCTGTGAGGATAAAATGAATGTTGCCATTGTACCTGACTTGCCACAGAAAAGACTGATGAAAGGTTAGATGCAGATACAAACGGAGTTGACTGTATACTAGAATTCTAAATATCTGATTCTAAACTCTAAAACACAACCAAAAACATTCAATCTGTTAACAATCATGGCTATACATGTGCCAAGTTATCTTATCAACTATTCCACATTCACAGGATACTTCTTTATTTGGAATGAAATCTTTTACCTCTATCCCATAAAAGACACACTATAAATGTTGTCACAAGATAACAGGATAATAAGGTACCGTACTGTGTTGTTATTCCACTAACTATTCATTACAAACTAGGAGGGAAAAAAAAAAGCTAGTCCTTTCACAGGTGAAACGAAGAATGTACTTAAACCAACCATATGCCATTCCAAGATAAAGGCTGTAGTAAACCTGACTAAAAAAAAAAGAAAGAAAGAAAAAAATCTGTTTTATCAAATATAAACTGCATAACAAGATTTTTCTCAAACCCACAAGACAAAACAAAAATCTCCATGTTCCATTTTAACAGATAGCCAGAAAGGAAAAAAAAATTGTATATCATAATTTCCAGAAAAATATTTTAACACTTTGTATACATTTCTTTTCCCCCTCCTCTCTCCCTTACCACTCCCAGTCAAAACAGTATTTTTAATACCTTTTTTCAACTAACTCTTAAGTTGCTGCATTCACAACTAATTTGATGCAACCACCTCATCAATCATCAGAGACAGGAACAACCTGGCCTGTTCCCATCAGGCCATACTTCCCCCCTTCACTGTGTTCCAGTGTTCTATTCACTATTGTTCAACTACAATCCACAGCTCATCTTCCTTTTGTTAAGCTATCTGGAGGGTAGGGTGGGGGGGCACGAGTTATATGGTGGTGTTAATTACAGAAAGAGGCAGTTTTACCAAGCTGGTATATATACACATATATCTATATCTATATATAGTATATATACACACACATACATATATACACATATACTACATACACATACACATATGCAAATATTTACATATATATACACACATACACACATACATAAGACTCCAATGGGAAGGAATCAGAAACATCAGGAGAGCCTGGAGCTCAAGAAGGAGATGTTTTGTATTATCACTACTGGTCTTGAAACAGATCATCACAGTGAGAATGTATAGTGTTGATTATTTAACAAAAACTCTGTACAGGCTTTTTTTAGGTAGCAAATCTATATGTTATTTGTTATGAATCCTAGAATACTTACTGCTATCAACTGTAATAATAAGAATTATTTTCAGTGTCACAAAAATTGTATCAGCACATAGTTTGTGCTGAACACTGAAAATTATAGTCAAGTGCTTCTTTCGTTCCATGGAGAATCACACTGTGCAGTCTGAGCACCTCTCAAAATTACTGTATGTATCCTGGATCTTGTGGCATATTTTTCCTGTCTTAAATTTGTATTTACAATGTAAATCTTTAGCATGGCTTTAAATGTTCCCATATACAGTAATAACATAATCTACTGAAGGCTGCATTTCTTTTCCCTCCTTGAACAGATTCAGCCCCAAAGGTAGAATTACAGAATTCAAGTATGTTGGAGGCTGGGGTACATTTTAAGTGACTAATTTTGCTGCACACAATGTGCCCTATATTTATTAGCCTTTTAGTCTAGGTCGGTTTTAATTGTTATCTGTTCACACAGGCTATACTCCATAATGAAATACTCCCATTTCACCCACTAAGCAGTGGGGCTTTTTATGTGCACCTCTATTAATGACCCTTAATTAAGTTGATTTTAGCCTTGTAAATGTGATTTTTCTCTTGGTCAACAAGTATTTTTTAAGGGAGAGGTTCAATGAACTTTCCAATGGGTGTTTTAAAATTCTTTTTGAACAGCTATAAAATCGAAGGAAGTCCTCTTCTAGAGAGGGGTGGCCTATTACCATCTAAACCATTCATTTACATTAAAAACATTTCAAGGGAAGCACTATCACATGTTTTTAATTCTCAGTTATTCTGCATTTCAAAAGTATCAAGTGTTAGAGCAGAAAACAACTTATCACCCATAAAAATCAGCCTGGTACTAATTCACAGAAGTTGACAAACTCAACTGAGATAACATGTAATTTTAAAGGACACATTGTAAAAATGTCTCTTTTAATATGATTTTTCTGCAATCATCAGGAAAAGCTTGGATCTGGTTACAAAAGTATTATTTATAGTATGTTCATGTCTAGTTGATTTTTATAAAAGAGGCAGTCCTTCTGGATAAAGTGAGGACTCCACACTAGATTTAAATAATACTAAATTAGGATACCAAATTAGAAAACAATTATGTTTTACCAATCCATTTTCAAATACTAGATTTATATTCATTAATTATTTTAACTTTAAATCTGATTATTTAAAGAACAGGTTACCTTTTAAACGGCATCTAATTCCAGCATGGCAGTCTTTGAGATACTTTTAACTAATGCTTAAAATAACAATAATAATTTAAAAAATGCTTCCTATGGCAGTCTCAGTAAGTAATATGCTATAGGAATACCTTTTGAAGAGGCTAATTTAGGAACTGAGGAAAGATAACACTTCAGTAACTCCAACCAATTACCTAGAGTAGGGACGCAAGCTTCTAAAGTACTCTGTTTCAAAACCAAAACGGAATATGACAAAATGTGTCTCTGTCTTCTATTTCTTAACCTAAAACACTGAAGATCCACATGACAGTGTTGCTATCTTAGAAAAATTGCAGTGAATGGAAAATTAAATAGTCTGCATACTTAATACACCTCTCTTATTGATTTTTTATGACTATTCAAGATGCACATTTCAAGAATAAATGTAAAAGATTAAAGGTTTCTTCCATTTCCAAGTAACCTGTATAGCAGAAGAGAAGCTCATATTTCACAAGAGAAAACCTGTGCATTTGGTGAATAAAAGAACAACATAGAGGAATGCCCCAGGCTGAAGCACAAACTGATTGGGCAAAGCAGAAGGACAAGAGCCCTTGAAACTAAACAAAAGCAAATTCATTCTGTTGACAGATGTTGATTACATCAAAGCAACAAGGAACTTTCTCCCCTCCTCCTTTTTTTTTTTTAACAACCAATACCTATATATTATATACATATAGTGGGTCTTTAACCAACCACAATCAACATTATCTAACTTGTAAAAATTTCTAAGTCAAGTTAAAGAATAATGTAATGAAGTCTTAGCTAGGCTTCTCTAAACAGTGTATTCAATTCACATGGACATGTGTAGCCATGCTGGCCCACGCCACCATCAGCCCCTTACTTCCAGGGGTTAACTGCTCTGGCAGCCAAATAAAATACAGAGAGAGCCATGTAATTATGGAGACAGTCAAAGGGCAGGCTCTATTTTGAAATCTATTTGCACAGACAAGGTCTTCCAATTTAGCTTACAGGAAACAAGCTGGTAAAGGGAGTCTCCTTTTCTCCAGATGCTTTCCACACTTTTTCTCCATTTCAGGAAATCATGGATATGGACACCATACACGACTGTTTCCTGGATTACAAGCCAAGATGCCATTACAGAGAGAAGACTAAATCTGTTTTACAAGCCTGTAAAAAAAATATTTTTCTCTAATTAGCAGCATTTGGCAACTCCCCTCCCCCCAGATGACAAGGCTACAGTGTTTATTAAACAACATTTTTAATGAGGATACAATCCCATTTGCTATGCAGGTGTTGGGAGGAAGGAGATTTTTTTTTTAAAAAATGCTCAAAATATGGTTAAATGTACAGCTGCACCCCAAAATGTAATGGCACATATACTTGTCTAAAATAAAGATTCTAATTGAGATGCAAAGAATAGTGGCTTTATGGTTAATTTTATTCAATACAGTCATATCATATTTTGAAAGCATAAGATATTATGAAATGCAGAGTGTTCTTATATGGCCAGAAAAATCAATCATAAATGCTTTTTTACACAGAAACACCATGTAACGTGAATCTCACAATTTGTACCAGTCATTTAATGCTGTAGTTGGCAGTTTCCACTAGACTAGAGTAAGCTAATAAAGGCCAATAAGGTTTTGTTTGAATTCCTATATTTTTCTCATATTAAAATTGGGCACACTACCACCACTATTTATGAAACCATCTATTATTTCTCTGCTTAGTGTGCCTATTCAAATGAAGGTGAAGCAAATACATAACTAGAGTTCTCAGAATTCATCATTCAGCCATAAACTAAAGCCCCAGAGGTCACAGTCCTAGAGAAGGTAAGTTAGAAAGCTAGCAAGACTCAGAGCCTCTTCTATGTACAGGAAGGGTGACAGCCTTAGGGCTCCCTTGCCTAATAATAACAACATTCAAGCAACAGTGCCCAGGTCACGACAAAACATGACCCCCTCTATGGCTCTTTCAGGAAGTTGGCTCCATGCCACCTTTTTTTCCTCCTTTTTCTATCAATAGCAATTGATGGAGTATAATGTCAATGACAAACAAGAAGAAAATTGAGGGGAAGCTCTCATTTTACTTCTTTTAAAAAGCTGGATTGCTAATTCTCTGATCACTATTCAACTCCTTTGCAATAGGATAAAATAAACCATCCTCCAGTCTGTGGGAAACAAGAATATTTACTATAATGGTACATCCTAGAGGAGTGAAAAGAATATTATGCTAGAAACCCAGCCCATGTTTTTGATATAAAAAAATTACCATAGTAAGAACTCATACTCAAAGTCCAAAGCTAACAGAAAATTGCTTATGAGATGAGGGAGGGCAGGAGAGGAGGGATGAGGAAAGAAGGAAGAAGGAAGGAAGGAAGGAAGGAAGGAAGGAAGGAAGGAAGGAAGGAAGGAAGGAAGGAAGGAAAGAAAGAAAGAAGGAAAGAAGGAAGGAAAGAAGGAAGGAAGGAAGGAGTATTAACTTGTAGTCAAATTTCTCCTTAAAATGGAAAGCTTTTTCAAATCAAAATAGAAAATCATTAAGCTCGCCTTTATGATCATACTATACATGTAGTACATTTCATTGCATATAAGTTAAAGTTTATAGAAAAGTAGAATTCTTTTGCATTTTAACAATGCATATACACAGGCCAACTTTTTGGACAAAGAAATATTGTATTCTTCTTGGGAAAACAGAGAAGTGATTTATTAATACCATAGTTAAAATGTAATAGTTTATTCTAGTTAAGCCTTGTGAAAAAATGTCATCAAAAAACCATTCCTCTTTAGGCTTTCTGAATCCAGCAACACCACATAAGTAACAAAACAAAAGACAAGTGCTAATTAAAGTAGAAGCACAGAACAACATAAAATGAATCCAATCCAAAAGCTCAGGCTGAGTAGTATTAAGAGTTTCACACTGGTGGTACCTAGGGAATATAGATTCCTAGTTAGCATAAGACATCTGGCAAATTTCAACTTTTCAAAGTCTAGCAAGAGAAACATTCCTTTTACCTTACACACTTTTGGTGAAGATGAAGAAAATAAAGGAGTTTGCAATAAAACACACAAATCAGAACCAGAAACAGCAAGTTGATAAGATTCACACACTGATTGAATCTTAGGAACAATTTATATGAAAAATATCTCAATTAAAAAACAGATAAAGTACCATTACTTTGTAACATCCTTGCCTGCCTTTAATTCTTTTAGAGAATAGGTCACACACACTCTCCTGTTACACATAATCCTAACTAAAATATGAGTTATTTAGGACCAAAATCACATAGTACCATAGGAAACCTAGGAAAGGGGACAAAAAAGCCTCATTGCTGCTGACTAGGGATACAGCTTTAATATGCATTGCTTCTACTGTATTAAAGTGTATGAAAACAACTAGGAGAATTTGGGGGCTTTATTTCACAAAAACACCAATGATACTGTATATGCAGTATCTTAGAGCTAGCTGGTCCCCCCCCCCCCAAGTATGTATGTGTAGCATTTAAAGTCATTTCTGCAAACAATTGGCATAAAATAGCTCAGAAGCTTCCATCTGGGCTGACCAATGCAGTACCACTGCCTTTAAAAAACCTACACCAAAATGCTTTACATGCAATGTTTTCATTGATTGCATAACTCCAGGTGAAGAACAGAAAACATAAAGAATACATTTGAATACAAATTCTGTACTTGGATGGTTTTGATAATTGTGTGGATTTTTCTCTGCCTTATCACCATGCAATAGAAGAGATGGTCACTAGAGTCAGTAATCACAACCCAAAATGAAAAGGCGAAGGCTTTAAGAAAACAATGTACTTTCATGTTTCTGTGATTGAATATACATAGCACTAAAACAATAGAAGCTAAGGTCACACTTCAAAGAATTATTTTCACGATGAAAATAAAGACAAAATACACAGCAGACTGTAATAAAAAAAGAAAATTTCATATTTTCTGAGAGTAGCTTTCTTTGGGGTTGGAATAGTTATGTCACCACAAATACTATATATGTAATACATTCAGATTGGCTGGATTGTAAGTACAATTTGGCTAACTGTAAGCACAAAAGCTTACTTAGCCCCATAGTCTTGGGTAAAAATACAATAACTGAGAGTATCCCAAATATTACATACTTAAAAGGGAGACTTGTTGAGTATTTGGTCAGGTGTTACTCTTCTTTGGCAAGAGAGATATCTGATGGTTCCTCCTGTTGGTTTTAATTTTTACTTACAACTTCACTAATGTGAAAATATGTTTAATGGGTATGTAAATGTAAAGCCTATATCAGATTGTGAGCCATGTTGCGGAGGGTCAGGGGGAGGAAGGGGGAGAAAAATTTTGAACTCAAAAGCATATGGAAGTGATTGTTGATATATCAAAATAAATTAATTTTAAAAAAAAGAGAGAGATATCTGACCATAAAATCATTTCCTCAACCTGAGATGGTTTTTTTAAGTACCTATAATTTCTATTTTTATTTAAACAAGCTGCTGCTCACATCTGAAAGCACGATTTAACTTAAAATGCTATCATCCAATGGAATTGGATAATAACTGTCACACTTAGTAGACAGTTAAATCCATCTTCACATTTTTATATTGAAAGGCTTTGATATAACTGTCCTAATAGCAAAATATTATTTATAACCTTTTGAACTATATTTCTAATACAGACATAATAATAATTAAAAAAAAAGAACACATCCATTAGAGGGAAACTAAGAGTGGGGAACAAAATGCAAAATGGTGGCTAAGCCAAAAATCCATTGGTTTTGTGAGGAATGTCTTTTGGAATTTTCTCCACATTTATCTAATGACATTTTACCTGAGCTATCAGCCCAATTATTTTGTATTCCCTGATTGGTAGAGGGTTGATGGTGAGCAAAAATCAAAGTGTATTGATTGGCAGTGAAAAACTGGTTTAAAATTTTTTAATGTGCTGCAGGTAATTCATGTTAATAAACATGCAGCTACATCATCCTAGCTAACCTTCTAATGTTGGAAACTGTCCAAGCCCTAAAAGAAAGAGCCAGGAAGTTCATAGGTACTATCCAACTAGGTGAATTATGAAAGAGTCAGTCTCTGTTCTTATTCCAACTTCCTTCTTAGACAAGGGAATTCCAGTGTCACCGTATACAGGAAAATCAACTCTTCTACCACCTGGCCTATCATCAAGTCTGTAAAACTTAGGTATTCATCCAAATATCAAAACTGATGTACCAGCTGTTTTCATATTTGTGCATGTGGGGAGGGGGTGTTAAATGGTGGTAGTGGGAGAAGCTATTTACCCAAAGGTTCCACTGTGCAACTACATCACTCCCCAAGTTCATTATAGAAAACATGCATTGAAGTTTTATCAGAAAACTTCTATTTTTATCCCATCTTTAAATATTATTCATTTAATAGTATGGTTACCCATACATCCCTATGTAACATTCAATATCCTGAGTAATTGACAGAATTATAGAACAAGTTCTGAAGAGAACAGTTAAAAAAATACCTGTAATGTGAATGTTTCATAGGAATATCAAATTAGATTTTACCTTACCTTATTGCTTAAAATATACAAGGGTCTCTTCTTTGCATAAAATTCCCTGTTTATTAAACAGTGATAGAGGAAGAACTTGTTTATATTTGTAGTACTACCAACATACATCATTTATGACAAAAAAAAAACAAGCACTCCATGAGAAATGCTCAATCACTGTCAATCACACACACTAAAATATACATAAACCAAAGCATGTGGTGTGAATTGTATTAAATTCAACCAAACACAGAATTACCAATGTAACAAACAAAAAAACAAATAATTATAGGTGACTCATAGACCTATTTACACAATACACAAAATAAATCAGAAAGGTTCGTAACTATAGAAACCTAATAGCCTAAATTCACTATCTTTGAATTTTGTATTTATTTAAACTCACTGGAAATAATGTCCATATAAAATTGACCTTTCTTTTAAAGGGTTATCTTATCTGTTGTCTGATGGATGATCAAAATAACTTTTCATTTCAACTAAGAATTCAGAGGATATTTTACTAAAATAATGAAAAAATAAAGACTTTTTTTTAATATTTTTGATACAGCTATGTTTTAAGACTGCCAAATTGCTAATTAACAAGTGAAAGAACTTAACTACATGAAATAAATCCCATGATATCAGAATATTAAAGATACATCTGACATATAGACTTTTCTTAAACCTCATACTGTTGCACGTCGCCCCCCCAACCTCCCCTAATTAACTACTATAGTTGAAATGCTATTAGTCTTTTCTGTTATAGTTCTTTCTCAATGACAATTACAATTTGCATGGTTTAATATTTAATACTATGATTCGTACTAATGTCCCATATTTTACTTCCTAATATAAATGAGTAAAACATTATTTTGTAGTTCACTGGCTCCCACACTTAAGATCTAATGTTCAGTGTGTATTTCATTATGTAGATGAGCAAGGGATGTTGTTTGACATGATTTAAATGGGTCAACAGTATTTTCCTAGTCACATTAATCATTCCGACAGCTAGAATGAAAAAAAAAAAAACAGTCCATGAACATTAAAACTAGAAAACCTGTTAATGCCAATGGCACTCACCATTGGTCAGTTATCTATGCGTGTGCTTTTTGAGAAAACAGAGTTACAGACATCAAAAAAAGTATTTTGTTATTTATTCAGAAAAATACTTCAAGGCCACTGGCCCTATTTTCAAATACTATGTAGGCCTCGAAGGGCCAGGTCTCAGAGGTAGCAAATTGCAACAAAAACTAACATGACGTGGCAATGTCGGAAAACACTGAACTATGTTCTATTCAAGGAGGAAGAAAAAAATCAGGGAACTTAGTCATAGAGAGGGTAAGAAAAGAGGCTTCGGCCAGTGATACCACATATGTAAATTATGTGTCTGTAAAGATTCCAAGGATGACAAAAATATTCCTTCAAAGTGGACTCCTGTTTTGACATGGTGGCTGCCTTAACTCCAACTAGGTCAGCAACCCTGTCACCACCAAATAATGACTCAGCTCTGTTGGGAGTTAGGGGTGGTAGGGAAAAAAGGGGTAGAAGGGCAAGATGAAACAGCTAAATATTCTTTAAAACATAGCTTCAAATCACCTCAAGCTAGTCCCAAATGAAATGAAGCATGTGCTTTGGAATATGAAAAGCAACAGATAAAAAATGTGAGAATATTTTCTTTCTTTCCTTGAGAATGTTTTCAACATCAGACAAGGAACAACCCTAGAGTTTCCTTTCTTTCTAGCAGGGGACAACACTGGGACATCTAGAGGAACAATTCAGTTTACTGCTGGGGAAAGTCAAGTTATCAAAGGCACTTTCAAAAGGAATACCCATTCTCCCCACTCAATGGTATGTTATATATAAATTAGGCTCTTTAAACAACAAGTATGAACATGACCATGCTACTAGCAGCTCTTTGTTCCCAAATGTAAGCTTCTTTAGAGTTCTGAGCTGTGATGGAGGGGACACTTGCTAGGGCACATATCTACAACATTAAGCTTTTTCATTTTGTTTATCTTTCTCAAAGGTCATTCTTACAATTGATTCTGTTCCTGCTAGATCCCATGGAATGAGTAGCAATGACTTGGGAAAACCTAAAAAGTTCTCTAAGATTTCTCTTTTAGTAAAACGACTTCACGTATTAGAGCAGGAACTATCTGTTGGCTTTTTATGGCACCATTTCCAAATGCTGCCTTCCACCCGCAAGGAAGTGGTTGTTAGTGACAGCTGTGATAACCCCAGACACTCCCTCCCACGTAGTTGCTATATACCTTCACTCCCACCTTAGTGAATACTACAACACACTGGGTTTGGAGAGAGAGCAGCATAGTGCTATACCCTAAAGGCACATTTGCAAGAAGCAAAAACCAAAGTCCAAGGCTTCTATACATCTAAGTTAAATCAAGTCAACAAGCTTTTATAAAGTGCCAACCACATGCCGGCACTGTGCTAAACACTAGAGATATAAAGAAAGGCAAAAACCAGTTCCTGCTCTCAAGGAACTCATAGTCTACTAGGACAGATGATATGCAAAAAGCTACATGCAGACACAATATATACAGGATAAATTGGAGATATCAGAGAGAAGACACTAAGATTAAAAAGGACTAGGAAAGACTTTTTGCAGAAGGTGGGATTTTAGCTGATACTTGAAGGAAGACACTGAAGCCAGGAGGCAGAGATAGGGAAAATGAAAATTCTAGACATTTTCACGGCCAGTGAGGAGAGTCTTGTTTGAAGAATAGCAAGGAAACCAATGTCACTGGATTTCAAAATACATGGGGGAATGGGGGCTGGGTAATGGTGGAAGACTAGAAAAGTAGAAAGGTTATGAAGGATTTTAAAAGCCAAACAAGATTTAAAAAGCCAAACAGGATTTTATCCTGACCTTGACTCTGTAGGTAATAGGGAGCCACTGAAATTTGTTGAATGGGGATGAGGGTGGAGAAAATATGGTCAGACCTACTCTTTTTTTGGGGGGGGGTTAGGCAGTTGGGGTTAAGTGACTTGCCCAAGGTCACACAGCTGGTGAGTATCATGTGTCTGAGGCCAGATTTGAACTCAGGTCCTCCTGACTCCAGGGCCAGTGTTCTATCCACTGCACCACCTAGCTGCCCGAGACCTACTCTTTAAGAAGACAGTTGAGTCTAGAAAAAAGTTGAGTCTAGAAGACAGATGGACTAGAGTGAAGAGAGAGTTGAGACTGAGAAACCAACCAGAAGGCTGGCTGCTGTAAAAGTCCAGGTGTGAGGCAATGAGGGCCTGCACCAGGTGATGGCAGCATCAGAAGAGAGATGTTACAAAGGTAGAAATGACTTGGCAACTGATTAGGTGGGGGTTGGGGATAAGAGACAGGGTTCCAAGCCCAAGTAATTGGAAGGATGCTGGAGACAGAATATACAACTACAGTACTGAACCTGGAATCAGCAAAACATGAGTTCAAATCCTGCCTCAAATACTTAACTGCTATGTGATTGGGCAAGTCATTAACTTTTGTCTGCTTCAGTTTCATCATTTGTAAAATGGACATAATAATTGTACTGATCTCCCAGGGTTGCTGTAAGGATAAAATGAGCTAATATTTGTAAAGTGCTTTGTAAACTTTTAATACTGGAGATGATGATACTCTCATCCGTAAGGGGGAGGTTAGGAAGAGGGGAGAGTTCGGGGAGAAAGGTAACCAGTTCTTTTGGATATATTAAGTTTAAGATGAGACATGTCTTTTGATATATCCAATTGACACCTGGAAATCTGAGAACGGAGATCAGAAGAGCCAGTACCTAGTACTCATTTAATGAATGTTTGTTGAATTTGTCATTCATTTGGTTAAGGAAAAAAGACTGAGAAACCTATTCTCAAAATATTTCAAAGCTCTGATTTTTCTCTGAGACCCAATAGGTCATGGGGTAGGTGGTTGGGGAGTGGTAAGTCCCTGGTTTTCTTTGGTATTCTCAAATTGATAATAGAGATGAATTCTCTCAAGTCAATTAAACTGAACAAGCATTTATTGAGCATCTACTACTATGCCCTAGGCACAAAGAGAGAGATATAAAGATGAGTAAGACATGGTTCCTGTCTTTAAAGAGTTTACAATTTAGTGTATATTCTTTTTATGGTGAGTTTTCTTCAACTCCTTTATGAGAAACAAAACTTCTTAAAATTATTCCCACTTGATTGATTTTTCCATTAAAAAGTCAAAACACATAGCCAGTACAAAGAAACTGTCTCCGTTAAATTATTCCAAACTACAAGCGGAAGATCTAATTTTAAACCTGTGATACCTTGTTTGGATTTTCATCCTGTGAAACAACAAAAATTTCAAATGATAGCTAAGCCCTAACCTGCAGTTGCTTCCTGTTTCTGAGCAAGGTATAACTGGAAGAAGCTGGAAACTCATCTCGCCTCAACAGAGTGGAGATCACAGCCTTTTCTTGAAGACAGATTTCTCCTTGTGATTATTTATGCATTTGTAACCCCCACATCACTGCAGCACACTGTTCTTGGAGTGATAATGTGGCCCAAAGTTTCAGCCAATGCAGACTAGAGCAGCTCAAATAGCTTAAAGCACACCAGTGCTCTACAGATCATATGTACCTAATTATTTCCAAGTGCAGTATGATTGAAGGTGTTGGCTTTGATCTTAAAGCAAATCGGGCTTGGTCACCTTGAGGATTTTCTACTTCACCATGCACCATCAAGCCAGTTTTAGACATCAGAGTGACTAGAGACAGAATATGCAATAAGCAAATTCCATTTCCTCTTCTGTATTTAGAAAAAAAAATTAGCTGGCAAGCAGGCTTCTGCAGAGTGATATCAGACCTGTCTCTTAAGGCATTTTCTTGATGATACGTGAAAGGAAAGGTTATATATCATGAAAATCAAGTATGTGTTCAGTTGCTGGGGAAAGGGGAGTAACATGCATGCTTTAAGATCATTTTATTTCTAAGGCTTTGCCATAATCAAATACATTCCATACCTGTTCTCATCACCTCAACTGCTATGCCTTAGTAGTAGTAAGGATGACCTTGGTGATGCAACCCAACCATGTAATCAAAGAGATTAGCAGTATCTAGGTTTGGTGGTAGGTAATTTGGGAACACATAAAAGTTCTTCCAGCCTCGGTTTCCCCCTCTCCCTGCCACCCTGAAACTTTCAACCACAAGTGGCGACCTAGCAACCGGAATTTATGAACTCTGCTTTTATAACTGAGAATGAATATTTCCTTTTGAAATTATTCTGGCTCATAGCCTAAAGCAGATAATCATTTCTAATGCCTAAATAAGTTAGAGTAGCAGCTATTATTGAGTATATGTTTGAACTTTTTATATAAAATGTTAAACTGAGGCCCAAACTAAAGATGGAGAGAGAGAGAGAGAGAGAGAGAGAGAGAGAGAGAGAGAGAGAGAGAGAGAGAGAGAGACAGACAGACAGACAGACAGAGAGACAGAGAGATTAAACTTTTGGTATCAGTAGCAACTTTGCAAAATTCAGATTTGGTCATCATAGTTTTAAGCCATAGGATCACAGAGCTAGAATTAGAAGGAACCTCAGAATCCATCAATTTCAAGGGTTCTTAACCTTTTTATGTGTCATGGACCCCTGTGACAACTTCTGTATACTCCCTTTTCAATCTGACTCTTTGTGACCCCATTTGGTATTTTCTTGGCAAAGACATTGGAGTGGTTTGCCATTTACCTCTCTAGTTCATTTTATAGGTGAGGAAACTGAGGCAAACAGAGGTAAGTGACTTATCCAAGGTCACACAGTGATAAGTGTGTAAGGCTGGATTTGAACTCAGGTCTTCTTGACTCCAGGCCTGGTGCTCTATGCACCACCTCACTGCCCCATATATTGAAATACAGTTATCAAAATGTTTTAAAAAACAAATTCACAGACCCCATGTTAAAAACCCATTATCTATTCCAACTTCTTCATAATAGAGAGGAGAAAACTGAGGCCTAAGTAAGGTAGGTCACTTGTCCAGCCTTATACAAGGGTTGGAGGTGGGATATGAATTCATATCCCCCAGAGCTCTTCCCTTCAACTGTTCGATACTACCTTTTCTATGTACACAGGATTGTGTCTTATTGTTCATTTTTTCTCCTTTCCCACCAAATAATAAACACATGTTGCATAGTATTTTTGGAGCAGAACATTTAGGTGCTGAATAATTAATTTATGCAGGAAACTCTCAATTTACAAATAATGGCACTCCACAAATGTGTTTACAAATCAATTGTCTGGAACTTTGACATGTTTTCTCACAGAAACAATGTTACATATAGTGGTTAGGTTCTCAGACAAGCTCATTAACCAATAGTATAAATAAAATGTTGTATATATACAATAGAAGGAGTGAAAACTACGATATTGCAAACATATGGGAGCTGTAGTACATTAAAGATTGATGGCATGGTCTGAAAAATGAACATCATTTATAATATCGTTTCTACAGGAAAATTCCCTCAACATTATACAAGGAGAAAGGAATATGGAGATTCTAGGGAGGCATTCACCCTTCCATTCACCTGCCCCAATCCTGTTCCCCCACCCCTGGTGGTTAAAAGGTTCAAAGGGTCTGGAACTACCAAGGAAAATGGGCGAGAGGGAGACTGGCAGGAGGGAAGGGGAATGAAGAGGGTCAAAGGATCTTAGCCTCATTCCCATCTCCTAGGATCCTTAGAAGCTAGCAAACTCCTGCCCCAGTTAGCAGCCTACCACGGGATAGCAGAGATGTAGGGCTCTAAGTATAATATAGAGATAGAGGGTGGGGAATGCTACAGCCAGCTTGAAATGGCTGTATAATTGTTAATTTTTCAGGGTGAGCAGTCACACTTCAAAAATTGGCCAACCTACAAATCATAGCTTGATTTACGGTTTTGTTGATTGTCTAGACTTAAGAAAGCAATGGAGAAAACATTAAGCATGCAGATTAAACTTAAAAGTATGTTCTGCATGCATTCACACACCACCACCACACCCAAAGACGACTGTTAAATAATTACTAGCACACTACTGTATAGATATATGTATATATGTAAGAAATTTAATGTACTTAGTGTTCAGGTCAGCAGCTGGGAACTTTGTCAGCAGCAATGCCCAAACCTGATCATGTTGGGAACGTTACAGCATGGAAGGAATGGTCTTCAATTGTAACTTGCCAACAAGGTGATTCTACGATTCAATTGTCTTAATCAGTTGTTCAGAAGTTGTCTTAAGGTTCTCTCTCTCTCTCTCTCTCTCTCTCTCTCTCTCTCTCTCTCTCTCTCTCTCTCTCTCTCTCAAGAGTGGCATCCCGGAGAAGCCTGTGGCTATGAATATCTACGGTTGCAGAAGCAGTTGGTTCCAGGGGAATCTAAAAGTACTCCCTCTATAAATCCTTCCTGAGAGGTATTTCCCTTCCTGTAGTGGCCCCAACAAGCTCAGACCTTATACATCTGTCCTCCTGACCTTCACCCTGGGCTTGGCTCATAGGATCTTTCTCCCAACCCTTCCTTCCCACAAAGAAGGCAAACCACAGGAAACAACACATTTCCAACTGCCTGCTCTTCAATGACTGACCATAAATCTAGAACTGGAAGGGACCTCAGAGGCTGCTCAGTTGGACTCTCTCATTTTATACGTGAGGAAACAGGCTTTAAAAGGTCAAGTGTTCGTGGGACCATATATCTAGAGTTGAAAAGGACCTCAGAATCCAACCTCCTCATTTGTAAGATGAGGAAACTGAGGGAGTTTCAAGTCACGTGCTCTGGGTGACACAGGTACCAAGTGTAAGGGGTGAGAATTAAATCCTCATCCTTTGACTCCTGAGCCAAAGCTTCCACTGCATCATTTAGTGGCTTTGAGAAACATTTCTTGATTTCTATGGGCTATGTATAATGGTACAGGATGCTACTATGTTTCATTCATAGAAATTCAGATCTGGAAGGAACCTCAGAGATCATCAGGTCCAACTTCTCCTTCCCTCCATTTAAATGTGATCAGACTGTCTCTTAAGGGAATAAATAAGTGCCTTGCTCAAGGTCACACAGTTAGTGGCAGAGCTGTCTCTAGGCAGCCTGGGCTTTCTACTATCCCAACCCTGCTAGGGAAAGCTTCCTAGGTGTCGGGAGAAAACTGTCTACTTCTCAGATATATGGCTTTTTCAAGACTCTAGCATTTGATACACAAGAAAAAGTAATTTGCTAACTAGATATCAGCCTATTCATTGTTAGAAAGCATTCATTTAAGACTCCCCCCAAAAAAGCAGCAACTTACTCCCCTTTTCCTCACAGGTAGTTAATAATCTTGAGGATTAAAAGTAACAGCTATAAGGTTGTTACTTTTATCTCTATTGCTCTTACTACAGATCAACACATTTCTAAATAAAACATTAGGATTACCGGATTTAGAGTTGGAAGAGACAGTCCAATCTCTGTTTTTACTAATGAGGGCACTGAGGTTTGGCCAAGTTCATATGTACATAAATATACACTCATTCTACTTAAATACATTTTTATTTTAATGCTAGTAACTTAAAATACATATTGATAATCTGGAGGCAAGGAAAATTTTTCATGTTTTATTTTAGCTCTCAAAAAACACCATGGCATAGTAGACAGAGAGCCAGCCTTGGAGCCAAGAAAAACTGGGCTCCACTCCTATCTCTGACACATGCTGGCTATGGACCCTGGGCAAGTTGCTTAACTTCACAGCCACTCTTTAGGACAAGGGTTCTTAACCTTTTTTATGCTGTAGACTCCTGTGACACATTGGTGAAACCTATAAACTTTTCAGAACAATATTTTAAAATGCATAAAATACATAAGATTGCAAAGGAAACCAATGATTCTGAAAGTAATTAAAATGTATGTATTTTTTTAAAAGTTGCTGGATATATGGTCAAGTGCACCTGCCCCAAGACTTTAAGTTGCAGAGAAGGTGCTGACCTATATTAGCAAAGAGAATTTCCCCATCTGGAAGCTCTCTATACCAGTGAAATCACAGCTCTAGTTTTTATCCCTATTTATAAAAACAAACAAACAAACAGAAAAACAAGCAAGATAACGAAAAATAATTACTACACAATCAATTGATCCAAGTGAAAGTAATCTGCCTTTAAAATGAAAAAAAATTTAATGTATTACTTCAGTAAATATTTTGTTATGAAAAACAAGTGAACAGGTATCTGTGTTTGTAGATATGGACTCACCCCACTGCTTCACACATGATAAAATGCAAACAGGAAAAAAAAGTTATTATATAGCAAGATTAGCTTGCTGAAGCAGCAAACTACTGGCTTCTCTAGGCCAAGTAAGAAATATTTTTCTTTTAGAAGCTTTGAAATAAATAGGGCTCAGACAAAATTAATAATTCCAGCTAAAAATTCCTACTTGTAAAATCCACCTAAGCTTTAAACAATCAAAACATTTCTCACTAAGATAAATAAATCAGTTGCATCTAACAAATATTTGCCAAAAAGGGAAATGTCAAAACCACTAGAACTCAATGAACCAAATATCCATCCTTTTTCCCTTCTGTCTCCCTGCCCCCTCCCCCCCAGCACAAGGAGGTAGGACAGGACACAAGACATGACTGGAATCATTTTTAAAATGCATTTTACTATAGGAAAGAAACTCAAAACTCAAAAGAAAACAGGTAAAGTTAACTATTTAAATCATACTCATTTAAATCAATTCATCCTAACCACATCTGGCAGCATTTAGTAGCCTAGGGGTATGTTCCGTGCCCCATGGTACTGCTACATGTGTTTGGCCAATGGAGCAACAACAAAGGACATGGAGTAGCAGCGGCAAGGATATGGAAAGTGGCAGCATGGTAATGATCAGCCCGACCAGCTGAGGCACTTAGGGAAAGCATACAATAAAGCTTTACTTCTCGCTACTGGTTACTTCACTGCTGAAAAATATTTGGTCAATTTATGTATGGTTTTATTTTAGGATTCAAATTCCCCAACTGCCATTTCTTAAGCCACTGAGTCACTGCTCACTTTCATCAGGCCCACTACCAGTCTCCCCCCTTTTCTGAAAAAGGCATTTAGTGAAATGTATCAGAAATACACTGGATAAAACTAAACTGTAGTCTTGCCAACAATCCACATGTGAATTTAACATGCTATTTTCTAGGCTTGCTCTCTCTGTTTAGACTCCAAAAGAAAGACTGCCTCTATGTTTAGTTCTCAGCCACAAAGGTATTATTTCGCTCAAGTAGCAGGTATGTCAGAGAGGTAAATGATGTTCCATGAACATCATTATTATACAACCCAGTTGAATATGATGGTGTAAAATTCATTTTAATTGTATGGGCTCTATAACTCGATCTCTAGACTACTTCCCATCAGCTGCATATTTTAACTGCACTTCATTTAGTGCTGTAAGGATTAGGGTTTGGCAAAATTGCTAAGTTTGCCTTTAGCAGGTCTCCACTTCACTTCTGGGAGCCCTTCTTTTTCCCTCTCTCCCCCATCAAAAGCCTCCAAGGACTTTGCTCCAGATCAACCTCAACTCTTCTCAATGTTGACCTATTTCCTTTCCAGTCTAGAAGTAAAAATATCCTTTCCCAGCTAATCAGAGAACAAATACCTGCTAATTAGGAGTGTTCAAGGTTTAACTATTTTAACTCCAAGGTAATATATTTACATATGCATTTTAACTTAGATTTTCTGGAAAAAGATACACCCAAAAAGGACCAACCCTGGGAATTTCAGGCACCCTGGAAAGAGATGGGTAACCTATATTTGATAACTATTTTGGTTTGTTCCCTTCAAATTTCATCCTGAGATATGAAGCCTTTAAACACACACACACACACACACACACACACACACACACACACAAACACACACATCACAACATCAATAACTTCAAAATGTTTATTTAAGTGATGTTTACCATAAATTGATATCTAATATTTTTCCTCTAGACTCGTTATTTTTATTGGTGTAGGAAACTTCTGGTAAGAAAAGTCCTACCAATGCAGAATGATGATTGTTTGTCATCTTAGGTCTTAGATTTAGAGCTAGAAGGAGCCTCAGAGATCACATCTTCACTTAATGGATTAAAAAATAAAACCAAGGCTCTGGAAATCCGTCAAGCGAGCTGGAAGGAGCCACTACAAATCCATGTTAAGTCATTTCAACAGGGCTCTCATTCTTGCAAGGCAGTCCAATTCTTATACTCTCCCCCTAATTAATTCTCTATCACATTGCCCATGGCAGGCTGCATAAATCTTCTCTCCTCTCCTCTAGCTTCCCATATCATTACTTCCCCTGACTTTCACAGCTGAGGAACTCACATCATAGTTTACGGGGGGGGGGGGGGGGGGGGGGGGGGGGGCACCAGCCATTCACACCAAACTTCTCCATTTTTCTATATCACACAACCCCTTGACATCTTTGGGGCAGCTAGGTGGCACAATGGATAGAGAGCTGAGCTTGCAGTCAGTAAAATCTGAGTTCAAATCTAGTCTCAGACTCTTAAGAGCTGTGTGACCTTGAGCAAATAGCACCTAACTCTTAGTGCTGTTGTGAGGATTAAATGCAACAATAATTGTAAAGGTGCTCAGGCACAATGCATAATATATAGTAAGTGCTAAATAAATGTTACCTTTCCCTGTACTCTCCTCGTTTACTCCATTCTCAATACTCTTCTTGCAACCTTGATCCTATCCTTTCCAGATCCTGAAATCCCTCCCTTCCCCATCTTCAATCTCTCCCTATCTATTGGCTCCTTCCTTGATGCCTCCACATGACTTGGTCTCTCCACTTGGTCCCACTATCTCCTTTAAAGTCCTGTATCTCTCCTCACCTTTACAAGGAACTCCTGGGTGGTGGTGGCGGGGGAAACAACACTGCCTCTACTTCTCATTTCTCTCATTCACTTCTTATCTGTTTGTAATCTGGCTTTCAGCCTCATCATCTGATTTAAATTGCTCTCTTAAAAATTATCACTGATGTCTTAATGGCCAAATCCAATGGCCTTTTTTTAGTTCTCATCTTTCTTGACCTCTTTGCAGCATTTGAACTATGACCCTCTCTTTTCTGGATTTTTGTGATAATACTCTCTCTTAATTCCCTCCCTACTTTCTGACTGGTCCTTGTCAGTCTCCTTTGCTGTCTCATCTACATCACACTTCCTAACTGTGGGTGTACCCCAAGGCCCTTTCTTAGGCTGTTTTCTTCTCTCTTTGCATCCTCTCAATGGCCTCATGAGTACTCATGGGTCCAATCTGCATATGATTTCCACCAGGCAGGCATATCTACAGTTTTCTAAACTTCATCCTTCATCCAAAACTGCCTAGTGGGACATTTAAACCAGATGTCCCATGCATCTCAAATTCAATATGTCCCAAACAGAACTCATTAGCTTTTCCTCAGAAACCAACTCCTTCCTAACTTCCCAATTTATTTTGAGGACCCCATAATCCTTCTAGTCACCCAAGTTCACATGTTTGGACTCGATGTCTTCATTTTCTCTCATTCCATGTATCTAATCAGTTGCTAAATTCTGTTAATCCTACCCCCATAACATCTCTCATCCCTGTCCCCTTCTGCCTAACTCATACAATCATCACCCTAGTTTAGACTCTCCATCTCTCATCTAGACTACTGCAACAACCACTTAATTAGGCTCCTTGCCTCCAATCTCTCTCCTCCAGTTAATTATCTACATAGCTGCAAAACTGATATTCCTAAAGCTGTTTGTACATGCCACTCCCCTGCTTAAGAAGATTCTGTGACCTCCTATTGACTAGAGGATTAAACACAAACTAACATTTAAAGCTCTTCATAAATCTGGCTCCAATTTAGCTTTCTGCCAGATTTCCCATTATTCCCCTCAACCCATTCTATGTTACAAAACTTCTTGTCATAAGATCTGCCATTCCTGGGATGTACTTCCTCTATATTACCACCTAGTACCCTTCACAACTGAACTCAAGAGCTACCTCCAAGCCTTTTCTAATCCCTCTCCCACAGGTAATAGTGTCCCCTCCAAGTTTTTGTATGTACTTTGCACATATTTTGTATTTACTTGTATGTGTACATATTGTTTCTCCTGATGGAAGGTAAGTTCCTTGAGGGCAGGAACAGTTTTGTTTTTTGTTTTTTTCTTTTCCTCCCCAACACAACTGATAGCCCAAAGTCACATAGCCCATAGATAGCTAGAGTGGGACCTGAACTTAGGTCTTCCTGATTCTCTATCCACTATGCCATGCTGCCCCTCAACTAGACTTTACTCCACCAAATAATTTCTAAAAGCTATGTAATGGGAAATTTATTTTTGAAATTATTTACAGCAATCACTACATAAGAATTAGAGAAATTTGCTGAACAAATGGCCTAGATAAAATGAACTGTTTTTGAAAATCTAAGTGTATTTTCACTTACAATCACAGATGCAAGTGAGACTATTAAAAAAACCTGGAAGAATCCTGTTGTCAGGCAATTTATGCAGCTGCAAATCTCTTAGGGCCAAAACTTTAAGGTAGAAATGTTAACTTATAAGAAAGTGTTAAGTAAAAACATTTGCCTGGATTATAACAATTGATATTAGTATTTTTTTAAACACTTGATATTAGGAAGATACTATAATAGAATCTCAGAAACAGAAGGGATTTTCCCAGTCCCCTTAATTCTAGAGTCTTCTCTTTGTTGATTATCTTCAATTTATCTTGTTTATACAAAGTGTTTGCAAGTTGTCTCTCCCAACCATGAGCTCCTGGAAAGAAAGAATTGGTTTTCGTTTTTCTTTTGCATCCCTATCTATTAGCATAGTACCTGGCACACTGTAGGTACTTAATAAATGCTTGTTGACTGACTGATCTCAGAGGACATCAATTTCACCCCCATACTTGAATAAGCATTCCCTGCACAATATCCCTGATAAGTAGTCACAGAGACTTTGCTTGAAGAATTCCTGATGCAAAGGAACTCACTATCCCTGACACATTCCATTTGTGAATATCTCTAATTGGTGGCAAATTTTTCCTTAAATCAAATGGGAATCTGCTTTTCTATCCATGTTTCCCTACTCTGTATTTATGAGGTTATGTTGGGTTTTTTTAATTAATTTATTTTTAGTTCTTAACATTCACTTCCACAAGATTTTGAGTTTCAAATTTTCTCCCTATCTCATCCCTTCCCCCACCCCAAGATGGAATGCATTCTGAATACCCCTTCTCCTAATCTTTCCTCCCTTCTATCTCTCCTCCCCCCTTTTCTTATCTCCTTCCCCTTCAATTTTCCTGTAGGGCAGGATAGATTTCTATATCCCATTTCCTGTAGATCTTATTTTTGAGTTGCATGTGAAACTATTTTTTTTTAACATGTATTTTTAAAACTTTGGGTTCCAAATTTTCTCTCTTCCTCCCTCCCCACCCACCCTCATTGAAAAGGCAAGCAACTCAATACAGGTTATACATGTGTAGTCACGCAAAATACTTCCATAGCAGTCATGTGAAAAACTAAGTATATTTCCCTTAATCCCATCTTGCCCCCCCATTTATTCTATTCTCTCTTTTGACCCTGTCCTGCTTTAGAAGTGCTTGCCTCTCTCTTAGAGAGTAATTACCCTCTCCCCCAATCTGCCCTCCCCTCTATCATCCTCCTGCTTTCTTGTCCCCTTCCCCCCTATTTTCCTGTAAGGTAAGATAAATTTCCATATCCAATTGAATGTGTATGTTATTGTCTCCTTAAGTCAAATCCTATGAGAATAAGATTCACTCATTCCCTCTCACCTTCCCCCCCATTTCCCTTCCACTGTAAAAGCCTTTTCCTGTCTGTTTTATGTGAGATAATTTACCCCCATTCTACCTCTCCCTTTCTCTGTCTCCCAGTATAATCCTCTCTCACCCCTTAATTTTATTCTCCCGATATCATCCCTTCATCTTCAACTCACCCTGTGCCCTCTATCTATCTATCCACATACATACATACATACATATATTTTTTTTCCCTCCAACTACTCTAATACTGACAAAGGACTCATGAGTTACAAATATCGTCTTTTCATACAGAATGTAAACAGTTCAACCTCAATAGTGTCTTATGATTTCTGTTTCCTGTTTACCTTTTCATGTTTCTCTTTAGTCTTGTATCTGAAAGTCTGATTTTCTATTCAGCTCTGGTCTTTTCATCAAGAATGCTTTCTGAAAGTCCTCTATTTCACTGAATATCCATTTTTTCCCTGAAGGATTATGCTCAGTTTTGCTGGGTAGGTGATTCTTGGTTGTAATCCTATCTCCTTTGCCCATTCGGAATATTATATTCCAAGCTCTGTGGTTTGTTTTTTTTTTTAAACTCAAGTATATATCCCTATGAAATTCTGTCTTCACAGGCTTGAGACAACATTCTGGCCTATCTAAATCTTTTTTCACACTGACATGTTAACTATGCTCTCCCAGTTTTAAGTTATTTGTAACTCTGATTAGCACACCATCTTTATTTGTACTGATAATTTAAAGGACAGGCTCAGAGACTTACAATCCAGCCAAATGCTGAGATTCTTAAAAGCTAGCCACTGCTCAGATTCCTTAAGAGTCTGCTCAATATGACAGATGTTCTAATAAACCTTGTGTTTGGCTGAAAGAAGGCTTGGGTTGAATTCTTTTGGACAGGACCCACATGTTGTGATTTTGGGGTCCCTCACCCCTAAACCTTGTGGCCTGTATGGGGGAAACTGCCTAACCATAAGTTCTTCTGGAAGAAGAAGGTATGTAAGCCCCGCCCCTTCTTCCTTGCCCTGCAGTTGGGATCACTCTCCGAGCACCTAGAAAGGCTTGGAAGTACTTTTCAGGCAGACAGTTACAAAGCTGTCCTGTACTCGGCCTGATGCTCTCAGGCTCTCAGTCCACTGCATTGGTTTGAGGCCATGGACCTGGGTACACCTTTCACAGCATAGAGGATGAGGACAGATGCCCTATCCAGAAGCATATGCCCAATCTGTCAATTCTCTCGGCGCTAGAGAATTGTGAAAACTGTAGGTGCTTTTTGGTTCTCTGATGCTTATTTACTTCCTTCCCTCTAAACCCCTGGATCCTCCTTCATGGAGGTTACAGGGAAAAGTTAGAACAGCTAAACACATCTTAGCAGATTCTGGAGGTTTTGTGATCAATCATTAAGGACTTTTGAAATTCCTCCTTACAACCTTGATCACTTTTTTCTCCCATTCCCTTTCCCTGAGTCAAGAGGGTATCTGTTAACCCTTCTCACAGAAGAGAGTTTCACTCTTCCCCACCCCCTCTCCTCCGAATTCACCCTTCCCCACCTGGCGAAAGGAAGGAGTGGGAAATGGCAGCAGCTACAGCATGGGCCCCACTGGCAATGGCCTTGGGTCCTGGGGCAACCTTTGCCTGTAAGTATCACCCAGGTTCAGCATTAACAGTTAAAACTATAACTTTTAAAAGAGCATACTTAGCTAAGTTCAGAGGCTAGCTTCTTTACTTTGAGTGGGTTGTGCTGAACCTGGGTGATACTTACAGGCAAAGGTTGCCCCAGGACCCAAGGCCATTGCCAGTGGGGCCCATGCTGTAGCTGCTGCCATTTCCCACTCCTTCCTTTCGCCAGGTGGGGAAGGGTGAATTCGGAGGAGAGGGGGTGGGGAAGAGTGAAACTCTCTTCTGTGAGAAGGGTTAACAGATACCCTCTTGACTCAGGGAAAGGGAATGGGAGAAAAAAGTGATCAGGGTTGTAAGGAGGAATTTCAAAACTGAAGTCACCTGATTAGTAATGGGTTTGTTTCAAGTTCTAATTGTTTCAGTTATGTCAAGCAACTTTTCATTATTTGGTTACCCCTAAAATAATTTGGCTATTGTTATGGTTATTGTTTTTAATGTGTAAACTTGCCAAAAAGCTTGTTTGGGTTATGGCTTGCTGAGATTTGCAAGTATATAGAAATCTCTAATGATCACCTTTTTACACCAGGACACATTTAAATTTGGGATGTAAATCCTGGAAAAGTTTTTTCCAAGCTGTGATTAGTGAAACTTGCTGTTTGAGTCATGGGATTTTATTTTGAGTTGTCTAATGGAACATAATCCATTGATAATCAATAATCCACCACCTGAAAGAAATGCCACAAGCTACTCAGAGAGCATGTAATACTGGTGGGAAGTCAGCATTGGGAAAAGCTGAGGACAATTTTAGCCTCAGTCTAAGATGGGATCCTCCTGGCTCAGTTTCCCCATTTAGTTCCATTGAAAAGGAATGTTACCCACCTGGCTATTCCTGAGTCTGGCTATGAGGTGGATTTGATACAGCATGGTGGGAAAACTGAATTATCTAAATCCAAACAGAGCTAAGGATGTTTTATCCTATCATTTGGGCCTTGCAGTCTTTTCTGTTAGATTTATGTCTTCCAGACTACAGGCCATTCGCCTACAATTCATAGCAAACAGCAGGTACCAGCCACTGTCCCCCCATTGTTCCCTGCATACCGCCTGTGCTCCGTTCCAGTCAATCTCCTCTTTGGGACCCCCTCAAGGCAGGGACAGCTCTATCCCCCTTGCCAGCAAGAAGCAATTTCAGAAGCCAAGACCTTCTCCCCTTATCCCAAAAGAATTTGGATCCCATTTGTTTGAAGGGGGAATGATGGGATGGGGTTGGGATCTGGACCCCAGAAAGGAAAAACCCTGGACTTTCCCATATGGCCAAATCTCTGGCATTCACCTGAGGCTATAATCCCATCAACTGGCCTTTCATTGTAGCTACACCCAATCTCCCAACTCTCTGTTACCCTTAACGTAGCCTGGCCCTCCCAGATAGTCTCCATTCTCCCTTGGCCACTTGGTCCAAGGTCCCTGACATTCTATTACCTCACAGTCCCTGCAAACTACTTGGCCACTCCTAGATCCCTCTCACAGTGTTTCTGTATATAAGGTCCATCTTGTGTCCATCAAGGTATTTAGATTCTTACAAACAAGCCAAATGCTCAGATTCTTACAATCTAGTCAAATGCTGAGATTCCTAAAATCTAGCCACTGCTCAGATTCCTTAAGAGTCTGCTCAATATGACAGATGTTCTAATAAACCTTCTCTTCGGCTGAAAAAAAAAATAATTTAAAGGACAGATTCTCAAGGTACTTCAATGGAGACCTCCATCTAAGTTGACAAACATAAAGTGTTTTGTCTAGGAATGAAGTCTAGGATCTGATCAAGTTTATTCTTCTTAAAGGAAGCTTATTCTTCTTAGAGTTCTCCATTTTCAATAATCTCTGCTGAAATTGTTCATACCGTATCTTAAAATAAACTAAAACATAAGAGGGCATACAAACTTTCCTCCATTGATACAAAGTTTTAGTTTTTACTGGAGTTCCATAGGACAAGAGTTGTATTCAATAAGGTTGGGTCTTTTCCCCTCTCCTGTTCTTTTAGGGAAATGAATGTTTTGTTTTGTTTTGTTTTGTTTTGTTTTTTATGGCTCTTTGGTACTATGTAGCTACTAAACCCAGAGAGCAAAACAATTTTTTGTTTTAGTAAATTAGTAATGGTTCCATCTATTCTCAAGTTTCTGTTTGCTTCTCATAATGGATAAAAAAAAAATGAAAGGATTCTATATTCTTTAGAGTACAGCAACTGGTAGCTTCATTTATTAACATTTAAGAGTTTTAATAATGACATTTATATAGTCTTTCAAGCTTTTTAAAGTGAAGCAAGTAGTATAATATAGTAGAAAGAATACCTCCTCAAGTCTTAGAGTTAAAATTCTACCTCTGATGATTACTGCCAGTGAGACCTTGGACAAGTCACTTTATTTTCTTAGGTCTCATTTCTTTCTACTGTAAAACTGAGGAGGTTGTACCAGACAGCCTCTGTGTGTGTGTGTGTGTGTGTGTGTATGGATGGATGGATGTGTGTGTGTATATATATTTTTTTACATATACATATGTATATAACATATATAATATCTCAGTTGATTCTCACAGCTCTTTGAGGAAGGAACTACCTTCGCTGAGCCTCAGCTTCCTCAGCTATAAAATGGGGATAATAATATCTCACAAGGTTGTCCTGAGATTTATATGAGCTAACATGTATAAAACAGTCTATAAACCTTAAGGCACCATGGAAATGTTGGATACGGTTGTTGTTGTTATTGTTGTTATCCAGCTCACAAGGTTGTTATAAGGATGAAGTGGGATAATACATTGGAAAGTATTTGAAAGTGTAATGCACTATATACATGTGAGCTATTATTAGTAGTAGTAGTACTACTCTCATCATTTGGACTGGCCTCTTTGATCATTGTTAACTGAAAAACCTCAGCTCCCATTTATTTCTTGCTTTTTAAACTTTGTGCAAGGTGCACCATATCTTGAACAATCTCTTTTATGAACTTTTCCAACCATGTTCCCATGATCCCTTGAACCTCAACTCAGAATTTGCCTTCTTCTGAAGAATCTCCCCTTTAGCCCAACTCTGAACTAAGAATGAATTCAAGTTAAGTCCCATACATCTAGCTTGACCCTCCATTATCCCTCTTCCCCCAAGAAACCTCTATAAAATCTAAGTACATAGCTATATAACTCTACTTTAACAAAACCTTATATGGAAAAATTCCAGACTTACAAAATAGATGCATTAGGGCACGATTATTCTCATTACAAAACTATTCTTCCTTCACTAAATCACTTAAATAGCAGCATAGATTCTTTTCACCTTTCTTTCCCTTATAATTCTATGTTAAGGTGAATATTTACATTATTAACAACGTGACAGACAGGCTGAGGATTAAAGAAATTTACAGCTAACTTGTTCAAAGACATAAAGATGAAGATCAATCAGAAATTAAGATAAAAAATTCCTGAAATTACAAAGGAGAGTTAGTAGGAAAACAGGATTTAATTTTTTTAGATCTTACTTATTTAAAATATTTTAACACATTTATTATATAAACTGAGGTACACAAGAATATGGCTCTTAAAGTGCTAGAAGAAGTCTCCTTTATGATCAACCAGCTCCTAGCACCAACTCTCTATCCACTTTTCTCTTCTGATCTTTCAAACACCCCTGAGTTCCAGTGGTGCAAAACTGGATTCACTGTACTTTCATCCACTAAATCAGCACAAAGCATTTGCCTCTAAATGGTTATTTCAGCTCCATAGCAAGGGGTTTTCTAATTCAATCACAGTGTCATTCATTCATCTTAATGTGCCACAAATGATACTGCTAATTTATCAGGACATCGGTAAAAAAAACTGAACTAAATTACAAGTGGTAACAGGGTTCAGTGAAAAGTCATGGACTAGGGGCAGCTAGGTTGCACAGTGGTTAGAGCACCGGCCCTGGATTCAGGAGGACATGAGTTCAAATCCTACCTCCGACACATAACACTTACTAGCTGTGTAACTCTGGGCAAGTCACTAACCCCATTGCCTAGCCAAAAAAAAAAAGAAAGAAAGAAAAGTCATGGACTCATATGGACTCATTGAGATCTGGAATATAGTGCTAGCTATGACACTCATTGTCTGTTTAGCCTTGGGTGCTTAGCACAGGGCCTGGCACATAGTAGGGACTTAATAAATGTCTACTGAATAAATGAATTTAACCTTTCCGGGTCCCAGTTTCCTTAATTGCAAAATGACAGAACTGGACTAAATTATACCTAAGATCTTTTCTGTGGTTATCTAAAAATGGATGACTAGAACTGGTTTGCAACTGTGAAGGGGGCCACTTCTATTAGATGTTATCTCTCTTTCCCTCCAACAGTGGTCAGATCACAACCCTGACACAGCTTCTCATCCTGCTTTGACTTCTGTCCACATGCTCCTGGGAATCCTGTGCAGGGAGGCTGCTCAGTGTTTTGGGGACCTACCTACTTATACATTACTTGATGTAACATGGTTACCAAGGAAGCAAACTTAGTCTTATTACACAACTGCCCCTCTTGTTCTCCACTCACAACTGCTCCTTCTATATTTTATATCTCACTTGATTGGTATACAATCAGAAAGTCATTGAGCTAAGTTATTCCCTCTGATCCCTCAAGGCTTCCTAGGACTACAGGATCATAGATTTAAGGCTAGAAGGGGCATGTAGTCCAAGCCCCTCATTTCACAGATGAGGAAACCAAGAACCAGGGAAGTTGAGTGACTGAAACTCAACTCTGCTGACCTCAAATCCAGTGCTCTTCCCAGCACACTGTGCCACTGCCTGGTGATTTGAAAGGAGCGATGAGAGGGCCCCTGTTGGAGGACAGTCATTTGGCAGCTTTTGGCTCTATAGAATCAAATCAAATGCTTTTTTTGGTCAACAAACAACAGGCACAGTAACTGTTTGACCATAAAGATACAGCCAGCTGTAGATTATTTAATGTTAAAAGGCTTGCTCTTTCCTTTCTGATACCTCCATCGAGGACGCCCTTGAGGAATGTGCAAATTATTCTCAAAAACTTCACAGAGGTGGCAAAACAGGCATATGGGTCGGTAATTATTGATGTTTTCTCAAGAGTCTTTTTTCATAGTAATACCATTCATGATTTTTTCCCAAGTATTTGGCATCACGCTTTCTTTCAGGTATCTTTCAGGCCTTGAAGTTGTGCTGCCTCCAGCATGGATCTCCTCTATGTACACATTTTTTAGTTTATAGCATCATTTCTACTTCTGTGTGCAACACATGACTGTGAGGTTAGAACCCAAAAACAAAATGAGTGAATGAATAAGGCATTTATGAAGGGCTTACTATGTGCAAAACACTGTGCTAACCACTGGGGATATGAAGAGAAAATCAAGACAGATCTTGTCGTCAAGGAGCTCACATTCTAGTATGAGAGATTATATATGTGGAAGGTTCAGTTACAAGTCAGATGGAAAGGTCCCATTATTTTAGGGTGTAGCAGCAAAGTAGATGGTAATGCCTCTTCTTTAATATCATATTATATGTGTTGGTTGTACTGTTATTGATGGAAAGAAGAGCTTGTTATGGTTTATCATCCCTGACACCCCCCTACACACACACACACACACACACACACACACACACACACACACCCCTTCCCCCCTCCACTCCTACCATTTTCATCTGTTGTCCTTTTATTTTTTATCCTTAAGTTCCCTTGATGATCTGGTTAAACTGAGCCTCTTACCAAGCTTTTGTAAATTTCTTTCTCTATCCACCATTTCTTGCTATTTCTGAGACAATACTGTTCAAGAACTTTGACTACTTCCTTCTGTAAGGCTTTTACAAATGGGTATCTACACTAAAATGTCTTTGCCTTTGGCCACCACCTCCCTCAATTTTAGCAAGCAGATCAAGTATTTGACTGCTAAGGCCATTTTTAGGCTCTTTTGGTTTCTTTTTGTAGCAACTGGTTTCTCTCTGTTAAACTCTTCAGAAAAAGTGATTGCATAGACTGCTTCCTGTAAAAAATGTTATCAAAATGCTTTGCATTTTCAAGGGCAGCAAGGTGGGGCAGTAGGTAGATCTCAGATCTGGAGGATCTGAATTCAAATATGGCCTCAGACACTTACTAGCTGTGTGACTCTGGGCAAGTTACTCAACCCTGATTGCCAAAAAAAAAAAAAGAAGAAACTATACATCCCTTCTATCAATAATTTTATCCTTGAGAATACAAAAGAAAAACCATGATGGAAAAGAAAAGGAACTTTAGATATTAATATATTCAAATTACACAATACAAAATTAAGCTGGCTATTGATATCATATCTAGCATGCTATCAACAGCCATCTTAATTTTTGAAAATTCATGCCACCTCTTGTTGAAATTCTAACAGATTCTATCCTATGAGGCTAAAAAATTGAATATCACAAGGGTTTCTCATAAGAGATCTTTAAAAAGCAGGCTCTCTAAGGTTTGAAGAGATAGCTTGGCAACACTGATAAAAGTAGGGATGGGCATGGGCAAATTCCTGAAACTTGGCTATAAACTGAAAACCCAGTTTAACTCAGTAGGGCAGTAGTACAAAGTTACCGGCTTGCCAACGGTGAGGTGTGTGTGTGTCTACAGGCAATGTCTTTTTCCACAGTTCTGCAGTCTGGCAACCAATGTTTACTGCCATTAGTTGGGCTGTGAAGGTCTCACCCCTCAACACTGTTTTGTCCCAGAATGACATCTCATCTGCACTCCACTGGCCCTGTGGTGAGTTTTTTGAAGCGGAGAAAGCACAAGATGTCTCTATTTTTGTCCTTGCTTAAGGGGATCCATTCAACATTTAAATGTATTTGGTATTAATCTAAATGTTTTAACTTTTAGATCACAGTGGAAAAATGTTGAAAAAATTACTGTGCACAAACACCAAACACTAGAAATACCCCCACCTGACAGGGTGCTAAATAGCACCTTCTTTGTGTGCTTTAAAGATATCTCCTCCACTTTGACAGTTTGGGGAGGTGGGGGCAGACATTATTGTGCTATTTCACAAATAAGGTGATTAAGGCCAACAAGGTGAGGTAATGTCTCCTAGGTTACCTTGCAAAAAGTTAAAAATGTAACTCTGGTATGTGAACTTTTTGGTGATCTTTGCATTTGACTACATGCTAAAATTTAATTTGAAAACTTCTAAAAGTACAATATAAATCTGTGACTTCTGACTGTTCCATAGCAAATATAATTTTCCCACAACCCGAAGCAATCCCACAGTACACAGAGCTAGTACACAGAAGGGTAAAAATCACAAATGCATACAAAAACAGACTAAAAATAAATCACATAGGAAATGCAATTAAGTTTAATTACATTGAATGCTAATACTCCCTTTGCAATCATAAAAACAAATGTTTAAAATATTTTCTAATGAAAGGAAAAGCCACCAGGAGAATATTATGAAGCTAAAAATAGCATATTTGTTTAATGTTTGAATGTTATATCATTACTCTAAATCCAACATGACCTAGATTTTCAAATTAATTCAGTTCATCTTACTAGTTTCTATCCATCTAAATAAGAACAATAATAATTTCTAAAAATGTTCCAAAGACATTTAAAAATTACCAACAAGGAGCATCCATCTCTCTTCTTGTTTGTTTAATAACCCACTGACACTTTAGGTAAGCAGCAATCAGAAAATGTCAAACAAGTTCTAATATTCTGTATACCGTTAGATGTCTCTGTGCTGGTTTTTGTTGTTGTTTTTTATTTTAGAGGAATCTTTTACCAATATCCTAGCAGAGCAGCAGCACAACTGTTAATGTTCACTGGTCCCTGGGTACAGAAGGGATGCAGTGAAAGAAAATAATAAAATGAGGCCTGAACACATTTTTCTTTCAACTCCCTTGAGGATCCTTCGAAGGACTCAAAGTCTTAGATTCCTTTAAAGGAAAAGGAGGGAGCTCCATTCAGGGGGCAGGGTGGGATCATGTTTATCAGTCACAACAGTTCATCTGGGCCTGGATCCAGGTAGTCTGCCTGTCTAAGTCTGATGAAATATAGGCGCCACCAGGTAACAGAAGTGGTCGGGGAGCTTGCCAGAAGCGTGTAACTCAAAACTAAAAAATGAAATTAAAATACTACTTCAGCCAGGCAATTTCTTTCTTCAGGATTCAATAACTGCAAACTATGGCGTCTGAAGAACAGAAGACAATTGCTGGTATGTTTTCAGTTCCTTCCTCCCCATACAGGCAGAAACATTTAGACCAGAAAAGGTGTATGTACACAAACATTAACAGCTTGTTTCTAAACCAGCATTTTCACAGCACACCACAGTGTTTCAGGAGACATGACTCACCTATCCTCCCTTCCCAAAGCTTCTCTTCTTCTGTATGTGTGAGCTTTAGTACTACAGAAAGGAACTGGATTGACAGCTCAAAAGGCTGAAGTCTTCATGTGCCCTGAGGGCAGGTACTGCAGGGCAGTGGTGGGAGCACAGAATGCCTGACCCTGCCCTGTCAATAAACCTCAACCCTGACCTGTCAGTGAGCCAACTACTCTCTGTCTATCCTCGTTTTTTAATTGCTCTAAAAATGACTCTTCATTTAAAAGTACCTTTGTGTAAACACCCCACAGGAACTGACAGTCATCAAAATTACCACACAGTTCTAGTTTTTAAGAAATACTAGGAAAAATCCTTCATCCAAGGTAAGGCTTTGCAAAACATTTTCCACTGCTGAGAGAAATAATCATCATCATTTTTAGCTTACTCTCTCACTGACATTAATTTTGACTTTTAAGAATATTTATACTGGAAGTTTAGGTCTGTTGTTTAATTTGCATGCAAACACATTAGAAAGATAAGTGATATTCACAAAAGCAAGCTCCCCTCCCTCAAGCCAGTCTGATCCATTCTGAAGTTTAAAAGGAGAGCTAAAGTCCCATGCTTCTCAGGCAGAGGCTTTCACACAAGTTTTGGATGAGACAACAATCTTTCAGGCTAACAGCTGTAATCCACACATTTTCTCTTTTTTAATGAAGGAAAGGGAGATAGAAGGGGAAGAAAGTTTTGAACTGATTTTTTTTTTCAGGAAGGAAATTTTTAAAATGCCAGTGCATTAAATCAACCTTGTGGAGATGTACAAAAATTAAATAAACAAATCTATAATCCTTTGTCCAAAGATTCTTTGAAAGGTACAACAGAGATTTCACAAACCGTTTGGGGTTGGGTGTGTGTGTGTATGTGTGTGTGTGTGTGTGTGTGTGTGTGTGTGTGTATTTCAACCTAGCCCCTATCTAGGCACTACAGAAGCAATAAAATTTTAAAGCCAACATTTTTTATTTATGGACCAGAATAAATCATTACTGACCCCCTTGAGTGATGCTTCCTCAAAGACAATGTCACTTCATCTTTCCCCCAGTTACCCCCAAAGCTGGACACTCAGCAAAGTGAGAGCTGAACAGCTTAAGCATATATTCTTTTTTAGCTTCAAAATTACTCATCATCACTCAGACTTTGTGTCATAAGCTACTTGTGTGAGGGCAAAAATTGAGGACTGCCTATGCCATCTTAATTATTAAAACAACAAATTTTTCCATAGTTGCACATGCTAGTTGCTAGAGATAAAGTCCTATGTACTTTTAAGAGCTTTTAATTTTTAAATCTTGCAGATGGTCATTTGTTGGAAGGGGTCTTGAAGGTCATCTGGTTTAACCTCTTCATTTTACAGAGCAGGAGTTGGAGGCCCCAGAGGTGGGGTGACTTGCCCAATGTCACATGGTTAGAACTAGAATCTGGGTGTCTTGATTCTCTCTTACCTTTATATGCTTTCCTTTTTTCACACAAAACATATTTCTATATTAACCATATTACAAAAAAATAGGCAAGAAAAGTAAAGAAGCTTCAATCTGCACTCTGAGTTCATCAATTTTTTTCTGTGGAGGTGGATAGTGTTTTTCATCGTGATCCCTTTGGAACTGTCTAGGATCACTGTGTTGATCAGAGAAGTTAAGTCTTTCACAGTTGGTCTTCATTACAATATTGCTGTTACTGCGTACAATGCTCTTCTGGTTCTGCTCACTTCACTTTTCATCAGTTCATATAAGTCTTCCTAGATTTTCTGAAACTACCCCACCTTGTCATTTCTTACAGCACAATATTATTACATCATAATCATATACCATTTGTTTAGCCATTCCCCAGCTAATGGGTATCTCTTCAATCTCCAGTTCTTTGCCACTACAAAAAGAGCTGCTATAAACATTTTTATACACATAGGTACTTTTCCTTTTTCTTTAATCATTTTGGGATACAGATCTAGTAGTGGTATTGTTCGGTCAAAAGGTACGCACAGCTTTATAGCCTTTCCGGCACAGTTTCAAATTGTTCTCCAGAATGGTTGGACCAGTTCAGAACTCCACCAACAGTGAATTAGTGTCTCTATTTTTCCACATTCCCTCTAGCATTTATTTTCTTTTTCTGTCATGTGAGCCAATCTGATGGGTGTGAAATGGTACCTCAGAGTTCTAATTTGCATTTCTCTCTAATTTCTCTAATAATAATTTAGAGCATTTTTCCATGTGACTATTAATAGCTTTGATTTTTTCACTATTCTTTCCTTTAAAAAGGAAAAGTGATTTTACAAAAGCCTCTATGAAGGAGTTTGGCTACCTGCTTGTACCAATTTGTCTCCTACTGTTTAAAAAACAGAACAAAACATTGCAGTAGCAATTGTGTTTACTGGATTTGTATAAAAACAAAACAAAAGTATACCCTGTATCAGATTGCATGCCATCTTGAGGAGAGGAGGGAAAGGTAATTTAGAACTCAAAATCTTATAAAAGTGAATGTTGAAAACTAAAACTTAATTAATTGATTAATTAATTAAAACAAAACAAAATTCCCTAATGAATTCAAAAGTTCTTTCTTTGAGATTTATAATTCAAGTTTTATTGATGTTCTTTTCTTTTTTACATGATTATCACTACCCATCCCCCATAACAAAACTCTCCCCTGTAACAAACACTTACAGTCAAGCAAAACAAATCAATGCATAGAGTCTATCTACAAATGCCTTACTCCATAACTATAGGCTACCACCTCTCTGATAAGAGGTAGGAAGTACATTTACCCACCAGTCACAAAAAGCTCCTTAAGACAGCCCTAGCCAATATGATAGAGTGAAAAAAAACCATGGATATGGGACTAGGGGATCTAGGTTCAAATCCTGGATCTATTCCTTATCAAATGAAACCCTAGACAAGTCACTTTCAACTCTCTAGGTCTCAATTTCATCATCTGAAAAAAAAAAAGATGCTTGACCTAGATAATTTTTCAAAAGTTCTTTCTAGCTCTAAAGCTCATGATCCTCAAAGTCAGTAGTTTACAAGAATTTTCCCCATTTTTATAAATGAGGAAATTGAGGTTCAGAAAAATGCAGTAACCTGCCTAGGGCCACACAGCTAATAAGCATCCAAGCACTCTTCTTGCAGAACTATCTGTAATGTAATTTTCCCAGTCCCTTTGCTAAATCATAGAATTACCCTTATATCATAAAATTTTACAAGCTTGAAAGAAGTATAGGGGTAACTAATGCAACCCAAGCTGGAAGCAGAGATGTCTTATACAAGATTCAAACAGATGGTTATCCAGCCTCTGCCTGAATACCTGCAATTCTTCTGGAAAAATTTTTTTTTAATTTTAAAAAACATTTTACTTGTTTTAATCAGCATAAATCTGCCTTCTCACTCTCCCCTATTCCTACCCCCCTCAAATTGAAAAAAGTATCTACCTAAAGCTATAGCAGTCTTTGCTATCTATGGTATGTTTATCTTCTTACCCTGCCCATCCTATCTGGTAATACGTAGTAATTTTATTTCTCTCTTCTACTATTTGATTTCAACTGGTTGAGTAACTCATCTGCATCTCCTTCATATGAGCAAATACACAGCTAGATAAAAAATATTAACTGAATGAAAGAACTCAATTCCACTTAATTGGCTATTTTCTACCTGTTCATTCCAACCAAAATCACTTTCAACTGTAATTACTCCTTCCTCCTTCCTAACTCATAGGATATTAGTTTTATCTTATTAAAAGACTGCAGGTCATTAGGTACCTCTCAGGAAAACAAAAAAGGAAGGGACATAAAGAAGGAGGAAGAGAAAAAAAGAAAAAGCCTTGATTTGGATTTTTTGGTGTTCTCATCCCATTTCCATACTTTCTTCTCCAGTTTTTAGAGAAGTGGTTGTCTTTTGTAGCCAGGGTTTCAATTTTTAGTAGCTAGATTCACAACATTTTTTTGCCCCTTAGTATGGAGAGTCCCCTCTAATAAACTGCTAACAACTTAGTATTTGCAAAGCATTTTTTGCAAGTTGCTGAAGGAGATAACAAAAATGATTACAACATGGTCACTCCCTTCATGGAGCTGACAAGGGGAATAAAATACATATAATTAAACTATGACATAACTGTAAGTAGACTAAGGGCCTAAGAAAAGCACAAAGTATACTTTGAGTTCTGAAGAAAGAAGAATTGAAAAGCCATCGCTGGCTACAGGAATTTAAGTGTTCATAGAAGAGGACTTTGAACTAAACTGGAAGGGTAGGCAGGATTTTACCAGGCAGAGATGGGGCTGGAGGAAGACAGTGTAGACATAGGTAAAAACAAGGACCATAAGTTCCTAGATCTAGAGGCGAGCAAGTCGACTTCTCTCATTTTACAGCCAAGAAACTAAGGCCAAGAAAGATTAAGTAACTTGCCCTGGGTCACAAAGCTATCAAAAATCCAAGGTAGCAAGGTGGCGTAGTGGATAGAGCTTTGGCCTTGGAGTCAGGAGGATCTGAGTTCAAATCCAACCTCAGACACTTGACACTTACTAGCTGTGTGACTCTGGGCAAGTCACTTAGCCCCAACTGCCTCACCAAAAAAAAAAAAAAGAATCTAAGGTAGACTCAAAACCAAAGTCCTTCTGATGTCAAGACCAGTATTCTCTACTATACCATACTCCTCCATTGAGTAGTCATCATCTGGGACTGGTACCCCTTGCCAATGACCCCAAATCTGACTATAATGATTATGACAGGCTATGAAACGCACTATATAGATTGGACACTATCTGATCTCCTCTGCATGAAGGATGAGAGAAAAATGACATTTCTGACCTGCTTCAAACAAGAACACTACGTAGTCAGGTCTTTTGGAGACTAAAATGTGCCAGTCACTTTCCAGAGATTTACTTTAAAAATAAATAAGTAATTTTTATTACAAACAATAACCTAAATAAAATCAAATAAGCAAAATTAAGAATGAAATCACACAAGCTAAGTATAGATTTTAACAATATAACAACATAGACTGCTTTGTGCTCTTGTGTTCCTTTCTAATCTTCTTCCCAACTGTGTGTTTCTAACATTTTTTGCTGATTTTTTTTCAATAGTCTTAGCACAGTGTTTCTTTTGGGTTTGCCTCAATAATTTCTCTGAACGTGGAACTCTCATAGTCCCCGAAGTCCTTTGAGGTACTTCCACGTTCAAGTAAAAATAAATATATTCTGAAGCCTACCCCCACCCCTGACAAATGGCCACCCACTGCAGAAGAAGTCTTTCAGAAAATGAAAGTGTTTTTCTCATAGAGCCCTTTGGTCTACCTAACCTGGGTTGTCCCTTCATGGTAGAAATGATAGTATTCATTGCGGCTGTTGGGACAATCTTAACTCAGCATGAGATGTTTCACCCCTGAATCTCTTCCTGAAAATGTTTACAGACAGAGCATGACTTCATGGTCTGTGAAGAGCTCTTCATCACCATGATAGCATTTAAGGTTTATGCCATTATGCTGAGGGAGTATAACAACAAGAGGATCTTTTAATATGAGATGTGACCACCAGAACATAGAGCACCTGCAGGCTACCCTAGAGTTAAGCCAGTCACAGGTTCACTGGGTCCTCTTTTTTATCCTTTCAGGTTTCCAGATCCAGTATGCCCCTGGGCAACAGAATGGGCAGCAAACACCCTCTCTTAGAAGTATGAATTGGGCCCTCTGAGGGAAATCTACTACTTCAAACCACATTGAGATTAGAAAACTTCACAGCCACTTTCTCTAATGTTAAACTGGTGAAAATCAGTTTGACTGGTACTGGCTCCAGGTCACCCTCTCCCCAGAATGTATGTATACTAAGGTTAATAAAACCCAGACTGGGCATCCCTCCTTCCCCCCACCTCCCAGCTTCTTGCTATATGGCACAATTAATGAGTTAAGGTCCCTATATCCCCACCCCTCATTCCTCACTCTTGATTAAGCATTTTTGAAAATCTCTTCATTTCACCAGTGTTGGTTATAGATGAAAGGGCAATCTCCTATTGGAACCATGTAGACTTTTTGTCTAAAACTCACTATTAAGTGTGAGCCCTAAGGGGTTCTAGGCCTTTGTCTGGAGTGTGAAAGCCATGGGTTGCACAGTTCCACATCCAGAAGTCACTCCAATGTGTGATGCTGGGGGCCACATACTTGACTGTCCCCTTTAGGCATCTGTTCTTCTTTTGTGACTAGAAATAGTTTAGATAACTTTGATTACTGTGTGGCTCTGTTGTTCTTCATCCAAATTCTCTTGCATTATATCTCACCTGGCAGAAGCCGTCCTTTCACCTAGGACCATATTGTCAACCTACAAAAGAATCTAGCAACTGTCCCACTGGGAGTTCTTCAGAAATGGAATACTTCACATAAAGAGGTATACATATAAATATGTGCATGTGTGTATATACACACATACAAATATATGCATACATATATACACACATATAACATTGTATTATTATATATTATATTTTATATTTATAAATGTATGATGTTTTTATAATTTTTTTCTGTGTAAAAACACTCTATTTCATATACTTTAATTTCAGAACAAAACAAACATAAACAGCCCACCTCTCCAGATCAGGAGAGGGGGAAGAGGGACCCTGTAAGCTCTGTCCTAATATATTCAAAAACAGGAGAAAAAACCACTAGACACTGTGAGCGCGCGCGCGTACACACACACACACACCAAAAAAAAAAACCTCCAGGAAAGGCCAAAAGAGGCCATCCAATACAATAACAGACCATTACTGCAATACCAAGAAATGTGGAAGACTCTCCAGTTGGTAGTTCAAGAATTCTATTGGCTTCAAATAAAGCCCAACATTAAGCAATATGTCCCGATCTGTGAAATCCATGCCTGAGCCAAGGACCCAAAGTAAAACACCAAGAATCCTCCAGTCAATCACCAAATCCCAACCACACTGTGCTTCAATCACCCCTTGCTCAGAGTAAGGACCACAGTATGGTATTGGTAGACAGCTTCACAAAGATAGCCTCACTTGATCACTCTTCCCCCGCAACCCCAACCTCTGCTTATGGAGGTTGCCTTGCTTTTTCCTTTGGAAAATATTTTACCTGACCACATTACTACAGATCTTGGATCTCAGCTTGTCTTCCATTTTTGGACCACTCTTTTCATTACTCCAAGTGTCAAAATATAGCTCTTGGCTACCTAACTTCTGGGCAGACAGAATAGATGAATCAGATATTTTGGTGATCTCCAAAGTGGAGATTATGGCCCCTAGGTAGAGTGTAAGACAATTAAAAGGGGTATAAGAAGAAAATATGGCCCCAGGCCCTTGCCCATTCCCAAAACTGTCAGTTTCTGGTCGAGATTCCAGTTATGCATCTAGTTGCCCTCTGCATGAGCTGGGTGGGCTCTCTTTTCTCTCTCCTTTGTTATCCACCAAGAGCTGAGCACCAGTGGCAGTGGAGAGAGATATAGACTGAGAGGAGGAGGTGGCAGAGGCAGAGGCAGCAGCAAGGAAGAGGAAATATGGTACATATGACCAATCAGGAAGTTCCTGGAAACAGCAAGGCCAGGTCCAAACAGCAAGTCCAGTGGGTCTGGTATAATGTGACAATCAATCAGGAAGTATGTATTAATCTATTTAATTGCCACCGGACAGCTAGGTGGTCCAGTCAATAGAGTTCTAGGCCTGGCATCAGGATTCAGCCTCTGACACTTAGTAGCTATGTGACCCTAGGCAAATCACTTAGCCCTGTTTGCCTTAGTTTCCTCATCTGTTAAAAGAGGTGGAGAAAGAAATGGCAAACCATTCCAATACCTTTGCCAAGAAAACCCCAAATGGGGTCATGAAGAGTCAGACACAACAGAAATGACTGAAAATGATATGCCATGCACTATGCAAAATGTGGGCCACACAAAAGCAAAAACGCTCATATTTTATCAGGGAGATGACATATGCTTATAGGTACATATTAAATAGATACATACAAGGGTACATACAAAATAGAAGCTTAAGCAGTTGGGAAGGGGGGAGGGTGGGAAGGTGTGGAATTGGGTCTTGAGAGAAAATAAGTATTCTAAGAGGCAGAGATGAGGAAGGACTGAACTCCAGGCAAGAGCACAGTAAACGCAAAGGCCCAGAGATGGGAGATAGAGTGCTGGGTATGAGGAACAGTACAAAGCCAGTTTGGCTAGACTGAAGAGTGCATGAAGGGAAGTAATGCATATTAGAAAGCCTGACAACATGTGAGACAATGTTATAAGGCTAGAAAGGTAGGTCAGGGCCAATTTGTGAAGGGTTTCAAATGACAGAGGACAATATTACAGAAACCTATGAAGGAAGAACAATGCATGGGGAAATTAATCTAAAAGAAAGATTGCTTCTAACTGGCACAGATTAGAAGGAAGCAAAAAATGAGGCAGAAAATCACAAAGTGGGGCAGAGTTCAATGTCCTGCTTAGCTGTGCAGATGACTCCTCATATTTTCATTTTGTGCAAGAAAAAGAGTAAGATACTGAAGCTTCATCTCCTAAGCCCATCTCAGCCCTCTGTGGTCTGTGAATTATTGACCTGAGACCTTCAAGATCTGCCTATATCATTCTGGTTAAATGTGCCAGCTGAATTAGTAGTGTTCAACCTTAGTCACTCTAGAGCTCCCATAGATAAAATCAAAGAAGATGGGGAAATAGGCAACATGGACATGAGATGACAGCTCTTGTAGCCAAACTCTGGTGTGATCTCTGACCCTGCTAGCCACCCACTGCCCACTAGTAAAGGTACACTCAGCTGATGTCCTTTGGATGCTGATAGACAATTCCTTCCCACCTTCTCCCCCTTGCCCCAGCCCCCTAAGGCCAGGTGTAGATAATCTGGATGAAGCTAGATCTACAGCTAAATTTAGATACTCCAATAAAGGAGGAAGATTACACTCTAACAGCTCAGACATCTCGGGATCCCAAATCCCAGGACGAGAGGACGGCAGACCTAAAGAAAAATGTTTCTACAAAACTCTGTGACTAAAGAAAAGAGTTTGGAATCTGAGCAACCACCAAATACATCCCAAAATGTTATAGAGGAAGAAACTGAAGATTATTTAGACAACACAATTTCCTAAACAGAAAGAAAAAGTGCCTAAAGAATTGTGGTCACCTTGTTACTTATGGGTGGATTAAAATGGAAGACACAGAACAAGGTAATATGCTGGGAAGAGCTATTTATAATCACACCCCAAATCAGGTTTCCCACATGGTTACTGCAGCACGTCTACTTCTATGTTGCAGGCACAACTGACATAATAAAGTAATGAGGTTCATTTTAATCAATTATTCTTTCCAGCCTAGAATTATAATAACCTGACTTCCTTAAGTAAGACGAATGCTGTCCAACACACCCTGGGCTCACTGCCTGCCAATAGTAAGATCCAGATTCTACCTAGCCTACAGTGTTTGTCTACAGCAAATCAGGAGTTGCTGATTAACAGGATGTGCCATGGACAAGATATGATTGGTACCTGTACACATTTGAGAAGAATAAAGTACAAATCCTGGTAAAAACTTCGTTTAAAAGAATAAAAAAGAAATTAAGTTTTACTAATATCTAACACTGATGCCCTCATCTAATCTGTATGTCAGACATTCACATGTCACATTAGGGATGCAAGGTATCCTGAAAGAAGAGTGGGTATTCCATGATATGGGGGAATGACAGTGGTACTCTTATTTCTTCATTTGTATACTGCAGCATGTTGCTTTATCTCAAAGTGTAAACCAAGATTTTCTTTTTTCTTTTCTTTTCTTCTTTTTTTTTGCTAGGCAATGAGGTTAAGTGACTTGCCCAGGGTCACACAGCTAGTAAGTGTTATGTGTCTGAGGCCACATTTGAACTCAGGTCCTCCTGAATCCACTGCGCCACCTAGCTGCCCCCTAAATCACAAACTAAAGCACATTCTATCATATTGCTCTTGCTAAAAACATTGTTTTTCATTTAAGTATCTTTTCTGTGCAAGGCACTGTCCTTGGTACCATGGATACAAAGACAAAAGAAAAACTGTACCTACTCTCAAGGAGCTCACATTCAATTGGAGGTTCTTTTATTTTTCTTTAACAACACTCTTCTTCTGGTTATGCTGTATTGCTTTGAGTCATGGAATTCCTAGGCCCTACAGAACTAAGGTTGAGGGTCACCCAAGGAGCAAAAGAGAGTTATACAATGGGTTGTAACACATCATAAATTAAGACATACAGGAAAAGCAACATAAAAGATGTGAGATAAATGTATTTATGGAAAAAGAGAAGAGCTGGTCACTCAGAGAGAGAATAAGGGATAACTGATAGCCCATGTGCTCCCCTATAACATACAAACTGTCAAGAGATAATAATAACAGCTAACATTTATATAGCACCTATTATGTAGCAGGCACTATGATAAGCACTTTACAAATATTATCTTGTTTTATCCTTCCTAGAATACGGACCTTAGCAGACTGGGCACCCCAATGAAGGATGCATGGGAGGGCAAGAGTTGCACAGGACAGCCAGGCACGGTGAATGGGTTACAATCTGAATAGGTGGAGAGAATAATTTATATCAATGATACCACAGATTATCTAAGTATTGAAGTTTCAATACAAATTTTCAAGCATATATCTTGAGTTGATCTTGATCTAATAAAGGTAATTTATTTGTAGAATTAAAAAAAAATAAAAAGATTGTTTCTGATAATAATTACTGATGATAATTTTAGTGAGAGCAAAAGGTTTTGTGGATTGTTAAAACAGCAAAATTATTTTAAAATATTTTTCATTTCATCTTTATATCACCTTTTAAAATGCCTATTTTATGTGTTTTATGATGTACAGAATGTTAGTACTGCAGCACATGTATAATTGATGAACAAATATTTGGTATAATATGCTCAACAATTGTTTTACTGATAGTGTTAAATAATCAAAAAAGTTTAGAGACTTCTATCTCTATTAGATATTAGAACAATATTTGTTATTTTCTCTCATTAGTAACAAAACTGGCTATCCTTTCTGTCTATTGCCTAGTTTTGCTTTAACTATTAGATGGTATAATTATACTCATATAATTTTTAAAACTTAAATTAATTTTTTAGTGAACAAAAATCCATTTTATCTCCCATATACCTCTCCCTTTCCATTGGAAAAAAGAAGAAAAAGAAAAAAAATTTAAATATGCATAGCTGAACTAATTTCCTCATTAGTCCCCTCTTTTTTGTGAATCATGGGTTCAACCTTCATCATTTCCCCACACTCATCTACTACCATACCACAATATACATGGTTGTACTTGGAGAAGCTAGAGACCTCTTAGGTCACACTAAACACTACCTTAGATGCAGCCATAGTCTCCTACAAATTGGCAGCTGATCACTGATACATAGAAAACCATGAAGGATGAAAAATCAGATTGGGCTATCCACAAAACATCCTTGTTCATGCATCCCTTTCTATCAAGCTATAGAGTTTTTGGGTCTTTTCCAATTATATAAGTCTTCAATCCAGTGGAACTCCTAGCAGGAATGAAGGGGACATCTACTTCAAGTTCTATAGGGCCTTTTGTTATAAGTTCAGTGAAAAGCTGGGGTTATACTCAACACATTCTCTGATTTCTCCTGCTGCTAGAAGATGGCTAAGTGAAGTTCATGATCCAAGCTCCTGGAATCTCCACTGCATAGTGAGTAGTAAGGATACAGGTATGAAGACTAAAGTGGTAGCCTGCCCAGAACCTCCACAAAGCTGACTTACAAGCATACTTTGTAATACACGCCACCAACCCCACCTGACAAAAAATAGCCCGGGGAACACTCATGGGAGAGGAGATGGTGTTTGTGTTAGGTGGCAGTACAGATTTTAAAGCCCACAGGCAACTGAACAAGTTGACAAAAGCTAACACTGAACCAGGTAAAGCAAGCCACACATGCTAGGGCTGTAGTTATAAACTCAGTGACCTAAACTCTGTTTGCTTTCCTGCCTACCAGCCTGGACCTTTGTTGCAGCTGAGTTGATTGCTCACTTCATATTTCCTTGTTTATAGTGTTTGCTTTATGATCACTGTTTGGAATCCTTTTGACACTTTGGCTTATCTTGAAACAGTTACCCACTGTGACTCAGAGCTTTGGATTATCGTGAATATACTGAACTAAGCCAATAAACTGTTGTGGGCCTTGACAAGTAATTATCTGTGCAGGTATCAGCACTATGAAATTCCCATGCATAGAATCACAGAACTAAGGAGCCTTTGCCCAGCTGATAAAGGGCACCACACTTCTCCCCAGGGCAAGGAAATCTGCCACGATGAATGTAGCCCCAACCTGGTTAAGGGGGGGGAGGTGAAGACTGATAAGCTAGAATACCTGCCCTGAGAAATCTCCCCAGTAAACCCAATCTCTAATGCTTCTTAACCATTTTGAATGAAGCCACAGACCAAATGTGGCAGTTATGCAGCTCACAGTCACGGCGCCCAAACACCCAGCTGAGTCATATTCATACCCTTGCTCCTGGTGGTAAGTTTCACTGCCTTAAGGAAAGGGTCCATGTCCCTGATTCGGCTGGGAAGACTATCCACTGATAGTCTAATGAGTCAGATTGAAAAGAATGCTAGAATTGGGGTCAAGACAGATCTGGGTTTGAATTTTCCCACTGATACTTTACAGCTATGTCATCATTAGCAAGTCATTTCACTTTGTACTTATCTCACTTTGTTGTGAAGATCCCTTTCCAATAATTTCTTAATTGCTAAATCTGCCACTCACAACCCTGATCCTTCTGGACCCCTCTGCAGCATTTGCCACTTTTGATCAATTCCTTCTGGATATTTTCTTCTCTGGGTTTTTGTGACGCTGATCTTTCTCGCTTCTCCTCATATCTCTCACCGCTCCTCAGTTTCCTTTGCTGGTTCACTTTCTGTACCATGTTCCCTAACTGTGGTTCCCAGACTGTGTCCTGAGACCTATTCTATTTTCCCTATACTCTTTCACTTGGTGACCTCATCAGCTCCTACAGGTTTAATTATCACCATTATGCAGATAACTGCTAAATTGATATATCTCGTTCTGGTCTCTTTCCTGAGTACAAATTATACATCTCTTGCTGCCTATTGGCTATCCTTTAGGCATATCAACATGGACAAAACAGAACTCATTATCCTTAACCCCAAACTCACTCTTCCACCCAACTCTTCTTTTTCTGGCCAAATCATCCTTCCAATCACCCAAGCTTGCAAGTTTGGTGTTATCCTTGATTGCACCCCATACTCTCTATCACCCCACTCACCTAATCAGTTGCCAAAGCTTACCATTCTAAGTCCCCAGTATCTCTTGCATATTTGCCCTTCTTTCTATTCAGATGGCCACAAGGCCTTCATCACCTTTTCTCTGCACTACTGCAATAGCCTTCCAATTAGTCTCCCTGCCTCAGGTCTTTCTCTTCTGTACTACATCCTTCACATAGCTGTCAACATGATTTTCCTAAAGTGCAACTCTGGGGGCAGCTAGGTGGCGCAGTGGATAGAGCATCAGCCCTGGAAGCAGGAGGACCTGAGTTCAAATCAGGTCTCAGACCAGACACTTGATACTACCAGTGTGACCTTGGGCAGGTCACTTGATCCTGGGCAGATCACTTAACCCCAACTGCCTCACCCAAAAAAAAAAAGCACAACTAAAGTGCAAGTCTTACCATATTCCTCCCCTACTCAATAAACCATGAGGTCTTACTATTGCCTCTAGAATGAAATATAAGCTTCTCTTTTTAGCATTTAAGGCTCTTTAGAACCTGGTCCCAATCTACCTTTCCAATTTTGTTATACATTATCCCCCTCCCACACTCAACAGCTCAGTGAATACAACAGCCTTATTTGTGCTTCTCACACACAACACTCCATCTTCCACTTCCACGTCTTTGCATTGGTTGTCTCTGCATGTACATTCCTTGTAGCTGTACTATTAGTGATATAATTTTTAAGAATTACAAGTATCCTCTTCCTATGTAGGAAAGTAAATAGTTTAGCTCTATTGAATCCCTTGAGTTTTTTTCCCCCCTTTTTACCTGTTTATGTTTCTCTGGGGTCTTGATATTGGAGGTCAAATTTTTCATTTAGTTCTGGTCTTCTCCTTATGAAAGCTTAAAATTTCTAACAAACTAAAGATTCTTTTTGTTTTCTTGGCTCTTGCTCCAATATCACAAAATATGTGGGGGAAGGGGGAGGAACAGTACTGTGCTAACTTGACCCAACAGAAATTGTGCTTCTCTAAACTCAACTCTTGTTATTTCGGGGAAATTTTACCCCATCTTATGTTGATTCCTTAGCACTGAAAGGTTGTCCTTAATCTTTTCTACTTTAAGTTCCTGATCTTTTTATTCCTCTTTTTTTATTGCAAACTTAACAACTGTTAACAAACACAAACAACTGGTATTTTTCTACAGTTCTGGGGTTCTACTTCATATCCATCAAGTTGAAAAAAAAAAAGAGAGGAAAATAGCAGTTGTTGGAGGAATGTGGGAGGAAAGGCAAGCTAATAAACTGCTAGTAGAACTGTGAATTGATTCAACCATTCTGGAAAACAATTTGAAACTGATTTATCCTCCCTCCAATTCCAAAAAAAATAACCTTACCACTAAACTGTACATAATCTTTGATTCAGTGATGATGCCATTTCTAGGTAATACCCCAAAAAAGGTCAACATTAGGGGGAAATTACCCATATGCACAAGAATATTTATAGAGACACTTTTTGTTGTAGCAACTTGCTTCTTGGGAAAAAAATTACCCATCAAGTGGGGAGTGGCTGAACAAAGTGTGGTATGTGAACGCAATAGACTATTGTGCTGTGAGAAATTATGAATATGACAGACTCAGAGAAATGTGCGAAGCCTTGAATGAACTGATGCAGAGTGAAATGAACAGAAACAGAAAAATTTATGCGATGATCACAATGATATGATGAAAAACAACCCTGAAAGACCTTAGCATTCAGTCCAGCACTTGCTATCTGTGTGACCATGGAAAGTTATATCATACCTTTGGGCCTCAGTTTCCTCAAATGTAAAATGAGGGCTCTGAACCAGAGGATACAGTGAGATAGAAAGACAGCTCAGAACTTCTCTGGGTGTCAGTTTCTTCATTTATAAAATGAGGGGCTTAAATTAGATGACCTCTAAGCTCCTTTCCAGTTCTAAATCTATGATATTATAGTGGCCTGCTTTGAAAAGACTGAAGAAAGTGTTCTATGAATACACAAAAATCAAATTTGCATTTACTTTTGTACAAGAAATAAAGGTACTGCTAAGAAAGAATTAAGTAGGACAACACTGGGGCAGATCACATTCATACAGGGCCACCTGATACTTTCTGAAGCATGCTAGTCTCAGTCACATTTCTGCCTCCCACACACAGCTTCCCTCTCCTATAAACACTCACACATTCCCTCATCCTCTCTATCATACACTCACACACATAACCCCTCACTCAGATCCCTCTTATATCCTTACCTTCTCTTGAACCTGTTTCCAACTCATACCCCTCACCCACATATTCTCACCCTCTCCCACATATTCTCTCAGTTCCTCAACCTCTCAACTCGACAATAGGTCCCAGTGCTGATCTGCTCCCACTTTGGTAAACTGTGCGTATGAAGAAGGTACCAATCTGATGCCACCAGCACACTAGGGATCTGAGATACAACCGGAATGGGAGAGGGGTTGCTGTGTTCAGAGTAACAGCAGCCAGGGAGCAAGATCAATGTCATAAACAGAAGATAGGGAAGCCTGGGGGAAAAAGGCCTGGAAATGGTGTTCAGTTGCTGGTTAGATAGCACTGAGCTAGTCAATCAATTAAGAAGTATTCAAGATGTGCAAATGACCTACAATTTTTTCAAATTAATCTCAACTTACATACTATTTGGGGATTTGTGCTTTTGAGGGATGAAAATCATTTTTACTGATTATATCCATGGCAGGAGTCACATAAAATCTGAGGGAAAAAATCAGATGAAAAAGTACTAAAATTACTACTGAATATTAATTTTCTTACTTTGTGTAGATCTAGGGACAAGCTAGGAATTATTAAGCATTTAGTGACTTAGTATACTCCTCTCTGCAAGAATTTTGCCTGGAGAAGAATCTTGGCTCAAGGTCAAGCAAGCTTAATTTACATGCAGGAAGTCATCAGCACTTAAACTTAAACAATGCCAATCTTATTAAATCTTCCATAGCTCCCCACTGCCTACAGAAATTAATAATATTCTAATGATCAAGGAGGAAAACAGTGCTAGAAAACATATCTGACACTCAAAGTAAGTAGCTATTTTTAAAGTATGTAGAATTTCTAAATAAATTTAATTACTGTTAAAAAGATAATCAACATAGCCAGCTTCTACAGAGTGGTTATAGGCCCTCTGAAAAATTTCCTTGGCAGCTGTGATTTTCCATAAAAATTCATTAGTTCTATTCTCTCACCCCATTCTACTGATATGGATGGTATCACCAGAAAGCCACTGACATGAAGGCATTCAACATCTGGGTTTTTTGATTAAGGTAATTGATAATCTTCAACAAGCTCACAACTGGCAATCATACCAATAGCCGTCTGCTTGTCCCATCCCCCATTTAGCCATCATATAAAAATCTCATTACCTCCTACCAGAGAACATCACCTACCTGTCTCACATCATACTCGTTCTCCCTGCTGTGTCCCTCACTTACCTTTCTGATTGCAGAATTCTAGCACTCAGAAATGCACTGAGCTGCTCCTACTCATAATGCAGTAAAGTAGGAGTAAAGTAAAAGCAGGAACAGGGACAACAATCTTTGGAATTGATATTAATCAATTCCATAGAGCAGCCAGTTTTCGAGCAGTCAATTGAGGGCGCCACGTGGGTGTTCTTTCCATTCCTGTACTACTTTTATCTGATGTTATAGGGATAGTTTGTGACATCTCAAACTCGAAACAATCATAACACTGAACAGGAAAGAGAGCTAGGATGTGAAACACAGCCACACAGAGTAAGAAGACTTCAAGGAACCTCGGATGTAGTTGTCCTTAGATACTATTTGTAATTAACTAGTAAACTTTCTCTTACTCTGCTAGCTACTTAATTTGATGGCAGCTTAACATTTTAAAAATCATAGCATCATTACAATTTTCTCAACACTGAAAATAGCTGAAGCTCTGGGGGAAAAATTCTAGAAAAACTCTCCTCTTCTGACTTCAACAAAAGTACCCTCTTCCTCTCTAAAATTAATCTCTACATGAGCTTTGTAGCCAATATCTTTCCACTACCTCCTTGACTTTGCTCCCTTGATTATGACTTCTTTCTCCAGCATGCTCATTCTATTTCTCACCCTTGGTTCCTTCCCTTTATCTTTACACACAAACAGATCTCCTTATCTCAAATAAAGTTTCACTTGACTCCGCTACCCACGTCCTATCTCTCTTCTTTTCACAGTCAAACTTCTTGATCAAATAGTCTACACCAGTGATTCCACTATATAGTTCAGGGTCTCTGGGGTCTCCAAAACTTTTTCAGAGGGTCCACTAAGATTAAAACTGTTTTCATAATAATACTAGCATTTGCATATTTCTAATGTGGTCAATATCAATAGATATAATCTACATGAGCAAAAGTTCTTTAGGAGATCCTCAATCATTTTAAGAGTGCAAAGGAGTTCTGAGACTAAAAAGGGTGAGCAATACAGGTCTACACCCTCTACCTCCATTTAATCACTATGTCCTCCACTGTCATCTGGCTGCCACTTCCAAGATTCAACTGAAATTATTCTCTTGAAAGTCACCAATCATTTTCTAAAGGGTGTATCCAGTGACCTTTTCCAGGACTCATTCTCCTTTACCTCTTTAAGTATTTAACATGATGCTGACCATTCCTTTCCTTGAGACTTTTCTCCTCTGCATGCCATGATGCTTGCTCATCCCAAATTCTCCTACTTTTCCTATTTCTTTTTCTTTTGTCTGCTTCACTGGCTCTTCCTCCTTCCCTCTAAATGTGAGGGTCAATCCATTGTTCCTGTTTATAGCTGAGCTCAAATACAAGTCCCACTTGAACTATCAGGTCTGTGTAATTGTAATTAGCAGTCCTGGTCCCAGAGAAGAGATGAGGAAGCCTGTTCCCTTTCAGGGTGGGTCACTGATATGGAATGGTGCATACACTGTTATCAGATGAGTCCCTGTGTCAAGTGGCTTTGCTTCACCGTTTTTCTTTGTTACAAGAAGTAACTCATTTGGGGAGATGGGTGGGGAACTCATCTGGAAATCACTATGATTTTAAAACAAAAAGTAACAATAAACCCCACTGGAGAGGAGGGAACCAAACCTACCACCTCCTTGTAAATAATTCTCAAATTGAAAACTCCACATCTGCAGCAATGATTTATCCCCCAAACTTTGTTCATCAGTTCTACACCTCCAAGTGTCTAAAGGACATCTCCACTCTCAAACACTGCATTACTTCTACTTATGAAGAGCAGTGTGTGTGGGGGACAGCAGAAAGCACACAACACTAAATAAGGAAAGGAGCAAGGAAACTTGGGCTTAGATCTCAGTTCTAAACTAATTAATTGTGTGACCATGGAGAAGTTCCTTCAGCTGTAGGAGCTGCAATTTCTTCACCTGTAAAATGGAGATAATACTTGTACTACCTACACTCATACAGCTGTTGTGAAAAACATACTTTGTAAATCTTCAAGTGAGCTTTAAAAAAAATACACTGACTTTGAGACAAAGAACATTTTTTACTTAAATGAAAACTGCATTCACGATCACATTCTCCCTCAGACATCTTTTCTTTCTGACTCCCTCTTTTCTATTAATAGTGCCATCATTTCCCCAGGCACCTGGGCTCAAAGCCTCAAGAGTCAATTTTGACTTTTTCTTCTCTTCCTCTTAATTGTAACCAGTTACTAAATTCTGTCTTCTTCAAATTATTGCACACATCTTTCCTGTCCTTTTTATTTTTCCACTGGCACAAGGCTTTATCATTTCACCCTTGAACTACTTCAATAGCCTTATCATTGGTGTCTCTGATTCCTCTCTGATTCTCCAGTCAATCAATTAATCCAGCATACTTGTTCATAGTTTATGTTCATGCTGAAACAGAAAAGTTGCACGGCTGCTTTTTCCTACGAATTCAGGATAGGCAATCTAAGCATAACATCATGGGACCCTCAATCAGTTTTCTCCAGCATCCCTTATTCCCTCCCCCAAAATAAAACACACACACACACACACACACACACACACACACACACACACACACACACACACTTACACCAAAGCACGAGGATAAGCTTTTAGAAGTTACGTTCTACCCAACTTTATAAGCCATTATTACATCTGCTTATTGGTGGATATCCATACACAGTCTCAAACCATTCCCTTCAGAAAGACTGGGTGAGTTCCAGGCCCAAGAATGATACATACTTTCCTCTTAGTCAGAGCATTAAGATTGATTGAAGTTATAGTCCTGATCCCTGGATCAGTAAAGTCTTCTGAAGTCCCAAACTAAGTGGGTAAATTTTCTGGGGTTTTCTATTACATAGGACTAATTCTTCTTTCATTTGGTGCAAATAATTAAGCGTTGCCCATGTAACAATCATTGAAATACTCTTTTTTGTCCCGGGATCATAAATAGGTATCACATATTCAATTACATGAAGGATCACAGGTCAATGAAGCATGGCTGTGTCATCTGTTTCTTTGGTTAAAGTAGCTGCCCTAAGCACTGGCCCTGGATTCAAGATGACCTGAGTTCAAATCCGGCCTCAGACACATAACACTTACTAGCTGTGTGACCCTGGGCAAGTCACTTAACCCCATTACCTAGGGGGGAAAAAAAGTAGCTGCCCCCTTATTTTTCTGCTGAGAACAAGAAGGGGTAGAATCCACATGGCACCATTCATTCTATGATTCTCTACGGTGCTTTATTGTGTTCCCAGACTGACCCTGGCATCTGGCAGCAACTGATGTTAGGCAAGATAAATAAACATTTTTGTACATTTCTCAACTGAAAAGACTATGAAGGTCTTAATGTTATTTGGTTATGTGACACTTAAAGCACAGCAAAAAGTATTTTTTTAACTAAAGTTTATTTACTAAAAATGCAAGGCAAAATATCTTGCATGGAACACAGGCTAAATTTCAAACTTCATCTTTCTTTTCACTTTCTTTCCTCTCTTCTCTCTCTCTCTGCTTTATTTCTAAAGTAAACAATTTCTTCTATTTCTTCTTTTCACTAAGACAATCCTTTTCCAGTTCACATTCAGTTGCAAGATTCCAAGTCCAAGCTCTGGAATTAGGGGTCAAGACTTGAAAGTCACATGGTGATTTTCATGATTAGGTTCACTATACTGATCTTTAGTATTCTCATTGAAAATTAGGCATTGCTTATTTTCTGAAAATAATCAACATACTCTCTAAAAATCATCATTTTATTTTAGGTGACAAATACCACCCAAATAGATAGGCACAAACTATGTTCCAAGTACAAGGTCTGGCAATCCCACTGCATTGAGAATTGAGTGTCTTTCTATAATGCTGATGCCTATTAGTGTTAGCCCCAAATTGCTAAAAGCTCTGAAGGACATTCATTCCTTTCTCATCCTACAATCTTCCACTCCAGCATTATGTACCAATAAGAATTTCCTAAATTCATCTTATAAAATGCTACTTCTATCTACAACAATTTCACTACCATCACTCATCCTTACATACCTTCCCTCTCTCTAATCTTTCCACATTCTTTTAGCAAATGAAGGATAAGAAATAGAACACGCAAAATAGAACTACCCAAGAAACATACTACATAAGAAAAAACAGCTTTCGGTGTAGGACAAGTCAGTCCTCAAAGGCAAGGTCTGCTTTAGCTTTGCCCTTTTTCAACCCTTGTTGCTTTTTCTACCCTTAAAGATATTGTTAAATGTTAACTCATCAGCAAAATTAGCATCCCAGGATGCTCCAGTCTATCTACCACTCAGCTATCAAAATCATCTTCTTTAAGTACAGACCTGACCATGTCACCTCTCTCGTCCATAAATTCCAGTGTCTCTCTGTCACCTTCAGGATCAAATATAAAATCCTGTGTTTATCATTCAAAGCCCAGAGTCCAGTCTTCTTATACCTTCCACCCCCACCCCCACCTCCCATGCTGTTCCTCAAACAAGACACTCTATCTCCTGATTCCCTGCATTTTCTCTAGCTGTCCCCCATGCCGGAAATGCTCTCTGCCCTCACCTCCACCTACTGGTGTCCCTTCAAGTTCAAGCTAAAATCCTACATTTTACAGGAAGCCTTTCCCAATCCCCCTTAATTTTAGTGCCTTCCCTCTATTTATTATTTCAAATTTATCTTGTATACAGCTTGTCTGTACAGAATTGCTTGCATGTTGTCTCCTCCATTAGACTGTGAGTTCCTTCACAGCAATCTTTTGCCTTTCTTTGTATTCCCAAAGGCCTAGCGTAGTGACTGACATACAGTAGATGCTTAATAAAGGTTTACTGACTGATTAGAAGCATCTCAAATTTAATATGTCTAAAAATGGAATTTATTTTCCCCAATACACCCCTCCCAAACCACTCTTCTGAACTTCCTTATTACTGTTTAGGTCAGGACACCACCATCCTCCAGCAATTCAGATTCACAGCCTTGGTGTCATCCTTGATTCCTCACTCTTGCTAACCCCGAATATCTAATCAGTTGCCAAATCTTGTTTCTACCTCCACAACATTTCTTGGACACAATCACTTCCCTCTTATACAGCCTCCACCTAATTAAGACTGTCATCACCTCTCATTAGGACTATTGCAATAGCCTTCTAATTGGTCTCCCTCCAGCTCTTCCCAATCTAAGCCACCCTCCACACAACTGCTAAAGTGATTTTCCTAAATGGCAGGTATGATTATGTTACCCTCCCCCACTCAAAGAACTCTAGTGTTTCCATATTACCTTTAAGATAAAATATAAGCTCTTCTGCTTGGGCACATAGTCCTTATACCCTGGCCCCTTTGTACTGTCTGCCCCCAAGCCTAGAATGCTCTTCTTCTTCACCTCTAATTCCTGGAATCCCTAGGTTCCTTCAAGACTCAGCTCAAACACCACCTAGTGTGGGAAACCCTTCCTGCTCCCTCCAAGTCCTAGTTAGACCCCTTCCAGGGGAATTGGATTTTCATAGATGATGTACATTCTTACATATTTATTTGCATTACAATCTGTCTTTCCCATGGCACTCTTTTTTAAAAATTTATTTTATTTTTTATTTATGAAATAAAACAAGCACTTCCATAATATAGTATAATGAAAAAGATGATTGCACATGAAACTGCAAATCTACTATGTATAACTTGCTATTGCTTTTAATTATACAATACTTATCAGGTAAATTTCTTTTTTTTCTTCGTTCTCCCATCTTCTCCCAGATAACCACCATTAGACACAAATAGGTATATGTGTGTAAAATTATTCTACACATATTTCTATTTATCAGTTCTTTCTCTGGATGCAGATAGATTGTGTCTTTCTTCGTATGTCCTTTATAGTTAATTTGGGCATTTAAAATAGTCAAAATAACTTATTCACTCAAAGTCGTTCTTAAAACAATATTGCTGTTACTTCATACAATGTTCTCTTGGTTCTGCTCATTTCACTCTTCATTATTTTGTGTAAGTCTTTCCACGTTTATCTAAGATCATTGAGTTCATCATTTCTTTTAGCACAGCAATATGCCATCACAATCATATGCTATGACTTGTTTAGCCGTTCCCCAATTGATGGTGATCCCTGCAATTTCTAGTTCTTTGCCACCACAAAGAGAACTGCTGTAAACATTTTAGAACATACAAGTTCTTTTCTTTTTCCCTAATAATCTTTGGAAATAGACTTAGTAGTGATATCACATTACACTCTTCAGTTCCTTGAGGGCAGGGACAGTTTTATGTTTGTCCTATCACCAACTCTTAGCATAGGGCCCGGCACACAAAACAGCCGGCTTAAGAAATGCCTGTTGATTGATTGATTGGCTGACTAGCATTAGCCTCATGGGCTAACTCTATTACAGAAGGCACAGAGGTGTATGAGTTGGTTTCAGGGACGTGATTTAACTCAAAGTACATCTGAATTTGTATAAGCATAGGTCATGTCAGATTAGGGTTCTCCTCAATAAAAGACCATGATTATGCTACATTCTTATTACCTGTCTTTCAACAGAAGTATACATAACATATATATCACACCTTATTAAAACTAGCCTCATACTGTCAGGCAATTAGAATCAACCCTAGTGGAAGAGAACACCAGCACAAATTATCCAAAACAACAGATAATTCCAGAAGCAGCGTGGTTATTAGAAAGACTGCTGGATTTGAAGTCAAGATCTGAGCCTGAATTCTGGCTTAGGTACTTACTAGCTATGTGACCCTGAAAAAGCCTTTTATGAGCCTGCTTCCCTTCCACAAATTGGTGATAATGATACCTACAATACCTACCTTTCAGGCTTCCTGCGAGGAAAGCATTCTGGATCTTAAAGTGTTACATAAATGTGAATTTTTATTATTATTTTATCTGACACTGCACTACATAATTTACAGTTCTGCAGCAGATTTGCTTTCCTGACTATGCCTAGGTTAGCCTAATGTTAAAGTTAGTTTGACTTCACTGAGGACACACTGACAGGCAGAGGAAAGAATTGTCAAATAGCATGCTGCTGGGCAAGGCGAAGACAGGCTGGAAGTCTGCCAGAAATAATGAACAAACTAGATTACTGACAGTTCATAGGATCATGGATCTATCCTAGAACAGAAGCCATCTAGCCATACCCCCTCATTTTACAGATGAGGAAATGAGGATACAGGAAGATTAGCTAACTTACCCAAGGTCACAAGGGCATTACGGGTGGGATTTGAACCCAAGGACCCTGACTCCACACTAAGTTCTTTCCAACACTCCACTCCCCTACTCTGACCTCTTCCCATTAATATATCCTCTCTTCACCTCAATGAGAGAGATTCATTATTCTATATACTCCAGATCAATTAATTCCTAACAATGTTATCTGAGCAATTCAATTCAATAAGAATTTAGTTAACATCTGTAATGTACTGGACACTGGGAGATACAAAGACAAAAGTGAGATTGACTTTGCCCTCAAGGAGCTTACATTCTGCTAGCATCATGGGGAGTCACAAACTTTACCTTAATTCCTAAGCAGTCATCTGCTTTTCTGAGACTCTCTAGACAACCCCAAATGTGTCATCATCAGAGCTTTCAAAAATTTAAAATCACTGTCCCCTGCAAAGAGAAGTCAGTGTTTCTCTTTCTCCTTTAAGATCTACAAATGGGGCTGAGGAGAATTAGACATGACTGAAGCTACTCAATAACAACCAAGCAACCAGAACTATATGGGAAGTTAAGTGGTGTAGGGGATAGAGCACCAGGCCTGGAGGCACTGAGTTCAAATTTGACCTCAGACACGTACTAGCTGTGTCATCCTGGGCAAGTCACTTACCCTTGTTTGCCTCAGTTTCCTCACCTGTGAAATGAGCTGGAGAAGGAAATGGTAAACCACTCCAATATCTTCGCTAAGAAAACCCCAAATGGGGTCACAAAGAATTGGACATGACTGAAATGACTTAACAACAACCAGAGCTATGCCACAAAATTCCCTGGACCCTCTTCACTCCCAATTCAATTTAGTGCCTGAATTTCATCCCTTCCCTAAAATCCTTTATATCATGTTATCCCTTATATCACGCTAAACCACACTATAAAATGCTAGTTATTATTATCATTCCCCTAGCCTTATAAGAGGTGCCTATATCTTGTTTGTCCAGTTGTTATCTCATTCAGTCAGCAATTTCTACTTCCCTCTATTTCCTTTCTATTTTTATTTTTACAAGTTAAAAGCTGGAGAAAATCTTTGAGTCCTCCTTTTACAAATGAGAAAACTGAGGCCTATGAAAGTAGACTGATTTGTCCATAGTCACATAACTAATAAGCAGCAGAGCTAGAATCTGAACCCAGGTCCTTTGACTCCCGACCCACTGCTTTTCCTACTGTTCCATGCCGTATTCTAACACTAAATTTCTGGTCTGGGTCTTGCCTGGACTATAACATAACATTTTATGTTTGTAAAGTATAATTTACATATACTTTGTATATAACTTATATTTGTAAAGTATATAATACTTTGAAGTATTGAAAATATTTTTAAATTTAAGATCTAACTTGATCTTCACAGCAACCCTATATGATAGATATATCAGGAATAATTAGTTACTTGACAGATGAGGAAACAGAGAACTGATTTTCTCATAGTAATATAGTCAATCTGGAAAAAAGAATCTAGGCCTCTTCACTTCTGGTCCAAGACAATCTGGTCCAGATACCACTTACCATTACCTTTAAGTCAGCCTTCATTTCTCTTGTTCATCTCCCCTCCAACCAATTTAGAAGAATATCTAAATAACAACTGTATATAGCACTTTAAAGTATTAAAAAAAAACACTTTCTTTATAATAACCCTGAGAGGTAGTTAATACAAGTCATATTGTACTCATTTTATGGAACTGGAACCTGAGTTCTTGAAGGATTAAGTGACTTGACTGTGGTGGTAATCATCAATTAATAGATCAATCAACAAACAAGAAGTTATTAAACACATATTATGTGCCAGGCAGCAGGGACAAAAAGACAAATGTGAAAGTCTCTGTTCCTAAGAAGTTTACAATCTAGCTGAAGATGGCAACATACAAATATTTTGGAGTTGTCGGTCAGTCATGTCTGACTCTTTGTGATCCCATTTGGAGTTTTCTTGGCAAAGATACTGGAGTGGTTTGCCATTTCCTTCTACAACTCATTTTACAGGAGGCAAACAGTGTTAAGTGACTTGCCCAGGGTCACACAGCTAGTAAGAGTCTGAGACCAGATTTGAAGTCAGGAAGATAAGTCTTCATGATTCCAGGCCTGGCACCACTTCTCTGCCCTGTGTACAAAGTAGATAAACTAGATACAAGATAATTGGGGGAAGTGATTAAGGAACTAGTACCTGGGCACTCTGAAGAATGAAAAGGATCATGTAGAAAGTGGTATTTGAGTTAAGTTGTGAATGAAAGGAAGGATTCTAAGAGGCAAAAGTCAGAGGGTAGTGCATTACAGGTATTCAGGACTGACAATGGGAGAGAAAATGTTGTATATGAGAAGCAAAAAGGCTAATATGGCTAGACTGTAGTACATATGAAGAAGAGTAGTATAATATGGCTGGAAACGTAAGAAGAGGCCAGGTAAGGAAGAGCTTTAAAAGCCAAACAGAGGAGTTTTACATTTGATCCTGGAACTGAAGTTTAGTGAATAGAGGAATGACATGTTCAAACCTCTGCTTTAGGAAAAATCACTTTGGCAGGTAGGTGGAGGATGTATCAGAGTGAAGAGGTTAGAAGCAGGGAGATCAATCGGAGGCCATTGCAAGAATGTAGGAGATCAGTGATGAGGACCTGAACTATGGTTGTCACTATGTGGGTGAGTATAGGACAACGAACCCAGATTAAAATCTAGCTCTCCTAACTTTAAATACTTTCCACTATCAATCTCTCACATTCTTTTTCCTAATTCGTCTGCTGCTACACCCTGCAGACCCCTGGGGACTGCTTTGTGATCTGCCAAAATAGTCTAAAGGGCAGCTAAGCAGTACGTGGATAGAGCCCTGGGTCTGGAGTCAGGAAGACCTGAGTTCAAATTCGATCTCAGACACTTACTAGCTGTGTGACCTTGGGCAAGCCACTTAACCCTGTTTGTCTCAGTTCCTCATCTATAAAATGAATTGGAGAAGGAAACAGCAAACCACTCCAGTATCTTTGCCAAGAAAACCCCAAATTGGGTCACCAAGAGTCAGCGCCCTAGGCCTTGTCATCAGTCTTACCACTGAAACCTAAGGACCTCCGGGACTTTCTATCTGCCCTACAGATGGTCCCTCCTACATGTATTGTCTCCTCTGACTAGAACGTGAGCTCCCTGAGAGTAAGAACTGTCTCTGTTTTTTAACTTGTATCCCCAGCACTTGAGAAGCAGCATGGTTTGAGCTGGGCTCAAGGCTAGGAAGTCCTGCTTCCAGGGTTTAAATTCTGCTCCTGACACATTTAAGTCCCTAACACTTTCGAAGCCTATAAGCTATAGAGAAGGTGCACTGATAGAAGTTTCCTTATCCAGGTCATCCCTGCACCAATGAAAGCCCAGACCCAGTCCTGATCCCCAGCACTTCCCCAGCACAAACAAAGGGCTTGACACTTTTTCATTCACTCTTTAAAAAACTCCAATGGCTCCTCATAGACCTCTGTAGCAAATCTGCATTCCTTACTCTGAAGTCTGAAGAGGGATCCCTTCAACCAGTCTCCTCCAATTTATCTCTTCATTTGTATATACACTGCTGCAATATTTCCTGTCTTCTCTGTCCAGTTGTTCCCCGGCGTAAAGTGCCACATTCCCCGCACTTGGAACAACATTACTTGTCTCCAAAACCTAGGAAGCTAATATAATTCTAACAGATTTCTCTGATTAAGAAGAATAAGGATATATACCTCACTCCCATGCAAACCTTCTAAAATCCATTTAATAGCATTTAGAGTAGAAAGTTCAACTCTAAATGAGGCACACAAACGTGAACATATATTCAGTAAATGAGAGAGTAAGTACTGGAACCCAAGATCTTTCTATTAAATGGCTGCTGAATAAATATCCATAAGTTCTTGAAACCTAGGATAGCCTGATCTTGGTGGGTGACAGGAGCATGACCACAGGAGTAGAACAGGTCATACAGAGAGCTTAGAATCAGAGCTGGTGGGGACCTTAGAACTCATCTAGTCTACATCTCTCATTTTACAAATAAAAAGCCTGGTGCCAAGACATTAAGGCACTCACTCAAATTCACAAATCTCAAACTGGACATCCCATAAATATCTTAAACTCAACATGGCCATAACTGAACTTATTATCTCCACCCCACCCTCAAACTTTTCCCTCTCCCTAAGTTTCTTATCTCCCTACCTTTACATCTCTCCTCTATATTCCTTTCTTTCCTCTGACATTGCTACTACTCTGATATAGTCCCTCATCATCTCATTCTTGGACTATTTCAGTAGTCTTCTAATTAGTCTCCGTGCCTCAAGTCTTTCCCCACTCCAGTCCATCCTCCACTCAGCTCTCAAATTAATTTCCCTAAAGCATAGTATATCTGAATATGTCACACACACTTTCTACCATGCCCCCTTCCCCAAGTAAATATACTCTAGTGGTTCCTATTATCTCCAGGTTTAAATATAAGAAAAAATTCCCATTTGCCATTTCAAAACCCTTCATAACCAGCCCCTACACCTCTCTTCCCATCTTCTTACATCTTACTCCCTACCATGTACTCTGAAATCCAGTGACACCTGCTACTCCTCTCACTCTGCATTTGGCCTAGCTGACTCCCTGTGTTTGGAATGTTCTCTCCTCATTCTCCACCTCCTGCTATTCCCCTTAATTCTAGGGTCATTCTTCTGTTGTTTACTTTTTTTTTTGGCTAGGCAACGGGGCTAAGTGACCTGCCCTGGGTCACACAGCTAGTAAGCATTACGTGTCTGAGACCAGATTTGAACTCAGGTACTCCTGAATTCAGGGCCAGTGCTCTATCCACTGTGCCACCTAGCTGCCCCTGTTTATTTCCAACTTATCCTATACATATCTTGTTTGTAGATAGTTGCTTGTCTGCTGTCTCCTCATTACACTATGAGCTCCTTGAAAGTAGGGACTAGTTTTTGCCTCTCTTTGTCCCCCAAGAGCTTAGGGTAGTAGAGGCAAGATTTGAACCCAGGTCCTCTACCTGGAGTCTAAATCCAGCACCTCTTCCACTCTATGTATTCCTCTTATCTTTGAGGATGCAATCTCTGAAGCAGCATTTCCCCAAGTCTTAGCATATAATTAAGGGGGGGGGGAACAATAAAGGAAATTTACACTGAATCTGAAGTAGTAGTAACTGCTGACAAGTTGATGAGATTCGGGGGAGAGGGGGATATGGAAGACAGAGGGAAAGGGAGAGGAGTTGGGGGAGAAAGGGGGAGGAAGAAGGGGAGGGATAGGAGAGGAGGAAGAAGAGAGGGAGGGAGACAGAAAAGGGGGAGAGAGGGAGACAGAGGGAGAGAAAAGGAGGGAAGGAGAGAGAGAGACAGAGACAGAGAAAGTAAGGCGTGACCTTGCCAGGATGCAGGTGTGTAAATACGTCTATAAGTCCTGGTGAATCTGAGTGTCAACTTGTAACTCGTGCGAGTGCACGTGCGCTCGCTGTCTAGGGCACCGACATGTCCGGAGTGCGTGTGTGAGTGTTTCGGTGAGTGTGAGTATGGTGTGTGTGTGCGCGCGCGTGTGTCTGTGTGCACACACGCACTTCAGTCCGTCCCAGGTTCTTACCTCTACTGAGGACCAGGTGGACACCTCTGGGCGCCGCCATGTTGGGGAGGTCACGTGGTCAGGAGCCACCTTTCCCCTCCCCTCCCCTCCCCCTCCTTCCACTGCCCCCGCTGCCTTACTCCGACTGCTTGTGGCGCTCCTAATGACTTGGGAGAGGGGGTGGGGAGAAACTGTAGTGGAGTCGAACGGAGGAGCAGCGCGCGTGCGCGCGGAGTGACTGACTGCGGGAGCTCTGGCCCTGGAGCACCCCGGAGCCTGGAGGAGAAGCCGACCTAGGCGACCCGCAGCGGCAGCGGCCGCTGCAGCCTCCCGGGCTCCTCCACCCGCTCCTCCCACGGCGCCCCCCTCCCGCCCCCGCGCTCACTAGCGGGTGAGATGCTGGAAGACTGTCAGGTAAGGGTTGCAGCAATATTTTTGGCATCGCTTTGGTGCATGAAAATGTGAAGCCGGCAAGATTTTGGGAGGAAAAAAAAATACAACCATCAGCCGGTCTTAGAATAAACAGCTTCTGTCACTTTTTTTTTTCTTTTGCAAATTATTTTCCGTGTCGGAGCTTCGGGGTCAAGTCTTTTTCGAAGTCATCATCAGCCGCTGCTCCATTGCTCTGTTTCCCCAGAGCATCCCGATCACCACCTTGCTACTCAGCAAGACAGGGAGGACCCGTGTGGCTAATGAAATTAACCCCATACACTGGGTCATTCGTGAGCAGGGAATTTTCTCCTTTTTTCAGTGATAACCTTTGCCATGACAATTTCTGAATCCTGAGTTGCCCTCTTAAGAAACAGTAGAAGAATCAGAAATGAGATGTGGAAAGATCATTGGATTTGGAGTCTGTTACCTTGGACGAGTTACTTAATCCTTCAGGCTACTAGTTTCCTCATCTGTGGAATGGGTATAATAACAATACTTGCCCTACTCACCTTCCAGGTTACAGTGAGAAAATCAGGCTGCAAAACTTAAAGCAAAACAAACAAAGCAAAAACAACCAATAACCCTACAGCGCTACATAAATGTGAGATGTCTCTAAAATAACTTCCAACTTTAAATCCAAAGATTCTAGGAAATAGAGGTGGGTTCCAGGCAATTTCACTGCATATAGATAGGGAGCAGAGAAGGCTAACTGGTCTCCATCACATTGAGGTACGAATGCCCTATCCCACCTCAAGAATAGCCATTTGTTTGAATTGCATTATCTTGTTTGACCTAGTCTAGTGCCCCATCACTCTTTGGGCCAGTCTAGATTTCCATCATCACAATGAACCCTGCATAACATCATCCAACCAAAGCTCCAGAAGTAAACTTGCCTTTTTAAAAGTCGTGGCAATGCAGTAAGGGTCATTGTTCAATTTGCATGATGTCTTATGATATGAATCTTTGATTTAAGGAAAATTAAGTATGATAGCTCACCAGAGGGAAGATACTAAATAGTTTTATTTTTGAAAACCAAATTATGTGCTTTTGAGGATAACCTTCAAAGATAAAGGTGGAGCATGGTTCTGATTTCTTTCTGAATGAAGGAAAATGAGATGTACAGGTTTTCCCTCAAAAATAGATAAAATCCTTTGTTATGTCATGAGAGGCTCTGTTTTTCCAAACTTGAACATTCACTAGGGCAGGAATTCTTAACCTTTTTGTGTATCATCAGTTCCTTTTTGCAGCCTGGTAAAGCCTATGGGGCCCTTCTCAGAATACGGTTTTTAAATAATTGAAAAAAATGCTAAATTTCAGTTAGAAGTTAGCAAAGATAAAGGTGTAATTTTTAAAATTTTTTAATTTTTTTAAGGATGACCTGTTAAGACCCCTTGCTCTAGTGAAAAGAACATCTGAGTCACTTGAAGACTTTCCTAAGCAGCCCATGCTTCTTACTCAAGTGCAGTGGGAAGGGTAGGAAAGCTGTTTAAGTACATGAAAGACATAGTAGTATTGGGGGGGGGGGGGGGGGGGTGAGACAAGGAAACTATATAGACCCTAGCTGAATGACAAAAACCATTGACATGGAAAATATATTCCTCTGATTCAGCTAATTGACTATCCAAACAAAATATACTATCTTTCAATGCTGTTAGAAGATAAAATAACAATCATAATCTATAATTTTAGTACAGCTTTAGGGTTTACAAAGTGCTTTGAAGAGCAACCTGTTAAATGGTACTTATTTAACCATGTACTGTGTACCATGAAATAGAAGAATCATGGAACTTCAGAGATGGGTAGAGACCCCAGAGGTCATTTAGTTCAATTCTCTTACAGATAAGGAAATTGATTCACAGGAATGTGAAAAGATTTGCCTAGGGTCCCCCAGCTAGTGAGTGGCAGAGTTGATGTCTAAGACCCAGATCCCTTGATTTTCTGTGCAGTGTTCTTCTATCATATAGTGGGAAGGAACTTTAATTATCCAGATTCAACTGGCAATAAACCAGTTACAAACTGATACAAGTGGTGTCTCATCCAAAGACCTTAGATCTAATTTTCATCCTGCTATATCCTTCTGGCCTTAGAAAGACTTGGAAGTCATGGATTTAATCTTCTAAAGGCATTAATTTACATTAAAGTATGTATGTAGGATAAAGGGAGCAGCTAGACTGCTAAAGAATCTCTCAAGTCCTTTCATTCCATGAGTTTGAGTAATAGAGAGCATTTGAGTGGAAACTGATAGATTTAGGGGTCTGTTCTAAGTTCTACCATTTATTTGCTGAGTAGCCAGTAGCACTAAGTTACTTCTCTACCTCTGTGATGTGGGAATTAATCATACTATAAAACTGCATTATTTTGGAAGTAACAATAATTCAGACACTGTATATGTGGTTGTTATTGAGTAAAACTGTTTGAAACAATTTCTTCCTCTGCAGATTTTCAGGGTCTTGCAAGGGGAATCCAATCTAAAATAAGTAACTTTTTCAAACCAAAGGCTAAAGAAATAATGGCTCCTCCAACGCGCCTTCAGCTACTGCTTTCAAATAGTTCATTCTTGTTAAAAGATGTTCATTCTTGATTCGGTATGGTTTTTTTAGTGTTATTTTGAATCATTATTTTTAAATTAACTAGGTTTTTCATTAACTTAGTAGCAACAATTCATATTGGGTAGGAATATGTAAAATGTTTTATAAAATGTATTGTATTTGATAGCAACAAAACTGCTTTTATGAAATATATTCTCACCCTTCACTAAGTAAAATCGGCCCTTTCTTCTCACCTCCCACCACACTATTTATTATATGTGGCTGTACCCCACTTTTCATAATACATGTGTTCCTGAAAAGTATAAAAACTGAACTTTTATATATTCATTCACATCCAAAATGCAAGAGAGCCTAGTACTTCTCAAGGAATTCTCAGGCAAATCTTTTTGTAAAGTAAATAATGCTTTTGTGATGCTAATAACCACCTCCTAATTAATGTATTATAAATTTGGATTTTTTAATAGGCTAGTTTTTTTTTCATGGAACACATCTGTACTTTTTTTTTTCCCAACTGAGACAAAGGTGCTTTGAAATCCTTAGATGAAAAATGTTACATAGATATGCATTACAGTTTAATTAGAAATAATGTTGTATTTCCTGCTGGAAAGAAAGCAGGATCAGATGGCCCCTCAAGGAAACTGGGAAAATGCTAGTGGCCTGGCAACCTGAGCAGCTTTTAAAGACTTGTCCAAGGCTAAGGTTGCTTCAGTTTTAGCTCTGGGCCCCAGCTCTCAGTTTTGCTATTTGATCCTGAAAATCAGTATTTTAACTAAATAAGATATAATAAATCATTCAGTATTATACTCTGTGACCTGAAAGAACATTTCCAGTCCTCTGTTAATTTAATCATGCCAACTTAATTTTTGTGCAAGTAGTTGTGAGAACTTCCCATAATTTTTGCCTTTCTGATTCAGTTGTTTCATGAATTTCACCATCAAAAAAGGTATTTTTATCCTTTTTTTTCCATTTAATTCCACTTCAAAAAATTAGTGCAAAAGTAGATTTAATGAATCTTTATGATGCCCTAAATGTAGATGTAACTTTTTGGTCAAAATATTTTTCTTTTGGGGGAGGGAGGCTAGATAATTATGTTGTTGAGGTTTTTTGTTTGTTGAAGCGAAGGAAATGAAAGCAAAATAAAGATATATTTGATTTGTAGCACATCCTCCAACTCTAGTTTACCAGATTTCTATTTGAAAGTCATTTGGTAAACAATAACTCTTAGAGTAACACTCATTCTCTTAGCTTGCTTTGAAAACAGTGTCTTTACCCTATTTAGGACTTTCTGTTCCTCAAGACATGCCATCTGCTGACTCCCTGAATTTTCACTGGCTGTCCCCCATGTCTGGAATTTTCTCCACCCTCATCTCTTCCCCACGGCTTCCCTGTCTTCCTTCAAGTCCAAGATTAAAATCCCACCTTCTGCCGGAAATCTTTCTTAATCCCCCTTAATTCTCATGCCTTCCCTTTGTTGATTAGTTGCAATTTATTCTGTGTATATATCTTGTTTGTACATAGTGGTTTCCATGTTTTCTCCCACATTAGACTTGACAGCAGGGACTTATTTATTTATTTGTTTGTTTGTTTGTTTGTTTGTTTATTTTGCCTTTGTTGTATCCCCAGTACCTGGCACATAGTAGGTGCTTGATAAATGGTTAGTGATTGTGTTCCCCTAGGTAACTCCTAATTTGGTCATCACTGTGTGGCCATAATGGGAAATCATTTTAGTTGAGAGGAACGTTAGATTTTCTTTATGTATTGAAATACCTGCAACAGTTTAATTGGTTGCTATAATTTTGGATTATTTTGCATTGAGAGGAAATTTCTGGAACTTAAGAGCTGCCTATGTTAGAGGTAGTACTTTCACACATTGTCATCCATGGATCTGGACTTCCCTTGGGGGGAAGGGGATAATTTTTGCATTTCTGACCTTATAGCAACAATTCAAATGCCTTTTCTTTCAACCTTTCTCCAAGTTCAGCACTGGACAGTGATTTTGATGTCATTTTGAACTCAGTAGGAGTTTTTAGTTAAGTAAAAATTAAAGGGGTGAGGGATGTTTTTTTCTTTCTCTTTGCTCATTTTATAAGTGAAATAAAATCATTTTTCCTGAACCCAGTCCAACCCAATTTAGCGCCTTCCCCTCCTAACTCCCACAGTCAAATTTGTGAACAGAAATGCTATTCATCATTTGACAGCCAGAAATAAGTATTTCAATTTATCACCACCCCCATTTTACTGCCAATAATAGTGGTGGACAATCAGTGGCATGAAATTGGCAGTAGACTGAACATTTAAAATGATGCTTACCTTTCCTAATTATATGACGTCTAGTGACAGTTGTTGCTTGAAGATAAAGGGAAAACATGTACATCAATATTTGTGGAGACTCAAATTACAAAAACTTGGTTCTTCTTAATAAAGGAAGCCCTGGATTCACTGCCAGATACATGATCTATATTCATCATATTCCACTGAACTCTGTACTTCTTTCTTTCCTCACACAAAATATATAGCAACAAAATAAAATTTACAAAAGCATTTTTAAAAATTACCTCATCAGTACTAGGCAGTATCCAGAAAAAGTCTCTTTCCAGCTTTGAGATGTACAGGGGAAGAATTAAGGGTAAGCCAAATCATTTGCTAAAATGAAGGGGGCCAGTTGGAGTTTTTCCTGTTTTTCTTTTTTTTTTTCCATCGATTTTTAAATTTTGAGTTCCAAATTCTCTCTCTCCATCCAGTCACTCTCCCACCATTGAAAAGACAAGCAATATGATATCCATTATACATATGAAGTTCCATGCAAAACTTATTTCCATATTGGCCAAGCCATGTTGCAAAACACACGCGCCCACACACACACACACCAGGAAAAAGTGAAAAAAGTATGCTTCAATCTATACTTAGAGTTCATCAGTGTCCTTCATATTTCCTGTGATGTATTAGGTAAGCTAGTAATCTTAATGTATTTGTAGGAAGGAAGGAAAGAAACAAGCATTTATTAAGCACATACTATATGTCAGACACTATGCTAAATGCTTTATGAATATTGTCTCATTTGATCTTCACAGCAACACTGGGGAAGAAAACAAATTGTGCAGGGAGTTCAGTGTTTTCAAGAATTAGTCAGCAGGGGCAGCTGGGTGGTGCAGTGGATAGAGCATCGGCCTTGGAGTCAGGAGGACCTGAGTTCAAATCCAGCCTCAGACACATAACACTCACCAGCTGTGTGACTCTGGGCAAGTCACTTAACCCAATTGCCTCACCAAAAAAAAAAAAAAAGAATTAGTCAGCAGACATTTGTTAAGTGCCTACTACGTACCAGGCACTGTGGTAGGTCCTGAAGATTCAAAGACAGAAATGAAACCATAAATATGGACTCTTAAAAATATTCTATCAGAGGGGCAGAGCCAAAATGGTAGAGTAAAAGCAGTGACTTGCTTGAGCTCTCCCCTAAACCCCCCCAAATACCTGTAAAAAATAACTCTAAAATTCTAGAGCAGCAGAACCCACAAAAAGACAGAGTAAAACAAATTTCCAGCCCAAGACAACCTGGATGGTTGAAGTAAGGTCTGTTGCACCAGGCTGGGAGAGGAGCACAGTTCAGTATGGGCTGTGCAGGCAAAGATGGAGCCAGAGGCCTCAGAAGACTGAATCATGGGCAGCTGTGGCTGTTTCCAGACTTCTCAACCTATAAATACCAAAGAAAACTTAGAAGGTCAGTGGGAAAGGTCATTAAGACCTGGGTGAAAGAGGAGTGCGGTCCAGCCCTGGCCCTAGCACAGCCCCAGGGCAGCAGCCACAGCAGCAATGGTTGCTTCTGGAGCTCTTGGCCCACAGATGATAGGGGAATGGAGTGACTGATCAGAGGGGTATTTCAGGAATCCCTTTGCTGGTTCTGGGGCAGGATTCTCTTGCTTTCCCTGGGCCTGGATCTGGGTCACAATCCTGGGTGGCAGTCCTAAGGTGAGAAGGAATGCTAGGGAGGCAGAGCTTGTGGCAGCATGAGGAGGCAATCCAAGGCAGAAAAGAGTGCTTGTGGTCACTCACAGACCAGAGCAGAGGCCAGGAAGGGAATAAACATCACTCCTTTATCATACCACCTTGGAAGAACTGAAAGTTTACAGGTCCCTGGAAGTATCTCTGAAAACACGTGCACAAAACCCCTGAAGCTTGGGACAATACACCCTCCACCCTGGAAGCAGAGTCCTACCTTAACAAAGAGTTAAAAAGTCAAGTAATTGGCTGGGAACATGAGCAAACAGCAGGAAAAAAACCTCAGACTATAGAATCTTACTTTGGTGACAAAGAAGATCAAAACATACAACCAGAAGACAATAAAGGCAAAGCTCCTATATCCAAAGCTTCCAAGAAAAATATGAATTGGTCTCAGGCCTTGGAAGAGCTCAAAAAGGATTTTGAAAAGCAAGTAAGAGAAGTAGAGGAAAAATTGGGAAGAGGAATGAGAGTGATGTAAGAAAATCATGAAAAATCGGTCAACAGTTTGCTTAATGGAGACCCCCCCAAAAAAATAGTGAAGAAAATAACACCTTAAAAAATAGACTAACCCAAATGGCAAAAGAGTTCCAAAAAGCCAGTGAGGAGAAGAATGCCTTAAAAAGCAGAATTGGCCAAATGTAAAAGGAGGTACAAAAGCTCACTGAAGAAAATAATTCCTTGAAAACCACAATGGAGCAAGTGGAAGCTAATGACTCTATGAGAAATCAAGAAATTATAAAACAAAATCAAAGGAATGAAAGAATAGAAAACTATGAAATATCTCACTGGAAAAACAACTGACCTGGAAAATAGATCCAGGAGAGATACTTTAAAAATTATTGGATTATCCTGAAAGCCATGATCAAAAAAAGAACCTAGACATCATCTTTCAAGAAATTATCTGAAATTATCAAAGAAATTATGAAGGAAAACTACCCTGATATTCTAGAACTAGAGGGTAAAATAGAAATCAAAAGAATCCACCAATCACCTCCTGAAAGAGATCCCAAAAGGAAAACTCCTAAGAATATTATAGCCAAATTCCAGAGTTCCCAGGTCAAGGAGAAAATATTGCAAACAGCCAGAAAGAAACAATTCAAGTATTGTGGAAACATAATTAGAATAACACAACATTTAGCAGCTTCTACATTAAGGAATCAGGGGGCTTGGAATATGATATTCTGGAGGTCAAAGGAGCTAGGATTAAAACCAAGAATCTCTTACCCAGCAAAACTGAGTATAATCCTGCAGGGGAAAAATGGACATTCAATGAAATGGATGACTTTCAAGCATTGTTGATGAAAAGACCAGAGCTGAATAGAAAATTTGACTTTCAAATATAAGACTCAAGAAAAGCATGAAAGGTAAAGAGGAAAGAGAAAGCATAAGGGACTTATTAAAGTTGAATTGTTTACATTCCTACATGGAAAGATGATATTTGTAACTCACGAGAGCTTTCTCAGTATTAGGGTAGTTGGGGTGGGGCATAGGGTGAGTTGAATATGAAGGGATGATGTCTAAAAAATAAAAATAAGGGGTGAGAGAGGATTGTACTGGGAGAAGGAGAAAGGGAAGGGTAGAATGGGATAAATATCTCACATAAAAGAGGAAAGAAAAAGCTTTTACAGTGGAGGGAAAGAGGGGGAAGGTGAGAAGGTATGAGTGAACCTTACTCTCATCGGATTTTGGCTTAAGGAGGGAAAAACACACACTCAATTGGGTATGAAAATCTATCTTACCTTACAGAAAAATAGGATGGAAGGGGATGGGGGGGGAATGATAGAAGGGAGGACAGATTGGGGGAGGGGGTAATCAGAAGCAAACACTTTTGAGGAGGGACATGGTCAAAGGAGAGAATAGAATAAATGGGGGGTGGGATAGGATGGAAGGAAATGTAATTAGTCTTTCACAACATGACTATTATGGAAGTGTTTTACATGGCTACACATGTATAACCTATATCACAGTGTTTCCCTTCTCAGTGAGGGTAGGTGGGGAGGAAGGAAGAGAGAGAATTTGGAACTCAAAGTTTTAAAAATGAGTGTTAAAAATTGTTTTTACATGCAGCTGGGAAATAAGATATACAGGCAATGGGGTATAGAAATTTATCCTGCCTTACATGAAAATAGAAGGGGAAGGGGATAAGAAAAGGAGAGATGATAGAAGGGAGGGCAGATTAGGGGAAGGGGTATTCAGAATCCACATTGTCTTCAGGTGAGGGGTGGGTCGAGATGGGGAGAAAATTTGGAACTCAAAAATCTTGTGGGAATGAATGTTGAAAACAAAAAATCAATTAATAAAAAATCAAAATTTTAAAAAATATTCTTTCTGAGAAAACAACACATAGACATGTAAGTAAACATGAGATAAAGCAAATGCAATATAGTTTTGAAAGAAGTACTATCAGCTGGGTGGATCAGGATAGGCTTCATATAGGAAGTTGTACTTGAGTTGAGCTTTAAAAGAAGCTGGGCATTCTGAGAAGTGGGGGGTGAGGAAGATAGAGCATTCCAGGAATAGAGTATAACCTGTACAAAGGCATGGGGCTGGAAGATGAAATGGGCCTGCATGAAGAATGACAAGGCAGCTGACTGAACTGTATAGTGTGAGAAAGGTAGTAGTGTGTTATAATTCTGGATATTATGAAGGGTTTCAAATGCCAGAGGAGTTTTTATTTAATCCTTAATAGAGAACCATGGGAACACTTCAAACAAGGAAGCAACAATGATTGGTAGAAGGGAAATTTTAAAAAAACAACAGAAATACTTTTTTTTCTTTTTGATCTGTTTCCTGGTTCTTTTGCTTGCAGGATAGGCCTAGAACCATGACTAGTATGAGGCTAATGGAGTTTCACCCCAGAGTACCAACCTGGAAGAGGACCATAGTTCATGAGGCACAAGATTTCTTCTCTCTAGAGCAACCACTTCTTCCTACTTCACCTTGCAGTCTTTTTCCAGCCCTTTCCTGAAAGGCTCAATTGCACGTGAGCCTCACCATCCCAGCGTCCAGTCTAACAACACTATCCCCTACCAGAATTGAACCATGAAGTTATGCTGGCTTCTCCAGTGCCCTCTCCCCTATCCCAAATGTTTTGACCCAAGGCGAAATTATTCCTAGTAAGAACTTGGGGTAAGGTTCGGTATGGAGGCTCCCTACACTGTATGGATGCCCCTGGGAGCTGGTTCTTACAAAAGGTGTAATAAATCAAGAGAATCTACACTAGTATTGCCTTTTCTAGGCTGAGCAGAAGGATCCATGAAAAATCTTATGTACATTTGGAGGAGGAAGGACCCTATTATACAAGTGTTTAAAAGGTGCAAATAAAATGGAATAATTACCCATCATCACTATACCCTGTGGCCTAAGATAATATATTCTTTTAGAAAATATTAAAAAGGTATAGTCTTCAGAAAAAGAAGAGAGATCAATCGATCAGAACTGAGTGAATGTCCTCTGGGTATTACCATCGCAACAGCTCTCAGATGAGGCACAGCCTTTGTTTCCTCTGACACGGCCACCACTCTAATGCAGGCCCTTCTCATCTTATACCTAGACTTGAAATAACTTGCTAGTGGTCTGTCTCCTTCAAGGCTCTTCCCCACTCCAGTCCTTTCTCTGTTTAGCTGTCAAAGTGATTTTCTTGAATACTATTGTGCTATGTGAAATGATGAGCAGGATACTCTGAGAAAAACCTGGAAAGACTTACATGGGCTGATACAAAGTGAAATGTACTGTGTACAAAGTAATAGTAATATTTTGAGATGATCAGCTGTGAATAACTTAGCTATTCTCCATAATACAGTGATCTAAGACAACTCTGAGTGACTTATGATGAAAAATGCTATCTGTCCCCAAAGAAAGAATTGAATATAGATTGAAGCATATTACTTTCTCTATTTTTCTTGAGGGTTTTTGTTTTTGTTTTTTTTGGTCTATGTTTTCTTTCACAACATGACTAATATGGAAATGTTTTGCATAACTAGGCATGTATAACCTATATTGAATTGCTTGGCTTCTCAATGAGTGGTGTGAGGAGGAAGGAAGAGAATTTGGGACTCAAAGTTTTAAAAACTAATGTTAAAAATTGTTTTGAGGAGCATCTAGGTGGTGCAGTAGATAGAGCTCTGGCCTTGAAGTCAGGAGGACCTGAGTTCAAATCTAGCCTCAGACACTTAATACTCACTAGCTGTGTGACCCTGGGCAAGTCACTTAACCCCTATTGCCTCACCAAAAAGCAAAAACAAAAAAAAAGTTTTTTACATGTACTGGGGAAAAATAAAATACTAAATAATGTTTTTTAAAAAGTGATCTACTTAAATTGTAGGTCTGACCCTGTTGCCTTCTTCCTCACCACTCCTCCAATTCAATAAATTCCAGTGGTTCCCTCTTGCCTCCAGGATCAGCTATAAAATTCTCTGGCTTGTAAAGCCATTCATAAACAGGCCTCTTCCTGCCTTGCTAGTCTTCTTACACCTTACTCCCTGTAATGTACTTTACAATCCAGTGATATTGGCCTTCGTTTCTTGCACAGGACTCTCCATCTCCAAACTCTGTGCCTTTTTGCTGGTCGTCTTTCATGCCTGGAATTCTCTCCCTCCTCGTCTCTATTTTCTAACTTCCCTGCCTTCTTTCAAGTTTCAGTTAAACTCCCACCTTCTGAAAGAAGCCTTTCCTGGTCCTTCTTAATGAGTGCCTTCCCTCTGAGATTATCTCCAATTTATTCTATCCATATCTTGTTTGTATATAGTTGTTTGCCTGTTGTTTCCCCAATTAGACTGTGAGCTCCTTGAGGGCAGGGACTGCATTTTTGCTTTTCTTTTTATCCCCATGACTTAGCACAGTGCCCAGCACAGAGCTTAATAAAAATGATGGTTTTTTTAAATTAAACTTTATTTTTTCAATTAACAAATATTCTCATCTCTCTTCCACCTTTCCCTCACCAATTAAAAATGAAAGAAAAACAAAACCCCTCTTATAAACAAAAATAATCAAGCAAAACAAATTTTTAAAAAATATTTTATTTTGGGGGTAGTTAGGTGGCACAATGGATAGAGCTCTAGCCTTGGAGTCAAAAGGACCTGAGTTCAAATTCGGATGCAGACACTTGATGCTTACTAGCAGTGCGACCCCAGGCAAGTCACTTAACCCCAATTGTCTCACCAAAAAGCAAAAAAAAAAAAAAAAAAGAATGAGTACCAGAGTTGGGACTTGGGGCAGCTAGGTGGCTGAGTGGATAGAGCACTGTCCCTAGATTCAGGAGGACATAAGTTCAAGTCCGGCCTCAGACACATAACACTTACTAGCTGTGTGACCCTGGGCAAGTCACTTAACCCCACTGCCTAGCCAAAAAAAAAATTATTTTTCCCCCTGCCTACATGTGAAGAGAATTTTTAACATTCATTTTATAAAAACTTGAGTTCCAAATTTTCTCTCTCCCTCCCTCAACCCCCCTTCCTTGAAACAGTAAGCAATTAGTTATATGTTGTACCTGTTCAGTCACACAAAACACATCACCATATTAGTCATGAAGCAAAACATTTCTGCATTGACCATGTCCAAAAGAAAAAAAAATGTGGATATATGTCTCAGTCTGCACTTTGAGTCCATCACCTCTCTATCTGGAGGTGGATAGCATGTTTAATCATTGGTCCTCTGGAATCACAATTGGCTAGTCATTACACTGATCAGAGTTCCTAAGTCTTTCAAAGTTGGTCTTTACAGTATTGTTACCACTATGTAATTTGTTCTCTGGGATCTGTTCAGTTCATTCTGTGTTAGTTCATACAAGTCTTCCCAGGTGTCTCTGAAACCATTAATAAATTCTTGTTGACTTGATTTGACTTGACTATACATGCCCACCATTTTGTACAGATTATGTGGGAGCAGAGAAAGATAAAATATGACTGCTGCCTTTAAACAACTTAATCACAGGTGAAATAATTTAAGACTTTGGACTAAAATACCAAATTCTGTGGTTCAAATTCCAAGGAAGACGTGGGAATAAGAATTAACACCAGATAAGGTAACAGGACCAACAGTATGTTTGAAAGAATTTTTATTCTGGTTCTTCACAAACTCTTAGAACTGATTGTCTAAGAAAAATAAGAAAATGCTCCCTGACCTTTTATCCCTCAAATCCCAAGATTTCTCATCTCTCCTTATAAAGAGGATCATGTAAGAGACAAGATGCATTTGTGCCAGAAGAGACAAGTGTTAAAGTGTGTAGACAAAGACTTCTTTTGCCCTTTTGATTGGCCTTTTAAAACAACATATGTGGAGGTCAATAGGTATTAATGGTAGGCTTTAGAAGGTAAGATTTTACATAAACTTTACCCTTTTACTCCTTTTTACTTTTTTCCTTCTTGCTTTTTTACCACCTTGTCTTTTCTCTCTTCTTTGCTTCATTCTTTCCCCTCTGTTTTGAGTTGTCTTGTTAATTTCTCACTTTCTGGGTTTCCTTCCATATTGAGCTACCCTGCTGTTAACCTGCATACCTTTTTTCCCATTTCTTTTCTTTAGCTCCTATTAGCTTTTGCTAGATTCATAGGAAGTTATGTTTATGGGTGAACTCTTGAGAATGTGAGGCTGCAAGTATATATAGGGTTATATTCTTTTAGTCTAGTGATTATGGAGATGGGCATGAAGAGAGGGGCAAAAGGACCAGTCATCTCACTGGTATAGGCTTTTGAAATTTTCTGTGGGTGAGTAATTTTGACTTATTCCAGCTATAAAGATTAAATTGTTTTGTGTTCCTTTGCAGCCACACAATTTAGTTTGCTGCAAGAACCTCTACACGTCTATATCAGAAAATACACAGCAACCTAGGTATAAAATAAGCAGAGATTTAATGATAGAAAAATAATTCTTCTTGCTTAAACTGGTGTATTTCTCAGCCTATTTTTCCCAGACTCACCCTTCTCCCTCCTCCCAAAACACACACACACACACACACACACACACACACACACACACACACACACATATACACATACACGCACGCGCACACACATCTACATTTGAGTTTCAGTAAGATCCTGCCTGATTTAAACTCTGGAAGTAAGAGGGCAAATGCTGTGACTTCCCTTTCCATTGAAATATATCTCATCTGCCTTCACTTCAGTCTCCTTCAACTGCTTAAAACTACGTTCAGTCTACTTTAACTGGAGGGCATTCTTCTCATTAGAGGCATGTTCAAAATCATTGCCTTTCCCTCTGCTAGATAAAGGAAGAAAAGCTGCAGCTGCTGTGGGAACAGACAGCACACAGGGCTTACTCTGCTGTCACCCAGAGCTATCACAATGGAGAATTCAGGAAGCCCAGGCAAATAAACATTTACAGCCCACAGCTTCTGCACAGATTCACCTGCCAAAATAACTCATTACAGTTCTTAAAGACTCATCCAGCTAAAGTGAGAGCTTGACTAAAACCCATTTCCCAATTAGTCTTTAATCTGGGAGGGGGAGAGTAAATCATATTTAAAATCCTGTGAGCTTGAAGATGCAGTCCTGATAGGGGAGGAAACTGAGGCCCAGATAACTAACCCTGCTTAGAGCTACACTGTTAATTAGTACAGGAAGTTCTTTCAAGTGAACCTTCAAAGTAAGGAAGAGTTTAAACACTTCCTACAATGCTTTGAATAAAGTACATCTTCAACCATGCTTGACTCTGGTGATCAAATAAAAATATTACAATCTGACTCACTCAGTATTATTTGTCAGATTTTTACTTCTAACTCCTGAATTAGCTTATTTTGAAGAAGGTAGATTTTAAGTTTCACCAACAGGTGTGTTTCAGATTGAATTTTGTGAAGAACTTTAAAATGTCTTTTTTTTCCCTTTTGGCTCTACCTGGCCCTGAACCAAGGTATGAAGATCTGTTACCACAAGTAAGCCTTTTTCACCTCTGGTATATGACATGGGAACCAATATTCTGGTGGAAAGTACTGAGAACATGAAGCTTCACCACAGCTCCATTGGGTATCTGTCTATTGTCTGATTTGGTAGATCTGCAACTTGGAAGTATTAAGCACAGCCTTGTCAGGAACAGTGGTCTGACTGGTTAAGCAATTAACTAATTAGGTTAAGCTTCTATGTGGGAGGCCTGACCACATCATTCATAAGTGTTGAATGGAAATCCCAAATGACTAACCAGCTCTTGCAAACAGTCACTGAAAATTCCATCCATTGCAGCCACACATTTCACCTACATCCTTTCCCTTATCATCAAAGTAACCAAAGATTAGCTGATGACCTAGGAGCCAGGATGAATATTTTATCAGGGTGAATTTTAAGGCATTTTCTTGATGGGAGAGGGAAAAGGAAACAGCAGTTAAATACTGCCCTTAGAAACTTTCCCTAGCTAGTAGCCTAGCATTATAACCCAGTAATTTGTCTGCTGTCTGTTAACAGTAATAATGACAATTCATATTGACATAGTGTTATAAGATTTGCTTAATGTTTTTCTTTAAGCTTATCCTATAAAGTAGGCAGTATGTATACTATCCCCATTTTACAGATGAAAAGATTGTGATTCTAAGAAGGTGAGTTATATATGGTTACACAACTAATAAATGTTTGGGGCAGGATTTGGACCCAGATTTCTTTATTCCAAAGCCAATATTTTTTCCACAGTGATTTGGAACTGTCTCCTCTTTTTCAGAGGCAATTTTAATTTTAAATGCTGAGCCCTTTTCAGGGCTGCTTATGTACCTTTGGTGTCCAACTGGCATTCAGCTGTCACCTGTGGGTCCAAGAAGTAGTAGCATGCACAGTGACCATACCTGGATAAACTGTCTTGGCAGACAGACTAAACCAGGTGAGGATAACCAACAGGCCTCAAACCCATTGGTGAGTTGGGGGGCATCTACCCCAACATGTGAAGACTTCCCCTGGCAAAATGAGCAGGTGAGAACAATTTGTTCCAATGGCCATGAAGGCCTCTGAAGTAGACCCTGTAGAGCACTTAGAGCTTGGTTAGACATTGAAGACACCAAAGTCATCCTGTGCATCCTGGGTCATTGCCGGTTGTCCTGACTTCTGTCTTGTCACTGCTTTGATGATTCTGGAAGAGAGAGTAAGACTGACAACTTTTTGCAACTGTGCCTCACTTAAATCCAATTCCCAGTCACCTGGTGATGTCATTGATCCTCTTCAAAAACCAAGAACAAACAACAATTGAGCCATATAGAATTTTTAGGAAACTGCTAGATATGTAGCTTTTCTGGATCTCACCAAGGGAAAACCTTTCCCTGGGAAGGGCACAGTAAGGTTAACTGGAGGAACCTTCTTGACCCATTAAGGTAAATGTTCTGATCCAAGCCCCATTCCCTTCTCTCTATATTTTTTTCTCTTGGCAATCTCATCTATTCCCAAAGCTTTGACTATCACCCCTATTCAGAAGGCTCTCATATATCTATCTCCAACCCTGATCTCTCTCTCAAACCCAGGACCACATCTCCAACTGCCTATTCCATAACATCTCCACATGGATATATCCTGTCAACTCCTCAATTGTAACGTGTCCAACCTTGAACTTATTATCTTCTCATTGTAGTTGCTTTGTGTTATTTTGTATTTAACATGTTTAACATGTGTTAATGTTATTTTCCTTCCATAGACTATAAGCTCCTTGAAGGCAGGTACTGTTTCATTGTTGTCTTTATATTACTAGTGTTTATTGCAGTTCCTTGTATTCCTACCTCCTGATTTCAATATTTCTAGAACTGGACCACTTTTTGCTCAGTCTTCCAGGTGTAAAACCTTGATGTCATTTTTGATTCCTCATTCATCTTTCATATCTAATTAGTTGCTAGTTCTGATGATGCTAGTTCTTTTCACATTTATCCTCTCCTCCCTATTCTCATGGTTACCATCCTAGTTTAATCCCTTGCTACTGCTCACTTAGACTATTTTAATATTATCCCAACCACTCTTTACCCAGTCTAATCTGTTCTTACCTCACCCTTCCTGGCCCCAGACCAGATCATGCTTCTCATCCAACTGTCTACCGAAGCCATGCTGCCTTCTGCCTTATGACTATTGCCCTGCTTCATTTAAAAATTTTCTTATTCATTATGAATTGAATAATCATCTCAAATACAAACATTTCAACATAAGAAGGACCGCCTGGACCAGCACTGTCCACATTAGGCTTCCAAAATCCCTCAGTCCCTAGGGGAGTTAATCCATTTAGTTTTGGAACTCCCACCCTGAGGCTGAGGTGTCTTGATTGGTGATTAAGTGAGTACAAACCTATCTACCTTGACCAACCCCGAACTAGATTATGCTTCTCATCCTATTCATCTGTCTACCATGTCCATCTTTCTGTCTGTTCTTCCACCACTTGTGTGGATTTTATATCTGATCCATGTTGCCAGTGAAAGATGAAATGACTGAGGAAACAGAGGTTCAATCTTCCAAGCACATTGATTTATTAAGCAATGCATGCCAATTGCCCAACAAACCAGAACAAGTCCTCGTCAGCTTAGGCCTGGACTCTGTATACAGGGGGAGGCAGAGTTTTATATATTAAAAACAGTCAAACAGCCAATTAATTAAAAAGAAACAATACCATTTTGAGTAATCTGATTTCTAATTAGATGAAAGGTTGGGAACTTTCGGAGTTGAGAGGAAGAGAGTAAACAGGTACAATTCCTTGAAGTCAGAAAAGGGGTATCCCACTCCCCAAAGTGTCTATAAACAATTAAAGGAACATGGAAATAATAAGTGATTGTTCAGTATGGAAACCAGTTTTCAGATAAGACATATGGGTTGCTTGAGATATACAATTGTGAGAAAACGTTTTGTATCAATCTTTGGATCTAACTGAGTTTCTGGTCAGTATAACCTAGTTCCTTAGTTAAGAGTCTCTAAGCAACAGATAGCGACAGTCCAGCTTCCCAGCTACTCAGGGCTAGGGTCAAACAATGCAACAGTTTTCTCTCAATTCCCACAACTGAATAAAGGTTTCTCACATGATAGAGAAGTTGGACTCAACCCATTATTGAATAGCAAGTGAACTGAACTAGCTCCAGAATTGAGTCACAAGATGGAGTCAGTGTGGTTCACTCAATTCCCATAATTAACCACTTGTTCTCTTAATCCCCTCAGTTCTCACATCTAGAAGGTAATAGGTAGCCACTTGCAAAGGGGAATGACTTGGTCAGACCTACACTTAAGGAAGATCAATTTGACAGGTGATTGGAATATGGATGGGAGTGGGGAATGACTAACCTAGGGAGACTAACCTAAGCTGTTACGATAGTCCAGATGTGACGTGAGGAGATGCTGCAGTAGGGTGGTGGCAGTGTCAGAGGAGAGAAGGGAGCATGTAGAAGAGCTCTTATGCAGGTAGAACCAACAGATCTTGGCAACAGATTAGATATGAAAGGTGAGAGATAGTGAGGTGTCAAGGATAACACCTAGGTTATGAGCTTGGGCGACTGGGAGGATATTATTGCCCTCTACAGTAATAATAGGAAAGTTAGGAAGAGAGAAGGCCTTGAAGGAAAATATGATTTCAGTTTTGGAAAAGTGGAGTTTAAAATCCAGTTTGAGATATCTGATAGGCAGTTGGAGATACTAGACTAGAGGTCAACAGAGAAGGCTAGATAAATAAATCTAAGAATCACTAGCATAATGATGCTAGTTGAATCCATGGGAGCTGATGACTAAGTAGGATAGTATAGAAGGAGAAGATAAGAGGGCCTCAGCCAGAGTCTTGGGGGACACCCATGGTTAGCCAGTGTTACAAAAACCTAAAGAGTAGAAATATCATAGAGAAAGTATCAAAAACTACAGAGAGGTGAAGAAGAATGATGTTTAAGAAAAGGCCATTAGATTTAACCTTTGGTTGGAAAATAGACTGCAAAGGGATAAGATAGTGAGAGGAAAGGAAGTTGGGGCACCAATTATACAACACTTTATCAAGGAGTTTAACCACAAAAATGAGGAGAGATTTGGGATAATAGCCAGTGGGAACAGATTAAGTTTTTAAAGGATAGAGGAAAAATGGCAGTGTAGGCAGTAGGGAATCAACTAGAAGATAGGGAGAGATTAAAGATTAGTAAGAGAGCAGGGATGCCAGAAGGGGAAATATGCTGGAAAAGATGGAATAAAAAGGGATCACTTGTGCATGTAAAAGAGTTAGCCTTGACAAGTACAATGGCCACCTCTTCATTCATGCAGTCTGATTCCCAGACTCATCATTCAACTGAAACTGCTCTCTCCAAAGTTACCAATGATCTTTCAATTGCCAAGTCTAATAGTCTTTTGCTACTGCATTTGACCCTCTTCTCCTAGATTCTCTCTCCTTCCTGGGTTTTCATTAAATTAGTCTCTACTTATTGTTCTCCTTTGCTGGATCATCATCCGTGACACAACCACTAACTATGTTTCCCAACACCCTGTCCTGGGTCCTCTTCTTTCTATAGATGCACTCTCTCGGTCACCTCATAAGCTTCCATGGATTTAATGATCATATCTTTACAGATAACTCAAACATCTCTATATCAAGTCCTAGTGTCTGCCCCTGAACTTTAGTCCCACATAATTAGTGACGGACATTTAAAACTGGATATCCCAAAGATACCTCAAACTTGACATGTCTAAAATAGAGCTCATTATCTTAATGAGTTAACCTTCCCTTTCTCTGACTCCCCCTTACCTTCTGCTAGACAGTACAGATACAAAGATAAAAGCAAAATATCCAGAAACTAAAATGCATAAATAAATAGATACATAGACAAATAAATACATTTATGCTTATTTACATATATAATGTAATATATACATAAAATAGATAAAAGATAATGGAGGAAGGGAGAAGGAAGGACACTAGCAACTGGAGAGATTGGGAAAAGCCTCAGGTAGAAGGTAACTGAGTCTTGATAGATAACAAGGATTCTAAAAGGTACTGGTGAGGAGGGAGTGCATTCCAAAGATAGGGGAACAACGAATGCCAGGGGCCAGAGGTGAAACATGGAGTGTTATATATGAGGAACAGTTTATTAATTTTACCATTTTTGTGGTTGGATTGTGATTCTGTGTTAGGGCCAGGCTTTGAACATTTCTGAAAGGATTAGCTGGGCTTTGCTTTGACTTGTTTCATATTTTCTTGGATCCTGATGCTGTTTTCTTTGGGTGCTAAGTCATGAGGCAAAAGTCATGAAAGCTGTGAGTGCACCCCAAGCTGTCTGATCCAAGGTGGTTTGATTACTGCCCCCCTGGTCTAAGTTTTGTAAGCTCCTGACCCAGATTTGGGCCTGGGCAATACAACTATGAGCTTGCCCCTAGTTGGAGCTCTAATAGACTACTTCTGGGCCCAGTTACCATCAGCTATCTGGAAGATTATGCAGATTCAGAGCAACAAAATTGTAAACTTCCTCTCATTCTGCATTCCTTGCTCTAATTATATATCTGCAGGCTTCAGATCAGACTGGGGGCTGGATGCAAGACTCCACTCCAAGTCCAGAGTCACATAGTTGCTACTAGTTTCTGTGCTTGTTCCTTGCCTACTACATAGCATCAAGACTGTGACCACTCCTTGACCACTCCATGCTCACTTGCAAGTCCTTCTCTGAGTCAGCACTGGATCTACAACCTAGCTCTAGAGTGTGAGCAACAGAGCTGCCAATTTCTGCCTGTTCTTAACCTCTGCACTGCTGTCAGCTTCCTCCGTGCTAAATCTTTAACTATTTCTTACCCTAGTGCACAGCCTCAAGCTCCTGTCTGGTGTCTTCAAGTTGTAAGGTTTCCTTTGGCACTCTCCTGGCTAGACACAGTCTAAACAGTGTCTATAGACCGCTGTAAATTTCCCAATGCCAACCTGAGATGAAAAAAAAATGACTTACTGTGATTTTTCTTTGGATTTCCCAATCAGGACTCAGTGTGTTATTTTTCTAGGCCTTTGTTGGAGTAGTTGTGGTAGGGAGCTGGTCTCTACTCCTTTCTCCTAATCTGCCATCTTGGCTGGTCTTTTTTGTATATGAGGAACATTAAGAAAGCCAGTTTGCGCCATAGAATGAAGGAAGGAGAATAATGTGTGATAAGCGTGGAAAGGTAAGTTGGGGCTGTATTCTCTCTAAATTCCCTTGTCCCTACTGGAGGTAAGAGTGTTTCATCATCTGTCTTCCAGAATCAATATTAGCCCTTGTGTTTAGTCCAATTTCCTTGTTTTGTGCTTTCATTTTCGTTATCATAGTCGTTGTGTATATATTGTTCTCCTGATTCTGTTTACTTCTGCATGAGTTTATTCAAGTCTTCCCACATTTGGGGGTATGGATGTTCTACAGTTTAATGAAGATGTCCAGATCAAACAGGCCCACATGGACTTCCTCTTATAATAGTTGTGGTATAGATTTGAATAAAAAGTGAGTTTTATCGGTAAAAATTACCTTTTTCTGGGGGCAGCTAGGTGGCACAGTGGATAAAGCGCCAGCCCTGAAGTCAAGAGGACCTGAGTTCAAATGTGGCCTCAGACCAATCACTTGACACTTACAAGCTGTGTGACCCTGGGCAAGTCACTTAACCCCAATTGCCTTTAAAAAAAAAATTACCTTTTTCTAATCTTGAGTACTCTAGTCTTTGCCCATGACAAGGGGTTTTTCCTTGTAGCAATAGTTAGCACCAGTTTTTGTTTTGTTTCAGCTATTTTACTGGTTTTAATATTCTTCTAATTTCAAGAAGCCCACAATACATTGTTGAAGTATCAGTAACAACCCTTTCAGCTGCTGTGTGCCTCCTGTCATCAGGAAAGCACATGCACGTGATCATTGCTATCACAAAATGAAACTGTATCAAAATTATTCCTTGTCCTGCAAAGTTCACATACCAGTGGAGGCCACATTCAGTTTTAGTTTTTTTTAATTTTATTTTGCCTTGCTGATATGTCACCCTGTTAGGATTAAGTTACTTTGCAATTGTAAGATGGACGATACCAGAATAGGAATAAATAAAATTGATAGTATTGTTTTCATGATAAATGATGACTGTGTCAACTATATAACTCCATTAAAAGAAGGGAATGATTAAGTGGTTAATAACAATAGAGGCTGCAATTAGGACTTAGAGAGGTACATTTTCTTTTGTTATGACATTTGAATAATTACAAATGATTCTTAGCTGACATGTCTAGATTTCTTATTCAAAAGAAGTGAAATGATACAGGTAAAACTGACCTCAAATCAGAATACTGAAGTATGTATATTTTAAGCAGCATTCATCAAAGCAGTAGTCAATCAATCAATAAGCATTTATTAAGTCCCTAATATGTGTCAGGACAATGCTAGGTACAAGAGATAAAGACAAAAAAAAAATGAAACAGTCTCTGCTCTCAAGAGGCTTACCTTCTATTAAACAACCTGTACTCGTATAAGTAAATATGAAATATGCTCAAAAGAAATACAAAGTAGTTTAGGGGGAAGCACCAGAAATTGGGAGTATCAAGAAAGGGCTCAAAGGAGAAGTGACATGAGGTGAACTTTGAAGGAAGCCAATGATTCCAAGAAGAGGAGGTGAAAAGAATAGGGGATAGCCTATTTGAAGACAAAGAGATGTTATGAGGAATAGCAAGTAGGTCAGTTTGATTGAAATATAGGCTGTATGAAGGGCATTAATTATGACAAGCCAGGAAGTAAAATTTAGAGTCAGATTATAAAGGGTTTTAAATGTCAAATAGAGGATGTGGCATTTTTTTCTAGAAACGAGGGAGCCAGTGGAGCTTTTTAAGAGGGATTTGTTATGATCAGACATACTAGTCAAAGCAGATGCAAGAATAATAAATACATCACAGTCTTTTAAAAATAAGTTTTTTACATCATCATAGTTTTTCCCAGTGCTCCTACCTTTCCCCTCCCAGAGAGCCATCCCATATAAAAAAATAGTATTTTTTGAAGACAAAAAAAGAAAAAAATTTTTAAAAGTACAATTTATTAGTAGTTGGGGGGGGAATGTTAAATGTGTAACACCTGTTACAAAAAAGAGTGGGCTAGGAGTGTCCTTTCATATCGCTTCTTTCAATCCATGTTTGTTCTTTGTAATTTTGCAACATTAACTTTTAATTTTGTGTGTGTATAGTTGTTCTTTCCACTTACATTGTTGTAGTGATGGTGTCTATTGTTTTCTTGATTCTGCTTACTTCATTCTGCATCAATTTGTGTAGATCTTTCCATGCTTCTCAGTATTAACACACATAATTTCTTATAGCACAGTAATATTCCATTACTTTCATGTGTCACAGATAATGTTTAGCCTTTCTCCAATCAATGTGAATCTATTTTGTTGTGAATTCTTTGCTATCAGAAAAAGTGATATAAAATATTTTAGGACTTTCTTCTAATCAATGGCTTCCTTGAGGTATAAGTCCAGTAATGGAGTTCAGAGAGTATGAATATCATAATCACTTTATCTGCATAGTTCTAAATTGCTTTCCCAAATGATTGCACCTTTTCATGGCTCCACCAACAATGTACTAGTGTGCTTATAATTCCACAGTCCCTTCAACATTGATTATTGCCATTTTTTGTCATTTTTCTAGTTTGCGGGGTGTGAGGTAAAACCTCAGGGTTGTTTTGATTTGCATTTTTCTTGTTATTAGTATTTTGGAGCATTCTTTCTTGTGGTTATGAATATTTTGCAATTCTTCTTTTGAGGACCGTTCATTCAAATCCTTTGACCACTTCTTTATTGGGGATTGGATTTTAGATATAGATATATATATATATAGATATATATAGATATAGATATATATATATATATACATATATATTCATTGTGTACATATCTTAGATACCAAATTCTTATCAAACTTAATATAAAAATTTCCCCCCATTCCATGACTTCTATTCTTATCCTACCTGTATTAAGTTTGTCTGTGAAGAAACTTTTCAGTTTCATGTAATTAAAGTTATCTACTTTATTTTTTGTAATTGCTTCTGTTTCTTGTTTAGTTAAGGTTATCTCCTAAACATAGCTATGGAAGACATATGATTTGCTTCTCATCTAATTTTTTATGTTATGAGCTTTAATATCAAGGTCACAAATTTATTTAGAATTTATTGTGGAATCTGTTGATGTATGCCTAATTCTGACAGCTACTTTCCAGTTTTCCCAGCAGTTTTTATGAAAAAAGGAATTCCTCCCTCCCGTGGGTAATTGATGCTTTCTGCTCTATCAAACTCTGGATTATTGAGTTCTCTTGCTCCTGATTTTCCTTGATGCAGTCTGTCCCATTGAGTTGTCTCTCTATTTTTTAATCAATATCAGGTGGTTTTGATGACTGCTGCTTTATAATACTTTTTGAGGTCTGGAAGTGCTATTGCCTCTTCATCCTCCCTCCCTTTTTTTCATAATTTCCCTTTGTATTGTAGATCTTTTGTTTTTCTGAATGAATTTTATTATTTTATCAAGTTCTGTGAAATATTTATGAAGTATCTCTTTGAAGTAATTTGATTGGTATACCATTAAGAGTGTATACTTTGGTAGTATGGTCATTATTGTTGGCACACTCTAGCCATGAGTATTGGGTATTCCTCTAGCTCAGGGGTGGGGAACCTTTTCATGTTGGAAGGCTGCATTAATATTTAGCTGTAATCAATAAAACTGCATTCAAAAAACTTCAATTAGATATACATAAAAATGTACATTATTTTGCAAACATCTAACTACTATGTACTTGATAATTTCAAAAAATGAAAAATGTTAATTTAAAAGTTAACTACCCTTTTAATGACTTTATTGTATTTGCTTTTTGTTGGAAAGCATTTGAATATTTGGTTGCAGCATGCAGGTCCCAGTTTCAGTTGATCCTCTAGAGAGGTATCAGTCATTTGTGACCTTAAGAGCATCTTGATTTGGGTTAAGTAGGAGAACATAGATTTACAGCAATAAGTGGTTGAATAGCAAGAAAACATTTTTTAGGCATGTTGCCATAGGTGTTCTACTGTACTTTTCCATATTTCAATTGGATTTTTCTTAGCATCAAACAATGACTTCAAAATGTCATCTACTGAAAGCTCAGTCAATTCCATCTGTAGTTCTTCAGGTGCCTTGGTGATATCAACTAGATGAGGCTGAAATGCTAATTTGAGTGTGATGTCTGGATTCTCAAAGTCAGTGAATCTTTCATTGTATTCGCCATTTAATAGATCTATAATAGCTGTATATTCTTCAGATGATTCATATATCTCATCCTGCTCATCAGTGACGTTTGCTAACTGGGGAAAATGTTCATCTGAAATTTCCTTTTGAAGAAGTGTTTTGAAAAACGATAGCTTTTTTCGAAATGCTTTATTTTTTTTTTGCCACATATCATATATAGACCTAGTTTTATCTTGCAAAGAAGTATTTAAGTCATTTTGATTTGACATGATATCACACAGAAATGCAGCATTCCTATAGAAATCTTCTTTCAACAATTCACATTGCTGATTCTGTTCTTTACAAAATTTAACTATCTCTTCTTACAGAGATAAAATTTGACTAATACCTGTCCCTATGATAGCCAATGTACTTTAGAATGATACAGCAAATCCACACTGAATACCTTATCATTCAACTTTAGCATGTTATGAAATTGATGATGCCATGTTGCATTGCATGAATATAATTAACAATACTTATAACTTGTTGCAAAGTGTCACTTAAAATAGTAGCTTTTAGCACAGAGATTTTGCTGAAGCAAGATACAATGAAATGAGAGCATCTAGATCTGTTAATATTTTTTTATCTGTGCAATAAACCCTTCATGTTTTCCTGTCATGAAAGGTACACTATGCATACACTCACTAAATTTACCAAATTCAGTCCAACTTCATAAAGTTCATCTTAAAAGTTGTTGAAGATATCTGTTCCCTGTGTTCTGTTTGCAAAAGTGCCCAAAGTAAGTAACTTTCTAGCAAAGAAAATCTTCTGTTATGACCCGAATGAAGTATAAAACCTGTGCCAAGTCGGTACTATCAGTCGATTCATCCAAAACGATTAAATAATATATATTTTCTTTTTAAAGTATTGCTTGAAGTTATTCAGTTAAGTTGAAGGCTAATTCATGCTGTTGATCAGTTATGGTTCTCCTTGAAAGAGGCAGTGGTTTGTACTTTGAAATGTTATCGGGGTCTAAGCGTCCTACAACTTTGACCATGCATTCTTTTTTTAAAAAAACAATTAATTAATTTTAGTTTTCAACATTCACTTCCATAAGATTTTGAGTTTTACATTTTCTCCCCCTCTCTTTCCTCTCTTCTCCCCAAGACAACATGTAATCTGACATAGGCTCTAATTATATCTTCATATTAAGCATATTTTCACATTAGTCATGATGTATAGAAGATTTAGAACTAATGGGAGGAACCATGAGAAAGAAGAAATCAAACAAAACAACAGAAGAAAAGGAGAGCAAGTAGTATGCTTCCATCATCATTCAGACTCCATGGTTCTTTTTCTGGACGTATATAGCATTTTCCCTCATGAGTCTTTTGGAGTTGTCTTAGATTCCTGCTTTGCTGAGAAGAGCTAAGTCTATCAAAGTCAGTCTTCTCACAATGTGGCTGTTACTGTACAATGTTCTCCTGGTTCTGCTCATTTCACTCAGCATCAGTTCGTTCAAATCTTTCCAGATTTTTCTGAAGTCTCATAGCACAACAGTAATGACATTCATATACCACAACTTCAGCAATGCATTCTTTCACAATTTCAGCATCACTGAATGGCTTCCCTTTTTTCCCCGAGTATATACGCTACTTTATAAGTTGCTTCAGTGGCATTATTTCCAGGTCTTATTGCTGCTTGAAAAAATTATCTTTGGTTTTACTTTTCATCTTTTAATTTTTTGCAATACAACCTTTCACGCCTCTCCCTACTAATTTAAAATATTTGTGGTCCTTATGAGTGTTATAATGCTAACGAGCATTGAATGTCTTTAAAGTTGATATTGCAGTATCACAAAGCAAGCAAATCATCTTATCTTTAGCAGAAACAAGATAATATTGCAATTCCCAATCCTCATAAAAAAAATCTGTTTCCTTCCTTTAGCATTTTCTTGGTCTTCTTTAATATGATGGGCTGTTAAGTAGACAGAATTAAAAAAATACTATTTGAACTGTGTAACTATTCACAAATTCCACTTTAAACAGGAGCACAGTATACGATTGTCAAAAGCTGATAACAGACTGGTGTACTCAACTCCCATAAACTCTCACCAACCAGCTTTGTGCAGTAGTGGCACCAGTCAGGCAGGGAAAGTTAGAACTAAACAATGGGCATAGCAGCGGTCAATTTAGCCCTTATAGCTTACAATGTTCTAATTGTGCCAGTCAATCTGGGAGGATTACTTCGTTGAAACTTATTTTATTCTTTGGTATTTTAAATACATTCATTTTAAAAATAAAATAAAAATATAAAAGATGAATAAAACATATTAATAAAAATAAAAGTATTTGTTCTATAAAATATGGATTCAGTCAAAAGGCCACACTTAAGGACTTAGAAGGCCACATGTGGCCTTAAAGCCACAGATTTCCCACCCCTGCATCCCTGTTCTTTGTTCCTTTAAAAAATACTTTGTAATTGAGTCTATACTGAAGTCTTTTGTGTGCTTTGGTAGGTTGAGCCCCAGATCTTTTATGAATTTTTGTAGTTATTTGGAATGGGTTTTCCTTTTTTATTTTTGTTTCTTGGGTTTTGTTATTACATAGGAATGCAGTTGATTTTTGAGGGTTTGTTTTATAGTTTTCAAACCTGCTGAAACTACTAGTTGTCCTGATTAGTATCTTTGCTGATTCTCCAGGATTTTCTAAGTATGCCATCACATCAGAAATACAAATAATTTTATCTCCTCTTTACCTATATATGTGCCTTTAGTTTCTTTCCCTTTTCTTATTACTGTTGCTAAGATTTCTAGAACTGTGTCAAATAATAGTAGGGAGAATAGGCTTCCTTGTTTCACTCTCATATTTACTAGAAAAGCTGCTAATAAGGTATCCTCATTACATATGAAGCTTAAATTTGGTTTTAGAGGGTGCTTTTATATATTATTTATAAAGGTCCTTCTGTGCCTATACTTGTAGGGTTTTAGTATAAAAGAATGTAGTACTTTTATAAAAGATTTTCCCTATATCTATTAAGATGATCATGTGGGGGGCAGCTAGGTAGCACAGTGGATAGAGCACTGGCCCTGGAGTCAGGAGGACCTGAGTTCAAATCCAGCCTCAGACACATAGCACTCACTAGCAGTGTGACTCTAGGCAAATCACTTAACCCCAATTGCCTCACACACACACACAAAAATGATCATGTGGTTTTGGATATTATTGTTCTTAATATGATTAGTTATGTTGATTGTCTTCCCAAAGTTGAATCATCCTTGCATCGCTGGCATAAATCCCACTTGGTCTTAATAAATGATTTTTTAGTTAAATCTCTGTGCTCTGTTTGACAGGATTTTGTTTAAAATGTTTGAATCAATGTGTATTAATGATATTGGCCTATGATTTTTCTTCTATGTTTTATCTTTCTCTGATTTAAATATCAGGACTATATTTGTCTCATAGAAGGATTTCAGTAGGGTTCATTCTTTTGCAGTTTTGGAGAATAATTTGTAAAATATGGTTATTAATTGTTCTTTAAAACTGATAGCATTCTCCTGTGAATCTGTCAAGAATAGTCCTTTAAAACTAGATTTACTTCCTTTACTAAGATTGAGTTACTTAAAATCTCTGTCGGGTATTCTGAAGTTTGAGTATTGTATATTTTTAAAGATATTCCCTCAATTTCTTTTGTGTTCTCAGTTTTGTGAGCATATAACTGTGCATAATTATGTTCTGCTTATTCTTTTTATTTCTTTTGGTTTTGTTGTGATTTCATCTTGCTCATTGGCTATTATGTTGATTTGATTTTCTGCCTTCTTCTTTCTAATCATATTCACTAAATTTTTATCAGTGATACTAGTATTTTTAAAAAACCAGCTTTTAGTTTAATTATTATTTTTATGGTTTTTTTGTTTCCAATTTATCTATTTCTCCTCTAATTTTTTAATAACTTATGTTTTGTTCTTATTTTAGGTTTGTTTATTTTTTGGCTTTCTAATTTTTTAGATGCATATTCAGTTAATTAGTCCTCTTTTCCTATTTTGTTAATATATGTTTGTAGGTATTTTATTTTCCCCCTGAAAACTGCTTTAGCTGCATCCCAGAAATTTTGACATGTTTTTTCATTGTTATAATTTTCTTTCACATAATGATGAACTGATACCACTACTGTGATATCGCTCAGCACTCCCTGTCCCACAATCTTTTCACATTTGTTTGCAATGTCTCGCTGCTCTAATATGTGGTCAGTTTTTGCAAGTTTCATGTCTGTGTATTCTTTTGCTGTCCCATTTAGGAGATGCCAGAAGTTTGTTTGTTTATATGTTTTTAAATCTAGTTACTCCAGCAATTTTTCAGTTCCATATTTTCCCTTTTGTTCATCTTTCTATTAGTCTTATTCAGAACTGAGATATTGGGAGATATTGAAGTCTCCTGTCAGTATTGTGTTATTGTCTATATTTTCTTGTAGCCAGATGATGTTTCCTTTATGAATTTGGATGCTAAGGCATTTGGAGTGTATAAGTTTATTACTTACTTTTGTTGTCTATGGTTCTTTTCAGCATAATATAGTTAGTTTCCTTGTTTATCCTCAACTAGATGCTGAGTTTTTTCTCTCAGGCTTAGTGAAGTGCTACATGACTCCTCACCCCCAACACACACACACACACACACACACACACACACACAACACACACACACACACACACACACATACAATCCTGCTTTGCACTCCTTCTGTTCCTCAGTTCTCTGACCTAGCACCTGCACTTTGGACAGGTGCCCCAATGGTGCTATGAAGTTGATTTCTGTAGTTCCAAGACTCTAGGAGAAGGGAAACAGTAGGGTAGAATGTGAAGTTGTGTTCTTTTTCAAACCCAGACACTTGTCCTGACCCTTTCCCTCTGTTCTGCTGCTGTTTTGCAGAGATCTTTTGCAGCACAAAGTGGTCTATCAAGGTTGGAACAAACTTCTAAAGCCTGGATCCTAGATCTCCATGGCACTAGAAAGAGGGAGGGAAGATTGGGGTATGTGGTTGGATTTTGCTGCAAGCCTTTCTGTCAGTAGCATGATATACATTGAGGCAGGGAGTGTTGAGTGAGACCAATGTAGGCATCAGTTTATAGGATTGAGGGTTGTTTTTGTTTTAATTTAACTTTCTTTTTGATTCTGGGTATGCTAGACCAGAGGTATCAAACTTGAGACCTAAACCAGATTAAAATGTAATTTCAGAAATATTTAACAAATTAAAAATCCAATACAACATAATGTTATTTTGTGGTTTTCTACATCTGTGTATGACCTATAGGGATTGATTTCTATTTGAGTTTGAGTATGTAGTATGGAGACAGTTGAATTTACTTTATTTTTGGCACATAATTTCAATTTTGGAGAGGTCTGAGAAATCATGGGGCTCAGAAAAAATTTCTAGTCCTCCATCTTGTTGATAATGTGCTACAACTCTTTATTTCTTTAAGGAGCACTTTGTAACTGAATCTATACAAGTCTTTTGTGTGCTTTGGTAAATTAATCCCCAAATACTTTATGTATTTTGTAGTTATTTGGAATAAAATTTCTTTTTCTATTATTGTCTCTTATATTTTGTTATTATTATTACATAGAAGTAATGTTTTAAGGGTTAATTTTGTAGCCTACAACTTTGCTAAAAGCTATTAATTGTCTATTAATAGCTAAAGCTATTTATTAATTCCTTAGGATTTTCCAGGTATACTATCATATAAGCAGAGAGAGATAGTTCTATCTTCTCTTTACTAGAATTATGCTTTTAATTTCTTTATCTTGGCTTATTACTATGGTTAGCATTTCTAGAACTATATCAAATAATAGTGGGGAGAGTAGGCCTGCTTGCTTTATATCTATATTTATTAGAAAAAAGTTTTCTTTCAGTTTTTAGATAAATGTTATGATGTAAAAAAGGTCCCCCATGCCTATACTTTGTAGGATTTTTAGCATAAATGAGTGTTATCTTTCATCAAAGACCTTTTCTGTATCTTTTGAGATAATCATATCATTTTGAATATTTCTGTTTTCAACACGATTAGTTATGTTGATTGTTTTCCCAGTTGAACCTTCTTTGCTGACAAAAGAGCTCATGATGCTGGGATTCTTTTTTTTTTTTGTTTGCCCATATTTTCAGCCCACTGCTTGACTTGATGTCAGGGTTGGGTTTTGCCACCCTTCTGGAAAGAACATTTGCTGCATTCTTGGGGTACTGAGTGTTGTGTTGTTATAAGATCTTAGGGACAGGTTGGAGACCTATAAGCTTTCAGTGCTTCCAGAATGCTCTGGTCCAGGGCAAAATCTGATTGCTGCCCCCATGGTCTGAGCTCTGCAAGTTCTTAACCTTAGTTTTGGTTTTTGGTTGTTTTTTGTTTTTTGTTTGTTTGCTTTTAGGCAATTGGGGTTAAGTGACTTGCCCAGGGTCACACAGCTAGGAAATGTCAAGTGTTTGGTCTGAGGATGGATTTGAACTCAGGTCTTCCTGACTTCAGGGCCGGTGCTCTATCCGCTGTGCCACCTAGCTGCCCCTCTTAATTAGTTTTGGTCAGCAGCAGTATACTGCTGCTGGACTCTGGCCCTTTCAACCAGGCAGAGTGACAGAACTGTGGGCTCCCCTTTTGTCTAGGATTCCTGTCCTGGCCATTACTTTGCAGGCTGAGCTGGGTGCTGAAACTAAAATTCTGCTTTGCCCTTGGGGTCTGATCCAAACCACTGCTGCTGATTTCTGAACCTTTTGCTTTCTTGACACACCATTCAGAGCTTTCCTCTCTGGGAATGACACCCATGTGTGCAGGTCTTCTCCATCTGCCCTGGATTTGTGATCCAAAACTAGGTAGTAAGTGACAAAGTTGCTCCAGTTGGCACCTGTCCCCACTGCCATGCCCTAGTATGGATCTGGGGGTACCCATGTCCTGGTGCCGAGCTGGTATATGTATAGTTCCCTGGGCTGGATGAAAGACTCAGTGAGACTTTTTTTGGATTTCCCTTCAGGATTCTGTCTAGTGCATGTTCCAGATCTATTTGGAGAAGTTGTGGTAGGGAGCTAACCCTATATTACTTCCTGCTACTCCACCATCTTGGCTGTACCTTCCCAGCTCCATTTGAATCCCAATGGGCTAAAGCCTGGTTTTCCAGAGCTGTGTTTCAAGAAGTCATAAATGAAAACTACATGAAATGAAAGAGTTAATTGTCCCAGTTTTAAAAAAATAAACAATGGGGGCAGTTAGGTGGTGCAGTGGGTAGAGCACCAGCCCTGGATTCAGGAGGACCTGAGTTCAAATGTGGCCTCAGACACATAACACTTACTAGCTGTGTGACCCTGGGCAAATCACTTAACCCCATTTGCCTAGCCAAAATAAATAAATAAATAATGATAGAATAAATAAATAGGGAAGAAAAATCTAGCCCCCAAGCCCCAAAATACCTTGTAAAGTATAAGCAATCAAAATTTATATTCCTTTGGACAGACTGCCTGTCTGTCAGGTATGTCAGGGTATGATTCCTTACATGGACAGAGGGAGAAAAGGAAAGGGAGGAGTACGAAGTGGAGGAGGAAGAAGTAGCAGCATTGTACAACTGCAACTGGACAGTTGGGTCCCCAGGGGCAGCTACTACTACTCACCAACAACACCTCCCCAGCTATTTACTTACCAGAATGTTCTGTAATCTACTCAGATTGCAGTCAAGAGAGCTCCTAGTGAAATAGATTAGGTTGACTCTTGGGACAAGGCAAAAAGGCTTGTGACTTATATCAGAGCTTCCTGGTGACTCCTCTTTCACTTCACAGATTAAAAACTAACCAAATGTCCCCTATGAAATCAACATTCCTTATTAAATCGTCTTTTAGCTCCAGCTGCATTTATTTTTATTTTGTGAGTTTTACCTTCTCAAATCTTAAAACTCTTACATGCAGATAATGACCTGAGACCACAGTGCCCTGCAGCTACCACCATTAATCAGTTCTCAGAATGGCCCTCCATCACAGTCTTTGTGCTTGAAAAGCATTTCTTTAAAAAATTTTTGATTTTTTTTCAATTAACTGTAATCTACCTTCTCTCCCTGTCCTTCTCCAATTAAAAAAAAGAATAAAGAAAAACAACCCCTCTTTTACAAATATATGTAGTCAAGGAGAACAAATTCCTGACCAAATCAATCTATACTGAGACCATTACCTCTTTTAGCACGTTTAGCACATTTCATCATGAGTCCTCTGGAATCATGGTTGGGCACTGCATTGATCAGAGTTCCTGCCAGCACCTAACTCTTGGGGTGCTTCTGAGGATCAGATGAAATATTTGTAAAGTGTTTAGCACAATGACTTGAACATAGTAGGCACTTAATAAATGCTTGTTTCCTTCCTACGTCTTTCACAGTTGTTTATAATATTGTTGTTACTTGTGATAGATGATTTTAATTAGACCCCTATTTTATTCCAGTCAGTATTAATCTGTTCAGTGTGATTCCATAGGGGCAGTGATTGTTAGTAATTAATAGCATTATGCTTGTCTATCAATATACATTTAGTTAATCAACTAGTATTTGTATAGGAAAGTTCATATTAATATATATTTTACATTCAGGGATAATTCAATAAATTAGGTTCTTTCTTATCATAGGCCCCAAACTTTAAACTACAAGATTATAAGTTCACTTGCTTAATCATAGGAAGCTAACTAGAGGACCTTCCACCCTTTCTTCCTGCTGAGGAGAGGACCAAGCCCAGTATGGCAGAGATGAGTCAATGATAAAGAAAGTCCCCTCCATTCCTACACCTCCATTCCTTGTCATTCCTCTATTGCTCAGCATGGGAAGATGACTATGAGCACTTGACCACCAAGTGACCCTGTTTGCCAGCCTGTGGCCTGCCTATCTACTGACCCATTGGTCCATGTGGCTGTTTTGACATCTGTTTATCAGCCCAGCGCATGAGCCTGCTCGTTGGCTCAGACCTTTTGAAAGGTCAAGATAGGTCAAGATAGATCTGCTCATTGGCTCAGTAGAACCTCCTAGAAGGTCAAGACATAGGTTTGTCAACCAATTGGATTCTATATTTTATGTAGACCCTCCTGCAGGGCCAGGTCAAGATCTATCAATCAGTGAGACTTTGTATTTTTAGTTTGTTTCATCTGTATTATCTAGGTATCAAGCACTTTAAAGGCCCTGGAGGAAGGGAGCATCTCAGATCATAAGGAAGATCTGAGGTCCCTTAGAGTGTGAGGAAAATCTGAGGTTCCATTCATTAAAGTGTGCCATGTCCCTTTAATAAATGGTTATTGGCTCAGAGTCCTACTCAGTTTCTTTTATTGCAAATTAGACAAGTTTGTGGCCCACATACTGTGTAAATCATTTCCCTCAAACTATGAACCATATTCTTCATCAATTCATACAAGTCTTCCCAGGTTTCTCTGAAACCAACCTCTTCATCCTTCCTTACAGCAAAATAGTATTTCATTACATTTATGTGCCATGACTTGGTCAGCCATTTCCCAGTTGATGGGCATCTCCTCAATTTCCGCATCTGCTCCTTACCCTAGAACACCATCCCTAGATGCAGATCTCCTCCTCAGTTCACCCTGTTTCTATGACCCAGCAGTGGGCAGGCAGCCATAGACATCAATTGACATCAGAGCCAGTTGACAACATCATTTGCTGCACCCTGCACAAATTTAGGACCCTTTGGCTTGGTTTGGGACTTCTTCCCCTGGTGCACAGCATCTCCCTGTGCTGGAATGCTGGACTCAGAATCCATAGATCTCTCTGTTTCCCTGTGCCAAACTAGCCTTGAAAAATGACTCAGTGCATTTTTCCCCTTGGGTTTCCCAATCAAGAACTGTTTTGGTACATTTTCTAGATCTGTTAGGAGTTGTAGAGTAGAACTTGATTATTTATCTTCCTTCTATTCAGTGATCTTAGCTCAGCCTCTCAAAACTTTTTGTAGTCTCATTTTATCATTTTTTAACAAATAAAAGTTCTTTCTCTACCCTTTTAAATAAACTGTTTACATACAAATAAGACATCACCCCCCAACCTTTACAAGGTGATCTAAATCTTTACATTTATGCCATAGTTTATTTTCTGCCTCAAAGTGTTTGAAGCCATACAACTTTGTTTCTTTTCACCCATTTTTAGTAGTTTTTATTAAACCAAAGTTATTTTCTTAATTTTTTTCCAGGCATCAACTTGTTCATCTATGAAAGGCAAAACCTTACATTTTTTGCCAGTTCATTGAATAATTTTGTTAATTGCTATCTTGGTGTGACTCTGCTGCTCTTCAATTGACCTCTCCTGAATCTCAGGTGGGTAGTATGTTTCATCACAAGTCCTCTGGCATTAATCCATCAATACATTGGTCATTGTATTGTTCAGTGTTCTTCATTCTTTCAAAGTTGTTTGTTTTTATAATGCTGTTGTTATTGTATTAATTGTTCTGCTGGTTCTGTTCATTTCATCCTGGATCATTTCAGTCAAGTCTTCCCAGGTTTCTCTGAAACTGTCCCCTTTATCATTTCTTACAGAATAATAGTATCCCATCATATTCATGCACCATAATTTGGTTAGCCATTCCCTAAATGATGAGCACCCTCTTTGTTTCCACTTCTTTTGCAGCACAGACTGCTATAAATACTTTTGTACAAATGGGTCCTTTACTTCTTTCTTTGATAGATTTGGGGGTATAAATCTCGTAGTGATTTATTACTATGTCAAAGGGTAGACACAGTTTTGTGAGTTTGGGGGACATAGTTCCAAAATGCTTTCCAGAAAAGCTAGACCAGTTCATGGCTCTACCAACAGTGCACTAAGATATCTGTTTTCCTGCAGGCTTTCCAACATTTGTTATTTTATTTTATTTTTTACAATTTTATCAATCTGATGGATGTGAGGTAGAATCTCAGAGTTACTTGAATTTATATTACTGTCATTATTAGTGATTTGGAGCAGAGCTGCCATATACTCAGCCTACAGGCTCCATGCAGGCCATAACACTCCCAAACCAGATTAAAATGTAATGGAGAAATATTTAACAAAATAAATTTTAAAAATACAACAAAACATAGATAAAATTACATTTTAAAACTAAGTCAATATGCAGTCTACAGGGATCCTTATGTATGGATAAGTGGTCCCTGTTTCTATCTGATTTTGATATCACTGTTTTGAAGCATTTTTCATATGGCTATTGATAGATTGGGTTTCCTCATGTGAAAATTGCTTGTTCATACCCTTTTTATCATTTTTCAATGAGGAATGGGTCTCATTTTACAAATTTAATTTGGTTTTATATGTGTGTATCTATATTTATATCTATATCTTAGAAATGAGATCTTTATCAGAGAAACTTGATGCAAAGATTTTCTTTCTCAGTTCCCTGCTTCTCTTCTAATTTTAGTTGCATTGGTTTTGTTTGTACAAAATCTTTTCATTTTATCTAATCAAAATTGTCCTTATCTGAATTTTACCTTCTGTGATTCTTTCTATTCCATTTTTGGTCATGAACTCTTCCTTATCCATAAATCTGAAAGGTAATTTCTTTTTTGTTCCTCTAATTTGTTTATGATGTCACCCTTTATTTCTAAGTTATGTACTCATTTGTAAGTTATCTTGGTGTAGAGAATGAGATGTCAGTTTACATAAAGTTTCTGCCATACTACTTTCTAGTTTTTCCAGCAGTTTTTTAAATCAAATAGTAAGTTTTTGCTCCAGTAGCTGGGATTATGAGATTGATGAAGCAGTAGGCTATTGTACACGTTTACTTGTATATATTATACCTAATCTTTTCTGTTGACCCAATCTCTTTATTTTCTAGCCAGTACAAAATCATTTGGTGCCATAGTTTGGGACCTCATTTTGCTAGGCCTCCTTCCTTCCCATTTTAATATATTTTTTCTCTTTAAATTTAAATCTTTTGTTCCATTAAATGAATTCATGTTTTCTTTTTCTAGCTCCATAAAGTAACCCTCAAGAAGAATGAAGATTGAGAATAGAGTCAGTGTCAACAAACATTTATTAAGCACCTATATGCCAGGCACTGTGCTAAGCGCTAGGGATACAAAGAGGGGTATAAGAAAGTAGTTTTTAGTAACTAAGAGATAACTAGTAACTTTGGAAGGAGAATTTTCAGTTGAATGATTCAATTGGACAACAAAATGCAAAGAGTTAAAAAGAGAGTGAGAGGAAAGGCAGTAGAGGCACCAATTTCAGACTCTCTTCTCAATGAATTTAGCCATAATAGGGAAGAGAAATATAAGATTATAATAAATGTGCATTGGCAAATCAAATGATGATTCTTTTGAAGATAGGAAAAACATGGTCGTATATTAAGCAGTAGGAAAGCAACCAGTAGATAGGGATTGATTGAAGATTAGTGAGAGAATAGGGATGTTAGAGGTTAGAAACCTGCTGGAGAAGTATCTGTTTTATTTCCTGTATTGGCTGTATTCCTTGTTTGTCCAAGAATTCTTCCCCTAGGGCCTAGCCATTGATGTATCTCCTTCTCTGTTCCTCTGATTTCTTTCTGATATGACTTCTTATGTCTAGGACATGTATGTATTTGGAGCAATAGTGGTAAATGCTATGAGATGTTGATCTAAGCCCGATTTCTCCCAGAATGCTTTCTAATTTTCCCAGCACTTTTTGTTGAATAGTGAAGCCTTACCCCAGTAATTGGTGTCCTTGGGTTTATCTAACACTATACTGTTATTTTGAATTGCTTCTGAATCTTATGTACCTAATATGTCCCATTGACCAACTTTTCTAGTTTTTTTTTTTAAACCAATATCAGATAGTTTTGAATGTCACTGTTTGTAGATAGACAACTGGTCTTGGTAGATTCTTTTCCTTTCCATTTGAAAAAAAAAAGTACCCTGAGTGTTCTCCTTTTGAAAAAGAACGTTTCCTTATACAAAATAGAACAGAAAAAGAGAGGATTATAAATTAAACTGCACATCTCTATTATACATATAGCTTGATATTTTTTTTATCTTTTTTTTTTTCCCTTTAGGCAGTTGGGGTTAAGTGACTTGCTCAGGGTCACACAGCTAGTAAGTGTCAAGTGTTTGGTCTGAGGCCTGATTTGAACTCAGGTCCTCCCGACTTCAGGGCCGGTGCTGTATCCACTGTGCCACCTAGCTGCCCGCATATAGCTTGATTTTTTAAAAAGTATATAATAATTGTTCACATATTTTCTTTTTTTAATTATTTTTCTCAATTACATGTAAACAAAAATTTTCAACATTGGTTTTAAAAAAATATTTTGAGTTCTATATTCTCTCCCCTGTCCTCTCCTTTAGAAGGCAATCAGTTTGAGTTGAAACCAGGCAGAGCCACAGAGTGGAGTGAGCTGAAAGTCCAGTTTCTGCCCGCTATAAAGGAAAGCATTGGTAGGAGTTTGGTACTCCAGCCCTCCAATCAGAGGGAAGAACAAGTCTGAGGGAGGGGCAGCTAGGTGGTGCAGTGGATAAAGTACTGGCCCTCAAGTCAGGAGGACCTGAGTTCAAATCTGGTTTCAGACCAAATACTTGACACTTACTAGCTGTGTGACCCTGGCCAAGTCATTTAACCCCAATTGCCTAAAAAAAAAAAAAAAAGAAGTCTGAGGGAGGTGGTGTCCATCAAGGCTTGAGTTAGCATCCTGGTGATGAGTTTATCCTGAAAGGGGCATCTTGTTCCATGGAGCTGAAACCAGGCAGTACAGTAGCAGATGCAAAGTGGAGTAATTTTGAATGGAATCTATTTGCATTTCTTTTTCTTCTGTTTTATTGGTAGCATATAGAAAGGCTTATTTTGTAGATTTAATTTTTTTCTTTTAAAATAATTATAGTTTAATCCGTATTTTGAGAGAGCATGGAATCTATATGACGTTTATACATACCTTACATATTAATACCAAAAGAAAACCAGTCATAGTTACCCTTTATTATCTACAAAGTGTCCAATTAAGAAATTCCACAGAAGTATGAACTTTTGAGATCTTTTACAATAAATGGGCATAACACAATGAATAGGTACTCTGTAGAGTTTTTAAAATGTAAAGCACACTGAAATGAAGGAAGGGAAGAAATAATGGATATCTAAAGCCTTTGACTATTGTAATTAAATGTCAGTACTCAAATAGCCCAACCAAATATATTTTGTGAAGACAAGCAAAAAAGGAGTCAGTTTTTAATTTAATATTTTAGCTGTAGTACATGAGAAAAGACAACCTGCCTGGGCTGATGCTTTTACAAACTAACACTTTGGAAAGAAGATCAGTTTCTGGGGCACTTGTCTTAATTAGGATTTTATATTTCCTCGAATTTTGGATGGTCTTTGTCCTTTAAAAGTTGTACCTGTACTACATCATTTGTGGTAACTATAATTCCAGTTTGAGAAAGAAGCTCAAGACAAACATCTCATCTGGCATAATTCTTAATGAATACAATGTGAACTTCAGCATCTCTGCCAATTGACTCCGCTGATTTTTGCTGTATGCACATATGAGTTTCTACTCCAAATAAGACATGCTAAGGATTCCCGGAATTTCTGCTAATGTAGCTTCTCATTCTGATTTTGCTATTGACAGTTTCATCTTTGGAAATACAAGTTTAATATCTGTTAAATCAATTTCTTATACAGTGCTGCTCAAAGCTTTTGTAACTGTTCAGTTACAATAATTAGGAATTTCTAAAATGCATGCCCTTTGTATTGTTTCATTTCTTCTTTGTCTCTAATTCCCTTAGTTTCTTTTTCTTGTCTTATTACTACAGCTAACATTTTGATAGCTATCTTCAATAATAGTTGTGACAGTAGTCATCTCCAGTTTACCCCTGATCTTGGAATTTACTCTTGAGTTGGTATTGAAAAGGCATCTAATATTTTCTGTTATAGATAATACTTGCTCTTGTTTTTGGACAGTTACTGTTAATCATATTAATGAAAGGTACATTTATTCCTATTTCTCTACTGTTTTTAAAATAAAAGGATATTGTATTTTGCCTAGAGATTTTTAAAATCTGATGTGTTAGTGATTTTTCTTAGTTTTGTTATTAATATGGCCTAATATGTTTTCCTAATGTTGAAAAAACAGCTCTGCATTTCTAGTATAAATCCAGCTTGTTCATAGCACACAATCTTTTAAATGTGTTGCTGTAGAGAAATGGTATCAAACTCAAATAGAAACAGGATCCATTAATCTATACATAAAGATCATTGGAGGCTGCATATTGACTTAGTTTTTAAATGTAATGTTATCTATGCTTTATTGTATCTTTACTTATTTTGTTAAATATTTTCCAATTACATTTTAATCTGTTTGGGGCTGCATTTGGGAGTGTTGTGAGTCTCATATGGTCATATTTGGCACCTCTACTGTAGACTTTTTGTTGAATTTGGTAGGATGCCATTTTTCTTCTTGTAAATACTTTATATAAAATTGGAGTTAAATGTTCTTTAAGCATTTAATAGAATTTCTTTGCAAATTCTTTTGGTCCTAGAGTTTTTTATTTGAAAATTCATTTATAGCTAGTTTGATTTCTTTTTCTGAGATTTGCATTTTTTCTTTCTTTTCCATTCACTTGGACTCTTAAAAACATTCAGTTATTTCAATTAGATTGTTAGTTTTATTAGCATATTATTGGGCAAAATAGCTTTTAATAATTTCCCTTATTACATCTTCATCGGTTGTAAATTATCCTTTTTCATCTTTTTTTTTCTTTTTGGCAATTTGGTTCTTCTCTCTTTTTGGATCATATTAGTTAACTATGTTTACTATATTAGTTTTTTTAAAGCTTCTACTTTTTTATCAATTTAATTTTTTGCTTTTGATTTTGTTCATCTCTTATTTTTAGATTTCCTTTTTTTTTTAATTTGGTGATTTAGCTAAAGGGTTGTTGTTTTTGTTGTTGTTATATGCCCAGTTTGTTGATCTAATCTTTTTCTCTTATGCTGATGAAAGTATTTAGAGATTAAAATTTCCCCTCAGGACTGCTTTGGCCTCATCCCAAAAACTTTTGGTATGTTGTGTCCTTTCATTTTCATTGATGAAATTATCTCATTTCTATGATATTTTTCACCTACTAATTCTTTAGGATTAAATTATCTAGGCTCCCTGTAAGTATGAATCTTTTCTTTAAAGGCCTTTTATTAAATACAATTTTTATTGTGTCATAGTAAAAAACTGTGTTTACTGTTTCTGCTTTGCTGCATTTGTTTATGAAGTTTTTATGTCCTACCACCTAGACAGTTATTGTAAAGATGCAATGCACAACTAAGAAATATAGATACTCCTTTCTATTCCTATTCAGTAGTCACCACAAATCTATTGTATCTAACTTTGATAAAACCCTATTCAGGTCCTTCTTTCTTGTTTGTATTCTTGTTGACTTTTTTTATAAAGTCTGAAAGGGAGTATATTATTGTTTTACTATTTATTTCTTCCTGTAACTAAATTTTTTTTTTCTTTAAGACCATAGATTCTATGCCATTTGGTACATTTCTATTAAGTATTGATATTATTTTATTATCCATGGTGTCTTTAAACATAACATAGTTTCCCTGTTTATATTTTTTAATCATGTGTATTTTTATTATTGCCTTGTCTGAGATCATGATTGCCACCTCTGCTTTTTTAATTAGTTCAAGACATAATAAATTGTGCTCCAACATCTCATTAGTGTGAATTTCTGTTTTAGGCATGTTGTTTGTAAACAACATAATGTTGAATTCTTCTTTCTAATCTATTCTTCCACTGTCCTGTGTTTGATGGGTGAATGTTTATCCTCTTTACATTCACCTATGGCTGATGATTTTGTTTTTCTTCCATCATATCCTCTTATATTTTTATACTCTCTGCCTTCCACTGCCATCTTTACAGTGAAGGTGGTAAAAGAAAGGGAATGTGATCAATATTAGTAATCTATAACTGAAGCAATATCTTTAGGCTCCACTACCTTTCTTTTCTTCCCCTCTCCCAGACCCATTCACAGGTTCTTATCCTTTCTCTCTTTCTTTTTAATTCACAATCTGCCCTCAGAAATTGGAATTATGACTAATCCCTCCCTGATACTACCATCTCTATTAAACCTGTAGTCTCCATACCTGCCTGTTTCTGTCAAGTTTAATGTATTTCGACATCACATTCTGTATGTAGTGTTTATCTATTGTGTATTCAATCTCTTTTTGTCTGATTCAAGTGAAAGAGATATTCATGGGATGCCTTTCCCCCCAACCTTTCCTTTATAGATTTAAATCTGGAAGGGGCTTTGGAAACCACCAGCTCCTATCTCCTCACTTTACGGATGAGGATACTGTGACTGGAAAAGATCAACTGACTTGCCTAAGGTCACACAGAAAATAAGTATCTTCAGTAAGATAGGAACTCAGGTCTTCCTGACTAAAACTCCATCACTCTGTCCATAGAGTTTTCCTCCCCATTTCTTTTCTAGTATATTCCTTTTCTCTTCCCTTTTCTTTCTTGTTTTAAGATCTTCAAAATAGAATAAACAGCCCCCATTCCCACCTTCTGCTTATCTTATTTAACTCAGTGAACCTGGAAAACATAAAAATTCCCAAGGGATACTTATTTCTTCTCCTCTATTAGAATGTAAGCATGTAATCATCATAGAGCTTTTTCATATTGCCTAATGTATTTACCTTTCTAGGTTTTTCTTGGCTTCTTTGTTTGCATTTCAAAGATTCTACCAAGCTATGGACTCTTCATCAAGAATGCTTGCAAACTTATATTCTATTAAAGCTCTATTTTTGTTTTATCCTTTAGGAATAAACTAAGATTTTCAGGGTATAAACCTTTGTCTTTTGCCTCTTGGAATATAGTACTCCAAGATTTCTCTCCTTTATAGCATAGCTACCAGTTCTTGCTTGATCCTGACTGTTGTTTCTTCATATTTGAACTCTTTCCTTTTGGATGCTTATTGCATTTTTTCTTGGTTCCTGGAAGTTTTATGTTTTGGTTGTGGTATTCCTGGGAGTTTTCATTCTGGGTTTTCTTTCAGGTAAATTCTTTCTGTTATATAGCTCATAATAGAAATTTAAACTTTAATGGCCCACTACTGCAATAAGTCTCTTGGGATACCTTGTATATTTGGGTAATTTTCATTTCTGAATTCTTGAAATATGGTATCCAGGCCTTTTTTTTGTCACGGTTTTCATGGATTCCAATAATTCTTAAATTATTTTTCCTTGACTTGCTTTCCAGGTCACTTGTTTTGGGTAGTAGATATCTTATATTACTTCTACTTTTTTTTCAGTCTTTAGATTTTGTTCTACTATTTCTTGTTGTCTTGTAGAGTCAATGATTTCTATTTGTTACATTCTAATTATCAGGAATTCCATTACTTACTATACTGAGCTGTTTATTTTCCTTACCATTCCTTTTTCTAGGACTTTCATTTCATTTAGAATGAATCTTATATCTCTTGCTTCGTTTCTTCTAGGAGTTGCCAAGCTATATACATTTTCTCTGTCTCTGTCTCTGTCTCTCTCTCTCTGTCTCTCTCTCTCTGTCTCTCTCTCTCTCTCTCTCTCTCTCTCTCTCTCCCTCCCTCCCTCCCTCCCTCTCTTCCCTTCTCTCTTCTCTCTCTCCAATATGTGGATAGTATATTTATAGAAATATATTTATATAGATAGTTTTACTAATATTACATATTTATATATATAAATATACTATAAATATATTCATATAGAGATAGGTAGATATAGACATATATGTTTTAAAATCCATGCTTTAAAATATAGGCTTTAAAAATGGAGTTATTGTCATCCTCTGGGTTTCTTTTAGACTTACTTAGATCAATAGAATTTTTAAAAAATTGTGGGTGCCTTCTTCTCTTTACTCATGTTTCCAGCCTTTCTTCTTGAATTGGAACTTTATATCAGGGCTAGGGTCCTCCTATCCTTTCACTCTTGAATAGCATGGTAGAATCAGGTTTTGTCCTGAGCTTTATTATCTGAGATCCTGCCACTGACATTACTTTCCACCGATTTTCATGTTTAGAGTTTTGAAAGGTTGCAAGTGTATCTATATTATCTAAGTGTACAGAATGCTGTGTTCAAGTTCCTCAGGGGTGGTCTCAGGTCAGAGTGCTACAAATGACCCATTCCCACATCACTGTCAGAGAACTATGGGTTTACAACTGCTCTAGGATTTCCATCTTGGAGCATTATGATTTTCCTGTTTTCTGATATATAGGGCTACAGGATCCATGTGTCCTTGGAACGTTTCTGGTCAATGCTGGAAGATTTCTAAGTGGTGTATTTGCCCCAAATTTTCTGGCTGAACCTCTTCTTCCTTAAGTGCCTGTAGGCTTCTGATTGTCCTCTTACGTAGATTTGGACTAGGCCTGTAATTTCTCTTTGGATTTCTTGATCATGATTTGGTTTGGTGATTTAAATATTTTTTTACTGGAATACTTCTGTGAATGGTAAGCTGTTCTGCCCCAGTTCATTCTGCCACCTTAATCAGAAGTCCTCTTGTATATGCATTTCAAAGATTCTACTCAACTGGTATTTTCATTGAAAATGCTGGAAGTCTTTTACTCTGTTAAAGATCAATTTTTTTTATACCTTAGGTTTATATTTATCTTTGCAAAGTTAGTTATTCTTGGTTGCAAGCTTTTCTCTTTTGCCTTATGGAATATTATATTCCATATTGATATTATTGTTGTTCATCTTTCATTTTTTAATAGGAACAATGACATCATTGGTGATTTCTTAACTTCCATGTGAATTGAATTTAAATGAGGCAGAGTTGCACAAAGTCATCAGCCTCACTCTCTCTTCCAGAGTTATAGAGGTCCAGTGGGAGTAAAAAACTCAGGATGACTGGTGATGCAGTGCGCATCCTTTGATGCCTGACCAATCTCTAAGCACTCCACAGTGCTTGCTTCAGCCATCTTAATGGCCATTAGAACAAATTGCTCTTATCTATCTATCCATTGTGCCAGGGGAAGCCTTCACATGATTGGAGTAGATACGCCTCTGTTGTCAAGGTGATATCATGCGTCTCTCCTTAGTGAGCTAGGCTGGCTGACCACCAAGTAATTTAGAGTGGCAACATGGGATAATTTTTGGTTTAATTTTTTTTTTCTGGTAACATGTATTTTTATTCTATTGCTATCTTCTCCTTCCCCCACTGGAAAATAAAAAACAAAAAAAAAAGCAAAATAAATGCCCACATTAGCCATGCAAAAACATCTGGAGGCCATCAACTCTCTGTCAGGAGGTGGATAGTATGTTTCATCATGAGTACTCTGGTTGATTGCTGAATTGATCAAAGTTCTTCAGTCTTTCAAAATTGTTTGTCTTGGTAATATTGTTGCTGCTGTATAAATTATTCTCCTGGTTCTGCTCATTCCACCTTATATGGATTCATACAAGTCTTCCCAATTCCTCTAAAACTATACCTTTTGTCACTTCTTATGGCACAATGATATTCCATCTCATTTCTATAACAATTTGTTCACCATTACCCAATTTATGGACACCCATTTGGTTTCCAGTTCTTTGCTACTACAAAGAATTATTGCATATACTTTAGCACATATGGGTCCTTTTCCTCTTCCTATGATCTCTTTGGGGGTATAGATAGGCCTAATAGTATAGTACTATTGGTATGTCAAAGGCTAGCTACAATTTATTTTATTTTTATTTTTAGTTCAAAATTACCTCCTCCCTATCATTCTCCCACCTATTGATAAGGTAAGAAAAATAAAACTCATTACAAATGTGTAAACATACACAAAATTTTTGCATTAGTCTTCTTCCAAGAAAAAAAAAAGAAATAGAAGAATATGTGCTTCATTATGCACCTGAGTCTATCAGTTCACTTTCTGGAGATGGAAAGCATGTTCCATCAAAAGTCCTTTGGAATTGTGATTGATCAGTGTGTGTGATCAGAGTGACTAAGTCTTTCAGAGTTTATTATCTTTACAATATTACTGTTGTTACTGTATAAATTGTTTTTCTGGTTCTGTTCACTTCACTTTGCATGTTCATACGAGTCTTCCCAGGATTTTCTGAAATTATCCCCTTCATTTTTTCTTAATAGCACGATAGTAGTCCATCACATTCAAATACCATAACTTATTTAACTATTCTCCTATTTCTGGGGAACCCCTCAGTTTCCAATTCTTTGCTACCATAAAAAGAGCTGCTATATATACTTTTGTACATATAGCCCTTTTCCTCTTGCTTTGATCTCATTGGGGTATGGACTTGGTAGTGGTATTACCAGATCAAAGAGTATATGTACAGTTTAATAGCATTTTGGGCATAATTCCAAATTGCTTTCCAGAATGGTTGGACTGGTTTACAGTTCCGACAACAGTGCAGTAGCGCACCTATGTTCCCACATCTGCTCTAGCATGTGTCATTTTCCCTTTTTGTAGCCAAGCTGATGGGTTTGAGGTTGCACATCAGAGTTGTGGGGGTTTTTTTTGTCAATATGCAAGTGCTTTATTTTTTAAATTAACTAATTAAATTATTTTTAGTTTTCAACATTCACTTCCACAAGATTTCGAGTTCTAAATTTTCTTCCCATATCTCCCCCCCCCACCCCATGACAGCATTCATTATGAATACCCCTTCCCCAATCTGCCTTGCCTTCTATCACTCCCTCCCTTCTCTCATCCTCCTCCCCTTCTATTTTCCTATAGGGCAGTATAGATTTCTATACTCCATTGCCTCTATATCTTATTTCTCAGTTGTCATGTAAAAACAATTTTTAATACTTGTTTTTAAAGCTTTGAGTTCCAAATTCTCTCCCTTCTTCCCTCCCCACTCACCCTCATTGAGAAGGCAAGCAATTCAACATAGGTTATACATTTGTAGTCATGCAAAACACTTACATAATAGTCATATTGTGATATACTGTGTTTCCCCTCCATCCTATCCCACCCCATTTATTCTATTCCGTCCTTTGTCACTATCCCTCCTCAAAAGTGTTTGCTTCTGATTACCCCCTCCCCCAGTCTGCCCTTCCTTTTATCATCCCCCCCCATCCCCTTCCACCCTGTTTTCCTATACGGTAAGATAGATTTCTACACCCAGTTGAGTGTGTATGTTATTCCCCCCTTCAGCCAAATCCAAGGAGAGTAAGGTTTACTCATACCCTCTCACCTCCACCCTCTTCCCCTCCACTGTAAAAAGCTTTTTTTTGCCTCTTTTATGTAAGATAATTTACCCCATTCTGACTCTCCCTTTCTCCATCTCCCAGTACAATCGCCTCTCACCCCTTAATTTTAATTTTTAGATATCATCCCTTCATATTCAACTTACCCTATGCCCTCTGTGAATATATATGTATGTATGTATGTATATACATACATGTATATGTATATATATATATATATTTCCTCCAACTATTCTAATACTGAGAAAGGTCTTATGAGTTATAATATCATCTTTTCATGTACAAATGTAAACAGTTCAACTTTAATAAGTCCCTTATGATTTCTCTTTCCTGTTTACTTTTTCATGCTTCTTTTGAGTCTTATATTTGAAAGTCACATTTTCTATTCGGCTCTGGTGTTTTCCTCAAAAATGCTTGAAAGTCCCCTATTTCACTGAATGATCATTTTTTACCTTGAAGGATTATACTCAGTTTGGCTGGGTAGGTGATTCTTGGTTGTAATCCTTTCTTCTGTGACCTCTGGAATATTATATTCCATGCCCTCCAGACCCTTAATGTAGAAGCTGCTAAATCTTGTGTTATCTTGATTGTGTTTCCACAGTACTTGAATTGTTTCTTTCTGGCTGCTTGCAATATTTTCTCCTTGACCTGGGAACTCTGGAATTTGGCTACAATATTCCTAGGAGTTTTCCTTTGGGGATCTCTTTCAGGAGGTGATTGGTGGATTCTTTCAATTTCTATTTTGCCCTCTGGTTCTAGAATATCAGGGCAGTTTTCCTTAATAATTTCTTAAAAGATGATGTCTAGGCTCTTTTTTGGATCATGGCTTTCAGATAGTCCAATAATTTTTAAATTCTCTCTCCTGGATCTATTTTCCAGGTCAGTTGTTTTTCCAATGTGATATTTCACATTCTCTTCTATTTTTTCATTCTTTTTGATTTGTTTTACAATGCCTCAATTTCTCAGTTGTCACTAGTTTCCAATTTCTCCATTCTAATTTTTAAGGAAGTATTTTCTTCAGTAAGCTTTTGGACTTCTTTTTCCATTTGGCCAATTTTTCTTTTTTAGGGCATTCTTCTCCTCATTGGCTTTTTGGACCTCTTTGCCAGTTGGGTTAGGCTATTTTTTAAGATGTTATTTTCTTCAGCATTTTTTGGGTCTCCTTTATCAAGCTGTTGACTCATTTTTCTTGATTTTCTTGCATCACTCTAATTTCTTTTCCCAGTTTTTCCTCTACTTCTCTTACTTGCTTTTCAAAATCCTTTTTGAGCTCTTCCATGGCCTGAGACCAATTCATATTTTTCTTGGAGGGCTTTGGATGTAGGAGCTTTGCCTTTGTTGTCTTCTTGTGGTTGTATGTTTTGATCTTCTTTGTCACCAAAATAAGATTCTATAGTCTGAGTTTTTTTTCCTGCTGTTTGCTCATGTTCCTAGGCAATTACTTGACTTTTAAAGTCTTTGTTAAGGTAGGGGGCAGAGCCAAGATGGTGGAGTGAAAGCAGTGACTTGCTTGAGCTCTCCCCCAAACCCCTCCAAATACCTATAAAAAATGGCTCTAAACAAATTCTAAAGCAGCAGAACCCACAAAAAGACAGAGTGAAACAAATTTCGAGCCCAAGACAACCTGGATGGTTGATTGGGAAGGAATATCACGCTGGGCTGGGAGAGGAGCACACCGTGTTATGGGTGCTCAGGCTGCAGCGAACCTGGAGCAGCCCTCAGAGGACTGAATTTCAGGAGGCTGTGGCAGTTTCCAGACTTCTCAACCCACAAACGCCAAAGACAACTTAGGTCAGTGGGAAAAGTCTGTTTCTGCAGTGCTGAGAGAGAAGTGTGGGGTCCTGAGCTTGCCTCGAGGGCTGCGGCTGCCTCCTGAGCTTTCGGCCCACAGACTGAGGGGCAATCAAGTGGCTGATCAGAGGGGGATTGTAGGGATCTCTTTGCTGGCACTGAGGTAGGATTCTCTTGCTTTGCCCGTGCTTGGATCTGGGACACAGTTCTGGGTGGCGGTCCTGGGGTGAGGAGGAGCGCTGGTGTGTTGGAGCTTGTAGTGGCTGTGGAGAGAAAACCCTCACAGTTCCAAGACAGAAAAGGATGCTTGTGGTCACTCATAGACCAGAGCACAGGACAAGAAAGGAGTAAACACCTCGCCCTTGATCATAGCACCTTGGAAGAATTGAAAATTTACAGGTCCCTAGAAATATCTCTGAAAACAGCTACACAAAACCCCTGAAGCTTGGAACAATACACCCTCCACCCTGGAAACAGACTCCTACCTTGACAAAGAGTTTATAACTCAAGTAATTGGCTGGGATCATGAGCAAACAGCCGCAAAAAGAGTCGGACTATAGTATCTTACTATGGTGACAAAGAAGATCAAAACATACAAGCAGAAGAAGACAATGAAGCCAAAGTTCCTACATCCAAAACCTCCAAGAAAAATATGAATTGGTCCTAGGCCATGGAGGAGCTCAAAAAGGATTTTGAGAAGCGAGTAAGAGAAGTAGAGGAAAAACTGAGAGTGATGCTAAAAGAGACCCAAAAAAATACTGAAGAAAATAACATCTAAAAAAATAGCCTAACCCAAATGGCAAAAGAAGTCCAAAAAGCCAATGAGGAGAAGAATGCCCTAAAAAGAAAAATTGGCCAAATGGAAAAGGAAGTCCAAAAGAATACTGAAGAAAATACTTCCTTAAAAATTAGAATGGAGAAATTGGAAACTAGTGACAACTGAGAAATAAAGGCACTGTAACACTAATCCAAAAGAATGAAAAAATAGGAGAATGTGAAATATCTCATTGGAAAAACAACTGACCTGGAAAATAGATCCAGGAGAGAGAATTTAAAATTATTGGACTATCTGAAAGCCATGATCAAAAAAAAAGAGCCTAGACATCATCTTTCAAGAAATTATTAAGGAAAATTGTCCTGATATTTTAGAACCAGAGGGCAAAATAGAAATTGAAAGAATCCACCAATCACCTCCTGAAAGAGATCCCCCAAAGGAAAACTCCTAGGAATATTGTAGCCAAATTCCAGAGTTCCCAGGTCAAGGAGAAAATATTGCAAGCAGCCAGAAAGAAACAATTCAAGTATTGTGGAAACACAATCAAGATAACACAAGATTTAGCAGCTTCTACATTAAGGGTCTGGAGGGCATGGAGTATGATATTCCAGAGGGCAAAGGAGATACGACTACAACCAAGAATCACCTACTCAGCCAAACTGAGTATAATCCTTCAGGGTAAAAAATGGTCATTCAATGAGATAGGGGGGAAAAAAGTCTTTGTTAAGGTAGAACTCTGGTTCCATTGTGGAGGGTGTACTGTCCCAAGCTTCAGGAGTTTTGTGCACCTGTTTTCAGAGACACTTCTAGGGACCTGTAAGTTTTCAGTTCTTCCAAGGTGATAAGGTCAAAGGAGAGGTATTTACTCTTTTCCTGGCCTGTGATCTGGTCTGTGAGTGACCATAAGCACTCTTTTCTGCCTTGGAACCATGAGGACGATTCTTTTTTCACTGCTACTAATTAATGCAAATTAAAACAGCTCTTTAATATGGCAGAGTAAAAGCAGTGACTTGCTTGAGCTCTCCCCCAAACCCCTCTAAATACCTGTAAAAAATGACTCTAAGCAAATTCTAGAGCAGCAGAACCCGCAAAAAGACAGAGTGAAACAAACTTCCAGGCCAAGACAACCTGGATGGTTGACTTCCACCACACTAGCTTTCCTCCACACCCCAGCACTGCCACCCAGGACTGCAACCCAGATCCAGGCCCAGGCAAAGCAAGAGAATATTGCCTCAGCACCAGGAAAGAGATCTCTGCAATCCCCCCTCTGATTAGCCACTCGATCCCCCTACCATCTGTGGGCCAAGAACTCCAGAAGTAGTGACCTGGGACTGTGCCACAGCTGGGGCCTGACCATGCTTTTCTCTTAGCCAGGTCCAACAGACATTTCCTACCGACCTTCTAAGTTGTCTTTGGCATTTGTGGGTTGAGAAGTCTGGAAACGACCTCAGCTGCCCATGATTCAGTCCCCTGAGGCCTGCTCAGGGTTTGCTGTGGCCTCATCTTTGCCTGCGTGGCCCACACTAAACTGCTGTCCTCTCCCAACTCAGTGCTACAGACCTTTCCCTTCAACCATCCAGGTTGTCTTGGGCTGGACATTTGTTTCACTCTGTCTTTTTGTGGGTTCTGCTGTTCTAGAATTTGTTTAGAGCCATTTTTTACAGGTATTTAGAAGGGTTTAGGGGAGAGAGCTCAAGCAAGTCACTGCTTTTACTCTACCACATTCCAGAGTTGTTTTAATTTGCATTTCTCTAATTATTAGTGCTTTAGAACATTTTTTTAAAAAATATGGCTATTGATTGATTTATGAAAACTAATTATTAGTGATTTAGAACATTTTTTTAAAATGTGGCTATTTATTGATCTATGAAAACTGCCTATTCATATCCTTTGACCATTTATAATTTAGGGAGTGACTCTTTTTCTTATAAATTTGACTCAATTCCCTATATGTTTTAGAAATGAGACCCTTTTCTGAGAAAGTTGCTGCAAAGATTTTTCCCAGTGACCTGCGTTTTCTTCTAATTTTAGCTGTATTTGGCTTTGTTTGTGCAAAAGCTTTTAAATTTTATATAATCAAAATTGTCCATTTTACTTCCCATGAACCTATCTCATGTTTGTTCATGAACTCTTCCCTGAAACATAGATCTGACAGGTTATTTCTTCCATGCTCCACTAATTTACTTATGATATCTCTCCTTATGTCTAAATCATGTATCTATTTTGAACTTATCTTGGTATATTTCTGGTCAGAAAAAGATGCATTTAATATTTCTGCTTTTTTGCATTTGTTTGTGAGGTTTTATGCCCTACATGGTCAATTTTTGTCTAGGTGCCATGCACAGCTGAGAAATTTGTTCCTTTCTTCAGAAATCTATCACATCTAACTTTTGTAAAATTTTGTTCACCTCCCTAACTTTTTTTTTTGGTTAGATTTATCTCAGTCCAAAAGGGGGTAAATTGAGGTCCCCCTCACTATTATAGTTTTACTGTTTCCTCCTGTAAATTATTTTTAATTCTTCCTTCAAGAATTAGTATGCTATGCCATTTTGGCACACATATATTCAGTATTTATATATTAATTCATTGTTTAGGATACTGTTTAACAAAGTGCTTCCCTGTTCATCTCTTTAATTAGGTATGTCTTTGCTTTTGCTTTATCTGAGATCATGATTTCTACTGTTGCCTTTTTTACTTCAGTTGAAGCATAATAGATTCTGCCCCAGTCCTTTAACACTATGTATATCTTTCTTTTTCAAGTGTTTCCTGAATGTATTGTTGGATTCCGATTTCTAATCCATTCTGCTATTCTCTTCCATTTTATGAATAAATTCATCTCGTTAATATTCAGTTGTGATTGCTGTGTATTTCTCTTTATTCTATTCTCTTCTCCCTTTTTCTCCATCTCCTCCTCAAGCATCTATTTTGCTTTGGACCATTGCCCTCCTCAATCTACCCCCCTCACTCTTACTGCCCTCTCCTACTTTCTTTTAACCCCATTCTAACCTGCTTCCCTGTTGGGTAAGATAAATTTCTCTGCCCAATTGTGTGTATATTCTCTCATCTTCGAACCAGTTCAAATGAGAATGAGGTTCAAGTGTTTCCCACTCCCATTTAGCCCCATTCTCCTCTGCATTGTATAAACTCTTCCTTGCATGTCCCCCCATTTATAAGTGAAATAATTTTCCCCATTCTTCTCCCCTGCTCCCTTTCCCAGCCCCTTTCTCACCTTTCTCTTCTTTTGAGTTCATCTCAACATAATGGAATCTCACACAGGCCCTCTGTCTTAATAAGCTCTAAGACCCCTGTTGATGATAAAGTTCTAAGCAGTTGCATTCATCATTTTCCCCTATAAGAATGTAAACTGCCTAACCTTGTTTAGTCCCTTATGATTTCTTACTCATGTTCACCTTTTTATGTTTCTCTTGAGGCTTGTATTTGATTGTTCAATTTGATTAAGTGTCCATTCACAACCCACCATAGGATTATACTGTTTTGCTGAGCAGTTTATTCTTGGTTGTAATCTTAGTTCCTTTGCTTTCTGGAGTATCATTCCAAGTCTTCCATTCCTTTATATTGTTAGTTGCTAAATTTTGTGTGGTCCTGACTGTGGTTCCATGGTGCTTGCTTGTTGTGGAGGAGCCAAGCCAAAAATGTTACCTTTACTCTGTCATCTTGACTTCATCTCTAATTTAGTAACTTTTTTTTTTTAAGCAGTTACAAATCGCTTCCCAGAATGGCCAGGCCAATTCACAACTCTATCAATAGTATATTAATGTTATCTTTTCCTGTAGTCCCTCAAACATTTATATTACTTATTTTGGTCAACTTTGCCACTTTGAGGAGTATGAGGTGGAACTTCAAAGTGAATTAAATTTGCATTTCTCTAATTATTAGTGATTTGGAGAATTTTGCATACAGGTATTGATAGCTTAGATTTCTTCCTTTGAAAATTGCCTGTTCACATCTTTTGACCATGTATCAGTTAGGGAATGGCTCTTATTCTTATAAATTTGAATTTGTTTCTTATATATCTTAAATATGTGAAGACTCAGTGAGATGTTTGTAAAGTGCATACTACAATGTCTGGCACATAGTAAGTGCTTAATGTTTATTACCTTCCATATAAAGGAAAAACTTGCTACAAGATTTTCCCCCAGTAACCTATTTTTTTTTCTAATTTTAACTGCATTCAACTAACACCTTGCTTTTTTTAACCTAATTTTTTTTCAGTTGATGAAATTCGTCTTTTCTCCCTCTCTCCTCCCTTATTGAAAAAGAAAAGAAAAACAAAACCCTTGTAACAAATATGCATCAAGCAAAACAAATTGCTATATTGGCCATATCCAAAAAAATGTCTCAATTGCACACTGAGTCCATCACTGTCAGGAGGTAAGTAGCATTTTTCATCATGAGTCCTCTGTAATCGTAATGTTATCTCATGGTAACATGCACTGCTCAGTTTTCTGCCCCCTCTTTATAAAGAGGATGGTTAGAGAAGTGTGCTCAGCAGCAGTGCTCTAGGTTTGATACAATCTGCTTCTGCTTCCTTTCCTCCTTTTCTCTTCCCCAGAGCCCAGTCACAGCTTTCTATCCCTTCTTTCCTGTTTAACCTCAAACTTCCATTGTTAGTTTGTTTTGCTTTTTAGGATTAATCTCTCTCTTCATCTACCTTCCCTCTTATTCTCACCCTTTCTCTTCTCCCCTTGCCTGTTTACCTGTTGAGTGAAATGTGTTTCTGCATCAAACTGTGTATATGTAATCTTCCCTCCTTTGACCCAGTCAGGTGAAAGTGAAGTTCATTACTCACTCTCTCCATTCCTTGTTTGTATAGTCTTTTACTTGTGCATCTAAGTTACATAATTTTCCTCAAATTTCATTTTCACCCTCCCCAACCCTTCCCCACCCCCTCAGCCTCTTTTCTTTTTTCTAAGGTCATCAAAATATGACAAAACTGCTCCTAGGCTCTCTGTCTTATGCGATGCCCTCACTGACGCCCTAATTATGGTAGGGAACTAAAGAGACAAATCTGTGATCTATGATTCTTCATTTATATTTACCTCTTGCCTCTTATGTTTACATTTCAAAATTCCTTTGCAGCTCTGGTCTTCTCATCAGTAATGCTTGTAAGGCCTATATTTTGTGAAAGGTTCATTTTCCCCCTATACAATTATATTCATTTTTGTTAGGTACATTATACGTATTGTAAATCTGTATTTTTTCCCCTTCTGAACACTGTATTTCAAGCTCTTCTCCCTTTTAGGGAAGTAGCTGCTAAATCTCTTGAATGTTTTACTTATTTTCCCAGCTTTTTATAGTAGAGTGCCAGCAGATAGTGTTAAATATATTGATATTAATTCAACAAGCACTTATTAAGTGCCTGTGTGTTAGGCATTAAGAGTTATAAAGACAAACGAAACAGTCCCTGCCCTCAATAAGTGCATAGTTGACTAGGATATAATTGTAGAACAAATGCTGCTTTTCTTCCCACAGCTATGGTTCCTCTCAATGAAGCCTTTTTTTTTTTAACCTTGCAACCCTCCGCTGTGCTAGAAGTCATGGACAGAACTTATAGGTATAAAATCCACGAAATTAGTAACTATAGTGGTAGAAAAAAAACTTTTCAGGATAAGGTGACTATAAACTGATACAGATAAAAAAAATATATTAGACATAAAGGATGAGCATAAGCAAATTAGAAGAGCAAGAAATAGTTTACCTGTCAGATCTGTGGAGAATGGAAGAATTTATAACCAAACAAGAGACAGAGAACATTGAAATGGAAAATGGATAATTTTGATTACATTAAATTAAAAAGTTTTTGCACAAAGAAAGCCAATGCAATCAAGATTAAAAGGGAAGCAGAAAGCTGGGAAACAATTTTTATAGCCAGTATTTCTGATAAAGGCCTCATTTCCAAAATATATAACCGAGTCAAATTTATGAGAATGTCATTCCCCAATTGATAAATGGTCAAAGTTTTCAGATGAAGTTAAAGCTATCTATAGTCATATGAAAAAATACTCTAAATCACTATTGATTTGAGAAATGCAAACTAAAACAACTCTGAGGCACCACATCACACCTATCAGATAGGCTAACGTGACAAAACAGGAAAATGATAAATGTTGAAGATGTGGGAAAATTAGAACACTAATGCATTGTTGATGGAGTTGTGAACTGCTCCAACCATTCTGGAACTTCAATTTGGAACTATGCCCAAAGGGCTATAAAACTGTGCATACCCTTTGACCCAGCAAGAGCACTTCTAGGGCTGTATCCCAAAGAGATCATGCAAATGGGAAAAGGACCCACATGTACAAAAACATTTATAGCAGCTCTTTTTGTGGTGGCAAAGAATTGGAAATTGAGAGGATGCCCATCAATTGGGGAATGGCTGAACAAGTTGTAGTATATGAATGTAATGGAATACTATTGTGCTATAAGAAATGATGAGCAGACAGACTTCAGAAAAACCTGGAAAGACTTGTATGGTCTCATGCGGAGTAAAGTGGGCAGAACCAGGAGAACATTGCACACAGTAACAGCCACATTGTGCTATGACTAACGTTAATAAATTTAGCCCTTCTCAGCAATACAAGGATCTAAAACATCTCCTAAGGCCTCATGATGGAAAATGCTATCTACATCCAAAAGAAAAACTATAGAGTCTGAATGCAGATCGAAGCATACTATTGCTATTTTTTCTTCTGCTTTGTTGTTTTCTCTTTCTTGTGGTTCCTCCTATTGGTTCTAATTCTTCCTTACAACATCACTAATGTGAAAGTGTTTAATAGGAATGTATATATATAGCCTATATCAGATTATGTACTGTGTTGGGAAGGGAGGTGGAGAAAAATTTAAAATTCATAAGCTTATGGAAGTGATTGTTGATAAATTAAAATAAATTAATTTGAAAAAAAACTGTGCATACCCTTTGACCCAGCAATACCACTTCTAGGTCTGTATCCCAAAGAGATCAAAAAATGGGAAAAGGACTCACATGTACAAAAATATTTATAGCAGCTCTTTTTGTGGTGGAAAAAAGTTGCAAATTGAAGGGATGCCTATCAATTGGGGAATGGCTGAACAAGTTGTGGTATATGAATGTAATGGAATATTACTGTTCCATAAGAAATGATGAGCAGGTGGATTTCAGGAAAACCTGGAAAGACTTAATGAACTGATGATAAGTAAATTGAGCAGAACCAGGAAAACATTGTACACAGTAACAGCAACACTGTGCGAGGACCAACTTTGATAGACTTAACTCCTCTCAGCAGTACAATAATCTTAGACAATTCCAAAAGACTCATGATGGAAAATGGTATCCACATCGAGACAAAGAACTATGGAGTCTGAATGCAGACTGAAGCATACTATTTTCTTTTATTTTGTTTCTTCTTTCTCAGGGTTTTCCCCTTTGGTTCTAATTCTTCTTTACAACATGACTAATGTGAAAATGTTTAATATGATTGTATATGTATAGCCTATATTAGATTGCACACCATCTTGGGGAGGGGAAGAGAAAATTTAGAATTCAAAATCTTTGAGGATATTTAATGCTGAGTACTATACTCTTATTTTGCCTTATCCCTTCATTTAAGAGAGTAGCTATGTTACTACAATCTGACATTTCCAAGTTAGCATTTCAAATGCTTATTTAAGAAGAAAAGAAATGGCAGTAATGGGTATTTCATAAACTATACCTGTGGTTTATTTAGCAGTGAATGATCCTAGAATACAAACAATGTTTTAGAACCTACAATTCCAAACCAACTAGAACAAAATCTTCAAATAGAGAAAAAAAAGATAGCCTTTAATGTAAATACAAAGTGTCACATAAGATTTCTCAATTAAGAAGCCATTACAGATGTTTCACAGCACAATGTATACAAATCTTCAAATTTCCTGTCTAGAAAGGTCATTTCTTTATGCTTGGGCAAGTCGTTCTATTATCCTCCTGTAGTCTGAAACAAGTTGCTGGAAGCTTTCCTCCAACTGTTCATGTTGCATGCTTATGTCTATTTGGTTCATCTGGTTTGTCAGCTCTTCAGGCCTGAGACATCTTCTCATTTTGGCAAGATCTCTCTGCTTTTTCTAGGCAGTAAATAAAATTATTTGTTAGGGGAAAAAAAGTCAATAGCTTATTTCCTTAAATCTATGTAACTTTAACAATAATATCCAATGTTAAAAACAACCTAAACAACTGTGGTAGCAGTGGAAATATTGAGTCAAGAGGACCTCAGTTCAAGTTTCACCTCTGATTCTTGCAACCTGTGTGACCTCAGTCAAGACATTTAACCCCTATGGGCCTCAGTTGTCATACCTGTAAAATTAGGGAGGGGTATTAGGGAGGGGGAGACTAGATAGCTTCTGAGATTCTTTGTAATTCTAGATCTGAGCCTATAAGTAACAGGAGTAAATATAGTTTAAAATCTTTAAGGAAGCCTAAAATTTAAACTTAATAGTTAACAGAAAGTAAGTTAATAGTTAATTTAAAAAAATACCAAAGATTTGAAGCTTGCAAATACTCTTGGGAATAGTGCCCAAGAGAACTTGATGTTGGCCTCAGTTAAAGACAAACATAAAATACGAGGTGGGTAATGTGAGTGAAAAACTAGTGTAAGGAAATTTTTGGACTGGGCATTAATCTTCCCCTCAACCCTGATTCCATTGCAAAATCAATCCTCAGTCTTCTCTGAGTGGTTTATACATGGGTTACTATGAACAGAGAATTCATCATCTTGCAGCCAATTTGATGGTGATGGAACCCTTTCTGTATTTTGCAGTCTGAGGGCCAACCTCACCATCTGTTGCTGGGACCATACTCAAAAGATTTTTCAACTTAGTAGAATCTACCAGTGCTTCTGCCACACAGATATTAGTCCCAAAGGATTCAGGGATCTCATCCTTGCCACACTGGAAAGATTTTTTTTTAACAGCAACTTTAAATCCCTGTCTTGTCCTTGCTACTGAGCACTCATTTGGTTCCCTATCACCTCCAGGATTAAATATAAAATTATCTGGTATTCAAAACTATTTCTAACCTAACTTCCCACCTTTCCAGTCTTCTTACATCTTATCCTACAATACTATAGGATCCAGTGACATAGCCCCTTGTTGTTCCTCACAAACAAAACATTCCTATCTTCTGAATCCAGACATTTTTACTGGCTATCAACCACGCCTAGAATTTTCCTTATTCTTACCTAGGCTTCTCTAACTCTATTCAGGGCCAAGACAAAATCCCACCTTCTACAAGAAGGCTTTCCAGGTAATCCTTAATGGTAGTGCCTTCCCTCTGGTCAATTATCTCCAATTTATCTTTTAAATATCTTGTTTGTATATGGTTGTTTGCAAGTTGTCTCCTCCTTTAGAACTTGAGCTCCCAGAGAGTAGGGACTTGTTTGTTTTGCCTTTCTTTGTATCTCCAGCACTTAGCCACTTAGAAGGCACTTAATAATACTGACTAACTAGATATTTAAATGACCTTTATAAGACCCTTGGTTTTTAGACCAAGCTCAGAATTTTGGTAATAAGTAGAAATCAAAATAATATAATAGCCAGGGTTGCTTGTTTCTACACTGTTAACAGCTTTTGCTGTCTTCAGTTGTTTACTTCTGAGCTTTTTGCTTTATCAAATGATACCAAGCCCCAATAAACAGCACTACCCACTTTTTTTAAAGTAGAATACATTCAATAGCATGTTTTAATTGTCCTCTTATCACACTCCTTCACATCATATATTCTTTGGTACAGTTTTAGGTTGATAGATAATATTTCTCATCATAGGGCAACTCTCTGATCCTACCCTCCAAAAATCCCTTCAAAACTAGTTTGGTGAGGGGTTTTTTTCTTTTTTTTTGGTAGGGGAAAATAGGAAACTAAGGATAAAGAAGTATTCATAATTATCAAGGTATTTTCCATAGAAAATGTCAATCATTTAGCAACACTGACTAATTAAGAGAAAAAAATAAGAAATAATGTAAGAACGTTGCTGGAATGCAGAAATAGGCAGTAGCCAGAGATTTCACTTTTATATTTGTAAATAAGACATAAGCTTCAAGAAACATTTCAACAAATATTTAAGTATCTACTATGTGTGGAGTATGCTGCTCTTGTGTGTGTGTGTGTGTGTGTGTGTGTAGTATACAACATGTAAACAGAAAAATAAATAAGAGATAATTTAAGGAGGGAAAAAACACTAACAAAGGATAGCAGGAAAGGCTTTCCATAGGAGGCAGACCTGAGCTTAAGCCTTGAAGCAGAGCTAAGGTGAGGAAAACATATTTTCCAGACTTAGGAAGTAGCCTATGCAAAGGGCATGGAGAAAGATGGAGGAGTTCAGAAGAACAAGCAGGCCAGTTTAAGCTGGAACATGTTATGTATGAAGTATGATCAGTTCTGATATAATATGATATACATTCCCAAAGAGCATCTCAATGTGCAAAACTACACAATAAAAACCACAGTATGTATGGAAAAATATAGGGTTATGGCCACAACATTCAAAAACTTAATAAGTGACACATAAAAAACAGGAACCTAATAAAAACAGTAGCGCAATTTTATACATGTTACAGATTATTTTAAATACTACAAAACAAATAGCAGCATTCATGGCCACCAGCTGGCAATGTCAAGGGCTAAGAAAAGAAGGTGGCCTCAGGAGGTTGTAATTCTAGAGGCCCATGGCTATTTGGAAAGTAAGGAGAGGGAGGTGGAGTACCATAGGAGATATACCATAAATATGGCACTTTGCTGTGAAAAAGCTGAGGTTTGCTTGTGTAATTGAGTGTGGGAAGAGATACAGCTGGTGAGTTATTGTCAGTAAGTATTACAGTTTTCTATTCTTGCTATTTCTCACAGATGAAAGTGTAGGGTGAAACTGCATAGACAAAATCTGTGTTATGTTCAAACTATTCTCTAAAATATAAATCATACTGGAACAAATTCACATTTTCAAAAAAAAAGTTACAGCAGAATTGACTATAATATGAAATAAGTCTGGAAAAATATGCTGGAACTGATTGTAAAAGGCTCTGAATGCCAAGCTGAGGAGTTTGTATTTTATCTTCAAGACAACAGAGAATCATTGAAGATTCTTGGGCAGATGAGTGACAAGGTCACACTTGTGCTAATTTAGGAAGATGATTTTGACAGCTTAGTAGAGAAAGATTGAAGAGGGAGGCACTGAAAGTTAGGAGAGCAATTAGAAGGATACTGCAATTTTCCAGATGAAAAGTGAAAGTACCTTGAATCAGGTTGGTAGTCAACTTATTAGAGAGAAGGGGCTGGATGTTGTAGAGGTAACTGATTGGCTCACAGGAAAAGTAAGGTTAAGTGAAAAGTCCTAAGTTTATGCAAGTATGGTGACACCTTCAACAGAAATAAGCTAGTCTGGATAGTAAAACTTCAAGGGAGAAGATAATGAGTTCCATTTTGGTCATTCTGGTCTTGATGTGCCCACAGGACATCCAGGTGAAGAACAGTTACGCAAATAAGCTTAATGTTAAAAACAAAACAAAATTATGCTTTTGCACTGTTAATATATTTCACCTTTAGTTAATTCAGAATTACTTTTCTACTTGGAACATACAATATCTGTGAATAAAGAAAAAACTCTACTCTAAATGTAGAATGGAAGACATATATTTATCTATTAACTTAGACTATTTTCCTTTAAGCTTTCATATCTACATACTCCCTCCCACCCACCCCCAATCTTCTCTATATACCCCATGCCTGAAATAAGGAAACATGGATCTGGTCATTTTGGTTCTTAAGTCACAAAAAGATTTTTTAATTGAAGTACAATTAAATATTAAAACCGTCATATAAATGAACATATAATTCTAGAAAGTAAAAATGTTTGTAATTCTAAAAGTTCCCTTTTCTCCTTATTTTACTCTGTCCATTCAAAGTGACTACTTGGCAATACAACAGTATTATATGCCATAAATCATCCAGACACAAAACCTTCTGTTTATATAGTAAGTACACTCTATAGGGAAGCTTTATTTCTCAGCTTCCCAATTTTACGAAAAACAAGAAACTCCACCACATTTATTTGTATTTAAAATATTTAATGGATCAATTTCTTCATTCATGGTCCATTGTGTGAAAATGTATTTCCCTTTAGAAACTTTAAATAAAACATGTTTTTATTAATGTTGTGCTTATTTATTCAAAAGCAATTTACTTGTTTTGTGACTTTACAGTCAGTATTAGCCTTACAATTCTTATGATTGTGGCTGTTATACCAAAATTCATTCCAAACAAAGAAAAGACAGTGAAGAGGAAAAAAATTATGTTTTCCAAGGTTCTTGGTCAGTTTCATAAAGAAAGATCCAAAGTAACCACAGTAGTCCTACCCTCCTCAAAGATACATACAAATATTTTAAGGCTTAGTACATGAGCATTGATATTAAAATACTAGAATTATAATAGAAAATTTTTTTTAAGTTAGACATCTTCAAGCAGTTTTAATATTAAGAAATTTCTTTTTGATGAATTTCTAGTAAGTATGTATACAGTCTACTGTGGTATTATACCTAAGGTAGTAAAATTAAAAAAAAAACCTCTTGTAAAATGTAATATTATAACTGGCCTGTCTACTAAGTTATATTTTGAAGTAATTATATTTACATGTCAGGTGATTATGAAATCAGTCCAATGTACTGGTTGTTGAAATAAAAATGCCCCCCCCCAAATGTTTTACATTTCAATTATTTCACCTGTATTTTGGTACAAATCAGAAAAAAAGTAATACAGTAAAATTTCACATTTATATGATAAAGTGGATTGGCTCTGGATTTAGAAAACCTAAGCTCAAATTCCATCCTCATGCTTAGTACCCATATGACCTTGGGAAAGTTACAACATCCCTGGGTCTGCTGCCTCATCTATAAACTGAGGATGCTAGACTAAATGACCTCTGAGGTCCCTTCCAGTTGATGACCTATGAGTGCATGCATTTACACTGCCAAAAATATATAAGCAATAGTAGTTCATTAGAGGACAGAAATCTTAGGAACAAAAAAAGTTAGTATTTATCATTGAGTGGACCTAGCTCTAGTTTCATAAATACATGGCTAACAGAAATGCAATGTCTGATTTATATTTTAATACCAAATGAAACAGTTTTGGGAAAGACTTGCACTTTAGGGGGAAAATCACACATTAAACCTTACTGCACAGAAAAATTAGTGTGAATGAACAAAGAGCAACATGCACTAATATAGGGATAGCAACTAGACCTGTAATTTCATGGGTATAGGGAACTCCTACATGAGGAAACACTACCAATACTTATGGGCACTTTCTCTTCAACAAAAGTGGTGGCAAGGGCACTAAAAGGTTATGCAACTTGCTCAGAGTCACACAGTCAGTAGGTATCAGAGAAGGGACTTGAACCCAGGCTTTTCTGGCTTTGAGGCTGGCTCTCTCACCACTACACCTTTCAAGACTAAACTTATGTCAAAGTGAGACTCTCCACATCCAGACACATTCCCATTTATATGACAGTCATAGTAGGTAGTGCACAGAGGGAGAAGCATCTGCCCTGTCTCTACTACCAACTAGCTGAGCCTTTGCACAAATCACTTATTCTTCCTGGGACCATTTTCTTAGAAGGGAATTGAATTTGGTCATCTCCAGAGCCCTAGATTTGACATATCTCTATGCATGTATTACATATCTAAGACTGTTTCTAGAAGCTGTTAAAACTTTGGTGAAGCATTTATTTCTGTTGAATCAGAGTGAAGACTGTGAGACTTCTATTATAGCCTCCTCCCACCACTGGTGTCATTGAGGAGAGTCATCTACTCTGTTCTATTCTTGGAAGATTTTGGGCAAGTTGGTCCTCTTGGTCCTGCTTCCTTATCTGTAAAGTGAAAAAGTTGGACTAGATGGCTTCTAAGGGCCTTTCTAGCTCCAAAACTATTATTCTTTGAACCATATCAATGGAGACACTACAATCCCTCCAAAGGTAAAAGGATTCCTCTATGCCCAATTGCAGTCTTAATCCTTTGATTTAAACTTATACCTTTATAGACACGAAGAAAAAATTACCATCATTCTCTTAAAAGTCTGAATATGCCAATTAAGTCACTACCTTAAAATTTTTCTGGTAAACTCCTCCCTATGGGCACTCTTTTCTGTTCCTTTAATAATTTCTCTCTTCTGAATCTCCTCCATTTTTAAAGTGTGCTGAACAAAACTGGACAATCTCCAAAATAGGGGTTAAATTAGTACAAAACATAGTAAGAGGGATTTCCTGGTTCTTACATTTCATGCTTTATAGCTGGAAGTGGCCTTAGAGATCATAGTCCTACCTGTACAAGCAGACTAAAGCTCAGGCAGGATATCAGATGATACTGAAATAGTGTATATTAAGCACTTTTGCAAACTCTAAAGTTCTAATATAAATGTTGACTATTATAATTAGTATCACCAAGTGGCTTTTCTGCTCTTATGTTACCACATAAGTGAGGTATTGAACTTGTAGTAAATGATAACTCTCAAGCTGACTTGTTCCTACTCTATGTTTTGGTGGCCTTAAATATAAAAGACTACATATTTATCCTTACTGCCATCCAATTTTGTTCAGATTTTTTCCAGTTGGTCTAAAACATTCAAACGTTTATTTGTCTTTAGTATTAAGTTATTAACTTGATCTAATCATCATCTAAAAAATCTGAGGATTTACTGAGCTCCTTTTTATAGATCATCAACAAAACATTGAAAAGAACGATGTTCTTCATGAATGATCCTTCTGGGCATACCAGGATGACAAAACCAGTCAATTAAAGCAATCTGGGTCCAATCCAGCTGTACAACTAACAAGCTAGTTGTTCTTATGTAGCAGAACAATGAGAAAGATGATGAAACCTGGATGTTAACTGAGTTGGTTCGTGAAATAGTGAGTGTCCCCTTTTTCATTAAGAGTTCTTTAAGGAAAGGCTGGATGATTATTTATTGATATTGTGTGGGGAATTCTTGTTCAGGTATGGATTTTATTTAATATCTACTGAAGTCCCTTCTAACTCAAGAGTATCAGTTATAAAAATTTTAAAATAGGAAGTAATTCTTAATCTCAAAAAACTATTCATTAATTCTCATATCCCCACACTTAGCTCTAACCCAAAGTAACTTCTAAGCTTACAAAAATTCTTTTGAGAACACAGATTTGTCATGTTTAGATCAGAGGACCATGTTTACCCACTTAATTATGAAGAATTAAGAGAACTGAAAAGGCAGGGCACGCCAATCAACTGTGATTGGTACTTTTAAGTTCTAACATTATGAAATATCTACTTGTTTCAAAGTCATAACAAATATAAAAATATGTACTGATCATAACAAAAGCAGAATTAAGAGAGATCAGTTTGAATTCTATAATAGTTAAGGAAATACAGCTTTATTACCTCTAATTATATACTGTGAAGACAAAAAAGTGTAAGAGGAAAACAAGTTCATCTCTTTAGAGACAAAAGGCTTCACATTACAAATTATTAAGGAATTAGTAGTGAAGTTTTATAGGTTTTATTTAAATTAGCATAGAGATAGAAGATAAAGGACGTTATTGGTCAAACTACCTTTTCTAACCTGTTTCTGCTTTACTTCATAATATTAGTTCCCTGTTAGCTTTCTCTCTCTGCTCCAATCTTCAACTTGCCTTTTATTCTCCTAATAACCTAGGCTCCAGAACTCACATCATAGTCATCTTTGACTCTTCTTTCTCTTTCATATCTCACATCTAGTTATCAAGTCCTGTCAATTATACCTTCCCCCTCCATTCCCAGTGCTACCAACCTAATTTAGGCTCTTATTACCTCCTGGCTGGAATATTTTAATAGCTATAAGATATAGCTATTAGCTATAATATTTTAATAGCTATAAGATAATAACCCTGCTTCCAATTCTCCTGACCACAATATTTTCTACATACTGCTACAAAATGAATTTTCCTAATTAGGAAATTCAGATAATCATTCTTCTGCTCAATAACCTTCAATAGTTCCCCTTTGGAACGTAGCAATCATATGGTTCAACACTCCCTAGAAGAGGAAACTGAAGCCCAGGGAGGGTAAATGACTTATCCAAAGTCCATAGCTAATACAAGTAAAGTCCAAGCTCCTTAGATGGTCATTCAAGAGTCTATGAATTTGGCTCCAAGCAACTACTCTAACTTTATATCAAACCATTTCTCTTCATATATGCTAAGCTACATTTAAAGTGGGATAATTATTATTTGCTAAAACTTATCCTGCACTTTCCAACCTCTATGACTTTGTTCATGTCATTCCCTACACCTAAACTGCACACGTCCCCAATTTCTGACTACTGAATCCTTCACACGCCTAAACAACCAGCTCAGGGACCAGCTCCTATATGAAGTCATTTAGTTCAATCCATACTTGAAAAATTATCTAGTATCTGCTTTAAGATATCCAGCAAGTGGGAACCCACTACCTGTCAAGGCCTATTATTACACTTCTGGAGAGCTCTACTTATTAGGGAGCAGCCTCTTAGACAAAACTAAAACCACTCAAATGTTCTCCCTCATTCTTACCCGCTATTTAGTTCCTGGATTTTTCTGACATGACTGTATTTTAAATAATGCTATTCTATAGTTCCTTTCATTTTTTCTTTTCCTTTTGAATAGAGGCCTTTCAGGGCCATATTCTAATCATGATCCCATTTCAGAAAGTCTCAACAATCCTAGTGAAGCTGACTGATGAAAAGTTAAGTGAGAAAAACATGGAGAACAATTTATACAATAAAAACAAGTAACTTTGAAAAACTTAAGAACTCAGGTCAATAATCTTCTTTAAAATTCTTTTAAAAAATCTGAAAAACTTAAGAATTCAGATCAACACAATAAAATTAATCATGACTCCCCAATACCAATAATGAAACATGCCCCCCTACCTACCCACTTCCTGATGAAGAGGTGATGGTGTCAGGGCGAAGAATGAGACATATCTTTTCTGGATGTGGCCAATGTGGGAATTTGTTTTATTTGATTATGCATATTTGTTACAAGAGCCTTTTTTATTTTTTTCAATAGTAGGAGAAGGAAGAAAGGGAATACTGCTTTTTCTTAATTAAAGAAAAATTGTAATAGGTTCAAGAAGTTCAGTTGAGTAATATATAAATTCATAATGGATAATTAAATTCTTTAACACAGATGTTGGGAAAGATATGTAACCAGTTGATATCCTCATCATTAAGGATGATTACAATGCTCTCTAATACAATGTCTCTTGGGGCCACTAATCATGGACCATATACTATTGATTTATTTATAGGGTTTAACAATTTATAAATATGTTTACATACATTTACTTCACATCAGTTATCTTACGTTGTATACTTTTTCAAAATCCTTTCATTTCTCTTACCTGACAGAGACCATCTGACTTATAGAAACTTCTTATGCTTGACTCAAACTAGAGTTCCAAAATATATTTTAATAGAACTCCTTGGGGAGTTTGGTTTATAAAAAATACTTTTTGGTTTGAAAGTATATAGTGCTCCCTGAAGCCTTGAAATTCAGTAAAATGTTTAAATATTCTAAACACTCTTTTCCATGTAATCTTTTTCATTTTGTTTCAAATTTAACGAATATGTTCATAAAAGGTTTAAAGTAAACAGGTAAAATTCTAATTTGGCTCCTATCTGATTTATCTTACATTTAACTGGGATCTCTAATAACAACAATGTCAATAACGATTTTCAAATATACTAAAGAGATTTCTTGGTTTACAGACTTTTTGTTAAGTAATTCATGTTTTGAAGAAAATGTTGCTAAAAGTCAGTATATCTAGGAATATAAGATATTAGCTACACTTGAAAAACAATATACAAATAACTGGGAGAAAATATACGTGATTGGCTGACACATTAAACAGACCTTACCCAAGAAAACAATAGAAGTAGGCTGCAGCACTAATCTAAAGGCACATGTCAAATGAAGAATATTACTAAACAGCCCTTAAAGTGAGAGAAAGAAATGTATTCATCTTAGTGTCAAATTTGAACTGGTAAAATAGGATTTGTGACTTCAAAAACTTGGGAATTCTCTTGACCTGCAGCTTTGCAGGCAATTATCAATGGCTTGTGAAACAAAACTTTCTAAGGATTAAGAATGAATGATTCTGAATCTGTTTAGTATTAGTTTAATTCCTCACGTGTGGAGAAACAGCCATGGTTGTGTTCAGAATCTTCTGGAAGAGTTCATATTTCTAAAGGGCTTAAAGTTTCAAAAAGTACCATCTCTATTCTACAAGGATGAAGATACAAGTGTTATTATTCCCACTCAACAGATGCAGAAACAATGACTCAGAAAGATTAAGTGATCTACTCTAAGTCACATAGCTAAGAAGTATCAGTGTTAAGAATCTCAGAATCAGGCAGTCGTCATAATTTAGCTAATGATCTCCTGCTTTGTATGAACCAATTCTTTTTGGAAAAGAGACAATGAAAACTCTGGATTAAGAGAGAGCTGATGATTGATTGTGTATGTGTCCATTACAGTGTCTCTATAATAAAGCTGGCTTTTTTCTACCTCTATCTGATGTTATCCAATGCCTGAAAAGACTGTTTGGTTTTGTTTTAAAGTGGACCTGTGATTTTACAGCTGTAAGGAATTCCCTATAGAGAAATGTTTCCCCATGTGCACATCAAGAACTATTATTCAACTTAAAGTTTTAAAGAGTTGCCTGATGCACTGACAGGTTACACAACTTGTCCCAGGGTCCCAAGACCTCCCCTGACACACATATATGTCAGAGCTGGGACAGGAGGCCCATTCTTGATCCACCCTTTATGCTTGAGAAATTATCTTAAGAAAAGCAAAACAAAAGGAAACACTGACACCAGTCCCTTCCAAAAGGTAGTTTAGGCAATATTGTTAAGATTGTCTTGAAATTACTAAACTATCCCTTGGAGAAACTACGAGTAAAGTTACTAGATACTGGCTATTTAGACACTTCATAGAACTTTTAAATGGTACTTTGTTTCAGGTTAGCTCCATGCCTACTTATATAATGCCAAATATAACCTACATGAACTTTTGGTACTTGTGAGTTATTCCAGATAAAATAACCTAAGTGGTTTTAAAAATTTAAAACCTGGCTAAGACCACAACCACAACAAACCTTGAAAACCCAAGGAGGAAAATCTCAATAGCACATACTTGTTGATGCTCTATGTAACATAAGTGCTAGACAAAGTGTTCCTTTCTAGATAAAGACAGAATGATGTCATTAAAAACTCTAGATTCAATCTGATGATACATAATTAAGTTACCTCAGAATCATGTATTTTGGCCCAATCATTTCATCATTAATAATATATCCTAAAAAACACCCCAAAATGAACAGTTTGGTCAGAGATGTTCATAGTAGTCCTGTGTTTGAGGAAAGCGATAGGAAGAATCTAAATGTTTAACAGAGGAAAAATTATATTGTGGTAGATTAATGCAATGGAAAGTCTGTAATATAATTAAGTATACAAACAAGAGTAAGGAACAAAAAAAAAAGTAGAACCAGAAGAATGGAACAGTCACATGACCATATAAAAGGAAAAAATGACTGACAATGAATAGCAAAGGATCCTTACGACTTAATGGAAGTGGTGGAAAAATGAAATAAACTGATTCAATGTTAAGCTTTTAGTAAAATGTTTGGGGTTTTTTGTTTTGTTTTGTTTTAAAGAAAAAGCATGGCCTGGAGAATTTACAGTCTAATAAAATTCCCCAGACAACAAATAGATCAAGTCCCATCTGCCTTTATCCTGTACTGGGAAGCTGGAAAGTATGGCTAACATAGGCTTATAGACTTAAAGATAGAAGGGACATTAGCAGGCATCTAATCCAACCCCTTTATGGATGACAGAACTAGAAGTCCAAAGATCTCTACAAGCCAAATGGAATAAAATTACATTATGCATATTATATTCCAATTTCTATACTTGGGTTTAAAAAAAAAACAATGGTACAAGTACATGATGGAAGGAGATGTAACCAGTTAATTCAGGTGAAAAAGACCTGAGGATTTCAGGGAAACAAGTTAGTAAATGGCAGCCAAAAAACAACTAAGTGATTCTAAGTGAATTTGTGATTTCATCAGTTCAGATATTCCCTCCAATAATGTAAATTGTGCCATACCCAAGACTGCATTCCTCCTCCCCCGCCAAAAAAAAAAAACTGGTTCACCTCTGTTACTTGAATATCTTCCCATAAAAACTCCATCGGGGTATGGGGGTTCACACAAAGAGTTGGAGTGGGGAAAAGCTTCCTCAAATTCTCTTTATGTGCTTGGTTAACAATGCAGAATGTAGGCTGGACATCCATTATTATTCACTTTCATTATATGACTGGATCATCTTTCTTTTCATACAGTCCTCTGAGGAAAACTTTTATATAACTTCTTTAATATCATTACTTGTTGATAATTTAGCCAGTCTGCATACACCATGAACTTTTCTGTTATAACTTGTAGTCATACAACATCACCAGAACAATATTGGTATTAAAAAGATAACTCTTTGTTTAAGGGAAAAGTTAGGAATTATTAAAAGGACTCTAACATTTCTCAAAGACAACTGTGCTCTTCTCTCCTATAATCTTAGGTTGCATTATAGTGTACAGAACAAGGAGGTGATAGTCCTAGACTGCATTAGAAATAAAGTGTACAGAGCAAGAGGCTATAGTTCCATTGTACTCTGCCTTAGACCAGATATAGAAAATTGTGTCTAATTCTGGCCAACATATTTTAAGAAAAACAATGACAAACTAGAATTTAACTAATATAGGTTAACCAGGGCAGTGAGGGAATCTCCAAACGTGTCATGGAAGAACCGGTTGAAGGTACAGGGGCTATTTAGTCTAAAGGAAAATACAGGCGGCTATGATAGCTTTTTTTAAGCTGTCACGTAATGCTTTATCTCAGAAGTCAGAACTTAAAACAATGGGTAAAAGATCCACATATAGTACAGTGTGGGGTGAGAAACAGATTTGGTTGCTTCCTTCCCTTATGTCTTACTACCTCCAGTTCTGTCACTAACCAATTCTGGCAAAAAAGGACTTGTGGTGCTTAGGGAAAGGAACAAAGGCAATGAAGGAGGGGGGATGAGGTGGCAGACAAAGCCAGGCAGCAAGATGCAAGAGAAAACAGCACTGTGGTTGGTGGAAGGTCTGATTATAGTCCCTCCCCCAAACTAAACTGATAATAAGTTGTCCAGAACATGAGCATACTAGTTCTTTGAACTATCATAACCTCATACTGAGTTTTCAATACAGTTTAAACCCCCAGGTCTTTTTCACATGAGATCTAGCCATATCTGCACCACTACACCAATGATTCCTAAGCTTTTTTTTTTAATCATGTACTGCTATCAGTTAAAAATGTTTTACACATGTTCCCCAATATGTGTATAATTACTGATAAGATTATATGTTTATAAACTATTATACTAATAATTATGCACATGATAAAACACAAAAATAAAAATTTAAAAGGATAAGATGAAGATGAAATAATATTTCCCACTCAAATGATCTCCTAGATTTCATGATCTCCAGAAATTCATCATTTTGCAAGATGGATTCAACTCTAAATCATACCTCCTCAGATAATTACTCACCCCAAGTGCAGGCCTTATCGTTCCCCTGAGCACCCCCACCCCTTTTCAGCTTCTTTTAATGTGCTATCTCCCCATTAAACTGTGAGCTCCCTGAGGGCAGGGACTGTCTGTCCTGTGCCTTTCTTAGCACGGTACCTGGCACAGGTTGTTTTGTTTCAGTCATGTCCAACTCTTTGTGACCTCACTTGGGGTTTTCTTGGCAAAGATACTGGAATGGTTTGTCATTCTCTTCTCCAGCTCATTTTATACATGAGGAACTGAGGCAAACAGGGTTAAGTGACTTGCATCCAAGGTCACACAGCTAGTTACGTGTCTGAGACTCATAAAGGTGAGTCTAATTCCAAGCCTAGTGCTCTATCTACTTGGCCATCTAGCTGTACCTGGTACATAGTAGGCACTTAATAAATGTTTATTAACTCTATTTGATCCTAGAATCACAAGAAACCACTGAAATTTACTGAACAGAAAAATCATATGGTCAGACATCCCAGAATCTAACGTTGACCATCCCCTTTCTCCTGGATATTCTCTCCAAACTAAACTTTTGCAGCACTGCTTTCATCTGGCTTCCTTTCTAATTGTTGGATCACTTCTTACTGCGCCTGTCCCTTAACTGTGGGTGGCACCTGTCCCTTAACTGTAGGTGACTCCTGTCCCGAACCCTTTTTTTCCCCTTACACTTTTGTCAACTCCCAGGTTCAATTATCTTCTCTACTGAGATAACTCCTAAACTCATACATCCAACTCTAATCTCTCTCCTCAGCTCCAGTTCCACATCAATTGTTTTCTGGACATTTCCAATTGGATATTCCATAGGCATCTCAATGAGCTTTAGTTTGATCATGCTGAGTTTATTTTCCATCCTAAATTTGTTTCTTCTAAGTTCCTTGTTATATTGAAGGCATCATCATTTTTCTGGTCATCCAGATTCATATCCTCTGAGTCATCCACAACTCTATTTACTTCTCCTCCCTGTTATCTAAACAGTCGCCAAGTTTTGTTGTGAAAGCTGAATTGACATTTCTTCAATCTTCTTTTCACCTTTTTTGGCCACCACCTCAGTTCAGGCCTTCATCACCTCTAACCTGGACTACTATACCAGCTTCCTAATCAATCTCCCTGTTCAATTAGTCTTCTTTCCAAGCCATCCTCCCAAATCAGTATAGGTCTGATCACATTACTCTGCTGCTCAAAACTCCTCAGCAGACTCCCTATTACTTCCCAGAAATACAAACTCAAGAGTTTGACCTTTACATCTTTTTAGTCTGGTTCTAAGCCCACCCCTCTAGAGATTTAATTCACAAGACTTCATGCATACTATGACCTAGTCAAAATGGACTACTTGCTATGCCTGAAACTCAGAACTCTATCTCTTGTCTGCTTGTCTTTTCACAGGTTATCCCATATGCCTAGAATATACTCCCTCTTCACCTCTACCTCTTGTACCTTTCAAAGCTCAATTCATCTCCAATGGAAAGTCTTTTATGGCCCTCTTAGTTGTCAGTGTTCTCAACCTCCTATAATTATACTGTTCTTAATTGTTCATGCAAATGTTGTATCACCCCAGCAGAATGTAAGCTGAGGGCAAGGATTATTTGTTTTGTCTTTATATCCCCAGTACCTAGCACAGAATTATAGGACTTTAATAAATGCCTGAGTGAAGAAACATTGATGCCACTGGTGACTTTTAACTTAAAATTGCTGGTGGGCCAAATGTTCTCACATTGTTAGCTGGTACCTGTCTCTAACTACTTCTTTTCTCTACTCTCTTCCTCAGGGCAGGACTTTACACAGCATTCCTCTCTGACACTATTATTTAATCTTCTTGCGGCTCAGAAAGAGAAAAGAGAAGAGAAAAAGTACCTGTCATATGCCAAGACCCAGGAGAGAGTTTTCCCAAGTCAGTCCAAAGCTCCCTGGGCAATTACATAATTCACTTTTTTTCTAGCTGATCTGCTTGGTTTGCTTTTTTTTTCCTTCAAGTTGCACAAAATGGTTCAGGGCTTGCCTGGAGCAATTTTTTCATCCTAACTCCTTGCTGGAAACTTCTAGAAGCCAAACCTTCTTCCTCTCCCTCTTAACCTACAAATATTTAAACACACAATGGAATTTTAAAGACCTGTTTTTAAGACAAAATCATGGTGCAAAGTCAAAAGGATCTTCGGATTTACTCCATAATAGTTTACTGGACTTTTCACTCTGTGTCTTACCTTTGCCTGTTCTCAGAGCTATACTTACACAGGTTCTGAAGTAAACATTTCAGGCTTCATAAAAGATGAAATTCAAAACCACCTTTAGCTAAGCTCTTTGCCCTTTTAGGAACAACATCATAAGAAAAACAGACTATAGCTCCTAAATCAACCAAGAATAATTTCAAAAGGTTACAGTACACGTATCAATATATAACAACTTGAGCTAAATCCTAAGGTTTTACTAAGCTAAATTATTCTGAAACACACTTGGAAGAACTGCGATAAAGAAGTAGTTCTTAGATGCTCTTTATGTGTCTACTTTTAATTAAGCTAGTGAATTAATAGACTCAAGTTATAACTCCCACAAGTGATACTCAATAGTAGCATCCTCTATGCTATGAATAATGAGAGCTAAATATTCATACACAGGCAACTTAAGATTTAAAACTGCCATAAACAGAAAAACCATGCATATACTCAGACCAGTTCTTTGCCAAACACCATCATGGCAATTCTTCAGTCTTTCTGATGGGGTGCTTGGACCCCAGTCCTAGGACTCATAGGCTCAGTGAGGCAAACTATCTCTCCCTGTTATAAGAACAAGCTGACCTCTGTAGAATTTCCTTTGTATGAACAGGACCATCTTGTCAGGACTATCATGTACTGATTCCCACAGTTATCATATACAATCCAAAAGTCAAGCTATAGACATTAACTCCTGAGGCTATCTTGTTACGGATGTAACGGATCTAAAACACACCCCTTAGAAGCACCCCCCCAACACCATTCCCCCGCCCCTGGCTATGCCAGTAGTGAATTATGCCTGTGCCCAAGGTACAAAAACTGTATGTTCACCACCTAATTAGCATATTTGACACAAAATGCACAAAATTTTTCCTATATAAGCTTTAGCATCATTCCTGTTAGGCTGTGAGTTCCCTAAAGAGCTCTGCCTGCTACATAGAATTACAATAAACTTTTTCCCACTTGACCGGAAGACTGCTTGAGTCCAAGAATTCTTTCCAGATGACTCTACCCTGTCCCTTGACAGTTTGGAGTCCCTGTAGCCCTAAAACCACCTCATTTATAGTTGCTCAGAAGATGCCAATTTTTTTCACCTCCACCTTGCCACACCTTCCATATATAGAAAGTGAAAACTCTTAGTTTAGAGGTGGAAGAGAAATTAAGGGAGAAAAAAGAGACAGAGGACAGAAACATGGGACAAAAACATGGTGGGGAAAAGCCACCTTATAGTTACGGTGGTAGAAAAGGGTGCCACTAATACATTAAGGAAAAGGCATACTAAATAGGAAAAATGTAGAAAATAAGAAGGTGGAAAAAAGTTTGATGATCTTCTGGTCTTTAAGATTTTCCTTGATGCACAAAAAAGTGAAAGAAAAAGCTACTATGTGTGAATTTATCCTAATGGCAGGTACTTCAATTAACAAGGATAGTTTACATATCATTTAAAAAAAAATTAAAAGTAGTGGAGAAATTTAAATCATTCTAGAGCTTTTCTAGGCAAGTTAAAAAAAAGTCAAAAGGCAGGATGGTTTAAACCCTCCTATAACTGGTATCCAATAATACTTCCTTCTTGGCCTTTAAATGCTGAAATGTTGTTATTTTTCAGTCATTTCAGTTGTGTCCAACTCTTTGTGACCCCATTTGGGGTTTTCTTGGCAAAGATATTGGAGTGGTTTGCCATTTCCTTTTCCAGCTCATTTTACAAGAAAACTGATGCAAACAAGGTGAAGTGACTTGGCCAAGGTCACATAGTCAGTAAGTATCTAAAGCCAGATTTAAAATCACAAAGATTGAGTCTTCCTGATTCCAGGTCTAGCACTCTATTCATTGTATCATCTAGATTCCCCAAATATTAAATAGGACATAATATTTCAAGATGATTGAAACTAATTATACCTTATATGGACCAATTAATCTTCTTTTTATGTCCAGTCTATAGCCTCTGGATTGTTCAGCATCACCCATGTCAGTTACACGTAATCGGAGAATTTCATAAACTCGCCTAGCATGTTGCTGATAAATTAGACAAAAGAAAACAAATGTGAATTTCTCAAAATTTTTGAATACATACATGCTCTGAAGGATTCATCACCTGATTTAAAAATTAATGCTGTTCATAAAGAAACTTGAATTTGCTATATCATCTATTCTTCCATTAAAGTTACAGCAAAACCACATTAAAGTAGAAACAATGTGAAAACTTAGAATTAGGCAGTCAATACTTTACCTTTAGTCTAAATAAAGCAAAACAAAACAACAAAAATAGACCCTATTCTAGTGTAAAAAAATTCCCAAAGTCTTAAACTACTAAAAGAGCTATTGTTTACACACCATTGTACTTATTACACATAACTTTTAAAGCAAATCTCTCCTGACTTCAATTTTTAACACTATTAGTTAAAGTACTTATTTAAAAGCAGTAAAAAATGAGCTTTAAAAAAGGAAGACTTTTTCACAATTCACATCAGAGTGCCAAATCATTCCAAATTAGTGAGATTTATTTTTTAATAATGATTCTCCCATCATTATTTCTTTTTTTCAAAAATTAAGATTCTTAGACAATGAAATTAATGTCTTTAGTTTCTAGGACAGTCCAGAATCTTTTAGCATAAATCATAATAGTGTTTCCTAAGAAGTACTACTACCATACAAGCTATAATTCTTGTAAGCATGTTGGGTATAAAATGAACAGCATATGTTTCAAAGCAGAATCAGAACATTCTCCTTTACAAGCTAATTTTCGTTTAGGGAATCCCCATTACTGTCACAAAACTGCCCCTACTCCAAGTCTAATGTTATGAATGCTCACAATACAGGTTTCCACTGTAAGTAGATAAAATGGTCAATTTATTTTGAAAGAATAACATTAAAAACTAACAAATTTTTAAAAAGAAAGATACTTGTCTCCTTTATGTTTTCCACTACCAAAATGTTTGGGATCATTTTTAACAAAAGAAAACATTTCTCTTTAAAAACTAACATAGTAAATACCTATTTATAACAAGGGCTTTTCAATATCTCTCATTTTGTGGTAACTATGCTAGCAATGATGGAACAAAAGGTCAACCAGTTTGGAGATAAATCCCTTACTTATAATGTCTAGAAATCAAGTCCTGAACTAGGAAGGTTTGATATGACTAGCCAATTTAGGCTTCAGTTTATTACTGAGGATGTATTTAATGACAGTTTTGGGAAAAGATAGGAACATTTTACTAAAAATTATCTGGGTCCATATTAAGTCAAATTTAAGTATTTACTGAATGCTAAGTTTTTATCTAACATTATTATAACTCTTCATCATCAAACTTAACGTATTATATACCACATATAACTTCTCTTCTCTATTCCTATATTTCATCTAACTTTCTAGGTTCTCCTGAATTATCTTGGTAGTTCCATCTTGCCAAGGATCTTTGCTGCTTAATTTCAGCAGATCCACTATATCCTTCTTGCTCCTTCCCCTCCCCCCCATCTGTATATAAGCGGAACCATTTTTCTTCTTTCTTGGTTACTTTACTGTCCTTTGTCTTTAAACAGTACTGCCAGGACCATTCAAATTAACAAGCTAATGGGTCTATAATAACTTTTCTAGTAACTTCCTAGAGGACAAGGCTTATAGTAGACTGACTGAAATGCACTAAAGAACAGGAGAAAAATTTCTAGTTATGTTAAAAGATTGTATCTGATCAATCTTTCAATTTAGAATTTCCTTGTGCATCATGAACTAATAAAAAAACTGGAACTCTAAGCTTCTCAAATCTGCAAAATGAAAAAAAATTAATAAAAGGTCTAACTGAATTATCTATCTATATCTATTTTCACTGAAAAAACCCCAACCACATTCAATTATTCTCTCACACTAATTACAAACTCCAGAAGATTCAGAAAATTAAAAATATATTACATATTAATTACATATTACATATTATGGCAAATATTTGTATATTTTAATACAAGTCTACAATTATGCAGTAATTGCCTTCTGAGAACTCTAACAGCCATTCTTTATTCCTCCCAATGCCAAGGTCCTTTAAATATTTAATTAAACACCAAATTGAAAAGGGTTTTAATTTTCTAAGTTTGTATCCACAAAGGTTTCTAGACTGTGTTTTATGGTATATTTCCTGCCTCCCAACCCCAGTTATACAAAATGGGGACTTTATTGACTAACAGCTAATCAAAAGACTTCTAAAAAAAAATTTCCTTCTATAGGACAAAAATCAACACTTTAAAATAAGGATGAAAGGGGAAAAAAAAACCCTAGCCAGTTCCCATGCTAAAACATCATTGTTCCTTTCTATACTAATGTATTCATTGCTAAAATGTTAGTTTGCTTTCATATTGACAAAGACTAAAAATGATTCTCATTAAATTGTCAAGCCTAAACCAAATTTAAATAAGTTAGCTATTTTAAAACAGAAGAAAAATAATTAGGAAATCATAGGGGGAAAAAAAATTTTTGAGCACTGAATCACATGCATTTCTTAAATATTTGCATGCTTCTATGAATGATGAAGGCATGACACCATTATATTTTATGAACTAGTATTCATAACCACTGCCAGAAAGGAAATAGTATGTGAAAGCTATGTTGTTGCTTTTGGGTTTTTTTGGAGGATGTATATGTTGGTACTAGGAAGAATTTAAATCATTCTTTTCCTTTAGAAGTTTAGAAAGCATTTGCAAGGTGATATCTCTGGAAAGGGACAAACAATTTTGAAGTATATATTTTAAAGTACAAAGGAGCTCCCCAGCTTCTGTTCCAAGTCCTTCACCTAAGCAGAGGTATTAATGTTATTATAAACTTAAGACATCTCTTAAACATTCTTTCTTGCTTATATAGCTGTGTTTTGCAATATTTAAAGTTGTTTATACTGTAACTGCTGAAGTATGCCAGTTTCTGCCAACAATGAAGTGATCAAATGCTATATATTTATCAATATTTTGTTATATATTTATCAATATCTAAATATAGAATTTTTTGCACATAAAATTCAAGACTATTTGCCTATTATAATTTAAAATACCTTGTTTATTTTGAGCTTCTGTTGTGCCTCTGTTACCATATCTTGACTGAATCCTTGCATTAACTTGTCTGGTGAAAAGCAAGACAGATCTTGGCAAAGCTTCACAAGTACAAAATCTCTTAGTTTCACATAGCTTTCAGATGGATCTTCGGCTAAGGAAATAAAATAAATATGACAACATAACTCACTCAAAATAATTTCTTTTTATTTTGAACAATAAATACAGTCTAGTTTAAAGATCCATAAAAATTTAGGAAAGGCACAATGTAACTGGTTTTTGAAATACTTCTTACCAACTAGAATTGTGTTTAAGCAACAAAATTTCCCAACTTAGTAAAATATTAGAACTGAAATCCTTTCTTTATAAATCTATGTAATACTTATGACCTAAGTATTAGTCTTTTAAAGTACTACCTTATGTCACACTGCTGTCACAAGCAGTCTCGGTTTTCATATTCACTGAACTAAAAACATAAAAGACACACCACCAAGTAGACAGACATAGAATAGCCATTTCAGAGGCAGCCATTCACTAATACATGCCAAGTAAGTCAATTAATTTTAAATTCTATAATGTATGTAGGAGGAAAGTTGGTTTATTTTTGTTTGATCTCATAGCACTGACCTGCTTATGACTACATTAAAAATACAAAAAACTAGACCATAAAAATTAACAAATTTAAAAAAACCAAAACAGTTCTACTCAGCATAGGAAAACAATTATTTAAAGATGACAAAGTAATGACATAATAGCACAGGAAAAATTGTATTATATTGGAATGTGAGTATTGACCACATGGAAAACATATTTCCTCCAGTTTGCTGGCTAGCACACATCTGGCATTCAGCTTAATAATACATTCACATCAAAGATTTCTATGCTTAAAGAAGAAAACATGGCAATCTTTAAATTTTCTTTCCAACACAAATATCTAACACATCGAAATATCAACTACCTCTCTCACAGAATTACAGATTCACATGTTATTACATAGTTACATCTTCACAGTGCTCTCTGAAAACTGGCACTATGAAACATTTCAGCTTTATATATCACTCCACCTTCTTCTCTTGCCCAAACTAATAAAGGCACACAAATTGATCATTTTATCTGTTATCTATTTTTATTATACTTAGCATTACTTTTAAGAGTTGTTTTACTTTTTATTTTATTTCTTAGTTCTAAAAAACAGAATCAAAGGGATTTTTCAAATGTGTTGCTATAATCTGCACTCACGTCTAAAATATATTTCTATCAGGACATGAGCCATAATCTTCCCCCAACAGATTATGAAAAATTTGTCAGTCTGAACCAACAGTCATATAAAAAAGGATAGAATTTTGATCATGAAGTCACAAGCTAAAAACTTGTATTATCAACTATTGTCACAAGCATTTGAGGTTTTTATTTTTACTGGCATAAAAACTTTAAAAGGTATGGGAACTGGGGGGGTGGGTCCTAAGATGAGTAGGTAAGAAGGAAAAGGGGAGGTAGGAGAAGAAAGAAAAGAAACAGCAGTTTCAGAAGAAGTTACTCTAAGTGTCAAGTTAAGTCCTTGAACTTCAACATCAAGTTATGCAAATTCTAAATGTATATAAAACAGTATGTATGTATGTATATGATACATACAGCCAAAGAAAACTACTGAAGGGCACAAACACTTAAATGCTTGGTGATTCCCCCCCCTTTATTTTTTACGTATGACATGCTTTTTAATCATTCCCAATTCTACAAGTTTTACATTACTTTTATTTGATTCTAGGTACTAACGTTCTTATTCTAGTATTCTCTTCTTCCAGTTCACATTCTCTATTTTATATTTACTGACAGAGCATCATCTACCATCCCAAAAAATTATGAATATTTCTGATGCTTAAAATTCTAAAACCTTATTTTTAATCCTGCCCCTCCTCTTCCTAGCCTTTATGCTCCCATTCCTGGTCTTTAAGCAGTACATAGTTCCTTTAAGGTTATCTGTGTAATAAGTGTTTGTTTACTGACTATTTTAGACTATAGTAGATAAGGACCATAAAAGGTTATTTTAAACTTTAAGAAGAGTTACTAAAAGAGGACCTTGTATACAAATGCATGCAATAAATATTACGAGACTATTTTTCCAGAGAAAAAGAGAATTCAAATTCCATCACAGGCATGATGAATATATAGCAAGGTCAAAATCAATATTAGAAACAAAAGTGACTTTTAAAAAATCTTCAGCATTTCCAAAAGTAACCTTTCAAAACTATCAAGATAAATCCTTTTTATTTTCTTATTGGAAACAAACATGAAAGAATAGTATGGCCAGGCAAAGAAATACAGAAGACCTGTTAATAAAGCAGTCAGGTTCATGAAAGCTAAACTAGACTGTCAATTGGCCTATAGGCAACAATTAGCAGTTAAAAGAAAATTTGCATTTGCTCATGATGTATTCAATACACTAACCACTAAGCCTTCCCTATAAATACACCAACCAACTCTAATGGAAAATGATAACTTCAGATAGGAATTAAATAACAACTAAGATATTTGATCCAAATGAGAAAAAAAAAAGTGGAACTATTTTTTCTAATTTTGCTTGCATATGTTATGTACCTTATTTTTAAAATGTAAATACTGACTAAAGATCCAGACTTTTCAACATAAAATATTTTGTCCACTGACATTTAGGTCCTGAAAAGTGGCATGGAAAAAAGCAAATAAGACTAAATATAACAAAGAGAAAAGCCTATTTATTAAAAAGAAAATCTGATGTAACTCTAGGAGCAACTAGGAATTCACTAAATATCTCATAGAAATGTGGAACATGTTTTAAAATATTTATCTTAAGTAAAATTATAAATTTTAAAACTTAAAAGTATGTCATATTCTCTTCTCAACTGTCATACAATTGAAAGGTCACCTTAAACTATGCAAATAATCATTACCATTTTAGCTTAAAATAAGCCCTCACAGGCTGATTCCACTTCTAGATGTGCCTTGAAAGGGCCATGCTGCCTCTCAAATTTTTTTAAAATCTCTGTAACTAAGGGTAAAAGTGTTAGCCTTAGTGAATTTACAGTACCTCCTGACCCCAACAATTTGGCATGTCTCTTTTTATCAGTTGCTTTAGCGCCAAAGAGATAAGCAATAAATTAATAATGAAACATGTTAAAATACAGATTTTTACAAGGTTCATCAGGATACGCATTAGAAGACAAGGTCAAAGTTTGAATTTTTACAAGTTAAAACTATAACACTTAACAATATAAGTGCTCAGTTATAATAAAAAAGCTTCTTCTTAATGAAACATGAGATAGGAAAATGATATATTAGGAAAGGGGAAGTAAGATGAAAGTACAAATTAACCAAGAATAAAAAATTTAAATGTAGTATTCCAAAAAGCTCTAAAATATGAAGTTCTTGAACAATAAAGGGATTTCTAAAGGGCAAATATACTTATAGGATAATGTTACTGGTGAAGGAGAAAACTTTTATTCTCATGTCAAATTTTATTCTTATCTTCAATTTATACTTTAACATCAGGGAAGACACAATCAATTATTTTATATATTATTCTATCGGTAAAAATGCTTGTCTAACTTGGAAGATATAGTGGATATTCACAAGAGTATCTGTGATAGACAGACATCCTCAAAATGAAGATGCTATACACTACAAAATATTCTTACATTACTTTTATTCTAACACATGCATGAGATGTAATGCAAATATCTCTTTTCTAGAAAGAGGATAACTTAACAACAAAGTTACCAAGAGCAAATTTTAGTTAACGTAACTGTATAGAATTGGAGCAACAGACCTAGACACAAAGATATATTCTGGGACCTAGAATACACTGATGGTCAGTAAGATCTCATTTTAGTGAGTAGAGCAGCTTAAATGAGTAGTCTTTAACAAAAGATACCAAATTAAAACTGCATCAAATCATTGCGTCAAATACCACAAGCAAAGCAGAAGGATGGTTATTCATTTAAACTCAACTGAAGCAAATTATTATAGTTTATACTTCAATTCTTTACAGTTTTAGTGAATTCTCACTTAGCAAATATATCAAACTTGCAAACTTTCATTAAATCCTTGCCTTTTCCCCAATTTTGAATTCCATCTATCTTATGACAGCACGACGAAATGATAAGTCATCTCTCCATATGCTTTTGAGCTCCTTGTTGAAACTGCATGTTTCCCAGCAGAATATTCAAAATGGCAATTTGGAATTTGTTTCAAATCAATTTTAATTTATTTTAGATTAAAAGTAAGCGCTTCTTATTATATGGTGCTAAGGCTTTCTTGTAAATGAAATGAAATTCTATAACACATAAAAATAAAAGGGTTTGACTGTATTTCCAAGGGTCCTCTCAGCTTTAAAACTATTATCTTCTACATGTAAAAAGGGTTGGTTTCCATGGCCAAATAATTCATCACCTAATGGCCAATAGCTGGAATAGCATTTTACATGTTTTTTAAAAGTTATTTTCTCACAGTTTAAATAGCAATTTATTTCTTTAGCAACAATTCCATGAACTCAGAAAAGGAATAAAGCTGCATCATTTTACTTCAGGTTAAGTTACTTGCATTATTCCAATCTGTCCTTGCTCTTCAATTTTCATAATACTAACATATTGCTTGAATAGAAGAATCCAACAGATGAAATCACAGATTAAAGAGTCATTTCTTTCATTAGTTATTCTAGTCATAGCATTCAATTCAATAGATTGATGTTTGCACCATGAAGTGACTCTGCAATTCATCCATTTTAGCACTTTCTTATTAAGTGGCTTTATATTTTCCTCAAAATTATAATAACATAATGAAAGGAAAATTAAATATCCACAAACATTATTAATAATTTACAAACTTATTAAAATTTGTATCACATTCAAAAAAACCTTCCTTCATGGTTTCAACAAAGGAAGTATAAAAAAATAGATACTGAAAAACTAAACTTTTCTATGAATACCCTGACTAAATAAAAAGTTACAACATTTCAACATAATAGAAATGAATTGTGAACTTGGAAAATCCTTTCTATTAAAACACTCTATACAGCTAGTTAAAATGATACAGCCACTGCCCCCTAGGAGCTTACAATCTAAAATGTCTTATATAAGCCATGGTACCAGCTGAAGTCTTAATTCAATTGTGAGATACATAATACAAAATTTAGCCACTTAAAGTAGAAATTTTTCAGTAACTTAATATGAAGGTGAGAATAAAGATTTACATACCTGTAATATCAAGAACTATAGGAGAAGAAATGTAATATCTATGAACTGTTTCAAAAAGTTGGGCACCATGGCCTTCACCTTGAAATGGAGGCAATATCAACATCTGGCTACAATACAGAAAGATATTTTTAAATTTAAAAAAAAAAGATACCACTTGAAATGTGAAATCAGTTTTATATGATAAACAACTTTAAAAGTACCATAAAATCATGGAAACTTTATCTCCAAAAAATGTTAGATAATCAAACCATCTTCTCTATTGTTTCAAAGGGCACAATGAAATAAATCAGTGCATACCCACCAGATAATGGTGATTTTTTAAAAAACAAATCAACACCATTATAACAAGTATTGGAAACTTCAGCAGTTCCCTCTTCTGAAATAAAAGACAAGGCACGTGTTACACTGCCAATTACCTTACACGTGGCCGGGTTTTGTCTGGGTACACATAGTAATTATAGACTGTCATGTAGCCTACGGTCGCAAAGAGCGTAGCTCCATCCTTATTATACTTCTCAAATCTGCAGATAAAACAGAAAGCCAAGCAGGTCAATTACAGTCGCGCTCCCATGCAGTGTCCATTTTCTTTTCCATTCTCTGACTGAATTTTCAGTGTCAGCAAGCTACTCTGTGAGGGCCCAATGGATACACCTGCTATGTTCTGAATGTACAATTCACTTAATTGGTGTGCAGCAACTTGGATAAATCAGACCTCTTTACATCACTTCAGTGCACTTGCCTATTATAAAGATGAATAGGTGGCAAGTAAAAGAAAACACAGGCAAAGCTCATTTTACTGTTTAAGCCTACATTCAGGGCTCTAACGGACAACAGCATTTAATTCAGCTCTATTCTCAAGATCTCCCAAAGCATAATGAAGGAAAACTCAAGCCTGATAAACAATAGTTTTTCTTTCCTGGGAAAAATATCATTATACTGTCCCAATAATTGGCCCGCCACAATTAAAATGCAGGCTTTGTGGAGGTAATAAGGTCTACTGTTGCTTTAGAACTGTACTTACACTAGAAAGTAGTTCCATCTTTCATCATCCACGTCAATAAAGCTAGCAGTTTCAATAAACCACATCAAAAAGGTCTGAAGCCTTTCATGATATTCTCGAAAGCCTGTACATGTCATGTCAGCCTAGGGAAAAAGCCAAGAAAAGTCAGGTGAAACTCATCACAGAGGTAAGTGAAAGTCTGTAGAACACAAAACTGTCCTGTGGGAAAATGTCTGGAAGCAGAATGCTCTGATTAAGATGTGTATACACCCACACACCCACACACTCTGAAAAGAACTTTTTTTTAAATGATAAGAGCTATAATCTACAGTCAAGAAAGATCGCTGAAAATAAACCAAATACTGGATGCAACCTTCAGCAAATTAATAAGTGTCAATTTATGCTAAAGAAATATCTAGTTTTGTTCTTACCTTGTATACTTCGTAGGTAATGTTTTCTCCTATTTCCTTATTGTGAACTGAGTATGTATGGAGTAATGTTCCAAAGGGCTTAAAATTAACTTCCTTTTCCAACAATGAAATAAAATCATCTGTGTTTGTACAAAATCCTGGAGGAATGATTTCTCTAATTTTGCTCTCAACATCATCTGCCTATGAATTGTACATTAGAGAGGAATGGAAAAAAATTTAAATAAACATTTCTCCTTAATATTTAGCTGAAAACATTCAAAATCTTTAAAGCATAAGTAGGACTCAAGAACATGTAACTTCAACTCATAATTTTAACATATAATTGAAAGCATGGATATAAACTTTTAGTGAATTGAGGAGATTGTTATGTGTAAGATCACCTAGTCATACCTAAAACCACACTGATTTTGTCAAACTGGTCTCAAATAAGCACAGATACACTGTAATTTAATAAAAAGAGGTCACACAGCCACTGTGATATTCTTCCTGGTTTTGCAGTCGTGAATACAATATGATTGATGCTGACTATACTCCTACATAATCTTTGAAGTTTACCAATTTTAAAAGTTTGGAAATTGTGCTAGATAGGAAGAAACCAACATGTTTCTCTATTCAAGAAAGGGTTGCCTTCAGCAGTTGGATAAAGCTAATGACTGGGCAAATTAACAGGAATCTCACAATGAAAAAGGGAGGCAGCTCTCAACTCCCCCATACATTGAAAAAAAATTAAGGGTTTTTGAAGAGATTCAATACAAGAGATTTCCAACAGTTATTTTAGAATATTTATCAGCATTTTGGAGATGCATACACTAGTGTAATAGAAGTATGTACATATATTCATACATATTTGTCATGATTTCTAGACTTAGATTTATGGAAGAAGGAGAAAAAGCAAGTCTTAACAAAATTAAATTCAGAGATTAAAATTACCCTTGTTAAACAACCCTGATGAATGTTCAGACTATCAGCTGAGCAGACTTCATAATCCTTTTCAAAACCCCAAAAGACCACTTGATTGAATACATTTACTACTTCTCTTTAACCATGAATATTTGATGAAGTCTCACAATAAAGTATTACTGCTTCTCACCAGGCAATAAAACTTAATGAATTGGTCTCAACTTAACAAAACCTTACCCCTCAATACAGTCCCTAAAAGCCTGACACTACATTCAACAAAATGAGCTTGCATTCTATTCAAACTTTTTTCTGAACAATGAGGCCAGGTTTTTACTTAATGGAGTTTGCCGTGAGTTCAGCTGTAATGTTTGTATTGTATCTATTTCCACAAGGACTGACACAAGAACACTTTGTGTTAACTTACTAAGCAGCTCTTTCACACCGTTTACATGCATGATGGGTATTAGTTCTAAACCAAGACCCTTGCTACTTAGCATTCAAAACAGGGAAATTAAGATGCTTAGAACAAAATACACTACAAAAGGCTAATACAACATGCTACTAATTCCTGTCTTTTCAACCATCTTTAACTAAGTAGAAGCAATGCACCTGCAGATGAATAGCACTTTATCATCATTCAGTTACAATTTTAGGATAGAGAACCATGGATGGAGTTTATCACAAACAAGTTGTATTCTCAATGCTTTGGTACCACCAACATTTATATTTAACTTGTTTTCTATCTGTAAAAAAGAGCTATTAAACAGTTAGAATATAGCTCTACAATACTTTGCCCCTAAGCTTACTTTTAAATCATACAGTCTCTGCATCTGATTCATCATCAAGATAAAAGAAGCTGAATTTACCAGAACTCTGTTTTGTTCACTTTCTAAGCAGGATTTGATAAATATTTCTCTTTAAAACTACTGGTTAATCTGAACAACAGAACAGTAAAGACCAAATCAGAGATTTTATTTTACAATATCAATGCAATTTAAATAATTATAAAGGAATAACATTTTTCATAAGTCTGTTCTCTACTGATTCAAATACAAGGTATTACTGATTAATAATTTTAGGTTAGGTGGAACAGTTAAAATTGTATGTTTATAAAGTTCCCAACTTGAACAATTTTTTTTAAAAAAATCAGTTTAAAGACTTGACTAACATTTTAAGTTTTATATTACTCTCAGAAACTCGGAGATACTTATTGCCTTCTACACAGAACATACAGAACAATCAGTTTACAACTTTGTACCAATTCTTTCAATCACTTCAAATATTTCTTAGTTGACACCCCTTTTTTCATTCCAATAAAACTGCTGCAAGAATCACCTGGCTATGCTGGGGGTTGAAGGACATAGCAATATCAATTTTTTTAGTCTAACAAAGTTTTTTAAGCCCAAAGATTTTTAACCTTCAAGATAACAGACTATAAACTATAAAACTATAATAAATGACAGCAATTAACATGAAAGATACCCAGACAAAATGTTTTAACACAAACACCTAATTTTAATCTTTAAAATGTTGAAAGTGAATGGAAAAGGTGCAAAGGGTAAGGGTTAAATATTCTAGAGCTATTAACTTCCATTCCCTAAAAAGATTAACTACAATGCATTTATCTGATTTATGTAACAAAATTCGCTGTTAAAAACTGAATTCAAACTCCCTCCCTAAAAGCTGCAGGACAAAATGTAAACCACTAAATGGAATTTTAATCTCTACTTAGTTTTCTGGGGGAAACGAACAAACAAAAATGTATGTATAACAATGTGCCATAACATAATTATACACACACATACATATATGTTGAGGAAGGAAGTAATACAGAAAATTATCTTTTGGTTAACTGAATTTGATACTAAGGGTTAAGCCAAGTTCATCTTTTTGTTTCAAGTCTTTGTAAAGCATTTCATTAAAGTAGGTGTTTGTTTTCCTATGTTAGTGAATAGAGTATGCTGAACAAGGTTCAATTTTGCATTCTGAATCTCAATTATGCTTGTACAATACTGTAGCCTAAAAGAGTCGTATTCCCAACTTCTTTTATAAAGAATGAAGATCCCCTATTTTATATAAAAAATGCCATGGAACCCAACAATATTAGCTGTGATTTTAGCATCTACTGACAGGCAGCATAGTACAGTGGAAGGAGTGCTTTGAACTTGGGGAATCAGATGCCCTGTGTTCAATTATCAGCTCTGCCACTTACTACATAGGTGATCGTGAGCAAATCATTTAATTGGTCTGGTCTTAAATTTCTCATCTGTAAAATCAGGTCACTGGACTAAATGGCTTCCAAGGCCCCTCTTCTAGCTCTAGAGTTATGATCTTATGCTGAAGGAAAAACGTGGCAATGAAAAATTATGAATTCAGTAATATGTTAAGGTAAGTTTGTGTCTATTTGATTAATCCCAACATCCATATACATTTGAAAAGGAGTAACAACAGAAAATATAAAACTTCCAACAGGCCTTTTATTCAAGTTGCATATTCTGCTAGAGCTAAATAAAGAACAAAATGACAATGCTTGGTACATATGGATTCATGGACCCCTGACAATAATCTTACAGCTTCTAGGTTGGGAATCATTGACCCAGAATATATTCTTGGAAAGGGTTTTCTGTAGTTGCCTTTTTGGGGATAAACAAACATCTCATTCAAGCTTGGTTTCCTAACATTTGGGTTCTCCTAAAAGTTGAGCACAGGGAAAAAAACCTGAGTTTTTTAATTTTCTGGGTTTTGGTTAATGTTTTAGACTAAATGATATCTAAAGTACCTTACAATTCCAATTATTTTACTTAATATAGTATACAATCTGCACGTAACAACAAGGTGGACTTTAACTCATTACTGTGCTAAGAATCAGCAATATTAGATCCACTACTGATCCTTTCTCTGCTCCAGGGTAGGCTAGTGGAAAGTAAACCTAGTGGTTTTGAAGTCAGAATAACTGGATTAAAATCTTAGCTATCTCAATTACTACCTTGGGCAAAGTTTCCTTATCTATATAATGAGAGTATTAAATTAGATGTTCTCTGGTCCCTGCCAATTCTAAATTCTATAATTCTCTAGTATTTAGGTGACTATGAACATACTACAGTTTCTGGTATGAATAATTTTGCTGATATTTAAATACAAGACATCACAATCTTGTCTTAAACCATAAACCTCCAATTCTTGCTAGTTATTTCTGCAGTTAGAAGAAGAAAAAATATGGTAGTATGAGGTTTCATATTTGACTAAAAAGGAAACATGACAAAAACTTTTGAAAAAATACAGTGTTATTAAAGAACATTCATAAACAGCTAATTTGTAGTCTCACTTATATCAGAAAAATGATATTTTTATTAAACAAGCAAAAAGAACCCCAAACTAGTTGAACCTTGATAATTTTCCTTGATTACCTACAAAATAGGTTTTGTGTTATATTTCATTTATGGTGAGTTAGCATTCTTCTTTTTGCTTCATTAAATTCCTAGGCTAATTTTTAAAATTTTAAAGATATTTTACAGTGAAGTTTTGTACATAAACACAGTACCTATGAAGTATCACTGTCGTACCTCATACAAAAGCTAACTGCTAAAAAGTGACTGATTCGAGTTTCACCTCTCATTGTTGCTCACCAACAACACTGAAAAAACAGTGATATTACTATAAGATGGGCAGCATGATGTGGATATCTAATTCACATAAAAGGGACAAATCAGTTTCTGAATAATCAAGAGTCAACTCTATTGAACAGGAAGTTCTCAAAGGAAGAAATTCAAGCTATTAGTAGCTATATGAAAAAATGTTCTAAATCACTAAAAATTCAATTATATGAAAAATGTTTTCACTCACTAACTAAAGAATTAAAACAACCTTAAGGTTCCACCTCTCAACCATCAGACTATCAAAGATGATAGAAAAGGAAAATGACAAATGTTGGAGAGGCTACAGGAAAATAGGCACACTAAAACAGCTGTTACTTGCTCCTGTAAAGCAATTTGGAACTATGCCCAAAAAGTCACTAAACTGTGTATATCCTTAGATCACTAGGTATCCCACTTCTAAGCTTATACCCAGAAAACTCAAAAAAAGGAAGAAAAGAACTCATATTTTTAAAAATGTTTAATGGTAACACTTTTATAGCAAGGAACTGGAAACTAAGCAGGTGCCCATTGATTAAGGAATAACTGAACAAATCATGGTATAAGAATGTTAATGAAATACTATTATGCCATAAGAAATGAAAAGGATCATTAGAGAAGCCTAGGAAGAATTTTTATAAACTTCTGTTTACAGACTGAAGTGAAAAGAATCAGGAGAACAATTTATACAATAACAATGTTTACTAACAATGACTTCAGAGGAGCAATGATGAATCATGCTACTACCTACCTCCTCACAGACAGGTAGTGGACTGAAGATGCAGAATGAAATATATTTTTAGCTATAGACAATATGAACATTAGTTTTATGTCTACCTACTTGTTAAAAAGGTTTCTTAATTTTTTTCCAGTGGAAGAAGATGGAAAGGTATTTTTATTATAGAGTTCTTCCCTCCATCATCCCCAAAAAAGAAAAAGGGCTATTGAAACTTTTTTTTTAATGCACAAAAGGCAACAGAAGAACACCAGAAGAAAACACAAACATGACAGCTTTAAAAATTATCTGTTGGGTCTATTATATGTTTAAAAGGAAAAGCAAGCTATACGTAATAAAGACTTGTAGTTTCACATACAATCCTTTTTCTGTTTTAATGCTCATTTCATTTGGTGTTTGTTAAATTAAGAAAAAAATTATTTGTCAAAATAGAATAAGCACTATTTTATCTGCAAAGGTGATAGTGTCCAGACATGAAGAAATCCAAATTACAATGAGAAAAAAGGGTAAATTCAATTTTAAACAAATCTGAAGGTATCTCATTTTACTTTAGAAAAAGAAAACAGATGGCAGTGTCAATATAAAGGATAAAATTTTAAAAAAATTTTTTAAACTTTAAAAATCAACTTAACATCAAAATTAGCAGTTCTCTGTGGCTTACTGATATAAATCATGATGGGAAAAACTACTGCACTTAATTTTTTAAAGTGATTTGCATTTAGTATAGCTAGTGGGGAAAAGAAACCTAAAAATATCATGTATAGGGCCTAGTATTATTTGTAACTCTGCTTTAAATTTATGGTGATTCTGATAACATTATTTTTTAAGCCACCTCTTATTTTTATATGCCAAGTTAATCATTTGTTGCTTTCTATGCAGATTTTCAATATTTAAAACAATTATGGAATAAAATGTTCTTCAGTTTCCTTAAAGCCACAACTGGATTATAAAAGCAGTTTCCTGGCTGCTGTTCTCTATCTCTATTTCCTACTTCTACACTCTTTATCTTGTACACCATGGCCTACTAAAGACAGACCTTTCATTTTATCTGCCTTCTTAATTAAGAGCCACAATGGTGCCTGCCACACTAGTGCCAACCTCATCAAGCATGAACTTCTCAGTGTAGTTTTCAAGGCTCTATGTTGTTATTTGACCCTAGCTTTAAAATTCAAATTTATTCCCCACTATCACCTAGTGACATTATTCCTAGGAGGCTATTCACAGTCCTCTTCATATATTATACTCATTCTCACATCACCATGTATTAGCTCATAATTTTTCTTTCCACCTAGAAAAACTTTCTTTCAATTTTTCTTCAATACAATAAGAAATATCCACCTTAAGAGTCAACATAATATCATTAAAAAAATATTAGAAGTACTCCTTCTAAGAACAGGTATAAAATGAGGATACATACTACCACTTTTATTTGAAATGGTATTGGAAATTCTAACAATTTCAATGAGTCTGAAAAAGGTTATTAGAGAGATAGATTGATAATTGATGAGCCATACTAATATAGTAAAAATGGCAATATGCTCTCAATTTAGTTAATAGGACACAAAATCAAATCAAATCATGCCTAAACTTGGCAAAAAACAATTATAAGCAATAAAACTCAAAGACAATGGGGATTTATGGAGGAACAAGTACACTCACTTAATGCCATTGGAATTGCAAGCCCAGAACATCCCTGAGTGATGCAATCTAGCAGTATGAAGTTAGAATTTATAAAAATAATTATATCCTTTCACACCTAACAACTGCAACCTAGGGAATATATGCTTAAGGTTTTATTAAAAAAAAACTTGGTGAAAAATGTTCATAGCAGCACTATTTATAACTGCAAAAACTAGATACAATCAATCTAAATGCCCATCAATGTGGAAAAGAAAAATTTTCTCTCCCGCCAAATCTAGCAGTTTTCAAATCCTAGCTCATCTCACCTGTTTCAAAAAGCTTTCTCTAATTCATAGCAGTTTCTCCTCATAGTAGAGATCACAATTTCACCCTAAGTGTCCTCTAGTCTGACCCAAATTAGTGTTCTCTCCCCCAGCTAAATTATAAATTCCACGACAGCAGGACCATGTTTTGTTACATTTTCATCAGTGACTAGTACAATTCTGGAGACTTGCTAAGTGATCAATAAATGCTTGCTGATATAAAAATAATTTAATGATCTTGATATATGTCCTGTCTAGGAAACATATTAATTTATACAAAAGATGGCAACTCAAAATACTGGAAAAAAAATTTAACCTTGTGCAACTTCTAAAGAAAGAAAAGAGGCAAACCCACTAAAAAATTCATCTAACTCCAGATTTTCTTTCCCTCCTTCAAAAAAAATAAAAAAGAGGATGGCAAAGGAAATGTTTCAATACATTTAAATGGTTTTTGACCAGAAGAAAATAAGATACTCTATAAAGTAACTTAAAATCAAAGAACATTGATTTCTCAGTGAAAGTGTATTTCTAAATGGAAAAAACAGGTTTTCAAGCATGGAACAATTAGAAGTCAATGTAAATACACAGCTATTTTCACTGTATAAAATATTTGAAAGATTTATCAATAATTAAGTCAATATTTCTTTTTAAAGAAATCAATTTAGCTCAGTTAGCCTTACAACAACAAAAAAAAGTCCACAGACAATGAGTTTCATGATGATAACTACCAATAGCACAAAAGAATAACTAACTTGACTTGTATTTGGATGATTTAATGACATTTAATTGTGAAAAACTACATATTAATAAGACTTCAGTGATAAATGCTAGCTAATTTAAGGTTACATCTTTTCAAAATTGAGGCAGCTCCCATACTGGATATGAATAGTAGTTAAAGAGTCAACTTAGAATGAGTTCAAGTCCTACCTCTGACACATATTGGCTGTGTCATCTAAGCCAGCCAGTCAGTCAATCAACAAACATTTATTAAGCAACTACTATGTGCCAGGCACTATGTAAAGCACTAGGGATATAAAATGAAGCAAAAGGTAAGTCACAATCCTCAAGGAACTCACAACCTAATGGGGGAGACAACAAGGAAACAAAAATACAAACAAGCTATATATAGGATAAGTAGGAAATAATTAACAGAAAGAAGGCACTTAGAGCATTAAGAGGGGTTGGGAAAAGGTTCCTTCAGAAGATGAGATTTTAACTGGGACAAAAAGGAAGTCAGTAGAAGGAGATGAAGAAGCATTCCAGGCATGGAAGATAGCCAGAGAAACTGCCAAGAGTGGAGATTTAGAAGCATCTTAGTCATAGAACAAGAAGGCAAGTGTCACTGGATCAAAGAGTACAAGGTGAGGAATAAAGTATAAGACTTGCCTTATAGCAAGGTTATGACAGGCTCTGAATGTCAAACAGAGCAACAGAGAGCCAATGGAGTTTACTGAATAAGGGGGTGATATGAATGGACCTGCACTTTAGGAAAATCACTTTGGTAACTGAATGGAGGATGGATTGGAGTGGTGAAGGAACTTGATGCAGACAGATCAACCAGCAGACTATCACAACAGTCAAACTATGAGGTGATGAAGGCCTGTACCAGAATAGTGGCAGTGTCAGAGGAGATAGATGGGTATATTCGAGAGATGTTGGAAAGGTAAAATCAACAGGCCTTGGCAACAGATTGGATATTGGGGGGGAGGGGGGATGAGAGATAGTGAGGATAACACTTAGGTTGTGAGCCTGTGGAACTAGAAGGATGGTGTTGCATTCCATAGTAATAGGAAAGTTAGGAATGATAGAGGGCTCAGGCAGGGGGAAAGATGAGTTCAGTTCTGGACATGTTGAGTTTAAGATGTCTACTGGAATCCAGTTCTAGATGTCTGAAAGACAAGTTGAAGATGCAAGATCAGAGGTCAACAGAGAGGTTAGACAGGATAGGTAGATATGAAAATCATCTACATAGAGATGGTAATTAAATCCATGGGAATTGATGAGATCACCAAGTGAGGTAGTACAGAGGGAGAAGAGAAGAGGGCCTCTCTTTGGCCTCTCCTCATGCTGTGTGCTATAGTTGGCCCCAGAGCACAGTGGGGCCAGAGTTCTGCTTGAAGCACCTGGGGATGTAAGGTGCCTTGTAATTAGTAACCTACAATTTCATGGGCGTACAATGTTGTTGTTACTAGCCTTTTAGTGATCATTCTTGTTAACAAAGGACAGCTAACAAGAGCATACCTTTTAGGGTGTTTGAACCCTATGGGACATCTACAGTTAGAGGGTGTGATCTGGATGAGGATCCAGCAAAGGAGACTGAGAGGTGAAATAGGCAGGAGAATCAAGAGAGAGTAGTATCCCAGAAACTTAGAGAGAAGAAAGTACAAAGAAGGAGAAAGTGATCAACAGTGTCAAAGGCTGCAAAGAAAAGAATGAGGATTGAGAAAAAGCCATTGGATTTGGCAATTAAGAGATCAATGGTAACTTTGGAGGGAACAGTATCAGTAGAATGATGAGGTCGGAAGCCAGACTGTAAGAAGTCAAGAGAAGAGAAAGTGAAGGCATCTATTACAGATGGCCTTTTCAAGGAGTTTAGCCACACAAAGAGAAGAGATGTAAGATGACAGAAGGCATAGAAGGATCAAATTAGATTTTTTTCAGCATGGGGTGACATGGGCATGTTTACAGGTAATAGGAAACAGCCAGAGGACAGGGAGTGATTGAAAATTAAGTGATAGAATAGGGATAACAGGAGGCAAATCTGTTGGAAGAGACAAGACGGGACAGGAATGCTTGAGGAGGTAGTGGGGTTAACTTTGGCAAGGAATAAGGCCACCTCATCATGTGAGACAGCAGTGAAGGAAGAAAACAATGGCAGAAGGCACATGAGTCATATGACATAAGGAAGAAGGGAGAAGATGGAGCTGATGGAGAATGACCTCAATTGTTCTATAAAATATAAAGCAAAGTTCTCAGCTAAGACAGTGGTAGGGAGGAGAGCCTTGGGAGGTTTGAGGAGGGAAGAACAGGTTTGGAAGAACCGCTGTAGAAACTGGCATAGTAAGTTGATAAGGCAACCATTGTAGGATTGTCTAACAGCAGTAAGGACCTGGTTGAGATTGTGTAGTATAAATTTGTGATGGACCCAATCCGAGCAGTTGCATGATTTTTTCCATCTTCAACTCAGCAGCATTTATGCAGATGGTGGGAGTTATCCAAGGCTGAGTACTGACAGGGTGCAACTGTTGAAATGATAAGGGGACTAGGGACTCAAGGGAGGACAGTGTTGAGCTGAATTAGGTCACTAAGGCAGCAAAGATGGAGAAAAGGGGAGAGCTCGGTTAGTACAAAGGAGATGGACTGGAGGTCACAATGGGGATGAAGAATAGGGTTATGTATAGGAAGCAGAGGGAAGGTGAAAAGTCAATAGATTATGGTCAGATAAGGGGATTTCAGAATTCTTGAATGTGGTAGTGTTAGACTTACAGATGACAGCTAGATCAAGAATATGACCATCTTTGTGTTTAGCTGAGATGGGTTGGAGCAGTAGCTTTGGGAAATGAATAGGTTGAGAAATGATTACAGTGTTTGAGAGATAGCCAATATATATGCTGAAGTCTTCTAGTATGAGAGTAGGCATTGGAGAAGAAAGAAAAATTGTGAGCCATGTACCAAACTCATTAAAGAAACAAGGGGAGGGGCAGCTAGGTGGCGCAGTGGATAGAGCACCGGCCCTGAAGTCAGGAGTACCTGAGTTCAAATCCGGCCTGAAACCAAACACTGGGACACTTACTAGCTGTGTGACCCGAGGCAAGTCACTTAACCCCAACTGGAGAGAGAGAGAGAGAGAGCGAGAGAGAGAGAAAGAGAAAGGGAAGGAAGGGAGGGAGGGAACAGCCTGGAGTTTTGTTAATAGCTACCAGGATTTTGATAAGGCGGTAGATATGAATAGCATGACTCTCAAAGAAAGAGAGATTACTGAGTGGTAGAGATGGCAAGAGAACCTAAAGTGGCAAGGGGGAACAAAAAGTATTCCAACTCTCCTGGTTAAGCCAGTGAGCCAAGGTGAATGAGTGAAAAGTGTAGCCAGTACTAAGAAGGGTGGCCAAGAAGACTATGTCATCAGAAGAGCCCAGCTTCAGTAAGAGCTAGTAGGTGGAAGAAGTAGGAGAGGAAAAGATTTAGGATGAAGGGAAGTTTGGTGCCTATAGAACAGACATTTCAGTGGACACAGTGGAAGGAGTTGGGGGGAGGGGATTTGGTTGGAACTTTAGGGTGGGAAGGTTGAAGAGAATGAGAATAAGGAATCAGGTGGGGGGGGGGAATGGGTAGGTTTGGATGATGACCTAGAAGGGTTCACACCGGGATATGTGGAGTATAACTTAGTATGAAATTGTTCTTCATTGAGTGCAAAGTGCCACTCCTCTTCTCAAAGGTGGCTGGAGAGAAACATAGCATAAAATGGAAAGCACCATGGTCAGATGTGAGATACTGTTTCATTAATCCTCTTCCCTCTAAAGGCTGGAGATTAGGCAGGAGATGAGGCAGCAAGAGATGGAAGTTAAACTTACAAAGTAGTTCAAGGAAGTCCCACTCTCTACCAAATTTTTCTTCCTTTTCCCTCAAGGGATGGGCACAGCTGAGATGGAAGGCCCATGGTCAAAGGGAAGATTGCTTCTCTTTGCACTGGATGTTCTGTTCAGCCTTGCCCCTTACTGCCTTCCCTCAGGGGGATACACACAGGAGGTGGAAGGCACATGGTCAGAAAAGCCTCTTCTCACCTGAGGCTGAAGATTAGGCAGCACAGCAGGAAGTGGCAGACTGCATGGCAGGATGAACTTGTTTTGGGGCAGACAGAAATCACCCAGTCCACTTACAGAATTCATTTAACCTCCAAGTTTCTCAAGCAATACTTTAAGGCTTTTAAGTTGTAGCACAGTTGCAGATCTGCATTAAGTGGAGGAAGTTTCTTCACCTGGAGCTCCCTATACCAATGAAATCACAGGCCTGGACACTAAAAACAATCTTTTTTAAAACTGAGTCATCACAACGTACCTTTGGGCTCATCTGCATTATTACCAAAATTTTAAATGCATGTAAAAGTACACCACATACAAATGAATACTAGAGTCTCTCTAAGACTATAACCTAGATAGGAGCTGCTGATTTGCATTAGTTGTAGCAATTTCTTTACCAACAAGCTCCCTACACCAATGAAATCAAAGATCTTGAAGCCAACCTCAATAATCTCCTCTCCCACCCCCCTACATCTCCTTCAATCAACTTGGAACACGAAGGAAAAAGAAGTGGGGATGAGGAAGGCTCTTTGAAGAGCCAAAATGGATTCTTCCATGCAATAAAGTCACTTAGATCCTCACTTGAAGCTTGTCTATTCTTATTTTACACCTAATTCTAAGAAGGTTTTTATCTTTTAGAAGGAGTTAGGACTAGCTATTAGAGGCAGATACACTAACAGTAATTAATGATAATCATGAGCAAAGGAAGATATTCAAAACCTATAAAAATAGACAAGAACTCAAAACAGAAGTGTGAGGCTATGTCTGTGTTATATAGCCAAATACAAAAATGTTTAAGAAAGGTTAAATTTGCTCAATGAACTCTGTTTAAGGTAGAAATGTAATATATTTTGGAAAGATTTCCAACCAGTATAATTAAAATAAAACCCTTTTAATATTTAATGTGATAAACACTTGTTTGTGAATCCTCTTCAACAGAAAATGGCTGAACAAATCATGGTGTATCAATGTACTGGAATATGACTGCATTCTAAGAAATACTGAAAAGTCAAGACTCAGAAATCTGAGAAGATCTATATGAATTGGTATGCAGTAAAAGGGCCCAGAACAATTCATATATTGTAAAGAAAAACAACTCTTCTAGCCTGAAAAATTGTGACCAATGCAATACCCAATCTTGAATCTAGAAACCTCATGATGCAAAACATACTTTCCACCTCTCCAGAGGAGAGAAGCTAGACTAGAGCAGTACAATAAAATGTATCCTTTCAGGACACCTAGTGTGTGAATCTGTTTGGCTTGACTATGTGTACTTGTTACAAGGGAGGGGATTTTTTTTGAGAGGGGGCATAGAAAGGGGGAGATTTAATCAGAAGTAGATTAAAAAGGAAAAACATTTAATATACACTCTAAAAATCAAACTATACACAAAAGAGAATAAAAAGATCAGTGGTTTCATATACAATTTTTTTTCTCTTTTCTTCTTTGTATATGTAAATATTTGTATTTGATAGGTTCATAAGAAAAAAGGAGGCAGTGCCTTTTCCTATCTCTTCTTTTGAACTAAATTCGGTCATTACAATTATAGTTTCCATCATTCCTAAATGCGATTTTATTACATCTACAAAGAATTTTTCTAAAAGAATATATTTCCAATTTTATAATAAATCAAGGAAAAACAAAATTTATTTAACAAAAACTGAATTTGAAAGAAGCTTTGCTAAAATGTTATCTACCCTTTTATGGAAGGGATACTAGTATCAAGAAAACACTTGTGAGGATAATGATGAGCCTCTTGCTGTGGGGGCCTAGGCAGGATTCTATAAAGAGTATATAAAGAAGGGGCAGCTAGATGGCGCAGTGCACAGAGCTCCAGCCTTAAGAGTCAGGCCTCAGACACTTGACACTTAACTAGCTGTGTGACCCTGGGCAAGTCACTTAACCCCCGACTGCCTCACCAAAAAGAAAAAAAAAAGATATATAAAGAGCACTCTGGGCTCACAGTAGAAGCCATGGGGGAAAATGTTTGTCATCAAACTTTTTGAATATGAAGTTACTGAAATTCTATATTTTGTTGACTGATCTGGTAACAACTGGCATGACTCTACCGAATGTATTTATCTGTGAAGATAAATTAGTAGAAATTCAGGGAAGCTGTGAAATAGAACACTGGAAATACTTCAAGCACTTGATAAGCATGTGGATTTTTCATTATTTATGTGATTCCCCTGAAAAAAAATTATAGAAGTATTATGGAAATCCTTCAAGTGAACAGTGAAAAAGATGAGTTGAAACTGGTTAAATGCTGGAAACACAGTGACTTGTGACAGAGAGAGCATGGACAGTATCATGAGCCAACCTCTAATTAAGAGAAAAAGCAGTACCTAATACTAAGCATTGATTCTACAAGTCTCTCTAGTGTGGGATAAATGAAAAAAATTGCATATTGTGCTGTTGTTCTCTTTACTGAATAAAAAAAAATTCCCTTTCAGCCTTATATTTCTCAATGCAAATTGAAAGAAAACCATTTGTTGTTAGGAGATGGCTTTCCTGAATGGAATAATATAAAAACTAGGTGAGAATTAAGTTTGTAAGGGCATAAAGGATAATGACTTTGGCAGGTGAATTCTACAATATACCCAACAGAAGTTGTAGAAAGAAAGTGTAGCTCTATACCACATGTGTAAAATATAAGCCTGTCTGTTCATTTTTTAGCAGCATAGAAAGTCAAGAGGTTGGTTATATAAAAGATTAATACCATAATAAATCAGAAGAATAAGCAAATATTTTTGGAAGCTGGATGAAACAAAAATATGTTTCAATTTGGAATAGAGAAACACATACTCAAAATACTCAACTTCATTCCTGCCCTGACCTGTCTGGTCCCGTTTTGTTTCAGTTGACTTCATTATCTATGCTTGTGAGAGAGTCCTAATAACAACAATAAATAACAAAATCTCTATGAGGTGTGAGCCAGAAGAAATAAATATGAAAACAGTGATTGATAAAGGAAACTAGAAAAGTAATTTGCAAGCAAAGTTTGGGAAAAGACAATTTAGATATTTTTTCTACCCCAATGATTTCTATTCCTTTATATTACATAAAATATACAACAGTGAAGCTTCTCAGTCAACAGTTTTCTTAACCCACAATCCAAAAGCAATGGGAGGGAACAGAACTGTTTGAAAGAAAAATGTAACTAAGAAATCAGATGGAGTAGGAAAAATGGCTCCATAATTTAAAGACCAGTAGAAGTGACAACTGACAATTTACTACATGTAATCTAAAAGGTAGATAAAAACAGCCCTCTCTTATCTACAAATGTTTAGAAGATTTTAAACTTGATTAAACATGTGGTGAAAATATAAATTTTATTTCTGCTTTTACCTCTACACAGTCGAAATTCTCACTAACTTTAGACGCATACTCAATTCGGAACAGTGTTGACAGGTTACCAGCATTATAGTACAAAATGATCTTAAGACCCTTGTAACCGAAGACAGTTTCACTGGAAGGAAAAAAATAAGCAGCAATCAAGAACCTTAGAGAAACAAAGAAATATCATATTACTGTCTATGAACAGTTTGAACTTGCATGCATTAAAATATTTCTCACTGTTCGTATAAAAACAAATAAACATTTGTAAAAATATTTTAAGTAGCCACACATTGCATAAAAGAGGTAGAAGAGCTGAATCTGGACCTCAACGAATCGAAATTCTAAAAGTGGTTCCCCAACAGTACTGCTTCCTTCTACCAACTTTCCATCTCTATTAAAAGGAAGTGACTACATCCTAAACCTAATACACATCATCACATCTTTCAAAAGGATATTCCCAGAGCAAACAGGGTCATTAGAATTTTCCTGCTGCCCTCTTCTAGGTGAAATAACTGGTTAAGTAATTTCCAATAAAATTTCAGCAGCATGAGAGACCTAAGAAAGGTAAAGCAACAACGGCAGCTCCAAAATTCATTATAGGCTACTACAGAAGAATGTGGGCAGGCTTTTGTCCTACTTTCAGAGCCTCAACATTGGTGATATTTAAAAGGTAATAATAAGTGGACAAGGAATTAAGACTCCATTTAAGCTTAAGTCACTAGGGGCTGAGTTATCCCCTTCTATCTTATATATGCTTGTGAATTACAAATTAGTATCTCATATAGCTACTTGTCTTGTTGACCACCTGAAGAACTGCACATAAACACACCATTTAAAAAAAAAAGGATATCCTGAAGGATTGATAAGACACTATTGAGTGTTTTCTAGGTGAAATGTGCCAAAAAGTAGTGGCACTTATCACTTAGTTCCCCAACCCATGTCATTACAGAGAACAATAAAAGCAAAGAGGAATAAAATAAATACCATAAGACACGCTTCTAATAAAATCTTCCATTCAAGAGAGAAATTAGAAAGTGAAGCATAATTGTTTTTATATACAAAGTCTAATTCTTTAATATACAAAAGGCCAACCTTTATAGGAAAACATTTTAATTCTCTTTTTTTAAAAGAACACCAAAAAACTCAGATTGATGCATCAATATTTCTCAAGTGGAATGTACTATGAAGAGTCATTTTTTGTCTAAAACAATAGAGTTCATGAACTTTACCCCCAATGAAACTGTAACCAAATACATTTAATAGTCAGTGAAAGTTAATACATGGTCAGATAATGAAAACAATAAGTACTATTAATGAGTTAAATAAAATTGTTGGAATTTATGTAAAAAATTGATAAAACTAAATTAAAATCCACAGAACAATGTTGACATATAGCACAACTGTAACTGACAATGGATTCACGTTCTTAGTTGACCTTTAAAAAAAAAGTCAAGGTCTCTTTGTACATAATAGCACAATTATTCACAAAAACAATAATTCCATAATATAATAAAATTCCATTTAATCCCAAGTGGTGGAGGAATGTTATAGTTATTTTAACATTTTGGTTAACTTAGAGTTAGCAAACATGTTATATAAAATCATCATAAAGTGAATAAAAATATAACAAGATAATACCAAATAGAATTTAAATTCTTTTTGATAAATCAGAAAGTATTTTAAGATCCTGCCATGCCTCAGGTTTATGAAAAGTAATCACCACTGTACTGAGATCTCATGACATATCCTACAAGTTGCTTTTCTTAATAGGCCTATTATCTGCTTGTTTACTTTTCATAAATTATAGTGGAAAAAAAAAACTAGTTACTTAAAACTTCCAGTTGTAAAGGAGTACAACATACATAAAATCTCAGTGACAAAAAACTGCCAACATAAAAAAATACGGAATGTTATATAAAAGGCACACCGTAAACATAAAATTAATAACTAAGTGAAGCTAAAGAATAAACACTTGTATCCTATTTATTTTTGCCTATGTTTCTACAATACTTACTCATCACCAAATATTTGATGGCTGTACTCAGGATTAAAAGTTGTGCTGTCATTGTCAAGATCTTCAGCAAAGCGAACTAGAAAAAAAAAAGACACACACATGATATACACATACAGATAACAACAGCAGTTCCATTATAGCCTTCAGGGTTTCACCAATTTGTATCATTTACCTATGATTGGCTGGATTTTTATGAGACAAATCAATATTGAAAGTTAGAAGCTTTAAAGCTAAAATACTCAAAATCTAGCACTCTGGGAATCAAAGAGACAAACACAACAGAGAAAATGAATAGTTATTCCACTAGAACAGTGGTTCTCAAACTTGTTGGTCTCAAGATCCCATTACATTCTTAAAAATTTCTGAAGATTGCCCAAAGAGCTTTTCTTTATGTAGGTAATATCTATCAATATTTTTATGGCATTAGAAGCTGAAATGTCTTAATATTATTATGAAAATAATTACCTTGCAGATCCTCTGAAAGGATCTTAGGTAACACCAGAGGTTCCTAGACCACACTTTAAGAACCACTGGTCTAAATGCACCTTACAATTCAACAAATATAAAAATATATTTTTTGATCTAGCCACTCTATAATAAATACAAATACAAATACTATGAATTTCATGAGTAAGTTATCTTGCTCATGAATGACAGTGCCATTTGCTTATACTTAGGCTCCTTATATAGTACTCATTAAGAAGTTTTAAGACTCTCCTTTCCCACACTTTTTCCCTTCCTCCCCAGTGCCTCGTTCCCCCAAACAAGTATACTATAAGTTAGATGCTTCTTTCCTTCAAAATGGACACTTTAGGAAGCTACATATTTACTTTATTGATGCTACTATTGAGAAAAACATTTTAAATAGTGCATTTAGAATACTGCCTATACCGTCAGGCACAGTTGATTTGTTTGTTGGTTTTGATGAGCTTCCTTTTTCCCTTCTTCGTATCCCAGAGCTTAGCCCAGTGTCTGGCATATAGAAAATACTTAATAAATGCTTCTTTGCAGACTGAAACAGAGAACTTTATTATCTCAGGACATTTTCTCTGTATTACAGAGAGCTCTTAACTCAGTTATTTAAAGGTTATGCAGTTATTTGCACAAGTATGGGTGATATGGGGCAGGAAGAGTGATAACAATAGCTAGCATTTCTAAAGCACTTGAAGGCTTGCAAAGCACTTTAGAAATATTATCTCATTAGATCCTCACAACAATCCTGAGATGTAGATACTATTATGATCCCTATTTTACAGATGAGGAAACTGAAGCTGATAAAAGAGTGACTTGCCCAGGAACACACAGAGAAAGAGGTGAAGTGATCTGACCTGGGTCATACAAGTTAGTTTCTGAAGCTAGAATTAAACTAAGGTCTTCTCAATGCCAAGTTTAGTGCTCTAAACACTGTGCACCTAGCTGCCTAGAGAAGAGATCCAACATCAGTTTCATATGTGCCATTTAGTATATATCTCATTTTATTGCAACCTCTCCTACCCCTTTCCAATATATATAAATATAGAGGAAAATATGCAAGTAGGCTAGTCAAAAGCCATGCAGTGTATTTCCTTTCTTACATCACATAATGAGTATCACTAAAGGTTCAGGGCCAAATATATGTGGTTTGTATTGAATAATTATGTTTTCCTTCAACTGTTCCCATAATAAAAGAAACTCTTTTAGCTATAATTTCAAGCTTATTTACTTTTCATCCCAAATCACTGCTTGGGAGCTATGATAATGGCTGACTATTGATTCCTAAGTGCCTTAGACAGTGGTTGGGGGTCCTCTGTGTGTTTTCTAATTCAACAACAAATGAACCTAAGACAATACTTAGTTGTTAGGAATGGGGCAGAATGCATTTTAACATCTTTGGAAAGAACTTTTATTGTTCTATTATTTAACAATGAAGAATCCACATATGCTTCTAAATTTTAAATAAGTTACAGAAAGAAGATAATGCAATTATAATTCCAGTTAAAATCTGAGAACATTAAAGAATGTAAAGGAGGTAAAGGACAAGAGGAAAAGATTTGGTAAGAATGTAATTGCATTTTTTTGGTTTTGTGAAATACGTCCAAAGTTTCATACAGAAGTCAGGCACAAGACATATGAATCTACATAATTTTCAATGCCTCAAGAAAACAAACCAAGATGATTATTTATAGTGAATAACATTATTATAACTTTGTCATTTGTGAGGATTTAATCAGTTTTGTTACCTGGTATTAAGAAGACATATAACTAAGTAAGAAATAAAGAACAATTTGTATTATTTTTAGTTTATAAGTGAATAAAGTCCTATCATGTATTGCTTACTTTCCAAATCATTCCTCGTGAACAACTGTTATTCAATTGTTTTTCAGTTGTGTTCAACTCTTCATGACCCCATTTGGGGTTTTCTTTGCAAAGATACTGGAGTGGTTTACCATTTCCTTCTCTACCTCATTTTACAGATGAGGAAACTGAGGCAAATAGGGTTAAGTGACTTGCCTAGGTCATACAGCTACTAAGTGTCTGAGGTCTGATTTGAATTTAGGAAGATAAGTCTCCAGGCCTGGCACTTTATCTGCTGTGCCACGTAGCTGCCCTCTTGAACAATTAAAATATAAGTACTCCTGCAAGTTACACTTCAGTATCTAAATTATTCCAAATATATTTGTGATCTCTTCAATGTGGTAATCCCTAATAAACTCTTATTACCTATGTACTTAGCATACATGACACTAGTCCACGTCCAACCAATGTGCTTGATGCTTCCTTGAAGTCCCCTAACCTACTGAGGCACAATGTCTATTAGTGCATTTCTTCCTCTTGCCATGTATCAGTCCAATTTTCTGATTAGACATTTCTCTGGCAGAAGCCTTTATGCCGCTTCTCCAGAGTTCCTCTTTAGGGAGGTGTGATAGCTTGCTCACACTCACTGTACACTTCTTTGCTGCCCTAATTCTTCAAAGACTATAGTGCTCCTTTACTTAAAGCCACATAACATCATGGAAAGAATGTTGGTCTAAAAAAAAGACAAGACTTTGTTCCAGAGAGAAGTTTGAGGTCTTTGAAAGAATTTTGCAAGTTCCCAAAGGTAATTTAAAGCTCTTCTCCTCTTGTTCCACCCCATGCCTAAATTCATTTTCCAATTTCAGTATCTATCAATTATCCATATGCAGTATGTATACACGCGTGTGTGTGTGCGTATACACACACACACACACACACATGCATTTCTCTACATATCAGTCTGGACAATTAGCATTCTTCATCAATTTGGTTTTTTCCTGTGTGAATACTTAGGCCTAACTCTTCTATATTATTACGTATCTCATTTATGTGACTTTGAAAATGTTTCGGGATTTGATGCAATCAGCACAGTATCATTTACAGACAAAATATTGAAGACTTCACTATCTACAGGCATAAAGGTTTTTGAATTATGTAAGTCAATTTAAATCTTACTCCTTTAAGTTTCCTTTTTAGGATTATTTAATTTCATTGATCAAAATTCTAATCCTTAATCAATGGCACATAAAGAAAAAAGTTACTTAGAAAAGTTCTGAACCCCTTCCTTTTCATTTGGAATCATGCCTCCTTGTGGAACCTTGAGTGACTCAAGCATGTAAAAAATTTCCACATCGTCCCAGACAGACTTCATACTTGATTTAGTCTATGAAGTGATCCTCTTCCTTACCTGCTATTTACTATACTTCTACCCTGAGCAAACATAAAGCAGACCTGAGTTTTCTTTTTTCCCCCCACAAGAAAATGTGAATTGACTGACAAGGTTTTATTATACTTTCAATAAAAAAGATAGAAAAGTAACACATTATATCTCTTAATTCTTTGAGTTCTCTCTCAAAAGTAGAGATCCTTAAAATTATCTGTGTGTGTACAACCTCTACTGTCATTAACAGTATAAACAACAAGGTATCATGGAGATTGTTTAGAATACTTGTAATAAAATTGTTTTGGCCATGTATTTTGGAGGTGAAAATGTTGATATTACTACATATTCATATAATTTTTTAGTTATAATTATTTCAGCATACAGCTTTTAGGCCTGGGGAGGGGGGATGATGGCAGTTAAAGACTCAAACAAGACTCTTGATTAGATCCCTAAGTGCTAAAGAAAGATATCAAATTTGCACTGGTCTTTTGGGAGGCAAGCCAATAGCCCAACATAATGGAGGTGAAAGAAGTGCCTTGTTCCACTGATGGCTAGACAAACTGTTTCAGAAGATCAGTGAGAACAAAGGTAAGGGAATGCGGATTTCAAATGGGGCTAAAACACATACATGAAGGAAGCAGAAAAACCCAAAGCTAAGGGGGAGGCAGGACAAGAGGATAGACTATCCCAGGCTTTGGCTGTAACCTTCAGGATAAGGAAATACAAGATGGCTAGGATTGAGGGCTGGAGCAAAATCCTTGCTTAGCCTCAGAATCTTATAGATCATGTTAAGGAATAGAAAAAGTGTATTTCTGAAGCCTACAAAGAACTAGTCCATTACTTTTGTAATTTGTAAATTACTTCTGGGATACTAGAAGCAGAACTGAGTTCCAGGTCCAGACTGAGAAAAAATATAATGACGGCAACTAGGGGGCACAGTGGTTAGGGCACTGGCCCTAGAGTCAGGAGGACCTGAGTTCAAATCTTATCTCAGATACATAACACTCACTAACTGTGTGACTCTGGGTAAGTCACTTAACCCTAACTGCCTCACCCCCCCAAAAAAAAAGAGTAGGGGGAAAAAAAAGAAAAAATATAATGGCAGTTGGGAACTAATATCCTACAGCTCGCGCAGGATCAAAATTAAAACTGAAATATAAAATATAAACATATTAAGCAATTTGCATGCACAAAGTAAAATGCTAGGAACAATATTGGCATTGATTAGACATAATCCCTGCCTTCAAGAAACCTAGGGTCTAGTGGGTGGATAAAACACAAACACAGGCGCAGTCATATTACATACTTATAATATATAAGCATATGAGATTTATAAGACAAATCAAAATAATGAAATATAAAGAGATTTTTTAAAATTACAGGCAATTAATCTTCATCTGGTACTTCATTCTCTACCCATTTCCTTTCCCTTCATGATGGCAGGTTAAAAAGGAAGGGAGAACAGTTAGCCAAGGCAGTATTGCATAGTGGAAAGTGGGCTGTATCTGAAATCATGAGAGACCTGGGTTTGAAATCCATCTCTGACACTTATTGTATTACATTGGGAGGGAGAGGGAGACAGAGGGAGAGAATAAGCATTTATGTAGTGCCTACTATGTGCTAAGTACTGTACTAAGCACTTTTACAAATAACCTCTCATTTGATCCTCACAACAACCCTGGGTAGTAGATACTATTATGATCCCCATTTTACAGCTGAGGAAACTGGAGCAAACAGAGGTTAAGTGACTTGCCCAGGATCACACTGCTAGTACTCAGGTCTCTCTAACACCAGGCCCAGCACACTTATCCAATGCACCACCAGCTGCATTTACTGGCAAGTCTCATCATGTAAAATGGGACATATACTATTTCAGATGTCAGTTTAACTAAAGCAATTTTGAGTTATTAGTATTATTGCTAGTGAGAAAAATACTGGAATATAATGAGACAACTCTGGAAGCATCACAACTCGAGAACAAGCTCTGTTGGATATTTCAAAAGCATCTCATATATGCATTTACTATACTATTTACAAATCTTTTTTTCTATATAACAAAAGTAGGTACCCTACATGATTAGTCAACACTACTAACCATTTAACATTTCTAAGTATACCTTCTTTAATTATGTTTAAAATTATTTCCAAACACTTGATTAAGCAATAAAGAGATTAGCTTTTAATTTTTAAAAAATGAACAAGATTATTCAAGATTGCAGCAGTAGAGTGCTGCATTTGGAAGCATAAATACCTGGATATGACTCCTGTCTGTGCAACTTACCACATTTAACCTTGGACTAGTCATTTAACCCCTTTGGGCCTCAGTCATCTATAAAATGAGAGGGCTGAACGAAATGAGATCTATGGCCCCTTCCAACTCTAAAACTATGATCCTATGTTTTCTAACTACAATGTGACCATGGGAAATTCATCCATGCTAGTTCTATCTTCTGCAAAATAACAGGGACAAGTGTTAGAAGGGGAAACCTCAGAGCACCTTTCCATACATTATAAGAGGTGGAAAGGATACTAGAAAACTAATCAAGACACATGAATAAATGGGAAATTAAGTATTCTCAGTTTTTTCAGTGTTTTGAGAATCTGGACTTCCTAGTCAAGATACTGTTACTTGAACAACAAACTAAAGTCAGTCAGTCAAGAAGAATTTATCAAGGACTTACTATGGTTCAGGCATTGTGCCAAATCCTGGGAAAACAAATAAAAGCAAGAAACCGTCCCTGCCCTCAAGAAGCATATATTCTTTTTTTCCCCACTTAGTAATATTTTATTTTTTCCAATTACATGCAAAGATAGTTTTCAATATTCACTTTTATAAGATTTCCAAATTTTTCTCTCTCCTTCCCTTCCCTCCCCAAAACAGCAGGCAATCTGATATAAATTATATATGTACAATCATATTAAACATATTTCCACATTAGTCATATTGTGAAAGAAGAATCAGAAGCAAAGGGGAAAACCACAAGAAAGAAAACACAAAAAAAGTGAAAACAGTACACAATCTGCATTTAGACTACATAGTTCTTTCTCTGGATAGCATTTTCCATCATGAGTCTTAGAATTGTCTTAGATCCTTGTACTGCTGAGAAGAGCTAAGTCTATCAAAGTTGATCACAGCACAATGTTGTTGTTATTGTATACAATGTTCTCCTGGTTCTGCTCACTTTACTCAATATCAGTTCATGTAGGCCTTTTCCAGGTCTTTCTGAAATCTGCCTGCTCATCATTTCTTATAGTACAATAGTATTCCATTACATTCATATACCACAACTTGTTCAGCCATTCCCCAATTGATGGGCATTCCTTCAATTTCCAATTTTTTGTACCAAAAAAGAGCTGCTATAAATATTTTTGTACATGTGGATCCTTTTCCTTTTTTTATGATCTCTTTGGGATACAGATCTAGAAGTGGTATTGCTAGATCAAAGGGTATGCACAGTTTTATAGCCCTTTGGGCATAGCTCCAAATTGTTCTCCAGAATGGCTGTATTAGTTCACAACTCCACCAACAATGTATTAATGTTTCAATTTTCCGGCATCTTCTCCAACATTTATCATTTCCCTTTTCTGTCATATTAGCCAATCTGACATGTGTGAGGTGGTATGTCAGAGTTGTTTTAATTTGCATTTCTCTAATCCAGGGGTGGAGAACCTACAGACTCAGGCCACATGTGGCCCTCTAGTTTCTCAAGTGTAGCCCTTTTACTGAATCCAAACTTCACAGAACAAATCCCCTTAATGAAAGGATTTGTTCTATAAAACTTGGGACTCAGTCAAAAGGCCACACCCAAGGACCTAGAAGGCCACATGTGGCTACAGGCCACAGTTTCCCTATGCCTGCTCTAATCTTTTCATGACTATAGACAGCTTTAATTTAAGAAGCATATATTCTAATGGAGGAGACAATATGCAAAAACTAGGTACGTAGAAGATAAATAACAAGTAGATGGAAGGTAATATGAAAAGGGAAGGAATCAGTGAAGAGGGAGAAGGGGAAATGCCTGCAAAAGGTGAATTTTAAGCCAGTCTAGCCTTGGTGGAAGTCATGGAAACTAAGAAGGAAGCATAATATTGTAGGCATGGCAGAAAATCAGTGCAAAGGTACAGAGACAGGAGATGGTGTGTTCAAGGAACTGCAAGTAGGATGTAAAGCTTAAAAAGTAAGTAGATAAGTTGTAAGAAGGCTGGAAGGGTAGAAGGCTGCCAGGTTATAATTTTAAATGCCTAACAGGGGGCTGTATATTTGATAATGTATATAAAAAGGAACTCCAAAGTTCATTATGAAGGTGTAAAAGACATGGTCAAACTCATGCATTAGCAAAATCATTTTGGCAAATGAGTGGAGGATAGACTGAAGAGACTTGAGGCAGGGAGACTAGTTAGAAGGCTATTGCAGTAGATCAGGAAAGAGTTGATAAAGAGTCTAACCTAGGGTTGTAGCTGCACAAATGAAGAAAAGGATACATACAAGTGATATGAAGGTAGCAACAATACAATTTGGCAATGGATTGGTATATATGAGAGTAAGGGATCAAAGATGACACCAAGACTGCAGGGTAACTAGGAGAATGGTGATATTCTTGACAATTAAAAGGAAAATTCAGGAGAAGTGAAATTTAGAAGGAAAGAGAATGAATTGAGAGTTTAAGATGCTTCCAGTTTGAGATGTCCAAGAAGCATTTAGTTAAGTGTGAATGTAGCTAAGCAGAAAGACTTAAGCTCGAGAGAGAGATTTGGGAATCACTGGCATAGAGATAATAATTGAATTCATGGGAATTGAAGAGATCACCAAGTGAGAAAACTACAGTCAAGGCTATTTCCATCTGTTTCAAACCATTCAGTAATAGAAATGACCTATCATCTCTGATTTTTCAAAAGTTCTACTCAAGTCCTCATCTTTTTTCTTACTTACCTTTTTGTGATATTTGTAGCTAGTTCTGAAGTACATTAAGGTCCCCACTATTATACTTTTATTGCCTATTTCTCCCTGAAATCCGATTAATTTTTCCTTTAAGTATTTGTTATTCATTTATATTAAGCATTGATACTTTAAAAAGAATGTAATTCCCCTCTTTATCATGCCTATATGTATTAGTCTTATTCGAAATTATTGCTACCCCTGCCTTTTCTAGTTCATCTGAAGTATAATCAATTCTACTCCAGCTCCTAAGCTTAACTGTATATGAATTATATTTCAAGTAAGTTTCTTGAAAAACACAAAAACAAAAATATTGTGGGATTCTGCTTTCTAATCCATTCTGCTGTACTTTTCCTCTTTATGGGTTAATTCCTCCTATTCACTGCTATGACTGGTTTATATTTCCCTTGCTTCTGTCATCTTGTACCTCTTCTTCCCTTTGTTCCCAACACTCACTTTAGAAATAAAAGGTGGTAGTAAAAGAACAGGAATTTACCTAATACTTATAATCTATAAATGAAGCAGTATATTTCTACTTTGTTGCCTTCACCCTACTCCCAATGACAGGTTTTGCTCTTCCTTTCTTTTTTTTTTATTTATTTATTTAGTTTTAGTTTTCAACATTCACTTCCACAAGTTTTTGAGTTCCAAATTTTCACCCCATCTCCCCCCTCCCCCCACTCCAAGATGGCATGCATTCTGAACATCCCTTCCCCTAGTCTGTCCTCTCTTCTATCTCTTACCCCTTCTCTTATCCCCTTCCCCTTCTATTTTCCTGTAGGGCAGGATAGACTTCTGTACCCCATTTCCTGTATTTCTTATTTCCAAGTTTGCTCTTCCTTTCTTAAGAATACTTGTCCTCATACACACCCTCTCCGACTTTGGGATTTATTTTGCTTAAGACCAATCCCTTGCTTACCCTGCCCTCCCTTGTAAATCCCTCCTTCTCCCCTTCCTTCCTATTTCCCAATTGAATTTAACATATTTCTATTCCATAATCTTTGTGTATATGGGTGATTGTGTTCAACCTTTCTTTCTTTGTTTGTTCAGATGAAAAGTGAAGTTTGTGGGACACCATTCTTTCCATTCCTTTCTCTATGTTTAAATAACTTTTCATCTAATACAAATATAATGATTTCCCTCTCCTTCCTCCTCCTTTTATCCCCAATACAGTCTTCTATCCTTCCCATTTATATCTTCTCCTAAGATTATCATGCATAGCAAAACCACACCCAGGTCTTCTGTCCGTCCTATTTATCTTTCTCTATGGCCCCTGAAAACATCAGGGTTCTGAGAAGACTTTGTTTCTTGTCCCCCTATTGACATATTAACAATTTATCACAAGTGTGTACCTTTCTGCTTTTCTCTTTACTCCTGAGTTTCCATTTCAGTGTGTCAACTCAGTTCTGGTCTTTTCATCAGGAATATTTACAAGTTCTTCATTTTATTAAAGGCCTATTTTTTTCCATGTAGGATTATACTCCATTTTGCTGGGTAAGTTATTCCTAGTAGTAAGCCTATCTTTTACCTTTTGGAATATCATATTCCAAGCTCTCCACTCTAGCTTTATATCCTGGCTTCGGTTTTATGACTTTAAGTGTTGAGAACATGACATAATGGAAAGATCTCTGAGCTAACATTTAGGAGACCTAGGTTCAAATCCTGGGTCCAACACTTACTAGCTAAATGACCATTAGCAAATCAAACCTCCCAGCCTCAATTCCTTCTTCATTTGTAATACAAGAATAATATTTTAATTACTTACCTCACAGGGTTGTTACAAGGTAGATGCATTCTTAACTTTAGAGCCCTATAATAGATACTGTTATTAGCGGGCAATTCCCTTAAGTCTCCTGAGTTTTATTTCTTTATCTATAAAATAAAGGGAGTCTGACTAGATGATCTATAGAGTTCTTTCTAGGTTAAAAATTCTGTAATCCTATAATTATGAACACTGGATTTATCCAATCTAAGTGTACAGTGGAGCAATCACTGGCTCTGGAATCAGAGGAACTATATTCAAAGCCCACTTATGATATTTGCTATCTGTGTGATCTTGTGTGCCTCAATCTCTTTATATGATATAAAATTAGGGGTTTGAATCCAATAGCCTTTGAATAGCCTTCTAGCACTAGATCTATGATCCTATGAATACAGAAATAACAAAGATAATCTTAAATAATATATCTAATTCATTTATCTATGTATTCATTTATCATATTTAAACTGGAAGTCAATATCTATAGACAAGATATAGGAAATATCAAATTGATTAAACATTTCACTGTTTTCTTAAATCATATCCCATATACCCTACATATCATATGCTGTATGTTACTGAGAGTCTTATAGGTCTATTTGTTTTGACAGTCAATTAGCCTCAGGCTAATCATTGTCTTAAGTAACTTGTCACTTCTCCACGCCTATCTCCAGGGGAATTCTATCCAGAGATTCCCCTTCCACATCTGGTTCTACACAGAAAATAAGAAAAGCAATTTTGTTTAATTAAGTAAAAAGGCTGGGTTCCATAAAGCTTTAGTGCACAGACTCTGCAATACACCTTTTGGCTGCTCAGAAGCTTTGTTGATTAATTCTTAATTCCCAAAGTAAAGTACTTACAAGTTAAATCAAGTACATAAATGAGGTACACACACAACATATGTTGGTATATGTTAAATACACATACATAAACACTTTATATACGGTTCCCTCCTCAACACCAAAAAAACCCTCACTCCGTACAAGCCTGAACACTACCAAATTTAACATATTTAGAAGCACTTACTCTTCCAGGTATTTATCTCTAAAGAAAACTTTTAAAACTGCTTTAAAATGCAAACAAGTAGTAGTCTTCATTATTTACTTACCACTAGTCAAAATTATTGACAAAATCTTAATAAAATTACTTTAAAAGAAGTACAATATACTTTCAAAATTACAGAACCAAAAACTAGAGAAACCCAAGGTCTGCTTTAACAAAGAGCTATGAATAACAGTATGGATAAACAACTGGAGTCATGAAGAACTGAACTCAAATCGAAGACTTACTAGCTCTGTTAAGATGGAGACATCATTTAACCTTTCTGAACCTCAGCCAAGTTTCTTAAGTCCCAGCTACAGAAGTGATCTGATCTGCTGTTGATAAAAGCTAAGCTCCCAGGCCCAAGTATACTGAAGGAAATCACATGTTCTTAAGGTTCACACAATCATAAATTTAGAGCTGGATGGGATTTTATAGTCAAGACAACAAGTTTGTAGAGCCAACTCTATATCACGCATTTGCTAAGCTCTGCAGATACAAAGAAAGGCAAAAAGAGTCCCTACTTTCAAGGAGCTTACAGTCTAATGGGGGAGACAACATGCCAACAACCATATACAAACAAAATGCATGTAAGATAAAGATAAATTAAAGACAAACTCAGAGGGAAGGTACTAGCATAAAACGGGTTCAGGAAAAGGTTCTTGCAGGAGGTGAGATTTTACCTGAGCCTTAGAGGAAGCCAGGGAAGTCAAGAGGCAGAGATGAAGAGATTGGGTATTCCAGGCATGGAGGACAATCAGCAAAAAAGCCCAAAGTTGGGAGGAGTGTCTTGTGTTTGAAGAAGAGCAAAGGAGGCCACTATCACCAGATCATAGAGCATGTGGAAGGGAGTAAGGTATAAGAAAACTGGAAAGGCAGGAAAGAACCAGGTTATTAAGGGCTTTTAATGCCAAATAGAGGATTTTCTATTTGATTCTGAAGATGATAGGGAGCCAAATAAGTTTATGAATAGAAAGTGTGACATGGTCAGACTTGCATTTTAAGATCAATTTGAGAGCCGAGTGGAAAATAAACAGGAAAACAAGCAGGCCACTGCAAAAGTCTAGGCATGAGATGATGAGGGGCTGCACCAGGATGGCAGCAAGCTCAGAAGAGAGAGAGTGGTGGATATGAGATATTAAGAGGACTTGGCAACAGATTGGATATAAGGGGTAAGAGTGAGGAGTAGAAGAGGACACCAACGTTGTGAGCCTAGGTGACTGGGAAGATAGTGGGAACCTCAAGAGTAAGAGGAAAATCAGAGAGGACAGGGTTTAGGAGAAAAGATAAGTTCTATTTTGAATATTTTAAGTTTAAAATGTCTACAGTTGGAGATGGAATACTGGAGGTCAGGACAGAGGTCAGGACTGGATAAGTAGGTTTGAGAAAGTATAGAACAGTACAGTGGCAGAAGAGAAAAGAGCTCTGGACAAAGCCTTAGTTAATCCACAGTTGGCAGGCATAAGGTGGATGAAGATCCAGCAAAAGGGATTAAGAAAGAGCAATTAGACAGCTAGAAGAACCAAGGGAGAAACTCCCCTTTTCTTATATGGGATCATCAACATCCTAATCATCACTCTGGAATTTTAAGAACTGAAGAAGAAAAGGAAAGATGAAAGGAATTACTCTGTGGTTACAAAACCAATCAGTTGCCAACTGATTAAATCCTACCTATTCCTTTTTCTCCTCCATTTACAATGCCCTATCATTTCTCCCCTCAATAACTGTAATAGCTGCTTAATTGTTCTCCAAGCTTCCTAGCTCTTTTCCCAATCCACATTCCACTAAACTGATAAAATAAATTTTCCTTGGGCATAAGTCTAACCATATCAACCTTCTGCTCAAAAATCTTCAATATATACCTATTGTTTCTGGACTGATAAACTCCTCAGTCTAGCATTTAAAGTCCTCCACAATTTGGCTCCACTCTACCTTTCCAGACTTATTTCACATATCACTACCCTTTTTCTACTCTATGCTAAAGCTAAACTGGCCGGTTAGGCCTATTATTTTCTGAACTTTACACTCCTTTGTGCATGCCTTCATACAGGGTATTCACCATCCCTAAAATGTATTACCTCATCACAACCATTTCTTATAATTCTTCAAGGTTCAGGTGTCACTTTCTATAATTCCTGATTCTCCTAATTCAACTCTATCTAATACAGTTGTCAGTACTCTCTTCCTCTAATTACATTTTATTTACTTACCTATATACATGCTTTATCCTTCTGGTATACTGTAAGCTGCTTGATCAGGGGCTCATAAGGAACAAACTGTGCAAGACAAATCTCACTTGTTTTTTTTGACAGGGTTACTAGAAAGTTAGCTTAAAAGAACATTATTGACATAGCATACTTGAATAATAAAGAATCTCCGGGGGCAGCTAGGTGACAGAGTGGATAGAGCAACCAGCACTGGAGTCAGGAAGATTTGAGTTCAAATCTGGCCTCAGACATATAACACTCACTAGTTGTGTGACTCTGGGCAGGTCACTTAACCCCAATTGCCTCACAAAAAAAAAAAACCCCTCCATTCCGACTTCTTTTCTTACTGAGTGAGTTGACATAGAGGTATCCATCCCACTCCTCAGCCATAACCAAGGCTAATGACCTGACTAAAGCAATATTAAAAATCTCTATTATTTTTTTCTTCTATATTCTACAACCTATCTTGTTTCTATATTAACAGAATTAGGGGCTACAACTGAGATTCACTCATATCAAAATAGAAAGCTTTGAACCATATATACAAAAAGTTATATGTATAAAAGTTAAAAAGCTCTTCCACAAATTAATCCTACCTCAACACGAAACAAACAACTTTTAAGAAGTGTACATATTCCAAGAGCACAGAATAACCACCTGATACATAGCATACCTAATTTAAGTTGAATTGCTTCATTGGTGTTACACTTGTACTCTGCCAGCTTCTTTTCCATAGCACTCTTGTATTCCACTAAAAATTTTTCCACTGCACCAAATCCTATGGGAGAAGGGAGAGGTATCAAAAGCATTTGATTAGAAGTTATTTAAATGCTAAATAAAATTATGAATGAGAACAATATTAGGGAGGATAAAGCCTACACATAAAAACTTTCTTAAAGTCTCAAATTATAGCAATACAAAAGTAAAAGTAACAAAAATCATATCTTTTGACCCCATAATTACCTCACTAGGAATACACTCAGCAAATGTTGCTTAAAAATAACTAGTATTTATATAGAGCTTTAAGGTTTGCAAAACACTTCATAAAGTAAGTAGAGCACAGAGCCTAGAGTTAAGAAGACCAGAGTTCAAATCTAGCCTCAGCTACTTGGTATCTGTGTAACCCTGGGAAAGGCATTTAATCTGTTTACTTCGGTTTCCTCATTGTGAAATGGGAGTAATAATGGCACCTACCTCCCAGGGTCGTTGTGAGCAACAAATGAAATAATAATTGTAAAGCACTTAGCACTGTGCCTGGCACATAGTAAGTACTATATAAATTTAACTATCATCATTATTATATCTTCACAACAATCCTGTGAGGTAGGTGCCATTATTACCCTCACATCACCAATAAGGCAACAAAGGGTAAGAGGTTAAGTAGCTTGCCTAGTCACACTGCCAGTAGTTACCTGAGGCAGGAAAGGAAAGAGTATTTTTGACTTTAAAGTCAACACATAAAAAAAAAAGACAAAGACTTTCATATAAATGTTACATGTAATTGAAAATAAATCCAAATGTTCAACAATAAGGAAAGGGTTAAACTGTAGCACATTAACATGAAAGACAAAGTAGTAGGGTAAATGGAAAGCAGAACCAGGAGCAGGAAGGCCTATGACTATAAACTGAAAAACAGCTGACTGTCCAAATTGGTAGCGGGAACTTCCTCAGTGGAAATCTCCTCACACCAAAGAAGTGATATATCCAGACCAAAAACAATTAATAGAATGGAATATTACAAAATTAAGATGGTTAAGCTGCCAAACAAGTTTAGTCAATTAAAGTGATGCTCGATGTTAAGTTTCCGATTTTAAAAATTAATAAAAAGAATTTGTCTTAAATTAGAGTCAGCATGGCATAGTGGATATAGAGCTGACCTCAATGTCAGAAAGATGTGGATTCGAGTCCTGCCTCTGACATAGATCCATGTCAAGTCATTAGCCTCTCAGTGCCTGGGCCACTGAGATATATAAGATATGTAATACTTATATAATTTGTAGAGAAGATGATCCTATACCAATAAAATCAAAGATGTAGACCTCCCCCACTTCAACCCTCCCCAAAAGATCACATGAATCTCCTTAAAGTTTAAAATTGCTTTTAGCAATTTTAAACTGAAAAGACTCAACATTTGAAGGATGCTTACAAAATAGGCTTTCTTCATATATATTAATAAATCTGAAAGTATTAGAACACATAGCTCTTTTTTAGTCAACATATAGTGACGTAGTTCATACTATGCAAACCCATTTACACAGAATTTACATTTACACAAAGTTTTCCAAAACACATGCAGTACCAATGATATCTTAAAAGATCAAAGATTCAGTTACTCATGCCCCCCAAAAAATAAAGTGCAAAGAAAATTGTTTTTGGCAAGCAACTACTATATAACATTTCATTTTTAATGCTGGAAAAATGCTGCTAGGGCAGAAATGGCTAATGTATATTATCAATTGTGTACTATTAAGATGACAAAGCAGCTTTCAGACACATGTCTTTCAAACAAAATCTTTACTGTTTAGCCAATTCAGACAAATGAAAGAATAAAATAAAACTTAGATACCATATTCAATGACCTAACAAGCCATGGCCACCAATCATTAGACAAGAGCTTTGGCAGGAACTAAGCATATTTGGTCAGTTTCCCAAGATAACTAAATCATCTTACTTCAGCCTTTCCTTATACCCACAACACCCTGAAGAAAAACCAATGTATTTGAAGTCAGAAAACCTGACTTTCAGTCACAGTTCTTCAAATTGGCTTTGTGACTCTTGGTAAGTCACAATCTTTACTTTGTCATCTAAAAAATAGGCATAATCATACCTATAACCCACATATCACTATACCTCCTTTTATGAGGAAAGCACTTTATAAACCTAAAATGTTATGTCAATTTGTTATTATTCAAGTACCGTATCTAACACTGGTTTGCCATCAACTTGCCACACAACAATAAGAAACTTGGGTCATTTGTTTTGAACAATATAGCACTGAAGATGAAAAAGTTGTAAATTGTAACATGTCCTACAAAAACCAAAATATTTTCCTTTTAACAACCCCATGAGGCAAATAGCAGCACAGTTTATAGATTAAGGAGAGGCCCAGAGAAATTAATGAGTAGCCTGGGAGGGTAGTGAGGGAGCATTACATAGCTATCAGAAAAAGGATTCAAATTTGAGCTTCCTAGGTCCAAATCTGGTATACTTTTCCCTAACTCAAGCAGCTTCTCATCAGGTCTGTACTCTAAGCCTGTCTAGCTAGCCTGGCAAGACCTGCTAGCACTTGTATTCTTTTGGCATGACCTTTGAAGAGGAGATAATAATGCTAAACTAAAGTCACTTCCACAGTAAGCTAGACAGCTTTGCTGAAATCTTTCAGTTTGATTTAATATTGGATATAAAAAAGTTAGTCTCTATGCATACTTACTAGAACAACAGCTTTGGTGCAACTGCTGCCAATGAAGCAGAATTTCATTTTCAATGCAGCATTATTACTCAAGATACTTCTTCTATATATATACATATACATATATGTGTGTGTGTGTGTGTGTGTGTGTGTGTGTGTGTGTGTGTGTGTGTATATACATATATATATGTATATGGCTTTTCTAATGTGTACAGCCCTTTTTGTTCTAGATTTTTAAGTATCACTAAAATATCCATAAATGTGTTAAATATCTACTTTTAGGCCATGTCAGTTCATGAGTCATTTTCCTTAAGGAATTCTGCATAAATGAAATTGACTAAAAAAACCCATAAATCCTATAACAGTATTAGAGAACAGTAACAGAGGCAGCTGGTCACATAGTAAATATAGCTATTAGCCTGGAGTCAGGAAGACCTAAGTTCAATTCCAGCCTCAGATACTTAGTAATGGCATAACTCTGGGCAAGTCACTTTACATTCTATTTGCCTCAGTTTCCTCAAATGTAAAATGGGGATAATTATAGCATTTTATAGGGTTGTTGTGAGGATCAAACGAGTTATTTGTTAAAAAAAAAAGTGCTTAATACATCTGGAACATAGTCAATGCTATATAAATGCTTATTCTCTCTCTCCCTATTAGAAACCATCCTTATTTTCTTAAGAAGCTATATAAAAAAGAGTAGAATGAATAAACTAGGAAATATTATTAGACTCTACTTCTCATCATTAGTTTTGAAAAGTATATAAACTGAGACAGAGATGAATTGTATTAAAAAATTCAAGGTGCTGATAAATTTCTGTATAAAATCTTTTTTTTAAAGGTCATGTTGTCTCCTATGCATAACCTAAAACTAGGTATGCTGCAAACATCAGCAAGACCTCTGTGGGAACAAAATGGAAAAGATCATACTATGGTGACAGGATGGTACAAAGAAAAGGCTTTGCACTTCAATACTGGTCTCCTAGTTTTCCTAACAATTAAAGTAAACAAAAGTGGAAAAGGGGCCCTCAGGGGGTCACAGGTTCAAATATTTGGAGCTGGAAGGAATCCTGAAGAAAGACCATCTAGTCCAGTGCTTTGAGTCTTGACCCCATATGGGGTTGCAAAAAATTTAGCAACAGTAAAAGCTTTCTGAATGTGCAACAACCAAAAATTAATTTAAAATCACAGGTGTTTTAAAATTTAAAATCTAAGGTGTTTCTGGCAGCACTTGGCTTGCCTATATTGCATGCCTTGGTTCGGAACAAAGCATGCTCACTTTGCACTGCTCATGCCCTCAGTCCACAAAACCCAAGTGGAGGGGGAAAAGTTTAAAAGCCCTAATCTAATTCAACTCCTTCATTTTACAGATGAGGAAACTGAGGTTTAGAAACATTAAATGACTTGCCTGTGGTTACACTGGCATTGAGGTACAATTTCAACTGTGCTCCTAACTCCCCATCATGTTCTCTCTACTGCACCAAGTTACATGTTCCTGTTCTCTTCAAGTCTTCAAGAAAAGACTGGATGACCACTTATTGGCCACTTGTCTATAGCAGAGATATTTTTTCAGGAAAAGACTGTACTAGATGGCCCAGACCGTGAAATTCTATGACTAATTTTGAATCCAAGTTTTGTCACTTAACTGGCTGACAGCTCAGGTTTCTCATCTCTCTACTCAGATGGTTGACTAGACCCCTTTCCTCCATGGATTTTCAAGATAATTTTTTTTCCCTGGTTCACATTTTCCTGGTCTTGGATCCAAGTCCCACACCTAACTAGGAATATTCTCCAAGGCTCTTCCTTTTGTTTTTGTTCTTGTTGTTCAGGACTCTTTGTGACCTGACTTGGAGTTTTCTTAGCAAAGATATTGGAGTGGTTTGCCATTTTCTTCTCCAGCTCATTTGATAGATGGGGAAACTAAGGCAAATAAGGTTAAGTGACTTGCCCAGGGTCACACAGCTAGTAAGTGTATGAGGTTGGATTTGAACTCAAAAGTATCCACCTAGCTGCCCAAGATTCTTCCCTAAATTCTCTTTTCTCTCTTCAGTCCCACCAGCTACTAAGGGTCCAATTAGCATCTTTATGGAGATTACCAGATCTACAAATCCAATCTAATTCTCTGTCCAAAACTCAAGGTCCTACACAAAGCCAAATACTTATGAGACATCTTTATCTGAATGCCCTACGGGCATTTCAAACTAAAATTCATTATTTTTCCCCAAAACCTACCCCAATTCCTAATTTATCTATTTCTGTTGAGGGTACCACTGTCCTTCCAGCCATCCAGATTCACAACTTCAAAGTCCTCCTCCACTTTTCATTCACTTTCAACCTCTACAACTATCTGGCAAGGTTGATAGATTCTACCGATACAATTCATCTTTTTCTTCCCCTTTACATGACCACCCCCCTGCTAAAGTTCAAGATATCATCAAGTCATGCCTGAGCTATTATACCAGCTTCCTAATTAGCCCTAAGGATCAAGAGGCTTCTTTGCCTCACCATTCCCTACAGAATATGACATAAATTCTCTGTAATTTACAAACAGATTTATACAATCACCTCCTCTCCTGTGGACCACTGTAATAGTGTCCCAATTAACCTCTCTAGTTCAAGTCTTTTTCCTTTTCAATCTACCCTCCACATATGCCACAGTGATTTTCCTAAAGTGCAGGTTCCAGTGGTTCTCTATTACCTCCAGGATCAAATATGAAGTCCCTAGTGCAGTATTTAAAGCTCTTCACAACCTGCACCCTTCCCACATATCCAATTTCTTACATTTTACTCCCTGCTCCACACACTACAATCCAGCTATACTGACTGACTGACTTACTGTTCTTCACCCAGGACACAGTATTTTGTCATCTCCCATCTCTATGCTTTTGCAGTGGCTGACCCCTCATTCTCAGAATGTTTTCCCTCCTCACCTTGGCCTCTTAGAATCCTTGGCTTCCTACAAGCCTTATCTCAAAAGGTCACTTCTGCAAGAAGCCTTTCCCAGTCCCCCTAGTAGTTAGGAGGTCACCTTCTAATCTACTGTGTATGTACCTAATTGCATATTGTCTCCCCTATTAGAATGTAAGCTCCTTAAATGCAGAGAAATGCTTTTTTTTCCCCTATCTATCCCCAACATTTAGCATGGTCTCTGGCACTATAAGCATTTAATAAATGCTTGCTGATTAATTGATAAAATCACTCCATAGAGTTATCTAGTCTACACAGAAAAAAGGCATAACTTTGACTTAAAATTATCTAGTACTTACAATAATATTTTAAATAAAATAATGCTAAATACCTCCTGATAGTCATTATTCATCTTCTAATTTGTAAGGGCTTTAAAATATTACAGAATATAAAAGTATGGGGCTTTAGAATTTTATGAAAAGGATTTAAAATACAGTATGGACATATTCATAACAACTCTATAATAGCAAAAAAAAAAAAAGAAAAAGAAAAGAAACCATGTCCAACTTGTGAAATGGCAGAAAAACTTACAGTATGTAAATATGTTGGATTATTAAACTATAAAAAATAGTGAATATGAGGCTAGGGAATGCCCTACATGAAGTGATAATGAACAAGACAAAACCGAATCTACATCCACAAAAATGAAGACAATTTCAAATGGCAACAAAACTCACATCAACAACAATGAATAAGATTGTTAACAACTTGTAAAGCATATACCTCTACCAATTATTTTAACAAATGGAAAACAGTGCAGGACCACACATCCTATCTCTCATAATCACAAGCTATTTTACTTAACTATTTTGAGGAATTGTACGTGGTGGGGAATTCAATATTTCAGTGTCTGCTACATACATGCCACTGTACTAGGTGCCATGGGCAGATACAAAGATGCGTAGGTCTCACAAGAACATGGGTCATACAGATGGGTCAATGTGAAAATATCACATTACTATAAAAACAACTCTGACTTTGACAATAAGTCAGTACCATAATTTTGCACTTGAAGGATAACTTATAATGTATCAACATGTCATATATTTATAAAGCAAAACAAAAATCTATCAATATAATCTTCTTAGAAACTAGTTTTAATCACTTAAAAAGATGCCAGTTTGATGTTTCTAAACACATATACTCGTAGTTGTAGTACAGTGTACCTGGGATAGCCTCCTGCACATAGCAGACACTCAAATATCTGGTGAATAAATTTACCAGAATCTATTGTTTTAGAAAGTAATAGAAATTCTTTTTATTTAGACTAGTAGATGTTGCAACTTATATAATGTGCTTTGCAAAAGATGACAATATATTAGAAACCAAAGACAACAGAATCAAAACAGTAGATGATACACTAGATACAATATTATTTAAAACCTTAATTAATGGATATATTCAGTGAAAACTAGGTTAAATGAATTTTCATTTCAATTGGGGAGGAGATAACCTTTTGATTTCAGCCCAAGTTGAAAATAATTGAGGGGTGTGGTGTGAAGAAACCAACCTTGTATAAAGTATTCATTTTGATTTAAACATTAAGCACCAGCTATACAAAATATGTAAGACACTATGTTGGCATTTCAAAATGTACAGTATTAAAAACAAAATCAAATCATTGATTATAGGAACTTATAACACTTCAAGATGTAGTACTGTAGATGTGGTGGCAGAAATATAAAATAAGTATGTTCTGATTTTTAGGATACATCTGGGAAGTAATTTTGCTTTTCTTTTTAAAAGAAGAAAACACTTTAATATAAGTTTCTGTTCTTATTTCTTTCTCTTAAGAGTTGACACAGCATAGGATCTACGGTTTCAATATGGGTAAGTCTTCTAAAAGTATATTCTGAAACCCACTAAATACTTCCATATCCTGTAATATTCTCGCTCATACCCTTAGAAACATCCTCCATGGGGCATCAATCTCTTAAGATTATGTAGGCAACAATGTAGCAGGTGGACTACTCTTCTTGTTCTTGCTACTTGACCAGTCCTATCTTTCCAATCAAATATCTTTGGTGATATATTTTATGATACTTTTTACACACAATTCACTGTTGCTAATGTGCTATAGCCTAGTTACATCCACTTTATCACTCCATTACCCTTTACATGATCTATAATTTGAATCTGGAGAATTTGGTATTACAATTCTTAGCCAAGTGGCACCATCTGAAAAATATTAGTATTAAAAAAGACTGGTTTTATTTTAGTGAAGAGCTTGAGGTTACTGGATGTACTGTTCAATTTCCCAAATGCTGTCTAGTCCCTTATCTTCCTCCTACTCTGTTCTAGGCTCAGCTTACTGTCCATCTGCTATATTTCTCCAACAGATAAGTACTTCATTCCCACAGTCTCTATCCAATTCAACAAACATTTATCAAACATCAATTCAGCGCCAAGCATTGTGTGAAATTTTAGATTACAAAGACAAAAATAAAAATACTCCTTCCCTAAAGGATACGACCTCTAAGTCAAGATGGGTCAAGACGGGAGCAATGGAGAACTTTTTTTTAAAGGGCCTAAAAGATGGGGGAAAATTGTGGGAAAGGTCCTCTAACTACAATTCCAACACTCTTTCTACTGTATTACGCTGCTTTTCACATTACACTGTTTTTGCAATTTTTTAATGTAGTTACACAGTATTTTATGTTTTTCAAAAAATACACTGTACTAAGATCTTTTGTTATTTATATCATCTACATTTCCTCTTATATTTCTTCCCTTACCCCCTCCCAGAGAACCATCCTTCATGATAAACAGAAGGGGGGGACATTTTGTAAGATTAATCAATATATGAAAAGCCTGAACTTATATGCAGTGTTGCATAACCATGGTCCCCCCACCTCTGCAAAAAACAGTGAGGTGAAGGAGGTGTCATCTATGTCTTTGAAGCCAAGCTTGATCACTATAATTTTGAAGAACTCAGTTTTGTTTTCTTATTCTTTCACTTACATTTCTGTAGTGATTGTTTATGTATATTTTTTCTGGTTCTGCTTGTTTCATTTGCATCAGTTCATGAAAGTCTTTCCTTGTCTATCCGCATTCATCATGCCTATTGTTCCTTTTAGCACAGTAAGGTATTACATTATGTTCATGTACCAATTTATTTAAGATATTCCCCAATCAACTAGCATAATTTGTTTCCAGTTTTTTGTTACCACAGGGAGTGCTATTACATTTGGGTATATCATGGGACTTTTCCTAGCAATGGTAATTTATGCCAAAGGGCATGGACATATCAGTCACTTTTCAAATTGCTTTCCTGAATGGTTGGACCAATTCACAAAGCCATCAATAATGCATTCATTGGCATGCCCTTTCATTTTTATAACCCCTCGAAAAGTGACAACTTCTGTTTTTGTCAGATGTGCCAATTTGCTGGTTATAAGGCAAAACCTCAAGGTCGTAATTTGCATTTCTTATTATTAGTAATTTAAAGCATTCTTCTGTAAGGCTGTTAATTATTTACAATTCTTTTGAAAACTGTTCATATCCTTGACCATTTCTCTATTGGAGAATGGCTTTTGGATTTAGATATTTCTTCGACTTGCCTATATACATTATATGCCCAAAAATCTTAGTACGGTTTAAGAATTTATGACCCTCTATTGATCATATTCAAAGGTATATAATCAGATTTACTCCTAATTTTTTTTGGTAACATTATCTCTAATAATCAGGGGTTTTAGCCATTTTAAATTTATTGTGGAATTTCATAAAAGCTGTTGGCCTAAAACTAATTTCTAGTTTTCCTGGTAATTCTTTCCTGGGATTCAATTATTTCTTTAACAGTACTATAATAGCACTGCAATTTTGTATGTTACTATTTCTTATCAACACATTTTATTTCTTTCAATGTTTATTAACATAGTGCTTTGCACATATTAGTAAGAAGAGCAATATCTACTGAATTTTTTTCAGCAATATTTTTAGTCATCAAAGATTTAAGAAAAGTTTCTACACATAAAGAAAAAAAGCATAAAACTTTGCACATTAATCCCTACTATGTAAAAGTTTCTATTTTCATAGTTATAGTATCAAAAGGAATATTTCCTAATTCAAGAAATAAATACAAATTTCCAAATATAACAACACACATGGGAAAAAATAATAATAAATGTCAGATAAAAGACAGATATAAAAAATGTATAGGAATCTCAGGTCTACAATAGCTTATAGACTCAAAATATATACAAAGTGATCACAAATTAAGAGGTAAGTTTATATAATCATAAAGATAGGAAGATAAATTATCTTTTTTGTTTAATGCTTAAGTTTATTTTTGTTGTTTTTAATATAAAATGTTAATTATCCAAAGCAAACTAAGTATTACATAGACTTAATTCTACCCTCTATTTTTACCCTTTTAGGGAGATAAAGAAATAAAAACTAACTACAAAGCACTTTAAGGTTTGCAAAGCACTGTACATATATTACATCATTTGACTTACACAACAGCCCTGTGAAGTATTATTATTACCCCCAGTTTGTAGATAAGGAAAATGAGAATGAGAGAGGTTAAATGACTTGCCCAAGGTCACAGTTACTACAAGTGACTATGGAAAGGCTCAAAGTAAGGTGTTCCTCACTCCAAGTACGTATTCCACTGGTACCCTCAGCAACTTGCATTAATCTCTTAAGATCATCCATTTACTAAAGGATAGTGACAACAGACAGTAGAATCCAGGTCATCTAAAATTTCCCCCTTTACAATAAAATTACTAGAAGAAAAAAGAGACAGACTAGAGTTCCTAGAAAAAAAAATAAGGGAAAAAGTACTTGTGAGTTAAAAAAGGTTGATGGTGCATCTAAGATTTCCTTTCTGTTGTGGATTTTAAAAGATCATAATGATAAATGCTTACATAACCAAAAGTAATCTGGGATTACAAATTCCACTAGTTCTCTAATTTCAAGGGAAGTAGTATGGGGCAGACAGTAGAATAAGAATCCCAATCCAATCTTAATATTTACTTATAAGGATATTTTAGCTCACAGAATTTAAGAGATGGAGGTGACCTGAGAGAGTACCTGCACTGGCAGATCCAACAGCCTTGCATCCTTACTTGGAGAAGCCAGGATAAACATTAAGAAGTGATTTAAAGTAGGTAAAGCCAATGCTGACCAGCAAATAAAGAACATGCTGTCAGGTCTTTAGTTTAACTGTTTGAATAGGCAAGGACCAGTTTATAGGAGCCTCTAATATAGTTTTTAAAAGTAAATTGAAGAAGAGGTACAGAATTATTCAGGGAAACATTTAAAAATCTTATTTTTAAAAATTAATTTATTTCTAGTTTGCAGCATTCACTTCCATAACATTTTGAGTTTTAAATTTTCTCCCGTCTCCTCCCTTCTCCCCAAGACAGTGTGCAATATGATATAGGCTCTACTTATACATTCATATTAAACAAATTTTCAAGTTAGTCATGACATAAAGAAGAATTAGAACTAATGGAATGAACCACAAGGAAGAAGAAACAAAACAACAAAAGAAAAGGAGAGCAAAAAGTTTGCTTCCATCTGCACTCAGACTCCTGAGTTCTTTCTCTGGATTTTTAGATAGTACTTTCCATTGTGAGTCTTTTGGAGCTGTCCCTGCATCACTGAGAAGAGTTAAATCTATCAAAGTCAGTCATCGCACAATGTGATTGTTACTGTGTACAACATTCTCCTGGTTCTGCTCATTTCACTCAGCATCAGTTCATATAAGTCTTTTCAGGTTTTTCTGAAGTCCTCCTGCTCATCACTTCTTACAGCACAATAGCATTCCATTACATTCATTTACCACAATTTATTCAGCCACTCCCTAACTGATGGGCATCCCCTCAATTTCCAATTCTTTGCCACCACAAAAAGAGCTGCTACAAATAAAAAATCTTAATTTTTTAAGAAGGGTTAGAAAGGTGAATATACACAGTAGCCTCTTAGTTGATTATGTCTGATTTAGGGTAAAACTGCCTATAAAACATAAAACTTCACAGATTTTTAAGACCTCTCGTAAATAAATCTCTCAGTCTCAACTTGTTCATCCAAAAATAAATAAGTAAATAAGCAGATAAATAAATAAACAAGTGAATAAATAAATAAGAGGTTGGATTAGACAAAACAGAATTTTTTTTCTGTTAAAACACTCACACACACACACACACACACACACACACACACAAGTATACTAAGAAGTATAATATACTTTTCCTTAATATGACTGAGTATTATCTAAAACCAAAAGCAAGAATTATATGTAAAGGAGACTAAACAGAGGCCTTTTCAGTAAGATCAGAAGTAAAGTGAGGATGTCCAGTATGACTACTATTATTTGACATAGTGGTAGAAATGCTAGAAATTGAGGGAATAAGCAGAAGCAACAAGGAAATAAAACTATCACCTTTTTGGGGGGGGGCTAGGCAATGGGGTTAAGTGACTTGCCCAGGGTCACACAGCTAGTAAGTGTTATATGTCTGAGGCTGGATTTGAACTCAGGTCCTCCTGAATCCAGGGCCAGTCTTCTATCCACTGTGCCACCTAGCTGCCCCTAAAACTATGACTTTTTGCAGGTGATATGGTCTACTTTTAAAAAGTCAATAAAAAATTAATTGAGATAATAACTTTAGCAAATTTGCAGCACATAAAATAAGTCTACATAAACAATCAGCATCTATGTATGTTACACCCAGCAGGAAGAGACTGAAAAAGAAATTCCATTCAAAATTGACTACAGAAAGCATAAACTATCTGGGAATTTACCTAGCTAGATACACAAATTAAGACAGACCTAAATAACTGGAAGTATATTAATTGCTCATTACTGGAATGGGCTAATAAATAACAATGACAATACGACCTAAATCAATTTGCTTATTTAATGTTGTACCAAATTACCAAATGATTACTATAAAGTAGACAAAATAACAGAATTCATAAGGAGTAATAAAAGAACAAGAATCTCATGGGAAATAATAAAAAGAAGTAGCAAGGAAGGAAACCTAGGAATACTATATCTCAAACTACACTAAAAAGCAGTAATTTTTAAAATAATTTAGTATTGGTTAAAAAAAGGTCAATCAGTGGAACAGATTAGGAGCCTAGTGTTTGTTAAAACTCTAAAACCTCAACTACTGGACTAAGGATTCCCCATTTCATAAAAACTTCTGGGAAAACTGGAAAGCTGTCTGACAAACTGGGAATAAAGCAAAAATCTCACATGACAACAAAGTAATTTTTCAGGTGGGTCTGACTCTTCTTGAATCCTTTTTTGGGATTTTCCTGGCAAGGATACTGGAGTGGTTCAACATTTCCTTCTCCAGATCATTTTACAAATGAGGAAACTGGGGCAAATAGAGTTCAGTGATTTGCCCAGGATCACACAGCTAATAAATGTCAGAGGCCAAGCCTTGAACTCAAGTCTTCCTAACTCCAGGCCTGGCACTCTATCCACTGTGCCACCTAGCTACCTTTTAAATCTCACACAATGTACAGCCAGCTAAGTGGATACATGACCTATTTTAAGGTCAAATCAGAAGAGCAAGAAAGGGAAAACTATTTAAAACTATGGAAAGGGATCGAATTCATGAGTCAGACAATAAATATTTATTAAACATTTACTATACCAAGGTACTATGCTCGCCCTGGAACTGCTTCCCTATTCTGGAATATCCATCTATTTCTGCAGCTTTCTCACAGTGGAACACTTCTCTGCCATTCAGACCCTTTCCTCCCATTGCCAAGTCCCTCTGTGGTGGGGGTGGAGCCCTCCATTTCAGACTTTCTGAACTTCAAAACCACCCCCCCAAGTCTACATATCTCCTTAGCCACCTCTTCAGATCCCTTCTGTGCATTTCCTTCCTCCAGGTAAGCCCCTTGAAGGCAAGGAATGTCTCTTTTGCTTGTATCTCCAGTACTTAGTCTAGTGTCAGGCACACAGTATTGTTGGTAGAGCTGTGAAATAGTATAGCTGGTCCTAGAAAGCAGTTTGGAACTATGCCCAAGTCACTAAACCATATATACCCTTTGAATGCGAGGTATACAATTATTAGGCCTTTAGCCCAAAAAGAGAATAAAGAGATCCTTCTGTGCAAGAATGTTTATATGACCATCAATAGGGGACATGCTTGAACAAGCTGTGGTAGGTGAATGCAATGGTATTCTTGTACCAGAATAAATTATAATAGAGAAGGTTTCAGAAAAACCTGAAATGACTGGTATGAACTGAGGCAGAGTAAAGTAGGTGGAACTTACATACATTAACAATAACATTGCAAAGAAAAACAACTTTGAAATACTTAAGGCCTGGGTTCAATGAACCAGTGATGAAGCATACTACTCACTTCCTCAGACAGAGGCAATGGACTCAATGTGCAGAATGAAATACACATTTTTGGAAATGGCCAGTGTGGGGATTTGTTTTGCTTGACTATTTGTTACAACAGTTTTATTCTTCTCCCCTATCCAAGGGAGGTAAGCTATTAATAGGGTTGCCACCCCCAAAAAGAAAGAGAGAAGAAGGAAGGAAGATAGGTCAGTGAAGCATTTAAATGCATAGAAAGAAACAGAAGGAAGGCCAGAAGGAAACAATGACAAGCAGGACAGTGTTGAAAATTAAATGTTGAATATACTATATACTTAAAAGGAAAACCAAGTTGTATGTCATAAAAGACGTGTGGCTTCATGTACAATCCTCTTATTCTGTTACTTTGTATATGAAAATGCTCATTTCATTTGGTGTTTAAGAGCAGGATAACATATATCTATACAAATCAAGTAAAATTCCCAAATCATTACAAAAGATAAAATTCTATGACTAGATTTTATCCAAGTTTCCTTCAGGCACTAAAATTTTATGATTCTACACTTGAAGATATACAATGTTTGCAAAATTAGAGAAAACATGTCAATTAAAACAACTGAGTTTTGCAGGCAGTTTTCTTAAAAAACAAAGAACAGACTGACTACCTATGAAAATATTAACCAAGGGGCAGCTAGGTGGTGCAGTGGATAGAGCACTGGCCCTGGAGTCAGCAGGCCCTGAGTTAAAATCTGACCTCGGACTCATAACACTCACTAGCTGTGTGACTCTGGGCAAGTCACTTAACCCCAAATGCCTCACTAAAAAAAAAAATTAACCAAATTCATCTTCATTCAAGACCTCAATTGTATAGATTTAACAATAATGAATAAAATGAGCATGGGATACATCTAACACAAGCTTCAAATAGAAATATTCTACTGGTTGGATAAATAGCCTCTGAAATAAACTACTAAATCACTTGTCTCTACCCATATAGAACCTTATAGCCTAGAATCAGGAGGACCAATGTTTGAAATCTGATCTCACACATGTTCTACCTGTATGATCCTGGGCAAGTCACTTAACTTGTTTTGTTCAGTTTCCACAACTATAAAATGGGGAAAACAATAGTACCTACCTCCCATGGTTATAATGAGGATTAATAAAAATTAAATTTTAGAAGAGTTTAGCACAGTACCTGGCACACAATAGGCACCACATAAGGGTTTACCTCCCCACCCCCATATTTGTATACTAAGTAAAGAAAAATGGACCTTTGTGGCACAGTGAAAAGAACAATGTAAACAGACCTGATTGGATTAACCTGAACAAAAGAATTAATTTTTCTGCTGCTGTTTCCTCATGTGTAAAATAAGAGGGTTAGATCAGATGGTACTGCCTGAGTCTAAAACTCTATGATTTGTTGTAGGTGTCCTATATTCTTACACATGCTTTGAAATGTAAAATGTGCTATTAAAGCTAATAAAAACAAACTATATTAAATAGCATAGTTCAACTTTACTTTGAATCAACAGGACAGACTATCTCATTTGAGTTTTATTAAAGCCTAACAGGGAAAAAGGAATTACAAGTTTGGTTGTAGTAGGAAGAAAGAGGAATATATAGTTCTTTATACCCAATATTAAAAATTTAGGATACAAATTTTTGAATCTTGATATTAATCTTTCCTTTAGATTCAGTATATAAAAATCTGTACACACAAATCAATTCTGCTTAAATCACTCCAAAGGAAACACAGATCTGGTCCAAAATAAGAAATTACTATAATACATACCCTTCTCTTTTCAAACTAAATTGACTTAAAGCATATTCCTAATTAATTTCATCATATATACATCATTTCATTTTTCAGTAATATTAATAAATACTACAGTTTAAAGGGAAGGACTTAAGGAAAAGTATATAGTAACAAAATCAAACCTTGAAGTCAGGTTAATTTGCAGCAAAGCAAGATAAAAGGTTCTTATTTTAGCTAGAATTCATTCATTAAATAGATTTAGTGAAGTAGTCCTTTAAAGCAAATTATAAAACTTAAAGAAAATATAGGTACTCTGAGCTCACTAGACTTACACTGAGGCAGAAGGAGTGAGAGAATAAACTACAAACAACAATTACATAGTTACAATGTATTCTTAATTTCTGTATTCCAGTGTTGAGCAAAAGATATCATATATCTTACATAGTATAAATTATGTTACATAGTATAAATTATCTTACACACATCCCTTGATTTAAGTCTTACAACAGCCCAGGAACATTAAGCAAGGCAGGGTATTCTCATCCCCATTTTACGGATGTAGATGCTTAAGTTCAGAGAGGGAATTAAGTAGAATAGGAAAGAACAGTGGATTCTAAATCAGAAAATCTGGGTTCCGGTACTAGTTTTGCCACTTATTATGTACTAGTCCAAGATCAGGTGCTCTGCAAAGTAAGGACACTGGATAAAATTATGCCAAATATATCCATTTAAATCTAGCAATTCTGTGCCTTTAGACTAATGTGTTGAAGGTCAAACAACCAGCGGCCTCAAACATAGGTTGTATCCTAGGCAATCAGTCTTTGAAATGCCAGGTGCTTTTGCTATAATTTTTCTGGACTGGGCAGCTAGGTGGCACAGTGCTGGTCCTGGAGTCGAGAAGACTCATCCTCCTGAGTTCAAATCTAGCCTCAGAAACTTATTAGCTGTGTGACCCTGGACAAGTCACTTACCCTTGTTTGCCTCAGTTTCCTCATCTGTCAAATGAGCTGGAGAAGGAAATGGCAAACTCCTCCAGTATCTTTGCCAAGAAAACCTCAAATGGGTTCACAAAGATTCTGACACGACTAAACAATAACAACACAAAATTTAAAAAAACTAATAAAAACCGAATTATATTAAATACTATAACTTAACTCTACTCTGAATTAACGGGATAGACTATCTCATTTGAGTTTTATTAAAGCCTAATATGGAAAAAGAATTAAGAGTTTGGTCATAGTGGGAAGATAAAGGTAGACATTAATGCAATGTTAATGTCTGAAAGAAGTTCCAGCCCTCGAGGTACTTTTTTTTCTACACAGGAGGCCAGTACATACACTTGTAATGGTTTGAAAACGTCTACCACAGAGATAAAGCCAAATCAAGGTAAGACTATCACAAAGTGGGGAGGCTGGAGGGGGCAAAGTAGGGTCAATACAACATAACAAAGCGGGGGGGAGGGGGGGCTTCCCCTCCCCCGCACTTGCAGCCTAAAAGGAGGTCTAGGGCTTGGGGCAGGTGTACAACAACCCGCTTCCCGAGCTGAAGCTAAATGGAATCCGGGAGACCCTAAACTGAAGTGGCCTCAAGGTGAGAGGTGAGGGGAGACCAGAAGCAGATCTGACAGCGGGGCGAGTGGTCCCAAAACCGCGGGAAAAGAGGCTCGGGGCGGGGCCTCGAGGCGTCGCCGACGCCGTCAGCTCCGGGCCGGGGAGGTGTCGCTGTCAGCCGGCGGGAGGAAGGGCGCTCGCGACCGAACTGACGAGGCAGGGGTGGGGGGAGGGGCCAGACGAACGCCAGGCCAGACGCGCCAGGGGTCGGGGAGGGGGGAGAGCCGCCCGGCCGAGGCCATGCCCTCCGCAGTCCGGCTGCCCCGAGCACTGACGGCCCCAATGGCGCCGAGGTCTGGACCGCGGCTGGAAGAGGAAAAGGAGAGACGGGCAAGGGAGCGAGAGCCAGAGTCCCGAGCTTGCCCTCCAACGGCAGGGCACACAGCTCGCTGCGGCCCCCCCTCCCACTTCGGGCCGGCTGAGGCCTCCGCCGCCGCCACCTCGGCATCCCGTCCCCAGGGCCTCCCCGCCCCCTTTCCCCCCTAGGTAAACTTTTCCCGGGAACTTACCCGCCATTTCCGTGCAGCAAGCTGAAGCGGCCGAGGAGAACGAATCAACCCGCGCGCTCCCTACCCGGAAGTGAGCGCACCGCAGTGACGTGTTTCCGCCCATTCCCGGAACGGCCGGCCAGCCGTAGAGCCAGCGTTTAGCGCGCGCAGCCTGCGGGCTCCTGGGGCGGAAGCGCCGGGGAACCTAGCGCAATCTGTTTGAAGAAGGTTGACGGCTCACCGTTGCTTAGCAACCAAGAGGGCTGACCTGCTTGTCCTCTAGCGAGGCGAAGCTGGAGGTCAAGGATCCCCAGCCCCTGAGGAGTGCTATGAATAGTCGCTGCTCTGTAGGAGTTTGTGGAGGGCTTATTTGAATAACCCTTCCCCCCTAGGAAGGCTTACTTTCAGCCTTTGGCGTCTGTTCCGAAAACCTGGATTAATACTCTCGTCTCCTGTCTCTTCCTAGTGTGGGACAGCAAAATCAAAGAAAAATGTACCCAGTCTTCTCGTTTAAATTTCTCCTGCGAGTCTCAAAGCTAACATGCTTTTCTTTGGACTCTTACAGCAAACAGTAAATGAGCCCCTGAGTAAGTAATGGTACCTGTAAGTAATATGGGTTTTTTCTCCATAAATTCGCATTTGAATCGCTAGGAAATGGAATGTATTGAAGCAATGACGGCCCCACTGAGTAACTCATCTAAGCAACAAGCATTATCAAGTGCTTACGATGTGACAGGCACAATATGTCCAAAGCACAATTTGCACCTCTAAGGACCAGGGACCCCCTGCGTTGTGAGGCTCTAAATGGCTTGTACTGCAAAGTAGGTAAGATACTGCCTGATTTTGGCCCTTGTGTTTATTAATATTTAATAGTTCTAGGTAATTTATTCTCTTGAAGAATGAAGTTCATTTAAGAACCCTAAACATTGTTTACACAGGATGACTGCTCTCAACTATTGATATGTTTGAAAGACATTTAGGAAATAGAAGGGGAAAGTTTTTCTTTAACTCCTTCCCCAACCCCATTTGACCTTGATAAGAATTCAGTAACCAGACTGAAGCAGTGAGACCAAAACTAGAATCAAGAGCAAAGTTATCTGAGGGTTCTCTTTTGCCATTGAGGTCATGTACTTTGGTGGATCTGTGTCACTGAATTAAAAACTGATCACCATCATCCTTTTTGACTCTCGTTTGTATTCTTCCATAGCTCCTCCACCGGGAATCTACCTAATGTGCTGGGAAGCTCTCCTCTAAGTCAGAGGTTCTTAACCTCGGGTGTATGATTAAAAAACCAACAACTATATTTTGAAAACTGTATTTCAATATAAACGGTTTCCTTTGTAATCATATGTGTTTTATTTTATGTATTTAAAAACATTATCCTGAGAAGGGGATCATAGGCTTCACCAGGCTGCCAAAAGGGTCGGTCTCTCTCTCTCTCTCTCTCTCTCTCTCTCTCTCTCTCTCTCTCTCTCTCTCACACACACACACACACACACACACACACACACACACACAGAGCTAAGAACCCTTGTTTTAGGTATTTTTACTTACATTGCAAGTACTAGTACAGCACTTAAAGTCCATCTGTTATCCCTTGCTCCATTCTACGTGATCAGTCCCTCTCTTTTTCTGAGCTTACATTTCCTGAATAGCATCTCTTACAGTGCAAAGAGCCCTGGATTTTTTTACTAGAGGACCTGGATTCAAAACCCAGCTCTGGAACTTGCTGTATGACCTTTTGCAAGTTAATCTCTTTAAGCTTTGGCTTTGTCATCTATAAAACAAGAAATTTGACCTCTCAGGTCCCCTCTAGCTCTGTATTATAGTTTTGTAATCTAGGTTTTATGCATAAGACATTGTGAGTCAAAAAGACAAGGATGGTATCATTATATAAGCAAAATGTTGACACCCCCCATATAAGAATTTTAACCTCTCTCCAAGTGGCAAAACTCTGAAAGACATACCAACATTGTATTTTTAGTAAAAGCACAACAGTCACCAATTTTGAGCTTTATGTGTAAGAAATCATTAAGAAGAATTAGTGTCTTCAATGCAATAAATCTTAAAAAAGATTACCAATACTGTGAAGTTAGGGTTTTAGAGAAGAAATATTAAATGCTGCTAGCAGCCGCTACCATCATTTATATATTTTCAAAGGCACTTTCTTCATAAAAACCTGTGACATAAGTAGCTAGTATATCATCAACCCCATCATGTTGCTGCCTCTGCTCAAAAGCTTTCAGTATTGCCTGTATTCTTTGGAATAAATGCAGACTCCTTAGGTTGGTTCTTAAAGGTCTCCAATCTGGTATCAACCTACTTCTCCATTTATATTTCACATTATTCCCCTTCATGTGCTTTAAAATCCTAAGAAACAGAACTGCTAGCTGTTCCTTAAATTCAGCTTCCATTTTATGCTTTAATGCACTTGCACAAGCTTTACCCCATTCCTGGAATGAATTCTCTCTTCATCACTGCTTCTAAGACTTCTCCATTTTTCTTCATAGCTCGGTTCCAGTGCTGCTTACTCTGTGAAGTCTTCTTCGAGTCTCCTGTTATTAGTGGTTTCTCCCTCCTCAAACTTCCTTGTATTAATTGTGTGTATTAATAGAATAGAATAGTAGAATGTAAGCTCTTTGAGGACCAGGTCTTTCAATTTTATCTTTACATCTTCAGCAACTTGCATAGTACTTTGCAAATAGTAGGCACTCAATAATTATATGTTAAATTGTTTTTCCAGTATGGAAATTGAGATGTAGAGTGATTTACCTAAAATAAGTGGCAGAACTGTGACTCAGACTCAGGTTTTCCTCATATAGGTCCAGTATGTTTCTGACATGTTGCCTCTAATGTTATGTAACATTTATTCACTGAATTACAAACAACAGTATCTACTTAGCATGTTCTATTCTTACAAGGTCAAATAATAAACATTACTGGCAGTAGCATCTTTTACTCAGCATTTACAAAATTGCCATATAGTCGTTAGGTACATAGTATATCCTGGAGATAAAAGAATGTCACTCCTCCCAAGACTAATTAATGGTAAAACTGTTAAAAACAAAAGTGCATTATGAAAATTAAGGCAAGAAACTAAATGTTTGTAGTATTCTTTCAGTAGATGTCATAGTTTCAAATGGAATTTGTATTTCTTTTTTGAAGAACTGGCTGCTCACATTTTGGGGGGCATTTTATCTATTGGGGAATGTATCTCGTAAGTTTGGGCCAATTCCTTATTGATTTTAGATGTCAGACTTCTATCAGAAATGTTTATTGCAAATAATCCTTCACCCAAATCTATTTACTTATTTATTTATATTTACTGTGCCAGAGTTATGTAGTTTATGAAGAACATCTTTTGTTTCCTGAGATTACTTCTACTTGAATAGTTAAGAACTGTTTATCTGCCTACAGTTTCAATTAATAGCATTCCATTATCTTCAATTAAAAAAATATTTAGGCAGATTGACCCATTTATTGTGGTATATGGTCAATTGTGGATCCTGTTTATTTTTAGAAACTACTATCGAATTTTCACCAACAGTTTTTGTTGAATAATTAATTCTTACTCCTTTATTTTATTGTCATAGATTTATCAAACACTAATCTAGTCTTTTGCATACATTTGGAACTAGTTCCTGGTTAGCAAGTCAATTTTGTTGATAGTTTTGTTAATTATTATTTTAAATAATTTGAGATCTGATAATACAAGTCCCTCTTTCAGTTTTTCCTCGCCATAATTTCTTTTGAAATTCTTGACCTTGTATTCCATATTAATTATATTAATTTACCTTCTTCTATCATCTATTCTGTGGGTTTGTAATTAGTATTATATTAAACCTATATTAAAGTTGAATGATATCATTGTTACTATATTATCTCAGACTAGCCATATATTTTGACTCTTTCCAATTAGTTGATTCTTTCTTAATTCTGTAAAAATGACATCGTAGGTTAATACCCAAGTATTTGATATTCTCTCATTGTTTTAAATGGCATTTCTCTATCAATTACTTATGATTTTGTTAGTAATAAATAGAAATTGTGATGATTTTTGAGTGCTTCCTGAACAGTGCCTCAAGAAAAGAAACTTAAGTCAGAAATCACTGTATTTAGAGAACACTGAGCATCACTACAAAACTGAAATTCCTGCTGTCATTCCAGCTACCATCAATATTAACTGCCACTGAGGCAGACAGGTCTAAAAGTCTTGGGAATAGCAAAGGCCACCCAGACCAACAGTCTTTCTTGCATCTGGAGTCCCACAGCCATCATCCAGGGAAATGATCCCCATCCCTGCCACCACCAACACTAGATGTCTTAAACTTGTTCTTCACCTCCTCATCAGTCACAGCTTTTGAAGATTATAAAAACGAAGATCTCACCAAAGTCCTTAGCACTGTCATATGGATCAGTAAATGTGTTTTTAATGGAAATGACACCAAAGAAAATGCATTACTATCTACTTTTTTGCTGCATGCTAAAGACCATTAGGCCTTTCCCTCTAATTTACAGCTGAAACTTTTTATGTATTTTTTCCCTTTTATTAGAATATGAGTTCCTTCAGAGCAGAGACTGTCTTACTTTTCTGTTTGAATCCTCAGCCTTCGCACATAGTAAGAACTTAATTTTTTTTCATTCATCTAATCTAACAGGTAGGAAACAGGTTGTTGAAGGTGGGTGGAATAGCTATTAAATATCTGTATTGTGAGATCAATTAACTAGTTTTTTTTTTTTTTAAACTGAAAATTAGAAGAAAGGATAAAGATGAATAAACAATGCATACAACCACAACAGCTCCAACCTGACAATTTAAACAATACTCTTGACTTTAAAAATAGGAAAAAGACAATTAAAGACTGAATTTGCTCACTATATCCTAGAGAAACCATTTAACCAATGTAAAACAGGCACCATGGGAAGAAAACCACAAAATCTTAGAAACTGTATTAGTCAAAAAACGCTGTCTCCTTGCCAAGTAGAGAGACATGGAAGTCAAGAGCATTATGAATTTAAGAACACGAACATTTCCAAAATGGGAGGGATGACTAAAGGTTAAGAAGTAGTATCATCTTACCAAATAGGAAAGTAATGAAGAAAAATAGGCCAGCCAAAAGTATAAGACCCAAATAAGCCAAATCATCTTTAGAATGTTGGTAAACTAAACTTAGCAAGTTACAGCTTCTCTAAGCCTCAGTTTTCTCATCTGCAAAATGGAATTAATAGTCCTAGTTCACAAGGTTGTTTCGAGGATTAAATAAGACAGCATATCTGAAATACTTTGCAAACTTTAAAGCACTACATAAACATCATCCCTCATCACTATTTCCCAGTGTGTTCTATGAAAACAAAGAAATAGAATGTAAGATCATGTATAAAAAAGTGTCTAGACCTGCCAGAAGAAATCTATGCTGGATTTTGGACGCACCAGGGATCTATTTTTAAGAGCTCTCAGAGGGAAAGAGACCATGTTTTTAAAAATGAAATTACATTTTCAGTATTTAAGTAGATTGGTGATAGGCAGTTAAGTAGGATAGTGGATAGGGTCTTAAGAGTCTGGAAGAGCTGAGTTCAGATTCTTCCCCAGACAGTAGTATTGTCTGGGCAAGTTCCTTAATTTCTTTTAGCTCAGTTTCCTTATCTGTAAAATTGAGGATAAATAGTACCTTCCTCACAGTGTCATGAGAATCAAATAAGGTAACATATAAAGTGCTTTGAAAACCTTTAAAGAAATATGCCAGCCATTATTATTATCTCATTGATGTTGGTTTTTTCATCCATTTGGTACAGCTCAAAACCTATGTATGCTTCCATATCCCATGCAATTTTTATCCATGTTTCCTCCATAGATCCTTCATAGAAGATCCACTCAAAAGTCCAGAGCCTTTCCCTCAGTATTTTTACATTTTGTGAGTACAATTTGAGCACTTGAGCTATCTGCCTGTTACTCTTCGCTCTCAACACATGGCTAGCACATGTCCTTTTCCAATTGTGCCTTACTTCCGTGATAGTCATTATACCACTTCTTGCATGTGTAGATTATGGAGGCCAAGAGAGAAAGGAGTCTTGTGTTTTCACCTCTCTTGACATGAGTGACTTCATATTTTAACTGTCCCCATTTAGTGTAACCATCCACTTTCCTGTGTTTATCCCAGGATAAAAATAAATATCTACAAGGCTAACCATAGGGGAAAAATTGCCTTGTTTCTCACCTCTGAAGCCAAGGACAGCTTATCAAGCCACTTTCTCTCCTTGATAGAAATAAGTCTCCCTTGACCCATTTCCAAGATCAACTATAAACCATTTGCAATCTAGCATAACTTCCCTTGCTTTCTCTTCATTTTATTCCGTGTATACTTGAGGGAGAAATGCCTTATAATCAGAGTTGACTTGGTATACAAAGAAAATTCTGTGAGTCAGCTGACCTTTCCATGCCATGGCTTCTAATAATCTGAATAAAACTTCTATCTGATTTGTATCCCCCATGATAATGTCATTGGGAATTTGCTGCAGGCATGAAGACCATTCTTAAAAAGGTTTTTTTTGTTTTTTAAAGAAATTATAGACATATGAGTTAGTAATTGTTGATATGTCTTTTTACTTGCCTTTTTCCAACAGAAATCAATCACGAATGTTACTACATTCAAAAAAGGCAACCAAGAATATATTAGCAATTCCCAACCAATATGTTTTCATCTCTATAAAAGTGTTGCTAAGAATGATCTATTTAGGTTTTTTGTGGGGGGTTATCCTTTAAAAATATGAGAAAGTGGCAAATAGATGATTTTCAATAGCAGACTACATCTTCAGTCATACAGTTTAGTGAGATATGTGATGTATCCCACTCGATTGATTACAAAAAGCATTTGTAAAACAAATATAGTTCTTCTCTAGCAAGATGTCTCCTAAACATGCAATAATTTCACATAAGATCCTGTATTAGATACAACCCCCAAAATAGAGGATCATTGAACAAAATCATCAGTAGTAAGATTAAAAGAGGGAATAAGATATATAATGGTGTTTGTTACTATCATGGAGGAGGTCCTGTACAAAATCCAAACTAAAGAGGACTTTCCTATAGATGGTAACATCCTCCGTTTGAAAATGATGTGATTTGCATGAAACCCTTGAATACTGTAGCACCTCCTAAATAGGATGCAGTCTGGATAGTCCATTCCATCTCTCTAGTTTTTCTCAGATCATTTTACATATCTAGAATGAACTTCCTTATCTCTGCCTCTCAAAATCTTTGTTTTCAGTCAATGTTTAATACAGATGCTCCCTTCTTTGTGAGGTTTTCCTAGATCCCACCAGTTCTTAGTATACTCTTGCCTCATTATCTTGTATTTACTTATGTGTACATCCTGATAAAATATAAATTCTTTGAGGGAAGGCACTATTTCATTTTTGTCTTTATGTAACCAGTGCTTTTGCAACATACTATATGCTTAATAAAAAATTACTGAATTTAATCTTTACATACACAGAATAACATTTGTTTTTAGCAAACATGTTTTTAATTCCTTCTATTTTTAACAACTAAAATTTTTAAGGTACTCACATTTTTAAGAAAATCATTGTTAAAATTGAAAGACTTTAGAGTTTATCAAATTAGTCCACCTTCCTAACTAGTGGTAGAACTTACTAGTCTTAATTTTTTGTCCCCTCAAACCCCAGACAATGCAGAACAAGCCTATGCCATTTTCTCCTTTTAAAAATGGATATATCATCTTGAAACTTCCCAAACACTTCCTTCTGCCCCTACCTTTCAAGGGAGTTAAGCAATACTAGCTAACATTTCAATTGATAATGTCACCTTCATATTTATAGTTCATAGATTAACATAAAAGATGGCTATGTTTTGATTTTGTTAACAGTTTATCAATAATGTCCCTGATACTTGATCTGAATTTGTTGCTTTTACTTTTATTGTTATAGACTGTGTATATATTGTTGTTTTGAGATTCCTTTACTCTTCCTTCATGCAATTACCCTGCGCATTTCCTCAGATTATTCATTCTGAGTCTTTATGACATAATAATTTCATTTCACGTGTACGCCAGTTTTTGTTCTGCCATTCACCTGATTGTTGGGCACATTGTTTCTAGCTTTCTGATATAACAAAATGCTATGATTAGTTTTGTTTTATGTAGGGGTTGTGGTACATGTGTGTTTTGCTCATTCAAGTTATATATTTCCATATGGATTTGTCTAGATGTGACTCAAAGGGAGGCAAGAATAGCTACCTCTAGAATCCCCTTCCCTCCCCTTTCCCCAAGGGAGACTTGGGGCCAGAGGCTGGCCAGTATGTTCTCAGAGAGAGATGGCATTAGAATAGAATTGTATCTCTCTGCTGCTTTTAATATTGTTAGGCTAGAGGAAATAGTTTTTAGATTCAAGCTGCCCACATAATCTCTATTCCTTATGGGGAAAAAAGTGTCCTAAGCTATATAACCAAGGCTTGACTCCCTTACTATCATGTGCCATTTCCACAATGAACACATAGCAAATAGCAAAAAACAAACAAACAAACAAAAAACCACCTGTTTAATCCAAACAAGATAACAAATAGAAATCAGAAGAAGTATACATAAGAGAATATATACTAGACCATACACAGAGTGATTGAAGTCTGAGGTAACTCAGATGAACCAAGAGAGAGTGTCCTAGATCTCACCCGAGAGGAAAATCTCTTAAGTCTTTAGTGCAGTAAGCTAGGAATAGAAATATGATCAAAGTGCTGGCTCCTCTAATGTCAGCTTTTCCCCAGTCTTTTTCTCCCTTCAGGGACATGAAGAGAGTCTGTAACTATGTGACTTTCTTGAAGCTGGATTCTAGAAGACAAGAATTTCTCTTTTCTCTCACCAGTTCTGCCCTCACACAGTTCAGGAACAATGAGTAATCTGTCTCTACCAATAAGAACAGTTCCATACAAATAGGTTTTGAGGCTTGGGTTACATACATATGGGTCTTTTATTTTTATTATTGACCTCCTTAAGATATAAACCCTGTAGGGGTTTGGAGGGTATAAACCTCTGGGTTTGGAGGATAGGAATAGTTGGTACCTTTTCTTATATGATTCCAAACTGTACCCCTTTTTCTATATGACAGCCCATTAAAATGAAGACCCACATTACTCTGTAATTCTCTTCTCTAAACATTCCCAGTTCTTTTAGTTGTTCCTTCTTTTGAGATGGTTTCCAAGCCCTTGCCATCCTGGTTGTCCTCTTCTAGAAAACATTAATCTGTAAGGATCCTTACTAAACTGTAGTACCTAAACCAGAAAATATACTATGTGGAGTCTATTTAGGAAGAAGTTATAGCAGGACTGTTTACTTCCATTATCTAGATACTATCCTATTATTACAATCTAAGATTGTGTTAGGGTTTTTAGCAGCCATACTGCATTGTTGGCACAGAATCTAGTACTTAATAAAAGTACAGTTAGCTTGTTAGAGAACTTCTCAAATTATTTTGTGTACAAAATGCTTACATTTACTACCTGAAATTGATGGTTCTTTAAATCAGTGGTATCTGAAATGAGATCCCTTTTATGACCCCAAAAGATATCACATCTACCAATTGGACGGTAGTGAAGTAGATTATAACTCACCCTTGCCACAATAGCTGATACTGAGACTTCTTTCCAATATAATTACACAATCCCCTTCAATCATTATCTCCCCACACTCTGTCACTCAGACTCCTTTCACAAGTGTTCAAGCTCCCAAGTTATTCCCTTTTGCCTTGATGTGGGCCTATGAGGGCTATTATGACAAAACCTCCACCAGGATATCCATATGAGTAGCTGCAGGGGTGCTATTGGTAAAATATCCTTCCTTCCTCATCTCCCACCCCTATACTCACATTCTGCCCCCTTATCAACTAATGACTGTGGTAAGTTCAGAGGCAATTCCTTATTTTAAAAAAAAAGAAAAAGATTCTCCTCTCCCCACACCTACATCCTTTTTGTTTTCAGTGAGAGTTAGTCTCACAGGATAAACAAGCATAGATGGATGATAATCTGCATGGCATGTATCATTACATTATCTTTCCCTTCAAACCTAACCCTCTTCCATACTTCCCTGTTATTTTTGAGGGCACTGTCATCTTTCTAGACACCCAAGTTCACAACCTCATTATCATCCTAAACTCCTCATTCTTATCCCACATATCCATTCAGTTATCTTCACAACATTTCTCATATCTTTCCCTTCTCTCCACTTCCAGGACCATCATCACGCCAGCCCAAGATGTCACCACTCCTCTTCCTGACTATTGTAATGACCTTTTAATGGCTCTCCCTGGCTAGTTCCTCCCTTCTTCAATCCATCCTTCATGCAGATACCAACAATTTTCTTGAAGCCAAGGTCTGACCATGTCAGTCTCCTACTCAATAATTCCAATGGTTCCATATTGCTTTTAGGACCAATTATTATTTTATCTTTATCTTGTCATTTTTATTTCTATTTTGAACGTGTTTTATAACCCCCATTATTACTGGTAGGACTATGTGATCAAAAAAGTTTGGAGACCACTGCTTTACAAAATGCTGACTGATGATGTGGAGAATGTATTCTCCATAAAATGGAAAATTTTGAGGGGAAAAAGCAAAAATGACTACTAGGTAGACCAACCAGGTTAAATCTTTCTTGTTTTTTTCAATATAATATTAATAAAGTAATTTGCAGAGATGAGGGAAGGTCTCAATAAAGATTTCTCTTCACTGCCTTTTTTTGACAGGGATGTGTGATTTTATTGGTGCAGGGAACTCCCGATGAGTAAATTCCCTTTACCAATGAAGCAACTATCCTTCAACTTTCATTCAATAAAAGAGTTTCTTAATTTAGTAAAATTAAAGAAGTTATACACTGTGTTTTTTTGTTTTTTAAAGTTGTAATAGTAGGACCTGGGTAAAGGGACACACTTCAGTTGTCTGGCTGAAAATTATCTCTTAAAACTAGGGGAGAAAATAGACCTGTGAAAAGTCGGTACCCTACATGTTAGGCAGGGTAGGGAAATGCCTATATGGTACAATCTGAGGGATGTGCTCAGGTGTGTGCTGGTAAATGTTTAACAACTGGTTCTCCAGGAAAAAAACTGTAGGCATAACACACTTTTAAGTTTAATCTACATTATTAACATTTCCTCCATATTTAAGTCTAGACAAACAACAAATGATAAGTCAAGCCCTGATTTACAGCATTTGCCAATCAGTCTTTGAAGCCATTTCCTGATAACTCCAGAATACCACTTGAATACACACAGTGTATGTGTTTTCCTGCTATTGGCACAAGAGGCCACAGCCAGTGTATTCTATATAAGCAAGCATCTGTTCATTTGTAACAGATGAAACTATCATCCAAGAGAGGCTGGTTGGCAGAACTAATGAATATTAAAAAAGGAAAAGCAGTACCAAATCGGCTTTGGAAGTTGAGAGACACTAGGTTTAATAAAAGGAGAGATAGGGCAAGAAACAAATGAGTTGTCAGACTTCTTGTGCTCCAGTCCCTGACATGTTCAGAGCAGATTCAAGGAGATGCCTAGGAGATAGTTTAGACTGAACCTCGAGGAACAAGAAACCAAGAGAGATCCTCCTTTTTTGGATTAAGAAGAGAATGGAAAGGAGTTTGACTTCTACTCAGGATAGAGCCAAAGAGAGAGGATTGCAGTTTCAGATAGAAACATCGTAGAATTCAATGAGTGATAGAGACCCCCAGCATCTAGATGCCTTCCTTCATCTAAGTAAAACTTCAGTCTTTAAGTATATTCAATAGCTTCTTGCTATACCCATAAAATTATTTATATTTGCCAAAGGCCTAAAGAAAACCTAGTGAGCATGTATGTACTTAAGGTATATAGACTTCTAGGATTCATACTGTATATAGAACCACTTCATACTCACTGTCAAGAGCCAATTCTTAAATATTTGTTGTAAACATCAGAAAATGGCAAATGCTACAAACCAGAGCTTGATAAATTGCTTTGCTAATTGTCTAGTCTTAAGAAAGTAATGTTAATACAGTAGATTCAACTTAACAGAAAGACAGTTGTTAAATATTTACCAGCACACCCCTGTACAAATCCTTTGAGTCTTATCCTTTGTCTTGAGCTTCAGTCTCGCATCCCCAGTGGCCTATTGGACACCTCAACTCTCTTCCAGCTCCATTCCATCCTTCACTCGGCTGCCAAAGTAATTTTCCTAAAGCACAGGTCTGTGTTTTTCTCCCCCACTCCCAACTCAGAAAGCTCCAATGCCCCCCCAGTTACCTCCAGGATCAAATGTAAAATCCTGTTTGCCCTTTTAAACTTTTTATAACTTGAACCCTTCCTGCCTTTTCTGTCTTATTAAACTTTAAAATCCCCTATATGTGCTCTGCAGTCCAGCTACTAACCAACTTACTGTTCCTTACATAAAAATCTTTCTCTTTACTTCTTTTCTTTGCACTGACTGCCCCCTCAACCTGTAATTATCTACCTCCTAATTTCCCTGGCTTCATTTAAAATGTAACTCAAATTTTGACCTCCACAGGAGACCTTTCCTAGTTTCCTTCCCCTACTTCCAAACAACTTCAGTTTATAATATCTGCTGTATGTACATAGTTATTTGTATATTGTCTCCCCCATTTAAATGTAAGCTCCTTGTGGGCAGGGATAGTGTTTTTTGCATTTTTTTGTGTGTGTTCTTATTGCTTATCACAGTTCCTGGCACATAGTAAATGCTTAATAAATGCTTACTGACAAGTAACTTCTCTGTTTTGGACCTCAGTTTCTCTATAAAATGAGAGGGTTGGTCTAAATCTCTAAAGCCCTCTAGCTGTGAAGATGCTACGATTCCCTGTCCTCTTGATAGCCAAAGGTAATTTTCGGCTTCATCTCTAAGATACTAGGAATTCCCATTTTAAGCTCCGTGCTATAGAGGCATATCATGTTTTTCTCACTTTCCCTGCAATGTACTTTTCTTAGGAAGATATCTAAAAATGTTAGTAGTAAGGGTTTCAGACATGCCTGGTAATTGTTTTGTTCTCTTCTTCCAAAGCCTGGTATTTCTTATCCTTTCCCAGACATAACTGTGCCTTTTGCAGATAAAAAAAAAACAGGAACAAACTCTGGACTATGTTTTCTTTGTAGATTAACAAAAATGTTAGGATTTTTTCTTCAAAGCAGACTCAAATTTTTGTTCCCATATTTTGAATGTTACATTGTTCTTTTGTTAAAATCCACATATTTGAATCAGGAGAATCCCAGTTACAGTTCCACGTGTGGATATTTTAAGTATTTTCTCTAAGTTGTTACAGTTATATAATATTTTATTTAAATTGAAAATTTGTTTTTCATGCTTCCTGTTGAATTAAACGATCTGTTTAAATTTAGAAAGATACTTTCACTTATGCCATGAAATATTTTGGGAAATTTCATTCTATATGAACTCATTTCCAACCTTTTTTTTTCAAAATTGCCTTATTCATTTTTAGTTCAGTAGATTAAGAATATTCCCCATTAAATTGTTTCATTCTAATTAAGTTCAGTCCTAGATGTTTATATAGAGCACTTTTGTAACAGATGAAAAAATAGATACGGTCATTTAGTACACACTACATAATTTACACATAAAATGCTGACCACATGTTTCTGAATGTCACACAGTTGAAACAAGGGGCAATTCACTGTCTCCTCATGCCACAGCAGGGCATTCCTTTGTAACTAGGCAAAATCCTCACTATATGACCAAATGTAGAGGAGTTTATAGGATCCTACTCTTCTTTATGAACCCTGGAGATCCTTCTTCACTCTCCCCATCTCTATTCCCTTGGCCCTCACCAAGTGGCAGGAAGATTTAGTAAATTATAAACCTACTTCAAATTCTACTAATGAAACAAACTATAGAAACTGAAGATAAGGAATAGGTCAAGGTAGCTAATTCCACATCAGTTAGGCCTAAAGGAATCAACACTAGAATATTCACAGAAAAAGCTCATGTACTCTTAGTATGATTAATGATATTTATGAAATTGGTATGAATAAAGATAATAGTAAAAGACAAGCATAATTCCAAATCCCATGCTACCATGGAATAGAGGAAAAACCTCAGAATTAGTCGTTAGTCTTTCTTACTTTCTTTGAAATACTAGAAGAAAAACTTTTTTTTCTGCAGGTACACAAAGGATGGTTTATCCCATAATTAGCATAGTTCTTAAAAATTAACTATATCATATACAAATGAAATCACTTAATTAGGCTGCTTTACTTGTTTTCAGCATACATGGTGCAAGAGGGACTTGTTTGAATGAGTAAATTAAAAATATTTGTTGAGTGCTAATTGTGTGCCACCTCTGTTTGGGTATTTGTTATAAAGTAATTTCCTTCTAAACAAAATGTATCAATAAAAATAAAAGTAATTCAGCAAGGTAAACCTACTCAATTAGCTTTAAACTATGCTAAGACTTTTGAGATACCTTGTACATTTCTGTAGAACCCTAATTTCTTCCTATTGTTGTTCAATCATTTCAGACCCTTTGCAACCCCATTTGGGGTTTTCTTGGCAAAGATACTAGAGTGGTTGGCCATTTCCTTCTCCAGCTCATTTTGCAGATGAGAATACTAAGGCAAACAGGGTTAAGCAACTTGGCCAGCTAGTAAGTGTCTGAGGTCAGATTTGAACTCAAGTCTTCCTGACTCTGGGCCCCATACTCTATCCACTGTCACCCAGCTGCCCCTAGAACCATAACTAGGTTTGGCACTATTCAACATTGTGAAGCAAAGAGTTTGTGTTATCCCAAGCTGGCCCTTTCTACATTTTACCCTGACATTTTGCCTGCCTATCCCACTGCCACAAAAGTCAGGTACTGGACATGATACAATTTTTTTACACTTGATGCACGAATACCAAATTGAACCCCACAGAGCCCTCTTCTGGGTCTATATTTAATGTCTTCTTTAACAACAGAAAATGGACATAGAGAATTGTGTGTGATAAGTAGAAGGATCCAAAGATTTGGGGTCAGACCTATGATCAAAACCTGGCTCAGTCATTTATTGTCTTGTGACCTTGGGCAAATCACAGTCTCATTGGGCCTTACCTATAAAAGTAGGGGCTTGAATTGTAAAACATCAAAGGTCCCTTCTGTCTCTAAAACAATGATCCTATGATCTAGATGCTTGGATTTACTGGTACTTTTATGGGGAAAAGTAGAGATCTTTAAGCAAAAGGTGGATAATGCAGCAGGGATTGTTGGACAAATAAAATTTCTACTACATAGCCTCAGTGTACTTTCAGACTCAGAGCATGTGTTTCTGATTCAGTATAAAGATGATTTTGGATATTTAGAAGCATGGTCTAAATAAAAGAGTTGAGATATAAAAAGGAAAAAAATACAAGTTAACATTTTGGGAACAAAACTTAAAATATATAAATTCATATGAAAAGAAGAGAAGATAGGCTTGTCAAAGGATGTCGAAGGATGAGAGTACTCCACTGATATTCCTTTTTTTTTTTTGGCTAGTCAGTGGGGTTAAGTGACTTGCACAGGGTCACACAGCTAGGATGTATTATGTGTCTAAGGCTGGATTTGAACTCAGGTCCTCCTGACTCCAGGACCAGTGCACCATCCACTATGCCACCTAGCTGCCCCATCCACTGATATTCTTACAAATGAGAATTTGGGAAAGAACTTTAGCATGTTCAATGGACGCCTTGTGCTGAACTTTTGGGAAGACGTGGATGAGAGTTGAATAGAGCGGGTGGGAATCTGCACCACTGAAAGGACCATTTATATCAATGAGACCACATGCTTATTTGATTATCTTCATTGAGTATCTCTGTGTCAGGAATTGTGTATTTGTTTTTGGGGTGGTTAGTTTTTTGTTTGTTTGTTTTGTTTTTTATGTCACATTTGCCCTGCCCAAAAAGTCAAATTGAAATTCAGAAAAGGACAAGATCAGCATAGGCGATAGTAGTTAAAGGAGACAGTACATAAGCTAGACCTTAAGGGGTCTAAAGGGGATTGCAGAGAGTAGAAAGAGGATACAATGTGAACAAAGGTTGTGTTGTGTGTGTGGTTTGTCCTTCATTATGGAAGAGGACTATGACATGAGGAAGATGATGCTATGACTTGCAATTGAATTGGATTTAAATGAGGGGAGGGGCTGTGCAAAGTCACCAACCTCACTTTCTCCACCAGGGCCATCTGGTTCCAGTGGACAGATGTAGATCAGAAAAACTGGAGATGACCCAGGATGCAGTGGGAGACCTAGGCCTTTTTAAGCTAAGGTCTTTCTGAGTTCTAACTTTGAGTGAGGCAATGCCCATTCAGTGATTAAGCCTGTTTAAGAATGAGTCAAGGGATAGCCCCTTTAATTAAAAAAAAAATTGGTGAAGACCCTTAGATTTGCTGGCCACAAGAGAAACAACTAGTATTTATATTCACTGTGAGCTATCAGGACCCAAAAAATAAACATTAAGTGGTGCTTGGGCAGGGACCTATTGTTGTAGCAAGGTGAGACAGAATGTAGTTTGGGGGCAGCACCAGAGAGTGGCAAGAAATAAAGTAGGGCCAAATTATAAAGAATCAGGCAAAGACATTTAGGGTTTTTAAAAACAGCCAACAAGAAAGCTGTTAATGTTCTTAAGGATTCAATTCAGTACAAACATTTATTCAGAGTCTGTGTGAGAAGAGGTCTAAGGAAAATGCTATTTTAGTGTAGCACTTGTGTTGTACTCCTTTCCCAATTTGTAGTTGTACTTTATGTCCTCAAAGGGTGACTGCTGCTTCCAGGTTCTACAATACTTGTGTGGCTACATTCCTAAAACTATTGCTCTCGAGCCCCCATGAGCAATATTTCTGTCTTTTTTTTTTTTTGCTTTTTGTTGAGGCAGTCAGGGTTAAGTGACTTGCCCAGGGTCACACAGCCAGTCAGTGTTATGTGTCTGAGACTGGATTTGAACTCAGGTCCTCCTGACTCCAAGGCTAGAGCTCTATCCACAGCACTACCTAGCTGCCCCTGATATTTCTCTTAAAAGTCACATAGAAGACAGTATTAGTTCAAAGCAATGGAATTTACTAAGATGGTATAATAACAGTAGTAGCTCACCCCCATAAACCTGGGGCACACTTTCTCACAAATATACACATAGTATCTATAAAAAAGAGTGGGTACAGATTTAAAGTACAATGATAACGAGGCAGAGATGTAGGGAACACATGTGGCCAAAGCAACTAATGTCTTCATGCTAGCGGGCCTCAAATGTCTTCTTTCTCCTGGTGCTCACAGAATCTCCTCACAAATACATCTCTACCAGGAAGCTCATTTGTCTGGGAACCCACAATTCACTCCTCTCCCCACCTTAAACCTGTATTCTCCAAGTTTATTCTCTCAAGTTTACATTATTTTTCCTCTTTACCAACAGAGGTACCATCCTTGAAGCTACTTCCTAACTCAAGTTGTCCCACTCAGTTCCATCTGTGTCTTGGCAGTGTGAGTCTCTTCTCTCTGTTGGATTTGGTGTCTCCTACTAGGCTAGGAGCTTCAGTGCCATGGTGTATAGGGGTGAGGAGGGGTGGGGGGTAGAGAGAGAAAAAATTTCTCCACATATTGCCTTCCAGTATGGGTGAAAGGATTACAAGCCACTATGCAGCCCACAACCTTGACCGAGTTTAGAAAGGTAACTTTTTAAAGGCTACCAGAATTATAGCCAATCTTCTGGAAGCTAATCTTGAACTGCCCTTCTAATTCTATCAAGGAAGACTTTATACTTTCCTAAAGTGGTAGCAAAGTATTAATACATTAACATCTAACATCTATCTGTGCTTTCTAGCATGGTATCCCTCTGCACACTTATTTTAATACATCATTACCAGTGATTATATCCTATGTCCACAACAACTGAAAGGGGTCACTCCTTACATTAAGAAGATCAGTCTGATCAGTCTGATAGACTGTGAAAGATGAAAGATGAAAGATAAAGGAAGAATGAGGAATGAAGAAACCATGGAAATTTTGTCTTAAGTTCAGATAGCAAACAATAGCAAGGGTACTAGAAGCCAGGAGAAGTTTCTGGGTAGAAAGAAAAGAAATGGGATGTATGGCCACAGAAAACAAAACACCAATTTTTGCAAAGTTGATGTAAGGTTAGTCTGAATCAGAACCTGCTCCAATACTATTACTGTTATTAGAATCAAAACTATGATTTTTATAAGGAAAAGAACATAAGGAAGACCATAAAGAAGCAGGGACAAACACAATAGCTTTGAAAGTTACAAGTTGAAGTGAGATACTTAAAAAGAAAAGCAAGCTGTACATAATGGAGAATTCTATGTTCAACCATTTTCTGTTCTACTGTATACATGCATATGCAAATGTCCATTTTATTTGGTGTCTTTGGGTTTAGAATAAAAATAATCGCAATGAAACAGAAAAAAAACCTGTGATTTCAATGGTATAGGGAAAACTCGGGGGAAGAAATTTCAACAATGCAGATCAGAGGAGGCAGAGCCAAGATGGCAGAATTAAGACAGGGATTCACCTGAACTCTTTCTCCAAACCCCTCCAAATGACTCTAAACAAATTCTAGAGCAGCAGAATGCGCAAAAAGACAGAGTAAAACAAATTTCTAGCCCAAGACAATTTGGAGGGTCTGCTGCAAAGGTCTGTTGCACCAGGGGGAGGGAAGAGTACAGTTTAGCACAGGACAGGACAGTGCTGACCAGGCCCCAGCTAACCCAGAGCAGGCCTCAGGGTGACTGAATCACTAGCAGCAGTGGTGGTTTCCAGACCTCTCAGCCCACAGACACCAAAGACAACTTGGAAGGTCAGCAGGAAAGGTCTGTCGCACCTGGGTGAGAGTGGAGTGCAGTCTAGCACAGGCTGTGCCACCACAGCCCCCGCTCCAGTAAATCAGGAGCAGGACTTGGGAGTGATTGAATCAGCAGTGGCAGTGGCTGCTTCTGGAGCTCTCAGCCCACAGATGGTAAGAAGGAGACTACAGGAGTCTTTTTGCTACCACTGATGCAAGACTCTGTACCTTTACCCATACTTGGATCTAGTCACAGTCCTGGGTGTCAGTCCTAGGGTGAGGAGGAAAACTAGCACAGCAGAGCTTGCAGCCACAGAGGAGGGGAAACTCTCCTCACCATTCCAGGGCAGAAAGGAGTGCTTGTGGTCACTCACAAACTAGAGCACAGGCCAGGAGAGTAGTAAACACCTCTTCTTAGATCATACCACCTTGGAAGAACTGAAAACTTACAGGTCCCTAGGAGTATCTCTGAAAACAGCTGCACAAAACCCCTGGAGCTTGGGACAGTGTGCTTAAGTTGTGCTTAAGGGGTAAATTATCTCACATAAAAGAGGCAAGAAAAAGTTTTTACAGTAGAGGGGACAAGTGGGGAGGTGAGAGGTAGTGAGTGAATCTTACTGTCATCAGAATTGGCTCAAACAGGGAATAACATACACATAAAATTGGGTATAAAAATCTATCTTACCCTACAGGAAAGTAGGACGGGAAAGGCATAAGAGAAGGGGGGTGGTGATGGAAGAGAGGGCAGATTGGGGTAGGGGGTAGTCAGAACCAAAACACTTTTGAGGAGGGACATGCTGAAAGGAGAGAGAGAATAGGATAAATGAGGGGGGATGGAATGTAGGGAAATACAGTTAGCAATAATAACTGAAAAAATTTTGAAGCAAGTTTCTCTAATAAAGGCCTCATTTCTCAACATATAGAGAACTGAGTCAAATTTATAAAAATAAAGAGAGCCAAGATCGTGTAGTAAAAGCAGTGATTTGCTTGAACTCTCCCTCAAACCCCTCCAAATACCTGTAAAAAATAACTCTAGGGGCAGCTAGGTGGCACAGTAGATAGAACACTGGCCCTGAAGTCAAGAGGACCTGAGTTCAAATCTGGCCTCAGACCAAACACTTGACACTTACTAGCTGTGTGACCCTGGGCAAGTCACTTAATCCCAAGTGCCTCATAAAAAAAAAAAAACTCTAAACAAATTCTAGGTCAGGAGAATCCACAAAAAGACAAGAGTGAAACAAATTTCCAGCACAAGACAACCTGGATAGTTGATAGGATAGTTGGATAGTTGACTAGGAGGGAGAGGAACGTGGTTCAGCGTGCGCCACACAGGCAAAGATGGAGTAGGCCTCAAGAGACTGAGTCACAGGCAGCTGTGGTGGTTTCCAGACTTTTCAACCCACAAACACCAAAGACAACTTAGAAGGTCAGTGGGAAAAGTCTGTCAGACCTGAGTAAAAGAGGAGCCCAGCCCAGTCCTGGCACTACCTCAGCCCCAGGGTGGTGGCAACAGTGGCAGTGGCTACATCTGGAGCTTTCAGCCCCCAGACAATAGGGGGATCGAGTGGTTGATTAGAGAGGGATTGCAAGGATCTCTCTGATGGCACTGAGGCAGAATTCTCTTGGTTTGCCTATACTAGGATTTGGATTGCAGTCCTGGGTGGTGGTTCTGGGGCAAGGAGGAGTTCTGATGAGGTGGAGCTTGTAACATGGTGAAGAGAAAATCCTCATCATGGTTCCAAGGCAGAAAAGAGTGCTTATGGTCACTCATAGACCAGAGCACAGGCCAGGAAGGGAGTAAACACCTTTTCTTTGATCATACCACGTTGAAAGAACTGAAAGTTTACAGGTCCCTAGAAGGAACAATGAAAACAGGTACACAAAACCCCCAAACACCCTCCACCCTGGAAGCAGAGCCCTACCTTAACAAAGAGTTAAAAAGTCAAGTAATTGGCAAACAGCAGGAAAAAAACTCAGACTATAGAATCTTACTTTGGTGACAAAGAAGATCAAAACATACAACCACAAGAAGACAACAAAGTCAAAGCTCCTACATCCAAAGCCTCCAAGAAAAATGTGAATTGGTCTCAGGCCATGGAAGAGCTCAAAAAGGATTTTGAAAAGCAAGTAAGAGAAGTAGAGGAAAAATTGGGAAGAGGAATGAGAGTGATGCAAGAAAATCATGAAAAACAAGTCAATAGCTTGCTAAAGGAGACCCCAAAAAATACTGAGGAAAATAACACCTTAAAAAATAGACTAACTCAAATGGCAAAAGAGGTCCAAAAAGCCAATGAGGAGAAGAATGCGTTAAAGAGAATTTGTTAAATGGAAAATGAGGTCCAAAGGCTCACTGAAGCAAAAATTCCTTAAAAATTAGGATGGAGTAAATGGAAGCTAATGACTCTATGAGAAATCAAGAAGTTATAAAACAAAACCAAAAGAATGAAAAAATAGAAGACAATGTGTAATATCTCATTGGAAAAGCAACTGACTTGGAAAACAGATTCAGGAGAGAGAATTTTAAAATTATTGGACTACCTGAAAGCCATGATCAAAAAAAGAGCCTAGACATTACCTTTCAAGAAACTATCTGGAATTATCGAAGAAATTATGAAGAAAAACTGCCCTGATATTCTAGAACCAGAGGGTAAAATAGAAATGGAAAGAATCCGCCAATCACCTCCTGAAAGAGATTGCAAAAGAAAAATTCCTAGGAATATTGTAGCCAAATTACAGAGTTCCCAGGTCAAGGAGAAAATATTGCAAACATCCAGAAAGAAACAATTCAAGTATTGTGGAAACACAATCAGGATAATACAAGATTTAGCAGCTTCTACATTAAGGGATCAGAGGGCTTGGAATATGATTGGGGCAAGGGGTATTCAGAATGCATGTGGTCTTGGGGTAGGGGGAGGGAAGAGATGGGGAGAAAATTTGGAACTCAAAATTTATGGAAGTGAATGTTGAAAGCTAAAAATAAATAAATTAATTCATTAATAATAATTAAAAAAAGAAAAAAGAGCCATTCCCCAACTGTTAAGCAATCAAAAGATATGATCAGTTTTCAGATAAAATAATCAAAGCTATCTATAGCCATATAAAAAAATACTCTAACTCACTATTGATCAGAGAAATGCGAATTGAAACAATTCTGAGGTACTACCTTATACTTTATTAGATTTGCTAATAGGATAGAAAAGATAAATGACAAACATTGGAAAGGATGTGGGAAAAATGAGACATTAATGTACTGTTGGTGGAGTTGTGAACTGATTCAAACATTATGTAGAGCAATTTGGAACTATGCCCAAAGGACTATAAAACCATGCATACCCTTTGACCTAGCAATACCACTACTAGTTCTGTATCCAAAAAGAGATAAAAAAAAAAAGGAAAAGGACCTATATGTACCAAAATATTTATAGCTACTCTTTTCTGGGAGCAAAGAATGAGAAATTGAGGGATGCCCATCAACTGGGGAATGGCTGAACAGGTTGTGATATGTAATTATGATGGAATACTATTGTAGTACAAGACATGATGAGCAAGATGTTCTCAGAAAAATCTGGAAAGACTTGCATGGGCTGATGCAAAGCACAATGTTCTGTGTACAAAGTAACAACAATATTGTAAGATGATCAGTTGTGAATGACTTAGCTATTCTCTTTTTTTTTTTCACTTTTCATAAATTTTTTTTTTGGCTAGGCAACGGGGTTAAGTGACTTGCCCAGGGTCACACAGCTAGTAAGTGTTATGTGTCTAAGGCTGGATTTGAATTCAGGTCCTCCTGAATCCAGGGTGGGTGCTCTATCCACTGCGCCACCTAGCTGCCCCGACTTAGCTATTCTCAACAATACAATAACCCTAAACAATTCTAAAGGACTTATGATGAAAAATTCTATCCATCCCCAGAGTAAGAACTGATGGTGTCTGAATATAAATTGAAGCATATTTTTAAAAAAATAAATAAAATAAATTAGTTCCAAAGCTGGGGGAAAAAATACAATGCAGATCAGCACCTTTTCTGCAACTTACTATTAAGAGCACTGCTTGGGGCCCACTAAGAGGTTATAGACAAGGCCACAGCCAGAACATGTCAAAGGACTTGAACCTAGTTTTCTATGTGCTATAGAACAGATACTTACATTGTGCCTGAAAGTTTTCAAGGGACCTTATGTACATTGTCTCATTTGAGTCTCACAATATACCTATGAGGTGAGTACTAGGAATATTCTCATTTTACCTGTAGTAATTATAGGTTCTGGACTTAGTCTCTCAACCTGTAATTTCACTAGCAGGTCAGGTTTCCAGAATATGGCTGGCTATTTCATCCTCTAAAGCATTAAAACCCCCTGAGAATCAATGGGGTTTTTGCTAATGTTATTGGTTCAACAAGCTTCTTCCTGGGTATGGCAGCAAGCAGAAACCCCTTAATGTTAATTAAAAATATTAATAAATCAAGCCATGATTTGTAGCATTTGTGAATTTTCAGAGTATAAATGCTCATCCAGAAAATTTAACAATTGGCTTTGGAGAGCCAGGTCAAGCTGGCTGCAACATACCCCTGAAAGGCCTGCTGCAGAAAAGAGGATTTGAACTAGAACTTAAATAAAGGCAATGAAATTAGGAGGGAGATCATTTTAGGAGAGCTGGTGAAAAGGCACTCAATCAAGAAATGGGGTTTGTGTAAAGAACAGAAAGTTGGCTAGTGTAGCTAGATTGCAGAGTGCTCGAAGGGGATTTTAAAGTTTAAGAAAGGGACAGCTAGGTGCGGCAATGAATGGTACACCAGCCCCGGAATCAGGAGAACCTGAGCTTTAGACATTTAAGTTGTGTGACCTTGGGTAAGTCATTTAACCCCAATAGCCTCCAGTAAATAAATAAAGTTTAAGAAGACTGGAAAGATAGGAAGGGGACAGGTCATAAAGAGCTTAAAAAGAGAGAGTATTTTACCTCTAATCTTGGAGGTAAAGGAGAGCCATTAGAGCTTATTGAGCTGGGGGGGGCAGGGAAGGGGTATGACATGGTCAGACCTGTACTTTAGGAAAATCACTTTGGCAATTGAGTGGATGATAGACTAGAGTTGGGAAAAAACTAGAGGTGGGGAAACCAATGAGGAGGCTATGATGAGGCAGTACTAGAGTGGTGGCTGTGTGAGTGAAAGTGGGAACATGTATGAAAGATTTTGTGAAGGTTAAAACAATAAGGTATGTCAAAAGTTTGGATAGGTAAGGTAATAGTAAATGAGGCCTAGTAAAAGACAGAGGTTGGGAGTCTGAGTGACTGAAAGGATGGTGGACTTCTTAGTTGTCATAGGTAAGTTGGTGTGGGGCTACCTACAGTTGCCCTGATGTATATCTTGCCACTGGACCCTGATGGCACCGGAGGAGAGTGAGGCTGGTGACCTTGCACAGACCTTCCTCACTTAAATCTAAATCACTTGCATGTCACGGCATCACCTTCCTGATGTCATTGCTCCTCTTTGAGAACAAAGGAGAAGCAATAATGACAACAAGGCAAGTTGGTCAGAGAAGAGAATTTGGGGGAAAAGACAATGAGTTATGTTTTGGACACATCAGATTTGACAGCTTTGCAGATCTTCTAATCTGAAAGGTTCAAAAGGAAGTTGGTGACATGTGACTATAGCTTGAGAGAGATTATGGCTAAATATACTAATTTGAGAATCATTTGCATAGAGATGATAATTGAACGTATGGGAGCTAGTTAGATTACCAAGTAAGATAATTGTTATTGCTGTTCAGTTGTGTCCAACTCTTTGTGACTGCATTTGGGGTTTCTTGGCAGAGAATTTGAGTGGTTTGCCATTTCCTTCTCTAGCTCATTTTACAGATGAAAATATTGAGACAAATAGGCTTAAGTGACTTGGCCAGGGTCACACAGCATGTGTCAGGCTGGATTTGAACTCAGGAAGATGAGTGACCGCAGGCCCATGCTCTATCCACTGTGCCACCTAGCTGCCTCACATAAGATAATGCAGAAGGAAAAAGAGAAGAAAGCCCAGGACAGAGACTTTCAGGAAGACTTGGATGAAGATTATGCAGAGACAACAAAGAAAGACTGATCAGACAGGTAGGAGGAGAATGAGGAGAAAGCAGTATCACAAAAACCTAGGGAGGACATAATATTAAGGAACAAAAGGTATTCAACAGTGACAAAGGTTGAAAAGAGGTCAAGAAGGCTGAGGACTGAGAAAAGGTCATTACATTTGACAACAAAAATAAAATCTCTTGTACTCATCTCCTCCCCTCCAACACTTCTACCGCCCTCTGGTAGGCCCTCATCACCTCACACCTGTGTTGTTGCAATAGCCTTCTAGTTGGTCTCCCTGCCTAAAATCTCCATTCTAGCTCATCCTCCATTCAGAAGGTAAAATGATCTTCTTAAAGCCCAGCTCTGACCATGTTACCCCATATTCTTTTTTTGAATAATATTTTATTTTTTCCCAATTCCATGTAAAAACAATTTTTAACATTTATTTTTTTGAGTTCCAAGTTCTCTTTCCCCTTCTCTTTTCTCTCCCCTCCCTGAACTAGTAAACAATTTCATGTGTTATATGTGTGCAGTCATGCAAAACATATTTCCACATTAGTCATGTTGTAAAAGAAAACACTGACCAAAAAATTAAAAACAAAAAAAAAAGTGAAAAATAGTATGCTTCAATCTGCATTCAGACTCTATCAGTTCTTCCTTTGGAGGTGGACAGCATCATGAGTCCTTTGGAATTGTCTTGGATCATTGTATTGATCAGAGTAGCCAAGTCTTTCACCAGCTGATCATCATTACAACATTGCTGTTACTGTGCCCAATGATCTCCCAGTTCTCACTTCACTTTTCATCAGTTCATATAGGTCTTATCATATTGGTTTTTTTTTTCTGAAACCACCTCCCTTGTAATTTCTCATAGCTCAATAGTATTCCATCACAATTGTATGCCACAGCTTGTTCAGCCATTCCTCAAATGATGAGCATCCCTTCAATTTCCAATTCTTTGCCACCACAAAAAGAGCTATTAAAAATAGTTTATACAAATAGTTCCTTCCCTTACCCCCTTTTAAAAAATCTCTTTGGGATACAGACCTAGTAGTAGTAGTAGTAGTAGTAGTAGTGCTGGATCAAAGGGTATGCACAGTTTAGTTGCCCTTTGGGCATAGTTCCAGATTGCTCTCCAGAATTGTTGGATCAGTTCACAACTCCACCAACAATGCATGAATGTGCCAGTTTCCCCAATTCCCCTCCACTATTTATAATTTTCCTGTTTTGTCATATTAGCCAATCTGATAGGTGTGAGGTAGTACCTCAGAGTTGTTTTAATGTGCATTTCTCTAATCAATTGTGATTTAGAGCATTTTTACATAACTATAGATAGCTTTAATTTCTTCTCCTAAAAACTGCCTTTTCATATCCTTTGACCATTTATCAATTGGGGAATTCATGTTACCCCCTATTCAAAAAACTCAAATGACTCCCTATCATTTCCAAGATTAAATACAAAATCTTTTCTTTGACTTTTAAAGTGCTTTATAACTTGGCCCCCTCCTACCTTTCCAGTCTGTTATGCCTTATTCCCCTCCACATACTCTGTAATCTAGTGACACTGTCATCCTTGCTATTTCTCACACAAGATTTTTTATTTCTACTGTAAAAATTTTCACTGGCTGTCCCCCATCTCTGGAATTCCCTCCATCCTCATTTTTGCTTCCAGGCTTACCTGGCTGGGAATCCTTCTGCAAGAATCCTTCAGCAGTCTCCCTTACAGGCTGATGTCTGCTCTCTGAGATTATCTCCAGTTTATCCTGTATATGTCTTGTTTGTACAGTGTTTGCATATGATTGCCCTCATTTGATTCTGAGCTTCTTGAGGGCATGGACTGTTTTTGTCGTTCTTTGTATCCTTAGCACTTAGCACAGTGCTAGCAATAGTAGGTACTTAGTAAATCCCCATTAAATGAATTAAGAGATCGCTGGTAATTTTGGAGAGAGTAATTTCTGTTGCACGATGAGCTTTGATGTCAGATTGTAGAGGAATTAGAACTGAGGTGAGAGGAAGTGGAGATAACTAATATAGAAGCCTTTCTCAAATTTAGCTAAGAAAGGAAGGAAAGATGTAGGATTGTAGTAGATATGGTCAGAGTAAGTGAGGGTTTTTTAAAGGTTGAAAGAGACATTGGTGTGTTTGTAGGCAGAAAAGACAGATCCAGTATTTAAGACTGAAAATTAGAGAGTCTGGATGATAAAGGGGGCAATTTGCTGCAGAAAATGGGAGAGAATGGAATCAAGGGTGTATGTTAAGAGGTCAGTCTTGGTAAGTGAAGGGCCACTTCTTCATATGAGACAAGGATAAAGAAAGAGTTAGTGGCAAAGGTCTCTGAGTAATATGAGAAGGAGTTCTCTTCAAATGGCTTAATTTTTTTTCCAGTAAACCGTAAGGTAGAGTCATTAGGTGAATGGATGCAATGAGGGTATATGGCAGATGGCTTGACTCAGTATAGCTTTAAGGTGAGTGAGATCATGACTAAATTAGAGTTGCCTTTCTGTGGTGAGGGCCTGGTTGAGATTTTGTAACATAAATTTGTAGTGGGGCCAGTCAATATGTTTCCATGATTTCTACCATTCTTTTCAGTAGCATACAAATAGGATCAAAGAAGGTGGATACTGGGAATAAACCAAAATTGGGTTTTTGCCAGGTGTGATCAGTGATAAGACAAGAAGGCAGGGGATTTGAATGTATTAGAACTTCCAGTCTAGAAACTTCTTCCACAGATACAGATGAGCAATTTGTCTATAATTTACGATCTTAGACCATTGCCAGTCCCTCAGAAGCTAAGTGACTTGCCCTTAGTGCATGGCTCATTTGTGTCAAAGGTGCTCTTTGTCTATTGATCTTCCTGCTCCAAGGTTCCAGCCCACTTTTAACTGTTATGCTGCCTCTTTGACCAGCATTTACTTCTATAACTTACACAGTGGATTTAATCAGTTCTTCCTTCTTTTTGACCTCAAATATTCCCTCTCACTAACTCTACACCTTTGCCTCTATTACTTCTCTTGTATAAAATACCTTTCTTTTTTCTTTGTCTTTCTACACTTCAGTAATCATTCAAAGCCATCTTATCTCTGTGAAAATCATATGGATTACTTAAACACACTGCTCATTCTTTGTGGAGATGTTGAGATAAACTGGGATTTAAATAATAGAGGTGGGAAACTATTCTATACAGAGGGGATGAATCACTCTTCCTTTATTAATAATGTATCACTTGAATACCTACTGTGTGTAAAGTACCAGGTGTGCCAGGTGTGAGTGTATCTATACAAAAACAATCAAGCAAACTTGGTCCTAGATCTAGAATAATAGGGAATGTCTTAGCCCTGTATTTTACTCTGGCTTCTGCTTCTTCTTATCACCTTCCAAGTAGACTCAAGCTCAAAACTCAGACATACTGAGGTAATTTTGGAAAATCTTTCTTGTTTGCCATATAGGCAAAATTCTCATTCACAGTAACACAAGTAATAATGCTGTCCTACATTATTATAATTAATTTAATCAGATTTATAACTCTGTTAAATAACTGTTAGGAACTTTGAACTAAAACTAAATGAGCAAGTTCTGTGTAAACCAGTATGGTTATACTTTTGAATGTATTAAGTGCCCAGCTCCAGCATTTATCAAGTATTGATCATGCTAAGTTTTTAAAGTATACAAGAAGAATGAGACATAGTTCCTGTCCATAAGGCACTTATAATCTAGTTGGGAAGAGGATACATACATATGTGAAAGAATTGGTGAATGAGATATATGTAGTTAATTACTAAATAAAATGGTTAAAAAAAAAGCAAAAGGCAATTTGACACAATTACCTTGTGCCAAGAAGTTTTGAGTTTCAGTCTTTCTGCTTCAAAGACTAACAGAACTGGCAGTAGCCATAGTAAAAAATCTGTTATTATTATTGGTAATAATGATAATAATAGCTAGCATTTTTATATCACCTACTATGTGCTATACATTGTGCTAAGCACTTCAAATATCTCATTTGATATAGTACATATAGTGGACTCAAATATTATGATAAGAAAGGGAAGAATGACTCATACCATGCAATCCTTCCAAAATCCAATAAAAAAAGATTGTCTATTGTTGCCTCTCATGATCATATATATATATATGTGTGTGTGTGTGTGTGTGTGTGTATGTGTGTATATATATGTGTGTGTGTGTGTGTGTGTATATATATATATATATATATATATATATATATATATATATATACACACACACATGACAGATCAAGATTTTGTATTTTGAAAGACCCAGAGGAGTTGGAGCCATAAAATGCATGAGGCATGCAAACTTAGAAAATAAGCGCAAAACTGATATTCCTTCTGATTCACTGACTTTCAAGTCAGCTTGGCTCAGCTTCTACAAAACAGAGGTTGACTTGCCTGGAAGTTGGACAATGAGTCTTTCAGTTAAAAAAACAGATGATTTTCCTTGTCCTAGGCCTCCCCTTCCCCTCTCCCCCACCCCAATCCTGGCCACACCCCATATGCTTAGTATGAAATAGAGTGAAAACAAAACTTACATGACAAATTTGGTAATGATTCAGGGGACTGTAGGGACCACTTTAGAAACTCTAGGCAAAGGTTAGGTCGAAGTTATGTTTATAAATCCTTTAATTCCCTTCAAATAGCCTTCCTGTGATGGCTTTATTGAAATCATGACAAACGATTTTGGCAGGTTGAATTCAGGGTAGGGAGGGATAGCATCCCGCTGGTTCTTTTGTATAGTGGTCTATACGCCTTTAAATTGCCATCCTAAATTATAACCCAAGAACAGCTCCTCTTCGAGTTAGATGAATTAGTGCTGAAACAGGCTGTTATTGTTTAGATATATGCACTCATTGGGTTTACTTCTTACAAAAAGAGCTGCAACATAGCTGTATAAGCTAGTAAAAATAAGAAGCAAAAATTTTTTTTTAAATCAACAAAGTAACTATGTGAGACTAGAAGATATATGAGAAACAACCTTGTTAAGAAAAGGAGTTAGGGTAAGACGAAAGGACAGTTTGGAATTGTCTGTTTTCTGACCATAATTTTATAGTAGCATAATAGTGACATCTCAGGTCCTTACTCACTGCCATAAGGCCAGGTGAGTTAGGTTTCTCTCATCAACAAGGATTCTTGGGTACCTTTAGGGGACAGAGGGGTGGTCTGATCTCTGCCACTGGCTCAATCCCCCATAGATTGTGTACCTCAACTATCTCAGTTCCATTTAACCAATTAACAATCAGATTAGCTTTTACAAAGGAATGTTTACTTCAAAGATATAACAAGAGCAAACCTAAGGACAAAACCTCATGTACTTCCTTAGTCTTTGGGGAGGGGAAGGGAATTAGAGTTTTAGCTTCACTTAACTTCTACATAGCATTAGTCCTACCAAGTTCCAAGTCCAAAGTCCCCCTGGGCTCATGTACCCAGACCTTGCTTTCTGTGGGCTTCTTTATCGGACTCTGCCAGCAACTTCTGGCTTGGAATACTATCTCTAAGATCACCGTGGCTTGATCTCCAGGGTGACTCCTCTCCCTACACCTAGAAGACAAATTAAGACCAAATCCCCAAGCCAGTTTCTTCAGAAGGGAAGGTTGTTCTTCCTGTCCTGCTTAGTGCATGGCATCTAGGCAGTGGGAGAAGACCTTCATCTCTGGAAAGAGAATAAGACTGTCTAACTCTGGTAGTTTAAAGATACAGTCAGTTCTGACTAAATAGCCAATAAATGAGACTGGTTCTACTCACATGGTAGGAGAATGCAAAATGTCTTCTCTCAGAAGCAGGTCTTCAGGGGTCTCCCATATGAGTGCCTCCATCTTAAGTGATCTGGGCATGCACCAAAGCCTGGTTACATTTGTTTACTGGGAGACTTAAAACTGGTATAGTTCTAACATGTACCTAAGAAGTGTAAAGCTGCTTATAAATGAAATATAGAATGAACTGTTTTCCTCAACTATACATGTTTGTTATAAAGGTTTTGTTTTTCCTTTTTGTTCAGTGGGGAAGGCAGGAAGAAGGGCAAAAATATAAATGTTTGATAATTGAAAAAATTAATGAAAAATAAATTGACTAGGTTTGTAGGCAAAATATCTGTGAATTTGTGTAGTATGTTCACATTTCAGTTTTATACTTGCCGCCAATGTGTTTTCCCAGGAATAGTAACTTCACAAGCAGATCAATTCTTCCAGGAAGCCAAGTCTAAAAGGATAGTTATTAGCTTTTTTTTTTAAAAGACTGGGAGCTTCCTATCTCACCCAGTTTGTAAGTTCAAACGTTCATGGTCCTAGTCCGTCTCTGATTGGCCTGGGACTCTTGAGATTCTCAGTTTCCAACCTAGGTCAGTTCATCCCTCTTTAGCCTCTACTGGTGGTGGCTTTGTGGGGTTCACCATGTTGATGCTGGACTTAGTGCAGATGCTGAGTCACCTAAGTCTGCAGCAGTTTAGAACTCCCTAGCTCAAAAAATCCATCTACAAGCCTCAATCTCCCAGATAGCAAGGATTACAGGCTAGCAACTGGCTGATTTTATAGTTTTCTGGGGGCAGCAATGAATATGTTAAAATGGTGACTGATTTTTAAATTTCTCTTCCTGAAAACACTTTCACAGTCCCTCCTCTACTCTCAGTCCTTGTTGATTCCCTGAAAATTAATTTCCAGATTAGCTATTCAAATTTGTTGTTTTCATTTTTAAGTTCTTTCAATCCAGAAAAAAATAGGCAAAATTCTCATTCACAATAACACAAGTAATAATGCTGTCCTACATTGTTATAATGAAAATAATAACTTACAGATGAAATTCTGTGAAATGTTCTTCTTGACATGTTCATTTTCTGCTAGTCAATTGGTTGATCAGCTCCTGCAAAGTGTACTTATTTCATAGTTTAAACAATTTATAATTCAATTTGTATTAGTTCTACCTAATATTAGTACATAATTACTACAACAGAAACTGTGCCTTAAGTTTCTTTGCACGCTTCGTGGAGCCTAGAACAGTGATTTAGAACTCTAGATTCTCAGCATGTATTTGTTGATTTAGTTTAATCACACTTTACTATATCTGGGCAAATATGAAAAATCCAATGGAGCTTCCATTACCTGGAACATCAGGAGGGGAGCGAAGTGAGGAAATACTCTTAGCTTTTCCAAAGAGCAGAAGGTTTATTTATTTATTCATTCATTTATTTATTCACTCATTCATTTATTCATTCATTTAAATTTTTTTGTTTATTTATTACTGGTTTCTACTGCTGGTGCTAAGTAGACATCTGAAAAACCTATAAATTTGCATAAAATGTAGATACCTTATGAAGAAAACTTTCATTGTGATCTAGTGTCTTCACTTTTAAATGTTGGCTTATGGTAGGACAAATACAGTGCTACTGCCTCCTTCACTAGGAAGACTGCCTAATGCTAAGCTTTCTTTCTTATTCTAGAAGTTTGAGCAATCAAGTAGAAATTTTTTCCTTCCATTTAAAATAGGTTACTCTCATTACACAGGAAGCTTTTTTTTTCAGTCTGTAAGATTTTGGGCAGCTGGAAAAAAGGAATGTTTTCATTATAAAGTCATATAAATAACTTGATGATCTAGTATAGAGAAGCTACCTGTAGGGAGATTATCAGGGATGGAATGAGTTTTCTTGCCAGCAGAAAATTCTATTTTCATTTCTGATTTCATTATTTTTTTAAACTTAAATGATATCTATTTTGGAATGGAAATGGGACATAAAGTACTGATGCAATCAAATGAATTTTATTTTGGAAGAGTGGACTTTGATGATTTCAGAGAAAGGAGAAGCAGACTTCCATTACCTAAAATTTCATAGAGGAAGTTGAGCCAAATGGGATGAGAAATTTTCAAGAACATGTAATTCCATTGAGAAATGAAATTCTGAAAACAAATAAAAATAGTTTTGATGAGATGGAAAAGTCTGAGCTGTCTAAATAGATTTGTGTGGATGCATAAGGAATTTGACCAGCTAAGATTTTTAAATGACCTGTACAGTTTTGATAGAAGAAAGGAAAACTAAGGATGATTTCAAAAGAATGGCATAGCCCAATAAGGATGGTGTAAGGAACTTTAAAGCTCACAATAAGCCACAACTGGTGGTAAATGCTAAAGATAATAAAAAGGTTTTTTTTAGTTCTGTTGGGGAGTAAAATGAAATTCAAAGCAGGAAAATGTCTATATCTCAGAGTAGATGAGCAATGACAATAGGGAACAAGAAGAACCATTCAGTTAATTTGCTTCTGTTTTCTCTAAAAAAGAGAAATATCTTCAGATTGGGAGGAAGAGAACAAAAATAATTAACAGGGATTTGAAACTCAAGATAAGTGAGGAGATGGTAGGAAAGCACTTAAATGACTTCTGTGAGTTAAGGCTACTACATCCTAGAGTTCTGAAAGAGCTGGGGGATGTGATTGCTGAATCATTTTCTGTGATCTTTGAAAAATCTTTGATAGGAAGAGAGGTGATGTAGCATTGGATATGGACAAATGTCCCAATTTTCAAAAAAGGGAAGAGTTTGTAGACTACATGCTATAGAGAGGCCAGTGACCTTGATTTTGATTATTCACCAAAAAAACATCAATATTATTTTTAAATATTTTATTGACATTTTTTGCTTTTATATCACCTTCATTTCCAAATAGATCCCACCTTAATCCAAAAAGCCATCCCTTATAACAAATAATTTAAAAAAGAGAGGGAGGGCAAACAGTTCAGCAAAACTAGCCAACACAATGGAATCTGACAGTATATGCTGTAATATATAATCACACTCCACCTCTGCAAAAAAAGGAGGATTGTACATATTCAATAATATATTATTAAAGAGATGGCTTATGATCATTAAGAAAAAGAAATGGTGATCATTCCATGTTTTTGACATGTATGCTAGATCAGAAGATTTAATTTAATCTAGATTTCAAAGTCTCTTATTATATCCTTAGGGATCCAATGGATCAATGTGGCTAGATTTTTCTTTTTTGATTCATGTGTAAATTGGATTTAAGTGAGGCAGAGTTGCACAAAGTCTTTGCCCCCCCCCCCCCCCCCCCCCCCCGTGAAATGGGTGAATGAGAACAATTTGTTCCAACAGCCATGAAGGCAGCTGAAGCAGGTGTTTTGGAATGCTTAGAGTTTGGTTAGACCTTGAAGATGTCAAGGTCATCCACGGCATCTTGAGCCATCCCCAGTCATCTTGACTCAGTCCTGCCACTGGACTGTGATGGCTCTGGAGGAGCCGGGGGGGGGGGGGGGGGGCTAGATTGGGATTGTTTGAATGACTGGACTCCATGAGTAGTCTGACAGTTTTCTTCAAATCAACTTGAAGGGAGACTTGTAGAATAATAAAGGGATTTTATCCTTGACTTTATATTTAGCATTTTTTCTTCAGTGATTTAGATGAAAGTATATATACTTATCAGATTTTTAGGTGCTATTGGTAAAGCTATGATTGATCCAGTTATTCTGGAAAGCAGTTTGGAACTATACCCCTGAAGTCATTACACATTGTATAATCCTTGACTCAGCAATACCACTAGTAGGTCAATACAATAAGGAGATTAAAGAAAGAAGAAAATGACTAACAATAGCAGCAAAAAATTGGAAAGTAAGTATACTTATCAATTGGGGAACAGATGAACAAATTAGGAAATTATAGTGTATGAATGTGTCACAAGAAGTCTGAGGACTATACGTGGAAGGGATTAGGGAACCAGCACCCCAAAAGGTACAGTAACATATAATGGAAGAACTCTGTTTCCCAAAATGGATCATATACAAGTCTTCTATATGTTTTGATCTGCTACCAACATGATGAGGAGAACTATTAATTGACAGTGTAGCTAAAGCTGAAACACATGCAAAAGGCACCCCTACGGGCAGTAAATCACTAGGCTCAAGTTCTTTCTGGCCTGCCTAGCACTGTATAAAGAGGACAAGCTTCTGGCAGATTGGGGAGGGACCTTTGGCCCACTCATACCTGGAGCTTGCATGGTAGTCCCTCAGGCTCACAATCTGGGAGTCATCCTGAATTCCCCGCTATTTCTTACCCCTTGTATTCAGTTTGTTGACAAGGCCTGTCAGTTTCACCTTTGCAACATCTGTCATATGTCCATTTCTCTCCTCTGACACTGCCATCACTCTAGTGCAGACAGGTCTGATCCTGTCACACACACACACACACCCTCCACAACTCAATAAACTCTAGTGGCTCCCCTTTGCCTTCAGGATCAAATACAAAATTTTCTATTTGGCCATTCAAAGCCCTTTATAACCTAGCCCCCTACTTTTCCAGTCTTCTTATGCCTTATTCCCTAAAAGGGACTCTTCAATCCAGTAACACTTCTATCCTGGCTGTTCCAAGATCAAGATATTCCAATCTCTCAGCTCCAGGCATTCTCTCTGGTTGTCCCACATGCCTAGAGTGCTCTCCCTGCTCCACTCTGACTACTGACCTCTCTGGCTTCCTTTAAGTCCCATCTGAAATCCCATCTCCTGTAAGAAGCCTTTTCTCTTTTCTTTTCTTTTCTTTTCTTTTCTTTTCTTTTCTTTTCTTTTCTTTTCTTTTCTTTTCTTTTCTTTTCTTTTCTTTTCTTTTCTTTTCTTTTCTTCTCTCTTCTTTTCTCTTCTTTTCTTTTCTTGATAGGCCATGGGGTTAAGTGACTTGCCCAGGGTCACACAGCTAGTGTCAAGTGTCTGAGGTCACATTTGAACTCAGGTCCTCTTGATTCCAGGGCTGGTGCTCTATCCACAGTACCACCTGGAGACCCTGAGAAGCCTTTTCTAACCCTTCTTAATTCCAGTGCCTTCTCTCTGATAATTATTTCTGATATATCCTGTATATAACTTGCTTTGTATATTTTTCTGTGCATGTTGTCGCCCTATTAGATTGTAAGCTCTTTGAGGGCAGGGGCTATCTTTTGCCTTTTTGAATCCCAGTGCACAGTGGCACAGTGCCTGGCACATAGTAGGCACTTAATAAATGTTTATTGATTGGTTGATTGATAGTAATTATCAGAGGCAGAATTTGAACCCCATCCTTCGGATTTCATATTTTCTACCTTGAGTTATCTTAATGGAGGCATAGTATCAAGTATAAGGGAGGTGACTGTTCCATTGTCCCTGGTCAGATCACATCTTAATACAGACTTCAGTTACTAACACCAGATCATTAATATTTTAACAATATCACTGAGCTAGAGGATTTCCAGGGAAGGATGACAAAGATGGCGAGGGCACTGGAGGTCACGTCGTATGAAAATTAGTTGAAGAAACTAGAGATCTTTTGTCTAGAGAATTACAATGAAATAACTAACATTTATGTAGTGCTTTAAAGTTTACAAAAATGTATGTCATGAGCCTCACCACAACTCCATTAGGAATTAGGGGTGTTATTGTGTCAATTTTACAGATGAAGAAACTGAGGAGCAGAGAGGTAAAATAATTTGCCCACCTCCCACAGCTGGCAAGGGTATGAGGCAGAAGAAATGAAGTCTGAAGACAGGAAGAGAAGGAAGGCACAGTCTACGTGCATTTGAAGGGCTGACTTACAGAGAGCTTTTAAGCACTTTCTGCTTGATCCCAGAAGTCTGCACTGGAAGTAATGAGTACAAGTTGCAGAGAGGCACATTTTAATTGAAAACAAAGAAAACTTTCGAACAGCTTAAGCTTTCCAAAAGTAGAATGAAATCTCAGAAGGTGAGAGAGTACCTTATTAAAGATTTTCTAGTAGAGTCTGGATAATTGCCTGTCAGGTATGTTGTAGACAGTGTAGAGGGTACTTCTGTTTAGGGAGTGTTGGGTTTTTTTAGACTACCTGACTGTGATCCTCCTTTCCACTTTGCAATTTTTTGATTTTATAAAGCTGCAGTAATCTTTAGACGATTAAAGGCAAATATCAGTTATCATATGGTCAGGGTGTGGTAGAGACTGTCAGTGAGGGAGGAATGCAGATCTTTCCAAGCTATAAAGAGACAATGAAAATTTTAATTTTATAAAAATCTAGGAGCTGAAGGGGGCAATACACATCTCTGTTTTCTAAGTTGGATGGGAAATGGAGTTTGAAGTTACTTCTAGATTATCTGTACTCACTGGACACAGGCTGAATCCTGGAAAGCTGGGGAGGAGGGGGAATATTGCTAATAGGACCTTATGATAGCAAAAGGTTCAAAAGTTAACTGGATTTCCATTGACCAGGAGCCCAGCCCTACTCCAGTCAGAAAAACATTCATCAAATCTTATCTTGCTTTCAAATCCTCCCCAATGTAAATAATACTGAATCTTTGTTATCAGTATTATTTGTTATTTTTATTTATTGTGTTATTACCGGCAATAATAGGTAGTGTTCTGTAACCTCTGGAACTCTGGCCCACGTCGGGATAAAACAACTCAGAGGTTGGAGCCCGAGCCTTGCCCGAGACAGTGAGCAAAACCACACCCACTAAGAGGCCCAAGGAGAACCAGGGCTTTCTCCGTGGTGGCGGCGGCCTCTGGGCCCCTCAGCAGCAAACTCAGCTCAGCCTATAGCACGCGACCCTCGGGCTTGGGTTTCTTCAGTCGGATCGCTCCCCTCCTGGCCTAGCGACCTCGCACCTGGACAGCCCCCTGCCCAGCGGGATCCAAGTCCTAGTCCTCCCAGGGCTCATTTGCATAGGGACGCGCGCGCCTTGGGCCAGGGAGGCGGCGCGCGCGCACCCTGACAGCTCTACTCGCTGGCTCGTTCACTAGCTCGCTCCCGGCTTCCGAGCACAGCATGGCGGTCAAGGTGACTCCAACTATCTGCTGCTGCTTATGGCATAGGAAACGTTACCGGGGCTTTTTTTTTAAAAATTTCTTCTCTTTTCGCATTTCCGTTTTTGCTTCGCTCTCTGATAAACGCATTTCGGGTCTCCAGCTCCTGGGTCGGGGGGAAATCTGTGCATGGGTTGGGAGGAGAAGATGCTTGCCTGGGGGAGGGTAGGAGGAGGGACAGGGAGTTTGAGGGTCTTGTGTGGACCATGAAGCTGGTTCGGGCACCCTGCCAAGGGGGTGGATTCGGGGGGCATACATCCGTGAGCCTGGGGAAATTGTGGCGGAAAGAGGGTGGGAGGAAGTTGCATGTCAGGCCAAGGTGGGGGGGGGGTACTTGCAGTGGGGGAAGGGAATGATATTTTTTTGATGAGGGGCCTCAGTGCAGTAATTAGGGGCGTTATTTCAGTAATCAGGGGCCAACGTTGGTATTAGCAGTGCAGGTTGCAGAGTTGAGAGTTTTTGAGAATGTTGCTACAATCTTAATTGGAAGTAGAAAAAAGACTTCATTTTTTATTTCATTTCACCGGCATCATGTTTTAAGCAGGATCGTTTTCCACTGGGAAGGCTGCTAGGCCATGAGTTTAACTTGGGCATTTTGACTTCCCGGTTGCTGACCCCTTCCTGGCCTCTTGGTGTGGAGATGGGCGTTTGCTACTGCGTTGCTAATAGAATGGGAAAAAAATTTAACTACTTAACCTTAGCGCCTACCTTCTCTGTTACAGAAGCACTGTATGTTCAATTTGCAGCTTCCTCCAGTTTTTCACACTACTAGTTATCCTTCAGCCCTTCAGGTCACAGCCATCCCATGTGACAGCTGTAATCAACAGCTGGTGTCTTTTTATTTTGTTTTGAATTTAAACTAAATATACTTATTAAGGAGATAAGCGAATCGATTGTCTGGAAGTGAACTCTTACCTGCTTAGATTGTAGTAAATTTCTCTAGTGAAGCATTAACCAGCCTTTTTTTTTTTTTTGACCTTACAGGTGCAGACAACCAAGCGAGGTGATCCTCATGAATTAAGAAACATATTCCTGCAGGTAAACTTGTTTATGAGTCATAGTTTTAATTGGGATTCACATGGAGCCATGGTTAGGCCTTAACTTTCAAAAACGGCCTATGATTTTTCAAAACAGGGCTGAACAATACGTCACATGGTTCTGCTTCTCAGACATACTAGAGAAATTTCATTAAACAGTTTCTACAATTTCTTTCAGAGATTTATTTACTGAGACCTATGGGAAAGATAGTAAAAGAATTTTCAATTTTCCTACCACTTAGTTATACAATTTGCTTGTATTCATTCTCTTAAAAGAATAGTTAATAGGTTATAGTACCTGAAATTCTTTCTCCTTTAGAAATTCGTGTAGTTTTCTTGATCATAAGTAATCCTTGCCTTAATGTATAAATAAGAAATGCAGCTTGTTACTAAGTTGATAACTTGTAACCCTTTTTTGTTTACTCTTAAGTTCATTGGTATTTGTGCTTTTAAAAACAATTTGTTATTGTTATCTTTGTATCAAATTCTTTAAAGAATATTAGACTTCTTTAAAGGACATCATACACTATATAGCAATCTTGAAGTCTGCTCAGACTTCAGGACTAATGACCTTAGCTCTAACCTTTTTTTCACTTGTGTGTGTGTGTGTGTTTGTTTTGTTTTACTTTCCTTTCTTACGTTTCAGAAGTTCTATGTACAGGAAGGTGTTCTTTAGAAATACAACTGAAAGTGAGATAAGCCAAGTTTGTATTTTACTAGAGTCTGTTTTCCTTTTCCTTTTTGTATCCTCAGCATTTAGCAGGTGCCTGCTGCTAGTACATAGTAGGCATTTGCCTAAAGTTTAGTGAATGAATGTTGAATATTGTAAGAGTTTCTCTAAGCTGTTGTGATCTCTAGATGTGGTGGTAGGGAACTCAAGAAACCAGAGTTCTTGTCACAGCTTTTGCCAAATCTGTGACCTTAGGCAAGACACTTAAGCTTTCTGTTTGTCAGTAAAATGAAGTAGTCCCTTTAAGTTCTGTAGATATGTGGTAATTCAGAAACAGTAATAGGTTCATATTTATCTCATAGTTAGAAAATGTGACTTTAAAAAAATTAGGAGACATGGCTTGATTATTATGTCTAAGTGTATTGTAGACTAATTTAAATATATATGTGTATTAAAATTGAGATTTGATAAACAGATTGAGCTTAAATATGCAAGGTTATTCTGCCAAGGTTTTAGAAACATCTGATAATAGTGTAACTTCCAACTAAATAATAATAATGTCAATGAATGCAACAGAAATGTTATTTAGATTTTATTTCTGGTTTTAAAATCTTAGTTTATAATAAATAGTCTTAAAACTAATAAACCTCTTCCAGCCATTAACAGCAGTTCATGCCATTATATTTGTTTGCCAGATGAGGTTACCAGATATATTTTATAGATCTTTGTATATCTGAGAAATCAACTGACTCCTTTCTGATTAACAGAGACTTTTCTTCCTCCATGTAACTTTTATCAACATTAAATTGAGTATTTTAGATACAATATTCTGGCACCTTAATATCCTTTCAGGTGGCACAGTGGATAGAGTGCCTGACCTGGAGTCAGGAAGACTTCTCCTCCTGAGTTCAAATATGACCACTTACCAGCTGTGTGACTCTGGGCAAGTCATTTAACCCTGTTTACCTTAGTTTCCTCATCTATAAAATGAGCTGGAGAAGGAAATGGCAAGCCCCACCCATTTGGTGGTAAAGAGAGCCAGACTTGACTGAACAATATAATCATAATATAAAATAGCTTTTCAGATTAAAACTTTATAGTAGACAAGTTGCTGATTTGCACCTGTGAAGGACATTCTCCACACTGATAAAGTCTCAAATCTGGACACTCTTCCATTCCCCCTTCACCAAAAAGCAGGTGGAACTCATTAATGAGCTTATTTTGAGCACTTTCTGTTGGTTGACACATTCTTAGAGGCTCTCTGACTACAACAAGGAGATTACAGCATAGGAAGTTTCAGAATATTTACTTGAACTGCCTTGAGGACAGTTGCAAAGTAACATGTCAGTAAGTGAAAAATAAAAATATATGCTTGCTGTGTTATTTTGTATCCTTTTTGTACCTAAAGTGAATCAGAGTGGGGTAATACAGGATGTGGTTAGAATCAAATCATAGAACCACATATTTTGAGCTGGAAGGAACATTCAAGGTCATCTAGTTAACTCTCTTTATTTTACTATAAAGTAAACTAAGGTGGAGATTAACTTGCTTGGTCACAGGGAGTAAGTTGCAGAAACAGGAACTGAACCCAGGTCCTAAAACTCTAAATCTAGAATTCTTTTTACTGTAGGATGTGAGTTTTTTAACCACATCATGAGGAACAGTAGTTGTATGCAGGCCAAAAAGAAGAGTGTTGCCAAGGACAAAGGCACAGAGTTGAATGGAGAGGACAACAAACAGATTGGTTTGGCTAGAGGACAACAGCCGTCTTGTGGAATGCTGAGATGAGGTTAGAAAGGTATGGGATAGGGGATTGTTGGCAAAATGCAGAGGTGATTCTTGTTACAAAGGATTTAACATAAACAGTGTGGTACTATGCAGTAGCCTTGAATACTAGGCAAAGGACTTTGTATTTGAAAACGAAAAGATCAATTATAGAGTCTTAAATAGGAGGTAAAGGAAATTGGGTTTAAAGAAGGCTGTTCATAACAGCAGCTGTTATATATATGATGTATTAAAGAGGGAAAAACTTGGAAGGAAGAAGGATGACCACTACCAGACTCTCCATTACAATAATGAAGGTAAGAGGCAACACAAATCTGGAAGAGGTCTATCTGTGGAAATGGAAAGAGAGGGATAAATCCAGAGGCACTGTAAAGTTTCCTGTTTGAAGTGTCCTGGCATTCTTAGGTTGTCTCTACCTATAGTGGAAAGAGCACAGGCCTAGCAAGCAGGAGACTTGGGCTCCACTTATACTTCATGACTGACTGATTTGCTGTGTGAACTTGGGCAAGTAGTTTGAAATATGAGGCTCAGTTTCTTTATCTGTAAAAGGAGGAGAATAGACTAGATAATTTGTAAGGTACCTTCCAACTTTAACATTTTATTCTTAAAATTTATGGAACTTAGTACTTGGATTGATAGTGAGGAGGCACAAGATGAGAAAAAAGAGAAAGAAGTGAAAAAATAAAATTTTAAATTCAGGGCCTTCAGGAAGGTGAAAGGGCAGGAGGGAGTCTTGAAGCAGTTGTATTGTAGTGGAAAGAACATTGGCTCTAAAGTTAGAAGCTCTGGGTTGAGTACCCAGTTGCTACTAATGAGCAGTTGGACTTTGGACAAGTCACTTCACCTGTTATCTTTATTTTCTTCATTTATAAAATGTATTGCCTGCTTCTTGGAATTGTCATTAGAAAAGCGCTTTGTAAACCTCATAGTACCACAAAAATGTGAACTGTTATTATCATTATTAATTTATTTTTAACATTTCAAGTTTCATTTGTTAAATGTATTCCTCAAGTCATGGAAATACGAAACTGAGGGAGTGAAGTTGGAGGTAGAGATTTGTGTAGATGGGAGTTGAACCCATGAAATTGAAGGAAGAGAATACAGAATGAGAAGAATTAAAGAGCAAAAACTGGGCCATGGGTGATTGTTAGAGGTAAAGGGGTAAGGCAGAAGAGAAGAAGCAGGCTTGAAGACATGAAAGCCAAGGGTAGAATTTTTAGGAAGAAGGGGACAATAGAAAGTGTCAGATATGTAGATTATCCCATCATCTAGTGAGTGGTTTGATTTTGAGAGGATTCTTGGTGGCAGAGTAGGTTTAGAATCAGTTGGGTGACTTTATGCAGAATAAAGGCTTACTTTTAAATTTTAAACAATTCTGCTGAAAGTTCCTATTTAGGGCTACTTAATTCTGGATCACATCTGCCTAAATTCTTGCAGGGATAAGATGTCATATTTTATTTGGGTAGATAAGTTGAGTATTTCAAGACTGTTGGTGCATGTTATCAGAGGGATTGTGTAAAATCATTTAACTAAGAGGCAGCTGCAGGAGAGTGATAAGTATATTGATGGAAAATCATGAGATCTGATTTCTAGTTCTGCTCCTGTCACTAAGTAGCAAGCTGTGTGACCTTAGGTAAGTCATTTGACCTCTCTGAGTGTTAGTTTTCTTGTCTGTGGAACTTGATGATGACTGAGGTTCCTTTCATTCTGGTTATGAATTGTTATATAAAATTCCATACCAATATGAGGTAGTATACAATAATACTTATTCATGTTTATGTAGTGCTCATCACAAAAATCCCATGAAGTAGTGAAAGTATTATTTTCCTCATTTTACAAAAAAAAGTGAAGCTCTGAGAGGTAAGATGATGAATTGTAGAACTTGTGAGCATGTTACTGTCAGCCCAGATTTGAACCTGGGTTTCCTAATGCAAAGCCCAATGTGCTTTCCACTCTATCATTCTGTCTTGATGTATTTCACCAGCTTTTAGCATCTGAAGGGACCAGGTTCTCTGTGTTCACAAATGTCATTAATGATATCTGCTAGCATTTCTCATCCCCAGGCCCAATTTGTCTCCAAGATCTTTGGCCTGAGAGGGCAGTAAATGAATTCATGCCTAGCCAGGTCTCCTGTGCAATAATTTCTAAACTAATTGTTAAGTTAAAACATACTGTTGTTATCCTTAAGATCATTTCTTGGTTAATTGCTTCTTTCTCATCCATAAACTCTCACTGACTTGTTGTTGTTCCACTTATGGTAGATGGTCAAAAGTGGTGGGGAGGGGACCAATAGCAGAGAAGAATGAGGGTAGGTAGGGTAGAAGATAGTGAGAACCTTCAAGACTCTCTTTTATTATTTAAAGATTGTAGTTTGCAGAACTGTGCCTATTTGCTAAAATTATCAGAAACTATTTTTGGTAAAATAAAATTTTTAGAAATTGTATTTGTTATCCTTCTTTGTAAACAAAGACTTAATGCTACTTAGTATCAAAAGAAATGAGAATTGGTTGGTAAGTGCCCGTTATTCCAAGCCTACATATTTCTATATGTTATAACATAAAGGTAGTAGAAAATGATAATAAGGCTAAATAAGTGATCTGAATATATTTTTATTCTGATAGCTCACTCCCTATTACCAGTGCAGTGGGTAAGAAAACAATGCCAACATAGCCACAAGTGATCATTTCTAGGGAGATGTTCATTAGAAAATGCCTTATTTTTAAAGTTGTGGATATTTCCTCCCCTTTGGTGCCTGAGCTAATTATTGGCATTTATTTTTGTCATTCCCACGGATGATTGCCTAATTTGAGTCAACTGGAATACTTCTATTTCCTTGGGTTTTCCTCACTGTGGTTACCTTTTCCCATTCTTGAGCTGGTTCCAAGTTAGGGGTCTTCTGCTATTGAATTGCCTACTGGTTCTAAGACAAGGTAACTTTGTTTTCTCAGTTGTATTAGTCTGTTATTTCACTTAGATAGCCAGACCACACAGAGATACTTGAACCTAATAAATATGTGTGTGTGTATAACTGTATATATGTATACATGTATTTATGAACATGGATATACTACAGTGCTTTATTCCAGAATCAAAATGTTGGGCTCCCAAAGGCTGGGTTCCTAGAGACTGTGCCAGCAGAGGGTAAATTTTAGAAATTTTAGCTAAAAACTATAAACTTGGTAATGGATTGAGATCCTGCTCCCTTTCTGTTCTATCAAACTGCATCCTTCCCCTGTTATCTGTGACAGAGTCTCTACCAGCATTGGCTGGTCATTCAAGGATGTGGCTACTGTGCTGAGCTTTTAATATACTTCAAAGACCACCAGCTCATGGGCCCTGAAGGAGACTCCTCTTGAGTTGGAGGAGTAGTTTTGTTTTTGTTTATGTTTTTTATTTAACTAAAAGTGGGAGTCTGCATACCTTCCTCCTTCTTTTTGTCAAGAAAAGGCTGATTTAATCAGAAATATTGATGGTTATTCAGGCTGATCTATTTCTTACCAATGTCTAAGCTTCACAGGTCTTTATGAGCTTTACCTTGATTGTCAAGAGCCAGGAACTGGATACACACACACACACACACACACACACACACACACACACACACACACACACATTCTCCTTGAATGTTCCCATGGTTACCTAGACTGAGAAATTGAATGTTTATTTTGGGAACAATGCAGATTAATTATTCAACTTAATCTGCCCTAGAAACCCTTCTAGCTCTAGTTACTCCACTCACCATGGTCACCATTTTCCTTTTTGAGGATTTTGACCATTTTGTGGGAAAAAATATTTTCAGAATTTGTGTATTATGTATACTAGCAGCTAATTTCATTGATTAACAAGTGAAATTAATAATGCCTCCCCACTTTTCCTTTTTTGGGAAAGCAGTAATGTAGTAATTTGGCAGTGAGCTTCCAAAAAGTGGACAATATAAAAATGTATTTCAAAGCAAAATGAATGAATGAATCAAGCAAGCAAGCAGCATTTATTTAGTGCCTTCTATGTTACAGGCACTCAGCTTGGTGCTGAGGATTGAAATACAAACATAAAACAGTCCCTGTCCATAATGAGCATACAGTCTATCAAGGGACACAGTAAGTACACATATAAGTAAATACAGAATATATTTAGTATTTAGTATTAGGTAATTTTTTTGGGGGGAGAGAGGAAATGGAAGTTGGAAGAAAGAATCAGGAAAGGCCTCATGTAGGAGGTAGCTTTTGAGTAGAGCTTTGAAGATAGCAAGGGATTCTAAGAGGCAGAGGTAAGGAGGGAGTGCATTCCAGGCCTGGAGAAAGAGCCTGTGCAAAAACAGATGGGAGATGGAATGAATTTTCAGAATAGCAAATAGATTAGCTTGTTTAGAGATGTAAGTTTCTTTGGGAATTTTATTTGTACAGAACAAGGGTGTGGTATAATAGCCCTGGTTTCTCTGTGTGTGTGTGTGTGTGTGTGCGCGCGCGCATGCATGTATATGTATGTGTGTGTGATATATATGTGAAATGAAAAGAAAAACTATAGAAATTATATGCACAAAACTACATTAGTATTAGTGCACATGAGGACCTTTGCATAATTTTAAAAATTCTGCTAATATGAATTGTCTTTCTTGATCTGTGTGGCTGAATAGGTTTGGCATTTGCTGCTTCTTATTAGAAAATTCTTTACATTGTAACTTAGGTTTTCATGTTACAAAGAAACCAGATAGTCAAAACAGGGTGACATATCTATTATAGCCTTAAAAAAGTTTTATAGGCCTGCTTTACTCACAACCGGTTGTGCAAAGAGCATGCCATGCTGCTAAAGGGCATACATTCCTGCCTAAATTTGGCTTCTGTTGGAAATAGAGTCCAGGAAAGGGGGAAAGACCATTAGGAGGGAATAGCTCTGTGTGTTCAATTCTTGACCCAGTACATGCTGTTCCTATTTTTGGTGTCTGGTCATGTATACATTGCTTTATATGAAATGCACAGCAGTTATGTATTTTGTTACCACACCCTATTGACATTGTCATCATTTCACTGTTGAAATCAAAATGATGTTAAGAAGCAAATGTTACATAAGTTCTCAGGTGAAATAAAGTCGTGCAACAGTTTGTGCTCATATTATAGTTGCACACTGGAAAAGCAGGGAAGTTTACCTAGGCCAGTCAGGACTGATCTCCCTGGTGAGCTGAGTGATTCTTGCCAAACCCAAGAATCCTTTTTTTTGAAGACAAATAAAAGTATTAGAACAGCTCTTCCCACTTGTTTAGTAAGCCCAGTGAGAAGAAGCAGACAGATACAGAGACAGTCAGTGGATATCTTGCCCATTAATGTGTTTTAACCCTTACATTGGTTTGGCACTTTAGAGCTTCCAGATTGCTTTCACTTATGTTACCTCATTTGATCCTGACAACTCTTGGGTAAGCAGAGAATGTTGTGATATCCCCAATTTCATAGGAGGAAATAGGACCAGAGAAATTAAGTACCTTTCACAGCCTCACAGCTAATTAGGGGTAGAGTCTTCTGACTTATTGTCCATTGCTAATTAGACAATGCTGCCTTTCAATGAATGGGAGAAATGTAGCTTTTAAAGTATTTATACTTTATGTTTCCAGTGAAGAGGCCTTTTCTGTAGAAGTGTTAAGAAATATTAACTTCTGGGAGTATTTTCCAGATTTTTGCCCAGAAGTTTTTGGATATATGGTTATTTATTGTATGCATTTTTAGCTTTTTTAAAAATTTATTTATTTATTTATTTGGGTGAGGCAATCAGGATTAAGTAACTTGCTCAGGATCACATAGCTAGTAAGTATCAAGTGTCTGAGGCTGGAAGTATTCATTTTTTTAAAGAAAGTTCTTTCCTTAGGCATGTTAGGGAACCTGAAGAAACAAATCAGTCATAGTATATGTCCCAGATTTGAATTTTTCTCTTTAGGCATTTGCAGTTATTTTTTTTTCCATTCAAAAAGCTTTTCTCATAAGTTTGAAAGAAAAAAAGTGTGTCTATAGTTTGTTTACAGTACCTAAACAAAGGTTCCATGAACTTTGATTCCTAAACAAATTCACATTACTTGGATTTAATTTTCATTTTGTTTCTTACATAGATGTGATTTAAAGTTGTAGATCAACTCTGTTAGGTTCAGTCCCTAAGCTTAGCTTGTGATAATTATTTTGTAAATCCCAAGGTCATTTAAGACTAAATTCAGTAACTGATACATTTAGGCAATTGGCCAAATAACCTACCTTGAGTAATCAAGGTCTTGATGTGTTGGACTGTCGCCAAATATTATGACCTCATTGGAACTGGAAGTAACTTGATCTAATCACCACATATTTGCATGGGATACTTGTATTTTTATTTTTTTTCCAAGCAATTACTTAGATTTAATTACCAATATTATCTGTCTTAAGGAAATTAGTCTAATTTTCAAGCTTCAGAATGTTAGGTTTTCCCATCACCTATACAAACATATCTTTTTATTTTTTTGTTTTGAATTGTTTGTCAGAGCATGTACACTTTTGCCTGAAAAATAATTGAATTGCATTTGAAAAGTTTGACCAAGAAATAGCTTCTCTACTATTTTTATACCAGTGCTGCCTTCACATTGGGATTGTCTTTCACTTGTCCTTGACTTGGTGCCCATTTAGAATTCCTAGCTGTTAAGAAGGCATCTTTGAAATAGCAAGTGATTGCCTTTGAAATTAAAGTATATTTAAGTTTGTATGAATTTGAGTTCACTGTCACTGTAATCATTAGAAGTTATTTGGAATCAAACTGGATATTATTATTACATTAATGCTAAGTCATTTGCATACTATTGAATTATTGAAAGTCATTATTGGTTGGCTTGGGGGAAGCAGGCCCCCAGACACTTTTTCTTACCCTTTCTTATCCCATTCCATTTGAATAATTTGAATCATTTTGATTCCCTTAAGGCAGAGTCAGGAAAAGAATCCAGATGTTTACCTAAAGTTAGACTGTGTTCTATTTCCCAGTAAAAAGTTGTGTTGTCATTATAAAATATTCATAATGGGAGTAAAGCCTCATTAAAGGCATGAAGGCTATTTAAGTTTGATAGTTTATTTTCCTAATGTTATATTACCTACATTAAAGTGGAACATAAGCTCCTCAATGACAAAGACTGTTTTTGCCTCTTTTTCTTTTTCTTTTTTTTTTTTTAGCACCCAGTGCCAGGCACATGATAGGAGCTTAACTCATGCCTGTGGAACTGAAATGAATTTAATGATTAGATATCATTAATTATTTTCTGGAGTGTTTCAGCTATTTTCTTTTATTTTGTCCTAATCTAGTGTTTTTCTCTCCAAAGTCACCAGTGATTTCTTCTTTTTAAAATTTAATACTTTATTTTTTCCAATTATGTGTAAAAACAATTTTAGCATTCTTTTTTCAAATTTTGAGTTCCAAATATTCTACCTCCTCTCCCCTCACTTGTTGAGAAGGCAAACACAATGATTTCTTGATGGCCAAAATCTTATGGCCTTTTCTGTGCTATTAGTCTCTCCTCAGGATGCTGTTCTCTCCTGATTTTCTGCCTGTCTGACCATCCTTTAATCTCCTTTATTCATCCAGGTCAGGATTACTAACTGGGTGTTTCCCAAGGCCTTGTTTTGAGTCTCCTCCCCACTCTTTCCCCCTCTATATTACCTGGTTTGATGTTTTCATCATCTCTCATGGGTTCAATTATGATTTCTATGTAGATGATTGATTCCCAGCTCTGTATATCTGTCTGTCATCTCTTTCCTGAGTTCCAGTCTCCCATCACCAAGTATGTCTTGGACAGCTCTTGAACTGATGTCCAAAATTGAGCTCATTATCTTTCCCCCTATACCTTTACCTCTTCCTAACTTTCCTATTAGTGTTGTGGGCATCATCTTTGCAATCTTAGCTTCATCTTCAATTCCTTTTGTACTCAGCCCACATAGCCAATCTGTTGCCAAATCTTGTCATTCCTACCTTCATAACATCTTTCATAATTCTCCTTCCCTCTAATCATAGAGCTGCACTCTGGTGTAGGCCCTTATTATCTCTTGCCTTCAAACTGGTCCTTACATCTTCTGCCCTGAGGCTCCTCCTTCTCTCTGATTAAAGAGCAGATATTGGAGAGCTCCTCCCAGATTTTACATTCAGAAAAGGCCCCAATGAAGTCATCTTATAATTTCCCATCTGGCTATACTCCTCTGTACTTTATCGTGTTCCAGTGATGGGTACCCTTCTATGCCTTCCTCCTGTCTTCTTTTTAAGTGTGGTCTTCCTCCATTAGACTGTGAGCTCCTTGAGGGTAGGGACTGTCTTTCTCCTTTCTTTATATCTGGAGCACTTAGCTCAATGTCTGGCACCAAGGAGGGTTTATTAATAAGGGTTTATTGACTATCGAATTTTGAAATCCATTCTTTTAATGTTCAAGCAAATTGATTAACAGTTGTGAGCCTCAGTTTTCTTATATGTAAAATAAAGTTAGGGATGAATCTTGCCCTACTTGACTCCTAGGCTTATTGTGATATTAAAAATCTGTATGTTTGTAAATGTCAGCTGTGATTATTATTTAAGGAGCACATATCTATGTCCAAGTACATGCATGGATCTTTCAGCTCTTTATTTACTAGTCTTAGACTGCCATTCCTCAGACAAAACGCCCACTGAATTTGCCAAGTAATTGCCTTTAATTTAATGAGTTAATTAGTTAACTGCCTCCTGTAGAAGTCAAGCACAATACTTCTTGTGAATGAGAAGACTTTTTCACCCCTCTGAGCTATACCTAGGACTGTTTGCACTTTATCTTTCTGTTAAAATCAAATTAAAATAGATTTGGAGGAAAAAACACTTAAGGGAGAAAGAAAAAACTAAAAAAACCCCAAGGAAAGTGATTCTCTCCAGCATCATTTGTAACTCTTGGCACTAGTAGGGCCTGGCTTCAGTAAGGAACAACAATGAAAGCAATTGTTTTCTTGGTTGTTAGCTGTGGCCTTAGTAGCTTGTGGGAATGCAGCCTCACTTTTTGGCACTCTGTAGGTCACTGCTTCTCTGACTCCAGAAAACCAGGAAGTGTTGTGTCTGCAACAAGTGCAGTATGCTTCTACCCTCCTGTGTGTATATTGGTCACAATGCTAGCAATCAAATTCAGAAATTAGAAGACAGATACCCTCTGGTGAATCAGATGGGTTCTTAGCCTCCGAATAGTAAACCAGTAGAGCTTTGACAACAGCTAGAAGTGGAAAAAATATAAACAGCAGGAATCAAAATAACCACAGAGCCACATTCTTTCATCATCCTAATTTTGAGTGCCTTCTGTGTTTATGACATCTGTCTTTGAAGTGTGCTATTGAATTCAGCGAATATTAAGAGCCTACTATATGCAAGGCTCCAGGGCAACAAAGATAAAAAATTCCTTGATTTCTACTCTTAAGGAATACATGATCTATATAGATATACAAATATAGTACAAAAACAGGATGTTGTGAAGGAGAGTTCCAGAAAAACTCCTCTCAGAAAATTTGAGGATAGAGAGTACTTTCAGCTGGGAAAATCAAGAACGATTTCATGGAGGACGTGGTACCCAAGCTGCCTTGAAGGAGGAGGATTTTAGTCGGAATTTGGGAGGATGAGTGCTTTCTAACCTTGCACCCCAGTAAGACAAAATAAGGGAAGAATGTGTCCAGTTTGACCAGAATATAAGAGTAGATGAGTAGGAGAGGTAGTTTGGAGGCCAAATTGTGGAGAGCCTTAAATGCTCCTGTAAAAATGCTTACTTTGGGCCAAATATGTTATTTTTTCCTACAGGCAATAGGAAATCAGTGATGGTTTTTTGAGCCTGAAAGTGACATGACTATGCATTGTTGTTGAGTCGTTTCAATCATGTCTGACTCTTCATGACCCCATTAGGGGTTTTCTTGGCAAAGATGCTGGAGCAGTTTGCCATTTCCTTTTCCAGATTATTTTATAAATGAGAAACTGAGGCAAACAGGTTTAAATGACTTGCCCAAGGTCACAGAGCTAGTAAGTGTCTGAGGCCTGATTTGAACTCAGATCTTCCTGACTCCAGGCCCAGAACTCTGTCCACTGTGCCACCTAGCTGTCTATTAGCAGGTCATTAGGAAGATCATTTCAATAGCTATGTGGATGTTGGACTGGACAGGGAGAGGGTTTAGGGGACCAGCTAGGAGTTTATTACACTAGTTCAGTGAATAAAATTTAAATATTAGATTTGACATAGTCCTTACCTTAAGGGATGTTCAATCCAACAAACGTCAATTAGTGGTAAAAACTATTCTGAGGGGTGAGCTATTTGAGGCTATCAAATTCAAATCTTGTCTCTACTACTTTTTAAATGTGTGGCCAGAAGTGAACCCCTTAGTTTTCTACGCCTCAGTTTTCTCACCTGTAAAACAGAGATAATAGTAGTTGTAGAAACTGCTTCACAGGATTATTGCCAAAGGCAGCCTTGAGATTACATGTGTAAATTCTTTTGCCAATTTTAAAGTGTCATAAAAATGTCTGTTGATATAATAATCAAAGGCAATTGTTAATGGAGGCTATGGGAAGTAGGAAGCATTTTAAATTGGGATCTTAGATAATATCTAAGATTATTCAGTCAACAAACATTTGTTAAGCGCTTGTTATGTATGCCATGAAGTAGTGTATCATACGTGAAGGAAATGGGAAATGCAAAGCTAAGAAAGAGTCCCTGCCTCAAGTCTGTAAGAAAAGAACTCTAAGCCTCCTAAGCTGAATTTAAACTTTCTTCAGTGGAGAGTTGGGGACCACTGAGAATTTTTTCTGAGCAGAATGATGATATATTCAAAAATACATGTTAAGTTTTACGTACAAAGATTGGTTCAGGATTGGTAGTAATAGTTTAGGTGAGAGGGAATGGAGGCAATAAATGTAGACTTAATAGAGTTATCTGGTAAATGTTTAATAAGCATCTCAATGGAAAAGTTTAATCTACATTCTTAACATTTTTCTCTAGCACTTTGTTAAGTCTAGACAATCAACAAAATAATAAATCAAGCCCTGATTTGTAGTATGTGTTTATTTCTGATATCTGAATGTTCACACTGAAAATTTCACATCTATACCCAGTTTTAATTGACTCCAGCACACCCCTGACTACACAAAGGAGATGGTATGGTTGCTTTATGGGGGGTAGCTAAGTTGAGAAGGATTTTGTTTGATTTTTAAGATACAAGAATGCTTAAGCATATTTATAAGAAGGAAAGCAAGGAGCCAATGGAGATGGAGAGTGGAAGTACTAGAGAGAGGAGGAATGATTGATTAAACAGTATTCCAGAGGCAAGAAGGGGTATGATGAAGGTCTTAGATGGAGGTATTCATCTTGGCAAGAAGGAGGGTCCCTTTTTCCTCTAAGGCAGATGGGAAAGAGGAGAGGGTAGGTAAAGATAGAGCTATTTTGAGGTAATGAGTAGGGTAGTTGAGAATTAAACTACTTCTGAAGGCTTTCTTTAGGTTGAACTATGAAATTAATGACATCCCTGAATACTTGTTATGTTGTGGGATTTTGAAGATTGGAACTCTCTAGTTGAATAGGTATATTCTGCAGAATTACAAAGTTTATTAATTCTACCTGGAAAGAAGGATTCAAATTTGAATGGGAATGAAAGGCGCAAAAGTGCCCTGAAACAATTACTATTTGATATTAATTTCTTTTCTGTGGCATTTTTGGGCAGAGAACTTGATAAATCATGTTAGAAACAAGAAACTATAGAAATCAGGGCTTCTATTATTAACATTTAAGTGGACTATGATTATTTGTTGGCATTGCCAGATTCAGCAAAAGAATTTCTAGAATGAATTTGTCTGCTTAAGATTGATTTCAGGCAAATGTGCAGATATTAATTTAATAAGAGACATTTCCTACAGAGCAGAGGTTTTGGTTGATCACATTGGTCATCCTTGTAAATAAAATCCATGATATAATTTTCAAGAAATTTCTTAGAAAAGCATCTTCTCTTCTGATTTCTTGTCACATGCCAGAAATTGTAACCTATAAGAAAATTGGAGTTCCCTAAGCAAAAATTTATATTATGGCTTGCTTCTTGACCTCTTTTATGGGTAAGAAAGTCTCTGGAAACCTAAAGATTTTTTAACTTCTCACTTTCAGGCTCTAGCCACTATCTTAGCTGCCCTTGTACCCTTAGTACTCTGAAATCTATTGTCTTTCTGACATTCTTAAATCGGTCAGTAGAATATTCCCTCTTTGTTTCCTTTAACACAAGAAGAAAAGATCTGTTAATGTTCCTTCATTTCTCTGCTGAATTTTAACTTATAATTTCATGGGTTGTTTGGTAGTTACAACAAAATAACATCTAAGTTATTTCTCTCCTTGTAATGTTTGTTTCTTCCCTCTGTAGTATGCCAGTACCGAGGTCGATGGAGAACATTACATGACCCCAGAGGACTTCGTCCAGCGTTATCTTGGATTATATACTGACAAGCATTATAATCCATGGACTGTGCAGCTCTTGGCAGGAGTGGCTGATCAGACCAAAGATGGGTGAGAAACTAAAACCATTTTCTGGAAAAAAAAATGCTAGTTGGGCAATCTTTAAAAGGAGAGAGAAACTAGTATTCACCTAGAACTTTTAAACAAAATATTTACTAAAAATGCTTTTATTTACTCCTGGTAAGAATTATAAATTGATTTTTTTTGTACATTGATTTTTTTAAGGATTGTACATAAAATTAAAAATATGTGTATATAATGAGGGGAGTTATAGCACAGAGAGGGGGCACTGAATTTTGTTTACTTTTATGTATACAAGGATGAGCCCTAAATAAGTAAAACATCTGTAATTGAATTATATGTATTTTTTTCATGATTGCAAGAGAGAATATCCATTGTTAATACTGAAGGTTGTGAAGGTTAATATTGAAGACATTTGGTTTATAGAAATATACAAAAGTTAAAGTGGAAATATATAACTTTTTATATAAAGTAAAGATGTTATAGTAGAAATATTTAATATACAAGTAGTGTAGTACTTTTGTATCAAAGTTATAGTATATTTACAGTTTTGTGAATGGTTGTATCATCTGGTAAAGTCACTGTGAACCATTCAGTAAAGAAATCCACCAGTCCAAAGACAGGCCTATAAGAACAAATTAAATCTAATACAGATCTCTCCCTTAGATTTTTTAAAAGGAGCTTTTTATCTTGGTAGCTTCTGGAGCATTTACTGTTAATTGTTTTGTTTTTTTTTAAAACTGTTTTCCAAGTCCAGTCTGCACAGTATCCACATCTTTTTATATGCCTCCTTTTGACCTTTTCTGCTCTAATGTAGTTTCACTCACTTATTTTTCAAAGCTTCCTGGACTCAATCCTGGAAGAAAAAACTCTTGATACAGTCAAGCAAAGCCAGAAGTTAAGTTGTTAGAGTAAAGCAGGTCAAAAATATTATCAGAGGAGTGGGTATTGACTGAAGAAGAGTTGGAAAGAGTCTGTTAAAAATAGGATACTGTCCACCTTTTTAAAAGGTAGATTTCATTCATTTCAAATTAAAAGCCTCTTAACTCTCTTGTTTCTTTTGGTTGCAGATCTGACCTATAGGAATACTTCAGTGTTGCAAATTGTTAAATGGTTTGGGAAGATATAAATTACTTCTAAAACCAGAGAGAAGAAATTTTCTGGTATTATTAATATGAGAGGATTTTTTTAGTCCCCTGAAGAGTATTTTTTTTTAATGTAGGCTTCCTTTTTTGGGTTTCTTATAACCTAAATGTAACTTGAGATAATACAGACAGCAGAGTAGGGCAAAATATGACTTTCTTAGAATTTATTTATATATCACATTACATAATCTTGATTACATAATTTGCTGTTTCAGTATTTATCGTTAATGAAGAAATGATAATTATTTGGTTTTAAAAGTATTTGTAGTTTTTGTTATTAACATTTAGTTCAGTGTGGTGTTTTTTTTTTAACAAAAGACAACTGAAATCAAGGCATGGGTAAGCCTTAGTTACCTCTTCTGATTTCTGTCAGATGATTGTAACTATCTCCAAAAGATCCAAGAAATGAAATCTACATAAAAGGACTTGAAAACTCTAGGGATCAAATTCCATTTGACAATTCACTTCAAATTGGGTTAGAGATGGATGCAGTTCTTTTTAATACTATACATTTTCAAATTGGTATATGGTTCTTAAGATGTCCAATAATAATTCAGATTTTCATGGTTTATTAGCATTATTTAATTAGAATCCCAAGTTTTCCCCGAGACAGCTTACATATAATCTGTTCATAGTTGAATTTTTAGTGTCTTGAACACTAAATCATAATGGAACCATATGTTTTGACAATGTTTTGCTTGACTAATCTCTATACCCAAAGGGTTTCAGAGAAAATGACAATACCTCTTTTCATATAGAAATATTTCATACTAATATCATTATATATCACTTGGATATTCTCTTCTGGATATTCTCCTTTCCTTCCATTTTCTTCCTTCACTCTACATATGAGGGAATAACTTTTCTTCTTTCATTTTTCACCCTAACAAGTGATAGAGGAATAGATAATATAATTTAGTGTATTTATGCAAACCCAAGGTGCTTCTTAATTTAATTTAGTTGCAAATTTAGTTGGAAAAAATGCCACAAATAATTCTTCTATATAGCTTTTCATAATTATATTTGTACTCACAAGAGACCAGAAATGAAACATTAAATTTAACCTACGTGTCTCTTTAAGTTTTTGAATGAGTAGGGATGGAGTGGTTGAGATAAATTAGTCCAGGAGTTCCCTGTATCATGCACAGATCTTTATTGTACTGATTTTCTTATATTATCAATGCCAGCAAACCCCCACCTTCACTCTCTGAATGGACAGAAAGTAAAAGCGGAATATTGTATGAGTATTTGCTATTTGTAACATTTTATAAAAGAGCAGTTGGGTAGGTTATAAATAGTTCAACTTGTTGTCTAAAAGTGGAAGCAATTAGCCAAATGTGTCTCTTTCTTAGTTTTAACTAATCCTTTGAAGTCCTTCTTGTAAATGAAAAGTAAAATTATTTTATACTCCATATGCAGGTATCTGAGAGACTATTATTATATGATTTAGATTTGAAATCTAAAATGTTTAGACAGTTGCTTGTTTTAAGCTGTAACTTACAGAATTGTAGGATCTATGTTTGTCCCTACTCAGAATTTCATGTGAAGGCTCTGTTCTCTCATAAAGCAGAGGAAGAATCTAAGTTTTCCTCATTTTCAGAAATTTATTTCATCAGTATTTAGGATGTAAACAGCAAAATGCTGTGTGTGTGTGTGGGTGTGTGTGTGGGTGTGTATCTTATATAACAGCTATAAAATTTATATATCACTTATTTGGGGGGGAGGCATTAGATCTTTATTAAATTGAACCTGGGGGACCTGGGGAAAGCATTTTTGCCAACTTGTTGAATTATGAGGTGAAATCTGTTTTTGGAGCATTTGATTGTGAATAGGTTACAGTTTTTTAAAAAATTGTTTATATATTTACTTTTTAGGGGAATCCTTTACTTTCTTTTATTTATTTACTTTTTTTGGCTAGGCAATAGGGTTAAATGACTTGCCCAGAGTCACACAGCTAGGAAGTGTCAAGTGTCTGAGGCCAGATTAGAACTCAGGTCCTCCTTACTCCAGGGCTGGTGCTCTATCCACTGCACCACCTAGCTGCCCCAACCCTCTACTTCTTTAATTGAACATCCTAAATAACAAAGATCATTTTGACTGTTGAGATTTTCCAACATCTTTGTTATAATCCTCGTACCATACATATTTGAGTCAGTGTAGTTTTCCTTTCAGCAGGATTCTCTGGGATATAGAATTCATAGGTAATAGTAATGATGATGATGATGATAATAATAAAAATAGTTATTTATATAGCACTTTCGGATTAGCAAAGTGCTTTACATAAATGTTATCTTATTTGATTATCACCTAAACACCATTTTATCCCTATCTTATAGGTGAGGAAATTAAGGCTGCTAGAAGTTAGATAACTTTCTGAGAATAATAAAATTAATTAATATCTTGAGGCAACAATTACACTTAGGGCTTCCTAATTCCAAATCCAGCATTCTATTCATGAAGCCACCTGTCTTTTTTGACGTTTTAATTGGAAGAATGTAGATATCTCAAACATACCTAATTTTAATCATTTTTGATTGGTCACATAATCTCTAATTACAAATGAATAGTTTATTCTTTGGCTTCTATGTTTACTGCCACTTTTTTTTCTTTTTGGTGAGGCAATCAGAGTTAAGTGACTTGCCCAGGGTCACACAGCTAGTAAGTGTCAAGTGTCTGAGGCCAGATTTGAACTCAGGTCCTCCTGACTCCAAGGCTGGAGCTCTATCCACTGTGCCACCTAGCTGCCCCTACTGCCACTTTTAGTCTATCAGAATGGTTGTTCTAAGTTGTTCGAAGACTGGCAGAGTTATAGATTGGGTTTATGTTTACTTATATTGCCATGGGAGGAGAGAAAAAGGTACTCCTAATCCCCTGTTGATCAAATTCAGAGCATCCCTAGGAAAAATAGAGCAGTGGTTCTGGTTGTAAACCAGTTTGTGACTACCAACTAGTTCTTGGACAGGGCAACACAATATGAAATAGATAGTCCAAGGACTATATCTGTTCAAATCCCAACTCTGCTGCTTTCTTCCTGTGTGACTTTGGACATATCGCATGACCTTTCTGGTCCATAATTCTATCATTTGTAAAATATGGTGGTTGGATTAGCTAGCCCTTAAGGTCTTTTTCTATTTCTTAATTATAGAATCTTATGTATATTATAGATAAATACAATAATTAATCACTAACAGGCCAAATTCTGAAAAGGATAGAAGAGATAGAAGTACAAGAATTAAATGTCGACAAATGAATAAACTGCTTGGTATCTTTCCTGTTATTTATTAGGAACCTAATAGAAAAAATGTGGGAGCATCTTTTATTTTTCCAAATTTCCAAGGCACTAAGCACCATCATCAGACTGAGGAATGATAGGAAGAGATTTTTGTAATGTCGTTGCTGTTATAACATGACTAAATTCTTCTCCACTATCTTAATTTTTGATATCTCAGATATCATCCTTTGCCATTGATGTCTTTGCAATATTGATCTGTTTTGGATTAGGTCTTGATCCTGTGTGATTCTATGGGAAATATTCTTGAAATAATTCTTTGTTTGACAGATAGATCAAGATATATGTATTTTTTATAGTAGATAGGAATATAGCAGATAGCCTGAAAGCTGGCCTTGAAGGAGATTAGTAGGTTTCCTAAATAATTAGTTTAGGAGGTTAAAAAATAAATAAATTCAGTGCATTCAATAAATTATATTCAATGTTGAACAAAAATACATGGTTTTTGACTACTTAACACTACGACCGTATTTGGTTTTGTCTCAGCTGGAATTTTTTTAATGGCTTTTCCATTCCTGTCATTAGTGAAGACTGCAGAATAATTCAGGAGCACATGATTGAACAATAGTAGGACATAAAAGCAAAAAACACAAAATCTATAAAAGAAGGATACAACAGAAGATGATCTATATAAAGGGATGGAAATTGTATTATAGAGAAGATAACGAATAGAAATTAAGATGGTGTAGATGAGGTAAGAATAAGAATAAAAATAGATTTATAAGAAGAGATTGTGAGAAAGAGTAAAAGATGATCCATGACCAAGTAGGAGTGGTATGTATGGGAGTCAGATAGGAAATGATGTATATAAGGGTTAAGTTTAATAAAATGTATTGGGGGGTTTTTCTCCCCAGAAAACAAATCGTCTGATTTCATGCCAAATTTTCAGGTAGTGTCTTATATACTAAGTATGATAAATATTTCCTATAGAAATCTTATTTCCTTGAAATCTACCTCTGAAAAAATAGTAATACAAAGCAGCAATAATACAAAGAATTGCACTTTGGACAGAATACTATGCTCTGCCACCATATGAGTTTATTGTTTTCTTATGAATCTTAAAAAAATCCCTTAACCTAGCTGGAACTTGAAAAACAATGATTATTGTTTATTATTACAGGAACCTAGCTGGCAAACTGGGTACAGCTCTAGGCCTGGAGTCAGGTAGTTTTTATTCAGTCATTTTAGTTATGTCTAACTCTTTGTGACTGCATTTGGGGTTTTCTTGGCAAAGATTTTGGAGTGGTTGCCATTTCCTCTCCAGTTCATTTTTTTTCCTCTTCTCCTTCCTTTACTTAATAGTATTTTATTTTTTCCAATTACATGTAAAGATAATTTTCAGCATTCACTTTTATAAGATTTTGAGTTCCAAACTTTTTTCTCCCTCCCTCCCCACCCTCCCCGAGATGGCAAGCAATCTAATATAGATTATACGTGTACAATCATATTAAATCTTTCCACTTTGGTCATGTTATGAAAGAAGAATCAGAACGAGAAAGAAAAAACAAAAAATGCTTTGATCTGCATTTAGATTCTAGCTCATTTTTATAGATTAGGAAACTGAGGCAAATAGGGTAAAGTTATTTATTTGCCCGGGGTCACAGTGTAAATGACTTGCTCATGGTCACGTTATCTGAAGTTTGATTTGAACTCAGGACTTCCTGGCTCCAGGCGTGGTGCTCTATCCACTGCACCATCTAATGCCTGGTCAGGTAGGAAGTTACGTAGACCTGAGTTCAAATCCAGCCTGTTTGCCTTAGTTTCTTCAACTGTAAAATAAGGATAATAACAGCACCTACCTCACAAGATTGTTAGGATAAAAGAGATAATATTTGTAAAGTTCTTAGCACAGTGCCTGGAATCTAGTAGGCACTGTATAATGTTTCCCACCCACCCCCCACCCCTTTGCTTTTATATCATTTAATACCTTTTCTTATGAAGATGATACTTTTGGAATGTAGTAGGACTGTTTATTATATAATCCAAGTAAAGACCAGGCTTTTGGTCTGACTTTTAGTCTTTGACAATTTTGCCCTGTGATTTTTACCTATGTGTATACTCCCTCCTTCCATGCATAGCTCAACTCCTGTGTTTTCATCCTATTATTCTTGTAGATGATAGTCTATAAATTCTCTGTAGAATATATACCCATTGCATCTAAAACTACATTTTTCTCTTAGAATCTCAAGGGCACCAATATATGGGTCAGTATTCATTTTTTGTCTCTCATTCTGACTTTGTGACTCACCTACCACTTTTCAGGTTGTATATATCCTAAGTAATGTTGTTTATCATGTACATCATACATGTAAGTCTTCTTTGGTCATAACTTGCATTCTTCTAAGATCCTCATGTTTGACGATTCATACCCATGTAGCATCAGAGGGAGAATGTGGAGCTTAGTTTTTGTTGCAACAGAGTGTGGGATCATTGAAAACACCAACTACTAATAAGTGAAAGCCAGCCCAATCTTCTTCCCAGTTCTCGGCCCAGTGTATTGACTGTCTGCAGTACCAATTCAAAATATTTGTATTCATGAACTAATTTGCTTAGTTTTCTCTCTGTGAGTAGTTAGATTGATCTTTCACATTGCTCTTTATCTAAGGAGGGTTTGTAATATTCTGGGACTTAGTGAAATTAATTTGATATCTCCAAATAGAACTTGGAAAACTTCACCAGCAATAAAATATTTCATTTGATCTTATGTAGCACATTTTCAATGACATTAGTAATGACCTTGGGCCAATGGATCTCTCTCTCTCTTTCTCTCTCTCTCTCTCTCTCTCTCTCTCTCTCTCTCTCTTTCTTAATGTCAGTAATGCTTTTGCTTTAACCTCATTTCTTGTGGAGCCTTATGACTTTGATGGATGTGTATCTTGTTGCCTTATAGCCTGCTTTTTGTTCTACTAAGCCAAATGCTTTCATATAATTAGTCAGTACAGTGGGATCTTATTAGCTTTTAATTCTATCAGTTATATGATTGCAAAGATGTTAAGAATCATCTGTGAAAGCTACCTTTTTGTCAAGTATGACCTTGACACACTCTGTCTATTCTTAACGTTGTAAGATGTAGTAGGCACTATGCAAATAAGGAGATATACATCTTTTGACACAACCGATGTGGGGATTTGTTTTGCTTGGTTGAATACATTTGATATAAGGGTTTTGTTTTTCTTTCCTTCATTTTTTGGGGGTTAGAACCAGCAATAGCAAAGTAAAAAAGAAAGGTAAGAAAAAAAGATCATTGAAAAATATTTTTAAAATAACACCAAAGAGAAGGAAGGTCAGTAGGAAATGCAGACAAGTAAGTCAGCTTTGACTATAACATGTTGATTTTATCCCATCTTTTTTTTATTAATTTATTATGATTTATCAACAATCACTTCCATAAGCTTTTGTAAATTTTTCTCCCTCTTCCTCCCTGCCTCCCTCCTCAAGACTGCACGTAATCTGATTTGTCTGTACATATACATTGCTATTAAACATATTTTCACATTAGTGATGTTGTAAGGAAGAATTAGAACCAACAGGAGGAACCACTAGAAAGAGGAAGCAAAACATAACAGAAGAAAAAAAATAGCAAATAGTATGCTTCGATCTGCATTCAAACTCCATAGTTCTTTCTTTGGATATGGATAGCATTTTCCATCATGAGACCTTTAGAGATGTCTTAGATCCTTGCATAACTGATAAAGGCTAAGTCTATCATTGTTAGTCATCACGTAACATGGTTGTTACTGTGTACAATGTTCTCCTGGTTCTGTTCACTTCATTCAGCATCAGTCCATAGAAGTCTTTCCAGGTTTTTCTGGTGTCTGCTTGCTCATCATTTCTTATAGCACAATAGTATTCCATTACATTCATATACCACAACTTGTTCAGCTATTCCCCAATTGATGGGCATCCCCTCAATTTCCAATTCTTTTCCACCACAAAAAGAGCTGTTATAAATATTTTTGTACAGGTGGGTCCTTTTCTCATTTGTATGATCTCTTTCGGATGCAGCCCTAGAAGTGCTATTGCTGGGGATTTGTTTTGCTTGGTTGAATACATTTGATGTAAGGGTTTTGGTTTTTCTTTCCTTCATTTTTTGGGGGGGTAGAACCAGCAATAGCAAAGTAAAAAAAGAAGAAGAAGAAGAAAAGTAAGAAAAAAGATCATTGAAAAATATTTTTAAATACACAGAAGAAAAGGAAGGTCAGTAGGAAATGCAGACAAGTAAGACAGCTTTGACTATAACATGTTGATTTTATCCTGTCTTTAAAAAGAAAAGCAATCTGTACATAATACAGATTTGCAACTTCATGTGCAGTGTTCTTTTTCTGTCCTACTTTGTACATGGAAAATTGTTTTTTGGTGTTAAGTTTAGAACCAAAAAAACAAACCCAACATCAGAAAGAGAAAGTCATATGAGTAGGTAGTTACTAATGCCTCTTCAGTTACCTTTATTTTCCTTCAGTAAAAACACCATCTTTGATCTTTCATTCTTTTAAAATTATCCCTTGTTTGAAAGATCTTGAGAATCAGTTTAAGAATTCATAAACTTAAATTGTTTCCTAAATATTAGGAAATGTGATTAGTAGATATAACATGCTTTTTAATGCTATTTTATTTCTGTCACAGTAGATAGTGGCACCTGTAACTGATACTTTTAAATGATGTTGTCATTTCTGAGGAAATGTGATCTTGGCATTTCATTTATAATCTGTTCAGCCTCTACTTGTTTTAAAATAACATTTGTATATATACTACAAATTTGATTTTATGTACATATTAATTTATTTGTTTAAACCATTTTTTAAGATTTTCTGAGTGATGGTAATGAGATTAAGGAAGGCAGTATGCTATAGTAGAAAGAACATTCACTGAGTTTGAGATCAGAGGATCTGATTTTGGATCCTGGCTCTGCCATTTACATTTATGTTTATGACCTTGGGCAAATAATTTAAACTTTCTGGCCCTTAGTTATCTATAAAATGAAATGGTTGGATTATGTCATTTCTGAGACTCCAGTCTTATAAAGTTATGTAGCTTCATTTGTCCCGTTAGACTAACCTGTCACCATAGACCTAGGATTCATTTAAAATGAATTCATATATTGTAGAGATGCTTTAGTTATCTAGCCCTTGCACTTGGAGGGAGGGTTTTGGGAGGAGGAGAGGTGTAGGGAACTCATGGTATAGAAACTTCTTCTACCACTACAAATTAGCCATAATACTCAGTAAATATTTTGGGAGCGTCTTTTAAGATTCCATGTTGTTATATGGCCAAACTCATCCTTTACTTGAAGACTGGGAATTTTTATCCTAGACTCTGATGGGATTTTTAGTTACTTGTTTAACAGAAATTTAAGCAGCATGGTGAAGCAGGCCCTGTGTAGAAGAATTGGGTCATTCGCATTCATTTATGGAGCAACACTTTCATAGAACTGCTTTCTGAGCAAGCACCACAGAAGCACTATATAATATTTCTGTTGTATAATATGGAGCAGATTATACTGAATCTATGTGGTAGATATTTGTTTTAAGTTTTATTTATTTTTGTTTTTTATTTCTATTTAATTTATTTAAGTTATTCCAATAAATATAGAATTTCATGATTTTTTTAAACCTGAATTGGGTTTAGAATTAATATAAAATGTAAAATCTTAAAGTGCATTTTTTTATTAACTTCTTGTGGAATTTTTTGCTTCTATGTTCCCTTGACTTCCTTTTCCTGGCCTCTCCCCACCCAAAATAATCTTTTGAATTATAATATTCATTTTATATTCCAACTGGAAATTTTCCCTGTTAGGGGTTATAGTTAATTCAGTGTTCACATTACACTGGGGGGAGGAGGGAAACATTTGTTTTTTTTAAAAATACTTGTATTATTTCTAAAAGTAGTACTTTAAAATTGCCTATGTTTTCTCTTTTTCAGGAAATTTTTTTCCTTCATCTGGGCAGAATTTTTCCTAAGCAGCTTAGCTTATATATTTATAAAAAAAAAAGTATCAATGACTCATAGTCCACATCACATTGTGGACATTGCTACCAAATTTTGCATAATACAGCTTCTAAAAGATGATAATTTGAAGAAGAAAAAATACAAGCATATCAATAAAGGTGCAGACTCAACATGTGGATATATGCACATTATGCATAATGTTACTGTAATGCCGCTCCTTAGGAATCTCAAATATATGAGTGTCTATTAGACCTTTGCAGAAAGCTGGTTGGGGAGGGCAGTTATGCTTTATGTGCCTTTATCAGCTCAGTGAGTATAGTTTCAAAGCAGCTGTTCCCCAACTATAAGTGCTGCTGCCCTTACAAAGACTCTAGAAATCTGAAAAGTTTTTTTTACATTTTATTTTAGGTTGATCTCCTATCAAGAGTTTTTGGCATTTGAATCTGTTTTGTGTGCCCCAGATGCTATGTTCGTAGTAGCTTTCCAATTGTTTGACAAGAGTGGAAGTGGAGAGGTGACATTTGGTAAGGATATTTCAAAAAAAAAAAGAAAAGAAAAAAAGAGGAAAGAGAGAGAGAAAGAGAAAGAAAAATGTCTCTTAAGAAGGTAGTGAAATTGGTCCAGTCTTTAACTCCAATGCCCACCAGTGGATATATATTGCTGTGTATTTAGGACCTCAGTCATTAAGTACATTGCTAATTTCCTAAAAGGATTTATACAGATAAAATAGAAACTCTGTTTTCTTTTCTTCAAAGCATTAGATTGTTGCAAAAGATTAAGGAATCCAGGAATGTAATTACTTCAGTTCATTGAATCACTGACACTTTCACATTCCTAAAATAGGTGCTACAAAATTTTCTTGTTCTGGGCCAGCCTGGGCAAAATTCTTTATGAAGTAGAGCATGAACTGCATGGAGTAATCCTCTCCATTCTTTAAGGGATTTCTGGGTAAGAAGTTCAGGCCTTTTCTGTAGCATCACTGGAAAATTGTTACTTTGCTGTTTGAAAAGAGAAGAGTGGGGTATGGAGTGAGGGAGTGAGTTAAGGTCTAATTGGCCCTCTGTACACCCCAATTTTAGCTTTTTGTCTTAAAAGTAAGACCAACATAAGATAATTGTTATTCTGTGCTCGATATAGAAATTGATTTTATTCCCTCAGTAGGAGTATATGGTTTCTCAGCATACAAACCAGGATAAAGACTTGTAACAATGTTTCAGCATTTGAAAAATTTTCATATCTGTATAGTTACAAAGATTGGCATATGTATAGTATAAAGAGTAACTGGTTTGTTTTTTTTTTCTAATGGACTGTGAAGTATGGTGCCTCAGTGGTTTCATGCAATAGAATAAAACTATTCAATAAAGATAAGTGTATTTATTTTCTTGAATTTGTAGCTCCTTATTTGTTGTGGCTTTGGCACCATTTTTTAAAGGGATAATGAGACCATTTCTGAGCCACATATGCAAAATATTTTACTGTGGTATTTTGTCAGTTAAAAAAAATCAAATCAATGTCCTCATGATAAGCACAAAGTTAAATTTGCCTCTAGTTTTAGAGGTTTACTATCATCATAAGAAGGATGAGAAAGCATAGGGAACTTGGGAGAGAGCTGCTGAGCCTGGTTGGTAAGCCTGTAATTATACATTTTGCCTTGTCTCTAAATGTTCTTTCTCTTAAGCCATTTGAATTTTGTACGTATCAAAGGTCTTTCCTGATAAATAAATATGGAAATACTAAGATAAGTTGTTTGAGAACATCCCATGCCTCTTGGAGACACATTTTTTCTTTTGCTTTGTAGCAGTCTTTGGCCTTTCTGTCTCATGAAAAATATTAACTTGCTTTAGGAACACCTTTCTCCTGCAGCTAGTAAAAAGCACAAATAAAGCCTCTGCCCACTGTCCATTCAGTCTTAAACCTGCATGCATTAATAATGCCCCATTTTCTCTCTTCTCCTCTGTAGGTATCACATAAAATCGTGTGTTCCAGCAAATCTGGAACAATAGTGCCTCAAAAGTAGTTGGGACAATATTTCAGAATTGGTGAGAGGGGCCTCTATTTAAACCATTTGCCTCTTGTTTAGGTATTAGAATTCCTGAAAACCTGTGCAAGGTTGTCTTCTTTCACCCTTCCCATCCTGGTTCTTTGTTTCTTTTGCCTCCCATCTTATTGTTTCTCTCAAACTTCCATTTGAAAAACAAAGCACTTGAGTCAGTTGATCCCAGCAGGCTCTTAACACAGGCCCAAGAAATTGCCGTAGCTCAAATGATTGGATTTATAACCAGTGGAGGAAACAGCTGAGCAGTTTCTTGATGCCAATTCAGTTTCACAAATATTTATTGAGTTGTTACTAGGTGTGAGGCATTATTTTAGGGGCTTGTGATTTATGGCTGCAATTCTTGCATCTTCCCGAAAAGGGCCTCATTTTAAAATTTAATACATCCCCTCAAACTATAATATGGCACAGTATGCCTAGCTATTCTTTCCTGTGCTTCTAATTTTAACAGAGTAAGATTTAAAAGTAAGGATTCAAATTAAATTGAATCCAAATGTAGTATCTATAGCTCCTGGCAGAGTGAAAGCAGTTAAGCATTTTGGATTGCTCAGTGCATACTGTTACCCCGTGGCATCCTATTTTCTTTTCATTTTTAGGTCTCATAATTGTGGAATGGGAGGATTCTTAGGGAACTTGGAGTGAAGATAGTTGTATCTTGCTATATTGTGACCCTAGTTCCAACACAATTATTTGATCTTACTGGCCAGTAGTTGATATCTTTGAGTGTTACCATTTCCTAGGTTCATCCAATGTTTCCCTGCTTTATACACACAAAACATTTTTCTGATCTTAAGTACATGGAAATTTCAGTTTAAAAGCTTAATAAATGAGGTACTATAAGAGATAATTTTATATTTGATTCCTTGAAGCAGCGTCATTCTTATCACAAATTCAAAGTTTAATATTATAAATTGTGACAAATACACAGATATTTTCATTGAGGTGGTAACAAGCTTTCTGAGAACTGATGATTTCCAATCATGTTCAGTATTACAGAGTTCATATACAATAGAAGAATTTAGATGACTAGTTCTCAGAGTGTGATCTTGGTATTCTCAGGGGTCCCAAAGACTTTTTCAGGGGGTCTACAAGGCCAAAACTATTTTCATAATATTAAGTCATTTTAATTTCTAACATGGTAGACATCAATAGACATAACCTGTATAAAAGCTCTTTGGGAAGTGGGGTAGTCTTCAGTGATTTTTTAACTATAAATGGGGTCCTGAGACCAAAAAGTTCGAGAATTCCGGATTTAGATATTTGATTGTAATGAGATTTTTCATCTATGTTTCACATTTATTTTACTAAAGGGAATAACAGTCAGACAGTCAATAAATGGTTGTTAAGCATCTATTATGGCCAGGCACTGTGGTAAGTGCTGAGATACAAAGAAAGGTAAAAGATATTATTGTGCTTATCCATCATGCATATGTTTATATCTAAGGAAATTTTAAACCCAACTGAATTCTACCACAATTCACGCAGAAGGTTTTATAGGTTGGCACTTGCTCATACAATTTATTTCTCTCTCTCTCTCTTTTAGTTTGTGGGAGAGATAGAGGATATAGGTCAGGGGTAGAGAGGGAGAATGAAGAGTGGAATAGAGTAGGAGAAACTCTTTGGTCCTTGGTACCTCATCCTGATAATGACAGCATTACATAAATGTACTTGAGCACTTGGTTTTCATCTGTATTCTTTAAAAAAAAAAAAAAAAAAAATATATATATATATATATATATATATATATATATATAATATATATATATATATATATGTATAATTATTGACATGTAAGATGTATGTACCTTGGCTGGTATACATATAAATAGTTGTGTTTGTATATACATTACATAGAGATGGCTAAGCTGTACTAGCTTTTTATAGCCTTTGTTCTCATTTGATATACCATGCTTTTGAGCCAAAACATTGAGTTAATATTTTTTAAAAAATCATACCACACAACCCATACTTGTATCACTGCCCATTAATTGGGGTCTGGTTCTATATAGTACTTTGGGGAGGGAGGTACTGCCTTACTAGAGGTGCTCACCTTTGGGGGAGAGGCTGGCCTTACAGAGAAGTCTTTGTAGTCTATTTCTGACTATTTCCTAGAGTAGCACAAGACTCCATGGACTTAAGTGTGAATGTGATGTGTGAATGTGGTAATGATTTCATCGTTTCTCCTTGATATGTTCCCTCATCAAAACTTCTAACATTGCAAGCTGTGGATAACTGCCTGGTGACTTTTATAACTGCTGTCCTTCTAGTAGCCTGAGCGCTTGCCCACTGAGTTTACTAGGCAATGCATGACAGTTTGTTGTATAACTCACATCAAAACTATCTACTTCTGCTCAATAGAATTGATTGATGTGTCCTGGATTAGCAATTATGCTATATGATGCGATAGTTATCAGTAATGGATTTAGTCAAAATGTGTATTGCCTCAACAGTGAAGCATTCATAACTGAAGTCCTACCTATTTACTAATAAGATGAATGTAATACATTTTGAAAGTGCTACATTCTCTCTATAAATTCTCATCCACAGAAAATATTTTAATTCCAAAGAGCTTGGAGTTTTTTGGAGAATTTTAGTTATTTGAAAATATTCTTGTTGAAAGAACTCTCCAAATAATCCTTTTGAAGAAAACATCCTCTCCCCTGAAAGTAGTGCTTTCTAGAAAGAGGGGTTGTATTTGGTCGATCATTTTGTTGTTTAGGGCATGGTAGTTTAAAATACAATTTTGGATTTTCTTTTTCATTTCTGCCTGGCTAGAAAGCTCTGCCATTTTTCCCAATGGGAAGACCTGAGTGAGGCAGATTAGACAGATAACTATTATATCTGCAGTTTCCATAAAGGGCCTGGTAGGATGCAGCATATACCTTATAACTCAGCAGCTACACCTCTAATGAGTAGAACCAGACATTCTGACCTGGAAGAATACATAGTTCCGACAGGAATTGAGTAACTGACTAAACATGAGAAAAAGCAAAAGGTGTGATGTGATAGAATGCCTTTCTTTTGGAGCTCCAGCTGAGCACACCCATGGCATCATTCAAGGAGAGAAGTAGAATTTCTTCTTGGTGGCCTTTACCCATTCCTGAGTGGGCCATGTATAATCCTCAAAGCTAGGTCCTATAGTAGCTTGAAATTTGAGGCAAGGAGGGGATCAGGTGTTATTTTCTTTTAATAGTGTTTTATGATAAAACACATGTACTTGTTGAAGCATCTGGTTTCTAAAGTGACAGATGCTGTTTAAATGAAGTATTATCTCAGAGGTGAAGTGGCACATAGATTGGTTAGAGTTGAGAATGCTTTGCTGTCATTGACAAATCCTCACATCATTTCTTCCTTAAGGTAGGTAATGGAAAATTAAAAATGTCTCTTCTGCTTCCCTCACCCAGGGAGACACAGAAGGTTGTAGTGATCTGTTCTAGCTGAACTAATGATATCCTTGGGAGCAGAACTCAGGTATCTGATCCTTCAGGCTAGTGCTATGTCTTTCTGCCTCTATAAGTTCTAGGTTCCTGCCCCACCAGCCTCTTTTTCCTCAACCATTAAATTCCTGAAAATCTAGATTCCATAAGTCTCACCATTTCTTTTTTCTAGTTGTATCCAAGGATATTCAATATATTCTTACATATGTGGAAGTTCTCAAAAGGCCTTTTTAAGATGCTCAAGTTGGAACTCAGCTACTCAGATAATACATATATACACATGTGCGTATGTGTGTATGTGTATATATTTTTCTGAAAGTAAAAAAAACCCCAAAAACTGTTTGGTCCCTAGCCTATAATTTGGAAGCCATGGCTCCTGGGCTGGAATCCTTGGAATAAATATGACCTTGGACATCTCGTTCTTTGGGCTGATGGTAGGTGGGTTGTGTCACAGGGCTGATGGCTTGTATACCTACAGGAGGAGTTCTCTGGCCACAGCGTTGGTACAGCAGCTCCTTCCAGGCTCATTCATGGAGCAGGCATGGTGGCAGTCTTGGAGAAGAGTGCCAGCCCCGGTCAGAGGTAATTTTGTACTGCAGAAAGGTGAACAAGATTAGTAGGAGGCTCCTCTAAGGAAAAAGGGGTGGGATGAGGGTGGACGATATGGGTGATAGGAGTTGGGCTGATGGGGAAATTGGAAACCGCCATTAAAACACATTTACATCATATGTGCTACAATATACTTTATCATGTAATCAACTATTACATTAGTCATACGTGACTAATACAGCTCAAATCACTAATGCTCTGCCTGTGGAAATTTTCTCCAAAATACAGTTTTTCCTGGTCTCTACCTCTTTTCCCCTCCTGCCAAATCAATATGCTGCCTCTCATACCATCAGAGAGAGCATTGTTCTATCTCACTTATATGTTTGGCTTGATTGTCCAAATCAAAGGAAATTATAAATAGTATTTCTTAAGCCAAATTCTGCAGGAAGTAAGAGGTTGGTTTATTGATAGTGTTGTCAGAAAGTTTTAGCATTTCTTTTTCCTGCTTATTTATATTGATTCCTGCTTCTATTAACAATGTCAGCCTATTATTAAAAACAAAAAACAAAAAACAAAAAAAAAACCCACTACTTCAACCCATAATCTTCATGACTTAATCATGGGATGTTGATCATCATATCACTTACATTTAGTCCAGAACTATGGTCACTTAAAACAGCACTACAGGTAGTGACCACTTAGACTCTTGTTTGCCCCTGGAAAGACGGGATTCTCTCTTGGAAAGACCTTGCTGTGCTCTTTTAGTCAGTTGCATTGGTTGTATTTGAGATTATTGGTGTTCCCTTTCATGTCACACAGGACCTAATAAAACTGGATAAGATAAGAAGAAAGCCAGCTGCTTGAGATAATTCATCACAGGAGTGTAATCCAGTCAAGAAAAGAAAGGGGGGAGAGAGACACACACATATGAGAGCTGCCTCCTATGAATTACTCCCCAATTCTGGAGCCTTTGTATGGTTTTTTATAAGAGGATCCTGGCAATGGTTAAGTGATGAGTAAGAGTTAGACTTTTAAGCCACCAATCAGATAAATGATTTCCAATCCACTAATTCTGTAGTGTAGCTTTAATCAACCTTATATTAAGCATGTATTAGGAAATCAGCAATAGGGAAAAATTGGTTAGAAAAAAGGAAAAATATCTAAAGTGCCCAAGTAGGTAAAAAATTGTTACCCAGCCCCAGCAACAATAATTGAATACCATAAGTATGTCAAAGATAACCATTTAAAAGATCTTGGGGATAGTTGACAGATCACATTCTACTCTGATGAGCATAGCGGAACCTTATACTGAGCACTTAAAACTGTAAGTTGCCTTGGAGAAGTAGGAAGCAGTCAAACAAAATCCATGATAAATGACATTCCTATATCTGGAAACACATAACTATGAGAGCTCTCCAAAGGTGAAAGTGTTGAATTAGGTTGTTTTATGTTATCAAAGCCATCATTTTAGAATACATTTAATATATTCTATTTCAAAGACATTTTAAGAATTTGCCAGCAATAGCTGGAGAGTTTGTAAAAAAAATAACATTTCTAATTACCTAGCACTTTCTAATTAGCTTTCTTCTGCCAGCAATTAATTTTTAAGTCTCCATTGAAGCTGAAATTCTGCTTTATAAATTACATATTTGGGGAGGGGAATAAATCAAATTTATTTTACTGGATCACTTAAATTTCTTGAATTGACAGCTTTCTGTGTCCATGACTGCCAAGTTCTTTAATTCCAGTTTCTCCTGAGAGTCTGAAATGTTGTAGTTATATAAAAGAGAGTCTGCTTCATCCCACAGTTCAATGAAAATTAAGTGTAGGTAGCAAATAATACACTTTTTAAACCAGTAACTGGAAGTTGCTTCTTTAAATATTCCCCCTTCAAATTCTTTGGCTATGTAATAATTCATCTTAATATTTGTTGTTAATCATTTAACTGCAGCCCTTTTTGTTCCCCATTAATTCCTTCATGTTCTTTACTCCAGAACATTTGTTTTCAGACATCAAAATTAATTAATCATGAGAATGGAACTAACTCACTCGGAAGTTCCACCAGCCCTAATAGCTTTTGTTTTGGTCTGCTAAAATATTTCTAACCCCCATGGGTTGCAAGAGGTCTTTTAATTTTCTTTAACTTAACTAGCTGAGTTATGATGTGCTTTGAAGTAGAAATTTAATAGGATTCTAGATTTAAGGGTGATCTTTTTATGTTAGAGGCTAGGGTTCCAACTTATTCTTGGGTTTAGATTTTGCTTTTGGAGATAGTAACCCTATTCCTGGACAAGGGTGATGAAAATCCATGTGATATAATTTTAGAAATCAAAAACTTGCAAAATGTCAGGGCAAGAAATGGATGTGGCGTTCCATTAGATAGATAGATAGAGAGAGAGAGAGAGAGAGAGAGAGAGAGAGAGAGAAAGAATCCCATCTCCCCAGTGACATCCAATGCTTTCTTCTAACCTTGGTAATTTCTGTGACTTAGTTCAAGACTGGTTATTTTAGTCAATACGAAGAGGATTTCCAGTTCAGGATTCTACTAGTAACTCTTCTGCTTCAATCAGGAAAGAGGAGGTATTCAAGGTATACATTGAAAGCAGTCTGTACAACCATTAACTAACCCGAAGATCATCTTAGTCAAGTCAGTGGAGGTTATAGGGGGAAGCCAGAAAGAAACAAGTTGGCTGGGGAAATAAAATAGGTCTGTATCTGATGATTCTTCATTACAATAGGTAGTTATTGGTCGTACCAGCCTTTCACAATAAAATTGACTTAAATTTGGAAATAATTTTGGTTCTTAAGATGTCAGTAAAACAGGCTTCCTGCTTTCTAAGCCTTGTTAATGATCGCTTTTTTGGGCATTAGTTTCTAAATTAGGATACCCAGTCTATTCTCATTAAAGTATCTGTCAATTGTGAATTGACTTTTATTGCAAATGTTGAACTGTGTAAGAAAGTTAATGACATTTTTAGTGCATGAAGACAGGCCATCAGAGTAGACTTAAGGGTTTTCGTTGTACAGTACACAGCTTGACTGGTTCCTGTCTAAGAGTAACTGTTCTGTGTTTAGTCCTTCTTTATTTAAAAGTGAATCACTAATTTCACTTATCTTAAAACATTTTAATAATTGAGACTAATAATCATGGCTTTATATGGGAGTTTTGAAGCTTTGTGTCAAGGCCATATTTTTTTTTGACAATATCAGAAGCTTTTAATAAGGTGCTTGCTGCTGAGCTAATGATATGCTTTTGGTGGCATTCCTTATACCTATCTTCAATAGACATATTCAGGCTAGTGTGAATGTAATAATCAAGCCTCAATCAAACCATACTTAGTATGACAAATATTGCATTATACTGTAATTTAGGTATTCATGCCTCTGATAAAGGGCTTAATTCGACTCCTTGAGGAATGGGGAAAACACTATTGATTTTATACCTGAATGCAAAGTAGCAGCCATTTACTGTGCAAGATATAAATCTCTTCCTAATTAAAATTAAATCAAGAGAAATTAAGAATCTTGTGGCCTTATATGTAATAGTACACAATCTTAAGTGTAAAATTATATTCTGTAGCAATTGTGTTCCTGTGCATGTTTCTGAGAGGACAAAAAAAAAGTTTGCAGTTAATCTTAATAGAAGCGGATGATAGTGACTTTTAAAACTTCTTTTAATTTTCTTCTGTAGGAACATTATGGTGGATTTATTGTTTATTCTCAATGTAATTGACTTTTTTTTTCCCTCCAAAGAAAATGTCAAAGAAATTTTTGGACAGACAATTGTTCATCATCATATACCCTTTAACTGGGACTGTGAATTTATTCGCCTGCATTTTGGGCATAACAGGAAGAAACATCTTACCTACTCTGAATTTACTCAGTTCCTCCAGGTGAGCTATTTCTTTTTATAATTAGAATTAATAGAATATGTCTTATTCTGAACTAAGATCATTCCAAGTCTCACTTTCACAATACAATAAGAACAGATTCAAATTCAAGCACACTTAGGCTTTCTATTTTGCTTTTGTTCTCTTTTTTAGTAAGAGTGAATGATTTCTATAACTTTTCCTTTTCTTATTCTCACTCTCTCAACCATTATATCATCTCTCTCTCTCTCTCTCTCTCTCTCTCTCTCTCTTAAGGCAATTGGGGTTAAGTGACTTGCCCAGGGTCACATAGCTAGTAAATGTCAAGTATCCGGTCTGAGGCTGGATTTGAACTCGGGTCCTTCTGACTCCAGGGCCAGTGCTCTATCCACTGCACCACCTAGCTGCCCCATTATATCATCTTTAAACCCAAATTATTTTTTCTTCTTTTTTCCTCATATTTGAGGGATGCGCCTTTTTGAACTGTTTTTTGTTGGAAAGATCAGATGAGATGATGTATGTGAAGAGTTTGTAAAACTCAAAGTGTTATTTCTGTATGTCTGCTATCAAATGAGGGACACTGTAATGTAATGGTAAGAGTGAAAGAATTGGAGTCAAGAGACCTGGCTTAAAGTCCTGACTCAGATACTTACTAGGTATGTTACCAGTGGACAAGTTAATTAATTTCTCTGATCTTCAGTTTCCATATATGTAAGGTGGAGATAATTGTACTTGCTCAATTTGCCTTATCTTGAGGAAAGCACTCTTTGAACTTTAAAGTACCATTATAAATGATGTTGTTAATAATATTAACACAAGTAACTATTAGTTAAAATACTTAAAAAAAATGAAGACACTAAATAAAAATAAAATGATGTCATTTGTGGAGGAAGGGGGTGATATTGTTCCATTCTGTTATTGATCATGATTTCTCCAAGGACAAGGTTTTTGTCATCCATTGTCATTTATTTCCTTGTATTTATTGAAAAACTGTTTTGGGATAGTGGATTTTGTTTTTTTGTTTTTTTGCAATTAACCTAGTCTAAATATACTTGATTTCTTAGGTCAGAGGTGTCAAACATGAGGCTCCCAACACTTCTGAGTGCAGCCTGAATTAGATTAAAATGTAATTTTGAAATAGTTAACAGAATAAATAAGATACTACAGAACACAGATAATGTTAGTATATAGTTTTCTAAGTCAATATGTGGGCCACAGGGATCCTTACATATGGCTTAGTGGGCCTTATTAGTATTTGAGTTTGATACCATTGTCTTAGGCCATGATATAGGTAATTAATCCTTTAGGAATGACAGGGGGCAGCGAGATGGTACAGTGGATAGAGAGCCAGGCCCAAGTCAGGAAGACTCATCTTCATGAGTTCAAATCTGGCCTCAGATGTTTACTAGCTGTGTGACCCTAGGCAAGTCACTTAGCCCTGTTTTGCCTTAGTTTCCTCATCTGTAAAATGAGTTGGAGAAGGAAATGGCAAACCCCTCCAGTATCTCTACCAAGAAAACTCAAATGGGGTTGGTCATTAAGAGTCAGACATGAATGAAAAATGACTGAACAACAACAAAGGCATGACATAGCTGTTGATTTTTTTTAAATGTTTCAACCCTTTGACCTTCTACATTCCTGAGTTTGTGGACTCCATGAAAACAGACCTGTGACAGCTGTCCAGTAGCCTCTATATCTCTGATGCCACCACAAAGCTAAAGGAATACTGGTCATTAGATTGCCATGGTGCCAGCTATGTGACTGCAATCGATTCACTTAACTTCTCTGAGTATTCTCTGTTGCTACCAATGCTCTTGCTAAAGCCTGGGCATGAAAGACTGGGGGTGGTGATGAATAGAGTGACTTAGCAAGGGGTCTGGGGGTGAGGGGAAGAGGGGACATGATATTGTCACATTCAGTAAGTAAGCCAATTGATCTGTTAGGGAGGAATGTAGCAGCTGTTGTCAGTAATCTCGACAGGAGTACTATCCCTCTTGCCCCTCTGACATTGCCTTTAGCTGACTAATCAAAGAAGAGCTATCTCAGCTTCTGGACTTAGGAATGTAATGTTCCTAAGTTGGTACTTATACCAAAGAACTGACCATGTTAACATCAGGAAGAAACCTTTGTAGTAAGGCAATGCACCTGTGGGAAGTCTGGTTACCTGTATAACATTATTGATGTGTTGTGTTCCTCCTCAGCTGTGTTTGTCCCTGGGGAGAGTGTTATATAGTGGAGGTCTTTAGGTATAACAGATAGTAAAGGGGAGGTCTATGACAGCTGTGACCTTCATAGCACTTTCTCAGCTCTTCTCTATTCTCTTGGGCATACCTGTGTAAGAGGTTATGGTATACTGGCAGTAAAAAATAATGAATCTTGATAAGGAACTAAGGCCAAACATCATCCCAGGTGGGCATCTTCCTGTCCTCCTCCACAACCACAATCATCACCATCACCAAAAGCTACCTATAACAGGAATCCTATTTTTTCCTGTGCTTTTAATTTCCCTAACCATCACCCTCAACTCCTAGTAGTGGTTTCAGTGTTAGTAAGATTCTCACTATCTACCTCCTCTCTTCTAGTTAGTTTCCTCAACAAAGGAGGTGGGTGGCACCTCAGAGTCTATTGCCATTTACCCAAACCTTTCACCTTTCTCTTTGCTGCAGGTTTGGGACGGGAATATTTTTCCTTTTGTGAGGTTAAGTTTTGGGGTTGTATTGTAGTATAGCCCTGATGATTCCCATTTCCTCATCGATGTACCCTGCCCTCTTGACAGTATTCATCAAAGAAATGGATCTGAACATTTTTGACCATTTAAAGGCCTTTTTTAATGAGATGTTTAATAAATTTATCTAACTCCTAAGTCTTTGACATACTTGCCACTGACTGTCTCATGAAGTCCTAAAGCAGGGGTGGGGAACCTGTGGCCTTGAGGCCACAGGCTCCCCACCCCTGTAAAGCATAGGCAGTGAGAATTGGGGAGGGGAGAGAGAGAAAAAAGATGGAGTCAGGAATTGTCAAGTGCCACTCACATGCTCCTTATGTGATAGGTGCATATTTATTCCTGGCATTTTAAAGTGTTAGGTGTAAGGTTTTACCTTGATTTGGAGCAAAGGAGATGAAATTTTCCCCACCTCCTGTCACTTCTCTCTGAGCTTTCCAAAATGCACTCATAGCAAATACTTTATAAAATATGTTACATTGATGACTTTTGTTGTCATTCAGTTTCCTAATATAACTGCTCCATTGAATCTAGTTAAGCCAGATCAACTAACAAAGCATCCCTGTCTAAAGGTGTATGTAATATTCTTAACCTGTAGTCTTCCACCTTTAATGAGAGGAGAGATGTGGGTTCCATTTCTGTTCTCTGAAATCAAGATTGTTCATTTCAATTCATCTGAGTTCAGCTGCCTTTTTAGTGTTATTTCCATTTACATAATTGTAGTCATTGTGTATATTGTTCTCTTGCTTCGAAGCAAATGCTTTCTTTCAGCCATCCAATAGGACCAAGTGCCAGCTAAGACTCCTTCATTTTCTAGAGGCTGTTGGGGGGAAATGACTGGAGTAGAGTGGGGGAAGTGAAGACTGCAAATGCATGCAGGTGGTTTATTCTGTACTGTCATTTGCAATGAGTCCATATGGCTTATTGTTTGGGTTTTCAGTTTCCTGAACTAAATGCTGTTTTGCAAATGACAAGCAAATCTAAACATGCCTTAATGTTGAATTTTTTTTCTCAGTCTTTACAAATAGATCAGATTTTTTGTTTTAAAGGAATGTCTAGGGACAAATATCAGCATTCTGAACTATCACTCTCAACTTAATGGCTTGAGTAGCTAGGAAGATAGTAAATTCTTGGGAGTGATAGAAAATAAGAAATAAATTAGTAATAAGGGTGAGATTTCTGTCAAGATCTACTTTAAGTGCCTCCCTCCATCCCAAATTAGTGGTGGTTGTTATTTTTGTTAAGAATAATGATGATAGCATATATGCACATGATACTTTAGGTTTGCAAAGGACTCTTCTCAGTAACTGTTTGTTGATTTTGTATTTATACAGAAATTACTAATGAAAAGTACCATATTATTCTTATATTTAATGCAATGCATACATATTTAGATATTGGCCATTATTTCCATGTAATTTCATACAAACAACACCTAATTGCACTATTATTCTATTGTGCTAATTAGTTTCTATGAATCACATTGTAGGCCAAAAAGGAAAGAACCATTGAAGCTGATGTTTTGTATGATCCAGGGCATTATTGGTGACCAGATCTTTATTGGTAATACTACTGATTTGTTATAAAGTTTAGTTGTAGAAAAGTTTAGAAAAATTACTGGTTATTACATTATTATTGACTATGACTCAGGCAAAACAAGATTACAGCTAAATATGAGAGGTGAAATTTTTAAGACAGTTTTTAAGTCTGAAGTTCTAAAGATTAAAGTAACTAGTTGCTGGCTTTTCTCATTGAGCTCATTTGAAATAAAAATTGTTTGAGAAATTATCTCTAATTCATTTATTGAGAGAGAGAAGCTTTGATTGCAACATTTAGCATTGGAAAGCCACAAATGAACCTAAACCATTATTTCAAGAAGTACTTATGGATGACAAGGATACTTCCAAGCAGGAGAGAATAAATTACAACATAATTTTAAAGCTGAAATAAAGATCTGAAAATATAGTTTATTTTCAGCGTGGAATACTTTTCAAGTAAAATCTGAAGGTTCTTCTAATTTTTTTCCTTCTCTTTTCTATATTGCCTTGCTCTGATTCATCATTTCTCCTCTAGAATAATATGTATAACATTTAAAAAAAATATGTAGTACATTTGCAAGAAAGCATGCCTCTTAGGAAGAAAAAATCAAAAGCTTTGTTGTAAACACAGTGCTGTTCATTGTTCATTTCTGTGTCTGGAAAGAAACTCCCTTTTCTCCTGCAACATATGCTAATGACATGTACTTTAAGGCCAATTTAATGTTCTGTTTCTAATTATTTCTTATAGGAGCTGCAGCTGGAACATGCAAGGCAAGCCTTTGCCCTGAAAGATAAAAGCAAAAGTGGAGTGATCACTGGACTAGATTTCAGTGACATTATGGTTACTATTCGGTCCCACATGCTCACTCCTTTTGTGGAGGAAAACTTAGTTTCAGTAAGTAAAGAGCAAGTACTTTGATTTTCTCAGGATGGAAATGTAGTTCAAGAGAATGTTTCCTTATCTACAGCTTTAATTCTTTGCCTCTATGCCAGGTATTCTGATGAATAGTCTAGTCTGATTTCCAAGTGTAGCCTAGACCTGCTAAGCCCTTTAGGTTCAGATTTCCTTACGTGGAAATTAAGGCTTGTGTGTGTAGAGCGCTGGATAACCCATAAATAATGGATTATGTGTTAATTTCATGGATATAGGGGGGGTCGCTTTATGGAAGAACCTTGTTCCAATATTGATAAACATACCCTTTAATTGGGAAATAAAAGAAGATGAATTGCTAGAGCCTTTTTGTTGCTAGACCCCTCCATCTCTAGATTATAAACTCCTTAAAGGCAGGGACTGCCTTTCTTTTTATTATTTGTATCCCCAGTGCTTAGCACAGTACCTACCACAAAGTAGATGCTTAATGATGTTTATTGGATTAAATTGGATTGAGTGAAGTACTTTGCTCTCCAAACCCCATATAAATTTATTTATAGGCATTACATGACATTGATTAGCACTTACCTCTGGTTCTTTAGGTCTCATAAAGTCACTGCCTTTGGATCCTGGGTTCCCTTACCTCGAGCCACCTAACTCCTATTCACTTCAGTTCTTATAGAGCACAGCTTGCTAAACAGCAAGGGTGTGCTTTCTTCATTGCCTGTAAAGTTGTTTCAACTACAGCTATTTAAAGCTAACATCTTACTCTCACCCTTTTCTCCTTTTTTTCTTTCATTCAATCACCAAATATCTATTAAGTGCCTATTGTGGGCAAGGTCTTGCTCCTTACTACATATTTACAAAGATAAATAAAATGTGGTCTTGCCCCCACAGACAAGGTGATACATGAGTTCTAAGAGTAGAAAAGGCTGGGGAACAAGAGTGGTAGTATTGGGCATTTGAGCTGAGCCTTAAATGGTGGACAGAGTTGAAGGAATGGCATGAACAAAGATTTCAGAGTAAGAAATTTGGGGGTATAGTGAATAGTTCAATTTGTGTAGTAGACAGTGGAGAAACATTGATGTTTTTTGAATAGTGAATCGTTGTCAGAGAGGAGAATCAACAATTGTTCTGGCAATGCTGTGTAGAATGAATTAGAATGGGGAGAGATTGGCTAGTTAGGCTATTGTAAGAGTCTATGTAAGAGGTAATAACATAATATGAAACTTTACTTCCTATTGCAACTCTTGGTTTGGAAGAAGTAAATAAGGCTGTAGATTAGGGAGTCAAATTATTTTTCTCAGTGGACCATGTTCCTTACTTCTTCCCTTCCTTTGGCCACCACTACCTCACTAGACTTATTGAGGCCCAAATGTTGGAGCTCTGTTTCCAGTATTTGTTAGTGTAGGGACAGTGTGTCTCCTGTTTACCTTCATTTAGCCTCTGTGGTCACAGCAGAAGATATATTGAGTTAGGAAAGCCTACATTCATGTAGGCAGCAGTTTGGCATTGACCTTTTACCCTTGTCCTTCCCTCTATGTGCCATTTAGCTATTTCATATGCCAAAAATGGCACCCAGTGCCCATCTATGGTCTAGACATTGCTCATTATTCTGTTAAACTACCAAGCTCTGAAAAATAGCCAGTTGAATTATTCATGGATCAAGTTTTCCCCAAGTCTGGTTGTAAATGCAGAAATAGATTTAGACTCATTTTCACATAAATTGCAAGTAGCTGAACATGTTAGATTTTCAGGCACTTCCTCTGAAGTGACCCTCCCTCACTTGTCTGTTTTCTTGTGCATGCCTTATACATATGTGTACGTTTTTGATCACTTCTTGTTTTACATGGAAAGAGGCCAGTGAGGCCTTTTGTTGTTTCAGCTGAAGGTCATTATCTTTGCTTTACACTGGGGTAGAAAGATCAACTCCTGTTCTTTTTCTCCAGTGAATTTGAACAGGATACGTGCCACTTCTTACATATTCTACACCATCCCCTCCTCTGTCCCCCAAAACAAAGAAAAGAGGGGGAGGGGGAGGCCCCCAAGGGAAGGATTTGATTCTTTGGGGCAAAGAAACACTTTCAGTAAGCAGTTCATTTAACTTCCAACTTGGTTGTGAATTAGAACTTTTTGAGATCCAGAGCTTGAAAGCTACTGGAACTTGTCACCCAGTCCCCCTTGGATGTAAGTCATTCAAGTCCTTTTGGTATGTGACTGGTGCCTCAACTTACGTTAAAGAGATGGCCTCTAATTTGGGTCCAGGTGCACTTTTAGATGAGGTGGGAGGCACTTGTGTTGCAGTTACCTGTGCTTTTTTCTCTACACCAATAATTTCTGGGATCAAAACAATCATCCTGATGACTTTGTAAGCATCCCTTTGAATTTAGAATATTTGCTCCTACAACACAGTCAATCTTGGTTTACATCCATTTTGTAATTCACGCTTTTGTAAACCTGAAGTTGGTTTATAAAGTGGGTGGGTATAGGGGAAGTCATCTCCTCACCCAGCAACAACAATGAAGGTTTTTCCTTCTCTTAGTCCAGAGGGCAGATGGGAGTTCTCTGTAGGGCCTAGGGCCAAATATTTCTCCCTGCCAATTAAAAAAATTTTGTAACCATACTTCACACAGCATTTTTAATGTACTTATAGCAGGGAAAAGAGCAGTGAATTTGAAGTCAGAGGATCTGAGTTTGAATTCTGTCTCTGCTTGTTACTTACCTGTATGACCTGGGGCAAGTCATTTTAATCTCTCCTTGGTTTCGATTTCCTTGTCCATAAAATTACAAAGATTGTACTAGAAGAGGCACAAATAACAAAACAAAATATAACATGAACAAGGTAATACCTGAGTTCTAAGTAGAAAGAAGGGTGAGGAACAAGGGAGGTCATGCTGGGCTTTTGAGCTGAGTTTCGAATGATAGAAACAGAGAGTGTTTCCCCCACTCCAGAGCTGGAAAGTGTGGCATGTGTTTGAGTCTCTTCCAGTTCTAAAATCCTATTCTATGTTTCAGGACCTAAGTGCAGAATTAAGATGTTAAGATAAAATTATAGCAACAGTCTTTTTTTTTAAAAATAGGATAATATTGTTTTAAAAGTCTTAAAATCTTGAAAAATGTATTAATGTGAAGAAAAGTATTTTATAAGATGCTACTTAGATTGTTCCCTGAAGGTCAGCAGACTGGAGTTTAGTTGGATCAGAGCAGACAAGTAGTTCTGTGGATGAGTGCTAGCCAAGAAATGTTTAACAGAAATGATTTTCCCATATTGTGAATTCTATTTGCTAGTTCTGACCTTACAGATGAACCATGAAGTCCAGCTGCCTAATGTTGCCTTTATTCCTTAAAGCCTAAAATGCAAAGGGTTCCCCTTAGGGCAAGAGAACACTCCCCACCCCTCCCCCTGGCTTTTTTTTTAAGCACGACAACTTCCTTATCCTTATGGATTAGTTCTTTTCAGAATAATGATCAAATTCTAGCAAAGTCCAAGTCGGGTGAAAATGCATTTTTTTTTCCTATGTCGTTTCATTTCTAGGCAGCTGGTGGAAGTATTGCCCACCAGGTTAGCTTCTCTTACTTCAATGCATTTAACTCCCTACTAAATAACATGGAACTTGTTCGTAAGATATACAGCACTCTAGCTGGCACAAGGAAAGATGTTGAAGTCACAAAGGGTAAGTTTTATTGTTTTTTGTTGTTAAGGTCTTTACATTTTCCATTTAGTCTTCCATAGAAAATGGTTAAGTTTACTATCCTAATGTTGGGTTTGGGAGAGTCTGTGCTCTCCCAGGTGAGCTTCATGCCCCACAATGAGATAGTAACGGTGAAGAACGGAGGAAAGGAGCTATCAGGTCTCTGAAAGGAACCTTGGGCTAAGCTGTAAAGCAAGGCAGTGATGCTGCAAGAGCAAAATGTTTGGACTGGGGTGTCAGGTCTGTAGATGGAACTACGGATTTGAAAGAATCATGGTGGTATGTTGGGCAACAGTGACTATTGCCTTGTTATTGTGTCTTAGGAAGGTAACTCCTTTTAAAAATTCTATTAGGGAGACTTAGATGAGTGGAAAAGAGCTAGTCATTTTTACCTGTGACTCTTGAAACCAAAGGGCATGCTAAAGAAAGAATTTTAGCTTGATGCTGTTCACCTTTGATAATCCCAGCATGGTAACATTTTTCATTTTTGTGGTAATTTAGTAATGCACAAATAATTCTTAAATAGATGTTTGGGTCTTTTAGTTCAACAGACATTTATTAAGTATCTCTTCTGGGCTAGACATTTGGGAAACAAAGATGAAAGCAAACAGTCCCAGCCCCTGTGCAGCTTACATTCTACTGGAGAGGAAGTTGAGGATATGATATATATAATTCAATACATATTTATTCGATGCCCACTGGGCTAGGCATAGGGGGTATAAAGATAAAAATGAAACAGTCCTTCCTCAGGGAGTTGACATTCTACTAGGGGAATACAACTTGTACACAGAGAAGTAACTACAAAGTTATTTCTTGGTGGAGGGAGAGTACTAACAATGGTAGACTGGAATGAGAAATGGCCTCAGGTGTTGTTTGAGTTGGGTCTTGAAAGAAGCAAGGGATTCCAAGAAGAATCCATACACAGATAAGTATATGAAAGGTAGGAAGTTTGGGGAGGGGCAAAGGAGGTATCTAAAATGCTCTAGGAATATTTGATTTAATTTTAATTTTTTTCAGTTACATGTAAACAAAAATTTTTAACATCTCTTTGAGATGGCAAGCAATTGGATATAGATTTACATGTGCAGTCATGCAAAATATTTCCATATTAGCCATATTGCAAAAGAAAACAGACCCCAAAACCAAGAATAATAAAGAAAGAAGAAAAAGTTATGCTTCAATCTGCATTTAGACTCCCATCAGTTCTAGGAATGTTTGAGGAGGAAAACTATATTTTTCTCTGTGCATATGTATGTGTGTAAATGTTTAAATTCAGGTATAGTGTTTGTTGTTTTGGTTATTGTTATTCAAAGTGCTGTATACCCTTAGCTTCCAGATTGCATTAACATAAAGTAAGAGTGTGGTATGTGTGCTACAAATTTAAAGACTATTTATCTTGTTCCTCAAACAGAGGAATTTGCCCAAAGTGCGATAAGATATGGACAAGTTACACCATTGGAAATTGATATTTTGTACCAGCTTGCTGACCTGTACAACGCCACTGGGTAACTATTACAATAATGGGATATTTATTTTATAAGGCAACAGTTTTAAAACTCCATGTAGATGTTGGTTGTATATCTTATGAGAAAGTAAATAATGGTCTGTAGAACTTCAGTGGGTGTGAGCTGAATTAAGGAGTCAGTTGTCTGCTCCTCTTGTACCTAAGTTGTTGTCCAAGTGTTCATAAAGACAGAGAAATCAGGGGCTCTATTCTATGGACTGGGTCTTCTTTTCTATGACTTTGCTTATCCTTTAGGGGACGAGGTACAAAGAAGAAGTGGAGTTGGGACTGGAACCTCTGAGTTCTAGTCTGTGCTAAAGAAAGGAAGAAAGTATTATAGATTTACTATCAGAAGGTGTTATGAATAAGGTATCTATGGAACTTGACCCTTATTCAAAGAAGAGAGAATCTTCTGTGATGAGTGGTCATGTGTTCATTGTTCTCTCAGGGGACAACGTTAGCTCATTTTTGAGGTGGAGGCAGACAATATTTTACATGCAACAGAAACCAAACTACAGTAATGTTGTGTGACTTATCAAGGCACCAAAGGATTTAAAAGTAAAATATGTTCAATTCCCAGTGGGATAAAGGAATTATATCCTATTAAAATGGTCTAACTTTTGAAAGTGAACCTCTCTTGCTCATACCTAGTGGCTCTTTATTCCTAGAACTGCTATATATTTTAATTCTCATTAGAAAAGGCACAAAAATTAAGTCAGCTTCAAATTTTTTTAGTCAGCCAGAATTCTCTTATCCCTAAGATAATCTAGTTAGGTTTATTTTTGGATACTCAATATAGAAAGTAGGACCTAGTGCTAGGATCTGCGTAATAACTTGCATTCTCCCCTGAGATTTGTGTATACATGTAATCTGTTGCTTCAGAAGGACAGAATGTTCAGGCAAGAGAAGTGATGGTTGCTATTTATCTATTAGCATGCAATAGAAAGAGCCCTGATCTGGAAGTTATGAGACTTGGGTTTTTGTCCAGGCTTTGTCATCATCTGTCATTGTGACCCTGGGCAAGTCATTTAAAGATTCTGAATCTAAGCTTTCTTAGCTATAAAATGGGCTAGAGTATTTTTAAAGTCTTGTCCAGATCGGTAATTCTCAGTCTTCTTTTTCACCTGCATAAATGTAATTTATTTTTCTGCTCTGTGTATGTCAGAGCTGTTACAAACTTGTTTTTGTGAGTCTAATGTTTTAAGATACCTTGAGGACAAAAAAAGGTAGTTCTTAAAGTATGACTTAAAAGGGTCTTCTAAGTCAGTACTGTCAAACTTAATTAGAAACCTAGGCCTAATATTGACTTAGAAAATCACAAATTAACATTATCTATACTGTATTGTATTTTTTTCTTTTGATAAATATTTCCCAATAACATTTTAATCTGGTTTAGACAACACTCAGAATTTTTGGACTACATGGGCAAGGGAGCATAAGTTTAACGCTTCTGTTTTAAGTGATTGGCAAAATAGACTCTTGCAGTAATGATGTGCTTAATATAGTAATGTCTTTATGTTGATTTCTAACATAAATTCAGCTTGATTCAGCAAACCTTAATCACCTACTATATGCAGAATGTATGATATACTTCGTTAGGGTCTCTTCTAAAGCAAAGCCCTTTATGATATAATTCCCCATTGTTTATATTGAAAGTTTTGTTTGTTTTTGTGCTGTAGTAAGTAAAGATTTTTTACTCCAGTGGTTTATATTTGTTGTTTAATCTAACAATTATTTCTCTTCTATGTTCTCACCTGAAGGCGTTTGACTTTGGCAGATATTGAGAGAATAGCACCGTTGGCTGAAGGTGCCTTACCTTACAACCTGGCAGAACTTCAGAGGCAGGTAGGAGGAATCCCATAAATATAATGACTTTTTAAAATGCTGAAAGAGCAAGTTAATGAAGGTATAAAGCTTCTGGATGTTTGTTGTGAAAATTAATATTCTGCTTCCCATAAAGAGACTTTCACTTTGCTCAAAGGATCAAGTTTTTTTTCTTTAAATTCCTTTTCTTCTTTTCCCCACCCACACATCCAGGAAAAATTCTGATAAAGGGACAAGGCTTATGTTTTTGTTTTTCCCCCTTTAACTTATTAAAATAAGGAAAATACCAGCACAAACACACATAGAATTGATCTCTCTGGGATTAGCAATCTTTTTCTTTCAGCTGTCTAGTCATGTTTAAAGGTTAGTGTTATTAAGTTCACTTTGTATAATTAAGTTGACATTTATATATTATTTAAAAAAAAGACACAACACAACCCAAAACGTTACTACTGTATGAAATAAGTTTTTCGATGAGTGTGTTTTGTAAGACTACTTGTGAACAGATGAGTGTGTATACACACACACACATACATGTATATACATGGAAAAACCAAATGATGTCTATATTCATGAATTGTAGATATAATCATGACTATCATTAAATAATTTGAAACCTTTAATTTTTTTCTATTTTAAAAAGGCTTAATATAACATCTTCTAATTCCTATAAGTGTAACCTAATTCCAATCTATTTCACAAATATTTCCTTAAAGGGTTGAGTTGAATTATTTTAATTTTAAAACCTCAACTTTATATTATAATTCATCTCGATCTATGTTCCTTCTTTTTTGTAGCACCTGAAAGTTTGCTATAGTAGAATATATTAAATTTTAAGATGATAAGAGATACCCAGAAAGTGAGAGCTTTGTTGGAAGATGGACAGAAATTATCTTTTTGGTTGTTTTCCAGTTTGAGTACAGATTCTCACAGTGCCTATCAAAATACTCTGGGAGTTAGTGTTGTCTCCAGTGGGCAGTTGAAATCACAGGAGTGAAGAGGAGAAAGTAGAAAATAAATGGGACTTAATAGAACAAAATACCTGTCCCTTCTGAGAATAGAGAGTAGAGATCTGCTCAGAATTTTTGGCTGCAAAGGAAACTATCTATCTATCTGTCTACCTATTTATCTATGAATATATTTAATTGTTTTTTTAAAACAATATACACTAGATTTTTTTTAAGGTCCTGATGCTGCTCTGAGTCTCTTACCCATAGCATAGTGGAAAGTTTCTTTGGAGGTCTGAGAAATGCTTTGCAATTTCTGGCGCCTCATGTCTAGATATCTCCTATCTCATTTACATTAGGAAAATTATGTAATTACTGTTCCTGGCATGAATTGGCTTCTGAAGACAGGTTCAGAGATGAATTACCAGCATTTTCTGGCAACTCAGATGCTTTCTAGCTGTTGGAGATCTAAACAAAGGTTCTAGGCCATTTGTAGTAGGGCCCTTTGGGGGCATCCAGGAAGAGGCCTGAGCATTTGTTCCATTCTTCCCATTGTTCAACTGGTACTGATGATCCCCACTATCTATTCTAAGAGCTTCCCCTACCTGTGTGCCATTTCCTTAGCATCAAAAAGGTTGGGAAATGCATTTTGAAGAAGAACCAATGTCACTTTGATTCATGATATGATTTTTAGTTTTTTGTGCAACAAGTTACAAAAATAATTGGACATATCTGAGATCATACAAGCAGATTTGGAACAAGTGTACCTTATTCCATAGGATTATAGGTGGGATTTAAATTTATGCTATAGCTATGGGAATGAATTTTTGAGTAGTATCAATAGATTCCATCTTAGAGTTGCCACCTTTGTCTCCTTTATTTCCATACAGTATTTGTGGTTACCAATTCCTTAATAGCAGAGACATCCATTTTTTGTGTTTGTATCCCCACTGCCTGTCATGGTACTTTGTATATAGTAGTTGCTAAATAAATACTTGTTAAAATAAGCTAGGAATAAGGTGAAATAATCTACAGATTGGTCTAAATAGTTTTTGGAAACCACTATATCAAATACAACCTTCTCTCTAGTCTTTACAACAAAGAGTCTTCAGTTTGGATAGTTTACCTAATATTGAACCAGCTCTGCATTCCTGATATAAATCCCACCTGGTCATAGTGTGTGAGCTTTGCAATATATTGCTGTAGTCTCCTTGCTAGTATTTTATTTAAAATTTTTGCCCAACTATTCACTAGGGAAATTGACCTGTAGTTTTCTTTTTCTGTTTTTGCTCTCAGTGATTTAGGTGTCAAGACTATATTTGTGTCATGAAAGGAATTTGGTAGGACTCCTTCTTTACCTATTTTTTTCCCCAATAGTTTATATAGTATTGGGTTTAAATGGTCCTTAAATGTTTTGTAGAATTCACTTGCAAATTCATATAGTCCTAAGAGTTTTTTCTTATGGAGCTCATTTATGGCTTGTTCAATTTCTTTTTCTGCCTAGTGTTATTTAAGTATTCTATTCTGTTCTGTTAATCTGGGAAGTTGGTATTTTTGTAAATATTCATTCATTTCATTTAGATTGTCAGTTTTTCTGGCATATAATTGGGCAAAATAACTCTTAATAATTGCTTTAATTTCATCTTCATTGGTGGTGTATTTACCCTTTTCATTTTTTCATACTAGTAATTTGGTTTTCCTTTTTTTTAAAATAAGATTAACCAATGGTTTATCTATTTTATTGATTCTTTCATAAAACCAGATCTTAGTTTTACTGCTAGTTCAATGTTGTTTTTAACTTTCAATTTTATTCCTCTCTCCTTTGATTTTTAGGAATTCCATAATGGTATTTAATTGGGGATTTTTAGTTTGTTCTTTTTCTAGTTTTTTAAATTGCATGCCTAATTTATTGATCTGCTCTTTCTTTTATTGATGTATGCATTTAGAGATAGAAATTTTCCCATAAGCACTGCTTTGGCTATAACCTACAAATTTTGGAATGTTGTCTCGTTATTGTCATTCTCTTTAATGAAATTATTGTTTCTATGATTTATTCTTTGACCTACTCATCTTTTGGGATTAAATTATTTAGTTTCCAATTAATTTTTAATGTATGCTTTGGTGGCCCTTTATTGGATGTGATTTTTATTGCATTATGGTCTAAAAAGGATGCATTTAATATTTCTGTTTTTCTGCATTTGTTTGTGAGGTTTTTTATGCCCTAATCAATGGTCAGTTTTTGTGAAGGTGCCATGTACAGCTGAGAAGAAAGGTATATTCCTTTCTATTCCTGTTCAGTTTTCTGCAGAGCTCTAGCATATCTAACTTTTCTGAAATTCTATTCATCTACTTAATTTGTTTCCTATATATTTTATGGTTAGATTTATCTAGTACTTAGAGGGGGAAGTTGAGGTCTATTCTAGTGTATAGTTTTACTGTCTATTTCCTCCTGTAACTAATTTACCTTTCTTTTAAGAATTTGGATGCTATACCATTTGGTGCATGTATTTTTGGTGTTCATTGTCTATGTTGCCTTTTAGCAAGATGTAGTATCCCTGTTTATCTCTTTTAATTAGGTCTATTTTTTGCTTTTGCTTCCTTTGAGATCTTGATTGCTACCCCTCCCTTTTTCACTTGAGCTGAAGCATAATAGATTCTGTTCCAGCTCTTTGTTTTAACTCTGTGTATATCTCTTTGTTTCAAATGTGTTTACTGTAAACAGCATATTGTTGGATTTTAGTTTCTAATCTATTCTGCTATCTGCTTCTGTTTTATGGGTCAATTTGTTCCATTCACATTCACAGTTATAATTATGATAACTGTGCATTTCCCTCCATCCTGTTGTCTTCTGTTCTCTCTCTCCCAGAAAAATATCTTGAGTTCATAAATCTAAAGCTGGGTGGACCTCAGACCACCTTTTCTCATATTGCCTAAGGTTTTTCTCATTTCACCTCATTATATTACTTGAACTTCTGTTAATTTCATGTTATAGGTATTCTCTTTTCTTAGTATTTTAAAAAATTATAACTGTAGAACCACTACCAATACAGAGGTCTTATACCATAGCCTTATTGTGAAGTGAACAGAGGTTGTAGGCTCTGTCAGCTCCTTTCATACTAGAAAGACTTTAAATATAGACCTGTAAATGGACAGTACTTTTTTTGGCTAAAGTATTTTTTTTAGCTTCACTGCATTCAGAGGATCCTCACTAGATTGTCCATAGGTTGATGAATTTGTCAGTCATAGCATCTCCTGAAGACCATGTCTATTACATTTCAGTGGTCCTTTTGTTAGAAGAAATATTCATCCACACTGATGAAATTACAGATTATTAAAATATTGAAGTATTGTTACTTCTGTTGTGTATGTATTTATTCTCAGTGTGTAAATTCTTCTTTTGTTTCTGTTTACTCTTCAGTGCTTTACGTATATTTTTTTAAAGACAATATAAAAGAACTGAGGGTGGGGTATGGATGGATATGAGAATGATGGACTTCTGCAGTGATATGGTATGAAGATGGCCTGGAAATGTTGTGGGGGGGCTATTAGACTAGATAAGGTGAAGGTTCCCCTATCAGAGTCCTGCATCCCAAAAGTGGAGTACTAAGTTTTCTTAGGGTAAAGATGAAGATGATTGCCACAATATGGACACCATAGTGTGGAGATGTTGAAGAAGTGGTATGGGGGCCTGTATCTATACAAGATAAAGTGAAGACTTACCAATCAGAGCCTGGCATCCCAGGGGTAGAGTACAAAAGTTCAGATAAGGGGAAGATAAGATGGGTGACTCATATGTTTTCTCTTCTTTCTGTAGCCACCAGGTGAATCATTTTTTATTGCATTTTATAGTACTTCTTTGAGATAGGCGATTGTTTCATCTTTTTCAGCCTCCTCAGTTTCTGCTCTTCTGTACTCAATAAAATGTTTGTTTGTTTATTTTTAAATTTTATCGATATCTTTTATTTTTTGCACCACAGTTTTTATTCTGTTTCTCCTCCACCTCCAACAACCTCCCTCTAGTAACAAAGAAAAAAAAAGTTAAGCAAAGATGAGTAACTGCACTTTAAGAAGAATTTCATCCTTATATTCTACCTCTTTTTGGAGAAGAGCAAAATGTATTTAAATATCTGTTCTCTATGACCAAGATTGTCCATTAATTTGGGTTTGGCTACCCTTTCATGTTGTTTTAATTTACATTATTATAGCTTTTTTAAAATTGTAGTTATTTTTTAAAAATTTGCTTTAATTAGCCAGTATCCACCTTCTCACTCTCCCACCAACTCTCTCTCCCCAAATTAAAGACGCAAGAAAAACAAAATCCATTTCAAACATTCATAGTCAATCAAAACAAATTTTCACATGACCATGTCCAAAAAACAGTGTCTCTTTTTGTACCTTTCTATCAGGAGATGGGTGGTATGATTTAGTCAATGAATCAATCAATAAATATTCATTAAGTGTCTGCTATTGCCAGGTACTGAACTAAAGGCTAAGGCAAAAACAAAACAGAACAAAAAAACAGAGGCAAAAGTCAATTCATTCCCTCAAGGAGTTCACAATCTAATGGGAAGACAACATGCAAACAAATATAGGTAGGAAAAATAGGCAATAATTAAGAGAGGGAAGGCACTAGTATTGAGGAGTTGTGAAAGGCTTCTTGGAAAAGATGAGATTTTAGCTGGGCTTAAAGGAAGCCAGGGAAGTCAGTAGGTAGAGTTGAGGAGGCAGTGTTCTAGGTGTGGAGTACAGCCAGAAAAAATGCCTGGAGTCAAGAGATTGGAGTGTCTGGCTTGTAGAACAGCCAGGAGTCCAGTGTCACTGGAAGGAAGAGTATGTGGTAAAGAGTAATGTTTAAGAAGACTTAAAAAGTAGGAGGGAGCTAAGTTATGAAGGCCTTTGAATGCCAGAGCATTTAGCAGTGTTTATTGAATGGTGAAGTGACATGGTTGGACCTATATTTTAGGAAAATCACTTTGGGGGCTGAATGGAGGATAAATTAGAGTGGGGAGAGACTTGAAACAGGCAGATCCACCAGCAGGCTATTGCAGTAATCCAAGTATAAGGTGATGGGCTCCTGCCCAGAGTGGTGGCAATGTTAGAGGAGAGAAGGGGGTGTCTTTAAGAGATGTTGCAAAGGTGACAGGCTTTGTCAACTGATTGTCTATCGGAGGGGGTTGCAGTGAGAGATAGTGAGGAATCAAGGATGACTCCTTAGTTGTAAGCATGAGGGAAGGTAGGAGCAGGTGACAGTCTAGGGGGAAAGATAATGAGTTCTATATTTGTGTGTGTGTGTGTGTGTGTGTGTGTGTGTGTGTGGTGGGGGGCAATAGGGTTAAGCTACTTGCCCAAGGTCACACAGCTAGTAAGTGTCAAGTGTCTGAGGCCAGATTTGAACTCAGGTCCTCCTGACTCCAGGGCCAGTGCTCTATCCACTGCACCACCTAGCTGCCCCATGAGTTCTGTTTTTAACATATTGAGTTTAAGTTGTCTACTGGACATCCATTTTGAGATGTTTGAAATGCATGGAGATTTGAGATGGGAGGTCAATAGAGAGGTTGGGGCAGGATAAGTAGAATTACCATCATAGAGATGGTAATTAAATCCTCTAGAGTTGATGAGATCACCAAAAGAAGAAGAGGGCCCAAGACAGAACCCCTGAGGGATAACTGTGGTTAGAGGGCATGATCTGGACGATGATCCAGCAAAGAAGACTGATAAGGAGCAGTTAGGTAGGCAGAAAACCAGGAGAAAGTGGTATCCCCAAAATCTAGAAGGAAGAGAGTATCAAGGAGAGGGTGATCATCAGTGTCAAAAGCAGCACGGACATCAAAGAGAATGAAGATTGCTTATTCAGAAATCATTGGCAGTTCAGAAATCATTGGTAACTTTGGGTAGAACAGTATCAGTTGGAATGATGAGAACTGAAGCCAGAATGTAATGGGTTAAAAAGAGATTGAGAGGAGAGAAAGTGAAGGTACTTATTGTAGACAGTCTTTTTGAGGAGTTTAGCCACAAAGGCAGAGGAGATATAGGATGATTGTAGGGATGGAAGGATCAAATGAGAGGATTTTTTTCAGGATGAGAGAGTCATAGGCATATTTGTAGACAGTAGGGAAAGAGCCAGTTTACAGGTAGGGATTGAAAATAAGTGATAGGGTATTGGAGGAGACAGAATGGAACGGGATTGCATAAGGAGGTAGAGGGATTAGCCTTGGTAAGGAGTAAGACTACTTCATTTTGTGAGACAACAGTGGAGATAGTGGCAGAAGCCATCTCTGTGATAGGAGATAAGGAAGTGGGGAGAAGAGATGAATTAGTGATTATTTTCCTGCAAAATAGAGGTAAGGTTCTCAGCCAAGAGGGCAGGGGTAGGGAGAGCCATGGAAGGTTTAAAGAAGGATAAAAAGTTTGGAAAAGCCACTGTGGAGAGAAAGATGGTAAGTTAATAAAGCAGTTATATAAAGATTGCCTAGTAGTAGTGAGGGTCCAGTTGAGGTCATATAACATAAATTTGTAGGGGATGCAATCAGAATGTTTGCATGATTTTTTCCACATTTCTTAAGCATAGGAACAAAGGCAGCAAATGGGAGCAGTAATGCAAGGCTGAGGCTTGGCAGGTGTAATTGGTGAAATAATGAGGGAGTAAGGGATTCAAGAGAAGAGGACCATATAGAGTTGAATTGGTTCACCAATATGTCAAGCTGGGGAAAAGAGGAGAGAGTAGCTAGTACAGGGGAGATGGCCTGGGAGATAATTGAGATGTCAATGAATTGGAGGTTATGGGGAGGAAAAAAGAGTAGGAGTTTGTAAGGGGAGGCAGAGGAAGAAATGAAAAGCCAATAGATTGTGGCTGGATAAGGGGATTTCAGAATTCTTGAATGTGGGGGTGGTACATTTGTGGGTGATGGCAAGATCAAAGGTATGACCATATTTGTGTGTGGTTAAGATTGGGTGGAGGAGTAACTCATGGGAAGTGTGTAGGTTGAGGAATTGAGTAATTATGGTGTCTGAGGGAGAGTCAATATGTATGTTGAAGTCCCCTAGTATGAAGGACAAGAATTGGGGAAGAAAGAAATATTTTAATGTACTGAACTTATTGAGAAAGGTAGGGGAGTGAATTTGGGGTCTATAGAGGACAGCTACCAGGATTTTGATTGGGTGGTAGATATGAATAGCATGAACCTCAAAGGAGGAGAAATTACTAAGGAATGGAAGAAGGGTCAATGGAGATCAATGAGCATTTCAACTCTCTTGCCTCAGCTAGTCAGCTAAAGAGAAATGAGTAAAGGTGCAGCTCATACTTGAATGTTTTATTATTAGTCCTCTGGAATCCTAGTTGGTCATTATGCTAAAAGCTCAGCACAATAGTATTCCATCATATCTGTATACCATAATTTATTCATCTGTTCCCTAATTTATGGGCACCCCCTCAGACTCCTGTTCTTTGCCACATCAAAAAAAGCTGTAAATATTTTTGTACATCTTTAGAGTTTGTTTTGCTTAGGGCTAAACCTTCCCTTAATCTCCCTTCCAATCCACCCTCCCCTTTTCTACCCTTTCCCTCCTATTTTACTGTTGAATGAAATGTGTTTCCAGCCTCAACTGTGTATGTATATGTATGTGTTCTTCCTTCTTTTGACTAGTTCAGATAAAAGTGAGGTTCCAACGTCTGCCATTCCCTTCTACCCGGTCCCGGTTTGTTTTGGTGTCTACTTGTATATCTCGGTTATACGATATAATTCCCCCTAACCTTCTTTTCTTTTTCTTCCCTTCTGCCCCCCAATATTCTTCTTTCACTCTTTTCCCATTCTTTTCTTAAAATCATCAAGACGTAAAAGAACCACTCCCAGACCCTATCTAATTGGATTCCTTCTTTTTTAATATGTTTTTTTTCCCCAATTACATGTTAAAACAATTTTTAAACTTTTTTTTTTAAGTTTTAACTTCCAAATCTCTCCCTCCCTCCTCCCCCTTCCCTCTCCCTGGGATGGCAAACAATTAATTGGATTCCTTCTTTGACTCTTGATGATGATAGAATTCCAAGGGGACACTTGTACCATCTCCTCATATTTTAATAGGTGTGGTTTATCCTTGTTTAATACCTTATTCATCCAGTTTTACTTTTTTATGTTTCTCTTCATTCCTATGACTGAACTTGAGAGTTTCTCCACAGCTTTGGTCTTTTCATTGGGAATGCTTGGAAGTCTTCTATTTCATTAAAGATCCATTTTTTTTCTCTGTAGCATTATACTCAGTCTTACTGGGCGAGTCATTCTTGGCTGTTAAGCCATATCCTTTGCCTTCTATAATATTACATTTAAAGTTCTCCACTCTTTTGTAGTGGTGGCTGCTAAATCATGTGTGATCTTGCCTATGGTTCCTTGGTTCTTGAATTCTTACTTTCTGACTGCTTGCAGTATTTTCTCTTTGATGTTACTGGAAGCTTTGGATTTTGACTATGCTGTTCCTGGGAGTTTTCATTTTGTGATTTCTTTCAGGAGGTGACTGATGAATTTTGTTTTTCCACTTTGACCTTTGATTCTAAGAGATCTAAGTAGTTTTCTTTTGAAATATGATATCTAGGCTGTTTTTTTAAAAATCGTGGTGTTCAGATAGTCTAATAATTCTTAAATTTTTTTTCCTCTTCTGTCTGTTTTCCTGGACAATTGCTTTTGCTATGAGATACCATATATTTCTGTTTTTTCAGCCTTTTGACTTTGTTTTTAATATTTCTTTTTGCTTCTTGAAGTTATTGGCTTCTATTTGATCTATTCTGATTTTCAGGGATTTTGTTGCTTGGGTAAGGTTTTGTATCTCTTGTGCAAAACTGTTAATTCTCTTTCTAATACTTTCCCCCCTATATCTCTCATTTTCCTCCCAAGTTTTTCTTCAAGTGCTTTTATTCCTTTTGTTTTTATTTATGTCTTGAGCATCACAGTACTCATAATATGAGGTTCCTTTTTTTGCTGACCAATTTTACAGAATATTTCTTGATTTCAGATTTGATGCTAGAGCTGGTCTGTGCCACTCTTGTGAAGGGAAGGTTTGGGCTGGTCCTTTTGTGCTTTCTTGGGGTGTTGTGTTGTATTATTACAGGATCTTAGGGATGAACTAGGAATTTGAAAGCTTTCAGTGCTCTTAAAGTGCTCCGATCCAAGACAAAGTCTGATTGTTAGTCCCATGGTCTGAGCTCTCCAAATTTCTAACTTGGGTTTAGGTCTGAGCAACAGTGGACTTGCTGGACTCTTTCTGTATCAGCTAGCTGGAAAGTTGTGTTGGCTCAAAGTGGCAGAATTGTAGACTCTTCTTTGATCTGGGATTCCTACCTTTGTTACTCCTCTAAAGGTTGGACCAGATGCTGGAAGTGAGACCATGCTCTAATTTGGGGGTGTGGGGGTGGATCTGAGCATACCACTTCTGTGTGCTTGTGAGCTTCCTCTTTTCTCAGTATAGGTATACTGTCCAAGGACACTTTGTCTGGAAACACCACTCCACTGCACAGAGTCCTGAATACGTGACCTGGAACTGGGTAGTAGGCAGCAAAGTTACCAGTTCACACTTTTCCCTTTCACAGAGACCCTATATGAGCCTGATCCTGCCCTTTATGCATCTAGGACCTTTGCTTGCCCTGGTGCACAGTCCCTCTCTGGGCTTTGAGGTTGTCCCCAGGCATGGATGCTCTGGGCCAAATTCCATCCTCAGTGCACGCAGACCTCACTCTCTGTCTGTACCAAGCTGGGTTTAACAAATGACTCCCTGTGACTTCTGGATTTTCCCATAAGGATTTGGTCTGGTGCATTTTCTATATCTGTTTAGAAGAGTTGGTGGAGGGAAGCTCACTGTACTGCTTCCTATCACTTCATCATCTTAGCTCTGCTTTCTGTATTTATTTTTTTCCTGACTCTGTGCTGCCTTTTAGTATTATCTTCATTTATAGTTATTTTTCATTGTCTATTGATTTGTTCAATTTTTTTTCTGTAAGCTAAACTGCTGAGTTAATTCAGAATCTTCTTTGCTCTCAGTATCCTCAGTAACACTCAATTCCTTATTTCATCTCCTAATATCTTTGTAATTTCATTTAAAAAGATTCCTTCTTTATTATATAAATTATTTTTGCTTTGGAGAATTCAAATTTTGTTTTTGGTTCTTCTGTTGATGGTATTTGAAAATTTTTTGTCTGAAATATTTTTCTTCTTTTAATCTATATTATTGTTTATTGTCTTGTAACATTTTTGTTCATCTTCTTGAGTACCGGATGTGCTTTTTTCCCCTGTAAAATCAATTTTCTCTTGAAAGTTTCAGGTATCTGTGCTTCTTTTTCACTATTTCTCTTGTGGTTTTTGAGGAGCATGTTGAAGTCCTAGACTCTTGTGACCTCTCATTCATCTTCATTTTTTAAAATTCTCCATTCTCTCTCTCTCTCTCTCTCTCTCTCTCTCTCTCTCTCTCTCTCTCTCTCTCACATAACATTCAGTGGGTTTTGTTAACTTTTGTTTTTGAATAATCTTGTATTCCTATGAATATTTCAGTGGGTCTTTTCTTGATGCTATACTTCTTTATACCTCAACTTTTTGTGGGATCTCTGGCTTTCAGGGCTCAAACTATTTAGTAACTTTTAAAAATATTATTCAAAATTGTCGTCCAAAATGGTTGGATCAGTTTATAGCTCTACCAGATATAAATTAGTCTCTCTTATTAGTCTCTACAAAATTTTATCTGTCTTTGTTAATGTTATGGGTGTGAGGTGTGCTTCAGAGTTTTAATTTGCATTTCTTTGATTAGTACTAATTTCAGATTAAAAAAAATTTATTTATAGATTTTGTTTCAACAAATCATGCAAACCTTACCACACTTCCAATAGAATCCACTACAATGTCCAGCCCCCAAAGCAGTTATGTAAAAGAAAATGTGCCTCTTTAAAGTATATAGAGCCTTATGATTTCTTAGTAGTTTTCTATTGGTTCCCATAGGAAAGGACAGGTATGTGTTTTGTAAATCTGTACCAGTTATCTAGTGATTTTGGTCTCAGTGTTATTGATATTTAAGAGTGTTATCATTTAGATAGTTTTTGCAATTGTATACACTGTTTAGTTTTGCTTTGTTCATTCTGTATTATTTCAAGTTTTTCCATAGTTCTTTAAAATTTTCCTGTTTGTTTTTTATTGGATCATAGATATAGAACTGAAAGAGACCTCAGAGGCTATCTGCTAGAATCCCTTCATTTTATTGATTCCTTATGGTCTAGCAATATGCCATTACGTTCATATACCACAGTTTGTTTGGGCATTCTCCAATTGTTGGGCACACAATTTGTTTCTCATTTTTTTTAACTACAACAAATAGTGCTGCTATGAATGACAATAGATTGTTATTAGATAAAGCAATTTCAGGGTTCATGAGCATGGAAGTAGAATATGTGAGGATGATAGCAAGATCAAGTGTAAACTATCTTTTAGTAAACCTCAGGTAGAGTAGAAGAGAACAGAAATTGAGTAGATCCATAGTTCCCAAAGTTTTTTGTTCTGTGAACCCCTTTCAGCAATAACAACAACAAAATGTATTATGAACTCCTGGAGTAATTTAATATACTTATACTATTTTTTTTTTACAATTTACTGCTTAAGGCATCATTAGCGTATTTTGATCATAAACTCCTTGGACAATCATCACAAACACGCCAAGGAGTTCTTGAACCATCAAGTGAGAACCACTGGAGTAGTCCAAGTAAATGGGAAGCTAAGATACTTGAGGGAGCATCAATATGCATGTTTAAGTCCCCTAGAATGAAGGCAGGAGTTGGGGTAAAAAGAGAGACCAAACCAGGCACTGAAATTATTGAGAAAGAAAGGTCCATCCTGCTGGTCCTGGGGCTCGCTGTCCATTAGGATCTGGATTGAGTGATAAATTTGGATAGCATGAAGTGCAAGGAAGGAGAGGTTGCTAAACGATGATTGTAGAGAGAGAGAATCTGGAAGTGATAATGAAGGTCAAGGAGTATTCCAACTCCTCCACCGTGACCAGTGAGTTTGGGAGGAGGGAAATATATGAAAAAAAATGTAGCCAGTATTGGAAAGGGTTGTGAGGCAAGCTATGGGGAGGGAGCCAGGTTGCAGTGCCATAAGATGGAAGGAGGGAGAAAGGAAAAGGCTTAAGATAAAATGAAGTATGTTACTTAAATAGCATTTGTTCCACAAGGCACAGTGGGAGAGGGAGAGCGGGAATGAGAAACTGGAAGGATTAGAATTGAAGTGGATGAAGTAAGGGAGAGGGCTGTTGGGAATGGGAAATGCCTTTTGGGAACTGGCATAAGGCTGTTTAGAATCACTGGATAAGGAGGTCAGGTTTGCTAACCACTGATTAGCGAATTCAGATAGTGTATCAGTGTGTGGGGAGAGGTCACTGGGGAAGGCAGATGGTCATACTGTTGAAGGATAACTTCATGGCAGGTGGTGGTGTGTGCTGGGGGGACTCTGAATCACATATGCCCTCTCCTACTCAGGCTAGTAATATTGATTTTGTAGTTCAGCCTACATTATGGGTAAAATAAATAGGCTTTTGTGGGCTGACCTATGAGCCCAATTGTGAGTGTTCTCTTTCTCCACTACCTTTGCAATTGTGTCCTCGATGCCTGGAAATCCACTACAACAGAGTAGCACCATTGTATTTCAAGACATCCCTTTTCCTTTTTATTCGTCTAAACCCAAACACTATACACACAGGAAGAAGTCATTGGTTTTGGTCATGAAGTACATGGAGCAGACCTAATGATATAACATGTTGATCAAGTTACTTTTTAATTCCCATACTATTTAAGGAAATAAAAATATATAAAATTATACAATGTGTTTCTGTTTCATCATTCTGCCAAAACACTCTTCCTTAGGAAAGAAATTAACTATGACTTAAATGTCCTCACCCTCAACTTTTGTTTTTCAATGAAACCCACAGAAGTAGTTATGTTCATAAAAAACAACCTCCTTGATCGTAATTTAACTTTATGTAAAAGTGGATGTTTCCTTTCACTCACTTGCTGATGGTCGTTTTTCTTCTTAGTTCTAAGTATTTTCTTTAAGTCTGAGTGCTAAAAAATCCAGCACACTGTTGTTAATGGGGATGACAGCTACAGTATCATTCTGTTTATGAATATTCATGAAATGAAATCTATAGCATTAATTATATTAATTTACATACTTGAATACAAGTGAACCATAAGCTATAGTGATAACTAGGCTTTTAAAAAAACACATCTTAGTAACGACATATTGTACATTATCTTATAAATGCTATTTAATAGGATGGAGGTGACATTTCTTTCAAAAGGCATTTGAGTATTTATAGCTAAAGACATTTTAAGCCAAGAACTAAAGCACAATGTAGTCCTTTGGTTTTTTGTAGGATTTTATAAAGCTTATGGAGAAGAGAAATTCTTCAAAAGGGGGAAAAGAATGGATGTGACTGAAAACTTATATAGGAATAAGCAAATGTGTAGTATGTAATTCTTATTGGGAGTCTCTAAAAATATTTTTATACTTTTTGCATTTTAATTTAATATTTTCTGTATCATAAGAAAAATATAGAATAAGAAGAATGAAATAGGGATAAGTTTCAATTTTATTATTTCAAGAGTTTTGTGATTTTGGAAAACAGATACATTTGGAAAATTATTTGAGTATTTATATGTTTAAAAGATACCACATCAGATACACCATCAAATAGCATTTGTAAATTTAAACTCTCTCTAACTTGTGTCATTTGTATCTGGTTTTGTAGATTTTGTTAAGCCAAAGTGAACATTGATAGGCTGATTTTTTGAAATAGCTAAACATTTAGTTTATTTAGGCATTCACATCTGGATTGTTTGGCTCTCCAAGGTAAACATGTAAACTCTTGGGTGTGTACATATGGGTGTTGCCATCCCTCACATGCTCAGTGGTGTTAATAGCCTATATTCACCCCATTCACAGAACGTTTTTCTAACTTACTGTGATTTCTTTTCCTTGTGTGACATTTCAGTTTTGTTAGTATACACAGCTGAGTATAATTACTTATACTGTGCTAGGCTAGTGCTAGGGCTTCAAATCACAAACTATCTAGATGTGACCCACAATGTTTCTAAATAAAGAGCTGATTTCTGAGAAATAGTAAAAGAAAATCATCAGAAAACAAAAAACTTTGTTAATTTGCAAAACAGAATAAATGGAGAGAGACATAAGCCTCCTACATTTCTGTCTCGTATATGCAGTCTATTTCTGAAATGGGGCATTGTATTATTGATGGGGGAATCTGACCAGCGCATATAGCTATAGCTATACAAATCTCTCTCTCTCTCTCTCTATGTATATCTATATCTATATCTATGTATTTATCTATCTATATCTATATTTCTGACCAGCATATTTATGTATATGCATATACACAGATATACATATGCACTTGCATGTACATGTATACATATTAATGATTAATAAAACCAGTCATGGCTTTTAAAATCCTAAAATATTTGTTTTGAATGAGAACAAGATTATTTTGAGTAGATAAAATTCTTTAAAATATGGCACAGATTTTTGTGGATATGATCCATTGATTCAATTACATCTATAATTTCATCTGTATTTCCCCTTCCACCCTGTAGAACTGTTAGTCACTCAGTGCCACTGTCTCTTTCCCCTACTTCTCATCACGATTGCCAGTTATAATGTTTTCTAATATCAGCTCTTACTTCTGATCTCATTCTTCTTCCTAATGCTCTTCCTTATGAGCTATTCTTTGATAGTGGACATCCCCTAACCCAACTTAGGGATTTAAATCCAAAGCTTTTAAAACATGTATCCTCATGTGACTTGTATTCTAGTTCCAATTCAACAAGCATTTATTAAGTGTTATATCTGTGTAAGGTTACTATACTAGTCCCTAGGGGAGATAAAAAAAAAAGATAAAATGATCCTTCCCCTCAATTGTAGTAGTAATTACACATGTAGCTATTATACAAAATAGAACATGAAAGAGGTGTAGAGAAAGCATTATACAAGGTTTTGAGGAAGGAAAGAACATCTTGGACTGGGGACAATCAAGGAAGGCTTCATGCTCACTATAGTATAAGGACCTCATCTAAGGCAGTTAAGGTGATGTAGTAGATAGAGCACTGGGCCTGCAGACAGGAAGATCTGAGTTCAAATTCAGCCTTAGACACTTATTAGCTATATGATCCTGGCCAAGTCACTTAACCTGTTTGCCTCAGTTTCCTTAACTGTAAAATGGGATAATAATAGAATCAAATGAGATGATAATTATAAAGCATTCAGTATAGTGCCTGGCATGTATATAAATGTTGTGTTGTTGTTTAGTTGTTTTCAGCTGTGTCCAACTCCTCTTCATGATCCCTTGTGAGGTTTTCTTGGGAAAGGTACTAGATCAGTTTGTCATTTCCTTCTCCAGCTCATTTTACAGATGAGGCAAATAGGGTTAAGTCACTTGCCCAGGGTCACAGCCAATATGTATCTGAAGTCAGATTTGAACTTGGGTCTTCCCATCTCTGGGCCCAGTGCTCTATCCACCTCACCACCTAGCTGCTCATATAAATGTTAGTTATTATTATTTCCAAGAGAATTTGCTTATTGTTCTTTGGAGAGGCTCCCTAGTTTTCTGCCTTCTTGGCTTTGTGTACACTGTCTGGAACCCCCAAGGCCCAGCTTAAGTGTGCTCTTCTCCCTGAATCCTTCCCTAATTTCCTCCCTCCGTATTCTCACCTTCTTCTGAGCCACCTTTGTCATCTCCTTTGAGTCAGTTTCCTCATCTATAAGTTGAGGGAGTTGGATTCCCTGGTATCTAGGTTCCTTCTAACTCTAAATCCTATGATTCCGTGATCCTAAATGTAATGGATTTAGTTCTATGTAATGTTTAATCATATGGGTAATATGGTTAGGAAGCACTTCCATTGTGAACATTAAAATGTTGCCTTGATATGTATTTTATTTTTAACTTCTTTGATCACTTTCTGTGATCTCATCAAAGTAGGTATTTCCTCCAGTAGTAAAGACAACAACTAATTCCACAGCTTTCTTTGTCCTGTAAGACCCTTGTTCCTGTTCTGTAAATCTCTGTATGGAGTCTACAAGGTGCTGAAGGCCTTTATCTACATAGGCTCCAATATATGCCACTGGTTCATTTGTCTAATTCTTCATGACTCTTTTTGAGGTTTTCTTGGCAAAAATACCAGAGTAGTTGGCCATTTCTTTCTCCAGCTTATTTTATAGATGAGGAAACTGAGGCAAATGAGATAAAGTGACTTGTCCAGGTCACATAGCTAGGAAATATCTGAGGTCACATTTGAATTCAAGGAAGATGAATGAGGCTTCCTGACTCCAGGCCAGGCACTCTATGCACTATGGCGCCACCTAGCTGCACCAACCACTGGATCATACAGGCTGTCTATCTCTCCCCTTCCTCACTTGGCTCACATCCTTTTCTGTTCTCCCCGATGATCTTCCTTATGATACTTCTCCAGTGCTTGATGATGCCCACCCTACCCTGCTCCATTACCCTTTGGGTAACTTGCAATTTTAATTCTTCTAAGAGCAGTATTTCGTAACTTGCACAGTATCAGTGTAATAAAAAGATGAACTTTTGCTTTAAGGAGAAAGCAGATATAATCTGTTTCCCAGACTATATTCAGAGTTTTTCCAGTATGGCAGAACCTGCCAAAACTTGTGCTGCACTGGCACAGCCTTTGAGAACTATGGGTTATCTTCAAGCTATAATGAAGCATCAGAGCAGGACTTTTCCTTATGATCACTCTATTTGTTTGAATTCAGTTTTAGGTACAGTAGATATATCTTATTTTACCTCAATTGGGATATAATTGAAGTTTTAACTTTGTATATATTTTAATCATATATTTAAAATAAAAAGTGAAAATGCCTCCCAACAGTAGTCTTAATTGAGACTTTCCTTTTTTGTAAAATATCTATTTTTTAAAAAAAAAATCATCTTGAACATTCATTATTAGAGCCCATTGAATAATAAGACTACACTACATATAGACTTATGGTATGGAATTTATTTTAACTTAATTTTATTTTTTCAATTATTAAAAAAAAATCCACCTTCTCTCCTTCCTATTCCTCCCCAACAGAGGAAGAAAAATAAGAAAAAACCTTATGCATAGCCCTGAAAAACAAATGTCCACATTGGTCATATTCAGAAGAGTGTTTGTCTTGATCTTCATCCTGAGTCCATCACTTCTTTGCCAGGAGGTAGTCAGCATGCTTCATTCTGAGTGCTCTGGAATTGTGATGGCTCTTTGCTTTGATCAGACTTCTTAAATCTTTCAAAGTTGTCTTTATAATACTATTATTATTGTATGAATTATCCTCTTGGTTCTCACTTCACATTGTATTAGTTCATGCAAGCCCTTCTATGTTTCTCTGACATGTTCCCCTTCATTGTTTCTTACAGCACAATAGTATCCCATCACATTCTACAATAAGGAATTTGACATGATCTTTGCACAGAGCCACAATTGGATATTCTCCTTTGCAAACTCATGCTTTCCTTATTCTGTATAGAATGTAAAGTGTGCATAATAATTTTGTGAGTTGTGGCCAAAAGCATCTATTACCCAAGTTGTGAGCCTCTCTGAGCTTACCTAGACAGTCTCCAGGCCCATAGCAGAAACCTCTCCACCTTGGCAGGACCTGCCAGAGCTTGTATTTAACTGGCATAGACTTTGTGTACCCAGGGTCACCAGCAGGCCATGACAATCTCTTCTGATCTAACAGTTCTTTCACTATTGCCTATAAACATGCCAAAGTAATTTCATGCTTAAGAAACACTCACTTGCTCCTGTAACTCCTCCAGCCCTCATACTATATTTTCTTCCTGTTCACAGCCAAATTTCTAGAAAAAGCTGTCTACCCTCATTGTCTCCACTTCCTCTTCTCTCTCTTCTGAACCCCTTGTGGTCTAACTTTCAGCCTCACCATTTGACTGAAATTGCTTTCTCTAAAGTTAACATTGATCTTTTGATTGCTAAATTCTGTGGCTTTTTTCTCAGTCTTTATTCTTCCTGACCTCTCTGTAGCATTGCACTATTGACCACCATCTTCCTTTTGGGTTGTTTCTCAACACACTTCTTATCTATCGCCTCTTCTCTCATACTGCCACCATCCTAGTTAGGGTCTAAATCATTCCTTGCCTGAAATTATTTCAGTAGTCTTGTCTCTGGTCAAACCTCTACATAGCTACTGAAGTAATATTCCTAAAGCATAGATCTGACCATGTAACTCCTCTTGTTAAGAAGCTTTTCTTACTCCCTTCTTAACTAAGATAAAATACAAACTCCTCAGTTTGCCACTTAATGCCTTTCACAAAATGGGTCTATGTCCCTTCACAAAACATCTGTCTTCACCCATAGAAACATTTATTAGTGGAACCCCCCCACCCACCAAAATTAGGTCTTCTTACTTTCTATCACCCTTTCAATCCTTTTCCCCACTCCTCATCACCCACTTCTTCTCAGATTTTTCTCTTCCTGAGATCACAGGAGTCACCTTCCCTTCTCTGCTAGCCTTTGATTTGACCTGGGCAAATCCCTATTCCCCTCTGTTCCTCTTATTCCCTCCCCCCTTTTATGTACCCTCCCATGTCATAATGTAGTCCTACAAGAATACATTGATTCACCTATAGGCAAGATGTTTCCAGGTTCTGTCCATAATGCCTCAGGCCTTCCTCTTCACTTTTGCCTCCATCTGACTTCCACTGTCACCCCTATCTCCTTGTGTACATTTAGGAAGAAGTCTCTTAGTGATCTTTCTGCTTTTGTTCTCTTACTATTATCCTTAGTTGCTGCATTTATTTATCACTCCTGTATTTCTGTTGTCTGGGGTGTTTGAGAAGCAAACAATCTCTTCAGTTATGGTTTTCTTTGTAAGAATGTTCCAAATGCTTCATAATTATGAAATGTCCATCTTTTTTCATTTATAGGTAAGCTCAGTTCTGGGAAAGTCATACTGGGCTGCATTTAGAGCTCCATGTTCTTTGAGGTACATTATTTCATCTCCTTTTGCATTTTCTAGAGGGTGCATAATGTCTTGCATTATTTGAATTTCTTTTCCTTTGTGAAGGTCTTTTCTCCTGATTGCTTACAGAACTTGTTGCAGAATTGAATTGTTAAATTTAACCACTATGTGTCTTGGAGTTTGCAGCCTTGGGTTGTTTTTGTTTTTTGTTGGTTTTTTTTGTTGTTGTTCTTAACTTCTGGAGGCAATCTGTGAATTCATTCAAGTGGTATTTCATTTTATGTGTTCAGAACTTCTGGGCAGCTCTCTTGTATTTTTTGTGTTATGGTGTTTACATTTTTGTCTTGTTTTCTTCTGGGAGACCTATGATCCTTAGGTTGTCTCTACACAGCATGTCTTTAAGACCGGTATGTTTTACTTGTATAGTAAGCATATTTTCCTTTTATTATTATTGGAGTTTTTTGGCTTCTTTTCTTCTCCATTGCCCTTTACTTCTGTGTAGTTGCATTCCTAATCCGTTGTTCTCACTTTTGTTTCTTGCCACACTCAAGTTTCTCTTTTCTACCCGTTTATTTTGTTGTGCAGGCCATAAATTTTGCTTTCATAATTCTCATTTCTCTTTTGAACCACTCAAGAATAGCATATTGTGGTTCCATATTATCACATTCCACTGGGTATTGTTATTGTTTTCCTTTGTTTTGCAGTATTTATTCATAAATGCCCAAGTTTACTAGATCTGGAGGCCAAAATTCCTTCTTTTGTTAATGTTTTCCCTGTTGGTTTATCTGCTTATGATCGAAGTCCTTGTTTTATTTCTACCTGAGATCCTTAGTGATTTCTGTTTCCCTCCCACTAATGCTCACTTTTTTATTCCCTCCCCTCTGATTCTAATCTCCTTGGGGGTAGGATCCAAAAGCATCTCAGCCTTTTCCTACACTGGGCAATTCACAGTTCACCAGCCTAGGTTTCTGCATCATGAGACTTTTGGGGGGACAGAGCTGGTCCCAGCTGGCTTTTGAGCCTTTCTCTCGGGCTTAATAGAGGCCAGAGAGCCTCCTCTCTCCAACACACTCACACACATACATACTTACTCACAAAGTGACTCCACACAGTCCTTTCCCCCACAGCCCCCCTCCTCACAGTGACATATTCCAGTACTCTGTCACATTGCCTGTATTCCTCAGTTCTTTACCCCTTCACTGGCAGTTCAGAGTGTTGCAGCACTGGTACTATGGGGTGGATTTCTGTAGTTTGGGTCTCCAAAGCCCTAGGAAGAGGTGGAGAGTGTAGTGTGATGTTGAGCTCCATTTTGAGCTCAAAAATGTGTCCTGCCTCTTTCCCTCTCTTCCTCTGCTCTCCTATAGAGACCTTTGGGAGCACAGATCACTGCCTGCCATGGTACTGACTGTCCATTGCAGTTCTATGTGGCCTCAGCAAGCTTCTGCCCCTGGATCACCACCACAGAGCACTACTATGTGCCAGGCACTGTGTCTGCAACCTGCAGCTGAGATCTTAAGGGCATTGCAAAGAGAAAGTAGGGACTGAGATGTGGGGCTTGGTTTGGTTGAAAGCTCTTTTTTTTTTTCAGATCCTTGAGTCAGTTAGTGCAACCTTATTGCTAGTAGTGTAGGAGGCAAGAGAGTGCAGCAAATGAGTCCAGAGTAGGTATCATGGTTGTTTTGTTTTTAATCTTTTGGATTCCAAGAATCCTAGATCTTGCAGACAGCTAAGTTGCTTTATCTTTGGCACTTAATTTCTGTTTTGGAGAGGTTTGAGAGGTCATAGGGATCAAAGAAAAGGTCGAGTCCTCCATCTTGGTTTCCTCTCTCTGAATATTCCTAGGTTTATTGCTTAAATAATCCCCTCTTTCATGCATGTTTCAGACAGAATGGCCTTCTTGCTGTACCCTGTATATGATATTCCATCCCTTTGACTTTGTTCAGGCTGTTACAGGAGCTTCTGCCTTGCCTTTGCTTTCTATAATACCTAAAGTGCCTCCTACAAAGTTCAGCTCAAGCGCCTCCTCTTTCAAAAATTTTCTTGATCCTTTCATTTGCTAGTACTCCCACTAAAATTACTTTCTACTTTGAGGGGTAGAAAGTTGTTCTTGGAAAGATCTGAGTTCAAGTTCTGTCTTTGATATATACTGTCTTTGTGACCCTGGACTTAACCTTTCTATGTGGCACAGTAGATAGAGTACTGGATTTGGAGTCAGGAAAACTCATCTTCCAAAGTTCAAATCTGGCCTCAGACACTTGTGACCCTGGGAAAGTCATTTAAACCTGTTTGCCTCAGTTTTTTTCATCTGTAAAATGAACTGGAGAAGGAAATCTTTGCCAAGAAAATCTCAAGTGGGACACAGAGAGTTGGACACAACTGAAAAATGACTGACCGAAGCTTCCAGGCAATTCTCTAAGATTGGTTGCTGATTTACATTGGTAGAAAGCAGTTCCTTCCCTGTTATTTCCTCCAGGGAAAGGGAGGAGCAGAAAATAAACATTTATTAAGCACCTACCAATGTGCCAGGCACCATGCTAAGCATTTTACAAATATTATCTCATTTGATCCTCACAACAACCCTGCGAGTCAGGGGGCTTTTACCTACATTTTACAGTTGAGGAAACTAAGTTATAGAGAGGTTAAATGATTTGCCTGGCATCACACAATTAAGGAGTGCCTGAGGCCATATTTAAACTCATCTTCCTGACTCCAGGCCTAGCACTCTATCGCTGCCACACCAATGAAATTAGAGATTTAAACAACAACCAAAAAAAAAGATGCCTGGCTCAATGCCTGGCACGTAGTAGGCACTTAAGATCACTAACTGACCCAAGGATCTGACAAAAGAGCTTTCGACAATATTCAACATGAATATTGAATGAATTAATGAATTTGAATACTATTTGAGTGGAAAAATAATATGATAATTAAATTTCAGATGATATTGACAAACATTAAAATACTGTTACTGGTACCTACTGTTAGGGGGGAAAATCCATAAAATAAAAAGGCAGACATAAGACCTCCAGGAGCACTGGTGATCACATTCAAATTGATTATTAAAAAAAAAAAGTAAATGTCTAGATTTTGAACTTACCAGTTGGCCAGGGCAGATCTGGAGATATTGTTACTGAATCAGGAACACAAAACAATAATCAACCAGACCCTTAACCCCCAGGTCTCTTGTCTTACTGCCACTTAATTTTTTCACTTTTGAGTTTGGAGTATATTCTTCCTCTTTCATGTAGATGACTTGTGATAAAAATTAATAAAATTTCATAAGCAATTTGGGGGTTTTTTTGCATGTGTTTTTGAGGATTATTAGAAATTTATGGTCCTATGGAGGGCACCAACATCCTCACAGACACCCAGGTTTATAAACTTAGGGTCATTCTAAACTCGTCCCTCTTCTTTATTCCCCATGTGGCCAAGTTTTCATTGTTTTCATTATTCCTATCTGTCTCCTCTTCACTCATATGACCAACACTCTAGGGATGTAGCTACTAATTGATCTCCTTGCCTATAGTCTCTTCCCCATCAAATCATTTGTCTTCATATAGTAGGCAGTATAATCATCCTAAAAGAGCAGTCTGACAATGACTGACTATGTCAGTTCCCAGTTTAAAAAAAAAAATTTGTTCAGTATTATTCCATTGCTTCTAGGCTGAGACACTCCTGAGCCTTACATTTGAGATCCTCTGCCATCTGGTTCCAAGCTACCTTTCCAGATACACGGCTATCGCTTGTTTCCCATTACTCACTTCCAAGCACTCTGTGTTCCAGCCAAACCGGAATGAATACTAGCTGTTTCCTGACTACCAACATTCCACCCCTCACCTCTGTGTTCTTTGCCCAGGCTGACTTCGAATACATTCCCTCTTTGAATCCATCTCTTAGAATCCTTGTCTTCCTTCAGGGCTCAATTCAGGTGTCTGCCTCTGGGAGGCCTTCTCTGATCTCACCACTTGTTGCCTCTCTCCCTCTGCATGTTACTTTGTATCCCCCGAGAGTGCTGGAGGAGAGGGACTATTTCATTTTAGTCTTTGTAACTCCAATACTTATGTGCTTGGCACAGAGCCTTGCTGAAAGTAGATACTTAGTAAATACTTTTTGAATTCAATTTATATTTTCAATAGCTTCCTTTAAGATACGGCAGATCTTGCCTTGCTACGTATGCCTCGAGCATGTTGTAATAGTTCGGTGGAAATCTGTTATGGATGACTGACCTATTGGCATATGGTAGCCATGTAACACTGGGCTTTCATCAGTAGTAATAAATATAATGACTCAGAATTTTGTAGCATTTTAAGGATTTTATAAAGCATTTTTACTGTACTTAATTGTACTTCGAAAAGTAGTATCCATAGAGAGTTGACCTCAGAGTTGGGAAGACCTGGGTTCAAGTCCAGCCTTTGGCACATAATGGCTCTGTGACCTTGGACAAGTCACTTAAAACTCTTAGGGCACCAGGCAATTCTTTCAAACTGTAAGTTGTTATGAAGGTAATTATTTGCATTTTACAGGTAATGTCTCATTGATAAGCTTCCTATACCAATAAAATCACAAGTTTGGTTTTTTAAAAATGTGCTTTGAGGGCCAGGTGACAATAGCATTTTAAAAAGTGCTTCCAGGGGCAGCTAGGTGCTACAGTGAATAGAACACTGGTCCTGGAGTCAGGAGGACCTGAGTTCAAATTTGGCCTCAGATACTTACCAGCTGTGTGACCCTAGGCATGTCACCTAACCCCAATTGCCTCCAAAAATAAAAAAATCTATATATGATAAAAACTGCTTCCATCACATATGTCTCTAAACTACAAATGTGACCTGTACCCTGTTACATTAACACTTCACTGATCCAGAAATCACCTTCCTGGCAGCCTCAAGCATTTCAGAGAGAATCAGAAAATGAGAAAGGTCTCCAAACTCTAGACACAGATGTATTGAAGTACATTTTAGTCCATGGGGTAGACTCTTCAGCCTGTTCACTGTTTATTGACATTTCATTTACACATGTGTCTAACTTCTTAAATCGCAGCTGACTTAAAACAGAAAACAGTAATGATAACAACAGTAATGATGAGGATGGCGGTGATAATTATAATAATAATGGTAATAATAACAATTGATATCTATCTAGTGCTTTAAAGACTAGAAAGCTCTTTTCACATGTTGTTTCATTTGTGCCTCGTAGCAGTTAAGTGAGGTAGGTTCTATTGGTATTAGTCCCATTTTACAGGTGAGAAAACTGAGATTCAGAGAGTTTAAGTGACAGCCACTTGACTATATGACTAGTACACACATCAGATGCAAAATTTGATTTCATGATGTCTTCTTGACTTTATCCACTATGTTGTGCTACAGAGGCAGCTAGGTGGCGCCATAGTGCACAGAGCTCTGGGCCAGGCTCAGAGACTTCCTAGCTCTGTAACCCTGGGCAAGTCACTTAAACCCTGTCTACTTCAGTTTCCTCAACTGTAAAATGGCATTTACCTCCCAAGGTTGTTGTGAGGATCACATGACAAAAGCACTTGTAAACTGCTTAGCGCAGTGCCTGGCATATAGTAAGTGCTAAATAAATGCTAAGTATCATTGCCATCCTTATTATTAATTATTATTGTTACAAATCAGTGAAGACAGAGTTAGAAACAGTGGCATGGAAGAAAGTATTTGCATCAGACCTCACCAATTTTGTCTCATATCCCAAGTATATAGGAATTTGACAATATATGATGCCAAGCACCAGTCCCCTATAGATAGATAACTGGTTAAAGGATGTGAATAAACAGTTTATCAGGAGAACTGCAAACTCTAAATAAAAGCATGTGCCAAATCACTAATGCTAAGGAAAATGTACATTAAAACAACCCTGAGATTTCCCCTCATACCATGCAAATTGGCAAAGATGACAAAAGATGGGAAGGGTCCATGTTGGAGTGCTGTATGGGCATGCTGATGCACTGTTGGTGTGGCTTTTAAGTGATTCAGCTATTGTTTGTCTCAGTTTGGAATTATGAAAGAAAATAGCTAAATTGTTCACACTCTCACTCCTGGGCCTGCATCTCAAATAAGTTGATGGAACTAAGGACTAATATATATATATATATATATATATATATATATATATATACATATATCAAAATACTCATAGGAACACTCTTTGTGGCAGCAAGACTGAAAACAAAATAGGTTTCTGTTGATTTAAGAATGGCCAGACGAAACCAAAAAACTCTAAACCTGATATTTGAATGTGATAGAATAGAATTGTGCAGTAAGATATGATGAGGAATTCAAAGAAATCTGGGAAGAATATAAGAACTGAGGTATCATGAAGTAAGCAGGGCCCAGAGAGCAATATACATACACAATGATGACAAAAATGAAATGAACTGATTATTAAAGGGATGTTGAATACTGAGTAATGGAAAAACTAGTAACGGTACTTAAGATCTCATGAAATGTATTTCCTGCTTTATGGCAGAAGGTCAAAGGGGAACTACCAGGACAGCATATTGACTATAGTATTAGATTCTGTCTTAGATGGTTTTCTTAACTGATGTTTGTCATAACGGTAGTATCTATCTGGAGGGGCATCAGTGAAGCTCATTTTTATTTACTTTTTAAATGAAGCTCATATGTATAGTTAAATTATGAACTTGTTTTCCAAATTCCAGAATGCCAAATTAGGGGTTGTCCTCTAAAATGAAATAGTTTTAGGACAAAAGAAAATTTTGTTTCATACTAGGGATTATACACTTATAAAACTTGTTAGCTCAAGAGGAGCCACAAGCTAAAAATGCAGATTAGGTTCAAGAAGGGTTTTCATGAATTCATTATATATAAATTTATAGTAAGTATTTTTTGGAATTTTTATTTTATTTTTATTTTTTAAACTTACAAGCATTTATGACAATTGAAGAAAAAGTAATAAGTATGTATAGTCAAGCCAAATAAGTTCCTACATTGGCTGTGTCTTAAAATAATTCACAGTAGATAATTAAGGGAATTTCCAGATATTGGAAAATCCGACCTTTTAAGAATCCCAGAAAATGTCCGTTGGGGCCCCAAGTCATGTGCCACATTATAGTGCTTATCAGTGCATAAGATACCTCAGTCGATCAGTTTCTTACATTTTACATTTTTTTAAAAAGCTTTTTTCATTTCTATTATCTTCCAGAACATGTAGCTGATCTAGCATGAAATTTCTTGTATTCTGATGCTTACTCAAACTGGGCTTCCAGGAGACATACAAATAAGGAAATAAATACAGAACCTAGCCAGTTATATACTATAATGCCAACCCAGTATAGTTAATAGTCAAAATGATGCCTACTATAATTTCTTTTTTGGTAATTTGTTCAAGAAACTGGGAAAGGAATAGGTTTTTTTTTAAAGAAAGGTTTCTATTTTTGAATTGCCTAAAAATATTTTTAGAATTTTTATTCCTAAAATATCAAGCTTCAGTTATTGGGAAACTTCATTTATATAGATTATTTTTTTCTCCTGTAAGATTAGGATAAATGAAGCATTACTGTTTTTAAAATAATGAAAATCTGAGGAGTCAGAAATTAAGTTTAAATATACCAAAATTACTTGGTTTTCAACACAAGCAAACTAGTATATTATGAAAGAACTTGATAGATAAACATTTAATATGTACAATGTTATATCAACATGAAAAAAATGGGAGGGGGGGAGGTATTTGTTTCAGAAGTGAAGGGATAAGCCTTATCAAATACCTTGTTCACATGTCTTTTTTCTTCCCATTTTATAAAAGCTGGCTCACAACTGCTTTTATTTCCCACATGCTTTTCTAAATTTTTTACATTTTTTTTTCTCTACCCCTTTTCCCAACAGCAATCTCCTGGGTTAGGCAGGTCTGTCTGGCTCCAGATCGCTGAGTCTGCTTACAGATTCACTTTGGGTTCAATTGCTGGAGGTGAGTGACATGTCTATGTGCTGTTTCAAGCCTGGGTTAATGTAACATTATCTCCTCAGAGCAGGGCAGATCACCAAAGGTGCAGTTCATTGTTCTGGCGGGCAAAGGCAGAAGGCTCTCTGAAATGCCCTTTATTTTTACCGATGATCAGAGGAATTGACCTAGCAATCCTCTGGCATTTCTGGCTCCAAAAAGTCTTCAGGCCAAAACCTTGGTAATGACCTGGGGCTCCCAGATACAGTGCCCTCTTCATATGAATGATAAAAGGTGGGGCCCATACCAAGAATGGGAGCTCAGAATTAAGACAGAAATATCAGAGATTCATAGACATGTCCAAGAAGCTGCAGGAAATACAACCTCTTTTTCTGAAACTGTTTTTCCCCTTTTCTCCACTTTGGTTTGGACTGTAGTTTATTTAATAAAATAAAAGAACACCTCTGCTGATTTCTGAGTTAGTTTTTTTTTTATTAAATATTTAACACATAGAAGGTCAAATAATCTGAGGAAACCTGGTTAAGAGGAGCCAGCAGGAATAATTAAAATATTTATGTATGTGTATGTGTGTTTTTTTCCCCTCAAAACATGCCTGTAATGATGACTAATTTTCCTGTTCCTGTTTTCAAAAAGATGGTTCTGAGTATGGTTTCCACCCCCCCCCGGTAATCTAAAATATATTTACTGTAAGTTAAAGTAAGAAATTAATGCTGGACATTAGGGATTACCTTTAATTTCTCAACATTGGATGAGTTGATATGACTCGGATATATCCTTGTTCTCATGCAAGTCTCTTGCATATGCAGAGAAGAAGGTTTTAACCTTTCTTTTCTCTTTTTCCTTTGACGTTGTTTTCTTGATTTGGAATTCCACTTGCTAACACTTCTTTCTGTGACTGCAACTAAATGTAGTCTATGTTGAAATGCTTCAGTAAACTAAATTTAAAGAATTATAGTGGTATATATATAATAATTTTTAAAAGACAAAATCAATACGGTGTTTAAGTGCCTTGCAGACAATGAAGGAAAAAGTGAAATGTTATAAATAGCAGTCTTATTGTCAGGGGAAACTTAGTGTTGATTATCTGATGCTGATTGATAATCTGTTCCTTAAATTAAATACCTAAAATATCAAAGAGCATTCTTGGCAATTATCCCCTGAAGCAGCTTGTATGGGATCTGTATTTTTGGATCTCAAAGGTAGCCTGTCATCCTTCGTCTGTGTCCAGCAGGAGGAAAGTAACGTGTTCTTTGCAAGAACAAATATTGTAGATAGAGACTTTTCTGGTCCTTTGGAAATTGGATTTATTTTCATCTTATTCTCTCCATTTAGTTGCACTGTTCCATAAGTCTAAAAATTGTTCTGTTTGCAGCTGTGGGAGCCACTGCGGTATATCCCATAGACCTGGTAAAGACACGCATGCAAAATCAGCGTGGCAGCGGCTCTGTCGTGGGGGAGCTGATGTATAAAAACAGCTTTGACTGTTTTAAGAAAGTCTTACGTTATGAAGGCTTCTTTGGACTCTATAGAGGTAAGTAAATGAATTTTAGCTACTCAAGTCAAATGATTGTAAAATCACTAGCAGCAGCATTTCACATCCTGGAAATCAATGAATGCCTAGTTCAACCTAAGCAGACTATTCCTCTTTCTTTTTTTTCAATTGCTTTCTCTGTGTGTGTCTTAAAAGCTAAAAAGTATAAAAATAGCTAACATTAATATAGCGCCTACTATGTGCCAGACAGTGTTAAGTACTTTTACCAGTATTATCTCATCTGATCCTCACAGCAGCTCTGGGAAGGAGGCGCTGTTATTATCCCCATTTTGCAGTTGCTTTTTTTCTCCTTGTTCCCCTTCATTCTTTCTTCTTTACTGCTAGCAACATTAGCCAGGGAATGAAAGCTTCATTTTTTTTTTCTTCATGCTACTTATTTCACTTGAACTTCTAATCATACATTTATAATAACATAGGTCTGAAGGATACCACAAATCTTAAAAAGGCCCATGTCTACAGGGGGGAGACAAAGATAAGCATTTTTAAAAGGTATTTTCTTAAAGAATTAGAGAAAGGAAAAATACATTGCATTTTTCCATCATAGAAGCTAAATTCATTGAAATGAAGTTTATATTTTAGCCTCTTGTTTCCATCCACCATTTTTTGTTTTTGTTTTTGGAGAGATTTTTTTTTCCTTTATCCTGGAGGAGACATTTATATATTCTGTTCAATCTGTCATCTGAGGTTTAAACAACCCCTTTGGCTCCAAGTATCGTGTCCTCTTTTTTTCCCCTCCTGGGACTCCATTTTGATTTTATTTTATTTTCCATTGCTTTCTAAGATTGGGAAAGTTGGAACATGAGATCCTGTCAGTGGGGAGGCATCAGAGCAAACCACAGGTGAACAGAATCAAAGCTGGGAGGTTTTATTTTTCAAGGGAAACTTTCCCTCAGGTCCAGGCTGTAGTCCTGACTGAGTTCAGCACTCTCAGTATCAGAAGCAGCAGTCCAGCCTGCATTCATTTTCCTTGGCTCTGCAGGAACTTGTTTCTCTTTTGGAGGGAGAATGACTTTCATGTAAATGTTTTCGCATTAGAATTTTGTGTTTCCTTCTGGAGGGAGATTAATTTTATAATCCCCTTGGGCGCCACTTGGGATTCTTTGAAAACATTTCTCTGCCTGCTCAGGTCCTGGGTATTTAGATGGTTTACAGTACTTGTTTGTTTGCAGAAACATTCTAGTCAATCCCTAGCTTATTATTTGAGTGCCCTGTTGAATTGCTTTCATAGAAAAGATGCTCTGGGCCTTATTTGTGGTTTATACTTAAACACGTGAAGAAAAAATGTTCTTGTTGAAGTTTGGCATGATGAAAAGAGCCTTGGGTTTTGGAGTCCAAAGACTTGAGGCCTACATAAAACATGTAGCTCTTAACAAATTTGTATTGGAAGGAAAGAATGGTCATTGTTAGCTATCATTACAAGTTAAGAGAAAAGCATATCTTTCTGAAATAGAATGATATGTCTTGCATTCCTAAGTCTGAAGAGTCAAGCTGACTCTCCTTCCTATAAGGTCCAGAACCCTAGGGTTTTTAAATGTTTACTTTTATAGACAGTGAGTCCTCAGTATTTAGCTATCAAGAAAATGGCAGCAGTATGTTACAGGGCTGTGTGTGTGTGTTTTCCCTTACGTATTTTCTTAATAATAACTTATCTTCTTTCCTTTCTTACTACCCTCTTTACCCTTTCATATTTAATATCTGCCTTCCTCTACCATGATAAACTTCTAAATTGCAGATAAGAACAAGAGACTATGCTGAAGTCTGTAAAATCTATATATTAGCCCTGATTTTCACCTGAACTTTAGCCCTATATCACCAGCTCCTTCACTGACAAAGCCTTTTGGATGTCCCATAAGTATCTTAAACTCAACATGTCCAATTTAAAATCTTTCCCCTTAAACCTGCCCTTCCTTCAAACTTCTCTTTTTCTATTGAGGTCACCACACAATCCTCTTCAATTCTTCATTCTTCCATACCTTCCGTAACCAATCAACTGACAAATCTCAGTCAGTCTACCTCCCCAGCATCTCTTGAATCTCCCTCCTTCCTTCTACTTAGACAGCTACCACACTCTAGTGCAGGCTCTTATCACCTCTCACCAGGACTATTCAATAACCTCCTAATTGGTCACCGTTATTCAAGTAGCTTTCCTGTCCAGTCCATTCTCCATAACTGCCAAAGTAATCTTAAAGCATAGGTCTGTGTTATTCTCCTGCTTAAGAATCTTTTGCAACTCCTTATTGCCTCTAGGATAAAACGAAAACTTTTTGGCATTTAGAGTTTTATAATTTGGCTTCTACTTCCCTTTTCAGACCTATTTCACATTAAACACCTTTGCACACTCTTTTGTTCCAGCTAGACTGGTCTGTTTGTCATTTTCTAAATTCAGCCTTCTGTCTTCCACTTCTATGACTTTGTATGGGCTGGCTTCAACATTTAGAATACTTCTAACTTCCAACTCTTAGAATCTTTAGCTTCCTTCAAGGCTCAGTTCAGGTGCCTCTTTTGATATTTGAACCCAGGTCTTCCTTATTCCAAGATCTGCATCCTGCCCATTACACCATACTTGCCTCTCTGCCTTCCACATAGATACATTAATCATTTTTCTAGTAGGGAATGTTAACTGATGGCTACTTTGGGGGAAGATGTCATGTTCATAAAAATGGTCTTGGTCTGGAAAGGGGGTGATCTCTGGTCTTCCTCAGGATGTAAGCTGATAAAATCAGCTCTTTTAGATGAAAGACTGCAGTATTAGGAAAAAGACAGTGTAAACTGTGTACACATATATACTGTGATTGTTGAGATTGTCATATATTACATAGAACTGGCCCATTATTCTGTCAGATAATTGACAAAATTGTTGACAGATTAGCCCAAGATTCTTTACGAGCAACAATGAGATAAGAGAATGACACAAATCAGTACTTTATTAAAATTCTATGAGCCTTTATTCAGGCAAGTTGGACAACAAATGCACATGTTGACATGGCTGTAAGGGAGGGTTAGATTAAAAGGAATAGGTGCTGATCATCATGAATGTTAGGAAGTTAAGGCTGCCATCTACTGATTTCGTCTTTTAAATCAGTCTGCTGCATTAAAGGTATGCTAAGATTATGCATTTGTCATTGATAATTCAGTTTGACTGACAGTAGCCTGTGTGCACGATTACTTGTTGGCTCCCAGTTCATGGAAAATCACTCAGCAATGCCTTTAAAGTAGGCTTAAGATCAGCAGTGAGTGTGCAAATACACAAGGTTCTCCTGTTCTTTCCTCCTTCACCTCCGGGTGATTTAAAAGGGAGAGACCAGTTATTGGTAGAATCTTTAAAAATCCATGCCAACAATGTCGATAAGCCACAGTTTTTAGAAAGCTGAGTCCTTTGAATATCTGCAGGTGTTAAATTGTGGATTTTCCTATTCCAGTCTGTTACCAGCACATGAAAATCAACCTCCCAACAATATAGCTTTCCTTGTCATTTTATTAAAGGCTTAATTTTGACATATATTAGTGAATAAGTATATTCATGCATGTAGGAGATTCAAGGAATGCTAGATTTTTTTCCTATGATGCTTGGCTTCCTTTTGAATGATTTGATTTCATACCTTTTATTGTCTATTTATTATTATTAAAGGAGAACCTTGTGAGTTAGTGCTATAACCATCCTCTTCTATCCTACTAAATGGGGAATTCCAATAGCAGTAAGGGTCTACTTAACAATAAACTTTCAGCTATTTATCAAAACCTGTGACTTCAAGAAAGAACCTTTCTTGATTTATTTAGGTATGTAGACTGATTAATATAATTTTTTTTTATTGATGCTGATTGTGTCTTAGGTATGGAGATGTTCATATTTTTCATTCTTTTCTTATGTATTTTTGGAGAGGTGCTGGATGAGTAGACTTATTATATATAGAAAAAATAATTGATAAGCTCATGAAAATAGAAATTTTATTTTTGACACAAGCAGTCACTTTGTATACTCATGTGAAAATTTCTATCGTGATCTAGTTTTGTTATTAGTTTTAAGGGAAGTCCTAAAGAATTTGCTGGGTAGATGATGTTAGTGATAATGATTATAATAATAATGATGATAATAGAATTTACATAGCATGTAAAGCTCCTTGGCTTTTACATATGTTATCTCATTTGATCCTTACAACAACTCTGTGGGGTAGGTACTACTGTTATCCCCATTTTAATATGAGGAACTGAGGATGAGAGAGATGAGGTGACTTGTCCAGAGTCTCACAGCTAATTAAATGTCTGAGGCAGGATTTATTCTCTGGTCTTCCTGATTGCAAGTCCAGCATTCTAGCCTCTGTGCCCCCTAACTGCCTTTCTCTTCTGAAAGATAGGTTTTTATTGGCTTAATCTTCACAAGCCTATTATTACTGATGATCATCTTTGTTTACCTTAGGTTTGGTGCCCCAACTTATAGGGGTTGCTCCAGAAAAGGCTATTAAACTGACTGTAAGTAATGTTCTTTTTTTAAAATTTGGAGTAATTTACTTTGCCTTGTATCATTTGTTCAAATTTTATTAAGAAAAAAAGGGGATTTGGGTTACTGAAACCAGCAGAGTCTTAAAATACAGCTTTGAAAAATGTAAATTTATAAATAGCCATGTACTGGTTTTGAATTATGACATACAATGTGCCCTTGCTAGGAGAAAGAAAACGGTTATGTATCTGTAGAAGAAAAAGGATATGGGAACTGTTGGAAAGAATTTTTCTTACTACTCTTATCTTTTTAATCAGGTTAATGACTTTGTTCGGGACAAATTCACCCGAAGAGATGGCTCCATTCCAATATTAGCTGAAATCCTTGCTGGAGGTTGTGTAAGTGTTAATCATGGGCTATTTACTCATTTGAAAAGGAACTAACTTCCTCATAGTCTTTCTTTCCGAGAAAGAAATGTTCATTTGCTCTTTTATCTGATCCCAGGTTAGTCCAAGCAGTTTCTTCTTATCCTGGGCTGTCCTCCTGTGAAATGGCCATTGAATGTTTTGAGCAGCCTGGTTGGCTTTGAGTGGAGAGGTGGCAAGGGGAAATTGTTATCAGCTCTTTCTCTTAGAATTTGCTGACAGAACCTCACAAGGCTCTTTTTCTCCCCCTTCTTCTAAAGTTCCTGTTCTGAATCCCCATAAATATTGCAGAATGGAAAGAAGAGAAACTTAGTTGGCCTGCGGTAGTATATTTACACTGAGTAGAACTTAAAATCAATGTGAGGTGACTGATTAATTGGGCTATTATTACCTTTCAGGTAATGGGACTGAGAAACACATTGTGGTGTAATTTTCATTCCTTTTAGGGGAATAAATTCCTTTTTGGTTTTAGCTTCTCTGAAGCTATTGACACCAATCTCAAACCCAATGATAGAGTTTTGGCATTTACTTAAATTAGATAGAACAGGGCAGGGACCAGAATCTCTGTCCTCATCATTTTTTTTTTTGAGTACACTCTGGGGTTTAGACATAATCAGAAAGGTGGATTTTCAGCTCAGCTAATTTTGCTTGTGGGATTGGCCCCACATTTGGTAACATTATGGTGTATTTAAGGCTAGTTTAGCCCATTTTGTCCCTGAGAACTCTAATAACTTCCAGTTGAGTTGGCTGACAGGCCAGAATAAACCCTCCTCAGCTGGTTGTGGAACCTGAGGTGACGAGGTTGATGACCTCTGCAGTTTTTAATTCAGGGAAGATGCCCTGGAGGCCCAGAGAGAGAGGCTGCTTCTGGTTCTCCCTGATTAGATTTGGCAGCATGGCACATACCTGAGTCCTCACCTGTCAGCAATATATGTTCTTATGGAAAAAGCAGCTGTGTGTGTGTTGTGAGAAAGGAAAACCATCTTCACTGCCAAAAGCAGCTTCTTTTTCTGGAGGATGAGTGGTATGCACAGAATGCAACATGTGCCCAAGTAGTCTACAATTCTCATTTCTTAGGTCTTCCACCTCTACTCACATTAGATACTGTCATGTTTTCTTTGCATCATTTCCCACTATTCACCCCTCTCTTCTCCATATTCTTTCTCCCTTTCTTGATACTTCTCTTTCCCATCTAACCACTCCATAATATCCTTTGTTGGAGTCATTAATGTGTTTCAATGGATAGAGGTTGGAGCTAGGAGGTTCAGAATTCACCAGAGACACTTAATCCGTGTGTAAGCCTGGGAAAGTCACTTAAGCACCGGTGCCTTACTTTCCTCATCTTCAAAATGAAGGAGGCCAGACTCAATGGCTTCTAAAGTCCCATTCAGCTCTAAATCCATGATCCCATGTTCATTATTTATATTCTGTCCCATTAACATGGGTGTCCTCTTGGGCTCTGCCCTGAATCTTCTTTTCTTTTTATGTCCAGAATCACAGGCTTTCAGAGCTAGAATGGGCCGTAGAGCCTCTCTCTTTGGACAGCTGCCCTCCCAAATCTATATATTCAGCCCTGATATCTCTCCTGAGCTCCAGACCTGTAGTAATGACTGTCTGAGAGGGCATTTCCTAGATGTTCCAACAAAATCTCATATTCAACTTATGTTAAATGGAAATTATTACCTTTCTGTCTAAACCAGAGGTCCCTAAGCTTTTTCTGTGTCATGGACTCTGGCTTCTACTTGCCTTCCTAACTTTATTTCATATTGTTCTTTTTGAAGAACTTTACTTTCCAGAGGAATTTGACTCTTAGCTGTCTCCCGCACTTGACACACCATCTCAACTGCCTTTTTACATCCATACAAGGCATCCACATTGCCTGAAATGCACTCCCTCCTCTCTCTGCCTTGAAGAATCTTGGATTTTCCTGGGAAGGTTCAATTTATGTTCAGCTATCTCTGTGAAGCTTTCCTACAATCTCTCCCAGCTGTTAGTGATCTAACCTTCCTTAACTTGTATTATAGTTATTTATGTCCTTGTGTCTCTCCCTTGGAGAATGGAAGCTTGTTGAGGTCAAGGCAGTATGCTTTTTTTCTTGGTTATCTTCAGAACCTTGAGTGTTTATTGGCTTTTGTTATTGAATTTATGAGAGAACATTTCATAATTTCAGAATATTAGTTTTGTTTTTGCTTTGCAAGTTTTCTCTTGCTAGTTCAATATTAAATAACTGTATAGTTGGATAATATATAGATTCTGTCTATCAGACTGATGGGGCAGATGATGACTTGGGCCTAGAATTAAACAGGAGTTGGAAAGAGGGCTGGATTGCCTTCAGGAAAATTACAAAGCTCCTTTAATGACTCTCATACACCTGCCAGCAACAAAAGCCTTTTTTTAAAATGCCAATAGTTTTATGATTGCTGTGGGTCATGGAATAATACACTACCATCTCTGGAGAATTAAAAATGAGTGTCACACAGAGGGCAATGGAGAGGCACTGGTGAGTATAAGCAGGTAGCATCATATAACAAATAGGGACCTTCAAAGAAGAGGTGCATCAAAAGATGTCATCAGGACCATCAATAAGTGAAAAAGAAGATAGAATTGGTCATGTGGCTCGACTGAGGGATAACAGGTAGATAGCCCTACTTCTGCACTGGTATATTCTCAATGACAGGAGAACAATGAAAGTCTCCAGCACAGTGGGTGGCCTCTGGTGGCAAATTTTGGGATGACATGGACAAGACTTGCATAGGACGGGCAGGCTTGGACAGGTTAAGACCACAGCTACATTTGAATTTAAGTATTTGAAAAAAAAAGTGTGAGAAACATTTGTGTCAGGGATGTTATTGTTTCTATTGCTTCCATTTTAGTTTTCATTTCTTTAGAAAGCTCACTTACCCATTTCACAACAAGCAGGATTTTTTCCCAGCTAAGAAAGGAAGGAAAAAGAAAGAAAGAAAGAAAAGAGAAGAGGAAGAAAAGGAAGAAGGAAAGAATGATTTTTCTGTTTTGTGTTGCTAATTACTGTTCTGTTTACATTTGTGGAATTTCTAAAGGTTCTAGTCCAGGTGACTAAGCCGTTCAGATGAGATGAGAAACTGAGCCACAGGAATGAGGTGGTTAAAACCTAGCCAGCTTATTTTCTCATTAGTTGCCTTGTTCTTTATAGGATGTGTCTTTTCTTCAGGGAGCTTATTTAGAGATTGGGGCTTTGGCTAGGCTGGGCTGATAATCCCCTATGAAGCTTGGAAAGTGTTGAGGGTTATTTTGATGCTCTAAATCTCTTCTTTATCTATGATTCATTTCTAGAAGACCCACTGTCCTTAGTAGTCTTGGACTGACTGATTAAAAATTGATAGCTCAAGGAACAGAGTCAGGGTGGACTTTTATATTATGATAAAGTTAGGGACAATTGGTCTTCCCATTTCCTGACCCTTTCTCTTTTCACCCTCCTCTTTCCTTTCTCTCCCCAGATGCCCAATGTCCTCATGCATGCTCTACCCTTACTACTCCCTCCCAAATCAAATTCACCAAGAACCAAGTTATAAAAAAATGAAGGAGGCTTAATATGGTACCTCTCGAAAGGGATGTGTACTTTAACTTGGAATAATACTATTTGCCAAAGGAATGCACTTCCAATTGCAGAATTTTCAGACATGATTTGGATGGTGGGGAAGGTATTCTTTTTTGTGGGGAGAGTTTTTTTCTCCCTGAAATCATCCCCCTGGGAATTCTTAGTCTTGGGATTTAGTTGGTAAAGGTGTAGTTTTAAAACTCCCTGGAGCTGTAGGGCTGGATGTTGTTGGCACAGCCAGCACCCTGCTTCGAAGGATCAAGGGCACAGTATCTTCACAGTTAGAGAAAAATGCTGCCATTCTTCCCAAATAACCTAATTACAGTTTTTAAAATGTAGCTAATGCAAGTTAATCAGGAAGAGACGACCTAAGCTTTGGCACAGTGGAGATTGGCTCCTCAGGGAGTTGGTCTTTTGCAGCAAGACACTCTTCCTAGAGCTGGGACTTGAGGGTTTTGTGTGTGGGAGAGAAAATCCAAGGCCCCAACTCTGATCTCAGGGGAGGTAACTTTTTTTTTTGTCATGTCTGTAAAAGTTGGAATAAGGCTTTCCTCTCAGTACCTTTAGTGGCTGGTTGTCAGGATTGTTGGAGTTCTTGCTTTGCTCAGCTCTAATCTCAGGTAATAATAATGAACATTTTTGAAATCATTCTCTTTATAGACTTAAAAAAATGAAATAAGAAGAAACTTGTACTAAAGTTAGGCACAAGCAATTTCAAATACCCATGATTTCACAGGTGTGGCTCTTCTCCCCACCATTGCAGTTTGTAAGTTCTCTCCACCTTAGTCTTGGTGGGTTTCTGAGTCCCAAGATTCATCCCTTGGTGGACAACCCTTTCTGAACTAAATTAAGTTGATTTTAGGGAAGACAGGCTTGCAGTTTCGTAGGTCTGTTCTCTGAGCTTTTGTAGCTTGGTAAAACCTGTATAGTGTTTAAGAACTCAAATTCTCTTGCACATCATGAGTGGTTTGAGTAGTCAGTCAGCAAGCATTTAAGTACTCTGCACACACACACACACACACACACACACACACACACACACACACACACACAGAAATCGTGCTAAGCACTGGGGATACAAAAGAAAGCCAAAAGCATAGTCCCTCACATTCTAACATAGGAGACAACACATAAATAACTGTACATACCAGATATATACAGTATAGGATTTTAGTGGTGGGTACAGTTAATTATAAAGCTAGAAATGTAATTAATCAGCCTCTGCCACAACTCTGAACACAAAAGGTGCCAAATAAATGCCTAATGCATTAATGGCTTCTTCCTTTGGAATCAGACGTCCGGCTCATTTTTGCATTCATCTTGCATCTTGTCTCCAACATAGACAGGCCCAGAGCTTATAGTTCAGGTCAGTTATTCAGGGGTGAGATTAGAACAGTTTGACCTTCTTGACCTCCTCTTCCCCAGTAGAGGGTCTTTGTTCCATGAGCCATGTCAGAGCTGGGGAAAAAGAAGGAAGGTCTTCTTCACATAGAAAACTGTGAGTGATGGTGATAGTTTATCTCAACCCTGGAATATCACACATCTACTTAAAAAGAGAGCCACTCACAGTGGCTTTCACTTGTTTCATTGTGACAGCTTGAAACAGGGTTCTTTAGAGCAGCTTTATTCATTTCACCACATTACCCGAGAGATGTCTGTGCTCATACATGGGCTTCACATGCACGCACCCATCTATGCCGACATAAATGTTTGCTTTGGGATAGGCTCCTATTCTCAAGGTTTATTGTTTACTTGATTAGAGCCTTTTTTGTGGTCAGAGGTATTTCCATATGACAATATTTGATGAACCCCAGTTTCCTGGTGTGAAATACAAACCTCTTTGAAAGTACCTATAAGTAAGACATGGGTTTTTTTAATTTTAAGAAAAACAACTTTTTAAATAGAATGTAAATGGAATTGAATATAATAATGGAATGTGATAGAATAATGGGATAGACTATTAAGCCATATTTTTTGAAACTTTCAAATTATTAATCTAATTTGTAAACTTTAGCCAGTAGTCCTTGGCCATTGACATATATGGCATTTACAGTAAAACCTTATGATTTTGAGCTTCAGCAGTTTAGAATTTATAATAATTCAGACATGTTCGACTAAAATTTACCTTTATACTACCCACAAATGGTTCTTTCTTGCTGTTGATTGTAGAGAGTGTAATTATGATATGTGTGTGTGTGTGTGTGTGTGTGTGTGTGTGTGTGTGTGTGTATATATATATATATATATATATATATATGTATAGAGCACTATCTAGGTGACCCAGTGGATAGATAGAGTGCTGGGGTTGGAGTCAGGAAGACCTGAGCACAAATCTAGCCTCAGATATTTTTTAGCTGTGTAATCTTGGCAAATCATTTAAGTTCTCTCTGTCTCAGTTTTTTCACCTATGAAATGGAGTGCATATGCACCAGGGTTGTTCTGAGAGTAAAAAAAAAAATTAAGAGAGAGACTATTTGTAAGGAACACTTTGCAAACCTTAAAGTACTTTTTAAATGCTACTTTTTATTACTTTATGACATATGCCCACAACAGGTATATAACAATAATGATAGTGATAATTATAGCTAACAGTTATGTTATGCTTATTCTGTGCCAGGCACTGTGCTATTTGCTCTACAATTATAATCTCACTTAATCCTTACAACCCTAGGATGGAGATGCTGTTATTATCCCCATTTTATAGTTGAAGAAACTGAGGAAAACAGAAGTTAAGGGACTTGACCAGGGTTACACAGCTAGTAAGTGTCTTGAGACTAGATTTGAACTTGGGTCATCCTGATTCCAGGTCTGGTTCACTATCTGCTGCACAACTTAGTTGACCTTTTAAGCATTTATAAAGCACCTACTATGTGTCAACTACTGTGTTAAGCACTTTACAATCTCGTTTGATCCTTATAATAACCTTGTAAGGTAGGTACTATTATTATCCCCATTTTACAGGTGAGGAAACTGAGGCGAGTAAAAGTTAATTGACTTATCCAGTGTTACACAGCTAGTAAGTGTCTGATTTCTATTTAGGTGTTCCAGGTTCCAGGTCCAGCTCTATCCACTGCACCACCTAGCTGCAGTAGATATTATTACATAAAAGTTCGGGGTGAATCAGAAACTAGGGTGTTTTTAGATATACCAAAAACAAATCTAAATGTGTTTTCTCATTTTAGGAAACTTCTGGAAAAGCAAGTGAAAGCAAATTTCATAGATTTTCCTGGTAAAATTCAGGCATCTTAGCAGGAATTAGTTCGTTTGCCTCTTTCTTTCTTTCTTCCTTCCTTCCTTCCTTCCTTCCTTCCTTCCTTCCTTCCTTCCTTCCTCCCTCCCTCCCTCCCTCCCTCCCTCCCTCCCTCTCTCTCTCTCTCTTCTGTCTGTCTTTCCTTCAGCTTTTGAAGTCTTCAAAGCAAAATTCTGAGATGCCTATGCAATATAAAGCAAATTCTTTTTTTTTCCTTTAATATTACTTGACTTTTGTTACAGGCAAATTGACACCTGTAGTCTAGAAGTCCTCTTTTGAAATGTGCTTAATTTCTTTTTTTTTTGAGGGATAGCCACTTTACTTTATTTTATTTTATTGCCTAGATGCACTTTTAGTTTTTTAGCTTTTATTTAGCTTTTTATTTTTCCCCAGTTACAGGTAAAACAATTTTTAATATTTGTTTTTAAAACTTAATTTCATTTTCTTTGAAAGATTCTCAATGCAGGCATATCTCATTTTATTGTGCTTCGCTTTTTTGTGCTTCGCAGATAGTGTGTTTTCTACAAATTGAAGGTTTGTAGCAACAAAAACAGGCAAGTCTATTGAAGTCATTTTTCCAACAGCAAGTGCTCACTTCATAGCTTTGTGTCACATTTTGGTAATTCTTGCAATATATAAAATTTTTTCATTGTTATTATATCTGTGGTGGTGATCTGTGATCAGTGATCTTTGATGTTACTATTGTAATTGTTTTGGGTGCCATGAACTGGATAGACTCAATCTATAAATGTTGTATGTGTTCTGACTGCTCCATTGACTGGCTATTCCCTCATCTCTCTTCCTGTCCTTGGGCCTCCCTATTCCCTGAAACAAAACGGTATTGAAATTAGGCCAATTAATAGCTCTACAATTGCATCTAAGTGTTCAAGTGAAAGGAACAGTCAATCAATGTGGCAGACTTCACTGTTGTCTTATTTTAAGAAATTGCCACAGCCACCCCAACCTTCAGCAACCACCACTCTGATTAGTCAGCAGCCATCAAAGCAAGACCCTCAACCAGCAAAAAGATTAGAAGTCGCTGAAGGCTCAGAGGATGGTTAGCATTTTTTAGCAATAAAGTATTTTAAAATTAAGGCATGTTCATTTTTTAGACATAATACTATTGCACACTTAATAGACTACAGTATAGTATAAGCATAACTTTCATATGCACTGGGAAACAAAAAAATTTGTGTGACTCGCTTTATTGTGGTGTCTGGAATTGAACCCACAACATATCTGAGGTTTGCCTGGATTTGGGCATGAGCCATCTGGACATTTGCAGATAGTGGAGATTTAGAACACTAAACCTTTTAGATCTGGTAGGGACCTTAGAAGTTAATCTAGTCCAATTCTTTCCCTTGATAGATGCAGAAACTTGCCGTGCTGTCAGTGACAGAACCAATTCTAGAACCCAAGTCATAGATTCATAAAGTTCTTGGAGTCTTGAAGAGATCTTGGAGATCTATTCTGACTTCATCATCTTACAAGTTGTGATACATATCCTAACTCTCTGATCTCTGGTGGCCTCTCCAGCCACCTCCCTGTTCTGCTTAGAGAAACTTTCACCCTTGTAAATGTCTCTTGACCATTATTTCAGGAAAAGTCTCATTCCTGATTCTCTGACTCTCTCAGTCTTTCATAGGCTCACTAACCACCTTGCTGTGCAGGTTAGCCACCTCTCCCCCTCCATGAACCATTATCAAATCAACTCTGCCACTGTTCCTGGATAGGGTGGGTCAGTACATTCCTGTAACTTTCTGGGCCCAAATGCCTGTCCCTGGATCCTTGGCCACTACTCTCCTTTGTGTATTGTGTCCCCCTTCCCTTAGACTATAAGCTCCTTGAGGGCAGGAACTGGCCTTACTTTTTGTATTTGTATCTATACTTTATATAGGGGCTTAATACATGTCTTTTCATCCATTCCCCTACACCAACTACACCATTCAATAGCCATTGGGGTTTTTTTTTTGCTTTAAGGATTAATATTACTTGTTTTGCTACTTAAAGGGAGGCAGCATAAAACTGTAGAAATTGAAGTCTGTGAGCTTCAGTATTATAGAAGTATAATAGAAGTATAGAAGTAGCTGGCTTAGTGGACACAATGTTGGACTTAGACTCAGATTTGGGTGAGAATGCTATCTCAGATGCTACTAGCTTTGTGTAAAATTAGGCAGTTGAATTTGATTGCTTTTAAAGTCCCTTCTAATTCTAAATCTGTGAGGTAGCATAGTGGGTAGAGTGCTGAGTCTCAAGTCAGAAAAGACATGAGTTCAAATCCAGCCTTAGACACTTATTAGTTGTGAGACCTCCCCAGGCAAGTCACTTAACCTGTTTGCCTTAGTTTCCTCATCTGTAAAATAGGAATAATAATAGCACTTTGAAGGGTTGTGTGGAAATAATATTTGTAAAGTGCTTAGCACATAGTAGGTGCTATTTAAATGTTAGCTATTATTGTTATTCTTTGGATGATTGTATCTGTTTGTGGGAAAGAGACCGACATCCTCTCTACCGCTTTCCCATTATACTTCTTCCTTCCAATAGTATGATTAGGCTGAGTCTGTCTCAGCTACTAATTCTGTGGTTTTTGTTGGTTTGAGTTACAACTTTAAATGCATGTATTTTGTGGTCAGTGTTGTGCTGGGAGATACTGAGTAAATTGTGGTTACCCCACTAAGGAACTCAGAAACTGCATGTTTTCCAGCAGGAGGAGTCCAGGGACTTTGCTATGGAGGACTTTGTTTTTACCTCTTGTTCTTCAAAAATTAAAAAAAAAATGACTAGATTGAGCATTTGTATCCACATTTTTGTGGCTAGTGGGAAATCGCGCCAGTACAGGAGGCAGCAGTTCAAAGTAGGAAGTAAACAGGGGACTGAGAGGAGGCAGGATCTGGCCACTCCTTTGTAGACCTTGCCTCTGGGGTGGAATCAAAAGGGCAAAGGTCAAATGTTGTGGGATCCTTTCTGTAGCCCCAGACCAGCCTCAGGCAGGTCAGGAAGGGTTTGTGCCCAGATCTCAATCCTGCTGCCTTTTCTTCTATAACCTTTGTTGTCAGATTTATTTGGTTTATTTTCTCATGGGAGAGGTGGTAGAAAGTTAGGAAGAGGCTCATTTTAAATGACATGAGGTTAAATGGAAGTGTCGACTGTGATGTTTTCCTTAAATTTCTATTGCATAGGAATAACCCCTATTCAAAATGAAATTTGTCAACTGTTGAGTTCTCTTATAATTGATTTAAAGGAAAGAAATGACAACTTTATGTGAAAAATAAAAGGATTGAAATCAGCTTGAATATGAGTATTTGGCCTACTTTGAGAAAAGAATCTGCCCTGTGTGAGTGGGTGTTCAATGATGACCTCATCTCATGATGAAATAAAACAATTTGAAGCTCTTGAGCCATTTTTGGTGGGGGAAGCAAAAACTTCCAGATTTAATAGTAGGTGGCTTGTTACCTATTTTCTCCCTCAGTATAGGGGGAAAAACCCATCAAAAATATCAGGCTTGAAAAATCTCCATTTGAGATTGTGGAACTACCTGTAATTATGGGTTGGTTTTTTTTTTTAGCTCAAAGTCTCAAGTACCCCAAAGTACTTTGGGTTCCATTGTTTCATAGCATCTTAGAATCAGAGCTAGAAGGGTCCTCAGAGGTCATCTGGTCCAACTTCCTCATCTTCCAGAAGAGGAAACTGAATGAACCCTAGAGAAGTGACATGACCTGTCTGAAGTCACAAACTGAGGGACAAAACTCATTTCCAAACCTAGGTTCTATGACTCCAATGTCAGTGAGGTCTCACAATGCCTTTCCTGTGTCTAACCATTAGGTAGTGGCAAAACAAAAGAGGCATAGGAATGGAATGGAATTTTATTGTACCTAAAAAAAGGGGATAAATCTGAAGAATACAAAAAAAAAGAGGAAGTCAGCATTAGGTGACGCAGAGTAAAGGGATGGGTGCAGGGGGACAGGAGAACGTTAACAATTTTCTCATAAGACATTTCCTACCTAAGTTTGAAGTTTGAGGTCCATACTTAAACTAAGAGGATGCCTCTCCCATGAATGCTTTCTTATTATTACTAATAATTAATTAGGAATCGTAATGAAATTGATTTTTACATGCATTTTCTCACTTTACATGAATTAGCTCACAACAGTCCTGTGAGGCAGGTTCTAGAGATATATTATCCCCATTTTATAGATAAGGAAAATAAGTTGGGTTTTTTTGTTTGTTTTTGTGTGAGGCATTTGGGGTTAAGTGACTTTGCCCAGAGTCACACAGCTAGTGAGTGTTAGGTGTCTGGGGTCAAATTTGAACTCAGGTAATCCTGACTCCAGTGCTGGTGCGCTATCCACCTCACCACTTAGCTGCCCCTGGAAAATAAGTCTTGCAACAGCTTTTAAATGCCACAGATAGTGTCAGAAATAACATATAGAGACAGCTAGGTGGCATGGTGGATAGAGCACCAGCCCTGAAGTCAGGAGGACCTGAATTCAAATCCTGCATTAGACCAAACACTTGACACTTACTAGCTGTGTGACCCCAGTTGCCTAATTGGGCAAGTCACTTAACCCCAATTTCAAGAAGGAAGGAAGGAAGGAAGGAAGGAAGGAAGGAAGGAAGGAAGGAAGGAAGGAAGGAAGGAAGGAAGGAAGGAAGGAAGGAAGGAAGGAAGGAAGGAAGGAAGGAAGGAAGGAAAGAAAGAAAGAAAGAAAGAAAGAAAGAAAGAAAGAAAGAAAGAAAGAAAGAAAGAAAGAAAGAAGGAAAGAAAAAGAATATATAAACCCAGGTCTTCCCACTTCCCTCTAAGGCACAAGTGTCAAACATGCAGGCCACATATTGCTCCAGGGTGGCCCCATTGCGATATGTTTGACAAAACAAATAAAAATACAGTATGACAGATAATGTTAATTTGTGGTTTTCAAAGTCCATATGAGGCCTGCAAGGATGCCTTTCTATTTGAGTTTGATTCCATTGCTGAAAGGGATTTAAGATTTCAGTGTTTTTAGACATGTTATTAGGAACCTTTATTCTTTTCTCTGAAACTGTCTAATAACCTGAATAGTGTATCCACCACAGCTTGTGAAACTCAACACAAGTTGATATTTCTTTTCATTTTTAAAAGCCTACAGAAGTAATGTAATTGCAATATGCTACTCTATATCTGTTAAGCAGAACCCATAGCTGTGACTCGCATCCATGATTGTACGAACATAGTAGGGACTCGATAGGTGTCTTATGGCCTACTGGTGTCTTGGAAGGGGCGTGTATATATCTATACATGTGAATGCACATTGGTTAGATTCAGTTTTGTAAAACACCTGAGACATATTACTTGCTAAATGAAAGTAATGAAGAGAACCAATAATTAGTCCCTTAAAAAAAAACAACAAAAACCAACCTCTTTGTCCACCTAATTGCCCTCATTTATCTGTGAGCCTTTTGCATTTTCAAAGAAAGTCTCGGGTTAGTGTGGTGAATAGAGCTCTGAACTCAGGCAGGAAAACCTGGATTTGAATCCTACATCAAGACACATTATCGGGGTGATCCTGGAGGAGTCACTTAACCCTCTGTGAGGGTTGTTTTCCTTATCGGTAGAATGGGGATAATAATCACACCTGCCTATAGTGTACTTTTATATACGTAAATGAGATTCTATATGTAAAATACTTTGTAGACCTTAAAGAGCTATAGAAATGTTAGCTGCCCTGATGATGAATCGACCTCATCCTTCCTCTCCTCAAAACTCTCCAGTGTCTTTTAAAAAAAAACAAACCTTACTTTTAATTTATGGAATAAAACAAGCATTTCCATAACATAGTATAATAAAAAGATGATTGCACATGAAACTGCAAATCTGTTATGTACAACTTGCTATTCCTTTTATATAACAAAGTTATCATCTAAATTTCTTTTTTTTTTCCTCAGTGCCTTTTTGTTGCCTCCCAAGTCCATGGTACTCCATCTGCTATTCAAGGCCATTAACATGTTATCTTAATACCCTTAAAATACACACCAATCAATCTGGACTGTTCTCTGTTCCTGAACACTCTCTACTCTCTGTGTTTTTTCCTTTCTTTGATGATACTATTCTTTATATGTATACATCTCATTCCTTCAGTAGACATTATAGTTGTCTATTTATGTGTCCCAAATTCTGCCCTCTCTCCAGTCTGTAAATTTCATGGGGGGCAGACTATGTCTTACCTAAATTTGGTATCTTCCCCCCCATGGTGCTCTAAACATAACAGTTGCTTTAAAAATGTTTGTTGAATTGTATACCTCAAAAAGTAATTTGGTGAGTTGCTTAAAGGAATGGAAATATCAATTTAAAGAAGAGGGTGAGAGGGGGCTAGTTTGAAACTGGTCCTATTGTGGGAAGTACAGTGTATGTGTTAACTGAGGGAGATTACTTGTTTGTCTGGCAAGATGTTATTATTTATAATTGATTAAAAACATAAACTAAGTTCCTATTTATTTAAATGTAATGCCCCCATTTAATGAACATCACCCCAGGGCTGACATTGTCTGGTAGTCCCCAATTTTCTGTGTTATGATCAAAAAGTGTGCTTTTGTCAGCTGTGGTTTCGATCTACTTTAGAAAACGAAGAAATTTGGACCAAAATTTTCTTTGTTACCATTATTTTAAAGTATGACTTCAGGGAAGTCCGTACACTTTTCCAATTGGTTTGGTCTTTAACACTCCATCAGGAGGAATTATTTGGATTATCATTTTAACATAATTTGTCACCCAGCAATCTCTTAAAAAAATATTGTTTGCTGAGACTGAAACATTGAAATGTTTCCTCCTGCTGGGCAACAGATTAAAAGAGGGAGAGACACACAGAGGAAAATCAAGATGCAAAACTGGGTCAAATCATTGTGTTGGGCCATTGTGCCAATGGCATTATGGGGTTGCAGGGCTGGGCTGTTGCATATGGCTCTGGTCTCAGGAGATGATGAGACTGAGCAGCAAAAACTTGTTGCCTCTCCCTGCTCTATAGACAAAGAAGGGATTACTGTCCCGGGTCATAATGAGCAATAGGTTTCCCACGAGGGGGAGAGGGCTCAGGATCCAGCCCCAACATAACAATTTCCAAATGATTGTGATAGTCAATTTACAGAGGAGCTTGGGGAGAGAAGCTGTGGTTTTTAGCCAGAGGAAGGCTATAGTCACCATTCTTGGGGGCTGTTTCGTACATGTTTTATTGTTTTAGGAGAAATAAAGGAGAACTTGGACTTTAAGTTAAAAAAAAATCAGAGCCAGATTGTATGCTCCTTCTGCTTGGTAGAAAGCACAGGACAGGGCCTAGGTCACTTCTAATGCAGTCTTAAAAAGGATGTTGCTTAGGCTTTCCTTCTGTACTCATTCCCCATTGAGGATATCTGAGGATGTCACTTATATTTGAAATGCTGCTTGGTGAAAGGCCTCTTGCAGCAGGACAGGCCTTTGTGAACAGCTTACCATTATGGGATGGAGATGTGCAAAGAGGAATTTTTCTCCTCTGTGAGGGCTGAGGGGCTGAGGCAGTTGAAACTTAACACACACACACTCGAGAAACACTGTAGAAACCAAAGGAAGGGATGTTATCATTCATGTTAAACTTGTTTGTGCCTTTTCTTCTCTTCTCTAGTACTTTGTAAATTTCAGATGCAAAACACTCATTTTCCCATTTGAGGTTTCTGTCAGTCAGACTGCCAGAGCATGTATTGTTTTGGAGGGGAGGGGGCCGGAGTATGACAGAATACTCCCAGTGACTAAGTAAGCGATCTATTTCTGAGCTATGCTTTGGGAAGTCTCAGCACCTCTTAAGTAAGTGGCGATCTGTCTCAGCGCTGTGTTCATGGTGTTAGATTTGAAACTTGAACAAGAGTGGCTCATTCCCCCTCTGATGGGCCCAGAGGATGCCTGAGTTAGATTGATTGCTCTTTACAAGGCTCAGAAATAAAAGCCAAGAAGGATTTTCTGAAAGTTACATTAATGCTTAGAGGGAGGCAAGCAACTGAACAATTAATCTGAAAAGCTTTAAATGCCTAGAATGTGCTAGGCCCTGAAGATACAAAAGTAAAGCAAGAGGATGAGGGACATCTGTGAACATCACCCAGGAGCATGTGGATACTAGACTTTAGAACCACAAGGGCCCTTCTAGCTCGCCTAATTCAATGCCCTCATTTGTATAGAAGAGGAAGTGAAAGCCCAGAGAGGTTGGGTAATTTGCCTAAGAACACACAGATTATAGGCAGCCTGATAGAGACCCTCTTGAGGACAGGGACTCTTGTTTTTGTCTTCATCTAAGGAGCACCTAACACCAGTAGGTGCTTCATAAACGTGAATGAATGAAAATACTGGTATAAAATATATAGCTATGTAAATGTAAGCTTTTATTAAATGTTAAAGAATATCATTATAGGCCTTGTCTTGGAATCAGAAAACCTGTGTTTATAACCTGTGTCATTTTGGGCAAGTCATTTCACAACTTTTCTGGACCTAAGTCTAGATCCTGTGTACCTATGCCCCATACATAACTTTAGGTTTTTCATGCCTCATTGACTGATTTTTTGGAAAAGATTTAGACTAGCAGAAGAAAAAAAGCTGTATCCTTCCATCTATCTCACTTTCCTGTGTAGAGAATCCTTATTTAGTTAGCATAAAAGGATGGTTAAGGACAGACTGGATTGGGGAAAAAAGAAAAACCCACAATTTTCACATTTCCAGCCTAGGGAATGAAAAGATCCCAATACAACCAGAATTGGGCTAGAGCCAACAATGGGGATTAGCTCCTCTGGCCTGGGCTGGAGAGGCTAGCTGCAAACCAATGCAGGGTAGGTAGGGAAAATTTTCAGGGTGTTACATTTCGAACTGCCTGGCACATAATGAAGGCTAGTTGAGGGAACAATGATTTTTGGTGCCCCTAGCATCATGCCCCCAATTAGAGAAATTCTTAGTTTCTTTTCTTCCTTCTCTTGCAGGCTGGAGGTTCTCAGGTCATCTTCACTAATCCTCTGGAGATTGTGAAGATTCGACTGCAGGTAGCCGGGGAGATCACCACAGGTCCCAGAGTCAGTGCCCTGAATGTTCTTCGAGACCTGGGGCTCTTTGGGCTGTACAAGGTAAGGTAGTCTCCGTAGAGAGTAGGGGACTGACTATACCTTAGATGGACGGGAAAGACTGTGAAACCCAACTGTGTTGAACAAGACCTTTTCACATTTAAAACAAACAAAACAACCCCAATGCTTTCCTGCCCGGTGGCCCCTGGAGGAGAAAACACAAAAGGAAAAACACCTGAAGCTGTAGTCGAGGTAGTGGGATATACAAACATTGTCTCTGGCCCCCACACCCCAGTCACTGGGCTTTTATGCCTCTCCCCAGGGAGGCGTCTATTGCAGACCCTCTGGCTTCAGCCGCTCATCTTTTCATTTGGTTGGGGTTTGTGAAAAGTTTCTCAGCTTTTCCTTTTGTGCTTGTTTTGGAGTTCAAATTGTCTTACATTTATTTTGAATCTGTTATCTCTATTGTTATCTTCCCAGTGGGAGCCTCCCTTTGTCTTAATAATTTGACGACCAGGAAACTGTAGTAGAGTTTGGTAGGATTCAGATGTTTAAGAAGTTAAGTGGTAGGATTTGTCAATAATGAATTCCATTAAAAAAAAAAGCCCACACTGTACTGTACTTTAGCAAAATGCCAGTCAACAGATTCCTTCCCTGCAGGTATACTTACTCCCATCATTACAGATGAGATGAAATGGAGCAGAAGCTATTAGTTTTCTTAAACTAGGAAGTCTTTCTTCCCATCCCCTTCACTGGTACAAGGGGGTAAATTCTGCACCTAGAGGCAGCTGTGCACCGTGCTTCCAAAGCATCCTCCTGGAAGCTGGTTTATTTATAGAGCTAACACTTTAGAAATGTGTAAATGTGCCTCCGTAGTGGCAGCTTTTATTAGGAATTCTGTAGATTAGAGCCCCCCAGCTCTAGCGTTGTCTAGAGAGCCTTGCACCACAATTCCGTGGCAGGAGGAGAACAACGACACTTGGGAGTTTGGGGAGTTTTGGAGATTTGGGATTTCCTGCTTCCTTCATTGTTTCTTCCCCCAATTGCACCCCCACCTTAATGTACTGCTACTTTAAATTATTCCTCTTTATACAGTGCCTTAAGGAGACCTTGGAGTTTTTCTATGACTGACATTTGTCTTTTAAAAAACATCAGAAAAAAATTATGAAGATAGAGTTCTCATCTGCTCTGATCAAGACCAGGCAGTTGATAACTCATTGATAATTAGTGATGTAGCTTGGAAAGGCACTCACTGAAACCGAGTGGGGCAGGTGGTCTCTGGGTGATTTTAAACAGGCAGCCAGAGCTGAAAATTCTTATTTTTGCCAAATAACCCCCATCTTCACCTCTACTTCCCTCCCCCAAATGAGGGAAATAGAGAGGGTCACTGTTTCTCGTATCTGCTTGCCAGCTTTGCTGCCTCCCTTCAGAAGGAAGCCAGTTACAGTACCCTCTATGATCCCTGGTAGTTACTATATTTTGCCATGGACTGACTTAGTTCTCTGTTAGCTCTCTTGGCTTTCTTTCATTAGCAGTGGTGGTGGTGATTTTGAACAAAATCATGACCAGGATTTCTTCTATTCTCCAATATTGCTCTTTCACCAGAGGCAGCTACACATTAAGTCACTTAACCCACTAAATCAACCAGCAGTGAAGCTGTATGAAATAGTGGATAGGGTGCTTTACTTGAAGTAGAGAAGGCCTGGGTTTAGACACCCTCTTCAGATGTTTAGTAGCTGTGTAACACTGGGTAAGTAACTTAACCTTTCTGTGCTTCAGTTTCTTCATCTGTAAAATGAGAATCGATGGCAGCTAAGGTCCATTCTACCTCTCTGTAATCCTATAATATTATAGAATGCTATTAATCTTTTTTTAAAGAGTATTTCCCCCACCAATTATATGTAAAGACAATTTTTAGCATTCATTTTTACAAGATTTTGAGTTCCAAATTTTTCTTCCCCACTTCCCAAAATGGTAAGCAATTTGATATAGGTTATATATAGAAATGCTGTTTATCTTAAAAATAGAGTCTGTGACAGAAGCACCAATAGCTTCTTAGTTGTTTATAGTGGTTCCATTCTTTAGGTGGCCAGCTGAAGGTACCTATATTTATTAAGCCTTAGGGAACCTTAGGAAGAAGTTATCTTTTTTCAAGAAGCATTTATTAAGTACTTTCTTTTAAAATTCTTTTTGTTCATTTTATTTGCTTTTTCCCAATTACATGCAAAATTTTTTTAACATTTTCAAAAAATTTTTGAGTTCCAAATTCTCTGCCTTTTTCCTGCCTGTCCCTGCTCCTTGAGAAGGCAAGCACATTGATTTCCATCGTGTGTGAGGTCGTGCAAAACATAGTTCCATATCAGCCATGTTGCAAAAGGAAACACAAACAAAATAAAATCATAGAAAGAAAGAAAGTTGAATGCTTTTATCTGCACTCAGAATTCTTTAGTTCTCTCTCTGGAGATGGATGGCATTTTTCACCATGGGTCCTTTGGAACTGTCTTGGATCATTGTCTTGATCAGAGCAGCTAAGTCTTTCACAGTTGATCATCCTTACAATATTGCTGGTACTCTGTACCATGCTCTCCTGGTTAAGAATAAGTTATTTAAAACCCTACTGTGGGTGTGTATCCCTCCTCACAGCGCCCCTCTCTAATAACTACCCCCCTCCTCCTATTCCCCTGCCAGATCCCTGAAAAACTATTGAAGTTGCAACTGGCTTTTCACCTGGAGACCTTTTTCCCCACTTGGGTAACTTGCTAGCTTAATTCTCCCTGTTTATACAACTGGTGTGCACTGTTTTCTCTGTATGTGACAGGGTGCCAAAGCGTGTTTCCTCCGAGACATTCCCTTCTCTGCCATCTATTTTCCTGTTTATGCTCACTGTAAACTCCTCCTAGCTGATGAAAATGGACATGTTGGAGGCTTAAATCTCCTGGCAGCTGGAGCTATGGCAGGTAAGAGTAATTTTTTTTTAATCAAAAGAGCCTTTTATTTCTTCTTTGCACATAGAAATATAGAGTCTACAGGTACCTGTTCCCTTTATAGAGCCAGGATTATTGTTTGTAGATGACTAAGTTTAAATATGATCACCAGTCTCCTTTGTGGGATATACTTTAATTCTGATGAGAGCTAATTACATTTGCATAATGTGGATAAACAGCTTAATGCCGCTTTAGCAACTTGTAGCCAAATTAGATCTGCCCATCTAAATTGGGCTTTCATCATTTACATGTTTCAGAAGCTTCTACCCTACTGTAAATCTTGGGTGAGGCAAACCAGCAATTTAGAAGGTGATTGGAGCTGGGGATGATGGGAAGGGTTCAGGAGGCTGAGGAGGTTTATCTAGTTATAAATCAGGTATCAGGAAAGGTTCTAGTCTAAAAGGTGTATTCAGTAAGAGTAAGAGTCTCTTCCCACTTCAGCCTATAACCTCATGCTTTTCTTCAGATGTTTGATTTGTAGCGGTAAGTAAAACAAGGTTTCCTTGTGAGCTGTCAGTATTCAACAGTAACACAGGAGAGAGAGTCACACAGTCCCAAATCACTCGACATTTACTTGCATGTCAGCAAGTGTAGAGATACAGCGTGATGTAGCACAAAGAGAATCAGCCTCAGAGCCAGGGAGACAAACGTTCAAGTCCCACCTTTGATCGTAACTTTTCAGGGCTCTAGGAAATTCCCCAAAACTGTAACTTGCAGACAAGGAACAGACCCAAATTAGTGGGAGATTCCTCACTTGGGTGTTCTCTATACCAGTGAAATCCCAGGTCTAGTCCCCATCCCCTCTCCAGAAAGTACAGTTATCCCTTCCACATCTCAACTATCCCTCTCTAGGTATTGATACATCATGGGTTGGAATAAGCAATTGAATAGGAATTTGGGGGAGTTTTGTGGAAGCCGCAGATGACACTCAGAGGCCAGCAGACAGCACAGAAAAAGTTTAGAAACTCAAAAATGCATAAAATATATGTGTAGTATTGTATAATATCAGCATATTTTATCTCTTAATACCACAATAATTCAGACTTCTCTGGTACGAAGAGAAGGCCAAAAATTTTCACTTGGATTTCCCAGAATGTGGGGTTGTGCCCTTAACCCCCAGATGTGGAAGGGATAACTGTATAAAGAGAGAGGCGGAGGGAAGAGCATGACTTTGAATAGTTCTATCTCCAACCTCCAAAACATGACCCGCCAGTCCTGAGTCCAGGGTTCAGACACTGCTTTCATAGAAAATGTTCCCTGGCAATGTGACTGCTGGCTTTAGCAGGATGGTCTGAAGATCCATCTTTTCCCAAATTTAGGTGCCTAGGGGCTTCCTCAGGTCCTTTGAGGAAGAGAAAGTGAGGCTAGTAACTTTGTACCTCCCTCACTCACTTAAATCCATTCACTTGCCTGTTCTGGCATCACCTCCCCGATGTGGTGGTCCTTTTCCAGAACAAAGGACAAATAACAACCAGCAAAGCAGGGCAGGGCCATGCCAGTCAGACAGATGTCCACAGCTTTTCAGCCTATGATTGAGAACCTCCTTCCAAGACTGGTTACCACCAGAGCTGCAGGAAGGCATTACCATGTTTCAGCAAGTTATTTGCTTTATTCTGCCTCTTCTCTTTATTAAAGTGGACAGTTGGAAACCAGAGAGTTTATTTTCTCTGTACTTGGTATGGTGTGCTGGCCTCACTCCTTTCTGAAGCTCACTCATTCTGACTGAAGTCTCCCCATTTTAAATTGGGGTCAGCACTCCCATGCCAAGCTTTCTTCATGTAATTTCCAAATCAACAACAAAAAGCAGCAAGAGATGAGCTGTCCAAGGCCGGCCAGGCATTGTGCCTTGGGTTGAGCTGTGGTTGGTTTCTTTTTCAGTTGGGAGAGCCAAGTAAATAAACCAACCCAAACTTATATGGTTCTCGAAAATGTCATCTCCATGAAATGCTGTCAATCCCAGCTTCTCACCCACAGTGATTTGATAGGAATTTTTCAAATCAGAAGTCAGTATTTCTAATGTTTACCCATAAATGGTTGAAGTGTATGTGGTCGCTGAGGAAAGTACCAAATACCGTACTAAGGAAAGTCATTCATCCTGAGTTGTAGGAGTTGCAGTTTTAAACTTGGTACAAGAGTGGGGTGGTATTTGCTTTTCTCTATAACGTGCCTGCCCCTCCATCAGCCCTTCTAACTTTGGTAGCTGTTTCAGTGGTATTCTGATAGAATTGATTTTTTTAAAAAAATCTTTTTGTGTTATTCCTTTGTTCCCTGTTTTTGCTTTTATAAATGAACTGTGGGTTGGTGAAATCCATTTTCTGGATCCTGCTGATCGTCTCAGTGTGACCCCAGGAATCTCAGATACAGTAAATGATATGCCCTTTAAACAGCTAGCTGTCCTGATTCTCTTAAACTGATGGTTTCTCTTCCTCCTTGGCCTGCTTTACTGGCCTTCACTTCAGAAACTGGTACCAGTGGGGGTCACCTATTTTTATGCTGGCCCATACTGCAGGTAGACCATCCTAATTACTAATATTCACAGAGCAAGGTGGGGTTGATGAGTCAACCACAAGTTGGTGTCAGATGTATTTAGCAGCTCATTGATACATGCCAACATCTTACTGGTTTTATTTTATTACCTGTGAAAATATTTGCATCTTCTTTAAGAAGAAATGGGGAGGTATTTAATGTGATTGATAATGCAGCTGGAAAGAGAACCTTGGAAAGAAATGTTCTGTTTATATCACAGCATAATTTTTCATATGGTTCTTTTGACTCATATAATGTAGAATTATTTTCAATTCTTGTCACAAAATATGACATTCCTAATTTAGGAGAAACACAGAAAGGTTTTGCTCTGACCCCTGAAGTGACTAACAGTCATCTTATGCCTTTTTTTTTTCCATTAGCACCCAAGTGCCTATTTAAGAAAGTTTAAGCTTCCCACAAGGGTTAAAGTTGGTAGTTATATTGTTAGAGGTTAGAAGTATTTCTCTCTTACAGGATACTTTGGGTGAATTAAATGTGGTTTTCTCCTGAAAGGTGTGCCTGCTGCTTCTTTGGTAACCCCTGCTGATGTCATCAAGACAAGGCTGCAAGTGGCGGCCCGTGCCGGTCAGACAACGTACAGTGGTGTTATTGACTGTTTCAGAAAGATACTGCGAGAAGAAGGGCCGTCGGCGTTCTGGAAAGGGACTGCAGGTAGGGGCCAGGTTAAAGTAGAACACTTCCTTCCCACTTTGCCAGATCCATCCTTGGTTGCTGAAGTCAGCTGACTTGCTTCCTTCCCTTTTTGCAGCCCGAGTGTTCCGATCCTCCCCCCAGTTTGGGGTTACGTTGGTCACCTATGAACTTCTACAGAGATGGTTCTATGTCGATTTTGGAGGCCTGTAAGTGCTGCTGTGGATTTCCTTTTATAAAGAGAGAGTTGAGCTGTGCTAAGTTTTTTAAGGTTATTAGAGGGCTGGCAGAAAAACACTTTCTGGGACACATTCTTGTAAACTAGTGGCATCAAGAGACCAGGAAGAATGAGATGGTGTATCTTGTAGGTTGTCCCTTAACTGTCTCAGGGAGAACAGAGGGAGGTAACAAAGTAATGTCTAGAAACACCTGCATTTTAACAAAGTGTTATTTTTTTCATTTTTTCATAGCTCCATTAATCCCTTTATCCTATCACCCAACAATATATAGTTCTAATTTCAAAGCAGATGTCATTACTGTAAGTCAGAGTAGAGTACATGTATTTTTTTTTGCATTGATATAGAAAAGATCAAGAATTTCCCATTGTAAATAACTTACTTGTTTCAGTTCAAATAGTGGTAGAGAGAGCCATGAATGTGTGTGTGGGGGGGGGGGAATAAGTGGGGTTTCTAGTGGTATAATGGGTAGAGTACCAGGCCTGGAAGGAGGAAGGTTTGAGTTCAAATCTAGCCTCAGATACTTATTAGCTGTGTGACCCTGGGTAAGTCACTTCACCACTGTCTGCTTCAGTTTCCTCATCTGTAGAATGGGGACAATAACAGCACTTACCTCACAGGGTTGTTGTATGGTAAGCTCTATATAATGTTAATTATTACTATTGTTATGATTATAGTTGGAAGAAGGGCTTTAATAGTTATACTCATGGGAAGGAACCTCACAGATCATCCAGCCCAGGGGTGGGGAACTTATTCTGTAAAGTTTAGATTCAGTCCAAGGGGTGCACTTGAGGACCTAGAGGGCCCCATGTGGCCTCCGCTATAGCCTACCCCCTTATTTTACAGATGAGGAAACTGAGGCCTCCAGAGGCCAAGTAGCTTGTCCAGGTTCTCACAGGTAGTATTAATGGGGTAACCGTGGGTCCAGGACCAAGAGAAATAGGATTCTGTCAATTCATTTTGGAAGGAAAGGGTAGACAATAGAAAGAACATTGGCTGTAGATTTAGTGGGCCTGAGTTAAAATCCTACTTCTGCCACAGATCCATGAGATACTGGATGTGTCACTTAACTTCCCTGGGCCTTTGTTTCCTTGTTTGTAAAATGAGGAGGCCACATGTGGCCCTCTTCATAGCCTCCAAGATCTCCCCTATCCCTAGATTTCTGATCATTCTGAGGGTGGAGGCCAGGCTTTAGTTCAGTTTCACAAAAGGTGAATTTGTTGATTTATGGTAGCAGTTTTATGTGGTTGAAAATTGGTTCCAGTTATCTATAAAGAGTTACCTTCTAGGTAAGTCTGCGTTGGAGGCTAAATCACAAAATTAGGAGGTTGCTCACAGTAAACAGAGAGGGATATTCTCGAGGGAGGTTTCCATCAAACCTCCCAGTATTGCTTTTCTGCATTTGAGAGCTCCTTCTGTCTAAGGAACCTTCGACAGTTTACTGGAATTAAAACATTCTTTCTCTCCCCCGGACCATGTAGGAGAAAGACAAATTCTTGGCATTTCACTCTTTCTTACACAACAGAAACCTTGATCATGACACCCCTCTCCTCTGCCATGTGCTACAATTTCCAAGATGACAAGTTTAATCTTACATTATTTACACTCTCAATTGATGCTTTCCCCTTTAGGAAGGCCCCTTTTGCCCCTTGCTGAGATTCAGAAAGCACCTTGTCTTGGCAGCAGCATGCTTACAAACCGTGTCTTAGGGTGTGTAACTTCAGTAAGGGACTTCCCTGAGAGGGTGGTACTTTCTGGTCTTGCCTGCTCATTCTTGGGAAGTACCCCCTTTGGAGCCAACACACTATATACTTAGTATAGCTGTTAATCTCCAAAGCTCTGTTTTATTGACCATGTTTGTTTTCTTTCTATCCCCTTCTACCAACAGCAAGCCCTCGGGCTCAGAACCTACCCCCAAATCGCGCATCGCCGACCTTCCTCCTGCCAACCCTGATCACATCGGTGGCTACAGACTGGCGACGGCCACTTTTGCGGGCATCGAGAACAAGTTCGGCCTCTATCTCCCCAAATTTACATCTCCGGTTGCTGCTGCAGTTCAGCCAAAGGTGGCGACGGCACCGCAGTGAGGAGACGCGTGTTCATCGTGGCCAAAGGCTGTGATGGAGAAAGGCACAGGAGGGCAGCACTGTCATTTACCCAGTCAGCTGCATGGTTCTAGCTGAACTGAGAATTTAAACCAGTTCTTTCTATATGGTATATACATATATTTGTTTATAAAGTAATCATTTGCACAGAAAAACCACCACAAGAGTTTCAAGCTTAAGTCTTGGTGTTGAAATGTTTCTTGTTTTTTTCTAAGCCTGGCATGAGTTAGCGCCCTAGACTCCGCCTGACACGGCTTGCACTTAGTGACTGTACATATTGTACATCTTTGTACAGAGACATCATGGCACCCTCACCCTACCAATGCCATTTATAGGAGGGGAAAGCAGTTCTGAGTGGCTGGGAATGTACAGAAGGTTTTGAAAGTGTTTTATGAAGAATCACATGACAATAAAAATGTATTAAAATTAAATTCCTTCTTTTATTGGTGACGTGGCAATAAAGCATCAGTAGAAGATGTATGGAATGCTTGGAAATGACTTTTCCATTCTGGAATTTTTTTAAAAAGTATTTGCTGCTAAAGGCAGAATGAGAGCTGCCAATGACATGCCTGGATGGCACTTTCTTTGAAAAAAGACGCATACTAGTGGGAGCCAAAGGACTAGCATCATGACTTCTGTGTCTCATTTTTTCCCCTTTTTTAACCTGTGTTTAACATGCCCCCCTTCTATCACGGCTTCCAGTATAATCCTCTGTTCAGTCAGTAGGTTCCTTCCTGGACAGCTCTTCTTTTGCCAGATTCTTTTCTGGCAGCCTTGCCTTATTCTGATACAGCAGGGGTGAGGCTCCACCTTGCAGAACAGTAAAGGCTGCCTTGGCAACGGGCTGGAAGTTTGAAGCTGTACCTTAATTTGCCTCCAAATGGACATGATTCCAATCCAAAATAAACTGCGCACCAAAATGTATGTTTGTCCTCGGATCTTCCTTAGTAGGTAAAATATGAAGTGCTTTCTGGTCTGGTTCAATACCAACCTCCAAAAGCTGGTATATGGATTCATCCTCAGCCTGCCACTACAGGGAGCATACTGTGTTTAAAAACAAAACCCCCAACATGAAAACCCATGTAATGGATGGCATGGTTGGCTTAAAACAGGTTTTTGTTAAGGTGCTTTTCTTCCTTTGAGGCTCTTGTTAGCTAGAAACTCACTCTGCAAGGATCAGGGACCACATTATATGTAAATATGCTGTTTATCAGCCACATCCCCCATTTGGAACAGGACTGATTTGACTTGCAGTTAGTTCACAATTTGCTTCATCACATGGATTTGGGGAAATTCTCTTGCTGCCACTGATGAGTTAATATGTGATTGGCAGTCAGGGCTAGGTGTCTGTATACAAACATCTCCAAGGAACAAGTTTCCAGACACACAAAATCACCCTGTATTCTACATGGGGGAAATGGGGGGGGGCCTGGGACAATGGGGGAGGAGATGCTATAGTCTGAACAGAAATGTGGCTGATGGCTGTTCCACAGTCAATTCAGGATTTCAGGCCACAAGGCCTCAAAACACTTGCTCTGTCAACAGCAAGTTATTTCCAAACGGCTTCAGGCCATCTTGATTAGGTTGGATCCAATGTTTTTAATGGCTGAAACTACTTTGAAGAAAAACTATGGGTTTGGGGAGGGACAAAGAAGAGATCTTTTGCTTTCTTAACAGGTTAAAATCTCTTTGAGGACAGAGTTGCCAGCGTGCCCTGCTTAAACAAAATATGCTGTGATGACTGACATTCATAGGAAATGAGGGAAAATGACTTGTAAAGCAGGCTATTGAAACATCAATTCCTCCTCATCCCTTTGTCCCCAGATTCTCCTGATGTCAGGGCAGTGCTCACTTTCTTAGGACAATCAGTATTTCCATGAGTCACACCATGGCTGTCACTTTGATTTGATTTTGAAAATCATAACCTTTCAATTGATCAACCAAGATTGTGACTACTAAAGAATATATGGAAAACCCTGAACCCTCGGTAGCCCTACTTGGGTAGCCCTGCTTACCATCTCCAGGGGAGATAGGGAGTTGTATAATAGGATGGTAGTTGTCTTTGTGGTTGCCACAACCCTTCATTCCAACCAGTGGGTGCTCTGAGAAGTATCGATGGTAAATTCATGAATATATAACCCAGGGCTAGCCTGTTCAGAAACCCACTTTCTATAACTGAATAAGCAAATGTGTCTGAAGCACCATTAAGAAGTGAACACTTCATTTTGCAAAATGTGTCTAAAAAGGCTTATAGGAGGTGGAGAGTTGCAAATTTAAAGGTTGATTAATAACTCTGCCTTTGCTTTACTGAGTCACTATATTAATATCTTTGTACACATGATGCTGTAATCCGCGTGGTATAATAAGCACTTTCCTCACAATAGCATTAAGATAGATAGTGCAAATATCATTACCTCTCTTTTATGGATGGGGAAAGTCCAAGAAAGGTTAATTGATTTGCCTGGGGTCACAGAGGTCGCAGGCTGTAGAGCTGGTCTTCTGGTTCCAAACTCAATGCCCTTTCTACTGAAGAACACTGCCTTCAATAAAAACAGTTCTTGGCTTCAGGGAGAGGCCAGGGTATCTGAGCTTTAAGGGCCTTGCTACACAGGCTTGAACAGGCCAAGCCTGGGCTGCAGAATGGGGTAGGAAAGGGAAAGTTCTTATCTATTAATTCAGCCTTTTGCTAATTTTAAAGAGCTGCAGGAGTATGAGCAGAGACCTCCAGGACTCCTTAAAACACTCAACTCTACATTCCATGTGCACACAATACCCAGGAGCTGCACCCTCTGACCCTGTTAGAAGTACTCACTTGTTGATGAGGTTAGCTTGTGGAGTGTTAATTACTCTCAAGGCTTTGTCTTGTTTAAGAAAAGTGCAAAAGGCCTTCATTGCATAAATACTGGTCAAGCAACTAGTGCATTTCAGAGGGGACTAGATTCATTTTGCAATGAAAGGATGAGAGGGCCTTTTCTGAATTTCTTGCTGTCAACTTGAGCATCTCAGATTGAAAAGAGGTGGCCAGCATCCATTAACCACAACGACCCCTGAAGTACTGTCCAAATTCTTTATTGTATCAAGAATTTGAAATTAACAAGCCACTAGTTAGGCCTTGTAAATCTACATTAGAGGAAGTCTGTTGTGACAATAGACATGAGAAAAGGTTTGGGGATGTAATTAGAAAGTGGAGTTTGGATGAAGCAGAAAGCTCTGCCACTGGAGATCAGAAAAAGGCTAAGCAGACCACTGCTGTAAGATGAAGCTCACCATTTAAGCGAAGCAGATCCAGAGGCCCATAAAGTAACAGACTGTCTTTCTCCTCTGTCTCCCAATTCAATCCAACAAGTATTTATTAAGCTACGTGCAAAGCACTGGGAATACAGAGGCAAAATGACACGTCTCCCTCTCCCTTCAAAAACCTTACGATACACTAGTCAACAGGTAAGTTAATGTAGGGTGAGTTTAATTTTTTTTCTTTTTTTGAATTATAAACTAACACACGCAAACATCCACAGACAACAAAAGAAAACACAAAAGAGGATCGTATATGAACCAGTGACCTTCGGTTCTGCAGGGTTTATTTTAAAAGAAGTCATGAGGAATAACATGAGGAAGAAGCCAGAACTAACAACTGAGGGGAACAGAAGACTTCCTCGGGACCCAGCCAGTGAGCTGAGCCTTGAAGGAAGCTGGGGCCTCGGAGGGGTGCAGCTGGGCAGGTGTGCATCTTGGGCAGGGAGCACCAGTTTTGCAAAGGCCCAGGTGGGAGGTAGAGTGTCAAACTGGGGCAACTTCAAATAGGCCAGTTTAGCTGGAATTTATGACGTGCCGTAAGCCTGGAAAGGCAGGGAGGAGCCAGGTTATGAAGGGGGTGGCAGAATACCAACTGCAACCTGGGGATTTTGTACTTCATCCCGGAGGCGATGGGGAGCCATTGGAGTTTCTTACAGAGCAGCCCACCACGGGACCTATCTAATTACTGACTGGGAGTTCAGGGGATAGTTAGGCAGTAATTGAACATGAAAACACAATTTACACATTTTGCTCTGGTGAGGAGAGGAGGGCACGTTCCTGGGTTTTATTCCTAGCTCTGTCAATAAATTGCTCGGTGTGTGACCTAGCACAACTTATTCAAACTGCCTGGTCCTCAGTTTATTTATCTGTTGAAATGAAGTAACTGAACTAAATGACCTTCAGGGTTCCTTCTGGCTCTGACATCCTATCATTTTGTATCTTTGTAGGAGAATGATAAATGACACGCAGTTCAAGAGCAGCAGTTACACATTTGTCTAGCAATTTTAAAAATCTAGTACTAAAAAGGATCTGTTTGTAATTCTAGCCCTTTATTTTCATGTGTCTAAAAAAGGACACATTGTTCAGTCATGTCCAACTCTTTGTGACTCTGTGGACCATACTGCCCATGGGGTTTTCTTGGCAAAGATACTGGAGTGGTTTGCTATTTCCTTCTCTAGTGGATTAAGGCAAACAAAGGTAAAGTGATTTGCCCAAGATCACACAGCTAGTAAGTGCCTGAAGCCAGATTTGAACTGAGCTCTTCCTGACTCTAGGCCTAGCACTCTATCCACTGAGCCATCTAGCTGCCTAAAAAAAAAAAAGACACATTAGGTGGTCTCAATATATTCCATTTAACATCAATGTGCAACTGAGTCACAAGATTCTTTTTTTTTTTTACAGAGGTTTTCTCATACTTCAATGTACTGACTATGATTCAATTACTTAATCATAAAGTAAGAGCCTGAGACTGAGCAAAGCATTTATTTATACTAAGTATTTAGGTCTATGCTTCTTTTCGAAAATGCTAGTTTATTGGGACAAGAGCCCATTTACTCCTTGAAAGGCAGTCATATCTGTCATATCTGATATGACCACACAGGCATTTGTATATCTCTTCTACTTCTGATTTTACAAGGAAAAAGTAAATAAATTTGATCCAGATCATTATTAAAACTTAAAAAAAAAGGACTATGTAGTGAGAAAATTCAAAGACAATAAAATTATTCTTCATGGACATTAAACTGATTTTCTGGTGGTGTGTTAGCTTTCTGGAACCCAGGTAGTACATGTTCAATAAGGAGTGTGTGTTCTACACATTTCCCAATTCAATTCACAGTCACTGCCTTACTGCATTAGCATCAAGTCATCAACAACAGAGGGAAGGAGAGGTATCGTTCCATACCATATACCTCCGAAGCAGTGACTGACAGGGTGAGGTCTTTCTTTTAAAAGCCCAGTTTGAGTATGAGCTGTTCCATGCTTTGAGTTAGTAATGAACATAAAGAAGTCAACCTGAGATTTCAGTTAGAAAATTACAAGCAATATTGGGATTTTGAAAAAGTTTGCAAAAGGAAAAAAAAGGCTACTGATTGGCTGTTCTGAAGCCATTTCAGTTTAAAAACTGCATAATGAAAATCAACATGTTTAAGATCCACTTGACCTCTTAAAGAGTGTGAGGGCAAAGTGTGGCTTAGTTAGCAGGCATATTTTCGGCACCAAAATGTAGTCAGCTGTGCCCTTCTCTCTGCCCAGCTTGCTGTCAAAAGGACTACAGTCTGGATGACTGTTAAACCTCCTTTTGGCTCTGGTCAAAAACCTGGGAAGCTTTTCCAAAATGTAAGACTTAGTAACAGTTTCTTCTACATGAAAAAGCTTTGAAAAATGTAACACTACACAAAGAAGAGAGATTCTTTTGGGGGCAACACTGTGAATGAAAGAGCAGCTTAAAGGATTGCTGGTGGATACATTTATCTTAATGCTCCTTTTAAAAGGGGGATAACGGACACATGTGCTGGATTACCTTTATTTTCATGAAACCCGCTCTTCACCAAAACCCAAATTGCCCCCAGATCTGTAAAACAGTAGGAACTGGCACTAAGAAAACAATTTCTTATTTACTTCATTTGGTCGATATGCAGTAGAAGGAGCACTGGATTTTGAGTCAATTGATCTGGGTTCAAATTCTGACTTGGCCACGTCACAAACTATTTCACCTCCTTTCACCTCAGTTTATTTATCTGTAAAATGAGAGGTGTAGAAGATGTCGAAATGCCCTTCCAGCTCTAAGGGCTGTGAAATAAAAAGCTCCATTAGAGCTTTTCTCTACAAACTCTTCCTATGATTACTAGGAAAACCTAGGGTCCGCCCCCCCCTTTTTCTTTTGGCCTCTGAGTCAAGCCAGAATAAAGAAAAAAAAAAACACCCTAAAGGGAACCTCAGTGATACCTTCACAAGAGATGAGGTTTCCCCATGCAGCTTGCTTTCCTTCTGCCCAGGACCCAGGCCCAAACTCTGGCACTTGTAGGGCTAAGTCATGTTGAAAAGAACTCTGTTTCCCCAGCATTGAAGCAGCTGAAGCTGTAGCATCAGCACAAGCTTAATTATACAGCTTTTTATATTTAGAAAATGTCAAAATACTGACAGATTGAAGATATAAACGTTCAGCAGTGAAAGTCAAAAAAAAGGAGAAAAAAAAGATAAGGCCCAAAAGAAGGGGAGGAGGGGGAAAAAAAACCAAGATTATATGCTTGACACTAGATTTTCATTCAAGACCTTCCTTGGAATTAAGAGTGATGGGGCAGGGGTGGGTCTGTGGGGGGGTAGGGTGGGGGTGTTACGGCCTATCAGTATTAGAACAAAATAGAGAGAATAGATGAGCCAATGTAGTTTCACAACATGGAAAAAATAGGATCATCCTGAGCACTACTTTTCCTCAGTCCCTCCTTCTAAGAGTTTTCAAATCAACACTTCCACATGAAAAGGCTGTCTGAACTTTCTAAAGGACTAAAATGTGCTCTGTGGAATGGATCAGTGAAGAGCTTCTATGAGTGAATTTTTTGATTTTATAAAAGACATCAACCTTTTCCTCTAAATGTACCTTTATCACAAAAGCAGTAAAAATCCTTGACCCTGAAAAAAAATCCCATTTATTAAAGTGATCATAGTTCCTCCCAGTCCCTTTCTAAATGGAAGGACAGAGTGCCTCACTCTAGCCTCAGTCAATGTAAAATTGGTTTTTGTTGCTTTAAAAATCTTGACACTGATTATGGGCACCGGAAGTGCCAGGCCTGGATCTGGAAGCCTCATCTTCCTAAATTTAAATCTGGCCCCAGATACTTAATTGTGTGACTCTGGGCAAGTCACTGTTTGCCTCAGTTTCTTCATCTGTAAAACAAGCTGGAGAAGGAAATAGCAAACAGCTCCAGTATCTTTGCCAAGAAAACCCCAAATGGGGTCACAAAGAGTCAGACGTGACTGAAAACAATTAAACAACTCATATCTAATTTCATAGTAGTTCACCTTTACATAGTGTTTTGTAATTTACAAAGTGCTATATTACCTCAGCTCAACCTTGCAACAACTCTGAGATGGCCAATATTAACACCCTCATTTTACAAATATGGAAACTGATTTGCATGACTGCACGTGTATAACCTATATCAAATTGCTTGCCTTCTCAATGGGGGTGGGGGGGAAGGGAGGAAGGGAGAGAATTTAGAACTCAAAGTTTTAAAAACAAATGTTAAAAATTGTTTTTACATGTAACTAGGGCGAAATACTTAAAAATAAACAAACAAACAAATATGGAAACAGAGGCTGAGGGGTTAAATGATTTGCTTAATGTAACTACTAGTGTCTGGTGTGGGATTTGAATCTAGGTTTTCACTATGCTGTCTCTATTGTCTGTCCACCCTGCCTCTCTCCCCACCAACTATTCCCAATTCTAAAAGTACCACATGGCTCATTCATTCTTTATGTGAGAGAATCCCAGATGTTATGTCAAGAACTTCATCACATCCTTTAGAGATAACTGGAAGGGCCAGATGTCATCACCAAATCAGCTTTAGGAATTGCTGTTTTTCCTTCATTCCCCTCTGGCAAGGGAGGAGAAATGTCATCACTAAAATAATCATATTTTAGAGAGTGCTTTAAGATTTAGAAGGAACTTTCCTCCCAATATCTTTGTGAGTCAGGTATTGTAAGTATTGTAATTTTACAACTGAGGAAACAGGCTGAAATCTTAAGTAATTTCTCAGACATCACACAGCTTTGTAAGCATCAGACAAGATTTAAGTCTCATCTCTGAAGTCCAGCATCCTTTTCCATTTCAACACAATGACCCACATGTGTATGATATATACATATGACATATAAATGTATGACATCACACATGTGTATATATACACATACATACATATGGAGAGACGTGTCTACAAAACACATTCCTCACAATCACTTTGGGGAGGGGATGGGGAAGGAAATGAGAAGCTTGCACAAGTATTATGATCTTCATTCCTACTTTTAACTAAAGCGAGAGGCAAAAAGAAATGAGGCAAATTGCTGAAGGTTTTGGCAGTAGGTAGCACAATGAGAGCCTGAAGCTGGCTCCTCTGACTCACCCCAAAGCCAGGGCTCTTCCACACTGTCAGGGTGAAGTTTCACTTTGAGGTTCCTTGTCCTTGAAAATAAGTATATCTTATCCAAAAGAAAGAGAGCTATCAAAAGAAGGGGTGAGATAGCATTGTATATTATGAAGACAAAAAAATCCGAGAACCAGAAGGTTTGGAAAAGTTAACAGTTTTTTGATGAAGGTCAAAGGAGGGAGAAGGAGGGGATTTTGTCATCGAAGTACACTACAGACCACCTGGACGGAAAGAGGAATTTGAGAAACAGATCATAAGTCAAGTACAGGGCATAATAGCAGTGATGAGGAACTTCAATTACCCAGACAACTGCTGGAGCTCTCTCTTTGCCAAAATCAGAGTAGCTAATAACTCTTTGACCTGCCTTAGTGATAACTATATCCTTTAAAAGATGGCGAACCCAACAAAGGGTGATTCTGTTCTTAATTTGATGCTTATTAACAGGTAAGAGCTGGATGCTAGGATGGAAATATGTGAATCTTGAAAGGAGTGACCACTTCATCCTTCAGTTTAAGCTGGAGGGATGTAAAAATCCACACAAAGCTTTACATACACTCTAGATTTTGGGAAAGCAGATTTCAAAGGGTTCAGATGAAAGAGAGATGAGATCTCATGGACTGAAATGCTTCAGAGGTAATCTGCCCAACAGGGTTGTGAAGAAAAAAAAAAGATTTGTTTTGAAGGGATGCAAATACGGATGCCAAGAACTTTCTAATTAGCATAGATTTTTAAAAAGAAGTGTTCTGAAGATGGAAACAAAGCCACATAACAGACAGTAAGTATGAGTATGTCATGGTCTTGGAAAAATAATGTCAGAAATGCTAACACTCAGAATGACTTGAGGCTGAAAGAGAGAAGGGAAGCTAAGGACAACAAAAAGTGGTATTTGTAAAAGTGATACTGGAAGGAAAAGAAGGGATAATGTTCTTTGCTCTATGTGGATGGGACAATGAAGAAAACAAACATTTATCAAACAGTTACATGAGCCTTGCAGATAGCAAACTAAGTGCTTTACAAATGTTAACTAATTTGATCTTCACAACCACCCTAGGAGGTAGGTATTAAAGTTATTATTCCCATTTTACAGCTAAGGAAATTAAAGCTGAAATTAAATGACTTTGCCCAGGGTCACACAATAGTAAACACTGGGGGTCACATATGAATTCAAGTCTTCCTGACTTCAGGCCTGGCACTCTAACCACTGAGCCACCAGCCCCCTCCAACACGTCAATGATAACTGACAACAGAGTAAGAAGCCAGGGATGCCCAATTCCTATTTTGTTTGTTTTTTCTGCCAAGAGTGACTTTTGCATTGGAAAAGACAAGACAAAAATAACAGGGAGGGAGTACCTAATGTAATTACGAGTTAATAAGGTAGCACCTTGGGGCAGCTAGGTGGCGCAGTGGATAAAGCACTGGCCCTGAAAGTCAGGAGGACCCGAGTTCAAATCCGTCCTCAGACCAAACATTTAACACTTACTAGATGTGTGACCCTGGGCAAGTCACTTAACCCCAACTGCCTAAAAAAAAAAATAAGGTAGCACCTTACTGTCCTTGAATGAATTTAAAGCCACCCAGCCAGGAAGAACTATATCCTTAGGTCCTGAAAGAACTGGCAGATATGGCCATGGAACCACTGTCACTGATATTTAAAAGATTATAACAGAAATAATTTAACAAAGAACTTTCTATTAGATAAGGACTGTCAGGAAAACTGGACAACAGTCTGGAAGAAATTAGGCTTAGACCACAATCTGCCGTATTCCACAATCCATTCAAAATGGATATGCATGTATATCTATTTATTTATGTTTACACTTAACAGTATTTTATTTTTTCCAATTACACGTAAATATAGTAAATATAGTTTTCAACATTATTTCTGTAAGATTTTGAGTTCCAAATTTTTCCTCCTCCTTCCTTCCCTCCCCCCCAAGACAGCAAGCAATCTGATATAGATTATACATGTATAATCATGTTAAATACATTTCCAAATTAGTCATGTTGTGAAAGAAGAATCAGAAAAGGAAAAACTGTGAGAAAGAAAAAAACCCCAAAAAAAGTGAAAATAGTATGCTTCAATCTGCATTCAGACTCCATCATTCTCTCTATGGAAGTTGATAGCATTTTCCAACACAAGTCTTTTGGAATTGTCTTAAATCACTGTATTGCTGAGGAGAGCTAAGTCTATCACAGTTGATCATTGAACAGTGTTGCTGTTACTGTGTACAATGTTCTCCTGGTTCTGCTCACTTCATTCAGCATTAGTTCATATAAATCTTTCCAGGTTTTTATGAAATCTGCCTGCTCATCATTTTTTATAGAACAACAGCATTCCATTACATTCATATACCACAACTTGTTCAGCCATTCCCTAACTGATGAGCATCCCCTCAATATCCAATTCTTTGCCACCACAAAAAGAGCTGCTATGAATATTTTTGTCCACATGGGTCCTTTTCCCTGTTTTATGATCTCTTTGGGATACAGACTTAGTAGTAGTAGTATTGCTGTATCAAAGGGTAAGCACAGTTTGGTTGTCCTTTGGGCACAGTTCCAAACTGTTCTCCAGAATGGTTAGGTCAGGTTACAACTCCACCAATGATGCATTAATGTTCCAATTTTCCTACATCCCCTCCACCATTTATCATTTTCCTTTTCTGTCATATTAGTCAATCCGATAGGTGCGAGGTGGTACCTCAGGGTTGGTTTAATTTGCAATTTTCCAACCAGCAGTGGTTTAGAGCATTTTTTCACATGACTATGGTTAGCTTTAATTCCTTCATCTGAAAACTGCCTGTTCATATCCTTTGACCATCTATCAATTGGGGGATGACTTGCATTCTTATAAATTTGATTCAGTTCTCCATATATTTGAGAAATGAGGCCTTTAGCAGAAACACTAGCTATAAAAATTGTTTCCCAGCTTTCTGCTTTCCTTCTAATCTTGGTTGCATTGATTTTGCTTGTGCAAAAACTTCTTAATTTAATATAATCAAAATTATCCATTTTGCATTTCATAATGTTCTCTATCTCTTGTTTGGTCACAAATTCTTCATTTCTCCATAGATCTGACAGGCAAACTACTCCTGGCCCTCCTAATTTGCTTATGGTATCACCCTTTATGTCTAAATCACGGACCCATTTCGACCTTATCTTGGTATAGTGTATAAGATTTTGGTCTATGCCGAGTTTCTGCCATATTATTTTCCAGTTTTCCCAGCAGTTTTTGTCAAATAGTGAGTCCTTATAGCAGAAGCTGAAGTCTTTGGGTTTATCAAACAGTAAGTTACTATAGTCATTTACTACTATTTTGTGTACCTAACTTATTCCTTGTGTATCTATTTATCAAAAAGATAATACCATAAAAAGTACAAGAAGCAGATCAAACACATTTCACAGTCTGGGTAGGAGATGTATTTTTAACCAAACAAAGGGTAATTACAAAAGATTACAAGGCAGTTACAAAAGATAAAGTAAATAACTTTGGTTACATGACATTGAAAAGCTTCTGCACAAACAAAATTAATGCGAGAATAAGAAGAGAAGTAGTTGAATGAGGGAAAAAACACCTTTCTACCAAATTTCTCTGATAAGAATTCGGCATACCAGATACACCGAGAGCTAATGGAAACATATATGTCCCCAAAATATTTCATAATAACTAACTGGTCAAAGGATATGAACAGTTCTCCAAAGAATTGCTAACTACAAACATCTATATGAAAGAATATTCCAAATCACTAATGAGAGAGGAGCAAAGAAAAAAAAAATCCTGAAGTTTCACTTCACATCCAGCCAATTGTGAAAGATGGAAAAAGATGGAAATAGTTAATATTGGAGGGGCTGTGGAAACAGGCACATTAATGTATTATTGGTGAAGCTGTGAATTAGTACAACCATTTTGAAAAGCAATTTGTAATCATGCAAATAAAGTAACTAAAATGTCTGTACCCTTTGACTCAAGAGATTACACTACTAGCCATATACCTCAATGAAGATCATATACCAAAATATCCATAGCACTTTTTGCAGTAACAAAGAAATGGAAATAAAGTAAATACTCATTGAATGGACATGACTAGACAGTGCTACATGAATATGATGGAATAGTATTGCGCTGTAAGACATAATGAATATGATAAATACAGCAAAGCATGGAAAGGCTATACTGATGCAAACAGAAGTAAGTAGAGCTAAGAAAAAAGACACAACTACAACAATGTTAATGGAAAGAATCACCATCACCAAACAATAAAAAGCAAATGTTGCCAAATTACAAAGAACATGCCTGGATTTTAAAGAAGAGATATGACATCTCCCCCAGTTCCTTTCCAGAGTAAGAAGTCTGCAAGTGTGGAATACTGCATATATTTTCAGAATTCTTTGATGTACTGATCAGTTTTGCTAATTAAAAAAAAATCTTTATCTTGTTATATGGAGTAGCCCTCTGGGAGGGATACAAATGATGTAAACACAAAATATAAAAATACAATTTATTTAAAAAAAAGATTGTGAAAAATGGGACAGGTACTGCAACACTCTAGAAGGCCAAATATCTCAACTTTCCAAAAAAACCAACAACAACCAGGAGAGCCATCTACAAACAACAGACCAATGAGCTTGACTTTGATTCCTGGGAGAATTCTAGAATGGATCATTAAAGAAATGGTCATTGGATTATCTAGATAGGGTAGTAGTGGTTACAGAGATAGAATTTTTTCATCAAGAATAAATCATACCAAAAAAACCCCCCAAACATCATGCTAGATAACCTTATTTCTTTTTATGACAGGACTTATACACTAGTAGATGACGGGAATGTTGTGGATATAGTTTACTTAGATCTTTAGCAAAGTTTTTTCAAAAAGTCTTATACAATTCTTTAGGAGAAAGTGGAGAGATACAGAAAAGATAGTAATATCTTTTTGGATTCAGAACTGGTTTAACGGCTGGACTTAAAGAATAGTTGTTTATGGTTCAATTTTAACATGGTAGGTTCTCTAGTGGAGTACCTCAGGAATCTATGCTTCACCCTCTGCTGTTTAACAATTTTATAACTGACTGGGATAAAGCATAAATGTTATGTTTCTCAAATTTGTAAATGACAGCAAGCTGGGAGGTAAAGCTAACACAGTCAGAGTTAGGATCCAAAGAATCATCACTGGGTTTAAGGTCATAATGTGAAATTCAGTAGGGATAACTCTATAATCTTGGATTTGGGCATAAGATAACAGCTTCACAACTACATGATATGGGAGGCATGGCTAGATAGCATAATGAAAAAGAATAAATGTCCATTAAAAATGGACTGCAAACTCAACACAAATCAGTAGTATGATTTTGCTTTCAAAAAGCTTAATGCAGTCTTGGGTTGCATTAAGAGAGGCATAGCTTCCAGGAATAGTGAGGTGATAGTTTTCACTACAGAAAAATCCCATTGTTGTCTGCTCTCCTCAGACATCCTTTGGTATATTGTGCTCAGTTCTGGACACCATGATTTAAGAACACTGATAAACTAAAAATTGTCTGGAAGACAACTAAGATGATGAAAAACCTTGAGTCTATGTCATACGAGGATGAGTTGAAGGAACTAGGGAGATTTAGCCTGGTGGAGAGAAGGTGCTGCTGGGATCATAATTGTTGTCTTCAAATATCTTAAAAGCTATCATGTGAAGGAGGGACTGTACTTGTTTTGCTGGGTCTTAAAAGGGCCAAAGCAGAAGCAATGGATAGAAGTTACAAATACGCAAATTTATGCTTGATGTCAAGAATAACTTCCTGGCAATTAGAATTGTGTGAAAATGGAATGGGCTACCTTGAGAGGTGGTGGGTTTCCTTTCTTTGGAGGTCTTTAAGCAATGGGTAACATAATCCACTGGTACGTTAAAATGGGAATTCTTTTTGTGTTTGAATTGGACTAGATAGTCAATGAGGTCCCTTCCAGCTCTCAAATTCGGTGATTCTGGGAAAAGCTTTTCTTCTAAAACATTACTATGGTAACTCACAGAACAGGAAAATGGATTCGGCCATGAAATCACCAAAAAATACAGCCTCTGTATCAAGTACTAAAGAGCAACACACCACCTAATAGTTTTAAAAAGCACCTTTTGAAAATTGAAGTGAAAAGGGAAAAAGGATTTATTTGTATTATATATAGTCTTCTCTAAGAAAGGAGTGCTCTTTTATTCTCATCTTTTATATCCGAGCAAAAGTTGCTACCAGGAATACACATCAGTTAATAAGATAACTTTCCAAAGAAAAATTGTTCCCATGCCAATAAAAATGTGATCTTTCATATGAAAGACTGCAGGGCTAAGTAGTAGCCTATTTTGGAACTCAACATTTGGTATTTTCTAAGATGAAAAAAAGAAAAGACCAAAGAACTTTAAACCCATGGAGTACAGGAAAAGAACTCCAACTTGCTAATTCTTTGGGCAAAAATGTTCAGGAAATTCCATATACATAGGATAGTAATTATTTCAAAATGTTATTGCAAAATGGGCAAGTCTTCAAATACTAGGCAGACTTTAGCTTAAAGAAAAATCTCTAAAAGGAATACATTTTGATTCTCTATTGAAAATGCCTCTATAAAAAGAACTAAAGAGATAAATCAAGGAAACAGAGTTTACATTACCAGATCAGAAAGGAGTGGTCATTGCTGGTAGAAAGTATGTGTGGGTGGCTGGGTTGAAATTCAGTTCTTAAAACATCTTAAACTTAGTGATCTCTAAAAATGCCAGAGACTGAAGGAAGACATTTTTTCTAAAGTCTTACTTTGCACATTGTCATTTTCAAAACCTCCTTTTGTGGTTATATTGATATTCTGTGTCTCAAAAAATGCAACCTAAAGGGGAAAAAAAATCACAATCTAATAGTCCTGATTAGAGATAATAATTGGGAATAAAGACAAAGAATCTTAGGACAATCTACCAGGAAAGGTCTTCAGTTCATCTCTTACTTAAAGCTCTTCATTTTACAGATGAAGATAACGGAGCATGTAAATAGTAAATAATGTGCTCTAGGTCACAGAGCTTAATCAGCATTAGGCTGCAACCAGGCCCCTGACTCTCAGCCTAAAGATTCTTCCACTTAAGCATATAAGAAATGAAAACACACAAAATCCTCAAAACCAACTTAATATTTTTTTTCAAGACTTCGAGAATCTGATTTTATCCGTGTAGTTCTTTCTAACAGATCTGGCAATCCTTTTACACCTCAGGAGATAATCTTTACTTATTACTGTGCCTGCTGCATACCCTGACCCTGACACTCTCCAAAACATATACATCATCCAGGGGCCAACCTTGTTGTGTGAGTCTGAAAGAAATGGTTCTTGGATGGCAGATATGGTCCTTGAAGTAAAGACCTGTCAAACCTCCACTGACCTAGTCCTAAAAGACCTAAGTACTGTAAGTAGGCTTTTAGTAATTTCATATCTCCCAAAATTTTTATGACAATTGTTAACAAGAAAAAAATACTGAGATTTTTGAATTTTACTTCCTCTTAATTCAGTGTTCATTTTTTTTTTGGTAGAAGGCTATCAGAAGTGAACAGGTCAACATGTTGGCAAAAGTATGAATGAAGAAAAGGTAATTCCCCAGAACTATACTCAAAATTGGTTCCTCTCCAACTCTAAATATAGATTGTTGCACAAGCCTTTAGAACTTGCCACCTGCAAATAAAATGCCTAGATAGGAACATGAGACGGTTAAATTCTCAGTAATGAGAACCTGACTTCTTAATCTGCTGAGTCTTCCATGGTTTCTACTGAAATTATGAAACTGATCCAAGTCAAAGTAATTCTTACTTTCAGAAACTATAAGTAGACCTCTATCTAGCTGCACCTAGCTATATATAGAGATCTATCTAAAAATTAGCAGATATGATAGGTAATTTGATAAAAAGCTATCTATCTAGCTATAAATAGAGCTAGATATAGACAGTTACATCACAAACAAGCAGAAAAATTACAAGATTTGTCTGCCCTTTGAAATATGTCCTGGTTGGAAAAAAAAAGCCAACGTAGAAAAAAATAACCACTTTCATGTTCTAAATATCAATGCATGATGAATTGGCATAGAATACTCAGTAAAAGATTATGAAAGCAACTATTGGAACCAGAATAAAACTAAGAGGAGGTATAATAGTGATTGATAAATTGAAATTTCATGCAGTAACTCAAAATAAAAGTCTGGATTTGACACAGACTGATTCTTTTATTTGTAGCCATAGCTGTCACTACTTTAAAAGAAGCATAGTTATGAAAAAGGACAGAAAAGATGAAACTTGAGTGGGTACATGCATTTTAATGGTTAACAGTAAACAATGTTCTTACATATTAGTGGTCAGAGATTAACTTATCTTGTGTTTACCTGGAGAAGTGATTATTGAAAAATATGTGGAATTTATGTAATCTACACCTTTCAGAAACAACTGTATACTGTTATAGGTTGAAAAAAGTTCAAGATACTAATATAGCAAATATATGCCTGTATAAGTATTCAGGAAAAAACTGCATATTGCAAAAGTCATTTGTATTAAAAATTACACAAATCCAATAACAATATGAATATAAAAAGTGACACTGCAAGAATTTTTTGCATTAAAGAGCTATGCATGTTTTAAGTCCATAGTTTAATCCACAAGATCACCCTTCAATTCCCTTTAGACAGAAGCATGCTATGAGTTTTAATTTCTACTTAGAATCAGTCCCCAATCCACTACTAGCATAAAGCCCATTTAAGCAGGTATGCGGGTGGCAGCTTCCTCCTCTGCATCAGCTCGGTTTGCGTTAATTTCTGCTAGTGTTCGCCCAAATCGAGCCCATTCATCATTGCGGGGAACAGCGATTTGCTATTAAAAGAAAGAAAATGTTTTGTGCATGCTGAAAGAAATTAAAGAGATCATCTTACCCACTATCATTTCTGTTTGTTTTCAAATAGTTTTTCCACTAAAAAATAATCATTGGCCTGAATGGCCTTTCTATAATCACTGGGACTATAACAATGACTTACAACATTTACAGGAAAAAAAGAACGGTGTTTGTGAAATGTGTTGTGACAGCACTAGAAATGACTTCTCTATTATCACCATCAGCACAAGATACAATAATAATGATGCTTTGTAAATATAATGCCTACATAGCACTTTATGGATTTTCTTTTGCTAGGCAAACTTCTCTTCCCTCTGATGACTAAGCTTTGTAGAGTACACAGCCACCAGCGAAGGTGAAGGACGTGTAAGCTACATGCCATTAAAAAATGCTGATTCTGTGTTTAACTCCTTAGAAGTTTGGCAGTTGGATAGTTAGGATTAAAATGTTTGCTAGGAAGGTTATCTATTGATCATTTATATGACATTGATTACCTTAATGAGATCGTCTGAGCTGAATTCAACCTCAGTGAAAAGGAGTTGTAATACGGGAAGTAGTTTAGGGAGGTAAGAGAAGGAAGAAGGAAAGGAAGAAGAAACTAAAAGAAAAGGAAATATTCCCAAACACTAACAAATGTCAGACTCCTATTCCCTCCCTGCTCTCCTAATTCCTCCTCCTCCTCTTTCTCCTCCTCCTCCTCCTTAATTTTTACTGTGGGTACTTAGAGATTTTCCTAATAATCCTTTCCCTACCATGGCCTTCTCGATGAGAAACTGATATATCTGATAATGACCAAAATAAACCGTGTTTGGTTTGGGGAAGAATGGACATTGAGGAGAGGGGAGATAGGAGGAACTTGGTTTTATTTGTGATTCACAAAATTCAGAGACCAAATTAAGTAAGAAAGACAAGAATACAATCTATATCTTTCGACAACCTTGAATATTAGTTTAAATTTTATTTATGTCTTTCCTGAATATAGGAAGTATGATACTAATGTAAATCTCTCTTTCTTTCCCTACCAATGTTGTTAAATTCAGACACGGAATAATTATAGACCTGAAAAAGGAGACAGAACATCTCATTCACTAAATTTTGCCAGCATCATTCTACCTTTCCAAATTATAGTGCCAACTGTGATGATTTTAAAATCAGTCTTTGGATTCTTAATTCAGTTCACACAATCACCAAATAATAGTGCTAACATTCTGGTTACCACTGAGATAATCAAACAGAAGAAAATTCTGGTTGGATCATTGCCTGGTCTTACTGAATCCAATAACAGAGCAAAAGAGCATCTCTGCATATTGCTATCAATGCAGAGACCAGAACACTTAGCTCCAATTCTTTGTAAGTTTTTCTGAAACTACAGCACCTTTCGTTATTAGAAATACAATACATTATCAAATTTTTATCTTACTCTATTGGGGAGGTGGGGTAGTAGTGGTGGTGGTGGTGGTGTCACATTATCTATTTTTAAAATGCAACTAACTCCAGAATGAGCCAGCTGGGGGGAAAACTTCACTCTGGTCAGTCTGTTTAGTCTTCACAACCACATACAGTTTTGTAAAGTACACAAACCACCACCATGATGCCAGAATCACATTCACAGAGCCTTTTTGCTGTAATGCCTGAAAGCCAAGTACCTGTGTTAGAATTATGAAGAATGAACCACATACCTCTCCCACATCATATATAACTATCTGTCCTTCAGAATCGCCTACAGCAATCTCTCTCCCAGAATGTGTCCATCTCACACGATTAAGAGCAGGATTACCCTCCACAGAAATGCTTGCAGTCGGCACCTGAATTCATTTAAAATACAGTGCATGGTTAAAAGTTTCATCAGGATTTCTATAAAGATGTAAAACAGTATAACTCTTCTTTCCTCTAGTCTGGCTACATTTTTGGAAAACAAACATTAAAATAGATATAGAATTTTTCCAGCATTTGTTCCTGTCAACACATACTAGTTTTATGAATGAAATTATAACCAATCCTTGAGAGTACTTTGAGAAAATTATTTAAACCTTCATACAGAAAGTTCTTCTATAACCTAAAACCCGATTTTAAAGGAAATTTCTTCCTTCGTGATCAAAGAATTGTTTTTCCCACTCTTTTCAAACTTCTTAAAAGTAGTAAGACAATTTAAAAATACATAATCAAAATTCCTTTTAGGAAGACCAGCATCTAATTCTAAACTACAAGTGTGCCTTTTGTGGTTTGCATCTCCATTACCCATAACCCTCAGTTTCTATAAACCACCATCCCAGGCTTCCAGTGGTATTCCATCTTGTTCCACAGAGGAGTCAATGAATTAACTAAAGCAGCAGGGTAGGCTTCTATCATGAGAAATGACACCAAGACAGTGACAATCAATGGGAATAACAAAACTTCTTCCCTTCTAACCAATCTGAATGAAGCAGATCATAACTACTAACTCCTAGTCTATCTATACATGACAAAGAGGGATTTCTTTATCACACAATGAAAAATGCTTGATTTCCTCAAAATCTTCCTGTATAAAAATAGTACTTAAAACAGCAATCTAATGTCAAACAAAAGGCAGTATTTATAGTTCTCTTCCTAAGAGCTTGATGTTTAAATAAACAAAATTAGTGTTACTTGTCTAAATTTGGTTGTAATACAAATGACCTATATTTTAAAATGATTCCCAAAATCTATCTCCAAAGCTATCTGGTTAAAGATACTAAGGAGATAAGGTTAAGGAACTTGAAAAGTAAATGATTCAAAATACCAATGAAGTTGCTTTATTTCTCTGGGTCTCAGCTTTCTCATCTTAAGAAAAAACAAAGGAAAAAAAAGAGGAGTTTGGACCAGATCACTTCTAAGGTCCTCTCCAGGCCTGTATCTGGGATGCTATGATATAATTATAAGCAATGGTTTACATTTGTCTGTAAATGAAAATTGTTACTAACTTTCACAATACAGAAAGTGCTTGATAAGCCATAAAGTGCTCAACAAGAGGATTATCATCATCATCATCATCATCATCATCATCATCATCATGAACTCCCTATATTATTAGACACTATTAGAATCCTCAAGTTATTCCCCCTGGCCTATGAATGACTCCCTGGCTCTGGGGATGCAAAAACAATTAAAACTTAAAGGCCTAGAAGCTAAATCACTGGTCACAGAAAATAGGTGAGAACACACAGGAGACTGGGATATGTACAGACAGTACAAAAAGCTCTGCTCTTGGTGGCAATGCCAACTTTGGGTGCTAATGCTACTACTGTATTTCCCTACTATACAGTAATACAGAATCTTAAAAAAATTATAGGGGCAGTTAGGTGGCACAGTGGATAGAGCTCTGGCCTTGGAGTCAGGAAGACCTGAGCTCAAATCTGGCCTCAGACACTTGACATTTACTAGCTGTGTGACTTTGAACAAGTAACTTAACCCTGACTGCCTCACCAAAAAGAAAAAAAAAAAGAAAATTATAAGCTTCTCTTCAGCTGGTAAATTGCATATGGTTATAATTTGAGAGGAAAAAAGAAAAAGAAATCACATTTATGATTAGATTTCATGGCAAATTCTAGCATATAAGTTAAGAGTTTGGGTGATTTTTCTATTTATTTAGGGATAAAAAAATAGTACTGTTTTCAATTACTTACGAAAGCGACATTAAAATGTTTTCCCTCCCAGTCAAATACAAGTAAGGCCTAGCCAGTAGTCTATGAACAATACACAATTCTAACAGAAAGGCTAACAGTCACTTTAGAAACTCAGAATTAAGGTTAACATATGCCAACTACTGGCAACTATCAAACTTCTATGTTCCTAGTGTAAAGTACCCCAGTTGCCTTGTGAATGGAGACTTTGCCAGGGCATTAGAGACATGATAGTCCTTTTGAGAAATGAAAGGAAATTCCCCAGTGTTCTTGGCCAACATTACTCCTCCTCTCAGTTCTTCACAGCAGGCTCTTTTTTATTTAGTGTACAAAGCTTATTTGGCTTCTTTGTGATGAAACTGCAATCACATAGCCCCTTTTACATTCCTTGGGATAAAGGGAATTTCACAAATTATTCAATAAATCTCCAATTTTCTGTTTTGCAGTGTAATTTTTGTCATTTTGTTGCTCACCTCTGTGTCATTGTTGAGATTCCACAGATCCAGTCTCCCCATGCCATCCACACAGGCAAACAGGGCAGGGTGGGTGGGCGACCACATCACATCATAAACATAATCTGAATTGTCTTCAAATGAGTATAAAGGTTTGTTATTCTGAAATGGAAAAATTGATTTTAGCACATGCAAAAATGTTTCAGTCAAGAAATAGTAAAAATATTTTATATAAAAAATAATATGCAAAAAATACTATCCTTATGGCCTATGCTTCCATGGTATTAACTGTGGCTATGGATTAAGATTACAAAGCTATGGATTACTTTAAAAAAATTTCCTATTTGCTTACATACGGTTCTTCTGATAACCTCATTACAGGGCAGAGGTTTCTCTGGATTCCTGATGGTTGTGCCAGTCAAGCAGAGGCCCTGGCCAGCCCTAAGTTGGGGAGAATTTGAGTTTGGACCTGTGATGGCCAATGCCTGGTGTCTAAAGACCAGAGTAGCTAACTTCACAGAAGTTCATCATCAGAGATCAACCACAGGGTAATGAATATTTAGGACACAGCCTTCCAAATTTCCTTTTGCTCTCTTCTTATATTTTTAATATTTCATTAATGATCTTTTTTTTCTGCATCATTCTCATTATCTACCAATTTCTCCCTTCCTCCCAGTATAAGCCAAGCCCTTTCTTGCAACCAAAGTGTATTCAAGCTAAACAAATGGGTACATTGGCTATATCTATAAATGGATGCCTCTTTTTATACCTCTAATCATCACATCTCTGCCCAAAGGTAGGAAGCAAGCTACATCATCAGTTTTTCTGGAATCCTGACTGGTCACTACACTGATCAGAGCTCTAAAGTTTCTCAATGTTGTTTTACAAAATAGGTTTTCCCAGGTTTCTCAGACTCTATCATATTCATAATTTCTTATTTTTACTGCATAATAATATTCTACTACTTTTATCTCATGATCATCCCACTATATGACGTGCCACTTTTGGGGATAAATTAAGATTTCATAAATAACTTAGAGATAGCTTTGGGAGAATAAGAATGAAATGAGATAAAGCATAGCTAGAGTGGAAAGAGCAATGGACTAAGGAATCAGGACACCTGGATTTTACTTCTACAATTGCTACTTATTAGCTCTCTAAACCTGGACAGCTGGCTCAATCCTCCAGGGCTCAGTTTCTTCATTTATAAAATGAGGGGAGTTGAAATAAATGATCTCTAAGGCCCTTTTTGACCCAATAACATTCATTTTAACAAATATGTTTAGGATTAGCTGGAGTATTTACTAAATATCTTCCACATGTTTGGTATTATAGTAAATAAAATGGAGAATACTGAAATATGAGACACTGTTCCTGCCTTCAGGTAACTTATAATTTAGGTGACTGACAAGACTAACACATTAAACTGCAGTGAACAACATGAGGCTAAATGATAAAATGGCAACCAGGGGTGGGATGGGCTGACATGATTGTAAGTATCATAAATTCAGAGGATTTAATGAGACCTATGAGTCAGAATAGTGTGTGGGAACTAAGAGAGTTTTAAAAAAAATCAACTGCCTAAATATAGGAAGAGGAAGTAGTGAGATGAAAGTTTATTATGAAAAAAAAATGTGGTGTGGTTGGAGAACTGTAAGCTCAATAAACCAAAAGTATGATGTGGTAGCCGGCTGGTTTTATATGGGCATAATTCCAGAACACTGGAGGTGACAGTACCATGGTTAGATGCTATCTGGAGTACTGCATTTAGCTCTGGGTGCCACATTTTAGGAAGGACACTGACAAATAGTGATTCTAGAGGGCAACTAGGATGGTAAGGACCTTGCACCGTGTCATATGAGCATCAGCTGAAGGAATCAGAGTTGTTTAACCTGAAGAGGACATGACAGATGTCTTTATATATTTGAAGGACTACGACATAAAAGAAGGAATAAACCTGTTATGCTTAAACCCGGATAGCAGAAGTAAGATCACTTTGGTTTCATGGGCCTTGAACAAATCAATTTAACCTCACTAGCCTTCATCTGTAAAATGAAGGTTATTGGACTAAAAGATTTTCAAGGAAACAAATTCTTGCACATAGGAGGCATTTAAATTTCCTTTCAGGGAAGCACAACAGAATGCTAGACTTGGAATAAGAAGAGGCTTGGTTTGAATCCAATCCAATGACATGAAGTACCTATGAGACCATGGCAACTCACAACTTCTATGTCTCTAGTTCCTCACCTATAAATACATGGATTAAGTTTCTGGTTACCTCCCTCATGACATTCTTTTGAGGAATAAATGAGATAATGCATATAAAGCACCCCATAAAACATAAAGTGCCATATGAATGTTGGTTATTATTATTTTTTTTGGTGAGGGCAATTGGGGTTAAGTGATTTGCCCAGAGTCATCCAGCTAGTGAGTGTTATGTATCTGAGGCCACATTTGAACTCAGGTCCTCCTGACTCCAGGGCCAGTGCTGTTGTCAGGAAAGACTGCTTTGCTGGTAGTCCTTAAAGAAAGAAATACAGGACTATAAAACTTAGGCAATTACAGCTGTATTTTTAAGTGGTATACTCAAAGGGGAAGTTAGGTGGCAGTTCTAAAGAAATGCAAAGACAATATCCCTGTGAGTTCAATGATCCCTAAGCAGCTGACTCTGGCATGTCCATTTACAGTGCCTATTTCCCTCCTAAGCTCAAGGCCCACATCACCAAAGGTCTGCTGGACATTAGCGGCTCCATAAGCATCTCAAAATCAACACGTCCAAAATGAAGGCCAAATCTCCCTAAATCCACTCCTCATCTGAACTTCTTTATTTCTGTCAAGTGCTACATTATCCTTTCAGTCACCAAAATTTGTAATCATGGAGTCATCTTCAATTCTTCACTCTCACTCATTCCCCATAGCCAACACCTCTCACATCCATACCTCTTTTCTACTCTCATGGCTGATGCCTTAGTTCAGGCCCTCACTGATAAGCTGCCTAGACTAGTACAAGTCTCTTATTTGGATCCCTAGCCTCCAGTCTCTCTCCTCTCAATCTATCCTCCAGATGATTTTAAAATTGGTACTTCTGAAATACCAGCCTGAGCAAGGGAATTCTCTGTTTCAGAAACTGCAGGATAAAACATAAACTCCTCTGTTTGACACTGAAAGGACTATCTTTCTAGACTGATTTCACAATAATTCCACCCCCTACTCCTCAAAAGATGCACTTGATATTCTGGCCAAACTGGAGTAGCTGTTGCTCCCTGTACGTGACACTCCATCTTCTACCTGTGTACCTCTGAACAGACTGCCGTGCACGCACAGAATGCCCCCCCTTTCTCACCTCTGCTTCTTAGAATCTCTATCTTTCCTTGCGGCACATCTCTTCCATCCTACAGCCCCACTGGCCTGACTGGTGACCGACCTTCCCAGACTGCTGTTTAAGGAATGCCCTAGCTACATGTCTCACTTCATTTACCACTCTCTCATCATCTTTTGTCCCACTATGCCACCACACAAATGCCTTTACCTCTTCTGCCCCATGCCTTTCCACTGCTGGAACCATGATCTATCATCAAATCAACTCTGCTATTGTTCCTGGATAGAGTGTGTCAATCTGCTCCCCAGAGGACCCACTCACCCATGTGTATCCTTACCCACATATAGCTCCTTGAAGACAGGGCTGTCTTTGCTTTGGTAATCATATCCAAAGAGCTTAGCCCAGTGCTTGACAAATGGTTTTTCATTCATCCAAGTGCAACCTACAGATGCTCCTTTCTGAATACCCTTCCTCCATAAGCTATTAGTGTTTTTAGCATCTCTCAGAAATTACTTTAAATTTCTGTTGTACATATTTCATATTTATTTACTTGTGTACGTGTTCCCACCCAATAGCCTTTTTGGCATCCCCAGTATCTAACATCCTGCCTGGCACATGGTAAATGCTTGATAAAGGCTCAGTGAATTGGTAGTTTAGCCTTACTTCCCTCAAACACTATATAAGGTTCTCTGATCCTATTCATCTAACTCTGACATAATTTGCTTTGAGAAAGGTACCCAGATGAGGTGTTCTGTTTGTTTGTTTTTAATATGAAAGAGGTCATAAGAGACATGAGAGACTGTGGACATTGCCAAACAAGAAATTCTGAGAACCAATATTCTAAGCTGTTAATGACTATCAAAAAAAATGTCAGACCGGTCAACTTTAAGATAGATCTTGCAACTCAAGGTTTTATTCAGATGGAAATGTTTCATACATACACTAAAGATTTCTTTCCCCAAAAAGTTCAATGTATTTTAATGGCAACATGCAATGAGCACAATTAGGGTAGAGCTCTAAAGTAATCACCAATTTTACTTGTGGAATGTTTTTTTCTGAGAAGCTCTTATTCTCACAACAATTTACAACCTCCAGTATTCTCCGGTTCCTAGCTTCCAAATTCAGTATTCAATGGGGACTGGGAGTAGAGATTTTTCAGAAAGACTCACTTTAGAATGCCTACAGCCACGTATCAGATATAATTTCTTGGTCTTCAAACTTTAATTTAAGGACCAATTTTTGGCCCAAACGAACTGGATTTTTGCTACTTTTTTGCATTATTGAAAACACCTAAGTAACCGTGCTAGGACAAAGAAGTAACGAAAACAGCTAGATGATCTAGGACTCTGTGCAACTGCCTTATAGATTTCCTGACTAGGCAGAGATTAAAGGCTGGCTGCACAAGCAGAGCTACTTTAGACCAAATTAGACACAGCGCCAAGTTGAGATTTCCAGGGATTATAGAAGACTTGGAGAAAGAAGAAGCAGAAAAAGAAAAAAGGGTGTGTGGGAAGAGTGAGGGAGTGCAGGAAATCTTGTTTTGATGCTGGGGCTATGCCAGACTTTTCAGGGCACAAAGTTTCAACAGAACAGGATGTCTAGTACACCCAGTTTCTCCAAGCTTAAATTTGAATATTGAAAACTGTCTTGGGTGATCAAAGCTCTTAAAAGAAGAGGTGTTGAATGAAATTATGTCCTCACTGCTAGAGGACATATGAAATATTCAATGTTTGTTAAATGCACAAAGTTGAAAATACCGGTTATGAAAGTCTGGCATGAAACTGGCATGATGTTCTGTTTTTAAAAAGCAGATCATTAACAAATTATTCCTCCTTCTTAAGGAGGATGGAAATTGATATTATTAGGTTAAATATGAGAAAGCATAATTAATTACATGATCAAAATAATAAACTCTGGAATTAAATTGGGGATCAGGATTTAAATATTTACTCATAAGATTTTTCCTCAAGGCATTTTTTTAGAAGAGATAAGGTTGTCATTTATACATATCTAATATTCTCGTCCTCTTGTGCAAAGCAGAACTGGTACATTAATGTGTAAATGCACATGCAGAATAGTTGAACCCTTAATATTTTCTGGAGTCAATGTGAAGACATATGAAATCATACTTGATTTCACTCCTTGGGCTACACTAACACAGGAGGGTGCTATGTGATGGGGGTAGTCCTTAGGAATAGAGTGTGATTATTAAGACATAGGAGTTATGCAGAATATTAAGCTGGGCCTGTGAACCAGCAGCAGACATTATAATCTTTGACATATCATGAATGACCCTTTTCATATAAAAAAATAAACTAGAACAGTTTGCTTGTGTAGCTTTATGACAGAAAGCATGGCGTAGTCAACTAAGTAAAAAGCCCTGTGTACAGTTTGACGCAAGAGATATATATGAAGACTGTCTTTGTGACAACAGTAAATGGAAAAAGAGATAGGAAGAAATAACATAAAAAGGCAGTAGACATTCATGTCTGTCTTTCTGGGCTGGCTACATATCTTTGTAAGGTACAGGTCTAGAGAGCTACAGGAACCGTCATGGAATCTCAGAGTCAGAAGTTCTACTGGAGGCCCTCTAGTCCAATCTGTACTTACAGATGAATTCTCTTTACAACAGTCCTCGCAAATGTTTACTGAATGGGAGAATTCCTTTTTGGCTTAGTCAGCTAGAAGAATAGAGGAGACAGTTCCACACGGGAAAAAAGAGAGTTGTGCAGTGACCTCAGGCAGCTGGGGTCTTACACCTCAGAAGCAGAAGCCTGAAATGTTCTTGAAGGTATGCTTCCTGTTTAAAGTAATGGACCAATTAGAAATTTCCAACCTCAGAATTGATACTGTTGAGGACTGGGAAAAGTGGAGGTCTCAAATTAATGACCAATAAACAAGACAGTGAAGACATATGAAGCCAGTGAATTTTGGAAGTCAACCAATTCATCCAAGAAGCTAAATTAAAAGGAGGAGATGGCCTTGGAAAACACATTAATTTCTATGGTAGTTAAGGCCAAACCTGGACATATTACTGTAACTCAAGATTTCTAAACTAATTTCTGAATTAGACTAAAAGAGTCAGTAAAGGGCAACAGCGTTTCACGGAATGTTTCACCTCTAGTACTTGTTTTGTGAGGAAGAAAAAAAAGTCAGATCTAAGAGCAGCACATGGCACAGTGGCTGGCTAAGGGCTACAGCCAGGCTGGGCCTGGAGTCAGGAAGACCTGAGTTCAGATCCATCCTGAGACAATTACTTGCTCTGTGATCCTGAGCAAGTTACTTAACCTTTGCCTGCCTCAGTTTCTTCAATTGTAAAATGAGGATAATAGCACCTACCTCCCAGGGTTGTTGTGAGGATCAAATGAGCACAGGTACTTGTAGAGTACCTGTCATACAGTAGGCCCTTAATTCTTTCTTTCCTCACCCCTCCTTCTTTCCTTCCTCTCTGATCCTTCTATAAAAAGACAGCACCGTTGGAGAGACCTAAGCTCGTATCTCAGCTCTAATGGGTACTACGTGTGTAACCTTGTTAAATCACTTAACTGTACTTTACCTCAGTTTCTTCGTCTGTAAATCAGTACTTGGCACCACCTATCTCAAAGGGTTGTTGTAAAAAAAGTAATTTTTAAATTGTAAACTATTAGGTTCTTGAAGAAAGGAAGACAATTATTTTAGCCATTTAGGACGGAAAACTCTCTAAAATATCTTAGCATTCTCTGCCCCTTTGAACTAAAGATACTGAATACAATCCAATTTTTTCTTGATGATTCACAATCCTCATTATAAATAACGATTACTGTTCTCAGTTTTAAAATACGATGTGGCTGTATATACTTTAGGGATCTTTCTATTTTGTTCTTCACTGGCAGTTGTACTTGCTATTACTATTTTAACTGCCCCAACAGTCCATATACTTTTCTAATTTGAGGATTCTAATCTGCTATGGGTTATGAAATCAGATAAAGAAACTTGTTAAGAATTTTGTGCAAAACAAAAGCAAAGAGGTTCTGATAAACAGCAAAGGCCTTTTCTATGCAGCAAAGCATAGGGCTTGAGTGTGAGGCTCTGGGACATCTCTGATGGTCACCAGAAACTGGATGTCTGGATAAGTGGGGTATTACTGGATTTGCTCAGCATATTATGAAGAAAAGAAAATGCAAACTATACAACATATAACATATGACTGTGTTTTATCTTAATCTAATCTGATTTAACTAATGAATATTTCCAAACAATCTGAGTTTAACTTTCCTATGTGGCTTATATTAGAGCACCACCTTGTGTCAAAACTTTGAGAAAATGACCAGAAAACATTCTAGGTACCTTGGTTGTCCAAAGTTTCACTGTCCAGTCAAATGAGGAAGTCACAAAAAGATGTGAGAAGTCTACAGCTCCAACTGCTGCATGGCAATGGATACCAGTTATTGGTCCTTGGTGTCCTTCAAACATCTCACTGATCCCAGCTTTGCTGTTTTACAAAACAAAAGCAATCAGGTTTGTCTCTTTGAAGCTACATTCTCTATAAACAGACAGTGTACACACATTTAAATATCAAACTTTGTCAAAATTTTTCTAAACTTACTGTGGGCAGTATGACACATTGAAATAATTCTAGGAAAAGGGCAACATACTGATATTGGATGTTATCCTGTCCAGATTTATTCTAAAGCTGAAAGTAAAATTTGGAATCACAAACATTAAAGTACTGACAACATACCTCCAATAGTCCAATACTCCAACTGATAGAATAGTGAAAGGCAAAGAAATGCTACACAGAAGAGATATAATTTTGGCTACTTTTAAAGCTAAGAGCTTTGAAGTGAGGGTGATCTGTGTTTGAGATGAAACCTAGATACTCAATTTTATTTAAGGAAGAAATTGATAAGGCAGAGCTAGACAATTTCAAAACAGATGGAACAGCGGGAGAAATACTAGTCAATTGAAGATGTGTGCGTGATGTTACTGTACAATTATCAGGAGGACTAGGATAAGGTTCAAATTCAAATGAACACTGACTGAAATGCAACTGGTAATTTTTACCTTTCTATGTACAGCTGAAGGGCCAGTTCTAGGAATGACAGCTACAGCATTCATATTTAGAAATGCTGAACAGCAAAATAAAATCTCTAATCTACTACCAATATACAGGGGAAAACAATCCATCATTTTCCTTTTGGTGTGAAAGTTTCCATTTTGTAAGTTTGAAAATAATGCGGTTTTCCCACACACAGTAAGTAGTTCCATGCAAATTCTACTAAAGGGGGGGGAGCATAGTTAGTTTAAATATGATTATAAAGGAGAATCTCTATCAGCATTACAACTTTAAAATAAACAACAATTCCAAAGTTTCTAATCACCTGCCATGGCGACACGCTGTGTATACAGAGCCTTCTTCACTTCCAACAACAAAGTTGTTGACATCTCCAACAGGGAAGGACATAGAAGTGACAGCTACAGCTTTGGACTGCTTATGAACCAACTCCATGCTATCCTGCAGAAAAAAATATGCGGAACTATTTAGACAACCAATAACTGTTACTTAAAAAAAGATTTTTCTGATCTTCATTGCTCTTTCAAAACCATTCTGTTCCCATTTTAATCCTATCTTTGCCTAAAGTACTTTTGCAGGTCACTGCAAAAAAATTTTTTTTAATTATACCTTTTCATATAGCTATAAATAACTAGTCACACAGTTTTAGGCTGTCACAAGTGAACTCTACCTGTGGATGGGAAAGCATGTCCAAACTCCATGAGCAAATTTTTCCATCAGTGGAGATGCTAATCAAATTGTGAGCGTTCTGAGTTCCAACTACGTTCACACAATACACAGGGTGCTAAAGGGACACAAAGCAAAAAGAGTTTTAAAGGGTTACTTTGTAAACAAAACCTCAAACTTCCTAAGGTTCAACTATTGGCATTCTCCTTTAGACCAAACCATCCTAATATATTTCTAAAGCATCTTTAATATGAACAGCTTTGTTGTTTTTTAAATCGCTACATTTAAGAAAGAATACTGTCTTGGAAGAAAAAAGGGCTTCTAGTAAAAATGATTTTCCATAGTACAGAATGAAATATGGCTGCTGAATGCTGATGAATCTGTACATCAAAGCATGCTTATTCTGGAAGACCCTGATAAACACTACTAGGCACTTAATAACTAAGGAGTGAGGAATCTTGTAGAAGATGTTTTATTTCCCTACCGTATGTGCAGCAGCTGAAAGTGGGGTTCTCTGGACCGGAGTTCTCTTATTGCTTCGATTATCCCACAATACAATTTGGCCTGAATACGTACCACCAACTACCAGATTTGGATGAAATTTTGCAAAGGTAGCCGACATTACAGCTGACTGCAAATAAAAACAGGTGAAAATGTTATATTTAAGACTTAAAAGGGGGGGGGAAATAATCTAATGGTTTACAGAAATAAACTAATCCTTTCCACTACAACTGAACATTTTCTTTGTTTGTCAGTTAAAATATTTCTAATTAAGTCAATTTAATGGCTCATTTCATTACAATAGTTCACATTTTTATTTCATACGGAAAAGTGTTAGCTTTTCTCTTTAGAATTTTCTTTGCTAAGAGAACGCTATAGAGAAAAGGGAATTAAATATAACGTTTTACATAAATATAATGAAGTAATTTCTGAAGTAAAAAATATTTCACATCATTATAGTATCAAATTGTAAGATAATTATCCCCACACGTTGTCTTGACAGTAATCTGACAGGATCAGATTATATGCTAGTATTGATTCAGTTAAGTGATTTTTCAGAATTATGACATTATGAAAAGACTTTGTCTTATTGCAAACAGAAAAGATTCGCAAATTTTACCTTTCTACTAAATTCATTTTTGAAATCTGCATCTGTTTCCTACTCTGAACATATGTTTCTACTTAAAACTAGTTCCAATTCCTCAGGCCATATAGAAGTAACTTAGTGGGCCAATAGTCTAATTGTATATTCAGTAAAACTGTTCGTGAGAAACTTCCCATGGTAAAGGCATTTTATAAAAGCTTTCCTTTCATATAAATCAATTAGAATAAAGGAAAAAATAACATCAAAAGACAGTGTAGGTGTGATTAAACAATATGAAAAATGTCACAAATGCTACAAGACTATTTTGAACTAATTCTTAATTTTCAGTCAACATCTATTTGCAAATACATGTGGTTTAGTAAATGCCAACCCAATGAAATCACCATGTTGACAAGAAAAAAGAAAAAGGGCATTTGTAAATTCATCAATAGAGGTTCAACAAGCAGGAAGACAGTTTCTCACATCCTACCTGGCAGTGAAACACATACTCTGGGGTAGTTTTTTTGTATTTCATATTCCACACAAGGGCTACCCCATCAGGCTCATGAGGAGCATCTTCATTGTTGTTGTAGGAGGCCACGAGCAATTCTGGGTACTGGTCACAAGAAATCAGATGGAAAAGAAACTTATATCAATGAAAATGGTTTTATGTTCCAACTACTTTAGTTTTCACTACCAAATTAATTTGAAACTAAAAATGTCTGTTCCCTGTCCTCAGAAAGTACTACTTTTATGGTCAAATGCAGTATCCCACTACACTTATGCCTGTAAGTTTAAATTCTGTTTTTATGTTAAAACTGTATTTTATTCAAATATACATTATATATTACACTGTCTTATGTTCTATTAAAGTCTGTAAAACTGGGATTCAGCTAGCTTTTACCCTGGATTATTCCCCCAAAGGATTAAAGTTTTCAGTCTCTTCTTCCAAAGTCCAGAAAATGAGATGAACTTCGTCTGAGAATTATTTTAATAAATGTTTATTAATAAATCATCAATGGTCTCTTCTGTCCTCCAATAATAATAGCCTAACTGTACAAAATGAAACATGATTTAATTATTAAATATCACTTTTGTTCTATTTTACCTGAGATGACCAATCCAGACAACTAACAACACGATGTTTGGACCAACGTTCATCAAAAAACTGCCTGTTTAAGGACAGTTTAGCACCTGCTTGAATTTCTCTGGAATTAAAAAACAAACAAACCCAAAAACATAAAGGATAAGACCTTATATTAGACTTTTTCATCTATAATAATTCAACTCTTATCATGCCACAGGTCTTAGTAACTAAATATTACCCTTCTTTATCTTCCAAATCTCTCCCACTGTAGTCAAAGAAGATGTTAATCTGCTCAGAAAGAGCTCTTTCTACAATTCTTGTGGAATGATCAAAGAAACTTAGAAACTCTTCAGAGTGCAGGATCTGTTGTTTTTCCTCTTCAGTGAGCTCATGAGGGGGGACTGGAAAACAAATATTTCTTTCTTGCAGATTTACTTACATCTGATAAATCACTTATAAACCAACCCTTTCTCATTAAATTACTATTTTATAATACCTTTTGTTGCACAATAATATCGTTCTCTTAAAAAGTGAAATTAAGACATTTAAAAAAAGCATTTGTACCTTCTTCTTCATCATCTTTCTTTAAAGTTTTCTCTTCTTCAGGTTCAATGGGTGGTTTGGGGGTTACAACATCATCATCTTCTTCTTCATCTGAAAAAATAAAACCATTGCGAAAAATATATTTCCACCAGAATGAAAACACAAACAAACAAACCCTGTACAAGGCAATGTTCTTCACAAATTATCATATTAATGAAAAAATAAATCATTTTAAAGATGAAGCAGGGTACAAGCAAAATATGCTGATTTCTAAAAATTTGTCTTTAAAAATAACAAAATTTTGGTTTCTAATTCCATCTCTAAAAGTAAAGAGTGTTAATGAGATCCTATTTTGGGTAAGTTTTTGTATATGAGTATATAGTACATTGACAGTCATACTAAATTCTGTAGTCATGTAAACAAAAATGAACAATTGTAAAGGATTCCTAATATAAAGTTCTGAAATCTTAGAGGCATTTATCGTTCAACACAAGACAACATAAAACTACTGTACAGTTTTATGTAACATGCTTATACCTTAACGTGCAGAATATGGAACATCAAATGTCTGAAATAACCTACAGAGTTACTTGCTTACATGTGATTTAAAACTCCTTAATAACTATTAATAACTAATAGATCTTCATATAGAATAGCAATGGCCTAGATTATTAAATTATTAAATCAAGTTGCTATTCTGAAAGGCAGATCTTGTTAAAGCTCATAGTAATGTGACCACATTCTATTTTCTATTATTATTATTATTAATGTAATTTCCATCACAATCATCATTGTATTTGGCAATAAGAGTTTTAAAATAAAACGTTTTCTCTTAAATTCAATAAAGAATATGCAACAATGATGTCGCCTAATGATAGGCAAGGTTAATGTGACTTTTGTATTCCATATGACTTCTCAAATCCTGAAAACAAGAAAATTACATCAAATTACTTATTTAAAAAGTTACAGAATATACAGCGCCTATTTTGTCTTCCTCTGCATCCTAGAATGGATCTGTGGGAAGAACACATTCAATTTTATTGGTTAAACAGATTTCTCATCTGTCTTTAAGGGAATGGCAGCAGGAGTCTGCAGCATGCTTCATCTCAAGTAATGAGACTATTCAACAAGGGGATTCTACTTGTTAGCCATAGTCATCTCCCTGACCCATGTTCAAAGTTATCTAACACACATATACACACAACATACACAAAGAGTGGTCAAGGGATGGGAACCAGCTGCCAAGCCATGGTCCCAGCAGCCAGGCCAGCTGACTAGATAGCAGCAACCAGATGGTACTGCTGGGATTGTGTCTTTCTGCTATGAGGTGGCAATGGGATGGCATAACATTTTTCTGCCTGACTGCTTCCAATCATGTCTTTCCCCAATGGCAAGCCTGTGCAATTACCAACACTCCAGGAGGTCTACAGACAAGCCTTTACCCTGCAAACAAAATACAGCTTGTAGGCCATACCAGCTGCCAAACCACACACATAGTGTTAGGTTTAGAGAGCTCTAAAAATCTTTCTAACTCTATAGTATAGGCAATAAAGATATAACAGTATCTGTAGGAAAGAAAGCTTTAAATGACACTGCATAATGCACACAATGATACAACCTCCAACTTAATCAAAATGATAATGACGTATGCCAATCCTACATTACTTGAAATTGAGCGATTTTTACGTTCTGACAAGTTTACAGAACTAGGATAAATGGCATGAATGATTTCAATATATGCTCCTACTTTTGAACCAAATGGTGAAGGTTAAAATTTTTCCTTTCAAGGGCCTCAATCAGCCACAAAGGAAAACAGTAATCACTGTCTTTTCAGCCAGCCCAACCGCATTTGTCAGCCCTTTCTCCGTCAATGCAGCCAGAGCAATCAACCTGCCAAACATTCAGAATGGAAAAACAATCTGAAAATACAGGGTATAATGCACCTGCCAGTGAAAATGGCCATTTCAAGAAAAGCTAGTGATCTCAGTGACCCTGCTGAGGAGGTGGTGGTGCAAAGGGGAAAGAACGCGTAAAAGAATTCTTAGTGATCTCCACTCTCTTGCACATTGACACTTCCTTACAAAGCATGCCAATTACAGCTTTTGTGCTACTTAAAAAATGAAAGCTTTTTTGGGCAAAATAATCACACAGAGAAACAGAAAGACACCACTCCTTTTTAGATGAATTCTCATGTACAACGGACTATTAATCTGAAAACAGTATAACCGGTAGCAGCTCTACACCGTACTGTTCAAATATAAAGCTGATATCTAGTCTTTACAGGTGGAAGTAATAAAAATTATTTAATTCCATTTAATGTAAAAGATGACATTAGACTAGCAAAGCAAATGTTTTAAGATTAAAAATCCAACATGTGGAAATACAGATTTCTAACTGCTTCACATGATTATTAATCGCTACTCTAATCAATTCTGCATTTAATCTGAATTCAAAGTTAAGTTCTAAATTCAAAAGGTAAGGGGTTTTTGCTACCCTGAACTGGTCATTCCTTAATATCATGAATTATACACAGTAGCCTCCCATCCTCATCCCTTTCTCCTCCCCCAACTTTATTGCATTACACTGCTTCTAAGTACCATTTTCAATGACAGATGTCAAATTCCTGTCATAATGCATGTGGTCAGCACTTTAGTGCTAAGTGACCTCATAATCTACATATTTTAGAGAAAAGATCTTGTAGAAGATCTCTCTCTTTTAACATTTAAAATGTAAGCGGAATATATTATGCAGTGATCTGTATCCCTCCATATATGACTCTCAATACCAAATGTCCCTATGTATTATTATTTGCATCTGATGATAGCATAGTAGCTATTTAAATATATGTCCTCCAGATTTTAGTTTTAGAATGACTATATTTTAGAATTTATTTAGTTTTAGGATGATCTCCAGTTTAAAAAACTGCTGATTTAAAGCTACTATCAGTACTAAAATTTAGGTCTCAGAAATATTATTCTATAAAAAATTAAGAAAAATGGGGAAAAGTTATTTTATTTGCCATAAGCAAAAGAAAAGCCATGAACTTAATAGTTATAAAACAGATTAAATAATACTATCTATGTAAAGATTAAATTTACCGAAGTAACCAATCTCACTAACTTGATACAATTCTTCAAAAAGAAGAATCTCAACATAAAGCTATTGAAAACAATATACTTCCTTCATCATATCCTAATGTTCTGGACATTAAGTGTTTATTACTCTCTCAATTAATATACATATACATACATATATACACACACATATATTATTAAAGACATTCTATGCTAGTCCTTACTGTATTAGAACATATTTAAAACTTGAAAAAACTACACAGAAGTAGGAAGACTAAAAAACGGGACTGCCATGTCACATCAATTTATTGATGAATATTCATTACAATATGCTAAGTGGTTAACTCCATGCTTTTTCTGACAGGGGATCTAAGGTTATAAACTGAGGAGTAAAGAGTGAACAAAAGTAGCAGTTACTTTTAAAATGACAAATCTCTGGTCAATGAATGCTAAAACTAGGTTTAATGAACCACTGAAATTTTACTTTGCGTTAACATCAAAATTGTGATGTATTTTGGTGAGATGGAAAGAAAAGCTATGCTGTAAATTAAGCTGTATCTAGCAATAACACTATAGTGAAGTTTCAGTTGTCTGAGTAATCTGTTGCTACAGAGTAGGTTAATCAAAGTTAAATCATCTGTGAAATGGGTGGCTTTTGTTAAGCTGAAGGTGTCTTCAGATCAAGTTTTCATATCTGTATTTCACTGCACATTCAAGGCATTTTCTAATAATATCCTAAAGCTATACACACATATCCGCCATAAAATTATTTCAAAATACCCCTGTAATACATATTAAATTAGATAACATTTAATAAAATATTCCATTAAAATGAAAGTTCTTTTTAAAAAACTCACAACACATCTTGATTCTGAATATCTATCCCTAATCAAATACTGATTCATTCATTAAATATTTCTAATTCTATGATTTATTGAATATCTTCTCTGTTGTAATACTGCAAGTCTCCAGTTAAGTTGAATGAATAATTGTGCATAATGTGTACTCTGCTCTATATGAATATATCACATTCTCTAACTTTGTTGGGCACGTGTACCTTACTTCAAGATAATGCAAAACAATCTAATAATATGCAAGAGAGTAAATGCAATTATTTACATTACAAAAAGGACTTACTGCAGTGTTTCCTTAAATAGCACATTTCTATGGTACCTTTAAGATGTGATTCAACTTAGAAAAACTGAATTTATGTAATTTCTGTGAACACATCTAGTTCATAAAATGAAGCACATAAGTACCAGAGAAGAAGCAAACAGTCCCTTCCCATAAGATTTTTTTTTTAGTTTTTAAATCATTCTACTTTTTACCTTTGAAAAATAAAAAAACCCAAGTTTTCAATATAAGTAGAGAATTGATTTTCCATTAGTATTTATGAAGACAGCATTTCTTTTCCGTACCGTTTTCATTTTGAGGAATGTTATTTCCACTTGCCTGATAATTTCCCCTTTCCATACCTCATTCTGTCAAAGGAAAAATGAATATAACAGGATCCCTTTACCTTCCAACAATGAAATTAAGCTAATGTAACTTGAGACACACACAACAGAACCAATTTCATTTGTTATCTATGATCTATTGACACATCCAACCCTCTAAGGTCACATGGTCTTTTTAAATGATTTTGTTCCTCAACAACAACAACAAAAAAACCATCAATGACTCACTTTTCCACTAAGAAACAGCCCACTATTTATGTTCTAATGGAAAAGCTATTTTTCTGACAACACCTTATAATGCCTTTAATAATTCTATTTCTTTTACTTAGTTACAACAGCTTATAAATTTGATCCCTATCCCTCTTCCCCATAAAAATTCAAATTGTTCACTTTGGCTGCTAACCATTTATACCCAACCAGTGATATGTAAAATCTTTACACCTTCTCAAATAATTCATTTTCTCATAACCAAAGTTCCCATCTATTCAGATTAATGCTTTCATCAAGCATAACGCTCAATGATACCATGTTTCATTATATTCCTTGCAGATTCTTTAAGAAATGAAACGTTTTGATTTACTGTTATTAATATGCACTTGAATAACAATAAGAGTTTTTAGAAAACATATCATGTAGAAGACCATTCAAATGAGGATCAGGAAATACAGATCATCTGGCAAGCAAAGCCAATGATGTAATGGAAAGCACTCTGGATCTGGAATCAGAAGCCATAGATCTGAATTTCAAGGCTTCCACTTGGACACTTGGTGACCTTGAGCATATCAATGAACCTGAATCTCAATTATTTCAAGTAAAAAAGAAGAATAATACCTGCTATACTTACCCTTCAAAGTGGTTGTGAGCATCAAATGAGAACGCATTACTAGGTACATTATAAACATATAACATTACATAAATGTGAATTGTAATTCCCATTGTCACAGCCTTGTCCTTACAGAGGAATAAAAGAACAAGAGCTGTGTACTATCTAATTCCCAAAGTCAAAAAATGTACGAGAAAAAAAAATCAAACTTACAGATCAGTTAGAACCAATACCAATATTTAATCTCAAACCAAAACCCAAATCAATTTTGTGAAAAACACTGTCAAACTGGTAGAGAAGGATTCCAATTAAAAAAAGCAACTTTCAAAATGGTCACAAGAACTTTTACAAAAGTAAAAGAAACCCAATAAGTAACCTCACTTTTCCAGTAGTGTATCCACTGGCAACCACTGCTAGAAGGTGGAGGGTACACAGCTCCATGTTCCTACAATGAAGCTCTTTACCTGCAGTTAGTGAAATTGACTGAGATCACATGATCCCAGTCAATTTCGCTCACAGCAGGTGTTTTAAGTGAAGCACCTCAGTGCAGAAACAGCACTACCAACTTACACAGTAAACTTGGAAGAAAGAAAGAAGATGACCAAAGGGGGAAAATAAGGAAAAGGGACAGACAAAAGAAAATTACCTTTTTTAAACAAGGGGGACAGAGAAGGGGAGAGAAATGGATCTACACAAAAAATTTTGAAAGCAAGATAGGCAATGGGTTAGGGCTAACAACATTTTTGTGTCGACATTATTTTTGCACTGATTATCAAGGCTCCCCAAGTTTAGACCGACGACTTTAATTCACTGTCTCTTACACTCAGATGGAGATTTGGGCAATTTTGTTTCGTGGTGAGTCTTGAAAATTTGTTATAGCTCTTAAATGGGAACCAATCAGGATAAGTTTGAGAACCACTGTATTAAAGCAATGGCTAAGCACCATTATAGTTAAGTCTAAAGTGTTTCCATTATAAAAACCCTAATTTCAGGGTTTCTCTCTTCCCTTTTCCCCCCAAGCCCCACAAATTATGCCATGAAACTTAATGTAAGAGCCCTGGACATGGAAGTAATTTTCTTTCTACATCATTTGATAACACTCTCCTTATTTCCATAGTTTCAGAATAGCCCCAGGATCACTCTACTCCAATTATGCACCTCAACCCTGTCATAGAGGAAGGACCACCTCTGCTGAAAAGAGGGTAATTTAGGGTGCCACACATAGTAGGCACTCAATAAGTACTTGTTGAGTGTTTGTGGCCCCTCTGAAATTTGCAACATGATGTAATGAACTGAGCACTGGATTTGGAGTCAGAAAACCTGGTTTCAAATCTCAGCTTCCTCATCTGTAAAACAAAGGGTTTGGAATAGATGATCTCTATGCTCCTTTCCAATTCTAAAATCCCACAAACATATAAGCTTAATAATAAATGCACCCATAAGAACCCATGAAGAGCAATTATAAAGTTGGTTATGATAAGGCAGAAACACCTATTAAAAAATAGCTTAAGTTCGCCAGTTTCAATTTTCACTAGTCAGGCCATGGTGACTCCTACTCTCTACTTTGCTTAAAAATTTTATATATATATATACACACATACATATATATAATACATATATGTATACACACATATGTATATATGTGTGTGTGTATAGATATCTATATAAAATGTTTCTGGATTCAAGAAACACCTACATGTAAAATTCACTTGCTTTATTTACTCTTTATCTCTTCCCTTAAATCTATACAACATTTTACAGTTATAATACACTTTTATGTACATTATCTCATGAGCTTGACAACACTTTGATGATAATAAGGCAGGGGCAGTTATTATTCTCCTTTTACCAATAAGAAAAGTAAGAGTCAAAAATATTAATTTACTTATTGAAATTCAGACTAGAACACATATTTGTTCAAATCCAAATTATAATGATGTATTAAAAAGAACCTGATAAGCTCAGCTGAAATCAGGTTATAGTTGTTAAAAATTAAAATGACTGCTACCTTTTAAAAATAGCCTGCTTTGGGGCAGCTAGGTGGCCCAGTGGAAGTCAGGAGGACCTGAGTTCAAATTCGGCCTCAGACACATAACACTTGCTAGCTGTGTGACTCTGGGGAAGTCACTTAACCCCAACTGCCTTCAAAAAAACCCTACCAAAAAAGCCTGTTTTCCTTTTATTTCAGTCACTGAAAAATTCTGAAGAAAAAAAAACACCTCACTATAATAGTATGACATCATTAAAAAAATCATAGAATCTCAAAATGTGAAGGAACCTCAGAGACTATTTTGTATAGGCCATACTACAACAATAATACGCTCTATACTTCCCTGAAAGTGTTATCTAGCCTCTACCTGAAGACCTCTAGAGCTAATCATTCCCTTTTTGGTTCTTAGGAAATTTTTCCATATATCAAGACATTGTTCATAATTCTGCCCTCTGAGGCCAAATTAAAACAAATCTAATCTCTCTTCCAAGTATGGCCCTTTAATTACTTAAAGACAACTATCATATTATTTTCCCTTCCCAGTCTTTTCTTCTCCAGATTAAACAACCCTCAGTTCCTACAAGTGATCAGCAAATAACATTGTTTTGAGCCCCCTCACCATCCTGGTCATCCTATTGATGCACTCTAGCATGTCCTTGTTCTTCCTAAAATATGGTACCCACATCTGAACACAGTAATGTAGATGTGCCTTAAAATTTCAGAGTACAATGAGACTGGGACAGGTAGGTGATGCAGTATAGAGCTCTGGCCCTAGAGTCAGGAGGACCTGAGTTCAAATCTGGCCTCAGACACTTACTAGCTGTGTGACCCTGGGCAACTCACTTCACCCTGTTTGCCTCAGTTTCCTTGTCTGTAAAACGAGCTGTAGAAGGAAATGGCAAACTACTCCAACATATTTGCCAAGAAAACCCTAAATGGGGTCACGAAGAGTTGGACACAACTAATTGACTAAAAAACAATAGTTAGAGTATTATATCCCTTATTCTGTGTCTTGGACATAAAAGGCACTTAAAAAATGCTGAACTGAATTTAATTCTGGATACCATTTTCAGTTAACATAGCCTAAGACTGCATTAGATTTTTCTGGATGTCACGTCACAATGATGACATACACTAAATTTATAGTAAGCTATAACCCCTGAGTCTTTTTTTTTTAATATAAGAACTATTATTTAGTCATTTTCCCCCATCCTGTAGGAAAACAGCTGATTTTTTAAAACCTCAGTACAGGACTTACTATGTCTCCTTCAGCTTGTTGAATTTGGTTGTTGAGATTTCTTCTGATCCTGATTTTGCCATCCAACATGTTAGCTATCCCTCCCAGTTTCATGTCATCTGAAAATATTAAATTATCTGCCAGAGGAACACTGATGACCACCAGGCTTCATATGACTGAACACTTAAATAATTTGTATCTATGTACTTTTTCACATAATCTTACAAAATTTTAAGGTATTCAGAGTGATTTAATCATAGGACGAAAATGAAAACATTTATTCTATATAATAGTCTCATTCTAATAAAAGTATGACATTATGCTTCTTTCAAGGTCAGTGTAATTATTCAAGGTCACATTAACACTTGAAAATAGCTGAAATTCAATTTCCCTTTCAATTACTCTCCAAGTAAGATTCTAGAGACATAGCATGGTATAATAGAAAGATCACTGGACCAGTAGTCACAAGGCCAGGATTCTAATACAAGTTATGTGAGTTGCATGAAATTTAGTTATGCATGAAATGTGGTAATTTAGTCACACTTTCTGGCACTCAGTTTCATCATTTGTAAAATGAAAGAATTTCATTTATTAAACAAATATTTACTAAGCTGTCACTTAAGCAAGGCTTGGTTGTAGAGACTGGAGATACATGGGACATAGTCCCTATTCTCAAGGAGCTTCCAAAACAAAAGTTGGGAAAACATATGGAAATAATGGATACAAGGGACATAAAGAGAAAGGAAAGATCCCCAGCAAAATGTCATAAGTAATCTTAGGAGAAATCACTTTTTACTTGTGGGTTGGGCTAGATGACCTTTAATGTTACTTCCAGATCTAAGATTGCAGCATCATCAAAATAAAACTCTTTATATACAGTCTTCTGAATAGCTGAAAGTAATTCATTGGCATCATATCAATGATCCTCATAAAAACTAAACAGAATTATTTATATTTTACCAACAGGGAGATTGATATATCCAGAGGCTAACTGGCTTTCCCAAATTACTGAGTGAAAAAGAACACAAATCTCTCAATTCTCAATACAATAATTTATTCACTAGACCATGATGCCACTCGTGTAATTATTTAAGTCATTTGAATAGAATGGAAAAAATGCTGGGTAGTCTGTGCAGTCTTATTATAATAACTACTTATTCAAATTTCTAATCAAATTAAACGCTATAAAATAGTCATATTTTCACATTTGTATCTATCAAAAATAGGCTTTAAAAATGTAACTTCATACAAATTAAATCTAGTTAATATTAATATATTATGAAAGTTTACAAAAACCTTAGAGTACTTTTCATTTCGAAAACATCCAAGGTGTTTAACAAATTGATATATATCATCATGTCATTAAAAACACCATCACTAAGTTTTAAGTTAAATGATAACTTGAAAAAAAGGAGCCTTGTTCTATCTGCATTGCATTTTCTAAGTTATACATCTAATAATGCGGCAGTAAAAAAGTATATTACTAACATAGATTATCTTGTACCTAAATTAAAGCACTGGCATTTTTATAAACACTATAAGCATTTCCTGGACAAATATGGAGAACATTAAGTGTTGAAGGACTTAATTTTTAAATTAAATGGGCCATAGTTTTAATTAGTATCTGTGATTTAAACCATTTCCTCTCCCTAACCACAAAAAAGCTTTACTATGAAATTAAGTTCTTTAAGACTTTTATAAACTAAGTCTATACTCCGTGTGACCTTACAAGTAACTATTTCTCGGGCATAATTTTTGTGCCTTTCCAGTTAACTGGAAAAGACAATTTTTGTAGATGTGAAAATGTGAACATTCCAAAAAAGAAGGTCACTGGCTTGAAACTCTGCAATGGACTAAAAGAACAGATAAAAATAACTACGGGCGACAGTATCAACATTCTCTAGTGGAAGTTTGTGTCCTAAATGTATGTGCTCTTTCATGAGTAAATTACAAGGCCAAATGGAAACTGATATTACGATTCTCCACCCATTTTACTGGACATGGGCAAATGCACTATGATTTCTACACATGACCTCTATATCTCCAAGGTGCAGAAAAGGGTCATTTCAGTACTTTTCAACCTAACCTACATTGCTTCCAATAAAATTTTTGTAATGATAAAAGAAAATTTCTATGACTAATGAACAAAAATGCTCATGTACAAGTCCAATCTAAGCTAATCAAAGGTGTTTATGTAAAAGCAACATAATGGAGCATATAGCTAAAACAGAGAGGCATAGGGGGAGGAAAGTTGGACTAGATGGCCTCTGAGGCCCCTTACAGTTCTAGATCAATGACCCTATGAATGGGTGAATCTATCATTCACCTTCATAGATAGATAATTATAAAGAATATCAAAATGCAATTAAAATACAGATGAAACAACAGAAAATAATTGTTTTATATTCTGAAAACTTGTACTCAAACAGGAATAAGACATTTCAGTTGAAATTTACTGTTGTTAGTAAAAAAAAAAAGTGACAAAATGGAATACATAAATATTAATGTATTGCATAAAATATGTAAAAATTACAAGGTAGACCAGTTTAAACTTCTATCAATTTCTCAATTGAAAAAAATCACTATATTTCATAAACTTTCACAATAAATCAATACAGAATTGAGAATCTATGGGAAATATAAAAATTGATATTTACCTTCTTTTGGTTGTGCCATAACTGGTGTCTGAGTCTCCTTTGTGTATGTGACAATTTCTCGGGGAGGAAAGTCAACTTGTGTAATTTTAGCCATCCCAAGTTTAATTGGTCCTCGTCTAAATAAAGTGAATACAAATATTTTTTAATACAACAAATGGCATACATTTACAATTTCAAACCACTTTAGTTTGGGAAATTAATAATTTAAAATGTATTTTCATCCCACATTGCTAAAGTATATAGTTACAATTTAAATAAAAATAAAAATTACTATAATCACAAATTTCAAATGAATTTAAACTAGTATTTTAACAAAATGAAAAATAACTATAAATAAAATTGTAAGATATTTCTGAACATTATACAACTGCTGATTTTTAAATATACAAAATTATTTTTATTGAGTGAACAGAATAAAAAGAATTTCTTTAAGAAATGAATTTCTGGGTGGAGACATTAATTAAGACTTATGATTGAGCTATTTTCAAATAAGTAATCAGTAACATTATTTGACATAGTTATATTTTCTAAATGAAGGAAAGAGGAAAATTGGGATTCACTCAATAATAGCTCAGTTTCTGTAGATTCAGAATGAAGCAAGTAACTTTAGGGGTTTTATTTAAAATACTATTTTTTATGTATTTCATTTTGCAGGAAATTGGCAATCATGATTATTTCTAGTTTGGGTTCTAAAATTTTTAACTTTTCTCATTATACTTCTGCCTAATCAGTATTACTCTCAACTTTACACAGGGCTAACTGAGGTACAGGAACATTTATTAAATAAATTATCTTTTGAGGACCATAGATAATAAAAGCATATAGGTTCCCCAATAAAACACTTTTTCATTCCTTAAGGCAGGGGAAGATTAAAAAATAAACATTCATTTTCTCATTTTGGGAATGGGTAGGGAAAGACAGGGTGATGAAGAAAAAGGATAACAATCATCCATTTTAGGCATCTGAGCAAATGGATGTAATTTAGAATTGCAAGTGATTCCAAATTTGTGTTTTCTAAGCTGGCATTTATTTAACAAACTCATGAATAAGTTCTCAACAATAATGTCTTAAGTAAACCTTCCCTCAAAATAAGTTATATTCTATATTTATATTCTCTACCCTATAGGATGGTATAGTGGATAGAACATCAGCCTTGGAGTCAGAAAGAACTGGGTTCAAGTCCTATGTCTCATACCTAGTGGCTGTATGACTGTGGGCAAGTCCCTTTACCCTTCAGTGCTCTACACAACTTTCTAGGACTGCCAGTTGCAGAGAATGTACTAATCCGAATTGGTAGAGAGAATTTCCTCTACCAATAAAAACACAGGTTCAGCCCCTCTCCCTATATATGCTGTAATTCCCAGAGTATCACAGTAGTATCACCATAATATTCAAACAAGTGTCCTGTTAACAAGGGATTTTAGATTAAAAATTTTTTTTCAGGGGCAGCTAGGCGGCACAGTGGATAGAGCACTGGCCCTGAAGTCAGAAAGACCTGAGTTCAAATTTGGCCTCAGACCAAACACTTGACACTTACTAGCTGTGTGACCCTGGGCAAGTCACTTAACCCCAACTGCCTAAAAATAATAAAAAAAAAGATAAAAAGAAAAAAAGAAAAATTTTTTCTCATAATGGGGCACTTCCCAGTATTCTGAAACCAAATAAAAACCCCTATGTGATTTGATCTATGGAAATTATTAGCCAATTAAAAAACTCTGCTACAAATGTTTTAAGCATAGAAATTCAATATCTGATGCAGGGTTTAAGAAAGTTTAAAATGTGTTCTCTATTTTAGGACTATAGTAGTCTTACATAAAGAAAGGAATAGATGGCAGTGTGATGAAATTATATATTAAATGGGCAAATTTAGGAGAACTTTAATCTGGAATTGCAATGATCACAATTTTTTAAAAAAGTTTTGTAGACTTTAAAGGGCAAACCATATGAAAAATTAATCATTTAAACTTCTGAAGGGGGAAAAACAGATCAAAAGTTAACTCTAAATCAGTTACATTAGGTCTAGATTACTGATTTGAATGCATTTGGCCCTTATTGCAACAAAATTATAGTATATTAGAAATATATCTTCCCCCTCCCCCCAATACAGTAAAATCTCATTTATCTGGCAATCTCAATAATCTAGAACAACAACTAATGAAAAATAAGAAGTAGACCATAAAGGTTTCTGAATATAACAAAACTGATGTCACAAAACTTAGGCCCTAAGGCTTAGGTTCTCAGAAGCTAAGCGCTTTTATTTGATAATTGAGTTTCTTATAGAATTCTTAATCTCATTTCCCAGATAGCAAACAGATTAGAAGCAGTAATACAAAATTGTGGAAGGGATGCTGGAAGCAGGCACATTGATGGCACCAAGAAATGACAACTAAATAGGGAGAGAAATGGAAAAACTAAAAAATAAGACAAAAATATTCAAAAAGAATAGCATTTTGAGACTTTGGCAGAAGGACAAATGGCCTTAACACCTCAAAAACCACTGGGAGCATCACCCAGTTATAGCATAGTGCAATAACTAATGGTCAGGATAATCTTGAATTATTTGGAAAAGGTTAGATTATGTTCAGCAAAAAATCTGTGCCTGATATTTGCTAGCTTTGTGGCTCTGGACAAATCATTTAGAGGGTCACTGCCTCATGCAACTCCCTCAAACTTGATTCCTGTATTAAGTTACATGTATTAAAGCAAACTTGATTTGGGAAGGTGGGAAAATTTTAGAAATGCTTGCATCCAAAAGGATAAAAAAAAACCAACCCAAATATTTGGTCCCTTAATTATACACAAAGATTCAATTATGTGCCAGATAAATGAGCTATGAACTGTAAAACAAATACTTTTCAATCTGTACTGCTTTATCTTTTATACACAAGAATAATGTCACAAAATATCACATTAACTTATTAAAAAATGGAAGATAAATCTATTCAATACCCCAAATCAGAATCGGAATGAAGCTGGAGAACTGATGGATCAGTATCCCAATGCAGCGTCCTGATTGGTTGTAGGCCAACCATGCAGCATTAGTGAAAAAGGTCATAAGTTAGTGAAGCAAATAATTTCTATAAATGTGTAAAAATCATTGCTTATTCATTGTTTAAGATTTAAACTAAAAAAAAAGATTTAAACTAACATTCTGGTTAGTAGAAACAAAAACAGTTAATATTCAAAGCTTTAGTTCATGCAGTAAGGAAAATATGGTTAAAGGACCAACCATATAATTCAGAGCAGTTAAAAGATATATCCAATATTTTTGGAAAATACAAACTGCACAACAGCAGATAAGAATAGCACAAAGCAAATAAGACTGGCCCAAATCGTACATTATTTGTAAAACACAGCAAGTTAAGGTAGAAAATGTTGCATCCTTATCACACAAAATTAGTTTTAAAAAAATCTTAGCATAGTAACAATCTTGCCCAGGGCATTAAATGTGTGCAGGAAATTGTCATATTGGTTAAGGAAATGAGTCAACACATAAGCCTTTTGGTAAGGAAACCAAAAAAGACTATTCCACTGGGATACTAAACGACTAGAGTTTCCAAAATGTGACCCTGCTGTAATTTACAGGTTAAGCACTGCCTTGGGCTTCTTCTATATGTCATCTGTTTTTGAAAGCAAGTAAACTTGATTCAGTCTTTAAAAATTACATTAGAATATTTAAAAATATAATTACACACATTATTTACACACAGTGTTTATATTACTTTTCTAAAAAGCAAATTTAGCCTAAATTAATCTTGATTTGTTTTTGGCTTTGCTGGAGGATAAACAAAAACAATTGTCTGAATTAGCTCAAACTAGTCTAGCCAGCTACTTCCAATTCTACTAGAGAACAAAAAGACATTTCTTCATACCAGCATTCTTATGATTATGAATGAAAGCTCAGTTATACATAGCAATACATGGAGACCACAATCCTTACACATACATTAAACATAAACACATGCAATCCATTAATGCTATAATTTTAGTAAAATATATTTCCGCACATTTAAAGAAAACACAAGAAGCTACATATGCACCAGTAAAGACACGATGTGATTTTGTCTACTGTATTTACCAATTTAATTGACTTATAAAAGAAAACCTTTATTTTTAAAATGCATACAGCAGGCTTTGGAAGCTTTCTATAAGACAAAACTAAAGACAAACCACAAAAGTCATCTCTCTATTTACAAGAAGATTCTGCATACTTTGCATAGAGAGAGAGAGGAGATGACAGGGAAGATCTGCTTTGTACGAAACAATGAAGCCAACAAACTTGGGCTCTGTTAGACTAAAAGGGGATTTCAAGAGATGTCCTACAAGGAATGCTCTGTCTTCAGACTCTGTATTATAAAATGACTGCTATAGCTGCTATCAACGACATAAAATTTCATATGGAGGAAGAGGTAATTTTAGTCTCTAATCAAACACGGTTTTAATGGATCAAGGAGCTGACTTCAAAATGCCCCCGGAAGTGAAAAAGGCATTGCAAAACAGAGATGCAATGTTTCTACAACTAGCTTTTGATTACAGGACCTTATAGACAGAAAAAGAAAAAGAGAAATGAAATTCACACATAAATCCAAAAGTCTTATCTTAGTCAACTCTTTCAACATTTTCTCCCAACAAACCGTTGACCAGAGCTACTAATAATTAGCAAAATTGACTGCATTTCATCTGGCTTCTTCTCTTCCCCCTCTTTGCCCCCTTGTCTCAGGTAAGGAAAAGGTGGCTACTGAGAATTAAGAAAGCCAGAAGAAAGAGGAATGTGGGGAAGTGAAAAATCAGCACTTAAAGCAAAGAGGTTTAGATTCAGGTTGAAAACTACTTCTTAATTACTAAGATTCAATGTTCATTTCTAGAGAGTTGCCAATTTCATTTCTTATTATCTCTTACATTTTTTCCACTAGTAATGTTCTCGTCACCAAGAAATGGAGGTTATGGCACTTTTATCTTTTCACTTTTGATTGACTATATATCCCAACTATTTCTCTATATCCTGGGGAGTCTATAAAATCCATCCCAAACATTTCTCTCCTCTCCCTTCCCCCTTATTGTTCCATTGCCCCTTCCAAAGTATCTTCCCCCCATGCAATTATAGAATCTTGGCAAACTTGCTAGATCCTTTCACTTGTTGAACTTTTGGGGCTCATAATTTTCCTTTCAATATTTCTTCTTAACATCTCTACTCTTTTACTCTATTCTCACCTTTCCACTTTCTGGCTTTTCAATGCTCACCACTCTCTGTCCTTTTCTGTCAAATAATGTCTTGTATATTGGCATTTGGAAACACCATTCACCTACCAACCAATTCTCTCACTTCTTTCAATGCTAAATTCCTTTGCTTATCTTAACCCTAAGACATTTTTGAAAATTAGGTAGCTATCTTTCCCTCCATTCTTTTGAGAATTTAGGTCTCTATATCAGACTATAATTTTAATAAAAATATACTATAAAATGATAGGACCAGAAAGGACATCAGCATACTCTACAATGACATATTTACATATTCAACTTTAAATTTATAGATGTTTAATATATGTAACAATCATGTCAAATATTTATTGAAATGGAAAAGAAAAGTCAATGTTCTATGACATACTTGTGCTAGTCACTTATTTTTCAAATAAGACATATTTTCAAGCAAATATTTATTTGTTTTACCCTAAATATTTAAGAACATTTCTGTCTAAAAATAAACACTAAACTCTCTCACATTAGTGTGTATTATGGTTATAGAATTCAGGTTAATTAATATTTACCAAAATTAAATGAGGTATTTCACAGAACTTCTATCAGTTATGATTATGCCAGTAGAAAATACCTAAATTCAACTTCTCAAAAATTCTCACTATTACAAAAATAATTTTTAGATGAGTAACAGTAAAATTATTGAGACAAATTTATGGGAGGGCATGGAGAGAGTTTCAGGAATCAATTACAACCTGCATCATTGTAGAGAATGCTCATGTTGATGAGATGACAGATCTATTAGAGTATCTGAGTTAATAGTGAAGTAGAGAAAGCCATCATGAAGAAGCAGTTCCAGTACCTGGTCTCAGAGCCCTGCCTACTACTATGATTTTTGAATTTTCTTTAAGATGTGTATGGAAAAAAAGTTGAGTTTCTCCCTCTTCCTTCCTGGGCAACTACAAAATAAACCTGGGAAAACTTGCTAGACAATATCCCTTCTTTCTCCTTTTCTATAGAAAACAATAGTACATTTTTAAAAAGTTGCTACATAATTCCATGTCATTTAAATTACTTACACTTACAAATTGTATTTCACAGCAAACCTAATGTAACATACTGTTCTTACAGAATTTATGTTATGTCTACAAGTTAAAAATGATAGGGTGAGCAACGAACTTAAAAATAACGCAATCATTTTTCCTAAGAACACTAACAATAATAAAACACGTAACTTATAGATAGTGCTTTAAGTTTTGCAAAGTGCTTTAGACAGCAGTTTCATACTAACTTAAAAATAATGCAATCATTCTTCCTAAGAACACTAACAACAATAAAACATATGACTTATAGATAGTGCTTTAAGTTTTGCAAAGCGCTTTAGATAATAGTCGCATACTACAATTATTAATCCTATTTTACAGATGAAGTAACTGAGGCTTGAAGTAGTTTGAGTGACTCATCCATGTTAATAATGAGTATCAGAGTTAGGATTTGAGAAAAGTTTTCCTGAGACAATCTTGCAATCTGTCCTCAAAAACATGCTGGATCTCAAACTATTTTTGCAACACTTTAAGAAATCTTCTATTATGTTTACTAGAGATCACAAACTTCTCAAAAAATTTTCAACAGATAGTAAATTTAGAATTATTAAATTTAAATTATTAGAACTATTAAATTTAACTTAAGAAACTATGGAGGTACTGTTGTGAAGGTAACTATGATAGGATGAAAAAATTCCCACTCCACAAATCAGAAATTGAAAACCAATTTTAAATGTAATATTTATATAATAGGTAGGCATAATACATCAAATACACACATTTATAAAGTATAATAAATTTTTCCATTATTTTGGAAGGATGTTGATTATGATGATGATGCAAAAAGAGGAATTATTTGGAAATCTATTTGGCAAACAAAAGTATCACCAGATATAGTCCAAAATGTGGACTACTGGGATATCTTCCACAAGGTATCACTATTAAATACATTTGACCTTTATCACCTATAGTTTTTGAATACACTAATTTGATCCAAGACAGATGAACTATCTTATTAAATTATAACACTGTTGATTTTTAGAACTATTTCCCCTGTCTCTGTTAGGAAGGTGAAATGGTTAGTTTTACAATCATCCACTAAATGTAACCAATCTCTATAGTAAGTTATTTTTAGTTGCTTAATTACCTTGCTAATTGCCTCATCTTTCCATTTTGCTCTACCCAAATGGGCATGGCTAGTGAGCAGGGTTCAAGTGGAATGAATAAAGTCTCGGGAGACACATTTTACTAAAGCAATTTACACACACACACACACGTACACGCATATGTGCAACATGTATATTCTGGTCTAGTCAATTACGATAGTACTTAGGAGATTAACACTCTGAACTTTGGTTAAGACTATAGAACAGTCCAGAACTTCATGTCATTTCATTATTTGGACTGTTAAAAAGAACTCTTTAATTATTTAAAGAATAATTATACCATTCATCTTATGGATCACCCAAACCCTTTACTTCTTTTCTTCCTCCTCTTCTTCCCCACTTCTGGACCTTCATTATTTGTCTCAACTTCAATCAGGAAGGCCAAGAAAGGCAAAAATTCATATTTAAATTGCTGCTATGTGTCACATAAACCAAAGCATTTTTGGGGGGGAGGGTGAAGGGGAAGAAACTAATACTTGGCAAAAAACAAGGGCTTTAGATTAGCTATGTATTTTTGTCATACACTTAGCTTTGACTGCAAGAGACAGCTGAAAGCTGTATTTTTAAATGTTTTCAGCACCCAATTAAAGTACCAAAATACAGAATTCAAATATTATTAGAGATCACAAAGAAAAAGGTTAAGACCAAAGTAAGAAGGATTTGGAGGGTTAATACACAAATCCTAAAAGGTTCTTCAGCAGCAACTTAAATTATAACTGAACTTTGCTGGGAAGTTACACGTGTGCAGGATCCTAAGACAAATCTAGAAAGTTATTATTTTTTTTAATAAAGGGAAAGTAAGTTCAGGAAATACTAACAATGAAAAAGGTTAAGTGTTCTTAGCACTTATTCCTAATGCTTTGTGCAACATTTTTTTCCCCTCAATGAGTAAAACCAGTAATTAATACAACATGCTCATATTAAGACATGCTCATATTAAGAAGAGAGAATAACTCATCTATTATAGGAAGAGTTTATCTGAGAAGAGACTTTCCATACTATTTTTTTTATTGACTCCAAAAACAGATTACATAATCAAAACGTCTTCTTAGGGTTTAAAGAAAAACATTTTAAAGTACATTATCTGAACCTATTTTTATCAAGACATAAAATGGCATGAAATCACTTCTGCTGATTTAACAGTATAATAAAATTAAAATCTCTTAAAATTTCCCAGTTTAATACAAGCAACATCCATGCCAATCAGATTTCAAAATATCAACACTAATTCAACATTGTTATTTAGAATTCTCCTAAAGTATCAACAGTATTTGGGCAATGAAAGCATTCCATCATTAAAATATTAAAAGAAAATTACTGTACCTAGATCCCACGGCGCCATCTCCAGAGTCTTGGCTTCCAGCCTCACTTGGAGTACTCACAGATTTGGAGGATGGAGACATAGGAGGAGGGACTAAATAGTGAAACAGACAGGTATCCGCTGTTACTACTCGAAGAGGTTGTACAGCTTATGATGTTTCAAAATTAATTTAACATGAAGTAATTAACACAAAGAAAAATGGCAAACAAAAAAAAAGAAAAGAAACACGAGTGAAAATGGACAGTAGAAAAAAAGGGAAAAAAGACAAAGTTAACAATGCATGCTGGACATTCGTGCAATTCCTCTGACAATGCATTTGGGCTTGATATTAAAAACAAACAAACAAACAAAAAACCTAAAGACAACTACGGAAGTGCATTCTGATCTGAGCCACCACTAAACATTAGCACTAACTTTCAAAGGAGACCATTCCTTCTATGCTAATATTTTACTTTTAAAATCACAAAATAGTTATTAACATTAACAATTACTTCCAAAATTACAACTACAAAATAATTCTAGACCATAAAGTTTTACTTAAATTTTATAAGAATTTGAAGTCAAAGGTAATTATCCCTAATATAATAATGTTAAAACACCAAGATTCATGTTTAAATCACTTCAGTTCTTTTTCCTTTAAAAGTATAAAAATTTAGAAGAGTCATTCTATGAACAAAATACAAAAAAGGAATGAATGTCTCCTTTAAAGGGTCCATTAATTTCCAGCAAGTTGGGTAAAAAATGCAAACAAGCCATAAAGCAACATGCCTTTTAAAAGTGATGCACAACAAAAAATGACAGCATGCAGCTTAAAGAAGGCAAGACTGAAGTTAACTTTCTTACCCCAGTATTCAGATTAATAACTGAAGTGTACAAAGATATAGACACCCAAAATATTCTTAATCCCTTCTTATATAGAAATGTACATTTTTCACAGTAGATAAAGCAAAAAGAGAAAAAACTTATCCCATAAGATGGAAGTTTTCAATGCTATATTATAAAATATCAGTTGGTTGCACATAGTCCAAGCAACTGAATTTAGTAATACTTCACAATTATTATTGCAGGTAGCACAGGAGGATCATCGCTGCCATCTTCTGGTTAAATTATACCATGACGGCCCAGAGTTCAAGTAGCTTTCAAATAATATTTCAATATGCAACATTAACATATTTTAAACTGACTTTACATCAAATAGCTACTTCATTGTAATATTGCCCTCAAATAAAAACCTCTTTTCCAGCTATAAGTGAATTAACCAGAGAAATATTGTTTGAACATTTCTTCAAAAGTTATAGTATCTAGAAATAGTAAAGTCATTTATACATTTATACATACAAATGCTTCTATATACTACCTTTAAACCAGCAGGTAACAAGAGTTTATATAAAGCAAATACAAAACAGTTACCCAAATGGCTGTGATTAGCTAGCAAACCAACTACTGGACTAGAGGACTTCAAATATCACTGGAGTGTCTACAGAAGAATAGCATGGTGAAGAGGTGCTGGGTATAAAGAAAAAAACCCAGACTAGCTCCAAAGAAGTTAATGTTGTCTGAAATGGGAATCGGTCACATCAGGCTCTCCCTATGTTCACTCAGGGTGCATTTCTAACCCTTTCTTCACTTGCTGAAATTTATGAGTTCTTCTGTGACCTGGCCTAGTGAAAGCAATACATAGTTACTTCTTTCAATAACATTGTTTCAGGGTCTAACGCTCAAGGGACAATTTTTAAAATACATATCTTAGATTTCTAAAGGAGAATCATCTCTAAAGGTACTTTTAAATTTACAAGGAACATTTTTAAAGACAAGATATGGATATCTTTCACTTGTTTAATTCTTTGCAATGACTACAACATTCTCTTTCAATTTAATAAACGTATGGCCATTTCACTTATCAATGACCACAAAAACATCAGGTTCAAAAGAACATCACTAATTTGGGCTTCTAGATAGAAACATCAAATTTGCAAAGTAGCCAAAAATCTTTTTTCTCCCAATTTCTTAAATCATAAATTAGGAATATTTTACTATTTGGTAATCAAAGTTTACTAGCTAAAGGGATAAGAGGAGGGAGACAGACAGATAGATAGATAGATAGACAGATAGATAATCATCATCATCATCATCATCTCTCTGCTGAACTACTCAATACAGTTAATGGAAAGGAAGATCACTCTGAGTTTCCACAGTGGTCTCAGGAGTTTAAATAAAGTCCACTTCCACTATTGAAATAATAAATATTCAATAGCACAGCCATGCAAAAATGAAACTTTACATAAAAAAGGAGAATTCTACAGAGCTAGCTGTAAGAGTAGCAGATTTGAGGACTAACAAGAAAAAATAATCAGATGCAAAAACAGCTATCATCTCTATACTTCCAGATTTTAACAGATCATTACTGAAAATACATGGAAGCCTCAATTTTCAGACATGTAGAAAATATATTGGAACTTCAGGAAGATACACAGGCTAATAAGACAAAAGTTAATTCTAGCCACAAGACACCATTAACATTTAGGTAAGAGGTAAGAACTAGAGGTATTAGAGGTAAGAATAAACATTACTACATGAGCCCTCTAGTAAAACAATGCCTTAATCAGATCACTTCAAACAGCATTGATGAATTTCCACTTGATATGGATGTTACATATGAATTAATCCAAACTGGCCCAAAATAAAATCTAAAAGAAATGGTAATATCAACTTAACTTTATGTATATGAATAAATCTAAGTTTCTTGTCAACTAAAAGAAAATCTAAGTGAAGGTTTGTGTTAGAGACACCACAATGCCTTAAAATAATAGTTAAGTCAAAAGTAACTCTTCACATGTAGGCCATTATAAGGAATCAGAATCTAAAAACTAGGTACTTTCCTTTCTCTGTAACCAAAAGTCAGTCAGTCGAAGCCAAGTGGTCTTTTCACACATTCTCTCTCTTCTCATCTTTGCTTCCTAGCCTCTTCCTTTAAGTCCCAGCTAAAATACTACCTTCTACAAGAAGCCTGTCCTAACTCCCTTTAATACTATCTTCCCTCTGTTGATTATCTCCAATTTATCCTGTATAGCTCTTGTTTGAATTAGCTGTTTCCATGCTGTCTCTCCCATTAGATCATGAGCTCCTTGAGAGCAAGACCTGTTTTTGCCCTTCTTTATGTCCCCAGCATTTAGCATAGTGCCTGGCACATAGCAGGTGACTGATCTACAAATGCTTGTGCCCTTGACAGGACTTGACCTTGGAGACTAGTCCAGCATCAGTCCCAAACCTTTCAAGGATAAAAAATAACATAGCTGCCTGTTAGCTTGTTAAGGAATAGTAAATAGTAAAGTTAACAGTTCTCAGACTGCTCCTGGGTAAAAAATCAAAGCTGAAACCAATGGATGAGAATCAATCACGTTGAACCTCAAAGCTTCAAAAGAAAGGAAATGGGGATAGCCTTTCTTGTCTCTCAACTATGAGACTCATCATCTACTCTCACTAAATATCCCATGTTTCTCCCCTCCTTCACAACTCAGTGAAACATTAATTTTTCAGTGAAGCCTCTTCAGAATAAGTTCATCAAAATTTGAGTAACCTCATCAAAATTTAGCCATGGGTATATTCAAATTCTGTAACAGAGGCTCCCAAATGTGGGATGCAGATGCCTTAGTGTCTGCAGGCATCTTTTTGTTCACTTAGTATTGCCATTTCCATTTTAATTCATAATAGATTTTAATCATCATGGATGAGCTCAATTAACACATGTAAATTGTGTAACTATTTGTTTAGTGGGGGCCCTGAAATGTTTTTATTAAGAAGGGGTCTTCATGTTTGAAAAGTATGAAACATTGTTGTATAATAAAGATTCTTGTGATAAGGAAAATGTTCTGTTTGGCTTTTTCTAAGGTCCACAGCCTTTGTCATGTTTCCCAAAATGTAAATCTCAACTATTTAGCTTCTACTATGCTAAAGAACAGCAGGGGAAATATAATTAAAATGTGTTATGAAAAATAAAGATAATGGGTCTTACATCTCCATTTTTCTTTCTAACTATTCAGTGCTCTAACACTCCTTTTATCTCTTAACAACTAAGGCTGGTTTTATTTAAGTTTATAAAAGTGTTACTGTGACTACAGTTTCATATGCACATATTTACTTGTCCTCCTCACTCCCCCCCCAACTCTCTCCATTGAAATTTCAAGCCCCTTGGGCAGGGACACAATCTTCTAATCTTCTACTTCCTTTGTAACCACTTACAGTGTCCAGCAAACATAACAGTGGTTAAGAACATTTACAGAAGAAATAATTAAGTCTGTTGGTCTAGATAATGAGAAGGCTTAATTTTACTTGTTAAAAGAAATCAAATATTTCTTTGTTAACTAAAAGTTGCTAGATCTTTTTGAATGTCACCACATAAAATTAAGATCTTCTTACATTCATGAGGGGGAGATGTTTCAGAATCTGCTTGCTTAATCACAGTTGAAAAATTTCAAAGACAATGTGGCATTCCATGACTTATTCAAAGACACTTTGTGAGAGAATAACTTGCTCTGATGACAAATGGATAACTGCTAACAAGTTACCCCACAAAACATTAAGTAATGTGAATTTGAGCAAAAAAAAAAAATCAGTCAGCCATTTGGAAAAACAGCAACAAAAAAATAGTGCTCTTGAAAATTTTCCTAAATGTATCACTAGGGGGAAAAATTGCCTTTCAAACAATACAAAAATAATAACATAACCTAGTAACAAAACAGGTCTCCTTTCTGCATGAGGCCTTTCCCATTCCCCTTTTCCTCACTGTTGATGGCTTCCCTCTGAAACTACCTCCCATTTGCATTATATATACATCTTGTGGGCACACAGTTGTTTGCATGTTGATTCCTCCATTATATCATGAGCAACCTGAGGGCAGACACACTGTGCTTTGGTCAGCACATCTGCATATGCCACAGTAGCACCTGAATGTGAAGAGAAGAGAAAATCCTTTTTTCCTACAACACCTAGTTTAGCTGCCACTACCTTCCCTACTTTCTTCTTGATACTCTAATATGTAATAGTGCTTTAAATATACTTGGTGCTTAATAATTTTAATTAACTCAAAATGGCTTAAGGGGTATCTTTTAAGTTAGAATAGGGCCTTATTATGCATCATGTAATACAAGGGTTATATCCTCTTTTGTGAAGTGAGTGTTGGGATCACAGAAAATTCAATAAAAATTGAATATCTAAAGAAAATATATTAGCACTTTAGTCCCAAAATGTTACTAACTATAAGCATCTATTTAAATAATCATGCATCACAAAATATGCCAGCATTTCTCCTCTATTTAATTGAGGACCTTAAACTGGTATAATGACTTAACTAAGGCTTGGGGTTCAAATCCATCCCTCTCCTTTTACAACAATATTCACAAAAGAAAACTGAACAACTTTGGATAGAAAAAGATAATAAAGAAATAATCTGTATACATGTTTCCTTCTATATACATACATACATAATATACATAGTAATATATACTCAAATACTAATACTATGGTAATAATACTAATATATTCATTTTCCACAAAGTTTTTTTTCTAGTTCCACATTAAAATAAAATTAATTCTCTCAAATAATCCAGGTACTCTGAAAGATGAAAGGTCACAGACCATCTTACTCATATACAATTTAGATGACATAAAGCATAAAGTCTTTGTCCAAAAGCCTAAGAAAAATCAAGGGCTGACCATAGAGCTCTTTACCAAAGGAAAAAAAGAAAATTCTTTAATCTACCTGTGTCTAAAGCATTGAGGCTCACAGAGGGAACCTCTCCCTGCTATTTAAAAAATTGTCAGTAACGGCCAAGAAGAAAGATAAAATGGTCACCTGAATCATGAATATATGATTATGGGCATGTTAATTCACAGTATAATCCTAGAGAGAATAGAGAACTCAATTATACAATCACTTATGGAGTCTACTATGTGCAAGCACATTAAGCACTAGAGAATAAAGATAAAATCATCCTCTGATCATACATATCTAAAATAGTTGTCACCAGCAATCTCTCTCCTCCCCTCTAGAAACACTGTGCAATACAAGTTATTACAGATACTCTTTAGGGGGGTAGGAAGAAAGATTCCAGTAATGACTCTCCATAGTCCATTCATGTATGAAGTCTCCAAACCAACCATGCTTGCACGGTATTCTGAAGACATGCATTTACAAAGACATATCCTTCATAATGCTCCTTTAACAGTCTGATAATCAGCCTTGGAATGAATAAGAGTCACTGCACTCTATTCTAAGACTTGATTCTATCTTCAGAATAAAGCATACTTTGTTTCTTACCAAAAATTTCAAAAGAATCTAGAACAAACATTAATCTTTATTTGCCACAGTATATTTAAGCTGTCTCCACACCCTTGATTTTAATCAATCAAGTAAGCATTTCCTAAGTACTTAATAAGTGCTAGGTAGTATAGTAGGCTCCAGGGGTATAAAGACAAAAATGAAACAGTTCCTAAAGCATCTATTCTATAGCAATAACAAACATAAAACACACATATATTTTGGGAGAAAGTGATAAATAGTAATTAAAATTTGGAGAGCCTAAAAAAGGGTCTACAACTATTCTATTTGACCAAGAGGAGAGTTGAAATATGCTATTTTACATATCTTAATCTTTAGTATTATTTTTAAAAATTGGGGATGAGAGACGGAAAAATATGATTTCTATGATTTCACTGGAGTAGGGAACTTCCAGTGAAGAAAACTCTCTCTACCAATATAGATAAACAACTTCTGAAATGTATTGTCTTAAAGAGTTGCTTGGGACACTAAGAAGTTAAGTGACTTACTTAGGACTGCATGTCACAGGGGCAAGTCTTAAACCCAGGTGTTCCTGACCAAAGCCAGTTTCCTATCTATCCTATCCTATTCCATGCTCCCATCTATAAACACTGTAACACATAAGTAAGAAATATGACATTGAATGAAAAAGAAAGCAAAAGGAATAATGGAGACATTTAGAAATATTTATACATACATACACACATACAAATAACAGACAGACAGATTTTTATATGGCAGTACCCAATCCTGAGGCCTTTTCAGGATATCACCTCAATAGCTTTCAAGTCATATTGCATTTTTGTGACTAAAGGCATACAGACTCCTCAGCTCTTGCTATTTACTTCAATGGCCATATGAAATTAAGCCAAGGTACAGGCCAAATCCAACCCACAGGTCAGAAGTTCCTCACCCATTTTACCTGGCCAAAGTGATTTATAATTCTTGTCGATAATAATTTTTTTTTTTATGCTTAAGAGAGGCATATTCCTAACACAGTGGGGAATTAATTACCTAAAGTAAATTGATTTTGTTCTTGGCCACAGCTAGGTTCTATAGAACACCATAAGGATTTCTTTATCATACTGACTTGGCAACAGTATGCACCTACAGTATGAAGCCTGGGGACTACATTATATCAAGGGTTCGGTATCTGAAACTCATTTTCCCTATTAGTTTTTAACATTCATCAGTTCTAATCAGGCATGTAAATGACCAAACATTAACATTACTTTGAGAGTCACTTTTAGATAACTAGGGGAATTAAGGGCAACTAGCCAAAGATGAACATTTTAACTAGACCTGACGAAAATGTCATCATTGGAGTTACTCCAAATCCAAAACAAAATTGGAGCCACACATGTTCAAATTATTCTGTAGCACAACCAATTAGTTGATACACTTCTGTACTAGCACAACACAATAAAAATGCTTTTCCACAATAATGTGACTGAGTTTTCCTCAGGTATACTTACTACCATTTCAGGATTTTTACTGGTTTAAGTCTACTACAGCTTTGAATAATCCAGAAAAAGAGCAAACAGACAGTGAAATCACTGTCCCAAGGGATACAATCTCTATATACAATCTCCTCTTATCAGCCAGGGCAGTGGAGTGAAGCTTTAAACATCTCTCTACTTCTATTCTCTTGAGTATCAGCACTGTCAGAAAATCAACCCATCAGTCTTCCTCTAGCTTTCAGGCAGGCGAAATCTCAGGCATTTTGAGGCAACAGTCACTTAGCCTAATTTAACTAGAAAAGTTAGCATAATGAACTAGTGAGTCAGTATATGATGATAAAATAATTAAGTCTGCAATACTTTGAACATTGCCCAGATATGCATGTGTTGGATACATTTTAATACATAAAGACAATTCCAAATAAATGGAGCATAAGATTAATGCTCCTAGAGGACAGACACAAGGAAAATGTACCCCATATCACAAAGCTGTACATTCTCTTGCCAGTTTCACTTTTTAAATAAGTTAATACACTATCCAAAATGTGGGGACATGTTTCTACTCTCACCCAGAGGAGATTCCGGTGTCAGCCCCATGCTCTGCAGCAATGCTTCTGCTTCTCGCCTCTTTTTTTCAAGGTCAGATTCTTCCTGTACTGGAGCAACTGCTTCTTTCTTCTGATCAGTCTAAATTTAAAAAGAAAAAAGAAAAAAAAAGCATAATTCAACTTACTTGTGGTGTGAGACATTTATAACTTCTTGTGAAAAAAAAATTTTAACGGGGTGAAGAGAAGAAGGAGGAGAAGGCAATGACAGAAATGATGAAAACTCTATGTAAGCAGGCCACAAGCTCTTGCATACTCAACCAAGCTAAAAAGAAGACCATGTCTCATGTCTGGAGACCAGCCAGGACAGCAAAAGGCTCATTAGCAGAAGGGTGGCTATTAAGTAATAAATCCTCAGACTCTGGTAACAGATGAAATAAGAATTCAAACTGGCTCTCAATCCTGTGCAGTATCTTTCATGCTCATGATGATGGTGGCAAAGCAGCAGAAAAGGATACTAAGAATCATGTTTAGATTACCAACAATCTAAAATATTGATAAAGGATCTAAAAATTGTGTGATTCTTAGGTATTTATTGGAAGAAACTAAACTCCACTTTATTATGAAAGAGACCAAAACACAAATAAAAAATGGAAGTGATAATGATTTACTTTATTACTTACTATAAAATTCACACAGTACTTTCCTCACAACAACCCTGTCAGACAAATCTATGATCTCATAACATGGATATTCTTTCCAATGTGCAGAAGACAAGTCAGTTGACAGTTTAACCTGTGTGACTACTGTCCACGTCCTTTTATAAATGCTCCTAAAGATCCCACCCAATATGGGAATATAGGCCAGTAGTCTGCTTTCCCATAATCTGCTCACGGGATTACTATTAACCTCAGTACATGATGTGCTCTATGAGCAAGTCAAAATGACACTGAAGAAGATGAAGTGAAGATGAATGATTGGATCTAACCAAACACATACAGAAGAAATCGCTGTCAGAAGTGATATATTAGGCATTCACAGATCAATTTTCAAGGTAACTCAAAAAGGGGAAAATTCCAAAAGAATGGAAAGATCACTAGCTATATTATTACCCAGAAAGTGGTATGCCTACTTTCTCATCTCTGTAAAATCTTTGCAAGAATACTTTATGTACATATTGAGGGCATCCTTTTGTAGAAGACTTTTTGCAACAGGTCACATCTTCAGTGTCACATAACACAGAAAGGAATAATGGCTACAAGATCCCACTGTGTTTAGTTTGCTAATTTTTTTTAAAAGCATGTGATTTGGTAGAGTAACATGTAGCTTTAAACCTTCTCTAACAAGGTGCCTCCTATGCATGCATTAAAATCATACAAGATTCCCTTATACTGGCAGCTACAGAAAACTTTGTTCAATTATCCATTGATCATCAATATCAAGCATGTGTACAACAGGGACAAGTTCTTCAAAGATTATCAGAGATAATTATCTTAGGTAAAGCCCAAATGGAAGCCAGATTACTTACTCCCACTGTTTGTGGGAGACACTGTACTGATTACATGGAGTCCAAGAAGACTACAGAGATTCCTCAATTAGATGAAGAGTCACTCAAAATAGACTAGTTTAGCAAGCAACACAGAAATCCAAATGGATGAAGAATACATATTGCCTAGATTATGACATATAGTTTCACAGGCAGCCCACTGCACTTAGTGCATCAGTACACGTCCTGATAAGCCACTGAAGATAATACTGAGCCAGGACCAGCGATTCACATTTGAAAAACTGCCCAGCAATTTTAATGATCTCAGTCTGATCTCTAACACTAAGTCTCCTGGTGATAACCATATTACTATGAATCATGGAACAACATGGTGTCAGCAGAACAATGTAGACGAACCAAAGGGCAATGGAAAGTCATACAGTAGGTCTAATTAGATTGCAACACAGTAAGAATAACAATTTTTTATGGGGAAGCAGCATAGAAAATATCAGCAAAGATGCATGACTAGAAAAAGATGTGAGCTGATCACATAAGAAGAATGATGGATATGATGGATAGCCTGGCAATATAAACAATATTAAAATACCTACAAGGCTTCTGTTACATTCGGTTGATCATCCGTGGAGGATTTATAAAAGGATACTGTACAAGGACCAGAATCACACATGGTAAGAAAGCATGAAAGGGGTTGCAATCCATACTGGTCTCATATCAGTGAGATCACAGATTGATGAAAGTAAGTTACTACTGCATGTTTTCAGGATATGAACCAAGTTTGGCATAAGAACTAACAGATCTTTTCCAAAGAACTTAAATGAATGCTTTCCCTCTTCTACCAAAATACATTTCTAGTAAGTTGTAAAGAAGTGAATGGAAATTTTAAAGGCCCATATTAATGTTTTCCAAATATGGCAGAAGTCTTCATTAAGATTTTCATAAAAGGAGACCTAGGGAGCATTCAATTTCCAGTAAAATGCACTGTGGAATATCTGTACCCAGTTTGGGAATTGTGGTTATAAATAATCCCAAGGAGAAGTGCAGAAGCAGTACTGGACATCAGAAAGAGTGCCGGATTTGGAGTCACTTACTAACTACATGACTTAAGCAAATCATTTAATCTCTTTGGACCTCCATCTTCTCATCTGCAGAACAAAGAGGATGGCCTAGCTGGCCTTTGAAGTCCCCTCCACCTCTAAACCTGCGATCCTCAATGCAATGGCTAACCACCAATTTCAGGAGAGGGATAATAAAGTACGCTGCCCTTCTCTCAATGAAGATGCGACAGACTCAAGATACAGAATGAGATATATTTTTGGATATGGACAATATGGAAATTTGTTTTGCTTAATAAAACCCTTCTCTAAGGGTTTCCCCCCCCCAATTATGGCTATCATCTCTATGATGATGATTCTTACATCTATTGATCCAGCCTTAACCTTTCTCCAGATTCCCATTCTCTCATATCCAACTGTTTATTAGACATCTCAAACTGGATGTCCTGAAAACATCTTATACTCAACATGACTCAAAATGACCTCATTATCTTTCCCTACAAACCCTCCCTTCTTCCTAACCTCCCTATTATTGTCAAAGGTACCACCATACTTCCTTACAGTCACTCAGGCTCACAATATAGGTGTCATCCTCAACTCCTCACTCTCTTTCACTCACCATATTCAACCTGTTTTCAAGTGCTGTCAGTTTTACCTTTGCAACATCTCTCCTACATGCCCCCTTCTCTCCTCTGACACTGCAACCACCCTGGCACAGGCCATCATCACCTTTTACCAGGTGAAAGACTAGAGAGAATATGAGAAGGCCCAAGATAAAACTTTCAGGAACACCCAAAGTTAGGAGCCTGATATGGCCAATAAGTCAGAAAAAGGGACTGAGAAAGAGAGGTCAGATAGAGAGAAGAACCAAGAGAGAAAATTGTGACAAAAATTCAGAGAAGATAGCGTACCCAGGAAAGAGTGGCCAACAGTATAAGAATAAAGCCTGAGAAAAGGTTATCAGATTTGGCAATTAAGAGATTATTGGCAACTTTGGAGAGAGCAGCTGCAGCTGAGTAATGAGAAGGGTTGAGAAGAGAAAGGAGAGGAAATGGAGGCAAGAGGCATAAATAGCTTCCTCTGGAAATTTGGTTGTGAAACCAGAGGACAGATATTAGGATGAATGAAAAAAAGATATTAAGTCTAGGGAATTTTTCAGGATGTAGAGTCTTGGGTATGTTTGTAGGTGGAAAGGAAGGAGCCAGTAGATGGGGGAGACTAAAGATAAGGAGACCAACTTATGGGGTACTTTCCTCCAGTGATAAAAAATAAATAAGTTCATCAAACTTAAGTCTATGTTTAGAATGTTTAATGTCTTATACACAAAGTAATTTCAAGAGTGGAAGAGTGCTTAGCAACTGCAGTGATCAAAAAAGGTCTTCAGTAGGGAGATGGCCCTCAAGTTCTCTTGTGCAAACACCCATGAAAGATACAAAGAAAGAGGGAAGCAGAGAGAGGGGGTATATGGGGCAGTGAAGCAAAGGCACTGAAGGAGGATAAGATAGGGTAGTATGTATACAGGAGACAATGAGCCTTCTACTTTTGCCAGAGGACACGAGGGGAACAGTGTCAGATTAGACTGGAAAGGGTGTTCAAATTTATTCAAACCCTACCGATATAAATTTAAGGAAAACATCAGGGGAAAAAAAATCCATCAAGATATGTGAACCATCTGAGCTTATTTTACCAACGAAATTATTAGCTTAGTCTTATATTCTGTCCCCTTCGCATGAATATGTATGTCACCGCCAATTCATGGTTTAATCCCATTAAATTAATTCTATGAACATGTTTCACAAACTCTCAATTGGATGCCAATCATATTACAGACAGTCCTGGAAAATTAGATGCCAATCATAACATGATCATCCTTGAAAACTGAAAAGCAATAATTGGCCATCTGTCATCTTTGGATAGATTAATCCTATAGATGATATTCTGGGATAGCTCTTCCAAGTCTGAATCATGATTCTGGCAGTTGCTCATTATTTAATCAAATAATGGCTTAAAACTCCAACTAGCTTATAATATAGCACAGAAAGTTAGGCTGGATGCAAGAATAACTTCAACACACATCATGAATTGAGTGACTGATAATGGTGAACTTAAGAAATTCCTAGTATTTATTTGTGCTACTAATTTTTCCATTGCCCTAAGAAAAGAAACAGGAAGTAATGGCTATTGTACGAAGGACTGAAGAAAAAAAAAAGTGGACAAGAATCCCACAAGATGAAAAACCACAGTGGGGCATCTGTGAAAGGAGTGCCCACACCAATGAAACGATAAATCGACAAAAGTATCATAGAAATTAATTTTTGAATAGACTTCAGATGTAATATGCTGATATGCCATTTAAAATATATCACTAGCTTATTTTCATCTATCTAAAAAACACTTTCTATAAAATAAAGTGATAAAAAGTACATTTGATTGCAATACGTATAAAATATTGCTAGGGCTTTTCTATAGAACTAGCACCTTCTCCATCAGTAAGAAATAAATGTTTCCTCTATCAAATACTCACTATAACATTCAGGACATGGCCACTATGCCACTAATTAGGCCCATGCTATCAGATTATTATCATCTTAGATTAATAAAATATTAAGATGAGATAAATAATTTCAAAACCCAAATTAACTGGTTTGCCATTTATTTGTACTTTATGGCTTGATATGTTAATACAATACAAATGTACACTGCTTTGTGGAAAATTGCACATAAGCTCAACTTTTATAACTCAAGTAATATGGTAAATGAATTAAAAGCTTGCCAATTAAAGGAAGTCTATACTGAGTCCTTTCCTTTTGGAAAGAACCCATTTGGAAAAATGAATAATTATTCCCTAGTTTAGTTTTGTAAATCTTCATTTTTTTATATTAGTTATCAACTCAAAAGTCTTACACTGATACTTTACCAAGGCATGGAGGTGCCACGGGCTCTTGAAAGCTGTGCAGGTGGAATACAGCCTCTGACAGGTTCTATACCATGATGGAAAAGCTTCAATTATGGTCCCAGCATGAGACTGTGTCTGTACACTCTCCAAGAATTGGCGAAACTAAGAATCTAGTAGCCCTGATATTAGGTGATGAATTCTCTAGTCACAGCAACCCATTAAATAGATAACAATACAAACGGATCCTTAGTCCTACGTGGATTCCTTCTGCTTTTGTTTCTGCAGTGATAGTGAGATGGAGGGAAGAGGGTGCTACGAACCACACAGCTTTTTTTTAAATCATCTATGAATATTAATTTAACTATTAGTACTCTGTGTGATCCCTTATTTAATGGCCAATAATTTGCCATATTATTGAAGGGGGTGAATCAAGTCAAACTGACATACTCACCATAAACAAAACCATAAGGAATTGCAGCTAAATAGAAGTATGGCACCTAGGTTCTCCTTGAAGAAATAAATTAAGAACTGATAGCACTGGTTTTAACCCTTTCCTCTACTCTCCACATTTAAGTTCCTGAGCAAAGGAACTTTTCAATTTTCTTTCTATCTCCAGAATCTAGTACAGTATTGTATAGTATAGATAACAAACACTTAAATGTTTATTGAATTTAATTTGGGGACCTCTGTGCCCCAAAGTAACAAGAAACATTATCTTATGGCATAGCTAGTTATCTTGCCTTTGGATGCTCACGAACAGCTCATGCAAAAAATCCATGAGGTTTGTGTAGCAAGATCTATTGCTGAGAAATTCTATGAAGAATGCACAAGATTCTCTAAATCAAATCAACATGAACATGTACAATTATGCTCCATGACTTCAATGTGAAGCTGCACAAGAGAAGAGGATAAAAAATGTTGAAAAGTGTATTTCAAGACTAAGAAACAAAGGCTTTTAGATTGTGAAAAAGCACATGTATTATAGATTCTTTCTTCCAAGAGAGTTAGAAAGTCCTGAGTATGGTGAACACTGAACATTATAAAAAATCAAAGTAATTATATCTTAACAGATAAGAAATAACTATTTGCTGATAAGGAAGCCATTTCTGAATCAACTGTCTATATGCAGATTATCCATGTGGTAGAGAAAATGTCAAAATCAACACCAACCTAGAAGAATGAGGATGAAAAGATAACAACTACAAAGGTTCCAATCTGATCTACTGAAACAAGCTACTGGAAAATGGATAAAGGAAAAGATATTGATGTGGGCTTCCATCATTTTTATATAAGTTTAAATGATGTAAAGCAATTGACCAAACAAGTAGGCCAAAAGAGCTCAGAAGCAGCCTCAGCCAGCCAGCATTTAATCACCTTGCCAAGCAGAAAGACATGGAAACCAAAAGCAACACTAAAGGGGTGCTCAGGCCCCAGCTGTAAGATCATGTCTCTGGAAGTCTCCCAATTTCTCAGTAGGCCTCTGTCCTTGAGAAAATTTTCTCTTGTTGAAGAACATATTCTCTTATTAAAACAGACACAGGGGCACCTGGCCCAAGCATTTTTGTCCCTGGTTGGCCCGAAGATCTCCCTAGTGCCATATCCCCAAGGTCCATGCCTCTGACAACTCCCTTAATGTCTGGTATCAACAAAGTTACTTCTGCAGACTCCCTGCATTTTCCCACCCACCTGGACCCCTAGATTACTTAATTAGAATCCTTGGCATTCTTTCCCTGGTCCCTTTTCCATATAAGCCTCAGCACCATCCTCACTGGCTTGCAGGTTCTTTAAGAACCCTTTCCCACTTCTGTTGGCATCACAATAAACTTTTCGCCACTTGACTAAGAGAAGGCTTGAGTGTGTGAATTCATTCCAGGCAACTCTGCCTTGGCATTCTTGGGGTCCCAGCACCCCTTTAGAATATAAACTCATTTTCAAAATGTTACAGCAAAGGGTGTTGGAGCACTTGTACTTCATAAGACAGCAAAGATCAATGGAAGAAAAAATGAATCTGAAGAAAGTTTGTCCTGACACCCAACTATGCCAGATCATCAATCAATCAATCAATCAACAAGCATTTATCAACTGCTTGCTGTGTGCCAGGCACTGTGTGGGGCCCAAGGGATAAAAATACAATAAATGAATCAATCTTTACTTGCAAGAATTTTATATTCTAACTGGGAGAGAAAAAAAAAGATATATAGGATAAATGGAAAGAGAAGAAATACAAATAAAAAGTATTCATACTTATAAATAAATACAAGTTAGCTTGAGAGGAAGGGCAATACAGTTGAGGGGATCAGGAAAAGCTTCATGTAAAGGTGGTACTTGAGCTGCATTTTGAAGAAAGAAAGGGACTGAAGGTGACAGAGGTAAGGAGGGAATACATTTTAGGCACTGGCAACAGCCAGTGCAAAGACATACATATAGGAACTGGAGTGTTGTTTGTGAGAAACAGAGAAAAAGGCAGGTGTGGTTAGGTCAAAGAATGAGAGGAGAATAATGTTCATTGAGGATAGAAAGGTGGTTTAGGGTCAGGCCGTGTATGGCTTTAAAACCTAAAAAGAGGAGTTGATATTTTATCTTAAAGGCAACAGCGAACCACGGGAATTGACAGAATAGGTAAGTGATATGGCCTTAAGGAAAATCCCTTTGACAGCAGTGCAGGGAAGGAAAAGAGAGGAAAGAAGTAGGGAAAGACTCAAGGCAAAGAGAACAATTAGGAGATTGTTAAAATAATCTAGGCGAGAAGTGATGAAAGCCTGAACTAAGGTCTTTATGTATAAAGAAAAAGGCTTAGGTGTAAGAAATGTTGTGGAGGGAGAATGACAATATTGGAAACTGATCAGATATATGGGGAGAAGAACTGAGGATAACACCAAGTTTACAAACCTGGGAAACTGGAAGAATAGCAGTATCTTTGACAGAAACAGAAGTTTGGAAGGTAGGTAGTTTTGAAAAGAAAGACAATAACTTCAGTTTGGGACATACTGAGTTTGAGATGTCTCAGCAACATTCAGTTTGAAATGTCCAATTAGGCAAATGGTGGTGCAGAACTGAAGGTCCAAGGAGAAACTGGAGCTGGATTTCTAGATCTGAGTCAGCTGAAAAGTGATAATAATTAAACACAAGGGATGATGAGGTCATGGACAGAGAGTATATAGAAAATAAAGTAGAGCACCTAGGACAGAGCACTTATAGGTGAAACTGGGAGAAAAGAAAACAGATGAAAAATGAGGCAAATCTGCCTTTATTTCTATAGTGACTAATTTTCATCAACTAGGATAGTGGAACCACCACATTAGTACTCTTAACACCTCAGTACCTAATGTGTGTTTAGGGAAGTGAAAATGCTACTTAAGAAAATGAAGCAGGCATTGTACACAGTAACAGCAACATTGAATGATGGTCAGCTGTGACTGACTTAGCTCTTCTCAGCAATATAATAATCCAAAACAATTCTAAAAGACTCATGATGAAGAATGCTATTCACATTCAGAAAGAACTGATGGAGTCTGAATGCAGACTGAAGCATACTATTTCACTTTGTTTTTTTCATGGTTTTTTCCTTTCGAAAACTGTATATTTTTTTTTTGCAAACTGTTTCCTCTTTCACAACATGACTAATATGGAAATGTATTTTACATGATTGCACATATATAACCTATATCAAATTGCTTACCATCTTAAGGAGGGGGAAAGGAAGGGAGAAAATTAGGAACTCAAAATTTTATAAAAAAGGAATGTTAAAAAGTGTCTTTACATTGGAAAAAACAAAATACTATTAAATTTCTGTTTAAAAAAAAGGAAAAAGAAAATAAAGCAGGGAAGAATAGCTGGATTATACCAAAAAAATACACTCATATATGCTTGAGGAAGCAATGTTGAAAGCACTGTGAGATCAATTTTCCATATATTTTAAAAAGGAAAAGATACCAATTGACTAATAAGAGGAAAATTACACATTGTTGGGACCTCCTTGATTAAATTTCTGATTACTCAAAAGAATAAATACAAAAAAACCAGATAAATGAAGAATGCCTCTTGTCCAGACTACTACACAACTGAGTAGAGTCCACTGAATTAGTCCATTAGTGCACTAATCTTAGACAGGACCTACAGACAAACTATGAGCTGGACCCAGAATTAAAAAGAAGGAAGAGAGGAGCCCAGCAGAATGTAAATTCCTTGACGGCAAGACCTATTTCATTCTCGTCTTTGTATCCCAAGCACTGTGCACATAGTAGGTCCTTAATAAATGTTTGTTGAATTGAATTGACTTGCACTCGGGAAAGTATTTTCAACAATCCCACAGAAAAAACCTGACACAAAACCTCATCTTTTTAACAGCAATAATCAATAACTATGCGACTATGGCTGTGATTTCTAGAATACTGAAATCTCTAAAGAAGAAAAATTATAGGTAACCCACAGTTCAATGGAAATGTGCAGGGTGGGTATAAATGGGCCACAGCAAATGACCAATGATGATCTGTAACACAGTGAACAGCATAAAAGACAGGTTCTTCCAAGAAATACAAGATGGGAAAAGGAAGTGAGCCAATCAGGAAGTGAGAGTAAAAAGGCAGAAAGCCTAAGTGACACATTCACTGTCTGTTTCTCAGACAGTGTTTAAAAGACCTAGAGAGGAGACTTCAGCACACAAGGCAGATCCTTTTGGAGAAGAGAGGAAAGAATTTGAAAAGCATGGATGAATCGTCATCTTTAATACTGGGTGGAGCACCCACATCAATGAAACTATAGATCCACTGAGGAATTCAAGATTTGTTTCAAGTGTGATAAGGCATGAAACCAGAGTTGGATTCACAAAAGTAAAACTACCACAGTTTAAAATACTATGAAATCATGAAGCTAATGAATAAGCAGGTTATTCAAAACAGATTAATGTAATTAAAACATAATCAAGCTTACTTCCTTTTTCTTTCTTTCTTCTTCCTTTCTCTTCTTCTCCTCTCTGATTTGAGCCAACCGCTGCTTCTTTCGCTCCAGTTCAGCCTTCAATTCACTTTTGTCTGACATGGTTGTGACCCTAATGAAAATACAATTATTTAAAATAATCAGAATGCTGGCAATAACTTAATTTTGCTAACGTTAGATTTATAAAAGAAATACACTTTAAACAAATGCCATCAGTAAAACAAAAGTTCTCACAATTTCTTAAGAGCTGGGAGTCGGAAAGATTACAAACATGAACAAGAGACAAAGTGATTTCTATTTAAACAATAGTATATTTTATGTTTTTTTAAAACCAGAAAATCCTCAGTTCTTCAGCTCTCCACAATCTGACTTCCAGCTACATTTTTAGACTTATTTCACATTATCCACCCTTAGGTAGAGAGGCAGGATGGAATAATAGATAGTCAGCCTCAAAGTCAGGAAGACCTGGGTTCAAGTCCCACTCCTAACACACACTGGCTATGTGAATTTGGTCATGTCATTTATACTCTCAGTTCTCTAGGTAGGTCTCTTAAGACTATAAATTGCCAAGAAGATGTGGAACTGTGTTGATAAGAGGGGGTTTTCTTGAGGTAGAGGCAAAGTGGGGGAAGGGGGATGGAGGGGAGGATCTCTATACCAATGAAATCACAGGTCTAGTCCCCAGGTTATCCCCTTTAGGCGTGTTCCAGCCAAAGTGACCTAAAGATGCTTCCCTTCTAACTCAATATTTCACCTCCTATCTTCATGATTTAAAAAAAAACAAGTTTATTTTTACAAGTGTTTATTACCTCTCATACTGCCTACTCCATTGCAATTAAAATCTAAAACCAGTATCTTCAAAATAACTACTCAGAGTCTAACAAAACAAATTCTCACTTTGACCACTAGATATATATGTCTCATTTCTTTGGCAGGAGGTGAATGGTGTAATCCATCTTCAGTCCTCTGAATTCGTGGTTTCTCATTTGCATTAATCAGATTTCTAAAATCTTTCAAAGTTGTTTTTTGTAATGTTGTTGTGTAAACTGCTCCTAGTTCAGCTCACTTCACTGTGCATCTGATCATGGGTCTTTCCCAGTTTCCATCATTTCTTATAGCACCATCATATTCCAATGTATTTATATACCACAATTTAATTAGCCCTTCCCCCACAGAAGGGCACTCCTTTAGTTTCCCACAAAAAGATTCGCTATAAATATTTGTGTAAATATGGGCTCTTTTCCTTTTTCTTTAATGTTTTTTGGGGTATAGTCCTAATCACAGTACGTAGTTAAATAAAGTTTAATAACTTTTGGGACATAGTTTCAAATTGCTTTCCATAATGGCTAGACCAAATCACAGCTCTATCAACAATGTATTAGTGTGTCTGTTTTCCTGAATTCCTCCAACATCTGGATTTTCCTTTTTGCCAATCTGAAGAATGTGAAGTGAAACCTTAGAGTTGTTTTAATTTGCATTTTCTTAATTATTTGCAGTAAAAAACTGCAAAGATTTTTTTACCAGTTATCTATTTCCCTATAAATTTTAACTGCATTAGATTTATTTGTGCAAAATCTTCACAGTCAAAACGACTTTGCTCTAATCACCACCTGGTCCTGGAATGTACACCTTCCTCATTACTGCCTCTTGGAATTGCTAGCTTCTTTCAAAGCTTAACTTGGGTACCACCTCTGCCATAATTCCTTCCTCCACGACCTGAGTTGGTAGTGTTCTCTTCCTCCTAAAATTTTTGGCTATCTACTTATCTGTGTACATTTTCCATCTTCCACACCTCAAAACCTCTCTACAATTTCACTTAACCTCTCCTCCTTCATGCCAGCCTCAGAAGGTGAAGTGAATCTCTTTGCCAATACCAACCACTCTACTTCTGCCTTTGATCTTATCCTCTCTTTTCTCTTCTGAGAGCTTGGTCCATTGATCTCTCCATCAATGCTGCCAACCCTTCATGTTACAGTCCCATAGATATTCTTACCCGAAAAAATAAACTTCTGAAAAACAGCAATTTATATTTGCTCCTTCCACTGACTCACCCTACTCTTACTCCTAACTCTTCACTATTCCAAAGAAACTGCTCTCTCCAAGGTCATCGATTACCTCCAGTTATTGGAAACAATAGCTATTTCTTAGTCTTCACCCTTCATGGTCTTTCTGCAGCAAATGACACAGCTGACAATGTCAAATGACAACAAACGGTAACTCCTTCTAATGCTCTCTCCTCTCTTGGCTTCTCTGACAATGCCCTTTTCTGGTTCACCTTTGCTGGCTCATAATCTTTCCACTGTCTAAGAGTGTGTGCGTGTGCGCGTGTGTGTGCTCTACTACTCTGTCTTTGGCATTCTTTTCACTCTTTGAGTGATCTCATCCATTCCCAAGGCTTCAATTAGAAGTTTAAAGCAGATAACTCTGAAATCTACATATACAAGACCTTCCCATGCTCTTCAGTTCAACCATCTATTTGACATCTTTACCTCAATGTCCCATGGATACTCTGAACTCAACACGACTAAAACAGAACTAATCATTTTAGGCTTTGTGCTCCACCCCATAGAGGACATTCTACTCCCCTTTCCTCACTTCCACCGAATATAACTCCAAGCTTCCTTCAAAGCTCAACTCAAATGCCAGCTCTTCCAGGAAGACTATTCTGACCCTGCCACTTGTTAGTATCTTTCTCTTTGTAAATTATTTTGTACTTTAAGTTTTGCATTTACAAATATAAAATGTATTTGTTCCGATAGAATGTGAAGGTCTTTGAGAATGGAGACAGTTTAACTTCTTATTTTATCTCCCCAGCATGTAGCACAGTACCTGCTACTTTTTAGGCACTTAATAAATACTTCCTGAATTGGAACTGGTACCCTTCCTCTAATCTAGCTTTCATATAGTTTCCAAAGAAACCTTCCTAATGCACTGGTCTGCCCAAGTCATTTCTGTGCTCCCAATGGGGTAGAGAGAATAAAATATAACTATCACTTAAATTCTTTCACAATTTGACTCCTTTGTAGCTGTATTTCACCCTGCTCCTGCTCTTTCTGTACCCTATGTTCCAACCAAACTAGATATTTAGCTGTCTCTTGATTCCCTCTTCCCATCTCCATCTCAATGCCTTTGTGCAGACTGACTTCTTTTTTCTTCTTTTTTATTTCACAATGCCTAGGAAATACTATCATCCTTTCCACAGCTCAGGTAGTACCTTATCCATGAATCCTTCTTTGATTGTAGAATCCTAGATTTAGAACTAGAAGGGACTCCTCACTGCGGGTATTCCCCAAGGTTCTGTCCTAGACCCTTTTCTCCTCTTCTTCTACAATCTCTCTTGGTAACCTCATCAGCTCCCACGGGTTTAACTATCCAAATAATTCACAGATTGATATATCCAGCTTCAGTCTCTCAATTCCACATTACCAACTGGCTATCAGATATTTCAGACTGGATGTCCTAGACACATATGAAACTCAATATGTTAAAAAAATGAACTCATCTTTCCTCCCAAATCATCCCCTCTTCCAAACCTCACTATTTTTGTGCAAATGACCACCATCACTCCAGTCTCTCATGTTTGTAATCTCAGCATATCCTCAAGTCCTCATTTTCTCTCACTCCACATATTCAATTGAGTTGTCAAATCTTGCTCTTTCTATCCGTAAAACATCTCTCATTGGACCTCTTCTCTTCATTCACTCAGCTAAGACCCTAGTGTTAGTTCAGATCCTAATTTTTCTGCCTAGATTATTGCAATAACCTCTTAATTAGCCTCTAGGTCTTCCAACGTTCACTACTGTTCTTCATCCTAAACACTGCTGTCAAAGTGATTTTTCCTTAAGCACAGATGTGATCATGGTCCTTTCTTATTCAGCTCCAATGGTTCTCTACTGCCTCAGAGATAAAATGTAAACTCCTAGTTGTTGTTTTTTAGTTTTTAATAACCTGATCCTAAACTACCCTTCTGTCCTCAGTGAATGTTATTCCTCCTCCTTCACTCTCTAATCCAGCCAAACTGACCTGTTTCTCACCTCCTGTCTCCATATCTTTGCATGGGCTATCCCCAATGCCTCCTAGAATCCTTTTCTTCCTTCAAGATACAACTCAAATACCACCTTCTATAGTGAAGTCTTTCCTGAACTCTTCAATTGCTATTCTCTTTCCCTCCCAAATTATTTTGTATCAAAAGGAATAGAGAATATAAGATCCTGCTATATTTACTGTTTGTTGATCAGGAGGAAAAAAAGGGTTTGCCTAAGAGCCCTAAAGCCTCTTTTCCAACAAGGTGTTTCTCAAATATACGACGTTAAGATCATACAAAACTCTTTGATAGATGCCAATCACAGGGATCATTTTATTCAATCACCTTCTGATTATCAATATCAAGTGAGGCATAAACAGGGAGCCTGGAGAATATCATGTGCAAAGTCTAAAAAGAAGAAGGCTTTTCAATAGATGGCAAAGCCCTTTATTTCTAAAAAAAATTCTGTAATTTTCTTTTTTTGTTAATACTTAATATGTTAATTTTTTGTCAATACTATGAGCGATATTCTTTTTTATTAGTACTTCTTGGTTTCTATTGTTAGTATCTAAGAATGAGGATGATTTGAGGACTTGTTATCTTATATTTTGCTACCCTGTGGAACTAATTTATTTTTCGTCAAGTTTCTTGCATTTCCCAGGCACATATGGGTTAACATGCTGATTTTTTCAAGTCTTATTAATATAGGGTGCATTTCTAAAACTACTTTACACAGTAGTAAAATTGAACAACTTTGTTTTGTACCTATTTATAGTGGGAATGCTTCTACTATTTTCCATTGCATATGTAGTCAGCTCAGCAAACTGTTTCTAAAATGCTAAGGATGTGTACCTATACTGTCACTAGGGACTCAGCACTTTTAAGTTGACCTGAATAACTGACATTCAGTCTATGGTGGGAAGAGAAAGATAATAAGCATTACTTATAGCACCCCGGAGTGATTTACACAATTTGCAGTGTGTCTACCCTTTAAGCTGTTGAATAATTAAGGTGGACCAGTGAGAGGTGGTTGGTTAGAGAAGAAAAACCAAAAAGGGGGAACAGACCTAGAAAATGGAATATTACTCGCCTTAACTGAAAGAGGAATCTATTGAAACTGTAGCAGGTGAGGTGAGCTTCTAGGTTGGAACAAAATGGATAGAAAAGAAAGGAGTATATTCTGTGTAGAATGGCAAAACTTTTGAGTGGTTCCCCAGAGACTGTGGGGAAGCAAAGTATAAAAAAAGGAACTGTTGGTCTGGTAATCAGTTTTAAATTTTATGACACTAACCAGATCACTCTATATAAGTGTCCTTTATCTGTACTTTCAGATGAGGTGAACTGAAATAGACAGATTGAGGCAGCAGCAGGAGAAACCTGAGCTAGAAAATTATTGCTTGTGTTGCATTAGTCCAAGGGTGGGGAATCTGGACACATGTGGCCCTCTAGGTCCTCAAGTGCAGCCCTTTGCCTGAACCCAAACTTCACAAAACAAATCCCCTTAATCAAAGGATCTGTTCTGTAAAACTTGGACTCAATTGAAAGGCTGCACCCAAGGACCTAGAAGGCCTAAGGTTCCCCACCCCTGAGGCTTAATCCATTAGACTGTGAGCTCTTTGAGAGCAAGGACTAATTCTATTTATTTATTCATTCATTTATTTTTTACTTTTTTTTTTTTAAATATCCCTAGTTCTTAGCACAGTTCCTAGAAGATACTAGACACTTAATAAATTCTTGCTAACTGAGGGGCAGGGGAGGTGATCTAATCTGACCTCCTCACTTTACTGATGAGGTAACCAAGGCACAGAAAGGCAAAGTAACTCGTCCAAGATCACACACACATTAAGTGGCACAGTTTTCATTAAAACCAAGGTCTTTCAACTCCAGTCTCATCATTTTTCTACTACACAATGTCCCCATTTTAAAAAGGTCACTTGCACCTTAAACTTTCTCCCTCACCACATTCAACCTTGCATCATACCTTCCCTAATAGATGGTATGCTTCTTGGGAATAGGAACTGTGTAATTTTTCCTGTCTCTTCTCCCTTCCTCCCTCCTCACCCAATAACTGGCACAGGACCTTACACACAGAATGTGCTTCATAAATATTTGTTTAAATTAACTGACACTCTCAATCACCCTCTTCTCCTTGATACTCTCTTCTCTCTGGGCTTCCATGACATTATTTTGTCTTGGTTGTCCTATCTATCTGACCTCTCTTCAGTCTCTTTTGTTATTTCTCCATCCAGGTCACCCTTTGCTGTTCCCCAAAGCTGTTCTGGGTCCTCTTCTCTTCTTCCTCTATACTATATCACTTGGTCATCCATGGGATGATGGTCAACATCACCTCTGTACTAATGATCCTCAAATCTACTTGTCCAGCTCTAACCTCTTCAGACTTCCAGTTCTGCATCTCCAACTGCCTACTGGGCATCTCCAACTGGATGTCCCAGAATTCATAAACTAGATTTTCCAAAGACATACTTAACTCAACATGTCAAAAACTGAATTCATAATCTCCACACACACTCCCACAAACCTTCCCCTGTTCCTCACTTCCCCGCTGCTAGCTAGGAGACCACCACCTTCCCAATCACGCAGGTGTACAAGGTAGGTGTCATCCTCAATTGCTCCCTGTCTATTACCCTCCATGTACAACCTGTGGCCAAGTCCCATAGATTTTACCTTTGCAACAGCTCTTCTAGAGGCTTCCTTCTCTCCTCTGACAATGCAATGCCTTGACAGAAGCCCTGATCACCTCATGCCTGAACTATTGCAATAGGGTTCTGGTCTCCCTATCTCAAGTCTCTCCCTACTCCAAGCCATCCCCACTCATCTGTCAAATTTATCTTCCTAAAATGCAGGTCTTACCATGTCCCACTACCTACTTCTCATTCAATAAACTCCACTGACTCCCTATCACCTCAAGGATCAAATATAAAATACTGTTTGATATTCAGACTCCATCATAATCTGCCCTGCGCCCCTGGACACACACATTTCCAGACTTCTTATACTTATTCACCCATTTACTCTGCAATCCAGTGACACTGGCCACCTTTGGGTCCCTTACACAAGACATCACTGCATTTTCACTGACTGTCCCTAGTGCCTGAATTCTCCCTCTCCTCACCATCCTTCCTTTAAGTCCCACCTAAAATCCCACAATTTACAAGAGGCCTTTCCGGATTCCCTTTAATGCAAATGCCTTCCCTCAGCTGATTATCTACAATTTATCTTGTACTTATCTTCTTTGTACATAGTTGTTTGTATCTTGTTTCCCCATTAGATTGCAAGCTCCTAGAGAAAGGGTACCATCTTTTGGCTTTATTGGTATCCCCAGGGCTTAAGCACAGTACTTAGAACGTAGTAAGGGTTTAATAAATACTTACTGACTGATGGACTCATTTAATTATTGAATTGAACAGCAACAAAAAATTCCTCAAAATGCAAAAATTGCTAGCAAGTACTACTTTTACAAGAAGAGTGGACAAAAATATATTGCTTTATTAAACATCAACTGAGATGGGCAAAAAGACATCTCAAAGGTAACATATGCAAAGCTGAACTTAATTCCTTCTAAACTCAATCTTTCTCTAAAGATTTTTGTTGGGGGCACCATCTTCCTAATCTCCCTTATTTCCATCTCTGTCCCTCACCCCTCATATGCAATCAGGAGCTAAGCCATTTCAATTCTACTTCCATAGCACCTCTCATATCTATCCCCTTCTTTTCATTCGTTTGGCTACTACCTGTCTTTAGAATCTTATTATCTTTCACCTGGACTATGGCAAGAGGCTCCTAAGTGAGGCCTTTCAGTATCTCCCCTTTCCAATCTATCTTCCACACAGTTGCCAAAATAATCTTACCTAAAGCACAAGTCTGAATGTGTTGTTCCCCTGCTCAAGAAATTTCAGTGGCTCCCTACTGCCTTTAGGGAAATGCAAAACTCCTTAGCTTGGCACTTAAAGTCCTTCACAACACCTTCCAGGTATTTCCAGGTTTATTTCACATTACTCCCCTTAACATACTTACCATTCCAACTAAATCAGCCTACTTGCTAGTTCCCTGTACATGACATTCCATTTCCCCACTCCATGTCTTTGCCAGGCTGTCTTCCAAGCCTGAAATGCAAGTCCTCCTCTCCCTTCCACCTCTCAGAAATCCCAGCTTCCTTCAAGCTCAGTTCGTGTACCATCTCCTACTGGAAGCCTTTCCTCATCCTCTTAGCTGCTGGTGTCTTCTGCTTCAAATCCAATCATTAGGTATGTACTTTTTTGTTTCTATATTGTTTCTACACTCAGCAGAAAGGAAGTTACTGGAGAGTTGGAGGGAGAGGAGTGTTGTGGTTTGTCTTTGTAGCCTAAGACCTAGCAAAATGCACTGCACAAAAAAAGATTATTTAATAAATATTTGAAGGATTGTATTAAGACATGAATGTCTTGTACAAGCATGGCCTCAAGAAATAATTAAATGGGCACAGTTTATCATCCTTAGTTTCAGAAAGACCTGAATATTTATTTATTGAAAATTCAGGGGTCTTTACTGAAATAATTTTATATTAACAGAGAGTAAACTGTATTCTACTTCAAATCACTAATTTATTAAATAACAGCCAATTTCTCTGTGCTCTTTAAAACAGTAGTAAAGCTTTTGAAAACTGTGGCTTTAAAACTGTTTCAAAGTATTTGGGAAAATTCTAAAGAAACACACGCAAAAAATTATCACTATTGTTATATTACCAAAATGGCAAGTTAGGAAAGAAAAAAAATTCAACTACTGATTAAAGCACAAAGGAAATTTCAGGAGGCAATGCTTTCCTTTCATGGGTAAGGAAGGCTCTGAACTTCAAACTGACAACCATCCACTCCCCCAAATAATAGAAAGTATTTCCCCAGTACACTCTTTAAAAAATTCAAAACAAAAGGTGAAACACCTATACATATCTGAAAATAAAAACCACAGGAGAAATATTTTTCCTGTTTCCATCCTTACTCTAGCCCCTTACTACACAGATGTGGTCCAGGGATTCTTGGATTCCTATGGCAGTCTGACAATATGGAACCCTTCTCAAAATATTTTTAAATATATGAAGCAAAATACAAAAGAAACCAAACATATCTAAACAGTTATATTTTGAAAAGCAAACCAAGTTCACGGCCCAAGGTTATGAACCTCTAATATAGAGTCCGCTATCAATAACTAATGGGTATCTCCTATACTGCCTATATTCATCCAACAAACTGCCAAATTATACACGAGATACTGTACTAAACGCAGAGGAGAAAACATCGTGTCGCCCAAACCCCGACCTCGTCCCCGGGGACCTCTCCCTCTGGGTGCATGTGCGCTTAGAAGCTGCAACTCGGACTCCGCGACCTCCCGGGGGAGCCTGGGGGAATGGGGGCTCCGTGACGGACCCCCGGGGAAAGCTCCGGGTCTGGGGGCTCAAGGCGCCGTCCAAGACCACTGGGACCAAGCCGGGGCTGCGGGCGCCCACTGGGGCGTTTTTACGGGACAGGAGGCGGGGTCGGAGCCGGGGCCGGAGGGGAAGCAGGGGCGCAAGTGTCCCGGGATGCAGCTGCAGGAGCACGGCGGTCCGAGCGCCCCGTTCCCGCAGGGAGGTCCCGGGCCTGGCCTGGCCGGGCATGGGCGGCTCCCGGGGGCGGTGCCCTCCGTCTGCTCCGGGCCGCCCTGGGCCCACGCAGGGCAGGCCCGACTGACAGCGGCGACCCCGTGCAGGCAAGCGGGCGGCTCTCTTCCGGCCTAGCCCGTGGGCTCGGGCGGGAGGGGATTGCGGGAGGGAAAGGCCGACCCACCTGACGCGGGGGCGGGATGGGGAGAGCCCGCCTGACTGACCACGACTCGCCCGGAACTGGGTCTTCTGCCTCCACTGACGGCCCCAGCGGCTTTCGCCGGTTGCTTGGCTTTCCCGATCACACAAAGAGGGATGGGCGTCGGCTACGGCCAGCGCCAAGGGACAAGTAGCTTCTCTGGGACGCGGTTGCTCGTGGGACGGAAGGGCGGAGCCTTTTGGATCTCCTCGAATTAGCCTCAAGTAAGCCACCCGACGCGAGGAGGGAAAGGAGGCACTCGCCGCACCAGGTTTATATCCTTCCGAAAGTCAGAGGAATCGCCCCGAATTTACACAAGCTGGGAAGGCGACCACGGCGCCGGGAGCAGGTGATTGCCTAGAGAACTACAATTCCCAGGATGACGCGGAGGCCAAGTGCGATGCGCGGTGGATTCTGGGATTCTGGGAAGTGTAGTCTTTTTTTTTTCCCCGTCCTCTTGTGTTCTGGGACTTGTAGTATGTAAACAGCGAGTCTTTGCGGAGTCATCTCTCTTTACCCTTTGCTTTTAATTGTACTCTTAAAGAGAAATTAATAATAAGTTTCAGCACCTCTTTCGGATGTATCCCTGTCTTTTTTTCCCCCCCTGGAATTTGCTGTAAATAGGAGAGACGGTGTAAGTGGCCTGAAAACTAGGGAGACATGAGTTCAAGTGCTGCCCCCGAACACATATTGGCTGTGTGTCTCTGGGCAAGTTACTTAACCTCCTTGTTCTGGGCAGCTCTTTTAGACAGGGGATCTCAACTCTTTTGTCTCATAGGCGCCTTTGGCAGCCTAGTGAAGCCTATGGACCCTTTCTTAGAATAATATATATTTTTAAAAGTTTATTTATTTTTAGGTTTTTTTAAATTTTATTAATTTATTTTGATTTATCAACAATCACTTCCATATGCTTTTGAGTTTAAAATTTTTCTCCCCCCTTCCTCCCCACCACCCTCCCCAAGACGGCGCACAATCTGATATAGGCTATACATTTACATTCCTATTAAACATATTTTCACATTAGTGAAGTTGTAAGTAAAAATTAAAACCAATAGGAGGAACCATCAGAAAGAGGAAACAAAACTTAACAGAAGAGAAAAAAATGATAGCGATTCAACTTTATAATTCTTTCTTTGGATGTGGATAGCATTTTCCATCCCGAGGCCTCTGGAGATATCTCAGATCCTTGTATTGCTGAGAAGGGTTAAGTTTATCAATATTAGTCTAGATCAGGTTAATTGCTACTTGCTAAATAGATTTGAAAAATTGTTACCAATTCATTGCTGTATGTAAAGCAAAAGTTCCTGAAATAAGCAACAACAATTTTATTGTAAGGTTGAGACATATTGGATGGAAGGATAGGCTTCCATCAGCCTGTCAGGCCAGGAAGACCTAGGGCCAAGTACTGCCTTCCCCATACACAGACCATCTGATTTTGCACAAGGTCCTTTAACCTTCAGTGCTCAGAGTGATTAAATTGCAGTGACGGTATCAATCTGTAATAGTAGAGGGAAATTTGTCACCTGAGAATTCTCTATACTAGTGAAATCACAACTTCAGTACCTCTGCTTAATAAGGTTGATATTCAACAAATATACACATTTAAGATGTATTACAAATATCCTTTATAAGAATGTTATCTAAAAATATAAGGACTTTTTTCAAGGGAGGCTTATGCCAGACAAATTTCATCATTCTTTTTTTGACAGAATAACTGGACTAGCACATTTTCTGATAGAGATATGTAATAGTTGATAATAACAGCTGATATTTATCAATCAATAAATACACATTTATTAAAACATACCATGTTCCAGGCACTGTGCTAAGAGCTGGGGAATAAAAAAAACAAAAACAAAAAACAAAAGACTGTCCCTGCTCAACTCACAATCTAATAGAGAAGACAATATGCAAACAAATATAGACCAAACAAATTATATACAGACTAAACAGGAAATAATTAACAGAGGGAAGGCACTAGAATTAAAAGAGATTAGAAGAGGATTACTGTAACAGATGGGCTTTTAGTTGGGACTTAAAGGAAGCTAGGGAAGTCAATAGGCATTGATGAGGAGGGAGAGTATTCCAGGTATGAGGGACAACCAGAGAAACTGTCCAGAGCTGAGAGATGGAGTGTCTTGTTTGTGGAATACCCAGGAGTCCAGTATCATTGGATCAAAGAGTAAGTGGTAGGGGGTAAAGCGTAAGAAGACTAGAAGAGTAGAAGGGAGCTAGGTTCTGAAGAGTTTTGAATTCCCCGGGGAAGGTTTTGTATTTGATGTTGGAGGCAATAAGGAACCTTGGGAGTTAGCCTTGGGAATTTATTGAGTAAGGGGGTGACATGATTGGATCTGTACTTTAGGAAAACCACTTTAATAGCTGAATGGAGGATTGATTGGAGTGGGGAGAGCCTTAAGGCAGGCAGGTCCACCAGCAGGATATTGCAATAATCAATTTATAGTATGATAAGGCCCTATATTAGAGGGGTGGCAAGTCAGAAAGAAAGGGGCATATTTGAAAGATGTTGCAAAGGTTAAATTGACAGGTTTTGGCAACATATTCGATATGGGGGGGCGGGGTTTGAGAGATATTGAGGAATCCAGGATGGTTTCTAGGTTGTGAACCTGAGGGACTAGAAGAATGGTTTTGCCCTCTACAGTATTAGGGAAGCTGGGAGTGGGGAGATTTTAGGTGAAAAGATAACAAATTCCAATTTGGACGTGTTGAATTTAAGATGTCTTTGTTGTTGAGTTGTTTTTCAGTCATGTCCGAATCTTCATGGCCCCATTTGGGGTTTTCTTGGCAAGGATACTGGGAATGGTTTGCCATTTTCTTCTCCATCTCATTTTACAGATGAGGAAACTGAGACAAACAGGGTTAAGTGACCTGCCCAAGATCACAAAGCTAGAAAGTGTCTAAGGCCAGATTTGAACTCAGAAAGTTGAGTCTTCTAGAATTCAGGCCCAGCACTCTATCCACTGCACCACCTAGCTGCCCTATTAGCTGTCTACTGGACATCTAATTTGAAAAGTCTGAAAGGCAGTTGGAGATGTGAGATTGAAGGTGAGCAGAGAGATTGGGGCAGGAAAGGTAGATTTGAGAATCATCAGCAAAGAGATGGTACTTAAATCAATGGGAGCTGATGAGATCACCAAGGGAGGTAGTATACAGGGAGAAGAGAAGAGGATTCAGGACAGAACCCTGAGGGACACCGATGGTTAGAGGGCATGATCTAGTTGAGGATCCTGCAGCGAGACAGAGAAGGAGCCTTCAGATAGATAGTGACATGTGTCACTATCTGTGTGACCTTGGCCAAGTCACTTAATGTCTCTGAGCCTCAGTTCCCACACCTATAAAATGAGGATGGCAAATATTAATTTGCCAACTATTACCAACTTATTCTACCTCTTGGAGTTGTAAGAATAAAATGAGGTAATATACATAATGTGAGCTAGTGATTAAATGGGAGTTAAAAAGTGATAAGTCTAAGCTGCTAATAGGAACATCTTTTTTTTAAATAATATTTCCCCCAGTTACATGTAAAGACAATTTTTAGTATTCATTTTTCAAAAAAATTTTGAGTTTCAAATTTCCTCTCTCCCTCCCTCCACTCCCCAAATTGATATAGGTTACACATGTTCAATCACGCAAAGCATATTACCATATAAGGGTAAAAATACGAAAAAATACAGAAAATGAAAAATAGTGTGTTTCAATCTGCATTCAGACTCCATCAGTTCTTTCTCTGGAGGTACATGGTATTTTTCTTCATGAGTCCTTTGGAATTGTCTTGGATCATTGTAAGTAAGTCATTCACAGTTGTTCATAATACAGTACTGCTATTACCATGTATGATGTTCTCTTGGTTCTGCTCACTTCACTTTTTATCAGTTCATGTAAGTCCAGGTTTTTCTGAAATCATTCTATTCATCATTTCTTATAGCACAGTAATATTCTATTGTAATTATGTACCACAACTTGTTCAACCGTTCCCCAGTTGATGGACAGCCTCTCGATTTCCAATTCTTTGCTACTATAAAAAGAGCTACTTTAAATATTTTTTTACAAATAGGTCCTTCCCCCATTCCCTTTTTAAAATCTATTTGGGATACAGACCTAACAGGAGCATCTTTGAAATGACTGCCCATGGGGTCCAGCCTGAGTGACTAGGATCATAGACATAGAGATAGAAAGAACCATAGAGATCACTTAGTCCAAGCTCCTCATTTTATAAATGAGAAATCTGAGGCCCAGAGGGCTTATATGACTTGCCCAAAGTCCCCCAGGTAGCAACTGGTAGAGTTGGGAATCAAATCCCAGAACTCTGACCCTCAGTGTAGTGCCCTTATCATTACACTCTGACCATTGACAAGAAACCTCAATAAACATTTACTAAGCACCTACTGTGTGCCAGGCCCTGTGCAAAGTATACAGTCAGGAGAGACTTCAGTTTGACTCTAACTTTGAATACTTACTACCTATGTGACATCCATACTTGGAACTGTTGGTTACAGCAAATGGAGAAGTTTTGAATGCTTTGGATAAGTTCATTTACCTTGGTAGTGTACTTTCCATGGATGTACACATTGATAATGAGGTTGACACACACATTGCCAGAGCTAGCTCAGTGTTTGAGAGGCTCTGAAAGAAAGTGTGGGAGAGAAGAGGTATTAGAGTGACTACCATACTGAAGGTCTACAGAGCCATTGTGCTGAACTCGGTGTATGCCTGTGAAACCTGGACGGTATACCAACGCCATGCCAGGAAACAGAATTGCTTCCATTTAAACTGTCTTAGGAAGATTCTGAAGATCACCTAGAGGGATAAGATACCAGACATTGAGGACCTTTCTTGAGCTAAACTGCCAAGCATTCAAACTCCGTTTCAGAGAGCACAACTTCAATAGGCTGGCCATGTTGTTTGATTGTAAAACATACCCTTGCCCAAAAGACTGTTTTATGGAGAACTCACACAGGGTAAGTGTTCACATGGTGGTCAAAAGAAGCCATACAAGGACACTCTCTAAGTCTCTCTTAAGAACTTTGGACTTGATTGTGTGACATGGGAAACATTGGCAGAGGACCACTCAGCATGGCATGCCCTTATCAGAGAAGGCGCTGTGCTCTATGGGCAAAGCAAAATTGAAGTAGTTCAAGAGAAACACAAGATTCACAAACTTAGAGAACCCACCCCAAAGGTTCACAAGGCCTCTTTGTGCCTGCCCTGTGGTAGAACATCCCAAGCTCATGTCGGTCTGATCAGCCACAGGCAGACACACTGTAACTTGACTCTGGCATAATGATGTCATTTTGTTCCTCTTCAAAAACAAAGGGCAACAACAGCAGCTGTGTGACAAAGTCACTTATACCTCTCAAGGCCAAAATTTCCTCATCTACACCATAATAATAATAATAATAATAATAATAAAACCAATGACCACCTGTCTTACAGAATTATTGTGTGGGTAAAGTGAACTAATGTACATAAAGTGCTTTGCAAAACTGAAGCTATTAAATGTTATTATTGAAGGAGATAGCATGACATAGTAGAAAGAACTTGGAATCAAGAGACCTGGTTTTGAATCCATCCTTGCACACAAACTAGTTGTGTGACCAGGTGTGAGTCATTTAATGTTTCAGAACCTTAGTTTCTTCATCTGTAAAATGGAGATAATAATGTGATACACTACGTATACTTCACAAACTTTCAAGTGCCATATGAATGTGAGTTTATTAGCTATAAGGTATTCAATTGAACCTTTATTAAGCACCAATTATGTGCAAGGCACTACGCTAGGTACTAGGAATACAAACATAAATAAGTTCTTGCCCTCAAGGAGCTTACATTCTACTGGGGAATATGATATGATTCTACATCCTGGCTGTCCAATATGAGGCCCACTGGACAGATACAGTTAGTCAACATTTATTAATCACTTTTTATGTTCTAGGCACTGGGTATAGAAAGAAAGGCAAAAACATGGTCCCTGCCAATTCGTCTGACCCCAGAGTATAGCTTCTCCAACATTTTCAACAAAAATGTGTAGCTAATTAGCTAGCACATATGAAATAGTAGGCCATAGGACCTAATCTACCTGCCTGCTTGCTGCTATTGTGATGTAACTGCTACCAGGAATCCAGCTAGCAGACTTAGATCAATTGGTAATTATAATTGAAAATGATTAATTAATTACTTGATAAAATAAATGTAATCCCCTCGTGTTAATTTGTGATTATGAGATTTCTTACTGAAATAAACTTGGGTACTCCTGCTTTAAATACAGTTACAGGGTCAATTATAACACAATAAGTGCTAAAAATTTTGTAGGACAAACTATAAGTATTATGGGATGTCAAAAAATGGAGAGAATTTTTAAAAAGAAATCTTCCTTAGACATTATCACCAACACCTCTGCATATAGCTACATTGGGGAAAGGCCAAACAAAAACATACCCTTGGTGGTTATTATTCCAGCCACCAGGATCATCATTCCTTCTAAATTTTTCAAGGCCTGATAGGGAACCATCTTAAGTATGGATTCTCAAAATGGTTCCTTACCCCTTCCTTCTGCGATACTCCAATGCCAGAAAAGGACAGCAAGAGGCTATGGAAATGCATGTGGTTAAAGTTGTTACACCAATTCACTTCATTTTATTTACCTGTAATTCATATCTTGTTGAGTCAATGTACAAGTTTATGGGATGGGGGGGGAGAATATAAATTCCCATTCTGAGCCAAGAGGTTTGGCTCTTAAATGGAAAAAACCCAGCGGTAGTGGCAGTGAGTCATGAAGCCATCTGGTAATTATATTCTCAGCATTCCTCTCTGGCTGCAACTTATAAATCCACAGGTTTTAGAGATGGATGGAATCTTGGAGATCTCTTGTCTAATCCTCTCATTTTATAGATGAAAAAACTGAGGCCCCGAAAAGGGAAAAGGGAAATGACCTCCCTAATATATTCACTGACTTATAATAAGTAGCAGAACTGGGATTTGAACCCAAGCCTTCTGATCCAAAATTCAGTGCTCTTTCTACTGTACCATGTTGTATGTCTTGCTATTAAAATAATATATATTAAAATGAAAGCTCCAGGTTCTCCCAACCCTCTTATCAACTAAGACCCTGGACCTCACACAAAATTCCTGGATTAGATTTTTTTAAAGTGTTAGGCATGTGTGAGACCTTGCTTCTCATATACAGGAATATGAAGATCACAATATTCTATACCTGGGAATAGGGGTGTGCTCTTTTTTTTTTTGTAGTTTTACAACTCCAAAATGATCAGGAAAAGAGGCAGACTGGTTACATAACAAAAGTGAAGGAAAAAAAAGATGGACAGTCACAAAACAGTAAAAGAATCAGAGGAAGGCCTCCAGCTCATTGGGTAGACCCTTAAGTGAAAGATTTATGGAAGGATATGAGCAAGAATCCCTTGGGATGAAAAGGTATACAGATGGGCTTCAATCTGCTTGAAGAAATCATGGCTCCAGTAAAGTAAATTGAACCTGTTTTGTTTTTTTAATCCAACTTTTATTTCATCTTCAAAAAATGAAATATATCTAGTGCTTTCTGTTTATGGAAGCACTGGCATATATGTAGTAGTGTGCTGATAAGAGTTTAACAACCAGCTTTCTGATAAAAAGAATATATGAGGGGCACCTACGTGGTGCAGTGGATAGAGCACCGGCCCTGGATTCAGGAGGACCTGAGTTCAAATGTAGCCTTAGACACATAACACTTACTAGCTGTGTGACCCTGGGCAAGTCACTTAACCCCATTGCTTAACCCCGCCTCTAAAAAAAAAAGAATGTATGTAAGACATACTTTTAAGTTTAATCTGCTTTATTAACTTTTTCTCCATTATTTTGGATTTGTAGCATTTGCTGGTTTCCAAGGTGTATTTTTTTTTTGGGTGAGGCAGTCAAGGTTAAGTAACTTGCTTAAAGTCACACAGCTATTAAGTGTCAAGTGTCTGAGGGCAGATTTGAACTCAGTTCCTCTTGATTCCAGGGCTGATGCTTTATTCACTGTGCCACCTAGCTGCCCTTCACCTGGAAAATTTAACAATTCACTCTCAAGAGCTGGTTGGAGCTGACTCCAGCATACCCCTGCATGTATGTGCAGTTTCTGCCAACTTTGAGAACTATTTTAACTTTCCCATTTCCTGTCCTCAGTCAGGGAAACTACTCAAAGAACACTGTGCACTCAATGAAGTACATGTGAGCTGACCAGCAAATCTCCTCTCATAATCTAGCGGTATTATTTTTCTCTTATCCTTATTATTCTTCTGGTCTGTATTTTTCCCCTTTGGAGTGTTTACTGTACTGTTAACTTAATATAGGGTTTTTTTTCATTATTTCCTCTACTTGTCTTGATGCACATATTTTCTCTCTTAGTGTCAAAATAAGGTGATGGTGAATTATGAGCCCCTTCTGAGCTCAGCATACTTTTGTAATCTTGTAACCTTTGGCATGAAACACATATACTAGTGAATGATGGAGCACTTAAGAGTGATTCACCACTGAGCATTACAGAAAATAGGCTGACAAGTTCAAAAATTCAAGGCAAGTTCCTTCTACTCAGCATGGTGTATATACTGTGCTATCACTTTTTTTCCCTGTATTATGTGGTTAAGAAGAGAGGAGATAATGATGGTTTCTTAAAGTTACCTATAATGCACTTAAAACTCTGTTAGATGTAATGGTTTTAAAAGGTAGAATGAAAACACAGCTAGGAGATCAACACAAAAAGAATCATTTTCAGATAGAGCTAGTGGGGTATGTTCTCTTCTGGATACATACATGGAGTTCCCATTAACTATAATGGGAATTATATGTGTGCATCAAGGGAGCGTGTCCATTCCCCCCTCCTTCTTCCAAAGGCGTTATAGGAAAATACTGTTTCTTTTGCAGATCTTCTATTGATTTTATTCACCTGTTGGGCTATACTTGGAGAGTAAGACCATGGAAAGATAGTGTGCCATTTTAAAAGTTATCCTTTTGTGTTTCTCCATTTTAGCTTTCTGATGAGGAGTACAAATTAGTGAGTGAGTAAAATACAGGACAAAATGCATGCAGTCCAAATAGGACCCCAAATGATCCATTTTCAGTTCGGAGGCATCAAAACCACAATGTTTCTCTTGGGCAAATATCACATTAATTGGGATTTCAAAATTAGTATAAAAATAAATTGATAGATGCACAGAAAAATAGCTAGTATTACTATACATAGTGTGGAAAGTTGGATATTCAGGGGTCTTTCCAACCACACATTGAACCCATAGATCTTGGTTATTTAGAGAAGGTCATTTTCAAAAATGAAGAATGTGCAAGCATATGTGTGTTGGTGAGAGGTGAGGGATGAAACAGCCCAGTCCATTTGTTTTGAAAAGAGAACAGGGAGGAGGTATAAGTATTTATTAAGCACTTACTATATGCTAGGCATTGTGCTAATTTTGTTGTTGTTGAGTAGTTTTCAGTCATGGCTGACTCTTTGTGACCCCATTTAGGGTTTTTTTGGGCAGAAATACCAAAGTGGTTTGCCATTTCCTGCCCCAGCTTATTTTACAGATGAGGAAACTGAGCAAACAGGGTTAAGTGATTTGCCCAAAGTCACACCGCTAGTAAGTGTCTGAGGCCAGATTTGAACTTGGGTCTTCCTGACTCCAGGCCCAGCACTCTATCTACTATTCCACATAGCTGCCTGTGATGCTAAATGCTTTACAAGTATCTCCTTTGATCCTCACAACAACTTGGGGAGGTAAGTGCTATTGTTATCCCCATTTTCCTCAGATGAGGAAACTGAGGCACACAGATATTAAGTAAGATGCCCAGGGTCACACAGCTAATAAGTGTCTAAGGCTGCATTTGAACTCAGATATTCCTGACCCCAGGGCCAGCACTCTATCCACTTTGCTACCTAACGGCCAGGTAGTAAAGGAAAGGAAGTGGGTATGTTAGCATACTGCATTTTATAGGTGAAATTAGGCAAAAACTTGTAGCCTGGTGTGAAGAACCAAAGTTAGGTAAATGAGCTGTCATCATGGTGTGGGGAAATGTTTGAATCTTGACCTGAGAATAAGAAGTATCTAATTTACATTGGCCCTACCTCTTGGTAAATTCAATTCACTGCTATGGGGAGGAAGAGGAGGGACACAGTAGGACACGAGCTTAGAACTAGAAAACAAACGTAGCATGGGACAATTGTCCACCCTGTAGGAGAGGATGATGATGTAGAAGGAAAGGCAGCTGTCGTCAAGGGTCAACTCAGCCAGAAAATATCTTTCAATTTTACTCATTTCAGCAAACCGGCCAGAAGATAAAGTGAAAATGAGATCACCATAAGGTTTCAGTACCCTGGAGAGAGAGCTTTGGGTCCAGACAGGGAACTTTCTCTTCTGAAATCAAAGCAGGTAGATAGGATAGGTCTTTCCAGGTCTGTAGGCTACCAAGTTGCTTGAGGAATCCAATAGAAGAGTAAGATTTGGGGAAACATAGGACCTGGATTCAAATTTGGCTTCTGTCATATACTACCTGTGTGACCTTGGGTAAGTCACTGTCTCTGGGCTTCAGTTTTCTAATCTGTAAAATGAGCAGGTTGTACTTAATAGCTTCCAAGGTCCCTTCCAGTTGGGAAGCTATGGCCCTAGGAATTGTAGGAGTTAAGGTACTTGCCTTGAACAGACACTAGAGCCTAGAATTATATGTGTGCTTCAAGGGAACATGTCCATTCCCCACTCCTTTTTCCCTAAGGCATTATAGGAAAATACTGTTTCTTTATTCTCTAGTCTAGTCTAGTGACTAGACTTTTGTTCCTATAATTTTAAGATGCCAAAGAAACAAATTTAATAGGCTGAAATGCATCAGCTGGACCAGCCAAAACTGTTAACGGAGCTAATCCAGAGCTCTTATGAAAACTACAACCAGGCATCAGAACTTAGGAAAATGGAGGAGGGAGCTAGGATAAGGAGGATGAATGTACTGCTGATGGACAGGACAAAATTTTAAGGACTATTGCACTTGGTGAAACAGTTTTCCCTCTTATCTGTTACTGTGACCTCCTTCCTTACCACAGTGGTCTGTCATAAACCCTCTTGAAATGACTGAGAGGATGGTGCTACTTGGAATAAGAGGGAAGGGAGGAAATGTTGCTACCTTCCTCCTGCCAAAGGACCTAGGAAAGATAGGTCAGGGTGCAATGGCAGAAACTTAGCAGGAAGCCCCAGTTTGCTCTGCAGTTTTAGGCATTGGCCGTGGAACCCTGCTGCCCAGGCCTAGTGGCACACTTCTACATATATGTGTATGTATATACACATATGTATGTATGTATGTATGTATAGTCAGTCAAACACAATTATTAAAACTCTTCCTATGTGCAAAAGCACCATGCTACTTTGGCATTTAAAAAGCTTGAGAGACATATTTAATCATTTTATTTAATCATATATATAATTTATATGTACATAATTTAATCATTTTATTAATAATAATAGCATTTTAATAAAAGGATGGTCATTTGGTTTTCTCTCTCTTAGGCCAAAGACAATCATGGTGGTGTCTGGTGTGATCACAGCTTATGTGCCCATTAGAAGAGAAGTATTCTGAGGCTGGCAATCAACTCTGACTGGTTAACAATTAATGAAAGAAAGAATACTACAAGGAGGGGTGGAACCTATTCAAATAAACTTTGATTATGTCATTTACTTCTAAGTTACCCCCAGCCTTGGACAATCTATTCAAAGAATTTATCCCCACTCAAACCTGAGTAGCACACAATGGCTTCCCCACCTGGGTGGGGTCTGTTAAGAAAGTTAGTCCAATTTCATTATCAGTAATGTCCTTCAAGAGACTGAATTTTTGAAATCAGGACTTTAGAAAAAGGGGGCAACTCTGGATCTCCCCAAATCATTGGTTATTAATGACTGCTTCTCTCACTAGGCTCTCACATTTTAGACAAAAATGTAATGGCTCCTATCCTCAAGGAGCTTACATGTATGTGTGTGCCCAGACACACATATATGCATATATATATATATATACATATATATACATATGTATACATATATATATATGTATAGTATATAACAAAGATAATAATAACTAGGATTTGCATACAACTGTTAGGTTTATTGAATACTTTATGTATATTATCTCATTTGATCCCCCCAAAAAAGGAGGTAGATATATAGGTATTATCATCATTTTACAGATGGGGAAACTAAGGCTTATATGATTTGCCCAACTTATCAAGCAACTCATAAATATCCCAGGTAAGATGAGAACCAAATGTCTCCTGACTACAAATTCTGGGCCCTTTTCACTCTATGATGAGGTTCTCTGGTTCTAGGTAGTTGGGGGAGTCCTATAATCTTTCTGGGCTTCAGTTTCCTAATCTGTAAAATGAGAAGGTTACCCGTGGTATTGTCTTGGTCCAAACAGAATCCTCAGTTCTCACCTTCCCTTCCCATCTGTTTTGTATAAACCCTGAGAGCAGCCTATAATAGTTATTTTTCAGAGCATGACAACATGATAAAGACCATTCATCTATATTAAAGTACCACTTTTTGCAAAGTATTTACCTTTAAATCACAAATCTGTAAGTCATAAATTATTTTCGGTTGTTTGAGCACTTTCAACAAGTATAATGACTGGGAGAGAGATTCTTCCTGCCAGAATCCAGATCCCTGTCTGAGAGGATTCATAAAATCCACTGTAATTTTTTGTGGGTCAGAAATGAAATTTCTGTGGAAAGTAGAAAAAAGTATTGGATTTGGAACTAGAATGTCTGGGTTGAAATCTTGACTTGCTTACTAACTTTTGGTGTGACCCTAAATAAAATGCTTGAACTCTTTGGGCTTGTTTCTTTTTCCATAAAAGGAGAAATTTGGACCAAATGATCTTTAAACTTTCTTCCACAACCTAAATTTATTATTTCTGGGAATTTAATTTCTTCTTTAAAAAAAAAACTACTGTAATCAGACCTAGTTTTAATGTATTCTGAATTCTCTGACTGAATTTCAGTGCTCAGGCCTCTGGATATAACTCTTATTGATGGTGAAGAGTTATTGACAGTTGGTATTGACAAAACCACTTAAGAACCCCATATGTGGTCTGAAGAACACTATACAGCTTCCTTTCCTTGAGTCTATAAATATAGTTTCCTATTGATCTCATTGGGAGATTCTTGGTACTAGGACCAAGAGAAGGAACTAATAAAATATTGTTTGGCTTCAAAGAAGAAATTACAACCATAGTTTCTATTCATTTACAAAGCTCTTTATCATAGCAACCCTGTAGACAGTGCGAGTATTATCCACATTTTACAGATAAAGTAACTAAGGTTCAGAGTTAACGTGACTAGTCCTGTAGGAGTTTGGGCACAAGTTTCCTGACTTTTTTACTGTTTTCACTATACTGCTCAGCCTCTCCAAGAAAATGAGCTTCCTGCTGCCATTTTATGAGAAGAATTTAGTTTGAAAGATTCTGTGCTGTGGATGAAACACTGGGCCAGGGGTCAGAATACCTGGGTTGTTGCTCTGGTCCTGCCATTTTTTTAGCCATGTGATCTTGGGCAAGTTATTTGATATCTCCGAACCTAAGTTTCCTCTTCCATAAAATAATGAGGATAATAATAACTGTCCTACCACTCTCAAGCAAATTATGGAAGTGCTTCATGAACTTTAAAATATTACTTATAAATAAGTTAGTTATTAGACTATGCTATAGACCTGATGTGGGAAGGTAGAACTGTACTATGAAATACACACACACATACATACGCATATATGTATGTGTAGATATACATATGTATAAAATATTGGGGTTGAGTATAGCCTGCCAAGCTGTTGTTCCTCAGTTGATACTATTACTGATGACAGCAGGTGATGATCATGGAGTGGATAACTATTGAAACCGGCAGAAAGTGCAGAGGAGAAATGGAGGATGAGCTGAACTCAATACAGGTGACTTGAAAGTCCACTGGAATTCAAAGACCATCCTCATAGAAAATACAAGGAAAGGTCTTTGGTTGACAATGGCATTGAGGGCATAGCAGGGAGGGGCAAGTAGAATGGTCAACTCGGTGGAAATCACAAAATACCTTAGATGGGTAAGAAGGAAAAGTCAGTTGTGAGTCTCAGGCATTAAGTGAAATTTATAGTCACATACATTGAAGGCTTCTACGAAGGCAAAAGTATATATGGTCAATAAAAAGTTAGAGTTAGAATATGAATACATGGGTTTATGTATCTGTACCAGTCACCATTTTGCATGCTGTCGTGGATCAGATGAATGTTCAAAGTTAAGGAACTGGGAAGATGAGAGGAGAAAGAGCAGCTTTGTCTATGGGCCCAGCAGCCACACCTTTTACTAGATCACACTGCCGTGGAAGCACTGAAAACTTCCAGTCTCACACAGGAGAGGGGAACCTGCAGCCTTGAGGCCACATGTGGCACTTTAGATCCTCAAGTGTGTCACTTTGACTGAATCCAAACTTCACAGAATGCTCCTGGCTCAGTTCCTCTCTTAGGAAAGACATTTGAGATTGGAATCAAGGCAATAAACATCACCTTTTTGCGTGCTATACATTCCTAGGTATTTCCTCACGTATAAAATGAGAGGGTTGGACTAGATTATCTCTAAGGTCCTCAAATAATATCCTCAAATATCCTTGTCATTTTGGCCAGCTGATGGAGAAGGGCCTTGTAGGCACAGAGTTATGATCTGAGATCATGCGCATTATATATATATATATATATATATATATGTATATATACATATATATATATACATATATATATATACGTATATATATATATATACATATATATATATATACATATATATACATATATATATATACGTATATATATGTATATATATATACATATATATATATATATATATATATATATATATATATATATATATATATATATATATACTATCCTGTAGACTATTGCCAGATTAACTTTCCCAAGTCCTAATTTTAAATGTCAACCCCTTGTAGAAAACCTTTAATGACACCCCATTACCTACCAAATAAAAGTCAAACTCCTCATCTGGCATTCAAGGGCCTCCACAGTTCAGTTCCAACCTATCTGTCTAGCTTTACATCAGCTTCATCATCCCATCCTACAGTCATACTGATTACATGACATTCCCTGAACATACTCCATGAGGAGTGGGGGTCAGGGAGAGACGATATGCCAGGCAGAAGGAACAGCAAAAACAAAAGTGCAGAGGAATGCTGAGCTTAAAAGGCCAAAGTGTACAGATGACTAGAAGGCAGGTGGCAGCTGGGAGCTGTGATTCTGGAGAGAGATTAGGATTGCACATATACTTTTGGAAATCTTTGGTGAAAAGGTGATAATTTAACAGATGAGGTCATCTGAGGAAGAGAGGATAGAGAGAGGAGGAGGGATGAGGACAGAGTATTATGGTAGAAAGACATGGCAAGAAATGATTTCAAAGCAAAAAAATGCAGATAGATTGAAAAGTTGAACAAAAATCTAATATGCAAATACTAGTATAAGGAAGACAGGAGTTAATGATCAATAATTTATATACTCCAGATGACATTGTAACAAAGTTCATGAAAGAAACACTGATTTAAAAAAAAACAACAAAAGATGAGATAAAAAGAAATATAATTGCAGTGGGAGACCTTAATACCCTATCATCAGAATATGAGAGATCCAGAAGAATAGGAGAAGACATCAAAGTACCTAGATTTAAAGTCAAAGGACATAAGTTCAAATAATGTCTCTGCCACTTATAGCAGTGTGACCTTGAACAAATCTCAACCTCTCTGGCCTCAGTTTCCCCATCTCTAAAATGAAGGTGTTAGATTAAATGACCTCTGAGTTCCTTTTCACCTTTATATCTGAGATCTTATATGTGAAGTAAACAATAATAAAATCCTACGTATGAACAATACATAGCATAAAATTAATATTATGAAAAGAACTACATGGAAAAATGAGGTAACATATTTTTTCCAAGGATATGCAGATCCTTAACATAACTTATTCATATTTTGAACCATAAATTTCTCTTTTAATACAAAAAGAAATTTTACATATCATGATTGTGAACCAGCATGGTAGCATGCTGTAGTAGATAGAAAGCTGGCCAGGAAAATGTGAGTTCAAGTCCCACTCTGACATGTAATAACTGTGACCCAAAGCAATTCATTTAACCTCTTAGTACCCCAAGCAACTCTCTATGATTAAGTAGTAGAGAACATGGTGATCTGATTGCTAGAAAAACTCCCTCATTGTGAAAATGCTATGGAAATCAGAGATCCAGTCCCATGCCATCCATGCTGCTGGACTAAAAATCAGTAATAAGTCAGGGATCTCAATACAGAACTTGAAAACAAAAATAGCAAAGTAGAAAAAATTAATGGAAAACCTCTGCAAAAAAGTAGAAGCTGTGAGAGAGAAAATAACAGATTTGCAATATAAAAGTGCTGACATGGAGGAAAACTTAGGAGAAAAGCAGAAGGTTAAGTAACAATGGTAAGAGAATGTATAAACTATGTACAAGCAAAGGTAACTGATCTAGAAGACCAGATACACTGAAATAATACAGAATAATACGGCAACTCTAACAACCAGAATACTATACTGTAGGAAAAACTAATAGAAAACTGTCCAGAATTTCTGAATACAGACAGCAAAGTTCTTATCTATCAAATCCATAGATCACTTCTTCCTCTTCTCCCCACAAAAAGCATGCCTCAAATTCCAAAGTAACAAAAACCAGATTTCATAAACAAACAGAAGTAAGCTCTTCAGATATCAAGAGAAGAGAATTTGAATAACAAAATTGAAGTTAAAAATGGAATAATATATCCCAAAATAGCAAGGTGATCAAGGGGTAATCCAAAAGTACATATCCTTAAAACCTGAACCTAATCAATAAGAAAAAGATAACAGTCTAACAAAAGAAAGGCAGTTTACCAATTCCTGCAATGACAACAAAAAATAGAGTAGATCATTAGATTTACAAATACCCCAAATGACAAAAACACAAAAAATGTAGAGATGTACAACTATCAATAAAAGGCTAACTAATTAGATACTCTCATGCTTATAGAGGTTTTTAAAGAGATTTTGTGGAAGACAATTACAGAATGGGAAGTTGTAAGAATGAGGAAAGAGGAAATCAGAGACAGAAAGTGACAGTTCATGCATCCCCTATTAAATCCATAGGAATACTGGAAGGAGATAATTCCTTTTGTTTCTCAACAAGACAGTTGGGTTGTGGAAAATTAGGGGGGAAGAGCAATGGAGGGGAGGGACTGCAACCTCAAGAATACGGGGAGAGGAGGTTTTCACCCCAGAAGGAAAAAGGAAAGAGTGACATTAAAGAATATTTTAATGGGAAAGATGTATGTCTACAAAAGGAGATGGGGAGCTTATAATGGGTTTTGATAGGATGGAATTTTTCTGAGAGAGAATTGTATCACTTTGGACAATATCCCACCTCAGGAGAAGAGATAAATGCATCCCGAAGAGCAACCAGCCCCAGAGTAGTAATGGAGACAGAACCAGAAATAGATTATCTCTGGCCTCAGGAATAGAGATTGATCATGGTAAGGGCAGGGAGTAGGACCAGGCCTCATGACCTGGATAGGGTAAGATCTATAAAGGCAATTATATAGAAACCTGATTCTTCAGAAGCTTTATCCTCATGACAGATACATAATGTGGAAGAATTAAGTAAAAGTGTAGCCCATGAATTAGAAAATAAAATTAGAATAGAGTGGAAGAGAAAACAAATAAGAGGGCAAAGTAAAAGAAAACTTCTTGGAAAAAGAGAGTTACTTAAAATAAGAGCTAAGGAGATGTGGGAAGAGAAGAAATCTAACCATTCATTGGACAAATGAAAAAAAGGAATCAAAATAGGGGAAGAAATAGATTAAAATATTAAAATAATAAGAAAGGAAAGAAACATTTATTAAGCATCTGCTATATACAAGGTGAGACAGCTGGATTGCTCTGTGGATAGTGTGCTAGCCTGGGGTCAAGAGTACCTGAGTTCAAATCTGACCTTAGATATTCACTAGTTGTGTGACCCTGGGCAAGTCACTTAACCCCTGTTTGCCTTAATCCACTGGAGAAAGAAATGACAAATCACTCTAGTATTTTTGCCAAGAAAACCACAACACAGGATCATGAAGAGTTGAATGTGACTGAATGACTACAGTGATGTACCAGGCATTGTGCACTATGTGCTTTACAAATATTACCTCATTTTATCTTCACAAAAACCCTGGGAGTTAGGTGCTATTATTATTCCCATTTTACAGTTGAAGGAACTGAGATAGACAGAGGTTAATAGCTTTTAAGTGGTCGAGGCTGTATTTGAATTCAGTCTTCCTGATTCTTGGCCCAGCATTCTACCCACATCTCAACCTAACTGCCTCTGAGAAGAGAAATTAACAGTACACGTAAATTCAAAGAACGTGAAATAGTGCAGGTAATCTGCAACAGAAGGGGGTGGTGATAAGGAGAGAGGAGTCTGTAGGAATAGGAAAGCATAAAAGTCGTGTAAGCAAGGCAAAATACTAAATGAAAAGAGGAAGAGGGGCACAAAAACCAATACAAAAGAAGTGAAAGAAGAAAAATGCAATAGATAAGCCTGTATTGTGTTAACTGACATCTAACAGTGCATCAGAATTGAGATCTCATTTGCTTCCTAGACTGGTCTACTCCTGGGGAACCATCCTAAGCCACCACAAATGCTGAGTGGGGCCAAATCCTGACTCACACTACTGAATAGATGTGATGGCTCAGAGATGTCTCTGTGAAGTCTACCACAGATCTGAGTCCTCAGAAGTATATGTCCTCTAGTACGTCTGGTTCCTAGAGGCTGGAAGGAAAAGAAAGATAGGATGTATGTTTCAGGTGTGATGTCTTTGCTCCACCCACTTTGTCTTTCGTTCTCAAAGAGGACCACAACATCAGGAGAGGATGCCATGACTTGCAGGTGAATTAAATTAAAGTGAGGGAGGAAGGTGCAAGGTCACCAGCCTCATTTTCTCCTCTAGAACCATCTGGGTCCAATAGCAAGATATAGATCAGGACAACTGGAGATGGCCCTAACTATAGAGGTAGAGAAGGAGAAAGAAGAGAGAACTATGATTCTTTACGAACCATAGAAAGTTGGGGCAGCTAGGTGGCACAGTGGATAGAGCACTGGCCCTGAAGTCAAGAAGACCTGAGTTCAAATCTGGCCTCAGACCAAGTACTTGACACTTATTAGCTATGTGACCCTGGGCAAGTCACTTAACCTCAATTGCCTAAAAAAAAACAACACAGAAAGTTTAGTGCTTACCAAACACTTCCTCTAGAGTAGAATTGAGTGTATAAATACCAAAGTGATTTGAGAATTCCTAGGGCCCAGTCTTTTTGATGAATGAGATCAGTTTAGTGGCCAGCAGCACCATTTGGTGGTTAAATATATTTGGAGAATCATCTATGTAAAGGTATGACAGCAAGGGATGAAATATTAAGTTTGTGAGTGATTATTTCCTTTTTTTCTCCCAGCACTGATGCCAATGAGCAATTTAACAAATTCTCTGAACTATGAGCTATGAATTTATGGTAGAGAGGGGAAAATGGAGGTGGGGGCAGATGCTAAAGTGATGAAAATAGAAGTTCACTTGGTATAGAGCATAGGGTTAAGTTGTTTCATGATTTTTCTTTTCATTTTAAAATAAGTTACTATTGACATATTTTGTTTTTTTTTAAATGATCCAACCATTCTGGAGATCAATTTAGAACTATGCCCAAATGGCTATAAAGTTGTGCATACCCTTTGATCCAGCAATACCACTTTTAGGGCAGTATCTCAAAGAGATCATAAAAATAGGAAAAGGACCCACATGTACAAAAATATTTATAGCAGCTCTTTTGGTGGTGGTCAAGAATTGGAAATTCAGGGAATGCCCATCAATTGGGGAATGACTGAACAAGTTGTAGTATATGAATGTAATGGAATACTATTGTGCTATAAGAAATGATGAGCAGGCCGACCAGAAAAACCTGGAAGGACCTATATAAATTGATGCTGAGTGAAGTGAGCAGAGCCAGGAGAACATTGTACATAGTAACAGCTATGTTGTGCGATGACTAATATTGATACACTTAACCCTTCTCAGCAATACAAGGATCTAAGACATCTCCAAAGGCTTCGTGATGGAAAATGCTATCCACATCCAGAGAAAGAACTGTGGAGTCTGAATGCAGATGGAAGCATACTATTTGCTCTCCTTTTCTTTTGTTGTTTGGTTTTATTGCTTGATTCTCATGGTTCCTCCCATCAGTTCTAATTCTTCTTTATAACATGACTAATGAGAATATGAATTTGAATATATGAATATGAATAATTAATATGAATGTATAAGTAAAGCCTATATAACACTTCACACTGCCTTGTTGGGGGGGGAGGAGAGAGAAGGGGAGAAAATGTAAAACTCAAAATCTTATGAAAGTAAAAGGTGAAAACTAAAAATTAATTAATTAATTATTTAAATAACAAAAATAAATAAATAAATGTTAGCTTGCTTGGGGGGGGAAAAAAAACAAAAAACCCATAGTTTTCCCTAGAACCCACCCCAGAGAGCCATACCATATAACAAATTGTATTTTTAAAGACAAAAAAGAGGAAAAATTAGCACAAACTGATCAATATCTTGAAAAAGTCTGAAAATATATGCAATATACAACACATGGGCCTCCCACCTCTGCAAAGGGGTGGGAATCACAGTGTCTTCTTATATATTTTCTTTCAAGACAGATCTGTTCGTGGGGCAGCTAGGTGGTGCAGTGGATAGAGCACTGGCCCTAAAGTCAGGAGGACCTGAGTTCAAATCTGGCCTCAGACCAAGTACTTGACACTTATTAGCTATGTGACCCTGGGCAAGTCACTTCACCCCAATTGCCTAAGAATGAAAAAAAAAAAAGACATACATGTTCTTTATAGTTCTGTGATATTCATTTTAGATTTATTTTTGTGGTTGTTCTTTATGGTTGTTTTGTTTAGAAAGATTATTTTGGTAATAGGATATTGGATGGATTGGACTTGGAAGGGACTCAGACAGGAGGCCAATCAGGACCAATTAAGATTATGGCAATTTAGGGATAGAGGTGATAAGTGCCTGAATCAGGGTTGTGACTGTATTAGTGGAGACAAAGTTACAGATGAAAGAGATGTTGTGGATGTAGAATGGTCAAGACTTGGCAACAGATTAGATGCAGATTATTATATATTAAATATAGAGGTGGGATGATAGAAAGAGAAGGGTCAAATAATCTGAGACGATGAGCCTGGGAGGCTGGGAAGATGGTGGTGTCATCTTCAGAAACTGGGAAGTGTAGAAGAAGGGCAGGTTTGGGAGAGAAGCTAATGAGCTCTCTTTTGGATACGTTGTGTTTGAGATGCCACTGGGATGCCAAGGGGGAAATTTCTAGCAGAATTCCCTGGTACAGGCTCAAAATTCAGGAGATGGATTATGGTTGCCTATATCAACTTGAGAATCATCTGTGTAGGGATGATACCTGAATTCAAGACAATACATTTGATCACTAAGGAGAGAATATATTGAGAGAAGAAACACAGCATCTCAGGGAACAATCATGATTAGGGGGCAAGGATAGGTGATGATTCAACAAAGGAGATGAAGAAGGAGCAATGAAAATGGTGGGAGCATGAGGAGGGGGCAGAATCATAGAATACAAATTAGGTGAGTTTCTTCAGTGTATTCAGGAGTGTTGGCAGTCAAAGAAGCTTGAAGTCATAGAAGATGAGGACTAGAAAAGGCATTGGATTTAGCCATTAAGAAATTATTGGTAAGTTTCCTGGATCCCTTACCTCAAGATATCAGCGGTTCCTTGAAGCAAGAGGGCTTCTGCCAAAAGGGACTCAGATCCATGACCTCGGATCCCAAACTCTGCAAGCCACAGGTAGTAGAATGCCAAAATTTCTAAGGTCTCAGAACCTTCAGAGACCAAGTTGGAATTATCTTCTCCCTGTGACTCATCTTCTGCTAGCTTGGAGTTCTTTGATTGAGACTAGCAATCATATGTGACTTTTGATCACAAAATACAAACTATTCAGGGAAGATCAAGATGATTCTGATCTTCCCTGAGTAGTCTGTATTTTGTCCTGCAGGCAATACAGAGACATGACAGGATTTTGCACAGGGAGCAACAAGTTCCCACCTGTGCTTTAGAAATATGAATTTGGAAGCTATATAGAGAATATATTGGAGAATAGGAAGATGGAGAAACAGATGGTGTAGTGGACCAAGGCCTGGCCATAGAGAGGATGCTTCACATTTTAGTTCCCCAGGCAACAATTTATTAGATCAATAACTTGTGAGATAGCTCTCAATTTGCTTTGGAAAGAGTTTTCTGAGAGTCCTCTACTCTGGTGAAATCCAGGTCCATAGAGGGAAAATGTCATCTCTCTGGAGACTGGATTGGAGAAAAGAGAAATTGGAAATGGTTATGTTTTATTTTCTTTTTTAAATTTTTTAAAATTTTAATTAATTTTTAGTTTTCAACATTCACTTCATAAGCTTTCGAGTTTTAAATTTTCTTCTCCTCTCTCCCCCTGCTCCTCCCCAAGATGGCATGCAATCAATTTATCAATATGTAAAGTCCATATCAATAGGCTGTACATATACATTCTTATTAAATGTATTTTCACATTAGCCATGTTGTAAAGAAGAATTAGAGTGAATGGAAAGAACCACAAGAAAGAAGAAACAAAACAAACAAACAAAAGACAGCAAATAGTGTGCTTCCATCTGCATTCAGACTCCATAGTTCTTTCTCTGGATGTGGATAGCATTTTCCATCATGAGTCTTTTGGAATTGTCTTAGATCCTTGTGTTGCTGAGAAGAGCTAAGTTGATCAAAGTCAGTCAGCACACGATGTGGCTGTTACTATGTACAATGTTCTCCTGGTTCTGCTCACTTCACTCAGCAATCAATTCATATAAGTCCTTCCAAGTTTTTCTGAAGTCTTCCTGCTCATCTTTTCTTATAGCACAATAGTATTCCATTACATTCATATACCACCTTTTGTTCAGCCATTCCCCAATGGTTGGGCATTCCCTGAATTTCCAAGTCTTAGTCACCACCAAAAGAGCTGCTATAAGCATTTTTGTCCATGTGGGTCTTTTTCCCCATTTTTATGATCTCTTTGGAATATAGCCCTAAAAGTGGTATTGCTAGGTTAAAGGGTATGCACAGGGATATGTTTTTAAATAGTCCAGGAGAAAGTTGATGGAGACATAAATTAGGGCAATTGAAATGGAAGTGATTAGAAAGAGATGAAGTTGGGCAATATTATGAAGGTAGAATTAGTAATGAGGCAGCTCAAATCTGGCCTCAGACATGTATTAGCCATTTGACCTTGGGCAAATCACTTTGTTTGCCTAGGAGGCAGCTAGGTGACTGAGGGCATAGAGCACTGAGTTTAAAGTCAGGAAGACCTGAATTCAAATCTGGCTTCAGACACTTACTAGCTGTGTGACCCTGGGCAAGCCACTTAACCTCTCTGTTTACCTTGATCTACTGGAGAAGGAAATGGCAAACCAGTCTAGAAGAGTTGGGCATTACTGAAAACAACTGCACAACAAATAATTTGTTCATTCATTCTCCAATCAGTCCATCTTCCTCCCAGTTCTTTACTACTACAAAAAGTGTTGCTATAAATATTTTTGAATGCATAGGTTATTTCTCTCTTCCTTTGACATCCTTGGGGTATATGCCTAGGTGTGGCATTACTAGATCAGAAGTTATATACAGATGAATGATTTTGCTGGTATAATTCCAAATTGAAACACATTTAGGTGGCACAGGGGATAAGCCTAAAATCAGAAAGACTTGAGTTCAAATTCAGCCTCAGACACTTACTGACTATGCCATCCTGGGCAACTTACTTAACTTCAATTTGCCTCAGTTTCCTCATCTGTAGAATGGGGATGATAATAGCACCCACCTCCCAGGGTTGTGTGAGGATTAAATAAGATAATAATTGTAAAGTGCTTAGCACAGTGCCTGGCACATAGTATGTGCTATATAAATATTTGTAATTACTATTATCATTATTATTATTATTATTATTAATCCAAATGATCATTGTGTGCTGAGTGTTATATTGGATATGGGTATAGATATTACAAAGAAAGAAGTTATGCTTCTCTTTCTTACTTTCTAAAGTCTCGTAGTCTAAATGGGGAGATAACATTAACATACAAACCCCCCCAGCATTTTAATGTATGTAGCAGCAGCTTTCCCAAGCCAGTCAGGCTGGACTGTCATTGTGCTGGATTGGAGCAAAAGTCCCTTCCTCCTCCTTTCCTGGAGGTGTGGCTTTCTTAGCCCACTCATCTCTCAGGAGCAGAGCTCTCTTTTAATACCCCAGCCCTCCTCTACAAAAAATAGTGACTTGCCAGTGGTTTGAAAATGAAAGTAAGATTATTTGTTGGCTTATATACTTGGGGTTTCTTATCAGATAGTATCTCAGAAGGAAACTGGCCCCAGAGATTGTTCTCTTTCTCCCTCTAATACACTGTAATTTCATTTAAATATATGTTTTGAGCTGAATAAACTGTGGTATATGAATGTAATGGAATACTATTGTGCAATAAGAAAGGATGAGTAGGTGGATTTCAGAAAAACCTGGGAAGACTTGTATGAACTGATGCAAAGTGAAATGAGCAGAGCCATTTGTACAAAGTGACACCATACACAGTGACAGCAACATTGTGTGATGATCAACTATGAATGATTTAGCTCTTCTCAGCAATATAATGATCCAAAACAATCACAAGGGACTCATGATGGAAAATGCTATCCACATCCAGAGAAAGACCTGATGGACTCTGAACACAGATCGAAATTTTCACTTTATTTTTTTCATGGTTTTTTTTTCCTTTTGGTCTGTTTCTTCTTTTCCCAACTGTGACTAATATGGAAATATGTTTTACATAATTGCACATATATAACCTATATCAAAATTGTTTATTGTTTTAGGAAGAAGGGAGGAGAGGGAGGAAGAAAAATTTGGAACTAAAGATTTTGTAAAAATGAATGCTAAAAATTATCTTTACATGTAATTGGAAAAAAATAAAGTACTATTAAAAATAAATACATGCTTTGACTCTCCTATGCCCCATCCCCCAACTAGTTTACACTGGCAAATCCAAATTGGGTTTGTGAAACTTCTGTATTTCAAATCTGCTTCCCTTCTGGATTTGTGCATCTTCCATTCCTGGTCTGTTCCTTAGTATGCAAGCAAACAGAATTTGCACAGCTCAGAATGGACATCCAGATTTTTAAAAGGTTGTCACACAGAGACTGAGGAAAATGCTTGCAGCAATACTGTTTGCAGAATAAATGTTTAAAAAGTGGTCATAGTTTGCTACTGCCAGAAAGGGAAGGGAAAGCAGGAGTAGAGTGGCTGGCTTCCCCTCTATCCATCTGTATGTTAGAGAATGGATAGATAGAGCGGGAGTAAATAGAGCAGATAACAAGGGAATGTGTCTCCGTCCAGGAAAGCACAGGGAGAATTCTCCAAGGCAGTCTCACCAACAATTCTTCTGGCATTTGGGGTGGTCCCTGGCAGGCTCTGAAATGTCTATCCATGGCTGCCTGGGATTCACCTGTATCAGTAGGATAAACTGAGCCAGATGCCTCTCAGCTCAACCCACAATGATAAAGTTCAGCATATTGATTTCATCTAGGTTGCCATTATGGTTTAAGTCTTTTCTATTTTCCACTTGTCTTCCAAGGTTAAAGTCTCTGGTTTTCCGGGCTTGCTTCTTTGTGTCTCACTTTCTCGTCTTGTCTGGTCTTGTCCTCCAGACCTCTTATCTAAAAGCATCTTCCTAAGGTTAGGGTCAGAGGAAGTTTGCATTCAGGTGAAGTCTGAAATTCCCTCGAAGCTTAGGGAATACTGGAAAGAAGACTATCTAACTTGCAGACAGTCCACACCTCTCCCTTTGCTCCATATCCAAGCCTTTTATCTGAGTTCCAAAAGGTTTTTAAAAATCATATTTAAGTGCTTAAAAGAAACCAGGAGACAGGTTGGGGGAGATACAATGGTGTCATCATCACCAAAAATTTAAATGCTTACTTGCACAAGGTATTTTGTTAGGCATCAATCAGTAACATTTATTAATACCTACTATGTATGAGGCACTGTGCTGAGCACTGGGGATACAAAAAGAGGCTAAAGACAGTCCCTGCCCTCAAAGAGCTTACAATCTAATGGGGGAGACAACATGTAAATAAATGTATACAAAGCAAGCTATGTACAAGATAAAAAGGAAATAATTAACAGGTAAGGCTCTAGAATTAAGAGAGTTGGGAAAGATTTCCTATAAAAGGTGAATTTTTAGCTGGAACTTAATGGAAGCTAGGGAATTCAGTAGGCAGAGTTGAGGAGGGAGGTTCCAGACATATGGGACAGCCAGAGCAAATTCCTGGAACAGAAAGAGATGGAATGTCTTGTTTGTGGAATAACCAGGAGGCCAATGTCACTGGATCGAAGAGTATGTGATCCAGAGTAAGATGTAAAGAGACTGGAAAGGTAGGAGAGGGTCAGGTTATGAAGTACTTTGAACACCAAGTAGAGTATTTTGTATTTGATGCTAGAGGCAGTACAGAGCCACTGGAGTCTATTGAGTAGGGGAGTCACATGGTCGGACCTTTGATTTAGGAAAATCATTTTAGTAGCTGAATGGAGGATGGATTAGAGTTGGAAGGGAACTTGAGGCAGGCAGACCCACCAGAAGACTATTGTACTAGTCCGGGCAAGAGATAAGGAAGGCCTGCACCGGAATGGTGGTTGTAGCTATAAGGTGGTGGGATTGGTTTCTTGTATTACTTGTGAAAATCCATCTCATCTCAATTTATAATCACCCCTCTTAGAAAAATAATTAAACAGACAAACTCCCCATGTTTTAGGAATCTCCTGTCCAAGTCACAAATCTACTGTACCAGAATATCTCTTTTTTTTGGTCATCATTATTTCTTTATTTCCTCATTTTTTTATATAAATTTATTTATTTTTAGTTTTCAACATTTACTTCCACAAGATTTTGAATTCCAAATTTTCACCCCATCTCGCCCGTTCCCCCACCCCAAGATGGCATGCATTCTGAATACACCTTCCCCTAGTCTGACCTCTCTTCTATTTCTCCTCCCCACCTTCTCGCATCCCCTTCCCCTTTTATTTTCCTGAAGGGCAGGATAGACTCCTGTACCCCATTTCCTGTATTTCTTATTTCCCAGTTGCATGTGAAAACTTTTTTTTTGACTGTTAACTAATCACTATTTTATTGCCCATCTCAATTACAGGAGAGTCAAGGAATAATCTTTGGAACATAAGACTTTCTTTAAAATAATCACATTGGTTGAAAACGCTACTTTTTAATTTTTCAAATATAACCCTCATTTGACCTAGTTTTTCTTTTTTTCTTTTTAAAAAAATTTTATTAATTTATTTTGATTTATCAACAATCACTTCCATATGCTTTTGAGTTTAAAATTTTTCTCCCCCTTCCTCCCCCCACCCTCCCCAAGACGGCGCACAATCTGATATAGGCTTTATATTTACATTCCCATTAAACATATTTTCACATTAGTGAAGTTGTAAGTAAAAATTAAAGCCAATAGGAGGAACCATCAGAAAGATGAAACAAAACTCAACAGAAGGTAAAAATAAGTAATAGTGATTCAACTTCCATAGTTCTTTCTTTGGATGTGGACAGCATTTTCCATCCTGAGGCCTCTGGAGATGTCTTAGATCCTTGTAATGCTGAGAAGGTTCAGTTTAACAATATTTGTCATCGTGTAACGTGGCTATTATTGTGTACAAAGTCCTCTTGGTTTTGCTCACTTCACTCAGCATCAGACCATATAAGTCTTTCCAGGTTTTTCTGAAGTCAGCCTGTTCATCATTTCTTATAGCACAATAGTATTCCATTACATTCATATACCACAACTTGCTCAGCCATTGCCCAATTGATGCGGAAATTTCCAATTCTTTGCTACCACAAAAAGAGCTGCTATGAATATTTTTGCACATGTGGGGAAAACTTTTTTTTTGAACATGTGTTTTTAAAACTTTGGGATCCAAATTTTCTCCCTTCCTCCCTCCCCACCCACCCTCATTGAAAAGGCAAGCAACTCGATATAGGTTATACATGCGCAGTTATGCAAAACACTTCCATAGTAGACATGTTGTAAAAAACTAACTCTATTTCCCTTAATCCTATCCTGCCCCCCATTTATTCTATTCTTTCTTTTGACCCTGTCCCTCCTCAGAAGTATTTGCTTCTGATTACCCCTTTCCCAATCTGCCCTCCTCTCTATCATCCCCCTGCTCTCTTGTCCCCTTCCCCCCTATTTTCCTGTAGGGTAAGACAGATTTCCCAGATTTCCATACCCAATTGAATGTGTATGTTATTCCCTCCTTAAGCCAAATCCTATGAGAATAAGATTCACTCATTCCCTCTCACCTTCCCCGTTTCCCCTCCACTGTAAGAGCCTTTTCTTTCTGTTTTTTTTGTGAGATAATTTACCCATTCTACCTCTCCCTTTCTTCTTCTCCTAGTATAATCTCTCTCATCCCTTAATTTTATTCTCCAGATATGACCCCTTAATCTTCAACTCACCCTGTGCCCATCTATCTATCTATCTATCTATCTATCTATCTATCTATCTATCTATCTATCTATCTACATACATATAATTTTTCCCCTCCAACTACCCTAATACTGACAAAGGTCTCATGAGTTATAAATATCATCTTTCCATGCAGGAATGTAAACAGTTCAACCTTAATAAGTCTCTTATGATTTCTCTTTCCTGTTTACCTCTTCATGTTCCACTTGAGTCTTGTATTTGAAAGTCAAATTTTCTATTCAGCTCTGGTCTTTTCATCAAGAATGCTTGAAAGTCCTCTATTTCACTGAATGACCATTTTTTCCCCTGAAGGATTATACTCAGTTTTGCTGGGTAGGTGATTCTTGGTTGTAATCCTATCTCCTTTGCCCTCCGGAATATTATATTCCATGCCCTGCAGTCCTTTAATGTAGAAGCTGCTAAATCTTGTGTTATCCTGATTGTGTTTCCACAATACTTGAATTGTTTCTTTCTGGCAGCTTGTAATATTTTCTCCTTGACCTGGGAACTCTGGAATTTGGCTACAATATTCCTAGGAGTTTTCCTTTGGGGATCTCTTTCAGGAGGAGATCTGTGGATTCTTTAATTTCTTTCTATTTTCCCTCTGTTCTACTATATCAGGGCAGTTTTCCTTGATAATTTCTTGAAAGATGATGTCTAGGCTCTTTTTTTGATCATGGCTTTCAGATAGTCCAATAATTTTTAAATTCTCTCTCCTGGATCTATTTTCCAGGTCAGTTGTTTTTCCAATGAGATATTTCACATTGTTTTCTAATTTTTCATTCTTTTGGATTTGTTTTACAGTGTCTTGATTTCTCATAAAGTCACTAGCTTCCAATTGCTCTATTCTAATTTTTAAGGAAGTATTTTTTTCAGTAATCTTTTGGACTTCCTTTTCCATTTGGCCAATTTTGCTTTTTAGGGCATTCTTCTCCTCATTGGCTTTTTGGACCTCTTTTGCCGTTTGGGTTAGGCTATTTTTTAAGGTGTTATTTTCTTCAGTATTTGTTTGGGTCTCCTTTAGCAAGCTGTTGACTTGTTTTTCATAATTTTTTTGCATCACTCTCATTTCTCTTCCCAGTTTTTCCTCTGCTTCTCTTACTTGCTTCTCAAAATCCCTTTTGAGCTCTTCCAAGGCCTGGAACGGATTCATATTTTTCTTGGAGGCTTTGGATTTAGGAGCTTTGACTTTGTTGTCTTCTTCTGGTTGTATGTTTTGATCTTCTTTTTACCAAAGTAAGATAATATAGTCTGACTCTTTTTGCGCTGCTTGCTCATGATCCCAGCCAATAACTTGAGTTTTAAACTCTTTGTTAAGGTGAGAGTCTGTTTCCAATGTGGAGAATGTACTGTTCCAAGCTTCAGGGGTTTATACAGCTGTTTTCAGAGATACTTGTAGGGACCTATAAATTTTCAGTTCTTGCAAGGTGATATGATAAGAGTCGAGGTGTTTACTCCTTTCCTGGCCTGTGCTCTGGTCTACTAGTGACCACAAGCACTCCTTTCTGTTCTGGAACCGTGAAGAAGTTTTCCTTTCCACTGGCACTACAAGCTCCACCACGCCAGCACTCCTCTCTCCCCAGGACCACCGCCCAGAACTGTGACCCACATCCAAGCACAGGCAAAGCAAGATATTCCTGCCTCAGCATTGGCAAATAGATCCCTGCAATCCCCCTCTGATCAGCCACTCAATTCCCCCCCAGTCTGTGGGCTGGAAGGATGCAGCCACTGCCCTGGCGCCCTCACTCAGCACTCTGCGTTGTAGAGCTGGCTCTGACCTAGCTCCTCTCTCAGCACCCCAGAAACAGACTTTTGCCACTGACCTTCTAAATTGTCTTTGGTGTTTGTGGGTTGAGAAGTCTGGAAGGCACCACAGCTGCCTGAGATTCAGTCCTCTGAGGCCTGCTCCAGGTTCACTGCAGCCTGTGTGCCCATGCCACACTGTGCTCCTCTCCCCACCTAGCACGATATACCTTTCTGATTAACCATCCAGGGTGTCTTGGGCTGGAAATTTGCTTCACTCTGTCTTTTTGTGGGTCCTGCTGCTTTAGAATTTGTTTAGAGCCATTTTTTATAGGTATTTGGAGGGGTTTGGGGGAGAGCTCAAACAAGGCACTGCTTTTACTCTGCCATCTTGACTCCACCCCCCCCCCCCCAATGTCTCTTAACAGGAGCTATAACAAACAATTTTCACCTGGCACAAGCAGTGAGAAGAAACCTTAAGTGGAACCTAGTGGACAGAAAGAGTAACTTTGGATGTCTCATCCTGTCTGCCCTACTTTTGTTATTGTTAGCTAAACACTAAAAGGGCAAATCTTGGACAAAAGAAATAGCTTTGATTTGGAAGACTACAGCAACCTATAGTCAGGAAAAAAATCCTCTAGAACAGTTCAGTTTGACAGTATATACCTCTTCTAGAAATCTTAGCTTTAAAAAGAAGACTTCTTAGATATACTATATTCTTTCGAGTAATGCCATTCTTCAAAACAGGTGCCTTTCCATACAAGGTATGAGGTATTAATCCATTTCCATTTACAAATTTTTTTCTATTTATTGTTGTTATGGAAGTACTCATAAACCATCTTGCTAACATAGGAATAGAACAGCTTTAATTATCTCTAGATTTGTCCAGTCATTTCAGATGTTATCAGGGTGGTTGTCAAAATCAGCAAGGGTTGCATAGGACCTGTAGTCCAAGAGAGATGCAAAGTCCCTCTGACTTTCCCACCAGCCTTCACAATCATCATACATAGCATGTATCTCAGCACCTCCAATTGTTTTCTTGATGTCCAAACACATAAATGGTGGGTCCTGTGCAGTCTTTCTTAAACTCAGTGTTGTTTATCATGAAAAATGCAGTGTCATCAAAGCTCTCTGCAGTTCTGAAAGCTACCTTTTCAGCAACCTGATTTCACCTGGAATTTTTTACACATTCATTAGCTATTGATTATAATCAATAACAATCACAGAGCTATTATACTTGCACCATCAATCAATCAAAGCAAAGGCTAGCTCTTGCATGGTACTATATCAGAAGGAAATTCAGTCCACAAAGAGAATGAGAGTATTGAGTTTGTTGACTTGCAGGATCATATTTTTTAATTAATTTTTTTCATTTGACAAAAATCTATTTTCCCTCCCAATACCCTCATTGCAAAAGAAAGAAAAATAAAACCCTTGTTACAAATATGCATAGTCAAATAAAACAAATTTCAGTATTGTCCATGTTAAAAAAATATATGTCTCAGTCTACATCCTGAGTCTATCAGCTCTCTTTTAGGAGCTGCTTGCTTTATCATGAGTCCTCTGGAATCATGGTTAGTTAATGTGTTGATCAGAGTTCTGAAGTCTTTCAGAGTCTTTACAGCGTTTTTGTTATTGTATAAACTATTCTCCTAGTTCTGCTCATTTCACTTTGATCAGTTCATGTAAGTCTTTCCAGGTGTTTCTGAAGCCACCCCTTTCATCATTTCTTACAACACAGGAGTATTCCGTCACATTCATATACCTTCATTTGTTTATACTAATTGATGGGCACTCCTTAGTTTCTAGGACTTAGCTACCATAAAATGAGGTGCTATGAACATTTCTGTGTATATGAGGTCTTTCTTCTTTCTTTAATCTCTTTGGGATATAGACCTAGTAGTGGAATTGCAGGGTAAAAGGTTATGTATGCACAGTTCAACAGCTTTTTGGACATAGTTCCAAATTGCTTTCCAGAAAGACTGAACAAGTTCCCAGTTATACCAACAGTGAATTAATGGATCTGTTTTTACTATAGCCCTTCCAGGATTTGTCACTTTCCTTTTTCAACCCTTGTTAACTTTGTAAGGTTGGACGCTTTGAGTAGCTTTAATTTGCACTTCTCTATTAGTGTAGCAAGGTTATCTCCCACATCTAGTATGGGGCATCATGTATGACTCATAGGGAGGCAATAAAACACTTCTCTAGCCTCTTCTCCCCTCACCCTTTTCCCAGGGAGTCTTTAAGTCCTTCTGGGAGGAAAAACAGGAGGTTGGTTTCAGAAGCTTGGCCACTCTGTTCTCCTTAAAGGGAGGGTGAGTGTTGGGTTAGCATTATATCACTCTGACTCTGTAAAAATCATTAGTTTAAGGGAAATGATTTTCAGGTTCAAGCTAAACTTCTGATTGCTCTTCATTAATGAAGAAATGAAAATTCCAAGCTCTATATCCAAAGCTTGACTTCCTTCCCAACAAATACCAGTTCTGCCATGAACATATACATGACAAATAACAAAGAAACCCATTTATCCAAGTCAATAGCAAAACAGAAATCAAAGAAACTATAAGAGAATAATAACATAACATAATAATAACATAAGAGAATATATACCAGACAATACAGAGTGAAGGAGCTCTCCTGCTGGGAGTGTGGTAATTCAGCTCAACCAACAGAAGATTCCCTAAAGTCTCTGCTGTAGCAAGCTGAGGATAGGGACATGATAGAGACTACCAGCTCCTTTCACTCTAACTTCTTCCCGGGGTTGCTCCTCAGCAACCTGAAATGGAATTGGCATCATTCATCTTTTCTCTTGAAGCTGGAAGCCAGAAGCACCCAGAGCAACAGCAAAACTCAAAGAGACTGAAGAGAACAGATCTCTCCTCTTTTCCTTGTTCTCACCCACTCAACTCCACCCTCAGGCAGGAAGGGGACATTAATCTCCACCAATGAGGAGAGAGTCCTATACCAATGGAGCATTTTTTCATATTGTTATTTATGCTTAGATTTCTTCCTCTGAGAACTACCTGTTCATATATTTGGTCCATTTATCAATTGGAGAATGGCTCTTATTCTTACAAATTTGAATCAGTTCCCTATATGTCTTAGAAATGAGGCCTTTTTCAGAGAAACTTGTACAACATTATTTTTCAGTAGGTCTAAGTGGTCAACCCCTCATAGAGTATAGTGGAGACCAAGTAAGAGGACCAGGTCAGTAGATAGCTTCCCTTTCCTGGCTGGACTCTCACAATTGGATCAGTAAAGAACAGCTTTGTGGGTCCTTGCTTCCTCCTTGATCCGTAGGCCTGGGTCTTAAATTCAGAAGTACACAGGGGAACATGAACTTTGGTAGATGAGGCTGGCTACAGGGTGGGCAAGAGAGGAAACAAGACTGAAGTGAGAGTAGTACAGGACAGAGGAAGAAGGGCACCTGTGGATGAAACTGGTTAAGACTGGATTGAGAAGTGTGCAAAAAAAGAAGGACATCTGTGAATGAAATGATTACAGAGGTGGGGAAAGGAAGGAATAAAGTGGCAACCTGAGCATGAGGGCAGGACAGGAAGCAATCAATGGTTGCTAGTGATGGTGTCAGGACAAATGCCTTAAGAAAAGTGCAGTCAACGACCTCTAAAAAGCGCTATCCAGAACCACTTACCATACCCTATCTCATAAGACATACTGCTCAAGCTACAGTTCGGTCTATAATTGACATTGGGTTCCTCATAAAGATTCTAAAGTATTTGAGTCTAGTAGGGTCCAATCTTCTGGGCTGAAGAGTTCAAGGTTATGGTTCTCAGCGACAAGATTGAGCCATGGAGTTCCCATTGTCTTCAGCAAAGCCACTCTTTGTAGGTAGCGATGTGCTTTATTGAACACCATCCCCAAAGCATGTCCTTTGTAAAGCTGATCCTTGACTCTGCAGTGTATTTATTTGAAACCATTAAGATTCAAGCTGGAACTCTGATGTGGTCATTTATAAATGGTATATTATTGTATTTACCCTTCAACTTTTGGGCCTAAATAATGGCTCACATTTATTTAGTGATTTCAGATGAACAAATAACTTTCTTCATAATGATACAGAGGTAAGTAGTGCAATTTTATTTTGCCCCATTTTGTAATAATGGAAAATGAGACAGAGAAGTTAAATGACTTCTCCAAGGTCACATAGTTTAGAAATGATGAACCTTGAGCTTGAGCCCAAGTCATGTTTCCAAAGTCAATGATCTTTCACTGTGACTGAGGGGAAAGGCCTTGTGGACTGCCAACTTGTCAATTTTCATTTGTCATTTGGAAAAAAAATAAACATGACATGGAGCTTTTGCCTGTGTAAATCATCATTATTATGCTCACATTTTAAATGTTCTTTCTTGTCTGCTTTTTAACTTAGGTTCCAACTTTCAATTGAAAGTACATATTATTTATTTTTTACTCTAAGTCAACAAACACCAATTAAAATGAGCATTTTTGGGGCAGCTAGGTGGTGCAGTGGATAGAGCATTGGCCCTGAAGTCAGGAGGACCTGAGTTCAAATCCAGCCTCAGACCAAACACTTGACATTTACTAGCTGTGTGACCCTGGGCAAGTCACTTAACCCCAATTGCCTAAAAATTGTTTAAAAAAATTTTTTTTAAATGGACATTTCCACATATGAGTAGAGCAGATATTGAGGACTGAACATGAAACTATGATTCTCTATAATATGCTTCTTGCTTTTCCTTTTAAGTATGTAATAAATTTAGTATGTTACTTTCAGAGTTGTCCTGCTCTTCTGTATTTCCTGCTAAACATCTTCTTTTCACATGTGTGCATTAAAAAATGCTTCAATGACCCCATTTTATTTATTTTCTTCTTTTTTTTTTTGGATGATACTATTGCTAGTCTCTCTCTTCCAACTCCACCAACTCACTTTAAAAAAAGGAAAAACAAAGTCTTTGTTGTAAATATGCATTGTCAAACAAAATAAATCCACACATTGGTCATGTTCTAAAGGTATGAATCAATATTTACCTTGAAACTATCATTTTTCTGTCAGGAGGTGGGTAGCATGGTCATATCTGCTTTTCCCCTGTTCTTACTAAAAAGGCCTCTCACATTTTTTCATTACATATCTTGGTGGCTTGTGATTTTAGATAGATATTATTTACTGTATTAAGGAATGCTTCAATTACTCCTTTTTTTAATGTTTTTAACAGAAATAATAAGTGATTTATAGATGCTTGCTAAGTAGATTGATGAAGATGGGTATTTTATTTTACTGCTTTGTAGCATAATTTGAAATCTAGTACTATGAGGTCTCCTTGTTTCCCACCTCTTTTTTCCCATTATTTCCATTGACATTCTTGACCTTTTGTTCTTCTGGATGAATTTCCTTATTAGGTTGTCTAGTTCTTTAAGGTGAACTTTTGTAGTTTGATTGGTGTGCCACTGAATAAAAAAATTTAGGCAATTTGTAATTTTTATTACAGTCGTATGGCTTAACCATAAACAATTAATTTTTTCTACTTAGGTTTGTCTCTATTAAAATTAAATTCAGATCATGCTCTATTTGATTTCTGCTTCATAAAACCTGTCTTGCTTCAAGACGCAGCTCAAGCACTGCCTGCTATATGAAGCCTTTCCTGATCCCATGACTGCTAATGCCTTTCCTTTCAAACTACATTGCATTTAATTTTATATTTATTTTGTATATACTTGTGTATGTACATGTTGTCTCCCCTTTTAGAATGTAAGCTCTTTTAAGTAGAAATTATTCCATTCTTTTTGTATGTATTTCTAGTGTCTATCACTGTACCTGACATGTAGTAGGTGCTTAATAAATGCTTGTTTAGTGATTGATTTTCAGAGCATTATATTTAGAACAGGAATTATCTTTAAGACTGACATAGATTTCAGAAAAACCTAGAAAGACTTCCACGAAATGATGCAAAGTGAATTGAGCAGAACGAGGAGAACACTGTGCATAGTAACAGCAATATTGTATGATGAGGAATTGTGAATGGCTTAGCTATTCTCAGCAATACAATGATCCAAGACAATCCCAAAGGACTCATGATGAAACATACTATCCTCCAGAGAAAGAACTGATGCTGTCTGAATGTAGACTGAAACATACTGTTTTTCACTTTCTTTCTCTTTTTTGTTCAAGTCTTTTTGTACAAAATGAATAATATGGAAATGTTTTACATAATTGCACATATATAAACCTGTATCAGATTGCTTACTGTCTCAGGGATGGGGGAGGGGAAGGAGGGTGGGAGAGAGAATTTGGACTTCAAAACTTTATTTATTTATTTTTCTTAGGCAATTGGGGTTAAGTGACTTGCCCAAGGTCACACAGCTGGTAAGAGTCTGAGACCATATTTGAACTCAGGTCCTCCTGACTCCAGGGCTGGTGCTGTATCCACTGGCCCACCCAGCTGCCTCACCCCCCAGAACTCAAAAGTTAAAAAACAATTTTTAAATTATTTTAATGTGTGATTGGGGAAAAATAAAATATTATTATTATTATTATTTTTAAAAATATGTTTCTTCTAAAGCAATGATCCTCAAAAGTTTCAGGTTTTGGACCAATTTGAAAAGGCAAGTGCATCATAGGGGTTTAACACACCCTTTATCACACACACAAAAACCCCCCAACTATGATTCCCCAAATCACCAGAAGTTTACACACCAGGAGTGAGTAGTTCATTGCATATTAATACCATGTCTGTATGGCTGGGCAAGTCTTCAGCTTGAAACATACAAATCAATTTGCAAATAAGTTTGGAACACTGCACACTTGCTTTTCAGCTGTTACTGCTTTCTTTCCACCTCAGGTCTGTAGTTAAACAACAAGGAAAGGATAATCATTATAGCCCACCTAAGTTAGTCTGTTTATTGAAAGGACATTTCATTCCCTCTCATCAACTGGAGTTTGATCTTGGAGACAGAAATCAATTTTGTATTTGACTTCTTCTCAGGAATAACACCTGTAACAAAAAAGCAGGCTTTTAAATGGATTCCTCCCTATTTTCCAAGATTAACACTTCATAAAAGGAGTAAAGGCTGTTCAAAACCAACTTTGGATAAATCCAACTAAAAAGAATCCCCTTAAGTCCACTATGAAAAGAATGCCCCAAATGCTCATCTATATCCCCTATTTTCATGTTACAAATATGTATCCTGTGGCATTTTTGCCATTGTCCATAATAGGTGTATCTAGATGTGGCTACAGCAGTCTCTGTAGGTATGTAATCCTTTCTCCAAACCACAGTACGTGAAGATAGCACTGTATTTAAGTTATTGGTATGCCTAGATAAACGCCCCAAGGAATGACTACAAAGGTCTGATTATCCTTTAAGAATCTTCTCCAGTAGTTATTTGTCTGTGTGCAGAAGCCGGCATCTTCTCTTCTCTCTGTGGGAAGAAGTTGTGACAGTGAATTCAGTAGCTGTTCTAATGGCTGCTAAACTGCCAGGGCGATATGAGCCCTTGCTCAGGCTGGCAGATTGCCACATGTTGGGCTCTTGTGGTCCTCCCACAGAGAAAAGAATACAGGTGAGGTTAAAAAAAAACAGTTGTGTGTTCTCAGAAAATGCTATTAATCAAAGCCTGTATGTAAATGAAGCCATCTTGTACAGAACTCTATGCTGCCTTGGTGGCAACCCTGGAAGAAAGAGATGGATTCTTTGCCTTCCCTCCGCCCCTGTCATGTGACATCTGACTGAAAACTGGTCCAGACATGGACAGTGGGGTCTTTTTTCTTGCCACGGCCAGACATGAAGAGAGTGGCTGCACTGAAATCCCTGTAAACATAGCAAAAAGAAGTCAGAGAGGAAAATGAAGTAAGGCGGGGCGGGAGTGGGGGTGGGGAATTGAGTAAGTGTGCGGCTTGAAGGAAAGGAGGGTAAATAAATCCTGGAAACGTTGACGGATCACAGTAGGTCTAGTCTCTTGAGCTCCTCAGTAAGTAAAGGGCTTGGGAAGCTCTGGGGATTGGCTAGGTTTGGCTTAACTATCTTTTTCATTACTATTGAGAATCTGGAATGTTCCTAACAGTTATATACAGAATAAGAAGATGATTCAGTGTGTAGTTTAAAAAAGAAAAGCATGGATCTAGGGAGTTTGGTTGAAGGGAATGCTCTTAGTTACTAGCCATCCAAAATCTCTAGGTAAATAGTTTTCCCCACAGATAAACTGGTTGTTGAGAAAATTGATCCATAAAAAAGTTTTATCTCCTGGCCTAGGGATGAGAGTACTAGATTGGGAATCAAGAAGACCTCACTCCAAATCCCACCTCCGACACTAGTTAGTCATTTTAATTAATTCATTAAATATTTATTGTGCATATACCAAGCACTGTGCTAAGAGGTGGAGATAGACAACATAAAAAAAAAGTTCCTGTCCTCAAGAAGCTTGCATTCTACTGGGGGGAGGGGAAGAACATGTATACAGATAAATATATACAAAATACATAGAACAAATGCAAAGTAATTTTGTGTGTACGCACAGGGCAACTGTGGGGACCAGAACCTAGCTATTGACTGTAGGCAAGTCACTTAATTTCTCTAATTCCCTCTTCAAAAGAGTGATTAATCAATAAGTATTTATCATATTCCTACTATATGTCAGGCATTTTGGTAGATTCTGGGTTTACAAATGCAGTGAACGAAACAGTCCCTGCTGACAAAGAGCTTCTAGATGAGAAGGGACCTCAGAGGCTAAAATCCTTATTTTACAGATCGAGAAACTGATGTCCAAGGAAGCTTAATAACTTGTATAAGGTGGCAGCTAGGTGGTGCAGTGGATAAAGTACCAGACCTAGAGTTAGGAAGACCCATCTTCCTGAATTCAAATCTGCCCTTAGACACTTCCTAGTTGGGCAAATCACTTAACCCTGTTTGCCTGATTTATTTTTATCTGTAAAATGGTGTGGGAAAGGAGGTGGCAAACCACTCCGGTATCTTTGCCAAAAAAATCCCAAATGGGGTCACAAAGAGTCAGATGTGACTGAAAAATGACTGAACAGCAACACCAACCAATTTCACAAGGCTGTGGTAAATCTTAAATGAGATAATGTATATAAAACACCTTAATGCATTACATAAATGTCTGTTACTATGATTATCATTACTTCAGTTAAGGGGGTATTGCTGAAACTTTTGTCTTTAAATATGACCTTTAACACCTTGTACATATGCTCCTTTGGGGTGTGGCTTTCTTGTCTCAACGACATCCTTGTCTTTGTCCGTAGAGAGCAAATCTGAAACCTGAAAGTGTTTTTAGAAGGAATTTTATTAAACTAATTTGGCAGAGGGGAGAGACAGAAAAAAGTGTGGCTGGCTCCCCCTTGCTCCTCAAATCACTGTAAATCTGATTTTATATTGTATTCAAACAAAGATACAAGCTGAATAGCCTACACATAGTTTCCAAAAAAGTGTGGTTTCTAGATAAGGTATATAAGTTGTTTGACATGAATTTCAGCATGTAAGTCTAAACATTCAATAAAATTTGGGCAAAGCCAAAATGCGAGCAATTGGCTTAACCCAAAACACAAGGTTTGGTTAGGTCCCAACCATTCCTTCAAATAATGTCTGGCTCCCCTAGTGATGCTGTGGTGTCAGCATGACCTATACATGTCTTGAGTTAAACAATATCTAGCTACACAAGGATAGATTCAAACAACATTAAGAAATAATAAAGTATTTTCCCTATATCCTACACTCTATGGGAATGTTCAAAAGAAAAAAATACTTTCACTGATCTGTGGGTTTGTGGAACAGAAATAAGAATAAATTAATTGTGTGGATGACAATTGCTTCCTTATATGTCAAGTAAATTTGGTGAGTAGTACTAAATCTTGAGGGATTTAATGTTTTATTGATTAGGGGAGAATGCAGTATTAGGAGACATAAAGAAAATTTGGAAGGTTTCTCTACATTACCAAAAATATCCTTTATTCTTGGGGAAAAACATATATGTATATGTGTGTGTGTGTATGTGTGTATGCTTTTATAGATTCAAGTTTATACATATGTACATTTAAGATCTAGCCTAAAAGATACCAATTGCATGAAGCATCCCCTGTTTCTTCTGATTGGAACTTCTTGCTCCATTAGCTGATCTTACAGTACACATCGTATTTCTCTCCTGCACTAATCCCATTCCAATTTGTATTATAGTTACTTATGTACATTTTCTCATCCCTAATGCATTATAAATTCCTTGAGTTAGGATTTACATCTTATTTATATTTGTTTCTGTCTCAGAGCCTAACATAATGAATTGTACATGGCAAACACTTAATAAATGTCTGTGGAATAAATTGTAAGCAATGCGCTGCATATTTCAGGTTGATAGTTTGTAAACAAATATTAGTATATGAAATAAATATAGGGAACTAGGAATCAGGCGCCTATCCTACTTTATGGCCTTTAGAAGGGCACCATCTCAGTTTCTCCACTTAAAAATGGTAATGTGTACTTGCATTCTTTGGGTTCCCTTTCATTATTAAAAAAACCCAAACCTTTCCCGTCATGACTCTTTTGAGAATCTTGAATAAAACTGAACCAATAAGGTTATTTTTTGTTGCAGGTTCCAGAGACACTTTAGGTCATGAAAAGAGATTGAAGCTAATGTCTAGAGAAAAAAAAGAAGCTAATGTTTGCCTTCCTGATCATGAAGTGTGAACCAAATGATACAGCCTGCCTAGGGCACTGAGGAAGTTATTGTACCATTCTCCCACTAGTCGAGGAGAATGATAAGGTAGACTTTAATAAGTGTTAGTTGAATTAAATTGATCTGAAATAGAATTTATCTGGAAGAGGTCTTCATTTTCTCAGGTCCTGGTAACCAATTATAATCTTTCTGCTTCTCTCAGAACTAAAGGGAGCTCTGCCTTCTAGGATGCCATCTGGAGAATTGATAATGAAGCCCCACTTGCCACCATTAGCACTGTATATAGAGAGCTAAATTTTCTCAAAGGAAAAGACTGAGATGTTTACCCTGACTGGAGCCATAACTATCATGGGGCAAACAGGCTTTGTTCTAGATTGCCAAGGTGCCAACATGCTTGTCTCACTCATCATGCTCTCAGTGACCCAATTCAAAGTTGTCATTTGTTATTATTTATGACTACTTTCCACTAATATTAACCTGATTAATTTCACTATGGTACACTAAACTATACATATCCCAACACCAGAATTTCACGGAAGATGTGTTAAGGAGAAAAGTCAGATAGAAGTAATCAGTTAGGTGGTCTGCAAACAGACAAGTTTTAACAATGAGATCTTAGATACAGATACACCTTGCATAGCATAGCCTCAGCGAGTTTTATTTTGAGATGACATTACCTTCTTAACATTGTAAAACTGTATTGCGATATCATTTGACTAATAGTCCAGGAGAAACAAACTGGAAGGTCTACCTGCCCATTATAATGTTGCTTTGTCTAATATGTTTTCATGATATTAGCAAATACAAGTATATGGTGAATCCTACCTATATGATAATTCCTAAAGAAAGGAGTAAGGGAGGGAAATAAAGTGTAGGCAGTAGTGGAGTGACTTCAAAACCTGACTACCTGAGAAGCTGGACTGATTTGGGGTGGGATACTGAGGCCAAGTCCAGTAATAGGTAAAATTTGTCTTTGGTGCCCTCCTCCCTTTGGTCACCAGTTAATACTAAACAATCTATTATAGCACCTGATTAAGTCCTGTCTTCTGATATAAAGGATGAAGTCACAATCTTGAAGGCTTTTCAGTATTAAGGCGATGTGGATTATATCCCAATCTAGCATCTCCCCAGGGAATATCAGAATCTGTCTTTTGTTTCTCAAAGGGCTGCTATGGCCCTGGCAAGTACTCTGGGTTTTAAAAAAAAGGCGTTAAATATAGAGTAGGTTTAAGGTAGTAACAAGAAAGGACTTTTATTTGAGTCTATGGTAGAAGCATATGGAAAACTTTTTCCAATAAAATTTGTTTCCCTTCCTAGAGGCTTGGCTCACAGTTCCCATAAACTCACAATACCAATTAGTGAAGTTGCTGCATCATTCATTTATTCATTCAAATAGTATTTTAAAGCATCTGCTATGGGCAAGGGACTGTGCTAGGTGCTGGAGACAAAGACATTTGTCTGACATACTATTGTGAGGAAACAATGTACATTCATAAAATCAAACTTAAAATATTTATTCATTTCAGTCGCGTTTGACTCTTCATGCTCCCATCTAGGGTTTTCTTGGCAGGGATATTAGAGTGTTTTGCCATTTAATTCTCCAGCTCATTTTACGGTGGAGAAAAGAGAGGCAAACAGGGTGAAGTGACTTGCCCAGAGTCACACAACTAGTAAGTGTCTGTGGCCAGATTTGAACTCAGGAAGATGAGACTTCCTGACTTTAGGCCTATCACTCTATCCACTGTGCTGCCTAGCTACCCAAAAGCTAAGCATAAGCAATTGTATTTTATCCTAGAGGCAAGAGGAAGCCACTGGGAAGTGACGTGGTCAGACTTGTATTTGAGGAATATCAATCTGGCATTTGTTTGAAGGATAGATTGGAGATGGGAAAGAATGCATGCAGGACGATCAGTTAGGAGGCTGTTGTAATAATGTAGGCTGTCTGCTAGGTGGCGCAATGGAGAGAGGGCCAGACCTGGAATCATGAAGACTCTTCTTCATGAGTTCAAATCTAGCCTCAGATACTTACTAGTTGTGTGACCCTGGGCAAGTCACTTAATTCTGTTTGCCTCAGTTTCCTCATTTATAAAATGAGCTGGTGAAGGAAATGGCAAGCCACTCCAGTATCTTCGCCAATAAAACTCCAAATGGGGTCATAAAGAGTCTGGTGCTACTGGAACGATTGAAGCGCAACAACAATAGTTGGCCAGAGAATATCAAGGGAATTATTGAAAAAAGTAGGAAGGATCTGGCAGTACCAGATCTCAAACTATTCTACAATAATGATTAAAACTCTTTGATACTGGGCAAGAAATAGAGATGTTGATCAGTGGAACAGATTACATACAATATATAGAAATAAACCAGCCTAGGCCAGAGGTGAGAAGATCTTGAAGTAGGGTGGTGGCTGTGTGAGTGGAGATAAGGGGAGAAGGATGCAAAATACATCAGGGAGGCAAAATTGACAAAATGACAACTGGTTGATTGGAAATGGGGAGTGAGAAAGAGCCATGAGCATAGCACTTGGGGAAGTCAGAAAAATTGTGAATTCATTGAGGAAGGAAGAGGAGTGTTCTGGAGGTCTGTAGACAACAGCTACAAGGATTTTGATCGGATTGTAGATAGGAATAGCATGAACCTTGGAGGAGAAAGGTAGGGGAAGAACCTGGAAGTGGCAATGGGGAATAAGGAATATTTCAACTCTCCCACCTCAACCAGTGACCCAAGGGGAATGAGTGAAGGTGCAACCAATACTGTCAAGGGTGGCCAGGAAGGCTGTGTCATCAGAGGAACCACATTTCTGTAAGAGTTAGTAGATGGAAGGAGTGGGAAAGGAAAAGATTTAGGATGAAGGAAAGTTTGTTACCTATGGAACAAACATTCCACAGGGTACAGTGGAAAGGACTGGGTGGTATTTGGTAGAAATTTTGGGATGGGAGAGTTGAGGGGGGATGGGAATAAGGAGTTGGGAGGTGGAATAAGGAATGGGGTTTGGATGCTGACTTATAGGTTCAGAGTCACTGGGATGGTTGACTGGGTGTGAGAATGTTTATCATTGAGTGGAGGGATGCCACTCCACTTCCCAAAGGAGGATGGAGAATGGGCTGGAGAAAAATGCATTATGAGTTCCTATGTATCTTAGAAGTGAGACTTTTTATCAGGGAAACTTGCTACAAAGATTTCCCCTCTAATTTCCTACATCTCTTCTAATTTAGGTGCATTGGTTTTGTTTGCGTAAAAAAATAATTTTATGCTATCAAAATTGTCCATTTTACCTCCTGTGAATATCTCCATCTCTTGTTTGGTCATGAATTCTTCTCCTATCCACAGATTTTGCATATAATTTCTTCCATCTTTTCTAATTTGTTTATGATATCACTTTATGTATAAATAATGTACTTATTTGGAGCTTATCTTAATATATGATGTGAAGATTGGTCTATACCAAATTTCTGTCAGTCTGCTTTTCAGTTTTCACAATAGTTTTTGTTGAATAGTAAGTTTTCATCCTAATAGCTGAGATTTGGGGTTTATCAAACACTAAACTTCTGTTTGTTTCTCTATATTATACCTGATCTGTTCCACTGATAAATATCTCTATTTCTTATCCAGAATCAAAGTGTTTTAATGGTTATTGTAGCATAATTTGAGATCTGGCACATTTTTTCACTAATTCCCTTGGCTTTTTTTTCCCCTCCAGGTGAATCCTGTCATTATTTTTTCTAACTCTATAAAATAATCTTTTGATAGTTTGGTATGGCACTGAATAAGTAAACTAACTAAGGTAGTATTATCAGTTTTATTATTTTGGATCAGTCTATGAACAATTAATATTTCCCTAATTATTTGGATCTGTCCTCATTTTTGTAAAGAATATTTTGTCATTGTATTCACATAGTTCCTATATGTGTCTTACCAGGTAGACTACCAAGTATTTTATATCGTCTGCCATCCATACCTTTTCATTCTGTGCTATTCTTGTCCATGTCCTCCTATAAATTCTCCACAGGTGGCCCACTTATTGTGCCCTCCTCTAGATCTCTTAATATTATCAGTACCAGTGAAATACATTGGGTTTCCCTCTATTATACCTATAACTTGCTATATGACTACCCCCAACTCATTTTCTGATCATATATCTCTTTGGTGATGTCTTTTATAATGTTCTGGTGTGCGATTCTTCATTAGTAACGTTTCAACCTATTCATGCCTATTATGTATCTTCATTTGGTAGAAGACTTGCCACATTGATTCTTCAGAGTCTACGGCACTTACATGATATAACCATTTGGCATCATTAGAAGAATATTGATGTTATAAGGAATGGTATTTGATTCAGGGAGAAGGTCGGTGTCAATAAAAGCACTGCACAAGTTCCTAAATGCTATCTAGCCTGTACTCTTTCTCCTATTCAACTTGGGGCCCAGTTCATTGTCCAACTTCAGTTTCTATCCAAGATATAAGAACTGGTAAACCACCTCTGTGTATTATTTTGCCCAGCTGTTCATATGCTCCACATTATTTATCCACTTGTTCCAGCAACCACATCAACCAGAAAACATTATCTCTTTATCAAATGGAGAAATATAGTAGCCAAAGGGAATATAAATTTTTTTAGAGAATTTAATAGAGGATAATGTTAAAAGGTTTTGAGCAGTATTACCTCATTCAACAGTGAGGAAAAGTAGAGGGAAAAAACAAGATTACAGAAAGTTTGGTAAGAGAATCAATTAAGACAAGACATTAAAGGATGAAATCGGAAGAAGGACTGCAAACAGACAAAAAAATGGAAAAGATCTGTAAAGATTTGTATATCTATTTCTTCTATCAATGACAGTGGAGTCAGCACATTTATGCTCTAACATTACAGTCCTTGGTGTTCTCTATGAGGATTTAGAAATGGTACTAAAGAGGACAAAGGCAAGGAGTGCGACAGTAATAGACCAAATACGCAGAGAAAAGGTGACACAATTTTAAAAGTTTTCTAGCAATCAATTTTCAAACTATCTGAAAAAGAGGAAGATACCAATGCTTTAAAAAAAATCAGGACATTATTACTACTGATAAAAGGTGATTAAGAAAATATCAAAAGCTATCAATGCATATGCCTACTTTATTATTCCTACAAAATCTTTATGAGAAAAATCTACACACATATCAAGGACATCTTTGGTGACTGTGTGAGAAGAGAACAGCAGGCTTTCACAAATGAAATTCTATTGTAGACTAAATCTTTATAGCTGCACAATTGACTGAAAGGTGCAGAGAATACAAGATCCCACTGTGCTTGTTATTTGCTGTCTATAAAAAAAAGCATTTGATTCAGTAGAGCCTTAAAGGCTCTCTTCCAGCAAGGTGTCCCCCATGTGTATTTTAAAATCATGCAAAATTCCTTAAAAGACACATACTGCCCCCCCACCTTTAAATCTTTCAGTTCAAAGCAAAAGACATTTAAATTACAGCACAGCAAAAGAAGTGACAAGAAAGATTCCTGCAGCACACCCTGGGGTATACTTTCCCACACTCCACATCACTAGTGAGAGAGGGACATAGGGATCATATGTACCAGGAACATGCATAGCTAGGTATCATGCTTGGAGAAGGCACACATGTAGAGAACATTCATAACTATGGAGCATATATGACTGAGGAACACCTGTAGCCAGAGCAATACATACTTCTAAAAGAATATCCTCTCTAGAAACCTTTTCTGCATCAGAACTTGATGCCTGCTTTCTTGTAGAGCTTCCGAAGTCCTCTGGTCACATGGAAGGGTTCCTAGCTGCTTTTTCCACTGATGTAGACTCCTCGGATTATCAGCAATCCTGTGAAATTGTCTCTGCTGAGCTGCTTTCTGCTGCCACCTGCTTGTCATAAGTTGCTATGTACCTCTTTCCCAGCTGGGGAGGAGTCTATTCATCTCTTTTAGTTCGTTGGGCTTTTTCATCTCCTTTGTGATATAGACCCCATCCTGGAACAACCAACAGTCATCTACTTTCCCTTCCTTTCTGCTTCCATGATACCAATCATGGCACAAGGACATTTTACCCCCTGTAGGACATTGAAAAGGGCTGGGTGGAACTAGTACTCATTTTCTGCCTCCTCTCCTATTTGTAAGGTTGCTGCCCTCCGTGCAGATGCAACAGTATCCACCTTAATACCAAGTGAGGAGGCATAAAACAGGAAAAGGTATGCTCCCCAAAAATGATTGCCACTGCCACATAGAATATTCTGCTCAGGTGCCAAATGGAAGAGGTATTCCCTTTAGTTCAGGGGTTATTAACCTTTTTTTTGTGTGGTGGATGCCTTTGGTAGTTTGAGGGAGCCTATAGACCTTCCTCAGAATAATGTTTTAAAATAATTGAAGAACATGCTAATTTCACTTAAAGGTTAATGAAAATAAAGGTGTAAATTTTTTCCCCTATCCTAATTTATGGACTCCCTGAAATCTGTCCATAGACCCCAGGTTAAGAACTCAAAGTGCTAATGATTTTGAATGGTATTATGCAGATTACATTAAGCCCCAGAACTTTACAGAGCTTCCAAAATGAAGGCCATTATCGTTCAAAAAATCAGCTAGATAGAAGTAAACTTTATAGTTTTTAAGTTTTTATTTTTAAATGTTTTAATATGCCTTAGACCACTAGAATTCAAACATTAAACCCTTGTTTTAGTAATGATGTATTAATGATTGTGCTATTGATATCATAACCAAAATATGCAAAGATCTAGGATATTAAAGGAAAACTATAGAAGGGTGTTAGAAAATCACAAAAGTATACTTCATAATACTTCATATTCCAGAAATTCCTGTTTTGGAAACCAGAGTTTGGCACAATTAATGAGAAAAGGGCAATCAAGCATAAATTTCCAAATTTTAACATTGTCACATTCATGCATTCTTTTGAAACTGACTTTTATTACAAACAGTATTAAGCATAAAAACTATATATGTGTCTAATAACTATTTACTATTGAATTAATTTATTTCAATATAAAAATTATTAAAACTATTTTTAATGTCTCCCTCCACGTTGGGATTCTCTTTACATTCTTTCTCTTTTACTTTTCCTTGTATGATTGTATTTAGTATAGACTCCATTTGTCTTGTTCTACTTTTTTCATTTTGCATTATTTTGAAAGGTCTTTTCAGGTTAAAAAAATTTTTTTGCACAATTACTTTATAACATTCCAGTACGTTAAGGTAATATATTTTATTTAACCATTTCTCCATTGATGGACATTTTATATTGCTTCTAGCTTTTTGCAGTTACACATAGTACTGCCGTGAAAATCTTTGAACAAATAGCTCTTTTGTTTTTTACAACATTGTTAAGGTATATTCCTAACAAAGGAACTATTGAGCCAAGAGGTATCATTATTTTTATCACTTCTGCTGCAAATTATCCTATTGCTCTCCAGAAAAAAAATCTACAAGATTGCAATTCCATCGGTAATGAATAAGTATATCTCTTTTTCCACAACCTCACTATCAATGAGTATTATTATTTTTATTGTCTTTTTTCTGGTTTGATATTCATCAAATAGCTATTGATATAGTTAGATGTTCATCAAACTAACACATAAAGTAGTATCTCAAAGTTGTTTTGATTTGCATGTCTTTGATTATTAGCAAGGTTGAGCGTTTTTCCAAATGGTTATTAAAATTGTGTTTTTTCTTTTGAAAATGATTCTTTTATCTATTGGCTATTTATCTATCATAGACTAGGAATTACTATTGTAAATTTTTAATAGTTTCTTTTATGTTTAAATGTCAAGATTTTACTTATTACATTTACTATATTTCCCCAGTATGTTATTTTTCTTTTAAATAAATTATATATGCACATATGTACATATAGTTGTATAGTATATGTACATATACACACATTATATATATATATATATGTATATATATATATATATATATATATACATACACACAATTTTATTATAGTCCTGGAATATTGTATATTTTCCTAGAAGAGATTTCTAGCCACTCAAAATAGTTTGTGCTAATGATCCATGTTAAAAAGCTATAAAAAGGATGAAGGATAAAGGATAAAGGATAAAGACGAGCTGTTGCCCACATTATGACATGCAGTTGATAGACAACCTATACAGCTTGTCCATTAGTACATTTATTTGGACAAACAATAGCTGTTTGATGTAATGGAATACTATTGTGCTATAAGAAATGATGAGCAAGTGGACTTCAGAAAAACCTGGAAAGATTTGTATGGACTGATGCCGAGTGAAATGAGCAGAACCAGGAGAGCATTGTACACAGTAACAACCATGTTGTTCAATGACTAACTTTGATAGACTTAGCTCTTCTTAGCAATGCAGGGATCTAAGACATCTCCAAAAGTCTCACAATGGAAAATGCTATCCACATCCAGAGAAAGAACTATGGAATTTGAATGTAGATCGAAGCATACTATTTGCTCTTTTTTTTTCTTCTGTTTTGTTTTGTTTCTTCTCTCTTGTGGTTCCTCCTATTGGTTCTAATTCTTCCTTACAACATGACTAATGTGAAAATATGTTTAATAGGAATGTATATGTAGAGCCTATATCAGATTGCATGCCAGCTTGCAGAATGAATTGGGGAGGGAAGGGGAGAAAATTTAAAACTCAAAAGCTTTTGAAAGTCAATGTTGGAAACTAAAAATAAATTAATATTAAAAAAAATAAAATTGGAAGGGAACTTTGAGATCCCCTGGAACTACATCTAAAGAAAACATGTCAATACTGCTGAGTGCTGCCCAAACCACATTAAAATGTAATTGGGAAATATTTAAGAAAAAAAAAAGAAAATACAATCAAACACACACACACACACACACACACACACACACACACACACAAATAAAAGATGGGGCATGCAAAAGGCCCTAAAATTGTGCATACCCTTTGACCCAGCAATACCACTACTAGGTCTCTATCCCAAAAGAGATAAAAAACGAAAAGGATAAGGATCTATATGTACAAAAATGTTTATAGCACCTCTTTTCTGAGGACAAAGAATTGGAAATTGAGGGGGTGATCATCAATTGGGGGATGGCTGAACAAGTTGTGGTATATGATTGTGATGAAATACTATTGTGCCATAAGAAATGATGAGCAAGATGCTCTCAGAAAAACCTGGAAAGAGATTGAGCTAATGCAAAATGAAATGAGTAGAACTGGGAGAACATTGTACACAGTAACAGCAATATTGTAAAATGATCGACTGTGAATGACTTAGCTATTCTCAGCAATACAGTGTTCCAAGGGAACTCTAAAGGACTTATGATGAAAAATGCTATCCAACCCCAGAGAAGGAACTGATGGATTCTGAATACAGATTGAAGCATACTTTTTTTTCTTACTTTTTTTTCTTGAGTTTTTTTTTGTTTGTTTTGATCTATGCTTTCTTTTACAATATGACTAATATGGAAATGTTTTGCATGACTATACATGTATAACCTACATCAAATTGCTTTCTGGGCAGGAGGAGGGAGAAGGAAGAGAATTTGGGATGTGAAATTTAAAAATTGATATTAGAAATTGTTTTTACATGTAATTGGAGGAAAATAAAATACTAAAAAAGAAATCAGGAAAAAAGAAGATGGGGCATGGTAGAGGATGTCTGGAGTACAGCCTGGAGAGGAGGAAGACGTGGCTGGCCTGGATACTATTCTTAAATGGAGATTCTTGGAGGGGCCTTCCAATAAGAGGAAGAGGCTAGAGGAGTTGAGGGAAGGAAGGAATCAAGTATTTACTTATTACCTACTGTGTGCCGCATACTATGTTAAGCACTTTTTACAAATACTGTCTCACTTGATCCTCACAACAGCCCTGAGAGGTAGGTGCTATTATACCCCCATTTTACAGTTGAGGAAACTGAGGCAGACAGAGGTTAAGTGATTTGCCCAAGACACACAACTAATAAGTTTCTGAGGCTACATTTGAACTCAGTTTTTAAGGACTCCAGGACCCACACTCTATCCACCGCGCCAATGGAAGGTACTTCCAATTTGAGAATTCCAGGGCTGGAGTGGGGCATCAGGATGAAATCTGGGACAGAGTAGGAGTCCAGATTGCAGCTTGGAGAAGAATGGAAACTTATGGAAGACATGGACAAGGAGTATTAGTGTCATTGAAAGGAAGATTCAGATTGAGCTCTTTGAGAATTTACATATTTGGATATTTAAATTTACTGATCCCAGATTCCAGATCTGGATCCCAGAATTGAAAGAATTTCATCTACACCCCATAAATGTGATAATATTTTATTCCATTTCCTTCTGTCTTTTCTAGAATGCATACTTTTTAAAAGAGCAACATGTGGTTTTGAAAAAAGATGTTTTCAATTAAAATTAGTCATCTTTTTCCACCCTCCCATGCTATCAGTTTTTCCAAACTCAGAATTACTATGACCTGTCCGTTGCATAAGCCTAACTATTTTAGATTGTAGTATTCATCCACTCATTTATCCATTCATTTACTTACTCAGTAAATGTTTATTAGGTACCTACTACATACAAAGTTCTGCAGTAGATGTTATGGGAAATACAATGATAGATAAGACAGTCTCTTATCTCAAGGAATTTATATTCTGATAGGAAAGATGTAATATATCCATAAAGAACTGTAATGAAGGTTATAATGTGACAAGTACCTAAGAGAAGTACAAAGTGCTTGAATATATTAGAGGAAAGAGGTCTTATATTACAACAACCTCATCAGAAAAGATGTGGGAATGAAAGCTATTTAGAGAATTGCTGAGCAGAATCCTGGGCTGTTAAGATGAAACAGAGCAACCTAAACTCTTAGTAATTGGAGAATCAACATACATATATACATATATATGTAATGTATATTATATTTTATCCTTGGAAATGAAGGTAGAGTTGGAAACAACGTGATCATTCACATATTCTAGAACTGATCTGTGATTGAACATGAAAAGCAAAGAATGAAAGCCTCTGTTTTTCTGCAGTTTTCTAAAGCAACATCAGGGAATAAGCAGTCACCTTATATACTACCCTTACACTATAGAGGAAATACAGGGCAAAAACTTGGAGGTGGTGATCCTCCAGGAGATAAGTTAGACTATACAGGAAAGATTGTGGTAGTAGAAAAGTAGGCGTAAAAGTATTTCCGGGCATGCCCCTGCTCTTCCTCCCTGTTATATCCAGAATTTGTGGTTACTTTGTGGGTTCTGCTGCTTTAGAATGTGTTTAGAGCCATTTTTGTAGATATTTGGAGGGGGTTAGGGGAGAGCTCAAGCAAGTCACTGCTTGTACTCCGCCATTTTGGCTCCAACAGTCTCGTGGTAACTTTGAAGAGCCCACAAGTCTCCTTACCTTAGGCTTGCCCAGTGATTTTTAAGATTTGGTGCCTTGGTGGATAAACAGGCCACATACATAACCTTAGATCAATAATCTTTACTCTACTTGTCCATGTTTTCAGTGCCATTTATCGGCTGCCTTTTTACATTAGACTTTTACCCCAAATTCACACTTTTATTAATAGACCAAGGCCATGCAGAAAAAGAAAATGATTAGAGAATTGGTCTCAGAGCCAGGAAGACTTGGGTTTCAGTCTCACCTCTGAAATACATTAGCTGTGTGATCCTGGGAAAGTCACTTAATCTCCCTAAGCCTCAATTTCTTTGTCTATGAAGTGAAGGGGTTGGATTAGATGGTCTCTGAGGCCCATTCCAGTTACATATCTGTGACAAACTAAATTATCAGATATGCAGACCATTGAATAAAGCCTCTGGATACAAATTTTGGTTCCACAGAATCTTCCCTGTAGATAGCAAAAGATGCTATATATGTATGTCTTGGTATATAAGATGTTACCATGTCTGTGAACCCTCCCTTGCAATCAGGGTTAAGTGACTTGCCCACGGTCACACACCCAGTAAGTGTCCAAGGTTGGATTTGAATACAGGTCCTCCTGACTCCAGGGCCAGTGCTCTATCAGTTGATAGAGCTGCCACCTAGCTGTCCCCCTTCCCTTTTCTTTCTTAATACACCAAAGGCCTTGACTACTTTAACCACACAAAGTTGTTTCTTTACCCCCATTTTACGTTATCTTTTCCCTTTTAGACATGGCCTGATTATGCCAACTGACAAGAACACAATTTTAATTGTGTGATAAAATCAAAGTTGGATTGTGATCTTTTCAAATCAACTAGCATTTATTAAGCATTTTCTATGCAAAGCACTGTGCCAGGTGCTAGAGCCCCTAAGAATAAGAAGACAAGAAAAGAAACAACTTTTGACCTCAAGAATACCCCCACCCATTAGGGGGTGGGGAGATACCACCTATACACAGATAAATAAATGCAAAATATGTACTGAGTGATTTCAGGAGGGGCTTGAGAGATACCACAAAAACCACATGTAGAACTGAGCTTTGATGGAAATTAAGGATTCCAGGGCAGCTAGGTGACGCAGTGTATAGAGCACCGGCCCTAAAGTCAGGAGGACCTGAGTTCAAATGTGACCTCAGACCAAACACGTGATACTTACTAGCTGTGTGACCCTGGGCAAGTCACTTAACCCCAATTGCCAAAAAAAAAAATGTGGAGGTCAGGCTATATACAAGATTCATAACTTTGGGGCAGCTAGATGACGCAGTGGATAAAGCTCTGGCCTTGGAGTCAGGAGGACCTGAGTTCAAATGTGGCCTCAGACACTTGACAGTAGCTGTGTGACCCTGGGGAAGTCACTTAACCCCATTGCCTCACCAAAAAAACCCAAAAACAACAACAACAAAAAAGAAATTAAAGATTCCAAGAGGTGTTGGTGAAGAGCAGTGCATTCTAGATATGGGAAGTGATCCTTGCAAAGCCAAAGAAATGGGAAATGGAATGTAGGTTGTGGAGCACAGCAAGTCGGCCAGTTGGGTCTAACAAGCTTCCTTGACCCTGAAAAATTTGACCAGAAGTTGCACGGGAGACTTTATTATGAAATTTCTAAATTCTTTTGCTTCTTATTACACAAAGAAAACAAGGTTTCTGAGTTCAGCAGTTTGCTCCCCCTTAACATTTACCATTCCCCCCAATCCTTCCTCCCCTCCCGCCCCTACCAAACTCCATGGAAACCCACTCACATGTTAGGTAGAAATCACTTCTTAAGGATATTACCTTTACATGGATTGAAGTGGGGTTAAAAGCTTAGAATGTGGACTCTGGGATTTCTTGATAAATGGAAACCTTTCCAGCGCTTGCTTTAAAATGGAATCCAGGAGGCAGAGTTTAGAGCCTTTTGTTACTAAAGAAACCAGGTAAATTAGCGAGTAATACTTAGTCGGAGGGAAATCTTTTTGATTACTGAACTATTACAAAAGTCTCATGGCCAAAGTATAACCTCTTTCTGGAGAGAAATGTTCGGAAGGACCTTTTGCTTAAACTCGTAAAATCTCTTAAAGCAGATTTCATCTGTTTCCATTAAGTCGGCAAATTACTTCTAGGGGGAAAAGGATAAAATGCGGGCAGTAAAGTGGCTGGGCTATGTTAATGATAGGAGGTGGGGCTGCTAAGGTGGAAGAATTGATGCTACATTTACGGCAGCAGAAAATTCAGCCCTTTTCATCTGTGTTGGGCTAAATGTAAATGATGTCACCTTCCTTCTCCTCCTGGCGATGCAAAGTTATCAGGCAGCAGAAGCTTCGCTAAATGCACCGTGTGCCTGACATTAAAATGACTACAAGGTTATTTCTTTCCATATCTATTCTTTTGGAAATATTTCAAGATTTTATTTTAGTTGGGGGAAAATGCGAACTGCTAAAGGAAACAAAGCCTCAGCTACACTCTGACTGCTGGATTATTGCCATTCTATCTTGATGCTGATTGAAATCCAGGACTTTTTGTATCAAAGCCTTAATGAGATGCTGGCAAATATCTTTCTGCCCCACTGGAAATGTAATCTTTCTATTGAACATGTTGTCCCAGTGAATTTCATCTGCAATAGCATTTTGCATTTGAATCAAAGAGGTCACTGCTTTAGATCAGAGGATGGGGTGGGTATGCAGTACACCTTGAGATGAAATTGATCCCGGAAAGTGTTGAAAATATAGCCACTGAATCATTATACATAATTAGCTCATTGTTTCATCTAGATGGATTTGTGATCATTATACCACTTCCCTGTTCTGATCTGCAGATTTACCTGTAAAAATAACTGCCAGGGTAAATAAGGCTACCCCATGGTCTGTGGCTCCTGGGGAATTAATTTAGGCTTTTAAAAAAATTAAATGCCACTTAAATATTCCAATTCCATTTATTTCATGAAACCCATGCATGCGATACCAATTTCCCCTCAATGGGCCCATCTTCTGTGCACTTTCCTCCGTTTTACACGACTGGAGGGTTGTCCTTGCTGTGAACGAAGGCTTAAGTTTCAGGCTGAAATCCTCTACCCCTTGCCTAACCATCATAAGCATTTTCTGAGCTTCTGAACAGAGTTCATCATCAGGCAAAGTACTAAATTACACTCTTGTTTGCTAGGGTTGAGATGGCAGGATCTAGCTCATATAGCTAAAATGTATTTTATGCAGTTATAAAATAATAACCAAATCCAAATCCTTGTAGTACTTAGATTGTGAATTAAACATCCTATGTCAGCAAGCAGTAAACCACTTCCACTAGAAACATATCTGTGTGTATATAGGTGTGTTTTAAAAATTAATTTTGTTTGACCAAATTAATAAACTGATTGTTTTTCAAGCTGCATTAATATCAAAAGCTTGTGAACTGCTTTTGTTCAGGTGGTGCTTTCACAAGGGATTTTGCGAATCGAAGAAGGCTTTAGGTATTGATTTAAATTCACATAAATTAAACAATAGCATAATTTTGTAGTACACTTCATTCTTTTGTGCAGTATAATTGATCTAATCAAAAGGTTGACATAATCACTGGGAAAATTAGCCTGCATTAATAGTCCACGAGATTAGGCTGCAAACCAGCCAGGCAAATTCTCTGGGTTCTATATGACCAGGAGCAGAAAAGAATTGAACCAAGGATCCACAGTGGAAGAATTTTAATTTTGATTAAAAATAAGTCCCACAGTATTTTCAAACCAATAGCATTCATTACATATATAAGTATATATATATACATACATATATATACATATGTGTGTGTATACATACATGTTTGCTTTCAAAAATTTATATATTACATATTACATATATATTACATATATTACATATTACATATTACATATATTACATATACATACATATATTACATTATATATTACATTATATATTACATATTAGATTGCTTGCCATCTTGGGGAGAGATGAGGACAGAGAGAGTGGGAGAAAAATTTGCAATTCAAAATCTTATAAAAAATGAATGTTGAAAACCATCTTTATGTGTAATTGGAAAAAATAAAATACTATTTGCAAAAATAATTGCATAGTGAAAATTTTTGGAAGGGATCATTCTGTGGAGTGATAGCTTTATTTTTGCCATATATGCTATAAAAATAAGTAAAATATGAGTAGTATCTCTATTTTGAGAACCATGGTTCTTGAACCTCATTTTTAAAAGCTCATTATTATCACCATAATATTACTTTATTGCTATTATTATCAAGTACATACTATATGTCCAGCACTGTGCTGTGAAGAAAATGAGAGAAAACATTGTCCTTTCTTGTAAGGACTTTATTATAATCAGGCTAATTATTTTTTGTAAATTTTTTAGTTTAAACTTACATACAAAATGAAAAAAGAAAAAAAATGTTGCCATGTACACAACAGACCATAAGAGAAGATTCAATATAAAACAATAAATTTCCATTTCAAGAAAACCTATATAATGAATACTACACATTGTTTTCAAAGCTGCCCAGCTTTTCTTTGCTTCCTTGTTGGTTTTCTTTTGTTCTCTGCTGGGCACTTTTACTTTATTTTTTCCCCTCTCTGCCTCCCCCAAAGAAGGCTACAATTAAAGATGGATATATACACATACATACATATATACATGCATATGTATGCACATGTGTATACATACATATACATAGGTGCTATAAACATATACATAGATATCCATAAACCCTATACATATATACACTCATACACATATGTTTAAGACCATACTATTATTTCCTCCTATCATCTGTTTCTCTGAAGGTGGATAGTGTCTTCCTTCATAAGTCCAAGTCTTTCCACGTTTTTCTAAATCATTTAGAAAATCATTTCCTGTACCACAGCAATATTCCAACCCAATCACACCCTGTCTGAGAGATTGTCTATAAAAGTTTTCCCCCAAAATTTCTGCATTCCTTTTATTCTTGGCTACGTTAGTTTTATTTTTACAAGAAAATTTTAATTTAAAATAATCAAAATTATCCTTTTTACATGTTGAAAATACTCTCACCTTATAATATAGTTTAAGCCAAGGTCTGATATTGCTGAATCTACTTAATTGGGCTAATTATTATCACTATATTCCTTAGAGAGATAGGAAGCAAGTCCGGGGAAGAGAAAACTGAGGATTGACCTTCTCATGTAAGGTGGATGGTTCTACAACCAGTGGGGAGGAGCTGGCTTTTATGTTCACTGAAGATGGGGTCAGGAGAAAAAAGGGCTTGACCAGCAATCACCAGCAAGCTGGATTACTTTTTAGGTAGTCATTCATCTAGATTGACTAATGATTTTATACTTTGGAATTGAAAATAATATGGATGTTCTTTTTGTGGTTAAGAAGGTCTGTTTTAGAGGCTTCTCTAAGCACTTGTGGCAGGCTGCCTCTGCTCTGGGGCCCTGTCTTCCTCCTGTCCTACTCTAAAAACATCCATAGCTTATACTGGAAACTTTCAAGTCTTGTGCCTACAGTCAGGGTTTCTTCGGCCATTTCTTAGCATTTTCCCCTGCCTGGATCATCAGAGAGAAGAAACCAATCAGATGTTCTGCAGCAAGAACCTGCCTCCATTCCTGTGAAGTCTATCATCATAGGCCACATCACTGAATTGCCCTCTTTGGGAGGAACTGGAAACTAGTAGTCTCCCACATCAACAAGAAAGGATGCTGGAGAACTGGCAGATCTGGGTGTTCCAAGTCTGAGGGCAGCTTCACCACAGGATCATTGCTGATGGCTTCTGGGGTCATCTTTTCTTGTTGCTCCTATGTTCATGAATCCCATTTTAGGCTTTTTCTCTTGTATGAGTTAAAAGTGTTATATAGCCTGTTGCTTTATGTATTACTGAGCAGTATGATAAAAGACCTCTCTAAGTCCCAAAAGTCCTGGGATACACTTAAGACAGCTTTATAACCTCCTTTACTGTCTGGGAACGCATTATAGAGAAGGTAAGCTATTACAGAGGTGTGCGGGTTTATGACATTTTCATGCTTGCATGCAAAAGCTGGGGGGAGGGACATCACAGGCAGGATAAATGAGGATCAAAGGCTGAAAGGAGGGAGATCACAAGATGTCTTCAGGGAACAGTCAGAACTCTGGTTTAACTGTGTTATGAAGTGTGTAAAAAGAAACAGTGGGAGATAAAACTAGAAAGGTAGGTTGGATCTAAGTGGAGGGCTTGGAATGGTAGGTGAAGGAGCTTGCACTTTATTTGTCAGGCAATGGAGAGTCATCAAATGTTTATGACAAGAATGCTCCAATCACTAATAAGAGAAATGCAAATCAAAGCAACCCTGAAGTTTTACCATACACCCAACAAATTGGAAAAGATGACAAAAGATGGGAGAATCAAAGTTGGAGGGGTCATGGGAAGATAGGCACATTAGTACATTGTTAGTGGAGCTGTGAATTAGTACAACCATTTTGGAAAGTGTTGTAGTAGCAATCTACTAACCCCTCTCCCCATGCAGGTTAGGCTAGTTTTTCCTTAAAAGGTATTAGGAATTCCTTGAGATTCAGTTGACTGGGGACTAAGGACTTTAAACTGTAGCCATCATTTCCTCATTTTCTGAGTACATAGCAGTCGTGAGGAGCTAGAGATGCCATCAGATTCTTGGCTAGTAAGACATGATGGGAGCTTGGCTCAGCTGACTAGTCTGAAGGGATTCCCAATGCCCATATTTGTTGAATATGCTTTTCCTGATATGGCTAAACATATCTCTTTTTGTAACTATGGGATTGACTTACAGGTACCTCATTTTGTTCCATTATTGAACCTGAACTACCAAAGAACTGGCTTAAATCAAACCCAGTTCAGTATCTCTAGTACTTCACATAGTGCCTGGCACATAATAAATAATCACTAATTGAACTAAAGAACCATGAAAGTGTGGTATCACTGAAGTAGAGAGAGACAAGAGTATCACAGGGAGTGGGCAGTCAGCTGTGATAAATGCTATAGAAAGGTCCAGGAGGATAAGGACATAGAAAAGGCCTTTGGATTTGGTGAACATTCATGACCTTTGAGAAAATTGTCACAATAGAGAGTCAAAGACAGATTGCAAGAAGAATGAAAACTATAAAGGACACATGAAGGAAGACACTATCTGCATCCAGGGAAAGAACTCATAAACAGAAGTATGTATAGAATTATTTTACAGATACATATGCAGCTAATGCTAGTCATCTCCAGGGTGGCGTGGGGGTGGGGAAGAAAAAAAAAGGAAAAAAAATTTTAAAACAAATTTGCGTGATAACTTCATTATATATTTAAAAGGAACAACAAGTTGTGCATAATAGATTTGCAGTTTCATATACAATCATCTTTTTTTTATCATGCTATGTTATGGAAATGCTTGTTTTATTCCATAAATTAAAAATAAAATAAATTTTTTAAAAAGAGGAATGAATTGATGATTATAAGGAGAAGAGAGAGAATGAAAAATGTTCTTTCAAGAAACCTGATGATATTGTGCACAGTAACAGCAGCATTGTGTGATGATGAACTTTGAATGACTCGGCTCTTCTCAGCAACACAAGGATCTAAGACAACTCCAAAAGACTCACAATGAAAAATGCCATCCACATTCAGAGAAAGACCTGATGGAGTCTGAATGCAGATCAAAGCATACTTTTTTCACTTTATATTTTTGTGGCTTTTTGCCTGTGGGCCTGTTTCTTCTTTCACAACTCTGACTAATGTGGAAATACATTTTACATAATTGCACATATCTAACCTATATCAAATTTCCTACCATTTTAGGAAGAGGGGAGGAGAGGGAGAAAAATTTGGAACTCAAAATGTTGTATGCTAAATTGTCTTTACATATAATTGGGAAAAAATAAAATACTGTTTCAAAAATGAAACTTGATGAAGGCAGGGCAATGGATTGAAGAGATAGCAAAATCAAGGGCAGATTTTTTTTTAAAGCTAAGTGAAACCTGGGCATATTTATAGACAGAACATGAGTAGCCAGTGATGGAGAATGTATAATCGATAGGGTGAAGTCCTAGAAGAATCAGGAAGGAACTTGAGAACATAAATGGCAGGATTAGCTTGGAAAGAAAAGAGAACACTTCTTATTCTGAAACAGGAAGCATTGGGAGGAATAACTAAAGATAAAAAGAAATTTTGGGCAGAGGAAAATTTGAGAGGTCTCATGCCTCATGGCCTTTATCTCAGCAAAGGAGACAGGGTCATTTTCTTAAGTTAGGGAGGTCTGAGGTAGGGTTGCAGGTTTAAAGGGTAGAAAAGGTATGGACTGGCCATGATAATAAATTCTAGGAGGGTCTAAAGAGACTGCCAAAAGACTCTAAGGTTCTAGATGAGATTAGATAGTGTGAGTTTGTGTGAAACTAATTGGTGTGGTTTTTTTGTTCATTTTTTTAGGCAATAGGGGTTAAGTGATTTGCCCAGGGTCACACAGCTAGTAAGTGTCAAGTGTTTAGTCTGAGGCTGAGTTTTAACTCAGGTCCTCCTGACTTCAGAACCAGTGCTCTATCCACTGTGCCACCTAGCTGCCCTAATTGGTCTAGTTTCAAGACTTGCTCTAGGATTGTATTTACCTGGGAATAAGAGTAGAGAAAGTAGACAAGTGTAGAGGACCTCTTCACAGTGGAGATTGTTTAGCAGGGGATGGAAGTTTACAGAATCTCTTTTATTTAGAGATCTTTGAAAAAGTAAGAGAGATATTTGTCTGTCCAGGGTGACTTAAGTACATAGTATTTCCAAATCAAAGAGTTAATCAACTAGTACTTGTGGACTAATTACAATGATTGCATTAGGCTTCAGGGGAATAAAACAAAACAAAAATATGAAACATTTCTGTCCACAAGAAGTTTACAGCCTAGTAGGAAAGTGGGGTGTAGAGACAGTTTGGTAAGAGTGGAAAGGACATCAGACCTAGAGTCTAGATATGGGTCCAAGTCCTGGTTCTTCCCTTTACCAACACTTTCCTTGTACAAGCCACTGAACCTTTCTAAATGTCAGAAAGCTAGGTGGTACATTAACAGCGTTCCAGGCTTAGAGTCAGGAAGATTTGAGTTCAGATATAGCCTCAGGCACTTACTAGCTGTGTGATCCTGGGCAAGTCACTTAACCTCTGTCTGTCTCAATTTCTTTATATGTAAAAAGAGGACAATAATAGTAATGTACCTCCCAGAGCTAAAATAAGGATTAAATGAGATAATAGTTGTAAAATGCTTTGTAAACATTAAAGCACTATATAAATCCTAACTATTATTATTAAATAAGGCCCTTTCTACCTCTAGGATCTATAATTCTTCTCTGCCATTCATAGTGTTTTTTGTTTTGTTTTGTTTTTGGTGAGGCAATCAGGGTTACGTGACTTGCCCAGGGTCACACAGCTAGTGTCAAGTGTCTGAGGCTGGATTTGAACTCAGGTCCTCCTGACTCCAAGGCTGGAGCTCTATTGTGCCACCTAGCTGCCCTGCCATTCATAGTGTTTTGAAAATTTTTAAGGTTATACAAGTAAGTGTTATTATCATTGTTGTTGTTCAGTTGTTTCCTACTCTTTGTGGAGTAGAAAACCCCATTTGGAGTTTTCTTGGCAAAGATACTGAAGCATTTTCACCATTTCCTTCTCCAGCTTATTTTATAGATAAGGAGCTGTGGCAAACAGGGTTAAATGACTTGCCCAGGGTCACACAGCTAGTAAATGTCTGCAGCTGGATTTGAACTCAGGAAGATGAGTCTTCCTGACTTCAGGCCCGATGCTCTGTGCATTATGGTGCCACCTAGCTGCCCTTCATTATCAGTGGTGAGACATAAATATATGCACATTAGAGAAGAAGATACTATATAGTTATATAGTACAGAAAATTATGGAGAAGGACTCAAGGTTTTCATCTGATGAAAGGGCTGGTAGTTCCCCTGAAAAAAGTACTGGTTGATCCTAGTCAGCCTCTACAGTTTGCCAATCATTAGGCTGCCAAGCCCTGCATGGTTGTAATGTGCAGGGCTGATCCTAAATACCAGATGGCACTGTCCCAGAAAGAGTAGAGGAGAGAAGGAAGGAGAGGAAGGAAGGAAGGAAGGAAAGAAGGAAAGAAGGATGGATCAAAGAGTCTAATGATTTGGATTTTCCATATGAGACAAAAATCTCTTCTTTTGGCTAGGCAATGGGGTAAGTGTCACACAGCTAGTAAGTGTCAAGTGTCTGAGGCCGGATTTGAGCTCAGGTCCTCCTGACTCTAGTGCCAGTGCTCTATCCACTGTGCCACCTAGCTGCCCCAGTACAATCTCCTGTTATCACTCTTTCTTATGGGTATTTATTCTATAGATGTAGTTCACCATAGAATCATCAATTTTCCCACTCCTTTACTTTTTCCTATCCTGAATCAAATCTCCTATATTCTGCCTTTCCATGTATTCTTGCCAACAGGCAAGTTCGGAGAATAATGACTAGTCGAGTTTGATTGGAGTTTGCTAGGCGCAAAGTCTGGATGCAGCCATATGTATAAATCCTAGAATGCTATAGTAAAGAGTTTGCATTTTATTCAAGAGACAATATGGAATTCTTGAATTCCTTTGAGCAAGAATCAGACCTGTGCCTTAGGAAGAATACTTTGCAGTGGTATAAGAGATAGCTTAAGGAAAGGAGGGACTAGAGGTAGGAAAAGCACCTAGGAAATTATTGCAGTGATCCAGATAAGAATCAGAACTTCTGTATATAACTGCAACAGGAAGAGATAAAAAAGAGAAATTCCATTTAAAATAATCTACAGACAGTATAAAATACTAGGGAATCTACCTGCCAAAACACATACACAGGAACACACATGAATACAATGAAAAATATTATTTATGCAAATAAAAATAGATCTAAGTAATTGGAGCAATACTAATCATTCATGAATAGTCTGAGTCAAGGTGGTGAGTGTAAATAATGTTTTGAGTTATCTGAAACAACTGTAATATGATGTGAACGTATCTGTGTTTTCTGTTGGTAACAAAGTCCCAGCTCCTGCTAATACCACTAGGGTTTATTACCTATATTTGTCATGGAAGGAAATGTTAAACTTCAGTTAGAAGTGAATGAAAAACAAAGCTGTTTTTCTTAGCCAAGTTCATGGGTATCACATGGTGTAGCCCAGGTTAAGAACTTATGTATTATAAAGTTTCTTAGATCACTGAAAGGTTAAGTGACTTGTCCAGGGTCAAACAGCCAGTATGTATCAGAAGCAGGACTTGAATCCAAGTATTCCTGGTTCCCAGGCTAGCTCTCTATCCATGCCCCGATGCTATCTCTATAGTCATAAATTACAAAAAATGAATCTAACCTTCCTCACAGGAGAGAGGGCACTAGCAGGCAAGGGAGATACAGGAAAGGTTTCATGTAGAAAGTGGGTCTTGAAGGAAACCAGCGATTCCAAAAAGGGGAGCTGAGGTGGGAGTGAGAAGTTGTTGGTTTTTGGGGGGCAGCTAGGTGGCACCATAGTGCATGAAGTGCTGGGCCTGGAGTCAGGAAGATTCATCTTCCTGAGTTCAAATGTGGACTCAGACACTTACTAGCTGTGTGACCCTGGGCAAGTCACCATACCCTGTTTGCCTCAGTTTGCTCATCTATAAAATGAGCTGGAGAATGAAATGGCATCTTTGCCAAGAAAATCCCAGATGCTGTCATGAAGAGTCATACACAACTGAAACAACTGCAACAACAAACAATATTGGGAATCGTTAAAGAGATCCAATAATGTTCACATAAGGTGCTTAGTAAAGTTGGAGAGGAGGCCCATATACTTATATGTTTTAAAAGGAATAAGGAAAGGGGAGAGGGCTTTTAATTAAGTCTTAAGCAGGTCTGCACAGGTAAGATAGTAAAGAAGGACACAACCAATCATGAATGAATGGATGAACGAAAAAACATTTATTAAGTGTTTACCACGTGCAAAGCACTAGGGACACAAATAGAATAGCAAGACAGTTTCTGATCTCAAGATATTCATATTCTAATAGGAGGTAATAAAATCATAGCTTTACAGCCAGAGCTCAATCTTTAGAGGTCAATTCCCTCATTTTACAGATGGGGAAACTGAGGCACAGGAGTATCACACAGCTGGTAAGTGTCAGAGGCAGGGTTTGACTCCAGGTCTTCACTTCTGGTCCAGTGCCCTCTCTCTTACACCCTGCTGCCTCTCACATATAGGTTTCAGTCGCAAGTCAAGTGATATTTTGGGTATAGGTGCAAAGCAGAGGACAATGCCTCTTCTTTAAAGTCATTTCCATTGATGTAATGATAGCCCTTTTTTAGGTGAATCATTTTAAAATGTTATGGACTTTGGTGACAAGAACTTTGTCGTTGTAGTTCCAGGTCTCGGTAGCTGTGGCTGGGGAGAAGGTGGGGCCTGCAGCGTTGCAGAGGCAATTCCCACATCACAATGTCATCAGGATTGTGCCTTTGGATGACGGCTATCAGAGGGCCAGACTGGAGTCAGGGCTGATAGTTTGGGAAGCGTTGTCATTTCTAGGGTCCTTGGACTTGCCTGACTGTAGGTGACATTTGGTCAACTAGAGTTGACTGGAGTTGATTGAGGTAAGAAAAGCACCTAGGAAATTATTTCAGAAGTCCAGATAAGAATCAGCATTTCTGTTTAATACCAACAAAATCCAGCTGGAAGAGATAGAAAAGAGAAATTCCATTTAAAAGAGCTACAGGTAGTACAAAATACTTGGGTATGATGGCAGCAAGAAACATGGCCCCCTTTTCCAAAAGGTTTATTACCCACTCTGATGGCTTCAGAAACCAGAAGAAGGGCTGGGGGCCTAGCTAGTTTCTTACCAAGGTTCTTGGGCTCAGTGGTTTGGGCTCTCTCCATCAGGATCTGAGCGCCTGACCCACCTGGCACACATTGCCTCCTGTCTCTCCCTCAGGTTACCTTGCTGCTTCAGCTAGGCTGCCTTTTCTGCTCTGTTGATGCTAGTTAGTTGGCAGTGGATATTACAAATTAATTCCTAAACAATTAACTCAGCCACAGAAGTTGGCATCAATTTTCAATCTGCTGAAATGAAAGAATCATCCATATCCATATGGTTCAATGGCCCAGCATAGACAAAGCCCTAATTGGTGATGATCTTTTAGACAGATCTAATTTGCTGCTGCTGTCTTGCATCTCCACTGAAGGATATTTTTGCCATCATTTTAAAAGACTTCAGTAGTCTTTTTTTTGAAGAGGATCTGTGCAGCAATGGAGATGGCTGTGCATCTATAGCCCTTTAAAAAAAAAACTCAGAGCTGCAAGCAATCCAATTATAATTACATACAAACCTACATATGCTGTAACTTGATTATATCTCATATAGGGCATTCAAATTTTGCAAGTGCTTTGGGCATGTTGCAGCTAAATAATGCTAAGAAAAGAAATCAACTTGATATTGAAGGCTTTTTTTTTAATGTTTAAATCCTTCCATTTCCAATAAAATAAAGGGAAAAAGGTCCTTAGGTTTTGTTACACAGAATTAAAGTAATCTTTCTCATTCAGAAATAATGCTCCATCAAGAAAATTGCATTTGTGCAATTTGAAAGGGGAAAAAAGGTATCTGTGAAACTTAGAGTATGGAATGGAAGGTTTATAGAAAAAACCTGGAAAATCATCCTAGTTTATTTGTGAAAAGGCTCTTGCCCCCACGAAATTGTGATGTGTTCTTTCTATCGTTGGATTGTTTCTCTTCATTGTTGAGTGTCACAAGGCAGAAAGGTCTAGAATTACCATGTTATGAATGTGACTGCATTGGTTTCAAATACATTTCAAAATAGGTGGTTATGAACAGAGGCTGAAAATTCTCTTTTAACAATCAGTAAGGCTTTAAATGACTGTCCCTTAATACACATTTAATTTAGACTCTTGGCAAGATTTTTTCATGTCTAGACAGGACTAATTGGTTACAAAAATATACACAAAGGAGTCAAGCATTTGATACATTTGAATAAACATTGAAAATGTTTATTTTTTTAAAATCTTCCGAGATTTAGACATCTGAACAAAGACTAGTCCCTTTGATACTTTCACATCAAAGTTCCTCTTATTTCATTTCCTGGAGGTGAGAACTGTATAGGAAGAAGGAGGGGAAAAGGAGAGCATGAGGTCAAGGACAAAGAAGAAAGAAAGGAGAGATGTGTCCTATAAAGGAAAGAGCCTTAAATTTGGAGTCAGCTGACCTGGGTTGGAATCCTAGCTGTGTTATTAATTGCACTACCTCTCAGAGCCTCAGTTTCCTCATTTGTCAAATTAGGGGATTGGACTAAATGATTTGTCACTCTTCCATTAGCACAAAAGCACAAATTAATTTATTCAGTTATTCAACAACAAATACTTATTAATTACTTACTATCTGCAAGGCACTGTGATAAATACTTGGGATCCAAAGGGGGAACCAGTCCCTGAGCAATACAATATGTACATAGAGAAATAAATAGAAAATAATATGAGGAGGAAGAAAGCTAACTAAGGCCTTGGGTGTAGAAAGGGCAACCTGTGTGACATATTGCTTGTGGTGGGTACTTAAGGACTGATCCTTAAAGAGAAGAGCAGATTCTAAAAGGGGAAAAGGACAGGGGGGTAAGGAGGAATTGAAGACAAATTTTGTTACTACCCAATTTGGTTTTGGGCCAGTTCTGATATTGAGAAAGGGAAAAAGGATGAGTATGTCTCCTTTTTTCTCCCAGAATTGTTTTCAGTAAATTGAAATTAAATTATTTAGTTCATTAAATTGTCTCCACCTGCTCTCTCTTCCCTGAATTTCTGGTAAAGGGAGTGGAGGGAGAGTGGGGCTGGGAAAAGGGAATTATTAAATTGTGGAAATAGAATTGAAATCTAAAATCCACTTGGAGCAGGATACAGGATTGGTTTACTTCATAGAGTAAATGTTTAAAAATCACTTTGTAAATATCGAAGCATGATATTGCTATAGGGCCATCTATTATTAATATCCATAGAATCAAAAAATTCAACAAACATTCATTAAGTGCAGATTCTGTGAAAGTGACTGTGGTACTCATTAAGCATACTAAGAAAATAATAAAAATAGTCCCTGACCTCAAGAAGTTAATCTTCTATTGGAGATTAATAAATGTACACAGATTTAACAGAAGACCTTTTCAACTCTAAATCTAGGATACTATGAACTTCAGTAAAATATACTGATATTTGAGGGAAATGAATTAGTGATTAGAGAGATTAAGAAAGACTTTGTTGAGCCTTGAAGGAGGCTAAGAATTTATTCCAAGAGGCAAAAGTGAGAAGGGAATATACTCTAGGCATGAGGGGAGAGTGCGTGCAAACACAAAGAAATGACAGATAGGATCCCCAGTTGGGTGAACAGTAGTAAGGCCAATTTGGCTCAAGTGTAGGGTATGTGAAGGGGGTTCATGGGATATATATCTGGAAAGGTTGTTATTATATTGTGGAGGGCCTTACATGCCAGGCATTTAAAAAAGTAGTTTGTCTTATCCTAGAGGCCATGGGGAGCCACTAACACTTTTTGAGCAGAGAAGTGACTTGGTCAGATCTGTACTTTAAGAAGATAATTTAGACTGCTGTGTGGTAGACAGATTGTAGAGGGGAGAGACTGGAAACAGGGAGTCCAATTAGGAAATGTGGTAAAGCCCTGAACTAGGGTAGTGGCTACATTAATGGTGAGAAAGAGAAAGATGGAAGAGCTATTGTGGAAATAGAATATGCAAGACTCAACAGCTGGTTGGGAATGGAGGATGAGAAAGTGAGAAGAGCCAAGGACTCAGAAGCTCTGAGATTCAGAGCTGAAGGGGGTCTTCACTGAGTCCAAACCCCTTATTTTACAGATAAGGCCCAAAGTGAGTAGGTGACTTCCTATTAACACATAAGCATGTGTCATATAAGCAGAGACAGGCATAGGTTGGATTTGAACCCAGGTCCTCTGTTTCTAAATCCCATGCCTTTGTCACTATACCAATGAGAGAAATGATTATTTCTCTCATATTAATAATCAATTATTGAATTAAGACCAGGATTTTTCAGAAACCTGTAATTTGTTCGGTCTCTGAAGAGATTGCCCCAATTCCCCAGGGTACATGATTTTCCATCCTGGGTGAGAGACCTCACCCAACTAGAGACTCTTACAAAGAATTTAATCTAAGGTAAATTCTGGCCCATTGTGTTCTACTCAGGCTTGGGTGGGGGTGGATCCTTTGTCTAGATTACCCAAGGCTGAGTGTGGTCTGGGATTGAGAGTGATCCCCCAGCCCCTCATTAGAATGGGTCTACCTCTTATTATGATATTCATTCTTCCCATTAATTATTAACCAATCAGAGTTGATTGCCACCCTCAAGCACACTCACTCTTCCAAGGGCATATAAGCATTGAATGGGTTCCATGAGGGGTCTCTGGCATTTGAGAGTTCCACTGACCCCTTTTATTATCTGTTATCATGATTAATAAAATGATTAAATACTCAGAAACTATGTCTCTTGAACTTTTTATACATCACACCAAATTGCTTCCCAACAACTCTGAGGTTATTATTTGGGATACTGAAAGGATGGTGGAGCCCTTCCCAGAAATGGGAAAATTTGGAGGAAGAATGGAGTTGAAAGAGAAGATAATGAGTACTCTCCTGGACCTATTGGGTTTGAAATGCCAATGGGACACCAGTGGGGGATATACTTGGTTGTACAAGACTGAAGTTCAGGAAAGGTTAGGTCTGGATATATAGATTTGGAAATTATCTGTATGAGAACTGATGAAAACACCAAGGGATAAAGTGTAGAGAGAGAAAAGAAGTGGGTACAGCACAGAACCTTGGAAAACATCCATTCTTGGGAGCAAAATGCAGGTGATTATCCAGTAAAAGAGACTGAAAAGGAAAAATCAAAAGGGGGAGAGCCTGTAGAGAACAGTGACAAGGAAGCCAAGGGAGCAGAGAGTATCCAGCAGAATACTTGGTGTCAAGAGTTTTGGAGACGATGAGTAGAATTAAACCTTCAAAAAAGACATGGGATTCATGAGTTAAGACATCAAGTAAGAGGGACAAGCTGAATAGTGTAACGATGACTGTGACCAGGATATCAGACAATCTTAAAATTAATCTTGAATTAAGAAAATCATGGAGATATGGAATGAGAGTGCTTGGAGATACTCACATGAGTGAGGGTCCAGATGATGGTATTTTACATAACTATAATTTATTGCCATTGGTAAATCCACCATCATTCATTCAGAAACCTCTTTGAGGTTTACTCCATTGGTCTATATCATCCTGTCCCTATCCTTGTTGCAGTCATTTATTAGTTATAGGATCTTTGCCTTCTTTTTTTCAAGTTCACCCATCTTAACTCATGCAATCCAATTCCACTGGGATCTTCTAAAGTCAGATGACATTGCATTTTCATGCAAACAGAATGAATAAGGAACATGCTTCAAAAATTGTAAAACACTTCATTGGGATTAAAACAAATAATAAAAGAACAGACAAATAATCTTATACATATTCCTGAGTGAATTAATCCTCTCCTTCCACTCCCTGCCCAACAGCATTTAGGAAAAAGTTCCTCCAAAACACACTTCAGTGTTGTTACTTAACCAGAAAAACTATCTGAGACATAGGAATGAGGTTGTTGCTGAGACCATTTTAGAACTTTATTCCAATCCCTAACTCCATCTTTGGGGAAGGTCAGAACTAAGGCATATACTCCCCTCTTATTTATTCATTCCCTCCCTTACTTTATCCTTTTCCTAAAGGAGGGAAAACCAACTTCTGACTTCCCCTCCTCATTCTGGCAGTTGTAGACTGCAGTCGCCACTTTTAAAATTCTATTTCTGTAGACAGGGTTGTTTTAAAGTGCTCTTCACTATGCAAGTGACAGTGTATTAAAATGTGAATAGCCATTTGAATCTGCTGTGCCAGTTCTTACCTGAATGATAGTGGTGAGATTGGGAATTGGAGGGAAGACATTCACAGAAGGGAGCTGATTTGAATTACTGGAGTTTTATAAAAGCAATTTGGATTTGAGCACACATACAGGAGAGTTAGGAGGTGGGTAGGTATGGTTTAAGCTATATATTTAATTGAGTTTATAGCTTATTAGAGGGAGAAAGATAATTAATATTCAGGGCTAGATTCCTCTTGAGACTTGAACTGATAAGCCCTAGGCTGCAAGCAGCTAAAATATGGGTAATTCACTTTCAAGCAGCTGGAGGCCATTCTTGGCACCTGAGTTTTAAAAGAAAGCCACTCCAGGGAGGGAGGAAGGAGCTAAAAGAAGGCCATGCCCCTCTTTCAAAGGGACAGGGAACAAGGTTTACCAACACCATCAGTAACTCTGGCTGGCTCAGTGGATGACTGACATCTGCCTAGCTCTCTGGTGCCACCAGCTGCTTACACATAATATTTAAAACAACCCCTGGAAAAAGGAAATTCTTTTTCAGTGTGTCCCTTTTGTAAGCTTTTTGTTGTCACCCCGATTGTTTTCCAGACTTTTCCAGAAACTTTGACCTTCAAACCAGTACAGGTATCTGGCAACCTAGGTGAATAAGTAATATGAGGAATTTGAGGCCAAATGAAACTTACTTCAAACCACTGAAGTTGGAGCCTAAAATGCCAGCATCACTGATGCCATGGCTCCATCTAAGGACTGAGTGTATTCTTGAAGGAGTCCACAAAGAGGGAGATAAAACATCTGACGTCTCTGGGGAGGCATTGTTATCTTGGCAATATTATCTCTCACTCCCCTACTACTTTGCAAGGAAAATGCCCTTTTATAGGCCCAAAGATTTAGCTCTGTGCCACAACAGTCAATTTATCCTCAATAACTGAGATTTAAAGAGATGTCCCTGGTCTTCTCTAGGTGTCTATGAACATGTCCCCACTCTCCTTAGGGAGATACATTTAAAGTCCCAAAACAGAGGTTCACTTCTCTGTGAACTCATCAGATTGATCAGCTTCCCCTAATCCATTCTCTCTATCTGACTGGCTATTACTTACTATTTTGCCTACTTACCATTAAGTAATTTCCAATTACTGCTGCCACACTTAATGGAAACACTACAATCTGAAACACGGTGTACCATTACTAAAAACTAATGCAAGGGTCTGAATCTCACCAGGAAAAAGGCTAGAATTCATGGAACAACATCATCTCTAGAAAGGCCATGATGAACTTCAGAAAGAAAAGAAAGGATGCAGGTATGGCTATGGAAAAAATTTTTTATTTGTGTTACCTGGTTAGAGTGCCCTCATGTGTCTCTGCACTGCAGTGTCGTTTCAGGTCAAATGATTGTCTTTGGATCGTGGACATAGAGCTGGCCTGAAGAGCTTAGAAGGCATGTAGCCCGACTCTCTCATTTTGTAGGTGAGGAAACTAGACCCAGGGGAGTTAGGTGACTTGTCCAAGGTCACAAAGGTAGTAAATGCCAGAGATGTGATTTGAACCCAGGTCCTTGAACTTCAGATTCAAAGCATCCCTACAATTTATAATGACCATATTTAGTACAATATGATTACTTCAGAGGTTGCATATGATCATCTGGAGAGCTTGCAAGCATCACAATTTGGCTACCCCTTGGTTTAACATATTTGTATTTCAATTTGTGTCAGAAAATCAACAGTCTTACTATTATTGTAAAACAGTATGGGAAATACCATCAACTTGCTGGGAATTGCAAAACAGTATGATAACAGCTAGGTGGCACAGTGGATAGAGCCTGGGCCTGGAGTCAGGATGACCTGAATTCAAGTCTGGCCTCAGATACTAATTAACCGTGTGACCCTGGACAGGTCACTTTCCCCTGTTTGCCTTGGTTTCCTCATCTGAAAAATGAGCTGGAGAAGGAAATGACAAACCACTCCAGTATCTCTGCCAAGAAAACCCCAAATGGGGTCACAGAGAGTCAGATGTATCTAAAACAACTCAACAACAACAAATAGTACATGAAGGATTGGTCTTGGAATTAAGATCTTCAAGTCCTGCTTTTGGCACATACTTGCTATACAAGCATGGATGACTCCTTTCTCTGCCTCCAAAGAAAATCACTTTGTGTATATTTACATAGGTATGTTTATCTGTCCAGGGGTGTGCTGGTAAATGTTCAACAGCAGGTGGTACAGCATGCTTTTAAGTTTCATTGACATTATTAACATTTTCTCCATCCTTTTCTTAAGTCTAGACGAACAACAAAGCAGTAAATCAAGCCTTGATTTGTAGCATTGGCCAATTTGGAGGTACAAATGCTCACACTGAGAACAAACACTCAGCCCTCCCTCAAGCTGCTTTGACCTGGATCCAGCATACATGTTGTCCCCTCTCCCCCTCCCCAAATAGAATGTAAGCTTCTTGGACTGTCTTTGTGTAACCATCACCTGACCCAATGCCTTCACATAGGAAAAACTTAAACTACTTGATGAACTAAATTTAGCCTCTCACTGCTCCCAGGTAAAGCTCTTAGATTATATGTTATGCTAGTGGAGAGGGTGTCCACACCGAGTTAAAACCACAGGTCCAGACTGTAATCTACTCCAGGAGGTCTTTTCTGGTGCTCCCCCTTATTGACTGCTCTCTTCTATCCCCAAATTGCATTGTGTATCTTTTGTACTTATTTGTACTCTGCGTACATATTTCCCTCCTAGGAAACTGTAAGTTTCTTGAAGACAAAGATTGTTTTGATTCTGTCTTTATATCCCTAGTAAGTAGTACAAGTTGTTTTTTTTAGACAGGGTCTGTGATTGGCATAGGAAATTCCCAGCAAGGACCAGCCCTCTATCTGCCACAACATGCTTAATTACGTTATCTCCATCATCGTTCTTATTATCATCATCACCATCCTCCTCCTCCTCCTCCTCCTCCTCCTCCTCCTCCTCCTCCTCCTCCTCCTCCTCCTCCTCCTCCTCCTCCTCCTCCTCCTCCTTCTTCTTCTTCTTCTTCTTCTTCTTCTTCTTCTTCTTCTTCTTCTTCTTCTTCTCCTCCTCCTCCTCCTCCTCCTCCTTCTTCTTCTTTCTCTTCTCCTTCTTCTTCTCCTTCTTCTTCTTCTTCTTCTTCTTCTTCTTCTTCTTCTTCTTCTTCTTCTTCTTCTCCTCCTCCTCCTCCTCCTCCTCCTCCTCCTCCTCCTCACCATTGGGGTTAAGACTTTGCCACTTTTCTGACATGAATTACAATAAGCCAGAGTCCAAGGCCAGCTTTCTATCCAATACCCATTCTTCCTCTCATTTGGCACATAGTAGGAACTCAAGAAATGCATGTTATATTGAATTGAATTGAATTAAACCCAAAGTTAAGACTATGACAACTAAAAATGTTCTATTCCTTTGAGAAATCAGTCTCAAATAGATAGTAGTACCTTAAATCTAAAGGTTTTTTTTTTAAAGGTATTTAAACCAAATTGCCTTTATCATCTTGCTTCATGTTTAAAACTCTTCCCATTTTGCTCTCTGTCCCAAGATACCACTGCTTGACAGGAAAGAACTTTCACAGCCCCACTGCAAGAAGTCAGAGCTATTTATTTCAGAAAGGTTAATTTCAAGTTGAGCTGTACTTTATCTTTTAAAATAGATTTTTTTTAAAGAAAGATTATCTAATCTCAGCCTCAATTTAATTGGTTTAGCACCTAGAAATTTGAGTTAAAGTAAAGGTATTTGTAACAAAGAGAAACTATCATGATAGAAATGACTATATCCTCTATGCCCTTCAGGCTTTTAATTCATTATTCTACATTTGTTAGAGCATTATTAAGCCCTGCCCAGTATAATCACTTTTAATTTTATCATTTCTCCATCCCCCAAAATATTATATAGCAGTATCAGTTGAAGTTGATGTAAAACCCAGACTGTTACTGTTTGCTCAACTTTCTACTTTTAGCCTGCATGACATTAAACTCTGGATTCACATAGACTTAGGTTCAGAGTGGAGGTATTTTAGATAATTATTATCTCTTCTGGTTTAAGCCCTCACCCAGTTTGAAGCTGTGAACTTCTAGAAGCAAGCTCCTCTCTCTCTCTCTCTCTCTCTCTCTCTCTCTCTCTCTCTCTCTCTCTCTGTCTCCATACACACACTTAGTCATCTCCATTCTATCAGACTGAAGCTTACATTAGAATAATAAAATATTTCATTGTGACAGAATGACAAAGTAATGAAAACAATGGACATTAACATAGCATTTTAATATGTTACCCCATTAGGAGTCATAACAACCCTTTAAGATAAGTAATACAAATATTTTTATTTTCATTTTAAAGAAGAATAAACTGTTAAAGAAGAATAAAAAGTTACATGACCCATCCATGGTCACATAGGCAGTAAACATGAGAAGCAGGATTTGAAAACAGGTCTTTCCAACTCCACATTCAACATTTTATACCTTTCAACCACTCATTAAATCAAAGCAACAGGAAAAGATAACCACCAATTCCCACCAAAGTGGTAAATAAAAGCAGTTTTTCCAAAATTCATATATCTTCAAGGTGGAAAATGATCCATTCCCTAGTGTAGACTGGGTGTATCAAACTGAGCAATTTGAATCAGATTAAAATGTAAATGAGAAATGTTTAACAAAATGAAAAAAAATACAATAAATACATGTTAATATGTGGTTTTCTAAATCAATATGTGTGACACCAGGGTTCCTTATGTATGATTTAGTGGCCCTCATTTCTATTTGAGTTTGACATCACTGGTGTAGACAGTCTAAGTTTGTACAACTATACCTACACAGCCCAGGATCTCCATTCAGAGCATTCCCCAGTCTCACTGTTTTCCTCCACCTCTGACCTAGATGTTTCCTTTTCTTGCTCTGTTGGCTCTTAGGAATATTCTGGGAATCATGGCAGCATGGATACTACCACTTCAGTCTCAGACATCCCTCACTTAGATCCCAAGTACTGATTTATCTCCCCTTCCCAGAAGTCTCTTCTTCCTAACTATGGTCTGTACTTCATAAATTGATTGCCCTGCAACCAGGCACCTAGCTTTCTGAAAAATGAAGACCTGGGGACTTCAATCTGGCATGGAAAGAATTAAGCATAGACAAGTTTTCTTATATAAGACAACCTCAGTCTGCTTTGGAAGTAATTGCTAACTCAGCCAGGCCACCAACTACACACATTTCCAGTGTGTTTCAGAATTTTGGGGGGGCTGAGAGAAATTATTTTTCTGTTATGTTAATAACCAATTATTAAATTCAGATTAAGTCTTTTTCTCTTTATTTCTTTATTTAGGATCTGTCCATGTAGGTCTGTCAGTCAGTCTCTGAAGGACACAGCTGATAAATGAGATTGTCCCAGATTCTCTGGGGACATGTTCTGCAATCTTGGGCGGGACCCCACACCATTTGGAGACCTTATTTCTGTCTAGAGTGTAAACATCTAATTTAGGTGAATTCCAGCCCTGAAGCATCAAGTCTATGCCCTTGCACCCTTCCATTAGAGTTTAGGGTAACCCAGCTCATGAAGGAGAAGATCACTCCGAGCAGTCTGGGTAGAGATGCATTCCTTTGTCTGCACTGTTGGAGGTGGCTGAGTCACACTATCAAGTCACATTCTTAGCAGGAGGAGCGGAAGTCTTTTAGCTTGTCTCTTCATTTAAATGCCCGCCTCCTCACTAATTGTTTCCCAATCAGGGTTGATTTCTCCCGTCAGGCGCATTCCTTTTCAAAAAAATATTTAAAACATTCAGTGTCTCTGTGATTTTGTCTTTCATTACTGAGAGAAACCACTGACCATGGATTTATTGTTTATCAACTAGCCTAATTAATAAATTGATTATTAATTACCCAGAATCTCTGTCTCTCTGGTTTTTCATTCATCTCAGGGCACATTGCCTCTCCTCCTGTTTCACTGCCTTTTCTCCAACTTGTTATGTTCCTCTTCCTTGGTTTCTACTCCAAGTTACCCACATGAAAGCAGCCATTCCAATCCTCATACAATGATTGCCATGGCATAGTGGAAAGAGCATTGGAGGGAGGTAACTTGACTTTTAATCTCTGCTTTGCCATATACTCACTGAGAGACTTTGGGTAAGGCCTGGGAACTTCTCCTGACATCGATTTAAAAAATATATGTGTAAGATTAGAGAGTTGGACTAAGTGAACTCTAGAAGTCCTTTTAGCTTTAAGCTACCTAAGAAGTTATTTAGAACAATGATATCATCCCCATTTTACAATTGAGGAAACTGAGGCAAACAGAGGTTAAGTTACTTGCCCAGGGACACACAGAGTGAGGCTAGATTTGAACTTAGGTCTTCCTGGCTCCAGGCTCAGCATTCTATCCACTGCACTACCTAGCTGCCTCTTTAGAAAAAAAAATATGAAAGAATGGCACACATATTATGGAATCACAGATTCAGAGCTAGAAGGTACCCTAGAGTTCAGCTGGTCCACTCCCCTTACTTTACATATGAGAAAACTGAGAAAGAAGGGAAACAAGCATTTATTGTCTTTTATGTGCCAGATAGTGTTAAGCACCCTGAAAAATAGGTGCTATTACTATCTCCATTTTATAGTTGAGGAAATTGAGGCATAGGGCAAGTGGTTTGCCTAGGATCACCCAGCTAGTAAGTGTCTGACACAGGATTTGAACTCAGGCCTTCCTAACTCTAGGCCCAGTACTCTGTGCATTATGGCGCCACCTAGCTGCCTGAGGACCAGAGAGCTTAACTAACTGTACTCGCCTATAAAATAACAGGGTCAGTCATCAGTGGGCTGGATTTGTTTGCAGTTAGAACTGGGTTTGATTCCAACTCTGATATTTACTTCTTAGGGGTGTGTGAATTGGGTGAATTTGGGGGCTTTAGTTTGTACAATTCGAACACTGAGGTCTCTTTTAGTTCTAAACCTATGATGCTACAATTCCTAAGGCCCCTTCAGATTTAAGATTTTTAAGACATTTAAGATGTCTCAAGTTAAGTTCAGTTGTAGACATGGTTTGACTAGTAGCGAATTTCAAAGTCAAATTCAAAGGTCTTTAAAAATATTCTTTTCATAGAATTATTCTGTAAAAGATCTCCAGAATTTACCAAAGGGAGATAAATATGAAGTACCTTAATCTATTAGATAAGATTTAGTGATAAGTTTATGAGTCCCAATAAAATAAAAAGATGAATTGTTTGTGCAAAATGTAGAGACAGAATAGTAAAAGGAGATGTCATCTTCCCCAGTACACAGATCTTTCCTCATCTGGAAAATGGAGAAATAATAATATTTACCCTCCCAGGGTCGTGGTGGCAATAAAATGAGATAATATGTGTCCTTACTAATATATATTTTCCAATTACATGTAAAGATAGTTTTCAACATTCATTTTTGTAAAATTTCGAGTTCCAAATTTTTCTCCCTCCTCCTTTCCTTCTCCCCAAGACAGCAAGCACTCTGATATAGGTTATACACATGAATCATGTTAAACAAATTTCCACATTAGTCATGTTGTGAAAGAAGAATCAGAACAAAAGGAAAAAACACAAGAAATAAAAAACAAAAACAAAAAAGTGAAAATAGTATGCTTCAATATGCATTCAGACTCCATAGTTCTTTCTCTGAATGTGGATAGCATTTCCCATCATGAGTCTTTTGGAATTGTCTTGGATCATTGTACTGATGAGAAGAGCTATGTCTACAAAATGAGGTAATATTTGTAAAGCACTTTACAAACCTTAAAGCTAGATAAATGTGAGTTATCGTTATTATTACTGTTGTTATTTTTTTAAGGGATAATCTCAGTTTCCTCATCTGTAAAATGGGGATAATAATAGCAATCCACCTCAGAAGCTTATTATGAGAATCAAACAAGATTTTTGTAAATCACTTAACAAACTTTTAAAAGTGTGTTAGCAGGGCATTTAGGTGGTGCAGTGGATAGAGCAACAGCCCTGAAGTCAGGAGGACCTGAGTTCAAATCCAGCCTCAGACCAAACACTTGACACTTACTAGCTGTGTGACCCTGGGCAAGTCACTTAACCCCAATTGCCTGAGGGGGGGAAGTGTGTTAGCAAAACTTAGATATGAGATATCATTATGATTATTATTCCTTCATTTTCTGAACTTTTCTGCCACTTAACAGTCTACAACACCACAGTTTTATATTTCCAAAGGGATTCTTTGCTCATCTGTGTAAAAATAATTGAAACTTGACTAAGGTAGTATCAGGGAGCCTATTTGCATTGTGCTTTTCTCTAGACCCTGGGTTGATTTTTCATGATTTCAAATCATGACTCATGTGGCAATCTTGATTCCAAAGAATCAGAGATCATAGAATCACAGATTTGAGGCAAGAAGAGACCTTAGAGGCCATCTCATCCAATGCCCTCATTTTACAGATGAGGAAACCAGAGAAGCTGAAGTTTTTGCCCAAATTCACACAGGTAATAAGGAGCAGAGAGAGAATTTGAACCCTGGCCCTATGACTCTATAAAGTAGGGATTGGAGAAGGGGGGAGGTGGCTCTCAAATGAGATGGGTTTCAGATGCTCGTTTTTTGAAAGACCACAGAAGGGGCTAGGAAATGCATGTTTAATGTGGAGTAAGAAGGATACAAGACATTTGGGGTATGACTAAAGTCTGAATAGAATAAATCCTTCTGAAGGCTGTTGTCCAGAAGCTTTAACATTAGCAGTTCTATTCATTTGGTGTGAGTGTTTACAAAAGTAAGAAACTTTAGTTGCCACCGTTTTTGGAAAGTTCTCAGTTTATACAGTATCAGGCTTTTGGATTCAGATGGAGGGAATGGGCAGACACTGAAGGGATTATGGAATTCCTTCCTGACACTGATTCCTGCAGTCATTAAACTAGCAAACTTTTCTAGCACAAAAAACTCGATATGTTTATGTAAAGTGATACCTGGATATAATGAGGTATTTGAATGAACATGCGAAAGACCTGAAAGTCAATGTAAAGATGTGAATGGGGTGGGTGGCAGGGAGTGGTTTGGAAATGCCATTTCTAAGCATCACATGGCCTTTACCAAAGTTCTAGAATATTGAGGGTTGGCATCCTGTCTTTAGGAACATATTTGGGTACAATTTTATTCTAAAATGGATGATCAGATGTTGTGGAGTATAAGCGTTTGGGATCGTGGCTTCCAAGATATTCAGTCAGCTCAGTTTTGAAGATTCTTGTCACAATCAGCCAATTTTCTCTGTTCTATTTCTGATTTTTTTTTCTGCAACCAAGTAAAGATGTGGATAGGACGGCTAGATGGTGCAATGGATAGAGCCTGGGCCTGGAATCAGGAAGACCTGAGTTCAAATGTGGCCTCAGATATTTAGTAGCTGTGTGACTCTGGGCAAGTTACTCAACCCTGTTTGACACAGTTTCTTCATCTGTAAAATGAGCTGGAGAAGGAAATGGCAAACCATTCTAGTATCTTTGCCAAAAAAAAACCCAAATGAGGTCATGAAGAGTCAGATGTAATGAGATGACTGAACAACAACAACAACAAAAGGCATGAATACAGATCACGCCTCACACACAGCTCTGTGAGTTGAGGTTCACTATAGATCACAACCCTACAGTGATTTTTCTAAAAGAAGACTACAACCCCATTGTACTCCTGTTTGGAGGCAGCAAGTCCCTGATTCCCACCTAGGTTAGCATCTCCTGCTTATCTGAGGAGACATATAAAATCATAAGCCATAGGATTGGAAAATACATGTCATCTAGCCCCACCAGCTAATCTTACAGATGAGAAATCTGAGACTAGGAGATTTGAAAGGATTCGCCCACACAGTTACAAGAGTACCTGCTAGCAGAGCTGGGATTCACCCAAAGCCCTTCGATTCCAAATTCAGCAGTCCTTCCATTTAGCCCCATCCTGAAGCAGTTGCTTAAAGGCACTGACCTGGGACAGGACCCATGAAACTCACACAACAGCAGGGAGAGAAGTCCTTGGGATCAACGGGGAACCACCCAGAAACCTCTAGGTGAATGTGCCGTCCATGAAGAGGCCCACCAAAATGATCAAACCAAAGATTCATCCCTGTGGTGCTCCATGAGATGGCTATTGTTACACTTGTACAGACAAAATTTATACAAAGTAACACAGAAAGTATGAACAGAAGAGGCAGAGCCAAGTTGGTGGAGCAGCAGGAAGAAGCAGTGAGCTTTTCTAAACTCTTCCATAAACTCTTCTAAATAGACCTAGAAAATGCACAAAATGAATCCCAAAGGTGAAATCCAAGAAAAATTCACAGGGAGTCAGTTTTCCAATCCAGCTCAGCACAAGCTGATAGCCAGAGAGTTCTATGGATGTTGAGGACAGGTCTGGCCATGAACATGCTCTGAAGAGCACTCCAGTGTAGGGAGAGGTTGTGCGTCAGTTTGAGTGGAAGTACATGACCCATAATGGGACACCTTGCAGGATATAGGAAGTGACATGTATGGAAGCTTTATTGCCCATTACCCAGTTCTGTGTCACACATCCAGGGCAGTCTGAGATAGTAACCTACATCCAAAGGTGGTGTTCTGGGCTTAGGAGATGTAGTACATTCTAAACTGTATGCTGAGATTGGAGCAAATTCAGAAGCAAACATCACCAATGTGGCTGTGGCCCCAGGAGCAGAGCTGGATCTCAGTTTCAGTTTCTAGCCCAATCTGCAGCCTACAGAGGAATAACCAGAGCAGGAATCCCAGACCAAAGAGAAGCACATAGTCCCCTGAAGCTGCAGACCTGCCCAGTTGGCAGATGGTGGCTGAGTCCAGAAGCATCTACTGTTGCTCAGACAGAAGCCCAGGAAACTCTTTTTTAAAAAAATTTTATTTTATTTTTGTTTATTTTTTTAAATGTTTTTTTCCCATATGCTTTTGAGTTGAAATTTTTTCTCCCTTTTCCTCCCCCCCACCCTCCCCAAGATGGCGCACAATCTGACATAGGCTTTACATTTACATACCCATTAAACATATTTTCACATTAGTGAAGTTGTAAGTAAAAATTAAAACCAATAGGAGGAACCATCAGAAAGATGAAACAAAACTCAACAGAAGGTAAAAATAAGTGATAGCGATTCGACTTCCATAGTTCTTTCTTTGGATGTGGACAGCATTTTCCATCCTGAGGTCTCTGGAGATGTCTTAGATCCTCGTAACGCTGAGAAGGGTTCAGTTTAACATTCTTTGTCATTGCATAACGTGGCTATTATTGTGTACAAAGTCCTCTTGGTTCTGCTCACTTCACTCAGCATCAGACCATATAAGTCTTTCCAGGTTTTTCTGAAGTCAGCCTGTTCATCATTTCTTATAGCACAATAGTATTCCATTACATTCATATACCACAACTTGCTCAGCCATTCCCCAATTGATGAGCATCCTCTCAATTTCCAATTCTTTGCCACCACAAAAAGAGCTGCTATGAATATTTTTGTACATGTGGGTCCTTTTCCCATTTGTTTGATCTCTTTGGGATATAGCCCTAGAAGTGCTATTGCTGGGTCAAAGGGTATGCACATTTTTGTAGCCCTTTGGGCATAGTTCCAAATTGTTCTCCAAAATGGTTGGATCATTTTGCAATTCCACCAACAATGTATTAGCGTTCCAATTTTCCCACATCCTCTCCAGGAAACTCTTCATTTCCTGCCAGTTGCATTGCTTGTATTAAACTCTGTCATCAAAATATCTTCTTTTCTATCCACTTCCCTCCTTTTCGGATTCATCTTGTATGTTGTCTTCTCCCCATTAGAAATGAGAGCTATGGAAGAAAAAATTGGAAAGGCAATTAAAAGCTTGTTACAAGAGATACAAAATCTTTCCCAAGCAACAAACTTTCTGAAAATTAGAGTGGATGAAATAGAAACCAATGACTCCATGAGATAACAAGAAATAACAAATCATAGCCAAAACACTGGAAAAATAGAAGATCTAAGGTATCTCATGGTAAAAAAAAATTGATTTGGAAAAAAATCAGAGAAAAAAATATGTAATATTAGATTACCTGAATGCCATTACCAAAAAAGAGCCTAGGCATCATATTTCTTTTTTCTTTAATATTTTTTCCCCTAGTTACGTGTAAAAATAATTTTAAACATTAATTTTTTTGATTGAGTTCCAAATTTTCTGTCTCCCTCCCTCATTCTCCTAGAGACAGTAAGCAATTTGATAAGATTATACATGGTCAAACATAGACATCATATTTCAAGAAATCTTAAAAGGAAACTGTCCATATCTCTTAGAACCAGAGAGAAAAATAGAAATAGAAAGAATCTACTGGTTACCTTCTGAAAGAAATAGCCAAAATCTGGAGCTTCTAGGTCAAAGGCAAATACTTCAAGCAGACATAAAAGAATTCAAGTCCCCTTAGAGCCCAATAGTCATCAAGGGTCATAGAAGGAGTCTGATTACACAGAAGGCCTGGTAGTGATTCTGTTATGTCCCCTCTCTGGACCTCAGTTTACTCATCTGTAAAATGAGAGGGTTGGAAAAAAATGAGAGAGTTTGTCTAAATTATTTCTAATGTTCCTTCCAGCTCTAAAATCTATGATCCTAAGAGGGAATGCAGGAATTAGAGATCTTGCAAGAGTTATATATAAAAAAAGATCCACATGGATCTTATGGGTACTCCAGTTATATGTCACCTCAGGTCAGATCCAGTCCTGAGCTTCTACAGTAACTGAGAAGGTGAGTAGAAAGTATGTCACTGACGCCCCCTTGGCCAGAGTATGAAGGAAAAATGGTTATGGTAGAACTACCTTTTCCACAAACACTGTCGCCCATCACTGGCAGATAAAAGACTCCTATCTCTGTTCTATGAATGCGGTTGGACATTACTGGAATTTGTTAAGTTAAGTTTTTCAAGCATACCATCTTGCTTTTATAGCCACCTCACTATGGGTGCACACCAAGGCTCTGTCCTGTTTTCTCTACATTCTACTGTGATTATATCAGCTCCCACGGGCTTAATTATATCTACTGTATGCAGATATCTCTCAGATTTATATACCCATCCCTAGCCTATCTCCTGAGCTCCAGTCCTGCATTGCAAACAGCCTGTTGGACATTTCAAACATAATGTCCTATAGACATCTCAAAATATATCCAAAGCAGAGCTCATTATCTTCCCCCCAAACCCACACATCTTACAAACATCTCCATTTCTTTTGAGGGCATTATCATCTTTCCAATCAACCAGGGTCACAATCTCAGAGTCATCCTTGACTCCCCACTCTCACTCACTTCATATATCCAATCATTTGCTCAACCTCATCAATTCTCCTTTCACAGCATCTCTATCACCCATTCTTTTCTCTCTGATCACATGACTACCACCCTACCTCAGATGCCCATTACTTTTTTAAAAATTAATTTATTTTGATTTATCAACAATCACTTTCATATGCTTTTGAGTTTAAATTTTTTCTCCCCCTTTCTCCCCACCACCCTCCCCAAGACATTGCACAATGTGATATGGGCTATACATATATGTTCCTATTAAACATATTTTCACATTAGTGATGTTGTAAGTAAGAATTAGAACCAATAGGAGGAACCACCAGAAAGAGGAAACAAAACTCAACAGAAGAAAAAAAATAACAAATAGTACGCTTCGATCTGCATTCAAACTCCATAGTTCTTTCTTTGGATGTGGATAACATTTTCCATCTTGAGGCCTTTGGAATTGTCTTAGATCCTTGTATTGCTGGCAAGGGCTAAGTTTACCAATATTGGTCATCACACAACATGGCTATTATTTCATACAACATTCTCTTGGTTCTGCTCATTTCACCCCGCATCAGACTGTACAAGTCTTTCCAGGTTTTTCTGAAGTCAGCCAGTTCATCATTTCTTATAGCACAGTAGTAATTCCATTGCATTCATATACCACAACTTGTTCAGCCATTCCCCAATTGATGGGCATCCTCTCCATTTCCAAGTCTTTGCCACCACAAAAAGAGCTGCTAAAAGTATTTTTGTACATGTGGGTCATTTTCCCATTTGTGTGATCTCTTTAAGATATAGCCCTAGAAGTGCTATTGCTGGGTCAAAGGGTATGCACATTTTTATAGCCCTTCAAATTGCTCTTCAAAATGGTTGGATCATTTCACAACTCCACCAACAATGCATTAGTGTTCCAATTTTCCCACATTTTCTCCAGCATTTATCATTTTCCTGTTTTGTCATGTTGGCCAATCTGATAGGTATGATGTGGTACCTCAGAGTTGTTTTGATTTGCATTTCTCTAATCAATATTGATTTAGAGCATTTTTTCATATGACTATAGATGACTTTAATTTCTTCATTTGAGAACTACTTGTTCATATCCTTTGACCATTTATCAATTGGGGAATGACTTGTATTTTTATAAATTTGATTTAATTCTCTATATATTTTGGAAATGAGGCCCTTATCGGAGAGACTGGTAGTAAAATTTTTTCCCTAATTGTCTACCTTCCTTCTAATCTTAGTTGCATTGGCTTTGTTGTGCAAAAACTTTTCAATTTAACGTAATCAAAGTTATCCATTTTGCTTTTTGTAATGTTCTCTATATCCTGTTTGGTCATGAATTTTTCTGTTTTCCATAAATCTGATAGGTAAACTATTCTATGCTCTCCCAGTTTGCTTACAGTATCAACCTTTATATCTAAATCATGAAACCATTTTGACTTTATTTTGGTATATAGTATGAGATTTTGATTAATGACTAGTTTCTGCCATACTCTTTTCCAGTTTTCTCAGCAGTTTTTTTTTCAAAGAGTGGGTTCTTATTCCAGAAGCTGGGGTCTTTGGGTTTATCAAATAATAGATTACTATAGTCATTGACTACTGTGTCTTGCATACTTAACCTATTCCACTGATCCACCACTCTATTTCTTACCAAGTACCAAGCAGTTTTGATGATTGTTGCTTTATAATACAATTTAAGATCTGGAACGTCTAGGCCACCTTCCCCTGCATTTCTTTTCATTAGTTTCCTTGATATTCTGGACCTTTTGTTCTTCCAAATGAATCTTGTTATTATTTTTTCTAACTCTATAAAATAATTTTTGGTAGTTTGATTGGTATGGTACTGAATAAGGAAATTAGCTTAGGTAGAATTGTCATTTTTATTATATTATCTTGGCCTGTCCATGATCAAATGATGCTTTTCCAATTATTTGGATCTGACTTTATTTGTGTGAAAAGTATTTTGTAATTGTGTTCATATAGTTCCTAGGTTTGTTTCAGGAGGCAGACTCCTAAATATTTTCTAATGTCTATAGTAAGTTTAAATAGATTTTCTCTTTCTATCTCTTGCTGTTGGACTTTGTTGGTAATATATAGAAATGCCGATGATTTATGTGGGTTTATTTTATAGTCTGCAATTTTGCTAAAGTTGTTTATTATTTCACGTAGTTTTTTACTTGATTCTGCCCATTACTTTTTGCCTGAACTATTCCAATAATAATCTTTTAATTTGGTTCTTTGGCTCAAGCCATTCCTGACTTGTTATCCTCTGCTCTGCCCAAAATAATTTTCCTAAAACACGGATTTGACCATGTTGTTCCTCTGCCAATAAACTTCAATGGTTCCCCATCTGAGATCACATACAAATTCCTCTACCTGACATTTAAAGCTTTTCACAACCTGACTTCATCCTACCCTTCCACTCCTATTATTATATTACTCCCCTTCATCATACCCTTTTTGAACTAAATTGGCCTTCTTGTGGTCCTCATACATGATACTCCACCTGCCTTTTCTCTGCCTTTGTACAGGCTTCTCCATGCCTAGAACACACTCCCTCATCTCCTTTGCCCCTTAGAATTCCTAGTTTCCTTCAAAGTTCAACCCATATGCCATCTTCTACAAGCCTTTTCTCCCCCTCCTTGGCTACTAGTCCTTCCCCTCACTCCCCAAAATATTACCTTGTATTTGTTTGGTATACACTTCAATAAATGCGTTTTTCTTCCCTAATAGATAGTAAGCTAACTGAAGGTAGGGATTTGTGTTATTTGGTATCTAGCACAGTCCCTGGCATATTGTAGGCTTTTAATAAATGTTTTTGATTTATTTATTGAGTATAATCAAGGCTTCCTGGCTACTCATTGAAGCAGTTTCTCAGGTGCCAAGTTATGGAGGTATGGGATTTTGCTGCCAGTCATGGAAGAACACCAAACTACAGTTCATTTATCTGGGCAAAAGTCCCTTCTCACCAAGAATGACTAGCACCTACATTTCTTTGTCCATTCACTTCTCACCAAGAATGACTAGCACCTACATTTCTTTGTCCATTCACAAGACCTGGATTCTAGCTAAGTTAGTTAACCTCTGAGTGACTCAATTTCCTCCTCTTTCAGTGATGGTAATGTTGATGATAAGAGGCAGACAGATCACATGGGGGAGTAGAATTTAGAGTCAGAAGAACTGAGTTTCGAGTCCCAGCTTTTCTACCATGAGACTATGGGCAAATCACTTAACCTCCCAGCTTGCTTCTCTGGCAAGTGGGGATAAAAATCTTGGCCCTTTTTCTTCTCTGTGGTTGTTGTGAAGAACAAATGACATATTATATATGAAAGCCCTTTGAAAAAATATGGTACCCACCACTAGGTCTGTATCCCAAAGAGACTTATATGTATAAAATTTTTTATAGCAGCTCTTTTCTGGTGGCAAAGAATTGGAAATTGAGAGGATACCTATCAATTTTGGAATGGCTGAACAAATTATGGTATTTGATTATAATAGAATACTGTTGTGCTATAAGACATGATGAGCAGGATGATTTTAGAAAAACCTGGAAAGACTTACATGAACTGAGGCAAAGTGAAGTGAACAGAACCAGAACATTGTATACAGTAGCAGCAATATTGTGTGATTATCAACTGTGAATGAATTGGCTATTCTCAGCAATACAATGATCCAAGACAATTCCAAAGGACTTATGTTGAAAAATGCTATCCACCTCCAGAGAAAGAAGTTTTGGAGTTTGAATGCAGACCAAAGCATATTCTTTCTTCCTTCCTTTTTTCTTTTTCCTTCCTTCCTTCCTTCCTTCCTTCCTTCCTTCCTTCCTTCCTTCCTTCCTTCCTTCCTTCCTTCCTTCCTTCCTTCCTTCCTTCCTTTTCTTTCTTTCTTTTTTCTTCCTTCTTTCCTTCCTTCCTTCCTTCCTTCCTTCCTTCCTTCCTTCCTTCCTTCCTTCCTTCCTTCCTTCCTTCCTTCCTTCCTTTCTTTCATTTTCTTCCACAAAATGACTAATATGGAAATATGTTTTACATGATTCCACGTGTATAACATATATCAGGTTGCTTACTCTCTCAGGGAGGGGTAAGAAGAGGAAGGGAACGAATTTTTTATCCAAAAATTTTTTAAATGGATGTTAAAAATTGTTTTTACATGTAATTGGAGAAAAGATATTATTTTTAAAAGAAAATTATATTGTACCGTACAAGCAGGGATATACTGGAGACAGCTTGAATCAACTCATGAGAACTGCTGGCGAAATTTTCAGTATGAGCATTTATACCTCAGAAACCAGCAAACATTACAAATTAGGGCTTGATTTATTGTTTTATTGTGTAGACTTAAGAAAGTGATGGAGAAAACACTGATAATGCAGATTGAACATAAAAGTGTGTCATGAGTACATTTTCCCCCCAGAGGGCTTGTTGTTAAACATTTACTCGCACACCACTATATACAAGTTTTAGATACCATTATCCACATTGTCATCATTACTGTTGCTGTATTGATTATGTAATATATTTCAATACAATATTCAACACTGTACTTTGAGAGGCAATGTGATACTGTGGAAAAAACACTAGCTCTAGAGTTGGAAAACCTGCATTCAGACCCTAATTTTGCCACTTATTACTACAAGGGTTAGGCAAATCACTTAATAATATAGGAGCATAGATGTATAGCTGAAAGGGACTTTTCCTACTGTGGGCCTCAGTTTCTTTTCTGTAAAATGAAGGGCTTGGTCTAAATAATCTCTGAGGTCCCTTCTATCTCTAGGTCTGTGTGATTCATTAAACTTATGTTGTCCTCTGAAAGTTGAACAAAAATTTGAGTTTGAGTTGAATTAGTTATTTTATCATTTTGTGCCTCCATTTCTCCATTTGTTTAATTTGGACAATACTACAGAACTTGCTGTTGTCCCATATTGTGCTGGTTGGGAGAGCCAATGCTTTCTTAGAAGGAGGCTGAGACATAAATCTAAATACTGCCTTGTTGTGGTTGTTGCCGTTCTGATCATGCACTCTTGAAACACGAACTTCCTTTGGCTGGGCAAACTCTTCAGGGGCTTGTAGGACTCTTGTCCTCATTTCTCTCTTCTCTTTTTCTCCCTGCTATCAAGCTAAACAACCTTAAGCTCCAGGGTGCTTATTTAATAAATGATGATGGGAAACAGCTGGAGAAAGACTTCCAATTTTCCTCTTGTGAGGTGACTGTGATAGTGCACCTAACACCCCAGGGCCTAGTTCAATGAGAATGCAGGCTCCCAACTCAGCCGCTGGTATTCTCACTTTATTTAATCAGTTAAAGTTTATAAATAGGAAAAGACCCAGCTGGAATGAACTCTACTACCTTCCTGTTGCATTGCCCAGTTTTCCTCTGTTTTTTTTTCTCTGATTTCAGGAAAGCGTAATGCTAGCTGTTTCTACCCTGTGCCTCTCTGATTCTTTATTTTTGTTTTTGTTTTTTGGCTAGGCAATGGGGTTAAGTGACTTGCCCAGGGCCACCTAGCTAGCAAGTGTTATGTGTCTGAGGCTGGATTTGAACTCAGGTCCTTCTGAATCCAGGGCTGGTGCTCTATCCATGCGCCAACTAGCTGCCTTCTCTTTGATTCTTGTAAGATGGTTGAAAGAAAGAGCAAGAAGAATGTAAATGGTATTACCCCATGTTGCTTATTTTTACTGATGGTCTCATTCAAATATTCATATGAATCAATGATCTCATCAATTTGGGGGTTCCCAAAGATATTTTTATTGATAGCATCATCTTTATTTTCAAATTCATATCTCCCCAGAGAGACATCCAGTATAACAAATAATAAAAAAAAAATGTGTGGGACAGGGGACACAGTTCAACAAAACCAACCAACACACTGAATGAGTTTGAGAGTATATGAAGTATTCTATGCTCATAGTTCCCAACCTTTGCAAAGAAGAGAAGAAGGTTCATTTTCTCATATCTTCTTTGGGCCGAACTTAAGCATTATAGCTACATAGTTTTGGGGAGTTTTTTTCCATTTACAAGCTCTATAAGTTGTCCATCCAAATGTGTACTGTGATCTGGGTAATACACATTTTTCATCCATTGGTAATTCTTGTCCACCCTGTGTGGATGATCAGGCTAAGTACTTCTTGAGCAGTTATAGATCTCTTCCATGATGCTCTGTAATATTCTAGAACTTGACTAATCACAATGGTACCTGCAAGCGGGTACATGTGGAGGATCTCATCAATCATAAGAAATTCCTCTTCGACTTGGAACTGAATTTAGAATTGAGGAGGAGAATGGGCTAGATTTCCTACTACAAATTGCAAGACTTCTTTAATGACCCCAAACTTCCCATGAAAACAAAGACTCATCTTTTTGATACTAATGTTCTACTAGTACTGGTACCATGAAATAAAATGGTCTCTGAAAAAAATAAAAATGAGTTATCACACAGAGGGCAAGGGAAAAGCCTATGAAGGCTGCAACATATAGCCAATGAGAAACTCTGTAGAAGAGCAGGAGTGAAAGGCAGTATCAAAAATTGTGTGATAAGAAAAGAAGATGGACTTATTGTTGTAGGCAAATGAAAATTGATGAATGATCAGAGTGCTCCCCTAGTATCTTTGTGAAATCAGGAGAAAGTGAAGAAGGTCTCCAGCACATTTGAAGTCGTGACTTATAGGAAGACAGGTAGGAGTGGCACGTGGGGTTGTAATCTGCATCACTGGAGAGATTGTAGATCTATTTGATTTTGAGTATAACCTTCATGTCATTTTGGGGGTAGGAGATAGTTTGGATATGGTGAAAAACTTACTGAATTGCAATTTGTTTTTATTTTTATTTATTTTATTCTGAACTTAAGAAATAAAACAAGCATTTCCATAAGGACATATGAAGGAAGAAGCTGTCTGCATCCAGAGAAGTCTAGATAGAATGATTTTACATGTATATACAACATATTTGTGTCTAATGGTAGTCATCTTTAGGGTGAGGCAGGGAGAGGGAAGAAAAAACAAAGGAATTTACATAACTTTGTTATATATTTAAAAGGAATAGCAAGTTGTACAAAAAAGATTGACGGTTTCATGTGTAATCATCTTTTTTTCTATTTGGAAGGTCCTAGATCTAGTCCCAGTGTTGTCTAAAATTAGCTTTGTGACTTTGGACATGTTGCCTACCCTCTCTGAATGTCAGTTTTTTCATTTGTTAAGTGAAGTAGTTGGACTAGTTAATCTTAAGGCACCTTCCAACTTCATAATGCTATGATCTTCAAATATTGCATAATACAGGGAGGTGGGGGGGTAATGTCTTGAAAGCAGTTTGAGAAAGACTGGAGAGGGGGAGAATTTAGTGAATTATAAACTCGGTGAGTGAACAATGCTCCTTGAGGATGGGGATTGTTTCATTTTTGTCTTTGCATTTCCACCGCTGAGCACAATGCCTTGACATAGCAGGCAATTAATCAATGTTTATTGCTTGACATGTGATAGCTAAAAAAAATTAATCTTAGGTTGTGTTAAGAGCAACCTAGCTTCCAGGAATAAGAAAGTGATAGCTTTATTGTAGGCACATTGCTTTGTTGAGATCACAATTAGAATATTAAGTTTGGTTCTGGGTACCATCTTGTAAGAAGGATGTTGATAAATTGTGTTGTCCATAAAAGCGCACAGCAAATGTGGTGAAGGGTCTTGAGTTTGTACCCTATTGATCACCTCGGGATATTTAACCTGGGGAAGAGAAGACTCGAAGGCACTTGAGAGAAATCTTCAAACATTTGAAGGATTGTTTTGTGGAAGGGGGAAATGAACATTTATTAAGTACCAGCTATGTACCAGACACTGGGCTAAGCACTTTAAAAGATTTTCTCTTTCAATCTTCACAAACCTTGGGTGGTGGGTGCTATTAATAATAATATCCATTTTACAATTGAGGAAACTGAAGTAAACAATATGTTAAGTGGCTTGATAAGGGTCACACAACTAGTAAGTGTCTTGGGCTGCGTTTGAAATCAGGTCTTCTTGACTTCAGGCCCAGCACCCAATCCACTGAGCCACCTAGCTTCTATGTGAAAGAGGGATTAGGCTTGTTCCATTTGGACCACAGGACAGAAGAGGCAGAAGGGGAAATGGTGTGTAGAAGCTGAAAAGAAGCATATTTTGGCTTGAGAGAAGATACAAGTTCCTAACAATTCTAGCTATCCAAAAGTGCAATGGAGCTAATGTGGTTACCTTCACTGGAGGCCTTCAAGTAAATGCTAGATGACCAGGATCATACAGCCAGTATATGTCAGAAGTGAAAGATGGACCCAGATCTTCCTAGTTAGGCCAACTTTCTACCCACTCTGCTATTTTGTTTCTCATGTATATAGTACACCCTTCATAGTTGAATAAATGAATAAAGCTAGGTAAGAAGAGCAAGCGGGCGAGATGACCTAGTGAAAAGAGCTCAAGAGCAAAGAATTAGACTGGAAAGGCCTATAGATCATCTAATCTAGCCCCCTCATTCTGCAAATGAGGAAAATGGGAATCAGGGAGATAAAGTGTAGCAGTATAAAGGAAAAGTGTGATGGGCAGGATCTTCTAACCACTTCTGTTTGCTCCTCAGACAGCTGGGTGGTACAATGGAGTCAGGAAAATTTATCTTCTTGAGTTCATACAGCCTCAGACACTTACTAGCTGTGTGACCCTGGGCAAGTCACTTAATCCTGTTCACTTCAGTTCCTCAGCTATAAAATGAGCTGGAAACAGAAACAGCAAACCACTCTAGTATCTTTGCTAAGAAGACTCCAGATGAGGTCACAAAGAGTCAGACATGACTGAACAACATTTGCCCCTCACCTTACCCCTGACTCATTGTCCAGATAAATTTCCCAGTGTAAATGCTCCTTTTCCATTCTGGATGCTATAATTCAAAAAGGCTGTAATTCTCTTTATGGTTTCATGAACTCCAAGCCCCAAGCCCCAACTAGAGACAATACTTCTGGGAAAACACCTCAGTGTTAGCTCTTGAACTCATTTATGGAGGTGTTTCCTCCCTCGGTTACTTCCTCCCAACCCAAAAGTACACCCTGACTAGCAAATGCCAGTGGTTAGTAGTGCTTATGAAGCCAAAATTGATATTTAAAATAATGTAAATTTATTTATTTTTAGTTTTCAATATTCACTTCCACAAGTTTTTGAGTTCCAAATTTCTCACCCCTCCCCCCACCCCAAGATGGCATGAATTCTGAATACCCCTTCCCCTGGTCTGCCTTCTCTTCTATCTCTTCCCCCTCCCTTCTCTTATCCCCTTCCCCTTCTATTTTCCTGTAGAGCAGGATAGACTTCTGTACCCCATTTCCTGTATTTCTTAATTGATACTTAAAATAAAGAAAGGTAAACACACTCTTCCTTCATTGCCAGAGGCAAAGGCTTATAGGCCCTCCTGAAGGAACTCTAGGGGAGAAAGGAGATAGAAGATTATGACTTTGTATTCTGTAGTCCAGGGAGATTTCAGCAGCAGAACTGTTGACCCAATTCTCAATTGGCCCTTGCCTCCTCACTCCAAAAGTCTTGGCCTCTTTTTTGGTGGCAGTTGTTTCTGTCTAGGCTTCTCATCTGTCACCTCCTTCCTACAGGTTCCCTTCCTCCAGCTCCATGGTCTTTCTGCTTTTCCCACAAGGAGCTTGGTTCTTTGAGTCTTTCTGCTCGACTCAGTGAACTGACTTTTCATACCTCATTAGATTGCTTTGTTTCCTTTCTGCCTCATTTGGAGGACTAATTTCCACTTGGTATGGATACATCTTTTATGGTCAAACGTCCTGTTATTGCTCCCCAAATCTGTGCATGAAAACCATGTTTTTCCAGTAAGGTTGTTTTCCCTATACATTGTACATGGGTTTGAAACATGAATAGACTCCAAAAGGGGGAGATCTGAAAAAGTACTGGGGGAAAAAATCTCTCAAAATGTGAGATGTTGGAAGAGAGAGGTGGGGGAGAGAGAGAGAGAGAGACAGACAGACAGAGACACAGAGAGACAGACACAGAGACAGACACAGAGAGAGATCTGAGAAGAGATAGAAACACATAAGCTATGTTGGGGCATTTGTGGGTAGAAGAGTAGTATGTACATTCTACATACTGCTTTCCAGCTGCCATTTTGAGAAGGGTTTGTTTGACTGGGTGCCATAGCTAGACGAGGTTGTCTGGGGATCATGTCAAGAAGTTAATGTTCCCAAGATTTATTTCCATGGTGAGATTAAACAGGATATACCTCAACAGAGAGATTACTGCCAATACTGACCTGTAACACACATGCCATGAGTTTATGTTGATTGCTTCTCTTAGGTCAGGAAGAAAATTAGCTCTTCAGTGAAACTTTTAGCAGGAGTAGCCATGTGGTATAGGTGCCAAGAATGTGACCGTTTAATTAATTCATTGTCCTTGATTCACCTCACTACCCTGTTTTTATTAAATGTTTGGTACTGATGATTTCATATCCCATCTGGTTCGGGCCTGTAAGAGAACACAGTGAATGGGCATTCAGGCCTACAACCTGCTGACCCAAAACTTAGGGGTGTATATTCAATAAATGTAATTCAACAAACATTTATTGCATGCCACCTATATGCAGGACATTTTCCTAGGCATTGAGGGAGATACAAAGCCAAATAAGGCGTGGTCTGTCCCTTTGTGGAATTCTATCTAGTGGGGAAGACAGAACATAAGGCAGAACAACAGAATTTACAACAGAACGTGATTAGTGTATGAGAGGTACTAAAAACGTTCTCTGGATGGTTGTGGCTTAAGAATCAGGGAAGGCTTCATGGAGGAAATAACACCTTGGAAGGGTCTAGTTTTTATGTCTTTTTTTTCCTCTGTCAGCATGTCAATTTTTTTATTTGAAAAGGATAAAGGGAAAATCACTTCCAATCTTCCAAATATTTACACTGAAGTATTTGTGGAAGGAAAAAATGTCAGGAAAATCTTTCTCTTATGGCAGTGGTCTCCAAAGTACGCATGGGAAGTGAAAGCCTTCCCAAGACAAACATCTAGCCCTAGCTTGCTTCCATCAGCACAAAACAGACTTGTTTTCACCTTTAAGAACTGTGTTATTGCTGCTTCCCTCAAATGACCTCAAAAGTGGGAAATTCCTTGGACTTTGGAAGAGGGAAGTGATCCAAAAAGAAATATTGACCTGAAAAGAAGAGAAAAGCTGGCTTCAGAGACTTGGAATACAAAGTTGGTTCCAAAAGGTGAAAAAAAAATGCCTGCCTCATTTCTTCACAATAACAGGGAAGTGATAATTGTGCCTGTGGCTTTGTCTTGAGGGGGTGAAGGGGAAAATGGATTTGGGGGTATGTGAATGCAGATCAATAAAACTCCTAGAAAAGCTGTACCTGTGTCTGTGTCTTTGCTCTTTGGATGTAAACTCCAAGATGAACAGTCTCCTTCCTAATTCCATGTTTGTAGATACAGAAAAGATCAGGCACATATGTTCTACATAAAGGTAAGTAATTTCATAAATATTAAGGGAGCTAGAAAGAATGGATATAAGACTATGTGGAACCAGGGGTGAGGAGAGGGAGGAAGAGGCAGAGAAATATAGGAACCACAAGGGGAAAATGAGATGGTTGAAAGGATTAAGTCAGTCATGAGATGGTGGAGGATAAATTAGTTATTTAAGAGATTCTAGAGTGGGGCAGCTAGGTGGCACTGTGGAGAGAGCACTGGCCCTGGATTCAGGAGGACCTGAGCTCAAATCCGGCCTCAGATACATAACACTTACTAGCTGTGTGACCCTGGGCAAGTCACTTAACCCCATTGCTGAGCAAAAAAAACCCAAACAAACAAACAAACAAAAAGAGATTCTGGAGCTATAAGAAGAGCTTATAGAGCTCCATCTCATGTGGATAGAGTTGCAAGAAGTTACATGAACTACAAACTTGAATTAGGATGGAGCTCTTGGAGAACCAGCTTGAAAGACCTTTTATTCCCTAGGGTCCAGGATCTCTGAGCAAAAGAGTTTTTGTCAAATTAGGGGTAAAGAAGGTTGTGGACAGGGAAAATACCTAGCCTTTTGGGATGGCCAGGCAAGAGAAAGACCTGGATCATCTTAAATGGTCCATAAATACTTGCATTTTGCTTATCAGTGTGGCCTTTGTTTTTTCTGTAAGAGTTTCTTGAATTCTAAATGGCTGACTAAGCATGATGTTGCTGATTCCTCATTACTAAGGAGGAGTTAATTAGGTGACAAAGGCTGCCTTTTAAAGACTGAAATCTAATGAGAACCTGCCCAGAATTTTGGATGGTGGTGGCAAAAGTGGTTAGTGAAAAAAAACTATTGGGGTACACCTTGAGGGTGCTCGACAGGGTCTTGGTTGAACTCTAAAAGACTCACAAACTCAAACCAATGCAATGACCAATCATAATTCCAGAAGACTGATGACGAAGTGTGTTACCCACCTCCTGACAGAGAGGTAAAAGACTAAAGATGAAAAATGAGACACATTTTTCGGACACAGCCAAAGCAGAAATTTATTTTTTTTTACAATGTATATTTCTTACAAGAGTTTTCTTATTCTTTTTCTTACTTGATAGATGAGGAGGTGGGAGAGAAAATATATATTTTTAATAGAAAAAAATTTTAAAGCAATTCCTGTTGATAGAGCGACTGATTCTGACCCCTGCAGAGCTACTTATTTTTGTTGTTCAGTTGTATTTGACTTCATGACCCCATTTAGTGTTTTCTTGGCAGAGATGCTGGGGTGATTTGTCATTTCCTTCTGCAGATCATTTTACAGATGAGGAAACTGAGGCAAACAGGATTAAGTGACTTGCCCAGGGTCACACAGCTAGTAAGTGTCTGAGGCCGGATTTGAACTCAAGAAGATTGAGTTTTCCTGACTCCAGGCCTGTCACCCTATGCACTGTGCCACCTAGCTGACCCAGAATCACTTATAAAGGCCCAGAAATCATCTTAAAGTCTTCCTGGTTGTTTGGGCAATACCTGTTCACCAACTACTATTGGAAAGGTTTCTTCTAATGATATCTATCCTGGGTGCTGTTGACTCTTCCTCTGTGACTTACAATCTTGGAGAGCTGATTAAAGCACTGCTAGTGTCTTGTCCAAGGTCCCCTAGCTGGATCTTGCTGCATTTGAGGTCAGCTTTCTGTCTACTTTGCCTCTCATGGAGGTGGGGATATAAACGCTTTACTTCTGATTACCCATCTTATCGACCATTAGACAGAATAACCCAGAGGAGAAAAAAATGTCACAATTGGGGAATCAGACAAGACTTACATAAAATAAAACAATTGGAGAAGAGACATTGAAGTCTCATGAAGAATAAGGATGGAGTTTCAAGGAGATTTATATGGCACAGAACAATATGGATCAAAGTTTGGGAGTCTTAATAAAATCGGAGTTAACTATAATCTCATTTCTATTGTGTTAATAACTGTGAGTAAATCAGATAAAACTTTCTTTGAATATTTTAATTTCTCTTTCCCTTCAGGCTCATTTGCCATTATAGCAGAATTTAATTCATAATTCTCACACTGGAGGGTAAATTCACATTTATGATACATGCGTTGCTGTGAATAATATGAGAAATATGCCTCTGTGTAAAGAAAACATAATTTGACCCATAACATAACTAAATCCATAGACAAACTTCATAACCAGATTTGATTTTACATATATATATATATATATCCAATTCTATTCATTATTCATGCCAGGAAACATTAAATTTACATACTGCCATTTTAATGTGTAAGGTGTGTGTTGCCCATGTAGGTTACGTATACCTGCATGGGTTTGTCTAAATGCAATTGATAGGAAGACATGAATAAATATCTCTAAAGTCCCCTCCCCCAACCCTTTTTCAAGGGATACTTTGTTTTTTGCTAGGCAGGGAGCAAGAGATTAGGACTATAAAGTTAGCTGCTCTGTTATCCTCAGAGAGAGTACAGGGCTAGAATTATATCTATCTACCTCCCTAAATATTATTAGTCTAGAGAGAAGAATTTTTATGTTTAAGCCACTCTTCTGGTTGCTACCCCTTAACAGAGTGCCTCAAGTTATATCTGAAGACTTGACTCCTTTTCCACCAAATGCCAGCTGCACAAAAACCATCATACATATTGAATGGCAAATGAACCCATTTAGTTAAATCAGTGGCAAACAGAAATCAGAAAAGGTAGGCAGATGAGAACACACCAGACAATACACAGAAATAGATGACCCACTGGAAGCAAGTTATCTCAGTCTAATGGAGAGTTCTGGATCTCATCCAATGAGAAATTCCTGAAGTCTCTAGTGTGGCAAGTCAGAGATAGGGACATGATTGAGGAAACAGCTCCTCTGCATGTCAGCTTCTTCCTGGAGTCTTTCTCTCCTTCCAAAGACCTCTCCCTGAGGAAAGCCTAGATCTATATGGGTCTCTCAAAGCTGGAAGCCAAAAGACCAAGAGGATCTGTCATTTCCAAGTTCTTGCCAACTCCACCCTCTTGTGGGCAGAAAACATAGAGTAATCATTCTTTTTGCCAATGAGGGGAATCACAAATGCCAGGCTTGGGCCTGGGGTTAAGAATGAACAATTCAATCTCCCTTCTTAACAAATTTTTTGTGAGATTAACTAATATTTACTTCTTCACCCCAATATATATTGTCCTTTGATTCTAGTTCCTTTATTCCACATCATTTTATATGTCTTCCCATATTTCTTTAAGGTCTTAATATTTAGTTGATTTATTTTTTCACAGTGAAATAATATTCATTCTAGGATGAACAAGTTGTGGTATATGATTGTGATAGAATATTATTGCATTATAAGAAATGATGAGGGGGCAGCTAGGTGGCACAGTGGATAAAGCATTGACACTGAAGTCAGGAGGACCTGAGTTCAAATTCATCCTCAGACCAAACACTTGACACTTACTAGCTGTGTGACTCTGGGCAAGTCATTTAACCCCAATTGCCTAAGAAAGAAAGAAAGAAAGAAAGAAAGAAAGAAAGAAAGAAAGAAAGAAAGAAAGAAAGAAAGAAAGAATGAGCAGGATGATTTCAGAAAAACCTGGAAACACTGATATGAACTGATGCAAAGTGAAGTGAGCAGAACCAGGAGAACACTGCACACAGCAGTAGCATAATGATCCACTGTGAATGACTTAGTTATTCTCAGCAATGCATTGATCCAAGACAATTCCAAAGGACCTGTGATGAAAAGTGCTATCTACCTCCAGAGAAAGAGCTGATAGAGTATGAATGCAGATTGAAGCATACAATTTTTCACTTTCTGTATCTTTTTTGTGTGTGTTTTTTTCTCTTTGGGATATTCTTTCACAACATGACCAATATGGTCATGTTTTGCATGAACATGTATAACCTGTATCAAATTGCTTACTGTCTCGGGTAAGGGGGAGGTGAGGGAGGGAGAAAGAAAATTCAAAACTCAAAAAAAATTTTAATGAATGCTAAAAATTGTCTTTATATGTTACTGGGGGGCAAGGAAATAATATAGTATTAAAATAATATTCCATTGTATTTACATGCACTTTTTTTTTGCCTCTCTCCAATCACTAGACACGTTGCAGGCACCATGGGACAGTGGAAAGGATATTAACTGGCTATGGATTTTAAGAAGCTGTATTTAAATCCTGGCACTCCCTCTGTGGCTTTGGACAAGTTACTTCAGGACAAGTTACTACCTCTGGGCTTCAGTTTCTTCATATATCAAGAGAGAAGGCTGAACTAGATGGTCCTGTTATGTTCTCAACCTATCATCCTAAGATCCTTATGCTGGTTCATCTTCTCATAGAGATCATATAAAAGTAGTAAAAAGAATACTGAACTTGAACTACAAGAACCTGGTTTCAAGTCATTTACTAACAACTTGGATAAAGGTTTAGGCATCATTCTTATTCTATTTTCAGATGACAAAAGCTGGGAGGGATAGGTAACACTCGGGATGGAAATAACCTTCAGAAAGATCTTGACTGACTAGATCCCTGGGCCAAATCTAATAAGAAGAAATAAAATGAGGATAAATGTAAATTTTCAGTTAAAAAGTCAACTTCATGAATGTGAGCTGGAAGAGGCATGGTTAGATGACAGTTTGTCTGAAAAAGATCTGGTGAGTTTAGTGAACCTCAAACTCAATATAAGTCAATAGTGTGATACTGCACCCAAGAAAGGGAACCTTAGGCTTCATTTTGAGAGATATGACTTCCAGGAATAAGGAGGTGATAGTCCTACTCTGCTCTCCTATGGTCAGGCCACCTGTAGGGTGTTGTCTTCTTTTCTGGGCACTATATTTTAGGAAGGCCTTTGATAAGCTGGAGAATTGTCCAGAGCATGACAGCCAGGACAGTGAATGGCCGTCAGTATCCCATACAGGGACTGATGGAAAGGACTGAATATATTTAGCTTTAGGGAAGATTAATGAAACCATGATAAGCACCTTTAAGTATTTAAATGATTGACATGAGGAAGAGGGATTGGACTTGTTCTCCTTGGTCCCAGACGGTACAAGAAGTAATGGAGGGATGTCAGGAAAAACTCTAATAATTACAGCCATGCAAAAAGGGAATGGGCTCTTGCAGGAGCTAATGGCTTCTCCCTATCTTCAAGCAAAAAAGGTGCATGACCACTTGTTGGGTATGTCTTAGAGGGAATTCTTTTTCAGATGTGGTTTAGACTAAATTATCACTTTAGTCCCTTCTAACTCTGAAATTGCTTTTTTCTCCAAATCCCACATTTTGCCACTTATTGTCTAGGCAATGAGAGACAAATCATTTCATCTCTCTGAGCCTCAGTTGCCAAATATGCAGGTTGGATTAGATCCCTAAGATTCTTTCTAACCTGTGATCCTATATCTTTACACGCTTGGGGTTTTATTTTGAGGAAAGCACTTTTAAAATTGTAAAGTGTGATATAAATGTGAGCTATTAGTATTATAATTTTTACTAATGGGCAGTTGAAAGGGTCAGAAGAGGGACAGCAGGAAAGAGGAGGAGAATCCAGGGGTCTGGATAATCTATGAATTGAATAATCCCCAAGTAATTCTCAGGAAACTCTCTGGGGCTGGATGAAATATTGAGAAACCTGTAATTATGAAAAATCATTTCATATAAAATGAAAAAAAAATCTCATGTGTGGGTTTGGGGTGATTTCTGTAACTAAAATTAATCTCCAGCCTTTGAGTGGATCTGTTTTAGGTTAGGCAAGCAGAATGAAGAAGACTTCCCTCAAATGGAACAATTTAGATGTGTAATTTGAGGTCAGTTTCCCTTTTGACAGTAGACCTTCTTTGTAGCCTATGTGGAAAATACGGTAAAAGGCAGCATTTTTCCAATTGTTCTTTTCCTAGCTTTTTTGTTTATACTTGGAAGTGAAAGGATGACATGTTTTATGAACCACTCGTTGTTATTCTTTGCCTGAATATCATGTTGGGTTTTTTGTTAGGAAAAAAAATCACCAGAATATCTGAAAGTTTTTGATGAATAGAACCCTTTATTTTTTAGGAGAAAATGGATGGAACAGTTTGGGGCTTTGGGGGCCGCCTGTTGCTATCATGTGAAAGTTTCCCACTGATTTGACTTTTTATTCTGCTGTGTGATTGGTGCCAAGATTTACATGATTGCTGTGGGGAACAACTGGATTTAGCATAAGTAAGAATAACTGCTTTTCCCCTAGGGAGAGACAAAAAGGAAGAGTGAACAAGGCACAGAGACAATATTATCAGGAGTTATATTCCTATTCAGCTCTTTTATTCAGCCTGAATCTTGGATTCTATTGCAAATAATAAAAGCAAGAAGCAAGTTGGCCTGGAGCCAAAGTCTGAGATTAGCAAAGGAACTATTTTTATTTTAGAGGGAAATTTGTTTGTGAACAGTGGGCATATATGATGAATGTGGTGGTTTGAATTTCCTTCTTAAAAAAATTAAAGTTGAGAAAGTTTTCTATTCCTGTGAAAGTGAACAATAAGAAAAAAAGGAAAAAGACATAATGGTACTTAAATTTGACAGGGCAAGCCCATTAGTTAATGAGACATTTGACAGGTGGACTTTTCAATTAAGGGAGAAGTAAGGGATGGTGAGACAGCCAAAAGGAGAGGCTGTCTTGGTAATCTGGCAGCATTTTCTGGTGGGGTTGAGGGTTTTCTCAGCCTTCTATCCCTTTCCTGTTATGCCCTCTACCTCCTCCTTTCCCTCACTTACTCCTATTCTGATTGTGTTTCTACTGGAGGCCTTTTATTTCCCAGGCTGGGAAAATAGTTAGAATTATAGAATCACAGAATAATAGAGTTGGAAGGGACTTCCAGAGACCATCTGGATCAATCCCTTCCTTTAGGCAAGTGTCTTAACCAACCAAGGCAAATTGCTGACTGCATGAGCAGCCTTGCCTCACACCTCTTGTTACCCTCATTTTGTTTCTATTCATCTACCAATACTCCATAATTTTTCATGATTCTGAACAGAGACTTGCAGCTCATTTGGGAAAAGACTGTTTCTTGAATGGTTTCCCTCCTTCCTTCTTTGGCATGTCAAGGGAATGCTGTCAGTATAATCAAATAATAAGCTATTTTCTTCTGTGTCTCATGTATCAAGACCTCTGTCACTCTTCCCAGCTTTTTCTTGGTGAGGAGTGAGACATAGTTAGGACACTGCTGCTGGGGTGGATAAATGTCCTGAATAAATGAAAAAGTATTTATTAAATATCTACTATGTGCAAGTACCTACTATGTGCCACCCCCTGTTCTAAGCACACAAATAAAAAAGGGAGCCAGTCCTTGCCCTCTAGAAGCTTACATTCTAATAGAGGGAAACAACACATATAAGGGAATAAGGTCCAGGGATGAAGTTTTTGTCTGGGGAGTCACAGGAATGGTGAAAGGCACAATAAGGTTATTGATTATCATGTAGTGCAGATGTCAGGATGTCTAGGGTGGGTGGGTGCATGTAATGTGAAGCATGTTCTGATGTTGGCTAGAGGTAGTGGGTTAGATGAGTTTTCACTCATTTACTGGTCAGGACAACTCATCTCAGAGTAGGAACTCCAAAGCTCAGTGCGTCAATTTCCCCATGGAAAGAGGACAGTGGTCTCTGGAGGTTCAGTTTAGAGGGTACTATTCTAGGTGGGGCAGAATGAGGATAGATAGCAACATGCCCCTGGAGTAGGTAGGTGGTACAGTGGATGGAGCGCTGGACTTAGAATTAGAAAGACATGAGTATGAATTCTGTCTGAGACACTTACTGGCTGTACAAGTTAGGGCAAGTTGCGACTTCTCTCTGCCAGTTTTCTGCTCTGTAAAATGAGGATAATAATAGCATCTAACTCTCAGGGTTGTTGTGAAGTTAAAATGAGATAAAATAGGTAAAGTACTTTGCAAACCTGAAAAAAAGCACTATATAAAAATATTCTTGTTATTCTTATCATTATTGTTATTATGTCTGAGGTGATGGCTGAGTCAGATGTAAAGCATGGTATGCGGCCGGTTGGATGTAGTAAACCATAGGGCTCATTCATCTCACTGACGCCCTTTGTGGTACTTTTGCCCTAATAGACTCTCTGCTGACTTCCTGAATTTGGATCCACTTCCACAAACCCTGTCTCCTACCTCTCACTTTGCCTTGTGGATTTGGTACCCAAATGAACTCTGGTCTGATCCATCACCACCTCATATTTATTTGCTTTGATCTCAAGATGTGAGCCATCCCATCTTTTCTCAGGAGACTTCTTCCCTTCATCAAAGGAACATTGATTATCCTATGTGTCCTAGACACATGCTGGCTTCGGGTTAAGTCACTCATGTGAGGAATTCTTCCCCATTCTAGATTGGCACCTGCTCTGAACCCTCAGACTCTGAACTTGAGACTTAGAGTCCGAGCACTGGGATGTAAGTGCCTTGTCCAGGGTCACATAGCCAGGAAGGGCCAAAAGTAGGGTTGAACCTAGGGCTTCCTAACTGGGAGAACAGACTTCTATCCATACAGCAAACTACAGGAGGACATTTTACATCAATTTTGTGTCTTTTCAGTTCTTCCTAAGAAGCAGATAAAGTGCTGTTTGCCAGAGGCATGATGAACGGATGTCATGAGAGTGGTCTCCCTCTGTCCTGAACCACATTTTAACCTACTGGAAATGAAACAGTGGCAATTCACTGGAACAAGGCAAGTTATGTCAATAAGCATACATTAAGCATCTCCTAAGTCACCTGGCTAAGCACTAGAGCAGGGAGGATGTGGTTAGCATACCACACCCCTAAAAGAACAATCTCAGGTGGAGAAATTATAGGAGACAAATGAACATTTCACCAACGCCTCTCGTTCCCCTTTGCAGTGCCTTCTCCCTGACCTCTCTGTGTTGATCTGCTTTGGCCCCAGACTCCTGTGATTAATACCTTTTCCCCATCTCTGCTTAGCCCCTTGGATTCAGTTATATCCAAATTGATGGCTTGATCTAAAGTGGGATCTTATTTCTTTCTTCTGATTACAACTTAGACCACACCTTCATTTCCCAAGAGGATTCTTTTCCTTATTCCATTCCACAAACATCTGTTAAGCACCCACTACTCTATGTGCCAGGTATGAGGCTACATTCTTGGGATACAAAGGTAAAAATACAATAATGCCTGCTTTCAAGAAGCTTACATTCTTCTGGAGGTGGAAAGGTTATATAACATGTTAGTAATAATGTGTATACACAAAGTAATTTCAAGAGTAGAGAATGCAAATAAATGGGGATTAGGAAAGCTCTTATGCAGTCCTGAGCTGGGTTTTAAAGGAAGCTAGGGATTCTGAGAGGACTGATTGACTCCAGACTCTATGTGCTGTCTGGCTTACAGCCAGGTACACTGTAGGTTGCAACCCCATATGGGGTTGTGATCCACAGTTTAAGAAGCTGAAGGGGTCGCAAGCGAAAAAAGTTTAAGAAGCCCTGTGCTACACCACCAGGGATTCCGTCACACCAATTCCCAAAGCCTGAGTCAGTTCCTTGAGCAGCCAATTCCTTTTAGAAAGGACTGATTTTTTGTTTTTTTCCAAGAAGACTTTGGAAAAGTCAGAAACTATTATCTGAGGGTTTTCCTTGCAACTGGGATGACAATTGACAGAAAGCCTACATAAGTTAGTCAGATGTCAAAAGGGTCAAAGGAGTAAAAATTAGGAGAATTTCCTTTCTAGGAAAAGAGGTGCGTTAAATTGCATGGGTCTTCAGTGTTCCCCTTTGATCTTAGTGTTAACTTCCACTTCATGGAGCATTCACTTAGCTTTTCTGTCTCTGTTGTGAAATGAGAGTTGATAATAATCCTTACCTCAAACCTGTCTCTCAGAAGCATTGTGAGGATTAACATTTATAAAGGGGCTTTCAGATGCTCAGATGAAAGGCACTACTTAAATACACACTATTATTATTATTTTTTCTCTTTGTATTCCCATATCAGAATAGGTCTCTTCATTGACAAGATAGGGTATACTTAGCAAACCCACCCACCTAGGATTCCACAGTATCATCGCCTTCAAGATCTTAAGGATAATTCAGGTTATCTGGTCAGTAGCATTCCACCCAGGACTTGGGAACTTTAGGTGGCCAAAATTCCTTCCCCTTGCTTTCAGAATAAAACCACCCACTAGGAAGACTCTAGGGGCATGTTACAGACTTCTAAGTTGGTAGAGCTGATTCATGAGTTAAGTGGTACCACAAGGTCCCCCAACTACAAAATATTTCTCCTGCTTGTCTGAAATTTTCTTATTACTCACTGATAAATGCAAATAGTCTTGGAAGGATAATCTTTTATCAGCCATTAACATCTCATATCCAATTAGCTTATCAGTTTAACCAGAAAAAAAGTAGCTCTAAAGGGAATGGGAAATAGAATCATAGAGTTGCCATGTGATAGAGCTGGAAAACAACTTAGAATATTTTTAGTCCAACTTCACAACATAGAACCTGAGGCACATATCCTTTCACACATGGGACCCCCTCTTCCCCACAAAAGTCACCTTAGATTCAAAGTGGGCAGCTAGGTACACAATGGTTAAAGCAATGAACTTGGAATCAGGAAGACTCATCTTCATGAGTTCAAATCTGGCCTCCGATACTTACTAGCTATGTAACCTTGGGCAAGTCACTTAACCCAGTTTGCCTCAGTTTCCTCATCTGTAAAATAAGCTGAAGAAGGAAATGGCAAACTACTCCAATATATCTGCCAAGAAAACCCCACAAAGAGTCAGACAGGACTGAACAACAACAAAGTTTCAAGCTATCTTCTTTATCTATATACAATCAACATTGTAACCCACAAGCTGTTACCAATGTTACCTTTACTAGTTAGCCAGGGGATACAATTACTTCAAGACAGTGTATTTAATGAAACAGAATAGTAAAAACATCAGGCAACAAGTATTTCCTAAGATTTTTCTATGTGCCAGGCACTATGCTAACCTCTGGGAAAACAAAGAAAAGCAAAATCAATCCCTCTGACAGAACTTACATTTTAATTGGGGAAATAGCATATAAGATATACATATAAGAAAGATACAGAATAGATGGAAGGTAGCCTGAGAAGGGAAAGCATTAGCAACTAGGTGGGGTGTGGAGGATAGAAAAGACTCCCGTAGATGCAGGTACTTGAGCTGAGTCCTAAAGAAAGTCAAAGATAAGGTGGAGATTAGGAGGGGACCATTCCAAACATGGACAACCAGTATAAATGCACAGAGATAGGAAATGGAGTGTCATGTGTGAGTAATAGCAAGTAGGTCAGTGTGACATTAGAAATTTCTGTCCTATAATCTCAGGCATATTCTTTCAGAAATAGACATGCCATAAGAATGGACACACAGGGATTGCTCATGGGGGTGTGTGCAAACAAGGGGAGTGTTGTGCTAAAAAAAACAAAACAAACAAACAAACAAAAAAACCCAACCACAACAACCACCATAGTTTTTTGTGTATGTCAGAAGCTACTCTGGGATATCTTAAAGCACTGTACAATTTTCCAAACACACTTTCTTCATATTATTTATATTTGCTGTCAGTTAGCCATAATTGTCCTGCATACATGGGGAAGGGGAAGGGGAAGGGAACAAGCATTTGTTAAGTGCCTACTGTATATCTGGAACTGTGCTAAGCACTTTATGAATACTATCTCATTTGATTAGTATACTAACTCACTTCAATTGCCCTTAATCACTTGATGCTCCAGGGCTGCAGACGGCTTGTGGTCATGTTGTTACACTAATCTTTCTGGGCCTGTTCCCTGCTGGCTGCTACTGTCTGCTGAGAATGCACCTGAATGTTATGCCGTGTCTCTGCTGCTTCTTGTGATTAGTGTTGTGTCTCTTCTCTTTCCTGTCTTTCTCAATCTCCTTGGTTTCTCTGCTCTCTTCTGGGTGCCTTAATACATAGGTCTTGTGGTCACTGCTAGGTAAACTCTTCAGGGCCACCTGCTGGTCATTTCAGTTCCAATTTGGTAGGTTGTGATGAGTTGAAAGCCTCTTCCTGGTTAATCCAGACTGATATCTCTTTAGTCATGATTAGAGGTTACAAGCTACATATAGAGCTAATAAAAGTCAGGAAGTGTACCTCCACATTAAGATTAAGTCTTATTTTTAAACTACTGTGTCTGTGGCTGATATTATAATGCTTTTCCTCAGACTCCTATCTGACTTAGGTTTTGAAATTCCTAAGATCATCCCTGACTTGGCATGCAAATGAATTTAATCTAGAACAAGCAAAAGTGGCAAGGCTAATTATTTCTACTTACCTGGCTCCATTCTTGCCTTTATAAAGTATATCAACCAACAGCAAAGATCCTCTAGTCTGTGTGCATACACTTTGACCCAGCAATACCTCTGCTAGGTCTGTATCCCAAAGAGATCAAAGAATAGGGAAAAGGACCTATATGTGCAAAAAAAAAAAATATTTATAACAGTGTTGGTTTTTTTGTGGTGGCAAATGATTGGAAATTGAGAGGCTATCCATCAGTTGGGGAATGGCTGAGCAAGTTGGGGTATATGATTGTGATGGAATACTATGCTACAGTAAGAAATGAAAGCAGGGTGCTTTCAGAAAAACCTGGAAAGACTTATATGAATTGATGCAAAGTGAAATGAGCAGAACCAGGAGAACATTATATACAGTGACAGCAATATCATATCATGATCTACTATGAATGACCTAGCTATTCTCAACAATACAATGGCCTAAGATAATTCTGAAGGAGATATAATGAAAAATGTTCTCCACCTCCAGAGAAAGAACTGATAGAGTATGAATGCAGATCAAAGTATACTTTTTAAAGCTTTATTTATATTTCTTGGGTTTTTAGGGAGTTGGTGTTTTCTTTTGCAGAATGACTAATATGGAAATATATTTTGCATGACTGTAAATGTGTAACCTATATCAAATTGTTTGCCTTCTCAATGAGGGGAGAGGAGAGGAAAGGAGGGAGAGAATTTGGAACTCAAAATGTTAAAAAAAAACACAAATGTTAAAAATTGCGGTTTTTTACATGTAATTAGAAAAAATAAAATATTTTCAAAAGAAATTTTGCAAACTTTGAAACACTATTTTAAAAATCATATAGTTTTATTCTGTATTTTGGCCAATGAATAATTTCACATGAGAGAAGGGGTGTGTGTGTGTGTGTGTGTGTGTGTGTGTGTGTGTGTGTGTGTGTGTGTGTAGCCAACTTTACAACAGGTAATATAAGCTACATCTAACACTAAGACCCATGATTGTATTTTTAGATATCTCTTAGTGTACTTTTAGTCAACATTTCCCCCCATACTGCATTATACCATTTAGATTTTTCCATATTTCAGTATATTCTTCATATTTGACATTCTTTATGGCAATATAGCAGACTATAGCATGGATCTACCACAGCCTGTTTAGCCATTCCCAACCACTGGATATGTAAGCTGTTTCCATTTTTCTTTTCTTATAAATTGTACTGCAATAGATACTTTTGTTGTTTTTATGGCCTTTTTTTCTTTTAAATCATATCCTTGGATTATATGAGTTTCAAATGGAATATCCCTTATGGATGATGAAATCCTAGATATCCTTTTTCATGGTCATCATTATACTGACTGCACAAAATTCCAGAACATTACAGGGCCTTATTAATGACGGTTATGGTAATTCAGAAGGGAAAAGACTAATAATATATAAAGGAAAATCCAAATGATGAAGAATGATTATTGTTTAGACTATGACATGAAGTTTAAAAGCTCACATACTGAGTTAGCTTACCTATCAAATAAGATAATATTTATTAAGTGCTCAGCACAGTGCCAGGTACATAGTAGGCACTTAACAAATGCTTGCTCCCTTGCTCTTTCCCCTTCCCCAATCTATGTATGCCAGGCAAATATGGCAAATTGACAGTGAATATGAATAAGAGGAGGAAAGTGTGTTTGGAAAATTGTACAGTGCTTTAAGATATCTCAAACTGGCTCTTGACACACACACAAAAATCATGGTGGCTGTGGTGGTGGATGTTTTTAACACCAATGTTCTTTAAATGATTCTGTAAGGTTGTAAATATTGGGACATCCCATTCTCCAGAGATTATGGTCACCTAAAGAACAACAGAGAGACACAGTGCAATTGCATGTATGCTACAGCATATTTTCCGAGATTACTTGTGTGCCAGAAGCGATGGAAAAGTTACCATTCAGGCCATGTATAATCTGATCCAAGTTAACAGTCATTTATTTAGTACTTACTTACTTAGTTTATTTATTTAGTACTTACTTTGCACACAACTTTGTGATGTGTACTGGAGATACAAAGACAAAACAAAAAATGGTAAGTTTGCCAAATGGGAGGAGAACACAATTTGTAGCTACTTAGAATTTGATGCATGTGTGAGATGCTGTGGAGGTAGAACTGACAAGACTTGGCAACTAATTAGATATGGGAGGTATGGGAAAGAGAAGAGTGGAAGATGACTCTAATGTTTTAAATGTGGGTGATGAGAAGTAGAGTGGTGCCATAAACAATGAGAGTTGGAGAAGAGGTGGATTTATAGGGAGGATAGTGATTTCCATCTTAGACATGTTACCTATGGGACATCCAGTTGGAGTTGTCCAATAAGCATTTGGTGAGACATAGTTGGAACTTAGAAGAGAGACTATTCTTGCATATATGGGTGTTTTGGAGCCAGCTCAAATTGGCTCTTAAGAGCCAATTGTTAAATTTTTAGTGTGAGCATTTACACTTTGGAAATTGGCAAACACTGCAATTCAGGGCTTAATTTATTGTTTTGTTTGTTGTATAGATTAACAAAGTGCTGAGGAAAATGTTAATGTTACAGATTAGATTTATAAGTGCATGATACAGCTCATTACTAAATATTTACCAGCATAACCCTGTATAGAAAAGTAAATAGAAAATAACCACAGAGTGATTTTGAGGGGTAGGAAAGAAAGTATTTATCCATACTTACACAGTCAGTAGGTGACAGAGGCAGGGCTTGAATCCAGATCCCAAGACCAACCTTCTACCTACTGTACCATGCTGGCTACATTCTTTTCCCCCAGAGAGTCAGTTGTTAAACCTTTACCAGCATAGCACTAATTACGTATACAGATTGAAGAGTCATCTGCATAAATATCACCATTTGACTTCTGGGAGCTGATGGTATCACTGAGAGATAATGTAAGGATAGAAAAGAAGAGGAGCTAGATCAGAGTCTTGGGGGTCACTCACAGTTAGTAGGTGGGGACTGGCTGATGATCCAGAAGAGGTGACTGACAAGAAATGATTGGTTAGGCAGAAGAATCAGTAGAGAGATCAGTGTCATGCAAACCCAGGAAGAAAACCTTATCCAGAAGGAGAGGTAAAGAAGGTGGAGTGGTAATGTAGTAACAAAAAACAAAACAAAAGACAATGATGTATATAGTTCATGTGGAATATTGGTTCCCCTGAAGTATTAGAAAACTGAGAGGAAGGCTTCTAGCACATTGGATAGATTCTCAGTGGAGGATTTATGGGCAAAAATTGAATCAGAAGAAAAGCTATATGAAAGGATACACCCATACTAAAAATATCACCAGTCCACTGAAGAACCAAGGTGTGCTTCCTATAATGGGAAAATGATACAGCCAGCATTATAGCCCTTATTTCCTACTGCTGGATTGATGTCTAGAAAGACTGCCTCAATATGCAGCAGCAATATATGCATATGCCTATTTTACCTTTAGTCCCCAAAACTTATTTTAAAATAAATTTTAATTTTTAAAAATTAATTGGTGTTAAGTGTTACTTCATATTTATTTTAATTTGTAGATCTCTATAATTAATGGTTAAACATTTCCTCAACTGTTCATTAATAATTTTTGTTTCTTCTTTTGTGAATTTCCTGTTTGTATCTTTTGACTATTCATTGAGTGGAGACCAGATTACCTCTATAGATTTCTCTGTTTCCCATAAATCTTAAAAGTTGAGGTTTGCCCACATATGTATTGCAATTATTTCCTCCATTTTGTTTTCTTTTTAATCTTAGTTTTATTACTTTCTTTTGTATATTTTTGTATTTTTATAAATTCAAACTTGTCATTCTAATCCTCAATAACTTTTTTTATTACAGTAAAGAAATTACAAAATTTCCAAATTTAGGGAAAGCATACTATTTTAATTTCTCTCAAAGTTTTAATGGCTTAAAAATAATTAACCATATGAGGTGGCACAGTAGATACAGCACCAGGCCTGGAGTCAGGAAGACCTGAGTTCAAATCTGGCCTCAGACACTTACTAGCTGTGTGACTTAGGTAAGTCACTTAACTTCTGTTTGCCTCATTTTCATCATCTGTAAAATGGGGATGATAGTAATAATACTTACCTCCCAGGGTTGTTATGAGGATTAAACGAGATGATATTTGTAAAGTGCTTAGCATAGTGCCAGGCACACAGTAGGTGTTATATGTGTTAGCTATTACTATTAATATAAATTTATTTTTAATCCTATCACTATTCAATTTTCCCAAACGCATTTTGTTTTGCTTTTCGGTGAGGCAATTGGAGTTAAGTGACTTGCCCAGAGTCACACAGCTAGTAAGTGTCAAATGTCTGAGGCCACATTTGAACTCAGATCCTCCTGACTCCAAGGCTGATGCGTTTATTAAGGCACCATGGCATGGTAGATAGAGGGCTAGCCTTGGAGTCAGGAAGACTTGGGTTCAAGAACTCTGCCTATGACACCCATTAGTATTATGTCCATAAGAAAGTCACTTATCCCAGGTAACTCCCTAAATCTACAAGCTGTCACATAGGTAGGGGAAGTTTTCACATCAGGATTTTCCCTACATCTATGAAAGCATAGGTCCAGATCACATGCATACATACATACATACATACATACATACATACATACATACATACATACATATACCTCACAGATCCATCGCATTCTCTGTCATTGAAAAAATCATAGGTATATATGGTATACAGGGCAGTGAGGTGGCATACAGTGCCCAGTCTGCAGTCAGGAAAATGAGTCTGAGTTCAAATCTGGTCTCACTAGCTATGTAACCCTGGGTAAGTCTCTCCTGTTTGCCTCAGTTTCCTTATCTGTAAAATAAGCTGGACAAGGAAATGACAAATCACTTCAGTATCTTTGCCAAGGAAACCCCAAATGGGGTCATGAAGAGTTGGACACAACTAAAAAACAATCAAAAGTATATGGTACATAGGTAAGTAACTAATTTGTAGAGAATGTAAGATCCTATTGGGCTTATTTATGTTGATTATGAAAAAAGGATTTGATTTGATAAAAGCAAAATACTGTATTATGAGCCCTTTTTAGAAAGGTGTTACCTATTGTTATATCAAAGTCATTTTATACCAAGACTCTTTGGCTACTCTAACCACAGAAACATCATCTGAAGCATAAAATAGGGAGATATGAGCTCACTGAAAGGATTTACCACAGTAATGGAGGAGATCTAGTGCAAAATATGGGTCACAGAGGGATTCTCTACGGATAATGAGGAAATCCTTCTGTTTGTAGATAATGCGTTCATTGCTTCAAACCTCCAAACATTGTAAAGTCTCTTGGAAGAAATCTGTAATCATTCAAAACAGTTTGGTCTGAGCCTAACATAGGAAAGACTGGATGAATAATGTACATTGCCCTGATTTCATCATGTATTTGGATGGACACCCTATAGATCTTGCCCACCAAGAGACATGCCTCGGATAGACAATAAAGATGGATGGGTTCAGCCCAGAGTTAAATGAGAGGAACGGAACAGGCTGGTTTGTTTTAGGAAAGTACAAAGATCCTCTACTAACCTCAAGGTTCACATGAAAGCAAAAGCCCATTTTTTTCATTCCTAGCTATTGATATTGTTTTTTCAGTTGTCTGAGTCATTTTTCAGTTGTGTCCAATTCTTTGTGACCCCATTTGGGGTTTTCTTGGCCAGGATACTGGAGTGGTTTGCCATTTCCTTCTTCAACTCATTTTGCAGAAGAGGAAATTAAGGCAAACAGAGTTAAATGACTTGCCCAGGGTCACACAGCTAGTAGGTATCTGAGACCAGATTTAAATTCATGAAGATGAGTTTTCCTGACTCCAGGCCCTAACTCTGTCCACTGCGCCACCTAGCTGCCTGCTGGTATTGCTACAAGGAAACAAGATATGAATATACAAAGAGTTAAAAATGAATACCATACATTCGTAATAGGGGACTGGGCAGTGAGGTCCAAATGTTAACTACGTGAACAATAGATATCCTCTGCCTGCTACCAAGCCATATGAAGCCTGGTGAACTTATATCCAGAAATACCGTCCAAGTACCTTAAGCCGATTATCCCACCTAACCTCCACTTAAAGTAACTAAGAAGGTGCACCTAGGTGGCGCAGTGAATAGAGCACCGACCCTGAAGTCAGAAGGAGCTGAGTTCAAATCCAGCCTCAGAAACTTGACATTTACTAGCTGTGTGACTCAGGGCAAGTCACTTAACCCCATTGCCTAGCCAAACAATAAATAAATAAATAAATAAAGTGACTAACAAGATGCTGACACCTTTATCACATGGGAACACCAATATCACTATTGAATCAATCAATCAGAAGTGCGAACTGGGTGTGAACAAGTGCCAGACATCTCTGTTGAATCAATCAATTAAATGCATTAAACTAATATGCAGCTTGTCACAGTGTGTGTAGTTCTTCTATAAAGTAGCAAGCCGGTTCTGAGACCTAGCATTTCTGTTTTTGGTAACATAGAGGAAAGAGCAGGGCCAGCTAGGCTCCTGACAAGGAATCACTTTAGAAAGGGGTGAATAGAGCCTCTGTCTACACATCCCCCACCCCCAACCAGAGGAGGAACATGTCAATTTCAAAGGGTTGGAGAAGTTGGACTTCTTACTAATGTTCTAGCAACATTCCCAGGACAGCAGGGTCTGCATCAGAAGCTAAGGACTCCAAGGAAAGACAACTTTGAGATTCTACAAGGGGTCCAGCAGAAAGTTATACTGCATCTAAGGGTAAACTTCTTGTACATCCCATGAACCAGAGCAAAGAACTCCTGGCAAAATGACTTCTGGGAGCTGAGTCACCCCCTTTGGCAACGTGTTCTAGGCTTGAGCTCGTTTCCTTCTGGATTCTCTATATGCTTGGTGGAGGGTATGCACCCAGTTTGGGGAGATGTTTATGCAAATTGTTCTTACTGTATCACTTTACTAAATACTTATTTGTAGAGGCTAATTGATGTCTAATGGATAATCATGGGAAAGTACACTAGCAGGCCTTTTGAGCTATGTCATTAAAAGGGGAGCCCCCAGGCCCTAAGAGTCCCCTGGAAGTCAGAGGGGAAAGTGGAAGCTATCCTCTTGGGGATAAGCCTGACATATAAGAAAGGGTTGAGAGCGAAGCCCCGAAGCATGTATTATAGAGTGACCTTTTCCCTTTCCATGTCAGAGAAAGTGCAGGTATTATTTGACTATCTGCTGTAGGTTTACTATCTGCATGACAAAAAACCTTTTAATTAGCTGCTTAGATAAAATTACATACGCAAACAAAAAGCTGGAATTGATTAACTCTTTTCTGTTGGATTTCCAGTGAGGAGCAGGAAGAATTCTCTGGTCCTCTGGCTGGAGGAAAGTAAGTAGTGGCAGTGACCATATCTCCCCATCTGGCTAATGTATGATCATGTTTCTTTTGCCTCTGTGTTTTTTTTCCCTTGATCATAGTAAGTGAGTATCAGAAACAGAAAGGCCATGTTATAACCTTATTAGTTTTGAAAGGTTGGAAAACCCATTACAGGCCCAGCAACTATAATCCATAGCAGAGTCTATGGGTAGCAGCAGATAAGCCTAGGCAAGAGTGGCCTTAATGAGTAAATTGCTTGATTCAGCCCAGTAGTGGATTAATTCAGCAGCTAAAAGACCCCATCCAAAAGCAAGTGTCTTGTACATCAGCAATGCCACACCACTAAGTGAATTTAGTAGTGGTGGAGAATGCTTTGTAAATACCATTTGAAGTCTGAGTCCACTCTTCCAAGGGACCACCATGTTAGAGTAGAATGTGCTCCTGGTTTGGTAGATTACACTTTAGTTCTTGCTATATTGTCTTTGTAAATATTCCTCTGTAAAAGCTGTTAACAAAAGACCCCCCTCCAGGCCCAAAAAGGGATCCTAAATGAATAGAGTATGATCACAGATTACAAAAGTGTTTATTGTCTGAGAAGAGCTTGCAAGGGAGAGAAGAACTTGCAAGGGAGTTGAGAGTTCTACAGCTGCTCAAAGAGGAGTGGGAAAGGGTGAGATATTTGTGGTTTCTAGAGACTTTCATGCAAGGAGTGAGGAGGTTAAGGGTGGGGGGGAGCATGTTTAGAAAGTCCTGAGCAAGGTTTTGAATCAGTGGCTGCTGCTCAAGGTTGCCTTTGAGCTGGTCAAGGCTGGTTCTGTGGTTTCTGGAAGCTACAGGCATCTCCAAATTTGACTAGAGTTCACTTGCAAAGGATCACTGGTATGTCAAGCAGCCCTGGGCTTTAAAAGTCCTTCTGATTGGCTGGTTGTTGTGTTACTCCAATGTCCTGCCCCCTTGTGAAGAAGGGAAGCTCCAACATATCCAGTCATTACAAAGCCCATGTTCACAAAGCAAATTGGTTAACTATATAAGGTAGATATTAACTGACAATTTATATTGGAGGGAGTATATCAAATGAGGATTTGTGAATGCTGGTATAGAAAAAAAAACAACTTCCCAACCCTTCTAGGTTATCCTTAGAACCATGAAAGGAGCAGTATCTGGCTGTATTCCAGGGAATCAACCTGCTAGTCTAAGTGTGTGTAGAGAGATTAGCTCCAGAACCTATGTGCAATACATAGGACAATGGAAAGGTACATGGTAAGTGCAATCAACTTACGTTCCAGAACCAATGAGGAGCTCCAGGAAAGAACATAACTAAAAAACTGGAAGCAAGGAATTGCATGATAGAAAAAGAAGATGGGCTGGTTATGTTTTGAGAGTGAGGGATGACAGGTGAATATCCATAGTGCCCCACTGAAATATCAGGAGAAAACTAGGAAGGCCTCTAGCACATTAGGTAAAACTTCTGTGATGTGACACATCATGGACAGGCATGGTTGGATGGCAACCTGCATTATTGGGAGGAACATATTCTGGAATTGATGAGACATTTCTATTTAAGTGTTTTTTGTATATATGGTAAGTTTTGATGTGGAAATGGGATTAGAAAGATTGTATAGAACTTTATAGGGACTCTGGAAGACAGGGCAAAGTCGGGTATCAAAGAGACAACAGTAAGCCAGGAGACAACACTGGATTCCTGAGTACCGTGTCATGAAAGAGAAAAGGACAAGAAGGGAAACATAAAAATAAATAATAATAATAATAATAGCTAACATTTACATAGCACTTGCAATGTGCCAGGCACTGTGCTAAGTACTTTACAATTATTATCCAATTTGATCCTCACAATGAGGTAGGTGTTGTTGTTCAGTTGTTTCAGTCACATCCAACTCTTCATGGCCCCATTTGGGGTTTTCTTGGCAAATGTACTGGAGTAGTTTGACATTTCCTTCTGCAGCTCATTTGATAGATGAGGATTCAGAGGCAAACAGGGTTAAGTGACTTGCCCAGGGTCACACAGGAAGATGAATTTTCCTAATTCCCAGTCCAATGCTCTCTCTGTTGCACCACCTAGCTGGGAAATAGGTGCTATTATTATTCCCATTTTACCGATGAGAAAACTGAGACGAACAGAGATTAAATCACAACTAGTAAGTGTCTGAGGCTGGATTTGAACTCAGGTATTACTGACTACAAGCCCAGCACTCTATGTACTGCACCACCTAGCCTTTGCCTATAACATATCTGCATAAAAATGGAGGAGGGCCATTACCATGCTTCAGTTCTATCCTCAGCCTGCAGCAACCTTGAGATATAGAGAAAGATTGGGAGCAGGAAATTTGCTACCTAATTTTAAAACTCTGAGGTAATGTATACCAGAGTTCAGAGGTAGGCTATTCAAAAATGAGGAAGAGATCCCTGAAGTTAGATATAGACTCTGCTTAATAAATTATCAAGGAACTGGGCAATGGTTACTAGGAGAAAGCAAGAGGCAAGATGGTTCCCAGAATTTAAAATACAGTTCATTTAGGAGTGATGGCAAACTGGATTGGAGCAGGCCAAAGGCAGAGCATCAGTGGAGCAAATGGGCATAGAGATAGATCAATGGCTGTCATTTGGACAGTTTGACTTTTTCTGGTTTCATTCAATAAATCAACTCATGCCAGGAGTGTGCACTGCATGAGAGCCTTCTGTCTGCTTGATGCCACACAGTGCACAGTCATAACAGCCAATGGCTCAGCTTTGCCTAGGGCTGCCCGTGGGGTGACGGGAAACAGGAGGTTCATTGTGCTCCATGGCATGACAACTGGTTTCTCTTCCTACCTGTGTAGGAAACATGGGAACCATGGCAAGTCACAAGTTCCTTGGATTTCAAGCTCCTCATTCACAAAATGAGAGCATAAGACTAGATAATGCCTAAGAAACAGTCCAGAATTAACATTCTGTGGCATCCTAATGACAAATTTTTGACATTTTACTGTCTTCTGTACATTTCCTCTACTAAAATCTTACCAGTTTATTCTGGCTTTTTGAAGAGGATACCAGCAGATTTGGAAAAGTTCTAGTATGTCTTATTATAGTAGGAGAGACTTCTAAGATGGATGCAGTGACCAGCAATGTTTCTGACCTTCGATTGGCCCAGCTAAGTTTGGACAAATTCATCATCATCATCATCATCATCATCATCATCATCATCATCATTATTATTATTAGGTGAGGCAATTGGGGTTAAGTTACTTGCCCAGAGTCACACAGCTAGTGAAAGATATGTGTCTGAGTTCAGATTTGAACTCACGTCCTTCTGTCTCCAGGGCCAGTGCTCTATCCACTGCACCACCTAGCTGCCCTCCAAGTTCATTATTAAAAGCGAGCCTCCAGTTAATGAATCTCATGAAACTATCCACTAAAACATGAAAGACAGGGGGAGGAAGGGCAGGGTAGAAAGATCAATGGTGAAAGTATCCACACTGATAGATGTGTTCAATAAGTCTGGCATATCAGAAATTGTTAAACTGACAAAATAAAATTGGTATGCTGTGCATCAGAAAAGCTAGAAACTATTTTTCATTTCGGCCAAACCAGTGCAGGGAGGTCTGGCTACAGAAAACTCCTTCCACTAATGCAGTTCAGCAACTCATCCATAACTTCTTTGACATATATTAGCATTGTGCCCACCTCTCAGTTCACTAGGTAACCCTTTAAAAGCATAAGTTGCTCAGCAACATTGTGTGATGACCAACTTTGATAGACTTAGCTCTTCTCAGCAATACAATGATCCAAGACAATTCCAAAAGACTCATGGTGAAAAATGCTATCCACATCCAGAGAAAGAACTGATGGAGTCTGAATGCAAATCGAAGCATACTATTTTCACTTGTTTTTTTGTTTTTTCTTTCTTATGGTTTTTCCTTTCTGCTCTGATTCTTCTTTCACAACATGACTAATGTGGAAATATGTTTAACATGATTGTACATGTGTAACTTATATCAGATTGCTTGCTGTCTTGGGGAGGGGGAGGGAAGGGAGGGAGAGAGAAAAATTTGGAACTCAAAATTTTACAAAAATGCATGCTGAAAACTATCTCTACATATTAATTAGGAAAAAATAAAATACTATTAAGGAAAAAAAACTCCTTTTACTTTGCCCATTCGAAACTCCCAGATGGAAGAGCTAAAAACAACAACAACAACAACAACAAAAAACCCAAACTATAAGTTGCCGCTTTGTAACGAGAGGAGTGAGTTTTTCACACTGAGAATTACAGACATTCATGAAAGTATAGGTCCAGATTAAATATATGTTATATAATAGATATATAGATATATGCATATATGTGCATATGTTAAGTCAATTTGACTTTATATCTCATTGATCCATTACCTCTTTGCCTGAAAAGAAAATTATATTTGTCCCTATATCTAAAGTTAAAAAATATAAAAAATATAAGATCCTATTGTGCTTATATTTTAACTAAGAAAAAGCATTTGCTTTGGTAGAACAAAATGCTACATTATAAGCTCTTTTACAAAAAGGTGTTTTTACTCCAAACATCAAAATCATTGCAGATTTCTTTGAAGCTATAACAACCAAAATAACTGTAGGTATAGAAATTTCTTCCACTAGTGAAACTCACCTTTCATTTATATTCATTTAGAAAGATTGCCAGGAATTTTGTTATTAATTTTTCTAGTTCAGGAAAATAATCTTTTGGTAATTTAATTGGTATAGCATTGAATAAAAAGGCTAAGAAATTAGAGGACTTGACCATGGTCATATAGCTACTGTATATCAAAGGCAGAACTGAAAATTCCCCATATGGGCAAACAGAAGTATTTGAGCCTCATAAAATTTTACATTATTTAGATAATGTGAAACTTCAATTTAAAATTTCAATTTTAAAGTATAAAACAAATTTCATGTGCCAGATAGATAGAGGGTGTGACTGGGCAAGAGATGCTTCATAATGTTTGCCAAGATAAGATGCTGAGTTCAAAGGCTGGCTTTCGCTATTACTGGAAATAAGATAACAGGCTCCTCTGGGCCAAAGCACAAATAGTGCAACATAGCTCTCCCCAAATCATAAGGTCTTTGAGAGTTTAGAATCTAGCCAGTGGTATCAAACTAAAATGAAAATCCCTGCAGACTGTATATTGAATTAGAAAAGCACAAATTCACATTAGCTATCTTGCATTCTTTTTTTATTTAATTCGTTAAACATTTCTCAATTACCTTTTAACCTGGTTGGGCACACTTGGGAGTTTTGCAGGCCTGAAGTTTGACAATTCTGGCTATATCATCTCACGAATCATAAACACTTCATACCTACGAGGCTTTAGCAGGGAAAATATACTGTGAAGAAGTGACATCAGGAGTATTTAGTGCTTTAGAAACAAACATAGCTTCTTACATGCTAGTGTTACAGGATTACAAAATAAAAGACGATGAAGCAGTACCTTGTACAAAATCTAAGAACTGTTTATTTTTATTTTAATTCATAAATGTCTCTCTGGCCAAACTTCATAAACTCCTGGAACAAGCTACTAACTGCAGAACAGCATGGTACACTTAGGATGGCTGAATAAAAGCAGCCAGTCGTGCAGGGATTAGCACAATGAGATGGAAGAGCATTTCTAGTTTGTTCATTTTCCTAATCCATTATTATTACATTTGGGGGTCTTATCTGCAAAACCCTCAGCTTTGGGTGCCTTCTCTTATTCATAATTGGGAGGAAAACAGCCTAACTGCCATCCAGAAACTAGGGACAGCCTGCTGAAAGCAATCAAATGCACAGGTACAAAACAGAGGCCGGGGAACAGGTTTGAGTAAGCACATTATTTGAAACTGGCATCACACATAATGTTCAGCAAAGGGCTAATGTCCAGCACTACCATGCAGTATAAAGCAAAATACTATAAAAGGCTAAATGAAAGAGTAAAAAGCACTTTTGATTTCATGATTGTGAGGCATGGCTTCTAATCCTGGTTCTGCTACTAAAAATAATCGGCCATTAAGCACCTACTATGTGTGTGCCAGGAGTGGGGATACAAATACAAAGAATGAAACATTACCTACTCTGAGGGTGCTCACATAGGTGGAACTAATAAAATATCATACTCTGCTACTTACAAAGAATTTTCCTTACTCTGTGAAGTAAGTAGAACAAGTATTAATACTACCCCATTTTGAATATTATTGTGCTATAAGAAATGATGAGCAGGCAGATTTCAGAAAAACCTGGAAAGACCTACATGAACTGATGATGAGTGAAGTGAGCAGAACCAGGAGAATGTTGTACACAGTAACAGCAACATCGTGCGATGATAAACTTTGATAGACTTGATTCTTATCAACAGTACAATGATCTAAGACAATTCCAAAAGACTCATGATGGAAAATACTATCCACTTCCAGAGAAAGAACTGTGGAGTCTGAATGCAGATTGAAGCATCCTGTTTTCACCATTTTTTTTGTTTATTTTTTCTTTCTCTTGGTTTTTCCCTTTCATTCGGATTCTTCTTTCACAGCATGACTAATGTGGAAATATGTTTAATATGACTGTACATGTATAGCCTCTATCAGATTGCTTACCATCTTGGGGAAGGGGAAGAGAGGGAGGGAAGGAGAAAAAAGTTTGAAACTCAAAATCTCATAAAAGCAAAGGTTGTAAACTCTCTTTAATTGTAATCAGAAAACAATAAAATATTATAAAAAAAATACAACTCCATTTTACATATGAGAGTCAGCCAATCAGCTAGCACTTATAAAGTACCTACTATGTCCTGGTGTTAGGTCAAGCATTAGAAATTCCAAGAAAGGCAAAAGATAATCCCTGCTCTGGTAGTCAAAGGTGTCAGAGAAGTGGAATGCTTTGCCCAATCTCAAACATGGTAGAATCACGATTGGAAGCTTGTTTGCTGTTTGCTGTTGTTTTACCCTAAGTCAGTGTTTATTGTGCTAAACCCATTATACCAACTATCTGTGTGAGCTCTCTATCCTCATTTGTAAAATGAGAAGGGTGGGACTAGATTATTTAATCTTTAAAGTCTCATTTAGCTCTGAGAGTTTCCCAGCTCTAGGATTCTCTCCTATTCGAATTAGGAAACTATTCATATTTCAGGGAGATGGCAAAATGAGGTGGGGTGGCAGTGGAGAGAGAGTTGAAATTGAAACTGAACATTAGACAGTCCTCAGACTAATGTGAGACACCCAACGATGGTTGACCATAGAATCACAGCAAAGCTGGAAGAGACCTTAGAGAGCATCTCATTAGCTGGACCAGAGCATACCCTAGGGCTCTGACATTTGAAATGTCCCTACTGATTGATTTAGAAATAAAAAATACCCCTTGATTTGTCAGGAAGTTTGCCCCTTCTCCAGCTTTTCAGCTGCCTATTCCAATGGCAGTTATGGTATTGCTCGCCACCTTGTGGACATTACCCATCTCTCTCATTCTCTCTCTCTCTCTGACACACACAGAGAGAGAGAGAGAGAGAGAGAAGAGAGAGAGAGAGAGAGAGAGAGAGAGAGAGAGAGAGAGAGTAAAAGCTGGTAACATCGTAAGTGAGGAAAAAGATGATTCTCAGCAGCCACTTTGACTGCTCAATCACATTTTGGAAAATGCAGCCTGACTCACAGGTTATTTGGGGGGGGGGGAAAGGATGTACTTCATCGGGGTTTGTTTCCTTAATTAATCCACAACAGAGTTGTTTTTGATAGACAGCCCAAGATTATGGCAAATAAAAGGCTCCAGGAATCTAGACTCAATAATTTTGCTGGCTTGAGAACAAAGGGAAAAAAAGTAGGTAAATAGTACCTGGATTCTCCAGTAATTACTCCATCTTATAAATTACTGTTTTCTCTTATTCCAGTCTGCAATCTGTCATTCCGGCAAGTATGATATATTAATTTCTAGCCAAAGAAATATCTAAAGGGAGAAAAAAAGCAGACTGGGTACTGTGCAGTTTTTTATTCATTCCTTCATTCAACAAGCATTTATTAATCACCTACTGTGTGCCAGATACTGTACTAAGTAAAGGGTATACAAAGACTAAAAAAAATAAACAAAATGATCCTTTGTCTTGAGGTGCTTATTGAAGAAAAACAATAAGAATACAGAAAATTATATACAAATATTTCACAAATCTTCACACCTAGTGTAAACTTAGTATCAGCATATTGTAAAAATTATAACCATTTAGTTTCAGTATGCCCTTTTCTCCATATAGATTCAAAACTCATCTAAATACAATGACATGAAATAGAATGTAATGTGTTTGCAGAAAATTCATATTCAGTCTTCTTCTAAAATCTCTATGATAAACATTTCTGATTTTTCCGTTAGAGAAAATATTCTGATTTATAACGATGAGGGGATCTTACTTAGGCCAATGACTCCAGGCTACAGCTAATGTAATGCTGATATAATGCAATGAACTCTGTGTATAGCCCTTAAATTTGAGAAGCAAACCTTAACTGTCATTTCTTAGGCAGCAAGAGGTAGAATGGGAGATTTACATGATCTCTTGAAGGTCCTTTTAATTCTAATGTTCTATGCCTTTTCTCTTTTAAAAAAATTTATCTGGAGTAGATAAATCTAATCACAAAATAAATAAGAAAGAAATTAATGAGGAAAATAGAATTTTAGTAAATTAGATATTATAATATTAGAGAGAATATATATTATAAATCATATATTCTGTACATGTATGGTAAATATATAATGTATGTTATACATACATACATATATATGTATATATATATACATACATATATATATATATATAATTAGAACACTGGAGAAAATTAAATAAGGATAGAAAAGAATATGTTTTTTTCGGTGGTACATGGCACCTACACAAAAATTGACCATGTATTAGGCCATAAAAACCTCATAATCAAATGCAGAAAGGTTAAAATTATTTATCTGAGATAGACAGTATAAATTTGGCTTAGAATGGAAAAGAAGGAAGAGAGTGGGCTGGGTTGTCTTTGGGAAAATACAATGCTTCTTTGCATGCCCCAAGCTTCTCAAGAAAGCAAATGTCCATCTTTTTAGTACTAACATTCTACCAGTGTTGCTATATGGCTGTAAGACATAATTGCCTCTGAAGAATTAAAAATGAGTAACATGCATAGGACAATGGGAAAGTGCACAATGTGTGCCACCTGCCATACAGAAACAATGAGGAACTCCAGAGAAGAACTAGAGTAGATGGCATCATCAAGAAATTGTATAATAGGGGCAGCTAGGTGGCGCAGTAGATAGAGCACCAGGCCCTGAAGTCAGGAGGACCTGAGTTCAAATACGGCCTCAGACCAAACACTTGACACTAACTGGCTGTGTGACCCTGGGCAAGTCACTTAACCCCAATGGCCTAACCAAAAAAGAAAAAAAAGAAATTGTATAATAAAAAAAGAAGATGGGTTGGTCATGTGGTAGAAGTGAGGGGAACAGTCAGAGTGCTCCATTGGTACCCTTGCAATGTCAGGAGAAAGCTAGGACAACCACTAGCTTATTAAGTGGACACCTTATGGTGAAATTATGGAAAGATATAGATAAGAACCACATAGGATGGGGAGGCATGAATAAGATGCTTTGTGAACTGTTGGAATTCCTATTGATGAGAATCTCAGATCCATTTGAATAATAGAAAGAACGCAGGATTCTGAGACTGAGGACCTGGGTTCAAATCATAGCTCTGTAACTTAATGCTTCTATGATCTTAAATAAGTCACTAATCCTCTTAGGCTTTGGCTTTTCTCTTCTGAAAAAAAATGCGCTGATGGGTTTAGATCATGGGTTCTTAACCTGCGGTCCATGAACTTGTTTTTAATCTTCAATATTTCAATAACTGGATTTTAATATAATTACTTTATGTAATCCCATGTATTTTATTTAATGCTTTGAAAAATATTTTTATGAGATGGGTCCCATACTGCCAAAAAGATCAGTAGTACACAAAACGTTAAGACCCCCTGGACTAGATGATCTCTAAGGTATAGCTATAATTTTCTTTGTTGCTAGGCTGTAGATGCACTGAGGTGTGGTGAATAGATAGCCTATAAGGTTATGGTTCAGGTTCCTCCGGCACTTAGATATACAGGCTTGAGTAGGTATGAGCTTTAGTTTCCTTATCTATAAGATGATGACGACAATGATGACAATGATGATGATATTAATAATATAATATTGGCAGCATCTACCTCAGCAGAGTTGTTACAAAGGTCAAATAAGATAATGTTTAAATTTGCCTCTGCAACTTTTACCCTTCATTCCTGGGAGGCCACAGAGTACAGCAGAAACACAGATGAGTGAGGAATTAGAGCTCTTGGGTTCAAATCTTGCCCTGATGATTACTACCTGTGGACCTTGGATAAGACATGTACTTCCCCTAGATCTCACTTTTTTTTTAACCTGAAAAATTGGACTAAGTATTGGACTAAATGGTTACTTTGGTACCTTCAGGCTAGCCAGGAATTGGGAACCTACAGCCTCAAGGACACATGTGGCCCTCTAGGTTCTCCAAACTGCTTGAATTCATTTAAAGGGTCCCACTTGAGGACCTCTTGGCTGCAGGTTCTCCACTCTTGCTAGACTCTAAGTCTAATCAGACTCTTGAAGACATAAACTCAAAGCCCTTCACTATCTTAATTCATAGTTAACATGTTAATTGTTTACTGTTTATCTCTCCTAGAGGTATTTCCATTTTGACAGGGGAATTTTGAAGTCAACAATACTTTATTAAGCACCTACTATTTGCTAGATACTGTGCTAAGCACTGGGGTTACAAAGAAAGGCAAAAAATATTCCCTGCCTTCAAGGAGCTCCCAATCTAATGGAGACTCCAGGCAAACAACTGCATACAAAAAAGATGTGAACATGATAAATTGGAGGTAATCTCCAAAGGAAGGCATGAACATTAAACAGGATTGGGAATGAATTTTTTACAGAAGGTAAGATTTTAACTGAAATATGAAAGAAGCCAGAGAAACCAGGAGGTGGAGACAAAGAGAGACATAATTCCAGGAGGGCATAGATAGTAAAAATGCACAGAGTCAGGAGGTGGAGTGTCTTGAGCAAGGAATAGCAAGGAGGCAAGTGTCACTGGATGGTGCACTGGAAAGAAGAGAGTAAGATGTAGGCAGACAGGTAAGGTAGGAAGGAGGTAGTCTGGTACGGTAAAAAAAGAAACTGAATTTGACATCTGAGAACCAGTGTTCAAATCTCAGCACTGCACCCTTGTGGCCCCGGGCAAGTCGCTTAAACTTTCTGGCCCTCAGATTCTCTGTATATAAAATAAGAAGGTTAGACTGGAAGGCTTATCCAGTCCTTTCTAGCTTTTTCTACATAATCCTAAATGTCTCAGAATAAAGGGCTATGTCTCCAATGGTGGAATTTTATACTAATGATGGAGACATTTGGGAGAACACAAGTTTTAAGAGGGATGCCTCAAATTAGTATGGGAGTAACTACTTCCTCTACTTATGGACAGGAAAAGCCTATTTCTCTTTAAGACAACAAGGTTGTGGATTCGCTATTTTTTCTTGGATTCTTTGAGCCATAACTGTTAACTGCATAATTAATCAAACCTGCACATTTTCTTCATTTTTGTATTTGTAGCCCTCACACAGAGCAGTAGCTAGGTGGCACAGTAGATAAAAACTGGGCCTGGAATCAGGAAGACTCATCTTCATGAGTTCAAATCCAGCCTCAGATACTTATTAGCTATGTGGCCCTGGACAAGTCACTTAACCCTGTTTGCTGTAGTTTCCTCATCTGTAAAATCAACTGGAGAAGGAAATGGCAAACCACTCCAGTATCTCTAACAAGAAAACCCTAAATGGGGTCACAGAGAGTTGGGCATGACTGGAAAATGACTGAACAACTGAGAAAGCAATACCAAAATATTAGCAATACCAAATAAAAGCAATACCAAAAATGTTAGGAATGAAAAGATAGACCTTTGCTTTCATGGGAAACTTGGGTCAGTAAAGGATCTTTGTGCTTTCCTAAAAGCAATTCAGCCTGTTATTTCCCTCTTGTTTAACAGTGGATAGAGGGGCAGCTAGGTGGTGCAGTGGATAGAGCACCGGCCCTGAAGTCAGGAAGACCCCTGAGTTCAAATCCAACCTCAGACCAAACACTTGACACTAGCTGTGTGACCCTGGGCAAGTCACTTAACCCCAATTGCCTAAAAAAAAAAGAAAAAGAAAACACCAAATGCAGTCATGGCGAGACAGACATGACTGAACAACAAAAAAGAATTTATATACCACTCTAAGGTTTACAAAGTACTTTCCGTATGTAAAGCATATTTTCCATTTGATCCTCACAACAACTCTGTGTGGCAGGTGCTATTATTATCCCCATTTTACAGATGAGGAAGCTGAAGTTGAAAGAAGTTAAATGACTTGCTCAGAGTCACACATCTTGTAAGTGTCCAGGGTGGGATTCAATACCAGGTCTTCCTGACTCCAAGGCCCATACTCCATCCACTGAACAAGTTAGCTGCTTCAATCTGACCTATGCTTGTAGCTGATAAGCTCCCCAGGAGAAAAAAAAATGATACCTATCACCTCATTGGCAAGACCAAAAACTGACCAATTAATGGTGCATTTAATGCACTAATGGGATAGAACTGATGCAACTGGAGTTAAGCACTGTGGGTTTTAATTTAGACCAGGGGTGGGGAACCTGTGGCCTTCTGAATCCTTATGTGGGGCCTTTTGACTGAATTTATTTGTTCTGTAAAATTTGGATTTAGTCAAAAGGCCACACTCAAAGAGTCAGGCCACTTGTGGCCTTAAGGCTGCAGGTTCCTCACCCCTGATTTAGACCTTTTAGTAACCATCTTTCTTCTTTGTCTTTAACTCTTTGGTAAATGGATATTTTAAGCCAGGAAGTAGGAAGGCGGCAGATTACTCACTTATGCAGGGTCAGCCTCATTTGCCTGTTATGCTGCAACTTTGAAAGAGCTTTGAAGATCATTGTCTCTCTTGGTGTAGGAAAAATATTAGGATAGCTGCTGAAGTGACTGGGTCCCCTGGAAGAGCTTATATATTATTTCTTTCAAAGTTGAAGCACCTGTTTTTTTCTTGAGCAAATATTTTAAGGATTTTATGACATTTGACTAGCAAGTTCCCCTACTGCTGAAACAGCCACACCCCAGGGAAGAAGGGATAACTTGGAATGTGCTGTTAAGGATGCAACTACCAAATTCCTTTGGCATTATTCTCTGTGCCTTAGACCTCAGGTATCTTGGCAGCATTAGTTGGCACATGAATCCCTGCATTGGGGCACTTGGGAAACAAACAAGTGCTATGTAAAACTCTGCCAAAATAAGCAATGTAATTAATTTCTCCTTCTATGGTAGGCACTGTGCATTGCTACTCAGTTGTGAAAGTTGGCTGTAGGTATTTTAATGCAGAAATAATGTTGCACATATTTAAAGGTTCTTAGTTTAACTTTTATTCAGTGATACTTTAAAGACAAGTATTTCATACAGAAACATAACTGATGTAAATTGGCTGTCATAAAAAAGGGATCAGAAGAGCATAAAAAAACTCTTGGTAGACAAATTCTTGACTCTTTTTCTAGACTGAAAAATAGAGCATCCAAAAGCAGTTAATTTAGAATATAAGCTCGTATGTAAAATGTTGCAGCAAAGGATGACAGGAGATTGTGAGCAGTATCACTTTAAAAAACAAAGATAATGAGAGAGAGTAAAAACCGGTTTAAAAGAAAGCTTGGAAAGAGACCCAACAAAATAAAATTATCTTGAGGATGTTTAAAGATGAAAATGGAAGAACAACAAACAGGAAAAATGGAAAAGATCTGCAAATGTTTTTATAATTAACCTTTTTTTCATCATCACAGAAAGTGGAGCCACAATTCTCGAGCTCTAACATCACAATCCCAAATTGTCTTCTAGAGGACATAAAATTGACTTTAGGAAGAAATGTTACTGGAGGAAATAAATGGGGAAAGCAGTAGTGTTAGACCAAATTTACATACAGGAGATCCATTCTAGAAGCAACATAAGTGTGACAGCATGAGTCACAAGATATCTGAAGGAGGGAAAGATATGAAAGGTATGGGGAAAAAATTGTACTTCATTAATTCTCAAAAAATGTGACTGTGAAAACATTTACACCTATAGACTATACAACCATTTTGCCCTCTAGATAATCTTCATGAAAATCATTAATACATGCATCAAGGCATCATTGATGAGGGTATATGTGAGGAATTGGTAGGCTTTCCCAACTGATATTCTGTAGTAGAATTCATATTTAACACTACATAACTGACTGAAAGGTGTAGAGAATACAGAGTCACACTGTGATTGTTTGTTGATTCCAAAAAGTAATTTAATTTGGTAGAGCAAAACACTATCATAAAGATTCTCTTCCAATGAGGGTGCCTCTCATCATACTATAATAATTTTGATAACAATCATCATAATAATTTTGAAAAATTATTACTGAAGAATGTAATACCAGAGATAATCTTATTCAGCAGTCTTCTGATCACAAATATACATGAGGCATAAAACAGGGAGATTCACACTTGACAATCATGTTTGCCACTGTGATCGAGAAGATCCATTATGGAGCTCAAGTTAAAAATAGTTTCTCTAAGAATAGTGAGGTCCTCCAGCTTGTGGGTGATATAGTTCTGGATCTGGAATTAAAACTTAAAAGTCATTAGTCTGAGTGTCCCACTGTTCTCCCCTAGGGAATCCATAAAGCACAGGGAGGAGGGAAAATTCACAGGGAAAGACATCAAGGAATACCCAACCCCTATAGCTGCTTTATTCCAACAAAGTCCTACTTGTCTCCTCTCTCCTCCTTACAGTACTAAATTTTACATAAATGATACAACGAAGTCTGTTCTTTAAAATACCAACATTGAAATCTCTGCTTCTCCTTGCTATTATGTTCTAGTTGTAGTCACACTCAGCATGGGAAGAAACCCTATGTTCCTCAGAATTAGTGACTGCACTTGCTTCCTTCCTGCCCCAAAGCTCATGCCCTCCCTAGGGTTTCTGGGCTTTTTTGGACTCCTTATTATGGCAAATGCTTTATAGCTATTAAAATTATCTAACAATGGGTGACAAAGTCATTGTTTTTATTTTATTCATTTTTCAGGATCAATAACTTGCTTGTACATCTCAGACTGATGTTGTTATAATTTCATACAATATTTTTTCATGGTTCCTTTTGATTCAGTGTTGATTTTTTTTTTGCCTTTGCTCTCATTAGTTAACAGTCTGCTTTACACAGAGAACTGGCCCTTAAACTACTTCTATATCTCTAATCAAGCATTTTTTATCTGTTAGGATCTAGTATGGACAGCATACTAAAAAGCAGAGACAACACCTTGCTGACAAAGGTCCATATAGTCAAAACTATGGTTTTTCCAGTAGCAATATATAGCTGTGAGAGTTGGACTATGAGGAAAGCTGAGCACTGCAAAATTGATGCTTTCAAATTATGGTGCTGGAGAAGACTTTTGTCCCTTGGACAGCAAGGATATCAAATCAGTCAATACTTAAATAAATTAATTCAGGTTATTCACTGGCAGCTAGGTGGTACAGTGGATAGAGTGCTGAGCCTGGAGTCAAGAAGACTTATCTTCCTGAGTTCAGATCTGGCCTTAGATATTTACTAGCTGTATGATCCTGGGCAAGTCACTTAACCTTGTTTGCCTCAGTTTCCTCATAGGTAAAATAAGCTGCAGAAGGAAATGGCAAGCCACTCCAGTATCTTTCCAAGAAAACCCCAAAAGGGGTCACAAAGAGTCAGACACAACTGAAAAATCACTAAAAAAAATTCACTGGAATTTTTTAAGCTAAAACTTAAAGACTTTGACTACATAATGAGAAGATGGGACTCTTTGGGTTAAGACCCTGATTCTGGGAAAGATTAAAGGCAAAAGGAGAGGGGGGCAGCAGATGATGAGATGGATAGATAGTGTCATGGAAACAACAAACATTAATTTGGACAGACTTCAAGAGATAGTGCATGACAGAAGGGTCTGGCATGCTGTGATCTCTGGGTTCACTAAGAGTTGGACATGACTGAACAACAACAGGATAGAATCATTTTCCTTTCTTGTGATATTGTTTGGTGCTTGCCATGTCCAGAGCCTTTCTACTGTCTTTTAAAATTAAATTTCCTTTTTCATTATGAATTTAATAAATGTTAATGATTACAGATGTTTCAATATGCAAAGAAGAAAAAGGAGGACCATATTTACAATTCTCTCTCTCTCTCTCTCTCTCTCTTTTTTTTTTAGGCAATTGGGGTTAAGTGACGTGCCCAGAGTCATATAGCCAGCAAGTGTCAAGTGTCTGGTCTGAGGCCAGATCTGAACTCAGGTCCTCCTGACCTCAGGGTCGTTGCTCCATCCACTGCGCCACCCAGCTGCCACCACAATTCTCTTTTTGAAGAGGTATGAGAGACTGTGTGGTATAATGGAAAGAGAGCCGACCTTTGACCCAGAAAGATCTTACGTCTGACATATACTGACTATGTGATCCTTGGCAAGTCACCCGATCTCTCAGTGTGCTAGGAAACTATGACTGTATGTTGTAGAGAAAGTGCTGACCTGCACTTAGAGGAATTTTGTTACTGGTGGTTCTCTCAAGCAATGAAATCACAGATCCATCCCCTTTCCCTATTTATGAAATAGAGATATGAGACTGGTAATCTGCTGGTCTTTGGTGTCTTCCATTTCTTAATCCAGTGCCATTGTATTGTGTGTTCACCTTTGCACTCAAGTTAACAAGTACCAATGTATGCATTGACTCATTGGAGAATATAGTCAAGTTCTACAGAAAATCACTGTTTCTTCATCCTTGCAATACATTGCTGCATAAGATGTAATTTTTCCATGGCAGTTTTTTTTTTTTGCTTGTCATGAATCCTGCAAGGCAAGATGACCAGGCATTCTATGGAATCAATTTCTTTTTGTCTTCGGCTATATGTTGGAATTAGCTCTTTCATTTGTTTCTCCAAGAATCTGTGAGCTATTCTCCTTTGTTGCAATTCCCTTATGTCTTTTGTTTTCATTTATAGCTAAAATATCAAAGTTGATGGAATTCAATTCATCTAGTACTAAATAAACTCTGGTTATTGGACAGAGGTCTCACAATTAGAATTCTAACTGTGGAAATGAATGCTTACAGGTAGTCTAGGACTGTGATTCTTAATATTCTTTGAACCCTTTTCCACCACTCAGCATCATCATCAATGAAGAAGGACACACAGGACTAAGAGCTATTTTGTGTTTTGCTTTGTTTTGAGAGGTACAGCCAAAGAATCCATCACCTAAGGACCAAGCTATGGGTGATGAACATCTCTATCTCCACATGCTTAACCAGGTTGTTCTTGGACCTCGGATAGTCTGTCATTTGGACTGGACTGAGTCTTTCCAGTTTGCCAGATGTTTCCAGAGCTTCCATTTTGCTGTAGTGGCCCTTTGATAACCCAGAATCAGCTCCATGTCTGGATGAGGCATTGTAGTAAAACTTTTGTGGAGCATTCCCAAGATAACTTGAAAAAAAAATTAGAATGAACATGGGTGGCTAAAGTTGCATTGTATCTTATCAGGGTTTTTTTTTTTAAGGTTTTCCTGGAAGGCTATGCTACATGAGCAAAAAATTTGAAGGCTGAGTTTAGCATTGTAATCAAATGAAATTTCCATAAAAATCTGACACATATAGAACAAAAGAAAAAATCTAATTTTAAGATAACATTCAAAGACAGCAGAGTTTCAAAAAAAATGGAGGAGATAGAAAGTCATAGTATGATTTTTTTAAAAAAATACACGCAATGTTTCTGGTCTGCAAACATTTGTAAAGACCTACACAATACCACTGCATGCGTAGTCCAGACCCGGTATTGGTACCTGGGATTATCTCAGGGAGCAGAAATGGATGAAGATACAGAGTTCATATTAAACAGTAAGCTGGTTCTGTTCATATTGCTGCTCTCTCCTGGTATGGTTGCTCTGCTGGGATCTGCTAGCATCTTTTCCTTGCTGCTGTCCTCTCTCATGCAGCGAAACCACAACTCAACCTGGACACCAAACAGTCTCTTCTGTTAAGGAGCTTACATTCTACTGGCCTGGTACTACAAGATAATTTGGAAGTGGAGAATGTGCTAGCAACAGAAAACCACCACTACAACAAAACCCTCAACATTTAGAACTTGTACAGATGAATAAAAGACTATTCAGATTATAGCATATTCAGACAACATACTAAATATACATAGGAAATCTGAAAAAAAAAACCCCAACCTTCACCAAAAATGGCTTGGTTTTAATGAATGTAGATTTTGGATGCTCTACTGTATGAAGATAATCTTTGATTGCATAATTAATATAATAATAACAAAGCCTTTCTCAGAATATCAGAGCTAGAAGGGACCTTAAAATCATTAATTCAACCCATTCATTTCACAGATGAGGAAGCTGAGGTACAGAGAGGTTAATTGATCTGCTTAAAGTTACACAGTTAGTTAGTAGAAGACCTAGTATTTGATTCAAACTCAGATCTTTTGACTCCCAGTTCATTATTTTTTAAAATTAATTTCTTTATTCTGAACTTAAGCACAGAATAAAATTAGCATTTCCCTATACAAAGTAGAATAGAAAAAGAGGATTGTACATGAAATGGTATTATGTTACAGCTTGCTTTTTTAAAAAAAATTATATTATAAATTTGATGTATAACTTTCAAAGTTGTCCTGATTGTGATTCCTTTGGCTTTTCTTCCTTTCTGGGCATTAAAAAAATGCTTTAGTGTCCCTCTTTTCATGTTCTTTCTTGCTATCCTGTCCCTAAATCTCTTTTCCTTTACATCTCATACTCCTTCCCCCTACCCCATTCCTCCATACTCTATTATTCTTCTTGGTGACATCATAGTGTAGTGTGGTAGAAAGAGCTCAGGACTTAGAATCACAAGGTCTCCATTTGAAGTTCGCCTCAGTCACTAGTTTAGCCAAAGCCACTGAAGTCTTGCTTTTCTGATGTGACTCAATAGTGGCGTCTGAATGGCTTCAAAAACCCATATAAAAGTTGAAAGCTTCCTGAAAAGAAGAACTTAGCCATCACATTTCACCCAAAGGTTTTATTTGCTCCTTCCATGACTAAGCTTTTAATGATATTAGTTACGTGTTGTTCCCATTTAACTGACATGGGAGACGTGCCTCTCTATATGTATTTGGCTGGCTTCCAAGGCAATTCATTTTCAGTTTTATTAATTGCACCACATGATGGAGCTGGTTGTGTGATAAACATTTGGAAAATGAATTATATGTAAACACTTGAGTGTTTGGGGAGAAAAACAGTAAACCATGACTCACAAAAGTCTAAAAGAAGAGGAAGAAGGGTAGTGCTAAATGAAATGCCTCAGTATCTTCAGAAAGGCATAAAAATAACTTTTCCTGATACGAGTTACAAATGTGGCCAAGATTTATTTGTGTTCCTGTTCTCATGAAACAACATGTCTGCTTCTATTGGTTTTGGCTGATAGCCGTCAGGGATGTCAAACAATCTGTGACCTCACTTTGGCTGTGTGTGGTAGCCTCAACCACATAAACACTGCATAAGCATAGGCACTCACAGTTGAAAAGAATCTAATGGTGCCAGAGGGAGGATTCTGCCCCTTTCAGACTTAACACTTGGTGACTTTTCCTCTCTGTTTTTCTTCCATCAGGAGCAATCTACCTGAACAGGGATTTCAGTGACCCTTCTGTCTCCTGTAACATGGACACACTTCTGCATCTATTCTGACCCTCAGGCTATGGTTCGGCTTACAGTGACCATGATCTCTCAATTGGCAAGTCCTCTCATCTATTGGGAAGAGATTTACAGAGAGCTCAGGACTGTACCAATTAAATATTCAGGGCAGGGGTGGGGAACCTGTGGCCTCGAGGCCACATGTGGCCCTCCAGGTCCTCAAGTGTGGCCCTTTGACTAAATCCAAACTTCACAGAACAAACTCCCTTAACAAAAGTATTTGTTCTGTAAAACTTGGACTCAGTCAAAAAGCCTGCACCCAAGGACCTAGAAGGCCACATGTGGCCTTCCCCATCCCTGATTTATGGTTTAGTGTTAGGATTAGCTGTCACCATTCCCCAGATGCTAGAACTAGTGGGATCAGCACTAGAATGCAGTGCCCATTCATAAAAATGCAGGTTGGGAGAGCCTGCCCCTACATGTTGCTTTGATCCTCCATGTTGCTACAAGCCAAGGCCCATCCTAAGGATGGAGCCAACTCTCCCAAGAATCTGCAATTCCACAAATGACCCGAAGGCTTCCGAGGATCCTTGGCCTGGGAGCAACCCCCATAGACACATACACTGATTCACAATAGCTAAAATTCCCTCTACTTCCACAACCACAGGCACCGACTGACAACAGCTAATGCTCCCTCTGCTTCCACAGTCACTTCATTCTCTTATCACACCACCTCCTTTTTCAATTCCTCTTCCCTGCCTGTCCTTCAAAGCAGATACTCACTTTCACAAACCCCCAAGGGCCAGTTTGCTAACCACCCCTATCAGCATTAAGATAATGCCTTGCTTATTCCTTAATAGCCCAAGCGGGAGATTCCATCATAGAGCAGCTGTTAGCCTTCATTAAGATGTGGACACCATCTTCAGTGTCTTGTTACAGACTACTTGGCTTTAAGGATTGTTCTTCCCCATGCTAGGCAGGCAGGCTAACTCGTTTATCATCAAATTCATGTGATATAGCATTAGTTTTGGAAAGAACCGTACATCTCACCTAGTCCAACCTTCTTATTTTACAGGGAAAGAGTCTGAGGCCCAGTGTAATGCATGATGTACATGTAGAACTGATTTACGGTTGTGTGTGCTTATAAATGCTAGTGGTACACTAATAAGACTTACACTTGTCAATGCATACAATCACATTTTATTGACTGATCAATAATACAAGCATTTGGTCAATAATAAAAATAATGAAATAAATAATGATATAATAATATTAATAATAATACATAATATATCTAATATAATGATAATAAAATGATAAATGATAAATAAAAATAATATAAATAATATCAATCTAGAAACAAACTACCAACTGGATCCCTAAAGGTTCCGGTAGGCATGTTTTGTTTTATTGCTCCTGACAAAGGTTCCTTCTCTGCCCAGATGAAGGCCTTGTGTCTCCATCCCAGGTGGCAAATTTCCATCCATCCATACTGCTCTGGAGTAAATACAGGATGCTCACATTTCCAAGTACAAAGTCTGTCCTAGTATCTACCGAAAATCAGGCTGATTGCTGGGGCCTCCAATGGTTCATGGTTCCAGCTAAGAGTATTTACAAGTTACATTTAAATTTTATTGGTGATCAGTTACTCAAGATTATGATGAAAAGGTATTAATTAAAGCTAACGTCATTAGCAAGTGTTTATCAATTGTTGACCAGATTTGGGACACACACACTTTTAGTGGTTTACCAAATTTTGGGCAGTGGGGGGTGGGAGGTACATTCCTATTAAAGAAAAGCAGCTTACACAAGAACTACTTAGTCACAAAATGGAGGCTTAAACCAAATCAGCATTGCTCATATTAAATTAACATGCTTATTCTTGTTACACCCAGTGTCACAAATGGTAAAAGCAATAGAATCAGGATTCCAAGCCAGGCCTCTGGACTCCAAATCATGCACTTAATGCATTTAATAAATTAAATAAATTTGCTATTCTTTTAAAATCACCTACCATGCTCAGGGCATTGGCATTGGAACTCCCAGTTAGGTCTTAGGTGACCTTTGAAAGAGCAATTTAAGTACAGTGGTTGAGGGTAAAAATTCAAATTGTTAAGGAGTTAAGTAAAAAGCAGATTATAAGGAAGTGAAAGCATTCCATACAGAAAATATTTTCAAGAAGTTTGCCACTGAGAAAAGGGGAATAAAGATGGGCTGGTAGTTATATGGAGAGAGAAGGTTCAAGTGAAGACTTTTTTTAGAAGTAAGACCTAACCATGTTCACATAGGCAGATGGAAAAGAGCCAATGGAGAGGGGGAAGATGACTATTGAAGACAGGAGAAAGAATGGAATCGAAGGCACAGATAGAGGGATCAGTCTTAGTAAGATCTACAAGTCTTCATCTGAGACAGGAGGAAAGAATGGATGATGAGTCTTGGAAGCTTTGGGAACTACAGGAGGAACTATAGGAACTAAGGGAATTCTGGTTGGATGGCCTTCATCTTCCCATTCCTCATGTTGATTCTGTCTTGACTGATCTCTGACCCTTACACTAAACCTGTCATTTTTCATTCAAGTAGAAACATTATGAAAAAAATATTTTCTCTGATCTAAAAACCCTTTCCAGACTTGTCCCTTTAGGAAGCTGAATTAGGGGGCAGCTAGGTGGTGCAGTGGATAAAGCACCAGCCCTGGAATCAGGAGGACCTGTATTCAAATCTAGCCTCAGATACTTGCTAGCTGTGTGATCCTGGCAAGTCACTTAACCCCATTGTTTCACAAAAACAAAAGAAGGTGAATTAGGTGAAGAGCAATTTTCCCTGTTTTAGGGAACTGGATTGAAAATGAAAACAAAGCATATCTCTTCTCTACTTAAAATCCTAGCCTTCCTCATTTCAAGAAGAAATTTGTCTGTGACCTACCCTGTTATTCAGAAAAGATTGCTATATTGATTATTAGGAATTTTCCTTTCTGTCCTTGAGTAGGGGAGTTGACTAGGAAGGAACTGAATAGTGACCAATGTTCTAGAATGTTAACTCACAACTGTGTTTTAACATAATGTGATCTTTAAAAAAAATTACATTTGTATATATACCCACACACATTATGATCTTTTCCTCATATTGTCTTGGGGTAGAGAAATAGCTGAGGGCATAGAGGACCTACGCTAGTTTGGGCCTTTCTCTCTCTAGGCTAGGTATACTTGGATTTAAAATAATGTTAAATTAAAATAAAACTGTTTTTGACAGACTTGTGCCTAAAACACAGGGTAAAGTATTAGTACTTTTCTTCAACACTGCTACTTGGAAGTTTGGGGTTTTTTTTTTTTCATTAGGATAACAGAGAATATAGCCTGAAAAGCAGAAGTGTTGCATCTACTCCTACCCTCAGGTTTTTCTGACACCCTGAAAGGGATTTGGAGGGTGTTTAGACTCTGCAAATGGTTCCAACCCCACCAATGTTATTACCGAAATTTTAGGGGGTGGTACCATTTAGCACTATTTAGCCACTAACAATCACATGAGCTTTTACACACAAATGTTTACTTCAAAAGATAAAATCACAAATATGCAAACTATAATCCCTCTTCCCCCTTCGCACCACTTTAGTCTCTGAGGAGGGGAAGGGGGTTAGGTTCATAGTTTAGCTCCATTCCTATAGAGCATCGTACCGGTTTTGAATCTAAAACCCTTCTCGAGCTCAAATCTGAGGCTCTCTGCCTTCTCAGGGCTTCCATGCTGGACTTGCTGGCTATAACTATACTCCTGTAAACCTAGCTCCAAGATGGTCATGGCTGGAACTACCAGTCATGTGAATATCACCTCCAACACTTGAAACTGAGGACAAATAAAAAACAGAATCAAACACCCCAGGCTTATTTTTCTGAGCTGGGGTAAAAGAGGTAGAGCATGGGGAGGACAGTCTTTCCCCTCTCACCTGTTCAGTTCATGGAGCCCATGTTGTGGGTGAATTGTGATCTTCATCCTGTGGATGCAAAAGATAAGAGTGACTGAAAAGAGCAGCGGGAAGAGCAGACCCGTGTCAGTCTCACCAGTTTTAAAGATGCAGGAAGCCAACCAAAGGAGGCTATCCCCACTGTAGCTAGGTGGTGCATTGTGTAGATTGCAGGGTCTGGAGTGAGGAAGACTCATCTTGAGTTTAAATCCAGCTTCAGTCACTTACTAACTGTGTGACCCTGGGCACAGTTTCCTCATTGTAAAATGAGTTGGAGAAGAAAATGGAAAATCATTCCAGTATCTCTGCCAAGAAAACCTCAAATGGAATCCCAAAGAGGACGCAACTAAAAATGACTGAACAACGACACTCCCACTGACATGGTAGGGGACATAGAGGTCTCCTTATTAGGCAATAGGAACATGCTCCAAAGGTCCCTCAAAGTCTCCTCCATGTTAGGCAAACTGAGCATGCCCAGACAAACCCAGGTTACATTAGTCTTCAGAAAGTATGGCTCTTTGTTAAGGGAATGGAAACTATGGTCCAAATACTCCAAAAATCCTAGCCTCAGTTCTTTTCACAAGATCGTAGATTTAAAATTCAAAGAGACCTTAGAGGATGTGGAAGAGATGAATATGACTACTGTGAGTTTTGGAAAAACATCTTCCCCACAGATAAAGAAATCTTTGGGGCCAAAGAAAGAGCAATGGGGCTGTCAATAGAAACCCTCAGGCTGTATTTTATTCCCTTCCTAACTGGCAACAATATAATGAGCCAGATGGATTCTATCCTAAAGGAAGCCTATACTGTCTTAGATAACCAGCTGTAATAGACCTTTCCAATCAACCATCCAGGTTGTCTTGGGCTAAAAATTAGTTTCACTCTGTCTTTTTGTGGGTTCTGCTGTTCTAGAATTTGTTTAGAGACATTTTTTATAGATAGGTATTTGGAGGGGTTTGGGGGAGAGCTCAAGCAAGGCACTGCTTCCACTCCACCATCTTGGCTCCGCCCCCAATGACTAGCTACAGAGAAATGCATTTTCCCACAGAAAGATCCCATTTGAACTTTTTTAAAACATGTGACCTTCCACATTTCCCCCTCATTTCCCTCATGCTTTGGAATACCATTGATTGGTCAGATATTCTTACCTAGCCTAAAAAGTTATACAATCCCAATCTATGCCCAATGAGGCCTCCAGTACCACCTTTTTCTTTTAAAGATGAGGAAACAGACTCAGAGACCTTGAACAATTTACTCAGTCCCACACCTAGTAAGTTTCAGTGGAGGCATTTGAATCCTGGTCTTTTTGACTCCAGGTTGATCGCTATTCATTATGCTATCCTGCCTCCGGAGGCAATCTAAAAAACCATCCTCGTTGTACAAATGCAGAAACTGAGACCTAGTGAAGGTAAATTACTTTCCCAAGGTCACAAATCTAGTTGGTGGCAAAGCCAAGAGTATAATTGAGTGTTCCTTATTCCTCCTTCAGTGCTCTTTCCATTGTGTGACTATGCCTCTAATTGGATCATTTTTAGAACATTTTGAAGGATTTTTTGTTGAATTGTTTTGGTCTTAAATTTTAAAGTGCATGTTTTACATTCTGAGAGTTAGTGCTGCTGCCAAAAGAAAAAAACAGCTCTTAAAATCTGACACAGTGATTTCCAAATGTTTTGGGATCCCTTTGCATTGTCAAATATTTTTCACAGGCCTTCCTACGTTATAGTAGCTATATTTTTAGTATTTATTGATTGTGAAAATAAGTGATAAAAATCCACTATGAATTCAGTGAAGTTTTAAAATGAATTTGTATTTTGTTCATTGCAATGGCATCTATGCCTATTTTAAAAATTGTAATGCATATATTATAAGAGGGGCAGCTAGGTGGCCCAGTGGATAGAGGGCCACGCCTGGAGTCAGGAAAACTCATCTTCCTGAGTTCAAATCTGGCCTCAGACACTAACTAGCTGTGAAACCTGGGGCAAGTCACTTAACTTCCTTTTCCCTGATATTCATCATCTGTAAAAAGGGGATAGTAATAATACCTACCTCCCAGAGCTGCTGTTTAGTATGGGCATACTGCCATAGGGCAGCTAGATGGCACAGTGCAGGGGTGGGGAGCCCACTGCCTCAAGGCCATGTGTAGCCTTCTAGGTTCTTGGGTGCAGCCTTTTGACTGAGTCAAAGTTTTACAGAACAAATTCTTTTATTAAGGGGATTTGTTCTGTGAAATTTGGATTCAGTCAAAGGGCCACACTTGAGGACCTAGAGGGCCACATGTGGCCTAGAGGCTGCAGGTTCCCCAACCCTGGTATAGTGGATAAATCACTAGGCCAGAAGTCAGGAAGATTCATCTTTTGAGTTCAAATCTGGCTTCAGACATTTACTAGCTATGTGACCCTAGGCAATTCACTTAACCCTATTTGCCTCAGTTTTCTCATCTGTAAAATGAGCTGGAAAAGGAAATGGCAAACCACTCTAACATCTTTGTCAAGAAAACCCCAAATGGGGTAAGAGTCAGACACCACTAAAAAATGACTCAACAACATATTATAAGAGCTATCACGTCTTTAGGCTATGTGGACTCATTACCCCCAGGTGACCCCAGGGAGGGAGCACATGATGGGAACCACTGGTCTGACTGATAAGCTGCCTCACTTTGCCCTCTACTCAAATATTTTTCAAATTAACCAGCCTAGTCTAATAAAAAGCAACCTGGGTTCTCTGAACATTTTTCTACTTGGTACCTAGGGAGAAAAAAGTATGACTTAAAAGTCCTTATCTTAATCATGTCAATAAATCATTTAGATGGACAGGTGACTACTTATTGTTTGACCCTGAACAATCACTTAACCTCTGCGGCTTCTTTCTTCTTCTATGAAATGATGAAAAAGCAACCTGGGTTCTCTGAACATTTTTCTACTTTGTACCTAGGGAGAAAAAAGTATGACTTAAAAGTCCTTATCTTAATCATGTCAATAAATCATTTAGATGGACAGGTGACTACTTATTGTTTGACCCTGAACAATCACTTAACCTCTGGGGCTTCTTTCTTCTTCTATGAAATGATGAAATTGAACTACTGTAGATAATTCTTGCTGATGTTCAGTCAGGTCTGACTCTCTGTGACCCCATTTGGGGTTTTTGTGGCAAAGATAGTAGTTGGCCATTTCCTTTTATAAATGAAGAAACTGAAGCAAATAAAGGTAAGTGACCTGTCCAGGGTCACATAGTTGGTAAGTGTCTAGGGCTGGATTTGAACGCACAAAGATGAGTCTTCCTGACTCCAGGCCAGCACTTCATCTACTGTGCTACCCTTCTAACTCTAATCTTATGAGCCTAAAATTTGTCACTAGACAGATAATCAGCCTACAGATATTTGGGCAATAGACAGATACAGCATTTATAAAATACTTATTGTGTGCCAGGTACTGTGCTAAACATTCAGTATACAGATAGCCACAAAAAAGAAAGACAGACCCTACCTGCAAAGAGCTTACATTCTAGTGAAAGAAGACAACACATAAAATGCAGCTCTGATATGGGAAAAGGAGAAGGTACCCACAATGGAGCAAGGTGGAGAAGTAATACAGGAATTATGGGCCAGTTCAGATTTGAAAGGCATATATGTTTCCTCAAACAGAAGTTCAAGGAAGAATTCCTCAATTAGAGGAACAGGTCATAGGTAGGTGTGGAGGTGTGGAGGCATTTCTAGCACGAGAAGAAAGCTCTGAGGGTGTAGAAAAGAAGTGGTCTGAGGATTAATGGGCTGGGCTGGGTTTAGAAAGAACATGATGAATGTGAGAGTGCTTCCTCAAATCTAAAGTGGTCATTTAAACATTTAAATGTCTACACTCAAGTCTTTCTCCAATTCCTCACTGAGGCATGATGCTGAGTTCTTCAGAGATTTGCCGGTAGAGTGTAAGTTCTAGTGAGATGGAACTGATGGGGTATGGGCTCTGGAATCCCCCCCTTGGAACTGTCACATGAATTTTAGGAACCCAGCCCCTGAACTTTCCCCTAAGGCGCAGTCTCTGGAGTTTGCCTGAGCTATTAGTTCGTCCCAGAATCATCCTTTCAACTGTCCTTTCATTGTGGCTCTGACCCAGTCCAGCCCTTCATTGTCTGTTACGTCTGGGTTACCCCAACCTATTGGCCACATCCAGATCTTCCCACAGTCTTTCTGTATAAAAGTGTCCATCCTGCCTCCTTTAAATTGCTCAGATTCTTAAAATCTGGCCCACTTGTTATTAGTGTCACCAATAGTACAGTATCTTAAAATCCTGCCTGCTTCTGTTGGTGATACAATAAACTTTGTCTCTGACTGAAAGAAGGCTTAAGTTGAATTCTTTCAAGGAAGACCTGTGCCTTTTGCCCTTGAATTTCTCAGCACCCCTAGACCACAATAGAAAGACCTCAACTGTGGGCCCAATGTCACACTATATAGCTATTTATCAAGGACTAATCCAGCTAAATTGGGAGAGTCTCATCTCCAAGCTGGTCTCAGGGTGATGAATTTTTTGGCCAAAATAAATGAAGACTATCTGATAAAGTACATAAACATTGATTAAATCATGAATCCTAGAAGTACTGAAGTATTTTAAATTTGTTGATAAAAATTTGGGGCAGTAGGATGAAAAGGAGGTTTTGTATGCTCAGTTGAAAAAGGATGACTTCTTGAACCATGGGGTCTGGCTCTGAGATCCCAACTCTCCAACTCCCAGTAATTAACTGGATTTTCTAGCAGCTTCACATGGGAGGTGGTGCAGTGGATAGAGTGCCAGCCTTGGAGTCAGGAAGACCTGAGTTCAAATTCAGCCTCCTACTAGCTGTGTGACCCTGGGTGAGTTACTTACCTCTGTTTGCCTCAGTTTCTTCACCTATAAAATGAACTGGAGAAGGAAATGGCAAACCCCTCCAGTATCTTTGTCAAAAAAAAAACCCAAATGGGATCACAAAGAGTAGGAAACAACTGAATAACATGGGAGGAAACTCTCCTCCCCTGCCCATCTAACTTTAACCATCAGTGGCACTGCTAACCTCTAACCTGATGTGATTCAACAGGAAGGCTTAGAAGTTAGACACATTCTAAATCTTCTCGGATGGTTATGGTGTATCATCCTACTGAGCAGAAGTGCTTGGGGAGCACCAAGCTTTCTATCCTTCTCAGAGAGTTAATGACCTTACATAGCTCTGCCTTCCTCTGGGGGGCTGCCCCATCTTGTCAGTCACTCTAGAGGGTGTGCTCAGTGGGGATTTTTCTAATCAGAATTAGCTCAGGAGCCCTCGCCTATGGCCAAATCCTACTTTGTGCCTGAACCTGCTTTATTTTACTGAGCCCTAATCACCATAATCTTGGGAAAATGGAGACTCTGCCCAAGCAGGACAGAGGAACAAGCTCAGTTATAAACAGTGTTTTACTTTTTGTGAAGGATCAACAAAACAAAACATACAAAACATCATGGAAATATGTGCCCACAGCTTCTCCTCCACCCAGGAAGTCTTCAAGAAGTACAAGGGCGAACTTCTCAGGCTGTATCCCAAAGAGATCATACAAATGGGAGAAGGACCCACACATACACAAATATTTAAAGCAGCTCTTTTCATGGTGCCCAAGAACTGGAAATTGAGGGATGCCCATCAGTTGGGAAATGGCTGAACAAGTTGTGGTATGTGAATGTAATGGAATACTATTGTGCTATAAGAAATGATGAGCAGGTAGACTTCAGAAAAACCTGGAAAGACTGATGCTGAGTGAAGTGAGCAGAACCAGGAGAACACTGTACACAGTAACAGCCACAATTTGCAATAACAACTTTGATAGACACCTCCTCATAGCAATGCAAGGATCCAAGACAACTCCAAAGGACTGATGATGGAAAATGCTATCCACATCCAGAAAAAGAACTATGGAGTCTGAATGCAGACTGAAGCATATTATTTGCTCTTTCTCTTTTTCTCTTTTTTTGTGTTTTTCTTCTTTCTCATGGTTTCACCCATTGTTTCTAATGCTTCTTTACAACATGACTAATGTGGGGCAGCTAGGTAGTACGGTGGGTAAAGCATCGGCCCTGGAGTCAAGAGGACCTGAGTTCAAATCTGGCATCAGACACATGACACTTACCAGCTGTGTGACCCTGGGCAAGTCACTTAACCCTGATTGCTCTCATCAAAAACAAAACAAAACAAAACAATATGACTACTGTGAACATAGGTTCAATATGAATGTATGTGTGGAGCCTATATCAAATTGCACACTGTCTTGGGTTGGGAGGAGGGGAGAGATGGGGAGAAAATTTGGAACATAAAATCTTATGGAAGTGAATGCTGAAAGCTAAAAATAAATAAATTTTTTTTAAAAAGGCACATGGGTGAATCCCAGGGAAAACAACTTGGTTTATCTTCCTATGAGCCAGTAAAAGAATGTAAAAAAGGGAACATAACCCCCAAATAATGGCCACTCTCATGTCTCTCTCTGACCCTGGGACATCTAATTCCTATTTCTAGGGACTAAGAGATATATCTCATGTATACACATATGTGTTTGTGTATGTGTCTATGTATGTATTAGAGACTACTGGGTAGCACAGTGGAGAGAGTGGTAGGTTTGGCATCAGGAAGTCCTGAGTTCAAATCCAGAAAGTCACTTAACCTCTGTTTGCCTCTGTTTCCTCATCTGCAAAATGAAAATAATAGCACCTACTTCCTAGAGTTGTTGCGAGGATCAGTGAGATAATATTCACAAAAAATTTGCAAACCTTAAAGTTCCATATAAATGCTAATTATCATTATTATTATTATTATTATCCCTCATGTTGCTCTAAGGCCTTGACTTTGTCCTGTCCTTGGTTGCCTGCATAGTCACCCTTTTACTCTCTACCTCACATCTCAATCTGCTGCTGTACACCCCATAAGTAGGACGAGTGGATGAAAAAGAGGAGCTCAGTACAGTGTCTCAACATTGACCCTACCCCAAACCCCCAAAGTATTCCCCCTCTTTAAAGTTTTCTTGGGGAACTGATTCCATTTATCAGTCTGTCCAGTTAATTCAATGAAATAAATATTTGTTAAGTAGCTACTATGTGAGCACTGTGCTAGGAACACAAAGGTAAACAACAACACTATAGTCCCAGTCCTCAAGGAGCTTACACTCTGCTGAAGGGTACAACTTAAAGACAGATGAGGAAATATAGGCTGATTTTAAGAAGGAGAGAGCACAAGAAATTAGGGGGATTAGGAAAGGCCTCCGAGAAGGTAGCATCTGACTTTAGTCTTGAAGGACAATAAAACTAATGGCAGATGGTTAGAGAGAGGGGCATCAAGTAACTAGCCAGAGCCAAATGATAAAGAGGGCAGGGTAGGAGAGGCACAGCCATTGAGAGAGGGAAGAAAGCTTCTTAGTCTCTTTTTACTCCTTTAACTCATGATTGGTAGATATCCCCAATCCTCAAATCAATGAGAGGGAAGGGCTGCTTAGGCTTAGGGAAGCCCTTGGCTTGAAAACAGACACAATTTGACAGCTGGACCCCAGAATCCTGATGGAGAAAGAGGTAAATGTCCAATGAAGCATTTGTACAGGATGGTGCTGTCTGGCTATGTAAATCTTGAGTTGAGCAAGGGCTGGACATCCAAAACAGACTTCCCCAAAGTTATTTTCCCTTATTCAACTCTACCTGGGCAGCTAGGTGGTGCAGTGGATACAGTGCTCTGCCTGGAGTCAGGAAGTCCTGAGGTCAAATCTGGCCTTAGACACTTACTAGCTGTGTGACCCTGGGTAAGTCACTTATTTAAACTATATGCCAGGTACTGTGCTAAGTCCTAAGGGTACAAATAAATGGGAACAAAAAACTCCTGGTCCCTGCCCTCAAGAAGCTCTGATTCTGATGGGGGAGAGACCACGTGCAAAAATTCAATTCACATACAGTGTAAAAGGAAGGTAACCTCTGAGAGAAGGTTTGGGAGAAGAGGAGATTGGGGGAGGAGTAAGTGTAATGGGAAGGAAAACTGGGAAAGGATTCCTGCAAAAGGCTGGATTTGAAGACTTTGAGCTCAAATATGAGTTCAGTCTTTTTGACCTCAAGCAGCCTATGTAATCTCATTGGACCTTCATCTGCCTCATTGGCTTCATCTCCAAAATGAAGAGGCTGGATAGAAATAAGCTCAGTAAAAGTACATCTATTTCGTTTTTGTTCAGGAAGCTAGTGGATAGAGCACTGGACATGGAGTGAGGAAGATAGGAATTCAAGTCCTGCCTCAGATATTTACTAGCTATGTGACCCTAGGTAAGTCACTTGACCTCTATTGGTCTCATTTTCCTTATCAGTAAAATGGAGATGATAATAGCACCTAATTCAGAGGGTAGCTAGGTAGCACAATGGATAGAACATTGGGCTAGGAATCAGAAAGACTTATATCTTCATGAGTTCAAATCCATCCCAGACACTCACTAGCTGTGTGACCCTGGGAAAGTCACTTAATCCTGTTTGTCTCAGTTCCTTTTCTGTAAAAATGAACTGGAAAAGGAAATGGCAAATCACTCCAATATCTTTACCAAGAAAACCCCAAAATGGGATCAGAAAGGGTCAGATACAACTGGAACAATAACAACAACAATTCATGGGGCTTTGTGAAGATCAAATGAAATATATGTAAAGTGCCTTGTAAGCCTTTAAGTATTATATAAATGTTAGTTATTATTATTAGTCTTTGTATCCCTAGCGCCTAGCATGGTGCCTGACACATATAGGTGATTAATAGATGCTTGTTGATTGATTAGACTAGATGAGTTTTCAGCTCTACATCTACGATCCTATATTCCCAGAAAGGATGACAGCAGAGAAACCTACAACTAAAAAAATGAGTCATTGCCAATCTAGATTGCAGAAATGACAATAAAATATCCTTAAAATGATGATGCAAATCAAAAACAAAATCAGGTAAAATTTACAGTAGTTCAGCCTATATACAATGTTTCACGACAATTTCTACTGCATAAGGGAGAATGTAACTCTATTGCATTACTGTTATTGTAGTCAATGAAACTTTGTAATAACATTTTCCAGGAGAGAAAATATAAAATTAATGGGTATTTAAATTTTTCTTCAATTTTGCATACCTTCTGACATAACTTAGCATGTAAGGTTCTTCTTCCTTACTGGAAAAAATGGAAATTCTTTGAACAATTATAGACCACCTGCTTTCTCAAAGGCACATTATTGAAAATGTTAAGGTCTGTGATAATGATCTTTTCAGAATCTTTATTTCATGATGGTTAAACCTTGTAGCATCTGTTTTAAGTATTCTATTTGTATGGTATTGTTGCAGTTTGAGAGGTTGAGAGGTTATGATCCATCAAAGACTGAAGTACATGATGGGGTCATCTGGAATGAATTCACAGACTCAAGCATTCTTTAAGTCAAGTTGGCAAAAAGTTTATTGTTACGCTTTTCAGCGGGCAAGGATTATTAAGGATCCTGCAGTCTTAAAGGGGTACAGTTAAAGTTTATAAAGGATAAAATACAACAAAACATGTGCCAAATATGCTAACTAGGTGATTCAGGGTGGGATTAGGGAGTGGTTAAGGAATGGTCAGTTCTTAAGAAAACATGCACTTCTTGTGCCTATTGCGCAGGAGTTTTACCCAGAGTTCACTGGGAAAAGCCCACAAGAGGAGCCACGTGGAAGTGTGGTTTTAGGCCTCCTATGTCACTAAATTAACTAGAGTTCAGGGTAACTGAGAGTTGTTCAGTCTGCCACCAATCAATGTCTTGTTTGACAAGACAGATGTAGGGAGTATACATATGTCTTAAGTCTAGTATACAGTTAATGAGGAGCCCAGGATGTAGATAATGAGGTAGGGTGGTAGCATAGATAGTTCAGTGGGTAAAAATGTTTTTATGACCCAGTGCAAAGCCAGTTCAAACTAATAATTCCTTCAGGTGCTGCTTGGAACTGCACCAGGGAAAGAGATAAGGGTCTTGCTGGGGCCCACTCATGAGTAATTGCTAGGCACAGTGTCCTTGGGCTGGGGAAAAACTGTCAGGGATAGTGTTTCTGAGGCTAGGGAGAAATTGGGGTCCAAGCACAAGCACCCAAACACAAGCACCCAAGCACTACATCAGTATCCTAAGTCTCCAATAACTGTTTCTCCCTATAACGGATTGACTGGAGCTTCATGCCAAGTTCTTCAAGAGACATTGAACAAGTTGGTCAAAAGGCTCTTTCAGGTTCAAGTTGAACCAAGAAAGCTATAAGCAAGGAACACTCATTTGCTGATGGTTTAAATCAGCTGATTTTTCAGTCAAGCACTGAAATAGGTGTAAAGTCATTAAGTTTCTGCAGCTGCCCTTGGGGCCTCAGCACTTAGGAAATTTGAAGTGTGGAGAGGCACAGATTTTGACAAAGACTACACCAACTGGGAAATTTCCTGGATTGGCCTGGATGGGATTCAGGAGAGTGACCCAAGAGTGATAAGTAATGAAGACCTTTTATATGCAGAGGATTAGCCCATTAGGAACCAGGCATTACAATATAGGTAACATAAATGGTTAATTAATTATATTGGTGCCATACAAGGTAAGTAGGAGGGCAAGGTATACAACAAATATTTGAACAAAGGTATAGATGGGATCTTTATCAAATCTGCAGATGAACTGAAACAGTAGATTGATAATGTGCTGGATGATAAGATTATCGTTCAAAAACATCTTGATGAGTCAGAAAAGTAGGCTACATCTAATAATGTGGAATTGAATAGAGATAAATTCAAGCTTGGCCTTTGGGTTCATTCTTTCATTCCAGTTCATAAATGTAAAATGAGGGAGATGTTGCTCCAAAGCAGCTTATTTGGGAGAGATCAAGGGGTTTTCAGGGACCAAAAGTTCAATACCAAATAATAGTGGCATGTGACAGATACAAAAGCTAAGGTGGTTTTTGGATACATTAAGAAGCCTCGGGTCTAGAATAAGAAGGTGAGAATCCTGCTGTACTCGGCTGTGGTCAAACTAACCCTGGCATCCTATGTTCATTTCTGGGTACCACATTTTAGGAACGATATTGATAAATTGGTGAGTTTCCAAGAGAAGGCAAACACAACAATGAAAAGCTTTGAGATCATTCCATATGAGGATTGGTCAAAGGAACTGGGGATTTTGATTCTGGAAAAGAAAATATTCTGTGGTATGTGATAGTAATCTTTAAGTATCTGATAATCTGTCACGTGGAAGAGGTCTGAGGTTTGTTCTGTTTGGACCCATGGGATAGAATCAGGGAAGATGGATACTAGCTGCTGAGGCAAACAGACACATCAAGAAATATTTTACACTGGACTTGTCTTTACTAGAAGTCTTCAGGTAAAGTCTACATGAAGATTTGCTAAATACATTGTAGTGGGGATGTTTTTTAAGTTTGGGTTAGAATAGATGGCCGCTGAGGTCCTTTCCTACTCTGAAATTCTGTGGTAAATCAAAAACCTCCTAACAATAGCAGTCTGAAAAACCTCATAACAATAGCAGTCTGATATATCATTTGAATATCAGGGATGAGGAACTTGTAGTCTTAAGACCACATATGGCACTCTGGGTCTTTGGGAGCAGCCTTTTGACTACGGACAAATTCTTTTATTACGGGGATTTGTTCTGTGAAGTTTGGATTCAGTCAAAGGGCCACACTTGAGGACCTAGAGGGCCACCTGCGGCCTTGAGGCCACAGGCTCCCCACCCCCCACCCCTGGAATAGACCAGCATAATCTATGCTCATGAAGTCCCTCCCCTTGGACTGCTCCTCCAGCACCCAACAGTTCTTGGTATAGAGAGGTACTTAATAAATGTTGAAAGATTAGTATAGAAATCCAACTTGCCCTACAGGAAAGTAGGAGGGGAAGGGGATAAAAGAAGGGGAAGGTGATAGGAGGGCAGACTGGGGGAGGCTCGAGTCAGAAGCAAAACATTTTTGAGGAGGGATAGGGTGAAAGAAGAGAATAGAATAAAGGGGGAAGAATAAGATGGAGGGAGAGTTAGCAATAGTAACTGTGAAAAAAAATTTGAAGCAAATTTCTCTGATAAAAACCTCATTTGTGAAACATAGAGAACTGAGTCAAATCTTTCACAACACGACTAATATGAAAATATGTTTAATATGATTGCACATGTATAGTCTATATCAGATTGCATGTCATCTTGGGAAGGGGTGGGGGGGAGGGAGTGGGGGGAAATTTAGAACTCAAAATTTTATAAAAGTGAATGTTGAAAACTAAAAACTAATTAATTAAAATTTTAAAAATATTGAAAGAATGAAAGGGAAAATGAAGACCTTGTGTACAGGTAATAATTTCCAACAGTGCTCTGCATACAATAGGTACTTAATAAATGTTGAAAGAATGAAGGAATGAATAAAGGTCTCCTATATAGGTAATATCATTCACAGTGAAGGACCATCCTCCTGGACACTAGTCAGTTCTATATAAAATTATAGAGAAAAACTCCGGCATTTTCAGTGAATGAATCATCCTTAAAAAAAAAAACTCTGGGACTAAAAGCTTTGAAATTGTGCCAAGACCCCGGCATATTGTACAAATTGAAAACAAGAGATGAAAGATTCAAAAATAGCTTTTATTGTTATATAAAAACAGGTCAGGAAAAATAGATGCATTTTTCTACAAGTAATAAGATATTCAGATTATTTGAAAGTCTCCCATGAACATATTGAGATAAAAAGAATTCTTTCAAGATGAAAACCTTTTGTTTCGTTTAAAACAACTGTCATCATTTTAAAGTACAATATACATGATAAGTAATGATTATTTATGCACTCTACTGTACTTTCTTGTGATTCCTAGTTAAACATAAGCATTATACTATGTGCTTCTATTTTAAAAGGTCACTCCAAGAAAAAAAATCACTACCAGTTTTTTTTCTTTCAGTCATAGATTAGTAATCACAGCGGTTGATCAGACAATGGAAAGCATATTCCCTTTCTGAGTCTTGAGAGTCAACACCATTCTACTTCCCTGCAATTTCAAGCTCAAGAGAGGAAAAGGCCTAAACCAAATGACATGTACATTTTCTTCCTTTGGACTCTAGATAACCAAAACCACTTGCCAGTGTGTCTTTAAAAGTGCAGTTGATTTCTTTGTCATTTAATTGCAGGTTTTTGAGGTCTTTCTCCTAAACATCCTGGCTTAAGGAAGCCATATAAATACAGAAAAGAAAGTGACATGGTGAGGATTCATTCTAATTTATGGGGCAGGAAGATATTATCATCTGATGACATTCATTCAAAAGTATATTCATTTAAATTTCTCAACAAAACCACCATTAGAAATTACCTTGGTGCTGGCTTAAATAAGTGTTAAAATAAAGCTTTCTCTCCTGGAATTAGATTATGGGGTGAGCCAGGGCAGACCATTTCTGCTGATGATATAAGCTATAATTATTTTGGGAATATTCAAGGTTTCCTTTTCCCGTATTCTTTTAAACTTATTATGAGATATTTGGTGGTGAGGTGAGATCCTTTAAGGGGAAATATCAGTTTCTGAAAGATAAAGGTGCAATTATCATTAGTACAAAAGCCAATTAAGAGAGGAATCTAAGACAAAAAAAAAAGATGACATATTTTACTATGGATTTTTTTTTATAGGGGCTATGTAAGAAGGAAAAGACACTCCTATAATGTCTCTTAAGATTACCCTTGAATTTGCTTACAAGAATGGTTGAATAAAGGGCTAGGATGAATGGTGGCCCAAATAATTAGTAATGGGGTAATAGTCTAATGGCAAATCAAGAATTAACTTTTCTCTGACACCCACTTTCTTTATCCTCTGTAAAATAAAAAAGATAATCCCAAATGCTAAATGCTCGGCATCCAAACTCCCCAAATCAACTGAAAGAGTTTTCATTCAACATATGCTCTTTAATGAACATTTTCATGAATCTTATTGATATGGTACTTCAGACCAGTGGTGTCAAATTCAAACAGAAATGAATCACTGTAGTCACATATTGACTTAGAAATCCATAAGTTTACATTACCTATTTTTATTTATCTTGTTAAACACTTCCCAATTACATTTTAATCTGATTCTGGAAGCACTCTTATCATGTGGTCCTTGGTAATCCATTTCTCTAATGCAGCTAGATTCAGTTCAGTGGGTTGCTCTAAATTTATTTACTGTTTTCATAGAAATTGACATGGTATGGAGTCACTATTCTGACAATGCTATAAATCCATGGGGAAGAGGGCTGATGAAGTAAAAGAAGAATTAGATAGCACATTTCATTGTCACCCTAAGAAATACTTGAGTGACTAGGCAAATTAGTAGGTTGGGAGCTTATAGAGGGATGTGATAAAATGTAGATGGTTTCTCATCTGTTTTAGCAATTCCTGGTTATCTACTAAAGAACCAATTTTCCTATTAAGCATCAGAAAAAAAAGACATTGTTGTGCATTTGTAATATCAGTGCTATTATAAAACTTGTGGGAGGTCAATAACGAAATCAACCAAACAAAAACTTTGAGTAGGTACAGAGAGCATTTTCACTACTCCAAGTTCCAATTTAAGGGACACAATAGAACCTCTAGAGACTAAGCAATTACCTCTAGACTTAGACCTTATTCACGTCTAAGGCCTCAGGATTAAAGTTGTAGAGATTCATCTAAGTTCTGGAGGGCATAGAGAGTAGAAAACCTAGCCATTAGCTCTGGTTTATCCTATAGGCTTCTCCCTGGCCTTCACACCCAACTCTGTCCAGATACTAAAATCCAGAAGAATAAAAACAGCCAGTGGTAGAACGTATATGGAACATAACCCAGAACATAATTATGTTACATGGAACTAGCTAGAATCAACTGGGGTCTGGCTTTGAAAGCCCATTTCAACTGTCAGGGGGGCAGAGAAAGACCAGTGGAATTACTTGTACATCCCACAACCCCTTAGTTATTTGGGAATCAGTCACAGGAGAGAAATACAGGAGGTAAATGCTCCCATTTTGCTTCTCCTTTAGGCTGATTGATTCTGGCATATCACTGAGGTTCAGTCAAGAGGGAGAGCTGAGGTGAGTACACCTAAATCCATAAAGTTCCCTACAACATGCAACGAAATCCCAAGTTACTCCAATTTGGAGAAAATATAGGGCATTTAGGATTACTGTGGAGACACCTTAAGCACTTAGGACTGTTCTAGGACAGGCTCAGATGTCTGGTTTAGAATGGACACTAACTAGCCTCGAGGTGGCACTGGGGCCAACCTGGAGCATTCTCTGAACTAGAAAAAGGCCAAAGGGCAATATAATTCCTGGGACCAACTGCAGATACAATCATTTTGTAAGGACTCCAAAATCTAGGTTCATATCTTTTTTAGGTCCAGCCTGAACCTGTCTATACTAGGAGGTTCTCGTATAAGCAAAAAGGGAAAAATAGAAAGGCACAATTTGCCCAGTTTGTCTTGCTAACTTCTCTTTAGGCACATGTAATATTTTTACTATGAAAGGAGAAGGTGAAGGGAACAAGCATTTATTAAGCATCTAGGGTGCCAGGCACTGTGCTAAGCATTTTACATATATCTCATTTGGTCCTTACAACAACCTTGGAGAGGTAGGTACTACTCTTAACCCCATTTTACAATTGAGGAAACAGGCAGACAGAAGTTAAGTGCCAGCTAGTAAAGATAGAGTCTGAGGCTAGGTTTGAACTTAGGGTCTTCCTCACTCCAGGCCCAGCACTCTATTCAACTAGGTTTCTATAAAGACATTGAGAGTGCTCAATAATGATCTAAGTTGGTGTTTCAGGCCTCTGATACAATCCCTTCAGTCTTGTCTAGCTCCCAAGCTCAGAAGGCCTGAGAAGAAGCTAAAGATGACAGACATGAGGTTATAGGGGATGCTACTAGTCCATCAAATTAACCCACAAACATTGACTGAGCACACGTTCTGTGCAAGGCACTTAGCTGAGCACTGGTGGATACAAAAAGGTGTGAGGTTGTCCCTACCACCAGAGAACTTATAGTCAGTCTGGGTGGGGCTTTGGTTCTTGGTAAGAAAAAAGCTACTACGTGATGTCTCCCAAATTGATTATGTTCTTTTTCAGTTCAGATCAGTTCTGGCCCTCAACCACACCGTGTAATTTTTTTTTAAACACTACTACTTACTTAATACATCTGGTTAAAATAAAGATATATAAAATTTAATTGTTTTTGTAGCTGAATAGGAAGATTCTTCATATCTAGCTACAGCTGAGCTGGAGATGTTTTGAAGTGAAATTATAAGACAACATGCAAATAGCCCTTTACATGGTTGATCTCTGTCCAGTCTCATCCAGTTTGAGATTCCTTTTTCTTGTTGCTGCTTCGCTGTCCACATCGGATTTGTCCACGTTGCCAAAGTCGCCTGTCACGGAATAATCATTACCCTCTGGAGTACTTCCATTTGGCTGAAGAAATTTAGCATTTGGTTCTTTGGGACGCTGCCACTGAGGCCTAGTGACTATCCAAAAAACAATAGCACCAAACACCAGAACAAGAATGCCAAGGGTATTGACAAAAATACCTTCTGGGGGTAAATCTCTATATGCAGGATCTTTCCTTTAAAAATAAAGGGAGAGAAAGAATGATTAAAAAGGAAACTATAAAACTATGAAATTGATTTTTAAATTTATTGACAAAAATAAATACCTGAAGAATTTACAGGACCAGGGTACTGAGTCCCTGTGAACTCTAAGGGCAAGGGTCAGAATTCTGTTTATAGTGTCCCTGGGCAAAATCATCATTTAACCTCTATAGGCCTTCCTTTTATCATCTTTAAAAAAAGGAAAAGCTCAGTGCTATATCATATGCTTTCAGAAAGCAAATATTTAATACAGAAAGAATGAAGTGGAGAAATGATGAAATACTGCATGTACTTACAAGGCAAAAATCAATTTCTCGGTCACTCCCATAAGTACTGTTGCAATCACCGTTCCAAAGATGAGCAGACCAGAATAAACATGGATTGGCATAAGAATTGCTCGGAGAGCCGGAGGAGCAAAAGGGAGCAGAAATATGAGAAAACCTAGGAGAAGCTAAACATGATAAACAAGTGCTGAGAGGTTAAACTTTAATTTTTATTACTTCTTTCTACAAAAGGCACATTTTATTATTTATTTATTATTTCTTACTATACTATTATCATTATTTACTATTTCTTGGAAACATTAGCTCAAAGTTAAGGGAAGATTTTTTTTTATCCCTAAAAAACAAATATTCTGGGGGCAGGTAGGTGGCTCAGTGGATAGAGCACAGGCCCTGGAGTCAGGAGGACCTGAGTTCAAATACCGCCTCAGATACATAACACTTACTAGCTGTGACTCTTGGCAAGTCACTTAACCCCAATTGCCCAACCAAAAAAACAAACAAAAATATTCCACAATGGCATATTCACCCTATCTAGCTTAGCCAAGAAAGGCTGCTTTAGTGGTGAGAAAAACAATGTCATCAGATGAGTAAGAGATGAGATCTGTGGGAAAATTTCCTCTGTTCCTTTGGTAATTAAGTAAACATTGTAAAATGATTATTTTTTAACCAGAGACAAAGAAATCTGTCCTTTCTAGATCATGCCCTGCTCCTTTTATTCCAGTGTAAGCTTATGTATCATATCTTCTCCTTATCATATATATATATATATATATATATATATATATATATATATATATATATCTCCATAATCATATCCCCACATAAGCCCATAAATGGCTCTTAAAACTCTAAAATCTTTCAATTCCACTGCAGATTGCTACAAACTAGACTCAAGATTGATGACTAATTCAGTAAATCTATAAACACCAGTTCTTATCCATTCATAGATGCTCAGGTACTGCATAGATCCATGAGAGTTCTTGAAAAGACAGCTCCATATCTATGGGCATCTATTTGTGGACCAGAAATTTTTGATCCTGTGTGTAGCTCAGGTTGCTTCAAGAAGGGCAGAGAGACCTATATATTTTCCCACCCCAAGCATCTTGGGGATTTCTTATTTCCTTTTTTTTTTCAATTGTCTGTGTTTTACCTTTGGAAGGGTTTCTGCCTGCTACATGTCTCGCACATTTTCATCATGAATACTTGCCCTGAATGAAAGAATACAGAAGCTGCTTCTAGCTGGATCTTTACTTTAGGTGTCACTGCTCCTATAAGTATTTAAGGGAACCCTATGGACTCTTGAATTATTGAATTTAAAGGAATATTTTCAGGTGCCTTCTAGGATGGAGTGGGTGAGCTCTGTAAGGATGGAAACCTGATGAGAAAAGCATTAACGTCCACTCCACAGCTTTCCTGATTGAGGTCAAAGGATTAATGGGAGATGAGAGGTAGGGGGGAAAAGAAGATGGAGGAGAAAAACACAAAAACCTAATGTGCACTTAGAATAAGCCTAGGAGGAAATTGCAATGAGGAGAAAATAATTAAAAATACTATCAATAGGCTGGTTTGCATATTTATTTAGCACTTAATAGTGCAAATGGAAGCCCTATGTATTTGAAATTAAAAATGGTTCACAGGATTTCCCCTCAGTGATTCACATTGCTCCTGGTTCTCCTTCAGTGAACTTACCTTCCACTTTCAGTGATTATTTTAGAGTTGAAGGGCAAGCTTTTTTATGTCTAGTTTTTGCTTTCTTTTTCAAAAGATAGGGATCAGATTACTAACTCCAAGCATTTAACACAAGCACGTTTCTGAAGAATCAAGTCATAACTCTCCATTGGTCAAGTCACAGAAAAGGCGAGTGAGATAAAAGATGGAAAAAAGAAAGGCCAAGTAAGTAAAAGATGTGGGGACCATGCAGTAAGGCAGACAAGAGAGTAGCAGAATGTTTCCCACAAGGTATGAGTAAAAGGGAATGCAGAATAAAAAGTAATAAAAAGAGCAGGGAAGATGGGCACAATATCTGCAAATGGGAACTTAATAGTTTGAGAGGTTTGCCATAAATGCCCCATCTCAATTTCCCAATATTTCAACTCCCAGTTCTCATATGAGCCCCATTCTTCCTTTCTTGCATTATGGTCTACCTTTGAAAATGTGAGAATATCTCTTTCATCCTTTGTGGTATTATTGTGGTTTTCCTCATTACCACCCCTACTTCCCTTTGTGATCAATTCTTTTGTTGTACTGGGGAAAGAGGAGAGGAGGAGAAGATACCACCCCTACTTCCCTTTGTGATCAATTCTTTTGTTGTACTGGGGAAAGAGGAGAGGAGGAGAAGAGGGTAATTAGATGGCCTGAGGGACACAAATCTATCTTCAATACCCCTAGGTAATTTCCTCACTTAAATTCTTCTGACCCTTCCTTATGTTAACTTCAAAGACGGGGAATCCTCATGGGAATGCCAAGACTTCTGATTCAAAATCTTCCAAAATTCCTAAAAGGATACAAATATGACTGGGCAGTTCTTGAAGAATTCAATAAAGTTTGTTAAGAATTACCTGAAAATATGACCAAACTCTCCCATAATCCAGAAGAATAGAAATCAGTGTGGTATAGTGGTAGCTTGTGGTACAGGCCTACAAGCCAGGAGAAACCTGGGCTTGAATCTGAACTCTAAAGCTTGGTAGCTTTCTGATTCTAGGCAAATCATTTACCATCCTGGCTTTTGCTTCCTCATCTCTAAGGTAAGGATAGTAACATTTCTACAATGACATCATAAGAATAGCCTAAGGGAAGTGTTTTGTAAAGGGCACTATATAAATGTAACTTTTAATATTACCACCATATGTTTATTAACTTGACAATATGGTAAAACATACGTACATACATACATATGCACACACCCCCCCAAACAATAAAATTCAATGTTGGTGGAGCTCAGGATAGGCACAATCTTTTTGGAATATAATTTGGTAAAATACAATAATATAAATCACACTTGACCTAGTAATCTCCCTACTGGCACCTCGTTTGAATGATGTTATTAAAACGAAAAAAATTGATCTGTAGCAGCTTTATTGTAAAAGTGAAAAACTGGAAATAACTTACATGTTCAAAGGTAGTGGAATAGCTGAATAAATGTACAGTTATTATTTAAAAGTAAATTAATGTGATGGAATTATTAATGGCAACCTTTCAGGGTAGCTTTACAAAGCCCTACAAAACCAAAATAAAGAATGCAAAGAAACATGTACCAGGTGTTGCAGAGGGAAGAAACCACAACCAATCAATCATTGAACATTTATTAAAGTGCCTTCTATTTATCAGGCACTATGCTAGGCACTGGAATGCACCCGTCCCTGACCTCAAGATTACATTCTTATCTAGAAAAATAATGTGCACATATATATGTATATAAGATATATTAAAAGTAAACAGAAAATGGGGGCAGGGTGCGGCACTAGCAGCTGGGAGGACAAGGAAAGACCTCATGTAAGAAGTAGCACTTGAGCTGAGCTTTGAATGACACACTAATTGTATAATTATATACATACATATATGTATATATATATATAAATATTGCAGTGGATAGAGAGCTGGCTTGGGATTCAGAATACATATTGATACATACTGGTTGTGTGACCCTGGGCAAGTCACAACTTCTCAGTGCTCTCAGGGGTAGAGAACCTGTGGCTAGTCAATATTAATAATCAATAAATACCTATTAAGTGTTAGCTTTCAATTCTCTAAGTCCATAAATTGCCAAGAGCCAATCCATGTTGGTAAAGGAAGTTCCTCATCAGGAACTCTTCTCAAAATCAATGAAATCACAGGTTTAGTCTCTATCCTCTTGTTTGATTTTCTTTTTTTTTTTTTTGAGTACAAAGAGTAGTATCCCAAAGTGTTAGTGCTGATAATTGTTCTTTTCTCTTTTTACATTTTTAAGGTTTATTCTTCTCCATATAACAAAGAACTAAGACAGAAAGAATTAAAGTTTTAAAGTAAAATTATAAATAGGATTGAGGATTGTTTCTTGCTATTTAGAGTATAAAGAATAAAAGCTTTGTTTCCCCTCTCCCCTTTCCCAGAATCAGGGGATTAAGAAGGAAAGCAAACATTTAGATATTCAATTCTTCTTCCAGGTACCCAAACAATTCTAAGCTCAGTGGACTCAGTGGAAATCTCCAGTTGTAATAACTTTTAGCATTTAGCTAAATCTACCAGCAGAAACTTCTTTTATGGTATTTGGAGCTCCTTGGGGGGTGGGTGGAGGGAGGTCCAATTTCTATCATAAAATTCTGTTGTACTTATACACATATAACTTGTCCAGAAAGTGAGACAAAGGGAAAGAAGAAAAATGCTTATGCATACATGGAAACGTTATGTTAACCATATATGTGTGTGTGTGTGTGTGTGTGTGTGTATAAAATACATATACTTCAACTTTTATATTTCTGCCATTTTCCTCTAAAACGTTTCCTTTTACAAACATACTATAATCAGTCCCTTTAAAAACTGCATAAAGATATTTTGTTCACTTTATGAAACAGATATATCCCTGAAAAAGTTTTCATTTTCCCTGAGGGAAAAAAAATCACACTATCCCCCACCTAAATTTAAAAGAAGGAATATTACTCTACAGTTGTTGTATTTCCTTTTTAAGGTTATGTGGAAATGTTGGCTCTTCTATGATATGAAGATATCCTATTCTTGTGGAGAAGATAGGAGAGATATGTAGTAGATGATAATACAATTAGATAGACTCAAAGAGCAGTTGCTAACAGCTCAATGTCAATATGGCAGAAGGTCAGCAGTGGAGCACTCAATGGATCTGGGCTTGGCCCTTCACTGTTGAAAGTTTTTATCAATAACTTGGATAGAAGTATAGAGGTATGTTCATCATATATGTAGCTGATACAAACCTGAGAGGGATAGCTAACACATTGGATGATAGAGTCAAGATCCAAAAAGATCTTGTCAGGCTGAAGCACTGAATAGAATAACAGAAAATCAATAAAGATAATGTTAAAGTCTTACACAAAAACAATTTTATTGATGTCTTCTTATCTACTCCTCCCTCTTCTTAGGATCAATAAATCTTGATTTTTTAAAAAAGAAATTCCTACCTTTATATTTTACTAATTCCCCTTTGTCTATTGAAATCATGATTTAATTCTCCCTTGTGAAAAAAGGAAAAATGAATTTAGAATTCTCTGAATATTAATCCTTTCAATATGTCATTTGAGAAATGACATAAGAGTAACAGGTAGGGGGCAGCTAGGTGGTGCAGTGGATAAAGCACCTGCCCTGGAGTCAGGAGGACCTAAGTTCAAATCCAGCCTCAGTCACATAACACTCACTAGCTGTGTGACTCTGGACAAGTCACTTAATCCCAACTGCCTCACCAAAAGAAAAAGAAAAAGAGTAACAAGTGGACCATACTCATAGTCCCATAGTTACGGGTTTATAAGGATCAAGTTTAATCTTAGGGGTATACCTCAAAAATCTCTTTTCAATTTGTGGCCACAGAATATCTTAAATGGGCTGTTTTCCACAACCCATAGAGAGCCCTAGGAATACACAATTACACACATACACACACACACACATATTGTGTTTGTGTTGTGTTTAACATATATGTTTAAATAATCCTAAGCTCCCATGAAAGCACTTAGGCTAACAATACATAAAATATAGAGGGTAGGCTTGATTTTACTCAAAACAAAATGAAAAACTCAAAGGGCTGACACTCAAGATAATAAATATGCAAGACAATTCCCCTCTCTTCTCTGGTGAGTCCCACCTCCTCCAGAGAGCTACATATTCCTTCAAAACACTCCTCTCATCTCCAACAAAAAAGAATGAAACACTTGATGCTGCTAGGGAAACAACATCTGCATGTTTTATTGAGTTATATAGACAAATTTAGTCTACATAAATCTCAGAACTAATGAAAGGCAAAGTTCAAGTTTGTTCTGACTGCAGCCCTGACTCTTGCTGCTCCTTGGCATGATATCCTGAAACTTCTCTTCTCTCAAAGAGGCTTGTTCTAGGAACTTAGAGCTGTCCAAGGTTTTCTGTGTTCAAGAGAACTGGTCCAAAAACTCAGCATTGGTAAGGAACTCTATCATTGGCTTCACCACCACTTCTAGCCACTACCATTTCTGTGGTTCCATGATCCTTCCTTTTTCTGGGGCCAGGTTGTTCTTTGGAGGAGCCTTGGGAACCAGTGAGCATGGATATGTCTAACTGGCTTCTTTCTGGCCATCTCAGCTCTTAGGTTTGCTTTTGCTCCCCATTTTAATGGCCAGTTCTAAATGTTTAACTCAGATACAGGATTACCTATGACAAGGGCACTCATTCCCACCCTATCAAGAAGACATTATCAAAGTCAGAAGAAGGTCTCAAATGCAATGCCAATAGGGACATTTTTTTTTCTTCTCTAGGGCATCATCTTCAATACTAGAACAAAGGCCTTATTCATGAACCTTCTAATTAATCTTGACCAAACTTCTCTCGGTCACCCTCTCTAGCTACATTTCATTGCAGAAACTCCTTTGCTGGTCCGTTATCTAGTTAGATTCTTTTTTAAAGTTTATTTTGAAAATCTGTCTTACTTTAATTGATGGGTTTTACGTAAAACCCCTAATTTTCTGTAAGAGCAGCTGGTAAGTTATTACTAGAAGTTGACATAATTTTAGACACCAAGACAAAAGTTATTCTTGGCAAATCTAAGGACATGTCTTTCTGGTCTTGCTGCTCTTTAAGTTGAGGTTAGCTAAGTGTATCTTAATTAAATCAACTTTTCATTTTTTTCTTCAGCAGGACAATTTCTAGGCATTTGTCTTGTTTCATATTTTCTAATCTTTTAATAACTTGCATTGCTTACCTCTATAACCCTTTCAAGTTTATTCTCTTAGCTCAGACTTAGAAATTCTCATCTTCTGGAAATGATCTGACTGATACCACTAGACTATTTCCATATCTATAGTAGGTTATGGTATATTTTTTTTTTTAAAGAAGATGAGATTGCATACAGAGGAAGAACTGACGGAGTCTGAATGCAGATCAAAGCATACTATTTTCACTTTGGGGGTTTTTTTGTAGTTTTTTCCTTTTGTTCTGTTTCTTCTTTCACAACGTGACTAACGTGGAAATATGTTTAACTTGATTGCACGTGTATAACCTGTATTAGATTGCATGCCATCTTGGGGAGGGGGAGCCAGGGGGGAGACAGGTGGGAGAGGAGGTAAAGGAGAGAGAAAAATTTGGAACTCAAAATCTTATAAAAAATGAATGTTGAAAACTATCTTTACATGTCATTGGAAAAAATAAAATACTATTAACATAAAAAATAAAGATGAGACTGAAAGCTATCAAATGTCATTTACAGATGATTTAGATGTTTTCAATCACGTAGACTATGACTTTACTGATGAAAGGGGGAAAAAATTTTCCTTAGATCATGGAGGAGCTTGACATTGAGATTTCCACATCTAGAATCTTAGAAGGAAAAAAAACCCACTAGAGAGTAATACCTTTTCTACATATGAGTAGATCCTTATTAGTTATATCTACTAAGAATTTAATCTAGTCCCATGTGATCAGGTTTCACTGTCACAAAATGACAGAAGATTTAGTATATTGTAAAAAAGTGTGTGTGTGTGTGTGTGTGTGTGTGTGTGTGTGTAAAATAAAAAAGAATAAAAACAAAAGCACCACCACCAGTATTCTAACAATTAAATCCCATAGGGAAGAGAGAGGACAGCACCTTCTACCTCCTCACCCATAGTTTAGCACTCATGAGAAATCCAGTCTTTAAGTTATGGGTCTAAATGGAGAAACAAAATGAAAACTCCATCTTATTACTAAATATAATAGCTTTATCTAAGCAGACCTGTCCTAATTTTGCATGTAGGACCCACAGGGACAGCTACTAAAAGTGCTGGGAAAAGATTACATGATCTTGAAAACTCTCTTTCATTCTCTCTATAGTCTTTATAAGGTATGTCCATTGAGTTTGAGGATGGACAAGGAATGTAGACCAACCTCAGGTATGTATATAAATGCATTACACACACAATTATTCTTTTAAACTGAAATACAAAGCCAGTTTTGGCTAGGACATGTTGTTTAGACTGTCATTTGGGAATTAGCAGCAGTCCTACTGAAAGCATCTAGTTTTTAACAAGAAGCATTTCCTCTACTCCATGTATAAGTGGGAACCCCAGGCACAGTCACTTATAAGTGAACTGATCCATTCTCAACAAGCCAGTGAACCCTCATTTCTGCTCTTAGTTTGAAGCCAAAGAAGAAAGATCAACTGTTGTATGTGAATACAAAAAGTTTCTGATGCGTGATATACTGTTACCCCAAACAAAAACCACTGTAGAGCTGGACACATTTATATAGTCAATTTAATTACAAAATTATGGAATTTAACTAGTTTGTCAAAGTGTGCCTGTGCATGGAAAGGGTTGGGGGCTGTGGTGTTGGTGACAGAAGGTTAAAAATAGGGTTTTTTTTCCTCTTTAGGAAAGGAAGAATTCTTTCAGTTGATTTCTTCCTTCTTCCAATAAAGTTGGATCACACGCTTGTATCACCTCTGGCAGTTCAATATTTCTAAAAATAGGTTTCAAGGAACAAAAGAATGTAGCTAGAAGCTAACCTCCTTTCCTGGCAAGTGCTTTGTATGCCTAGTTTCAGACTGAATAAACAGAAATGTGTGAGTGGTGTGTATTCCGAGCATGTGGATACACATCATCAGAGATGAAGGGGGAGTCAGAGCACAGAGAGAGGAGACACCCAGACATCTGTAAAATGTAAACATCAGGTTGAAAGGAATTCGTTCTTAGCAAAGATAAACAGAAGGGCACAGCTGTTAAGGAAGGCTTCCTATGTGGAATCAGAAAAAGTATGATTCAGAGGATATTTTGTTCATCTTAGCTATTCTAGTCAGAACTGCCAAAGCAGGATCATGTGAAAGCTGTCCTGAGGAGTTTCAGTTGCAGCTATGGCTTTCTACTAATGGCATACCTTCTGGAAGTCTTACAGCAAAAATTTAGAAGTAGACATGGAAATACTATACAACGTAGGAAAGGATGACCTGCCATCTCCCTTTGGTGACTGAGGATCAAAGGATTTATACAGTTTGAAGATAATTTAGAAATGACTAATCCACCCACCTTATCTTACAGATGAGGAAATGAAAGCCAAGAGAGAACTGACTTTGCCAAGGTCACTAATGTATTTGATCCCATCCCTTCTCGCCTCCTCCAGGACCAGCTTCCTTTTCTCAAGCATCCTTAATTGCCTCTTTGGGCAATTAAACTGGAACTTCAATTTCTTGAAAAAAGGTGTTTCCTCCACTTCCTCATAACCTTCTCACTCTTCAGTCCCTTCCAATTAGGCTTCATCTTTCTACTGATACTATCCTCTCAGACCTTACCAATCCTCTTAATTGCCAATTCAATGATTTTATTCCAGTCTTCATCCTCCTTGACTTCCCTATAGGTTTTAATCTATCGATCACTTTCTACTACTGGATACTCTCTTCTCTCTGAGCTTCAACTAATCAATTGCTAAGCATTTCTTAAGCTTCTGCTTTGTGCCTGGCACTATACTAGGTGCTGGGATTATAAATACAGTAGATGAAACAATCCCTTTTCGCAAAGAACTTACATTCTAATGGCTTCAAAGATATGGCATGGTCCTGGTTCACCTCTCACTTCTCTACTCCTTATATTCATCATTACCTTTTAATGTGGATATTCCTCTAGGGTTATTATTTATTGGAGGCAATTGGGGTTGTGACTTGCCCAAAGTCACATGGCTAGCAGGTCCTGATTCACCTCTCACTTCTCTACTCCTTATATTCATCATTACCTTTTAATGTGGATATTCCTCTAGGGTTATTATTTATTGGAGGCAATTGGGGTTGTGACTTGCCCAAAGTCACATGGCTAGCAAGTGTCTGAGGCCAAATTTGAACTCAGATTCTCCTGACTCCAGGGCCAGTGCTCTATCCATTGAGTCACCTAGCTGCCTATTTTTTCCCCTCTTCTCTTCTCCTTGGACACCCTTTCCCTTTGTAATTCATTTGCTCCCACAGCTTCAACTGCTACTTCTAAGCAGATGACTTACAAATCTACATATCCATGCCTGACCACTTTTTTGAAGTAAATGTTTAACTGCGTACATGACCTCTAAATCTGGCTATCCCATAAACATCTCAAAGTCCTCATGTCCAAAATCAAGCTGATTTGTTTTCCTCCAAGTATGTCCCTGTTTTTGACTCCACTATTTTTATCTGTGGCACATAGTCTCCTAAGTTTGAAACTGTGGGGCTGTATTTGACTCTTCTTTCTTCCTCACCTCTCCCAACACCCCTTGCACGTGTTCCCTTTTCTCTATTCCCACTGTCAACACCCTGGTAGAAGTTCTCACTAAGAGACTCCTAACAAATGTTCTCAATTCTACTATCTTCCATTTGTCCTTCATGCTTCTTTGGGAATAATCAGCCCCCCCCACCCCTCCCCCACAATCTGGCACTCTCAGCTTTAAATCATATTATTCTACAAGCGACTACTCTCTGCCTTCTGCACATACAATGTACTCTATTCCCTCTGACTGGAATGTTCTCTCTCTCTCTGTCTCTCCATTGAGTATAAACTTATTCTTTAAAGTCCAAATGAAATGCATTCTCCTCCCAATATCCACTTCTGTAGCCACCTTTCTCACTGGATCTCACATAGCACCTTGTAACTCTCTTATTCACTTAACATACCTTGTTGTTCATTATAGTTATCCATGTTGATGTCCTTTTAATCTCTTAGATTCCAAATTCCATGAGGGTAGCAATTGTGCTTTAATCTAAATTTTGCATCTCTTCTAGTACTGAACACAGTGTTCTGCATTCAGTATGCTTGTCCAGTATTGAATGAATAAAGTAGAGAGAGTTGGGATTTCAATCTAGGTCCTACAGCTCTGAATCTCATGCTCTTTCTGCTCCATCATCCAAGAGAGGTGGCTGCAGATAACCATGGAACTGAAATCATCACCCAAGGCTGTGGTTCTCCTCTAATGCTTTTTAGTATTTGTTCATCCACTGGAGATTCCAAGCTAATAAGCTTGGTCCAAAGGGACACCTGGATGTTCACCTATCCTATGGTACCAGAGGAGAAGTCCTGCTCCCTTCTGCTTCCACCCAGCTGGACAAGAGGAAACAGTCTTCCTTCCAAAAGGGAGCTCCAATGCTAAGAATGTTGAGTGATAAAAACAACAACAACAACAACAACAACAACAACAACAAACTGAAGAAAGAGATAGGAAAAGAAAAGGCCATAGAATGCTGAACTAATCCTCCACAATCCTATATTGTTGTGCCCTGACTCATCTTCTGAGATTTCCATTTTTTGGTTGTACTTGGAAGCTTTTCCCTGATGCCAGATATTCATTCTTCCCTCTGCCCTAGACTGGAAATTCCTTGAGGAAGAAATGGTTTTCATCATATAGCAAAAACAGCTCATCTGAATCCCCAAACAACTGGAATCTTTTTTTTCCAAATTATAGTTCTTAAAGAAAAGAGACAATTGACAGGAAAGCATAGTGACTAGTAAGGATGTCATTTTTTCTGGTTGGATTTTTTTTTTAATGCAGCATTATAAAGAACATCAGATTTGGAATCCAATGGCATAGGTTTAAGTACTAGCCCTGAGGCTTATTAGCTTTGTGACTTTCAGCAAATCACTTAACCCCTCTGTATTTCAGTTTCTTCATCTGTGAAAAGTGAATATAATACTTTATTACTTTCTTCACAGGGTTGTTAGCAGATAAGAGCTCACATTTTTATTGTGCTTTGTAAGAAACAAATGTGAACGTTTGTAAACAACAAAGCCTTATGTAGAAATGTGAAAGGTGGTGATGATGGATGATATACTGGTATCCCCCAGGCTCCTATATTTTCTATAGCTATAATACTGCATGATGAAAACTGATACTCAGAATTATGTCCCTTTGAACAAAGCAAGGCTTTTGCTTAATAACGGTTAATTATATTCAGTATCCTAGAATTACTAAGATAACAAAATATTGTTATATTTTATGAATTTTTTTCAATGACAAGGGATAAAACAAGCAGACTTTCTTTTTAATTTTTTGTTAACTAGAACTCTCAATTCCCCAGGCATTCCATTTAACTGAGCTTTTACTATAATTCTAAGTCGAGTTCTCTGAGCCCAGTAGGTACTTTAAAAAATGAAGGAAATATAGCCAGCAGGTAAAGCAAAAGGAAGATAGCATTCTGGATTTTGCTGTTGAGTCTTCCCAATTCTGCCAAAGGACTGTGTCATCTAGGAAGCTATGTGGTCCTGTGGTAGAACCCTGGACTTGGAGTCAGAAGGACCTGAACTTAAATCCTGACTCTGACGTTTGCTAGCTGTGCAGTGCTAGGCCAGTCATCTGACTTTTCTCAGCCTCACACTTCTCATCTGTAGAATGGGTATAATCATAGTACCTCGTTCTCAGGGTTGTTGTGAGGATCAAATGATATATATAACTCTTTGCAAACATACATAAAACTCTTTGCAAACCTCAAAGCACAATATAAACACTAGCTATTGTGGTATATTCATCCTTTTTAGCCACACATATGAAACTCAGGATTTGGCAATGATAGGGCAGGGTGGGAACTTTACATTGCCCGAATGACTCACTCCTATGTTATAATAGTAAGGGATTTCATTCATTCACTCTCTCACTTTACCTGCAGGTGTTCTGTCTGAAGGAATTAAATTTTTATCAGAAGATATCTTGGGGTTTACCAGCTAGATTTCTTCCTAAAGGACCACACCTTAAACCCAAATCACTCTGCCCAAATCCTACTTAATCATTGTTTGGGCCCCGATGACTCAGAGTGAATTAAATTGCAATTCTTTCTGTTTTAGACAGAAACTCACAGGGTCTTCCCCTCCCAGATTGATTTTTTTTTAACTAGGTAAAAGAGGATATTTTCTGCAGCATTTCTTTCCTGACCTTAATCACTGAATGGGCCTTTCCTCAATCAAACTGAGACCTGGGAAAGATCTTAACTTAAAAATCTGGAGCTATCTCCAGTCATCCTGACCTATATCTTGCCATTGGACACAGATGGTTCTGGAGGAGAGACTGAGGCTGGTGACTGCACAGCCCTCCCTCACTTAAATCCAATTCGCTTGCAAGTCATGGCATCACCTTCCTGATGCCATGGTCCTCTTCTAGAATGAAGGAACAAACAATATTTAATAAATACCTACTATTCCTAAATTCATGATACTGGGGAAGGTATGAAGAATATCACTTACAACAGCCATATCAAACATATAGTCTGCCATCCACAATACTCAGGCTATAATGTGCTTCAATGCAGTCTGAACCAGATTAAAAGGTAATGGGAAATATTTAACAAAATAAAAATATAATACAACATAGATAACGTTAATATGTGGTTTTCTAAGTCAATATATGGCCAATAGGGACCCTTATGTATAGTTTAGTTGCCCCCATTTCTAATTGAGTTTGACACGGCCATCTTACCTTGTCCAGCCTCCTGGACACCACTTTAGTTCAAGCTCTTATCACCTCTCACCTGGATTTTTTCAGTAATTTTCTTGCCACAAGTTCCCTCATTTCTAATCCATCCTCCACAAAGCTTCCAAAGCTCAGGTCAGGAATGACCATGCTACTCTCCTCAACAAGAAGGATTAGTGGCCCCCTAATTCCCCTAAGATAATGTACAAATACCTCTGCTTGGCATTGAACACCCTTCAGAATCTGGATGGAGCTTACCCTGCCAGGCTCAGTATGCGTTGTTCCCTTTTACTCACCCTATATTCACAGCGGCATCTTTGCTGTCCCCTGTAGAGGACATTTAATCTCTTGTCTTCCTGCCTTTGGACAGACTATCCTTCATGCACAAATGTTTTCTCTCCTTTCTTCCATGTCTTGGAATCTCTGAATACTTCAAGGCTCAGTTCAAAATGCCACCTTATACGTGAGGGCCTTTCCTGATCTTCTAGTTTTTAGGGCCTTCCCCAACTATATCAATTTGTGTATATTTTGCATTTACTTATGGTTTCCAAACTGTGCCACAGCATGCTGGGATGCAACAAACTCATTACTTAATAAATGAAACTGTGAGGTATTCTTTTTTGGCCTAGGGCCTTGAAAAAAATAATTACTGAGTCACTAAGGGCTGTATGAGCCAAGAAAGTTCAGGAACCTCTGTTGTACATGTTACTTCTCCTTGCTTCTAGAAGTCAGAGGCAGTTTGAGGTTTATGTTTTTGTATCCCCACTACCTAGCACAGTGGATAGCACATAGTAGGTGCTTAATACATGTTTACAAAATGAATGAATGAGAAAAAAGCATGATCCTAGACCCAAATTGGGATAAAAAGACATATACTAAAATCTCCAAGAATATTAGTCTAGTACCATTTAATCTTTGTGACATCAGTAGACAGCTAGGAAGGCTGCTAGAATTTTCATGGATCTCATGACAACCTTATGGGAAGATATAGGGAAAAGTGACCAAGGAGAAGCAAGCATGAATGGGATGGGTTGTGAACCTCATCACTGGTAGGAACAACCTCTGCTCCATTTGAGTCTTATCATTTTACCAAAACTAGATTTAATGAGAAGGCTGCACGCACCATGAGAGCACACGCATGCATGTACATGCATATTTATGTGTGCGCATGCACGCGCTCACACACATAGACACAGGTAAATTCTAAATCTCATATTTTAGTTCATAGTCACTAAGTCCTGCACCTTCCTAGGTTGTTTAGGGGGAAATGCATAATGAAAATAAACATAATAAAAACAAATAGAAAAGAATGATGACTCTCAAGAAATTCTGAAAAGTATACTAACAGATCTGGTATTATCTGAACTATCCATTTTGCCTTTTTGGGTATTGTTTATCAACACTTTAAACATTCTGACCTGTGCAGCATAAACTATGACAGCAACCAGTCCAATCCAGCTGTGCAGACTGTACATGTTGGGAATGTTCTTGGCATTGTGGAAGTCAAAAACAGCTACCACACCAACAATTGCAAGTATCAGAGCAACAGCATTTAACCCGGCATGGATGGATTTCATCAGGAGCTTGCTGCATTTCCAGGTCCAGGGCAATCTGTAGACAATAATTGCTGAGGAAAGAAAAAAAGGAGAGGGGAACAACATTTTCAAAATAATTGAAAGTTAATGATTTATCTATAGTAATCTTAAGTAGTCATACATAATTCAAGAGGTGCTATTCCAAAATTATCTCTGAAAAGTGAGGTTTCTCAGAAGAGAATTTTGAGGCAGCTTGGTTTTAGTAGATAGAGTGGACCTCCAAGCCAGGAGGACCAGAACTGAAGTCCTGTCTTTGATTTATATTAGGTACAGACCCTGGGCAAGCCACTTAAGCCTTTAATGTTCTAGGCAGCTCTCTAAGATTACAAAGTTTGCAGAGAAGGTGCTATCCTGGATCGATAAAGAGAGCTTCCGTATCCAGGAGTTCCTGGAAATTACAAGTCTGGTGCCCATCCCTAGTTGCCCGCTTAACAGATCTCTAGGCTACTGAAAATGAATGGAAGAAATGGTAGTAATTCTCTGTGATGGGATGGTGCATGAATTTAAGCATAAATACAAAATATTTTATTCCAAATAACACAAGCAAAAAACTTTCCAGTTTTACATGTGTAGAAAATGTGAGCACTATATACTCACGTAAGTATTTGGGTCCTAAAATAATGCATACATTATAGGTGACTTTCTAGCAATGAAAGCTCACCTTGTCTACTTACTCCCTTTTTTACACAAAGAGAAAGATGCCAACAACTGTTGAATTTCTTTATCATTTTCCTTTTCTTCTTAGCCTTCAGCAACTATGTAAATACTATAATACCTGACATGTCATAGGCACTTTGAAAATGCTTGCCTGCTTGATTAAGTGATGTGTGGTCAAGTTAGAGGATTTAGGTATTTGCACAAAGCAACTGGGTCCCTAGAGAAGGGAAAAGAGCCTGTGTGTATTTAAATAAAATGGCTCATGCTTTCATCACTTCTCAAACTTTTTGGTATCAGGATCATTTTATGCTTTTAAAAATTGAGAACCCCAAAGAGTTGTTTATGTGGGTTATATCTATTGGTATTTACTATAGCAGAAATTAAAACTGATAATTTAAAATTATGTATCTATTTATTTAAAATAATAATAAACCATTATATTAACATAAATAACCTATTTCATGAAAAATAACTACATTTTCCAAAACAAAAAAGATATATTGAGAAGATTGGCATTGTTTTACATATTTTTGCAAATTCCTTTAACGTGTAAATTAATAGAAGACAGCTGTATTGTCCTATTGGACTCTGCAATTTGTTGAAATATGTTGTTTTTATTGAAGTATTTGAAGAAAATCTGGCCTCAGATGTTTTTGGAAAAGGGAGGCATATTTTAATAGGCAAATAATGTCTTATTATTATGGAAGTAGTTTTTACTTTACTAACCTCCTGAAAGTCTCAGGAATTCCCCAAAACCCATAGATCATACTTTGAGAACTGCTAGCTCTTACAAAATTATGAAATACATTGTTAGTTAAAACCCTGTGAATTCATCAATACATCAGTTTTTCTGAAAGCTGTCAGGGGCTTCTAAGGTTTCAAGCACTACCTGCTGCTCTAAACCATCTCCAAATAGTCCTTGAATTCTGTTATGGTTAGAGCTCTCTGTTTGGCAGCTAAAAAAGGAAGTTTCTCCACCCAAATTTCCTACCAATGAAATCACAGACCCAGGCAAAAACAAAAAATAAAAAAAGAGGTGGGGGTGGGTAAGGATATCCTTTCTGACATTTTTATTTAGAGTCAGAATTTAAACTAACATGATCAGAGGTTTTATCTGGAGGGACTAACCATGTAGAACTGGGTTCATCCCACCAGATACTAGATGCATATTTGTGGGCAAATCACTTAAGCTTTCTGTGCCACTTCAGAAACTCTTTAAAATTCTAAGTCATAGTTGCTGATCAGGAGTTTCCACATCAAGAATTTTCCCACTATGATGAAATCATAGGTCTGGGCTAAAAACAAAACAAAACAAAAAACCTCAAACCCCAAACTTAAGAAGACAATAACAATCTTCTCCTTTTTCTCCATTTAAAAAAAAAGTGTCTAAATAGAGGATGCCGGTTCATAACTTTTCATTCCAAGATAGCTACTGTGAAACAGAATATTCCTTTTCTCTGATTGGAAGTAAAGGGGACAAATGAGTAGTATAGTACCTTGGAATCACAGAGTTGTAAGGGATTGTAAAGGTCGTCTAATCCATGATTCCATAATCTGCTCCTGCTCTGATAAATGTTTAACAAATTGAACTATTTAATTTTCCAGAATGGCTGTCTCCAATGAGTATTCCATGCTAGGTAGTATCGATGTGGAACTTTGTAGAGCCTGACATCTTTCTTCCACTCTTTCCCATTCCAGGCCACACACAGCCCATAGAACTTGGTGCAAGATTTTTTTCAAATCTCAGAAATTTGGGAATGTGGAATAATATCTATGGAAATTTCAAGTGACCAGAATTTGCTAGACTTTTTTGGAGACAGGGAATGGAACAGCAAATGCTGGAGAAGAAAAAAGAAGAGGCACCACGTGTTTCTGAAACAATTACCAAGATAACCTTAAGAGGTAACCTGAACAATGCCTGAGCCTGGAAGCCTACCTTCCTACCAAGACTTGCAAGTTTCCTATCATTGGATAAATTGGTTCAAGTTATCATGATCATGGCTTTCTTTCAGGCGAGCTATTTCACTACTTACAGTTCATCATTTCAACTGAAACTGCTTTCTTCAAGATGAAGGTTAGCAGTGACCCCCTAATTGCAAAAGTCAATGGCTTTTTCTCAGCTCTTATCCTTTATTGGCCTCCCTGCTATGTTTGACACTGTTGAATATATTCCCCACCATCCCCACTCTTCCCAATATTCTCTCCTCCCTTGACTTCTGTTACACTACTGTGTTGTCCTATTTTCATCAAACATTTCTGTCTGCTCTTTCTCTATCCTTTAGTCGACTCCTCTTCCTTCACCTGCTCCCTTAATGTAACATTCATTAAGGTTCAGTCCTCAGCCCCCTTTATTTCTCTGTCTCTGTCTTTCTCTCACATATACACACACCCCTAATTCTTATGTCTCCAATCTCTAACTTTTTTTTAATTTCTGCTAATTACACCAATAGTCATGCATGCTAGAAACTTTAGTTCTTTTCGATTCTTATTCTTTCTCTCTATACCACATATATTTCAGTTTCTACTGATGTCATCATAATTTAAGTCCTTGTTAACTCTGACATGACCTACTATAAAAACCTGCCTGCTATAGTATTCTGCATACAACTGGTATCTATAAACATTGACTGTTCTTTCTCAGATAACATGGGAAAACCTTAGATAAGTCTTTAATTCGATGTGTAGCATTGTCCTCTCCAAGTTAAATATCTTTACAAACCATTTAATGAATTATCTTAATGATGAATTATTAAAATGATTAAGCCTACTTTTATGTATCTTTGCATTATGAAGAAATAGATCCCTGGGAGGTGCATAGCATTTTCTCCACTCAAACCAAAGTTCAGTCATCAAATTGATAAAATATCAATTACAGCCAACTCCTAAACAGTGGTCTCCCTAGCAATTGCATGTATTGTATTTCACTCTTCCACCAGCACAATATCGGTATTCTCTAGGAGCACAGGTGAACTATGGAAAATGGAGGTCTCTTCCAACAAGCCAGCCTTAAGGGAAATAGGAACTTAGTAACAGAGGTCCTTTAGAATCTGTGTTTCAGTCATAGTCAAAACATTATTGTAGCCTTAGCCTCAGTATTGCCTCCTCTGCATCTCTCTTGGTTTGGCACTTTTTCTCCTTGTGGACCCTTTCCTTCTCAACACACCTTCCCCCCCCCCACCATTTAGTACCCGATTAGTTCCTGCCTGTCTTTCCACCCTATTTCCTCTAAACTGATTTTCAAAGATTCAGCTAGAAATTCTGGTTAATTGACCCCTGATAATTATTAATTGGAATTAAAGAGTTAATGTTTTATGCCTTGCAGGAAATATCTTCCATTTTAAAAGGGACTTTGAACTTAAGGAGTAACTATGATTTAACCCAAAGGAATACATAATTATAATTATGGGAATGTCAGGCATTTTAGCAGGAAAATGGAGATATTTGGGGGCAGACCATTCTCTAACATTTCAAAAAGGACTGAGTTAAAGCTTAGAAAAACATAACTTCTTAATGTCAGAGATCACCTTCAACTTCATGGTACTGGTAAAAATCTTCCATAAATGGTTCATCCTGTCAAAGCAAAAGTTCTTTTTTCCCCTCTATCTTCTTTTCCAAGTACTCCTTAGCCTTCTCTACCCAAAACTCCACAAGGTCACCTCATTCTTGCTGGCCATGATTAGACTTAGGTGTGTTCTAGCTCTCTTGTTTATTAATCTTTTCATTTCAATTTTTAGTATGGCTGTAATAAGATGCAGGTTTCACACCTGGATTCTTCTCTTAGTTTAAATGAAGTAGAATCATAGGATCAATCAATCAATCAACAAATATCTAAGCACCAACTGGGAACCAGGTACTGTGCACTGGAACTACAAAGACAAAAATAAAACAATCCTCACCCTCCAGGAGTTTATATCCTAATTGATCATAGATTTTTAGTTGCAAGGAGACTCAGAAGTCATCTAGTCCAATTCCTTAATCTTACAGATTAAGAAATTGAGGCCCAAGAAAGTGAAATGACTTGCCCTAGGTTCTCTCTTTCCACACACACACATACACACACACACACACACACACACACACACACACACACACACACAGACACACACAGAGCAACATATTGGCCTGTTATTCACACCCAAGTACCACCAGTTCTTTGTTCTATTTCAAGTAGAGCAAAATTTCTGGCAGTCCTGAATAAAAGGAATGGCTGGATCAGAGCTCAGGAATGTGATTTCCTTTAATGAAGAATCACTATAAAATTGGCAAGCATTAACGGTCTTTTCTTATATTGCTGGAAAAAATATTCATGGCATCCATCTCTTCTTCCTTCTTTCTACCTGTTCTAGAATATAGCTGTTCAGTATCACATTCTGAGCCCAAACAACTTACTCTGTAACAGGTCAAACAGGGGAACAAGCTGCAATCTCAAATATAAGTGGTTAAGACAGGTTATAGTGTCTGAGATAGCAGAAAGTATCCCTCTGCTGTTCCCTTGATTACACTAACCTGGACATTGATTTTACACTGTGTTCCATGGTCTGTACGGGATGATTATGTCTTTGTGTTAGCTAACAATAGACACATTTTCTCTGTTTTGGTACAAATGTATTTGAGAGGTTTGATAAACATAAAGATTAAAATCAAGAATCATCTACAACAGGTCTTTTCATAAGATCATTATTTGTTCTTTCAGGTAAATCCCAAGCCTCCTCAGCCACATTGTTAAAAGGATATGTCAATGCAAAGCAACATTTTTTTTAAAGGGAGGAGGAGTACAATATTAAATTTTGATGAAGGAACTCACTTTCAGAGCACTTTCGTGTTTATATTTTCTTGCAACAATCCTATGGAGAAAGTTCTACAAATTTTAATTTTACTTATTTTATAGATAAGGAAACTGAGTCTCTGAGGGAGTAAGTCACTAAGCCAGCATCATCCAACTACTTAAGTGCTCAAAGTGGGAATGGGAATGGAACACAGGTCTCTTGACTCTAGGCCCAGTGCGTATATGCCTGGCTTCCCTTTGAATAGTAGTTTAAAACTTAGCTAAAGGACTTATAGTATCTTGTGTGAACATTCTTCCTCATCTCAGTTTCTAATGACTGTTACTTGGATCAGCCAACAAGGCAAACCCTGATATTTGATCTCAGGGCCCCTTTAATGCGACTTTCCTCCTGGGCCCCTGAAAGCTAAGGTCTTCTATACCTGCAGGTCCCTTTTTTCTCCAGGTCAGAACCAGATAGGCAAAGGTGTGCTTTGTTCTAAATGATAAACCCAGAAAGTAAACATTCAGAAAGCTTCTTGAAAAATTGATTATGAATGAGAAATTATATTAAGGCCCTATTCAAAAAGTTCTTTCCCCTCTTGGGTGTGCGGCATGTTAAAACTTGAGAAATTTCACAAAGAGAACTCTGTTTGCAAAAAGGGATGTTTTCCATTCTCAACATCACATGCCTGAGTACCTAGACAGCACATTACAACTTTTCACAGTCCTTTAGAAGGCATAATAACAATGCATTTATCCAGCACCATTAGAAAATAAGCTACTTGATGTAAGTTAATTTTCCAGACAGTTAAATATCAATGCCTTTAAGTACCAATACTTCAAAAAATTTTAATCATTTTAAGAGAAGTCTTTATAAAAATAGTTTGGACACTAATCTGCATCCTTACGCATAGTGATTTGAAACATTAGCATATTTAAGCTTTTCTTGATAATTTAAGATCATAATTATGAACATCAATTACCATACCCAGCTACCCAGCTATAATACAGTGGTGCTCTCAGGGGCTCTTAAGGTGGGTGGGACTGTTTTCTCTACACTAGTTGACCCCAAAATGCTAATGTTTTTTTTGTTCCTATGTTTCCATGTTCAGTCTCCTCTGTTGTCACTCTCTTCCCCCACATTGGGGAGCCACTACATTGTATAAAGAGGGGTCAACTGGCCCAGGTCAGAAAAATGGGACAGGTTAAAGTTTCTATGCCAATTAAGCACTTCAGTATTAATGAGACCCAATCTAAAATGGTGGTGGTAATGATGATGATGGTGATGAAGATGATGATGATGATGATGATAACAATAAAAGTAGATACACTGTAACTGAGAACCTATCCCTTGGGTACATGAGCTTTCATATATGGATTTCATGATATTTATTTGAGCTGAGGAGAGGCCTTCTTTGCTTCCTTCTGGGTTCTAGGTTGTACTGCAAATAACTAAGGACAGCTAAGGGAGCCACTAGGTGGCTCAATGGATAGAGCACTGGGCCTGAAGTTTGCACTGATGAATTAGAAAGGAAATTTTTCAATGTGTCAGGTGTTTAGGAGTAACTGAAGAGTGTATCTGCAAAACACTTTACAAAATGAAGCATAAGACGTATGACACATACTGTGGTTCTTTGGTTTACTTTTAAAGGGAAGTTTTTTCGCCACTACATGATGCCAAAAGGAAATTTGAACTCTGGTTATTATAGCTATTGTGGAAGTTAAGCTATATATTGCACTGATTAACTATGTGCTTTCCCAACCCTGTATGTCAATTTAGATTCATTAACCCTCAACTAACCTTAAATGTTCCACCTACCACATAATTAATCAATTAAATTGCTGCTTACTTGAATCTGGATAAACAACTAACTCACTTTAGTCTCTCTAAATTGAATTGTTACAGGAGCATTATGACAATAGCATACTCATATGTACTGCTTTTAAATACAAAGCTCTATAGGAAAGATCCGGTTTTATACCAACAGTAATCCTAGAGTGATAGCATTAGCGTGTATTGCTTTAGAAGGGTACAGTTGAGGTTTCAGACTGGCAGACTAATAAGGAGTTGCTTGTACAACAGAAATTAATTTTTTTCTAAGGGGCTAGATGTTAAGATAAAAATTAGAGAATGCAAAATTCTTGTTAAAAAGTCCAGGGTATGGGGCTGCTAGGTGGCGCAGTGGATAGAGCTCCAGCCTTGGAGTCAGGAGGACCTGAGTTCAAATGTGACCTCAGACACTTGACACTTACTAGCTGTGTGACCTTGGGCAAGACACTTAACCCCAATTGCCTCACAAAAAAAAAAAATTCCAGGCTAGCAATAGCAAATCCCCAGATTGCAACTTTATAATAAATCACATTTCTTTAGTGCTTTCCTTACAAACAGCCCTGTGAGACAGGTGATATTAAGTAGCACCATTTTATTTTACAGATGAAGAAATTAAAACTCAGAAGTAATGTGTCCAGGATCACCCAGCTAGTAGGTGACTGACACAGGATTTGGACTCCAGTCATCCTGAGTCTCATCCAGTCTACTGATCTTTGCCCTACACCATGCTGCTGCCTTTGCCACCTCACAAATAAGATGGATAAAAGTTATTGCTGGTGCCTAAGCCTCCTCAAATGGAGCAATGCCCACAAGTGCTCCAGTGAGCTTACAGCCCTGTTTCCAGATAAACAAGGCATTATACACTGTTTAATGTTTACCTAAAGTGGTCACATAATGACAAGTTCTCTTTTGAAAACTAAGGTAAGCCTTCTAATCTCAAAAATAGTGAGTCATGGGAAAATATTACCTTTAAATGCCACACACACAAAAAAAATGGAAACAGTTCTGGAAAGGCTGTAAGAATTGACTGAAAGGCTAAACAGGGATGTCCTTTACTTGGTTCGCTGCTTACCTGGAGCTTGCGCCTGATGTATAAGGAAAAGAAATTAATCCTAATTAATCCTAATAAGAGGTAGAAAGGAGAAATGACACATAGCAGCTGTTCATAACTGAAACAAGAGGCTTCTGTCAAATTCTTCCAGTTACCTTTTTTCCTCCCAGAAAACAAGCTGAAATGTGAAAACCAATGGATGGTTTACTTTAAAGTAAATGAAAAACCTTTAATTTAAAGTTAAATTTCAGAAAACAGGTACTAGAGTAGTATACTAGACTGAACAGCTAAGAAATGCTAGATTGTAATGCTTTTTTGGAACTATCTTTTTGGCAATCAACAGCTTTCCATAGGAACCAATTTACCTGACTTTGGACTTAATTACTAGACAATTTCTGAGCTCCAGGCTACAAATGCAAATATAAAACTTGGGAACATGATAACTTGCTTACTGCTAAGAAAAAGTCCTGGGTTTGACACTTAATTCCCACCCCCCCAATAAAAATGCCAATGTTGTTAATGAGTCTTTTAGCATTTATTAAAGACCAGCAAACTTTGGATTCACTTGAATTCAGATATTTATTAAATGCCAACTATGTGCAAGGCTCTGTGTTTGCTAGGCAATGGAAATAGAAATAAAGATAAAAAAAGACACTGGCCTTTCTCTTAAGAGCTTAAGGTCCAACATAGGGAGATGACATGTATACAAATTTTTGACCTTGTCAATAAGTCAATCAGTCAAGAAGCAGTGTCCCTAAACATCGGAGACACAAAGACAAAAGGGAAATGGCTTGCTTATATTCTGTCAGGGTGACAATATTGTTTGTCAACACAACGATGAAAAATTAATATGATAAAAACCCAGAAATAATAAAGACAAATGAGTCATCTCAGCCATGAACCAGTAAGAAATTTCCAGAAGGAGAGATCACTATCAAACTAAGGAGATGAAACTCCCCAAAGCATGGACTTTCAAAACATCTTGTCTTTGGTGAATTCATTTTTGCATTAGGCAGGAAACAAGAAACAGAAAAAACTTCCCCAATAAAAAACTCATTTCCTCAAATTAGTGCCCTTGGGTAGAGAGGCTTGGTGGGTTGGCAAGCAGTTAGCCTCAGAGTAAGGAGGATTGGGCCCTGATCCTGCCTAGAAGCAATGTGACCAGGAGACTGCAAGATCTGGGATTGGACTGGGGCGGGGGAAATGGGTTTGAATCCCAGCTCTACCACTTTGAGTTAAGTCATACCTTTCTGAGCTGCAATTAATTACCAAATTAAAAAAAAAACACAAAAAACGACATGAGGATAAGGATGACTATAATGTTTATTTCATAGGATTCCTGAGAATAGTTTTAGAGTGAGGAAGGCCCTAAGTAATCACCTACACAGGTTTCTCAACTTACAGAAGAAAATACTGAGGCACAGAACCATTAAATGATTTGTCTAACTTCCTACAGCTAGCAGGGATTTGAAGCCAGGGTTGTGGAGGAGTTCAAACAAGTTAATTCACATCCCAGAATACTGGGAGTAGAAAGATGCCTCAGAGGACCCCTAGTCAACTTGCATTGCTTCTACCACATCCCAGGCAAGGGATCATCAAGAAAACTAAAGGAGAAAGCAAGTTCCTGTTTGCCTGGCCAGTAGAGTCCTGCCAGTCCTCTCTATTCAGGGGACTGTTCTAGGCTGTAATGAGTCAAAGATCTTGGTAGTAACCACTGGCAGGGTTTTTGAATTACAGAAGCAGAGATTCAAGCTGTTCTCAAATTTTAAAAAAGGGGGTGGGGGCAGGAGAACAATTGGACATTTCTAAACCTAGTGTTACTACTAAAAGCTTTTTATTATCTCAAATGCTATAAGAATGTCAGCTAGTAAAAAAAAATGCTTTTAATGCAGACCAAAAGGGAATAGCTACTACTTCTCTTCAAATACTTGAAAGGATTTTGCCAGGAGTGCCCATTAAAAGTTTGTTAGTTTAACAGTAAGAGTCCAGTAAGTTACTGAGTTTGAATTACAATCAAATTTTAAAATTCAGAAATGCTGATAGAAGACAAAGGTAATTTATACCCTCCCTACAATACTTTAAATAAGGTTAAACATAGTTTTGCCCTGCTTATTTGTGTGTAAAAAGAGATTATTGCTGCTTAAAGCTCTTCCCTAATGTACTCTGGGAAACTATGAGTCTATTCAATAGACCCCAAGTTGAATTGAAAAGGTTGAGACTCATGGAAACAAACTTTTCCAAAGGCCTCTGCTATGCCTACCAAAGAGAGATTCTGTTTTGAAATAGGCCTGTAAATAAATGATGAGGTTTAAGGGCTCAGGGGTGCTGGGACCCCAACATCAGAACACACAGGTCCTGACCAAAAGAATTCAACCTAAGCCTTCTTTCAGCCAAAGACAAGGCTCTAATAAGAACATCCGTCATATTGGGCAGACTCTTAAGGAAGTCTGAATGTTAGTTAACTATTGGGCTAGATTATAAGAATCTAAGCAGTGGCTAGATTTTAAGAATCTGAACATCTTAATGGAGACAAGATGGACCTTATATACAGAAAGACTATGGGAGAGATCTAGGAGTGGCCAAGTAGTTTGAGGTAACTGCAGGAGGAGTCTTAAGGAAAATCTTAATGGGAGTGGCCAGTAAAATGAGGTTAACAGAATATCAAGGACCTGGACCTCTTGGCCAAGTGAGAATAGAACCTAGCTAGGATTAACTGTGGGAAATGGGGGGGGGGGCTATGAGAAGACAATAGAGGGCTACACTAGTTTAAAGGTAACAGAATTTGGAGATTGGGCTGAAAGGCTAATTGATGGGATTATAGCCTCAGGCAAATGCCAGGGATTTGGACACGTGGAAAAATCCAGGGTTTTTCCCTTTTTGGGATCTAGCTCATGGGCAAATCACAACCTTTCTGAGACTCAAAGGCTCCATCTAGAAAAGGGTGCTTGTGCTAGGGCAGCTAGATGGCTCAGTGGATAGAGTGCCACCTGGAGTCAGAAGAACCTGAGTTCAAATTTGGCCTTAGACACTGACTAGCTGTGTGACCCTAACCCTGTTTGCCTCAGTTTCCTCCTCTGTAAAATGAGCAAGAGAAGGAAATGGCAAACCATTCCAGTATCATTGCCAACATCCCAAATGAGGTCAAGAGTCAGGACAGGAATAAAAAAGGCTGCTGGAGCAGCTAGGTGGCACAGTGGATAGTTCACCAGCCTTGGAGTCAGGAGGATCTGAGTTCAAATCCTGCCTTCTGAGGCATAACACTAACATATAACACTAGCTGTGTGACTCTGGGCAAGTCACCCCAACTGCCTCACAAAACAAAAAAAAAAGGCTGCTAAATAAGACTCAGATAACTGTTAATAGTATTTTTGGCTAGAATTATAGAGTGGGCCTCAATTTACTCATCTGTAAAATGAAGAGGTGGAATTAGATTATCCCTGGGGTCTGGCAATTCTAAATTTGTCTGTGTTTAACCAATGTTTGATTGCTTCTATCAGTATAAATGCATGATAAACCTCATAGAAGTTGACTGAACTACTCAGTGTAGTCAAGGCTAATTGGGGTCAAGTGTATTAATGTCTAGTGAATCAGTGCCCTACCCAAGTTAATTTCACTTAGTCTACTTCCAGAAAGTTCTATATGCTGTCTTTCATGTATGAAAATAATGTCCCTGGTTCATGGTCAATGATCCATCAAAAGGCTGTTTTTCCAGAAATGATAAGTTTATCAACTTAGCTAAACTCTCTTAACCAAGCCCCCTTTGGAACAAATGACTGGCCAGCATCCAGAGTGTAGTCTTCCCCAAGCAAAGGCAAAATTGAATCTTTTTAGGGCCAAATCCTTGCCCTTAACAAAATACTTTTAACAGCTGACCTTACTAACCAAGGCCGATTCCTAGAGAATTGCTTCCTTACCATGGGACCAGGCCCTGGACTAGTTTTCTTGCACAGAGACTCCATGTGGACAGAATAGGGGGGGTGTTGTTGAGTTGTGTCTGACTCTCTGTGACCCTATTTGGGGTTTTCTTGGCAAAGATGGTGGAGTGGTTTGTCATTTCCTTCTCCAGATCATTTTACAGATGAAGAAACTAAAGCAAACAGAGTTTAAGTGACTTGCCCAGGGTGACACAGCTAGTAAGTATCTGAGTCCAGACTTGAACTGATGAAGATAAGACTTCCTGACTCCAGGTCCAGCACTCTATCTGCTGCACCGTAAGAGGGATACTGGATTATAGCATCAGTACATGCAACAGCACAAACACGAGGGCAACCAATGCAGTTCCAACTATGTTGGAAAAGGGCAGAAACTCAGATCTTTCTTGTTGACTCGCCTCTCAGAGCATTAAAATATTAATGAGGCAAAAAGTAGGCAAATATATATATATATATATATATACATATATATATATATATATATATACATACATATTTATATCTGCATATTTGTGGTCCCTCTCCATCCTTTCTAAGTAAAGCAAAAGGCCCTAGGCACACCCCACCCTAAAGCTAACATGATCATACAAAAATAACAAATCCACCCTATTTTGGAAGATTTGGCCTTTTACAATCTACAGATGTACCAATTCAAAACAACCTGAAGACAAAATTTCTCTGACATTAATATACTCCACCTATATAAAGACTTCTGACATCAATGAATTAAACCATTACTTCTTACCTACTTTTTTATTCATCCCTTGATTTGGAAGTAAAAAATAAAAATTCAAATGATGAGCTCAGGTTGCAAACTCTTGGAAGGTATGAACATCTGGTTTTCTTAATGAAGGACCAAACAAAGAACCACTTATCAATGTTTTTTTAAAAATTATTATTCCTTTTAGTGATATTTTGTTTGTTTTAGCATTAATAATATTATTACTCTTAATTACTCTTATTACTTATTATCTATTACCATTACCTTATCTTATTGCTTATTACTCTTAATATTAATTAATATTATTACTCAATTAATGTTAACCTTCTTCTAGTTTTTAAAGTGAGGTGTTTTTTTTCCTTTTTTGTAGATTTTTTTGAGGTATAGATATGTTATAGCTGGCAAAGACCTTATAGTTCAATCTAGTCAACCTGCTCATTCTTCAGATAAGTTAAATGATTTGTGCAAGGCCACACAGATGAATGACATTTATCTAGGATTTTGTAAAGCACTTCTGTTATCTCAATAAGTAGCAAAACCAGTATTCAGCTCCCTCCTCCCTCCAACTCAACTTCAAATCTTAAGCTTATTCTACTATACTGAGCTGCCTCTCTCTAATCTTTACCACTTTAAAAACATCCTCGAGCCCTTTCACATAATATTCAGTATTTCACAACTAATTTCTCCCTTCTCTTACCACTTGGTTCTCTTACTGAATTTTCACATTATACTTTGCATTGTAATTATTTATATACATTATATATATTCAAATTAAGTATTATATCATTTAAGTTTCTTAAGTCAGGGACAATATTTTCTTCTTCATATGCCTTCCAGTGTCTACACATTCCTTGGGATGTAACAGTAGATCGGTACATATTTATTTACTGAATGAATAAATGAATGCATATTAAAATTTGGTCACTATTATACACACCAATGGAATATTTCTGTGGTCTTTTAAGAAAAAATCTCAATTTCCTTCCATAGCTGTGCCTCTAAAAATCCAACTTAAACATAGTAACTTAGATGAAAAATACTTCTTGCCCGACTCCAGCAAAATCAACTTTAAAACATTCCAACACTACCAGATTTTTCCTCCTTGGAATTATATTGTATAGGCCAGGAAGAAAAGGCCTAGATGTGGAAAGCATAAAGGAACCAAAATTTGATTTAGACTCCGAGTTTCTACCTTTTATCAGACAGCATGTTTATTCGTTCTGAGCTTTTTAAAATATGAACTACTGATTAGGAAGATTTTTCTTATTTTTTTGGGTCTCTTGTGTGGCCTCCTTTTCAAGGGTTGCTTCTCAGATTTCCAGGTGATAAGCCAATTTAATGAAGATTATTCCTTTTATGTAGGCATAAACAGCCTTTCAAAGTTCTCTGCTACTCTTTTCATTCAGCTCAGAGACTATATTTCCATTGGGTTTGTTAATTTCCTCAGGTTTGCAGTTTGTCTAGGTCTGTATATAATTTCATTGGTTTAGGGAACTTCCTAATGAGGAAGCTCCCTCCACCAAAGCAGGTTGGCACCTTCTCTGAAACTTGTAGTCTTAGGTATTTGCCTAGAGCACCGAGAGGTCAAACAATTTGTTGAGGGTCACACATCCAGTATATTATGTCAAAGGTAGGATTTGAACCCAGGTCTTCCTGGCACCAAGGCTGGATGGATCTCTATCCATTATGCTATACTTCGTGAGAATGAGATAGAGAGATAGATGATTCTATAAGGGTTTGAGGTTAATCTGATTTTCTTTAATTCCTATTTTTTAGTTCATGTTTCTCTGCTTATCCAGTCATTATTACTATAATGTAACTGTACTTTTGGAACACCCAGTATTTTGTATATACTTAAATGTGTGGGAGAATAAACTGTACACTCCCTAAGTGCAGAGACATTTTAACTGTAGTCTTTGTATACCCAGAGTTTAGCATAGTGCCTAGAGTTATGTCAGTACTTAATACTCATTTATTTTTACTGTTTTTTTTTTTTTGGCTAGGCAGTAGGGTTAAGTGACTTGCCCAGGGTCACACAGCTAGTAAGTGTTATGTTAATACTCGTTTACTGACTGAATATGCAAAGCACTTTTATAATATATTAACACCTTAATTCTGTGTAGCACAATTCAATAAGCCAAAACTCTCTCCCCCCATTATAACATGTTCAGTAATACAGATTTGACAGGTCAAATCTAATTTCTGGCAGCATAACAATTTAAAAAAGTAAATCATAAATAGTAAAAGCCTAATATAACACAGTTCACAATCTCTGTTAATTTTTTTCCTCTCCAACATCAATTTTAGAAAAGAATTCCCCAGCATTTCAGGTTTTGTCTTTGCAAGAACTCTATTTCCAAATAACATTACATCCAGTGTATCCTTTTCATTTATTTCTTTTCTTTGGATATGTTTTTTGATATATTGTGATTTACACAACTTTTAAGTAGGTCTCTATGAGGCATTAAAGATCTAATTCTCATAAAGAATTCCATAAGTCTTCTATGCTCTTACTATTCTGAGTTGTATAGTAATATGAAACTGAATTGAGTCCTCATTTATAAGATGAGTTCAAATCATAGGAAGATTACTTTCTACTTGGTAAAGTTAACATGGTATAGTCTATTATTCACCTGTTTCTCTCCCTATTTTTCCCCCAGAGGGTCAATGGTGTCTGTGTGTGTGTGTGTGTGTGTGTGTGTGTGTATGTAAAAACTTTGGAAGAATAGAATTATGAATATTCCTATATTTACTGAAATATTTTACCTTTTCAGTCAACCAATCAAATAATTTACTTCTTGTATTCTTCCTCTCCCTGATTTTGAGAAGGGAATAATGATTCCCAAACTTCCCTCCTCACCAGCCCTCAGTCCCCTGGAAGCATGGGGGTGCTGCTCTTAAGAACAGAGGATTAAATCTTCAAAGTGAGCATTTACACATAGAAAATCAACAAATGCTACAAATCAGGACTTGATTTATTGTTTTGAGGATTTTCTAGATCTAAAGTTATTGAGAAAATGTTAAAAATACAGATTAAATTTAGAAGTGTGTGGCAAGTACATCCCCCACCCCCACCCCAGGGAGCCAGTTGTTAAACATTTGTTAGCACATAGCTGCCTGGAAGTCCACTTTGGTCCCAGAAGCAGCTCTAAAGGCTTGGTCTGAACAGTTGGAGAAGCTTTTCTTTTTACTTTAGTCAATAGGATGAGTGTTTAAAGTGATCTTAACCTCTCCGGCTCAGACTTCAGATGATCTTCCAAGAACGAAATTATGCTTCAGTGGCTTTGGATAGAGAGTAATTTATCAGCATAATTTCCTCTTTTCAGTTTCACAAATAATGCCTATGAATTATGCTAGTAAATGGGGTATGGAATGGTCACCGGTAGTCACTCTTGTGATGTCTCCCTTATTGTCACATGCCAGAGAAAGCCTCTAAAAAGACAGATAGTGCATTAATAGCATCCTCCACTACCTATCACTGCTGGAAGGGAGATTGCTAGTGCCATAAGTACTAAAAAGGCCCTCATACTGGCTTGACCTGAAGGACTTTTTTTTCCCCAAGAGAATGAGCAGGATATATTTCTCTCCTTCTGCAATACAAAAGTAAAATGTCTAAGAACATCCAGTGTTAGTGGGAGGAAACCTTATGGATAATTAAACATGGTTTCCAAAATTTTTTTTTTTAATATTACTACATGAACTTAGCGTCTGACCAAAGTAAAAAATTAAATTCCAGGCCACTAAACAATGACTTCAGAAATGACAGTTCCAGGCCCCCATTAATTGCGAAACAAATCTATCTGTAGAGGAGCTGAAACTTCTTTCATCACCCCTACAACACCCCAAGATTTACATTATGCCATATGACTCCCAAGAATATGATTTCTCAGCACTTTCTTCCTCTCTCTGTATGTGACTCTAGCCACTACTTCCCACACTTTTCATACGATCATTTTAAGCCAGCATCCTTTCACCATTTGGACCATGGACATACTGTGATTTACAAAATTTTTGACTAGGTCTGTCTAGTGCATTAAAGATCTAATTTGTTTAAAGAATTTTGAAACTCTCCTGTGCTCTTACTATTCTGAATTGGTTTATAGTAATGTACTGTACTTATTCCTCAGTTCTATGCTTTTTACATGAGACAGTGAGGCCGATAGGACAATCCAACGCAACACAGGAAAACGAATATTTTATCCAAGGAAAAGAGCTTTGTAGTGTCATATCCCTTTGATTTCCATAGGACCAGTAGCTAGAACAAACCTTATCCTTCCCAAACAAATATTGAAACGGTGAAACAAAAATGTACGTTGCCCAAAGCAATTACTTTATTTGAATTTAACTTCTCTGGGCTTCGTTTTTCCTCTTCTATAAAATGATGGGGTTGCACTAGATGACTTCTAAGGTTCCTTCCAAATTCTAAATCTATGATCCTATGATCCTGTGATCTCCCAGGAACTGTCAGACAGTACTGCATGGCGGCCTGTATTCAATCATTGCCGGAAAGGCAGTCATGGAAGCCAGCAGCAGCTCAGCCCTTGACTGCATACTACATAAACAAGTAAGGATTAAACCATCTAATTATACATCAAGGCAAGCCTAACAGACTTTGCAGTTCCCTCTAGAAGCTTTAATGGAGCTCAAATGATTTTTTTAAAGGAGCAGAGAACCAAACCAGATGAATGCATTTATCGCGGTTACTGGATAACTTCATACATTTTTCTGACAATATATCACGTATCACTGACGTGAAGGCTTTTTCAAGACCTGGATCCCGACCATACCGGATCTCGAGCCCCTAATCTGTTCCTGCCAGCATCTTTCTCGTGACATTGCAAGAGCTAGATCCTCCAGAGGATGGGCCTAAGTCTAAGGAGGTGGGGAAAATTAGAGGCAGGGACTGGGCCAGGTCAAGAGCAACCCTCAAGCATCTGGGAGACTGCCGGGTGAGGGGAGAGACGTCAAAGCCGAAGCAACTTTCCCAGCTTCGGTCTCTAGTCTCCCTAATTTTCTGCCTGAAGGTCTTCTCCTGTGACTTGCTGCAAACAGTTAACAAAGTCTAGCCCGAGTCTGCAGCAACTATCTCCCCACATCCAGTCCCAGGCAGCTCTCCTCCCCCACACCCGCCTCGGGGCACAGTCTCTCCAAAGTCTTCTCTCCCAAAACAAACTCCTAAGCGCGCTTGCCTCTCTCCTCTGGAGCCTCCCATCTCAAAACCCTCCAGTCCTGCTTTCCAAAGTTTTTCTCCTCTCCTTTGCGAAAGCAACAAGCAGCTCTCCGTGGGCCTGCAGCCTGTGTTGCGCAAACTTTTGCACGCAGTATCCTCTTGGCCAGTACCCGTCCCCTGAACCCCGGAGCACTCCCGCTCTGGCCGTACCATCGTGACCTCCCAGGACCGAGCTTTCCTCCCCACCTCGTCTAAGTCCCCGCGCGTTCCCTCCACGGCTCTAGCCCTTCCTCACCCCCAACCCTCCATCCCCTGTTACTTCCAGTACCGAGGCCCTGGATGAAGACGAAGCCAGTGACAGTCAGCACTGGGTGCCAGTTAAACTCCGGGGAGCCCCCATCCCAGCCGAGCCCCTCTCGATAATGAAGGACCCAGATGAGGGTGAAGATAACTGCCAGGAAGCCGAGGAGCAGCGCAGACACTAGCAGACCCAAGAAGCCCCGGTAGCCTTCCATGGTCTTCACTGTCCCATGCTCCGTGCACCCGCCTGTGCCAGTCACTGGAGCCCGGGCATCGGGCAGAGCAGAGGAAAAGACGTAGCAAGGCCTCAGCGGCTGCTGGCCACTAGACTGGGTGGCGGGGCGGGGGCAGCTTCTTCTTCTCTGGGCTGTCCCCGCCCGGGGGAGGGGCCCAGCAGCTCTTCTTCCTAGCCCTGGGATGTCCTGCCTCTTTGGGGGAAAGCTGGTAGGTGGGGTGGGCAAAGAAGAAAAGGAACTGGGCGCTTGGCCCTTAAAGAGAATTTTCTGTAATGGAAATGAGAGTCCCAGCCTCGAGGGTCTGTGTCCTCTCAGGGCGCCTGTTTCTTCAGTACCCCGAACTCCTCTCCATCACATAGACACTGTTCTAGAGTTTGATTTACTTAACATTTCTTGTTTTAGTGTAGTCTCTCCGAGCAGGAACTTGCTGGGTTTAGGTCTAGAGGTTTTTGTTTGTTTGTTTTTGCCTTCAGTCCTTCCACCGAAAGTGGTTCCAGTTTCGGAGGAGGGGGCGGGGAGAGAAGGGATGGAGAGGGAGGAAGGACGGGGAAGCCAAATGGTGCAGTAGAAGCCGAGCTAGATTTGAATTTAGAGTTTGAATCACCTTGGACACCTCTTTTAGTCTCTCTGGGCCTCATCTGAAAAATGATAGGGTTGGTCTTCAGCGCTTCTTAAACCGTGTGAGGTGGAGACACACAGTTTAAGAAGTGCTGAAGGGGTGGAGAGTGGAAAACGTTCAAGAAGCCCTGGAGATGACCTCTGTCCCTTCTGGCTCAAAGATCAAATTGCATCTGTTTGGGTGTAGTTGTATCCTAGTAAAGTTGTTTTAAAGTGGGTCCCAAAAAGAATTTTTACAACCAGTGTGTCTGAGAAGGGCCTAATTTCTAAAATATATAGAGAACTAAGTCAAATTTATAGGAATACAAGTTATTCCCCAAATTGATAAATGGCCAAAGGATATGAACAGGCAGTTTTCAGATGAAGAAATTAAAACTCTCTCTCCTCATATGAAAACATGCTTTAAATCATTATTGATTAGAGAAATGCAAATCAAACAACTCTGAAGTACCACATCACACCTATCAGACATGACAAAACAGGAAAACAATAAATGTTGGAGAAGATGTGGGAAAATTGGAACATTAATGCATTGTTGGTGGAGTTATGAACTGATCCAACCATTTTGGAGAGCAATTTAGAACTATGCCCAAAGGGCTATAAAAATGTGCATACTCTTTCACCCAGCAATAGCACTTGTAGGTCTATATCCCAAAGAGATCATTAAAATGGGGAAAAGACCCACATGTACAAAAATATTTATAGCACCTCTTTTTGTGGTGGCAAAGAATTGGAAATTGAGGGGATGCCCATCAACTAGGGAATGGCTGAATAAGTTGTGGTATATAAATGTAATGGAACACTATTGTGCTGTAAGAAATGATGAGCAGGCAGACTTCAGAAAAACCTGGAAAGACTTGTATGGACTGATGCTGAGTGAAGTGAGCAGAACCAGGAGAACATTGTACACAGTAACAGCCACATTACACAATGACTAACTTTGACAGACAGCTCTTCTCAGCAATGCAAAGATCTAAGACATCTCCAAAAGTGTCATGATGGAAAATGCTATCCACATTCAGAGAAAGAACTATGGAGTTTGAATGCAGATTGAAGCATAATACTTGTTCTATTTTTTCTTCTGTTTTGTTTGGTTTCTTCTTTCTTGTGGTTCCTCTTGTGAGTTCTAATTCTTTACAACATGACTAATGTGAAAATATGTTTAATAGGAATATATATGTAGAACTTATATCAGATTTCAGGCCATCTTGGGGAAGGAGGTAGGGAGTGAGTGGGAGAAAATTTAAAACTCAAAAGCTTTTGGATGTGATCGTTGAAAATTAAAATAAATAAATGAATTTAAACACACACATACACACAATAAAGTAGGTCCCAAGCCTTTCAGGTCTGAAGGATTTAGTTCATAAAACTCCCTGAAGTTCAATTCATACGAATAACTTAGGGTCTAACCTTACTGTATCAGCAATGAAAGACCAGTAATGTAAGTGCCTTTTTTGGGAGGCTGTCATATTAGGGCTTTAGCTTCCCAAGCAGACATATAGATTCCAGGTACTGTTTTGTTTTGGGGGGGGCAAATGGGGTTAAGTGACTTTCACAGGGTCACACAGCTAGTAAGTGTCAAGCCTTTGGTCTGAGGTCGAATTTGAACTCAGGTCCTCCTGACTTCAGGGCCGATGCTCTATCCACTGAGCCACCTAGCTGCCCCGCAGGTACTGTTTTGTGTGGTTAAGATAGATGTCTGCTCCTGTAACTTAATAGCAGTTTAGGGCCAAGGTTTAGAACTTGCCCAGGATTGCACAATGGAAAGAACACTGAATCTGTCTGTATTCAAATCCTGCTTCTGAAGCTTAATGCTGGCCTTCAGTTTCCTCAAATCTAAAATGAGGGAGGCGATTGGATTAGATGGCTTTGGAGAGCCCTTCTCAGTGGCTCTGAGTCCTCTGACTACAAAGCCTCTTTCCACTGCCCCATGCTATCTTATTTTTTTTTTCCTTAAGAAAGCTACTGTTGGGGCAGCTGGGTGGTGCAGAGGCTAGAGTACCGGCCCTGGAATCAGGAGGACCCAAATTCAAATCTGACCTCAGACACATAACACGCTCTAGTTGTGTGACCCTGGGCAAGTCACTTAACCCCATTGCCTAGCCAAAAAAAAAAAAAAACAAACCAGAAATAATTTGGGCAGCTAGGTGGCGCAGTAGAAAGAGCACTGGCTCTGAAGTCAAATAAGGAGGACCTGAGTTCAAGTTGACCTCAGACCAAACACTTGACATTTACTAGCTGTGTAACCCTGGGCAAGTCACTTAACCCCAATTGCCTAAAAAAAAAAAAGAAACAAAGAAAGCTACTCTTTATTTTACAAAGGTTAATTATATCACATTTTGCCAACATTTCATCTTTAAGGAAACTAGGTAAAAAAATCAAACACATAAAAACGTTAATGCACTAGAATAAGCAGCTATGAAACAGTTCTGAACAGTCAGAAAATGTAGACTTTCCTTTTACAGAAAATGTTAATAATAACTCTGTAACAGCAGCATCATTTATATGTGTGTGTGTGTGTGTGTGTGTGTGTGTGTATACACACACACACACACATACTTATACATATATATGTATACATAAAGCCAGTTTTGAAAACAGATCTTTTATACACAAAACATTTGATTCTGTTTTGTTCAAATAGGGTTGATATTGGCAAATTGATTTCCTCACATTATTTCAATTCCCAACATGTGCAGATGCTACTTGAAGGTTTAATTGATCAGCTGTAATCAAAAACTTTCCCAATATACTTTTAATCCACAGCATGACTGACAGTGCTTTCAGGTCTCTCATATATGGATGTGCTGTCAGGATCTGATCAATTTTCATTCTTACTCTGACTCTGGGAATATCTTCAGGAGGGCTTCCTTAGCTGTTTGGTTTCTGCTGGGCATATCTGAGGTTGAATTGTGAGGCTTGCTTGGATATTGGCTAGATTTTGTAGCATTAGGAGGTTAGGTTGCTGGGAAATCCAGTTGCTTGGAAGAACTCCCTGAATCAGGGTGTGGGTTGTCAGCTGGTACTGGGTGCCCCATGCTATCTTCTAAAAAATTCTACCCATTTCGCAGATGCCTAAGTCTGGGCATAGAAGCTGTAAAGAGACTCTGAGAATAGGTCAGAGGTGGTAAATAAGTTGTCTTAACTTTTACATTTTGTTACTGTGTTATGGATATCCTCCTTTCATTTTTATGTCTTTGCTTCTTTCCATAATAATAAAAGCCTTCAGGTTTACAAAGCACATTGTACCCAAATGAAGTAGGCCACACAAGTATAATGCAAGAATTTTGATCACCATTTTGCATGGGACAACACAGGGTCACAGATGTTAAGTCACTTGCACATACTCACATAGCTAGTTAAGTACTCAATGTCAGGGCTAGAATGCTGTTCTTCTGGTACCAAGATCAGTGCTTTTAATACTATGCCAGTTACCTCTTCTACATAGCTGGTTCTCTATTACTAGTATTAATAATTAGTAGCTTGTCAATGTCTTTCCTAAAATGTTTTGCTCAAAAATGAATATGAGAAACTACATTTTGCTGAAAATGTTGAAAGGAAGATTCTTTGTTTGGGCTTTCACTCTAATGAACAAAGCAAAACTGAGTACAAAGAGCATTAAAAGGATTTTATTTTAAGTATGTCAAGGTAGCAACACAGTGGCAGGCTGACATTGTAGATCAGCAATGGCTTTTATAGGTAACTTTAAGACAATTTAAAAAAAAAAGACAATTCAGCTAGGTTCACTTCAGCAAAAGAGGTTGGGCCCTTGAATCTCAGTTCCTCCCAAGGTAGCAAGAATGTGATAATTTGCATGTAGGGGTACACGACAAAGAGCAGGTAATACAGAAAGCTACAGACTTGGTGTCTTCCCCTCTAGAGCCTTCCTCAACAATGACTGAAAAGCAGGGCAGGGAACAATGGGATCCTGAGTCAACATAACTTTTAAGAAACGACTACCATAGAAAATTAGTTCATTTCAATACTTAATATTGGCATAGCATCTAAATACCTAAAGGAGAAGTTAAACATTTCAGTTAATGGGAGAAAGAGGTAAAACTATTATAATGAGGGACATCAATAATAACCTTTTTAGAACTGGGCAAATCTAACATAGCATTTCTTTCCCTACTCAATCATTATCTCTATAAGATATATGTGCCCAGGTGAGATATGTGTGTCCATGTGGGTCTTCTGGGTTGTCTAAATGTATAGTTACAACTTCAGGGTAACATAGATAAACATCTCTGAAATTTGGGGCCCACTCCTTTACAAGGGAGATTGGACAGGAACAAGAGAAAGGGTTTGTCTTTCTTATACTCTATCCAGATTATCAATGTCTTCCTTAAACCATGGTGAGTGCCCAGTCCTGAACATTCCAGTTATGGTCCTACCAGAGCAGGGTACAAAAGGACCATCACCCCCTTCTTCCTGGAAGTGATGCAACCCAAGGTCACATTAGCTTTTTTGTCTGCCATGTCACACTACTGACTCATATTGAGCTCGTATTGCAGTCCACCAAAACCCTAGAACTTTTCAGACAAACTACTATGTACCTATGCCTCCCCAATCTTGAACTGGGTATGAAAGACCTTTACTGCATATTACCAAATTACCTTCCAGAAGGGTTTATGTGTATGTGTGTATACACATGCGTAGGTACATAATTCATATACACATGCATGCATTATATATGTATGTGTGCATATGTACATATATGTATAGGTGTGTATACATATGCATATATATAATGTACACATATATACACACATATTATTGTAAACTTACATTTCTCTACAGAAAAAGATGGTTTCAGAGAAATCTAGGAAGCTGGAATGTATCCAGAGGACAATCGGTACAGCGAGAGGCTCAAAGACCAAGATCAGTTGAAGGAACTGGGGATATTTGACCTAGAAAGAGAATAATTAGGGGGAAAATAATGTTAGTCTTTAAAAATCTGAAGGGCTGTCATGTGTAAGAGGTTTTAGACTTGTTCTGTTTGAACCCAGAGGGCAGAACTAGAAGAATAGATGAAGTTTCTGGGAGCTAGATTTGTTTTATATAAGACCTTTTTATCTTCCTGGTTTATTAGTAGAAAGAATATCAACTGAGCGAGGTAAAGAGGTGTGGAAGTGGTGGGAAAAGAGAAAAAGAAAATCAAAACCCATGCTTTGTGGAATTAGTAACCACATTTTGTGTATACTCTTTTAACTACTGCATTCCAGAAGGGAGTTTGGGGGGTTTTTCTTCAACCCCAAGGCTCTAAGATCTTCCTGAAGAGTAATTCTTCCCTCCTTGATCTGTTTGACCACAGGTTGAAAAAATGAGGAGTAACCTCTAAGGTCCTTTCCAGCTCTAAATCTATGATCCTATGAAACTGATTTCTTTTTCATTCTTCACTCCATCTCTACCTTCACTCTGAAACATTCTCCCCCACCACTGGTAATAAATAGAATACAAGTATAATATAATCTGACTTGTATGAGATAAGTAGACTAAACAACAGAAATAGGGCTGAAGAGAAGTCTCTTCTCAGTTGCCAACTCTTTTCTCCTTATAATGTGTTGCATGAGCGAATGAGTTCAAAAGAGGGAGAAGACAAAGATGAACCACAGATTTGGTAGCTTGTCACTTTTTACAATGGGTGGTTTAGACATAGGGTTCTTCAGAAAAAGTTGAGACAAGCCATCAGTGGTCACAGAAGACAACTCTAATTTAAGTATGCTCCATGACATATAAACCAAACTAAAAAAATACTCTGGGCAGCCCCATTTGGAAGCATTATAATGTATAAAGTAGCAGGTTATGCTATTAATAACCAGTAGCCAAAAATGTTTGTAGAATTTTATTTGCCTGTCTCGTATGTTTCAGGTTTGGCTTTGTAGACACTGGATTAAGTGGTGCAATTAAAATTCTTTGTCACTTGTGTATTTTTAAAGGCTTTCATATTTACTTTCCGAACATTTCTGAGATCAGACATGCTGATTCACAGGGTCCAGGAACTATGTCTATTAATTACATGAAGGGAGCCTGTCAAACAGAATACAACTCTGAATTTTGTTTGGGAAATAGGATAGGATAGGGAGCATTCCTTTATTTGTGAAGAAGAGTTGTTCATAAGAACAGCTTAAGTAGACCTCAGTCTACATGTGGAAGGTGGACTCTGTTTATGTTGTAGAATTCTATATTTTTCAGAGAGAGAGAGAGAGAGAGAGAGAGAGAGAGAGAGAGAGAGAGAAGGAGAAGAAGAAAAAGGAGGAGAAGAAAAAGGAGAGGAGAAAGGGAAGGGAGAGGAAAGACAAACACTGAGAGACAGAGACAGAGAGAGTGCACATAAGATCAAATAGAGCTAAGACATGGCGTGAATCCAGAATTTAAGCATGTTTCTGGAAAGTCTACCTTCACTTTCCTATTCTAGATTATTGTTGAATTGCCTTCCAGCCTAGGCCTTGGGGTCTGAGAAAAAAAAATGTACATCATAAATCTGGATAGAAACCCAATGGAAGTATACTTCATTAGCCAGCCCTCATCACCAGACATATACTGGATTATATAATCCAGAAACCAGTCTGACACATTAGAAATTTTTTAAACAATTCCCTGGGCACACAATATGTCTCTTGATAATCTGACTGAGAAATACTCTATATCTTCTTAATCTCATGCTGTTGTTAAACACTGGGTTGCATCATAACTTCAAGAAATTTTTTGCTTTGGTCTCATGCTTTCCTGTTACTTAATATTTGTAGCATGCCTGTGAGCAATGAACAAAAAATCATCTTCCCTACCCTACCTGTTCCTAAGTAACCAGGTACTATTGTGAAATAGGAATAGTTTGTTTTGAGCACCACCCACCCATCCCCATCACTTTCCTTTTAGCTTAATTTTTTCTTTATTCCTGTTCAGTACCAGTATGCTACTTCCTACTTGCCCATAACCACCACTCAAGCTAGCCCTCCACAGCTCTGTGCTCCAGACTCATCCCTTTCCCTATTCCATCAAAATTTACCAGTCCTGAGTTCCATTCCTTTTCAGCAATCAGTTAGCTTTGGAAATATCTGAGAGCCCAATCCCCATAGATGTTATCAGCGGAAAATGCCTTAATGTATCACTGCTCCAGAGATATTTACAATTAGGAAAACAACAATAACTGACATTGCAAAATTTAACTCAAAGGAATGAATTTCTAAAGATGGACTTTCTGGCACTATGGCAGCTGGAGAAAGTGTTTAGAAAAGGAGGTTTCCATTAGATTTACAATCTAATGGGCAGGGACCATCTTATTGCCTCTTTTTGTAGTGTCAGAACTTAACAGTACCTGGCACATAGTAGGTGTTTAATAAATGTTCATTTATTGATTGGTACTCCACAAGTCCTGTTTCCCTTTGGTTATGTATAAAACTGGTTTTGTCTATAATAGAAAGATAAAGACAAAAATACAATTACTGTACCCTGCAAGATCCAAGCTTCAAGAAGTTGAGCAATTTCTTTTTTTTTTCTCCCGAGCCATTTTCCCTAAAGCTAAACTTGCTTTCCATATCCAATAAATAGCTAACATTGTCAAAATGAATGAAAGGAAATATCTCATTTATATAGTGCTTTATAGCTTTCAAACAAATTCTGAAGTAGAGCTAGCCTTCTTATATCCTATGAAAAGATTATTTTGATTCTAGCAGTGTTTTGTAAGTCAGAAAAATAAAACCTAGCTCTGGGGGCTGTGACAAATAGAAGTATGTATATTTCGCTCTCTGTTTAATTACACCAATTATCAACTCCTCATCGACAGTCTTGTGGAAATATTATGCAATTCAAGTTTGCATTTTTTATGGTTTTCCAGCTTGGCATTGCAAAGAATAGTTAGTATGAGGAAATAATGCTGAGAAAGAAAAGGAATCTATCAATCCAGATTCAGATTCCAGGTTTACTATGGAATTCCCTAATCAGAGCTGGACATTGTTCAACAACACTAATACTTTAATGCAGTTGTGCTTATACTGACAAACACGTGGGAGGCTTAAGTAACTTGAGATTGTGAAATCAAGCCATCTGTAGTGGAAGAGGCCAATGTAGGGAAAAATGAAAGCGCTGTGTTTCTGGAGGGTTGCATTAACGTGAGGTTGCTTCAGAAATGCATCTATTTGATATCAGATTTAGCATCAAGTCAAAAATATAGCTGACAACATTAAAAAAAATAAATTTCTATGAATATATTTTGTTCTTACATCACCTATATTCCCCAACAGATCCTCCATTCCTCCCAGAGAATCATTCCTTATAGCAAAGAATAAAAGCAATTTAAAAGAAAACCTTTTTTTCTTTTCAGCATGCACATTACTATTTTGCTAATACAGTAATAAATTATGTACATTTTTTTCTTTGGGTGGATGCCAACAGCTCATTTCTTTAATGCTTCATTTTTTAAAAATTCTACTATTACAATGTAGGGCAAATGGGATTAACTGTTCTTGTAACACTTTCACCTAATATTGATTTCTTAAAAATTCCTTTTTATTATTTACTTAATCTTCAACAAACACAAACCTTTCAATATACAAAGAATAAGAGGATTGTAGAAGAAATTAAATTTGTTAGCTGTTTTAAAGATTTCATATATATATATATATATGCGTGTATGTATGTATGTATGTATGTATATGAGACAACAAAGTTGTAACAAAATTGTTATGTGTTCCTTATTGCATTTTTTTTCCTTCTGGGTATTTTGGGCAAAGTTTTATTGATGAGTGTCCCTTCCCCCAAACTTCACTCTTTGTCTCTCTGTAACTTATTCCTATTGGATAGAAGTCCTACATTATAACAAATATATATAATCTAGCAAAGCATTAGGCATTGTCCATGCTGAGAATACAAATCTCATTTTGCATGATCTTCTGTCAAGAGGGGGAAGCTATGCTTCATTAGTCTTCTAAAATCATGATTGATCCCTGCTTTGATCAGAGTTCTGAGGTCTATGAAGGTTGTTTTCTGTCACATTGCTATTGTTGACATTTTTTAGGTTCTGGATTTTTCATTTCATACTGCATCAGTTTATAGAAATCTTCTGATCTTTATCTGAATTTCTCATATTTGCCATTTCTTATGGAATAATAATATTCCAACCCATGCCACAATTTGTTCATCCTTTTCTCAAAGGACAGATAATAAATAATTTAGGAAACCTAAATTATTTCCAGTATTTTGCTACAACAAAAAGTGTTGCTTTAAACATTCAGGTTCATATGGGTCCTTTCCCTCCATCCTTGTTCTCCATGGGTATGAACTTAAGAGTAGCATCACTGCTTCCGAATGTATATATTTTAGTGACTTTTTGGGAAGTTCCAAATTGTTTTCCAGAATACTTGGACCAGTGGACTTGGACCTTGAACACGCAACCTCCTTTTGCCCACTTCACTTGAAATATCCCTCTCTAAGGCCCACCCCCTTCTCCCATTGGTGAGTTTCTCCGGGGCCTCCATTTTGAACAGAGACCTTTACTATCCAACCTTAATTCTTCTCCTGGCTGTTTCTCACTTTTTATATTTGGATACCATTACCTTCCCTCCGCCCCACTTCTTTCTTTCCTGATTTTTGTCTCCCTTATTGTGTGTTATTTTCCTCTATTAGAATGTAATCTGCTAAAGGGCCTGTAAAGACTTTCTTTTTGCTTATATTTTGTATCTTCAAACCTTAGCACTATGTTTTGGACCAAATCACAGCTCTACTAACAATGTATTAGTGTGTCTGTCCTTTTTCTACTTGTTTTTTGCCAATCTGATGAGGGTGAGGTGGAACTTCAGAATTATTTTCAATTTCATGTAATTTTCCTCATCAACAGGATATTATGAAGGTCATAAGCCTAAAAACTACAGTCTTCTCTACCACTGTATTTTAGTCTTGCTAGATATTGGTATACAGTATGCATGTAAGTTAGTAATTTAATACAGACAAGTGGGCACCATATTAACTAAATGCATGGTTGGAGTAAGTTAAATCTGGCAACTTTGGAGTTAGAAATAATTTGCTTGTGAGACTCTTGAAAGCTAAGGATAAGTTAAAAAGTTACTCTTTAGTAACATGGTTTATTAAGATCATACATCTTTGAAATTGCTACAAAGAAGAATTTTAAACTATTTAGCTTTAGGGCTAAGTTCTAGGCTAAGAGAGAGCAGCTTAAGGACTTTTATTTTGATCTTTTGCTTTCCTTACCTTTCCGAACACTAGATTTTAACTTGCCTTTGCTAAGGAAATAGTATTCCAACTGACCTTTTTTCTTTTTTGGCAAGGCAATTGGGGTTAAGTGACTTGCCCAGGGTCACACAGCTAGTAAATGTTGAGTGTCTGGTCTGAGACTGGATTTGAACTCAGGTCTTCTTGCCTCGAGGATCAGTACTCTATCCATTGCACCACCTAACTGCTCCCCAACTGACTTTTCTAATCTCTAGTTCCAGGTGGCTATGGAAGACCAGGCAAAAGTTTTCATTCACCTTTTGCCACAAAAATAAATTCAAAATGACAGTGAATAAAACATTTTCCTTTATTGAAAAAGTAAGATATACAGTATGCAGAAGCAAATGAGCCTAGTGGCCTATGTGAAAAATGATTATTAATAACCAATATCTTGGGGAGATACAGAACCACACCCCCCTTCCACAGTCCTAACTTTAAGTGCAGGTCCCCCCCACCCCCAGGATATTACTTGTAGTGACTTTCCTGACCCAGGTCAGCTTCCACCCAAGCTAGCAAGGAATTTCATCTAAAGTAGAGAAGCCCATTGTGTTCTAATCAAACTTGGGTAGAAACAAATTCTTTTGTCTAGATGTCCCAAGGCTGGTAATGGTTTGATATAGTTGGGAGTAGTCTGGAGTAGAGATATTTTCTCTGTCCAGGGCAAAACGATGATGGAGTGACACTAATCTCAGTTGGAAGAATATGTAAACTGTGCCGTCTGACCCCAAGAGTGAGCTCCATTGCTGACTGCCAGTCCAATGCATACATATGTATGCCCACCCTCTTTGAGATAAATGAGAAATATACACACAGACAGCCTAATTCTCTTTGTCTTCTTAGACCAAACTCTGGAGGTTGACATTTTGGTGCCTTGGGTAGGACATGGACTAGAGACTGGACTCTTTTCCCCATGAGTCATGCTTGGTACCACACAGGACTCATTTTTCTAAAGTTCTGGCCCTGAGGGGGGCAAGGAGTAAGTCCCTTCTCTATTCCCATTCCTATTCTGTTCAGTGCATTCCCGAATTTCTTCCTCAGATGGCTCTGCAGGTGAAGACCATTTGCATAGGTCTTCTCTGAAAGGGATATCCTTTGTAACTTGGTCATGGGTCAGTTAGAATTTTAAATTATGGTAAGCCATTCTGACAACCACAAATATCGCCAGTGATGGTGTAAAGGCAATTGGCAGTAATGGGTCAGTTAACTAAAGATAGCCCTGAATTATGTTGGCACCACTGGGACTCTTTGATTGGTATCTTAAAAACAAATTAAGCCTAAAAGCCAAGAAAATTAGGCTTGTGCACTTTGTTATTTACATCTGTCTTGTCATTTTGTCTGTGTCTGTGTCTCTGTGTTGGAAAATGTCTGTGTCATGTTTGTGCTGTAAGCTAGATTCTGTTACCTTGAAAGATTTAAAATGCAGCCAACCAGAAAAGGGGCTGTAGCTAGAGAGAACACTGGGAATGAATTATCAACTTTGCTAACTAGCTTAGGCTTTCCACAGATTACTTTATGAGATAAGAGGAAAAGCTGCAAAACATTTTAGATTCTGAAGGTTTGGAGACTAATCATTAAGGAGTTTGGAAATTAATCATTTTAAGATTGCTGGAGTGAACTACTGAAACTTTGGATAATTGCTCTGCCTTCCCCATTCCCTTCCTCTGGGGTCATGGGTGTATCTCAGTTATGTAAACAGCCCAAGTCTCAATTAAACTCTCTTAGATCAGATCAGATCAAGAAAAGAGATTGTAGGAACTGTGAATCATTGTCCCTACGTGGTGGAGGTGAGGCACAGCAACCACAGCTGGACCCTATTGGCAATGGCCCAGTGGCCCTGTGTCCCTGTGCATCCTGTAGCTCATCCCTCTAGGCAAGCCTGGTATATCACCTAGGTGCAGTACATCCTGGCCACCCTTGTCCCAGGAGCTATAAGTGGCCCCAGGTCCAGCAATGCCTGTAGCTATGAGAGGGGAAGGGAAGCCAGTTAGACCCCATAACCAGCATTCGCCTTGACCTGCCCCAAGGAGCCCTGCCACCAAAGGGAAGGTCCTGGCACCAGGCACTCCAGCCCCTAGGCAGTGCCCTCTGCCACATCCTCCAAAGCCCAGTCACTGTGTCTCCAGGGGAGGGCCAGCATGTCCCACCCAGCCTAGGAGGGTCCAGCTGCCCTTGGCAACACAGAATGACAGTATGAGGTGGGGGAAGTTAGCCAGACTCTGCCTTCGGTAAACCCACCCCTCTCTGTTCCAGTTGCAGAAATGTATTAGCTATGTAATTTATGACAAGTTATTATTTGTATATGTGATAATTTGGAAATGTAATTGATGTCATCTGAAATTTATTGTTTGTGTTGTTGTATTTCTAAAATTGTATTGTATTTCTAAATTCTCTTATATTGTAAAATTTGAGAGACCATTGTAAAACAGAAATGGTGTTAGACAAAGCAATTTTTAATCTGGATTTTGTTACATATGAATTGGGTTTTTTAAAGGATGTGATTAAAATTTTTTAAATATTTGAAAACTTAAACATTAATGAGGTAGATTTCATTATAAACACATAATACTATTCATGATAATATTTATTATAATAGCAGATTTTCATTTGAAAATTTTGGCTATTATGAAAGTATATAAGGTGGTTTAAAGTGGTAGCTTTGAAGAGAGGCGGAGCCAAGATGGTGGACTGGAAGCAGTGACTTGCTTGAGCTCTCCCCCAAACCCCTCCAAATACCTGTAAAAAAATGGCTCTAAACAAATTCTAAAGCAGCAGAACCCACAAAAAGATAGAGTAAAACAAATTTCCAGACGAAGACAGCCTGGATAGTTGATTGGAAAGGCATATCGTGCTGGGCTGGGAGCTGAGCGCACTTTGGCGTGGGCGCGAAGGCCCTAGCGAACCTGGAGCAGACCTCAGAGGAATGAATCACAGGCAGCTGTGGCGGTTTCCAGACTCCTCAATACACGAATGCCAAAGACAACTTAGAACATCAGTGGGAAAAGTCTGTTTTTTTTGGTGAGAGAAGAGCTAGGTCAGAGGCAGTTCCAGAGCGCAGAGCACAGGCACCGAAGCAGTGGCTGCGTCCTGAGCTTCCGACCCAGTGACTGAGGGGGAATCCAGTGGCACATCAGAGGGGGACTGCAGGGATCTCTTTGCCAGTGCTGAGGCAGGAATCTCTTGCTTTGTCTATGCTTGGATCTGGGTCACAGTTCTGGATGGCGGTCCTGGGGTGAGGAGGAACGCTTCTAGTGGTGGTGGAGAGGAAAACCCTCCTCACAGTTCCAAGAGAGAAAAAACTGCTTGTGGCGGGTCACTCAAAGACCAGAGCACAGGCCAGGAAAAGAGTAAACACCTCGACCCTTATCATACCACCTTGGAAGAACTGAAAATTTACAGGTCCCTACAAGTATCTCTGAAAACAGCTATACAAACCCCCGAAGCTTGGGACAGTACATTCTCCACACTGGAAGCAGACTTTTACCTTAACAAAGAGTTTACAACTCAAGTAGTTGGCCAGGATCATGAGGAAGCAGCACAAAAAGAGTCAGACTATATTATCTTTGGTGACAAAGAAGATTAAAACATACAACCAGAAGAAGACAACAAAGTCAAAGCTCCCACATCCAAAGCCTCCAAGAAAAGCAAGTAAGAGAAGTAGAGGGAAAACTGGGAAGAGAAATGAAAGTGATGCAAGAAAATCATGAAAAACAAGTCAACAGCTTGCTAAAGGAGACCCAAAAAATACTGAAGAAAATAACACCTTAAAAAATAGCCTAACCCAAATGGCAAAAGAGGTCCAAAAAGCCAATGAGGAGAAAAATGCCCTAAAAAGAAAAATTGGCCAAATGGAAAAGGAAGTCCAAAAGATTACTGAAGAAAATACTTCCTTAAAAATTAGAATAGAGCAATTGGAAGATAGTGACTTTATGAGAAATCACGACACAGTAGAACAAATCCAAAAGAATGAAAAATTAGAAAACAATGTGAAATATCTCATTGGAAAAACAACTGACCTGGAAAATAGATCCAGGAGAGAGAATTTAAAAATTATTGGACTATCTGAAAGCCATGATCAAAAAAAGAGCCTAGACATCATCTTTCAAGAAATTATCAAGGAAAACTGCCCTGATATTTTAGAACCAGAGGGCAAAATAGAAATTGAAAGAATCCACCGATCTCCTCCTGAAAGAGATCCCCAAAGGAAAACTCCTAGGAATATTGTAGCCAAATTCCAGAGTTCCCAGGTCAAGGAGAAAATATTGCAAGCAGCCAGAAAGAAACAATTCAAGTACTGTGGAAACACAATCAGGATAATACAAGATTTAGCAGCTTCTACATTCAAGGACTGCAGCACATGGAATATAATATTCTGGAAGGCAAAGGAGATAGGATTACAACCAAGAATCACCTACCCAGCAAAACTGAGTATAATCCTTCAGGGGAAAAAATGGTCATTCAGTGAAATAGAGGACTTTCAAGCATTCTTGATGAAAAGACCAGAGCTGAATAGAAAATTTGACTTTCAAATACAAGACTCAAGTGGAACATGAAGAGGTAAACAGGAAAGAGAAATCATAAGAGACTTATTAAGACTGAACTGTTCACATTCCTGCATGGAAAGATGATATTTATAACTCATGAGACCTTTGTCAGTATAGGGTAGTGGGAGGGGAAAAATTATATGTATGTATGTATAGATAGATAGATAGATAGATAGATAGATAGATAGATAGATAGATAGATAGATAGATAGATAGATAGATAGATAGATAGAGGCACAGGGTGAGTTGAAGATGAAGGGGTGATATCTGGAGAATAAAATTAAGGGGTGAGAGAGGATTATACTAGGAGAAGGAGAAAGGGAGAGGTAGAATGGGGTACATTATCTCGCACAAAACAGACAAGAAAAGGTTCTTACAGTGGAGGGAAACAGGGGAAGGTGAGAGGAAATGAGGGAATCTTATTCTCATAGGATTTGGCTTAAGGAGGGAATAATACACACTCAATTGGGTATGGAAATCTGTCTTACCCTACAGGAAAATAGGGGAGGAAGGGGACAAGAGAGCAGGGGATGATAGAGAGAGGGCAGATTGGGAAAGGGGTAATCAGAAGGAAGTACTTCTGAGGAGGGACAGGGTCAAAAGAAAGAATAGAATAAATGGGGGGCAGGATAGGATTAAGGGAAATAGAGTTAGTTTTTCACAACATGTCTACTATGGAAGTGTTTTGCATAACTGCACATGTATGGCCTGTATTGACTTGCTTGCCTTTTCAATGAGGGTGGGTGGGGAGGGAGGAAGGGAGAAAATTTGGAACCCAAAGTTTTAAAAACACATGTTTAAAAAAAATGTTTCCACATGCAACTGGGAAATAAGAAATTCAGGAAATGAGGTACAGAAATCTATCCTGCCCTACAGGAAAATAGAAGGGGAAGGGGATAAGAGAAGGGGGGGAGAGATAGAAGGGAGGGCAGACTAGGGGAAGGGGTATTCAGAATGCATGCCATCTTGGGGTGGAGGGAGGGGCAAGATGGGGTGAAAATTTGCAATTCAAAATCTTGTGAAAGTGAATGTTGAAAACTAAAAATAAATAAATTTATATTAAAAAAATAAAGTTGTAGCTTCAACATATTAATGATGAGATATGAATGATTTTTGTGCAAGGGAATTTAACATATTTACTTAAATTGATAATTGGTTTGTTTCAAGTTTTAAATATGTAATAACATTTAAGGTATTGTTATATGTCTAAATTTTCTTATACTATGTAATTTGGTAAAAAATTGTATCAGCTATGTAGTTAGAAAAGCAATTCCTCTTATCTAGATGTTAGATTAAGAATTGTACTATTTATTTTTTCTGTTTAGTATTTTATTTTTCTCCAGCTACATGTAAAAACAATTTTTAACATTCGTTTTTAAAACTTTGAGTTCCAAATTCTCTCCCTTCCTCCCTCCCCATCCCACTTCCCCCATTTAAAAGAGAAGGCAAGCAATTCAATATAGGTTATACATATGTATTCATGCAAAACATTTCCATAACAATCATGTTGTGAAAGAAAACAGACAAAAAACAAACGAAAAAACTGACCTCTAGAAAAAAAAAGTTTTAAAAGTATATTTCAATCTGTGTTCAGACACCATCAGTTCTTTCTCTGGGGATAGATGGCATTTTTCATCATAAATACCTCAGAGTTGTCTTGGATCATTGTATTGCTGAGAATAGCTAAGTCATTTGCAGTTGATCATCTTACAATATTGCTGTTACCTTGTACATAGTACATTTCATTTTGCATCAGCTCATATAAGTCTCTCCAGGTTTTTCCGAGAGCATGCTACTCATCATAAGAATTGTACTATTAAAAAAAAAAAGAATGAATGGGGTAGGAAGCTGTTAAGCCATTCTATCTGCCCTGCTGACCATGTATTGTAATATTCTAAAGTACTGTAACTTAAGAAAATTATAAGCTTCCAAGTTTTGTCTATATTTAAAAGGAAGTCTTACCTAAAATTCTTACCAACTCTTTATAAGAGTTTTCTGCGTTGTGGAATTCCTACTGAGTAAATGGGAAGCTTATACAAAATAGGAGCATGATTTTCAAGTCTGCTTCATCTAAGGATATATTTATATATATGTTTATTTGTAGGTTTGTGAACTACCACACTCGCTATCTATGTGAGATTCTAGAATGTAATTATTTTCCTAATTTCTAGTGATCTATTTAAAAACAAAGGGAAGAAAAAATACTGAGTAAAAAAATTTTTTTAAAGGCTTGGTAAACGTTGTTAATGTGATAAGGCTAATTTAATTGGGTATGTTCTTCTTGGCTTGCAAACACCTTTTTAACTAGAGGAAGGTGGTAACTAGGAATTTAATTCATTATAGTACTTTGAGGATTTATTTATGTTACTTAAAGACATTTTACACATTTACATTTAGTTTAGTATCATTAAAAGTACATTTACATTTAGTTTTGATAAATTCCAGTTTTAAAGATTTATTTTTGCTTTGAGGTTTCCAACTAATTTACTTCATAAAAGTTTGGTGATTATTCCTTTTAACACAGGATAAATTTTAAGCTGTTTTTAAGAGAGGGAAATACTTTTAGGAAGTAATGTTTTGTAAAAATCTTTTGTGTGATTTTTAGAAGTCCTACTACATTTACATTTGTAAGCTAATTTATTGCAATAATAATTTGATATTGACAACAATTATGAACAACCCTACTGTGAATTTCTGAGTTTCATTCCTGGGTTTGCAGTAGTTTTGGACTGGCCTTAAATGGGTGCTTTCATAGAAACAGAGTTAGAGTCAGCAGTTCAATGGGAGAAACATCTGAGATCTAAGATCAGGGAATGTCTGCCCCTAAAAATATGGTAGGGAGGTTACCTTGAGAAGACTAAGGTGGACTCTTCTTAATTCATTTTCCCATACAAGAAATTTGTTTCCCTGGTTCCATATACTAGGCAACTAATGGTATAGGCCTTGAGGACCAGGTTTGATGCTGTTATAACTATGTCTCTGCTCATAGCCTCCTAGCCAATTTCTGTTAATCAGGGTTGACAAAGTGGACATTTGGCATTGCAATACTGAATCTATTATTAAATCAATACTAAACATCTAAATTACTGTAATGAGCTGTAAGTGGGAGAGATCTTGCTGTTTTGATCTGAATTTGTAGTCATTCCATGACCTAAGCAAGTTAAATTAGTGTTTGAACTTATCATATGTATGAGATTTAATTCCTGAAGTATCTCATTCTTTCAGAATGATGAGTATAATTAGAGAAGAGTAAACAAGCTTGTGAAACAAAGGTATAAATCCATTAAGTTGTGAGGTTAAAGTCAGGAACCTCTTTTGTTTTTGTTTTAAGGAATAGGATTTCAGGATAGACAGTTATGTTAGTGAAGAATAGTAATTTATGAGCTATCTTGTGTTATCTTAATGGGAAATCTGATTTTACTTGTATTCGTTATTTAATCTGGAATTAGAACATGTATAGAAATGTATGCAAACTACGTAAAACTTACCTTAAGGATGTTCCTATTGTTTAAAGGGATTCTGAGAGCAGTAGTATTCTGTGATGAATTTCTCTTTTTTAAAAAATTTATTTATTTTTAGTTTTCAATAATAACTGCCATATGCTTTTGACTTTTACATTTTTCTCCCTCTCCCTTTCTGCCTCCCTCCCCAAGAGGGCATGGAATCTGACATAGGCTCTGCATATACATCCCCATTAAATATATTTTCACATTAGTCATGTTGTAAGGAAGAATTAGAACCAATAAAAGGAACTACAAGAAAGATGAGACAAAACAAAACAGAAGAAAAAAAAAGAACAAATAGTATGCTTTGATCTGCATTCAAACTCCATAATTCTTTCTCTGGATGTGGATAGCATTTTCCATTATGAGACTTTTGGAGATCCTTGCATTGCTGAGAAGGGCTAAGTCTAACAAAGTTAGTCATTGCACAATGTGGTTGTTACTGTGTACAATGTTCTCCTGCTTCTGCTCACTTCACTCAGCATCAGTCCATACAGGTCTTTCCAGGTTTTTCTGAAGTCTGCCTGCTCATCATTTCTTATAGCACAATAGTATTCCATTACATTCATATACCACAACTTGTCCAGCCACTCCCCAATTGATGGGCATCCCCTCAATTTCCAATTCTTTGCCACCACAGAGAGTTGCTATGAATGTTTTTGTACATATGGGTCCTTTTCCTATTTTTATGATCTCTTTGGGATACAGCCCTAGAAATGTTATTGCTTGTGATGAAATCTCTTACTATTACTAATATAAGATTATAGTCAATATTTATTATCTAGGATATGTGATTCTTGGGAGCTGAATCCATCTGAAGCTCTGATTATTGGAACTTGCTATTCAAGACTTTGTGGGACTGTTAACTGATATTATTCTGAGTCTGACTACAGGTATGGTCATCGAAGAATGATATTAAGCCAATGATCCATGATGTCAGCAACCCTACAGAGTTTTACATTTATGAACTTCAGGGGATGTTCTCATGGGAAAAGCTGGGAGAACAACTATTTGCATGACCTGAGATAGGATTCTCCTGACTAAATTTCCCCAATAAAACACATGGAATGGAAAAATATTCCACTTGGCTGGCTTTAAGCCTGGCTCAATACAATTGGCCATCTACATACTTTTTGCCTGTAATTGAGATGAAATTAGGGAAGCAATATTACCTTACTGTGTAGTTACGTACCTATTCTTCTTTTATGGCAAATTTCTGTAATCATATCAGTATGAACACAATATTAAATATTATCTTACAGACTAATACTGGAGCACATCTGAGTGCTTACTCAGGTAAGATGCAGGTATAAGATTTGAGCTATTTGACCTAGGACTTTAGTCTCTTCTATATTCCAAACAGCTAATTATTTAGCCTTGACATCTGTTACTAGTTATATATTCCTGACTAAGTTAGGGTACTTTAATTTCTCATAATAGTATGGGGATAATTAGGACAAGGATTTGTGAAACCAGGATATGATATTTAGTTAATATCATAACTGTCTCAGTTCTGTTACAATTAGTTATCTTAGAAGAAGAATGGCTTGTGATCTATCCTGTAAATGCCTTAAAAGAGACATCAATATTTACTAAGGGGTTATTCATTTGAATATGGCTAGAAGTTGGAAATGTTTCATTAAAAATAACTTACTTGATATGCACTGCTTTAAAATTGATTACTCAATGCATTTATGTATAACATCCCTAAATCTTTTGTTATAATTGTAGTTAGTCTAGCAACTTTCAAATGAATTCATTTATGTATTGGAGTTAATCTTCTTATAAAAAAGTGTTCTGTTATTAATTCCCTAGTGGAATCTCATCTTCCAATTGGGGGAATGAATAATTGAATAATGTGAAGTATAAAATTTGGGTTCTAAATTTCATTTTTTCATTTGAGTTTTGTTTTTTATTTGAGTTTCTTAGATATATCAATATAACAATTGGCCAACCTAAAAATGTAAGTTCCCTGATCTAAAAGGTTCCAAATTTGATTTTATAATAACAGAGACATCTGGAACTCAGAATTACCTAGAACTTCTAGATTTGAGACCTGAAAAGCAGAATCCCCCTTTAGAGCTATCCTGAGAATAAAGCCTATTGTCCAAGAAAATATATCTAGGCACCAGATAACTACATGAGACATCTGGGACTCAAAAAGTGCTGATTAAATGGACATTGAGAATGGTTTACTGGGATACAAGGAGACTTGCTGTTAGTTGACATTGGTGATAATGATTGTATTGCTTTCAATGGTTTATACTTAAGTTTTCTTGGTTACCCTGGTGACATGTAAATCTCCTTTCTCAAAACTAGTCTACTGTGAGCCCTCTAAGTAGTTTGCCCTGTACCTGAGTTGATATAATTATGCAATTATGGGAATTATGACAACAACTTTATTGTACTGTTTGAACCTAGCCCTCAGTGGCTGGGAAACTGGACCATTTCTATGTGCCTTTAACCAAGGACCTATGTTATACTGACTGGAAACTCCAATTCAAAGATTGATACAAGGAGTTTTCTCTCAATTGTCAGCCTGTGTGTCTTCCAAGGGACCCTACCAGGTCAGTCTGAACTTGTTGGAAGGGCCTGAAGAAAATGACATGTGAGGCAGACGGCTCCCCACAAGAATATGGACCAGGCCTGCAAGAAAGCCTCCCTCCCCACCTGAACTACACCTCCCTCTTTCCAGATCCTTACATGTCTTACGCTATTTGCCCATATCTCTTGGCTGCCCTAGCTTAAGTTTTAGTTTGTTTTGGCTGCATTATTTTCTTTTACCATGCCCCTCGTGGTTGTTCCCCCTTGGTTCTCCCTTGACTAAAAGGAGGGAATGTGAAAAATGGTAGTTAATAACCAATATCTTGGGGAGATTCAGAGCCCCACCTCTGTTTTTCCAGGACTTTACTGATAATGAGAATGCATAAACTCTGCTTACTCAGGTCAGCCTCCACCCAAGCTTGCAAGGAATTTATTCAAAAGTAGGGAAGCCCATGGTGTTTTACTCAAGCTTGGTTGGAGATAGATTCTTTTATCTAGAGGGCCCAAGGCTGGGAGTGGTCTGGTATAGCTGGGAGTAGTCTGGGGTAGAGATATTTTCTCTGTTCAGGGGTGAAATGACAATGGAGTGACATCAGCCCTTGTTGGAAGGACATATAAACTGTACAGCCTGACCCCAAAAGTGAGCTCAGTTGCTGACTGCCACTCCCTGCATTCATATGCATGCCCACCTTCTTCCAGAGAAATGAGGAAATAAACACACAACCTAATTCTGTTTGTCCTTCTTAGACCAAACTCTAGAGGTTGACAGTTATTATTTGATAAACTCAAAGACCTGAGCTACTAGGTTAAGAACAGTTTGAAAAAAAAAACCCAACAACAAACGATCAACATCTTAGGCAATATGCTAAAAAGCTCCAAATGGATAAATAACTTTGACATTAAAGGTGGCATAAACAAATTAGAGGAACAAGGAAGTAACTGCCTTTCAGAACTTGGATAGAAGAGTTCATAAATAAACAAGAGATAGAGAAGATACAATTCTGATTACACAAAATTAAAAAGTTCTTTGCATAAACAGAACCGATATAGCTAAACTTCTTCTCCTTGACCTGTACTGAATTCTGAACTTTGAAACCATATTTCCATGGCTATATTATCCTAGAACTTCCCTCTGTGTCTCCTTCCCTGGTATGCCCAAATACCCCTGAGGCCTACTCAACCAGGAATACTGTCTCTCTGGAAGGCCTGCCCCCTTTATCCATTGGTGTGTTCCTTCTGGGGCCTCCATTTTGGGGAGTGGCCCTCCCTAGTCAACCTCTGTTCCCCTCTTGAATCTGCTTCTGACTTTCCGGACTTGGACACCACTGCCTTTTCCCTTCTGATTTTTAGCTCCCTTATTGTGTATTATTTTCCTCTATTAGGCTAAAAGGCCTGTAGGGACTTTCTTTTTCTTATATTTGTATCTCTACACCTTAGCATGACTCAGGAAGTTAAGTGGTACAGTGGATAAGTGCCATGGCACCTAGAGTCATGAAGACTCATCTTCCTAAGTGAAAATCTGGCCTTAGACATTTACTAGCTGTGTGACCCTGGGGAAGTCACTTAACCCTAGATGCCTCAGTTTCTTCATTTTAAAAATGAACTGGAGAAGGAAATGGCAAACTACTCCAATATCCTTGCTAAGAAAACCCTCCAAAAATGGGGTCATGAAGAGTGGAACATGACTGAAAAACAACTAAACAGCACCACGCACATTGGAAGAATTTAATAAATATGTGTTTCTTTTCTTCCTTCCTAAAATGAGAAGGGAAACAGTAAACAGGAAAAGTCCTTCAATAAGTTTTGCCAATAAGGGTCTCATTTCAAAGATATATAAGGAACTGATTCAAATCTGAAAGATTAAGAGCCATTCTCCAATTGATAAATGGTCAAAGGACAGGAACAGGCAGTTTTCAGAGGAAAAAATCCAAACTATCAATAGCCATATGAAAGAACGCTCAAATCATCAAAAACTAAAGAAAGCCAAATTAAAGCAAATCTGAGGTTTCACCTCACACTCATCAGATTGGCAAAGTTAACAAAAAAAGGAAAATAACAAATGTTAGAGGAGATATAGGAAAATGGGGACAGTAAGGCACTGCCTGCCAGTAAAGATGTGAATTGGTTCAGCAATCTGAAACTTTGCCAAAAAGTTACTAAAGTATGCATACCTTTGACTCTCTACTTCTATGGTTATATCACAGAGATACTAGATAGAAGAAAAGAACACGTATGTACAAAAATATTTATAACTGCTATTTTCTTGTGGTAGCAAAGAACTGAGAACTAAGGGTATATGAATGTAATAGAATATTATTCTGCCATAAGAAATGATAAAGGGATAGTTACAGAGAAACTTCGGAAGACTTGTATGAATTGATAGGAAGCCAGGAGAACAATTAATATAATGCAAGTTATACTTATAAAAACTAACAACTTTTTGAGTCTTCAGAACTCTGATCAGAGCAATGACCACTGATAATTACAGGGGGCTGATGACAAAGCATGCTATCTACTTCTTACAGAGAAGTAATAAACAGCCAAAGGAATCACTAGTTTAAAGCATAAACTAATCTGAACGATATGGAGAGGGTGGTAGAAAACTATGAGGAATGTTGCCTCATAAAATCAAGAAGCAGAAAAGGGTATAAGTTTGCAGAAAGCATGGCAAGAGACCCAAAATTAGATGAAAATGATATGTATCTAATCCAACCCTTCTCTTTCAGTAGAAATCTGTCCTATAGTTTATTAACACAGAAGCATTTCTGCTTGGAGAGAGACTCTGACCTTCTCTGGCCCAAGCAACTTCCAACTTACATTTCATAGAGATCATGAAACAGTACAGTGGATACAGAGTTTGACCTGAAGTCAGGAAAACTTACATTCCGACTCTGCCACAGACACTTCATAGCTAGTTCTACAACCCTGAGGAAGTCATTTAACCTCTTTCTACTTTGGTTTCCTTATTTGTAAAATGAGGATAATAGCTCCTGCCTTCCATTGCTGTGAGAATAAAATGAGGTTTTCGTAAAATGTTTTGCAAATACAGATTAAATCCATTTGATGAGGTCTAGAGGTTAGGGGTCCTGGAATCCCAAAATCATGACATGCGGGTACTGTGTACAATGTTCTCCTGGTTCTGTTCACTTCACTCAGCATCAATCCATACAAGTCTTTTCAGCTTTTTCTGAAGTCTGCCTGCTCATCATTTCTTATAGCACAATAATATTCCATTACATTCATTTACTACAACTTGTTCAGCCATTCCCCAATTGATGGGCATCCCTTCAATTTCCAATTCTTTGTGACCACCAAAAAGAACTGCCATAAATATTTTTGTACATGTGGGTCCTTTCCCCATTTTTATGATCTCTTTGGGATACAGACCTAGAAGTGGGTATTGCTGAGTCAAAGGGTATGCAGTGTTGTAGCCCTTTGGGCATAGCTCCAAATTGCTCTCCAGAATGGTTGGATCAGTTCACAATTCCAACAACAATGCATTAATGTTCCAATTTTCCCACATCTTCTCCAACATTTATCATTTTCTTGTTTTGTTTTGTTAGTCAATCTGCTACATGTGATGTACCTCAGTGTCATTTTGATTTGCATTTCTCTAATCAATAGTGATTTACAGCATATTTCTTCATCTGAAAACTGCCTGTTTCTTTGACCATTTATCAATTGGAGAAATTCTTATAAATTTGACTCAATTCTCTATATATTTTGGAAATGAGACCTTTATCAGAGATACTTGCTGTAAAAATTGTTTCCCAGCTTTCTGCTTCCCTGCTAATCTTGGTTGCATTGGCTTTGTGCAAAAGCTTTTCATTTAATGTAATCAAACTCACCCATTTTGCATTTCATAATGTTCTATATCTCTTGTTTGGTCATAAATTCTTCCCTTCTCCATAGAGCTGACAGGTAAACTATTTCTTGCTCTCCTAATTTGCTTATAGTATCAGCCTTTATATCTAAATCATGAACCCATTTTGATTTTATCTTGGTATAGGGTGTAAGATATTGGTCTATGGGGCTGGTAATCTTAAAGTGCTATATAAATGCTAGCTATTTATTATTTTTCCCCAAAGTACTATACAAATGCTAGCTATTATTATTATTACCAAAGAGAATAGTTATATAATGATTGGTGAACTTCTAAAATTTTTTTCCCCAAACCAACTATTTCCCCCTTGTTACTGTTCCTAATGATTCTTCTTTTTTTCTTCCTTTGGCAATCGGGGTTAAAAGACTCACCCAGGGTCACACAGCTAGCATTTGAGGCAGGATTTGAACTTGGGAAGTCTTCTGACTCAAGACCTGGCACTCTATGCACTGTACCACCTAGCTGACCTAATGATTCCCCTTTCAATTCTGTCCAGAACAAAGCAAGGGATCTCTTAATTGGATTAAACAAAAAGGCATTCTTTGCAGCATTTAATGGGTTAACCACCCAGTCCTCCTAGATATTCTTTTCTTTGGGTTTTCCTGACACTGCTTTCTTTGTTCTCCTATCTGTTTGACTGCTCTTCCTCAGTCTTCTTTATTAAATCATCATCCATGACACCCCCTAACCACACAGGTGCATTCTTTCTCTTGGGCCCTCTTCTCTCTCTGTGTTCACTTCATGACCTCATCAGTCAAATCATCATCTCTATGCACATGACTCCCAGATCTATGTACCAGCTTTATTCTCTCTTCTGAATGCCAGTCTGGCATCACTAATTAAAACTCTTCACTATCTGACCTCCTCCCTACCTTTCCAATCTTCTTACACTTTTTTCCCCTCCACACATTGTAGTATCCAGCCCACCTAATGTTTCTTGCACATAACACTCCGCATTAATGCACACACCCAAGCTCATGGACAGAGTTGGCCCTACATGTTGATAGAGGAGACAGTGCATAGGGGGTGATTTGAAAGAAGCCAGAACAGTGCTGGGGCATCTTCTATAGCAGATGACTGCTTTAAATGTGCATTTCTTGAGTCTGGCACCTTAGACCAAGCACTAAACCTTCTCTCGAACCTCAAATTTCTAGGATTGTTGTGAAGATCAAATAGGATAATAATTGTCAAGTATTTAGCATAGTGTCTGGCACACTGTGGCTGCTAAATAAATGTTTTTCCTCTCAATTCCCTAAAATGTTACCTGAAAGATGCAGTAAGGAGAAGGTTAGCTTCTAGCCTTTTCCCAATAGTTTCTTGGTTTCATGGTACCCGAGGACCTCTATGGCCGTCTAGTCCAACTCTTCTCTACCTGAACAAGAATCTCCTCTATGGCAGGATGGAAAATGGTTTTCTACATTGTTCTGAGTTGTGCTTACATCAGCCTGAATCTGCTTCCCTGTAGTTTCTACCCACTGCTCCTAACATTGCCCTCAGTCAAATACTGACAAGGTCAAAGCCCAATTGGGACATAAGGTCATCTTCGTCAGATTCTCTGCATCACCACCGCCCTTCCCTGTCAATCCTTCTCTTTCCCCTGAAAAGTAATGCGTGTTACTTTATGAAAGCTTTGGTACTGCAGCCAGGAAGGACTCTGCCAAAAAAAACCAAAACAAAGCAAAAAACAAAACCCTCCAGAAAAACCATGGAACCTCCCCCAAATCACCAACTAACATAATTTTTAAAAACATATAAAATTTTATTAAAATCATTTAACACCCTTTAAGTCTTCAAATACAATTACTATATAAATACAACACAAAAGACAACATTTTAATTAAACAGATTGGCTTAATGGATAGGGAATCTTTGATATATCTGCACATGGGCTTCTTCAATCAACAGAATTTATTATGTCCACATCAGATTATGATAATATTCATTAAAATGTGGTTTTGTTTGTACCACTACAGCACAAGTAGCTATACATACGTACATGTATGTGCATACACATATAGATGTGTGTGTATCACAGTATCATAGATTCAGAGTTGGGAGAGATTTCAGAGGCCATCTAGTCCAAACCTTTCATTTTACAGAAGAGGGAACCGAGGACCAAGGAGATTAAATGACTTGCCCAAAGTCACACTAGCAGTATTCGTGTCACAGGTTGGATCTGAACCCAGGATTCCTGTTTCCAGAGTCGGCACTACTTTCACTCTGGACAGGTAAAGTATCGATTTATCTCAGCATCAGTTTACCCTAATTCAGCTTGAGATTTACAATTTTAGGACAGAACAAGAGTATATAGGTGTGGGCTACTGTATGAAGTACTCAGCTTAGACATAAAGAATTCACTTTTGCTGAGGTTTGTTACATACTGGTATGAAGAAGTCAAGAAAAATATCTCCTCTGAAAGGTGAGGGAATGATTATTAAGTGGCTTCTTTTGGTCTTTTTTCAGCTCAATAATTCTGTTCTTTAGATTAATGACTCAACCTTTTTCAAAACAAAAACTCCACACAAAATCTTTCAAAAACACTCTTTGCAAAACAAACTTAATTAAACTTGGCTGAGGGAAAGACTTGACTGTGAGGTCCTTGGGAACAAGCATTGGTTTTTGGAGGGGTTTCTGGTCTTTCTTTGTATCCCCAGCACTTAGCACAGTGCCTGACACACAGTAGGTCTTAATAAATAAATAAATGCTTATTGACTTGATTTGATTTCAATAAAGACTTCGAGGCCTAAAAAGACTCATTAGTGGTCCAAAGTTATGCTTCCCTGAAATACTCTTGGGAAAAGAATTATGATCACAGTCAAAGTTTTGTTCTTGAATACGATTTGAGGTGTTCAAAACTCTAGTCTCTTTTCCCCTGGCATCTGACATTTGCCTTTCCCTTGGAGATATTCTCACCCTGTTTCCTCTTGTTGTACTTTTTGTTGGTCACTGGGTTGGTCTGTGCCTAGATAGAGTTTGTCTTTAATTGTATTTGGGATAGCACCTAGCAGACAGTAGACACATCACTGCTTCATAATAATCACAATCTTGACCTATTGCTAACAACAAAAGTATGTCTATAAAGTGTTCTGAGTTCCTCAGAAGCCATTATATTAAATATTATATATCATTCTTTGTAAAGAATGATTTCTTCAATTAGCAGGTACAGGAGAATATAACAATTCAATGTATGCATAAATTTTTATCTCATTAAGATTTACACAGGAGGCGATCACTCACATTATTTTAGAGAGTTACATATTACAACAATACATAGAGCTAAAAAGATTTTTTTTCACTCTATTCTTCTTGTTCCTAATTTCAAAACAGGCCAGATAATTATTTCCTTTTCTATTAAAGACATGGCATTTTTTTAAATAATGGGAGCTGGCTTTATTTTTTTTTTTTAACCTCCCAGTTCTTTTACCTACCCCAATGAACTGAGAGTATTTGATACCTGTCTTTCCTTAGCCTTAAATATGTTGTAGGTTTTTAGTTTCAAATTTCTAAAGGCAGAATCTAAAGGCAGGATTGATGTCCCATGTCACATGGGAGTAGGATAAATCTGGACAAGAAGAATGTTAAAGATATTCATTTAAATGACCAAAGCTGAACTCTCATATTTTAATAACCTTCCTGCACTTGAATATGTTTATGATCCTCCTGGCTATTTCCTTCCCTTCTGTATTTGCCAGCATTAGTCTTTGAAGCTGAATTAGGGAAATGTGTAGAACATGTGGATGGCAAGCAACTGGATCTCTGAAACAGGCACCACACCAAACTCTTCCCTTTGCTTAAGTTACCTTTTATTCCACATCTTGAACAAAAGGGAGTCTTTAGTGACCTCCACGGACCTAATTCAGATCTGTTATGACAGAGAAGGATGAACGCTCCACTATCTCAATCTAGAACCTTAGCAGAAGGCTCATTCTCTCTGGCTATTAAGGAACTTACCCAGATCAGTTGTAATACTTTCTGGACTTTCATTTACAACTCTGATGTAAAAAGAGCTGCCAGTGTGAAGGGTGCCTCCAATCAACTGCGTCGGTATGAAGCAGTTGTTTACAAAAGGATTCTGACAAGATGAGGGCAGAGGATAACCCACCCACTGTGGGGAAAGCCTAGGTCCAACCGCTCCATCTGTGACAGCAACATTTCACAATGTGTTCATCAAGATTAAACTTGGTTGTATGATCAGAAACAAAGAGACCCTATTTCTCCAAATCCAGATTTATAACAAAACTTGTTGGATCAGTCTATGATACAAAAAATCAGCACCTTGTGGAAAACAAAACACTACAAAGAGTGTGTAAGGGAACTAGCACCTAATCCTGATAATGTATACAAATACAGCTCCTATAAGACAAATGTAAAACTTTAAAAAAAACCCTCATTAACAGGCATTTTTGGCTCAAAAGTAAGTCTTTACCCATAGATATTAACCTCCCCCATCTCAGGGCACAGAGGTTAGAAGAGGTATCCTCTATCATTTCTATATTTTGCCTATTACTGGCGCAGAAGATGAGGAAAGGGGGTGGGGAGTGGAAGGGAGGTTGGGGCACATAGTTTCTATGTCACTGAGAGCTTTGTTATGCTTTCTCTACAAGATCTTTTCAGAAAAGCATTAGGGATTTAACTCTATGGATGGCAAAAAACCCAGCCTGCATCTGACTGCTGAGTTCTTCCTGCTCTGTTCCAGACTGTGCCTCTTTTGGGTTCCACTGGGGCAATGCTGTGGCATAAGAGATGCTGGATGGTAAGTGGCATGTATGAGAGCATGGAGGGGTACAGAATTTCGTCCTGCTATAGATATTCTTTCCTCTAGTTGCCACCAAGGAAAGAATAAAAACTGGGCTCATAATGCAAGAAAGTCAGCTAGAACTTTATCCCAAGTCTGGGCTTAACCATAGCTCAGTGCTTTGTCAGAAATTTTGGGAACAACAACTCAAAGAGTAAAGTTGTCCTCCATTCCTTACCCCATCATCACCATTATCATCATCACCATTATTATCATAATCTTTTTCTTCTTCTTGTCCTTTTTTTTTTTAACAACTGCTCATGTTTTCATCTTCTTCCACAGCATCACATACCATCTGGTAAACATAGCAGCTAAAGACTCTGTTGGGTTTCTGTTCTATGTGCAAGACTAAGTCTCTGTCGAAGTAAACTTCATGGCTGTATGTCTGCAATTGAGAAAACAATGACGAATGGAAACTTTGCTTGACATAGCCCTATTTACTTTTAAAGTGCCACAAAACATCTTTACATCAAAATCTCAACAGAAGAGACCAATGAACAGAATATCAAATGTATCCAACAATCTGACCCAACAAATATTTATGTAAGCACTTACTACATATTATATACAGTTTTCCCTTCCACATAGTGGGGCTGGGGTACAGCACCCCCGTGAGCTAGAAAATCCATGTAAAACTTTTTGTCCCTCTGTACCAGATAAGTCTGAATTATGAGATTAAAAGAAAAAATATGTTGATATTACACAATACCATACACAAATTTTATGCATTTCTTGAGTTTCTAAACTTTTTCTGTGTTATCTGCTGGCCTTCATCCCCCAAAATTTCCATTTAATTTCTTATGCTGACCTGATGTATCAAAACCATGATGGGGAAAGTCTCAATGTGGTAGGTATAACTGTAGTTTACAATTTACAAAGCCCTTTGTATAAATTATCCTGCTTGGTTTTTACAACAGCCCTATGAGGTAGACAAGGAAGGTGTTATTTCCATTTCAGGGATGAGGAAATTCAGACTCCAAGTTGTTAAAGTAACTAGTCCAAGGGTCATGCAGCTACTAAGTGGTGATGCCAGTACTCAATACAGATCTTCTGAATTACAATGAAATACTCTTTCTGTTAATAAGCTGCCATTCAAATACGTACTTAGCAGCAACCAAGACACAGGGGAAAGGACGTTGCTTTCAACCTTCACAGAAGCAGAGATCACTACCACAGGAAAGCCATCAAACAGAACACAGAGATGGTCAACGTCCCCGCCTCAAGATTCTACTGTTTCAAATAAAACCAAACAGAATGGAAAACAGAGAAAAGACAGGTAATAATGTGAGGGACCAGAAAATCATACGTTAGGTGAGGGGGAAAACATATGACTCTCCTTTTAGGAATGGGTCCCCTGCTGGGGAAAAGGTATTCATTATATTCTTCCTGCAGGATTTTAGATCCTGGTCAAGCTTTCATTAGTAGTTGTGGAGAGTCTGGTTTGAATGCAGCACAGTGCCAGACACACCCTGCCATAAATGTCAGATTAGAGAGAGGTTCTAAGGCTTGGCTTTCGTGGTCTTTACTCACCACGTCCCATGACTCCACTAATGGAATGCTCTTGAGTAATGTCCCATGTTCATTACAGTGGAAATCCAGGTGAGCTTTCCCCTCAGCGTCCAGCTGAGTAACTGCTACCACAGAGAGCAAATCCAACTCATCTTCATAGTCCACAATTTTGAAAGTCTTGATGGCAGAAGAGGGATGGGTGGTGTGAAAGGGAGAAAAGTAACTCTAGTTATTTAGATGTAATTTCTGTGTTCATGCTTAACGTATTTCATTTCTTATGAGAAATGAGGAGGAAGGACAGCAGGAGGGACACAGGTAGGGTGTTCAGGCTCACAACCACAAGACCTTTAATAATTAAGTAGTGCCCTGTAAAGGTCCTCATGATCTCAGGAGCTACTATTCCCTGTGCATTTCAGCAAGAAAATAGTAAGATTTCTCTGGGTTGAGAGCAGGTAAGCATGAGCAAGCTAAGGAAGGAAGGAACAGAGTAATTTATATACACCTCAATATTTTGGCAGTGGTATCTAACTTATCCCCATCTTCTCTGTTCTACTGATGACTAATTAATCACTAATTGGATTAAATATACATTGAGGTCAATTCTCTATGGGGTTTTAGTAGACAGATGACAATGCTTTGAAGGTTCATTCAAGTGGAATACATGTAGATGTACTAATGGATCACCATGCAGGCTCTTGGAATCGTGTGAAAGTCTTAGATATTCACTACAGGCATGGTCTACTTAACACTGTACCCACTAACATCCCTTTACAATAATAGCAGAAAATATTAATGTGTATAACCAAATCTCATTTTGATTCTACACTAAACTCCACTGTAATATGAAAAGTGGCTTTCTCTTCTTTTTCTCTGGCAAACTCCCTTTGTCTAATGATTGATGAAGGATGACAAGTTTGGTGGTCATAAAGCTACCCATTCCATATTTTTAGCAGCTCTCTTAGAAAGTTATATCTTATAGTGAGCCACACATACTTGCATATATTTTACAAAACATTATATACATATATATTTTCCCCCACTCACTGGTCCTGATTCTGCTACACTGATAATAAATATTATTTATTTATTAATGGATAAATAAAACAAATTCCTCTTTCAGAAGACAGCTCTTCGAATATTTAAAGCCAGGTAGCATGTGTTTCTCCCCTCTCTCATTTAACCCATGTAAAACCACTCTAGTTCTTTCAACTGTTTTTTGTATAATATGGTGTCTAGACTCTCCACTATACTGATAAACCTCCCAGTTTGACAACGTCCCTCTTAAACTATGGTGTCTAGAACTGAACACAATGCTCTAGATTTGGTCTGACCAATACAGAACACAATAGGACATTGCTTCCTTTAATAGGTATACCCTACTATTAATGCAGCTTAAGATTGCATTAACTTTTCTGGCAGCTATTTGACACTCTTGGTTAATAGTGAGCTTGAAGTCCAGTAAGACCCCTTTGAAAACCCCTTGAAGTCAACTAAAATTCCTTTCAGATAAATCAAACCAGGTTCCTTTTTTGGCAACTGATTTTTGAATCTAAGTGTCAGAGTTTAATTTAGCAAAATTCCACTTCCTCTTGGTCACTTGGGCCCATTCTTCTAGCCTGAGATGTTTTTCTTTTGCATTTTGATTCTGTTGGTAGGTGTATTAGTCATTCCTTCCACTTTTGTTATATGGATTTATACAAAACCTTTATCAGCTAGAAACAGACTTGAGAAGCAATTTGGACATTTCTTTAAGCAAAAGGAATAAAAAAGTACTAGCTTCCAAATGACAATGCTAAAAACAGGCCAGAGACTACACTGACCTAAGACACTAGAAAGACAACCCTTCCCCACACGGTTGCCATCACTGTATTTATAACAACTAAACAAGCCAAACAAGAAAACAGTAAGGCAAACTATACTAGATCATCAGGTTCCAACTTAGATCCTTCCTGATGTTCCCAGAACCCTTCCAGATTTTCACAGGTGTGGCAGGGAAAATGTCTCCTAGTATCCCCACCCTCTTTTCCTTTCAAGGTACTAAAGCTGTCCTTGAGATTTTATTGGTTCAAGGGACTTAGGCTTGGCCTGCTGATGTGCTTGCTGGTCACATGAAAGCATCACCAAAAAACCAAAACCAAACACAAAACAAAACCATAAGCAGTTCCATAAGATTGTCCTGAGGCTTAACTGTTGAACCACCACAGGTAACACCCAGAAAGGGAAGCCAAGCTCAACTGAGTCAATGCTGTCTCTTTCACAGAACATCCTTTCCTGGCTCTGAAGGTCCTTCTTCCTCAATGGCTAAGTAAATCTCCTTTTGTTAACTATCAGAAGGACTACAGGTGTCTCATCTCATTCCAATACTGAACCTGAGGTACCAGCCTGACCTGGTCAGCCCTGGCCTATTAACATGAGGAACATACGTGTATTTATAAAATCAATCAATGTGTTACGGCAAACTGGTTCCATTGATCACCTATGGTTAAATTCCTACCTCTTGTTCTGGATCATCATCCAACAGATTAAAACGTTTCTTTACCACTCGTCCAGAAGCTGTAACAGTTAATAAGCTTTTGGTCTAAGATTTCAGAGAAAGAAACAGATATGACAGACTTTAGATATGTGCACCAAATAGATAACTATATCAATCTGCATTCAGAAAAACGAACTCTTACCTCCACACTGTATTCAATAAGCAACAATGTCTTCAATCAACAAAACAGAGAATTCAGGTTTTTTCCACTTATATACTTAATATGAAAAAGTTAATAATTCAAGAGTTATAAATGAATATTTAGTATATGCACAGATGCACAAAATTCATTGCCAGCAAAGGGAACAACTAGCACAAGAAAAGGGGTCATATGATAGGTTCATCACCGATTCCTTTTTCTTATATGTTAGTCTGTCATGGTGTTTTTCAAACATTTTGGTCCTCAGGACTCCTTTATACTCTTAAAATCACTGAGGATTCCCCAAAGAGCTTTTGTTTGTATGTGTTACATCTACCAATATTTACTAAGCATTTACTACATTGGAAATATAGACACTTACCATATTAGAAATTGAAATGTCTTATCATTATTATTGCAAAAACAATTTTGACCTCACAGACTCCCTAAAAAGGCCTCAGGGAACCCAGGGTTCCTGGCCAAAGTCTAGCACAACACTGGTATCCACTTTTAGGCATTTCGCTCCTTTCTGCAAGTTCCCCAAAACACCATGTACGTGTGTATGACAAGTGAAAGGAACAGGACCCTCTGACCTAATTATGTAGTTCTTAAGAACCTCGAAGCCTAAGGTTACCCAAGAATAAAAAAATAACAATAGGATATAAAGGACAGATGTTTAGCAGTGAAAATAAAAAAAGAAATAAATCACAAGTAAAAGATGAACTCACTATAATTAACTTCTAAATTATACCTGTGCATATACTAAATATTCATATCTAAAATCCAAAGGACAGATAAGTTTTTAAATTAGTATGGAAAGGTCTACAAGCCATGCCCTGCTCTTTTTGGCCACTCACATGCATATAATGATGTGATATTTCAATGTAAAAGACAATGGTATATAAATTGCCTTACTTTTTCCTCTCTGTCAGCCACAATGACAAAATCTTCAGCAACCTGATGCTGGGTCTTATTATTTTCTATTTCTTTTAGTTTCAAGATTCTGAAAAGGAAAGGAAAAAGAATTACAAAATTCTAAGGGCCTATCCAAGTGTCAAAATCAATTTAGGTCAGCAAATGAAGATTACAGTAAAAACATCAAACTGTTTATAGTTTTTTCCTGGTTCCTTTTGTAATACAATTGCAGATATGTTCATGGGTCCCCTATTTCAATATTTTAAAGGCTAACAAATATTAAATAGGGAAAAGAAGGAACTAAAGCAATAAGTGCTACTGAAATATTTGGAAAATGCAGCAATACTAGTGCACATAATTGAGGAAATTTGCCAAACTAAGGTGAGAAAATTTACTCTGAAACTGTATTATTTCCATTTTGCCTAAGATTTCCTGTTTTGATAATGGCACTGGAAAGGATTTTTGTGAGTTTATTTCTTAGGGATTTGCAGATAAAGTAAGATCTGTATGAATGACACTAGTAGATTAAGTTTGAAACATGACTGAAATAGTAACTAAAAGTTTGAAACACGACTGAAATAGTAACTAAATTGAACTAGAGGGCTTGTTTTTAAAGTATTTTATGTCAAAGTGAATGGACAATGTTTATAATGTACCTGACTTACTCATTCCTGAGGGTTAGGTACATGCGAAGTCAAGGTTCCCAAAGTGGGCAATACTGCCCTCTGGGGGATGCTGGAATGATGTGGGGGAGAAGCGGGGGGGAGCTGGTAATAGCCCTGTGCAATTTAGGGGCATTGAATAAAAATAAGGAGGTGGTGGAAGCATAAGGAAAGAAGACAAGAGAAGAAAATTTTGAAAAACCGTTCATATGTGTTTCATCTGTTGTGTAACAGAGTTAAAGTCATAATAATTACATTATTTTCCATATAAACATACAAATGTATACACACAAAAAACATAAAAAGTTATAACCTATCAGTGGTCAAGTCTGCCAACAGGTCTCAACAAGCAAGTATTGGCATGTGAGTGTGTCTGTGCATTGTCGGGTAGTCCAGCATGCATTGGCAGGAATATGTGCATGTAATGACTTGTTTACAGTACAATATCATACTGTTACATGATGTAATATTGCATCATCAATATTTCAGTGCCGGAAAAACTTCACAAATTTACAATAAATTATTAAATTTAAGATACATCAGTTTAAAAAAATTTATATTTTTTTGAAATGATGCAAATTTTTAAAAAACAAACCCGACATTAAAGGGTTAAAGATTTCCAGGGGGATGCTGCATAAATTTTTCTTTTGAAAAGGGGGCAGTAAGCCAAATAAGTTTGGGAACCTCTGGTATAGACAGACCCGCACAAAGAGTTGATCAAGTAACAAGAATAAAATTAAATTTCCATCATCACTTATGAAATTCCAAAGCACTTGCTAAAAGGACAGAATAAGACACCGGAAGAAGAAACTGATGCTGGATAAGAATAGATAAGAATGATGGAGTTGAGTGAGGAAGTCCTGAGTTCAAATCCTGTCTCAGACACTAACTAGCTGTGTGACCCTGGGCACGACACTCAGGGTCAGTTTTTTCAGCTGTGAAAATGAGGATATGTTGTGAAGATCAAATGAGATAATGTATGTATAGTGCTTTGCAAATCTTAAAGTACTATAGAAATTCTAGTTATTATTGTTATTTTGATGATGATAACAATAACTACTACTACGAACAACTACAACTACATCCTAACCAATCACATTTTAATTATTGGCAGCTTTTTAAAGCCTAGCAGAGGTCTCTGACCTTCATGGGCTTTATATGTCTTCACCTCAAGCATAAACTAATTCTAAATAAATTGATGACAAAGAATAAGAGGTACATGTTATATGAGGTAATATATCTCTTGGGACTCCAGTGTGACCAGTGAGAAAGAAACAAGGAAGAAAAGCTCATTATTCTATTTTTTTCCCTGTATTGCATCTCTTCTCCCATCTTTTAGAAGACAAAGAGAGGCAGTGAAGTTAGCCTAAAGGATGTGGAATAGGAGTAAGCAATCAGCATGAGCTTGTTTCCCCTCTTAATTTCAATCTAATTATAGTTAGAGACATTCTCCCTTGTCAGGGAGAAGTGGGCAAACTGTTATCCATTTTAAAGCTATGGGTAGAGTGTGTGTTGGGCCCAGAAAGCAAGAGCACATTACAGAAAAGTGTCCCCCCCCCGCCAAAAAAAAAAGATTGCTCTCCCTTTGGGCCAATATGCCCTTTCCCCTCCAGTTATAAAACCAAATCATGTTTGTTTATTTGCTTTCTCTCTTTAGCATAATGCAGTGACATTAATCTCTGTCACAGAGAGGCATAGCTAAATATTCCTCTCTCACAAGTTCTTATTTACAAGGAGAAAAGCAAGCTCTTATTATCAAAGAGGAGAAAACAACAAGAAGAAGCTTTTCTGTGTTAGACAGTATACTAAGGATGGGCGCTATCCATACAAAAGAAAGACAATCCTCCTTCTCAAGGAGCTTACATTCTAATGGGGAAGACCACACATAAATGGCAACTGAAAAGGGGGAGGAGGGGCAAAACCATAGAGCAAAACAGTTTGTTCAAACATTTACAAAACGGGTGGAAAAAGAGTTTTCCTTTAGTTTTCCTGAGGCCTGTCTCTTTAGTATGCTAGTTAAGCATAACACCAACTCTAATTATTTCTACAGCCTCCTCAGTAGTTACCTCATAAAAACAGAGATGCCAATAAATGCTATGAAAAGTTACCTTTATAACTCTGCAATGACAAAAGACAATACTTACTTGACCTGATTTGGACCCACATGAATTATTCTCCCAGAGGCATCGGGATGGAAATATATCCAGTCAGATTCTAGTGAACAACAGTTCATTTCTTGGATACCATTTTTTGCCTAAAATTGGAAGAGGGAAATTAGGGGAAAGGGCAATAAATTCTAGAACCTCCTCACAATTATATTCCTGCACCTGCTCACAGATCAGTTGCTACATGTTAGAATGGAGCCGTCCAACTGCTGTTCATTAAGTAACAAGTTCTTATCATAAGTGGAAGAAACATGGGAAAGAAGGGACACTGGTGGTAGAGTCAGGATTAATGTGTGGGGGTAAACTGGGGGGAAAAAAACCCACAACCCAAAGTGGAGAAATTCCAGATTATCTGCTCTGTAGCTTCATACATATTTCACATACTAAGTAAAACAAGTATAAAATGTGCTGAAAAAGAAAAACAAGAGCAAGAATGAAACCCTGTTGTTTTTCATTGAGTTATAGGTAGTCATGAAGTTTTTCAGAGCTTCTAACAATAGATTCTAATGGCAACGTCAGTTAGAAAATTGTATAACACAAAAAGAGTAACCAAATAGGATACTGTATATAAAGTGCTTTACCAAGCCTCAAACTGCTTTATAAATGTGAATTCCCAAGCCTCCACCCCACCCACCAGTGACCTGCTCAGTATAGGGAAGCTAGCATCTGTTCCATAATTTATAGTCTATAGTTGCCTGGGGCACTAAGGTAAAGAGTGTCTTGCCCAGGTTCATAAAGCAAGTATGCATCAGATGTGGGGCTCAAACCCAGGTCTTCCTGACTCTAAGGACTGGCTTCCTTCCCACTGTGCTAGGCTACTGCTCAGCAATTACTATGATGGTGGTTATTAATTATTACCTAAACTAAACATCAGGAAATCCTGGCTACACAGCTCTCTCTAATTGAGTCATGCATCCAATACTTTCTGGAAACATTTTCTCCCTTTGTATTACACTTAGCCACTGTGCTAAGAGTAGGTATGCTCCATACAAACATGCCCTAGGAAGAGTCAGAAACGCCTGGAATCAATCCCAGCGCGGCACAAATTAATTTCTGTGGCTTTGCCCAAGATGTTTAACTGTTGTCACCTTCTGAAGTGTAAAATGGAGCAATAACATCTTTCCCGTCAAAGTTATTGTCTAGTGTATGAATGTGCATAACATTCTTGAAGGTTAGAAAGTATGAAGAATGATGAGTCCTATGCAGAAGTCATTAAACATCAAAAAAGTTCTGGAAATAAAAGCAGTTGATGTCATGTGGGGGGAAGGTGGGGGGAGAGAAAAAAAAACACAACAAAAAATCCCATCTGAATAATTTTTAAAAGGAACAAATCCAAGTTGTAAAGAAGTTCCCTTTAGAATTTGCCCCTGCACACCTGCTTTAACAAAAGTATCTTCTTAAAAATACAAAGGTCTGGTCACCAATACTTTGTGCTCTGCTCTGGGAGGCAAGAAACAGAAAGGACAGAGGAGGCCAGGAAGCCTTGCCCCAACATCCTCTCTCCCCCCAACTCTGCTGCTCATGCCAGGGCTATCATTAAGTATCCCCAGAGGTGTCAGGCACTATGTTCTTTGCTAAGAGGTTGGTAAGCAGATAAAACTCGGAGCAGTGCTTGGGGTGGCAAGAAATGGTTTTCAGGAATGTATGTGTGTGCATTTGTGGGTACCTGCCAGGAATAATTCTGACATTGGCCTATTCTAGGAAGGTTGGACAAAATAAGTCACCCAGTACCAAGGAATGATCTTTAAGTGCACAAATATGGAAGACGCCTTTTTGTTTCTTCTTGTTAGGGGTGATGATGTAGTGCCAAGGATAGCCTCCAATCTGAAATGTGTTCTCCAGGGAAGACACTTCAAAGAGCAACGGAGGAGTATCTATAGAAAAAGGACAACAAGAAAATTACGATTTCACCTTTAGGATGGGTTTTTTAGATCAACCTAGAGCCTTCAACTTAGAATTTCTGCTCAATGTAGCTCTTATGAAGTTCTATTATGATAAATGAGATGCAGAGTGGATAGAGAGCAGGCCTTAGGGTCAGGAAGACCTCCTGAGCGCAGGTCCCACCTCAGACATAAATAAGCTGGGTGACCGTGCCCAAGGCACTGAACCTCTCAGTGCCCCAGACAACTCTTTTAAAACAGGGTGCTTTATCTTTTTTATGTGTCAAGGACCCCTTTTGTAGTTTGGTGAAGCCTATGGACCCCTTCTGAGAATAAGGTTTTTAAATGCATAAAATGAAATACAGAGGATTACAAAGGACACCAATTATATTGCCATAGCTAAGTAAAATACCAAACCAGTTCAAGACCATAGCTTTAAAACCCCTGCTCCAAGATAACAGATGGCAGAAAAGTGACCTATATGAATTGGTAGAGGAGGTTTAGCATTTATATAGTTAGCAATTATGTAGGGTTTTAAGGTTTGCAAAACAAGTTATATAAGTTACTTCATCAACAGGACCTATTATTACCCCACTATACAGATGAGGATAACAGAGGATAAGAGATATTGAATGACTTGCTCCAGGATTTGAATTCAAATTTTCCTGACTCCAAATTCAATATTCTATACACTGAGCTACCTAGTTGCTTTCTAGGCTTATTTGCAAGGAGTTCTCTACACCAATGGAATCGCTAGTCTAGACCTTCACAGAAAAAAATAAAATAAAACTACAATGAAGTGACGACATATAAAGAAATAACATAAAATTACAATAAAGTCACCACATGCAAAAAAAGCATAACTTAGAAATGGGCTTATTGATAACAAAAGAAAAAGCCAGAGGGAAATGTACCTTTGGATGGAAGTTATCTCCCAGCTATCTCATCTTTAAAAATTATCTGCATATACTACATCAGAATGAAGGTAAAACATAAACAAAGGCCTTGGAAACTTCAAATAACTAAAGCTAATTATCTTTGGTTGGAGTGTGATGGGGGAAGGCTATGTGAAGAAGGTGAACCACAGTCCAACAAATTAAGTTATACCAAGACACCTTGGTGCATCGGAGTGGGAAAAAAAATCAAAGAATTCCAAAGAATTCAGGAAACACATAAGGTTAAAAATCATGTCTCTGAGCTTCTTACAGAATGGCAGCCACCTTCTGCAAAAGCAATAATAGCATTTTTTAAAAATGCAATTGCTGGAACAATTTTGTGATATCATATTGCTTATCTTCTCAATGGACTGGAAGAAGGGAGAGAACTGGGAACTTATTAAAAGATGAATATAAAAATAAATAAAATACAATTACTAAAAAAAATACTTAAAAAAGGAGCAAAATTTTGTATAAGAGTTAGGAGGGTAAAGTAAGGTATGAGTTTTATCTATCTATCTACCTACGTACATGCATACATACATACATGAGATGTGTAGACCTGAGTTCTTTACCTTTTTTGTGTCATGGACCATTTTTGGCAACCTGGTGAAGCCTACTCCCTAATGGCTTATTTTTTAAATTTAAAATTGAAGAAAACGCTAAATTTTAATTCAAGACTAGTGAAAATAAAGATATAATTTTTTTTCATCCAAGTTCACAGCCCTCCTGAAATCTATTCATGGAGCCCTTAGGGATTTGTGAATCCTAAGTTAAAAACCCTTATTCTAATTTGGCTTAACATGAATCTATTTTTTCTTATAGAGAACATCAAAAAATAAAATGTATTTGGATGTCCTCAGTTGTCATCTGCTGAACTGGGCTGAACAGAAGAGATATGCTGTTGGAAAAATTCATAATGTAGAAGGTACCAGGGTTCTTAACCTGGAGTCCATGGACAGATTTGGGTACTATGAACTTGGAAAAAAAACACCCTACATTTTAATTTCAATGTAATTAATTGGTTTCCTTTGTAAACCCACGTATTTTATCTTATGAATTTCTAAATGTTATTCTGAGAAGGGGGTCCATAAGTTTCACTGAACTGCCAAAGGGGTCCATGTCACCAAAGAAAGCGAAGAACCCCTGACTAGAAGGTATCCCTTTACGTACACCAGAAGGTCTGAAAAGGGCGTTAATAGATGACCTCATTATATAGTTTTTTCTCTTTGCCTTCATAATGTTTCCCTTACAAGCTTTTTATGAGTTTATGAACTATTCTTATTAGGGAGTTTTGTCTTAGAGATACAATTCAAGTAAGACTCCACATTACAGAAGAGTATATTTAGTTGGGTTGTTTCAGTAGCAGCAGACTCAATTCCCCCAGTAACTGAATACTTAAGAGTTACGAAAGAAAAACCTCAGTGTTGAAAGTTGGGTTCTGAGGCTGACAGTGTAATAGAGCAAAAGAAAGGAAGAGTGCCTGTAAGTTCTACAATAGAAACATTGTCTGTCAAAGGCAATGTATTCCCACGTTAAGGCAAACACTAAAAGATATGTGGTTTCAGATCTGATTGTTGAATTAGAACAATCTTGATTCCAGCAACTTCTCAGGTAGAGAAGTGATTGCCTTCAAGGTTTGAAATAAAGTAGATGTATTACAAGAGAGGGTCCTATTGGAAGGGTGGCAATGGGAAATGTCAATAATGTAAAAAAACAAAACAAAAAAACCCCAACCATCAATAAAGAATTAAAAAAAAAAAGACGATAAACATGTTACTTACTGCTATTCACTATAACTCAAGTCTGGAAAATGAAATGTTTTAGGTTCCACAATTAAAAAAATTCAATAATATTCATACTGCCTTAAAGTTTACAAAGCATTTCCCTCACAATCCCCCTTCCTGAGGGACAGCTAGTGCATATATTATTATCCCCATTTGACACTGAGGAAATTGAGGCTAGGAGTGGTTACATGACAGTGCTAGACTCAAATCCTCTGACTCTGAATTCATTTTTTCCATTAAATTATGCTGCTTCAATGTTGTTTTCCTCCGATGAATTAATCAAAGATGAAAGAGCTCCCAGATCACCAACATATTATTTCTGGTCTCATGTGCTTCTTCTCAATTCAACAAATCTTGAGTTTTTCTGCTTTTCATATTTTTTAGCAGGACACAGTATGGTGCCTAGTTTCTTTAGTGCTGCCAGTGTATCAACACTATCCTTCTAGAGTATTTTTTCAACAAACCAGTGATTTTAACCCTTTCCTAAAACCATGGTTTGAGCCTGAAAGTTACACCTGAATGGCTTGAACCAACCTCTCATGCTATTCTTGTGGGAAAGATTTGGAACAGCTTAAATGGCTGGACCCACAGGGTTCTGTTCTGAGCCCTTTTATCTTCTCTCTCTACAATACTTCACTTGCTGATCTCATCAGCTCTCCCATGGATTTAATGACTATCTCTATGCTGACCACTCTCAAATCTACCTATCCTGCCCCTAATCTCTCTGCTGACCTCCAACACTGCATATCCAACTGCCTTTCAGACATCTCGACTTGGATGACAAGTAAAAACCTTGAATTCAACATCTCCAAGCTTGAATTCATTATTTTTGTCCCAAACTCTCTTTCTTTCCTATCTTCCCTCTTACTATAGAACATATCACCATCCTTCCAGTCTCTCAGACTCACAACGTAGGTGTCATCTTTAACTACTCACCATCTCTCATCCTCCATATTCACTCTTTTGACAAGGCTTGTCGATTTCACCTTTGCAACATCTCTTGAACACACCCTCTTCTCTCCTCTGACAATGCCACCTCTCTGGGCAGGCCCTCATCACCTACCTGGACTATCGTAACAGCCAGCTGATGGGTCTATCTGCCTCATCCCTGCAGTTCATCCTCCACTCAGTCACCACAGTGATTTTACTAAAGTGCAGCTCTGACCATGTAGCCCTCCCCACCCCTCAGCAGGACCACTGCCAGTTATCCTGAACCATGTTTTTCCACCAGAGTCCCGTGACTCTGAGGAGAGTGAGGCTGATGACTTTGCACAGCTCTGCCTCACTTAAATCCAATTCACCTGCAAGTCAAGACATTCACCCTCCTGATGTCATTGTCCTCTTCAACAATGAAGGACAAATAACAATATCTGTGCCCCGCCCCCCCAACATACAAATAACTATGTACAAACAAACTATATGAAGGATAAATTGGAGGCATTCTCAGAGTGAAGTCACTAAGCTTAAAGATGGCTGGGAAATGTTTCTAGCAGAAGATGAGATTTTAGCTGAGACTTGAAAGAAGCCAAGGATGCTATGAGATAGCTGTGAGGTGGGAGATAATTCTAGGCATGGGGGACAGCCAGCAAAAATGTGTAGAATCAGGAGATGCAATGTCTTGTGTAAGGAACAGCAAGGTGACCAGTGTCGTTTGATAGTAGAGTATATAGAAAAGAGTAAGGCATAAGAGACTAGAAAGGTAGGAAGGGGCCAGGTTACAAAGGTCTTGAAAAGCTAAACAGAGGATTTTTTATACTTGATCCTGGAAGTAATAAGGAACTAACTGAGTTTCCTGAATGGGGGAAACATGGTCAAACCTGTGCTTTAGGAAGGTCACTTTAATAGTTTAGTGGAAAATGGACTGAAGAGGGGAGATGCTTGAGGCAGGCAGACCCACCAGAAGAGTAACGCAATAGTCTAAGACTGAGGTGATGAGGGCCTCTGGTAGAATGGTAGCAGCGTCACAGGAAAGAAGAGGATATATACAAGAGATGTTACCAAGGTAGAAACTACAGGACTAATTCCCTACTGGGGAAGTGAGAATAAGAAGTTGAGGATGACACCTAGGTTATAAGCCTCGGTGACTGGGAAGATGTGGAACCTGGACAGTAACAAGGAAGTCAGGAAAAGGGAAGAGTTAGGGAAATAAAGGTAATGTTAAGTTTTGGACACACTGAATTTAAGATGCCAACAGGACATCCAGTTTTAGATGTCCAAAAGGTAATTTAAATTGCAAGAGTGGAGTTCAGGAGAGGTTAGGGCTGGACAAATAGGTCTGAAAACCATCTGCAAAACAGATGGTAACTAGCAGAAGTAGATGAGATCACAAAGTGAAGTAGTATAGAGGGAGATGAGAAAAGGATGCAGGACACAGGTATTTAGGGTACATACCTATGATTAGCAGGCTTGGAAGAAATACAGTAAAAGAAGCCTGAGAGGGAGTGGTATGACAGGTAGGAGGAGAAACAGGAGAGAAGAGGGCCATAAAAACTAGAGAGAAGAGGGTATCAAGGAGAAGAGGGTGATCAACAGTGTCAAGGGCTGAAGAGCCATCAAGAAAGATGAGGATTGAGAAAACAACATCAGATTTGGCAATTAAGAGGTCCTTGATGACTTTTGAGAGAATAGCTTCAATGAATGATGAGGTCAGAAGACAGATTTCAGAGAAAAACTAACTAACCCTAACTAAAAGTTTCTCTCCTTTGTCAAATTTTCCCCTAGAGCACTTGATCTGGATCTCTCCTATTCCTCTCTTAAGTCTGACACTGTATTGTGCTTATCTTTGTTTATGTCATCATCACCTGGGCCAGGCCTCTACAACATAGGGCCACCTGAACCCACCAAAGGATTTCTGGGGGTCCTTGAAAAATGCAGAAAATGTAAAACAGGCCTGTATAACACCCCCCATGAGCTGCTTTGATAGGCCACAAGTAGCCTGAGGGCCATAAGTAGCCCAAGGGCTGTATGTTGTGCAGGCCTGCCCTAGGCTCTCTGAAGGAAAAAATGGTCATTTCTCATTTTTGTTCCCCCAATGCCTCACAGTTTCTTGCAGAGGAGGCACTGAATAAATGGTATGCTGAACTGCAATGAAGTGACCCCCTGAATAACTCCCACTACCCACACTCTACATTCCTGTTTGAGAGCTTCCCTTCACTGCCTGGCACATCCAATGAAATCATGGATCCCTCAAAGGATCAAAGGATTCCTCAAAACTGCCAACCCAGGTCTGCCCAGGTCTGCAAAGGTTTTGTTTTCAGTGTGTGGAAACGTACATTAAAAGCGTGTGGACAACCTTAGCAGCTGGTGATGCCATGGGGAGCTCTCTAACAGTTGCATGAATTCAGTGCAGTCACAGTATCTGAAAACATGGTTCTGGTCCTCAGAGGGAATTTCAAAATCTTTTTTTTCAGGAGACACATCCCTTCCATCTCTGTAATAAGGGATGCTTAAGAAAAGTCAAAGGACAGACCGATCTTGGAGCCTAGGGAGTTGAAATGAAGTTAGAAGATCCCCTAACAGGGAAGGCATAAGCTGTTGATGTTCACGCGGGGAATTATAATGAGAACTAAAGCAGGCATGGAGTGGAAACATCATAGCCAAGAAAGGACAAAAGCTCTTCTCCCCACCTATGATCCCTCTACTCTCCATTTTTAATTCCTAAATGCTACCACAGCCCAGCTGGGCTTTGTACATTACCTGAAAGGTGACCGTACTGTAGTTAAGCATGAGGAGATTCTTGCTAACAACATGTTCTGAAAATGATAAAAAGTTCTATAGTTTCTGAAAACTATAAAAAGTGGGAAAGGAGATGTTACAGGTGCACAAATACCTGGTGGGTAATCATTTATGTATATGCTTTGGTGTGATGGAATACATGCTGAACTTGGGGGCAGGAGACTTGGAATCTAATCCTGGCTCAAACCTCTCTCATTCTTGGTGTCAAGATCTGTAAAATGGGGATAATAACATCTGCATTACCTACAGGACTGTTGTAAGGAAAGCATTCTGCTAAAAATTTTCACAATTATCATTTTTATAAATAAACCACTGTGATCAGCAACATTAATAAGTATTCGCCATTTATTCTTCCAAGATGGAGAACATACCATGCAAAGAACATACCTGTGATTTTAATATTACAAGGAATGCCAAAAGGTGACTCTCCCACAGTTCCAGATGTCCCACCCCATCTGCATGCTCGCCCGAGGTCAAGTTTCTGTTGCATGAACTAAAAACAAACAAAAAACCAAACCATGTCTTTAGCACCTACTTCTACCATGTGAAAAAAATTTTTTTTCTGTTTTTAGTTTTTAAAATTCACTTGCATATAAACAGAAACATCTGTACATGTCATCTTACGTTAAGCATTTTCTTCTATTAGGGTTTTTTCGTTTCCCCCTCCCCATTTTAAAAGTTATATTTGCTTCTCAGAGGCTGCTCAGTTTCTTCAATTTGAAATCCACATAATGTGTCTATTCTCTTGATGTAAAAGCATGTTATTAAAGAAGAGCTGGCCTCAATTCATTCCCTCAAGTTAACTTCAGAGTGGTAAATTTCATGTTTCATTACCCGTTCAGTGATGGCCTGGAAGCTGTAGAGTCTGATCAGTCCCGAATTATGCATTACAATCAACATTCCATGAGAAATCGTGGCATCCGTGACACCACTCCCAAAAATCTGGGAAGAAAAGGCAGAGTTCATCTGTGAGAAACCCCTGAGAAAACACTGTCCCTCTCACAGGGGCTACTGATGCATCATACTGCTTTGACAGACTTGTTTACTATTCAAATTACTCATCTAGACCTGCTGCCTGTTGTTTTAATTCCTGGATTAAAAAAAATAATTCAGCACTTCTTAGTAATCTATGGAATAATGGGTCTGTGACAGCAGAGAGCTGGAAAATCAGCTACAGAGCTGAGGTGTTATTAGGGGTGAACTACTGGAGTCTAAGGCTCTGAACACTAATGGGATTGGCGTGTGCACAATGAGTGGAGAACATACTCCTTAATGATGCAGCTGCATTCATTTGGTTCAGAGAGCTTTGTGCATACCCATTAAAAGCAACCCTATTCTCCATGGAAATATGAATACATTTTGTCCATCTAATTCTTAATGGATACCACTCTGCCATGCATGTACTGCCAGGTGCCCATTCTTCATGCTAAAATGTTCTTTATAAAAAGAGATTTTTATTTAGCTAATCAATGGTGGAGAGATTGGATCTGGAAAACTAATTCAAATGAAAAGCAGCCAATTCCGGAATTTCACCCATCCTTTTGTTCTTTAAATCTCTAATACTGTTTGGTTTTTCAGTAGCTTTATGGGGCCCAGGTCTTTTTCTCTAAACAGTCATGTTAAAAACCACCAACAGCAAAACTTACAAGGAAATGCAGCATGAATGGAACTAATGTAGTGATTTAGATTTCTATGAATGTCTTCATAATGCATTCTATGAATGTTCCTTAAATTCTTTACAAATAAACTAGATTCTGTACATGTAAAACAATTAAAGGCCAGCATAGGATAATATACACAGCAGGGAAAAACAGTTTGAAATTAATAAGTTTCTACCTTAAAGATTAATTACATTTGCTTAAGATTATTTGCTTTAGTGGTATGGAGGAATCGGTGAATCTCATTTTCAATGTGAAATATAACTCTAATAGAAATTAAATGCATATTTGTGTGCACATGTATACAATGCACATGTGTATATATATATATATATGCACATGATAAACAGAAAACATATTTCTATATGCACACATGTATATATCTTCTATTATATATATATGAACACACATACACACATGTCTTCTAGATGCTAGAAACGGGTCTCCTACTACTACTTGATCTTAACTTCTTGTTGGCTATTCAAATCACCTCTCTATCTGTGGTGCCTCAATTTCTGGTTTTGTTTTAAAAAAATAATTCCGTACTTCTTAGTAAAAACAAAAAAAGAAAAAAACCTCTGTGAATTAAGTAGGTACTTAATAAATGCATACAGAATAATTTAATACACAGAAATTGGATTTAGAAATAGCCACTCATCCAGAATGAATAGCAATTTATGCTAGAGGAATAAAAGACTATTGATTCTATATAATCTGAAGGCAAGCTGCCAAAAAAGTGTTGCTTTTTAAACGAGCAGGTGAAATTTTTGAACTTATGTACAAAGCTAACATAGGTAACAGAATAAACTTTGAGACAGCCACTCTCAAGTTAAGATAAGATTCTGTTTCCATCTTCGTATTTCTCCACATTTAGCCACGCTTTAATGAATGCTCTGATAAACATACTTCATTAGTTATTCAATATTAGAAGATATTATTTTGTTCATTAACACAACCACCACCATCTGCTTCTTAACATCTCTATATAAAACAAACAGAAGGAGGGTTAATCGACTTTAGAAAGTGAGGAGTAAGATACACTGTCTTCCCAAGTCTAGCACTCTACAGCATTCTTCATACAAAATAGATTGGCCCAAATGCATACCAATGTAAGGCACAATGTGAGATGCTAGGGATACAAGAAACAACAACAAAAACAAAACAGGGCTTGCCCTCCAGGATCTTAACATTTTACTGAAGGAAACATGGAATATAACATGTACATTGAAAAGTATCATCCAAGGAAGGGTGCAAAGAGGCAAGAAGAAGATGAGGCAAAGAGCCCTTGGAAAAGCACCAATAACTGGGAAGGAACAGGTCATGCTCCATAAAGGAGGCAGGAGTGCAATTCAGGCATGAGGGCTCATGGGACTGCATGGAGGTGGCAGATGGATTTGTACCATGTTTCAGCTAACTCTCTACCAAATAGATTCTCACAGGTCATTAACGTGCTGTCATTAGCCATCATTACAGATTCCTCAATATTGCTGTTTGTGCTTAAACACTATACTATTTTCAAATGTTATTCAGGAGGCAAAGGAAAAGCCACATGAGTCATGTTAGTTATGAATCACAGCTCTGAACCTGCTCTCAGTGTGCTTCTGACTCTGTTAAAGGAGTCAAAACACTATTTCCTCTAAGGATTGAAGCCAGTCATCTTCAGGCCTGAAGGCTGTGAAACCTTTCCACATTATTCTTCTTATCCTTAGAACCTTAATTTCTAGTGGTGTTGGGGTAGGGCTTGGACGTGATGGAGTAGAAACAAATTCAAAGCATGTCCACCATCTCTACAGTTTGCCTTGTGGAATCTTAGCAACTATAAGTCCCAAAGCAACGTTTTTCAGTGGTACATATAGCACTGACTGGCTTATTGGCTTTTTTTTTTACCTTCAAAGACACTAAAACTCCAAAAAAAATACCCTTGCCATTTCCCTGTTCTCTTTCATAGATGAGCTAGGAATTTATTTATTTTTTTTTGGTGAGGCAATTGAGGTTAAGTTACTTGCCCAGCTGGTGGGTCTGAGGCCGGATATGAACTCAGGTCCTCCTGACTCCAGGGCCGGTGCTCTCTCCACTGCGCCATTTCAACATCTGAGCCTGTAGGTTGCTACTTGTGTTCTAAATCAAACCACTTCTCAGCCCTTAGTCAAACCAGATACTATCTATGTAAGATAAACACTTTTTATATGCTATTACCCCCTTGATTCTGATTTTGGAAGAATCTTGCCTAACACCCCGCTACCCAGGGCTATACTCAGATCATTAGAATGTTCTTCTTCCCATCAAAATTTCCTTTAAAAAACTAAGAGACTCTTGTTCTAAAGGAGCCTTGAAAAACAAAACACATATCCCTGGGTCCAGAATCAAATGAGAGCAGGCAAAAACTGTGTAAGAGAAGCAAGGTACATATTTGATTTATTGTGTATCAGCTGTATTGCAGAGAAGAAAGGTATATTAGCAGACATGTTTGGTTGGCTGGGGAATTTATTTATGTGCCTGGCTGGGCTCACAGATTTGCTCCTTTGCACAACCAGTTATCACTGGCTACAAGTCAAGTAGTGGTTATCCTTCCCTTTAAATGAACAGCACAGACAAAAACCTAATGAGGCAACAATTAAATGGGGGTGGCACTCAATATTTTGCAACCAGAGACAAGCAAGGCTTACTGTAAGCCATTTTTATTATAGTTACCTGCATGTCATACTGAATTTAGAAACTAGCTCTTACTTTCTTATTGATCTCCAGCATTCCTATAAGTGAGAGAGGTATGACTCGAAACACAGCGAAGTACAACAGCACAGACGGTTGAATGCCTGCCTGGAAAGAAAGAGGGAAATTAGAGACAACCCACTAAGCACAGTTCCTATGCTTCAGGCAACACTATGTTTTCATAAAGGAGAAAATGCCCATCCATCTAGAATGCAACTTAGAAGCAAACAAGTTAAATTTGACATGAAGAAATAAGTATTCAAAGCATCCCCACAAAACCTTCCATCATTGGAGCATAAAATTGAAAAAATGATTGACACAAACCACAACCGTAAATATTTCTTAGCAGCAAGAGACTCTGGGTTTAGATCATAAACTGAAGCCCAGAAAACAAACAAGCTAATCAAGAGAAGCACAGCTATCAAGGCTCAATGTATCATTTAAAATTAGCATCATGTTGATAAGAACAGCAGGTCTTCAGGAAGAGAGGGGAAAAAAATTCCTCAAGAACTACAGTCTGAATTATTTCTCTTCTTAAAGAAGAGATTCTATAACTGGAAGGATACAGGCCAGCTCCTTTATACAGAATAATGAAATGCAAAAAATGTCCTCAAATGGATCTGTGGGACATCTTTTGGAATTTTCTGAGTCCCCAAGGATTTGTCGTGGAACTTTTCCATTCCTGAAGCAAGGGAAGATGGTAGTGTGGGTAGGACTATGGGGTAAAAAGGAAAAAAAGAGAGGCAATGATTTTTTAAAAAAAATCTTTCTTATACTATTGTGGACTGTGGAAATGGAATGAGGGACAGGGGAGCTACTTTTTATAGGGCCATAGATTCAGGGCTGGAAGGGACCGTGAGATGGTAAGTCCAAACTACTCTTTTAACAGATGAGGAATCTGAGATCAAAAGAGGTGAGGTAACTCACCTAAAGTCACAGAGGCAAGAAACAGTACAGCCAGGATTCAAACCCAGGTCCTTTGACCCAGATCCAACTCTTTTTTCCTGTACCACACTACTTCTAAAGCAGGCAAGAGAAGGGTCCTGGAGACAACATGTGACAATTACTTTGCAAACCTTAAAAGTGCTATACAGATGAGCTATTCTTCTTCTTCAAGGGAAAGATATGGATCCACTTGAGCTTTGCATGTGAGAGGAGACAGGGAAAAGGATTAGAGAAAGCTTATGTATGGGAGGAATCAGTTAACAGACATTTACCAAGCACTTACTATGTGTTATGCACACTGCTAAGCTCTAGGGATACAAAGAAAGGCAAAAACACGATGTTTGTCTTCAAGGAGTCCACACTGTAAATGGGGGAGACTAAGTAAATAACTAGGTGTGTATACACATGTTACACACACACACACACACACACACACACACACACACACACACACACACACACACACACACACACACACGGCATATCCAGGAGCTGACACTAGCCAGCTGGGAGAAGGACTCTTCTAAAAGATGGGATGTGAGCTACACCTGGGAAGTCAGAGAAGGGAGATGGAACATCTTGTGAGAGACCAGCAAGAAGATGAAAAAGAAAGGAAGGGAAGCTTATGTACGGAAGAGATTATGAAGAGCTTTAAATACAAAACAGAATTTATGCTTGATTCTGGAAATAACAGGGAGCCCTGGAGTTTAATGAGTATGGAAGTAATATAATCAGACCTGCTCTTTAAGAAGATGTTTCACAATAATGGCCTGGAGTAGGGAGAGACTTGAGGCAGGCAGACAATTGCCACCAGAAGGCCACTGCAATAGTCTAGGCTTGAGGTAATGAGGGCCTGAACCAGGGGGCAGCCATGTAGGTGGAGAGAAGGGATGTTGTGAAGGTAGAGATGACAAGGCCTCCCAACTAATCCGATACATGATTGGAGTTTAAGTGAGAATAGGATGACACTGAAGCTGCTGCCATCTTGGGTGACTGGGAGGACAGATGGTGCCCTCAATAGTAACAGGGAAGTTGAGAAGAGAGGACAGTTTTGGGGAAAAGGTAATGAGTTCAGTTTTGGACATGTTAAGTTTGAAGTTTCTGCAGCATCTTAAGTTAGAGAGGCAGGGGCAGCTAGGTGGCACAGTGGATAGAGCACTGATCCTGGAGTCAGGAGGACCTAAGTTCAAATCCAGCCTCAGACACATAACACTTACTAGCTGTGTGACTCTGGGCAAGTCACTTAACCCCAACTGCCTCACCAAAAAAAAAATGGTCCCTTAAGTTAGAGAGGCAGCTAGTGATAGGAGACTGGAATTCAGAAGATCAGAACTGGATATATAGATCTGGGTATCATCTGTATAGAGATGACAACTGAACCCATGGGAGATAATGAGATCTCAAAATAAGACATTATAGAATGAAAATGAGACCACCCTTACCCAGCATAGGATAAAACTGCGGGGGCATGTTCACATATAGTGGATGTGACTTGGACAAAAAACCAGCACAAGAGATTGAGAAGTAGATGAAAGCAGGAAAAAAAAAGACTATTTGGCAAAGGTCATATGAAAGAGGGAAGAAATGAGAGAAGAAATAAAAGGCAGTGTTCAAATCATGAAGGCTGTGAAGCCAAGAGTAAGGTACACAGACCTGACATAGGAGGCAACAGGGAGTGAAAAACAGACAGGTTTTAAATGATGGGAAAAGAGAAGAGACTTCAGGAGGCATTTTATTTTACAAAAATAAGACACTACGCAAAGGTAGGTAGAGGTCAACATGCTGATTTGTTGGAGTCAAGAGCTACTGAATTCAATTCCTGCCTTGGACACTTATTAGGTGTGTGACTCTGGGTAAACTGCCTGACTCAGTTTCCTCAAATGTAAACTGGGGATAGTATTAACTCCTACCTCCCAAGGTTGTTGTGAGGATAAACTATTAGTAAAGTACCTTAAAGTATTTTATTATTATATATCATTATTGCTCCCTCTGACATTCTTAATTTCTCCCTTTCTACTGGCTCCTTCTGTGATATTGTTATTTAAATATTCCCACATCCCCCCCATCCTTAAAAAAAAAAAACAACCCTGCATTTGACTCTAGTAGCCCTGCTAGTAGTCTCTGATATCTCTCCTCCTCTTCTTGGCTAAACTCCTTGAGAAAGTCATCTACATTGGGTGACTCCACTTCCTCTCCTCTCCCTCACTTCTACACTTTCTGAAATCTGGCTTCTGACATCATCATCATCAACTGAAACCACTCTCTCAAATGTTGCCAGTGATCTCTTCTTTGCCAAATCTAATGGCCTTTTCTCATAGTCATCCTTTTTTACTTCACTGCAGCCTCTAACGCTGCAAATCACCTTCTTCTCCAGGATATTCTGTCCTACCTCTCCTAGGTTTTTGTGACACTACTCTCTTCTGGTTATTTTCTTATCTATCCCATCACTTCTCAATCTCCTTTTCTGGATCTTCATTCAGGTCATACCATGTGTATCCTCCAAGGTTCTTTCCTGAATTCATTTCTGTTCTCCCTCTATACTATCTCACTAGTTGATCTCATTAGCTCCCCTGAATTCAGTTATTATCTCTATGCAGCCCTAGTCTCTCTCCTGAGTTCCAATCTCCAAATGCCTCTTGGATGTCTTGAACTGGATGTCCTACAGGCATTTCAAACTTAAATATCTAAAGTAGAATTCATTCCCCCCAACCCACCCCTCTTCCCAACTTATCACAGTTGATTGTACCACATTCCTCCAATCACCCAATTCTGTGACCTCAGTGCTACTCTCTTACTCAATAAACTCCATTGGTTGCCCATTACCTCCAGGATAAAACATTAAACTCTCCATTTGTAATTTCAGTTCTTCACAATCCTCCTTACCTTTTCAGTCTTCTTACACCCTCCTCCCATCCACATACTCTATGATCCAGTGACCCAGGCCTTTGTGCTCTTCCTCCCACAGGATGTTTATCTCCCTTCTCCATATCTTTTCATTGGCTGTCCCCCATGCCTGGAATGCTGTCCCTTCTCACCTCTGCCTCCTAACTCTCCTGGCTTTCTCTAAGACTCAGCACAAATCCCAGCTTCTGAGTCTTTCCCCAGCTGCTACCACCTTTCTCTCTTACCTTCCATTATTTTGCCTTTTCTATGTTTTTTGGATGTATCTATTTATTTTTGGTCTCCCCGATTTGAATGCGGACTTCTTAAGGTTAGGGATTTGTGTTTTAGTCTTTCTTTGTATCCTTACCACTTAGCAATATGCTTGGCACATGGTAATTGCTTAAAAAAAATGCTTACTGACTAACAGGTGGTAACAAGATGGCAAAAGAATGGTGTGGAATCAAAAACGGCACTATGGCTCTCCACAGAGAAACCAGTCATTATGAGACTAAAGATAAAATATTGCAATATTCATTAAAAAATTAGTCTTTCAACTAAAAATAAGGCATTGAATAAAAGAAAACCAGTAAATAATGAGGAAATTCCCACTATCAACCTCTAAAGCATATCTTGAAATCTTAGGGTTATTAGTTTTATTGTAACATTTCTTCTATGGGCTTCTATAGACAAAAACCTTACTGGTCTGACTTTTTCAACCAACCAAAAAGCTAAACATATATATTTACCTGGCGTGCCAGAGAAGTGGCTTTGCTCTGAGCTGATTTGACAACAATGACCTCTTGGGGAGTGTCCCAGTTCAAATATCTTTTTGAAAGAAAAAAAAGAGGTTTGGGATCAGCTTTTAGTATATTTTTATTCAACCATGATGGATACACCATATTACAAGGCAATGATCTTTAACTAAGGGTGGGCTGTGGTGAGGATCAAATGAGAGATTTATAAAAACATTTAGCACAGTACCTGCCTCATAGTAGGTGCTTAATTAATGCTTGCTCCTTCCCCCCCCCCAAGACAAAATATTTTATTAAATATTTATAAATTGCTGAAAAGTTCCCCTGGAATCCAGAAAATGGTAACTTGAAATGTATATGTCTCTTGTAATAATTTTTGAGTTTTGGTATTTTAAAATACTGTTTGAACTACCAGTATCAAAAAATGATAAAGCAAAACAAGCATTTACTTTTAAAATGGAAATCTTGTAAAAACCCTAAGTTAAAAAATGTTGTTCTATTTCAGATGTCACACGCACATCTGTTTCAAAATCTATTTTGCTTAGTTGCCCGCTACCAGCATTACACTGGACCACCTCAGTTAGATGTAATTCTTCCCTCCTCTGAACTAATTTTCTATTTTTTACTTCTCTTGTTTCACTTCACATTCTACCTTTAATTATAGTAATTTGTTGATTCTCCTACTAGACTATAAGATCAATGAGGACAGGGATGGTTTCTTACTATTTGTTTTTTATCCCCCACAGCCTTTGGCACCTGGCCTTACACAAGGGATCACAGAGCTAGAGCTGGAAAAGCCCTCCTTTAGAGACCACTTAGCCAACCCTCTCACTTTACAGATGAGAAAATAGGCTCAGAGGGGTTAAAGGACTTGCCTAAGGTCACAATGGTGGTGCAACAGGTTGTATTTGAACCCAGCACTTCATGACTCTAAGTTCAGTGCTCTCTCCACTACACTAGACTGCCATTCAAAAACACAATGCATAAGAGGATGCATGAGTATTTATTGAATGAATTAACAAATCAAACTTTTAAAACAAAATGATCTTTAGGAGAAACAGCCTGAAATTTGATGATTAAAAAAAAAACAAAATGGGGCAGCTAGGTGGTGCAATGGATAGAGCACCAGCCCTGGACTCAGGAGAACCTGAGTTCAAATCCGGCCTCACACACATAACACTTCCTAGCTGTGCGACTCTGGGCAAGTCACTTAATCCCAACTGCCTCACCAAAAACAAAATAAAACAAACAAAAACACCCCCCCAACAACCTAGTTTAAATTTCATCCTACAGTTTAAGAAATAAAATTTACCTAAGAGACAGGCCAGGGAAACAAAGGGGATGGTGTTAGGAACTCAAATGCTAGTTATGTGTGGGGAACTATATCAAAAGGAGAGCTTGATACACTATAAATCATAAGTCCTAGAAAATAAATATTAGCGTCCTTAGTAATAAAAACTTGGTCTTAAAAGCGACTAAGTTTCATACCTGAATTTGCAAAAAGAAGCAAGATAAACTTTCTCCAGTACTTCTCCATTATTTGCAGATATACGAAGTAGCCAGTTATGAGCAGTCAGTGCTATGAGAGAAGACCTATAATCTGATGGATTGGGCAGTATGTCCCCCTAGACAAAAAATAAGTGAGGTGTGAAAAGTCTGAATTTAGCCACGAACAAGGGATACTGCCTAGCATCCAAAGAAAACAGCTCAACTCACAAGAAAAATTCAAACAAATAAGCAGCCTAGGAGAGAGGCACATTAAATGCTCTGAGTATAGCAGCCCTATTTATTAGGATGGAAGAGAGCTAAGGTTGTATATATATAAAGTTGCATTCATTAATAACTCCTAAAAGTAGATCTGTCATGGAAATATGTCTGAAATTTGGCAATTAAGTGTCACATGGAAGAATTTACCTTATTTCTTCTGTCTTCCTTCCTTGCTCTGTATAGACTTATTTTACTTCAAAACTTTGTAATATGCCTAAGAAACAAATTATACTAATTGTTGTTGGTTCTATTCTGGTCTCAATTAAAAAATGCATTTTGGAACTAAAAGGCAAAAGAGGAAGAAGAGGCAGACGTTCATATAGTGTAGCCATCCTCTTTTTACTCTCAATCAATGACTCTATCCAACAGTGTAGCTGCTGTGTCACACTAGAAGTAGCCCCTACTCTCATTGAGCAGCTGCCACAAGGTGGAAGTCTAATGCAACAAAAGGGAGTAGAGGGGAGGGAGACTGAATTGGGTTTATTGGATAAGAATGTGGCTCTAAGAAGAAAGGTCAAGGGAAATGAAAAATTGCAGATCTAGCTTTTAGCTAGTGTTTCCTTAGGCTGAGTAGGAAGGCTATGCAGAGAACAGGAAATAGGCTCTTAATGAACAGTTGTTAAATGAATGGTTAAATATATTTCACATGGCTATGTGAACTTTCCCCTTTTCCAAATGTCAGGAAAAATTAAAAAAAACAAAACCCAAACCCTTTTTGCATATCTGTTATATATTGAGGTTATCACTATAGAAATATTCAACAATGCCTTGGTACCAATTCACTTTAAGCTACACACTGACTATACTGGCATCCATTTGCAATGCTTTCAATGCCAGAGAATATTATTATAGATCACAGACCTCGACTTGGAAGGAACCATCTAGTCCAAACCCTCTACCATCTCCCACCCCATTTGATCCATTGGGTTCAAATGTCTTATCTAAGCCTAAATGCTAATGGCATACCTAGACTGTGAAAAGCTTTAGAAGTAGAATACTATTAATAGTATATGTTTCATTTTTGTCTTCAAATTTCCAGTGCCTAGAAGTAGGCATTGCCCAAAGTGGGGCATTCGATAAATGCTTTCTGATTGACAAAGTACTTTTGGATATTTTTCCCATGAAAAAATTTCTTCCACTTCAAATAAGAAAAAAAGATTGGAGGCAAAATTAGGAATTGGGTAATGATATCTCCCACTTACACATCACTATCCTTATTTTCAGTAGTAGTTTATCCTGGCATTGTCCAAAAATGCAATTAAGTACTGAAGAGAAAGCCTTGCAACCATTAAAATAGTTCAGCAGTAAAGAGCTCAGAGATCCAAATATATCCACTCAAAAATAGCTGTTTAAATGCCATGAGTTTTATTTGACTTTCATTCTGATATAGTATAAACTACTTCTTTGCAAAATAAAACAAACCAAGCCATTTTTATGGTTAAAGTTTAGATTTGATATTTTACTTTGCATCTTCAGATGCTGAGGCCTATTTCTGTAATGTGCTACTAGCTGTGTGCTCTTGGTCAAGTTACTTCTCTGGGACCCAGTTTTCTATGTTTTTTAAAAGAAACATTTATTATATATTTATTTTTAACATTCATTTAGAAAAAAATTCTGAGTTCCAAATTCTCTCCCTCTCTCCAATCCCTCCCCCACCCATTGAGAAGGCAAGAAATGTGATATCAATTACACATGTAAAATCATGCAAAACATATTTCCATTTTAGCCATGTTGCCAAAGAAAAAAAAGCAAGAAAAATAAAGGGAAAACATTATGCTGCAATCTGCACTCAGACTTCATCAGTTCTCTCTGGAGGTGGATAACATTTTTCATCATGAGTTCTTTGGGACCGTCCTGGATCACTGCATTGATGAAAACAGCTACATTATTCACATTTGATCACTGTATCATATTGCTGTTACTGTGTACAATGTTCTCCTGGCTTTGGTCACTTCATTTTGAATCATTTCATGTAAGTATTCCCAGGTTTTCTGAAACCATCCTGCTTATCACTTCTTACACCACAGTAGTATTCCATCACAATCATATACCATAACTTGGTATGCCCCAAATGATGGGCATCCCCTCAATTTCGAATTCTTTGCCACACAAAAAGAACTCCTATATATATTTTTATACAAATATGTACAGACCCAGCAGTGGTACTGCTGTAAAAGGGTATGCCCAGTTTTATAGCCTTTTGGGCATAGTTCCAAATTGTTTTCCAAAATGGCTGGACCAGTTCACAATTCCATCAATAGTGCAGTAGCATCCTGACTTTTCCACATCCTTTCCAACACTTGTCATTTTTCTTCTCTGTCATGTTAGCCAAGGTATGAGGTGGTATCTCACAGTTATTTTAACTTGCATTTCTCTAATCAATAGTGATTTAGAACATTTTTATGACTATAGATAGCTTTTACTTCTTCTGAAAACTGCCTGTTCATATCCTTGACCATTTATTAACTGGGGAATGACTTGTATTTTTATAAATTTGACTCAGTTCCCTTATATATTTGAGAAATGAGGCCTTTATCAGAGAAACTTGCTACAAAATTTCCCCCCAGTTTCCTGCTTTCCTTTGATTGTTGACTGCATTGGTTTTGTTTGCACAAAATTATCCATTTTACTTCCCATGACCTTTCTATCTCTCGTTTTGTCATAAATTCTTCCCTTTTCCATAGACCCAGCAAGTAAAATTTTCCATGCTCCTCTAATTTGCTTATATCACCCTTTATGTACCCATTTTCCAGGCTTTTAAAAGAGAGGGAGGCTGGACTAGATGATCTCAAAGGCCCCTTCTTCCAGTACTAACACTTTATGGTTCTACATCCATGATGTTTTGAGCCAACATATGTTTAAAAAAAACTGTAAATGCTATTGTAAAAATGAACTGTTTTCCTAAGGAATACATCAATAGAGTAATAGAAGAAAGTTTCCAGATGTCTGAGTTGTCAACTGCAAAAGAATTATTTTATTCCACCTTTTCTCTTGATGAAGGGCAGATTCATATTATATGTTCATTTGAAAGTATAACAGTTCAAACAGCCATGCAATATGATTTTTCCAATTAAACAAACACTGTATCATCACGCTGTCAGGACAGTAAATACAATGATAATTTTTGTTAAATTTAGGGTAATGAAGCTAGTGATACAGCTTCATATTATTAAAATTTTAACCTTTGAAATTTTGACCTGTGCTCTCACTAGTTCTTAAAAGCTTTAAATATGAAAATGGATTTTGTTGCAAATACTAATTAAAAATGAAAGTCTTTGTTAAACTATGGAAATTTGTTAATATTTGTTGTTTTGTGATACACATGGCAATCAAAATAATCACTTTTTGAGTTACTTGAATTTTCAGAAGATAACTCCCTGCCGAGTTTCTTCAATCATAGATTATGTCAAATTTCTCTCCTAGCTCTAACACTGTGATAAGTGTCTTTTTGCCCCAAATCAACAGTAAACAGTCTTTCTAGAATAAAACAACTGAATTTTTTTTTACATTTACTAGAGGATTCTGGGGAAAAGAATTCTTACCACGGGGCATTCCCACAATAAAGCGTCCTCTATTTTTTCTGATTTAGAACACTTCGGCATCTCGTAACGCTTTCTTGGCTCTGCTGCAACACTGAGGAAAAATGATAAGAAATAATGACTCTTCTTATGAAATTCCATACTGTTTATAGCCTGTTTTATCCATTTTGACTGGTATGAATTGCTCCTTTACGGTTCTTTATTTTCATGAAGTGCCACCCTGACCTCATGCCACACAGAATGAAAAGATTTCTTTTTCTCCTGAGAAATCTGCAGCAACCTTTCTTCTCTGAATAATTCCAGTTTAAAAATAAGTACCATTTAAACAAGGGAAATATACTAATAGTGTGATGTTCCGCAAGTCAATTATTCCCTCTGAGCCTCTTTCTTCCACTGTAAAATGGGGGGTGGAGGTGGAAGAAGCACCTTCGTTACAAAGTTGTGACATCAGATGAGATATGGAAAGAGCTTTGAGTGCAATGTAAAGGTGAGCTCCTGTTAGTCTTCAGGAGTACCTTATTTGGGACACCTTATTTGGGAGAAGCAGGTGACTATTTTATTCATTTTTGCCAGTCCATCAATGCTAAGACTGAGCTGAGTAGCATAGGATTGAAAATAAGGCTGTATTTAATGACAATTTTTGGTGTTTATCACAACCTTCTAACAAGAGATACCAAATCAACACTATCCATTCACAAAAATGAATGAAATGGTTTCAAAACTAACCCTAATCATCTTGGTAACTGGTTACTGTTAACCTACTACCTTTTACATTTATGTGATGTGAAACACTATCAGCATTCTGTTATTTCATTTATTTATTCAAGATCTGTGATATTTCACTGGTAGAGGAAATACTTATCAGTGCTGGCTAGAAACTATTCTGCAATATAAATCTTAAAGAGTCTTGACAGGAGGCACTGAGAGGTTGTGACTTTCTCCAGGTTACACAGCCCTGAATGTGTCTAAAGCAGGACTGGAATCCAGGCCATCCTGATTCTGAGCCCAATTTTCTATCTGGTAGTTGATGCAACCTCTCACCTACATGATAGTTTTAATTTAGAATGCTTTAATTTAGAATTTAGAGCGCTGAACAACAGATAATTCGAGACTCAAACATTTAAAAATTACATATTAGGCCACCAGACTTTATCTGGAACTCATCAACCCTCCCCTCTTCCCAACTTGTCTCATATTGCTATCTCACCAAGCACAAGGTGGCACTTCTGTTCTGCAGAAATTCTGGGGCAGTTTAGAATCAGGATGAAGTGAGGTGTAATAAGTGTGAATTTTCACAAAAGAATCACCTGCTGACACAGCACCGGTAATTGTCAAAATATATTCTTCCTCTCTCATAAGCAATAGGTGATTTAGAATGAGTTGTCCAAACATTCTTGAATTTAGTACTTTTCTGAAAGATAGAATGGATTCTGTATTACAGTTTGGTCAAGAATTTGTTCATGTTCCTCTCAAAAGACAGGGCACTAACTTAAAATTAGCTAGCCTAATGTGTAATGGATGCTTTCTTAAGTAAAAAGAAACAGATTTTAACAGTGCCTGGCAACTGGTAAATCATTCTCTACTGATACTTTTACATTAAAATGTGACAGCATGCCTACTGTGGATATTAAAATTAGTCAGCAAGGCTTTTGGGGAAAGAGCCTTGAAAAAAGTTAAACTAGCATAAAAGAACAGTGACTAGGCACACACTAAGCAATAGAACAGGCAGTTCAGTACATAAATAGCAAAGCTTCTGCTTTGCTTTGCGTCAACCTTTTCAGCCCTTGGTGCTGGGGAGGATTAGGCTGGAGGCTTAGCTGAGTCCAGGTGGAAGTGGGAGTTTGCTTGATCTGAACAGGTTGTAGAGAAATAGCTTGTGAGCACTTTGTCCGGTTTTTAATTGCTTTTGATCCTTCCTTACTTTCCCCTCAGGTATCTGTTGCAATGTCACTCATTACTGTCAGTCATACTTAAGGAAGAAATCAAATGAAAGCATTTAGAAGCTCAATTAATAGTGCATTAATCAATCTCCTCATTTCAAGGCCCTTCAGCGCCCCTCCTCTTTACCGCTTCCTTAACCACAGATCATCTAGGGAAACCATTCAAAACAACCCAATTTGCTTCCTCCTCCAACCCCACCCACTCAACTCTAAGGGAAACCAATCGCCTCCTCCCGGAGGGGGTGGGGGTGGAGGGGGGGGGAAATCTTTCTTTAACTGATCACAGCAGAATAAAAATTCTGATCAAAGCAATGATCAACCATGATTCTCGAGGCCGGATAATGAAGTATTCGACCCACTTCCAGAAAGAGAGGTGATGGACTCAAGGGGAAGAAAAAGACTTTTTTTTTTCCAGACAAAACCATTGATGGAATTTTTTTTGTTTGACTATGCATATTTATTGCAAGTGCATTTTTTTTCTTTTTCAGTTTGGTGAGAGGGAGTAGCAAAAAAAAAAAATTAAAAAAAAAGATCATTGAAGCAAAGAAGAAAATAGGTCAGAAAGAAGCACAGACAAGCAGGACAGCTTTGAAAATCACTTGATGAATTCATGATGTATTTCTAAAAAAAAGCAATGTACATAATTGAGACCCACAGTTTTACGTACAACCCTCTTTTGCTACGTATATGGGAAATACATTTTATTTGGTGTTTAAATTCAGGATAAATAATTTTAAATGATATTTTTAAAAATTGCTTTCCATTAGAGATGATGCATTCATAAGTTTCAAAAGGACAGCTGCAGAGGGGGTGGAAGGGTAAAAAATAATCACCAGTTACCTGGCACACCAGCTTCCTCAGGATCCCCAGGTTTGTCCTCTGAACCATCCCAGCATCATTGGTGAAAAAGCCCTGGGCCCTCCTGCTCAGCTGGCTGCAGATGTTGGGCTTCCCGCAGGCCCGAGGGCGCCCGGCGGCCGATTCCGGGCACATCTGGGGAGGTGGTCTGACCCGGGCTCGCGCGCGCGGAGGTCCCCCCAGGGCTGGGCAGGGGCACGAAGGCCGGGCTGGCGGGGGATTCAGAGAAGAGAGCGGACATCACTCCCCCGCGGGCCGAGGCCCGGGCCCGACCCGGTGCATCTCGGTCTCCCCACCCCCTCGCCCGAGGAAAAGCAGCCCTCTAATCCCAGGCTCCGAGCTCTCCCGGGAGGGTGGGGGGGATCGGGGGGGGGGGCGGCGCTGGATTGGGCCCAGGGCAGATAGGAGCAGGTCGTGTAGAGGAGGGGCTGGGCCGAAGGGGAGCGATTAGGTTAATCCGTGCTTGGCACTGGGGTCCAGAGCCCCGGGGCAGATGACCCGGAGCCGGACGGGTGGCCTACATTGCAGCAAGGCCGTCTAGGCGGGCGGAATGAGGGAAAGGAAATAGACCCACTTCCCGGCGGCCCCGAGGCCCGGCGGCCGTGGCCAGAAGTAGTAGTAGAGGATGCTCCAAGACCCAGCTCAAGCGGCGCTCCCTCCCATCCCCCTCCCCCACCCGACCAGGGCACCCAGAGGAGAACAAAAAGAGGACGCCTCCCCACCTTCGGCCTACGAGTGCCGCTAGCTGCCCCGGGAAATGTAGTTTCTGACTCTCACGGAAAAGGCTTCCGGACTACAATTCCCATCAGGCTCTACGCGCAGAGGGCGGGGAAGAGGAAATTGTCCCAGCCCCGGCAGAGAGCCACGTGGCCCTTCCAACCCGGTCTTGCTAGGCTTGGGACCCGGGAGTTCAGGGTGGGTAGGTTCGCAGTGGAGGCGTCGGGGGGTGCCTAGTCTGGACTAGTGGGTGAGGAAGGAGGGTATTCTAGGGATTGGTCTGAGGCTGTGTACGTGGGATGCTCTGCGCTCCTCTTGCAGTCTCCTGTCCCCTTTAATACAGCGCGCTGTGTATCCCGACTCTGAGCCTCAGCTCACATCCTGGGTCAGAAACGGATAGGGGCGCTGTGTCCCGGCGTCTGAGCTCGCTCTTGTGCAAGCAGGGAGTGTCTTGTCTTAACCAGAGAAGCGAGCAGCTCATTAAAGGTATGTTACTCCTCCCTTGGCCCCTTCACTTTCATCCACGCCCCACTCCACCCTTTAAATCAGCTTCCTAGTCAATATCCAGTATTCACCAAACATTTATTAAAGTCTTTTGTGCGTCCACCACGCGTTGCTAGGCGTTCGGGATACAAACCAATCAAGGATTTATTAAGTGCCTACCAGGTACAGAACGCCGTGCTGGCCTCGGGATACAAGATACACAAGCATATAAAGAATGGAACGATGCCTATTGTCAAGGAACTTTCCTTCTAGTGGAAATAACAAGTACATAAAGACACATCTACAGCTTCAGTATAAAGTGAATAAAGACAAAAAAGTTGTTAAATGCAAGGTAGTTTGGGAGGGAGGACATTAGTATTTGGAAGGGGCCAGGAAAGCCCTGATGGCAGAAGACGGTGTTTGAGCTGTGTCTTAAATGAAGAGAGTGACTGTGAGGCCGAGGTGAGGAAGGAGGGTATTCTAGGCATTTGGGACTGACAGTTTACTTTATCAAACACTCACTATGTACTGGATACTGTGCTAAGTACAGAGGATTCTCCCCTCAGGGAGTTTACTCTCTGTTGGGGGAGATAAGCAAACATGACCAAGGAGGCTGGAAAGATAGGTTTGGGCCAGATTGTATAGAGCTTAAGGTATGGTGCCTGTCCATCAGTAGTTTATAATCTAATGAGGGATTATAGGATCACAGATTTATGTTGTAAGAGACTTTAGAATTCATCTGATCCAATACCCTCATTTAAGAAATTGAGGTGCAGAGAAGTGATATGCTCAAGGTCACATGGTAAGTGGCAGAACAGGGTTTGAAATCCAAGTCTTCTCAGTACAGATCGGTGTTCTTCTACACCAGGAGGTATGAGGTGGATATGCAAAAACTGAGTGCTAAATAAAGGAGAGGTGGAAACCAAAGTGCTTTAAGAGAACAAAGGATAGAGAATCACTTGTCTTGAGGAAGAGAGGAAGATGTTGAGGAGAGAAAGGAAAGAATTGATCATGACTTAAGGAAAAAGGAAAGCAAGTAGAGAGAAAGAGTAATACTTGGGTAGGATAAGGAGATGGCTAATGGGACAAGGTATCATAGAAGGTAGAAAAGAGTAGAATTAAGAGCTAAAAATGGTACTTTGGCCTCTGCCACTACCTCTCCCTCTAAGGGAGGAGGGAAGTTAGGATGTGAAGGTTATCTGCTGAAAGTAAAGAGGTTTTTGTTGTTCAGTCGTTTTAAGTCCTTTCTGAATCTTTTTTTTTTTAGGCAGTTGGGTTTAAGTGACTTGCCCAGGGTCACACAGCTAGTAAAAGTGTCAAGTGTTTGGTGGAGGCAGTATTTGAACTCAGGTCCTCCTGACTTCAGGGCTGGTGCTCTATCCACTATGCCACCTAGCTGCCCCCTTTCTGAGTCTTCTTGACCCCATTTGGGGTTTTCTTGGCAAAGGTACTGGAGTGGTTTGGCTCATTTTACAAATGAACTGAGGGTCACACAGCTAGGTCCAATTTGAACTCAGGAAGATGAGGCTTCCTGACTCCAGGCCCAGGACTCTATCCTGTGTCATCTAGCTGCCTCAGGGGTAGGATGGGGGCGGGGAATAAGGTAGAAAAGGGTTGGAACTAGGGAGTCCACAAAAGAATTAAAGGTTTGCTGAACATTAGTAAGCTCAGAGTTGATGTTTGATTGCTTTACTTCTCAGTTGGCATAATTAGGACAATAATCTGACTTCCCCTCAAAATGCTTGGAATCAGAGGAAACACATCAGGGGTTACCCAGAGTTGAGGATTTTCAAGGCAGAATAACAGAGGTGCTTGGAGTGGACTGTGTTTGGAACTAGGCACTGGGTTCTGGTCAGACCTTCTTAAATAGGAAAGTCACTTAATCTCTCTGAGCCTCAGTGACTACATCTATAAAATGGAAATGATAACACTGCTTGTACCACCAGCCTCCTGAGTTGTGAAAGTCATGTAATTCTTGAAGTTGTGAGCCCAGGTTTTACAGAACAAATCATTTTATTAAGAGGATTTGTTCTGTGAAGTCTGGATTCAAAGGGCTGCACTTGAGGACCTAGAGGGCCACATGTGGCCTCGAGGCCAAAGGTTCCCCATCCCTGTTCTAGGTTAATAATGGGCACAGACTTGAAAGACTGACCTTGGAGGGGGGGGCAACCTGAGTGGAACCAGAGGGTCAGAGACTTAGAGGTATAAAGGACCTTAGAGGTCATCTAGTCCAAATTCTTCATTTAATAGATAAGGAAACTGAGGCTCAGAGGGGTGATGTGAATTGCCTTTGGTCATGTGACAGTGACAGAGCTGGGATTCAAACTCCAATCCTCTCCAAATCAGGCTTTCTTTCCACTGAATCATACTACCTCTTCTGGGGGCCAGGGTTTGGTGGTAGGGAGATGTCAGCAGTGAGGGGTTTAATAGGATGGCCTGGGAGAGTAGAGACAGTGGGATTTTGTGATTGTCTTCAGACTGGTCTGAATAGCACTTAGCACAGTTCCTGGAAGTAGTAGGTACTTAATAAATGCTTATTTACCAACTGACTATCACTCCTGGAGTTCCCTAAGCTCCCTATTACTTCTAGGGTTGAATGTAATATCTTGGGCATTTAAATCTCTTCACAACCTGGTCCCAAGCTACCTTTCCAGTTTCATTATCCCTTACTTCCTTTCTTTCACTTGGCATTACAGCCAGAGAAGGCAGTATAGTAACAGTAAAAAAAAAAAGTGCCAGCTCTTGGGTCAGAGAATCTGAGTTCGAATTCCCACTTCTGTCACTTACTGCTTGTGTAACACTTAAATCTCCCTCAGCCTTAATTTCTTCACCTGTAAAATAGGAGATTTGTCTAGATGCCCTTTGAGGTTCTTTCTTGTTCCAGATCTATAATCCTTTCTCCACACTGTCCTTCTTACATGTCCTCATGCCTGATACTCCATCCCGGCTCCTTGCTTTTGAACTGAATGTCCCCCACTTTTGGAATACATTCCATCCTTATTTCCACTTCTTAGAATCTACAGTATGCTTTAGCTCAAGTGCTATATTCTACATGAAGCTTTTCCTGATTCCTGAATCAGCTAGTCACTCCCTTACCTTCCCCCTTATCTTGTATCTATTTCACATCTAGTTTGTATGATACATATATACAAATACATATATGTATATATATCTAGGTCTGTCTGTGCTCATGTTGTCTTTCCTAGCTATATAGCAAAGCTCCTCATGGATTGATACTGTTTCACTTTTGTATCTGTAGCAGTTAGCACACTCCTAGACACATAGTAGGCACTTCAGTGCTTGCTAATTGATAAGGTTGAAAGAGCATGTTTAGAAGGACATTAGATGGTGGTTTTGATCACACAGGGAAAGTTCCAAGTGAGGTCTGGGAGGTAGAGCATTCTGAGTGATGTTAAGGTTTGTCCTGAAATTGTTGTTAGGTCTTTGTCTTCAAAAAGGACCGATGGCGTCATGAGGGTGATGGCTTGAGTTTTAGGTGAATTGGATTTAAGTGAAGCTGAGCTGAGTAAAGTTGTCAGCCTTACTCTGTCCTTTAGAGATATCCAGAAGCCCGGTGGCAAGACCAAATCAAGATGACTGCAGGACCCAGGATGCAGCAGTGGGTGACCTTGGCCTTTCTAAATTAAGGTGTTTCCCAGTTTCAGTTTGTTTGAAGCAAAGACCATTGCTTGACTAAGGGGTAGGTAAGAATTGAGAAAAAATTGAGACAAAAAATAGCCCAATTTGCCTTCACAAAAATATCAATCTGGGAGGGGAAGACCCTCAGTATTTCTGTCCTGAACAGAATACAGTGGCTATTTACACTCATGCTAAGCCATCAAAGCCTAAACTATGAACTGTGCAGGCTTGACTTGGGGGGTATTATTGGGCATTAAATGAACTCTTCCAGATTTTCTGTTTTTATTTTAATTAATTAATTTTTAGTTTTGCATTCACTTCCACAAGATTTTGAGTTCCAGATTTTCTTCCCATCTCTCCGCTTTCCCCCACCCCAGGATGGCATGCATTCTGAATACCCCTTCTCTTAATCTGCTCTTCCTTCTATTACCTCCCTTCCCTTCTCTTTTCCCCTTCCCCTTCTATTTTCCTGTATGGCAGGGTAGATATCTTATTTAGATTATCTTGCCTAGATGTCTTATTTCCCAGTTGCATGTAAAAACAATTTTTAACATTCGTTTTTAAAACGTTGAGTTCCAAATTCTCTCACTTCTTCCCTCCCCACCCACCCTCATTGAGAAGATAAACAATTCAATATAGGTTATGCATGTGTAGTCATGTAAAACACTTCTGTAATAGTCATGTTGTGAAAGACTAACTATATTTCCCTCCATCCTATCCCACCCCCCTGTTTTTTCTGTTCTCTCCTTTGACCCTGTCCCTCTTCAAAAATGTTTGCTTTTGATTACCCCCTCCCCTAATATTCACTCCCTTCTATCATTCTCCCTCTTGTCCCCTTCCTCCCTATTTTCCTGTAGGGTAAGATAGATTTCCACACCCAATTGAGTGTGTATGCTTTTCCCTTCTTAAGCCAAATCTGATAAAAGTAAGATTCACTCATTCCCTTTCACCTCCTCCCTCTTCCCCTCCACTGTAAAAGGTTTTTCTTGCCTCTTATATGTGAGATAATTTACCCCATTCTACCTCTCTCCTTTCTCCTTCTCCCAGTATAATCCTCTCTCACCTCTTAATTTTATTTTTTAGATATCATCCCTTCATCTTCAACTCACCCTGTGCCATCTATGTATATATTCCCTCTAACTACCCTAATACTGAGAAAGATCTCATGAGTTACAAATATCTTATTTCCATGTAGGATTGTAAACAGTTCAGCTTTAATAAGTCCCTTATGATTTCTCGTTCCTGTTTACCTTTGCATGCTTCTCTTGAGTCTTGTATTTGAAAGTCAAGTTTTCAATTCAGCTCTGGTCTTTTCATCAAGAGTGCTTGAAAGTCCTCTCTTTCATTGAATGTCCATTTTACTCCCCGAAAGATCATACTTAGTTTTGCTGGGTAGGTTGATTCTTGGTTTTAATCCTAGCTCCTTTGAGCTCCAGAATATCATATTCCAAGCCCTCCAAGCCCTCAGATTTTCTAGTTTGCCAATGGCATTGTGCTGATTGTATCAAGTCTTGAAAAATTTCAGAGCTTCCTAATTGGATTTACAGTTATTCTAAAGAGTTTGCTTTAATTATCCACAGAGGAAAAACTAAGTGGATGAAGGATATTTATTGTCTAGATATGCAATTTGATCAGCAACCCATAAAGCTCATTCACAGTCCATATGTTTTGGACAAATTCTGTAAATAGACAAAGAACTTGATCCTAAATTGAACTGTAGGAGAGTGGGCCTTTGGGAAATTTGCAATACTTTTACCTGAAATAATGACCCACATTTTTAAAATACCAATATTCTTTCAGCCATGTTCTGTGATTGTGAGTTGTGGAATACCACAATCTCCAAAGAATTGAATTTGAGGGGAAGGGAAGGGAGAAAGGACAAAACAGAAAACAGTCTCAACCCCAAAATATCTACTGGAGCATAAAACATTTACACAGATAAGCAAGTGCAAAATAATTTGAAGAGGAAGAGCGTTAATGAAGAAGGGAGTCAGGAAATGTTTCGCATAGGAAGTGGTACCTGAGTTAAGCCTTAAAGCAAGCTACAGATTTCTAAGATGTGGAGATGAGAAAGGAGTTCATTTCAGGAATAGTCGGCACAAATTGGAGATGGAACATTGAGTACAGTATTGAGAATAGCAAATATGTGGCTGGAACACATAGTGCAGGAAGGCGAGAATATGAAACCCATTCAAAAAGGTAGTTTGGATGCAGTTTTTGAGAAGCTTTCCACAGCAGGTAGAGGAGTTTGTATTTTATCCTGGAGGAACTAGGAAGACCCTAAAGCATTTTCAGCATGGTCAAACTTGTGCTTTAGGGGGGTTATTTTGGCAGTTGTATGGAAGGTGGATTGGAGAGGGGAAGATTTGAGGGTGGGAGACTTATTAGGAGGTTTGTGCAGTCATTAGGAGGACCTAAACCAGGGTGGTTGCTGTCTGAATATGGCTTCTTAGGAGAAGCCATATGTCAGAAGTAATTTAGAGCCTGAATTGAGGAGAGTTGGCAACTGATTGGCTGTGGGAGGAGAGGAAGGGTGAAGGATTGAGGATGATTCTAAAGTTTCTAGTCTTGGGTAACTATTGTAGTAACCTCAACAGAAACAGGGAAACTTGGAGGAGGAGTGTATTTGGGGAGGAAGATGAGATTCATTTTAAATATGTTGAGTTTGAGGTGTGGGACCAGGATGGACGTCCAGAGGTATACAGCAGGCAGTTGATGATATGGGGTTGGCACTGAGGAGAGGAATTAGAGTTTCATGTATAGGTTTAGAAGTCATCTACATAGAAATGATCACTTAATCCCTAGAAGTTAATGAGATTGTCAGGAGAGGGTGTGGAGAGAAAGAAGAGAAAGTGGTCCAGCATAGAACTTTGGCAGATACCCCCATTTAGAGTGTGGGGTATAGATGATCCAGTGAAGGAGACTGAGGAATGACCAGACACTAATTGGTTGAAGAACCAGGTAGAAATGAGTCACACAATCCCATAGATGAGAAAACAGACAAGAAGAAAGGGTGGTTAGCAGTATCAAAAGCTTCATTAAAGTCAAGGATTAAGACTGAGAGAAGGCCATAAGATTGGCAATTAAAAGATTGTTAATAACCTTGAAGAAAGTAGTCTTAGTTGAATGGTGGGGTTTGGAGCCAGGAATTGAGTAGTGAGTGAAAGATGAAAAAGTGGACACAAAAGTATGTAAATGACTTTTTCTAGCACTTTGTCTGTGAAAGAAAAAATATAGGAAGATCACTTGAGGGGATGTTAACATCAAATGAAAGTTTTTTCAATTTTGGAGGGGAGCTTTGCATGTTTGTAGGTAGCAAGAAAAAACCCAGTAGGTTAAGGAAAGATTAAAGATGAAGATAGGGAGAAGGAAAGCATGAAAGAAACAAGCTTCCTGAGGGGAAGGGAGGAGAATAGAATCAAGATCAACCATAAAGGGGTTGGCCTTGACTTATAATAGAGGAAACTTCTCATCAGAGTAGAGGAATAGACCATGGGGGATTGATAGAGAGAGGTTTTGAAACGGTGTGTAGTAGGGGCAGCTAGGTGGCGTAATGGTTAGAGCACTGACCCTGGAGTCAGGAGAATGGGAGTTCAAATCTAGCCGCAGACACTTATTAGCTTTGTGACCCTGGGCAAATTGCTTAACTCCAATTGCCCCCAGAAAAGGAAAAAACAATTTTATGTGGTAGTCTTGTGCTGTTTTCCTCATTGATCGGAATCCGAACTCACTTCTCTACTTCTGTTGGCTGCATAATTCTAGAAGTTGCAGATTATTTTTGTACCTTTCCTCTCTATTTTCCTATTAACTTACATGCAAAGTCCCTTAGCTTGGGGTGTGTGAACTTGTTTTTATTAATATTTTGATGGCTGTATTACAGTGGAATTGGTTTATTTTAGGCATTTAAAAACATATTGTGAGTAGTCCATAGGTTTGACCAGACTGCCAAAGGGGTCCATTGTATAAAAAATCTTAAGAACCTTTGTCCTACAGGAAATGAAGTTTAATAATGTCAAAGCCTTTTATTATAATATGTAAAATTTTTTTATGCTGGTTCTAAGTTAATGTTTCCAGTACTTTCTTTATATTTTATTTTTTAGTCTAAGTTTAAACAACCCAAAAAAGAATCATTTCCATATGCACAGAAGAACACACAAAAATAGAATTCTATATGAAACCATGAATCTCCATAACAACTGCTTACTTTAAAAAAAAAAGGTACATAATAAATTTTACATGTTACTTTCAAAACTGCCCTGCTTGTCTATGCTTCCTTTTAAGCTTTTTTTTCTGTTCTCTTGAATATTTGAAAAATGTTACAATAGCTCTCTTTTTCTCAATATCAGCAATATTGCTTCTCCCCCCCATTCCCCTGACCACCTCCCCAATTAACTTAAAGGGAGGGAAAACCTTTGTAGAAAATAAACTGTCAAGCAAAATGAGCCCGCAGAATAGATGTGTCCAAAACTGCTTGCTGTTTCCACACTTTGTGTCTGTCACCTTACTGTTAGGGGCTCAATAACATGTTTCACCATAGCTCCTCTGGTTGGTGGACATGATTGGAGGAGACATGGCTTTAATCAGAGTTCTGAAGTCTTTCAACTTTATTTTTCTTTACAGTGTTCTTGTCCTCATGTACTTTGTTCTTTTGGTTCACGTATCACCCTGCATTCTCTGAAATAATATATTTTGTCATTGCTTATGGTATATGAATATTTCATTATATTCATATACCATAATTCATTCATCCATAACCCAGTTGTCTAAAGAGGCACTCTGTGGCACCCCCTTAGATTCTAGTTCTTTTCTCTGTTCCCCCTTTAATCTTTTAGGATCAAGAAATTTGTTTTGTTTGTAATTATTCCCTCCCTGGTATTATCTTTCCTCTAAACCCCTATCCCTTTCTATCTTGGCTTGTTTTCCTGTTGAATTTGAGGTATTTCAACACTAATTTCTCTCTCTCTCTCTCTCTCTCTCTCTCTTTCTTTCTCTCTCTCTGTCTCTCTTTCTCTCTGTGTGTGTGTGTGTGTATGTGTGTGTAAAACTCTTCTTTGTCCATTTAAGAAAAGAGGAAGGTTCATCTGATGCCCACTGTCCCTTTCTCTGTGTATGTTCTCCTGCACTGCCTTCAAGATTTACCCCCTTCCTTTTCCTTTCTATACTAGTGTCTTTCTCCTTTTGCCTTTCTCTTCTTTTTCACCTCTTCAAACCCTCTTAATACAACTGGTCCACTCCTAGTACCTCTGTTATTTGTCCTTCTTAATACCCTTGGAAGACTTTAAAGTCCGAAGGGACACATATTTCTTCTACTTCATCAAGATGTTAGCATCACACCATCATATACCCCCTTCCAATTGCTGAAATCAGTTTATCTTTTTCAGTTTCCCTGGATTCTGGGCTTATATTTTAAAGTTCCTACTCACTTCTAGTCTTTTTTTTATCAGAAATTCTCTGAAGTTCTCTATTCAATGTAAGATGTTTTTTTCCCCTGTAAGATTATAATCATCTTTTCAAGGTTAGTTATTCATGCATATAAGCCTGTATCTTTTGGCTTTTGTAATATGGTTTTCCAAAGTCTCATCTCATTTAAAATAGAAGCTTCCAGGTCTTAATTGATCCTGACCCCTTGGAACTTGTACTGCCTCTTCCTGGATTCTTGCAGTATTTTTGCTTTGATACAGGAGCTCTGGATTTTGTCTATGATTTTCCCACCTGTGATTTTTTAGAGCTCCTTTCAGTAGATGATCTCTGGATTTTTTTCTATTTTTACTTTTCTCTCTGGTTCTAATAGATCTGGGCAGCTTTCATTTAAACAAAAAACATAGTTTTTAGAGAATCCAATGATCCTGTTTTCCAGGTCAGTTGTTTTTGATATCAGATACCTCACATTTTCTTCTATTTTTTCCCAGTCTTTTGATTTTGTTCTAATATTTCTTACTGTGATTTCTGTTTGGTCTGTTCTAGTTTTCAGAGATTCTATTTCCTAGGAAAGGTTTTGCCCTTTTCTCTTCTGAGCTATTTATTCTCCTTCCAATTTTTTCCTCTGGAACTTCATTTTCTTTAAAGTCTTTTGCTTCATTTCTTCTAGGTACTCATGTAATCCTTCTGGAAAATCCTTTTTTTTTTCCCTTTGAGTACTTGCTTGCAATTGTTATGGAGTTATATTTGCAACAATTTTTTATTTTTGTGAATATTTTTAAAATTTACTTTTCTTTCTATCTTTAATTCCTTTTTTTCTTTTTTTTTTGGAGGAGGGCACTTGGGGTTAAGTGACTTGCCCAGGGTCACACAGCTAGTAAGCATCAAGTGTTTGGTCTGAGGCCGGATTTGAACGTAGGTCCTCCTGACTTTAGGGGCCTGTTCTCTGCCCTGTGTCTTTAATTCCTGAACTGGGGTTTTGTGCCAGATCCTGCTTCCTACTCCACTTTTAGATGAGGTAGTGGGCCTTGCTTGGCATTACCCTAAATACTATGGCTTCCTGTGCTAAATTCTACTTCCCAGGGTTAGGCTCTTGGGATCTCTGAGGTTCAAAGTATTCAGGGGCCCTATTTGTCCTCTTTTGATGGAGTGTTAGGGACGTCATAGCCCCTGGACCTGGGCTTTCCTGATCTGGGCACTTTAGCACTATGCTTCCTGCTTCTACTCCCCTGAGCTTCCCAGGTCTCCACTCTGAGGCTTTCCCAGAGGAGCCCTCTGCTCTTGATACCCCAGGACACAGAACCTTGAAGGCTATATATAGGTGGAATACCTACTCCAATACTTTCTTAATCTTTCACATAGGCTTAAAAAAAAGTATTTCACTCCAATTGTTTGTTGCCTCAACAAACAATTTTTTTATAAGCCTTTTCCATTCCACTGGCATCATAGCAAAAAGGCATCTGATAGTTGGGAATATAAGAGATGTATAATGACATTGTTGTGGGTCTGGGTCTGACTTTCCATATGTATTAAAATTCTCCCTGATAATTTTTTTTAACCCTGCTTAATTTCCTTCAGGCTCTGGAGTTTTTCGAATTTTTATGACTCTTTTAGTCTATGTCAACAAAAGCCCACTGGTAAATCAGATATATGAAATTGAGAATGTATTTTCCCATAGGAGCAATATTATACATGATTCAATTCCCAAGTCAGCCCACAAAAACCTATTTAACCCATAATGTAGCCAGCCTAAAGAGCAATCAGTACTACCTGAGTTGTGGATCCTGAGAATAATGGGTCTTATCAGAGAGGAGAATTCAAATTCCAGCTCTGCTGCTTAGTAGCTGTGTGACTTTGGCCATGTGACTTAACCTCTCTGGACCCTTGTCCTTATTTGTAATAAAGAAAAAAGAAAGAAAAGAAAAAAAATAGGATTGGACCAGATGACCTTTAAAGGCCCTTCCCCCTCTAAATTTGTGATCTTCTGATGCAGATGGTTTTGAAATAGTTGATTCTTCTTTGATTCCTACATTTTTGGGCTTTTCTCTTAATTCTGTCCTCCCACTTTTATGCTTCCCTAAGCTACCCACTTTAAACAGCTCTGCTTTGAGAAATGAAGGAGGTTACTGCAGAATCTCAGCATTAGAACAGAACTCAAGAGGCCATATAGTTCCAGCCATACCTGGACAGGAATCTCCCTTGCAACATACTTAACAAGTATTTGTTCTGCTATTACTTGAAGACCACTAGTGAACGGGAACTCACTGTCTCCCAAGGCCCCCTTTCACTTTCAGACAGCTGTGCTTGTTAGGAAGTTTTTCCCTGTTGCCAATCAAAGCTAAATTTCACTTTATTTTTCTGTACCTTCTGTTCTTTGTTCCTGGTTCTGCCCTCCAGTGCCTAGCCTTCTGAAGGAGAGTCCTTTAAATACATCTGACACACACACGCCAAGATTTCTCTCCTGACCAAACCCAGTTCCTTTAGCTAGTCCTCGGAAGGCATGAGCTCAGTCACCTGAGTTTGGATGCTTTCCAGATTGTTAATGTTTTTCCTAAAATGTGGTCCCCAAGACTGAGCAGGGTATTGGTTTGACTTGGGCTCAAGTTTGTAGACTTGGACACCGTGTCTCTCATATTGCAGACCAAGATGAAGCTAAAAAACCTGTCATTTGTATAGCACTTTAAAGGTTGCAAAACACTGTGTAGAGTACTCCTTTACAGACAGCCTCCCAATTATGTTGTTGTTGTTGTTGTTCAGTCTTGTCCAACTCCTTGTGACCCTATTTGGGGTTTTCTTGGCAGAGATACCAAAGTGGTTTGCCATGTCCTTCTCCAGCTCATTTGACAGATGAGGAAACTGAGGCAAACAAGGTTAAGAGACTTGCCTAGGGTCACACAGCTAGTAAGTTTCTGAGGCTAGATTTGAACTCAGGAAGTCTGGCACTCTGTGTATCCAAGTGCACCACCTAGTTGCCTGGTCCAAGTTCATATCACACTTGATTGGTTAAATGACCTGACCATTTAATTGGTTCTTAAGCCAGCTTCCATTCTGTATTCCAGCCTGCATCTTTTCTCTCTTGTCCGCAAAAATGGCATGAGAGATTTTGTCAAATGTTTTACATTGCTAAAATTAAGGGTTAACTCTAGTTAGAATAATGTCCTAATCTCCTGATCTTGGATGCTCAAAGGTTTGCCAATGGAGCATAAGCACTGGCAGGTTCTGTCATGCTAGAAGCTTTGAATAAGGTCTTGGAAAAAGATTGAATTTCTTAGAAGCACTAGCTTAGCTAATGACAGAGAGACACATCACCAGTAGGCTGGCCAGCTGATGATGCAACTCTTTTGGCAGCGGCAACCCAGGAAACAAAGAAAAAACTGTCAGATAGCCCTCAGTCCTGTGTTTTTGCAGAGTGTGGTGGGAAAGGGAGCAGAGGGTGTGAAGAGTCACATAGTTTTTAGACTGTTATTGAACTTTAATTTGACTGTTGGTAATCCAAATGTGAGATCCTTATCCAATGACTGATGAATGGATGTATTGCAGAAGAAGTTGAATCATATCAATCTGTACATTCTTGCTATAAATGTAACTAAAAGGAAGAAGGATATTGTGGTTAAATAGAAGAATGACTTACAGGTGTTCTTTGGAGAGGCAAAGAAAGGAGTTGGCAGTATGTTTTATTTTATGTCCAAAAGCTGTAAGACCTACTATTGCAGGGGACATTTGGTTATCACATATCACATTTCTAATAAGTATTTGACTCCCCTCCCCTCCCCTCCCCAAACATAATTGTACTGAGGTACCAACATTGGTTGCTTAGGACAAAGTGATTATAAAAATTGTATGAAAACTTGAAATTCTAATAAGAACTTCAAATCAAATTAACATATACTCTGATATTTGGTGATTTCATGCAAAGATAGAAAAAGGTGAGGATAGAGAGAAATATGGAAAGAAATGAGCTAAGCCAAAAGACATGTAGATTATACAGAAGCCTCACACCACCATGTTATGAAAAAGTAAATGAGAACCAAATTTCCTTTAAAAAAATTTGTAGACACCAATTAATATCACTAGGAATGAAACTGACCACATTTTAACAGACAGTAGAAGACTTACAATGGATGTGGAAGTTATTCCTGAGTCAGCATCTGTGCAGACTATCAACTCATCAGTGCTAAGAGCAGAATATGTAACAAAACAAGTATAGTAAAGAAGGATATGTGGTATATAAATAAGACTTAGCAAGCTGTTGAAAATTTTAAAATGGGAAATCAACCACAGAAATCAACACTGACTAGTAATTTAATCCAGAAGTTAAACCAGTGTAAATTAGCTGCTATAACATGGAAACCAAAAGAACCTAGAAGGCATGATAGTCAGCAAATGGGTGGATTATTTACCAAATGACTCTAGAGAGATGACTGCAAAAGGAACATAGAGTTAGGATGTAAACTCATCTATAAAATCTTACAAAGAAGGATAGTAGATGATTATGAGCAATATTGTCTCATAAAGCAGGGAGAAGCAGTGAAGGGTAAAACCAGTGTAAAGAAAACTTGGCAAGTTATCTGGCTAAGCAAAGTCATTCCAAGGGCATTCAAGGATAAAAATGGAAAGAGTAGAAGAAAAAATGGAAAATACAGAAACTACTCAACAAAATGTTTTCCCCATCAAGGATGGTGGAACACCCACTCTTACACCTGAAATACTCACAGAGGAAGTAAAAGTAGTTAAAAAAAAGTAAAGACAACGAAGATGGGGAAAACAGCTGCATTGGACTAAGTATATAGAGTGGACTAAGTATATAGAGTATATATAGTGCTGGAGGGCATTTGTAGCATTCACAAGGCATCTACAGGAAGATATCAAAGGCATGGAAAAAAATTTTGGATCTACTGATGTCACATAAAAAAAGGTGACCAAGAAAACATCAGCTACTGACATATACCTGTTCTCTCATCTATCCAAAATCTTTATGAGGGTTACATATACTAGACAGGTCTTTCAGGAGGCTATTAGAAGGGAACAAGTAGACTTTCATAAGCAAAATTTAACAGTGAACCACATCTTTTATTGTCTCTCAGTTGACTGAAAGATGTAGTGACTGTCTCGTTGTACTTATTGTTTGTTGATTATGCAAAAAATTTGACTCAGAATAAAAATATTGCTTTAAAGGCTCTTTTACAATGAGGATTCTCCCATCCATATGTCAAGATCATTAAGAATTCCTTGGAAGATATAACAACAAGAATAAAACCCCAACAACTGTTCAGTAACCCTCTGATGAATTGAGGAATAAAACAGGGAGATTGGATGTTCAACAAAAGTAGTCACCATCATGATGGAGGAAGTACTACATTGTCCAGTTCAAGGATGAATTCTTCATGGATGGTGAGATCCTTCAGATACTCCTTTTTGGAAATGACATTGTCTTAATTACATTGAGCTCCAGGATGTTGCAAACCCTACTGATTCTGATCCATAGTTGCTTAAAAGAGTTTGGTCTGGAGATCCACATAGGAAGAACCAAATGGATGAAGAATGTCTATTACCTAGATTTCAGCATTCATCTGAATGTTCACCAAGTAGATAGAGAGATAGAAATATAGATAGATACATAGATACAGATTTGTAGATATCTGTCTATATATACATTATATATATGTATGTATATGTATATATATGTATATATACATTATGTATATGTACATAAATATCTATATGTGTGTATGTAGAGAGAGACATTTATTTATATATCTGGGATTGACATTGCAAATGGATGATGAGCTGGACTCAAAATTGAAAAGGAAAAGGAAAATGGGTTAAATGACTTTCAGAAAAATGCAAAGCACTTTTTTTAACCGACCCCAAGCATCACATGACAGTAGTTGCCCATATTTTCAGTGCAAGCATTTTCTAGTGTTGTGTTATGTGGCAATGAGACCTGGAACGGAACACCATTGCCTCCAATAAACTAAAAATGAGTATTACACAGAAGGCCAAATGAAAAGACACATGGTATGTGTGAGTAGGCCACAACTTATAATCATTGAGAAACTCTGAAAATGAATAGGAATAAAATATGTCCTCAAGGAGCCATATGACAGGAAGAGAAGAAGGGTTAGTCATATAATGAGAGCAAGGGAGGGACAGATAGATGACTGGAGACTCCACTGATCTATCACAACATGGAAGACAACAGGGGCCTCCAGCATGAGCTTTTGGTAGAATCTGGATGAAAGTCTCATGGGAGACTGGTGGGATAGAGTATGATGGGAGTCACTGGAGGGAATGCTCAAATCAAAGTCACAGATCCAACTGAGTATGAACTAAAATTCAGGTAGATAACATCTATAGTGTTCTGATTTACTGGTCCAGTCACCTTGTCAGATAAAGAAATGAGACTAGTCTGGAGTGACCTGTTTTGGGTAAAGCCTTGCTAGTTCCTGGTTGATCCCTGCTTCCTTTTAATAGTACATTCTGGAATTTTATCAGGAATCAAAATCAAATTCACTGGCCTATAATTTGCAGGCATCATTTACTTTTTTGAAAATCAAGACATTTGCCCTTCTCTACATCTGTGGCACCTCTTTGGCTTTCCATTTTCCTTCACAGATCACTAACAATGGCTCAACAGTGATATCTTTCAATACCTTAGAATATAGTTTGTATAGCACAAAGATTCTTAACTTTTTGTGTGTGTCATGGACCCCTTTAACAGTGTGGTGAAGCCCATCTGCCCTTTCTTAGACTAATGTGGATAAATGCATAAAGTAAAATACATAGTATTACAGAGGAAACCAAGTATATTGAAATATAGCTGTCTGTATTGTGTATTGTGTGGGCATTTATGTGTGCATGCATGTGTGTATATGTATATATAAAAATATACATGTGTATGTATATGTATATGTTGTATATATATATACACACTATATATACAGTATATGTATGTGTATATATGTATGTATATGTGTGTATATACTCACACATACACATACTTCATGGCCTCAGATTAAGAACCCCTTGGTAACTAATGACTTGAATTCATTAAGGGAACCTAATTGTTCTCTTCTATTTTTCTACTTACCTTAAATTTTAGTTCTTTATTATTCATTTTTTCACTGTCCTTTCCGGTGTAAAAGAGAAGCCAGATAATAATTAGGCAGTACCAGCTTCTTTCCATCATCATTCATCATTGTCTCACCCACCCTGAGCAGTAGTCTTCACCCCTTTTTGGATCTTCCTTTTCCCCCCCAGTATAACTAAAAACCTTTTTTTTGTTACCCTTAGCTTTTCTTGCTGGCATCAACTTATTATGGGCTTTTACCATTCTTTTTTTTTTTTTTTTTTTTTAGTCAGGGCAGTTGGGGTTAGGTGACTTGCCCGGAGTCACACAGCTAGTGAGGCCAGATTTGAACTCAGGTCCTCCTGACTCCAGGGCCAGTGCACTATCCACTGTGCCACCTAGCTGCCCCAGCTTTTAGCATTCTTGACACTCTCCTCACAACAGTGCCTTTGTTATCTGCTCTTGCTTTCATCTTCTTTATGTGTCTTTTTAAAAATCTAAGTTGGTCAATGAGTTCTCAGTGTAGCCACATTGGTCTCTTTATACCAGTTTCCCATTTTCTTCCTCATAGAAATTGTCAGAATTTCTCATCTGTCCTGGGCTGACTACCCTTGTGGAATTTAAGCTCGTGGGATTTTACCTTTCCTTTTTATGAACCCCTTGAAGTCCACTTTCTAAAACTCTTGGGTACATGTTAAACTGTTCCCAGTTTTCTCCTCTGTCTCTATCACAAATTCTGAGGTGGAGTGGTCACTTGCCCCAAAGGTTCTTAAAGATCCCCAGCAGTCAGTTTCTCCTTGTTAATGAGAGTCAAATCTCAGAATAAAAATCACGTTCATTGCATTCCTTCATTTTAAGAATAAAATTATCATTAAGAAATTACTAGCTTCTCTACTTTTGGCAGAGAGAGCTCTAGTGCTCTCTAGATATTTGAAGTGCCCCTAGTATCACTACTACATCACACTTGCATTGACAGGCATGTCATCCCCCTCCCCCAATTCTCCATCTAATAATAATGCTAACTAACATTTATAACTAACTGCCTTCATAGAGATGTGTAGCACTTTAAGCATATGGGGTATGTCTCCATATACAAGATGTCCCAGAAATCTTAGTTCAGTGAAAGCTTAAAACTATACTAAGACTTTTGGGATTATTCTTATCTCATTTGAGCCTCCCAACAATGCTTTGAGGATGGTACTATAGGTATTGTTATTCCTGTTTTACAAACTGAAGAAACAAGCTCAGAGAGTCACCTTTCTGACCAGGAGAACTATGGTATACTTTGAAGACAATATTTCTTTTCTTTCTGTCTTTGTTGACTGTCATCCAAATGTTCTCTATTATGGACCTCTTAGAGGGGTATATCTTAGTGAATAATGCTGTCTTGTGACTCTCTCCTTTTTTATTTATCCTCTTTTTGAATAAGGCAAACCCTTCCAGAGCCATATTCTAGCCACGACTTCAGTGATGTCAAATTTGTCTCCTTGTGTTAGTTGTTCTGTATCATCTTGCGTATTACCCAGACTTTGTGCATTTGGGTATAGACAGCGGAGGCTGGAGAGTTTAGTGCTGCTCCCTTGCCTCTGTGAATAGCTGGGCAGGCGTCTCAACTGTTGTTTTTCCTGTAGTGTAGCTCCTTTCTGTAGCGTCTAGCTTGATTGATATCCTGTCTATATTTTGTTTGCACATAAATTGTTTGCATGCCATCTCCTCAGTAGGTTGTGAGCTCCTTGAGAGCAGGAACTGTCTTCTACCTTTCTTTGTATCCCCAGTACTTAGCATAGTGCCTGATGCATAGTACGTACTTAATGACTATTGCTAATTGACTGACTGACATAGGTAGTTTTCTCCTTTTTGCATTCTTTATAGTGTAATCTATGTGAAGCACTCTGCAAACTTTAAAGCCATATATTAATGTCCGTTATAATAATTAATATTATTTAAAGAGCTCTTGATTAGACTTATAAGACTCTAGGCAGGTAAATTCTTTCCTGCCCTTATTAGGTTCCCAACATCCCAGGCCAGGAACCTGTCATTTCAATAATTTAAGCTATGGTCCAACTCAATTCCACAAGAAGGCAAGCGAATGCTCCCAAATTCCTTTATACTCCCCATGTACAACTCTTATTATCTCACTGATGTCAGCTTGGAGGAAAGCCTTTTGGAGAGCTTATTTACAACAACTGTGAAATACTGCGAGTTCCGGAACTACCTTCCTTAAGGTATTTTCATTTTTAAAGGAAAATACTTGTTAATTTTTAAAAATCTTGGATTGATTAAATATCAGGCAGCATAACAAAGTAAAGGGAACATCTTCAGGTAATGTGAAGACATTTTGGAATCAAGGGTTTGTGCCCTAAGTGTTAGTCAAGTCAGCAAGTCCCCTTAGCTGTTCTGGCTTCTCAGACAAACTTTCATCCTCCTCTTCTTGGGATTCACCAGAGTCTCTTCAAAGCTTTAAGGCTCTTCTGTAGTGTTTTCTTTTTTTCAGAGTTGCTCTTCCGGTAGCAGCAGAGTGGGGAGGTGTCTCTGGCATTTAGGGGTTATAAATTAAGGAAGGAGCAGTTTGAGCACCTTTTTATAAATATGAGTAATTTTAAGTCAGTGAATTTTGTTATATTGCTTTTTATGTTTTCGATGTTTTATGTGAAGCTCATTTTTTCCAATATTGAAACGCAAGTCAGTTAAGAACTCCTCTTAAATCTATACATCAGTATAGCTTCTACTAGCTTTAAGAGAAGTGTTAGTTTAGTGCAGAATACCTATTACTCTCCACATCTATAAGAACAATCCACCTATCATTAATAAAAGGGAAGAAGAAGGAGAAGAGGGAGGAAGAGGAGGAAGAGGAAAAAGGGGAGAAAAGGGAGAAAGGGAGAAGAAATAGTTAAAAGTAGCGGGGGGGGCAGGAAGGGGAGTCAATATTTTTAGCTTGTGAGCAAACAATTGGAAAGGTTATTTAGCATGAACAAATTTTCACAGTGCCAGGCTTGGGATCTAGGAATTCCCTCCACCTTAGTTTTGGGCATAGGCCACACATTCATCCATTCTTTCATCTATGATTTTTTTTCTGTTTTTAAATAGAATATCTTATCATCATGGTCACTAGGCCCTTAGTAAAAAAGGGAGAGGGAAGAAGATATCTTATTTTCAGATTGTAGCTCACATAATTTTTCTTCTGTTCCAAAGTAAACAAAACACTTAGGTTAACATAAGATTTAGTCTTAGTTCAGAGAAGTTAAAGACATTTGGCTCAATTCAACACTTTGAGAAGTCTATATGGGTACATATTTCCAAATTTATTATAATCCCTTGGGGCTTATGGTCACAGACATGGACTTTTTTGGTACAACCTAACAGTTGCATTCTTATCATCTATGACTCATTTCTATGATGTCCCATCAATCTTTCACAGAGAAAGAGACTTTCCTCTTGATCTTAGTACATTTCATGAATGCCAGTGTGGACCTAGGGGTATCCGTCTATTATCCTCTGCTTTCACTCCACAAAACCCTACTCTGATATGTTGGGGTGGTGACTCCTGGCTGTGCCAGGAGATTATAAGCTCTGACAGATTGTACTATGCCAAGAAGGCTCTACATATTGACCCATTAAAAGTTGTATCAACTTTCAGCAACCAGCCTAGCTGAGTACAAAGTACACCTGATTATCACTAGTAACTTGGTACCTAGGTAATGATTGTTTGGCCATGAAAAACAAATCAATGTAGCCTCCTAATATAGAGAATTAGATGTGCTATCATGATATCATAAAGACACCCTCAGTGCTTGAAAATTGTCCATCTTGATATCGTCCTTTTTATCACAAGATACATTCACTCATGAGCAAAGCCTCTGAAGGATTTACATACAAAGGCTTCTGTTTCCTCCACTGACTTTTTCTTTCTTCTTTTTTTGTTTCCTTTCTTCTCTTAAATCAGTGTGTCATCCTATGTTAGGAAGATTGAAAAGGAGTTGGTTAGAGGATGCTATTGCTGTTTGGGGTTGGCATATGGGTCATCCCTAAAACCTATCACCACTTCTCTTCCATAAGAGAAGTTTTACCATCTTGGTATTTCAGTATTTGTCTATAGTATTTGCCTTCTGGCACAAGGCATTTTAAAAATTGCAAATGAAATAGGGCAGGAATTTGATAATTCCCATTTCAAAGACCCATGTTTATCTCATATATTCTTTCAGCAAAAGGGATTCTTTTGTCAGACCCAAAGTATCAGTTTTATGAAAACCTGGTTTACAAAGCCAGGTGAAGTTTGCTTTTTTGGTGGCATAAAATCGTCTCAGCTAGAACCTGCAGAATTGACATTTAATTGAATTCTGCCCCTGCTAAACTAATCTTTCAGGGAGAAACAAGCTCCTAGAGCAGGACATGGGAAGGTAAGCTCACAGTGCATCTCACACTTAAGCTCTGAAATGTAAGCTTCAGCCTGTTAGGAGAATTTTTAAAAACAGCCCCTCCACCAGAAAGATTTTTCTCCCCAAAGGGCTGAAAAGTAGGCAGCATAGCTTAGCAGATAGAATGATGGATTTGGGAGCCAGGAAGATCTGAATTCAAGTCATACTACTGATCACACATTGGCTTTATTTCTATGAACAAGTCATTTAACTTCCTTGCGCCTCATTTTTCTCATTTGTTCAGATGGGATAATAATATTTATAGTACCTACCTCAGAGGCATTTGGGGAATCTCAAATTAGTTCATGCGTGTCAAGTGCCTTGTGATTCTTACAGCACTTTCTAAATGTCAGTCATTATTATTGAGTTTCAGCACCAAAATTTTATGATTTTGCACTGAAACAGGTTCTCTAGCTACTAATAATCAAACTTAGTGGTGAAAAAAACCTATGAATACTCTTTGGCTTTTCATAAAGAAGGCCTTGCCCCCTCCAGCCGTTCTGGAAAGCAGTTTGGAACTGTCCAGAAAGTTACCAAACTGCATGTTCCCTTTGACCCAGTTATATAATCACTAGACCTATACCCCAAAGAAGTCAAAGAAAAAGGAAAAGGATTAACATGTGCAAACATTTGTAGCAGGTCTTTTTGTGGTAGCCAAAAATTGAAAACTAAGTGCACCTTCCTATTAGAATGACTAAGTTATAGCACAGAAATATAATGGCACAGTATTATAGTGCTATAAGAAGTGATGAAATGGACAGTTTCATATGAAACTAGGAAGACTTCTGTGAACTGAAGCAGAGCAGAAGCAGGACAATAATTTACAATGATATCATTATACAGAAAAACAATTTTGAAAGACTTAAGAACTCTGGTCAGTACAGTGCTATAGACGTGAATCCAACAGAATGATTCTAGAAGCAAGCCATTCAGTTGCTATAGAGATGATATGAGGTGGGGAGGACAGGTGAGGAAAAGTTGTTTGGAGGAGGAAACATTAATTTAAAAAAAAATGTAAAACCAAAAGACGTAAGTGTTTTAAAAGAATACCTTGCTCCACCTTATAGCAATTATTTCCTTGAATCTAAGAGCAGGTAAAGAGAAGGAATCAAGATAAGCAAGACATTTATGTAGCACATTTAGTGCCTTAGACTTACAGTTCAGCACCTACAATTTATGGTTATCATTAAAACAAAATTAGGCTAGTACAAGGATGAACATTTCTAGTTCCTGAGCTTTGACTTATTCACATAAACCACGCACCTGCATAAATTGGTAATAGTCCTTTACCAGTCTAATTATCTTGGTTCATCTTTTCAAGGTCATCCAGAATAATGGAACCCTATAGAAAATGTCCAAAAGGCTTTAACTGTTTAGCTATATGATGGTATGATTTAGACACTTGTTAACCTTTTTTTTTTTTTTAACATTCAGCATGAAACTTGAGAAAAGAATGCCGAGGAGCTAGAGGACCTGAATTCAAGTTCCTGTTTTGTGTGACCTTTTACAAGCAAATTATTTAACCTTTCTGGCCTCAGTCTCCTTGTAAAAGGGAAGCTGGATTAGATGACCTCAGAGGTCCCTTAACATCTCTACGTCTGTGACACTAAAATACTCAAATATGAGAGTTCCTTGAGAGCAGAGGCTGCCTTTGCCTTTTTTTGTATCTCTGGTTCTTTTTAGTTCCATGAACGTAGTAGGTGCTTGACAAAGGTTTATTGACTAATTTATTTTTTTTTCATCTGTATTTTGGATGAAATGTTGGAAATTTAAAAACTGATTTCTGTTTGAGCCCCCTATTTTTTCTTCACATGGAAATTTAAGAATAAAATTTCTAAATCTTTCCTTAGACTAAGTAGGAAAAATAACTGGAAAAATGTGTTACCAGTAGGTTCCTGTTTGTTTAATCATGATGCCAGGACTCATTGCTGACCCAGTGAAGAGCTGTCCAGCAGAGGGGGCACAGTGCTCCATGGAAAATTTAGTTCCAGGGCTTGGTTGACTGGTAGCTGAGTCATTTGTTTCAAATGACTGATAAGTATTATAAATACAAGTACTCTAAAAATAATGGCCAACTTTCCTGTTAGAGGATAGCCCAGAGATTTTTGGACTAAACCTGTGATTTTGCTGGTTATAGGGAACTGCTGGTGATGAAGTTTTCTGCCCCTATGTAGATCTGCACCTGTCTTGCAGAGTTTTAGGGTGCACTAAGAAGTAAAATGACTTGTTCTAGATCACACAGCCAGTATGTATTAAAGAGTGAACTCCACTGAGGTCTTGATTCCAGAGCCAGCACTGTACCCTCTATACCATGCTGTTTCTCTGTAACCTAATTACTATACAGAAAAAAAAAGGATAATGTGACATCATATAGCATGGTCAGAGACTAGGGCTTCTTGGATAATTTATTTTACAAGATAATTGCATATTGGGTCAAATTTTCCTCAGTTTTTCATACTTATTCCCTTTTTTCCACCTTTGTGTTCTATTATCTGGCTCCTTCCCCCATTTCTTCTTCTCATTGCTAACCTTTACCATCATCCTTGATCTTCTTGGTTACTTTCATTATCATTTTAGCTCTTAGGAAGTTTTCCTTATATTGAGCTGAATTTGGTCACATTAAAACCTCCACCTATATGTTCTAGTTTCCACAGATTCTTTCAGAAGACCTGAAAAGTCTTTGAGTTTTCAGGTTGGTAACTGAGCCAGTCACAGCTTCACATCTTTCAAATTTGTGTCTGGTTTCTTTTGGGGGCAGCTCTCCCCAACTTTCACCAGTCATTTTTTAGGTTTACATAGGGGTTAGACTATTTAGAGTAACTTGTTTGGTTTCTGGTTTACTGATGTTTTCTTCCATGTGAGGGGGTATTCACCAAAAAAAATTAATCCTCATGGATTAAATTCCATCATTTTATAGCATCACTAGCATTGCCTTTTACTTTTCTTTCCCTTTCCCCCTCATTCCTTCTTCTCTATCACAAATTCTTCTAGTTTTAGCTGATTGTGTGGAATTTTTAGTTTTGATTGTTTTTGTTTGCCATCATTTAATTTTAATAGAATATAACTGTGCCTCATTATCTTTGCACTGCTTCTTTTTTCTTTGGGAGTAATTGTAGCTCTAAATCTATTGCGCATGAGAATGGGTTGGAAGAGTTTGCCATTCCAGTAGGAAAGCCTCCCTGAAATACTTTGGAATTCAAAGAGAATCTTTAAAAAACAATACTGGAATATTTCACTGAAGCTGTGTGATCTCATCAAAATAGATTGTAACTCATTTCTGCCTTCTCCTTTATAACTCTCATCTATATTCTCCCATATATATATATATATCTTCCTTTTGCTCTTATCACACTTGGGTATTAGTAAAGCCCTTGGGCTATCCATTATTCTTTGCACTTTCTCCATAGATTTCTTCTTTGATGCATCATTTTGTTATGAAAGTGACCCTGGGTTCTAAGGCTGCGCCAAAGGGAAGTGTGAGCTTTGCCGGGCTAGAAAGCCTTTATGTCCTGCCTTATCATCAACCTAGATCTGCTTTCCAAGGTCTAAAGAACAGACAGGCGAATCATCAGCAGGATGGCCATTAGGGATGAAATCTTTGGCCTTGGCAACTTGTTAAAAAAAAAAAAGAAATGTCTCCTAATATAATTAAGACTTAAAGTGCTGTCATAATGTTGTAAATAAAATTGGATTCTGATTTCTGATTAGGTGATAAATGGTTCTTTTCAAGGTAAAAAAAAATACTACCTGATCAAATCCATATTCGAGTTGGCATAATGTAAACTTACAAAATATGCAGTGTTTATTTGGAGTACTTTGTAAGAATTAGAAAAAGAACTTTTTATGCTTTTCTTATTCTGTACACCCACACATTGGAAAATTTAAAGAGAAACCTTAAATTGTTGAAGGAGTTCATCCCCACAAATTCACACACTGTGTTATTTAATATTATAATTTTCTTAATAATCAGAAGCTGACATGGTTTCATTTGCTAATATTCTTGCTGCAGATGATTATAATTATTTGGTATACAAATAAATGGTTTACTTTTTATGGATATCACAATAAAATAGGGGCAGCTAGGTGTCACAGTGGATAGAATGCTGGCCCTGGAATCAGGAGGACCTGAATTCAAATGTGTCCTCAGACACTTATTAGCTGTGTGACCCTGGGCAAGTCACTTAACCCTCTTTGTCTCAGTTCTTCATCTGTAAAATGAGCTAGAGAAGGAAATGGTAAACTACTCCGGTGTCTTTGCCAAGAAGACACCAAAAGGGTGGGACCCAACTGAAATGACTCAACAGCAACAAACAATAAAATATCGGTATGATAGAAGATAGAGGGTCATTCATATCACCAACAGTGAATAAAAAAGTGATAAGAATCCTTAAGAATAGCATCAGAAAGCCCAAAGGCTAGGATGAGTCTAGACTTACAAATAATACTAAATATAATGAGTTTTATAGGATTTTTTGGTGAAGTTACTTGGATAAAGTGGAATGATAATAGTCAATATTTATGTAGCTGTTCCTTTAAGATTTTCAAAGTGATTTAAATATGTAAACTCATATGACCCTCCCAACAATCTCTTGAAGTAAGTGCTGACAGTCCTATTATTCCCATTTTATAGGTAAGGAACCTGAGGTTCCGAGAGGTTGATCAGCTTGCTCAGTCATGCAACTGGGAAGTGTCAAAGGTGGGATTTGAACCCTTGCTCGTCATTAGTCTACTCAGTTTGATCAGAATCAGTTACCTCCATTGAAAGTAGTTATTATGACAAATATAAAATGCGGTTGAGTTGATAAAAGACTTCCTTTCATTGTGCTAGTCATACTTCCTGTTTTCTTTCCATTAACCTTGTGAAAATGGCTAGCATTCCACGGGTACTTTTGGTAGAAGTGATAACCAGCCTGTTTATAGCTGAATTGTGACTACCCCCACCATTGCAGATGAGTTTAGGTCCTTATAGAAAGAAGTACCACCTTGTGGTGGCTTCTCTTCTCTGAACCAGGCTGTAGTTTAGTCCACCAGGCAGTCTCTCACAGTGGTCTGCAAGAGCAGATGCTAAACATGAGAGTTTAATTTTGTAGATATGGAGTGTGATGGGGACTGATCAAAGTGCTTTGCAAATGCTTGTTGTGATTATTACTGTTGTGCTCTTCTCGCTAATAAGCTAATTTCTGCCCTGAAATTATAATCATCCAAAGAAAGATTAAAACAAGATGTGAGTGAGTTGCCCAAGCTGTTTGCTTTACAGATGGCCACCATCAGAAAGCTCTGAAGTTGCCAGGGTTAATTGAAGCTTCAGTTTGTGCTTCAGAGTGTGCTGGATTACCTAAGTGTTTCTACCTGTCAGCTTTCAGCATCCTGAAAAGTACCAACAAGAACACTTTACTTTACTCTCATTAATGCCAGGATCTCCTAGGAGCTCAAAGTGCTTGGTGCAGATCGATACAAATGATGATATCTTTTTTGCAGGAAGGTTGCAGAGGTAAAAGACTGCCTCACTAATCTACTTTAAGTTACCCCGAGGAACCAGGAAACATTGAAGTAGAAGTTCATATTTAAACGAGGAATAGAATTCTCATGTATGATTAAACAGCAGGTCCTTTTCCTAGAGTTTCAGCAAGGGAATCCTTTGGGATGCTTAGATACGGCATTTGTAGAGTCAAGTAAGCAGAAGCAGCAAAATATTATCTACAATTAAGGAAGCTAAGCTCTGACCAGTCTTGGTTCTGGAGAACAGATGATAAGAAAGACCATCTTCCTTAGGATATAAGTGGGGGACTGCAGGAACTGAATGTTATATGTAGGGGCAGCTAGGTGTTGAAATAGATAGAGCATCAGGCCTGGAGTCACGAAGACCTGAGTTAAAATCTAGCCTCAGACACATACTAGCTGTGTGTCCCTGGACAAGTCACTTAACTCTGTTTACCTCAGTTTCCACTCTGTAAAATGAGCTAGAGAAGGAAACGGCAAACCACTCCAGTATCTTCGCCAAGAAAACCCTAAATGAGGTCAGAAAGAACCAGAAGTGACTGAAATGACTACAGAACAATAACAATAACAAAAATAGCTGTCTTTGATTAATTTTTTCTTTGTTACCTGGGAAAGTTTCAGTGCTGGTTGGGACAGGGAGCAGGGATACATTCAGAAATGACTATGATGTAAAGACAAAACACACCAATAAAACTTATTTAAAAACCAACCAATCCAGCTATAACATTGTCATGTTGGTTATTTCAGACTCACAAAACCAGCAGTCCAGTTTATGTAATACCTGCTTCTCTCTGGTGTCCACCTCACATATATATAGGAGCTCAGGAGGCAAAATTAGTATTAAGATTTAAAAAAAAACCACAAGGAAAATGAAAGCCTTTGTCTTTGTCTCTCCCTTACTGCAGCCATGTTAAAGTAGTAAGCATGTGAATGAATGAGAATGTTGATACTTCTACGTGGCCCAGATGAAGAGAAAAGACCTTTGGTCTTTGCTCATATCTTATGATTTGGTTCCTGGAAACAATCTTCAGGGAAACAGAGTGTCTGTGGTTCATGTGGTTCACCAGAGGGAAGGCTCTTTTTGACTTCTTGCAGGCTTATAACCCGTGGGACAGATGCCTTTTGCACTGTGGTTGAATAGTTGAAATGAGAATAATAGAGTTAGGAAGGAGAAGGCAGGGAAAGCCTCCTGGGCCCTCTTAAAATTGAGCCTAGCTATTGTGTTACTCAAGGTTCATGTGGGCTTTTGCTTTAAGCAAAGATATATAAAAATATAGTTTACGTGAAAGATTAAACTTGGGAATGATACTTTACTTTACAGAAGTATACTTCACGTTACAGGAGACTATCAAGTGGTATTCTTTTAAAGATCAGATTTCCCTAAAGTATTTTAAATAGCTGTCTGAAAAAATTAAATTTTTACCTGTTTTAGAAATATATCTGTTATGAAAAGTGGGATGCTTTTTCTCTTGGTAAGGCCACAGGGTGGTTCACTAAGTTTTGCTGTAGAAGAAAGAATACCCAAGCTAGCCTGAGGGTAGGTACATCACCCAAACACTCCTACCCTCTTCTCCTTACATTTCTCCATGCCAATGGAAAAATCAGTGGTGGTAATGGGCATGTATCAGGGAAACAGGTAGATTGAAAAAAGTAATTCATTACACTGTTCTGTGTAGGCCACACCCTTTTTTGAGTGGGGGTCTGGGGAAGCAAATTGAGGTTAAGTGACTTGCCCTGAGTCACACAGCTAGTAAATATCTGAGGCTGGATTTAAGCTCAGGTCCTCCTGACTCTGGGGCTGGTGCTCTATCCACTGAACCACCTAGCTGTCCCCACATACTGTCTTTTAATTTAATTTAATATTTTATTATCCTCCAATTACATGTAAAAACAATTTTGACATCCTTTTCTTTTAAATTTTGAGTTCCAATTTCTCTCCCTCCTCCCTTCCCGTCTCTCTCCACCCCCAAACCCCCTATTGAGAAGGCAAGGTTATACATGTGTAGTCATTGAAAACATATTTCCCTATAAGTCATGTTGTGAAGGAAAACACACATACACCAAAAAAACAAAAACAAAACCCACCCCCCCGAAAAAAAACACACACAAGAAAGAAGGTAAAGAAAAAGTATGCTTCAGTCTTCATTCAGATGCCATCAGTTCTTTCTCTGAAGATAATGGCATTTTTCATCTTAAGTCCTTCATAATTGTCTTGGGTCACTGTATTGCTGAGAATGGCTGTTATTCACAATTGTTCATCATATAATATTGCTGTTACTGTATACTATATTTAATGTTCTCTTGGTTCTGCTCATTTCACTTTGCATCAGTTTATGTCAGTCTTTCCAGGTTTTCTGAAAGTATCTTGCTTGTCATTTCTTATAGCGTAATAAATAGCATTCCATTATAATCATATTCAACAACTTGTCCAGGCATTTCTCAATTGATGGACATCCCCTCAATCTCCAGTTCTTTTCCCCCAGAAAAGAGCTGCTATAAATATTTTGTGCATGTATGTCATTTTCCTTTTTATTTTTTAACTCTTTGGAATATAGACTTAGTATTGCTGGGTCAAAGGATATGCATGGTTTTATAGCTCTTTGGGCATAGTTCTAAATTGTTCTACAGAATGGTTGAATCATTATACAACTTCACCAACAGTGCTTTAGTATCTTAATTCTCCTGCATCCCCTCCAACATTTGTCATTTTTCTTTTCTGTCATATTAGCCTATCTGATAGGTATGGGGTGGTAGCTCAGAGTTATTTTAATTTTCATTTCTTTAATAAATAGTGATTTAGAGCATTTTTGTATGACTTGATAGCTTTGATTACTTCATCTGAAAACTTCCTATCCATACCCTTTGACCATTTATAAATTGAGGAATGACTTTTATTTCTATAAATTTGACTCAGTTTTCTATATATTTGAGAAATAAGGTCTTTATCAGAGAAACTTGCTGTATAAAATTTTTTCCACAGTTATGATTAATAACTATGTATTTCCCTCCATTCTGTTTCCCCTCTGTTTATCCTGTTCTCTCTCCTTTTACTGTAACCATTCTCAAAAGTGTTTTGCTTCTGACTTTTACCTCCCCTAATTTGCCCTCCCTTCTATCAGTCTTCTCCCCTGCCCCCTTCTCTTATGACCTTCCACTCCTCCTTTTCTGTATCATGGGATAGATTTCTACACCCAGCTGAATGTGTATGTTATTCCCTCTTTGAGACAGTTCAAATGAGAGTAAGATTCACATGTTCCCCCCCCCACTTCCCCCATCTTTTCCTCCACTGTAAAAGCTCTTTCCAGACTCTTTTATGATAGATAATTTACCGCATTCTATTTCTCCCTTTCCCTTTCTCTCAGTGCATTCTTCTTTCTCATCCCTTAATTTTTTTTAGACAGTCATCCCATTGTATTCAATCCACATCCATTCCCTGTATCTATGTATACTCTTTCTGACAGCTCTAATAATGAGAAAGTTTTTAGAAGTTACAAGTATCATTTTCCCATGTAGGAATGTAAATAGTTTAACCTTATTGGATAGCTTATGGTTTCTCTTTCCTTTTTTATGCTTCTCTTGAGTCTTGTATTTGAAAGTCAGATTTTTTATTCAGCTCTGGTCTTTTCATCAGGATTGCTTGAAAATCTTCTATTTCATTGAATTTTTCCCTCTGAAGGATTATACTCAGTTTTGTTGGCTGGTGATTCTTGGTTGTAATCCTAGCTCTTTTGCCCTTCAGAATATTACATATTCCAAATCCTCTGATTCTTTAATGTAGAAACTGCTAAATCTTGTGTTATTCTGACTGTGGCTCTGTGATATTTGAATTGTTTCTTTTTGGCTGCTTGTAATATTTTTTCCTTGACCTGGGAACTGTGAAATTTAGTTTTCATTTTGGGATCTCTTTCAGGAAGTGATTGGTGGATTCTTTCAGTTTCTATTTTCCCCTCTGGTTCTAGAATATCAGGACAGTTTTCCTTGATAATTTCTTGAAAGATGATGTTTAGCTTTTTTTTTTTTGGTGGGTTTTGCTGCTTCAGAATTTGTTTTGGGGCATTATTTAAAGTTGTTTGGAGGGGTTTTGGAGAGAGCTCAGGAGAGCCTTTTCTCTGACATCTTGGCTCTGCCCCATATTGTTCCCTCTTTAACCCATTTCAAATCCACACTGCCTTTTATAGAATTGTCCTCACTCTTGTGTGTTCTCAAAGAGGTAAGCAGCCAGTGACCAGGCTAGTTAATCCCTCTGCATATGAAATATGCACTATACCCTATGTATTACAATAGAATCTTAATCAGTTTTGTTGATGATGCTGCTGTTGTGTAGCTGATACCTGTAGCAGGTAAGAGTCATGGGCAGATTTGGGTTCCTTGGTGATGTGTTTGAGGCACAGGTATCACCAGCCCTGGGTCATTGTTGAGGGAAGTGATGTGGAAGTGTTCTTTATATTTTATTTTGACCATGGTAGAACTTTTAAGGAGAGGGCCACTTTAGAATGCTAAAATGAGGCTGTTCGCTTGTGGATAAGGAGGAGTAATGCTGCCAGAACACACAGAATGTAACTTGAAGCAAATGTGGCTGACATCTTGACTGCTAGAAGACAACATAGGCGTTTTGCAACAAGACAGTGTGCAGCAAACAGAGATGTAGTAGCTCAGTCTGAGCCAAACCATTTGCAACCTACCAAGCAGCGAAACAGAAACACAAACAACTTAAAACACTGTGTGGGGTATCCTGAGCTTCTTTGTCCCAAGATTTCTGAGTCCCTAGATGTCTCTTCTCACTCTTCTCTGACTTTGTGCAAGCCGAAAATCAATGCTGGCAATTAAAAGGTAGCTGCCTACACTTTTGGCTTCCTTCCTTCCTTAGCTTGCCCCTGTCTGAGGCTTATCCCTCTAATGACCATTACTGTCTAACCCCAGTTTATGCAGAGGAATATGTCCCTGAAAAACACGAAACAAGAGGCCTTGTCTGCCAGAGAATTGGGAGAGAAAGATTTGCAAACAAGATTAAAGTTTGTCGTATCATAAAAAGTATGCTACCCTAATGTAATTAATTGCTAATTTTAATAAAACCTTTGTTCACAAATTAGAGAATGCCAGGATGTTGACCCAGTTATATGGGTGGGACAAGGGTCTAGGGTTAGGGTGAGAGAATGCCAAAGATATACTTTACCTACCAAAATTTGTTCACAGTAACCTGCTGGCTGTTCTGCCTGCCACGAGTCTCTCCCCACTCCAGTCCATCCTTCACTTAGCTGCCAAAGTGATCTTCCAAAAGTGTAGGTCTGACCATGTCATCCTTCGGCTTCTCACTCAGAAAACTCCAATGACTCCCTATCACTTCCAGGATCAAATATAAAATCCCTGGCATTCAAAGCTCTTTATAATCGGCTCCCCTCCCCATCTATAGTCTTCTTTCACTTTATATGGCTCCACATACTCTGTCATCCAGGGACACTGGCCTCTTGGCTGTTCCTCACACAAGACAGTCCATTTTCCATGGTGGTTCTTCATGCCTAGAATTCTCTTCTTCATCTTCTCTACTTCTTAGCATTCTTCAGTTCCCAGCTAAAATCCTCCCTTCTACTGGATACCTTTCCCATTCCTCCTTAATGTCAGTATCTTTGTAATTATCTTTAATTTATCCTGTATATATTTCTCCCCCATTAGATTCTAAACTCCTTGAGATCAGGGACTGTCGTTTGCCTTTCTTTGTATCTCCAGCACTTTGTACAATACCCAGCAGACACATAATAAATGTTTATTGACTGACTTTGTTGTCCCCACCCCACCCCCGCCCCAGATCAGATGGGAAATTATTTTCTTCCTTTGGAAAATGGGGCTCAAGACTGGAGCAAGGCCATGTAAAATGAATGTTCACAAGTCAAAAGATGTGGGTTCGAATCTAGGCTCTGCCACTTATTAGCTACATGACCTTGAACAAATCATTTAACTTCTCTGAATCTTACTTTCCTTAACTGTAAAATGAAGGTGGTTGGTCTAGGTGGTTTCCAAGATCCCTTCCAGCTCTAATATTTTGTTGTTTTTGGTAATACATTTTTAATCTGTTTCCATCCCCCCTCTCACTGTTCATTTCACTGGAGGGCAACGGTCAGAGAGTCAACCTAAAAAAAATTAGGTATCTCTTGATAGCCTGTGTGGAAGCCCCTTTATGGGAAAATTCACAACAAAATATCAGTTGTTTAGTTTATATTTCTGAGCTGTCGGTGAGTAATTTTTGATTGCTTTCTGCTGACAAAAGTGCTGTGTAGTGGGCATCCTTGCTTCCAAACAGCTTGCTGCCTAGTTGGAGAAAGGACCTAAACCATACCCATAAAAAGATAATTTAACAATGGGGAAAGCATGTGGTGGGTGCCAAATTAATGTTGTAGGCCACAGTGCTAGAACTACAAGTATTTGCATGGATCAAGTAGAAAAAGGTTTTTTTCAAGCTGGGGATTAGTTAAGACTTTTTCCTCTCCTAAATTTAAGGGGGTGGGGCAGGGAGAGGAGTAGTCCAGCAAGGAAGTGACTCCTTTTGGATGTGTTCTTGAAGTACACAATGGCTAGACTGGTTCCGGCTCCTTCTTTCCCCAGTTCTCTGCTGCAAAGGATATAGGTCAATTATAGCGGGAAAGATAACATATAATAAGAAAGTGTGTGCATGTATTCCCTCTATGTCTCTGTCTGTCTCCGACTCCTTTCCCTCTCTCTGCCTCTCCCCATATATATGAGTATGTATACACCTGAGGGCATATGGCTGATTTAAGAATTGAAATTTCCCTTTAATTTGGCCATCCTGGATTGAAAGGGTTTGCTTCTGTGCACATACTGAAGCAATTTGCCTCTCTAGGTGCATTCTGTTTGTCCTATTCAGCACGCAGGAGGTTTTGGAATACATTTTGATATAGAGAGCCCTTAAAAATAATTGTGCAGATAGGGTTTTGGCCATCATATGTAAGCTGTGGAAGGAGAGAAAGAACAAAGATACATCAGGGTAAAGGTAGAAATAGGTGGAGCTTTCCATTCCCCTTCCTTCCTAAGGAGAGTTTGCATTAAGTAGAATAAGAAAAACCAAAAGCAGAATCATCTTCATTAGCTACTGAATGTTTCATTTCTTATCATTATTAGTCACATTTGAATAGAGTCATAACATTTTTTTTAGTAACCTCAATGTATTATTAAAAAAAAAGAGGAGAGACTAGAATTATGTGTTTAGAAGCACTATTAAATGTTTTTGAGATTTTCCTATTCAATCTAGAATTTTTACTCCTTAAGCACATTGAGTTTTAGTAAGGTGAAGAAATGCATATAGTAAATGTTATTTTAGTGCCTAATCAGGCTCTAGAATAGTCTGGTGTATATTTTGTATACATACCTTTTAGCATCTCCATTTCCCGTTGACAGCTTATAGCGTTAGGCAGGGATTCTGCTGCAATGAATGAGTGATCGGTGTGAAATGCTCAGCAGAGGTGGATTTCTGCTAAAGATAGTGAGCTCTTCTGAGCAGCCTTTCAGATCTGGGTATTTTAATTTCAGAGAGATGCTTGCCAATATGAAATTAAGATGGCGCTGCGGACCCACTATACTTGGAATTGTTTTTCTACGAGTGGGTATTGATCTACTGCTCCTCTCACTAGGTTCCCCTTTGCTTATATTTGTAAGATATTTGGCTAGGACACAGGTTGTGGTTATATATACTAGTCTGTATAGTGAAAAAAAAATTAACCAGAAAATAGATAAAACTAAAAACTCATACTATTCTATCTTAATATACAGCATTTGTTATATTGGACATTCTCTTCATCATTCAGCTCAGGCTGGGGAATAAAACCAAATACATTGGCTTTCCAATTTACCATGACTATGTTTAGTGTTTCAGCCCTGATGCAGAGGAAATATTTCTCAGAAATATATTTGCCTGGAATTTTTATAACAAAGTTTACATGCATATAAAAGCTCACTTAAAATATTTTTAATAAGTGAAATCTAAATGTTGGGTTCATACTTCTTGGTTATGTTCTTTATTTTAATAAAATAAGTAGCCAGCCAAGCCTAGTAAAGGGTATGAGCCCATGTCATGCCCTCCCTATCTTCTTGTTCCCTATTTCAACTTGAGTGACTGTGAAGGAGAGAAGCAGTGATGCTTTTCTTCATCCCCTGAAGTGTTTTTTCAGTATCCCCATTGTATATTTCTTTTCTTTTATTATATCTTTATAATCTTTATATATAATTTATTATATATTTAAATTTATTTTGCATATTATTTACATATTTATTACATATAAACATGTGTTTATATTTTATGTTATATATTTATTACATATAAATATGTTTATTATATATTATATATATTAGCTCAGGAACTGTTGTTATTGCTTCCTCTATGCAGCATTTAACAAATAATGAATCACTTGTAACTTCCCAGGTGTCCAATTAAAATGAATGCAATTCAGAGACTTTTGGCTTCCCATCTAAGGAAAAGAAAGATACCAGTAAGGTTTCAAAGCAGCGATCGGCCAACTGTGCCTCTTGGATCACGAATTTTAACAGACCCAGCCAAAGTTTATGAACACAACATGTGGTAAGTGGTTATTTAAGTTTGATGTTACTGGTGGTGTTAAAAATTAATTGTAGTCTTCTTGTTTTCATGTGATGGGAGCCAATGCCAGGGGAATGACTCACCAAATAACATCATTTAGAAACCAAGGCCAAAAGTTTTCAGTGAATGTGTGACCTTGGGCAAATCACTTCCTTTTTCTTTGCCTCAGTTTCATTATCTGTAAAATGGGGATAGTAATAGTACCTACCTCCCAGGGTTGCTGTAAGAATCAAATGAGATAATAATTGTAAAGTAACAGTGCTTTGCACATAGTAAGCATTGCATATATGTTATTATGTATTATTATGTGTTATTATTATGTATATATGTAATTATTATGAATATAAAGGCAAGGTTAGTTCCCGTGGATTCTGCCCTTTATAGGCAAGATTCCCTTACGGGCAAGATTAGTAAAGTAGAATTTTTCAAGTATCCTTAACAGCTTTAGGGGTATGAGGATTTATTCCTGTCATTCATATTCCTGTCTTGTTAGCGCTATACTTGCTTTCGCTCACTTACCTACCTAATGGACCATTAGCGTTCATCCCAGTTAGGCAGCCCCAGTGTTAACTCCTCCTTATCCTTCTTTCCTGTATCAGTGAATATTGATTAAACCCCTACTTTGTACAAAACATCATATTAGGACGGTAAGTGATTAAAAAAAAGATATTGTTTCTGCTGTTAGGAAACTTATGTTCTAATTCAGAACATATCGCATACATTTAAAATAGACGTCTGGCAATACAAAGCAGGAAATACCAAGTGCTGAAAGTAACAATAAATGCAGTGAATTCAAAGGATGACGTATATCTCTGGAAGGGACCTCAGAGGCCATCTAGTTCAACCCCGCCTCACTTTTCAGGTGAGAAAACTGAGACCTTAGGAGGCTAAGTGACTTGTCTAAAGTCTCCCAGATAATAGTGGAGGCTGGGTTTGAACCCATGTCCTCTTAATCCAAAGGCAGTGCTGTTTCTACTGCATCTTTCTGTTTCCCCACAGGAGGAAGAGAACTCCCATCTGTGGGAAGACTTGGATAGGTAGGGATAAGGGAAAAGGGTGTTCCAAGAAGGAGAAATGGAGTGAGCCAAAGCATGAAAATGAGAAAGCCTAAGGTATATTGGGCAAACGATGTGTGAGTCATTGTGACTGGATTAGAACATCTATACAGGGAAATAGAAAGAGGTCTAAGTTATTTGGGTCAGCTGTCAACCTTGTATACCAGGCTAAGATGTTTGAAGTTTATCTTATAGGCAACCAGGAGTTATTGAAGGTTTGTGAACAGGGAAATGACGTGGTGAAAACAGTATTTTAGGAAAATAAATCTGGTCCTGGTGTGCAGGATTGATGAGACCCTCAGTTTCATCTCTGTAAAATGGGGATAATCAGACCCCTACTACCTAGTTCTCAGAGTCATTTGACACTCAAGAGAGATAATGTGTGTCGAGATCTTTGCAGATTTTAAAATGTGATAGAAATATAAGTATTGGTAGAGGGAGATTCCTTCTCTAGGGAGTTTCCTACCTATGCCAGTGAAATTACAAGACCAGTCGCTATGCCTCTATGAATAACATATGAATCAGTTATTGTAACGTGGAGTGAATTCAGGAAGGGCAGTCAGTTTTTGGAAGACATCTGGTTTAAAGTATGGTGAGTTTGAATTGGCACAAGAACATTCTAAGTGTAGTCCACTAAGTATTGGGAAATTTGAAATTGAGAGTCAGGAAAGAGGTCAAGTTGGAAATCGATGTTTGAATATAAATAAATAGTTTTGCCTGGTACAGCTAATGTAGCCTCTACTTAAAACACCTAGGTATTTAAGGAATAGAGGCATCTAAAGGTCAGTGAATAGAGTACCTGACCTGTAGACAGGAAGACCTGATTCAAATTCAGCCCTAGACATTTACTGCTATGTGACTTTAGGTAAGTTACTTAACTTCTGTTTGCCTCAGTTTCCTCAACTGTAAAATGGAGATATTAGCACTTATCTCTCAGGATTGTACTGAAAATCAAATAAGATAATCATTGTTAAATGCTGAGCATAGTACCTGGCACATAGCAAGTGCTATATGTGTTATCTATTGTTTTTGATGTTGTTATTGTTAATGTTATCATTATTGGCCCATCTTCTTCTCCTTTAGAGCACATTTGAAGTTAATCTGAAAACTGTTTTGTGGTCAGTTTCTACGGGTATGTTTATGCACACTAGACATGTTTGACTCTCAGTCCAGGATTTTATCTGCAAGGTCTGGCTTTCTCTTTCATTTATCTTTTAGACATAAGGGTGCTATTTCTTTGTTTACTAATTTAGCTCTCCCATCTCCTTTTCTAAACCATTTCCTTCATATTTCTAGTGAAATATAATGCGGGCAGTATTTTTCCTCAATTCAATAACAGTGGCTTACTCTTTTAAATTTTTTTTTCAAAAAGTTCATTTTTATCACAAGCTTAATCATTAACAAATGCATGTTTTAATATACAAAGAAACAAAAGAGAGGCTTGCATGTGAAACTGTAAATGTTTTGGTACAGTTTTAAAAATATATATTAAACAAAGTTATTGTCCTGTATTTATCTCATTTTTTTTCTTGGATTTATCTAATTAAAAAATTTTATATTGATAACTTATTGTTACTTCACCTTCCTTTCCCATTTTATCCCTCCCCCTCTTACACCCAGTGAGCCATTCCTTATAATGAAGAACAAAAATAAAAAGGGGGGGGAAATGTCAGTGAAACTAGCTTCAGATCAGCCAAATCCGACATTATATGCAGTGAATAATTGCTTACATTACAGAGTACCTTGTAATCTGTCCCTTATTTAAAAAAAAAAAAGGAAAGAAAACTGTCCTTTTATTTATTTTCCAGTACCCAAAGGAAGACTTTTTTTCCTCTTCAGAGAACTTGAATAGATACCTCTGTATTAGAAAACAAGCGAATAAGCCTACTATTAATGATATTAAATGATCACTTAGTATCCTTATTGGATACTGACAGAAAAAATATGGCCATTTTATGACATTTTGGAGGCACAGCCCAAAGCTTTGTTCCGCTTAAGGAACTTATGCAGTTACTTCTAATGATTCATCATTCCACGACTGCGCTTGTATTAAGAAAGTACATTATGTGACAGCGTTTTAGAGGGAGGCCAGTGGGGGCCTGCTTTGCTGCTACAGTATAGTTTTCCTTTGTGTGTGTGTGCCAGTTTTAAATATTAATCTACCACTTGTGTTAGGAGGCCATTCTGGAATCTAAATAAAGATCAGATGTCAGGTTTTTTTCCCTGGTCTAGAGTGGTGATTGAATTGAAATACCATGTGTGACAGAGAAGAAAAAGAAATTATATACCAACTAAAGAGGTTATATGCAAGAATTATATAGTAGAATATTTCTTATATAAATTAACTGAACTAAATATTTAGCATCTGAAACAAAAGGTACTGTGTTATATGCAGTGGCAGATAGAAAGATAAATAAGACATGGTCACTGCCAGTAAGACATTGGAAAAGTGAGACATATACATGAAAAAAATAACTACTATATAAGACACTATACAAGAGCCCAGTCAGTGGTATTGTAGAGGACAGACGTCAGTGTAGGTGGAAATAGCAGTAAGACTCACAGAGGAAGTGGAATTTAAGCCTGGCCTTGAAGAATGACAGAATTAGAAAGTACAAGGTTTGTTCTTGGGGGACAGAGTGAATAAACCAGCTTGGCTGGAGCAGAGAGTTCATCTCATGGAGATGTATAGATGGAACTTGGAAAGATAGATTATGAAGAACCTTGTATGTCCTCTGATTATGAAGGACCTTGAATGTCAGCCTAACACGATACTTGGACTTCATCTGGTACCGGCAGTGGAAATCCATGGACATTTTACAAGGCTAAGGGATGATTTTTTGAAAGCAGTGTTTTAGTAAAATTAATATGAAAAGATTTAGTACCATACCAATCAAACTGCCAAGAGGTTCCTTTGTAGAACTAGAGAAATAATCACAGAACACATTAGGTAAAAAAAAGATCCAAAATCTCAGGGGAAACAATTTTTTTTTAGATGTAAGAATGATGGAGAATCTAGAATTACCAGACCTCATATATTATAAAACAGCAATCATGAAACTATTTGGTACTGGTTAAAAAAATTGAAAAGTTGATCATTGGAACAGATGGGTAAACAAGGTCAAGAAGCAGCCAAACACAGTAACCTCATGTTCCATAAAGCCAGGAATACAGAACTCCCAGGGCAGAGATTCTCTATTGATAAAAGGTGCTAGGGAAACTGGAAAACTGTTTGCAGAAATTAGATTTTGTCTGATACCGTATGCCAAGAGATAAGGCCCAAAGGGATAAGCATTGTAAATTCTTATTTGTTATGAAAGATCATCTTATTTAAAAATTAGAGGTACCATTAGAGGAAGGAGGTACCATTCAGATTAATGTTGGGGGATAGGGTTGATAATAAAATATAAAATAGATAATTTTATTGTATAAAATTATGTTTTTGCATAAGCAAAATCAGTAAGGCTAGTTGGGGAAAAAAATGTTTCACATTTCATATCACTTATCTCTGATAAAGATCAGATAGCCAAGATACATACAGATTTTATTCAAATATATAAGACCCAGAGCCATTTCCAATATAAGCACATAGTTTTTAAGAGAAGTGTAAGCTATGAAAAACTACATGAAAGAATGTTCCAAATCAATAATAATAGGGAGAAATGCAAATTGAAACAACAGGGAATTGCATTTGATAGTGGTAAAAGTGAAGTTACATGCTTATTCTCTTTTTTCTTTCTCTCTCTTTTTTTTTTTTGCGAGGCAATTGGTGTCAAGTGACTTGCCCAGGGTCACACAGCTAGTAAGTGTCATGTTCCTGAGGTCACATTTGAACTCAGGTCTTCCTGATTCCAAGGCTGGAGCTGTATCCACTCCGCCACCTAGCTGCCCTGACATGCTTATTCTCCAGGGCCCTTGAGTACCTAGGAGTACCCAGGATAATCTCAGTTTTTGTTCTCTTACTAGCTGTGTGTCCTTGGACAAGTCATTTAACCTAGTTTACCTCATTTCCTCCCCTATAAAATGAGCTGGGGAAGGAAATGGCAAACCACTCCACTATCTTTGCCAAGAAAACTCCAAATGGGGGCATAAAGGGTTGGTCACAACTGAAACTACAGACGAAAACATAGTGTGCTCAACTCTGAGCTGAAGTGCAGTAAGGGATGCAAGAGAAGAATAAGACATGATCCTTGCCCTTAGAGAGTTTACACTGTAGCTGAGACACTATCCTAAAACAGGAATAGTGACCGAAAAAAAATGAGCATAAGGCTATTTTAATGCTATCAGTAGCTTTCTGCAAGCTAAAATATAATAGAGAAGAACTCTGTATAAAATTAATAATGCAGGGGCAGCTGGGTGGCACAGTGGATAGAGCACTGGCGCTGGAGTCAGGAGGACGAAATCCAGCCTTAGACCAAACACCTGACACTTACTAGCTGTGTGACCCTGGGCAAGTCACTTAACCCCAATTGCCTAACCAAAAAAAAAAAAGATTAAATTAAATTAATAACACTAATAATACTAATAATAACTAGCATTTGTAATAACAATAGCTAACATTTGTAGTAAAAATAATAATTGATGAGCATTGTTACAATGCTTTTAAGATTTGCAAAGTGCAATAGAAATATCTCATTTGATCATCACAGCAATCCTGAGAGGTACTTGCTGTTATTTCCCCCATTTTACAAATGATGTAACTGAGGCAGGTAGAGGATTATTACTGGGTTTCGTTTTGTTTTTAATTTGCCCAAGGTGATACAGGTAGTAAACTTGTGAGACTTGATTTGAACTCAGGTCTTCCCGACTCCAGGTCTAGCACTTTATCCACTGTACCAATTAACTGCCACTTAGATTGCATTTTATGTTTGCTAAGCATTTTCTATATATATTAACTCATTTGATCCCTACAGCAACCAAGTGAGTTTGATGCCCTTGTTATCCCTCATCTTATAGAGGAAGAAAGTGAGACTAGGAGAATGACTTAAATGACTTTCCCAGGGTCATAGAGCTAGTTAACGATTAAGGTAGAATTTAAACTTGGGTCTTTCTGACTCCAAATCTAGCACTCTTCATCACCTGTTGTTAATTACAGACAATTCCAAATTAACGATTGGTGGTTGTTATAAAAGTTCATTTGTCAGTCAGTTGTTTAAAACATGAACTATGTTTTTGTATAAAAATTATTCTGATAAGGTGGTCAGATCCCAAAAGCCTATTTACTCAATAACATTGTTGAACTAATATTATGGAATCTAGTTGCCGCTTGTTTCTACGTAGAATTTTCTTTTGAAACTCCAGTTAGGTGTACTAGGAATACATCTTCTACCCTTCACCGACATGTTCTGCCACCGGATGCCCTCTTCCCTTGCTTCAAATCCAGCACTCTTGCCACTGTACCACAACAACATAGCTATTTATCCATATGGGTCATTGATAGGTAGGGTACTTGTAACTAAGAGAATGCACATACTAAGATAACAATAATAAAAAATACATTTACATAGTACTTAAGTGCTGCAGTCAATATGCCAGCAAATTTGGAAAAATCAGTGGTGGCCACTGGATTGGAAAACATCAGTTTATGTCCCAACCCTAAAGGCAGTTCCAAGGAATGTTCATATTACCAAACAGTTGCGCTCATTTCACATACCAGTAAAGTTATGCTTAATATTCTGCAAACTCTGCTTCAGCAATATGTGAACCAAGAATTATCAGAAGAGCAGGCTAACTTAAAAGAGGCAGAGGAACTAGAGACCAAATTGCCAACATTCACTGGATTATGGAGAAAGCAAGGGAGTTAGTTCTCGAAAAAATCTGCTTTTGCTTTGTTGTCTACGCTAAAGCCTTTGACTCTGTGAATCACAACAAAATGGGACAAGTCTTCAAAAAGATGGGAGTACCAGATCATCTTACTCAGGAGACAAGTAAGTGGGCCAAGAAGCAACAGTTAGAACCAAACATGGAACAACTGATTGGTTTAAGATGAGGAAAGGAGTATGAGAAGGCTAAATATTGTTCCTTGTATTTATTTAACTTATATGCAGAGTATATCATGTGAAATGCCAGGCTGGATGAATCAAAAGCCAGAATTAAGGTTGCCAGGAGAAATATCAACAATCTCAGATATGCAGATGATACCATTCTGATGGCAGAAAGTGAAAAGGAATTAAGAAGTCTCTTGATGAGGGTGAAAGAGAAGAATATAAAAGATTACTTGAAGCTTAATTTCAAAAAAACTAAGATCTTGGCAACTGGTCCCATCACTTCTTGGCAAATAGAGGGAGAAGAAATGGAAGCAGTGTCAGATTTTGTATTTTGGGACTTAAAGATCACTGCAGAGGGCAACTGTAGCCACAAAATTAAAAGACATTTGTTCCTTATAAGGAAAGCTATGGCAAATTTGTACAGCATACTGAAAGGCAGAGATACCACCTTGCTGACAAAGGTCTGTATGGTCAAAGCTATGGTTTTTCATGTAGCAGTGTATGGCTGTGAGAGTTGAATTGCTTTTAAGGAAAGCTGAATGCTACAGAATCGATGCTTTCAAATTGTGGTGCTGGAGAAGACTTTTGAGAGTCCCTTGGACAGCAAGGAGATCCAATCTGTCAGTCTTTAAGGAAATTAATTCAGGCTTTTCACTGGAAGGTCAAATACTGAAGCTGAAGCTTAACTATTTTGGACACGAGAAGATGGGACTTACTGGAAAATACTGTGATGTTGGGAAAGATTGAAGGCGAAAGGAAAATGAGGTGGCAGAGGATGAGATGGATAGATAGTGTCATGGAAACAATGAACATGAACTCGGACAAACTTTGGGAGATGGAGGATAAAGGGGCCTGGTATGCTGTGGTCCATGGGATCACAGAGAGTCAGACACGACTGAATGACTAAATGACAATATACTTTGAGGTTTTGTAAAGTGCTTTCTATATGTTAACTCATTTGATCCCTGTGAGGTAAGTGCTATTATTATCCTCATTTTTACAGATGAGGAAACTGAGGTAGGTGAAGGTTAAGTTACTCACCTAGGGACACACAGCTAGTAAGTGCCGTAGGCAGGATTTGAACTCAAGTCTTCTTGATTCCAAGTTTGTGCTCTGTCCATTTTGCCACCTAACTGCTCCTATTCGTTAGAGATACAAACAAAGTTTATAGGAGTATAAATGGACAACAAGTTAACTATGAAAAGGAGAAGTTGATTAATGTATCAGAGAGGCAACTGGGTGGCACAATGAATAGACCACAGCGCCTGGATTCAGGAAGACCTGAGTTCAGTTCTAGCCTCAGACACGCATTAGCTGTGTGACCTTGGGCAAGTCACTTCACTCTGTTTGCCTCTATTTTCTCATCTGTCAAATGAACTGGAGAAGGAAATGGTAAACCAGTCCAGTATCTTTGCCAAGAAAACCCCAAAGGGGGTCATGAAGGGTCAGACATGACTGAAACAACTGAACAACAGCAACAAGTGTGTTAGTCGCCTGGATTCCTGTTATACCCGGGGGGGGGTGCAAGCTTAAAATGCTTTATGACTCCTGATTACACCCTGTTTTGAGATTTACTATTCCAGTTTTGCTGATGAGCAGATTGAGGCAGAGGCTTACCTGCAGTCACATTGCAAATTATAAGAGATCTTGCTTTGATTTAGAATATACTTAATGATCTTGTAGCACTACAGAATCTTCAGGCCAAATGTTAATCAAATTATTAGAACTTTAGAGGACTTAGGATTCTTGAAACCAGTAAACTTCCTTCTGTCTGACATGAATATTTTATGACATTGATATTTAATTTACTAGTCACCTGATACAGTTGTCAGACCTCTCCTTGACATTTGTTGAAGAGTGAATCTAGGCAAGAACCCATTTTTAAGCTTAATAGAGAGTATGGGAAGGACAGTGTTTGGTCCAGGTAGTTTACACTAGATATCTGTAGTTTGCATCTGCTTATTAAAATAAATACTAATGTAAGCACCAAGCAGAGAAGTTTTTTTAAAAAAAGATTTGTATTATTATCTTTGGTTTTTTTAGTATTACCATAATTTACTCCAACATTCTTCTCTCTTTCCCTTGCAGAGAGCCATCCTATATAACAGTATTTTTTAAGACAAAAAAAAAGAAAAGAAAAAAATCAGTGTAATTGATCAATATGTTGAAAAAGCCTGCAGATATAGGCAATGTACTTTTGGACCTCTCTGTTGGGCAAAGGGTTGAAGTAGGGGTATCTTCTTGTGTGTTCTTCGTCAAGCCATGCATACAACAGTGTTTTTAGCCTTTCTAAAACATCAAAACACAGGATTATCTAAAGCAATCCTGTATTGCTTACTATTCCAATTAAATTTCTGCTGCATTTGGGCTAAAAGTAAAGCCAAACCCATTCTGTAAGTAAAAGTATACCTTTATATTATCAACTTAAGCATAATTTACAGTGTGCTCCTTTTTATGGTGAATAGTTGGAAAATGAAGTGCTCTAATTAGCTAAAAGTTGCAGTTCAATTTAACAAATAAATAAGAACTTATTTCTAATCTCTGTCTCCTCTCTATTCCATCCTTCACATTCAGCCAAAATATTCTTTAAGATGTATAGGTCTCCAGTCATTTCTTCCTCACTCAAAAATCTTTAACAGCTCCCTAATTGTTTTCAGTCATGTCCAACTCTTCATGACCTGACTTGGGGTTTTCTTGGCAGATACTAGAGTGTTTTACCATTTTTTTTTCCAGCTTATTTTACAGATGAGGAAACTGAGGCAAACAGGGTTAAATGACTTGCCTAGGGTCTCATAACTAGTAAGTATCTGAGGTCAGATTTGATCTTATGAAGATGAGTCTTCCTGACTCCAGGCCTGGCACTCTATCTACTGTGCCACCTAGCTGTCCATCTCCCTGATATCTATAGTATTAAATAGCTTGTTCTTTAAGGCCTTCCACAATGTGATTTACCTGCTTTTCTAGCTTCCATACTGTTCTTCTTTTTTTGTGCCATATTGTAGCCAAACTAGACTGACAGCTTTAGTCTCATTCTGTTCTCTCTAGCTCCATGGAGTCCTAAAGTCCATCTCTCTATGCCTGGAGTATACTTGCTCCACTTTTCTGTTTGTTGAAGTTCTTCTTGGCCTAGTTTAGGTGCCCCCTTTTCCATGAGAAATGGGCAGGTAGGTGGTGCATTGTATAGAGTCTGTGCCTAGAGTCAGGAAGACCAGAGTTCAAATCTGCCATAAGACACTTACTAGTTATATGACCCTGGCCAAGTCACTTAACCCTGTTGTCTCAGTTTTCTCATCTGTAAAATGAGCTGGGAAAGGAAATGGCAAATCACTCTGGTATCTTTGCCAAGAAAACCCCAAATGGGGTCACAAAGAGTTACTACTACTGAACAACAACAAACTTCTATAAGGCTTTCTTGACCGCCCCCCCCCCAGCTGAAGGTGATCTTTCCCTCCTCAAATTTTCATAAAGTACTTTGTATGTATCTCTTCTTTGTCTGCCTCATATTCTGGATTGTCATCCTTGCTTCTTTATTGTCTCATTGTCATGTTTGATTCTGAGCTTCTTTGCCTCTTTGTAAAAGATGCAACCAGATGGCCTAGTAGAGAGCTTGCTACGTAAAAGGCACTTAACAAATGTTTGTTGGATCAGACTGCACACAAAACACCTTGCTCAGCCCCGGGGATGTTAGAAAGCATCCACACAACTTCTATGTAAGTGGAACTTTCCATAAATGTATCAAGCTTTACTATCTTAAAGCTACACAAAGACTTTTTTTGGAACTCTGGCTTCAAAGAATTAGAATAAAATAAAATAATATTTAGAATAAAACATACTTAAAATTGGGATTATGCCAGCTATTGCTAGAGTATTCCATGCGTTTGGTGTGGTATAAGGTTAAGTGCAACTGCTTTTCAAGCATTTGAGCTTACTTTATTTCCCAGCCAATATGTCAGTATTGGGAAGAAATGTATGGGGCTCACTCCTGTGAGCTGTAAGACCTAGCAAAGATAAGAGGAAGGAGGATGCACTGATGATGCCCAAAGAATGGTGAAGATGTGGGGACCATCGCCTTCACAGAAGGTCTTTTGAGCACTGGCAAAACCAGTTGTAATAAGCAAGTATAATATTCATGTAGCTGGCAAGAACCCCAGTGGTAATCTGGAGAGACTTATAAACATTAGGCTATGTCTAACTGGAAGATAAAGCAAAGTAAAGCATAGTTACATGTGTTAGATGTTTATATCTAGTCATAGAGTAGACTGTTACTATGAATAGAAATTAGTTAAATTCAACAAGCATTTTAATGTGCTGGTCACTGTGAGATATAAGGATAAATAAAAAACAGTTCCTGCCCAGGGAGCTTAAATTCTATTGAAATGATTATCGAAATTTAGTGAATATAGTGGAACAATAGGTAATGGAGCACAAGGTGACCTGTCACTCAGGACTAACTTCCATTCTGTGGAAGACAACAAATAAGGAATAAACGGTAACAACAAAACATCACTATGTACATGAGTAAATATAGAACTGTGGCACCTAGGGAAGGGAAGCACGTTTCTGTTGGAAATAGCAAAAAGGGTAATTGTCACTGGAATCAGTTTGGTTCAATTCATCAGGTATTTATTAAACACCTACTATGTGCCAGGCACTATGTAGGTTCTCAGGGAACAAAGACAAAAATGAAAAAGTCTGTACCTTCAAGGAGCCTGTTGAAGGAAACAACATGTACATGGAAAATTGAATATAATTTTCAGGTGGAGGGCGGGAGTAGGGGTAGGGTTAGGATAGGCTTCCTGTAAGGAGTTGCACTTGAGCTGAGCTTCAACATAAAGTACAGATTCTGTGAGCTGGAGGTGAGGTTATAGTGATTTCCAGACATGGGGGGATAGTTCGTGTAAGCACGGAGATGGAGGGGGCGCCCTAAGGGAGAGGAAGGAGGGAGGAGATAGGGAGATGAGAGCCTGTCATCAGTGTCTGCTCTAGATGAAGTTGATCCTGATTTCTGAGCCTTGGTCCAGGGCACACAATGAAGCACACAATAAAATGAGGTTCCACGGGCTACAGGTTTAGGAGAACTTCAGTGGGTGGCCAAAGTTACATATCCAACCAGAGGTCGAGGCTGGGGTGTTCCTTGGTTCAGCAGTACTGTTTGCTTTTAGGAACTGAAGCGTAGTGATAAGTTCCATCCCACTTATTTCAGCTCTTATGAAACATTCTTGTAGTTAACGTCTTTGTGCCAAAGAATTCTTTCTTTAAAAGAAAGACCTCCAAATTCTTGTACTTTGCTTCTAGTTTCTTTGAATATGCATCCAGTTTGTAAGGTACTTACTCCAGAGCTGCTACTTGCTCCTCAGTTAAAGTGATCTGATCCAGATAAGGCTGAAGTGCTGCGTGTTTCTGGTTTAAGTCCTTTAGATTTCTGCTTATGTTTGCGGCAATATCTTTAATTTCTAGATACTTCAAGTTAGTCAGTTTGTTCATATTTTCCAGAAATTTATAGTCTTCACTGGTGGCATCAGCTCTCCTTTCAAGTGTGTGGGCATTTTGGAGAACATGTCCTGGCACAGCCCCCTGATGTCCACCTCAGTGGGTTCTGTGACCTCCTCGGCTGTCTCCACCACGGCTCATCTAGGCCGGGGAAGGGAGGAAGGACAAAGGATGAAGGGAAAGATGGGAATGGAAGAGGAGAAAAGGAGGGAAGGGAAGGGAGGGGAAGGGGGAGGAAGGGAGGGAAGGAAAAAAAGGAAGGGGAGAAAAAGGACCAGAGCTGATTCTTACCACCAGGCCAGATAACCTCCAGTCTAGCAGCAACTTATGTATCCTCTGGTAGGCAAGTTGACTTAGGTGTGAAAAACTGCTAACACGGACTATAGCAAAGAACCAGGTTGCTGCTAGCAATAGATGCCTAGTAACAGGGAGAGCTGTAACCTACAACAGCTATTGCAACTGCTTATACAAAAAGCAACAGGCAAATACAGTGTGCCCTGGTTTCCCCTGCCCTCCCAGCATCCAGTAGATAGAATCTTTCTTTGATGATTTTGAAGGTCTGTCAGGATTGTGCAGTGCCTAAGTCTTGTCATTTTATGATACTATCGATGTAGAAAATATAAAAAATTGAGCAGAATCTGCATTGACCCTATTACCTATGAGATGTGACTGTAAAGTAGGGAGAATGAATCAACCAGCTTCATATACAAATCTGTTGTTATTCTCTAGATTTTCCTGCCAGTTTTTGGTTTTTAATTAACTCCTTGCTATCATCTTCTTTGACATTTCACTTTTTCTCATAAAAGCAGAATTTTCTGGTTGCTTAGATAATAATAATCATTTGATGTACGTGGGTCACATCAAGCTGTTGTTGTTGTTGTTTGTCATTTGTTCTTGAAGAGGACCATGACATCAGCAAGGTGCTACCATGACTTGCAAGTGAATTGAATTTAAGTGAAGGAGGGCTGGGCAAAGCATCACTTTCTCCTCTGGAGCCAGATAAAGATCAGGGTGACTAGAGATGGGCATGGATGAACATCAAACTATATATGGCTTCACTGTCCCCCTTCAACACACACACACACACACACGCACACACACACACACACACACACACATACACACACACACACAAATTAAATACTCCTTCACCTTATGGAATCTTTCTCTAATGATGCCAGACTGTCATTTGGAAATTCTTAACTTACCCAAAGGAAAAGATAGAGACTGAAGGTGTTGAGCTTGAATATGAAAGTCAAATTGAACCAATAGACAAAAGTGGTAATAAGATACATCAAGGATGCTCCATAAAGCCTGCAGTGCCTGAATGTATTAAGAGACTTACTAGCATCCTGAAGTCAAAGTTCAGTGGAAGAACATATGCAAAATAATTAGCATCTACACAATACTAGTCTTAATATATACACTTTTAGAATTGTAAAAAGGATCATAACAGATTTGGAAAGTATCCTAACAAGAACCTGTATAATATTAACAAAATCTAGGGCCTATCACCCAAAAGCAGGGTGAAAGATGAGCGCTTTCTCACCAAAGAAGAGGAAGAGGATTGATATATGTTCTCAGAGCTTGTGATAAACAAACTCACAGAAATAGTTTTGCCAGAAGCAGACATCATTTCACCAAGCAGTAGTAAAGGCTGATAATAGGTGTATGGTATTGAATTTCTTAAGTGTAACTGAAGGTAGTTTATTTCCAAATGAAGCCTTTGAAATGTCTAAGATCCAAAAGTGGAATCAAAAGTCCTCCCTGGCCAACATCCACATGGACTCAAAGCATTGAACAAATGGTTGAGTTATGGAGATTTGTTTGTAGAAATGGGGTTTATGGCGACATTTCAAGAGTAGGTCTTTGCTACCAAAAATTACAGAAGGGTTATCTTTAAAAAAACTTAAAGACTTAATAGTCAATTTAGAATATATAAGGAAATGGTAGAAACTGTAACATATTATGGCAGGCTATAAAATTTTAGCACCTATTGAAAATCTGGTGGTTATAATTATACATCAGAAGCTAGCTCTGCTTCCATGGACTGACAGATAACAATTCCTTATACTACAAATTTAACCTTAAAATAGCCTAGAAAAATTATTAACTATACCAGAACTGGAATATTATCGCAAATTGAACCGTTGTCCATAATCTCCTACTTTGAAGATTGATCTAAAAGATTTAAGAATATATTTTTTCTTTTTTTAAATATAAATTTATTTATTTTTAGTTTTCAACATTCACTTCCACAAGTTTTTGAGTTCCAAATTTTCGACCCATATCATCCCTCCCCCACCCCAAGATGGCATGCATTCTTAATATCCCTTCCCCTAATCTGTCCTCTCTTCTATCTCTCCCCTCTTCTCTTATCCCCTTCCCCTTCTATTTTCTTGTAGGGCAGGATAGACTTCTATACCCCATCTCCTGTATTTCTTATTTCCCAGTAGCATGTGAAAACATTTTTTTTAAACATATGTTTTTAAAACGTTAGGTTTCAAATTTTGTCTCTTCCTCCCTCCCCGCCCACCCTCATTGAAAAGGCAAACAACTCAATATAGATTATACATGTGCAGTTATGCAAAACATGTCCATAGTAGACATGTTGTGAAAAACTAATTCTATTTCCCTTAATCCTATCCTGCCCTCCCATTTATTCTATTCTTTCTTTTGACACTGTCCCTCCTCAGAAGTATTTCCTTCTGATTACCCCCTTTCCCAGTCTGCCCTTCTCTCTGTCATCTCCTTGCTCTCTCATCCCCTTCTCCCCCTATTTTCCTGTAGGGTAAGACAGATTTCCATACCCAATTGAATGTGTATGTTATTCCCTCCTTAAGCCAAATCCTATGAGAATAAGATTCACTCATTCCCTCTCACCTTCTCCTGCTTCCCCTCCACTGTAAGAGACTTTTCTTTTCTGTTTTTTTGTGAGATAATTTACCCCATTCTACCTCTCCCTTTCTTCTTTCCAAGTATCATCCTCTCTCATCCCTTAATTTTATTCTGCAGATATGACCCCTTAATCTTCAACTAACCTTGTGCCCTCTATCTATCTATCTATCTATCTATCTATCTATCTATCTATCTATCTACCTACCTACCTACCTATACGTACATATAATTTTTTTCCTCCAACTACCCTGATAATGACAAAGGTCTCATGAGTTATAAATATCATCTTTCCATGCAGGAATGTAAACAGTTCAACCTTAATAAGTCTCTTATGATTTCTCTTTCCTGTTTACTTATTCAGGCTCTACTTGAGTCTTGTATTTGAAAGTCAAATTTTCTATTCAGCTCTGGTCTTTTCATCAGAAATGCTTGAAAATCCTCTATTTCACTGAATGACCACTTTTTTCCCCTGAAGGATTATACTCAGTTTTGCTGGGTAGGCGATTCCTGGTTGTAATCCTATCTCATTTGCCTTCTGGAATATTATATTCCATGCCCTGCGGTCCTTTAATGTATAAGCTGCTAAATCTTGCTATCCTGATTGTGTTTCCACAGTACTTGAATTGTTTCTTTCTGGCAGCTTATAATATTTTCTCCTTGACCTGGGAACTCTGGAATTTGGCTATAATATTCCTAGGAGTTTTCCTTTGGGGATCTCTTTTAGGAGGAGATCTGTGGATTCTTTCAATTTCTATTTTGCCCTCTGGTTCTAATATATAAGAATGATATTCTTTATAGATGTTACTAGCTCAAATATGCACAATCACCAAGATACAGGGAACAAAAAGCTTTCAAAATATAGATCAACAGGAAAGAGGAAAATTATGTAGGTACATAATATCTCTGTTATCTGGTCTGCTACTTGGGTTGTGAGAAGATGTTCTCAGTGCACCTGCAAAGGATGAGCTTATAAACTAATTTTTTTTTCTACAAAAAAAACCAGCATTTCCCCCCACCTGTAATACCAGATAGGACATTCAGTATAAAAGAATAATAGTAGACTAGCAACTTATCCCAGTACTTTCTGTACCCATTAAAAAAGAAAAAAGATTCCAATCATGATGATCACCACCATCATTATCACTGACATTTATTTTGTGCTTTAAGGTTTGTGAAATGCTCTATATAAGCTATCATCTCTTTGGACCCTCCCAGCAATCCTGTTAGGTATTGCAGGTATTATTGTTCCCATTTTATAGATGGAGAAATCAGAGCTCAGGGAGATTAGAAGACTTGCCCAGGGTCACAAAACCAGGAAGCACCAGAGGCAGCAGTCAAGCCCAGGCTGGACTAAAAGTCCAGCCTTTCCGTTTACTTTGATAGATTGTTTAAATTTTCAGAAAAAGAGGAGTATGTTGTGTTGAGATATTCACCTAAAAGGTATTGGCAAACAGTCCAAGTATTTAGAAAAAGTGTTTACTAATAGTGCGATAATCTTTGCAAAATGTTTTCAAAGCAATTTTCCTTTATTGTGTGATATCTATCTTTTCTTCATACTTTCTATTTAATTCAAAATATAATAATAATAATAGCTAACATTTATATAGCGCTTACCATATACTAGACACTATGCTAAGTGCTTTACAATTATTATCTCATTTGATCTTCAAAAGTACCCTGGAAGGCAAGTGCTATTAGACCTATTTATAGATGAGAAAACTGAGGCAAACAGAGGTTAAGTGATTTTCCCAGATTTACACAGCTACTAAGTGTCTAAGGCTGGATATGAACTCAAATCCTCTTGACTCCAGGACTGGCATTCTATTCATTGCACCACCTTGCTGCAGAATTGTAAAATTTCAGTGCTGTAAGACTCTAGCAGCCATCCATACCATCTCATGCCCACTGTAGCTATTCTTGTGGCACTTTGAGAATTGCAAAGTGCCTTATTTTTATTTTATTATTATTTTATTTATTATTTTATTTTATTTTATTTATTTAATCCAAACAACCCTTTATTGGGTGCTCTTATCCCTATTTTACAGTTTAAGAAAGGTTAAATGATATGCTCATCTCGTAAATATTTAAGGTAGGATGCAAGGCCAGATCTTCCTGATAGTGTAGTGTTCTTTCCATTGTACCATACTGTTATATACCAGGCAAATAGTCATTCAGCCTTTGCTTGAACCTTCCATAGAGGAGGAACCCTCAATTTCCTGAAGGCAACCCATCCCACTCCTTCTATTCAATTCTCAGCCCAATTCATCCATTTAAACTACCTGCCACAGATTTTTGTATGGATATATGGGGTCTGTACACTGTCCATCTAACTATGTCATAATCTGAACAGATCTTCTTCATCCATTTGGTCCTTCATGTGTGGATGGTCAAGATAAACTCTTTTAAGTGGTCACAAATCCCTTCCAGAACATTCTGCATTATTGTAGGGCATGATGCAACCAGCATAATGTCATCTGCACACAGAAACATCTAGAGTTCCTCACCATTTACAAGAAATTTTCTTTAGCTTGGAGTCTTTGTTGACTCTCCTCCATCATAGAAATAAACAGCATTGATGAACATGTATCTTCCTGCTTTATGACTCTTCTAATGTTTAGGATCAGAGGTCAGTGAATGGAGTTATTTTTATTGTTTTATTTTTCAGTGAATTTTAATGGTTTTTTTAGTGTGTGAATAACAGAAACTTTATTGGAAGAGAGCCTTTAAGGCAGCATTTTGGCCTTCTGAATTTATGAACAATAAGCATGGTGGAATCTCATCTTCTCTGTATCATTCAGTTAATTTTTAAAGGCTAAAGAATGTAACTTGCAAAAGCCTACCTGTTCTCTATTAATAGTACCCTTGATTCATGTATAGATGGGAAGGTAAGCATACGGATTAGTAGATATTGATATTTTTCACTATTCATCACTAAGCTATTTTGCCTAATTTCTTCAGATAACTTGTGAAGTGATCCTTTAATGCCCTTGTAATGTCACTTCCATTGTGAATTTCTGGTTTACGTTTAGTCCAACCTAACTATTTTCCCCCTCTTCCCTTTAGTACCCTTTCTACCTTCTCCAGAAGCATACCCAGGACTATGATGTGATATGTGGGTCCAAATGTGTTGGTTCTGCTGTCCTTGGTAATAACAATTTATCATAAAAATCTTTGCAAATCTTCTGTTTTTCTTCCGTTTGTTTCCTCCATCCATTTTCATCTTCATGTGTCCTCAGGATGATTTTGCTTAGTTGGATATCTCGCTAGCTTTCTTTAAAATGATTTTATTCTCCACTTCTCTCTGCTTTATGAGGCAATACTACTCAGTCATCTATCATCCTTCAACTTAAGATTTTACAAATGAGTTTATATTATAAACTGGTCTTGCCTTTGGCCATCATCTCTCTCTACTTGGCAAGCAAGTTAAGCATTTGCTGACTAAGACACTTTTTAACTGGAGTGAAAAGGAGTAATGTAATATATAATACACTTGGAAAGGTATGTTGAAGCACAGTTGTAAAGGGCTTTTAGTGCCAAACAAAGGAATTTGTATCTATAAGAGGTAATCAGTTACAACTCTAGACATTCTGATGATTACAGCACGCCTCAATAGGGCAAACTGAAGCTTTTTTCCCATCCTAGTTTAAGGTTCTTGTAGTGATAAGATATCATTTTTTATTCCCCTGGTAAACTTATAAAACATTATGTAAATATAAATAATCTGCTATTAAAGCAGTGTAGTGATATCAGATTAGGACTGGGGATAGGAGAGTTCTTTTGGAAAGCCATCAGAGAACCACTAATGAAAAAGAAGGGGGGGAAGGTACCTGTGATTGATGAAAAACTGAATTCTGTCTCAGGCCTCATGAATTTACAGGAGAATCCTAACAGACTTTTGAAAAAACATTAATACCTATGCTACACAAATTGTTATGAAAGAGTAAGAAAGAGCTTTGCCAAATGTCTTGAGTTATATTGCTTATACCTAAGCCAGAGAAATATAAAATAAAAAGAATTATAGATCAATATCATTGATTAGGGCACGTAGGTGCCACAGTAGATAGAGTGCCAGGCCTGGAGTCAGGAAGACTCATTTTCCTGAGTTTAAATCTGGCCTCAGATACATACTATCTGTGTGACCCTGGGCAAGTCCTTTCGTCCTGAGGCAAACTCTCTTTGCCATAGTTTCCTCATCTGTGAAATGAGCTGGAGAAAGAAATGGCAAACCACTCTAGTATCTTTGCCAAGAAAACCCCAAATAAGGTCACAAAGAGTCAGACATGACTACAACAATTGAACAACATCATTGATTTAAAATTTTATTGATTTATTTAATCAGTATTTATTTAAAAAATTTCAATCTTGTAAAAAAAATTCACCAAATTTATCAAAAAACTCATTAATATGACCAAATTGGATTCATACCAGTAAAGAAAGGATGGTTCAACATTTGGAAAATAATAAAATGAATTATATTAAAAATAGAAAATATCCAAAATGACACGATTATTTCAGTAGGTACAAGGAAAGCCTTTGACAAAGGACAGTGCTCATTTCTAAAAAAATCATTGGGCAGCTGTGGAGGTTTCCAGACTCCTCAATCCACGAATGCCAAAGACAACTTAGAAGGTCAGTGGGAAAAGTCTGTTTCTGTCGGTGGTCAGAGAGGAAGGCGGGGTTTCAACTCTATTCCCCAAGAGCGTGGCACGGGGAGGGGGGGGGCAGCTGCTTCCCGAGCTTCTGGCCCACAGACTGAGGGGGAATCCAGTGGCTGAGCAGAGAGGGACTGCAGGGATCTCTTTGCCAGTGCTGAGGCAGGAATCTCTTGCTTTGCCTGTGCATGGATCTGGGTCACAGTTCTGGTTGGCGGTGCTGGGGTGAAGTGGAGTGCTGGCGTGATAGAGCTTGTAGTGGCTGTAGAGAGGAACCCCTCCTCACAGTTATAGGACAGAAAGGAGTACTTGTGGTCACAGGCCAGGAAAGGAGTAAACACCTCGACCCTTATCATACCACCTTGGAAGAACTGAAAATATACAGGTCCCTACAAGTATCTCTGAAAACAGCTGTACAAATCCCTGAAGCTTGGGACAGTACATTCTCCACACTGGAAGCAGACTCTTACCTTAACAAAGAGTTTAAAACTCAAGTAACTGGCCGGGATCATGAGCAAGCAGCACAAAAAGAGTCAGACTATATTATCTTACTTTGGTGACAAAGAAGATCAAAATATACAACCAGAAGAAGACAACAAAGTCAAAGCTCCTACATCCAAAGCCTCCAAGAAAAACATGAATCAGTCCCAGGCCTTGGAAGAGCTCAAAAGGGATTTTGAGAAGCAAGTAAGGGAAGCAGAGGAAAAACTGGGAAGAGAAATGAGAGTGACGCAAGAAAACCATGAAAAACAAGTCAACAGCTTGCTAAAGGAGACCCCAAAAAATACTGAAGAAAATAACACCCTAAAAAATAGCCTAACCCAAATGGCAAAAGAGGTCCAAAAAGCCAATGAGGAGAATGCCCTAAAAAGAAAAATTGGCCAAATGGAAAGGCAAGTCCAAAAGATTACTGAAGAAAATACTTCCTTAAAAATTAGAATAGAGCAACTGGAGGCTAGTGACTTTATGAGAAATCAAGACACTGTAAAACAGATCCAAAAGAATGAAAAAAATAGAAGAGAATGTGAAATATCTCATTGGAAAAACAACTGACCTGGAAAATAGATCCAGGAGAGAGAATTTAAAAATTATTGGACTGTCTGAAAGCCATGATCAAGAAAAGAGCCTAGACATCATCTTTCAAGAAATTATCAAGGAAAACTGCCCTGATATATTAGAACCAGAGGGCAAAATAGAAATTGAAAGAATCCACAGATCTCCTCCTGAAAGAGATCCCCAAAGGAAAACTCCTAGGAATATTGTAGCCAAATTCGAGTTCCCAGGTCAAGGAGAAAATATTACAAGCTGCCAGAAAGAAACAATTCAAGTACTGTGGAAACACAATCAGGATAGCAAGATTTAGCAGCTTATACATTAAAGGACCGCAGGGCATGGAATATAATATTCCAGAAGGCAAAGGAGATAGGATTACAACCAGGAATCGCCTACCCAGCAAAACTGAGTATAATCCTTCAGGGGAAAAAAAAATGGTCATTCAATTAAATAGAGGATTTTCAAGCATTTCTAATGAAAAGACCAGAGCTGAATAGAAAATTTGACTTTCAAATACAAGACTCAAGTAGAGCCTGAATAAGTAAACAGGAAAGAGAAATCATAAGAGACTTATTAAGGTTGAACTGTTTACATTCCTGCATGGAAAGATGATATTTATAACTCATGAGACCTTTGTCATTATCAGGGTAGTTGGAGGAAAAAAATTATATGTACGTATAGGTAGGTAGGTAGGTAGGTAGGTAGATAGATAGATAGATAGATAGATAGATAGATAGATAGATAGATAGATAGATAGATAGATAGAGGGCACAGGGTGAGTTGAAGATTAAGAGGTCATATCTGGAGAATAAAATTAAAGGATGAGGGAGGATTATATTTGGAGAAGAAGAAAGGGAGAGGTAGAATGGGGTAAATTATCTCACAAAAAAAACAGAAAAGAAAATGCTCTTATAGTAGAGGGGAAATGGGGGAAGGTGAGAGGGAATGAATGAATCTTATTCTCATAGGATTTGGCTTAAGGAGGGAATAACATACACATTCAATTGGGTAAGGAAATCTGTCTTGCTCTATGGGAAAATTGGGGGAGAAGGGGACGAGAGAGAGCAGGGGGATGATAGAGAGGAGGGCAGATTGGGAAAGGGTGTAATCAGAAGCAAATACTTCTGAGGAAGGACAGGGTCAAAAGAAAGAACAGAATAAATGGGACGGCAGGATAGGATTAAGGGAAATAGAGTTAGTTTTTCACAACATGTCTACTATAAACATGTTTTGCATAACTGCACATGTATAATCTATATTGAGTTGTTTGCCTTTTCAATGAGGGTGGGCGGGGAGGGAGGAAGAGACAAAATTTGAAACCTAACGTTTTAAAAACATATGTTTAAAAAAATGTTTTCACATGCTACTGGGAAATAAGAAATACAGGAAATGGGGTACAGAAGTCTGTCCTGCCCTACAAGAAAATAGAAGGGGAAGGGGATAAGAGAAGGGGGGAGGAGATAGAAGAGAGGGCAGACTAGGGGAAGGGATATTCAGAATGCATGCCATCTTGGGGTGGGGGGAGGGGTGAGATGGGGTGAAAATTTGGAACTCAAAATCTTGTGGAAGTAAATATTGAAAACTGAAAATAAATTTATTTAAAAAAGTAAAAATAAAGTTCCCAGTGATAATGTAAAAAACAAAAAACAAAACAAATTTGTATAAGTCCATTACTCCTTCTCTTTTTACCCTGTCCCTTCCTCAAAAGTGTTTTGCATCTGACTAGTTTCCTTTATCTACCTTCCCTCTTAATTACCTCCCCCCTTTTTTCTAAACCCCTTCCCCTCCTACTTAACCTGTTGGGTATATGTTTATGTGTATTTTTCTCTCTGAACCAGTTCAGATGAGAATGATGATCAAGCATTGCTTGCTTCTCCCATTTCCTCCTCCAGTGTGAAAACTCTTTCTTGTATACCTTTTTTTTAGTGAGATTATTTCCCTCAATCTTCCTCTCCCTTTCTCCTTTTCTAAGTGCATCCCTCTTTGTCACCTTTCCATCCTTCCTTTGAGCTCTTACTAATACAATAGATTCATACCCATGCCCTCTATCTAAGAAGATTCTTTCTAATGATGATAAATGATGATTTCTTACAGGTTACATCTATCATCTTTCCGTCTAGGAATGCAAACAGTTTAACCTTATTAGATCCCTTATGATTACTCAGTCATATTTACCTTTTTATGCTTCTCTTGAATCTTATATTGGAATATCACATTTTCTATTGAACTCTGGTCTTTTCATCAGGAATACTTAAAGATCCTCCATTTCATTAAATATGTATTTTTTCCTGTAGAATTATACTTTAGTTTTGATTGTTGTTGGTTGTGATCCTAGCTCCTTTGCCTTCCAGAATATCATATCCTCTCTGCTTTTTTATCGTAGTAGTTGCTAAATCTCCTATGATCCTTACTATGCATCTATAGTATTTGAATAGTTTCTTTTTGGCTACTTATAGTATTTCCTCCTTGAAATGGAATTTGACTATGATATTCCTGGGACTGTTCATTTGGGATCTCTTTAAGGATATGATCGGTGTATTCTTTCCATTTCTACCTTGCCATTTGGTCCTAAGATATCTGGGCAATTTTCCTTAGTAATTTTTAAAAAAATATGATGTCTGAGGTCCTTTTTTTGATCATAACTTTTAGGTAGTCCAATAATTCTTAAATTATCTCTCCTTGATAAATTTTTCAAGTCAGTTGTTTTTCCTATGAGATATTTCATATTTTCTCCTATTTTTTTTCAAATTTTTTTTTACTTTGTTCTGTTATTTCTCGGTATCTCATGGAGTCATTAGCGTCTGTTTTACCAATTCTCATTTTTTTAAGGAATTATTTTTTTCAGTGATTCTTGTTTGTTTTTTGCTTCTTTTACCATTTGGCCAATTCTGCTTTTTAAAGATTTTTTAAAAAATTATTCATTTATTATTTATTTATTTATTTTTTGGTGAGGGAATTGGGGTTAAGTGATTTGTCTAGGGTAAGTATTATGTGTCTGAGGCCGGGCTTGAACGCAGGTCCTCTTCACTCCAGGGCTGGTGCTGTATTCACTGTGCCACCTAGCTGCCCCAAGAGTTATTTTCTTCATTATTTTTTGTGCCTCATTTACTAAATTGTTAATTGTCTTTTCATGATTTTCTTACATTGCTCTTATTTCTTTTTGCAGTCTTTACCCTACAGCTTTTATTTGATTTTTAAAATAATTTTTTCACTCAAAGAACCAGGAGAACATTGTACACAGTAATAGCCATGTTGTGTGATGACTAACTTTAATAGACTTAGCTCTTCTCAGCAATGCAAGGATCTAAGACATCTCCAAAAGGCTCATGATGGAAAATGGCTATTCACATGCAGAGAAAAAACTCTGGAGTTTGAATGCAGATCAAAGAATACTATTTGCTTTTTTTTTTTCTGTTTTGTTTTATTTCTTTCTTGAGGTTTCTCCTGTTGGTTCTAATTCTTCTTTACAACATGACAAATGTGAAAATATATTTAATAGTAATGTGTGTGTAGAGCCTATATCAGATTTCAGGCCATCTTGGGGAGGGAGGCAAAGAGGGAGGGGGAGAAAATTTAAAATTCAAAAGCTTATGAAAGTGATTGTTGAAAACTAAAATTAAATCAGTTAAAAAAACTTCAAAAAATAATTTTTTTACTCTTTAAAAATTTCTTTATTTAGCTCTTCTAGAAATTCTTGTTGGGCTTGTGTCCAAACTGCAGGGTTTTTTTTGTTGAGATTTTGCTTGTAGATGTTTTAAAGTTAATATCTTCTGAGTTTGTGTCTTGACCTTCCCTGTCACCACAGTAGATTTTTATGGATAGGGTTTTTTTATGGTTAGGGTTTTTTTTTTGTTTGCTTATTTTTCAATCCTATTTTTTTACTTCGGATTTTATTTTAGAGTTGGGCTTTGTTCATGGGGGAGGGCAGTGATAGTCCTGAGCTTCGGGCTTTTATATTCTGTTATTTTCACAGTGAGGTCTAGGTGCCTGTAAGTTTTCAGCACTACCTTCCTGGTCTACACTCAGCTCCTTAGCCAAGTAGGGCCCCTGATCTCTCATGGCAGCAATTCTCTTTGTCCTGGAACTGGGTACTGGGCAATGGAGATGCCATATGGTGGTGATTCTGCTCCCAGTGGTAGTACAGGGGTCTGCCTAGAATACCTATCTGACCAAGTATTCAGTCTCCTTACCAACTCTGGGACTTGGAAGTTTCCAATGCAGTTGCTCTGCTGCCCCTACTATTGCCACCATATCCTCCAAGGCCCAAAACCAGTGGCACCTCTGTCATGCCACCCTTGGGCTAGCTTCTACCCCTGTTTGTAAAGACCTCTATTTCTCTTTCTATCCTCCTAAGCTTCCCTGGGCTAGAAAAATGACTCACTGTGACTTTGTGTTGATTAGCCTGCTCTGAATTTAGTTTGATGTACTTTTAAAGTTGTTTAGAGGGTAGGCTGGGAGAGCTTGGCACAATTGCTGATTTCACTATTCCATCTTGGCTCTACCCACCAACACTTCTGTAAGTTCAATTGCAAAATATATTTTAAAGAAGTAAAAAGCAAATTAAATAGGTGAAGGAATATTCAGTACTCATAATTGGGCTGGGCAAATGACAAAAATGTCAAAACTAGTAATGTTAATTTACATACTTAATGCTATATCGGTAAAACTGCCAAAGAGGTACTTTAAACAATAACAAAATTCATTTGGAGGAAAAAAGGATATAGAATATCAAGGAATGTAATGAAAAGATAATAATGAAAGGAGAACACAGCATATCTAATTCTTAAACTATATTTTAAAGCAGCAGCCATCAAAAACCATTTGGTAGATCAAGAGGATAGAATAAACAAGGATGATTCAGAAATATCAAGCTCAATAATCCAGTGTTTGATAAACCTGGAAACATAACTTATTTAGGAAAGAAGTCCCTGCTAGATTTGGCTTAATCTGATTATACCATATTATGTGATAAATTCAAAATTTATACATGATTTGAATATTAAAATGCATACCATAAAAAATTGGAAGAGAAGCTGTTCATATGCCTTTCACAGCTATGGGTAGGGGATTAATTATTAACCAAACAAGGAATAGAGGTGATTATGGAGGATAAAATAGATATCTTGGATTGTGTGAAACTAAAAACTTATGCACAAACAAAAGTAATGCAACTAGTATGAAAAAGGGAAGCAATAGATTAGAGGAAGAGTGTTACCAAATCCTTCTCTAATCTCCTTGGGCAGCTAAGTGTCACAGTGTGGACTTAGAATCAGTAAGACTCCTCTTCATGAGTTCAAATCCAGCCTCAGACACTTAGTACCTGTGTTACCTTGGGCGACTCACTTAATTCTTTTTGCCTCAGTTTCTTAATCTGTAAAATGAGCTGGAGAAGGAAATGGCAAATCACTCCAATATCTTTGCCAAGAAAACCTCAAATTGGATCATGAAGAGTTGAGCACAACTGAAACGACTCAGCAACAAAAATCTCTCTTATCTGTGATAAAGATTTGGTATCTAAGATTTATAGACAGCTGAGACCAAAAGTCTTTTTCCAGTAGATAAGTGGTCAAAAGAAATTAATAAACAGTTCTTAAAAGAAGAATTGCAAATGCTTAACAACCATCTAAAAGAATGTTCCAAATTACTGGTAATAAGAGAAACCAAAACAACCCTGAGGTTTCATATCACACCCAGCAAATTGACTAAGACAACAAAAGATGGGAATAGTTAGTGTTGGAGGGGCTGTGAATTTGTGCAACCATTCTGGAAAGCAGTTTGCAATTATACAACTCAAGTGGCTAAAATTTCTGTAGGGATTCCACTGTTAGGCATCTACTCCAAGCTTATACTGACAAAAAGAAAGATTCCATATTACACTAAAATTTAAGGCAAAGCTTTTTTTTTCCTCCCTCAAAAAACCTGAAGCAAAGTAAATATCTATCAGTTGGGAAATGACTAGACAAATTATGGTACGTGAATGTTATAGAATGTCAACTAATGAAAGGTGAAGCAAACACAGCCAGGAAAACAGCATATACAATGGTGTAACTGGAAAGAACAGCCACCACAAAACAATTGAAATGAATGTTGCAAAATTATTATTATTTTTTGTTTGTTTGTTTTGGCTAGGCAGTGGGGTTAAGTAACTTGCCCAGGGTCACACAGCTTGTAAGTGTTATGTGTCTGAGGTCGAATTTGAACTCAGGTCCTCCTGAATCCAGGGCCGGCGCTCTATCCACTGCGCCATCTAGCTGCCCCCAAAATTATTTTAAAAAATAAAAATAAGCTTGGCCTCCAAAGAAGAGATATGAGAAGACATCTTCTTCTTCCTCCTTCCTCATTTATTTTCAGAGGTTGGAGTTCATGGGTATGGAACATTGCAAATAATTTTAGATCTGAAAAAAGTTATTGATCAGTTTTGTTAAATTTTTTACTTTTTCCTCTTTAAAAAAATTCTGCAATTTTTATAGAGTATAAAGAGATGACTTCTTGGTAGGGAGAAGGGGAAGAATACTGGAGGGAATCTAGACATTTTAAAAATAAATGGTATCAATATAATATAATTAATATAATACAATACAACACAATACAATGCAATACAATACAACACAACACAACATAACATAAATTTTTCTTTAATTTAAAGGGTAATGATGTGCCCATGCTTGATGGAAAACTGTATTCTGGCCCAGTCATTGGTTTGTAATGATCATATTTTCAAAGGTCCTGACAAAAGGACACAATTATATGCAAAATGTCATTTGTGCTTATATTGTACTGTGTGTCCTTTTGATTCCCCGCTTTCATCAAGCTCTCAAAAAATTAAGAGTGAATTATTTGTTAATATCCCTATCATGGCATTTTCATTGCTTCAAATAAGTTGATGTTTATGGGCTTTATAATGTCACTGAAGTACTCTGGCTTCACCTCTGCTATATGACACCCAATTATTGCCACTATTTCATTAGGGTAGTGTGATATGATAAAAATTTGGATAACTTAGAATATGAGTAGCCTCCTTAATTCGTGCATGCTTTTCTAAATTCAAAGATGTTTGTTTAATTTATAGTACATAAATTTACTTCATTTTCTGCTTATAAACTATAAAATATACTAGTGTAGAGGAAGGTTGAAACAAATACTTCTTAATACAAATAGTGTGCCCTGATTTTGATCCATTGATGACTAGCCCTCTTTCAGTCGGGTCATTCAGTCACTTTTAAATCCACCTGTCATCATTTAGCCCTTAGCACTGCATCTCATCCGCAAACGCAGCATGATAGATCTATTAAATTATTTGATGACATTTCAAGAATACCAGGAATGTTTTTTCACTTATCTTGTGTTTTTGCTCCCTGCTAACCAGTTTTGTTCTGCCATTCCTTGACAGATAATAGAAGCAGAGTAAGAGTTGGTTAGGGCAGGTAGGTGGTGCAGTAGATAGATCACTTGGCTTAGAATCACAAAGACTCATCTTAATTAGTTCAAATCCAGCCTCAGACACTTATTAGCTGTGTGACCCTGAGCAAGTCACTTAACCCTGTTTGCCTCAGTTTCCTCATCTGTAAAATGTGCTGGAGAAGGAAGTGGCAAACCACTCTAGTATCTTTGCAAAGAAAGCCCCAAATGGGGTAACAGAGTTGGACACCACTGAAACAGCTGAACAGCCACAAAATAATTGGTTAGTTCACCCTTCTCATCACCATCTATTGCTATGCGTCAAATAGAATTGACTTGAATCATGTTCTATCCACTGTATCCGTTCTTTGATCTGCCACTTGCCCTCAGCATTGTTTTTAAAAGCCTTTTGGTTGTTAGAATTTATTGCCACTTTTAGATACTTTGGTACTTTCCTGCTCCTGACACAGTTCTTAGAGGATCATTCTGTGCTATGTGTCCATCTTCAGTTACTAGCCTTTGTTTCCATCTTTATTACATGCTGTCTTAAAATTGGAAGTTGTCGACAAGGGCCTGGCCCACTCCATCAGTCTCTTTAGACAACTCCCCATTGCCATCCTTGGTGAAACAACTTCTGTTTGTGTCATCAGAATTTCATAATTAAGAGCCTCCCATCCCTCTTGTTCTCACTGCCTTGCCGTAATATTAAGTCATTGGATCCTACCTATCCTCTTCCTGAACCCCTTGAAATTTGCCCTCACAAAATCATGACACATGCAAGATAATACGTGGCTTTTTCTCCCTTCTGTCATGAATAATAACACTAACTGATGTTCATATGACTTACAAAATGTTTTGCAACCATTACAACTTTATGGTCTCTTGCCATCAAGATTCATTTCTGTTCAAGTCAGTGTTGCTAGTGGGCACTAAACATCTACTCAGTGCCAAGCACTTTGCTAAGTACTAGGGATGAAAAAACAGAAATAAAGTACTCTTTGCTGTCAAGATAAAATAATCATTCAGACAAGAACATACTTATCCGCTGCTTTGCTTTTGGGATGGGATGTATAATTTGTGGGAAAAAGAAACCACCACAAAAACACAGATTTAAGTTTCTTCACAACTGTGATGAGTCTAGATTTGTTTGTTCTTACTCATTTCTTCAGTAATGTTCTGGGCTTTAAAAAAATGCCAAAATAATGTAAATCAGCAGTTACAGTTAAAAACCTTGGTTCTGGCGGGCCAACTCAGTATAATTATTACCTCTATGTTATATTGTTCCATCTGCCCTTTTGACATAGCTCATTATTGAGTCATAAAATCATGGATTCAAAGGTGGAAGAGACCTTAGTGGCCCTCTAATTCAACATCATTTTACAGAACCAAGTCTCAGAGAAGTTAAATGATTTGCCCAAGGTCACACAGATAGTAAGTGGCCAAGGTGGGATTTGAATCCAGAGCCTTTGAATCCACATCCATAGGAATGCTGGTATCTTCCCCTTGTTGATTATTTCTAATTATTGTATATACAATTTGTTTGTACATATTTGTTTGCATATTGTCTTCTCCACTAGAGTCAGCTAAGTGAAGTAGTGGTTAGATATTTGTGTCAAGAATCAGGATGACCTGAATTCAAATCCAGCCTCAGATACTTACTAGCTTTGTGACCCTGGGCAAATCATTTAACCTCAGTCTGCCTAGGTTTCATCAGCTTTAAAGTGGGGGTAATAATAGTACCCTCCTTCCAGGATTGTTGTGAGGATCAATTGAGATAATAAAGTTAAGTACTTAGGATAGTGTCTGGCATGTAATAGGTGCTAAATAAATGCTTGTTGACATGTAGATTGACTAAAAGAAAGTTGGACATCTCATGTATTCCTAATAATAAATCCTTCTGTAGGTGCCCAAGAATGATAGTGTCTCCTGTTCTTCACCCAGCAGATTTCCACGTGCTGGAAACTGTGTTTAGGTACAACTGGGTACCGATTAATACAAATAATGAATCCTCTGAAGTGGTTGCATGTTTTTAAATTTGCACCACTGAAGTTATAATTATGTAAATTATGACAATTGGTTCCAGCCCATTGGAAATATGCAGTGTGAATTTGAATTAATGTGACCAGCTACTCATTATTCGCACTAATTAGGCCCTAGCTGTACTAAATTCAAAGGAGTTTGGCCTTCCTATCTACACAGGAAAGCTCATATAAATTAAGGATGCCTGTTTCTCAGATTTCAATATGTTTCTGAACGGAGACCTTATAAATTAAGGGTTCTCAGCCTTTTATATGTGTCATCAGACTCCTTTGGTAGACTACTGATGTAAATGAAAAACCTCAGAGACAGTTTCTGGGTAATTAATAATCAAGTTATTAATTAGGCTAGCTGATAATCAATAAATTGATGGTCAGTGGTCTCTTTCAGTAACCAAAGACAAAACTGTGGAGATCTCTGAGTGCTTAAATACTTTTTAAAAAGGGGGTACTGCTGACAGGTGAACAGTTAGTGAGAGGTTGGGCATATTAATGAGGAGGTGGGCTAAAAGTCTTCAACTCCTGATGCTGAGATCATGGTTTGATCATGAGACTTAGCTGCCTTCAGCAGTCTGGACAGAGGAATCCATCTCTACTGAGATCACTCTGATCGGTTTTCTCCTTCATGAGCCAGGTTACCCTAGACTGCAGTGGAGAAGTGCTAAGGCACAGAGTTGATGCTTTGGAGCTGGAATTCACCAGGTCTCCCAGTTAGATGGGGTCCCATCCAAGACTGAGGAGCATGTTCCTGGAGAATTTGGGCAATCTCATCTGTCAGCCTTATCCTTCAAAGACTGACTGAGTGACCTACAGAGGCTGGTTCCAGAATGAGGAAATAAAGAGAAAAAAACCCCTTAATCCTAATTTAATAATTGTTTATTAATATAATGGAAAATTAATTTCCCTCACTAGTGAAGCCTATTCACTACTTAAATCATATTTTCAGTGGCACAAAATGATGTACATAGGACTGCAAAGGAAATCAATTATGTTGATATACAATTATTAACAGATTTTTAAAAAAAAATTCCTGGACCCTTGAGGTTGAGAACCCCATAGAACTATATGTGTGTCTGAGATAGATAGTATAGATGAACAGACAGCAGACCCAGAGTTTAAAAGGAGGAGATCAGACTGCACTGCTTTTATTGACCCCAACTTTCCCATAATGACCACAGACCATCTTGGACCATCTTATCAATATGAATGTTTTGCCTTTGTTGCTGTATGAATGGGGGACCTAGAATACAACTAGTCTTGAAGGAACTCAATATGAGCATCACAGGGCAATGGAAAGGCACTGGGTGGATATGAGCAGGCTACAGTATAGAACCCAAAGGAACTTGAAAGGAGAATAGGAACAAAGGAAGCAAAGATTAGTTGGTCATATGGAAAGAGCAAGAGATGACAGGTGAGCAGAGTGCTCCCCTGGTACCCTTATGTGGGAGGTCCCTGCATTCTGAATGGACCCCTTGTGGCAGACTTTTGGGAGAATATTTGGGAGAATAAGGATGGGCAGACATGGTTGCAATCTGCATTGCTGGCGGGAGCTTTCAAATCAGTGAGATCTTAGATCCATTTAAGTATGAGAATGTGTTACTACAGCCATACAAACACAGCCTGGCATAGGTCTCAGAATTAGGGAGGACTTGAGTTTAAGTACCATTTCTGACGATATTGGCTGCATGACCATGAGCAAATTGCTTAACTTTTCAGTGCCTAGGCAGCTCTTTTTTTTTAAATAGTATTTTATTTTTTCCAATTACATGTAAAGACAAATTTTAATATTAATTTAGAAAAAAAAACAATTTTGAGTTCCAAATTTTTCTCTCTCCCTTTCTCACCTCTCCCCTCCTTAAGATTATGCAATTTGATATAGTTTTATATAAATGCAATCATGTAAAACATTTCCAGGCAACTCTTTAAGACCATAGTAAGTTGGAGAATAGTTGCCAATCTCCATTAACAGAGGGAGTTTCCTTTCTAGGAATTTTGTACACCAATAAAGTCACATGGGGTGGGGGGAGAGATAGGGAGGAGAAGAAAATTCGCCTTTCATACTGAACAAAGCTTCTATGGAAAAATGCTTTTCAGTATAGTGGTAAGGCTAGAAATGTTCTAAGAAAAGAACTGTACTAAATTAATTACTATAAAACAGTAGAAGTTATCATAGAAGTAGCTTAAGAGGTAATGAAGGACTCTACCTACCTAGGACTAACCTCAAAACAACAAACCAAAAAAAATGCATTTCCAGTTCCCAACAACCAACTTAGTAAATGAACTTTGTGAACAGGACCTTTTTCTGTAATTGCATTTATTCCTTAGAGAAAAGTTAATGTTTCTTATCAGAGATTCGTGTCTTTTAGTATAAATGAACTAGAATATTGTACCGTTATACACTACTGTAAAGCCTGTTGACCAATGGGAAGTCCCTACAAATATGCAGTAGGAAGGAATGTCTCATATATAAATGTATTCCATGGTGGTATCCATAACCATACAATGAAAAAAAGCCATTTTGCAGGAGTTTTGTTTGCAATATTCTCCCTCACTTAGCAGTTAAGAAAATGAAGTAACATAAAGTACACTGTAAGCAAGTTAGTTCAATTTAAAGAACTAACTAAATCTATTAAATGCTCTGGAAGAAGGGAGTTAAACTAACATTAAAGCAAATGCCGAAAGCCAAAGAACCATAAATACGAGTATTGCCTCACAGCTTGTTTCTTTACAGGGAAACTGTTCATTCTGCCCTCATTCCTGTACGCTGTAGAGATATCCTAGATTAGAAACATGGTTCATAGCTTAGTGAGACCTAGTTTTCTGGAATCAATCACTGAGCCTTTTGTATCATAACTGTCCTAAACAAAATTATTTTTAAAAATTAACCTCCATAATAGCTGCTGTCTTTTTAAGTTTCAGATGTCTGTTAACATGCCATAAATTAGGAACAAAAAATACACTTCCCCCACTCATGAAAGCCAAATGGCAGAGCTGTTTGGTAATTATTTGGTCTCTGGTGATTCTTTTCATCTGAAATTCTAGTGATTAGATTGTAATGGTTAAAACTGATTTTTTTATGAAGTTGGGGGAGGCTTTAATTATATTCATTTTGAGGTGACTCAAAAGAAATGAGTGAATTCCTTACTCTTTAAAGATATAGTAACTCAATATATGTGTGTGTGTGTGCATATCTATATCTATATCTATATATATATCTATATCTATATATAGATATATATATCTCACATGAACACACATACAGAACTCAAGGTTTCTGGGATCTAGCCACCCACCCACCCTTGACTGAATAGCATAGTCTCCAACTGTATAAAATTAATTATCTTTTCTCCCCAAATCAGCTATCCCACTGTATTTCATTTATTTTGTCAGTGCTACTCAGATTCGAAACATTGGACTTGGTTTATATCATCCTTTCCACCCCCACATACACATCTAGGAGGTCCTTTTTTTGTTGTTGTTCCAGATCTGTCGGGGTTTTTCAGTGTTAGGAAATCCTGGTGTCAAAACTCATTTCACCAATGCAGATTTATATAAGTTACCCAGGTTTCTGAGAGGTAAAAATGACTTGAGGACTTGATCTCAGGTCTTCTTGTCTCCAAGATTATAACTTTATCCACTGTACTCCTTTCTGACTTTGTCTCTTTCAAATGTGTCTATTTCTTTCTATGGCCAGTCACCATCTTAGTCCAGGCTCTCTCTACCCCTTGTCTGGACTGTTATATCCCTACCTGACTTCCCTGCTTCTAGACTCTTGTTATCCATCCTACACACCAAGTCGGGATTGCTTATCCTTAAAACACCATTTTACATGTCACTCCCATACTCAAAATCCAGCAACAGTCCTGGCAAAAAGCATCCTATCTCCTTGGCCTGGTGTTCTTGGCAATTCATGATAAATGTTCCCCATCTTTTCCCCTGTCACTCTTCTACTGAAATCCCTCTGCTTCAGCCAAATGGATCTCTTTTTTATTTCCTGTGGGCACTACATAAGTTTTTCTCTCTTTTTTAAAGAAATTCCCTCTCCACAAACCACCTATCTTCTCAATTTCCTATTACTGGGACCATCAGCATTCTAATCACACAGGTTCTCACAGCCTCTAACCTGACTCCTCCCACATTTTTTTTCTTTTAGAAAATTATTTTTTTTTCAAATACCAAGTATTTTTAAAAATCAAGTACCTTCCACTAACCCCAACCCTAATTTAACTGATCAGTCCCTCAATACTTACCAATGTAGTAATATCGTGCAAAACATATTCCCACATTAGCTGCATCTGAAAATGAATTTTGCTTTTTGCATTTTAAATTCATCTCTTTTTGTCAGGAGGTGGGTGGCGTGGTTCACATTCATTTGAAAGTTATCAGTGTGCTGATAAAGTTTATCATTGTGCTGATCAGAATTCCAAAATCTTTCAAAGTTTTTTTCCCTCTAAAATGTTATCATTACAAATTGTTCTCCTAGTACTGTCACTTTGTTCTGTATCAGTTTGTAAAAGTCTTCCCATTTTCCTTTGAAGTTGTACATTTCATCTTCTGTTATGGCACTGCAATAGTCCATTAAATTCATTTACCATAATTTCTTTAGCCATTTCCCAATAGGCAGTCAGTCCCTTAATTTCCTTTTTTTTTTTTGCTGCCGTGAAAAGAATTACTATAATATCTTTGTATGTATAGAGCCTTTTCCTAATTCTCAGATTTCTTTGGAGAATAGACCTCGTAGTAGTATAGCTCGGTCAAAGGGTATGCACAGTTTGATAAATTTCTGGGCATCTTTCCAAATTGCTTTACAGAATTCCTGGACTAATTCATAGCTCAGTCAGCAGTACACTGTTTTCCCACAGCCCCTCGGGTATTTGCTACTTTTCCTCTTTTGTCATCTTTGCCTGTCTGATAGATTTGAGATTTAAAGTAACCTTACAATTAATTTAATTTGCATTTCTTTAATCATTAATGATTTAGAATATTTTTTCATATGATCACTGATGGCTTGGATGTCTTCCTTTGAAAACTGCCTATTCATATCCTTTGACCATTTATATGTTAGGGAATGGCTTTTAGTCTTACAAATCTGAATCAGTTACTGGTATATCTTAGAAATGATACTTTTATCAGAGAAACTTATTCTAAATATTTTTCCCATGTTACCCATTTGTGTTCTAAATTTTTACTACTGTTAACCAGAAAAAATGGGTGAGGGATTTGCTTCATCCTTGACACTTTCAGGGCCTCCTGCATACTCCAGGTCCACCATTTCTGGAAAATATAGCAGCTTAAGAAGACAAGTTCAGGGAGCCCTTTAGCATTACATTAGATTTGTTTTTGCAAAAAAAAAATTTTTTTAATATTATCTACCACATAGATTACCCCCCACCTGTCTTCCTGTCTTTAGCGCTGGTATTGCTTGGTGCATGAAGTCTTTTTTGGCCAGTCCAATACCTAATGAACACTCCTTCCTTCCAGCTTCTAGAATAATTATTATCTCTATCACTTATTAGCATTTAGCATGTCCTGTATTGTATTGTTGTTCATCTCTTACACATGATTTTTCTCTTCCCAACAGAATACAAGCCTTTGTAGGTCAGGGTTCATGTGTAATACAGGTTTTTCTCCTAGGACATGAGGCCAACCTGCACACAGCAGCTGCTCAATAAATAATTATTTGTTGATAATGTGACGTTGCACCTAGACAACCAGTGTGTTTACCTGCTTCTCCATTAATCAGCTGGCTCAGAGTGTCAGTTTGGCATTAACTCTGGGATTTGTTGGTTTCTACTTGGTTACCATTCACAGGTTACCCATAAGCTGAGTAGATTTTAAATTCTCAACTTTTATGTTTTTTATTGTTTGAAAAACCATTTTATTATTCAGAAAAAACATAGGATTTTAAGCTTAAAGCTGGAAACGACCTCAGATGGTTCATTCTAGGGGATTTATTCATTCATTTCTAATCCTACCTGTGCAAAGGAGAAAATACATATTTAATAAAACCTTTTCATATAAAACCTTTGCTGTTATTCTAAAAAAGTAAAAATCTTTGCAACAAGAAAACAGGAAAATAATACCTCCCCATACTGGCATAGCAAATTCTATAGCTAAAAATACCTCCAGGAAAATTCATTTCCTTATAAAGGTGACACATTTTCTTTTGTCATGTCATGCAGTCTATCATTTGCATCTAAATGAATCAGTTTATAGAAAAATAAGGCAGTAGAGACAAACATAGGCTATCGAGTTTCTTGAATGTAAAAAATTTTTGAAGACTCTTATCACATTGGCAGCTGAGTTTAGAACACAGGGAAAAGGAGCAAGGGAAACTGTTATAGAATAGAATGTCCTGAGTAGAAATGAACAAAAACGCAAATAAATTCAGATTAAAGTAGAAAACAAGAAACCACATGGGTAATCCTGCTCAGATGCCAGGGGGTTGAGTAGGACATTACAGTAGCAGGGAGCTATTAGAGGCTGTTGGTTCTGAGAATAAAGCAAGAAATGAAAAACAGAAGAACTGTAGGAGTTTCAGAATGTACTGGGACTGTCAGAAGGAACATCTTGCACCAAAATGTATTCGTTTGACATGAGAATAAACAATGTAGTTCATTTTTTCAAGAAACTAGTATAAACGGTTCTATAAACACCCCCACAGTGCTCCCCCTCATAGTGTTCTGTGTGTATCTTTCTATAGGGACCACGTGGAATGGTCGCAAGAAGAAGAGGCAACAGCTAGAGAAAAAACAACTGAAAACTCATCTGTGAAAGTGAGGCCAGAAGACCAAGGTAACCAACCACTTGTTTCCAGGAAGCATGTAGTGATAATGGAATGGACCCTTTTTGCCTTATCATTTCACAGATCCCATCCATTCCTTGCCCTTTTTTGCTCAGATTGTGATCTTACTGATAAGACCCTGGGTATCCACCTTTGCTAGCCTATTTTAATTTCTCTTTGGAAGAATTCTCCTGTTCTCTGAGGTGATAGGGCTAAGGTCATCCAGTTCAGTTATAGATTTAACATGGAGCTAGCTGATTTCTGTTTCCTGACTCCTGCTGTATATTTAGAGATCAGGTTATGGCAGTGCTCATTCTGGGTTTATGTACACCACAGTAGTCATGTTTCAGACATTGTATCAAATAGTTATTGTTTAGAAATTTTCCACATGGTAATACTTAGTTTCAAATAGGGTATTGTAAATGGAAGCTTTTTTAAAAAAATTATTTCTTGTATTATTATATCAAGATTTTTTTAATCATAGCTTTCAGGTAGTATGATTATTCTTACGTTTTCTCTTTTTGATCTGTTCTCTAGATCTATTGTTTTTCTTTTTCTTTTCTTTTTTTTTTTTTGGCGAGGCAATTGGGGTTAAGTGATTTGCCTAGGGTCACACAGCTAGTGTCAAGTGTCTGGTCTCAGACTGGATTTAAATTCAGGTCCTCGTAACTCCAAGGCCACAGCTCTACTCACTGTGCCACCTAGCTGACCCCGAAGCTTCTTTTTTTTTTTCTATTTATTTTTCGTTTTCCACATTTGCTTTTATAAGATTTTGAGTTTTGAATTTTCATCCCTTCCTCCCTCCCCAAGATATCGTGCAATCTGATGTAGGCCATATATGTACAATCATATTAAATATATTTCTACATTAGTCATGTTGGAAAAAATCAGAACCAAAGGGAAAAACCACAAGAAAGAAAAAAAATGAAAATAGTATGCTTCAATCTGCATTCAGACTCCGTAGTTCTTTCACTGGATGTGGATAGCATTTTCTATCATGAATCTTTTGGAATTGTCTTAGATCATTGTAGTGCTGAGAAGAGCTAAGTGTATCAAAGTTGATCATTGCACAATATTGCTGTTACTGTGTACACTGTTTTTCTTCACCCTATGTAATTTTAAAAAATTAATTAATTTTTAGTTTTCAACATTCACTTCCATAAAATTTTGACTTGTAAATGCAAGCTTCTAAAGCATAGGTCTGACCTTGTTACTCTCGTGCTCAAGAAGCATCCCCATTGCATGTCAGATAAAATATAAAGTCCTCTGTTTGGCTTTTAAAGCCCTGCCTCAGCTGGTTGTGTCTACCCTTTTAGTCTAGTTGTATATTCACTTTATAAACTACATTCTGCCACACTGACCTGTTTGAGGTCCTTTTTTAAACACATCTCCTTTCTTTTCACTTTCACGCACAGTCTCACTCAGCCCCATTCTTGGAATGCATTCCCTCCTCTTCTCCACTGATTAGAATCTCAAACTTCCTCCAAAGCTTACTTCAGGTGAACACCTACATGAAGCATTTCCCGATTCCTCCCATTGCTAGTCCCATCCACAGATTGTCTTGTATTTGATGTATGTGTGTACACGTCATTTCCCCACAATAGACTGAGCTCCTAGAGAACAAGGCCTTGGCACGAAGGCACTTGGTCAGTGCTTGCTGGCTGGATGACATGCCAAGTGCTGTTGTTGGATTTCATTCACTTCCTTGCTCATCTCTTTGAATAGAAAGGAGGCAGAGGTCCCATCCTGAGTTGGCTTTTTGATGGGAATATGTTAAGAAGAAAAAAAAAATGGACCCCAAGAGCCCACTAGCTAAGTGGTCAGAAGATCTGGACAAGTATCTTTACAGGTGCAAACACTAAATTACTACATGAAAGAAAGCATGCTCCAAATCACTAATAATAAAAGAAATACAAAAAAAACCCAGTTCTGAGGTTTCTCCTCACACCCTGCAAATTGGCAAAGAGGACGAAAGATAAAACATCAAGGATAAAGGGGCTTTGGGAACACATTGGTGGAGCTGTGGTGTGTCCCAACCATTTTGTGTCTATATTTCAAGTTATGCAAGAAGAGTTATGCCATGCTCTTTGCCCCTGTCGACCTACCATTGGCCAAATACAGCAAGAAAGAATAAGATGGAAACAGAGGTTTACTATACCGAAATGTTCATAAGAGCTCTCTCTGTAGTAGCAAAGGAATGAAACAAAGTGGGAGCCCACTGATTAGAGATTGGCTGAAAAAACTATCGTATATAACTATGATGGAATGTTATTGTGTAGTAAGATATGATGCATATGGGGAATTCAGAGAAAGGTGGAAAGATATGTACACACTAATGCAGAGCAAAATAAGCAGAATCAATGACTGCAACAGTATAAGGGAAAGGATCAATGAAATTGATCTTTTGATCAATTAATTGAATGCTGAGTAAAGGAAAACCAACTAAAAGTCCTAAAAAAAGAAGTAATAAAATATACTTTCTCTTTCATGACAGAGAGGGGCGCATTACTAGGGCAGAAAATTTTGTGTGTATACCTGTATGTGTATAAACACACATACATACATGCATGCATACATATATGTATTTTGTTAGACAAGGTTTATATATTGGATATTTTTGCTTAATTATTTCTGTTACAAAGGGGGTTGATTTTGGGGGTGGAGGCTAAAATGATGGAAAACACATCAGTAAAACTTACATTTTGTTTGTTTTTAATGAAGGAAATGCCTGATTACCTGTGCTGTTGCTCAGCTGTAAGACATAGAAAATTTCTGTTGTCATTTAGGTTACTTTTAAATGATGGTCTAGAACCTAAACCTTTTAAAATTGGACCTTGCTACATTTTAGAAGTGGCAGCTTCTTTTAACTGTACCTTTATTTGGGATAAAGCAGGAGAGGGAGAAAGAATACATTCAGCTCTTAGCCATAGTAGATTTTCTACATGTTCAAAGGTCTACCCCATTTCATAGTCATCTTTCTCAACTTCCAAACTCTGTATGAGAGGCATAGTGGCATGAACAATAGAGGGGCTGACCAGAAGTCAAGAAAACCTGGGTTCAAATGAGCAGCTCTTTAAGACTAAAATTATAAAAGTTGCTGATCTGTACCAGTGGAGGGAGTTTCCACACTGGGAGTTCCTCACACTGATGAAATCACAGGTTCAAACTACCCAGATAAGAAGACTCTCTACATATATTTTTCCAGTTTTTTGCAAATCTCTGCTTTAAGTTATCTTTTTTCTTTTTTTTTAGGTTTTCTTTAGATTTTTTCCCATTTGTGGGGCTTAGTAATAGGCAAAATTAGTACAGCTGAGATCTAAGATAAAGAAAATCCAAGGGTTGGTCTCTGTATCAGGCAGCTACACAGAAATTTCCCAGATAAAGAGCCTTGCATTCTTCTGAGGAAGCCATGTGTGTCAAGACTTACTAAAATCACTGGGAGGTGAATATTGTTTCAGGAGCCTGGGCCTGCACATGCCTCATTTCTATAGTAACTGAGGTAAAAAAATTGAAGGAAAGGTTACTCTAGAGAGGTCATCTCTGTCTCTTGATGACCTACCCCCAGGGCAAAGTTTAGGAGGCAATGAGAAATGTCTTTTTTTTGTTTTTTTTGTGTGTGAGGCAATGGGGTTAAGTGACTTGCCCAAGGTCACACAGCTAGTAATTGTCAAGTGTCTGAGGTCAAATTTGAACTCAGGTCCTTTCTGACTCCAAGGCTGGAGCTCTATCCATTGCGTCACCTTGCTGCCCTGAGAAATAAGTCTTTTCATCCTTAGTGTCATCACAGTTAGAGACTCAGAGAATCTCAGAATTGGAGAGAACTCAGAGGCCATTGAGGCCTCTGATGTCCAGGTCACTTGAATTCCTGTGGGACCAGAAACAGATTAAAGTATAATTGGGAGATGTTTACTAGAACAAAGAAAAATACAACACAGATAATGTCATTTTGTGGGTTTTTTAAGTCAGTGTGTGGCCCACAGGGGTCCATTTCTAGTTGAATTTGATGCAGCTGATCTAATCCAACCCATAATTGAATAAAGAATCCTCCTTACATAATATCCAGTAAAAAAAAAAAGTCATCTATCCTTTGAACCTTGGAGACTCGAATGATATACCAATTTAGAAATCCTGTCAAAAGAAGAAAATTTGGCAACTGATATAACCTTTCTTAATAAAACCATGCAGGCTCTTTGTAATCAGTGCTTCCTTTTCAAGGTATTTACTAACCTTCTCTGTTCTACAGTTTTCCCAGGAATTGAAGTCAAATTCACTAGCCTGAAGTTGGCAGACACAATATCCTTCCCTTTTTTGAAAATCAGAATATTGGCCCATATCTTTTTACCATTATGTTTTGAATGTCACTGAGAGTGTCTTAGCAATCACATCTATCAGTTCTTTCAATACCTGAGAGTGTAGTTTATCTTGACCAGGTGACTTGAATCCGTCCACAGCAGCCAGATGCCCTTACTAGCTCTTTACTTTTCTTGGGTATCACCTTACTGTTGGCCGTTTTTCGTTTTGTCATTTCTAATACAGAGGGTGCTTTTCGTGATAGACAGAATAAAAGAAAAACAAGAATCGTGCAAATTGGGCCGCTTTCCTGTTGTCATTTATTATTGTCCCATCCATTCCAAGCATCAGTCCTGTATTTAGGTATATGCTGCCTTTTGGATCCCCAGTACTATGCCTGGCACATAGTAGACACTTAATGAATCCTTCTTGACTGACTGACTATATGTTTGTTACTTAGAATTTCTGTAATTTTAAGTGTTGACCTTCCTGGAAAATGTAAATGAATTGATGCTTCTTGCTGTAGAACACATATATGCATAAACATAGTTATATTAAGACCTCCTTTTGTTAGGAACTTTGTGTACTGGAAGTCTATGTCCCCTCTCGTATGGAATCTGAGTTAACATTTACATTTAGAATCCTAAGGAGAAAGCCATAAACACCTCCATGAGGTCTTTGATTCCTCATTTGATAACATAAACAAGTTCATTCTGTTGGTACCCCTCCTGAACCCCTTCAGCCCTTGGAAATTCATGCCCGTTACAGTTGGCTTGCATGCTGTGTTAATTGATTTCCTTTTAAATTTTTCCTGTAAAACCTAGGTCTCCACCTCTTTCTCCAGTAATAACTGTAGAGATTAAAAAAGTTTTCATCTGAACCAAGATGGCTTTATATTACCTGGCATTATAGATAAGATCCTCCATGTTATTTTTGTTAGCTAGCCTTGGAATAATCAGCAAACCACTCCCATCCCTTACTCTTCTCCCCTTCAACCAATTATTGTGCTTAGTGATGATGGAGCTGGAGGGGGAGGGAGGGAGGGAGATGGCAACAAGGTGTAATGGATAGAATGCTGGAGCTGAAGTCAGTAAGGGTTGGATTGAAGTACTGCCTCATACATTTGTAAACTGTATGGTCCTGGGCCTCAGTTCCTCATCTAAAATGAGGGCGTTGGACCCTATTACCTCTAAAGTACCTACCTGCTCTGAATCTGTGAGGTCTATAAGATCACACCTTGCTCCCCACCATTCACTATCCTGGATCCCTTGAGAAGGAGGGAGAGCATCTTTAACAAAACACACAAATGAGACTTTTGTTATTAAAAAAGGGAAGCTATGAATCGTAGGAGATGTCACACCACCCTAGTCTGGGCATAGGTTTGAAAACCCACAGTATGCCAGTCCTATCTCCAACCTTCTCAAAAATATGTTTCTGTCTTCCTTTATTTAAAATTTTTTAAAAATTTTGTTTTCAGTTCCAGATTCTCTCCCTGCCTTCATCCCTTTCCCCACCCATTGAGAAGGCAAGAAAAACGATACCCATTGTACATATGAAGTCATGCAAAACATTCCACACTAGTCATATTATGGGGGTAAAAAGTAAGAAAAATAAAGTGAGAAAAATATGCTTTAATTTGTATTCAGAATTCATCAGTTTTCTCTCTGGAAGTGGATAGCATTTTTCATCGTGAGTCCTTTGGAAGTTTCATGGATCATTGTATTGCTCAAAGTAGCAAAGTCTTTCACAATTGATTATCTTTACAATATTGCTGTTCCTGTATGCAGTGTTCTCCTAGTTCTGCTCATTCAACTTTGCTACAATTCATATAAGTCTTCCCAGGTTTTTCTGAAACCATCCCTTTCATCATTTCTTATAGCACAGTCATATTCCATCATAATCATGTACCACAACTTGTTCAGCCATTCCTCAATTGATGGACATTTCCTGTTTCCAATTCTTTGTTACCACAAAAGAAGCTGCTATAAATGTTTTTGCACATACGAGTCATTTTCCTTTTTCTTTGATCTCTTTGGCATACAGACATACCTAGCAACATTGCTAAGTCAAAGGGTACAATTTTATAGCCTTTTGGACATGGTTCCACATTGTTCTCCAGAACGGTGAGACCAGTTCAGAGCTCTACCAACAGTGCATTAGTGTGTGTCTATTTTTCCACATCCTCTCTAGCATCTGTCATTTTCCTTTTCTGTCATCTTAGCCAATCTGATAGGTGATACCTCAGGATTGTTTCAATTTGCATTTCTCTAATTATTAGTGATTTAGAGCATTTTTTCACATGACTTTAAAAAAAATGGTTTTTTTAAATTTTTTGGCAATTGGGGTTAAGTGACTTGCCCAGGGTCACACAGCTAGTAAGTGTTAAGTGTTTGGTCTGAGCCTGGATTTGAACTCAGGTCCTCCTGACTTCAGGGCCAGTGCTTTATCCACTGTGCCACATAGCTGCCCCTTCATATGACTTTTGATAGCTTTGATTTCTTCTTCTGAAAATTGCCCGTTCATTTCCTTTGACTTTTTATCACTTGGAGGGTGGCTCTTATTTTTTATAAATTTGGCTCATTGTCTTACATATTTAACAAATGAGACCTTTATCAGAGAAACTTGCTATAAAATCTCCCCTACCCCATTTCATGCTATCCTTCTAATTTTGGCTGCATTTGTTTTGTTTGTGCAAAACCTTTTTAAATTTCATGTAACTAAAATTATCCGTTTTGTCTTTCATGATCCTCACTATTTCTTGTTTGGTAATGGACTCTTCCCTTATCCATAAATCTGACTGGTAATTTCTTCCACCCTCTCCTAATTTGCTTATTATATTGCTTTTTATATCTACATCATGTTCCCATTTATTTTACCTTTAATTAATTAATTAAATTAATTTTTCAACAATCGCTTCCATAAGCTTTTGAGTTTTAAATTTTCTCACCCCCCCCAAGATGGCATACAATTTGATATAGGCTCTGTGTATACATTCCTGTTAAACATTTTCATATTAGTCATGTTGGAAAGAAGAATTAGGACCAATAGGAAGAACCACAAGAAAAAAGAAACAAAGCAGAAGGAAAAAAAGAGCAAATAGTATGCTTCAATCTGCATTCAGACTCCATAGTTCTTTCTTTGGATGTGGATAGCATTTTTCATCATGAGGCTTTTGGAGATGTTTTAGGTCCTTGCATTGCTGAGAGGAGCCAAGTCTATCAAAGTCAGTCATCTCACAACATGGCTGTTACTGTGTACACTGTTCTTCTGGTTCTGCTCACTTTACTCAGCGTCAGTCCAGACAAGTCTTTCCAGGTTTTTCTGAAGTCCACTTGCTCACCATTTCTTATAGCACAATAGTATTCCATTACATTCGTATACCACAGCTTGTCCAGCCATTCCCCAATTGATGGGCATCCCTTCAATTTCCAATTCTTTGCCACCACAGAAAGAGCTGCTATAAATATTTTTGTATTTATGGGTCCCTTTCCCATTTTTATGATCTCTTTGGGATACAGCCCTGGAAGTGCTATTGCTGGGTCAAAGGGTATGCATATTTTTATAGCCATTTGGGCATAGTTCCAAATTGCTCTCCAAAATGGTTGGATCATTTCACAACTCCACCAACAGTGCATTAGTGTTCCAATTTTCCCACATCTTCTCCAACATTTATCATTTTCCTGTTTTGTCACGTTAGTCAGTCTGATAGGTGTGATGTGGTACCTCAGAGTTGTTTCGATTTGCATTTCTCTAATCAGTAGTGATTTAGAGCATTTTTTCATATGACTATAGATAGCTTTAATTTCTTCATCTGAAAACTGCCTATTCATATCCTTTGACCATTTATCGATTGGGGAATGACTTGTATTCCTATAAATTTGACTTGGGTCTTTATATATTTTAGAAATGAGGCCCTTATCAGAGACACTAGCTGTAAAAATTCTTTCCCAGTTTTCTGCTTCCCTCCTAATCTTGGTTGCATTGGCTTTGTTTGTGCAAAGACTTTTCAATTTAATGTAATTAAAGTTCTTCATTTTGCATTTCATAATGTTCTCTGTCTCCTGTTTGGTCATGAATTCTTCTGTTCTCCATAAATCTGATAGGTAAACTATTCCTTGCTCTCCCAATTTCCTTGTAGTATCAGCCTTTATATCTAAATCATGAACCCATTTTGACTTTATTTTGGTGTATGGTGTGAGATTTTGATCTCTGCCTAGATTCTGCCATACTCTTTTCCGGTTTTCCCAGCAGTTTTTGTCAAAGAGTGAGTTCTTATCCCAGAAGCTGGAGTCTTTGGGTTTATCAAATAATAGATTACTATAGTAATTGGCTATTGTGTCTTGCATACTTAACCTATTCCACTGATCCACCACTCTATTTCTGAGCCAATACCAAGCAGTTTTGATGATTGCTGCTTTATAATACAATTTAAGATCTGGCATGGCTAGGCCACCTTCCCCTGCATTTCTTTTCATTAGTTCCCTTGATATTCTGGAACTTTTGTTCTTCCAAATGAATCTTGTTATTATTTTTTCTAACTCTATAAAATAATTTTTTGGTAGTTGGATTGGTATGGCACTGAATAAGTAAATTAGCTTAGGTATAATTGTCATTTTTATCATATTAGCTTGGTCTACCCATGAGCAACTGATGTTTTTCCAGTTATTTAGATCTGACTTTATTTGTGTGAAAAGTGTTTTCTAATTGTGTTCATATAGCTCCTGGGTTTATTTTGGTAGGTAGATTCCTAAATATTTTATAATGTCTACAATAACTTTAAATGGAATTTCTCTTTCTATCTCTTGCTATTGGGCTTTGTTGGTAATATATAGAAATGCCAGTGATTTGTGTGGGTATCATACTCCCATTTTGACCTTATTTTGGTAACGATCTTTGGGTGGATGGGATGTGTGAGATGGTGGTCTAGACCTACTTTCTACCAGACTGCTTTACAGTTTACCAACAGTCAAATAGTGAGTTCTTGCTCCAAAAACTTAGGTCTTTGGGTTTATTGAACACTAGACTTATTGTTGTCATTTACTTCTGTATTGCTTGTTGTTGTTCAGTTGTATCCAAATCTTTGTGACCTCATATGGGATTTTCTTGGCTAAGATATTGGAGTAGTTTGTCATTTCCTTCTCCAGCTTATTTTTACAGATGAGGAAACTGAAACAAACAGAGGTTAAATGACAGCTAGTAAGTGTCAGAGGCCAGATTTGATCTTAGGAAGATTAGTCTTCCTAACTCCACGTTCAGCACTGTAGCCACTGTACCACCTAGCTGCCCCCTTCCTCCTGTATATTGAGTATCTAATCTATTCCATTAATCACTCAATTTCTTATCCAGTACCAGGTTGTTTTAATGATTACTGCTTTGTAATATAGTTTAAGATCTGGTACTTCTAGGTTTCCTTCTTTCACTTTATTATTATTATTATTATTATTGATTCCCTTGATATTCTTAACCTCTTACTTCTCCAGGTAAATTTTGTTATTTTTTTCTAGCTTTATAATTTTTTTTTTTTGTAGTTTGGTTAATATGGCATGGAATAAGTAAATTAATTTAGGGAGTATTGTCATTTTTATTATATTGGCTCAGCCTACCCATGAGCAATTAATATTTCTCCTGTTGTTTAGATCTGTCTTTATGTGAAGAATATTTTCTAATTTTATTCATATAGTTCCTGTGTATGACTTGAAAGGTAGACTCCCAAGTATTTTGTACTGTCTGCATTTATTAAATGGAATTTCTCTTTCCATTTCTTGCTGCTGGAATTTGTTCATAATATGTAGAAATGCTTATGGTTTACGTGAGTTTATTTTATATCCTGCAACTTTGTTAAAGTTATTCATTGTTTTGACTAGTGTTTTTTTTTTTGGTAGATTCCCTAGGGTTTTTTAAGTATACCATGAGATCATCTGCAAAGAGTTATAGTTTTGTTTCCTTATTGCTTATTCTTATTTCTTCAATTTCTTTTTCTTGTCTTATTGTTATAAATAGCATTTTTAGTACAATATTGAATAATAATGATGACATCCTTACTTCATTTATTGGGAAGGCTTTAAGTTTATCCCCATTACAGATAATGCTTGCTGTTGGTTTTACATACATACTAAATATTTTAAGAAAAATTCCATTCCTATGCTTTTTATTATTATTAATAGGCATGGATATTGTACTTTTGCTAAAAGCTTCTTCTGTATCTATTGATATACTCATATGATTTTTGTTGTTTTTGTTATTGATAAGGTCAATTATGCTTATAGTTTTCCTAATATTGAACAAGCCCTGCATTCTATAAATCCAGCTTGGTCATAGTATATGGTCTATGTGGTATATGCTGTAATCTCCTTGCTGGTATTTTATTTAAATTTTTATTTAAAATTCTTTGTTTAATATTCATTAGTGAAATTTGTCTATGCGGGGGTGGGGAACCTGTGGCCTCAAGGCCACATGTGAACCTCTAGGTCCTTGGGTGCAGGCTTTTGACTGAGTCCAAACTTCGCAGAAGAAATCCTTTTATTAAAGGGATTTGTTCTATGAAGTTTAGATTTAGTCAGAGGGCTGCACTTGAGGACTTAGAGGGCCACATGTGGCCTCCAGGCTGCAAGTTCCCCACCCCTGGATAGTTTTCTTTCTCTGTTTTTGTTCTCCTTGATTTAGATAACAAAGCCATATGTGTGTTATAGAAGGAATTTGGTAGGGCTCTTTTCTTTGTGCATTTTAAAAAATAGTTTTTGTGAAAAAGGAACCAGGTTTGAAATATGGCAGATGACTCAGATCAGCAAAAGACCACCAGCACTGTAGAGAAGCCACTGGATCTTATCAGGCTCAGTCTAGATGAAGGAATTTATGTAAAAATGAGAAATGACTGAGACGTACGAGGAAGATTGCATGCTTATGATCAGCTTTTAAACATTATTTTGGGAGATGTAGAAGAGACTGTGACAACTATGGAGATTGATGAAGAAACTTATGAGGACATCTATAGATCAACCAAGCAGAACACTCCAATCCAAACAGTGCTGTTTATACAAGGCAATGGGCTTGTATTAGTAGCCCCTCCATTGAGAGTTGGCTGATACCAAGACTTTATTCTGTGTGGAAAATTAGAGACTCTGGACAGTAGCCTCTGTGAGAAAAGCTGGTGTTCAGAAGAACAGCCTGTGATATTTTTTGATATTTAGAAATAATCAAGGAACCCTCTACCCTTAAAATGCATTTACTTCCAGATAATTCCTAATCTAAGTGGCCTAACACTCATTCTTAGATTTCTGATACCACACCTACCAATTAATGTAAGTGTCATATGGCAGGACTTTTTTTCAGTGATTTAATTTGTCTCTTCATCTTGTAAGCAATTATATTTTTAAATTAAATTTATCTTTTGGGTTTTTTTTTAAAAATAGTTTTTGTAGGATTGGAATTAATCATTCTTTAATTGTTTGGTAGAAGTCACTTGTAAATCCATCTGGTCCTGGGTTTTTTTTTTCATAGGGAACTCATTTATAACTTCTTCTAAGATAGAATTATTTAAGAATTCTATTTCTTTTAATTTGGACAATTTATATTTTTATAAATATTCATCTATTTCACATAGATTATCAGTTTTATTGGCATATAGGTGGGTTAATTAGCTCCTAAAATTGCTTTAATTTTATCTTTATTGGTTGTATGGTTACCCTTTTCATTTTTGATATTGATAATTTGGTTTTCTTCATTTTTTTAATCAAATTAACCAGTGGTTTATATATATATATATATATATATATATATATATATATATATACACACATATGTATGTATACATATGTGTATATATATGTATAGTTTTGGTGGGTTTTTTTGCTCAGGAAATTAGCTCCCAGTTTTATTTGTTAGTTCAGTGTTCTTGAGTTTTTTGTACTTTCAGTTTTATTAATCCTTTGATTTTTATGTTTTCTGTTTTGGTGTTTAATTGGGGATTTTAAATTTGTTCTTTTTCTAGTTTTTTTTAGTTGTATGCCCAGTTCACTTATCTGCTTTTTCTCTCTTTTATTGATATATGCATTTAGAGGTGTAAAATTTCCCCTAAGTACTGCTTTGGCTGCATTTCACAAATTTTGGTATTTTATCTCATTGTTATCATTCTCTTTAATGAAATTATTGATTGTTTCTATGATTTGTTCTTTGACTCACTCATGCTTCAGGATTTACTTATTTAGTTTCATATTAACTTTTAATTTATGCTGCTAAGGCTCTTTATTGAATGTAATTTTTATTATATTATGTTCTGAAAAGGGTGCATTTAATATTTCTGCATTTGTTTTTGAGGTTCTTATGCCCTCCAACCTACTTATAAGAATATCTTTTAACAAATCCCTTTTGGACATTTAAATCTTCTTGTGTTATGGGCTTCTTTTTCCATTTCCTACTGTGTATGCTAAGTAATATTACAACTCATTTGGAAAGACATTTGCCACCAGATGAAAGAAATGAAGTGCATCAAAGAAACTGATCAGTCCTCATGATTTTTACATTCCTTACACTCAGAGAGCCCTCGTTCCATTTGCTCCAAAAAATGGTCCTAATTTAAGAAGGGATTCTTGTTCAGCTATCAGTTGCACTAGATAGCTGTTGAAGTCCCTTCTAAATCTGAGGTTTTTTGGTTATGTGGGGGAAAAGGGGGGGAAAGATCTGGTGGTAATAATGAATAATAATGATAGCTAATATTTACAGAGCACTTTAAGGTTTGTAAAACTCCTCACATATATTACGTGATTTGATCTTCACAACAACTCTGTGAAGAATCACAGCTAGTAAGTGTCTAAGGCAGGATTTGATTTCACTACACCACTCAGGGATAAACTGGTTGCCATGCAGTCTTGAAGTATAGCTGTAGATAAACCATTTGAGAGTTCTCTGGCTTGCATAGCAACCAACATGGCACCCCTTTGCAGGATCCATCCTCCCGCTTCTGAGGAAGTACAACCAATCTTTGCTAGCGTGAATACAAACATTTTCCCTCTTAGTCAGCCTTCTTGCAAGTTGCCAGCTGAATTTGATGGAGAAAATCATGCCCAGTCTGAAATAAAAGTTATCAGTCATCTTAGTTTATTTCTAGGAAGTTATAAATCATCTTTAGTTTATCTCCAGATAAACTTGCAGATCTAAGGATTTTTTTTTTAATCTCTCCCTTTTTCTCTCTCACTCTTCTCTGAATGCCTCTGTTTAGAACATGAATAGATGAACAGCTCTGGTAACGTTCTCTTAAAATGCTTCAACTTTGCTCTGCAAGTGGCTGCCCATTTTGGCTTATTTGTGTTAACAATGAACTAGAGTGAAGCTAATGAGAAGGTTATTTTGGGGGCCTTGGAAACGGCAGTAAAGGAAAATGACAGTTCCCACAGAACCATAGGGTGACTGAAATAGAAAGATGGTAACTGGCCTCCCTCTATAGAAGCAGGAAAAGTAGGCTGGCGAGGACTGATGATAGCACTTTGAGCTGCTTGGTTTTCTTATTAGCATGTTCAGCCTCTTTGTGAGCAAGTTTCCTTGCTGCCGTGGAGACAAGGACAAAAGAGTCCATTTAAATGAGACAGTGGCAGAGGTTTCTTATTGCAACTGCCCCTTTGCACCAGTCATCACTATGGTTGACTTCATAAGTGTCCGAGAACGAAGAAAGAAACAAGAGTACGCCATAGGGGTGGCTCTCTTGTGAGACTTCATCTAGATCAGCAATGACAAGGCTGCTATATGGACATCAGCAGAGGAAAAGAAAACTTTTTGTTTGGCAAGGTGCTGCCCAGTTTTATCCCTGCTGGTTACAGTTATGTGTGTACACATCTTTAACCTCTTACTGGTTATAAGCCCCTTGAGGGAAGAGACTGTGCTGTTTTCCAAACTTGTATCCTCAGCATAGCCTGGTGCCTAGTTCATAAGATCATAGATCGAGGGCTGGAAGGGACCTTAGAGGTCATTGAGTCCCCTTATCTTACAAATGGGAAACTGGGGCTCAGAGAGATTAGATGATCTATTTGTCTAAAGTCACAGAGGAAGTAAGTAACAGAATCTGAATTTGAGCCTGAACATTCATTGAACTGGGTTGAATTCTAGATAGGTGGTTAGAGACCATAAGCCCAGGGGGAGGCTTCTGATGGGCTGTTGGGTGGCCACAAGGAAAAGTGGTGAGATTAGTATTTTAGTAGCTCTGCCTATAGTCTTTGAGCCCTGACAGATTTTTGACAAATTCACCTGCTTGCCAACGGCTCTGTAATCATTGTGTCATTTCTTATACAGGAAGGCCCAGAGTCTTCAAATGAATCAATTTCTCTTGCATCTCAGATGCAGATTGTTGTTGAAACCTGAGTTCTGTTTACCTCTTTCACTCTGCATATTTTAGACCCACTGAGAAAGAACTGCTGGTTGAGTTGCTGGTACCAACTCTATCTGCATATTTCTTCAGTCTCTTCTGTGTCTGTCTGTCTTTCCTTTCACAGCCAAGCCCTGGTCGCTTTGTTAAATGTCACAATAGCTTGGCTGAAGCTGAAAAGGGGAAATCCATATATGGTGTTGATAGTAAGGAGAATTTGTTAAGTTGAAGAATAACGAGGGCTTTTTTTTTTAATAGGGCTTGTGGCTGTTAGAGTTTGTCACCATCAGGCCTTGTAGCAATATTCCTTTTTACTGAATTAGCTGGTCTTATGATCCAGTTCCTCATTTCTACTCACTGATGTCTTTAAAATTTCAGCAAAATGAAATTCTTTTCCTTTTTCTTCCCTCTGCCCTTTTTGGACAGATCCTATTCCAAGGAAAGTTTAAGAAGTATACACTTGGCAATTTAAGATGAGGGTGTGGAAAAATGTATTTTTTCATCCCTTGAAAGCATTTCTAGTCTCTTAAATCATAGCTGGTTAGCTAGAAAATGTGATGGTTACTAACCTCGGTAATAGAAACAGCTATTTCATTTTAAATCAGCCTTGCAAGTATCTAGCTGCCTTGGGCAAGTTATTATTTGTATCAGGCAAATAATAAAGAATTCTCGCTTCATCTTGCCACTTGAGTACCCTTTGTGGAGTTGGTGAGTTAACAAAAAATTTCCGTGGACTAATAAATTTGGGGTATTTGTTGGCAAGGCTATTGAGATGCTTAAAGTTTCATGTGACATACTGCAGAAATTTGCTTTCATTGTGATAACTTTTAAAGGGTTGTGGTTTTTTTTATTAGTCAGAAAAATTTATCAATGATCCCTAGACACTTGGAAATTTCCAACTTTGAGAGTTGAGTTATTTGCATAATCAGTGAGCAAAAATAACCTTAAATTGCTTTTTGTTACATAGCAACTTAGAATAAATTTTCACAATTCATATTAATCATATCGTATATGTGTCAGAGGCACAAATGGTTTAATACATTTTCTTATTTGTGATATTCAATGTGATTCAGAATGAATTCTGAATATTTATAATTGGCTAGTATGTGTCATATACCTTCTTACTCTCAGCAGTGTGTGAATAATTGAAAAGTTGCTTCATTCTGCCGTGGTTAAAAAGGATGGCTGCATCTCTCTCTCTCTCTCTGCCATCAGCAAGCATACAGCAATTAACTCAAGAGTCTGTAACCCCAGTAGAGTAAACAGCCATGCTCCAGCAAGGAAATTTCTAATATCATTAGCATACCTGGTTAGAAGGTCAGAGAGACAGGGCTGAAGGAAGGGCAGGTTTTTATCATTATTGGCCTGAGCTCAGGGTGACTAAACAACTGTCCGAGAATCCACCTGTGCAAAGAGGATTAACCTTCCGTATCCCCGGGTATCCTCAACACTACCCATCTTTCAGGGAGCTAAATTGTGACCTGGAATATTTGTTGTTATTGTTATTGTTGTCATGATGTTATTGCATCTTTGATAATTGGCTGAGTTTCTACCTCCTACCATTTACCTTTACTTGATTACAGAATTCCCAGCTCTTGTGTGAGTATGATGACCAAGCTTAACCTCAGAGAAGAGATTAAAAAAAAATGTACCTCCCTTGGTTCTTTGCAGCAGTGAGGGCTATGGGTATGGAACATTACATATAATACTGTCATATTTAATTGTTGTATTGGTTAGTTTTGCTATGCTGCTTTTTTTATTCTTTTTTAACTCTTTGTTATGAGGAATGGGTCTCTGGATTTGGAGGGGTAAAGTTCCATTTAGGAAGGAACATATGTAAAACAAATCAATAAAATATCAATAAAAATTAATTTTTTAAAAATCCCCAGCATTGACAGAAATGGGACCTGCAACAGACAATGCAACTTTAAAATGAAACCTTCCCATTTCACTAGGCCCCACCTTTACCCCACTGAACTCTAATCCCAGTTTATATTCTCATTGCTTCTGCTATGCCATGGTCTCTCCTTTATGGTTTGTACAGTAAATAATTCAGATAATACAAGTTGCATGAATTCTGCATTCTCATATTTTGCTTTTGTCCATTTCCATTATTATATCTCAGAGTACCTTTTTAGTACTAGATTTTAGAAAGAGTTAAAGGCAATTGACATTAAATTTATAATTGTTTAAATAATTGAGAAGGCATAATAAAGTTTTGATTTTAGTTGAATGGTTCATAATTTAGGGAAGAGGACAGAAATAGCATAACTAAAATAATTTGTTGGATGGTTTTGGGGTTATGTTGTGGTTCTCTTCTTCTCCTGCCCCCTCCCCTATTACTTAGTGTTTCCTTTGAATTCATGTAAATTTTTTCTTTTCTTTTTTTTTTACCTAATCTTTGACTGGATTAGCAATTGAAAAGTGAAAATGCTTAAATAAACAATTCCTGATCCTCATTTGTGTATATTTCCCATTTTTGTAACCAAGGTCATTGCCTTAACAAACCTTTCTCAGTTTGATATTATTTAGTATTTTATGATAATTGTAAAGGATGACATTAAATTTTGATGCTTCATGAATTGGAAGAGCCAACAAAGTAACACATTTGGCATCTAAACCAGATTAGTTGTGTTCCGGGAATCTCTGTTGAACATTAATTTTCCTTGCAATTCAAAACTGAAAGTAAAAGCAATAGCGAAAGTGTGTTTCTCAAGACCATGTCTTGAGAAAATTTGGAACTCAAAAATTTTTTTGATATGGTTGTTAAAAATAGTCTTTACGTGTAACTGGGGAAAAATAAAGTATCATTTTTAAAAAAAAAGGCCATGTCTTAGTGGTTTAGAGAACTGATAATTTTTAGTGTTCATTGTATGTCACACATACTGATGCAGAGTGAAGTGAACAGAAGCAGAACAATTTATAGAGTAACAGTGACATTGTAAAGAAAAACAACTTTGAAAGACTTAAAACTCTGATCAGTGCAATGACCACCATTGTCTTTGGAGAATCTATGATAGAGCTTGTTACCCACTCCTGACAGAGAGGTGATGGACTCAAGGTGGGTCATACATTTTTGGACATGACTGCTGTGTAGATTCATTTTGCTTGATCATGTATTTATTACAAGGTATTGTTCTTTTTTTCTTTTTCTTCCTCCTTGGCTTTTAATTGGGGAGAGAGTGTCAGACAGCAAAGGGGTTAGTAATTGTGATACCAAAAAAAAAGTCAGAAGGAAATGTAGATAATAATGTTGAAAATAATGCATGGGATTTTTGTTTTTGTTTTTATGGTTTGAAACACAGATCATGGTTTTATATGCAGCCCTCTTTTGTGTTTTTATATATACATATATAGAAATAGTCTATTTTTGATGTTTAATTTCAGAATTAAAAAAATTCTAAGTTCCATATAACTTTAATTCTATGATTATACAGGGCTATAAAAGATAAAAATTGAAAGGAAAAAACAAGAAAATCTTAGAGAAGATGGAATAGAACCATGTGCCAAGTATGGACTTGACACACAGTTACATGTCAGGGTTCCTTGGAACAATGTCCTGAGGATAGAGGACCTTCAGATCTGTGAAGAAAATGAAATGTGCCTTACAGCATATTCAAAAGTACTTTAAAACTCCAGCCTCACATGCTGAGTGTCTCCATTAGGCGTAACTAGATTAAGATTCAGCAAGGGCTAGGATGAGGGAAGGGATACTTCCAAGAGCCACTGTTGAAGAAAAATAAGAATATGGGAAAATTGTCTTTCAGATATATGAAGGGTTTGGACTGTGAAAGGAGACCTGCACTTAATTGTACCTTCTAGAAGGTACAATTAGGACCAGTGGTAGGAGTTATAGGAAAGCTGATTTTGACTCACTATAAGGAGGAACTTCAAAGAGCTGTTTTTAAAATATGAGATGAGGTGGGAGGGAGAAAAGGTGGATTTATGTTCATTGGGAAATGTTAATTTAAATGAAAAATTTTAAATCAAATGGACTGCCATGAGAAGTAATGAATTTCCCATCACTGAAGAGCTTCAAACAGATTCTGATGATGACTGTTTGTCAGGGATGTTGAAAAGAGGATTCATTTTTCAGGTAGGAACTAGACTAGGTGGTCTCCAAGGATCTTTCTAGTTCTTAAGTGCTTGTGATGCAATGAGTCAAGCCATGCCACAAACCTAAGAACGCTTAGTTGTGACCATGTAAAAAGGGATGCCCCCAAAATTCTAATATGGATGACCTCTGTTCTCATTCTTTTGCCTATCCTTCAGTCTGTGTTAAGGAGAGTTTGTGTTTGAGTTTTGCATTAAAAAAAAAATTTAATGTACTAAACCTGCATTTGGAGCCTTAAGGAAATGTCTCTTTCTGAATTCTAGATTCATAAAAGTATATAAGATATTCATGAAAACGCATTTATTAAGGGGTAGATTCCAAGTGTAAGCTAAGAAAAGGAGTTTGTAGTGATGATGCTCTGTATTTGTAAGGCCCTGGGCTGTGAATATATAAGGTAAATAAAGTGAAGTTAAATATAAAACACATGTTAAAAGTATATATATTTAAATTTGGTTAGTTTTTAAGCTTTGAAAAATTTTTGTGTGTTTTATAAATGATGCATGTAAAATGATTATCACTGTGAATAGCATGAATAATAAACTAAATACAGATTTCATAAAATGTATTTTTCTTTCTTTTTTGTTTTAGTCAAATATGAAAGTCAAGCCAGTAAATATTGGAATAATTTTTACAAGATTCATAAGAATAAATTTTTCAAGGATCGTAATTGGCTGTTGAGGGAATTTCCTGAAATACTTCCAGTTGGACTACAGACTAAAGAAGAGAAGGGGAAAATGTCTTGGGATCATGTAAAAACTAATGCCACAGACTCTTTCTCAAAAATAGACTGCCCAGCCATGCCTAAAGGAGTAGAGACTTGTAAAAATGATTCTGTTGGTGATTTTGCCTACAGCCAAAGTGAAATAAGGTCTGGTGACAGCCAACATCCTAAAAAGAAGAGAGGAGAGGCTGCAAAGACCAATTTGTTCCCTGGCAGCCATGCCACTTTCAGGATCCTGGAGGTACTGTACTAGGAAAATGTGGGCAGAAAGTCTCAGACAGTGAATAACCTGAAAGTGGACAATCTGTGTAATTTTTTTTTAGTGGCCCTGTTTGCATTTAGGGATTTCAAGTCTCTAGGCAAATGAAAAAAGAAAAAAAATAACTGGCCAACAAGATCTGGTTCCAGACTGAAGTGCCTAAAGAAGTTGACATGCATAGAGGATTATGTAAGGGAGTAGAATCAGTAACCAGTACCATCATCGTGGCTATTGTCTCCAGTGATGCAATTTGCAACCCAGTGTGCCTGGCTACAATTTTTTCTCTTAATCTATTTCTCACATTTATTGTATTTAGGTAAATGAAGGAGTGACAGTTCTAGTATGACTACTTCTTGCTTATCTCTTGAGGTAATAGTGTGCTATTCAATACATGCAATACATGCAAAGCATCTATTGTGCTTTAAGGCCCACAGGGTTCCTTCCTGCTAGGTAGATAGTGAAACTGTTATTGTGCCCAATTTGCAGATGGGAAAGCTGAGGCATAGAGAAGATATACATACATCACAAAGCTAATAAAGTGTCAGAACAACTTCAACATTAGGATGATGAAAATCAGAAACCATTCTAAACCTAAAAATGCTTTGGCTAGGGAGACATTTGCTGTATTGCTCTGATTTTTATTTGCCCTCTTTTTTTTTATTTTAGGTTGGCTGTGGTGCTGGAAATAGTGTTTTCCCCATTCTGAATGCGCTGAAGTGAGTATTAGATATTCCGTTAGCAGGCTATCAGGAAAATTATAGAAAGCTGTAGTCTTGCAAATAATATTTAGTGTCTGTGCTTGTCAGTGAAAGCCAACTGAAAGGAGGTAGCCAGCAGAAGAAGAATTGCCTAGTGTTGTGTGTAGTAAGAGGTCACCTGAAAATGTTGCTGAACAGCTGTTCATTCCCCCATGGAAAATTGCTGTAACTTCTTGTTGTTGAGTCATGTCCAACTCTTCATGACAGCATTTGGGGTTTTCTTGGCACAGATAGTGGAGTGGTTTGCCATTTCCTTCTCCAGCTCATTTGACAGATGAGGAAACTGAGGCAAACAGAGTTAAGTGACTTGCAGGGTCACACAGCAGCTACTAAGTATCTAGGTCCAAATTTGAACTCAGGAAGAGTAGTCTTCTTGACTCATGCCATAACTTACAGTTATTTAAAACAACAAAGAACTCTGATGTGCTTGTGTGTTTGTGTGTGTGTGTGTGTGTGTGTCTGTCTGTCTGTCTGCATCTACCAGAATAATACACAATTGGAATCATGGGACATAAAAATCTAAGAACTAGCAGGAACTCAAGAGACCATTCAGCCTTCTTCTACCGGATGTTATAGATGAGGCAACTGAAACTATGAAAGTTAAGGGGCTTGATTACAATCACACAGTAGAATTTTTGGCAGAGCTGGTACCTATACCCAGGTCTCTTGGCTCATAGTGGAAGACTTCCTCACTTCCCCCCACCAAACATCACAGTGTTAGCTGTGAATTTCGAGGCTTTGGAAAGGAAGTCACTCTTTAAGAGTAAAGATGTACTTAGTACATAAAAATAGCTCACATTTCTATAATGCTTTTAAGGTAAGGTCTCCAAAGGGCTCGTTTCATAATAGTCCTGCGAGGTAGATAGCGAAGTTACTATTATGTTCATTTTCCTAGTGAAGGAGCTAACTGGGTGACCTGCCCAGCATCACATGGCTAAGAAAGGTCAAAACCAGAATTTAAACCCAAATCTCTTAATTCCAGAATCCAGCACCATTTATAATATAGTGTTTTATCAGAGAGTTTGGTTTAACACACACACACACACACACACACACACACACACACACACACACACACACTTGCTTCCTGCCTTTGTTACCTGGGGCACGTCTCTTTGTGGCAAGCCTTTCTGGCTCCTTAAATAGGGGATTGGACTAGCTGGGCTCTGAGCGCCCTTCCAGGTCAACATCTGTGATCTTAAGATCCTACTCATAAGATGTTTTATTGAGCATTTTTATTAAATGACTTGAGGTTGAAGGTGGGAGAACAGAACTTAGAAAAATAGGGCATGATGGTGTGGATACTGACTTGACTCAGACGTTCTTTTCCTGATCTGTCCCCTCCAACTCATATACCTTTCCTCTTGAATGTTTTTCCAGGATAAAGAAAACACGTTGCCTCACAGGGCTTTCCAAATCACTTCCTTTCAGTCTTCCAGATACCATTCTTAAAGGAACAGGACTTTGGATCTGTTGGTTTTTAGTGGTCAAACACTGCTTGCAGTTGACAAAATCATTGATTCCTAAAAGAGCTGTTTTGGCTCTACTCCCATTTGGCCCTTCCCTTAGCCTCTCGAATACAGATTTTTTTATCCCCGTATTATCCTCAAAGTGATTTTTTTTCCTTCTGAGCTCATGGTTGTAGGGCCAAGCAGTCCTGTGTAAAGACTATGAGTTTGAAAAGTAAAGTGGTAAATTCATTTCCACAAAAATAGCCTCATGCCTGTGGGCAGTAAATACAGACACACTCTGTACTACTCATTAAGAAATTATTCATATAGTACTTTGTGATTTCTCTTTGCTTATATTTTTTATTTACTTTTGCCAGTGTTTATGCTATGAGCTAGATTAGAAGCTTCCTGAGGGCAGGAGTCTTCTTTCATCTTTCTTTTAGTCTTCTGCAGCCTAGCACAAAATACAGTAGGTGCTTAGTAAATATTTGTTGATTGATAACTTCTAATGCCCAAGCTGATGGTTGTTTCTGTTTTCTAACCTTTCTTACATCTAATGATGATAATTTTTTAAAATGACTGAAAATCCTTTTCTCTTTAGTCTCTAACCCTTGCTTCTTGATAACTTTTTTTTCCCTGAGGATACATACCCACATATTGGGAACTGTTGTTGCCCAGTGAACTGAGATAATTAATTTATTTTCAAAGCAAGGTCAGTTTACTGCATTTCAAAGGAAGGAACAAATATATATTTTTCCCCCTTAAAAACTGAATTTTATTGCATGTGGAAAGTGGAGGATTAAAACCTTGGATTATTGTACTTATCCAGCAATTTGCAGTTACAGAATACCTTACCATAATTAGCCCTCTGAAAAGGAGAGGTCAGATCATTTTCCAAATACTATTTAATTCTTAAACCCCCTGCCAAGAGAGTGCCCAGTATCGTGGTAGATTCTAGTGATATTTACACCTGCCTGCTGGGAATAGGGCCAAGGCTGTCAGCTGGTTTCACAAAATGCCACAGAAAGTTATTGGGTGGTCACAAGTTTCAAACTTAAAACTGCTGATGCAGGAGGGAATTTATTCATTAGCCTTCATGGTAAAGTAAAAGCCTGCTTTCCCCTGGCCCTCACACTGTTCTGGTCTGCATCGTTACCTGTGTCGTGAAGACCGAGAGCAACTACCTTGCAAAACAGAAGGCAAAGGTTCATTCACTTCAGATCAGTGTAATTCCACAAACATTTATTGATCACCTTCCACATGCATGTCTGCCAGTGGTTACAGAGATACATCACAGGACCGTAGGCTTGCAGCTAAAGGGACCCTGGGGGTCGGCTCTTCCAGGGCTCTTCCTTAACAGATGAGAAACTGAGACCCAGAGACGTTAAATGACTTCCCTGGATCACACAAGTAAGAAGTAGCAGAGCTGGGACTGGAATCCAGACCCTTTGGTGCTAAAGCTAGCACTCTTTTTATAGTTCCACATCAGTGGGAAATAGGTTCTGATCTGCAGGGTAATACAGCCTAAAGAGGGAAAGTCAGGTAACAAAAAAAAATGAGGCAGGGCAAGCAAAGGGAGAAGTAATACAAGGGAAGATAATTGCAAGGGAAGAGTCGGGCAAAGTGCTGTAAGAAATATGGGGAGAAGGAGCTCAATTCTGCCTGGGTGGATGAGGAAATGTTTCTTAGGATGGCTCCCATTTGAGTTGGGCTTTGAAAGCAGATGAGGGGGTACTCCAGGAGAGATAATGAGGGTAGGCTACTCCAGCTCAGGGGATAATACAAACAGAGGCCTGGAAATAGGAGACAGCAGGACAAGAACAACAATAGTAGCACGTATGCATATATACACACGTGCATGTGTGTTATACATGTGTGTGCTATGTGCAAATGGATGTATGCATAAATGTGTCAATACCATCCATGTACATTTTAAGGTATATATGCCTTATGGCATATATTTCATATATTTTATATATACACACATACACATATATACACACAAATATGTAGTCTGTGTATCTAAAACATATTTAAATATATCACACGTGGTATGTACATTAAGGGGGGGTGTGCACACATGTACACACACACACACACACCCCTCTTAAAATTTGCAAAGCATTTTCCTTACAACAACCCTATGAGGTAGGCAAATATTATTATTCCCCACTTTAAAAAATATTTTGTCAGTCAGTAAACATATTTAAACACCTTCTGTGTGCTGGGCAACAAAATGTTTTGTAGATACATTTTGGTTTTTATACTACAAACATTCCCCAATAACCACCTGATCATATATTCCCATATTTAAAAAAAAATGTTGAAGAAATCTGTCTGATAATGGTGACCAATAAAAGAGAAGAAGGGTTTTCAGCATCAGTGCCGTGGAACCTGCATTGTTCATTACAATTTATATGAATCGTGTTGTCTTCATTTACATTATTGTAGTCATTGTATGCATTCTCTTGGTTGTGATTTCTTTGCTTCACATCATTTCATATGTGGCTTCCTACATTACTCTGAATTCTTCAAACTTGTCATCCGTTTATGTTAGAAAACTGGGGCAGTTAGATGGCACAGAGTATAGAGTGCTGGGCCTGGAGTCAGGAAGACTCATCTTCCTAAGTTCAAATCTGGCCTTGGATATTTACTAGCTGTGTGACCTTGGGCAAGTCACTTAACTCTGTCTGCCCCAGTTTCCTCATCTGTAAAATGAGCTAGAGAAGGAAATAGTAAACCACTTCCAGTATCTTTGGCAAGAAAACCCCAAATGGAGTCACAAAGAGTCAGACACTATTGAAACAACTGAACAACAAGAAGTTATGGAAATTTTCCAAGGGGGAATGAACAGTTGTTCAGCAATATTTTCAGGTGACATCTTATTAAACATGAAACTAGACCCTAAGACAATTCAGACACAATTAAAGAACTGAACAACAAAATAGTGTAACTATATGTCATAGCATTGACATACCAAGATTTGATCAGCCATTCCCCAGTCACTCCAGCACCCACTTTGTTCCCATTAGTTTTTTGTTTGTTTATAATACTGTTGTGAATATTTTGGTATATATGGGATCTTTCTTCCTATTATTGACCTCTTTAGGGTACATTTTCAGGAATGGTCGACTGGATCAAATGGTATGAGCACTTAATGATTTTTCTCAAGTGACTTCAAATTATTTTCCAGAAAGTTTGGAGCACTTCATAACCCCACCAACAGTGTATTAATATGCCTGGCTTCCCATAAACCTCTCCAATATTAACTATTTCCTTTTTTTGACTGCCTTTGCCATTTTTTTTGACCACAAGAAATATGATGGATGTGAGGTGATAATTGAAGCCATAGAGATGAATAAAATTACCAGGTAAGAAAAAAAGAGGTCCAAGGACAGAACCTTGGGTGTGTAAGGAGGGAAAGAAGGATGAGGAACCAGTAAAAGGTAGAAGAGCCAGAGAAGAAATAGTGAAGTAGAGTAGAAAGAATATACTGCAATATCACTCAAGCCAAGATAAATGACTGGTTCATCACGTCTGCCTGCAGAGAGGGTGAGGAGGATAAAGACAGAATAGTTTAGACCAGTGGGTTGCAACCTGAGGCCAGTGGAACTCTGGTTATGGAAGGCATCCACAAATTCATATGCTAATCCATAATTAAGCAAGCATGACTTTTGTTAACTGAATAAATATGTCTCAGAATATGTATTGCTATTTTTTAAACATTTAGATAAATAATCTAATACAGATTCACTTAAAAGCATTGCGGAATTCATAATAACCTTCTGTAACGTGTTTTCTTAATCCATAGTTATTGTTAATACCACTATGAATGTGGAGGCCTGTGACATTTTTTGATATTATAAAAGGGTCTTCATTCTCAAAAAGGGGTAGGTGGAGGCTTAATCTATTTAATCACTAAATATTAGAGTTGTTATATTTGAAAGTCTTCTGAGGAAGAAACTGTGTATGTGCCCTCTTGTTTGTTGTCCTTTGTATCATGCCAACCCCCCACTATTAAGTACTATTTGAATGAATTTCAGAAGATTGTGATTCTGGTAATGTTGGCCATTGAGTAAAATCTGTCCCACCAACCAAAGGCCTGGTTACCTAAGGGGTAGGAAACCAAGGACTGGAATAGATGGAGAAAATAATCTCAGCCAACTAGCATGTGGATCTCTCTTTAGTCTTAGTTTCCTTTTTTTTTTTTATAACCAGCTCCTATTCATCACACATTAACTTATTCAGCTAGATCTTATATTGAATGCAAATCCCTGGAGCTGCAGAATGAGTGTATTGTGTGTGAACATAGTATTCATCCTCCAGAAATATGTAGGTGTGTAACAGGAGCCTGATTGAGACTTTGCTAAATGCATATTTGTGCACCTATTTCATAGGATTATAGAAGCATTGATTTAGAGCTATAAGGGGCCTCAGATCATCGAGTTCAACTCACTTGTTCTATAAATGGGGAAACTGAGGCCCAAGGTCACACAAGCAGAGTGAAAATTGAACCCAGGCTTGAGCCTTGGATCCTCTGACTTTAGAAATAGTGATGGAACAGCCTCTCTTGGTAGATAAAAGACATTATGAATCTCAAAGTTTTTTATTAATAAATCTCTTTTATTATTACCTTTATAGCCTGCTCTGTGTGATTTAGGGCTCATTGCCCCAAACCTGCTTGTTGACTCCTGCCATCTGAGCCAAGCCTTATTCCTACCATTTGTCTAACCTATTTCCCCTTCCTCTAGCTAGCCACACCTCTTGCTCCTTCAAAACTTAGATCCTTGATGAAATCTTACCTAGCTAACCTCGTTTTCAGGAACCTTCCAAAAATTTGTGACCCTGGGCAAGTCACTTAACTCTGCCTCCGTTTCCTCATCTGTAAAATGAACTGGAGAAGGAAATGGCCAACCACTCCAGTATCTTTGCCAAGAAAACCCTAAATGGGGTCACAAAGAGTCAGACACAACAGAAATGGGATTGAACAACAACAAGAGATAACAAGCAGGATGAGAGAATCATGACAACAGAAATAGAGACATCTGGAAGGAGTACTAGGAGTTACTGTCTTAGCTCCCCCAGCACCTAGCCTAGTTCATTTTACTTGTCCTCTCTGGATTTTCATGCTACTGCTTCCTTGGTTCTCCTCCTGCCAGCCTGGCTACTTCTTTTCTGAATTATCATCATGGCCCATTCCTCATGGTTCTGCCCTTTTATTTTTATGTCCTTTCTCTTGGTGATCTCAGATTCTATCTCAAGATCATGAGTATTGGACATCTTGAATTGGAGAGCCTATGGGACATACAGGTAGAGATATCTAGTAGTCAGTGACAGATGTGGAACTGGACCTCAGAGGAGACTGAAGAGGGCTGGATATATAGATTTGGGAGTGATATGAGAGGAGGTGCCAGGAGGTGAGAGTCAAATCCACATGAACTGATGAGATCATCAATAAAGAGACTGCAGAGAGGAAAGGAGGGGCCAAGACAAAATCCTTAAAGATCTAAATTCTTTTGTCTTTCACTCATTTTTTTCAGTCATGTCCACTCTTCATGACCCCATTTGGGGCTTTCTTGGTTAAATGACTTGCCCAGGATCACACAGCTGGTAGGTGTCTGAGGCAGGATTTGAGCTCAATTTCTGTCTTCCTGACTTCAGGCTTGGCACTCTATCCACCTCACCATCTAACTACCCTAAATTCTATGATCCTGAGTAATTATAATCCTGATAATGATCCTGATCATTAAAATCATGGCTGACGTGTATATAGTGGTTTAAGGTTTGTAAAATAATCAGTAAACATTTATGAAGCACCTACTATGTGCCAGGTGCTGTGCTAAGTGCCAGGAATACAAAAAGAGGCAAAAGAGAGTCTCTTCTCCCAAGGAGTTTACAATTTAATGACATGGTATAATCTAGAACACTTTATGTACATCTCCTTTGAGCCTCACAAAGACTGCAATGTATTGTTACCTTCATTTTACAGGTGAAGAAACTGAGGTTCAAAAGAGGTTAAGCCCAGGGTTACACATAGCTAGTAAGTGTCAGAATTGAGATTTAAATCCAGATTTTCCTGACCCAAGTCTGGCTCTAGTTGTACAGATAATAAATGCTGTGTACATTCAGATAGAGAAGATTATTTTAGTTTTACTCCTTTGCAGATGCCCAAGAAATCCTTTTACTGCTTGCCCTGGGCTTTGGCTGAGGTTGCTTCATTCAACTGTAACCAGAGTTACTGGAATAACTAGTACTGCTTCCACTGTTGGCCATCTTCAGTTAGTCATTTGACAAACATTTATTAAGTTCCCATGACAGAAAACAAAAAACAATGTCACTGTCTTCCAGGAGTTTACTAGGAGATACAAGAAAAACACAGTTAAGTAAATACCAGATGATTTAAGGAGAGGGAGAGTACTAATAGCTGGGGAAATCAGAAAGGCTTTGTGCGCAAGATGGCACCTGAGATGCTTAAAGCTAAGAATTCTGAGAGGTGGAGATGAGGAGGGAGTGCATTCCAGTCTTAGGGAATGGCATGTGTACACAAAGGCAAAGAGATATATTGCTGAGTTTAGGGAAATGGCTTGTAAATACAGTTTGACTGGATCATATTATGTGTGAAAGAGATGATACAAAATTAGTCTGGAAAGGTACTAGATTCTTGCCCTTATTAGAAATAGGGAAGTCTTGGGGAGGAAAGGGTTTGTGGTAAGGATTATGAGTTCTGTTTTGAGATGCCAGTAGGGCAGCCAGACGAACATGTCTAGCAAACATTTAGTGATACAGTACTGGAGTTCAGGAGAGACATTGGGCTGGATCTATAGATTGGGGTATTACTTGCCAAATGCAACTCATTTTAATGAGGAGTTCATCATAGAAGAGAGCCCAGGACAGAGCTTTGAAGAAGGACCACCTAGAAATTAGACAGCCACTCAACGGCAACCCTTATCCATATCGTAGGAAGCCTGTTCAGCCATATGAGGTCATACTTGACAAAACAAAGTGTTAAATTCATTCCCATAAAAATATTCTAGTACTTGTAGGCAGAATATATAGTTACTGAAGTCATAATTAGTCATAATTTTTTACCTATTGATTACATGTCTCCACTGCCTTGAGTTAAATAGCTGTTGTATAAAATTAGCCCAGCGTAAAGGCTTTGGAGAATTTGCACAGAAGTCATTTATTTGCTCACTGCTCCAACACACCCAAGGCATTTTAGCATTTTGACGAAGAGGCTAGTTGTGAGGAGGAAAAAGAAATGCATGAACTTGTTTACAAAGCTAATGTCATACTTGATGGTACATCCATATTTTATTGGACAAGGCTGTTGCCATTAGAAGGACTATACAATATAGTCCTACAGCTGTATAGATGATACTTTGTAGCCCCCATACCCAAGAGACAAGAATCCAGATTCTAGCACTGCATGTTTGACATTGTTTTATTTTTACTGTTCATTAATTCATCAACAATTCAAATAATCAGTTAAGTGCCTCCTATATATAAGGCACTATGAAAAAATCATCCCTGCCTTCAAGAACCTTACATTCTTCTGAGTTGTTTGTAGGGTAGTTTATAGAGATATGTAAACATTCCTACATATGTAAAACAGAAGATCATTTGAGGAGAGAGAGAGAGCAGTAACAACCAGGGGATTTGCTTGGGTAACCCAGGTTGAACCTGGAAGAGAGCTAAGGCTTCTAAGAGGTGGTGGTGGGTAAAGAAAGGGTGGAACTCATGGGGGACAGTCTGTGCAAAGGGAGATGAAAGGCTAACTTGGGTTAATAGTTAAGTAAGCCAGTTTGGCTGGAGCATAAAGTATGTGAAAGGAAGTAATGTGCAGAAAGTACAGGCCTCTATACCATTTCCAGACCATCTCCAATGTCCCTTACACCACCCCACTCCTGCCTCACTCTCTTTCTCACCTTATTCTGTATGTTATCTTCCCTATTTGAAAGCAAGTTCCTTAAAGGTAGAGGCTGTTTTCTAGCTTATATTTACATCCCAAACCTGTTTCACAGGGCCTGGAACACAATAAGTGCTTAGTAAATGCTTTATCTATCTCTATGGCATGCCTCAGCAAAAGAGCACGTAAAACAACCAAACATTTCTATTCCTAAGGTTTTTTTATTATTATTTTGGGATATCAGAATAAGAAACAAGAAAAAAAAAGCTTGAGTAACTAAAGTTTTGATTATTGTTGTTAACATTATTTTTGAATATATGGCACAAATATGCACAAATATGTTTTTTTAAATATGCAACACAAAAATACATCACAAGTTGGGCTAAGGTTTTATTTAAAGTGAAGGATTTCCTCAAAGAGGTCAGAAAAGTCTCATTCATACCAAAATATTCATAATTGTGCTTTTTTGTGGTAACAGAGAATTGTAAGCAAAGTAGATGCACATTGACTGGGGCAGGTGAAATCAGCCAGTCAATCAACAAGCATTAATTAGCTGCCTTCTGTGTGCCAGGTGCTATGCTTGGCTCTGAGGATATGAGTAAGTTGTGGTGCATTAATATTAGTGGAGTATTACTGAGTTGTTAAAGAAAAAAAAAGACAAATATGAGGAATTGACAGAAACATGGGATAACTAATATGAACTGAAAAAGAATAAAGTATGCAATTCCAGGAAAACTATTCACATTAACCACAACAATGGAAATGGAGAGAACAATAAAGTAAAACTGAACCTTGTGTGATTGTAGTGATTAGTTGACCCTGGAAAAGAACTAAGAAAATGTACCTCCTTTCCTTGGTTTCAGAGGTGGGGGACAGTGGCTGTAGAGTCATGCATGTACTCTCTGCTGTGGCCAATAGGTTTGGTTTTGATAAACTGCTTTTTTCTTCCTTTTTTCATTTTTCTTCCAAGAAATGGCTGGAAGGATGGAGGGAGGAATATATTCAGAAGTGAATTGTAATATAAAAGCAAAAGGCATCTATTTTTTACAAGCATAACTTGTACCAAAAATAATAATAAAGGGTTCTACCTTGATAAAACTTTGAAAACCACTGTATTAGAAAATATTACAGGATGAGCAAATGCTGTGTGACAGGCAAGTTGTTCAGTTGTTAAAAATGCTTCAGAAATTCAGGGAAAGACAAAGTCACCGAGGGCTGGGGTGTTCTGGAAATTTTTTGTAAGAATGTTGGGACTTGAAGTTGTTGTTTGTCCTTTGTTCTGGAAGAGGACCGTGACATCAGGGAGGTGGTGCCACGACTTGCAAGTGAATTGCATTTAAGTGAGGCAGGGCTGCGCAAAGCCACAAGCCTCACTTTCTCTTCTAAAGCCATCTGGATCCAGTGGCCAGATACAGATCAGGACCACTGGAGATGGCCCAGGGTGCAGTGGGAGACCTTAGCCTTTTTAAATGAAGGCCTTTAACAGGTCTCAGTTTGACTGAGGCAACACCCATTCAGCCATTAAGGCTAGATAAGAAGTAAGATAGAGAATGGCCTCTTTTACCTTGTCAAAAAAAAAAAATCAGTCTGGCAGGGGAAGACCCTCAGAATTTGTGGCCCAAACAATGACCACTATTGTTGGCCAATCAGTGATGACCAGAGTGACTTTGGTTTAAGGCCTGATCCTTAAGAAAGAAATCTAGGTAAACCTCAAGATGTCTTTCAAAGTTTCTTGGACCTGAAGTAGTCTTTAAAGGAAGGGTTAAACTTAGATAAATGGAATACAGTGGAGAATACATTCCACCTTCAGGGAGTGGTGTGATTGAACAACTCAACCCACTGTGCTTAGCCATAAGTACATTCCTTTAATTAGAAGGGAGAGGGGAATAAATAAAAGTGAAGTTTGAAGGTTAGGTAGGAGGCCAAATTGTAAAGGGCCTTGAATGCCAGGCAGAGGGGTTTAGATCAGCCCATAAGTGGTAGAGAGCCATTGAAAGCAGTGCCAATTCAGAAGTAATGTGGGGGAAAACCCCACAGTGCTGCTATAAAAAGCACCATTATTACTATTGCTAATCGTTATTGTCACTTTTTATTGATGATAGTGATGATGATGATGCTAATGAAACCACATAAACAATAGGTCAGGGCCTGCCACACGTTATATAAGGATCCCTATTAATAAGTCATACATGCAATTTCCTCTGTGTGTAGCCTGAATATATCTATGGCAACAACATAATTAGAGTGTTCCCTTGCTTTCATAGGAATGCTCCAGAGACCTTTCTTTACTGCTGTGATTTTGCTTCTGGAGCAGTGGAGCTAGTAAAGGTATCTCTTTTATTGTCTTTATAGGTTGAGAGTACCCCTCTCCCCCTCCCCCCATCTCCATCCAAAGCCTCAAGTATTGGAATAAGATAACATCTGGCCATTTTAAGCTGAATTGTTGTTATTTCTGAGAAAAATATGGTGGCCAGCCAACTCATGAATATATTAACCCCTTACTCTCATTCAGTTTAATTGAAAAAAAAATTTAAGCACCTATTATTAGTGTTACAAATGAGAGGCAATGTAGTATAGAGCCAGCTTCAGAGTTGGGAAGACCTGGGTTCAAGTCTTGCTTCCCACACATTTTGGCCCAAGGCAGGTTCACCCTGAGTAAGCCACTCAACCTCTGAGTGGGGCAACTTTCTAAGACCATTACATTTCACAGCTGGTATTCATTTGCACTGATAGAGTGGATTTGCTCACCTGTGAACACACAGGTTCTGTACCAAAAAAAGGCACTGATGATCAAGATCTCCATGCAAAGTTAGAAAAGAAAAAAAATTATGATTCTGCTGGAGTCGGAATAGAAAGCCTGAAAACATTATCTGCAATGACTATAATAACATAAACTAAAACAACCCGAAAAGACAGCCAGGCTCTGTTTAATTGCAAAGACCATTTTTGATGCGGGTAAACAAATGAGGAAACATAACTTCCTTTCTCTTAAGAAAGAGGTGGAGTGACTACAGGTGGGAATGTCACATATCTCAAAAGAGATAATATTTGTGAAGCACTTAGCATAGTGACTGGCACATAGGTGTTACATAAATGTTAGCTTTTATTCATTATTATTGTTATCATTATTATGTGCCATCAAATTCAGTTGTTTTTACTTAACTTTTGTCAAAAAGGAAAGTGGTTTTGTGGAGTGTTAAAAATAAAAAAAAGTTTCTATAAAACATTTAAAAGCAAAGAAGGAAAGAAAAAGAAAAAAAGGCAAAGCCTTAAACAATGAATAATCAAAGCCTTTATAATCTTTCTGTTGGGGCAGAGGAAGGGGCATAGTGGGGAGAAAGGTGTTCAGATCAGTGATTTTGTGGATTTATGAGAAAGTCCTGGTGTGGGAATTCTCCCCATCATTACAGATAAGCAACTTACAGTCTTAGGGTTTTGTTTGGGGATGCTGATAGGTTGGGAGCAGCCAGTGTGCTCAGTGGAAAGAACACTGGACCTGGAGTCAGGAAGACTCATCTTTCTAAGTTTAAATCTGACCTCAAACATTTACTCACTGTATGACCCTTAACCCTATTTGCCTCAGTTTCTTATGTGTAAAATGAGCTGGAGAAGGAATGGCAAACCTCTCCAGTATTTCTGCCAAGAAAACCCCAAATGGGGTCACAGAGAGTTGGACACAATTGAAATGACTCAACAACACTGATAGGTTAAGTGGTTGTAAAGCACGGTTGTGTCAGAAGCAAGACTTTAACCTAAGTCTTCCTAATCCCAAGGCTGATCTTCTATCTGCTACCCCAGGCTTTCTGTTTACAATCATCTTTTCTTTCTTTCTTTTCTTTCTTTTTTTTTTTTTGGTGAGGCAGTTGGGGTTAAGTGACTTGCCCAGGGTCACACAGCTATTAAGTGTCAAGTATCTGGTCTGAGACCGCATTTGAACTCGGGTCCTCCTGACTACAGGACCAGTGCTCTATCCACTACAACACCTAACTGCCCCACTGTTTACAATTATCAAGGGTATGGAAAAGAGGAAGTATGGACTTGTTCACCATCCCAGATTTTTTGGGCATACCTTTTGAAGACTGAAGAAGGTAATTTTAGGAAAAATCAAAGATTAAGCACTATTTTACAAAGTAAATAATAAATATTTGAAACTTTTTATATGGGCCATATTTATAAATAGTTGCAGATAAGAATTTTGATAGCTTAATGTACATCTGTCATCCGTGAACTTAAGGAAAATTGGAATATTTGGAGCAGTTCTATAACTTTATCAGATCATAGTCATGGTGGGCAGCTTCTGTCATTGATGCCCTAAACAAGGACCAAACTTGGGCGAAATGTTAAAATCGGGGAAGCTTGTCTTTAGGGCTACTGGACTATACTTTGAATTCTCTTTCCCCTTAAAGTGTCAACTTGTAATCTGTGTATCCCATGTCTAAATATTCTCTGTCTTTCTCCTGCCCAATGATCTGATAACCTCATTCTTACAAGGGTGTAAATGACTGAGTTAATGTGACCCTTTAACCTCTGTCAGACCCTTAATACAAAAGGAATGAATCTGTTTGTGACATCTCAAACACATGGAGGATAGCATGGGAAAAGCTTGTTGAGGCTCAGGAAGAGCATCTCAGAGCCCCCCAAATCCTATCATATTGGTGGAAACCTGGCCAGTCGTTTTGTGAGGCCAGTCCTTTTCAGCGCAGAAAAGATTTCATTGTGAAGCTGAATTGACAAACATCAATTCTAATTTCCAAGTGGAAGAAACAGGAGCCCTGGCCTGTAAATCAAGTGTTTCTTAATTCTCTGAGGAAAGTTCCTCAGAAGAAATAAAAAAGATTTGACCTTTTAAATAATAGAAAACAACAAAGCAAACCCATTGAAAGTCTGCTTAATCACTTTGGCATTCTTTACCTTTCTCTTCTTCCATCATGACAGTCCCACGCGTCCTACAGCCCAGCCCAGTGCTCTGCCTTTGTTCATGATGTATGTGATGATGGCTTATCCTACCCTTTTCCAGATGGGATCCTGGATGTCATTCTCTTAGTCTTTGTGCTCTCTTCTATTCATCCTGACAGGTAAGTGAAGACTAGAGGGCAAAGCAAATATGTTAAAGCTTTTATTTTTTTATCACCAGTGGTTTTCAGGAATATCAAAGTGAAATGACAATTCTTGAATTTATTATTTAGCAGGCTACATTATGTATAACGTGCCTTCTTTTAAATGCAGCCCCCCCCCCCTTTTCAGAATTTTAGAAAGAAACTGGTCAAACTACTTCATTAGTGAGCTTTCTGTCACTGTCAAAATGAAGTGAGCATATTCTGGCAAGACACATACCTATTAAAAGTGACAGTGCTTCAAGGAAATTACAAATTCAGAAACAGCCTAATAGGCTCCCGGGGGGTAGGGGGAAGAGGAGCATGGGAACGGCAAGTTCTTGGAGATCAGAAACAAACATCCCTGGTTTAGCATCCTACCAGTGGTTTGTAAAGAGAGGCCAGTCATTCACATGGATTCACAAAGGTTGGTAGTTAGGCTTCTGGGGGGGAAAAAAAAGCAGTCAACTGTGGATTGTTTGGACTTGTCAGATTAATCCATATGGGACCTAAGGTGCCTGTTGTTCCCATCAGAGAGTTTAGCTAAACTTCCTGTTGGTATGGTTTTGGGGAACAATATTCTCTGTGAGGAAGGGAAAAAAACTCTAAAAGAACATTAGAGTTTATTACTTAGCCCCCTTTGTCACATCTCACCACATTGGGAATGTCAAGGTAAGCATGTGGGAAGTTTCTCAAGATTTTCATGACATAGAGACTGGCGTGCTTGACAGATAGCAGAGACAGTGTGCTTAGCTTGAGTCATGCTGGGCTTGGTGATCATCTTCCTTTTCCAAAGAAGCTGGAGTTTCTGGTGTGGGAAGCTTGGTCCTTTCCTACGTAGTTCCATCCCTTCTTAACTTTTTCATCAGAGATGATCACTAGTAAAAGAACAGCAAACTGAACTCAAAAACAGACTCCTGTTTAGATGTAAAAAGCCTTAAGCTTTGGAGCAGGGGAATATTTATGTGGATCTGCCAGCTACACTTTAGCCCTAAGAAACTGCTGTTTTATCACAGTTTCTGTAGATTATTTCTTTCCGTTAATCGACCTAAATGGTGACTTTTTCCAGGTGCTGGTTGGATGATTCAGTCTGTTATTTTGCCTCCCAGTATGAATAGTCAAAAGATGAAATGGAAGGATAAGGAGGAAGATTTTCTGTTCCCTGTATCAACTAGGGAGTGCTTGAATTCTAGATAATAACCAAGAAGGAATATTTGAAATTATTTTGGTCCAAATAATGATTTGGCTTGGATGTCAAAAAGCAGTTTTAAACAGATGTAATAGAAAGCTTTTTATAGTCCAGTGCACTGATTTTTTTTTTAATCAGTTTCATTCAAGTATGATATTAAGTTATTTTTGTCTTCCAGGGAGACTTTTTTTTTTGTAATGGCCATGGTCAGGGTTATTCAGGCCTCCGTGAGCAGACCTGGCCATAACAGAAGCCTGTTCATTTTAAAGGCCTAGATAATTCTACCAGGGGCAGGTAGGTGGAGTAGTGTATAGAGCACCAGGCCTGGAGTTAGGAAGACTCATCTTCCTGAGTTCAAATCTGGCCTCAGACACTTATGAGCTGTATGACCCTGGGCAAGTCACTTAACCCTGTTTACTTCAGTTTCCTCATCTGTAAGATGAGCTGGAGAAGGAAATGGCAAATCACCCGCAGTATCTCTGCCAAGAAAATAACAAATGGGGTCACAAAGAGTGAATGAAAACAAAATTCTACCAGGTTCTGAACCCTTAAGCCCAGAGAACTTGCTGTAAAACCACAGTAAGTTTCATGAGAAGAGCTTGCCACATTCATTTACTCTGTCTTTAGTTCAGAGAGATCCAGAAGCAGAACAGTGATTACAAGTGGACTAGGAGAGATGGAGACAAGGAAAATGAAATGTTTCTTTCTTTTCTCCTAGAACCAGTTCTGGGACTTCATTGCTAATTAAAACGAAAATAAATTCTGCTCATCTTTATTCACAGTCCTAGGTCTTGCTCAGTTCATTTCAATTAAACAAACAGTTTTTAAATGCTTACTGTGTGCAAGGCACTGGGCATACTAAGATGAAAATGTGGTACTCCCTGTACTCACAGAGTTTACATTCTACTGGGGGCAAGTGGGTAAGCTCAAAGTCATGTTCAGTAATTTCAAGAGGGAGACCGTACAGATAAAGTTAAAGTCAGGAAGGCCTCTTGTAGGAGGTGGTGCCTGAGCTGTGCTCTGAAGGGTACTTCTTGCAAAGTCTGGAATCCACACTAATGGGTACTGAAGACTGATGGAAGCTTTGGAAAAATGGATAAATATTGGAGTGTTAGCTGAACTTGTTTGGACTAGTTTGGTTTTCATTGTAGTTCTGTATGATGTTTTTAATCAATAACTTCATGCATCATATTTTTCTAACATATAACCTCCTAAGAGTGAAGTGGTGTTTTAAAATGTTAGGCATGTTTTTTCTAAAAACCAAAATTATCATTATAAGAGACTTGTGGAAAACCATACAATTTGAAAATAGTCTATAATAGAATAAGGCAATCCAGAAAACCCTTTCCTTCTAACCTTACACATACTAAAGTCCCTTCCTCCCCCATCCCTGCATTTTTTTTTAAAAAAAGAACAAATACCACATAACTCTTTGCTTAAAATCCATAAAACTCTTCACTTAACTCTGCTGTTCCAGCCATAGCCCTCTGTCTCTTTTGTGTTTCATAGTTAATTTCTCAAATAGAATACAGTTGAGCTCAACAACTCAGATGCAGATAATTCTTCAGTTCTATATCTCCAATCCCATCCTAACAATCTCTTTCCCGTCTTATAACTTCTGAACATCATCTGAAGCTTAACCACAAATTGAATTCATTAACATACCGAGACAAGAATTTCAAATATGCAGGCCACATATTGAAATTCACCACTTGGGTACTCAGAAAATCACAGAATTTTAGAGTTGGAAAGGCACCTTAAGGGCCATCTAATTCAACCAGTACCCAAAAAAGAAATCCCCACTATAATATAAATAACAAGTGGTCTGTCCAGCCTCTATTTAAAAGATGATTGGTGAAGTCTTTGCTCTCCATCCTGAAATCAATCTGTAGAACTAGGGACCATCAGTAAGAACATTTTTTGCTGATTTGAGAAACACAGAATGTTGAAGATAGAAGATACCTTAGAGATGATCTAGGCCATCCCCATCATTTTACAGGCCCAGAGAATTTAAGTGCCTTGCTCATGGCCAAACAGCAGTTACCAATATAGTTTGATTATAATCTGAACATAATGTCTTCCAATTTAGAAATCCTGTCTACTATACATACATGGTATTACAGTTTTAATTGGCAAGGTATCAGTTAAAGAGTAAGTAATATCTCTTAGTAATTAATGTCCAAACTGTTTTGATAAAGATAAGAATTTATACCATAAAAAAAATCAGATAATATTTCATGGATTTGTTTACCCAGGACAAAGTAAACCAGGTAAACAGTGGAATTCATTCCTAGTGTTGAATGTCTCTTTAGCCCAAAAGGAAGCTAAATCAAGGATAACTTGATTTTTAACCTTTCTTTGGGATTTTAGAATTTTCTTTTTTTGCATTGTATGCTAAAATCACAACATCAATTTCACCCTACAGTATTTTAGACTGGGTAATGTTGAAATCATTTGTACCAGCATAGTATCCTAATTTTTCATATGAGTCTAGGAGGCTGGACCCAGCCCTGTGGCAAGGTAACTTGGTCATGCAAAGTTATCAAGGAAAAGGAATGGTATACTAGCTACAAGTAACTTGTTTGCCTCCCTTAGACTTGTTTTTAGTGGTGTGATAGTTGTGATGTTAGCCTACCCCTCAGAGCAAAATACATAGTGGAAATCAATCAGTGAACATGTATTAAATATCTGCTATGTGCTAGGCACTGTGCTAGGCCTGCATATACAGAGCTGAAAGTTAAATAGCTGTTGCCCTCACTGACTGACATTCCTATTGAAAGAACTGAGTAAGAATCAGAAAACTGGCATTCCAGTTCCAGTTCTGCCACTATATATCTGCCATATAACTTTGAACAAGTCACCCCACTTCTTTTGGGCCTGGATTTCCTCATCTATAAAATGGGTATAATAATACCTTCCCCATTTGATTTACAAGGTTCTTCTGACGATTCCAAAGGAGTCATGATAAAAAATACTATCCTTCTCCAGAGAGAGAACTGATGACAAGAGTAAAGATGAAAGTATAATTTTTTAGTTTATTTTTCTTGTTTTTTTAAAAAAACATGGTTAATATGGAAACGTGTTGCATGATTTCACATGTATAAGTGATGTACTGCTTGCCTTCTTAATGGGTGGGGAAAGGGAGAGGAGAATTTGGAATTCAAAAAAATTTTTAATGTTAAAAATAAATAATTTTTTAAGAAAATAAAGAGTGGAAGCCCTGAGGGGCAGTATCATTTCTGGCCCCAAGGGATCAGGGACCCCGAGAAACAGTATCATTTCTGGGCCTAAAGGAGGAGGGTCCCTGAGAGCAACATTGATTGTAATCCCAAGGGATCAGGGGCCCAGGACCAGAGTGATGACCAAGAGAGTAGTGACCACACCTCTCCCCAGATCACATCACCTTAGAAGCACTAAAAACTTCCAGACATCCACAACTAGCTCTGAAAATAGCACTTTGAAAAGACCTGAAGCTTGAGACAATGCCCCTCCACCTTCCCTCATTCCAGGAACAGAGCTCAACATTAACATAAAGTTAACATAAAGTTCCAAATCAAGAAATAGGGTGGGAAAATGAGCAAACAAAAACAAAAGAACCTGACCATAATGGAAGGTCAAGACAAACTCAGAAGAAGACAGCAAAGTAAAAAAAAAAACTACAAGCAAAATCTCAAAGAAAAATGGAAACGACATAAGCCCAATAAAAGGGGCAGCTAGGCAGCACAGTGGATATAACACTGGCCCTGAAGTCAAGAGGACCTGAGTCCAAACTGGCCTCAGCAATTTACTAGCTGTGTGACTCTGGGAAAGTCACTTAACCCCTATTACGTCCCCCTGAAAAAACAAATAAGAGCAGTAGAGGAAAAATTAGGCAAAGAAATGAAAGCAAAAGAAGAAAATTATAAAAAGACATTTAACAGCCTGGGAAAAGAGGCACAAAAAATACTGAAGAAAACAATACCTTAAAAAAACAGAGTTAGCACAGTGAATAGAGCTCTGGCCTTGGAGTCAGGAGGGCCTGAGTTCAAATCCAGCCTCAGACACTTAACACTTAACTAGCTGTGTGACCCTGGGTACTTAACCCCTATTGCCTCACCAAAAAGCAAAAACAAAAAACAAACAAAAAAACCAAAAACAGAATTGGCCAAATGGAAGAAGAGGTACAAAACATAACTGAAGAAAATATATTGGACAAGTGGAAGCTAATGACTCCATGAGACATCAAGAAACAATCAAAGTTAAAAGAATGAAAAAAAAATAGAAGAAAATGTGAGATATTTCATCGGAAAAACACCTGACCTGGAAAACAGATCAAGGAGAGATAATTTAAGAATTATTAGATTGCCTGAAAGCCATGATCAAAGAAAGAGCCTGGACATCATATTTCAAGACATTATCAAGGAAAACTGCCCTGATATCCTAGAACCAGAAGGTAAAATAGAGATTGAAAGAGTCCACTGATCACCTCCTAAAAGAGCTCCCAAAACAAAAACTCTGTGAATATTATAGCCAAATTCCAGAACTCTTAAAGAAAAAATACTTCCGGTAGCCAAAAAGAAACCATTTAAATACTGTGGGGCCACAGTCAGGATCACACAAGATTCAGCGGCTACTATGTTAAATGAGTAGAGGGCATGGAATATGATAGTCTGGAAGGCAAAAGAGCTGGGATTACAACCAAAAATAACCTTCTCAGCAAAACTGAGTATCATCCTTCAAGGGAAGAAAGAGATATTTAATGAAATAGAGGAATTTCAAGCATTCTTGATGAAAAGACCAGAAGTGAGTAGAAATTTTTACTTTGAAATGCAAGACTCAAGAAAAGGATAAAAAGGTAAACATAAAAGAGAAATCATAAGAGATTCAATGAGGTTAAACTGTTTACCCTTCTATTTGGGAAGGTGATACGTATATCTTCTAAGAACTGTTTCATTATTAAGGCAGTTAGAAGGATTCTATGTAGAAAGAGGGTGCAGGAGTGAGTTGATTATGTTCCAGATTTCAAACTATACTATAAAGCAGTAATCATCAAAACAAATATGGTACTGGCTAAAAAATTGAGTTGTGGATCGGTGGAATAGGTTAGGTACACGATATACAATAATGAATTACCATAATAATCTAGTTTTGATAAATACAAAGATCCAAGCTTTTGGGGTAAGAACTCACTATTTGACAAAAATTGCTGGGAACACTAGATAGCAGTTTGGCTAAAACTAGGCATACCATATACAAAGAGTCAAAATAGATAAGTAATTTACACGTAAAGGGTGATATCATAAGTAAAGTGGAGAAGCATGGAAAAATGTACCTGTCAGATATGTGGATATGGGAAGAGTTTATGACCAAACAAGAGATGGAGAGGATTACAGGAAGTAAAATAGGTAATTTTGGTTACATTAAATTAAAAAGCTTTTGCTCAAACAAAATGAATGCAGCCAAAATTAAAAGGAAAACAGGAAACTGGGGGGAAAATTTATAACAGGTTTCTGTGATAAAGGTTTTATTTCTCAAATATGTAAGGAATTGAGTCGAATTTATAGAAATAAGAGCCACTCTTCAATTGATAAATGGTTAGAGGATATGAACAGGCAGTTTTCAGAAGAAGAAATCAAAGCTATCGATAGTCACATAAAACAATGCTCTCACTACTGATTACAGAAATGCAAATTAAAACAACTCTAATATACCGCTTAATACTTATCTGATTGGCTACCATGACAAAAGGAAGATGACAAATGTTGGAGGGTATGTGGGAAAAATCGGGATATTAATGCACTGTTAATGGAGTTGTGAACTAGTCCAGCCATTCTGGAGAACAATTTGGAGCCATGCCCAAAGGATTGTAAAATTGTGCGTATACCCTTTGACTCAGCAATACTACCACTACCACCCAAAGAGGTCAAAGAAAAGAGAAAAGTACCTATATGTACAAAAATATTTATAACAGCCCTTTTTGTGATGGCAAAGAATTGGAAATTAAGAGGATGCCCATCAATTGGAGGATGGCTGGACAAGTTGTATGTGATTGTGATGGAATGCTGTTGTGCTATAAGAAATGTTGAGCAGGATGGTTACAGAAAAATCTGGGAAGACTTATATGAACTCATGCAAAGTGAAGTGAGCAGAGCCAGAAGAACATATATACACAGTAACAGCAGTATTTAAGGATAATCAACTGTAAAGATTAGCTACCCTGATCAAGGGAGTGATCCAAGACAGTCCAAAGGACCCATGATGAAAAATGCTATCCCCTTCAGAGAAAGAACTGATTATCTCTGAATGCAGATTGAAGCAGGCTTTTTAACATTGTTTTTATTGTTTTATTTGTTTTGTGTTTTCATCTGCAATATGGCTGATATGGAAATATGTTTTGCATGACTTCACATGTATAATCAGTATCAAATTGCTTTCCTTCTCAAGGGGAAGGAAGGATGAGAGGAAGGGACAGAATTTGGAACTCAAAATTTTAAAAATAATTGTTAAAAAAATTACATGTAATTGGGAAACATTTAATGAAATGAAATAATTTTTAAAAGAAAATCATAAAACAGGAGCAATCACAAGACAGCCTTGACTAATTGTCCAATAAATTCTATAGTACTTCTAAGGATTGAGAGATCACCCAGGGCTAGGGTAGTCTGAGTATGAAGGATCTGAGGTGAGTCTCAAGGGATTAGGGTTGGATAGGTGGAGAAGAGGATAGCATTGTAAATGAGGGAAATGGAGTAAGCTAAGGCAGTAAAGAAAGGAATGTGACAGGTGTGTACTGCGTAGAGTGAGTAGACCAGGCCTGTTAGAAATGAGGTTTCGCATGGGGGAGCACTGAAATTTAGACTTACAAAGGTGTGCTGAGGTCAGATTGTGGATGATCCTGAATACCAGGATAAGGAGGTTATATTATATCTTGCTAATTAATAATGGGCAGCTAAGTGGCACAATGGATGGAGTGCCAAACCTGGAGTCAGGAAGACTTATCTTCCTGAGTTTGAATCTGGCCTCAGACACTGAACTAGTGACCCTGGACAAATCATTTAACCCTGTTTGCCTCAGTTTTCTCATCTGTAAAATGAGCTAGAGAAAGAAATGACAAACCGCTCTAATATCTTTGCCAAGAAAACCCTAAATGGTGTCACAGAGAGTTGCACATGACTGAAACAACTGAACAACATCAAAACAACAAAAATGAATAACCAATCATTGAAATTATTGAGGTGGGGATCAATGTGACGATAATAGCATTTGTGAAGATTGATGTGACCATATCACGCAGGATGGTTTAGCACAGGAAGAATATGGAATTAGAGATACTATGTTAGAAGTTTGTTGTTGCTCCTGTTCAAGCATGGGATGGTAAAGACCTAAGTGAAGGAGATGTCAGTGGAAGTGGAAAGAAAAAGATAGGCTCAGAGAAAGCGTGAAGAAGGAAGAACCTAAAAAACAATAAAAAAGAAGAACCTGTAGGATTTGGTGATCACTTGGGTATGGGACAGCAAGAAAGAGAGAGGAGATGGCAAGTTACAGCCTTTCTGGGCCTCAGTTTCCTAATCTTGAGAATGAAGGATGGCCCCTTCAAACTTCAGATGTATGTTCCTGGTACCCATCTGACCTCCAAGATTTTGAGCTTGGGTGACTGATGATACAGTTTGTCGATAACAATAAGGAAATCATGGGTGGGTAGGAAAGTCATTTTGAAGGAAAGATGAGCTTGGTTTGAGACCAAGGATTCTTAACCTTTTGTGCATCATGGACCCCTTTGATTAGTGAAATCTATGGACTTCTCTCAGAAGATTATTTTTAAATGCATAAGGATTTTGAAGAAAACTAATTATATTGAGATATATTAATCAAAAATGGGGGGAAAACCCCAAAGACCCTAAGTTCACAAGCCCCATGGAAAGAAGCCCTGATTTAGATATTTTAGGTATGAGATAACGGTGGCATGGTTACATTCTCTACTTTGTAAGAGATTTTGCAAGCAGAAGCACCCTGCAGTTTTTCTCTTTCCCTGCCCTGCAGCCAATTAATTTTGCTGTGGTTATTGTGGGTATCTATGTGATTTCTCAGTACAGCTTTGTTAGACATTCTGTAGAAACCTCTATGAAGCCACCAAATAGCTCTGGTCACTTGGGTGGTCTCTTTAGACACTGTAGGCTTCTTTGTCGCCAGTTAAATTTCCTTTGAACCTGGTTATTTCATATACATGAATCTTGCCTTCCTTCTTGGTGAAAGCAGTTTTTGTTCTCATTCTTGATCATGTTTGTTGTTTATTTTCCTGTGGCCTTATAATGAGCTTGATGACAGGCTTTTCATGTTTTGACTTCAAAAGATGAAGGTTCACCCTAGCAGAGAAAAAAAAAGGCAAAATTGAATAGGGCATCATGCTTTGTCTTTAAAGGATGCAAGGCGTTGTAAACAGATTGTCCAAGTTATTGAAACCTGGAGGAATGTTGTTATTTCGGGACCACGGAAGATATGATCTCACTCAACTTCGTTTCAAAAAAGGTACAATGAGATCATTTTTTGTTACCTTGGTGATTTTGTATGTTTGTGTCTTAAAGAATGTTTACCTTGATTTTACTAATTTTTATCTTCTGCTTTTCAAATAGGAATTTTAATTTCCCCTTTTCGTAACTATCTTCTGTAGGATGCTGTTTGTCTGAAAACTTTTACGTTCGAGGAGATGGTACCAGGGCATATTTCTTTACAAAAGGTAGGAGTTACATTCTGGAGAACAAAATTGGTTGGAAAACATAATCCTTAGTTTCTGTTTGTGGGAAGAAAAATTCATAAGCAGTAGTATCATATAAGTATTATAATGTCAAATAATTGATTAAAGTTACTTTCCAATGCTTCTAAATGTTGTACTTGGGAATTTAAATTGAAAGGTTTAAAAAAAAAGTATTTTAAAATCTTTTTTCCCAAGAGAAATCAACCCACTGGCCTTGTTATTTTATCATAGTATATCACCTGCCAAATGAAGTGCATCCCTCCACAGTGGACGTTGTTAGCATGGAGCAGAAAAGAATTGATGACAACTGTAGAGCCAATTGAGAGAGTTTTAGTCATATGAGTCCCATAGTAAATGACTTGTCTCTTATCAATTTTTCATTCTAAAGTACATTTTTGACAGTGATGGGTACTAAATGAGCCTTGTATTCAAGGATTTTCCCCAGTCTTATGTAAACACATTTACATTGTGGCATACTTAGGCCCTTTTATTAACAAGGGGAAACTCTGAAAAGGAACATCTGTTAAAACATCAAAAACAGTAACCACTGTAGTTCCTATCCTTACTCTGTGTGCTATATCATACCTCCTTATTATATTGTATTAATAAATAATAAAATGTGTTTTTCTTAAGGCTCTCATCCCCATTTGTATCCTAGAGGGGTGTTTTGTGAGAAGTTCTGTTAAAGGATAAAAATCTGGATAGTTAACTGAAGCAGTGATGTGTGACTGTTTTCTTGTTCTTAATCTCTTGTCATCCTTTTGCTTTTCATTTTTGTGTCACAGGGGAAGTCCACAATATGTTCCATCAGGCTGGGTTGGATGAAAAGCAGAATCTGGTTGACCGGCGTTTACAAGTTAATAGGAAAGAAAAAGTGAAAATGTATCGAGTGTGGGTACAGGGCAAGTTTCAGAAACCATTGCATTCATTTCATCATAATGACCCTGACGATCTCATTTTTGGGGTTTCTGCTGGTTGAAAGCATACTCTCTCTCTGTATAAATCAAGATCACCCCATGCAAAGGTCTCTTCAAAAATTATTCCTGAAAGAGCAATTAGAAGCTAGAATTGAATATCCATGTCTGACTCTTTTGTCATGGGTGAGGCCTCCCATTAGGCTTATACAGACATACACATATTAGGTGATATGGAAGGATCCACTGTATTTGATGGGTTTTTTAAAAAAATCAATAAATGTGAATTGTTTGTTACTTCTAACCTCTCATGTTTCTTTGAAAACGGTTAAAAAAACAAAATACTATCTATTCAGCTTATTGCAGTAATTGAGATCACTTGAAAAAAACAATAGCCTGCCTATTTTAAAAAGTGGAAACAATCATCTGCTTTATTTATACCATTGGGTTCAGTAATCAGTTCACAAACGTATTCTAGCTGTGCTCAGTTGTCATCTGTCACCAAATAGGCAGCATATCTGTTTCCAGGGAAATTCAGGAAAAGCCCAAGTTTTTGCTCAAGCTATTTTTTCTCTCCTAGTTCAGACTATCTGGAATAGATTTTGACTTTTTCTTTCCTTTCCTGTATATCTGCTATTTTGCTCTTGTGACAGTGGCCCATTCTCAGTATTTTTTCTAAGTATCACCAGGTACACAGATTGTTGAGAGTTTTCTGTAAAACGGATTTAATACTTATGAAGATGTTAAAATTAGAAGAATTAAAAATTTCAGCATATAAAAATAGAATTAATTACATATTCTTCCCATACATATTCATTCTGCTGTGGGGCATGCAAATGAAATTAAAGGCCCTGCCCACAAGGAGTTTGTAGTCTGATTAGGAGTGACAAGATAGAGAGATGGGAAAGGATGAAGTGACAGCATTTAGACTAAGTATGAAAATTGGTGTTAAGCGCTGTAAGAACTCACGTGGTCTGGAATGGTTAGGGAGAGACCCGAACTAGACCTCAAAAGCTACTTAATACTTGGAGAAGAGGCAAGGATAAAAGGGGGCGGGGTGAATTTCAGCACGAACAGTACGATTGGATTGGCTCAGGTGAAGTTAAGGGGTTTGTGTCAGGTAATATCGAGAGATGAAGTTGGAAAAGACCTCTGTAACAATCTAGTCCAAAGCTGGGGAACCTGCAGCCTCGAGGCCACGTATGGCCCTTCAACCGAATCCGAACTTCACAGAATAAATCCCCCTAATAAAGGTCTGTATTCTAGTCCAACTCTCATATTTTACAGTTAAGGAAACAAGGCCCCAAAAGGTTGTGACTTTTCAAATCACACAGCCCATAAGTATTAGAGATAGGATTTGAAACAGCCCTCTTGCCCTAGCATTACTGCTGCCTGCTCTTTCCAAATAGATTGGAGCCAGATGTCGGAAGACCTTGAAGCTAAGATGTCCAGATTTTATCCTATAGGCAGCTCTGAGGCATTGAAGATTTTTGAGCTGAGGAGAAACAGGATGGAAAGGGTTCTTTAGAAAGATGAATCTGGCAGTGATATGCAGGATAGGTTGAGTAGTGGAAAGATTGTACATGAAATGAGGACAGCCTTAACTGGGTTGGTGGCATGTGTCAATAGCAGTATTAAGGTTACTGTTTAAGCATGTATAAATCAGTAGATGTAAAAGCCAAGATTTGCATCAGAATCTTAACTCATCTACATTTCCCATAATTAAAGTGTACATTTAAAAGCCAAACTGGTAATTGAAAGTATTCCATATAGCACGGGCAATTTGGATAAGTTGATGTTGCTATGGGAACCCGAGCACAACCTACTTCTTGTGTTTCAATTTAAAAATCGTGGCCCAAGGTGGTTAAAAAACAACAGAAGGTAAAATTATGCTCACATCTTCACACATGGAAATTGTACTGTCTGCAAGTTCTAAATAGCAGGTTCAAGCCAGCCACTTGACAGGCACAGTCAAATCCAGCCTTGTGTCTTTGTACAGTGTGTTATAGCATATACATTGACCTTTTGAAGCTTTAAAAATGTCAACCAAATTGAGCCCAGCTCATTGCCAGAGTTCCAAGCTGGGCTTCCTCTGGCTTCTGGCCAGTGCTGCTTTTCTACCCTTTATGGATTGTCACCAGAGCCACTTATGCCTGTGTGTCCTGCCTCCCTATTCTTTCCCCCAGTCAATCTGTGTCCCTTCACCTGTCTTCCTGAATCACACCCCTGTGCAGGAGAAGCTACTTGGGTAAAGTGAGTTATAGCAGAGAAAGAAAGGAATGGGTATCATCCAGAGCCTCCAATTCAATCCAACAATGATTTTACCAGGTGTCTATGTGCCCAGCACTGTGTTAAGTAATGAGGATGCAAAGACAAATAGTAAATAGTATTTTTCCTCACGACCATGCCTAGAAAGTCATGGGAAGACAGGAGGATTTCTGTATCACCAGCTTAGAATGACCTTTTAAGTGTTTCATAACTGTGTGGAATCCTTATTTAACACCCTCCCGTGTGCTCGTTTTTTCCTGGTTCAGGTTCACAAAGCCAGTAACGATGGGGATGGAGTGTGAGATGTGAGAGTTTATCTGCTTTTGAGTGAATTGAACTTCAAAAAGCTCCCATTTTCTCATTAACCAGAAAAGTATACTTGTTTACGTTCTCATAATACAGAAGCAACTAAACATTTTATTTGAAATTTTCTCCCTATTCTATTCATTTAAAAAAAGACAAAACTAAATTAAATTGATTCTGGGCAGTAACAAAATGTGGAAAGTTTCAAGCTAAATGAGAAATAGTTCAAAAAGTAAGAAAGTCACTATAGCTGTTTCTATTATTAGCCGTTTTACATTTGCTATGACACATCTGTGGAACTGAAACACTCAGTTAATGATGACTTCAGAGAACTTGCCTGTTTTGTTTGCCCCAGCCTCTTGAGATGTCTGCCATGTTCCTCATTTGTGCAATCATTTTATGTACCCCAGTTTCCAACATCTGGTAATTTAAATGCTTCATGTTCCAGTCCAGATGTGGAAATTGGTCCATTTGCAGATAGATGCTCGACTGGGGAACAGCATTTAGAGCCATTCTGAAGCATTTGGGTTGTTAAACTTTAGGTAAGCTAGATAAACACCTGCCTGAGAACTAACTCTAACATTTCTGTGGCTTTCTAATGCAAACCTAAGTTGTGAAAGGCTGAATCTCTCACAAGTTTTGCTTTTTATTGGTCTTCATTTTATGTTGTGTTTCCCACAATTTTGCAGGTGATTTTCAAAGAGCATTGACCTTTCCCTTTTTTGCTTTTTCTTAAGTTTCATTGATGCCATTTGTTTTTATATAAAAGTCATTTCCATGACATACTACTCTCCCCTCAAAACTGCCTGCCTTCCCTTGTAACAAAAGTTAAGTAAAACCAAGTTTCCACCACATCTGACCCAGTTTGACAAGGTATGTGATATTCTGTACCCACAGTTCTCTACCCCTCCAACTGAGGGACCTCTCCCTTATTTCTAAGTGAACCTGAATGCTTTCCTGCTTTTAGACAGAGTTTGTTAGCCTATTTGCAAATAAGCGTAGAGCTCATCTGCAAATAGTTGTATGATATTTGCCTCATAGGTTTGGGTTTATTAACTTATAGTTAGCTTATGTATATCTGTATGCTTTCCCTGCACTTAGGATAAGCTATAATATGGTATAAGGAGCACTAGATCTGGGGTCAAAAGACCTGAGTTTGAATCCCAGTTATATACCATTCTACCAGTATACCCTTAGGTGAGTAATTTTTCCTCTCTAAATCTCAGTTTTCTCACCTGTAAAATGGAGAGGGTTGTACATGGTGATCTCTGAGCTCTGAATCTATGATGCTAAGTAAATGGATGTTCCTTGGCTAGGATTATTGAGACTTCCTATAAATAGGTAATTTGGATTTTCAAAAAAATTTTTAATATTAACTATTTTTTTTAAGTTTTGAGTTCCAAATTCTCTCCCTCCCTTCAGCCCCTTCCCTGCTTGTTGAGAAGGCAAAAAATTAAACATAGGTAATTTAAAGGGACATATTCCTTTGCGGTGGCTGACCTCCATGCATGATATGCTGTGCCCCACCTCACCTGAGTTCCCTGGTTTTCTTCAAGAAGCAGATCAAATCCTACTTTCCTAGTACCTCCAGCTTTTAATACTTTTCATCTCAGAAATTATTTCACATCTACTCTATTTACAACTCATATATACCTAGTTATTTCCCAGAAGAAGTAACATGTGAAGTGCTTTGCAAACCCTAAAATGCTATGTAAATTCTAGCTATTATTAGTTGTTGTTCAGTCTTTTCATTCACGTCCAACTCTTCATGACCCCATTTTGGGTTTTCTTGGCAAAGATTTTGGAGTGGTTTTCCATTTCCTTCTCTAGCTCATTTTGCAGATGAGGAAACTGAGACAGACAAGGCTAAGTGACTTGCCCAGAGTCATGCAGTAGTGAATGTCTGAGGCCAGATTTGTACTCAGGAAGATGAGTCTTCTGACTGCATGGTGTTCTGTCCACTGTGCCACCTAGTTGCCCATACTATTAGTAGTAGTAACAGTTATTTTGATGTTTGTTTCCACCATTATAATGTGAGCTCCTTGAGGACAGGTACTGTTTACACCTTTCTTTGCATCCCCAGTACTTAACACAATGCTCAGCACATAGTATATACTTAAATGATTTTTGACTGAAAAAAAATTACATCTTTACCACTCAGTTGTGCTTTATCAGTAAAAATGGAATTCTCTTTTGAAATGAACATTGATCAATGATAGCAAAGACATTAGACTAAAACAAAATATAGAGTAGGAGTTAAAGAAATAAATATAGGTCTAGTTAGGAACATCATTCACTCATCTTTATTCTTAGCCCAGTTTCTTCCCTAGGTTACAGTAGAATTAATTCACCATAAATTTTGGCTCAGAAGCAAAACCTTCCCAGGTGTACACATCACTTGGTCACACATCAGGTCTTTAGGACATCTTGTCTTTAAGGACCCTGGCTAGCTGCCTTTCTAATTCTGTGCAAGTGATGAGGGGTCTGTTTGCCCTCATTGGCTCATGTAGTTCACTGAACTTCTTGTTTCTTCTGGCTTCTCCGCTCTTAGGCAAAAGCATATATAGGCCTATAGTAGTATGACTACACCTTGGCAGAGTGAATCCCAGTGTGGTCTTTTTCCTTACACAAGACCGTATTTTTCTCTCTCTCCATGATACTGTCTGTTGACTTTTTTGAGAACATCAGTGTTTTGCCTCCTCTTAATTGGTTTCTTCTTTGCAACTACCTGCCACTGGGTCTTTTGTTAACGAGTTCTACCTCAAAATATTAAATAAGAATTGTTTTATGTTAAAGAACTTTAAATTACCCAAAAAACCCAAACCAATGTTAGAAAAATGTAATTTTTAAAAACATTTGAATGAAGCAGATTTTTAAAAGATATATAAAACAGTTTCTCCAAAATCAGGTTTCTAAATTTGGATTATAAGTTGCTGAACGTTGTTAAGATGACAAAATTTATCCTTAACCATTTAAAAATTGCTCCTCATTTTGAATACAATGGTATCCAACAGTCTTGACATTCCATTCTACTCCTAGGCTTGTGTCACACTTCATATCCAGTTTTCCTGTCACCACTTTAATCTAAAACCTTAATGGGTGGGTTTTGTGTAAATTGCTTAGTATTTTTAAGAATGGAAAAAAATTTAGCATATGCTCTAAGCCTTCTTTGAATATATAGTACTACAACTAGAAGCAGGCTTGTGTGAATGATGTGTCCTGTGAGGAAGTCACAATTATTCAAATTCAGACTATGGTCATTGGTTTTAGCTTGATGTAATTATGCAGTGCAAATTTGAATCATAGGATCAGTTCACTGGGATTCAGTATTTACACCAATAAGAACCTAGGTGAATGTATTTTTTTTCCTCCAAAGGAGATAATACATATTTACTTTTATACTTTCACAAAGTTCATTTTCCTATTATTATCTCAAGGAGGTTAGAAGGGAGTCAGGAATCATTATTAGGCCCATTTTACTGATTTAAAGAGGGGAAAAAAAGATCTGAAGGCAGAAACATTGAGACTCTCAAGTGAATAGGTCCTTGGGACCTTTATCCTCTGAGATCTATGCACTGAATCCCTCTGCCTCTCTTTTTAAAACTTCTTGCTATTGCAAAAAAGAATTTCCTATACAAGTTATAACAAAGACACAATTTCACTCACTATTCAAAAGCAGCCCCCTCTAAAACATAACAGCCAAGAATTACAATGGAGGTGGTAGAAGAATAACAGTATTTTTTTTCCCTAGTATTCATAAATAAATGTAGTTTGGGGTTGGTTTGCAAAGGCTACTTTGTTTCCAGTAGAATGTAAGCCCCTCAAGGGCAGGACTAACTCCAAGACTTTCATTTTTATCTCTATTATCAGCATCTAGTACAGTGTTTAACCTATTGTTAGCACTTAATAAATGCTTGTTGAAATTGGGGTGGGGGGGAGAGGGAGAATAAGCCTTGTTTTAAAAAAAAAATTAGGTCTGTGATTTTATTGGTATAGGAAATTCCCAGGGAGGAACCTCCCTCTACCAAATTAGATCGGCACCTTCTGTACAGTTTATAGTCTGAGAGCTGGGGACACTGAAAGGTTAGGTTACTTTCCCAGGGTCATACAGTCATTATGTGTCAGAGTCAGGACTTTAAAAAAAAATTTAACAAGCATTTATTAAGCACCTACGATGTGCCAGATACTATGCTAAACACTTTATGAATATTATCTCATTTTATCCTCACAATAATTCTGGGAGTATTATTATTATCCCCATTTTACAGATGAGGAAACTGAAGAAAATATGTTAAGTGATTTACCCAGGGTCACACAGCTAGTCAGTGTTTGAGGCCAGATTTGGACTCAGGTCTTCCTAACTCAGAGCAGGCTTTATCCACTGTGCTACCTGAACTCAGATCTTCTTGTCCCCCAAGGCTAGCTCTTCATCAGTCCCTATGCTTCATATTAACAATCTCCTTACAATTCAATATTTCAGCAATCTTTTATTTCATTGGTGTAACTAATTCCTTTCCTGATGTAGATCACACCCTGGATTCTGTAGTGTGTGGACAGTCTTCATGAGCTGTTATGCCTGAAAATCCAGGGGAGGTGTGGTGATAGAGTTTGCAGCCACCTGGTAATGAGCCTTTTTTAAATTTAGCTATGCTAATGTTTGGAGGACAGACATACTCATTGCCAGACCTGCATCTGAAGCCTTTTCTCTTTGATAGGATCTGACAGCATTTGCTCTGTAAGCAAAACCTTCATGAACCCAATGATACTTCCACGTCATGGAGTAAGAAGTTAGTGGCTGAGCTGAGAATCATAAAATCTTAGTTAGGTCACATTAGAAGTCATCCAGTCCACTCCTTTCTTCCCCCCTCCCCTCCCCAGTTGATTTCTCCAAATGCAAAAATCTCCTTCACAACATGCCCAGCATATGGTTGGTCACCTAGCTGCTAAATGACCTTTGAGTCATTTGAGGTCGGACAAAAAGACCCCCTTGTCATTGAGAGTATCCCAGTGGAGACTGGATATTAGAGATATTGAAGAAGTCATGCCTGCACTTAATGATTGAGAGGTAGGGTCACGTAACCTATGAGATCCCTTCTGGCCCTGGGTCTGGAATTCTAGGAAATATCAGAGTTGGTTATTCTTTCTTTCATAGGTATACAATGGGGAGGAGGGCATAAGAACAAAGCAAAGAGCAAATGTCAGCCTTTTGTCTCTCCAATTCTATTCTCTCCCCCTCTCTGTTTCAGCCTCCTACTTGACTTCTCATTCAAGCCCTGTGAGCAGAGAACACATCACTCATCCACCCCTGATTTGGAGGGGAAAAAAATAGTTATCATTCAGTAGTACCAGGGGGAAAAAATCCTCAAAATGTCTTCAAAGGGATTCAGCTCTAGCATAATCTAGAATAATATGTGAATTTGGGGAGTGTCAGTTATAAAATACGAGGGGAAACATCTGTAATGTATAAAACATTTTATGTATATTAATGCCACATTAATGCCAATGAAATCATGAAATATTGAGGGGTTATTTTAGGGATTCATTTTGGGAATTCAGAGGCATGCAGGTACCTGGAAGATGGAGTTGGCATGGTCATAAATCAAAATTGAAGTAGAATAACAACTGCATCTGCATTGATGCTGGCTCCAAAAACGGGACCTCAACACTGCTTAGGAAAGGGAGCACTAGGGTCTAGCTGGCCTCTATTGTTACTGTGTGGCCAGGATGGCAAGAGAGAAAATAGTGAAGACAGAATTTCCTTTTTTCCCTCTGAGTATGAATCAGCATCGTGCAAAAACAAGTGAGGGGGAAAATGCAAATGTAAGCATCCTATAACAGGCAGAGTAAATAGCAGATTTGATAGAGTGGGCACAGCTTCATCTTTACAGGAGCCCTCTGAGTTTCCAAGCACATTTCCCTTGAGCGCTGTCATAAAGAGTCTCCAACAAAAGCAAAATGGCCCTGACTGCAGAGAGACAGGTTGGCCTGAGACTGATGGAGCACATTAAAAACTTCAAGTGGTCAAAAACAAACCACCCTCAGGTGCCAATAGAGCTTTTCAGAGCCGTGAGACACTGCCACTTGGACAAGTATTTAAAGCAACAGAAACCGATCCTGCAGGGCGTACAGTTTCACAACCACTTAACCTTTAGTGAGAAACAGCAAGAAGCAGGTGAATGAATAAACAAAAGTCAGCACTACTTAAGGAGAAAAACAAGATTTAGGAACACACTGGCTTCAAACAGCATTCAGCTGGGTCCTTGGCATTCTAGTGATCTGTCTCTTTCTCCTCTTTGATTTTTTCCAGCAGGTAGGCACTAAGTAGAGTCTGTGCCCCAGAAAATAAATGTTTTCCTATCAAATATTGCCTACTAAATAAAAAGAGTTATTGATTGTCTTCCCAAAAGGCACGAGCATCATCCATCCTACTTGGGCTAATGCAATAAAGCCTGAGCAAAATAAGAATTTTGTTAGGCTCATAAAAGCACCTGATTCCTTGGCAGTATTTTAGATCCATTGGGTCTTTATGAGAAGGTTCCCAGTTCATCACCGGGCAGGTAGAAATCACTTTCCCCCCCCTTCATTTGATTTTTATACTAAGTTGTAATTTGAGAAAAGCATTTGACTCAATAGAACAAGGTGTGGCCTTAGAGGCTTTTCTTAACTCATTTCTACACCTACCATCTTAAAATACTATAAGATTCACTGTCAGATACATACTACCACTCAGATTTTTGCTCAACAACTTTTGAATACCAACACCAAGGGATAGGGCATGGGGACCAGACCTGTGATTTCACTGGTTTGGAGAACTTTTCAATTGAGGAAAGTCTAGCAACTCAAATCAATACCTTCTCTGCAACTTACAGTCTTAGAAAGTTTCCAAGAGCACTGAGAGATTAAGTCACACACACAGAGTCACACAGCCTAGATGTGTCAGAGATTTAACCGTGGTCTTCCTGACTTCAAAGCTTACTCTCTAGCCACTATTCCACACTGTGTCCTTCATCAAGCAAGGATAGAGGCTTCCCTGTTCATAGGAAAGACCCCTCCTCTATGTTCCCAGATGTCATTGGGATAATTACACCAACTTTCAGGGACCTTTCACTAAATAGCTTCCTCAGCGAGATCAGAGATCACTCAAAAGATCATTCTAACCACCCATCTTGGAAAAATATAGTTGATGCATGTCGCTGAGATTGTGTAATAGTCCATTGAAATGATGTATCAATAGATTTATCTTAGATAAGTGGTATAGCTGGACAATGGTCTGGCCCTGGAATTGAATGGGAGATGATAGGGCTGAAATTTTGGGGGAAATGGTACAATTATTAATGATTTCCAACATGCTCAATGCTGCAATATTTGCCTACATTTTAGCGGCAATGTTCACCCAGAGATCCTATAAGGCTACATATTATCAAGCAGCACAGAAGAATCAAAATTGCAAGTCTACCCACTCCCCCTGCCCCCCCCCCCGCCCTGGCCAAAGCAATGGAAAGATACATATTGGGTGTAGTCGACTGCAACATATTACCAACAATGACTGCAATTGGAGACCTGCCGTAAAAAAATAACATCAAACCCATGTGTTCCTAGAAAAGGAGGGTTGCTGGTCATGTAGTAAGAGTAAGGGGAGAAGAGCTGAGCAGCTGGTATGCAGTTCTGGTATCTATACAGTGTCAGAACCAAGAGAAAGCCTACATATTGGGTAGAGTTTCTATGGAACATTTACAAAAGACAATGATGAGAACTGCAGAGGATGAGAAAGTCTGGGTGGGTTCCAATGGGAGGAGATAATACCCATAGCTATGAAATTATGGATCTGTAGACATTTCAAAATAATAGTTTGGAAAAATAACAGACTATCTCAAATATTTATGGGACTAGGATTTTTTTCCTCCAAAAATCAGTGTGACCTGACCTAGAATTTAGATTCCTACAGAGAGAGAGGTTGTGTTCTGAGTTGAAATTCTTTCTAATGTACTCGTCTTTTTTTTTTTTTCTGGAAATGCTTTAGTTGGACATTCTGGGGATGGGTAGGAATCTCCCTATCCCTCTATTTCCTCCTTTCTACCCCCCTCAATTATTCTGCCTTCCTTTCAGTGACATCTAAGCATTAGTGACTTTTTTCTTTTACCTGACTATAGCCTCCTGTCTGTGCAATTTCCTATTTTCATATCCAGCTGGACATGTGCGCATATCCATGTGAGAGCTGTACATTTTGTGCGTGAACAGCAACATTGTGTAAAACTGCGTATCAGTATAGGCAGAATGAAACAATATGACAGGGATGGCTGACACGCAGGCATTGCCAAAGAGGTTCATTCTATAGCTAGGCAGTCTAGCTCAAAATTTCTTTTCTTCTTTGACCTACTAGTAGCCATATAATTGCCCCAAAAGTATCACAGCAACTCTCACTCCAACAAGTAAGAAAAATTACCTATAATTTGTTACCCCTTTCTTTATCTTACCTCACCCTAGCTCCAACAGATGCTCATTTAGTCTTTCAAATCTGGATACTGGGAAAAGAATTAAGATGGCATGATTTGCTAAAATGAGCTGGGAGACATATCTGAGTAGATTGTTCAGGCATTTGTTTTACTTTTTTTTTTCATGGGATGTAGTTAGCAAAAGTAACATTGAACAATTACAGTTTCTCTTCTCCCACTTCATCCAGCCCCAAAATAAGTTGCCTGTCTCCAGAGATTGTCCTGCTAGGCAGAATATTTGAAGGAAAGACTATGATGGCTCTCCTGCACATCTTTAGTTCTGCTCGACTCCCTTAGGTGATCTGGAAGAGGGTTCCCTTGCGCAGCATTTTGAGGCTTCATGAAAATCCGATCAAAGTGAATACCTTAATCCCAAGCTGCGTGTGAATCAATCATGGGGGAAGTCTCCATCACTAAAATGAACTTTGACCTAGCTGTGCAAGGGGACAATCATGTTTGGCTCACTACATGTGGCCCCATCTGTTGTGCTTTCTTCTAAGGAATGGTGAAGGTGACAACCAGGTAATAGAAAATTGTTTATTCTAGTCCTCTTTACTATAAATCTCTCCCTAACTGATCCAGTGTCAATTAAAAAAAAAACTTATGACAGCATCTTATGATATAGCACTTGATACTATGGTGATTAATGACACAAAGCCTCATCCTTATAAGTTTCCCATTTTCATGGCATTTTTTTCAGATCCATAAAGGTAAGTTGTGCTTTCTTTTCCTCCAGAAATCTCCAGGTGCTTCTTTTTCTTGCCAAATAGTGCAAGGAAATACTTTCTCCAGATCTTTCATTTCCTTTAGAGAAAACAACAAGGGACCAGGGATAGGAGATCCAGTTGGGAGCTCTGCTTTTCTCCTGACTGGCCTTTACAATGTGACTGAGTAGCTAGGAGATTTGGGGTTTGTTTTCTACCGAGTGTGAAAGACCCTAGATGTTCAATTCCTCCATGCTAGAATTGGAGCTAGACAGCTTTGCCCATTGTCTGGGCAGCAAGCTGACAATTTTTTCCTCCCAGTTTTTTTGTTCTCAAAACATTCATTCATTAAATCAGATGTTATCTTGTTTATTACTTATCCCCACACCCACAATCCAGAGAATTTATTGACTTCTTTATTATCCTTAAGCCAGGAAAAGGAATAGCAATCTTTATGGAAAACTTCAAGCTCACCTGTCAGAATCAAGGGAAAATGTCCAGAAAGGATTCAAATGACTGGCCATAGGTTTATCTTTCTTTAGAACAATAGCAATCAGGATTAAGAGGCAGCTAGGCGGTATGGTAAATAGAGAGCTAGGCCTGGAGTCAGAAAGACTTATCGTCATGAGTTCAAAGTTGGCCTCAGATCCTTACTAGCTGTGTGACCCTAGGCAAGTCACTTAACCCTGTTTTCCTCAGTTTCCTCATCTAAAAAATAAGCTAGAGAAGAAAATGGTAAACCATTCTAGTATCTTTGCCAAGAATACCTTAAATGGGGTCACAAAGAGTCAGAAACAACTGAAAAACAATTCAGCAAACAACAAAGCAGGATTAAATCTGCTAAATTTGAGTGTATCTTAACCTGACAATTCACAGTCATTTAGTCAATAGGCATTTGTTAAAACACCTACCAATTACAAATCACATATAAACTAGCCTTGATTCACAAAACCAACAAACTGAACCAACTTTTTAGTATTTCAAAATTTAAAATCAGGAAAGATCCCACACAGAGGCAGAGTTAGTCACATGCTCACACCTACCAAGACCAGGTAGGAAGCAGGGCATCTGCCCTTCCCTTATCCAACCTTTAGGAGGCAGCCCAATGTAGGCTTGTAGAGAGAACAGAAGAGGGGCTAGTTCTAGTTGTATACCCACTGAGTTCAGCCAACCCTTATCAGTCCTTCCAGCTCAGCAGCCAATTAGAGAACTTTGCTATCCCGCAGTATAAGTCCCTTGGTCATACTTGGAAGCTGGACCCCAAAGTTCCACCTAGTAGACTGGAACCAAACAGGGAATATCAGTGAAAGGGCAAATCGATGCATGTTTGATGCCTCTGTCACATTGTGATTTAGGGACGCATCAAAGTATAGTAGAAAGAGTATAGGATTTGGAGCTGGAGGTCTTGGGTTCAAATCCCAGCTCTCCTACTGACCCCCTGTGGGACCTTGGGCAAGTCACTTAAATTTTCTGGGCCTCATTTCCTCATCTGTCAAAGGAAGGGGTTGGGTGAGATGTCCTCTAAACTCTCAGCTGGATATCTAAAATCCCACAATCTTCACAACAGTGTCATAAAGTGTTTTAGGTTGTGTCAAGATTATTATCCCCATTTTACAGATAAGAAAACAGACCAAGAGGTTAAGTGCCTTTCCCAGAATTACATGACTAGTAATTGGCCTAATCAGGAATCCAGGCCAGGTTTTCTGACTCCAAGTATGACCTTTCCACTAAAATAGCATGGTACACACAGTGAGTGGTCATTGCTTGGCATGATAATTCCAGCACTGGTACAATATTGTCTGATTGAGCCATTCAAAAAGGGTGAGAGAGAGAAAAAAGCAAACAGAAGAATACCAAGATCCTAGGGGAACCAAGATCCTACCAACTATGGAAACTTCCCTGTAAGACTGATTGACTTTGTAGACGTGATAGGTAACTGAAGGCTTTCGGAACTGTGGTAGACTTAGAACTATCCTGATTTACTCCAAGAAAAATGCTGCTCCTGGGCAGGAAGGAGTCTCTTAGAAGTTCATAGCATCATCGATGAAAGTCATCCTAAGGGAACTGCAAATCACAGCTCCAAAGGACTAAGTCACCACCCAATCAGAATGGAATGAATCGTGTATACTGTGAATTCAAAGGAAAGGCTGAAGTGCAGTTTTAAAAAATGATATGAGTAATGGGTGGAAATGAAGAAGCCAGTTGCCCAGATGAGGATTGGAAACTATTTAAACTGGATAATACAGTATGTGTTTTGGCTCTATGAAAACAGAAGTTGAACTTTTGAGGAGTAATCAAGGACGCGGTCTCGAAGTATTCGCAAATAGCGCTGGTATGGGGAACAGATGCTCCCATTATTGCCAATGGGAGACACAACGTGATAGTTGGGAGTGAGAGACAGAAAGAAACCACAGGGAATTTTTGTGGAAAGCTCAGCATGGAGAATGATTTATGGTTGATTTAAGAAGGATACAAGGAAAATAAGGCTGCACTGTATACCATCAGACTGCTACAGACAAAGGATGTAAACAGCGAGCCATAACTTTCAGCCCTCTTAGAAATTTGAGCACTCCTTCATACAGAAAGAACCAAGTGTCCTGACAGAGCAGGCGCCAGGGTGTTTTTCTGAGCTAAGCGCATACCGTTTTTTTCCCCTTTCTAAAAGTAGTTTCCCTTCTTTCCTCTCCCCTTACTGTTTATAGCATAATCCTAGAAAATACCCAGCAGCCTACTGAGGATCTTGAAGTCATCCAAAGTATTCTCTAGGCCAACTTTATTACTTCCTAAAGGAACCAGCAAGAATCTTTCATAAACAGAGGCATATCCTGACTAAATGAGCTAAAGCCATGAAAATAGGGCATTAAGTAAAACAACCTTACGGGGCCAGTTAGCACTGACTAGACCATATAAGTATCCTGGTCTACTTGGTAATTATACGTTTTTTAATACATTGACATTCTGGGAGACTTGTGTTTATCCAAAAGAATATGTAAGTGAGGAGTGGGGGTAGGGAAAGTTTGCCTAATAATGTGCTAATGCTAATGATGTTAAATTATGGTACTATGTCAGTACATGATCAATATTCCATGAAAGCGCTGCCCCCCTACCCCCAGCCAAGTGCAAGGTGGCTAACAAATGGATTTTAGGAATTGCCTTTAATAATAATAGTTGACATTTTTATTCACTCCTTTATTCAACAAGCATTTGTTAAGCATATACTGTGAACTCAGGCACTGAGCTAGGAGTTGGGACAAGATAAGAACCAAATAGCCCTTAAGGAACTTACATTCCCTTATGGTATTTTAGGGTAACAAGGTTATATACGTACATGCATATATACACATACGCACAATATATTTATAATATAATAAAAATATATATAAATACATGATATTTTAATATATAAATTATATAGTAAACTGGACTCCCAAAGAGGCACAGCAATCCCACCAAGATCCAGACAAATATTAGTCCTTACCTAAAGAAGCCAGCTAAGTGTATTTCTTCTTTCATAAAATGAGGATGCTACAAGTAATGTCATTTTTCATACAGTTGTAATGAAGATCCTGCAATCCCTTTTTTACTAGGTTGCTCTGAAGATTAAGGCAATACATACACACATATTTATATATAAATATTTACTATATAATTTATATATTAAAATATCATGTATTTATATACATGATATACCCCCAGGAAACATCATCCATTCTCACAGGATCCCATGTTGTCCCCACTGAAGATTTTAGAAGCTATTGAGTCCAACCCATACTTGAACAAGAATCCTCTTTATTAACATACCTGGAAGGTTATCATCCATCCTTTGTTTGAAAACTCTAGTGAAGGGGAACCTACTAGCTTTTAAGGTCCTTCCACTCTCAAAAACTCTACTTGTTGGGAATTTTTTCTAGTCTCCCTGAAGTTTCCTTCTACTACTCCAAGCTCTGCTCTCTGGAGAAGCAGAATAAGCATAGCCCCTCTTCAGCATGACAGTGCTTAAATACTTAAAATATTTATCATGTCGGCTCTAAGTTTCCTCAGGATTAAACATTCCAAGTTCCTTTAGCCTGTATTCAAATGACCGGAATCCCAAAACCTGACTGACCACCCTGGTTGCTTTCCTTTGGACACTTCTTAGTTTATTAATGTCCTTCCTAAGCTATGGCTCCCAGAACTGAATCTGATACCCCACCTGTGATATGAACAAGCATTTTTTTATTATTGCTTCTATTTTATGCAGCTTAAGATTATATTTGCTTTTTTGGCTTCCATATTGCACTATTGACTAGCATTGAATTTACATTTTACTATGACTCCAAGATCATTTTCAGATAAGCATCCATCTGGATAATATTCCCCCTTATATTTATGACAGTGACTTTTTGAACCTAAGCATAAGAATTTACATTTATCCAGATTATATTTCATCTTTTCCATTCAGCCAAATGTTGTAGCCTTTTTGAATTCTGTCCCATCATCTGAAAATGCAATGTGTATGCCATGAATGTTATTGTTGTTGTCATTGATCCTTCATTCTTGAAGAGGAGCATGATATCAGGAAGGTGATACCATGACATGCAAGTGAATTGGATTTGAGTGAGGGAGGGCTGTGCAAAGTCACCAGCTGTGAATGAATAAATGAATGAATGAATGAATGAAAAAGGCACTATTCTAAGGTTGGGGGATACAAATATAAAAGCTAAGATAGTTCCTGTTCTTAAGGAGTTTGCATTCTCATATGGAGAGACAGTGGATTATGGCAAGTAGAAGCCAGGGAAGGGCACTTTGATCTCTAACATTACTGGAATGGGAAGTGGGGTTATAGAGGAATAGATTACCCCCTTCCAGGAATAATAGCAGGGTTGATTCATAGTTTCAGAACTGGAAATGTGCATGTGTATGGGGAGAGAGGAGGATAGATTGGAAAGGGTATTTAGCTGTCCAGAAGATTGCCAGGGAGGGCAGAGTGAAGAAAGGAATGGCTAGGGCTTTCCTGAAATGATGGACTGAGAAAGGCAGTAACAGAGCAGGACAGCTGAACTCCAGGGCAAAAGTTCCAAAAATGAAATGATCAAAACCTCTAGGACATAGTCTCTTTAGATTTATTCTAGCCCTGTGTTTCTTTTATTTTTTTCAACTAACAAAAATCCACCTCCCCTTCCCATTTCCAATGCTACCAAATAAAAGCAAAACCCTTAAAACAAATATGTATAGTGAAACACAACAAATTTCTGTGTTGGTCATACTATCCCAAAAGATCTCAATCTCAGTCTGGTCTACCTCCTCTCTGTCAGAAGGAGGATAACATACTTTATTGTATCATGAATCCTTTTGGACATCACAATTGGACAGTGTATCAATCAGAATTCTTAAGTCTTTCAAAGCTGTTTGCTTATACAGTATTATTGTTACTGTATAAATTGTTCACCTGGTTCTGCTCACTTCACTCTCCATCAGTTCATACAACTCTTCCCAGGTTTCTCTAAAACCTCTTTCATCATTTCTTACAGTATATAATAGTATTCCATCACATCTATATACCATAATTTGTTCAGCTATTCCCCATTTGATGGACACTCCCTTGGTTTCCAGTTCTTTGGCACCACAGAAAGATAGCTCCATATTTAGAAAAAAAAATTCCCCCAAAGCCAGCATTGATATTTTCTTCCCATGTAAACATACATCTCACAACAAAGAAGTGCAGTAGCTTTTTGAGAGAGGGCAATTGCAATTCAAAGTCACTGCCTGTTACCTTCCCTAAAGATTCTGGCTACAATTTGTAGCCTCATTTCCCCATATCAAGTCAACTAGTAATAAGTAAACTAAACCAAAAAAGGAGGCATCAAAGGTGTAAATTCTCATTATCAATCAATCAATATATTATAAATACAAAAACATTCTTTATCGTAGCTCCTGGCAAGCAGGTATGTTTGTTCCTCAGCTTCTTTTTCTTCCTTCTTTCAGGAGAAAAGATATTAGCCATCCATGCTAACATCCAGGGTCTTTCCTCTGGATTGAAAGGAAGTCAAGGGATAATTCCCAGAATAGCTTCAAACAGATTTTAAATTCATAGACCCTGTTCTCTTCTCATAAAAACAGAGACAGTCCACCATAGCTTTTCCAGATAGTAGTTCAGAGTGTTCCATTTTTGGTGGGCCATATAATCAACTGCCTCTAGCTGAATTCTAAGGAGACACTCAAACAAAAAGGGAGTTACCATAGCAATTCAAGGTCCGAGGAGTGTGGATTCAAATGTGGGGAGGGGAGAGTCTGCTTTCTCTACCAAAAGAGAAACTGAGGGAGCTGGGGAATTGTTGTAACTGAGGGACCTATCTTTCCTGCTGGAAAATGGGTCCCAGCACAGTTCTGGGCACACACTAAGCACTTAATAAATGTTTTTTCACTGGCTAACTTACTGCTATCTCCCACTCCAGATTCCAAAATTTGCTTTCCAAATAAAACCTTCCAGTCCTCTCTTCCAATTGATATTATACAATTGCATCTCACACAGTCCATTCTTGTACTACCTTTTGCAAAGACTTCTGAGAAGCCTGAAGGCAGAAATTTGGAGTCTCAACTCTTTCCTCCAAGATCATGACATAGTCTTGGAGGCTTTGTTCCTCCTCAGATTATCTAATGGCCTTGGGTCCCTTATCATCTGAGAGGCCATACAAAGGGCTTGCCTCAATACTCTTTTTTGTTTCCCTTGTTGAAGTGCAGAATATGGGAAGGAAAAAAGAGATCTTGAGAGAAAGAGGGAAGGAAGAGGAGAGAGAGGCAGAGAGATTAACTGAAGAGAAGTGGAGGAGAGAGAGAACAGCCCTCATATTAGCAAGAGGCCTAGGTAAAGGCTGCAACAGAAATAATGAGGCCAAAAGAGGAAAAAGTCTGACCTCTTGTGAAACTCCTCTCCTAGTACCACTTCTGTCCCAATCAGTTGCAGCCATTTTGGGAACTTAGAAAGCTTTCACAAAAATGTTATTTGATCAGCAATACTAGAAGGAAGAGGCCCTTATTTGGCACATTTTAATTCATTACCCTCTGAAGTAGATGTTTTAGATGTGTTCCCCATTTCAAAGAGAAGGAAACTGAGGTGGAGGGGATTTCAATGATTTGTTTAAAGTCACACACCTAAGAAATGTTAGAGGTCAGGATTCAAAACGAGATCTTCTTGTCTCAAACTCCTGAATTCTTATCTGCTATTCAATGCTCCCTCCCTCCCAAAGAATGAAGAAATGGTTATTCTTCCTTAGATGAAAACATGCTTTCTAATTATAAGTTTGTTCTGTATTGTTGTTGTTACTCTACTTTGTCAATTGAACAAGCATTTCTTAGGTCCCTACTGTGTGTAGAGCAAGGGTTCTTAACCATTTTTGTATGTATCATAAACCCCTCTGGCAGTGTAGCAAAGCCTAGGGACCCCTCCTCAGAATGATATTTTTAAATGCATCCTAGAAAATATATAGGATTAAAAAGGAAGCCAATTATATTGAAATAGTAAGCAAAGTATTAAAAAAAAAACAAATACAAATTCATGGACCACAGGTTAAGAGCCTCTGATATAGATCATGTAGTAAACTCTGGGTAAGATATTAAGATAAATAAGGAAGAATCCTACTCTCATAGCCTTTATACCTAGTTGGCAATAAGAAACACAATCAAATATAATATAAATCCAAACATAATAAGAGCAAAGTACTATGCAACAGAGCATGAGCAAAAAGGCAGGTGTATGGTTGTGATGGAATACTACTGTATTGTAATAAATGATGTGCTTATTGATCTTAGAAAGGCATGGAAAGGCTTGCACAAAATGATGAAGAGTGAGTTGAGCAGAATCAAGAGAACATTGTATATAGTAATAGCAATGTTGTTTTAAGAATGACTTTGAACAACTAAGTTATTTTGACTATTATAAATGCACAAATTAATAATAAAGGACATGTAGAGATGCTATCTGCATCCAGAGAAAGAACTGATAAGTAGAAGTATGTCTAGAATAATTTTACATATACATATATATATATATATATATACACACACACACACACACACACACACACACACACACACACACACACACACCTATTTGTGTCTAATGGTAGCCATCTCGGGGGGGAGGTAAGAAAAAAAGAAACTTACATGATAACTTTGTTTGTATTTGGAGAGAATAGCAAGTTGCACATGGTAGATTTGCAGTTTCATGTGCAATCATCTTTTTTTATTGTACCGTGTGATGGAAATGCTTGTTTTGTCCCTTGAATTGAAAATAATTTTTTTTAAAAAAAAAGGCAGGAGATTCCTTTGTGTCTTCTCAGATCAGGGAATGCTTCATAAAGGACATGGAATTTGAGTAGAACCTTGAAGGACTTCAATCAGTTCTGAAGTCTGAGAGGAAGAGTGTCATAGTGGACATACTATGGAGTCATGAAGACCCAACTTTAAGACTTGTTCTGAGGCATCCTCTGGCATGCTGTGTAAGTTACTCTCATTGTCCTAGTTAAGTGTCTAGGACTGTAAGTTAAAGAGAAGATGCCGCCAACCTGTTTCCTCAGACAGGAGTTCTCTATGCCAGTGAAATTGCCAATCAAGTGCCCATCTTCTGCCTTTCAAAGATTTCAGATAGATGGGAATGATGGTAAGTGTTCTTGGCATGAACAAAGGCTTACAGATTGTATAGGGGCAAACTTTCACACCATTTTGCAGTGAAATTCCATTAACTCCCTAGTTAATGTTGCATTCAGTGATCTATAAGGGTCCTTTCATCTCTGAAGTTCTATAACTCTGGACTAAGTGTGAACACATCTGATCTTTAATAGACAGGGTGGGGATAAGCAAAAACCAGAGTCAGCACTTATATACTGGGAGGGTATAATTATCAGCTGGAAAATAAGAGTTGGAATTTGTGGAGGGCTTTTTCTGATTCTATCAAACACCATATGTGTTTTTCAATAGTATTAAAAAGATGAAGATTTATGAAGCATGTTTATCCTCTTTCATGAGAAAATCCCTTCTTTTTCAGGAAGGCTTAGTTTGTCAGAGAGTCTTAACCCCTAAGGAAATGGATAAAAATAATATCAGGAATCATCTGGGCACACTAAAACAACATATATTCTGAGTGAAGAAAGATTGATTCATTCCACATGTTGTCCTATTCCAATTTAAATTAGTATTGGAGAAGTCACCACAGAAATATGACCTTTCCTAAAGTAGGCTTTACTACATGTGTAGCCACCATGTGTATAATGGCTATATTGGTTGTTATGGTTATAATAATGATGTATAATGGTTAAGCTATGATAGGGATAAGAATAGGGACTGGACCTGGTATTTCCTAGATCAGTCAATCAACTAGCATTTATTACAGGAATTATCATAAGTATAAGGAACTCTTGGATGAGCAGTACAGGTTGGCATCTTCTCTGTAACTTATAGTCTTAGAAGGTTGCTTATGTAGCACATACTTTGGGACAACTATATTAACTTCCATTTGTATGAACAAATTGGGTCCCCAGAGTTAGTGGTTAGCCCTGAAGGATTGGGGTAAATCTTTTCTAAGGCTATATAGAGATTATGAGTCCCCACAAATGTGCTTCCTACCAGGATTGCTAGTTGATATCAATTAGTCAGTCAGACCTAAAAAGCTTTTAGAAAGAGTGGGGGAATGTACAAAATGCTGGGGCCCCCCCCAATATCTATTACACATTCTCCCTCAAGTACATACAGATTCCAGTAGAAAGTGGGCTCAAACTTAGAGGAAAGAGGTAACTCATAACTCCTGGAATTCCTTTTGCTGGGGTCCTCAAGATGATCCCCATGGATATGCTGTAGCTGTTGTGTTGGACTTTGTAAAGAGAGGAGAGAGACTAGGACCACGGTTGAGACCTAGGACTGTGCTCCTCCCTTCCTAGTCAGTTCTTACTCAGGGATTTAAATATAATCCTTTATCCAGTCTGCTGCCAGACTTACAAATTCTCTTGGTTTTGAACTGGCTTGATACCCACAAGGCAATTCAAATTTTTCTTTCTGTAAAAGTGGTCATTCTAAAGTGCTTATCTGACCATGTGACCCTTCCCTCCCCCAGGTCTCCCAGCAGTAAATTTCAGTGACTCCCTATCATCTTCAAGATCAAACATAAAATCTTGTTTGACATTCAAAGTTCTTCATAACCTGCCCCCCCCCAACCTTTCAAATTTTCTTTCACCTTACTTGCCCCAGCACACTCTGTGAACAAATAACACTGGCCTCCTTGCTATCACACACACAAGTTACTCCATTTCCTAACTCTGGGCATTTTCACTGGATGTTTCCTATCCTTGGAATTCTCTCCCTCTTCATCTCTACCACCTGGCTTCCTGGACTTCTTTCAAGTCCCATCTGCATCCCATCTTCTACAAGAAATTTTGCATGTTGTCTCTCCCCATTAAAATGTGAGCTCTTGGACAGCAAGGGCTATCTTTTGCCCTTCTGAGTGGCCTGGCACTCAGCACAGAGCCCAACACATAGTAGGCACTTAATTGACTGATTCTCATCACTACAGTTTTCTTAGTTCTGGACTGATTAAGGTATCATTTTGACCCTTTGAACAGAGCTGGAGTGATTTGTTAGTTTTACTCAATGGAGCCCTGCTTTTACACCTAAAGCAGTGAACAGTACTTGCTTGGGGTCACACAGTATTTTTCAAGGGTCAGATCTTGAATTCATGTCTATCTGGCCTCGAGACCAGCTCTCTATCCACTATTCCATAATAAGCAGAATAAATTTCACCAAAGTAATAAAATAATTCTCAGAAGCTCCTGTCTGCTGAAAACTCAAATTGACCAGTAAGGGTAACTAAGATAAATGTCTCCAATAGAGCCATAATTAGAGAGGGGTAAATGGGTTCTTGTCCCAGGGCACTGAAACTGAAAGGACACTTACAATCAAGGGTGTGCTCAGGTAGTTCTAACCTACTTTTAATAGCCAATTGTTAAATGTTCAGTGTGGGCATTTATATCTCAAGCAAGTGCTATGAATCAGGACTTGCTTTGTTGATTGCTAGCATAAGGAAGTATTGATGCAAAATAAATTTTTTTTGGAGAGCCTGGTTGTTAAACATTTACCAGCATACCCTTGAATTGCCCTATAAACATTGCTTGAACTCAGCAAAATTGCAGTAGGAAGGCTCAGAAAATTATGTAATCATCAGACTGGAGGCTTGGTAACTGGAGGATAATAATAATAATAATAACAATAATAATTAAACAACTGGCATTGCTTTAAGGTTTGCAAAGTACTTTACATTCATTATCTCATTTGAGCTTCACAACACTTCTGCTTACGATTTAATCCTTCAGTGGGTGTAGAAACAACTGAACTTAGCACCTAGTTAGCAAGACTAGCTAAAAATAGGACACCACATACCACATTACACCTCACTCCCTCTCTCCAGGAGCTCTTTTCCCTGCCTCGCCCTATTCTACCCCAACCCAACAGTGAAATCTCCACTCAGCAGAGCTGAGGGTCATTCTTACTCTCTTACTCCAGGGTTTTGTGTCATGGAGTCTCTTTACCTCCTCCAAAGAAGTTTGACTCAAGAAACTGACTTGAGGGTACATTTCCTATTATTTGAGTGTTCCTTGTGACATTTGTACCCAGGACCAAAATTACTAGTTGCAGCTCTTGACTATAGGAATCTTTTCCCAAACCAACCAACCAACTCCTCACCCTCTCTCCTGTCCTTCCTGAAAAAAAAAATCCATTCACAATTAGTTAATTCTAGGGGCGAGAATGATTTCCATGGGCCCTGAGAATTCAGGACAAGTGGCTGCCTGGGAGCAAGATGTTATGCTTACAAGTCATTGCAGGTGCAAAAGGAGGCCACACTCTCTCCTTTCTTTCCCCTCATGCTTCATTTTCCTCTTCTAGAAAACTGTTCAATGACACGAGCTGAATATATTATCTCCCCAAACTATGCTGTTGTACATCCAGGAAAAGGACTTGATTACTCAACCCATGTTTCCAGGAGTCTTATTTTGGCTCTTTTGTGGAGCCATAGGAAAAGTGCTGAGCGTACTCTCTGTTTTGTTTTGCGATTTGCCTGCTGGGCACATTGTGTGTATCCCTTGAGCTTCAACAGATGATCTCTCCATTGAGGTTGTAACATATCTATATTTAGGAAGTCATAAAAGATGTATAAGATGTAAAAATGAGGAAAGAGACAAAATGTCTTCTGGGTATGGGAAAAGAGCAAAAAGTAATTGAGCTCTTTGGATGGCTGAATCCTCCTCTCACTCAGAAATCCATGCAAGTTGACTTCATTCTTAGCTGACCAAGTATTTCACCACATTATGTGATGTTAATAAACATTGAGGTGATGGGAGGAAATTAAGGAAGAGAGGTCGCCAGTGAAAATATTCTTCAATCTATGGGCTCTCTTAGAGTTAACATCTCTGGATCTCACACTAGATGAAACGTGAGACTCAAGGAAGGAATAGACACAGGGACATGCCTTTTGCAGCCGTCATATCTATTAAGGTCACATATAATCACCCATTCCTGGAGTGTTGTCAGCACATGATCTTTCTGGCAACGCTGGCAGCTCCTTCCAAATGGAGGGTGGTTTTCATGGTTTTCTTGCAGGCCCGTTGCCCATGGACATGATGCTGAGGCTTCTGAATTCCAGAGGCAGACATTACCAGAACAAACTCTGCTTTGTTTCCACCAGGACATGTGTTGCTGTGAAGAAAGTAAAAGGCGAGAAATTTAGAGATTAAAAAGAAAATAAAAACAAATTAGAGCATAGGAGGTAAGGGCAAACTAAAAGGGAGAGGTGAAGAATAAAGAGGCAAATGAGACCCGTACAAATAAGACCAATGGCCTTATTATGCCTTCACCCTTATTTTCTGGTGTCACTTTACATTTGTAATAAACAATACATTTAAGTACTACATCGTTTTGTGTTTGTATTCTGCCCCATGAATATTCAGTACATATTTGTTTATGTTGCTTTTAGGTTTTGAGTTCTTAAAAGGTTTTGTCTAAGTAGCCCCAGCAGCCTCACATCATGCCTGACACATAGTAGGCATTACTGCCAAACATAGAGTAGGAATTTATTAAATGCTCATTGAATTGAATTAAAATAGATACTAATTTTCTTTATACAGGGTTGTAATGAGAATCTGAAGAGATTATGCATAAGGGAAGCCCTTTGAAAACTATGCTTATACAAATGCAAGGCATTACTAGTATTATTTTTCTTCACAGTTACACCCCTAAGGGTGCTGTCCACAGTTTGATTAAGTATATGCATACCTGGATTAAATACCTTTGATCCTTGAAGAACTAAGAACACTGGATTTAACCCTTCCTTTTATTTTTTTGTTAAAGGAGGTAAAGTCAATGGCTTCCCTTGTTTAGCTGTCATGAAATAATGGATACCTTAGTATTGTTAATGCAACACTCTTTGGGTTTCTCCAGAGTTCTTTATTCAAAAAAGCTGGCTTTCTCAAGAATTGCTATGGGCAGTTAATATAATGTCTTGTTAAGAGCTCCCTCTTCTTAGCTGGTATATCTAGCTAGGAAACTTTTCTGGAGCTACAAGTTCTATCTAATGACATCTATAATCCTATGAAAGGAACAAGAGTCTCATAGTATGGAGAAGCATGGATAGGGTTGTTCTCTACGTTGGTGCAAGGAATAATCATTTAGTTATTTGGTGTTGTTTGTTGGTTATTAAGTTCATAATTTAAAATCATTTTTAAGTCTCTGTGTTATATGTTTTTAGCATTCACCCTAAGCTTCAGTTTGGCTTTGCCCCTCCTGACATCATTCTTATAAGACTTTCTTATTAATCCTTCTTTCCCCAGTTTGTCAAACTTCTGGTGACACACATTCTCATACTAATTGAAAGAGGCAAAGCCTTTAGGTGGAATGCTCAATGCCTTACAGGTAGGTATTAAAGGCAACTTGGTAGTACAGTGCATAGTCCCCTGGACTTGGGGTCAGGAAAATCTGTGTTCAAATCCTGACACAGACACTAGTAGCTGGGTGACTCTGGGCAAGTCACTTAACCTCTCAGCCTCATCTGTAAAAATAATAATAGCACTTGCCTATTTAATGATATATGTTATCTTTGCAAGCTTTTAAAAATTTTTATTTAGTATTTTATTTTTCCACAGTTATATGTAAAACCAATTTTAAACATTCATTTTTTAAAATTTTGAGTTACAAATTCTCTCCCTCCCTTCCCTCCCCCCTCATTGAGGAAGCAAGCAATTTGATATAGGTTATACATATACAGTCATGCAAAACATTTCCATATTAGTTACATTGTGAAAGAAAACACAAACCAAAAAAAAGTAAAGAAAAATAAAGTTAAAAAGTATGCTACAATCTGCATTCAGACTCCATCAGTTCTCTCTCTCTGGGGATGGAGAGCATTTTTCATCATAAGTCCTTCAGAGTTGTCTTGGATCATTGTATTGCTGAGAATAGCTAAATCATTTATAGTTGATTGTCTTTACATTATTGCTGTTACTGTGTACAGTGTTCTTCTGGTTCTGCTCAGTTCGCTTGGCATCAGTTCATGCAAGTCTTTCCAAGTTTTTCTGAAACCATCCTGCTCATCATTTCTTATAGCACAATAGTATTACATCACAATCACATACCATAACTTGTCAACAATACCTCAATTTATGGGCATCCCCTCAATTTCCAATTCTTTGCCACCAGAAAAGAGCTGCTATAAATATTTTTGTACATCTAGGTCCTTTTCCTTTTTTTTTTTTAATCTCTTTGAGATACAGATCTAGTAGTGGTTTAACGGGATCAAAGGTCATACCCTTTTTTGGTTTTATAGTTTTATAGTTTTTGTTTTTATCGTTTTATAGCCCTTTGGGCATAGTTCCAAATTGCTCTACAAAATGGTTGAATCAGTTCACAACTCCACCAACAGTGTATTAGTGCCTCAGTTTTCCCACATCTCCTCCAACATTTGTCATCTTCCTTTTCTGTCATATTAGCCAATCTGATAGGTGTGAGGTGGTACCTCAGAATTGTTTTAATTTGCGTGTCTCCAATCAATAGTGACATAGAGCATTTTTGTATGCCCATAGACACCTTTGATTACTTCATCTGAAAACTGCCTATTCATATCCTTTGACCACTTCTCAATTGGGGAATGGCTCTTTTTCTTTTTTTTTTTTTAATAAATTTGTCTCAGTTCTCTATATATTTGAGAAATGAGGCTTGTATCAGACAAACCTAATGTAAATTTTTTCACAGTTATGATTGTTAACTGTATATTCCTCCATCCTACTTCCCACCCAGTCCCTCTTCAAATGTATTTTGCTTCTGACTACCACCTCCCCCAATTTGCCCTCCCTTCTATCAGTCCTACTCCCTCCCCTTTCTTTTATACTCCTCGCCTCCTACTTTCCTGTAGTGTAAGATAGATTTTTATGCCTAAGTATGTATGTTATTTCTTCTTTGAACCAAAGTATCTTTGCAAGTCATAAAGTGATATATAAATGCTAGCTAATAATATTAATTATTAAAAACAAATATATTCACATGCAAATTTAATAACAATAATTATAACAATAATTACAACGCCACCAACACTTTTTGAGCCATGGTTGGAGTAGGAGGTGAAAAAGAACAATCAATTGCTCATTTATGGAGCACATATTGACCCACATGTATAAGATACAAATATGTATAAGATCTTGTCCTTCTCCTTAAGGAGTCCAGAGTAGTTTACATTCATATAGCACTTTAGAATGTACAAAGTGCCTTCTCCTGTACTCCCAATTACCCTGCCAAATAAATAGTAAGTTTATCCCTATTTTAGGGATAACAACAACAACCGTTCATATGCATATAGCACTTTAAAGTTTCCAAAGAGCCTTCTGCACAACAACATATGAAGTAGTTGCTACAAATGTTATTATCCCATTTTACAGATGAGAAGATTGAATCTCAGAGAGTTGCTTTGGGTAAGTCCATTAACCTTTTTGAACTTCAGTCTCTTCATCCATGAGAGGATTAGACCAGATGATCCCTCCTTCTGGCTCTGAAGTCTATACTCCTAAACTTTGGTGTAGTATTCAGACTCTGATCTCCTTGCTCTAAGTTCTGAGCTCATTTTGCTCAATCACATTATTTCCCTAAGATGAATATACATGGTAAAATGAGAGAAAAATAAAAGACTTTTTGTAGCTAAATGTTAAATTGTGTAAATTAAATTCAAGGTCAAATAATATATAAAACATTTTTGCAAAACTCGAGGCAAGGCACTATATAAGTGTCAGATATAATGAATTAGTAAGTGATATGAAGAAGGATTTCACCTTGGAAAGCCAGAGCACGAAATGATGTTTTTTGTTCATTCTCTAGTTCTAGGAGAACATAAACTACCTGAGGGCAGGAACTGTTTTTTAGTTTTGACTCCAGCCCCCAGCAAAGCACCTGGAACATAGCAGGCACCTGAGAAATATTCGTCACTTCTGACATTATTGTTAAGCATCAAGAATCAGTTACTCTCCACTGCAAGGGTGACCTTATCCAATAATAGTAATACCTGGCTGGGCTGTCATCAGATTAGCAGATTTCAAAACCCAATTGATGCTACACTTGGGGGTGGGGGAAGAGTCTTGACATTTATATCTCATCCTCAGTTCTCTGATGAAAATAGGTTTTCTTTGCCCTGTATCTTGTATTGGAGGTAGATGAAATTCTTCTCATTAATGGTCTGGACTCAAGTTTATTTTGTAATGATGAGTTTTAATGAATGAAGGATGAGGAAAGAATTCTATTTCTCTCAATCGTTGTTCCTGCTTAGGGTGGGAGAGCAGAAATCAAGAAAGGAAAGAATACAGTTTAGGTAAAGAGGTTGCATTCATTCTTCTGGCTCTTATTTCAGGGCTTGTCTCAACTATGAAATTAGTATGAGAATATTTGTCACTTGCAATATCATAAATTGGGGAAAGAGAGATTAATAAGAAAGCCCTATAAGAATGATGTCAGGAGTGCTAAAGCCAAGAATCAGCTGAGGTTTGTTGTGAATACTAAGTACACTAAAAAAAAAAAAGGCTTTAAAAATGTTTTCCCTATTATAAACTTAACCAAGTAATTACATGGCTCTTCCCTGAACTGATGCAGATAACAACAAATCCATGCTTTTCCATCCTATGAGACTTATGTTCTTTTCATTAGGATCATAGATCTTGAGTTGGTACCTCCATAAGTCATCTACTCCAACTCCCTCATTTTACAGATGAGGAAATTGAGGCCAATAGAGATTAAGTCACTTCCCCAAAAGCACACAGGTAAGTGGCAGAGGTAGGATTTGAGACCATTCTCCTGGAGTCCCAATTCATTGCTCTTTCTACTGAACAACACTACCTACCTGTCTTCCTAACAACAGAGTAAGCTCCCTGAATGTAGGTACTATCTTTTCTTTTCTCCCTTAGGGAGCCTAGCATAGAACTTGGCATGTGGAAATGAAAATGGAGACTGAGGACTGATTGAGGCCTCTCCTATTCTCTACTCTCATTGACTCCTACTCTCTACCAGTCTTTACCTCTGCTTTCTTCCTTAGAGGAGTATAACTGCTATTGACTCCATTTGCGTTTCCTGCTCTGCATTAAATTTCTCTCTCTCTTGGGCAAATAGCCAACATTTTGCAAAACCCTAAACACTCTAGTTCTACCTGCACACGTCATCAGTCTATCACAATATCTTTTTGAACAAGTTAGAGAGATGAGGGCTGGAAAGCATAGTTAGATAAAATCAGAACCAGAGGAATGAAGAGACAATATGATGAAAGAATACTGAGTTTGGAGTCAAGGGATCTGGGTTAAAATCCCAGTTCTGTCATTTATATCCTATATACCTTGGATAAAAGTCACTTAGCCTCTTCAAGCTTCAGTTTTCTCGTCTGTAAAATGATGGTGGTTAGCGTAGATGATCCCTTAGGTCCCATCCAGTTCTGAATCTATGAGCCAACCATCTGATGTTATGAATAGTGTTTCCATTGAGTGGTGAAAATAATAGTTGACATTTATATAAAACTTTATGGTTTGCAAGTTCTATGTAATGTCTGTTGCTGTACAAACATTATCTCATCTGGTCCTTGTAATAACCCTGTGAGGTAGGTACTGTAGTTATTATTACCCCCATAAAAATAATTAATAGATCAATGTCAGCTTGGAGGGAGGTTTCTGGCAGAATGCCACAAATTCTGTCCTTGGCCCTGTTCTCAACATTTTTATCAATGGCTTAGATGAAAGCACAAATGACATATTTATCAAATTTGTGAATGCCACAAAACTGCAAGGGATAACTAGCATGTTAGATGCTAAAATCTGGATCCACAAAAAATCTTAACAAGCCTGAACAAGGAGGTTGAATGCACCAAGGCGATAGTAGTTTAAGATATGTGCACGGGTTTTCTAATTACATAAATGTGATTTGTGGGTGGCTCATGAACCTGGGTTTAGAAGGAAAGCTCCCTCTTGAATGCTCTTCAAGGGAAGAGTAGTTCTTAGCTTATACTCACCAGCTTAGAACCTCCTCCACAAATGTTAATTATACAAAAGACCTTCATAAACAGGAAAACTGAGTAACCCATTTGTCTGAGCAAAACACCATTAGGAATTAAAGAAGTTCTATGTATTATAATACACAAGAATGAACAAAGTATTCAGCTTAGAGCAAGATCAGAGTTTAGCTCAAACTAGAACAGAGAGAATGATCTCATCCAGGGAAGGTCCTCTCTTAGAAGACTCTAGAGTACAGAAGGACTTGAGTTCAAATCCGGCCTCAGACCAAACACTTGACATTTACTAGCTGTGTGACCCTGGGCAAGTCACTTAACCTCAATTGCCTAAAAATTAAAAAAAATTTTTTTAAAAAGAAGACTCTAGACTTATAGGCCCTGAAGATCAGAAACATGATAGAACCAGCTGCCATAGATATCTTCAACTTGGAAGTCTCCAGTCTGACATTCAGAAATCTGTCTCTCTTCACCACTTCCCTGGAACTCTTTTCTTCATGTATCTCTCTCAACAGTCTCTGGAACCAATTGTGGAAATCTCTTTCATGTGTGTAGTGTCAGGTTCAGCATTTCCTCAGCCAATCAGGAGTAATATCCTGCTCTGCATACATTTGCATGCAGCGTGAAGCTGTCCTTCAGGAAAGTGCCTCAAGCCCACCCAGTCTGGATGGGGCTACTCTAGTGATAAAATATGAAGTTCTCTGTGTGGTTCAATAAATATAGTTATACATATAAGTACAGAATATGAGCAACATGGCTAGAATATAGATTACATGGGAGAAAAAAATAACCCATAGTTTTCAAAGGACTACAAGCTCAATAGTCTCATATATTAGACAACTAATGCAATCTTTCCACATATTAACAGAAGCATAGAGTCTGGAATGAGAGAAGAGGTAAGTCACCATCCTTGTATTCTGCCTTGGTTAAACCACCTCTAGAGTATTTGGTTCAGTTCTTAGAACCATGTTTTAGAAGAACACTGAGAAGCTTGAACAAATCAAGACGGCAACCAGGAAGATGAGGGGAGTAGAAACTAGGCCATAGGAGAATCTGTTGGATGAAATCGGGATGTTCAGCCTGGAGGGAGAAAAAAAGACAGATTGGATATGATAACCCTCTTCAAGTATTTGAAAAGTCATCTTATGAAAGAAGAATTGGACCCAGAGGGCAGAACGAAGGGAAATAGGATTATTGAGAAGCAATGAGGAACATCAGAATTGGACAGCATAAATACAAAGCACTACGATAAGTACACAAACATCTATTGAGCATCTAGGAGCAATCAATCAACAAGCATTTACTAAAGACCTACTATGTGCCAGAGATTGTGCTATTAGAGACCTAGCACTATCCTTAGCACTATGGGCTGGAAAAGGATACAAAGTTTGAGATTCAGTTCCTACCCTCAAGAAGCTTAAAACTTATTTGGGAAGATTAAAAAAAACAGACTTAAAAAGATAAATATGCTTCAGTAAATAAACATCATCAAGTGAGTGGTATGGATAATATGGCTTGAATGATTACATTTTTGAGGGGAGAAAGATTTTAAAAATATCTCTGCAAACAAAGGTCCTTTACCCTGTCTAATGTAAGCCAGTGGCTTTGTTGCTAATGGTTTCTAGCTGTCTTCTTTCTCAACCTTTCCCCAACTTACCCCACCGCCACTCCTCTAACAGGAGTCTGGGGAGGAAGGGCAGAGGGACTTTCCTGTGCCCAAGTCTGATCCCTCTGATCATATGTCTGCTTCTGACCTTTAAAAAGACTCTTCTTCCCATTTCTTCCTTTGCCTAGCCACCCTAGTGCACATTGGAGCATATTTCCCCAGGCAGTCAGCCAGCAAGAGCAATATAAGTACCCTGATTCCCTCCACCCCCCCAACAAGGCCCAAGGAAGAGTTAGGTGAACAGTTAAGTATTAGTATTTCTTCTTCCAAAGGGGCAGTACATGGCTACTTCAGGCTAAAGGATTTGTTGATATATAGCAAGAGTTGGATCCAAAACTAACACTGGGTTTGGCTAAAGTGATCATATTTCAAATCCATGACTGTGGGTTGGGAGGTGGGAGGGGGTGGGGTTGGATTGGAGATGAAAGAGAGGATAGTGGGAAAGAATAAAAAGGCAAGAGAGGGATGGATGGAAGGTTAATGAAAAGGGAGGAAAGAAGAAAGAGAAGAGGGTAAAAAAGGAGGAGTGGAAGGAAGGGATCCATTCCACAGTTTGGTGACTCCCAGGAGAATCCAGAAGACCCAGTTCAGAACTGGATTCATTCCATTTGACAAGCATTTATTAAGCACCTGTTATGGGTTAGGCACTGTGTAAGAGGCAAAAATAAAAACAAAAAAAAAAGGCTAGGATCTGCCTTTAGTCATCTGAGTCCAGAAGGCAAAAACGAATACCTTCCTGGTCAGTTTAGGACATCTGGGGGTCACCTTGGACTTGGGACATCTTTCCATCCCCCCTCACTGACTCCAGCCATGGAGAATAGCTCATTTGCATGATTCTGACCAACTTCCAACCAGACTTCCTCCTGCAACAATTCACTCCCTGTACAACTGATAACAGTGCACAAAACAGATTCTATTTGCCACCAGGACCTGAATTCCAGCCTATAAATGGTATAATAGTGGGGAAAGCTCTTAAAATAAACTGGACTCCCTCCCCATCCCTACCAGGCTGTTCTTCCACTCCCTGTACTGACAGGGCTAGTCTGCAGAGTGGAGAAAAATTCTGCAGACTCTGCTACTCTAAGCATTCTCTTCTCTCTACATCGTAATCCCTTTCCTGTGCTTCTCACTTTCCTGTGCCTCTCACTATTCAGGAGTATAGATCAACTCCCAAACTGCCTTCCCTGAAGAAAGCTCACAAAATAAGCCATTTAATTTTTCCATTAATAGTTTGACCACAGAGTCAGATGGATATTACTTCTTCAATCTCTCCTTATGTCCAGAGACTCTTAACGATAATGGCTGGCATTTACATAGCACTCTAAGGTTTGCAAAGTGTTTTAAAAATATGATTTCAGTGTATCCTCATGCTAACCCTAGGAGGCAGATGCTATCAATATCCCTATTTTGCAAATGAGGGCACTGAGGCAGACAGAGACTAAGTGACTTGCCCAAGGTCACACAGCTAAAGTCTGAAGTCAGATTTGGAATCAGGTCTAGATCCTGTACTACCTAGCTGCCTCATCTTATTTTGGTGATTCCTCTGGGAATGCCTTTTTCTTTTTTTCTTCATTTTTAACAAAGTCAGCTTGAGAATGGAGAATGTTGTAAGTAGTTATTTTTTACACAGTACTGGGTGGGTTGGTGGTGGTTGTGGTTGGGGGAAAAGAGGTGTAACCCCAGTACCAAAGCCCATTGGTATGGGACTCTCCTTACTGATGGAGATCAGAGCTCTGTGCCAGCATCTGGAATGGGGCAGAATTGGTAAGATGGAGAGAAGAAGAAGCCAGACTTTCTCTCCCTCTGGGAGATGAGAGCTCATCTCACATCAGCCTCTTCCCAGAATCTGAAGTGGAGTTGGCATCTTCTACCTTCTCTCTTGAAGCTGGAAGCCAGAAGTGCCCAAAGTCTGAAGAAAGTCAACAATTCAAAGAGGGTCTGAAGAAAAACTGGAAGAGCTCTCTTTTCTCCTACTCTTACCAACTCCGCCTGTCCCCTGCCACATCTGATGCCAGCATAGGGCACTGATTTCCACCAATAAGGAGAGAGTCCCTTGCCAATGGGCTTTGGGACTGGAGTTACAGAGAATGGTGCTGCCTTAGCCTCTCAAGGGTGGCATGGTGTTTAAAAAATTCGAGAGACATAATTTCTGGGTAATTAGTCATTTTATTAATAACGCTAGCAGTTTAATAAAAGGTCAGTGGCACTCTTGAATGCCAAAGACAATCATAGTGGTAGGGCTCATAGCTTATGTGCCCTTGGAAGAGGGGTGTTCCTGAGGGTGGCAATCAGCTCTGATTGGTCAACAATTAACGAGGGAATAAATATTATAATTCAGGGCTGGACCTGTTTTAATGGACTTTGGTTATGTCATTTACTTCTAAGTTACCCAGCCTTGGGCAATCTATTCAAAGAATTTGTCCCTACCCAAACCTGAGGATAAGATTGGGTGGCCTCTGACCAAGATTGAGGAGAGTTAATTCAATTTCATTATCAATAATGTCCTTTAAAAGACTGAACTTTGAAATGAAGACTGTAGAAAAAGGGGGAATTCTGAATCTCTCCAAATCATTGATTATTAATAACCATTTCCCTCAGTGGTCCAAAGTCTGAGATTAGCTAACAAAAATAAATGTTCACACTGTCTGGTTGCCTGAGAGTGGGAGAGGTACCACCTAAGTTGAATGTGTTCTCTGAAGGTTTATGCCAAAAGGGATAAGTGAGACCCTTCTGTAGATTGAGAAGGTCAGAGAACTATAGCCCACCTTAATCTTGAGAACAAGGAGGGAATAACCTACTGAGAGAAATAATGGGAAGAAACTTACCTAGTGTAGTACATCTCCTGGCTTTGTGCTTAATGATACAGGACTTGGAATCAGGAGCCTTAGTTATTCTGTAAAATTAGAAATAATAGCACCTGTAGTGTACTTTACAGAGTTGTTGTGAGACTCAAACATATAATGACTGTTAAGTGATCTCACAAACCTAAAAATGCATTATCATTATTTGCTATTGTGGCAGTTTTGGCCTTAGATAAGAAAGTTTCTAACAATGAAGTATGGTGTTAAAATGCATCTTTCTTATGGATAAAGGTAAGAATGTAATGAAATCAAATCCTCTGAGGTTTTCCTCGATTCATATCAAGTCACAAGATAACAACAATCTCTCTGCCCCCATCCCTCAGCCTCTGACTTATATGAGGTTCTTTTGTTTTTTGTCATATGGTTATCATAAATGCTCAAAAGAACATGGTTTTAATATGAAAGGATTAAGATAGGCCTTAAGAAAATTGATAAAGCTTTCAAATATTTTTGCAACAATTGCCCTCTTTATGATCATGCTTTGAAAATCAAACATGAATTATAGAATGTTTTCTCTTGCTATCACACAGTTTTGATGGAAAAATTCCACCAAAAAATCAATACTTTATTCTTTGTTCTAAGAATTATGACATACCTGTGTTTAAAGCCTAAATTTTGTTAAGCATAAGGTAAAATAAATTCATTTTGAAAATTTTAGCATGATTTTTAAAGATATAATCTCAATCAAACCTTTTCCCTCTGTTGACTGTAAAATGTCTTAGATGGATTAATTTTCTTTTTAAATTATTTATTTATATATTTTTTGGTGAGGCAGTCGGGGTTAAGTGACTTGCCCAGGGTCACACAGCTAGTGTCAAGTGTCTGAGACCAGATTTGAACTCATGTCCTCCTGACTCCAAGGCTGGTGCTCAATCCACTGCACCATCTAGCTGCCACAGATGGATTCATTTTCAATGGGTCTTCTTCCACCTCCTGGACTTAATTCAATAGGCAATGCAGTGGCCAGGGAGGGTCTTTAAGTAGAAGAGTGACCAGTTCAGAGTAATGCCAGAAAGATTTCACCACAGTGTGAAAGGACAGAATGGAAGTGAGATAGTCTGGATAGTCAGGAGAACTGGTTAGGAAGCTATTATAATAGTCTAGTTAAGAAGAGGTAGGATTTAAATAAGTGTGACTACAGGCTGGGAGTAGCTAGGCAGCACAGTGGATAGAGTATGAGGCCTGTATTCAGGAAGACTTATCAACCTATGTTCGATCTGGCCTCAGACACTTACTAGTTGTATGACCCCAGCCAAGTCACTTAACCCTGTGTGCCTCAGTTTCCTCATCAGTAAAATGAGCTGGAGAAGGAAATGGTGGCACTCTAGTATCTTCACCAAGAAAATCCTAAATGGGGTCATGGAGAGTCGTTCGCAACTGAACAATGACAGAAACAATAGTCAGAATTGACAGTGGTCTAACTACAATAGTATTTACCCTAGAGCAGCTTATTGTAAGGCAGGCTCATGTTGGAAACTATTGAGGCTGAGGGATGAATGGGAGGGTTAGTTACTTCGGTACCAAAATGTCCTTATTAGAAAATAGTCCCCTGCTTCCCATGAGTTTGTTGAGGCTATAATGGGTCTTTTTGGAGGCACAAATAGAATGAGCTAGCAGACACATGAACAGGATTGGATTGGGCTTCAGTTTCTATAGCACCACCTCATTTCACAATAAATCCAGATATAAGAGGAAAAAGAGAAAAAAATAGTTCCTTGAAACAGACCCTGAAAATAATGTTATGCCAAGGTTCCAAAATATTAAGATCAACAACACAAATTTGTCATTAAACATACAAAATCTCCTACTTGTATGACATGACCCTTGAGAAAGCCACTTAACCTCTGTGAACCCCAATTTCCTCATTTGTAGAATGAGGGGGTTGGATTACTTGGCTTTGGAGGTTCATTCCAACTGTGATCTGTGATCACATGACCTGCCCACCTCGTGCTTTGGGGAATGGAGGCTGGCTCATTCTCCCCTAGAGGTTCGCTCTTTATAGGACAAATTCATTCAGTCTTTTCTGTTGCCCTAGTATCCATTTGCAAGATTGTGATAACTGATAGTGATATTAATAAATAACCTGTAGGCGTGTATTATAATAAATCTTGCTGTTGAGTTGGAGGGTAGGGGGAGGGGTCCGTGAACTGTAATCTTGAGCATGATGGTACTCACATTTTTCAAAATGGTCACCTTCACTTTTTAAAGTGTGAACCAAAAATAGAGGGGTGGGGGTGGTGATGAATATAAATCCACTTTTATTGCAGCTTAGAGCTGGTGTGGCACACGATTTGATCTGAAATTTAAAAAGGGTGACAAATAAGGGAATCATTTTTAGTTCAGATAAATCAACTCTCTTATTATTCCAAAGCAAATATTAGTGGGTTGAATGAATCCCAAGCTGCAGACGTTTCTCAAGTCTATTTTTAAACTCAAACTGGCTATTTCCCAAAAAGAAGAGATGGAAAAAAAAATAACCCTATTGGCAGTAAAGACTTTACCTTATTTCAGTGAATTTTCTGTAGGGGCGGGGAAAAGATAGCATCAAGGAAGGTGAAGACGAAAGAAAGGAGAGCAGACAGAAGAAGCCATAAAGATAGACATTATAAAGAACATTAGGAAAAAGCAGAGTACTTTAGAGAGAACCAAGTACCCAAGAAAACCTGACTTTTTTTCCCCTTTGGGGATGACTAGAGACAAAGTATCAGATACAGTAAATATATGTTGTTTTTTTGAAAGAACTGAGAAGTTTAAAAAACCTAATGTATTAAATTGTGCTCAGTGAGGTTGATCTATAAGGCTCGAGCTCCAAGGAAGGGTCTTTATAGAATACTTCTAAGGAAGAAGATAATTGAGTGATTTTAGTAATGTCTCGGAGAGTTTATAAAAGTGTTGCTTATTAATATCCTCTGTCTCTATCTTTTTAACTCTGACCATAACACCATCACTGCATAAGGACTTGCCACTCAGAATAGCTAAATAAAAATTAGCAAAAATTCTACAAAGGGAAAAAGGACTAACAGAGAAATCCCAAAATATGTCAGGCATGCTGTAGGTTCAGAAATGTTCTTTCTCTCTCAGGGTACATTATGTAATCTGCACTCATAAACAAATGAAGAGCTGTGTCAGGTGCTTGGCTCTTTCTAATAGGTGAAATCATCTGAGAGTAGGGAACGGGGAGGAGGAGGGGAAGGAGGCTAAAGGGTATGAGGAAGAGCTGGGGTTCTAATTCTACCACTACTCCTCATGACTCATTTTTCACAGTCTAGCAACCAAACTTTGAGAAGGCAAGCTCCATAAATTACAAACCTCCTCCACTCCCTCCTCCCCACCAGACAGAAAATGTTCAATTCAGGAAAAGTACTGAAGAGTAGAATCACAAATGCAGTGGTGAATCATTGCCAGAGTAGATATATCGTGTTTAAAAAAAATAAAAGGTCATGACAAATCTTTCTGAATTGCAAAGGGAAGAGAGAAATGCATTTTCATTTCACTGTGAATAAAGGTAACAAGGACTTAAATGCAGTCTTGAGAATAAAATAGAGTGAACATATTAAGCTATAATTAAGGAGAATAAAAAGAAATTAAGAAGTGAAACAAAAATGTAATTTATTTAATATATGTTACAATTTTTATTACAATTATTTAAAGTACATTATATTTTTCATTACAATAATTTATTTAATATACATTGCAAAATTGGACTTGAAGAGACTGGAGCACCAATCTCCTTAGCTAAGGATTCAGGGTAAAAGAAAGGGATAAATTTCACAAAGATAAAGGCAAAAAAGCACATTCCCAGACAGCCTAACACTACTAGTGCAATAGGGGGACTTTTAACCATTAGTCCTGCCACACTGGTCTTGGGGTACCCCAAAGTGTTTCCTGTTGTCACCAAGGGTGAAGCAAAACTCTCAGACAGTTTTCAAACCTGAAGTAACTTTTTAAAAGTCTGTCTAATTTGACTCATCTCTTGGAGGAACAGAGCAATCAAATATATTCCTATTGAGAGAGCATTACAAGGAATCCTAGTGGTTAGAGGTAAGTGCTTCAAAACCTTTTAATGCTTGGAACCTAGCTATACATGTCAGGAGGGGTAGTTTAGAGGATATGTAGCTAGAGATGGCTACATCCCAGAATCTAGCCCTCCGTCCCAGGCTGGAGGGCTACACAAACTCAGGCTCTCTTAGCGGTCCTGTTTATGAGACCTGGGCCTCTTACAACATTTGAGGCCCCCGATTATAATTTTTAAAATGAAGATACATTAAGATAAAATCAAAGCTAGGGGCTGGGCCTGTGATTCCATTTGTTATAAGGAGTGCCTGGTGAGGAAGTTCCTCTAACCAGTATAAGATTATACCTTCTCTGTAATTTATAGTCTTAGAAAGTTAATGGATGGATCGCTGGCTCTGAAGTCAGGAGGACCTGAGTTCAAATCCTGCCTCAGACCAAACACTTGACACTTATTTAGCTGTGTGACCCTGGGCAAGTCACTTAACCCCAATTACCTAAAAAAAAGGGGGGGGAAAAGGAACATTTTAGAAAAAAAAAGTTAACGAGCAATTATTGAGTACATACTTTGTTCCAGGCATTCCTGCTAAGCACTGGGGTTCAAAGAAAGGCAAGAAAGTCTCTACCCTCAAGGAGCTCACTTTCTAATGGAGGAGACAACATGTAAATGTTTAGATACATGCAAGATAGATAGACAAATAGGTAAATAGCTGAATCTATAGAGTGATGCATGGATAGCTGGATATGTTAGATAGATAGATGGGCAAGTAGGTGGCACAATGGATAGAGTGCCAGGCCTCAGGTCAGGAAGACTGATCTTTGAGTTCAAATTTGGCCTCAGGCACTTTCTAGTTGGGTGACCCTGGACAAGTCACTTAATTCTGTTTGCCTCAGCTTCCTCCTCTGTCAAATGAGCTGGAGAAGGAAATGGCAAACCACTCCAGTATCTTTGCTGAGAAAACCCCAAATGGGGTCACAAAGAGTCAGACCTGACTGAAAAACGACTGAACAAACAACTGATAGATGATAGAGATGAGATAAATAGCTATAGATTTATACCTCTATATCATCTATCTCTATCTCTATCTTGGTAGAGAAGGCAGCAGAAGGGACTGGAAAGTCCTCCTGAAGAAGACTGGATTTGAAATGAGTCTTGAAGGAATCCAAAGAAACTAAAAAGTAGAGTCAGTAGGGAAGAGTATTCCTGAGTATGCCTAGAAAATAGAGGGGTTAAGTAGCGTGCCCAGAGTTGTCCAGCTGCTATGTGTCAAAGGTGGCACCTAAACCTAGGTCATCCTGACTCACTGCACCAGGCTACCTTTCATTAAAACAAAATAGGACACTGAAAAAACCTCCCGCCATCGTTTTGATTTATTTTTCTTTAACAAATATTTTTGTAGACTTTTCCTGTTCAACTGTTTAAATTTTTAAGTAAAAACCCAGCTTCCATGCAATGTTGCCTAGTGAGGTCATTTCAAATCGTTGGGTCCCATAGTTGAGTAGATGTAATGGCTTTTCTGCCTCCTTCCTTTGACCCTAATCATACCTGGCTACAAATAGCTGCCAGAGCAGGGTTTTTAGAAAAGAATTATCAGAAACCTTTCTAGACCTCAGAGTAATGTGGCAGAGAGGTGGCGTTCTAGAAAGGCAGCGAGGGGACTGAAAGATGAAATGGATCTGCTTTTATCCAAGGGCAGGAAGGAGGGCTCTGTCCTAGCCATGTCCAAGTCATAGTTATCTTTTTTAAGCAAGTCAATTTTTTTTCATTTAATAATAAATAACTCAGGAGGTGTTGAGGGGCTGACCATCCCTATTTGCTATTGTTGGCAGAGGGAGCAGAAAAGAGTGGTGGCTTCTATCCACATTGTTATTGTTCAGTGGTGTCCAACTCTTCATTACCCCGTTGGAGGTTTTCTTGGCAAAATACTGGAGTGGTTTGCTATTTCCTTCTCTAGCTTATTTTACAGATGAGGAAACTAAGGCAAATAAGATTAAGTGATTTGTCCACAGTCACACAGCTAGTAAGTGTCTAAGGCCAGATTTGAACTCAGATCTTCCTGACTCCAGGCCTCGTGCTCTATCTACTGTGCCACCTAGCTGCCCTATATCCACATTAGGTGTGACCAAATTGGATTGATCCATGTGCATCTTCAGTGCCTAGCACACAATGCCTGGCTTATAGCAGCCACTCTACAAATTCTTGTTGATTGATTGACAAATATGATATGGCCAAATAAGGTCAAAACCTGTACTTAAATCTCAATCTTTATAAAATGTTTTTGGAATTGCATAATTTGCCTGATGATTCTTCTGCAATATGCTGGGGTTTGTATCCATATAAGATGCCACTGAGCCACTCTCAGCAGGATCTATAGTTTGAGTTGTTTCTCTAATTATAGGGATGGATTTCCACAGACGGATTCAGACTCTCCTGTTCAAATTGGGGCAGGGACAGGGGATGAGAGGCAGGGCATTTTCAAGATGGCTAGCTGAATTTGGAGCTGTGGATTTGGATTGTAACTAGTTATGTACCCCAATGGGGAAGCTAGGTGGCACAGTGGATAGAGCACCAGGCCTGGAGTCAGAAAGCACTGAGTTCAAATCTGGCCTCAGATAACTTACTAGCTGTATGACCCTGGGTAAGTCAATTGACTTCTTTTCCCCTCAGTTTCCTCCTCTGTAAAATGGGGATAATAATTGTACCTACTTCTGAGGTCTGTTATAAAGATCAAGTACAGTGCCTGGAACATGGTAAGTGAAATGTAAATGTTAGCTATTATTATCATTCTTATTAGTGAAGTAAGCTAATCAGATTCTGCAGGGGATAGGGACTGGACATGTGATTTCTTTGGGACAGGAAACTTCCAGATGAGGTAACTCTCACTACTAATCAAGCTGGCACCTTTCTGAAATTTGTGATTGAGAGTTACCTAGAACAAAAGAGTTAAACAGGTGGCCCATAGGTCACAAATGGCCTGAGATGCTCCTCGGTGCAGCCTGAACCAGATTAAAATGTAGTTCCTAACTGTTCAATGTGTTGACGTGTTAATAATAATTAAAAAAAAGAAACATGCAAAAATCTGTTGTTTTCTAAGTCAAGATGTGGCTTACAGAGATCCTTATATATGGTTTAGTGGTCCCCATTTCTATTTGAATTTGACACTGCTGGCCTGGAGCACTAAGAGGTGAAATGATTTGCCTAAGGTCACACAGCTAGTATATGTCAGAGGTAGAACTTGGGCAACTAGTGGATAGAGCACTGGGCTTGGAATCAGGAAGACTCCTCTTTGTAAGTTCAAATTCAGCCTCAGACACTTACTAGCTGTGTGACCCTGAGCAAGTCACTTAACCCTGTTTGTCTCAGTTTCCTTATCTGTACAATGAGCTAGAGAAAGAAATGGCAAAAGGAAAGGAAAATAAAAAGAGAAGAGGAAAAAAAAGGAAGAGAAAGGAAAGGAAAGATACAATAGGGTTCCAGGATTCTTAATCCCATTATCATCAGTAGATTCAATATTGATCTTGAAAAGATAGGTTTGTGTAAGATGCTCCCATCTAAGGATTTTACAAAGCGTTAAGGTAATTTCCCAAATATAATCCTCCCTCTCTCTTCCTTCTATTCAAGCCTATTATACATCTACAGTAACACACACACACATGTAGGAATATATTATACTGAGTGGATTCACTAACTGAACATATTCTGAACAACAGGCATTTTTCACCACTTTTGGTCTTTGCTGAATGGGTTGTAAGGCTGATCTCTTCTGCAATGTGTCTGTAGTGCTCTGGAGCTTGATGCTATCACATGACTACTCAAAATCAGTAGCATTTAGAGCATCTCATCATCTACAGGGAATCTCTTTTCCAGTGGGGCCCTTCCTGCACAAGACATCCTCCATAATAGTGGTGCATTCCTTTGGAGAACATGTATCTCTTCCACTGAAGTTAATAAACTGAGGGTCATTAACTAAGTAATCATCTATTTCAAAAAATGTGCTATAATCTTAACATATGCATGAAAGATTTCTTGGTGGAAGCAGCCTTTTGAGATTGCATTTTGCTCTGCTGAATCAAATTTCTTTGGTGGTCAACAAGTAAGAAACACAATGGGGGCTTGTATTCTCGTTAGTTTTCCATTAATTTTGCAGCTGTAAACATGTGTTCTGCATGTAGAAAATCATTTTCGAAACCCTACCTCTTCCCTTCTCATATTGTCATCAAGGATATATTTGATACATGTTTTGATCATTCTTATAAAGATTTCATAAAGAAAGTATATGGTTTGGTATTGATATACTCTGCTTTGCCTTTTTGCAGTACTAAAATTTTCCACAAAGCGCCCCTCCCTGATATATAAGGAAATTATTTGTTTCCTCAAAGTTTTTGAGATTATTGTTCGGTTTTACATGAATTTCCTCCTCCACATAATCAGTCGGCTCCAGCTATTCTTTTTGACTACCTCTTCCTAAGTTCCATTTCAATTTGATACAGTTTTTGCTGTTCAGTCATTTTCAGTTGTGTCCAACTTTTCGTGACCCTATTTGGGGTTTTTGTGGCAAAGATACTGGAGTGGTTGGCCATTTTCTTCTCTAGCTCTCCAGCATTTTACAGATGATAAAACTAAGGTAAACAACACAGTAAGTGTTTGAGGCTGGATTTGAACTCAGATCTTCTTAAAATCTAGGCCTGGCCCTCTATCCTCTGTGCCATCTAGCTGCCCCTTGATACACTATATGAGAAATTGAAGTGTGAGGGTCCAAATCCAGTGGTTGCCTTATCATTTATGCTGAAAATAGACCAATACAGAAGTATAAACGAATTGGATCCATTTTCCATCTATTCCTCTCAGTTTCATCTATGAATGCTCTTGGGATGGTTCATCATAATAAGGTATCATGTCAAGGCATTTTACAAAATATTTTTGCCTCCTTTAATTTTTACTGTTTGATGATATGGTTCTTCTACAATCTCCTGTCAACCATCTCCATAATATTTTATATAAAATTTTATACTCTAAACTAGTATTGCCCTCAGCTACCATTTCTCCACTTGGCAAGTAGAACTAGGGTTTGCAAAAGTCACTTTCTGGTCTTTACTGTCCTTTCATGGCATCTGCTTTGTGTTAGATAAACTTCCCAGGTGGTATTCAATGTCAATATCTTTGCCTTTTTGTATTTCCCATTTTTCAGCATTGACAGTTTGAACTGGTCAGGTTGAAGGTACTACAATTGTATACAGTATCTTCTCTTCTTTACCACTTCTACTTTGATGCTGGCTTCTTTATTCTTATTTTTTTTTATGTCTTTGCTCTCAACTAGTCTATAATCTGACTGCACTATTCTGAAATGACTGTTTCTGAAATGGCTGCCACATCAGAAACCAATCATTTCCTGTCTGTTACAAAATAGTCACTTCCATTTTTTTTATAATGTGGTTCACTGCTTGCCATGTTCAATGTTTTCTGATGTTCCTTTTTAAAAAGTTTTCATAATATCTATATGTGGCTTCTGAGGAGTCTATAAGTATTTGGACTTTCTTTTTTCTTTTACCTGAACTCTATTTCCTAACATACTTTCCTCCAACCTCATCTGTACCCTTCTTCTGGTTGGAGTAAGGTATCAAAATATATAGCGATTTGACTTGGATGGTTTTGTTAAGTTCCTCACAGGATGTCTTTACTTCCTCATCCCTAATAACAGATATTGGTGCTTTGCTTGAAGCCATCTTTTTACTTATGCTCATCATAAGCTCTATAACAGGAAATGGCCAGATGTCTCGTAAAACGATGTTTCTTCTCATATTTGGGTGCCCAGCTAAGCAAGTATGACAACTTAGCTGGGTCTCTCCAAAAAGAGCCTGTGAACTTATGATAAAGAATGCAATTCACCTCCAGAGAAAGAACTGATGAACTCTGAGTACAGGTTGAAGCATACTTTTTTCACTTTCTTTTTTTTTTTTTGCAATATGGCTAATGTGGAAATATATTTTGCATGACTTCACATGTATAAGGGGTATCATATTGCTTGCCTTCTCAATGCATGGGATAGGGGCTGGAGGGAGAGTGAGATTTTGGAACTCAGAATTTAAAAATGGATGGATGGAGAGAGAGACAGACAGACAGACACATACAGAAAGAGAGACAGACAGACAGAGACAGAGAGACAGAGAGAGACAGAGAGAAAAAGACAGAGAGAGAGAGAGAGAGAGAGAGAGAGAGAGAGAGAGAGAGAGAGAGAAACCTGTGAGTCATCCTTACATTTAGCTGCAACTAGCTTTTATCTTCTGGTTTCATTTATTTAAGAATATCAATATTGATATAATTCAGTTTTTCCAATAACAGTGATTCAGTAGAGAAGACTGCAGATTTAATGTACTGAAAGTTATTGTTTAAATAACTTATAAATAAATGATGATTTTAAAATTGCACAGTTCTTTGTTCCTATACCTTGTTTTCTGCCATTGTCTACCATTATCACTACAGAAGTAGAAAGGGGCTGGCAGCACTGGACTAAGGGACATTTTGTTGTCGTTGATAGCTTGCCGTGGCTAAAGAATCCGTCACCTAGTGACCAGACTTCCCTCTGATATCCTTGATGCTGCTTCTGCTGCACAATTCTTCACCAGTGAGGTTGTAGCCTATTTACACCTACCACATCCCTCTCCATTGCTCTCTTGGTGACCTGCAACTTTAATTCTTCAAAGACTATGTGGAAAGTCTGAATCAAAGAGGAATTCCCTGAGTGGGGTGACACCTCCAGATGTTCCTATTTGTGGATAACCTTGTGCCCATTGGAACAAGCTCTGAGGCATTTCAGGGCTGCCTAAATGAGATTTATAATCACTCAAAAGAGTCTGACTTTTCCATCCACACAGGAAAAAACAAATGGATGAAGGATGCTTATGGTTCTGGCTATGATATACAGGTAGATGACTGACCCATAGAACAGATTCATCAGTATGTATGTGAGAGTGTGTGTGTGTGTGTGTGTGTGTGTGTGTGTGTGTGTGTGTGTGTGTATCCTGGATAAACAATGCAGAATTGAATAGGAGGAGACTAGATCAGATTACCTTTGACAAATTATACAGTTCTTTTCATGACCTTAAGCTTCTCTCTGACACAAAGGCCCTTCTTTAAACATCAACATCTTTCTAGCCATGTTATATGGCTACATGTTAAGGAATGCCACAGTTTCTGATGAAATAATTCTGTTCAATAATTTTAGAAAATATCTAAGAATCATTCTGACGATAACTTATTTATTGAATTCTGTTGGAGGAGGAGGGATGGTTATTCGGTCTTAGTTAATAATCTGGGAAATGAGTTAATAATTTGATTCGGTTTAGATCAAGGTTTAGCAAATTAGTGTGTTTCAGGACAGTATTTGGTTCATGGTTCATTTCAGACCAATTTCCTACTGAGTTTTACTTGTCCTCACTGGACTTTGAGACAGAAAGCTTAGCTTGTACCCTCCCTTCACCAGTTCCTAGCTGTGACTTTGAGCAAATCACAACCTCTTTGAGACTGAGTTTCCCCACCCATAAAATGGAGTTCATAATGCTTTCTCTATCTTTCTCACAGATTTGTTTTGAGTATCAAATGAAGGACTGGATATAAAAGTGCACTGAAATTGTTAAGTGCTATATTGTTAGGAGCTAAGATACTGCTGCTGCTGATTATTCAAAGGACTATGGAGCTCCAGGTAACTATTCTGGATAATTACCTCTCTCTCTTTCTTCATCATCAACTCCAAGGAAAATAGTCTTCCCCCTCTCCCCCAACACTCCCCCACCTAGGATAAGCTGATCACCAGAAGTCTTATCATGCTGATTGACTCAGTTTTGACACTCAACACCTTGCCAACTTCCTCAGTTGCCTCTCCCCTCCAGCTCGAGGCTGGAACAGTAAACTCCTGTAAAAAGCCTTTCTGTAGAGGGCTGTACCCCCTCCCTTCCATCCCCAGGTGGGAGGGCTGCTCTTCCACCTCTGGTGTCCATGTGTTACCCAACTCTGACCTATGACTCCAAGAAGCTAAAGCATATGTAGTGACCATGCCCTGGTAAACCATCTTGGTAGTTGGACTAAACCAGGTTGAAGGAAACCAACAGGCCTCAGACCTGTCAGTGACTTGAGGGGGCGGGGTGTCTACCCTGAGCATGTGAAGACTTTCCCCCAGCCTAATGGACAGATAAGAACAATTCGTTCCAACAGCCATGAAGGCAGCTGTGGAGTGCTTAGAGCTTGATCAGACATCAACGACACCAAGGTCTCCCACTGCATCCATGGCCATTGCCGGTTGTCCTGACTTTTGTCTTGCCATTGGACTTCAATGGCTCTGGAAGTGAGAGGCTGATGACTTTGTGCAACTCTGACTCCCTTAAATCTAATTCACCCACGAGTCAAGACATCACCCTGTGATATCATTGGTCTTTGAAAATGAAGGACAAACAAAAAAACAACAGAGGGCTCTAAACTTTTACAACTTTCTTTCCCTCCCACCCCTTTTTCATCTTCCTTTTATATTCTGTCCCTCATTAGATTGTAAACTCCCTGAAGGCAGAGACTTTTTTTTTCTTATTTGTATCCGCAGTGCTTACCACAGTGCTCGGCACATAGTAGGTGATTAATAAATGTTTACTGAATTGAATTGAACAGTGATCAGGGTCCCCAGTTTGGTTATGAGTATATGCCATACAGAGATGTGAATAACCTCAAACTTGCTGCGAGGTCAAGGAGAAAAAACAATACCCTGGATTCTGTGACAGTAACAATGTCTTTTCCCCCTTTGCTTGATTCAGTCCTTGCCTCAGGATAACACTGCTTGAAGATGCGCTTTGAGGTGTTTCCTGTATGGAGAAACTTGCATTCCTAGAACAATGTGTGTATTTTAGAGTTACTCTTGAGATTTTCTCTGTAGTGAGTGCAGTGAGTAATTTCCAGGGCAGGTGTAAGACGCCCACACATCTTTACATCTTTTCACACAGCTCCTAATTGCAATACAGTCAGCTCTCAATTTTCCACAGTAACGGAATGGGAGCATTAAAATCTGAAAGTAATTCACTGAGCTGATTGTAGGCCACAGTCTTACCCTGTGTAGCAAGGAATTGTGTTACAGGGAAAAGAGTGTTGGATTCACAATCAAATGACCTGGGTTCAAATCCTGCCTGTGTCCTCTTATTACTCCTGTGTCCTTGGGCAGCATCTTAAAGCCTCAGTTTTCTCATTTATAAAATGAGGTGGTCAGATTAATTGATCTCCACAAGACCACCCTTAGCTCTAAATCTAAATTTATGTTCCCATGATCCTAAGAATATTGCTATGAAGCATGTTATCTCTCATACCTCAGGGGCAGCTAGGTAGTACAGGGGACAGAGTGCCAGGCCTTGAGTCAGGAAGACACATCTCCATGAGTTCAAATCCAGCCTCAGACACTTACTAGCTGTGGGATTCTGGGCAAGTCACTTAATCTGTTTGCCTCAGTTTCCTTATCTGCAAAATGAGCTGGAGAAAGAAATGGCAAACTACTCCCATATCTTTGCCAAGAAAACCCCAAATGGGGTCATGAAGAGTCGGACACAACTGAAATTACTGAACAACAAATAACAACATGGCATCGCCAGCACCTGCGGGGGGGAAAAAGAAAGAAGGAGGTGAAATTGCAATTGAGTGCATGCTGGCTCTTCGGGCCCTGAGTCTTCCCTCTTCCCTAGGCTAGGGTCATCATCCCTCCCACCATAGAATACTAGTGCCTGGGATTTGTTATTGCTATGTTTGTTCTCTATTCTCCCTGAGAAGGCAGCATATAATATAAGAGGCAGTATATAATAATCGATAGAAAGCTGGCCTTAGAGTCAGGAAGACTTGGGATCAAATCTTGCCTCTGACATAGACTTGACTGTGTGACCCTGGACCAGTCACTCATCTCTCAGTGACCCAGTCAACTCTCCAGATCTATAAACTACAGAAAATGTACTCATCTATATTGATAGAGGTAGTTCCTCATCCAGAGCTCCCTATATCATCAGCTGCCTGGTGGACATTTCCTCCTGCATATTTTGTAAGCAGCTCAAACTCAGCTTGTCTGCAACAGAACTTATTATCTTCCCCTTTTGTTTCCTTCCTACCTCCTACTCCCAAATTTCTATGCTTTTATTGAAGGCACCACTGTCCTCCTAGTTAACCAAGTTCACAATTTCACAGCCTTGACTCTTCCTTCACCAAGTATTATGGATTCTACTTCCACAACATGAGCCCCTTGGAAGCAGGTACTGTTTTTGCCTTTCTTTGTATCCCTTAGCAGTGCCTAATACATAGTAGCCACTTAATAAATGCTCGGTGACATGATCTGTTGACAACATCTCTAACATTTATCCCCTTCTTTTCACTTTCATGGCCACTACCCTGGTTCAGGTGCTCACCACTTTCTTGCCTAGGCTATTGGAATAGGCTCCTAATTGATCTCACTCCTTCCAGCTTCTTCCTTGTCCAGTCTATCCTCCACATAGCTGCCAAATTACAGTTCCTAAAAAACTGGTCAGATTATGTCATAATCCTGTTGAAAAACTTTTCAGTGGCTTCCTATTTCCTGTAGCATAAAATACAAACTCTCCTTGGCTCATGAGGGCAGCATCTGTATTGTTTTTGTATTTTTGTCCCCAGTGCCTTTAATACAACACCTTGTATGAAGCAGATGCTTAGTAAATATTGAGTAAGTTCAGTAATATACCTTAGGATTGAGTTTAACTTTTTTTTTTTTTGCACAAATGATCTTGTCAGGGCCAGTTAAGGGACCTCTAAGTTCTCTTCCAACTCCAAGATTCTATTAACTATAACACAACTACATGGCTACCTTACCTGTGACTTCAGAAGCTGGAAAAAATTTCTGCCCCACTTCCAACCAAGTATACTTTTTAAAAAAATTAACAAAAAATCAATTTTCACTTCATCTCACCATGGAAGTGAGGAGGGGAATCTTGTCACAAATATGCATAAGCAAGGAAAAAAATTCCCTTATTGGTCAAGTCCAAAAAACACATATCTGACTCTGAACCTTGAGTCTCAACCAAATACCAATGTACCTCTCCTACCTGCTCCTTGATATACAATTCTTTTGATTAAAGATGAGAATTGAATCACACTCAAGGAAATGATCGAAAGAACCTTGCCTTTGAGCAGATTTTAGTAGAAGAAGAAAGCACCTGAGGAAGGCACAGAGAAGGAGCATCTCGGAGGGAAAAAAGAAAGAGAAGAGAACTAGGTGGGGGAGGTACTGATCACAATTTCACCTCCTTCACAGTCTTGCCAAAAGCTGGTCCCTTGATCCAGGGATTTCTTGTGGTTAGTTGGATACAATCCTGTATACAGCAAATGTGTGCATCCAGCCTGGAATGCTTGACTTATTTTGGTAAAAATAAATGGAGGTTTCAAGTCAGACATTTGTGATCTCACAAAGTTGCTATGTCACTGTTTTGAAGAATGATGAAAGAAGGGTCAAAGGAACAACCTATTTTATTATTTACTTATTTATTCTGAATTTAACAAACACCAAATAAAACAAGCTTTTCCATGTACATAACAGAACACAAAGACAGCATGGTACATAGAATTATGTGTCTCAATTAGGTATAGCTTGCTTTTAAAAAAAATGTAAGTTCAACCTGTAATTTTCAAAGCTGCTCTGCTTGTCTGTGCTTCTTTCTGACCTAGAAGATATATATAGTATAAAGGGAAGGTAGTCTCCTAGAGAAGGCCCAGGCAGTGATGGTGGTGATAGGAAGGAAAGGAGACCAGGAAAGGTCTCCTATGAAGAGTGAGATGTAAGCTGAGTAGTTCTCCTTCATGTATTCTATATTCCAGCTAAACTGACCTCCCACCTCCCATTCCATGCATTCTTTGCACAGTCTATTTCCCATACCTGGAATGCATTCTCTCCGCACCTCTACCTTTTGGAATCTTTAATTTTCTTCAAGGCTCAATTTAGATACCAGTTCATGGAGATGGTGTTTCCTGATCCCAATTGATGTCAGTGATCTTACCCTCCTCAAATTATATTATTTTATATAGTATTTATATTTATATTATACATATATATTTATATATTATAAATATATTTATAAATTATATGTAATATAATATATTATATTACATCTTCTCTGTGTAAATATTATGTGTTCCCCACCCCCAGTGGAGTGTGAGCTGCATGAGAGCAGTGACTATGTTTCTTTCTGTCTATATTTCCTTTAGGAAACAGTACCTTGCTCATACCAAGCTCTTAATAAATGATTTTTTATTTGAATTAAAATAATCACTTTGTAGGAAAAAAAAGAAAAAGTAGATGGTGTACTTTATCAATGGTCCCCTGGAATGTTGATCAGAAATCTCAAGTCTTTGAAAGTGGAAAATATAATTGAAAATCATAGTATCACAGAATCAAAAGGAACTTCCCAAAGTCCATTCTTCTCCCTCAAAGCAGGTTTATGCCTAAACCATGTCCAGTCAGTTGGGATTGTTCCATTTTTACTCTTCTGGTGCAAGTAAAATATTTTCTACAATCTCCATTGGTAACCTGCTTCAGGGCTGAATACTCCTTGAATACGTTTCAATTGCTAATATTTTCCTCTATCTTTTCAGAAGATAAGATTTTTAAAAAATGATTTCTCTGTGTAGACTGTGGAGTTTTTGGAAAGCATTAGTTCATCCTGGTAAGCTCTTTTTGTGTGTGTGACTCCTGCAAATGACTATAGAAAGACATAGCTCAAAGGCAATAGCTTTAGCTGAGTTTCCACATAGCTGATGGGGAAAATGGGTGCTAGAAACCACATGGAAAAGGTAAAATAATTTAAAAAGAAGCCTGAAAAATGAAATCAAGGCATTCGCAGGACTCATTTATTAGGTGGACATAAGGAACTGAACCACCACATTTCTGGAATTCCAAATGGACCAGAATCATTTAAGTTTAGCATCTTTCTGATTCAGCTGATTTATTCAGTCTATTTCAGGTCCTAGAATCTGCTTGCATGGCATATGCAAATACAATACTTTTGCCTAATTAAAAAACAAAAAAAAAAGCAAAAAAAATGTAACTTAACAAGTAACATGGATTACAACTATATTTAGCTTTAAAAAAAAATTAGGGGAAAGCTCTTGTGGACTTGTGATTGACACAATTCACAATTCCTCTTGTCCTTTTATGCCGCTATCACCTAGTTTATATTCTGACATGGTAAGAATCTAATCTGTCTGAAATGATTTGATTTGTCAGAGGAACTGTCTGAGGGCAGGGGAATAGACTAGATGGTTTCTTATTGTCTTCTTCAGTGTTATGGTTCTCAGACTTCTAGAAGCCCTGCCAATGTCACAGTTTCCTTCCTGCTAAGGGTTCTTGACCCTCAAATTTTATTAATTTCATTGCAACAACATGCCATTTTATTTACTTATCAGGGTTCTTATTTTTATTTGGTTATTGCTTGACTAATTTTACATTACTGAACAAATTGAAAAAGAAAAGTCATAACTTGTGTTGAGATTCATTTGCAGGATATTATGTAGGCCAAAATATGGAGGAAGAACAAATTGTTGGTAAAGCCCTTTTTTCTTTTTAAAAGGGCACCTAATAATATTAACTCTCAATGACATAGTACTTTGAGATATAACATAGCATGATGTTGCGAAGGGCAGCCTTCCTTGAAGTCAGGAAGAACTGCATTCAGCACTTGCCTACTTTTGTAGGGAAAACCCCCGGACTCCACAGAAAAGACTCTGGATTCTAAAAGATGCCCTTGATTCTCTCATCTCTTAAAAGGCAAATACTAGAGCAGCTAGGTGGCACAGTGGATAGAGCACTTGAGTTTATATCCAGCCGTAGACACATAATACTCACTAGCTGTGTGACTCTGGGCAAGTCCCTTAACCCCAATTGCCCTTACAAAAAAAAAAAGCAAATACTAGCTGTGTGAAGCAGGACAAATCACTTAACCTCACTGTGACTCAAGCAACTCTCTAAAACTCTAAGTTACAAATAAGCTGCCAATCTCGTTGGTTGTGAAGGAGTTTACACACCAAAAGTTCCCTGAACCAATGAAAACACGGGTCAGAAGCAAATATACATCTACTACCCACTCTGGGGTACTCCTCTAACTTGCACCCACATTCACCAACTGAGTTGTAGATAGGTGATGAAGGGTTCAGGTATGTATGTACCCTGTGGTACCACTCTTATAAAACTATAGCTTAAGAGCCTCCACTGGTATGCTTCCTATTAACAATTAGCCAATAGAATTAATTAGATCTTAGCGAAGTTATCTATTCAAATGGCATAGCAGGAACAATAGTATAAAACATCCACCCCATAAAACATCTCTAGGGTTGGAGGAGGGGAGAGAAGAAGAAAAAAAGTTTACATGATAATTTTGTTGTAAAATTTAAAGGAATAGCAAATTGTGCTTAGTAGATTTGCAGTTTCATGTGCAATCATCTTTTTTATTGTACTATGTTATGGAAATGCTTATTTTATTCCACAAATCAAAAATAAAATAAATTAAAAGAAAAAACATATACTCTGGAGAATATTCTACTACAAATACATACCATATCCATGGGGAGAGTGAGCACAAACTTAAAATACAGTGGTAGTGATACATGTATAGAGAGGATACATGTGTCCAAGCTAACTCAAACTCTAAAACTATAGGGCTTTGCTATCCTTTTTCTCTTTGTCAATTCCTCTTAAAGTTCATTGATGAGCATCTCTGCTAGACAAGTTACACTGCTGGACTCCCTGGGCTTATCTCTCAATGGGAAGCTATGGGTTCCATCACTTTCAGCTTTATGCTTAGCTATAGTCTTTGACTTGGGTATTGCTTTATTCTTTCAGAAAGGGCAGAGAACTCTAGCTAAGACAACCAGAAGCCTCTCAATGGCTCTGAGGCTTGGATCTTCTCAGAAGGAAGGAGGAGAGTAGAAGTTTAGCTTTTCCATTTGATAACTTCCTGGAACAAAGCTGGATCCCCCTGGTAAGTGACATCACCCTAATCTCTATTGACTAACCAATGCTTTTTCCCAAATCTTTACCTCTGAAAGCTAGGCAATGACTAGGCAATGGCCCAATAATAACCAAATAACTCTGGGATTCTTTATTTCCAAATTGTTGTTTTTAATTTTAAGGTTCTCCAGTTGTATGCAAACAAACGGCTTAAATCTACCTCTCAGATCACATCTCCAGCTGTCTTTCTTAAACTCAACATGTCCAAAATTGAACTCATTATCTTTCCCTCTAAACCCTTCCCCATCACAAACTTACCTATTACTTGTTGAAGGCATCACCATCCTCCCAGTCCCCAAAGCTCCCAACTTTGTGTCATCCTCAACCCCTCACTGTCTCTCACCCCTCATTTCCAATCTTTTGCTCAAGGCCTGTTGATTTTACCTTTGCACCATCTCTCACATATACCTCCTTCTGTCTTCTGATACTGCCTCCACTTTGGTAGGCCTTCATCATCTCCCACTGGAGCTGTTACAATAGCCAAGTCTCCCCACTCCAATCCATTTTTCATTCAGCTGCTGGTTATTTTCCTAAAGCCCAGGTCCAACCATGTCATGTCCCTACTCAGTAAATTCCAGTGGCTCCCTATCACCTTCAGGATCCAGTACAAAATCTGTTTGGTATTCAAAGCCTTTCATGACCCTAGTCCCTCCCTACCTTTCCAATCTTTTTACACCTTACTGTCTTCCCATACTCTTTGATTCAGTGATACTAGCCTCCTTGCTGTTCTATAAATAAAACACTTCATCTCTCAGCCCTGGCCATATTCTCTGCCTGCCCCATACTTGGAATGGTCTCCCTCCTCATCTCTGCCTCCGGCCTTCCCTTGGCTTCTTTCAAGTCCCAACTAAAATTCCACCTTCTAGAGGAAGTTTTTCCCAACTCCTCTTAATTCTGGTGTCTTTCCTCTCTTAACTTTCCTATTTATCCTATATATAGCTTGTTTTTACCTATTTCTTACCTTGTTGTCTCCCCCATCAGACTGTGAGCTCCTTGAGGGCAAGAACTATCTTTTGCCTCATTTTGTGTCTCCAGGGCATAAGCACAGTGCCTGGCACATAGTAGGTGCTTAATAAAATGCTAATTGACTAACTGGCTGGAGCAATCTATGACCTGAAGACAAGTTCCTTGTCTCTGCTGGTCTTTTCATATGTCAATGAGCTATCTGGTGAATCAGTTGGTTAGTTAAGAAAAACTGATTAAGCCTTTACCAAGTATCAGGCACTCTGGTAAGAGCGAGGGATACAAAGAAAGGAAAAAGACTCTCCAGAAGCTGATAGTCTGTGGGGGAAACAACATGCAAACAACTAGGTACATACAAGATATGTATGCAGAATAAGTTGGAGGAAATCAATAGAGGAAAAGCTCTAGAATTAAGATGCATTGGGAAAAGCTTCTTGTAGAAGATGGAATTTGAGATGGAACTTGAAGGCAGGCAGGAAGCCAGAAGGGGGAGATGACGAGAGAGAAAATAGGGGAGAGCCAGAGAAAATGCACAGAGAGGAGAGAGACTTAGTAGAGAGACTAAGTGTCTTATTTGAGGAACTTTGAGGAGACCAGTGTCACTGGATCACAGAGAACATGTTAGGGACTGGGAAAGGAAAGGAGTTATAACATACTAGAAGATTGCAAAGGTATCGGGGCAGGAAGGCTATTGAGACCTTTAAGCACCAAACAGAGGATTTTCTGTTTGATCCTGGAGGTAATGAGGAGCCATTTAAGTTTATTGAGTACAGGGTGATGTGCTTAGGCTTGTACTATAACTCAAAGCCCTGATATCCTTTACAAAGAGTAGGATGATCCACTCACGTCCAAAAGAGGCTTATCTTACCTACGTACAAATTCAGTCTGAGAAGGATCCATTCTCATCTGAAAAGGAGGCCATCCTCTTTAAGGTGCAAAAGCAGAGGGGGACCTGCCTTTGCATCTTAGTCTCCATAGCTTTCCTGTAAATTTATAGAAGTCAGAAAGGGGCTTACTCTCAAATGCACATATGCACATGTACATACACATATAGTATGCAACATATTTCATATATATGTGTGTGTATGTATGTATATATACATACACACATATATGTGTATGTGTATGTATATATATGTAGACACATACATATAAATATAATCTCATTTGAGTCTCCCTACCTAGGAGGTAGATACCTCATTTTTCAGGTGAGGAAAATGAAGCTCATGAACAGAAAACATTATACTAATGATATAATTATAACTTTAGGGAACATTTAATTGTTTACCTGCACTAGTAAAGCATAACCTGCGAGAAACCTTAACATAGCATTCACCTTGGGATATTTTTAATGAAATAGATGAACTATCATTGGTTGATGGAAATAACCCGAAATCATTGCCTATAGCTTTTGTTGGCTCATGGATCCAGTAGCATTCCTTGAGACTCCTTATTATATCCATTTTATTGCTTTTGTACCGACAATCTTAGAGGGAGGATTGTGAAGTTATTCTTTGCAGACTTGAGTTCTCATATAATGTGGAAGGATTCTCAGAAAAAACAAGATGCTGTTTGCACAGTTCAATGTAAGTAGACATGCTACGAAGTGAAGGAGAAATAAATATCCTCTTCCGAGATGATATGAAAAAAAGCATTTTCCATGATGGTTCCATGTATGACTGCTGTTTTTAGCAATTATTCTCCATCTTTGAATTAACCTGACAGAGGTCATAGCTAAATTGCTTAATGACTGAATACCTTGTCCCTGCTGCTCACATTTGTCAGGGTCGGCTTAGTCCCAAGGATGAAGGAACATTTCCTGGTGTGCCTCTTTAGAGGTGAGTGAATCGAGGATGTCTCTCGGTAATCTGGAGGTTTTTTCTGTGGCATCCAGGGCCTCCCTATATGAAAAGAGGACCCTCAATGGCCATTTTTCTACCAGGCCTCCTTTTTTATTTTTACCTTTAATCTGAATAGACTTTTAGTAATGCATCTTTTCTGTAGTTGTGAGATTTTTGTGGGGTTTTTTTCATACTGTTGTTAATAATAATATTTAGGCTATATAGCTCTTTAAGGTTTGAAAACTGCCTTACAAATATTACCTCATTTGATCCTCACAACAACTCAGGGAGGTAGGTGCTATTACTATTTTATTTATTTAATAATTTATTACTTTTACTTATTTTATAGATGAAGAAACTGAGGCACAGAAAAATTAGATGACTTGCTCGGAGTCACGCAATGTGGATTTGACTGGATTCAGCTGGATTGAACTCAAGTCTTGCTGACATCAAGTCCGATGCTCTAACCACTGTGCAACCCAGCTGCCTTTCTAAGTTTTGCCTTTGCTGTAAGAATATAGGATGAAAAAAAGAAAAATGAATACAGCCCAGGACTGGAAATAAAAAAAAGCATGGGTTTTATTTGAGCAAGTAATTTAACAGCTCTCTTTCTCAGTTTCTTCTAGCTGTAAAATGAGATTAATAGGACCTTCCCTACCTCAGTCACATGAGGCTCCAACAAGATAATAGAAACGAATATGTTTTGAAAATTTCATAGCATTGTACACATTCTATTAGGTTTTGTACCTCCTTTTCCATTTGGCCCATTTTACTTTTTAAGGACTTGTTTTCTACAGTTAATTTTTGTCCTTCCTTTTGCAAGCTATTGACTCTCTCTTGCATACCTCTCATATCTTTTCCCAATTCTTCTTCTACCTCTGTTATTTGACTTTTAAAATCCTTCTTGAGCTCTTCCAAGAAGGCTTTTTGGGCTTGAGACCAGTTCATATTTCCCTTTGAGGTTTTGGATGTGGGTATATTGACAATGAATTTGTGCTTTGATCTTCTCTTTCCCCAAAATAAGAATCTAGGGATCATTTTCTGTTTCTGCTTTTTGTTCATGGTGTTTGCCTATTTCCTGACTTTTTAAAAAAAAAATGTTGAGTTCTCCTGCTGGAGTGAAGGGGGTACTTACCCAAGCTTCTTTTCCTGCTCACCCAGGCCTTGCCCTTGAATGTTTGGCTCCACCAACCTGAGTCTCAGGATCTCCCCCTGTTACGCTGAGGTGGGGCTTGCTGCTGGCTTTCTGGGATGCCTCCAGTCTTGTACTGCTCCCCCTCCCCCAGAGCAAGAGGGGCCTTTCCCATTAATCCCCAAACTTCCTGGGCTACAAGACTTCTGTGACCTGTCTTTTTGCTGGCTCAGGGTTTTTCCTGGGTCGATATTTTCTGGGCTTTCAGAGGTCAATGAGGGAGGGTGAAAGCGACTTGCTTCTTACTCTGCCATCTTGCACATTGTATGTATGAATGAATAAGATTAGAGATCAAGTGAAAGCCTTGTTTAATAGACTCAAAAGAAGTCCTAGAAATTCTAAATGGTTTTCAAAAACTCACTTGAAATTATGCTCTCCTGCTATTTTGATTTTACTTATCTTGTGACCAAATACCTGGAAATAAGGGAAAAGAGTATTAGGGCAATGTAGAGTGCCATAATATTGCATGATTATAATGAACAATGAACTTTCTCTTTTAGCTAGTGCTGGAATAGCCCAGTTTATCTTATGGTGGCTTTGATTTGTTTTTGAACAGACTTAATACTGTTAAAGATGTGTTTGAGAATATTGGAAATTTCATTCTTTCTTTGCTATCTCTTCAGCAGTCTCTCTCATGAGGTTGATTAGAACATAGAGTGAATGAATCTGAGTAATGTAATATCAGGCTAGAAAGTTCAATTGAAGGCAGATTGGGAAGGACTTGATTAAGGATCTGGTATTTTGTCTTAGAGGCAAAGGGGAGCCAATGTCAATTTTTGAGCAGGAGAATGATGTGATCATACCTACATGAATAAGAATACTTGTACAGTTGAAAAAGAAGTAAACACAAGGTTATCTGAAGTGGGAGAGAGCATGGATAACTGAAGGATCACGGATGACCTCTTGGAGGAGGTGGCATCTAATCTGAGACACCCTTGAAAGAGAATAAGATTCTGAAAATCAGAAATGAGAAGGGAGTGCCTTCAAGCAAAGGAGATTGCCTATGCAAAGGCACAACTTGAGCTAGTTACACTATGGTTCTCATCTGTAAAATGAAAGAATTGCAATAAATGAGTTCTAAGATCCCTTCTAACTCTAAATCTATGACCTTATGATCCCCAGATGTATACTTAAATGTGCCTATAAAAATGTTCCCACAGAAGTTTATTTAAATTCTATGACTTTGATGAGGGCATTCCTTCATTTTGTGATTTTGCAGTAAAAATTAGACTAGAATTACAAAGAAAAAAATTTTGTACAGTGCACAAGTATGCCATATCATATTAAATCAAATTTTATGCAATTAACCATTATTTAATTGATTTACAATTTAGAAAACTTTGTGTATAAATATAATTTAGATTTTGCTAAATATATCATCAATAAAAATGACAGCTGAAAGATAAATGCTTAAGGTCCTATTACTTCTTAAAATTCTATAGCTTCTATTAAAAATTTGGCATTACAAAGTGAGTGCATTTTCTTTGAGGAGCAGCTGAACAAACTGTGGTATATGAATATAACGAATATTATTTTGCAGTAAAAATGATAAACCTGAGGAATTCAGAGAAATGGGAAGAATTATATGAAGTGATGAAGAGTGAAATAAGCAGAACTAAGAAAACAATAAACATGATTACAACAAATAGAAATACCAACAACAAAATAGTCAAAATTGATTGCAGTGAAATTATAACAACCTTGTCCCAAAAAAGAGATATGAGATGACACCTCTTTGCTGCTTCTGGAAATGTGTGGGGGAATATGGTCATGGGGCACTTCATTTTTTTCCCAATATGTTGGTTAGTTTTGTTGAACTCGCCCCCTCTCATTTTTATTCTTTGCTATAAAGGGTGCATCTCTGAGAGGGCACGGGATGGATACATTGGGAAATATAAGTGATATAGGAACAAAAGATACTAATAAATATACAATGCAATATTTTGAAAAAGATTTTGTAGTAGGGCAGAGCAAGGTGGAAGAATAGAGAAGCACTTAGCCGAGATCTCCCAACATTCCTTGTCAAAGAATTTTAAAATAGTGCCTTTAATTGACTTGTGGAATAGAATAGCCAAAAAAAGGTCAAAGTGAGAAATTCTTCCAGCCCAAGACAACTCAGGAGGTTAGAAAGAAAGTTCTGTGACATGGCAGGAGGAGTTTGAGGGGGGAGGGGAAGGCTGGCCCAGAACTCATATGGATGGAACGTCAATGATGGGACACATGGTGGTGACAGAAGCAGCAGCAGCTTCAGGAACTCTTAAGCCAGAGACAGTAAGAAGACCTGGCAAGTGGCCAGAAAGAGATTGCAAGGGAACCTTATGCTAGCACTGGACAAAGGAACAGATGCTTTATGACAATCCATTGCCTATACCCACTTCTGGTCAAGAGAAGGTGGAAGCCCTGAGGAGCAACCATTGCCTATATTCACTTCTGAGTCATAGTTCAAGGGTGGAGAGCAGCACCTTAAGTCAAGTGGAAGCTCTGAGCAGCAGTATCACTTCCAGTCCTAAGGGAGGAGGAAACTTGAGGAGTAGTGACTGCAATCCCAAGGGATCAGGGACCCTTCTTGGGTAAGGACCAGAGTGCAGACCAAGAGAGTGGTGACCACACCTTTCCCCAGATCATAGTACCTTAGAAGTACCCCAAGATTCCAACCCTTCAGAACTAGCTCTGAAAGCAGCAGTGTAAAAAAAAAAAAAAGGCCTGAAGCTTGAGACAGTGCCCCACCCCCATGCCGAGGGCAGAGCTCAACAATAACATAAAGTTTGAAATCAAGAAATAGGGTGGAAATATGAGCAAACAGAAAAAAAAAAGAACCTAACCATAAAAATCTACTATGGTTACAGGAGAGATTAAGACAAAATCAAAAAACAAGCAAAGCCTCAAAGAAAAATGGAAATTGGACACAAGCCCAAAAAGAATTGCTGGAAAAAAATGAAAAAAATTCAAAATCAAATAAGAGTGGTAGAGGAAAATTAGGTAAAGAAATGAAAGCAAAGGAAGAAAATTATGAAAAGGCAATTAACAGTCTGGGAAAAGAGGCACAAAAAATACTGAAGAAAATAACACCTTAAAAAAAAAGAATTAGCCAAGTAGAAAATGAGGTACAAAACATCACTTATGAAAATAACTCCTTAAAAACTAAAATTGGTTAAATGAAAGCTAGTGAGTCCATGAGACATCAAGAAACAATCAAAGTCAAAAGAATTTTTAAAAAGAAGAAGAAAATGTGAAATATCTGACAGGGAAAACACCTGACCTAGAAAACAGATCAAGGAAAGATATTTTGAGAATTATTGGATTACCTGAAAGTCATGATCAAAGAAAGAGCCTAGACATCATATTTCAAGAAATTATTAAGGAAAATTTCCTTGCTGTCCTAGAACCAGAGTATAAATAGTAATTGAAAGAATCCACTGATCCCTGCCTGAAAGATTTCTCAAAATGAAAATTCCCGGGAATATTATAGTCAAATTCCAGAGCTCCCAGATCAAAGAAAAAATATGTCAAACAGTCAGAAAGAAACCATTCAAATGCCATGGAACTTCAGTCAGGATCACACAACATTTAGCAACTTCTACATTAAAGGATCAGAGAGCTTGAAATATGATATCCTGGAAAGCAAAAGAGCTGAGATTACAACCAAGAATAACCTACCCAGCAAAACTGAGTATAATCCCCCAAGGGGGAAAAATGGATATTTGATGAAATAAAGGAATTTTAAACATTCCTGGTAAAAAGACAAGAACTGAGTAGACAACTTACTTTTTTTTGGGGGGGGACGTTAGGCAATGGGGTTTAGTGACTCGCCTAGGGTCACATAGCTAGTAAATGTTTTGTGTGTGAGACCAGATTTGAACTCAGGTCCTCCTGAATCCAGGGCCAATACTCTATGCACTGCACCTCCCAGTTGCCCCAAAAATTTTACTTTCAAATGCAAGACTTAAGAGAAGGATAAAAATGTAAACATGAAAGAGAAATAAGGGACAATAATGTTAAGGTGTTTACCTTTCTATATGGGAAAATGAAACATCTATCTTCTAAAATCTTTATTATTTTTAGGGCAATTGAAAGGATTTTACATAGAAGGAGGGTGTACTAATGAGCCAATTATATCAGGATGACATAAAATATAATGGATAATGGATAGTACCAAAATTCATCTGGAAAAACAAAAAGTCAATAATGACAAGGGAATAAATGGAAAAAATGTTAAGGAATGCAGCCTAGCAGTTCGAGGTTTTACACAATATTACAAAGTGTAATCATCAAAACAGTCTGGTACTGGTTACAAAATAGAGTGGTAGATCAGTGAATAGATTAGGTACATAATATACAGTAGCAAATGACCATAGTAGTCTAGCATCTTGATAAACCCAAAGGTCTAAACTTTTGGGGTAAGAACTCAACATTTGACAAAAACTGCTTGAAAAACTGGAAAACAGTTTGGCAGAGACTAGGCATAGAACAGCATCTCACACCACATACCAAGATGGGATCAAAATGGATAAATGATTTAGACTAAAGGGTGATATCATAGGTAAATTAGGGAAGCATGGAAAAATGTAATGGTCAGAGCTATTAATAAAGGGAAGAGTTTATAACCCAAGAAGAGATAAAGACGATTATGAGAAGTAAAATAGGGAATTTTGATTACATGAAATTAAAAAAGCTTTAAAAAAAATCAACACAGCCAAAATTAGAACAAAAAAGGAAACTGGGGAAAAATTTTTTACAGCCAGTTTCTCTGATAAAGGCCTCATTTTTCAAATATATAGGAAACTGAGTCAAGTTTATAAAAATCAGGAACCACGCACCAGTTGATAAATGGTCAAAAGATGTGAATAGGCAGTTTTCACAAGAAGAAATCAAAGCTATCAATAGTCACATGAAAAAATGCTTTAACAGAGGAGCAGCTAGGTGGCACAGTAGATAGAGCACTGGCCCTGAAATTAGGAAGACCTGAGTTCAAATCTGGCCTCAGACCAAACACTTGACACTTATTAGCTGTGTGACTCTGGGCAAGTCACTTTACCCCAATCTCCTAAAAAAAAAAACCCCAAAAAGAAAGTTACTTTTGGGGCAGCTAGGTGGTGCAGGGGATAGAGCACCAGCCCTGGATTCAGGAGGACCTCAGTTCAAATCCAGCCTCAGACACATAACACTTACTAGCTGTGTGACCCTGGGCAAGTCACTTAACCCGATTGCCTAGCCAAAAAAAAAAATGCTCTAACTCATTACTGATTAGAAAAATGTAAATTAAAACAGATGGACTCTGAATGTAGATTGAAGCATAGTTTTTTGCTTTCTTTATTTTTATTGTTTTATTTTGGTTTTGTTTTCTTTTGCAGTATGGCTAATATGGAAATATGTTTTGCATGACTTTCAATATCAAATTTCTTGCTTTTTCAGGAGGGGGGGCAGGGGAGACAGGGAGGGGGAGAATTTGAAACTCAAAAATTTTTTTTAAATTGATTGTTAAAGGTTTTTTTACATATAATTGGGATATATTTAACAAAATAAATTAAATAATTTTTAAAAATTTAAAATGATATTGTAAAGATAAAAAATATTAAAAGGAATCCAAGTACTAGTTGGGATAGCCAATCTTGACCTTGGAGAACAGATAATGAAACATTCTTTTCCCCTCTTGGTAGAGAGGCAAGGGCTTACAGGAGCAGAATACTTCACACATTGTCAGACTCAGCTGCTATATTGGTTGCTTTTGCTTAAGTGTTTTTTCTTTGTTATGAGGGTAGATTCACTACAAGAGAGAGGTGAGGAAGGGTTATATACAGAAACTACTGTTTCATATATATATATATATATATATATATATATATATATATATATATATATATATATATATATACATACATACATACATGTGTATATATATTAAGGCTTAAAAATTTGTTTTTTTAGTTGAATATTGTGGGGATTAAAATTGCCCAGCCTACAATAAAAGAGACTGAGGCAGGGCTCTGAGTAATTGGCACTTTATTAAATCTGAGCCAATGGCACTTTATTAAAGGGTCCAGAGTCCCCTCTAGTGAAGTGGACCTCAGATTTTCCTCCTTCCAGGGCCCAATTTTTATAGGGCTAGATATCTAGACATTCTCAAGCAGTTATACGAAATACATAATAATTCCATTGGTTGACAAATGATGCATTGGCTAAAATAAGCAAACAATATGTCAGCAGGACCACAGGTTGAGAAAAGCAAGAAATAGCTCCACTGACTAGGGGGTCACAAGATGGTGGGCTTCTCCTTAGATTAGGCAGGAGCTATATATACACTCCTGGGTTGACTTTCCATACCATACCACCACCCATACTTGGTTTAGTCATCAAATTTGAGCAAAACAGGATGGAAATGTCTTTGTCAGCATATTTGTCAGCACAAGTGAGCTCCATAGCTGGTAAACAAGTAATGAATATTATGTTAAAGTTTGAGGCCTATTATAGGGGCCTTCTTTTCAAAACTATATTCTTATGTGACTTATACAAAGTATAGATTAATACATTGCTTATTCTTGCCTAAATACATGAAAGAGGCATGGCGAAATACAGAATCTTATTGGTTGATAGACCTTGTTCTTGGGGGCCAAAAATTTCATAATAACAGGGTGATCACAGATTGGGTGAAGCATGGAGCATCTCCACTGATTAAATGGTCATAAGATGGTCACATAAGATGGTCCCATAAGATGTGACAAGAGAGAATGGTCCAGAGGTATACAAATTGATTAGGGGACTTTCCATGTAGTTGAGTCACCTCTGCCACACTGGCCTTGGTCTCCATGACAAGGACAAACAAGAGTGGAGGGTCTCTAGTTACCTTCCTATGATTAAGTAAGGGAACTTACAATCTGCAGCTCACATCTCTGGGGCCAAACATACAGAACTTATAATCACTACCCCCATAGAATCATATCAAGTTGATTGATACTGATTAAAATAGAATAGGGGTCCTCAATGAATCAACTTTCTCAATATCAAACCTCTGGTCAAAGACAACTTCCTGTTACAGTATTGTTTCTTTTGAGCACTCAGATTTTCTTTGCATCATTTCAATTTACAGAACCATTTCTAGAGATACAACCCTAGATGATCATGAAGATTGCCTGTATTAATTGACTAGGATTAATGGCTATTGTCCCTATTAGAGAAACTACTATAAAACTTGCTTAAGAACTGTTCTGTTCAAATATGTTCTAGAGGTTTAGAGAAGAAAAAAAAACTTGTTCTTTAAGAAATAGGTTGGTCTCAGCCAGGTTATAAAACTTGCAGGGCTTAGCAAAAAAGTAATTCAGTATTAATTGAGTGACTATAAAGGAGAGGGAGAAGTTGATTGAATAAGTTAGTAAATTGCTAGAGTAACTTTTCCCATGGTTGGTTGAATATAGACTGGCTTGAATATAGACTTTGGGGTTAGGAAGAGAGAAAACATAATTTATTTTCTGCCTTTTCTCTTCCCAATCTCTGCTTCAAAGAAAAAACTGCTTTGTTTTTCTACTTTGAGTTACCATTTCTGTGATATCTCCAAAAAATTGAGGCATCAAAAATATGACCCCTTATTATAATATTGTTTCATGGGAAAAATGAAATTCAACTAGAATAATGTTGACTTATAATACTTCCCCCACCCTTACCCCCTGCAATAATATAGGAGATAAGTACTGGATATGTGATACTATTGATATAGGGAGCTCCCAGTGAGGAATTCTACATTGCCAATTGTAGGTCTACCAATACCTTCTCTTCAACTCATATAGTTTCTCAAAAATGCCTGGGGAACAGCACAGTAGACGATTTGCCCAGGGTCACACAATCAGTGTGTGTAAGAAGCAGGACCCCAAACCAGGTCTTCCTGGCTCAGAGACCACTTCTCTCATCCACTAAGCCATGGTATCTCTTACAGTAATAATAAAACACAAAATAAATTTGAGGAAGAGGAAAGATCAAGAAATAGGAAATTTAAGAATATAGATAGTTTTGAACACTTCTTGAAAAAGGTCAAAACCTTTCTTGAAATCTCTCTATAGAGAGGTAAGCTAGATCTCTTTAAAGAGAAAAACTGATTAATGTTGGAGAAGATGTGGGAAAATTGGAACACTAATGATTGTTGTTGGAGTTGTGAATTGATCCAACCATTTTGGAGAGCAATTTGGAACTATGCCCAAAGGGCTATAGAAATGTGCATATGCTTTGACCCAGCAATAGCACTTCTAGGTCTGTATCCCAAACAGATCATAAAAATTGGAAAATGACCCAAAATATTTACAAAAATATTTATAGCAGTTCTTTTTGTGGTGGTCAAGAATTGGAAATTGAGGGGATGCCCATGAATTGGGGAATGGTTGAACAAGTTGTGGTATATGAATGTAATGTGTTGTGATATAAGAAAAGATGAGCAAATGGACTTCAGAAAAACCTGGGAAAACTTATATGAACTGATGCTGAGTGAAGTGAGCAGAACCAGGAGAATATTGTACACAGCCACACTGTGTGGTGACTAACTTTGATAGACTTAGCTCTTCTCAGCAATGCAAGGATCTAAGATATCTCCAAAAAGTCTCATGATAGAAAATGCCATTCACATCCAGAGAAAGAATTATGGAATCTGAATGCAGATTGAAGCATACTATTTGCTCTTTTTTTTCTTCTGTTTTGTTTTGTTTCTTCTTTCTTGTGGTTCCTCCTATTAATTCTAATTCTTCTTTACAACATGACTAATGTGAAAATATAGGGATGTATATGTAGAGACTATATCAGATTTCATTCTGTCTTGGTGAGGGAGGTGAGGAGGGAGGGGGAGAAAATTTAAAACTCAAAAGCTTATAGAAGTGATTGTAGAAAACTAAAAATACACTAATTAAAAAAATAAAGAGAAAAACCACTAGTATAATGAAGCCTGACTATCAATGACTCCATCAATGCAGGAGAAAGCCTTGTAATAACTGGCTTTCTAAGACACCCTAGATCTGCAGGACATTTTAACCCTCTAAATAAGTAATAAACAAACAAATAAATAAAGGCTTTCCTGAGCAAGGGAAGTAAAATTTTAGTTGAGTATTTATTGATGAACAAATAAGTTAAGGAACAAAGGTATCACTTTATGCTGTCTTCTTATTAATTTAAATCAGAGATCAGAGGGTTGTCTTCACACCTCTTGGCCAGGCAGCCAAGCAAAAAGCCTTTTCTTCACCATGTTGTCAATGGACTGGAAACAGTCATAGAATACTGGGGCATGCTCTGAAGTGGAGAATTAAGCTTTTCTATTCTGCATCATCATGCACAACCTGAAGCAGGCTCTACCATCAGTTATCTTTGAAATATCTGGAAGAATGGGAGGTATGCCACAGGACTGGAGAAGGGCAAATGTGCTGATTTAAAAAAACAAAGAAAGAAAGAAAAGGAATAGAGTCTAAAAACTACAGGTGAATGATCTTGACTTCAATTCTAGGCAAAATTCTAGATTGTAATTGTAGGAGGGGAATGGCCAAAGCCAGGCATTATAAATATGCACAGCATGTTCAGCAGATACAATTCTCACCTGGACTTTGGAGTATTCTCAGATATTCTATAACTGGTTCCAGGCCACTGACCACGCCATGAAGAGATGGACTTTTGAAAGGCTACTGAGCTGGAACTGTGTGTGCATTCAGAAGGCATTAACCAGCCATAGTGAGCCTTTTTCTCTTTGCTTACTTGTTGTGTTTGAGTGAGAGAGACATGCTGCAAGCCTCTGGATGGGTAGGAGACTTGGGCCCTCTCCACCTGGGGCTCATAGGTGGCATATAAATATGGGTCTCTGTGGTTTGCTTCTTTGCATTTTTTTCTTTCCTACTTTTAGGTTAAAATGTATTATAGACTGCTATGACTACGTAAGTTTCAAAAGGTCGGAATGGTGAGCCCACCAGAAGTCTGGGAGCAAGAGTGCATGTAGAGATTGCAACCAACTGAAAGTGGTTCACCAGCCCAGCCCCTGGATCCAGCTCAGAGACTCAGGTAATAGGTGAAAAAGGTGTGACCCTTCCTGCTGTTGGAGGTGGGGAAAATGCTTTGTAACGTCTATTCTAGCTGAATGTTTAGTTAATATCCTTTTGTCACAATAAATTGAAGTTAATTGGTTAAATTAAACTGAGGTATTAATCATTGGTCATTAACATTGGGAAAAACATACCACAATGGAAGTTCAAACTGATAACATTAGAGAATCACCTCAGTCTCTCAAGGTATCCCATGGACCTGGCTAGTGAGATGCAGCCTGGCTCTGGGGGACCTGAGTTGTCTGGGAAAGTGGGAGTTGGGATAAGGGCCTTCAAAGTTTATAAAAGGCTATATGTTTTTAAAGGGATGGTTAAGGAACATTTAGAAAAGGAAGCAATGGTGGCAAAAAGACAGTTTGTTATTATTGTTGTTGTTGTTGTTGCTGTATCACAAAGAATAGGTGACAGCAGACTAACTTCGGGCAGCTAGGTGGTACAGTGGATATATTGTGGAGCCTGAGTTCAAATCTGACCATAGACACTTATTAGCTGTGTGACCCTGGGCAGGTCACTTAACCCCATGTACCTCAACACTAAAATAAGCTGGAGAAAGAAATGACAGTAACTTTTCCAAGAAAACCCTAAATGGAGTCAGGAAGAGTTGTACATGAATGAAGTGACTGAACAACATGGTTTGGCTCAGACAGCCTCTGAGGACTTTTCCAACTCTGAAACAATGAGATTCTGTCAAAAGCAACCCAAAGATGTTTGAAAATCCTGAGTTGTTGGGGCAGCTAGGTAGCATAGTGGATAGAGCAACGGCCCTGGATTCAGGAGAACCTGAGTTCAAATGCAGCCTCAGACACGTAACACTTACTAGCTGTGTGACCCTGGGCAAGTCACTTAACCCCATTGCCTAGCCAAAAACAAACAAACAAACAAAAGAAAATCCTGAGTTGTTTAAACTGTCTGTGTCTCTGTTTCTGTCTCATTCTGCCTTTCTCTTTGTGCTGTCTTTGTCTCTCGCTGCCATCTTTCTGTCTTTCTCTTCTTCCCCATTCTATCTCTGTCTCTGTCTCTCTGTGTCTATCTCCCTTTGTCTGTCTGTTTTTCTGCCAGTCTGTCTGTCTCTACTGTCTCTATCCCTCCCTCTGTTTCTCTGTTTTTGTCTCTCTCCTCCCATTCTGTATAATCTTCTCCAGCTCTGTAGTCCACCCAGTTTTAGAGAAAATATGAGTCTCCAGGATTCTTCAAGTTTTCAGTGCATGCAAGGCAAAGGCAAACCCTCCAGAGTCCTTTCTCTCACCAATCCCTTCCCTCTCTCTCCTGTTTTTATCCTTTCTTAGTCTCCAGAGTTACCAGATCCACTAGTGTTCATTCATGCCTTTAGGCAGATACCTTTTATTCTACCTCCTCATTCAAACAGGAGAGGAAGGGAAGAGGGTGGGGGGAATCAACCCTGAACTTTCAGGGTGTTTGCTGGGTCCCTAATATATTTCTCCCATCTGCTTTTCTGGTATTATGCTTTCAGGGTATGACTGGAGCAGAAAATGCTGCCGTTCAGCTCCAGTAAGCTGTTTAGCCAAGTGGAGGCTCCAAAGTAGGTGATCGTTTATAACCAAGGTTATTACTTTCCTGTAGGCAAACCTGCCGTCATTGCTCATTCTCTTTTGTGGTTCAGCCTGTTTTTTTTCAACTGCAGGATCACCCGAAAAAGAGATGAGTGGCATTGACATTGGGATTTATTTGATGGTATAAGCTGTGTAATACTAAAGCCAATTGAAAAAGCATCTCTAATTTGGGGCCTTTCAAGTGAGAGTAAAGCTGCTTTTGTTCCTGGCCCACTGGCCTCAGCACCTTCTAGCATTCCAGTGGAGTACCTTTCTCCAGCACTGGGGGTAGTGGTATCAGGGGGATTGTGAAATAGGGAAGGAACAGGATACATTATCCACTAGAGGGAGGGCCTAGAATTGATTTGCTGAATGGCAGTCTGTAGTCTCTCTCTTTCTAGCTGTTTAGCTTGGACTGGATGGCATTTCTCAATCAGAGAAAATAAAGCCTATGAGATTGTTACTCTTGGCAGAAAGCCGTTTTTCCCTTTCCCTTTCCAGGGTAAAATTATGATGTCATAGCCTTCAAATGCACCCCAAAGGTCACAGTCAATCAACCAGTATTTATGAGGCACCTATTAAAATGTTGTTAGTAGAGATGCTGAGAGCTTAAAAAAACATAGAAGATATTGTCTCTGACCTCAAGTAGCTTATAACCTTGGGAGAAACTGAAGGCTTACAGACGTAAAACAGAAAAAACCAGGAAGAACAGTGCAGACAAATGTGCTAAATTATGGCTACATTCCATATCTCCATGATCTTGAACTCTGAAATTCCTTTGATACTAACCTCCCATCCTTCCCCCTTTTGTCCTTCCCCCTTCTGTCCTTCATAACTTGTTCATCATGCTCATTCAATCTCCAATCCTTCCACCTCTTCCTATTCTCCCAGTGAATTACCCTTATACTAGCTTCACTTTTCTTCCTTCACAATCTTGACTCTGTGGTTGGCCAGTTCAACTATACCACATCCTATATCTTTGAATCCCTTGCTAGACCCCAACCCTGGATTACCACCTATCCCAGGAGTGCTTTCTCATCTGGCAATGGACATCTGATGCTTGAGGGGTTAGGGAAACTTTTACTTTACTGAGAAAAGGGACAGAGGTGAGCACAACTTCCTCTGTTCTCCAACAAGAACTACTCAGCAAACCAGCCCCGAAAGAAAAGCAGCCAATGTGAAAGATCCTTTGAGAAGCCCAAAACCAATAATGATAATAATCTAACATTTATGTAGCATTTTACACGTAGGTTGCTAGGTCATGTAGTGACTAAAGTCAGGAAGATCTGGGTTCAAATCTGGCCTTGACCACTTAATGTGTGGCTCTGAGCAAATCACATAGCTTCAGTTTCCCCATCTACAAAATGAGGATAATGATAGCACCTACTACACATAGTAGTTGTGAAGATAAAATGAGATTTTATATATATATATATATATATATACATATGTATGTATGTATATATGTGTGTATATATGGACACTCACATAGGTACATATGTGTGTATATTATATACTTGTGTATATATACATACATATATATATATATATATATATACACACACAAAGACAGAAACAGACATTCACATACAGAGAGAGAGAGAGAGAGAGAGAGAGAGAGAGAGAGAGAGAGAGAGAGAAAGCATGTGCTTTGCAAACCTTAAAGCACTGCATAAATGCTAGGCATTATTATTATTATGTTTCCAATTCTATGGATGCATATGGAAGAAAATCCCTTAAATCATACTGACTTGGTGTTAGGAATTAGTGCCCCTAGGGTAAATTAAATTGAGAGGATACAGCATAGAAGACTAACTGATTCCAAATTTAATTACACTGAGAGAGCACCCCACTGCACAGATCGAAGGAATGTGTCCCCCACCTTTTAATTCTTCTGAAATTGCTTTCTACAAAGTTACCAATGATTACTTTTTTTAAAAAAATGCATCTTGGGTTTATTAATGTCTTTTGTTTTTCATATCACATTCATTTTTGAATGTATCCCTTCCTATTCTACATACACAGCTGTATCTTGTAGCAAAGATTTTAAAAGAAAATGAAAAAAAAGCAGATGAGAAAAATTCAGCCATTGACAGTGTTTGACAGTGTCTGCAGTGTTCTATACTCATAATCTCCTATTGATGCAAAGAAGGGAGGAAGCTCAACTCTCTTCTGGGACCAGGCTCAGTCATTGTAATTTTATGTCATTCAGTTTTATTTTATTGTTCTTTCTGCTTTTATTGCGATGATCTTTGTGTATAATATGTTCCTGGTTTTATTTACTTCACTCCTTATCATTTAATATATCTTTTCATGATTCTCTGAATTCTTCACACTCCTCGTTTCTTGTAGCTCAGTAATATTCCATTACCTTTCATGTACCATAGATTGGTTAGCCTTCCCCCAATCCATGGGCCTCTATTTTGTTTTCAGTTTTTTTGCTACCAGAAAAAAAATGACGCATAAGGGAACATCACCTTTTGAAATTCCTAGTTTTCTTTAAGTCTCAGCTCAGGGAACCATCTTGTGCTCAAGTCTTGCCTGATTCTTGAACTTATGTAATCACCTTGCATTTATTATCTGCATATGTTATATCCCATCCCTAAAATGTAAACTCCTTAAAGGCAGACCTATTTCATGTTTGTCTTCTTATCCCTTGGGCCTAGCATAGCACTTGGCCCATAGTAGGTCCATAGTAAATAGTTGCTAAATTGACTTGGATGAGAATTGGACATTTGTAAACATAAAACAATCAGATAGCAAATCAGTACAAACAACTCATATTAACAATACTAAATTTGGCAGTATATAAAAGGTTTCAAAAGGAATTTAGAAAAGGGAGTGAGTAATGCAGGTTAAAATACAAACACATAGAGCACAGAATTTCTCTTCCTTACACTGACAAAGAAGTGATATATAGGGTGTCTCAAAAGTCTTAGTGCCGTTTTAAGCCATTAAGGCTTAAAACGGCACTAAAACTTTTGAAAAGCTTATACTCTGAAAAGCTTGTCAAAAATTGCATAGCTGCTAGAACACTGCATGTTTCAGACTTGATGTCTTAGCAATTTCAGATGTGTGTTCATCTTTCCTTTACCTTGTTATAAAGCGTCTCTAACATTCCCCTTCCCCAAGATAAATTCTTTCCTTCAGTGAGTAGACACGAATGAGTGGCCAGTTGAAACTCAGAGATGTGACCAAGTGTTAAGGGTCGTATATTTAAAGTTTAGTTTCACATTTTACTCAGAATCACATAATTAATCATTAATGAGCTATAAAATAACACTTTTCTCTAGACAATCTTTACTCCTAAGGTAATGTAATATAAATTATTTAAAAACTGGTAATATTTTACATTAGCATACCAGTAATCATGTTTTAAGGGGGAAAGCCCTGAATATACATACGCATATATATGTAACCCATAATCCAATTATCTTGTACTCTGCCTCAAGATGATTTCGGAGAATTGCAATTAATGCAAGGAGTGTATGCTTTAGGAATTACTAAAAACAAAAGACATCTGGGTTTTTTGGTCACAGTACCTGAAAATAGAGTTTGTCAGGGACTTCCATGCAGCTAGACTGAGAGACTCCAGTCTGAGTGTGAGCTGCTTCTTTAAAGTAATACTGAGAACTTCCTCCACGGAAAATCTTTAGAATGGAATGTAAGACTCATCAAGGAAGCATCTCTTGTTCTACAAAGGTTTGCAAGACTATGGTGCACAACATGGGATACTAAAACACTGGTTAGACCTAAAGAAATGTCCATAAATTCACCCTATTAGCAACAAAGGTTCACAGAGGAAGTTAAACACATGCACACACACACGCACACCTGCACACACACACGCACACAGAGCACAGAAAGACTTTATATAAACCCAAAGATTTATAGGACCACTTTTGTGATAGTAAATGAAGTGAGTATTTACCAAATGGAGTAAATTGTATCATTTGAATATAATTGAATATGATTGTGTTACATTATGAATGTGGGGAATTTAGAGAAATATAAGAAGACTTATATGAATTGGAAAACCTGGAAAAACAATATTGTAACATAATAACTACAATAATGCATAGCCTGTGGCCCAGCATACCAAGTGCTAAATTTTCATGGTCCAAGTGCAGCCTTAAGGACTTCTTTAGAGGAATCATAACTCCTTGGCTTATGTTGCCTCTGTCCAGAGTTGCCTCTCAAAAATTTCAGAATAGAGGTAAAAATAATTCAAGTCTAGGTCTTCATAGACATCAGTAAAAAAAAAAAAGGGGTGGTGTCCCCAGATCCTATACAAGCACTATAATACACATATATCAAGTTCAGGACAACCTTTATTTCACTCCAGAAACAAAGAAAGAAAGAAGGAAGGAAAGAAGGAAAGGAAAGGAAGGAAGGAAGGAAAGGAAAGGAAGAAAGAAAAGAAGGAAAAGAAAAAGCCATAAAGAACTCATAGTAGCACATAAATAATCAATACAGTTTTTTTTTCTCTTTCTCTTGAGTCTCAAACTTTCCTGGGTCCTTGTTGTTCCACGCATAGAAGAACTTTATGCTTTGGAGCTTGGAAGGGGAAACAATCTTAGTGTAATGAGAGGGACAAACTCGCCCCTCTCCCCCAACCTTCTGGAGACTCTCACTTTCATCCTAAGAACTCTGCAGGCATCCAGACTTATGGTTGTACTTGGATATCTTGGACCTCTCCCAGAAAGGCAAACTGCTTACAAACTACTTACTTCCCATCAAACCGGCACTGTCCAAATAACACAAAGAAATAGCAGAGGACAAAGTTCAGGGCCTCTGCTCCAAAGTACTGTAACTTAAACTTTCCTGCTGCACCTCTTTCTTCAGAAGCACATACATAATCCTGTTCTCTCTCCAAGAGTAGGACACTATCGAGGAACTCACACCCCTTCTTTCTGTAGAAGATTAGGTCCCAGGACTCTTGAACTTGGGGTTGCTAGCTAGGAGATCCTGGGACTTGCATTTCCCAGTAAATCCTACCTTTTCTTGGTAGAATGCAGATTCTCGGTCCACTCTGCCCTCAAACTCTACTATTCTCTATTTAGAAGCTTGGGGTTCAGGAATTCCTGTAGTTCCCTCTCCATTGCTGCCATGTTGTCAAGAGCACACATTCCTCTGCTACTGCTTGTCCAGGAATTCAGGGTTAAGAACTCTCCTTTCAGCTGCCTGGATGACAGCACTGTACCTCTGTCCCGAGATAGACATGACCAGCTCCCAGGAGGGAACTCTCTCCCTCCCCACATTTACTGTTACCTCTGCTGCACCTTTCTTCTAATAGAGGAAAAAAGCAAAAAAAAGGAGGTTTTTTTCCCTTGAAATGGACAAAAATGGTAAAAGGCAAAATCTTGAACAAAGACTTTTTTATAGGTCAACAGAATGAAGCAGCTCTCCCTGCAATAGTCTGTACATAGCAGTCCAAGTCAACCTTTTCATCCCTGTTAACTCCACACTGAGCTGAGAATAGGTCAGCTGAACATGTCCCAACACATAGGGAGAGGTAATCAATGTCCCAAAGATTCACTACCCTCTGAACTCATTAAGCTGATCAAGAACTCTCCTAATCAACCCCTTACAAAAATAAATTAAGTGACTAAAATGGCCATGACCTTTGACCCAGAAATTGCACTACCAGGCATATATCCCAAAGTCATTGATAAGAAAAAGTCCCATAATACACCAAAATATTTGTTAAAACATATTATCTGGTAGCAAAGAGCTAGAAATAAAGTAGATGCCTATTGACTGGGGAACGGCTAAACAAAGTGTGGTACATAAATATAATGAGATATTACTTTGCAACAAGAAACAGTAAATATGATGACTATAAAGAATCATGGAAAGACAACATGGACTGATGTAGAGTTGAGTAAGCAGAGTCAAGAAAACAATATATGTAATAACTGCAACAATGTAAAAGGAAAGAATCACAAAACAACAAAAGTGAGTATTATGAAATCACAAAGAATAAGCACAGCTACAAAAAAGAAATATGAGAAGACACATCCCCCCACTCTTTTGCAGAAGTGAGCAGTCTATGAGTGAGGAAAATTGCACATATTTTCAGATTTTTTTCAATGCATTAATAAGTTTTGCTGACTTTTTTCCTTTCTTGAAAAAAAATATTCTTTATTATGTGGGATAGCTCTTTAGGAGAGAGGAGGGGATGAGATATAAGAGGAGATGTAGGGTTACCCAGAAAACAAAAGTTATCAATAAAAATTTATTTAAAATAAAAGATTAAAGGCTGTTTCAAATATTAATTCAAAGGAAAGATAATAACTCTCACATCTGACCTTTCATAGAAAGGTCGATTGCTACAGGTGCTGGATGTTGTCTATGCTATCCAACATGGTCACTGTATCAGGTGGTTTTGCTTAACTGGTTTTCTTTGTGACAAGGGAAACATCTATGGTGGTGATGGTGGCAATGGTGATATTGGGAAGTGTCTTGTACATAAAATAAGAAGTATTGATGGTTTTTTTTAGGCAATTGGGGTTAAGTGACTTGCCCAGGGTCACACAGCTAGTAAGTGTCAAGTGTTTGGTCTGAGGCCTGATTTGAACTCAGGTCCTCCTGACTTCAGGGCTGGTGCTCTATCCACTGTACCACCTAGCTGCCCCTGATGATTTTTTTTTGTAAATAGTTTGTCCCCTAAGAGGATGTGGAGAAATAACTAGTGGGAAGAAACAGGTGGTGGGAGCAAAGGACAATGACTTAATTTGTGGAGAATCCCAGCATGGGAGTCCTCATATTAAGTCTGTCAGTAACCCTCAGAAACTATTGTTGTGTAACCTTGTGGGACTCAGAGCTATTAAAATTTTCTTGATATAAAATTCCCTTGAATGAAACTTCTTTCTCCAATCCAATTAGTACTTATAAAGTGCCCACTATGTGCAAGGTACTCCACTAGGTGCTAAAGACACAAAAAATGTTTCTTCATTCAAGGAGATTACCACCTCAGTGGGGTTGCTATACATCATGATGTACACAAATACACACACACACACACACACACACACACACACACACGATAATTTGCAAAGGAAGAGAGCAGTGCTAGCAGGTTGGGGTAAGACTTTCTTAAGAAATGGCCCCTAATAGCTAGGTGGCACAGTGGATAGAGCTCTGGCCTTGGAGTCAGGAGGACCTGAGTTCAAATCTGGTCTCAGACACTTGACACTTAGTAGCTATGTGACCTTAAGCAAGTTATTTAACCCTGATTGCCTCACCAAAAAGCAAAAAAAAAAAAGGCCCTAAATTGAAACCTGAAGGGAAAAGGGATTCTGAGAGGTAGAGCTAAGGATTGGGAGCATTCTAGCCATGGGAGACAGTATGCCAAGGTACTGAGGTGCAGAGGATAGGTCAGGGGTTCTTAGCCTGGGATCTATGACATCTGTGAGAAATGAGAAATCAATGAGGAAAACGCATCACATTCATTTTCAATGGCCTTTGAATTTAGCATTTCCTTACATTATGAACGTAGGCAACAAATATTATCCAGAGAAGGGGTCCCCAGGCTTCCCCAGATTGCCATACTGCTTTACCATGACATCAAAAAAAATTTAAGACTCTGCGCGACGCGGTCCTGAGCTGGGGAAGGAGTCCATGCCGAGGGATGCCCAAGAAGATCCAGGGCGAGAACACCAAGTCGGCCGCTGCCCGAGCAAGTAAGGCCAAGGCCAAAGCAGCAGCTGATGCCAAGCGGCAGCAGGAACTGGAGGATGCCTATTGGAAGGATAATGACAAACACGTCATGAGGAAGGAGCAGAGGAAGGAGGAGAAGGAGAAGCGCCGTTTAGAGCAGCTGGAACGGAAGAAAGAATTGCAGAGGCTGCTGGAAGAAGACTCCAGGCTGAAGGGGAAGTCGCCCAAGCCCCTGACCCCAGGCAAAGTGACTCGGGCCCAGACAGAGGAGACGCTGCGCCGAGACCAGCAACAGAAGGAGAATGAGGAGACAGTGGACAAACCAAAAAGTCATCTTGAAGTACCCTTGGAGAAGAACGTCAACTGGCGTGTGCCCGAGGAGGGGAGCGTGGAAGCCAGAATAATCGAAGATGCCATAGCTGTCCTCAGTGTTAATGACGACTCTGACGGCCACCCCGAGCGCCGCATGAAAGCTGCTTTTACTGCCTTTGAGGAGCTGCACCTGCCAAGACTGAAGAAGAAGAATCCCAACATGCGTCTATCCCAGCTGAAACAGCTGTTGAAGAAGGAGTGGATGAGGTCCCCTGACACCCCCATGAACCAGCGAACCATGGCCTACAATGCCCAGAAATAGAACTTGGGGAATGGAAACAGGCAGGGGAAGAGAGGGGATCCATCCTAGTCTGCACCACTGGGTCTCAGGCCCTCAGATTCAGGGTTTGGGGGGATGGGGAAGAACAGTTCCAGATAGAACCAGTGGAATTTTTTTAAAAACACGTTTCTCTCCCCTGTTCTCAGCACTACTGATTAAAAGAGGAGTCACCACCCGAAAAAAAAAATTTAAGAACCCCTGGGATACACTATGGCTGGCACTCTTGCAAGTGGTGAATTGGTGTCAGCCTATTAGACTGCCTAATAAAGAGATTTTTCACAAGATATTTCTGGGTGGATATTTAGGCTAAGAGAATTTGACCCTTCCTCACCTTCTCCATCACACACCAAAAAAGTAACTTGGACTCTACTCACCATAGGCATCTCTGACACCAAGGTTAGATATATGTATATTTAAAACTTCATGTACATATTCCTATTGAGAGAACCCAAATAGCAGCATGTCAGTTGAACACATTCTTTACAGCCAGAATTACCTGTCGAGTATAGTTTGGAAGAGCTCAGCAGATGGTATTCCAGATGAGAGATGTCAGCACAGCCTCCAGCCCACATGGGCCGTGAAGGCAGTAATGGGTTTTGAACTTCTCTCTATCTCTAGTGAATGACAGCTCTTTGAAAAGGTAGTTATTTTATTGGCTCTTTCAATGAGATGTGTGTCTCTGCCCCATGTGGATGTTCAGATATTAGATCTGAATCTGAATAGATGTCAGATCACTGGGATTTGACACAATGACAGTAGATGATGCTAAAAGAAGTAGATGCTTGGTCTGATTCTATTATACCTTAACTTCCCTACTCCTACTTTTTTTTTTTGAAGACAAAGGGTCCAGATCTTACAGGTGATTCAGCTATTTACAAGTGTGAGTTAAAACTAAGTGGAATCTCTGAGGCTCCCAAATCTGAGACGTATTTTGGTGGGCAAGGAAATAAAAAATGAGAAATAGTGGCATATTATCTTTCAAATTTATTTTTAGGGAGAGAATTTTTAATTAAATGAAAAATAGAGATGATCAAAAGAAGATAAATGAGACAATTTTGATAATAGAAAGTTAAAGTGCTTTGCATAAACAAAATCAATAAAACCAGGGTAAAAAGGAAAACTGTCCATTAGGAAAGAATATTTGTATCAAATATCTTGGATATGTCTGATAATCAAAATACACAGGAAACAGAAATAAACATATAAAATCAAGAGCCATTCCCCAATAGTTAACTAGTCAAAGGATATGAATGATTTTCAGAAGAAGAAATGTTAATGATCAAAAACCTAATGAAAGAATTCTTTATATCACTAATAATAAAAGAAATAGAAATTAAAATCAAAGAAATAAAAATAAACAAGTCTGTTTTACCTCACAAACATTAAATTAGGACATTTAAGAAAAGATGAAAATGGTAAATTTTGTAGTGAATGTGGGAAGACAGGTATACTAATGCACTATTGGTGGGACAGTAAATTGGTCCATTTGTTTTTGGAAATGATTTGGAGCTATACTAGAAAAATTACTAAGCTTCACCTAACCTTAGACTCAACAATATTACACACCTAAGGGTGTCAAAGACAGAAAAACACATCAATGCAAAAATATTTGTAGCACCACTTTTTAAAACTAGTAACAATAAAACTAAAAATAAAGGGAATATCCACCCATTGAGGAATGGCTGAATGAATTGTGGCATGTAAATACAATTGTATAGTACTATGGCATAAGAAGCAACAAATATGAAGAATTCAGAGAAACTTGGGGGAAGACTTACCTGAAATAGGGCAGCTAGGTGGCACAGTGAATAGAGTGCTGGCCCTGGAGTCAGACAGACTAGAGTTCAAATCTGGCCTCACCTGGGCAAGTCACTTACTCCTGTTTGCCTCAGTTTTCTCACCTATAAAATGAGCAGGAGAAGAAAACGGCAAACTACTGCAATATCTTTGCCAAGAAAACCCCACGGAGTCATGAAGAGACAGATATGAATGAAAAATGACTCAACAAGAAAAAAGTGAATTAAGCAGGATCAAGAAAGCAATATACACAATAACTACAGTAATGTAAAAAAACAAAACAAAACACTGAAAGACATTAGAATTCAGATCAATGTCATGATGCAGTTTGACTCCAGAAGACTGGAAATACACCTCCCTCCTCAAATCAGAGAGGTGATGGATAACAGGTGTGGTATGAGACATGCTATCAGACGTGGTCAACGTATCTGTTTATTTTACTAAACTGTACTTCTTTGTAGCAAGTGAGTAATCTATTTGGGGTGGTGGTATTTGTGACAGCATTGTGGAGAAATGTAGCAATAAAACATTTAAAAAATAGTTTCTTGGCTAATAGCTTTAATAAGAGAGATAAATTATCTCTTTTAAACCATTGAAGCATAGAAGCATGATATATTAGAAAGGACACTTACTGTTTTAGTCTATATAGATATTATCTACACAGTATAATACTGTACTTCTGTTTGCTATGGATTATGCAATAGAGAGCCATGTTACTGCGCATGCAAATGTGGCCAGCTGGAACAGATGCCAAGGCTAGCCATGAGCTGGCAATGAGTAAGGTTAGAAGTGATTCTGAAACAGTTACTAGAGAAAAGGTGAAGGTTAGAATGGGGAAAGGGGGGGAAGGAGGGAGGAGGAGAGGGAGAGGGAGACAGAGAGAGTCAGAGACAGATAAAGAGACACAGAGATATGGACAGAGACAAAGACAGAGAAAAAACAGAAAGAGGCAGACAAACAGAAAGACAGAGACAGAGTCAGAGAGTGAAAAAAAGGAGAGAGAGAGAGAGAGAGCAAGAGAGAGAGAGAGAGAAAGAGAGAGAACTGGAGACAGAAAAACCCCAAATATCCAGGAGTCATAGAAGAGGTGAAACAACATGAGTGCTGATCTGACTAAGGCCCAGGATAGGTGCTGGAGTGATGAAGTGATAAGAGGTAAGGGGAGAGATAGAATACAGAAAATATTGGAAGTGAAATGAAAGGCAGAGAGCACAAGAATATGAGGGGTACATGAAAGGGGATATGGAGGGAATAGGAATTAAGAAGCAAAGGAGCTTGAAAAGGAATGGAAAATAGGTGAGAATCAGATGGGTCAAGAGTTACCAAATAATTGGAGGCACAGGGAAGCAGAGTAGTTGAAAGCCAATATAGGAGTGGTGTGGGCTGTAGAATACCTGTAACTGTAAAGGATCTTATAGATGTTCTAGTCCAATGCCCTCATTTAACAGGCGAGGAAACTGAGGCCCACAGAGGGACAGTGACTTGCTCAAGGTCACATGACTATGATGTGTCAGAGCCAGGTCTTCTGATTTTAAACCCAATGATCTTACCAGTTTACCACATTATCTCTCAGATAGAGGACAGAATATAGAGAGATACCGTAGGTGACACATAGTGAAGAGAGGAAGAGAAAAATGAAAAAGGGAATGTGCTGACATGGCAAGAAGACAGAAAACAAATGGGGTGGGGGGAAGAAGGCCAATGATCAGTGAAGGGAGAGGTAGAGGAAGAAGTATGACAAAGAGAGAGGTTGGGGATCAGGGAAAGGAAGGCTCACTAGTCAAGAAACATTTAGTAAGCTCTTACTTCAGTAACAGGTTGGCTAATGGTACATGACAACAGCATCAGCAAATGTTCATTAAGCACCTAGCAAGGAGATAAAGATCCGGAAATCAAATTCTCTGCTATCATTGGGCATAGACTGTACTGGAGGGAATCTGTCAACCTCTCTCTCTTTTCTGTACCACCCATCTCTCTACAACTTGTCCTCACTACCTCTTACCTCATTGGTATATAATACAAGGTGATGATGGTGATTGATGGGGGCATAGGAGATACACAGAAAGTGCTTTATAAGCATCTGAAGAGGGAAAAACACCAATAGCTGGAATAATAAGAGAAGGCTTCATTGGAAAGGGGCACCTGAAGTGAGTCAAAGGATAAGAAGAAGGGTAGAAATAATGGCCCAACAGTCTGAGTAAATGCGCAATAACAGGAGATAGCATGTTGAGTTCAGGGAATAGCTAGTAGTCCAGTTTGGCTGGACTTTCTTTCACCACAAAGGTTTTGTGGTTTACCACTCACTTTGTAATTGTTATAACCACGGCATTAAAGGGTGCTCTTTTGGCCTGCGTCAGCCATCAATTCAACAAACATTTACAAAGCACATACAGTGAGTTCTGTTGGGTCTTAGGGACACAAAAATGAACTAAGACACGGTTCCTACCCTCGTGTACCTTAAGATCTAGTCCAAGGAGGGAGAGGAGGTTGAGGCAAATATATGAATAACTATAATGCAAGTTATATGTATAATTTGTAGCCTGAAACCATAGCTCTAGACTCTCACAGACTGGGTTCAATCTTGCAGATTTCTCATATAATCAAGTGGTTAGGGCACTTGTCTTTTTCCATTGCTCTAAGGGTCCTTTTCAGATGTGGACCCACACAAGAACACACAGAGTTTAGTACTGTGGGAGCCCAGCCATCACCAAGAGGTCATCCTCCTCTCTCCCTCTCTCCCTCCTTCCCTCTCTCTCTCTCTCCCTGTCTCTGTCTGTCTGTCTCTGTCTTTCTCTCCTCTCACAAAATGCCCCAAGGAAAATTAATTTAAGCTTGGGTTTGGCTCATGTCTAGGACATCCCCAAAATGGATGTTCATTGTGAATCTGAGTATAGCTATTTACTTTCTGTACACTAAAGATATGCCTACACAAGAGAATTACAAGTTCACATTGACACAGACTTAAACAAATAGCAATAATAACTTTTTATTACTATTAGATTCTCCTGGGAGGTTGAACCCTAATATATGGCATTTGAGGGAACTGCTGAACCAGCATTTCACATTTACCTTGCTTCTACACTGTTCATACAAATTCTTCTAGGTCTAAGTCTTTTGGCAGTTGAGGACAGGAGTCAGGCTGAACCTTCTGCTGACAGTCACCTTGTCTGATTCGGCAATTCCTCTTGCTGCATATTAGCTCTGACTGCTCCAGAGATCCAGAGTAGCTAGATCTTATGAACACATAAAGTCGTGTGCAAGGCTGGAAATATCCATCCCAAAATTGCTGCTCAGTTACTTATACTCAGGAAAGCAACACAAAGCAGAAAAAGTCAGGCAGTGGTCCAAAGATCCACTAACTATATACACTATATACATAATATGATATTCCATAAAGTGAGTCCAAACAGAATAGTATGAAAAATTCAAAAATTAATCAATCACTTATTATTAATGGGATTAGGAAAGGCTTCATAGTACCCTAGCTGGACAATGAAGAATAGGAAGAAGATTAACATGTGACTGGGGGGAAGATAAGCAGTTGGAGGGAAGAAAGGAGGGAAGGAGAAAGAGGAGGAAGGAAAGGAGAAAAAGAAGGAGGAAGGGAGGGAGGCAGTATGCACAAAGGTACAGAGGTGAAAAATAGCAAGATGAAATCAGGAAGCAATGAGGAGTCCTGTTTGGTTGGAAGGTAGAGTTTGTGAGAGGAAGTAGTATGTGATAAGTATAGAAAGATAAATTGGAACCAGATTGGCCAGGGCCTTGAATATCAGGGCTAAGGAGCTTTTTTTTTTCCTTTTCAGGTCACGATAAGGATTCACTGAACATTTTTGAGTAGAAGAATGACATGGCCAGATCTGTGAATTACTCTGACAGAAGTATGAAGGATGGATTGGAGAAAGAGGAGACCAGTAAAGAGGCCATTAAAATGATCCAGATGAGAGGTAATGAAGGCTGGACCTAGGGCAGCAGCAGTGAGAGAGGGAAATATTTATTAAATACCAACAAGAGTTAGTGTATCCCTCCAGAATGCTTAATTTACACACAGGGAACTGTTTGTTCACTGGGATTTATAGATGTTTTGAGATCTGTTAGTTAAATGTGCTATATTAAGAAAAGATATTATTGTTGTCATGCAGTTGTTATGCAACTTGGAAGGATAGCTCATATAGGTGGTCTGTCAGTACATAATCTTGAACAGACACTGTGCAGCGACAATGAGCTGGGCCAAGAGTTGAATAGAAAGAGGATTGGCTAGACTACCTTTGGGACACTATGTAATGCTTTTAATGATCCCAAGTTTCTCCCTAAAACAAAGGTTTATCTTTTTTTAAAAAAACAAACAACATTCTTCCAGTAATGCTGTGTGGTTTTGAGTTATGAGGTAACACAATCTCTGAAGAATTAAAGTTGCAGGTTCCCAAACAGAAATGGAAAAATTCATTGCAAATGGAAGTAGAGAGCAATACATTTGCAAGCAAGAATTGCCCAAGAGAAACAGATATAGATGTTATCAGAGACAGGCAAAACTGGAAAGGAAAGATGGCATAGCTACTTGCAAAGGATATCTATTGATAGCCCACATATTCCATTAGTTTCTACACAATGTCAAAAGCTGTAGAGGAAAGCCCCCAGCATCCTGGGTCAAAAGGAGAATTTATAGAAAGATATAGGTAAGAACATACAGGATGAAATGGAATTAATGAGTTTCATTCTACATCATTGGAGTACCCACATTAATGAGATCACTAATCTTTCTTTTTAAAAATTATTTTTGTTATGTTTTTATTCTAGTGAGTAGACTGCCAAAGATGAAGTCTCTGTCTTCTTTGCCACCCCACTGACTTATTTTCTAACAGGGATTAGGGGAATAAATCAGATTAATTCACTATGATTTAGTTTCTATAAAAACAAGAATAAAGCCTACCTCATGGGTGATAAATTTACTTTTACATTCATTGCTGGAGAGGAGCTCTTAGAATATGATAACATTGTGTTGAAATGCTTTGTCACATGTGTAAGAATGAACTTATTTGTTGCCCTTATCAGGAGCTGTAGATGAATCACTCAATTTGTATGAGGGGTTTTACAATATCCAGTATATTGGAAGATGAACCAATTGCTGTCTACTGTGTCCATTGCTCTAACCAACTCAAATTGATATGCTGCTTATAACAAAAGAAATTGCCATCTGTCACTTTGCTTCTATGAAGTACTGTTGGAGGCAGCTTGCCAATTTCAGGCAGAACTTTAGAACTAATGGTTTCTTGAGGCCATATGTACACAGTGTAATAATAGCAGGTTCTAGGCAGACCTTGTCTACTAGTTTCTGGAAGTGTTTTCCATCCATGAGATGAGCAGATGCCCCAGACTCTATTAAGAATTCTGTTTTCTTCACAAATCTGTACAGTAATATGGAGTCCTCCTATACTATTGATGTGATTTGTATATTGAAAATATGTCCCTTGTTATCCTCCTTCTCCTGAGGATTCCAGTCTCTGTTACATAGTGAATGGCCCTTCTTTGTTAGAGGGGAGTACCAGATGCCTCTTTGGGAAATTTGGCAGGTTGAAACTTTTGGTGAGTTTTTTGCTCATTTGATGACTTCCCAATTTATGTAAAAAAGATGAAATACTTCCTTTCATACACTGGGCACAGATCACATAGACGGAATCACATAGTCTGGGTACAGAAACTATCATCTCTCCTTATGCAAAGACTAGTGGCATTCCTTTCCCTAGGTGCAACACTGTGTCTCAGCATTCTGACTCGGTTTTCACTGGCATTGTTTTCACTGTTGCTATAGTTCATAGTGTAGTTATCCATTAGACCGTTTCTATGTTTTGTTTTAGTTTTTTTGTCCAGACCTGTGATTTTTTTGATACAGATTTTGCTGATATTGGTCTCCAAACTTTTTTGATTATGCATGTCTATCAGTAAAAAAAAAATACTCCCCAATAGAAATATATTTACTTATTTATAATTTGTATCCATGTACCACTGAACTAATAATTAGGTACATTATAAAGCTTACACAAAATTGAAATTAAGAAGGATGAATTAAAGATATGATAAGGTATTGAAGATAATTTATGAGTAGTAAAAAAGCCCTTTTTGATCTTACTAAAATATTGCTTTTAACGTTGACATTTCTGGTGAAAGTAATGTGACTGAATAGGTTTCATTTAAAAAAAATCTTGCCTTAATACTTTGTGACGTAGCAACTTTAAGGTTCAGTTCTAAGTTCAATTTACTTCCCAATTCGACTGCCATAATTCACAAAGATACCCAGATGAAGTGGAAGAAGTGAATCATTAACTGCATTTACTAAATCACAACATTCACTTTTCAATCCTACCCACCAATTGTTTTGTTGTTGAATTTCAGCTGGTAGATGACTGCCTTCCCTTATTCAATCAGTTGTTCTTGAAAACTAATTGGAAGCTATTGCATTTTTATATTTTTTAACACATGGGTTCAGAACCCACTGAAACTCTTGTTCTGGAAACTTGTTGAACCATTTAGACAATTCTGTTTCCAAGTTTTTAAGTGTGTATATTGAGAGTTTTTTTATAGGCTTCCCACTAGCATCATTCTTTACTACCCAAAGAAGAGGGAGTAAGTATACAGGAGGAGAAGTTGGTCAATAATTCCAGGTGCTACAGAGAGGTAAAGAAAGATGAGGAATGAGAAAAGGCCATCAGACATGGCAATTAAGAGATTAATTAGGAACTTTGGAGAGAACATTATCAGTTAAGTGAAGAGTCAAGGATAATGAGGAAACTGAGAGCTTGAGAGATTAGAAATATTGTGACACCCTTAAGGGAAATAAGAAAATTCAGAAGACGGATTGGTTTGGGGGACAAAGATAATTTAATGAGATTTACTGCAAAGATACCAACATATCCATGCCTTTTCATTCTTTGTATTTACTCTTTCCCACTGAAAAACTGGAAGGAAACGTCTTACCAGCCATTGCATCAAGATATGTTGAGGGATGCCTATGGCAGCTGCAAGGTGATCTGGGGAGCAGGGTGTGGATGGCCTAGAGGAATGGAGTAGGGAATTTTATTTAGACAGCTGTTTCTGGTGCCTAAGTCTTGATTAAGTTATTATTGTCCTCAGAGGCCCATGCTCAGCACAGCCACAGGAAGCTGGTAGTGGGAGGGGGTAGAATGGGGGAATGTTGAGTTATGATGGTAGAGAGTCAGTGGTGTGCTAATAATTGCTTAACAACCAGCTCCACAAGGAAACATATATGCAGGACACACTTTTTAAGTTTAATCTTCATTATTAACATTTTCTCTATCACTTTCCTAAGTCTAGATGATCAACCAAATTATAAATCAAGCCTTGATATGTAGCATTTTCCAATTTCTGAGGTAAATGCTCACAAAGAAAATTCAACAATGGCTAATCACTGAGGAGGGAAGGTATAGTTGTGTTGGAGACAAATGCACAAATGACTATTTCTCAGAGGGTAGGATGTGACCCATCTTTCCACCCTCCAACTGGTTGATAGAATTAGGCCTGCGCCCTAATTTTGGAAAGCAATAATTTAGAAAAGGAAGTGATGATCACAAAGAGCCAAGATAGCTTCAAGAATAAACCATGCCCATTCAGTTCCAAAGGACAACTCATGAATGATATTTCCTAGGCAGCCTGATTTTAAAATCTAGCCTTCTATCCAGAGAAGGGAGATGTCCTGAGCAGCACCAATCTTGGAAGTTGTCTGTTGGAAGAATTAAAGTTTAAGAGTCCAAAGACCTGGTTCTCTAGACAGAGTAAGAGAGTTGCCATATCCAATGGCCCTTTCCACTCTTCATCCTTCTTGATTTCTCTGTAGCATGACACTGCTCTCTCTTGGTTTTCCTTTGAGAGCAGGGATTGCTTTTTGCTTCTTTTTGTATCCCAGTGCTTAGTACAATACCTGGCAAGTAGCAGGCATTTAATAAATGTTTATTGAAGGAATACATGAATGGTCTGGACATTCCGTCTTTGATCCTTGCTGAATCATCTTCTTCAAGTCCCTAATTGTGGATATAGACCATTGCTTTGTCCTGAGCCCCTTCTCTTTTCTCCATCTCTACACATATGAATCCTAGATCTATATATTCAGCCCTAGCATCTCTCCTGAGCTCCTGTCTCACATCACCATGGTGATTTCCATGGGTGACCATGGATGATTTCCCACTGGATATTCAAAGCAGACCTATTACCTTTTCTCCCCAAACCCACACAACCTCCTCACTTTATCAAGGACACTATGATTCTTCTAGTTACTTGTTTGCAATACTGGAGTCATTTTGATCTCTTTATTTTCTCATACCTTCCTTACTCAATCAGTTGTAAAATCTTGCCTTTATTCCCTTTACAACATCTCTCACATCTGTCCCCTTCTCTCCACTCATATTTGACATCACTGTAGTTCAGGCTTTCATAACCTCTCACCTGGACTACTACCAAAAGCACCTTTTGCTTCAGCTCCTTTTGCTAATCTAGCCTCCTCTTAGCTTCCAAAGTATGCCACTCACCTGTTCAAACAGTTGCAATGGCTGCGTATTACAGCCTCTAGGATAAAATACCGAGTCCTCAGATTGTTATTAAAAGCTCTTCATAATCCGGCTTTAACTTACCTTTCTTCTTCATTTTTTTTTTTTAGGGTCTGGCCAGGACACGAGGCCTCAGTTTATCCCAGGTTTAAAACAGACAAACTTAAATCATTTAAATCACATCACAAAAGACAGCTATTTCAGCTAAAAATGTCACTTGGAAATAGGGGCCACATGGAAATGGGTCAGACCACAATGGAAAGAGGAGGGAGGAGTTGTCAATCCTATACGCCACACGTTTTCAGAGGCGCCAGCTCCCGCACACATGTGCTTAATAATACCAAACGGTCTATTTGTTCACAGTATTAAAGGGCATCTAGAGTTAGCTAGGAGGGATTGGAAATCGCTTGTCGAATGGGCACAGAAAGGCTGGGTCCGAAGATGGCCTGTCACTCAGGAGGGTGGAGCTGCTGGGCCTTCCTGCTGACCACTGTCTTGTAAAAGGTGCTGAGGGGAAGGGATGGCATTAGTCATCTGCTGTCATTCCTTTCACAGGGTCTTTTTCTCTCATCTCATCCAGATGTTTCTTGGTCTCATCTTCCATCCTTAGCTCGATCCACTTATCAAGCCAACAAAACAGCTGCCGGCGAAAGTTTGTGAACAGACGCTTCTCTTGCTTCTGTATAAAGTTTTCAACTTTGTTCTAAAGGCCCCACCACTTGAACTTAACGGTTACCAGTTTGTAGGCGCACATGTACGGCAAGACTTGCCAATTCTTTCTTCCAATTGGGACCCAGGGGTCCCCGCCCTGTCTTGATCTATTTAAATTTTGCTGGATCTTCTTCTTGCTTGTAATCCTTGCTAAGCACCTGGCTCCGATCTGCAATATCTATAAAAACAGTCTCCACGTGTTTCCATACATCTGGCTCCAGTTTGTGCACATTCTCCAGCGTTCCAAGGTCAGGTTTGTGCCAGGTTTCAATTTTAATCAGGAAGTCATCTTTCATATATTCATTTGTAATAACTGTTCTACAGTAGGGGTAGGCATTCCACGCTTTTTCATGCATGTTCAGAACTCCCTCGGGGGCCAGCATTCGAACAAATGTCGGCACTTTGCTCTGTAAGTAGTAGATCTTGTGGGTATACTGCCCTCTCTCTCCATCCTTCTCATAGGGCTCATTCACCAGGACCTCCACACCTTCACCACCACCAGTTTCATTCTTACTGGCCTCTGCCAGTACTCATCCTGGTACTCATCCACAGACACAGGCAAGACAACTCGGTACTCCTTGATCAGCACCATGTCTGGGCCCGGCGTCCGTGCGGCTGGCCCGCTTCGCGGCGGCCGCTCTCGCCTCCGCCCGCCACGCTCGTCGTCGTCGTCGTCCTTCTCTCGCCCCTGGCCGCCTGTCCAGCCTCGGCTGCCGCCCCTTTCTTCTTCATTTTTAAAGAGTTTTAATAATTCTCTTTTTCAGTATTGCAGTTGTTTCCCACAAACTTTTCTAACAGAAATCACTCCTGTAATAATATCTAGCACTTACATAGTACTTTAAGGTTTGCAAAGTGCTTTACGAATATTCTCTCCTCACAATAACCCTGGGAGGTAGGTGCTACTATCCCCGTTTTTACAGATGAGAAAACTGAGGCATACAGAGGTTATGTGACTTGTCCAAAGTCACATAGCTAGTAAGTGGCTGAGGATGGATTTGAACTCATATTTTCCTGACGTGTTTTGTCTAGCATTCTGTCCACTTGCTATCCAGTTACCTCATTTCCACTTGATGAGCATTCATTTTGTTTGCAGCTCAGGGCAAACAAAAAGTTCTAGCCTTCCTTTCCAGGATTATTACAGATTACTACTCTTTCGATACTCTTCATTCCAGCCAAACTGATACTAACTTTTCCCGCAGCTTAATATTATCTCTCCCATCTCTGTGCCTTTGCAGAGGTTGTGTTTCATGCCTTGGAATGCATTCCCCATCAACTCCACCTTTTGGAATACCTAACTTGCTTCAAAGTTTGACTCAAGTGTCCACTCCTTTTTCTGATCCCCTCAGCTGCTCTGCTCGCTCCCCTGAAAGTACTCATGTCCAACTCTTTATGACCCCTTTTGGGATTTTTTTTTTGGCCAAATATACTGGACTGGTTTGCTATTTCCTTCTCCAGCTCCTTTCACAGATGAGAAAATTGAGGCAAACAGGGTTAAGTGACTTGCCCAGGGTCACACAACTAATAATGTCTGAGATGGGATTTGGACTCAGGAAGATGAGTTTTCCTTATGCCAGGCCTGGCACACTATCCACTGCATCACAGTGTGTATTTTGTATTTACTTATATGTGTAAACATTGTTTCCTCTGAGGGAAAGAACACTTCTTAAGAACAAGGACTGTTTTGCTTTTGGTTTTGTATAGCCAGAACCTCATAGAGTGCCTGGCACCTAGAAGGTGGCTGATGAATGCTTGTTGATTGATTAGTTCAATTAGATGGCCCCTAAGATCCCTTCCAACTTAAAAATTCTTAGTAATGTGATTCTCCCTTCGATTTCCTCTTCTTTGGGGAAGTGGCAGTGGTTCAGGGGGTGAGGGGAAGGAGGAGGGAAGAGAACAATGTTGTGAAGATGGGGGATGGGGTTTGGGGCGATGGGGAAAAGGAAAGGAGAAAGGGAAGGTTTTATTTCTTTTCCCTCTTTTGCTAATTTCTTTTCCCTCCCAGGGAATTTCACTATTTCTTTTCGCTCTCAGGAGTTCTTACAGGTCACACTGTGCAGGAAAATCCTGGAGGACAGAGAGGAGACATCACAGTGGGGTAGGTCTACTCTCTGTCCTGAGAAGGTCCTAAGTCAGCTCACTCTTGGAAGGGGAAACAATTGTTACCTAAATCCTTTGTTTATTCTTAGATTATTATCTTTTTTTGTTGCTGTTCAGTCATTCAGTCATGTCTGACTCTTCAAGATCCCAGGGACCATCACACACCAGGCCCTCCTATTCTCCACTATCTCTCAGAGTCGATTCAAGTTCACGCTGGTAGTTTTCATGACGCTATCCAGCCATCTCATCCTCTGTCATACCCTTCTCCTTTTGCCTTCAATATTTCCTAACATCAGGGTCTTTTCCAATCTTTAGTCCCATCTTCTCATTTTGGGGCCAAAGTATTTAAGCTTTAGCATTAGCATTAGTATTTGTTCTTCCAGTGAATAGCATGAATTAATTTCTCTAAGTATTGACTGATTTGATCTCTTTGCTGTCCAAGGGACTCTCAAAAGTCTTCTCCAGTACCACAATTCAAAAGTGTAGATTCTACAGCAGACCCACATACCATCATCTCTGCTGTGAAATTTTTTACAAGTACATTTATACCCCTCCTCCTCCAGAATGTTTGTCTCTTTCTGTGACCTTGGGCAAACCTACTTTAAGAGGCCATTGCCAGCTTTCATTAGATAATGCCTAAAAGTGCTTTAAGCTCATGTATATAAATGGACACAAGAATATATCTATTTCCCCTGCAGTTTGACATTAGTTTCCTGTCAATTATTCAGGTTCGGAAGACCCAGTTGTGGGATTATGCCTCTCCCTCCTGCTGCCTGCTTTTTATACTTTTTGCAGCTCATTAACACCTCTACCAAAGCAGGGTTGGAGAAAGGAAAAGAGGTGAACCTTCAATCAGGGCATTTTACTCCTTGTTAGCCACTCGGGAAAGGATTTTGGTGGGTAATATTTAGTATGTAATGTCAGTTATATTCAACTCTTAATTATTAAGGGTCTGGTTACCTAAATTTATGGATTGCTTGGGGGAAGGAATCTCCTTCCTAGTCATTTGCCACCGAGGGAGGGAATCTGCTGTTCATTACATCTCCTGCTTTTTAGGCCTGCCACCTGAGGAAGGGAAAGGAAAAAGAATAAAACTCAGGTAGTCATTTCTGATTGGTGAATGGAATGGGGTAGAAATTATTTGCTGACAAGGAGAATTAGTTGCTGAAGGAGGAATGATGGGGGCCTGGAATGAAGGAAATCACCAGAATATCTTTGTATTCCTAAATAATGAAAAGGGGAAAATGAGCATAATCAGATAAGCAGCTAAGATTATAAGAGAATGATTTTCAAAGAAGGGATAAGCATAGGGACTAGATCTATGATTTCATTGGCATAGGGAACTTCTAGTGAGAAAATTCCCTCTACCAATTTACTTCAACATCTTTTTCTACCACATTGAGACTTACCCAAGAGTGAAATTTGAATCCTAGGTCTTCTTGGCTTCCAGGTCAGCTCCCTACCCACTCACTATGCTATATGCTGTACAGAAGGAGAAATGGTTCAATAAGCTCAGAGAAAAGGGAGGTATGATCTCATAGCCTAAAATTCTGCAGGAAAAGTTGACTCAGGCTAGATGAAATAGGGGAGAAATTCTAGTGACAAAAATACAAATGATTCTAATGAGGAAGAAAGAATATGGGGTGTGGTTATGGGGGGGTCAAGAAAAACTGTCTAAAGAAACCAATGTAGATGCCCAGGGAACTCATTAATTCTGCCACTTACCATGTGTATGACCTTGGGTAACTTACTTGAGTTCTTGCTCTGACATATAGTAAGTAGGTCCTTTAAAAACACTTCTTTAATGGCATTAAATATTGGATTCAATAATCAATAGATATATATTAAGCCCGTACTATGTGCTAGGCACTGTGCTAAGCCCTGGTGAAGAAGGAAAGAAAGAAAGAAAGAAAGAAAGAAAGAAAGAAAGAAAGAAAGAAAGAAAGAAAGAAAGAAAGAAAGAAAGAAAGAAAGAAAGAAAGAAAGAAAGAAAGGCAAGCTCTTAAGGAGCTTATAATCTAATGAGGAAAGACAATACACAAAAGGAAGCTGAAAAGGCAAGGGGACCAGGTGGATCTTGGAGGAGCAGCAGGATGTTTGCAAAGCTATTGATACAAAATGAAAAATTATTTGAAAATTTCTGAAAGGAAGGTTTTGGGAGGAGTTTGTTGCTCCTCCTCCAGTCTCCAGTCAGAGGGGAGAGGCAACCTTGAAGGTGCTGCTAAGGATGATGAGATTTCAGGTTATGAGCTTATCCTGGAAGATACTCCTGGAGGTGGAACCGAAACCCAGAGCAACTGACGGAAAAGGGAATGTGATTCCTAAGCTTCTCTCAATGATCTTTGGAAAATCCAGAGAACTGGAAAAGTGTTGTGGGATTTGGAGGGCAAATGGATTGTTGTTCATCTTGACTTGAATTGCTAGCAAAATTCTAGAATTTGTTATTAAAAGAATAGATTATGAACATTTGAAAAGAACAACAGTGATCCCCTAGCCAGGATCCTATGACCACATCCATTAATCACAAAGAGGTCATGCCATGCTAATTTTATATCTTCTTTTAACAGGATTATTAGATTGGCAGATATCTGGAATGTTATAAACATAGTTTACGCTTGTATTTCAGAAATAATATAATAATAGCATCTCACATTCAATATTCACCAAGTGCTTTACCTAATGGGTCAAAAGTAAAATAATCCCATTTGAACCTCATAGCAACCCTATAAGGTAGATGTCATTATCATTCTTTTTAAGTTAAAAAAATTATTTTTCAGTTAACAAGCACCTATTTTGTCTTCTTCTTCCCTCCTCCCACCACTTGAGGAGAGAAAAAGGAAAAAATAAAATCCTTACAATAGATATACATAGTCAAGCTAAATAAATTCCTGCATCAGCCCTGTCCAAAAACAAATATTTCATTGTGCATCATGAATCCATCATCTCTCTGTTAGGAGGCAAGTAGCATGCTTTATTACTAGTCCTCTGGAATTATGGGTGGTCATTGCATTAATAAGAGTACTTAGGTCTATTGTTATTCTCATATGTAATAACATAAGTTTATTGAATGCCCATTGGGAAGAAAAAATATCCAGTGCTTTTTCTCTTAAAAAATACTGGTTATCAGGTGAAATTTGTACACCTACCTCCAGGGAAGCTTCCAATTTTACTACAGTGTCTTATATTACCAACTTACTTAGATTGTAAGCTTTATGAAGATACGGAGCTGTCTTTCTCAGTATAACACCTAGCACAGTCATAACCAAGGAGAAACTTGATAAATGTTTTTTGATGACAATAACATAGAAGGAAGGAACTAATAGTATCAGTTACACTTCAAAGATGAAAAAGGCAGAAGTATATTCCCAACCTAATTTGTGGGTTCAGTACAATGCTAATCAAAATATCAATAGGTTATTTCATAAAATTGGATTAAAAGAATAGCAAAATGTATATAGGAAGAAAAGACTGGCAAAAATCAAGAGGAGCCATAAAAAAAGGAAGACTGGTGAAGGGAATTAGTGTTGCCAGCTCACAAAATGTATTACAAAACCATAATTATTTCTTTTTTTTAAATGTTTGGCACTCAAAAAGAAAATTGAATTAGATCAGTAGAGAAACCAGAAATAGCATCTGAAGTGCATAAGAAGTTAATGTTTGATAAAGACATGCTTTAAAAAACATTAGTGAAGGAAATTACTATTTATGAAAAACTTCTGGGGAAAATGGCAATATGGTTAAAATGGGCTTTAATAGATACTTCATGCCCTAAACACTAACTGAATTTGTTACATAATATCTATTTTTTAAACTCCCCCCAAAATAGAGAAATCAAAAGACATTGATCAAAATTGAAAAGATAATTAAGAGGTAGCTAGATGGCTCCAAGAATAGAGCAGTGGGCCTGGAGTCCGGAAGACCTGAGTTCAGATCTGGCCTCAGACACTTACTGTGTGACTCTGAGCAAGTCACTTAGCCACTGTCTGCCTCAGTTTCCTTATCTGTGAAATGGGGATAATACTACTACTACTACTACTACTACTACTACCTACCTACCTGGGTTGTTGTGAGGATAAAAAGATGTCATATTTGTAAAGTACTTTGCAAACCTTAAAGCATCACATAAGTGCTGTCTTTTATTATTATTATTATTATTATTATTATGAAGTTTGCATATTATTGAAGTTTATTTCTTTAAGTGGCAAAGCATTTAATGTAATTTTGATGGAAATGCTTCTAAAATTGCTTGTACAATCTCCTCAGGGTCATCATTATGAATATCCATTATTGTATAGCATCGTTATTTTTTAAAATTATTAGTAAAGGAACTGGAACTACAACTGAGGCCTCCTGACTCCTAGGGCAAAAGCCTTTTCATTTAGATTAAACTGTTTTCAGTAAAGAGAGTCTGATCCAATATGTCACTATTTCCCATGGTAGAACTATCTCTTTGTTGGATGATCAGCAAGGAAGATGATATTCCTACTGCACTCTAGCCTCATCAGATCACATCTAGAGTATTATGATCAGTTTTTCAATGTCTTTTTTACATTTAGCATTTTATTACATTACGTTACATGTAAAAACAATTTTTAACATTTGTTTTTAAAACTCTGAGTTCCAAAGTCTCTCCCTTCCTCCCTCCCCACCTCCCACCCATTGAGAAGGCAAGCAATTCGATATAGGTTATACATGTGTAGTCATGCAAAACAGATCCATAATAGTCATGTTGTGAAAGAAAACATAGATAAAAAAAACCTCAAGAAAAATAAAGTAAAAAAAAAAGTATGTTTCATTCTGTAGTCAGACACCATTAGTTCTTTCTCTAGGTATGGATAGCATTTTCATAAGTCCTTCAAAGTTGGCTTGGATTGTTGTATTGCTGAGAGTAGCTAAGTCATTCACAGATGATCATCTTACAATATTGCTGTTACTTTGTACACAGTCCATTCCACTTTGCATCAGTTCATGCAAGTCTTCACAGGTTTTTCTGAGGGCACACTGCTCATCACTTATAATACAATACTATCCCATCTATTATGTTCAGCTTAGGGAGCCATGCTTGGGGAAGGATGTTAAAAAACTAGGGCATGTAGCAAAGGGCAGTAAGGATGGTAGAGGACTTCAGTGTCATGCAATATGGGATTCAGATCAAGAAAACGGGGTGCTTAGCATGGAGAAAAGAAGACTTAATGGTTGTATGAAAGCAGTTTTCAATTATTTGAAAGGTTGTCATGTGAAAAAGGAATTTGACCTTGCTCTGCTTGATCCTAAATTTAGGGCAGAACTAGGAACAATAAATTGAGCTTCCACAGAGTCTGATTCCAACTCCATGTAAGGAATGACTTCCTAACAATTAGATATCCAGAAGGCAGCCAATGGAACTTTGGAGGGGAAGCAAAGATATGACAAATTCTAGTGACTGCAGTCAACATTGGAAATGTCCATTCCACATGGCAAAAGGAAAAAGCCATATCAGAGACTAGTTGAAGGGCACTTTATGGGACATGTGAATACTTGAAGGAGAATGACTGTGCAGCCTCCATTTAAGTAGATGCTAATCGTTCCCCAGAATTCAAAACTGCCAAGTCCTATTAGGCTGGGAAGGAAGGGGGAAGGGAGAGAATATCTATTTAATTCAGACATTGCGGTATATGTTTATAACGTGTAACACAAAACAGAGGGCAGATTTTTTTTTTTACAAAGAAGACAGTGGAAATGAGCATTAGAAAGCAATCGAAACATGGTACGTGTATTAGTGAAAGAAATATTACAGGACATGAATTTATAATGGCATGGCTGAATCAATTTGATACAATTTGTAATAGTAACACTCTCCTTTCCCCTAAAAAAGGAAACAACAACATGCATACTATATCTAATATCTATCCTAATGTAGCAGTGTGGCTTTTTCTGATATTGGAAACAGAGTAGGTGCTCATTGACTGGGAAATGGGTGAACAAAATATGGCATAATAACCTAACAGAATATTATTGTGCAGTACAAAATGACACGGGCAGCTGGATGGCACAATGGATAGAGTGCTCATCTTTGTGAGTTCAAATCCCTCCTCAGACACTAGCTGTATGACCCTGGGCAAGTCATTTAATCCTGTTTGCCTCAGTTTCCTCATCAGTAAAATGAGCTGGAGAAGAAAATGGCAAACCACTTCAGTATCTTTGCTAAGAAAACACCAAGTGGCTCATAAAGAGTCAGACATGACTGAAAAATGACTGAGCAAAATGAAATGACACATACGAGAAATTCAGGAGATGCTGGAAGATTGTGTCAACTGCTGCAAAGTAAGATAAGCTGAACCAGATGAACAATCTACATGCTACGACCTCAATAAAATAAATGAAAAGCTCACCCAAAGAAGCCCAACTCTAAGTAGTTGAAAAACCAATAATGTTCCTGGAGAACAGATAATGAAGTATGCTTCCCTCTTCTTGGCAGGGAAGTTGATAACTACAGAGGTATAGTGGTGTGTGCATAGCCAAGTCACTGTACTAGATGTTTTTTTGCTTCACTTCTTTGTTAAAAGGAAAGGGTGACAGACAGAAAAGGAAGGAGGAGAGTATTTCCAGAAAATACTGATAGAAAAACAAAAGGCATTGATAAAAACTAACTTTAAAAAATAAAGCATCAGTATGATTTAGAAAAAAGAACATTGGATTTATAGCCATAGGATGACAGATTTAAAGGCTAGAGGGAAGGGAATCTCAAAGTAACCTTTTCTTTCTTTCTTTTTTTTTTGAGAGGCAATTGGGGTTAAGTGACTTGCCCAGAGTCATACAGCTAATAAGTGTCAAGTGTCTGAGGCCACATTTGAACTCAGGTCCTCCTGACTCCAAGGCCGTAGCTCTATCTACTGCACCATCTAGCTGCCCCTTTTTCTTTTTTGAATAGACAAGGAAATGATAAATGTTGGAGAAGATGTGGCAAAATTGGAACACTAACGCATTGTTGGTAGAGTTGTGAACTGATCCAACCAATCTAGAGAGCAATTTGGAACTATTCCCAAAGGTCTATAAAAGTGTGCATACCCTTTGACCTAGCAATACCACTTCTAGGTCTGTATCCCAAAGAGATCATAAAAACAGGAAAAGGACCCACATGTACAAAAATATTTATAGCAGCTCTTTTTGTGGTAGTCAAGAACTGGAAATTGAAGGGATGCCTATCAATTGTGGAATAGTTGAACAAGCTGTGGTATGTAAATGTAATGGAATACTATTGTGCTGTAGAAATGATGAGCAGGAAGACTTCAGAAAAACCTGGGAAAACTTAGATAAACTGATGCTGAGTAAAGTGAGTAGAACCAGGAGAACATTGTACACAGCCACACTGTGTGATGACTGACTTTGATAGATTTAGCTCTTCTCAGCAATGCAAAGATCTAAGACAACTCCAAAAGACTCAAGATGGAAAAAGCTATCCACATCCAAGAAAGAACTACGGAGTCTGAATACAGATGGAAGCATACTATTTGCTCTCCTTTTTTGTTGTTGTTGTTGTTGTTTTGATTCTTTTTTCTCGTGGTTCCTCCCACTGGTTCTAATTCTTCTTTACATCATGACTAATGTGAAAAAATGCTTAATGTGAATATATAAGTAAAGCCTATATCAGATTGCATGCTATCTTGGGGAGGGGGGAGGAAAAGAAGGGGGAGAACATTTGAAACTCAAAATCTTATGGAAGTGAATGTTGAAAACTAAAAATTAATAAATCAATTGTTTAATTAAAATTTTTTTAAAAAATAAATAAGAAAACTAAGAGACTAGATTGTCCAAGGTACAGGTAGCAGACAGTGCCTTTGCCTCCACATCTCCTGACATGAGCACGAAGTCTCTTTCCAATACTGGAAAGTTCCCTTTTCTGTACAAGGAAATTTAAATTTTAATATCCTAAAATAGATAAGAATGAACAATTTTTTATTTTGCTCTTTTTCAGGTACGCAAAATTGGAGGGAAATGTGGTAAACACTGACACATATGCCAGGAACTGAGTTGTTCGCCGTCGGGTCGTTGTTGTTCAGTCGTGTCCCACTCTTGGTGACCCCATTTGGAGTTTTCTTGGCAAAGATGCTGGAGTGGTTTGTCATTTTCTTCTCCAGCTAATTTTACAGATGAGCAACTGAGATAAACAGGGTTAAGTGACTTGCCCAGGGTCATACAGCTCATAAGTGTCTGAGGCCACATTTGAACTCAGGTCCTTCGGACTCCAGGCCCAGCACTGTGGCACCCTAGCTGCCTTCATTATCAAAGTAACTTTCAAATTTCAACTAAAGCAATATTGTACAGCAAGGAGAGAATACATCCATAAGTAAAGTATTCTTTATATGCTGAAGGAATGTTGCTGCAAAGATGGCACCAAATGATGTTAAAGTGCCTGAAAAAATAAATAGCCTAGACCTTAAGGAGATCAGTGACAGAAATGCCCTACTTTTACCAAAATATGCACAGCCTATTTTGTTGTAGCAAATACCTGGAAACAAAATTAGGTGTCTATCTACTGGAAAATAGACAAATTTATAATGTCTGATCATAATGGAATATTATTACTCTTTAATAAATGACAAATATGAGGAATTCAGATATAATAGGGGGAGGGTGTGTGTATATATGTGTGTGTCTGTGTGTCTGTGTGTGTGTGTGTGTGTGTGTGTGTGTGTGTGTGTGTGTGTAGAGGGAGCAGTCCTTGGGGCATGCACAGATAATCCCAGCCTGGTCTCAGTCCAGTTATGTAGAAACTTGGGGCCTGCTTCTTTCCTTAAATGAAGCTACACTGTGTGATAAAGAAAAGTCTTCTGATTGACTGTGGAACAAGAACTGATGATTCAGGGGTTGCTGAGCAGGAAATGAGTAGCTTTAAGAAAGGTATGACTGGACCCTTTACTCTCTTTTGTTTGTGGCTTTCACTTCAATTTGCAAGACTATTTAGTTCTAGTTTAGAGTCTGGTGGGAAAGGAACCATAACTTTATCTCCCACAAACTTTGGTGTTTGTGAGCACATGGCCGCCTTTGTTTCTTTGTCTTTATTTTTCTCAGAACTCACTGTTCTGACATGGAAATGTGTGTCCAAGTGACCTTGTGAGTTTGGAAGATCCTGAGGTCCCGTCAAAGATCCTACAAGTAATTGAAGCTAAATGGTGACAGAAGCAGAGGCCACCACAGTGGCCAGAGGTAGTAGAAGTTGAGGGAGAGAGAGAGAGAGAGAGAGAGAGAGAGAGAGAGAGAGAGAGAGAGAGAGAGAGAGAGAGAGAGAGAGAGAGAATACCTATTAAGTGCTTACTATGTGACAGGCATTGAGCTAAGCTGTAGGGATGCATATAAAAACAAACAAAACAGTACCTTCCCTCAATTACATAATTACATTCTGGAAGTAGAAGACAGGACATAAAGGGATGTTGGAAAGCTGGGTGCATTAAGGGGACTGCAGCAAATGGCATGGTAGCCTGGTTCTTGACCAGAAAGGCCAAAGGCTCACTTGGAAGAGCCAGGGGAACTAGGAGTGGTGTCTTGTGTCTGGTAAGGTGGAGAGTACTAGAGAGCGAGGCTATGATGAAGAGACAATATAGGAAATGACATGATGGTCTGGTTCCTGGCTAAACAAAGCAAAAGGCTCATCTTTCAGAATGGGGATGAGGGAGAGGAGTAGAGGAAGATAATCATCTGTGGACATCAGCAGCTTCAGGGAGCATGACCCCTTATGATAGTTTCTCTGTCCACTGTGTGGTTTCTAGAAGACGCCGATCCTTGGAGCCCAGTAGAGAGCTTGACTAAAGGGAAACTTTAGTAGGACTGCATGAAGGGAGAAAATGACTTCTGGAATGATGAGTGGGAGGTACTCATTTGCCATGTGTCTTCCTCACTACCCTTGTATCCTTAAGACTGAGAACACTCTCCCCGTGGACTTTGTGTAAGGGAAGAGTGTATCTTAGATTTGGGGTAATGTTTGGACCAATTGTTCTTATTATATCTGATAGGAGGAGTACCAGGAAAGGGGGATGAGTGATATTGTGGACATCTGTCTTCCTTCTAGCGAGAGAACCATCTAGGTTACATCACCCTGAACTCAGCTCTGGTCTTGAACTCTATGTAGTAGTGATTATCTTGTAGAAAGAGTACTGGATGGAGAGTTAGGAATTACAGTTTCTCATCCTGCCTCTGTTACTAATTAACTGTGGTCCTTTGGGCAATCCACTTTCCCTATCTGGGTCTCAGTTTGCTCTTCTGTAAAATGAAGAGATTGACCTTGACAATCTTTTCATTCTCTACTAGCTTTAATATTATGTGATGCTATACTTATCTAAGACTCACCCATTAGGTCACTAACTGTGGCAGAATCATGAGAGTGCATCACAGTCAAGCTGACCCCTTTATTTTTCTCCCATTAGTTCTTAAGTAAAAGTCAAATCTCACCCCATATGTAACAAAATATTTATAGTAGCAATTTTTGTAGAAGAAAAAGAAGAACAAAGTAGGTAACCATTGATTAGAGTACATTTGAACAAACTGGGGCTATGTCAATATAATGGGATATCATTGTTCCATAAGAAATGATCGAGGAATTCAGAGGAATATGTATGAATGCTTACAGAATGAAGTGAACAGAACTCAGAAAACAACATACACAGTGATGACCCTAATGTATACCAAAAAGAGCAATAAAACATAAACAACCTCTGAATAATATTAATGACTAAATTTGGTTCCAGAAAACATAAGAAAATATACCCCTCTGCCTTTGGTAGAGAGGCAGGGGGCAATGGGTGACAGATATTGCATGCACTCTCAGAAAGGTCACTTTGTCAATTGGCTTTGCTTGGCTGTTTTTCATTGTTACAAAGGAGGCATTATTGGATGGTGGTTTCCAAGCTATATTTGGAAATGACTGCTATGTAAAAACAAAAGGTATCAATAAAACAAATATGGGGTGGCCCAAAAATCTTAGTGCAGTTTTAAGCTGTAACCCATGTAAACTTTAAGTTATTACAGCTTAAAACTGCACTAAAACTTTTGGGACACCATAGAGTGTGTGTGTGTGTGTGTGTGTGTGTGTGTGTGTGTGTGTGTGTGTGTGTCTGTGTGTAGTGAGTTGTCAGATGGCTCAGTCTTAGGCTAAAGTCTCTGATCTTTGCCGGGTTGTAGATAATTGATGAATTTCCCGGAGCTCTACCAAAACAATTCCATCTTCTAAGGCCTACCATTCCCTAATATGCCAGTGAGAGAGACTAAAGGTGTCCCAAAATAAGCCTCCTCTGCAGAAAACATCAAGGCCCAGACCACCGTGTCCTGAACCTGTAATCCAAGTTCTTGATCCTGGACAAGGCACATTTTTTTTAAAAAAAGCATACTAAGGAAAGAAAAATCAGGTCAACAGCTGCAGAAACAGTGCCCTTAGAATCTTGTGGTCTAGCCAGACAATTTCATTGGAGTTTAATTCAGAGAACTGAGAAGTGTGTTATTTTTGAAAAAGTAAAGGTGCCCCATAAAACTAATGGAATGATTGAAAAGTGATCCTGGAAATTAAGTCCAATATTCCACATAGAAAAACATTGGACTGAAATCTGCAGATCACACAAACCAGAGATTAAGGCAGATGACAATCAAGATTTAGAGGAAGTTTGATAGTTTGGATTTGAAGGTTGGAAACCAGGCCATAAAATTTCTCCCCTAAAGATTGTATTGATATCTTTTCCTTTTATATCACATTGAGTTCTGTATTTATTTCTCTCCCTCTCCTGCCCAATGAGCCATTCTTTGTAACAAAGTTAAGTAGCAAAAATAAAACACATTAACCTCATCTGATTGTACATGTACTATTCCACACTCATAGGCCCCAACTCTGAAATGAAGAGAGGTGTAACGCCATAACATTTTTAAAAGAATAAGCATGCAGTCCTGCATTTGGTTTCAAAAAAATTAATTGAACAAGTACAAGATGAAGGAGAACTAGCTAACAGCAGTTTGTAGTGGGGGAAATTCTCAGGCTTTTAGTTAACCAAGCGCCCCAAATGAGTCAACAGTATGACAAATCTCCTTTACAAATTAATGCAAATTTAGGCAACACTAAGAGTTTAGTATCCAGATCAAGGAAGGAAATAGTCCCAATGTTCCATGCACCAGCCAGACCACTTCTAGAGTATTAGGTTCATCTTTAAGTGCCTCTGTTTAATGCCATGTTGATACACCAGAGAACATTTAAAGAAAAGCAACCTGGATGGCAAAGGATATTTAGAATTGTGTGATAGGAGGAAGAGGTAAAAATTTTTAAAAAGTGATTTGAAATGATATCAACCCAACTGAACCTTTTACATATGCATGAAAGAAAACTGTTTTTCTCTTATTGAATTTCAAGAATTGGAGGTATTTTTAAGTCCTTCTGGAAGAAAAGTCAGTGATTTTGAGATTTTAAAAAGCCTTTCAAATAGAGAAAAACAATATATTCCTTTCTTTTTTTACAAAAAGTAAAAGCTTATTTATTTTGCATATATGTATTTTACTTTACATATATGTATACATTTATATGTATAGGAGCATGTATATATACATGTATATATGTACACATATATACATATACACAAACATCTATAACAAGAAAACAGACTTTTAGGTTGATGAAAGAGAATGGTTAAGAGGAGAATATAATAATCATTTTCAAATATTTGAAAAGCTGCCATGAAAGAGAGATTAGATAAATTTTGTGTAATTCTAGACAGCAGAACTAGGGCGGAGAGGTGGCGGACCCAGGAAGGTAGATTTAGACTCAATGAACAAAAGAACTTGCTAACAATGAGCAATTGGGTTGATTGCCTCAAGAGTAGTGAGCTCCCTATCACTGGAAGTGTTCAAGCAAAGGCTACATTGGCAATCTGTCAGGATTATTACAACTAGGAAGTTGGAATAGTTGATCTCTAAAGATCTTCCAACTATAAGATTCTATGGAATTAGGGCAAGGATTGGTACTGTATAATGCTCTCCACCTTGTAGTTTTAGTGAGCATAAAATAACGATGACTCATGATGAAATTCTGAGTAGAAGAGGCAGTCAAATCACAATGAATAATTAGCAAATATTTGTAAAGTGAAATAAAAATAATCATAAGCTTATTCTTTGTGTATTAGGAATCTGTGATGTAATTGGTGAGGGGAAGTGATAAATAAATTTAGACTTGATGTGGTACCACACAAGTAATCTTGCATATAGAGCAACTCCGAAATAGAAAATCATAGATTTGGAGCTAGAAAGAACCTTAGAGATCATCTAGTCCACCTTATCCCCATTCCACAGATGAAAAAACTGAGGCCAGGAATAACCTATTCAAAGTCATGTAAGTAGTAGATGGAAGAGCTTAGATTCAGATCCATGTCTTCTCATTTCAGTCAGTCAATAAACATTAATTAAGCATCTACTATAATCTTAACTCTGTGCATATAATATAACTGCCATTTCCAGGTGCTAATTATGGGTTCATATAGTTAAACTGACACAAATAGAGATAACCACATTTTAAAAAATTGTTTTAAATTCAATTTTATTTGATTTTCAATTCTGAATTCTCTCCCTCTCTCCTCCCCCTCCCCTACTCATTGAAGAAACAAGAAAAACAAAACCTCTTACAAATATGTACAGACAAGCAAAACGAATTCCCACACAGATGTGACAAAAAGAAAAAAAAAGCTTCAGTCTCTATCTGGAGGTGGAAAGAATGTTTCATCATGAGTCATCTGGAACTGTGGTTGGTTCCACTGTATCACTCACTGTTCTAGATAAAATAGAAATACCACTGGATTTGAAGTTAAGAGATCTGGCTGGCAGTGCTGGCTCTGCCACTTCCTAGCCATGTGCAGGTGAGTTACTCAAGCTGAGTCTCCCTTTTCTTATCTGCAAAGTATGAATTAACAAATGGTTACACAAATGTAATGGAATATTACTATGCTGTAGGAAATGATGAATATGAGGAATGTAGTGAATCATGGAAAGATTTATATGACCTGATGTAGAGCAAAGGAAGCAGAGCCAAGGAAACAATTTACACAAAAAACCAAGTCAACCAGCATTTATTAAATGCCCACTTACTATGTGCTAGGCACTGTGCTAAGGACTGGGGATACAAAGAAGAGCAAAAATAGCTCCTGCTTTGAAGAAGTTCGAAGTCAAATAGGGCATAAAATGAAAACAACTATGTCTAACTATGTTAGAATAAACTATGTTGGAATAAATAACTACGTGAGGATAAACTGGAGATAATGCAGAGGGAAAGAACTAGCATTAAGGGAGTCTAGGAAAGGCTCTTGAGGAAGGTAGGACTTTAACTGAGACATGAAAGAAGCCAGAGAAGTTGGAAGGCTGAGATGAGGAGAGAGAATTCCAGGGATGAAGAGTAAGTAACCAGTGACAGTGCATTGGAAAGATGGAATAGCTTGTACAAACAACAACCAAATGGCCAGTGTCTTTGGATTATAGAGTACATGGAAGAGAATAAGATGTAATAAGGCTGGAAGGTAAGAAGGGGTCGGGTTATAAAGCACTTCAAAAAGTAAATAGAACTTTATATTTGATCCTGGAGGCACTGGCATTTACTAAATGGTAGAGGAGAGGGGTGACACTGTCAGACTTGTGCATTAGGAAGATCCCTTTAATAGCAGAGTGGAGGACACGCTAGAGCCAGGAGAGATAGGAAGCAGAAAGATCAACCGTCAGGTTATTTCAATAGCCTAGGTGGGAGGTGATGAGGGCCTACCCTAAGGTAGTGGCAGAAGAGAGAAGGAGGATATAAAGAAGATACAAAAGATGTTGCAAAGGTAGAATCAATGGAACTTTGCAACTGATGGGAAACGGGAGGAGGTGACAGAAAAGAAGGAGTTGAGGTTGACATCTAGGTTGTCTGCTTGGATGAGTGATCTTCATAGTAATAGTGAAGTTAGGAAAAGAACATGATTTGGGGGAAAAGAGAATGAGTTCCATTTTGGACATGTTGAACTTAAGATGTTTCTGTGACATCTGGTTCAAGATGTCCAACAGGCAGTTGGAGATTCGAGATTGAAGGTCAGAAGACTGGTTAGGGCTGAAAGTCATATGCATAGACTTAATAATTGAATCTACAAACTCTGAAGAGATCACTGGGCACAATAGTATAGATGGGGAAGAGAAGAATGCCCAGGCAGAGCCATGAAGGACATCCATGATTAGTGGAAGTGACCCAGATAAAGATCCAATAAAGTGGAAGGAAAAGAAATGTAAAAAAACAATCACAAAAACAATCAAAAGTAAATGTTGCAAAATTGTAAAGAATAAACCCTGCTCAAAAAAAAATGACATGAGAAGATAGTCTCACTTCACTCCCTTGCAGAGTTGGGAGGTCCACAGATTTGCTTATGCATATACTTTGCATATATTTTCAGACTTTTTTTTGGCGTATTGATTGTTTTGCTGATTTTTTGTTTCTTCCTCTTTCTTTTTTTCACCCCCCCTTATAAAGATTATTTATTAAATGTGATGGCTGTGTGGGAGAGGGAGGGGAAAGGCTCCTGGGAGAAATTCTGGTGATATGAAAAATAAAATGTATCAATAAAAATATTTCAAAATATGAATAGTAGTGGATGGGGGTGGTAGACTTGGAGTCAGAAAGACCTGGGTTCAAATACCACCTCTGATACTCGCTGGCTGTGTGACCGTGGGCAAATCACTAAACTTCTCAGAGTCTCAACTTCCTCACCTGTGAAATGGGGATAATGATAACTGTTGGATCAACCTCACACTGTTGTTGTGAAGTTCATCTTAAATAATTTATGCAGCAAACTTTAAGGCACTATATGTCAATTATCATCATCACCATCATTATTACTATCTACCTCACAGCGTTGTGAGGAGTAGACTCAGTAAGCAGTAAAATGCTTTAAAAATATAAGCAATTATTATCCTCATTATTCAGCTAAAATAGGGCAACATTAAGCAGAGAAGACAAAAGAAACATGCTGAAATACAGCTTCAGAAAAATGTGGCATAGTTAGCTGTTCTCTGCTAGGAAAGAGCAACCCACTTCCCCTCATTGCCCTGAATGAAGGGGAAAATCTTACAATTTTCATTTACCATGTGTCCTGTGTAATCAATGTGTCTATTTATAGTTAACATCAGGATCAGATCTAATACAGAGGGAAACATTTGTTATCCCTCCCTCCCCTTTCTCCCTCCCTTCTCCTTTTTCCTACCACCCCCTCCTCAGTTTTCTATGTTTATCTCCTTGTTTCCTATAGTGTGAGGGAAGGAAAGTCCATGAGTCATTTAGCCATTACTGTGAGCTACTCTGTGTCAAGGGTGTGCCACAGACTGGGCAATCACTAATTATGTGTTGTGGGGATGGATTCTTTTCTCTAGTCTTGCACAATTATTTGTTGAGAAGTCATCAAAAGCCTAGGCTCACTGAAGATGCTAGAGACCTATCTGCCTAAGTAGTCATGAATTATATGTCTCTTCTTTTAAAAAGAAATTATAGTTTGAAATTTTCCCAGACTCCATTTTAACTTTCCACCAGGACCCTAGCTCCTGTTCTGAGTTATTTTTACATCTTCCCTTGGATTAGATACATTATTATTTCTATACTGTTGCAGAAAGAATTTTCTTATCTATAGCGTTTTCCCTGTCGTCACACAGAGAATGACTAAGTTCTCTCAGAAATAGTATTCGAAAAGGCTGCATTGACATCCGCCTCAAGTAGAACTTGATGGTTTTTATTTTGTGTTTTAGTTTACATTTTATCAGCTAAAGTTGAATCTATTGGTGTGATGTGGAGTCTAAGGGGAGATATTCTTTTTCACTTTTTTTCCCATTGTGTTCACTGTAATCTCGGTATCATGGTTTAAAATCAGAAAATGTGTTGTAAATATACTTTAAACACAAAATGAAAAGAAATACATTTGCTTATCAGCAGTAAAGAACTGAATAAGTAAACATTTTGCTTTTCTACATTTGAAGAGTAGCTTATCTGTTTAAATTTTGCTACTTGTATAGGGTTTAAAAGGTAATTTCTAGTCATCCTTTTCTTCATCATCAGTCAATCATGTCTTTTTCTTTTAATGGTACTGTGGATGCTGTTTTCTTTCTTACATCACTTCAACTTCCCACTCTCAACATATTCTAGTGTTGTCCTTAGGAACAATGAAATCCAGTTAAATGAAACAGGACAAGATGCTGTCCACATCTGACAACATAGGCCTCACTTTGCAGCTAGAGTCTACCACTTCTCTGACAAGATGAAGGAGGTATGCTTCACCATCAGTGCCCTGGAGTCTAGACTAGGCAATGCATTGATGAGATCTTCTGATGTTTTTCAGGGATTGATTTCCCATACGTTACTATGGTTGTTGTTCTTCTGGCCTTACTTATTTTACCCTGCATCAGTTCATATAAGTCTTTCCTAGTTTTTCTGGATTCTTTATGCTTATCATTGTGTATAGTGAAATAATATCCCTTTACATTCACATGCTACAATTTGTTCAGTCATTCCTTAAGGGAATTCATTCAGTTCTTTCTAAATCAGCCTTATTTTCCAATTTTCTTTTGGAGGCTGTTCTGCTTTTTAATTGTTATAAACTCCCCACTCCCAGTTTTATCCTGCCTACCAGGTAAAACAACTTGCCAACAAGTTAATTGCTCTGGTCCCTTTGAACATGTTACTAAAATCCAGTGAAGGCCTTTGTTCTGTCATTTCTGCTCTATGACTTTCCACAATGGGTAAATGTGTTATCTTTCATATTTGGAAATTGTGATGTCCTACCAGCAGTAGGATATATACTTATGGCTTTTTTTTCCTGTATCAGAAATGGATTATGAAGATGTGTCCACAGTTTCTCATCTGGTATCAGTATTGACCTCACTTCCATTTACCTTCTAACCATCTCACCTGCATGACTCATGGGTACCTCAAGCTCACTTAGCTCATTCCCATAAAATATGCATCTTTATCTCTATCAATACCACCATCATTCTCTAAATTACTTGTGCAAACAACTTTAAATTGGTTTTTAACTCCTCCATACTCCTTCATCCTTACCCCTCCTATCAAATCCAAGAATGAGGTCTAGACTGCCATTACTCAATGGCCTCTGCTCTAATCCCCATTCCCACATCATGAGGATTCTGTCTCCAAGTGGCCTACCCAGCCATTCCATGGCATGGTGATGACATTTCATGGACACACACACATGCATGCATGTACATACACATACGTACACATATAGGTAAGTATGCATACATACACACACAAATATATTCTTTTGGAACTAGTATTTGGAATATCATTGATTTTTATACCAGTTATAACTACATTTAATTTAACCCCTACAACTGAGGTGCTAGGACAGACATCTGTTTTCCTTCAGGATATATATCTAATGGATACCTTCTGATCAGGACACACCCTTTATAGCCCAGGTAATGTGATACTGGGCTCATGGTTTGGACCAGGGGTGGGGAACCTGTGGTCTTGAGGCCACATGTGGCCCTCTAGATCCTCAAGTGCAGCCCTTTGACTGAATCCAAACTTCACAGAACAAATCCTTTCTTCCCTGGTTTAGACATTAGTGATGGGTATCACCTCCTCTGTTATTTGGAAATACAGACCTCACAGAAAGTTGGAATGGAGTAAATAAGGAAAAGTAAATTAGAATGGGTTGTTGAAGTGGGAGTTAAGTGTTTACTGATACCATTAGGACCTTCTTTAATGAGGCAGTCTATCAAATGCATCCCTTCTACCTAGCCAATATTATCACGTACCTACAAACAACTTGGTATTATTCCTCTCACTAGGCAGAAACTGAAGAAGATGGCCAAAGAGACAGGATGGTTATGAAAAAGATTGGATGGCAGATTTATACTTCTGCTCTCAGGCATATCCACACACACATTCACATATGCATACACACACGTGCACTTTTGCTCTTTGGCATATCAACATACATACATATGTATATTTATACATATTGTATATATACATATAAGCACATGTATATATAATTGCATGTATACAAGCATATATTGTGTAAACATGTCTGTATGTGTATGTGTTTATGTATGTATGTGTATACACACACACACACACACACACACACACACATATATATATATATATATGGAGCAGCTATGTGGTGTAGTGGATAGAGTACTGGGCCTGGAGTCAGGAATCTGGGTTTAAATCTGGTCTCAGACATTTACTATCTGTGTGACCCTGAGCAAGTCACTTAACCTTTGTTTGTCGCAGTTTCCTCATCTGTAAATGGCGATAATAATAGCAGCTATCTCCCAGGGTTGTTGTGAAGATCAAATGAGATAATAATTGTAAAGTGCTTAGCACAGTGCCTGGCACATAGTAGGTACTATATAAATGTTAATATTATTATGTGTATGTGGATGTTTATATGTGTATACATATGTGTATATATATACCTATATGCATATATGCATACATGAAATATACAAATGCACAAGTATATGTATACCTATGTGGATATACATGTATGTATAAATATAAATTTATTTGACTCTACCTTCATTTTCTCTTTTGAATTTTTTTTAGGAAGGTTTGTGTTAGCATATTTGTTAGTGGGGAGGAGGTTGTTTTGTGAAAAAAGATGTAACTGAAAGGAATCTTTATGTGTGCTGGGTATATCTTCTATAAAGCATTTAGAGGATGACATAGATGAGAAATATATAGTATAAGGTGGGTTGCTCTCTCTACCCTTGGAGGGAATTCTGAAATAAATAAGACCTTGAATCCTTGGCTATATCAAAGTATGTTGATACCTAATAACTGGGGCATCCTTTCCTAAGTTCTCACAAACTATCTTCTTAAATCTGTCTGGAATTTTGGTGTAAGTTGGAAGTTCCAAATCCAGAGGGCAGTGTCTCATAGGACCATCACCAACCTCTTAATTCCTCCTTTTATGGCAGAAGATAAGATATATCAATCATATAGATAAAGTCAGACTTAGAGGCTGTATTTTCCAAATCCAGCCCTTTCAGGAAATTGGAAAACATATGCCCATCTCCATGGCTCCAGCATCATTTTTATTCTCCATAGTCATCATTTACTAACCAATTCTGGAAATACATTTGCGAGTTTCCTCAACACCTTCCAACATAATTTGTCTGTCTGCAGATCCAAGTTCACTTAAAGCATCTCAGCTCTCACTTACTGTTATTCTATTATCATCTCAACTATCTCAGATTCCTTCTTTATATTGTTCATTCTACCAGTTCTGTCTGGATATTTTACACTCTTTCTCTGTGAAGGGCACAAACTAAAAATTAACTCATTCTCCTTTCCTTCCTTTATCTTTTCATATTCCATCATCCTCCCCAAGATACCAACCAATGTCTCTAAATAGAAGGACATTCAGAATGAGACCAAGACAAGCAGGATAGTTTTGACATTATTATTTTAAATTTAATATATACTTTAAAAAATCCATGTTGTACATAATAGAGATTTATGGTTTCATAGATAATCCTTTTCTGCTCTTCTTTGTATATGAAAATGTTTGTTTGTTGATGCTTGTCAATTTCATAATAAAAAAATATTTTAAAAAGGAGTTTCAGTGATTCCACCTATGTATGTCAAAGGATAGAGTGATACAGACTACACAGAATTGACTCCCTCCCCTCCAGATGGTGGGGGAGTGTGAGACACAACAGAAGCAGTTAGAATATCTAGTAAAGTGACAAGGTATAACCATTGGGCACCAAAGAAATGACATCAAATCCAGGTGTGCATTTTTTACTTTTGCTTGTTATATTTGTAGCTAGATGGAATTTTCTTATTCTAGGTTTGGTGCATTTGTAGAGCATACCTAAGGAATTCCTAAGAGCCAGTGCAACATCTTTGCCAGCCTGTAATCCTGGGAAGTTCTATCCCTAGAACACACACACACACACACACACACACACACACACACACACACACACACACACACACGGGACCTTGGAATTCATTTATTTCAGCTTCCTTACTTGGCAAATGAGGAAAGTAAGAACAAAAGTTGCCTAAGGTTACATTTGGAAACCAAGTTCCTCGGCACCAAAGTCACTCTTCTCACTATTGCATGATTCTATAGTTAGAATTACTACCCCATTGCTATTGTTAGAATTAAAATGCCAAAATACTTCAATACTTTAAGCTCTGTGATTTTGTTGATGTAGGCACATTTCACAGATGCTAACCAAAAACCCATCTTTCATTTGGTAGATAGACTTGAAGAGTTGCTGTGACCAAAAAGATAACATAGTCTGCTCCTAGTTAATTGATGACCCTTTCTGAATCTTGCTGGACTGAGCCTAAGAAAAGAGCCAAACAATCCATCACTTGACATCCTCAAAACCTTTCTAGATTGGTAGGGCCTCTATATTAGGCATAGCCTTTGAGATAACAGTCACCTCCAGACCAAGATCATGCATCAACATGGGATTTTCGTGATTTGGATAACGTAGTTTACTTTAAATAGCATTAAAAGATTAACTTTACATTTGGCCTTGCATTATGCTGTGTGTCTCTTTGAAGACTTTTCTTATTTTATGGATTCCAAAATTGTATTTATACCTTTCTCCTGACACTCACTGGCTGTGTGACTCTGGGTAGGTCACTTAGCTTCTTTATGCCTCAGTTTCTTCAACTATAAATGGAGAAAATAATAGCATCTGCCTGATTGGGGAAAGGGGTAATCAGAAGCAAACACTTCTGAGTAGGGACAGGGTCAAAAGAGAGAATAGAATAAATGGGGGGAGTGGGATAGGATGAAGGGAAATACAGTTAGTTTTTCACAACATGACTAGTATTTTCACAACATGTTTTGCATGACTACACATGAATAACCTGTATCAAGTTGCTTGCCTTCTCAATGAGGGTGGGTGGGGAGGGAGGAAGGGAGAAAATTTGGAACCCAAAGTTTTAAAAACAAATGTTAAAAATTGTTTTTATATACAACTGGGAAATAAGATATAGAGGCAGTGGGGTAGAGAAATCTATCCTGCCCTATTCCTGTAGGAAAATAGAAAGGGAAGGGGATAAGAGAAGGGAGGGCAGATTAGGGGAAGGTGTATTCAGAAAAAAAAATTAAGAAAAAAATAGAGAATGAAAAACAAACAACAACAACTCGAGTAATACCTCCTCCCAACAAAAGCTAGGGCATTTTGCATGTGGAAGGAGATGTATTTCTGAACTGGTGGAGAGAAAACTCATCATGAAGCTATATACCTACTAAGGGAACAAATTGGTTCCAGAAATTGTTTGTGACAGAGACATGGGAACAGAGTACACTCCAGCGAGTGGAGAGGAAAAGGCATTAGAAGGTGTAGGAATATAGAGGAAGCTGACTCCTCAATATGTCCCCTGTTTTTACCATGCTCCTTAGAGACTTTGAAGTCTTTTCTTGGGTAAGATTGGATCTGCTCCCTTGGTTTGAACTGAGATATCATCTTATTTCCATCTAAAGAGTTCATTCAGTTATATATTTTCTGGTATATTCTAATTGGCAGAACTCCAATTTCTATTTCCTGTTTGCTTGAATAAATGGACTTATTTGCTAAAAAGAAAGAAGAAAGAAAGAAAGAAAGAAAGAAAGAAAGAAAGAAAGAAAGAAAGAAAGAAAGAAAGAAAAAAGAAAATAATAATAGCATCTGCCTCCCAGGATTTTTGTGAGAATCAAATGAGTTAATATCTATAAAGCATTTATCACAATGCCCAGCACATAGTAAATGGTATATAAATGCAAGATATTATTATTATTATTAATAAATAATAAAAGAATAAAATAAATTTCATTTAACAGACTAGACAAAAATGCCCCCCCCCCATTTAGTGGGAATAACACTGATCTTAGAGACAAGAGACCTATATTCAAATACTGGTTTCAATACTTACTGGTTATGTAATTTATTCAAATCACTTAATCTCTCTGAGACTTAGGTTACCTATCTGTAAAATAAGAGGATTATACTAAATGATCTTTAAGGTCCCTTCTAGCTCAAAAAGTCTGAGAATTTATGTATTTCCCTATAATTTTAAGATAATGAAATTTGATTCTACCTAAATGTCCATGACTTGAACTGATATAAAAAGATCAAAAGTTTAAATTCATTGCTTTTTGGGGGGTGGAATGAAGATGGTAGAATAAACGCAGGGACTTGAAAGAATCCACAGATCACTTCCTGAAAGAGATCCTAAAGTGAAAACTGCCAGGAATATTATAGTCAAATTCCAGAGTTCCAAGGTCAAGGAAAAAATATTGCAAACAGCCCAGAAAGAAACAATTCAAATATCATGAAGCCACAGTAAAGATAACCCAAAATGTAGTAGCTTCTGCATTAAAGTATCAGAGGACTTGGAATATAATATTCTGGAGGACAAAGGAGCTACAATTACAACCCAGAATCATTTACCCAGCAAAACTGAGTGAAATGGATATTTAATGAAATTGAGGACTTTCAAGCATTGCTGATGAAAAGATCAGAGCAGAAAAGAAAATTTGTCTTTCAAGTACAAGACTCTAGTGAAGCATCAAAAGGTAAACAGAAAAGAGAAATCATAAGGTTAAATTGTTTACATTTCTACATGGGAAAATGATATTTTTATCTCTTATGAATGTTATCATTATTAGGGAAGTTAGAAGGAGTATATACAGATAGTACAAGTGTGAGTTGACTGTATTTGATTGCTATTAAAATGAAACAAAATTAAGGAGTGAAAAAGAGTGATGCAGTGGGAGAAGAGGGAAGGGAGAGACAGAATGGGGTAAATTATCTCACATAAAAAAGACATGAAAGAACTTTTACAGTGGAGGGGAAAATGAGGGTGTGGTAGCAGGCAACATTTAATCTTTACTCTCATCAGAATTGGCTCAAAGAGGGAATAACATGCACAGTCATTTGGATATAGAAATCTGTCTTAATTTACAAGGAAGAAGAAGGAATAAGTTGGGTACTGATAGAAGGGAGGGTGGAGTGGAGGAGGCAGTGATCAGAAACAAAAAACTTTTGAGAATGGACAGGATGAAAGGAGAAAGAGAGAGAGAGAGTGTTATGAGGCAGAGAGAAAAGGATAAGCAGGGGGGAAAGCAGAATGGAGGGAAATACACAGCTAGTAATTATAATCGTGAATGTGAATGGGATGAACTCACCCATGAAACAGCAGTGCAGAGCAAAGTGGATTAAAAACCAGAATTCTACAATACGTTGTTTACAAGAAATGCACTTGAAGTAGAGAGATACACATGAGTAAAGGTAAGGGATTTGGAGCAGGATCTATTATGCTTCAGCTGAAGCAAAAAAGCAGGGGTAGCAATCACGATCTCAGACAGAACAAAAGCAAAAATAGATATAATTTAAAAAGATATTTTAAAAGAAGAGAGATAAGCAGGGAAACTACATTTTACTAAAACATGCCATAGACAATGAAGCAATATCAATATTAAATATATATGAACCAATTGTTATAGCATCCATATTCTTATAGGAAAAGTTAAATGAATTTCAGGAGGAAATAGACAGTAAAATAATACTAGTGGAAGACCTTAACTTTCCCCTCTCAGAACCAGGTACATCTAACCAAAAAATAGAAAAGAAAGACATTAAGAAGATGAATAGAATTTTAGAAAAGTTAGAAATGATAGCCCTTTGGAGAAAATTGAATGGGAATAGAAATGAATATACCTTTTTCTCTATGGCACATGACACTTACACAAAAATTGACCATGTATTAGGGCATGAAAAAAACCTCACAACCAAATGCAGAAAAGCAGAAATATTAAATGCATCCTTTTCAGATCATAATGCAACAAAATTACATTTAATAAAAGGCTGTGGGAACAGATTAAAATTAATTGTAAACTAATCCTAAATAACAAGTGGGTTAAAGAAAAAAATCATAGAAACAATCAATAATTTCATTAAAGAGAATGACAACAATGAGACAACATCTAAATTACATATATATACTTATATCTATATCTATCTAGCTATCTCCATGCTTAATTGTAGCCTTCTGTGAGGGGAGGGGAAAATAAAGCAAGAAGTATACAGCAAAGAAGAAAAGAAAACTCATAAGAAAGCAAAGAAAAGATGGACAGCTGTGAATACAATGAGTAATATTTACTGTACAGGCTTTCTTGAAATGGAAATTTATTGTTTTACATTGAATCCTCTCCTATGTTCTGCTGTGTACAAGGCAGTTATTTTTTTCTTTTCTTCTTTTCTATTTAAGTTCAAAATAAAGAAATAATATTTTTTTAAAAGTTATGGGATGTAGCCAAAACAGTAGTTAGGGGAAATGTATATTTCTAAATTCTAGAATCCTTCCCAATAAGATCAAGGGTGAAACAAGGATGGCCATTATCACCACTATTATTTAATATTGTACTAGAACTGCTAGCTATAGCATAAGAGAAGAAAAAGAAATTGAAAGAATTAGAGTAGGCTATAAGGAAATAAAACTGTCACTCTTTGCAGATAATATGATGGTACCTTTAGAAAATCCTAGGGAATCAATTGAAAAACTGGTTGAAAGTTGCAAGATATAAAATAAACCCTTGTGAATCATCAGCATTTCTATGTATTATCAACAAAGTCCAGCAGCAAGAGACAGAAAGAGAAATTCCATTAAAAATAATGGTAGGGGGCAGCTAGGTGGCACAGTGGATAGAGCACCTGAAGTCAGGAGGACCTGAGTTCAATCTGACCTCAGACCAAACACTTGACACTAGCTGTGTGACCCTGGGCAAGTCACTTAACCCTAATTGTCTAAAAATAAAATAAAATAAAAATAATGGTAGACCAGTGCCAGATCTTAAACCATATTATAAAGCTGTAATTATAAAAAAAATCGGGTACTGACTAAGAAATAGAAAGGTAAATAAGTAGAATAAAGTAGACATACAATTTACAGCAGCAAATAAATGTATAAACCTTGTATTTGACAAGTATAGAAACTTAAGTTTTGGGAGTAAGAATTCGTTATTTGCTAAAAAGTTGGGAAAACCAGAAAGCAGTTTGGCAGAAATTGGGCATATACCAATATCTTACACCATTTGCCAAGAGAAGATCAAAATGGATATATGACCAAGATATAAAAAGAGATACTGCAAGAAAATTTGAAGAGCAAGGAACATATTACCAATCAGACTTGTGGATAGGTGAACAATTTATGAATAAATGAGAGATAGAGAGCATTGTGAGGTATAAAATGGATAATTTCAATTACATTGAATTAAAAGGGTTTTATACAAATAAAACAAATATAGCCAAGACCAGAAGGAAAGCAGAAAATTGGAGGTAAAATTTTATAGACAGATTCTCAGATAAAGGTCTCATATCTCAAATATATGAAGAATTTAGTCAAGTCTATAAGAATACAAGTCATTCCTCAATTGATAATGGTCAAAGGATGTAAACAGGCAGTTTTCCAATGAAGAAATCAAAACAATCTATAGTTATATGAAAAAAAATGCTGTAAAGTATTATTGATTAGAGAAATGCAAATTAAACAGATTGGCTAAAATGATTCAAGGGGAAAGTGAAGAACTGTGAACTGATCCAAACATTTTGGAGAGCAATATGGAATTATGCCCAAAGGATTACTAAACTGCCTATACCCTTTGACCAAGCAATATTACTACTAGGTCTGTTTCCCAAGATAATTAGAGAAAAAGGAAAAAAACCCCTATGTGTTCTAAAATATTTATACCAGCTCTCTTTGTGGTAGCAAAGAACTGGAAACTGGAGATGCCCATCAATTGAGGAATGTCTGAACAAGTTGTGGTATATAATTGTGTTGGAATATTACTGTGCCATAAGAAGTCGTGAGCTTGATGATCTTAGAAAAACATGGATAGATTGACATGAAATAAAGAGTGAAATGAGCAGAACCAAGAGAACGTTGTATACACTAATAACAATATTGTTTTGAGAAAAATATTGAATGATAGTTATTTTGACTATTATAAACACCCAAGTTGACTACAAAGAACATATGAAGGAAGACCTATCTCCATCCAGAGAAAGAATTGATAAATAGAAGTTTATATAGAATGGTTTTGTGTGTGTGTGTGTGTGTGTGTGTGTGTGTGTGTGTGTGTGTGCTTAATGGTAGCCATCTCTAGGGAAAGGAGTGGGGAGGGAAAAAAAGGAAAGTTACATAATAACTTTATTTTATATTTAAAAGGAATAGCAAATTTTATATAACAGATTTGCAATTTCATATATAATCATTTTTTTCCTATTCTACTTGGTTATGGAAATGATTGTTTTATTTCTTAAGTTCAAAATAAAATAAGTAAAATTTTTTAAAAAGTTAAAAATAAAATAATGTCAGACAGTATAAAATACCTGGAAGGTTACCTGCCAGCATAAACCCAGGAATTATATGAACACAATTGCAAAATACTTTTCACACAAATAAAGAAAGATCTAAACAACTGGAGGAATTCTAATTGCTTATGGGTAGGCTGAACCAATATAATAAAAATGACAATTATACCTAAATTAATTAACTTATTCAGTGCCATACCAAACTACCAAAAATTATTTTATAGAGCTAGAAAAATAATAACAAAATTCATCTGAAAGAACAAAAAGTCAAGAATATCAAAGGGATTATGAAAAAAAAATTTAAAGGAAAGAGGTTTAAGCAGTACCAGATCTTAAAGTATACTATAAACCAGTAATTATCAAAACTATTTGTTAATGGCTAAGAAATAGAAAGGTAGATCTTAAAAAGTGATGCCATAAGAGACTTAAAAAACAAAAAGGATCTATATGTACAAAAATATTTGTAAGCCCTTTTGGGGGTTGGCAAGAATTGGAAATTAAGGGGATACCCATCAGTTAGGGAATGGCTTTAGACAAAGAACCAATGGCATCTGTGTGCAGATCAAAGCATACTTTTTTTTTACTTTATTTTTCTTGCTTTTTGGGAGGAGAAAGGGATCTGTGTTTTCTTTCACAACATGACTAATATGGAAATATGTTTTTCAAGACTGCACATGTATAGCCTATGTAAAAGTGGTTGCCTTCTCAATGAGGGGGCAAGACAGGGTAGGAGAGAATTTGGAAATAAAAAAATTTTTAAAATGAATGTTAAAATTGTTTTTACTTGTAATTGGAAACTAAGGATTAAAAAATTAAATTAATGGCTTTTTTAAAGTGCAGTTTTCTTTTAAAAATAGCTTATTCACTTTCTCTGTGGAATATAAAACTAACTTTCCCACTATGTTGTTGCTGTTGTTATTTTCTTTTTTCTTTTATATACTCTTCCTAAAGTTAGCATACAGCATCATCAGGTAGCATTAGAATCCTTGGTCTCATATTTTGAATTTCAAGGTGAGTTATTTATCTGTGATCTAGATTGCATTCTTCATTTCCCATTGTATCTTAAAAACATAAAACAGAACTTTTAAAAATGACTAAACATACATGAAACAACAATATAATAGATAATATTTTGAAGGAAATTTTAAAATAAGAAGAGGGGATATAATATGTTACTTTCTTAAAATTCTTAACTGTTTTCAATCATACCCTCATCCTGTCATTTCCAGATATTGCTGAGGAATCTCCTTTCTGATTCCCTGCATCAGAATTTGGAAGCAAGCCTACCAATGGTTGGTTGATGGCTTCAAGACTTTAGGTCAGCTTGCTACTAAAATACCTCCAGGCCACATCCCTCAAATACCACAGTGGTTTTTTTGTCCTATTTTATCCAGAGGCAAAAGGCTTGGACTGTTAGAATTAATTAAAGGAATGGCATTGGTTTTCTTTTTAAGCATAACTGATGAGGTAGAAAGTCCATGCCACTTTCGCTTACTCCCATGTGTTCTGTTTCCCACAGAACTAACGGGGAAAGGGAAAGAATAAGTCATATTAATTACCACATTTAATAATAACTTAATAATCTGTGTTAAGATTCCTGAGCTAGGTGATGGTAGAGATACAAAGTTTAGATGAGATATAGTACCTGTCTTCATAGAGCTTACAGGGGAATATGTCACATGCCCAAAATAACTATAATATAAAATAATATATGATATATTTCATAGTCAAGGAGATTAAAGAAATCTATAAGAAAGAAAATAGTAGGATGAGATGGGGCAGATTTTGGGGCCTTGATATTTTTTAATACTGAGTAAGTGTGGTACAACTAGATGGTCCTGAAGCTAGAAAGATCTGAGTTCAAGTCCTATCTCTGACAGGATTACTGGCTATGTGCTCATGGGAAGTCACAACCTCTCAGTGCCTTATTTAACTCCCTAAAACTCTAAGTTATAGAGTAGGTGGCATTTAGTAGAGGGAGATTCCTCATATGGCAGTTCCCTGTATCGGTGAAGCCCAGTTCTAGTACCTATCCCTATCTCTGCCTATATGCTCGTTCCAATATTATTATTTAGGAATGTATGGCCTTGGTGTTTTTCCAAGCATTTTCTCAAGGAATCCAGAGGGAGATGGGATAGAGCGGAATGACACAACAGGAGTTCCCAGACCCCAAGAGAATGTCACAAGCATGCCAAACTATTAGGATTCGGGTCAGCTTCAGCCAGTAGCAAACTGAAGCCAACACAGTAAGATCATTTCCAGGGTGACAAAGGAAGTTGCTTCGCAGAACTTGCACTGGGTATTTGTAGGACCACACCAATGATAGTACGAAGGTGAACAGGAGGAAAGACATCTCGGTCAATTTTTTGAGGGACATTTAGGGGAAAAAAGAGCAAGGCCTGTTGGTATCATGTGGATGGGAGGAGGGAAACATGTGCCTCAGTGAATATGGAATCCTGTATTCCTGGGAGAAGGAAGTTTTAAGCCTTCTTATAGGCTTAAAATATTAATATAGGCTGTAGGAATTCTGTAGCTACTAGCCAGACCTATATGGGCTAATAAAGCATTTAGATATATTCAGATAGCTTCTCTATTATTATTCTTGATCCTGGTGTCATGGCAGAGAGGTGCAAACATCATACCACATAAGGATGTAAGGGGTTACTAACTGGTGAAAGCAGAGAAAACTTCAGGGAAGAGGTGGCATTTAAGATGTTTTAAACAATGAGGAGGAATTAAAAAAGCAAAGGGTGAGGAGGAAGCCACTCTAGGCATATGGAACAGTGTGAGCAAAAGGCACAGAGATAGTCAAATGCAATGTGTTTGTGTACAGGTGATGGCTAGTTGTCCAGTTTGGCTGCTGCAAAGAGTACACAGAGCAATATAAAATCGGGCTCAAAAGGCAGACTGTCGCCATATTGTAGAGGCCCTAAGAATCCAGGGTAAGGAATAATTGGTAAGAGTATGAAATCCTCAGTAACTAGTTCTTCCCTATTAGAAGCAGATAATTTTCTACTTTAGTCATAAAGAAGAGTGAAATATCTCTCCTCAAGACTCTTCAAAGATGGCAAGAGAAAAGCCACACTATAATGTAAGGGGATCATCTTGAGGACTTCAGCTAAAAGAACTCATATATAATCATCTTTGTTTCTATTCTACTTAGTTATAGAAATGATTGTTTTATTTCTTAAGCTCAAAATAAAATAAATAAAAATTTTTAAAAGTTAAAAATAAAATAATGTCAGGCAATATAAAATACCTGGAAGATTACCTTCCAGCATAAACCCAGGAATTATATGAACACAATTACAAATACTTTTCACACAAATAAAGAAAGATCTAAACAATTGGAGAAATAGTAATTGCTTATGGGTAGGCTGAACCAATATAATAAAAATGACAATTATACCTAAATTAATTTACTTATTCAGTGCCATACCAATATGAGCTACCTACCATCTTTGCCATTTGTGCTTTAAGCTTGAACCCAGTTTGCCCTGGATGCTGTGTTTATCTGTGGAAGAGTCTCAGCTGGGGGAGATTTCAAAAGAAAACATTATATTAAATTTGTGTATGTGTATATGCTTATGTATGCAAAATGTATATATAATACAATATTTAAAAGAACATATAAAAGAACATCAATTGTTCAGTATCAAGCTTTCAAATAAAAATTGGAAGCAAAAGTAATCATAAATGAATTTGGCTTTTGAGCAAAAAATCTTTGTCATCATAAATGAAGAGATGAAACACATAGAAATGCAATAAATTCTCAACATTTGCTTCAAAATTGAAATCACAGCACAGTCAAGAGCCAGGTAGGGCTCATTACCTTTAGCATTTAGCCTAATTTCTCTCCTTTGAAGGTGTGAAAGTAGCTAACAAAATCCCTACTGAGGGTGACTTGCCAGGTGTATATACTTTTAAAAAAATATTTCATTTTCCCCCAATTGTATGTAAAACAATTTTAATACTAATTTTAAAAAAATGTTTGAGTTTCAGATTATCTTCCTCTTCTCCTCTCCATGAGATGGTAAGCAATTTTATATAGATTGTACACGTGCAATCATGCAAAATGTTGTTTCTATATTAGTCATGTTGTGAAAGAAGACATGGATGAAAAAACCACCCAAAGCCCAACAACAACACAAGAACAAAAAATATAAAGAAAGTGAAAAATAGCATACTTCTATCTGCATTCAGACTCCATCTGTTGTTTCTCTGGAGGTGGGTAGGATTTTTCATCATGAATCCTTCAGAATTGCATTGGTTCATTGTATTGCTGAGAGTAGTTAAGTCATTCACAGTTGATCATCATACAATATTGCTGTTACTATGTACAACATTCCCCTGGGTCTGCTCACTTCACTTTGCATCAGCTCATGTACATCTTTCCAGGTTTTCCTGAAATCATCCTGCTTATCATTTCTTATTGCATAATAGTATTCCATTACAATCATATACCACAACTTATTCAGCCATTCCTTAATTGATAGACTCCCCTCAATTTCTAATTCTTTGCCGTCACAGAAAGAACAATTCTAAATATGTAAGGCCTTTTCCCTCTTTTAAAAAATCTCTTTGGGTTCCAAACCTAGAAGTGGTATTGCTAGGTCAAAGGGTAAGCAAAGTTTTATAGTCTTTTGGACATAGTTCCAAATTGCTCTCCAGAATGGTTGGAGCAGTTTACAGCTCCACCGACAAAGCATTGGTGTCCTAATTTTCCCACATCCCACATTTATCATTTTTCTTTTTCTGTCATATTAGTCAACATAATAGGTATGAAGTAATACTTGAGAGTTGTTTGAATTTGCATTTCTCTAATCAATAGGAATTTAGAGCATCTTTTCATATGACTATTGATAGCTTTGATGTCTTCATCTGAAAACTACTTGTTCAAATACTTTGATCATTGATCATTTGGGAAATGACTTGTATTCTTACAAATTTGACTCAGTTCTCTATACATTTGAGAAATGAAGCCTTTATCAGAGACACTTGCTGTAAAAATTCTCTTCCTCTCCCTGCCCCCCCCATTTTCTGCTTTCCTTCTAAATCTTGGCTGCATTGGTTTTCTTTCTGCAAAACCTTTTTAATTCAATATATTCAAAATTATATATTTTACATCCGGTAATGTTCTCTATCTCTTGTTTGTTCATAAATTATTCCCTTATCTATAGATCTGACTCCATGCTCTCCTAATTTGCTTACATTCTCACCTTTTATGTATAAATCATGTACCCATTTTGACCTCATCTTGGTATATGGCACGAGATGTTGGTCTATACCTAGTTTCTGCCAAACTTTTCCAGTTTTCCCAGCATTTTTTGGTCAAACAGTGAGTTTTTGTCCCCAAAGCTTGGATCTTTGGGTTTATGAAACACTAGATTACCGTTGTCATTTACTACTTTGTATTGTATACCTAATTTATTCCATTAATCTCCCACTATTTTCTTAGTCAGTACCAGATTGTTTTGATGATTACTGCTTTATAATTCAGTTTGAGATTTGGTATGGCTAGGCCTCCTTCCTCCACATTTTTTTTCCATCAATTCCCTTGATATTCTTGATTTTTTTGTTTTTCCAGATGAATTTTGTTAATATTTCTTCTGGCTCTATAAAATATTTTTTGGTAGTTTGATTGGCATGGCACTGAACAAGTAATTTAGGTAGAATTGTTTTTATTATGATTGACTTAGCTTACCCATAAGCAATTAATATTTTTCATTTATTCAGATCTGACTTTATTTGTGTGAAAAGTATTTTGTAATTGTGGTCATATAATTCCTGGGTTTGCTTTTGCAGTTAGACTCTCAAGTATTTTATATCATCTACAATTATTTTAATGGAATTTCTCTTTCTATCTCTTACTGCTGGACTTTGTTGATGATATATAGAAATGCTGATGATATATGAGGGTTTACTTTATATCTTGCAACTTTACTAAAGTTATTAATTGTTTCAACTAGTTTTTTGTTGATTTTCTAGGGTTCTCTAAATATACCATCATATTATCTACAAACAGTGATAGTTTTGTTTCTTCATTGCCTATTCTAATTCCTTCAATTTCTTTTCCTTCTCTTATGCTACAGCTAGCATTTCTAGGACAATACTGAATAATAGTGGTGATAATGGACACCCTAATTTCACTACTGATCTTATTAGGAAGGCTTCAGGTTTATCCTTATTACAGTTAATGCTTGCTGATGGTTTTAGATAGATGCTACTTATCATTTTAAGGAAAACTCCATCTATTCCAGTGCTTTCTAGTGTTTATCATTGTCTGTAACTCTTTTTTTTTTTTTGGTGAGGTAATTGGGTTTAAGTGACTTGCCTAGAGTCACACAGCTAGTGAGTGTTATGTGTCTGAGGCTGGATTTGAACTCAGGTCCTCCTGAATACAGGACTGGTGCCCTATCCACTGCACCACCTAGCTGCCCCTAGTGTTTATCACTGGAATTGTTCTATTTTATCAAAAGTTTTTCTGTATCTATTGAGATAATCACATGACTTTTGTTGGTTTTGTTAATGATATAGTCAGTTATGCTAATAATTTTCCTAATATTGAACCAGCTTTGTATTCTTTATATACATCCCACTTGGTCATAGAATATGATCCTTGTGTTATATTGCTATAATCTACTTGTTAGTATTTTATTTAACATTTTTGCATCAATATTCACAAGGAAAATTGGTTTACAATTTTCTTTCTCTGTTTTTGCTCTTCTTGTTTTAGGTATCAGTACCATATCTGTGTTGTAAAAGAAACTTGGTGGGACTCCTTCTTTTCCCATTTTTCCAAATAGTTTTTATAGTATTGGGATTAATTGTTCTTTAAATGTTTTATAGAATTCACTTGTGAATCCATCCTGTCCTGGAGAATTTTTCTTAGGGAACCCATTGATGGCTTGTTCAATTTCCTTTTCTAAGATATGGTTATTTAAGAATTTTACTTCCTCTTCTGTTTATCTGGGCAATTTACATTTTTGTAAAATATTCATCCATTTTGCTTAGATTGTCAGATTTATTTGGCATATAATTGGGCAAAATAACTCCAACAATTGCTTTAATTTCATGTTCATTGATGGTGAATTCATACTTTTCATTTTTGATTCTTGTCATCTGATTTTCTTCTTTCTTTTTTTTTAAATAAAATAAACAAATGACTTAACTATTTTATCATTTTTTCAATAAAATCAGCTTCTAGTTTTATTTATTAGTTCTACGGTTTTCTTACTTTCTCTTTTATTAATATTTCCTTTGATTTTTAGGATTTCCAATTTGGTGTTCATACAGTTTTGTAGGGCGTTCTGGAGCTGCTATCCCAACTCCCACTAGCATTGAGGAACACCACTGACTTTGTTTATTAAATCTCTTTAGGGTTCTAGAGATACCCCTGAAGGGTTGGGAGGCTATCTTCCTAATACTATAGCTCATTAACCAGCTACCATTGGTTCTGGCCATAATTATCAGTGATATCAACCAGTCAGCCAGACTTAATTAGATTTTATTTAGGTATATTTACAAAGGTGGTATAGTAAGAAAAGTTGGTACATTCTTCCCTCCCAAAAAGAAAGAAAAAAAGAAAAATCTGTGGCACGCTCACACAAGTACACAAAGTCCAGGACAAAGTGGGTTGAAACTAAAAGCACAAATGGCAAAGATGGTAACCCATGGTTCCTGGAGTTCCTTTTGCTGACATTCCCCATTGGTGCAGTGTAGGGCTGAGGGTCTTTGAAGAGTCTTGAAGATGATTTCCTTGTCACATCCAGGCTGTTCTTGGCTCCTGATACAGATGTTGTCATAAGCAGCTGTTGTCCTGGGCATCCTAGGATACCTGATGGAAAGTCCAAATTCACTACTTCACGAAGTTCACAAAAATCCTGTTCTTGCCAAGGTGGTGGTGGTGGTGGTGGTGTTGGAGTAGAGAAACAATGGACTCTCCTGCAAGCACTTCCTTCTCAGGAGTTTAGGTAAAAGCTGTCTTCTTGCCACTGCCAGCCACTTCATTGCAACTTACCCCATGGCTTTATACAGGCCACAGAAGGCATCCCTCAGCAACCCTAATAGACTTCCTATCACACTAAGGAAGGTATCCAGGCCTTCATTCACGCCTAGTGAACAATGGACATGTGTTTCCACTTGATAAATGTATCAGAACATGGCATCTATTCAGTTACTTGCTTTAAGTGGGGTGGGTTAATTATGTAAACTGACTTGTACCAACTTACATTTTTTCAATATGTTTTGTGCCCATGTTGGCACAAAAGTAAAATCTAAAAATACAATTCTTGAGGATGAATCTCAGGTCATGCCCTCCACCTAATAGCACGCACATCAGTCTAATAGTATAACAAAAGAATATGAGGCAGACAGACTGAGAGAAAGGAATGTGAGTAAATGCAAGTAATAGTTTTAAAAAGGAAGGAAGAGGAGGGAGAAAGGGCTAATTACAAGTCAGAATTAAGATAGTAAGCCAAGGAGGAACTTTACTAAGGTTCATAAAGTTCTCATATAAATAGTGTCTACTGCCACTAAAGTAAGTCATTCCTGCTTCCTTCCAATGACTCTTCATTATAGTAACTATGGTCTTGGTCTGATTGTTTTAAGTGGGTACAATAGCATTTTTCTTAGCAACAGCCTCAGTTCACAAACTACCCACTTTGACAGAACTTAGAGGTAAGCAACATATGTTTGTACTTTGTTTTTATTTTATTTATATACAGTTTCCCAAAATTGTTAGCACAGTTTTAAGCTCTTTTAAAATTTTTTAATGTCATTCTGAAGAGTGGTACTTAATAGTGTGTCACAGAACAGAATTCAACATGTATTAAGCGCCTACTACATATAAAACCTTGTTCAATGTTTCCATCATTAAAAGTTTTCTTTCCTTTTATTTGTAGAAAACCAAATGATTCTTTAATTTGTTGAAAAACATATTTGTGAAATAAAATACCTTTGAAAAGAGCTGTGTGATTAATGGAAGATCTTTGTTATAGTTCAACTTCCATTAAGCTAAACTGTCTCCTATTTACATCACTGAGTAGTAGGCTCAACTTAAAGGTCTGAGACTTCTGTCGCATGGGTCCTTCTTCCATCTTTGTCAAACTTTGGATGTTTATTGCTTAGTACAATGTTACAGGTATATTTTAGAAAATCTTTTGACCCAAGCATATCCATATCTATATAGATATATGTTAACCTATCTATATCTACATATACACATACATGCATATGTATGAACATATATATACACATATACATGTACATATATGCAATATATGTATGTATGTATGTATTTTCCACCGTATTATCAGAGATTTAAAGCTGGAAGAGACCTTAGTTGTCATTTAGTCTAATTTTCTTTTTGAACAGAACAGAAAACCCAGACCCAGGGAGGTAGGGTAACTTGCCAAAGGGCATAATCTCATATTTACAAATTACTTTCTGAGATTAATTACAAATTACTTCTGAGATTAATAATAATTTGTAGTCCTTAAAAGCACCAATGCCAATGCTGAGTTGGAATTCTTAGTTTTATTGAAAATATTTCCTTGCAGTTTCTAGAAAACTTTTTTCTAATTCACCCAGGTCCTAAGCTTATTGAACCACAATAATTTACAGCTGACTTAGTCATCATCTACTTCAGTTTATTCTTTTGTCAAATAGAGATAACTCTCCAATTGGTGTCTTCCAGGCGAAGGTATTATCAACAAATTCGTAACTATGAATTCTTTAAATTTCCTGGATAAAAAAGTATTATCATTTTTACTTTTTATCCTACAAAGTATGATATGAATGGATTTTATAGGGAAAAAAATGACTTTGAGTTTTATTACATTCAAATCCACAAACATTTATTCAGTACCCACTGTGTGCAGAACACAGTGCTAGGTTGTGAGGTAGAATAAAATTTGGACAAAACAATGGTCTATCCCCTCATGGTGCTTTTAGAATGGTAGTGATACCCTTTAGTACCATCATTGTGTAATAGGGGTTCTTCATCTTTTTTATGTCTGGCAAAGCCTTTGGACCTTTTCTCAGAATAATGTTTCTTAGTGCAAAAGTACATAAGAATACAAAAAAAACCAATTACATTGAAATAAAAATGTAATTTTTTTCCCATCCAAGTTCATGGACCCTTGAAACCTATCTTGTGGACTGCAGGTTAAAAACCTCTGGTTTATAGGAATGAATTTTTAACTTATTCAGAGTGATACTACAGTATAAAGTATATTCTGAATGTGAATGTAACCTGGGTTTCAACCTGGAGCATTTCGCATAAGATTCTCCTTACTGGTGGAGAAAATGATGACTCAGCACTACATTCCTGTGTGAGAGGTAGAGTTGATGTACAAGCTTTCTAGAGGAGAATAATTCCTCATCCCTGCTTTGTGAGATTCACATGATTTCAGCTTCTCTTTGCAATGGACTCCAGAGCAGAGAAAAGAAAAAGACTCTTGCAGACATGTAAGAGGAAGCCAGAATTATTTTCCCCCTGATCAACATGTCCCTGATTTTCAGCTTGCATCCCTAAAGACTTTGGGGAATTTCTCCTTGGGTGAGACTGGTTGAGTGACATCTCACTTTTAGTTCAGTGAAATCATAGCTTACTTCCATCTAAAGAGTTCATTCATTGTTGTATATCATCTCATATATTCTAATCTGTAAAGCTTCCCTGATTTTTGTTTGCTATCTGCTTGGACAAATAGATCACCTTACTATTCAAGATTTGTGATGGGCTTTTTGTACAACTAGCATTTGGCAGGAAGGAGACAAGCATGTTGTGTCAGCTTTAGGTTAACTTCCCCCTTTAAGGGAAAGGGACAGGAAAATTAGCTGCTTTGTTGTTTTTGAACCTAAAAAACAGTTATGCCCCTAAACCAGTAATATTTAGGGGGAAGATGTATATAATCTAGTCCAGTACCCCCACCACACCAGTGGTGTAAAACTCAAATAGAAACTGGAGGTCATTAAATTGTATTAAGGATTCCTGTGGACCACATATTGACCTATTCTTAAAGTGTAATGTTATCTATGTTTTATTGTATTTTTATTTATTTTCTTAAATATTTTCCAATTACATTTTAATCTGGTTCAGGCTGCACCCAGGAGTGTTTCTGGCCTCAATGTGTTTCATACTACTGTTCTAGACCAGTTTAGGAGAGTATTAAAAGGAAAAGTTGACTGAGGAAAGGGCCATTTACAAAAAGGAGACTACAGGGAGAAGAAAAAATAAAGCAAATAATAGGAAAAGGGAGATAAGGAAAAGGCTAGAAAAGAAGACCTCAAAAAACCACTTACCTGTCATTAAAATGAGGAATCAAAGGAAGAAAATTAGGTGAGTTTAGAGATTTCTATAAGAAACTGAGGTTATAGATAATGAAGTTTGAGGGTTGAAGCTATCGTGCAATTAGGACGGTTTATAATTTTTGAGTCAAAACAAAATAGGAAACCCCCACAATCAAAGAACAACTGTAGCTACTTACAATACAGAAACAAAAACCAATTAGTCTCTTCAGAGGCCTTAGGTGTGTATGAGTTATTTTCCCCCTGATCAACATGTTTTTATTTTTAATCATTCTCATTAACTGTTAATTCAAGGTCAGGTGCTTAGAAGAAAGCTGCTCATTTTCTCAAGGGTCCAGAGAAATGCCTTGCATCAGAATCAGACTCAAGACCAAATCAGATTTGGACTCCTATAGGTGAACAGTGGCTAATCTCAAAAGAAAACACAACCCCCCAAGTGACTAAACTGGGCATGTTCTGTGTGGTTTATAGAAAATAGGTGCCATTAGCTAATACAACTCTGGTTTTGAATCATAACCTGCAATGTGGCACTTTTTAAAAGCACCAGACCAAGATCAAATAACATACCTTTATTGCCTAATTAGAACAAACAAGAAAAGTTGTATTTGCACTATCAGTGGCAGAGAAAAACTCAGAACTTAGTTTTCAATGTTCTGCCTTTCAACCCAGGTGTCACCTTCAATGCAGGTATGGGATTGGAGTGTAAGTGCCTTGTTGGGCCTTAACATTTCCTGTGGTAAAATCAAGCAGGGAGGGGTTGCACCTGAATTCATGACTGTTCTCCCCCATTGATCTTCCTTCTCACTTGTAATGGAAGGAGGTCTCAGGGGATACTGCAGTGTGTCTGTTTTGCTTTTTCTTTGCACAGGTAAGCCCCTTAAATATGTATGGGATTTGGACTTGGAAGAGCCTTTATGGATAATTTAATCTGATTTCTTTGTCTTCCAGATGAGGAAATCGAGACCCAGGAAGTCCAAGCAATTTGCCAGAGGTCACAAAAGTAGTAAGTGTTAGCAATTGGGACCTTGTCTTTTGGATCCTAATCTAGAATGCTTTCCACTGCCAGGAATATAGGTGCAGGGCTCTCTTGTCAGTATTTGCTGCAAAGGGGCCAGAAAAGAATATTTTTTCTCTTTTCTTTAGAAGTATTATGCCCCCCCCCCCCCAAATCCAGTATAATGTGAAGGAACCATCCTCACGTCCAAAGCAACCTAAATGATTAAAAATGTAAGATGTAAGATAAATATATAAAATACACACCTAGATGGCAAACAATTTTAACCTCCCAGAGTCCATAAGGAAGTAAGCTAAGCAAACCCAGATAAAATTAGGGAGAAAATTAGCACACAGCAAATTGCCTAATTGTAGATATCGATGAGGTGTGAAATTCTGGGTAGTGTTGTTAGAAACAGTTTGTCTCCTGCTTCGGTTCTTTATCACTGGAACATAGAACTTAAGAGTTGCTGTGCCCCATGTGAGCTGTAGACCACTGTGATGGACCCTGCTCTCTTAGGGGAAGGCTCAAGCAAGTCCAAAGAGACAATGACAAATCAAAAGGAATGACCTTCTGGGGTTTAAGACTTAAAGGCTAAAAGCCATAAAGGCTTTTGGGAGAGTTCTGAAATCAGTCAATTTATCCCAGCATTTATTAAGCATCTATCACCATCAGAATTCTGAGATACTTTGACTTGTAAATGAAATAGGATTTGATAATGGGATTTTGAGGGATTTTTTGTTTCTGTATTGAGTTTGCTTTTAGAAATAATGATAATAGACTATGCTAGGTGATCATTTTCTAGGTGGGATTTGAAAAAGGTCTAAAGTCTGGAGGAATCCAAAAAGTCTGAAGAAAGGAGGAATCCAAATAGGAGTTTGAGAAAATGTGAAATTACAAGTATAAAAAACCAGGGTCACCATCAGAATGGAACAGAATCTTGAAACACATTATTGCATGGAATGAGAACAAGTTTAGGAAAAAGAGAAATGACAATAATACAATAGATGAGCTTTGCATACAAGTACAAATATTAACTCATTCTTTTTTTCAAAACAGACTTGCCCATCTCGTATGGTCATATTTATAAAATCAGCTTTCTTTATTACTTTCCCAGGATAAGCAACCATTTTGTAACTAATTATCTTATACGTAGGATTGATTTAGGCAATAGTATTTTAAATAATTTAGAGGGAAAGAATTTTCCATTTTAAATAATTTAGAAGGAAAGATTTGGTATTCTTATGTTGTTCTTGGAGTTTCTAAAAGAACATGCAGTAAAATATTCAGACTTCTCATACTGTCTTGACTGTGTATAAACTCTTGATATATATTGTCTTTTGGGGGAAATAGTGAATAATTTCAGAATTTTGAATTCAGTAGGTTTGGTATTCATTTTCTCCTATACATAATTGGGGATATTTGTTATTTTTACAAACACCTAATTTCCTGACCAGAAAAGTTTCTGCTGCAGAAGAAGGGGTCAAGGTGCTTAACATTTGATCATCTCTGTTCTTCAGTATAATGTACAAAACTTGTATCTCAACTGTGCTAATAATATTGCTGCTCAGTAAAGAACACAAGTATATAACGGGTTTTGTACATTTTAAATTATTTTCCAGAAACAGTCTGCCTTGTTAACAGGTATAGTGTTAATTATAAATCTGCTATATGGGTACCATTTGAATGTTGTACTTTGTTTTGGTAAACATTTCATAATATTCCTGTCCTTGGAGGACAGCTTCCAGCTGATGCTGGGGGAGGAAAAGTGTCCTGGAGCTGGTCAGGGTTGCCAAGTATGTAACTTTTTTCTTTTAACCCCAGGCTTATGAATCAATTTTGAGAAACTGGCAATTCCAGTTTTCTAGTTCTGTATGGACCAAAGCTTCTAAATAGGTTGAAAGAGTTGGAGAAAACCATCTAATATAGTAGGGGAGATAATTTACATATACTCATATACATATGTTTATATGTATGTATACACATATGCATATGTATAAATACACACATGTTCCAGTTATAAAACCATATATACATTGATTTTGAAGATGATGTAGCAGAAGTACGAGGCCCCAGAAGGTTAAATGACTTGCCAGAGGCTGCACAGGTACTAAGTGGCAGATTCAGGATTGGCATGTAAGTCCTTTAAGCCCAAATCTAACATACTTTTTCCTGCACCACATTGAACACAATAACCTTTCTTCAAAGGTAATTGCGCTGGTTTTTCAAAAAAGTTTTAAATTAAAACAAGTGCCTAAGTGGATCACAGGAACAATACTTACAGGATCTCAGATTTGCATTATGTGTATATTACAGGAAGGAAAAAGATTGAGGAGTAGTGATCGATTTGGGAATGGATGGGGAAGAGTTGTACCTACCATCTATTACATTAACTGTTTAGCTCAGATGGGCAGTGAGCTCTAATAAATGAACTGCAAGCAGAATTAAAAATATGGGCTAACAACGTGGGTATGTAAAGGGTCAGAGGGACTTTGGCTCTCCCTTCCTCTTTGTAGTGGTCATGATTTCTGCTTATGTCCTGGTTAGCATTTAGGTGAGCCCTCACCTGCTTACAGACTTATAATCAGGTAGGTGATTGCTAGGATCAATCTACAGCTTCCTTTGCTCCTGTACCTTATTGGAATTTTCAATTCTAAAATTGCTTGAGTGCCAAGTGAACGCAAGATGCTGTTTGTTGTGGACAATGAAGACAAGTGGGTAGCAATAGCATTAATGATTTCTTTATATTTTGATAGAAATAAGATCTTAGAGGCATAAAAAGCATGCATATTTGGTCATACTACCTATGCCATCTGCCAAGTTCATATAATTGTAGATTTAGAACTGGATAAGACTTTAAAGATCATCTAGTCAGGGGTGGGGAACCTGTGGTCTTCTAGGTCCTTGGTACTGCCTTTTGATTGAGTCCAGGTTTTACTGAACAAATCCTTTTATTAAGGGGATTTGTTCTGTGAAGTTTGGATTCAGTCAAAGGGCTGCACTTGAGGACTTAGAGGGTCACATGTGGCCTCGAGGCTGCAGGTTCTCCCCCACCCCAATCTAATAGATTCCTTAATTTTACAAATGAGGGAATTGAGGCCCAAAGTGGTTAAGTAACTTGCCTAACGTCAAACTGATAGTAAATGGAAGAACTGGAACTCAAACTCAGATTGACTACAAATCTATCACTTTCTTTTAATACAATTTTTAATATCTTGTTTTTACACCACCTTCATTTCCAAGCCTTACTCAAAGTATTATCCCTTACTACAAAGAATAAAAGAGAAAGTGGGTGTGTTTGGGGGTGGGAGGGGTGCAGTTCAATAAACTCAATCAACGAATTGCCTAATAACAAATGTCATTAAGTACATTCTATATGCCAGGCACTGTGCTAAACTCTGGGGATTAAAAAAGAAGACGAAGATTAAAAACAGTCCTGCTGTAGAGGGCTCACATTCTAATAAGGTAGATAACGTGTAAACAGCTATGTACAAACAATACAGATATAGGGTAAATTGAGGAGTAATCTCAGGGGAAGGTCCTAGTATCAAGGGGACTTGGTAAAAACTTCACGGAATATACAATCTGCCACAGCTTTAGAGTTGGAAGGTACCTTAGAGGCCACTGAATCCCAACTCCCTTATTTTACAGTTGTGGAAACTGAGAAACAGATTAAATGACTTGCCTAGGGTCAGCTAGTGAATATCTGAGTAAGGATTTGAACTCAGGTTTTGCTGACCCCAAGTTCAGTGCCCTATTTACTCTATGCAATGCTGCCTCTTGAAGTTCTCCACTTCCGCAAAGAATGTAGGAAGATGTGTTTCATCAGCTTTCCTCTGATGTCAAGAAGTCATGATTATACCATATTTCTAGTTTCCATTTCCATCGTTGTAGTTGTGTATATTGTCATGGTTCTGCTTACTCCACTCTTCATGAGTTCATATATCTTTCCAATCATCTCTGAATTCTTCATATGCCATGTTACTTAAGGTGCAATAATATCCCATTCTCTCCAGGTATCAGAATCTGTTTAGCCATTCCTCAGTTAATGGGCAATTGCTTTGGTTCCAGTTCTTTCCTTATGGAAAAAAAGGATCTCACATGGTTTCTACTGACCTTTGAGGTTTTTGGAGATAGTTGCTAAGGTACATAAATATAGGACCATTATACATGATGTAAAACATGATCACCTTACAGTTGAGGAAGATCTTGACTTTATTCTAAGCCCTTTCACCAGGAAATCTCTGATTACTTTCATTCTTGCATTGTACCTTCTACCATTTTAAAACAAAACAAAAAGAAACCAATCCTTCCTTTCTATTTTTCCTTGGCAAATTTATTTACTATTACCATTACTTACTCATCCCATTCTTATTTTTCCATAATCTCCCTCATATGGCAAATTTTCCCATTTCCCATTGCCAAAATCTCTCTCCCATCATTCCAAAAAAGGGTTCAGACTAGAGATGAGATTTGGAGTTTAGTTTTATAATAACCAAAAGCATTTATTAAGAGCCTCCTAAGTACTGAGCATACAAAGACGACAATCTGCCCTGGAGGAGCTTTTTTTGTTCAATCGAGTGAAGCAACCCAGGCACAGATAAGTAACTACAAGATAAACACAATTTGTTTGTGGGTGGGGGTGGGGAAGAGGTGACACTCAAGCTAAGTCTTGAAGAAAGGCTGGAAGTTGCTGCAGTAGAGTTGTGGAGGGAGTGCATGTCAGGCATTTGGGATAGCCTGTTCAAAATGGAATGTGATATTAAGAGAAGAAGAGGCAGACCAGTTTGACTAATCTCTCTCTCCTGAGTTCCAGGTCACTAACTGCCTCATAGACATTTTGAACTGGGTATCCTAAAGGCATCTCAAACTCACCATATTCAAAAAGAACTCACCAACTTCCCCAAGCTCCCTCACTTCAAACCAATACCTCTTCTGAAGGCACTCTTTTTGATAGTCATTGCTATTCTTCCAGTCATTCTCCAGTTTGCAACCTGAGTCATCCTCCACTTCTCTCTCTCACCACACATACCTGTTCAGTTGCCAAAGCCTTCCTATTGGTACATCCACAATATCTCTGGCACCTGCCCCCTTCTCTCCATTCACCAAGCTACCATCCTTGTTCACAGTCTTATCACTTCTTACCAGGATTGTCATAATAGCCTTCTAATTGGTCTCCTTGCCTCAGGCCTCTTCCCTCTCCAAACATACTTCACACAGCTGCCAAAGTCATATTCATTTTTTTTTTCAAAGTCATACTCTTCAAGCACAGGTCTGACCAATTTAATTCCCTGCTTAATAAACTCCAGTGGTTTCCTATTATCCCTAGGATCAAATTACAAATTATTCTGTTTGGTGTTTAAAGTTGCACTCAATCCTTACAATCTATATTTTTGGTCTTTTTATATATTCCTCTCCCCCCTGCACTCTACAGTATAATCAAACTGGCCTTGCTGTTCCTTACAGGTGATTTGATTCTCCCTCTCACTGCTTTTGTACAGGCTGACCCCCATGCCTAGCATTCATTTCCTCCTCACCCTTACCTCAGAGAATCCCTAGTTTCTTTCAAAGGTCAGTTTAAATGATACCTTCTACATGAGATTTTTTCTGATTTTTCCAAATTACCTTATGTTTATTTTAAATATATTTATATGTTACTGTCTCTTTGGATGGAATGTAAGCTCCCTGAAGGCATTCATTTTTATCTTTGTCTCCTCTGCACCTAGTATAGTTCTTGGCACCTAGTAGGTATTTAATAAACGCTTGATTGTAAAGTATGTAAAAGGAAGTAACATGCAATAAACCTAGAAAGGATAGGTTAGAGTAGGACTGTGAAGAATAGAATCACTTAAATGCCAGAAGAGTCTGTACTTTGTCCTGGACCATAGGGAGACACTGTGGCTTCTTGAGTAAGGAAATGACATGTACAAACCTGTGCACTAGGAATAATAATTTGTCAGCTTTGTGGAGGAGGGATTGGAGAGGGGAGAGACCAAAGACAGAGAGATTAGGAGGCTAAACTTATTGGTCTTAAATCAAAGCATAGTTTTATTACCTCCCAGGGTTGTTGGGAGGATCAAATGAGATAATATTTGTGAAGTGCTTAGCACAGTGCTCAGCCTGGCATACAGTAGGAGCTATATACATGCTAGCTATCCTTATTCTTATTAATAATAATTTTTAGGGGCAGCTAGGTGGTGCAGTGGATAGAGCACTGGCCCTGGATTCAGGAGGACCCCGGTTCAAATCCAGACTCAGACATATAACACTTACTAGCTGTGTGACCCTGGGCAAGTCACTTAACCCCATTGCCTAGCCAAAAAAAACCCCCTAATAATAATTTTAAAAATATCAATGTATTTTCTTTTATAACATATACTTTTTTAAAAAATACCTCTTCTGTTTGTTAGTTGAAGGCTCATTTCCCACATTCTTTCCAAATCCACTAAAAATGAGTTCAATATCAATCTGAGACTTTGAATCTATTTAAAACATTTAAAGTTCTAATATCCATCCATTAATGTGATTTGCAGAACTAATTGAAAACCTACCAAAATAAGAATTCTGAGTAGTACAATTCCTAAGGAAGTGTCTAATTAACATTTTAAGGTGCTATCTAAATGAAGTATTCTATGAATACAAAGTATTAGTGTTATGAAACACAGAATCATAAAAATGAAAATAAAATAACTTATTTTCTAAGGTAATCAGAGTATACATTTTTAAGGCTCCATCCAATTTACTTTTGAAAAGACAAACATTTTGTTCCAATTTTCCTGAGCTGATAATGATGCATTCCATTTTGCGTAAGAGATACCTTCAAACACCAGATGTATTGCAAATAACTGCAAGATGTGTGGTCATTACATGGTAACCAAAATTGTGCTTCAAGGAAATAACATTTGTAGGGTACAATATTGAGTGCAAAATACTTTTAATATATTCTCATTTGTTGGTCAAAATCCTGTGTGTGCTTATATGCATATATGTGTGCATATGCATTATCTTCATTTTGCAAATGAAAAAACTGGGGCACACAAGTTAAATGCTTTCCACAAGCTAGTGCCAAAGCTAGGATTCTAATCTCAAACTCATTGCTCTTCCCACTACATTACAGCTATCATAGTTTACCCTAGTTAAAAAAGAAGAAAGAAAAAGAAAAAAAGTTAATTTACAAGAGTATTGGACTGTTCTATTAACAGTCTGGTGGCATAGTGGATAGAGTGCTCCCGACTCAGGAAGATCTGAATTTGAATTCTGCCTTAAACATTTACTCTCTTCGTGACCCTGGGCAAGTCACCTAACCTTTCTCAGGCTGTTTTCTCATGTATAAAATGGAGATAATACAGTATGTGTATGTATGTATACATAGTTATATATGGACATATGATATACAGTGCATGTGTGTAGCTATATTTCCACATGGACTCATAATATAGCATAGACACGTACTATATATCACATATACATCCCTATATAGCTATATATATATATACACTATATAGGATATACAGCCACATGTAGTCACATATAGCTACATACATATACATATATGTAAATCGCTTTGCAAACCTTAAAGTGCTATATGATTGCTAGCTATTATTAAACAAAGCATTAAATATAGTATAAAGACTTTGCAACTTATTTTTACTCCGTAATTTTTGATAAAAGACTAGGGTATTTTTTTACAAGTATGGCAATAATACTTTGCAAGTCCTTTCATTGGACGATCTCAAATATTTATTTTACAAAACGTTAAATTCTTAAGTGGCTTTTTCCGTTCCCACTTTACTTAAATGGTCATCGTTACTCCGATTTTGCTGTATGTCAGACTTGAAGCAGCGCACGGAAGATGACTATCTGGGAATCGGGAAACAAGAAACCTTGTTTAAACTTTTCAGACTGAAAACGGCCAGAAAGTGACAGCTAAGCAGTTGCAGGAGAAGCAGTTTTTCTTCCACAACGTACAATCCTCATCCCCAGCCAAAAAAAAAAAGGGGGTGGGGTGGGTGAGTGGATGGGAGGGGGTCCCAGGGTGGGTGGGTTTTCAGTAACCCTAGCTTCCGTAAGAAAAAAGGGGAAGTCAGGTGGCTGCGGCTGGAACTGCTGGCAGCGGCGGCGCCCGTGGAGACCACTAGCTTTCAGCAGGCATGAGGAGGAGAAGGAGGAAAAGGAGGTGGAGGAGCGCGTGTGCCGGGCGAGCCTCGGGAGGAGGGGGAGTTCTCCGCCAGCTCCAGTTGGGGTGGGAAGCTTGGGCTGCCAGGGTGGCTAGTGTTCACACTTTGCACTAGGATTGGGCGGGCGGGGGGGTCGCCCAAGAGGAGGAGGTAGGGGGAGTCAATCACCATCATCTCCTCCCTCTGTAGCTCCTTCCCTCCCATCTCCTCCCCCCCACCCCCCGCACACGTCCCTCCCCCCACGATGCATGCTCCCGCTGCCGCCGCCGCTACCGGAGGTGCAGGAGCCTCGCGATAGTGTTTGCACAGGCGGCGCGTGACGCCGCCGCCGCCGCCTCCTCCTCCTGCTCCTCCTGCTGTAACTGATGCAGAGGTTACCCCGCCGCCGCCGCCGCCGCCTCCTCCTCCTCCGCCGCCAGCCCCAGCCCCAGCCCCCCCGCCCCAGCGCAGCCGCCGCCGCTGCCGCCTCGGATACAGGGGCGAGGAGCGGAGGCAGACGGACGCAGTGCGGCGGGGCCGGCAGGTTGTGCCCGCGGAAACCTCTCCAGGCTCTCCCCTTCCCCTCGGAGCGCCCTCCTGCCGGCGACCCCCCAGGAATCCCCCCCTCGACGCCCGCCCTCCCCTCTGCCTCCCCTCCCTTTCTCCTCCCCTCCCTCCCTTCCCTCCTTCCCCTCCCTCCTCATCACGGCCCCGGCCATGACTGAGGCGGATGCCGGTGCCGCCGTTGCCGCCGCCGCCGGGGGGGTGTCCGCTTCCCAGAAAGTAGCTTGATGAGTGTCCAAAGTAGCAGTGGAAGTTTGGAGGGGCCGCCATCTTGGTCCCAGCTCTCCACGTCTCCAACCCCGGGCTCGGCGGCGGCGGCGGCAGCAGCCAGGTCGCTGCTGAATCACACGCCGCCATCCGGGAGGCCCAAGGAAGGTAAATACCGCCGCGCCGCGTCGCGCCCCGCGCCGGTGCTGCGGCCAGGGCTCCCCCTCGGACCCCAGCCCTGCTCCCGGGGACCCTGCAGGTGGGGGATGGGGCGGCCCAAGCCGGCCCGGGGGCCGCCGCCGGGCTGAGGCGGGTGGTGGGGTGCTTCGGGGGGCGACTGGCAGATGGAGGGGCGGGCAGGGCGCACCACTTTTTCTGGCGTGCCTCGGGGTCCGTCCTTGCTCCTGGAGACGAACCTCGGAGCTTAGTTACTCTTTAACACCCTTCTCCTAAATCGATGGTGGATCTCACCTCCCTCCTCCCTTTTCCCCACTGCCTTCATCCTTCTTGTGCCCCCTCCCCTTTCCCCGTAGCCTATTGCACTCCTCCCACAGAGGCGGTCCCCTTCCTGAAAGCTTCTGTGCTGCCTGAAACTGGCCAGCGTGCTTCAGGCTGCCCCTCAGGAGGAGGGGGTCGCTTCCTTGTGGGGATTCGAGAGAGGCGTTCTGGAGAAAAAAAAAAAGGTTGTCGTGGAGGACTTTGATCCCTTGCGCCGCCCCCAGAGTCATTGAAAAGACAAACCTTCTTGTAGGCAGGTTTCCTAAACCACCCCTTTCAAATGGTTGCAACTTTCCTTCCCCATCATCTCTGGAGTGTTTGTGCATTCTTGTTTTCTACTGTAAGTGGAACACTTCCTTGCTAAGAGAAAAGGATATTGTGGGGGGTATGTGTGTGTAGAATGTCAGCATAAAGGTTATGTGCAAGCGAATCATTCTTGCTCTTTTCTGTTACGATTGCTGTCCAACTTCTGGCTCCTTGCATTCAAATATGTTGCCACCAGATGTAGCAATTATACAGCTAGTGAGTTATCGGAGGGCTTTTAGCTAAAATTACAACTTGCTGTATTTAATTTAAAAGTATTGAACGTAAAATGAAACCTAGGAATACATCTATTTTTGGAGAGGAAAGTGCCCCCTATAAAATCATATTTTGCCCTAACTTTAGCAGTATTCTAATCAGGCTCTTGGAAATTTACTCAAACGCCCATAGGCAGGTGCCTTATTCAGAAAACGTTGTAGCACCATTTTTTTGGGAGGCGGGTCGACAAAAGGTAAATATACTGTAATGAATCTTTGAAAGACATCAAAGACCTTATTTCGAAGGACATGCGTAGTGCAGCTTATTTTGAAAAGATTTGTAAAATATTTAATATTCATAGCTATGAAAATGTATAATCACTGGTGTGTCCTTTTAATCTCTAAACCAGTAGTTGACAGATATGCCATTTCTTGTCATTGTGGTACCTATGAGCATGTGTGAAAGTGACAATAGCAGGCTCAAAGATTGGCATGAATGTGCTCTAGAAAATTCATGAAAAGGTTTGATTTATGGCATCCATTAAATATGCTGAATAAATTGACAGACATTTTCTGCTTTCATCTCACCTCCAAAAACTGCATGCTAATTATTTTTTAAAAATGGTTTGAGTATATCCTGGCTCAAATTTAGCAAATCAGTTCAATTTAAAAATTCGGTGGCATCTTGTGTTCCTCCTTTCCTTAATGCTATTTAAATAGTATGGTAGTCCTTACCATGTTATTTCTGATTTGTTATATAGTTTTAGTTGAATATGATAATGAATTGGAAAAAGACCAATATGTAAAATACTTTGTTTTTTCTGCCTTTTTCAGGGTACGTTGGCCCATTTGGTTGTTACTTTGCATCAGTGAACAACAAAATAAACTAGTACTTTTCAGGCTACAAAAATCTAGGCCCTCAAGCTTGAGAGATTATGCAGTAACAACTTTTGTTATCAGGAATGACAGTTGTGCTTTTCAAAAAAAAAAGTATGCAGTTGGAATGGGGAAGGGATGAAAGGAAGTAGTCAGTAGTCGTTATTTAAAACTTTGTCAAATAGCTTTATCAAATAGAGGTTTTTTTGTTTTTGTTTTTTGTTTATGTTTTTTCTGTGGTCTAGATTGTGGGGAATTTTGTGTCAATTTCATAGATACTAATTCTTGAAACACCAGGATACTTTTGTCGAAAGCTTAAAATTCACATCAAGTAACTGTTAAGGGCACTGTGGGATGTTTCCATTTGACAAGAAAGTAAGCTATAGCGTTAGCAGTCTGGGATTGTGTTTTCATCTCAATTCATAGGGCTTTAGTCTCAGAGTTTACGTTAATGCTAAGGGGAATTGCATGTCTAAAACCCCAAGTATCTGCATCGTAATATGTTGCGTTGAGCATAAATCCGCAGTTTACGGTTTAACAAGTGCTTAGCACATTTTCCCAATTATGCATGTCAGTATGTTATATAAATATGAGATGGTTTGAGAGATATGTGAGGAACTCAATTTATTCTCTTGTTGAGTGCTTGTAAGAGGCCTTAATGTAAATGGAACTTACCTGTATGTGTCGAGTTGAAAACAGACTGGTGTCCTCTGAAAAAATATTTTCCTTAATTTGTTAATATATTATTATAGTAAATTTTAAGTTTCAGGGATAAAGTATTGATTATATTTTCAGATTTGATCTATGCTAGTAAAACAGATTTAACTTTTTAAATGGATTCTTATAAGAGAATGTCTTCATCTGTGAATTGATTTATTTGACCTTTTTGAAGTTGTTTTAAAAAAGTTTGTGACCTAATGCATTTAGTGATTTGAATGTCAGTATTGAAGTTCTCAATTCCTCTTCACTTAAAAAAAATTAAAGCCAATCCCAAGTTTTCTAATGTGGGTCTGGGAAATTTGTTGGAATAACTGTAGTCTAGACCTGTTGCTTTATTCTTATGGCCTGGGGCAGTTTCATTTTGTATCTATGCTTGGCCCACTGGTGTTAAATGTTTGCTTATTTGAATTCCTTGAGTCTCCTGAGGTGTTTTTTTTTTGTAATTCAACAAATATTTTAAAGTACTAACTATGTGCCTGGCAGTGCTGGGTGCTGGAATTATAAAAATGAAACTCTTTAGGAGCTATATGGGAATTGATATCTGGTGCTCCTGTTTGGTCATTTAAACCAATGACATCTCTGTTTTTCTTAATGATCTTTAAACTGTAGGGGATAAAAAATTGGTAAATAAATCAAACTCAACTGCAGTTTACTTGAACTAGTCCTTAGAGCCTAGTTTCACATAAACTAGTGATTTGTTTGTGGATCAGGTTATGAGTTATTACTAATGTAATCAAATTAACTATTAAGTTAGGAATCTTTCCTTGAATTTTCTTTTCTGCTCAAATCTGCTTTATCTTTTCTATGAACTATGAGTAGCATTGCTTTTATTGAACATTTACTATAAGCCTGACAAAGCCTACTAGATGTTATTCATAAATGTAGGATTGCAGAACAATTAAGTTGTTGTTCTTCCTGTTTCTGTACTTAAAAAGAAGGCTACCCTGATTATAGCAATTTGAGTATTTGATTCTATATGAAAATAGGAAAAACTGAAAACAAAGATTTACTACATGTTTCTTATAAACCTTTGTGTTGTCAGAGACCTAGAAGTGTGTTTCTTGGTATGTCACTCACATTTCATCAATCTTAGACGGCATTTGCCGAAGAACAGTGTTCAGGTTATAAGAAGAAAGTTGTAGTGAATTCTGTCCTGGTCAAATCACATCTCCATTATTGTTTTCATTTATGGGTGCAGCATTTTAAAAGAGATTGACTAATTGGAAGGTATTCAGATGAGGGTGGTTAAGGTGTTCTGGAAACAGTTTCATGTGAGGAACTTAAGATGTGTGAACTGGAGAAGTGACAACTAAATGGAGATGTGATACTGGTCTGCATAGCTCTTATGCAGCTTACAGCTTTTCAACAGTGAAGTGAGATGCATCTAGCACCCTGTCTCTAGAAGTTTTCAGGGAGAGGTTGTATATAGAAATAGAAAAAATTCTTGCATTGTGTAAGAGGTTGTTCTAGATGACCTTTTCAATTGCTTTTCAGTTCTAAGATTCTAATTAACTTTTCTACATTTAGACTGTATTTAAACATCTACAGACATTCTGGAATATTCTCTTGTCAGCAGTATGAAATTGTATTGTTGATTTCATTACTATTTTGCATTTATATTGTACTTTTTCTCCGTAGATTTTTTCTGCACTTATTGGAGTAAATATGATCAGTCTTCCTGCAATCTTGCTAAATTCCCTGTGAAATACATACGCTTTGAAGACATTTTAGGGAATCATACACTGCTTATGGTATCATTTAGAAGAGCTATAGTAAGTTTGAATGTAGAATTTTATAATACTATAGGGTACTGATTTTCAATTTTGAAAGAAAAATTGTAAACAAAATAGTCTATGTAGACTTTTTTATTTGTAACATTTGTTCAAATTCAAGAGCAAAATACTTTAAAATGCTCCAATTTTTTTTTAACTGAGGATTCCTTAGAGAGGAAGCATGAAGGAAAATTGTTTAATTAAATAGATCTCTTGAGTTTTTCAAAATGCACATGTTAAGTAGCACCAGAAGACAAAACCAAATGAAGAATTTTATATTCCTTATTCAGACAGTCATCTGCTTATGCAATATTTGCCCCTTAATTTTGGAAATTAATATTTGTGAGGTATTCTGTGTACATAATAGTCATAATCTGTGACTCAGATTCAATGTTTAGATGTTTAAAGAAATGGACACAAAGGGCTTTAATAACTTGCCTGACTGAGGTCAATGTAGTAAGTGCAGTTATTGATGGAACCTTACATTCAAGCAGCATTTATTAAGTGCCTACTTGGTTTAAGGATTTCATATTTTGCTGCATGTAGATCAAATGGTTCATTTTTGATTCAAGGATCATCCTAAAAATGTCATTCATTTTCATTATCTTTTGTTTTTTTGCACAGTCTACAAGAAAGGTAACAAAATGCAGGAAAAACTATGAGCCGGAAGATCAGAGTTCTGGTCCTGTTTCTGTTAGTAACTCTATGAGTTTGCAGCTTCATATAATCATCAATTTCAACATTCTCATTTTATAGATATAGGAAACTGAGGCTCATAGAGGCTACATCATTTAATCAGAATTTCACAGCTAGTTTGAATTTGACTTTCCTACTATGCCATGTTGCTCTGTAATGAAAATGCATTCCCCAAGGTGTCTTCTAGTTCTAGCATTGACATTATTTCTTATCTTTTTGTGGGTGGCAGGTCACAATTTCCTGCTTAAAAGCAGAAAAACATTTCTCAGGGTTGTGACTTCTTTAAGGTCATAAAAATCAATAAAGTTCTAGTTTTGATTCTAATGAGAAGACATTTTAAGTTCATGCGGGTGCAGTAATCCTAGCTGTTTTAGAATATATAGTCTAAAATATTGATATAGACATACAAAAGAACATAAAATTATGTACTATATATAATAGAGATGCATGTCTATCATCTTCAACAGTTATAGCTATTGGACAGCTCCTTATATTGAGCTGAAATTTACCTTCCTGAAACCTCCCTCTCCTCATTGATTTTTGTCTTCAGTAGTTAACATTCTTAGATACCTGCATGATTGCCTTATCAAAAAGTGTTAGACCTCTCAGATGTCTTAGATGAACATAGTTTCTCCTAGTATACTTTAAAATATTCTGTTTTACTTGTTCTGTAAATTTTTTTAACCTGAGCAGTATTTTTTGCATGGGTTCTTTCCTAAAAACTTCTATCTCTGGGGCAGCCAGTTGGCACAGTGGATAGAGCACTGGCCCTGGATTCAGGAGAACCTGAGTTCAAATCCGGCCTCAGATACAGAACACTCACTAGCTGTGTGATCCTGGGCAAGTCACTTAACCCCATTGCCTAGCCAAAAGAAAAAACAAAAAAAACCTTCTATCTCAGCTATCCTTGAAGACAGGGATTCTTTAACATTTTTGTTTCATAGACACTTTTGTCCATCTTTTAAAGCCTACTGGCTTTAAAGCCCATTGGACCTGCTCTCAGAATGTTTTTTAAATGTATTAAGCATGTGATTTTAAAGGAAACCAATTATACTGAAATAAAGGTGTAATTTTTTTTCCCTTCAAAATTTCTGGACTTTCTGAAATCTATGCACAGACCAGGTTAAGAATCCCTACTTTTTGATCACATCTCCTCTTGCCTAACAATTACAGAAACTTTGTGGCTGGGCTTTGTGCCTTCAGTTAATAGAAGACAAGTTCCTTGAGAGTCAAGATGCTTCCTCTGTGGTGTCTTCAGTACTTCTACAGCAGCTGCCACAGTCACACTTTAGACTCCTGTCTGTCTTGTTTCTGATGTGTCCATTCCCTTACATCTTCAGATACTGCTGAACATCTCAGTAAAAACATCAACAGTTTTCAGAGATGTCCTGACTTTATATATCTCCACACTTTGATGTAATTAAAGATCCTTCACCTAGCCTATGTCTTTTTTTATTTTTTAATTTCTTGAATTTAGAACTAAGGGAGAAGAAGTTGTAAAAATGTGTGGACTCGTGCTTTTAATGCCAAAACAAAACAGATCTCCTGCTTTTCATGGAAATGAGATATTGGCAATAGTGGATAGAATGTTGGATGTGAAAAGGACCTTGGGAAGACATGAGTTCATATCTTGCCTCAGACACTTTTGCTTAGCTTTAGCCCAAGTCTCAATATCCTCATCTGTAAAATGGGGATAATAATAGCACCTACTTCAAAAGCTTATTAAGAGCCCCAAATTAGATAATATATGTAAAAGTGCTTTGCAAATCTTAGTTGCCATGTAAATATTAGCTATTATTATCTGCGTTATATAACCATAATTGTTTTATGTAACCATGACCACTGAAAGATTCTATTATTATGTTCTATTTAATAAGGCAGTAAAACATACTAGCACCTTTTTAGAATAGTTCTTGATAAAGTTTGAAACCAGAAGAGATTTCAGTTAGCCACCAATTAACAAAAAGTTAAATTGGCCTAAGTACAAGGAAAAAGGACTTCATTTAATAGAGATTTATTACTCACCTGCTATATGCTGTCCTAGGTGCTGGAGATGAACACACAAAAGGAACCAGTTCTGCCATTTGTTACCTGTGTGACCTTGGGCAAGTCGCTTAATCTTTCTGAACTCTGATTTCTCATTTAAAAAATGAAGAGGTGAGACTAGATGTAGTCTGAAGGCCTTTTCAGTTCTAAATCTGTGATCCTGATTATTCCAGTTGAGATTTTTCTATGAAAAGAAATGAAGTTCAGTCAACCTACCTATAAGAGGGAGGAGTTTGTGAGATACATTTCAGTTTTGTATAAGGAAAAAAAAACTTGCCAACAGTTAGAACTGTCCAGAAGGGGAGTGGGCTGCCCTGATAGTAAGTTCTCCAGTGTGGAAGGCCTTCAAGTAGAGATTGGATGACGACTTATTAGGGATGTTGAAGAAGTGATTCCTATTCAGGTACTTGCTGGACTAGATGGCCTCTGATAGTCCCTGCCATCTTTGAGGGCCTATAATTTTACTCTTCCAACCTTAACACTTCATATACTTATTTTAGATACACTGGGCACAGTCTTGCCACCTTCCTTATACTATCCTCATCTCGGAGAAATTCATGCCACCATCATCCCATGCCTGGAATTATGCTTTCATAAGCAACATTCTGAATTACAGAAGTTCCAAAACTCAGGTTGAGTCCTTCCCGGCAAATCTGGCTTTTAAATTCCTTATTGACAAGATTGTTTTATGTTGACTCTTATTGGATCTTTGTAAGGACCAAAGGCTTTTGAAGATAGTTGAAAGTGGAATTGGCCCCAGAGGTAGAACTAAGACTGAACCAATATGTATAAGTTACAAGGAGTCAGAATCTAGAGGATTATAAGGAAACATTTCCTGGTGGAGCTACCCAGAAGGGAAATGGGCTGCTTTAGGAGTTCTTTTCTGCCCAAGGTCTTCAAATTTGATAATCACATGCTAGGGATAATGAGGGGAGTTCATAATTTAAGCATGGTTGGGATTAGACTTCTGGGCCTCTTAGGCATCTTCCAGTTCTAAGATTCTTGTAACACTTTGAAAAGGGTGCAGTTTTCTTATGGTTGCCATTCCAATTAATGCCAGTTTTTGTTCTGTTTGTTTCTTCCATGTATCTTTTCTAATGGCAGCCTATCTCTGCATTTATGTTTTGCCCCAAATGATATAATCGTTCGAAGTAGATTATTCATTGGAATGTTACATTTTGTGAACATATCTCACTGGTGTTATTATATAACTACATGGTATAATTGGGGTAAATCAGAATTATTTACAAATTTTTATGTAAATGGAGAAAAGTTAGAGGGCAGGAAAAGTTGCAAGAGACCCCAACCCTTGATATTTGTTAGGTAAATTATCCCCCAGTCTAGATGATGTCCTTTTCATATGCTTAGGAAAATCAATTCACTATGATATAATTAAAAGCCAACACATAGCAGTTTGAAATTTAGCAAGTTTTTTACAATATTATCTTTGATACAACCCTCTGTGTTGGTATTCTCATTTTATAGATGAAGAAATTAAGGCCCAGAAATTGTATATTGCCTGTACTTAGAGCTTTTATAACATTGGAGATAGAACTTGAGTCCATACATGAGTATGCTAAATTCATTGCCCTTTCCATTTTACTATACTACCTCTCAGTATAGAACAAAGTGATAAGGAAAATACAGGATGGTAGATTCAATATATAACATTTCTAAATGTCACTTTTCTTTTTTTAAGACTGTAATTTTTTTGTTGTTGGTAGAGGTCAGGAGTTTTTAACTTGGGGTCTTTACACTTTTTTATATTTATATTTTGATAACCATTTCAGTGTAATTGGTTTCCATTATAAGTTTATGTATTTTAAAAACATTCTGAGAAAAGGTCCACTGGCTTCACCAGACTGCCAAAGGAGTGCATGACACAAAAAATGTTAAGCAATCCTGGTATAGATTATAAAAAATTTTTTAAGTTTACACCTTATTTTTCTAACACCTTCATTTCCAAATGTATTCTTTCCTCTCCCCTTTCCTACCCAGGAGGCTGTCTCTCAAATAAAAGATAAAGTGGGAGTAGGGAGGCATTTCAGCAAACTAGCCAACACATCAAGTGAATCTTAAATTAACACTTGTGTGTCTATGCATATGAAACACTACACCTCCTCAAAGAGGGAGCAAGGGGCATTTCCTAAACTCTTCTTAGTCACTGTTATTCAGTATTCAGTTTTGTTTCATTGTTTCCATTTACTTTGTTGTACTCATGCATAATTTGCCTGGTTCTGCTAACTTCATTCTGCTTCTGTTCATATAAGTCTGAATTCTTTGTATTAGTTGTTACTTTCACTATGGTAATATCTTATTACATTGATGTACCACAGTTTGTTTAGCCATTCATCTTTGGTTGGGCACCCACCTTGTTCCTATTTCTTTACTACCATAGAAAAGTTCTGTTATAAATATTTTGGAGTATATGAGAGTTTTCTTTATCTTTGACCTGCTTGGAGTGCATGCTGGAAAAGGAGGTTCCTGGATCAAGGGCATATGGATATTATTGTTACTTCTTGTAATTACATATTACTTTCCCTAATGATTGCACTAATGCTACTGTTGGCTCACTAACAAGTTTGTGTTAGTGTGTCTGACTTTCTGCAGCCTCTCCAACCTTTAGTGCTTTAATTTTTAAAAATATCTTGAGATATTTCATTAAAATTAACCATGAACAGCTAGATTTTAAGTATTAGTCAATTTGAGATTCAATACAAGGCAACATACTAAGAGCCATAAGTGAAGTTTGTTTAAATTTCTGTTTTCCTTACCAACATTATTTTAAGAGGATATGTAAATATCCCATGAATGAATGAAAATCAAATTATGATAATGCTTTTTGTATAAACAAATTTATTTACTTTTAAAGTATGCAAATTAAAAAAAAATTGTGGGATTAGAGGACAAAGAATTATAGTTTAATTGTGACTTTGGACAAATTATGCTTTAATCTCCACTTTGCCTACTTAAATGGAGATACATTATCTCCTAAAATATTGATGGGGACTAACTGGTAAATATATAAGGCAATTTGGCAACATAAACTGGTTATATAAATACCATATTATTATGACTGTTCATTCAAATTCTTAGAGCTCAATGATAGTTATGGTAAATGCCTGGCTGAATTTAGTAGTTCTGGTTGTAAACTTAGATCTTATTAGATGAATGTCTCACCATAATGGTGTTTCAGTTTGTGTTTTGCAGAGATGAGGATGAGCATTTCATAAAGAAGTACCTATTCTCAGCTCTGTTGCACTGATACTTAAAAGTACTGCTTATTACTAATGTAATATAGCAAAAACTTCCTCTTGTTTATACATGCCCTAACTTCTGATTCTGTTAGGGTTTTTTTTGTTTGTTTTTGTTAAAGCCACTTAGATTAGTTTGAAATTGCCTGTTCTTTTGTAGGTTGTAGGGACGGTAGTCGTTCTGCTGTTTCAGTTGTGTCCTATTCTTTGTGACCCCATTTGGGATTTTCTTAGCAAAGACATTGTAGTGGTTTTGCCACTTCCTTCTGTACCTCATTTTACAGATGAGGAAACTGAGGCAAACATGGGTAAGTGACTTGCCCAGGATCACACAGCTAGTGAGTGTCTGAGGCCAGATTTGACTCAGGAAGATGAGTCTTCCTGACTCCAGGTTCAGAACTCTATCCACTGTGCCACCTAGCTGCCCAAAGGGGTTGTAGTGATCAAAAATAATGGGGACAAAAGAAAATTATTTGGTTTGTCACAGACACTGAATCTTCAAAGCCCTAGAAATTTTATGATAAAAAATTCATGATGAGTTTGTTGATAATGAAATTGGGCATGCTTGCTAGGACCTTTTGAGATTATTATCCTCCTTCCATTTCCCAAAACTAGATAAGACTTATAAAATTGACTTTTTAAAAAATTTTGGAAACATTTTTGTTAATCCTTGAATTTTGTATCTTTTAATTAGAAATTAGCATGACTTAGAAGTACGATGTAGAATATTTTTAAAGTTGACATTTTGTTTGGAATTTCCTTATATAAAAATAAGGAATCAATAAAAAAGTCAAACTTACTGACATATTTTGTTTTTGCATTATCTGTATTTCCCATCTTATACCTCTTTCTCTCCCTTCCTGCAGAAAGCCTTAGAACAAAAAATAAGTAGAGGGGAGAAATTTACAAAAATTAAGCAATATCAAAAAAAGTCTAATATTATGATAAAGCTTGGCCTCATATCACTATAGAAAGTGATATGAGAAGACATGTCCTGGCCCACTCTTTCTTTGCAAAGGTGAAAGGCTATTGGTGTGGAACACTGCTTTTGTTACTTTGTGTTGATGAGTTGGTTAGCATTCCTGTCTTTCCACAACCCATTCAACATTGAAGATTCCCATCTTTTGTCATCTTTGTCTATTTTTTGGGTGTGAGATTGAACCTCAGAGTTTTTTGATGTGCAGTCTATGTAAAACTTCTTTATCTCCGGTTACAAAATACATTGTTATCAATGGGTAATCAAGTTCTTCTTTGCATCCAGTATACAAGGAGACCAAATGGTACAATGTAAAGAGTGCTGGGGTTAAAGGAACTGGTTTCAAAGCCTGTCACTGCCACTTATTCTTGTTGTGACATTGGCAAAGTCACTTAACCTTTCTGGTCTTGAGTTTCCTTATTTGTAAAATGAGAGGGTTGGATTAGATGATCTCTGATGTCCCAGTTTTGAAGGTATAATTCTATTAAATTGTTACTAATTCAATTCATTTCAACATACCTTTATTAAATGTCTCCCGTAGTAATTGTTCTTAGTGGTTAAGATATACAATTTAAATTGTAGTCCCTGCCTTGTAGAGCTTATAGTAAGATGATAGAATATATACACCAATAAGTATAATAAGAAAAAACACATTAGAGAGGTTCAGAGTGCTGTGTGAAGATCTAAAAGGAATTCTACCCCTAGTGGAAGGGCAGAAGAGAATCCAGTAGTTCATTATGGCTGTAGTACATGGAAGAGGCAGTAGAGGAAGGTAAAAAGATATGCTGGCACTAATTGGAAAGCCTTGCATTTTAGGAGTTTGTTTTACTCTGTAGGCAGTAAAGAGCCATTTGAAGAGTTTGGTCAGAGTGTGATATGTTGTGATTAAATCTGAGTATGAAGAAAATAATTCTGGCAGCTTCAGCAAATGCTTTCACTGCTTTATTATTCAATGTTTGATCTATAATTGCCACGGTATATTGTTAAAATTGCTACTTGATAGGAAAAAAATGTCCAGTAAGACATTTGTTTGTATCTAATTTAAGTGCATGCATATGAATTTAAGATAAGTGAATCAAACTAGGAGTAATATATTACAGTGTAAAGATCATGGGACTAGATGTTAGGAGGCAATGGTGCTAACCTCAGCTCTACCACTAACTAGCTATATATGAATCTGGGGGTGAATTGCATGATGATTTTTCTTTGATTTCTTCACTTCAAAATTTGAAAAATGAAGGAAGTTATTATACCAGGTGATATCTAAACACCATTCCAGTTAAATTCTGTTAACCAGAATTAGAACTGTAGTCATTAATCTTTCTCCTGTTGTAGCAGCCATTTAAAAAACAAAACCAAAAATAGGAAAAGAAAAGTTTTGCTTCTCCTTTGAGTCTTTGTTGACATTTGTTCTTATTTTAATGATATACGTGCCTTGAAATTATCTGATATCCTCCCACCCAGGAACTGTGTTTTTAAAAAATTGATATTTTTTGTTTTTACATCACCTGAACTGTATTTCTTCTTCTGTTCCACCATACTTCCCAGGAAGTCATCTTTTATAACAAAGATTTTTAAAAACAGAGAAAAACAGTAACAAATCTAACCAAATCTTTTATATGCAGTGTTACATACCCATAGTTGTACCCCCCATCTCAGCAGTAAAGGGTGAATCGTGTATTCACATATCTTGGGGCCAAGGAATTTTAAATGGTATATATTATCTATACAGTTTTTGCACCATTAAACAAATGAAGAGAGAACCAGCCTATTTTGATGAATGGAGAGCTGGCCTTACAGTCAGGAAGACTTGGTTGAATTCAAGTCCCACTTATGACATATGCTGACTGTGAGAACCTGGGCAAGTTATTTGACTTTTTGTTACTGGAGGAAACACTCCAAAACTGCTAAGTTATAGAACAAAAGCTGATCTTCATTGGTAGAAGTGTCCTCACTAATAGCTGCACAATCATAGGTCTGGACCTAACAAAAACAAGACAAATGAGGACATTAAGGCACTGATGTTGTTACCTCGTATGGTAATTTAAGTATTTCAAAGTACACATAATTCAGAAGTACACATTGGTGATACAGAAAGAATGTAGGACTCAGAAGTCAGAAGACCAGGGAATCTTCAGAGGCCTGTTGTTATTGTACATGTTTGGACAAGTAACTTAATTTTTGGCTTGTTAGACTCATATTGTGTTATCTGTCTGTAACATGGAAGTTTTTTCTACCTTGCTTACCTCATGGAATTGTTGGAGCATATGAAAAAGTTCTTCAAAAACCAAAGAGGCAGCATGTTAAAGGATAGAATATGAGAGTTGGAATCAGAAAACCTAGGTTCGAATTCCAACTCTGCTCCTTACTATGTGTCCTTGAGCAAATCACGTAACTTCTTCTGAACCTCAGTGAAGTAGAAGGTATCGTGGACCCTTTTTCAGCTCTGTGATCCTAAGAAGTGCTACATGATTGTTCCTGTGAAACTTTTTCCTCACTAAGGGAGTAGATGGGGTAAATTGGGGTAAATTAGTGTAAAGCTGGGTAAGTGGTTTGCCCCAAGCTGGTATTTTAGTAAGCTCTACAATAAATCTCATGGCTTATGTTGTACTTTTAGGTTTTGAGACAACTGTGATCCATGAGCAACAAACTAAAGACCGAACACATGAGTTCACTCCTAATGAAAGGTAGCCTGACTTTCATGGAATATGTCAGACGAACCAGTGTGACTACTGCATGCATAGTCATACCTTCATGAATTAGTCACTGTTCTAAGCAAAACATGCAACAAGTAATTGATGCGTTTTTAATTGTCTATGAAACCATTACTGTGTTGCATGGCAGCTAGGTGTAAGTATTGCATGTCATAGTATTTACAGCCAGAAGATATCTTAGAGAGAATCTAATCTCTCTTGTTTTACTGATGAAGAAACTGAGGCCGAAAGGAAATGATTTTCCTGGTGTTAGGTAGTAAGTCACAGAGCTGGGACGTGAACCAAAGTCCTCCACGTTCTAAATCCAGCTCTATACCCTATCCCTGTGGTAAACAGACTACATGAAAGATTGTAATGAGTATTACTTTTGTGTAGCCAAAACACTTTTTTGTAATTCAAAATCATTGTTGAGTTTTCCTGCAAAATACATGTATATATCCACATATTTTCAAAGGACAAAAGTCCTGGATCTGACTTCCAACAGTTAGAGTTGGTTTGTTTCCTGCATCTTGGCCTCATGCCTTAGAGATACAATTCTTCTGTCTATCCTGTCAGTTCTCTTGAATTTCCTCCTTCTCTTTTCTTTCTTCCTCCCTTCCCTGTGCAATCCCTGTGTCACTTGTCCAACATGTATGAAAGGGACCGGGTGATAGTCATTTCTGAATCCGTGCCATCTGGGAGTCTTTGGTATAGGGGTAGAAACAAAGTGATGAGAGACCAAGACCATTTTGTGGGATCCACTGTTGGGCATTGCAAGCTTCATAGTCACGTAAAGTAAGAGATAAGACAACAGTCTTCTTGTAAGGTTGTGCTGTTTATCAGGTTTCTTTGGGATTCTTTAAGCTTCCTGCAGAAATCTTTTGCTTGAATTGTATAACAGCTGGGGATTTCAATTTTAGAAGTTCTAGAAAACTCAACTTTTTTCCATTCATTTTGAAAACTTGAAAATTTAAGTGTGAATCGTGAGCCATGTATATGTAGGTATGTTTTGCCCTAAAGAATGCAACTCTTTTCTTTGGTCCTCAGTGTTCCAGACAAGGGCATAAGAAGTTAATGAGACAGTGACAACATAATATGAGTAGAATTTGTTTAATTTCCAATTTGAAGCCCTATAAATAACATTTAAAATTATTGGCTATTGTAGGTTCTCATTTCAAGACAGGACGGAAACTGACTATCCCTTTGGGGTTGGGTTTTTTATTTCAAAGCAGAAGATATGTCTTCTGCTTGGTTTGGTACAAGGATATGGATGCTGAATTATTAGAGTTGTGAATTCATACTGACTGCAACTAGTTTATCCATTCAGTTGAATTGTATATATGAAGATTAGCCTGTGCTCAACCCTGCAAGATCATGGATTATTCATTCCTGATTACTGCTTTTCTTTCCTTTTATCTAACTTTTAGGAATTTTGCTATTTGTCATTTTACTTGTCAGTTTGTATTTATGGGAAGGGCAGGGCGATACTTAACTTATTGTGGCTTATCTATCCACAATAGAATTTAGAAATAATATTGATATGTAACATCTGCAGGTGTTTTAAAAATCATTAACTTCTAATTCTTTATCATTCTTCTAAGAGTTTTTAACAAAATGTGTGTTATTTCTCTTCCTGTGATTTTCTTGTAGAATTTTTTCCCATGTTCTTCAAAATCCCTTTTTGGGAGGTGGGGAGTGGGGATGGGGAAAGACTGTTAATTTGATTAGTTTTCTTTTTGTATTTTTGGTTTTAGTCTTCCCTTTTTATGATGTGTGGTGATTATCCCCTATTTTTTATCTTCAGTACTTGTTCACTACCATCAATTGTTCATTACTGACCTCTTGAGTATTAGTTGCCTTTCTGAGGGCTCTTACTGAATTAGAGGAACTAAATAATCATCTTGTCACATTTAGGAATAGTCCTTTTAATTTCTAGACATGTATAGCTTAGTGATTTCCTGGATATCTGTCTTATTATTTGGGATCTTAATAATCTTTATCCTGTAGCCATGATAGAACATGGTATCCTAGTTCTCACTTTAGGATGCTATTTTGTTGGCTATCAAAGATATCATTTGATTTTGTTAATGGAATATCATGAATTTAGGGCCAAAAATGAGTGTGAAGCTCTAATATCTTCTCTGTTTCTAGGAGAGGACCTTCTTTGCTCGCTAGGAAGCTAACTACCAGCCTTGCTGCCTGTATTGACTGATGAAATAAAGTGTGATGTCATGTTCTTTCCCTTAACTTTTACAATTAAATGATAACATTTTTAAGCTAAGACAATACTTATGATCTCAGAAAAACCCAAGAACTGAATTCTAGGCCAAGCTGAATAACCTTGTCCTTAAGTAGTATGCAGCTGGTAAAGGCAAGCTGTGATAAAAGGGAATTTTGCAGAATGTAAAAAGAATTAGATGGTGGAGCAGTGGATAGAGCACTGCCCTGCAGTCAGGAGGACCTGAGTTCAAATGCGGCCTCAGACACTTGATACTTACCAGCTATGTGACCCTGGGCAAGTCACTTAACCCCATTGCCTAGCCAAAAAAAAAAAAGTACTTAGATGGAAATCCATATGGTTCTAGTGCCACCTGAAAGCTATTGATTGAAAACCAAAGTTGGCTCATTAATTGAAGATTAAATTCTCAATTTAAAAATATACATAAAAATAGTATCTTATTTTACTTACATGGTTTTCTAGTTATGTTTTCCCCTGGAAAATTTAATATTTCATGATATTTTTCAAAATTATTTTATACTTTCTCCAACATGAATGAATTACTTCATAATTGTTCAAATTCTATTGTCTGAAAATAGAGTGGGTAAGCAACAAAATCATGTGCACTAAGGATTCTGTTCATTTGGTATGATACTTTGGTTAGAGAAGATAAATGTTTTGTGGTATTTCTCGAAGGATGTGCTCTGATAATGTTTCTATAATTTCATATTTTTCTCTCCTTTCTGGGCTTGTTCATTCAGTTCTGGCAACTACAACAAATTTTGGTAATCTTAATTAAAAAAAAGAAATTGTATTTTGGTCCTTTATGCCTACCAAATTAAAGGCATGTATATGTATATATGCATACATATTACATTAGTGATATGGTGTTTAATTGTGGATTGGTTTTTTTAGGATAATGCTTCCAATTTCATTTTAGTTGGGATTGTGACTTCACTTGTACATCTTTGATTTTCTTTTCTTTTTCTTTTAAATAAGTTTTAGTGATACTTTTTATTTTTATATCAGCTGTTTCTGGATATACTTTCCGTTCCCTACCTTCCAATTTACCAAATAAAAACGAGTAGGCAAAAAGCAACTGATACAGTTGATATTGTCTGACCGAGTAGACAACATTTCTGCCTTTGTGCCCTGCCTCACTGCTGAGAGCAAGAAAGGTGGAGTTCATTATTTGTTTTCAGAGACCATTATTGGTTTTTCAGTTACTTAGTAATTTGGTTTCCATTTAGTGATCTTTTCATGTATATTGCAGTAGTCCTTGTGTATTGTTCTTCTGGTTCTGCTTTTTTCATGTTGCATCAGTTCATATGAATCATGTTTTTCAGAATTTCTCATAGTTGACATTTCTTACTACAGAACATTTCATTACATTCATCTACCACAATTTATTCAGCCTTTTCCCATTTAATGGACGTCCATTCTCTTTCCCCCATTCCCACCGCATTTCAATGCTTTAATGGGAATTGAGAATTTCATTTTCTCCTTGAATTTGGTGCCCAAGCAGAATTGGGAGAATGCAGCCCCACTGAGCTAATTTTTAAGTGATCAGAGTGAAATTGAAATTGTTTCTTATTCCTTATAAACAGACATATTTCTCAGTTTTTCTTGACTTCTACAACAGATAATGGCATTAGGAAGTAGACATTAGGTTGCCTCAGTTTCCTCAGTGGTAAAATGGGGATAATGATAGCACCTCACAGAGTTGTTGTGAGGTTCAAATAAGACAATAATTGTGAAGCGCTCAGCATAGAGCTTGGCATTTAGCCCTATGTAAATATTAGTAGTAATAGTTGTTATTGTTGTTGTCATTATTACAATACAAGTATGGGGAAAAAAACTGTTTTGTTTCCAGTGTGAAACTTGTCAGAGTGTTTTTTTTCCCCCTATGTCTTTTTGGGTATGATTCGAAAGACAGTTTCAGAGACAGTTTGTACCAAATGATCAGCATTGTCCTTTGGGCATTCTGCTTTGACTGCTGCTTGCAGGGTCTTTTCACTGTTTGAACTCTGGCTATGAATAAATAAGTTAAAGGAATTGATCATAGTGTGAGAGATTTGTTTCATTTGACTGTCTCAGAAATTTATGTGGAACATTGAACAGTCTCTTCAAATACAGCAATTGTTATCAATCATGAAGACACTATGATAAAAGAATTGACTACTGCCCAATGTGAACAAAGTCTTTGTCTCACACTTAGTGGTGTGAGACCTCCCTGTTCAGTCATATCAAGTGAGAGATTTGGAGGAATGTGTTGAGATGCTGGAGATTAGCATGTTGTCCCCTTTATTAAATTTTCATCTCCTTGAGAGCAGTGACAGTGTTGTCATCTTAGCATTCCCATGACTGCTGTAGTACCTTACGCATACCTAGTGCCTTGCCCATAATAGGAGCTTAACAAATATTGAATTGGATCCTGGGAGCTTAATCACCATTTATAACATTGTAGCTATAGAAACACTTATTCCAATTTCCAAACAATTGACTTAACAGATGAACCTTTGTGGTGGAAAAGGGAAGAGGAGGAGACTGTTTTTCCATTTTAGCTTTGTTAGAATTACTTTCTTCAGCTAATCTTGCTTTTGGCATATAAATATATAAGATATAGTGAAAAAACTTACTAGCATTTGGGAGACTTGTGTGGGAAGGGTGGGTCTGGGTGTAGCTTTGAGAATTGTAAAAAACTAGCCCTAAATATTAGGCCTTCACTTCCTTTGTAACAGCTCCTTTTTTGCAGCTGATGGCTTATTATTGATCACTATGAAATTGTGGAACAATTATCTCTTGGGTTATAGCTATCATGACATCTTGCTGGAGCTTAAAATGTTTATGGGAGGTGTTTGATTAAAGGAGAGCCTTTAAAGACTTTTTTGCTTTTTATGATTGAAAAATATTTCTAAAAGTAGTTTATTACCCTCAATATATGTTTAGATCTTTGTTATAAAGAATTTTTAGCAAGATGATAAAGGCATGTTAAATTTTGAGCGGTCAAGACCTCAAGATAAATTCAACATGAGCACTAGGATTCTCCTAAAGATTATTAAAAAGCTATAAGCTTTTTCCTTAGAAGACTCTGCCAGATTGATGAGAACATGAATGAGAGCTTAGGGGTGAGGGGAGGAAATGTTTGAATGTTTTGGGTGGAGGCTTCATCCAAAGGACTTCTTTGTGTGTGGGATTCTTTCGGGTCAAGAGAAGTGTCCACATAGATCCCACTATTACCAGAGAATACATGAATTTCTTGCTATCCTTGGTAGTTACGAGTACTACTATGTGAGATCTAATCTGATATCTTCAAACTACATTGGGAGTAATATAGATAGATCAGTATTTGAGAAAGTAAACACAGAAATACTTATTATGTCAGTCAGTGAACATATATTAAGCACTATGTGCCTTGGCCCTGTGCTAACTAATAGCTGGAGATACAAAGAAATGCAAAAGACAGTCCCTGCCCTTGAGGAGCTCACCCTGTAATGCAAGAGACAACATGCAAATAATTATGTACAAAGTAAATATGGTATAAATTGGAAATAATCAACAAAGAGAAGGTACTAGAAATAAAGAGGAATTGGGAAAAGCCCTATAAAGGGTGAGATTCTTAGTTGGGGCTTGAAGGAAGCCAGGAGGTGGTGCTCATTTGCCTGCCAAGTACATTAGAAATCAGTATTAACTCTTTTGAGGGATTGTAATTTTTTGTTTTTGTGCCTCATGGAGTGCATACCACCTTTGCACATGGCACAGTTTATTGAATTGAGTTGGGAACCTTTCCATGACTAATAGGCAATGATTTCTAGGGAGAGACTCTGGCTTGAGTAAGACCCAGGCCTACTTGTTCAGGGAAGATGTTCATCTCTTTAAATTCTGTGATTAACTAATCGGGGTGAATTTGGGGGCATTTGTACAAATCCATCTCTTCAACATTATTGACCCAGGAAGTTGAATCATTAATCTTGTTGTGTTAATTCATGTTTGTTGTCTTTCTCTAGGGAATTTATCTGAACTTGGGGGGTGGGGGGAGTGCTAGTGAGAAGTGCAAGAATCATTGTTATTGGTGCCTTTTAAAAAGTGTGTTGTTATCTTCTCAGCTTTGATATGCTGTATCCTCCCAAGTTCAGTGGGAGTTAATGAAGATTGATTTTTCTCAGGATAGCTACCTGAAGCTGGGAGGGAGGAGTTTCCTGATTCTTAGTTCTTAGTTCTCGTCTCAAAAGGGAGAGAGGTGTGCGGTGGCTGGGGATAGGGTTGAGAGAGAAGTCATAATGTCTCTGTTTATTTTCTTGGCCTTGGACTCTATTTGGGGGCTAATTTTAGGTCATTTCCCTTTTGGGAATTCCAGTGACAGGTGAGATTCCCCAGATAAATAGGTGTTCCACTATTTTCCTCACTTATGAGTGAATCTAGTGAAGTAGAATTATAATTAGCATGACTGGATTTAGATTTTTGTTCAGTCATCTGACATTTGTAGAGATATGGATTGATACCATCATTATATATAAATAGTATATGATTGATTCATTTTAAGTATTTTTCCTACCCATATAATTTCTCTCAAGTTAGGATAATTATAGTTCAACAGACTCAGGAAGGACCTTGTCGTGGTTCTGTTGCTCATAGCATTATTTGCTATGCTAACGCTTCCTGTGCATGCTGCTTTGAAAGCAGCCTGATGTTTAGGAGAAAGGCAAATGGAAAAGTCTTCTTAAACTGTGTTTAGCTATTTATCACATATTTTATGTTCATATACTTTGGTTGTAGTTTATGCTACAGAACTGAAGATATGAAGTTGGACTACATTCTACCAGCCTTAATAAAGTCAGCAAATGTTAAATTTTAATATTACTGATAATGTACCTAAAGAAATCGGTTTGGTTTTACACTGAATTGTAATCATATGCCATATGATAAGGGTATTTGATCTTAAAAGCGTGCTGATGAAAAGGAATTGTTCTAATGAACTGGCCAAAAGTTTATTTTGGAGTGCCTGGAAAGGTGATAGGTTCCTTATAATCTGGAGGTCTTTAAGCAGAAGTTTTGATGACTACTTTGTTAAATATATTGTAGTTGAGAATTTCTCTTATATGTGGGTTAGACTATATGGCTGCTAAGTTTATGAGCCCTGAAATTCTGTGATTCTCTGGAGTATGTCATATTACCCAAATAGTCTTACCATTTGAAGTTATACTCACATAATTATCCAAAGGAGCAGTTCTCAAAATAGAGGGTAGACATCCCTAGATCCTTTATGGTGGTTCATGAGGTCAAACCTATTTTTACGTAATAATACTAAGACATTTTAACGTCTAACATGGGAAATATTGATAGAGCCCTTATAAAAAAAAAACTCTAGGGTGGGTTCCTCAGTTTTTAAGAGCATAAAGAGCTTTTGAGGCCAAAAAAATTTGAGAACTGTTGCTCCAAAGGCATATCCACTTAATATAATATGAAAAACTGATGTTTTTTTAAAAAAAATGCAAATGTGGGTTTGTTGTGAAGGAAACATGGACTGGGAGTTGGATTAGGCTAGGGCCTGTGGGTTATAGGGTCACCACTAGGAAATCAGGTATTCCTGAGAAAGGTCATTTGAATACATAAGTTCAGAAGAGTGAATGAAGTTCAAAATATGAGTTCTGTAAAGCTGAGGAAAAGAAATAGGAAAGTGTTTTTCGATAAGATTATAGTTATTAACTGAGTAGATGCTGTGGAAGAAGATTCTAAACAAAGAGACTGAGAGCATTGTCCTAAGATCTACAATAGATGAAATCAATTGTACTGGCTGTGCCACCAAGCAAGCAGCTTTATAGTAAGGGGTATATCATTCAGTCATTCTAGTTCTTAATTTCTTTATCTGTGAAATGAGGGGTTTGGACAAGATGATCTCAATATTCTTTTTAGCTCTACCATTGATATAAGTTTTGATGAATTGTGAAGTGATGACAGAGACTTTTTTCTCTAGTCTTTTATACTGGTAGGTTTTATCAGAGCCAAGGAGAGGCTTACTTAACAATTACCGTGGTTTAATTTTGGAGAGTGTATGGTAACCTTTCAGAAAGATTTCTCTGTAAAGAACATTTGTGTCACTTCATCCCAATTGCCTCACCAAAAAAAAATATTGTGTATATGGTATAGCAAGCAGAGTTGCACTTTTTTACACCTATACTAAATGGTTCCTAATTATATTGCTGTCTAAATATTTCATGTATACTATCTCCCTTCAACCTTATTATCTTCCAGTGTTACCCTAGAAGGATACTCTGTTCAAAGTAATTTATCACATCTTATATGCATGCAACTCCAGTTCTGAGCCTTTGCTAAAACAGTTCTTGTGATGTGAAACGTTTCCTCTCTTTTTGTTGTACTCTTCTTTTAAAGCCCTTCTGAAGTCCACCTTGCAGTGGACTTCTCTGATTGAATTGGCCTTACTAGTCATGTGACACATATCCTACTTCATATTGTTCATTTCTTAGTGTCTTTTCTTTCTCCCTTCTCAGACTGTAAGAATCTTGAGGACAGAACAATAGGCTGATTATCTTTCCATCTTCCCTTGTTGCCTAGCAAAGTGCTTTGTACATAGCAATCAATAAGTACTTAAATGGTTGTTGAATGAATTTTTGAATGTTACATTTTAATGTTTGGTGTTTCTTCACAGAAAGTAATGACACTGTATGTGTGGTACAGTTCTAGCACTAACTTGGTTTGTGATAAGTCTCCAGATCCATATTTTCAATTGTCCACTGAACACACCTACCTGGATAAGCTACTTCAATATGACCAAAACTGAAGTTGTCATCTTTTGTCAAACTCTATCCGTCCTCCTGTCTTTGTTTACATTGTTTCTCCCATCGTCCTCCTAGACATTCATATTTAGTCTCTAAATTTGCTCTGATTTTTCCTCCCCACATCTAATCATTTGTCAGATCCTATGGTCACATTTTTTTTTTTTACAGTATCTCTCGGTCAGCTCATCCTTTTCATACAATATACCACCTTAGTTTAGGCCTTTATCACTTTTGACCTTGACTGTTGTAATAGCTTCCTAACTGATCTGCCTCCAGTGTTTCTCTTCTCCAGTCTAGCTTTTGTATAAAATAGAATGGTACAGCTAAGAGGCTAGTCACAGTAGATAGTTTCTGTTTTCTGAGCTGTGAGGATAGGAGATATGAAAAAAGAACTAACAGATTACTACAGGAGTCATTCTTACAACTAAAAGACTGACTGCTAAAACCTTGGGACTTTGCATTATGGCGTTGGCAGGAATCTGATAATTCCAACTACTATCTTAGGGGAGAAAAGCTTACCCACCCAAAATCCTTTGCCCAAATAGGTTTTTCTTGTTTGCAAGAAAAACAGAACAAGAATGAGGGACTAGGGAAATATTCTAAGAACCTATAGATATTGTGCTATGTGACATGTATTATATTTGTGCAAAATGTATTTTAATGCTTCGGTTAAACTCTGTCCCTACAACTACTCTTGGCTCTGATAGGAGAACTTGTACATTGTCTTGCCTAATTCAGGCCTCCACCTTGTTTTCTAACCATTTCCAAACCGTTTCACCTAGTATCTTATTTATATATTGTCTTGACCCATCAGAATATAAACTCCTTGAGGGCAGGGCCTGTCTTGCTTGTATTTGTATACCCAGCATTTAGTACAGTGCCCTGGCTGTCAGTGCTTAATAAATTCCTTATCCATCTATCTGCTAGAGAAAGTGAAGGATCTAGAAGAATACCTTTCTACTGTTCCACGGAAAAGAAAGAATGAAATGTTTATTGAAAGATTGGAAGAAGTGCTTATGGAGAAACAAAAAGGCAAAAATAATCAGAAGAGGCATTTAGTTTATCACCAAGACTTGGTGACAGATTGTGCTAAGCCCTGGGTAAGCGAGTTTGGATTAGACCTGCACAACTTGGCAGTTAGGGGCCAAAATTAAAACAAGCTAAACTTCTTTGGGCCCCTGGATAGGTTAGACTAGAGACAGACTGACGATGGTTGGTTGCCGCCAGTCACGTGACAGAGTGAGGTGGCAACTCTACATTTTTCGCAGGTCACCTGAAATCCTTTTGTGGGCCAGATGTTGTGCCGGCCTGTTCTAATCCATCTTCCTCTCCAAGCCCGCTTCCCTACGGTGTGGACCACTGCCCCATGCTGTGCTTGCTTTTTAGTTCTGAACTTGTGTCCCTCCTCTACCTCTCCATAGCAGTGGTGAAATTGTACTTAACAATGATGTAGGCCAAGCCGTATGTTGTACAGGCCTGGTTTAGATAAAGTCCAGAGTTTTTACCCTCATGAGGCTTAAAATCATGGTAGAATTCTGATATTTAATGTATAACTTTATAGATAAGTGTCTATTACCCTGAAATTGTAGATTTTAATATACAGTATCTTTTAGGTAATCTGTAACATTGGTGCTGGTATCCTTTGATATCCTTCTGATATCAAGTTTGGTCATAACGTCTCTAGATTTTAAGGAAGTAAAGAACAGAAGTGACTCTCTTCTTGTGGTTTCTAGTGGTTTGATTATAACTAGAACTAGAAGCAGGTCTTGTTAGAGGTACAATGATCTGAGAATAGTTTCATTATGCCATTAGCTAAATTAGGGTGGCATTTTAGAAAATGACAGTTCAATTCTTTGTCTTACTATACCAAGAAATATCTTAGTTATAGTAGTGATTGCTTTTTAAATGAATATCCTTGTCATTATGAAGATGACATGGGGGAGGATGGTTCAAAGTATGTTAGAAAATAAAATTTAGGTTTAAAAAATGAGAAGTTAAAATTTTATAGACTGTTCAGAAGGCTTGTGCCTATATATCATGAATATATGCCTTTCTTTAAGAAGAGACTATTAGGGTACTGGAGATGACAAATATCAGATAACACTACAAAAATGAAACTGACGATATCTTAATAATGATGATAATAACTAACATTTCTATGGCACTTACTGTGGGCCAGACACGTGCCAGGCACTTTACAATTATTATCTCATTTGCTACTCATACCAATCTTGGTAGGGAGGTGCTGTTATTATCTCCATTTTATGGATGAGGATAGTGAGACAGGCAGAGGTGTAGTGACTTGTCCTGAGTCATGCAGCTAGTAAGAATCTTGGGCCACATTTGAACTCAAATCTTCCTGACTCTAGACCTGGCACTCTATCTACTTACTGCATATCAGATAATTACCTTTTTCAAAAAACTTTTTTTTTTCAATTAACAAGTGCTATTTTCTACTCATCTTCTTATTGGAAAAAAAAGGGGAAAAATCCAAATCCTTGTAATATATACATAGTATAACATAAAAAGAAAAGCAAGCTCTATGAAATTTGCAGTTTCTTATATGTGTATCTGTTTGCTTTATAGTATGTATGGAAATATTAATTTTATTTAGTATTTGTAAAATTTAGAATAAAAAGATAAGACAATATTATATCTCTTTCTGCATCTTGAGTCCATTATCTCTCTGTGAGGAGAGGTGAGTAGCATACTTCATTGGTTCTCTGGAATTTGTGTTTGGTCACTGCATTAATCAGAGTTCTTAAGTCTTTTAAAGTTAGATAAATGACTTCTTCCTAATGTGGGAGTTGTTTCAGAATTCCCTGTTTCTGTGCAGTTGGACCATTGGCTAGTTAGAACAGAAGTTAAAAACATCATATTAAAAGACAGGATAAAAATGAGAAGAATACAGAGAAGTTTTTTTATTGTATTTTTTTCTGTTTTTGAATATTTAAAAATCATTATTAATTAATTTATTTTTAGTTTTCAACATTCACTTCCACAAGATTTTGAGTTCCAGATTTTCTCCCCATCTTGCCCCTTCCCTCACTATGGTGTGCATTCTGGATACCCCTTCCCCTAATCTGCCCTACCTTCTGTCACCTCCCCCCTTCTCTCATCCCCTTCCCTTTCTATTTTCCTGTAGGGCAAGATTTCTATTGCCTTTATATCTTATTTCCCATGTGCATGTGAAAACACTTTTTAGCATTTGTTTTTAAAACTTTGAGTTCCAGATTTTCTCCCTTCCACGCTCATTGAGAAGGCAAGCAACTCGATACAGGTTAAACATGTGTAGTAATGCAAAATACTTCCATAGTAGTCATGTTGTGAAAAACTAAGTATATTTCCTTTAATCCTATCTTGCCCCCCCATTTATTCTATTCTCTCTTTTTACCCTATCCCACCTTAGAAGTGTTTGCTTCTGATTACCCCTTCTTCTAATCTGCCCTCCCCTCTATCATCCCCCTGCTCTCTTGTCCCCTTCCCCCCTGCCATTTTCCTGTAGGGTAAGATAGATTTCCATACCCAATTGAGTGTGTATCTTATTCCCTACTTAAGCCAAATCCTATGAGAATAAGATTCACTCATTCCCTCTCACCTTCCCCCACTTTCCCTCCACTGTAAAAGCTCTTTATTGTCTGTTTTATGTGAGATAATTTACCCCGTTCTGCCTCTCCCTTTCTTTTCCCAGTATAATCCTCTCTCATCTTTTAATTTTATTTTTTAGATATCACCCATTCATCTTCAACTCACCCTGTGCTTGCTATCTATCTATCTATATCTGTATATTTTTCTGTCTGTCTGTCTGTCTATCTATCTACATATAAGTTTTTTCCCCTCCAACTACCCTAATACTGAAAAAGGTCTCATGAGTTACAAATATCTTTCCATGTAGGAATGTAAACAGTTCATCTTTAATAAGTAAGTCCCTTATGATTTCTCTTTCCTGTTTACCTTTTTTATGCTTCTCTTGAGTCTTGTATTTGAAAGTCATATTTTCTATTTAGCTCTGGTCTTTTCATCAAGAATGCTTGAAAGTCCCCTATTTCACTGAATGGCCATTTTTTCCCCTGAAGGATTATACTCAGTTTTGCTGGGTAGGTGATTCTGGCTGTAATCCTGTCTCCTTTGACCTCTGGAATATATTCCAAGCCCTCTGGTTCCTTAATGTAGAAGCTGCTAAATCTTGTGTTATCCTGATTATGTTTCCACAATACTTGAATTGTTTCTTTCAGGCTGCTTGCAATATTTTCTCCTCAACCTGGGAACTCTGGAATTTGGCTATAATATTCCTAGGAGGTTTCCTTTGGGGATCAGTGGATTCTTTCCATTTCAGTTTTACCCTCTGGTTCTAGAAAATCAGGGCAGTTTTTCTTGATAATTTCTTGAAAGGTGATGGGCTCTTTTTTTGATCATGGCTTTCAGATAGTCCAATAATTTTTAAATTATCTCTCCCTGGATCTATTTTCCAGGTCAGTTGTTTTTCCAGTGAGATGTTTCACATTGTCTTCTATTTTTTCTTTTTTTGGTTTTGTTTTACAATATCTTCATTTCTCATAAAGTCACTAGCTTCCATTTGTTCCATTCTAATTTTTAAGGAAGTATTTTCTTCAGTGAGCTTTTGGACTTCCTTTTCCATTTGGCCAATTCTTCTCCTCATTGGCTTTTGGACCTCTTTTGTCCTTTGGGTTAGGTTATTTTGTAAGGTGTTATTTTCTTCAGTGTTTTTTTGGGTCTTCTTTAGCAAGCTGTCAACTTGTTTTTCATGATTTTTTTGCATCACTCTCATTTCTCTTCCCAGTTTTTCCTCTACTTCTCTTATTTGCTTCTCAGAATCCTTTTTGAGCTCTTCCATGGCCTGGAACTGATTCATAATTTTCTTGGAGGCTTTGGATGTGGGAGCTTTGACTTTGTTGTCTTCTGGTTGTATGTTTTGATCGTCTTTGTCACCAAAAAAAGATTCTGTGGTGTGACTTTTTTTGTACAGTTTGCCCATGTTCCCAGCCAATTAATTACTTGAGTGTTAAACTTTTTGTTAAGGTAAGGGTCTGCTTCTAATGTGGAGAATGTACTGTCCCAAGCTTCAGGGGTTTTGTGCAGCTATTTTCAGAGATTCTTCTAGGGACCTGTAAATTTTCAGTTTCTTCCAAGGTGGTATGATCAAGGGTGAGGTGTTTACTCTTTTTTTGGTCTGTGCTCTGGTCCGTGAGTGACCACAAACACTCTTTTCTGCCTTGGAACTGTGAGAAGGATTCTCTCTTCACCACCAATACAAGCTCCACCATGCCAGCGCTCTTCCTTGCCCCAGGAAAGCCACCCAGAACCGTGACCCAGATCCAAGCATGGGTAAAGCAAGAGATTCCTGCCTCAGCACCAGCAAAGATATCTCTGCAATCCCTCTCTGGTCAGCCACTTCATTCCACCTCAGTCTGTGGGCAGAGCTCTGGAAGCAGCCTCTGCCCTGGGGCTGCATAGGGACTGGGGCTGGGACTGAGATTCTCTCTCACCCTGGTCACAGACTTTTCCTACTGACCTTCTAGGTTGTCTTTGGCATTGGAGGATTGCCAAGTCTGGAAACCACCACAGCTCTCTGTGATTAAGTCCCACGAGGCCTGCTCCAGATTAACTGCGGCCTGGTCTTTGCCTGCATGCCCATGCTGAACTGAGCTCCTCTCCTAGGCCAGTGCAATAGCCCTTTCCAATCAACTATCCAAGTTGTCTTGGGCTGGAAATTTGTTTCGCTCTGTCTTTTTATGGGTTCTGCTACTCTAGAATTTGTTTAGAGCCATTTTTTACAGTCATTTGGAGGGGTTTGGGGGGAGATCTCAAGCAAGTCACTGCTTTTACTCTGCCATCTAGGCTATGCCCTGGGAAGGTTTTTTAAGTTGACATTGAAACAAGCTATCAGTGGTTGAAACATTGGAATTGGACAAAGGCAAAAATGCTGACCTTGATTATCACTACTTCATGAACAAGTTTATCAGTAATCAACCAATGTCCATAGGAAGAGGGCCAGAAAGGTACAGAAATTGCCTTGGTAAGTCTTTTTGCAAAGTGGAAAGTATGACAAGCAAAGAAAACTCTAATTCAAATACAATCTTTTATAAATCTCTGTGGAAGAAGGTGACAAAATTTCACTTTGTAAAGCAACAAAAAAGTGATAGAGGTACAAACAAGTTTGCAGAAAGCTAGACTCCATGAAATTATGTATCTCAAGAGCATTAATAGATGAAATTGACAGGAGGACAACAGATACCACACAGAACAGTTTTGTACTCTCATATATTGAGGGTATCTTTGATGAACGTACGTGAAAGGAGTTGGCATGCCTTTGCCAAAAATCTATAGTAGACCACATTTTACAGTGTCATTGTCAACTGAAAGGTGTAGAGAGTACAAGATGCAGCTATATGTTTGTGGGTTAGCCCTACTTACCTTTAAAAGAGTTTGGGGAGGGGGCGAAGTGGGGAGAGTGGGGAAGCCTAGGCATTTTCCTCTGTAGAGCAAAACATGCTTAGACTTCTCTTCTTAAGGAGTCCCTTATACATATGTTAAGCCCATAAAAGATTCCTTGATAAATGTAACCAGAGAGAGCTCTCTCTGTTCAGTTACCTTCTGATTTATTAACTTCAAGTAAGAAGGCATAAGACAGATACACATCTTCATGCTAAAATTAGTCACTGTCCTGAGATAGCCTGAGCAGGATCCAAATAGAAGAGGGTTTTCATAAAGATCAGAGATTCTTAACTTTTTTTTTTTGGTCACAGACTCCTTATGCACACTGGAAAATCCTTCTCAGAATGTTTTTAAATGCCTGAAGTACATAGAATTACAAAGGACACTAATTATAGTGAAATACAGTTATCAAAATATTTTTTAAAACAAGTTCATGGACCCTAGGTTAAGTACCTTTGCTTCAAGTGGTAGAGTCTGCCAAATATCCCTGTTCATAGCTACTACTGTGCTGAATGCATCTATTCCCAAAACATTATAAGACCTTTTCTCAGAGATCTATGATTGCTCAACATAGACTTAATAATCCATATTGGAAAAACTAATTGGGTAAAAAATGCTTATTGTGCAGATTGTGACTTGCAGTTGGAAGGCCAGTCTAATTAGTATGTCAGTATATATATATGTCTAGGATAGACACTACAGATTGATCATGAATGAGACCCAGAATTGATTAGGAGGAATAAAGGGATCTCAGTAGCATTTAGGAACTTGTACAGTACTTTTCTAACTTCTGAGATGCACCATAGCACAGTAGTCTGGCTTTTTAACATGGCTGTTCTGTGAAATGGTTCTGTATTGTATAAATCTTAGAATACCATCAACCTAGAATCAAAGTTAGAAGTTAACCCCTAATGAGATGCAGAGTGGGTACAAGTTAGCTAAAGTATATTTCAAATGATGACTGCTGCACAAGAACTGCCATTAGGGATATTATCCTGCAAATATAAAATTAGATTTGATAAGAAAGAATTTATAAAGTGTTTACTGTGTGCCAGGCACTGAGCTAAACAATTGGGACTACAAAAATGCAAGCTAGAAGATCAGAAAAGGTTTTGGGCTGTTTATATGTTGAGAGCAAGGGGGTAATAACTACATAGCTTAAGTGGCAGCACTGATATCTGTGAAAGGGAAAAAGGCCCCTAATATGTTGATTCGATTGATTAGACATATCTATGGGTGAATATGAATAATAATGGGGCAGCTAATTCGCACCTTGGATAGAGTGCCTGGCCTGAAGTCAGGAAGATTCATCTTCCTCAGTTCAAATCTGGCCTTTGATACTTAAAAGCTATGTGATCCTGGGCAAGTGACTTAGCCCTGCTTGCCTCAGTTTTTTCACCTGTAAAATGAGCTGGGGAAGGAAATGGCGAACCACTCCAATGTCTTTGCCAAGAAAAGCCCAAAAGGAGTCACAAAGAGTCAGACATGCCTGAACAACAACAACAAATAAGAATCACTGAGATAAATAGGTGTATGTGGATTGCAGTTTGTACCAAGGGCAGGAATACATGTATTGATGAAATCATGGATCCACTGAAGTAGCCTTAATTTAGTAGTTTATTTTTTAAGACTAATTTTCTGATGATTATTTGCATATGTTTGAAATGTTCTGGCTAGTTAAAGTGGAAAGATGAAATGTTTGACTAGATATAACATATTTGCCTAATGATTGAATAAAACAGCTTGTTCTTTGTAAAAAGGATCTCTTTAAAAAAAAAAGGCATAAAATGACCAGAGCTTTTTTATAATAACACTTGGACAAGTCAAATGAATCTGTTTCTTAAAATATGCACTTTTTTTTTCTCCTTGAAAGCAGTTTGCTCAGTAATCCTTTCTTTTAAATACCTTTTTTCTAGTAGTCATTGACACCAGCCCTTCAGCTGGGATCCTTTTTCCAATGTGTCTTAACCATTCATATTTACACTTAAATGTGGATGGAAAAATTCATTTCCCAGAGCAAGAATGAGAAGGTAGGCAGAAATTAGATCCAACACCAAATGACTTACTATTTTCCACATTTCTTGTAGTAGATTTAGTTTCTGTCTTTAATAGTTTCCATTGTCTTCATTTAGCCTAAAATGAAATCAAAGATATCAGTTATTAGTGTTAAAGACAAATAAATGATCCCAAATGAAAAAAAAGGTGTCTACTGTAATGTAATTATTGTTAGTGCTTACTTTATGTTTTATTCATTCAGCAAATATTGAGAGTCACAAAAAGATTAATAAGACAGTGGCTTATGCCTTGAAAGTGGTAAGGGGGCAGCTAGGTGGCACTGTGAATAGAGCACTGGCCCTGGAGTCAGGAGGACCCGAGTTCAAATCAAGCCTCAGACACTTGACACTTAATAGTTGTATGACCCTAGGTAAGTCACTTAACCCCAATTGCTGTGCCAAAAAAAAAAAAAGAATTTATGATGTGGTAGGGGAGGTGTAATGTGTACAAATAACTAATGCGTGGCATTGTGTGATAAGAATCATGTTTCACCAGAGTTCAGGAGGTAACATTTGGGAATTATTATATATATAGTGCTTCAAAGATGTAGGTACTATAGAAGATATTAGCCACATTTTTATAGATGAGGAAACAGGCTCTGAGAGATTAGGTAATTTGTCTGTGGTCTCAGATTAGTAAGTGAGGCAGGATCCAGTACTCTACTACCTACTCCACATTAGTAAATAAGTGCTGACAGGGAGAGACTGGGGCAAAGGGAAGGGAAAAATATGGATATTCCATTTGGGATTCCAGTGAGTCTCCATTCCAGGTATGGGTATAGTAAGCATTCCAAGAAGGGATAAGCTTGTGAAGTTTTGCTGGAGTATAGGATACATGTGAAGGGAAACAATAAACATTCTTATTCTGTTCTTCCTATTGTACTAAATACTGAGGATATAAAAAAAAAAAGTCCCTCCTCTCAAGGAGTTTACATTCTAATGGGAAAGGCATTATGTGTATAAATAAGTATGTACCAGATACATACAGAGTAGGTGAAAAGTAACCTTGGAGGGAACTGTGAAAGGCCTCTAACAGAAGGTAGCTTGAAAAAAGTCATGTATTCTAAGAGGTGGAGGGGAGGAGGGGAAGGTATCCTAAATATGGGGAAGAGGCAGTGTGAAAGTAAATAGAAGTGTCGTATGTGAGTTATAGGTAGGCTAGTATAATGTGGGAATATGGGTCTGTGGAAGTAAGATGAAAGATAGGAAGGGACCAGGTTATGAAGAGTGTTAAATGTCAAACAGAGAAGTTTATATCTGATGCTGGAGTAATAAGGAGTGACATGATCAACCTATTCTATTTTAGAAAATTCACTTTGGCAGTAGCGTGGAGGATGAATGGAGTGGGGAAAACTTAAGGCAGATACCAATTAGGAGGCTAATTGGAATGAGGTGTTGAGGTCCTGAGCTAAGGTGTTAACTGTGTGAGTTAGTGAGGAGGGTTTGAATGCAAGAGGTGTTGTGGAGTTAGAAATGACAAGATTTGGCAAATGTTTGGATACATGGAGTGAGTGAGAGCAAAGAGTCAAGAATCACATCAAGAATGTAAATCTGAATAACTGAAACATAGCTTTGGGACAAATTATGATGCTTGTGTGAACTTTTTTTCAGTAAGTAAAGAGGAGTAATTCAATCAGAACTATACTTCAGTTGGTTCAATGTAGTGCCTAGAATGGATTAATGGAAGAGCATTAACTAAAGCAGCGATTCTTAAGTTCTCTTGGGTCATGAAATCTTTGACAGCCTGATAAACCCTATGGATCCCTTCTCAGAGAATGCAAAATAAAAACATAGAATTACCAAAAAAAAAATTATATTGAAATAGTTATCAAAATATTTTTTTTAAAACCCACATTTAGGGGTCTCTGAAATCTATCCATGGACTCATTGGAGGGGGGAGGACATGGTGCCCTGAGTTAAAACCTTTGAATTAGAGGAGGAAGAGACCTGTGGGTAATCTCAGTGAAAGGTAATGACAGTCCATACTAGGGTAATGGCAATGGAAAAGAATAGGAAAAGTTTATTTTAGAGACAGAATTAAAAGGGCATGGTATTTGGTGAGTGTGATAAGGATTAAGTTGGAACTACTTACCTTCTAGGATCCCTTTCTCAAATTTCAGCCAATTCTACAAAGTTTATTAAGAACCTAAGAATATCTGTTATTGGGGGGAGTCATGAGAGAGGAGTAAGCCCTCCTATCCTCTTGTTTAAAAATTCAGGTGTTGAAAACTTACAGAAAGACACAGATGTGAATTTCACATGGTAAAAAGGCAGTTTGGCTTTTGAACTGCACTGGAAGTAAAGGAGTACTAACAATGACTTGTATGCAAGAAATGTTCTAGTGGCATAATAAAAAATTTGTAAGGTTAGAAAGGAGGTAGGCCAGTCAAGTAAGTTGTAATAGATGGAGAGATGAGTGTTTCACTGTTTTCTGTGAAATGTTGAAAGAACCATAGGAAAGTCTGTCTGCAACAAGTCTGATGACTCTTTCCTAGAGGACTTAGAGAAAGACATGCAGGGATGAAAAGGCATGTGTTCCACACAAGTAGAGTGAGTGTTAACATTTATAAGATTGTGGATCCATTGGAATAGAAGTATTCTCAGTTGAAATAAGTCTTTAATAAATCAGATGTAATCTTTTCTCCATAGGAACTGAAACCATGAGTCCTAAGCACACCTATAAGACCTTATCTATCCATATTGTATATTCATTTGGAGCTGAAATCCATGTTCTCCACATTGGACTGTTAGATGAATATGTAAACATCCAGGAGTTGCTGTCAGACTATTGTCACATGTGAATTTGATCATCTCAATCCTAGGCTTTAAAATCTTCGATAGCTCCTTACTCTGTCCCAAATACAGTTTAAACTCCTTTGCCTAACATTCAAGCCCCCTGATTTGTCAGTGTGGTGTAGCAAATAGCAGGTCTTGGCAAGCTGGAGCTAGGAAGACCTTGGTTCAAGTTCCGTAACTGGGAAAGTGACCCTGGGTAAGTCATTTAACTTCTCAGTGCTCTAAGCTATTCTGTTCAGACTGTGAGTTGCAGAAAAGGTGCTTGCTGACATTGCTATCTATAGACTGGAGTTTGTCTTGGAGTTCCTTATAGCAGTGAAATAACAGATTCAATCATTGTCCTTTATTCTCCATATTCTATCTAACATATTTGTTGCTATTGTCTGAACATACACGGGGCTTTCCTGCTTCTTTGCCTTTGCTGTTCCCTTGGCCTGGAATGATCTTTTCCTTTAAAACCCATCTCTTATTCTGTCTCCTCTGCAATATTCCTTGTCTACTTTTCATATTATAAATTCAAATTTATGTGACAAATCCCAGTACCCAGATTGATGCCTGATAAACCTATGAGGCAGGAAAGAACAATAGGTATTTGTTTAGTGCCTATTATGTTTAAAGCACTACCATAGGCACTGGGCATAAAAAGACATGGAGAAAAAACCCAAGAAGTCTTTGACTTCAAGGGACTTAAATTCTGTTTGGAGGACATGTGTGTGTGTGTGTGTGTGTGTGTGTGTGTGTGTGTGTGTGTGTGTGTGTGTGTGTGAGTGAGAGAGAGAGTGTGTGTGAGAGAGAGAGAGAGAGATATGAAATTTGTACAGTCAGATAAATACAAGGTAATTGGAAAACAGTGAGCATAGTGAGTGATGGGGAATCAGTAATCAGGGTAGGCTTTGCCTTGAGCTAAGCCTTGAAGGAAGATAAGGATTTGAGAGGGGAATGCGTTCTAAGCATTGGGAATGGCTTGTCCAAAGCAGTTAAATAGTGATGAAACTTTTAATTTGTTCAGTAATTAGTACATAGTCCAGTTTGACTGGAACATAAAGGAAACAAAACTCCCACGATTTTCTTAGTAAATTAGGAATCTTTAATTTACTAAAATTATTGGAGTTGGAGAGTTCCAGTATGCAGCTAGGGACTTGAAAATTTTTGTCACAGCTTTTATAAGAAATTAGAGATTTGCTTCATATAAGGTCTCCTCTAGTTTTCAGTAAAGGGTGCTTTATTTGAAATTCTTAATGTGATCAAGGGAAAATGAGTGTAGTTTTTAAAGATGTCAATTTATAGTTTCTGAAGGCTTTTTTTCATATGCAATAGTTGATAGAGAAATAGAGGATGTGCAGAATGTGAAATAAATATAAATATCTCATGATCAAGTGGAGTAAGGCATGAGATTATTTTTGTTTTGGGACAGAATACAGGAAGAAAGCAGTATTTCAGGAATGATGGAATGTTTTGTCTGAAAAGTGCAAAAGAAGACTCTTTGAGCTGAGTAAAGATGGCTTTATAGGTTTAATGCAACAAGCCTTTATTGAGGACATTTTTACATTCTATATATAATACCATAAAATAGTAATAAAATCAGTCACTATAACTAATTGGCATTCATGTTTTAGAGATTATAAAATACTTTGTTTAAAATTCCTAACTTTTCCCCCACAACAACCCTTTTAGATAGATATTCCTCACTTAAGAACTGTGATTTGTTAATATGGGTGATTTCCTTTATCATTGCAAGTTTCTACCCTTTTATGTATTAGTAGATGGTCTTTGAGAATTTCAGTGACCAAAAACTTCAACATCTTTAGGCTTTTGTTGTATTGAATTTCTTGGAACCTAGCCTGACTGGCCCTGGGACAAGACACATAAGCATTTTCAATGCTACCAGACCTTGGGCTTTGCTGATTTAGCCTTTGTCATGATAAAATATTAGAGGAGGAATATATTGTAAGAGATAAATACTATAGATACTAGTATTCCCATTTTACAAATTTGAAACCCAGGGCACCTGGAAGTTAATTAACTTGCTGATGTGTACAATGCACTGTGTGTGGTAGGCACTATGGGAGATACAAAAGTGCATAAGATAATATATATTGATCCTTAAGAAAAAGGTGGAATAAGAATTAAAAAAAAAAGAAAATATTAATCAGATGAACTGCAGAAATGTAGTGTGGATTCCATACTTCTGTTCATATTCCTCTTCCAATAGTTTAGAATGTAAGCTCATTAATTGCTTGGAGCTTTAATTTTTGCCTTTGCATTCTCAGCCGCTAATGCTGTGCCTGACAAATTATAGTCACTTAACAAATGCCTGTTGAGTAATTGCTTAATAAGCAATGTATCTCTTGACCTCAAGGTCATAGACCTTGATCTAGAAGTTGTGTAGGATCCTGTTTTTATAACCAAAAGGGACTTTTAGGCATCACCTAGTCCAATCCTCATTTTATAGATTAGCAAACTGAGGATGAGAGAGAGGCCAAATGACTTCCTGTAGTCACACAGCTAGCTTTTTGAGATCCCTTTTGGTTTGCCTCTGTAAATATATTGGTTATCCATAAGGAATCTGAGAGAGAAAAGCATTCTAGCTTTGATTACCACAGGAACAAATTTGCATTCATGCCTTTACTTTTTCTTTCAAGCTAGATAATTGATGCATTTTACCTGATTAATATTCACCAGTAACCTTCAACTTGTACTTGCAGTTACAGTTCACCTAATAAGTAATTTTAAAATGATTTCCATGAGTCATTAGATAAATATTGGTAGAAATAATGCGTAAAAATAACATCTTAAATCCTAAGAAAAAATGTCTGTTCTATCAGACAAGTGATTTATGTCTCCTAGAAAAAGAAGTTTCTAGAAATATGAAACATTGGCGGAAAATGTGCATGTTTTAAGTGACTAAGTGTACTTGTATTATAATATAATCTAGCACAGCGGTGGGGAACCTGTGGCCTCGAGGCCTCATGTGGCCCTCTAGGTCCTCAAGTGCAACCCTTTGACTGAATCTAAATTTCACAGAACAGATCTTCTTAATAAAAGGATTAGTTCTGTAAAACTTGGACTCAGTCAAAAGGCCTCACCCAATTATTCTAGCACATTGTTTAGGATAGTTTCTATATGAATGGAGCTATAGTAATTGTTTCTCCATGTTGTCTGTGTTTGATCTATTCAAATCTGTGCCTATTTAGGACCAGAGGATTTTGTTAAGTAGAGTTTTCCTTAAGTCATTTTAGTCTTTAAAAAAAAAAATAAAGTGCAAAATAATTATCTGTGACCCTTCGTATGAAGCTAGTTGTTTCACTAAGAATTGTATTGAATTGAGATAGGGCTTTGAATTAGAGTGTAAATCTTTCCTGCAGCAGTTTAAATAGGCTTATGCTGTGGGAAAGCAACCTGAACTAAGTGTTTAATATAATTGTACTTTTAGGTGAATGAAGAGCTTGCTTTGACACAGATGAACAAGGCTTATACGATTTTTCATGCTTCCAACATGTGGTTCTTGGGTTTGGTGATGGCAGATCCTTGTAGCTTCTGGGGTCTGGTATAATCTGAACCTTCATAATTCTTCCCTTTTGAATAAGAAAATGTTTTATTAAATATTCTTACTTTACTGGAGAATAGTATTAGTCAGCATAATAATTCCTTAAGCCTTGAAAAGCATTTAACATCTTATCTCAATTGATCTTCGTTATAGTCCTGTGAGCTAAGTGCTATTATTATCACCAATTTTTGTATAGGAAGAAATTGAAGCTGACTTATCCAAAGTTATATAAGTAAATGTAGAAACTGGATGTGAATTTGGGTCTTCCTGACTTCAAGTCTGACTCTGTACTTTGGACCACCTAACAGACTAGGAATACAGACATTCGTAGATTTCTCTGACATCCTCTATTCAGCTTCTCTTGTGAAATTCCTCATTTGTAACATATTGCAGCCTTCTTACTCTCAGCATATATCTTTTCATTGACCTTTATGCTTTACTTGACTTAACTTCTTTGGAGACTGACTTACAACCATATTATCTCATTGGAAGAACATTGGTGTTATGTTAAAAAAAAAACGGGCCTTTATTCCAGGAAAAAAATTTGGAATCATTAAAAAACAACAAAAAACTATCCATTTTCTCAAAGGCAGCGTATCCTCTCTCTTCCTTTTCAGTTCTGGGCCCAGCTCATTATCCATTTGCAGTATCTGTCTAAGATACATATTTTGAAGGATACGCTCTATAGACTGCCCATTTACCTGCTTATCATAATCTAGATAATAGGTATTCTTTACCCACTTAATTTTCCCTTGATGAATAATTAGGCTGAACTGTTTTGCATAATCATGTATTTTACAAAGGAGATTCTATAGGGTTCTGGGTTTTGATGTATCTGTAAGATGTCCCATTTAAGCAACAACATCCAGAAGTCTTCACTATTTATAAGAAATCCCTTTTTGATTTTGATTCTGCACTGAATATCTACCATGTCTGTGGCAAGCATCTCTTTACTTGTTTTATGCTTGATATTAATTAATATTAATGATTCAAATATTCATTTAATTGATCAGTTAATTGATACTAATGATCAGAGGGTAGTAAAAGTTACTTCATTTTTATGTCTTTCAAGTAATCTTTATGGTGATTTTAACATCAGTCTTGTTGGAGGTAAGCCATTTTATTCCCCCAAATCAAATGTCTAACTAGTCAATATTATAGACTAATGTGAATAGAATAATTTCACCTCAGCCCAGTGAAAAGTATTAGAGGGAAAAACAAATTTAAAGAGAGCTTAGCTTAACAAATGGTCTAAGCAAAGGCATTCCAAGGGAATGTAAGAATGTAATTAGGACAATAAATAGATGGAAAATAGAATTGTAAAAATTTATATACTGTCACAAACAGAGGAACTACTAAACTTGGAATTTAATATCACATTTCAAAAAATGCTATATAAAAAATTGGAAATGATTCTGAAGAAAAAGATGGAAAGAGCATTGGATCAAACCAAATAGGTAACAGTTTTAAAGATTGTCAAGGTGTCTGAAAGAAGAGAAGATCCCGGGGCAGTGAGGTGGCATAGTGAGTAGAGCACTGGCCCTGAAATCAGGAGGACCTGAGTTCAAATTTGGCCTCAGACCAAACACTTGACACTTAGTAGCTGTGTGACCCTGGGCAAGTCACTTAACCCCAATTGCCTAACCAAAAAAAAAGAAAGAAGAAGAAGAGAAGATACCAAAGACCACAAATGTGCATAGTATATTTCATTAAGTTATGTTCCCTGGGGAATGTTATTTTTTTCCTTTTTTTTTTAAGGAGAACTTTTATTGAATTTGCAAAGATAAAGACATTTTTGCTCATCACACAAACTAAAGAAGGTAAAACCTAACTAAATTTAATTTTAAAATTAACACCTATGCTTAAATACAAACTTTTTTTTTTTTTTGCAGAAGCAATCTGGAACTTTGATGAAGGTATAAGAAAGGAAGAGTCAGACTTACATAGAAAACATTCTAGACCACAGAGGCTCACATATGTAGAGTTGGCATGAACCTTAGAAGTACCGTCTCATTTACGCATTTTACTGTTGAGGAAACCTGAGAGGTTAAGGGGCTTGCCTAAGGTCTAAAACAGCAGAGCAGACATTTGTGCCCAAGTCTTCTGACTTCCATTTATTTGTCAGTTCTTCCTTTATTTTCATCAGTATGTTTGTTATTGAAATTGATGGAATCTTGTGATAGTTCCAGCTTTATTTAGTTTATTTTTTGGAGCTTTAAAAAAATCTAGATCTCTTCATTTGCTGCATAATTCATAATGTTCATTATGTTGGAGCTTTTTTTTTTTCCCTTTTGCTTGGATATGTAATTTATGGTTAGTTACTGAAGGTCTGAGGCCTTACAGGCTGAGTTCAACCGGAAGGCCTCTTATAAAATTGTTTAAATGCAGCCAGATCACACTTCCTAATTCTCCATTGATTAGTCATTGTTAAGTCAGACTCCCTGTACTTAGATTTCCCCAGCCCCATCTGTAATATTGATATTGTACCATACACGGTTTCTAGTGAGAAAATCCAAATACAGAAAGTCAAGATAGATGCCTTTTCCTCCACCTTGCAGTCCGTGATGATAATCTTCCAGACAAATAGAAAGTACCACCCTTAATGGGTTTCCTATACGAGGGGGAAAGCATTTGGGGTTGCTGGAGAATCAAGCATCCTCTTTCATTCTGGGCCTCAGTCTTCCAAGGGACAGTTTAACTGGACTCACAGATTTATTGAACCACCTTGGGTTTGAGGAGCCCTCAAGGGGGGGAAAAAACTTGGGGTCGCATGAGATTAACTCCTCCTCCCGAACAAATGCACGTCTAGTTTGACTGGAAGATGTAGAGAATACATGGTAACATATTGCTTATTGTTCCTTGCCTTGAAACTGTACATAAATAGTAAGGAAGAGATAAACTCTGTCTTTTAAAGTAGCAGTGATACTATGTTCATGCAAATATCCCTAGTGACATCAAAAAGAAGAGGAATTTTAGAAAAAGGTGGAAAGGAACTTAAGAGCAGAGTTGTTGCTGAACAGAAAATTTCTTTAAAATGTATTTATGTAGTTCCTCTTCTTTAAGGATCAGAAAGATCCTTATAAATACAAATTATTATAATATATCTATATTACAGATAGGGGTAAGGAATCTAAGCACAGGGCCTTTGACTTAACAATGAATAATCAATGGAGAAATAGGAAGTGTGTGATCTGACTGTATTCAATTAGTTGGCACATAATTTGATTTTAAAATGATTAGCCATTCCTAGAATATTAATTTTAGGGGTATGGGAACAGGGAAAAGAAAATAAATGTCTTCAGTTCTGCTTATTACTTAGAAAAAAATCTCATTTAAGAAAATAATTTTCCTTTGTCACTCCATTGCTTATTTTCTTCCGTGCTATTTAATTTCTGGTCTTTTAAAAATAAACTGAGTTGCCATTTTGGGGAATTTTTATTGTTCAAATGTGGGAGTGGTTTATTTTTTCTCTTTAAAAAATTGTTTTTCCTTTTTTTTATTTGACAGGCATCTCTTTCATACTTTCCTCCTATTCTTTAAGTCATTTGGGTGTATTGAACAATAATATATTTAGCATAATCTTGCAATTAAGTCTGGGAACAGAAGTTTTAAAGTTTAAAAGTAACATGAGTAATTGTATGCTTGTGATCACAGTTGAGAGAATACATAGTGCTCTGAAGAGAAATGAAAAAGTTAACATTAGGAGGCCATGAGATCTGATGGTCTCTATTTCTTTTTTACCTTAGAGGTTAAGTGACTTACCCAGGGTCACACAGCTAGTAAGTGTTACAGAATGAGGCAGGATTTGAACTCAGGTCCTTCTGAATTCAGGGTCAGTGTTCTGTCCAACTGCACCACCTAGCTGCCCCAAAGTCTCTATTTCTTATATGAGGGTTAGGTCACAGACAGATTTCCTTTTGCAGTAATTGAGAATTGCTTGGGTGCTATCTGCTGCTGTAAGACATCTTTATATTGCAATTTAAATTTTTTTTGAGGGGGGATGGTTACTTGCTACTGGAAATGTGAGATTACATGACACAGTGTTTCTTGGAAAGGGCAAGGGCAAGTGCTTTAAAAGAAGGATTCTCATAGCTGGTGTCACCAGGTTGTGGTGAATTATGTAATGTAGGTTCTTCCATCATCCTCACCTTTCCTTACTTTTTCAGAACTGAAATAGATCAGAAACTCCACAGAAGGTATTTGTGAATTATGTATAGGAGAAAATAAGCCTTGTTGCTGAAGCTTAATGGAACAAGGAAATAGAATAGATATGATAGCTAATATAGATAAGAGATTTTGCATCCCTCCTCTGACACTTAACCAGTTGGATATCCAGAGGCAAATCAGTCAATTTCCTTGAGGCTGCAAATGGAAAGTATAAAACATTTTTCCTGTAAAATGAGGTGAATGATACCAAAAAGGGAATTATGTCACAGTATTTTGGGGAGGCTCCAATGAAATGTGTATTTTAAGTGCTTTGTAAACCTAAAAACACTATAATTGTTATGTTTGGGGGTTCATTCCAACTCAGTTTTTAGATTTTACAGTCACTTTTATGTAGAGTTTTTCTTTTCTTTTTTTTTTTAAAGGAAAATTGACTAATGTATGGGAAGCTAGGTGGCATACAGTGGAGTCAACCTTGGAGGCAGGATGATCTGAGTTCAGATCCTGCCTAATACACTTAATAGCTCTGTGACCCTGGGCATGTCACTTAACCTCTCAGCCTTGGTTTTGTCATTTATAAAATGTGGTTAGTAATACCTAATTCACATAGTAGTTGTGAGGGTCAAATGAGATAACATGTAGAGTGCTTTATAAACCATAAAGCATTGTATAAATACTAGCTATTAATAAAAATGATGATGATAATAGAAAGTTAGTGTTGAGCACTAAATGTTTCTCTGTTGACTTCACTAATTAATCTCCTTAACTTTCTTTGCCCTACACTGATGGACAGCTGGGTTTGGATGAAAATAGTCTCCTCATGTGTGGTAAAATAGAAGATACTTGGATAGGATGAGACGTCAGTCAAATGTGTAAGCCCCTGCTATGTATGGGCTTGGCACTGTGTGGATGTGCCAGACTTAAACACCTTCAGATCTAAAAAATATACACCAAGGCAGCGTGCTTCCTATCAGATACTGGGAAGTTAAGGTAATTATACTTCCTCTTGGGGATACTATAGAAATGTAGATTGGGTCAAAATGATCTCTGTTAATTCTATTTCGTGAAAGCATATAAATATAGATGCTGTATATGGGGTAGGAAATGAAAATTATTTTTGATATATAGGTTTTATGACAGTAGGATAACTCACATTTATGTATTCATTTCTAACCATGGAAAATGTTTTCCTGCCCTACTCGTACACAAACAAAATATATGTTTTTTACATAAGAGTTGAGTAACCTGGATGATATCAACTAGTGATCCTGAGATCTAGCCTCACAAGTTTCATGTAGCTGATTCTTGTGAAGTCTGCTCTTAAATCTCTCATTTCTGCATTAGAATGTTACTTTACATTCTAAAGGATTACAGACAAAGTTAACATTTTCTTTATTGACTTTCTACATATATTGGTATTCAAAATGAATTGGTTGTTTGAATGGTATGAAAGCCATGCCAGGAACGTATATTTGCATGGTTCTTTGCTTTTACTGCAGACTAGGAATTTCTCAATGAGGGAATTTTGGCAAACTTCTTAGATAGATGATAGTAAAAGCTGACTTTTATATAATGTTTTGCATTTTATAAAGTCTAAAATTTCAAGACCTTATTCCTTAAAACTGTATTATAAAGACCAGGCTTCCTTGTTAGTTCATTCATCTTTTCTTCTAGGAAAGATGAGTTATAAATGTAACTTTGGTGGAAAAAAGAATCATATAATCAAGCCTAATTAATTTGGATTCTGCTAATTACAAATTTGTTTTAACCAGAATTGAATTGAAATTACCCTTTATAGTGACTAAAAAAAAGTTAATACACAGATGCAATAAATTTTTTAAAAAGTTTTAAAACTAAGGAACAAATTGATTTTTAAGTACTCTCCAATATTTGAGAAGCACTGTTGACTTATAATTGACATGCTAATTACACATCATTAATTAATTTTCCATAAGGAGACTAGTCAGCCTTTGTCAGTATTTTGTTAGACTAATTCTTGATACTGAATATATTCAAAAGTAGAGTGACAACATTTCCTGTAAAATATTGATTGGTTACTAATTCCACTAAGTTTTTCTCTCACAACAAATGCAATTTAACAAAAGTTAATCACATACTAAGTATAGCCTGAGCAGCAGGGAGACCATACTGGACCGGGAGTAGATTTCAATGTCAGGAAGACCTGGGAGTCCAGCCTGTAATGCATACTTGGCTTTGTGACTCTGGGCCATGGAGATCTTTCCGTGTCTCTAAGCATCTTTTGTAAGACTATATGTTGGGGCAGCTAGGTGGTGCAGTGGATAAAGCTCCAATGTTGGAGTCAGGAGGACCTGAGTTCAAATGTGGCCTCAGACACTTGACACTAGCTGTGTGACCTTGGGCAAGTCACTTAACCCCAATTGGCTCACCAAAAAACAAACAAACAAACAAACAAAAAGACTATACCTTGCTTTGCAGAAGTTGCCTGTCTTCACTGATAAAGGGAATTTTCCTCATCTGGAGTTTTATTCATGAATTTAATCACAGTTCTTGACAAACAAAATAGTGTACTGTGTGAGGTTCTGGGGAAATGGAAAGTTTTAAGCATGACTTCAGTAGCTTTTACAATCTAAACGGGACTTAGAAATATTTAAGTACTGAAGAAGTGCAAAACAAAGTGCTTTGTGTGGGGAGAATGGATGTTACTGTCTCGGGGAACAGGCAAGACTATTCTTGTGGAGTCACACACCTGAGTTACACACAGGTAAGAGGAGTGTGGTGTTGAGGATGATTAAGCAAAGGAAGGATCAGAGAGGAGAAAAACCAGGAGAAAGTAGTGCCACCAAAAGCCCAAAGAGGACAGTGCATCTAGTAGTATAAAGGTGTCAACAGTGTCAAATGCAGTAGAAAGGAGAAGGATTAGGATTGAGAAAAGACAGTCAGATTTGGCAATTAGGAAATTATTGGTAACTTTGGAGAGAACAGTTTGAATTGAGTTTATGGAAGTCATCTTTCAAACTGTAGACAGTTGAAGAGTGGGGGTGGGGAGAGAAATGATAGCAGGGAGTATAGATAGCTTTTTCAAGAGATTGAAAGGAAGGAGAAGCCATTTGTTTAAATTCAGCCAGTGTTTGTTAACAACTTACTCTATGTCTAATATTGTTCTAGGTGTTAGAAATACAAAGACAAAAGGAAAAGTAGTCCTTCCCCTCAATGAGCTTATGTTCTTCCTGGCATTTCAGTATACAGATGTATAAAAATTATAAGAAAATTTCAGGATAGAGAGGGTACTAACCAAGGGCCTCAGGAAGAGGCTTCCAAAACCTTGAAGTTGTGAGGGATTCTAAGAGGTCAAGAATTCTAGGCATGGGGTTAGTGGAGACAATGCTGAGACAGGCCAGTTTGATTGGAAAACAAAGTGTGTAAAGGAGGACAATGTAGAATAAGTCTGGAATGATAGGCAGGAGACATCGTGAAGGGCTTTAAATGCCAAGCTGAGGAGTTTGTATTTGCTTAGAGTTACATTAAGGCAGTGTAGAATTAGATCTGAATTCCGTTTGATGTTTATATTCAGCTAATGAAACTTGGGGATTGCCAAAGATTGAGTAATAACAAGAGTAAATGCTTGAACCTAGCTTTGGACTCTATGGCTAGTTCTTCATTTATTATGCCATGCCTCTTTAAATTTCTTAAAGTTTAAAATTTGGATTCGGTTTTCTCCATTGCACATTAATTTTATAGTAAGTTATTAATCCATTGCACTTTGCCAATTTTGACATATCTCCTTTCTCTTCTGTATTTGGTTTGTATCATGATTAAAGTAATGGTAATAATGATAAGACTTATAAATAATGGCTTATAAATAATGCTTTATTTGAGCTTTATTGTTTTTTGACTCCAGGTTAAGTGCTCTTATCCTAGGCTACTTCTCAATAAGACTAAGATTGTCTGACAATAGAAGTAGCTTATTTGTAGCTAATTATTTTGTACCATCAGTTTTTTTGTTTGTTTTATACTTCTTCTTTTATGTATGGAAGGGACCATGAAGTTGAAAGAGGAAAAGAACCCTGGATTCAATCCTCCTTTCTTATCATTTTTTAGGATTAGGATTATAGGCTCATTGGTTAGATCTGAAATGGGTTTAAAGGTCATTTTAGTTCAATTCCTTCATTTTGTATGTCAAGGAAACTGAGGCTTAGATACACAGCCATCATGTTCTCTGTGAGTCTGCTCTTCTCTAGGCTAAAAAACCCCAGTTCCTTCAATTAATGCTGATATGATACGGCATGGCCTCAAGGCCCTTCACCTTCTCTGGATATGATAGCTATGTTCAAATATTTGAAGGATTGCCTCCAGGAAAGGGGATTTAGCATTTTCTGTCTGGCTGCAACAGGCAGACCCAGAAGTAATGTATGAAAATTGTGAAGAGGCAAACAACTTTCCTAAAAACATAACAACTGGGCTACTTCACAAAGTAGTAAATGGGTTCCCTTTCTTTGGAGGTCTTTAAGGTGTTAGATAAATTGTTATGGTGATTCATCTTCATTAAGCATTGGACTAGGTGATTGCTGAAGTCCTTTCCAACTCTAAAATTCTATTATTTTGTGACTTCTTATTGTTGAAAAAACCTGACTTAAAATCCTGGATCTGTAATTTATTAGCTGTGTGACTTTGAGTAAGTTACTTCACATACCTGAGCCTTAGTTTATTTGTGTAAAGAAAGGATAATGATATATGTCCTTTGTCATGTTACGGTTTTGCAGAAAAACAATTCCTGATACCTGAGAGCTATAGAAATGTGAACTATTATTCATCATAAGGAAAATTTTCCGAATAATTTGAGCTTTCTAGAAGTGGAATATGCTGCTCGATGATGTCATTGAGTTCCTCATTATTGGAAATCTTGAAGTTGGAAGTAAAGGCTTGATGACCACTTGTTTAGGGACATGGTGGAGGAACATTTTTTAAAAAATTTTTTTTAGAATTTTTAGGCAATTGGGGTTAAGTGACTTGCCCAGGGTCACACAGCTAGTAAGTGTCAAGTGTTTGCTCTGAGGTCTGATTTGAACTCAGGGCCTCCTGACTTCAGGGCCAGTGCTGTATCCACTATGCCACCTAGCTGCCGCTAGGAACATTCTTTAAATACAGGTTAAACTCTAGAACTAGGTGATTTCTCAAAGTCTTATCCAACTATAGTATTCTATGAAGCATTGGTCATACAACCAGCTCCTTCAGTTCCCTAATCTAACTGCTTAATTTTTAGTCATCAAATTGTTGTTTATTTTCATTTAATAAGGATTTGAGTTTCAACTGTGTATAAAAAGTCCAAATAAAATCTTATCCGTTTTCTCTTTATTTTAATCTTCTTTGGACACAATGTTCAGTATCCTCACATTTCCTTTACATAAATGAGCAGTAATCAAGATACCTTTTTGCCTACTTTTCTTTAAGGTAGTTTAAGTTGTTTGATGGTCAGCAGATATTTGCTTAGCTCCCACTATGTGCTAAGCCCTATGCTTGTTCCTGAACCTCCCCAACTGGCAAAATAAAATTCCTTGCCCTCAAGGGATATAGTCAATTTGAGAAGAGGTCATAACAGCTGGGAGATCAAGAAAGGTTAGATTAAGAAAGGTTTTCTTTAGGAGAGCTGAGCTTAGAATGAAACTAAGTATTTTCAGAGGGTGAGGGGTGGGGGAAGAGGTATTCTGGATAGGGGATGTGCAAAGGTATAGAAACAGGAAATGTATATAAGAAGTAAATAGCAAGATGGCAGGTTGAGAACTTAAAGAGTAGAGTAATGTGTAAAAAGTTGGGAAAGGTAGGTTGGAGCCTGGTTTTGATGGTCTTTAAATGGCCAATAGAGGAGTTTGACTCTAGAGATCATAGAAAACCAGTAGAGTTTGAGAAGACCATGGTCAATACCTGTGCTTTAGGAATATTACTTTGGCAGCTGTGTTGGACAGGGGAGAGACTTGAGGCTGGGAGACCAATTGGTATATATTTATGGTGGACCCTGGGATGCTGAGAAGTGAAAGGAAGTTATTTTAATAGATCAGGCAAGAGTTGCCTGCATGCTTTAATACTGAAAATAGCATTAGCACTACATTTTTAAAGTTAGTATTATTAAATGATGTCATAGGGAAAACGACGTATTATTTTTGTTAAATTGATTTCTAGTCCTGACTTTTATAAGTACTACCTTGGGACCTTGTATTACTTTAGCTCTCTGGGTCTCAATTCCCATATTGTTAAAATAGGGATAATGACACTTCCTCTATCTACCTCACCTGGTTGGTGTGAGGAAAGAACTTTTGTAACTGACAGTGTTTTTGGCAGATGTGAATTACATATAATAAATGAAGGGGGTAGAATTAAATTATCTTTTTGGTCACATTCTTTTGTTCTAGCTGTGTGCATTTAATTTGCTAATAACATTATTTTGTTGTGGTGTGGTCAACCATGACTTTTGTTTTTATTCTGAACTTAAGAAATAAAACAAGTATTTCTATAATAAAGTAGAATGGAAAAAAAGGGGATTGCACCTGAAACTGCAGATCTATTATGTACAACTCGCTCTTCCTTTAAATATTCAAGCTATGTAATTTCGCCCCCCCATTTCTTCATCCCTTGTCTACCATTAGACGTGTGTGTGTGTGTGTGTGTGTGTGTGTGTGTGTGTGTGTGTGTGTGTGAGAATTCATCTTTCTCTGGATGCAAACAATATCTTCATAGGACCTTAGTAGTTAATTTGGGTATTTATAATGAAATGACTTGGTCACTCAAGGTTGTTCTTAAAACAGTATTGTGGTTACTGTATACAATGTTTACTTGGTTCTACTCATTTTGCTCTTCATTATTTCGTGCAAGTCTTTTCTTGTTTTTCTAAAATCTTCGAGTTCATTTCTTACAGCTGAGAATAGTTTGTTTTTCTGTCATGAACATATGCCGCAATTTGTTTAGCCGTTCCCCAATTGATGGGCATCTCTGAAATTTCTAGTTCTTTGGCACCACAAAAAGAGCTGCTATAAATATTTTAGAACATATAGGTTTTTTTCCTTTTTCCCTAATCATCTTGGGAAACTTGATAATGGTATTGATGGGTCAGAGGGTGCAGTTAATAACTCTTTGGGCATAATTCAAGCTGACTCTCCAAAATGGTTGGATCAGCTCACAGATCCACCAACAATGAATTAAGGTCCCAATTTTTCCACATCCCCTCCAATGTTTCTCACTTTCCCTTTCAATTTTAACCAATCTGCTAGGTGTAAAATGATATCACAAGGTTGTTTTAATTTGCATTTCTTTAATCAATGATTTAGAACATTTCTTACATGACTATAAATTGTTTTGATTTCTTCATCAGAAAACTGCTTGGTCATATCCTTTGACCATGTATCAATTGGGGAATGACTTGTATTGTTATAGATTTATTTATAGCAAAGTTCTTTATATATTTGAGATATGAAGCCTTTATCTGAGGAGCTCTCTATAAAATTTTTCCCCCAATTTCTGCTTTCCTTCTGATCTTGGCTACATTGGTTTCATTTGTACAAAATCTTTTCAATTTAATGTGATCAAAATTATCCATTTTACAGCTCACAACACTCTCTATCTCTTGTTTGTTCATAAATTGTTTACCTATTTATTTTTTCCAACCATGATTTGAATAGCACTAATAAAGTATTCTTTGTAAACTAGTCTTTCATTAAATAGCTTTTAATTTTCTGAAAATGAAAGAGTGTTAGGTAGATGGTTTGCTTTCCTCCAGTTTCTTTGGTGACCATGAGAAGGGTAAAGCAGTTATAAAAAGAGAGAAAAATATCTGAATTGGCCTTAGTTCTTAACTCTAAAACTGTGCAGTTTTTCGGGTAGCTTTTGACCGTGCCTCTTTGATAAAAATTCAGTAAATTTAATTATAATTTAATTCATTTCAGAAAGCAATTTTAAAATGCAATGTACTGTTAGCTGCTGAGGTTACAAATATGAAAACAACATAAATACCTGCCAGCAGGTAGCTTTATATTCTATTGGAAGGAGAAAATTTGTACACAAATGTTAAATATTGTGTACATTCAGAAACCAGGGAGTGTTGATTAATGATTTGACGTCAACCTAGAGGAACTACTCCAGTGGAGTGCCACACATTAGTGTTCTTGACCTGGCTTTGTTCAATACATTTAAATCAATTATTTAAATGAAGGCTTAGGTGGTATACTTATCAAAGTTGAAGATGGTACAAAGTAGAGAGGGTTAGTTCCTACTTGGATGATAAAAGTGGAATCCAAAGATACCTTTCCACACTGAAACAGTGTGCTGAAATGAACAAATTTAATAGAAACAAATGTTTTACACTTGAGTTAAGCACAAGTACTTGATAGGGAAATGTCAGTAGAGAGATATTATTGATCAGATGACTAAAGGGTTCTGTGGATTGCAAGCAACTTGTATTTCATCAGTGTGGGGAACTAATCTCAGTATAGAAATTCCCTTGACTGATGCAGCTTGTCAACTCCTTCATAGCTTAGAGTTGAGTGGAGGCACTGAGATGTTAATTGACTTATCTTTGGTTTTACAGCTTTGAGAGGCATGGCTCAAACCCAGGTCTTCCTGACTCCAAGACTAGCCCTTTACACTATACCTCTCTGTCTCAGACTTGGCTACTTTAGTGTATTGTCCAGAGCAAAGGGAGGAGACAGTCTTACTGCAGAATTAAGATTATGTTGTGCCCGATGTAGGGCATCACATTTAAAAATTGTCAAGCAGCAAACATTAAATACCTATTACATGCTAAGTACTGTTCTAGGTGTTGGGATACACATACAAAGAGTGAAACAAGATTTATTCTCAAGGAACTTACATTTTAATTATGTTGACAAATTATATTTCTAGAAACTGTGTCAGGGATGATAGCTTGTAAAAGGACTGGAGATGGGTGGTGTGGTGAGAAGTTCTCTATTGGGATATTATAGTCATCTTCAAATGATTAAAATATAGAAGAAAGGATTGCATGGCCCTAATTTAAGGGAACATATTTTTCCATTCAACAGAAGAAAAAATGTCCCGATTCTTGGAGCTGTCCTAGAAGGTAGTAATATCGTTCATCATTGGAAGTTTTAAAGTAAGAGACTCACTTTGGACAGATGTTACAGAAAGGATTAATGCTTTGAAGGGTAGAGGTTGGAGTAGGTGATATATGGAAATCCCTTCCAATTCTCTGTGTGATTCTATAATTCTAATAATGTGTTTAAATATAAAAATATACCGTGACTATTATGGAGTGATTAGGCTTAACAAAATTAGGAGATAAATAAATGAATTATTACTTTGGATCTGCGATGGATCATTAAACAAGTATATTTTCAGCATTTTCTGTAGGGCTATACTTCAGTCTTGTCAGTTTTTTAAATGGAAAGATCCTTCTAAACAAAGGGTTTGTCCATGAGTTCAATTCATCTTTCTTTAACATTCAGTATTTAGTTTACTTTTTTTGAGTTGAAGAGCATTGAGTTTTTGTCTTAGACATAACTAAACTTTGGAAATCTACCTCAGAAGAGCAAGTATGGTGAATGTATTGTGAAACAGACGTGAACAGCAGGAAGGACTTTAAACAAGTGTTAACTAACAAGGAAATTTTTACTAAAAAAAAAAGACTGAAAATATCTGTATTTTCATATGGAGGGAAAAGGGGAGAATGGGGAGTGAGATTTTTTTAATGCAATTAACCTGGGACTAGATTGTAACAAAATGGAAATAATACGACTATATTATACTATGTATTCTAGTATATTTCTGCGATAGTATGCAGATCACAACTTTTTTTTCCCTTGTCTTTCCATCATCCTCACCACCTCCACCCCCAATTCCTTGAAATTAGTTATTTGCTGTCTTGTTGGGCACACTGACAGAGAAGCACATAAATCTTTTTGATCCAGTTTTTGTTATATGCTGGTATATATGAGTATCAGCTGGGTAAACAAGGTAGCTAAGATCTGCTAGATAATCAGTGAAATGAAAGTGACTGATATTATGTGATAGAGTATTTGGATTCATTCTGTGCAGTTATTCTGTATACATGTGACAAACACTTTCTCTCCATACACTGATTCACAATTAGGGTAAATTATTTGTAGATTCTTGGTAAGCTATAAGAGCAAAATGGTGCGATGTCCTTTACTGCCACTACCATTGCTTTTATGTGCTATGTATTGCAATACATGCACTGTATTGAACCTGAACTGGGCCAAAGGTTAATAGGCATGAAATAACACCAGGCAAAAAAATACATATAGCTATGCCATGAAACATATAATTACAGTTATCCTTTCCACAACTTGACTTTCCCCATTGCAGTTTCAATTTATCTTGGGTCGGCATAAGAAATTAAATGGGAATTTTCTGGGAGTTTTGTGGAAACATTGGGTGACGCATGAAGGCCAACAGATGACACAGAAAAAAGTTTAGAAACTCAGAAATGCATAAAATGTGTGTATAGTATTGTATAATATCAACATATTTTATCTTTTAATACCATAAATACACCCAAATTTTACAATGAGGTACTGTAAAAGAAAAAGAAAAAAATCCAACTTCTTCTCTGATATGAAGGGAGGGCCAAAAAATTTTACTCGGATTTTCCAGATGGGGGAGGTGAGGAGGGGAGCACTGCACTCCTAACCCCAGCAGTGTGGAAGGGATAACTGTAAATATGAAACTGACTATAAATGCCATGGGAACTTAGAGAAGAGGAAGTGATTAGGGAAATAGTTTAGGGAAGCCCTTGTGAAAGAAGTATGACTTGAACTGAGCCTTTTGACATCTTTAATAGGATTTGGATAATAATAGGTTAGAACAGGGAGGATTTTTCTGGCCAAAGAAGTAATGTGAGCATATTTATATACAATTACCATTTTAGGTACACACAGTTTCACTGCTATATTCTCATCTCTGCTCAATTCACTCTGGTGAATAAATTGCTTGTCCTGTTATAAACAAACTTCCTTTTATTCACCACCTTTTCCTTCTGCTTCCTTGCCTTGAGTATATTGTTTTGTTGTTCAGTCGTTTCAGTCATGTCTGATTTTGTGTGAAGAGCTTTGCATGCCAAAGAGAGGGCTTCATATTGGAACTTGGGAGATAATAGAGAACCCATGGACTTTTTGAAGTAGGGTGTGACTTAGTCATATGTGTATTTTAGGAGATCACTTTGGTGGCCGTGTAGAAGATTGATTGGAGTGGGAGCAGACTTGAGGGTGAGACCAATTAGGAGGTTTTCTAATAATTTAATGGAGATAAAAGCTGTGTAAGCAGAGAAAAGGGGACTTATTAAAAGAGACTTGTTCTAAAAGGTAGAATTGATAAGATCTGGCAACTGATTGGATATATGGAGAGTGGGTGAGAGTCAGTGATTATGCTGAGGTTTTGAACTTGGTTGTCTAGAAGGATGATGGTACCCTTGACAATAGTAGGAAATTTTGGAAAAGGGATAGGTTTGAAGGAAAAGATAAGTTCTGTTGTGGACATGTTGAGTTTTGGTTGCCTATGGGTCATTGTGAGGAAAGGCCATGATATTTAACAAGTAAAAGATCATTTATGTCTTTGGAAAAATCACTTTCAGTTGAATGATAAAGATCAATGCAGTTGGCAAAGATTGAGGAATGAGAGGATGAGAAGTTGAAGTAAGGTGTGTAGAATGCCTGAGAAAGGAAAGAGAGATAGGATGATGGCTTGAGGGAATTGAAGGGTCTAGTGAAGGTTTTGTTTTGTTTTGAAAGATGGGAGGTAATGTTTGTAGGCAGCAGGGATGGAGCCAATAGATAAGCAGAGATTGAAGATTAGAAAGAAAGAGGATGATTGAGGTAGCAATCTGCTGGAGAAGATTGGAGGGGATAAAATCTAGAGTACAAGTGATACAGTGGATAGAGCTCTGGCCCTGAAGTATGGGAGACCTGAGTTTGAGCCATGCTTCTGATAGATACTAGTTGTATATTCAAAGATAAGTCATTTAATGTCTCAGTGACCCAACATAATTTTTAAGTTATAGAGGAATTGATGATCTGTAACAGTGAATGGAATTTCCATACCAGGAGCAGTTCACCCACGCTGATGAAATAAAAGTTTCAGTCCAACATTCTGCTTGCAGTCTACAAAACAATTGACACTTTTGGGTTCAAATCTGGACTCTGACACTAGCTGTGTGATCGGGGGCAAATCACTCATCTTCTGTTACCTCAGTTTCGTTATCAGTAACATGGAAATGATAATAGTACAGTTTTCATCATTCATGGTAGTTATGTTCTATAAAGTCACCTTGAACACTGAACTGACAAATATTGAACCATTGCTTCTAGGAGAAATACAGGGTTAGGTTCCTTTGAGCTCTGGTCACAACATTTACTTTGTCTCACATACAAATTAGCAATTTCCTCTTCCATTTTCTGGATATACTGTATTGTTGATTTGTTAACATTGAACTCACAGCCAATAGCACTACGTAATTCATTCTTGAATGAAGCTTATCTAATATATTTTCTCTGTAAGGTATATCACAGCCTTCTTACACTTAAAAACACCAGATAGCACTTAAGCACTGTTGCTTGAGGGCTATTTTGTACAGCAAAATCACCAACAAAAAAGCACCAAAAATGCAAAAATCATTGCACTAAATAGATCTGGAAAAGAAAACTTGTTTATGGTGTGAGAGCTGACACAAGAAGAGAGAACATCTTCTTGTTCAACCTCAGCTGGGAATATGTATTTTGGGTGACTCAAATTTCTTGCCGCTCTGGGCATGACATGAAAACTCTGCAAGTATTGATTTGGGATTTACAAATAAAGTTTAGGGAGTAGGTGAATTCACAAAAACAAAGTCTGCAAATTATGCATCTACCTCTTCTTGTAAGGATCAAATAAAATAATATTTGTAAAGCTATATATCAGTGTTAGCTATTATTGTGTAGAATGGCTGTCTTGGTGGGAATATGGGATACTTCTTTATTACAGACTAAAAGAGGAGCGTATAGGTGAATGATATCAAGAAGTTATAAGATGTAGACAAGGAAAAAAGAGGGAGCTTTCCACAGAGTCCTATCTTCTGACAAACAGTACACACTACTAGCTTCAAGTTTCAGAGTGGAAGGAAAGAGACAAATAACATGGAAGCTGGTTGGAGCAGAAGGGCCAAATTTAAGATCTTTGCAAAGTTGAAAGATTTTTCTGTGTTTGAAGACAGTGGCAGAGCTGGAGGAGCTAGCAGATATGCCAGAAGTAAAGCCCTCAGGAGTTAGGCATGAGATCAAGGACATAAGTGGAGCAGTTGTTCAGAAATTTAAGGGAATGAACATGAAAGTAACACTTGTGGAGAATTAGGGTAGATACAGGAGCTCAATCAGAATAACCTCCTCTTATTGAAGTAGAAGGTAGGAGTAAATTGAGTGGTTATGGGTGGAATGAAGTGCTTGAAAAGTCAAGAAGGCTCTGTAAAATAGCTAATCAATCCCACAAGCATTTATTAAATGTCTGTTATGTATAAGACATTGTGGATAAAGATAATGTGGGGAGTTGATAGGAAATTAGTATGAGAATAAAGCGCCTTCTTCAGATGTTAGTAAAAGAATAGGGATAAAAGAATTGCCAGATAGTAGCAAGGGCACATTTGAAGATAGACTGCAATAATTTGTTGTGAGCTAGATCTACAGGACAATACTTTATCTGTTTCTCCCACTTTTAATCACATCCTAGTGATTCTCAGAAAGTTTAATTAAAATTGTTTTTTAAAAAAAATTTCTACATCTTGTGTGATTTTTAAAATTGTATAATTTGATTCTTAAAATGACAGTTGAAGGCAGTTGAATGACATTTGAAGAACCTTTGGCTTCTCAAACATCTCCTCTTTCATTCTAACATTTGAGTACCTGTGTGCAGAGTCCTTTGTCAGGCACTGAGCTGGCTTTTTACAAGGTGTTGACATTAATACTTTAGGTATAATTAGGGAAAGAAGATCCACATAATTGAAACAGTCATAATGGAAGAGCAAGGCATTATGTGATTAAATACCCAAATAAGTGACATATAAAAGTGCTACGGTAATTCAGAAAAGTGGCATTTTTGTAATAGAAGGACAAGATGCCATTTTCTGAGGGTTGCTGTTGTATAACATCATTTTTAAGATTGGTGTGTATTTCATTTACTTGAGCCATTCATTTAATCAATGGCAAATCATAGCTAACTGGATATATTTTCCATAGGTGCAATGGATGAGCTTCACAGCTTAGATCCAAGAAGGCAAGAATTATTAGAAGCTCGATTTACAGGAGTTGTAAGTGGAAGCACTGGGAGCACGGGAAGTTGCAGTGTTGGAGCAAAGGTGAGTGTTGCTTTAATAAATACGCTTTTATTTATATTGAATCGTTTAAATATAGTTTGCAAAGGATCTCTTTATTTTGTAGCAAGAAGTTATGACCAACTGTTAATATATATGAGAATGATTTTGTGTCTGGCTTTATTATTACGCTTACTTTATATTTTCTTGTAACTTTTTTGAAAGCAAGGTCTCAATTCAAATATATAACAACAAGTATTAACTAATTTCTTGGAACAGTCTCTTTAATTTCATTTCAGTAAATATTAATGCACTCTGCTAGACATTGAAGGTATTCATAAATATGAAATAATCTTTGCTCTCAAGGAGTTAATATCCTTGAGATATTACTTTATTTTTTATGCTCATCTCCTGTGAAGCAACTTAGTGAAGCTTCCAGTGGATAAGGCTTGAAAATAGCATATTCATATGTAATTGAAATGTTCTTGGGATCAAGGTGCTTCTTTGCAGTGTGGAGCATTCTTAATGTTTCTTGGGTTTAGTGAATTCTCCTGTTTTCTTCTGTGCTATTACATATAGCTACTATCTCAGTTTGCTTTTGTTCCTTTCCTACTTTTAGTCAGTTTAATCAGTCAGTAATTATTGAGTATGATTTGTGTAGAGGTGTGCTGTGCTAGATTTTAGGCATAAAGATAATATTAAAGTGAAGGACCCTTCTCAAAGAATGTATTTGGGAAGACACACTCAATATATATGAAACACAGGAAAAAAATTAAATGTTAAACTGCAGTTGAGACTTATATTTTTAGAAAAGGGACAAACCACTCTAGGCTTCATGGAGATAGTGGGACTTGAACCTGATCTTAGAGAATGGGTATGATCTTGAGAAGTAGAGGTTAGAAAGGAAGATATTTAGAGCAGGGTTAATACCATATATAAAAATGGGAAGCAAGAAGGAACATGGTATATCCTTGGGAAGAGTGATTGGCAAAATGAGATCATGCATGGATAAGGGGCTCATCTCTAAATGAGATGAGGAAACTGAGGCAAACAGGGTCACACAGCTACTGTCTGGTGCCAGATTTGAAGTCAGGAAGATGAGTCTTCCTGCCTCCAGGCCTAGCATTCTATCCATCTAGCTACCCACCCTCCAACCCCCCCCCCAAAATTAATTCAGCACCTCTAATATATGTGTAATATTGCTCTGAGTATATACAAAGTTAAGATAAGATGTTGATCTCTCTGCTCATGGAGCTTATAGAATTCCATCAAGAGATAGGACTTTCCAAGATAATTTGAATACATAAATGCAGTATGATAGTGTGTAACAAGATCAAAGCATATTATTTTTCACTTAATTTTTTTTGTGTTTTTTTTGTCTGTGTTTTCTTTTATAACATGACACAATTTGGAAATATGTTTTGCATGATTGTGCATATTTACCCTGTATTAAATTGTTTACCATCTGCGGGGGGGAAGAGGGGGAGAATTTGGAACTCCCAAGTTTAAAAAAAAATGAATATTTAAAATTGTTTTTACATGTAATTGGGAAAAAATAAAATATTTTTGAAGTTAAAAAAAATGATGGTATCAAGAACCCAGGGGCACCTCCATACCACAGTGAGGCATTGGAGGAGGATTTTGGGAGAGAACTGCATCAGAAACGAAATGAAACATAACAACATTATCCCACCCTTGTATACAGTTTCATGGTTTATTGACATTTGCCATACTCTCTAAAATATCATAATGCAGATGGAGAAAGTGCAGAGCAGAGAAACTAAAATCATCGGGGAGGTGGAGGTGCATTTGAGCACAGATTAAAAAGATCACAGCTATTGTATCTATAGATATAGGCTAAGGGGTCATAACAGAACTTTGCAAAATTGTCAAGAAAATAGACAAGCTTAACTTGGCTGTCTGAATTCTGAATTATAAGAATTAGATGTCATCCCTTGACTCTTTCAAGTAAAAAGGTATTGCTTTATTCATCAACTGGTTCACTTATGGAACTTTTATTAAAAAGCTTGATTATCAAATCTTTTTTTTTTCTCCTTCAGCATCATTTTAAGGATGCCAGACCACGTAAATCAGTATTGAATGAGCAAGAATATTCCAGTGGTGAGGGGTTTCAAAGATACATATAGTTTAAAGAATATTGTCATTTATCTAGTTTACTTCCTTAGCTTAGTCCCCTGTCCCATCCTTTTATCTACCAGGCTTCTTGCACTAGGCAAGCAACAGATAATCTCCCTCCCCTGACAAAAAGCATAAATGGAAGAGGTGTCTAAAAGTGAGGTTATTTTTCTACATGAGCACAGATTGAATTGCTTTAGATTCAGTTTGACTTTCACTTACTCTTCTTACCCCTTGTGTCCCCTCAATCGCTAGGAAAGAAGGTCCTTTTTGATTCTCAGGATGAGCTACCCTGACTCAGGGTTGAAATTATATTAGCTTTAAAAATCTATTCCACCTTACTGTTTTCTTGTCTCCTTGATTGAAGTATGCATGTAATTTGTTCAACAGGTATTTGTTGAGTGTATTTTATAAATACTCTATTGTTTTGTTCAGCTTTCCAATCTTGTCTCTAGTAGCTGTTCTGGGGGGATCTGACCCTTGTCTTTGATCTTAACTCGTGCTTTCTGCTTTAACCTGAGGTCCTGGAATCTGCTAACGTTATATACTTTTTTTGAAACCTTCTTTTCTGGACTGTATCTTGGGGTTCATCTGCTTCTTTAATCTTTACAAATAACTGAATCATGACTGAAAATAATTTCCATTTCCTTCTGTTCTTCTTACAACCCAGCTCATGTGTTTATAATAGGAATTGACTATATCATCTTGTTACCTAAATAAAGCTTTTGGATTTAAAGCAACACTTGTAGACATTCTTTTAAGTTCTTTTTCAAAATACACTTTTTTACATTTTAAGTGAAATAATACCAGTTTGAGAATGAGACTGTTTTGTCATGTTTAATATGACGTTTTTAATGATTTTTATGACTTGTTTCTCTTTTCATTTCTATTCAGCAGTATGGTTCCTATTCCTTTGAAAAGGAAGAATAAAGTATTAATTATATAGTACTTGAAGATTTAGGTGAACAGAAGTTTTATTTTTAGTTTATTATTTGAATACTTATAGCCAAATTGAATGCATTTCCCTTATCACCATGCTTACCTATGATTAGACTTTCTTGCCTTTTTTTTTAACTAGTTTTTAGCTTAAAGTTTTTTTCTTATCTTTAACAGGCCTCAACAAATAATGAAAGTTCTAATCACAGTTTTGGAAGCTTGGGATCTCTAAGTGATAAGGAATCAGAGGTATGTAATTGTGTATAATTCTGTTAAAAACCTGTATCACCTTTGTTTTTCTTTTCATTAATTATGCTTGTCCTGAAGGTTAATACTGAAAAGTTCATTGAAATAAAATGTATTATAAAGAATAAAATTTATTCTTATCCACAGATTGTAGCAATATTGGCAGTTAAAAGAAATTATAATCTGCATAGCTGTGTAGGTGACCTTGAATATTGGCTATATAAAATGGTCCTGGTCTTGGAATTAGTAAGCTATTAGTCAGGAATAATTTTAGGATGTTAAGGTGATTTTTCAAATAACACTGAGTACATATCAACATTTCTTCTTTATATTTATTCTTAAACCTTCTTAGTTTCATCCCGAAGTATTTGTTTCTTGTGTGTGCATGCATGCATGCATGCTTTCCTTTGTGGGGCACCGATATTCCTCTTTTTTGATTTTACTGTTGGTGTTCATTCGTTTATATAATTAAAAATCTAAAGAATTTCTCTTCTTCTTTCCCTCATGAAAACATGTATTGAATAAGCATATATTTGGAGTTGGGGTACAGATCAATTTTGAGTATGCTGTACTTAATAGCATCTTTTAAAAAGCATTTGTGTTGGAAAGTCTTGAGGTATTCTTATATAGCTGATAATGCATTTTCAGTTCTGGTTGATTGATCCTTTGGAGTTTCTCCTCACTAGATGTTAAGGCAATCTGGCAGTCTTTCATTAAATAGTTAATACATTTCGTATTTTTCCCTTATCAGTGTAACTGCCTTCTGACTTTGATCTATTCCAATCTTTGTTTTTCTTGGGTTAGTGTAGCTATATTGTGTTGACATTGAGTATCAACAGGCTTTTCAGCACTCAGTATCTATAGATTTGGTATTAGCCTTTAGGGGAGAGAGAGTACTGAAAAAGCCATCTTCATGTTCTATGGCATTCATAAGCATCTGATCTTTTATTGCCTGGATCATTTTATGGAGTAATAAACAGGCATCCTCAAACTCCAAAGAAGTGTGGCATAGGGCTCTGACTCATCAGGCTTTCCCTTCCACAGAGACAACTGGCAGGCAGCTGAAAGGACACTGTACAAGTGAATGGGACATTATCTGCAGTAGGTTCCCTTGAGGTAAGCTTTAGCAGGCCCTCTTGAAACCAGTTACCACAGATTAGATTTTTATATTAATTTAGTATGAACTAGGGCCTCAGTTATTTTTAGGTTTAGGTTTAGCTGAAATAGAGTTTCTCAAAAGCTGTGGTTATGAAAGATAATTTCACTATCAGTTTCTAGAAGTTTGAGGCACTTCTTGATAATTCCATAGTATTAGATATATTTGGTAAATTCGTGTACCTCTCCTATTTTATAACCATTTGTTTGGTCAGGGCCAGTGAGGCATATTTTAGACATGGTATTTAATTTCTTTTCATTTAAACAGATGTTCCTATTTGATTTTATTGGGAAATATTGGTGAATAAAGATGTAAGTGATTTATAATACGGTCATCTTTTTTCCATGTTGTTTTGCAGGCTCCTTCTTGCTTCCAAATAGATGTAATAGATTTCAGCATTTAGGGCTCATTTAAGAGGAGTCAACTTTTATAAGAATGATTTTGTTCTCTTTAGAAGATTTCCAAGGATGATTTGAATTTAGTATGTACTTATAATGTAAAGTGTGGTTTCTTGGTTGGGCAGAGTGCCTTCTGCTACCTAATTTTGTTAGCACTTTTCAGGGTAAGTGATGCAACCCATTCTTTATGTGAAGCAGTTTTAGGATTATGGCAGTCCTAGTCCTAAAAACTTTCATCTGTACCTGATGAATCAGATAAACACTTGAATGAACTTCTTATTAATAGAGAAATTAGTGGAGAAATATTATGGAAATGACTGCTTTATGATAAATTTGTCCTAAGAGTTGATTAATTCATTTTTATTTCTTTTCTTATTAAAAAAAAAAGAATTGAAATTACCTAGAGAATAAACCCTCCCCCTTCCCAAAGCCTGCCACTCCCTTCTCCCCCCACCAAAAAAAAAAAGGTCAAAGACGTGTGCATATGCATGTATATACGCTATTCTTCTGGGGAAACTGGTTGAGTCATTCAAAGCCTTGTCTAAGGTGCTGCTTGATAGTAGGAGGAGCCTCTGGCCTATATTGACCAGAGCTCACACATCTGCCTGCTGATAGGTCTCTCTTCTTTTAGTCAGTCAATAAACAGTAATTAAGTATTTGTTACATACCAGGCACTGTGCTAAGCATTGGGGATAGAGAAAGAGGCAAAAGACAATCCTTGCCCTCAAGAAGCTCACATTCTAATGGGGGAGAGAAGAGGAAAACAGATATGCACAAATAAGATTTATATGAGGTAAATAGGAAGTAATGAACGGAGGAGAAGGAACTAGAATTAAGAGGGATTAGGAAAGACTTACTGTAAAAGATAGGATTTTATTTGGCATTTGATTAAGGTGAAGAAACCAGGAGGTGGAGATGAGGAGGGAGAGCATTCCAGATCCAAGTGTGGGACAGAGGCAGAGAAAATGCCCACAGCTGAGAGAGAGAGTGCTTTGTTCATGGAAGAGCAAGAAGGCCATTGTCACTGACTCAAAGAATATGTGAGGGGGAATAAGGTATAAGAAGACTAGAAAGATGGAGGTGGGGTGAGTTCTGAAGGGCTTTGAACATCAAAGGATTTTGTAGTTGATCCTGGAAGTGATAGGGACCACTGAAATTTATTACAGAGGGAAATGACATAGTTAGTCTTGTGTTTCAGGAAAATCACTTTGTTGGCTAAATAGAGAATGGATTGGAGTGGGGAGAGATTTGGGGTAGGCAGACCTACTAGCAGACTATTGCAATAGTCCATGCTTGAGTTGATGGGGGTCCTCACCATAGTGGTGGCAGTGTCAGAGGAAAAGAGGGCCATATGTGAGTGATATCAAAAAGGTGAAATCAACTGCTCTTGGCAACAGATTGGGTGTAGGGGAGTGGGGTAGAGAGTGAGTCAAGGATGGACTACCCTGAAAACCAACCTTGACAGTAAAAAGGAACATAGAAAATGAGGAGGGTTTACAGAGAAAGATAATGAGTTCCGTTTGTATGTGTTGTGTTTAAGCTCTCTACAGGACATCCAGTTTGATATGTCTGAAAGGATGCAAAACTGGAGGTCAGGAGGGAGGTTAGTATAGGATGTATAGATTTGAGAGTCATCAGCATAGAAATGATAATTAATCAGTGGGAGCTGATGAAATCAACCAGGTGAAGTAGAATAGGTTGAAAAGGGCCCAGGACAGAACCCTGAGTAATACCAATGATTAGGGAGTTTGAGCTAGATGAGAATTCAGTAAAGGAGACTGAGGAGCAGTCTTGGTAGGTAGGGGAGAACCAGGAGAGAGTGGTGTTCTGAAAACCTGGAGAGAAGAGAGTATCATGGAGAAGAGGGAAAGTGATCAAGACTGTTAGAGCCTGCAGAGAGGTCAGGAAGAATGAGAATTGAGAAAAGGACATTGGATTTGGCAATTAAAAGATGATTGGTAACTGTGGAGAGAACACTTTTAGTAGAGTGATGAGGTCAGAAGCTGGATTATAAGAGAGTGAGAGGAGAGAATGTAGAGGTACCTGTTGTAGATGGCCTTTTCAAGGAAGAAAACATTTTAAAAAATTTACTACCCTCTTTACTCTGTCTCCTTTAAATTGAACTATCCTCTAACTTTCTCCACCTTTGCCCCAAGACACTTAGATACTTCTGTTATCCAATGTTTTTTGTGTGATTTAGGGTTAGCATTTAATAATTTTAGTACCCGAAAGTCTTCTTATCAGATGCCCTATAACATATCACTATGCCTTTTAGGGGCAGCTAGGTGGTGCAATGGATAGAATGCTGGGCCTGGAATCAGGAGGATCTGAGTTCAAATCCTGTTCAGACACTTACTAGCTGTGTGGCAAGTTACTTAACTTTGTTTGCCTCTGTTTCCTGATCTGTCAAATGAGCTGGAGAAGAAAATGGCAAACTACTCCAGTATCATTGCCAAGAAAACCTCAAATGGAGTCACAAAAAGTTGGACATGACTGACCAACAACAATGCCTTTTATATTATTTCTACTACTAGTTGTGAATTTTTTTTTTTTACAAAAGAGTATTAATGGAATGCATCCTCTTCATTAATAGTGGTATCAGAGTATACAGGTGGACAGTCTCAAACTTAATTGAGTTATGTTTCTAAAATTTTAAATTTATTTATGATTTGGAATCTTTTTTGTTAGAGTGAGTTGGTTTTCAGGGTAGTCCATAAGAGCCTATTTAATTATGTGGCTAAAACAATAATACTAGTTTCAAGTTCTGTGACATAGGAGCTTGGGGTCTATTTGTTGTAAGTAATAGGAAGACAAGAGTGTCCTCCCCTTTGGGTGGGGTCAGGATTGGCTCCCAGCAAGATTTGGAATGCTGGGTGGTGCGGTGGATAGTACAGCATGCCTGTTGTCAGGAAAACCTGAGTTCAAATCTAACCTCAGATACTTACTAGCTGTGTGACCCTGGGCAAGTCACTTAATTTTATTTGCTTTGGTTTCTTCATCTGTCAAATAAGCTGGAGAAGGAAATGTCAAACCACTCCAGTATCTTTGCAAAGAAAACCCCAAATGGGATCATGAAGAGTTGGACAAGACTGAAACAACTCAACAACAACAATAACAATGAGATTTTGAATAAATGAAGTTCCCTTTATAACCTTTTTACCTCCTTTTTTGTATTCTTCTTACTTCCTGTGCTTTACAATGACTACCAGTATTCTCATGTCCCAAATCCCTATGTATCCTGATACCACAATGTTCTCTGTTACCAGATTGCCTCCTCCTTTTCCTTTTTTATCCCTCTACTCCCCAGATCTCTTATTCTTTCAGTGTAGGTCACTTCAGCCATATACTATAAATGTAACTTGTTATTTAATGTTTGATATGTAAATGAGCGATAGGCCTTAATTCAGTTTCTCCCCTTTCTGGACTTATTTGAAGTTTAAAAGAAGCTTCCCATCAAGCACAATAGATCTTTTAAGTATAGGTTATATTTATTTACATTAGAAATGAACTATAGAAACATTTTTCTGTATTTGCACATATATATGTCATGTATAAAGGATCTTGGTTTAGTCAATATAGTATAATTATATATTACATAGGCATATATTTACAAAATGTGTATACATCCATCTATTCTACAAATTTATCTTTAGCTCTCACCTTCATTTTTTCTCAAGAACTGTCTTTGCAATCTTATTCAAATTTGGGCAGTCTTTCCTTTCTCTGTGTTAAATATCAAGTTATCCATACATATAGTTCTCTTAATATTGGGTAAATAGGCTAGATATACTGCATAATGATTATCACCATGGTGTAGGAGAGGTGCTAAAACACGTGGCCACTGGGCTGCATGTGAGCAACAATATTCCTGAGTATGGCACAAACCAGATTAAATTGTAGTAGGGAAATATTTAGCTAACAAATAATGCAATAAACCATTGATAATATTACATTTAAAAACTAAGTCAATATGTAGCCTGCTGGGATCTCTATGGATGATTTAGTGGTCCTTGTTTCTGTTTTAGTTTGATACCATTGGACTCTGTAGAAGTAAGGAAATTTGATAATTTGATTTTCAGAAGATTGATCTAGTTCATTTTTAACACTTTTAAAATATTTGACTTTGTAATTGTAACTTTGTAACTCTGTAGCTGTAAAGTCATTCTTAGATGTTTCACAATGGTAAGAGAGGTGATCCTGGATTCTTAAAGGCTACATACCACTGGATTGTATCCCTGGAAGACTCTACCAAGCTGGCTGTCCAAGGACTAGACTAAATACAGAAAAGAGAACCAAAGTGACTGTAGGATGATTTTGGAGGGGCCACAGTCACTCCTTGACAACTAAGTTAGAGATTGTGATGAGTATTGGTGGGGATATCAATATCTACAAAATCATAGATCTTTGAAGTATAAGAGTTTTGGAGTAGTATGATTATAGTGAAATAGAACTTAAATCTGAATTTGAATACATTCATCACAGTGGTTCATTTTTAACTATTTAATAAAGGTTGTGTTATGAGGACCTTTGTAGGTCCTTATTTTAATCAAACCTAAATTAAATCAATGTGATCTCTCTTTGTGACCTTTTATTACTGATAATTCATATGTATAAATTATTTTCAAATCTTAGTGCTTTGTGTCATTTTAAGAAGGTGGAAAAAAGTTCATATTTTTATTTCTACTTTTCAAAAGACCAAGGAAAAATAAATGACAGAGTTTAATAAGCTAAGTTCTAAGAGGTCATTATTTCAGTTTCCAGTACTGATAGCTTTTTAGAGTTAATTTTACAGGGTTTTATGAAATCTTTTTGAGTAGTATGCTTAGGAATAAAATGTATAAAAAAGAATTGTCTCTTTGAGATGGTAATTTGATTCATTTTGAGTAGGATAGTAGTAATCTTTCCTGTAGTTTGTGTTTTTCCACAGTTTATTTCAACCTGTGTCAATCTTTCCTAACTTTTGATATCTACTTTTTCCTATGTCCTTGAATAAGTGATAGTCAATAGCAGCTTTGGATGTGTGTAGTTAATTTGCCATTTTTTTTCTTCTCTGAACATATTGATATGTCCAAGTTCCATCATATTTAAATCTGTTTAGGCTTTCAGATTGCCATATGACCTCAACCAATGTCATCATCATACTTAAAAAGCGTATTCTTCTTCATTTATTTTAATTATTAATAAAAGAATTTTTAACCTGATAATGAACCTGGTGAAACCTACTTTATATGCATCTCTTGCTATTTATTATATAGAAACAAATCAGAAGCTTTAGTTAGGCTGTCTTATGCTTTGTTTTCTTGGTCTTAGCTTTTTTCTTTTTCTTTTCTTTAAATTTATTTATTTATTTTTAGGTTTAAACATTCACTTCCATAAGATTTTGAGTTCCACGTTTTCTGCCCATCTCTTCCCTTCCTCCACTCAAAAACAGCATGCAATTTGATATAGGCTCTACATAAATATTTATATTTAACCTATTTTCATATTAGTCATGTTGTAAAGAAGAATTAGAACCCATGAGAAAGAAGAAAAACACAAAAAAAGAAAAAAGAGAGAGCAATAGTATGCTTCAATCTGCATTCAAACTCTATAGAGTTCTTTCTCTGGATGTGGATAGCATTTTCCAGCATGAGACTTTTGGAGATGTCTTAGATCCTTGCGTTGCTGAGAAAAGCTAAGTCTATCTAAGTTAGTCGTTGCACAATGTGGCTGTTACTATGTACAATGTTCTCCTGGTTCTGCTCACTTCACTAAGCCTCAGTCCATACAAGCCTTTCCAGATTTTTCTAAAGTCTGCCTGCTCATCATTTCTTGTGGAACAATAGTATTCCATTACATTCATATACTACAACTTGTTTCAACTGATGGCATCCCTTCAATTTCCAATTCTTTGCCACCACAGAAAGAGCTGCTATAGATATTTTTGTACATGTGAATCCTTTTCCCATTTTTATTATCTCTTTGGGTTACAACTGGTCTTAGCTTTTTTCTAAAAGAAAATAGAGCATATATTCTGTAGGAAAATATACTTTTAATACATATCCTGTTAAATTTGGTTCTTATAATCCCTGAACTATTTTGTTAGTGTTGATAATAATGCTAATACAATCCTGGTTATGATTTTAAAAAAAAGAAAACTTATAATAAAAGCCTTGAATTATATTATTCTGTCTACCACTTCATTTCCTATAATAAAAAAGTTATACTTTATTTGTTAGGTATTTTCCACTATCATTAATTTATATAAAAAGAGAAGTATATTAACACTTCATTAATTCAGTATTACTGTTTTAGAATTCACAATAATTCAGATGATAGTGTATGAGGAAATAAGTTTACACTTATTCTGTCAGATATCAGAATGCCTGACAGTTACTTTAAGTGAAGTGTGAACAAAGGATAGAGGAGCAAAAGAGAGAAGTGTCTTAGAAAAATTTTAAGTCCTTCTTTATTGTGGAAATGATTTGTCTAAGGGTTTAGAAACCTCCAATTTGTCCTGTATATATCTCATATGTTCGTATTGTTTACATTTGGTTTCCCTCATTAGAATGTGATATCCTTGAGAGTACCAATTTTTGTCTTTGTATTCTCTAGCACTTAGCTGGTGCCTGGCACTTGGTTTAAGTGCTTAATAAATACTTATTGGCAGGCTGTGTTGTAATCCTGCTTCTGTTACTGTGTGACCATTGGCAAGCTATCTAACCTTTCTCAGCTTCACTTTCCTTACTTTCTTAAACACCCCTACCGTCCCATGCTCAAATAGGAAGAGGACTGAACCACATGAACTCTAGTGTCCCTTGAAACTCTAAAATTATATTGTTCTCTGTTTTGATTTAACAAATGAGCTATGAATATACTGACTAAAGTTTGTCATATTCTTTAATGGGAAGTTATGCTAATCAACTCATAATGTAAACAAGATTTTAGGAGAAATGTTAAACTTTTAAGTAATGGATAATTTTTGAAACAGCATTTTAGCTGTATCTATTGGATGTGAGTAATTAATATACTAATACTAAATTATTCTTATTTACTAAAGGAGAAAAGATAAATTTAGCTGAACTTGAGGCTATTACATTGGAAGATTTTTTTAAAATTTTATTAATTTATTTTGATTTATCAGCAATCACTTCCTTATGCTTTTGAGTTGAAATTTTTTCTCCCCCTTCCTCCCCCCCACCTTCCCCAAGACGGCACACAGTCTGATATAGGCTTTACATTTACATACCCATGAAACATATTTTCACATTAGTGAAGTTGTAAGTAATAATTAAAACCAATAGGAGGAACCATCAGAAAGATGAAACAAAACTCAACAGAAGGTAAAAATAATTGATAGCGATTCAACTTCCATAGTTCTTTCTTTGGATGTGGACAGCATTTTCCATCCCGAGGCCTCTGGAGATGTCTTAGATCCTTGTAATGCTGAGAAGGGTTCAGTTTAACAATATTAGTCATTGCATGACGTGGCTGTTATTGTGTACAGATTCCTTTTGGTTCTGCTCACTTCATTCAGCATCAAACCATGTAAGTCTTTCCAGGTTTTTCTGAAGTCAGCCCGTTCATCATTTCTTACAGCACAATAGTATTCTATTACATTCATATACCACAACTTGCTTAGCCATTCCCCAATTGATGGGCATCCTCTCAATTTCCAATTCCTTGCCACCACAAAAAGAGCTGCTATGAATGTTTTTGTACATGTGGGTCCTTTTCCCATTTGCTTGATCTTTTTGGGATGTAGCCCTAGAAGTGATATTGCTGGATCAAAGGGTATGCACATTTTTGTAGCCGTTTGGGCATAGTCATTGGAAGATTTTTTAAGTAAGGAGTGGAAGAACTGTCTTGTAGATTTTTAAAATTTTTGTCCATGTCACTGGCCAAGAGATTAAATCACAATTTGCGCCTATTGTTGCAAAAATGGTAATGTTAATTTAGGCATGCTTAGCAACAGAATGCTAATAGGCTTCAAAATCTTTTTCTTCTTCTATGGAGGTGTATAGCTGCTCCGGTCTTTCTCTTGGTATCTTTGTTTACTGCTCTCCTTTGTTCCCTCCCCTGTTTCTACTCTATCTTTCTCTCTTACATTTGCCATGATATGTAACTTAAATAAATATATTCTGTGTCACTTGTATTTAGTGAGCAGATTTTTTTTTTGTTCTTGGTATTAAAAGCAGATAGTCAAAGATTTAGAGTTCATCTGGTCCAGCCTTCTCATTTTCCAGATGAAACTGAAGTACAGAGAGATTAAGATATTTGCTTAAGGTCAAACAGGTAAGTAGGTGTAGAACTAGGATTGAAACTGAGGTCTTCTCACTCAAAATCCACTGCTCTTTCCATTGCATTGTGATATCTCCCAGAAAAAGGAAACATTTTGTTTTTCAAAACAAAGCTGCAAGACCTTAATTAGGTTGTTTTTTAATCTGGGTAAGTACTTTTCCATTTAGAATTTTTTAAAAAGATACTTAAATTAAAAACAGCACTTGCCATGTATCTAATGCTGTGGTCACTATGGGACACCAAAGAAATTACCCAACCACATAGCTACCAAAGTGATATTCCTTTTTAAAAAATTCTTTCTTATAATTACAAACTTAGCAAATAGGATCATTTCTATACATGATGAAAAATAGAATATTACATATGAAACCTTTAGTTTCTATTATACATAGCTTGGTTTATTTTTTTAAAGTATATAGTAATTTTAACATGGTAGTTTCCAAACTTTCCTGCTTATCTTCTGCTAATTTTTTAGATGTTTCATTGCTGCTGCCTTTTTTTTAAATCCTCATTTCATGCCCCTCCCTCCATAAAAGCCCTCCATTTTAACAAGCATAGTCCAACAAAACAAATATGCACATTGAGCATGTCTGAAAATGTGTGTCTCATCTTGTACCTCTAGTCCATCACCTCTCTGTTAAAAGGTGGGGTAAATGATTCGTAGTTAGTTTTCTGTAGTCATTGTTGGTCATTGCATTGATCAGAGTTCTGAAATCTTTCAAAGCTGTTTTTCTTTACAATGTTATATTACTTTAAATTCTCTCACTTTACATCAGTTCATACAAGTCTTCCCAGGTTTCTCTGAAACTGTTCCTTTTGTCATTTCATATATCACATTTATATCCCATAATTTGTTAGCCACTCCCCAATTAATGAGTGCGCTCTTGATTTCCAGTTCTTTATTACAGCAATGTGCTACTATAAATTTTTTTTTGGAAGTGTGAGTCCTTTCTCTTTTTCTTTGTTCTCTTTGGAGTATTCCCTAGTAGGGTTGTCTCTGGTTCAAAGGGTATAAACACTTTAGTGACTTTCTGGGAATAGTTCCAAATTGCTTTCCAGGATAGCTTGACTGTATCCTTTGACCATTTATCTATTGGGGAATGACTCTTGTTCTTTTATGTTTGAATGGGTCCCCTGTATGACTTGCATATTAAACCTTTATCAGCATTTTCTGCAAAAAATTTTTCCTTCTAATTTTAACTGCACTGATTTTATTTGTGCTAATACTTTTCACTTTTATACAATCAAAATTGTCCATTTTTGTCTCCTGTGATCCTTTCTATCCCTTGTTTGGTCAAGAATTCTCCTATTAAGTGATATTCTTAAGACAGAGATATGCCCATTTCATTTTCTTACTCAATAAACTCTAGGGGTTCCCTTTACTTTGAAGATCAAATACAGGTGCCTCTGTTTAGTATTTAACTTAGTATGGTACAGTGGAAAAGAATTGTGGAGGTAGAGGACTTGGCTTTAAATTTTACCCCATTTATTACCTGTATGACCTTTTGCTAGTCCCGTAATGTCCCTCAGGTTCAATTTTCTCAGCTCTAAAATAAAGACTTGTGAGGTCACTGTGAGCTCTACATGCATGGTACTGTGATCCAGCCTCATGAGATTTATTATGCATTACTCCTTCACACATTCTGTAGTCCAGCCCACTCGTCCTTATTGTTGCTGTGCCTTTGTACTCTCTGTCTCCCATGTCTGAAGTTTACTTCTTCATTGCTGCATCTTAGAATTCATAGCTTCCAAGCTCAGCTCAATCATCATCCTCTCTATGTGAGGCTTTACCTGATTTTCCTCCCTCCCAACTGTTACTATTTCCCACTCAAAGTAACCTTATGTTTACCTTGTCTGAATTTTATGTATACTTACATGTATAGTCTCCCTGGCCTCCCCAACCCAAAGAAAGTAAACTCCTTTAGCACCATGCCTGGTACTTAGTAGCACTTAAAAGCTTTTTGATGGATTGAGAAGTTTACAGCCAAGCTCATAACTACATCACAGCATTGAGTATATCAAGTGCTTCCTTAAACATTTGCACTTTTATCACTAGATAAGAGATTTCACATTTTAACATTAACTAATGTTAAGCTAAGAAGATATTTGTTACTCTATAAATTCATTTATGGTTTCATTTTCTTTATGTGATTTTGAGAAATATTATGTAAGAGGCTCTGAAAACTTAGGGGAGATACAGAGATGTCTTAAAAAATACAAGGTTAAGAATTCTGTAATGACAAGAAAACAAAAATATAAGTGATAAGGAGTGTAAACTGTAAACTGACAGTCTTTTAAAATTACAAGAGTCTTGTTTTATTATAGTCAAATGATGATTTAATAAAACTTTGAGACTGAAAATTTATAGGCAAATAAATTTTATCCATCTAAGTTTTTTGTCCTTTTGATCTAAATATATTTTGTGATTTTCTTCCAAAAAACAAAAGCATACAAAAGTATCTCGGGCAATCTTGTATAATTTTTGTTGGTAATTTTCTTAACATTAAATTAAGATTACTTTGAGAAAATAATTCATATTAATGATGTGGTATGTAAATTCAGTCCTGCACTAAAGTTATACTCCAGTTCTGATGAAGAAGAGGTGATCCTGATTTTAGGAAGGCTGTGCCAGTGAGAATACAAGCTCTGGCTGGAAAAAGCTTCAAGTATAACCTCATGATGAAGATGTGTTTGTTTCCTGAGGCATAGCTATGTTTAGAGGCAGCTAGGTGGCACAGTGAAGAGTGCTCTGGGCCTGGAGTGAGAAAGACCCAAATTCTAATCCAGATTCAGCCACTTACTAGCTGTGTGACCTGGGGCAAGTCATTTAACCCTGTTTGTCTCCATTTCCTTATCTGTAAGGTGAGCTGGAGAAAGAAATGGCAAACTACTCCAAAATCTTTGTCAAGAAACCCCCTCCCTCACCCAGGTCAGTATGGTCCATGGACTCATGAAGAGTCAGACATGACTGAACAACAAAACGATGTTTGCAGAGAAGTCTGTTAGCACCTTAGGGTAGCTAGATGGTGCAGTGAATAGGAAGACCTGAGTGAAAATCCAGTCTCAGATTTTGTCCATTTCCTTCTCCAGATCATATTATAGATGAGGAAACTGAGTCAAACAGGGTTAAGTGACTTGCCCAGGGTCATACAACTACTAAGTGTCTAAGGCCAGACTTGAATTCAGGAAGATAAGTCTTCCTGACTTCAAGCCCTCACTCTATCTACTGTGCCACCAACTTCTTCATTTTAATAAGTAAGCAAATATAGAGCTAAGGAGATTAGATGACTTTCTCAAGGTTGCATAGGAATTTGAACTCAGGTTGTCTGTTCTTTCCACTATACAATGCTCTTCAGTATTACAAGTTTTTTTTTTTAATCAGTTTTTAAAAATTTTCATTTTAAAATTCTTTCTCTCCACTTCCCTTTTTACCTGTTGAGAAAGTAAGAAAAACAGAACCCATTACAAATATTTATATAGTCAGGCAAAAAGCCCTTCATTAGTTATGTTCCCCTTACCCTCCACCCAAAATGTGCTCCAGTCTTACTCCTGAGACTTTTATTCGTCTGTCTGGAGGTGGATGACATGTTTGATCATGAGCCCTCTGAAACTGTGGTTGATTGCATCATGTTAATCAGAGTTTTTCAGAGTTGTTTGTCTTCACAGTATTGTTATTATAGTATAAATTGTTCTCCAGATTCTGCTCACTTCTTTTTGGATCAATTCAAAAAGTCTTCCTATAGCCCAATAGTATGTCATCATATTCATATATCATAACGTGTTCAGCTATTGCTCAAAAGAATCTGTAGGGATAGCCGCTTAGTTTCCAATTCATTGTCACCACAAAAAGTACAGCTACAAATATTTTTGTACACATGGGTCCTTTTCCATCTTTCTGAAATATAGGCTTTAGTAGTGGTATTGCTGGGTCCAAAGGGATGCACAGTTTAATAGCTTTTTGGTCACAGTTCCAAATAGCTTACCTGAATAGTTCACAGTTCCACCAACAGTGCATTAATGTACCTGTTTTTGCTTGTGGTTCTAGGTTTACCCTCTGATGGTGGTGAACACCTTTTGGCCATCATACGTTGATAGTAACAGTTTGAACAATTGTAAAACAATGTTGTGTTTGTTTACTTTTTTTTTCCTTTTGGCTAGGCAGTGGGGTTAAGTGACCTGCCCAGGGTCATATCACTAGTAAGTGTTATCTGACGTCAGATTTGAACTTAGGTCCTCCTGAATCCAGGGCTGGTGCTCTCTTCACTGCGCCACCTGGCTGCCCCATTATTTTTTACATTTTTCAAGGAACTTTATATAATTGCATCTGTTTGGGAAATACTTTTTTTTGGGAAGAGAGCCTTTAGGGTGGTGTTTTGCTCTACTAAAACAAATTCTTGGGGCAGCTAGGTGGCCCAGTGGATAGATCACTGGCCCTGAAGTCAGGAGGACCTGAGTTCAAATCTGGCCTCAGACCAAACACTTGATACTTACTAGCTGTGTAAGCCTGGGCAAGTCACCTAACCCAAATTGCCTAAAAACAAACAAAAAAAATAATATAGAACAAATGCTCCATTATAGTTAACCATATGTACAAGAGGATCTTCAATAGGCTCAATCTTTTGGTCAGTCGTGGCATGCTAAAAAGTGTGATCTACTGTGGAATATTGCTTATGAATGCCTGATTGCCCTCTTTTTATATCTTTACGAAGAAGCCATCTGATGCTTAGGTAGACTTATATAAAAATTTTATCCTGGGAAAGGGGCATATGGAGCCATAGTTATCGATTAATCTCTTGTTCATTTTTTTGGTTGAAATAACTATTAAAAACATATAATGATACTTATAATAGCATTTATATAGTACTTTAAATTTTGCAAAGTACATTAAAACATTATCTCATTTTATCCTCACAACAGCCTTAGGAAGTAGATGCTAGATGAAACTGAGACAGAGGTTAAATGACTTGCCTGAGGTCACATAGCTAGGAAGTATCTGAGGCAGGATTTGAATTCAGGTCTTCCTAACTGTAGTTTTTTATAGACTGCACCACGTAGTTGCCTATGACATACCTTTTAGTATCTTTATCTCTATGAACTGCCTTGAGAGTCTCTCAGTTCCCACAAAATTGTATTGCCTCCAGCTTGTCCTTGCTTTATTTATACATGGTCAAGTCCAACTACTTTTCTTTTGTTTTCCTAGGTTCTGTTACTAATTCAAAGGCATAGCCTTGTTTATAAAATGGACATAATAATAGAACTTGTCTCACAGAGTTATTACATGGATCAAATGAAATAATATATAAAACACTTTGCAAACCTTAGAATTTATTCTTATTTAAGCACATCTAGGATCAGGATATTAGAATCTAAATGTGGTAGCTCCATTTTCCTTGATGGTGAAAATAATTTGCTATAAAAAAACTCAGCAAATCTTTTCTGTTTTTCAAACATATTGCCCTCCTTCCAATTTTCTTTGAATGCCTCAAAGATTTACTTTGTTTATTTGAGGTTTGTCAGGCTTTAAGATTTTTTTTCAAATATGTTTAATAGGAATGTGTACATATAGCCTATATTAGATTGCGTGCTGGGGAGGGAGGGGGAGAAAAATTTAAAACTCAAAAGCTTATGGAAGTGATTGTTGATAATTCAAAATAAATTTTTTTAAAAAAGAAATCAGATGATCTAATGTGTCCTGGTTAGTTGTTTCCTTTTAATTAATTGGCCATATTTGGTTGTTTTTAATGTATAAAAATCTTTCTCCCCCTGTTTGAGGATCCAGTACAAAGCTGAGGAAGGCTACTTGTCCTGATTTGTTAGGCAGTTGGCATGCATTGTTTAATAAATCAAATGCTAGGAAGCTTGGGGGAAAAAAAAGACTTTTTTTCACTCCACTGTTTCTAAGTTTTGTGATGCGATACTCTTAATAATCTTTCATCTTTTCTGTATAAGATTTTATAAAGTTTTATGTTCTTATGTAGTGTTGCCCTTGACCTCAAGTAAGTCAAGTATTTAATGAACTTTTTAGACTTTTTTAGTCACTTTTTTATGGTAATTGATGTATGAAATTATTTTAATCATTGTGAATGTCCTTTACTCAATTCATTCAGTTTTTTGAAATTAATAACTTTTTTTAATAGATCATGTTGGAATTGTTTTAATTTAATATCTTTTGCTTATTTTTATTGTTCTAGCGTTTTATTAAATTTTTTTACATTTACTCTAGTAAATCAGTTTGACTATACATGGAAAGCTGATCTGGCAATAAGGGCTGCCTTACTAAGGAATTTGTTCCCTTTATTAGAATCTTCCTTCTGTCTTCTGGTTTTGATGTTAGTGAAAATACCAAGACTTATACGATCTAGTTCTTTCATTGATATAAAGCCACTCATTGTTATTGGTCAAGGATCTCATATTTAGAGTATCAAGAACTATTGGTATTAAATAGTTAAAGTTCATAAACAGTTTAAAAGATGGTTTTATCAAACAGCCAATTGTTGAATCAATTGTTTCTGATTCTTCCTTATTTGTTTATTGTCTTCTTTTGATCTGCATTTCAGTACCTTCACTTGTTCATTTTCTTTCAGTGTATTGCAACCTATTGAAGTTTACTTGTGTCCAGTGAAATGGATTTATTTATCATATTCTTGTTTTATCTAAAATAGTCCTCTCCAAATGTAGATAAGTGGTTTTAAAAGATTTTTTCAGAGAAACCCTAAATTGAAAATAATATTAATAGTACAAGCACAAGCAAATAAGCAAATGGTAGAGCTGACACTTTTATTCCTGGTATGAGTTCTTCATTAACTTACCTTATCACTTAAATATAATGACCATTTAATAAGATATGATGAAAAGTTGGCCAAAAAAAAATCAAGATTATTTTAAATACAGGTTTATATACACTATCATTAACATTGTCCCTTGCATATTATACCTTGTGGTAATTTTAATTAGTTATAAGGTCAGTAAGACATGTAAAAACTAAACTTTTGTTGACATGATGTATTTCACTGCAAAAATCGTCATGGACCCTCACAACTTAGAGGTAGAGTTTTCTAACCTTAAATATCTTCCAAATAAAGCATTTTGAATTTATTTGTTGGAAATAGAAAATTTTGTTTTGTGAGATATCAGGGAAGATGGAAATTTACCTGCTAACTTTTTTTAAACCTTTCATAATTAGTTTATGCAATTGAAAAATGAGTGTTGTGATTTAGTAAATAATTCAGTTTTCTTCTATTTGAATCTAAAACTTTGTGAGGTATCTTTTTCAGCAGTAATAGACAATAAAACCTAATGCTGAAGTAAACTGAACTTAGAGATCCATCACTCTTACAAGGTGTTAAACCAAGCTTTTATTATTAATAATCTTTTTAGTGGGGGCAAGTTTTTGTATTGTTAATAAAAAAACTTTTCTTTTAAAATATTGTTTATCTTTAGTGATTCTTTTAAATTTTGTTTATAAATGGCTTATCTATACAGATATACCATTTATACAGTAGCATATGTATCTAAATTGTAAGTATATATTTGGCTTATGCTAACATTTTTTTTTTAATAGACTGGGTGTTCATAGTAAAAAAAAAAGTTTGGAGACCACTGCTATAAGGAATTCCTCTTGTAATGGAACTTGCTATTGGGGCAAACACCTTTGAGCAGCACCTCCCTGTTTTATGCCTCACTAGATATAGTCAAATGATTATCAAAGTTGTCTCTATGAATTTAAGGAAACTTGTGTGATCTTAACATGTGTGTGAATGGTTTCTTATTAGAGGAGAACTTTTACATTTTGTTTCATGAAATCAAAGTTGTGTGTGTGTGTATACAGAGAGAGTTAGTTTTGAAAACCTTCCTGTTTTCTTCTCATGTTTTTATTCTTCTAATGAAAATTTTTAGAGATCAGAAAGTTAGCCTGTGGATCATTAGTTATTAATATCTTCTCTTTTTTTTTTTTGCTCATAATGCCATCCATTAGTTTTTCTGATCATTTGATATTTTCCTGTTTTTCATATATCTAAAAAAATCCACCCCCTCAATGCTTTTACAATTTGTGTACCTCTAGCACAAATCTTTTCTTTGTGTATTTGATCTGGTCCAGTTGCTGTCCTCGCCTTCATCTTCTTCAGTATCATTTCAGTTTCCTCAAATAGCAGTTCCAGACCCTCGCTACAAGAGTTCAGATGTGTCTGTTACATTGTTATGGATGACGGAAATAGGTCCTTATAAAAATGATAGTAAATTTGTCCTTTATTTTTCTCTTTTTGTTCTTTTAGATTATCTAAAAATGTACAATCTGGCTTAGATGGATCTCAAGCCTTGTTTTCTTATTTTCTTAGCCGTTCTTTTTTATATAAGGTGGTACTATTCATGACCTGTGCATTTTGCATATGAATTGATATCCTAGGCCAGTGTTAGCCACTTTTGCCACATCTCTTTACTTGACAAGCAGATGGAGTATTTGTTGGCTAAATCTGATTCGTGGACCTTTTGACTTCCTTGTAGTGGTGATTAATTTATGTCACTTAAATTAATACCAGAAAAATGATAATTAGCATTAATGTCTTTTCCTTTATCCATTTCCCATTTTCATTGTCAGTGGCTTGTTTAGGTAGATTGGAATTGGAATTGCCCACTAAACATTGCATGTTAATAACTTGATCTGTTTCTGCTTGCAAAGGCTCTCCCCCCGTCCCCCCCCCCCCCGGTCTGGTAACTAGAATATAATTGATTATAGTTCTGTATTTGGAGTCAGGACCTACCCACATACCTAACTTCTGTGATCTTCAGTTTCTTCATCTATGACTTAATCTTAAATTCCCTTTGAACTCTAAATTTATGATCCTATGACCTATATATTGTAAGTGTCCTACAATTTTTAAAAAATGATCACGTTTTCTTCCTAGGAACTCTGTTAGTTGTTCTGTTACTAGAAGTTATTTTGAAATGATGTACATGTCGCACTATTTCTAAGGGCCCCAGATCAAAATTCACATACCATCCAACCATCCATACCAGCCATCTCATTGTACATTCATCGTGCTGTTGCCCTCATAACTCTCCTCTCTTCATTCTCCCTTCTGTTCTTGCAACAGGAATCAAATCAATAGTACCATCCCTTCTGGAAAGGAAATATCAGTTGACTCCCTTAAGGCTTTACTCACTATCCTGGTGTCTTCTCAAACTGAAACATCCTTCCTTATGTGTGTTGTCTCCTCTACTGGTATAAACTCCTTGAGGGTAGGGACTGCCTTGCTTTAATTCTGTCTCCAGCATTTAGCATAGCGATTATCACATAGTAAATACTTTAAAATGCTTTCCATTTATTCTGTCATTACACAGCTAATACTTAATATGTTTATTTCTTCAGAATTAAGTGAATTGAAAATTTCTTAAACACCGATTTGAAAGGAAATAGAATAACAGCAATAACAATAATAATAATAATACCTTTTACTTATGTAACTCCTTATAATGTATGTAACCATTATCATATTTATCCTTAAAATAACTGTTAAATATGCATAAACTAGTTATTGTAAATTGTCCAAATTGTAAAAAGCAATAATAATAGTGAGGGGGAAGAGGGGGTGGGAAGGAGGACAGGAATGAGGACCGGTATTCTGTTGTAGTTGAGGCATTAGTTTTTTTGTGTTTAAAGTGTATCTAGGACAGAAGTTCTCAAACTTATTTGTCCTACTTCACCCTTTTCAAAATAAAAAAATTACTCAGCACCCCATTGGAAATCTTTCTTTAACCTTTTAATGATTTTTTGGGAAATTTGCATCATTTCAAAAAATATAATTTTTTTAAAAAATTCACATCTTAAATTTAATAATTTATTGTAAGTTTGTGGGTTTTTTCCCTGCATTGAAATTTTGATGACGTATCATGTAATTGTATAGTATTGTACTGTAAACAAGTCATTACACGCATATATTCCTGCCGATGCATGCTGGACTTAATGCACAACCAGCTCACCTGCCCACACTTGCTTGTTAAGACCTGTTGGTGGACTTGATCGCTGATCCGTTTTAGCTTGCATTTTGTGTGTGTTTGGAAAATAATGTAATCACTATGACTTTAACTCTGTTATACAACATATGAAACATGTATGAACAGTTTTTCAAAATTTTCTTCTCTTTCCTTATGCTTCCACAGCCCCCTTATTTTTATTCAGTGCCCCCCCCAACTGCACCTGAGGCTACTACCACCGCCCCAGTCATTCCAGTGCCCCACCCGGGGGGCGGTATTGCCCCATTTTGGGAACCACTGGATTTCTGAAGATGAAAATTTTACTTGGTCACTTTCCCCAACTTTTCCTACATATTATCCTCTACCCACTACTAGAATGTTAAGCCTCTTGAAAGCTAAAACTGTATTTTATTTGAATTTTATCTATCCTTTGCTACCTAGAATAGTACTGCCTAGACCATGAGACAGGTTGTTGAATGTTGTATTGTACTATGCGATTAATCCATCTTCTGTCACTCTCAATTAAATCTCTTTTATCCTTCTTCCTCAACCCCTTTGAAAGAAGATTAGAAATTGTTTCCCAACCCCTTTGAAGGAAGATGAGTTTTGGTTTGTTTCAATTTTTCTTTATTCAGACTGTTTTCTCAAATCTAAAATGCAGAAAATATCACTTGTAGTATCCTCACAGGATTATTATGAGGTTTAAGTGAGATATTCTATGTTAAGTCTATGTTAAGAATGCTTTGCAAAACTTAAAGTGATAAGGGGCAACTAGGTGGCGCACTTACTAGCTGTGTGACCCTGGGCAAGTCACTTAACCTCACTTGCCTAAAAAACAAAACAAAACTTAAAGTGATAAATAAATGTCACTTCTTATACTGTTGATGACCTAGTTAAATAAAACAAAACTTTTTGGAAAGTCTGCAAATATAAGAAAATATTATTGCCTGAGAATATTATTAAGGATTTGCCATTGAAGATAATTGAAAATTTCTGAAGTGGTAAAGCAGATTTAAGACTATGGAAACTTTTTGCAAGGGTCTGGCCAGGTAGTATACTAATGAAATGTTTTTCTGGGAAACCATAACACAAAGTTCAAGTGTGATTTCCTGTTCATTCCAAAGTGGTTAGCTTTAGAATTAGGATAACATTATACAGTTCTATACAACCTTCATTTTCTCCATCTTATATTTTTCTTATTCATAGGAATATGGATGATAAGTGCTGAAAATATGTCTTATGAATTAAGTTGGGAAGGATTTGAATAGATTATATTTGCCTATCTTTTTCATTTAAAGTAAAAGGCCTGAATGAAAATTTTTTTAATAGTTAAATAAATTTTTGTATTTTGCATAATACAAGACTTAGCTGGTTAGAGTTAGCCAAATATCTTTAGTTTATAAATTGGCTTTTGGAACTTCGCATAGTATATCCAAAAATTAACTTTCAGAAACTACAGTGTTCTTTTAAGTATTACCGACTGATAAATTGCCAAGATAGCTGATGATGAATTATGAGATGGTTTGTTATGAAATTTTTTGTATTTTGAATAATACATGACAAACTGACTTCATAAATTCATAAAATTTTTTAAATGCATGGTTCTGATTGATGCATTTAGTAGGTATCTTGGAGTTTATGTTTATAAAACTCATTACTTGAAGGGATATTAAAAGGTAGGTAGGTCTGGGCCCTGCTTGAGGGCAGTACTGACTTTAAAGTATTTTAAGTCTTAAACATTTAAAAATATAAGTTCACTTTAAGTAACTGCCCTCCTTGAGCTGGGAATAGAGGTGGATAGATCATATGTAACCCTTACTGCTCATCATTAGCTAAAACTCCAAAGTATTTCGGCTGGACTTTGGGTTTGTCTGATAGAGATTAGCACTTTGACCTGCAAAAGCCGTTTTGTTCTACCAAAAGCCTCTAATTTAGTGAACAAGCATGTTGCTGACAAAACTGAGAATAGACACAATTTACTGATTATTGGCTTTCTGGTAAATTAACTTCCAAACCCAGCAGTCTGGATAATAAACTTTCTTTGCTGAGAATGGATTGGACACCTCAATACTTAACTTGGTACTATCTTCTGGCCCCTGTCATAACTGTATAATTTTTCATAGTGATCTTAGATGAAAGACCAGCAAATTCAAATGATAGGAAGAATGGAAAATATTATAAAGTAATTGCATTGGGTCTAAAGTTAGAAGGGCAGTTTGAAGCTGATTAAAAAAACCAGTCAATTATTGCTGTGAGACTATAGTGAGAGATTGTGAATAGATAATAGCAACAATGATAATAATAGCATTTATATAGTGCTTTAAAATTTGACAAAGTGCTTTACAAATGTTATCTCATTTGATCCTTACAACAGTTCCAGAAAGTAGATGCTGTTATCTCCATTTTATCGATGAGAAGCTGAGGCAGAGAGAGGTTGAGTGAATTGCCTAGTATTGCACAGCTAGTTTCTAAAGCTGGATTTGAATTTAGGTCTTCTGACTCTTAAGTCCAGCATTCTAAACACAGTGCCAGAGTTTCTAGTGTCATATTTTATTTTCCTTTGGGATATTTTTTATTTTGTGACTTCTTAAAAAGCATAGCATGCTGTAGCCATAATTCTTCCTGATATATAAAAAATATTCACAATTTGCTAAGCTTTCTATCTTTACGATTCTGAGCTCTTCTTTAAAAGAAAAAAGAAGTATTTCTCATCTGAATTTGGGGGAGGTATTTGAAAGGGATTCATTTTCAGGTTCCTTTGGATCAGACCTGCACAATCTGTGGTTGCTTAACGTCCTGCAGGCATGCCAATGGATTTCAAGCAGTCCTCAAGAAACATAGAGGATGTTTTCCTCTACATTTTTCACAGGCCGCCCAAAATCCTTTGGCAGGCTGCAGGTTGTGCAGGCCTGCTTTAGATGTTGAATTTCCCTAGTTATTTTCTATTTTAAAAAATGATTTAGAAATCATTACTCAATTGGCAGAGAGAGGGGGAACATTAAAGATTAATTTAAAACTAAATTATTGAGGAACCATTGCCAAATGAATTGATAAAGTATTTTTAAATCACAATGTAGGTCAATGGAAATATTGTGAAATTGATAAAAATTAATTTTGTAGGCAACTTTTAACAACAGGCTTATTTCATGGCATTTGTTACTTTAAACAGAATTACCTATACTTCTGCCCTCTAATAGGTCAATATGAATGTGAATGGTGGAGTTACAAGTCAGATACAAACTTAAAGCATAGGTACTGGAGTATTTTAAAGCCATCACTTAAAATAATATTTATTGCTATCTGTAAAATAATTATAAAAGTTACACCTTTTTTTTTAGTGACAGACCTACTTTACTATTTTTAAAAGACCTTACTTACCCTTATTAGTGATAGAATTCACTTTTTAAGTGAATCAAAGTATCAGACCCCTTTGGTAAAGGCTATGCACTCCTATTCTCAAAATAATATTTTAAGTGCATACAAGAAAATACATAGGATTATAATGGAAACCAAAAAGTAGTGAAAATAAAGATTTAATTTTTTTCTCATCCAAATTCATGGGCTTCCTGAAATCTTAATCCTAGCATGTTAAGAACTCCTGCTAAAGAATTTTGTGACATTTCAGAAATGGAATTAGGTTGAGAATGCTTGCTGTCTATTTTCTTTTAGTACTTTTGATTTTAATTACCTTTTGAAGGTATCACCTTTTGGGAGCAGTAAAATTTTTAAAATTTAGGTAGATCGTAATGAAAAATAAGCAACTACAGAGATTTTAGAGTTCAGTTAGAATTATAAAATTTTAGACTTGGTTGCATTTTAGGGATCATTTTGGTCAATTCCTTCCTTTTACAGATATAAAAACAGACCCAGAGAGCTGAAGTGACCAAGTCAAAATAACATCATGTATATGATCAGAATTTTAAAAGAAGGAAATAACAATTTGGGGAAACATTTATTTGAATATTCAGATTTATTCAGAAAAAACATATCCATATTTATGTGTATCTGTATGCCTAACTTTCTGTATATAAATGGATGCCAATGGGAAAATTGTTATTTATTTGTTCAGTTGTGTCATATTCTTTGTGTAGACTGTAGCATGCCAGGCCCTTATTTACTCCACTGTCTCTCGAAGTCTGTCCAACCTCATATTCATTGCTTCCATGATACTATCTATCCATCACATCCTCTGTCATCCTCTTTTCCTTTTGCCTTCAATTTTTCCCAACATCAGGGTCTTTTCCAATGAATTGTCTTATCATCTGTGGCTAAAGTATTTAAGCTTCGGCATCAGTATTTGTTCTTCCAATCAGTTAAGGATTGACTGATTTGATCTCCTTATTATCCAAGGAACTCTCAAAAGTCTCCAGTACCACAAGTTTAAAAGCATCAATTTTGCAACATTCAGCTTTCTTTGTAGTCCAGCTCTCACAACCATACATCATTATTCAAAAAACCATAGCTTTGACTATATGCACCTTTGTCATCAAGGTGATGTCTTTGCTTTTTAGTATGCTGTCTAGAGTTACTATAGCTTTCCTTCTAAGGAGCAAGCATCTTTTAATTGCATGGCAGCAGATGTTGTGATCTGCAGTGATCTTTGAGTCCAAGATTATAAAATCTGACCCTGCTTCCATTTCTTCTCCCTCTGTTTGCCAGGAAATGATGGGACCAGTTGCCATGATCTTTTTTTTTTTTAATGTTAATTTTCAAGCCACCTTTTTTTCCCTCTTTTTTCTTTTCTTTTCTTTTTTTTCTGGTGAGGCATTCAGGGTTAAGTGACTTGCCCAGGGTCACACAGCTAGTAAGTGCCAAGTGTCTGAGGCAGGATTTGAACTCAAGTCTTCCTGACTCCAAGACCAGAGCTCTATCTACTGCACCACCTAGCTGCTCCTTTTACGCTGTCTTCTTTCACCCTCATCAAGAGGCTTCTTAATTCTTCTTCGCTTACTGCCATTAGAATGGCATCATCTGCCTATCTAAGATTATTGACATTTCTCCTGCCAGCTTTAATTCCAGCTTTTGATTCATCCAGCCTGGCATTTCACATGTTGTACTCTGCAAATAAGTTAAATAAATAAGGTGACAGCATACAGCTTTGTTGTACTCCTTTTCCCATCTTAAACCGGTCAGTTGTTCCATGTTTGGTTCTAACTGTTGCTTCTTAACCCACATACAGGTTCCTCAGGAGACAAGTAAGATGATCTGGTATTCTCATCTTTTTGAGGACGTGCCACATTTTGTTGTGATCCACTTAGTCAAAGATTTTAGTGTAGTCAATAAAGCAGAAATAGAAAGTTCTCCATAATCTAGCAAATATTGGCAATTTGGTCTCTTGTTCCTCTGCTGCTTCAAAAATTAGCCTACACTTCTGGTAATTCTTGGTTCATATGTTGCTGAAGCCTTAGTTTGCAGAATCTTAAGCATAACCTTGCTCAAGGCATGTGAAATGAGAACAGTTGTTAGGTAATTTGAACATTCCTTGGCATTGCCCTTCTTTAGTATTGAGACATAAACTGATCTTTTCCAATCCAGTGTACACTGTTGAGTTTTCCAAATTTGCTGGTATATTGAATACAACATTTTAACAGCATCATCTTTTAGGCTTTTAAATAGCTCAGCTGGAATTCCATCACTTCCACTATCCTTATTGTTAGCAATGCTTCCTAAGGCCCACTTGACTTAATTCTCCAAGATGCCTTACTCTAGATCAGTAACCACACTATTGTAGTTATTGGTGATGTTAAGATATTTCTTGTATAGTTCTGTGTATTCTTGCTACCTCTTCCTAATCTCTGCTTCTGTTAAGTCCCTACCATTTTTGTCTTTTATCATGCCCATTTTTGCATGAAACATTCCTTTGATATCTCTAATTTTCTTGGAGAGATCTCTTCTTTCCTATTCTATTGTTTTCTTCTATTTCTCTACATTGCTGGTTAAAAAAAACCTTATCGTTCCTTGTTATTCTCTGGAATTTTGCATTCAGATGGGTATGTCTTTCTCTTTCTCCTTTACCTTTCACTTTCCTTCTTTCCTCAGCTATTTGTAAAGCTGCATCAGAGAGCCATTTTGCTTTCTTTGGAACATTTTTTGTTTCTGCCTCCTGTACAGTATTTTAACCTCTATCCGTAGTTCTTTAGGTACTCTGTCTACCAGATCTAATCCCTTAAATCTATTCATCACTTCCACTTCATATTCATAAGGGATGTTATTTAGATCGTGCCTACATGGTCTGGTGAGTTTCCCTATTTTCTCCAGTTTGTCTGAATTTTGCAGTGTCTTGTTTTAACAGACTGTATAGAGCTTCTCCACTTTTGGCTGCAAAGTATGTAATCAATCTGATTTAAATATTGACCATCTAGTGATGTCCATGTGTAGAGTCGCCTTTTGGGTTGTTGAAAAAATGTTTGCTGTGGCCAGCAAGTTATCTTGATAACCTCTGTTAGTCTCTGCCTTGCTTTATTTTGTAGTCCAAGGTCAAACTTGCCTGTTATTTCAATTACCTTTTGATTTCTACTTTAGCATTCCGATCCCCTATGAAGAATGTGAGATCTTTTTTTTTGGTGATACTTCCAGAAGATGTTGTAAGTCTTCATAGAATTGATCAACTTTGGCCTCTTTGGCCTCAGTAGTTGGAGCGTATACTTGTATCATTGTGATATTAAATGGTTTGCCTTGGATTTGTACAGATATCATTTTGTCATTTTTGATATTATACGTAACCTACTACTGCTTTTTTTACCCTTTTGTTGTCTGAAGGCTACTCCATTTCTTCTGAGGGATTCTTGCCCACAGTAGTATATGTAGTGATCATCTGAATTAAACTCAACCTTTCCAATGCATTTAAGTTCACTGACACCCAGGTTGTCAATGTTTAATCTTTCCATCTCCTGTTTGACCACATCTAGCTTACCTTGGTTCATAGATCTTATATTCCAGGTTCCTATGCAGTATTGTTCTTTATAGCATTGGACTTTCCTTTCATCACCAGACATCTACAGTTGAGCTTCTTTCTGGAGCTACTTATAGTTATCCTCCACTCTTTACCAGTAACATGTTGGGTACCTTCCAACCTGAGGGGCTTGTCTTCCCATGTCATATCTTTTATCATTTAATACTGTCCGTGGGGTTTTCTTGGCAAGGATAATGGAGTGGTTTACCATTTCCTTCTCTAGTGGATCACCTTTTGTCAGAATTCTCCACTATGACCTGTCTGTCTTGGGTAACCCTACATGACATAGCTCATAATTTCATTGAGACAGGGCAGTGGTCCAGGAGGGAATAGAAAAATTAATTGCTACAAAATAGAACAAACTGGAGTACCTAGTGATCCTTCCCACCCCTACCTCTTTTTCTAGTTTAATCTTATGACTTCTAGTTAATCTGTTCACTTTGTTGGTTCCTCAGACCTTTCCCACTGAAAATGTGATAGTCACATTATTACTCTCCAGCTTTTACCCTTCAGAAGAACTCTAACAATTTATTTTTATTGTCACTTTCTCCTTTCTCTTCAGTCTAGCACTGTTGCCCAGATGGTAATCTTCCAGTAGGAGCTGTATCTTGTCCCCAAGTTATTTCGAAATGACCAAAGGTTTTGTCCCATATTTAAGTATTGGTAGGGGAGGAGAGAATAAAAAGTTTTGGGGAGAAAAAGAATAGGTTTTAAAAGACAAAATAAGAATGTTTTGTTTTAGGTACTTCTGAAGACTTTTTTATTCTTATACCATTTGGTCTACCTGAGGAAGTCTATTTTAAGTCTAAATACATTTTTCTATATTCAGAATTTGTACCTTAATTTTTATAATGAAAAATTAATCTTAGAATAGCAGATGACAATGATAAACTAGGATTAAAAAAATGTAACAACACTACTACTGAATAGAAACATTTTTGTACTAAAATGTTATATTACTCAAGATATAACTACATCACAAAAATAACTTATCATTCTGTTAACTGTTTGTTTTTGTTTTGTTTTGTTTGTTTTTGTAGACTCCAGAGAAGAAACAGTCAGAGCCATCCAGAGGAAGAAAGAGGAAAGCAGAAAACCAAAGTGAAAGCAGTCAGGGTGAGTTAAACAATGATCTTTGAGAACCGAATAAGTATTTGTTATTAATAACTTTGGAAACTTGTTGTTGTAAAATGTTCTCTTTAAGATTTTGTTTTTAGAACTAGTAATAGTTTTATTCTTGTGTAGCTCTGAAGCTGCTTTTTCTTATTTTAGCATATGAGACCTTTTTCACACACATTGTCAAGAAAGGGTACTTTGTCAGGCCATTTGCCCTGCTCAGATTTCACTTCCCTTCTTTCCCAGTCTTGTTACCCAATTAAACTCTATATTGTCCTCTACTATTGAATCCCTTGCTTCCTTTTTTTATCATCATTCATCCCTTGCCAAACATCTGCTCTGATTATTCCCACTGTATATCTCTTCTGCTCCACTACTAAATTGCGTTAGAGAAAGTCACACCGTGCTGATGTGGTACAGTATAAATTTATGTCATCCAACTAGACCTGGGCCTTCGTTAAAGTGAGACACTCTTTTTATTACTCCTTAGTTGATTCCCTGTCTCATTTCCCACACAAGCATTTCCACGTTATATCTTCTTTGCTCAAGCCTTCCACATCTTCCCCTCCCCCTTCTTTCTTAGCTGAGGACCTAGCTTTAGAAATTAAAGTTTTTTGACAGGAGATCCTTCTTTTCTTCTTCATATCACAACTCCTTATCATCCCTATTTCCTCTTACTTTCCCTTCCTTTCTCACAATGAGGTAACCCTTATGCTTGCTGAGGCCAACCTTCCTACATGTGCCCTTGATCCCATCCCTTTCTGGCTTTATCATATTTCATTCTTTCTCCTCTCTCACTTCTCTCTTCTCTTTTCCCTTCTCACTTTTCTCTTCCTCTCCTCTCCTTTTGACTTTTTTCTCTTTTCCTCTTATTTCACTTCCTAATCCAATGCAACCTGGTTTCCAGCCACATCATTGGGCTGAAGCTGCTCTCTCCAGTTACCAAGGATCCCTTAAATGCCAAATCTAATGTTCTTTTTTAGTTCTCATCCTTTTCAGTCACCCTTTCCTGAAAATGCTCTTTTCCCTGGGCTGTTGTGGCACCACTTTCTCCTGTTTCTCCTTCTATCTAAATAGACTTTCTCTATCTCTTGCTGTCTCATCATCCATATTATACCTCTGAAATTGTAGGTGTTCACCAAGACTCGTCCTGAGTGTTTCTTTCTCTTTTGGTAACTTTATCAACTCTCATTTGTTTAATTACAATCTCTGTGATTATGACTTTTCTATATTCTAGCTCTCGTCACTTCCTTGAGCTTCAGTCCTTCATTACCAATTTCCTGTTGAACATTTCAAGCCAGATGTCCCAATATCTCAAACTTAGCACGCTCAAAATAAAACTCTTTATTTTCCACTCTTCACCTACTGTTCTTCCAGTCTCCCAGGTTTGTAACATTGGCTTTAACCATAACTCCTCATCTCCTTTACCACACGTAACTAAGCAGTTGTCAAATCTTGCCATTTCTACCTCCACAATATTTCTTGCTTCTGACTCCTTATTTCTGTTCACATAGCTACCACGTTAATTCATGCCCTCATTACCTGTTTTGTAGATTATTGCAGTGGCTTCCTACTTGGTCTTCCTGCCTCCAATATCTTTATACCTTTATTCCATTTTCCCCACTCTGTGCAAAAGTGCACAGAGTTATTCTCCAACTCAGATTACACTGGCTTCTCATTGCTTCTAGAATAAGGTATGAACTATTCTTTTTAGTTTTCAAACCCTTCACAACTTTTTATTTTCCATCCTTATATATTACTTGTACTCCCATACTCTATGATTCAGCTAAACATAACTCCCATGTCTGTACCTGTGCACTGATCATTTAAATGGAATGTACTCTGAGCTTTCCTCTACCTGGTAGGATCTCTTTCTTCATTCAAAATGCCATTCAATCACTTTTCCTAGCGCCTCAACTGCTAGTACTTTTCTTCTGAAACTACTTTATATTTATTCTGTATATACTTATAGATGTATTTGTTGCCATCACTAAGATGTAAATTTTTAGCAAGTAAGAATTGTTTCATTAATTGTATTTGTATCCTCAATCTCTAGCACAATGTCTGGCTTATAGAAAATATTTAATAAATACTTGTTAATTGTACCTATTATCTGATCTCCATAGTAATAAATTGTTAGTTACTTCCTCATAATGATCTTGTCTTAAAGGCTAGAGAAATGAGATTAACTAATAACTTAAAATTGGAGTCTTATCTTCATCAAATAAATTGGTACTTGGCTGTTACTTAAGGGAAATTTGTAGTTCTTAATTAAAGAAAACAACACCACCAAAATTGTTTCCCTTAATTATTTTTGATATCCTTTTCCTCAGGAAAATCCAGATATTTAATGACTATTTTAAAATCCTGAAAGATCTATTTTATTTTCCTTAAACCAGTTCTAGCTTTTCTTCTACTTCAGCTTTTTTCAATGTGACTTTAGGACTCTATTTCTTTAGACAAAAAATTTCCAGTACTGAACTCAAAATATAAATTGGTCCTTAAATCATAGTCAGATAATGTTCTTTGTGTCTAGAGTCCAAATCTCAATGTACTGTTAGCTCACTGTGCATATTTGTCATTGAAATTAGGTAGTAGCAACATTAATTATCCAACTTCTTGATGAGATTGTTCTCAGAACACTATTCAAGAACTGCGTTTCTTATTAATGTTAATAAAAACATTTCTATAAGTGCTCTTCTGTTTGTAAAGTACTGTATACATGTCATCTCATTTTGTTCCTTAACTGAATCCTGGGAGGCAAGTACTTTTATTATCATCCCCATTTTCAGATGAGGAATACCACAGAGGTTAAATGATTTGCCTAGGGTCACACAGCTAGTAAGTGTCTGAGGTGAGATTTGAACTTTGGTCTTCCTGATTCGGAGTCTAGCACTTTTACCCACTGTATTTCCCTAGCTGCCCCTTGGAGCATTAGACTTGGTATGAGATGGTTTTCTATATACCTAACTTCATTCTCCTTATTTGCAGTGGTTTAATTCCCTTTAGTTGTACTGGTCCTTATTCAGTGATAATTGGACGTTTAATGATATCTGCTAGTGGAAGTTTATGGAATCATGTAAAATAATTTTCAGTCTCTTGTTTTATTCATATATTTCAGTTTGCATGCTTGTTTTTCTTAACAATCTAATTTGACAAGCATTTATTAAGCACTTAACTATTTGTGAGCCTAGGAATAGAAAGAGAAAAATGAAATCCTGCCCTCAAGGAGCTTATATTATGGAAAACTATGATGTGTTCATTTACACAAATATTAAATAGTTTTGCAAGATGGGTATTGGGAACAGCCTCCTGGTAAGGAGTGGCCCATCAGATGTTCTTGCAGGGACAGGGCAAAATGCATTTCAGATATTGGTGCCTATGAAAAGGCACCGTGACAAGAGATGGAATGTCATCTGTTGGGTACAGTAGCGAAGCCAGTTTGGCTGCAAGATAGAGTGAGTGAAAGGAAGTAATATCCAGTATGTTTGTGAAGGTAGGCTGGAGCCTAGGTAGTGATTGGAAAATGTCAAGGACAAGAGTTTCTATTTTACCCTAGGGGCAGTAGGGAGCCACTGGACCTGTGCTTTAGAGATACCAATTTGGCAACTGTGTAGAAAAGGATTGGAGAGTGGAGAGACAGGGAAACCAACTGGACTTTTGTAATTAGGAGGCATGTTTGCCTTGTCAATGAAAGTTAAATTTAAAAGAGGAAAGATACTTACTGGAAAGTGGTAAGTAGTACAGACCATAGCGGAGTTTCTCTAGTTTAACCTTCTCTGAGACTCCTCTGTATTCTGGTTTGAGGAGTTATTGAATAAGGACCTATCTCTAGAAAGTCTGTATCATCCCCTGAGTAACGTCTGTCTACCTCAATTATCTTGTATGTGTGAAAGTATTACATTAATGTCTCTTGCAGATTCTGCATAATATAATATTAGCATTAGGGCAAGTTAACAACGCATAGGCTCTATTTGTTTCTTCTATTAAACTTGATATACTTACTGGCTCATAGGAAAAACGTTCCAGTATCTTGAATATTTTCCAACCATTCTAGGATTCTATATTTGTTGTATTTCCCCAAACAGAAAAAGCTGTACTTTCAGCAGTGGCAAATTATATCCTATTGAATTTCTTTGCAGAAGTAGCAAGCATTTTATATTAACAATTTCAGAATATCCACATTCTTATTTCATGTTGATTTTTTTTTTGTAATGTAGACAAAATAAATAATCACAATAATCAAAAGTTGAAAGTATAGAGTATGTCTTAAGAAAAATTTGATTTTTATGTGATGTTTTCATATGTTTAGTATTTTAAAAATTTTATAAGTACTTAAAACCATATTTTTTAGATTTTAGATTTATTTTAAATAACAAATATTTACAAATATAAATAATAATTTTATAATTTATAAATATAAATTAATAACAAATTTTATTATTTACATTTTAGATTTATTAGATACCATTTCATAAAATAAAAATTATTATTGGGATGAGTAGAATATAAATGTCAGTATTATACTCTTAAATGGATAAAAAGTGCTAAACAAAATCTCATCTTGAAACATTTTTATCCTAGTTAAGATTTGTTTAAATCTAAAAATTTAAATCTGAAAATGTGTTCTTTGTGGGATGGAAATATCTGATTTTGGTAACTCAGGATGACTGAAAATATTTTAGTTAGGAAATTTTAGTCAAATTGAAAGTACTTTACAAATTCCTCATTCTTATGAGTACTTTTTTTTTATTAGTAAATTTTGCTGGAGTTACAAAACTATAAAATGAATGGATGGCAGGTTGGCATTAGCTCCATTATGTAACTTTAGAGACCAGAGCATAGAGGTATTATGTACTGCCCTTGTTAGACACTGCCCCCCTCCCACACAGGTTTATATGATGTGTATCTTTAGATATGACTTGGGAATCAAAAATGTTGAATTAATAGAAGTGTTTTTAAAATCTCCCATCTTCCTGCAGAAATTACATTTTACTTTAGTATAGTAGTACTGACTGTACATTTCAGAAGAATGTTTTTCATGAACTAATAGAGCTCTTGCTATATTTTGTTAATAATTCGTATACTATCATCATAGCTTACTTATGGGAACCACATTTAAACTTTGTTTATGTACAAAATAACCCACAATTTAGAATGTTTTTAAAAAGCCAAAATATCTATGTGCAAAACAGTCTTGGTATTTAAGCACCTTTTAGTTCTTTGGCAGAGCATAGATATGTCTCTTTAACAGAGCTTTTTTATTATAATTTACAGGTACGAATTAGTTTGTTGGTATAAAGTTGCTACTTGTGCCTTTTGTTCACTCTGATCTGCTTTTATGAACAATTAGAAGCTGTAAACCAGTGTGAATTAATTGTAGTTTTATAACATGCTAATTTGCTCAGTGCTTATTTTTTAAGCAATTAGTGTAATAGAATTTAATCTCTTAACATCATGTGTTTATGTGAACCTCCAATAATTGGAACAATTACTTTAATTGACATGCTTCTACTAAAATATGCCATTTATCATTTAGAAGTCCTGCCATCATTATTTGGAATTCTCAAAGTAGAATCTGGTTCCTTCACAACTGAGAAATTTTAGGGGCAGCTAGGTGGCACAGTGTATAGAGCACCGGCCCTGGATTCAGGAGGACCTGTGTTCAAATCTGGACTCAGACACATAACACTTACTAGCCGTGTGATTCTGGGCAAGTCACTTAACCCCATTGTCTAGCCAAAAAAACAACAACAGAACTGAGAAGTTTTGTTTTGTTTTTACTAATGTACTCTACTTTTCCCCCCACACTCCCAACACCAACTAAATGAAGCAGCAAGTGCTCATATTCAATGAAGGTTTTATTAATTTCTTTAGAAATCAAATCCCAACAAGTTCACCTTTCTGACAAAATAATCATGTAGTCGTCATTATCTTTGTGTTTTAAATATGTGACACTTTTTCCTTTTTTCCTTCCTTCCTTTTTTTTTTTTTAGGAAAAAGTATTGGGGGACGTGGCCTCAAAATTAGTGACTATTTTGAAGTAAGTTTTTTTTTTAAAGGATTCTTCCTATCTTCTGAAATGATGTAATTCTGCATTTGGCCAAAAATAATTCCTCTAAACTACATATTCAACTGTTGCTGATTTCAAATAGAAGGAACCTTAACAGAGTATGTCTCATCTATTTGAGAATTTTTATTACCATTGGAGCAACACTTAGGACCTAGAACCATAGGTTAAATAGTTTGGGAGTCAGTTTCTAAGAACTGTTCAGAAGTTCAACTAAAATACTCCTCCTTTTAACTGCTAATTTGGGGCATATGTAAAAACTGATAAGGTAAGCACTATCTACTATATTACAAAGTATTTTTTTCTTAAAAGAGAGGATGGGATTGCCTGGTATGGCAAAACTCACTGCTAATATTCCCTCCACAGTTATTCTTCCTTGTGTTTTCCATAAAAGCATTGAAGTCCCATGCCAGTGCCACATCACTGTTAGACATGACCTTGCATTCTTAAAAGCTGTAACAGCAGAACACAGGCTCTAAGAGGCCTCTAAGCTGGAAAGGTCAGTAGTGAATATGCCTTATGCAAGGTGTAGCTTAGGGAAATGCAGAGAGGCTCTTTACCAGCATGGCCCTGGGTTAATGAATTTTTGGGCCATGGTAACATTTGAAGACCATCTGTATAGTTGTAGAACAATTGAGATCTTGATTTGTGGAGAAGAAAATCATAGAAGAAAATTACAAGTCCCTAAAGAAATACTTTCGACAACCAAGGCATGACTGCCTTGTATATTGTGCTTTCATGTTTACAAAGTGCTTTACATGCATTCTCCTTCATATTCATGATCTCATTATCCAACACCTACCCATAGTGGGTGGTTTGTAAATTTTGAATTTTAATGTCATCACTTGTTGAATTGAATGTCATCGCCATGTAGAGGGTAAATTGTCTTGTGCTCTTTTCTTGAGAGAGAGAGAGAGAGAGAGAGAGAGAGAGAGAGAGAGAGAGAGAGAAACTGAGGCTCAGAAGGTTAGTTGACTTGCCCATGTGTGCACGTGGGAGTTGAGTCCAGGTCTATCCTGACTAAATTCAGTCCTTTTTCTACTACATCACATTTGATACTTTAGCTTAATATTATTCACTGAATGAACAGTCTCATTGATCCTCTTCTATACGCAGGATGTTTAGAAAAGGGTTTAAAGAAATCTTCTAGTAAATCACTTCTTTTCTACTGTCCACTCACTGCTTGCTTACTTGATTGTTAGGGCAGTGATGTGAGTAGTATGTATTATTTGGAGAGGAATCTAGTGGCAGCCCAGAGAAAAGGCAACAAGCTGAGACTATTCATTGCTGAGAGCAGTGGAGAAAGGAGCAAAGTGAGCAGAAAGAGACAGGAGTCCTTGAGGTTGTAACTGCTTAAATATGAAGAAAAACTGTATCATGTGACACTTAGGTTTATATGCTGTTAAGAGTACATACTCTTAAGTAAGCCAGGTCTGTTCGGTACTTTTGCGTAGTATCATGTCCATTTACTTGGGAGTGTAGAGCATGATTTTGGAGTCTTCACTTTGGCAGTAAGCTGTGTGGAAAACACTCAGAATAAGTATATGATCATATTTTTCAAGTAAGTTTTTCTGCCTTTAAAACAAAACCCTTGGCATTCAATTAGAGGATGACCAGCCTCATTTTCAGCAGAGTACTGATATCATTAATCCTACTTAGCTTGGGAAGTTATCCTATGTTAAGATAATTTTAATAATGAATAAGGGAATGATTACTGTATAAAAGTAGTATTTTTGAGGTAGGGAAGAGATCCTTTTACATTTTTTCTTAGAAATTTTCCTATTTTTCAGCCTTTTAGGAACTGACTAGAAATATATTAATTATGATTTCCTTCTGCATTGTAAACTGGATCTATTTATGTTAGTATCATATCTAATCTAAAAATAATTAAGACTTTATCTCAAAGGGTCTTCCCAAGGCATTTTTGATTCCTGTTTTTTTTTCTCCTCAGTATCAAGGTGGAAATGGCTCTAGTCCAGTAAGGGGAATACCTCCTGCAATACGATCGCCTCAGAATTCACATTCACATTCCACTCCTTCCTCTTGTGTAAGTTTTACCTGTGGATTTGTCATGCTTAGCCTAATTCAAAAGGTTTTAAAACTAAATAACTTTTATGCATTGGTACAATTTGTAACATCCATATAGACTCCTTCATCTAAATTAAAAGTTGTCAGTTATGTAAATAGATTAGCATTCTTTTTAAAGATCTAATGATCATTATGTATCATATAGCTTTATGACAGCAAAACTTGTCCCGTGAAAATAAAACATTTAATAAAATAACATAATTGTATTCAAAACTAATATTTCTGTAAGTTAGGTGTTCTTGGGTACATAAGGGCTAAAATAAGCTTGGAATAAATTCATAATGGTAAGATTGAATTCTGAATTCCATCTTTCTTGTCAGTAAGATTAGGGAGAGATTGGGCAAATTTTTGTTTCTGGGGATATTTAAAGATAGGTTTTATTGCTGTCAACTTGGATAATTTCCCACCTCCTTTCCCCATTTGGATAGTAAAAAGGATTGGATTTTCAAAGTCTTTGAGATTTTACTTTCCTTCCAGTTGTGATTTTTAAACATTTTGCTTCTCTGTACAAATAATAGTACCCATTAAATTTTATGTTGTGACTTTTCTGATCAAGGAAACTATACTGTTGATTTTTAAATGAATGTACAATAGATCCATAGAATTAATCATTCACATTATGTTGCAGCTCAAGACTTCTATGAGAAATCACATTTACTTTTTGAGCCACTATAATTCTTTTTTGACATTTTTAAAATGTTTGTTTAGACACAATTTCTTTTGGCTATGTTTTAACAATTATTTAAAATAATTTCTTGGAATTCTGAGCTGGGGAGAGGTCATAAGACTATTAGAAAATGCAGGTATTTCTTCTAAGTGATCGACGTTGCTATAAAGGACCTTAACTTTTTTTCCTAATGATGTAATTTTTTAAATATGTATTTTAGGTTCGGCCGAATAGCCCTTCTCCTACTGCATTAGCTTTTGGGGACCACCCTATTACACAACCAAAGCAGTTATCTTTTAAAATTATTCAGGTAAATTGTAATCTTATCAGTTTCTTCTGTCCTCAGAAACAATTGCATTAGCTTCTGTTTGTTTCAAAAATGTATTTACAAATAACATTGTGACTCAAGAAAGCTAAATGGGCTACACTATGTGGAATCTTTTTGTTAGCGAACTTCATCCTCTTCTCGAGTGGGTATTAATGGTGTCATCTTTGTGAGATCTCTAGATTTAATATTACTTCTTCCTGTTTCTAATAAATAATATTATTTCAATGGATCTGTGATCTTATTGGTATGAGCTTAGCTTGGTTAACTGGAATATAGTTAGCATTAATGCAATTTTTTTAAAGATGACATTGAGTGGTAGTTTTTCAGGTTTTTTTTCCTTTTACATTCTATTTTATTATTAGATGTATAGGCCATATGATGCAGAAGATAAAACAGTTTTCTTTTGTTTAGACTGATCTCACAATGCTGAAATTAGCAGCACTAGAAAATAATAAAAACCAGGACCTGGAAAAGAAAGAAGGTCGTATAGATGATTTGCTCAGGGTAAGTAATAGTAGTTTGTGGAAGGAAATTAATTGGTAATAGTGAAGCTCTTTAGAAAACATTGTTGTTATTATCATATGAAAAATTATAAAGCTGCAAATATTTGTAATATAAACACAGTTGAAACATCAGGTTAAAAATTATTCTTTGGAAGTTCTATAAGTACCGTTTAAAGAACTGTAAAATATAAATGAACACATATAGCTGATTTTGCTATGATCAACAATTGTGAGAGAGAAATAATTTTTCATTATGTGCATTTAAGGTTAATTGGGTTCTCTAAATAAACTGCTGTATAAAAGATACTGTAAGCAAGCTACTATCAACCAGACAGATCACAAATAGCACTTTCACATGCCTAGAGTACAATGAAAATTTATGTTCCAAATGATGACCTTGAGAGTACTACAAAATTTTAGAAGGCTTCTGAATCAGCAAAGTCCAGATTATGGTCATTGTAACATTAATGTCAAGTGGATATGTTACTTCTTATTTCTCACAAATAACATTTCAGTGGATCTGTGATCTTATTGGTGTGAATGAAGTACTCTCTCTATCCATATGAGAAATTATCATATATTTCCTGAATACCTTCTGCATCTCTTGTTGCATGTCAGTCGTCTTTGGTAATATGATACAGGCTACTTAATTCCCTCCTGCCTCTCTGTATTATGTTTTAGGCTGCCCATAATTGTGATTCTTGATAAGCTGTATTGCTGAATGATTTCCAGCCATATAATTTTACTAGGAAAATACTAATATATTCGACTTATGTGTCAGGGAGCAGCTTGAAATGATTCAAAGCACTGCACAGTTACTCAGATATATTTCAGTCTATTAATTTCTTGGTCTAGCTTATCATTCATCTGGAATGCCTAAGATTATCTACTAATAGACTAACTAATTGGCCTTCCCATCCAGCTGCATATCATAATCTGGAAATTAGGCATTCTTTTTCCCTTTGTTTTTTTCCTGTGAAGAATGATAGTAGTTGTGGCTTTCATCAGGGATACCTTGCAGTACTCTGTGGCTTGATGAAATCAACAAAAAATCATTTGTTAACAAGACAAAATAGAGAACTTGACCATCTATAGGGAATCCTTCATTTGAACTCTATAGAAAGATGTGTACCATGACAGAGGCAAGCTTGATGTTGGTAGTTAGAGAATTCTTAAGCAAAAGTGTGCTTGTGAGTGTATCTGTCAGGATATTTTGTGTGATGTTTAACATGTGTGGGACATACCTTCTTAGAAAAAAGCCTTCACTTCAAGGTCATACTATTTTTAAAACCAACAAAGAGTAAACCTCAGCATCTTTTATTCTCTGTACCTTTCAGTCATTTATATGACCAAAGATATGGTTTTTTGGAAGCATGTCTGTTTCTTGCTGAGTTTTTCATCAATATGTATATCGATCAGTCTCATAAATATTTTATTAAGATGAGAAATTAGGTATATAGCTTATTCGTTGATGTTATTTTGATTGCCTTTTAAAAAATATCATCCGTTACTGTTTTCCAGTTAAAGACGTGAAACAAAAAACAAAGTTGGATACAATTGAAAGTTTACTATGGATGAAGAATAAGGACCAGTGTCTAGATGGGAAGGGATAGAAACATCAGAGGCAAATAGAGCTAGCTGGAATCCTGGAACAACTTGTAGAACCTTTGCTGTTTTCGTGAAAGTCATAAATGACAAGGAAATTGCCCCCCAGTCTGAGAGTTTCTGGGCACAGAAACCTTTGGTCACAGTCTTAAGTATAAATTATCTTCTTCAGATATTTGAGCAAGGATGGAAAAGAGAGTCAAAGTGAACAAGTTCCTTACCTTTTAGTTGTTTTTTTTTCAGTTTCTAATTATTTGAAAATTGATCATCCATGCATGGCAATAGAGATAGTTTATTTAGCAAACCTTATGTGAGTATCTGTTATTTCCCCAAGGCACCTGTCTTACACACATATTACTTCTTTTCTTTTTCCACATATCACTTCTTACTTAAACAACTACTGTAATAGCTTCCTGAGATCCCTGCCTTTAGTCTGTGTCCTGTGATTTATCTTTTGCAAAGTTGTCAACATAATTTTCCTAATGCTTGGGAATATATATTACTTGTCTTTTTTTTTTAAGGCAAACTGGGGATACGTGACTTGCCCAGGGTCACACAACTAGTAAGTGTTTTGTGTCTGAGGCTGGATTTGAACTCAGGTCCTCCTGAATCCAGGGCTGGTGCGCTATCCACTGTGCCACCTAGCTTCCCCCTGTACTTGTCTTCTCAGAAATCCTAGGGGCAGCTAGGTGGCACAGCAGATACAGCACCAGCCCTGAAATCAGGAGGACCTGAGTTTAAATCCAGCGTCAGACCAAACACTTGACACTTACTAGCTGTGTGACCCTGGGCAAATCATTTAACCCCAATTTACCTTGAAAAAAAAGAAAGAAAGAAAGAAATCCTATATTATTTACCTCTTGTCTGTAGCAGTGGTCTCCCAATTTATTTGTGTTATATACATGTACTCTTGTACAAATATATATGTTATGAAACTTAAACTCAGACCTAGCCTAGGGCTGCATAACTAGATGAGGAACACTTGCTACAGCCATAAGGTGATGGGGGAAGAAGAGGGCAGGATAGGAATACACTGAGGACAAAGAAGGGAGAATTTTCCAAGAGCACCTACCTACATAACTGCTGACAGCAGGTCAAGGTTTGGTTATAACTGCCCTGAGGGCCTTTGGTGGGGTATAAAGGGACAGGATAGGAACTTGCAGAGCTAGGCCACAAGACAGAGTTGGGGACTGTGGTTGTGTTTGAGAAGAGTCCCACATTTGGCTATCAGAGAAGGTGGGAGGTGACTCATCATCTGCCTCTCTGATTGGCTCATCATGCATCCTTGTGGTCATGCTGACAGGTGCCGCTTTGAAGACTGTTCTGTAGGATAAAATGGAAACATTTTAGACTGACATTTAAGGCCAGTGTGGCTCCAGGCTTCTTTTCCTATCTTAGCTCTCATTATGTTCCAGTCAAGGTGTATTTCTAGTATATTGTAGGCTTATACTCTACCTCCTTTCATGCCAGCCATCCCTCAGGCCTGGACCACACTTAGTGGAAAAACTTGAACTTGGATCTTGTTGACTCCTGAGACAGCTCTCTGCCCATGACACCGATTCTCAGATTCGTCTCTCAGGTTAATTCGGGAAATATTTATTAAGTGCATACTGTGTTATTTAGTATATAAAGCACCATCTTAGCAAGTGGGTAAGGTTGGGATACATTTATGAGGTAAAATTTATGACATAAATATAAAATAACTATAATTCAGTGCTTCAGTGGATCTGTGATCTCATTGTTGCGAGGGGTCTCTCTTGTGATACAGATTGCTGGCTGTCCTGTGTGACTGTTGTATACGCCGTCCCTTTACAGGGGGTCTGCCAGATGTACTTGGGGCCCTCAGGATCTCTTAAAGCTTCCAAAGCTATCTGCTAGTCGTCCTTGACACTTGCTACCAGCTTGACCATTGATTTCTAGTCATGTGTTTCTCTTATTGTACCCTTTTCATAAAAAGTTTGGATGGATTGGTGGTTAGGGGGCCAGCTTTGGTGGAGAAATATCAGGGTTCAAGTCCTGCTTCTACACATATTTCCTGACCAATTTCTCAGAAAAGCTCTCAGAAAACTCAAGACCATAACTTACAGAGAAGTTGATGATTTACATTGATGAGAGGAGTTTCCTCACAAATAAAATCATAGGTGAGGGACCTCCCTCCAAAAAACAAATTCTTAATTCCTCATTTGTGATACATTGACTGAAGCCCACTCATATTCACCATGCTCCTCTCCATTGCTTTTTGGGTTTTTCCAAAGACTTTGGTATTCTATGACTCACAGTAATGTGGCATCATCACCAGAAGAATGTTAGTATAAGCTTCAAGGAGATATTTGGAGTCATTAAAAGAATTGCAATTCCCATAATTCTCCTAGCTTACTTTCAATTGGTTTAATAATTAGCCAGATTATTTTGTCCATTTGTAGTATCTGTTCAGGTACTGATGACTTGTCTTTTTAGTTTGTCCATCTGACTCCATATCAGAGTCTGGGCAATAAACATTCTATATGCATTTGTTTTTTTCCTATATGGATAGTTTGGCCAAACTCTTTTTGGAGTGATTATAGCCTTCAGTCTGGTGTCTCTGAAGTGTTCTAGTGCTTGATGCAGATATCTTAGTGTCATGTTCAGACAGAAACCTCTGGAGGACCATGCCATCTGTAAGAAGTTCCCTTTTATTTGGATTCTGACCTGAATAGCCTCGATCACAGTGGCAAGCACCTTTTATAAGCAGAAAACTCTTTTTTTTATGTCTCCTGATTAATAATCAGGGATTAACTTAATCGAATTATTTTCATTATTTTTTTCAAGGTATTCTTTGTATGATAGAAACACAGGCACAGGAGAAATTTTTTTGGAGGAGAGCCTCTGCAATGGCATTTTGCTCTACTGAATGAAATGCCCTTTTATAGTCCATAAACAATATATTTTCTACACCTTTCAGTTGTATGACTATAAAGATAGAATATCATTTTCAAAAGCTTGCTATTCCCTTGCCATACTTTCACCAAAGATGCTCCCCAATTCTTGTGTAGTTTGTGCTCATAGAAGTTTACAGTGATGGGGAAACAGGCATGTTGGGTTATTAGTTCCTGATGGTCTCTCATTTGTTTTTTGGGGGTAATAATAAAGGCTAAGATTTTTTCCCCATACCTTTGGTATCTGTCCTCTTTGCTTTCAAATACTTTGAGAATAAATCTCCTCAGTGCACTCAAATGTTGTTTTCAGCATAGTCCCACTCTTTAACTCTTCTATTCAGTAAATTCCACTGGTTCCCTATCATCACCAGTATCAAATATAAAATATTCTGTTTAGCTTTTTAAGCCTTTTATATTGTGGCTCCCTTCTTACCTTTCTAGTCTTCTTATGCCTCATTCTCTTGTGCTCTGGTATCTAGGGATCCCTCGGCCTCTGTTGTGTCCCTCATAACACCTTTTTCTTCCCCCATGGCAGGGAGAGCAAAGATGAAATGCTACTAGGAATCACAAAGCTTCTTTAGATTATACAAACATTGTTGATATTCTGTACAATCTTTGTCCAGTGAAAAACAAGTAATTAAATTTTAGAGAAATTAAACCACATCCGTATGTTCCTCAACCATTCAAAAGAATCTGTGATCTCATTGATGTGGATTTTGCCTGCAGCAATGCAGATCACAGTCTATTTTATCTAACTTTTCTTCATACTCTCCCATAGTCTTACTACATAGAGTCTACCCTGTATTATGGGGAGTTTCTTTGCTTTTTCGTGATGTCTCTGATATACCAGTGAAGTACAGAGTCTGTCTATCTACTCTCCCTTAATATTGCATCTGCTACATAATTCATTTAAATCTACCATAGACCATAATTTGCAAAAAAGCCTGTATGTTTGTCCCCTACTAATTCTCTCATCATATTTTTTGTCAATTCATGTATATCTTTTTTAAAAATACGGATGGAAAAGTAGACATATAGTAATTGTTCTGTCAGTTACCTTTCTCTGGTATTTATAAGATCTGGGATTTTTTCTGCCTATTTAGTATCTCCTCCTCCCCTCCCCCCTTTACACGAGTTGATCCCTCAATGTTCTTGTGAATTATTCTCTCAATTTCCTGAAACATTTTCACCTTCACTATCAGTATCTGTACACTTAATCTAACTAGCTGCTTTTCCTGTCTTTGATCCCTTTAGTGCCAATTGTACCTCCTCTTTAGGACTGGTATTAGAGTCCAAGTGGAGTGAATCTGTTTACTTGATGGGCAAAAGAGTTTGTAATCTTTGCAGATTAATCTGTTGTTTTTCTCCATATTCATCCTTAAATGCCTCTAGGGTCAGCTCTTCAACCTTTCCTTAAACTTATTTTCACCTCTGCTACTTTTCTCTGACTTATAAGGTGATATTGCACATAATCTAACTTCCTTCTCCCTAAGATTTTATAAATAAGTTTATATTCTAAATTAGTATTGCCTTTAGTTATCATATTTCTCTGCTTGTCAAGTAAGTTAAATCTTTGTTAACTCAAGTCCTTTTTATTATCTTCTGTGCTTCCTTATTTTTTATTTATTTATTGCATTTTGGTGAGGCATTTGGGGCTAAGTGACTTGCTCAGGGTCACACAGCTAGTAAGTGTCAAGTGTCTGGTCTGAGACCAGATTTGAACCCAGGTCCTCCTGATTCCAGGACTGGTACTCTATCCACTGTGCCACCTAGTAGCCCCTGTCTGTTCTCCTTATTGTTGTACTTGATTTACATTAGTTGAACTAAATGAAATTATTGTAATCCATGTCAGCCGCCCGCCCATAACCCATATTTTATCATCAGTAAAATGTTTAAATAGATCAAGTTGGAATTTTTTCATTACATACAATATCTTTTTCTCATATTCATTTTTTTCTCTAGCTTTGTATTAATTTTGATCTTTGCTCTAAGAAGTGATCTGACTATACACAGACGGTTGATTCAAGAGTGATACCTACATCAGTAATAAGATATTTCTGGTCTGTTAAATTATAACCAGTTGCTTTTTTTTTGGGTAATGTTATTGCATGTTTGCCACATCCAGTACCTTGAGATGCTTTTCTTAAAAGTTATGTATAGGAGTAAGGCTTCTATATAGATTATACATCATTGCCTTCTCTCTTTTTTCTTGATCCATATTTTCCAATGTATTTCTTACCACCTATACCTATTCCCACCTTTGTGTTAAAGCACCAGTTATCATAGTGTGTGTTGATTTAATTGGAAGGATCTTAATGAGTTCTTCATAGAATTCTTTCTTATACCTTTTAATTCTCTGCAACAGCAGTTGATGCACAAGTTACTGTTATTTTTAATTGTAATTTTTTGTGAATACTTATGAGTATTGCAATAAAAGAATACCAAATATCCTATGAAATGATATTTTTGGTTCCCTTTGTGTGCATGATAAAACCTATTCTGCTAACTTGTTTATTTATCTCTCCAAAGAGAACCTTTGAGTCATCCTCCCATTTAACTGCAACTCTCCTCTAATGGTTTTGTTTATAGTAAGAATATTAAGATTGATAAGATTCAGTTCCTTCAGTGTCCCCTTGTTGGTCATTGGATAAAGATTCCACATCCGCCAGCTCTCCCAAGAGAAATGGATTAAAAGGTATCTGAGAGGCTGGTTCCATCACGGTTTCAGAGGGAATCATTTTGTGCATTATTTGGTTATTTTGCTTTGCAGTCTTATGATGAACATAAGCAAAAAGACTACCATTAAGATGATTACAGTTTTTGTGCCAATATCTTTTGCAAAGTTTGAAAAATTGAATAAATTTTATGCAAAATTTGATAAAATACCTCTTAAACTATCAACCATTATTTTGGTACATGGAAATTTGTATTTAAGGACATGATAGAGATCATAAATTATTTTGGAACATATATGATTAGGGATTTTTTTAAAAAATCAGGCCATAGGCTCTAGATTATTCAGAAGTTTAATTTCCATGTGTCTTAATGGACAGGAAAAGATATATTGCTGATATGAAAGTCACTTCCAAATTAGCTATCTTTGTCTAGTCAGTTCATTGATTAGTTAAATGTTAAACTCAATACCAAATTTATAAGAAAAGATAAAGATTAGAAAACATTGTCTGCAATTACAGTGACATCAACTGGGCCTATTTAAATTGGCCATCACTTCCAAAGATGGAAAATTGGCAGAAGTAGAAACAATGATTTTGTCACTGTTTCTTAGAGAAGTTTAATAGTGAGGATAAAAAACAGAGACTTCCTCCTTCCATGTACCTTTCATCTTCTAGATAGCTAGACCCATTTAGTAGCCAAGAGAAATACTGCTTTGGAGTAATAATAATTAACATTTATATGGTACTTTAAGATTTGTAAAGCATGGAACGTGTTATCTGATCCCCAAACAACTCTAGGAGGGAGGTGCGCCCATTCTAGAGACGAGGCTGAGAGAGCTTAAGTGACTTGCCCACGGCCACACAGCTAGTAAACATCTAGGACACACACTTACGTCTTGTTCCTCTCGTTGTATCACTTACTGCCTGCTTTAAATATGAGATTTAATGGTTTGAGAAGCATTATAGAACCAGGTGATAGAGGAGCGTGTAGTACTCCTTATGAAATAATGAAAAGTAATTGAGGTGAAAACATTCCTCCAGCCCACTTGGCATCAAACCCCCCACCTATGTCATGTCATCTTCACCCAGAATTTGTAGATAAAACTGAAAGTGTGACAAATAGATTTGAAATGGTGTAGATTCACTGTCACTTCACCTTGAGTCTAGTCTCATTAGAAATAGTTGTGGAACCTGTAGCTATTGAACTTCACCATTCTCAATATTTAATGTAAACAATGAAGTAATATCAGTGGGCCTTAAGATTGGCAAGCACATGTGCACCAAAATACATAAATTTGTGCTATTCATAACACAGTTTTAAAGGCATTCAGGAATTGATTTTCAAAATCTCACAAAGAAAAGACTACAACAAAATAATAAACGTCTAATACTGCTTTTGGGGGCAGCTAGGTGGCACAGTGGGTAGATGGCCTGAAGTCAGGAAGATTCATCTTCTTGAGTTCAAATCTGGTCTTAGCTAGTCCAATAATTTTTAAATTCTCTGTCCTGGATCTATTTTCCAGGTCAGTTGTTTTTCCAGTGAGATATTTCACATTGTTTTCCAACTTCATTCTTTTGGATTTGTTTTACAGTGTCTTGATTTCTCATAAGCTCACTAGCTTCCCATTGCTCTATTATAACTTTTAAGGAAGTATTTTCTTTGTAAGCTTTTGGACTTCCTTTTCCATTTGGCCAATTTTGCTTTTTAGGGCATTCTTCACCTCATTGGCTTTTTGGACCTCTTTTGCCATTTGGGTTAGGCTATTTTTTTAAGGTGTAATTTTCTTCAGTATTTTTTGGGTCTCCTTTAGTGAGCTGTTGACTTGTTTTTCATGATTTTCTTGCATCACTCTCATTTCTCTCCTGTTTTTCCTCTACTTCTCTTACTTGCTTCTCGAAATCCTTTTTGAGCTCTTCCAAGGCCTGGGACTGATTCATGTTTTTCTTGGAGGCTTTGGATGTAGGAGCTTTGACTTTGTCGTTGTCTTCTTCTGATTGTATGTTTTGATCTTCTCTGTCACCAAAGAAAGATTCTATGGTCTGACTCTTTTTTGTACAGTTTGCTCATGTTCCTAGCCAATTACCTGAGTTTAAACTCTTTATTAAGGTAGAAGTCTGCTTTCAATATGGAGAATGTACTGTCCCAAGCTTCAGGGGTTTCTGCAGCTGTTTTCAGAGATACTTTTTAGGGACCTGTAAATTTTCATTTCATCCAAGGTGGTATGATAAGAGGTGAGGTGTTTAATCCTTTCCTGGCCTGTGCTTTGATCTATGACTGACCACAAGCACTCTTTTCTGTCTTGGAACTGTGAGGAGGATTTTCTCTGCACCGACACTACAAGCTCCACCACGCCAGTGCTCCTCCTTGCCCCAGACTGCCCCTCAGAACTGTGACCCAGATCCAAGCACAGGCAAAGCAAGAGATTCCTGCCTCAGCACTGGCAAACAGATCCCTGCAATCCCCCTCTGGTCAGCCACTGGATTCCCCCTCAGTCAGTGGGCCAGAAGCTCAGGAGGCAGCCACCACCCCAGGGCTGTGCTCAAGAACTACGGCTGAGACCTAGCTTCTCTCTCACCGCAGAAACAGACTTTTCCCACTGACCTTCTAAGTTGTCTTTGGTGTTCCTGGGTTGAGAGGTCTGGAAACCGCCACAGCTGCCTGTGATTCAGTCCTCTGAGGCCTGCTTCAGGTTCACTGTGGCCTGTGCGCCAGTGCCCCCCTCTCCCAGCCCGGCACAATATACCTTTCTGATTAACCATCCAGGTTGTCTTGGGCTGGAAATTTGTTTCACTGTTTTTGTGGATTCTGCTGCTTTAGAATTTATTTAGAGCCATTTTTTAATAGGTATTTGGTGGGGTTTGGGGGAGAGCTGAAGCAAGTCACTGCTTTCACTCCACTCTCTTGGCTCCACACCCCTGTGCCTGGTCTGTTTTGGACTATCTGAAAGCCATGATCAAAAAAAGAGTCTAGACATCATCTTTCAAGAAATTATCCAGGAAAACTGCCCTGATATTTTAGAACCAGAGGGAAAAATAGGAATTGAAAGAATCTACCAAGCTCCTTCTGAAAGAGATCCCCAAAGGAAAACTCCTAGGAATATTGTAGCCAAATTCCAGAGTTCCCAGGTCAAGGAGAAAATATTACAAGCAGCCAGAAAGAAGCAATTCAAGTATTATGGAAACACAATCAGGATAATACAAGATTTAGCAGCTTCTACATTAAGGGACCAGAGGGCATAGAATGTAATTTTCCAGAGGGCAAAAGAGATAGGATTATAACCAAGAATCACCTACCCAGCAAAACTGAGTATAATTCTTCAGGGGAAAAAAATAGACATTCAATGAAATAGAGGACTTTCAAGAATTCTTGATGAAAAGACCAGAGCTGAATAGAAAATTCGACTTTCAAATACAAGACTCAAGTGGAACATGAAGAAGTAAACAAGAAAGAGAAATCATAAGAGACTTATTAAGGTTGAATTGTTTACATTCCTGCATGGAAAAATGATATTTATAACTCATGAGACCTTTGTCCGTATTAGGGTAGTTGGAGGGAAAAAATTAAATGTATGTAGATAGATAGATAGATAGATAGATAGATAGATAGATAGAGAGGGCACAGGGTGAGTTGAAGATGCAGGGGTAATATCTGGAGAATAAAATTAAAGGGTGAGAGGATTATACTGGGAGAAGGAGAAAGGGAGAGGTAGAACGGAGTAAATTATGTCACAAAAAACCCCCCAGAAAATAAAAGGCTGTTACAGTGAATGGGAAACAGGGGAAGGTGAGAAGGAATGAGTGAATCTTATTCTCATAGGATTTGGCTTAAGGAGGGAATAACATACACACTCAATTGGGTATGGAAATCTGTCTTACCCTACAGGAAAATAGGGAAAGAAGAGGAAAAGAGAGCAAGAGAATGATAGAGAGGAGGGCAGATTGGGAAAGGGGGCAATCAGAAAGAAACACTTCTGAGGAGGGATAGGTTCAAAAGAAAGATTAGAATAAATGGGGGAGGGATAGGATTAAGGGAAATAGAGTTAGTTTTTCACAACATGATTACAGTGGAAGTGTTTTGCATAACTGCACATGTATATCCTGTATTGAGTTGCTTGCCTTTTCTGTGAGGGTAGGTGGGGAGGGAGGAAGGGAGAAAAATTTGGAAACCAAAGTTTTAAAAATACATGTTTAAAAAAAAAGTTTTCACATGCAAATGGGAAATAAGAAATACAGGAAATGGGGTACAGAAATCTATCCTGCCCTACAGGAAAGTAGAAGGGGAGGGGGACAAGAGAAGTGGGGGAGAGATAGAAGGGATGGCAGACTAGGGGGATATTCAGAATGCATGTCATCTTGGAGTGGGGGGAGGGGCGAGATGGGATGAAAATTTGAAACTCAAAATCTTGTGGAAGTAAATGTTGAAAACTAAAAATAAATTTTAAAAAAGAAAAAAAATCTGGCCTTAGACACTTAATAGCTATGTGACCCTGGGCAAGTCACTTAGCCCTGTTTGCCTCAGTTTCCTCATCTGTAAATGAGCTGGAGAAGGAAATGGCGAACCACTTCAGTGTCTCTTCCAAGAAAACCCCAGATGAGTTCACAAAGAGTCAGACATGACTGAAACGCCTAAACAACAATATTGCTATCAAAAGGGGAGCAGGAGGGGGTGTTCCTTTCACCTGTTTAATTGATTATGATATCCCTCCTCTTAATTTTACCAGGTCTACTTGTAGTTTACAAGAGTTTCTTCAAATGAATTGCTATTTGATAGCCTTATAGTGTGAGGAAGATAATTTTCTGTGGGATCCCACCTGGGTATCATGGTGAGAACTTTGAATTTGGAAGCCAACAACTTGAACTCACATATCAGTGTTAGCACACCAGTTGATCTTTATGGTCACTTTCATTTGGAGAACATATCATCCTTTGTCATACTGGTTTACAGGGAGAGAGGCCTTAGAACAGTTTCCTGCCCTCTTCCCACAGCCCCAGTTGTTGTCTTCTCTCCTCCAAACAGATGTTAGAAAAGGTTCCCCAGTTCTAGTTCTGCTGTTGTTCCTTTGTTCCCTTATCATTTCAGGACTGTTAATTCATTCTTCTGGGAATGGATTATAATTCATGGAATCATCTCACCTTGGAGTTACAGGTCTTCGCTACCTCAAACTGAAACCTGAAGGTTATTTGGGATGTTCTCTGGAAATCAAACGCTGTGAAATTTCTGCCAAACCCCAATCCTCTCCTAGGGGATTGGCTTCTCAGAAGTTGGAATGAGACTGTAGGAAGTTGTGTTGTCTGTGTATTTGACCCTTTCTTAAAACAAATATATTCAATCTTCATTGTTTATTGCTTGTGGGACATGGTCCATATATATCATAAGATCTTAGATTAAAAGCTGAAAGAGAATATGTCACAACTTAAAATAACTTAGAGGAAACATTAATTCTAACAGATTCCTTCTTTAACTTGAAATATCAGTGTTAAAAACATGGGAAACAAGGAGATGAGAATAGATTATGGAGGACCATAAGACCCCATAATAACTTTATAAAGTGTCTGTATGTTTAAAAATGTAGTGGTATCAATATGCCATTAAATTGTTTATTGTGGGGCGGAGGCAGGGTAGATCTCCATCTGTTTAATTGTTTATAGAATGGGATGTTCTGTGTATTTTTTGGATTTAATAAACATTTGTTGAGTACCTAATATTTAAGGTGATGTTAGATCAGGTTCAAAAGTGAATGAATAAATAGATCCCTACTTCAAAGGAGCTTATAGTCTTGCTGGGATTTGACATGTATACAAAAATAATAATACTGACATTCCACAAGAGATATATAAGCAAAATGCTTAGGGTAGTAAAGAAGAAGGGGTTAGAGTTAGGAAGATCAGGATATTTGAATTGGGTCATAAATAAGAGCTAGGTTTTTAACAGGAAGTTCACTAATGGTTGTATTTCAGGCAGTGTTAACAGTATGAGCAAAGACCATTGGATGTGACATGTAGCAGGTCATAGGTGACCTCAGAGAGCATAGTGTCATAGTGGTGGGAGTGAAAGACTGATTATTAGGCATTAAGGAACAAGTGGCAGATGAGGAGATGGAGGTAACTAGTGTAGACTGCTCCTGGAGGATGGAAGCAAAAGAAGGAAATAGAGAATATGAAGGTTTGATGGAATAACAGGATTGAGAGGATTATTTTTTAAAAATTGGGAAACTTAAATATGTTTGTAGGCCAGTAGAAAGAAACCAGGCGAGAAATTATGTAATTCAAGAGAGGATGATGATGCAGTATCACAGAAGAGAAATAGAATGGCAAAGGTAAAGGGGTAGTCTTTGTGAAGAAGTAAGGCTACTTCAGAGAGGAGCAAAGGAGGCAAAGAACAGTGAAAAGTTTTGATTTGAAAAGGAAGTTAAGGGATTTCATTGACTGACTTTTCTGTATTCTCTGAAGTAGTAGGCAAGGTCATCTGCTGAAATGGTACTTGATAGAAATGGAATTAGTTTGTTAGAAGGGAGAAAGATTTGTAATAACCATTTTGAGGAAAAGAGGTAAGAAGTCAGTAACAAGTGAGTGAGTGGATTTCAGGGTACGTCAGAGAAATATAGTAGAAAAACTATCTTTGGGAATCAAATTCAAGTGTTGACTTTTCCACTGATTTTGGCAAATCATTTATGCTCTCCCATCTTTAAAGGGAAGAAGTTGGGCTAAATGATCTCTGAGGTTACCTCTGGCTTTAGCCTTCCCTGAATCTAAGAATCACTAAATTTAGCATGAATTTACTGTGGCCTTAGAACCATTTTATGACATTTAGCCATCTATGACAGTGGCATCCCAGAAGCTGGAGCGAAAAAAAAAACCACCTAGGAATTGATACGTGGCAGCTGTGGCAGAAGACCAAAGGAACAGTGTACTCTTGGATGATAGTTGGGAGCATCGTAGGAGTGAATGACCGCGTCTTCTAGTTTTGAGGAGACAAAAGAAGCCAGGAGGATCTTGATGGACTGGGAACTAAATAGTCAAAAGGGCTGGAGGTCTGGTGAATGTAAGAAGCAAATTCAGCAGGGGGAAATGAAAGCTTACAATCTTAGAAATTTCATAATTCAAGAAAATTAGTTATAGAACGAGTGTGACATGGCCATTGTCGTGAGTGGCTGAAGTGGAATGAAATGTGTGCACCAAATACTGCCATCACATGTTTGCATAGTACTTTTCAGACTATAAAGTGCTTTCCTTGCAATGTCTGTATTAGATAAGTCATACAGATATACTCGTTTTTACAGATGGTAAAACTGAGATTAATTGTCTCGTGGTTTTATAAGTAATAAAAATCAGAACCAGTATATGTAGTATAACTATGTGACTCAATATATAGTTCATAACTTTTTCAGCTGTACCATGTTACCTCTTCTTCTACAGTGATGTAAGGCCAGGGTCTTGAAACATCAGAGTGAATTTTAAAGTCACTGAATACAGTAGGCATTATAGTAGAAGAAAATGATGAGAATAGAATGCTAAGAGTCATTCATTGAGCATGATGGAGTAGTGTTTTGGACAGTTGCAGAAATGGGTTAGGTGAGGTTGAGACATCTTATTCATACACACACACACACACACACACACATATAAATGTGAGCTTGAGGGCAAGGACTGTCCTCTTATGTTTCAGAATATTGTGCCTTTCTTTGTATCTCCATCTCTTAGCACAGTATCATATAATAGGTACTTAATAAGTGCTTATTGACTGACTTTAAATAGTATTGATTTCAAAAGAAGAGAGATGTTGTTGGGAGTTGTTATTGAAGCAGTAGCCTTAAAGTGAGCAAGAAATGTCATGCCCCCTCTTCTCAGTCTTACAATTTAGTGTTGGGTAACAAGGGAAATCTGAAAGAAGTAATCTTCATTTGGGAGGAGGTAGAGAAAACCTGAGAAGATCCAGGTTTACCATTAAGGAAAGGGAAGCTTTAAAGAAGTATTTATAATCCAATTCTTTACTTTGTTAAGTGTGTTGAAGTTAGCTCTTTGATATGGCAGTGTATCAGATTCATCATTTGGAACATTAATTTTCATGGTGTACAGTGCAGTAGATCTGGAGTTTTTAAAAAAATATTCTTATAACTGTCTTTCAGTATAATTGGTTTCCTTTGTAATATTATGCATTTTATTTAATTAATGCATTTAAAAATTTTATTCTGAGAAGAGGTTGACAGGCTTCATCAGACTTCCAAAGGGATCTATGACAAAGAAAAAGATAAAGAATGCCTGCTATAGTTGTAGTAGCTCCTCTTGCCCCCCAAGATAATTCCAGGGCAGTGCATATAGTCTCAACTTGTCCTTGGTTTTTTTTTTTTCAAAAACTTTTAACATAGAAAATTTATATTTTGAATCTATTAAAAAAATGGTGATGAGTCAGAAACATATACATATATAGATGCATACATATATACACACACACATATACATATGTATGATATTTTAGTACTATTTTTTCCCTTTGGGTACATTATGTAGCAGCATTAAAATTGTAAGTTTTTCATGCATGTTTTTACATTTCCTGCTTACATTTTAGGCTAACTGTGATCTTAGACGTCAAATAGATGAACAGCAAAAACTACTTGAAAAATATAAAGAAAGATTAAATAAATGCATTTCAATGAGTAAGAAACTTTTAATAGAAAAGGTAAGTTAAAGTTGAACTTCTCTTTCCCAGCTTTACTAATAATGTCTTGAGATTTTTCATTTTAAGCTAAGTTATTAATTTTTTTTTTCTCCAGAGCACACAAGAAAAACTGGCAAGCAGGGAGAAGAGTATGCAAGACAGACTACGCCTTGGGCATTTTACAACAGTTAGACATGGTGCTTCATTTACTGAACAATGGACAGATGGTTTTGCCTTTCAAAATCTTGTGAAGTTAGTCATTCTTATTTTTAAAATTCCCAATAAGTGTGGGGGATTTTTGTTATTAAAGCTTTTAGAATTACTTTCCTTATATATTCTTTCGCATTGCTCTATGAAATGATAGAATTCAGTGCGATTTTTCTTTAATGAGTTAACTGAATTTAGAATACTGACTTCTGATGCTTTTGAAAGATGGTGAGTAAGCCTCATTTATTTTTAACTAGCTTTTGAAAAAAATGTGAATTTTTGACATGAGCAAGATTTAATTATTCTGCACAATTGACAGCTAAATGTAAACATAGGTATTGGATTTCAGTTTTAGCTTTAGCATACTTCTTGGTTAACATTTATTTTAGGTACAGAAGATGATGTGTGGTTTTGAATATGACTCCCTTAAATGTAATGTGATTTGGCTTTTAGATTTTATTTTGGAGGGTAAGTTGGGGAGAGAAGAACTTAACTTTCCATTCAGGGATTTTCATATAACAATGATTTTTCTAATCTTTTATCCATGCTCGAACCTCCATTTTGCTATTAATGTTTAGCCCAAATCATGCTTCTTAGTTTTCTCATCATGGTTGTCCAGTTGGGAAAGTCACTGGGCAGAAAGATTTCATCAATATCAATATCATCAATATCATCAAACCAGCATGTAGTATATAGATTAAGGAAGGGTTAAAATGATTCTTTTGCTTTTTTAATTCAACCATCAACCACTTTTTATTTTAAATACCTGTTGGCTAAAGTCCTATACCTCAAAACAAATTCACCGAGCATGACAAAGGTAGTAGGGATGGAACTGGAATGGTTGGAGTGTTGATGCAAACTTACATCTCACTTTTATTTTTCCTTTGTAAACTCTCTTTTATAATAGAGACAAACTGAAAGAGGAACTAATTTAAAAAAAAATTTTTGGTTCCCAGGACTTACTCTTCTCATTTGTCACATTTTTACCAACTAGTGAAAAATTAGGGAAGTTCTTCCATCAGAATGTATGTAGATAAGACTTCATTCCTCAAGACTGCCAGTCTAAGCACAAGGACAATCTTCTTTTCCTGAGTGAATTTCTCAGGGATTTTTCTGAAGTTCCTCAAATGTTGACTATCTAGTCTGAGTAGCTGTCACTATCGCCTTTGTCAGGTTATTATTGAGCTAGTGAGTCATTTAAGTGGCTAGGATTTCCTTTGGCATTGCTGAGGCCTGATTCCAAGGCTTGGGCTTCGTTTAACTTGGAATCATAAGGGCAACACCTATATCCCATTCTGTAGGAATAACTTCTGTATGACTTGGTTAACATTTTTTCCTCCTAAGAATGGACAAAAATGTTAGATTGTGTGATCCCTAACAAGAAGTTTTTGGGGAATATCCCTAGGGTTAACATATCTACAGTGGTAAAAGAAAGCTATGTCTGGGGAAACATGAAATTGAGGGCCAAAGCCTCTCAGTACTCTGCAGACAGAAATTTGAGTAATATTGAAAGGAAAGCCGATCATTTTCTTTGGCTTATGGTTCCAAGGTTTGTAGGCCTCTCTGTATACATGCTGCAAGTTGTTCACTCCGGGGCAAACCCTCCATGATGAAATGTTATATTTGGAGTTGGAAGTAAAAATGGAAAGACAAGATTCTCAAACAGGATGTTGGCCTCTTGTTTCTTAGTTTTCTCATGGTTGTCCATTTGGGAAAGTCACTAGGCAGAAAGATTTCATCAATATCATTCAGCAACACAAACTCTTTGGCATGTTTTGGTAGAGGCAGTCATTGAGGGCTGTCAGCTGTCGATGGTAACCAGTGTCGCCCTTCCTTTTTAGAGAAATGTGAGGCAGGTAACACATTCAGGTAGGATGTTATAGGCAGGGAGTTTTTTTGTACTGTCCCTTCACAAATGTAATATGCCAGGACTTTTCCCCAAATTTTATACATCTCAATGCTTTCTATAAATTGTAGAACATTATTGTAATTTCCAAAGGGGAGATACAGTGAATTCAGAAGATGGCTTCCAAGTTTCTTGGTTTCTTATTTTAAACCATGGCATCTGGTTGGTGTTTCCTTGCTTGGCCCAGTTGAATTGATACGTACTGGGCATTGCAATTCTGAGGAACCTCAAAGAACAGATAAGCACCACCCTACGGGAACCCAAATCTATCATTGAGAATGTCTGTCCGTAGTCTGATAATAGAAATGTTGCCAAAGGACTGGCAGCTGAACTAGCAGTAAAACTCTTTTATATCTTTGAGGTGAACTGAGGCTGATCACTTGGTGAGGTTTATAACCTTCTATCAAAATAAGGTGGAATGATAAACATTTTGGTATTTTATAAATAGGGTGATTGTACCTCTGGCAATTTGCCCTCTGCACGTAGCCAAGGATACCTTTTTTCTTCTTTGTTCATTCTCCATTGGCTTCAACCAATAGGATGATACCAACCACAAGATCAAAGTGAAAACTGTAATTGCAAAAAAGCATCCAGAGACAATAAATGTTTAGTATTCTAAATTCAAAGACTGGCATATCTCACTGCATTTGGTGCCTTCCCTCACTGAGGGGTCAGAACTTTTCCAGGCCTCAGTTCTTACTTATTACTTTTATTTCCAGATATGATCTCCATTTATATGGTGGCCTTGGTGTGCCACATTTCACGCTTTAATTTTATACATCTATAGATGAGTGACATTTCTATTTCTCTTGTTGACAGACAACAAGAATGGGTAAATCAGCAAAGGGAGGATATTGAAAGGCAAAGAAAACTCCTGGCAAAGAGAAAACCACCGACTACTAATAATTCTCAGGCACCTTCCACCAATTCTGAACCAAAACAAAGGAAAAACAAAGCTGTCAATGGAGCAGAAAATGATCCTTTTGTTAGACCTAATTTACCACAACTGTAAGTTTGTTTCATTTTCCTTTTTTGAACATTACCAGCAATCACATGTGGTCAGTGTATGTAATTAGTATAAAAAATAGTTATACCTAGGAAGAAGGGCAGTAATTGACAGGTTAGCGCTATAATAATATGAGCCAAAAAGAAACTATAATTCTAAATTTCTTTAATTTTTAAAATTTTGTTAACTGTTAACTTGGTTAACTGTTTTAAAATGGAGACTTTAGCAATTAGAAAAGGAGTGGAATCTCTACTTTTAATATTCTGAATGACTCAGAATAGGAATTCATCTAAACCTTTGACCATTTCAATTAGGCTTTTCCTCATCATGTGTGTGTGTGTGTTTTTTTTTTTAAATGAGGCCACAGTAGTTTACCTTTAAAAGAATGCCACAAGATAGAAACTTGAGGACAATTCTTTGGCACATTGAATGAGTTTGTTATTTCTAAGTCTTCTAGTAGTGGTGCTGGTAGGCACTTTGCTAAATGCTTTACAAATGTAGGAAGCATGAAACACATTCTGAGATGCAGAGTAATGTAATTGCTTTTATAATGAGATTTTTTAAAAATCCCCAAGCTTGGTTCCTGCAGTTTTAGCTATAAACCAACTAATTGTTGGTTTATTATCGTGGTTAGATGTAAAAATTCTGCTTGATTTGGTGGATGTATAGTTTAAGCATTTGTGCCAAATAGTGATTGACTACAAAATCACAAAACATTAGGACGTTATCTGGTCTAGGCTCCTGGGAAGTCTGTTTTTAAAAAATTTAAAATGCGGTTGAATGATTTACACATGTCTTGCACTGAATTAATATTTGTTAATTAACCTGGGACCCAATATGCTAATTTTTTTGTTTCTTTTAAAATTATACTCCCCCCCCACCAAACATGAGCTTTTTCAGTTCTACTTATCTATTTCTCTTTTTTGTAAACATAATAATGATGATGATAATATTAGCTAACATTTATATTGTGCGCCTGGCACTGTTAAGCATTTTACAAATATTATCTCATTTGATCCTCACAACAACTCTGGGAGGTTGGTGCTAATATTATTATCTTTATTTTATAGTTGAAGAAACTGAGGCAAACAGAAGTTAAGAGGATAAATGTATTTTTAGAATGTTACCAGGTATCCAACCATGTACCTTTCAAACCTATGTTCTTGAAGATTTTAAATTTTTGACTTCCATTCTTCTGAGACAAAATTAAATTCTTCTCCTCCCCACCTTCCTATCTCCATTTATGATTGGCAAGGTTGGGGAAGAATTGTCCCTTTTAGACTTCATTTTTTGGATTTATATATTCACATATGTGACTCACGCATTATTAAACAATAAGCCTGTTTCATGTGACTACCTCATTTTGAGGAATAGAAACAGCTCCAAATCCAAACCTTTTGTGTATTAAATCCATTATCATTGTTTTTTTTCTATTTCATCTTACAGACCTGGGGTCTGTGAAATTTATGAAAAAATTGTTTTGATAATTATTTCAGTATAATTGGTTTACTTTGTAATCTTATACATTTTATGTATTGAAAAACATTATTTTGAAAAGTTATCTGATCATAAGTTTCAACCAGACTACAAAAAAGGCCTGTGACACAAAAAAGGTTTAAAAGCTCCTGTTGAAGACCCAGTTTTCTCTCTTCCAACCCTCCCCCCTGTCCCTCTCCCACCCTACATACCTTTCAGGTTACTTTTCTTTGATCATCTGGGTAGATTCTAGTGTGGCTAATATGTTGTTTCACTTCCTCTTTTGTGGTGCCTTTCCTCTGCTTTGATGTGTCCTTTCCCACAGAAGTTACAAGTAATTCCATTTTGTGAAACAGTGTTGCTGTGTTCTTATTTTCCATACTAGAAAATACTGTCAATGAGTGAATGTTACAATTATTTGATTTCTTTTATCTTTTTGTCCCCCTTCATCCACAATTATCCATTTAACAACCTCAACAAAAACAAATGAACAGATATCCCCCAGTCCCATTACTCTAAATATGGCCATATAATCAGAACTACTTATAGCAAAAATCCATGTAAATAACTAATGAGAATAGCTTATGTACTGTGTTCTCTTCTTCATTTTGTACATGCTCATGTTTTTTAAGTTTTAGAGAACGTGCATTAGAGAGGGCATTATCCTTGCCTGGGAGATCTCTATACCAGGGAAGGTCCAGTTCCTTTCCCTGTATTACAGATAAGGAAAATGAGGCTCAGAGGTGTAAATTGCCCCTGCTTAACAGAGGTGGTGACTGTCTTGGGATTTGAATCCAGATCTTTTTTGCTGAGGGGCAGCTAGGAGGCAGAGTGAATAGAGTGTCATCCCTGGAGTCAGAAAGACTCCTCTTTCTGAGTTCAGATTTGCCTCAGACACTTCCTAGATGTGTGACCCTGGTCAAGTCACTTAGCCCTGTTTACCTTAGTTTTGTCATCTGTAAAATGAGCTGAAAAAGGAAATGGCAAACCACTCCAGTATCTTTGCCAAGAAAACCCCAGATGGGGTCACAAAGAGTAGGACATAACTGAAACAACTGAAGAACAACAACTTCTTGGCTGAAAGTTCAGAACTCTACTACACCATATTACCTCTCTTGATAGAAATAAAGAGGTTGTGACTATCATTGAACTGCTGATCTTTATTTTCTTTATCTTCTATCATTAGGGTATGTTTTGAGTGATGGGATCAATAAGTGTTACGTGATTTCTTGAAACACATTTCTGACTCTATTCTGTAATCCTTGTCTGTTCCTAAGTAGAACATTCCAATTGTAAATAGAAATGGTTCTGTGTGGTCCCCTTGATAGAATTCCACTCCACATTATCCATTCTATGCTATAAACCACTTTGGAACATTAAAATATTTTTCTCTTAAGTCCTTATTAACATGTTATTTTTTAAAGAAACCATCTCTTATTTATCCCCCCTCCAAGCCTCCAAAGAAAAACAGTCAAGGCAAACCAACTAATACCCCATGTCTACCATTTTCAGCATTCATATTCATCTGACTTCTGTTTTTTCTGGGTTATTCATTGTATTCATTCTAAGTTCATTTTCCAGCTTGTGTTTTTTATTAAGTTGTAATCATGTGTAATTTGTTCTCCTAGGAATCAGTTCATACAGATCTTCCCATGTATAGTAGGCTAGGTCTGAGTCAGGCCAATATAGCTTTGGTTGATATTAGAATGAATTGAGACACTTTAAAACATTTGGTAGTTTATAAAATGCAGTTTATTTAGCTGGAGTAGGGAAAACATATTTAGCAAGGATACAGCATTGATTCAGTAAACTTTCCTGACCATGTGTTTGTCCATGATGGTCCACCAGCTAAAAACCTAAGGGGCAAATTGTGATTCCTCGTGCTCTGCTTTTTTTATACCTAGGCTAACCAGGAAGCTAAGTCAAAACTCTTTAGTCTGAAGCCAATTAAATCTTGAGTGCTGTTTCAATACTTTTTAGGAAAAACTAGTCTTAGGGACTTAGAATATTACTATTGCCATACTATATTTCTCCAAATCCCTCATATTTGTCTTTTCTTACAGTACAATAATATTCAAATGCCAGAGTTTATTCAGCCACTATCTACTGGATGGGATCTGTTTTGTTTAGTTTTTTTTCCCTGCAACAAAAAGAGCGGGTGTGAACATTTTAGTATTATATTGGACCTTTTCTTTGTCTTTTACTTGGTATACATGCCCAGTAGTGAAATTTTGAGAGTCAGGGTTTGTGACTTTGTGAGTGGCTTTGCTGAAATCATTTGAGATTTTTTCCTGAAATGGTTGGAGCAATTCAGAGATTGATCACTGCTTTATCAGTGTTGAAACTCAGAAAAATATAGTCAGCAGTTTGTTTGAACTAGTAAATTGGAGATTGAGCTTTGGCTTACTTCAGAACATCTGTTGTCATAAAGGAATTATGACTCTGTAGCTCCTTTTGCATCAAGAAATTAGGATATAATTATTTTTAACACGGGAGGAAATTCTGATATTCTGCAAAATGTTTTTAGATTGCTTCAGGTAGTAGTCTCTTATTTTAGAAGGTCTTTTTTTTTTAAAATCAAATTAATCAACAGTCAGCTATTAAGCACTTAAGATATGCCTACCACTGTGCTTGATATACCTATAGGACATCCATTTTGAAATGTCCAAAAGTTGATGTGGGGCTTACACTCAGGAGAGAAACTAGAGCTGGATATATAGATGTGTGAATCATCTGCATAGAGATGATAATTGGATGCCTAGGAGCTGATGCAAGCACTATGTACGTTAGAATAGAGGAGAAGCAGAAAACAACAGATTCTTGGGATTGCATGCAATTAGTGGATATGACATGGATGAAGATCCAGTAGGAGAAATTGAGAAGGATTAATCAGACAGGTAAGAAGAAAATGAAGAAAACCCAAAGAGAAGAGAGCATCCTGGAGAAGAAAAGTGGTTAGTAGGATCAAGTACTGAAGACAGGTCAAGAAGGATGAGGAAGGATCAAGAAGAGGCCATTAGATTTGGCAGTTAATCATTGGCAATTTGGAGAAAATAGTTTCAGTTAAATGATAAGATTAAAAACCAGATTGTAGGAGTTTAAGAAGAGAGTGAAAGAAGCAGTAGCAGAAATCCCTATTATTAATTTTTCTTTTTCCCAAAGTCATCAAGAGAAATTTTTTAGAAATAATCAGGACTCGAGCTGGAATCATCTGAATTCTCAGACCTTCCCCTTGTTCTCTATTAGCAACTACTATTAATCCCTTTCTTGAGAATGCCTCATATCTTCTTCTTTAGTCTCATAGCTAATATCTTATGACAGGCCTTTATCTAATATGGACTATTAAAATAACCTCTTAATTGGTCTCTTTCCTTTCCAATCAATCTTATATAGTATTACCAAACTAATATTCCTAAAATATCTTTTCTCCTTCTTTCTTGAATTCCCAAAGTAATGCCATCTACATCTTATGATTTTTTTTTCTTGATTACAATCAACTTATGTTATGTGCTCAGGCTTAGTTCTGGGACATTATTTAATACCGAAGACCTAAATTTAATACTTATGACCTTCACAGTTTCACCATGAAGAAGGCAGTCTTGGGCATCGGGACCATAGATTGAGCCAACTAGGTTATGAGGAGAGAGATACAGATCTCATGCTAATTGCAAGATGTATTAATCTGCTGTGTATTACCCCACATTTTATTGGGGCAATTTGAATTTAATTATTCATTTAAAAAGATCAGGTTTAATATTTGCAATATATGTCCTTCACGCAATTGCCTTCAAAGCTGTCTGTAACAAGAATTCCTATCAATAAATCTTATTTTCTGCTTTCCATTTCAAAATATGAGATATCTTCCAAAATCTGAGCTAAGAGAAAAAAATCCTCATAGAGGTTGATTTGAAAAGAAAAGTGAAGAAAGAGATTGGAGTTCTGGCACTTCTATGGCACCTAATAATTGTAAGCATCATAGCTGCAAGAAGTTAGAGCATTGTAACGTTTCAGTTTTTACTCATGTGATTTTTTTTTCAGGACTTTCTCATTGTTGATCTACTTTTCCCTTCTACCTTTCTTCAAAAATTAAAAATTAGAGCATCATCACTTTTTTAAAGAACTTTAGCACAATTCCTGGCACATACTAAATGCTATAGAAATGTTAGTAATTTTTTTCCTTTTTGCTTGAGTCATAGGAATAACCCAATATTCAAATCCTCTGATAAATACCACTAAACAACAATGTGCCGCTGACTGAAATTCCTTAAATTTGAGGTTTCAGGTTTATTACTTCTGTGCATTCAAAATTCTGTTCTTCAGATTCACTTAGAATTCTGGTTTCCTGTTTTTTATATATACATATGTACATATATATAGTCACTTCTAATAATATATTATTCCGTATTTGCATTAAACTAATAGTTTTTAATAAAGAACCAAATCCTCATTATTTTATTCATTTAAAAGGTAGCCTGGTAGATTGTTGTTTATTAAGAATTATATGCTACAGTATATAAAATGTTAGGCTCTTATGAACATTTAAGTAAGTTTTTGTAAATAGATTTATGTAATTATGCTTACTCTTTCACAGTCATTAAGGATCTTTTAAAAGATGATTTGAAAAAGCCTGCTTATTTTTAACTCATGGAATTTTCTTCTAATATTTGCATTAATAAAATTTTAAGGATCCCCTTTCTTATCTTTGATATCATATAATTTGTTTTCATCAAGTTTGCCATTTCTGGCCATATGAAAAAAAATTAGTCTGATGTTATTAACTTAAGGAAACTACTTGTAAATAAAACTGTATATATGTGTGTATTGTAAAACATCATTAATTCATACCACACTAATCAAAATTTGTGATAACCTGGACCCAGAAAACTTTGGCTGTACTTTTGCAATAAAATTACATATTACATATGAGTATTTTAACTATGTAAGAGTGCCTTAGGGTACTTTAGAGACACTAAACATGTAGTTAATTTGCTAACTAGAAATCATTTATAAATTTTCATTTACAGTACTTTGGTTTTATTTTAATTATTGTATGTAATAAAGCTATAAAAAAAGACTAATTGTTCATTCAGATTGATTTGTTACACCCCTTCCACCCTCCCCCCTGGTTACTTTGAATTAATAAGATTTAACTATATACATATACATATTTTGGAATAAAAATATCCCCAACAAAAATCCTTTTAATCTTTTGGAATAAAAGTTTCCCTAATAGAAATAATAAATGTTCTTGAGTAACTGAAGATTGGTAGTTTAATATAATATCATCAGGTATCCTTTTATTAGTAGTAAGCGAATCCAGTGGGTGGGTAGGTAGGTGTGTGTGCGGGGGGAGGGGGGACTAGGAGATAGATAAAAATAGTTGTTGCAGCTGTATTTGCTGCAGATTAATAACTTTCTTTTTCTATACTTTGTCTAGAATTGACTTTTCTTGGAATATGACTAAAGAATAAATAATTGCAGCAGGTTTATGCTGTGGTGGTTCATGAACATGAGTAAATTAATATAGCATGTATTTGTGTCAATAGAATAACACTTTACCCAAATCCCTGGAAATTGTGAACAATTAAAGAGCTTTACTTAGATCTGATAAATAAATATGGAAGTTGTTTTCAGTGCAAATAAAATAGTTCTTCCCTCATGTGACTACTTTTCTTAGGAAGTATAGAATTCACTTAATTTGCTTAAAAAAATTATCTGCTAATAATGTTTTCAGATTATTAGAATATTTAAATGAATTATGCAGCTAATAAAATGTTTACAAATCACATGCAAAATTGAAAATACTATATTAATACATGAGGCAACAGTGTAGGGAATAGAAAGCCTGCTTCTGAGCCAGAAGAATTCAAGTTTCGCCTCTGACATATACTGGCTGTGAGACCCTGGGCAAGTCACATAACCTCACATTGCTCTAAGAAACAGCTCCCTAAGTCTGTAAGTTGTAGGAAAGGTATTTACCTATATTGATAGAGTTTGCTAATTTGGGAGATTCTTATATTAATGCAATCACAGCTCTAATCTCTTTCCCTAAATAAATATTTAATAAAAATGTGTGTGCCTAATTTGACATTATTTAACTCATTAAGTGTTTTTTTAATTTATAGTATTGTATTTGAAATTTTATTATGACCAAATTTTCACAATTGAAAAGTATGAGTAGTTAAATTTTATTACAATTTTATTACACTTTAATAGAAGTTAAAGTATTTTTTCTGAGTTGTGGATTTTTTTATGATGATTTTTTTTAGTTGAAAACCACTGTCCAAAATACAAGTTTCTGAAAATGTCCAAGTTATGTATTTATTATATTTTAAATGATTTAATTTATTATACATATAAGACTTAAATGTAACTGTAGTGTATTGATCTAGAATCTTGCTTTGATAATTTACTAATCACAATATTATTATGCTGATTGTTATTTAATGGCCTACCTTTTAAAATAAATAATAATCTTAATATGTAGGATTACTGTTTTGTTGTTTTGGCAGGCTGACTTTAGCAGAGTACCACGAACAAGAAGAAATTTTCAAACTTAGACTAGGACATCTCAAAAAGGTATGTGGACTTAGTGAACTGGGGTTTTTAGTTTAATTGTGGGAATTGTAGGGTTTGGCATTGGAGGGTTTCACTCAAGAAATTGGACATGGGAGAAACAGTGAAGATCTGAGGTGAAAACAGCCATTGACAGGCCATGGGAATGAGCATAGCTTTAGCATATTTTTTTTTAAATATAAAACATTGAGCACATGAAAGGTCAATATAACTTATACACATAGCAGAGTAGTAATGTTATTGTTTGGTTAAATTAGGAAATGCTAGTTGTAGACTAAGTTTAAATTTCTTAGAACTGAATTTTTTAGGAAACATGTTCTATGTTATAACCAGAAAAGTAAAATTCCATATTGCTCCTGTTTCACTGTTTTGTAATAAATTATAAGAGTTTGCAATGCTTTTATAAGCTGGGGCTTTCAAACTATTATATACGTGTTTAAGAATATTTTTCATAAAAATTTATATTTAAATTTGATTAATGAAATAATTTTAATTATTGTAAAATAATAAGGAATATTATTATAAAGTGATAAGAAATTTTGACACAATTTAAAAATTGATTTGTATTCATTTGTGGAACTGTCAGTTGTCAGTATCAAGGTTTTGATTCTCTTCATTACTGTTTAAAAACCATTTCAATAGCTTATTCTTAGTTCAGTGTATTGAAAAAGAATAACAAGAATAACAAGAGTTTTTTTCCCAAATAATGAAACTATATATAGATATTATTGTGTTTCTTTAAACTGTTTTCCCTTTCTTCTTTATGTATTTTAATTTCAAAAGATCTACTGAACAAGTTGTAAAAAAGAAACTGCTGGAAAAACATTATTACCTTTATCTTTATTGAACCAGGACACACAGATATCACTAAATTAGCCTCATTTTTTATGTGACATTTAAAATTCAGACCTGTTTATTTACAAAATAGTACACTTACTTCCTAGCTTTGTCCTGAACCCTAAAATGGGGAGAGAAATTTTATTGGATCCTCCTTTTTTCTTTTTCTGTAAAATCCTGCTTTTTGTGTAATCAGACCTCAGTATCAAATATTCTTCTAGTTAGACAAGTATTATATAGGAAAGAAAATATGATCTTTAGAGCAGTGGTTCCTAATTTTATTTTTGGATGGGTACTTTTACATTTTCCAGAATGTTGAGCTCTCTGTGGTGTGGGGGAAGGTGGTTGTTGGGGGGAAAAAAGAGGAGAAATGGGTATTGACAGAAGTTATTGATTTTTTTTTAGTTTATAGGTTGAGGCAGTAGCCAGGTTCTTCTTTCTACATATGTGTACATGGTCCTGTTAACTATAAGTCAGCTTTGAATTCTTGACCCAAGACATGCTTTGGCCTTTACTTTGATTACCACAGTTCCGCATTTGATTCCTTATAGAAACTCTGTATCAAATTTAGTGTTATTGTTATTCCACTATCTTCCTTTAAAATCTTTATTCTTAATATAATCTTTCAGCCATATCTAAATCTGTCCCCTTTTCCCTCCAACACCATCTTGTTCTTACTGTTGCCCTTGTCTGATACAGATCCAACCAAAAGTGCTTGATAGGTATATTTGTCCAATGAGAGGACTCATTTTGGCATTTAGAAGTTGAATGTATAACATTTATACCTCTATTAAAAGTGAATTATTCTATATATCCTGCTTTATATTATGTTCTCCATAAGATCATAGGGACTTTTATTGTCTGAATACAATAAAGCTTTCCCTGCAAGACTCTTATTTCTATATAAAACAGAATGATTTTAATCTATGTTTCTGGAGACTAGACTGCATATTATGTGCTTCTTTAGGGAAACCTCTTACATGAAAGCCTGAACTTATGTAGCTGATAAATTAGGGATTGACTTAGTGTAATACAGTGGAATTCTTTGTTTTTGAAAAGGCTGTATGGCAAACTTGCTTTTAAATAGTGAGCTTCTCTTGGACATTCATAATACTTGATTCATAGACAGCTGTGTAGTAACACTTTTTAAGAAGAGATAGATACTTATAAACAGTATCAAAAACACTGTACTTTTCTCTTTTAACTTCCATGATTTACCCTTTCAGCTTTTGTATGTCCTTGTCTATTCATTCTCTTATCTTTGTCCCTTTTATGATCAATTTCCTTTTTCTCATTGACTTGGAATATACTCACTGAGGTGGCAGTGACAGCTTCATAGTTACAACTCTTCTTTTTTCTTACCTACCCTAAATTACATATTTGTGGTCTTTTCCCTCTATCCTGGAGTATTATTTGGGGAGAGCAGAAGAAATTATAACCTTGAAACATACCCCAATATTCCTGACATTTTAAAATTATTAGGTGCTAGATTTGGAGCCAAAGAATTTTGGTCTATATCCTGACTCTGACATGTTACCTGTATGACTAAGGGTGGATCGTTTAACCTATGGAGGCCTACAAAAATGAAGGAATGGGACTAGATAATTTCTCTAGTCCCTTCCAGGTCTAGATTTATGATCCTCTAATATTACATTTGACAGACTTGGGGGTGTGGGTGTGCGCCCAAAAAACTCATCAAGAAGTCTAAAATTTACACAAGGGAGATGGTGGAACCCAGACACTTGGCAGCATCACCTTGGAGCAGAAGTGGGCACCTGCTGCCTAAGTTTACTATGGCTTTTGAATTATGAAGCATGAAAGGCATAGTTCAGTCATGTGTTCTAAAAAGAAGTAATTAGGAAATAATTACCTTCTGTTGGGTATTTTAAGACAATTGTTCCCTTAGAATACAAATAGAATGCAGAGGACTGGGCCTGAAGAAAGGGGAACAGGAAGTAAGCAAGTGTTTATTAAGTTCCTTTTATTGTGCTAAGCACTTTACACTTATTTTCTCTTTTGATCCTTACAACAGCCCTCTGAGGTAGGAAGATGCTATTGTGATCTTACATTTGGGGAAACTGAGCCAGGTTATAGGACTTGCCCAAAGTCACACAGCTAGTAAGTGTCTAAGAGTGGGTTTGAACTCAGGCCTACCTGATTCCAGTCCCAGTGCTCCCACTGCCTCCACCATCTGCCTGAGTCAAGAAGGTGCTTCACTACTATATCAGGTCACCCTGCTCCTGAACTTGTTAGACTTGAATATATTTGATGTGTTACTTGCTCTTTAACAACTTCTGCCAAGGGCTAGGTGTGAATTGTGGTCATTTGTATGTTGAAACACTCTGGATTTTACCATCGGTCTTCAGGTTACCAGCTCTTAACTTTAAGTGTATACGTTTGCATCGTCAAGGGTATATCAGCTACACAATTAAATTGAACTTGTTTTCTTAATTCGTAGGTATTGTAGTTTGAGAAAAATGACTAATATCATGACTGATGAAGGATGTCAGCAATTGAACAAAATGATTTGGTTGTGATTTTGGCATCAGTGAGAAATGAATGACTGAGAAAGTACATGAGAAATATGGTACTGGGTTAAATGTAAATTTATGAACAGAAGGAATGAAGGACCCATTTACTTTTTCTTTACACAGCTACTTTGTGGCAAGATGCATTTTAACTTACGATGGAAACTAAAGAAGAAACAAGTATATTAGCTTTATACAGTTGAATTACTATTCCACAACTCACCAGAATTGAGAACAAATAACAACAGGATAACCAAAGCAGTTGTTGCTCAGAAAATCTAAAAGTCAATGCCCAGTTCTTTGTAAGAGTACAGTCATAGTTTTGTGGTGTCTGACCAATGCTGAAAGGGCAGCGCTTACAGAATCTGTCAAATTGAGGCCTCTTGTATTTTGTTAGTGTTTATGAAAAACATCCAGTGTCACTTTTGTGTATGAACAGCAGTTTCTTCCAGTATTTATTGGGTTTGAGTTACTGTAGCAGTCAGGCAAATTAGAGTTCTGTTATTTTAAACACTCAGTGAGTTGGCTTTTAATTATAGAGAAACGAATTCACCATGCACTTTTCTTGTCTCTAAGTAGAAGAGTTTGCTTCTCCTTAAACCTTTTGGGAGATATATCATTTCATTTTTGTTGCAGTTAAAGGAGAATCATTTAAGTTAATGGAGTTGTACATCTAAAATGTCTTCTTTGGGGCTTACCTTTGTGGATGTTGCATGAGTTAAAGTAATTCCATAATTTGCTAGTGTATTGGTTGATTTCCACCCCAAATTTATTTTTATAAAGGTCAACTAAGAGGCAAACATTTGTAACAAAATGCCATAATTCTCTCAGAAGTAATTTCAAATTTCTTTTTAACTTCTTGTAAAGGACTCTACAGATCAAACTAAATAAATAAAATGTGGAAGGAATGCAGAATAATATCTCTAAAACTGCTTTAATTAGGAAAAGTAATTTTTTTGTTACTTCAGCAAGCCAAGCTCAATTTACCAGTAATACATACAACTCCCCCCTTGAGTATCGTGTATTAAAAGCTTGTGATTGCAAAGGAAGTCATTGCATTCCCTTAGAAGATTTTTCCTCTGAGGCAGAGCTGCCAACTCTTTCCCATTTTGTATAGTTATGCTTCCATGTGGAACCAATGGATTTTAGTAAACATGCAAAATTATTTATCAGGTGATGTCGTTGTTTTTATATTGACACTTAGGGTAGGTAAATTCTAGGAATAAGGAAACATTAAGTCGAGAAATAGAGGCATTATTTCAGGTTAAGGTTGTAGTAGTCCAAAATTTTTTTTTTATAGTTTTGAAAACTTTGTTGAAAAGAACTGTTTAAGGGGCATACTTTGAGTTCTATACTTTCCAAGAAGGATTAGTAAAGTTACAAATAGTTTAGCTGCCATCATCCTTGTAACATTTTCACTGTTGTCATACTTTATTAAAAAGACATTTGCCATTCAGTGGCAACATCCTCGGGCTGATGAGAGGTTTATAGTTGTGAGGACCTTTGTTCATGTCTTATTACTGGTGTTTTACAAGTTAATGCTATGAATGGCATAGAGGGATTTTATGGTGTATATTATCTCTAGTCTTTTGGCTTATTTATGTAAAGATTTTAGTTTTTAAAGTTCATAAGGAGAGATGGTGTCTATAGAAAGCTAAACATTTTAGTGAGGGTTGGGATATGATAGCTAGTGTAATAGGAACTATTGTTTTTGGTGTTTTTTTTTTAATTTCACTTGTGGATGTTGAGAAATGTGTAGGTTTGATTTACAATCCCTGAATATGAATTCAGAAGTTAATTTGGAAAAATGTAAATGAATTTGTAATTGGTGTTGGAGTGGTCAAGGATCATCATCAGCAACACCAAAAGTACCTTTGCAGAGATGGAGTCAGAGGGCCAAACTATTTACAGTCTCCTCAGTCTACTAAAACAAAAAACCCATCCAACATGCCACCTGACACCATTTCTCTCTCTCTCTCTCCTTTGCTCCTTGTGATGTGGCATTCACCTCTCCTTGTGCCTCCGTTCTGAAGAGATAAAAGTATAGCAACAGCCCTGCCCTTCAGTCAGCACTGCCACAGAAATCCTGTTTTCTGACCGATATTGGCCACCTGCAGAGAAAAACTGAACCAGTCACAGGCAGCAGCAACATCAGTATTAATCCTCCATGATGAAATTTTTACAGGTCAAGACCAAGGACAGCTCTTTTCTCACTCCTACACAGTGGATCATTCAACTAGTTGAGATGGAAGACACGGGATTTTCTACAACCTTTTGAACAGTGGAATATAACAGGGCACTGATTTTAGGTGAATGACCACCAATTAATTAATACTGAATCCTGACCTCCTCTTTGGTCTCCTTTTCAAGAACAGTTCTGCTATCTAATTCATCCATCCTTTATTATGACAAGTACCAAGAATTTATGGGTGACATTTGTCACTTATATTTGGGGTATAACATACATAAATATTTTGGTAATATAGCTAGAAAACTTAGAGGACTGGTTCTCCAAACTTGTCCTTCCAACTATTTTAATTATGCAAAAGAAATGTTTCAGGAGCTCCCTCTTTAGGTGAAGGCAAACATATTTTGTGTCTATAAAAAATAATGAGATATCAATAAATATTTATCACTAGGATATCTGGAGAGAATGTACTAGAAAAGAGGTTCCTTTCAGAACTGTATGTAACCAGGTTAAACCATGTTAAGCCATGTTACCTGTGAATAGTATTGCATGCCATCTTGATTTCCTGTCTTGTGAGAGTGAGAGAAGTAATTTATTTTGGTTCATCTGTCATATTATAAAATTGCCAAGAAATATTCTGGATCTCTGAATTTAAGATTATGTCCTTTTGCTTATTTAAGAATCAAGAATCAGGGTGCAGCTAGGTGGCGCAGTGGATAGAGCACTGGCCCTGAAGTCAGGAGGGCCTGAGTTCAAATCCAGTCTCAGACCAGACACTTGACACTTACTAGCTGTGTGACTCTGGGCAAGTCACTTAACCCCAATTGTCTCCAAAAAAAAAAAAAAGAGTAAGAATCACATCTCATGAAGATGATTGAGCATCCTATAGATTCTGAGAATACAGAACTGTCAGGGTTTCAAAGAGTCCAATAAATGTTTGTAAACATTTCCCTTATAGCAGCCCTGTGAGGTATCATTCAGTGAGAAATGTAAACTTAGTATATCCATATTCTGCTTCTTGCTCTCATTAAATATACATCCAGAGTCACTTTTGAATGTTTTTAAGTTTTCATTGTTTGCTTTAGGTGATAGCAGAATTCTTCTAAAGAAAGAAAAAAAAACCTCATGCCTAGTGTTGTAGAGAATTCTAGTTGTTTTATATGCAACTGAATTCAAATATGTCTACTTATCTGTAAAGATGTCTAATGAGGCAGTGTTGAATAATGGATAGCTAGCTAGCCTTGGAACCAGAAAGTCCTGGGTTCAAGTTTTACCTTTGATATATACTGGCTGTGTGACCTTTATAAGTTAGTCTCTAAATGCTTTAAGCAGCTAAACCTGAGTTGCAGAAAATGTGTCAGCCTGAATTAGTAGAAAGATTTTTCTTATCTGAGAGTTCCCCATGCCAGTGAAGTTACACAGACTAATTCCTTATGTCAGTCTGTAGTATTGAATATTTTCTTTTTGAATTATTTTTGGAGATGGGTTAAGTAATTCAGCTCAACAGAGAGAGCATGGTACAAATTAGTTCAAATTTGGTGGCTAAGTCCAATATAATCAACTTTGTTTTACATAGAGTAAAATAAGGTCCATTATTGTAGGCTGTCTTACAAATGCATATCATTGGTCATAAGGGAAACTGAATGAGAGTATGGGTAGTTTAAACCTTGCATCACCACAGGAAAAACCACAATTATACATCCTAATTAAAGATGGTGAGTCGGTAGTATCATCATCCTATATTTAAAAAAAATTTCCTTTATAAGAATTCTTAGACTATATGTGCAGAAACAGAACTGGCAAGATCCTTAAAAGATCCAAAGAACCAGACTGTTAGGACAAGATGGTGATTAGCAAGAAAGGATAAAAAAAAATAAATAGTATCCTAGGTGCTATACCTTTACACACATGCCAGAGCTATGCCTAAAATAACTTATGCTTAAACTTTCTAGATAGTGATGATATCTCCAAACATTAAGGAAGGTCTGTTCCATTGTATAGCAACTAATTTTTTAGTTTGTTGTCAAGAACGTGTTTAAAATACAAATGAAAAAAAATTTCCTTAATCTTTTAATTTGGCTAATTACTTAAGTACATCTATTTGCTGCTGTGGAGATAGGCATCACTATTAGGAATCTTGTTAGTCAGAATCTACCCAGCATCAATATAAATTTTACTAGTTTTCATACAGATGTTTTAAAGCATGAATTTTGCTTTATAATACTTTTGTCTCTAAAGAAAGATTGTACTTGAAGGAAAGGAGAAGCATAGGAGAAAAGGAGAACCGGGAAGAAAGTAAGAAAAATATTTAGGAAATTATTTAGAAAATGAGAAGTTTTAGTAATAAAAAAAAAGGGAAAAAAAAGAATTGAAAGACCAAAAGAAGAAAAGAAAATGAGCCAAGTTTTGTTGGCTTTTTAAAACTGTCATACAACCACATTGAAACTGTACGTTTAGTTTCAGGTTAGTAGATCAACAGTTAAGTCTTATTTTTTTTTAATGTCTAGGTTGAATTTTTGTATGTTCAGGGTATGTGAGTGTACATGCAAAAGAAATGTGGTCATCTGGAAATGCAAGGACACAGGTATTAACGTATAGGTATGGTTTAAGTCTTTCAGTTTGACTGGAGTTTGAAGGATAGGTTTAAGGTAGTTAATGGAAGAAAAGTGTGAAAAAAAAGGTAGATTGATTCCTATCTTTTATATTTTGAATACCATGCTAAGAAGCTATAGGTACAAAAAAGGAAGAAGAAGAAGAACCGTGTTATCTGTGTTGCTTTTGTTGAAAATATTTGGTTCCATTCAGGAAAAGCCAGTCATACAATTTATTTGTAATTCTGCTCTTTTTATCAACTGTTAAAGTAATCATTCATTGTAATCTCCCATAGAGACCAAAAAATATTATATAGCTAATGTTTCTGTTTTCTGTTTTCTTTCTCATCTTTACTTTGGTCTCCCTAAAAATTAATTCGGTAGGTGATCAAAGAGTATTAGATATTATTAATTTGATATTTTTTTTTAAAAAAAGGTCCCAAATACTTGTATACCACCTTCTATTTCCAGAAATTACCACTGCTTTTGGCTTAGAAGGTTCTACTCCAGCAGGAGAAGGCCTGGGGTAGGTACTTTACAGTGGATTCTTTGGAAGGCTAAATTGTCTCAGTGCAGATGTATGGTAACCTCAGAGCAGTTTTCTGCACTAGGGGAAAACTGATTTGCCCTATTCTGGACTTGTAGCTCTGTCTTTAGCTTGACCATAATTGAAATAACATTTGATAATAGGGGTATGTATTTTTTCTGTTAGGTGATGGCTGATAACAAATACTTGTTGAACTTAATTAATAAACAGAAAAATTTGCTATCATTTTATTATAGTACATTTCAATAAATTAAATTCAACAAACATTTGTTAATAAATGTAACCGTTCACTTTCATTGAAAGTACCAAAATATTGAAGCTAGTTTCTTTTTCTCTGCATGAGATTAAAAATACACATTTTTTTTATGGTATAGAAGATGTACATACATTTTTTTGGCTTTGAGGGACTTAACTTTTAAGCAACTTGAGATGTGTGATTACTTCATCTTGGCTTTACCATCTCCTTATAAATACTTTGGAGCCAAGCTGTTCAATCCTTCCCTGGCACCTAATTCTGAATGTTTTGGCAATGTCTGTTACTAATCAAAATTAATATAATGCAACCTGTATCACCTTACTTAGTGAAAAAACAATAAAGGCTTGTTAAGTTGTACAAAAATGATACTAGCCACTACCTGGTGATGTTATCACTAAAATTTATTCAATCAGTAAGTAAATGTCTGGTATTTTCTTGTCTCTGTTCTGGGACCTCTTACTCTTATTGCCATACTCTCTCCTTGCTGATTTTATCAGTTACTCTAGTGTTAAAGGTTATTTCTATTCACATAACTTAAAATCTGTACTTACCTATAATCTCATGACTAAGCTCGAGTCATTCATTGTCAAATTCTCTCTCTTCCTGGATGCCCTATAAGCATGGCAAAGTAGAAAAAAATATTAGCTTCTAGAATCAGAGACCATGGGTTAAAAAAACAATTTTTATCACCACTTATTACTTGTGTGATCTTGGTCATCATTTAACCTCCATAGACCTCAGTTTGTTGTTAAAATGAGAAGGGTGTACTAAGTGGTTTTTGAGTTACTTTCCATTTCTAAATAAATGATTCTGAATCCAATGTGGAACTCATAGAATCTTCTCTCCTAAACTTATCTTACATACTTCTCTGTTTCTCTTGAGGACATTATCATCTTCTCAGTCATCCATATTCATAACCTTAGACCTATCCTTAACTCTGTCCTTCCTTTCTCTCCCTCCCCCCCATATCCAATCAGTTTATGTCTTGTTGATTCTCCTTCCATAAGCTCTCGTACATCTGACCCCTTCTCTACTTTATATATCCTTTTTAAAGTCATTCAATCAGTTAGAATTTATTGTGTCCACTATGTGCCAGGCTTTGTATTAAGCACTGAGAATACAAAGAAAGGTAGGTTGGTTTGTTTTTTTGAAGTCATTGCTCTCTAGAACCTTACAGTCTAATGAGGTCTCCCCCATCATGCAAACAACGTACAGGATAGAGATAATCTCAGAGGAAAGAATGCACTAACAAAATGGAAGGCTAGTAAAGGAAGCCAGGAGGCAAAGATGAGGAGGGAGAGTGTTCAGGGAACTTCTAGTGAAAACACTTCGAGCCAAGAGCACTGATTGCCTCTTATCTAGACTACTCAGTTAAACAAGGTTTTATTAAGTACCTTTTTGTGTGCATTGTACTGTGCTCAGGATGCAAAAATAAAAACAAAAATCATTCCTACCTAACTTCAAGGAGCTTACCTTCTATTGGGGGTTGGAGTGGGAATAAAACATGTACCAGTAAGTAAATACAAAGTAATTTCAAGAGGAAAAAAGTATTAATAACATGAGGAGCAGTAAAGATCCTCCAGTAGGAGGTGACACATGAGTTATATTTTGAAGGAACCATTCCAGACTTAGAGGAACCTTTGGAAAGGCAGAAGATAAATAGGAGTTGGAATGTTATGCATAGGATTCAATTAAGCAAGTATAACTGAACGGTAGAAAGTACATAAAGGGAAGTCATATGAAAAAAGACCGGAAGGGAAATTGGGAGCTAATTTATACAAGACTTCAAATGCTAGGCTGAGGATTTTGTATGTCATAATAGGGTTTCAATGGTAATAGGCATTCAGTGAAAATTCTTGAGTTGTAAATGAGGCAGATTTATGTTCTAGGAAAATCAACTGGATGGTTTGGAATGGATTAGAGAGGAAAGAGATTGGAGGTAAGCAGACTATTGCAGTGATCCTAGGAGAGTTGATAAGGATTTGAAGTATCAGTGTGAGTGAAAGGAAGGATACAGATTAGAAAGATGTTGTAGAATTGGCAATACTTGGCAGCTGATTACAATATAGGGGTTAGGGAGAAGGAGAGTCACAAATGATTCCAAGATTATAAACCTGGCTAGAAGATGATGCTGTCAGCAGAAATGGGGAAGTTTGGAGAAGAGTTGAATTGGACCCTTTGAGTTGGAGATGCCTATGGGATAACCAGGTTGAAATGTCTCAGGACTGGAGTTCAAGAGAAATGAGAGCTTTGATATTTGGATTTGGGAGTCTGCTGCTTAGAGATGACAATGGAGACCATGAGAATGGATTTGATCACCAAGGGAGAGAAATGTTGAACAAGAAAAGAAAAATGTCTAAGACTTAGGGGATGCCCAAATTTAGTGGTCAGGGAGAGAAGGATGATCCAACAAAGGAGACTGACTAGTATAATAACTTCTTGATTACTCTCTCTGCTGTAAATAATCTCCTTTCTCCATTCGGTCAGTCAGTTGATTAACATTTATTAAGCAACAACTACAAAGCACCTTTGCCAAACACTAGGGATGCAAAGGCAAAAGAAAGTTCCTGCTCTCAAGGACCTCGCAGTCTGATAAGATCGACAGCTATAAACGGGATTATTTGGAAATAATCAACAGAGGGAAGACAGTAGAATTAAAGGGGATTGGGAAATGTTTCTTGTGCTGTAAAAGCTGGGATTTTAGTTGGAACTTTGGAAGCCAGGGGAGATAGAAGACCAAGATGAGGAGGGAGAACATTCCAGGCTTGAGGCATAGCAAGTGAAAATGCCTAGAACGGGATATAGAGCATCTCATTCGGCAAGTGCATGGTGAGATATGAGGTATAAGAAAACTGGATGGGGGCAGAGGAGGTGGGCAGGTTCTGAAGATGAGCTTTGAACTACAGAGGATTTTATATTTGATGCTAGAGATGATAGGGAACCACTGGACTTTGAGCAGGGTTTGACCATGATCAGAGCTTTGCCTTAAGAAGATCATTTTGACTGCTGAGTAGAGAAGGGACTGGAATGGGTAGAGTTGCAGCAGAAACAGCCAGCAGGTTCTTGCAATAGTCCAGACATGAGGTGATGAGAGCCTGTACCAGGGTGATGGCAATGTCACAGGAGAGAAGGGAGAGTATTTTAAAGATACATGCTACAAAGGTAAAATTGAGAGACCATGGCAACACGTTGGATGTGGGGTGGGATGAGAGTGAAGAGTCAAGGGTGATGTCTAGGTTGCAAGCCTGAATAACTAGCTGGAGGGAAGTTGGGAAGAAGGGAGGGAATAGGAAGAAAAACGAGTTCAGTTTTGGACATGTTGAGTTTGAGATGTCTATTTAATCCATCCATTTATTCTCGATGTCCAATAGCAATTGGAGATCGGAGACTGAAGGTCAGCAGAGAGGTCAGTGCTAGATGAGTAGATTTGACAGTCATCGACATAGACATGATAGCTGAATCCACAGGAGCTAATGAGATGACCAAGTGAAATAGTACAAAGGAGAAGAAAAGAGGGCCCTGGACATAGTCCTTTGGAAAACCTACTATCAACAAATGTAACCTGGATGTTGATCCAGTAAAGGAGACTGAGAAGGAGTGGGTCATATAGGTGGAAGGAGAACCAGGAGAGAATGTGTCACAAAAACCTTAGAGAAGAGGGTTTTTAGAAGATGACGATGGATGGTGTCAAAGGCTACAGAAAGTATAAGGAATTCTGAGGCCATTAGATTTGGCAATCAAAAGAGAATAGTTTCCTACTAACAGTATCAAGTTCAAATAGAAACTGGGGCCACTAAACTAAATAAGAGTCCCTGTGGGCTGCATATTGACTTCACTTTTAAATCTAATGCCAACTATGTTTTATTGTATTTTTATTTATTTTGTTAAGTGTTTCCCACTGACATTTTAATCTAGTTCCAGCTACACTCAAGTGTTATTGGACATACCTGGTTTACACTACTGCTGCCCAAATATTCTTCCAAGTCTGACCGTGTCACTCCATTGCTCAAAAACTTTCAGTGTAAAATAGAAATTCCTTAGCCTGTTATTTAGCTATATACAATATTGTTACCTCTTCCCTTCCCACACTTGATATTTAAACCAATATGGGCTATTCCCTGAATTCACCAGTCCATCCTTTACTTTTGTGCATTAGCACAAAGTGCCCTTCATGGCTGGAATGCATTCTTTACTCATCACCTCCTCCAAGAGTTCTCTTTATTCAAGACTGTGTTACAGCCTCCTCTGTAAGGCCTCCCTTGAGTCTCCCAGTTGTTAGTATAGTCTTCTCATTCAATATTCTTTCTATTATATGTACCTGTATCCCAAGGACTGTTTTTTGTCTCTGTATCCATAGCACAGCATAATGGCACTGTGTTTAATAAATGTTGGTTGGTTTGAATTAGTTGAGTACTATGAAGGATTAAAAAAAAATGGGACAAGTATAACTACATGCCTACTTCTTGATATTAGTAACTGAGTGTGTCTTTACTTCTAAATTGAACTTAACATGCCATTAGGAAACTATCATATATAGTTGCCATGTTTTTATAAAGATTTTAAACCAAAAAGGTATCAAGCAGTCTAAGTGTCTACAAAATTTTCAGTAATATCTCCTAAATATGTTTTAAATCATTTAAAAAGAGCCAAAAAAAATTGTAGCATGAAATAATTTCTAGCACTGCGGTGTACATTAAGTAAAATTCTTGCTCACATCCTAATATTTTAACCAAGTTCTTAACATCAAGAATCTGTTTCTAAATTGCTTGCTTGCATTTAAGGTATAGTGGAAAGACCACAAACCCAAGTGTTAGGAAATCTAATTCTAATCCTGGCTCTGGGATGATCTGTGTAAATTAGGTCTTAATTGTTCAGTTGGATGGACTTGCACTAGATTATCTGTTAAGACCTTCTAGTCATTCAGTATTTATGTTCAGTAATTTTGGAAATGAGACTTGCTATTATCATTTTCTTTTTTCTTTTTTTTCATGCTAGAGGCAACATTTTTTTCTAGTCTTAAAACCACACTTATGCATAAATAGAAAATTTTTAGAATAATTACTAGGATCCTTTGAATGTTTATGAATGAGATTTCTTCTGACAATTGGGCCATTTTCATCAGTATTCTAATTTTTTTATTATAAACTAGAAAATCATTAGTAAACAAACATGCACATACAAAGGCCAGTTTTAAAAAGAGGATTGTATATGAAACTGAATCTGTTACATATAACTTGCATTTTAAGTATATATAAAAATTAATGCAATGGTACCACCATTTCCCTGCTTCTCCAGCAATATTTATTTTTAAAAATTGTATCTTCATATTGCTAAAGCAAGTATTGATTTGTTTTATTCAACACATAATATAAACATCCTTGAGGACCAGTTTATCTAGTAATATTCTTAAATGTTTTAAGTGATTATTTATGGAAAAGTTTAATTTTTCTCTTAAGAGTACATAGATTACATCATGACTAATGTGAAAATGTTTAATATGAATGCATAAGTAGAGCCTATATCAGATTACATGCCATCTTGGGGAGAAGGAAGAAGAGGGAGGGAAGGAAAATTTTAAACTCAAAATCTTATGGAAGTGAATGTTGAAAGCCAAAAATAAATTAATTAAAAGAAAAGAGCACATAGAAAATCCTCCTGGATTTAAATTGTAAAGGAATATATGTTTTTATTATTTATCTTAGAGAAGTTAATACACTACTTCTTTTATATCGTACATTTCCTAGAGTTTGGAGTCAAAAAAACCTAGATGCAAATCCTTGTTCTCTGCTACATGACTTTCTTTTTCCTCATTTCGTAAAGTGTAATATAGATCTTATTTTAAGGGTCATTGTAAGGAGCTACCTTTTTATTTGCAAGATGCCTTATAAAACTACAAGCTGTTGTAATTATGATTTGCCCAACAAATCCAGATTTCTTTCCAAAGTACTTCTAAAAATGTTAATGGTTCAAATCAGGGTGCTTTTGTTTTAAATACAAAATTTCTTCCCAAAATCCAAAAGAAAAATTAACTGTTTTTACTTAAATAAGTATTAAAGAAAGTTTTTTGAGATTCATTCCAATCCAGTCAGAATAGGTATCATTTTCTAGGGAAGATCTATGTAACTTGGTGTCCTCACTTCCAGGATTACATTGGGATATTACCAAAATAAGTGCACAGATCTTTTTCTTTCCTACCATACATTAATTTGGAAATAATCTAATAATGGTGGAGGTTTTTTGTTGTTTGAGGCTTTCTGTGTATATATTTTTTCATCATCAAAAGAACTTTGAGTTAACCTTAGAGTTAAGGTTATTGTGAAATATCTTGTATTGTTTCATCCTTGATTTTCTTTATTAATTAAATCTCTAGGATGTTTTAAAAATATTTTTCTTAAATTAAAAATTACATTATCTCACTGATTTTCCCAACTCGCTTTATACCACATGCCAATTTAAGGCTGTGTTTATCTCCTTGCCATTCTCATTTGAACATGATGAGAATAGCTTTTCTGTAGTGCCTTAGCAATACTGGGCATACAGTTATTTAAAGATTTCATATCCGGAATGGTTTCTTAAAATTGGCTTTTTCTTCCTAGTGCTATCTCTTTTAGGAATTGAAGAGGAATTAGTAGGACCTTGTAATGTGATGCTTTCCCTCTCACAGTTTATTGACTGTGGGGAAAAAAATACTCTTTTTTTTTACATAGTGAGTAAATCCAGTTTGTCCTTTCTTTTCATTTTCAGGAAGAAGCAGAAATCCAGGCAGAACTTGAACGTTTGGAAAGAGTCAGAAATCTTCACATACGGGAACTCAAAAGGATAAACAATGAAGATAATTCACAGTAATGCATTTGCTTTTTATATTTTATGTGCCATTAATTTTGCAATACCAAAACATGTAATAATCCCCTTTTTAAGGAAGGGAGGAGAAGAATCCTACAGAAATAAATTTCAAGTAATCTATAGACTGCCATTCATGAAGCTATACTTAATAACCCTACTATATTGGGTATTTGAAAGATATTTGTATATCTTAATATAAAATAAGAAATATTTTTTGAGTTCTTATATGTTCTCAGCATTGTGTTAGTTCTGAGAGTTACAAAAGGAGTATAAGGTATCCTCTTTGCCCCAAGGTAGTTGGCAGTCGTCTGTTGTTAAATGCTCAAGTGACTGGCACAGACAGGAAAGGGCAAAAGGGGTTCAACTCATGGGGAAAATCATGTTGGGCTCTAGCAGTCAAGGTGTCATGGAATCAGATCTGTTTATACTGATGTACAGTGAAATAAGCAGAACCAGAAAAACCATCTGCCCAGTGACTACAGTAATATGAATGAAAAGGAAACTGACTTGGGTAATTAAGAAGTCTGTAATTGCCCAGGAACACAGAGAGTGGGAATTTATCTCTCACTTTTCAGCATAGAATTTGGAGACTATTGGGCAGAAGGATATCTATACCTTGAAAAACAGGTCACTTTCAGACATTTTTATGTTTAACCAGGCAAAAGTTTCAGTTCCAGGAAGGCTAAGTTGGAAGGGAGAAGATATTTCCAAAATTGACTGTGATGTAAAAATAAGACATCAATAAAACTTAATTTAAAAAAAAAGTCATGGAAAAGGTGAGATTTGAGCAAAATGGGTTTGATTGTATGTTTAGATATGTCAAAGGGAATGTGAAAAATATCTATCCTTTTCTCAAGGCAGAAATCATTTGTGGATTTAAGGCCTTCTTACTTGATTTTGACTGACAGTGCAAAATGTTAACTGTATCTATGTCCCAGTTTTAAACTTACAGCCATGGATAATCAAACCCATTTTTCATTTTTTTTAATTGCTAATAATGTCCTTAGTCTAGGCAAAGCATATTTTAGAAAATAAATTTTATCTTTTCTAACCAAAATTTAAACAAACTCCTAATTAATTTACTGGTCATCATAGTCTGTGGTATTTCCAAAGGTACATGTAAAATAGATTAAAATTCCTGCTATGTTAGAATTTTAATACAGCAGTGAGTATATTTTAAAATCTTTGCCTTATCTCTCATATGAAAATGATGTCTAAAGATATTTATGTGAGACTTGGTTTACTGTAATAGAAAATTAGTAAATTCTTATGGTTTCATTATATTGATTAGAACCCAGCAGAACACTCATTTTTACATTATCTAGCCTAGTGTTTCATACATAGTAGAGCCTAATATACATACACAATAAATTTGTAATACTTTTTAACAAAAGAAGCTCAAATTTTATAGAATTACCTTCATCTTAAAATTTGGCATATACTATTTTTATTCATTTCATATATAATTAAAACTTTTTCTGTCCGTGTTGAATTTTTTGTTTTTTCAAATGGCAACAAGAATTTTATACCTGTTTATTTTAAGCTAAATGCTTAAATAACAGTTAATGCTAAAATGTAATTATGGATGAAGGCCACCTGTTATTTCCACAGTCACATCTTGATTATGTTAGCTCTTTGAGGATAGAGACCATTTTTCACCTTTGCCTTCAGAACCACAGCACCAGCCACCATCCCTAGCACCTTGACCCATAATAAATGCTTGTTGAACTGCACAGAATTGAATGAATAGAACTCTTGAATACAACAGTATTTTTTGAAGGCATTAGAGAGCGCACATACAGATGAGAACACATTATTTCAAAAACTGCAGAGTGCTGTATTTGGTTATTTGACCACATGAAGTGATTCTGATACTGAAAGGAAGGAGTCAAGGAAGTCCTAAGCTAGGGGCAGCTAGGTGGCACAGTGGATAAGCTCTAGCCTTGGAGTCAGGAGGACCTGAGTTCAAATCCAGCCTCAGACATATGATACTTAGTAGCTATGTGACCTTGGGCAAGTCACTTAACCCCCGATTGTCTCACCAAAAAAGGCAAAAAAAAACACAACCCCCCAAAAAACAAGGAAGTCCTAAGCCATCTCCCCGAACCAACGCAGCTCAGAGGCCAGATGCAGATATAAAGAAGAGAAGAAAGGTGGAGAGGAAGGTGTTCCAAGCAGTGCTGTAATAAGAAAAGTCTTCAGAGAAAAACAGCTTCCACCACCTCACCCCCCAAAAAAGGCTCTTTAGTATAGATGGGACCTCATCGTGCCTTTTCTTAATTTTTAAAATATGCATATGAATTTTTTCCCCAAGGTTTAAAGATCATCCCACATTAAATGAACGATACTTGTTACTTCATCTGCTTGGTAGAGGTGGCTTTAGTGAAGTATATAAGGTAATGTACATTTCAATTTCTTGTTTGGATTCGTATAGGAAAGGTTGACTAAGAAACTGTCAAACCTCAGAATTGTAGCAAATCTAAAGTTTACTCATGCAAATGTGTAGGGCATTTCTGAAATTCAGTGAATATTATTAGCAATCTAGTCTCAGACCAGATACTTGATACTTACTAGCTGTGTGACCCTAGGCAAGTAAACCCCAATTGCCTCGCAAAAAAAAAAAAGGCTATATAAATGTCAGACATTATTACTGTTATTTTGTGGCTTCTTAATTCTTATTTAAATAGATGCCAAAAGTCCTAAATGGCCTGCTTCTTTTCCAACTTCTGCCTCCAGATCCATCCTGAAACTAACTGTTTGAATATAAAGATAACCCTGAGATAACTTGAAAATGGGATTTAGATTTTACTTGAAATTGTTCGGACAAGAACATAGTGAAATGGTGACTCACATATGATTTCCAATTTCCTGCGTAGCAACTCTAATGTTAGTTAGAAATGGCCTTCAGAGTAGACCAGAGGTTGAAAGAGGAGAAAGATACCGTAGCATTTCAGCTTTAGTCATTGGTCCCTCTTCTGTATCCCCAAGTGTTTCTCAGCCTATTGAGACAGCTCTTCCCCCAGAGCTTTCAGGTATAAAAATAATTTAAAATGATGTTGGGTTGGTCTAGATCTAGAGGCTTCAGAGCCTAGTCAAGTTTCTGAGTATTTATTAAAGACTTATTATTATGCCAGATGAACAAGGGAAAGCAAGCAGAACATCCTTTTTTCTTGATCCCAGACCTGTACCATTCTTGCTACTCCCAGCCCCTAAATTAACTCTAAAGAACAGGATCAAGCTGGGGTTGGAGATTACAAAATGAGTCCTTGTGACTTTCATACAATCTCAACTAGCATATGGACCAAGGTGTTTTTCAAACTCCAGGGATTTCATTAGCCAGGCTAGAGATTATGGGAATTTTCTCAAGGCCAATTATGGTTCCTTAAAAATAGCTTTGAAGGATGAGCTAGCTGACTAGTACCTGCTGGTTAGGTAAGATTTTAATTAACTATTAATTTAATAACCCAAAAAGAAGTACTAAATTTGCAATCAGAACACCTAAGTACAGGCTCTCTCAGTAGCATAATGTATACGTGAGCATGTCACTTAACTGCTTTATGCCTCAGTTTCCTGATCTATAAAAATGAAGGGGTTGGATAGGATGATCTTTTAGTTCCTTTCAGCTCTAAATTGCATAACCCAAACCTAACAGTTGTCTTCCTTTACCCTGCCCCCCCAAAAGATTATTCCCAAAGAATTTATGTATATATATAGATATATATGTATGCATAATCATTATCCAATTAAGAATGGAAATTTTTCACTAACGATTTACATAAAGTTAATGTTTTCTTCTCGTGTTTTAGAACTTGTTGCTGTTTATACCTTATGTATCTCTTCTTCATGTCTTGCACAGCATTCACTTTGCATTCAAATTTTTTCTGACTCATACTAGCTTTGTTATTCTTGATTTCTTCAATGAAACTGAAAGAAAAAAAAAAAACTCAGCCCTGACCATGAAATTGGGGGGAGGGGAGAGAGACTTAAAATCCTTTAGGTACAATTTCTGAATATATTTATAATCTCATGCTAGCTAATGACAAAGCTATAATTTATAGTATTTGTGAAATGATCTTCCTTACATGGTGAGCAGTTTTTAAAGTGTTTTAAGGGACAGGGAAAATGTGTCCCTTTTGAATAAATGCCTGAAGTCATGTTTAATTAAAATATGCCTTGCAAAGTGGTGACTATATAATTTACAATGAAATCTCTGTTCATGGAGTTTCTTTGTAACATGGTAAGCAGCATTTTAAAACCTGTTTTCTCTAGTTTATTTAAAGCAGTGTTGAACGGAAAGTTCACACTTGCAGCAGTAGATACAATGTTGTTTGCTACTCTCTCTTAAGGAATAGATTGCAAAAGCTACCAAAGCTAAACTTGGGTAGTTTATATTTTACAGAGTTTTACACAAATTATTCTTTATGCTACATTGAGCTTCAAGGACAAGGAAGCTCTCTGGAATGAAGGAAGTCAAGTGGGGAAGAAATATGTTTCCTACCTATTTAAAGCAGTGTTGAACGGAAAGTTCACACTTGCAGCAGTAGATACAATGTTGTTTGCTACTCTCTCTTAAGGAATAGATTGCAAAAGCTACCAAAGCTAAACTTGGGTAGTTTATATTTTACAGAGTTTTACACAAATTATTCTTTATGCTACATTGAGCTTCAAGGACAAGGAAGCTCTCTGGAATGAAGGAAGTCAAGTGGGGAAGAAATATGTTTCCTACCTTTCAGCTTGCAACCCTAAAGAGTCAGTAATCCGCTCCCTTGGGTTGCTATTGTCTCTTTGGCCAGTTATCTCTGAATAGGGCCAAGTGAAAGTGATAGTATAGATTAATTGCTTTATCTTATTCTACTGATGAAATTACAGAAAATCTAAAGTGAGAATCTTTGCACAGAAGGTGCTTAATGTTTGACTGATACCAAGCTATATAGATTTGGTAGTATTTTATTACTAATTATGGTCTTGTATGATAATCCACCCTTTTCTGATATACTACAGCACATATCGCTGTAATTATATTCTACGCCTAGTAGTACAATTTCTGACTAATTTTATGGTTCATTAAAATACAACCCATTCAATAAGTAGAAGTGTTCCCTAGAGTCAACTTAGTATAGTGAGAGGAGTGCTGGATTTGAATTCTGGAGACCTGGTTTCATATCCCAGCATCAATACTTAATAATTGTGTTGACCCATTGGCAAATTAATGCCACTACCCAACTCAATGGGTTGGCTTTAGAGAAAGCATTTTGTAAATCTTTAGGCAGTGGTGTAGTTCATAAGAATCCCTGAAGGCTGCCTATTGGCTTAGAAAACCACATATTAGGATTATATGTGTTCTATTGTATTTTAATTTATTTTGTTAAATATTTCCCAGTCACGTTTTAATCTGGTTGGTGGCTGCAACTGACACTTCTGCCATAAGGCATCAAGCAACTCTACCAATTTCCATTGAAACTGCTACTCTGCATCATTAGAGGGAGTTTTCTTATCCAGCATTTTCTACGCTGATAACATCACAGAGCTACAATCCCTTCTACCCAAAGAGATAGCCTATGTGAATCATTGTTGTTATGATCTAGATTAGCAATTTCCTTTTTGTTTGTTTTTAAGAATTGTTATATTTTGAATGAATTTGTAAATTTCCTTGGTCTTTGGCTGTAACTATTCTTTGCCTTGAATTTCAGGCTTTTGACCTTTATGAACAAAGATATGCTGCTGTGAAGATCCACCAGCTTAATAAGAGCTGGAGGGACGAGAAGAAGGAAAACTACCACAAGTAAATATCAATGCCTTATGGTTCTTGTGGTAAATTGATCAAGAATCTTTTGTTCACGGAAAATTAACATGCTCTCTTCCTTTAGACATGCCTGCAGAGAGTATAGAATACACAAAGAACTGGACCACCCCAGGATAGTTAAATTATATGATTATTTCTCCTTGGATACAGACACGTAAGTGTGGAATAGGTTTAGTGATAATGACAACTAAATGCAGTATATGTGAATAAGAAATTTAGAAGTTGTGATAGCTACCCTGATTTGGGGGGATTTGGCAATATAAAATTTTTGTTATACTGTGTAAAAAGAGACTTCCTGAAAAACAGGTCACCATGTTGTGTTTTCCTCAAAACCTGTTCACTTTATCCTGTCCCAGAAGATGTTCTTTATTTTAAAGTTCTCTCTTGATGACTGGATTAGCTTTTAGTTGACAATTAACTATAAATATTTCAGATATGCTTCACTTTTTCTCTATATTGGGCATGATGATTGTGAGTTATTTGGGAGTACAATTTAATGGCATATCTAATATATTTGTATTTGTTTTTCTCCATTATAGGTTTTGTACAGTGTTAGAATACTGTGAAGGCAATGACTTGGATTTCTATCTCAAACAACATAAATTAATGTCAGAGAAGGAAGCTAGGTCCATTGTTATGCAAATAGTAAATGCACTAAGATATCTCAATGAGATCAAACCCCCTATTATCCATTATGATCTTAAACCAGGTAAATAAGAAATTTATCAAGATAATTTTTTAAGTCTTATTCTATGACACTTGAATAATAGATATCAATTTCCTGATTAAATCAGGTGAAAGCTATGCTAAAGATAAGCTTTTTTTGTAGTTTGAGAATTGCAATAGAATGGTAGTTAATTTTAGAACTGTCATACTAATAGCTTTAATATGTAATCGCTTTCCATTTAGTTAATAAAATCTAGTATTATTAAATAATGAATTGCTTGCAATTGTGCAGACTGGGGGGGGAAACTTATATTTAAAAGTATTTCTTAATTTTTGTACTTCTTTATTTTTTGTTAGGAAACATCCTTTTAGTAGATGGAACAGCATGCGGAGAAATCAAAATTACTGATTTTGGCCTGTCCAAAATCATGGATGATGATAGTTATGGCGTGGATGGAATGGATCTAACTTCTCAAGGGGCAGGGACATATTGGTAATTGTATTTTAAATATTAAAAATATCAGCTTTCCGTGTATCAGAGATCCTTTGACCTTTTGGGGGTAAAAGGAATTATTTTCCATTTCTTTAAACCCTTGATCTTTAAGGAAGGCAATAGTCAGAGGGAAGCCACTGAACAAAGCATGTAGGTTATGGTACCACGTAAGGGTGGGCTCCCCTCCCTGCTGTAAATCCTAGCAAATTGCAGAAAAAGAGTAGCTTGGCAGGAGCAGCAGACCTAAGGCCTATTGGGTAGGACTTTCAGAACCACCAGAGAGCCCCCAGTAAGCTGGTTCTGGCTGGTTCTGCATGCTTGCTCTACACTGATGTACTTTCACAAAGTACTTTTATGGAATGTCACTTATTCACATAACATATATTGGCCAGAATTTAAAAAAAACAACCCAACATATTACATATTATGTCCTTTATTTGTGGGTTTTATAATTAAAGTTTTGGTTATTTGCTTTAAATATTCTGCTATCAAATTAGTATTGATTTCTTTTATATGTGACTTAATAATCCAGTCTGAGGCTTCATGTAGCTTTTAAAACCAAAAGCTATAGAACTACCTTTATGAAAACATATATATACACATATGCATGCATGCATATGTGTGTGTGTGTTCACTCATACATACTATCCCATTTTAGAAGGACACACCCAAGGAATACTTATAGTACTACTTCATCTTAAATTCTGCAGAGCTGGAAGTATTCCTGAGTATATAAAAATAGGCTGCATATAACATAAAACTTCACAAATAAACTGAGTTTTCAGATTATGCCATTCATTGCTTATTGAAAAGGTAGTGACATTTGAAGGAGAAAGTTATTTTCATTCCAGTTTACTAAAAAGAGCAGTGATTACAAATTGAAGTGTGACTTTTAAATCCCCAGAGCAGGAACAGTACCTTCAAACAATCATAATATGTGAATAAGTAACAAGCTTCTTTGCAAATACAGAAGCATGAGATTTTTAGAAGAGGAGATAGTTCTATCTTCTTTCTTTTAACTCCTGTCCCTTCCCTCCAAACCACTGAAGTCGTTATTCAAATTCTTCTCTTACTTGTAGTAACTGAATCCTCTGGAGTTCCTAGGGAAGAGAAGCCAGTATGGAAACCTCTACTAAAATAATGATAATAATAATAATAATCACTGTCATTTATGTAGCACTTACTATATGCCAGGCACTGTGCTAAGCACATTATAAATATTATTATCTCATTTGATCCTCACAATAATCCATTGTGAGGTAGGCGCTATTATTATTCCCATTTTACAGATGAGGAAACTGAGAAAAACAAGTTAAATGACTTTCTCAGGGTCACACAGTTAATAAATGTCTGAGGTTAAATTTGAACTCTGGCCTTTCTGACTCCAGGCTCAGTACTGTATCTAGTGTGCTTCAGTGCCACCACAGAGTCAAAGTCTGATGGGAATGCACTTGGTATAAATTAAATAGGGCTTTATAGGCTTGCCCAGTGGAAACCTGACTCCCTTCCTCTGAGAGAACACGTTCTGATTTCAAGTAATGTTTTGGAGCACAGCCTACAGTCAGTTGAAATAGTAGGATTTAGATCTAAAAAGGACCTTAGAGGGGCAGCTAGGTGGCGCAATGGATAGAGTACTGGCCCTGAAGTCAAGAGGACCTGAGTTCAAATCCAGCCTCAGAGCAAACACTTGATGCTTACTAGCTGTGTGACCCTGGGCAAGTCACTTAACCCCAATTGCCTTAAAAAAAAAAAAGAAAAGAAATAAAAAGAAATGAAAAGGACCTTAGAGATAATATATATGGTTTGGTGGATGAGGAAACTGAGTTTACTGTGTATTGTTTGTCACTAAAGCCTTAGTACAGTTTTAAGCTTTATTGGCTTAACTAATTAATGACTAGTTGATCAATTCAGTTTTGGAAAACATTTTTGTTTTATATTGTCTTTGATCCAGAAAGTTTGAAATATAGATTAATTTGCAACTTTTAAAACTTCCCTTTGAAGTCCAAAGAAATGGGTATTATACTTCAAAAGGCAAAGAAATTAATTTATAATCATACTATTACCTTACTTAATACTTTGCAGTTTTCAAAGCATTTTCGCATATATTTAATTTATTTGATCCCAACAGTCCTGTGAGAAAGGGAAGATGATCATCATCTTGATTTGAGCTAACTGGGGGTGACAGAAATAAAGGGCTTTGTCCTGGGTCCCAAAAGGCCAGCAAGCATTACTAGAGTGCAGGGCTTCTGATCCTGTGACCATGTTCTTTTCACTTTTCCATGCTGTCTTTCTGTGAGCTTTCACAGCTTAGAACTGAGCATGAAAAACAGGGTATGAAACAGGAAATGGGCCATTAAATACTCATAAATCCTTAAGCAAAATTTTATTGTTTTCAATTTCAATATAGTGTTCCTTTCATAACTTGGCTTACATTTATAAAATAATTTGTCATCCTTTTTCTTCCCCCCAAAATTTGATGTTTCTTAGGAAAATGCTGTATCTGCTTTCATTTTTCCTTTCTTTTCCAAAGTTTAAATTATTTTATTTTTTTGCCTTCCGTTGTTTATGGGATTTGTAGGATCTTGAAGATTTAGTATGTCTGCAGAATATTACTGAATTGCATACTTTCAATTTAGTATTTTCTATAGGGTAGATTTGATAATTAAGTCAATTGTGTGATTCTGATTTAAGACTTACGAAGTAATGTACTTTTTGTGCCATACTTTGGTTATGTCAGCTGTGTTTTCTGATCTTTGGAAAAATAATTTGCAGGAAAATTTTAGGCAAAATCATTTTTAAGGATGACAAGTATTTTGCTTTTCATGATGCTTCCCCATCCACTTCAACTCATTTTCTAGTGATAGCTAAGAAACCCATTGCCCAGCTATTTGTAGCAGACCACAGTGATGAAAGTCTTGGACATTTTGTTTTTCCTTTCTTTTCCAAAGGGTAAATTATTTTGGCCCTTTGCCTTCCATCATTTGTGGGAATATAGCTTCTTGAAGATGTAGGTTTGGTAAGTCTATAGAATTTACCAAATTGCCTGGTGTTGATTCAGTATTTTCAATAGTATTTATTGGATAATTGAGTCAACCATGCTACTATTTTAAGACTGCTAGAGTTACTGTACTATCTGTGCCAAGATTGGTTACATCAACTATAAATATGGAGCTGCAGAGTTGATATTATATACAGACATTATACTCTATTATGCGTGTAGTAACTTGCTTAATTTTCCCCTTCCCTTAAAAAGGCTTTGATAGAGAATTGGACTAGATCACATGTTATAAAGGATGTGGAAAATATTGGGCCCTATTGGTCAATATTTATCCAAACCCCCAGCAACTCTATGACTCTTTTACCTGTAGTAGTCGCATGCAAATATTCCTTAAAGTAAAGTAGTAGATCACTTCTGTTCTTTGGAGATCTACAGAGATGAAACTAAGGGGGAGAGATCCCTAAAATGTTGCCAAGGGAATCAACTAGTGAGAATATGATGAAAAGCAATGGCTTTGTTTATCTCTATAGCTTTGTAATGAGTTGATATAAAACATAAATCTAGTTTAGCAGCTTCATGTGGGTCAGATAAGAATAATAATATATAAAATTATAACAACTTTCCATCAATAGTATATATTAATCATATGCCAGGCACTGTGCTAGATGCTAAGGATATAAATATGAATGAAAAATTCCTACTCAAAGGAGCTTTTATTCTAATGTAGGGATTCTTAAGGGGTTTTTAATCTGTGAACTTTTTTTTTTAGTATTTTGGTAACTGTTTCAGTACAATTGGTTTCCTTTGTAATCCTGTATATTTTATTTTATTCATTTATACACATTCTGAGACTGTCAAAAGAGTCCATCACATAAAAGGTTAAGAATTCCTGTTTTAATGAGAGACAATGAGAATGAATATAAACATATGTAGAACAAATATAAAGTAGTTATATAAAATGTAGTTTGAGGAGAATGCTATTGATATCAAGAAAGGCTTCGTGTAGCTGTTGAAATTGGAATTATGTCTTGGAGGCTCTGAGGCAAAAAAGAAGGGAGAGTCATCTTGCAGGCTTGGGGCACAATTAGTGTAAAGGCATGAAGATGGTAAATGGAGTGTCATGTTTGACTGGATCACGGAGTCCAGACGGGGTAATAACGTACGATGAAGCTGGAAAGATTGGTTGGGGCCCATTTGAGAATAACTTTAGTAGCTGAACAGAGATTATATTTTATTTTAGAGGCAATAGGAAGCCACTGGAGTTTAGTATTGTGATTCAACTAATTACAATGACACCTGTTATCCCATACTAAATTTTCAATTATTTCCAGTTACTTAAACAATAAAATAAAATAAAAAGAATAAAATACTGCATTTTTGAAAGCAGATGTACCTGTTCGGGAGAAATTTCTCTGATTTCTCTTAAAGTTTGATTACATCTGAAAAGGAAGATGTTTGTAGTCTCAGGTGAATCCTTTTATTACAGGTTCATATATTCAGAGTTGGAAAAAACCTTAGAGGCAATCTGATACAACCTTCTCCTTTTACAGATTAGGAAACTGAGGCACAGAAAGGTGAGGTGACTTGCTAAGGTTACACAGTTTCCTCAAAGACTTTCGCTATTTGGATAATGAATATGTATCATTTTCCAGAGCTTTTTACTTAGATTCATTACTAGCTTGATAGTGTCCTTTCTGCTAGAAAATGTCTGATTTCTAATGCAATGTTGCATTAAAATAATTTTTCACTGTTATCGAGTAGCGTCAGAGATAAGGAGCTAGAAAGGATCTTAAAGTTCACCTGTTCTGACTCTTATTTTACAGCTGGGAATCTGTAAATATTATATGAAATCATATCAGAGATCTAAGTAGATGCTATGAGGTTTATTTAATAAAATTAAAATTTTATTAGAACTGTTAAAAGTTTGGTGGATCTTTTTTTAACAGAAAAGAAAAATTAGGATATCAGTTCATAAAAGGAAGAATTAAAGAGTTATGTAGGTTATCTAATTATATGTATTTTGAAAATTCAGAAATTTGTTGCAAGATGGAATGTTCAGCAAAGCTGTGGGGAAACATGATAATTGTACTTTTAAAAACTAATGGCATCACAGTATATTTATTAAATGTGGAAAGCATATTTTTATGCTGTAAGTGGGTGGGTTGGACTAGACCTGTGATTTTATTAATGAAAGCAATTCCCAGTGAGTAAGCTCTGGGCACCTGCTCTGTAATCTGTAGTCTTAGTTGTTTGAGACACTCAGGGATTAAGCGACTTTTCCAGCGTCACAGAACCCATAGGTGCTAGAAGCAAGATTTAAATACAGGTCTTCCTAACTCTAAGACTAGGTGTCATGTACTGTGCTATGCTGCCTCTAGATAAAAAGGTGAAGAATAATTATTCTATACAGGTCTATACCTTGTAGCATTTATTCCAATAAATTCCCAATGGATTTAAGTTAAACTGCATTTTATAATAAATGTATATAAGAGCTGGACAGGAACTTGAGAGTCATAGCATTTTAAGAGATGAAAGGTGCCTTGCTGGCCACCTAGTGTCTGAACAACCACCTCCTCCCAAGCTAAGAGTTGTACTCTTCTTTCCCATCTTTGAGCACATCTCATTCTCCTTTCCTTCTGGGCCCTAATTGTTTCTCTTACTCTTCTACCTCTTCTTTGAACCATCTTCTCTTCTTCCTTCTCTTCCTCTTCCATCTTCTGGCTGTCTTCCTTGTTCCTTTCCTATCCACTCTCCCCATTAAACTTCTCACATCCTCCCAGAATCTTTTCTCATTCTTCTTTAGTTCAGGTCCTTCTCCACCCAACCTTTTCCTATAGAAACTGCAGGAAGTTTAATCCTTTAATGAGAAAACTAAGGCCCAGATACAGTGAGTTAATAACAGAGCTGACTCAAAGCCAGGTATCCTGGACCCCACTCCCTCATTAGTGTTCTTTCCTCTGCACTATACTGCCATGTGATTTAAAAATAAAATTGAAGAAGTCACTATTATGCATTTATCATCACTGGAGAAGAAATAGATTTCAAAGAAACCTAATAAAATAAATATTAAAAAGAATATGTCAGAATAGGAAAATTCTCAGCAAACAACTGATAAAAACTTTACTCTCCAAAATATATAAATTATTATAAATAACAGGTTAGAGGAATACCTTCCACTTGGCATATGGTTAAAGGAGATGAACTTGTGCTTTATACAGGAGGAAAAAATGTAGTTCTTTGCTAACAATTAAAAATAGAATGAAAAATCTATTTTGTATATATACCTATTCATTAGTCAAAATTATAAAACTCAGTATTGGTAGAAATATAGGAACATAAGTACAGTTATATGTTGCTGGCCTTGTTTTAAATTGGTCCAGACTTTGTCATGAATAGAAGTTGTATTCTTTGACCAGATAATTCCAGTTTCAAGGATAACTCAAAATATGAAAAAAGTAATTTGCAGAGAAATGGATTTTTTTAAAGTTGTGTTGGAAATAGAATACTCTAATATGAGTTTATTCAATTTCACATGCATTTTGAAACATTTCTATCATTTCGTTTTTGTATTTCAGAAAAATCTAGTAATTTTATAACTTTTCTAAGAATGGTAAAGCTAGATATTCCCTTTTTATAGATTATGCAGTCCAGTCCTCTCATTTTGAAGATTAAGAAAATGAGGCCCAGATTTTGTTTCTCTTAACTTTCTTATTGATACATTCCTTATAAATATATTTTAAAATTAGTCACAGTTAGGCCATTAAAGTTACTCCTGGTGATTTAACTTATTTTATACTAGTAACTTGGAAAATTATAGTAGTATAACTTTATCATAAAGACCCACCTGTATAGTTAGAGTAAAGTTATTGTCAAATGATAGAATGATGTAATCCATGCACTGATGGCAATGGAAAATTCAATGAATATTTGCATATGGAAAGTAAGTTTATTCTAGAGCATTTGTTAGGTCCCAGAGTTCAGGAATATTGATGACATCTTTGTCTTATTTTTTGAAAGGTATTTACCTCCAGAGTGTTTTGTAGTTGGCAAAGAGCCTCCAAAGATTTCCAACAAGGTTGATGTATGGTCTGTTGGAGTCATCTTTTTTCAGTGTCTATATGGTCGAAAGGTAAGTAGTTACATTAAAGTAATATTCTCCCTCTTAAATACTATTTTACGCAAGGTAAATTCTATAAGACCTTCAAGAGTGCTTACTGCTGACCTCAATGTTTTCTTTGTGTGTATTTAGTAGAATTTAGTTTTGCTAATGTTTAGTCTTTATATGACTTTATGTGGTTTTCTGTAGATCAGATTTATTTTTAAAATTTGTAGTAACTTTGAGGTGACCTTGAACCTTAATGGTTGTCTGACCATGCAAAGCTTCTTTACCTCCTTGAGGCTCAGTTTCTTCATTTATAACTTGGGGTTAATACTTAACACGACCTGCCTTATAGAGTTGTGGGGAAAGCATTTTGCAAACCTTAAAACACTATAGAAATATCAAATAGTGGTGTTTTATTGGTTCTTGGTTGTCTAGGCTGGGAAACGATTTTCCATTTCTAATACTGTCTATGAATTCTGTATATCAAACAACAGACTCAACATTTTTCAAATAAAGCCTAATTGTAATTTGTGGCTTCCCTATGTATCTTACATACTAGCTAATGTGGTACTGTCACTGTTGGAAAATTTTAGATTACAAGCTTCTGAGTATCTAATTCAATTTTTTAGCCATTTGGTCACAACCAGTCTCAACAAGACATCCTGCAAGAAAACACAATATTAAAAGCCACAGAAGTTCAGTTCCCTGTGAAACCTGTTGTAAGCAATGAAGCCAAGGTACTAAACTTAGATGAATGAATAATGTAAAAAAAAAAGTATATTGAGCAGAATGTGTTCTAGGACAAGGTGAGTACTCTTTAATGGCTACATCAAAAGGAAGTTACTGTTTCCTCAAGAGCCCTGTCCTTGTAGGGCTAGGGGATTTCCCACTTGGTCCTTTGATAGGTCACAGCTTTTTAATAAGAAAGTACAATCCATCCTTACTTCCTTAGTTTAGGCCTAATTGCTTTCAAGTACCAGGGTAAATCCAAGAGTTGTGGTCTGGGTGTTCATATAACACTTTCTAATAGGAAGCGGCATCAAGTGGGAAAATAAGAATCGGTTTGTGTTTGGGCCCTCTGGTTTATGCTTCACCACTCTGTGAATCTAAAACAAATGGTCTTCTGGGAATATGAGCAAGATGCTGCATGTATAGGTTATCGATATTAGGTGTTGCATCCTTACACCATAAGACAGTTGTAGTCATACTAGGTTACTTCACTTTCTCCCTCTTCCTGTACCCTTGCATTTGATCACTGAATTTTATTCAAAAGTTTTTATTTTTTGTTCACAAAGTTCCATTTTCAGTGACCCCCTTTGGGAGTATTCCTTTTTTCAAGGTGCTCTGAATTCCAACGATAAACAAAGGCAGTCACTGCTATTATTTCTGATGCATATGTAAGCCTGGATATTGGGAGTCACAGGTCAGCTTTGTGAAGAAAGATGGGAGAAGAGGCTACAAACTGCTGCCACTTAATCACGTCCTTCTTAAAGAATATACATGTATTGCTTGGAATTACTTGGAGCTGTAGCTCTACTGTATCTCATGGCTAATAGTATATAATCTTTGTCTATTTGTGATATAACATATGTGAAGTAGTTTGTAAACCTTAAAGCCCTGCAGTTAGTTTTTATGGCCATTCTCCATAACTATAGTTATGGTATGGCATACTCCTAAGTAAAATTTTTTCTGGGTTGTAGGTGGTAGTGCTTCCCTCTCCCCACCCTACCCCCCCAAAAAGGCTCCTGTGCTTACATGCTGCGCATATAGGTACAAAAGTGAGACTAACCCTGTCCTCAAGGAGCTTATATTCTATGAAGAGGATACAAGATGGTCATAGTTTATATACACAGTGATTCGAGTCAGGGGAGCACCAACACCTTGGGAATCAGGTGTGGCTTATTGAAAGAGGTAAGAGCAAGAGAACCGCAGACCTGAAAATGAAGAGCAGAGTGCATTCTCAGGATGAGGAAAGCAGAGCCTGTACAAGGGCATGGGAGCAGGAAATGGCATGCCAAGGGCAGGGAACAGTAAGTAGGCCGGTTTGGTTGGTGTGTGGAGTACATGGTGTAGAATAATGAGAATAATCCTGGAAAGATATTCTGGAGCCAGAAGTTGAAAGATTTTAAGTGCCAAAAAGAAGAGTTTGTATTTTATCCCAAGGACAGGAGGGAGCCACTGAAGCTTTTTCAGCAGGGGAGTGGAGTCATGTAGTCAGACCTGCCCTCTTGGAGTATCAGTTTGGTAGCTTTCTGGAGGATGGATTGGAGAGGAATTGACACTAGATTTCAGGAGAGCAATTAGGAGTCTTTTGTAATAGTTCAGCTGACTATTGATAAAGGCCTGGTTTGAGGTTATTGGTAGTGTGAGTAGAGAGAGGGAATTAGATGCAAAAGATTTTGAGGAGGTAGAAGCAGTAAGAATTGGCAACTGATTAGCTTGGGGAGATTAGAAAGAGTGAAGAGTTAGGGATGACTCCAAGTTTGGAAAACCAGGGTAACTGAAGAACAGAAGTGTGCTCAACAGAAACAGGAAGTTGGGAGGATTGGATTTGAGTTGCTTTTGACTTATGTTTGAGATGCTTATGGAATATGCAAGTGAAGATACTTAGGCATTTAGGGGTGCAGGACTAGAACTTAAGAGATGGCTGAGGGTTGGGGAGTTATAGATGTGGTAGTTAAATCAATAGGAGCTAATGACATCACCAGTAGAGACTGTACAGAGAGATGTCTGAGGAAATCAGCGTACTCTTTATTTCTCTCCTGTAAATTGCTCCAACCTGGACCTGGTAATGAGTGATCTTAGCCAAAGCAAGTTATGGCATTTGGTTTTCCAAAAACAAATTGATCAGAAGCAAGATTAGAATTCATTCCCTTTTATCCATTCTTGGCCTATTTTCAAGTGTGTGTGTTTGTGTGTGGGGGGGGGGTCTTTGGTGCCTCAGAGCTCTCTAACCATATGATAATATAGAATCTGATGAGAAAATGAAAATTAATTTCCTAAAAAAAGAAAAGAAGGGAGTATTATGCTATTAATTTAAGTGGATGAAATTCTACACAAAGTGGCCATTTTACTCATGTGAATTTAAAAAGAAGACAACTATTTTTCTACAAATATTTTTCCATAATGCGTATACATTATTGAAAATGAATTTTGTATTTTAGAATCTCAGAATAGGTTATTTATAGTCTCCAAAAAAGGATTATAATTGTTTCCCTTCCAGAAAACTCAGACCTTATTTTTAAAATAAAGTATGATATGTAATATAGAGCAACCTTTTATAACATTTAAAGGCTCTAGAGTTAAGAGATTTAGATGGTTTATGTGGATTTGGGAGTCATTTGTATAAAGATTATAACTGAACCCATGTTCACAACTCACATAGTTGTCTCAAAAACTTAATAGTTCTCCTCTAGGAATATACTGGTAAGCTAATATTTAGGGAATATATGTGTATATGTTTGTGTGTGTGTGTGTATATATATATATACACATATATATATATATATATACACACACACACACACACACACACACACACATATATATATATATATATATTTAAAATTTGACATTTTATTTCTGAATTCTGTTTTTTAGGCTTTCATAAGACGTTGTTTAGCATACCGTAAAGAAGATCGATTTGATGTCCACCAACTGGCTAATGATCCTTACCTTCTTCCGCACATGAGAAGATCAAATTCTTCAGGGAATTTACATATGGCTGGACTCACAGCCCCTACCCCGCCTTCTTCAAGTATAATTTCTTATTGACGTGGCTCCAAGATTGGCATGATGTCTTTCAATTGTTTTCAAATGCAGACTTATTTGAGAACATTGAGTGTTTTTTACACAAGACAAGATTGAAAACTTTTCAAACTGAAGTTCTTCTTTAGTGTAATTTGTATTCGAGTGGATCATGGACTGTGAATAAATGTCCTCTTCTGACTGTAACCTTAAACATGGAAGGATCACTACCTCTTGCGCACAGACAAGAGTACTGTGTTTAAGAGGGGAAATGGGCCTTTGGGCGGGCAGGTGTGGGGCGGGGAGGAGACATTGTAAATAACCTTTATAATACTTAAATAAATTTTTGGCTGATACTGGAGAGTTCTGATATGAAGGGTAGTTTTTCATTATTTAAATTCGTGGAGGGAATATCAGACAAATTCTGTCTAACACAAGAACTACAGTGCCTGTGTCCATGCATTAGCCATTCAGCAGGAATTCTGCTGACACCAAAGTAAGAAGTGAATGACAGTCACCTTGTGTTATGGAATAATGGAATATCACAGACTTTTTGGACAGAGTTAAACTTTGTGTTTTGCCTCTTTGGGCTTTTGCAGAGTTATACCTCAAAACCACTTTTCTTTTTTCCCATTATTGACGTGGCTCCAAGATTGGCATGATGTCTTTCAATTGTTTTCAAATGCAGACTTATTTGAGAGCATTGAGTGTTTTTTGAATGGTCAGCTATTCTAGATACTTTAACCCTTGATTAAATGAGCTGCATATTTTGAAATCTTGTTGAATTAGCTAAATTGTAATATTTGCTGTGTTTCCAAAATGTTAGGATTTTTAACATGTATTTCATAATTCATTTCCTGGCCTTGTGATAAAAAATGGCAGTATGTAACCAAATGCAGACCAGTTCTATGCAGGATAATGATCAATTCCCTTCAAGTTCTATTGTAAATTGTTGTACAGATGTCATATTTTCAATTATACACAAGTTTCAGCAGCTTATTCTTGTATAAATGTTTAAATGGCTTTTTCTAACTGGATATTGTATTTTTTTTTAAGTCTCCTTGAAAGCGCTTTAATTGCTGCTAAGTGGTGTTGCTTTTACCTTTGCAAAAAATTGAATGGCCTCCTTAAGGTGCAAGTTGACTGTACGTCATAGAGAGGTAATAAAAGTAGATACTTCCTTAACAGTCAAGGCATGTATAACTGAATATGTTGGACATATCAGCTCTTCTAAGTCAGTTTCTCATGCTCTAACACTGTGGGCACCGAGTCTATATTCAGAAAGTGTTCACAGTTTTTCTACATTTCTGGAAGGTTCCTGTTGGCAAGGTGGGAAGTTATTCCTGTAAAGAAATGTTTCTTGTAGTTTGTACAGATGTGTTAAAATGTGAAACATTTTCTAACTGCCTTGTGTGGTAGAAGCTGTTTTTTTTTTCTTTTCAGGATGCTGTATTTCTCTCCTGTACATTACTCCTTTTGCTGTCACATTCATGATGCTGAATACTTATATGTAAGTAAGTAAGTTTTGTCCATGTTGCAGAAAAAGGAGGTTCTATTACCACAGGTTCTTATTTAATATTGTACATATATACTGTGGCTCCTGTTTTTAATGTTGGCAAGCAATTTTGTTTTTCACTGTACATAAACACATTAACTGTCTCTTTAAGACACTGCTGAAATTGTAGAGAATGTAGCCAATACAGTAATAAACAGTGACAACTGAAATTTAAAGACTCTGTAAGTAAAATTTAAATGAAAACTTCAAGATTTAAGATATTGATTAACACAGCTCCTTTGCCTACAAATAGAACCCTAGCTGCAAAGTGCTTCAAAATGCAAGACCCACGGTCAGAATGTTTAAAATTTGTATGGTAGAAATTAAAGTGAGGTAAGTGACACAGCATTATTCAAATGACAGGCATTTATTAAGTGCCACTGTATGCTAGCAATAGGGATACAAAGATAAAATGAAATAGCTCTTTGGGTAAAAGCATTTAAATTCTTCTAGGCACACTTAGTAGTTATACCTGTCCTTTAAAAAGACAGATTAAAGTAAGTATCCTGTCAAAAAAACGGTGATGTGGTTATGAAAAGCAAACATAAGTGCTTTGCTTACAGGGCTAATAGATTTCATATTTTATGCAACACTGTGCATCTATTGTTTGCTTATTCCTAACCTTAATAAAATGGCATACTCTTTTAGTGGTTATTATTTAAGAACTTGTTTTTTAGGCAAATGCTTTAGGTCTGTTTCACTGGGACAGATTCAGTGGGCGTGTAAATATCTAGTGTGTGGGAGAATAAGTAGATTGATGCTTGGATATCTTTTAATTCATGTTAATATGAATGATGCTTATGATACAGGGGAAAAAGCAAAATCAGAACTTGCTAATTTCTCTTAATTTAAGTGGTCACTTAGAATCAGATAACCACATGACTGGTCAGTAGCTCAAACGTAATCTAATCCAGTACGCAAAAAGTCATGGTGCTTTGCTGAAATTAAAAAGAATAATAGCACTATTTAATAAAACTAAGATTATATATTTGTGTATTCATTCTGAAGCACTTATTTTTTAAAATCAAACTCTTTGGGGGGAAAAGTATGCTTTTCTTGACTTAATTATTTAGTAGTTTTAATAATAATCAAATCTAAAAATAAGTAGAACTAGATGAAAATTGATAAAAATTATCTGAAAATGGAAATTATTTAATTTGAGTTGGATAATAATTTGACATTTTGGTTCTAAAAGCTTCATAATCCTTGGCAAAAAAAAGTTCTGGAAAGCCACCTTCACTGATGCTTGTAAATGTTTCTTAGTCTTTTTCTTATTTTTAGATTGTTTCATTTATGAGAAGAATTGTTTGCATAGGTAAGTGCTGCCAAAGAAAGCTGTTCTCACTGCCAAGGGCCTCAACTGTGTGTGCTGTGGGGAGGGTGGTTGGTCAAGTACAAGTAACTTTTTTTTTTTACTAAAACACTGCAAATTAATCAGCTCAGTTTGTAAACTTTCTGGAATGTTCTCTGCCTCCAACTTCAAAGGTAACGAAAAATTAGAATGAAACTCTATAAAATTCTTAATCTTAAATTAAATTCTTCTCTGAAAACATTTTCTTGGCATATTTTTGAGCACTTTTGAATGAGGCATTTTTTTTGAGGCATGTTAGTGTTAAGAAATAAGTAAAACCTAATTTGATTTTAATTGGCTGGTTGATACAGGAAAAGAATCCTAGGTTTGGAGCTGGAAGACCTGGTTCAAAGTTCCAGATCTGTGACTAACAGTAGTGTTACCTTAGACCAGTCACTTAACCTTAATGGCCTCACTTTCTTCCTTTGTAAAATGGGAAAATTGGACTAGATGGGTTCTCTTCCAGCTCTAAATTTGTAAAACAAGGAACTTTGTTTTTTCTATGCTGAAGGCATTGAAAACTTTAATACAGTCAAACATTTTGGTAGTTAAGTCTGTATTTTCCATGTAATTCTTTAAACAATTCAAGTTTTATTTTAGATTCACAAGGGAAAAAAAATGAATCGTCTGTCTTGTCAGTGTCTTTTCTCCCCCCTAGTTAGCGAACAAGCATTTATGTGCCAGATGCTACAATGTACTCTGGGGATTCAGAGACAAAAATGAAATGTTCTTTTTCACTAAGATCTATTAGGCCAAATAGTGTATGTGTGTGAAAGTACAAAGTAATTTAGGGAGGAGGACATAGTAGCAAGAGGGATGAAAATGGAGGTCATTTACCAGTACCCCCCTTTCTCCCTCCTTCCTTTTGTGCATCTCCCAACCTCTTGACATCCCACACCCTCTCCTTTTTACTCCAATCTTGGATGAAGAGGCTGTACTTCTCTTAATTCTACTTCCCCCCATCTTCTATAGTCGATTGCCCTTTTGCACATCCCTTCTCTCTAATCTCTCATTGCCCAGTGGTTCTTTCTCTCTTGCCTAAAAGCATACCGAAGTCTTCCCCATCCCTCAGAAAACTCTCTCTATACCTTACCATTCCTTCAAGTTGTCAGACTACCTCTCTCCCTTCTTTCACAGTTGGACTCCTAGAAAAAGCTGTCAGTACTTACTGTTTTCCATTTCCTATTTGGTTTCCTTCATCGCTGGTCTTAAAACAGCTTTCTCCAAAGCTGCCAACAACCCCTTAATTGCTGAATCTAGTGGCTTTTTCTCAATACTTGTCTTTTTTGCCTTTCATGACATTTGACATGGTTGACCACCCTCCTGCAGTACCCTCCTCTCTAGGTTTTTGTGACACTACTCTGTCTTGATTCTCCTCCTACCTGTCTGACCACTCCTCCCAAGCTCTTTTGCTGATTCATCTATATACAACCTCTTAACTGTGAGATGAACCCCCAAAGCTCTGTCCTGGGTCCTCTCCTCTATGTCTACACATCAGATCCCATGTGTATAATTGTCATTCCCTATGTAGGTGGCTTCCAGATATCCAACCCAAGTCTCTTTCCTCAGCTTCAATCCTGAATGACCAAATGCCTTTTTAGCATTTCCAGCTGAATGACCTATAGTCCCTCAAACTCATTATGTCCTAAACTTAACTCATCTTTTCATTACAATACAAAGTCCTTGAGGATAAGGACAGTTTTTTTTCCCTTTGTGTTCCCAGTTTATCATAGTGCCTGGTACAAAGTAAGAACTTACTAAATGTTTGTTGATTGAGTTACCTTTTTAAAAAAAAATCTCATTGATATATTTTGTTTTTTAAATCACCAGGATTTCTCCCAGTCTGTACCCCTGTGGAGCCATCCCATGTAACAAATAATATTTTGTGTTTTTTTAAAGGAAAAAAGAGACTGAAAAATGAGCAAAACCAATCAATAAATTAAAGAAGTCTGAAAATCTGTATAGTGTATATCTGAAAAAATTGTTTGAGAAACCAGAGCTAAAAAGACTTGTGGTGTCCTAAGTCAGACTACAAATGAATATATGTACTTCTCAGCAATACGTGGAACTTTTACAAAAATTGACCATATATTGGTATACAGAGATAATGCAAACAAATGCAAAAAGGCAGAAATAGTAAATATATCCTTTACAGACAATAATGCAACAAAATTAGTAATCATTTCAAGGACAACAAAAAAGACATAGACCCAAATGGAGATTTAACATTGAAATCCTAAACAATGAGTGGATCAAGGAACAAATCATAAAAATGATCATTAATCATATGAATATCATAATGAAGAAACAACATACCAAAATTTCTGGGGTGCAGCAAAAGCATTTCTCACAGGAAAAACCATGTCTATAAGAATATACATTAATAAAATAGAAAAAGAGTTCTGGGGGCAAAGAATTAGAAATCAAGGGGATACCCATCAATTGGGGAATAGCTGAACAAACCGTAGTATGTGATTGTGATGGAATATTAGTGTGCTATAAGAAATGATGAACAGGATGCTCTCAAAAAAAACTGGAAAGACTTACATGAGCACTGATACAAAGTGAAATGTACTGTGTACAAAGTTAACAGCAAAATTGTAAGATGATCAGCTGTGAATGACTTAGCTATTTGCAGCAATACAATGATCCAAGACAACTCTGAAGGACTTACGAAGAAAAACGCTCTCCATCCCCAGAGAAAGAACTGATGGTGTCTGAATACAGATTGAAACATACTTTTTTATTTTATTTTTCTTGAGTTTTTTTTGCCTGTGTTTTCTTTCACAACATGACTAATATGGAAATATATTTTGCATAACTACACATGTATAACCTATGTCGAATCGCTTGCCTTCTCAATTGGGGAGGGGGTAGGGAGAGAAGAAGGAAGAGAATTTGGAATTCAGAATTTTAAAAACGAATGTTAAAAAATATTTTTACATGTAACTGGGGAAAAACAAAATACTAAAGAAAGGGGGGGAAAGGAAAATAGAAAAAGAGTGGATTAATGAACTGAAGATGCATTTTTTAAAATCAGCTAAAAAATTAACCTAAACTGAGCACAAAAGAGCAAATATTAAAAACTAGATAGAAAAATTGGAAACCAAAAAACCCTATAGAAATAATAAAATTGGAAAAAAAACTAATAAAATTCATTAAACTTTAGCCACTCAGATTTTAGAAGGGCAAAAAATCAAATCAATGAAATAGCACTGGGGGACTAAGCCCTGTTATGAAATCTCTGGGTTTTAGGACATTTTGTTTGTGTGTGGTTATCCTTATTTGCATAATTCCAAATTGCTTTCCAAAATGGATGTAACCAATTCATGGCTCTACCAATATTGTAACAGTGTCTACCTTTTTGCAGCTCCTTCAACCCTGACTGTTGTCATTTTTTTGGTCCCTTTAGTTACCAGTTCTTTTCTATTGTACCTCTACAGTATCCCTCACGTTTGACCCATAAACATCTCAAACTCAACATATCCCATTTTCTTTCCCCCAAATGCTCCTGAACCTCTCTATTTCTTTCTGAGGGCACTTGCATCTTTTCATTCTCTCAGGTTCATAATCTTGGCCTTATTCTCAACTCCTCATTCTCTCTCATAAATCTAATCATTTGCCAAATCTTATCATTTCAACCTCCAAGACATCTTATTAACATAGCCACCACCTAGTTCAGTCTCTCAGAACCTTTCACCTAGACTATCATAATAGCCTACGCTATTGGTCTCCCTACACCAACTCTCGTCTCTATATAGGCCATCCTGCATGTAATTGCCAAAGTGATTTACCTAAAACCCAGGTGTGACTCCTTTAAAAGACAAATACAGTCCTATTCCAGAGAAGGATAAAGCAAAGAATTCTATGAACCAATGCTAGTAAGGAATGTCAATTAAACTACTGTAAATAAAATCCTAGCAAAAATAATACAGCACTCTAAGAATTTTTTTTTCCAGTATGGTCAAGTTAGTTTTATACCAGGGATGCAGGAATGGTTCAACACTAGGAAAACATTAACATAGTCATATTAAAAATAAAAGCATTCAAAAACACATAATCCTATCAGTAAATTCAGAAAAAAAAAGTCATCAGCAAAGCACAAAATTCATTTATACTAAAAACAAAAAAAGTCCTACAAAATATAAGGCATAGAAGTGCTTTTTTTTATGACAAAAAAGTATCTAAAACCAAAAGCTAGCATTATATGCAATAAGGAAATAAAGCTTTTTCAATAAATACAGGAGTGAAGCAATGTTGCTCCCTTTCTTCACTGCTGTTTGACGTGTTAAGAAAGAAATGAAAGGCTTAATTAAGTACATGTCTCACCGTGGCACTTCCTACTCAGTGAGCTCTACTGGCTCCCTGCTGTTTGTAGGATCAAATATAAAACCCTCTCTTTGCCATTAAAGCCCTTCATGACTCATCCTCACCTTCCTTTCAGCTTTTATACATTACTACCCTTCTGGGGTACTACAGTCCAGTCATACCGGTTGTCTTGTTCTTCACAGAAGATACTCCCTCTGGTTTCCATACCCTCCCTCAACTCCACCATTTAGAATCACTTGCTTCCTTCAGGATTCAGTTCAAGATCTGTCCTGATACCCCAGGTGCTAAAGCCTTCTTTCACAACATGGCCTTGTATTTTTTTATCTATCCTTTGTATGCTTATTTATTTATATGCTGCTTCCCCAATTGAATATAAATTTCAGGTCATGGATTTTCATTTTTGTCCCCAGTACGTGGCACTAGAAGGTTAGTTTGTAGGCAGTGGCATTTGAGCATTGAAGGGACCTAGGGATTCTGAGAGATGGAGGTGAGGAGGGAAGTTCATGACTAGTGTAGGGGAATAGCCTATGTAAAAGCAAACGGGCCATTTTGATTGGATTGTAAAATGAATGAAGAGTCATGTGTAAAAAGCCAGAAAGTACTTTGGTAGATTGTGGTCAGTCATGAAGGGCTTTAAATGCCAGAAGAGTTTGTATTTGATCCTCAAGGCAATAGGGAACATATGGAGCTTTTTTGAGTACGGGGAGTGATGTGGTCAGACCGATGCATTAGAAATATCAGTTTGGCTGGTGAGTAGATGATGTGTTAGAGAATGGAGAAGTGAGGTAAGGAAGCCAATTAAAAGGCTATCTAGGTGAGCAACAAGGTGAACAACTAAACATTTTCTCTGAGCCCCTTGACCTCTCAGACTTTTCCAAAACAGAAATTAAGCACCAAAGACAAAGCAATTTCAGCTTGGTCATGGAAACAGAATCCAAAAACCCATGAACTGATACCTCACGGACCCTGAGCTCAATTCAGCGTACCTTTCCCTACTTCCCATGCCATACTGTCTGCAAGGCTACACTAGCAGACCCAAAGATAAAAGACTTAACAACAAAATTCACTTGCCCCCACCCCTCACAGTTGCCTCTCCTTCTTTCTAGTGCCATGGAGATCCTAGCTGCAGGCTGTGGAAATTTGGCTTGGCCATGCCAGCCAGCCAGTCACAACTCTTCTGGAGGCTAGAACCTTATAGACCAGTGCTATAAAGCTCTGAACTGTCACTGCCAGATCAAAGAACTCAGGAAGAGAGGGAATGGGACTGGACACTGTGTGTAGTAGCAAGGTGGGGAGTAGCACACTACACTATTCCACTAAGCCCTAGGGTAACGATGTAGCCAGCTGGGGCCAGTTCTACCCAAAGTCACTTAGGGCCGAGACCCAGACTGGTAAACTGAATTACTCAGGGTGGAAGCAGAAACGTAGGCACTTTGAGATCTGCCCCCCCAAGGACACTATAGTCAAATGAGGATGTAGTCAGAAGGTGATAGGGGAAAACACGGACGGGGAGAAAGACTGATTACCAAAGATTTCAGGAAGAAGAAAACTTAAACATAACCAAATAAATCAACAAGAAACATAGTAACAACAGAAGGAACTATGATTTCCAGATCTAGTAAATGAGTTTAGGCATCTATGAATAAATACTACAAAACAAAAGAGAATCATCCAACTCTTGATGAGACAGAGAACCCTGTAGCATTTGAGAAGAACGCGTAATCACAACATGCTGTTCCTGAGTGGTTCAAAAAAGAAATGAAAATTATGATAGAACTTACTGTGTAGCAAAAATAATGCATAAAATAGAAAAACTGAAGTTTGTAATAGCAAGCCTCATTAAAGAAACAAAAGTGATAGTAGATTGGGGCTACAAATGCACAACTGAAGAATCTAGAGTAAGAGAAGCAAAAACCAATAACATTGAAAGAAAATATACTGACTCTGCAAGCAAAACATTGTTATCTCAAAGGCAAGATGCATAAAGACAGCCAAGGGATCCTAAGCCTCCCAGAAGAACATGACAGAACGAAGAAACCTTAACACCGCTGTGCAGGAAATAATAGAACAGAGCTGCTTAGAACTTCTGAACACAGAAAATGTGTGAAAGAATTCACAGATTGCCTCCACGAAAAAAACAAACAAAAAACCCAAGGCTGAAAACACCAAGATTCATACTGGTTAAATTTAACAACTCACTTCAGAGACAACTACTTCTCCAAGAGATTGGAAAGGAGATTCAAATAACACAAGACTTCTGCACCCACTAGAAAACATAATAAGGAATGGAATAATGCATTCTAAAGAAGTGGAGCTCAGGATTTAGCCCAGGGTGACCTCTCCAAATCTGAGTTCAAGTATACAGGCATACTTTTATTGTGTTTTGCTGTATTATGCTTTGCAGATGCTGCTTTTTGTTTGTTTTTACAAATTGAAGTTTTGTGGCAACCCTGCATCAAGTTTGATTGGTGCCATTTTTCCAACAGCATGTGCTCACATCATGTCTCTGTCACATTTTGGTAATTCAATATTTCAAACTTTGTCATTATTATCATATCTTATGGTGGAATGTGATGTTACTATTGTGATTGTTTTGGGGTGCCACGAACCGCAGTTATGTAAAAAAGCAAACTTAAATGTTGTGTGTGTTCTCACTGGTCCACCAACCAGCCATTTCCCCATCTTTTTCCCTCTCTTTAAGCCCGCCTATTTCCTGAGACACAGTACTGAAATTAGGCCAGTTAATAATCCTACAATGGCTTCTAAGTGTTCAAGTAAAAGGAAGAGTTATCAATGTGACAAACTTCATTCTTGTCTTATTTTAAGAAATTGCCACAGCTATCCCAAACCTTCAGTAAGCACCACCTCAGTCAGTCAGCAGCCATCCGACATCAAGGCAAGGCCCTCCACCAGCAAAAAAGATCACAACTCACAGAAGGCTCAGATTTAGATGATGGTTAGCATGTTTTAGCAATAAAACACTTTTTAAATGTGTACATTTTGGTTTTTACATATTATCATTGCACACTTAATAGATTACAGTATAGTGTAAACATAACTTTTATATGCACTGGGAAACCAAAAAATTCATGCGACTTGCTTTATTGTGGTCTGGAATTGAACCCTCAATATTTCCAAGATATGCCTGTACATGAAAAAAGATAATCAGTAACAGAGGTGTTTGAAACATTTTTAGGAGGAAAAGCAGAGCTGAAAAGATTGTCTCTCAGACACCCCAAACAAAAATACAGAAGAAGTGAATAAATGCAGCAAGGACAGCATTGAGAGATTAGTAAGAGACTTCATCTGCTAAAGGTAACAGTGAAGACATGGACAGGGGCATCATGGACATAATCTGGCTATATACCCTGTCTACAGATAAATCAAACTTTTTTTTTTGAGTGGGGGGAGGGAATTACATTACAACATGAAGAGAGTACATGAAAGGGAGATGTACAAGAGGATAGAAAGGAATGTGTGATGTACTGGGGTTAAGTGAAGAGCTAACAATGAGGAAAAAGGGACTTGTGAGGTGACAGAAAAAGAAGAGGCTGCAGAGTCAGTTGGTGAGCAGAGGGCAGGAATTTAAAAGAAGTTGGAAAGGATGGAGGCCTCACTTGGGTGGTGGGAGAGGTTTCCACTGATGAATATTCCTGTGGCTGAAGAAAAGTGGTTTGTGAGGGGAGATGGGGACCTTATGTTGGCTGTGACTTAGAGGATCTGATGCTTGAAAAGTCTACTTGTCCTATATTGGGAGGGAGGGTGCTTGGAATCCCTGGGAGCAACTGACACCTGAGGGAGTAGGAAAGCACGGACCCAGATTTTGAGACAAAGTGGGAGGGAGGGCATAACCAGGGGAAGGTGTAGATCAGTGGTGGGCTGTGTGATCAGGGACATGCTAGAGGAGGGGTCTTACCCTGGGGCAATGTGGAGTTGGACACATAGGGCAGTGTCCCCCTTGACACCTGCAATAATTAGCATTGTTCTGGGGTTGAGGCACAGTGGAAAAGGGGAATTCATGGGGCAGGCCCTACAAGGCAGTGCAAAAACTACCTAGACAGAGGAGCCTGGGATGGATAACCTGGAAGCTTTCATTACATGAGGAATTCAGAGAAATGAGACCATAAAGGGGTCATGAATCAGAGAATGAAGATCTAGAGTAGACAGAGGTGGATAATCAAGAGAATGAGAATTGAGAATTCCTTTCTTGAAAGGATGCTAAAAAATCAATTTAAAAAACTAATGAACAGGACCAGTTGAAGGATAAAAGGAATGGAGAATCTACTTGACTAAGAGGAAAAGGGGGAGCAGAGTGGCACAATTATATAACAGATAAAAGCAGAAGAGAAAAAGGAACTAATAAGCAAAACCCAAAAGGAAAGGGGTAACAAATGAGAGGAGGGGGTTGAATCAAAGAGAAGAGAGTCAGTGGGAGAATGCCACGTTTAAAAAAAAAGACTAATTGAAGAAACATAATACTGTATTTACAACAGAAGGGGGGGATCATTTTAAAAGACCAATATTAGAGACAGTTAAAGGAAAATATAAACCTAACTCATAACTTTAAATATGAATGGATTAAACAAGCAAAAAAGTGACAGACTGGATAAGAAAATAAAACCCCTACAATCTGTTGCTTACAAGAAACATTTAAAAAATAGACATACACAAAAATTGAAGGGATGGATAAATATTTACTATGGATAAAGTGAATCCAAAAAAAAGTTGCAACCGTGCTGTCAAAGCAAAAACATTCAAAAATAAAAAAGGACAAATAAGGAAACTATATTGGACTGAAAGGAACTACAGGCAAATTAACTATCAGTAATAAACTTTTACACTCCAAATCCCTTAGCATCCAAATTCATAAAGGAAATACCTGAACTACAAGAAGACATAGACAGCAATATGATAGTGCAAGAGACTTCAATACTCCTCTCTATTTTGGATAAGTCTAACAAAGATAAAAGGGAAAATATGTAACTGAACAAATCACTGGAGAAATGAGTTAGAAGACTTATGGCATCTTCTAAATGGGACAACAAAAGAATATGCATATTTCTCTGCACCATGTGGAACTTCTACCAAAATTGACCACGTGCTATGGCATAAGGTTTGCCCCCTCAAAAATATAAAAAGGCATAATATATCATTTGCCAGCCATGATGCTAGTAAATAGAAATTGGGGAACCATGATCAAGAGATAAGGACCCAAATGAAGACTTAATGAAATCCTAAATAATGAGTAAAAGAAATCAGAAACAACTAGTAATTATGAAAATGATAAAACAATATACCAAAATTTATGGGATGCTGCTAAAGCAGTCCTCAGGAAAACTCCTGTCCTTACAAACATAATGAAAAAGAGGATTAATGAGCTGAATATGGATTTTTAAAAATTAGAAAGCCAACATGCAAATATAAAATAAACACAAAAGAGAAGATATTAAAAAGTTAGCAGGAAAATAAGAAACCAAAAGAAATCCATACAAATAAGTAATAGTAAAAACTGATTCTTTGCAAAGAAATAAAGTTGACACTTCTTAGCTAATCTGATTAAAAAGAAGGAAGTATAAAATCAATAATATAGCAAATAAGAAAGGTGAAATCGGCAAAATTAGAAGAAATGAATAATTGGACCATATTATGCAGTTATAGGCTAACAAAACTGAGAACACAAAATGGAGAAATACCTTCAAAAATGTAAAATACTCAAACTATCAAAAGACCAGATTTAGATCTCAAGTCATCCAATCTCAGAAGATGAAGTAGATCTGGAGGTAAAAGAACTACCAAAAGAAAAAAAAATCTCTGGTCCTCATTATCAAGCTTTTAAAGAAGAGTACTCACAGTTAAACTATTCTCAAAAATTGAGAAAGAAAACATGCTAGTAGAATCTTTGATGAGACAAATATATCTTAATACCTTAATCAGGGAAGGATAAAACAAATTAATAGGCCAGTGTCATTAATGAACATTGATGTAAAAATCTTAAAACAAAATCTTATCAAACATTTATCCAGGGATTCATTTGTTATGACCAAGGGGGACTTATACCAGGGATGCAAAGATGGTTCCACATTAAGAAAGTTACATAACCATGTTGAAGATGAAAACTTCCAAAACCACATGATCACCTCAATAGATGAAAAAGTTTTTGACAAAATAAATCCTACCAAGTACAGATGTAGAGGGACCTTCTTTTAATACCACAAAAAAACCATCTATCTAAACCAAAAGCAAGCATTGTGTGCGGTGGGGATACAGTGGAACTTCTTTCAATAAATCTGAGAATGAAGCAAAAAAAAAGATGCCTACTTCCTCACTGCTGTTTGATATCGTTCTGGAAATGCAACAGCAATAAGACAAGAGAGTTGAATTAGAGGTAGAAAGACCAGTAAAGAAAGAATAAAACTCCCTATTCTAAATGGATACACCACCTTAATGCTCAAGATCATATACCTCTCACATTTACAGGTAGGATATATATTCTTAGCCAAACAGCCACACAAGACACAGGTAATTAGAATAGATTGAAATGGATAACTACACTCCATTTCTTGACTCCGGGCATTTTCTCTGGCTGGAATTCCATGTCTGGAATGTTCTCCCTCTTCCACTGACTACTGACCTTCCTGGCTTCTTTTAAGTCTCAACTAAGTCTCACCATCCACAAGATAGCTTCCCCAACCCCTCTTAATTCCTGTAGCTTCCCTCTTTTAATTATTTCTCATTGTGTATATAGTTTGCTTTGTATGTATTTGTCTTAGATTGTAAACTTGAAGATGTCTTATCTGTCACATAGTAGGCACATAATAAATATTTATTGACTGAAAAGCTTCTGCACAGACAAAATTAATATATGTAGATTAAGAAGGGAAAGTCTAATGAGGAAAAAAGTCTTTGTATCAGATTTCTCTGATAAGACCTTGGTATCCAAAACATACAAAAAATAAACATTGAAGACCAATAGCCATTCCCCAATAGATAAATGGTTAAAAGATAAACAAATAGTTCTCAAAAGAACTGCAAAGTATTCACAACGGCATGAAAGAATGCTCCAGATCACTAATAAAAAGAGAAATGTAAATCAAAATAACCCTGAGGGTTCATCTCATACCCTGCAAATTGGAAAAATGACAAAAAATAGCGACAGTTAATATTGGAGGGGTTGGGGAAAAATTTTGTTGTTTCAGTCATGTCCAACTCTTCATGACCCCAACTCCAGCTCATTTTACAGAGGAGGAAACTGAGGCAAATGGTATAGTGACTTGCCCAGGGTCACACAGCCAGCAAGTGTTGGAGGTCAGGTTTGAACTCAGGAAGATGAGTCTTCGTGACTCCAGGCCCAGCACTCTATCCGCTGTGTCACCTAGCTGCTGATATTTCCATATAAGGAAATTGAGAGAAACGGTAGCTCTAGGGTCAGAGGTTCTAGAACTGGATAAAAGTGGATGAAACTGGTTGTTTGGTTAAAGAGGCTGGAAATAGGACAAAGGTTATGCTTTACTTAGAGTTCGCATGCATAATGGGCTCATGAATACTAACTTCTCCACCTCCAGGCTAGTTAAGATGCCATTTTTGGGTCCTGTGACTGAGGAAGGGGTGACATATCAAGGAAAACATGTGGTAGGCATTTCGGAAAGTCTGTGACCTATGCTGATTTCTACCAATGAAAGTCAGCTAGGAGAGACTTGCCGCTGGGCATAGGGATATAAGTTTTGCTCTCTCTCCTGTAGTGTGTGTCTGTGTCTGTGTGTGTGTATGTCCCTCTGAGGCACCATATACCCACTTCTTGCAAGAACCATAAATAAAGGCTTCCTTCACTCACTTTGCAGCTAGGGAAGCAGTGGGCTGCAATAGCTCGCTCGTATCTCCCTAACTCTTCCAAGGAGTTTCTGAACCCCATTTCTAACACTGCCCAGGGGTCAAGAAGACCTGAGTTCAAATCTGTGTGATATGCCACTCAAATTAAAAATAAAACACAGATGTCCAAGGAGAAACAGAAAGTTAATTTATTATAGCTATAATAATTATTATTATTATTTCAAATCTTGAGATTTGGGTGTCCCTCCATCAGTAAGCTCTGATGAGCGGGAGATGACCCCACAGAGATAGAAGTTGGTTTTATATAACCCTGAAGGTTCAATTCCCCCTCCCTCACAGCTGTTCATTAACTCGGCTCACAATCTCACAAGCCATAATCCCCATTTTACAGTTGAGGAAACTGAGGCAAACAGGGGTTAAGTGACTTGGCCAGGGTCACACAGCTAGTAAGTGTCAAGTGTTTGGTCTCTAACATAGGACAAAGGACGCAGTATACATCTCTATATTTCTTAGTTCGTTGAGATAATGTCAAAGAAGCAATAAAAAATGTGCAGTTAGGAAGATAATTTACATTTGTTTTTGGGAGGTCTCAGGGATTGAACAGATAATGTTGGGAACAGAAAGACATCTGAATAAGACCCTGTCAAAGGGAGATAAGGGGACTTGAACATTTAGGGGTTCTCCGGGAACTTGGGACAAAAGGTGCATCAAGATAAGATCAGAAGGCAGGCCAGGGCTTAACAACTAGACAAATTTTAACTGCTAATATTGGCACTAAAAAGAGAAGATCTTACAGTAATCTATTCTTAATCCTATCCTATGTTCTGAACTCACTACCTTAATTACACTGAGAAGTCTTCACTGGGACATCCCATTCAAATCCCACCACAGACATTTACTGTGTAACCCTGGGCAAGTCACTTGACCTGTTTGCCTTAATTCACTAGAGAAGGAAATGGCAAACCACTCTAGTATCTTTGCCAAGAAGACCTCATGAACAGTATTGGCATGCTATGGTCCACAAATTCACGGAGAGTCGGACACAACTGAATGACTGAACAACAAAAGCTGGGGTAAAGAGGAAGACTAAACTTGAGAAAGGAGGTAGGGCCACCTAAGGGCCAAAAGTGATTCTCTAACAGTTAATGGTTGGTTCTCAAGTGATTTTTTAAAAATTCTCCTATGATTAACTCAATTGCCACCTCCCTTCAAGTTTTTCCCAATTGTTAGTACCCGTCTCCATTACTTTGTTTTGTACATATGCTGTATTTGTCTATAGACATGTATCTCCCCCAGGCAGAAAGAAAGCTTGAGAAAGGATTGTCTTGATGTTGTATTTGTATCCCTGGCAGGAGCATAGTTTTTAGCACATAATGGATACTTAATAAATCTTGTTGGTGATATATTCTTTTGCTCCATTCCTCTTCCATGAAAGACATTTACAATTTTAGTAGCTGTTCCAGTTTATGTTTCATCTGCAAACCTTTGGTGTACATGGTTACCATTGATGTTTTGTAGAGAATGGTCAAAAAAGATTTCATGAAACCCATAGGGCCAGACCACACACACACACACACACACACACACACACACACACACACTTCTTTGCCACTATTTTCTTATAGCTATACTATTGCTTGGAAATAATACTATTTTGTTACAAGGCAATTATTTGTCACCAGCAATACCAGCATTTATATTAGTAGGAACTAGCAACAAAAGCTCTTTGACAACTTGCTCAATGAAAAAAAAAGGCAAAACTGTGCTTTCATCATGTATTTTTCACGCAAAGAAAAATGGTACTATTGTTTCCTTTAAGTTAATGTAAATCCCTGGTCAGTTTGTTGGAGCATTCTAGCCATTGTGTTCACCAATTAACTAATATTTTAAAAGACTTGTTTTTCAGGACAAAGGATTGCAGAAATATTTAATAAACATTGTTGTCTGAAATTACTTTCTATAAATAGCTTGATCAATTTATGGCTATCTGCCACAAAACAAAATTTAATCAAACCTTACAACTTCTTTCAATTTATTATCAACTAAGCATATCTTGTTATTCTGACTCCCTCAGCAAGAGAAGATAAAGAGCCTGAGACTCCCTTTTTAAGGTCCACCAAGTCAGGCTTTTTTCCAGAGGCAGTTAGGAGATTCCTTTATCTTCTTAAAGAGTTGTTGCCCTTTCAGGGGACATTTGTCACCTGAAGCTGCTAGCGAGCTCCAGCCCAACGTCAACGGTTGATCAGCTGCCATTTATTGGGCATGCAGGCCCAGAGAGAGATGAGATGGCATGTACCAGGTGAGTCAAACGACTAGCTCCTCAACCACCATGAATTCAGCCCAAGAGCCCTGAGAATACCACCACCTCTCAGACCTCTATCCCTGCTTCTAGCCCAGTCCCAAGATAGAATCAGTGTTTACAGATCTGAGACTTGGCAACTTCCTCCATAGGTGGGTGCTGCAACTCTTGACTTCTGTAGCTACAGTTACTGAAGACCAAGAAAAAAAGCTCTCAGCACTAGAGTCTTTAGTATTGTCAAATGGTGTGACATCAGAAAGGGATATAATTTTATCAAAACATCATCACATTAAAGAAGATGGATTACCATCTACTTTGCCCTTGTACCCTAAGGATCACAGAGCCTTTCCATGTGAATTGTAGTTAAAACCTCCTAGATAGGGCAGCTAGGTGGCTCAGAGCACTGGCAGTGGAGTCAGGAGGACCTGAGTTCAAATGTGTCCTCAGATATTTGACACTTACTAGCTGTGTGACTCTGGGAAAGTCACTTAACCCCAATTGCCTCACAAAAACAAACAAACTGGAAAAACTTCCTAAGTGCTGCCTCCCCTTATTAGAATGTGAACTCCTTGGGAGGTGACTATCTTCTCTATTTGTATCCTGAACTTAGCATACTGCTTTGCACTTAGTAAACACTAAATGCTTATTCATTCATTCATACTTGTAAACCCACCTGTAGCAGACTTAATTTTTCTTCTCTTAATTTTCTTTCCAGGTTATCAAAATTTTCTACATTTCATGTGTCATAGGCACATTGCAAATTACATTCTTTAACAGATGACATGCTTTTATTTTAGAGGCACAAAATTTCCCCTTTATGACACCATAAAAAATACATACCTCCCCATTTTACTGAAAACGCGTCGTCATTTTTTCCCTACCTTTTATCATTGACATTAGGTTAATGATTTATTGTCAATTACAAAAGCTTAACTATAATTTGAATAACTTATAACAGCCCTGATGTAGTGAAGAAGTGAAAAGCCAAGCTATGCCATGTTCATGTGTTGTCTAAATCTATCAAGTGACCACAAGCTTTATGATCACATATACTTAAAAGACTATTCCATGATTTGTTTCTTTAGAAGTGCAATTATTATTTGACTTGTTATAGATTGCTTATTTTTTCACTTAATCTTATATATGTTTAAATTTGCTACTAATCTACCATCTAAATATTTTTGGATGAGACTAAGATGTTATTGATCTCCTTATAAATTCATAGATAAAGGTCAGCATAATATGACAGGCCAAAAAGACTAAGTCTCTCCCTATGCCTCTGAACAGGTGGGAGTCTTATTGATCCTCTACTTCATTTTCTTGTCCAGCAGAACCACACAAAGATATTCCAGAATAAGGGAAGTCTTTCCTCATGTATTTAAAGGCTTCTATAGAAGTGGATTCTTCTAATAGCTCAAGCCAGGGTAGGGATGAAATAAATTATCTGACTTTAGGGAATTGACTAAATAGTTTAATCTTAACCTTCAGATCAGGAATTAACATCTTTCATTAAAAGAATTTCAGGAATCTCCCTTTATGGCAGAAATTCAGTTTGTTCTCGTCTCCACTTTCCCTTGTTTTGAAATCTTTCTTGCCATCATGAGTGGGGAGGGGGAGAAGGGGAGGATTTTTTTTGCTAAAGAATAAATCATTTCTTGCCTTTTGATACATTTCTCTAATGAGATCTCTTGGACTGTGCCCTAAGAATTCAGCCATTTCTCATAAGCTTATATATCACTTAAAAGTGTAAGCCTCTTTCTGCCAAACCTCTTTTTTATAACTGCAGTTGAGGTTGAAATATGCAGCCTAATCTAATCATATAATTCTTTGGCATATAATTTAAGAAAAAAAAATTTTTAGATCAAGCCTGATTCAAAAGGGGAGAGGTTAGAGAAATCACATTAATTATGAATAGAAAAAAATCACTTCTTGCTTTAAAAAACAAAATAGCCCATTTTCCCTACCACTCAAAATCACTTCATTTTGAATGGCATACAAAACATGAACAAGTATTTCCTTCTGCAAAAACTTCATTAGAGGGAGGCAGAGCCAAGATGGCTGAGTGAAAGCAGTGACTTGCATGAGCTCTCCCCCAACCCCTTCAAATACCAGTAAAAAAAAAATGGCTGTAAACAAATTCTAAAGCAACAGAACCCACAAAAAGACAGTGAAGCAAATTTCCAGCCCAAGGCAGCCTGGATGGTTGCTCAAAAAGGTATATCACGCAGGCGGCGAGAGAGGCGCAGCACGGCGTGGGTTTGCAGGCTGCAGCGAACCTGGAGCAGGTCTCAGAGGACTGAATTGCGGGCAGCTGTGGCAGATTCCAGCCTCCTCAACCCACTAATGCCAAAGACAACTTAGAAGGTCAGTGAGAAAAGTCTGTTTTTGTGGTGAGAGAGGAGCTAGGTCTCAGCTCCATTCCTCGAGCACGGCCCGGGGCTGAGGCTGCCTCCTGAGCTTCCAGCCCACAGGCTGAGGGGGAATCCAGTGGCTGATCAGAGGGAGATTGCAGGGATCTCTTTGCCAGTGCTGAGGCAGGAATCTCATGGTCTGCCCGTGCTTGGAACTGGGTCACAGTTCTGGGTGGCGATGCTGGGGTGAGGAGGAGCGCTGGTGTGGTAGATGTAGTGGCTGTAGAGAGGAAATTCTCCTCACGGTTCCAAGACAGAAAAGACTGCTTGTGGTCAGTCATAGACCAGGAAAGGAGTAAACACCTTGCCCCTTTTACGCCTTGGAAGAACTGAAAATTTACAGGTCCCTGCAAGTATCTCTGAAAACAGCTGTGCAAACCCCTGAAGCTTGGGACAGTACATTCTCCACATTGGAAGCAGACTTTTACCTTAACAAAGAGTTTAAAACTCAAGTAATTGGCTGGGATCATGAGCAAACCTTGTAAAAAGAGTCAGACTATATTATCTTACTTTGGTGACAAAGAAGATCAAAAAAATACAACCAGAAGAAGACAACAAAGTCAAAGCTCCTACATCCAAAGCCTCCAAGAAAAATATGAGTCCCAGGCCTTGGAAGAGCCCAAAAGGGATTTTGAGAAGCAAGTAAGAGAAGTAGAGGAAAAACTGGGAAGAGAAATGAGAGTGATGCAAGAAAACCGTGAAAAACAAGTCAACAGCTTGCTAAAGGAGACCCCCCAAAAAACTGAAGAAAACAACACTTTTAAAAAAGCCTAACCAAATGGCAAAAGAGGTCCAAAAAGCTAACGAGGAGAAGAATGTCCTAAAAAGCAAAACTGGCCAAATGGAAAAGGAAGTCCAAAAGATTGCTGAAGAAAATACTTCCTTAAAAATTAGAATAGAGCAACTGGAAGCTAGTGACCTTTGTTTCACATAATTGTGCAGCCATCCCGGTGGAGTGAAAGGAACATTGGCTCTCAAGTCAGAAGAACTCTGTTGACATCCCTTCTCTGATGTCCACTACCTGTGTGGCCTCACTGTAAAATTAGGGGGCTGAACTAGATGGCTTCCAAATCTATACTATGAATTTTTTTTAAAGCTAGATATAGACACACACATACACACACACACACACATGCATATATATATGTATATATGTATATATATATATACATGCTACATATGGATATTAGTCTCACTCCTTTTTTTCTTTTTCTTCAGCAATTATTTGAAGTATCCAATTAAAAGTTTGCAAATACTTGGGTAAGTGAATGCATGATATTCAAAGTCTGAATCTTACATAAGAAAAGCCATAGTTGGGTCAAAGAAAGTTTTATTAAAATGGCAACATTTAGTTAAGACTAAAGCACAATTTTCCTCCCTCTAGAAATCCTTATCTATTTAAAATACTAGAAAGTTTGTGACTGGCTTATATAAATGACCTTATGACCTGAAGATTAAAGTAGGTTTATATTCTTTGACCTGCTTTTATGCCTTTTTTTACCTGCTTTTGTTACTAATATAGGTCAGATTCTTTTAAGAAGTGGTTTTATGGTACTTGATCCCAGGTTAACCTACTGAGAAAGAGGTTAATCAAAAAGCAAAAGGGGAGGTAGGATAAACTGCTGCCCTTACAGCAATTTGGGGGAAAATATTCTAGAAAATATTAATTCTTCCGAGAAATCATCAGTAGTGTCCAGGCCTTTTGAACCCTGACAGTATGAGCTATTTCATAGTTGGAAATCCTGACATATTTCCCTGAGTTTCCTTTGTATTATCACTTTTTCCTGTGAATTTCATCATGAATTTTAAAACATCGATCTGAAGGGTGGATATAGGCTTTACCACACTGTCAAAGGGGTCCATGACACAAAAAGTTTTGAGAACTAGATCAAGAACAAGGATTTGATTTTAATGGTAGGTATGCTTTAGAAATTATTATGTGGCCAAACACTTCAAATCTAATCTATTCTTTCTCTCAGGTTGTATTGGAAGTTTGTGAATATCAGGATAAGATCAGGATGTTACCTGTTTTGGTTAACCCAAAAGGCAGGTGTAGTTTGGTTGAAAAAGTCTTAGTTTTCCAAAGGTGATCTCAAAGCTGAATTGTCATAAGCAAGTAGTTCTTTCACCTCAGAGGAACAATGGAGCTTTGGGACCATGGCCCAAAATGACTTCTGAAAAGTTCATTTGGGTTATTATAGGAGCTCACCAGAATTGATTTCCTTAAACCTTTGAAGAGATAGGCTCTTTTCCCCCAGGCAAGATCAAGAGACTCACAAACTTGAACGCTATTTCCCTGTGCCTCATTTGATTCAGCCTACCTGCCAGGAATTTTGTAGAAGGGATTCATGCTTCAAATGGGGCTTGAGCTTAATGAACTTGTTAACAATCCAGTCAAAGAGCATGACCTATAATAGCACCCAGCAAGACTTGCCAGCCCAGGGAGATGCATTCACCTTTCTAAGTCTCAGGCGAGTGTCCCACCTATTATGAATATTTGTCTCCTTGGTGATTTTAGTTATTTTCCAAAAATAAAGTGTCCCTTCCATCTCTACTTCCCAACTCCCTCCAAAAAAAAAAAAGTTCAGGGGAACAATGGTTCACAAAAGGAAAGAACCTAGAATTCTTTGGCAACTCATTAGAAGTTTCAGAGGCCACACAACCCCCCAAACCTAAATAATCAGGAAGTACTCTAAGTTTGATGCAATCAGTCACATGTGATGCCCAAGGAGAACCAAGACTGCAGGTGAATCATGCTAACTTCAAGAAATGCTTTTTTTTCTAATATGAAGAATGCTTTGTGCATTTGAGATTCAAAATTTTACTTAAACACACCAGTCACGTTCAGTGATAGGACTCTGTTTGAGTATCTTTGGTTACATATTTAGCATTGCGCTCAATGCATCACAAAACTCCCAATGACAAACATCTTGCCTTGCTTTATTCCTTATTTAGAGTGTGTTTGAGTAATATGCCATTGGTACTGCCTGAGTGAGACTAAAGTTAAAGCTACCACTTGTTGAGAGCTGGAAATATAGACAGGGTAAGTGAAAACTACCCTTTTTTGAGACTGAAACTAGAGGATCAGGGATTCTTTACCCATGATCCTAAAAAACGAGCAGCTCAAGATGCAAAGCAGGCTTCAAAATGATCCCTCATCCTTTGTCACTAGACATCCCAGGTTCATCTCTGTATCCTACAGGGTCACTAATTCAGGCATCACTTTTTCACAAATCATAAGATTTAGAGCTGGAAGGGACCTTAAATTTGGGTATATGTTAAAACTGCTCTAACATACTCAGGTTTGGAAATGTTAGCATTTGCCAAAGATGATAATTGAGAGGGATTTGAAGACTTCACCATTTTAACATAATAATAGCTAATATTTATATATCACTTTAAAGTTTGCAAAGTGATATATGCATGTATTTGTGTATATGTACACATACATACATATACACATATATATTCATATATATTATGCCTTATCCAGTTAGGATATTGTAACTGTATGTATTAAAGAACATTCTGATGAACAGTTTAATGAAGGAGAAGTTAAACTTGCCAGAATTTCTGAGAGATGAATTCTTAGCACCATGCATGGCTTACATAGTAGGTACAAGATTACTAATGTCATAGGGTCAGAGATTTAGAGATGGAAGGACCTTAGAGGAGACCAAGTCCAACTCCCTCATTTTACATTTGAGGAAAATGAGGCACAGAGAAGTGCTTGCTCAACATCATGCAGGTAGTGTTTGAGGCAGGATTTGAACTATGGTCTTCCTTACTCCAAGCCCAGCATTCTCTCCAAAAGATAACCACCTTTGTGACAAGATGAAAAACAGCAAGGTGTTTTGAAAGGACCACTGCATCTGGAGTCATGGAATCTGAGGTTAAAACCCAGCTCTGCCACATACTACCTATGTGGTCTTGGGCAAGTCATTTCTTTCTGTACCTCCAGGAGGAGGAGGAGGAGTGTGAACTCAAATAAAAACAGACCCTACAGGCTGCATATTGACTTAGAAAACCACCAAGTTAACATGTATTTTGTATTTTTCTCTATTTTAAACAAAAGAATTACATTTTGATCTGGTTTGGCTGCTTCCAAACTCTGTGGCCAAAGTTTGACACTTGAGGACTAAATGATGAAAAAGTGATCACAGAGGACCATGTTATAGCTTTCTTCTGGTATTCAAAGAGTTGTGATGTGGAAGACAGATTAGACTGGCTCTGTTTGTGCCCAGAGAAGAGAGCCAGAATGAAGGGAATCAATGTTGCTGAGAGACAGATGTAAACTCAATGTAAAGAAAATATTCCTAACAATTAGAGTTGTCTGAGAATTAGAATGGATGCCTCAAAAGGTAAGGGATCCTCCCTAGTACAGGTCTTTAAGTGGAGGCTGGATGTGTGCCTTTTAGTCATGGAGAAGAGGGAATGGATTCTTCTTGTGGTATGGGTTGGACCAGGTTAACTCAAATGTCTCCATTGTTGAAGAGCTGATTCAGTACTCTGCTTTAGAGGCTGAATCAGGGCATGGTACTTTATTTCTTGCAGTTGTAAGGGATGAAAATTTCACACTGGCACATAACTCTGAATCCCATGAAGTTGCCATCTTTCCTCCCCCACAAACTGTCCAAGGCTAAATGAACTTTTTATAATTTTAGAGAAATAAAAAATAAATATAATAAAAGTATACAAAATAAATGAAGGTATATAAAGATGGGAGATTAATATAATAGAGGCTAAAAATAAAAATAGAGCATGGTAATATACAAAAAAATAGTAGAATTGCTAAATAACTAAACTAGATTAGTAGATTCACTAATCCTTAGCAACCAAGTAGTAGGTTTTAGAAAGTCTAAGATACCAGGTTACATATTAACAGATAACTGATTACAGCAAGTTAAGCAGGTATTTTTCATTATTTTGCCTAGCTACCACAAAGTTCCTCATGGGAAAGCCAATTTTCCATTGTCCTCCAGTGGCAAAGTGTTTGATCTACCCATAGCTCTTTGCAGTAATATCAGACTTTCTAAAGGCACAAATAAATAAGACAAGCCTGTAATACAGATCCCATACTATGCTGAGATGCTGGAAGATCACCAGATAGCATTGGTTTTCTCTTAACTTTCTTGGTGATCCTTTAACTTCTTAAAACACATGGATGACTACCCCTTCATTTCTTCTTAAATGGTTTTCTTTCTTTATGCCTTATTTTAAACTTCCAGAGGTCTGAGGGGAACATTTCCCTTCCCAGCCTCAATCTCACCCTTAAATTCTTCCACAGTGTGATGCAGAATGGACAGGACCAAATGGAGTCCACAAAGGAAGTCAGAATAGATGTGTATAACCTTTTGTCATTTTAATCTTTCCTCTGTATCTATGCAGGCTTTCACCTCCCCAACTCTGCACAATTATGTCTTCTCTGCCCCTCATTCAGATATCGAGCATTGATTCAGAGATAGTATCTAATTTCATTTTGCATAGCTCCTGGCATATTGGTGCTGAGATCCCTCTTACTCTTAGCTTATGTCACATTCATAAGCAGCACCATCCTCAGGGTTCCTGGCAAATGCAGGTTTACAAGGGCTCCAATTTGTGCCATGTCTCTAGCACCAGGCCACATACTGCCTTATGTTACTTCCCATTAGTTTTATGTACGCTTGTCTTCTTTCTTTAACCACCTGGATTCCAATTCCATTCTGTTGCTTAAAGCAGGATACAAGGGAAATGACTTGCCTTGTCACAGAAGGGGATTGAACCATATAACTTCTAAGATCTCTTTAAGTTGTGATCATATAACTGGGTTTGGGGGCAGAAACTTGTCTTCTATTTGCCTTACAATACTTAGCATGGGATATATAGTTGGTACTCGGCAAAGACTGATCAGGAAAGAAGAGAAGTGATTGGGAATAAAACCATTGGGAAGTATTCTAAGGCAGTATGTGGCCTGGTGCTAGGGAAATGGCACAAATCGAAGGCTTCATAAACCTGCATTTGTCAGGAACCCTGAGTTTGGCGCTGCTTATGAATGTGACATATGTTAGGAGTAAGAATGATCCCAGTGATCATTGTGTTAGTGGTGAATTTCTTGTTGCTGGAGATATTCAAGGACAAGTGTTGGGGTGGCATAGTTGGAATTTATATTTCATGTAAGATTTAAACTGAAGTAACCTTTAATGTAACTTCTAGCTGAAAGAACATAAAGACATTAAAAATTCAGAAGCCTTTGTATTTATTTGGGCATCAGCAGAGATCTGCCTACCCATTCATTTCCATATAGGACTTAAAGCATTCCTAGGCTGAGAAGCATGAAGCTATTGCTCAGCTGGAGCCAGGTCATCTCTATTGAAGGACGGACAAGAAAAATCCCAATTGTCGTCCCCTTAAAAGTCAACACCCAACAAGCTTCTGTTTAGCTTGACTTGCCTTCCTGTTGCCTCTGACTCCTGCCTCATTATATCCCCCTGAATACCCCAATTCTCCCAGTAACACTGCCCATCACTAACCTACCTTTCTCTGATATACCTGTGTTTTTTCCCATCTGAATCTTGCCTCAGACCCTGAGTGCCCTGACTCTGATCTCTGCTCCTATTTCCCAACCTAGTTGGCTTCATCAGGCGTTTGTTCAGTCCCCCTTTAACTGGTAAACCTTAACACTTGGGCCTAACATCCACTTTTATTTTTAGACATTCACAAGACCAGCCAGCTCAGCGTTGCCAGCAAGTGTTACAAATGACACTAATTAATACTGGCCCATTGTAGGCATCTTGGACCCCATTGATGGAGTGGAAGACCCCAAAGCATGTTACTTGACCTTGGGCAAATCATTTCAGAAGATAATGGATTTAAAACTATATGGTCCTTTGGAGATCAGCTAGTCCAATCCCCTCATTTTGCAAATGAAGAAATAGAGGATGGGGTGGGGGGGGAAGTGAAATCATACATAGCAGAGCCAAGATTCAGACTCTTGAATCCCAAATCCACTGTTCTTTCTATTGCACCAAGGGAAAGGAAGGCAGAGTGAGGAACACACTGACTTCAGTGGTTAGAGTCAAAGCCAGTGAGAAATTTGGAGGTGAAAGTGGGTGCAGGCAAGACAAAAGTAAAAGGAGTTCATTGATCCTTTGCCTCCCCTCTGAGATTTTACAGCCTCTATGTCCTTATTGAGGCTACTCCTGGAGCTGAAGGGGGCCCTCCCCCTCTCTGTGTTTTGGTTTTCTCATCTGTTAAATGAAGGGGCTAGGATTAAATGGGCTTCTAAGGTCCTTCAGCTCTAACATTCTATGATTCTGCAACAGAGGGTTTTTTAATGATTAAATATGGACTTATCCTTCAACAAGAGCCATTGCCACAGCACAGAGACTACCCAGTATCCCTGAGGTAGTAGTGCTCTGGACTTTGGACAGATTGCTGGGAAGAAACCAAAAGGGTAGCCAGAGAGGAGATGCCATGTTTGACTGACATGAGGTCAGGATGAGGCACCTCCAAGGACTCCAAACAAGTTTGGAGCAGCATAATGACCAGAAATGGAGGATGATGCATGTGATTAGAGTAAGAGGTGAGAGTGAATCCAGACCTGAGTGATAATCAGACATGAGCTGGGGGTGGGGTGTAAGAGTAGCCCATAGGCTATGAAGCTGATGAGGACCATCAGTCCAATTAAAAGCACTTTTCTTCTTCCTCCCCTTCCCATTCATCCTTCCTGGGAGAAGTCATTTTGCCCCCTGGCTGCCATCAGTCCCTTCACTTCCTACTTTTCTCTGTCCCTCCTGGGCTGCTAGACTTAGCAGCTGCTCCTGGGGAGTTTGGGTTTCCCTGACCTCCCTCACCCTATGACTGACTCCCTTTCTTTCTGAACCTGATATGAGAAGAATGGAATATGCCCAGAAAAACCCTCATGTGCCTGGTTGCTTTTTGCCTAAGGTAGCTTAGGGTGGCTGGCTCCTTTTCACTTGGCTGCTGGAAGAGTAACCTGGGCTGAGAGAAAAGGGCGTAAGAGTTCTGGAATGGGAACTCCTCGGAAGCCTGTTAGCAGCTTTAGAGAGTGGGGAGTGGAGTTGTCACTGGAACTAGACAGTTCTTGACTTTGCTCACATGCACCTCCTGGTGGTTGGAAAGCTATTCAGTGTGTTTTGCCCATAATGCATACGTACAGATGTGGACCAAAAAAAATTATTTCACAATTGCCAATGTTTTCTTTAAACATAAAAAGGCAAGCACAGTTCATTGACTTTTTGCATCTATTTGCAGTAATACAAAAAAACCCCCTTGTTGCTAGGTTGTCTTTAGCATCAACCAAATATGTCATTTGTGATCACAACAGGTATATTTTGATTTGTCGTTTGTTTAAAAAAAAAAGTAGACTCTCCATGGGGCACTAGCATGTTGCATAGGTCTCACCTCACTTCTTATTTATTAGGATTTTTGATCACTGTGAGGATGGGGAGGGAGAAAAGGTTGTTATGTAAACTAATAATAATAGCAAACAGTTACAAAGCTCCTACTATGTTCTAGGCACTATGCTAGGCACTTTATAATCTTATTTGTTGCTCACAACAACCCTGTGAAACAGGTGCTATTATTATTTTCATTTTGCATTTGAGGAAACTGAGGCAAACAGGTTAAGTGACTTGCCTAGGGTCACATAACTATCAAGTGCCCGAGGCTGGATATGAACTTAAGTCTTCCTGACTCCAGGCCCTAGCCATTGAAGTACCCAGCTAAGCTGCCCCCAAACTTTCTAAAAATCAGTTGTAAGAAGATAGAGCAGCAGGTCTTGAAATTAGAAAAGCCTGATTCCAAATTCCTGATTCAAATCCTACCTCTATTATGAGCTTCATGACCTGGAACAAATCACTTACAAGCTCTCAGAGCTTCAATTTTCTCAACTGTAAGATAGGGATCTATATTGTGTTCTGAAAGTCCGCGCAGTTTAAAGATATTAAAGCTTAAAATTGCACTGAACTTTGGGGCACCCTGTTCTAGATACCTGTCTAGAACCTTCAAACAATGGTTGTGGTGCTTAAATGAGAGAGCATAAAGGGCCCTGTGAACTCTAAAGCACTCTGTATAGACCAAAATCGCACCCTAGGCCTGTGAACTCAGGAAGTCTTACTGTGAGTCACCAAAGGCGTAACAGGTCTCAATTTCCCCATTTCTGCTCTAGCACGGTAACTACAGGGCTTGGCTGGTTGTTCTCAATGAGGACCAAAATGACATTACTATGTTGGAGTCAAGGTACAGGGTGTCTGACTGTGGCGCATCAGACCAATAGGAGCTGGGAAGGCTCGACCACAGGGTGGGCACAAATAGTCCAAGTGAACAAATGGAGCGGAGTTTTCTCTAAATTTGTACATCTCATGTTTCTTTTGAACTACTGCAATTCTGCTTTGCTTATAGAGCACAGCACCTTCTTTGAAGAGGGTACGCCATGGTGGGTGGTCCTTTGCCAGCATCTCCCATGTCACACAATTGATTCCAAAGTTCTTCAGAGAGACCTTGAGGGTGTCTTTGTATTGCTTCTTCTGATCATTCTTCTTCCTTGCATTGAATTCTCCATAAAATAGTCTTTTAGGCAAAGGCACGTTTGACATTCGAACACCATGGCCAGCCCATTGGAGTTGTCCTCTCTGAAGAAGAGTTTGAATGCTATAGCTTGAAAAAGGCTCTCAGTGTCTGGTACCTTCGTTTGCCAGGTGATCTTCAGAATCTTCCTAAGACTATTCAAATGGGAGCGATTCATTTTCCTGTCATGGTCCAGGTTTCCAATAAGGTCAGCGCAAGGGCTCTGTAGACGCTCAGTTTGGTAGTCAGCCTAACACTTCTTATCTCCCACACTTTCCTTCAAAGCCTCCCAAATACTGAGCAATCTGTATATCAACCTCTTTATCAATGTGTACATCCCTGGAAACTACACTGCCAAGGTAAGTAAATTTATCTACAGTATTCAAAATTTCTTGGCATAAAGGTCAGCTACTACATTGACGGTAAATTATTTACCTTGAAAAGGCTACAAGCTCTCCACTAAAGTGGAGAGAGAATCAGCGCATGTTTTTAGTCTGCAGATGATTATGCACTTAATGCAGCCTCTGAGGAGAAGATGCAACAAAATATGAATCCATTCTGGGCTGCTTGTGCTAATTTTGGCCTAACAATTAACACCAAGAAAACAGGTTCTCCAAAAGCCAGCACTACACCATCCATCCATGGAAACATGGGTTACAGTGAATGGAGAAGTTTTGAATGACTATAGTAGTCCTCTGCTGACTGAGGACAATTAGAAGCTATGAGCATAGCTCCAGGGGAACCCACCTAACTGATGCTGGCCCTCCTTCCTCCCCCTACCTCTGTGCTCAGGGCAATATCTGATCACTCTCTGCAACCTCAGAGATAGATATTTTCCCATGAAATAGGCAAAGGTGAGCTTCTTGAATTACTAGACTGGGCAGTATGCCAACAGTAACCAGAACCTGATAACTGATAGATCTGGTCATTTTGGCAGGGCCATGGCTCCGTTTTGGACTACATAAACTCACTCAAGCTATGTGACCCAAGACAAATGGATTCCACTTCTAAAAAAGGTCTCGCTGTCTCCAGAATGAGATTACTTATATAATTTTCCAGATTGAGGACCAATTTAACTCTCAATTGGAGGTCCTTTGCCAGAACATCAATTCCTTGGATCACCTAGCATTGATCCTACCTACACTTACCACTGATATAATCTACTGAACCTGAACTGATGCAATTGGAATGGCAGCTCCCCACCTTCCTTCAACAACTCAGTGAACTTCATTTAACAAACATTGGACTGCCTTTAAAGACCCGGCAGAGGCAGGGCTGCAGGGTGTGCGGATACAGCCCCAGCCTCAGCAAACCAGGAGCAGGCCTTAGGAATGACTGAATCAGCAGCAGTGGCAGCTGCCGCTCCTGGAGCTATTAGCCCACAGACTGAATGTTTGAAAGTCCCCTGTTTCGACTTCTGGGAGTCAAGATGGTGGAGTAAGCAGTAAGTCACTCTTATCCTCCCTTATTGAAGGTAAAACCCAGAGAATATTGCCCCAGGAAAAATTCTGAAATAGTGGAGTCAGGAGAAAGATGAGATACAGCAGTCTTTTAGCTCGTGAGACTAGGGGGATTAACAGGAAAGTTCCCTCTTGCTGTGGCTGAAGGGGACCAGTACAAGATGGAAGTCGTCCCAGCAAGCCAGTGGCAAGCCCCACCTCAGCAAACCAGTAACCAGGCCCCTAGCCCCCAGCACAAGAAGCCTGGGACAGTGCCCCTGTGGCCCAGAAGCAGAGATCAACTTTAAAAGCCAGAAAAAAGGCAAACATGAGCAAGAAGCAACATAGAAAAACAATGACCATAGAGAAGTATGGTGACAGGGAAGATCAAAACACAAATCCAGGGGAGGGTAACATTGTCAATACACCCACATCTGAAACCTCAGAGGGGAATATGAACTGGTCTCAAGCCCAAAAAGCCTTCTTGGAAGAGCTCGAGAAGTATTTTAAAAGTCAAATAGGGGAGATAGAAGAAAAATTGAACAATTCCTTTAAACATCCGGTTGACAAATTGGGGGGGGGAAGTACACTGAAGAAAATAACTCCTTAAAAAGTAGAATTGGCCAAGTGCAAAGGGAGGCACAAAAAGTCACTGAAGAGAAGAACTCTTTAAAAAGTAAAATGGGCCAAATGGAAAAGGAGGTATAAAAGCTAACTGAAGAAAGCAATTCATTAAAGATTAGAATTGGGGGGCAGCTAGATGGCGCAGTGGATAGAGCACCAGCCTTGAATTCAGGAGGACCTGCATTCAAATCTGGCCTCAGACCAAACACTCGACACTTACTAGCTGTGTGACCCTGGGCAAGTCACTTAACCCCAATTGCCTAAAAAAAAAAAAAGATTAGAATTGGGTAATTGGAAGCTAATGACTCTATGAGACATCAAGAATCAGTCAAACAAAATCAAAAGAATGAAAAAAATAGAAGAAAATATAAAATACCTCATTGGAAAAACAACTGACCTGGAAAATAGATCCAGGAAAGATAATTTAAGAATTATTGGTCTACCTGAAAGCCATGATGAAAAAAAGTGCCTGGACAGCATCTTTCAGGAGATTATCAAGGAAAACTGCCCTGAGGCCTTAGAACCAGAGGGTAAAATAGTCATCAAAAGAATCTACCTATCACCTCCTGAAAGAGATCCCAAATTGAAAATGCCAAGGAATATTGTAGCCAAATTCTAGAATGATCAGGTCAAGGAGAAAAGAGGAAGAAAAGGGTAAATTACATCACATGAAGAGGAACAAAGACATATTATAATAGAGGGAAAGAAGGGAGGGATACAAGCATTGTTTGAACTTTACTCTCATTGGATTTGGCTGGGGGGGGCGAGCACAGTCACATATAAAAATCTAACTTACCCTATAGGCAGTAGGAGGGGAAAGGGGAAAGAAAAGGGAGGGGATATTGAGTTGCTTGCCTTTTCAATGAGGGTGGGTGGGGAGGAAGGAAGGGAGAAGATTTGAAACCTAAAGTTTTAATAACATATGTTTAAAAAAATGTTTTCACATGCTACTGGGAAATAAGAAATACAGGAAATGGGGTGCAGAAGTCTATTCTGCCCTACAGGAAAATAGAAGGGGAAGGGAATAAGAGAAGAGGGGGAGAGATAGAAGAGAGGACAGACTAGGGGAAGGGATATTCAGAATGCATGCCATTTGGGGTGGGGGAGGGGTGAGATGGGGTGAAAATTTGGAACTCAAAATCTTGTGGAAGTAAATATTGAAAGCTAAGAATAAATAAATTTACATTAAAAAAAGAAAAAAGAAAAGGGAGGGGGCTGATAGAAGAGAGGGCAGATTGATCAAAAGATCAGTGGTCAAAAACAAATCTCTAGTGATAAGGGAAAGGGAGAAAAGGAGAAAGAAAAACATAAACGAGTTGGGGGGGGAATAGGATGGAGCAAAAGACACAGAGAGTAATCATAACTGAATGTGAATGGAATGAACTCTCCCATAAAACAGAAGCAAATAGCAGAATGGATTAAAAACCATAATCCTACAATATGTTGTTTACAAGAAATACATTTGAAACAGAGGGATACACACAGGGTAAAGGTAAAAGGCTGGAGTACAATATATTATGCTTCAGCTGAAGTGAAAAAAAAGGAGGGGTAGCAATCTTGATCTCAGACAAAGCAAAAGCAAAAATAGATCTAATTAAAAGAGATAAGGAAAGAAACTATATCCTGATAAAAGGTACGATAGACAATGAAGTAATGACATTACTAAACACATATGCACCAAGTGGTACAGCATCCAGATTCTTAGAGGAGAAATTCACGGAGTTACAGGAAGAAATAGACAGCAAAACTATACTAGTAGGGGACCTCAACCTCCCCCTTTCTGAACTAGATAAATTTAACCACAAAATAAACGAGAAAGAAGTTAAGGAGGTGAATAAAATTTGAGAAAAGTTAGATATGGTAGACCTCTGGAGAAAATTGAATGGGGATAGAAAGGAATATACTTTTTTCTCAGTGGTATAAGGTACCTACACAAAAATTGACCATGTACTAGGGCATAATAACCTTACAATCCAATGCAGAAAGGCAGAAATAGTAAATGCATCCTTTTCAGATCATGATGCAATAAAAATTATATGTACTAAAGGGCCATGGAAAGATAGACTAAAAATTAATTGGAAACTGAATAATGTAATCCTAAAGAATGAGTAGGTCAAACACCTTAACCAGAAGTATCATAGTTAGTGGTGCCCAGCTCATCCAAACTGCAAGCTGAAAAAAAAAAAAGAATAATTGGATAAAGGCAGATACTTGGCCACACGGGGTATACTGGAATCTAACATTCCAAAGGATAAGACCCGTCTTAAGAGGGAAAACTTACTGGTGTCAGTAAATGACTTCCTGGTTACCAATGTGCAACAGAAGCGGCCCACCCACATGCAGCTGGAATCTTTCTGATTTAATGGCTGTCCCAAGGCTGATCAAACCTCCACATTTTGTGCTGCTGATAAGCTGCCATGTGGAATTGAGGGTGGTTGCCTCTTTCCAAGAGAAGGGCTGTATCTTTGTTGCTATCCTTTCCATTCTTTGGTGAAGAAAACCTTTTGTTAGCTGTTGAATAATTTAAAGGCCGTCATTTTGTTTTAACATCAAACCTAAGCTATCAGTTTGAATCAGGTCCAGCCTACAACAGTTGAAAAGCATGGTTCAGGGTCTCAGACTGGCTAAATGTAGCAGGCCCTGTGTGGATGTGCACTGTTTGCCTCACCAATCAGGACATCAAGGCCCTGGAGTCATTGATATCTGTTCCCCAGACCTTGAGTTTAGTGACTTATGAGACCCAGAACTTGGAAATGACTGTTGAAAACTCTCAGGAAAACAAATTCCCCTTTCAAGAACACTATTTATGAAGCCTAGTCTTTGTGATTCCTCCTTGCCCCAACTCTTAGGCCATGCTCTTAGAAGAAAGCTGATCCAAATTTTGAGTGGAAATAGTACAACTGTGTAAATTGGGAAACTTGCCATTTCCAGAACATGGTCAGGTCTGATGATGCTTAATCTCTCCAGCCTCTCATTTTGCCACTGAGTTAACATGCTGGGCATGGATTCTCATAGAATACACATCCTCCTGCTTCCTCCAAGAATTCACCGACTCGCAGCCAAGGACCCCCAAAAAGCAATCTGACTGAGGCTAGAAGTTGTAGCAGAAATAGGAGAAGAATAGGACTGTGTTCTCTCATCGGGTGGCAATTCAGAGCCGAATAGGATTCTCCTAGGGACATCAAAAGGAGAATATGCCCTGGAGTTGGTGTGTGGCTCCAATTACCAAAGATGGTTATAATACACATCAAAATAAGGTTGAATTGGTAGCTAACATCTGTCACAAGATGCTGCATCTTTCCTAAATTGGTTTTCTTTACTGTTTTCCCCCAGTTTCAGTAATAGCTGATAGTCCCCACTTCATGTCAACAACAACATACTCAGTGGCATTATAATGAAAAGAAAGGACCATCTTCCTTTGGCTAATTCAACCTAGCAGGAACCTGGTTTCCAAAGCTGAAACGAGCAATAGAGCTAGGGGAAGAGAAGCTCTGTGAGCAAGGACTATAGAGTGAGGAGGCCAGACATTGAGTGAAATGAATGAATGAAAAAGCATTTATTAAATGTTTACTATGTGCAAAGCATTGTGCTAAGTAAGCTCTGGGGATGTGAATAGAAAAGCAAGATTCTCAAGGAATTTACATCCTACTAGAAAGTACAATTGCAAGTCAGCTGGAAAGATGCCATGGACCTTACTACGGTGCAGAAGCAAAGCAGATGATAATGCCTCTTCTTTAATGTTGTTTCTACTGATTAAAACCATATCATTTTCTGATATTAAACTATTTGATGAGGCTTTGCCCTAAAAAGTCAAGAGCTTTCTTTTCTGTGTCTTCTGTAGCTGTAACTACTATGCCTATCAAAGAGATTTTGTGATGACATCATGGCAGAGAATGGAGGGTGAGACAATATGGTTCTTCTCAGAGTCTTTCTCTCCCTTCAGTGACTGCACATCTTCTCTCTCAAAACGGGAAGTTAGAAGAATCAGAAGATGCTGGATCTCGCTTCTCTCCCACTCTTGCCGACTCTGCCACACCCCTCATGCAGATATGGGCATTAATATCCACCAATGAAGAGAGTCCTGTATGGACGGGCTTTGGGGCTTGGGTTATGTTAGGAAGTACTGAAAAAAGAAAGGTTGGGACATTTGGTAAGAGGAAGGAAATTGGTCACAATATTGGGGACAATGAGAAGTCTTCATTTTGTTAGGTTCTGTTATCATTTTAAAAAGGACTGATGGTAAAGAGGTAGAGAGACACAGAGCAGTAAGTAGGACAGAGCTGAAGGCTTTGGCTCAGAAGTTGGCATCTTGTGGGGTGGAGGAGAGGGAGCTCCCTTCCTCTTGTTGTGTAGAGATGCTGCCCTGGCACTTCCATGCTGATATATCATGCCCCGATGAGAGGGAAGGCCTCCCAGGAGAGGGTGAGAGAGTGGGCTACTCAGACAGTGGAGGCTAGGGGAAGCAGGAAGCTGTCCCCATGACTGTCTCAATGGATGGACCCTCGCTCTCAGGGTTGCTGGCCGTCCCACACTCCTTTTGCTTGCTACTTCTCCCCTGACTCCTTCTTTCACCTCTGTCCTGCTCAGCTCTGGCTTTCTCTAGTTCCTAAGTGTTTTCTGTGTCCTTTTCCACTTTGGCCTCTGGAATATTACTCTATTTTTAACAAACTTCCTTTCGATCTGCTTCTCTTCTTCTCTCTGACATCTCTTCCATCTTCTAATGCCCACTGCAAAATCACTTTTTCCTAAAGATGAGATGGAAGGGGTTTGGTTTATGTGCTCAGTGCCGGGCAGAGCACCTGCTGCATTTCTGTTCTGTTTTGTTTTCACTTATGATAACATCAGTGTAAGTAATTCACTCCCACTTCTCCACCTCCGTAAAGATCTCCATCTTGTCTCTAACTTATAATCTTAGAAAGTTGCCTGGAAAAACTTAGACTGATTTGCCCAGTGCTCTATTTGCTGTGCCACCTAGCCCCCAGTAGCAGGGATTATAGGCCTGCACCATCATGCCCAGCACTGAATCACAGTAATTTCCACCACACCCCACCTCTCTCCCAGTTTAACTTTCCCTTTTGAAAAAGAAAATTATTTAAGCAAAAGCATTCAAGACAGTGACCATATCTAACCATATATGCAATAGTCTGTTCTCATCATCTAGCTCTCTGCCATGAAGAAGGAGGAAGTACATTTCATTATCCCTTTGGGGCCTTCTGGTGTTTTTCAGTTGAAGGATCACAGATTTAGAGCTGTGAGGGGTCTTTAAGATCATCTAGGCCGACACTTTCATTTTACAGTTGAGGAAACTGAGGACCAAGGAGCTTAAATGACTTGACCCAGATCACACAGTGAGGATGCATCAGAGGCAGGATTCAAATCTGGGTCTTCATAACTTCAAGCAAAGTACTCTCTATCCATTGCACTAGGTGGCAGCATAGTAAATAGATTGCTAGACTTGGAAGCTGGGAGACCCAAATTCAAATTCTGCCTCAGTCACTTAGCTGTGTGACCCTGGGTAAGTCACTTAACCATTGTCTGCCTCAGTTTCCTCAACTGTAAACTGGGAGATAATAATAGTACTTCACAATCTTGCTATAAGCATCAAATAAGATAACATGTAAAGTGGTTTGCAAACCTTAACATGTATATAAATGCTGGCTATTAATAATTATGATAATAATCCATACTCAAAGTCTGACTTATTCTTAATATTTTAATTTACATAATTATGCTGACTTCACTATATCAGTTTCTACACATCTCATGTTTCTCTGAATTCTTCATGTTTATAGCTTCTTACTGTACAATAATATTCTGTTATATTCAAATACCATAATTTTCTCAGCCTGTGTAAGGGTGGGGTAACTGATGTACTCTCTCCAACCCCACATGTAGGAAGTGACAAGATGCCTGATCCACCCATTTCCTAGGCTTTAGACATTGCATGGAAAAATCCTTCAAACTCAAGAGATGATGTGCAAGAATCCCATTCAGGTAGGCCAAAGGAAAAATCTATCTGTTTGTCCCAGGTCAAGATTCATTTTAGCACTATGCCAGTCTCCAGAGATTCTTTTATGTTAGGCCAGCCCTATTGTCTTATAGCTACTTGAGTTATGATGGTCAAGTCTATATCCTCAAGGGCGAGTACTCTTCTACTAGTCTGGATAAGTGGCTGTCTACCCAGTATAGGAATCAGAATAGTAGTTCCCTTTTTGCTGAATTTCCCCCCCTAAACTCAGTTCCACTGCAGCCATTTGGCCAGGGCCATAGAATAATTAGAGTTTTTTTTATTATTATTAACAACAACAGTAATAATAGCTAGCATTTATATAGATACTATGTACCCGGCACTATGCTAAGCATTTTACGAATATCTCATTTGATCTTTACAACAACCCTGATCCTAGGGTTTCTAATCCTAAATTAATTTCAAATTCCTAGGTGCTGTTATTATCCCCTATTTAACAGTTGGGGAAACTGAGGCAAATGGAAGTTAAATGTCTTGCCCAAGGTCACACAGCTAGTAAATATCTGAGGAAAGATTTGAACTCAGATCTTCCTAACTCTAGGCCTGGGGCTCCACTGTACCACGTAGCTGCCTACTCTTTACATTTTTTTTAAGTGAGGCAATTGGGGTTAAGTGACTTGCCCAGAGTCACACAGCTAGAAGGTGTTACATGTCTGAGGCCAGATTTGAACTCAGGTCCTCCTGAACCCAGGGCTGGTGCTCTATCCACTGTGTCACCTAGCTGCCCCATATTGTTTACATTTTAAATAGGTTATTCCAGGGTTTTGTTTCCTTTTTGCTTATCAACTTCCAAAAGCGGAACCCTTTCAGTTTTCCGCTGAGCAATCTTAACATTGTCAGAAGCCCACCAGAAATGTAATAGCTCCACTGCATGCCCTAGTTCAGTCCAATATTGATTCTTCCTCAGCAGAAGTAAGGAACTTCTGTCAAAATGTTCTTAGATTGGGTGTATTTCTCTGTCTTTACCAATGCGTACGGTTTTTAAAACACATTGCTATTTGATCTGGAGAAACTTGCCTCTCATAAGCATCTAGTCAGTAGTAGGAATAGCATCCTTGGCCTCAGCATCACTTGAGTGCGTTTCCACCAGGAAAAAGTCCTTCTATTAACATTCTGATTAAGTGAACCCCCAAACCTGGTTTCAAACCCAAACCTCATTTGCTGTGGAGAGACATCATTTCCATTAATAATGCTTCAAGTGTATTATATAACACCTACCCCTCAAATGGAAGACTGTAAACCACTTTCCAAAAGTGCACCCTGTAGGCATTCTCTGAGGCATTTTCAAATGTTTAAATGACTCCGGTAATTCCCTGAGTGTCTCCTTAGTGGATGCTCCTGACCTTGCTCCCATATCTACTTTTCTACAGTCTCCCCAGTCTTCTTACTCTCATCTTCATGAAGTTTATAGCATCTTCATTAACATTCTGTATATCAATAATCCTTTATGAATAACAATCCTCATAAACCAACAATATTTTTCAAATACCATTTTAATGTCCTCACACCGTTGCTCCATAGTGCCAAGAATTAGCCAAAAGCCAAAGGGCAATAATGAATTTGACCAATTTGATCAATGCTTACAGTGCAAATTAGAAAAAGTAATAATAGTGTCAATCACAGTTACCAGCAGACTATAACAACTAGAAAACAGTGTTCTCTTAAACATAGATCAGAAATACGAGCAATATAATAAAAATGTTTAAAATTGATAATCCTTAAAACATAATATTTGAACAATAATGCAGGAAATCCTGCTTAAAAGGAGGCCAAGCAAAAGAATTATTTATCATCGTATTTAAAGTCACAAAGAAAAAAAAATGATCCTAGGTGAGATTCTTAATTTGTGACACCTTTTTATAATAATCAGATCAGTTTAAGCCTCGGGGGCAATTATTGTCCTTCGTTTGAAGACGACCAAAATGACATCACTATGTTGGGGGCAAGGTAGAGTGTGACTGCCCAATCAGTACACCATAAGCCCAGAAGGCTCCACCACAGGTTGGGCACAGTCTATATGAACATTTGGAGTGGACATGTCTCTAACTTTGTGCGTCTCACGTTTCTTTTTAGCTACTGCAGTTCTGCTTTGCTCATAGAGCATAGCGCCACCTTTGATGTGGGAACACCATGCTGGACATCGTGTGTCAGTATCTTCCATGTCTCACGATAGATTCCAAAGTTCTTCGAGAGACCTTGAGGGTGTCCTTGTATCACTCCTTATATGATTACCTCTAAGGTCCACATAGTTCCTTCCTCTTCAGCTTTAGGAAGTTTATTTAGTTATCAATTAAGTCATAATTGCTCTGAGGCCCCAGTTAGGAAAATTTCTGAGATTTAGTCAGGGGTTGGGCTCTTTGCCTTTTACATTTCTATCTGTTTTTAGTGGATACACTGGCCTCTTCCTGGTTGAGGCAAAATTCAGCTTATTAGAAACATTTAGGTAACAAAACACCAGGTTATATTAAAATGTGGATAAACAGGCCAGCAAGAGAAGTTGGGGAAAGAGATGACCTTTTCTTAGGACTTCCCTCAGCCTAGGTCTTCTTTGCAATGCCTGTAGAGCCAGAGACCCTCCCCACTATCCACCTCCCTCCTCTGCAACAGTTCCTTTGCTCTCAAGGGTATGCTGGAACGCCACAGTTGCTCCAACCTCTCAAGTGAATGCACTTCTAACTTGTTTTATAATTTATAGACAACCTCTAGGGCATGGCCAAGTTTTTTCAGCCTGTCCAAACATGATGCCTATGCAGTCATTTCGATTTGAAGGACTTTTCTTACTTACATTACTCAATGTAACGTCTTTGCGATTAATTTGGAATCTTATAGTTTAAGTGGGGTGGGGGTTTGGTTTAACTGAGTTACCTCTACCCTTACAAGTATACCTTTCTTCCCACAGCCACTCCAACATCAACTATTTCCATTTTTTGTCATCTTTGCCTATTTGCAAGGCACAAGGAGAAACCTCAAAATTGCTTTATTTTGCCTTTCTTTTACTATTAGCGGTTTGGAGCGTGTTTTCTTGTGGTTCTGGTTGTCTTCTCATCTTGTCCCTTGAAATGACAAAATAACTATTTAGAAAATGCGCAAGTATCACATTTATCACTTTCCTATCTCATGCTTGTTTGTTATGGAAGCTGTTTAAAATCCCCAACATGGCATTTAGAATGTGCTGAAGGTATAAAAGTAAATTAATGGCAGGGCAGAGTGTGCAATTAATTTAGTGTGATGGCTAAGCAAGGAATTGTATCTGAGCACCAGAGCTCACATGTGATGGGTCTTTGTAGATTTTCAAGGAAGAGGTCATTGATTATTCTAACAAACAATTGTCTTTCATAGGTTAATGCTTATAGATTATTATTTAATTTTGAGGAGCAAGGGTCCCTTAAATGAAATAGGAGGGATAACAACAAATGACATTCTCCCCTTTGGTATAAGATTACATGACATTTCATCACTGCAAGTGGAAAATATTTCTTTGTTAAAATATCAGCTTTCATTTAAACATAACTTTGTTTACAACCCCAAAACTGCAGTAAAATGATGCTGTAGGATCAAATTTTGAATGTAAGATGTCACCCATTTAGAACTGAAGTTTAAAAAGCAGAGTTGCAAATGACAAAGCTGTTTCCTCACAGGATAATCCTTGCATTGCAATGTATGGAAAGAATTGCTGGCCACAAAATGACCTTTTCAGCCACACCTCATCCCCACCCCCCAAAGGTCATAATCTCTGCCAAGAGCTTTGTCTCTGTTCATGTATGTGTAGAGGAAAGACATATTAATGAGTGTAACCAGGGGACTGGCTAATTAAGGCCCAGTCCTTGGAGTACCCCAGGGGGCTCTACCTACTACCAGCCCACATGGCTCCTGGGGTGAGGTGGGGAGCTCTGTTTCTGGAAATCTGGCATGATGTATAATGGAGGAACCCTGCTCCGCTGTTCAGGGCAAGAGCTGTTATTCTATGCTTGTGTCTTGTTGATTTACTAGGTAAAGAAAAGTCTTTTGATTGGCTGTTGAACTGAAAATGAATGTGCATAAAAAAGACACTCACTGGGGTTCCTTTTTTTCTGGTGGTGATGGGGGCTTTATGATTTTGGTTGCAGAAAGAGAGGTAGTGGTATTGGCTGACTCAGTACCATGGTCAACATGAAGGCATGAGTGTTTGTGTGACTTGTTTTCTGCCTTGTAATGTTTCTTTCCTTTCTGCTCTTAGGTGAATGAGGGTTGGAGCTAAAATAGACTAGATAACACTTTGTGAGCATGAGAAAAACAGGAAGGGTGTGGGGAGGAAACAAGCATTTCAGTACCTACTGTGTGCCAGGCACTGTGCTAAGTGCTTTACAAATATTATCTCATTTGATCCTCAAAATAATAACGCTGGGAGGTGGATGCTATTATCATCTCCATTGTACAAGTGAAAACACTGAGGCAGACAGAGGTTAAGTGATTCACCTGGGATCACTCAGCTAGTAGGCGTCTGAGGCCAGATTTCAACTCAGATCTTCCTGATCCCAGGCTCCACTCTGTCCACTTTGCCACCTAGCTGACCATCAGAACTGGAATCCAGGCCAGAGTCTGTCCCCAGCTGAGATAGGTGAGATGCCAGTGCTACCCCAGGAATGACCTGAAGGATATAGCCCTGTGGTGAACTGATCAGGCAGCCAACATGCCGGTCGGCAAGGAAGCAATTCATCTATCAGCTGCCATATTCAGAAGGGAACTTGGTCGGGGGAAAGCTTTGTAACAACCACTCTAAGTTTGAGCCCATTAGCTGGCAAATGTGGTAATAAGTTTCTCTCCCTAGTGACAGTGGTCCTTGAAGAACAGACCCCTACTCAAAGTCTTTCCAACTTGGCAGAATTTTCCAAAACTTGGGCTCTATGGGTATCTAGCCTTTGTGAATACATATCATGATAATGCTTCAGATTAAGACGTTAGTTAAATACCAACTTTCATTTTTCTTAAAAAAAGTATTATTTGTTTTTGTTTTTCATCTATACCACAATCCATTTCCTTATATATGACCCCACCTCTATTAAATCTTCCCTTGTAATAAAAAGTTAAAACAATATGAGGGTATAGTAACCTTTTCCACCTATCATCCCCCACCTCTCTACAGAAAAAGGGATTGCGCTTTATCATCTGTTCCCTAAGGCCAAGATTGGTCATTACATAACTCTAACTAATTGAAGAGTTCAGCGTCCTTCCAGTGTTCTTTTCATTTACATTACGTAGTTATTACCATTTGGTAACATTCTTCTACTTCTTCATTCCTATCATTTCATATAAATCTTACCATATTTCTTTGAATTCTTTATATGTGTCACATTTTATTGCATAATAATATTAAATTATATTTATAAACTATAATTTGTATAGCTATTTCCCAATAGATGGGCACCCTCTTATTTCCAGTTGTGTTTTTTTTTTGGTACCATTAAAAGTGCTGCTATGAATAGAGCCTTTTCCCCCCTCTATCTTTGACTTCCTTAGGGTATACAGTAGGTCCCAATTAGTGCAAGTAAAGAATCCCCTGAAGTGGTCACATAATTCAAATTCACATAGCTTGTTTCATTGGGTTGCAACACATGACCACATTCTACATAATTATAACTTCAAATAGTGCCAATTTGAATATGTACAATCACATTAAGGGAATTCTTTATTCACATGAATTTGGACCTACCTGCATGCCCAGTGGTAGGATCTTTGGACCAAAGGATTTGATCAGGTTTCTGACTTATTTCCCACAATTCCAATTGCTTTTACCAACTGGATGGACCAGTTCATAGCTCCACCAATAGTGTCCACTGCATGCCTGTCTTTCTACAGACCTTCTGTCTTCTGTCATAAAGACGTTTTTAAAAAATGAACCCATGAAACAGGTTTGCTTAGCAATAGACAATTTCATATTTAAACTACTAATAGCTCACTTTCAGAATGTGTTGACCTTTTTCAGTCTTGAAATGTCACTGATAGCTTTTTACATTTCAGCAAAGGCAGCAAATGGCTCAGTTTGGAAAAGTCTTATCTACCAGCAAATATTTTTTGGGTGGGCCATATCAACTATATAGGGAGATGTGTAAATATCCAAATAGGCGTCAGAGGACTGGCTGGTTGTCTAAGTGCCACTATTCCCTCTAATAGGAGGAAAAGGATTCTATTTTCTGAGTTAATCTGCTTGCTGTGGGTAGCACCATTTGGTCCATCTCTATCCACAGGAAAATCAATAAACTTCTGTAAACTAAGGAAAATCATCCCTTCCAAGTGAAGGATCAACTTGTCCTTCAATTTTAGCATAAATGTTTCTGAATAGGATCACTCTTCAGTCTTGACCGGTTCAAAACTAGCAGAGAACCAAGGCAATTCTCACTCTGATCCTCAGATTCTCCATAGGAGCTGGGAGTCATTATGAGTCAAGGTTTTGTTTTTAGTTCAAGGGACATTTTTAGAACTTCTCAGAAACCTGACTGAAAACTTGCTGGATGGTTCATTTGATAATGTTACTAGGAAAGATGATGTGAATAACAATGAATTATTAGAGACAGCCAGGTGGTATGGTAGATAGTGTGCCGGACCTACAGTCAGAAAGATCTGAGTTCAAATCCAGCCCCTGACATTTATTTACTAGCTGTGTGACCTTGGGCAAGTCATTTAACTTCCTCATCTATAAAATGAGGATAACAATAGCAACCATCTCCCAAGGTTGTTGTGAAGAAGGATAAAATGGGGTATTTTTAAAGTATTTGCAAACTTTGAATCACTATATAATTGCTAGTTTGGTTTGGTTTAAGGCAGACCTGTACAACTAGGCAGTAGGTAGGGGCCAAAATTAAAACAGGCTAAACTTCTTTGGGCTGCAGATGGATTTTTATGGCTCACTTTCCAAATAAAGGTATAATTAATGATTAAACTATTTTGCAAATTAAATAAAAAAGAAATTTCAATTAATGTCAATTAATTGCACTTATTACTTAAGATTTTTATTTATCATGAAATCACATTAATGTTAAGAAGTTACTTTGCTAAGCGGTACAAGTTTCAATACATTTTTCAGGTTTTCTTACTGTTTACATTTAGTTAATGAGATGTATTAGACCTCTTGTCAGCAGTTTATTGAACCCTGGAATCATATTTCAAGTCTATTTCTTTAGAAATCTGAAAACTAACCTTAGTAGCCGCCTCATTTTCTGAGTTTCCTTTCTTGAAAAACCATTGTTCCCCACTGAGATTTTTCAACAATTTGGATGCTTTATTTTGTTTTTCATTGGTATCTGATTTGCTGAAGTCAGGATATTTTGATTTGAAATGGCGACGAAGACTGTATTCCTTCAGAACGGCTATTACTTGTTGGCAAACAAGGCACAATATTTTGTCTATTTGTCCACTCTGGATTAAACACTCTATGTTCTGATTCCATTTTCCATTTCTTTTCATCACCCATTTTTCAAAGTCACCCCCAAAACTTTAATGCTAGAACCAAAAAATCTCCACAGCAATTGCTCACATACAAAGAAATACAAAACTGAGTGTCTGATCTTAGACAGAGCTCCAGATACTCATGTAACTTGGAGGGCGGCTGTGCAGCGAAGGAGGGGAAGAAGCCCTCACATTTGCCACTCATCACACAGTGGGCATTGGCTGCGTTGGCACGTGGCTACACTCATTTTGTCCCTGTTCAATGCCAGTACAAACAATACTACTCTTGCTCCTCTCAGACTAGAGACTGACTGATGATGGTTGGTTGCTATGGGTCATGTGACAGGAGAGAGAGTGCGCAGTGACAACTCACCTGCTAAGTTACATGACTGGCACAATAGTGACTAGTGGAAGGTGGGTTAAGCAGGGTATGGACAAAACACTTGTTACATCTTTATTTTCTTTTACATCCTCTACATTTTCTTGGGTTGTCCAAAATTCTTTGGCAGGCCACAAGCGGCCTGCAGGCCATATGTTGTGCAGGCCTGATTTAAGGAATTCTTCCCTCCTTTCCTCAGCTGAGGTAATTGGCTATGTCAGCAGAGATATGGCTCCATGACTTAACTCTTTGTAGTTCCCTTAAATCTAGAGGATTGGCTGCTTTCCTCATACATTTGTTCTGCTCACATCCTGCCATGGTTCATGTTCACCCCATGAAATGGTGAATTAGTACCCGGAGACTTCTAATTTAATCCAAGCAGTGTACGTGTTGGAGTGTACTCACTGAATAGCCTAGGAGTTTATTTATTTGGACTGGGACAACTGCCAACTGATGGCAAAGAAAAAGCCAAATGACTTAATTTTTAGTCTGCTTTTATAGCCCCTGAGGCAAGGCCTCCATCCACTTTGCATATGGGTCTCCAGAATAGCTATCCCATGTTCAGGGTATTTATTCCATGGGTCCATATTCAACCCATACGAAAGCTCACAAGTCCCTACCGATGTATTTACTTTTTCTCTAGTCTGACAGAATTCAAAGCAAAGACATTAAATGCAATAGGATAGTATGGAAACTAGCAATAGAACATTCGCCCTATAAGCCTGGGCACACGATCACACAAACAGACACACTGTCAGTAGGAAGTGGACACAAAAAGGGATGATGTGTTAGGGACACATAAGAAACTGGTGCATTCAAAGCAAATACATGGAGGGAACACTTAAGGTTTGGTGCACCCATGGAGGGGCAACACATGCCTATACTGCTGTAAACCAGTGGTGTCAAAGTCAAAAAGAATCAGGGGCCACTAACCTGTCCATAGAGATGCCTACAGGCGCCTATTGACTTAGAAAACCACCTGTTTATGTTTTACTGTATGTCTCGTTTACAAAACATCTATGCCTTCTTGTATTTTTATTTGTTTTGTTAGTATTTATTTCCCAATTACATTTTAATCTGGTCCGGGCCTCACTTGGGAGTACCAAAGACTCCATAGGGCAGTATGTTTGCCATCTTTGCTGTAAATAATTTTAGCTTCGATGGGGTTTTGGTTTTTACCATACTGCCTGTTTGTCAGTGGAGAAAGTATTTGCTCATACTACCTATTTCACAGGTCGTTAAGAGGCAAGTGCTTTGCAAAACCTCTATAAATGTAAATTATTTTCACATAAGCATCAGATAAGGAAACTGAGACAGCTCAATTGAATTGGAGATGGAGTACTCAGGTTCTTGGGTGATAGGATGGGGAACTTTTTTCTCCTGTGGGTACATGCACAGACACATGGCAGCCTAGTCCTACTCTGGCCCCAGGAACCCATTTGCCCAAAGGGCTGGGGCATTGCTGAGTTCCTCTGAAGTCATTCAGATTCTGCCTACTCCCACTCTTGCCAAGAATGGCCAAGTGGACCCTGATGGTCACTTCTGAGAAGTTGGTTTTGAGGCAACATAGAAGCTGCCAAATGAGAATCCACCGGGGTCCCCAGAAGCTGCTCTCTGGGGGGTGCTCCTAAGTTACCCTTGTTCTGAAGAGGCTGTTATGTCGAGCAGGAAGTTTGCTCTAATCGCTGAGTTTCAGTGACGGAACTTAGAGGCTTTCTTGTCCAGCCTGGTCCTAAAGAGGGCCCCTTCTGTGACATATCAGATAAGACATCATCTGGACTTTTGAGGACTTCCTCTAGGACAGAATTCACTGCCTCCTAAAGGTCAAGTGTCGCACCTTTCAGGTTACTTTTATTGTTGGGGAATTTTCCCTTATCCCAACCCTAAATCTCTCCCCAGGACCTTCCACTCTTTGCTCCAGGTTATGTCCTGTGAGGCTATGCAGAACATACCTCTTCCTCATGACATCTCAATTATTTCAAGACAATATTACAGCTCTTCTGGTGTATTAGAAAATAGAGTTAATTCAGTCAGAAGCCCTGGTTCCAAGCCCTGGCTCTGCTACTTACGTAAATCACTTTCCTGCGGCTGTTTCTTCATCTTCAAAGTGGGGGTGGTGGTGGGGATTAAAACTTGCCCTACCTTCATCATAGGGTGGTTTGTGGGGCAAGCACCTTGTACTTTCTCTGTAATGTGAACGATAAACCTGGAGCCCCAGAACCAGTTATAGGGCACACAAAACTCTGTGATTAGGGACAGGGGGCAGAGTAACTTCTGATAGCAGTTATCCTGACCTGCCTACCTGCTCCTAGTGCAGGGAACCTAGGTGAGCCAAGTAGCCGTGAAAAGACTTTTCTGGGAAGCCAGAGACAGCTATGGCAGCTGCCTCTTGGCCGTGCCAGAGATGAATACAGAATGAGTTGAGGTGTGTGTCAGCTCCTATCTTTGGCAGAAATAAAAGCCCAGAGGTGCTCCTGGACCTGCCACTATAGCTTGACCTGATCTGAGCTTGTCCATGTCTGTGATCCCGCTGCCTCCTCTCTGCTGATTACTGCAACCTCATCCACTAGCATGAGCAATTATAAATGCATCAACAGGGCTTGGGAGGAAAGAAACTGGCCACACTGATTCTGGGTTGGAAAAGACACTGTTTGGCACCATCTAGTGGACAGACACACAAGTGCAGATAATCAGACCCAGTCTGACCAGGGCAGGGATGCCCAGACTTAATTTTGTGTCCCCCCTCCTCCCCTTTCCTTTCCTCCTTGTGCCCTCAGTAAGTCAAAGGACAACTCTGGAAATGAAATATTTCTCTCTGCCAGGCAAGGCAGAGGTGGCAGCTGAAAATCACACTGAATTTTTAATTGATACCTGTGTTCAAATAATCAAATAATGGAGCCCTCAATTTTAGGTCCAAAGACCTTGGTTCAAATCTCTGCTCCACAGGTCACTACCAGATGATGTTACTACATCATTGCACTGGGCCTCTGTTCTCATCTGCAAAATGAGAGGGTTGGACCAGATAACTTCTGAGGGCCCTTCACACTCTCTAACCCTAAGACCCCGTGACTTCCTAAATAGTTGCCCTGAACTTGGAGATTGCCCCGATTTTCAAACTGGTCCTTGATCCTCGATTTGAAACGCCTCTGTAAGTAGCTTAATCAATGTTTGCAGTGTCTGGCCAGGCACTTGGGAAATGAAGTCTTCAACTGCTGAAGTCTTCATTTATTCTGCCCAGGATGGGAGCTTTCCCAAGCAGCATGCCAGCTGTGAGAAGCTTGATAATGGAGCATTTGTGGCATAGAGACAATGTCAGAGCAGAAGGAGTTGCCTATGAAGAAAATGACAGGTTGTACAGAATTCTAATTTACATTTTTACTTACCTATTGTTCACACTGATAGGATAATTAACTATAGAAGAAGGAATTAAAACTGTTAAATCAAACATCCTAAATACAAGAGACTAATAAAGCAAAGGGGGTAGGCACACTGCTTCGTTTCCTAGGCCAAAGGCAAAAAAAGGGGACTCGTACCATGGGCATTTTAATCTCCCACCATTACTTGCATGACACTTTGACAAGACAGTTCTAGAGCCCAGTGCCTCGGGCAGTCTTAATGACTCCCTTTGGAGCAGCATAATCCCATTAATTGGGACTCAGTTGATTGGAATCTACAACCTCCTGGGGCTTTTGCTGAGGTCTCAGTCTGGGCTACTGAAGTTGAAAAAGTAAATATACAAATGTTCACCAAGACCATTAGTTGCATAATCGCCTTACTGAATGAATACCTAAGCTGAGAATCAGGGTAATTTTCCTTAGTAGGAAAAGAGCCTACCTGCTAGTTTTGAATGAGGTAGGTTTAATCAAAAGGAAAGGTGAGCATTTAGTCAAATAAGAAGGCTGGAGTCCAGGGATCGTCCCCTTTTGGAGAAGCCAGACATCTCAAGCCAACACAGGAGTTTAAAATAGTTTCTTTCCCATGACACTGACTAGCAAGGGAATAAAGTGAATGCCATTCCCCCCAACCCTCCTCTTCTGTGCACTCCACAGAATTTGGCTCAAATCTTTCACGAAGCTTTCTCTGACTTAGCACAAGGAGTCTAAGACTTATTTTTTGTATTGTTGATTTGGGACTTAGCACATGTTGCCTTTCTGTGGCAGCTAGCTGGCACTGTGGTTAGAGCACTGGGCCTGGAGTCAGGAATAATCCTCTTCCTGAGTTCAAATCTGGCCTCAGAAACTTACTAGCTGTATGATTCTGGGCAAGTCACTTAATCCTGCTTGCCTCAGTTTCCTCATGTGTTAAATTAGCTGGAGAAAGAAATGGCAAACGACTCTAGTATCTTTGCCAAGAAAACCCCAAATAGGGTCATGAAGAGTCAGACATGACTGAAATAGATTGGATAACACATTGCCTTATATTGTTAATGTCTCAGAGTGGAAAAGAGCATGGGAGTTGGACTGGATTTGAGTCTTGTTTGTTGACTCTGGGCCAGTTACTTTATCTTTTTAGCCTTTCCTTACCTGAAAAAAAAAAAGGTTGGACAAGAACATCTCAAAGGTTCCTTCTAATTCTAAATCCTATCAACTTCTCTCCAACTAAACTGCCACCTCCTTGAGAGGAGGGATCTCCCCACCCTGGCATAAGGCCTTGAACATAACAGACATTTAAATATCTATTGCTTACCGTCCACTGAAATGATGAATCAACGGGAGGAGGGTCTATTCCTGAATTCTAATTTAGTGCTTCACATGCAGAAAAAAGCTACTATGACAATGTTACAGCTTTTTGGTCTTCAGAGCTCTTGAGGGATACACTGGCAAAGCTGCTTAGTAGAATATAAACTTCTGGAGGTCAGGCACTTCTTCCATTTTTTTTGGTCTTGGTAGCAGTTCAGTGTCTTACACAAAGCAGTGACAATCATCTTGTTGGCTGCTTAGCAACCGTTTGTTGAATTAGTAAGGGATGAGTGTTTGGTTTAAGACTAAATATATATTAAGAATAGATTAGAAGAAAATAAGAATTCTTATAAAGCCATCGCAAGGCCATCACACGGAGAGCCTCTTCCCTCTTGTCATCAGTTTCTGTGGCCTGCTGGAGTGATGATGTAAATGGCAGTACTAAACGCTAAACTGCTTCTGCTGGAAGGCACAGAGTGGAACCGACATCTCCGTGTGAGTCTGCTACCTCACCCCCACTTTGTAAATAAAGCACTAAACTCCAGATTAACTGCTTTCCAGCAAAGGTGTTTGAAAAAAGTAGAAGAAATGGCTATTCAAAGGAATTCTATGGTAAATACTTTCATAGGCGAAAAGAGGCATTCCCAGGGACAGCTAGGTGATGCAGTGGATAGAGCACCAGCCCTGAATTCAGGAGGACCTGAGTTCAAATCCAGCCTCAGACCAAACACTTGACACTTACTAGCTGTGTGACCCTGGGCAAGTCACTTAACCCGAACTGCCTAAAATTTAAAAAAAATTTTTAAAAAAAAGAGGGGGGCATTCCCTAAATGTGCCTATTTCTTAAGCCAAAATTTCTCATATCAGGTTTGCTTGGACTGATGAAAGTACTAACAACTTTTACATGGAATCACAGATTCTTAGAGATGGAAGGGCCTGCTATATTATCCAATTAATGGCCTTTACATGAAGACATGAAGTAAAGGGAAGTTCAATTTTTCCCCCATGATGAGCCAATAAAAAGTCTAATTTCCAAATGTATAGAAGACTTTTATTTCCTTTTATGCCCTTGTTTTAATGTATCATCCAAAAAGAGGCCTACTGGCCTGAAGGAAATAATTCTACATCCAAGTGGAAGAAGCAACTGTAAGCCAAGGGTTGAAACACTGTATAAACCTAATGCCAGAAAATGAAATGTCCTAACAGGTCGTAAATGCTAGAAGTCTGCCTCAACCCTGTAAACTGCCATGGGTAGAAGATATAATTCTTCTAAGCTTTTTGGCTGAAAAGGCCCTGTTCCAAGTCGCTTAGCACAGAGAGATGGGGATTCACTTCTTCAGCTCAAGAGCTGTCTTTTATCAATGCCTATTAAACAGAGTTTACATTTTTCAAGAATTCACCCCCTGGCTACAACCCCTAGCCACCCTGAAAACCCCAAAGAACAGGCAAAAATCTCAATAAGATGTGGGACCTTCAAAGACACACATAGCAATGACTGGTATTGGAATGTAACACACAGGAAGAAAAGTAAAATTACAGTGATTTATTGCTGCTGTATCTGTTTTCCCAGTATAGCTATTATTTTACAAGTAGCCACAAAATGCCACCTTCTGGTTTAAACCTATGCAACATCTCCTTTCAAATGCCATTTTACAGCGGACTCATCAAGCAACACAGCTGCAGTTACAAAATGTGGAGTAATTTTACGAGCTCAAAACAAAGATCTGTGTATAGGCTGAATAAAAATATGCTCAATTAACAATGCACGTTCTGTAACTTTTAACAAACATCTTTAGTTGGAAGATCTTTTGCAAATGTTAAAATATACGTGACTCACAAAAATCAAAAGTAGAACCTCTTTTTTTCCCCCATGTGTGAGATGGTTTGCGTTCCTGCAAACTGTTTACAAAGTACAAGTAACATTGCAGGTAAAGGTTATGCATAAAAGGTTCCATTTTCTTACAGAAGGAGCTGGCAGAAGGCCCAGCAGGCTACAGTCCTAGCCTCTCCAAGGGTGGCAGTGGGAGCCTGTGTTACCCTTAAAGTACAAACACTTTCTGGTGTCCCTTGTCCCCCACCCCAACTCTGCAGTATAGAAAGCCTATATCTTTCTGTTTATCTTTACCCTTAGAATTATTTACAGGATTCCTACAGATACAGTACAAACTAGTATGAAATTAATGATAGTTTGCATTTCCAAACACGCTCCTGTGGCTAAATAAATATACCAAGCCAATCCCAAGGAATGGTCTCAAGTTAAGGTGACGCTGAAGCACTTGTATCTGTTATGGTAGAAACTGACTTTTCACTGGTTGGGATGGGTTCGTTTGCTGTGTCTTCAACAGTAGTTGCAGCCTTTGAAGTGGGGGGAGGAGGATCTGAGGGAAGTGAAGAGGTTTGTTCTGCTCTTGTAGTAGAGGCTGGATCAGAAGGTAGGCTCCCTACTGGAGGAAGGGAGGACAGTAGCTCAGGCGTCGTCGAAGAAACCTCCGGGACCAAAGGGAACGAGGGGAGAAATTCTGATGGCATGGACAGCGGTGTGATTCCAGACAGGTTTAAGGGAGGCAAGGAAGGAAGAGGTGGCAAACCTGGAATGAAAAAAATAAAAACTAACCCACGGAGAGCTTATGGCAAAGTCTCAAATAAATTTAATAACGATAGACTGAGGTACAAGACTCCAAGAAAGGCCAGTTTATTAACAGTAACATGTACAACTGTTAACAAAGCAGGTCAGATTGGCAACCTCAGTAAAGCCAGCGACCCCAGTGAAAAGCAGGGGACCCTGTTTACTGACACACAACAAACACGGAGTACTGGTAGACATGGAGAAAAAGTGATATTTTGTAGGGTAGGGGCAAGAACATTAAGACTGGCTATATGAAGAAAGGCGGTCTTGCATTCATGTGCAGCTTATCACCACCCCTCTGATTATGAGACCCATCTGCATCTTGTCATCTTTGCCAGGGGTTCAGAACTACGAGATTTGCTGTCTGTCCCCTTGCAGAGATTAAAAACCTTCTGTAATTACATACAACACAGGCAAGGACAGAGATATATCTTTTGGGGGTGGTACCAAGTTAACTTAAAGATAACACAAAGATGTCTGAAGTATCCTAAGGAAGTATCTTAAGGGCTAATGCTATGAGAGATAACAACTGTTCTTTTATTAAAACTTTAAATTAAGAAGGAAAGCTAAATTCCTGAGTGCAAGTCAAGGACACAGAATGGGGACTTGGGTACATACAGAATCAATTATAATATGAAATCAACACAACAGAATCAATTACAAAGTAGAATTATTTTGAACTTCTCAACATCACAAAACAAGCAGCTTCTCAAATAGATTTTAAAACCTGCATGTCATTAAGGAAATGGAGCCAATACAGCCCACAGCCCTTGTTTTGTCTTTAGCTAAATACCATGGATGGTGATAACGATGCCTAGGAACATATTCTTCTAATAAGCCAAAGACTCTTCCTCATGTGTGCCTCGCCAATAGGACAGGAAGAAGGAAATAAAAAACTCAAACCGTAGCCAGCTATTCAAACACAGTAATCAAACATAGGCATTTAAGTTAACACCCAATCGAGGCTGAAAGATAGGTTACATTCACTTATGGGAGAGGTCACCCTAGAGCCCCGAGACCACAAAAGCTGCCAGTATTATGCCCCAGTATTAAATATTTCAATATTTCAAAGACCCATGACATTACAGAGGTGGGTTCAGCTTTCATCAACAAAGATCACAAACCCTCTATCCCATGGCAGATGGTCTTTGTGAGCCGCTGTGGCCAAAAAACCCTCCTAATTATGTGGTGATCTGACCCTATGATCTTACCCTGGCTGGCCTTGGGATGGATGGTCTTTCCTACCTGATGCTCAGTGAAGTCTTAGGCTGTTTTTAAATCTCAGTGGCAGATCTGAGAGGGAGAATCTGTCTCTTTATCATCTTGGCAATGAAAAGCTCCATTTTTTCTTGTGACTGGTATGGATTTCAGTCCCCCCAAGCCAAGAATTTACCTCCCAGTCTATGGGAGCCATTTTCCATTTGTCAAGGGTTCTGTGTGGTGGATACTACCAGGCACTGGTATGTCACATAACAACACTAATTAGAATATGGTGAAAAATTCAAAATGTCAGAAACATTTAAGCAACTTCACTACATTTTGAAGTTATTACAATTGTTATTATAAAAGTTAAAGTCATTACAACTGAAGTACAAAAATGGTAGAGTCATAATTTTTTAAAGTGTTACCAATATATAACCAAAATTACATCATCAGTTTGAAACTCAGGTAATTTGGTTACTCCTTGAGATAGACAATAAGTAGGATGAAGAAGTATAGAAATGTGCCCATCTGAATGGGTTATAGATGGTTCTCAAAAATACAACGATGCTGATGATGGTGAAAGTTTTCAATATTTACATCATGAAGTAAAGAACTGCAATTCTATCAGAATTTTCATTCCAAATAAACAGAAGCATTATAGGAACATAGGCCTTGGAGTTGGAAAAGACCTTGATCTACCTACTTCCTTTTCTCTATTCTAAAGATAAGGAAACTGAGACCTGGATCAGTTACTAAATTCTTGCAAACTTTTAAAACAGTAATAACTTGGGTTGTAGGTATAACAGAAGTAATCTGTAAACAGAATTTAACAAGTAAATTTATGATAATAAATCATTCAACTGCCTACAACATTTTATTTTATTTCACAACCCCTGACAAATGAAAAATGGTTTTTATTTATTTACCAGCAGATAAACTATTGTCTAGTAGGACTGAAATCCACACCAGCCATAAGAGAAAACAGACTTACTCTCAAATCTACCACTTAAGTTACTGACTTGTAAAAAGCACAAAAGGATTTTACTTAATATCATATAAATTCTCCTGAATCATCCTATAAGCAGAAATTAAATTTAAGGATATTTATGTTAAGTTAAAAAGAAAGTCATATTTTGTGATTAAAAAGCACAAGAAAGTAAATCATGTGTTATATATCTGCTACTCTCAATTATCCACATCTAAAGTAAGCTTAAATGCTGGAATCTAGACTATACTTTAAAAAGAAACCATTATTTATTTGCTGGCAGAAAAAGTTCCTGTAGGTAGTTAATTAACTTCCACTAGGCTAGCCAGGAGCCTCTTATTGTTATTGACTGGCATAAACATCATACCCCCATTTCTTGTGCCTAAAACAGCCACTTCGTAGCAGTGTCTGAGGTAAAAGACAGGATATGTTGGCTCGCAGATCCCGGGAAGGTATTTTTCCTGCGCTCTCTTTCTCTCCTATGGTTGGACTGGGGAAGGGTGAGGTTTGTAGGTCAGAGGAAAGCTGCTGAATAGTTTAATTTGATAGCCTGTTCTAACATAGCTGAAATAGTTTGAAATAATTTACTTTCAAGGAAAAACTAAGATAGAGGACCTTGATTATTTCTTTGCTTAAGAGATTTTGGGGAGAAAGTTGTTTCTAAAATGATTCAATACAGAATCAGTACATACCAGGATGCATAACTTCTGGTAATCCAGCTCCTGGAATTAACTGTGGTGCAGGTAGGTTGAGATTGGAGAGATTTGCTAGGTTGGGCAATCCTGCTGGCAAAGGCACCAGACCTGAAGGGAGAACCCCCCCCGAAATAAAGCAAGTCATTTTACCCGCAACAAGCTACACATCACAATAAAAGTTACCAGGAATTTATTACAAGTTCTCCACAGAAGAGCATAAAACTGATGTCTCACTGTGGTGTGGGAGTGATTCTAGATTTTTAAGAGTTGTATGGATGCCTTTAAAAAAACATCATTGCTAATTCCCAATGATTCTGCCCCCATCCAAAATAAGAACCCTCCCTGGTAATAAAACATTAAAGTTAAGCAAAAAACAAAACCAAATCCACAAACAAAATCTAACCCACAGTGGCCATCTCTGACCATGTATGCCTCCCTACATTTATATTCTCCTAACTATCTGACTAGAAGGGGAAAAGCATTATTTCCCTGTCAGTTCTCCGGAGTCACAATTAGTGACCTGGGTTCCTGAAAGTTGCTGTCAAAACAAAGTAATAAGCTCTGACAGACTCTAGTTTACTGGTGCACTAAGTAAGATCCCTGTGATAGGTATTTCTATTTCCTGAGGACTAATTAGCCTAGCTATGCACAGAGAGGCTCATCACCAGGACAGCATGTGACTGGGCTCTGTAATAATGAGAAATTTGGAAGAACTCAAACGTCCAACAATAGGGGTGGGAAAGTGCTTAAGCAAATTATAGCAGATTAGCATGACAAAAATAACAAGAATGTGGACTCTTGGTAGGTGGTGGCATTATCTGACATTTTAAAGGATGGGAACACTGAGAACTGAAATCTGCTAACAAGGATTATCATAGATCTGTAACAGAACTAATCTGTATACATGGATTACCACTATGTGAATAAATATAAATGCATAATGATTTTAGAATGGATATCCACTCCATATTATCCAAATTAATGGATAATTTGGAGTGCCATAATTAAGTTCCATGCTCATTAGGGTTTTGTTTCTGTTTTGCTTTTTGGTAAAAATCTGCTTAAATTCATGTAAAAAAGAAAAAGAATTACCATTCTCATTGCAGTAAATGTTCTTTATCCTTTTCTTTACTGATTCACATTGAGTGGTTTAATGGAAAGAACATGAGGTCAGTGATCAAGGAACCCAGTCCAATCCTCAATTTGCTAACCAGCCATGTGCTCTAACCTTTTTGCACCTGTTAATCTCAACCGTAAAACAGGGCTACTAACTGTTCTGTTTCTACCACAAGACTTGAGGATAAAGTGAGATTAAAAGACATGAAAAGAAAAAATACCCTGCATTGTTATAAAATATCAGTTACTATTATTCTATATCAAAAATGTTACTCCCCAAAGTATATTGTGCTTTTAAAATTACCTGGTAAAGTAGCTGCTGGGTTAACTGGTGGCACTGAAGTGATGGTCTGGTTAACTTTTGGTGGCAATAACGGTACTGTTGGTACACCTAAATATACCAAGGACACATTTGCATTTCAAATAAATTTGTTTAGCCAACAAAATCAACGTGCTATAATACTTTATGCCTCCTAGGTTTTTTTTTTTTTGCCTTTCTGATGAGGCCAAATTTGAACTCAGGTCCTCCTGACTCCAAAGCTGGAGCTTATCCACTGTGCCACCTAGCTGCCCCTGCTTCCTAGATTTTTTCAAGGTATAGCTTTTGTAAATCAAAATCTGTCTCAAAAACAGGTAGGTATTGGATAACAGACTGTGTACCTGTACATACTTAGGAAGGAGGAAAAGTAACAAATTTATTGATCTGCAAACATTTTTGGAAAAATAAAGTATCAATATGGCTATGAGAAAAAGCAAAGTTTTATTTTTAATTAACATGAGTCCTCCATATAATATCATCTAATCTGATCCTTAAAGGGCAGCCAGTTGGTGCAGTGGATAGAAAGTCAGGCCTAAAGTCAAGAAGACTAATCTTCCTGAGCTCAAATCTGGCCAAGTCACTTAATCCTGTTTGCCTCAGTTTCTTCATTTGTAAAATGAGCTGGAAAAGGAAACGGCAAACCACTCCAGTATCTTTGTCAAGAAAACCCCAAATGGGGTCATGAAGAGTCAAGACGTTCCTGAAAAATGACTCAACAACAACAATCTGATCCTTACAGCCATCCTTGGATGCAAATGCTAAAAATATTCCCATTTCATAGATGAAGAAAACTGAGGCTCAGAGAGGTTACATAATTTGCCCATGGTCACACAGCTTAGAAGCGTCATTGGCAGGATTTGAATCCATGTCTTATTAACTCCAGGCCTAGCCTTGTTTTTACCACACCATGACAGCTTTCCAGAGAAAAAGGTCACGCCAACTACTTTGACCTTGGAAGTTTCAAAAAAAGAATCAGCAGAAGGAAGTCACAAACATGCAGGGGCGATTCTTGAAAAACAAAATACAACCTTTATGGAATTACTAAATAGATAAAATTATGTAGGTGGCAAAGAGATGAGATCTGGTAATGCATCTGATTTCTCAATGACAAATTTTAGCTCATGTACATGTATTGAGATAAAATGAAAAACAGCACGATGAGTTATGGGTGGAAGCTAATGTTTAACGGAGTTTTGGTCTAGGGTTTAATCAATGACCCAGAAAGAGACTAAATGCTTAGAAAAGTAGTTTTAAAACTTGAGTTTCAGAACCCCTTTTTACTCTTAAAAATTGCTGAATATACCAAAGAACTTTTGTTTACATGTGTTTCACTTCTTATGTCACCATATCAGAAATTAAAATCGATAATTTTTATTAATTCATTATAAAATAATAATAAACCCAATACATGTTAACATAAATGACAGGTTTTTATGAAAACTTTTCTAAAACAGAAACAAAAATTCATATTTAAGCAAGTCTCTTTAATGTCTGGCTTAACAGAAGACAGTTGTATTCTCATGCTTCTGTGTTCAATATTATTTTGGCTGAAGTATAAACTAAGAAGAAAAACCGGCCTCATACAGATATATAGTGGAAAAGGGAAGAGTATTTTAATGGGCAACTAACATCTTAGCATTATTATAAACATGGTCTTGAAATACTGAAAAGGTTTTAGGGATTCCCAGAAGCTTGTGGACCACACTTCAGGAATGGCTGTCTTAAAACTTGATTTTAAGGGACTGTATTTGTGCAATTCATTCTGCAATGTATAACATCCCCACACAAAGAAATATACTATTTTTTAAAAAGAGGAACAAAAATACAAGACTACAAGATTTCTGTTTGTTGATGAGAAAAAAGCTTTTGCTTCAATGGAGCAAAACATAGTTTTACAGATTTTCTCCTCATGTCTGTACTTTTTTTTATTTCAGAGGCCTCTTTTTTGTTGAGAGATGCTTCTCTTTTGAAAAAACTGATGATTAGGCTAAGATCTGCAGGGCATATCATTTTAGGATGCAGCTGGAGTTCCTTGGCTTTTCAGGAAGATACCATTCCATTCCATTCCCCTCTGCAAACTGTCAAGAGCTAAAGAATAAATCTGGATTATTTTAATTTCCTATTCTTGATGTCTCAAAGTCATTCTACTGGTCTCTTGCAAAATTTGTCATGATAGAAATCACTCAATTTAACCACTATGTAGCTTGGAGTTTGAAGCATGAATTTGGGTGCTTTCTTTCTGGTGGCATTCTGTAGATTCTCCCAAATGATGCTTTGTTGTCTGTATTCTGTATTTAGAAGTTCTGGGCAGTTTCCATGTATCATTTTTTGCATTATGGTATTCTGATTTTCCTGGTAGACCTATATTTCTTAAATTATCTCTGCACATCCTGTCTTCAAAGTTAGTCATTCTGGCTTGCATAGATTTGATTCCTTTAACATTATTGCATCAATTTTTCCTAATCTGTAACCTGACTTTTAAAATCCTTCATTAAGAACTCTAAGTTCCCACCTATATTCATTCCTAATTTCCTTTTTTAATTTTCTTTTATTTCTATTTTTTAACCACTCTGGACCTTCTTGTTATTATCTTATAATATTTGTTAAGTGAGCTTGGCATTCTCTTCTTCTGGTTTTATGATCCTTCCTTTTGATACATTTACACAAAACCCTGGCTTTTATTGAAAGTTTTCCTTTGAAATCTTCAGTGCTCTTGCTTTCCTTTTGTATTCTTCTGTTATTCACTTTCAGGTCCTTCCCTTTGCTGATGAAACACTAGAAGAGACTGCCTGGGTCCCTACTCTGGACAACTTGCAAAGGGAGGGTGACCCTAGGTGAGTTTCAGCCTCCTTTACTTCAGGCCTGGAGCAGCTACCCACCCTGGTATCTCACCCCATTTCCTCCCTTGGCTCTCTTCTTTTTCATAGCTGGGATGAGTCATTGTCTTCCACTTTTTTGTAGGATTAGGAGTGAGAGTGTTCTAAGCAGAGTGTCTGCAGCTTTAGGAGTTCCTAATCCAATGGCAAGGCCATAATCAAAAGAAAGTACTTTTCAGCCCCACTCCACTTTAGCTACAAATAGCTTGGCAGAGTCAGTGTATGTGCTGCTTGAGGAATGGGTTTATTTTTCTTTTTTTTCCAAGGCAATTGGGGTTAAGTGACTTGCCCAGAGTCACACACCTGGTAAGTGTTATATGTCTGAGGCAAGATGTGAACTCAGGTCCTCCTGACTCCAGAGCTGTTATATATAAGGGCTGGTGGGGGAAGAGTACTGATCGGGTGATCTGAATATTAGGGTTCTGATAACTAATTTAGGGGGATTTTACCTTGTCATGGTTCTGTCTTCTTGCACTGGGGTATTTATCTATGATTATTATACATCTGGTGCATAATTCCTTTTTTGTTTTTCGGATGGACAGTTAAAGTGGTTTACAGAAAGTGACTAATGTGCCATTGTGCTGGTCATGTGATCTACAACTATAGGCATTCTTCTAACAAGGTATCTGAGCTGACATATATGTTAAGATAGTAATAGATTTCTTGGATGATATAACTACAGAGATTAATGGTTCTTTGGTCATCAAAATCATGTTAGGCTGTCAAAGATGGTTGCCATCAGCAGGAAGGAAGAATATTCTATAGATGATCAGGGCCTCCAGATGTTCCTATCTGTGGTTAACAGTGTTGATTGCTTACCCTATAGAATTTATAGTCTTAGTCCCAGTGACTGGTATACCACACTTTAAACCCCTTGAGTGTTGTCGAATGGTGGAACATAAATACAGTTAGGCATTTGTCTTATGGACTTGGAGAAGGAAGTAGGGAGACAAACTACCCTTAGAAACTGGCCACGAGAGAAACAAATCTTAAAGAACAAAACTGTTTTTCTGTTTACCTGTACTGAGAACACTGCTGACAGCTGAAGGGGTTGAGCTAATAGAAAGTCCTGACAGACCCTGTTCAATCCCTGTAGTTCCAGGTGGTGACACAGGTGAAGGATTCACTGATGACAACTGGACCTTACCGAAAACCAAGATAAAAATTACTTAGGTGTATTTCAAAGAAAACATTTGGAATGCATGATAAACAGCGAACAAAAATTTTCACTAGCAAATATTGTGGCCCCAGTAATTGCTACTTCAACCCACACCAGAAGCAGCGACCCTGACTATCATACCTAGATAGCAGTACAGGTCACCTCACATGGGCACTCCATATTTAGCTGTTAACATCGCTCACTCAAAACTGTCACAGCAGCTCTTCCTTTTATGTACATCCCCCTTTCAACTCCTAAATTCTCTTTTAACTAACCTTGATCTTTGAGTAACCTTCAGTCACTCTAAACACTCCATTTTAGTCAACTACACACTGTAACCATACCCCAGCTCTTAACAATTTCCCTTCCTCCTAGTCAACTTATAGGCCCTGACCATGAACATGTGTTACACAGAAGCCTCAAAGATAAGAGCCGACAGGGGATAAAATTTCCAAACTCTGCACAGGGTAAATACATGCTTTGCCTAAGTTCTGCCTGAAGGACTGAAAGTACTTGGGAGCAGAAGATATGATCTTAGGTGGACCAACAACATACCTGAGGTGATTTTAAATAGTTTTAGACAGCATGGAAGTAATGAGAGGTATAGTCAAAAAAAAAATATATATATATATCAAAAAATGCCAGTGGAGACAAGAAGTGGCATAGAAGCTCTCATGTAATGCTCTCCCAATTTTTCTGGCTTAAACTGGGTTATTTATTTAATTTATACGTTCAATTCAAGAAGCTTTTTATTCCAGGTAAGAATTAATTTGGGAAAAAAAAAATCACTAAAGTGCTTGTGCTTTTTGATCCAGCAATCCCACAACTGGACATAGACCAAAGGAGGTCAAAAACAGAAAAAGAAAAGTTTCACATGTACTAAAACATTCATAGATTTTTGTGGTAATAAAAAACTGGAAACAACTTGGGCACCCACCAATTAAGGAATGGCTGAACAGTCCATGATACATAATATAATTCCATGTAATGTAATATTATTGTGTCAGAGAAATGGGGATATTTGTATGAAGTGTTGCCAAAGAAAGCAATAAAAGATAGAGAATATACATAATGATAACAGTAATGTCAAAAAAAACCCACCACTAAAAGCAAGATGAAAAGCAAGAAGGACAGAGAAATAATAATAAACAAGCTAGGGCTCAGAGAACAGATAATGAAACCTATCTTCTTCCTCTTGGTAGAGAGATGGACTGCTACACAGGTAAGAAATTTATGCTGCTGTATATCATCACTGTATTGGTTGGTTCTGCTGAACGTTTTCATTATTACAAGGGAGGCTTCAATGGGGTAAGAGAAAGGAGGTGGGCAGAGACCAGGAGGAGGATTATGTCTAGGAATGACTAATATGAAAACAAAGGTATCAACAAAATTTTTTTCAAAGAATAAATTAAGTCAGTGAAGCAAATATCTTACCTCTGTAAAGCCATCTTTGAGGGGAGTAATAGGGGTACTAGTCATCTGTCCTGGAAGAGAAATTTTCTTCCCTTCTTCAAATGGTCTTGTAGGTATTCGATGTAAATAGCCATAGCCAATGCCACATCCTAGGCTTTAGAAACATGACATTTTCAAAGGCACTACTGAAGATCAGTTGCAATTTGGCTTTTAAGTATGCATGCTATCTGGTGACTGTCTCATTTTAAAAACTAAAGGAATGGGAGTGTGGCACCTGTAAAACATTAACCATGATAACTTCCTGCTAACATTTGTTGAAAAATAACTTTGGTTTCAACGCTGAGGGTGTCACAAAACAATGCTCTTGCTGTATTAGGCCATATGAAATTTAACTTTAAGGTATCAAAAGCCAGAAGTAGAATGGGGTAGTGGAAAGATCCCTGGGGTAAGGTCAGAGGGCAATTACAGCCCAGCCCTGTTTACTGCTGCCAGACCATGGGCTAGAGAAAACCCTTAACCTTTTTGAGCTTCAGGCTGTGCATCTGTAAAGTATGAGGTTTGACTGGGTGATTTCTACAGTCCCTTCCAACTCTAAATTCTATGAGCCTATTTCAGTCAACAAGTATTCATGTGTATAAGCAATCTGATGTAGAAGAAAAAACTAAAGAAGGAAAGGATATTATATGATCAAATTCCTTAATAAGTATTATGTTCAACTCAAATCAATTCTCCTATATAAAAGTCTCAAAGTGGTGCAGTGCGTAAAGTGCTGGCCCTAGCGTCAGGAAGATCTGAATTTAAATCTGACCTCAGATACTTACTACTGTGTGATCCCGGCCAAGTCACTTAACTCCTGTGTGCCTCAGTGTCCTCAACTGTGAAACAGGGATAATAAATAGCACCTACTGCACAGGACTGTTGTGAGAATTAAATGAAATAATATTTGTTAAGCACTTAATATGGTGCCTGGTACATAGCAGGTTCTACATAAATGTGTATTCCCTTCAGAGGAAAGAATAACTAGAAAAGTATTTACTAAACCAGAGGTAGGCACAGAGGTCTCTATTGGCATGTGGACCGATTTCCAGTGTAGTGGGATGGCTGTGGCCACTATGACACCATTCCTGATGGTGTCTTGAGTCTCCCCAGTAAAACTTTGAGAGTCACTACTCACTGATACCCTAATTTCCTAGAAAGAGTTAGTGATAAAATCTAGCAGCAGGCCATGTTTATATTTAGTACCTTCCAATGCTCTTCCTAAGCTGTATTCATGTACAGTTCCTTGCCCCTAAACTGGGCCCATTTCTGCAAAGCTTCCCCAAGCTCCTATCTATTTATCACTCAGCAAGCAGGAATGGGTAAAGGGGGAAATGAATTTCTTAAGTGGAATCAGGTAGTACTAGAAATGGGGGTGGGGAGGTGGTGGGCAGAGGCATAAACAAGAAGTTGTCTTCACTCCACAGAGTAGGCTCTATTTCAAATCCTAGATGACCCCAGTAAGCAGGAGGTATAGCACATTCTAGAAACTGAAATCAGCATTTGCCCTTTTCTCCATTTGTCCCATGGAACCTCCTCTCAGCCACCCACACATCATGACATAGGGCTCTCTAAAGGTGGGACCTCAAGGTTACTACTTCTTGGGCTACCAGTTTTCAAAGAGAAGAGCCAATGCCCATTGGTCCCCCATTGGTAGAGGGGACACAGGAACTTCAATGTGAATTGTGAAACTTATGGTTTCCTCCCCTCAGAATCCTCCCACTTTTTGACACCTGTTCTTCTCAATCCCTAGATGCCCAGTACCCCGAATGCTATTTTCTGGCTGTTCAAAACTTCCCCCTACAACTAAGGAATGCTCTACCACAACTAGGTCTCCTTACCTAGGTACCATGTAGTCCAAAATTAAACTTCCTCAAAACAATCTAATTAAATTAATTTGCACTAAAGTATGAGGGACTGATAGCTTTCCAAGAAGTACATGCATTTTACAGACTTCTTGTTCATTAAAAGGAACCTATCTGGAATTCTAATTAGTTGAATTTCAAGAAGTATGGGAAAAATGTCTATGTTTGCGGGAAGGGGAGGAGAAGGGATGGAGAAAAGAGTTCTTACTCTTCAGGTTGCACAGCTAGCTCTGGTTCTGCACTGCCTGTGCACGTCAGGATGCCACGTGCTCACTCTTTGCCACTTTCTTCCCAGGCATGCCAGAACAAGGTATGGACCTTGCTTTTGAAATGCTGCCAACCATGCACTAAACTGTAATCATAGCCTGTTACTCAATGATTTGGAATGAAAAGAAAGGCTTAAATTCACTGTGTGTTCCTTCATAATTAAAACAGCCAGTCCCTAGAAATAACATACAAATATTACTTTTTCAGATTCCTAGTTTGGGCAAAACTATGTATGCCACTTCTTCCTTTCTATCTTTCCCTCAAGAAATAGAAGGGTCTCTCCATAAAGAAGTCATCTGTTAAACTTCAAATAGTCATAATTTTGAGGGTCAATTGACCTTACCTGCCTTCTCCACCCCATGAAGAATTTGGCGTAATAATCACTTCTCGACAATTATCAGTGTCTGTGTTGTACACATAAAGTTTTAATGGTTTTGCTTCATGTGTTTCAATAAGGCTGAACAGATCTTCAGACTGAAAAAGAATGTGGAGGAGAAACTTGCATTTATATCACTACAGTGTAGCACATAGACATCAAATATTTCCAATTTGTCAGTGATTTCCTGGGAAAAGGGTAGGCACACTGTGGTATGCAACCAATCACAGGCCAGTGTTTCCTTGGACAATTACATACATGGACAATAATTTATTAAATGACACCTGTGTGGCTTAAGAAACCTTATTTCCCAAATTTAGAGAAGTTGGGTTTTATAACAAATGTTTAGGCATGTTTTTGGAGAGGATCATTGTAGGTTTGGAAAAGGTTGAATGGAAGGTTTGTAGAAAGTGTCATTGTGGCCATACAAGAGCATTTAGAAAGCACTGCCTGTTTTCACTCTCCTATCCCTTGCCTTATGGCTTATTCTTCTCTCTCTCTCTTTTTTTAAACTTCTATGCCTATGACCTCCCCTATTTATCACATGCTGCTACCCTAATTCCCAACTCTAACTTAACTTCTTTATTTCTGCTTTCCCCAGATCTGGTAAAGAATTTTCCTCCTCAGCCTTTGGTCATAGTTCAGAAATACCACTCTAAGCAAAAGTCCCAGAATCAGTCTCCTCAGTGGTACTCTTTTTCCACTGCCAAATTCCACAACAATCCTCCTTCATACTCAGTTATTAAAAGAATCCTCTACTAAATTATACTCTAATGCTTTACTATGGTATGGAGATGGCCCTGGCTTCTGAAAGGGTGTCCAAAATTTAGTTTCTGGATGCCAAGTAAGTAGTACTATAACTCTGAAGTCAAATGTTGGCAGGAAAATATCATATGACCATTTGTTAGTAACAAAAGTAACACATTATATTACCTCATTCATAACAGTATCAGCTCCAATGATATAATCGCTATAAGGTCTAAGACCTGCCAATGCTGCAGGAGAATTTGACTCCACTTCCTAGTATAAACAAAATAAAATACAAATGATGTTTAAATTTCATAACCCCCAAATTTTACAATTTGTAGGTCTTCTTACAAAATGAAAAACAAACAGTATAAGTAACCTTTTGAATACGACAATCCAGTTTTATCAGAAAATAGCTTTAGAATTATATAAACTTTTCACAATTTCCATAAATTTTAGTAAATATTGTACATATTTCTATAGAAGCTTGCTTTATTATGTCTTCCTCTAAACCTATAAATCATTTGCATAAAATATAGCTCAGCTGTGACAGTTCACAAATAATACCTACCAATACATGCCAGACATTTTCATTGGCCCCATCAAAGCTGCAGAAACGAATGCTCACTCCAAGCAACCCTTGACCACCCCACATGTTACTAGGTGTGACTGATGTTTCTCTTAGCTCCAGTGTTTTGCTACTGTAGACAAGCATTTTTACAGGCTTTTCAACATTGGCTTTCAGCAGATCTTTGAGAGTATCATTGTCTTTATTCTGTGAATAAAGAGAAATATTTTTTCTTTATAAAATTCAAAATTGTTGACCAATTTTCTTATATTATTAACCATATAGCACTACCAAAAACATTTCAAGAATCAAGATGAAGAAAAGACAAGTAACAAAGGAATAAAAATGTTTATATATAAAAAGCAGTAAAGAAAACCCAAAAAAGCAGGAAAGTAAAGAAAGCTCAATAACAAAGTCTTTTAATATTTCACTTCCCCCCATTATTAGGCAGCAAAATGTAAAAACAACAACAATACTGCTGTTTTCAAGTAAGTATCCATTCCAAATTTAACATTTTTCCTAACTAAATTGTGAGATGTACCATTCAATAATGTAATCTGGGGGTTATCTTGTTGGGAGATGGGGTGAGAGAAGACTTTAAGGATAAAAGCAAAAAGGAGCCTAGAAGGCCAATGAATAGTTCTGTTACTATTTAAACTAGAAAAATGCCTATTTTAAAATAATGGATTTTTTAATAGGAGTAGAAGTTTGTTTTTCAAAAGCTAACTGTATCTGGGCTTTTTCTTTGAATATTCCTTTGTTCAATCAATGATAACAGGGATGGGAAGAAAAGAAATTAGAAATACAATTTAAATATTTTACCAGAAGAATGAACACAGTGGGAAGGCATCTAATGGACAATACACAAAAAAGCCTCCTTTAAAAATAAACAAATTGAGAACCAACAGGTACAAGAACTAAGCTTGCTAAGATCACATAACAGTCTTAAAACCGGAATTTCCAATGGGTATGTAAATGAAAAGCAATTCACAACAAGTGATTTTAACTACGTTCTATTTGAACAATCTTTCTTATTTGTTTCTACTTAAATTACTCATACATCAATAAATCAAGATGTCAAGGAAAATAACCAGTTATTTCAGAATATGTTTAAGAGAATCACCACATTACCTGTCAATAAGAAACCTGCAAAACCAAAAAGCATTAAAGAGCACATTAAAAAAAAACCTTAAAATTCTCACTTTGAAAAGAATACAAAATGTTATCAGAAAAATAAAAAAATGAACTTACTAATCTTGAACCGTTGATAGAAACAATAAAATCAAAGAAGGGCTCTAGTCCAGCTCTATGCCCTGGTGAATTTTCTTGTACCTATAAAGATAAAATATTGATAGAAAAATGTAAATGATTATAAATAGAATTAGTAATTTAATAGACTAATTTTCATTTAATTCTTGTAAATTTTTAATTTGTTTAGGATAATTTTATTTGCTAATGAAAACCAGATAATGACAATTGTTCTTAGAGGTGTCTTCTCTCTCCTGTTCCCCCTATCTAAACTGTGCCCATCCTTTGGAGTCCTGTTCTATCTCCTTTTATGAAATATTCTACTATAGCAACCCATGCCTTCTTTGTACTTCGACAGCACTTACTGTCTGTAAAACTCAGTTTCTGCACACCACTTATTATCTTGCATTACTTTTCCATCTCTAAATCTATGACCTTATAATATGTTTCTTACAAAAAATAATCCCTCCAACTAGGCAGGAATCTTGTCTTACATTCTTCTGTGGCTTCTTCAGCACCAAACTTGTGGTAAATTCAATTTGATTCAATGAAATAAACGTTCATCAAATACCCATAGTGTACAGAGCACACTTAGGATCTAGCAGGGGATACAGCACATGCACATAACCACAGCATAAAAAACCAAACAGTATCTCATACTTCTATAGTACTTGAAGGCTTATAAAATCCTTTCTTCCCACTACTCTGTGAAGTTAGTAAGGAAATAATTACTCTCACCATTTTGTAGATGAAGAAATAGAGCTCCAGAGAAGTGAAGAGAATTATGTCCACAGTCATTTAGCTAATAAGTAGGAGGCAAGATTTGAACATAGTTTTCCTGACTATCAGTAGAAAGCTCTTTCTACTACACTGAGGCCCAATAAGTGATGTCAAGCACAAGTGTCGGAGCTGGGATGTACACCAGTCTCCTGACTCCAAATTCTTCACACTTGTGAAGCCTCCTCATGATAAGCGCATAAGTGGAGTAAATAAAAGGCTACAGAAGGTCCAAGTGCTGAAAGTATCAGGAAAAGACTTCTGATAAAGGACGAGTAAGAATTAAATTTGTGTGTGTGAGAGATATATATTAATTTCATTAAAGTTTTGTATAAAACAGGGGAAATGGGCATCTGGTCTGGTAATTATTGACATTGCCTCAGTCTTCTTTTTCTAATAAATGAGACCTTTAATTTTTGTTATAAGGGCTTCTTTTTTATAATTAATTAATTTTTAGTTTTCAACATTTACTTCCATAAGATTTTGAGTTTTAAATTTTCTCTCCCTCCCTAAGACGGTGTGCAATCTGATATAGGCTCTACTTATACATTTCTATTAAGCATATTTTCACATTAGTCCTGATGTAAAGAAGAATTAGAACTAATGGGAGGAACCACGAGAATGAAGAAACAAAACAAAAACAAAAAGGAGAGCAAATAGTATGCTTCCATCTGCATTTAGACTCCATAGTTCTTTCTTTGGATGTGGATAGCATATTCCATTGCGAGTAGTCTTTTGGAACTGTCTTAGATCCTTGCATTGCTGAGAAGAGCTAGGTCTATAAAAGTCAGTCATCGCACAATGTGGCTGTTACTGTGTATAACGTTCTCTTGGTTCTGCTCATTCTGCTCAGCGTCAGTTCATATAAGTCCTTCTGAGGTTTTTCTGAAGTCTGCCTGCTCATCATTTCTTACAGCACAGTAAGTATTTCATTACATTCATATATCACAACTTGTTCAGCCATTCCCCCAACTGATGGGTATCCTCTCAATTTCTAATTCTTTACCACCACAAAAGAGCAGCTATAAATATTGTTGTATATGTGGGTCCTTTTCCTGTTTTTATGATCTCTCTGGGATACAGATCCAAAAGTGCTATTGGTGGGTCAAAGATGTTATGCACAATTTTATAGCCCTTTAGGCATAAAGGTTTCTTTTTACACTCTCTCGGTGTTTTAATGGGGGGCAACAATAATGCCCTCCCAAAAAAGAGGCCACTGAAACATTCTTTAAAATGTTTCAAACCCCCACAAAACAACAACAAAACCCAGAAGGATGCACAGACAAGCAAGTACTATAGCATGGAGAATTGTGGTTTCCCAGACAATCTCCTTTTTTGGGTTCTGCTGTGTTATATGGAAATGCTTTTTTGTTTCTGGTGTTTAAGTTTAGAATAGAAAAATGAAAGATTGGTGACTACTGTCATAAGGTATATCTGTGAACTATAAAGCACCAATAAATGTGAGGAAATGTTAATTTAAAAAAAAAGCCCTCTATCAAAAACCCCCCAAAAACACTCTATCAGTGGATTCATAATTTATTAAAAAGCAAATAGTTTTTTCAAAAATAGTAACTTATACAACTTCAAAACACCACGCTTTCAAAAGAGATGCCGAAAGCATGTAACATGGTCAGATCTATGCTTTAGGAAATTGGCAGCTGAATGGAAGATGGACTGGAGTGGGGAGACTTGAGGCAGGAAGCCCAATTACAAAGCCACTGCAATACTGTAGGCAAGAGGGGATGAGAGCCTTACTAGGGTGGAGGCTGAGAGGAGAGAAAGGAACCTAAAGAAGACGGTTGTGAAGGCAGAAGTGACAAGACTAGATAAGAGGCTAGATGTGTGCGATGAACAAAAGTGAGGAATCAAGGTTGTAAGCCTAGGTGACTGGGAGGTTGTTAGTATCCTTAACAGCAAAAGGAAAGATAGAGGAGGGAATTTGGAGAGAAAGGTAATAAGTTCTATTCTGGACATACTGAGCTCTAAATGCTTAGAGAACATCCAATTTGAGATGTCCAAAAGACAGTTGATGATATGGGACTGGAGCTCAGGAGAGATTAGGACTGGATATATAGATCTGGGAATCATCATCTATACTGTGATGCAGAGGTCAGAGAAGAACTGGGTGAAAGCAATGTCACAGAACCTAAAAGGAGAATATAGGAAGACAGGGTGACAGTATTAAAGGTTGTAGAGAGGTCAAGAAGAATGAGGAAAGGTCATTGGACTTGGAAATTAAGAGAGCACTAGTTTAAGTTCAAAATTGAGGGGGGGGAGACTGCAAGAGCACTAATTGGTAACCTTGGAGACAGCCTTTTCAGTTGAATGATGAAGCTAGAAGTCAGACTGCAGAGGGTTAAGTGGAGGAATCTAATGTAAATGTTCATCCCCCCCACCAAGGGTGATGGCTACAGGGATGGTCAGTCATCTGGAAAGGGCATATCAACAAGTGATTGCCCTATGGTCCCACTCATCATTCCCATCACTTTACTCTATCCTGGTCGCCGTTCCCCATATGCCTTGTCTCCCTTCTTAGAAAGTAAGCTCTGTGGTGGCACAGATTTGTCTCTTTTGTAATTGTATGCCCAGTTCTTAGTGTAGTGCTTGGTACACAGTAAATGTGTAATAAATTCTTTTTCAGTTGATCATTTATGGATCCATTTCAGATTTTTCTGTTGGTGTTGCCAACAGGATTACCTCTTTTAAAGCAACCAAAAGCAATATTTTTAAATGCCATCTCTTACTTTTGAAGTTGAAGCTACACACTGATTCCTATCTTGCCACAACCCTGGTTCAAATTCTCATCAGCTCTCACTTGGACTACTGCAAGTAGGAATTAACTAGCGAGAAAAAATGTTTTGCCATGTTAGCAATTTTATTTTGTGCACTGCATTTTATGAGTTATTTCATGGTTACTATGTCAGGAAAAATGTATGTTATCAGAATTAATGTTTTGTTATAAAGAACAATATTCAGAAAAGTATTTTCAGCAATCTTTCGTGAAAAATTACAGTTTTTGGTGGTCACAGGAACCTAACCCCCTATTTCCCATAAGTTCAATGTATCAAAATTTGTATTTTTTGCTTTTGTGTTGTTTTCTAGGAACTGCACTCTCTCCTGTCTGCCCCCAAAGTTGAAGACTGACTGAATACATCTTGCTTGTATACATTTGTTTGCATATCATCTCCCCCGGGAAACTGAGCTTCTCAGGGGGTATGGAATGTTTTTGCCTTATACCACCAGCTCTTAGCACAGTGCCTGACACAGAGTAGGTGCTTCATATATGCTTGCTGACTTGACTTCTGCTGACTTCTACTGTGAATCGAACAGCAACCAGAAACATTTCATGGGACATTTTGGTTCTCTTGTATTGTAGTCACAATGTATTGTCAAGACTACCATCACATCTGTTGCAGAGGATGAAAAGCCAGAAAAACACTTCAATATAAGATAAGACCCTCCATATTAAATCAACATATACTCTGATACTTAGTGATATTAATACAAAGGTGGCATACAGGAAAAATGGTTAAAAATAAGGTTCAGGAGTAGGGTCAAAGACATGTAGTCTACAAGGAACTTTGCATCTGCACATAATAAATATTTTCTTTTAAAATTTTCTATATTTTAATCAGCAAAAAACTGCTATCTCTTTAACTCCAACTTTACCCCCAGTCCTGCACTGAGAAGGAAAAACAAAATTTATGTTGCAAATATGCATAGTCAAGCAAAACAAACGTCTTCGTTGGCTATATCATATATATACATACATACATACATGCATATAGTGTGTGTATGTCTCATTCTGCATTATAAGTCCTTCACCTCTATTAGGAGGTGGAGCATGCTTCATCATTAGTTCTTTGGAACTAATTGTTTGGTCATTATGCTGATCAGAGTTTCTAATTATTTTAAAGCTGTTTACCATATTGTTGTATACATTTTTCTCCTGGTCCTGTTCACTTCACTCTGCACCAGTTCATATGCCTTCTTGAGTTTCTCTGAAACCACTCCTGTCATCATTTCTTCCAGCACAATAGTATTCCTTCACATTTACATACCGTAACTTGTTCAGCCATTCCCTAATTTATATGCAATCCTTCAGATTCCTATTCTTTGTCTACTTCAAAAAGAGCTATAAATATTTTTGTTTTGTTTAGGCCTGATCTCTCCTTTAATCTATCCTCCCTTTAATTCCCTGTTTTCCTTTTCCTACTTCTCTACTGAGTGAAATATGTTTCTGTATACAATTATGTGAGAGTATTATCTATTCTTCCCTCCTTCAACCAGTTCAGGTGAGAATGAGGTTCAACTATCATCAATTACCCCAGATCCTCTCGTTTGTACAGATGTCTTCTTGCACACCCTGATTACGTGAAATAATTTTCTCTAAGCTTCCTTTCCTTTCTTCCCTCCTCTTTCATACTCTTTCCATTCTTCTCTTAAGATCATTATGATATAACAGAACCACTCCTATGCCTTACCTAATTAGATCCCTTTATGACCTCTGACATCAAAAGGGGTTCAGAGAGAACATGTATTATCTCCTCAAATTAGAATGTAACCAATTTATAATTTGTTTAGTCCTTTAAACATTGTTCATTTGTGTTTTGTTTTAAAGGTCTACTGGATATTGAGTTTGAGATGCTCAATAGTTAGCTGGAGATGCAACACTGCAGGTCAGGAGAAACTTTGGGGCTGGATAAACAGATATGAGAATTACTGGCATTAAGACCTATGATTTTATGAAAACATCCAGTGGACAAATGTTTATTAAATGACAATTAAAAGAAGACACCTACAATTCTGGTAAGGAAAAGAAAAAGGATTTGGTGTTAATGCATCCTGGAACTTGACATATTAAAAAGATCAGGTATGTAAATCAATCTATTCCCAAAATACAAAAGGGTTTCCTATAGTATAACATCAACTGCCATGTTGATTCAACTTCTAAATTATTAATAAAAACTGGGCTTCCACTTCTATCCCACCGACCTAACTGTACCATTAGAAACTTTCCTCAGATTAAGCTTATTTTTTTTCCTTTTCATTTGCATTATACCTAACTTCCTCACTAAGTGGTTTGCCACCTGCCCTCCCGCTAACCTCTCTCTTTCCTTTCATCAGCATAAGACATTCTTTTTTTTTTTTTGCTTTTTGGTGAGGCAGTCGGGGTTAAGTGACTTGCCTAGAGTCAGAACAGCTAGTTATGTGTCAAGTGTCTGAGGTCACATTTGAACTCAGGTTTTCCTGACTCCACGGCTGGAGCTCTACATACTATGCCACCTAGCTGCCCCAGCATAAGATATTCTTAAACATGGATTTGTTGTTGTTCTTAATATTCCTAATGAACTTTTCTTTCCATTTTGGGATGGCTGTCCTGAACTTACTTCACTTTTTCTTCATTATTTCATGCTATGGTACCTAGATCTGTTATGCTACACAATTAAAGAAAGGTAAATTGAAGTATTGTTTTTCAATTATATGTAGCAGCTTGGGGGTGGGGTGGGGGAGGGAGGGAGAAGAACCTTACATTTTGGTTTTTCCTGCAATAGTCGGTTCTCTTGAGATTTCTAAATGTCTTCCACGAACTGTGCAGTGCTAAACTATCTTCTGTTGTAGCCTTGCTGCTCCATCATTTACCTTCCAAGATATTCTTTTTGTTGTTGCTCATTTTTTTTTCAGTCATGTCTGACTCTTTGTGACCTCATTTGGGGTTTTCTTAGTTTCCTGGCTGTTTCGTTCTTCAGCTCACTTTACAGATGAGCACACTGAGGCAAACAAGGTCAAGTGCCTTGCCCAGGGTCACACAGCTGGTAAATGTCTGAGGCCAGATTTGAACTCAGGAAGATGAGTCTTCCTGACTCCAGGCTAGCACTCTAGCCACTGTACCACCTAGCTGGCCCACACCTGACATTCTACCCACTGTTAAGTGTTCTTTTTCTGGTTCTTCTTCCCTAAGATTTAATGTCGGCATTCCTAAGGTTCTTCTTTCCCAAGCTCTCTTCTCTCATTACTTTCTCACTGGGCAATCTTTCATGGCTTCAACCATCACCATTAATGCAAATGATGATCAAATCTCTAATTTTGATCTCTGTGTTTCATACCTACTGCTCTACTAGATTCCTCCAAATGAATGTTCAGCCAGCAACTCAAACTCAGTATGCCTAAAAGTAAACTCATCTTTCTCTCTCCAAACTTGCTTCTCTTTTCTGCCTTTTTTCAGGAGCAACTTTGGTGTTACCTCAGATTCTACCCTATATACCTCATCTCTCACAGCCAATAAGTTACTGAGTCCTGTTGATTTTCTTTAAAGTCTGTCCTCTCCTTTCGCTTCTTTCCATGGCCATTAGTACAAGCTCGCCTTACTACTTGCCTCCATTCTCTCCTCCTCCACTCCAGTCTTCATACTTCTACCAGATTAATAAACGGACAGGGAAACAGATAGAGAAGGAGAAGGGAACGTCTCAACTACTCTCATAGCTTCACTTATTACCTCTATGAAGGGCTCCCAATTTATATATACACAGACTAATCTATCCTCTGAGCTCCAGTCCTGCATTTCCAGTTTACTGATATCTCTACTTGAATGTCCTTCTTGTACCTCAAACTCAACATATTCCAAATTGAATTCATTCTCTCTCTTTTCCCCCTTCCAAAAATCCCGACCTTTCTCCTAACTTCTACAGATGAAATCATCATTCTGCCATTCACATGAGCTTGAACACTTAGGAGTTATCTTTTATTTTTCTTTAACTCCCTCAGTCATTTAGTTTCTAAATCCTAGAGAGGCAGGGGCTGTTGTTTTATCTTTCTAGCCCTAGAGTTTAACACAGGCACCACATATTAAAGTCCTGATGCACAGCCTGGACCATGTCTCTACTCTGACAAAACACTCCAATGGTTCCTACTGTCTATCAACTAAAGCACTGCACTAAAAATCCAAAATGTTGCACCTATCTTTGCATTCATATCTTACATCACTCCTCTCCACGTCCTCTTCATCCCAAACAACCAGGCTGACTCACTACCTGCTATAAACATCCTTTCTTGCCTTCCTTTACACTGTTCTCTATGTTTTCCCTCCCACCTTCACCTATTGAATTCCTATCCTTTAAATCCCAACTCAAATGTTATCTCCTCCAGGAAGCTTTCTTGACTCCTCCAGTTATTAATGATCTTTCCCTCTTCAAACTTCACCTAGCACTTTTTTTTGTACCTCTGGTAGACTTATGTCACAGGTATTATCCCTCTACTACACTGCAAGCTACATAAGGAAGAGGACAGTGTTTTATCTACTCTCTTTCCCAGTACTAGGCAAAATGCTTTGCGAATGGTACATGGATAATAAATGCTTATATGTTAATGAACTATGCCAGAATTTCTAACATTTTCTCCCTTCCTTATACAGTATACATCCACCTTTCCAGAAACAATATTATTTTGATTTCTTCTCTATAACTTCAATGAGTCCCTCAATCTTTTCATATCAATGATCAAACTACCTATCAATTTAGTGTTATGTAATGTTAACACTCATTCTCAATAACAGTGTCCTCAAGTGCTATTTTTCCTCAACGATCTTGATTAAAAAAAGAGTAGAGGTGTACTAAAAACGAACCCATACAAATAGCCCCTCAGAGTGCTCATTTCAATGAGACAATTCAGTTTAATTAGACAATTATGTTGCCATTAGCTACCTCATGTTATATGCCTACCTCTTTCTAGTATATCACAGTATCTCAGTGCTAGAAGAGACTTCAGGGGCCACCTAATTCAATCTGCACTTAAACAAGAATCCTTTCTTTAACATCCCCAGAAAGTCATCTATGGGGAAAAAACCAGGATATTTCCCACCCTACTCTTATGCTTCTGAGTATAGGTTAATTAAATTGCAGCCTCAATGTAGTAATCAAGAGAATGCAGGACAGATCTGAGTTTACCCACACACCCAAGACACTGGACTGAAGGAGAAGATGGCATCGGTGATAAAAAAATGTACCCCAAACAATCAAGTGTGTACTTTGAGCCTTCCTAACTTAAAGCATAGCCAGAAACTCTGGCATCCTGGGTTAGAAACAATTCTGTAGCCCTTTAAATGTCCTATAGAAATCTTTAGCCTCCTAAAAATGCTTACCAACACCTTAAATTTTCAAAGGCTTTTGCCTAATATCTGCTTTCCCTTTTATTCTACATATGATCAACCTAACAGGACACTCTATTTGTAATTAACATGCAATCTTCTTTTTTTCCCCTGCATTCCTCTACTTCCAAATGCTATAAACAAAAATCACAAATTTCCATGAAAACCTAAGAAACATCTAAAGCTAGGTTTCATTCATTCAGGACCTCTGAATGGTTTTCATTAGGTTTTGAGTACATGTCAATTTTTTATTTATTTTCAGTGATCAAGGTGAAATATTGAGTCAGAGGACACAGAGTACTGTAAATGAACACATACTTCAAAAGATCTTTTCAGGAAAGAAATGGTTTATTAGATCTACAAATGGGTAGGTTTCTTCAAATGGGTCTTAGACACAAATGTGACATAGAGAATTTAATTATAACTAGAACAGATTTCCAATCATTAAAACGTTCTTTTAACTTATGCTTGAGAAATAATTCAAAATGCAAATTCTACTGATAAGCCAATTATGCCATTTACATGTGAGCAGTATATAGTGCAATTCAAAGAAAAATTAATAATTTCAATGTAGCTAAATAACATCATTACATAATAGCTGCAAACGAACGTAGTTTTATTCATGGTGCCTGAAAAATAATGTTCATCAATTATTAAAAAGACATGAAATTGAAGTTGGTGTCAAATGAATGACTATACCAAATTGTAAATTTATAACCACAGACATGTCTTTAAATACCAGTATAAAAGACTAATGTTCATGCAGTTTGTTAGTCAGAAAATTTATTCTGATTATATATCACAAGAAATCAACTGTAGCAACTTTTAAAATTATAACATATGAGGCTTTTGGTCATCTCAATTAATGTTTAATGGCACTACAGCAAAGCAACCTAAGGCAAAATAAAAATTAAAGGATGCTATCCACTGAAACAAAACAGATCATCCTTTAAATAGTACTGGTAAAGCACAGGTGTTGCTACTCAATAAATATGTCTGATCACATTTTATATAAAAAAGGAACAATATAATCCATACATTAGATATCTGACATTGTAGTTAAAGTAGTTCTTTTTTTTTAAAGGCAATTGGGGTTAAGTGACTTGCCCAGGGTCACACAGCTAGTAAAGTGACAAATGTTTGGTCTGAGGCTGGATTGGAACTCAGGTCCTCCTGACTTCAGGGCCGGTGCTCTAGTCACTGCGCCACCTAGCTGCCCTAAAGTAGAAGTTCTTAAAGTGTGCTTTGAAAGGACCATAGATGGTCATGAAGGATCTTTTCCACGCACAGAATGTTTCTTATTTTAAAGTGCGACTTTTTTTTAATATAAATTTATTTTTAGTTTTCAACATTTACTTCCATAAGATTTTGGGTTCCAAATTTTCTCCCCATCTCGCCCCTCCCCCCACCCCAAGATGGCAGGCATGCTGAATACCCCTTCCCCTAGTCTGCCCTCTCTTCTATCTCCCCCCGCTCTTCTATTGTCCCCTTCCACTTCTATTTTCCTGTAGGGCAGGATAGACTTCTGTACCCCATTTCCTGTATTTATTTCCCAGTTGCATGTGAAAACATTTTTTTTAAACACGTGTTTTTAAAACTTTGGGTTCCAAATTTTCTCCCTTCCTCCCTCCCCCCATCCTCACTGAAAAGGCAAGCAACTCAATATAGGTTATACATGTGCAGTTATGCAAAACACTCCATAGTAGACATGTGAAAAACTAAACTCTATTTCCCTTAATCCTATCCTGTCTCCCCATTTATTCTAATTCTTCTTTTGACCCTGTCCCTCCTCAGAAGCATTTGCTTCTGATTACCACCTTTCCCAATCTGCCCTCCTCTCTTGTCCCCTCATTCCCCTATTTTCCTGTAGGGTAAAACACATTTCCATACCCAATTGAATGTGTATGTTATTCCCTCCTTAAGCCAAATCCTATGAGAATAAGATTCACTCATTCCCTCTCACCTTCCTCCATTTCCCCTCCACTGTAAGAGCCTTTTCTTTTGTTTTTTTTTGAGATAATTTACCCCGTTCTACCTCTCCCTTTCTTCTTCTACTAGTATAATCCTCTCTCATCCCTTCATTTTATTCTCCAGATATGACACCTTAAACTTCAACTCACCCTGTGCCTCATCTATCTATCTCTATCTATACATATAATTTTTTCCCTCCAACTACCCTAATATTGACAAAGGTCTCATGAGTTATAAATATCATCTTTCCATGCAGTTCAACCTTAATATGTCTCTTATGATTTCTCTTTCTGTTTACCTCTTCATGTTTCACTTGAGTCTTGTATTTGAAAGTCAAATTTTCTATTCAGCTCTGGTCTTTTCATCAAGAATGCTTGAAAGTCTTCTATTTCACTGAGTGACCATTTTTTCCCCTGAAGGATTATACTCAGTTTTGCTGGGTAGGTGATTCTTGGTTATAATCCTATCTCCTTTGCCCTGGAATATTATATTCCATGCCCTGTGGTCCTTTAATGTAGAAGCTGCTAAATCTTGTGTTATCCTGATTGTGTTTCCACAGTACTTGAATTGTTTCTTCTGGCAGCTTGTAATATTTTCTCCTTGACCTGGGAACTCTGGAATTTGGCTACAATATTCCTAGGAGTTTTTCTTTGGGGATCTCTTTCAGGAGGAGATTAGTGGATTCTTTCAATTTCTATTTTGCCCTCTGGTTCTAAAATATCAGGGCAGTTTTCCTTGATAATTTCTTGAAAGATGATGTCTAGGCTCTTTTTTTGATCATGGCTTTCAGATAGTCCAATAATTTTTAAATTCTCTCTCTTGGATCTATTTTCCAGGTCAGTTGTTTTTTCAATGAGATATTTCACACTGTTTTCTATTTTTCATTCTTTTGGATTTGTTTTACAGTGTCTTGATTTCTCATAAAGTCACTATCTTCCAATTGCTCTATTCCAGTTTTTAAGGAAGTATTTTCTTCAGTAATCTTTTGGACTTGCCTTTCCATTTGGCCAATTTTTCTTTTTAGGGCATTCTCCTCATTGGCTTTTTGGACCTCTTTTGCCATTTGGGTTAGGCTATTTTTTAAGGTGTTATTTTCTTCAGTATTTTCTTTGGGTCTCCTTTAGCAAGCTGTTGACTTGTTTTTCATGGTTTTCTTGCATCACTCTCATTTCTCTTTCCAGTTTTTCCCCTACTTGTCTTACTTGCTTCTCAAAATCCCTTTTGAGCTCTTCCAAGGCCTGGGACTGATTCATATTTTTCTTGGAGGCTTTGGATGTAGGAGCTTTGACTTTGTTGTCTTCTTCTGGTTGTATATTTTGATCTTCTTTGTCACCAAAGTAAGATAATATAGTCTGACTCTCTCTTTGCGCTGCTTGCTCACGATCCCGGCCAATTACTTGAGTTTTAAACTCTTTGTTAAGGTAAGCGTCTGCTTCCAATGTGGAGAATGTACTATCCCAAGCTTCAGGGGTTTGTACAGCTGTTTTCAGAGATACTTGTAGAGACTTGAAATTTTCCGTTCTTCCAAGGTGGTATGATCAAGGGTGAAGTGTTTACTCCTTTCCTGGCCTGTGCTCTTTTCTTAGTGACCACAAGCACTCCTTTCTGTCCTGGAACTGGGAGGAGGGTTTTCTCTGCACAACCACTACAAGCTCCACCACACCAGCGTTCCTCCTCACCCCAGCACTGCCACCCAGAACTGTGACACAGATCCAAGAATGGGCAAAGCAAGAGATTCCTGCCTCAGCAGTGGCAAAGAGGTCCCTGCAATCCCCCTCTGATCAGCCACTCAATTTCCCCCTCAGTCTGTGGGCCGGAAGCTCAGGAAGCAGCCTCAGCCCCCAGGCCACGCTCTTGGGGAACTGGATCTGAGACACCGTGCTCCTCTCTCAGCACTGCAGAAACAGACTTTTCCCACTGACCTTCTCAGTTGTCTTTGAGAAGTCTGGAAACTGCCACAGTTGCTGGAGATTCAGTCCTCTGAGGCCTGCTCCAGGTTAGCTGCAGCCTTCCCGCCCATGCTGCACTGAGCTCCTCTCCCAGCCTGGCGCCATACACCTTCCTGATCAACCATCCAGGATGTCTTGGGCTGGAAATTTACTTCACTCTGTCTTTCTGTGGGTTCTGCTGCTTTAGAATTTGTTTAGAGCCATTTTTTACAGGTATTTGGAGTGGTTTGGTGGTGAGCTCAAGCAAGTCACTGCCATCTTGGCTCCGCCCCCTAAAGTGTGACTGCTTATAAAATAGCTCTACTTTATTTCTGGCAGGGATGAATAATTTACTTGCATGCTTTCTCATTGCTGTCTCAACAAAAGAATTACCATTCTTTCCATTAATTTCTGTGTCTTTGAGGGAACAAACATCACTGATAAGGGGCAGTAACCAAATGACAGAAAAATATTTTTGCGACTAGAATATTTGAATTTTTGTCTCAATTTTCTTATCTTAAAAGGGGTGAATTCTAAAAGCTGTTAACTCAAAAAAATCGCACTGTAAATTTAGTTCCATTTCTACTGTTCAGCTGATAAGAGATGTAGCAATATATGACTATAAATGAAGTATGACTATTAAGTCATACTTAAGACTATTTAGTTCATTTATACTATAAATATATATTTATATATATATATATATTTATATATAGTATAGTATAGTATGGTATAGTCTAAGGACAGAAAATTTTGATACCTCATAAGGCAATGCAATGAATATTCTTCCATCACACACATACATACACATACACACACACACACACACACACACACATTCTCATTCTCTCTCTCTCTCTCTCTCTCTCTCTCTCTCTCTCTCTCTTCCTGTAAACTCCACCCACTGCTTCTGGTTCTGCCCTCTGGAGTCACACAGAATAAGTCCATTACTTGCATATAACCTTTGCCTTAGCTATCATGAACTCTTCTCTTTGCATCTCACCCCCATCTTCTCTTATTTAACCTAAAGTGATAAGGTTTCAACTTCTCTTATATCTAAGCACTCCCCTCTACAACAAAGTTCTTAACTCCTTAAACTATGGCAACCAGAAATGAATTAAAAGTATTCTGGGTGTGGTGTGACCAGTGCAAAGCAAAATACCTCCTCCCCTGGTTTTTTTTTTACTATCAATATAGCCCAAGATCAAAATACACTTTTTGGCAGTTACTTCAAATTACTAATACTGAGTCTGCAGTTATAGAAAATCTCCAAGTTTGTTTTTTTTTCATATGAAGTACTGCCCAGTCATGTCTCTTCCAGACTGTACTTTTGCAATTCCTGAACCTAAATGCAAAAACTCTTTATGTTTATCTTTATTAGATGTTTTAAAATACTTTTTATTGATCTTTAATAGATTCAAGAATTCATGAATATGGGCATTTCCTTCACCAGTGCAGGTCAGAGCCCATTCACACCTTCTCATCCTATACCTCTTGTTCACATAATTCTATACATTCCCCACAAGGCACGCACCCAATATGCTGCAAGGAACGGGGGGAGGGAAGGTGTTAAGATCCTTCCTCTAGATCCTAATGTTGCAAGTTGTACTGGGGGATTCCTTTTTAGGCATGTATTAGATTACAGGGTCACTGAGAGCTCTTCTAAATCTGAAATTTGGTATCTTGAGTCCAAGACCAGTTAGAGACAATACTGGAAACAGACACAATAATAACTAACTAAAATGAAAACTGTAATATATAAAATAAATTCAACACACAACAGTTATCCCTTCTACATTGAGACTTTCCCCATCATGATTTTGCTATATCATTGGTCGACGTAAGAAATGGGAATTCTTTGGGAGTTTTGCAGAAACCACAGATGACATGAAAAGGCCAGAAGACAGCACAAAGCCTATGACCAAATACTTAACCCAAATTTTACAAAAAGGTACTGTAAACACCCCATAAAAGAAAAAGAAAAAATTCAGATTTCTCTGGTATGAAGGGAGGGCCAAAAATTTTTACATGGATTTTCTAGATCGCTGGGGGATAGGGGGAGCAGGGTGTTAAGGGCAAGTGGAAGGGATAGCTGTATTCCAGTACAATTAGATATTTTTAGAATCTTTGTCACTCATCTCTCAGTTTCCTGTTATGAATTTAAGTATGTCATCATATGGCTTTTTACAAGTTCTCATACAAATCCCTGAGGAAAATGTTGAAAAGAACAGGGAAAGGGTAGAGTATGCCCTATAGCATGCCACTAATAATCTCCTTTCAAGCCTAAATCTGTGTAATGATACTATTATTCAACTCATTTCTCTACCACATTTACAAAGATGAGAAACTTTGTCAAATGCCTATCTGAATTTATACATACTTATATTTCCCTGACCTGTTATTCTAGTAATGTCCAAAATATTTAAAAAAAAAAGGGAAATGAGATAAGTTTAACATACTTTGTCCTTAGTGAGATATGCTGGCTCCTAATAATTACTGATTTTCTTTCCATATGCTCAAAAAGTATACTTTTAAGGATCTATTCTGGAATTTTGCTGGGGATGGAAGTCGAGCTCCTGTTTATAATTTGTCAGAGTACCTTTTTCCCCTTAAAAAAACTGAGGCAATAACTTATTCATCCCTAATCTTTCAACACTATGTCTGTTCTCCATGATTCCAACTCTACAATAAAGTGAGGCATAGTAGAATGGATTTAGCCCCAGAAGACCTAGGACTGAGTTCCCAACTTTGTCACTTACTGGATGACCTGGACAAGTCACTATCTAGCTGATACTTAAGTTTCCACTTACGCAAAATGAGAATAATAATAGTTGTACTACCAACCAGGACTGTTCTGAGAATGAAATGACAAGTATGTTAAAAGAACTTTGTAAGCTATGAATGTAAGCTATTATTATCCAGGGCCAAACACAGTCTTTTGCTGCTTAATAAATGTTGGTTGAATTCTTCAAAGATCACTGACAGCAGTTCAGTGATTTCACCTGCCAGATCTTCCAGGACCTAATATATAATTTGTTAAGGCCAAGAGATATGACCTCATTTAGATCACCAGCTCAGGATCTGATACTTTCCTAATGACATTTGTTCTGCTGTTCCCAGAATGAAGCATGTTCCCTGGGACACACAGTACAGAAACAAAACTGCATTTGAGTTGCCTTGTTTTCTCTTGGCTATCAATTATTACATCTTCCCCAAAGAGTGGGCCAGGACCTTCCTTGTCCACTTGCTCTAAATAATAGCTTTAAAAAAGCCCTGAACAGATCTCACTTATCCAAAAGAATGATACTCTTTAAAATATTTACCTTATTCTAGAGATGCTTAAAACAGTTTTGAACAGAACTGGTTTACAAGCCCCATGTGAAAACCTGACTTACCATTTAATAGTTACACTTCGTGTTAAGGCCTGCAAAATGACTGTTATTTCCCAACTTGTTACCAATCTTATTTGACTCCAAATATCTTTTGGCTGTTTCAAAAAATAAATAAATAAAATCCACTAATTTTTTTTAACCACTGAAGATATTCAAAAGAATATGCCACAGGCTCTGAAGGGTATCTAAAAAAGCTGAGTCCTGAACCTGTCTAAGCAACTGGAGCATCATAAGAATAAGGATATATTCTCCTAATAATGGTTAATTTGAATGAGACAGAACTCATTTGGATATATAAGTTCTGATAGGTTGGTCAAAAAATAAGGCACATGCTTATATGGTTATACCTTATATTGTACATGGCATCCAGATCCTAAAGAATACAGAATAACTTCAAAGACAGCTCCCCCAGTGTGGAACTGTTGTATTCTCTGCACAGTGATTAATCCACATTATACTTCTGGCAGGAACTTAAAGCCAGTGAAATCAACTGACTTGTGCTAACATGTCTCTTTTTAAGAGCAAGGTTCTCTTCTCTCTCTCAGGCTGGAAGTACAAGGGCTGCTCACTGGCCTGATCCTACTACTGACTGGCATGGGAGTTTTGACCTGCTTCTTTCCAACCTGGCTGGATTCATCTCTCCTTAGACAACTAGGTATACCTCTGCTAGGGGGCGCGCTCTATTGATGCTGGGTTTAGTATGGACACCCACTCAGCTTAGCCCACCACAACTCGGAACCCCTGAACTCAAGAGATTTGCCAGTCTCACCCTCCCTGATAACTGGGATTACAGGTATAAGTAACCATGCCTGGCAATAGCATTTTTCTTAAACAACTAGCCCTGTTCTTAAGAAAACTGTAATGGATTACGGGAAACAATTTGTAAACAAACCAAAGAAAAGCCTCACTAAACTCTATACATATCCTTTGACCCAGCAATAGCACTAGTAGGAATATACACCAAGGTGCTCAAAGACAGAGGGAAAGGTTCATATACAAAACAATATTTATAGCAGCACTTTTCAGTAATATTAAAAAAACCCTGGAAGCACTGATTTGGGAATAGCTGAACAAATTAGGGTATACGAATGTAATGGAATATTGCACCATGAAAAATGACAAGTATAAGGAATTTATACTCTTGGGAAGGCTTCAATGAACTGATACAGAAAAAGGTGAGCAGAATCAGGAAAACAATTTATACAATGACCATAATAACAAAAGAAAACAACATTGGAAGACTTTAGAACTCTGATCAATGCAGTTACCAATCACTGTTTCAATAGATAACTGATGGTGAAGCATGTCTCTCCCTTTTCAAGTGGAAATAATAGACTAGAAAGCAGAAGTATCAAACACTAGGCCCACTGAGGCAATACTCTGGAGTGCAACATGAACCAGATTAAAATGTAACTTGGAAATATTTAACAAAATTTTTAAAAATACATAAATAATATTAATATGTAATCTTCTAAATCAATATGCTGCCCCACAGATCCTTAGGTATGGTTTAGTGGCCTTGTTTCTATTTGAATCTGACACCACCCGACTAGAGGTACAAAATGAGGGATAAAATTTTTAGATATGATCAATGTGTTGATTTGTTTCATTTGACTTTTTTATTTATTATAAGAAAGTTAATTTGTGGGGAACTGATGGTGATGTTTAAAAAAAACACATTAAGATCAACAAAATTTTTTTTAAATTGTGATAAGTTTTTTAATAAGCCATTATTTTCAAAAATATTTATTTATTTAGTTACATTTTGAGTTCTGAGCTGTCTCCCTCCCTCTCAACCCAACACTAAAGAAAGCCACTATCTGACACATGCATATGTAAAACCATATAATACATACTTCCATATGTCAGTTCTTCTCTGGAAGTGGATAGCATCTTCCTTCATAAGTACTTGTAGCTGATGTGAATATTCATATGAATATGTGTTTATTCAAAAGATTTAACAATTTTAAATCTTCAGAAACTATTTGAGTACTCATATGATTAGATGATAAAGATTTACATAGAACAACTTTTGACTAATATGCATAAATAAATAAAATGCATAAATAAAAAAAAATCTGAAGTAGCCCTAAGGTTATAGCATAAGATTCTAAACTTTCAACAAACTGAAATATTCTGATTTCTGCTTTTGAAAGGTAATGCAAAACCTGTGTATTTACTAAATGAGGGGAAAAAAAACATTACATACCAGCTTGAAATTTAGGCTACACTGTAGCCAGGCTTCATGGATTTGGCTATAACTTTCTTCAATTAATAAGCAACAAAAGTACCTGATTACCCCCCATATGTGCCAAAAACACAAAGTAGTTAATGGAGTTGTAGCAACTACCATTCACGTCAAGAACTCTCCTCCTCAAAATACTTCAATCTCTACAAATCCACCCAAACTCTACAAGCATAATCACACACACAAAAAATTCCAGGAACCTGAGGAAAAGGAATGGTATCCACGATGCCTCCCATTTTTCTGCATCATCCATGACTATCACATATGATCTCCCTCCCCGACAATCTCAGTCTCCTAAACTTCATCACCAACTTCCTATTTGACATTTACAACTATTTAAAACCACAGACATCTCAAATTCAATGTGTCCAAAACAATACTAAACAGTACCACTCCCACCCTCACCTCCAACCACATCCTCTTTCAAATTTCCCTATTTCTGTCTGAGGTGCTCCATCCTTTCAGTCTCTCCAGTTCATAATTCTGGCATTATCTCAACTCCTCAGTCTTCCTCCCCTACATATTAAACAACTGCCAAATCTTGCCATTTCTACTTCAACAACATCTCTCCACTCCAGGCTCTTCTCACCGTTCACATGTAACTACTTTAGCTCAGGTGCTTATTATCTCTTACCTGCATGCAACAGCTTCTAAATTGGTCTTGGTACCTCAAATATTTCCCTACTGCAGGCCAAGTGCCCAATGGTCATCAAAATGATTTTCCTAAAGACCCAGTCTGACCATGTTACTCCCCTATTTAATAAACTCCAGTGGCTCCTTGATGTCTCTAGAATCAAATATAAAATCCTGTTTCATTAGATATGACTCCACTTTGCATACTCTATGATCTGACTTCTTAAATGTCTTTCTCACACAGCAATGTCCCACATCTCTGTGCCTCAGCACATAACTACCACGCCTGAAATGTGCTCCTTCTTCACCTCTGCTAGGGCCCTCCTTCCCAAACCTACCTAGTGCTTATTTAGTTTATATTCTGTATATATCTGCACATTTTGTCTCTCTTGATAAAGTGTAAGCTCCTTGAGAGCAAAGACTATGTGATCTTAATGCCTAGCACAGTTCCCAGGACAATACTAGGTACTTAATAAACTTACTGACTGCTAAGATAGCCAAGACTGGTTTTGGAATGCTGAAAAGTATCCCTAAGGCTCTAATGGCATTGTGAAATTCTTGAAACAAAATTAACTTTAATTTGCTTTATTTAAAAAGGTTTGGTTGTGCCTTTGCATGGGACACAGTAGAGGAAAGAGTGAAATCAGCATGAAACCTAACCAACAATAATGGGGTTTATGGTAACCTCCAAATATTACTAATTATAGATCACTGGGTTCAAAACAGTTCCTTTCACTTGCAAATCTATAAAGAATCTGGTTCACAGGCATTATATGATATCCAACTACTGTAGCCTAGGAAAAGTGAATTCTATCAACTCCCTCATTTTAAACATATTTTCCCATGTAGTTCTGTCATAAAGGTCTTTTTTTTACCCATAATAGGTTAAAGTCAAAGAACAGAGTAAAATACTATGTATACATCAACTATATGGACAAGGCATGTGAGACTGTATTATAGACTCTGGACCATAAAGTGGGACGGAGAGATAATCCCATATATCAAGGATCCTTCACAAAGCATTAAAAAAAAATCAATGAATATGTACAATTCTATTGAATTTGGCTTGCAATAAGTATTGAATCATTTTTGAAAGGCATATTTCATGTAAAGCCTGGAGTTTTGCACTAAAAAAAAAAGTTACAACGTTAAGAGTTACTGAAGGGATGCTTTAAAAAGTATTCCTTTTAGAATTAACTTCTGATGGTTATTTTGGCAGTTTGTTTAAGACAGGACATAGGTCTCCAAAATACCTGAACTTAAAGAGCAATGTACATGTAAATAAGTAAGTATATTGTGCTCTGGGTCTAGTAAGATGCTAACATGAAAAAGATGCCATGCTTTTGAATTTTACTACCAGAATCAGCATGCCCCCTACTGATTTTTAAAGCAGAACTTAACAATGCAGAAGGATCAACAATGAAAATGGGGAAATTCAGGAGAAAAGACTACAGGGATTATAAAATAACTAATAAAAAATAGTAGTGGAAAAGGATGTCACTATAATTAATGTTAGAACCCATTCATTTTTATTGCCAATAAAGATGCAACCAAAATCACATTTATTAAAGAAATGTACCCTTATAATTAGGTCATTCTGAAAAAAAGGTGATTGAATATCATAATTTTGTCTATTCTGGTTTATATGCTAAATAGAATTGAATGGGAAATATACTACTGTAGAGCTACTGATAATTGATAGCAGGCATTTTTATACATTATTTTACAGTCATTAGCTTGCAGCTCTTCAGGGGATAAAACAATAAAGTAAAGCACTCAAAAGACCTGAATTTTACTCCTGCCTTCACCACTCACCTTCTGAGTAAATTCAAGGAAAATTAGTCAACTTCCTGCTGTTATCTCAGAATGTCGAGATAACTAACTATGGCTGCCTTCTAACCACTTCCCTGAAATGTATAATGAGCATGTCAGATAAAATATCTGGAGAACTTGAATCTATTGGAAGAAAGAAATTCAATAAAGGGAAATTAGTACTCATATCAGTTTCGTATTAACGTTATTTTACAGACAGGAAAAGCAAGGAAGTGAGAATAAGGAAACTGCTCAAAGTGTTTGAAACCAGTGGCAGGGCCAGGGCCTTCATTTCAATTGTAACATTCTTTGTAAACCTTCTAAATAAAATCACACTCCCTCACCTTCTGTAACAATTATGCCTCATGATTAAAAATAACAAGCATTTTCATAAAGCATCTGTCTGTTTCTCTCTCTTTGGGTGTGGTCTACGATTTTTTAGATGTGGAGAATTCCAAGGTAGGAAAAGTCTTGCAAACAAGGCAGATGGGCATTTGTCTGACAGCCTTTTTGGAAATGACTCAGAAGCTAATCAACTTAGAGAAGGTAGGTGGTAAACTGGACAGAGCACCAGCCCTAGAGTTAGGAAGATCTGAACGCCTTAGACACTTACTAGCTACATGACCCTAAGCAAGCCACTTAACCCCGATCGACTCCCCCCCCCAAAAAAAAATTTAAAAAAAAAGTTAATCAACTTGCTCATGATCACTTGAATGCATGTCTATCAACTCTCATACTGCCTCTGACAGAAAACAAAACAGCTTCGATCACTCTTTACACCTACCCATAACACTGATGTTGTTACTTAGCATTACTACGAGAAAAAAAATTAAACTTAATTTATACATGAAAACATTATGCAACAGAAATCATTGTTCTTGTACCTAAGACTCCCTTCACCATAATATTTCCATTGATACAGACATATTCTTCCTACACTCTCATAATTCTTACACAGCATTAATCTGTCTGAGCACCCCAGGGTCCATGGCATTCATTCTTTCATCTACCATTTATTAAGAACCTACTATGTACCAAGCACCCATGCTAGTAGCTGAGGATACAAAGATTTAAAAAAAGAAATCCCTGTCTCGAGGAACTTGCATATTAATGATAGGACAGGAGGAGGCAGTGAACACATACACAGATACAATGTAAACAAATGAATCCTCCAGGATTACAGTCTGGGAACACACTCAGTCACTGTGTTAACCATGTGGTCATTCAAGATGACTAAAAGGCAGATTTTTGGACAAAATAAAATCAGAGGAAGTAACTTTCTAAGGTGGTTCAAACCTGAATTCAAATTCAAATTCTGACACTTATTGAACCTGGTCAAGTCACTTAACCTCTGCTTCAGTTTCCCCACCTGTAAAATGGGGATAACAATAATATCAACTTCCCAGGATTGTCATGAGGACCAAAGGAGATATAAATCACCTTACACATAGTAGGCACTATGTAAATGTTAGTTATTATTATTAATGCTGTGACTTCTAACCACATGACCTCAGACAAGCTACTTAACCTCTCTGGGTCTGAGTCTTCTCATCTATAATATTAGGGGGTTGGACTGGATAACTTCAGCAGGGAGTTGTTTTTTTTTTAATCCTCAGCACTTAACACAGTGCCTGGAACATAGTATGTGCTTAATAAATGCTTACCGACTTTGAAGTTTTAGCTCTAAACCTATGACCCTAGGTGCTAACAACTAATTTTCCTTTCCCTACAGCTTCACCTCTTACTCCTGTCAGTAAGGAACTCTAGGAGTCAAGAGCTACCTGGAGGGTAACGTGTATACAATACAGTAAGAGAACTGGTGTGCTCCAGGTGGGGAATGGAACCAAGAAGTAGAAAAGAGGGAAGTGCCATTAAATATATCCAATCTGTGGCCCTTGTCAGACTGAAAATACTGTTACATAATAGGTCTAATATTCAAGTCCTAGCCTAATGGCATAAAGGGCTATCATCTTTCTGCATGGCACTGCAACCTAGAAACCACTCTGCTGATGCCCATCATGTCACCACTGACCTGACACTCCTTTTGGTTTTATGATTCTAAGTTCTGCTGAAAGTTATCACCCAGTCTTAAAGAGCAGTATTTTACCTTTTTAGCTTTTCTTGTATAAAGTCTAGAATGCCATTCACTTGTGGATAATTAATACTTTCTGGTTCGATTTTTCTTATTCAGATCATTTTTTTCCCTTGATCTAGGGGACTCAGAAGTATGTCTCTAACTTAGTCCTAGATTCTTGGGTCATTAAGTCATTGCCATAAGGTTGGTTACACATGTATGTATGTATGTGTATATGTACATATATATGTGTCAAAAGGCAGAACTTGAACCCAGATCTTGCCAAGTCCAAGGCTAACCTACCATCCACACCACACTTGCCTTTTTTTATGCCAATATTGGAGTTTCTCTGAGTTCTATGACAATTAAAATAATCTTTATTTATGAAGATCCATGAAACAGGCTCTAATAACAGCATTCATTACATATGCATCAAAATCTTTACCCTCTAAGAGAATTCTGGGTTCCAAGGAATAGGAGGAAAGGTTCAGTTGGTCAGTCAGTTAGCATTTATTAAGTGCCTCCTGCATGGAGTTGTGCTAAGCATTGAGGATACAAAGAAAGGCAAAAATAATTCTCTGCTCTCAAGTCTAATGGGCAAGATAACATGCAAGCAACTGTATACAAACAAGATGTATCTATACAGAATAAATTAGGGACATAGTCTCAGGGAGAAGGCACTAAGATTAAGGAGTATTGGGAAAGGCTTCTTGCAAAAGGTAGGACTTTGGCTGAGACTTGTGGGAAGCCAAGGAAAGTAAAAGGCAAAGAGTGGAAGAACACGGGTGACAGAGAAAAAAACACGCAGTGGCAAGTCGAATGTGAGGAAGAGCAGAGGCCAGGGTGCAGAGTATGGAGGAGAGAAAGTGTAAGAAAACTGGCAAGAGGGGGCAGCATGTCATGAAGAGCTTTAAAAGTCAAATGAGGTGCAAGAAGTTTGGAAAGGGAAGCATGTTTCGAAAGCCTTTTTAAAAAGCAAACAGACTAACATTCTGGGAATAGAACAGAAAAGAGCCAAGAATCACGGGAGAGAGAAGTTTGTGGGTTGAAAGTACACGTTCACCAGGCAAACCTGTGCCGTGCCATCTTGCTTTCCTTTAGCATCCTGGATACCAGCGAGCAGACGCCGGCCGTTCTTTCCTCGGGGGCAGGAGGTGACAGCCCGACAAGTCACCCCCACCCAGGGTGTGTGGGGCTGGAGGCTATCACTCGAAAGGCTCCCACGCCGGCGCCACCGCGCCTCGCAGAGCGCTCTACACACACAACCTCCCTGGAAACCCGAGGGGCCGGAGGGATGCAGCCCTCGGCCACGAGCGGGAGGACCACCCCCTCCCCCGGCGTCCCGCGGGGTGCGCGGGGCTGCCTCCTCGCCAGCCTCGCCCCTGGACGCGGGAGGCAGGGAGCCGGCTCTCCTCCGAGCAGCCGGGCGGGGGGCCGCCGCCGCCGCCGCCGCCTCCTCCTCCTCGCACCCGCGGTCCCCCGGGAGCGGTGGGTGTGTCTGCGCTGGCTCCCCGCTCTGCACACTCCGACCCGACCCCGACCCCGACCCGCACGCCTCGCTCCGGTCCCCGGGCCGCAGCCTTACCCGCAGGACGTGGTAGCCTTCGGTGCCTCCGCCGGGGATCTCGACGCTCTGCGAGGAGCCCATGGCGGCGGCAGGCACAGGACGAGGGTCACCGGCCCCTTCTCCGCGCAGCTCCCCGCCCCCTGGCCCCGCGCAAGGCCCGGGCCTCACTTAGGGACGTGGCACTCGCAGGCTCCGGAGGCCGGCGCCGCACTGCCCGACGGGAAATCACTGCGGTTGTGGCAGCAACGGCGCCGGGAATAGCGCCACCTCCCGGGCGCCGGAGGGATTGAGGAAGTGGAGGTGTTGTGGAGGAGGAAGAGGTGGGTATTTGAGGAAGCCGGAGAAGCGAAGCTGCGGTGATGTGAAAGATGACGGGCTCGAACGCTCTGCTCTCCTCGCGAGATCTCAGAGCCACCGTTCATTTCCTAGCAAGGGTTCCTACGGCGGCCCCAGTAGGACAAGGTTAGCAAGTCGAATTCTCGCCTCAGCCAAAGTTGTTTTTTTTTTTTGCACTGCAGCATCCCCTAGTGGCTGGAGTCAGAAAAAAAAGATGCCCCCTCCATCACCCCTTTAAACAACTAGATTACTTGGCTTTAAAGCTGTGCCCTGGATTTAACTACTTGGGTGGACCCTCTTGTAGGGAATATTTGCTCCCTTTGTGGAGGCTTTGGGGAATAGCAAATTATCCTCTCCTCTTCCTTATCCCCTCATTGTCTGTGTTGGGGGGGCGGGGCAGCATCAGCAAGGACTCCTCCCTTCTCTGGGATTGGTCAGCATTGGTCAAAAAGTCTTCTCTTCCGTTGGCTCTCACAGCTGTCAAAGCAGGATCCCTGCGCTGGCTTAGGGGCTCTGTCCCTGTAGAAGCAAACAGTGTGCCTACCACCTTGGGAGGCAAAAGGTTTCCTAATTTGTATACTTTCCAATCCTTAATCTGGTCAGGCTTTATTCAACCTTCTCCCCTTCCCAAAGTGCCTCCTTCTGCTCCCAACCTCTTCCTCCCACTTCAGACCAAAATACTGAAAGCAAGGGTTGAGTGGGAAACATTGAAATTGGAAATGATGGTGACAATTGCCTTACTTCAGATGATTTTTTTTTGATGCCTTTCTTGCTTGGGGAATTTCTCTAGTTCATGTTCTTGTGAAACCTATGTACCTCTTCCCAAGGTTTTTTTTTTCTTTTTTAAAAAATTATTTACTTTTAACATTTAAAATAAAATTCTGAGTACCAAATTCTCTCCCTCCTTTCAGTCTTTCCCCACCCATTGAGGAGGCAAGCAATATTTTATCAATTATAAATGTGAGATCATGCAAAACATTTTTCCATATTAGCCATGTTGAAAAAAGCAAGAAAAATAAAGTAAAAAATTTAGAACAATGTTCTTAATTGCATAAAAGAAAGTACATAAGATTACAAAGAAAATAAGTTATATTAAAATACAATAAAAATATATATTTTTTTAAATTTGTGGACCTCAGGTTATGAACCTGTTCTGCCTGTTACTAGATTATCAAATCAAGGTTCCATTAGGCAGATTACATTGTAGTTTGTGATCTAAGATCACACAGATCAGGTGATGTGTGACGGCTTCACATAGCCTATGGGCTGCCCTCATTTGGTACATTTTTAATATTACGATTTGATATTGTACATTTTTAATGACAACATATCACTCATTATCTCATTAAAAACAACTTTTGTTGTTATTTTACAACTGGGTGAGATAAGTGGCAGATATGGTTGGATTTTTATTTGTTTTGTTTGTTTTGCACTCAGTTAAGTCTTTGCCAGACCCCCACCCCCAAAAAAAGATATTGTAGGAATCACTGCTTTAAACTGTGGGAGCCAGTTCAATTTTCCTAGCTTATTTAGGGAGGGGCTGAAAGAAAGGACAGAGACAGCATTTCAAGGATATTCAAAAAGTCATTATGAAGGAATAAAATATCATGGAGTTTAATGTATCACAATTTGGCACAATGGAAAAAGCAATGATTCTGGAATTGGAGAGCTTGTATTCAAATCCTGTCTTTGACAATGCCTGTGTGACCTTGGGTAAGTCATTACCTCCTAGGCTTCAGTTTCCTTATCTGTAAAATGAACTAGTTGGCCTATGAGGTCCCTTCCAACTATTATCCTAAATCGTTGGATGTTTGCTGTTAAATCAACACATGGGAGGCTATTGCCCAGAAAAGTTGCAATTGGGGCTGGAATCTGCTGTAGAGAATTTGATACTTTGCAACAATATAGAAAAGTAGGCTTACTAGGATATTTTCATAGATTGAAAAATCAAATTAGTATGTTCTGAAATGGTAAATGTGCAAGGGATAAGCAAGACTTTACATGGTGTTCCTAATTTTGCCTTTCTGGGCTATGCAAAATTACTCTAATCTTTCTTATGCATGATAGTTCTTGAAAGACTTGAAGTCAAGTCAACACACATTGACTCAGTGCCTACTCAGTGACAGGCACTATGAGAAATAGTGAGGCTACAAAGAAAGGCAAAAACAGCCCGGACTCAAGGAGCTCACAGTCTAATGGGTGGAGACAATATGCAAACAACTTTGCAGAAACGAGATAAATACTGGACCGGTTGGAGATAATCTTGGAGGGAAGATATGAACATTAAAGATTACTGGGAAAGGTTTTTTGCACATGGGATTTTTGTTGAGACCTGGAGGAAGCCAGGGAAGCCAGAAGGCAGAGATGATGAGGGAGAGAGTTCCAAGCATGGAAGACTGTCAGTGAGAATAAACAGTCAGAAGATAGGTTGTCATGTGGGAGGGAGAGCAAGAAGGCCCGAGTCACTGGATCCAAGAATATGTGGAGGGGAGCAAAGTATAGGAAAACTGGAGTTTACCATTCTGGATGCCCTTCTCTGGAATTCTCCAGTTTATAAGTGTTCTCTCTAGAATGTGGTGCCCAGAACTCAAGACAATATTCTAGATTTAGTGTGACCAAGGCAAAGTATAACATAACTATCAACTACCTTCCTTCATGAAGAATTAGATCACATTAGTTTTTTGCCTGCCATATCATGCTGTTGACTAAGTTGTTGATTGTGTTGTCACAGAATCACAGAATTTTGGAGCTGAAAGGGACCTCAGAGGTCATCTTGTCAACCCATTCTTGAGTAAGACTTTCCTTTATCTACAACTTTTCCCCTGATGAGTAGTTATCTAGCAATTTCTTGAAGAGCTCCAATGAGAAGAAATCAACTGTCTCCTTTTGGAAGTTCACTCTACCCTGGGGTAATTAATTCCAGTTGCTAGGAAATTCTTCTTCACATTTGGCCCAAATTTTCTTCATTACAATTTCTATCCATTGCTCATAGCTTTGTTCTTTGGGGCCAAACTGAACTAGTCTGATTTCCTCTTCCACATCACAGACTTTCAAATTCTTGAACAAAGCTGTTGTGTCCGTTGTTGCCAGCAAACAAGCAGGGCACCAGACGGGAGAGCGTGAAATAATGAAACACGGGCCAGGCGGGTCAGTGAAGATTGAGCCAGTTTATTCATCTGAGGGTACAGCATATATAGAAAAAACCTAACCTAACTTCAAAGAGTCCTCCCCGGGAGACACTTCCCAAATATCTGCTGTGTATGTGACAACATATATTTCCTAGCTATCAGGGTTCCTAGATAGGGCAGTATTTTCCAAGGCCTTCCCTGGTGCTCTGGTGCTACCTGCATAGAGGAGTGGTGTATAAATCTAAGGGTTCAAAGAGTAGGGAGGGATGTTTCAAGGACCTCCCTTGCATGGGAGGTCAAAGAGCCACCTTCCTAAAGATTAAACCTTAGGGGTCAAAACTGGGCAAGAGTCAAGCTCTGTCCTGGATCTTCAACCCGGATTGGACTCTTTAGGGCTGACCCTCAACATCCCCCATAAATTTCATTTTCTCCAGGCTAGACACCTCCATGTGCTTCAGCTGTATTCACATAGCGTGACCTCAAGGCTCTTGACCATCTTGGTCACCCTCTTTTGGATGTTCTTCAGCTTATCAATATCCTTCCTAAATGTCCTTTTATCATTCTAATATATATAATTATTTATATACATATCCCTTCTTTTTACTAAACTGTAACCTCCTTGAGGGCAGGGAATTGTGCCATTATCATCTATGTATTACTGCTCAGCATCTAGCACAGTACCAGTCATATGGTAAGGGTTTTACATGGTTGTTTACTTAGTCACATATCTTTTGTCTAAATTAATTAATATATAATATCTCTTCTCCTATTAGTAAGCAATATTTTTTTCTCTATCAAAAGAGGACGTCTTTGGTAAGATTTTTCTCTCCACATCCTATGTGAGGCTTTTCCTGATCCCCTAGTCCCTAGTGTTCCCCACTCCCATGAACTTATATTTGTTTTGCAAATGCTTATTTTGTATATTCTTGTATGTATACATGTTGCCTCCCACAAAAGGATGTATGCTTTTTGAGGGCAGGGATTGTTTCATTTTTGTCTTTGTATCTTCAATGCATTAGGCAATTCTGGAACATAGTAAATAATTAATCCTTTTTTATTTCTTGGTTAATATATAATACTTCTCCCCTAATAGTCACACTATCTTTTCACCATCAAGGGGATACCTTCTTACAAGGCTCTTTCTGTATTTTGACTTCATATGACTTCACATTACTGTGTTATGTCAGCATTTATAGTGGCAAGAGAAGTCACTGCTTGCTATACACTGAACCAGAGCAGGATCCGTGAAGTTACTGAAGGCTTCTGAGTTGACAACTGTCTCACAGCATGAAGTGGTTGGGGAGCTCAAGCTCCAGGATTATGCCAGTGAGGACACAATACAGCCTAGGGACCTTGGAAGAGTGAAGTTCCATTGGGGGCTGTAGGGCTCCTCTCTGTCTCTCTCTGTCTCTCTCTCTTTCTGACTTTCTGTGACTTTCTTGGACCTGTTCAGATAGCATGATTCAGGGTTGGGCTTCCCCTAGGTTGACTAGACTACTCTGTGTCTGAGATAGGGGGCTAATGGAAGGCTGTGGGGAGGTCCTGCAGGTCTGGAGCAGGACCAGCTAGAAACAGAGATGAGTCATAATAAAGGTAAACTTATGGATCCGTGCCAACAGTATGTTGACTTTCCTAGATGGAATCAACAATTCCCTTTAGGCTCCAGCAAGATATCCAACAATCCTGGATGCATTCAGCCAGCCCTTCTTGGAACTGATTCTGATCTATTGTATATCTTGGGCTTATAAGCTCCCAAGGGACTGGCATACTCAACTGCTGTTGGGTATGCACTCAACTACTGCCTTGGTACAACCAGTGAATCCTCTAAACTTCTCTATCTCTATTGAGGACAAAAACCATCTTTCTAGTCACACAGGTTGACAGCCTTGAAGTGAGTCATCTAACTCTTTCTAAAGCACAGGTCTGATCATGTCACACCTTCCTTTTCAGTAAGCTCCAGGGGCTCTCTATTACCTCTAGAATTAAATACTAACCCCTCTCTTTGGCATTTAAATCTCTTTACAGTCCAACACCTTCCTATCATTTTGGTTTTCTTACACATTGCTCCCCTCTTTGTCCTTTTCAATTTAACCATTCTGGCCTATGTACTGTTTAGCACGTACATGATAGTCCACCTCCCATCTCTGTGTCTTTGCACTGGAATGCCCTCCCTCCTTATCTCTGACTCTTGGAATCTCTGATTTCTTACAGAACTTAACTCATAGATTGCCTTCTTCATGAACCCTCTCCCAATTCCCCCCAACCATTAGTACATGCACTCCCTGAACTTACCTTCCATTTATTATGTATAATATATGTATTTGTACATATGTATATATGTACATATATGTAGATGTACATGTGTATGTATGTGGATGTACACACCTACATACTATCTCTCTACTTTGCTAGAATGCTAGTTTCTTGAGGGTAGGGATTGTTTGATTTTTGTCTTTCTGTTCCTAGTGCTTAGTACAGTTCCAGGCACATAATGTGTGTTTAATGCTTGTCAATTGATTGAATGATTGCTAGCTCTGAAATAAGTCCCAATCTGCGTAGCCAGATCAGAGCCTCAGTTCCCAGCATTCTGAGGCATGTTGCAGGTACCACTGATAGCAGATCTATGTAGTGACATGTGGGACACATCTTTTGCTGAAGTAGCCTACATAGCCTACATGTATTTTTACCCCAAAGAATGGCAGAATGGAAAAATACTTCCAGTGACCGTGTGAATTGTCTCTGGGGAGGTACATGAAGCACCTCAGGGAGAGACAGAGGAGTAGGAGAAACTGACATGACTGACGTAATTTAGTTTATCTCTGGAAAGGACCCAAAGTCGCTGAGGATAAACTGTACATTTCCGCCACACTGGGCATCATGGGTTTAGGCTCCCTGAGTAAGTTTTGCAGCTCTCCTTTACCATATTTTGTTATTTATTGTTTTTAATTTATTATTTTAATAATTAATTTATTATTATTTTAACTCTAATAATCATCAATAAATGCAAGTAGTTCAATATATAAAGAACAAGACTGATATATGTAGATACAGACATGCCTATATATTGATTTCTGAGTGAGAAAGCAGTTATATGGATGAGTTGCCTTCATGTAAAAAGCCCCAGTTGTGAAAAGGTCTGTTTCGGCTCTGAATGGTGTCTTGTTGACTGAGGAGAACAGCACTTGCTGCCACAGCTACATTCTCGCATGTTTATAAAACACTGACTTTGTCAATCACATTCATGGAATCCACAGCTACCAGTGGGGCATCGTTCTTTTATGTTGTTGTCATTGTTTTTTAATGGCCATACAGCCCTTAGTGGGTAACAGGAGAAAGAAGTCTTCCTTGCTAACAGCAAAGCAATTACAGAGGAATGGACTTGAATAACATTCCTTATACAAGTAGTGCAAGGTCATCCAGGATGTTTTTATGAAAGAGCCATTGGTTTGGTAGATTCTGTGTGGGTATTTCTTCCTTTTATGGAGCCTTTTGGCCACGTATTTTGTAAAAATTCCATAATTATTTCACCGTCTTAAAAAACTTCAAGTTTTCTTTTGTAAGGGCTATGGAAAAAGATGTCAGGAAGAGTAAGTCCTAGGGAGACAAGAGCCTTCTGCAGCTACTTCTTCATGTTCCCACTTATTTCAGATCATATTTACTCATTGCTGCCGGCCACAGTTCCCCTGAGGGAGTTGTAGGAATTGAGTGAACTGCACTGACTCCGTCTTGTGACTCAGTTCTGGAACTAGCTCAGTTCCCTTTCTATTCAATTATGGGTCTAGTCCAATTTCTGTGTTCTGAGAAAACTTTAATTACGGGAATTGTGCAAAAACTTTATTGTATTGTTTGAATCCAGCCCTGCATGGCTGGGAAGCTGGACCACCTCTACCTGCTGCTTGTTGTTCAGTTGTTTTAGTAATGTCCGACTTCTCATGACCCCATTTGGGGTTTATTGGCAGAGATACTGGAGTGGTTTGCCATTTCTTTCTCCAGCTCATTTTAGAGATAAGGAAGGTGAGGCAAACAGGGTTAAGTGACTTGCCCCAGGTCACCTAGCTACTAAGTGTCTGAGACTGGATTTGAACTCAGGTCTTCCTGAATCCAGGCCCAGTGCTCTATCCACTCTGCCACCTAACTGCCCCAAATGTTGGTTAGAGACCCTTAACTTAGGACCTAGGTTATGCTGACAAGAAACTCAGTCAGATATGAAGATTGATACGAATTTTCTCACAATTGTACATCTCAGGCAACTCATGTCTTATCTGAAGACTAGCCTCATGCTACTGTTTCCTTCTTTTTCTAATTTCAGAGAATCGCATCTGTTCCCTCTCCCCCTCTCAACTCAGAAAGCTCCTAAGTTTTCTCCAATTTGAAATCAGATTATCTAATCTTACATCCTGTTAATTGTTTTCTTTTAATGCATTAAAAGGGCAGCTAGGTGACCCAGTGGATAGAATGCCAGGCTTGAAGTCAGGAATACTCATTTTCCTAAGTTCAAATCAGGCCTCAGACACTAGCAGCGTGACCCTGAGCAAGTCACTTTACCCTGTTTGCTTCAGTTTCCCCATCTATAAAATGAGCTGGAGAAAGAAATGGCAAACCAGTCCAGGATCCTTGCCAAGAAAACCCCAAATGGGTCACCAAGAGTCAGACACTACTGAAACAACAAAACAGCAACAACAATGCATAAAAATCTGTCTTCCCCTGTATTCAGGGTCCAGTGCCAAGCTGAAGAGGACTGGTCCCAATTTGTTATGCAATTGGCCCGTATTGCTTAATAAACCAATATGTTTGGAGGCTCAAACCTTTGTGTCCTCAGTTATTTCAGATTTCACTTGTCACACACTCAGTGCATGGTCTAACACAAACATATTGATTATCTGCATTTCAGTGTGTCAGTGTCAAATGGCAGGTGGTGGAAAGGAGCAGGTCCCAGGGACTATTGAATTGGAATGTTATCCTATTTGGGTGAAGTCCCTCTCTCTACAGAGGGACTCCTGTTCCAGGGGTACAAAGCTCAAACAAGTCTTAGCAGTAGTGGTTCCCCATTTATGTCCCAAAGTAAACAGCTTCTAAGGTCACAAACAGAATATGGGATGCCTATTTCCCAGCCCCTTATACTCATATGACAGACATTTGACTCATCATTCTAGAAGAGGAAAGGCTCTGTGATCTTCATGGGCCCACCTGGACCATCCTTTGGGGCCATACTTTTCAACTCTTCACTTCGTCTTCTTTGGTATCCTTCCAAGTTTGTGAGCATTGGAAAATCCTAAGTCAATATCTGCTTCTCTTTTATTGGGAAAAAAGTTTATGAACCAACTATCATCTGCTTAAAATTTGTTTTGTAAGAGAATCATTGGTTTTTAGAAGGTGGCACATGGTTGGGATTCCTTTTGTGCAGCCTTTGGGAACTTTATTTTTTACTGAATTCTAGAAATGGAATATTAGAAAAGCCCCATTTTCTTGGACATCTTAATAGATGGTGCCTTCACTTGCATTGGGACAAGTCAAAGACTATTCTTTTTCAGACAAATAAGTTAAGGGGGAAACAAAAACCTTTCCCAGGCAACAGGCAGTAATATTCTATTGGGGAAGGCTGTTCTCAAGAAACTCTGTCAGATCAGAACATTGATGCAAGAGTTTTCTCACAATTGCACATCTCAACCAACCCATATGTCTTATCTGAAAACTGGCTCCATACTGATCAATCAGTTATTGTTTCCATGTTCCTTTGATAGTATACAGAACACTTGGGGAAGGTGGGACGCCTCCTTTCCTGATTTCAGGAAATTGCACCTGTTCACTCTCCCTTTCCCAAACTGGAAAGTCACTAATCTTTCCTCCAATTAGAAATCAGATTACCTAATGCTGTATCCTGGTTAAGTACTTCTTTTTAATTAATTGACCTTATTTTATTAATGTATTTAATGTAAAGAAAATCTGTCTCCCCCTGTATTTGGAGGTCCAGGCCTAAGTTGAGGAGGTCTGGTCTCAGCTTGTTGGGCAATTGCCATGTATTGCTTAATAAATTGGTTTCATTTCATCTTTCACCAGCCACAAATACACTCTGGTATCTTTGCCAAGAAAACTCCAAATGGGGTCACAAAGACTTGTGGAACACAACTGAAAACACCTGAACAGCAATAATCAGTAAACAGGAAAAGGGCAAGTAGGTTTTTATATAAGACTTACGTTAATGTAAAAAATTAGAATGGGCTAAATAAATTCATTCTAGAAATCACTGTCAAACACAACTCTAAGAAATCAAAAGCAACAAAATGCTACAAAATTGTCCCTTCCGCTAGTACCCTCAACATATAAAGCAGAAACAGATCCATGTATCCCAAACATAATATTGTGTGCCCTTGAGCAGTCTCATCAGCTCTGTGATCCTATAATTAATAATAACTCACATTTATATAGGACTTTAAAGTCTGAAAAGTACTTTCATCACAACAGCCTATGGGGTAGGCACTGCATATATTATTATCTCCATTTTACAGATGAGGAAATTGAGGCTTTAAAAACCCGGAGTGATTTACCCAACGCCTTAGAATAATAAGTGGTTGCTGTAGGATTTGAACGTAGGGCTCCTGATTTGAATTCCAGCTGTCTGTTAAATCCACAAGCATTTACACAATGCTGTGCTGCCTTTATTATCCTCGCTTTACCTAGGAGGAGACTTAACAGAGATATAAAGTCATATGGCTAAATATGTTGGAGCTGAGATTCAAATCCAAGCCTCCTGACTCCAAATTCAATAGTTTTTTTTTTCAATAGGTGGATGACACCAGCCTCATCATATTTCATACTTCTAATCACATTTCCTAAGAAAGTTGGGTAGATGATGAGGCCTTTACTTGCCTAAAGGACTTCTTAGGACAAGGTTTTCTCTTGTAATTACCTGAATGTTGTCTTGGTGCCCTTCCTTTTAAGATCTGCTTGGTGAATTTGACTAGCAGCTATGGAGGTGGAGGCATGTAACACTTGGGAGTTAAATGCTTATGGGACTAATTATCATCTGTGAAGCACCGTGAAGATGAAAGCTGCTAGATGGAATAGGGTCAGTAATTACTGAAGGCATAACAGTTTGAGGCTCTTTTATTTTATAGGCTGTTTTCAGTGTTTGATTCAACAAAGAGAGATGGTTGTTTAAGAGCTCCATCAAACAACAGAGGGGCATGGATTCTGTGTTGAGTTTTGATATCTTTCTGGCAGATGGAGAGAAATCCATGTTACTCCTTTCTCTCCTTTCCTCTCTTTCTCTTTCATAGGTCAAATTAAATTGGATGGTCAAGAAAAGGTTTATTATAGAGATGTGATTTTTGTCAGGTGCTGTTGCTGATGATGTCTTGGGAAAGAAGAGTCCCTAGATGTGATGAATTTAGGAGGTTTTCATAGTGTTTAGTAACACAGGAGCTAGAGGAAATTTAAGATTTTGGAGCTAGAAGGTACCTTAGAGACAATCTACTACAACTCCTTCATTTAGTAGATGAGGAAACTGAAACTCAGAGAGACTTACCCAGTGGAATGTGGTCCCCTTGAGGGAAAGGACTGTTTTATTTTTGTCTTTGTACCTCCAGCATCTAACACAATAATAAATGCTTATTGATTGATTATCCTAAATCATACTGGTAGTGATGGAGCAGGATTTGAACTTAGGTTTTCTCACTCCAAATCCATTGCTAACGTCACTATTTGTACTGCTGCCTCAAGGTTTTTCTTTTTACTGTCCTTGAGGCAACCTAGAAATCACCCTCCAAATTGTAGCTTCACCTTACATTATTTTACAAATTTTATTGATGACTTTTGTTTTTATGTCACATCCACTTCCAAATATACAACCCTTTCCCTAGCCAGCAAGTCTTCCCTTATAACAAAGATTTTTTTTCAATGAAGGAAAACCATTTGACACTTTGATCACATCTGACAGCATATCCTACAGGAACTCAGCTTGAACCTAAGAATTATTTCCCCAAGACTAACAACATTTAAGGGGGCAGAGGGATATAATTATAGCCCATACTCCCTCCCTGTGAGGAGAGCAAAGCAGCCAGCTTCTGGCATCAATCTCCTGCTTCTCTCCTAGCAGGAATCAAAGTCCACGTTGGAGAAGACTCTCGTGTTGAAAGTTATGCTGACTCAGTTATCCATTGTTCCAGCCCTCCTTATCAACCAATGTTGGGGGAGTCTCTGGTGGGGAAGGAGACACTTAAGTCTGCAGCTCTTTGTCACATATTCCTACCTGCAAATAGTCATGTTCTTGCTACCTTGGATAGGATCTGAGATGCAAGGTCCCGATCTCTTCTGCTGGGGTGGACCTATCTGGATGGTCTTAAAATTACCTATAAAAGCTGTTCCTGCCTTGAAGCCATTGCTGATCTTCAGTGATCAGCCTGTTAACATGTTGCTTCCTTGATGTACTTATAATAAAATCCTTTTAATTCTCTTTGTCCTGAGTTTTGCCTCATTGATCAGGGTGAAAGCCCAAAGGAAGAATTTTCCTTTCAACACTAGAGAGCTCTATTCATGCCTCCCTGTGAGCCCCATCTAGACAAATCCATGTTAACCCACATAACTTACAAAGGCTACATACACTAACCCCTTATATACACACATATACATATATACTTAATTTGTACATTTTGTTTTGACATGATAGACACTTTCCTACAAAAATCCAACAAAGGCCCTTAAAATAGTTAAACAAAACTGCCCAATATTGTGATTATCACTGATGCTAACTATCCTGTCTCCCATCCCTTTGCCTTTGCACAGGTTGGGTCCCATGCCTGGAATGTTTTATATATAAAATATGATATGATATAGCATAGTATGTTATAATATAACATGACATGATATGATATAACATGGCATGGCATGGCATGATATGGCATGATATAACATAACATAGTATAATATTATATAGTATAGTATAGTACAATATAATATAGTATAGTGTAGTATAATATAATATAATGTCTAGTACCTCTTAGAATCTCTCACTCTCTTTAAGGTAGAATTCAAGTGCTACCTCCTATAAGAAGCCTTTTCTAATTTCCCCAGTATTTAGTGTTCTTCCCTTCTCCCTTACTTTGTCCCTAATTTTTTTAATTAAATTTTTTTTAAAGAACAAAAATCAATTTTCTCTCCCTACCTCCACCACTGGAAAAAAGAAAAAGAAAAAAAACACTTCTCACAAGTAAGCATAGTCAAACAAAACAAATCCTTTAGTGGCCACGTCTAAGAATACACCTGAGTCTTATCACTTCTCTGTTGGGAGGTGTGTAACATGCTTCATCATCAGCCCTCTAGGATTATTATGATTGTTCATTGCAGTGATCAGAGTTCTAAAGTCTTTCAAATTGTTTGATTTTTACAGTGTTGTTATCATGTATAAATTCTTCTAGTTCACTTTACTTTACTCTGTACCAGTTCATACGAGACTTCCCAGGTTTCTTTACTTTTCTACATCTCATATTTATTTATCAGTACATTTATTATTTTCCCTCATTAAAATGTAGTCTCCTCCTGGGCAGAGACTGTTTCCATCTTATATTTGTATCTTCAGTACCTAGGGCAGTGCCTGGTACTTAGTAGGGCTTAGTAATGGTTCCATTAAACAGAATGCCACTTTTCCTTTTTGTATTTTATTGTTAGTAGAAAGGAGACATTTGTGCTTTATCTTTGGACTAATTGTACTTTTTGTAATTACTACTTATCGTACCAATGTATTCAATCCCAGTTGTATTGATTGTCTTCATTTGTATTGTGATAGTCATTGTATATATTGTCCTTTTGGTTCTGCTTTCTTTACTTTATGTGACTTCATACAAATCTTCCCATGTTTCTCTGAATTTGTTACATTTATCTTTCCTTATAGTATAGGAATATTCCATTAGATTCATACAGTATGATTTCTTCAACCATTCCCCAATTGGTTGCCATATTTTGTGCCCAACTTTTTGTTACTGCAAATAATGTTGCCCCAACATTTTTGTAGATATCATCCCAAATCACATTCGGGTTTGAATTTATCATCTATTTAAAAACCACAGGGGGGCAGAGCCAAGATGGCAGAGTGAAAGCAGTGACTTGCTTAAGCTGTCCCCCAAACCCCTCCAAATACTCATAAAAAATGGCTCTAAACAAATTCTGAAGCAGCAGAACCCACAAAAAGACAGAGTGAAATAAATTTCCAGCCCAAGACAACCTGGATGATTGATCAGAAAGGTGTATCACACCGGGCTAGGAGCACAGCGCAGCGTGGCGTGGGCGCACAGGCCACGGTGAACCTGGAGCAGGCCTCAGAGGAGTGAATCTTGGGCAGCTGTGGAGGTTTCCAGACTCCTCAACCCACTAATGCCAAAGACAACTTAGAAGGTCAGTGGGAAAACTCTGTTTCTGTCGGTGCTGAGAAAGGAAGGTGGAGTCTCAGCTTCATTCACCAAGAGCGTGGTCCTAGGGGGCACAGCTGCTTCCCGAGCTTCCGGTCCACAGACTGAGGGGGGAATCCAGTGGCTGATCGTAGAGGGATTGCAGGGATCTCTTTGCCAGTGCAGAGGCAGGAATCTCTTGCTTTGCACGTGTTTGGATCTGGGTCACAGTTCTGGGTGGCAGTGCTGGGGTGAGGAGGAACGCTGGCGTGGTGGAGCTTGTAGTGGCTGTGAGAAGAACCCCTCCTCACAGTTACAGGACAGAAAGGAATACTTGTGGTCACAGGCCAGGAAAGGAGTAAACACCTTGCCCCTTATCATACCACCTTGCAAGAACTGAAAATTTACAGGTACCTACAAGTATCTCTGAAAACAGCTGTACAAACCCCTGAAGCTTGGGACAGTACATTCTCCACATTGGAAGCAGACTCTTACCTTAACAAAGAGTTTAAAACTCAAGTAATTGGCCGGGATCATGAGCAAGCAACGCAAAGAGAGTCAGACTATATTATCTTACTTTGGTGACAAAGAAGATCAAAATATACAACCAGAAGAAGACAACAAAGTCAAAGCTCCTACATCCAAAGCCTCCAAGAAAAATATGAATCAGTCCCAGGCCTTGGAAGAGCTCAAAAGGGATTTTGAGAAGCAAGTAAGGGAAGCAGAGGAAAAACTGGAAAGAGAAATGAGAGTGATGCAAGAAAATCATGAAAAACAAGTCAACAGCTTGCTAAAGGAGACCCAAAAAAATACTGAAGAAATTAACACCTTAAAAAATAGCCTAACCCAAATGGCAAAAGAGGTCCAAAAAGCCAATGAGGAGAATGCCCTAAAAAGAAAAATTGGCCAAATGGAAAAGGAAGTCCAAAAGACTACTGAAGAAAATACTTCCTTAAAAATTAGAATAGAGCAATTGGAAGCTAGTGACTTTATGAGAAATCAAGACACTGTAAAACAAATCCAAAAGAATGAAAAATTAGAAAACAATGTGAAATATCTCATTGGAAAAACAACTGACCTGGAAAATAGATCAGAGAGAGAATTTAAAAATTATTGGACTATCTGAAAGCCATGATCAAAAAAAGAGCCTAGACATCATCTTTCAAGAAATTATCAAGGAAAACTGCCCTGATATATTAGAACCAGAGGGCAAAATAGAAATTGAAAGAATCCACAGATCTCCTCCTGAAAGAGATCCCCAAAGGAAAACTCCTAGGAATATATAGCCAAATTCCAGAGTTCCCAGGTCAAGGAGAAAATATTACAAGCTGCCAGAAGGAAACAATTCAAGTACTGTGGAAACACAAATCAGGATAACACAAGATTTATCAGCTTCTACGTTAAAGGACTGCAGGGCATGCAATATAATGTTCCACAGGGCAAAGGAGATAGGATTACAAGCAAGAATCACCTACCCAGCAAAACTGAGTATAATCCTTCAGGGGAAAAAATGGTCATTCAGTGAAATAGAGGACTTTCAAGCATTCTGATGAAAAGACCAGAGCTGAATAGAAAATTTGACTTTCAAATACAGGACTCAAGTGGAACATGAAGAGGTAAACAGGAAAGAGAAATCATAAGAGACTTATTAAGATTGAACTGTTTACATTCCTGAATGGAAAGATGATATTTATAACTCATGAGACCTTTGTCAATATTAGGGTAGTTGGAGGAAAAAAATTATATGTATGTATATAGATAGATAGATAGATAGACAGATAGATAGATAGATAGATAGATAGATAGGTAGGTAGATAGACAGAAGGCACAGGATGAGTTGAAGATTAAGGGGTCATATCTGGAGAATAAAATTAAGGGATGAGGGAGGATTATACTCAGAGAAGAAGAAAGGGAGAGGTAGAATGGGGTAAATTATCTCACAAAGAAAAAACAGAAAAGAGCAGTCTCTTAAACAGTGGAGGGGAAGCAGAGGAAGGTGAGAGGGAATGAGTGAATCTTATTCTCATAGTATTTGGCTTAAGGAGGGAATAACATATACATTCAATTGGGTATGGAAGTTTGTCTTACCCTACAAGAAAATAGGGGGAGAAGGGGACAAGAGAGCACGGGGATGATAGAGAGGAGGGCAGATTAGAAAAGGGTATAATCAGAAGTAAATACTTCTGAGGAGGAACAGGGTCAAAAGAAAGAATAGAATAAATGGGAGGGCAGAATAGGATTAAGGGAAATAGAGTTAGTTTTTCACAACATGTCTACTATGGAAGTGTTTTACGTAACTGCACATGTACAACCTATATTGAGTTGCTTGCCTTTTCAATGAGCATGGGTGGGGAGGGAGGAAGAGAGAAAATTTGAAACCTAAAGTTTTAAAAACATATGTTTTCAAAAAAAAAGTTTTCACATGCTCTCGGGAAATACAGGAAATGGGGTACAGAAGTCTATCCTGCCCTACAGGAAAATAGAAGGAATAGGGGATAAGAGAAGGGGGGAGAGAAAGAAAAGAGGACAGACTAGGGGAAGGGATATTCAGAATGCATGCCATCTTGGAGTGGGGGGAGGGTGAGAAGTGGTGAAAATTTGAAACTCAAAAACTTGTGGAAATGAATGTTGAAAACTACAAATAAATAAATTTATATTTAAAAATAAATAAATAAATAAAAGCCATAGCTCATGTGCCCCCATTTTCGGTCCCAGGTAAAGGGGACATTTATTTAAAATAGAATGCAAAATGTTTTATATAACAGAAGGTTTGATCAAACAGAAAGCACTCTAATCACCTGTTTCCTAAATAGGTCCTCTGACTCCTCCTGCTCAGGGAGGGTATGAGTCCATCTGACCTTCAGCTCTCCAGGCTGCTTCAGCAGCACAGCAGGTAGGAGTTTAAGGCAGTGTCCACAGGAGCAACTTTGGATGCGATGGATTTCTTGGTACAGAAACCAGATGATGACAGAAACCCAGATTGTGCTGTCACCGTCACCAGTGAGGTCTGAATAGGGTCCCAGAAAGCCCAGCTCTGGACAGAAATACTTGTCAGCAACTAGTGGCTTGGGATACTCTTTTCTCTTCTCTCCTCCTACTTGAGTTTTTCTGCATTTTCTTTCCCAAAAGAGTCTCTCACTTGGTTCATGACAAATGCTTCCATATAGCTAGTCTGTATTTGGATAGCATCATTATCTACAGAGATGTTATCAATCAATCAATCAAAAAGCATTAAGTATTTACTGTGCTCCAGGTACTTACTGTCTTAAGTGCTGGGGATAGAAAAAAAGGCAAAAACAGTTCTTGCCCTAAGGAGCTCATATTCTAATGAAGGACACAACATGTAAGTAGATATGTGCAAGACACACTATTTCTGTTGTCCTTAATGTTCTTAGCCAGTCACAGTTCATTCCAGCCTTTAACATTTCTGATATTCTTACAGTACTGTGCCAATCTTTGGCCATCATCCTAATTTATCTTCTTTCCATTTTTTATACATTTGTTTTTAAAGTCTCAGCTGGTCAATGAGCTCCATGTACATCCACATAGTTTCTTTAGACAGCTAGCTATCTCTTATCCCCGCTGGAGTCATTTGTATTTATCTTGTGAGAATTTCATTTTTCCTAGATGTGGTTAGAAACAGAAACTGTGCTACACTGATATCTTAGAGTAATTTTAACAGCCATCCTAAAGAATCCTTTGTACCTATCTTTAATAAGATAGAATAATTTTGAATAAGCAGATGCTATATTTTGACTATATTTAGGAAGCTTATAAAGTCTCATTACTCAAACAGAATTAAAGAAAAAGGTAATTGAGAGGAAGAGAAAGAAAGAAATATCTCTGGATTAGCATAATACATGAAACAGAAGGGACAGAAGCAACATGTCGTTTGAAGAGTTTTTCTGTACCTTTATGCACTGAACTCAACCCATCATTGATTGGGAAGACCTAGATTTATGCAAATGTAGTTTTTTAATTTCCATATTAACAATAATATTAGTTATTCAGCCTTCTTGGGGTATAGTTCTAGTAGTGGGATCTCTGAGTCAAAGCTTTAAAAGCAATTTAGATTTTTTTTTTTGCATAATTCCAAATTATTTCCTAGAATTATTGAATCAATTCAGTTATACCAGCAATAAATTAGTAGGCATCCTTTCCCAAAGCATTTCATTCATTTGCCCAATTTCAGGCCTATCATCCCACTTCTGAGCCATCTTCATGCCAGGCCCCCTGTTTTCCTGCTTCTACCTGCCTTTAGGAGTAAAGGTCACACTCCTGTGACTTTGGGATCTGATTGGTGAGTGGTTCACCTTATCTTGTCCAGTCTCAGGACTACCGTGCTAATTCCCATTAATCTCTATACCATTTTCTGAATCTGGTCTTTGAATAAAAATCTAATCAAAACTACTATACCATTCAATTACCCTGTTATTCCAATCACCATTCTCTCTGACTTCTCTGTCCAAAACACTACTCCCTGACCATTTCTCCTCTATATATGTTATCTTCCCTTATTAGAATGTAAGTTCCTTGAGAGCAGGGACTGTCTTGCTTATTTGCTCCTGTATCTGCAATGCCTGGGACAGAGTAAATACTTAACAAATGTTTTTTTCATTTATTTATCAATTCATTCAAAGCCCTGCCAATGATGAGTTTTTATCACCTTACAAATTTGATGGGTATGAGGTGATCTCTTGGAATTGTTTCAATTTGCATTGCTCTGCTTATTAGGGATTTTGAACTTTTTTTTAGATGATTGTTGATAGTTTATATTTCAGATTTTGAAAACTTTGTACACACGTTTTCCTCACTAATCTGATCCTGTGACTGAGTAAATAGGCCTGAAAACAGAGTCAGTTATCAAAGATAGTATCAAAGGCAAACAAAATATTTTGCACAGTGTCCACATTCTTATTTCAAGCAGAACTGGGAGGTTACAAACCTCAGGCTATGTGAGGGCAGGATAAATGCCAAGCTGTCGGTTTTGTTAGACTTCTGCAGAGCTGGCAACAGAAAACCGTCTTCTAAACAAGGTGCCGGGCATTAATACATTTTGGAAATGTTCAGAGAACACATTTCATGTTGAAGATATGTTAAGGCTTATTACATTTTCCTTTCTTTTTCTGGCTTATCATGAGTTTCAGGTGAGAGAAACTTCAGTCAAACACTTCAGCAGCTGCAGCAATGGAAAATACCTTTCCCTCTGACCATCAATTCTAGGTCAGATATAGCCCAACTATGAAACATCCTTCATTCCCTCTCTCTTCTGTGCAAAGCAAGCCAGGACAATTTCCACAGTTTGAGGCCACTAGACAGAGTTCACCCAGACAGGAGGCCCTGCAGATCTCTTCTCCCCAACTGCACAGAAGTATGTGCCAGCAGGCCACAGGAGAAATGACCAGCTGCCCTCTAGAGTAGTTTACCACCTGCTCTTCTGTGACCCAGAGATAAAAAGGAGACAATATGGGAAGGAAGGGGAAACCTAGAAATGTCTCATTTGTGAAAGATTTTTTTTCTTCTATTCAGAACTTATTGGAATAAGGTAGAATGCTTCATTGTAGGGGACCCTTTCCTAAAATTGCCTTTGCACAGGCAGGCCAGGAACATGCTTCGTCCTTCCCTTTCCTTCTTGGGAATTCCTGGTTTTCTTTAAGATTAAGTAAGCTCAAGGGCCACTTTCTGTGTGATGCCTGTCCTGGTCATGCCAGCTGCTAACACCTCTCTACGCCTACCCTCTATCTGTTTTGTATGTACCGATATGTGGGATTGTTGTCCAGTCCTCTTATTATGCAAGTTCTTTGAGGGCTAGGGCTGTTTTGTTCTTGTATGCCCAACAAGAATTTAATAAATGCCTGTTAATTGGTGAAGAAAAAATTTCAACAGTCCCTGCCCTGTTAATGGATAGATTATTAACTACTATTTTCTCTCAAAACTTAACCTCCTTCAAATTATAGTTAGGGGTGAGGGAAATGTTTTGTTCCACCTAAACATAATATAAAATATATTTTTTTAAAAAAAGGAATGGAAAAAATTTTTCTCTCCACTTCATTTTTATTCTAAATGAAACATTATCAGCACATAGAATATGGACTAGTTTTGTTATTGTTTAGTCATGTTCGATTCTTCATGACCCCACTTGGGGTTTTCTTGGCAAATATACTAGAGTGATTTGCCATTTCCTTCTCCAGCTCATTTTACAGATGAGGAAACTGAGACAAACAGGGTTAAGTGACTTGCCCAGGGTCACATAGCTAGTAAGTGCCTGAGGCCAGATTTGAACTCAGCAGATGCCTTGGCTCCAGGCCCAGTACTCTATCACACTGTGCCACCTAATTCCCCTGGACTGATTTTACTCTTATTTAAATTTTCATGTTTTTTGAGTAATTCCTTTTCCTAATCATCAGGTTGTCTAGAATTCTCTCCTTAAGCATTGGGCACTGTGGATATCCCTTCCATGTTGCAACTTTTCCTTTATAGCTTGGTGATATATAGTGGGTCAGCATAAGAAATTAAATGGGAATTTTTTGGGAATTTTGTGGAAGCTGTGGATAAAGTACCAGGCTTGAATGCCAGCAGACAACACAGAAAAGGTTTAGAAACTCAGAAATGCATAAAATATATGTAAAGTATTGTATAATGTCAACCCACATTTTGCAATAAGGTATGTAAACACCCCGTAACAGAAAAAGAAATAATTCATGCTTCTTCTTTGGTACAAAAGGAGTGTCAACATTTTTTACATTGAATTTTCAAGATTGCAGGGGTGCCACCCCCCTAACCCCCTGTGATGTAGAAGCAATAACTGTCTAGAGAAATCATTTTATAACCTTTATGTTCTGCTTACATATGATTCAAAATGTTAGTTTTGTGAAAAGAGGTGTTGTAATTTTAAAATAGGACAACCTGTATCTAGAATAAGCTCAATCCTGTCTTGTAAGAACGCAACATAGTATAGTAGAGTGTTGGGCCTAGAGTCAGAAAAACCTGGGTTCAACCACTGCCTCAAATACTTACTAGCTGTGTGATCCTGAGTAAGTTGCTTATTTCTGTCTGCCTCAGTTTACTCATCTGTAAAATTATGTTGGACTTGATGGCCTCTAAGAGCTTTCCACCTCCAAATCTATGATCCTATTTGTACCAGAAGGCTGACCAATTGTATGACATTTCTATATACCTGGTAGGAGAAGATAGGCTTAGAATGAGTTGATGAGGAAATATAAAACATCCTTCTGATAGGAAAAAGATAGGTTTTTTTTTCTATGTGTAGTCCCGATCCCTTAAAAACTGCTTTCAGGTTAAAGGTACACATAGGCCAACATGTAGTTTTAGAGCACGGGGCCTGGAGTCAGGAAGACCTGAGTTCAAAACTAGTCTCAGACACATACTAGCTCTTTGATCCTGGGCAAGTCATTTAAACTTTGTTTGCCTCAATTTCCTAAGCTGTAAACTGGGGATAATAATAGCACCTACCTCCCAGGGTTGTTGTGAGGATCAAAGGAGATATTTGTAAAGTGTTTAGTATAGTGCCTGGCACACAGTAGGTACTTAATAAATGCTTCTTTCCTTTCTTCCTTCCTCTTGCTCAGACCATACTAGAGAACACATTATTTTAAAGTAAAAGCATTTAAATAAACAGAATAACACAATTAAGTTAATCAGTTTAGAGACTGAGGGACCCTTAGAGGCCAGCTACTCCAATCCTTTTCCTTTACAAATTAGGAAACTAAGGTCCATAAAGGCAAAGGGATTTGTCCAAGGTTACAGAGGTAGTAAATGGCACTGCTGGGATTTGAACCTAGGACCTGTGACTTCAAATCTAGTTCTCTACATTGTACCACATTGCAAGAAACTCCTTCATATCCACAGGGTCACACATTTCCACAGTTTCTCCGAATTATTGGTTGGAAAGGACACATATATAGGTCAGAAAAATGCATTCTTTTAAGGTTATGACCTCGCTGAAACATCTTTCTCCCCTCTGACGGTGGTGCCTGCAGCTTCTGGGCAAAGATGCTAAAGTTATCTGGTGGCTTGCTTTTTGTAACTGGCCTTTGGGTGCTGTTTTGCAATGCAACTGATACTGCCATCTGCTGGTTCTCCACGGAACTGTGGCCTCTTCTCTGCAGGGAGGGATTCACAACACTCATGAGCATAGTTCATTACCACAAAGCTATTTGGGTTCTTTTGAGAGACATATCCATAGCCATGGCCAGCCAGAACCATCAAATAATCAAATCTATCTTTTGAATGGCTTTATATTCCCCTTTGAGAGGTGGTCTTTCTTGGAGAAGGAAGACGTGGGGTCAAATCCTGGTTATGGCAGTTAATAATTGTGTGACCATGGGCAAATCCTTTGACCCTCAGTGTTCCAGGGAACTTATTAAGATATAAATGGAAGATAAGGTGCTGATCTGTATGGGTAGAGGAAGTTCCTCATTGGGAACTCTCTACATTGATGAAATCATAGCTTTGATTAAAAAAAAAAGTTCCAATCTAAGCCTGGGGAAAAGCAATAGCCTCTCTGCAGCCTTTCATACTGTTGATCACCCCTTTTTCTTGAATACTCTCCTCCCTTGCCTTCCATGACACCTGCCTGTCTTGTTCTCCCTCTCTGTCTCTTTTTCCAGATCACCATAGATTTCCCACCCATTTAGCTTGGGTATCTCCAAGGCTCAGTGCTAAATCATTTTCTCTCTTTACATTGTCAGTGATCTCATCAGCTCCCAATGGTTTCAATTATCATCTCAGTGCAGATGATTCCCAAATCTACATGTCTAGCCCTAATTAATATCCTGAACTTCAGTCCTGCATCCCCATCTACCTCCTGCACATCTCCACCTGGTTGTTTCATTAGTGTCTCAAATGTAACATGTCCAAAAAAAGGAATTCACATTTTCCACCAAACTCATCTTTCAAATTTCCCTTTTCTGTTGTGCTCACCACCATCCTTATTGTTTGCAGCCTCTTCCCTCTCCTTCAATCCTCACATCCAATCACTTGCCGAGTCTTGCCACTTCTACCTCAGTTATGTCCATCACAAATGCCCCGTCTTTTTAGTTACCCAGCCACCATTTAGTTCGTGCCTTTATTACTTTTCACTTGAATTATTATAATAGTTTCCTAAATGTTATCCTTATTTTCAGTATATGACAACTGCCTCGGTCATTCCACTCTCCACTCTCAGTATCTAGTCATAGGCTGGGCTTGACTATGCTTATTTGTGACAAAGGTCTTCTCTTTTTCTTTTTCTTTTTTTTTTTCCAGTGGTGGGGAAGGGGAATGAGTGAGGAGATGAAATTGATTTTTGTTGAGCATTTCCACCAGTGCCCTATTCCTGCTCATTAACCCCTTCCTGATATGACTTTTTGTATGGAAGGGCTGGTTTCCTAACCCTGTCTATCTTACCAATTTACTAGTATCAAGTGGATGTACTGCCTATCCCTTTTATACCCCAAAGGGCAATCAACCATGGATAGCTTTGACTGCATTTAGACTTGAGTGTACATATATTTCCCTTTGTAATCAATCATTAGAGGGAAATAAGTGCCTTGAAAGGGACAGAGGAAAATTGGTACCCCTTTCTATACAAGTCCGGTGCCCTTGATATTGTTCATTGACTCTGGATGAAAATAACCATGCATTACATGCATTCATACTATGATCCCTTTCCCTCCCATCATATATGTTCTCTATCAACTCTTTTGGTTTTAATCTCCTTTTGGTTTAAAAGGTCTTCCTTTTTCTTCAGGTATTCCTCCTATTTTCTCTCTAAATCTCTGATTCTATGATACTGGTTGAGCCCCAGTTCCTTGTATATTCTTTGTGGTTGTTCTTGAGTCATTATAGTCATGTCTGACTCTTTGTGACTTCATCTGGGGTTTTCTTGGTAGAGATGCTGTAGTGGTTTGCCATTTCCTTCTCCAATTCACTTTGCAGCTGAGGCAAACAGGGTTAAATGACTTGTCCAGGGTCACATAGCTAGTAAGTATCTGAGGCTGGATTTGAATTTAGGAAGATGAGTTTTTCTGATTCCAAGCCCAATGCCCTGTCCACTACACCATGTGGCTGCCCTATAAATGTTTTTGTTGTTGAGTTGTTTCCATAATGCCTGGCTCCTCGGCGCCACCTAGCTGCTGCATTTTCTTAGTGTTTCCCTCCTCTCTTCTGCTACTGCTGTTTGTAGCTCTTACCTTTCTTTACCTACACTTCCTTCTGCAGCCTCTCCCTTTCAGCCCTGGATGGACTGACACCAGTCCCTTGGTAGTTAAGATATTGGAACAAAACAAGACACCAAACAGTAGGCCACCGAACAGATAACAAAAAGATTTTTTTTAGCCATAGCAGAAGGATATTCTACTTGGCATTGAGGGCACCTCAAGTTAATTCAGCTGACTGAAGCTCCCTTGTTGGAGGTGTGCAGTGTGACCCACCAGCCAAGAATCAGCGAACATCTGAAGGTCCTTGTGGCTTCTTTGTATTCAAGAGACCAGGAAGTGGTGGCAGTAGCCTAAATCTTTAGTTCCCTGAGGCAGCCTAGATTCTCCTGATGATAGTCTCAATACCTTTTAAGGAAAAATCAGCCCAACTTGAATGGAGAGTGGGATTGGGTTGTTGCTTCTACCGTAAATCTGAAATTGTATTGTCTCCCTATTCTGCTTTGATTCTTTTGCCTTCATTCTTTTCTCTTTCAGTTTTTAATCCTTGAAGACTTACCCTCAAAACCTTTGACACACTGCTTCTGCACAATCCTTCTTCAGATTATTCCTAGTGCTGCGGTCCTGTCCGCGGTCCTGTCCGAGGTCCCGTCCGAGGTCCTGTCCAAGGTCCTTGGTTTGATTCAGAGATATAACTTTCTTGAGCTCCTTGAAAGGGACTAATAAGCTTCAGAATCATTCATTCCCAACCTTGAACATCATCTTGAGCCCTTACCATTTCCAGTGAACAGATCCAGCTTTTGGTATCACAAAGAAGTAATAGAGGGACATTTTGGTTCTACCCCTTTGATTCCAGTGTGGATGTTAATGAAGTCTTTCTCTAAGTCAGAAGCGAAACTGAATAAATTACCTAAAATTCCCTCCTCGCAAAAATGAGGTCCAAAGAAGCCCCAAATGGTTGTGGCCTGGGGATTTAAAACCTTGTTTTAAGCCTTCCTGCCAATCTTCATCATGCTGGTCTCCTTCTAAAGACCAGCACTGGCAGACAGGATGGCCCAGGGGTCCACATGGGAATTGCCCTCATGTTTCCTATAGTGCCAAAACTGGGGTGTCTGCCCATGCCAGGTGGTCCCTAATCACATGAGCTTTGGATAAGGCTTCCTTTGTGCAACTCTCCTGTTGGCATCTACATTTAATCTGCCCAGGCAAGTCTGCTGTCCTACAAGCTTCCAAATGAACAGATGAAGCCCTGCAGCAGTTTCTCCAGCTCCCTTCTACCCTGGCCAATCCCTCCAAGATACCTAGAGAGGGGGCAGCTATCTTTATGGAAATGGTGGCAAGCCTGTTAAAACCTATTCATACTGATTTCACTCAAGCTCTGACTCTGGGTACACTCATCATATTCCATTCCCCACCCCCTAGGTGTTCTGTTTTCCCATTCAAAGACTACATAGGATCCAGAACTATATCATTTAGATATGCCTCATCTGACACTATTCTTTCATACCTTTCTCCAGAGAACTAAAATTGCTTCATGAGAAAGGCACTAGGAACTCATTAACACTAAATCTTGCTGGCTATCTGCACAGCTTCTGTGAGTCACTCTAATCTTCACCACCACCATGTTCTTTACATCAAGGTTCATCATAGAGCCAAACCTACCCCTTCAGAGATTGTCACTGGGATTCAGCCACAAACTATTCACCCTGACTCATAACTTTCACACAGTCCTGTTGTTCCCCAATGTATCTGTCATTCTCATGACAGGATTATACCAACTCACTTCTTCTCTGCTGTTATCCTCTTCCTGCCTCTCATTTTCATATAGTATTCTAATTACATTTTCTCTAGGCACTCAAAAGGTACTCCATACTTCAGTGCCTATTCCATTATTCACCATCATTAGGAAATATCCAAACCTTTCTTATATAGCCTGCAAGGGAATCAGTAACTATGGGCAGCTGTGAGCCATCTTTAACATGGGCACATAACTGTTTCCCTGTTACTGTCTCTCAGCCCTCATGGATCTGCTAAAATGCCTGATGGCTTTTATGTCATGCCTTATCAGAAACAAAAGGCAAAGTTTACAACCTGGAGAGCTGGTTCATTATAGGAAACCACAAGAACAGTTCATTGTAGAGACCATCACATCTACTGTCATTGTGGGAGCCATCTTTTAACAGGCTACACTAACCTCCTCCCATTCTGGCACAGTGTTTACTTCCATAAGGTGATTATTTCAGAACACAAAAGAAAATCTCAAAGGAGTGAGCTTCTTACAGTCATTGTCACATTTGAGGTAAGGGAGTATTGCCCCTCATCATTGTCAGTAATGACCATAAGAATCTAAGGCACCTCCAGACTGCTTAGCAGCTCAATCAATACCAGATCCCCTAGGAATTATTTTTCAGTAGGCTCAACTTGGCCATCATTTACATATATCATAGCCTATGGACAGTTTTGCTTGTGCTGAAGGTTGACCATCCAATGGATCAATTACATTGGCAGACCCCTTTACAGACCATGAACTTTGTTGCCATCACACATCACCTGCAGCTATTAGAGTTAATTTGCCAGTAACAGGCATGGGATGCCTGGAGCCCAATGCTCCACCCTAGTGGTAGGACCAGTCATTTCCTGATATAGCTTCCCTGATCCTGATACGCAACCTGATTTCCCCCCAGCTTCCCTGATGTAGCTTCCTGGTCTAGGGGTATAAAAGGTCCCAACCTCATGTAGTGACTGCCCTTCAGACTTGGGGGGTGCCCTTGACCACGTAAGTCCCTATACCCTGGTGACCAGATGAGTTTCTAGATGAAGACAGGGGGTGCCAAGTCCAGAGAAGCTAATATCCTTGCTATGTTGGGCAAAGTAAATTTCCTCCATTAAATGTTTAATAACTTTTAAGTGCTTCGTTTCATCTCAATGTTGAGCCTGAACTAAGGGGGCCTTTACAGCCACGTCTACAAGATTTGGTGCAGTCTTGGCAGGTTGGAATGAGAGATGCTCTCATGACTCACATCATAGTTGAGGTAGGGGAAGAGCTTTGCAAATACAGAGGAGGAGGAAGAGGAGGATGACCTAATTGAATGTCAGGATACTACCTGGCCCTCTGTCACTAAAACCCTCCCAATCATGGTTAGGGAGTCCTCTCAGTGGGACAGATTAGCTCAGGTGCTGGAGGGTAAAGAAAGAGCCAAGGCCAACATTGGCTTGGGTGTTGTTGACTGTAGAAATGCTATAGAAAATGGACAGTCAGACTGTAAGTAAATTGGGCTGACACATTCAGCAGCTTGAGATAGAGCTCTTAGCTTTCAGGAACTATGCAATGAAAGCTGGGGGGATTCTAGAGAGAAATGGAGGTTAGTGCCATGCTCGTGTTGCATTTCCTCTGTGCAATCAAGCAAGCAGGCATCTATTAAACACTCACTGTATATTACATGCTATTCTAAGTGCTGGGATACAGCCAGTGAAAATGCCCAGAGTCTGGAGATGATAAAGTATCTTGTTAAAGAAGATCAGGAAGGCTTGTGTCATTGGCAGGGAGTATAGTGTAAGATGGGAAAGGTAGGAGGGAGCCAGCTTGGGAAGGACTTTGAATACCAAAGGATTTTTTTCTGGAGGAGATAGGGAATCGCTGGAGGTTATTGAATGGGGTATGGCAGTAACTTGTTGAAGAGCAATCCTTCCTTAAGTGCAGGTGCCTTGCCTATTTAGAGGATTGTTGTAGGTTCAGCTCTAAAGCCAATGCCCTCTTAGTTAAGGTTTGATGTTGGGACAAAATGAAGCATTCACAAGTCACTGAATAGCTGTAGTAAGGTGACTAAGAGGTTATGAGCCTCTTGCACACAACCTCTCCCAGGATCCAAGTTGCCACCGAAGCTCTCTTTGTTCTACCAACCCCTCAGTGTTCCCTGGCCCACCTGTGAAAACCTCCCCCTCCCTGAGAGTTGTATCAGGGGAACGATATGAAATCTTTGTTCCCTTAGAGTCCTTGACTCCTTTTTTCTACAGTGACTAAAATAGGAGTTAAATAAAGATTTTTCCTCATCCTTATCCAGTGACTCAGAATTACCACTAAGTCAACTCAGGGCTCTCCTTTCTTCCAGGTAAATACACACCCACCATAATTAAACAGCAACAGTTTCACCTCTCCCATGCTATTAGAAAACAAGACAACTCCCAACAATACTGCTCTTTTGTCCCCTAACCTCTTTCTGGGAAGGTATTCCCTTAACCATCATAAAGTAAAGGAAGTCTGCCAGTTGAGGGGGATCTGATTCTCCATGGAGCCCTCTGAGGGGGCAAAGACCTTGAACCCAAAGCAGCTCTGTTCTGGGGAAGAAATAAGGAGTAGCTGGAGAGGAGTGGCCTGTGTCCAATAACAGTCCGTTCTTATCAGGTAAATCTTCCTAGATATTGGATCCAAGAAACTGCTGGAAAAGGAGGCCCTTCCCCTCTCCAGGGTAGCATTGATTTATCACAAACATGCCTTCTGGGAGGAAGGACACCTGACACAGGCTTTTAGAGGCATTTTGATGCAACTGTTCATGAGTAGGGGCAACTCTCTTGCTCTGAGATGGGGGAGTTCCTTTCACCGTTTAGGGGACAGACTGAGGACTATTTGAGTCAGGAAAAGCTGTCTTGTCCTTAATGAGAGAGGTCCTGTGCTGGGCACAGCATGCTATTACCACCTGGATGTCCAGATTGACATTGGACCCACTCCCCAACCTCTGCTGCTCTTGTGAGGGCTCAAACCTCACTTATTTTTTTCTTTGTTTATTTGTTTTAGCACATGTCTCTAAGGCTACTGACATGCTCCATAAACAACTATATGCAGTGGGAGGCAAAATTCCTCCATTAGTCCTGACCTCAAAGCAGAGAGCCTTTGCTTGATCAGTCCTGTGTTTTCCAGGCCCCAGACCATTTGGTCAAAGCAATGGCCACTGCCCAGGAATTTGTATACATAGACATCTTCTAAGCCTTATTCCTCAAAAAAGAAAGGAATGTATATTTCTTCTACTTTTCCCCAGGGCCACAATTGGTTATTCTGATTGAAAAACATTCCAATTTTCTTTCTAAATTTACATAGTTGCAGTCATTAGATTTTCTAGATTGTTTTTTTATTGTTGTTTACTTAACCCTGCATCAGTTCTTATAAGCCTTTCCATGGTTTTTTTTATGAATTCTTTGTGTTTATTGTTTTTTTCCAGTGCAATAATATTTCATTACATTTATATACCACAAATGATGGAAACTTACCTATTTCCAATTCTTCATTACCACAAAAATACTCATGAATATTTTGGTATATATGAGACCTTTCTGTGTTTGATCTCTTTGGGCTATGTGCGCAAAAGTGGACTCTTTGGGTCAAAGGGTTTACTGTAGTCTTTTTTTTTCCTTTTTGGCATACCTCCAAATTGTTTTCTGCAAGTTTACAGCTTCACCAATGGCATGTTAGCATACCTGTTTTTCTAGAACTCTTCTTATATAGACTTTTCCTGTTTTTCATCTTCTTTGCCAATATATTAGGTGCAAGGTGAAACCTCTGAAATCTTTTAATTTCCACTTTTCTTGTTGTTAGTGACAGAACAATCTTTTATGTCATTATTAGTTTTCAATTCTTCTCTTGAAAACTCTCTTGATAAGCTATTGGAGAGGAACTCTTAGTTTTGTATATTTGTGTTAATTCAAGAAGGATGTTTTGGTTTTTTTTTTAAAGAAAAAGTAGAACAGACTGTCAAACCTAGAGAAACTGGTACTATATGTTCTTACTAGTTCAGTGGTTGTGAAAAACTAATAAAACACCAGGCGCAATAGAGAGGCTTTTGTTTGCAATAAAAAGGGAGTTTCTAGTTAAGCTTTTAAATTTCAGCTTCTGTCTACAGCCATATGAACTAGGGCACCAGCTGAATATGGGAATAGGCAGGCCTAGAAGTGTTCCATATACAGATCTGGTAAGGAAGATTTCAGGGAAAAAAAACCCAACTAATGGAGTAAGTACTCTGCCTCAGACCAGAGACTGAGACCCAGGATTCTTTGACCTCAGATCAACCCATACTTTTGAGTTACTAGGGACTGTACTTGTGATTTCATTGGTCCAGAGAATTCCTAGGTCTGGGGTGGGGAACCTGAAGGCTCTAGGGGCCTCGAGGGGCCTTAAGGCTGCAGGTTCCCCACCCCTGTCTGCATTAGTAGGGTCTTAGGTGAAAGAGCCCTACAAATGCAGAGCAGCACAAATATAGCACAAAAGTATACCCTAACTTAAAAAGAATTCCACTCATTTGTTAATTAATTTCTGCAGCTATGACCCTCTGCCACCTGCTAGTTCCACTATGTATCCATTCCATTGCATTTCAAAAATAATTAAAGTTAACGAGCTGATCTTTTTGATAGGGCCATGAAAACTTAATAGCTGTAATTAGTATGAAGTGGTGAGTGGATAGTATCGCTGGCTGATAAGCAGTATTTCCAAAATAAATCAAGGACCTCTATCTTTGTTAATAGGAATAGCCTACCACTAAACACAAATTATGAAATATTGATTTGGAGACATGGTATGATAGATGATACAGGGTAGAAAAGTAGACTGTTGGAAAAGTAATATCTGGGAAAACATTTTGTTATTTCATAAGTTAGAATCAAATCCTACCGAATTAACTTCTAGAATTGTCCTAGGACAGGGGTAGGGAACCCGTGGCCTCAAGGCCACATGTGGCCCTCTAGGTTCTCAAATGTGGTCCTTTGACTGAATCCAAATCCAATCCTTTGACTTCCCCCAGTTTGGATTCAGTCAAAGAATCGCATATGAGGATGTAGAGGGCCACATGTGGCCTTGAGGCTGCAAGGTCCCCACCCCTGTGCTAGGCAAAAGCTGATTGCCAAGCCTTTCATGACCAGTGCAGTGGAAAGGATACTGGATTTAGAATGGGAACATCTGGGCTTTGATTCTGATTCTGTAACCAGCTGGGTGACCTTAGAGAAGTCATTTAAACTCTCTGGGTCTCAATTTCCTCATTTGTAAAATGAGAGGGTTGGGCTAGGTCAGTGGTGTCAAACTCAAATAGAAACTGAGCCATTAAACTGCACATAAGGATCCCTGAGGGCTGCATATTGACTTAGAAAACCACATATTAACATTATCTGTTTTATTACATTTTCATTTATTTTGTCAAATATTTCCCAATTGCATTTTAATCTGGTTGGGCCCACACTGGCACTGGGAATATTGTGGGCCCATGTGGTCCACTTCTTGTATGTAAGGAAGGAAGAAAGAAAAAGAAAAAAAGGGAGGGAAAGGGAAGGAGGAAGAGAAAGAAATAGGAAGAGAAAAAAGAACACTAATGAAAGATTTTATTCCTGTATCCTCAGGCATCTCCCTCCCCACAAACTGTTGGTGAAAAAGGGTATGGTTCAGTCTGATTCCTACTGGAACATGCCACAGTTAGAGTTATTGGGGCATTGGTCCCTGTTTACCTCTTTTCCCTAAATGTTCTGGTCTCCTATTACTGCAGCCATGATTATGACTGGTTCTCCATGCTTCACCACCTTGACATTGTGTCCATTACAGCCATCTGTTTTCTACTGTCTCTTTCTTCCACTGGAAAATGCTATAACTTTCTTTGAATGTTCCTCCCTACCTTTCTATTTCCCTTTCTTTTGTATTACTATCACTATAATTAATTTGCCTCCCTCTTCCCATTCCCCCCCCCCATCCCAGAAGCTCTTCTTTGTAACAAATAATATAGTCAAACACAGCAAAGGAACATATTGACCATGCTTACAAATGTATGTCTCATTCTGCTTCTCTAATCATCACATCTCTGCCAAGAGGTAGGAATCATGATTCATCATCAGGAAAGCCCTTTACATATGTAAGGAGGATCATTCCATGGACCATGTTCAGAGTTGCCTATCTTAAAACCATATGGGAGCTATGGTTGTTGCCAGAACAAGACTCTTGGCTCTGGGCATTCTCTCTGGCTGTCCCCTATGCCTGGAATGCTCTCTCCTCCACTCTGACTACTGACTTCCTTGACTTCGAGTCTCACCTAAAATCCCACCTAATTCTGGAAGCCTTTCTTAATTCTACTCCCTTTCCCTCTGTTGATTATCTCCAATTTATCTTATATATAGCTTGTTTGTACACAGTTGTTTGCATGTCTGTCATCTGCCCCCCCCATTAGACTGTGAACTCCTTAAGACCATGGACTGCTTTTTACATTTCTTTGTATCCTTAGCATGTAGTACAGTAGGTGGGTACACATAGTAGGTGTGTAATAAATGCTTGATTGATTGAGGTGAGCTTGTACCTGGACCCCTTGCTGCTTTTTCTGTTTTGTATTGCTTTTTCTGTTTTGTATTACTTTTTCTATATAGAAGATCAAATATCATCCTTAAGATGGGTTATTATGTCCAGGCTTGAAGGTGACCTTAAGTCAGTTTGTGAATTTAAGAGGACTGAAGGTTCTGAGTCCAATAAGAGGAACTAGTTGCTGGCAGGGGAAGTCTGATTGGCGGGAGCCTGACCATTTTACTAGTACAAATGTAGTGGGAGTTGGACAGTGTAGAGTTAAGGTGAAATCTATCCCTTAGAAATCTTAGAAACTGTTTTATGTTCTGTTTAGCCTCCTAAAGGAGTATAACTTAGTTATAAGTTGTTATTGAATCCTGCGTTGTCTTACTGTCAGAGTATACTTGTGAGGTTTTTTTTGTGTTTTCATTTCTTTCATATGTAGAAAATAAGTACCTGTATTGTACCTGATCTATTGAATACTTTTCTATGCCTCCTTTTTGATGAAACCTTAGATGTAAACCTAAATCTAAAATATAAGTAGATTGTCCCCCAAGATGCCAGGGCCTGAGTTTAACTGAAGAGCGTGAGAAAAGGCAGCTTAGCCACCCTCTCTTTAGAGGCCAGCTTCCTTGACTAAATCCAGTCCTAATTAATAATAACTAACACTTATATAGTGCTTACTATATTCCAGGCAATGTGCTAAGTGCTTAACAACAACCCTGAGAGGTAGGTGCTATTATCATCCCCATTTTACAAATGAGGAAGCTGAGGCAGAGGTTAAGTGACTTGCCCAAGGTCACAAAACTAGTAAGTGTCTATGGCTGCATTTGAACTTAGGTCTCCCTAACTCCAGGCCCAGCGCTCTGTTGTGCTGCTCCACTGTCCAGAGCCTGAGTCCAAAGTATACTGGCTCCATAGAGAGAGGGGGTGGGTGCATGTGCCTCAGTCCCTAGGCCCAGAGACAGTTCTTCAACGTCAGGCACATCTCTTTTGAATTGATAGTCCTAACAGCCCTATCAGACAGGCAGAGAAGGTGTTACTGACATTTTGCAGATGAGGAAATTGAGAGGTGATAAGTAGCACAGACAATAGTTTGAACTCAATCCTTCTGATGCCTTGAGGACAGCGGTTTTTCCATTACAACACACAAGGCTCTTTATAAAATCAGCCTTGAGATCCTAGTTGAAATTGAATGAGCTGCCCCAGTGAATCAGTGAAATTATTCCCTGGAATTAGGCAGGCTGTTGTAAATACTGGGTCTGGGAAGTTAATTAAACTAAGGAATAAGATTTTTGTAGAAAAAGAAGAAGAAGAGAGAGAGAACTGCTCATTAGCTGTTAATCAGTTGTTAGGGAAAAAGCAGAAAGCCCCATAAGCACATTTGCCTTACCTCTGACCTCTATAAGTGAATTCTTACACAATGAACAGGAATTGGGCTCCAGAACTATTGTCTGTGAAGTTAGCAGCTTGTATCCTTGCTCTGAGTAAATCAGTTTTTTTCTACTGAAAATGAATTTTCATGGGCTTTTGGAACAGAGATTTATGTCTGTGAATGCTTATGATTTATTTTAGGTATTACTGGAGCTCTGACAGAATGGTATCGAAGAGCCATGAACTGGGGGTCAGATGACCTGGGCTTTAGTTTGAGTTCCACCACTAGCTGTGTGACCTCAAGCAAGACACTTTCCCTTTTTGATGCCTAGTTTTCTCCTCTAGAAAATGAAGGGATTGGATTAAGGTATCTCGAAGGCTTTGTCATTCTAGGATTCTATGGAAGTGTGATTCTCCTATATGCCAGTGGGAATGATACCTGAACAATAAAAAATAGAATTTGTTTGTTGAAGATCAGTAATGGTGCCTAGACATTTAATCAACAATTGTCTACTTCCAGTCCTTTCCTCCCCCACCAATGCCTTTGTGAAGCCCTTTTCTGAAGCCTGATGTTATCTCCCATAACAACCAAGTCTCAGGCCCTCACCTAGAAGACCGCCTTGGTTGTTTCATCACCCCCAGCCCATCAACCCCCTTTTTCTTCTATGAAACTTAGAGGATCAGCACCTCGCCTCTTTTGTATGCTCTCTTCCTTCCATGGTGAGTTGTTCAAGAGGGTTGGGGGTAAGGATAAATATATAAAATATAGTTACATATGTTTATGTATAAATATATTTCTATACAATTTGTATATTTCTATACATTTATATAAATATTTTATATATAAGTATATAAATCCTCCGACTAAATCCAGATGGCTCTTTGATCGCTGGTATGTCTTTAGACCATGATGGATGAAGGCCATCCACTCCCACTTCATGTGTAAGAGATGCAGCTTGTGGTGATGAGGTTGACTGGGAGGCAAGAGTCCTTTACTGGATCCCCAGACCCTTCATGGAATCACAGAAATTTAGAGTTGGAAGGGAATGCAGAGGCAATCTAGTCCAACCCATATTTGGATAAGAATTTTCCTACAATGTATCAGCTAGATGGTACAGTAGATAGAGTGCCAGGTCTGGAGTCAGGAAGATCAGAGTTCAAAATCCAGTCTCAGGCACTTACCAGCTGTGTGACCCTAGACAAGTGACTTCACCCTGTTTGCCTTAGTTTCCTCATCTATAAAAGAAGCTGGAGAAGGAAATGGCAAACCACTCTAGTATTTTTTTATTTTTTTAAATTTTATTATTTTGATTTATCAACAATCACTTCCATATGCTTTTGAGTTTAAAATTTTTCTCCCCCTTCCTACCCAACCCCCCCAGACAGCATACAATCTCATATAGGCTATACATTTATATTCTTATTAAACATATTTTCACATTAGTGAAGTTGTAAGTAAAAATTAAAACCAATAGGAAGAACCATTAGAAAGAGGAAACAAAACTCAACAGAAGAGGAAAAAAAAATGATAGCGATTCAACTTCCATAGTTCTTTCTTTGGATGTGGATAACATTTTCCATCACAAGGCCTCTGGAGATGTCTTAGATCCTTGTATTGCTGAGAAGGGTTAAAGTTTATCAATATAAGTCATCGCACAGCGTGGCTGTTATTGTGTACAATGTTCTCTTGGTTCTGCTCATTTCACTCAGCATCAGACCATACAAGTCTTTCCAGGTTTTTCTGAAGTCAGCCTGTTCATCCTTTCTTATAGCACAATAGTATTCCATTACATTCATATACTACAACTTGCTCAGCTATTCCCCAATTGGTGGGCATCCTCTCAATTTCCAATTCTTTGCCACCACAAAAAGAGCTGCTATGAATATTTTTGTACATGTGGGTCCTTTTCCCATTTGTATGATCTCTTCACTCTAGTATTTTTGCCAAGAAAACCCAAAATGGGGTCACAAAGAGTCAGGCATGACTGAAACAATTGAACAAAAACACAACATATCTGATGAGTGCATGTCCAGCTTCTTGAAGACTTCCAATGAAGGGAAACCTCCTGGCTCATGAGGCACCTCATTACACTCTTGGAAAGCTCTAATTATTAGGAAATTTTCCTGACATCAGTCCTAATTTTGCCTCTGTGACACTTCTACCCATTGTTTGTAGTTCTACCATTTAAGGCTAAACAGTTCAAGGTTAATTGCTCTTTAACATGACAACTTGTGAAATACTGAAAGACACCATCATATATCATATCCGAGTCTTGTCTTTTCCAGGCTCCAAGTCCCCAGTTACTTTAATTGACCAAGCCTCATATTGCCTTCCTCTGAGTACTCTCCAGCTTATCCTGTCCTTATCATGGTGCCTGGGACTGAACATGGTAGACCAGATGTGGCTTGAGCAATACTTGGTCTGTAGGAGCAGTAATTCTGCCTATGATGAAGCTGTTTAAGTTTTTCTCTGTTTTTCTATACTGACACATAAAATAAAATGTTTAGGAGCCTAGATGTATATGTGGGTAGTGAAAACTGGACTTAAAATTTATTTTTGACTAGCCTATTATTTAATTTGTATGGGGGACTCCTAGTGAGGAAACCTTGTCTACCAATGTGAATCAGTCTTCCTGACCCTGAAGCCAGTTTTCTATCCCCTATAGCACACTGTTTCTCCAACTTAGATTATTAGCAAAAATATGGCCCAAGCAGCTGCTACCCTACAGAAGGGACAATGTGGGCAAAGGTTACTGTCACCATATGTAGGGAGTATTTTCTACTTCATCTTAAATCAATTTATGGTAAGAAAAAAGAGAAAGAACTGATAAATAGAAGTGTGTATAGAATGGTTTTACATGTATATCCATACATATTTATGTCTAATGGTAGCCATCTCTAGGGTGGTAGAGAAGGGAAGGGAAAAAAAGAAAGTTACATGATAAATTTATTATATATTTAAAAGGAGTAGCAAGTTTGACATACTAGATATATAGTTTCATGTAAAATCATCTTTTTTCTATTCTATTTCTATTCTACTATGTTGCAGAAATGCATGTTTTATTTCTTGAGTTCAGAATAAAATAAACAATTTTTTTTGTTTTTGGCTTTGCAGTAGGGTTAAGTGACTTGCTCAGGGTCACACAGCTAGTAAGTGCTATGTGTCTGAGGCCAGATTTGAACTCAGGTCCTCCTAAATCCAGGGCCGGTGCTCTATCTACTGTGCCGCCTAGCTGCTCCAATAAATTTTTTAAAAGGCAATTTCTGAAATATTTTCTTGAATCACAGATTTTAAGCATGTGCTACTACCTTTGACAAACAGAGAATGAAAAATGTTAAACTAATTAAATGGTTTTTCCCCCTTCTTGTGGCTGCTTGCTTTCTCTTTGCTAGATTGATGAAGCAAACAGTTTTTAATCAATCAGATCATGGTTTTGCTGCTTTAGTCTTTTGTGGCACATACTGTAAAGGAATGTCAGTGTCCCCACAAAAAGCAGATGGGTTTAAAAAAATCTTATAATAATATGAATTTTCTCTATATCTGCCACGGGGAAATATGTTGAACTAGAAGGATTATAGTGCTCATAACCGTAGAGCTGGAAGGAAGCCCTACAAGCCATCTAGTTTTATAAATGTGGAAACTGAGTCCTAGAGAGGTGACATGATTTGCTCAAAGTCATGGAGGGTTATAGATTGAGAGCTGGAAAGCACCTCATAGACCATCGGATTCAACTTCCTCATTTTACAGATTAAGGAAACTGTGACCCATTCATAGAGGTTAAATGATTTGTCTGCTGTTACATAGGTAGTAATCAGCAGAGGCAGATTTAAACTCAGGTCTTCTGACTCCAGAGCCAGTACCTTCCTGCTTCCTCTAGTCCAGGTCAGCACCACCTGCGGTCAGCAGCTGCTTAACAGCTCTCTGGCGCCTTGCCGCGTGCCAAAGGATTTCTGGAGGCCCATGAAAAATGTAGAGGAAAACATACTGTGTATGTAGAGGAAATCCTTTGGCATGCTGCAAGCGGCCTGAGGATTATAAGGGGCTGCAGGTCGCAGGTTGTGCAGGCCTGCTCTAGTCAAACAATTAGCTATTTGCCAAGGTGAACGGACTAGAATTCCCATTTCCTGACTACTGGTCCAATGTAGTTCCCACAATACCATAATACTATGTGAAGAGTAAAAGGCAAACTATCTATAAATCTTTATCCAGTAACCGTTATTAATTGGGGGAAAGGGCAGTCTGACCCCAAACTTGCTGTCGTGTCATTTCAGAAAATAGGCCATGAAATGGAAAGCTGAGCTCTGAATGAGCATTTAAGAAGGCTTGAGTCAATCAGCTGTGACAGCCAAGACGACTTGGATTTTCACAATTGGCAGGTGGAGTGATGTCCTAAAAACACCAAATCATCAACCACGGCTTTGTTTGTGTTTGCCAGTTATAACTTTCCTGGAAAAGACTCCGAAGTGAGAAGGGAGATGCCACAGTTGATTAAGTAAACCTGACTGTCAAAAGGAGCCCAAGCCAATGAATCACTATTTAGCACTGAATGAGGCTAATGAATAGATCAGCTGAGGTCAATTCAAAGAAAAAAGTAATTAGAGATTCTCATGTGTGCTCTCCTGCATTCCCGCATGTCAATTCAGCACAAGTTTATTGTGATTACATGCAGGGAGCTATTGGTTGGCACTGAATTTGTATTCAAGTGTTAAGCTTGATTCTGTTTATAGACATTTGCACATTTGACACATATGCTCCTCTGAAGCCTATTCAGTATAGAGTGGAAAGAGTCTTGGGAGTCTGAAGTGAGAGGCTGTGTCCCACACTAGTCAAAGAAAGTGTTTTTTTAATTTAATACAAAATTTATTGTTAACATTAATTTTTTAAAAAATTTGAGGTCCAATTTCTCTCCCTCCCTTTCACCCCTGTCCCATAAATTGAGAAGGTAAGCGGTATCAAGTATACATGCGAAGTCATCCAAAACATGTTTTCAGCAAGTCACTGAACCTTAGTTACTGGACCACAAGTCACTGGGCCTCAGTTTTCACCTGTAAAATTAGGGGGACAGACTAAATGATCTCTGAATTTCTCTCCAAATCTAAGATTCTATGATCTGCTACACCTGATCCCTAAATTACTTATCTCCCTTCTGCTGCTACCAGTATACCCTTGTGCTCAGTATAATGAGGATGCTATTGTACAGTCATTTCAGTTGTATCTGATTATTTGTGACCCCATTTGGGGTTTTCTTGACAAAGACACTGGTGTGGTCTGACATTGCCTTCTCCAGTTCATTTTCCAGATAAGGAAACTGAGGCAAACAGGGTTAAGGGACTTGCCCAGGGTCACACAGTTAATAAGTGTCTGAGGCCAGAATTGAACTCAGGAAGAGGAGTCTTTCTGACTCCAAGCCTGGCACTCCATCTACTTCACCACCTAGCTACCCCATGATGATGATAGATGGCATTTATGCCTTGAAGTTTGCAAAAAGAAAAAAACTCTCCACATATATTATCCCATTTGGTCATGACAATAATACTCAAGGTAGGCATTATTATTATCATTCCCATTGCACAGGTGAGAAAAATGAGGATCAATGAAATTAAGTGACTTTCTCATGATATGAGTATGAGTATATGAGTTGGAATTTGAATTCAGGTCTTCCTGAGTCTAGGTTCAGCACTCTATCCATGGTGTCAGTTCATTGCCTCAGTCTGGCACCTATTTCCTTCTTTCTCTTCTTACATCTATGGCTACACAGTCAAGACAACAATAGACTGTTTTCTAAGATTTATTTACAAGGGGAAAGAACATGTGCAAATTCAGAAATTATATAATAGGGCAAAGTTATTAGATGGCAGAATGAAGAGAACTGTCCAGTGCCAGTCAGTTATGTTGCTTGGTGCCAGCCCTCGCCTCTTCTTCTTAGATTTGCCAGTATGGTGAGTTAGTTTACTTTTCTGTGCCTCAGGCTCCTCATTTGTAAAATAAGGTTGTTGGACAAGGAGGCCTTTAAGATCCTTTCCAATTCTGTGATACTTTTGGAACAGGAATTAAGTCAGACTCAGCTGAGTGCCGTGATTCAGCTAAGCTATGCTAGACGGAATTTGATTTCATAGCTCTCATGATTATTGCTTGCTCTCCAGGCTCTACACTGTGTATATATGTGCCTTTAACTGATCTTTATTTGGCAATATCTTGAGTTCATTCACCATCCTGGTGACCCTCTCCTGACTGTTCCCATTTAGCAATGTCATCCAAAAGTATGGCTTCCAGAAGTGAATGGCCCAGGTCTGGTCTGACGAGGGTACAGTAAAGCAGAATTATCCCCTTCCTGGTCCTGGCTCCTCTGCTTTTCTTAATGGAGCCTAAGGTGGCTGCCATATCCAACTGTTGATTTCCTGCAGCAATCCATTTACACCTTCCTGAGATAGTTCACCACCTCTCTCAACATAATGGCTATTCCAAATCTTCTCATCACCTCTCAAGCCTCCCATGGAATCTCCTTCCTACATACTCTTGCTAACAATGTCACACTGTGCTTCACTGAAAACAGTGAGGACATTCACCAAGAATTTCCTTTTCCATCTTCATTCTTTTTTCGTATCATTCAAGCTTCTTCCTATATCCTCTCCTCCTTGTTTCCTTTGATCTTATCTCCTGGTAAGAACAAGTGGCCCTTATTTGAATAGGCAGTTTTTCGACAAAAAAAATCAATGTTCTTTATAGTCATAGGAAAAGTGCTCTATATCTCTATTGATTGGAGAAATGAAAATTAAAATAACTCTGAGGTACCATCCCACAGCTATCAGTTTGGCTAACATGATAGAAAAGGAAAATGACAAATGTTGGAGGAGATGTGGGAAAATTGGGACACTAATGCACTGTTGGTGGAGTTATGAGCTGATCCAATCATTCTGGAGAACAATTTGGAACTATGCCCAAAGGGCTATAAAATCCATGCATACTCTTTGACCCAGCAATAGCATTACTAGATCTGTATCCCAAAGAGATTAAAAAAAGGAAAAGGACTTTTACGTACAAAAATATTTATAGCAGCTCTTTTAATGATGGCAAAGAATTAGAAATTAAGGGAATGTCTATCAATTTGGGAATGACTGAACATTATATATGATTATGATGGAATACTATTGTCCTGTGAGAAATGATGAGGAGGATAACTCTCAGAAAAACTTGGAAAGACTTACATGAACTGATGCAAAGTGAAATGAGTAGAACCAAGAGAACGTTGTACATAGTAACAGCAATACTGTACAATGATCAACTGTGAATGTCTCAGCAATACAATGATTCAAGACATTTATGAAGAACTTATGAAAAATTCTGTCCATCTCCAGAGAAAGAACTGATGGAGTCTGAATGCAGATTGAAGCATACTTTTTCTTTGCTTTATTTTTCTTGGTGTTTTTTTTGGTCTGTGTTTTCTTTCACAAGATAAGCAATGGGAAATATGTTTTGCATGACTGCACATGTATAACCTATATCAAATCACTTGCTTTCTCAATGGGGGGAAGGGGAAGGAAGGGACAGATGGAGAGAATTTGGAACTCAAAGTTTTTTTTTAAAAAAGAATGTTAAAGGACTGTTTTTAATGCAATTGGGGGAAAATACATTAAATTATTTTAAAAATATTAATATTAAAATTTTTACACGTAATTGGGAAAAATAAAATATTTGAAAAAAAGAAGTGGCCTTTCTTACCAAGGAAAATCCCTTTATATCTACCTTTGATCCCATGCCCTCCTGACTTCTCTAGCAGATTATCCCCACTATCATTCTGGCTGTCTTTTTAATCTTCTATGTCTTTCTATCCATAGGTTCTTTCCTTGATGCCTACAACCATGCCTATGTCCTCTTATCAATGGGGAAAAAACTCCCAGTTGATCTATTACCACTGGCTTTGACCCAATATCTCTCTTCCCTTTCTCAGCTAAACTTGAGAAAGTCATCTCCACTGGGCAATCTACTTCTTTTCCTCTTCCTTTCTTCTAAATTTTCTGCAATATGGCTTCTGACCTGATCATTCAACAATCCAAAGTTATTAATGATAAAAATAATTACCAGATGGAATAGCTTTTTCTAAATCATCAGCTTTGATCTCTCTGATGTCTCTGACACTGTTCACTGTCTATTTCTGGATAATCTGTCCTCTCTAGACTTTCTTAACACTGTACTTTCCTGGTTCTCCTCCTCAATGTCTGATTACTCCCTCCTAGTCTCCTTTGCTGTGTCTTTATCCATATCTTGCCTACTAATTGTCGATGTCTCTAAAGATTCTGCAATTGTCCCTCTTCTCTTACTCTTCTATACCAGGTGTTCTTAATCTAGGGTATCTGACCTTGTTTTTTAAAAAAATATATTTTGATAAGTGTTTCAAGATAATTTGTATCCTTTGTAATCCTTTGTATTTTATGTACTTAAAAACATTTTTTTTGCTTAGCAGTCCACGGTATTCACTGGACTGCCAAAGGGGACTCCAACACAAACAGGTTAAGTGCCTTATATTATCTTGTTTGATGATTTCATTAGCTACCATAGGTTCAGTCTTCATCTCCATGTAGATAGTCCCCAGATTTATCTCTCTCTTTCTTGTGCTTTTGTCCCAAAATTGGATGTTCCATACATATTTCAAATTTAGCATGTCTAAAACAACTTATTATCTTTCTCCCCAAATCCTCTCTTCTTTCCAATTTTCCTATTACTACTTAGGGTTCTACCATTCTTCCAGATACCCATGTTCATAACCTCACTGTCATCCATGACTTCTCACTTGCACTCACCCCACTGACATAACTCCTATCTAACCAATTGCCAAGTATTGTCACTTCTACTTCCATATACTTCTCATATACATTTCCATCTCTCTACTCCCACAACTACCCGACTAGTATAGATCCTTATCACCTTTTGTTATTGCAATAGTCTTCTAACTGGTTTTCATAAATGACATTCTTTCTCCACTCAGCTGCCAAAGTTATTTTCCTAAAATTCAGCTCTAACCATGTCACTCCCTTACTCATCAAACTTTAGTGGCTCACTATTACCTCTAGGATCAAATAAAGATTCCTCCTCTTTCCATTTAGAGCCCTTCTTACCTTTCCAGTCTTCTTACAGAATACTCCCTTCCACATACTCTACCATGAAGCTACACTCTCCTACTTGCTGTTCCTTGCATGCAACATTACATCTCCTTGCACTGGCTGTCCCTCCTGTCCAGGATGCTCTCTCTTCTCACCTCTCCCTCAATTTCTCCGGCTTTCTTCAAGATTAAGCCTCAATCCCCACTTTCTATAGTCTATTCATGTCCACTATATCCTACCACCTCTTTTCCCCAACCTCAACCATTACCGTTTACATGATTCACAACTAATTTTTTGGAGGTCTTGATCTTGTATCTCTAACTTGAATAAAGCAATAGTTGAAAATGCTTTTTTTTTAAATAATGTGCCTCTGCTTAATAAAGAAATTTTGGGTTATTAAAAACACTTTGAATTTTCCAAAGACAAATACAGTCTATTCTTTTCCAACTACTCAATTCTGGGTCCATATCATTGACCAACTTTAGTGACTAAGACATATATATTGATGGACCAGCTCTATAGGCTGTCCATACCATAGCATGATTTAGACAACAAATATTTTTCATCCAAATTGGACAGGCTAAGAACCACTAGGCTGGTCACTTGATGGTGAATTCTTTGATCATGGCAATACATGAAAGGCAGCTAGGTGACACAGTGGATAGAGTGCTGGGCCTCAGACACTTCCTAGCTGTATGACTCTGGGCAAGTCACTTAACTCTGTTTGTCTCAGTTTCCTAATTTGTAAAATGAGCCAGAGAAAGAAATGGCAAACCATTCCAGTATCTTTGCCAAGCAAACCCCAAGGGGTCACAAAGAGTCAGACATGACTGAAAAATGACTCAAGAACAACACATATGAAACAGAAAAATACAAAATGGCCATCAGCTCTGTTCACATAATGTAAAGAAATCTAGAAGAAGCCCCTCAGTGTATTGGTCAGAACTTTGGAGGATTTATGGAAGATGTAGAAGAGATGTAGATGAGAAGATATGGATGAACTATGTTCTGCACCATCAGAAGGATCTTATCATATTAGGGTGATTGTTCCATCCAAGCATTCAAGTAGGACTTGGCCAGTGTTCTAAACTGTCAAAATCTTTTGGGATCCTAACCTTGTCATTCAGTGTGATAGCCATCCCTCCTGGCTTGGTGACATCTGAAAATTTGATGCACACACCACCTTTACCTAAGTCATCGATCAAAATGTCAAAAAGCGCAAAGCTAAGCACAAGTCTGGGGGAAGGGGGGAGGTATGCCCATACTATGCCATTGCTCCTACAGGAAAAGCATGAGATATTCTGTTACCTGCTTTGGTAGAAATTTGGCAAAGTAGAACTACAGTATTCCTTCTATATATTAGTCTGATAACAAGGGAAATGAGGTTAGTGGGTCATGGCCTGGTTTTGTTTAATTTTATTTATGCCTTCTAGTTTTAATGCCACAGTCCTTTCCAAATATATCCTCCATTCTCTCCCCTCTCCCCTAACCCAATGAACTTTCCTTAGCAACAAAGAAAAACATGATGCACTTACATTTTTATCCTGAATTTATCAAATGGCAAAAAATTAACCACTCCATGTGCCACATATTGATAGAACAAAAAAGAGGTTTGTACTTGAAACTGTAAGTCTCTGTCAAGTACAGCATTTTTAAAATTAATTAATTTATTTTTAGTTTTCAACATTCACTTCCACAAGACTTTGAGTTCCAAATTTTGTCCCCATCTTGTCCCTCCCCCCCACCCCAAGATGGCATGCATTCTGAATACCCCTTTCTCTAATCTGCCCTCCCTTCTATCTCTTCCCCCCCTTCTCTTGTCCCCTTCCACTTCTATTTTCCTGTAGGACAGGATAGATTTCTATACCCCATTTCCTATACATCTTATTTCCCAGTAGCATGTGAAAACAATTTTTTTAAACATTTGTTTTTAAAACCTTGGGTTCCAAATTTTCTTCTTTCCTCCCAATTTTTTAAGGTATTATTTTCTTCAGTATTTTTTTGGGTCTCCTTTAGCAAGCTGTTGACTTGTTTTTCATGATTTTCTTGTATCAGTCTCATTTCTTTTCCCAGTTTTTCCTCTACTTCTCTTACTTGCTTCTCAAAATCCTTTTTGAGCTCTTCTGTGGCCTGGGACTGATTCATATTTTTCTTGGAGGCTTTGGATGTAGGAGCTTTGACTTTGTTGTCTTCTTCTGATTGTATGTTTTGATCTTCTTTGTCACCAAAGAAAGATTCTATGGTCTGACTTTTTTTGCCCTGTTTGCTCATGATCCCAGCCAATTACTTGAGTTATAAACTCTTTGTTAAGGTAGGGGTCTGCTTCCACTGTGGAGAATGTACTGTCCCAAGCTTCAGGGGTTTTGTGCAGCTGTTTTCAGAGATACTTCTAGGGACCTGTAAATTTTCAGTTCTTCCAAGGTGGTATGATCAAGGCTGAGGTGTTTACTCTTTTCCTGGCCTGTGCTCTGCTCTGTGAGTGACCACAAGCACTCTTTTCTTCCTTGGAACTATGAGGAGGATTTTCTCTCATCACCACTACAAGCTTCACCACACCAGCACTCCTCCTCACCCCACAACCACCACCCAGAACTGTGACCCAAATCCAAGCATAGACAAAGCAAGAGAATTCTGCCTCAGCATCAGCAAAGAGATCTCTGCAATCCCTCTCTGATAAGCCACTGGATTCCCTCTCAGTCTGTGGGCTGGAAGCTCCAGAAGCAGCCACTGCCCCGGGGCTGTGCTCAGGGACTGGGGCTGGGACCATGCTTCTCTCTCTCGCCACAGTCACAGAATTTTCCCACTGACCTTCCAAGTTGTCTTTGGTGTTTGTGGGTTGAGAAGTCTGGAAACCACCACAGCTGCCTGTGATTCAGTCCTCTGCTCCAGGTTTGCTGAGGCTTGGTGTTTCCCTGTGCACCCACGCCAAGCTGCATTCCTCTTCCAGCCCGGCACAATATACCTTTCTGATATACCAAAACATCCAGACTGTCTTGGGCTGTAATTTGTTTTACTCTGTCTTTTTGTGGGTTCTGCTGCTTTAGAATTTGTTTAAAGCCATTTTTTTTTACAGGTATTTGGAGCGGTTTGGGGGAGAGCTCAAGCAAGTCACTGCTTTTACTCCACCATCTTGGCTCTGCCCCAAGTACAGCATTTTTTAAAAAGTATATAGTAAATTCAACTTGTAGCTTTCTTCTCTGTCCTAGTATTGACATGTTGTTGTTCTTCAGTCATGTTTCAGTTGTGTCTGTGACCCTATTTGGGGTTTTCTTGGCAGAGATACTGGAGCGGTTTGCCCTTTCTTTCTCCAACTCATTTTACAGATGAGGAAATTGAGGCAAACAGGGCTAAGTGACTTGCCCAGGGTCATACAGCTAGGAAATGTCTGAAACTGGATTTGAACTCAGGTCCTCCTGACTCCACAGCCTCTATCACTGTGTCACCTTGGCATGCCCATATGCTTTGTGGCCCTAGATGAAAATATTGATTCCTACCCCTAGAACATCTTCAAGTTGATTACGGAATTTATCCACAGGTAAATCTAGCTCAGTAAGCTGTTCTACCATTTCAGGCTCAATCTCAGTCATCAGGAAGCCCCCTATTGGCACAATGAGTTTGGTGTGGAATGGTTGACCTTGAAGTAAAAAAGACCTGGGTTTAAGTCCTGCCTCTGACATGTACTGATTGTGTGACCCTTGGTAAGTTTTCTCAGAACTTTAGGCAACACTCTCAAAATCAAAGTTGCAGAGAAGCTGCTGTCATGCACTGATAAAGGAAGCTTCCTCTTCTGAGGTGAAGGAATTAATAGATTGGTAAGGCTCTACTAGTAGCTATCATTTATTGGTAAATAATTTAGATTACACAAATATCTTTATAAGAATAAAGTAAGCATAGGATTAAGTTAGCTATTATGAAACTCCTTCTTTTTTGTCAGGCGATTAAGTGACTTGCCTAGAGTCACACAGCTAGTGAGTGTTATGTGTCTGAGGTCAGATTTGAACTCAGGTCCTCCTGACTTCAGGGCCGGTGCTCTATCTACTGCACCACCTACCTGCCCCTATAAAATTCTTTCTAAAGGTTAAGTGCCTCTTAAGTTTAAGGTTAAGTGCCTCTTTCTAGTCTTAATGGATAAATTCCCCTTTTCTTGAACTCCCTGAAGTAAGATCCCCTTTTTAGTAGTTGAAAATCTATGTTATTCAATCTATAGGCCCCTTTAAAAGTAACGCTTATAATTGCAAAATGCTACAGCTGTTGGGCAAAGATTTCCAAGGCAATCTTACTTGGACAGACAGGTTGATAGACACAGGCCCTAATCTAATAGAATATCAGATTTCATAACGACTCCATGACTTCCCAACATATCAAACACTTCAGATGTTGGCAATAACTCTAATTTGGGTTAGGAAAGCTTGGGAGAAGTAAACTAGTCAGATGATCTGCCTTGTCCAATTCAATTATGTTCAAAACAAGTTTCCTAAGATTGCTATAATTTTTAATTCATCTTTTTCTGTTATAAAAATAAGCTCTGTAGATCCCTCCTTTGTCCCTGACCTCTGAGATCAGTAGACTTGATTTGATTGCAAATGCTAGCTTTGCAAATAAATCATTATACTCAAAAGCTTTGTACCTCAGACTTTTTCCTTTTTTAAATAAGAATTCTAAAGAGGGCTTCTTATACCAATAGGGACAGTCCCTATCCCTTTGCTGTAGGACCCTTTTTACTGTACCAAGGCTGACTTGAATTCAAGTCTTCCTGATTCCAAGGCTGTCCCTCTATCTACTACACCAATGGTGTCAGACTAAAATAGAAATAGGGACCACTAAACTATACACAAGGATCCTTGTGTGCCACATATTGACTTAGAAAACCACACATGTTTATACATTTCTTTTTTTAATTAATATGTCAATAAATTAAAATCAGATAGGAACTAAATTTTCATCTGGTTTGGGCCACACTCAGGAGTGGTGTGTTTGGCACTTCTCTGCTATGCCGTATGCTTCTTAGGTGTCGGGAATGCAAAACAAAGCAGTCCCTGACATTTACTGGAGGAATACAGCATGGACTTAGACAAATAAAGACAAGTTAATTTGAGGAGGAAAAGTACATTGATAACTATGATCAGTGCAATGATTAATCATGATTCCATAATACTGATGATAAACCATGTTTCTCACCTGTTGGCAAAGATATGGTGGACCAGAGCTGTAGAAAAAGACACGTTTTCAGTTACAGCCAATGTCAGGATTCATTTTATGTGACCATACTCATTTTTATAAAGGAAGGCTTTTTTTTGGGCGGGGAGAGTTGTGGGGGGAAGTGGTAGTGATAGTGATACTAAAAAAGGAAGAGAAAAAAAGTGTCAATGAATCATTAAAAAACAAACAGAAGATAGAAGAAAGAAGTTTATGAGGGGAAGCAGTCAAGCAGGGGCCACCATGTTAAATACAAAAATTGTAAGCTGAATGTAGTAGAGATTCGTAGTTTCATATGCAGTCTTTCTTTTTCTTTTCTTTTTATAGGGAAATATTTTTGGCAACACTTACCAAGTTTATAATAATAAAAAGGAAAAATTTTAAATGGCCTTTATTAAACCCTACTGTGTGCAGAGTACTGTGTTAGGCATGGGGGAAATACATCACACAGATAAGTTATGGCCCTGCCTTTAAGGAACCTACAGTCCAGTAGGAGGATGAGACACTAACACAGATTGATATAATGCACAATACAACATTACAAATGCATTCAATACTTACAAAGTGTTATGTGAGATCAGAGGGGAAGATTGTCATCAACTGGGACCGTCCAGGAAAGCTTCCTGAAGAAAGTACTTTTGAATTGGGCTTTAAAGGTTGTGTAGGAATTCAAGAAGTGAAGATGAGGTAGGAGAGTATTCCAGGTAAAGGGAAGAGCTGGATTCTAAGGCATAGAGAGGTTAGAGAACAATGAATGTTGGGGGAAGGCATAGTGAGAGTGCTTGACCTAGATCCTGGAGAGACTCTGGTAGGCAATGTTAGTAATCTCAGACAAACTTGCCTGAACTCATGTCCTGTTGGCTACTGATAAGACAGGGTGTTACTCCTCCCAAGTAACTCCTTGTATTTTAACAAGGTTGGCTGGAAAAAATATCTCTCCTTAAATAAGTAGCAGAAGGAATTTCAGGCTGGTGATAGGGATATTTTTGCTGGGGTGGGGGCAAGGAAGGCTTTGAATTCTCTTCAAGTTATGGTTATCTACTTTGCATATACATAAAACCAGCCTTATCCAGAAGTCTGAGGGCTTTTTCCCATACTTGGGGCTTTTGTATCTGTTTTCACCAGGCATAAGCACTGCCTTCAATCCAGTCTAATCTATTCAATCGACCCATGTTTCTATATCTATTTTCCTATGTGTATCCCCATCACATTGACATTAAGTTAAAATCTGTTTGGATAAATAATCCAAGACAATCTCAAAGGACTCATGATAAACCATGCTATCCACCTCCAGAGAAAGAATTGATATTCAGACTGAAACATACTATTTTTCACTTTCTTCCTTTCCTTCTCTCTTTGTCTTTTCCTTCCTTCCTTCCTTCCTTCCTTCCTTCCTTCCTTCCTTCCTTCCTTCCTTCCTTCCTTCCTTCCTTCCTTCCTTCCTTCCTTCCTTCCTTCCTATCTTCTTGTTCAAAATGAATAATATGGAAATGTTTTACGTGATTGAATCTGTATAATCTATGTCATATTGCTTACCATCTCAGGGAGTGGGGAGGAGAAGGAGGGAGGGATAGATAGAATTTGGAACTCAAAACTTAAAAATGTTAAAAATTGTTTTAACATGTAATTGGAGAAAATTTATTTTAAAAAATCTATTTGTATAGTAGCATATTTGAAGAACTCAAATTAATTTAATTTTTCCATTTAATCCTTGTATCATAGTTGAAAGAAATTAGATGACATATCCAAGGTCATTCAATAAGATGGGAGTAGAATTTGAAGTCTAACCCCACCCCCCAACTTCAGAAACCTCTTCATTTATGGAAAGAAGGAAGAAAACAAGCATTTATTAAGCACTTACTATGTGTCAAGAATTATGCTAAGTACTTTACAAATATTATGTAATATGATTTTTATAAACAGTGTCTCATTGATGTATTGAATTATAATAAGGGTGCTCTGCAGCCAGCTCACATTGGCTAGCAAGAACCAGTTGTAAAATTTTCAGCATGAGCATGTACAGCTCAGACATTGGCAAATGCTACGAATTGGGGCTTGATATATTACTTTGTTAATTGTCTAGATTTAAGAAAGTGATAGAGAAAGTGTTAATAATTCAGATGAAAGTTAATGTAGTCTTGCATTTTTGTAGATCCAGTTGTTAAACATTTAGTAACACCCCCCAGCTATACTCTCCATTTTGTCTTTTTATAACTTTTCCCTGTAGACACTGATTTTTTTTTTGCATGTGGAATTCTTATCCAATAACAAATAAAAGATCTCTCTGCTTCTCTAGAGGAATTTCCCTTCCTCAAATTTTGAAGTGTATTAGACCCTGCCAATTTTTAAGGCCCCAAGAAAGGGCTCGTTAAGTGTTTTATGTGATGCTCTTTAGAGTATTAAGTTAAAAAGCTTAGTAATAAAACAATTGGAGTTAATCAGTTGAATAAAAAACAAGGAAGCTGTTTTGTTTTGTTTTGTTTTTATCAAACTGGCTAACAGAGACCTCATAGTCATTAGAAACAAGAACTCTGTGTTATCAGAAAGACAAATCTGGAAAAGGTTGCTGGCAAACTTATGACAGTTTGAAATAGCTATTTGAGAAAGTGAGGACAGTAAAGATTAATTCATAATATTACCAACATGACTATTTTCAGACAAGGACTTCTTGTAAAAAAATCAGAGAAGGAAGAAACTGTGGACTGTTTGACTTGAACCTGTCACCTTATTAGCAAAAGAGTAATTAGTTAGTATAATCAGGGCTCACATGGTGCTCCTTACTTCCACCTCCTGAATGATGCTTGAAATACCTTTAACTATGGGCAAAAGCATTTAATCTCACAGTTAGAGCTAAGAATAAATATACAAATAGGCCTAAGAAACATAACTGAGTTGACAGATATGGAAATTAACATTATTGTATAACTTGAGAGTAGGTTTTGATAAAAAGGGGCCTGGGAACCCAAATAGAGCAGGGGCAAAGAGAATTCAAGTAGAAGACTTTTTCTGATTAGTTGCCCTGGGAATTAATCTTAATAAGCCTACAAGCAACTTTTTCCCATATTTGTCACTCTGATAATGGAAGAATTCTCATTTTAGATATCTTTGAGGCTAAGTTAGACTTCTTGCTAAAACAGTCTTCTCATATATTTTACTACTAATTAATATTCAACAAATTTTGCTTGTTTCTCATTTTTTCAGGACTGATCCTAATTATAACCTTCTTTTCCTGAACCAGAAATGTGTGGTGAAATTATTATTAAAATAATTTTAAATAATTATCTTTTGTTTTCATGCAACCCACATTTCCCTCTGTGTGCCTCCCTTTCCTCTTCCAAGGGAATACGCTCTCTCTCTCTCTCTCTCTCTCTCTCTCTCTCTCTCTCTCTCTCTCTCTCTCTCTCTCTCTCTGCTGTTGGCTTTTTTTATTTTTTAAATTTATTTTCAATTCAGAGAACAAAACAAGCATTTCCATAACACAGTACAATAAAAAGATGATTGCACATGAAATTACAAATCTACCCTGTACAACTTGCTATTCCCTCCAAATGTACAACGAAGTTATTATGTAAATTTCCTTTTTTCCCCTTTTTTCCCTTCCCTCTAAGGGAGCCATCTCTTATTTTAAAAAAAAAGAATGATAAAGAAAAAACCCAATTCAGAAAAACTGACATGAAAAAAGTTTGACATTATATGCAGATTTCCACACCCCTAGTCCCTGACTGATGCAAAGATGAGGTGTGTGGGGGGGAGGTAACTTCTCTTATTTCTTCTTTGGGGCCAAATAGTCATTTTAAATTTTTGTCAATTTTCAGGGAGAGGAGCATTTTTGTTTTTCTTCCCATTTACATGTTAAAATTATTGAGTATGTTGTTTTCCTAATTCTGCCTGCTTCACTTGGAATCAGCTCACATATTTTCCCACACTTCTTTGTATTTTTCACATTCATCCTTTCTTATGGCTCAGTAGTATTCTATGACATTGATGTACCACAACTTATTTAGCTATTAGCCAATTGATGGGCATCTTACAATGTTTTGAGCTCTTTTTTGTTTGTTTTTTGTTTTGTTTTGTTTTTTTGGCTAGGCAATTGGGGTTAAGTAACTTGCCCAGAGTCACACAGCTAGTAAGTGTGATGTGTCTGAGGCCAGATTTGAACTCAGGTCCTCCTGACTCCAGGGCCAGTGCTATATCTACTGCACCACCTCACTGCTCCTGAGTTCTTTTCTTATACAAAAAGTGGGGCTATAAATATTTTATATACATAAATGTTTTATTTCTGTCTTTGGCTTCTTGGACATGTATGCTAGCAGTAGGATTTCTATGGACATTTTAGCAAATTTCTTTTTCATATTTTTTTTCTAGAATAGATGGAGCAATTCACAGTTCTACCAGCAGTGTATGTATGTGTTTGTCTTTCCATAGTCTAACATTTCTATTTTTGTCATTTTTGCCATTTTTCAGAATGAGGTGAAACCTCAGAGCTGTTTTAATGTACATTTCACATATTATCAGTGATTTGGAACATTCTTTTATGTGGGTATTAATTGTTTGAAGTTCTGCCAGATATGAAGGCATAAATCTGTGGAACCTGTTACTGGGCAGGCTAAGACTGGTGGATTGTTTGAACTTGGGAATACTGATCAGGTCAAGGCTTCTGTGGCTATTAGCAGAGGCACTTAGGCTATAAATAATTGCTATCCTTTCAGTCTGAGTGAGGTAGGGAGAACCAGTCTCAAAAAAGTTTGTGATTTTTTTCTTTTGAAAACTGTTTAAATGTTTTGAAAACTTATCTAGAATAGTGTTTGGCTTTATATATTTCTGTAAATTTTATTTTGGACGTCTTAGAGATATTTCATGCAAAGATTTTCCCCAGGCTGCTTTCCTTTTTAATTTAGTTATGTTAATTTTGTTCATGCAAAAACTTTTCAAGTTTATGTACTGAAAATGATCTATTTTATTCTATGTGATTACCTCTATCCCTTGTTTGGTTAAGAATTCACCTTCTAGGTATTTGCTATGATTGTTTTATAATTTTTTAATGGTGTGATCTTTAATCACTTATCCATTTTGAGTTCATTGTGGTATATGGTGTAGGATGTTGGTCTAAACTTAATTCTGCCAGACTGCTTTCCAGTTTTCCCAGTAACTCCAGTAAGTAGGGGATTATTTTTTCAAGCAATTTATATTTTCAGACTTAATGAATAGTGAATTATTGATTTCATTTTTTTCTGATTTTTCCTTGACTACTCTGTTCCACTGATCTACTTTTATATTTTTTAATCAGTACTAAATAATTTTGCTAATTGATTGATAATATAATTTGAGGTCTGGAAGTATCTTTGGAGGAGATTATTGCATTTTAATCATGTATATATGAGAATGTCTGAATGAATTTCATCCAGAGAAAATGAAAGCCTTATTGGAGGTCATGGTAAGAAATAGTAATCTAAGAGAGAAATAACTGTAGGGAAACACAGGTTTAGACATTACACCTAGTTGTTTGAGTTTTAAGGAAAATATGGAAGTTAGGGAGCAGTAAGAAGGAGAGCTGCATTAGACTGATGAACAAGTCAGTCAGTCTTTGGATTTGAATTAAGAAGCGCAAGAAGTGACTATGTGGGAGACTCAGACTTTTGCAGTAAAGTGAGGTTTATTTAAAGGGTACACAGGAGCAGGTATCATGCAGCAGCCTCTTTCACTAGCAGATTCAGCCACAGAAGACCCTGAATAGAAGACTATAGCCATAAGCCAGGCATAAGGTGATGAGGGCCTAGTGTCATGGTGGTGGCCACATTGGAAGAAAGAAAGGGGTGTATACAAGAGGTGTTGAAAAAGTAGAAATGATAGGACTTAGTAACAGAAAGGATATGGTAATGAGAGAGAATGAGAAGTTGAGGATTATACCTAGTTTGTGTGCCTGAGTGACTGGGAGAATGATGATGTACCCACCAGTAATAGGGAAGTTGTGAAGAAGTGGAAGGAGAAATTGAAGGCAGGGAAAGATAATAGTTCAGTTTTGTGCACATTGAGATGTTTACAGGACATCTTGTCCAAGATGGCCAATAGGTAATAGGATATGTGAGACTAGGGGTCAAGAGAAAGGTTAGGGAAGGATAAATACATTTTAGGCTCCACAGCATAGAGATGATAAGTGAAACCATGTGAGCTGATGAAATCACCAAGTGAAATAGCATAGATGGAGAAGATAAAAGAGCCCAAGACATATATTGGATAATGCCCAATCTGGATGAAGATCCAGGAAAGGAGACTGAGAAGGAGTGGTCATATAAGCAGGAGGAGAATCAGAATGGTGCCATTAAAGCATAAAGAGAAGAGAATGTCAAGGAGAAGAGGGTAACTAACAATGTCAAAGGCTGCAGAGAGGTCAAGAATGCAAATTGGGAAAAGGCCATTAGACTTGGCAATTAAAGGTCATGAGTAAATTTGGAGAGATCAGTTTCAGTTGAATGATAAGGTTGGAAGCCAGACTTAGAGCAAAAGACAAGGAAGTGGAAGCACTTTGAAGCATTGATTATAAATGGCCTTCTTAAGGAATTTAGCTATAAAAGGGAGAAAAGATATATGATGATTGTTAGCAGGAATAGACAGATCAAGGGGGAGTTTTTTTGAGGATGGGGGAAATATGGGCAAATTTGCAGGCAGTAGGGAAGCAGCCAGTGAGTGGATAGGGAGAGATTGAAAATTAGTGAGAGAATGGGAATGACAGATGGAGGCAATTTGCTGGAGAAGATGGGATAGAATGAGATCATTGGTACATATAAAGGGGTTTGCCTTGGTAAGGAACAGAGTGGCCTCTTCATATGAGACAGAAACGAAGAAGGAGATAGTTGCAGAAGGTATCCAGGTGATGTGAGATGAGGAGAGGAGAAGAAGGAGATCTTGGGGAATAGCCTCATTTTTTTGTGAAATATGAGAAATATGAGACAAATTGGGAGAGGAGGAGCCATAGTATGCTTGAGGTAGGCTCAAAAGGCTTGGAAAAGCTACTGTGTTGAGTGGGATGGTGGATTGATTAGGGCTATGTAAAAGGATTGTCTTGCCACATTGAAGGTCCAGTTGATGTTATTTAGCATAAAGCTGTAATAGACCAAGTCGGCATACTTTTGTGATTTTCTTCAGTTTCATTCATCAGCATGTGAATAGGAGTGAAAGCAGCAGACTCTGGGATTAATCTCAGATTAGGATTTGGTGAGGTGGGATCTTAAACAGGATGAAGGGTTAAGAGACTCAAGAGAAGAGGACAGCATAGAGTGTGAACTGGTTCACACAAAGGGGAGGAGAGTGTAGCCAGTGCAGACCTGAGAAAGAACTAAAGAGTAGAGAGATTAGAAGTCATCGTGAAGTTGAAGAACAGGGTTAAGGGTTATGAGGCAGAGAGAAAGGGACAATGACAAAGTATTATGATCCAATAAAAGAAAGTCAGAGTTCATGAGCACAGAAGTGGACCACTTGTGGGTGATGCCAAGGTCAAGAGCATGACCATCTCTGTGTGCAGCTGAGGTGTGGTAGAAATCAAAGGCTTTCAGACTATTCATTCCAGGCTTAGAAGATAGACAGTACAAAAGCATAAAGATGAGAGATGGAGAGAGAGGGCTAGTTTAGCTGGATCACAGAATGTGTGAGAGGTGACTAATGTGGGCATGCTGTGCTGGACAGTCCTTTGCCAGTGTCTCTCTTGTCACACAATCAATTCCAAAGCTCTTCAAAGAGACCTTGAGGGTGTCCTTGTATCACTCCTTCTGACCTCTGTGTGAGTGCTTGCCTTGTGTGAATTCTCTGTAAAATAGTCTTTTAGGCAAATGTACATTTGACATTCAAACAATGTGGCCAGCCCATCAGAGTTGTGCTCTCTGCAGTGGAGTTTGAGTGCATGGCAGTTAGCTTGAGAAAGGACATCAGTGTCTGGTACCTTATCTTGCTAAGTGATCTTCAGAATCTTCCTAAGACAATTCAAGTGGAAATGATTCAGTTTCTTACCATGGTGCTGGCATATTGTTCAGGTTTCACTGGCATACAACAATGAGGTCAGCATGAGGGCTGTGTAGACCTTCAATTTGGTAGGGGTCTCAAACCTTTCAGTGTGTTGGGGGGTATAAAACCCAAATATGTGAAGAGCTCCCCAGGCAGAATAGGTGGATGAGAACAATTTGTTCCAGTAGCCATAAAGGCAGCTGAAGCAAGAAATGTAAAAGACCTATGAAAACGGTTGTATTCTTCTAAGGAACAGGCTAGCAGAGGAGCATGAGGGTAGGACAAAGTGGTGCTGCAGCCTTGGTGTGAGAAAAGGGTGGTGAGAGTGAAGTGCAGGGAGCAGGCTTCTTCGGGGGAGTAACTTAACTGTCTCAGAGAATCCAAGAAATTAAATGTTGGAAGGGGCCTCAGTGGTCTTCTGGTCCAACCAAATACACAAAAGGAACTAACTATATACCTAACAAATGGTCATCCAAACTTTGCTTGAAGACTTCTAAGGAGGGGGACCCCACCTTAGCATGCCCTCAAGGCAGCCCAATATACTTTAGGGCAGCTTTAATTGTTAGGAAGCAATATTTAAACAAACAGGAAACAACTAGTTTCTGATGTGGTAATTGTTTGTGAAATCAGTAGTCTGTGTATAGTCAGACCACCAACTTGTAGAGCAAAGATCAAAATCAATGCTACACCAGAAGAAAGAATAAAATGAGAAAAATATGACATATAATTGAAAGAACTGATACATGTGAAGTAAGCTATCCTCCTCCCTAAGATGTTGTACACCAGTTTATTTTCCAAACTGGTCTTGGTCTTGGCTGCCATATTTCTTCATTTGTCAAGAAAATGAAGTGGTGCTGACTGAGGTAGTTTCTGGTCTCCTTTGGTCTATTTGTTATGTCAGTGGATTTACATACATTAAATTTCTTTAGATCCTTTGTTTTGATGTCTCTTTTATTTATTTATATATTTATTTATTTATTTTATTTTTCAACAACAGCTTGTTTAAGGATTTTTTTCCTCATCTCTTTCCAGAGAGATAAGCCAGCTGCCCTCTCATAAAACAAAGACCACACCTCATCACAACAACAGAGAAAATATCGGTATCATAGATGGAATGGGAGAACTTCATCAAAACAGTACCTGTGTCTAGTCTCAAGGCTTACTTTCCCTGGCCAGGTTTGGCCACCTTGCTTGGCCTTCCATGTACTATATCTGTATCAATTGATAATTACTTTAAAAAATTTTAAAGCAATAGCACTTAGAAAGTCCATTACCAAGTCAGAACTTTTGGCTAGTATGATCCAATTAATTCAATTGAAGAAATTTTTTTAAAGACAATTGGGGTTAAGTGACTTGCCCAGGGTCACATGGCTAGTGTCAAGTGTTTGGTCTGAGGTCGGATTTGAACTCAGGTCCTCCTGACTTCAGAGCTGGTGCTTTATTCACTGCGCCACCTAGCTGCCCCTAAAAAAACATTTTTAAAGCACCTACCATAGCATATAGCATTGTGCCAAGTGCTAAAGGAGATTACAGGGAGAAAAATTTCATAGTCCCTATCCCCAAGGAGCTCACAATCTATTAAGGGGTTAATGTATGCATACAAATAACTATAATACAAATGAGAACATGCTAAGTGCATAAGAGAAAGAAATCAAATGAAAAGAAGTGAAAGATTAGAGAGAGAAAGATCACTCTTAGCAGAGAAGCCTTCATAGAGAAAGCAACGCTTCCTCTGGGCTTTTGAAGAATAGAATTTCATCAGACATTGAGAGATGATATTTTAAACAGTAGATCACTTAGTTTTGTGATAATGCTGGAATCAGACACTCACAGACTTTAGCTGGTTGTTAACTTGTATTTTTTTCCAATGGCAAGGTATGGTTTTGAGAATTGGACTATAAGGCAGAATTCACACTTTCTAATTGTGGTGCTTGGAGAAGACTTTTGAGAGTGCCTTAGACAGCAAAGAGGTTAAACCAGTCAGTACTTAAAGACATCAATTCATGCTATTCATTGGAAGGTCAAATTCTTCAAATACTTTTATTTAAGTGGAAGCTTAAATATTTTGACCACATAATGAGAAGACGGGACTCATTGGAAAAGACCCTGATGCTGGGAAAGATTGAAGGCAAAAGGAAAAGGGGGTAGCAGAGGATGAGATGGAGAGATGGTGTCATAGAAACAATGAACATGAACTTGGACAGACTTCAAGAAATTGTGGAGGCTAGAAGGACCTATGGTCCATGGGGTCACGAAGAGTAGGACATGACTGAACAATAACAACAAGTTACTTCTAGGCTGAGTCCATTGATTCAAGGAAAAGAGTTCAGTTTAAGAAGCATCTTGGGTTAGCCTGGGACGGGTTAAAGCACAAAGAGGAAGTTCTCTGGTTTGAGGGAGGTGCTTAAAATAACTTTTAAAGTTAGAGTAAAAGAAATTGCCTTTCTCCTTCTCTCTTCCAGGAGAACATTTTGCTTTCTCTCTGAGGAAAACAGAAACGGTCTGCTTCTGAACCAGTGCAAATATTAGGCAAGGAAGCCCTTTTGAATCTGGAGCTACTGTCTAACTAGTTCTGTCTAGTATTAGGCTGTTAATGGAGCCTCCCTCCCTGTCCAAGAGCATTAGACAGCTGAATTTTCTCAAATAACTCCCTCCTCTTATACTTTATCCTTCTTTTATCTGTTTATCCCCAAGGCCTTAAAACCAAGATAGTGAGGATTTTGTTTTTTTAGTTTGTTCTGTTCTCAAGGTTACCCTGGGGAGAGGAAAGGAATAAGAAGAGAATCTCTCTAACACTGTCTAAGCATGATTTATTTAGAGGAATTATATCTGGGCATTTTGTTGTTGTCCAGAGGTCATTATGATGCAGCCTGGAAATAACAGATTATGGCAACTTGCTTCCCATAATAATAAAGATAGAGATTATAATATTAAAAGGCAAAACCAGTCCAAAGAACCCAAAGTACTTTCTGTTTAAAAAAAATTAGTGGTTCCTTAGCACATCTTGAATAGGAAGAAACCTCAGGGGTTCCTCTTTAATTATTGTATACCTTTTTTTGGGCTTTTTTTTTTTGTGAGGCAATTGGGGTTAAGTGACTTGCCCAGAGTCACACAGCTAGTAAATGTCAAGTGTCTGAGGCCAGATTTGAACTCAGGTCCTCCTTGGGAGATTCAAGGTAAACATGAATGAATGAACAAAAAAAATGTATTAATTACTTGCTTTGTGCCAGGCATTGGGCTAAGGTTGGTATGCAGATATAAAAAACAAGACAGTTCCTGCCCTCAAGGTGCTTATATTCTAATATGAGAAGACAACACATATGTGAAGAAGGAATATTTTGGACCAGAAAGTTGCAGCGATGGTGAGCAGAGCAATAGGGCAATTCATTTCTTGGGCATTTTTCATATATGAAACTGAACTAGGAATTCTCTTGGTACCTGGAGGAGATAGGAATGGGGAGGGGACAGTGGGAAGATAGTCACCACAGAGAAACTTCAGACCTCAGGACACAATACCCCATGGCAGGGAGATGGAGACCCCGAGATACTGCTACTGGATAGGCCACCAGGAGAAGGAGTCAGGGCCAGGTCACAGAAAACTTACTTGGAGTGCAGAGAAGCCTCCCATCATAGTATTATAGTATCTTCTAGAGCTAGAAGACATATCAGAGATCTTTTAGTTTAACCCCCTTATTTGACAGATGAAGAAACTGAAGCCCAGAATGATTTGGTGACTTCCTCTAAGTCCCACATATAGTAAATGGCAGAGCTGGGAATTGAACTCAGGTTCTAAGAGTCCAAATTCATCACTATTTCTACCATATCATGCTGGTTGGAAGGTGATATTACTGCTGAGCCAAACGACCACCATTGGATGGAAATGTGCCCCACCAACATTGTCACCCTTGGGCAAAGTCCCAGTTACCCTGTGCTCATTGTGGCCCTTTTCACATATAGCCCTGTTCCTGGAATTCCCATTGATTTTGAGATTCATAGCCAAATTCTGGGTCTATGAGTATTCAGCTGGACTCTAGGGGGATTGCTTGTTTACCAAACTATAGGTTTAGACCATGGCAAGATTGTAAAGTGAGCCAATGTCATTCACATCCTCTTTTGGGTGCACCTCCCTTTCCCCCGTCCACTTTTAATTAGTTTCCTTTCTTTCCACTCCTCCCCCATCCCATTACTCATTACCTTCATTCTGTGAAGAAGAGAGGGAAGGAAAGGAGGACAAGGAAAAGGAGGAATTGGGGCCATCAACGTCTTGGTGAAGATGAAGAGCTACTCTTTTTTATGAAGAGTATGAACCCCTAAAGGATTTGTAGAAAACCATTTTTGGAGGCATTTGAAAGTTTTATTGAAAAATTAAAACTTCATAATGTGAAAATATGCTTAATAGGAATGTATATGTATCGCCTATATCAGATTGCGTGCCATCTTGGGGAGGAAGGTGGGAAGGGAAGGGGAGAAAAATTTAAAACTCAAAAGCTTATGGAAGTGATTGTTGATAATTCAAAAATAAATTAATTTTAAAAAAGAAAAAATTAAAACTTCATTGCTTATCATTATCATTCTAATAAGTTTTCTAACAAGTCAGAACAGTCTGTTTCTTGAATAATTTCACATATTTTGCTCTTAATAACTTATTCTAAAATTTTGAGCTTCCCTCAGGTACCTGGCATTCTCTGTGTCTATCTGTCAGAGATATCGGGCTAATCCTAAATGCTTTAAAGAAGGGCTCCATGGCACAAACACTGGATGTTTTCAGCTTTCTTTAATAGTTATCCTTTCCCAAACTCATGGATTAGGTTAGGGAGCAATAGGAATTCTCTCCTGACTGAAAATCACCAGACTCCAAAACAATGCCTGCCAAAGAGGGAAAGAGGGAAAAGAGTCACTTTGGGAAGGAAATGACTAGTCATGTACCCAATGGAAGTCAGATTTAGGGATCGGAAAATCTAGGTCATGTATTCCTTTCCACAAATTAGACTATGGAAACACAAGAATACAGAGAATATACCTTATATTTTCATCTTAGGTAAGTTGCCAGGAAATATTCTCCTGGGGGAAGTACACTTGGGATAGATGGGAGGCAGCTCCTTTCAAAGGGGAAAATCTCAAAACCAAATATTCAGGATTGGGAACTGACTGGCTTTCTTCTTCCAAATAAATATATCTACCCACTGGGGCCTGAACTTGAACCTCAAGCCTTGGATTACAGAATTACTCCTAGAGGCTTACTCTAGAAAGGACTCAGTCTTTACTAAGTGCTGAGGTCAGAAGGTACCACAAATACTGCCTTGAAAAATACTTTCCCTTCTAGGCCAACTGTATCACCAAATTTGAACTCAGGAAGATGAGTCTTCCTGTCTCCAGGCCCTGTACTCTATACACTATGCCATTGCACTGCCCAATCATGTATTTGCTATTACACTTAAAAATCAACAGATGCCAATTGTAGAATCACAGTAATTTTGAGCTAGAAGGGAGGCCATCCTATCCAATTCTCTCATTTTATAGATGAAGAGATTGAGACCCAAAGTCACATAGATCCTAAATGAAATGAGCAGTATTTGAACCCAAGTCCTCCACACCCAAATTTAGAGCTCTCTCCAACATTACCAAATCTGTTAAAGACCACACAGAGTTTAAATAGTAGAGTCGAAATTCAGACCCAGGTCTCCCAAGTTATAGTTCTGTGTTCCTTCCATCACATCAAAACCATTTATGGATTCTGGCTAAGATTTGGGGAAATCATCTTTAGCTGAGCATTCATCTTTGCCTTTAGCTCTTTCTCAGTCCTACACAATTCCATTTCTCTACTTAGTGAACTGTATGCAAATGTTTCATGAGGTCACAGAATTAGGGATGTGAAAGACCCTAAAGGCCATTAAGATCTAAACCCCTCACTTTACAATTGAAGAAACAGAGAGGTAAAATGACATCCAGCCACAAAGCTAATGTCTTAGGCAGGATTTGAACCCAGGTCTTCATGATTACAAGTCTGGTGCCCTGTCCACCATATCATGCTGCCTCTTACAAAAGGGAACTGTTTACCTAGAGCTATCACATGCACATATCCAGAAAACTTTGGAATTTTGTCATAGGATGAATTCAAACTTTTTTTTAAAAGCCCTTCCGAGCAAAAGATTATTCATTATTTTTCTGGACCCCTTCACAGTTATGTCATTCTTTCCTGTAAGGAAGTTACCCACGCAAACTAGAACCACCCAACCCAAGCTGGGCAGGACAAATTGTTTCATTCTATGCCTCTCACTTTCATAGAATCACCAAGAAATGAAGCCTCAAACAGCAAAATGGAAAATGAGATAAGAGGGCAAAACCTTTCCAAGACACTGAAATCAACAAATTTTAGTGACTGGCCAAAATAAAATTTTGCAGATCCTGGGTGGTTCTGGGACTTTGGTTTGACATTGAATGGAGATTTAGTGTGATCATGAGGGTGAAACGCAGGCAATTAGCCACACAGTCAGCCAGCTAATGGTAATGGAATGAGCTGCAGGTGTCCTAGGTGACTGCAATTGGAAACATCTCTCTCAATTAAAAAGACGAACTGGCAAACCACTCTGCCTAAGTTCTCCAAGGAGAACTTTTTTATTTATTCATTTTTCTCATGTATACTCTAAAATGTTCTTTCTGCAAAACAGCAGTGAGCCTGGTCAGAGCTGCTCGAGAATCCACAAGGATCTTCGGAAATGTTGCCATAGAATTTAGCTAAGCTAGTCACAGAGCTTGGTCCTGATCTACTAAAAGGTACAAGGGCCTGGTTGTTAGCCAGGAGTCACTAGAAAAGCATTCAGAAAACTAGACACAGTAAGGGTAACAAAGGTGCAGAGTCTATGGAAGAAAAGGGGTTTCAGTATACTCAACTGTATGTACAATTTCAGAATTCCTTTTAGAGACAGGAAAATGATCCATAAGTGATTATTTTTAAGGGCACTCTAATAGAAATGCACATGTCACTAAATTTTACTCTTTTCTCTTTGGCTCACAAATACACTAAAATACCATAAACATTATTTCAAACTTACTTCAGTAATATAGCAATAAGATACATTACAAATGGAAGAAAATACAAGACAACTCTTAACATGGTAAATCTCTGCATATAAATAAAGCAAATATTTCATATACCTACAATTGAACAGTTATTGAAACCATTACGTGTGTTCCTTCCCCCACCACAGTCATTTAACAATAATATACACAATCTACACAAAGTAATCTCTAAAAATACAGCAAGAATATATCTATTGACAAGGACTGTGCTACTACTGTCCCCTACTATGACACTAATGGAGAGGGTGTGGCTATTTGGGCAGCAGATGGTGACTTTCCCAGAGCTATAATTAGCAGTTATGGAGCTCAGGGAAAGCACCACAAAATACCTGTGCCTGGGGCAAGCAGTAAGACAAATTCACCTAGGGTAGGTGGGGTGAGTGTGAAGAAGACCTCCCTTGGAGAAAAAACTTAGGTATCAAGACACAAGATCTCCTCCTTTTGGAGGAGACACCCCAGGACCCCTTGAAGCTACTGCTGGTGAGGTCATCACCTGGAAATGGAGTATAATGTGGCTTGAAAGAAGCTCACCTGGGATTCAGGCCAACTGGGGGAGGGAGCTACTGTCCTCTGACAGCTTCCTATTTTGACTAATTATTCTTCCTAAATAGGTGCTGAGGTCAGTTGTTTCTACTTGATGAAGGAATGCAAGTGCTGTCAATGCCCTGTAAATGTTAGCATCCTGTGACAAAGCCTCTCTTGCTCCTCCTTAGTTATAGCTCTGGCTTTTCCTAATTGATTATGTCAGGCAGGAGAGACTAACAGAAGGTAAGATTAAGTCCTGCTAAATAGTAATTTCCTTTGTAATTACAGAACTACAGTTTTATAAAAGCTTCCCTGTTTTCATTTGGCAAGCTGGTTTGCAGCACATTACCCCCTCCTCAGTGACTGTTGAAGGAAGAATTGGCTCTCTGAAAGTGGAAATCATGCTGCTTATTACTAAAGTCCTACTCACTATACATATATATATAGTTATATATAACTGTACATATATACTGTAAAGAATTTTTCATCTGCAACTTCTTTTAAGACCTATTAGTTTCCTGCTAACTACAACAAACAGGCTTAAATAAGGTTTAGCAGTACATGTCACAATTATATATTTTTTCTGTCTCAGTAAAATGGCCTATATGTTTTCAGCAACTTACAGGGATTTGTTCTAGAGTGCCATAGGAGAATGGAACATTTAGAAAGGAAACTTCCATGAAATGTATTCTGGAGAACTGGGTGTGAAGCAGCCAATTCTGGAAAACAGCTCATGAAAGCAAGAAAAGGTTTGCCAATTGTTATTACAGATCCTGCCCCAATCTTTCGATTTCCTCAATGAGGAAGTCGATGTCAGACTTGGTGGCTGCTGGATTTGAGATAACCATCCGGAAGAAGTTGGCTTTGTCTCCCTGAGGCTGATATCCCACCATAGTTGTACCAGACTCCATCATCAGAGCTTTGATCTTCGGTGCCACCTTGTGATAGAGAACACAAAACAATACATAAGGCCAACTTTAAGATCTCTTTTTTGTTTGTTTTGAAATGTTAGTCATTTTAATTTTTTTTTATTCTTAACTTGACAGACTGAGGGGCTCAAATTAAATCAGTGCCTGAGGTCCCTTCCATCTGTGAATCTACAAACACAAACATTTCCATATTTAAAGAATGGAAAATGAGGATTATATATGAAACTGAAAATCTTTATAAGTAAAGCTTTTGTTTTTGATAATAATATAATAACAGTGTTAAGTGACTTGCCCAGGATCACATAGCTAATAAGTGTTATGTATATAAGTTGGATTTGAACTTGGGTCCTCTTGAATCCAAGGCCAGTACTCTGCTACACCACCTAGTTGCCCCTTTAAAAATGTTTTTCAAATGAGTTAGTACACACACACACACACACACACACACAGAGTACTTGGAAAACCTTAAAACCCTATATAAATGCTAACAGCTATTGTTATTAATAACAATAATAAGTAATAACAAATAATTTAACACATTTGGGGTATGGTGGGGAGTTTGGAAAGAGCAACCTGGCTAAAAATACCTTTGCTATTTTTTTAAACATGGACAAGAATAAAAAGAAAAGGCAAATGCTAAAAATTCTTATTTTTATAATGGCTGATGTGCCACAGAAGAGGCAGTGTGCCATAATGGATAGAATTAGGAAGACTTGGATTTAAGTCCAGCCTCTGACAAACACTGGAAAATGTGTGATCACAGACAAAGACTTTCAATGTCCCAATTCAGCTTAGAAAACTAAGATGATAAGTTAAAAATGAATTGTTAATCTTCATTGGTAGAGGGAGTTTTCACATTGGTAGTTTCTTACATCAATTAAAATACAATCTGGACCAAATATGTACATTTATTTACATATATATGTTTCTACATTTATGTCTATGTCTGTGCCTATGGTCTAACTAACTATACAAGAAATCCTCTGCTGGTCTTCCTCTTGTACCACATTGGGTCAGGAAAGGAGGTAACCTGGCAAATGTTTAACAACCTTCTCAATTAAAAAAAAGTACACTTTTAAGTTTAATCCCCATTATTAACATTTTCTTTGTCACTTTAAATCTAGACTATCAACAGAACAAATCAAGCCCTGATGTGTAGTATTTGGCAATTCCCAAGGTGTGAATGCTCACACTGACAATTTAACAGTTAGCTCTCACAAGTTGGTTCTAGCACACACCTGGTCAAGCAGTAACCATAGCCTCTCAAGGGCTATGCCACCGAAATAAGAACTGTAGTAGGTTTTTACCAAACTAGAAAGGCTTTGAGTGAGCCTGGAGACTGGTTATGCATGTCTGTTGTTTGAGGACCAGCTAAGCTAAGTATTAAAAGGGCAAATTGCCAAAAGGTTGGCCATCAGGTGATGAATTTTTCAACAATGGCAACTCTTAAGAGGTCAGAATTTGCTTCAATAGACAGATGGGGAAGAAAGCAGATTTTATTTTCAAAATGTTAATTGGAACATTGGAACAGATACCAGTCAGAGCCAAATATGTGGACAGTATCCTAAAAGAACTGCAAAGTATTGTACTACCATAAATATACATAGAACACGGGCCAGGTGCACTATAATATGCTAGTGTACCTGGACCATGCTCTATGGATGCCTCCATTTTCTACTATAGGATAAGAGATCTTGTTTTGGGATGCTCGGTTTAAAAGGAGACCTCATGAATTTAAGAGATCAGCACATCATCAAAGTCAGTTCCAACAATATCTGCTGAAAAAGAGCATCTATCCAAGCTCATGCACCAGAATAAACTGCAGTTATTTAATACAGGTCTGAAATACTACCAAAAATTTGCTCCAGCTAGCCATGTACAATTATAGCCATTTGGAGCTTGACGAAAGCCACACTGTCAGTCTTTGTCTGTGTCAGCCTCCAAAAAAAGCATCTCACTACTGTTACTGATTGGCAGCAGAGAGGACTGGATTTGGAGTCAGGAAGATCTAGGTTCAAACCCTGCCTTAGGCTCTTCCCAGTGTGACCTCAGAAAGTCACATCCTCTCTAAGCCTCAGTTTCCTTATCCGTAAAATAAGGATAACAATGGCACCTACCTCACAGTATTGTGATGAAGCTCAAATGAGATATTACATGTAAAATGCTTTGAAAACCTTAAAGTGCTATAGAAATATTAGCCAACCAATGAAATAATGATAAATATTTATTGGTTGGCTAATTACTATTCCCTAACTCTGAAGTGAGGATAGGATTGGATAAACACAAGAAGGGAGTGGATCCTTATGTCAAATGCTTTTGAGGGATGAAATGGAGCAACATCTGGAAAGTTTTCACAGAGATGCAACATGAAATTTTTGTACCCATTATAAATTGCATAAAAGATGCCTAATATTGGATGGGGTTAACACTGTTCCCCTGGGGTGCAGACAGAAAACTCAGACATCAGCATGAAGTTACTGCTGAAGAGACTGAGGCAGGATAACAGTGCAGGGTGGAGTGCAATTATTTGATAGCTTCCACTTCAGTTGTTCTTGCTGAGTTCTAATATTTCTACCCTGCTAAAACTTGGCAAATACAGTTAGTGCCTTCTAATTCTGTCCTGGGCAGACCAGTTGTCCTGTTCTAGGTATGGCAATAAGTCTTCTCCGTTGTCTTGGAGTTTGTGAAAGCAGTTGGGGGAAGGCTATATGGTAGAGATTGAATGTGTTGACAGAGAGAGAGAGAGAGAGAGAGAGAGAGAGAGAGAGAGAGAGAGAGAGAGAGAGAGAGAGAGAGAGAGAGAATGTGTGTTGGTAGATGGGGAGGTGGGATGGGGAACAATCTAGTTATTTAAGAAATAGCACATTTCTCCTTGTTAGAATGAGGACATGGGATTCTAACTGTAGCACTTATAAAGCTGGTGACATACCATATTTTAACCTCATCAAATTGGTCTATCTTTTCAGTTATATCTATTTCTCTACCTGGAACTTTTAGACAATCTACATTATCTAAGCATACTTCTGAATTATATTCTTGGTTGGCAAATTTGGAAAGAATAAGAACATTTATTGAAGTTCACTGTCATGAAGGATTTGCCAATGGAACTCAACTACTTTCCATTATAGAGATCTCATTCTTTTCTTCTTTTTCCTTCTTCTCACCCCCTTCTTCTACTTTCTTACTCTGTTTCTTTTCCCATCTTATGTATCCTCTTTTACATTTTATTCCTTCCCTGGTTGTAGGTCAATGGTCCCACTGGGGTTTGCTTCATCCCAGCAATGACACCGAGGGCTAATTTATGATTTGCTTTGTTTAAATACTGTGGGAATCCAGACATAGAGACTGACTTTCCCTTCTCTTACTTACCTTAAGGCACTTATGACCCATGAATATTCTTGGTATAAAAGTCATTGTCTTCAAAGGGCTACTCTAAGGCATTTTAAGTTTAACAGACCCTGACTTTACTGCCCTGCAAGGCCTTTGCACTCTGAAGCTGTGACTATCTAATGCCAAATAGTTGAGAAACAAAAAATCCAGTTAGTCTTAACATCTGATTTTGTTTTGTTTTGTTTTCAGTGGCAATGGTTGATTTAATGGAGTGCCTCACTGAACTGAATACTGGTTATGACACCATGTAGACAAAAGGTGACAATATTCTCACAGGTCATTTACCTGCAAAAAAATAAATTCTTGGCTACATAGAAAAAGCAATTTAATTTGGGGTGAATGTTTTCTTAAAGGAATAAAAATACTTCAACTCATCTACCATCTAAATTAAAAACAGGGAATATAAAACTTTGTTCACTGAGCACAACAATTACTAAAAAATACCTTCAGTTTTAGGTTGTGGTCTGTTAAATGCAGAAAAAAGTGAAAAACAGAAGAAAAGTAAGGGAAAAGTAAGGAGATAGGGAAGGAGAGAGAAAGTGAGATGAACACAGGAGATAGAGGGAGAGAAACATACACTGAGAAAAAATAGAAAAAAATGACAGTGAGAAAAAGAGATGGAGGGAAAGGAAGGAACATAGATATAGATACAGACATTGAGAGAATAGAAGCAAATGAGAGAAAGAGATAGAGAGGGAAAACAAGGATCAGACAAATATACATACATACGTACACATATACATATATGTGTATATATACATATATGGATACATATATGCATACACACAGAAGAGAGAGACAAAGAGGAAGAAGGGAAGGGAAAGAAAGAGGAAGAGAGAGGCAGATATAGGGAGAGAGAGACATTGCCAGAGCTCATTAGGTTTTTGAGGTAAAGGTCAAAACCCTTCAGTTCATTTGAGCATTTGAGTTTTAGTGTTAGATACTCCCTTTTAAATTTTAATTAGCTACTTCACTACTTGTTATACCTCTTCAACAACTCTAGTCCTCAAAACTTGAGAGACTACTCTGTTTGTTATAAGAAAGCAATCCACTAGAAAGGAAATGGCTATTAATATAGAAGACGTGACCAGAACAATTATCACCTTGAGGAACAGATTCAATCCAACTAAAGGCAGAATTTGATTCTCATTCGGCTATAGAACTGTTTGAATAGAGGGCTGGATTGTTTGCTCTGTGGCTGTACTTACAGGTTCAAGCAATGTTCTCAACTAGATATGCAATTCTTTTTTGGTAAGTAACTGAAAATTCAAATACTGAGCCAAGTTTCCATCAAACTTTCATCTCATTCTCTTTTGTTGTTATTGTTCAGTCTTGTTCAGTCATGTCCAACTCTTTGGGGTTTTCTTGCCAAAGACAGTGGAGTGGTTTGCCATTTCTTTCTCCAGCCCATTTTACAGATGTGGAGAGATGAATCCTGGCTATGTTCCAAGTGGGACTCCCATGAATACTGAAACTGATGCCTTACTAAAGCTACAGAGTTGAGTTGACCTTAAAACAAAGGTTAAGTTCCCTTGTAACAAGGGTAACTCAAAGAAGAAAAGTGAGCTATTCAAAAATCTTCGATGAAGATGAGCAGAACCATCATATGAGAACAAGCTAACCCTAGGCTGCTGGAGAGAATGCTGAAGGGTAGATGATAGATTGTATGTACTCCATACCCTGTGAAGTTTTTCTCGTCTCTCATCACTGTCTGGGATCCCCCTGAGGCTTTGTGGAATGTACCAGAAGCAAACATTTGTGTGCTCAGGCTGTGGAGACAAAAACAATGATGCAGTAAAGAGTATGAAAATCTAAGGAAAGGTTTTCCCCAACCCAAAATTCTTACTTAAAGTCATAGATGAAGTGGGAGGATCTGCCAGGACAAAACTTTCAGATTTCTAACAGCATGGCACGTTTGAATAAATGCTGATGTACTAAATAGAGTAACACTTAATATCATTATGCAAAACCAGGGAATAAGACATTCCATATGTGAGAATTTTCCCTTCAAGCAATTAAATTTAAAATATATGTATGACAATGTTTGCATGCACACAAATTTCTTGAAAATCTTTTGTAAAAGTTTGATATACTTCCCTGCTCTCTCGTTCCTTCTATATAGTAGGTGATCAATAAATATTTGCAGATTTCACTTTATTTACAATTAACATATCTGAACTTTTTCTTGATGACTCAGAACATGAGTGTGATGGTAAATGTTTGACAACCAGCTCACCAAAAAAAAAAAAAGAGTACACATGACTCACTTTTAAGCTTAATCGGGATTATTGACATTTTCCATCACTTTTTAAAGTCTAGATAAAGAAAATAATAAATCGTGCCCTGATTTGTAAAGTTAACCAGTTTCTGAGGTGCAAATGTTCACATTGATAATTTAACCATTGACTCTCTTGATAATTCAAGCTGGTTCCAGCATGCCTGTGACTCAGAACCCTATTTATGAGAATGCATTTTCGTGTTGCGTTTTAATGCAGTGATGTCCTTAGGGACCATTGGAGTACTTGGAGTTTTCTATCCTTCATTACATGACTTCATGACTACTGTGGGTTTTTTTTTAGTTCTTCTCTTTCTGTTTATCATAGTTTTTCCTACCTCTCTCACACTGTCAATTGTCACTTCTGTCTGCTGTCAATATGTCTGCCCCCTTAAGTTTTTCCTCTTCCTCCTAATTTGCAGTGGTCTCAGAAACTGGGAAACTTGTTAAAATATAGTATGTATAAATATTATATATAAAAAAGTAAATAGTCTCTGAGTGATGGTCTGAGGGACTCTCCTGTGAGTAAAATGCAGCAACTAAGAGTTATTCCCCAATAAATAAGTGGCCAAAAATAATAATTTTCAAAAGAAGAAATATAAACCATTAACAGGCATACAAAATAATGCTCCAAATAACTAATAATAAAGACAAATGCAATTACAACAACTTGAGTTTTTAACTCACATCCATCAAATTGGCAAAGAAGACGAAAGAGTCAGTTTAAAACCCTGTTTCAAAAGCCTTTCTGATGGAGAATATAGTAGCTGTTACTGTCTCTTTAAAATCAGAAAAGCTGAATTATAATTACAACTATAACTGAGTGACTCTATGGAGTCAGGGAGAATGTGTGAGTTTAACTTTGATCTATGAGAATCTATGAGAAATTGTGCCGAAAACCAAGAGAAGGAAGATAAGGAGAGACTTCTTTCTTGAGAAAACTGTCTTAACTATTATTTTATGGAAACATTAATTAAAAAAAAACTTTATGAAGAGTCAGCCCAGAGAGATACTATCAAGAATGAAGATTTGATAAAAGCTAAAAATACATTTTTTCTGTCACATCTGGAGAAAGACTGACAGAGCCCAAGGAGAAAGAAGATGAAGACATCTTTCTTTGTGAAACTATTGTAAATATTGTCTTACAAAGAGGATGAAACTAATTCTTTTGGAGAGATTTGTTGTTCTAAGAATACTAAATGGTATGGACTATACTCTCAGAAGTGAAGTCGTATGTCATCATAATTAGGGCTTAAGGTGACTCTGGCCATGGTGTTTCTCACAGCTAAATACTGTAAATAATTACCCATGTCTTTGTTTTATTATTGACTTTATTGTTAATAAACTATATTATTAATTATAAATGTTTAGTAACCCTAATATTTATTTAATTCTAGGAGATTATTGGATTTAATACAGAAAGAGATTTAAATAATTACCATAGAGAAAATAACTTTCTGTAGTTTAAAATACAAATAATATTTGATGAACCTGAGTGGAAGCTCTAAGAAGACTTGATTAATTAGGAAATAGGTGGAATTTTTTTTAATTCATGAGAAAATATACAAATATACTTCTGGATTATCCTACATTTTAGGATGGTAAGATAAAATATGAGAATGAGTGAGCCAAGATTGGTGATCTGTGTACCCCTGTTACATAGTCAATACTGGAGGAACTCTGATAAATCAGATATACTAATACATTGTCAGTGGAGCAGTGAATTGGTCCAACCATTATGCAAATCGATTTGAAATTATATAAGAAAACTTTTAAAACTATTCATACCCTTTGACCCAGGAATCCTATTCCTGGACAATAATCCCAGTAGTGCAAGAATATCAGTAACAAAAAGAAAGGCGACATTTATACCAAAATAGTCATAGCATCACTTCTTGTAGTAGTAAAAACCCCCAAAACCCCTGAAAACCAAGTGGGTGACCATAGATTGGGGAATGACTGAACAAACTGTGGTTTGTGGGTATAATTGGATGTTGTTGCATTCTAAAAAGCAATGATTATAGGGAATTCAGAAAAATCTGCAAAGACTTGTATGAACTGACACACAGTGAAGAAAGCAGAGCCAGGAAAACAAAATGCACAAAGATTACAGTAATTAAATGAGATTTAAATTAAATTAAGACAATACAATCAAAATTCATATTAAATGCCATTACTAATTTTAGTTCCAGAAGACTGATGATGAAACATTTTTTTCCTCTTGGAGTTAAGGTGGTGGACCACAGGTGTAGAATGTTTAAGTGCATTATGTTTGTTGGTTTCACTTAACTTCATTTCTTCATTATAAAGAAGGGCTCTATGGGGGAGGTGGTTTATTGGGAAATGATTGTGGTGTGTAAAAAATGCAAATAGTAAAACATTTTGAAGTGTAAGAGCTTAAGTGTATAGGTTTTGTGATCTCCTTTGGATATTCAGAGTTCTAAATGTTCTTGGACATTTTATAGTTAAGGTGTTTTTTTTTAATATCTTCCAGATAAACATTTATTTCCTAACTGTATTTGGTTGTGAAATTTTCATTTACTAGAAAATGATCCCATTTCACATCCATTTCAAATTTTAATCTGCATCATGTTGCTCTAAGTTCAGGTTAAAGTTAGCTTTTATCTTATTCTCTTCACAGCGCCAAAGTAAAACCTCATTTTAAAGCTGATATCAGAGGACCCATGTAACATCCCCAATAAACATTCTGAGCTATAGTGAAGAATGTATGATGTACTATTATGTACGTGTGCACATGATTTGATCTGTACTATAATCGAAGGGGTGGTATAATGAGAGACAACACACACATATACACAAACATATGTGCATATATTTGTATGTATGTGGTGGAATTTTTGACAATACCCAAATCAACTAAATGACAAATAAGATCATTAAAGAATAAATTCAAAACTGCATTTTTCTGAGTTAGCCAAGGCATTTTTATTATTCATGTACAAGAAGAGAGAACTGGAACTAAAAAGAAAAAGTTTTGTAAAGGGTTAATTTCAGAAGATAGAAGGAAAGGAGGAGGGGAAAATTAGATTTATCCTGCAGGAGTAAGGATTTGAGTTAGAAATGAATTCCTGATTGTAGAGATTAGGAGAGATGATTACTACTAGCAAGGAAAGATATCAGCTGCCTTTTCCCAGAGCCCTTGAAGAATAGGAAAATAGGTCAGTTTTACAGCTGTCCTAGATGGTTTCTGTGCACACTTTCCCAAAATTAGATAGGCCAGACTAAGTAATCACTGAACATCCTAAGAGGAAAAACTGTTTATGAATGTGCTAGTGTGTCTAATGACGCCACTTCCAATTTGAATTCTGGGTCAACCAAAACAACATCATTAAAAAACACATCCAAGATGTCTAGGACAGTAGTATATATCTTGTGGGATAAATACCAATGAGGAAAACTTAAAAGACTGTTCAGGGTATAATACCTGGCACTCTGGACAAACATGGCCTCACAATAGTCACTAATGGAAACACTCCACAAAACAAAAGCCCTCAACATATGTTATTTATAGTCAGGATAGACTGTGATGACTTACCTCACCATCAAAAACCATTTCAAATTCTTCTCTGTTTTTAATTTTGGCATAGAGATACTCTGCCAAATCCAAGCACTTGTTGACCTGATTTTCAAATCCCACTGTGCCCTGTTTTCAAAGGAAGAGAGATATTAATAGGAATGTATCATCTCCCCATTTATGTATTAAGATCATTGAATCTTAGAGTCAGGAGGAACTTCAGAGGTCACGGTTCAACCTCCCACCTGAAGTATCTCTGCTATTTGAAGACTTTAAATAAAAATACTGGAGCATTAAGTGATTATCTTCATTTGTCAGAAGGCAAAATATTATTTTTTAAAATAATTAAACAGTAAAAGAGAACCCCCAGTAAAAAATCTGACCTTCTGACCTTTGAGATTTTATCTTCCAAAAAATTTCACTGCCCAGTACTGTCAGTCTGAAGTCCTGTTTGCTTTGGAACCTGCCACATATCCCTCCACCTTGGACTTGAAAGTGAACCCTGACCAAACATCCCTTGTTCCCACCCCACCCAAGCAGCTTTGCCAATTGCTGTCACACTTTTGTCTTGATCAGTAGGCAGGTAGGAGAGAGCCACTGGTCTTTGTGCATTTCATGGCTTAGCAGGAATCTCAGATATTTCATTGGGTACAAGTATTGACAAGTAGTCAGACTAGTCCTAAGCACAAGCTTTGAGGGTTAAGCAGAAGTGCAAAGTGTCTGCATGGGTTGGTGTTAACAAAGAGAACAGATAAGCTCTCAGAAGGGCTGATTTGGGGTGGACTAACAAGACTGTATGAAGTTCCACACGGCCAAAAATCCCCATCCTTCAAACTGGCTGGCAGTCCCAGTTTTATGGATTATCCACTTTGCCAATTATCTGTGATAAATGTTAATAACAGGTGAGTGGCCTCAAGGCTACCTCCCCCAGCTTAATGTTATCTACCATGCCCTCAGAACATAGGAATTAAAAGCATTTCTGTCCTACTTCCTGGATTCCCTCCTTGCTTACCTTAGCTTTCCACATCAACCAAAACTTGAAAATGTCCACATGGCGGCCACACTGTATGGCCTTGTCTCCAGTGTCATAGGAAATGTCATACTGCTTATCTTGCTGGAATAGGTACCCTGCACACATCTGATTGCACCCTTGGAGTATGCCCTAGGGGTGGAAACAGAGAAGTATTTGCATATTATGTTGCTGATCTTGTAAAGCATGACTGGATACATGCAGGGGAGGGGACTTGGGATGACACACAGCTTTTTTTTTTTCCACAGCTAATAGTATTGTTAAGCTACTCTATGTTGTTTGTCCCATTAAGGGGAAGGTTACTCTTGGGAGAAGTATAATGCAGAGCTCTCTTGCTTCCTGACTTCCTCTTCCTCTATAGAAACTGTCTTCAGAATATAGCCTCTGGAGTCAGATAAAAAACTAATAATTTAAAGAACTAAAAAATAATAACAGCTTTATTTTGTTCTTTAGGACCAGCCTATTTTTTCCTTTTTTATTTAATTTTTAATTTATGGAATAAAACAAGCATTTTCATAATTTCCATGGCATAATAAATAAGATGATTGCATATGAAACTGCAAATCTATTATATATAGCTTGCTATTCCTTTTAAATATATAATTTAAATAAATTACATGATAAAAGTTATCATGTAAATTCCTTTTTTTCCCTTCTTCCTTACTTCTAATTTTCTGATTTCTTTCACAGAAATGTAAGTCCATGCTAACAACTTGCAGCTAAAGGTTTTTTAATGTAGGAAGTTACCTCATCAGGTAGGGCTATCACCTTTTCTTTCTCACTCCTGTCCTCTTGGACATAGAGATTTTAAATAACCTTTATATCAAATACTCAGTCATCAGTACAACTACAGATATTGAACAAGAAGGCCAGTGACTGCCAGCAAGCAGTCCAGAGCTAATATAAACTTATCCATTTGGCCCATATCTCTTCACGACCTGGCCACTTCCAAGCTTCCCAGTCTTTTTACACAGGATTCCCTTCCATGTTCTCTGGAGTCTAGCCACATGGTCCTCCTTGCTGTTTGACACACACACATACTGTCTCATCTTCTATTTGTCTGTCTTTGTACTGGCCCATGCCTGGAATACCATCTTTCCTCCCCTCTTCATCTTAGAATCCTTGGTTTCTTCCAACACTTGGCCCAAATGTCACCTTGCACATGATGCCTTTTCTGATCCTCTCATATGTTACCCTCCCTCCATAAAACATTATATTCTTTTTAGATATATTCATTCTCTCTCTCTCTCTCTCTCTCTCTCTCCTCTCTCTCTCTCTCTCTCTCTCTCTCCTCACCTCTTCCCTCTCTCTCTCTCTCTCTGTACACACACACACACACACACACACACACACACACACACACACACATGCTATCTCCCACATTAGAATGTAAGGACTGTTTCACATTTGTCATATTTCCAGTGCCTGCCCCAGAGCAGGCACTTAATAAATACTTGTGGATTGGTTAGTAATAGGTTACTGATGCCTACAAAACCTGGTCCTGATCCCATCCAGACAGATTTTTGCTCAGGAACCTCAAAAATCCATGTCTGGAAGGGACAGCAGCTTGGCTGCCTACCAACAGGGGTTGCTAGAGTTGTCTCCAGCTGCTGTAGCACCGACCCCTTTCTTTCCCTTCTCTCCAGCTACCAACACCTTTGGTACTTCAGAGTCATTTGCTGAAAGAAAGCAAACCTTTTCTCGCACGAGAATGGCAGAGCACTGTAACAGAACACCCATCATCTTGTGAGGGTTCCAGGTAACTGAGTTGGCTCTGGAAGAAGAAGAAATTGGTACTTATAAGAGAAGATGCATACAGTGGGGCACAATAAATCATGTTCTTTGGGGAGTCATCACTGCACATACATAAGCTGATATACTCTTCACCCACAACCCTACTTTGATTGAATAAACATGCTTGCGTATGTTTGACCGGTAAACACAGTGTCAGTGCAGTGAGCAAAAAGTACTCTGCCACTTATTACTAGGAAAGTGACTCAGACACCCTTCCTTCTTGTACTTATCCATAAAATGGGATGGTGATGGATCTAACTGCATGTCTATCTCCCTATAATAGCTGACATCTATGTGATGCTTTATGGATATCATCTCATTTGACCCTCACAACAACCCTGGGGGGGGGGGTAGACGCTTTTATTATCCCTATTTTACAAGTGAGAAAACTAAGGAATAAAAAAAGTAAGTGACTTGCCCAGGGTCACACAGTTTGTGCCTCAGGCTGGATTTGAACACCAGGTCTTCTTGATTCCAGGTTCAGTGCTCTATGTACCATCCTAACTAACTGCTCTTACTGGGAGGTATGAGGAAATTCCTAAAAATGCCTATAGCCTAGTCAACCATAAAGTTTTGCTACACAGAAAGGCTATTTAAATGCTAAATGATCACAATCTTACCATTTTCATTGTAACTATAATTTAACAAGCAAGGTCTCCTAGTATCCTAATCAATTATCCAAGACAATTAAGTGACTAAAGAGCACCTTAACCAGGATTTTGCAACATCCCTAAGTGAAATATATAATGATTAAAACCTTGGCACTCTTGCTTCAATGATACACAAGCTTATTTTGTTTGTTTGTTTGTTTGTTTGTTTTAGGCAATGGGGTTAAGTGACTTGCCCAGGATCACACAGCTAGTAAGTGTTATGTGTCTGAGGCCGGATTTGAACTCAGGTCCTCCTGAATCCAGGGCTGGTGCTCTATCCACTGCGCCACCTAGCTGCCCCGATACGCAAGCTTATTAAACATTCCCTGGTGAACCTGGTGGACTCTGCCCCCAATAATCATTGGTTTCATTGAAATGTTTGAGAGGCAGCTAGATGGTGCAGTGGGTAGAACATGGCTCTGGAGTCAGGAGGACCTGAGTTCAAATTTGACCTCAGACCAAACACTTGACACTTGCTAGCTGGGCAAGTCACTTAACCCCAACTGCCTAAAAATTAAAAAAAAGAGAAATGTTTGTTTGACCTTCCCGTACCATGTCCCTTACCCAAAATTCTTAACTTTCTTTTGTTACAGAGGTCCTTTAGTGGGGAAAGTATTTAGTAGATATATTTGTGTCTGCAGAATGTAGATATGGTGTGAATAAATACAGAAACACTGAATAATTCCTTCCTTCAAAAGCTATAATGAAGAAAGCAAATCTATTGTACTTTGCAAAATATTCAGATGACAAGTAATGGATTTTCATCTCATCCCCAGGGGTCAAAGGTTAGAGCCCTGCTTAAGCCATAAGGGCTGCAGAGCCAAGGGGATGGGCTAAGGGTCACTCAAAATGCAAGAGCCCATTCATTCTTTGCACAACAGATTGTCCTACCCTTAAGGAATTATATTTGTCTCATGAAATGTCATAAACTTTTCTGAACTTCCCAGAGATTCTAAATAAACAATATATTTATGCTTCAAATAGAAAATAAGATGATATAGTCAAGGTCTGATTTTTCTTTAGGTAACATAAGCTAACATATATAAGTTTTTGTTTTGTTGGAGTTCAGTCATCTCAGTAGTGTCTAACTTTTCATGATCTCATTGGGAATTTTCTTGGTAAAGATACTGCAGTGGTTTGCCATTTCCTTTTCCAGCTCATTTTACTGATGAGGAACTGAGGCAAACAGGGTTAAGTGACTTGCCCACGGTCACACAGCTAGTAAGTGTCTGAGGTCAGATTTGATCTCAGGTCTTCCTGACTCCAGGCCTGGCTCTCTATCCATTGCGCCATCTACTTGCGTATGTATGCATGCGTGTATGTATATGTACACATAATACATAATCTATAATACATTCCTATGTATACACACATACACAACATAAACATAACATATATGTATAGGCCTGACATATGCCAAGCCATTCTCCAAGCCTAGCATGCCATCTTTCTTCATCTCCACCTCCAGAATTCTTAACTCAGGTGCCAACTCCTCCATGAAGCCTTCCATGAGCCCTCTTATTGTTAATGTTCTATTCTATCTCCATTTTCCTTGGACCATGCTTGTGCTGTGCATGTTGTGAAGCCTGAATAAAATGTAATCTCCCCAGGACAAAGACTTCATTTTTGTCTCTCTAGCCCCAGCTTCTATCAAAAAGCTTTGCATACAGTAGGTCCTTAATAAATGTTTGTTGAATTTCTTTGATTTATAAAAAAAATTTCCAATTTAAAATTTTGAATCTAAGAAAATCTGAAAAATATTTTGACTCCAGGAATTTTCTTCTTTAGTGAATGTGTGTATATACATATGTGTATATATATACTGTACATATACTCTACACATACAGTATGTGTACACAATATACTATACACATGCAGTATATGTTTGTATGCATATATATGCATATATTCACACACACATATATGTGTATGTATATATGTATATATATATTCACACTAAAGAAGAAAATTCCTGGAGTCAAAATATGTTTCAGGTTTTCCCAAATTAAAAACTTAAAACTGTAAGTTGTTTGATAAATCTAAATTGCATCTGGATTGGCTCCTGTCTGTGGCTTCCCTTCATTACTGCTTGTGTTTTGAATGGTCATCCTTATTTACTGGGGCTCTTTCCTTACAAAGTTAGGAGATGGCCAGGAGAAGTGGTTTTAAGCCAGAGAAGTCACTACAAGGAACAGAAAGAGAGGCCAATGCTATGATTTTTCCCTCTATTCATAAGCTACATTTTTTGCCAGCAGCCTTGAACTGGAGAGGAGAAAAGGTGTAATAAATGAGGCAGGGATGTTCTCTCAAACCCCTCCCCAATTTCTATCTCAAAGGAGCCAGCAACAATAAGGCAGAGAAAGAAGGGAAATGAATTAGCAAGTGAACAGGGCAAACTGCAAGCTCTGCAGCTGAGCGTTTCCCAGCTATGTAGAAAAATAACTGGTTCTGCAAGGTAATCAAAGGAGGTGCCACCCTGAATCAGAGGTCCACACTGTACATGTCTGATACTTTAAACGGTAGGATTCCTGGAAACTGTGCCCCATACCTTTCTATGCCATCAAGCTTATGACGGTGCTTTCTGGACATGAGGAGACCTCCTCCCCAGGCAGCCTGTGAGAGCAGAGAAAGAAGAGGGATGAGGGAATCAACTCCATATAAAGATTCCAAATTCTTTCCTAGGCTACTTGGCCATTCTTTAGCTTTCTTTAAATGTGCGGGCTCATATGGAAGATGAGACCCAGAAGTTCCTATGGCAAAATAAACCCACTGAAACCTTCATCTGGCAACAAGCTTTAATCTTTGCCATTTTTTAAAGAGGATTTTGCTGAGAGGTGTGTGAACCCAGGTTCCAGTCGTGCAAGTTAGTTGGTGGCAGGTGGGAGATCAGGTTAGTTAAGGTCTAAGTCTGTGGTAGCACCACAGATGTCCAAAGATGTCAGGTACTGACGAGGTAAAGATAAAAGACTCTCTTAGGTTGCTGCTTGAGTCAGGGACCACTTGGGGAGCACTGCAGAGTTGAAGGTGGCTGTTTCCTAGCTTTCACTGCAATGAGGTGTATCTTGAAATACCACTTATATGGCTGTCACTCAAGTGGTCCCTAAGGCAGTCACAAAATGTCCAGGCTTCTCTGAGGGTAACCGTGTAAAATACTAGGGGTGGGGGGAGGGCAGGGAGAGACAGAAATAAATCGTGTTTGTAATCTATGTTTTGTTATCTGCATCACAGCAGAAAAGACAGTCCAGGTATAAGGGGTTAAAAAAGATAAGCAGATGGAGACAGGCATACAGAGAGATACAGTGAGAAAAGAAAGAGAGAAGGTGGAGAAAGAGCAAGAAATAGAGTGAGAATGAGAGGAAGAAGGAAGAAGAGAAAAAGGAGAGAGCAGAGAGCAGAGAGAGAGAGAAGCAGGATGAGCAGGGGTATGCTGGAGCCAAATTGTTAAACTTTCAGTGTATGAGCATATGCACCTTGGAAATCAACAAATGCTACAGATCAGGACTTAATTCATTGTTTTGTTGACTGTCTAGACTTAAGAAAGCAATGGAAACATGTTAATGCAGATTAAATGTTAAAGTGGGTCATATGTACACTTTTTTTAAAAAGAGAGCTGGTTGTTAAATATTTACCAGCACAGCTTTGGGGGCAGAGAGAGAAAGAGAGAAGAAAGTAGAGAAGAAATATAGTTATATATTTGAAAATGTTCTCTGTTGTCCTTTAAGTCTCTTCAGAACAATTGAAGGGAAAACTCTCAGCTGGTATTACATAAGTGGTTCCATGTCATTGTGTTTCTAGATCAATCTTTTTAAGCAAAGGGCATATGAACAGCTGTGTTGACAGCAGGTAACCAAGCATGTGTGGCCACTTCCTTTATCCCTTCTCTCATGTTTTTGCCATCTAGGAGAAGTTTACCCAAATGAAGCTGCTATGGGAGAAGTTGGTGGACATAACCAAAGAAAATTTAAGTAGCTTTGGAGTGGGCCAGAGAAAACTAAAGAAACGCCAGTCTATGATGCCACTTTGGCTATTTGTCCAGACTGGTCAGGCTGTGGACCAAAGGAAAGCATGGGACTGAGAGGATGTGGACAGAACTGGGGGGTCGGAAACAGTCAGGGTTCTCTAAAAGAGCCATTTCCTTCACCTTGCTAGATTTGGGCTATTGTGTCCCAGCACTTACATCGACATGCAGCCAAAGGTTGTATTTGTGACATATATCTGCAATCTCAGGTATCGGATCAAAAGCTCCATACACAGTTGTGCCTGCAGTTGCGTTGACGTAAAGGGGAACATATCCCTATAGCATACGGCAAAAGACAAAAGAACTAATCAGTCTTTAACATTTTTCATTTGAACCAAGAGGTATGAGAGAGCTTGCTTTCAAATGATGGTGGCTGAATTGTTTGTATTCATTTTTTAACAACCTGAAGTGAATCATATTAAACTCAAAGATTGATAGAGGTAGAAAAAACCTTAGAAGCAATCTAGTCCACCCCCCTTCATTTTACAGATTGGGAAACTGAGGTCAGAAAAGAGAAGTGACTTGCCCTATGTCCAACATATTTTTCTAGGCTCATCATATACCATTCCTTTTCTTAATTTTTTTGTTGTTGCTAGGCAATGGGGTTAAGTGACTTGCCCCAGGTCACACAGCTAGTAAGTGTGTGAGGCTGGAACTGAGCTCAGGTACTCCTGACTCCAGGGCTGGTGCTCTATCCACTGAGCCACCTAGCTGCCCCTCCCATTCCTTTTCTAGGTTCCAGCTAGACTAGCCTATTTGCTTTTCATTATACATGATGCCCTTCTTTCATCTCTGTACCTTTGCACAGGCTGTCTCTCATTCCTGGAATGCACTGTCTTGTCACCTCTGTCTCTTAAAATTACTTGCTCTGCTGACAACTCAATTCATGTGCCATCTTCTACCAAAGACCTTTCCTAGTGCCCTCTGAAATTGCTTTATATTTCCTTATATGGATGTATTCTTTCTCCTGAAAAAATGTAGGGTTTTTGAGGGTAGGGACTGTTTCATTTTTGCTTCTGTATCCTCAGTGCCTAGCACATCATAGGAGCTTAGTAAATACTTATTCATGGTAAGGTTTGTATAAACTTATACAGAGTAAAATAAGTAGAACTAATTGCACAAAACACCAGATTACAACAATACAGATGAAAAGACCGACAAAGGAAGTTGATCTTCGAGTAACTGCAAAGTTAATGAAGGTTCCAGAGAACAGAATGAAACATATCTCTTCCCTCAAAGCAGAGAGGTGGGGGACTATCAGAACAGAATAGTATATGCATTAGCAGATATGAAATTCCTTTTCTCTTTTTCTTTTTTCTTTTTGTTCACAAGGGAAGGTTTAACCTATGTGGGTGTGGGCAAAGATCTTGATGAAAAGACAAAGGCATCAGATATAAAAACATTATTAAAAATGCTTCCAGATTGGGAGATTGAAGGTAAACACAGCTAAGTGACCAAGACAGAATTCATAAAATCATAGGGCAAAGGGTTGGAAAGGATCTTAGGGATCATCTAAATTTAGCTCCTTCATTTTCCAGATGAGGAAATTGAGGCACAGAAAGGTGATTTAGATCAGTGCTCTTCTTGCCACTACTTCATGCTGCCTCCTATACAGAGTGGCAAAACTGTTGTATGACATCATATAAAAACTTTGTGGGGTTTTTTTACATGGATGTTGTTCATCCTTCTTAGTTGGCATCCTTTCTAAAATATTTTTGGTTTATGACTATGTTAATGTAGTAGTTAGTTACAAAAATTCATTCATTTTCAGAACTTGAAAAATCGGATATATCAAAAATTTTGGTACAAATGAGAAAGGAAGAAATATTGTAATAGAACCGGAATGAGTTTAGAGACATCTGGGAGTGAAGAGTCCCTGTGCCTCTGTTCAAGCCATCCTCCCTGCCTAGCATGCCATCTTTTCTCATCTGCACCTCTCAGAATGCCTGCCCTCCTGTAAGGCTCAATTCAGATACCACCTCCTCCATAGAGCCTTCCATGAACCTTCCTGTTGTTAGTATTCTCCTCCATTTCCATTTTCCTTGGACTATATTCATGCTATGTGTGTGGAGACACCTGATTAGAATGTAATCTCCCTGAGGACAAAGACTTCATTTTTGTCTTTCTAGCCACAGCACTTAGCAAGTACTTTGCATATAGTAGGTCATTAATCAATGTATGTTGAATTGAAACTGTTGTTGAATTATTGCCCAAACTTTGGCAATCTCTTTCCTTCTCATCTATCTCTCTTCTACAGAAAGCCCAGTAAATAAATATAGTTACAGCAGAAGGCATGAATACTAAACCAAAACAACATTATTGTTAAATGGATTGACTGCAACATGGCAGGACCTTCATGAATACATCTGTTCGACAAGATTTTTCACTTAATAGAATTTGCCGAGATTGGATCAGCAAAGACCTGTTACTATGTGCCATAAGCTAGAACAGGAGAATAGCTTTGCTAAACAGACTCCAATGTTAAACTGAGATTGTACCAGTATAAAAAGCAAGTAAAATGTTAAATAAGGCTGTGTCTATAGGATACTAAAGCAAGCAGTCAATTGAGCAAGAACAAGAAAAAGGAAGGAAGGAAAAAAACAAAGAAAAAAGGAGGAAAGAAGAAAAAAGAAAAGAAGAACAAAGACAGAATTATTTGGCAAAATGTAGACAAAATAACTGATTTTGGGCTGAATTCTTCACTTTTCAATTGGCTTTTGTGGGCACCATGTAGAGAGACCTGTAGAGAATCAGACCAACAAACAGTGGAGGAAATAAATGTTAGAAGTAACACGAAATGATGTTTTGGGAGTCTGTACCTGTGATTTCATTGATGTATGGTACTTACAGTGGGAAAACTCCCTCTACCTGTATAATTCAGCACCTGTTATGCAACTTTTAATCTTAAAGAGTCCTCTGGGGACATTGACGGATTGGACTTTGTCATTATGTGTCAGAAGTGGGACCTGAATCCAGGTCTTCCCTGATTGTAAAGCCATCTCACCATCTACTGCAGAATGCTATTTCTCGTGAAATAATGTTTTAGTTTAATAATGGCTTTTAATTTCCAGAGCAGAAGTAGGTTTAAAAATGTAAACACTAGAGGTTATCTGTATTATATGGCTACAATGTCACAACTCACATTTACATAGCACATTATAGTTTAAAGCCCCTTTGTCACAATGAAGGTCATGCAGATACTACCTACCTACCTACCTATCTATCTATCTATCTATCTATCTATCTATCTATCTATCTATCTATCTACCTACCTATCTATCTATCTATCATCTATCTAAATATCTATCTTTACATCTATTTATCTAGACAAGCAACTGAGACTCACAAAAATTAAATGACTTGGCCAAGATCATACAGTCACGGCTTGGACTCAAATCCAAGACTTCTAATTCAAGGTCCAGTGCCCTTTCCATGACACCATACTACAAAAATTTTTCCTTATAACAAACCTATAAGGTAGGAATATAAGATAGGTTTTAATATCCTTTTTTTTTTTCAGTTGAGGACACTGAGACTTAGGGAAAATAAATAACTTGCTTCCAGTCACATGTGGACAAGTAAGTATTCAGGTTTGGTCTCAAACTCAGGACTTCTGATTCTTGTCCAGACGTACCTTTTTCTTGACTTCAAGAATTTTTGCCTCCAAATCAGCTGGGATGATTTTCCCCCTGTAATTGTCACAGAAGGAGATAGATTTTTTTAAAAGAAGCATCAACAAGGCTGCATGTGAAGGAGCTTCAGATGTAGGAGAAAGTAATTTAATCAGATATTTTCACCAGCTCATTAGCAGCTTGGCACATTGTACTGAGCCAGCCCTTAAGCACAGTAAAACAAATTTAACAGATGAACACATTTAATACATCAAAAAAGTTAGCAGTCACCCTCCCCTCCTACCTTTCATTGCATTTTATCAGAATCACATTGTCTGTTCCAAAGCCAAGTGCAGCCCCTGCCTTCTTTATCGAATAGTGACTCTGCAACAAAAAGAGCCATGTATTGACAAGGGAGGCATTCCTTTAGGATAGACTATGGTGCATAAGCAAGAGCTTCAACTCACGTGTTCTGAGGTAAAGAGGACCAGTTTGGGAACAGCTGCCATGCCTTTGGTTTTGACTTCTGGGAAGTACTTATAGCGAGCAGCCATGATGCTGTACATGTTGGATATAGCACCCCCTGTAACCAAACAAGACATATGTTGAGGAGAATTTGTCATTGTGCTTACTATTTCCCCTAACAACAAAGTCAGTGCTTGAGTTTCGAGATAAAGGGAGGTAAGAGTGGGAAGGAATGACATCTCAGTGGATTGGGATACTCTGGGCTATCCCCTAATTACTTTAGCTCCTTTATTGTGGCCACTATGGTTCCAACTTCTGTCTTCCCGTCTGTATTGGGGGGTAGAAGTCTTCATCATAGAACTATTAGATTCAACCTTACAAATTGGCTTTTTGTTCTTCCACAGTGGCCTTCCTTTCTCAAATTGAACAGAAGTGGAAGAAGGAGTGATGGCAGTACTAATCAAGAAGTAGAATCTTCCTGTTTTCAATCTGAACTTGATTCAAAGACCAATGACTCAATCAATAAATCAATCAATTCTTTATTGAGCACATATTATATGTCAAGCACTGTGATAGTCTGAAGTTGTTTCCGTGGCAAAACACTACTTCCTCAAAGTTCTTGCCACCTGAATTTTCAGTCCCCTGCCTACTTGCCATTACAATGGAAGCTCCTTGAGGGAAGAGACTATTTGTCATTGTATCTCCAGTACTCAGCACAATGCTTTGAACACAGTAGGTGCTTGATAAATGTGTGTGGGATGACAATGCCTTGTCTCCTCAAAGAGCACTTAAATGGCTGAATCATTTATATTTTTGTTTGAAACTAAATGATTTTAGAAAATTTAGATGAAAACAGAACCTGAATGTGCACAGAAAGTAAAACCAGAAACTGAAGCGATCATACAGTTAATTTAGATAAACACCCACCTTTCCCCCCCCCCACTTATTTCAACTATCTGGATATTACAGGTTCATTAATTATCTGTCTAGATTAACTAGATGTTTACAACAGAATAGTTGTGTATTCTTCAAAGTGCATATTTTACTTTACAAACACAATTTTTAAAATTTACAATCTACAGCTGCAATTTAAAGGTATAAAATTGACAACTGCACTAAGACTTTTGGGACACCACATATAAACCCTACCCAAACCAGGGTACAGTAAACTCATAACTTACTCCCTAAGAACACTTGTGCTTGTTTTAAAGAATCATTTTGTGTTTACATAAGACTATCAGATCTACCATTTTGGACAAAAATCCAATATTCATTAAACTGGTTTGATTCTCCACCCCCCCCCCCCATTGACTAGTAGTTTGACTTCACTGCTTAAACTGATCAGTTGGTTAGGCATTATATAGATGGACATCTCTCAAAGCAGGAAGTCTGGAGAACTGAAAAACTTCAGGAAAATTTCAATATTCTTCCACAAACCTTTTGGATGCATTTTGTGAAGTATCCTCACCCAATCCAGGGAACAAAGCTCTAAATGTTGTGGCTTTAATGAGACAAAGAAAAATAAACCTACCAGGTGAAAATATGCCATCACCATCCTTACTTGACCATCCAATGATTTCTCGCATCTTCCTAAGTGTTATTTGCTCCATGAGAACAAACACTGGGGCAATTTCATATGTAAACCTTAAAAGACGGTGGGGAAAAAAGAAAATGAATAATGAGGACAAACCACTCATTTCAGGAACTCACTTAGAGGAAGTTGTATTTCTTCAGAAAGATCTTCCAAATCTCTAATAAAATATTTTTATTGGAGATAGAGCAAGTCACCAGTCATAAGCTGTCAGACAACATTAAATTAATTATCAGGATGAATTTCCCAGATAATTAAAATTCTTCACTTCAATCTGCCAGTGTAGACAGTACCTGAAAACACTAAACATTCATACCTTCTCCAAGATACCGGTACTTGTTTTAAATACTCTGTCAGAACCTACACAGAACTACTAGAAACTACTGGAGCTACTATTTTATTGACCAGTCAATTTAACCAATAAATTTGTCGTGTTGATTTTTTTCCCCTACTGGATTTACCAGAAGTTTGACTGAACTGCGTAGTGGTTCAGAAATTGTAGAGACAAAGCCTCTGTAAGAATGCAGCAAATATAATGGTTTCTTTTTCTTTTAAAAAAAATCCCATCGTGTGTGTGTGTGTGTGTGTGTGTATGTTGGCAGGAAGACTGGAGAATAAATTAGCTTTAGGAAAATTTATGATTTATTCACAAATTATTTTATGAAAATTTTTTGTGTTCCCATTGAATCTAAGGAGGGACAATTATATGAAAAAAAATTAGATAAACCTGCCAGCTGACGGTATTCTCTTAAAATCTTTTTTTTAAATGATCACTAAGAGAATAAGAGAGATTCCTATTGGAATAGTTGGATATGGTCCTACCTGCAGGCATGGGAATGGACTAGGCAACATCTCTGGGTCCCTTTTAGCCTAAGATTATATGACAATGCATATCTTCATTATAAATATATTGAAAGTTATATATAAAATTAGATTGCAAAGAAAAATTTTCAATCACTGCCAATTTCATACTTACATAATATGAAATTTTGATGCCAAAAATCCTAGGGTGTTTTAAAAAAATCGTGAACATCAGAAAGCTAACTGTGAAAATGATTAGAAATATTGGCTTGGGTTTTAAAAATCTAAGCGCAATTATCTATGTGGATTTTTTTCTACTGATAATCCCCAAGGACAATTTTGTTTCGACAGTACCATGTAGTCGATATCTGTCAAGAGTAATTATAAAGGATGATTTTCTAATTACCAATTACAAATAACAAGAAGGCAGTCAACTGGTATTTCTATCTACTCTAGGCAAAGGGCATCAGATGGCCTGGCATGTGGTGCTTGTCTTATGCCAAACTGAATCTCAGGCAGTAGGCTATGAACTACAAAGTGATCCCCGAAGAGAGGCAAATGCTCCCCTTGATCCAGTTATGGAAATAAGTGGATGTCCCTGAGTCCAGGGCCTAAAAAAAAATTAAGGTAGGTCTAATGAAAATTAAGCAGCAGGCCTAAAAGATATTTAAAATGCTCTGTCGCTCTTTGCTATTCGTTTTGTCTAGTCTCTTTGAGCATCGGTGTCTTTGCAGTAGGCTCTGATTATTAGCTGAAGGTTGATGCCCGAGTTCTCTTAGCCTTGTGATGTGGGGAGCAAGAGCGGGTGAATCTGTCTAGGAAGGGGAAGCTGCAACCTCAGTTAGTGAGGGGCGGAGCCAATGAGAATGTGGGCCAAGTGGAATTTTTGCTGGCCTTAACATTTTTTTTAATGTCTGAAAAGCCATTTTCAGACACAAGATACAAGAAACAATTCTCATGTCCAAGAGTAGGGGGAAAAAAACCAATCAATTTAATGAAAGTTATAGCATTGGGGAAAAATTATTGCAGAGAGCTCTCATGGCATTTCTGCTGGTGGCAGAATTTTTTAACCAGAAAGAATCTATTCACCACTCTTAGTTTGACACTGAACTGCTTAGGAGGAAGAACACTTGGTTGTCATCTTTTTAATTACCATCACCTCTGGAGGGCCACAATCATGCTTTGGTCCTGCTCTGAGCCCCATCATCATGGCAACCAACAATCCCTTATGTCTGATGGCATGCTGGAGACTGGCTGTCACAAAGGAAGAAGAAGAGAGAAGGGTTCCTGGTTTAGCCTGTGCTATTTAAAGTACCAAGTTGCAAACTCATGATGTGTGACATCACCGAACAAGTGAGCTGGCAGAGGGTGTATCTGAGCTTCCAAAAACCCATTGGGAGGATGAACTGTTTTAACACTGTGGAGATGCTGGCATGACTGCTTGAGCTGGCCACAGTGGGTACACTAGATACTCATGAAACTTCTTAAGAAGGCTTGTTAGAATTGACCTGTGGTAAGGCCAGGAACAAACAGTCAGAAACCCAGGAGATCAGAAACTTATCAAGGACTGGTCAGCCTTGACCACAGATTGCATTAGCAGCTGAGCCAAAGTCAAATGATCAGCTAGGAACCAGATGGACAAGGGAGAAAGGACAGGAATGGGATGTCGTGGTTTGTCCAGCTTTTTGCCCTTTGCCTTTTGCCTGGCTTTAGACCAGGTCTAATTAGCTTCTGCTTTGCCTGAGCAGGCGATCTTTCTGTCCTACTTGCTTAATCAGGTGGATCAGGTACAAGTTTGCTCATGCTGACTTCTGGCCTGCCCCTGCCCTTGGACCGTGGTGGTTAGCCAGCACTCTTGGGATTTGGAAACAGAGGTTAGGAAGTAGAAGATCAACTTATACTATAACATTAACATCGTAAAAATGAACAATTCTGGAAGACTTAAAAACTCTGATCAGTGAGTGATCAACCATGAGTCCAGGGGATCAGTGATGAAAAAGGCTACCCACCTCCAAAGAGTGAGGTGATGGATATGCAGAATGAGGCACATGATTTTTGGAATGACTAATATGGCAATTTGTTCTACTTGACTATAATATTGGTTAGAAGGTTTTTCTTTTTTGTTTTTTTGCAATGCAGAAATGGGAGGGAGAAAAAAATGCTTGACATTTGAAAAAAAAAAAAGAAATTTGCTTAAAAAACTGAAAGCTTAGAGAATTCAATAACAAGAGCACCTGGTACCAACCCATTCTGCCTCCTACTCTGTGGCTTCTTCCCAATACCCAAGTCTTACAGCCAGCTAAGGGTTACAATGGATAGAACACCTACAGGCTTTGGTTCAGGAAGACCTCGGTTCAAATCTGACTTAGACAGTTACTAGCTGTGTGACCATAGGCAAGTCACTTAACCTCTTCCTGCTCAGTTTCTTAATCTGTAAAATGGGATAATGATAATACCCAGGGTTGCTGTGAGGATAAAATGAGATAATTGTAAAGTGCTTAGTATAGTACACCACATATAGTAGGAACTTAATAAATGCTTGTTTTCTATCTATCTTACTCTGATGATATGATCTGTCTAATTCCATGCCTCCTAATTCCTGATTTTAGCTATAACTTGCTTGAAAACTCTTATGTGGTCCTGATGAGACACTTCCCCTTCAGGTTAGCTCTCTGTCTTTTGTTCCTGATCTCAGTTCTGCCCTTACTCAGTATCTGGCAGGCAAGTCCAGTTCCCCTCTAGGACAATGTTGTACCTTCTTGACCCTGATGCCAGCTCTGATATCCCCATAAGAAGGTACCATATATGGTTAGAAGGGCCTCTTTCTGCCTGGCTTCTGATAGAGAAGGTCCCCTGAGGGACAGGTGGGAACAAATACAGACATCAAGAGATCAGAATTCAAGTCAGGATCCTGCAGCCAGTTATACTGTCAGAGGATAAGGTGGGAGGAGTAGAGAACAAGAAATCTGGACCTGAGACAAAAGAAACAGGTTGAAATACAGGAACTGGGCCCTAAAAGTAAGAAATGAGCTGGCTATAGTTCGTATCAGAACGATGCTGAGGATAGCCTTAGTTTCTTTATATGCTCATTGGGAAAGATGAGTAAACTCTACTGTACTGGCCCAAATATCTGGGGTGGCTTTCCTACCAAAAGATTATATGTAGTCCTTTCTCTGATCTTTCCATCCTAGGATCAAGGTGGAGGGTGACTCATCTACCGTACTTCCCTCAAGGAGTAATGGGCCCTAAGGGAATTTCTTCCCCACTAGTTTTTACCACTTCATAAAATTTAGAATATATTGTCCAGATTTGGGGGGAGGGAATAGAGCTGGTCAGATCACACCTGTATTGTGGTGTCCACTTCTGGCTACCACAATTTAAGAACAAAAATAACAAGCTGGAATGTTTTCAAAAGAAAGTGAACAAGGTAGTGTGAGGATTCAAAACCATGTCATTAGAAGGTTCAGAGGTTGTTAAACCTGGAGAAGAGAAGGCTAAAAGGAGGCAAGATATTGCCTTCAAATATTTTAAAGGGTGTCACGTGGAGAGTGAGTGGGCTTCTTCTGTATGATTCCAGTTAGAAGAACTAGAACCTTGTAGTGGAAGGTATAAGGGGACATGTTTTGGCTGAGTTTAAGGAAAATCTTCCAAATAATTAGAGCTTCTAACTTGGAATGGAGCATTGGCAATGTGGGTATGAAGACTTGGTCTATCTGTTGGGGTGTCACGGAGGAGATCACTGTATAGGAGGACTAGATGACTTCGGAGGTCCCTTCAAACTTTGAGATTTTAATATTATCTTTGGGGAAATTAACAAAGAGATCAGAGAGTACTGGGATAAGAAGGATGGGGCAGTGAATGAAGAAGAAACACACAGGAGGCTCCTGTTATTCTACTGTCTTGGCCAAACCAGAGTTGACCACCTTCCCCACTTTTCCCTGGCAGGGTAGTTTCTCCTAGGTAATAAGAGCTATTGATAATGTGCACTTTTCTGACAAAATGTAGCTAGGCCTACAACATCATGGCAGCTTGCAGAGAAAATATCTTGAGTGAAATTTCTATGAAATTATTGGCCTGGCTACTCTGAATTCCTAATGAAATAGTGCAGTAGTTATGAGTGAGCTTGTCACTAAGGATGAGTATTGTCATCAAGTATTTGTAGGTAGATACAAAGATACAAGGGCAGTTAGGTGGTGAAGTGGATGTATTGCCAGGTCTGGAGTCAGGAAGACCTGAGTTCAAATTCAGCCTCAGGTATTTACTAGCTCTGTGACCCTAGGCAAGTCACTTAACCCTGTTTGCCCCAGTTTCCTCATTTGTAAAATGAATGGGAGAAGAAAATGGCAAGGTGCTCTAGTATCTTTGACAAGAAAACCCCAAATGGGGTCACAAAGAGTGGGACATGATGGAAAAATGTCTAAACAACAACAAAGCTACAAAGCAGTCCTAGAAAACCAAATGCCCTTGGAGAGGAGGGAACCGTGCCCTGTTAGTCTGAATCCCTCATGGATTTGCCTTGGACTTTTGGCTTAGGAGTCTGCATCCTGAAACAGAGGGCTTACACTGATGGGGTGAATAAACTGAAGTAAACTGAAATAAAAGGATATCCTTTTCTGTGCTAACAATGCAGAAATGTCATGGGTGGCCATTTTAATGATGTCATAGGGGTGTACACTTTACAAACCTACATAGATAATGGAATATGGTCATTGTTCTTCATAGTAATTGCCTACCAGACGAAAATGTAGCTCAGGTAACGAGTGCATCATTGATGCAAACCCTACCTGGAAAAGCTTGATCCTTTTTCCCATCTTTTCCCAGAAATGTTTTGAACACTGCATCCAGATGGAAAAGATGACTGTCAGCAGGGAGGTAATTCCTCCCAAAAGAACTTGACTGTCCTGCCACATTTCACGATCCTCCCATAGAACTGGCTTACAATTTCTAGATAATAGTTATTACCCCTTCTCTAGACAATGCCTTGTCTTGAGAACTGGCAGAAGCTATTTTACTATTTTAAATAGCCTTCTCTATTGATCTGTTGGAATCGTATCATATTTTTAAAATCTCCACTCTGCAGTACAGCTGCAATTACCATGTGCCATTAAAGGGGTTTGCTTTGACCTTCAATGGCTGAAATATATTTTCACATTTCATGGTTCAATTTAGATTAGGAAGGAGGAGAAAAGGACTTTGATTTGTGTGATTTTCTGGTTAAAGGAAAAGCATTTGAAGAAGATATTTGGGTCATAAATTTTCAGAGGTAAGCTAATGTTAATTACTTAGACATTTTAGCCAGATGTGTTAGGAAAAAAACCCAGTTAAAATGTTGACAAAATAAGCACTAGTCCCTTAAGGACAGTCAAGTAAATTAATCAACGGCATTAAAAAAGGCACTTGTGCTATATGGACAACTACCCACTGATTTCAGGAGCCCTTTGAATATTTCAAAAGATCTGAGATTAGTAAGGACGTGGGTACTCCCTCCACCAATATAGATAGTTATCCCTCCACACCTTAGTGAATGCTCACTATAGTTGCTGTGGCCCCTCAAAAAATATACTTGCCAGGTGTCCATTCTTCCAGTTATGTGGTTCTCTAAACTTAGCTTGACTCATCTTTGGGCAGATGATAGGCACAGTCTACTTGTCAGGCCCATGTTGGAAGACTTCCCAATTTAGTAGGACCTGTCAGAACTTACACTCCATTAGCATACCTTTTTAGAACCTAGGGTTACCTCCAAACCACAAGAAGATATCAAAGTATTTCTTTGAGGAGTTGGGTTTTAGTACACTCATATTTTTGGAGGCAGCTTGGTGGCTCAGTGGATAGAGCACTGGGCTTGGAGTCAAAAAGACCTGAGTTCAAATCTGACCTAAGACATTTACTGGCTGTGTGACCCTAGGCAAGTCACTTAACCTCTGTTTGCCTTAATCCACTAGAGAAGGAAATGGCAAACCACTCCAGTATCTTTGCCAGGAAAACCCCATGGATGGGATAGAGTCCATGGAATTGTGAAGAGTCAGACGTGACTGAATAACAACAAATTCATATTTAGCTTTCTAATGAAATAATTAGTTTTTTAAGTGTAACTGATGCTTTAAGTAGGCAGCATATACTATGATTTTTAAAAGTTATTAATTACTATAGCCAATTTTTGTCTTTTATATAATTATATAATGAATCACAAAGTAATAGATTCAAAGATGACAAGGTGAACAAAAGGAGAATTTTGTATGGGATGGACATTAAAATAACAATGTACCTTTAACTTGAGTTTCATGTGTCTGAATAGCATGCCTCATCAGTCACATGATTAAACCTCATTATGTTAACCATTACCCACAGATGGGGCAAATTAAAGCTCCTTTCATTTTCCATTTTTCAGATCAATGTCATCACTCAGGACATATGTCACTGAAGACTTTAATATTTAGACACTTTCTCATGTTTATACCAGTTTAAAATAGCAAGCTATTCAAGAATATTTGTTTAATTAATAGAAACTTGTCTTCTGTAACTGGTCAGTATTTTGACTCACAACAATTTTACACTTTTGAAACACAGGCAAATCAATACACAATTTCAAAATGGCCTTAGGGTGTTGTGGACGGTAGTAGTTTGGTCTTGAAGTACAACAAAACATCTTAAGCTTGAGTAGCCTGCATTCCATCTTGATGTCAAACAGGACTTTCTTTTTTAAATCATACAACCTTCCCACCTAAATTCATTTTTCTGAATCTCCTTTACTGTAAATACAAATGCTGAGAATCTTAACAAGAATTAAGCCCATCAGATAATACAAATGATTCTCACTTGACTATTAGGTACTGTTTCCAATATACATTAGTGAATGTTGCAACCATTTTGGAGGCACAGAACTATTATGGTATTGATAGAAAAGGAAAATGCTCCATTGGCTATGAGTCCTACCCAGAAAAGAAGGCTAATTTGTAATTTTTCTTGATTGATAGAGCAGAGGTGTCAAACATGTAGGCTTCATCACTCCCAAATTTGATCAAATGAAATTGAGAAATATTTAACAAAGTTTTAGAAAATAGAACGTAGATAAAATGTAGTCTTCTAAGACAATATGTAGCCCACAGGAATCCTTAATGTACAGTTTAATAGTCCCATTTTTATGAATTTGACACAGCTGGAACAGAGGATAAATGTATAGAGAAGAAACTTATGGATCATTGCTGGATGGCCATGGAGGTAATAATTGCCCATCAGACAAATTAAATTTAGAGCTTTATACAAACTTACAAAAATAGAGAGCAATTTTAAGGCTGTGCCTACAAATATGAATAGGTGTGGAGAAAAAAGTAACACTCAGTTAAACAATCAGTTGCTCCACAATCAGTTTGATTCAATCAAACAACTGATCTAGTTTTTTTTTCTCCAAAATGATTGGAATGTATAGTAAGAACCTAAGGTAGAAAGATCTCCAGCTTTAAGGATAATGGTCAAAGGCTTTGGTTATCAATAGGAAAATGAATTCTAGAGAGCAAGAAAGGTTTTTTAATTACCCTCTCCTGGTGATATGGGCACTTTTCCACAGTTTCAATTTAAATAATAATCTCTAGAGTCACCATTTCTTTCAATCATTTTGTCACTGAGATACATAAATTCAATTCAATTCAAAAAGTGTTTATTGAGTGGTAATGATGCTAATGATAGCTGACATTTATACAGTCATTAAAGTTTGCAAACTGCTTTATACCTATTATTTCATTTGGATCTCATAACAACCATTTGAGGTAGATACTACCTACAGATATTATTATCCCCATTTTACAGATGAGGAAAATGAGAGTGAGAGAGTTTAAGTGACTTGCCCAGGGTCACGGAGTCAAGGAGGGCCTACTGCATACCCAGCACTGAAAGGATATTGACTCTAGATTTAGAGGATCTGGGGTCAAATTCCATTTCGCTGTTTATTAGCTATGTGACCTTGGATGAATGACTTAATCTCTCTAGGTCTCAGCTTCTTCATCTATGTAATGAGAGGATTGACCAAGATAACTTTTTGAGATTCCAACTCGGGATCTAAAGAGTTAACATACATGAAGTGTTGTGCAAACCTTAAAATGCTACATGTTATTTATTATTATGATATCTATGACTCTATGACCAAAATCACATGCCTAAAGGATTTTAGAGCAGAAAATTCCCCTAGCAATCTTTGCCAATTTATAATAAATTAATAGGGTTTAGTCTCTAAAAACACAAATTAACAGTAAAAATCTATCAATATTGCTTATTAGAAAAGAAGAAAACGGTATAGGACTTACATATTGGTGTTAGCAGTTGATGTCAGCCACTCACCAGCTAAGCCAATGATATCTAATCCAGTAGAGAGTTGGTTGAAAAACCGAGGATGACCTGGTGAGAGAAGAATAGCAGATACAAATCACTTTGGGCCTGGGTGTTCATACAGTCACAGGAACGTGAGGATTTCCACCTCTGGACAGAGAGCTGATGGGCTCAGAGTGCAGATTGAAGCATATTTTCTTTCTTTTTTCTTTTTTTTCTTTTCTTCCTTCTTTTTTTTTTCAGACACAGCCGATGAGGGAATTTGTTTTGCATGACCATATATATATTTATTTGAATTTATTGGATTTATTTGGACATATTGGATTTTTTTTTTCTTGTTTTCTGGCCAAGTGGGGGAGAGGGAGAAAGGATAGAGGGAGAAAATTCGCAACTGAAAATAAAATTGAAAGATAATTTTTAAAAAAGAACACAAGGATTGCCAAATGAGGTCAGACCCATGATGTATCATCCCCTGTACTCCATCATGAACAATAGCACCAAAAGGCACACAATGGGAGGGCATAGTTGTCCCCTCTGAAATCAAGCTCAAAGCTTAGTGATATTCCACAAAACAGCTTGAAAACTGGGGCAGTTTTAAAATAAAGCAGAAACTGCTGCATTATAAAGGCAATCACTCTGCTTCTTGTGACTGGTGATTTTGGTTTGCAAATCTTTCTCACGTTAAATTTCCCAGTGCAGAAACAAGATGAAATACCCTTGGGAACTTAAACTACTCCTTCAATTTCAATAGAGTGTGACCTCTTTCAAAGCCCCTTGGGTCGAGATGAGATTCCATGTGAGTCAGCTTTGGACTAATCTAGCTCCTCCTGTGACTGATTCAGAAGGCGAACCCCTTGGTGAGGGAGAATGGTGCTGGGACCTGGGAAAAAGTCTTGGCTTTGACGCTTCCATCATGTAACATGACTTTGGACCAGTTAGTTAGACTCTCTGTGTCTTATGAAGCTAAGTCATCCAATCAAGCCAGTGAGTTCTGTCAAAAACCACATCAAGATGCCAAATGACTGATTTACTCAACTTTTCACTCAAGTTGGCCTGTGTTCAGGTCCTGTATAGACAGAACCTCAGTATCCTTCATCTGGAAAATGGTGACAGTAATAATGGGGACAAATAATGGAGATGATAAATGGAGTTAATAATAAAAGTCCAATGACTTAAATATTGTTGTGACTGTGAATTTTGAATTACTATTCATAAAAGACTCTAAAGTCCTTTGTTCTCATAATACCTTTATTAACATGCCTGATACTAAAGCCCTTTAGTACAACCATTGCCTTGGTCAATTTGGCATTCATAGCGAGGAAAATAGTGGTGGCAAAGATATTGAAAGTTGATGAAATTATGAAATGAATGTAATCAGCCCCTGAGGATCTCTTATACTGAATTCCACAGCAGTAGGCACTGACCTGCTCTGCTGTCATTCATTCAGTCACCAAGCATTCCCTAAGTTAATTATTTCCTATTTATGCTCTATGTAGCTTGCTTTGTTTGCATGTTTCACCCCACCCCCCCCTTAGGTTGTAAGCTCCTTGAGGGCAGGGATTGTCTTTTGCTTCTTTTTGTATCCCCAGCATTTAGCACAGGGCCTGTCACATGATAGATGCTTAATAAATGTTTATTGATTAGTTGATTGGAGAATAGGGAACTTCCCTTAGGAGAGACAAAGAGAAGACGATTTCAGCTAGGTACCCTTGGGTAGCGCATAGGAAGCTGGTCTCAGAAGGAAGGTCTGGGTTCAAGTGCCTTGTCTGACACATACTTGATTGTGTGTCCATAGGAAACTCACTTCACTTCTCAGATCTCTAGGCAACCTTCTGACTGTAAGCTTCAGAAAAGGTATAATTCTGCGCAAGTAGTAGAAGATTCTCAGTAGTATGTAGCTCTCTATACCCATGAAATTACAGGTCTGGTTTAAAAAATAAAAATTTGTTTGGCAATGGAAAATAGCATAAATGTAAAATGATATATTTGAATGTCTGAGCTGATTCCACTGTAATATAGACATCTCCTTGAACATGTCATTCACTCATTTAGACATACACCTAGTCATCTGGGCTCACCCTGGAAGCATTTCTTAAATCATAACCTTCTGTACCCAATAGTTCCCAGGAGAAAAAACCTGGAAATTCATGTGATGTATAAAAATTTTAATAAAGGAATTCATCTAATTAAGCAGGACCAGATTCTAACAGCTCATTTAGACAACTCTAGATTGTCTAGGGCAAATATCCCATGAACTGCAGAGAGATCTCACTCAAGTATCACTACCCATCAGGTGACCCTCTGCTTATCCAAGTACGAAATCATATTTAGATAATTAAGAACACTCCTTTGAAAAATTACCAGTCACCATTTGTATCAAAGTGGATGACCAAATCATCAACCAAACTTCAAGCGTATCTTGACACCCTTTAGAAATTTTTCAGTGGCTAATGTGGAAATTTGTATGACCATACACATATCTGTAATAGGTTTGGTTTTTCTTGCTTTCTCATTGAGGGAGTGGCTGGGTGAGAGAGAGAATTTGGAATTGAAAAAAAGGAATAAAAAAGTCCACTTGAAAATAAATTTAAATTAAAATAAAATATTTTCAGAATCAATGTGGAACAAAAAGCCAGATAAATGCAAAACTCTGAGTCACCAAAAAGTCACGCTTCAATCAATTTTAAAAGGGGGGGGTGGAGGGTGGGGAAGGAGGGAAGAACACGTGTACATTAAACCCACCGGTTATCTTCAAACCTCACTTTAGCCAATGAAAGCCAAAGGTCCCATTAAACCTTTACTAGAGTTTTTATCATAAGTAGCTATGGTGGCCCACGCCCATCATCCCTGTTGCTGGGGAGAGGGAGGCTGGTGGATCACTTGAGTTCAGGAGTTCTTAGCTGTGGTTCGACTAAAGCTGATGGGGTGGGCCATGACCAATATGGTGAGCCCCACACTGTGCCTAAGGAGTGAGCAAACTGGCCCGAGTTAGAAAAACAAAATTAGTCAAAGCTTCTGTGCTGATCATCAGTGAAGCAAGGCTCAGTAGAGGCGGCTATACTTCTACCCTGGGCTACAGAGACCCAGTCTCCACCCCCTCCCCAAAAGATTTAACGTTTTCTTGTTTTTAGTGAAGGTAAGATGTGGCAGAGACTCTACCTTATGGTGAAATGGCCCAAAGCCAGGCAGCAGAAGGAAAAAAAAGTCAAAGTAAGTCTACGATGCTAGAAGACACCAAAACAATGACCCAATGGTTCTTCTGGAATGAGGAGTATCCCAAGACAGGGCACTGTGTTCAAGCAAAGAACTGGAGACTGAAAGAAAAGTATACTCTGCAGCTTTTGAATGCCTCAGGTAAACTGGAAAGGCCAGAGAGGTCTGCAAGAAAGACTGTACTGACCAAGCTGCCTCATTTAACCAGAGGTGGCAATTAGGAACAGAGAACGTGCTGCTGACAACCTTGGGCAACTCTCCAAATTCTACCTCCTCCTCCAAGCACCTGGAATGTGGATCTTTGGAGAACCCGTATAGGCAAAGCCTCTCCTTTTTGGCACTTTAGATGAATTCAGCTAACCGGATAGCACCAGGAAACTTAACTTCAACTCACATGAATTTATACAGAGTGAAGTGAGCAGAAACAGAACAATTTATACAATAACACTGGAAAGATTTAAGAACTCTGATGAATGCAAAGACCAGCTATGATTCCAAGGGACTGATGAGAAGGAAACATGCTACCCAACTCCTAATAGAGAGGACATGTACTCAAGATGCTTCTTTGAATATTCATTTTGTTATGTGGGTTTGTTTTGTTTTGTTTATCTTTTTCAGTGAGGGAAAGGGAGATGAGAGGGAGAGAAAGTGAGAAAGTTTTTGTTCACTGAAAATAATATTTTCAATAATAATAATAATAATAATAATAATAATTTTTTAAAATTACTCTTTGATTAATGAGAGACTCACAAAGAATGTCCAATGCAAGGCTGGGTCTCCAGATATCTACCTAGCCAGATATGCATTTTGTTTCCCCTTGATCTCTGGATGGATGCGAATATGTCTCCATACACCCTGTGAGCCACAAGACCACTGACTTTTGATATGAGCTGGTTGGGTTATGCTCACAAAGAACAACAGTAATGAGCCAATACCTCCAACTTCTGCATTGTCTTTGGTTGCTTTGGCTGCATTGTCTCCAGGTTACTTCTAGGGGACATTTAGCTTGAAGGAGAGATTTTTGGCTGAGAGCGAATAGGTTTTTTGAAGAGATAATAAGAAGGCTTGATGAGTTTGATTTCATAAATTGGGTAACAGAAAAAAATAAACAGGAGTCTGAGTCCTACCCAGTGATAGCAACAGGGAGAGGAGGAGTCAATAGAAAGAGTGACGAAACCACAGAGAAAAAAGAAACAAGAAGAATCAGTCTCCTATCTGTTTAATGCATTGCATGGCACCAAGTATAAGCAGATGCTTAACTTGCTACCTGATTTTTGACAAAGATGATGGACTTAAGATGCAGAATAAGATATACATTTTTAGATGCACATAATGTGGGAAATTTGTTTGCTTGGCTATATATACATACATATATGTGTATGTATGCACATATGTATGTAAATTGAAAAGGCTTTGTTTTTCTTTTTCTTTATCCCTATTGGAGAATAAGTGGAAGGAACAGGAGGGGATAGCGTTAGGGTAAGAAAAGAAAAAAAGGAAAGAAAAGATATGCTTTTCTTTAAAGAAAGAAAATCAGAAGAAAAGTCAGAAAGAAGGCCATATAAGTAGGATAGCTTTGAAAGCAACAAGTTGATTTTATCATATACTTTAGAAGAAAAGCAAGCTATACACAATAGAGACCTGCAGTTTCACATACCATCTCATTTTTCCTTTTCTTTCCATACACTATGTATATGAAAATGATCATTCTGTTTAAATATATTAAAAATTATAATTAATGAAAATATAAATAAATACTTAAGTTTTTGTGTTGCTATTGTTTTTGTGGTTTAAACAGTGATGAACTGGCCAGAATCAGTTGATTTCCGCCAAGCAGACTAGGAAAAAATTCATGATACCAGAAAGCCAGGGAGAACCTCCAGAAGAATTTACTCCTTCCCCATGATTCTGACAGTTCATGTCATTCCCGCAGGCTACCTGGCATGGGACTGATTGCCACTGAGATAGCTTGATCTTGCCAATCCTTCTTTAGAGCTATGTGTACATGTGGGGATGGGGGCGGGTTGAGGAAGAGACTAAGGAGGATAGAGTTTAATCTCCATGTAGCTGCCTGGGACTCTACCTGTTCGAACTCCATACTTCAGAGTATCTCTGCAGTCCACAAGGATCTGCTCCAAAGACTCAGGGTGGTCAGAAAGCTCTAGGTTGAAGCCCTCCATTCCTTCTAGCAACTGATGTGGGTGGTGGAAGTCCAGCACCTTGGTGGATCTGTCAAATGTCTTCCGAACATAGTTGAGGAGGATATCCACCACCTCCAAAAGGAACTGTACAGTTTGCTCTTCCCCATTCTTGGCCGGAAGCAGGTCTGAAAGATGAAAGATAGCAAAGAGTTAATACCTAATTGATGCTTCATGCCTGGGAACCAGCAATATCTTTCCCATTCCTTCCTGTCTGCACCACCATCCCCAACTCTCAGACTCATTTTGGTCCTAGGACCATCAACCCTCAGCTAGGTAACGTACTGGGTAGAGTGCTACATAGAGTAAAGAAGAACTGAGTTAAAATCCTATCTCATACGCTTATTAGCTATGTTTCACTGGGAAAGTCACTCAACATCCTTGGGTCTCAGTCTCCTCATTGTAAAATAATGATGTTGGACTTAATGGCCTCCAAGGTCCCTTCCACCTCTAAATTTATGAAGTTAATATTCCCCTGCACACACACACCCACACACACACCCACACACCCTAAGCATGTGGAGATGTTTAGCCTGAAAAAGAAAAGGAGAAGAGAAGATGTGGGTGGATGGTTCACATGATAATTATCTTAAAATCTTTGAAAGGCTGTAATGTTGAAGAGAGAATAGAGTTATTCCATGTATCTCTGTGAGTAGCTAGGTAGGGCAGTGGATAGAGCACTGGGCCTGGAGTCAGGAAGACTCATCTTCCTGAGTTCAAATCAGACACTTCCTAGCTGTGTGACCTTGGGCAAGTCATTTAGCCCTGTTTGCCTCAGTTTCCTCATCTATAAAATGAGCTGGAAAAGGAAATGGCAAACCACTATGGTATCTTTGCCAAGAAAATCCCAAATAGGGTCATGGAGAGTCAGACATGACTATCTCAAAAAATCTCCAGAAGGCAGAACTAGGACCAAAAGGTAGATGTTATAACGAATCTCAACTCAATTTATGTATGGAGACAGAGATGTTGCATTCCCCAAACCCATTTGAGGACTCTGCCAAAGAAACCCCATATAAAATATGTGGAGATTTACTCTTATACTACAAAAGTAAAGCTAAGAGGACTTTGATCGACACAACAAGGAAGAAGCGGAAAAGAAGTAGGAGGGAGAAAAATAAGATTTTTTTGATAAAAAATAATATTAATTTTTTCTAAAAAGCAAAACTAAGGAAAGAAAGTAAAGTCCTAGAATTGAGAAATACAAGGAACCTCCCGAGCCTTCTGGTCTATTCCCTTATTTTATAGAGGATGAAACTGAAGCCCAGAAAGGGTAAGTGAATTGCATAAGATCACACAGATAGTAAGCGTCAGAGGCAGGATTTATTTTAATTTATTTATTATTAATAAAAATTATTTTTTCTCCTTACCTCCCATCCCCAGCAAAAAAGAAAAATAAATATGAATAGTCAAGGGAAACAAATTCCTGAAATGGTCATGTCCAAAACATTTGTCTTGACTCCATCACTTCTCTGTCAAAAGGTTGACGGCATGATTCTCCATCAGTCCTTTGGACTGGAGGTATGATTTGAACCAGGTCCTCTGCCTCTCATCATTGAACTCTAGCCTACTGGCCCACATTCCTGCTTTTGTCTGTCAGCAGCAAAACCAACCCAAATTGCCCAGGTCTTTGTGCTCTATTTTCTGGCCAGCACAAGACCTCACAAGCTTTCTGCCTCCCTGTGTTAGGAAGAATTTCCCACCAATTATTGGTGTTTAAAAAGGGGTGGACTGCCTTATCAGTAGAGGTATTTAGGCAGAGATTCTTGGTAGGTCTGCTGGAGAATGGATCCCTCAATTGATTAAAAGGTTGGATTAAATGAGGTCCCTTCCAATTCTGACATTTTGGCTTCTAAAGGTATCCCTGGAAGATGAGATTTCTATAATAAATTGAGGGGTGGTGTTGACATTCTCAATCAGCATCCAAAATAAGTAAGATCTGGGGAGTCAGGAAAGGAGGAAGAGTGTTCCCCCTGTCCCTGAGATATAAGGACAACAGCTTTGATGAATGAGGGTTTGGGGAGATGAATTAAATATCCCAGTGTCCTCTCCCCACCTCCCCAGCTACTAGTACTATCAAATCCAAGAACAAGTAAACAAAAAGGCCTCTGTAGAAGGAAGGGAAGGATGAAGGAGCCAAGTGCGTTACCTCTGGCAAACAGGTTGGAGAAGTCGGTCTCAGTTCGGCGGAACCGAGCCTCCCGCCCAATGTTCTCACATGCTATCAGATTCTTTGAGGACTGCCTCTCTTTGAAGGCGCTCACAATTCGACTCTTCTCCTCCAGGCTGTTGGTCCTTTGCAGGAAGCCTATGTTAATGTAGGAAAAAGTAGTCAAGGACTCTCCAGCTTACAGTCAGCTGCTGCAGGGTCCAAACCCAAGCTGTCCAAAAGGATTTCTCTTTCTCTTATAGTCAGTGTAGCTGAGTCTCTGCACACGCATACATATACACACACACACATGATTTCTCTGCCTCCGGCAGGGAGGAAACAACACAAAGTGACATTGGTGGCACAGATCCAGTTGTGCTCAGAGAGAAAAAAAAACCCAAAAACCCCAACAATAAATGAAGTCTATTCCCATCTCTGAAAGTGACAGTAAGCTCTGAATTAAGTCAATTGGACACATTCCACTCCAGTAACCAGCCCTAGGAATAGGGTTTTAGGGAATGGATGGGATCATTGTCACTGCAAGCAGCCATAGGGTTTATGGACTGTGTAGGCAAAGGGAGGGAGGGGGTCAGGATAGGCCAGGAGGGGAGTTCTTTCCCATCCCCCACACCTGAAGTCTACTGATGAGATTAGACCAAAATTTTTCTGACTCAGACCTGAAATGTTGTTCTTCCTGCCTCTCTCCTCTTTCTCCTTGGTTCACACCATTGGGAAGAAGGAGATTCTAGGACATACAGCTGGGTAAAATCTCAGATAACTAAGGAAACAAAGGTTTGAGCTTGTGAGCATATCAATTCATTAAACAATGCATGTCGATCGAATAAAAAATCAGGACCAGGCCTTCTCAGCTTGGCACTAGACCCCAAATACAAGGGGAAACAGATTTTTGTGCATTAAAAGAAAACAATTAACAGGATGAAAGATTAAGTAATCTGATTTCTAATTGGAAGAAAGATTAGGGGTTTTCTAAGTTGGGAGGGGGAGAATGAACAGGTACAATTCCCTGAAATTGGAAAAAGAGGTGTTCTACTCCTCACCAAATGTCTGTATTCAATCAAAGGAACAAGGAAACAGTAACTGATTGACCAGTACAGAGCCACTTTTTAGATAAGATTACTTAAGATATGTAATTGTGAGAAAACTCCTTGCATCAATCTTTGGATCTAACTGGGTTTCTGGTCAGTATAATCTAGGCCAGTGGAGAACCTATGACTTTGAGGCCACATTCATGACTGAATCCAAATTTCACAGAACAAATCCCCTTAGTAAAAAGATTTGTTCCTTGAAGTTTGGATTCAGTTGAAGCACTGAACTTGAGGATCTAGAGGGCCATATGTGGCCTCAAGGCCACAGGTTCCCTACCTCTGACCTAGGCTCTTAGTCAAGGGTCTCCAGGCAACAGGTAGAGGTAGTCCAGCTTATCAGCCATGCAAGGTTAGGTTCAAACAATGCAATAAAGTTTTCTTACTAGTCCCATAATTGAATAAAGTTTTCTCACAAGACAGAAATTGAACTAGACCCATAATTGAATAGAAAGGGAACTGAGTTACATCCTGAATTGAGTCACAAGATGGAGTCAGTGTGGTTCATTCAATTCCCAAAATCTCCTCAGAAGTCCCTGTGTCCTGAATAATGTCCCACAAATGAAGACATACATCTTCTGCAGCTGGGGTGATAGTGCTTAGAGGGAATAACAATTTCTCTGTAGGGGTGGCTTTAATACAGTTGATTTCAGGAATAAGAGCCCCTTCAAGAAGCCAACAGAGCTATACCAGATGGGTCTAAGTACCACTTAAGTCAGAGGGCACTACTTTTCATAGATACCCTCTACCCCACCATCCACTGGTGATCTCCTTACCTTCAAAATTTTCTAAGCCCCTCAGGATTTCCTTCTCAAGTCCTTACTATGATGTATGTAAAAACAAAGAGTTCTGATTTTCCTGTTATTTAGAACACTGCAATTTGAGTAAGAGGTACGGATATTAAGTAGGAGCTCTGCCACTTACTAGCAATATGACTGTGAGCAAGTTATAGGATCAAATGCTCTAGAAAGAGCCTTCAAGACCATCTAGTTCAAGACCTTAATTTTAGGCTTTTTTTTTTTGGCAAGGCAATTGTGGTTAAGTGACTTGCCCAGAGCCATATAGCTAGTGAGTGTTATGTGTCTGAGGCCGGATTTGACTCCAGGGATGGTGCTCTATCCACTGCTCCACCTAGCTGCCCCAAGCCCCTAATTTTATACAGCAGGAAACTGACTTACCCAGTATCACACATACAGTAAGCAGCAAAACTAGGATTTGGATCTAATTCCTCTGACACCAAATCCTGGGCCTCAGCATCCTCATATGGAAAATGGGAATAATAATTGGGAAAGGAACTGGGTACATGTGATTTCATCAGAGAGGGAACTTCATCTACCAAAACAGATCAGCATCTTCTCTTCAACTTAGACTTTTAACAAGTTCCCTGGAGCGCTGAGGGTTTAAATGATTTGCCAAAGGTCATAATAGGGACTCAAACCCAGGTCTTTCTTGCAGTGAGGCTAACACTCTACTCACTACACTACATGGCCCCTCCACTATAAAGCCTTCTGCTATTTGCCTTGTAGAATTGTTTTGAGCATTAAATAAGGAAATACATGTAAAGTGGCTTGGAACCAGAGTGTCCGGAAATAAAAAGTGCTGAATCAATATAAGTTATTCTTCTTAGCAATATTTTAAGTTTCTCTGGGAAACACAATTGTCAGAAAAAAGTCTTAAAAGGCTCCAGGAGGAATAGTCTTTCAGTGGATTCAAGGTTTACTTTCCCAAGACTCAAGTGCATTTCTAATAAGGACTAGAAGAGGATAGGGTACAGAGACTGGAGACATTAAAGCTCCATTAGGCGCTTTAATCCTCATATACACAGTCCCTGGTCATTGCTTTGGATTCCTCTTGTCCTGCACCCATTGAGCTGAAATTTGTCTCCCTGTGTCTTTGATACATTAGTTCGAATTCTGCACTGTGTAGCTACACAGAATAAGTGTTTAGAAGATGCCACCATTTGGAAGACTTGATAGGTGGGGCATGGTAATATATGGATCTTCATTGGTTTATTCCTTTACCAGGTATTAAACTCCACCCCCCACCCATTCTTCTCCTCTCTTCTGACTCATTCATTTATCCTGGAAACCTGAGGAAGTTGACTGAACTCAGTTTTATCAGCATCTTAAAGGATCTGACATTTTCCCCAGAGGTGAATGGGTAGGTAGTAGATGGGTCATAGGATCGCCTAGATAGGTCATGAAGTTGTCTAGATGACCTTCTCTCTCTGAGAAGCTGAGAGGTGGAAGGCAAGGTCCTGAACCATAGTCAACACACCCACCTTGGAGGAAAGGGTGGGGGAACTAGGGACAAAAGAGAAGCTCAGTTTGGCTTTCAGCAGTTGTGCTACTTCACTCTACTGCCCTTGCCACCCTCTGGTAATTCAAGGAAACTAATTGCAATATTTGGATTCCAGAAATACCACCTGAATCTGTCTCATTTCGATAACTTCACTCCCAGGGGTTCCAGAGGCAGGGATGGGGGAGGAAAAGAGAGAGGTGTATAAGAGACCTATGAGTTTCATTCTCTTTTGGGATTATGGTGCTGAGCTCACTTTTTCATAGTTCTAGGTAGCCTTATGTAAAACAGTAAGTTTGTTTTTTTCCTATTTGCATGCTATGACTGCTATCAAGAAATTTAGTCATTTTGAGTCATAGATTTAGTTAGAATGAGACTAAAAGGTCACATTCTCCCCCTTCCCCCAATTTTACATATGAGGAAATGAAGCCCATAAAGGTTAAGTGGCATCCAACATTACAAAACTAGGAGGTAACAGAACAGGGATTTCAACCGTTTCCTGACTCTTAGTCTAATGCTCTCATTTAAAGAGTACAGTTTGGGGTGTATGCTATGTACATGGTGGGCTTCTTTTTTGCATTTGTATCCCTGCCCAGAGGCTTGCTGTCTGAGCAAATTGGATGTCTAATCTCCCTAGGACCAAACCCATAACTGATGTGTCTGGCAGTGGAAGAGAGTGACACAGCAGAGTCCTAGAGATGAATCCCCTAGAAACTTTGAGGGAATTAAGGGGAGAGACAGAGGAAGGAAGAGGAGTTTGGGGCCAGGTGACGACACCTCTTCTTGAGAGTAGAGTTAGCAGAAGATGTGAAAGCTAGCCACCCAGTCTTTCCTCTTGAAGCCTATTTCCAATGCTCCATAAGAATAATCTCCCAAATTCAGTCCTGTGTCCAGGTTGGGCTAGGACAACTGGATCCGCACGAGGTGACTCTGGGGAAGAGGGCGGCTAAGAATGGAGTCCTGGCCATAATGACCTGAGGAGGTGAGATAGACTCCAAAGTCAGGAAGACAAAATTCCGGAATGACGGAGGGGGCTGGGCCAGTAAAAAGCCCCTAATCTCTCCTCAGCTTCAGGTAAGGGAGAGAAAATGGGTTGCTTGAGAGGGCATTTGGCTAGCAAAGGGTTGAACTGAAACAATCTTGAAGGCAAACACTTGAGAGACAGTGCTGTACTGTGGAGAGAGCACTGTCTTTGAACCCAGAGAATCTAGGTTTAAATCTGAACTCTGCTACTTACTACCTTTGTGACCCTGGGCAAGTCACATAAACTACCTGGACCTCAGTTTCTTCATCTGTAAAGTAAGGGGTTTGGATCACCTCTAAATCTATGATCCTGTAAAAGAAGAGGGCAGATGTAAGCAAACATTCCCAAATATTTGTGGAATGAGTGAATGGTGGAAGGAAGCACCTGTACCCTCCTTGGATTTAAATGTCTAATTATCTGCAGATGTGAAATTTCATCACTGTAATTGTGTGGGAGCTCTCTCTACTAATGCAGATGGCAAATGCTTCTAGTTTCTAAGTAGGTAAGTCCTAAGGAGTTGTCAGAGGGGCATAGAGGCTCATTGATTTGCTCAAAGCCACACTACTATTAAATTGTCAGGAGTGGAATTTTAATCCTGATCTCCTTGACTCCAAGCTATACCGGAAGCCAAGGCTACTTCCGTGGGAACTCCATATTATTCCTAAAATCTTTAAAGGGAAGTGTTCTATCCGAATCCCCTACCTTTCCCTTCCATAATCTGATAATCGAAATACAAAATCTGAAAAATTATTTAAAACACGAATACTAGTCTTTCCTTTGCTATCAGACTAGCTTAATATCAATTCTCTCTCTTCTTCTCTCCTTCTTTCTATTCCAACTAACGATCTTAAATTCAGCGGCTATTGTCAAAAGGTAATTTTCCTTTTACACATACACTGTCTGCCCCCCCTCCCTCCCATACTTGAGGTACACGCTTACACAAGCTCAGCGCGCACAGGTGCAGTGGCACACCCACAGACAGACAGACAGACACACCCCCCAGAGCCGGGCTCCTCTGTGACTTCTTTGCTTTTTTGTGCGACCTCTAAATTACAGAGATTTAGGAGGGGTCAATGCTTCTGTAAAATGAGAGATAGGGAATCAAATGAATTCGCAGGACAAGGATCTCTAAGCAGCACGCTTCAGTGGGACTCATCCTCTACAGACCTTGACCTCCCACAGAGAAGGGAGGACGGACTTAATTGAAATAATGGGCTCCTGTGTTCTCCAAGTGCACTTGTCCAGCGTGTCCGGAGCACCTCCCCCCTCCCCAGCAGCTAACCAGGGACCGGAGAATGACCAGTGTTTCTCCTAGACACCCTATCCAAGCAGGCTCAGTCCCCATCAGGTTTCTATTACTACAGATGATGCTGTACTCCAAGGTTGTTGCTATTGTTGTTGTTTTTCTTTCTTTTAAAGAAATCACTTTAAGCTATCTGCCTTTCCACCATGCTGGACTGGCCCTAGTGAATCTCTATGGAGGGTCATAGGCTCTCCTGAAAGCTGGGCAGAAGTGAATACTGTGCAGTCAGTGACCCGGCTAAAGGGAATGGGCTGGAGTCTAATTCCGTTTGCTTTCCTCCTGCTCTCCTCTATCCACATAGCGAATCTGACCCTCTGAGGAGGGAACCCCCCCCAAAAAAAAACCCTTTGGACGTTTATTTGATAATAATTTACATGTATTTGGAGCTTTAAGGCTCACAAAGTGCTTTGCTAGTGAACGTGGGCTTCTCTTCCCCATTCACCCCCTCCTCCGGTTATTCCCTACTTCCACTGGATCTCAACCACCCCCATTTCCCTTACTGCGCGGGCGGGGGCCATAGCGCGGGGCTGGAGTGCGGCGGGGCGTTACTCTATCAGTTCTGCTTGCCGGGCTGCATTAAAATGACAGCAGAGAAGCCGGGCGCTTCAGTCGCCGAAGGGACCCTAGCCGTAACGGCCCATTAAACCCAGATTGGGGGGAGGGGGCTATTTATAGAACAAAGCAACTAGCTCTTTGCGTTTCCTCTCCTCCGAGCCTCTGTCACCTCTCCCTATTCGCCATCCTCCAACACCCACACCGAGTGGGGGGGGGGAGTCTTTAAGATGAAGATATGAATTAAAAATTGTAGGCTCCCTGACCACCTTCCCTTTAATCTCGAATCTTTACGAATCTAGGCAGAAGGGAACAGGGCGGCGAGGCTGGAGCAGGGGAGAGGCTCAACCTAAGGCTGCTATTCTTAAACATCACCAGTGGATTGGTATTTTAAATTGATTTGACACGTGTGTGTGTGTGTGTGTGTGTGTGTGTGTGTGTGTGTGTGTATACTTATCTATCCCTTTCCCAAGCATATCCCTCTTAGTGTCAATCGCCTTCACCCAAGGGAGAAGAGCACCTTAAACCTTCTTGCCCCTCTAAGATATGAAAAAAGGGGTCCGAAGATAATTGAGGAAACCTGGGAGGAAGGGAAAAGGTTTGGAATTACAGAACGAAGATCTGAATGTTCTAGGTGGCTGTCATTGGATGGGTTCTAAACATTTAAGGGCTGTACAACCGAAAAAGAAAGGCCAAGGCAGCTTGTTATCTCCAAATAGATCTCTAGCTGTAACTTGGCCATCCGACTGTCTGAGTATTTGTTTCCTAGTTGTCCATTTCGTGCGTGCCGGGGAACAGCGCAGGCAATGAATGCTGCTATCTCACCCAGCCAGCCCTCTGACGAATTGCTCTTAATAAGTCTCTCGTTAAGCTTTTTCCTCCCTTCGCCCTGGGGAGATCCGTATTTTCTGGTCCGATAAGGTTTGGGAATTTTAGACGGCGAAACGCAGCAGAGAGAGAGAGAGAGGGGAAAAAAAAATCACTGTTCTCGCTACTCGGCTGGAGCGGCTTAATCGGCTTCCCTTAGAACAAAATCTCTTATTGTTCTTTTAGATTTCATTTATTTCAAGTACTCCCCACAAGATTCTTCAAATATCCTCTCCGTCCCTGTTCACCTCTACCAATCCCCTCACCTTTCGGAAGCTTCCATTTGCTCATTCTCTTCTCTGTTTATTAATTCCACAGCCCTTCCATCTTAGAGGCAGACAGAACCCCGCAAAGCTTTACCAAATAGGTTTTGTATGCACCACACCGTCTTAGTAGTCTCAACCCTCCCTATTCCCCCAACAGGGATTTCCTAGCTTCTCATCCTTTTTTTTCTACCATCTTCTAGGACACGCATCCCAATCTCTTCCCCTTTCACAGATAGCTCTTATTCTGGCCACAGAGGAGTGGAAAACCATCCATTCCTCCTTGGCCCCCGAGAGAAGACGGAAGAGCAGAACATGAAATTTTAGGGGAAAGAGCTCATGATGAACATTTTGATGGCCCTTAGAAACGACGTCCTGCCTGTTGCCAACCCAGTCAAACACTGCTCAGGGAAAACACCTCTTGATCAGTTTGGTTGCCTCCAGAAGCAAGAGCCTCGGGAGCCGTCTTTCTGCCTGAGCACATAGGCTAAACTGGTACCTTGGGGCGGATTTCGCCGATGGAGCGCAATCTGCAGGCAGATTGAGAGCGAAGCCCTCGGGTTCGACCTTGCTGTATTGGCGCCCTTGGGCCAGCAGAAGGCGCAGAGGGCTCGCGGAAAAACGCCGCCTGGGAGAGTCCCAGTTCTAAATCTAAAGTCCTGTGTAGCTAATGCTTCTGGTCCTAAGCAATGAGTTGGATGGAGGCTTGGAGGTTTTCAAAGACAGAAAAGAAGACCCGAAAAGGCCAAGTTCCCCTTACTACCTAAAGCCTTATTAAAAAATAAACCGATATCCACAGAATAAGGTTGGGGGCCATGGCTTAGGGTTTTCTCTCCCTGACCACATCCCATCTCTAGCTCTGGTGCATATTTTTTCTCTTACCGCATATCTTGAGTCCCAGTTTTCTGGTGCATCCATGGGCCACCCCGCACCAGGTGTCATAAGCTAGAAAGAAAGATAAAAATCACTCACTAGGGTATGAAAGCAAATTTAGGAGGCAATTCTGGGAGGTAAACAGGACTGAAAGTGGGATGGTTAGAGTGGAGAAAACAGAAGCTGTTTCTTTCGTTGGGTTTTGGAAGAAAATTTAGCATTAAAAACATCCATTCATCTCCTGCCCCCCCTTCCCAGAGTTACTACAGAAGGAAACAAAAGTCGTTGATAGCATCCAAACCTGTCTCCATGAAATACCTCACGGATATAAAATGAAGGTTAAAAAAAATCAGAAAGGAATCTACTCTGCAAACTAACTGTAGGCTACTGATCCTAGGGTAGGAACAATGGTGGGGGGAGCAAGTAGAGAAAAACAGAGCAGCCTAGAAGTCCTTTGTTTCAGTCCAACAGATGTGAAAAGGCCCTCACATCAGTCCAGCAAAGGAACAAAAAGGCATCTGGGACCTAAACATCTCATAATTTCCTGGCAGGTCTCCAGCAGAGTGGCAGCTTAAAATAAACTGGCATGAAATGGGGTCGCAGAAGAGTTCAGGAATTAATTGGGTGAAAAATAGTATTTGACTAGATGATAGGGCTTGCATGACTGCCCTTCAGCTGGACTTCGGAGTCGGAAAGACAGTGTGCCTCAGATCCCTTTCCCCATTTTCCCACTTTCCAACCTTCTTCCTCATTAACCCACCTGCCTCCAATCCTCACCCCCATTTTCCTTGGACAGATTTCATTGTGGACTTGCTCCAGAGTAGAGTCTACGGAAAATGGTGGGGTGAACAGGGTAGGATAGTGAAGAAAAGGCATTCCAGGGGGTTTTAGTATTGGGACACTTCAATCTCACTGATATCAGCATGCTGTGGAATGTTTTAAGTTTCCTTTACCTGAGCCGGTGTCCGCCTTAGCCTCAGCCCGCTTTCTTGTAGAAGAGGAATTAGAGGAACCAGTACTTGTAGGCATTTTTTTTAGTGCCCCATGGAGCTCCAGTTTGTGTCTACAAATTTCTTTCATTTTCATGTATCCCTAGTTCCTCAACCACTGTGTATGCACGTTGTTGGAGACAATGGGGACCATTATCATTGCTAGATGGCTCAAAAGGACAAAGGAAAAGGTGAGAAAGAAGGAAACAGTGTATTCACTATTGATATACACTCAGAGAGACCACATTATAGTGAAAACCAAGTAGAGGTGAGAGGAATGTTGTAAGTCTCTTTGCTCTAGGATCAAATGGAGTAAGATATTTAAGGGAAGGAGGACAAGAATGAAAGGAGATGGAAAGAACTTCTTTTGAAGACCTAAAAGTCATGATCTGCTGAATCAAGGAATAATTGTGATCAATGTAGGCTTTGGGTGGTAGTGGAAGAAAATGGGTTTGGTGGGGGTGGGGTGGGCTGAGGGACAGAAAAGGAATACATTTTTCCTGCCATGTCCCTGCCAGGGACAAACAAACAAACAAAAGGCGCTTTCAGGGAAAGCTGGGTAATTAGAGATAGAGGGAGAGGACAGTTGGTAACTGTGGAATACTGGCTTGGGTCTGTGAAAGTGATAGGCTACGCTCCTGTTATCACTTTGTGTGTCCCCTGGAAGAAGGAATGGCAGTCTGGACTGTGCCAGGATGAAACTGTGGGTGTGTAGGGCATGGGTTGGGTGATCAGCCTCAGCCCCTAAGCAAAACAAATAAGGGAAAAAATCAAACACCTCTGCCTGTTTCTACCAATTCACTGGAAATCTTTAGGGACCCCACCCTCTGTTTTCATTTCTTTTTGCCTTGGTTTTGAATGCTCAGAAAATCTCTTTGTGAAAATATGGGCTAGTAAGACCTAACAACAACAAAAATTGCAAGGGCTTAAGGCCAAACTCAATAAGCACCAAAGGACTGTGAGAGGTGTCCAGGGCACGTATAGGAGGAGGAAGAAAGAAGCTGGTTGAGGAAATACAAGAGAGCATGGAAGGAGGAAAAAAGGGGAGGGGAGGCATGAACTGGGGGAGGCGGACATTGTCCAGAGTAAGTAGACTGTAAGCTGGAAAACTGGGCCGGACAGCAGAGAAGATAGTAATGAATAGTGAAAACAAATAAATCTGCTAGCAGAAAGACAAAAAGCCAGCTCCCTGAATTTCTCCCGTTCTCCGCCCCGCCTCCAGGGGATCCATCGGCCCAGAGCGGTGGCGCTGGAGCGCAGAGATGAGCCTGTCGGTGCGACAATCTCCATCAGGGTGGGCTCTGCTCCTCTCCTGATACATCTTCTTTGTTATGAGGGTAATTATGCACCAAGTTGGGGGGAGAGAGAGAAGGGAGTAAGATGGAAAGGGACAACTGGGCTGGAGGTCATTTAAGTAGCTATCTGTATCCTCTAGACTCCAAGAAAATTAATTCTATTTTAAACCACAATGGGGTTGAAGGGGGACGGGGGCGGGGCGAAGGAGCTAAGGTGAACCTTGAACAGGGATAGGGGCGGGATGTGTTTGGAAACAATCTGCGTTTGGTTGGATTGCTGCCCTTTTATTAGGGTTCTGTTTTCTATCCTCCTCCTTTTTCCAGAATAGCCACGCTCCAAATGGGTTTCTGTCAGTCTCAAGGAGAAGTACAGGGCAGGGTTCTCTGGATCTGCCCCAGAAAGACCATTCTCTACCCGCCCCCACCCCTGCAGGCTCCTCATTTAATTCGTTCATAATGATTATACCCTCCGTTCCTATTGAAAAAAAAACCCTCCTAATTGATTGTCTGAATTGTCAAGGCAGAACCACAACTGATTTTTTCCACTTTCCCCGTCTTTTGCTTTTCCCTCACACTTCAATAGCTCGACGCAAATTCGGGGCAATTAGGGACACGGGGTTTTCGAAAAGCTGCAATTAAAGCCCAAATTTCCGCTGATTATAGACTCCCTAGCGAAGAGCTAGAGGGGTGGGGAGGGCGGCTGGGGGGAGAGGAGGGAGGTCAGCTCCTGGCTCAACAAATTCTAGAGACAGAAATGTTCTTGGTTTTCCTTAGGGATTCCCAGCTCTTCTCACCTTTTTTTCTAGACCCAGACACGATCTCTTTCACATCAAAATAAACCACACACAACAAAACAAACCACTTGTTCCGCTCTTCTAGACTCCCGAACCACATCTGGGACCTTGGATTACTAGGTTAATAGCTTGATTTTTTCTAATCTTCAATTCTCCTCCCCCCTCCCCCCAAATCTCCATCCCCTGCTAAGAGTTTCAGGAAGAAGCTCTGACAGGACTTACTGGTAGGGCGAAGGTTGGTGGGATTGGAGTCCGGCCCTGGGTTGGAAGAGGAGGAGGAGGAGGAGGAAGGTGCCGAAGATGCCATTTGCTCTGTTGCCAGAGTCCTGGGTCTGCCTGCTTTCTCGGGTCTTTCACGTGGGAGGCCGACAGTTAGCTAAGGAGCCGACTGCAAGAAGAGAGAAGGTGTTACACGTTTGGGATATCCAGGTAAGGAGGAAGCGAAAAGGGGATTTGAGGACCCGCACAAGGGAATGGAAAGTCAAGAGGCTCCCCCTTGCCCTGGGGCAGAGGAGATGGGAAAAAAGAAGGGGCCCTGGTTATATTCATGAAGTGCTGGAGTGGCGTGCCCCAGAGCTGCTGTCAATCCAGCGTGCAGAGGAGAAGCAACAAAAATATGGTCCGTGTTTCAGGCCTTCCATCTCGGAGCCTCGATTCTACGAGTCCAGGAAAGACAGAGGACATCCTGTGCTAGGACAAGGAAATAAGATCGGAGGTCGGGGTGAGGAAAGCACAGTTTATAATCTGACCTAAGAGGTCAGAACGCAATGCCCTGGAGCCCTGCTCTGAGGAGGGCGAAAGAGAGCTAATACTCAAAGCTAATACTCAAGCGAGGACTCCGCTCGGCGGGAGGGAGTAGGTGAGTGGGGGAGACGAGAGGCGGGGCACGTCTGGTAGGATGTCTGGTTTCTGTTGTTGTGTCTGGCTAATCCTTGGAAAGGGCAAGAAGATTCATGTTGCTCTAGGGACAGGGCACTGGCCGTGAGGCAAGTTATCCTACCAGATTTCCCAAGATATTCCGAACTGAGACATTTCTAGACTTGGTTGAGGTACAGAGACAGTCACCCTAGAGAAAGGACAATTATCCCACCACCACCCCCTCCCTTCCTAAATTAGCCGGTCAAAGGCTTCTTCCCTGACTAGTCCGTCTTTTGGGTCCATGACTGAGAAGCTTGGTACCCCGACCAGGGCGAAGGAGTCTTGTTCTGTGTTCCTCTCATTTAATCTCCAGATCTCTCGCCCACATTTTCTTGCCCTTTGGGGAAACAAAGTTGCGCCCCAGATTAGGGAGGTGGGGGAATTTGAAACCTGCTCCGCGCGCCTTTGGGAAGCCCTTGAAAGAGACTTGAGGGAGTCCAGAGCCGTTAGGAGAGAAGAAAGGTGCAAATTCAATCAGACTTAAGCCTCTGGAATAAAATACTTGCAGCTTCACCTCTACCCAAAGTGCTCGCATGCGCGGGTACACACACACACACACACCCCACACAAGTCAATACCAACCCCCGGGAGCAAGCCAGACAGATTAGCAGTTGTAATAGAAGTAACAGGTTATTGTCGCTCTGAGCGGCTCCAGTGACTCTTGGCGAGGTTCTTTTGGTTAGATAGCTTCGGGTAGCACAGTGGAAAAGGGGAAAGAGAAATTGATGGTACCCCCTCCCCCAGCCCGCTCCCATTTGTACTTCCAGAGGAGCAGCCTCTTTCTCCCAGCTTGCCGAATTGGCGTGGCTCGACTATTTGGGGTTAGAAAGGAAACGGTCTGTGCGGCTCACAAAAGGGAGCTGGCCGGCTGGGGTCTGGCTAGTCACTTACAATTGCGGACCGAGGTAGACTGCGCGAGCTGGCTGACGGATTCCGAGTCTTGGGAAAGCTGGAGGATGAAGGGGGAAATAGCGCACTTCAGAAGCTGGGCAAAGGACAGACGTTTATAAACTCCAGGTGGCACAGCGCCCGTATACCAAGCAAGCACTTAGGTGTTGAAAATGCACCTGGGGCTGACTGGCTGCTCTCAGCTCTTCCTCAGCTCAGGAGCGCTACTGGATGCTCTATGCAAGGCAGGCGGATCGGCTCTGCTCTTCTCAGCTCCGCTCCTACGCAGGCATGAATCACAGCCTTACTGTCCGTCACCTCTAGTAGATGCAGTGGCTGCTTTCTTCTCAGCTGTCTCCTTAGGTCCGGCAAGGAAGGGTGAGGAGGAGAGCAGAGGAGAGAGGCAAAGGGGGGAGGAGAAGGAGGGAGAGAAAGGAGGAGGGAAGGAGAGACAGAGGGGGGAGAGGGAGAGGGAGAGGGAGAGGGAGAGAGAGAGAAAGAAGGGAGAGAGAGAGAGAGAGAGAGAGAGAGAGAGAGAGAGAGAGAGAGAGAGAGAAGGAGAAGAGAGAGAAGAGAAGAGAGAGAGAGAGAGAGAGAGAGAGAGAGGCTAAAGGCTCATCTTCTCTTCGTGCTCTCTTTTTTTGGGGGGTGTGGATAGAGTGGGGAGGCGGGAAAGACGTTGGTGGGAGAATCACGAGGCTTTGTGAAAGCCGGCTGGCTTTCCTCGGGCTGAATGCTGTGACTTATTTGCAGGTGCATGGGCTTTATAGCTCCATTATCGATCCAGATCACGAAGTTGCACCCGGAATGAGTAATCTAGTACGTACTCAACACGCTCCATTTTCTGAAAGAGCAAGGAATGCTAGTGGGTGGGAATAAGAGTTGGAGGGCAGAAACGCTTTCACTCCTCCATCACATTCTGCTGAGCCATTTCCCCCTCCCCTTTTCTAATATATTTCCGAGGAGATGGAAAAATGGCTTTCACTTCGCTCCTTTCTCAAGTCCCTTGGCATTCCTCCTCCCGACCTGACACTTGGACACACCGAAGGGTGAGAAAAATGCGCCAGAATTCATCTTCATTTGCTCATAGAGAGAAAGGATCTGGGAGAGCTGTAGGAGTATCGCCTGAATAACAAAGATATTTACAATTTTCCACCTCTTTTTCTGGGGACAGACTGGTGCCTTTGATTCTAACCCTAAAAGATCACCTCAGCCGAGCTTGGATACTTCCACCTACAGGAATGTATACATAATTTAAATGGTGGAGAGTAATCTTTTTACCTCTTGAGCTTTTTTCTTCCCGTCCTAGCTGCACTCACTTTTTAAAATACTGTAGTCTGGTGGAGTGGGGCACGAAAGTTCAGCGTTATTAAACACTTGGCCATATTTTAAAATCGTGAAGGTTATTTGCAAGTATGAACGCGTCTCTAGAAACGTGTAAGCATCTAATCGAGGAAGTGGTACAGGATCCAGGTGTTGACAGAGTTGACTGAGAATGAATGTCTGTCTACTTTGCAGCTGAGCCGAATTTCTTCCTCTGTTTTCACGCCCTCTTATAGTATCTTTGTTTTGACAATCGTTGAATGAACCCAATAATTAATTCATAGATAACAATGCATGGGTGAAAAAATGCCCCTCTTTATAAGGAAACCTTTCATGAGGCACATTCCACCAGAGGGCGCCAGGCACCCAAAGACTGAACTGTCCTCTTGCTGAAGTGGGAATGAAAACACCTGGGTACAGCAGCTAAGGGGGCTACACTGACAGCCACTATGGATTTTAGCCCCCCCCTTTAACGTTTTCTTTCCCCGCCTCCTTCCTCTTTTTTTCCTCTTCAAGCCCTCTAGCCTGTTCAGTTCCTTTGTTGTTTTGTTTTGTTTTGTTTTGTTTACATAAAGAGGCGAAGAAAATTTCGTGAGGTCAACTAGGTGTGGTCAACTGGGATGAAAAAAATCTTTTACTCTGCAACATTTTCGTGTTGCGACCCAGCGAGCAAACGGTTTGCACGTGCTGGTGACTGGGTTTCTTTATTTGTGCGTTCAAATGGCTGGTGGCAGCGAGGGTTCCCACAACTCTCTTGAGAAGAACCCTATTTCTCCCTTTCCTTAAAATGACTCTTCGAAATTCACAGGGACAGTAGAAAACTCGAAATTTCCCAATACACCACCGAAAATTCCGGAAGGGAAGCAGAAGACTCCACGGGGAGGAAAGGAGGAAATATTTTCTGATAAGCAAAAGGGAGTAGCCGTGAGGTTCCCCCCCCCTTTTTAAATAAATGCTACCCAATTCACACGGGGAAATGCCCTCCACCCTCCTCCTAACCTTACCAGAAACCCTTATCCACAAACGAATCTTAATCGGCAGGTCAGTTGGCATTAATTAATAGTTGGCATTGCTCTCTTAGCCAGGTCTCACCTAAGAACAACGTGTGTTTTCCAGGCGCTAGACACATTATCAAAAATAGCGCACAAAAGGCAGCCTGAATTTCAACCAGTTAATAGAAATGTGCAGTTTACATACGGTGAGCAAAGCTCTGCTTTTCTCGTTCTTCTCCTTCATACTCCACTTCATCTGATCTGCTCCCTAAAGCGGTCGTTCTCACCAATCAGGGAGATCTTTTGCCCATATTAAATCATTAGCGACGCAATCGAACAATGAGCCCAGCCGGTAGAGGGAAATAAATGCTTATTTCATTTGCAGTTGCCACTGTGAGAGAATCCAAATTGCTCTCTCGCTGTCCGCTTAACTTTCCCTAAGACCTTGGAATTCTGTCATGTTTAGATGAAGAGGAGATTCGTTTACTTCATACTTTTGTTCAACACTTGATTCCTGCCTGACACACAGCAAGCGCTTACTAAGTGCTTGTTGGATGATTGGTGGACTTAGAAATTTCGAAACATCCTCACTTTGATCTCACATTTTAAACATATACACTACAACCTTTCAGATAATGGGAAAAAATACATATATAGCTTGGATGGAAACATCTATGACACTAAGGAATTCGTGTTAAAATTGAATCCTTCCAGCTGTGAGAGTTCAAAGGGTTTTTGGTTTGAGGACGTTTTGTTTGATTTTTTAAAATCTGCTGGTTAGTGGGGACAGGAATTCGATTTTTTGAGAGGAAGCTCTGTAAGTAGCCTTTGTTCTGAAAGCTTGTGGTATAGTTGTGCAAGATGAATGTCGGACTTGAGGTCATGCTGTCTGTTTCATTTTGTTGTTTTACACATACATGCACAAACACACAATATGCCTTAGGCACCTCAGGTGACCTCTCTGCAATGACTAAGAGGAACTGATGGGCTTGATTTTTCATCCCGTGCTATCACCTCCTAAACCTGAAGTGGGATGATCAGCCAAAGTTCAGCACTAAGGACAGCGTCCAGACTTCCTTCAACCCCAATCCACTCTTGTCTTCTCGCGGATAGCCCTCCAGGTCCCCTAGCCCATCTCCCTCAGGGACTATATTTGTTTTTCCAGGGTTAAGTTTCTCCACTCCTCTCTCGGTAACGGATTTAGGGTGATTGTAGCTGTCTGTTTGGAATATCTATGGTCTGCAGTTTTCTTATTTTGTCTGTTTCCACTTTTTCATGTATTTGTTTCTTTTTATGGGCGGGAGAGGAAGAGTAAAGGTGAAAATAAAGGAATCAGCTCCAGAACTTGAACTAGCAATGGGATTTGCAGGCGGAAGGGAGTGGCATCCCCACAGCTGTTTGTTTTCATTTGATCCAGGATCCAAAGCTTTGATGAAATAAAAACAAACGTTGAAAAGCCAGAAGAAGGGGAGGGGGGCGATTTGCGCCATCTCCTCTTCCCTGGTCTCAGACTACTGTCCCCCCACCCCCCACCCCATGTGTGGTTTTGAGCCCTGGAGTGAAGAACTGCACAGCTGGGGTCTCACTTTTGGAAGGAAAATCTTTCTTCGGGTCAGAGGTATCTGGGGCTTTGGATTCTGTCCCTTCGCCTACGCTTTCTTTTCCCTGGGAGGTTTAAAGATTCCATCCCGGATTCTGGGTCCAGGTCCTCTTAGTGGATCAGAGATGGGAGTGGGGAGGGGAGATGGGAAGGACAGGAGACGTGGGAAGCAAAAGGGGAGCCTTAAAACAGGCAGCTGTGGAGATGTGGAGCATAAAATGTGGTCCGAATCAAGGTGAGTAGATAAACGTCGATCTCGTTTCCCCGGCACATTTAGCATTTTTAGCCTCCAGAAAAGATAATTTTAAATTGCAAGGCTAGTTCAGTTCAGCTGATGCTTTAAGGTCTATTTTAAGTCTCTAATTTATGGCCAAAAAAAAAAATGGCAGTGCTCACCACTTAAACGTCTATCTCCCGAGACAGAGATTGTGCGGAAATGTTGCCTTAATGTTGAACTCGGCATTTCTTGTGTGGGATTTCTTCTGTGGTCATCGAAGTCAGGTGTTATTTTATTTTATTTTATTTTATTTTTTATCTTAACCATAAAAATCAAATAGGATTTTCTTTGCTGGACCATGGCTAAATCTAAATCATATTCAAAGCAGTCGTCAGAGCGCCAAAAGCATACATCCAGGCTCCAGGCAGGAAGCTAGGGAATCTACTCTAGAAATCACAACCATTTCATTCTAAAGAAGAGAATCGAATTCCTCGGAGTGATTTGTAAGTAGCTGACTTCCCCTTAATATCCAGAAGATGAAAATATTCCAAAAGAAATTAATCAAGATGACAGAGTGATTTATGTTTGTTGCATATTGCCGTATGCAAATCTCAATAGACCACCAAACCCTTGCTGTCTCAACCGCTAAAGAATTTTTTAAATACCACCAGGTGGCGGTAGCTTCCAATTTCTGAGGAAGTAACAACAACAACAACAAAAAATTAACAGTATTTGCAACAAAGAAGAACCAAGATCTTTCTAGTTTTCTTTCATGTAACTAACATTCTCCAAAGCTAGGCCTTTCTTTTGAGGGACTGAAAGGGCTGAATGCCGTGAGCTGATGATGCACATACGGATTCCTGACCTCAGATGAAAGGGTCGGGAGACCACTGACATCTCCAAAACAATATCAGCAGAAAAAGGGGTCTTTTGACATTAAGCAAAGACGTCCTTCTGTTCCTATACTCTCACAAATAGAAACTAGAAAATTAGCAAAATCTAGACCCAACCATTTTGTGTTGGCCAGAAAAATTAAAGACATTTTTAGGTTACCCATGCCCACTTGACTAGATCCAAAACAAATTTTCAAAACTTTCCCTAGGGATTTTTAAGATTTAAAATCTCTAATGGAATACTGTGCTTACTGACAGTCCCATAGTTCCACCATAGGGCTTGGGTCTTGCTGGATTTAATAAAATTTCAAGTTCTGGCTGAATTTACATTCAAACCTCTCTTGTACCCTTTCCAGATTTAGCATCTTTTTAAATGGGTATCATAAGAGACTGGTGGGATTTGAACTATGGGTAAGAGGGGAGGATTAGTTTATTCTTCTGTTCAGACACAACTTTATTAACCTTCAAGTGGCAGGAAAAGAGTATTCAATATCTTTATGTCTCAAGCTTCAAGCCTAAACTATGTTTATGAGGTTTTTAACATTTCAATTCAACAATAACTTAGCAAGTTTCTACTGTGTAAAAAGCAGTTATTGGGATTAGGAAGGTCTTCAGGAAGGAGGTGATAGCTGAGCTGAAACTTGAAGGATTTCAGCTAGAGAGAATGTGGAGAGTCTAAGTCCTAAGCATTCAGTTCAGTCTAGGCAAATGCACAGAAGTAGAAAGCATCAGATTGAGCCCAGGATACTAGTAAGGAGACTAGTTTGACTGAAGTATAGAATAAAAGAAGGGAAGTCATGTGAAATGTCTGGAAAGGTAGGTTGGAGCCAGACTGTGCAGGGCCTCAAATACTAGCATAAATAATTTGAATTTTATTATATATAGACTAGGGAGCCATTGAAAGTTTTTTAAAGACCCATCTGTTAGGAATATTATTTTGGCACTTGTGTTAGGGATAGATTGGATTCGAGGAAGTATGATGCGGCTGAATTTGAAAGAACGCTGAATCTGAAGCACAGAGACTAGGATTGTGGAAACCTAGATTGAATCCTGACTCTGTAGATTACTAGCTATATGGCCTGAGCCAAATCATTCAACTTCTCAGGGCCCATTTCCTCATCTGTAAAATGAGGTGGTTGGGATACATGTTCTCTAAGGTCCCTTCTAACTCAACAATAGATCTATGATCCTACAATACAATGGGAGAGATTTGAGGCTGAGAAATCATTGAGGAGGCTATTACAATGGTGAGAAGTGATACGCACCTTGAATAAGTGTGTGAATGAAGAGACAGAAACAAATGGGAGACATATTTCGAAGTATAGTTGATACAATTTGGCTACTGAGTAGATTTGAAGGGTGAGAGTGGAAAAAAGTCAAAGATGATAGGTTTGCAAGCTTGGTGACTGAAAAGATACTAAATAGGGATATGGAATTTGGGAGGAAAGGCACATTTGAGAGAGAGAGAAGGCTTAAATTTTGACATGTTGAGTTTGAGGGTCTAGAGAAACACTCAGGTGGAACTATTCAACAAACAGGTGAAAATACAAGACTGGCACTCAGAGGACAGAGGTAGACTTAATACTAGCAATGTTTGTGCTGGGGCAAACAAGCACAAAATATGCCAGTTAAATGCTGGTGGTGGTGGAGAATGGGGGAATGAGGGTCAGCAGGCTGGGGGAAGAGCCAATATGGGGCTAGGACTGCCACCTGATAGCTTCCTATTTAAATTAATTATCCTTGTTAATGAGGTGCAAAACTCAGTTGTTTCTATCCTGCTGAAGGATTACATGTTCTATCAGCATCCTCTAATTTTCTGTGTTCAGGGGCAAAATCTTATAGGCTTTTCCTAGCTATGGTGCTGGAGGGACAGGTTAGACTGGACATATAGATCTGAGAATCATTTTTCTAGAAGTGGTCATTGAAGCCAGGGGAATGGTTGAGATCACAAGGGCAGAGTGTAGAGACAAAAGAGAGGAAGGTCAAAGACGGAGCACACTTACCCTTAGAAGGTTGGAAGATGGACATTCCAAAGGAGTGACCAGGCTGGTCAGGAAGGAGACTTATTGGGGTTCATTAAAAATTTTTGTTACAAAATTCTTTTCTACATATTCTGCAAACTAAAGGCCTTTCAGTGGTTCTCTTGCAACATATATGTCACAGAAGAGGGAATGGATTTTTTCTGTCTTACAAACTACAGTTGAAATTTTCAGGTTCTTTTTGCCTTCCCCAAATTAAAAACAAAAGTTAGATACTGTGATCTATTCACATTTTCCACACATTACAAAGTGGTTGCTGAATGTGGCTATTAAAATGTGAGTAAATTATTTGCTTGTTCTCTGATTTGGTTGAAGATACATATTATTCACCCCTTTATTATTAGAGGCATAAGCATGTTAAATCTGAATCTTTAAGGCTGAGAAATTTTTTCATCCAGAAAGGAGAGGGGGTGACAGTGCTGAGTTTTGAATAGTGAAGATTAAAAGCTAATTGAATTTCAGTTAGATGGCTTCAGTCTTCTTAGTGAAGTAGGAGGCTAAGTCATTAGCTGGGTGTGAAACCAGAGCAGGGTGCAATGTGGAGCCTATGGGAAGAAAAATGTTTGCAACATTCACTGTGAGACTCAGTAAGAGCAGTGTAACAGACCTGCTGAACAGCAATGGGGGCCCAGCTGAAATCATGCTACAAGTGTATAGCAGGCAAACAGTTTAATTTTGTGACATTGTCTTGTGATACAGCAGCCTGGGATCATGAACAGAAGACCTAGAGATGTTACCTAGGGTTTTGGAAATAGTGGAAAGTATGAGAGACAAAGGATCTTAGGGTAGTCAATAATCAATCATTAAAGTGGCATGTGAAGTCAAGACTGAGTGTTCAGGTAAATGTTATCAAGATTGAGAGGATAAAATGAGGTCAAGAGACTGGAGGTCATGATGAGGTCAGAGAGTAGGTACAGTGTGAATGATAGTGGAATGGGAAAGGTAGAATCATGGAGAGATGGCTTTGGAAAATTTTGATGTGGTGAAATTCTATGAGATGGTAACCCTCTGAGATGTGACTGTGGATGGAACTTTTTTTACCCTGAAAATTCCTAAAATTTTTTTTTTTGCCCTGGAAGACTCCTTTGTCATGCTGTTCCCTTTCTCCCATTGGTGGGTTATTTCTGGGCCTTCCATTTTGGAAAGTGGGCCCAGGTCTGCCATGCTTTGTGCCCTCCTACCTGTGCTTCTCACTCAATAGCATTTAAGTGCCCCCACCTGGGTACCCTTTCCCTCAACAACTCCTCACCAGGAGAGGGTATAATCTGAGGGGGTCAGGGACATTAATCACTGGTCATCATAGTAATCAAGTTTAAAAGTAAAAAATAAGCCCATACCCTACAGGTGAGAAATATATGGCTTATGACTTCATATTGACTCTTATTATTGGGGGTATTCCTGCTCTGCAATGTAGTTTTCTATTTGAAAAACTTCAGTTCTTTCATTATTTCTTCCTCCCACTTTCAAATCAGTACACAATTTGGCTTTAGAGGGTTGGGTTTTTTTGTTTGTTTGTTTTAGCACTCCTCAGGTGGGAGTCACTGCATTGATTACCTGTGTGGTAGCTATCATCACTAATAGAAATGAAAATGGTGATTAACCCATTCCTAAAGGCCTGAGCTAGTATTCCCTGTATTACTTGGGTTTTGATCAGCACCTATGATTTCATTAGTACATCAAGTTCCCTATGGACAAAATTCCTTCCACCAATACAGATCAATTCTAGAATTTATAGCCTTAAGAGAGTTACTTGGAGATGAGAGGTAGTGACTTGCTCAATGACACACAACTAGTATCAGAGGCACTATTTAAACTTAGACTTACTCTCACACATCCACTCCACTGTAATTAGGTTATTTAATAGCTATGATATCTCAAGAACAAATATGCTAATGCTGTAAAACAAACAAAAAAGATGAAAATGTTTTTATTTTGAATGCTAATAAAAATAATGGGAATTACTAAATATGAATTGAAAACTATTAGGCCAGGAGAGTAATAGAGTTTTTAAAAAGATATTTTCAGATTCATCAGAGCCAATTTCACTTTTATCATTCTGTTTTGATAGTAAATGCTAATAAAAAAGAATGTGAATGTTACTAAAAATGAATGAAAAACCATTAGGCCATGGAAGTCATAGGATTTTTTATATATCTTCAGATTCATCAGAACTGTCTTCACTTTGATCATTATCATCACTGCTGTCTTCTTCACTATCACCACTACTATCGTCACTTTCTTCTTCTCCAGCATGGCTTTTTTCTGCCACAGAAATAAACAGAATTGTTAATCATTTTGCTTAAAGCATTGTTCTTTTGCAAACACTTTACTTCCTCCTTCAAAATAATATGCTCTTTTGAAGACTACAGAGATAAATAAACTTTTAGATAATAAATTCTGGGTCAAATAGAAGTTTTGTGTTTTGGCTTTTACCTTGAATAAATTCAGTGGAAAATATTGGAAGAGATTTCCCCAATGTACAATAAGCCATTTTTGGAAGCTTGATAAATTATTATTTTAAGACACAAAGTTAGTGCTGAAAACTTGCTCCCAGGATGACATCATATATCAATGAAGGAGCACATTCTTATTTGAATATAATTGTTTGTGAACTTTAAATTTACCGTAGATCTTTTTAAAAGAAAGTTGTAAACATGGTTTTTGCATAGTTCTTCTAGCAAAGCATTTATTTTTTTAATAAAAATATAAAGATGAAGACAATTTAGGCCTTTCCTGTGGCTTATGAGATAACCTGTGCTTTTAGCACTAGAGAGTAGGAAAGCGATCAGCAGTAGCCTCATGTCTTTGAAAGCTCTGCCTAGGGTCTAGAAATCATGGGAATTACTTTAGCTTGCATTGTGTAGTTAATGAAACCCTAGGAAACAGACCTTGAGGGTTCATGCCTCTGATTTCAATCTTGTCTGAACTTAAGACATTAGAGGTAGTTGTCTGCTCTTTTCTTAACTATCTCCATCTGAGAATGAAATTCACACTCTCTTGGTAACAAATTTTTAGACAACTGGTTATGAAACAAAGAAGTAGTTTCAAATTTTTAAAAATACCCATTAGCAACTTTTCTTCAATCAGTGAGGAAAACTCTTTGGCTTCAGGATTTTCTGGTTCATAGATCAGAACTGAAAGAGACAATTCACATTATTAATGGTCAAAGTGTTCTAGTAAATAGACATCCCATAGAGAAAAGTTGTTAAATTGTCAGTCATGGAATATGAAACTGCATGCAACTATAAGTACTAAAAATCATAACCAAAAGCATATCTATATGTAAGTAGAATGTTTTATTTATATAGTAATATTAAAATAACAACTATAAGTAACAAATCAAAAATATTAAAATATAACCCTTACTTATATAACCTTACTTGTAAATATTACCTTATTAATTCTCATTACATTTCTATGGTGAGGTAAGTAACAAATATGATCAATCACTAACATCTCAATTAGGCTTCATTCATTATCTGGGATCCAAAACGTTTCTTGGACACAGTGTCTTTTTCTTTTCCCAAAAGACGATGTAATCCAGCTGCAGGACAAGCTAGGCTAATGGATGAGATTAGGGAAGGGAGGGTTGTTTACTTTTTTGTTCACTAATTTATCTCTAATTGAATGTCTCATTGCTAATTCTAGTTAAACATGATGAAGAAAGGCATTTTTCCTTTAAAATTTTTATTTAATGATTGTTTAAATTTTTTTTTTACATGATAACCCATATCATATTGTTTACCATCTCAGGGAGGGGGAGGGAAGGAACGGAGGGAGAGAATTTGGAACTCAAAACTTTTTTTAAATGGTAAATTTTTATTTATTTTTAACTTATGGAATAAAACAAGCAATTCTGTAACATAGTATAATAAAAAAGATGATTGCACATGAAACTGCAAATCTATTAGGTATAACTTACTTTTCCTTTTAAATATATAATAAAATTATCATGTAAATTTTCCCCCCCTTTTTTTCTTCCCTTCCCTACCCTAGAGTTGGTTACCATTAGACACAAATGGGTATATATATGTAAAATGCATACTTCTATTTATTAAAAAATGATAAAACTTGTTTTTACATGTAACTGGGAACAATTATTCAAAAATTTTTTATTTGTAATCAGGAAATATCTAACAAATACACGAAAATAATTTTAAAAGAAGTTTTTTAAAATACTGGGTTTCTGGGGCAGCTAGGTGGCACAGTGAATAGAGCTCTGGCCTTGGAGTCAGGAGGACCTGAGTTCAAATCCAGCCTCAGACACTTAACACTTACTAGCTGTGTGACCCTGGGCAAGTCACTTAACCCTGACTGCCTCACCAAAAAGCAAAGAAAATAAAAATAAAAATAAAAAATACTGGGTTTCTCTAGCTTTCTTAGACTGCAAGTACAGGCAGGGGTTATTTTTATAGGCTTGGTGCCATTCTAACTGGCATTGGAGCCTTGATCTGTTCTGTTTCCTACTTGGGGTGGTTCAGGTCTCCTTTGGCAACCTGGTGGATCCCCATTCCTAGATGCTTACTATATTAATGCTAAACTCAGGGAAGTACACCCCACCTTTTTAGCCCACTGCAGCTTGAGACTTCTGAGACCAAGAAGTCTGCCAGCACTCTGCCACTCTGGCAGCAGAAACTACAGGTATGTGCTACCATGTCTGACAAAGACAAAGCATATTATATTTCTTATGCAAGCCCCCAAACGTTTAGCTTTCTCAATATAGGAGTAATGGCACTTTTCCATTCACCTCTCAAGTAAGAAAATTTTAAGTCAGCTTTGTTCATTATTCTTTACTTCATATATCCATGCTTCTGTTCACACTTGCTGCTTTTTCACACTTCTGATTCATTCATTCCTTCATCTTCATCCTGACAGAACACATTTTAGTACAGGCCCCTGATCGAACTACTAGAATGTCTTCTTGAGTGGACCATCAATACTATTCTCCTCTCATAGACCCTTTTTGTCATTGTCATTAACGTACTCGTTTTTGTTGTTCAGTTTTTCAGTCGTGTCTGACTCTGTGACCACATGGATCGTAATACGCCAGGCCCTTCTATCCTCCATTACCTCTCGAAGTCTGTTCAAGTTCATGTAACATGGTCATATCACTTCCTTATTAGGCTGCAAAGTGGTTTCCTAATGTCATATAGATCAAAAATATTTTCACATACTCCATCCTCTCACCCCCATTTGAGCCCTTTCCAATGGTCTTCTTTGGCCTATTTCTCAGGGTTTTTTAATTCCTCTCATTCATAATCTACTTAACATACTGCTCATCTTCATAGCTTCCAGGGGGGTGGGCAGAACATCATGTGTGTTATTAACCTAGTATATTCATAACCTGGCAAATAGCAGACAATTTAGTGTTCTACAAGCAATTTATATCCTTTCACTGGCAGCACTATGCTATCTAACTATGAAGTTCTTCTATTAGAAGCTTGAGGGAAGATACTATCAATTTACTAACCCTTCATACAGATTTTTAAAAGAACAATAAAGTAACACACATCTGAGATGTGTTAAGTATGATTGATATATTCCTGACAAAGTTTCTTGAAATTTCTAATAATCTTTACTCTAATGTGCAAATGGATAGTTCCCTCCAATTATGCAGATTATAGCTCTTTACAAAATGTTATTCTGATGCCTCATTATGGTGTGCAAGTGACCCTAGGTCCTCCAATGTTATTCCAGGAAAGAATAAATTCTGGAAGGTTCTATTATGCTTGAAAGGTTTTGAGTATGGGCTTGACAACAGATCGAAACTGTTTTCCAAGGACCAATCTGGCTAACAACAGAGAGGAACGTCACCAGAAATCTAATGGTATGGCAGCCCATAAAACAAAGCAAAAAAATAACCTTTAACCTCTTGTAAATTTTAGACCATGGCTTAAAGCAGTGTTTTCAATGGTATGATTCTGCCAGTCAGAATAGGCTACTTATTTCATCAGAGAAGAGGCAAAGAGGTTATCTCTTGGTATGGATCTTAGGGTCAAGGTGCAGTCAGTTTCCTCTCCTGTCTGATAAGCTGTTTGACTATCAAAAGTTGGAGGAAGGTATATTATTTGTACAGCATTCTGGTATCTGGGAGACAGCAGTCAGTCAGTATATATTTATTAAGTGCTTACTATGTGCTAGGCACTGTGGATACAAAGAAAGGCCCTTTGCTCTCAAGGAGCTCACACTATAACTGGGGAAGACATTGCAATTTGTGGTTGTTGTTCAGTCATGTTCAATTCTCTGTGACTTCATGTGGGGTTTTCTTGGCAAAGATCCTAGTATGTTTTGCCATTTTCTTTTCCAGCTCATTTTACAGATGAGGAAACGGAGGCAAACAGGGTTAAGTGACTTGTCCAGGGTCACACAGCTAGTGTCTGAGGCCAGATTTGAACTCAGGAAGATGAGTTCCCGACTTCAGGTCTGGCACTCTATCTACTGTGCCACCTAGCTGCTTGCTCTCTCTCTCTCTCTCTCTCTCTCTCTCTCTCTCTCTGTACACACACACACACACACACACACACACACACACACACACACACAAGATATATACATATATAGTGTAAATGGGAGGTAATTTCAAACAGAAAGCATTAGCAACTGGGGCACAGAGATGCTGGAAAAAACCTCTAGTATGAGACAGGATTTGAGCTGAGTCTTGAAGGAGCCAGAGAAACTAAAAGCCAGGAACTAAACTGAAACAGAAACTAAAAACTACAAATCCAGGAAGCAGTCAGAACAAAAATAGGAGTTTGGAGAGAGCACGTCCATGTAATGAACAATAAGTGGGCCGCTAGAGCTGGCTCACAGAGTGTGTGGAGGAGGGAAAAGCAGAAGACTTGAAAGACAGAAAGTAGCTGGGCTGTCAAGGGCTTTAAATGCTAAAAGGAAGAGTTTATATTTGATGGACAGCTAGGTTGTGCAGTGGCTAGAGCACTGGACCCAGAGTTTGGAAGACCTGACTTCAAATCTGGCCTCAGACACTTACTAGCTATGTGACCCTGGGCAAGTCACTTAACCCTGTGTGCCTCAGTTTCCTCATTTGTAAAAGGAGGATAATAATAGCATCTACCTCCCCAGGTCAATATGAGGATCAAAGAAGATAGGATCTATAAAATGTTTAGCACAGTGGCTGGTACATAGAAGGTGCTACATAAATGTTAGTTATTATTATTGTTAATATCATCATTGTCATCATTATCATCATCCTTGAAGACACAAGGAACCACTGAAGTCTTTTGAGGAGGAGGGTGACACAGTGAGACCTGCATTTTAGGAAAATCATGTTGGCAGCTGAGTAGAGGAAGGATTATGGGGAGACACTTGAAACAGAAAGGTCAGACAGAAAGGAAGGCTCTCACACAAGATAAAGTAAGAGATGAGGATGGCTCATACTAGGGTAGTGGGTACATGAGTAGAGAGATGGGGATACAGAAACTGTGAAGATAAAAATGACATTTGACAACAGACTGGATACGTGGAGAGAGTGTGAGTGGAAAGCTGAGGACCAGAAGGATGGTGTACCCTCAACAATAAGAAAAAAGTTGGAAAGAGGGAAAAGTTTTAGGGGAAAAGACTGTGTGTTCTGTTTTTGTGTGTGTGGAGTCTGAGATGTCTACAGGACATCTGATCTGAGATGTCCAAAATAAAGCTGATAATGTGGAATTGGTGCTCAGGAGAGAGATTAGGGCTGGATATATAAACCCGGGAATCATTTTCATAGACGTAATGATTGAACCCATAGAATCTAATGAAATAAGTGAAATAGTATAGAGGGGGAAAAAGAGAATAGAGTCCAGAGTAATTGTGGAAGTCACTTGTAGTTAGTGGACATGACCTGGATGAAGATCCAACAAAGAAGACTGAGAATAAGAGGTAAGGCAGGTAGGAGAACAATCACAAGATTCCATCAATATCACAAAAATCTAGGAAGAAGAGAGTATCCAGGAGGAGAGGATGACAGACAGTAGCCAAAGCTGAAGAAAGGTCAAAGAAGGATGAGGACTGGGAATAGGCCATTAGATTTGGCAATTAAGAGATCACTGAAGAACACCTTTTAAAATTTTTATTTGGTATTTTATTTTTTCCCTAATTACATGTAAAAACAATTTTTAACATTAGTTTTTAAAACTTTGGGTTCCAAATTTGGAGAGGACTTTTGTAAGGAACAGCTTCTGATGAACTAGATGACAGAAAGTCAGAAGTAAGATTGCTGAGAATTTAGAAGCAAGTAGAGGAGAAGTAGAATACATTTAGTGCAGTCAGTTTTCTCAAGGAGTTTACTGGAGAAAGGAGAGATGGAGGATAATAGCTAGTGGGGTCAAGTAAGTGGGAACAACACAAGCATGTTTGTTAAGCAGAGGAAGGAAGGAGTCAGGATACAGGGAGCTATAGAAGATTAGAGAGTGGGACTAGGTCCACTCTAGGTGACTGTAAACTTCCTTTACTCCCCGATATACTGGTGTGACTTAGCAGAGCTCCCTCTTTCCAGGGGAAGCTTCCACTGGCTGTGACAGGACATGTTTTAGGGAGTAGACCCTGACCCCACAGTATATTATGATAGTTCAAATTTTCCCTAGGAAAATTATCATGAATTGATGGGAAGATTTACTTGGTGTGGAATAGTGGACAAAGAGCCGGCCTCAGAGTCAGGAGGGAAGACCTGGATTTAAGGCCTCCTTTGGACACATTCTTGCTGTCTGACCCTAGAAAAGGCACTTAATTTCTCAGTGCTCTAGGGCCCTAAGAATACAAGTTGTCTGTACGGGGTGGCCCTGGAATGGAGTCTCCTCAGCCAGGAGGTTCCCTATGCCAATGAAATCACAGGTTCTTATTCAAGAAAGTCCTTTGTTTGGTATTTGAAGTCTTCATAATTTGCCTCCACTGTACTTTTCCAGATTGATTTCTATTAGTTACCCTGATGCACTCTACATTCCAGCCAAACTGTCCTATTTGTTTTTCCCCAAACATGACATTCCATTTCCCTCCTCCATAGTCTTTGCCCAGGCTGTGCCTCCCTTCTCCCCTCTGCCTTCTAGAATCCCTCAATCCTTTGAGGCTTAGCTGCAGTGTCCAACCACATGAGACCTTTCATACTTTTTCACCCAGATTAATTTGTATATGTTTTCTATTTACCCTTACGAATCCATGTTGATTACCTCCAGTAGAATGTAATCTCTCTGAGAGCAGGGATTATTTGCTTTTCTGTATTTGTATAAACCTAGCACAGTTCCTTGCAAATAGTAAGCATTTAACAACTATTTGTTAATTGAACCAAAAGGAATATAGAAGACAGCCCAAGTGTTGCATTATATACAGGATTCAGAAGACAACCTCCAGTGTACTATAGACCCTCTATGGAAGTTTTATGGAAATATTTGAACAAGAATCACTTCGGATGAGACAGGACTAGACAGGTTTTCATGTGTGGGGAGGGCAGGAGTAACACTACCCATGAGATCTTGGGTCCATCAAAGTAGTAATGAAGTAAATATTAAAAGACCCAAATTCTCCCACTTAGAATCTTTAGTTGCCTGTGATAGGAGGGAAATCAATCTCTCTCTCTCTGGGCTAGGCACTGAGAGATATACAAAGTTCAGATGACAGAGAAAACTCATGGATAAGTCTCTGCTTACATTCTAGTAAAGAAATACCACACACACACACACACACACACACACACACACACACACACAATTAACCAACACAGTAATTCACAAGTGTATGAGAGATGTATGATTAAATTGAAAATGTGGTCTGATATAGGAAAGGAATATTACCAAGTGGAATGCATATTTGGAGGGGGCAGTTAAGAAAAAACTTCTTGGAAAAGATTTGAGCTAGACTTTAAAGGATTGATAAGAATCAACCATGAAACATGCAGGGAAAACAATTAGGATAGTATTGTAAAAGTATAAGCAAGAGATAATAAGGCCTGTGACTATACATAGAAAGAGGAGATTGAATGTGAGAGGTATATGAGTATGTGAGATGAGTGAGACAAAGGGAGAGGAAGAATTATCAAGGATAATGCCAAAGTTATGAACCTGGGAGACTGGAAGAATAACGGTACCCTTGACAGAATTAGGGAAATTCAAGAGAGGGGAAGGTTTTGGGGAATAGATAATGAGTTTTTTTTCAGACAGGTTGAATTTGAGATGTCTCTTAAGACATCGAGTTTGAATTCAATGGTTAAAAGGGAAGAAAACTTTATATGGAATAGTACAAATAAGGGCAAGGAAGTGAGAAAGCATAGAATGTGAATGAGGGATTGCAAATGGTTGAGCTAGTGTACAAAGCTCATGAAGAGTATTAATATAAATTAAAGCTGTAAAGATAAGAGTAGCACAGGATCATGATTGCCCTTAAATGTGAGCCAAAGGAGTTAGTTTGAACAGTACTCTGTAGGGTCTGGAGCAGAGTATTACATGACTAGATCTACAAGTAAGGAAGATAGGGGTACGAAGAACAGGTTGCAGGACAAATAAACTGGAGGCTGTTAGACTGTTGCAGAGTCCAGGTGGATGGAGACCTGTACCTGGGTATATAGGGAGAGGAGGGGTTGGACAGAAGGATGTAAGACATATTGCAAAGGTAAAATTAATGGGACTTTGGATTTCCAAAAGAGGCATTGTGGGGTAGTGGATAGAGAATTGGCCTCAGAGTTCAGAGGGCCTTGGTTCAAGTTGATGCCTCTGATATTCTGGCTGAGACTTTAGGCAAGTCACTTAATCACTCAGTGCTGCAGGCATCCCTATCATCTCCATGCTGATGATTCCCAGAACTACATATCCTGCTGCCCAGTATCCCCTCTAAGTTTTGTCCAGGATCATAAATTGTCTGTTGGAAACTTCAAACTGGATTTCTCAGACATCTTAAAGTCAACAAGGCGAAAGCTGAACTTAGTTTCTTTTCCCTTAAACCTTTCTTTCATCCAAACTTCCTGGTGTCTGTTGAGGGCACCACCATCCTTCCAGTGTCTCAGGTTTGTCATCTCATGTGATCCTTGACTCTTCACTTTTCTTCACTCCATGTATCCATGAAGTTGCCAACTCTTGCTGTTTCTACTTCACACCATTTTGGGTACCTAATCCCTTCTCTCCATCCACTCTATTTCAAGCTCTTCATCTCTTGCCTAGACCATTGGCTACTAACTTGTCTCTCTGCCTCAAATCTCTCCTTATTCCCAATTCATCTTACGCACTACTGCCAAAGTAATATTCCTCAAGTGCAGATGTGACCATGTGACTCCCTTCATCAACCAACTCTAGTGGCTTCCTATTATCTCTAGAATAAATATAAAATCCCATGTTTAGCTTTTCAAGTCCCACAGAAATTGGCCCCAAATTATGTTGCTTCTTTGAACATGACATCTATTATCGTCCAAACTGGTCTTTGGTCTGTTCTTCTCTCATGATACTTCATTTCCCATTTCAACACCTTTGCATCCATCCATGCCTGGAATGCATTCTCTTCCTTTAAGATGAAGTTCAGGAACTATCTTCTATATAAAGCCTTTTCTGAGCCTCCAAATTACTGATGCCCTCTCCCAAAATTACCTTCTATCTAACTAGTGTGTGTGTATGTATTAAATTGTATATTTATTTTTATATGAATTTATGGGCAATCTGGCTAATTATATTTGTTATTATGAAATCACATCTGACAATTATTTATTTGGAAATACAAAAGAGAACCAAGCATGGCTATAATCACTGCTACTGGAAGGCTGAAGTTGATATTAAGTCCACGCCTAATATGATGAGCCCATGAGAGTAGGGGGACATCAGGTGCTATGCAGAGGTAAAGCAACCCACATTGGAAATGGAGCATGTCCAAATTTCCACGCCTATTGGCAATGGGTTGAAGGCCTTTGCCCCAGGGGCCTGTTCCTCCCTCTGATTGGAAGCAGAAAGCTTTCTTCCCAGAACCTTCATTCAAGGAGGAGCCCAGATCAGCAATGTCTTCATTTCCCACCTGGCTGTATTCCTCATGACTTCTGCATCATGCCTCCACACCAGGTACTTCCCCACCTTCCTCCTGCTTTTCTGCTTATTGACTGACAGGCTAGCTGTTGCAATTTCAGCCTGGGCAAGATTAGGGAGACCAAGAGAGAGGGAAAGAAATAAAGAGAGAAATAAACAAGGAGAGGAAGAAAAAGAAAGGAGGGAGGGAGAAAGAAAGAGAGAAAAAAGAAAGGAAGAAAAAAAGGAAGAAAGAAAAAGAAAGAAAGAAAGAAAGAAAGAAAAAGAAAGAAAGGAAGGAAGGAAGGAAGGAAGGAAGGAAGGAAGGAAGGAAGGAAGGAAAGAAGGAAGGAAGGAAGAAAGAAAAGCATAAGAAAACTGTACTTACTCAATTGACATAATTTTTTTGCCACAGCGTAGTTTCGGCTCATTACTGCTCTTAGGAACTAAAAGAAAAATGAACAATTAGTAGGTTTTAGAGTTAAGTAAGACTTATGATATTACCTCTTCCCTTAGCTATTAATTATTTATACACATCGTTTAGGAGTGTGCCTTCAATCAAACAACAAAGAACTATTTACTGAGTGCCTTATTATGATTGGTCATTTCAAATAATACAATAATAACTGACTTAAGAAAGTACTTTAAGGTCTGAAAAGCACTTTATGCACCTTATTTAATTTGTTCCTCACAACAGTCATAGGTATTACAAAATAATACCTGCTTATAAAAGAGAGCCTAAATGACTTGCCTACAGTCACACAGCAATGAAATATGAGAAGCAGGATCTCAGGGCAGGTCTCCCTCCTAACTCTAAATTCAATGCACTTTCTACTACAACCTCATTGCCTCCATTGAGAGAGGAGTTTGAAGTGGAGTAAGTAGAATAGCTCTTGCTTTACATGAGATAAACTACATGCTATAGCTTTTGCTTTGTAAGAATACATGGGCTCAAACTGTTAGGGACTTTGATGCTACTAGGGAAGAAATTCATCACTATTCTCCAGCAAAATCAAATAGATTTAGTATAGTTTTTTTTCCCAATGAAGAGTCTTTATTTTGTATTTTAAACAGAGGAAGTTTAGAGTGAGGGTGGATACTTCCACACTGAGCATATATTGTTTAACAACTTTTCATGAGCCTACCCTGACTTTGAAGAAATGAAATAAAAACTGAAGAATTCTTAATTGGAAAAGATCCCCAACATGAAAGGAACTTGAGCTCTTTTGGGGAGGTCTTCTCAGGGCCATAATTCAAGTCCGGATCACCTGAAAAACTGGTATTCAACACAATTGATTTGGGGGTTGGGGGGAAAGAGGGAAATAGGGGCAGGTCCTGATAGGCTGCTGGGTTTGGAGGAGTCAAGTTGATGCTTATGGCAGACAGGGATGAAGTACAAATTTTTGAAGTTATCCACTTCTACCCCCACCAGACAGGCTGAGGGTATCAGTGTTCATATCTGTGTGTATCATGCGCATGTGCACATGCACGTGGGAACCTCTTTTTAGTATTCAAGAAAAGTACTCTCAAAAACTAGGAGGGGAAGAAATTCCAACCCATTTCAACCTCTAAGCCATCCTATCTGTAACATCTGCCTCATCCCCCCAAAACAACCAAGTGTTCTGTGTGCTAACAACATAACTTAAAAAAAGTAAAACAAAATTCTGCATTTTTATAAAACTTGATAAATACAGTTTTTCAAACTGTAGAGTCACCAGAAGTACACAGTTATCAAAAATTCACACAATTCACTTGGCCTCTCTAGCACTTTCAAAGCTTTCTGTGCCTGGTCTGTTTTTTTTCTTCAGTATTTTTTTGGGTCTCCTTTAGCAAGCTATTGACTTGTTTTTCATGATTTTCTTATGTCACTCTCATTTCTCTTCCCAGTTTTTCCTCTACTTCTCTTACTTGCTTCTCAAAATCCTTTTTGAGCTCTTCCATGGCCTGGGACTAATTCTTATTTTTTCTTGGAGGCTTTGGATGTAGGACCTTTGACTTTGCTGTCTTCTTCCAGTTGTATGTTTTGATCTTCTTTGTCACCAAACTAAGGTTCTATGGTCTGACTTTTTTGCCCTGTTTGCTCATGTTCCCAGCCATTTACTTGACTTTTAAACTCTTTGTTAAGGTAACGGTCTGCTTCCAGTGTGGAGAATGTACTGTCCCAAGCTTCAGGGGTTTTGTGTAGCTTTTTTCAGAGATACCTTCTAGGGACCTGTAAATTTTCAGTTCTTCCAAGGTGGTATGATCAAGGGCAAGGTGTTTACTCTTCTCCTGGCCTGGGCTCTGGTCTATGAGTGACCACAAGCACTCTTTTCTGCCTTGGAACTGTGAGGACGATTCCCTCTCCACTACTGCCACAAGTTCCACCACATCAGCACTCCTCCTCACCCCAGGAACTCCACCCAGAACAACAACTCAGATCCAAGTAAGGGCAAAGCAAGAGAATCCTGCCTCAGCATCAGCAAAGAGATCCCTGCAATCCCTCTCTGATCAGCCATTCAATCCCTCCTCTGTCTGTGGGCCGAGAGCTTTGGAAGCAGCCACTACCCCAGGGTTGCACAGGGACTGGGGCTGGGACCAAGCTCCTCTCTCATCATGGTCCGACAGACCTTTCCTACTGACCTTCTAAATTGTCTTTGGTGTTTGTAGGTTGAGAAGTCTGGAGACTGCCAGTCCCTTGAGGCCTGCCCCAGGTTTGCTGAGGCCTGGTCTTTGCCTGTGTCCCACACTGAACTGCACTCCATTCCCAGACCAGTGCAACCGATCTTTCCAATCAATCATCCAGGTTGTCTTGGGTTGGAAATTTGTTTCACTCTGTCTTTTTGTGGGTTCTGCTCTGGAATTTGTTTAGAGACAATTTTTCCAGGTATTTGGAGGGGTTTGGGGGAGAGCTCAAGCAAGTCACTGCTTTAACTGCACCATCTTGGCTCTGCTCCCCTGTCTCTGGTCTGTTTTGGCATCTCAGTTCTCTGCAGGGTTATTCCCATCCTTACTGGAGTCAGCCTTTCCCTTTTTCCCTTTGGGTTACTTCTTTTCCTTCTTTGCAGGTGCTTTTTTGGGTATGGGTTCTGGCTTTGGAGGAGCAGGTTTAGCAGATAACCATGCTGATCTCCTCTGTGGTTCATCCTTAACCTTGGTCTTGTCTTGCTTAGCATCTCCTTCAGCCTTTCTCTTGGGCATGGTGGTGACAGTGGAGGGGTAGGAGTAGCAGAGTCAGGGCACAGGTTGCAGCGGCTGGTCAGGGGGTCACTCCCATCTCCTCTTCCTCACACTGCTTTGATTTAATATAGTTTTAACACTTCTTTGAAACCCTGGCATACATTCACAATGAAAATAGTTGGAAGAAATGTAGACTCACAGGGCCATAGAAAAAGTCTTTTAAAAAAGAACCCCAAATAAATCATTAATTTATTCAACAACCACTTATTAAGCACTTGATATGTGTAAACAGTATGCTATATAATTACATTTGTGGGAGATACAAAGATAAGTAAGATGTGATCTCTGTCTTCATGAAACTTAGAATCTGTCACAAAGATCTCTAACATATTTTTGATATCAGCCTAGTCTTCTAGTGTCAAAAGATCAAAAGAAAGGCCTCCAGAACATTGGATGGTATTCCCTTGCCCCACTGCCAGCAGTGATTTTAAGGGAAGTTATTTCATAACTGGGATGATAAAATAAGACCAGGTAACACTACATTTTAAGAAGACAAACTCAAGTGAGGAAATCCAAGAACCTGAATGGGAATGCATGGTGGATAATATTTGGTTGAAGACTGATGAAGGCAAAAAACAGAAGTAATTTTGATAGAGGGAGATTCAATAGACCACCTGGACAGAGAAAAGAAGTAAATGAGGAGCTTGGGAAACAGACCACAAGCCTGGCAAAGAGCAATGATGTAACCATGATGGGGGCTTATCCAGACATCTGCTGCTGGAGCTTCCTCTCTCTTAAAAGTAGAGCAGCCTTCAAAAGGTAGAGGAACCCACAAAGGAAGCTTTGATTCTGGATTTGATTCTTATCAATAAGGAGGAAACAGTTGCTGGAGGGAAAAGAGTGGGAACCTTGAGAGGAATCTGGCCCTTTCTTTCGCTTCCAGTCTTCTCTACACATTCTACAATCCAGCAGCACTGTCCATTCCACAAATGCCACATTCTGTCTCCCCACTAGGTGCCTTTTCATGGGCCATCCCTCATGCTTGGAATGCTCTCCCACTTGACTTGGCTTCAATCCCACTCTCTGCAGAAGGCCTTGCCTATTACACCCCTCTCCAAATTTACCCAGAACTTTCCCTTAAAGATGACTTTCCATTTACATTGTATATATTTTGTATGTTTGTTGTTTGCATGTTGCCTCCCCCATTAGAATGTGAGCTCCCGGAGAGCAGGAATCATAGTTTTGCCTCTCTGTATCCCTAGCCCTTAAGCACGATGCCTGGCACACAGTAAGTGCTTAATAAATGCTTGTTGTTGAGCATGATTATGATAAAGTGACCACTCCCCTTTTCCTGACTTTGTGATATGGAAAAGGAAATAAGGACATAAATTTCCTCTAGGGACAGAAAAGATTTTAAAGGCTTCAAAGGAGGGAAAGATAAGATCCTTCAGACTGTTTCTATAGAAGTCAATCTAGGTGGGATAGCAAGCTCTCAATAGTGAAACCTTGAAGAAAGAAGGACAACTACAATGAGGAAGAAAAAGGGGGGTTGTCTGAAGAGACCAACATGGCGACACAGGGAACACAAAAACTCTCTTAGGTTTTTAAAAGCTAGGTGTAGAAAATGTAAGAAGGGTCAGTTAGCAAGAGACAGGATACAAAGGCATGGCATGGCTCTGTAAGAGTGTGTCAGGAGTGCTAGGAAGAGGAATTCCTTAGCAGGAGAAGAGCTAGGTAGAACACAAAAGCATTCTGAAAGTCAAAGTGGTGGAAAGAGGAGGATCAAAGGAGGCTAGGATCCCTGTTAAGGGCAGATGGGATGACAACTGCCATCAAAGAGAAGGTAGAGTCTCTTGATTCTTATTTTCTCATTTTCTCTCCCAAGGAGTTTTCCCCCTGCTTTCTCTCACTCTAGGTATCAGGACCACATTTGTCTTATACATAGGTGCAGAGTTTGGTAGGATGCCTTCTTTATTTTTGCAAACAGTGATGTAGGAGTTCAATGTTCATTTACTTGTAGATCCATCTGGGCCTGTGGTTTTTTCTTTAGAAGCTCATTTACAGTTTATTCAATTTTTTTCTAAGGTAGGCTTGTTTAAATTCTCCATTTATTGTTCTATTTATATGGCAATTTTATATTTGTGTAAATATTCATCCATTTTATTTAAGATACCAGTTTTGTTAGCATATAATTGAATAGAAGAGTTTCTAACAATTTACTTTATTTCCTCTTCAAAAAAAGAAAGAACTTAATATCTCTTTACTTTTCTTGGATATCAACAACCTGCTAGCCATTTTTATTTTACCCTTTCCAGTGGCTGAAAAATTAGAAGCAAAGTAAGAGTTGATAAAAAAAAAAAGAATTGGAAAGGATAGAACAAAAATGGCTGAGAGAACTGATACCCAAGATAAGTAAGGTATTAAAAGAGCACTTAACAACACTGCATGAGTCCCAGATGAGTTATATCCTCAGGAATAGAAAGAATTGGTAGGAGAATTTGATAAGCCACTAATAAGAGGTATCCAAAGATTAAGGAAGAATTAACTGTCCCAATTAAAAAAAAGGGGGAGAGAATGGAATCTGCTAACAATAAGTTTGACTATTATTACTAGCAAAATTCTATAATGTATTATTTTATATTAGCAGTGCTGGTGAGTGAGTATCTGAAAATGGACATGTAATCCCAAAGAATCAGCATGACTATATAAAAATAGGTCATTCCAGACTAATCTTATTTGGACAGGTAGATTACTAATTGGTAGATCAGGAGAAAGGTGTAGATACAGTTTACTAGATTTTGGCAAAGTATTTAACTAAATTTAGTCTCTCCTGCTATTGTGGAAAAGATGTAATGTTGTGGGCTAGACAATAGTATCATTACATGAATTCATAATTAGCTGAATGACTGGACTCAAAGAATATTAACTGTTCAATATCAACTTAGAAGGGGGTCTCCAATGGATGACACAGAGCCTATGACCAAATACTTAAACCAAAATTTACAATAAGGTACTCTAAATACCACATAAAAGAAAAAGAAAAAATTCAGACTTCTTCTCTAATAGGAAAGGAGGGATAAAAAAATTTTCCTTGGATATTCCAGATCAAGGGGGCACCATGCCCCTATTCCCCTCCCCCCCAACATGGAAGGGATAACTATATACGTTTTACCTTATTTCCAAGCTCAATAAATAGTGTGATTTGGGGCTGTATTAAGAGAGGCATGACTGCCAGGAAAAAGGCAGTGATAGTTCCACTGTACTCTATGCTGCTTATACTAAATCTTGAGTTCTGTATTCAGTATTGGGCATTACATTTTAAGAGTTCATTGATAAGCTGAAGACCATCCAGAGAAGAGGCAACCAGGATGGTAAAGGGTTTAGATTTTATGCTATATAAGGATCAGATGAAGGGCCTAGAAATGTCAGCCTCAAATACTCAGGGAGAAACGATAACTATCTTCAAGTATTTGGTAGGCTACAACATAAAAGTATTAGATTCATTCTGCTTGACCGTAGAGGAACAACATGTAGAATTGGCAAAGAGATTAATTTGGGCTTGTTATAAGGAAATACTCCTAACAAGCAGGGCAAGTAGAAAGTGAAATGGGTTGCCTCTGTAAGTCAAGAGTTCCCCTCTTTTAAGGTCTTCTAACAAAGGCTGGACTTCTCTTCCTTTGTAGAAGGGATTCTTGCTTGGTTATGGGTTACACTATGTGGCTGCTAATATCCTTTCCTAATGGGAAGTCCTGAGGTTCTGTGTCATGGACAAGAGGTGAATCAGAAGCATAGTAGATAGGTGAGAGTAAACATGAGGATCGTGGTGGTTGTTGTCCTTCGGTCTTGAAGAGGACCCAAATGACATTGCTATGCTAGAGTCAAGTTACAGTGCATCTGACTGTGGCTGATCAGATCAGTTTTAGCTTGGAATGTTCTACTATAGGTCAGGCACAGATAGTCCATAAGAATATTGGGGGCAGATTCTCTAAATTTGTACATCTCTCATTTCTTTTGAGCTACTTCAATTCTGCTTTGCTCATAGAGCACAGCACTTTCTCTGATGTGGGCACACCATAGTGAGGTGTCCTGTGCCAGTGTCTCCTATGTCACACAACTAATTCCAAAGTTCTTAAGAGAGACCTTGAGAGTGCCCTTGTATCACTTCTTCTGACTACCATGTGAATGCTTGCCCTGTGTGAGATCTCCATAAAATAGCCTTTTTGGCAACTGTATGTTTGGTGTTTGAACAACATGGCCAGCCCATTGAAGTTGTGCTCTCTGCAGTAGAGTTTGAATGTCTGGCAGTTTGATTTGAGAAAGGACCTCTCTGTCTGGTATCTTATCCTGCCAGGTGATCTTCAGAATCTTCCCTTTAAGACAATTCAAATGGAAGCAATAAATAGGAGAATCAATGAAAACATGGATCTACTGAAGGAGTGGTGGAGAAGAATAAACATTACTTATAGCTGTCAATCATGAAAACATCCTATTTCTGGCTGCATTGTTCACCACAAAATGAAGTAGGCAGAATGCCAGGGCAGATGCTTACATAATATTTTTTTTAACTAAAAGACAGTATTTTAACTGTCAATGGACAATGGGCTAAAGCATGACTACAATCAGACTTAACTGAGAACATAAAATAAATTATCTTTAAAACAGAATAAGCTAAGATTAGAAGGAAATTAGGAAAGGGGGGGGAGGGAATATGTAGAAAGTTTCTCTTATAAAGGCCTCATTTCTCAAATATATAACGTCTTAAGTCAATTTTATAAAAAAAAGCAGACCATTCCCCAATTGATAAATCAAAGGATATGAACAGGAAGTTTTCAGAAGAAGAAATCAAAACTATCAACAGTTGCATAAAAAATGCACTATTTATTAGAGAAATGCAAATTAAAACAATTCTCAAGTATCACCTCATACCTGTCAGAATGGTAACATAATAGAAAAAGAAAAAAGACAAATGCTGGAAAGGATGTGGAAAAATTGAGACACTAATGCAATGGTGGAGTTGTGAACTGGTCCAGCCATTCTGGAGAAGAATTTGGAACTATGTCCAAAGGGCTATAAAACTGTGCACACACTTTGACCCAGAAATACTAGGTCTATATCTCAAAGAGAATAAAGGAAAGGGAAAATTGACCTATTTGCACAAAAATATCTATAGCACCTTTTTTTTTGTGGTGGCAAAGAATTGTCTATAATTAGAGAATGGCTGAACAGAAGTTGTCGCATATATGATTGTGATGGATTACTATTGTGCTATAAGAAATGATAAAGGGGATGGTTTCAGAAAAACCTGGGAAGACTTTAATGAACTGATACGTAGTAAAGTGAGAAGAACCAGAAGAAACTGTACACAATAATAGCAATATTGTAACAATCAACTGTAAAAGACTGAGCTACTCTGATTAAGACAATGATGCAAGATGATTCCAAAAGACCTATGATGAAAAATGCTATCCACCTCCAGAGAGAGAGAGAGAGAGAGAACTGATGAACTCTGAACACAGACTGAAACATACTTCTTTCACTTTATTTTTCTTGGTTTTATTTTGGGGGAGTGGTTTCTTTTGCAACATGGCTAATATGGAAATATATTTTGCATGATTTCACATGTATAATTGACACCATATTGCTTACCTTCTCAAGGGGTGGAAAAGGGGTGGATAGGAGGGAGAGAATTTAGAACTCAAAATTTTAAAAAATGAAGGTTAAAAAATTTTTGCTGTGATTGTTGAATGTAAATAAACAATATATATTTAACATAAAAACAGAATGACGAATCAAAAATATTGTAAATTATTTATACTATTAAAATCACAAGGATTTATAAATATAAATATATGTGAGAGATAGCCAGATATTTATTGTGGAAAGAATGTTAGACTTGGAATCAGGAGTCCTGAGTTTGTATTTTTGCCTCAGTATCATCTATTAGATTAGACTGTGAGATCCTTCGGAGCAGGAGCTGTTTCTGCCTTTCTTCACATACTCAGTGCTTAACCCACTCTCTGGTATATAGAAGATGCTTAAGAAATGCTTGTTGACTTGACTTGGTACTTACTAGCTTTGTGTCCACGAGCAAGTCATTTAACCCCTCAGAATCTTGGTTTCCCCCTCTATACAACAAGCACAATAATACTTTTTTTTATTTACCCACCTCAAATTGAAGTTGTGAGAAAAGCATTTATAAAGTTCTGTGTTTTGGGGGTTCTTTTGATCTGAGTTTTCTTTCACAACATGACCAATATGGAAATATGTTTTGCATGACTGCACACGCATAACCTATATCAAATCGCATGCCTTCTCAATGAGGGGAAAAGGAAAGGTAGAGAGGGAGAGAATGTGGAAATCAAGATTTAAAGAAAACAAATGTTAAAAATTGCTTTTACATGTAATTGGAAAACGTAAACTATTTAAAATAAAAAAACAAAGTTTTATATGAGTGAGTTTTTACTATAAAAAGATAGGTCATGATAGATGAATATACCTCTTCTTTGAAAATGGGCAACACTCCTATCATAGTTATAGGGCCTTGTATGATGAGTAATTTAGTTCCTTTATCTAAATGAAGATTGCTTAAAGGAATCTTTTTTTCAGCTAAGCTACATTTCAACAGCCTCCTTCTAACCACTTAATGATAAAATCATGAGCATAGGCACTGCAGATGGGTCCTGATTAGAAGACTAATAAATCTCCTGAGGTGGTCGAACTATTTGAATTCACACTGTATATTTCTATTGAGCTGGAAGCAAAGACCAAAATGTATATAATTATGATTTCAAATAATGTGGATTAAAATAATTTTTTCTATTCATTTTTCTTATGCATTATTACTTTTAATGGAAGAATGCCAGAGGAATTCTTCTTTCCCCATGAAATTTCATAGTGGGGATGTGGTAGTAATCTACCTTCATAAAAAAAAGTTTTAGATTTTTTTCTATAGTTGATGATCAAAACCTAAATGGCATAAATATTAACATTTAATAATTTTCCACTTAGTTCTGGAAACTAAGAAGATTTGTGCAATGAAGAGCTTCAGTTCATGAAGAAAGCAGGACCAAGAACCATGAAAGATGGCATCAGGAAACTTCTCATTGGTGTGCATTTATTTATACTCCAAAATGTATGGCACAGTGACATAGGTATAAAAGGACTTAACCATTTTAAGTAAAATTTTTTGCAACCATGCATTTTTATTAGCATACAAATTGACATCACCCATTGGTTTTCAATTGTGAAGACGCAAAGTTGAAGATGTAAATGGAGTCAACAGTACAGGAATTCAGTTTGCTACATTTTGGTAATATGCTTTTGTATAACCAAAATCCATTCTCTAGACAACATGTTAAGAATGAAGTGAGGGGGCAGTGAGGTGGCACAGTGGATAGAGCTCTGGCTTTCGAATCAGGAGGACATGAGTTCAAAGCTGGCCTCAGACACTTGATACTTAACTAGCTGTGTGACCTTAAGCAAGTCACTTAACTCTAATTGCCTCACCAAAAAGAAAAAAAGAATGAAGTGATATTTTATATTAGTATTACTACACCTCTGTTATTGAACTTAAGCTTTTGTTTAAGGCAGGGGTGGGGAACCTGCAGCCTCAAGGCCACATGTGGCCCTCTAGGTTCTCAAGTGTGGCCCTTTCCTGTCTTTGACTTAAGGACCTAGAGGGCCACATGTGACCTGGAAGCTGCAGGTTCCCCACCCCTGGTTAAAGGAGTAAGAAAAGAGGGTTTTTTTAAGAAAGTCCCCAAAACTGGATGATTTATTCATACCTTTCAAGTCTCTGTGATAACAAGAGGAAGGAAGGTAATATTTTGTATCTATTTAATCCTTCACCCAGGAATCTCAGAACACTTCAAAAAAAATCTAGTTGCAAGAAAAATTATCTTTATTTTTCAAACATAAAAACTATGTATTATAAATTACAATTTTCCTAAAGACACAAGTGAGTTAGTAGCTAAGTCAAATTTTCATTATCTTAACCTTTCTTGCAGCTTAGATATCCTAAATGAGGACAGTAAAAACAAAGTGTTTATATTTAATTTTTAACTAAACAGATGATTTAGTAAATGGGTTGGGTCATAACTCTAGACTTTCCAAATATCCATGTTAAATATTATGAATAAAAACAATTGGACAAATATAGGGAGTAAGTATATCTTACTCCTTTCCAGGTAGGGTAGTTGTGGGGGGAAAAGTACTAGAACTGGAATTGAGACCTGGCGTCAAATCCCATGCGGCTTTGCCACTTATTACCTGGATTACTTAACTCTTCTTTGCTTACATCTTCTTAACAGTGTAATGAGTTTGGGATCAAATTAGCTTCAAGGCACCCTCTTAACTCTAGATTTGGGATTCTGGATCTGGCTGCTGAACCCAAAAAAAGGGGGGACTTCCTCTCTCTCCCCAACAAAGTGGTCATTACATGTTCATATAAGTTATGTGTTCTAATACACTGTTTCATCTTAAGATACAAACTGGAGGGCTTCCATGTCAATAAATGTTCTACAGAAGTATTTAGCACATTGGGATGCCTGATTCAAGTTTCACAAATAAGGTATTTAATTCTACCTGGTGTTAGTGGGAAAGAAGTTAAAAAAAAACAGGAAGAGAAAAGTATAAACATACTTCATATCTCCTCCTCCCTCATCCTGCTTTCTATCTCCTACCCCCTTCTTTTTTTTCTTCATTATTAAGCATCTCTGTACAGTTACTGCTATGCCTTATAAAATTTAGATAAGATCATGTCTAACTCAGGGAGATAGTCTTAGTAGGAAGATAAGACATAAACTGTAATATAAGACAACTGTAATACAAAATATTACACAACTAAGCACATTAGAGTGTTGCAAAAGAAAATCAGAATTGGGCTTTAAAATATAGATAGGAATTTGAAATCCAAGGGGAGGAGAAAAGGTACTGCGGGCCAAGGGAGCAAACAGAGAGAGTAAAGGGCCTGTTGATGGCCCTCAGGACACATCTCAAGGCAATCTTAGTGAGAGGAAGCAGAGCTGCTGAAGCTTAACTCCGCTTTGCCCTGAGCCCCTTCCTCAATTAGTGCTGCCATCAGCACAACAGAGAAACTCCAAGAAGAATCTGGAAGTGGGTCCCAAAGATGGTGGCCAGGTAAATGTCTGTATAGGTAAGTTTAAAAAATTATTATTTGCAAAGATGTAATAACATGACTTTCACATATATAATAATGTATAAGCAAATTTACCTCTGTCATTAACTCCAATGGTGCAACATTTTCCCCAACATATTCATCAATATATTGCTTCTCTTCGTCATCTTCTGCAGTTTCTGACAGCCTGTCATCAGGACTTTGTGAGGAGTCCTCATTATTTTTTGCAACTTCTATATCTTGACCTATATTTCAACCAAAACACAGAATGAATATTCTTTAGATGATCAGCCTTCAAAAACTAAGAAATCCAAAGCTGATATTCCCAGACCTGTGATATACAACAGCATAATCTGGAGCTGATTCTGCCCTCTGGCTTTCTGTTTTGGAGCACATCCTTTCAAAGTCAAAGACAATGACAATAAACCGATCTCATTTTTGAATACCTCTGCAGCCAAAGAGCTTCTCATTTGCTCATAGACCAGAAGGGGTCTCTGGGTGTTCCCCAGCCTCTCCTGGGCACTTCCTCATAACTCTTTCTCATCAGATATCCCAGAAGCAGGTTCTCTCACCTCCTCCTCCATGGGCAGAGATGCCTCGTGAGGCACTCACCACCAACCAAATCCTCATGACACTTTCTTTAAAGGCAGCATTGCTGTGCAACTGGAAGAAAAACACCAACCAACTTAGCACTTGAGGTGCAGAGGCGGTGTGGAAGGATGGCAGGAATATCAGATTTGTGGTCAGATACAACCTTGGACTGATCAATCAATCAATTGGTCAACAAGCGTTTGTCAAGTGCTTACTCTATGCCAGGCACATGCAGATAGCAATGAAGCAGTCCCTGTCCTCCAGAAGCTTATGTTCTATTATGGGAAACGATATCTACACATACAAGCAATATCAAATATAAACAAAGTAAACAGAAAATTCTTTGTTTGGGGAGGCAGTAGTATGGGGGGGAGTCAGAAAACGATTCATGACAATTGGGCCTTGGGCTTAGAAAGAAGTGAAAGATTCCAGCACTTGTTACCGTGTAACCTGATGACTGATCTTATCTGGAACTCAGCTTCTTCATGTCTAAAGTGGAGATCATAATACTTGTATTCTACCTCACACAATTATTGTGGGGTTGAAATGATACAATGTACATAAAGCACTTTATAACTGAAAATCACTATATAAATGTGAGCAATTATTATGTTTAAGGACCATATTCTTGTCAAATGCTAGAGATTTCAGTGGACCAAACAAGATACCATTTTATAAAACAAGAAATGAATGCTAGTCATTTAAATGTTTTCCCCAAGAAATATTTTCTGACTCCTCCACAAAAGGAAATGATAATAACTAGCATTTATATCACACTTAAAAGATTTGCAAAGCACTTTACATACAATATCTCATTTTGATCCTCATAACAAGGATAGGTGGTATTATTATTGTTCCCATTTTACACATAGGGAAAATGAGTCAAACAGAGGTTAAGTGGTTTGTCCAGGGTCATATAGCTAGAAATGTTTGAGGCAGGATTTGAACTTAGGTCTTTCTGACTTCAGGTTCAGTGCTCTATCTACTATGCTATTTCGCTGCCTATATCAAATATGAGGTATAAATAGCCTAACTATTGAGCTAATAATGAAGCATAAGACAGGGGAGGTCGAGATATGAAGAATACTTCTTAGAACAGTCTCTTCAAACCCTGAAATCTGAGAGAAAAATATTAAAGAACTTTGAATTAAGGAAAGGAGTAGAGATAAGAAGAAAGTAGTTTCAATATTAGCAAAGAGAAATTAATATGATCATTGTAAAAAGTGGTTTGAGATCAAAGCCACGATATATTTGTTCCAATAATAATTGTGTATTTTTTAATCAAGACAAATAATAAAATTCCACAGTTCAGACTATTTATTTAATGAGAGGCTGAAAGTGCTAGCCTCTACCTTTATGGAAGTAATCTTAGGGGCTTCTAAAGTGGACCTGTGCTGTACCCACCTGTATCTCCAGAGCTGTCACAGCGTGGACCATCCTGAGAGGTGGTTTCCATGGAAGCAGAGTAACTTGGAGCTGGACTATCTAGGTAAATATAGAAGCCAACATTTTAAGAGTGAAGCAAATGAGGAAAATCAGAAAGTTGAAAAGAAAGTATTAGGGAAGCACAAAAGACCATCACTAAAACTTCTGGGTGGCAAAACACATGCAAAAAACCAAGCACTCAAAAAGGAGACCCAATATGTCCAGAGGTGTGGAATTGATGACCAGACTTACCTGTTCTGTGTTTCTGAGGCTCCATTGGCTTAAGCATGTTGGGATCCTTTAGGGTAATATCCGGATTTCAATCAGCCCCTTTTTCTTGAGGACTGACTACCTGGCTTTACCCAACTTTACAACTGACATCACAGAAGAGCTCATAATGGAGGATGAAAAGAGGAACAATGTTGGACGAGCCTGAATTGTAGACAGAAACTAGGGATCCCCAATCAGGAAAGGAAGTTTTTCTCTCCTTGTAACTAATGACACTACACTTCTCATATGTAAATAGAACTTCTAAGGAACTAGGAATTAGCTCTGAATAAAGTGAGTTCATTTTTAGATCCCTCATATTGCCATTTGGCATAATATGCATTATAAACTATTTAATGGGCTATTGTGAATTATTTAATCTGGCTATTTTAATTTCCTATTCAGTACCTATAGTTGTCATTAGAGTACAGTATCAATAAATTTTTTATTATGGAAGTCAGCTGCAAAAAAGGCTCATATAAATTAATGGATATAAGCCTTTCTTGAAGCTTATCGCAATAATAATAATAACAACGAGAGCTAGCCATTTATGTAGCATTTTAAGGTGTTCAAAGCACTTTATGTATATTATCTCATTTGATTCTGACAACAATCCTATGAGGTAGGTCCTTTTAAGGGCAGCTAGATAGCACAGTAGATAGAATGTGAGGCCTGGAGTCAGGAAGACTCATCTTCCTTACTTCCAATCTGGTCTCAGACACTTATTAGCTGTGTGACCCTGGGAAAGTCACTTAACCCTGTTTGCCTCAGTTTCCTCATATGTAAGATGAGCTAGAGAAGGAAATGGTGAACCACGCCAGTATTTTTGCCAAGAAAATCCCAAATGGGGTCACGAAGAGTTGGACAGGAATGAACAACAAAAGGTGTTTTTATTATCCCCATTTTATAGATAAGGACACTGAGGCTGACTGGGGTGATATGACTTGCCCCGGGGTCACAAGTTTATGTCTGAGGCATCCAAATTCAATTATCTTTCTAAATCTGGTACACTATCCAATATACTGCCTTGATGTCTGATATATAAATAATAAAATTACTATTATGGAAGTACGTGTCAAAAAAGGGCTTATGTAATTTCAGGGATGAGGGGTAAAAGATATAGTGTATAGAGTTAGTCCCAGAGCCAGGAAGGCCAGGGTTCTAAAGCCTGGTGATGTGACCCTGGCAAGTCACCTGATTAGTCCATACGTGAGGCAACGCTTTCAAACTCAAGTGGCAGAGAAGGGCCTATCCATTGTGGTAGAGTTTCCTCACCTACGAGTTCTCTGCACCAGTGAAATCATAGGCCTGCTCCTTATCTCTCTGTATAGGTAAAATGATAGGTCTGAAAAGGATGTTCTGCAAGGTCCCTTCAGGCTTTCCCATTCTGCGATTTTTAGTGATCTAGGGCACACTCATTATGGATTGTCAAGGGAAATCTGAACGCTTTGTTTTATATTTCTATCTGTCTGTCTGTCTATCATCTATCTATCTATCTATCTATCTATCTATCTATCTATCTATCTATCTATCTAATCTATCTCCTTAATCTTTGAGGTTGCACTCAAGAGGGAAAGCTATATGCCATTCTTTTGGTGACATAGTCAGAAACAGAACTCTGGGCTGGACGGAACACTGGTTTGACCAATGACAATTTTCATGTTGCTGTTCTAGAAAATGATGTCAGATCTTTTTCTCTTTGCTAAGGTGGGATCAGGATTGTACAATTCTTTTATAATAACTAAATCTATTTGAAATTCAGTCCCTTAATTTATTACTATTAAAAGAAGATAAAAATGAGTGATTTGTAGCCCTGGACAAGTCACTTAAATTCTGTCTCTACAGTTTCATAGCTCTCACATTTGATGCTTTGATTCATGTAGTATTTAAGTAGGGAATCAAACCAAAGGAAAATTTGGGGCTCAGATAAATCAACCAAAAACATGTACTTACCGAACAACTATCAATCAATTGAGCATTTATTAAACAACTACTATATACAAGGCAGCTAGGTGGCACAGCGGATAAAATACTGGGCCTGGAGTCAGAAAGACCTGACTTCAAATCCTGCCTCATACACTTATTTTGTGACTGTGGGCCAGTCATTTAACCCTGTTTGCCTCAGTTTCTTCATCTGTCAAATGAGCTGGAGAAAGAACTGGCAAACCACTTCAGTATCTTTGCCAAGAAAACCCCAAATGGCTGAAATGACAGAACAATAAGCATATGAAGGCACTGAAGGTACAAAGACAAAAGTGAAATGGAACTTGCCCTCAAGGAGCTTACATTCTAACAGAAGAGATGATATGAACATAAATTCTGATGTGTAAAGCATTGTGGGGATACAAATCAGAGAAAGTCCCTACCCTCCAGGATTGACGAATTTAGTTGAGGAGGTAAGATAAGGCATAAGAAAGTAATGATAGGAGAGTAAATAATAGCACACTCAGTTGCTTCATATTGCTGCTTTGAATTCTGTTCATTTGGTGCATGGATAACTCTAACAACATTCTGGACAGTCAAGATACTGTTCTTGCCTTAGTAATTCTCATCTTTCAAACTCTTCTCAAAGCTGAGCTAATGGCCCTGTGATAGGAGCAATATCTACTAGGGTCCCTGTCATGTAGGCTGGGCTAATTTTTTACTAAAAGGCTATTTCTGAGACTTTCTTGGTCCAGGGAACTAGGATTTAAGCCTCTGACATGGCTTCTCAGTTGTGTAGGATATAAAAAGGACAGTGTGCAGGGAGTCAGTGAGCCTCAGATTTAATGGACGTCGCCCTGCCATGAAAGTCAACACATGGTTCTGACAATTATATGTTTCTTTATGGAGGGGAGGGGCCTGCATCTACTTGACCCAGTACTGTCAAAAATAAACTTTTTTTCTGGTTAAATGTTGGGTGATGTATGAGCATCTTTATTCAAATCCTGAGCCTGGCCCAGCCTAGCGCATTTCACCTTAGTTAGCATTAGTTAGAACTGGGTCAGGATGATCTTGTGTCTGATCTTTTGGTTTAAGTGGGGAAAAGACATACAGCAGTCTTGCCTATCTATGGCTAGGGAGCTTCTGACTATGTGCACATGGAGAATTTTCTCAATAGGACAGAGTGGGTTCCCACTGACCCAGTGGGATTAGCCTAGTGGGTTTTGAAGGAGGTTAACGTAGAGAAAAAGAGAGCAAGGGGAAGCATTACCTGGCTATTATTAACAGTCCTAAAAAAGCTGGACTAACAGCATAAGGTAAATGTAAGTAAATGGTGTGTGCTCTTCCAACAATGAGAAACGCAGCTTTTCATTTTTATGTGTCTCCTAAAGAGAGAAGGGCAGCTCACAGACTCAGTAACAGCACAAGTAAAAGAGGCAATGTTAATGGAAGTGGGGACTGGCAGACCATAGGTTGGGAGTATATCTATCACCCAGAAATATTGCTGGAAAATGTGAACTCCACTGAGATCAAAGATTGTAAAGGGCAAGAATGGGTGCGAGAATGGGGATGATTTTTATGTTAAGCTCTGTACGTAATATATTAGCTCTTTGGAGACCCATAAATAATTAGTGTATATATTATATTTATACCCATTTTTAAGGCTTGCACTGTGTTGTTTATCTCATTATTCATCATATTTGTAAATCTATAATACTGACTGACTTTCTGGCAAGGAAACCAAACTTCAATTTTAACATTGGTCTTATGGAAAAATATACTCTGCTTCCCAGGATACAGCTTTCAGGAATGTATTGTGGTTACAAGTGGAGAATAACAAAGTACGTGAGATGTACAATTCATTGCCAAGTGAAGGACAGGTACAACTTGAATGGGTGAATTTAAAAATAGAAACCAGCTAGGTGCTGGGGGGCAGAGAGGGTGGGGTAGGCAAAGGTACAAAGACAAGGACAGCACAAGGAATATTTGCAGAATGAGTACAGGTATCCCCTTCCACATCAGGACTTTCCCCATTGTGGTTTTGCTACGTTGCTGGTTGGCATAAGAAATTAAATGGGAATTTTTGGGGAGTTTTGTGAAAGCCACAGACAACATGTGAAAGCCAGCAGATGACACAGAAAAAGTATAGAAATGCATGAAATATATGTACAACGTTATATTTTATCTTCTAATAGCATAATAATTCAGACTTCTACCTGTTGCCCGCAACCAGATAGTGCACTGAACGGAAAGGCATGAAATAAGACGTGAAGAAGTGGGCCAGACGGAGCAGAAAAACTGACTCAGTTTATTTTTCTGAGGGTACAGGATATAGAGAGAAAATCCATCCTAACTTCAAAGAGTCCTCCCCATGAGACACTCCTCGAAACATCTGCTAAGTATGTAATAACATACATTTCCTCCTTATCAGAGTTCCTAGATAGAGTTGTAAATTCCAAGGCTTTTTCCTGGCACCTGTACAGAGGAGTGAATATGTAAATCTAAGGTTCAAAGAGTGAGAAGGAATGTCTCAGGAACCTCCTAACAGGGAGAGATTTGGAGAACCATGCTTCTTAATTATTGAGCCCTTTGGGTAAAAGCCTGGGCAAAGGTCAAACTCTGTCCTGGATCTTAAACCCATATCAGACTCTTAAGATCAGCCCTCAACATCTACCCTGGTACAAAGTAGGTGCAAAAAACTTCATGCAGATTTTCCAGATTTGGGGGTGCCACACCCCTAAACCCCAGGATGTGGAAGGGATAACTATAGTTTTAGGTATAGAAAACTTACTCAAGAAATCTCACAGCAAAAGGAAAATGAGAACCAAGATGATGGCTGGCAATAAGATCACGTGCAAATGTTTCTGTGATGGGGGAAATCAGTGTATGTTGGAAAGCAGAAAGGAAAGCACAGGTAGAAAAGAGGAGATGGAAGAAGCCAGGGGAAATGTGATAATTGAGAGAACAAGACCCTGAAAGGGAAGCATGGAATTGAAAATATGGAGCAGAGAGGTTAGTCTGGTTCCTGACCCATTCTTTGCTGTGTACATGGATCAAAGTGTACTTATCTTTAATTATTATACACTTTAATTTCAATATTATAAAGATTCAATATGAAATTGACATTATATTCATTTCCTTTTTTTCCTTTTCCTTTTTTCCTTATTTTCTTGTACCTAGACATATCTAAAATCAGTTAGCCACTCTGATGGAGGAAGCTGCTTAATTTCATATACAGGCTAATGAATAAGTACCATATATATATTTTTTTGTCCTTAGAAGCATGTATATTTTTAAATCTGTTGCTCAGATCAGAAAAAAAATCCTTCTACCTAATAGTACTTTCAAACAGAATCTTTTTAAATAAAAAATAAATAACAGCTATTAAATTTAAATTTTTACTATTTCTTTGACTAGTTTACCTAATCTTCTCCCTCTACTCCCAAAACCTAAAAACAAATATATGGATTAGATATAATGGAATCCCCTCTTTGACTGGTTTTTCAATATTAGTAATTAATTACATTTCCCCCTACACCTAGTGGATTATGTTCTTCCCACTGCCCAAATCATGATCTCAAGGTAAGTTAGATAATCCGGCATTTAGGAGAGTACATTATTACACTCATTCATGACACTAGGGCACCATTGACTACACAGTGAATTCCTCTTCACAATAATTATGTAGGACATTGTTTCTCATCCCTTTTCATTACATGACATGTCAGAATGACAAACACTTCTTCCATATTTCTCTCCCCAGAGAGATACCCCTGACAAAAGTGGGACAGATCTGTAGAAGTAAATGGATAATATCCCCCTTATTCATCACATCACATTAAAATGTCTAACATCGATGATCCTTTCCCCCTCCCATTCTTAGCACACAGCCTGGATCCGATATCCCTAAGAGACTGAAGGTGCTACTGCTTGAGCACCACCTTCACTGTTCCTCTGTGTCTTATATCCCCTGCTCTTTCTCTTGTCCTTTCTTACAGGAAGAAATAGACCTCTGTCTTTCCCATGTTAAACTCTATACCCACATTCTTTTTTAAAATTCATTTTGTTTTTCTAGTTCCAAATTCTCAATCTCCTAGCACACTTCCTCCTATCAGACAGAAGGGAGAGAGAAAAGAAGGGCATATAATTCCTGTATATCATAAACAAAACCCTGTAAGAAGAGATAGTAAGGTACACCCATTTAAAATAACTCTAGACAGTATGAAATACTTGAGAATATACCTGCCAAACAAACCCAGGAACTGTATGAACAAAATTATAAAAAAAAAAAACTTCCTATAAAAATAAAATAAGATTTAAATAATTGGAGAAATATTCATTGTTCATGGGTAGGCAGGGCCAATGTAAAAAAATGTCAAATTTACCTAATTTACATATTTAATGCCATCATAACTAAATTACCAAAAAATTATTTTACCGAATTAGAAAAACCAGTAACAAAATTCAATAGGAAGAACAAAAAGTCAACAATATCAAAGTAACTAATGAAAAAAAGGTAAAGGAAGGAGGTTTAACACTACCAAATCTTAAACTATATTATATGGCAGTAATTATCAAAACTATCTAGTACTGGCTAAGAAACTGAAATGTAGATCAGTGGAACAGAGTAGACATACAATTTATAACACCAAATAAATATAGTAACCTTGTATTTGACAAGTATAAAGACTTAAGTTTTTGGGACAAGAATTCATTATTTGGTAAAAAAAAAATTTTTGGGAGAACTAGAAAGCTGTCTGGCAGAAATTGGGCATAGATCAATATCTTACGCTATTTACCAAGATAAGGTCAAAATGGATACATGACCAAGATATAAAGGAATATATTACAAAAAAATTTGAAGGACATGAAACATATTACCCATCAGATTTATGGATACATGAACAATTTATGAATAAACAAGAGACAGAGAGCAGTGAGAGCTATAAAATGGATAATTTCCACTACATGAAATTAAAAAGGTTTTGTACAAATAAAACAAATATTACCAAGATCAGAAGCAGAAAATTTGGGACAAAAATTTTTGTAGACAGTTTTTCAGATAAAGGTCTCATATCTCAAGTACATAAAGAACTTTGTCAAAACTACAAGAATACAAGTCATTTCTGAATTGATAAATGGTCAAAGGACATTAATAGGAAACAATTTATAGTCATATGAAAAAATACTCTAAATCATTATTGATTAGCAAAATGCAAATTAGAACCACCTTGAGATATTATTTACACTTACCAGATTGGCTAAGATAACAAACGTTGGAGGGGACGTGGAAAATTTGGGATACTGATTTCCTGTTGGCGGAAGTATGAACTGATTCAATAATTTTGGAGAACAATCTGGAATTATGCCCAAAGAGTTATTAAACTGCATATACCCTTTGACCCAGAAATACCACTATGAGGTCTGTTTCTCTAGATGATTAGGGCAAAAGGAAAAGAACCTATATGTTCTAAAATATCTATAGCAGCTCTCTTTGTGGTGGCAAAGCTCTGGAAAATTCAGGGATGCCCATCAGTTGGGGAATGGCTGAATAAGTTGTAGTATATGATTGTGCTGGACAACTACTTGCTATACAAAATGATAAGCTCAATGATCTTGGAAAAATATGAATTGACTTGCACAAAATAACGAAGAATGAAATGAGCAGGACCAAGAGAACACTGTATATAGTAATAGCAATATTGTTTTAAGAACAACATTGAGTCACTAAGTCATTTTGACTGTTATAAATACCCGAATTAACTACAAAGGACGTATGAAAGAAGATGCTATCTGCATCCAGAGAAAGAACTGATAAATAGCAGCATATATAGAATGATTTTGTGTGTGTGTGTGTGTGTGTGTGTGTGTGTGTGTGTGTCTGTGTGTGCCTGTGTCTGTGTCTAATGGTAGTCATTTCTAGGGTGGAGAGGGATAAGGAAGAAAAAAGAAAAAAAAGAAAGTTACATGATAACTTTATTTTTGTATATTTAAAAGGAATAGTTGTATGTAATAGACTTGCAGTTTCATGTACAATCACCTTTCTGTTCGACTATGTCATGGAAATGCCTGTTTTATTTCTTAAGTTTAGAATATAATAAATGAGATTTAAAAATAAAAAAGAGAGAAAATGTAGGCATAGACAATAATATTTTGAGGTAGAAAGAAGGAAAAATGAAGGAACCTCAACAAATTCTATAAAGTAGTAAAGGAATTCAACAAGCATTTATTAATCATCTATGTACAAGCATGTGTTAGATGCTGGGCATATAAAGACAACAAAATAGCCCCTGACTTCAAGAAGTTTATATTATATTGGATAATTCTAATTCTACTAGTAATAGTAGTAGTTAGCATTCACTTATAAAATTCTTTCTACACACAGGGTGTCCCAAAAGTCTTAGTACAGTGATTAAAACTTAAAACTGCACTAAGATTTTTGGGGCATTCTGTATATTACATACCTTCATTACATCATCTTATTTGGTCTTTATAATACGTCTCAGGCTCAGAAGTTAAGTGACTTTCTATGGCCACACAGTATCTGTTGGATGGCAGGATTTGAACCCAGGTCTTCCTTGATCACAAGATAAGTACTCGACCACATTGTTTCAAGAGTGCAGGTGAAACCAAATGCTGAGAGTGAACAGGGCTGAGTTAGATAGGAAATAAAGTAGGGTTAAGTAGGCTGCTTTGTTTTACAACAAAATGAAGATGCGAATGACAGCGGAGATCAGTAGGCCAAGGAGCAGGGGGGACACATTAGTGACAGGATGAAGGGAAGAGTAGATGCCCATTCAGGCCCACCAGTCCCAATCCCAAATGAGAAGATGTGGTGTTTTCACTAGAAATCAAAGAATCGCAGAATTTTAAAGCTAGACTCCTCTCACTAGGAGCAAAGCAAAGTGCTTCTACTTAGAGTTCAGAGCCAAGGCCTTTCCTGACTTGCAATAATGAGAAGCAGCTGATGTGAGAGCAGGAGCAACACATCCAGAACTTTCAGGGGGAATTTAAAATTGGGATAATTTAAAAGATGGATGACAGTAGTAAATGTCAAGTATTTGTATCCTTAAGGAACAAGCAGATGGACAGGGCTCATCTGCCATTAGACAATAGGCCCAAGGATATAGGCTGGTTTCTGAAAATTCATACATACACACATACACACAGAAACTAGCCTAAATATTTAGATATGTTCTACATGTGTGTATGACATATATCCAAGATGTTCAGATACACAATTCAGGAAATAAAATTTCTTTTACACAAAACAGAACTATGTTTTATCATCATCATCATTATCATCACAGTAGCTGATACATAGCAATTTAAAATTTGGAAAACACATACATTGTTGTTGCTATAAAAAAGAATTAGTTGGGGGTGTGTTACCTTACCCTAAAATAGCCAGAGGAACCAGTTATTACTTAAAATTAGACCTAAAGGGCCTAGAATTTGTGTGTTCTCTAGGTAAAGATACAGTGACAAGCCCTAAAGCCAAGTATCTACTATATAATGAATGGCAAAGACAATAAGGCAAGATGCATCCTGGAAAGAGTTCTGGACATAGAATTTGGAATTTGATCGAACTGTTCTCAAATTCCTCCAATATTTACTAGATGTACAGCAAGAAATAAGTTTCTTGTCCTCTATGAGCATCAGTTTTCTCATCTGTAATATGGATCTGCCTTGGTGGAGGGAGTTTTCACACCAGGAGCACCATACAGAAGAACTCATGCTACTCTACCACCATTGGGATAATAACATCTGTATTTAATTCATGGGACTGTTGTGAACATCAAATGAGATAATGTATGTAGATTTCTTAGCAAAAATATAAATACTATATTATTCAAATTTCATAAGACAAATATGAGACCTACTTTTAATTAGTGATTATACCAAACACTATCTATTAAGACAAGTAAGCCTTCATTCACAGATTTATATGAAGACAGATAATTAATTTAGACACATCTGTAATTGAATGAAAACCGTTACCTGTTTTTTCTCGTAAGAAGGAAGATGAACACAACTTATTGTCTGAATTTGTAAAGAAATCCTTATTTTCACTACTCTTCGAGGAAATTTTCTTCCTAAATATTAAAGTAAATGATGATTAACAGAATATTTTGTGTTTCTTTTATAAGGACTTAACATGGGCAGTGGTTTTTTTAATGATAGGTAGAAAAATACAAATACAATATTCTCATAATAATACTTTGATGGATCAATGATCTCATTGATGGGACTACTACCTCTCCAACTACAACCCATCCAGTATCTACTCAGCCCATGTGACTCCCTTGTACGACTTGCCATACGTCCTCTACAGAAGGTCCACTCAGTGCATCTGACGGTCTGCCTTCCTCCAGCTTGCTTGATAGTCTATGAATGAAATTGGAGGCACATGGGCTATCTATTGGCTATCCCTCCCTCCCGCCGCATGAAGTGATCCACCCTATTTTCTGGTCACAATCTCTCATACATATATTTTTTAAACTACTTCTCCAGTGTGATTCTCCATCAGTAAAGTGCTGTAGCTTACTCATGCCCGTCTCCATAGCCCTCCGTGACTCTATGGGCGACCCGAAACTTGAGTTCTGAAGAGACTGTGGAACTCCACGGCCTGATGTTAAAAAGAACAACCTTTCATTTGCAAAGTCATAAAAAACTCTGTGATTTTCCAAAAATAATCCAGCCAGCTCTCCTTACATTTGACTCCAAGCCCAGCACATTATCTCTGGGCAGATTCTGCTCAAGATGCTTCTTCTAAAGGGTGAATTTTCAGCATGTCCATTAAACTGCACATCACAGTATAGGCAACAGCAATTCTTTATCCCCTTGGCTTTTCCTGTATGGCGAAAACTGAGGCAGAATGCTCTTGACTGACTATGGTTATCGCTTAGAAGGCTCTGCAGTGTTCTGGGGCTTGTAGTAATCAACACAATATAATCCACAAGCAAGAACATCCATCTATATAGAGAGAACATTCATCTCTTCTATTTGGACTTTGTGCTGGACAGTCACCATGACAGTCAAAAATAACTCCAGTGAGCACAGCTGTTTTACATGTCACCCTGGGTATTAAGAATCAGAGGATCACTGAATTAAAAAAAGTGCTATCCCTGATGCAGCAGGTCAAGGAGTCATGGGTGATGCTTGGGAAACACCTTGTTTGAGAAGATATTTTCAGGTGGTACTTCTTTCCACCAAATCAAATACCTTCCTATAATCAAAAAACAAGAAGCACAAGGAGATCTTGTATTATCATGGCAGCCAGACGGTACAGACAATAGAAGACCCGAGTTCACATCTGGCTTTAGACACTTACCAGTGTGTGACCCTGGGCAGGTCACTAACCTCTGTCTGTCTCAGTTTACTCAATTTACATAGAATAGGGATAATAATAGTCCTTGGCTCACAGGTTTGCTGGGAGGATCAAGTGAGAAAATGTTTGTAAAGTCCTTAGCATAGTACCTGGCACATAGTAGGAGCTCAATAAATGTTTGTTCCTTCACCTCCCCCCTCCCACCCTCATCCCTTCAGTCAATTAATTGTGTGATTGTAAAGATATGGTCTACTGGAGAGTATCACTTATGAAAGTCTGCCTCTTCACTTTTCACATCTTTAAATAAGGATGACTTTGATATACATATGTAGGTTAGTATTATAAAGATTTTGTAGCACTGGAAAACAGGGCACACAGGTCAGAAGTTATTAACATTTTTCTTGTCTTTTTTTTGTTAAAGTCCATGATTTTTTTCCAAGTACTTGGTGTTTATATTATAATAGCACCAAACTAATCACTAAAGACAAAAATCACATTTCTATATCATTTTTTGTCACTGTGACAGCATTTCTAGAAATTTTTGAAAGTTCCATAGTGTGGCATGCTAGCTCCTTCAGGTGCCATCCTTATTTGGAAGAGTAAGTTGTGGTTGAAGTGAAGAAAATGGACATATTGGTCTTAAGCCAATATTTCTTTTACAATTTATAAATCATCTGCTAAATGACATACAGAGTGTCCCAAAAGTCTTAGTGCAGTTTTGATCTTTAGGATCTAAAACTGCACTAAGAGTTTTGGGACACCCTGTACTTGTGAACAGAGTTAAATAGTATTTCTACTACCTGAGGATAATATAAAAAATCTTGTTTTTAAAATAAGAAGCTCAAGTAATAAATGTCTAACCTTCATTTTTAGGTCTTAGTTCTGAAAATATTTAATGATGTTAATGGGTATTAAATCTGGCAGTAATGAGAGAAACTCATGTGATATATATTATTCAGGAAAGATAGGCATCCAATGTGACTGGTAAAATAAAAATCAATTTCATAATGCTTTACATTAATCAAATTTCTTTTTCAAGATTAAAAACAAAGACAAATGCTACATGTATGTTTCACAGAAAAATATCACATAAATATTTTAAATTTTTTCATAGTTCTACATCTTTACATTTGATACACCAATCTATAGCACTAACACTTATTTAACCAGTGACTTGAATTGAAAAACTTAGAAATGAAAAGTTTGCTACAATAACCACATAGGCTTCTATCTGTTTCTATATATTTTTCTAATGGATATGCTCCTAAAATAGAGGCACTGTTTATCAACTTAAATATGCACAATAAAGATAATTATGCAGACATTTTATATCTGCCATTTGTGTTGCTATCATGAAAGAAATCATCTATGAAGAAACTGACAGGATTAGAAGTTGGTTAATCACTCAATATTCAATTGCTATCACTGTCAAATTCCAACTGTCTGGCAGAAAAGTAGGAATGGTGTATCCAGAAATAACTTATGATGAGAAAAAGCAAACGGTATCATTAAAACAGATTTTTTAAAAAATAAAACAAAAAAATTCTACTATCCAAAATGTGAAATGAGAGCCTTGGAATTTGCTAGATAGAATTACTAGGTGAAAATCTCTATCTCATATGGTACATCATCTAATCATAGACAAAATGGGCCCCCGTATGATTTTTCCCAATTCAGAAGGCTCTGATACAAGTTATTCCCTTCATACCTCTCTAATAGTGATGCCATCTATTCTTACAGCTTCAGCTATTAATTAATTCTGTATCAGTGCCCCTTAGAATGTAAGCTCCTTGCAAATAGAGATGTTTCATTCTTTATATATCTTCAGTGTCTACCACAATTAATGTCTAATAGTAGGTGCTTAATTTATTGATTGCCTGCCAAGTTTATACCTCTGGCTCTGACCCCTCTCCCCAACTCCAGACTCAAATTTTCAACTGACTGCTGGGCTTCTACTTGGATTTCCCATCAGTACCTCAAATGTCTAAACATTAAACGTGTCTAAAATTGAAATAAATCACCTCTCTCCTTAAATCTGCACTATTTCCCGACTTTCTAATTTTTGGCAATGGTTTCACCATTCTCCCAGTCACCCATCCTCCTAACTTCAGAGCCATTAAAAATTTTTCTCTCTACCTCCCTCCATCCATTCAAATAACTGTTAAGTCCTGTGAATTTTGTCTCTGCAATAAACACTTCTCACATGCAATGACTTTGTAATAAGTCTTCCTTCTTCCAGTTGCTTTCCTCTCCCAAACCACTGTCATGAAATTAATCTTACTAAAGCAAAAGTCCAGCAGTATCACTCCAGTGTGGTAGAACTTGGGTAACTTTCCATTATCTATGGAATAAAATTCAATCTCCTTAGCCTGGCATTCCAGGCCTTCTACAATCTGGATGTAACATGTTAGTGCCTGTCCTAGAGTCAAGAAGACCTGAGTTCAAATCCAGCCTCAGACACTTACTACCCATGTGACCCTGAACAAGTCACTTAACCCTGTTTGCCTCAGTTTCTTCATCTGTAAAATGAATCAGAGAAGGAAATGGCAAACCACTCCAGATATCTTTGCCAAGAAAATCACAAATGGGGTCACAAACAGTCAGACATGACTGAAACAGCAACATAGCTCCCTTAATAGCTACTGGTTCACATACTCACACATTCTGAACTCTTGATAAACTTCACTATTTGCTGTTCTCCAAACCTCTCTTATACACTATCCCACTTGGGCGCCTTTGGCTCACACTATTCTCTGCCCCTAGAATCTCCCATCCCCATTTCCCTTGTTGACATCCTGCCTATCTTTGAAGATATAGACTAAATTATGCCTCTTCCATGAATCTGGTATTGATTCTTCCAGCTCAGCCTGGTTTCTCCTTCATCTGATCTCAAAACTCTTTCTACTCTTCTTCTAACTGGCATTATATTTATCTGGGGCAAGTATGATACCAGTGGAGAGAGTAAGGACTTTGATAACATCACCAAAGCATTTATCTATGTACATATCTTTATTTTCCAAAGAATATTGTAGACTCTTTAGGCACTCTATATAAAGATTAAATATAAATATATATCATCTTTGTACCTCATCCTTAGCACAGTACAGTTGCTTAAAACATATTTGTTCAATAAACAAACAAATAAGCAAATAAATAAATGAATGGCTAAATAAATAAATAAATAAATAAATAAATAAATGTTAAATGAATTCTCTGAGTTCTATTTATACAAAATAGAATCAGACCAGTACAGCTGGGGAAATGTGGTAATGCCTTCAACAGTTCTATGAAAAAACATCCAACAGGCCAACATCATTATGGTCTCAATATGAATTTGGAAGTTTATTATTTGGAACCACTAAGAATTAATTCAATGAGACTGAACAAATCATCAGCTCAAGAGTTATTTAATATGTATCTTTTATCTCCCTATTTCCATAGGTTCTCTTCAGTAGGACCTTACAAAACTATGGACTCTCGGGTACATCTATAAGTTCATCCTCTACCACAACAAACATCTATTGATTTCCAACTAAGTAAGTGGTGCCATTCTAGTCCTACTTAAAGGTAATACCATTACCTAAATCACCCTAGACAAATGTAGGCATTAAATAGAGTTGGGAAGGAAGGCAGTAAAGATATCAGTTATCTACTGAGCAAGCAGATCTATTGAGCATCATAATGCAACTCACAGGGGCAGCTAGGTGGTGCAGTGGATGGAGTGCTGGGCCTGGAGTCAGGAGAAGCTGAGGTCATATCTGACCACAGACACTTACTAGCTGTGACCCTGGGCAAGTCACTTGTTTGCCTCAGTTTCCTCATTTGTAAAAGGAGCTGGAGAAGGAAATAGCAAACTACTCCAGTATGTTTGCCAAGAAAACCCCAAATGGGGTCACGAAGAATCTGGTAAGACTGAAAAAATGAGAGGACAGTAACAACAAAAACCAACTCACTCCCTCCTCTTTATGTGGTTGGAGCTTCCCTAACAAGTCACTCCTCTTTAGGAGTTTGGCTGGTCCTTTCCAAGGAACTCATTCTCCACCTTTTCAAGGTATGGCTTTTCTTTTCAAAGCCTGATATGGCAAAGGGCTGCTGCTGGTGAAAAGACAGCAAGGAGGGAAAATGTCTACCTTTGTTTTCTTAAAGCCTGCTGTTCTCACCAGTTCACAATTTTATTTAGAGAGAATTCTAAAAATCCTGAATTGCCAGGCTCCTAACCATTCAATACTGCTCTTCCACTTTGTCCAACTGTTTCAGAGAAGCTCCCAAGCCCTCAGGTTCAGTCTGAACCAAACATTTCATTTCTCTAGAACAGTTATCTCAAATAGAATACAAATAGTTGAGCATTTGTTAGCTTAAGTAACAAAGTAAAATTTTAAAATAAAGGAAAATACCTTAGGCAAGAGGTAAGCAGGAGGTGAGTAAATGATCTACCATAAGATCAATCCTCTCTTAGGAGAAGAAAAGAGAAAGTAGATACTTGTGTGTGTGTGTGTGTGTGTGTGTGTGTGTGTGTGTAGATTATTTTTTAAATTTTAGTCCTGAATACTAAAACTTGAAAACGTAGTAAAAAAGAAACATATTATAAACTTAAACATTAAAACTTAAATATAAAATAAGAAAAAAATATCAAGTGCACAGCAGAACCTAAGAGAGGATTCAAAATATATAGTAATAAATTTCCATTTCAAGAAAGCCTATATATTAAATACTATACCTTGTATTAAAAGTTGTTCATCTTTTCTTTGCTTCCTTGTAGGTTTTCTTTTGTTCTCTGCTATACACTTTTTACTTTGTTCTTTTTCCTCTCTTCTTCCCTCTCCCTCCCCCCATAATTAAGCATAGATATATTTATATACAAATATTGATATAGACACATATATATACACATCAACATATACTTTCCCTAAGAGATTCTACTCCTAATCTTTGTTTTGTATACTTGTGTGTATTGCTTATTTCCTATTCCTCCTAACTCTTCTACTTTACTTCTGCCCACTATCTTGCCCTGTTATTACTTAACCTACCCCCTCTCTCCAACTATCCCTCCCTTATCCTCCCATTCCCACTAGTCTAAACATCATTCTCTATCCCCCTTTAATCTATTCTCTCACCTTCCCCTCTAAAGACACCTCCCTTAGTCTCTTCTCCCTCCCTATCCCCTTGTTTTATTTCTTTCTAAATTTAGAAGCCTTTTATACTCTTCTGAATGTGCACGCATTGTTCCCTCTTGAACCCTTTCCTGATGAAACTAAGTTTCCAGAACTACCAGCTCTCCTCCCCCCTCTAATTCCTCTGTGTCAGTTTTTCCTCTTGTACCTCATTTGTATAAGATAATTACTCTTTTTAGCCATTCCTGAATGGTTTTACTTTTTGAATTCATATCATGCTTAGGGCTACCCGATCTTTCTTATGAACTACCCAATAACAATCTTAGACATATGTTTTATATTTTACATACATAAAAAGTAGACAGTCTGTCCTTATTGAGTTTCTTGCAATTAGTCTTTGGTACATATCTTATATTTCTCTTGGCTTTTGTATGTCAGATCTTCTATTAAGGTCATACTTTTTTTTTTAATAAAGCTCTAAAAGTCTGCCAATTCATTAAATATCCATTTTTTTTCATTCAAGATTATGTTTAGCTTTGCTGGGTATGAGATTTTTGGCCAGAAGCCCAGTTCTTTTGTTCTTCTATGTATGGTATTCCAAGACCTGTGATCTTTTAGTGTTGCCACTGCTAGTCTTGTGTGATTCTAACTGTGGCACTGCCATATGTAAGTTTGCTTGTAATATTTTATCCTTGAGCTGAGGTGTTTTGGAATTTGACTATAATATTCCTGTGGATTTTCCTCGTAGTATCTCTTTCAGGTGGTGATTGGTGGATTTTTTCTATTTCTACTTTCCCTTCTTGTAACATTTCAGGACAATTTTCTTTCATTATTTCTTGTATTATTGTATCAAGATTCTTTTTTTCTTTTTATCATAGCTTTCAGGTAGTCCAATTATTTTTGTATTCTCTTCTTGTTGTGTTCTTCAGATCAGTTGTTTTTCTTATGAGATGTTTCACCTTCTCTTCTATTTTTTCATTCCTTATATTTTGTCTTATTATTTCTTGGTCTCTTATGACTTTGATGGCTTCCCCTTGCCCAATTCTGATTTTAAAGGAGTCATTTTCTTTCTTAAGGTTCTGGATCTCCTTTTCTAATTGATTGACTTTCTTTTTATAATCTTCTTCTTTTTCTTGGATTATTCTTATTTTTAAAAAATTTTTCCTCAGTCTCTCCCATTTGATTTTTAAAGTCTTTTTTAAGTTCTTCTATGAAATCTTTTTGGACAAGTGACCATTTGACATTACTTTTGGGGTAGAAGAAGATTTCTCTGCTTTATTATCCTCTTCTGAAGATGAACCCTGGTCTTCTCTAATCCCATAGTAACTCTCTATGGTTGGATTCTTTCTCCTTTGCCTAGGCATTTTTTTTTTGGTAGTAGCTTATTTTTTTGTAATCACCTCTAGTCCTGGGGAGTGGAGGATGGGAAAGAAGATAGTCTTGATTCTTCTTTCTAGCCTTTACTTCACTATACCCAAAAGTTGTAGAAAGATATATATTTTTACTTTCTATCATATGGTAACCTTTGTGGGTATAGTGTATAGAAGATAATGAGGGAAGTATTTTATTGGATATCATTTAGAATAAAGTCCTGGGGGCAGCTAGGTGGCGCAGTGGATAGAGCATCAGCCCTGGATTCAGGAGGACCTGAGTTCAAATCCGTGCTCAGACACATAACACTTACTAGCTGTGTGACCCTGGGCAAGTCACTTAACCCCAATGCCTAGGAAGAAGAAGAGGAGGAGGAGGAAGAGGAAGAGGAAGAGGAAGAGGAAGAAGAAGAAGAAGAAAGTCCTATTTTCATGCCTCACTGTACATAGAGGCAAGTCTTGGTTTTCAATGTGTTGGTTAAGTGGAAAGTTCTGACAAGTTCTATCCATTCTGCTCATTAAGACAAGTCTGGAGACAGCCCATGTATGCCTGTTACCTGACAACTAGACTAGCTAAACTGAGAGAATTTTATCACCAAATTGGCCACAGGAACTCAAACGACTAACTACTGAGGTGCAGAGGGATTACAATTTGTTATTTGGGGAGGAAGAATCTGCTCTGACAAAATCAGATCCTTGAAATATTTAACTAGGATGATTATTGTAAGCTACCAGGTCTGAAGACAAGTTAACTACTTAGCTTAAACATCTTAAATGGTCTTACAGTCTTGAAAACAAAGATAGTTTTAAAAATAATTTTATAGATGTTTATGCAATTTTAAAGGAATATTAAGAGATATCTAGATATTTGCAGATATTTATGAATCCATGAAGTGATGAAACACCTAAAAAAAGTTATTCATTTTGTAACATTTTAAAAATGATTTAATTTTTTCCTAATTTAGGCCTAAAGTAGAAAACAAAATCAGTTAAAACTTACTTTTCTGAGGATATCTTAGCTATACTTAGAGAGGATTTTGTTGTTGCCATGTAAGGTTTGCTTGTCAATTCTCGTCTGCTTCCCAAGAGTACTTTACTTAAAGTATTTTCAGCAACAAGATAAAAAATGGTTTGTCATTACTATAGGGATAAATTATGTTATAAAACTATGATTTTATAACTACCCATATTAAACAATTCTCAGTTCTCACAGAAGGAGTTTAATGTTCATCAGCTTTGGTCAGATTGTGTTTTTTATTCTATCTTAAATAGAATTGTAAGACTACCCAAAAGTCAATCAACTAGAAGTCAAAGTATAATGCAGATAATTATGTTAATAAATAACAAGATATATCGATATTTTCATTGCTGCTATCCAAGTTTTAAATTGAAATCTATCTGATTTGGAAATAAATTTAATATGAACTGGAAAAATTTTGTTACTACTTAATCTGAGCCTACAATTCTACATGAAAAGAATTACACAAGACGTAATAATCTAAGATATACCAATTGTGTAAAATTTCTGTAAAATGATGAAATTAATTTTAAAAAATTCTTCATTTCTGGAATAATAAAGTAATAGAGGTTATGAATTACTATATTTGGTCCAGTTTTAGATAGCCACTTAGACCAAACCGTGGCACTTAAAAAGAAAAAACAAACCTCTAACAACCTGCTATTTGATATAGATTGAAAACACTTGCGAGGGTGTTTTTTTGGGGGTAGTGAGACTGGCTTTTTTTTTCAAAGATAATTAACATCTAACTGAACAAAAGAAAAGGGAGATCCTCATTGATTGATAAGCAGGTTTCATTACTGCATGACTTTCCTTGGGAGTTACAAAGCAGAGAAATATTTACTCTATCTTGAAGGTTCTCATGCATTGTTCTAACAGCTGGAATAATCTATAGAATATTCTTTTCACATAGAGTTTATGTAATTAGTTGTACAGCAGCAACCTAGAATGACAGTTAGAAACATTGCTTTGGGGTCTAGAAGATGGGGGTTCAAAGTCTTGCCTTTAACACACACTAGCTGTATGATCCGGGCAAGTCACTTAATGTCTCAACATCCCAGACAACTTGCTAAGATTATAAAAATCACAGAGTTCTATCAGTAGGGTGAATTTCCACATTGATGAAAGAAATAAAATTATTTGTAATCAAGTAATTACTGATTATGAAATACATACATTTTTAAAAAAACTAGTTTTTAATACGTAATTATTAATAGTCTTAGGAGAAATAACCATTTAACACAGAGTTCCATCTCTTACACTTCTGAAATATTCAATAAACTGAATCTTAGAAGCAGTAAGGGCAAAAGGGTTAACGCTCTCATTTTATAGTGATAAAACTCAGGTATAGACAGATTAACTTATTTTGTTTAAGGTCACATACATAGCTAATTAATGGTACAGCCAGGGCTAGAACCCGTGTTTCCTGAATCTCTGTTACACTGGATTATCATGCTGCTTCTTCACATAGTAGCTCCTGAAATAAGATGTTCTAGTTCTAGGAAGAAAGTTACCTTCTTGAAAAATCCTGTTAAATTACATATTTGTTGTTATACAGTTGTTTTAGCTGTGTCTGACTCCTCATGACCCCATTTGGAGTTTTCTTAGCAAAGATTCTGGAGTGGCTTGCCATTTCCTCCTGCACTTCATTTTACAGATGAGGAAATTGAGGCAAACAGGGTAAACTGACTTGCCCAGGATCACACAGCTACTAAGTGTTTGAAGTCAGATTTTAATTCGGGCCTTCTTGACTCAAGGCCTGGTGCTCTATCTACTCAGCCACCTGGCTGCCCCAGAATGCAGAGTTAGAGTTCAACAAATGGAAATGGCGAGTTCATTTCCTCCTATCTTTCCCAATAGCTGAACTGTGTCCTTGGAACAGTAGTCAGACTGCACTTGTGCAGGTGGGCCTGTGGGACCACAAGTGGAATGCTCCTGAAAGCAGCTTGAGTCACCCTTACAATAAGGTAGGCTTACAGAACTGGGTGTGCTCCTGGCCACCACGCTAAGCTTACAATGCCTAATGCAGTCAATGTCACATAAGAACATCCCATCCTGTGGAGAAGTTTACAACAACATGTTGGGAAGGGCAGTGGTCTTTTGCTCTTGGCTCCTATGGGAAACAAACACTTATTTTTCTTAGTGAAACCAACTACAGGCCCATAGATAAATGATCATTTTAGAGGGAACAGTTCACATTTATATGCCACTTTAATGTTTGCACAGTGTTTTCCTTACATTTCCATAAAATAGGTAGTACAAGTTTTTTTCCCCTCATTTTACAGATGAGTAAACTGAGATTCGGAGTGCTTAAATCTCTTGGCAATGGTCCTATAGCTATCAGAAAATCAGAGCTGGGAGCCAAACCCAGATTTCGAACTCCAAGTTCAGCATTCTTTCCATTGTATTATGTTAACTCTCTGCAGACTCTGGAAACACATTTCCAATGCATAGGCCACCAATAACAAGTAAGCCATATTCTCACAGTTTCCTTGCAAATCAATTTGGAATGAAAAAACTTAGTTTTCCACAGAACAGCGTTGTATATGTTCTTTGCAACTTGGGAAGCAGGACAATTGGAATAGGATCAGTATTTTCTCAATTGTCATATTCCCTGGCCCCTCTATCTCATTTGTCACTTCTGACCACCCTCTCCTCCTATGTACTTTGTCATCTCTGAGTCTTCTTGGTATTATTCTCTCTGGGATCTCCTACTTCATCATCCACATCATGTCCCTTAAATTGTCATATGCCCCAAGGCTCTATCTTGGACTTTTTGTCTATTCTTTCTCAACACACTGTCACTTGGTGACCTCATCAGTTTCTATGGATTTAATGATCATCTCTATGCAAATTTTCCCAAGTCTACACACACAACCCTAGTCTCTCTCTTGAAGTCTAGTCATGTATCAACAATTTGCTTTGGCTATTTTGAATTGTATGTCCTGTGGACATCAAAAACTCAACATGTCCAAAACAGAATTCACTGTCTTTTACCCCAAGCCCTCCCCTCTTCCCAACTTTCCCATAATTGTTAAGGACACTAACATCCTCTCGCAGTCACCTAAGCTCACAACCTTGCTATCATCCCGGACTCCTTGCTCACACTTGACCCACAAATACAATCTACTGCCAAGTCCCATCAACATCTCTTCTATACAATGCCTTTCTCTGCACTCATGTTGCCACCCTGCCTGGACTACTGCAATAGCTTCTTTAATTGGCCTCTGACTTATCTCTCCCAACTCCAAACCATCCTCCACACAACTACTAAAGCAATTTCCTAAAGTGTAGGTTTGACTATGTCAAGTGCTGGGGTTGCAAAGGAAGACAAAAACAGTTCCTGAGCTCCAGAGGCTAAAATTTTAATGGGCGAGACAACACTTGGGAGGACTAGGAAAGGCTTCCTACAATAGGTGTAATTTGAGATAAGTCTTAAAAATGTCAGGGAAACAAAGAGGTGGAAGACAGAGAGAGAGAGAGAGAGAGAGACAGAGGGACAGGGACAGAGGCAGAGACAGAGAGAATATTCCAGGCACAGAAGAAATGTAACCTGAGCTATAGCTTCAACACTGAAAAACCCAAAGTATACTTTGCCTAAACATTAATTATAAAAAGTTAAAAGGTAAAATTTATTTTATTTTTTCCACATTGGTTAAAATAAGATCAGTCTGGTATTTGGAAAATTGAAAAAAAGTCAAATGGTAGAATTTATTTTATTTTTATTATTGGTTGAAATAAGATCAGATGGAATTCTACAATAAATAAACACCAGTTAATCAGGAACAGAACCTTATAAAACATGCTGGATACAATGTTTCTAAATGAATAGATCACCATTTCCTTTACAATTTTTCTTCGAAATCAAAATTGGCAGGAAGCATGTATTTTGTTTCCACCTCTATTTTGGTGGCTGAACAGAGATCTGTAATAATTTTAACAAATTGTTCTACTATTATAGCTATTTTCAACATTGTCTCAATTTATTTTGACTAACATTTGGTGGTAATTTTTATTTTGAGAAGCTATAACTAGTAGGGTATTAGTAAATATTAAGTCAATTTTATTTTAAACACCAAAGATTCCCTTACACATACGTCCTGAAAGAATCATGAAATACCAAAAGGGATTGGAGAATGAATAGTAAATGCTATTTTTGTGATAAGTTAAATAAACATAAAAATAATCATAAAATATTCAGCATTATAACATTTACAAGGCTGAAACGAATGTTTTCTCCAATATATATCTTATACAATTTTTATCAATATCTACTTTTCCATTTTTAATGCCCTTCAATCTAAGTAACAATTGTACTAACTGAAGTAAAGGCTAAAGTGCTAATCCATGCATTTCCGGTCTTTCAAATTTAATTGAGTGAGAAATGATTGCATTATCTCGTTTTAATTGCTTAAGAGGCATGTAATAGATCAGCTGCACAACCAAAGACATCTCCTTACCGTGACATTGCTTCAGCTGGTTCAATAACCACTTCTTCTGAAAAACAAGTTAAATAGCCTCAGTATCTTAAATGTTGGTTCCCTTGATGTAAATTCTGATTACCAAACATTTTAGCCTTTATTTTCTGAAATAAAGATACTGTAATAAAGAACTGTATTACTAAAGCTACTTAGTTACATAGCCAGCCATTTTGTGATATTTCTCCTTAATAATTATGATAAACTGATAGTTATTACAAATATATTCTTGTTAAAGTAATGAATTATTTACCATTTGGATCAAGCACCTGCAATTTGCCATAGTGTCTATCCTTTGGTTCCTAAAACAGAAAAAGAGATAAACATTTTCCTCATTATTTCAGTTTGGGATATTTAAAAATATTTACTCAGATCCTTTAAATAAACATTTCTAACAGATAAACTAAAACGCCTTGTTTTAATAAAGTAAAAAACATGCATATGTACACATACATGACCAGATGACCATGAAGCACTCTAAAGAATAGCCTACAAAAGTTTCTTCTTACCTTAGTAGTTTCTGGTCTGTCTAAACAATTCCGCCTAGAAAATAAAATATTTTAAAAGAATATTCCATAATTATCTAGTCATTAGAACATATTTAAAAGGAAAACAAAATATCTTTTTATCTATAAGATACTGAGTATATCCTTATTCATAATAACTTTTATTAGTTTTTTAAAGTTTCCAAAAAAATCTTCACATCCATTAACTCATATAACTCTCACCAGCCATTGGTGTAGACCATACAAGAATTATGATGCCCATTTTACAGATCACAGCATCATTGATTTAGAGTTGGAACGAATCTTAGCATTCAGTCATGTAGCACAACCTATGAGGAGGAGATTAAGGCTCTGCAAGGTTTAAGCATCCTGCTTACTGTCACCCAGCTGATGCCTTTGTAAGGTCTGGCTCTTCCCCCTCCCACTATTATTTCACATTTCTTTGCATGCTGACATGCTATTCTCCACTCCCTCCCTACTCAGTGGGATGTAAACTCCTTCAAGGCAGGGTCCAGAGAGTTTTCATCTTTGTATACTAGTGAGTAACACAATGCCTGTCACACAGGAAAGACTTCATAAATGTTTGCTGAATTGATTTGAATTCATGGTCGGTACTGATTACTTCCAATACAATTATATTAATTTTAGTCTGTTCAAGCTACATCCTCTTGGGTTAAAAATGTTGTAAAATGCCTCAAGAGACACTGATAACCTCTTCAGTGATAAGAAAAGAGCTTCAGCTGAGACTTTGCCTGGAAAAAAGAGACAGAAGGGATAACCTCTAATCTTATCTACCCTTCCTTATGATGTTATACAATGTTGACTCAGCTTATAAACTTTTTGTTGTTTTTCAGTCATGTCCTACTCTCCGTGACCCTATTTGGGCTTTTCTTGGCAAAGATACTGGAGTGGTTTGCCATTTCCTTCTCCAACATATTTTACAGATGAGGAAATTGAAGCAAACAGGGTTAAGTGACTTGTCAAGGGTCACACACCTAGTAAGTGTCTGAGGCTGGATCTGAACCTAGGTCTTCCTGACTCCAGGCCTAATGCTGTGTGTACTGTGCCACCTAGCTGCTCTTCATAAACTTTAAGGCCCTGAGATTTTAACATCCAAAGACAAACAGAAAATCTCCTTTCTTTCCCCCTATGAATTTCCTTTTCCTCTCTTCCCCACTGATTGTAACCTAAAAAAACGTGAGTTCGGCTCATATTCACAATGTTCTTGTATACACCCCCACTGTATTCCCCCAAAGAACAAAGCAGAGAATGTGCTGCCCCTTAATAATGCTATTATAGTATAATATGTACAATTCAATTTGTATAAGTCTTTCCTAGACTTGTAGGAAAAAATTATTACTATATGAACTAGAAGTGGGACTTTTAAAAAAAATCCAATATTCTTTAACCAAGTTAGAAGTAAGCACGTGCAAGAAATATATATTGCTCTCCTCCAGCAAAAATATTTAAGAAAAATAATTCTTGCCTTACACAGGTTTGACAATGTGTTTTAAAAATTATAACTTATTATGAACTTAACATGAATATTTTTTAAAAACAGAGAATTATGACTGAAATGAAGAATTTGTTACCTCTAAAAATACATAAAATATTAACATATTTAATATGGATTATATCAATTACTACATAAAATATATTTCATGTAATTATACACAAATATAAATATAATTATCTTTAATTAATCTATTAATTACTATATGCTAAATATTTAAACATATTTAAATACATATTAAATTTAACATTATAGTAACACAATGGCATACCTAGCTGTGCCCCATGTAAACTTCCTTCTTCTCTTTTGTGTATTTTTAAATGTTTAACTGAGCTTCTTCTCTCCTTTTTCCCTTCTTTTTGTATTGCATTCATCACCCATTAAATTCTCCTAAACATAGTCAAGTAAAACAAATCACATTGGCTACATCTCCAAATCTAGGTCTGTTTTCCACACCTCTTCTCCATCATTCCTCCTCCAAGAAGGGGAAAACACTCTTCATCATCAATCTTCTGAGTCAACAGGATACTTCATCAATTAGAATTTTGAAATTTATCCAAGTTGCTTTCCTTTACATCACTGCAGTCACGTAAACTGTGATCCGTATTTTATTTGCTTCACTCAGCATTGGTTCATTCAAGGCTTCCCACCAGACTTTCAATTTCTTATGGCTCAATAATTTTCATTTTCATTAATGTAGCGTACCACAATTTGTTCAGCCATTCGTCAACTCATAGGTAACCACTTTGTTTCTAGTTTTTTTTTTAACAACAAAAAGTGCTGCTATAAATATTTTTGTACATAGATTCTTTCATCTTTATGGGACATGTGCCTAATAGTGCTATTGCTGAGTTTAGTAACTTTTGGGATAAAGATCTCATTACTTTCCAGAAGAGTTGAACAAATTCCCAGCTTTACCAACAGTTCATTAGTGCCTGTCCTCCTATACCCCTTACAAAAAGTCTTCTTTTGCCATCTTTGCCAATTTGAAGGGTAAAAGAACCTCAGAGTTATTTTAACTTCCATTTCTCTATTTACTGATATGGGGCACTCTTATATGTAGCATTGATAGCCTGCATTTTAAAATTTGAGAATTATCTGTTTGTATCCTTTAATTAGTTATCTCCTGCTAAATGGTTCCTATTATTTTAAATTTGTCTTAATTACCAATATCATTTGGATATTAAGACTTTTATCAGAAAAGTTTACTATGAACATTTTCCCCAATTAACAAGTTTCCCCCTCACATTTTATTGCATTAATTTTGTTTGTGCAAAAGTTTTTCAGTTTTATGTAACCAAAATTGCCCATTTTGTCTTTTATTAGGCAGAAAGGAAACAAACATTAAGCACGATGTGAAAGGCACAGTGCTAAGCACTGGGATACACATACAAAGAGTCCCTGCCCTCAAGGAGCTTCCATTCTAATAAAGGAAAGGAGCTGAGGAGGATGAGGGAAGGACTGGAGAAGAAGGTACCTGGCAAGGAAGCATGATTATGAAATCAGGAAGATGAGGAACAGGGCTTGGAGGAAAATGGAAGCAGGTCAGCCTGGGCCCTTTCACAAAATGGAGTCTGGCCTTATGCAGGGGTGTTCCAAGGTAAGTAGGCTGCAGGGGTGATAGGATGTTCTAAGATGAGCAGGGCCCAGCACTAGGGGAAGTTCAAGGATGAGATTGTAGAAGAGGGATGGTTTTGAAATCCAGAAAGTAAGGGACAGGGTCAGAATCTCTATTCCATGTTTAGTTAAAAATTTTGCTCCTTATAGTTGTGGAATGTATCTTCTTCCCTTATTCTTCAATTTTTTAATGATGTGACCTTCTATAGATACAGGTCATGCATCCATCTGGAGCTCATTATGATATATAATGTGAATGTTGATCTAAACTTAATTTCTGCTAGGCTGCTTTCAAGTTTTCCCAACAGTTTTGGTCAGATAATAAGTGGTCTTTATCTTAGTAGCTGTTATTGTTAGATTTACTTAACATTATGCTACTGTTGTTGAGGTTTAGAGTTGGGAGAGCTGGTTCAGGTGTGAAAGAATTCACTTAGACTTTCTCTGTAGCCATTGGTGATAAGTTCAAGGTGAATGCCAAAAATATTGGAGTGATACCTGAAATGATGAGGAATAGATGTGTGGGTCCTAGTGTGTCCTGAAAGAATTCACTTGGACCACCTTGGGGGAGGACCCATGAGGGCCTGTTCCCTGTGAAGCAGAGCCCCAGTGGGCTCTACACCATGTGGGAGGCAGAGCATAGGCCACAGAGCGGCCCCTGCTTCCCATAGGAGGCAAAGGCAGTTAGCCAGGTCAAAGGTATGGCTTAAATACAATTTTATGGAATAAAAGGAAGGGGACAAGAGAATGGGAGGAGCAAGCACGGCTCCAAAATGCCTGGGATATCAGGTGATAAGCAAAGCCAACAGGGAAGGGGAGGGGAAGAATTGTTCTGGAATCGAGGATGCTTTGTGAAAGCACACAGATAAGTCCAGGTGGGGGCTTCAATGCATAGTCTCCTTTGATCACTTTTCTGGCTGGTCACATCCTGCATTCTCTCTCCTATCTCATGGCCTGCTTGCTCCATCTGCCTCAAGCACTCTTTTCTACCTCATAACTATGTTCAATTGTTTCTGGGCTTTGTTTACCTGATCTGTTCAACTGATCACTTTTTCTGTTTTTCAACCAAATAGTTTTGGTACTTGCTGCTCTGTAGCATGGATTGACACTAGACAACAACCATTCCTATTTTTCCCCCATTACTTTACTTGGCTTTCACATGTTTGTTAATGCCTAGATAGGTACAAGTTAGACTATTTTTGTATTCATTTTTTGGTTTGATGGTTATCCAATTATACTATTTATTTTCCGCCTTGCTTACATTACTCAGTGGTTTGATTGGGGCAAAATCAAGCAGGTAACAAGCATTTAGCAAGTGCTTAATATGTTGTAGGTATTGTGATATGGCTGGGGATACAAATGCAAACAAAAAAGAAAGATGGATCCTACCTTCAAGGGGTTTACATTCTAACAGGGGAAGACAACCATAAATGCTTGCAACATCTTTTTCTTATACGGCAAAAAGCTCATGTGTTTTTCTTTCTTTCTTCTTTTTTCTTTTTTTAGTGAGGTAATCAAGGTTAAGTGACTTGCCCAGGGACATATAGCTAGTAAGTGTCAAGTGTCTGAGGCTGGATTTGAACTCAGGTCCTCCTGACTCCAGGGCCAGAGCTCTATCCACTGCGCCCTCATATGTTTTTCCTAAACCATGACCTATACCCACATGTCATCTTAAACATTTTTCCCTAAAAATCCAGGACTTTTTGGAATGTAAAATTCAGAACCTAAGCTGCATGTCACCTATAGGTAATTTTGTTATTTCCTTTTAAATTCTTCCCACAAATTTCTCTAAACAATCTCTCTCTTTCATCCTTCCTAGTCTACAGGTTAGTGTTACATGGATGACTTCTAAGTCTATATTTCTAGCCCCAACTTCTCTACCTCCAGATCTACATTTCCATCTGCCTCCTGTACTTCACCTGGGTGCCGTGTAGCACTTCAAATTTAACACACTTAAAACTGGATTCATGATCATCAACCTTTGCAAATTTGCTCTGCCTTTTTTTCCCCATGTCTCTGTTAATGTCACCACCATCCTCCAGTCAGGAAGCTATGGAGTCAATTTTGACTCTTTTCTCTCCATTTTTCCTGAAACTAAATGCGTTCTCCTGTACCATGAATGCTACTTCCTTACTCTCGTTGTTGTTTTTCAATCATTTCAGTCAGGTCCAACTCTCTGTAACTCCATTTGGGGCTTTCTTGGCAAAGATACTAGAGTTGTTTGCCATTTCGTCCTCCAGCACATTTTACAGATGAGGAACTGCGACACGCAGGGCTAAGTGACTTGCCCAGGGTCATACAGCTACTAAGTGTCTGAGGCCAGATTTGAAATCAGGAATTTGAGTCTTCCTGACTTTGGACCTGGCACTCTAGCTGCTAGACAAACTTTGGATTCAGTCAAAGGGCCACACTTGAGGACCTAGAAGGCTACCTGTGGCCTTGAGGCCTCAGGTTTCCTACCCCTGGCCCATTTTATGCTACTTCTATACTCTCAGAGTCATTGCCTACTACTGAGTTCAAGAACTCATTATCTGTGGCCTAGGCTAGGATCTTGACCCTTGACTTCCAGTGTGTCTTCATTTCAATCCATCCTATATACTAAGGCCAGAATTATCTTATTAAAGCACAGATTTGATTTTGATACTCTCTTGCTTAAAAATCTTTAATGCCTCCTCATTGTCTGTAAGATGAGAGTCCAAAGGCCTTCACTTGCTATTTAAGGTCCTTCAGAATCTGTCCTAAATCTATCACACAGGACTGATGTGAACAAAGTGCTTTGTAACTCTTAAAGTTTTATCACAATATTACTTTTTCTATATTCTTTTCCACTTCTCCCATTCATGCATTATGTTCCAACCAAACTGGACTACTTGCTCCCCAAACACTCATGACTTTGTTCATTGTTATTCCCTATGCTCAGAACCTCCTTTCTCCCTGTTTCCACCTTTCCAAACTGTACCCATCCCTTTAAGTCTCGCTCCAATGTCATCTACTCCAAGAAGCCTTTCCTGATCTGCCCAGCAGAAAATGACCTCTCAGAAGCCCTACAATAATCTGGAATGTGCTGGTAGCATATATCACATTCTGTTCTGTGTCATAGTTAGATGTATAAATGGAATCTCCCTTATAACAGTGTAAACCAGTAATGTCAAACTCAAACAGAAATGAATACCACCGAACCACATATAAGGATTCCAACAGGCCACATATTGTCATCTGGTTCAATGACCTCAAGGCTGCCAGGATACATGTTTGATACCTCTGGTGTAAACCTACTCAGGCAGGGATCGTGTTCCATTCAGCTTTGTAGCCTTCACAGGAGATGGTACATAAGAGGAGCTTGATAAGTGTTTTTGAAATAAACTAAGTTTCAGGGAAAAAAATCTGGGCATTTGAACAAGTGACAATCTATTCTTTAGGTCATATGATTTATCCCACAGATTCTCTTTGTGAAATTTAATTTGTCTTTAATGAATTTTTAGGTAGATAACCACCCATAGAAATGAGCTGAATTCTAGAGAGAAAACCGGGGGGCTAAATGTGGTAGCTGCTAAATCTTGTATGGTCCTGATTGTGGCCACACAGTATATGAATGGTTTCTTCCTGACTGCTTGAAGTATTTTCTCTATGACCTGGTGGCTCTGGAATTTGGTTATAATATTATAGGGAGTTTTCATTTTGGTATCTATTTCTTTCAGGTGGTGATTGGTGGAGTCTTAATTTCTACTAACCTGCTGGTTCTAGGATATTGGGGAAGTTTTTGTTTACAATTCCTTGAAATATGATGTATTGACTTTTTTTGATTTTGGCTTTTGGGGAATCCAATAACTCAAATTATCTCTGCTTAATCTATTTTTCAGGTCAGTTGTTTTTCCAATGAGATATTTCACATTTTCTTCTATTTTTTTCATTCTTTTAACTTTATTTTATTGTTGCTTCATGTTTCATGGAGTCATTAGCTTCCACTTGCCCAATTCTAATTTTTAAGGAATTCTTTTCTTCAGTGAGCTTTTGTACCACTTTTTCCATTTGGCCAATTCTGCTTTTAAAGCATTTGTTTTTATCAAATAAGTTTTTATATCTCTTTTTCTACTGGGCTAATTTTGTTTTTTAAAGTGTCATTTTCTTCAAGTTTTTTATGCCTCTTTTACTGAACTGTTAATTGTCTTTTCATATTTTTTTGTATTGCTCTCATTTCTTTTCCTGAATTTTCCTCTACCACTCTGATTTGATTTTGAAATCAGTTTTAGTTCTTCTAGGAATTCTTGCTGGGCTTGTGTCCAATTCACATTTTTTCCCCTTTGAGGCTTTGCTTATAGCTGTTTTGACATTATTGTCTTCTGAGTTTGTGTCTTCATCTTCTCTGTCATAACAGTAGCTTTTTATGGTCAGGTTCTTTTTGTTTGTTTGCTCATTTTCTACTTTACTTCTTGACTTTGAACTTTATGTTCAAATTGGGCTTTGTTCACCTGGGAGAAGGGGCAGGGGAGAAGGTAGGGGACTGTCCCAAGCTTCAGGCTTTTTCACACTGCTGTTTTCAGAGTTAGTTCTGAGGGTCTGGAAGTTTTTAGTGCTTCCAAAGTGGTGTCATCTGGGGAGAGGCATGGTCACTGCTCTCCTGGTCTGTGCTCTGGTCTTTACCCAGGAAGAGTTCCTGATCCCTTGCAGCTCCGAGCATTATTGCTTCTCAGGGCCCTGCTCTATTGTGAAGGGAAGTGCTCCCTCTCCTCCCTTGAACTGTAACCTGAAAGTGGGTATAGGCAGTGGAGTTGCCAGACAGCGTCTGGTCCTGGGTCCAGGGCTAGCACAGTGAGCCCCCGTAATCTTTCAGACCAGTTGCCAGATCCCCTGACCATCTCTTGCTTGAGAGCTCCCAAAGCTGCTGCCACTTCTGTCACTATCACCAAGTCCCACCACCTGTGTTGCATCCATGTGGGCTCTGGGCCAGCTCTTACCCCCTGTCATGGATCTCTCCTTTCAACCTCCTAAGTTGTCTTGGGCTGGAAGGATGTCTCACCCTGACCTTTCGTTGGTTCTGCCACTCCATAATTTAATTTGAGGGACTGTTTAAAGTTGTTTGGAATGGAATGTTGGGAGAGCTAGGCTGAGTACTTCCTCTACTCTGCCATCTTGGCTCTATCACCAGAAGTCCATAGTACATTCTTTAGACTCTGTATGGAAACTACACTGCATTTAGAACAATAATCTCAAATCAAATGATCCCAAGCATAAAAGAATATCCTCTGACATTATCTGAGATAACCTGGAGATGCTACAACATCAACATATTGACCAGCTCTGTTGAACCACTTGCCCAAGCAACTTTTCCAAGCCTAAAAACATAATAATAATAATAATAATAATTATTATTATTATTATTATAACTTAACATTTACATAGCACTTACTATGTGTCAGGCACTGTGCCAAGTGCTTTATAATTATTACCTCATTTTATCCTAACAACCCTGGGAAGTATGTGCTCTTATTATCCTCATTGTACAATTGTAGGAACTGAGGTTGACAGAAGTTAGGTGACCTACCCAAGGTCACACAGATAGTAAGTATGTGAAGTTGGATTTCAACTCAGGCCTTCCTGACTCCAGAGACTTAGTGTTGTATCTCCCGTACCACCTAGTTGCCCCTGGTGCTAACTTGCTCCCGCTATATCATCCATTGCCTTAAAACATTAATTTGTCATATGGATTATTTTTTCTTACCCTGAAATTTTCAAGTCAGCTTCCAAAAACACTTCACCTGTAGAGAAATCAAATTAAAAACAAAAACATAACTAGTTAAGCTAAAAGATAAAAAATTTTTGAATCTCTAATTTTTTAATTAAATTAATATTGTATTTAGCTGAGAGTTCCATGTGATACTTTATATATTATATTTTTGGGTACTTATTTTATCATATACACTAAATGGACTGTTTCTACTGTAATTCATATGAAATTATTTTACAACAATCAATGGAAAGAAAAGAAACAACTTTATGTTTAATGTTTTGACTTATAGCCTAGGACGTTTACTGCTTTCATACTGAAAAATGGTCTGGCACACCAAATAAAAAGTTTAAACACTTATTTCAGGTGTGTGCACCTGAGGTGGTGTACAAAATAACCCAATAAGTATAGGAGGTAAATACTAAAGCTGAGGAGATCAGGAAGGCTGTTCAGCATGTTCAGCTACAGCCTGTCTCTGTTGCTCTCCATTCCCCTGCTGGTTCCCCAAGTGGACCGTACCAGACAGTCTCCATGTTCTTCCACAAGTAGGTTTACGGCCAGGCCACGTGAACAGCCATCCTCTGCTCTCACCTTGTGTGTGAGCACAAGGATTCACAAGTGATTCACAGGATGTGAATGGAGGGCAAGCACCTTACTGACTCACAGCTTTTCTCTTCCCTCCCACCCTTACTACACTCATCCACCCCTACTGGGGCCTGGCAGATCAAGAGGAACAGGTATAGCAGCTCAATAGCGTGGGAATAAGCAACAGTTATTAAGACTGGAACTAGGTGGCTCAGTGGAAAGAGAGCTGGGCCTGGAATCAGGAAGACCTGAGTTCAAATCAGGCCTCAGACACTTACTAGCTGTGTGACCCTAGGCAAATCACTTAACTTCTGTTTGCCTTAATCCACTGGAGAAGGAAATGGCAAACCAGTCCAGCATCTTTGCCAAGAAAACCCCATGGACAGCATCTTGTCGTTCAGCAAAATATTATTTGATTCAGGCACACACCCATTCAGCTGCCTAGAGTAAACCCCACTCTTTTCATTGGCCTAGACATGGCTGCCCGATGGGACCAAGTATATATAGAAGATGACTGTGCTGGAGGTAGTACAGCTCAGGGGGTAGTGAGGGACCAGTGTACAAGATACATGAAGGACAGGAAGATACCAAAGGTATAAAAAAATCTCATACCTTGTTAAACTGAAAAAGGTGACCAAGAGGACATCAATAACTACCAACCTATATGCCTACTCTACTTTATGCAAAATGTTTATGAATTACAGGCATCCTCAATGATGTTAATACCAAGGGAATGAGCAGGGTTTTACAAGTGATATTAAAAAATGGACTACATATTTATCACATCACAATTAGCTGAAAGATTTAATGAATAAACGATCCCATTGGGTTAGTGCTTATGGACTACAAAAAAAATTATTTGATTTGGTAGAACTACACACTATCTTATGAGCGCTTTTAAAGCAAAGTTACTCCCATCCATACATCAAGCTCATTCCTGATTCTTTGGAAGATGTAATAACAAAATAACGCTGTTTAGTGACCATCTAAATAAATAGACAAAATAAATGAACGAATGCATAAATGTTTAAAAAATAAAAGCAACATTTTGCCAGTGTCATTATTTGGCAGGAAGACTTGGAAAATAACTGCCTCTGAAAGATAAATAGCACACAGATGGCAATAGAGAGATGCATGGTGGGTATGACCAGGCTGCCAACATACAACCATTGAGGAATTCTGAAGAACAGGAAGAAGGGATAACATTAAGGGATTATATGACAGGGAGAAAAGAAGTGTGGTGACATGGCAAGAATGAGGGATAACAATATACAGAGTCCTGTACAGGTACCCTGGAGATGTTCAGAGAAAGTGAAGAAGGCCTCCAGCAAGGTGGCCACCCAATTTGGTGTGAAGGTACCCTACAGATGAGAAAGCATGGGTGGACTGCAATCTGCACCATTGGAGGGAAATTTCTAATCAATGAGCTCACAGCTCCATTTGAGTATTTGAGAAAAAGATACCTGCATATGTTGGCTAATGATCTAATAAGGAATGAGCACAAAGAACATGTAGCCCAAAGTAAGAACACCTTGCAAAATGACCAATTACCACTCCAACAAATTATCTAATTAGCTAATGCTAACCTTGTGGACAATTCTTCTTCTGTTGAGAATATAATGGAGGTGTGCAACAAAAGGGAATTGGACCAAAACTCTTGGTGCTTTTCTGAATGGCTCAGAATCCTGCTGATTGGACAAACCACCTGTTAAGCTACAAATCTGGGAATTCTGGGACTTAAATTGATTATCTGGGTGATGTGACTCAAATATACATGTATACTTTATTATTGCTATAAAATGATTCAACACTTGCAGCAGAGTATGCTGAGTGATTCCCTCAAAAGAACCTGGTTAGCTGAATTGATACAGACCCTATTCTACTATTCCCCCCTGAAGTCCCCTGCCCATCAAGAATTTTTCCATTGTCCTTGAAATTTTCATTAATCAAGGATTGTGGTATTCCAGGATTTGTAGTCATATCACATGAAGAATAGTGATTTTTAAAAGATGGGTTTGGGAAAACCAGTTAGATTTCTGAGTTGTTGTATCTAAAACAATCCCCTTCATGACTTCAAAACTGCAACTGCAATAAACAATTAAAATCCTCCCAAGGAAACTTCAAAGAAAAACTACTTGACTCAAGAAAAGTGAGTAAGCAAAACACGAGTGTCAACATAATGAATAAATATTTGGGGGGGGAAGAAAATATTAAGACAGAGAGAGGGGGTCTTATATTTTTCCTCTTTTGGCATAAGTAATTCCATTTTGGAACTCTATTATCTCCACTTAAGTCAAAAGTGAAGCGATAGGTACTCAGACCTGACTTATGAGTTTTAACATTGTTACATCTCCTCTTACTATGAAATAATCCCTCTGAGGTTTTGCAGATGCTGCCACAAGGAACCCTCAGTTTCACGTGATCCATTGGGCATCAAACCTTACTGCCTCCACCACCACCCCTAGCTTAACCATCCATGGTTAAGGCCAATTCCATCATGTACTTCAATATTGCCGTCAATAACTAATTCTTGTTTCAAGTTACTTTTGAGCCATTTTCAGACAAGTTTCCAAAGACAGCAGAAACTGGAGAGAAGGGATTTGGTTACAAGGGATTCTGCTTTCACAGAATCATTTCTGGGTCCATGTGCCAGCATAGTGATTTCACATACCATAACTTCACTGGAATGGAAGCAAGTCCATTTACAGAGAAATTCGCTGATGAGGACTTAATCCTGAAGTACACTGGTCCTGGCATCTTGTCCATGACAAATTCTGGGACCAACACATATTACTCCCAGTTATTCTTCTGTACTGCTAAGGCTAACTGGTTGGACAGTAAGCTTGCGGGATTTGGCCCGGTAAGAAGGCATGAACATGGTAGAAGCCATGGAGCTTTCCAGCTCCTGAGATGACATGACCAGAAAGATCACCACTGCTATCTGTGGAAAACTCTTGGAAGTTTTTATTTTTTGTCTTAATCAGCAAACCATTCCTCTATAGGTGAGGAGACCACTCCCAACCCCCAATCTGCTCTCATACCTGTAATGTGCTTTCATTGGTTTCAATTCTCTCTGAATTTCCTTTTTCTTCCACAAGTCTGGCTGTACTTTAGGGTTATGTTTATTATTATGAAAAAAAAGCTAAACTGCACCCAAAAAATCTGACTAGGTAGGAAATGCCATAAGATAAATTTCACCATCATTTAATGTCTATTGAGCCTCTATAAAGCAAGAAGTAGTATTTTACCAAGATAAAAGGAGCAAGAAATCTCCAGAAAGGGGAAAAACCACTTAAAACTATTAACTGGACCCCAGAAGAAAGAACAAAAAAACTATAACAACCTACAGAGTGATTTAGAAGCTCAATAAAAGAAATAAAGGAGGATCTAACAACCATAAGGATGGTGACACAGCCTCTTATGGAAGAATACAAGAAGATTAAACAATGATCAATAGCTTAGAACATACAATGGGGAAAAATGTTAAGCAATAGATCCTATGGAAAAGATGACAGATGGAACTTTTAAAAATTCCAAATGAAAGAACAAATATTAGAAAAAATTTGAACCAGCAAAACTGGAAGAACACATGAAGACTCATGTTAACAATAACAAATAACAACAAATCAAATTAAAGACTGACCTTAAAAACAGAACTTGGCAAGAGAGTCAAATGCTATCATTGTCCTGGAAAACATGATAAACCAAAGAGATATTCTAGGAAATCATACAAAGAAAATTACCTAGAAACACTGCAAACAGTTAGACCATAGAAATACATTTAAAGTAAGGGGTTGAAATAAAAGCTATTATACTTCAGCAGAATTTTAAGACATCAGTTGTCGCTATGATTTTGGATAAAGTAACAGTTAAAAAAAAATAGATGCCCTCAACAAAGACATAAAAGATATACACGGAAACTAATATATGTTTTAAGGCACCAAAAATAATGAAATAATATCAATAGCAAATATATATATATATATATATATATATATATATATATATATATATATATATATATATATATATATATATACAGTAAATATCACAGCAAATAAATACATAAAAGAAAAACTAACTGAAATACAAAAAAGCCTACATACTAAAGCAAAAGACAATTCACCACTTAGTGGACAGCTGTCAATATTTTACTAGAAGTCTTTCCAGGGTCCTAAAATTTATGAGAACTTATCATAACTCTGCTGGCAGAATCTTTAAGAATCCAGGTCACTTCCTTACAGGCTGAGGCACAGTAAGAATTCTATGGAGCTGCCTTATCTTAATATTTAAAAATTCTATTTTCTCAAAGTAATTAAAACTAATAAAAAATCTGAATTAAAAACATTTTACCGTAATGTTTAGCATATTTAACAGCTTAAGAGTGGAATATTAATTTTTGGTGGGAAGTTTTTCATCAGTTCCAATCCTAGTAAACCCTCAGGTATCTTGCATTTCGACTTATGTAATAATAGTCTTTAAGAATAGTTAAGAACCCCAAATTAAATCCCTTTCCACAAAAAAGTATTTGGAGGCAAAGCAGTCCTTCAACACCCAGAAACAACAAAATAAAACATAACCCCAAAATGGTGAAGACCCAAAGATTATACCTGATGGGATGTGGTCAGTTTGTCATTTGCAAAGAAAAGACCACTCTGGCTACCAAAGACTATAGATGTCTTTTGGTACAAAATCTAAAAGGTTGGGTAGAGAGATGGGAGAAGCAGCAGGAGACAGAAAAGACAAGAAAAAAATAGAAGTGGAGAAAAGGGAGAAAAGAATACATAGAGTAAATACCAAATTCACACCCCATAGTAAATGAATGGAATACGAGACCATTTGAGTGGTGGGGGTTGGTATTGAAACAACTTACTGACCACATAACTGTGAGTCCTTGAATAATGTGAAATAAAACCACTTAAATTAGAAGGCAAGATTTACTCCAAGTTTTATTCAGCAGTTGCCCAGCTGGGGAAAACCACTTTATGAAGTTGTTTTTTCCCCTTCTTAATGGATGAAGAATTATGTTAGTAAATAGGAAGAAAAAGCTTGATATATTTTTTAAATTCAGGATATTGGCTAGGTTCATATATCTACCCAATTTCTGGATTTAAGAATCCTGCCATATAAAATGAGAAATGGCATAAATTTAAAGGTTACCTAAAAGGTTACTTAGATGAGACTGGCTTTAACAGATAGACAAACTCTTCTTAGACATGGGAATATACAATTTGTGGAAAAGAGAGAGAGAGAGAGAAAAGGTACTAAGGCAACAAAAAAGGGCAATTTTAAAACAGATGTGCTTAAACCAAGTTTATTTCTAGACTTCCAAAGGATGGATATTAATAGGGAAAGTGGAAATGGAACAAGTTTCAGCAGAGCAACTATCTCTTTTGAAATGTCTTATTATAACATACATTGGTATAGAAATAGACTTTCTAGTGTATCTGAATTTCAACTTATAAAAAATCAGAAAATTGAATTTAAAATGCAACTATAGTAACTTTATTTTAAATATTACTTTCTTATCTTTCAAATTAAGGTAAGGCATTTTCCATTAGTCCAGATTCTATGAAGAAAATTTTATCTACCACTTTTCAAGCAATGGCTGACCCCTGTTTTAGAATAAAAAACAATATGATTTTTTCTGCAGCAAAATGTTAAGAATTCTGTGTCCCTGTGCTTTTCTAACCTCATGTTTTCACGTGTGTTGATTATCTTTTCTTTCCTTATCTCCCTGGGACCTTCCCTGTCTGCCTGAACCTACCTTCCTAATCTGACCTTTTATGTGCCTGAGTGAGATGTAGTAAAAACACCATTGGCTTGAAAGGCAGGAGAGTTACTAGCTCCAGCTCCACCAACCAGTCACAGGGCCTTGGACAAGTCCCTCTGGGCCCCAGCTTCCTTATCTTTAAAGTAAGAGAATTATCAGAATAGATTCCCTTTTGTGCCACAGGCTCCTTTGGTAGTCTGGTGAAATCTATGGACCCCTTCTCAGAATAATGTTTTTAAGCTAAAATATATGAGATATCAAAGTAAAACAATTATGGTGAAATAATTATCAAAATATTTTTTAAAATAAGTTCATGGACCCCAGGTTAAAAACCCCTGCCCTAAGGTCTCTCCATCGAACAGTTTATTATTTCAAATTTGCTGACAATTTTAATAGTTATGTCCTACAATATAATTCTACTGCTACTTTGAGCCTGGAAAAAATGAAAAAGTTTAATAATTTCATGAGCAAGCTTTCCTCTGGAAGAATCTTCAACCAAAAATCTTTAACAATACTTTAAGAAATCCTCTGGGTTACTTCCCCCAACTTAAACTTGCAAGTTGAGTCCCAAGAAGGTAGTTGCTACCTTAGGTTCCAGGGGTACCCTGTGGGGCTGTATTCCTACCATGAAAGCTAGTAAGTCCTTACTAGTGTGCTTCCCATTAACAACAGACACAATTAGCTTCTAGCATTTACTAAGATACCATAGTACAAAGAGTATGTATAAAACACCCCCTTCCCACCTCCGCTCCAACCCACCCTATAAACCTGGACCACACTTTCGTAAATACACATCCATAGAAAGAGTAGGTTCACACTTGGAGTGACATGGAAGGCAGGAATGAAAGTATATGTAGGATACACATGTGGCAAAGGCAACTCCTAGTACCATGTAGCCTACAAGTTCTTTCTCGCTTTGCAGAATCCTTACATTGAATTCCCAGGGTCTGCTCTGCTCCACAGCCTCACTCCTGATTGCCGGCAATCATGCTTCTTGAATCTATTTTCAATGTTGGGTGCCTGTCTCTCTGTACCTGAAATCTATCAGGAGTGTGTATGTCTCTGCTCCCTCTCTGCTCCAGTAGTTCTCATAGGATGGATGATGGGGGATAGAGAAGAGAAAATCCATTCCCCTCCCTTAAGGCCCCTTAAGGAGCCTTCTCCACAACAGCTTTGAACTTTCAGACTCATAAACTCATCTATTTAAAAGTAATTCTGCTTTTTCAGGTATTCTCTTCTTGACCTAATCAGAAAAGTGGTCATACTTCATAAAAGGATCAGGTCATAGATGCACCCACCTTGTTTATACATCAAAATCGCATCATGTATGACTATATCAACTAATAGAGAAGGGAAACCCCTTCCCTTCCACTACTATTACTAGTTTTAGAAAAATAAAGGTCTTGGTTTTAAAATGAGAGGAAGTGTAGAACATTTTTAAAAATACAGAGTAATAATGTTAAGAAGTTATAAAAAAAATGCAGTGTTCACTTATTGGATAACTTATAAGAGAATATAATTATAATTTATAATGTAATATGATATCAGTTATAACTTATTTTAACATTTCAAGAAGCTATAATTTTGTCAGGGGGTACTTCCTCTACTGATACACTACACAGCCCCCCCTGTAACTTAGTAGATGGTCTTTGAGAGTTGCTGCTAAAAAAAAAAATTAATCACTCTGTAGTCAACCTAGTAACCAGTCTCCTTGAACTTTTCTAGGCTGCTCCTCAGGCAATAACATAGTCCAGTCTATCACTAAGTCCATGCTTGAAACTTTTCCATCTCAGTAGAATCAACCAGATATTGTGTCTGCTAATACCATATAATAAACTTCTCAAAGTCAAGATCTGTTTGTTTTTTGTCTTTTACTGCTTGTTGAATAAATGAATGAATGAATGAATGAATGAATGAATGCTGGCATAAGCGTTTGAGAACCTACATACAGTCACCTTCATACCAATAAGAGACATCACAGTAGGGCTTCAGTAGAAGAAAATGAATGGATTGAAAATATAGCTATACAAGTATAAACATTAAATCATTCAAATGTTTCTAAACAATGTTTTTCATTCAAAACAAATAAAAACTTATTCAAAATACCTTCAGGGCCAATTACTTTTAGCATTCTTGGAGCCTGAAAAAATTACAGAAAGAGCTCATTAATAAATCACCAGTTGGTTGCTAACCATAATGTTAATGTATACAATTCAATTACACAAAGTGCTCTTAATGAGAACCAGTAAATGTATGTCAAAGAAACATAAAACTTTCCAAACGCTATAAAATGCCTAGCTTTACTTGCAAAAAAAAAAAAATCCACAATGCATCCCCTAAGCAACAAGAAAATGCAAACTGACATCTCTGGTGATAAACACTTATACAGCAAATACTTGGTTGTGGCAAAATGGACTACAGAAATGATCTCTTTCATATGGAATCTATACTGAATATTCATCATCTTAGTATTTAAGAAGAGAAAATGCCACACATTCTTAAAAAGAGATAGAAAATTATATTAAACATTTAAGTACAGGAAAAATCTCAAAGTTCCTCAGGTAAACTTACAGGTACTAGCCAATTCAGGCATGTGTGTTGTATACAATATAATAAAATGGAGACATGGATAGACATTTACACTATAAAGTAGATGAAAATGGGTAGAACTCTTTTTTTATAATAGATATTTGATTACAAAATACTTGAAATGAAAATAAGCTTTATAAATGCAGTTTCTCATTCAAATGTAATATACAACATTATAACTGTAATTTAAATTACTAAAACAGATAGAAAAAAATCAGAATAAACTGCACTGTCATGAGCTAGCATTTCATTGGCATTTTCACAACTCTCGGTGTGGAAATTCTCCTCACTGATGCATTGTTGTAACCTATCTGTCATCATCCTCTTATTTTCATAGACTGGCAAGTTCAATATAATGAGCATATTTGAATCTTTTTTGGGGGGAGGGGAAGGTGCAATTTATTATCTTGCAATGCTTCTGCATTATATCAGTTACCAGACTTTGTAAATGTGGAGATTGGGACAAATTGCACTGCTCCTAAAGCATCTCCTAGAAGTTGTTTGTTTTTCTAAATCACGGTAAGTTTGTTTTGCTGTCACTTGAATATCATGGCTTAGTGAGGATTTGGATTAACTGAGTAATTGCAACCTTATTGCTGACAGACCTTTATATATATATGTGGGTGTGTGTATGTGTATGTGTGTGTGTATACACACATACATATATATGTATATATATGTATGTGTATATATATATTTTAAATTGAGATGAATTACAGAGCTATCTCTTATTCTTATCTCACCCTGGTAAAGGTATTGGATGGTAAAAACTAGAAAGTTCTCTCCTGTCCTAGTGTGGTGGGGCCTATGAAACCTTAACTGCTACAAATGCTTTCTATAATATTTGACCTCTATAGTTTTATTAGTGGGGCAGCAAAGTGGCAAAGTGGATAGAGTTATGGGAGTCAGGACGACCTGAGTTCAAATGTGGCCTCAGATACTTACTAGCTGTGTGACCGTGGGCCAGTCACTTGCCCCTGTTTGCCTCACTTTTATCATCTGTCAAATGAGCTGGAAAAGGAAAAAAAAACAAACTACTCCAGTATCTTTGCCAAGAAAATCCCAAACAGGGTCATGAAGAGTCAAACATGACTGAAAACGACTAAACAAAAAATAGTTTTATGCCCCTTCGTATAAAGACACTGTCTTGCTTTGTAGAATTTTGTATCACCAAGTGCTAGTCTTTCTCACTCTGAGGAAAGTAAATGAATCAACATTGCTTGCTAAAGATTATATCTATATATGTTTATATAAAACTACATTAGTAAATAAGTAAATGGGGCATAAGGGGCGTTCAGGGAGGACTAGCAGTCACCCAGCACTTACCTGTAGCAAGGGCATAGGCCACAACCTGTTAAAACTGTCTCTGCAGACAGGCTAAACCAGACTGAGGGTGACTGACAGGCCTCAAACCCATTAGTGTCTACCCCAAGCACGTGAAGACTTCCCTGGCAGAATGGGTGGATGAAAACAATTTGCTCCAATAGCCATGAAGGTGGCTGAAGCGGGCACTGTGGAGTGCTTAGAGCTTGGTCAGACATCAAAGATGTCAGGGTCATCCACTGTATCCAGGGCCACAGCCAGGCATCCTGTCTTTTGTCCTTGCCACTGGACTTGGATGACTCAGGAAGACAGAGTGAGGCTGATGACTTTGTGCAGCTCTGACTCACTTCAGTCCAATTCACACACAAACCATCACCCCATGATGTCATTGGTTCTTTTTGAAAATGAAGGTCAAACAATAATATTAATAAATAAGACTTTGTTGGGGTCTTTAATATACTGGAAGTTTATTCTCCCCTGTCCTATATAATCAGAGTTAGTATTTCGTACACAGTATCCCAAGATAGAAAGACATCCTCATGAACGATTTGATAAGACCTTTGATTTATCATTTGAAAGAACAACCCAAGGCCATTCTCTGGTACTTGCCAGATAATCGTCATGTGTTCCATAAGTGTTGATTCTTGTTATTCACTTTTACCCTAAAATTGGGTAAAAATGGTTTCTCCTTTTCTCAATGTTAACTTCTTAAATATGGGACTTAGATTCTACATAGCAACTGACATCATGGAGAAAGACCCTGTATATCCCCTTTCTTAGTTCACCTTGAATAAATCAGGAAATGTTATAGTTCTATACTCTCATTCCCCTCAACCAATTACTATGCTCAGAGATCCCATAGATCTGTAGATGGAGGTACAGGTAATTACAGGTAATATCTTGCTCTCAATTAATCATTATCGTAGAACCTAGAACTAGAATCTACAACATGTCAGAGAAGGGACTTTTCTTAAGGAAAAAGGAAGGAAGACAAGCCATTTTTGGAACTGTTACGGTCTGGATGTCAATTTGGAGTCCTATAGCATACCACTCCTATTTCCGGCTGACTGTAAAGAATATCCTTTAATAAATCACCTTTAAGCTTCTAAATCTTATGCATGGCTTTTATTTTCCCCTTTCAGGTAGGGACACTTAATACCGTACAATCACTCATTTGGACAGAGATTTGATGACAAATGAAAGAAATGAAACAGGTAGGAGAAACTGATCAAGCCTCTTATTAATTTTTAAAGTTTTTTCAGCAAACATTCACTCCAATTGCTACAGTGAGTGACTCTAATTTAGCCAGGCATCACCACCAACAAATCATACTAAAAAATAACTGAAGCAAATATATTGATTCTTGATATTTCACTATTTCAATGTGAAGTTAGGCCTGTAGGAATTTTGTTGCATGCTACAATAGTGAGGTAAAGAACCTTCAGTATTCTTTTCAACAAAGACAATTTCTCTTCTTAGCAGTCTCCCAGGTAAGTTTTTTAGTCCACAACTTCATTTTTAAAGCAGTCATTGTCTATGGGATCCTCTGTGTTTTGCTTTGGGGGTTAATTTAGGAAAAGTGTTGATTTTCACTTTCACCCAGGCACAGGTACTTTAGGTTAATGTCACAGTACAATTAAATTTAATCAAGCTATTTCTATACTGGATCAGACAGTGCATCAACAGATCCCTGCTTCTAGATTTGAGGTCATTTGAATAGTTTGAGAAACAAAATAAGAACATGCAGAGAATTTCTTGCACTGTACAACCAAACTACGAATTGTGAGAGTTAATCTGACGTAAAATTCCAGCTGATGTAGTCGAGAACTTCACTAAAGTTATGCTTTAATCAACCAACGTTTGTAAATGCCTACCATGCAAAGTATAGTAGTAGGTGTTGAATATACCTATCCCATAAAACCTATCCCACAGAACTTGGCCTTAAGGAGCTTACTATTTAAAAAAGGGCAAAGACCCACATGCAGTGATGTAACAGTGATAGAAAGGATAGAGTGATAAGACACAAAGGAATGATTTAAGCAAAGTGCTATGAAAAGATCCAAGTTATCTTCACTCTTTACTGATAGGCAACTATATAAAGCAATCTAAGGGAAGGCTTCATCAAAGAGGCAGCTGAGTAGGACCTTTGAAGAAGGAAAGGATTTTAACAGACAGAAAACAGGTAGGAATCAGGCATAGGGCCTGATGGGAGAGGGCAGGAAAATAACTGGAAGAAAGAGCCTAGTTTGGCTAGAATATAGAATATGTAAAGGGGAACAGTATGAGATAAGTGAAAGGAAAGAGAATAAGCACTTATTAAGGGCCTACTATGTGTCAGGTACTTTGCTAAGCACTTTTTTCAAATATCTCATTTGATCTTCACAAGAACTGTGGGAGGCAGGTGTTATTATTCCCATTTTACAGTTGAGGAAACTGAGGCAAACAGAGGTTAAATGATTTGCCCAAAGTCATACAGCTAGTAAGTGTTTAAGGCCAAATCTGAATTCAGGTCTTCCTGACTCCAGATGCCCTTAGCTGCTATAAGTACATAAAGTATGTAAGGATGTATAGTAGGGTATAGCCAAGGTGTGAGAACCTCAAAGGCCAAAGACAAGAGTTTGTGTTTTCTGTAGGCCCACGGTGTCAAGCCCCCATTGCTCTCAGAACCTGATTCAAATGTAATTGGGAAATATTTAACAAAAGAAATGAACATGCAATAGAACATACATAACATTAATATGCAGTTTTCTAAGTCATTCAGCCCACAGGAATCCTCATATATGGTTTAGTGGGCCCCTTTCTTTTTGAGTTAAACACTACTGCTATAGGCAACATACAGCCATGGAAGGTTTTTCAGTAGAAGAGTATTTTATCAGTGCAAGAGATGGATTATACAGGGTAAAGAGCAGATCTGCAATAATCTAAAATTGAAAAGATCAAGGTCTTGCTTTGGAGATCCTAAAACAGAGAGGCAATTCTGACCTCAGATATTATTGAGACTTAATGAAATGAAACCCACAGCTGCAATCTGGATTTGGCTGTAGTATACTTTACTCAAAAGAACCAGTATAGGTAAAATTAGTATGTGTGTGTGTGTGTGTGTGTGTGTGTGTGTGTGTGTGTGTGTGTTTGTGTGTGTGTGTAGCACTGCACGTTAAGAAGCATACTCACATGAGGAAACCCAGGAAGCAAAGGGGAGATGTATACTAGAGAGTATTTGAGTGAATGAAGCTCCATAAAGGCAGAATAGCAGGAGCAACATTGTCATCAGAATATACTACCAACTACTAGTCAGAGGAAAGAAATGAAGAGTTTGGGAAACTGATCACAAACCTGGCCCAGAGGCTTGATATAAAAATGATGGGGGCTAGACATCTAGACATCTGCTGGAGCCATACTCAAAGCATAGCCGCAAACAATCTTTTGAGCTGGCACAATTATACTTTATTCCTACAAAAAAGCGAATGAACTACTAAGTGGAATTGCTATTCTGAATCTGATTCTCACCAACAAGGAAGAATGGACTGCTAGGATGGAAATAAGTTTGAAAGGAAGCCATTCCAATGAGTAAAGAAAGGAGAAATTTGTTTAAAGAAAATGATGTGGATTCCCTAGGAAATTATTAACCAACTTAAATTTTTAAGACATGCACAAAAGATGGAAACAAGGACCAATAATGGAAAAGGAATACAAAAACATGGGATAATCTTCCAAGGAATGCTAAAATTCAAAATGCTGAGGGTGTCAAGGAATGTCAAGAACAAAAAGGTTCTTTTACAAAAGTGTGGCTGGACTAGACAGAAGAGGAGGATCAAAGAAAGCACAGGGCTGCTGTTGGAGGTAGGCAGGTTGATGACAAGTGAAGAGAGAAGGCAGAGCTAGAGGGAGCAGCAATGGCAGAGTGGGCAGGGCACCCACTTGGGAGACATAAGGACTTGGGTTCAAATTCTACCTCAGATGTTTACTAGCTATGTGACCCTGAGCAAATCACTTAAACTCTCTGTGCCTACTTCCTCATTACAAAATAAATTGGATCTATCAGTCTCTAGGTGCCATCCAGCTCTAAATCTATGATTTCAACAACTCTTATTTTACTTCTGTTTTCTCAGCCAAAAACAAAAATATGTACCACTGGAAGAAATTTTTTTAAAGATATCAGGATAAGGAATAGGAAAGAACCCAGTGTTCCTACATGAGTTCAAAGCTCAAGTGAACTTCATCCTAGGGAGCTGAAAAGTGGCAGATATGATCAATGGCCATGGTCAGTGATTTCTAAAAAATGATGGAGAGGAGGGAGGGGAAATAGAGAAGGACTAGAAAGGGCAAATGTGCCAGTTTGGGGAAAAAAAGAGAAGAGAGTCTATAGACTCTTCTAGGCCAATAAGGCTGACTTTGATTCCTGCAAAATTCTGGAATATATTATTAAAGGGATAGTTAGTCAGTCAATGAGCATTTAGTAAGCACCTGCTATGTGCCAGGTACAAAGCTTCATGCTGGCGATTAAAAAAAAAAACAGCCTCTGCTCTCAGGGAGCTCACAATCTGGTGGGGACAGGGGGGACACATGACACAAACAACAATGTGCAAACAAGTTACATACAGGATAATACGGAAATAATCAGCAGGAGGAAGGCACAAGAATTAATTAAGGCTTCATGAAGGTGAGATTTTACTTGAGACTTGAAGAAAGCTAGGGAAGCCAGGAGGCAGAGATGAGGAAAAAGAGAATTTTAGGCATGGCAGACAGCCAGAGAAAATGCCTGAAGCTAGAATCCGGGGTAGTGTGTGTGTGTGTGTGTGTGTGTGTGTGTGTGTGTGTGTGTGTGTCCACTGGAGGAGAAGGTATATATTCCAAAGTTCAGTAAGAGTGTAAGAGTGATTGGAATTGATATAATACTTTAAGGTTTGCAAAGTACGTTTAAATCCATTATCTCATATGAACTTCACAACATCCCTGGGTGTGTCATACACACTAACCTAATTAAAATAACTAACAAGATGTTCTGTGCTCTGATGTCTTTTATGTGATAATAGGTCTCTGAGTTACAGAATGAAAGATGTAAAATAGATGTGAAAATTTTCTAGACACTTATTCAGTAAGTCAACCAAAGGCATAAACTAGGTGCAGAAAGTCTACAAACTGCCAGTTCAGGTAGGGCTGGGAAAGTGAGCCCAGAGTCTATGCTACAAAGGACATAGGCAGGAGGCCTATCGCATTTGCAAATAACACAGAGCTTAGAAGGGATAGGTAACAAGTTTGGCTGCAAAATCAAAATCCAAAAAGGATTGATATGGTATACTGCTGGGCTCAATCTAATAGGATAAAATTTAATAGGAATAAGCATAAAACATTACATTTTGGTTCAAAAGACAGTCACAAGTACAAGATGGATGGTATCTATGTAGATAGCAGTTTGTATAAAAAGAGCTGGATGTTTTAGTAGCTTAAAAGCTAGCTATCAGTCAACAATGTGATATGGCAGCCAAAAAAAGAGATTTTTAGGTTCCATTAAAAAGTCTAGTGCCAGGGAAGTGACGATAACTTTGTAGTCCGACTTGATTTAACCACAACTGATGTTTTACATTCAATTCTGGATGCCACATTTCTGGAAGGGTGTTGAGAAGTTTGAGAATGTCCCAAGATGAGCAACAAGGATGGTTAAAGACTTTGAGATGATACTGTATGCTAATCTGTTGGAAAAAAAATGGTGATGTTTAACCTTGAGAAGGACACATTTTAGCTTCCTGTTAAGGGCTGTCATATGGAAGAGAGATCAGCTTCAGAGATTGTTAAGCTTAGCTACAAGGACAGAAAAAGAAGAAATAGGAAACTGCAAGGTGGCAAATTTAAGTTTAACATAAGTGTAACCCGGATTGCCCAGGGGCACTTAGCGTGCTGCTGCTCAGGCATAAATCCAGACTGGTGGAGTGAATGATTACTCATCAGGTACCATGTGAGGAGTGGAATTGGCAGGAGAGCTTCAGAAGGGAGAAAATCTTCCTCAATCTTGCTTTGAGAGAGGACTTGCAATGTTCTGGACTCTCTTCAGGGAGAGATTTGTGGAGAGAGAGAACAGGCTTTGGAAGGCAGACGTATTGGGAAAACCAGCTTCTCAGCATATGCCAGATGCCTAGCCACTCAGGGTACGTCCCTTTGGATCAGAATGGGGCTTCTCTTTCTTAGTTGAGTTATCTTGCTCCCAGAGGGAGAATTCATTCATTGTGTATTTTCTGGTATAGTCTTATCTATACAACTTCTTGGATTTCTGTTTGCTAGACATCTTCTTGGATAACTGAGTTTACTCATTCGTTATTTGTGATGGTCAATTGATTGCATAATTAGCTTTTGGTGGGAAGAAGTAAATTTGAAGGTGTAAGTTTGAAGTATATACCTTCCCCTTTAAGGAATAGTGACTAGCAAAGAGGTTTGAACATTTCCCTAGATCAGCAATATTTAGTTGGGGCAGATAATGATTCTGGTCTAGTACCCCACCCCCTCTCTCTCAGAGAGGGAACAAGTATGGCCATCCTTGTGGCCCCTTCTCCTGCTTCCTTGGAAAGGGGTGGGCAAGATTCTGGAGACATCTATTCATGCCTCTCCTCTAACTGCATTTAAACAATTTATATGGGCACATACCTAACCTACCATACATACTCGAGGAAAAATTTCCTAATAATTGGAGCTATCCAAAAGTAGAAGGGATTACCTCAAGAGGTGGCCATTTCTCTTCCACTGAAGGTTTTCAAGTAAAGGCTAGAGGATAATCAGATATCTTATAAAGGAGGCTTTTATTCACTCAGGTACAGGTATTAGTGGATGACTTCTGAAGTCATCTCCAATTCTAACAGTCTTTGAATATGAACTGAAGAATGCTGAACTTAATTTGTATCATGAACGAACTATGATAATCAATAGCTTTGTGACCGTAAACAAATCACTTAAAGTCTTAGCTTCCTCATTTGTAAGATGTGGATGATAAAACTCGCATTATTTATCTCAATGCAGCATATGGACTGGTCACCAGTTACATCTCACTCTGGTTATAGGACATATAGCTCTCTGATTGACATATAGATATTGGTCTCCATTGAAATATAGACATATAGATCATATAGCTCTCTGAGGTTATCCACAAAGTCTAACTTTGTTGCCTCATCATGGAATAGAGGTGATCTTGGGTTCTCTAAGCCTATTATCAGTGGAGCCTGGCAGGTTCTATCATGCTGGAAGGTCTCCAAGTATGGCCCTATGAAAAGGCAGTAAGCTGGCCACCTGATCAATTCTTTTGGCCATGGCAACCCAAGAAACTATAAAAATTTTAAATGATCCCCAGAGCTATATGGCCCCCTTCCCTTCTGGAAAAAGGGGCAGCAGTTACTTAGATTCATACAATTTTTAGACAGTCAATAAATTTTAATTTGACTACTGGTACTCTAAAATGTGATATCCTTGTCCAATAGTCAACAAGTGAACATGGTATTGGAAAAGATGTCATACCAATCTTGACATTCTTGCTATAAACAAACTAGAAAAAGGATGTTGCAGCTAAATGGAAAGATGGCTCATGGGTATCCTGGAGGGTCAAAGAAATGAGTTAGGGAAGTGGGTTTTTATCACACATCCAAAGGCAACAAGAACCTTTATTTAACAGAACATTTAGTCATCATATATTGTAACACTAATGATAAATAGTTGCAAAAAGACCATCATGAAATAAACAAATTCTATAAAGAACTTGGTAAGACCTTTCAAATTAAATCACATTGGTATTTGCTGAGTTCAACTCAATAGAATAAAAAGGTAAGGATGGAGAGAAATATGTGGGAAAGTGTGATTTAGGAACAAGAAATGAGAGGCCAAGACTTGTAGATTACACAGAAGCTTCAAACCTTTATGTCATGACCACTTTCTTTGAGAAAAGAATTGGTGCTAGACATGTTGAGTGCCAAAAAGCCCTATATAAATGAAAAATATTGTATTTTAAGATGGAGGAAAAGGACTTTTTGATGCAAATTATCTCTCAAACAGCTGCCTGTGTAGCCTAGTGACTTCATCCTCAGCAATCTCATTAGCTCAATTATCATATCTATGAAGGTGATTCCCAGATCTATACACCCAGCTCTAGCATGCTGAACTAGTCACACATCCTCAACTGCTCCTTGGACATCTTGAATAAGATATTTCATTAGCATCTCAAATTCAACGTGTCCAAAAGAGATCTCACACTTTTTCTCATCAAACTTGTAGGGCACCACCATCCTTCCCAGTCACCAAGGCCCACAACTTTGGTATCATCCTCCACTTCTCACTCATGTTCACTCCACATAGCCAATCTATTGCCACATCTTGTCATTTTAACTTCACAAAATATCCAGTACACACTCCTTTCTCTTCACTTATATAGCCACAACCCTCATTTGGGACCTCATTGTCTTTCACCTGAAACTGCTGCAATAGCCTTCTAAAACTGCTCTTCCTCCTGCAAGTCTCTCCCCATTCTAAATTACCCTCCACTCATCTGCCAAAGTGATTTTTCTATAGCACAGGTCTGACCATGCCAATCCTACCACCATGTGCTCCAGTAGTTCCCCATTACCTCCAAGATCAAATCTAAAATCATCCATTTGGCATTTAAAGTTCTTTTTTACCCAACCCCTTCCAACTTTTTTCTAGCTTTCTTTCACCTTAATCCTCTCCATGCACTTGAGCTACAGTGGGATACTTGCAGACCCTTGAATATGATGCTCAGTCTCCCATCTCTGTGCCTTTGTACTGGCTCTCTTGTGTGTCTGAAATGATGTATCCCCTCCTTCTGACTCATAGTCCTCTGGCTTCCTTCAAGACTCAGCTCAAAGCCAAACTGCTTCAGGAGGCTTTTCCCTGTAAGATTATATTCATTTACTCTCTATACATCTTGTACGTACCTAGTCAGCTGCATGTTGCCTCCCCCATTAAAATATGTATGCTCCTTAGGGGCAGGGACTGTTTTCTGTCTTATGCTTATGCTTAGAAGTGCCTAGCCCATAGTAATCCCTCTTAATAAATGCTTGGTGACTGGCTTGGCAGGGCTAAGATTGGAATTGATAAACAACAAGAAGAAAGAGTAATGAGAAAAAAGATATAGCACATAACTGAAACAACTTAATCTTGGACTATTTAAACTCTTAATTAACCATCAACAATAGGAAATGGACAAAAGAAAATACATCAGTGCTGGTTATAATAATTTTACCAAGAAATTATTGTATAGTGTAAAGTAATTGCCATAACAAAGAGAGCAAGAGTCTAGAAAACACCTTAGTCCTTTGTCAAATTTATAAGAATATGAGTCATTCCCCAATTGATAAATGGTCAAAGGGTATGAACAGGCAGTTTTTCGATGAAGAAATCAAAACTATATACAGGCATATGAGAAAATGCTCTAAATCATTATTGATTACAGAGCAATACAAATTAAAAAAACCTTGACATATCATCTCACGCCTATCAGATTGGCTAAAATGACAGAAGGGGAAAATGAAAAATGTTGGAGGGAATATAGAAAAATTGGAGCACTAATACACTGTTGGTGAACTGTGAACTCATCCAACCATTTTGGAGAGCAATCTAGCATTACAGAGTTATAAAACTTGGGTATACCCTTTGACCCAGCAATACCACTAGTAGGTCTGTTTTCCAAGGTGATTAGGGAATAAGGGAAAGAACCTATATGTTCTAAAATAATCATAACAGCTCTCTTTGTGGTGGCAAAAAACTGGAAACTGAAGGGATGCCCATCAATTGGGAAACAGCTAAACAAGCTGCGGTATATGATTATGATGGAATACTACTGTGCTATAAGAAATGATGAACAGGTTGATTTTAGAAAAAACTTGGAAAGACTTGCAGAAAACAATGAAGAGCAAAATGAGCAGAAACAGGAGAATGTGTAACAGCAATACTGTTCGAAAAACAACTCTGACCAACTAAGCTATTTTGAGTATTATAAATTCTAGAATCAACTACAAAGGACCTATGAAGGAAGATGCTTATTGACCTTCAGAGAAAGAATTGATAAAAAAGATGTATGGTATGGTTTTACACACACACACACACACACACATATACATATCAGTGTTTAATGGTGGCCTTCTCTAGTGTGAGGTAAACAGGGAGAAAGAAAAAAATTAATAAAAGTGCACATTAGCAAACAAAAGAAAACTCAGAAGGAAGCACAAAAAAGCAGGGTAGCTTTGAAAATGATGTGAAATATTTATTACATAGTTTTTCAAAAATAAGCGAACTGAAATGGAGATTCGTGGTTTCATATTGAATTTTCTTTTAGTGTTGTGCTGTGTACAAGGAATGTTTTTGTCTTTTTATATTTAAAAATAAAACAAATAAAATGAATAATTAATAAATGAATAATTAATAATGAAAAAATGAATAAAAAAGAAAACACTTGAGTAAGCAAATATATTTGATAGCAGCTCATCTGAAAATATATTTGACTTTTGTCAAATGAAGATGAAATACAGAGTTAAAATATAAACATGTATACAATCTTAAGAAAGAAAATAAGCAGTTATAAGCAATATCACCTCATGAAGCAGAGGAATGCGGAGGAGAGTAGAAACATGTTCAAATAAAACTATAGGGAATGCCTCTACCTACCTGTATCGCTCTTTCTACCACATCTGTGTGACAGTGGCATATACCTTTAGTGAGTATTCATCTTCCTGTTTTATGCCTCACTTGATATTAATAACTGAAAGGCTAAGGAGAGCTATCCCTCTTGTTACATGTCTCATGGAAACTTGTATGATTTCTGACATATGCATGAGAAACAAACTATTGGAAAAGAACTTTCAAGGAAATTAACAATAGCGCTTTCCAAGTTTTAAAAGGTGACATACGATCTCTTGGTCATGATTGCCAAGGCCCAAGGGCTTTACTCTAAACATTTAAAATATCTATTTTTTCTGTCTTAACCATATCAAAGTATGATTAGCACATCTCCACTACTTAGTGAGCATGGAACACAAGATGCTAGACTAAGAAATTGTGTAGAACATAGACATGAAATAGTTCTTATCCTCAAGGACCATCCAATCCATGTGATACGTGGGAAGAGATTGGAATAAGCATTTAAATAGCACCTACAATGTGCCAGGTACTGTGCTGTGTTGTTTTTTGTTGTTGCTTTTACAAATATCTCATATGGATAAAGAAAATCATTAACACAGTTGAAAATTTCCCAGAAAAAAAAAATATATATACACACACACACATATACACATATATATAAAAACACTCTCTCTCTCTCTCTCTCTCTCTCTCTCTCTCTCTCTCTCTCTCTCTCTCTCTCTATCTATATATAAACTCCTTCAGAGCAAAGATTATTTTTTGTTTTGTCTTTGGATCTCTATTGCCTAACGCTTTGCCTTAGACACACAAGAGGCTCAACAGATATTTGCTGAATGTAAGTACTGAATCAAATGTTTCATTATCATCATACAATAAATGCAGTGCAATTTTATATTCTCTAAACCTTTCAGTCACTTGTATGACCTTCATAAGTATGGAGATGCCTGTGAGGCCTGTGTGCTATTCTCATACAGATTTTGAAGAAATGGCAAAGTAGGCATATAGATTGGTAATTATTATTTTCTTGGTCACCTTTTCTATATAATAATTTTTTTCCATGTGTTTGGTATCCTCTCTTTCAGTAAGCTTGAGGATAAGTCTATGAACATCGCTAAAAAAGTCCTTGAGACACATCTGAAGATTTTTCTATGTAGTTTTTTGGAGTCAACAACAAGAAGACATGAAGAATACTACATATTACTTTGCAGAGTCAGCAGAGCAAGATAGATTAGTAAAAAGCATACAAAACCGAAGTCCTATATAGTCTGACTTAGGAGATACTAAATGTAGGCCAATGATTTTTACTGGCAATTTAGAGAGGAAAGCTGGCAGTGAAAATCTTGACATTTGAGAGTTGTTGCTCGGAGACTAAAGGTTTTTATTTAAAAGCCAGGAAGTGATAAATTTTTTAGTAACATATAAGTCACAGGGAAAAAAACTTCTCATATCTTGGCACCACACTGCCTCCTCAAAAGCCTATGTAATCCATAACATACTGGAAATGCATTACAAATATTATTTCAACTATACCTAACCATCATTTATAACATTTTTATGCAAAAATAATAACTCACATGTGTACTGTGCTTTCAGAAGCAAAGCAGTGTAAAAGGAAGAGCAATGAATCTGGTGTCAGAGACCTGGAGTTTAAATCCACCTCTTTCACTTACTAGCTAAGATCTTGGGCAAATTGCTTAACCACACTGGACTTCAATTTCCTTATCTGGAAAATGAGAGGCCTGGATTAGATAAGGGGTTTTAATTTGTGGTCCATGGACTTATTTTTTAATAAATATTTTAATAACTAAATATCAACATAGTAGGTTTCCTTTGCAATACTGTGAATTTTATTTTATGCATTTAAAAATATAGACTAGAGAGCAATTGGAGGTGAGGGAGGGGAGGTTAGGATGAGGAATTGACTCATTCACTGTTAGCCATTTAGATGCAGAGAGAGATCAAGAATTTCAGTGTTTGGTGTAATAAGGTTCTGAATGAGCAGATTCCATCACCTTTTTTGATTGATGAAATGCCTCCACACAGAGGTATGGCTTGGGAATTATGTTAGCAGAGAATCATGATAACCTGTAAAAAAAAAAAGTGCCTTAGAGGGATGGTAAGGTATTTGGAGATATTCCATAACTGGTCCCCTTCGGCTACATGAGTGGTATCCAGGAGGCCCATTGATTGGCTGTGGAGGCATTCATAAAGACCTGTCAGCTTCAGCTATTCATTTGATGAATTCTTTGACCCTCGCATCTGGTGAGAGGTGTTAGAAGGCAAAGTGCTTTAGGGACATCTGAGGCCCAACAGGTCTCAGGCCCTTTAGTGTGTTCTTTCCATTCTAAGAAGGAAACAGATGCTTGAACCAGAGTCAGAAGAATGAGCATCTGGGACTCAGAACTGGAGCTGGCACAGCACTGATGCCCCAAGGAGTAAGGCACAAACTTCAGGAGTGAACTTCAGGACCCCAGTCCAGCATAAAGACTTAACAGGCAGTCATGTGACATCTGGACATAAACTTGGTAGGTCCAAAGCTAAATAGGAACTGAGCTAGATTTGAGCTTACTCTGCCCCAGAGACTAAGGTGATATAGCAGAGAGTATGCTCTGGAGGTGTTGGGAAAATACAAATTTGTTCATGCTTTGTCTTTGGAATAAATATTTCTTTGCAAAAACTATTTGATAGTAAATCATTAAATGGAACTGGAGTGCTAAGAGCAGATTCCTAACAAAGGGGGGTGGCAAGTGGGGAGACAATTCAATGGGATTAGAGAAGAAACATCCGAGCAGTCCCTGGAACCCTGGAGTGATACAGTAGGCATGGCCCAGAGAAGACTAAAGCATAAGTGTTACATTAGAAATCAGGATAATCGTGTACCTTTAAGGGGATGTGCATTCAAACAAATGCCATGTTTGTTGAAGGAAAAAAAGTTCATTCAAATTATTTTATTATTTTCACATCTTATGATTTTAGCTACTGATTATATGTATAGTAGTCCTGATAATAATTATTTACAAAGATAGTATGTTTTTTTAGAGTTTGCATAGATTTAAAAAAAAATTAATAGTATTTTTCCCAATTATATGTCAAGACAATTTTTAGCATCCATTTTTACAAATTTAGAGTTCCAAATTTTTCTCCCTCCATCCCCTCCCCTTTTCTTAAAATGGAAGGCAATTTGGTATAGGTTATATATGTGCAATTATGTAAAACATATTTCCATATTAGTCGTAGTTGTGAAAAAGAAGAAAAAAGAAAAAAAATCACAAAAAACAAAGTATGCTTCAATTTGCGTTCAGAGTCCATCAGTTCTTTGGATATGGATAGCATTTTCCATCATGAGTCCTTTGTACTTGTCTTGGATCATTGTGTTGCTGAGAAGAGCTGAGTCATTCATAGCTGATCATCATACAATGTTGCTGATATTGTGTATCATGTGCTCCTGATTCTGCTCATTTTAATTTGCATCAGTTCACACAAGTCAAAGACCGTATGTTAAAAGAAGACATGATAGAAAACAGATGTTTCTTTTTAACTAACATGATGAAAAAAATCTAGGAAGGATTTTACACTATACACTGGGTACAAACTGAATAGATGAAATTTAACATTGATAGATGAAAAATGTTTGCTCTTGGGTATAAAGATCAATTTCACAAGTACAAGATTGGAAAGGCAAGGCTAGATAGCAGCTCATCTGAAAAAGATTTGCAGGTTCTAGTGGACTACAAACTTAGTCTGAGTCAGTAGGGTGATATAGAAGTAAAAAAACCAAGAACCTAATGCAAACTCAGAGGTGGCAGCCAGGATTATGGTGGTCCATAATATAGTCCTTGCTATACTTTATTCTGGTATGAGATTTGGAGTACTGTGTTCAGTTCTCAGGAATCACATTTTAGGAAAGACATTGATAAACAGGAGGGCAACCAGGATGGTGAATATTCAGAAGGCAACTGGGATGGTGAAGGGAAGGGGTATGTTGTTAAATGTTCAACAACTAACTCTCAAAAAAAATGTACTCACCACACACTTTTAGGTTTAATCTGCATTATTAACATGTTCTCCATCATTTTCCCAAGCCTAGACAATCAACAAAGCAATAAATCACACCCAGATTTATAGCACTTACCAATTTCCAAGTGTAAATGCTCTCTGTGAAAATTTAACATTTGAATCTCTCAAGCAGGTTTGAGCTGGCTCCAATACACCCTAGAAAATGCTTTAATTATAAGACATATAAGGATTTGAAGAAACTGGGGATTTTTAGCCACATGAAGAAAAGACTTAAGGAGGTCATGACACCTGTCTTGTTCAAGTATTTGAGAAACTGCCAGCTAGACTTCAGGTCCAGCACTCTATCCTCTGCACCACCTAGCATGTATCTATCTAAAACCAAAAGCCAGCATTAAACCTAATGGAGATAAACTAAAAGCCTTTCTAATAAGATCAAAGGAAAAGCAAGATGTCCAACATCAACATTACAATATCACCCAGTGCTGAAATGCTAACTATAGTAATTAGACAAGAAAAAGAATAAACATAGGCAAAGAGGAAACAAAACTATTACTTTTTGTAGATGCTATGAAGATTTAGAGAATCCTCAAAAGTTAGCTAAAAATTAATTGAAACAATAACTTTAACAAAGTTGCAAGATTTCAAATTCATATAAGTCATCAGTATTTCTGTATATTACCAGTAAAAAGGAGCAGGAAGAGACAGAGAAATTCCATCTCAAATAACTACAGAGCATATAAAATGCTTGAGAGTCTACCTGCCAGGACACACATAGGAACTCTATGAATAAACTACAAAACATTCTTCATACAAATAAAGACTTTTAAATAATTGTAAAAATATTAATTACTTGCGGTAGCTCACTATAATAAAAATGAGAATACTAACTAAATTAATTATTTAGTGACATACTAATCAAACCAAATGATTACCTTGTGGAGCCAGGAAAAAAAAATAACAAAATTCATCTGGAAGAACAAAAGGTCAAGAATCTCAAGGGAATGATAAAAAAAAAAGTGGGAAGGAAGGGAACCCAACAGTACCAGATCTCAAGCTATACACAAAGCAGTAATCATCAAAATGAGTGGCTCTTGGAAATGAGAGGTCTTGGAGGTGCTAGAAGGGCTGTGGTTCTAATTCTGATGACAGGTTATGTCTCCCGTCTAAGAAGCAGAGGGACATCCAGGCATCTGCATACAAAGTCATGAATTATTTGCTCATGACAATCCTTGAAAAAAAAAGTATAAAATAGCCCTCAGTATGGTCCAGTTCCCTTCAGCTTTGACAGTGACCATGATTAATTTGCAGAAAACAGGGCAGAAGCTTTGGAGAATCATAGTTTTTATATACTTTTAACATAACCGCTGTGACTCTAAATGTGAGAACAATCTGGTCACCATTGCATTGGAGAAACCAAATCAAATATTTACTGGCATCCTTTTCCAAATTAAACAAGGAGATACAGGGAAGGTACAGCTAAAGAGAAGGAAAGCTCACAAGTTCTTATAAAATAAAATAATGAAGTCACCAGAGTTGGTTTTATTGTGTGCCCAAGGGCAACAAGGCACACATTATTTCATGGGACACTTCGTCTATTGCACTATTCATGATAAATACTTGCTGACTGATGAGCCTAAGCTAAAGATCAAGATGAAGATAACAGCAGCTTAAACACCATCAATTGCAGAGGTTGGGGATACAGAGAAATAAATGAAGAACCTCAAAAAATTCTTCAAACTCAATGTTTGAAGCTGACTTCAGTGAAAAGGTAGACTTAGGCAAGATGGTAAAAAATGAAAAATGTTGGAAATCATGGTTTATGATCAAGAAAAAATGAGAACAAAGACCCCAAGTAATTCTCCAAATTCTTATGCCTCTATGTCTGGAACACTCTTTCTAAATATATACATACATATACATATGTGTGTGTGTAAGTGATTTATAAAAATTTAGTATTAAACATCAATAAAACTAACCAAATTTGCTTCTCCTAACCAAATTTGCTTCTCCTTAATAAAATTTAACAAGTATTTATTATGCACCAATGCCCAGCATTGTTTTGTGCTGGAGGCTGGGGGAATATACAGGATATATAAGGCACAATCATTGTCCCGAGGAGCCTCAGAGTTTAGTTGGTCAAAATAAGCCTCACATATATAAAACAATAAAGAACCATCAATCAAATAAGTATTTATTAAGTGCCTATTATCTGCTAGGCTGAGGATATAAATAAAAATGTAAGACGGTCCCTGAAAGAGCTTACATTCCACTGGAAACAATTTAGATCAATATATTATCAAATCCTAGATTGTGCAGTATAGACAACTAGTACAGAAGCTCATTTCTTTTTGTTTGCTTTTGAGGTAAATATCTAGATCATCTGGAAACAGTTTTCCTGTAAAAACTGCTGGTTATTTCTGCTTCTATAATAGAAGAAGTTACAGAAGCTCACTACTCATCCTTCATAGGGGGTGCTTCAGAACAGTATATTCCTACCATATTTAGAATATTAAATGTTATCAGGTGAGAAATGTGGAACACTGGAAAAAGAATTAGACTTGGGAGTCACAAGACTTACATTCAAATCTTGGCTCTACTACTTACTACCTTGTGTGGCATTGGGCAAAGTAGGTAGGTAACAAGCATTTATTAAGCACTTACTATGTGCCATGAACTGTGCTAAGTGCCTGGGATACAATTGGAAGCAAAAAGAAAGCTCCTTCAAGGAGCTTAAATTCTAACGGGGGAAGACAATACATAAAAGGGGAAGAGGAGGATATGAAGCCATAGTGGCAAAGTCCTTAGAGTCACAAGCACAGCCAGGATGGAAAATAAAGCATGGTCTGTCTGGGCCTGTCTCCAAAACGGAGGTTTCAAAAAGAACTCACCATTGGGCTGGAATGGCAGAAGGAAATCATCAGATAAGAAGATCCATGGTGCTGAGGGAAGGTCCAGTGAGAGAGGGCAGCTGAGTCACAGCAGCATCAGAAGCACAGTCAGATGGGGAAATGAAACATGGCAGGTCTGGGCAATCACTTTACTTCCTGGGCCTCAGTTTTGTCGTTCGTAAAAGTAGGGTTCAGACTAGATGACTTTTAAGTTTCCTTCTAACTCTAAATCTGATCCCTCGATCTTATGAAATCTGTTTACAGAATCATCCTTGTTCTGTTGAGTATATCTGGCTTCTCACTTCAGTTTCACTCCCTGATCAGCCAATCTATTTCTCTTCCTCAAGGAAAACAAGCCTTCTTATGGCTGTGTTCCAGGTAGAACCCATGTTGAAACCACTTTCTTTGAAGTTAACTGATACGCTAGACTGAGCCACCATGGTTACCACCAACCTGAATGGATAGCTAATTCAAGATAAAAAACAAAAAAGATTATTTATTCAACCAAAAATGTCAAGTCCAAAAAGAAGAAAAATAAAAGAGATAAATGTGAACTCCTACACTTGGATTAAAACGACAACAACATTGTAAGCAGAAGATGAGGTGGATAAACAATAGCTCACATGATAAAAATCTGGGGAATTTTAGGAGACTTACAGGCTCAATCAGGCAATAGTATGACCAGCACCCAAAAAACTGACGCAAACACAAGCTGCATTAAAAGACAAATAGCCCAAAGAGAAGTAACAGTGCTGCTGCACTATGCCCTGGAGCACCAGCTCCAATTCTGCGTGCCATGTCTTAGAAATGCTGATGAGAAGCTGAGGGTCTAGAGGGTGATCAAGACGGAGAAGGAACCAGGGACCATGTGTCATGAGGATCAGTTAAAGGAAGCTAGGATGTTCAGACTAGAGAAGACTCTTCACAGACAAGAGAGATTTCTTCAAGTGTTTGAAAGATTGTCCATGTGGAAGAGGGATTGTGTCTGCTGGGTCTGGCCCATGATGATAGCCTTTCATTAGTCCTTGTATTTGTCTGCAGATCTACCTCATACAGTCAAACCAACTAACATATAGAACTTATTCTACATGGCTCTAAATTCTTGACTCTGGAAAGTGTTGAGGCCTGTATTCAAGGTCACAAAGCTAGATGGCTGAGGTAATAAGTGAAGAAGAATTGCCCCAGTTAATATGCTTTTCTTTCAGATACAGGTTATTAGATTATTTTTCAAAGTAAGCCATTCCTCTCTCATTCCAGACCCACCCGACCTGTCCTATGAGGGGCATTGATAAGAATCTCGTAACCCATATTCAGAAGTGAAATATCTTTCTGTCATAGCAGAAGGGTTGATAAAGACACCCCTTAATCAACAGGTCCCTCCCAACCTCAGCCCACATGATGAAATCACAGAAGCGACAGATAAAGAAAAATCGAATGAAAGAAAATATATGGGCTATAATCAAGACTAGACTTAGGAAAATGGGTTGTTCATTAAAGGTAGGTGTTGGTACCCACTAGAGCAAAAGGGTGGTTTCATAATGAAAGAATTAAAGAATGCTAATGTCTTATAGACTCAAATGTCAATTTGTGTAACATGTGACTAAAGTAAAAGATCTCCTGCATGTTTTAAACAATTAAAGATATAAAAAGTTATAAAGTTTATTTGATAATTTTAATTTGTACCAAGTGATTTATACACCACTGTATAGTTTTGCCTTGCAAAAACTGAACTTGTAGAAGGCTGAGGCTATCAGTATTATGCTCTACAGGGTGCGTCTGTACCCTAGGAATCCCTAAGGCAGAACAGATATTGCCTCACGGTTCAGTCTTTTCCATTATTTGAACTGGTGGTTGGGCTGTACACAGAATCTTCCTCACTTGAAATGTCTGTTTCAGAGCCACTGTTTGGATCACATACTCTCTGAATAACTGGAAGGTGGTCTCCTTTGCTTAGAGACACTGAGGTGTCTGTCAGTCTTTGATCCTGCTCATCAAGGGTCCAGACCATTCACCTATAGGCAACAAGTGGTCCTACATACCTTTATAAGGGCCCCCACCAGTTGATAGGGTTGTTTTTTTTGTAAATGGCAAGATGCCCAGGCTCTCCATAGAAGGGTTGGAGATGAGACAAAGAAAAAAAACTGACATTCACGAGAGAGAAAAATGGTGCTAAAATTCTGAAAGAGATGCTGTGGAATGCACATGGGTTTTGGAGCTGCTGTTTCCTTATCTGTAAACTGCAGATGATAACAGGTAGTTAAGAATTGTGAAGTTCAAATGAGATAATAACATATATAAAGTGCTTTGCAAGCCTTAAAACAGTATATAAATGTCAACTATCCTTATTATTAAAACAAAATAATTTAAATTTAAGATGCTGATAAGAAAATCATAATATCCAGGAAGTTGGTAATCACCCTGTACTCTGCCCTGATCTGACCATATCTGGAAGGGGCCATAGAGTATCTGCGCTGTTGTGGATAAGGACTCCAGCGATAAGAAAAATTGTCCAAAGTCGGATTTAAATCATGTTGCTCTAACTTCAAAGCCTTGGCTCTGCTCTCAACTCACTTCCCAGCCACCAGCTCCAAATCATGTCCTTCATGCCCCTACCCACTGTATTTCCCTCTATTAGAGTGTAACATTCTTGTTTACTGTCTTGCTTACTGGTATTTCTATCTCCAGAGCTTACCACAGAGTCTGACACATAATAAGCACTTAAAATGCCCTGTCTATCTGTCTATCTTTCCACTATGCCACTTGGGAGTATTATGTTCTGTTCTGAGTATCACATTTTAGGAAGGGCATTGATAATTATTTTTATATTTATTTTATTTGGGTTTTTTTTGGTTACATTTTGAGTTCCAAGTTGTCTCCCTTCCTCCTTCTCAGCCCCACAACAGAGAAGGCCAACATTTGATATAGATATATACATGCCACCATACAATACATACTTCCATATATCAGTTCTCTCTGGAGGTGAACAGCACGTCCCTTCATATGTCCTTCATGGTTGATCTGAATGTTCATTTAACTCAAAAGAGTTTGGTCATTCACAGTTACTCTTCAAACAATATTGCTGTTACTTTATACAGTGTTCTCTTGGTTCTGCTCATTTCACTCTTCATTATTTCATGCAAGTTTTTCCATTTTTTTCTAAAATCAACCTGTTCATCATTTCTTACAGCACAGTATATGCATATATGTATATATATATATATATGATATACATATATTGCATAACAATCATATACTACAACTTATTCAGTCATTCCCCAACTGATAGGTATCCCTTCGATTTCCATTTCTTTGCCATCACAAAGAAATCTGCTACAAATACTTTATAACCTATAGGTTCTTTTCCTTTTTCCCTGATAACAGACATAATAATGGTATTGCTGGGTCAAAAGGTATACACAGTTTTATAACTCTTTGGGCATAATTCAAAATTGCTCCCCAAAATGACTGGATCAGTTCACAATTACACCAACAGTGTATTAGTGTCCCAATTTTTCAACATCCCTTCCAACATTTGTCATTTTCCCCTTCTATTATTTTAGCCAATCTGACAGGTGTGAGATGGTACCTCAAAGTTGTTATAATTTACATTTCTCTAATAAATACTGATTTAGAGCATTTTTCATATGCCTGTATCTAGTTTTGATTTCTTTCTCCAAAAACTTTCTGTTTTGACCATATAGCAATTAGAGAATAACTCATTCTTATAAATTGGACTCAGTTCTCTATATATTTGAGATATGAGGCCTTTATCTAAGAAACTGTATAATTTTACCCCAATTTTCTGCTTTCCTTATAACCTTGGCTACATTGGTTTTATATGTACAAAAACTTATTAAATTTTAATGTAGTCAGAATCATCTATTTTATATCCCACAATGCTTTCTATCTGTTGTTTATTCATAAATTCTTCTCCTAGCCATAAATCTGATAGGTAATATGTTCCATGCTCTCCTAATTTACTTGTATCTCCATTTATGTCTAGGTCCTGTATCCATTTTGACCGTATCTTAGTAAATGGTATAAGATATTATTTATACCTAATTTTTGCCAGACTGCTTCCCAGTTTTCTCAGCAATTTTTTACCAAATAGTGAGTTTTTATCCCAAAAGCTTAGATATTTACATTATCAAACACAAATTATCAAACACAAGGTTACTTTAATAATTTATTACTGTGTATTGTATATCTACTCTATTCCATTGATCCACCATTCTACTTCTTAGCCAGTACCATATAGTTTTGATAATTAGAACCTTATAATACAGTTTAAGATCTGGTACTGCAAGATCTCCTTCCTTATTATATTCCTGAAAAAAATTTTTTTATTAATTCCTTTGATATTCTTGCCCTTTTGTTCTTCCAAATGAATTTTATTATTTTTTCTAACTCAATAAAATATTTTTTGGTAGTTAAATTGGACCGGTGCTAAATAAGTTGATTACTTCATGGAGAATCATCATTTTTATTACATTGGCTTGACTCACCTGTGAACAATTAATATTTCTCCAATCATTTAACTCTAACTTTATTTGTATAAAAAGTGCTTTATAATTATGTTCATATAGTTCCTGGGTTTGTCTTGGCAGGTATACTCCCAGGTATTTTTATGCTGTCTATGGTTATTTTAAATGGGATATCTCTTACCACTTCATGCAGGGCTTTGTTGGGGTGATATATATATATATATATATATATATACACACACACACACACACACACACACACACACACACACACATGCACACACATATATACACACACATATATGTGTGTGTGTGTGTGTGTGTATATATATATATATATATATATATATATATATATATATATATATATATATATATATATATATAATATTAATATATATATATATATATATATATATATATAAAATGCTGATATGATTTTGTGGGTTCATGTTATATTAGCATTGATAATTTTACCATCCAAAGGGCAATCAGGATGGTGAAGGGCCTCATAGTCATGCCAGATGAAGGTAGGTTGAAGGCACTGGGGATATTTAGCCTGGACAAGAAAAGATTTTGGGGAAACAAGATAGCTGATGTATGGGCTATCACATGAAAGAGGGATTCTGCTTGCTCCTAGAAGACCCAAATATGAGCAAATGGAAACTGCAGAAAGCTGATTTCATCTTGATTAAAGATCAACTAACAATTAAAGCTAGCCAAATGTGGAATGGGCTGTCTCTAGAGGTAGTGAAGGTCTCTACCTTCAGTAGAGGTCTTCAAGCAAAGGCTGAAAGATCAATTTGTCAAGTATGTTATGAAAGGGACTCTTGTTCAAAATGGACTTAATAGTTGCTGAGGCTCCTTTCAACCTGGGTTCTGTAAACCATACCGTTCTGCATACAGGGAAACCTTAATTAACCTGTGTTTTAAGAGAAAAATGGGGACATTAAATTTTTAGCTGAAAGGCCAAACACAAAGAAACAAATTGTAGCAAGGACTTACTTTTAAAAGCAACTTCTAAAGAATGTCTGGATCTTGGGACATGAACTGAGATTTCAATCTGTGCCATCTACAATGCTATATACTTAGGATTCAATATCTCAGAAGATTAGACTATAACTGTTGTGGGTACTTTCTACTAAAGTAGATTACAACTCCTTCATAGCTTAGTAAACAGTGTCATGAGTTGCTGTGCTTAAAAAAAAAATTAACCATCAATTGATGGGCAACTTTTTGGTGATCAGTTACTTTGATCTTGGCTAGGCTGGTCCTCTGAGGTAAACAAATATTTCACAGACTACCTGAAACCTTTCCAGGTTGGCAGGACCCACCAGAGCTACATTCTTAATGCAGAGACTTTTAAGAACCTAAGTTTACCTCCACATTATAAGGATGAATCCAAGGTAGGTCTTTGCAGGAGGCCCAATACTTTCCACTTCGTTTACTTTTTAAAATGCTTTACAGCTTGGTCTCATTATCTTTCCAACTTCATTATAATTGCAATCTTTCTTGACCTCTATGGGCCAGACTGGCCTTTTTCTCTGCATATGGTGATCCATCTCCCATATCCATGCCTTTCCACTGGTCATTCCTCATACCTGAAATGTACTCCCTTTATCCGCACCTCTATCTTGTAGAATCCCTCACTTATTTCAAGATGCAGCTCAAGTACCACTTTCTATATGAAGCTTTCCTGATCCTCCTTCAATTGTTAGAGCCCTTTCTCCCTAAGTTTTGTTGTTATCCAGTCATTTTTTTAGCCATGCCTGACTCTTTGTGACCTCATTTGGGATTTTCTTGGCAAAGATACTAGATCAATTTGCCATTTCCTTCTCTAGCTCATTTTACAAATGAGGAAAAACTAAGGCAAACAGGATTAAGTGACTTGCCCAGGATCAACACAGCTAGCAAGCATCTGAGGTCACATTTGAACTCAGGTCTTCCTGACTCTAGGGCCAGAATTCTCTCTACTGCATCACCTGGCTGCTCCTTCTCTCTAACTACCTTGTATTTATTCTGTAGATTCTTAGTCAGTTTATAATTATGCATGTAAATGTTGCCTGCCCTGATAGAATATAAACTGTTTGGGAGCAGAAATTGTTTAATTTGCTGTTTTTATATCCCTAGCACTTAGCACAGAGCCTGGCAAATAGTAGTCACTTAATAAGTGCCTCACTATTATCATAACATTCAAAATGATTCAGATACTTCAAGATGCTAAAATAAAAAAATTCAATTATGTTCATGATATTCTACTATAAGGCAAGAACAGATGATTTTACAATAAGGGTAGAAGATAAAAATAGCGTTCTGGTCAAATCTAAATTAACCTGAAAATTAGATTAGCCAGAAGACCTCAATTGTCTGGGCATCTGTGCTCAGGGAATTTTTGTTGTGTGTCCAAAAGCCAAGGTTTAAGTGAACTAAGAAGGTAAAAATATGAAGGGGAAAGTATAAAGTGAATAGATTAGGGAAAACCAGGAAATGATAGGATGGGAAATTTTCCCCCCAGGTTTTCATATATTCCCATTAAACTTCTAGTCACTTGGTTGGATAATACAGTCAGCCATTTGTTGACTATAAATAGGAGAAAACAAAACCTCTCTAAAAAAGCAAGCACTGATTATGCTTCTACGAAGAATACTCTAAATTTATTCAAAAGAAGACAGAAGTCTGATACCATTGTTGAAAACACAAACCATTACCACCACCAATAATAAATGAACCCCACCAGGATCCCAGTTTGAGGGCTTCAAACTAGTTTGCATAGACAAATAAATACCCACATTCTCTGTAGTATTACATGGATACAAGGTCTACTCTAGCCCTGCAAAATAATCTAATGTATGTTTTTAAGCAAATAAAGCAGACTCACTAGTCTATCAAGTGTTATTGGAAATACAGGGAAGAACAGACTCTACTCTTGCGGCCGTTTACAGTCTGAATAGGAGAAAACTATGTACTTAAAAACAAGAGAGACCACATCCAGCCACTGGAGTGTATTATACAACACTGAGAATAATCTATTTTAGGGACAGAAGCTGAAGTAATGGGAAAAGAGTATATAGGATTTGGAATCACACGATTTATGGATCTAGGCAAGACACTTAACCTACCTGAGGCTCAGTTTCCTCCACGGGGATCTACCACGAAGGGAAATTGGCCACTTTTAGCCCTGTCTCTCTATACAGGTGTGAGCAATCATCGTCACTACTAGTTTACAAATGGAATAGCTGGTGTGGATGGAAGGCTGCGCTTTCAAGAACGTAGAACGTCGGTGTTATAGAACCAAACTTATTAGTGCTGGAAGGGGCCTTGGAAACCATAGTCACAATTCCTTTCACTTTATAGATGGAACCACTGAGACCCAAAAAGACAAAGAGAGAGGCCCTAGAGTCACAGACTCTTTGAGGGACAAGAGCCCGAGAACTATGACTTCCAGTCCAAGGCTTTTTAATGAGTTGGAAGGGGGTGGGAGCTATGGAGTGGAGGGAGAGCAGTGACCTGTATCTTTGCCTGATGCTTCTAGGTGCGCCCCACGCGGAGGGACGCCTTGCAAACAGAAGGCACTTCATAAATGCTTGGGGAACTGAATTGATCTTTTTTTCTCTCATCTGATTATCGCCAGAGTAAGGTTGGGGGTGGGGTAAGAGGGGTGTAGAAAGCGATCCCAAGCTTCGGCTTCGCCCTTACCTTAGAAAGCACCGTCCTGGAAGCCCCGGAGCATCGAGGCCCGTACCTACAGCGAGGGAAGAGAAGGTTGGGGGATAAGCAGCAGAGTCAGACAAGAGAGAAGAGGGAGGGGAGAGGGGACCCCGGCTCCTCTTACCGGCTCATCGCCCCCTCTCCAGTCGCCGAAGTGCCGCCCACCCAAGAGGAGGAACGACCGACTGACCCACAAACAGTGTCCCCCGGCCCTCGGGGGGCTCGCTCCAGCCGCCCCGCTCCCTCAGCCCAGCTAGACAAACACTGAGCAGCCCCCTCCAAAGCTGCCCCGTCCCCTAGGCAACCGTCGCGTTCCAGCGGCGAGTCCCGCCCACAAGGGATGGCAGGGGGCGGGGCCAGGGGAGAACTCCAAGGGAAGGAGGGAGACACCCGAGGGGAGGAGGAGGGAGACGCCCGAGGGGACTGCGGGAGGAAATAGGGGGGAGAAGGGAGAGGGGAGAAATGGGCAAAACAAATGGGAGGAAGAGAGAAAAGGAGAAGGGAGGAAACACTAAGGGGCCACGAAGAAGAAACAGAGGCAAGAGATCAGGGGAGGAGGAAAAAAGAAACAGGGAAGAGAAGAAAAGATGGGGAGGGGGGGAAAAGAATAAGAAACTGGGCAGGGAAGGAGAAAACGGGGAGCAAAGAGGGGACAATAGAGCTTAAGCACTTAGGGGGGAGGAAATAGAAAGGAGGGGTAGAGAATAGAGGAAGGAGAGGAGGAAACAGGAGGAAAGAGGGAGGAGAAAAGAAGAGGGGAAGAAACGGCGCGGGGTGGAGGGAGAGAAGAATAAATAAGAGAGGAGGAGAACGAGAAAATGAGTGGAAAGCAGAATCGAAGGGATCACTGGGTCATAGATTTGCAGCGAAAGGCCTTGGAAAGCATCCACTCCAGTCCCTTCTTTATTTTAGCAATGAGGAAACAGACCTGGAGAAATGGGGTGACTGGTCCCAGGTCGTGCAGGTAGCAAAAGCAAGAGGCTGGATTCCAGCCCGGGTTATTTGGCTGCACATACCTGGGCTCTTTGAAACCAGGCTGCTCCGAAAGGAAGGAAAGCCTGGTAGATCTGGGAAGAGGGGCCTGGGCCGAAAGCAGAAGGGAAAAGAGAGAGAGGGGCACAGTGCCTGGCACATGGTAATAACCACTTAATAAATGTTTGTGACTGAGAGGATGTAGAGAAAGAAAGTTTTGCTGGGGCTCAAACATGTTCTGTTGACTGAAAAGAGGGGAGTCAGACTAACAAATATACAAATGACTAAAGGTTTAGCCTAAGTTGCAATGAGGGACAAAAAAAAATGAAAAAAAGAGTGAAGGGCATGTAGTAATTCATGCTCCCCATCCTCTTACATAAAGAAAGAAAGGTTGCAGAGTCTCCCATTTGCTGAACTTAGATTTTCTCCCAGTAAAGGTATGAAGCAGTTGTTCAGTCTAGTCCTACTCTTTGTGACCCCACTTGGAGTTTTCTTGGCAGAGATACCGGAGTGGTTTGCCATTTCCTTCTCCAGCCCATTTTATAGATGAGGAATTGAGGCAAACAGGGTTAAGTGACTTGCCCAAGTTCATACAACTAGTAAGTGCCTGAGGACAGATTTGAATTCAGGAAGATGAGTCTACCCACAGCTCCACCTCTCCACCTTGCCGCCCCAAGAGGTAGATAGGCCTGACATCAACGAGGTTAAGTGATTTGCCCATGATCACACTGTATTGTGTCTGAGCTGGACTTTTCAATGATCTCTGAGCTCCAGACTCACAGTTTCTTTACTCTTTCCATTTTAATAAGCTTCTTCCTAGACTTGCTTTTTGACCATAGAGTAAAAGCAAAGTCCCCAGAGGCTGCAAGAAAACATGCCTCTTAGAGGAATTTATAGGAATAAAACCACCAAACAGAAACAAAAACAAAAACAAAAACGAGGACATCAGAGGAAGAACATAGTTTTCTTGGGAATTCTAAAGCACAAAATAGCTCAAGGAGTCTTGAATTAGTGCTTTTAATACAGTGAATCATCATGTAGTCAAACTGCTTTGGCCAAGTTATCCAGGCCCTTGGGTTTTCTTTCTTTGGGGGCTTGCCTTTAACCCATTTGGCTGCTAATTAGTCACCACCAAGGGGTAGAGTAGGTGCAGAAAGAGGAAATGAGAATTTTTGGAGGTGAGGAGATTGCTTCCAACAGTGCTGTCAAACTCAAATAGAAGCCATAGATAAGGATCCCCCTGCGCTGCAAGTTGAATTAGAAACCACACGTTAACATTATCTGTATTCTATTCTATTTTTATTTATTTTGTTAGCAATTTCCCAATTACATTTTTTATCTGCTTCTTGGGAAGTGTGGACAGCAACGTGGCTCAACCTCAGCAACAAGACCCTTTTTAAGAGGTCTATAAGGTCAAAACTATTTTCATAATAATAATAAGACATAATTTGTAATAGGTAAATATTGATAGATATAACTCACATAAAGAAGTTCTTTTGGATGTCCTCAATAATTTTTAAGAGTGTAAAGTGGTCCTGAGACCAACAAGTCTGAGAACTGCTGACCTATAGAATTTTAATTATCCGTCATTTCCCCCCCCATTATTACAGAAAAGAAATTTGTACATTTCTAGGAAATAGACCCTAGGTATCTGAAACTTTACTGCATTTGAGAATTGTCTGCAAAGATTTATTGCTAGAATAGAAATCAGTGAGGCTGTTACTGAATTTGAATAAATAAAAAGTTTAAGTTTGAGCATTTTATTCCACCTTTTTTCAGAGCAACTGCCCCCACTCACATTTTCTTTATTCTTTCAGCTTCATCTTTCCTAGTGTTCAATTTAGATTTCTGGCTAGTAGGTTAAACATTGGGTGGAAGTGTTTCAAGCTCACAGTGGAGTTGCTAATAACTCACAGTTTGTTTGATAAGACAAAGGCAAATTACCACCCTCTCTCCCTCAAGTAGACTGTTTAAAAATGTACCTTGGTTAAACTAGGTTTTATCCTGCAAAATAAACCAAAAAGAATGTTTCATTGTGTTTGTTTGTCAGGTCAACAAGTCAAGGCAACAAGCTTTTATTGTTTACTATGTGGCAGGCATTGTGCTAAGCCCTGCCCTCAAGAAGTTCACAATCTAATGAGGGGAGATACCATGCAAAAAAACCATATACAAACAAGATAAATACTGGGTAAATTGGAGGCAATCTCAGAGGGGAGGTATTAGCATTTTGGGAGACGAGAAAAGGCTTTCTGAAGAAGGTGGGATTTTAGCTGAGATTGGAGGGAAGAGGGGCTGAGGGGAGCTAGGACACAGAAATGAAAAAGGAAGCATTCCTGGAATGGAGGCAGCCTGTGAAAATGCCCAGAGTGAAGAAATGGAGCATCTTGTGCAAAATGGCAACATCTGAAAACAATTTTTAAAATTAAGTTTTCATGACTTATAATTGCTATGTTACTAACTAATAGGAGAAATCCTTGACAAGTCTCTGTTTTCCTTGTTCTATCCAAGTAAGCTGTAAAAAAACAAAGGAAACTCCCCACTACCATCATGACCTCTAATTAAATAGCATATAGCAGTGGATCAAAACTGGTTTACAAAATGTTAGATGTAAAAATCTTACTTCCTGGTCTGTAAGGGAGGAACTAATGAATATTGATGACCCTAGGGAAAGGGGTACTTCCTAAGTAGTAAAGGTATTAGTAACTAATAATTATGCAAGAGTGAAAAGCACAATGTCTAGGCATTTCTTGTGCACTGACTGTGTGCCAGACCCTGTACTAAGTGCTGAGGACAAGCAAAACAGTCCCTGCCCTCATGGAGCCCATCATTTAATGGGGAAGACAACATGCAAGTCACTTAACCCTGTTTGCCTCAGTTGCCTCTTCTGTAAAATGAGCTAGAGAAGGAAATGGAAAACCACTCCAGCGTCTTTGGCAAGAAAATCCCAAATGGGGTCACAAAGAGTCAGGCATGACTGAACAACAACAACATGTGAACAATTCTGTACAAACAAGATATGTAGTCACAGAGGGAAAGTACGAGCATTGAGAGAGAACAGGATCTTGTAGAATGTAGGATTTTAGCTATGACTTGAAGGAAGCTACAGAGGTCAGGAAGCAGAGATGAGGAGGAAGAAATTTCAGGCATGGGGGACAGCCACTGAAGATGCCAAGTCAGGAGATAGAGTGTCTTGTGCAAAAAACTGCAAGGTCAGTGTCACTGGACCTGAGGGGCAACTAGGTGACACAGTGGCTAGAGTGCTCAACATGGAGTCAGGAAGACCTGAATTCAAATCCTTACTAATTGTATGACCTTGGTGAAGTCACTTAACCTTAGTTCCTCCATTTCCTCATTAATAAAATAGGTCGAATAATAGCACCTACCTCCCAGGATTGTTGTGAGGATAAAATGATGTAATATTTGTAGAATGTTTTGCAATCCTTAAAGCATTATACATGCTTCCTAGTAGTAGCAGTACTGAAAAGGTAGGAAGGGGCCAGGATTTTAAAAGCCAAACAGAGGGTGTTATATTTGACCCTGGAGATACTAGAGAGTACTGGAGTTTATTGAACAGGAGTTTATTGAATGGTCAGACCTGCACTTTAGAAAGATCAATTTGACAGCTAAGGGGAGGATGGACTGGAGTGAGGAGAGACTTAAGGCCGGAAGACCAATCAGCAGGCTATTTCCATAGTCCGGGTTCGAGCTGATAAGGGCCTGTACCAGGTGGTAGCAGTGTTAGAGGATAGACGATGTTAAGAAGGTAGAAGCACAGGAATTATTATCTCCATTTTACCTGTTTGAAAACTGATCAGATGAGGATGAGGAAACAGTCTCAGAGAGGTTAATGATTTGTCCAAAATACTTTGACCCCAGTCTGGGGAAGTCACATTTGTAGTTTTTTAAAAAATATTAATTTTTCTTCAGTTTTTAACTCATAAAATAGTACTCCAAATTCAGTGATTTCCACTAAAAATTCTGTCCGATCTGAGCACCAGTTGCCACTGTGGAAATATATTTTTTAAAAGTGTTTTTTAAACTGAAAATCTTGCGCTCTGCACTATTAAAGAACCCTTTCTTTAACTCCCAGTTTGAAGGGGGGTATTGGTGGAGAAAGCCTTTCATTAAGTGAATGGATTAAGCATAATAGCCAATCTTCATAGCCATGCAAGAATATAAGACAACTCCAAAAGACACAAGATGGAAATTGCTGTCTACATCCAGACAAAGAACTATGGAGTGTGAATGCAGACGGAAGCATGCTATTTGCTCTCCTTTTCTTCTGTTGTTTTGTTTTATTGCTTCATTCTTGTGGTTCCTCCCATTAGTTCTAATTGTTCTTTATGTCACAACTAATGGGAAAATATGCTTAACATGAATGTATAAGGAGAGCCTATATTAGATTGCGTGCCATCTTGGGGGGAAAGAAATGGGAGGGGGAGAAAATTTAAAACTCAAAATCTTATGTAAGTGAATGTTGAAAACTAAAAATAAACTAATTATAAAAAAAGAGGGAGCAACCTTGTGATGCAGGAAAAAAAAAGAAAAATAGCCAAAGACCTCATTGCCTTCCTCACTCAGGAAATATCAAGGACATTGACCCATCTTAAAAACAATCTCTTCTTGTCTATCCGCTGAAGAAATTTGACTACGGTTCACTCCATGAGACAAGCCCTATTTCCAGGTGTATGCTGGAGTGTATTGCCTTGAGGATTGCAAAATTTTCCTTGTGAGCCTCAGAAACATTACAAATCAGCACTTGATTAATTTTTTATTGATTGTCTACAGTAGACTTAAGAAAGTGATGAAGAAAATGTTAATAATGCCCATTAAACTTTAAAATGTGTGCCAGGTACATTTTTTCTGAGAGCTGATTGTTAAATATTTACCAATATACTTGCTTCTATCCTACTCTTTAGGGCTCCAACCCAGCTTAGATTCTCAATACTGATCTCTGGGAGGAACGCTATTGATTCCTCAGAGTGGCCTGGTCCAAGAAGAAAGAGATAGAGACTTGGATGTTCAACTTTTGCATGTTAACCCAAAAATGCATTGTTACATGTCTTGACTTTCTTCCTTGAGATTCCTATGAATGTAATCTAAACTTGTCTTGGGGTAAAGACATGTCAGAGGGCATAGTGAAATTGTCATTTTGGACATCTTGCTCTCTATCAGAAATAACTTGGAACTAGACTAATCTTAAATTAAATAAAATTGTTTCTGGCAGACTGGAACCTAAATGGAAAGTACAGTATGAATATTTTTTCTTTAACACTACTAAATCGGAAATGCATAGACTATAAACCTAAAGACAGATCCATGGAAGGGCCAGCCTAACTAAATTTAAAAAGGTTCAGAACGCTGGCCATCAGGTATAAAATAGATCAACAGCAGAACTCATGTTCATCACATGAACAGTAGAGATTTATGAAGGAAATCCATAGTCATTAGTTTTCTGGAAACCCATCATGAATTCAAAATGCATTGGTTCTGTCTTCTAATTTCATTTCTTTGACTCATTGCAAGTGGGATATGCTTATTTTCTTAATTGTTTAAGGATGTTTAAAGTTTGTACCAATTGCTTTATTTTTTTCAAGGTCACACTGTTTATATGTTAACTAGGTGGCACAGTGGGCCTGGAGTCTGGAAGACCAGAATTCAAATCCAGCCTCAGACACTTGTTAGCTATGTCTCTTCACTTAGCCGTTGTCTGCCTCAGTTTCTTCAACTGTGAAATGAGGATAATAGCAGAACCTACCTTGCAGGATTGTCATTGTAAAGCCCCTAGCATAGTGCCTGGAACATAGTAGGCACTATATAAATGCTTATTCCCTCCCCCATCTTATAACATAAGACTCTTCTGCCTTCCTTTAATAGGCTGTCCAATGGGAGAAACAGTTTTCATTTTCCCACTTCTTAACATAAAATAAACTCTTATTTATTGACAAAAAATAACTGGACAGAGTACAACCAGATTTCTGAAAGGTTATAAGTGAAGAACAAGGCTGCGTTCAGACAAGATAGAATTTGTGACAGTTGCTGCAACTGGTAGTTATCTTTTAAAACTTTGCCCCAGTGCTAGGTGTCCTTATTGCTTTACTAAGATGTCCTTTGTGATAGCAAGGGAAACTTTGTTCTGACTTCCAACATTTTGTTAGCTCAGCTCTACGCACCCTTTATTTACAATTACAGAGCCAGTAGGGGGAGCCTGGAGCACAAAACATTTTTGTTGGAGGTCTCGTGTTAACAGCTGTTTTCCCATTATTTTTGATGAGTTGGTGGATTTGCATGTTTGTGAAATATCAACCTTGAATATTATTTTGCTTAAATTGTAACTAATAAGATTTATTGTATTTCTGGCTAGTCCTTATGGGCTTTTTGTTTTACAGCCTTCTAGTGTACTTATCATGTAATGATTTGTATTTATGTTACAGAACCACACAATCTTAGAGGTGGAAGGGACCCCTAGAGGCCAACTAATCCAACCCCTATCTCACAGGAGTATTCTCAACAACATTCCTGGCAAGTGGTCTCCTCTCTTTTTGTCCTCTTTTTTAGTGATCTTATTAGCTCCCATGGATTCAATGATCATCTTTATGCAGATGATTCCCAAGTCTTGGTATTCCAAGCCTATAAATTCAGCCTTAATTTCTTCCCTAAATCCCAGGTTTATATCATCAGCTGCCTTTCTGGACAGCTCCTCTTGGGCTATCATTTAGGCGTGTCAAAATTAATATAGTATAGAACTCATTGTCTTTCCGCTTAAGCCTACCCCACCTCCAAACTTTCCTTTTCCTGTTCTGGTTAGCTCAGGCTTACAACTTCGGCATCAACCTTAACTCTTACTGTCTTCCAACCCTTTTCCTTATTTCTCATATCCCCAGACTTGCCAGATTGTATCGATTCTATCTCTACTACTTCTCTTGTATTTACAATCCCCTTCTCTCCACTCAAACAGCCGCCATCTTAGTTTGGATGCTCATGCCAAGACTATTTCAATAGCTTACTCGTTGGATCCCCAGATTTGCCTGCCTTCTTTTCAGTTCATCTTCTACACAGTTACCTATTTTACCCTCCAAAAACCCAAGTCTTTGGGTTTACCCTCCAAAAACCCTGTTATTCCCCTGCTCAAGAACCTCTAGGATAAAATACAAATTTCTCAGTTTGACATTTCTGTAAACTCTTTCAAGGCTGGGATTATTCATCATTTATCTTTGTATTCCCATCACCTAATGGTACCTTGCAAGTAGTAGCACTTAATTAGTGTTTTTGTTAAAAAAAATTTTTGTGGTCTGGGTCCCCCATACCTTTTCAGACTTGCTTCCTATTATTTCTCTTTAAATACCCTAGGTTCCAACAAAACCTACTGACCTACTTGCTGTTCCCAGAATTTGGTCTTCTATCTTCTATCTCTGCCTATATAAACAGTTTGTTCCACAGTCTGTTGCCTATGTCTGGAATATACTCCATCCTCACCTCCCATCTTTTAGCTATCTTTTTTTTAAAACTTTTTTAGGCATTTGGGATTAAGTGACTTGCCCAGGGTCACACAGCTAGTAAGTGTCAAGTGTTTGGTCTGAGGTCGGACTTGAACTCAGGTCCGGTGCTTTATCCACTGCGCCACCTAGCTGCCCCCACCTCCCATCTTTTAGAATCCTCAGCTTCATTCAAGGATAAGTTCAGGAGCTACCAAAAGATTTCCTGATTCCCCTATTACTAGTCATCTCTCCCTCCTCAAATTGTTTTTTATTTACTTCCCTTTACTCCTCTCTTTACTTGTATTCCTTTCTAAAAGGTAAGCAGGGACTTTTTAGAAGTCTTTTTTTCTTTGTATCCCTAGCATCTAGCACAATGTGCTGTGTGTTGAATGAATTAAATTGGTCAAATCACAGTTCCCAAGCATTCTATCCCACCAACTGAAGGATAAGTGATGGACTCATGATGCAGAGTAATTGAAACCTGATCAGTGTGGGAATTTGTTTTTGTTTGACTATGCATCATTATTACCAGGGCTTTCCTTTTCTTTTTTCAATTGTGGAGTAGGTGAGGAAATGGGGATGGGGTAGCAAAAAAGAGAAGAAAAGAAAGAGAGTAATTAAGGCAACTTTTGAAAAAAATTCACAGAAGATAACAAAAAGTTGCAGAAAAATAGGATGACTATGAAAGTTATATACTTTACATACATGATAAAGTTATCATTATTTGAAAAAGAAGTGTAAGTTGTACATAATACAGGAAAAGTGAATTAAACTGATCATCTAGCCTCTGACTGAGGACCTCTCTTGAAGGGCAACCCATTACTTCCCCAAGGCATCCCATTCTGCTTTTGGATATCAATAATTATTAGGAAGTTTTCCCTTATTTCAAGTCAAAGTTTATGTTTCTATCAAGCAGAATGACTTGAGTCCCTCTTCCATATGACATGCCTTCAAATACTTGCTCAGATATCAGCTCTGTCCTTCTCACTCTCCTTCTTCTGTCCCCTCACCCCCACTCCCAAGCCTTTTCTTCTCTAAACAACCTGTACTTTGTTTGGTGTATTCTTTTATTACATCTCACCATCTTTTGGACTCGCTCCAGTTTGTCAACAATCTTCCTAAAATGTGCCTTCCAGAACCAAACACAAGATTCTACATGTTGCTAAGTAGGGTAAAGTATAGTGTCTTATCCCTCTATTAGACTAGTGGTCTCCCATCATTTTTGATCATACACTCCACCCCATCAGTGAAAAAAACTTAAGTATGCATCCTCAATATATGTATAGTACATATTTATAATACATACATGCAAATTAATGTTTGTATGTAAAGTAAAATCTAGTTATTCATAAATTATATACATATAAATTAATATTTATGGTATAAACTAATGTTGCTGATGATTGTTTTAAAATATAAAAAGGATAAGATAAAGATTCAATAATATTTTGTAAAGTTAATAAGCAACCACTATAGTTTATTGAGTAGGGGAATAATATAGTCAGACTTTCAATTTAGGAAAATCACTTGGACTGCTGTGTGAAAGATGGATTTGAATAGGGAGAAACTTGAGGTAAAAAGACCAAATAGGAGCTTATGAGAATAGAATAGGCAGGAGGAGATGACCTAGGGTGGTCAGTATTTGTGTGAGTAGAGAGAAACAGACACAGAAAGATATTGTGAAGGTAGAAACAAGACTTGCTGACATAATGAATATGTGAAGTGAGTGGGAGAAAAGAGGGTGATGCCAAATCTATGAGCCTGGATGACTGGGCAATTAGCAGGGTCCTCTACAATAATAGAAAGTTTGGAAGAGGGGAGGGTTTACAGGGGAAATAAAATGAGTTTTGTTTCACACTGGTTGAATTCAAGATGTCAATAAGACATCCAGTTTGAAAGGTCCACAAGGCAGTTGGTAATGTAGGCAGTTAGATGGCTTAATGCATAGAGCACTGGGTCAAGAATCAGGAAGACCTAAGTTCAAATCTGGCACTGACTCCAAGAAGCTGTAGCATGCACGGTGGCCATACCTCAATAAATCGTTTCTGCAGACAGGCTAAACCAGGTTCAGAGATTTTGGTGAGTTAGGGGGATATCTACCCAAACATGTGAAGACTTTCCCTGGTGGAATGAGTGGATAAGAACAACTGTTCCAGTGGCCATGAAGGTGGCTGAAGCAGGTATTGTGGATCTTGGTCAGCCATCAAAGACACCAAGGTCATCCACTTCATCCTTGGTCATTGCCTGTTGCCTTGACTTTTGTCTTGCCATTGGACTTCAATGACTCTGGAAGAGAGAGTGAAGCTGATGACTTTGTGCAACTCTGCCTCACTTAAATCCAATTCACGGGAAAGTCAAGACATCATCCTGTGATGTCATCAGTCCTCTTCGAAAATGAAAGACCAACTACAGCTGGGCAAGTCACTTAATCTCCAGGCTGTCTGAGGCCACTGGAGCAAGAAATGGCAAGCCACTCTAATATCTTTGTAAAGAGAAGCCCATGGACGTACTGTCATATGGTCCACAGGGCCATGAAGATTCAGAATGGACTGGATGACTGAACAGCAGCAATGTAAGACTGGAGCTATAGATAGTTAATAATAAATGAGATAGCTATAATATTATGATGTACGTAGTTAGAATGTTAGAGCTAAATGGCACCTCCTTAAGGAGCCTTTATTTATTTATTAGGCAATTGGGGTTAAGTGACTCACCCAGGGTCACACAGCTAGAACGTATCAAGTGTTTGGTCTGAGGCCAGATCTGAACTCAGGTCCTCCTGACTTCAGGACTGTTGCTCTATCCACTGCACCACCTAGCTGCCCCCCCCCTTTATTTTTCACATGAAGAACCTGTGCCCCACAGAGCTTCAGTAATCTGCCCAAGGACACACATGGTAAATAGTAACACTAGCACTTGAACATAGGTCCTTTGATCATAAATTCCATGGGAGAAATGATTTATTATATTGTGTAGGGAGTGTATGTGGGGAATTATTCCATACCCGGAATGCTGCTTGACCTCAGTAATTCTCTAGGAATGTCAGAGATGTCCATAAGGTATTTCCAATTCCTCCAGGCCATGGATCACCACAAAGCATTCTTGTTTTGGGTTATCACACCCAGGAACTCCTGAGGGGTCCACCCCAAGCTTCTGTTTTGGGTTACAATTACTAATATCTATCACAATTTACCTTGCTTTCTGGCTGCTCTCTTAACAAAATTTCTTAACTGCATATGTGGGGTGCATGGGGTTCCTGTGTGAGAAACCTTTGTCAAAATCCTGTATGATATAAATCTTCCAGAGTCTAAGGAGAGAGAGCTACTTCTTTGCTGGCATGCTCTTCTCAACTAAACAACATAATAAATTTCTTTCTAAAATTATTTCAAATTTTGGGGTCTGTTCTCATGAACATCTTCCTGAGTTCAAACTCTGGCCTCAGACACTGTCTGTGTGACCCTGGGCAAGTCACTTAACCCTGTTTGCCTCAGTTTCCTCATCTGTAAAATGAACTGGAGAAGGAAATGGCAAACCATTCCAATATCTCTGCCAAGAAAACCCCAAATGGAGTCACGAAGAGTTGTTCATAACTGAAACAGCTGAATACACTTGTAAATCTTGACGATACTTGTTCTGACAGCCCTGTGAGGTAGGTAGTTCAGGTATTACCATTCCCATGTTAAAAATGAGGAAACTGAGACTCAAGTTAAATTACTTGCCCACAGTCACACAATCAGTAACCAGGAGACTGTATTTTCCTTCTGAACCCCTAAAATCATATCCCTAGACTAAACATAAGAAAAGAAGCATGTAGACATAATTCTAGCCCAATACTCCTCTTGGAGACTGGAAGAAAGATCCTACAGCCTTGGTGGTCCTGAATCAAATCCAATTCACTTGCAAGTCATTGCATCATTTCCTGATATCATGTTCCTTTTTGAGATCGAAGTCTAATTAGAGGACCTGGGAGTGGCTCTGTCACGTCTTGATAATATTAAACCTGCTCCTCTCACTCTCCCCACTTCCTTCACATCTCTCCAACCCCCAGGTAGGCATTGTGATTATCCTTCTCTATGATGAGTGGGACTCATCTCCTGTCGTCTTGATCTATATCTTGTCACTGCACCCAGATGGCTCTGGAGGAGAAAGTGAGGCTGGTGACCTTGATAGCCATCCCTCACTCAAATCCAATTCACTTGCAAGTTGTGGCATCATTTCCTGATATCATGGTCCTCTTTGAGATCGAAGGACAAACAACAGCAACTATGATGAGTAGGCCAGATCTCAGATCATATCTTTCCGAGTCGTCCTTGAAACACACACACACACACACACACACACACACACACACACACACACACACACACACACACACACTGTCTACACACAATAAGAAGTAATGTGTTTAAACTTCTGCGGGAGGGATATAGATTATGTACACTGGATTGAGACTGAACCTTCTTCCAGGAGGCACCTCTCATGGAGCTGGACATGTGCTCTCACCCTGTACTGAAGGATATGTTCTTTGACAAAGGGACCAGAATGGATGCCCCAGTCCAGCACTGCAATAGCAACAGCAACGTCCCAAATTTTTACATCTTTTTTCTTTTTTTCCTGGAAAGCTTTCATACGCCTATCTAGGGGGTGGGGCAGCTTTAAATCATCCCAATCAAAAACTAACTGTGAAAAGAGTTAGTGTACCTTCACTTCAGAGTTAAGAATTAGCCAGAAACCTTGCTAAGAACCCAAATGCCTTGAATATTCTTTGTATTTGATTGTTTTGCTTCATTTAGACAAATTTTGTGATGCTAGAGAAGACTAACAAGGAAGCATCAATTATATGCATTGATTTACATTTTTTAAAAGAGAAGAGATACCAGACCCCTCTATTAGGTGCCATAGCATGTGTTGGCAGTGTAATATAACTATAGCTAAATTTATATACCATGGATTTCTGAAAAGTTGGCTATAAATGGAATTTTTGTTAACTATAATTTAAATGCAGGAGGGAAGTTTGTTATTGAGGAGTCTTACTATGAATCCTTTTGTAAAGTGAATGATCCAGATTAGAACATGTATAGTAGGTTTGTGTAAAGCAAGTTATGCTTGTTAAAGCTTACATTTGTGTAGCACCTTACAATTCACAAAGCTCTTTCCTGAAAACAACCCTTTGACAGGAGGCATTATAATCTACATTTTACAGATAAAGAAACTGAGGCTCAGGAAGGTTAAATGTCTCGTTCATAATTACACACCTAGTAAATGTCAGAGTTTAAACTTAAAACCATGTCTCCTGAGTCAGCTACTCATTATACTATGGCCCTCGAGTTCACTACAATCTTATCACTCCCCAATTTTATATCATTTAAGGGGTTTGTTTCACCAGAAAATATGTCTCATATTAGAAACAGAGATGAGGAAACATTCCATTTCTGGATATGATGGATTATTTCATCTCTTCTTTTTATGCTCTCGTTTTCTTCCATGAAATACATTCCTGATATTATTTGCCAAGAGCTTATTTTGAGGGGGAGGGTCCCACTTTGGTAGTTAACCTTGAAACTTTCAGTTCCCTACCTTAAGAATGGAAATAATAATACTAACTAAATTTATGGGGTGCCCATTTTGATATAACTTTTCCAAATAAGCCAACTGTACAAACCCAAAGGAAGAAAACTGTTGAACAAGAAAGTTATTAATAAAATGATTATCACTCAAGATAATACAATTTGACTTGGACATGTTAGCATGTTTTCTGTGGCTTAAAAGTAACATTAACCACTTTTTCATTTTTAAAACATATAGAACCCTGAGACTAAGGGAAAACAATTAGCCTCAAAGTATAGAAGGATATGGAAGACTTTCTGGAGATATTTCTATATGTAGCTTTCTTGACAAATTTTTAGCTAATGCTGGTATACCAATAATTACACGTAAGCCAGGATTATTATTACAGTCAGTATGTATCTCTCCTTCAGATTGCTATCAAATACCCTAGGCTGTTCTGGTACTTTATTTGACTATCTCCTCCTTGCCCTATGGCAGGAATACATGAAGAAAATGAATTTGAATTTATTGTCAAATCACTGCCAGGAAGGAGTGATGGACACTTCAGCACCATACAGTATAACAATTTACTCTGGGCCAGGCCAAAGTTAGCAGGCCTCTGCTTTTAGTGCTCCATCATCATCAGGGGTCCTGGAGGAAGTCTAATTAGAGGACCTGGGAGTGGTTCTGTCATGTCTTGATGATATTAAAAGAAGGAACAGGAAAGAGAAGAGGAATATATTGGGGAGGGGTGGAGAGAAAGGATGAGGAAAAGTATCTCACATAATCACAAGTAGAAGTCTGTACAAACAAGAAGGGGTGAGGAGAATGGAAAAAACTTGAACCTCACTAGCTGTGTGATTCTTGGCAAATCATTTACCCATGATTGCCTCAAAAAAGAAAAGAAAGTACAAACAGGTCTGCTCTCCCCCACCCCTACAAAATGAGAGCACAATTTTCCCCCTACCACTTAGGTCCTTGGGGAGAACAGTCGAAAACTTACAGCAGCTATTGCAAAGCATTCACTTACCAAGTTCACTTCTGATTGCAGCATAGCCAATAGATCGGAAGAGAGATCTCAATTGCCAGATCTATCCACTTCTGTGCTGGTTCAAGCAGGTCATGCCTTGAGCTGCTTCCTTATACTTGCTGCAGGACCTCTGGTAGTTTTCCCACCCTATTGAGATCTCACAAGATCCTGTACCAAAGGAAAGAGGTGGCCCCATTCCTGATACAGTCTTGTCTAGGAGAGGCTCACTGAGCTCAGAGGGGTGTTATTACTCTTTGTGGTCAACAGGAAGAAAAGAGAGAAATTTGGCGTCTTGGTAACTCTTACATGCACATGCAGTTCTGGCTCTGCTGCCAGTTAAAATTCATTTACTATCATATAGTAAGCCAAAAGGAAACAGTCATAAAATATCTCCACATGCTCTGAGGTGGAGCGTAGGGGACTCCATTTCATTTTTCTGGAAGCAGGCTCTTCAAGTCACCACTGGAGTTACCATCAAGCAGAACATTCTCTAAAGGCAGGATTCCCAAGGGCTGGTTCCCCATTATAGAGAAAATGAAGACCTTTTAAAAAAATCCTGGAGATTTCCAGCCTCCATTTAAACTAATGGTAGGAGAGAGCCAGATGGTTATAGAGCCCCAGCTGCTATCACTTTCCTGGTTTATAGTCCCACTCTCCTATTCTTCATTCAATGACACTGGCCTCCTTGCTGTTCCCTGAACGAGACACTCTACCTCCAAATTCCAGGCATTTTCATTGGCTGCCCCACGTGCCTGGAATACTTTCCCTCCTCACATTCACTTTTTGGCTTCCCTTTCTTCTTCAAGTCCCAGCTAAAATTCAACCTTTTAAAGGATGCCTTTCTTAATTCCAGGGCCTTCCCTCTGATGATTATCTCCAACTTGTTCTCTATATAACTTGTTTGTATATAGTTGCTTGCATATTGTCTTCCTTTTCCAGCTCTTTGCAAGCATGGACTGTTTTTTACATTTCTTTGCATCCCCAGTACATAGCCTAGGGTTTGGCTACTTACATAGTAGAAGCTCAATAAATACTTGTTCCTTCCCCTTACCTCCTCCTTCTAACTGGATACTGTAACTTGAGCCACGAATGGAGTTGATGAGAAGAATCATGCCATACAAATAAATGGGGGATCATTTTATTGGCAAAGAGTTGAAGAATCAGGGAAGAGAAGAAAAGCTAGAACTCTGATTTCAAAGGAAAATCTGAATTTCTAAAAGCCAATTTCTAAAAAAAAAAAAGTACACAATAAAATCCATTACTTTGTGTTCCAAATAAAGAACCAAGTTCCTTGGAGGATAGGGGGAAAGGAAACTTCAGCAAAAAATGAAACAAACATTTAAAAGTTCTATAGATGTTTAAAATAGAGAATGCCTCCTGCTATGGGAAGTAACAAGATTTAAGAGGCAGTGAATAGCTGGGAAAGAACATTATCATGAGAGTTGGAGGGGGGAGAGGGAGCATATGAATCTAAAGCAAAAAGATAAATAAGATGTTTATTAGTCATTTATGTATTGTCAAATGGTATAGAAAGTTCCCCAACTTCTACTCCTTTTGTCTTAGTAATTTGTAGTCCCATTGACCCTGAATTTTTACTTCCAGATCTTTCTTAAGCCCTGATACATTTTTCACTCCATCTAAGTGTGTCAGGTTTCAGTTTCATCATGGGTTAACAACTACCTCATCTTACTGAAACAAAATGGCAGAAGAAGAATAAGAGGAACAGGGTGGAAAAGCAGATATAATATTAACTTTGGCAAACAGCTAGGGAACCTGCAGCTATTAAAAAAAAATTCCACCTGATCACTTAGATGTCTACTAATCATTCAGGATATGTGCTATAACTAGCATCAAGCTTATTTATTGTTTCATTTGCTAAATTGTTTTTAAACACATATAACAGCAAAGGGAAACAGCATGGCATAGTGAATGGAAGGCCAGTCAGACTCAGGAACACTTGGGTTTAGGTCTTGTCTCTAACACATACTACTTATCAATGGGCAACTTTCTAAGACTCTAAGTTACCAATGAAATGTGCATCTGCATTGGTAGAAGGTGTATCTATGCTAAGAGCTTCCTAGCCTAATGAGTTCTCAAGGATCATAATTCACCAAATGCATCTATTGATTTGAAAGAGTTATTAGACTAATAGATGTGTGTAATTTACATCTCTGGAATCAATTTTCCTTCCATAAAAAGGATATGGCAAAGTGGTGGAGCAGATAAAGGGCTAGCCTTGGGATTGGGAAGACCTGGTCTTGACTTTGACTGGCTAGGTGACCCTTTGCAACTGAGGGTAAATCATTTAGTTTCCCAGAGTCCCATACAACTCTCTAAGAATGTAAATTGCAGTAGAATTGTCCATCTGTATCGGTGTTGGGAGTTTCTGCACTAAAAATCCCTGGTCTGGGAAAGAATAAAAATAAAAACATTTGAGGAGAATTTGAGGAAACATAAACAGGCCATAGACATCACTGGTTTGAGAAAAGTGAGTTGTCTCTGTTTGGTTGGAACAGCGAACAGAGTTCTAGTCCTTCATCTACCATGGGAGGATCTTTAGTGTTCCTTAGACAGCAAGAACTGCCATGTTATCCCCATCTCTATGGGCTGCAAGGTAATCAGAAGCAGCTGGACCTCCTTAAGAATCTCTAGCCTGTAAGGCATAATGAACCTAGTTCCAAGGATCCAGAAAGGGAGCTTGAGTGGCTGAAGTTCTTAACTTAAGTTATATTGTTTTATTTTACCAACAATTGTTTTAAATCAAAACCTAAATTAGGTTCTGGCTTGAGGCCCAGTTCTGAAAGAAATTTATGGAAAGAATGATATTTGTTCTTATTCTAGGACCATTTGAAGGACAGGGTCTGAATGAATCGGGATTTGGAATGCAGTCAGCTGGTTTAGATACACAATTAGTCCACCTTGAAGACTATGGATGATCCTTTATAACAAATCTCAGACCTATGAATTCATCTCTTAAAGATATCTCAGCATTTCTGGGGCTCACACTGAACATGTTTGTCTTTTGGTAGGGCAACTATTGCATTTCTTCATTATCTGAGGGTACATTTTTTCCCACTATTGCACTGAAGTTTATATATGCCCTGAGTGTTTGTGTTTGAGTTATTAATCATTCATTGACAGTAGAAAATCAGATTGCTTGGCTAGCTGAGCATTCTTTTTAAGAAACCAGATGTTGCTAAGTGTCATGGTTTAATTTTATGGGGTGGGCAACTTAACTAATTACTATGTAAAACAGATATGTGTGATTTATAATAGAAAATGTAAATCATCTGTTGGTACTAAATAATACAAAAGAACAATTGTTTACACAATGATTTGCATAATGCATACACAACTCTTAATGTTGCATTCTCATTGGAATAGGAGAATTCTGTTCTTGTTTGTTGTTGGACTTTGGCCAAATGACTTACCCGCTTTTCATTTCTTAGAGATCTCCACTTTTTCCTTATTTAAAAAGGGGTTGACAACTATTTCAGTGAATTGTTTCTCTGAGCTTCTTCCAATAAAGATTCTACCTATTACATATTGCAGTTACTCTCTGTAGCCTTTCTCATAATAGTAGTACAATTAATTCTATACACTGGCATTCTGAAGAAGTCTAAAAAGTCCCTACCTCTCCACTTGTGGAGGACAGAAAAATCTGTCCTTTTAAAAGCCAAAGCTGAAGGAAAATAGTGCAGATGAACCACTTGTATGGGATTTGTTTACAACAAAGCATCTCTGCAATGAGAAAACATTTAGTATAATGCCCAAATGTTTTTAAATCCATAGTCATTTCCAATAATCTCAAATAGGCAAATGCTACATACATATATGTGACTTGAATCTACTGTAGGTATGTTATGTAGGTCTACATATCAACTTGAATCACTAGAAATCTCAGGAGAAAAAATGAAGTTTCACTCATTTTAGCAATTTGGGAACAAAGTTTGGAATTTGGTAGAGAATCTGATTAATATATTTACTTCAGCAGTTCAAAAGATGTGTGATTTAATTAGGATAAGTATTCCCTTCACCAACAAAGACTACAGCTCCTCAATTTCTTAGATAGTTTCATGAGTTGGGTGGTTAAAAAACAAAAGCATACAGTAAGATCATCAGCTGATGTCTGACTTTCAATAACGAGTTTCTCTGTATTTAGGTAGTTTTTCCTTAGATGACAGGCATAATCTGTAACTGGGCCATATTCAAAGAATCTCCCTAGAACTTCTGAACTATAGGCATGGTCCTTGAGAACCCAGGTTCACCTTCACACCATATTAAAGTATCAGAGCAGGATTTCAGTGGACAATCCAAACAGATACTGAAATATGGCAGCGCTTCATTTTACCCTGCATTTATTTAGCGTGTCATTCCCATAGCATCAATGGGGCCAAGACTCACACTGATAACATCATAGCCATTCAAGTATCATAGAATCATACATTTAGACATATCAAGGACCTTAGATATCCCCTAGCTCTGGGATCCTTAACCTAGAGTCCAGAGACTCCTTGAGGCTCCATGGATAGATTTCAGGGGATCTGTGAACTTGGATGGGGTAAAAAATTGCATCTTTATTAGCATTTCCTTTAAGAATTTAAAATCATTCTATGAGAGGGTCTATAGGCTACCAAAGAGGTCTATGGCATAAAAAAGATTAAGAAACCCTGCTCTGGTCCATCCCCTTCATTATATAGAGAACATAAGTGGTACACATATGACTGGAATAAGAGAACAAGATATGCTGTCAGAACTAATGCAACACTAATGCTGATACAATATCTCAAGGTATAAATATTGCTTGCATAATAGCTAACCTAATTACTCTTTGCTTTCCTCTAATTTCTGTTTGAGACCATTCTAGTGACCTAGAATCAAGTGAGCTTTTGTTAATTAGATTTTTGTAAACAGGATGTTATAATCTTTCATTCTATTTGTTCATCTGTTTGTAGTCCTCTAAAATAAGATTTGGCTGAACATTTAAGTTGTTCACTTTTCTCTCTTATTTTCCTTTCCTCTTAGGTTGCTTCATGATTCTCCAGATGAACTGAAGCATCTTACCCCACGATCCATTTCCCTTTGCCCCAGTCTCAGACCTCCAGTGGAAGAGAGACCCTGGCTCAACTATAGTGGAAAAAATTCTTATGGTTGCTCTGTGGCATAAAACACAGTGTTCTTGGCAGGGTTAAGATCAAGCGCTCTCATGATTGATGAGGGGAGTGCTTTTCCCTTAGAAAACATCTTAGCAACGTTCTTCTCCAAACCCTAGTTTGAGCTTGCCCTGGAATCATAATACCGAATTTGTGATACCACAGTTGCTTTCCTGGCAGTAGACTATGGTACTATTGACAGAAGACACAGACTTCATTGTAGGATCAAACAGAGGGAGAATAAAGGGTCTGAGAGAAAGAGAAAGGTCTTAAACAAGTAGAGTAGCCTCAATGAGAGTACAAAAAAAGGGGGAAAAAAAGTTAAATGTTCTCAAGTTTGTCTTGGTTTCAATCCTCTTCATCAAAACTCCAGCTTGACAATGAAAAAGGCTAAATTTACAGATTTAGGTAATAGTTTGTTTGATAATTGGTATGCTTTTGTAATGAAAATCTAACCTGTGAGAGGCTTCTTAAGCCATGACCTAGGGCTGAATTTTAAATCTTGTGTCTCAATCACTTTTTGAGGACCTTTATTTTTTTCTTCTGTTGAGAGTCAGTAACCCATGGCAAAAATACAGGGCTGCATAAATTATTTTTCTTCAAAACCCACAAAAACATTAGGTTTCTTTAAGGGAGAAAAAAAATCTCACTCATCTACTTTTAAAATGTCAATGAACAAAATAACAAAACAACCTACTTCACATTTATATTTATTATAGCTAGTTGAAACGTGTAGAAGGAGGAGAAAGCATTTTCCCTTATTAGTATCGTGTAATAGGACTTTTAATAAAATAAGAGATATGCAAAGAGTCACAAAGGGAAACGTGGGTATATCTCTTTGCCCCCCAAAAAATAGCAAAGAAGAGAAATTTTGAAATAAAGGCAGAAGCTAGAACACAAAAAACTACAAAGACAAATGGGGAAAATAGAAAACAGCCTGCTATTGAAGGAAGAGAGTTGAACTTGTAGAAGTTGAATGTGGCTCTGCCACTGACTACCTGTGTGACCCTTGAGCAAGTCAGTTAACTTTCTGGACCTTAGTTTCCTTATTGATAATGTCTAAGTTCCTTTCTGGACCTATGATCCTATAATCACTATCTTGTGGCCTTGCCAGGCATTGCTGCTAAAAACTTAGAACTGTGCAGCATTTTCCCGACAATGGGCACAGATAAGGATTTTGATTCTTGGTACCTGCCTTGAGAGCTGGATGAAATGAAGTTGAGAACTGATGGTTTTCCATCCTTCATATAAATCAGAAATTCTTAACATCTTTTTGTGTCCCCTCTGGCAGGCTGGTGAAGCTTTTGAACTTTGCAGAATGTTTTTAAATGCATAAAACAGAATATATAGATCCAGAGGAAACCAATTATATGGATTAAAGAAATAAAAACAACAAAGTTCATGGACCCCAGATTAAGAACTCCTATCTAAATGCTGCCACATAGTTGAATATTAAGAAATAATCGGAGGTCTGTATTCCAAAGAAATCATACAAATGGGAACAAGACCCACATTGTGGTGGCAAAGAACTGGACAGTTGAGGAATAGCTGAACAAGTTGTGGTAAATGATTGTGTTAGAATACTATTGTGCTATAAGAAATGATGAGCAGGCAGACTTCAGAAAAACCTGGAAAGACTTACATGAATTGATGCTGAGTAAATCGAGCAGAACCAAGAGAACATCATACATTGAAGCATATTATTTGCTCTCTCTTCTTTTTTTTTTTGTTTCTTCTTTCTCATGGTTTATTCCTTGGTTCTAATTCTTCTTTACAACACGGCTAATGTGAAAATAGGTTTAATATGAATGTATATGTTGAGCCTATATCAATTTACATGCTGTCTTGGGATGGGAGAAGGGGAGAGATAAGGTGAAAATTTGGAACTCAAAATCTTATGGAAGTGAATGTTGAAAACAAAAAATAAATAAATTATTTTAAAAAAATGAAATAATCATATGACTGCATTTTAAAGTTTTTATCTTAGTATTTGGCATAATTTAGATTAGAATTTTTCAACATGCTTTGTATGTTAAAATTGAGATGTGGACACACACAATGATTACATCTAAATGCTTTAAAAGTGAAATTTAAGTATAATATGGGCTTTACTTTTTCAATAAAGTTTTGAACTTCACAATGACTAGAAGACTCACTGAAAAGTGAAAAATTCAATCAACCAACTTATTTGTCTATCAAATGATGTCAAACAACTGGCTTGATTTTTCTTCTCTACCATGGTGACTGATTCTTTTGGTCTCATGTATTAGTTAATGCATGCTATTTTTTTGTGTGTGTGTGGAAACCACTGTAATTCATATGTGTGGACTGAATTATGTCTCTCATGATTATGCTCAAGTGTGAAATGCACCATTGGGGATTATGTTTCAGCATAATCATTAAAGACACTGAAGAGGAAATATTCATAATGTCTAATAAGTGAAGCAATCAACATGTCAGCATGAAAAAAAGTATGTTAACACTGCCTGTTTTGTTCTAACAGAGTCTATGACATAAGCAATCAGCACCTGAAAATCTTCAATTAGCAATATGGGAGCGATGATAAAAATTTAGTGTAAAGTGTAGTCTCTGAAAAGGTTCTAAGGTCTAGAACAGTGTCATTAAATCTCTGTTCTGCAAATAACATTTCTCATTCAAAGACACTAGTTTAGCTATTTGTTGTAGGATGCCAGCAAATGAAATAATGAGAAAAGTTGCTGTCCCTGGTGATGTTTCTTATTCAGTTTAATTACATATTAATCAAGAAGGGAGGGGACAGCAAATAGCTCTACAGAAGACCAGAGTATATTCATTAAGTCTGAATAACTCAAAGTAGAGCTTTGGGAACTCTTAGGTTAATTTAACCAATATAAATAGCCAAACCAAGTCATCATCCAATCTATATTAGATCTTGAATTTACCTGTATCAGATGTCTACATAACCTAACATGTATTCCAGTTTCACTTCACATGGTGTTCTTTTAAATATAACCATTAAGGCCAGAAGGTCCTTAGAGAACACTGGGACCAGAACAGAGATCCTATCTAATGCACTGAAAAGATGATGAACAAATAGCAAACTGGAGAAGCACACTGGAGCAAAAATCAGTGAGCATACTGGAGGGCCACCTTTTCCCATTGATGTTTACTTAGACTAAATGTCCAAGGGACAAATTACCAGTCCAACCACTGGTAAATGAAAATTTTCTTGCATGAAGCCTATCACCTATCAGTTTTCTAATAATATTAAAGTAGCACTTTCCTTTTGATAAGGAGGAAAATGTGAATAAAACTATCAGCAAGAGATGAATCATGGGACAAAAGCCTTCAGTTGCATGGAGTAGTCTCAAAGCAAGCCTAGAGGAAAGGAAAATGAGAGGGAAAAAAAGTGATACAGTTTCAATAAACTCTTATTTGGGAGGATATAACACAGAAGAGAATGAAAGATTATGGCATCTGGTTTGCAAAATTCTGACAAACAAAAGCCCATCTGCTTTTACTATCCTTTTCTCCCCTATTTTTCCTCTCTCCCCACTTCAGTATTTATCTCATTGAAAAACCAAGCAGTTCTACTTCCTTAAAAAACTTGGCCCCCTTGTTTAGAAGCTACATTTTTCTCATGCAAGCCATGCAGAAAGGGAATTACATTTAACAGAAAATGCCTTGTTTTCAACTATCTTAAATTTGAAGCCATAGGTGACTGTAATTAAAATTATTATCAAAGATTTAGAGATTGGGTCTAATTCTGTGGTCTTTATGTAATCAGACCTGTGCTTGGATACCTTGGAATATTTATACACCATAACATTTTAATGTCTATAAAAACCCCGTATCATTATTTACCTGGTATTGGTTTACAGCAATTTGTAGTCACAGTTACCGATATGTATGCTGTGAGCCTGTTATTACAGGGGCAAACTAGGGAGAAAACACTGAAGCCACCATTCAAAACTGATTATCTACTAAATATTATTAGTGTTCACTGAGTAACATAGAGAAACTTTGGGGAATAGCTATTGCCTCTTACAAATGTCATTGTTTCAGATTATCATTCTATACCAAGCATTGTAAGCTGTGTGATGTATATGGTCATGAGATTAGAACTTTAGCTGAGCTGATCTTGGATGAAATACAACATAACTGTGCTAATAAGGGAGATAGCACACAATGAAGCACTTTCTTGAAAAGTATTAATAATGTTTCTGGTTGACTATAGTAGTAGCTGCATATTTTCTTTTTAAAAAATGGAAAATGAAAGATTGCTACCAAGTTTAGTATTATACAACCCCTTATTATGAAGGTCATAGAGATAAGTTGTCTAGGTGAGACAGTTTTCAAGCTGCAGCTGCATTTTGCAACCAGCAAATTTGAATTTTCTTGTGTCATGGTCACATATCAAAAGATAAAAGCTGACATTGAAATAGTGTGTTCAGGTTTGCAAAGGGCCATATATTCACCATACCTCATTTCATTCTCCCAACAACCCTATGAGGTAAGTGCTATTATCTCCCTTTTACAGGTGAAGAAACTGAGACTTCAAAGTAGCTTGCCTGTGGTTTCAAGTCAAAGTTATTTGAGGATTCTAAATAACTGCCTACTTCCCTTTTTTGGGTGGTGGGATTGAATTGAATAATTGTTTTGTTGCACTATTGACAGGAACTACTATAAAGGTACTTGGATTAAACTATGGCTTTTTTTTTAGGCAATTAAGAAAAAAAATTTATTGCTTTTCGATTTGAATTCAACAGCAAGTTGATTTAAAAACTTTTTTTAATTTCATTATTTTTTTTCTGATAGATACTATTTAACCATAATTATACCTGATTTCATTACTTATCCTTGCATATTGATGCCTTAATTTGATGGTACTCTTAACAATTTTTATTAAGGAAACAACACATAAAAAAGTAAGAGCTGAATATTCTATAAAATCTAAATCATTTCTGCATTGAATAATAGGTACTATTTTGAGACATTTATTAGCTTGTTTTTCATTATGAATGCACCAAAAAAAACTTTCCAGGCTTTGGAAAAACAGAAACACATTTTTTTGTCTCCAGTTGGCTCAGGTATAAACACATTTTTCTTTAAACTTACTACAACACAGATTTGCAAGTGGTTCAATTAAAAAAGTACCAACTCTTTTTCAGCTATACTAGATCATCCTACTTCTTTCTTAAATTTTGTGGTTCAGTGAAATAAAGCCATTAAAAAAGTTATCCTATCATCAAATACATGTTTTGCTTTCCAATATACTTTTAAGGTATAAGTTTTATCTTGTTTTTAGTATTAAATACCTATTTATGAAAACTCTTCCAAAAAACTTTAATCTTTGGTATTGTCTTAAAGTTTTTCAAATGATAGCTAAGAGCCTTTCCTGTCAAAGTTGAAATTGGCTCTTTCTACCACTGTGGCCTTAAATACCCTACATGACATTTACTGTTCATTTCTTCTTCATATTTCAGGATATTTTTCAACTGATAGGTTAAGGGAGGTTTTGCATTTCTGTGATAAAAATCTTCTTTGTCTCTGATTTTTCAGTGCATTTCCCCCTATATTTTATTATTATATTTCTTCATGGAATTGATTTAGAGAATCTTAACTTACCTTCAAATGGTTCAGATTTCAATTTCTATGACTAGGAGTTTCTTCTGTTGTTTTTGTTTAGGAAACCAACACTTGCCCTTCAATGTAGCTTAAATAAGGTAAACAGTTTCAGCTTTTCAGATTAAATTGTATTGTCATTATAGGAATGGTTCCAGGAGTTATTTCTACATGTTTGAAAGGAATTAAAAAAGAAACCACCTCACCACTGCTCATTTAGCATTTTACACTAAGTTGCTTCACCAGTGTGATTTCTAGCAGCATAAAATTTCAGAAACAAATGTATTTATTTTACATTACTAATAGAGTAAATTGGTATTTATAACACTAGCTTAATTTCAACATTTTAACAAAAATTAAAAAGTAGTCCTTTAATAATTATGGACTCAAAAGTTTCTAACCTTTCTAGATACTGCAGCCACTCCAATTAGAAAAGGAAAACATCTCTAATTAGGCAGTCAATAGTGGAAAGACACTAGTGTATAGAAACAGGAATGCCTTTCCAAAAGTTTAGGAAAAATTACATGTGGGTCTAACTTTTCCAAGATATGACCATACTTCACATTTTCTAATGGGGAAACACTGGACTATTTGAATCTTTTAAGAAGTACAACCCAAAGATATTAAAGGGGCCTGGATTTTCTTCCCTACATGGATTGTCCATATACAGCTACTATCCTTAGTGAAACAATTTTTAATTTTCTTACTAGAAAGGATACATTTAATTACAAGGCTGAACATCAAGGTAAAGTGATATTGCAATTCAGTCAATCTTGGAGAACAAGTTAGGTCCAAAACCTTCTGTGAAGCTCTGTCCTTATGTTTAATAACTAGGTGAGGTGAGCCTGCACAAAAGTGTTGTTCTCCAAGATGTCCCAGTCTACTTCCCAATAATCTACTGTATGCAATCAGCAGATTAGTCTGCTTGACAGGGTAGGAAATGATAGATTTGTCAGCACTTTCCAGCAGGCAACAAACAAATAAAACTCAAAAGGGAATTTCCCTGTTCTAATCCTAAATATTTTAGTTAATACAGTAGGACTACACTGCCAGAGGTGTCAGTAAATAAAAGTACAATTAGGAAATTTCAGCCCCTCCCCTAAGTTTGCTAAAAATTGTTTGATACACTTAGGTTTGTCTCCCTTAGACCTCCCACTCCCACCCTCAGCCCACGTCAGGCTGAATAGCCTTCAGGTTCAAACCTGTTACCCAAACCAAGCTAAATACAAGACACTGTCTAATGGGGAAAAAAACCACACCAATACTTGAAGAAACCTAAGCTTTTTGTTAAGTCATTCGAAGATAGAAATGATCACATGAGACTGACTCAGTGGGATCTTCCCCAGGTGACCCCTTGTTAATGTATTTATTTTCACACTGCAGTCGCAGAAACATTTCATGCTGGAGCCCCTGCATGGAGCCAAAGACAAGAAAACACTTTATTATAATAATAATAATTATTTAACAAAGCTATTAAATAACCTGTACACAAAAGCTCATTCCTGTCCCAGCAAAAGCCATAGCATTTAGAAGCCTCCAAATTGTTTAGGACTTGAGCTGCTTTTTAAACTACTTAGATGGTCAGGAAAGCCTTGGAGCATAAAGGCCTGACCCTTGCACTCCCCTGGAGGTCTTAGGGTCTTTCCTCTTGAGGAATGACAGAGACTCGACGGGCAACCTCCAGTCTAGGGCTTCGGAATCCTATTGCTCCACCTCCTCCCCTCCCACCACGCTCCATCACCCCCCCTTAAACCAACTACTTTTGACCTCTCAGACCTCTGAGAACTGCCAGGAAAACAACTGAAAGCTTCCCGGGAAAGCGCCGAATTTGCCAGGAATGGGGCGAGAAGCTTGGGCTGGGGGCAAATCCTCAGTCTGTCCTAAGGCCCCAGTGCTGAACAAATCCAAAGCTTCCCCGCGGTGCAAGCGGCTCCCTGGGCCTGAGGTCCCGGGACAATGGCGGGGAGGGCGCAGTGGCCTGAATCAGGGATTGTGGTGGTGGGGACGTTCAGAGATCCCGGGTGTCCTCCCGCTTGACCCCGGCCTCTCCAGCCTTGAGTTTCTTGTTCTGGTGCGTCTTCACATGCTTGGCCAGGTGGTCGCTCCTCATGAACCGCTTGCCGCACTCCGGGCAGGCGAAGCGCTTCTCGCCCGTGTGAGTCCGCAGGTGCCGCTGCAGCTCGTCGGAGCGCGTAAAGCTCTTGCCACAGAAGAGCCAGTTGCAGACGAAGGGCCGCTCGCCCGTGTGCCAGCGCAGGTGCGCCTTCAGGTGCGACGTCTTGCCGTACACCTTGCCGCAGCCGGGGACGTGGCAGACGTGTTGCTTCTTTTTGCCGGGCTCCGCCTCAGGGGCTCCACCCGCTGCCTGGCAATTGGGGCAGCGGCAGCGGCGGCACCTCCTGGCCGTGGCCGCCAGGGGGGACTTGGTCTGTAGCAGGGCGGCGATCTGGCTCTGGTACTGGGCGAAGTCCGAGTGGCCCAGCACCAGGCTGCGCTGCAAGGCGGCGGCTGCCGCGGCCGCAGCAGTAGCCGCTGCGGGGAAGCGCGGGGCGTGGTGACCCGGGTGGCCCCCGCTGCAGCCCCCTGGGACGCCGCCCCCGGGCACGCCTGGGCCTCCTGCCCCGGCCCCGGCCTGCGGGATGCTCCACCACGGAATGTCCTCCGGGACAGGGTTAGGGGAGAGCTGGCGGCAGGGCGGCGGGGGAGGTGGCGGCGGTGGGGGAGGCGGCGGCGGTGGCGGAGGCGGCGGCGGGGGCAGCAGATTGGAGTAGCCAGGTGGCAGGGCGGCCTGGGCGGCGTAGGGCACGTAGGCTGGGGGACAGCTGGCCGGCAGGGCTGCCATGGAGGAGGGTAGCATCTTGACCGGTGAAAATTCGTAAGGATAGGAGGGGTCTGCCGGTGGGGTGAGGGGAAGTTCGTGGGCCGCCCCGAAAGAGGGCTGCAGGTGGTTCTTCTGAGGCGTCAACCCCAGGCTGGGGTGGGGAGGAGGTAGGCCTCCTGGAGAGTGGGCTGGCATGTCGGTAGTCCACGGGTGGAAAATCCTGGAGGGTGAGCCCAGAGTCGGGTCGTAGGAGACCTGTAGGAAGTCCGGAGGGGCGGCCGCACCCGGCTGTCCGATTCGGCTACAGGTGGCCGCCAGGAGCGCCAGCGGCGAGTGTTTGACCAACTCCGGAGAAGCGCTTGGGGTACGGTCCTGCATAGGAAGAGGTGATGAGGTCGTGGGGTGGGGACGTGTTGGGGAGGAGAAGAAACAAATGATTACCGCTCCATCCACAGGATCCCGAGCCCCGTTCACCACACCTACACCCAGTTGTTATACTGCCACCCCTCACCCCCTTCAATTCACACCAACCCGCCACCGCCCCAGTCACAGAACTCGCCCGGCACACACTTCTTGCAGCCAGTGCTGGGGAAGTTTTTGATGCATGAGCCAAAAAGGAACAAAACGCACATCGTTCCCCATTTGAAGAAAAAAAAACTTAGTGGAAACAGGCATAATTAATCCTTTTGATTTGGAGGAGGGCAAAAAAAAAAGTTGGCACAAAGTGAGAGGCGAGATGAATACCAACGGCTGCCTTCTAGTAAACATAAGCTCACTTCAGACAATGCAATCTGAAAAGTATCTATAAACATCGACTGCGGTAGTGACCTGCTTTGCTTCCATTCTCCTCTCTCCTCTTCCCCCCCTTTTCTCCTCTTCCTCTTTCTTTCCTTCTTTTTCCTTCTCTTCCTCCTCATTCCCAGAGGGTTCTCCCTTCGCTTCCCCCAGCAGGAAGCTCCTACCCGGTAAGCCTCAGACCTTTCGCTTTGTAAAGGCTCTCTCCACGCCACCCTCCTTCCTCCTTCACTCCAGCCGGAAACACCCACCGACACACTTCGGCCAGCCAACTCCCTATAGCCCCAAGTATCAAACTCCTAGTCACCTGGCTGCCAATAATGCGTAAAGTTAGGACTGGAGGGGATATTGGCAGAGGAAAGAGAGGTAGTGAAAGTTTCAGGCCTGACTTTCCTTGGACATAAGTATCTATTTCTCTCCTCCTGAGCTTGTCTTGAAGTAGATGCAGACTAGAAACTTCCGAGCACTCCGAGGCGATAGGAAGATACAAGAACAAACACTTCGCTTATCTTCCTTCCAGCGGGCTCCTTATCCTTCAACACCCATCCCCTCCAGAGGCCCCCCGGGCACTGACCTGGAGGAAAGCCTGCAGGGAGTCGTTCCGCAGGACCGCCACAGCGGCCATGGCTACCACTCCTGGCGCGACGGGAGGGCAGCAGGGCAGTGCAGAGGCATGGAGGCTCCGAGGCGAAGACGAAGAGCAGCCCAGCTTCTTTGCCCGGTCGGCTCGTTCGCCTGTGTGTCTGGCCCCTCTCTGCTCGCCTCTGCCCCCCCCAGGGGTGCGCTCCCCCGCTTTCCGGCTGTCCTGCCCCCCTTCCCCGCCCCACGCCTTGCCTTGCCTTGCCTGGCCGCCCCGTGCCCCGCGCTCTCCGCGGACTGTCTGAGTGCTCTAGGATCACCTCCAAGAATTTGATAAGGACTTTGCTGGGCCGCCAGCCAGTCAGAGGGAAGATTTATGGCTTTGAAGTTTGCCGCTACCCAATCATCAAAGAATAGCGGCTCTTTCAGAAGCGAAAGCAAATCCTTTGAATCCACAAAGCTCCTATGGTGTGTTTGTTGGTCTGGATAAAAGAACTGATTATTAGGGGGGATGGGTAGGGAGGAGATAAAGGCGGGACAATTAATGAAGTAATCACTATGTGGGAAATGTATATACACAAATAATTGGATTTTCCTGATCAAAGGGGGCCTCACCGCCTGGAGACCCTCACTGGGGCTGCTAGAGACACTAGATCCCCTTTCGCCTTTTTTTCCCCTCTTTACTTGCAATTAAGGATTTGTAGCAGAGGCTGAGCCTAAAGTGACAATGTGTCTTTGTTATCTCCAGAGAAATCTGCCTCCGGATTCCAGGAGTTTTTGTTTGGCGGCTGGGAGTAACACAAGCGCGCGCGCACATACCCCCCCCCCCCACGCCAACTTAAAATTTCACCTGAGCGATGGCCCATAGAGGTCCATTTCTAACTCACAAAATAATGGTAAAATTTCCCCAGACTTCGTTTTTCCTGAAAGTTGAGGGCAGAGACTGTAAACAACATGTTGCTTCTCTATCTTTTGGTGGCTGCTGGCAGTTTGAATGCGTAGCTGGGCTGAAATGCTGGGTCAGTTAGTAAGGCTTCTTTAGTAATTATCTGAACTTTTTCTTTTAGGGAGCTGATGAAATGCTTAAAAGCAAACCTGCACCAGCAATACTACTTCAAAATTAAAGAACACCCAAAATAACACAACGCCAAAACCAGAGAGAAAAGAAAGTCCATCCAAGGGTTGTGTTCTTTTCCGATAGAAACTTGGAAGGCCATTAAAAACACAGCTAGTGATTATTTATTCTGAAGGTTGATTGTTGTCATAAATGGATGGAGATGGACTTTTTTTTTTACACAATCTGAATCTAGATGTGGGATGAACCAAAGCAGACTGAAAGGAACTATTGAAAATCATGGTCTCAGCCTTAAGTTTTTGCTTGAGAAGTGATAAAGATACTAAACAACAAAAACATAAACAGTAATGCTCACAAATCTCTCAACACACAAAGTGAACCCCCATAAGGGAAAAAGAACAAAACAAAGTAACAGAGCTCACCCCAACAACCACGTTGTGCCACACCAACTTAGATCCCTGGTCACATTTGGAAGAGAAAATAACATCTTCCAGGGGGTCAACTGTGAAGAGTTCTACTGTCCTCCATTATGTTCTTCCTCTTACCCTTCTCTCAAAAGACAGAGGAACTCCCTCCTTCACTTTTTCCATCCTTGCTTAGTAATTAAAGGGCTAAGGGGTTAAGGCGTTGACAGGTTAAGAGCATGGCCTAGACACCCTGCTGAGGCCCTGCCTCCCCCTCCTCTAGACTTATACTCTTGTCTCCTGCTCTCTGAACTTCCTTTTCCCCAGGTGATCTGATCCCTGCTCAGTAGTCCTTCTTCCTTCTCTAGGTGGTATGGACTACAATATATTTAGTTTTTACTTAAGATCAGAGTGGAAAATCAGTATAATTGAATGCTAGTCAGGGTGGAGGTTGGGTAGAGAGGCAGGTCTTGAAAGCTGTTTCAGTAATGCCCCAGGAATAAGAAAAAAGAAGGAAAAAAAGAAAGAAGAGGAAGAAAAAAAAAGACTCCACAGGGGGACTAGGAGCTTCCCACCGCTGCCCAGAGTTTACATTTTTGCAACTGTTACTCAGCAGGTAATACGACCCAGCAGTCAGTAGCAGAGGTTAGATTGTGCTCCTCCTGTCTTGGCCCACAGATTTCTTTATCTGACCTCCCCACAGTAACAATCTCTGTCCCCTCAAAGACTTCCCAGGATGACTAGGGCCTGTATTAGCTCGGAGCCTTTTGAAGGGATTAGGAAAGTGGAGTCCTCTCCCACGGCTCTGGACCAAGGCCTGGGGAGAGCTGGCCGCCCTGCTAGGGCCCCTAGATGTTCTGCCCCACCCCGGGCATGTGGCTCATACCCTGGCGGTCTCTCTCCTCACTCCTCCCTATTCCGACTGTTTAACCAGAATCCTGGAGCAAGGGTAAAAGGGGTATCCAACCGACATCGATTAAGTAGATGTGATGGATTTACTATACATAATATGTACAATTTAGGTGCTTCCTAGCACGGGTTAGTTGGACCTGGAGGTGGTTGGAAGTAGTTCACAGATCTGTCCTGGATGAATATTAAGGTGAAGGGAAGGAGGAGACCCATTGGAATATTCAGAATCTGGGATTTATGTTGGGATCCCTTCCGATTCCTCACCATCACCCCATCCAATTTAGGATATCAGATTACATTCCCTCTTCCTCTGTTCTGGCGACCCACCAGCTCCACCGACAGCTTCGAATCGGTGAGCTTCCTTCCTTAGCTCGGAGAGTTGTGAAATGTGAATAATTTATAGAAAATGCGGGATTATCCTGCCCATAAGCAGCGTGGGAGGAATCTCAGGGAGCACGTCCCGAGCCACTCTTTGGAGCCTCCTCTCGCCCCCTTCCCCCCCCCCCGTATACCCTTGCCGCCTCAAATCGTCCAGCTCCACTGGACACTGAAGTGCAACCTAGAAGGCAGTAGTTTAGAGGAGGGGGGGTTGAAGACCACCCCCTTTCTCGGCTCGCTAAGTCTTAGCCCGGAGGTGGGGCTGGAGTCCGGCTCAGCAGGAGGGGCGGAAGAGTGGCGTTTGCAGCAAGGATTCACAGCCCACATCTCATCTCCTGCTGATTAACGAAAACCTTCCCCTTCAGGACACCCAGACGTGTATATCTGGCACTCCACAAATCAACCCTGTTTCGCTCTGCACAAGTTTCGAAACTTCAAAAAGTTTTTTTTCCCTTTCAATTTTTTTTCCCCCTAGGTCCGATTCTAGTTTCACCTTCTGCCACCCATCCGGCCTCTACCCCTCATCCCAGTCCCTTCTTCTACTAGACACTCAGCTCCTGGTCACCAGGCTGGCAAAAGCCCAGGTATCGAGAAAGCTTGGAAGCTATGGGCGAGTCCATTTAGATAGACCACACCCTATATATATTTAAAAGGATTTCCGTTTTTGTTTTTAAGAAAGTAAAAAGACATAAAGGAACCCCTGCCCCCATTCCAAAGTTTGTTATTACTACGACAGAGAGTTTTCTACATAGGTCCCCACTTAAGAATAGGAATCCGGTGTTGTGCGAAAGCATTCTCCTCGCTCCTCCTGGCCCGGGGGAAAAAAAGATACTGGGGTCAAAGAGTACTTGGGCATCAAGTTGGATAGAGGTGCACCTGCCCGGTTAGCTTCTCTTGTCACCCAATGGGGACAATCGCCCTGGTTCCAGATCTCTCTGACTTATGGAGAAGTTTGAGAACATTTTCTTCACCGATAATTAGCACGGTTAGCCCTCCGGGCCTCCTGAAATGTATTCTTAAGGAAGTGGTGTTCCATTAAAAATGCAATGGGCAGGAGATCAAAGTACAATATTTATTTTAGAAATTTGTTGCAATCATCAAGAGATACAGGTATCAAGGCCAAATGCCAATGCTTTTACACAAAGCACTGCTCTCATGAAAAGTGTGTGGCTGCTCCGCCATAATATAAAGAGACATGAAAAGACCAAACGCACTGCAAGCTTGCAGAAGCCCGAAGGGGAGCAAACCCATGAGGGCTGCGCGCCGAGCTCACAAACAAGTGCATGGAGCCTAGGCAGAAAAAAAGGGGAGTCGGTGTGGAGGGTGGCGAGGGAGGAGTAGAAAAGGTGGGAAGTCAGCTTCACCACTTAGCCTTTGGGTCACGGATTTAACAAGGGGGAAAGGACTGTACTTCATTTTCTCCCTCCTCCCTCTCCACCAAGTGGAAGCAAGAATGCCACGTGGGTCTTCCACCCCGGAGTAGGCATTACCTGAATGCCGAGACAACTTGAACCGGGGGTTGGTGAGGGGCAGTTTGGAAGCCCTGCCGGCTGGCCCGGAGCCGCTGCAGCACCCGAGGAGACGCAGCCTGGTGCGCAGCCGAGCGAAGCGGCCACAGCCCAGCAGAAGCTCTCTAGCGCGGCGGCAGCCAAGGGCAGATTTCCGGACCAGGGAAGTTTCCGCAGTCAGTTTTTCCGCAGTTTCTTCCAGGCAGGCGGACGGAGAAAGGGAACAAAGGCAACCTGCGGGAAGAAGAAGCGAGTTGTAAAACCGGGAGGGGAGCACTCTCCGTGGGCGGCCGTGAGCCGGTCTGCCCCAATCCGGTTTCTAAATTGGTTCCTCCATATGTGGCACCTGGGTCACTACCTGGTGCCCGGGTCAACCACCCACTTCCCGAGTTTCCCTGCTTTCATTTGGAGTAATTCCATAAGTATCATTGGCTTCTGTCAAACCAGAGATTAACTCCCTTCTACTTAAAAAAATAAAAATAAAAATCCTAGTCTAGAAACAACTCGGGCACCTAACCGAATTTTACATTTATTGGCCCATAAGGTAACCTCATTGAAGAAAAATGGGTCCTGAACTTAACTACATCTGGCACCTCGGTTAGTCTTCGTGGGTCTCCCTAGTATTGCTCCCAATGCAAGACATCGGTCTGGTTAATACAGTAACACCTCTCTGCTCGGTTAAAAGGTCCTTGGAACTGCACACAGTTACAGAAGGACATCTGTGAATTTCCTCTGAGATCTACAACAAAGTATTACTTAGAGCAGTCACTCAGCAGCCTTTTGAAGTTCAGCTCAAGCAGAAAGCTGCTTTTGTTCCAAACTCTCAACATGGAAGAGATCAAACTTTGTCCTGTTCAATCTGAAAGATTTTGGTGGGGGAGGGGGGGCCTGAGGACAGAGGAAGTGGGCAAGGGAATTGTAATATGATATCCCCTGATTTACCTTTGAGGTTTCTTTCTTTCTTTCTTTCTTTCTTTCTTTCTTTCTTTCTTTCTTTCTTTCTTTCTTCTTTCTTTTCTTTTTTCTTTCTTTCTTTCTTTCTTTCTTTCTTTTCTTTCTTTCTGTTTCTCTCTCTCTTTCTCTCTTTCTTTCTTTCTTTTTCTCTCTCTCTTCCTTCCTTCCTTCCTTCCTTCCTACCTTCCTTTCTCCCTTTCCTTCTTTCTCTCTTTCTTTCTCTCCTTCCTTCCCTCTTGCCTTTCTTTCTTTCTTTCTCTCTTTCTTTCTTTCTTTCTTTCTTTCTTTCTTTCTTTCTTTCTTTCTCCCTTTCCTTCTTTCTCTCTTTCTTTCTCTCCTTCCTTCCCTCTTGTCTTTCTTTCTTTCTTTCTCTCTTCCTTCCTTCCTTTCTCTCTTTCTCCCTTTCCTTCTTTCTCTCTTTCTTTCTCTCCTTCCTTCCCTCTTGTCTTTCTTTCTTTCTTTCTCCCTTTCCTTCCCTCTTGTCTTTCTTTCTTTCTTTCTTTCTTTCTTTCTTTCTTTCTCTCTTCCTTCCTTCCTTTCTCTCTTTCTCCCTTTCCTTCTTTCTCTCTTTCTTTCTCTCCTTCCTTCCCTCTTGTCTTTCTTTCTTTCTTTCTCCCTTTCCTTCCCTCTTGTCTTTCTTTCTTTCTTTCTTTCTTTCTTTCTTTCTTTCTTTCTTTCTCTCTTCCTTCCTTCCTTTCTCTCTTTCTCCCTTTCCTTCTTTCTCTCTTTCTTTCTCTCCTTCCTTCCCTCTTTCTTTCTTTCTTTCTTTCTTTCTTTCTCTCTTCCTTCCTTCCTTTCTCTCTTTCTCCCTTTCCTTCTTTCTCTCTTTCTTTCTCTCCTTCCTTCCCTCTTTTCTTTCTTTCTTTCTTTCTTTCTTTCTTTCCTTCTTTCTTTCTTTCTTTCTTTCTTTCTTTCTTTCTTTCTTTCTTTCTTTCTTTCTTCCTTCCTTCCTTCCTTTCTTTCTCCCTTTCCTTCTCTCTCTCTCTCTCTCTCTCTCTCTCTCTCTCTCTCTCTCTCTCTCTCTCTCTCTCTCTCTCTCTCTCTCTCTCTCTCTCTCTCTCTCTTTTTCTTTATCACAAAACAGTTGCTCTTACTTAGATTTGGGTCTTTAGTAGCCCTGACACTCCTTGGCATAAATACTCAAATCTGTGTGTTGCCACAAGCTGTAATAAAGCTTTGAGTCCTAGGAAAAGAGTGACTTTTCTTTTTCTTTTACAATAAAAAAAGTAGCATTCTTAGCACATTAGGATACTACAGAATCTCAGAATATTAGATCAGGAAATTATCTTAGAAACCACTTAAACTTCCTCTTTTCAGCCCTTTATGTCTAAGCTGAATTTGTGTATATCTCTATCTTTATCTATGTCTACATACATCTCTCATTTATATAGCTTTTAGGTTTGTAAAAATCTCATTTGTTCTTCACAGTAACCCTATACTTGACATAGGTATTTTTATCAACATTTTGCAGAGGGAGAGTCTGAGGTTGACAGATGAAGTAGACAGGCAGTGTGGTGCAATGGACAGAGCTCTGGATTTAGAAGCAGTGCTTTGGGGTATGAATCCTGTTTTTGCAGCTGTGGATCACTCTGGGCCTCAATTGTAAAATGAGGGGCTTAGACTGGATGACCTGAAAGATTCCTTTAAGCTCTAAATCTATGATCCTATGATTTGCCCACAGTCACAACTCCTGAGCGTTAGAGGCAAGGGCGAGAACATGTTAGGCTTCTAACTCCATTGCATGAGAACACACTGCCTCATCTCTGCTATATTTTTATTACTTTGTAAGGAAGGATGAGTTTAGGAGTGTGTCAGCTAGATAGTGCATTGGGTAACCCTCAGGAATATTAGAGTTCAAATCCATCCTCAGTCACTTAGTAGCTAGCTAACACTGAACAAGTCACTTAACATCTGCCTACCTTAGTTTCTTCAACTATAAAATGGGACAATAGCATCTAACTTCCTGGGTTATTGAGGGCATAAAATGAGATATTTGTAAAATGCTTTGCAAACCTCAACGTGTTATATAAATGCTAGATAGTATTATTGCTATTATTATTATTCTTGTCAAGTAGAACTCGGTAATGGTTCAATTAATATCTGCTGCTGTTGTTCAGTTGTGTTGACTCTTCATGACCCCAAACCTCGGGACAAGGCTGAGGAACCCAGAATGACATGATTTTACAGGAATGTGTGGTGAAAGGTCTGTGTCATTTAAAGGATTATTAGTCCATTCCAGAGATCACAGGATCCTAGGATTTAGAGCTGGGAGGGACCCTTCAAGGCTATCTAACTTAACCCTCTCATTTTACAGCTAAGGAAACTGAGACTCAAAGATGTCATATGATTTGCCCAGAATCACACAGCTAGCATTAGAGGTGGGATCAGATCAAGACTTACTAAGTCAGGAGCTCTCGATTATTGCACCATAACAGCTCTATCTTTGGCATGAAAGTTTTATATACATGGGAAATTAGCTGTTGATGTCCTTTCCATTGTTGACTTTCTTTTCTATTTCTATCAGATCTATTTCCCCTCACCCTTTTGGTATCTTCATCTCCTTTGGATACTTTGGATGTTGACTCCTCCTCATGACATGCATGAATCTTCTCCATATGATTCAAAAGTCTTAGTGCAGTTTTAAGCTTTTAGAAACAGAAAACTGCACTGAAACTTTTGAGACAACCTGTATCTACTTAATCCAATCCCACTGCTTTTTTTTTTTTGGTCTTTGTCTCTAGTATTATTTTTCTTTGTAAGGTCCCATTTACAACATGAGTATCCTGTTCAAAATATATACTTAATGCTTCAGTAAGCACCAGTTTTATTTCAGAATAGTCCCTAACTACAGTTTTGCTTCAGGTAGGAGGATTTCAGGGTTTTCTGGATTCAATCCCAGTTATTAACAGCATCACGAATGAAGTGATTCAAGTTAATGAAAATTTAAAAAATTAAATTCACCATTGAAAATATTTTAAAATTTTGTGTGCAGCTTTCCTTCTCTCCCCAAAATAAGCCACTAACAACCCTTCTTTAATATATCATTTTGGCATGGAGGTAACTCAGCTCTTCTTGCTATGCCAATATCCACACAAACTCCAGAAAGTCCAACCAAGCTAGGAAGGCTTTGACCAGCCTGCCTAGAGACTGCTTCTAGGAATCAGCCTTAGTAAGGGTAGGAGAGGTGCATTCCCAGAGCACTGGCTTCCATAGATACTGTTTCACCCACAGCAATTCATGAAAACTCTTTAGTAAATCTTGGAGTCTTTGGAATTTTGAGTTGAGATCTGTATGGATAGAAGAGTATTCATCCAGATGTTTCACAGATCTTGTGAAAGAAGAAAGAGTAAAATTCCATTTTGCTTTTTTCAGCTTTGATGAATTAACAGCTATTTACTGAACTTTTAATATATAATCAGGACTGTGTTAAGTACTGAGGGGGATACAAAAAAAGTACAGACACAGTCAAGTCTTCTTGGAGCTCAAATTTCAAGAAGGAGCCTTAAAATTGGAAGAGGAAACTGATAATCAGCTGTAAACTACGTGCTACCAGTCAATATTAGTCAGATTGCATATTTGCACTTGAGGAGTACTTCCTGCACACAGTGCCTTAAGGAGTGATTTTTATGGTGTAAATTTCAGCCACCTGGGGAGACAGAGATAATTTCAGGCATGGGCTTTTTGGTACCCTTCAAATTACATGCTATGAATGGGGCCAGAAGTGTCTGGGTCTTCTGACTCTCAGCTGTCATTATTCTATACGAAGAACTAAAGATATAATGAGATCATCTGGCTCAGCCTTCCAGTAAGATAATAGTAGATCTAGCAGGGAGTAAGAGGTTTCACACTGTGGACTAGCCCTTCTCTCTGATTTCTCTTTCATAGATTACCAGCACAGTGACATTATTGTTCTGCTGATAATTAAATATAGAACAGATAAGAAGCAATAATTTTTATGTTTTGTTATCCATTTATGGTGGCACATATTCTGTTAACTCTCTTAAAATTTGAAAGCTACAAAGCTTCCATTTAAGTAAAGTACTAATCTAGGAGGCAGCCAGGTGGCTGAATGGATAGAGCACTGAGCATGGAGTCAGAATGACCTGAATTAAAATCTAGCCTCAGACACTTACTAGCTATGTGACCTTGGGCAAGTCACTTAACCTCTATTTGCTTTAATCCACTGGAGAAGGAAATTGCAAACCACTCCAGCATCTTTGCCAAGAAAACCCCATGAACTGTATTGACATGCTATGGGGCAGAACTACTAACAACAACAACTAATCCAGAGAGCAAACTTCTAGAAATCTTGGTGGTAGTATCAATATGTACTAAATAGCTACTAATAAAGGCTCAAATGATAAATTTGGGTGTTTTCCTAAAAAAAAAGTAAACAAAATTCTGATTTTTCCTTTATCCTCCAAACCCAATGATTGATGTGATTTGGTTTAGTTTAAGCATAGAGCTAATGAGGTCCTCAGCTTAAGGACTTTATCTCCATATAAATGAGTTATTTTCATTTTTTTTTTCAGCTGCCAAAGACTGCAACTCTGGGCATGCAAATACATACCACTGGTCACTGTAAGGACACACAACCTTACAGATGGAGTAGATTTTTATCATGACTGATAAGCCAAGATCTACGAAGTATTTGTCTTAATCCGGGCCCAGGATGAACTGATCTCTAAAAGACACTGACTGATGTTCTAAAGCCTCCCTGGTAAAATGCATTAACCCATCCTGAACTTGATGCTTACTCCTGTCCTCAGATCTCTGTACTACACCAGTCTCCAGATGGTTCTAGCTTCTGCAGCCATCCTTTCGTTTTGCTAAACCCAAATTGTCCTGAGTTTTAATCAAGGGCATTTGTTTACAGGAAAAATAGTAAACTCACAGATTGTATAGAGGGTATAAGGACAATAAGAGTACTAATAAAGCATTCCTCTGGTGCAATAACTGGAGCCTCTCAAGCTTTTAAATGCATTTTGGTTTTTGAGGCCTACCATGTGGTGTCACCTGATAGCTCATGGACTCTCTCACCATAACCTAGAAAGGACTTAAGAGCCACCTTTCTGGGCTCCTGCTCTCCTAGGGCCTCTTTTTTTCTAATAGCTACTTTTTCTTCAGGGATAAAAGGTCCAGCTTAGACTTTGCCCAGCTTCTGCCATTCTTTGTGTGGTCCATTAATAGCACCATGCCCCTGGCCAATAAGTAAAGCTTGCCTTTTACCTGGCTGTGTCTTGGCACTACCCCTGCATCCCTACATCTCTTCTCTCAACAAGTAAGCCACCTTAGAACACCTATACATCATAGAGATTATAGTCAATAACCCACCATTAAAAATACCCTCAAAGTTTATTGAAAAATGTCTTCTCCAGGTCACGTAAGCAAATTTGTACAGAACAGTTTAGATATGCCCCCCAAGATCTCTTCCCTCAGTATACCTGCCCTACTAAAAGTAAGACTGAAACATAATTTTGATATACAAAGTATAGCACATTTTTATGGCTTATTTAGGGATTTATTATAAAAAGAATCATCCTATGACCATAGCTCTAGAGCCGGAAGGAACCTTCCGAAGTTATCTAGTCTAACCCTTTCATTGAACAGATGAAGAAGCTGACCCTCAATGAGATTAAGTGATTTGCCCAACATCCAAGTTTGGCTGTTCACCTTATAATAAAATCTTGCTCCCCAGCAACCAACAATCAGAAAGCTTTTTGTCCAGTTTTCTCCGGGAGTAACTTTTTGTTGACATTACTTAGGGGAATCAGAGATAAGGCCTTTTGTTCTAAGAATTCTGGTCTTGGGTCCATGATATTTCTCCTTTATGTTTCCTCTAGCACCCCTTCCCAACAATGTTCTTTGTAACACAGCATACATACCCTGGGCTGCTGAGGCTTCAAAAGCAACTTCATATGCTATACATAGTTTTTGGAAGGCACAAATGGTTTAGCCACAAGTCCAGTTTCATTACTCATTTTCATTTTATAAAACAAATAGAAATCTTTTGAGAAAAGGCAGAGTGTTATTATTGGAGAGAGACAGTGTGGTATGGTAGGGAAACCAACATAGGGTCAGAAGAGGGTCAGCTCCAGTTCTGGCTTTTCTACTGGCTCTCCCACCTGCAAAGTGCTTTACATACTCATTTGATCTTCACAACTACCCGTGGAGGAAGGTGCTAGCATTATCCTCATTCTGCAAATGAAGAAACTGAGGCTAAGAAAGACTAAGTGACCAGCCTCCGAATCACATCGCTAGTGTCTGAAACAGGATTTGAACTCAGATCTTCCTGATTCCAAGTCCAGAACTCTAGTCACTATATCACCCTATATCCATATTGCTGTTTATTAATATCATTTGTTCCCCACACAACTAAGAATCACAATATAGGACAGCTACAAATGACTTTTGGAGATCAAACCCTTTTATTCTCACAGATCAGGGATGTGAGGTTACTTGCTCAAGGTCACACAACTGTTAGGTAAGTGACTGAGCTAGGACTTGATCCAAGGTCTTCTGCCTCTCAAGTCCAGTGTTCCAAGCTTTCTCTCCATTCTCCAGGCCTGGGTCATTTATGAAGTTAATGTTTACTTATTTAAACATTATACATTAGATCTAAAAATTGAACTCTGAATCATAAGCAATCTTTCAGTTACTCAGTTAACTTCAATTTTATCAGAAGTAGTAAAAGGAAATTTTATGAACATAGTTCTATCTAGACAGAAGCATTCTTGGGTGTTTGGTTTGACCTTTGGGTCATATGTACAGTCAAACAAAAAAAAAGTGAGGTCTATGACCTTTAGTTATCTTGGGTATAGCCTTTAACCTCACCAGGCATAAGTTAATAATGATAAAGATCATTTTAACAATAATGTCAAAACTTGGTGTTTCTGTAATGCAGGATTTCGGGTGTTCACAGTATTTCCTTGGTCATAACAATCCCTTCTTTGTTCTTTCTGAAAGGTGTTATAAGGTCCAAAGATTCTTCTAAAACAAATAGACATCTCTTGAAAAAAGGCAGAGTATTAAAACAAAAAGAGACAGTGAGGTGTGGTACAGGGGAATCAGCAAGAAATCAGAAGCTCCGGGCCTCAAATTTTGGCTTTCCCATCTACTCACTATATCTTTGATTTAGAGCAAGTAATTTAACTCAAAGGATGATATGTCTAGAGCTGGAAGAGACGTAACATGTCAGTTACTCCTAGCTCATCTTTTTGTAGAAAAGGAAATTATATCCCAATGAGGTTAAATGACTTGTCTAATGTCACAGTGGTCATAAATATCAGAGATGGGGTTTAAATTGAGGTCCACTGGAAATATGTTGTACATGATTTCATATGTATAATTGATATCCCATTTCTTGCCTTCTCAATGACTGAGGAAGGGGTGGGAGGGGTGGGGGAAAATTTGGAACTCAAAATTAAAAAAAAATGAATGTGAAAAATAAATAATTTTTAAAAATAGAATGTAAGCTCCTTGAGGGCTGGGACTATTTTTTTCTTTTTGTTTATATTTGTATTCCCAGTACTTAGCACAGAGCTTGGTACATAGAACATAATAATACTTGTTTACTCAGTGACTGGCTGCTAGATACTGGGGGAGTTACAAAGTTTAAGTAAGATGGTTCCCTTTGGGAACTTATATTCTAGTAGAGATACAAGACATACCCACAAATAACTATCACACAAAGCATGTCAAGGACATAAAAGGGAGGCAATCCTAGTGCTAGGTAAATTCACCTTGGGAGGAGTTCATCAATGACTGGGGGTAGGGAGAGCAGGGACAGTTTTCTGAAGTAGACAGCATTTGAATTGGGCTTTAAAAAATAGGTAGGAATTCAGCATTGAAGGAAGAGGAAAAGAGGAAGACATTTTAGTCACAGGAAACAGTGTGAGCAAAGTCAGGGTCTTAATAAACACTGTAGAGGAAAGTGGGGAGTATGGAGGCAGTGATCCATTTGAAAATGTGGAGGACAATAGTAGGAAGGCTGGATTTTTTCCAAGGAAGAATTGTGTTATACAGGGAGTATCTTTTGCCTCTTTTTGTATTCACGTGCTTAGCACATAGTAGTTGATTAATAAATGTTTATTGATTGACTTCAAGATTGGCCCACAACAGATTCCAGTAGGAGTTGAAAAAATTATCAGCCTGCTTACTCAAAAAAAAAAAAACCTGAGTAGTTTCCTCATAACAGTAATACAATGCAGTATATTGTTTTCAAAAAACCTTTTTTTTGTTTGAGCAACAAATCAGTATGAAATAATGCATATTTACGTAATACCTCTTTTCCATCCTGCCAACCCCAAGAGGATAAGTGATTGACCCAAGAGCAGGCTGCTAGGAGCAGAGTAATGAATGGGACACTGTTCTCTTTCCCCAACTGCTACCCACCCAGGATCACAGAATCTCCAAGTTGGAAGGGTACACAAAGGCCTTTCCACAAAAGTCTAGCCCAGAGCTGGAAAAAAATACCTACTACAACATTTCCAATGAGTTGGTCAACCTAGATTGACTTGAAGACCTCCAGAGAGAGAGGGGACCCACTGTCTCTTGAGGCTGGCCATTCCACTTTGGAACAGCTCAAATTATTGGGAATTGTTGTGTTCCATTGAACTGAAATCTGCCTGTCTTCAGCTTCCTCCCATTTCTCCTTTAAAAATGCTTGAAGACAACAATTGTGTCCCTTCCCAAGCCTTCTTTTCTTCAGGCTAAATGTTCTCAGTTTCTTCAGTATTTTTACAGTATTTTATACTGTAAGCATGGGAAGCCAGTGAGTTTTAAGCAAGGGATGGTGTAAAGAATGGTGGGGAGAAGGAAAAGATGGAGGCAAGGAGACCAGTTAGTAGATTATGAAATAGTCTCTATGAAAGATAATGAGGACCCAACCTGGGGTGATAGCAAGATGAACAGAGAGAAGGGAACAAGATAAGAAAGATGCTGAAGTAGAATTAACAAGACTTGGAACTTAGTTATATAGCAGGGGTAGGGGAAAGGGAGGAAGAGGGAAAGAAGGAAAAAGGAAGATGTGGGAAAGAAGAGCTAGAGACAATTGGAATATTGTTCTATTCTCCTTTTGAAACATCTCACTTGCTTACTAAAGCCTTAAATCAGAGATTCTTAAACTGGGGTCTCCAGATTGAATAGATTTTAAGGGTTCTGTTGGTGGGAAAAAATTTACATCTTTATTTTTCACTAACTTCTAACTGAAATTTAGTGTTTCCTTCACTTATGAATGTAGACAATAAACATTATTCTGAGAAGTGATTCAGTCTTCACCAGACTGACAAAGGGGTCCATGCTGCACAAAAAAGGTAAGAATCCCTGCCTTAAATTCTCCAACACTGGACATCACCTTCCATTGGATAGGTGAGAGTGAAAAGGCAAATGACAGTTTAAGGCAACACTTGGCCTAAAGGTAATTTACAATAAAGTATAATCATTCAGTCACTCAATCAGTAGGTAAAGATGACAGAGATGAGATCTTTTACCTCTTAACCTGTATTCTAACTGAAAGGGCGGTTTCTCTTTCTATGTATGGAACAGGCTATTGTCCTCCTTCTCTCCATTCCTGAAATGCAGTCTTCAGGTCTATCTTTCACATTCCTCAACCTCTTTCAAGGCTCATCTGAGGTGCTAAGTTTAAGTGCCTCCCCTGTGGAGCCTTTACAGATCATTGACCCTTCCCCATTAGTGTTCTCTCCTTTTCAAAATTTTCTAGAGTACTTTGGATCTCTCTTTTGTCCCCATTTATCCCTATCTAGTTTTACATTTATTTGTGTTGTAACTCCTTCTACCCACCCTCCATTAGTATGTACTTTATTTTTTATCTTTATATCCTCAACAAATACATAGCTAGCACATATTAAGTGATTAATAAATGTTTGTGGAATATCTCTTTAAATGGAGGAGAGAGGTGGGGAGGTAGTAGGTGTTTGAGTGGAGGAGGGGGGTAACCTCTGAATGAGGGAAAGGGTACAGAAAGGAGAAGTTATAGCCTGGGGATGGTTAAGGAAGAATTCTCCAACTTCATCATCTTTTCCAAGCCAGCCTGTTTAGCTAGAAGTTGGGCATATATATTCTGGCCTGCCACAGTTTTATACACACACACACACACACACACACACACATATATGTGTGTGTGTGTGTATATATATATATATATATATATATACACATATGTGTGTGTGTGTGTGTGTGTGTAATGGAAATGTATTTATACATTTATATATACATGTATACACATTTATGTATACCCACATCTATTTATGTCCAAATACATAAAATCAATAATTATTTCAATATAATTGGTTTTTGTTGCAATCCTGTGTATTTCATTCTCTAGGCATTTAAAACATTTTTCTGAGAAGGATTCACCTGACTGACAAAAGGGTCCATGACACCAAAAGGTTACTATCCCTTGCCTAGTCCAAAATGAGGAAACTAAGGATGGGAAAATGAAAATAGCTACCCAAGGTCATGTAATTTCAGAGTTGGGATTAGAACAAAGGCCTCCTCTGACATTATGCCATACTTCCTGTCTTATTGGCTCCTCTTTGCTAACACATGATCTTGGGCACTTAGTAAATGCTGGTTCACTGACTGACTGACTTCCTATGATAGCCAATATTCTCTTAACACAGGTGGCCTCATTCTGGAGGAGCTTGATTTCTCATGGATTCCTTAATGGGACTAATTATGTTTGTGCACACATAATATAGGGTCCCAAAAGTCTTAGAGCAGCTTTAAGCTACTAAAGCAAAAAAACAAAAAAACTGCACTAAGACTTTTAGGACACCTTGTATATCCCTATACACTCATACTTAGGTACATAAAAGGAATCTGCTCTGATAGAGACTTCTTTGCCTATTCTTCAAAGACTACTAGAGAGAACCACAGGGCAGCCACCTTTATGGCAGGTGCAATTTTATGTCTCTCTCACACTTCCTTCTAGAATGTGTGTGGCCATAAAGCAAGCCTGAGGCATTTCCATATCAAACAAAGAGGAGCCAGGAAAATGCCCCTCATCAACATAAAAGGACTTTTTGTAGTGGTTTGTGTTCCTAACAAAAATCAGCAAATCTTTCCCAACAATAGGTGAGTCTGGAAACAATGGTATTGAAGAGAACAAAGGGGCTCATCAAGAGCCTGACCTCCACTCAGCGCCAATACCTTCACCAGGCCAGCTAGCTGGCTAAGAGGCCACAAGAGAAGCCAGCGAGCACACCTGCCTGCCATCCATCCAGATGCTCCTACCAGAAATGCATTCCAGTGCTCACCGTGGGGCTCCTGCAGCTGCTCAGACAGCTAGCCTGGGCACGGTAGTAAACTCAATGTTAGGGCACACAGGTGGCTCCCATGTTTATAGCGATCTGATACTGGGGGAGTTGTCAGTCATAAAAGCTACCTCTTTTCTTCATCTTAAGCCACCCTGAAGTTGTAGGGAGAACTTCCAAAGAAAAAGGCAAAATTCCAGTAGTATTAATCCAAATTGTTGATTGTTTGCCCTGCTCATAATCAGTGCCGATTCAAGATTGCAAATTTAAAAGTATACTTGATTGTAAAGCAATTAAAAAAAACCTATTTCTGGAAAAACTAGCTTACTTTACATTTTATCGTATTCTAATTTGTTACTTGCTCCGAGGGCTTCTGTTAATTAGTCATGTGAAAGATGAACACATAAATGATGTTGGACACTGTAGCTTCCTAAGGGGGTAGTACACCTTAGTTTAATATGCAGGGAAGAGAACAAGCATTTATTAAGTACCTACTATATGCCAAGGACCACACTTTACAAATATTATTTCATTCTTACAACAACTCTGTGAGGTAGGTGCTATTAAGATCTCTATTTTACAGTTGAGGAAACTGAGGCAGACAAAGGTTAAATGAATTGTCCAGGGTTACACAGCTAGTAAAGGTCTGAGGCTGGATTTGAACTCACGTCCTCCTGACTCCAAGGCTAGCACTCTACTGTGCCACCCTAGCTGGTAGCACTACTAGTGCTATATTAGATGTTCTAAGCTGGAAATACCCGCATTTGGCAAATGTCATTTAAGATGTCAAAGTCCCACTCTTCTGATTAGAACCCATGTAGAGTTCTGTGCTCAGTTTGGCAAACTGGATTATATCCAGAGGAGGGTCATCAGGATGGTGAAAAGTCTGAAAATCAATTCCATATAAATGAACAGTTGTGGGGATATTTACCCTGGAGGAGAGAAGACTTAGGGGTGACATGACTGTTGATTTCAAACATTTGAAGAGCTATTATATTGGAAAGAATTAAACTTGCTCTGCTTGGATGATTTCAGAAAACCCTGCAAAGACTTACATGAACTGATACAAAGTGCAGTGAGCAAAACCAGAAGAACCTTGTACACAGTAACAGCAATATTGTTCCATGAAGAACTCTGAATGACTTAGCTATTCTCAGCTATAACCAAGACAATCCCACAGGACTAATGAAGCGTACTATCCACCTTCAGAGAAAGAACTGATATTGTTTGAATACAGACTGAAGCATACTATTTTGTACTTTCTTTCATTCTTTTTCTTTTATTCGAGTCTTCTTGTACAAAATGACTAATATGGAAATTGTTTTACATGATTTTAAATGTTTTACATGGTTACACATGTATAGTCTACATGTGATTGCTTATCATTTCAGGAAGCGGTGAGGGGAGGAAGGAAGGGAAGGGATTGAATTTGGAACTCAAAACAGAAAAAAACAAATGTCTAAAAATTGTTTTAACATATAATTGTAGGAAAAAAACTATATATATATATATATATATATATATATACATATATATATAAACTTGCTTTGCTTCCCTTCAGAAGACAGAACTAGGAGAAAAAGATGGGAGTTTCAAAGGGGTAAGACTTCAGCTCATATAGAGAAAGACTTGCTAACAATCAGAGGTATTTCAAAAGGAAATGAGGGTATCTTTCATTCAAGGGAATGAAGACCTAAGAATGAGGGAGGGCAAGGAGGGCAGGTCAGAAAGAGAGGGACTGGAGGCAAAGGAGAAAGAGAAGGACTCTAGAAAGAAGAAGAAAGGGAGTTGGAAGACAGGGTAATAAAGGCAAGTTGATAAGAGGTAAGTAAGAAGTAAGTGAGGGCAGGAAAGAGAAACTAGCTCAAAGAGCTAACCAAGGGACAAGGTACTAAGGGGGAGGGCAGGGGGACAGAAAGTATAGAGAGCAGGAAGAGTTGTGTTACCTTTAGTTATTGTTGTTGGGGTGGGGAAGGGAGGACAGCTAGGTGGCTCAGTGGATAGAGTGCTGGGCATGAAGTCAGGAAGACACATCTTCCTGAGTTCAAATCTAGCCTCACACACTTACTAGCTGTGTGACCCTGAGCAAGTCACTTAATCCTGTTTACCTCAGTTTTGTCATCTGTCAAATGAGCTGGAGGAGGAAATGGAAAACCACTCCAGTACCTTTGTCAAGAAAATCCCAATTGGGGTCAAGAAGTGTCAGACATGACTGAACAACAACAACTAGGATTTCACTTCCAGAAATTATAGAGAGCAGGAAGAATTGTGTAATCACCTATACTGAGTGACAAGGAGGCTCTTCTTGCCAAGGCCAACGTCTCTATAGATATCCTTGATGCCATTCCCTTCCATTTCATTATCATCCCTTATATCTACTCCCTTTTTCAGCCAAACTTCTTGAAAAATGTGCATACATTTGTTGCTTCCACTTCTTCTCCTCTCATTCCTCAACCTTTTCCAATCTCATCACTTAATTGATTTTTCCGCAGTTAACCACTCTATATAGCCAAATATGATGCTCTTTTCTCAGTCCTTTTCCCTCAGCATCTATTTGCTGCATTTGACACTTTTGACCATCCTCTCCTGAATTCTCTTTATTCTCTGACTTTTCACAATACTACTCTTTCCTGGTTCTCCTCCTACCTGTCTAAACACTTTGTTATTCTCTTTTCCTGGCTCATCATTTATATCATGCCCTCTAACAATGGATGTACCAGTGGATCTGTCCTGGGTTCTTTCTTTTCTTTTTACTTTCTCTCTCTCTAGTGAGAGAGCATTAGCAACCCTGGGTTTATCATCTCTATGCTAATGACTCAGATTAACATATTGAGTTCCAATCCAGGGGTGGGAAACCTGCAGCCTTGAGGCCATATGTGGCCTTCTAGGTCCTTGTGTGCAGCCTTTTAACTGAGTTCAAATTTTACAGAACAAATCCTTTTATTAAGGGAATTTGTTCAGTGACGTTTGGATTCAATCAAAGGGCCACACATGAGGACCTAGAGGGCCACATGTGGCCTTGAGGCTTCAGGTTCCCCACTCCTGTGTGACCAAAACAGCAATCACATGTTACCAGTTGCCTACTGGATATTTTAAGCTGGGTATCTTGGAGCTATCTCAAATTCAACATGTCCAAAACAAAATTCTTTATCTATCCCTTAAAATCCACCCCTCTTCCAAACTTCCCTATTTTGTTCAAAGCTTCCATTGTTCTAGTCTTCCAGGTTCACAATATAGGCATTAGCCTTGCCTCTATACTGTCTCTTAACCCATATATCTAGTAAGTTGCCAAATCTCGTGGTTTCTACCTCTATAACATTTCTCACATCCTGTCCCTGCTCTGATATCTAATACATTAGTTCAAGCCCTAATCAAGTCTCACCTAGATGATCAAAATGGCCTCTTAATTCATCTCCGTGCCTCTCCAAGTCTCTCCCTGTGCCAGTCCATTTTATATGCTGATGTCCAAGTAATCTTTCTTAAACGCAGATCTGACCATGTAACTCCTCTACTCAATTAACTACCATAGCTCTCTATTGCATCTAAGATAAAATTTAAACTTTTTTAGTTTTTAAATCACTTCACAACAAGGTCTCAACCTATCTTCCTAGTTTCATTGTACATTGCTCTTCCTCCCACACTCTACAATCCAAGTAACCTGGCCTTTTTTCCATTGTTGTCCCCTAGCATTCTGTCATCCCTCTCCATGCCTTTTCACTGGCCGTTCCCCCATGCCTCATAGACTCCTTGTCCTTCAAGATGAAGCTCAGGCATCACCTTCTACATGTAGTCTTTCCAGACTGCTATAAGCGCTAGTGCCCAAAGTATCTTGTATTTAATTACTTTGTAATTATTCTTTTAATATTTATTACACATGTCCTTATATGCGTACTTGTTGTATTTTATAGAACATAAGGTTCTTCAGAGTAAGGAGTGTTTCATTCTTTGTTTTTGTTTCTGCAGTGCCTGGCACCTGGCAGATGATTAATAAATGCTTGTTAATAGTGTTTAATGTTCAGATTTCTCTTAAAAATTTTTAATATTTTATTTATTTTTCCAACTACATGTAAAAATAATTTTTAACATTATTTTTTAAAAAATTGAGTTCCAAATTCTCTCCCTCCCCTTCCCCTTTTTTGGGAAAGCAAGCCATTCAATATACACATGCAGTCATGCAAAATATATTTCCATATTAGTTATGTGGCAGATGAAAACACAGGCCAAAAAACTCCAAGAAAAATTAAGTAAAGAAATGCTTTGATCTGTATTTAGACTTCATCAGTTCGTTCTCCAGAAGTGGAGAGAATTTTTCATCCTAAATTCTTCAGAATCATTTTGTATCATTATATTGCTGAGAAGAGCTAAGCTATTCACAGTTGATCATCGTACAATATTACTGTTACTATATATATATATATATATATATATATATATATATATATATATATATATATATATATATATATATATATATATAAAATGTTCTCTTGATTCTGCTCCTTTCACTTTACATCAGTTCATATAAGTCTTCCCAGGTTTTTCTGACATCATCTTGTTCATCATTTCTGATAGTGCAATAGTATTCCATCACAATCATATACCACAACTTGTTCAGCATCCTCTCAATATCCAATTCTTTGCCACTGCAAAAAGAGTTGCTATAAATATTTTTGTACATACTGATCCTTTTTTTTCTCATCTCTTTGGGGTATAGACCTACTATTGCTGGGTCAAAGGGTATGCACAGTTTGATTGCCCTTTGGGCATATTTCAAAATTGATTTCCAGAATGGTTGGATCAGTTCACAACTCCACCACCAGTGCATTAGTGTCCCAACTTTTCAACATTCCCTTCAACATTTGTGATTTTCTTTTTTCTGTCATATTAGCCAATGAGGTGGTACCTCGAAGTTGTTTTATTTGTATTTCTCTAATCAATAGCGATTTAAAGCATCTATTTTTTTTGGTATAACTATAGATTTTATTTATTCTTCCAAAAACTGCTTGTTTATATCCTTTGACCATTTATCAATTGGGGAATGCCTTATCTTCTTATAAATTTGACTCATTTCTCTATATATTTGAGAAATGAGGCCTTTATCAGAGTAACTTGCTGTAAAATTTCTCCACCCCCCCGCCCCAAGTTTTCTGCTTTCCTTCTAATCTTGGCTGCATTGGATTTGCTTGTGCAAAACCTTTTTAATTTAATGTAATCAAAATTATCCATTTTATATTATGCTTTCTGTCTCTTGTTTGGTCATAAATGTTTCCTTTATCCATAGACTTGACAGGTAAACAATTCCATACTCCCCTAATTTGCTCATGATATTACACTTTATGTTTTAATTATATGCCTATTATGATTTTATCTCAGTATAAGACATAAGACGTTGGTCTATACTTAGTTTCTGCCGAACTGCTTCCCAGTTTTTCCAGCAGCTTTTGCCAAATAGTGAGTTCTTGTCTCATGAGCTTGGATGTTTGCATTTATCAAATACTAGATTACTATGGTCATTAACTATTGTGTCTTGTGTACCTAATCAATTGAACTGATCTACCATTCTATTTCTCTGTTGTTGTTGTTTAGTGGTGTTCCCCTCTTTGTGACCCCACTTGGGTTTTTCTTGGTAAAGATACTGGAGTGGTTTCCCATTTCCTTCTCCAGCTCATTTTACAGATGAGGAAACTGAGGTAAACAGGGTTAAGTGACTAGCCCAAGGTCACACAGATAATAAGTGTCTGAGGTCAAATTTGAACCTAGGCCTTCCTGACTTCAGGCCTGGCACCCTATCCACTGCACCTAAAACAAAAGATATTGCCAGAAGGAAACTAGAAAGTAGCACTAAAGAAGACCTTACAGGTGATATTTTCATCACTGCTACTGATTGAAGGCAAGAAGCAACATTAGATTTGGGAAGATAATAAGATAGTGCTTGAGAAAAATTTGGATTTCGAGACCATGGCTTCAAAATATAGAAGTAACATGGTTTTGCACAGAGATGGAATGCACCAAAGGGCCAGTATGAATGCACATGCCTCAGTTCTTGTAAATCACATTAAAAAGGGCTTTCTAATGAAAAGCAGAGAAAAAACACCACCTATATATCTACCAAACTGGATACCATAAAAAGTGCTATACTATAGGAAGAAAAAACAACTGTTGGAACACTCAGAAATTCATAAGACAAAAATTCAAGAAAGAATCTAACAAGAAAACTCATGACTTCAGATATATAAATTCATAAAACGTGGGTAACAAGAACTATGAGTCAGAGTTACTAATATAAAGAATAAAATTTAATCTCACAGGTAACACTGAGACTTGGTGGCATGAGACCCATTGACTGGGATGTTGCTCTGTGGGGGCAAACGTTATTCAAAAGGAACAGAATGGGTAAAAGAACAGAGATAGAGGTGAGAAAAGGAAGAGCACCATTATAAATTAAGAAGCAATTTGGAATTATATTAAGAAAGAAACTAAAATGTGTGTATATATATATATATATATATATGCACACACATATACATATATACACACATATATACATATACATATGCATGTGTGTGTATATATATATACATACATACATACATATATATATATATATGTATGTATGTATACTCTTTGAAACGGAGATTCCACTGCTTGGCACATATCTCAAGGAGGCAAATGATAAAAAGAGAAAGGTTCAATTTTCACCAAAGTGTTTATAACAGCATTTTGTTTGTGTGGTAGCAAAGAATAAGAAACAAAACATGTCCACTGATCGATGAGTGTCTCAACAAATTCAATGGATGCAATAAAATATTCATGTGCTATAAGAAGTGATGAATGTGATTGATACAGGGATGTATGAGAAGACTTATATGAACTGATGAAAAGTAAAATAAATACAATCAGAAAAATAATACATATAATGTAAATGGAAAGAAGAACAATACAACAATCTACAAAATTATAATGACCAAGCTTGTCCCCAAAGAAGAGATAGGAGAATTTACCACGTGCTGTTTTTTGCAAAGCTGCACTAAGGGTGTTGAACACTATATATAAAGTCAGACTTGGTTGACATATTGGTTAGTTTTACTGATCTCTTTTTTTTTTCATCTTTCTTATTTTTATAAAGGATGGCTTTCTGAAAGGAGGAAGGAGAGATATATTGGGAAGTGTGGATGATGTAAAAACTAAAGCTATCAATACAGATATTAAAAAAGAAGAGATACTTATGTGAGAATAACAAGGAACCAGAGATAGGAAGCAGTGGGGAGAGCATTTTGGTATAGAAACACTGAGGTAGGAAAAGAAGTGATCGTTGTCATTGGAGAATACTACAAACCAAAAAGAAGAGCTAGATAAGGAGTGTGGGACACAGACTACAAACTGGGAATGGTTTAGAAGCAAACAGGAACTTCAGTAGAGCCAATATTTTCTGGAGCTCTTCCTTTTCCTTCCTGAAATCAGAGCTGCAAATAATTTTGAATTTTATTAATGATAATTTCCTTCTCCAGAAAGTAGAGGAACCAACAAGGGAAAGTATATCATGTTCACCAATAAGAAGGGATTAGTTGCTGGGGATGAAATGGTTGGATTTTGGGGAGGAAGGGATAACTCCATCTTAGAAGTTGTGACACAGAAGAGGAAATTGGGCATAGTCTGATGTATACTCTTATATTTGCAGAGAGCAAATTTCAAACAGAAAAAAACAAGGAGAATTCCATGTACTAAAATTTTGCAGTACAGTCAGTATAGGAGGTTTGGAAAACTTTTGGGAATGAAATGCTGAAGACACAAGAAATAATAGGGAAGAAGAAAAAAGGTGCATATGGATGCACAGGGGACTCACAAACCAATTTAGATTTTTAAAAAGGTATAAACAGAAACTAGAAACAAGGGAACGTGTTGGAGGATGGGTATAAAAGTGTGAGTCAGAGGGAAAGGATCTACACATATAAAAATACGTACAGCAGCTCTTTTTGCAGAGGCAAAGAATTGGAATGAGGGGGGTATTCGTCAGTTGGGGAATGGCTAAATGAATTATGGTATATGAATGTGATGGAATATTATTGGGCTGTAAAAAATGATGACAGGACAGTTGGCGAATTCTATGAACTGATGAAGAGTGAAGCAAGCAGAATCAGAAGAACAATTTATGCAATAACAACAGTATCATAAAGTCAAGCACCTTTGAAAGATTTAGGAACTCTGATCAGTGCTGTGACCAACCATGATTCCAGAGGTTTCATGGTAAAACATACTACTTAGCTCCTACCTGAGAGATAATACACTCAGAATGCAGATTGAGACATATATGTATACACATGTATGTATATATACATACACATGTATGTATATACATGCACATACACACACGTGTGTGTGTGTGTGTGTGTGTGTGTGTGTGTGTGTGTGTGTGAGAGAGAGAGAGAGAGAGAGAGAGAGAGAGAGAGAGAGAGAGAGAGAGAGAGAGAGAGAACATGGGCTAATGTGGGGATTTGTTTTGTTTTACTTCACATGTTTGTAAGTAAGTATGTTTTTCTTTCTTTCTCAGTGCAAGGATGGGAGGTGAATGGGGGAGGTGAAAGGGAGAGAAGATAGATTTTCACTGATTGAAAAAATTAATTAAATTAAAAGTGTGAGTCAACCCAATAAGAATGTTGTCAGGAGTGTAAAAACTCAGAATAAGCTGAAGCAGGCAAGGAAAGCTAAGGATAACAAAAAAGATAAGGTTTTAAAAAAGCTATATTAAGAAATTGTCTAAGACTATGAGTTTCAAAGAAGGTGCTGATCTTCATTGGTAGGGAAGTTTCATCATTTGGAATTTCCCTACATCACTGAAATTATAAGTCTAACTCCTATCCCTAAATTGAGGAAAAGGAAGAATAAATCAAAGAAGAGATAAGACTATTGCTGAGGGTAGAAAGAATAATAAGAATACCTAATGCTTATCTAGTGCTTTAAATGTTTACAGAGCATTTTACATGCATTATTTTATTTGACCCTTCTTACAACCCTCTGACATAGGTGATTTCATTATGCCTGTTTTATAGATCAGGCAGCTGAGGCTCAAAGGGATGAAGTGACTGTCCATGGTCAAACAACTAGTATGTATCAGAAGTAGGAGGTGCATCTTCAGAGGTGGGGAACCTGCAGGTTCAAGGCCACATGTGGCCCTCTAGGTTCTCAAGTGCTGCCCTTTGGCTGAATCCAAACTTCACAGAACAAATCCCCTTAATAAAAGGATTTGTTTCTACTATATCATGCTCATCAGCCTTCTGGAAGAGAGAAGGCAGTGCTACTCAACTAATTTTGCTTCTTCTTTTTATGCCACAGAGAATGAGTTTTTGCGTGGAGAGGACCAACCAAAAATGGCTAATAGGAACTTGACATCCAAATTGAGGAGGGAAGTAGGAAGAGAAAATCTAACTCTTCTTGATGAACCCAAGTCACCAGGCCCAGATAAATTATATTTGCATGTATCAAAAGAGCTGGCAAATGTGTTTTCTGAACCATTATTAGAGACCTTCAAAAGAGTATAAAGAATGAGAGCAATGTTATGGAAGAAGAGAAAACATCCCCATTTTTTTTAAAGGGAAGAAAATGCAAACTTTAGACTAATAAGCTTAATTTTGACTCCTGGCAAAATTTAAAACATATTGTTAAAAGGATGGTTAGTGACTATCTAAAAAAGAAAGCAGTGACGCCAAAGAGCCAGACCAAGAGCAGAGCATGCCAGACTAACCATCTCCTTTCTGTCAAAGTGGTATGTTCTCGATATAGTTTATCTAGATTTTAGCCAAGTGTTTGGCAACGTCTCCCTTTCAATTCGCATAGAAAAGATGAAGGGATGTATTCTAGATGATAATGAAGTTAAATGGAATTAGCACCAGTGAATGACCAGAATGGCTTTTAAAGGTTCAACATCAGCTAAGGAGGAGGAGGTCTCTAATGAAGTACCCAGCAAGTCCATGCAATTTAACATTTTGATAGATGACTGGGATAAAGCTATAAATGGCATATGTATCAAATCTTCAGATGACCCAAAGCTAGAAAGGATAGTGAAGAGCTGGGTGACAGTGTCAGGATCTCCAAAGAACTTGGTTAGAGCATTGGATCAAATCTATAAGATTAAATTACATAGGAATGAGAATGAAGTACTACCCTTGGATTCTAAAAATAATTATCAGAAGCGTAAGGTGGGGCAAGCAAGGTTAGATAAACTGTTGGTCTGAAAATAACCTGGGAGCTTTAGTGGGCTTCCAGATCAATAGAAGTCAATAGTAAGAGATGGCAGCCAAGAAAGTAAATGTGATCTTAGGCTACATTAGGAGAGTCATAGAATTCAGAATGAAGGATGGGGCTACCTTGCTCTATGTCCTCATTGTTGTTGTAGTTGTTGAGTAGTTTCAGTTGTGTCTGACACTTTGTGACCCCAGTTCAGGTTTTCTTGGCAGAGATGCTGAAATAGTTTGCCATTTCTTTCTCCAGCTCATTTGACAAATGAGGAAACTGAGGCAAACAGGGCTAAGTGACTTCTTCAGAGTCACACAGTTTGAGGCCAGATTTGAACTCAGGAAGATGAGCTTCCTGACTTCAGGCCTGACACTATATCCACTTCACCACCAATTTTGAGTGGGATCTAGGGGATGAGTTTGTGATTGATCAGAATTATGCTTTGGGAAGATTAATTTAGTAGTGATATGTAAGGCAAATGAGAAGAGAGATTAAAAGCAGGTTCAGGTAAGAAGTATGAAGGGGATAAAATATGGTGGTGGTAGTGGGAAACAAATGGTGTGAGAATCATCAGGAAGAAAGAATCCATAAGACTTGAGGAAAGGGTAGTGGAAGAACCAAAGGTAAGAGAACATGTTAGACTAGCTTTTGAGCTTGGGTGACTGGGGAAATGATAGACTATGGAAAAAATCAGAAATGTGGAAGGTCAGCTGGTTTGGAAAGGAAAATAATCTGGTTCATTATTATATGCATTTGGAACTATGGAGCACCTAGGTGGTGCAGTGGATAGAGTGCTGAGCCTGGAATCAGGGAGGCTCATTGACCTGAGTTCAGATCTGGCCTCAAGATACTTATTAGCTGTGAGACCCTGGGCAAGTCACTTAATCCTATTTGCCTCAGTTTCCTCATCTGTAAAATTAGCCAGAGAAGGAAATGGCAAACTACTCCAGTAACTTTGCCAAGAAAACCCCAAATGGGGTTAAGAAGAGTCAGACACTACTAAAGCACCTCAACAACAACAAAGAGGAATCATAGTAAAATTACATTTCTTGAACTACGTGCCAAAAAGACTTTGCAAAATAAGATTAGTCTATAAAACTGGTGATAATGGTGTTATACACAGAACACCGGATTTGTAGTCAGATGACCTGGGTTCAAATCCTGGATCTGCTATTTAACAGCTGTTTGACCTTGAGCTTGTCACTTATCCTCTTTTGCTACATTTTCTTCATTTGTAGAGTGAGGCTGTTGGACTTAATGACCTTCAAATTCCCTTCCTAGTTTAAATCTATGATCCCAATTCAGCCATGCTCCAAACCATAGTGTTACAGTTGAATCTTTCCACTTTCCACAGGGACACATCAGTAATATAGCAGATATAGTTCTTTACAATTTACTGATACCAAATGATTGCCATCCTATTACTGCTAATTTCTCCATATTGTGAAGAGCTCTTGCTGCTTTTTGATTATGTTCCTAATATAAAACTAAGTCAATTTTTATTTGTGAAGTCAGCTTTCTGGGAATTGGCACCTTGGGAATTTAGAACCTCCAGCACAGAGAACGGTCCTCTGTTGTTGTTATTGGGTGATTTGGGTGTTTGTAGAAGGTCATTTATTGTAGGACTGGATGGAGGAAGTAGGGTAGGGTAGAATTCTACTTTATTGGAAACACACCACTCATTTGTTCTTTCAACTAGCTTATACTAAGGGAAGCTGGGAGGTAGAATTGAAGAGACAGACAATTTTAGTCAATGAAAATGTACAGAGTGGGGAGATGGAGGGTCTTGTGTAAGGAATAGCAAGGAGGGCCAGTATCATTGGGTCTCTGAATAAGGGGAGGAAAATAGAGTAGAGTAAGCCAGGAAGGGTAGGAAGGAGTCAGGTTGTGAAGGACTTTAAAAGCCAAGCAACATGTTTTATATATGATCTTGGAGGTATTAGGGAACTCCTGAAATTTACTGTCAGTCTTGTGCTTTAGGAAGATCAATTTGACACATGAGTGGTAGATAAACTGGAGTGGGAAAAGACTTGAGGCACTGAGGGACATTGACCAGAGGGCTATGAAATAGTCCAGGTCTGAGGTGATGAGTGCCTTCACCAGAGTGATGGCAGTGCCAGAGGAGAGAAAGGGGATATAGAAGAGACAGAACAAAGATGGAACCTCTAACACTTGGCAATTGATTGGATATGAGCAGTGAAAGTGAGGAAATGAGGATTACACTGAGGTTGTCAGCCTGGGGTGACTGGAAGGATGGTGGTACCCTCCCCACCCCCACAGTAAGAGGAAATTTAAGTGAAGGTGATGGTTTTTGGGGAAAAAAATGATAATAGATTGTGAGCTCCTTGGAGGCAGGGACTGCCTTTGGCTTCTTTTTGTATCCCCACACTTAGCACAGTGCCTGGCACTTGGTAGGTGCTTACCAAATGTTTATTGATTGATTGATTTAGTTTTGGACCTGTTTAAACTGTCTAGGGGATAACCAGTTCCAGGTGTCCTGGGACTTCAAATCCCTGAGTTCAAATCAGTGTGCTTTCTGCCATATTCCACTGTTTCCCCTAGGACAAGCCACAAGGCAGTTTTAAGGGCTCTGTGTAAGCGGCCTCACCACTTCTCTGTATTTTTTGCTTACTCATCCCAGCATGTTGCGTTTGCCATCTCTACCTACCCCCCAAACACTTATCCAGCTAAGCATTCATTTTCAGGGATTTAGCTAAAAGTTTCTTAACCTCATTCCCCAAAGCACATTTTAAATATTTTTGTATCTGTGACCTTGAACTGAAGGAGTAAGTTAAATTTGGACCAAAAAGATGACATGGAAAGTGTGGATTTTGTTATAGGCCAACTGCCCTCAGAGGCCTTGTGGCAGAGTAAATAGATTGCTAGGCCTGGAATCAGGAATATCTGACCGAAGTGACTTAATTTCTCTGTACCTCAGTCTCTTTTATCTTAAAAATGGGAGAATTATAGCACTTGTCTCAGAGGGTTGTGAGGATCAAAGGAGATAAAGCATGGTGAGAACCTTAAAATGGTATATAGCTATTACTATCCTTTTCGTTGTCTTGAAAGTAAGGTACCTGTTACTGGCTTAAAAGTTGTAGTCAGGGGTGGTTTGGTTGGACTTAAATAACACGGTCCTGTTACTGCCTAAAGGATACTTTGAATCATACAGTGTTTGAAGTGTAATAAGCCTTAGCCATCATCTATCTAAACAGAGATTTACAACTGGAAAGAAACTCTGAGATCATTAAATCTAATCTCTGCTTATTACATAGGGGGAAACTGAGTCCAACTTTATGAAATGGTTTACCTAAAATTACTCAGCTAGTGAGCAGCTAAGCTAGGACTTGAGCCCATCTTCCGGCTCGTTGTTTTTTCTACTCCAATGGAAGCTTCTCTGAGGATTAGCCATAAATTGGTCACTGTCCCTGCCTTCTTGGAGATTACATTCTAAGGCATTACAATCCAAGGCTCCCACCCAAGAGAAGAAGGCTTTAGTGACTGAGATCATACTGCCTTTACTGAACAGGCACATACGTTATACAGGAAATCAAACCAGGTCTGCATGACGAGTATAGGCAAAGGCACAAATGCACTTTGTAGGAAAGAGAATGAAGAGTTAATCATGGAAGTATAAATTCACAAAGGGTGTGTGTGTGTGTGTTTTAGATGAGGAAACCAAAACATTTCCTGTTACTCCAAGAGGCATTCATGGAGAAGATTCTGGTAGCTGTTTTAGGCACATTTAAAATGCCACAATCTAATGAGCAATCTGGATGATACTAATGATATAACCATGGAGACTTGTGACTGGCCATAGGCTTCAGATTCTGGGAGTGACCAGAAGTTGCCACCATCTGATGACAGCTGGTGGATCTGTGTGAAGAGTTGGGGGGGGGGTGTCAAACTCTACTTCCTAACACACAGGTGCTTAAAATTAAAAACCCAGGTCATTCTTACCATTGGTACCCTTTGTGTGGTCTCAGCAGCTAGGCTAATGGATTAAATCACCACAGAGACCAAATTACTCTTTTCTTCCAAGAGGGTATCTCCAACAGGCAAGGCTGAGACACAGAGTGACAGGGGCTGCCTGTCAGTGTTGTTGCCCATATTGTATCTGTTCTGCCGATGGAGAACTTGGTTCCCTAGAGCAGTCAAGCCAACAACTTTCATAGGTATTGTCACATTCACACTCTCCTTCCATCTGGCCCCAGCTGTTTCAAAGATTCAGGATGCAGTTCTTCCATTCTCAAAGAATAATGTCCTGCCAAGATTTATATTCTAAACTCTGCTGTCAGCAAATCCAAAATATGTAACTCTGTGAAGGGGAGAGACTCTTGGGACATTATCTTTTCTTTGGAAGTTCCTAATGATCAAATAAAAGGAACTTGGACTAATAGCAAGAAAGGAAAATGATCCAGGGGTCTGATGTTACTACTTTCTGATGGGAAACTATATTCTTTTTAAAAAGCTGTATTTAATTCAAACTCATCATAACATACATTAGGTAGGGCTTTAAAGTTTGCAAAACACTATACACATATAATTTCTCATTTGAACCCCGCCGTGAACCTGTGAGATTAGTACTACAGGTATCATTATTCCCATTTTACAATGAGGAGGGCTGAAGGTCAGAGAACCCAAGTGATTACTTGCTTACAGTCACACAGCTTGGAAGAGCCAAAGCGATCTTTGTAAGAGTTAAACCAACGTCTTTCTGACTCTGAGGCCCACGCATTATCTATCATGCATCTCAGATGAAAAGAATCATTGTAAATTTACTCATTGTAGTCTGGACTTAGAGTGCTATAGAACCCAAATAAGATGTAGTCCTATAACTCATGGAACAAGGTCAGAAAATGTTATCCTCTGAAAATGAGATTGAGGCAATATAAAATGTATGAGTTTAGTCATCAGTAGAAATTTGTCCAGGAAATAATCCACCCTAAGAGATTATTTATGAATGTGATTGATGAGGTTTAGGGTATTTTCCCCAATCTCATCCCAAAATGTGCCTATCATAATATAAGCTGTGGTGTAATTAATTGTATTTCAATGTTTTGCATGACTGTACATGTATAACAAATTTAAAATTGCTTGCCTTCTCAAGGAGAAGGAAGGGGAATGAGGGAGGGAGAGAATTTGGAACTCAAAATTTTAAAAAACAAGTGTTAAAAATTTTTGTTCACATGTAATTGACAAAAAATTAAAGGTAATTATAATTCAAGATTGTGATGTAATAATGCTAGAAGCTTTGAGACTGATAAGGAACATTGAGAAGAATGTTGGCTAAGGAGTCATGTTTTTCCGTTGCTGACTATGAGGAGAGTGCCCCAAACTTGGCAAGTACTATATTTACTGACAGTGGAGAAGGGGGCACCAAACTATGATGATCTTACCCTTTAAGACCATCCAAAGCTCTTTGCTTTGCCTCTATTCACAAGGTAACTTTCAAATTTCAATTTGATTTTAAAATATTTTTTCATATTGAGAAGAGAATGATCTGAACAGCCAATGAAAGTATTCTGGTCCTTTGTCAGTTACAGTTCTCATTGTGAATGCGTAAAATACATTCTGTTTACAGACCAATCTCTCATAAATTTGGTCAGAAAGAAGCATTCTGAAAGAACCTGATCATCTTTGATAAAATTAAGTTCCTATACACATAAGAATATGTTTCAATTTCGTCTTCATATGCTTAGTGCCTAGCAGAATGCCTTGTACATAATAAATGCTTAATTAATATTTGTTGAATTGAAGAAAATTAAGTGGCAGCTAGACAGCATAATAATTAGAGCCCTGGACTTGGAGTCAGGAAGACTTGTATTCAAATCCTGCCTCAGACACTTAAATAGCTGTGTTACCCTGAACAAGTCACTTAACCTCTCTGTGCCTCAGTTTTCTCATATATAGAGTAAGGGAGCTGGATTCGACAGCTTCTAAGATCTCTTCCAAGTCTAAATCTCTGATATCATGAGGGCAGAATTGGGAACCAGACCCTGAACCATGGTGACCCCTGTAAAGGTGCCTGAAACAGTCTGAGAGTTTATTTCTATTGCTAAGCATTTCGACTCTGATGCTAATGCATTTACTGAATTTATGTAATCTTTTTTTTAATATAAATTTATTTATTTTTAGTTTTCAATATTCACTTCCACAAGTTTTCGAGTTCCAAATTTCTCACCTCTTCCCCCACCCCAAGATGGCATTCATTCTGAATACCCCTTCCCCTGGTCTGCCTTCTCTTCTATCTCTCCCCCCTCCCTTCTCTTATCCCCTTCCCCTTCTATTTTCCTGTAGAGCAGGACAGACTTCCATACCACATTTCCTGTATTTCTTATTTCCCAGTTGCATGTGAAAACATTTTTTTAAAACATGTGTTTTTAAAACTTTGAGTTCCAAAATTTTCTCCCTTCCTCCCTCCCCACCCACCCTCATTGAAAAGGCAAGCAACTCCATATAGGTTGTACATGTGGTTATGTGAAACACTTCCTTAGTAGACATGTTGTGAAAAACTAACTCTATTTCCCTCAATCCTATCCTGCCCTCCCATTTTGAATTTATGTAATCTTCAGTAAGGGACAGGTCATATTCTATGGGAGAAGGACAAAAGTCTTCTAGGTACTTAATTTTCTCTGTTTACACAGAGGCTCTGAGGCTAACAACATATTAGCTTTGGCTAGTCCAAAGAAATCTGTAGGCCAACAATTTTTTTTTCTTATTTCTCAATGGACTTCCTCTTCCTGTTAATACCTGCCTAAACAATATTCAAACAGATGTGCATATAGTGGTCAGAGGCAACTCATTATTGCCACAGGGGAGATCCCCCTGGGCACTGGGGGAGCTCTGAGCAGGAGGAGTGCAATGTTTAGTAAGAATTGAAGGCTTCCAGCTGGCTTATGTTGCTGTTACTTTTTATAGGAGGAAAAATGCAAAATCAACCTTTTTTCATGTTGAAATTTCCCCCTGTTTCTTTCTCAGATGATTCTTGGCCCCTCCTACGCATATGATCCCTGAACCTCTTCTCAGATAGCAGACAAGTTAGCCAACAGGAGGCTTCCTTCAAAGCAAATGCTACAGCCACTCTAGGGACATATGGCTAAAACAATAAAACATCTACTCTCTCTTCAAAGGACCCCGTAATCAGCTACCCTCCACTGAACAGGTGTCTGGGATCCCAAATCTCACCAGTGCTTATAACTTACCTCTTCCTGGAATTAGTAAAATAAAATGTTGCCCCAATCTTTAAGGGGTGTTTCATTATTAAAGGATTTTGATTCTGAACTAAAAAAGCTTTTAAAAAAAGATCCCATTCTCCCCTTCACCCCCTACCCCTTTTTGAATCAATAGTGAAACGACAAGGACAGGTCATGCTTCAGTGCCTTTACTATTTCAATTACAGCTATCCTATCTTTTGTACATAATTAAAAATATCCTTCATTGAATAGTGTGTAAATGGAGAGGATGTAGCTTTTAACAAAGAACAAACCACATAAAGATAGCTGAAAACCTAACTCAGTTGAAGAAATATGGGTAATGCAAGCATTTGGTAGGTGGAAAATTATGGGTTGGTAAGAATAATGCTGATTTGCTTACGACTATGGAAAGCACCTGGGCATCCACATACAGAATGCCTAGCATATAATAGGTACCAAATACTTTCCGATTGATTGATTTAGCACTGTAGTCCTTTGTGATCCAAATGGAGATTCCCCACAGCAAAATTAAGTCAAATAAATGTCAGATATTGCTTAAATATTTGCATATTTATAGGGGGGATAATAGCACAGAGGAAGCAGCATAAATAAAGCCCAACTAGTCAACTTGAATAACCCTAGCTTGTATCAATGAGATAATTCTTAATGGTTGCTACTGCTGTTGCTACTCGTGAATTGTAGACATTCTGGAGAAGTCCTTTTATCTTACAGCAAAGGGGTGGCTAATCACCACTGCCACTCTTGGGAACTTTACCCTTAGCTGCAATGATGCCAAGGTGACCAGCTGTAGAAGAGGGGGCCACGTGTATATGTGGGTATTCTTTTTAATTGGGGAGGGGGTTGAGCAATGAGGGTTAAGTGACTTGCCCAGGGTCACACAGCTAGTAAGTGTTATGTGTCTGAGGCGGGATTTGAGTCCCCCTGAATCCAGGGCCGGTGCTCTATCCACTGTGCCACCTAGGTGCCCCTATGTGGGTATTCTTCACACGCAGGTGACCCATAAGAATTTGGCAGTTGTAGCAACCGGTGGAAGTCCTTTCCCTAACACTGACCCCAACTATAATTTACCTGTATTAGGCATTGGGGGAGGAGGCAAGGTTGTCATATGTTCAATTCTATTTACTGATGCCAGAGCCTTGCACAGTTGGAGTTTAATAAATGTTGGTTGAAATGAAGTGAATTACATTAATTACATTATTTTGAAGGCATGAAATAGAGCAAAGTCCTTCATGTAAGGAAAGAGACAGTGATGAATTTAGGATTTTTCCCCATATACTCATTTGAGGGTCAATTTCTACACCCTTCATAGTCTGACAGAATTAATGTTAATAATCAAACTATCTGAATTGACTAAGTACTTCTAACCAGTTTATTAGACAGAAAGGTATTGCCTTTTGGAAGAGTAGCTGGAATTAGTTGAAAGTAGCCTGCTTATGGATAGAATGGCTTGGTGTCAGTTCAAATCCCATCTCTGTCACTAGATGTGGGTTCCTGGGCAAATCACTTAACCCCAATGTGCTTTAGGTAGTTCCTTGTGATTTATCTATGAAGCTGTAGAGATCAGGATATAAGGAAATTCCTTTGAGCAAACTTCCAGTATTCTTATCACACATTTAGCTTTGTTTTCATATGTTATTATTGCTACTTCCATAAAGTTAGACCTGATTTATTTTTCCTTCTTAAAACTTTACTTATTAAAATATTGCAAAGCTCTTGTAATAGTGAAAGACGTGTCTTTCTCCCAAAGAGTATGATCTATACCTTACTGAAGATTACATAAATTCAGAAAATTTATTAGCATTAGAGTTGCAAAGCTTAGAGATAAAGTATGACCTTCTTTATGTGATTGGTGGCATTCCCATTGATTGGGGAGTGGCTCTAAACAAAGGACTGGCGTTAGATCACAAAGCATTGTATACACGTGAGCTGTACTTACTTTGATACCTGGATGTATCCATGTTCTCACTCCTGTAGGAATTCCCTCTGCAGGTGCATATGGCAAACCATCTACATTTTCCCCTTTCCTTGTTTACATCTTTGAATCCTCCACAGAGGAGGGCCCCCTTTAATTCTTTTAACATTTTGGGGGTGCCAGTACAACACCCAGATTATCCATCTCCCAATTGCTACATGATCAGATTATCTCCTTTCCTTGTCAAACTTTGTCTTTAATGATGTTGTTTATATCACTCCTCATGTGTAAGTCATCATTGCCAACTTATAACCAAAATATGCACAGAACCAAAAGAGTAATAAATTGAAACTGTTTCTCTGCCTTGAATTCCAATTCAGTTAACTGATCAAGCTAACAGCAACTGACTGAGATGGTCATTTTGATGACGTGTGTATGAGCATTTAGAATTTTCATGTGAAGGACTTTAAAAACATTTCTGTTACAAACTTTTAAACACCTAGGGAAGTGGCAGGTAAGGTTGCTCTGGTGTTACAGACTGAACCACAAAGGAAGGGAAACAATTTGTCTTATGCATTTGATAAATCAGTGGCAGTAGAATTGTGTCTCTCTCTGCCTTTGACTCATTAAGGGTTGGGATGGACCGGGTCTCCCATTCAAGGCAGAATCAGTTCTGCTCCTCCCACCTCATCTTTTGCTGCCCTGCTTAGAAATCAAAGTTTCACAAGCCATTCAGAAGCTGAAGGGAAGTAGTGTGGAAGTGGTCAGCAGAGATTTATTAGATCTGTTTCTGTTGTCATTATAACTTCACATGTACCAGGCATCTAAAAATACGTAAATGTTCTCTTAACTTAAAATGTGTTTCTGATGTGTTGCAATTGAAGGGCAGTCCATGACTTGTGTATATAATAGGCTTTATCGTAGACAGAACCTAGAGACTTATCAAAAGGAAGGGGATGTTGTTCAACTGGGTTAACATCTAAGTCTGCAGAAAGAATGGTTGTGTTCTAAGATGGCAGATATGCTTTGGAAATAAAATGACCTTCCTATACTGTACTTGAGAATTGCCATTTAACTGTTCAGTCAAAAAAGGTATTCAAAAAATAGGTCAATTTGAAAATCGGCTAAGAATGTGAGCAAATGGGTGTACCACTGAGGTCTGGATTTCAGCCCTGTGTATTTACAGCAACATAACTAACAGGTTTCTCTGCCATTTTTTGACTAATGATGTAAATTGGAGGGACTTCGCTGACTCATTCATCTTGACAAGTGTTTATATTATGTAAGTTCTACATTTTAATAAAGGGCACTTTTTCCAGGGCTGTGGATGGAGAGTTGCCTCAAAATGTAGCTAAGTTGTCATTGGATCTTGAAAACATTTTAATTATATATTGCCTTTTAAAAAGCTGAAATGAAGATCCAAGATAAAGACACTAATATAAAAGCAATCTTGCATTTAGCTGTCTACTCTAGCAGAAAGTGATTTGTTTTTCCTGCTCCCAATTTTTTTCCTCTCCACATGATGAAGACAGTATCATCGATTAGGTTTTTCACTTTAACTTCTCACAATGTTTCCAGACTTGACTACTTGGCAAAGACAATTGAGACAGATTTCTTTATTTTCTCCTCTGGCCTAAAACTCAAAACCCCCACTTCCCAAACTGTTACCACCGAAGAGTTTATTAAATGGCTGAAAAAGACAGCTGGTCCCACCATCTGTTAAAATTTTTCAGGGGCCAAATGAAACAGGTTACACCTTTAGCCATGCCAAGTCTCCCAGTACCCCCTTCCTCTCACAGCCTGTGGAGGGCTAATCTGAATTTCACGCTCTGATTTTGCTCTTGCTAATGTTTGAGTTTCTTATGTGTGATTCTCTAAGTTGCTTATATCCTCCTTTTTTGTGTGTGTGTGGTGACAAAAGAGATCCCCACATTTCCACCAAGCTCACTTGCCTTCAACTACCTCTGACCTATAGTTTTCACTGCAGCATATACTGTAACTTGAAGGAAACCTACAGAGAGAGAGAGAGAGAAAAGAACTAATTTCTGACTTTCCAAGCCAGGGGAAAACCAAAAGCACATTTCTCTTGTTTTGCAACCATTTTTCTATAAATGCTAATGGAGGTAATTCAAATTTTTGAACAAAGGCTTAGCTCCCAACACACTGCAGGTGTGAAGGGGTTGAAACAAAAGAGATGCTAACCCTAATGGTATTTCTTGTCATTAACAATTCTTTGATGTTCACACTGGAGGATCCCTTTTATCTTTTAGTTTTGCAGGCATCTTTGTTAACATGCAGCGCAATTGAATCTTTTTTTTTTTTTGCCTAGCCTTTAAAGACATCTGCAAAATGTTTATGCTAACTTAGTTTCCATTGCATCTTTTAGTAATACAGCGAAGTAAAATGAGATAAGGCTTGTAAGGTTATTATTAAAACATCAGAGTTCCTATCATTAAGCTAGAGGAGAAGATCAATATTAAAAAAAAAAAAAAGAGCACTTAATGTTACTTTAATAAGTACGGGTTTCCTGTAACAGGGCTGCGGATTAACTTCCCTAGAACTGAAGTGGTGTTTACTATGAATGAACCAAGCCAGTGAGCTGGGAGGACAAGAAGAGCTTGTTTTGCTTTTTACTCTGCGCGCAAGATTGCGAATGTTTTGAATGTATTTGATCGATAATTTCCGGTATTAAATATGCTTTCCTAATAGAATATATTTAAGAACGTTTTATTTTAGAGGACTGTATAGCCCTGCCCTCTCTACCGCCAATCAGACAATGGCAGCCTGCCAGCCACACAGTCTGGAGGTGTAGTTTTTTCCGTCCATCTGTCCTTTCCAGGATTTAGTGGGGTAGGAAGATGTGGGGAGGGAAGGGAGGAGGGAACAAGAGGTGAGATAGCAGGGAGCAGTTCTCCGGTTTCAGAAAAGTTTAAATCCCTATGAGGACAGAAGAATGTAGGGAAGAGTCATTACTACATAATGTAAGGTCCTAATCTATTCAGTGGGGGTCGGCAAGCAGCTATCGGTGCAAAGAAATGGCACAAGCTTCAAGCTCATACAGCTAAGTAAAGGCTTACTTAAGGTTACTATTCCTTCGTGTATTTTGCATTACATAAGGCAAAGCTGAAATGCTTAGTTGGATACCTCTCAATCAAGGATTCTTAACCTTTTAGGGGGGGGGGCGTGGCATGGGCCCCTTTGACAATCTGGTGAAGCCTCTGGACTCCGTAGAATGTTTTTAAATGTATAAAGGCACAGAGTTACACAAAACCCAATTATGTTGAAATACAGTTATCAACATATTTAAAAGACAAGTTCATGGACCTCATGTTAAGAACTCCAACTCCAAATGATAAAACCCTTTCAGCTCCACTTCCTACTGCAGATCTGGAATGCAGATGTGTGTTCACTTAACTAGTTAGTTGTCCAATTACCACAAAGTATGGCTACCTTTGGACAGTCAATATGTTGCTGTCTCCAGTTTCCATCTTTCATTGAGTAAATTTAGCCAAATGGTAATATGAGGTTAGTGTATGTATATCACAACTGAAATAGACATAGGAACTCCCACCACTTTATGAGGTTCCACAGACAAATGTTAAATGTCAAGGAGAAGATAGTAAGACATGATAAAGTACAAATTAATGTTAACAATGGATCGATTTTATGTTTTCTTTTAATAATACTTAACAATTCTTAGCACTTTTAGGGTGACTTTCATCTTCAAAGCACTTTAGGAATGTTAGCTAATTAACCATGAGGTAATCAAACTAGATGACAATACAGGACTAACTTTTTTTCTAACTCTAGTTACAGTGAAGATTGTGGGTTGGGCAGGGAAGTTGTACTTATTTCTGTATAGAAATCTGTGGAAAATTATAGACTCTTGTGGAAAATGGGATAAACAGAGTCCTAGCTCTGAAGAGTGAATGTTACAAAAAAATACTAATGAAAAAAAAATGCTAATGAAAAGGTCTCTAAGGTGATAGGAAAACTTTTTTTTTTGACCTCTTTAAAGTTAGAAAAGAACACTGAGGAAGCTAAATGGAACATAGGTTATCACCGGAGACTAAAATCATTGCTTTCATCTTCAGGTTTTGGGGTAAGGTCTTAGGAATATGCTAGCACACTAAGTTATTTTTGTTGGAAAAGTATACATCTAAATCTCTTTTTGTGAATTTTCAGACTTACTCAAGAATGAGGGAAACCCATTCAAATATCTGTATCTTTTTCAAATCAAGGGCTTGAGGAATTAGAGACTCCAACTTTAATTTCTGAATTCAGAGATATTCTTGTGTGGTAAAGGAATAGGTTTTATAATTATATAATAAGTTCTAAATGCAAATTATTTTTCATTACCTGACCTCATCTTACTTTTCACTGTTTCTTTATGTACACTCTATACTAAAATAGGTATTTTAGAAAACATTCTGCAATGATTTTTTATAAAATCAGACTCCAGCAGATCTGTGAGCTTATTCGTGTGGGTATTCTCTCCCATGATAATCCCAATTCCATTATCTGTCCACCCTCTGTAACAATTCTGGTCCATGTCCTTCTATAAATATACTACCAGGGTCCATCTAACATGCTGGGGATCTTCTTGTTTGCTTGGCAATGTATAGATACCAGGGGAGGTAGATGCCTGATGGTCATCTCTCACTCTCTATGTCATTGACCCATTTTTTTTCTGATCTTGTTTCTATAGCATTGTCTATAGTGCTTCTGCAGCCATTATCAAGGGGAGCAAATTATGTAGAAGAAGAGGCCCACCATCCCCATTACCACCAACCAACCAGCTGCTGTTGCCAAGGAGGTCAGCTGAAAAGTCTTGTAAATGTTAATGCCTCTTGGCCTTGCTTCCAGCACAGTGTCCTTTCAGGCATTGTCCAAGGAAGTAATGCTTGTGGAGAAGTGACTGGTCGACTATTTCAGTAGGGGCTGTATCCCTTGTCTCCTTAGCAGCCATAGCTACTTAAAGACCTGGAAAAGGAAGTTTTCACCACCAAGTTCTTGGCTTTGTCAAATATGTCAAAATCAGAGAAGGATATGGTTTTTAATCAATGGAAATGAGATGAAAAGAAGCTGCATTACCATCTGCTTTGCACTGGACTGTAAGGACCACTGGACTTTGCATCTACCTAGCAATTAAAACCTCTTAGAAATGTCCTCTCCCACATGACAATCTGAGCTTCTTGAGAGCAGGGACTGTTTTGCTTTTTTATTTGTATCACCAGTGCTGGGAATACAGTAAGCACTTAAATGTTTTTATCTTTATAACTCCTCAATATGTTGAAGCCTGTTTGTACCCACATTCCCTCTCTTACTTGCCTTTTGGGTGATTCTTGGCTTCAATTCTTTGGAAACTCTGTTATTCCATCGCTTGTAGCCATGAAATATCACTGGAAGAATACCAGTAATAAGAAGATGGACCTTTGCTTTAGAAAGAAGCTTGGGATCATGAAAAGAAAGTGCAATTTCCCGAAGACAATCTAATGTACTTTTCACTTCTTTTTAAATTCTGGGCTCAGCTCTCTGTCCACTGGCTGTTTCTGTCTAAGATATGTGTACTGATAGCTAAGTTCTATGGGGTATCCATACAACTACATATCATATTCTAATAGTTAAATGTCACTAATGTAGAATCGGGGAAGAATATTCAGTAAGTCAGGTAACAAGCAGTTATTAAGTGTCTATTGTATGTCAGGTTGGGGGCAGCTAGGTGGCTCAATGGATAGAGTGCTGGTCCTGGAGTCAGGAAGACCTGAGTTCAAATGCAGTGTCAGATACTTACTAGCTGTGTGACTCTGGGCAAGTCACTTAACCAATGGAGAAGGAAATGACAAACCACTTTAGTATCTTTGTCAAGAAAACCCCCATGGACTATATGGTCCATGGGGTCATGGAGAGTTGGACACAACCCAACAACTGAACATTAACAACAATATGCCAGGTACTGTACTAAGCTTTGGAGGTATAAAGAAAGAGAAATACAAGCCCTCCCCAGACCTTAGCACAGTGCCTGGCACATAGTAGGCACTTAATAAATGCTACTTGATTGACTATCCTTAAGGAGCTTATATTCTAATGGAGGATACAACATGTAAACAAATAGGAATATACAAGAAACACAGAAGGTAATTTTTGAGATGAAGTCACTAGAAATTGGGGAAAATGGGAACAGCCTCCTGTAGAAGGTGGCATTTGAGCTGACTCATGAAGGAAGCCAAGGATTCTAAAAGATGTAGGTGAGGAGGGAGAGCGGCTCAGGCATGTAGGCCAGAGACGGAGTGCTATGTGTGTGAGGAAGAGCAACTAAGCCAAAAGAAGTGGATTATAGTGAACCGAGGGGAATAAGGTGTCAGAAAGCTGTTGGTGGTGGTCCTTCATTTTCAAGGAGGACCAGTAATTTCATGGATAATTTCTTGACTTGTAAGTGAGTTAGATTTAAGTGAGGCAGAGTTGCACAAAGTCATCAGCCTCACTCTCTCTCTTCCAAGAATCATCAAAGTCCAATGACAAGACCAAAGCCAATGTCTGACCAAGGTCTGAGCCCTCCACAGTACTTTCTTTAGCTGCCTTCTTGGCTGTTGGAACAAACTGTTCTCATCTGCCCATGTCATGTGGGGAAGTCTTCACGTGCCTGGGTTAGATACCCTCTTAACTCACGATGGGTTTGTGGCCCTTCAGATAACCTCAACCTGGGTAGCCTGTCTGCCAAGACCAGTTTTATCCAGGTGTGGCTGCTGCACATGCTACAGCTTTTTGGAGCCACAGATGACAAATGGGTGACAGGTGGACCCCAAAGGTGCATGAGCAGCCTTGAAAAGGGCTTGGCAAGCCCTTATACCAGAGGTGCCAATCCTCCCTGAACACCCCATGCAGAAGGCTGTAATAGTCCTCCTTGAACACCGGAAGGCTGTAAAGGTAGGGAAAGCTGGGTTGTAAAGAGATTTAAATGTCAGAGGACTTTATATTTGATCCCAGAGGCAACAGAGAATCACTGGTGTTTGCTAAGTACAGGGATGACATGATCAGACCTATGCTTTAGTAGAAGGCAATATATGTATTCCTGTCCTATATGTTCATATATAAGGAGGGAGAGAAGGTTAGGATTAAAATTAGATGGGACAGAGGGAGGACCAGTCTGATTTTGTGAAAAGTTGGAACTATAGGATATTTTCAAAGAAATAACTTTTTACTGCAGTTTGTACATATAATACAAATTACAGGCTAAGATGTAAATGAAGAGTAAAAACTAAATGAGGTCAGTTAATGAAAAAAACTATCATTTGCATTAGACCTCAATTATAGAAATTATCTTGACCTTTAACCTACAAGAATTAACTGATAGACTCATAAATTTAGAAAAAATTCTTTTTAAAAATATTCATTTATTTATTTACTTTTAATTTTCAACATTTTATAAGATTTTTGAGTTTTAAATTTTCCCCCCTCTTTCCCATCGCCCCCTCCCACAGCATGCAATGTGATATAGGCCATACATGTATAATCATATTAAACATATTTCCACATTAGTCATGTTGTAAAGAAGAATTAGAACCAAAGGGAAAAACTATGAGACAGAAAAGAATGAAAAAAAAAAAAGGAAAAATAGTATGTTTTGATCTTCATTCAGACTCCAGAGTTCTTTCTCTGGATGTGGATAGAATTTTCCATCACGAGTCTTTTGGAATTGTCTTAGATCACTGCATTGCTGAAAAGAGCTAGGTCTATCAAAGCTGGTCATCACACAATATTGCTGTTATTATGTACAATGTTTTCCTGGCTCCATTCACTTTATTCAGCATCAGTTCATGCAAGTCTTTTCAGGTTTTTCTGGTCCACCTGCTCATTATTTCTTGTGTATTCTATTATATTCATATATCACAACTTGTTCAGCCATTCCCCAATTGATGGGTATGCCTTCAATTTCCAATTCTTAGTTACCACAAAAAGAGCTGCTATAAACATTTTTGTATACACGGATCCTTTGCCCATTTTTATGATCTCTTTGGGATACAGACCTAGAAGTGGTATTGCTGGATTAAAGGGTTTGCACAGTTTTATAGCCCTTTGGGTATTGTTACCAAATTGCTCTCCAGAATGGTTGGATCAATTCAGAACTCCACAAACAATGCATTAGTGTTCCAGTTTTCCCACATCTTCTTCAACATTTATCATTTTCCTGTTTTGTCATATTAGCCAATCTGATAGGTGTGGTGTGATACCTCATAGTTGTTTTAATTTGCATTTCTCTAATCACTAGTGATTTAGAGCATTTTTCATATTACTGTAGATAGCTTTAATTTCTTCATCTGAAAACTGCCTGATGATATCTTTTGACCATATATCAATTGGGGAATGACTTGTATTCTTATAAATTTGACTCAGTTCTCTATATATTTTGGAGATGAGACCTTTATTAGAGATACTGGCTGTAAAAATTATTTCGCAACTTTTTGCTTCCCTTCTAATCTTGGTTGCATTGGCTTTGTTTGTGCAAAACCTATTTAATTTGATGTAATCAAAATGAACTCTTTTGCATTTCATAATGTTCTCTATCTCTTGCTTGGTTATAAATTCTTCCATTCTCCATAGGTCTGACAGGTAAACATTTCCTTGCTCTCCTAATTTGTTTATAGTATCACCCTTTATGTATAAATCATTACCCATTTTGACTTTATCTTGGTATAGGGTATAAGATGTTGGCCTATGCCTAGTTCCTGCCATACTATTTTCTGGTTTTCCCAGTAATTTTTTTTCAAATAGTGAGGTCTAATCCCAGAAGCTGGAGTCTTTGGGTTTATCAAAAAGTAGATTACTATAGTCTCTGACTACTATGGATAGATTCATAAATTAAAGGAACATTGAAGGTGCTCTTAATTTCTTGAGCCCTTGATTTGAAATGGATATTATACTGATATATGAATGAATTTTCATGAGGCTGGACCAAAGACTTCATTGGCATAAGGAACATGTGGAATATATGGAACATAAGGAAACTCTTGCTACCCTGCAGATAATGAACTTTTCCTCAATTTACAAGTTTAGGCAGTTGTTTAAGAAATTGAAAGGTTAAGTAATTTGCCCTCTGGGGTGGAAGGAAGGAGCAGAGCAGGACTTAAACCAAGGTCTTAACTGCCTTGAAGTCCAGCCCTTATCTATGTGCCATACTGCCTCTCTCATTAGTAAGACTTTGGAAATTCATAGAATGACCAATTTTTCTTCAATAAAAATCACACAGCCCTTATCCAAATTATTGCAAATTCTGAAGAAGAGTCCAAATTAACAAGCTTTTACTGTATCCATTTTACACCGCAATTTTAATCATTTTTGGACTTCTCTTTGGAAGTGATAGCAAAACATCTAGATCAGAAGTGAAAAATTTAGCCTGGATTCTCAGTTCACTCAATGTCAGTCATGTCTTTATTTGGAGAAATGAATGATTTTACTATTCATCCAGGTGTTTTGAAGTCAAGAAGATACAGCATTGGTCTGGACAGCTGAAGAATAGTAAAAGATCATTAAATACAGGTTGTAGTTGAATCAATTACTGTCTAAGATATACTGAATCTGGTTTCTATAAACGTACTAGTGATGTGCTAGTCTCCTTAGAGAACCAGTGCCTGCTGACAGATTGCGCATAAACTATAATGTAACAGGAGAATTTTTAATCCAACTCTTCTCCAACCCCTTCCTCCCCTCCCCCACCCCACCCCTAGAAAAGAATTACACACTTAAATTGCCATGACATAACTTGATCAACTGGCACTTACAATATGCTGGTCTGAGTGACGTGTTTCTATTATAAATTATTTCCTTCCCTTTCCAATGTTTTATGCCTAAGGATTCCCTGGTACTCTGGATGTTTGAAACTGCAGAGTTGTTGTTTTTCCTCTTGGCTATACAATCCTCAGGGTGGTACATTTGCTTTGTTTTTATGGAAAAATAACAAAAGTCTACACATTTACCGTAGGAGGGAGAAAGGGATTATCTATAATACTTCTATAATAGATTTTAGAAAAACACGGAAAGACTTGCATGAACTAATGAGTAACATGACAGAACCGAGAGAACATGGTATACAGTAACAGCAATACTGTTTGAAGAATAACTGTGAATGACTAAGTTATGGAGTATTATAAAAACTCAAATAAACTACAAAGGACCTGTGAAGGAGAATACTATCCATCTCCAGAGAAAAAACTGATAAACAGGAGCATGCATAGTGTGGTTTTATATACACACAACACACACACACATACACATATGTGTGTGCACATGCGTGCATGCATGTGTGAAATGGTGGCCTTTCTCTAGTTTGGGGAGGGAGGGAGGGGAGACAGTTTGGAACTTAAAATATAACAAAAAAGAAAAAAAAGAAATAAAGTACTTCTATAATATAAAGGTTTTTATTCAGTTAAATATGATTCTCATTACATTCAAAATTAAATTTTGTGTAGACCATATAATTTTAGACCTGAAAGGGACTTTAGAGATTATCTGTTCCAATAAGGGAGGAGGATATAGGGGGCATTGATGAGTGGGAGAAAGCATCTTGAATTTAGAATCATACAATCTGAGTTTGAATACCAGCTCAGTTCACTTACAAGCTGCATGACTGTGGACAAATCATTTAACTTTTTTGGGCCTTGATATATTCATTAAGAGGCAGCTATGTATCACAGTAGATAAAATGCTAGGCTTAGAGGCAGCAAGTACTGAGTTCAAATCCAGCCTGAGACACTTAGTAGTTATATGACCGACAGCAAGTCATTTAACCTGTTTGCCTTAGTTTCCCACAACTACCCCTACTTCACAGGGTTGTTATGAGAACCAAATAAGGTAATATTTGTAAAAAGTGCTTAGCACAGTGCCTTCCACATAGCAACTATCATGTAAATACTTATTCCTTTCCCTTCCCTTCTTCATTTGTAAAATGATGGAGTTGCATAAGATCACTTCTCCATTCCCATCCAGCTCTTGATTTATGATAAGTCAATCAATACATCTTTATTAAGTACCTACTATGCACTAGGAACTGGTGCTGAGGGCTGAGGATACGAAGAAAGGTAAAATACACCTGCCTTTGAGGAGCTCGTGATCTAGGAAGGGAGCCGCCGTGCAAATGACTTTGTATGAACAAACACGATATATGTAGAACCAATTGGAGATAATCAACAGAGGGAAGGCACAACATGCAGGGGGAAGGTGAGATTTTAGCTGGGACTTGAAGGAGGCCAGGGAAGGCAGGAGGCAGAGATGAGGTGGAATTCTAGGCCGTATGACTCCAAAGTCCTGAGATTCCCTCATTATATAGATGAGGAAACTGTGAGGCTCAGAGAGAGTAAGAGACTTAACCAAACAGAGTCTAGATGTTTAGTGCTCTTTCCACAAAAAAAAAAAGCGGGGGGGGGGGAGGTTGTTCCTTTTTAAAAACTTTCTTGAGGACAAAGAGAATGATCAAAGGAGGTCTAAGGTAAATGGACTAACGATAACAGGAGGTCATGAAAATCCCGAACTATGCAACTTTTTCCTTCTATGTTCTCCTCCAAGAATATGAATTATCTTAATATTACAAAAGATAGAATCCGTTAGTTCTAATTGTTCTTTCCATCATGACTAATGGGAAAATATGCTTAACGCAAATGTATATGTAGAGCATATATCGGATTGTACGCCATCTTGGGGTGGGGTAGGGGGAGAAATGGGAGGGAGAAAATTTAAAACTCAAAACCTTATGGAAGTGAATGTTGAAAATAAAAAAAATAAATTTTTAAAAAAGAAAAAAAAAAGGTAGAATCAAACTGGTTAACAGAGAATGGAAACTCAGGGTAATAAAATGATTAGGCATCAAGCACAGTGAACTTAAGTTATTAGGCCTGGGTGAGCTTCATCCTAAGGTGCTGAAAGAACTGGCAGATGTGATCTTTTAAAGAGCCTGGAGACCCATGCCTACAATCCTCTCTTCTAATGGAGGCTGATGTGGATGGATTGCTTGAGTACAGGAACTCTGAGTTGCATTAAGGCTGAAGCCAAATGGGTATCCACATGAAGGCACCCTGAGATTGAGACACCCCTGCTCTACCAACTAATTTTCATCGAGGACCTTCATTCGAGAAGTGCTATAAGGTGTCACCAAGGAAATGAAATGACTGTCAAAAGAGGTGGGTCAGATATGTAGCAAGAAGGACGGGTAAGGGCAGGTAGGTGGTGGAATGGGTAGAGCACCAGCTCTGGAGTCAGGAGGATCTGAGTTCAAATCCAGTTTCAGACACATAACACTCACTAGCTGTGTGACCCTGGGCAAGTCATTTAACCCCAACTTCCTCACAAAAAAAGAAAAAAAGAAGGAAGGATAGCCACTAGACAGCTTGAGTCTTACACTGGTCTCTATGAAATGTAAAATGCAAACAAATAAAATAAAACTTAAGAGAAAGCCCTCCCGCATAATGGGTAGGTCCTCTGTACATGGAATGGATGGGAAGACAAGAAGAAGAATCGCACAAGACAACAAGACATGGATGTGACTTGCAGAAAGGCAGCCAGAGTGCTGGATCTGGAACCAGGAAGACCTGAGTTAACATGTACCTTGTGAACATTAAACAGCTAGGTAAGTGCTAAATATTATTATTAATTGTCATTATAACTAGCACTTTAAAAATATTATTTCACCTTATATTCACAACAACCCTAGGAGGTAGATGCTATTATTATAATCATATTACAAACAAGGAAACTGAGGCACAGAGAGGTTAAATGGTTTGGTCAGAATCACATAGCTAGTAGAGGTCTAGGTCTGGGTCTAGTAAAGGTCTTTACACTCAGGTCCTCCTGACTCCAGGTCCAATGCTCTGTTCACCACACCACTTAGGTTCTGGCGAGAACCATAGTGTCAGTCATGAGGGAAGTAATAGTTCTAAGATACTCTGCCCTGGTTAGATGCATCTAGGTGGGGCATGGTGTTTAATCCTGAGTTTAATCCCATTTTAGGAGTGACATAGACAAGCTAGAATAGCACATCCATAAGAAGGCAATCTGTATGCTAAAAGAATCAGAAAACACATGGAGATATGCTAGAGCTAGCTCATACAGGTTTGTGAAAGCTGATTGTTAAATTCTCAGTGTGAACATTCATACTTTGGAAATCAGCAGATGCTACAAATGAATGCTTGATTTATTGTTTTGCTGATTGTCTAGGCTTAAGAAAGTGATGAGGAAAATATTGATAATGCAGATTAAACTTAAAACTACATCACAGACACTTTCCTCCCCCAAGAGTCGGTTGTTAAATACCAGCACGTCTCTGATGAACATGCCACATAAGGATTGGCTGAAGGAACTTGTATTAAATTTGGAGTAGAAAAGATGTAGGGGTGGTAGGTATCATAGTTGTTTTTAGATATTTGAAGGATATGGATCAGACTTATTCTATTTGGCCCTAGAGGGCAGAAAACCAGGAGTTACATGTGGCAGTGGCAGAGAGTAGAATTCAGCTTGAAGTAAAGAGAAACTTCCTAAGAATTAGTCAGCCAACAAACATTTATTAAGGGCTAAGCCCTGGGGATACAAATATGAAAAAGAAAGACAGTCCCTGCCCTCCAGGAGCTTACAATCTAATGGGGAGGTAAATAACACATAACAGGAAGCTGTAAAGGAGACCAGAGAGAAAATAACCAACCCAGGGGCAAGAAGAAGAAATTAGAGAAGTCACAAAGCAGTGGGAAGCTTCCCACCAGGTGGGAAGCAAGGAGATGCTCAAGCCATAGCAGAGAAGGGTCACCAACAAAGATGGGCAATTGAGAACGCCTCAAGTTGGGTCAGCTGAGCAACACTTCCTTACCCAAGTTCCTCATCATGATTTATCTGCCGAGCATTAGAACTCTCATGAGTTGAATGTTCTCCCTCACTGCATATTTTCAAACAGAGCTGGATGACTTAACTGGGGATGTAGACAATATTCTTGGTCAGCTATAAGCTGGACTTGATGGACTTTTGGGTCTCTTTCAGCCTTTAGATTCTGTGATGCAAAGCTATGATGCTATGGATGATAGCACAGTTAGACTTCTATCCGAGTATAATGAAGCTCAATCTCCACATGCAAGATGATGGATAGCCTATTTCTAAAAGGCATGATAATGTATAATAGGTAACTTGCTTCTTGATTTGAAGCATTCACAGACATTCTATCACCATGCCTTATTTGTTGTTGTTTTCATTCAGTCATTTTCAGTTGTGTCAGACTCTTTGTGACTCCATTTTTGGCATTTTTCTTGCAAAGACACTGTAGTGGTTTTCCATTTCCTTCTCCAGCTCATTTTACAGATGAGTGAATTGAGGCAAATGGGGTTAAGTGACTTGCCTAAGGTCACACAGCTAGTAAGTATCTAAAGCCAGATTTGAACTCACGAGAATGAGTCTTCTTGATTCTAAGGCTAGTGCTCTACTCACTCCACGTAGCTGCCCTTTCTACTTGGGCTCAGTTACCAAGAAAAATGATCAGATTCCTAAATACTTTCTTTCCCAGAGAATACTCAAAATTGAGAGAAAACAAGAGATGTGTGTGTATGTGGGGAGGGAGGTCAGCTCTATTTAGGCTGGTGTTTAGCATACGCTGATACTAGAGAGCACAGAATAAGGAGCAAACAGAGAAGCAAGATGAGGAAGCAAGATAGTGTCCCAGCTTCTGACAGACTTTATCTTTATACCCACTTCCCTTTCCAACCCCTACCCTGGAAACCAACACCCCATCTCTCCTAGCACTGCATTAGTCCAAAAGCTAAATTGAAAAATCTTTATGTAATATTCAAACATTTTCCATTCTGCTCCAGTGCTCCAACTTACCTTTCTTACCTTGTCTACCACTACTGACCAAAGTGATTACATATAGTGTAGTCTCTTTCTTTCTGCCTCCATCTTCTAATGATTCCTCCTCCTCATCCAAATCCTACATGGTCTTCAAGCTGACCTCCCTCCCCGCCTCATGCCCAACTTTTTTTTTTTTTTTGCTGAGGCAATGGGGTTAAGTGACTTGCCCAGGGTCACACAGCTAGTAAGTGTTAAGTGTCTGAGGCTGGGTTTGAAATGCCCAACTTTCTTAACAAAACCTAGTGCCATGTTGTGATCTCACCCATCTCTAAAGGCATAATACTTTTATAACCTATTTTCATCCATCAGTTAATTACGTAAAACACTGTCTCTAAACAGCTTTGATATTGGATTTTTTTTCTTGTTATTTAGTTCTTGCCTTTACCTTAGAGGCAACTAGATAGTTCAGTGGATAGAATGTTGGGCCTGGAGTCAGAAAGACCTGAGTTCAAATCTGGCCTCAAACACTTATTAGCTGTGTGACCCATGGCAAGTCATTTAGCCTCTGATTGCCTTAATCCACTGGAGAAGGAAATGTCAAACCACTCCAAGAATTGCCAAGAATACCCCATGGACAGTATCGTCCACGGAGTCACAGAGAGTCAGACATGACTGAACAATGTCTCTACCTAAGCTTCCTGAGGACAGGGTAGTCCAGTTAAAGCATTCCAGGTGATAACTCCCCATGTCTTGCACAGAGCATTTAGTGGATACTCAGTAAATATCTGGGCTTCTAAAATAATTTTGTTGATGCCTTTTGTTTTTATATCACAGTCATTTCTAGGGTATCTTGGTTCAAAATTTCTTATTACAGTTACTCAGTTATCAGCCTTGTTTTAATGTTTATCTTTACATCATTATAGTCGATATTGTTCTCCTGGCTCTGTTTACTTCATTCTCCATAAGTCCATACAAGTCTTTCCATGTTATTATGACTATTTGTTATTTGTTATGGTATAATAGCTTTCACTAAATTTATATGCATAATAGAACAGTCTGTTCAGCCAATCCCAATTGATGGGCATCCATTTTGTTTCCAAGTTTTTCCTAGTATATTAAAAAACGCAGCTATGAATATTTGAAACATTTAAGTAGACGTGGCCTTTATTTCTGCTTTTTTCTTTCTTGGGGTATATGCCAAGTAGTGAGGCTACGGGTCAAAAGGCAGGAAGAGTTTAATGACTTTTCTCACATAATTCCAAATTGTTTTCTAGTATGATTGGACCAATTCACAGATCCACCAACTGATTATTAGTGTATCTGTTTTCCCACAGCCCTACTTCACCTAGCATTATTTCTGTCTCTTTTCATTTTTGGCAGTTTGATGTATCTGATGTGAAACTTCAAAATTGTCTTTTCTTTTCTGTTATTATTAGTGATTTGGAGCAATTTTCCAAATAGGTGTAATGGTTTGCAATTCATTTTTTGAAAACTATCTGTTAATATGCTTTGACTAATAGTGTGTTGGGAAATGGTTTGTGATATTTCATGCAAATATTTTTCCCTCTTGACAATTTCTCTTCCTATTTTTAGCTGCATTGATTTTGATCATGAAAAAGATGTTAAATCTCATTTGAAAGAAATGATTTACTTTGTCTTTTATGATTTTCTCTGTCCCTTATTTAAGCATTCTTTCCTTAGCCATAATTGTGAAAGGTGCCTCCTTTCACCCTTCCCAGATGCTTTTATGAAATGAACTTTTATTTTTATATTGCATATCCATGTGGAGCTTATGCTTTAATCAATAAATCCATTTGGAGCATCTGCTCTAATCAACACGTAGCTCTTGATTGATTAATTTAGTCAGAAGTCCTCTGTGTTCTCAGAACATGTTATGCCCATATTCAACTATAAGAACTAAAACACATCCCAATGCCAAGTAAAAATAATATATATATTTTTAAAATTAGGCATTGTTTTAGGCTGTGTTAGGGAAGAATTGTTTTCAAGCATCCCCAGTGCTCTTTCTGCCCACATGCAAAGATATTTTTGCAGCAACAGCAAGGAAATGTTATTCAACTGGCATTTCAGGATGCCACTTACCAGTCATGAACTTGGGCAAATAGCATCACCTCTATGGACATCAGTTTCCTCATTTACAAAATGGAATAAATTATCTCCAGCTCTAACTCCTATAAGCTCCAAGGTCCTTCAAGATTTCACATTCTATACTTTCGGCTTTTCATACACATGCACGTATACAATTGTTTTCTTAGACACAGCAGAAATAATATAATTATCTTATAACAGGATACTGTTCCCTTTGGATACTTGAAAACATTTTGGAGTTTTAATTTCTTAGGTTTTGCTCCTATTGTCATTTACCAATAAGTAACTTCTCCTGAGTTCACTCACATAGTTTCCATTTTATTTTCTCCAATTTTTCTCTCACCACTGAGAAAAATAATTGCCAATGCATAATTGACACTTCTTTTTCCATTAACTGGTTGCTTTCATTGGAGAACAATTGTTTCCACAAAATGATTATTATAAAATATACATGTAAGGATGGAGTGGGAAGCAAGATTCAAGAGGCAGGGAATATTACACAGATAATATTTCACATATATTCTGAATTATCTCTTAATTTTCCCTCTTTCCTCTGCTCATCCTTCCCCATTCCCATACTTTGATGTAACGTAAGTGTAGTTCTCCTGGAGTTAACTAACATTTTCTTCCTTCAAAGTAGCTTGGGCCCCTACCTTTGCAAGCTTACTTTAAATAACTTCATTATCTTTTTCACTCTATTCAATCCAAAGTGACTAGGAACTTTCCTGCATTTGAATAATAGCTTAGATGCCATCCATTGTCCTAAATATACAAGGCTATTATTGCTCTAGCAGCATCTCCAAAATCTAGGTTTTGTTCCCCCTCCTCTCTGTTTCTGCAACATTTCTCTCTTTCTTAACACAAAACCTCTCTTCTTGCTCTTTCTTCTCTTACATAGTTCAGATTACTCCTCACTTATCATCATCACATTGTATTTATAAACTTCTCAATTTACAAAGTGCTTTAGAACTGGAAAACACAATTATTAACTCTGCTATGTACATGGCATTGTACTAGACAGAGATAAATTTGAAATAGATTTGGCCTTGCCTTCTAGGAACATTCACCCTGAAGGAAATAACACTGTCATAGACTCAGAATAGAAAGCTAAATCAAATATGGAATCAGAAGGAAAAGAACAATAATTAAATTTTTTTTTTGTAAATTTTTAGGCAATTGGGGTTAAGTGACTTGCCCAGGGTCACACAGCTAGTAAGTGTCAAGTGTTTTGGTCTGAGGCTGGATTTGAACTCAGGTACTCCTGAACAATAATTTTTTTGTTGCCTTCTCCCCTTTCCTCCCATTCCTGTTGTCATGATATTATTCTTTCTTGGATCTTCTATCTGTCTTACTGCTCCTTCTCAATCTCCTTTGATGTATCCTCATTTATATCATGGCCCCTAACTGAAGGTATACCCCAACTCTCTGTCCTGGCCCTGTTTTCTTCTCTCTATATACTCTTTCACTTGGTGATCCCATCAGCTCCCATGGGTTTAATTATCACCCCTAAGCAGAAGACTGCCAGATCTCTGTATCCAGCCCTAGTCTCTATCTTGAGCTCCAGACCTGTATCTCTGTCTACTGGATGATCTCTAGGCATCTCAAACTCAACACATCTGATACCAAACTCATCCTTCCCCCAAAATTCATCCTTCTTCTGAACATTACTATTTCAGTGGAGGGCACCACCACCTTTCCAGTCACCAAGGTTTGGAACTGTGGTTGCAACTCCTCCCTCTCACTCACCACACTTAGCTATGTCTGACAAGCCTTGTCATTCCTATTTCCACAAATCTCTCAACAAGTCCCTAGTGATTCTCCATTACCTAAAGGACAAAATATAAACTCCATTTCACAATTGAAGTCCTTTAAAACCTGGATCCAATATACGTTTCCAGGCATTATCTATTATGCTCCTTCACACAGTCTACAATCCAGCTGAAATGTTCTTTCTCATATACAGTACTCCATTTACCTTCTCCAGACCTTTGCATTGGTGATATCCTCATGCCTACAATGCATTTCCTCCTAATTCTTGCATCTTATCATTCTTTTCCTTCGAGGCTCAGCTCAAACACCACGTTCTATATGAATCTTTTCCTGATCGTCACAGTTGCTAGTGAACTGCCCTCCAAATTATCTTGTACTTATTTTATTTATATTATACATATGCCTATATATGTACACGTTTCCTCCAGCCAAAATAAAAAGGCAGGGACTGGGTCACTTCTGTCATATCCATAGCACTTAGCACACCACAGGTTTTTAATAAATGTGCTAATGTATATCTATATCTATATTTAGAGAGATATACAAAGATATTTCCTAATTTAATAACTGAAGTATCCTTCTTAGAAGAGACTGGAAAATAACTGGCTGCTAGTATATGGCATTATCCTTTCTGGACATGACTGAAAAAAGACTCAAATGTCCGGAGTTCAAGATCCTTCACAATTTGGCTCTGGCCTATTCTTTCTCTCCCAAACCTTCTGGTTGTCATAGGAGCTACATCTCCTCCATACAAAGTAGGCTAGTTGTCCCTTAAAAGGTAACAAAACCATCCTCTAAGATTAACTGGTCCAAGGGGATTAAGACTCAAATTGGTGACATAGCTTCCTGCTCACAAGTACAAAAGAACAAGGAAACAGGAATATAATATAATGTTCATCAGGCTTGACCCATGCTTCTGATGGGTGCACCAGCAGGGCAAATGCAGAGGTAGGTAAGCTGTGCCCAGATGAAATCAGTGCTGTATCTTTGCTGAACCTTTCTTTCCCAGCTGTAGTTAAAATTTTTATTAATTGTTAGATGGTCAATAAGCGTCTCATTTGGTACCAATCCGGAACCTAAACCACCAGAATGGCTTAAGTCAGACCTGGCCCAAAGCATTGGCCTACTCACCAACCAAGCTTTTCCTTTTAGGGACTTTTTGCATGTTGCTCCCTTGCTTGAAATGAACTGCCTTTTTATCTCTACCTATCCAAATCTTGTCTATCTTTCAAGGCTCCACTCACACCCCACATCTTCCTTGATGCTTTCCTGGAGCATCTCCTAGATCAATCTTTCTTCTTTTTGCTCAAATCCTATACTACTTATTATCTACATACATTTTTTGGTACTTCTCATATATTGATCAATATTATTAGTTATACCTTCTTATTTATATGTCTTCTCTTCAAAACTCTTTGAGAGCTGGAAGGGACTTCTTAGGTCATTCAGGCCAACTTATTATCCCATGCAGGAATTTCTCCTATAACATCCTTGATAATTGATCAACCAGCTTCTATCTAAAGCGCTGCCATTTTTAGTAAGGGTTTGTCTACTGAATCCTAGTATAGGTATTATCGACTCCATGACCTTCTCTCAGTAGAGTCAACGATAGAGGAAAGGGAGATGGTAAAGGTGACCAGTAAGAAAAGGGAGGGGCATGGACAGAGTCAAGGCATTTGTATGCCTAGATAAAGTTGAAAACTTGTGTTTTACTTTTGTTTATCTTTTTGTGTTCATAATGACATAACTGGAAGCTTTGAGGCTTTGCATTAACATATGATAAAATAGTTACTCACAATAGAGTGAGAATATTTTTTGTGTCATAAATGTGCAACTTTACCACCTACGTGAGGCTTTTCTTGATTCATGTTTCCCCTTCCCTCACCCCATTTAGTAACCACTACCTCTTAAATTTACTTGCATTACTCTGTATATACTTTGTACTTAATTTATCTATATACATTTTGAATCCTTCTCCCCTCCCCCTAGTAGGATGCTTGTTTTTCTTTCTATCCCAAGAGCCCAACATAGTACTTTGTGCATGGTGACTACTAAATAAATGTTTGTTGAATTGAAAAAAAAAGTATATCTATAAAAAACAATTTTTAAAAAGTTACTCAGTGTGTTGTATTTCAAGTAATTGCCTATACATATTCTCAGTTCTAGGGATGAGAAAAAGAGGAGGCGAGGTTTGAGGAGAAATAAAAGAGAAGGGAGAGAAGGGAGAAAGGAGAAGTAAGAGGGCTTTTCCCTCAAGCAAGTACATGAAAAACAATACTAAAAGACAATGTTTTAGGGCGAATGGTTAGATGAATTCAAAGTGATCCTATTTTTAGCTGAGTCCAAACTCTTTTCATGATATGAAAGTACAGGCAAAAGGGAATACTACTGTGTGGGAATCTACTAACCAGAAGTGTCAGTGTGGTAGAAAGTATTTAGGTGAGGGTAGATGGTGAGATAAGCTGAAGTGTTACTGTGGTGGTAGTATATGAAACACTGCTCAGCCCAAGGGAGAAATCGAATGCTGAGTTCTAAAAGCAGATCATAGATTTGGCACCAACGCAGGATTGTTTTTTATCCTTTGTGCTCATAGAGGACCGTGGCTCAAAGAGGAAGGTGATGTCATGACTCACAAGTGAATTGGATTTAAGTGAGGGAGGGCTGTGCAGAGTCACCAGCCTCATTCTCTTCTCTGGAGACATCTGGGTCCAGTGGCAAGATATAAATTAGAACAACTGGAGATGGCCCCTGATGCAGTGAGAGACCTTGGCATTTTTAAGCTAATGTCTTTCCCAGGTCTCAGTTTGACTGAAAGTGAGTATAAATAGCAATTGCTTCTGTTTTGCCAAGATACCCCAAGGGTCTTACCCTCCCAGATTGATTTATTTTAAACTAGGTAAAAGAGGCCATTCCTTGCCTCATTTCTTACCTAAACTTAATCACTGAATGGGTGTTGCCTCAGTCAAACCAAGGCAGGATACAGTGGTGATGAAGAACTTCTATTATTTGGACATATGCTGGAAATATCTCTGCTAAAAGCAGAGAAGCTAGGATATTCTTCACTTGTCTTGCAGATAAGTTCATCCATCAAAAGATGGAGTACTTATACAAAAATATTTGTAGTAGCTCTTTTTGTGGTAGTTAAGTAATAGAGACTGAGGGGATACTCATTAATTGGGGAATGGCTGAACCTGTTGTGGTTTATGATGGTGATAGAATATTATTGTACTGGAAGAAATGTTGAAAAGGATGGTTTCAGAGAAAACTGAGAAGACTTGTATGAACTGATGCAAAATGAATTGAGTAGAGCCAGGCGGACAATTTATATAGTAAGAACAATCTTGTAAAGATAATCAACTCTGGAGGACTTAGTAACTCTGATCAATACAATGGCCAATCACAGTTCTAAAGAACTCATGATGAAACAAGCTATCCTTTTCCAGATATAGAGTGCATAGATTTAGGGTGAAGAGTGAAACTTATTGTCTTCTATTTCTTTCTTTTTCTCAGAACATGGATAACATGGAAATTTGTTTTACATATCTATAAATATTTGTAATGGTTTTAGTTTTCTTGCTATATCAATAGGTGGGAGAAAAGGAAGGAAAGAGTTTGGAACTGAAAAGAAAATAAAACTGAATTAAAAAGGAGTAAATGATGAGGGGAATGGACTTTCTTGACCCAATTCTGACCAACAGTTGTGAAAGCAGACACTGGAAGAAGGATTAAACTCATTTTACTTAGCTTAAAGGGCAGAACACTGGGTGGAGACTGCAGAGAGGCAGATTTCAGTTCAGAACAACAAAAAGCTCCCTAATAATTAGAACTATCTAAAAGTAGTTTGTGTAGTTGCTCCAGAACTGGGAGAGTTAGCCTGGGAAGTCAGAGTATTGTGGAAAGAACATTGGCTCTGGAGTTTGAAGACCTGGCTCAAATCTCACCTTTGACACTTACTCCCTTTGTGATTTGGGGGCAAATCACTTAATTTCTTTGAGTCACAGTTTCCCAACCCATAAAACAAGGGGAGTTAGACTAGATGGCCTCTGAGGTCTCTTTCAGCTCTAGATTAATGAACTTAATGAACAATTAAAAGCCTATAGTTGATGTTGGAAGGAACCCTGAAAGGACCTCTGATCCTGCTCTCCATTTCTCTTGTTCTGGTACTCTGTTACTTTTCCCCTACTTTTATTGGTTTATTAACAACTGGAAGGCAGGAACTATGCTGTTTCTCATCTTTGTATCCTTAGCACTGAGCATGCTCTTCATATTTATTTTAAATGGCTTTACTTTTTTTTTTTCACTTAACAAGCAAGCACTTCTTTCCTCTTCTTTCAACAACTGGAAAAAATGCTTGTAACAAATACACAGTCAAGCAAAACAAATTTCTGTGTTGGCCATATTAAAAAATGTATGTTTCATTCGGCACCTTGAGTCCATTACCTTCCTGTCAGGAGGTAAGTAATATTCTTCATTGCTGGCTTTCTGGAATCATGGCTAGTCATTGCTTTGATCAGAGTTCTGAAGTCTTACAAAGTTGTTTGTCTTTACATTCTTGTTATTCTAAAAATTTTTCTTCTGGTTCTGCTCACTTTACTAGATGGCCCCTGAGGTCCCTTCCAGTTCTAGATTTAAGAATCTAATGTACATTTAAGGACTTAAAGTTAATGCTAAAAGGGACTTTAAAATCAAATATAATCTCCTTTCATTTTAAAGGTGAAGGGACTGGACTAGAAAAGAACTTTGATTCTGTTGTCCATATCTCTTGCTCTGGTCTTCCATAGCCATTCCCGGTTCATACAAATTTTCTCAGTTTTCTCTGAAACTATCCCTTTATTACTTCTTAGGGCATAATGAATTTACATGTCATAATTAATTCAGTCATTCCCCAACAGATGGACATCCCCTTAGTTTCCAGTTACTTCTTCCACAAAACAGCTATTATAAATATTTTTGTACGTATAGATACCGTTACTCTTTTCTTGATCTTTCTGAGGTAACCTTAGACCTAGTTAGTAGGAGCATTGCTGGGTTAAGGGTATGTACAGTTTAATAACTTTTGGGACATTGTCCCAAATCACTTTCCAGAATGACTATCGGTACCCATTCACAGCTCCATCAACAGTGGGGTGCCTGTGTTTTTGTTTTCCCCACATGAAAGTTTTATTACATATTTAAAATGAATATCAAGTTGCACATAACAGGTTTGCAGTTTCACGTGCAATCATATTTTTATTATTCTATGTTACAGAAATGCTAGTTTTATTTCATAAATTAAAAATAGAATAAATATCTTTTTAAAAAGAACATGATCATTGAATCCTCTGAGCATAATAGCAAGGAATTCCCAACTACCTCCTAGACATTTTTGCCAGGACTCCAATGGCCCCTCAAACTGAACAGGTTCAAAAATAAAATCTTCCTCGAGCCCATCTCTCCTTCCAATTCCCTCTTGTCTACAGATGACACTATGATTTTCCCAGTCACCTATCTTCAAAATCTTGGCATCGTATTTAACTTCCCTTTGACACTCATGGGATGCCTGTTTTACCATGGTCACACAAATATCTGTCATTTCTCTACTGGGGATCAACTTTGCCAATCTGATGGATATAAAGTGGAAGCTCAAAGCTGCCTTAGTGCACACTTCTCTGTTGATAATGTGGAGTGCTTTTCACATGTGATTGCTATTGATATCTTCAATTTATTTCTTAAAAAAATTGTCTGTTTGTATACTTTGACCACTTATCAATTGGGAAATGGTTATACTACATGTTTTATAAATATGTAGATCTCTGATTAAAATGGGCATACCTTTGTTAGTGTAGGTTGCAACTTAGTGATGCATTCTCATCTCATGTAATTCTTGTCCTCCTAAAAACACTCCACAAGGGGGTCCATAACATGCTAGATTGCATAAGTACTTAGAAATCTGTTGAGTTGAATTGATTTCCAAGTATGTCCAATGCAGAGGTTGGTATTATTTTTTTATTGTCTTTGCTCCTGTCTTCCTCCATAGATCCTCCGCCATCCCATCAAAACATGGTCAACAGGATTACCTCACAGTTGACAAGTGTCTATTAATTTAATTTATTAATATTGTTAGTTTCCACATTCTGTACTCTTGGTTACATATGAATGTAAAGGGAGACAAGTCAATGAAAGTCTAGTCCTCAGAGGCATCCACAGTATGCTTTCTTTGCCTGATGCAATTCCCCTCATGGACTGTGGTGAGTATGATTCTGGGCATGTGTAATAGAGGGTTTCATTGTCCATTTCAGAGTATGTGCAGATATTTTATGACTATTTCCTATTAGCTCATTGTGTGACCAAGAGGGAACTTTTAATTGGCTGCTAAGGGAAACTAAGTGTGCATTCAAAGGTCCCTAACTGTGACCAATTCCTCTCTTTCCCTAGCTGTGTTTTAGTAAGGAGGATGAAATGCTATAAGCCTCTGGGTGGAGAGAAAGACCTTGAGTCTTTTTATCCTTCTGGTTATATGTGAATTTAAAGAGAAACAAGTCAATGAGAACTTAATCCTCAGGATTATCCAACAGTGTGCTCTGACGGATGCAACTGTCCTCTTGGACTGAGGTGAGCCTGATTCTGGGCGTGTGTAATGGAGGGCTCTGCTCTCCACTTCAGAGTGAGAAGCCAAGCCAAGCCAGGGCTCAAGAACATATGACCCTGCTGTTGCTTCTGTCTCCGGTGTGTTATTCTCTCATGCTTTTAGGTGAGGAAGTATTAGAGACAGTTATGCCTTGTGAACTTCTAAAGGTCAAAAGAGTCAGCCATCAGAGGTTCAGGAATTGAAGGCCACACCCCAGTGTGCCAGCAGCCAAGCCTCGCACAGAGCATAAGGTAGGACCTATTGCAGAACCAATCTGCAAGAACACAGTCCAGCTGTGGAACCAGCATCGAGGTGCTATGTCCTAGCTGGTTATCCGTTAATTAAGACACATTGCTTCAAGTTTGAGTTCACTCTCATTAGGGTAGAGTGTTATAAAACATAACCAATGTTCCTGCTATGTCATCTCTGTAAATATCCCTTTGTAAAAGAGAATTGATGTTAATGGAGCAAATTGATATTGGAGCACTATTCATGAGTTAATTAATTATATATGGGAGATATAAACTGTAAATGGTGATTGATATTACAGAGAGCACATTGGAAAAAGTGAACTCAAGCTGATAAGATTAGAGAAAACCTCATTGCTCCACAGGGATAGACCTAGAACAATGAAGAGGGGAAGTAGCTAGTCAGCCCTCTTGAGACCCAACTCATCACGATGAGTGGAAGTGGGATAAGGACCCCCATAGTCTTTATATGGGCTCCAGGGGTAGGGAATCTGTGGCCTCGAGCCCACATGTGGCCTTCTATGTCCTTGGGTGTGGCCTTTTGACTGAGTCAAAGTTTTACAGAACAAATCCTTTTATGAAGGGAATTTGTTCTGTGAAGTTTGGATTCTGTGATGTGTAGCCACTACATTAATATCTTCCGAGATTATTTTTTGTTTTTGTTTTTGTTTCTTTTTGCTTGTTTGCTTTGTTTTGAGTAACAAACTAAATTGTTAACTCTCAGTAAGACTATTATTCACATAAAGCTATGTTGGGTTGTGAGTGTAGACAGTCTGTAGCTCCGACCTGTCATCTGATTTACCCTTTTTATGTCTGGGAAAGGTAAACTCAAAAAATGCAACATTTTTTGGTATATTTCGGGGGAGAAATCTGAAAATTTATGAATGGCTAAAAATGGCAGTGATCTGTAGCAAAAATATTTTACATGCAGTTTATGAGTCTTGTGACATAAGTTATTGATGTTGCTCTGTGAGTTCAAGTCTCTCCATGTAAAAATGAGCTGTCACTAATGGATAGCACAGTGCAGAGGGTATTTCTTCTAGAAATTTGGAGTTGAAGGTCAGTTCTTAAGTAGGAGCAGCATTTGAAGCTGAAAAGTTATTGACACAGACTGCTTCTCTAGTGTTATCTGAGGAGAGGTTGTAAAGATAAGTAGGAAGATCAAGTGAGCTAAGCCACAATGAAGTCAAAAGGACATCAGCAACGACGGGATGGCTGAAGGGACGGGGAAATCTTTCAATTGCTTAAGATTTCCTTCCATTGTTTTTTAGGATTAAAGAGAAAGTTTCAGTTTCTAAGAATTGGTAAATGCACTGGAATGATTTAATTTTATTTTGCCTCATTGAATCACGAAAGAGAAAATGGAGGTGACTAACACAAAGAATGCGTGGCGGCGGGGGGGGGGGAGGAAGAGTGTAATATAACCTAAAATGAAAGGCAATTTCATGATATGTATACAGCAAAGAAAGGATTATTCGTTATGCAACAAACATAATACTTATACATTCATGGACCTGTCCTATCAACATTTTATTAGCAAGTTATAGAAAGATATTGATGACACGTTTATCATATTTGCAAGTCAAACCAAACTGGAAGTATAACTAAATGAAAGAATAAGATTCAAAATGACCTCAGCAGGCTAAGGAATGTTGCTCCAAATTCACCTGTATCTGGCATGGATGTGACTATAGTCAGGCAGATTATGAAGGACAAGCCAAGAAGCTGCTAGAATTAATGGAAAACTCATGGTGGGACAAAGCTAAATAAGACAAAACTTGACAAAGATAAATGTAAAAATCATACACTTGGTGTTAAAGTGATTAATTGCAAAAGTGCAGAAGAGATTTGACTTAGCTGGTCATATGTCAAAGGTCTGGGAATTTTATTTGACTAACATGAATGAATAGTATGATGTGTCTTTTCAGTCTTTTTTTCCATCATGTCTGACTCTTTGTGACCCCCATTTGGGGTTTTCTTGGCAGAGATACTGGAGTGGTTTGTCATTTCCTTCTCCAGCTCATTTTATAGTTGAGGAAACTGAGGCGAACAGGGTTAAATGACTTGCCCAGGGTCTCCTAGCTAGTGTCTGAGGCTGGATTTGAATTCACGAAGAAGAGTTTTCCTGATTCTAAGCCCAGTCTTCTATCTACTGTACCACCTAGCTGCCCTTTATACTTAGGCTTAATTATCAAGAAAAATTATCAGATTCCTAAATACTTTCTGTCCCTGAGGGCAACAGGGTTAAGTGACTTGTCCAGGGTCACACAGCTAGTAAATATCTAAGGCTGTATTTGAACTTAGGTCTTCTAAATTCCTGACTCCAGGCCTGATACTCTGCTATGTCTTATAAGCACACACACACACACACACACACACACACACACACACACACACGCACACACACGCACACGCACACACACACACACACACGCAACCTTAAGCTGCATTAGTAGAAGTTTAAACATACAGATCACAGAAGGTAATACTGCTATTGTACTTTAGTCTGGAAGGCAATATCTGGATGATTGTGTCATATACTAGGCATCACATTTTAATAGGGACACTGCTAAACAAGAGTGCATGTAGAGCAGAGGTTCCCCAATTTATCTGGCCTACCATTCCCTTTTAAAAAAAATTACTCAGTGCCCCCTGGAAATCGACTTTCTTTAACCCTTTAATAGTTTTTTAAAATTTATCATTTAAAAAAAACTTTTTTAAGGGGGAGCTAAGTGGCACAGTGGATAGAGCACTGGCCCTGATTCAGGAGGACCTGAGTTCAAATCCGGCCTCAGACACATAACACTTACTAGCTGTGTGACCCTGGGCAAGTCACTTAACCCCCATTGCCTAGCCAAAAAAAAAAACTTTTAAAAAAAATGATGCATCTTAAATTTAATAATTTATTGTAAATTTGTGGGATTTTTTTTCCTGCATTGAAATTTTGATGATGCACTATTGCATCATGTAACCACGCAGTATCATATTGTAAACAAGTTATTATACACACATATTCCTGCTGATGCATGCTGGACTTCCCAATATGCTTGCCTGCAAACACTTGCTTGTTAAGACCTGTTGGTGGACCTGACCGCTGAATAGTTATAAATTTCATTTTGCGTGTGGAAAATAATGTAATCACTACAACTTTAACTGTGTTACACAACAGATGAAACATGTACGAATAGTTTTTCAAAATTTCCATGTCTTCTTCCCTTATGCTTCCACCTCCTCCTTATTTTTATTCAGTGTTCCCCATTCATTCCAGTGCCCCCCAGGAGGTGGTATTGCCCACTTTGGGAACCTGTGATAGAGGATGACATCCAGGATAGTGACAGGTCTAGAAACCACGTCACAGGAGGAGCAGGTAGAGAATGGAGAGTGTTTAGCCTGAAGAAGAGAAGACAGTAAGGGATACATGATAATTATCCATTTGGGTGATTGGGTGGAGGTTACAAGGAGGCAGATTTTGGTTCAATATGAAGAAATAGCTTGTTAACAATTAGAGCTATCCAACAATGAAACTCATTGCTTTTGGAGGTAGTGAATTCCCTTTCATTGGGAGTCACAGGATTGTAGGATTTAAAGCAGGGAATATTTAAGCAGAGGCTCGATGTTCAACTGTCAAGGATGCTGCGAAAGTTTCCTGAATTGTATGGGAAGGTGGACTGGATGACTTCTAAATCTATTCAAACAGTAAGATTCTATGATTTTATTTTCAGAAATTCTGAACAAAATATTTTCATGTATGCTCAGTAACCCAGATATTTAAAGGTGAATACCCAAATGTTTGCTTTTATGTAAATAAAACCTGCCAGAGCATCTAAGTGGTGCAATGGATAGAGTGCTGGGCTTGAAGTCAGGAACACTCACCTTCCTGAGTTCAAATCCAGCCTGACACTTAGCTGTGTGACCTTGGGCAAGTCACTTAACTCTGTTTCCCTCAGTTTCCTTATCTGTAAAATGAGATGGAGAAGGAAATGGCAAACTACTCCAATATCTTTGCCAAGAAAACCCCAAATGGGGACATGGAGAGTAGGACAGGACTGAACAACAACATAAAAATGAGATATTCCACTAACATTTTAAGTTTTTAATCTTGATGTGTGGTGTCCCTATAGTCATAATCATAAATGAAGTAGGATTGATCCTAAGCAAAACTGAGCACTGGGTGATGTATATCTTCACTGTCCCTCCAACCCTCCCCTCTCTCAATTATTCAGTCTTCCTTTAAGAATAGATACCTAATGACTTAATGATGTTTCCTGACTGCCCACAGGCCTTCCACTTCTGTGTTCCCTCCTCTAGATCTCTACCTAATTGTGCCTTATACTCCAGATTTTCTCATTTTATACCTTTTCAGAGCAAAACTTACCCATCCTACATGAAATCCTTTGGGATCCTGTTTTTAGCAATTAGCTAACGTGATAAACTAATTTATCTTCAAAGCTTCATATTGTTCTGGTTGAGAAATTTTTACCACAATTCATTTAGAGTCATTTAATTTCTGAGCTTTGTTTTACTCATCTGCAAAATGGGAATTATAATAACTATACTATCTACCTTACAGTATTTTAGAAAGAAAGCATTTAATAATCTGAAAATCACCATATGTAGGTATATTAATGTTATTCATTTCTCTTTTCATCTTTTCCAATGGAGTTCAGGAAAAAAAAACAGTTCTGGAATAAGTCACTACCCTACTATTACTGCTTTATATTTAATGTTTTGTGACCTATTTAAACAGATGAAAAAAATAATTTTTTGTAATTGAATAATAGTATTTGGATGTCAGCAAATATCCTGTAGGCTTGATGGAAGCATCTTTGGGACAATAGCAGCAGACAGGACAATGGGGAAGAATTGTATTTCATCCTTTTCCCACATATTTATTTCTTCTGCTAGAGATTTCTTCTCTATATTTTGAAAGCTTTTTATCCTGTGTAACTTGGGAATTGGGCATATTTGGCACAGCTACATCTATTAAATATGATCTTAAATTTCAATATTATACTGGGACAATTATGGGAGATGATTCTGTCTGTGATAATCATCTGGTTCCAGTACATTTAATTGGTCGAATTCCAAAGGATATTTTGAGATCTGTACTTTTATTATGGAGTTATTGTTGTTATTATTATTGTGGTTGTGGTTGTGGTTACTGTGGTTGTTATAGCAGTAGTATTTAGTGGCTTCAAGTAAAATTCATAAATAGTACTCAGTGTTCACTATAAGCAAAACATTGATGTAGGCACCAGAACTTAAAGGAATAACACGGTAATTTTAGGCATTGGTAACATATCCAGTGGGACAGACTTCTTTGGGGGGTGTTTTTAGGGGGGGATGATTTTTGGGGTGTGTGCTCACCCCACATAAGTAGTTTCCTATTCAGTCTAGAGGCAAGGTTGGCTTTGAATAGCAACCGGCACCAGTAGCATCATCTACAGGAGAGTGACAAATCTTAGTTGATGCCACACTAATGAAATAGGTGAGAAGAGAGGGTTAGGTAGTGGTAAGAGGACTGGGTCTACAGTCAAAAGACCTAGGCACTCAGGTTCATTACCTGGAGAAGAAAATGACAAACCACTTCAGTATCTTTGACTCTTCTCTTTCCCTCATCACAGGGAAATGCCGAACTAGAAAGAAATTTGTTCAACTCTCCTTTTTCATAGATGAGAAAATGGAAGCCCAAGAAGGTTATAAACTCACTCAGGGTCACGTACATAGTAAGTGTCAGAAGTGGGATCTGAACTTAGAGCTAATGCTCTTTCCTCTGTACCACAATGTTTCCTCATATCTAATAAGTTGCCTTCTTGCCACATCTACTTACACATCACTCATCTATTTCTTTCTGTCCATTCATATGTCTACCACCTTAGTTCAGGCCTCATTACTTTTCATTTGGACTCTCTAATTAACTCCTAGTTAACCTTCTTGCTTCTAGTCTCCCCTTTCTAATCCAACCTTCACATAGCTGCCAAGATAATTTACGTAAGATTCAGCACCTGACCATCACATTCCCCTGCTAAAAAACAAAACCAAAAACAAACGCAAACAACCTTCAAGGTCTCCTTATTATTTCTAGGATAAACTTTCCTTATCTTAGGATATCCTAAGGATAAACTATCCTATCCTATTCTTTTTTTTTTTGGCTAGGCAATGAGGTCACACAGGTAGTAAGCGTTATGTGTCTGAGGCTGGATTTGAACTCAGGTCCTCCTGAATCCAGGGCCAGTGCTCTATCCACTGCACCACCTAGCTGCCCCCCTGAACTATCCTTATCCTACTATTTGAACCTCTTCACAATCTGGCCTTCCCTTTCTAGCTTTGTTCCCCACATTATTTCACTTTACACACCCCATATTTCAGTCTAACTGCCATATTCAGTCTACTAGCTATTCCCCAAGGTAGACATGCCATCCCCTGCTTCTAGAACCCCCACAGGCAGGCCTTCTAGGCTAGGCATGTACTGCCTCTTCATCTTAGCCTTAGAGAAACCTTCTCTCCTCCCTTTAATGATCAGCTCAGTGCTACTATGTCCATGGAGCCATCCCTGATCCTTCCTGGAATTAGTGTGAGCTCTATTCTCAAATGCTGAAGCCCATTGTCTAAGCCTTCCTTTGATAGCTTTGTTCTCTTATGGATTTAGATCCTTAAATCCAGCCTCAGATATTTACTAGCTGTGTAACCCTGGCAAATCACTTAACCCTGGTTGCCTCAGTTTCCTCATCTGTAAAATGAACTAGAGAAGGCAATGGTAAGCCATTCCAGTATCTTTGCAAAGAAAACCCCAAATGGACTAATGAAGAGTCAGAGGTGACTCAACAACAATAACAAAAACACCACCACCATATGCATATTATATCCTCTAAGTAGAATATAAGCTCCTTGAGGGCAGGGATGGTTTCATTTTGGTTTTGCACCCCTACAAATAACAGAGTGCCTTGTCCATAGGAAACGCTTGATAAGTATCCATTGAAACGAAGTCCGATCCCGGCACTATTATTTACTGCCTACATGACTGCCAATGTATTGCCTATGTAGAAGTCATCTCTGGGCTTCAATTTCCTCATCAGCCCAGACATAATTAGGGTGGAGCAATCAGGGCTTTGTCTCAAGGTACCTAAATTTAGAGGACACTTATGACATTTTTACTCCTTTAGTAGGTAGAAACAAGGGATCTTAGCAACTAGTTGTGTAGAATAATTGACTAAAATAGGAAGCTACCAGGTGGTGGGTCTACAACCCAGCCTTGCTGGGCTTCTGCCCCTTGAGATGACCTCTCCAGCAGCTGCAGGGTCTCCATCCATAGGGGCCAATGTCCCTGGGATCTGTCCTCTTCTACAGGTCTTCTGTCTTGAGGTTTCTCCCTAGGCTACTTACGTCCTCCAAAATTAATTTGTCTAAAATGTTAGACAGATTTGTGGGTACCTTCCATACTGCTTGCACAAGGTATGGTTTGTGACACTTGCCCAGGCCACAAACTTGCGTCTCTATCCATCTATAAGTTGATAGGTTGCACTCATGAAACTCTAACATCCCTATACTAGCTCTAAATTCTATGCTTCCAACTCCATGTGCCAGGGTTTAGCACACAGCAGGCATTTAAAATAAATGCTTGTTAACTAACTAATGGGGCAGCTAAGTGGTGCAGCAGATACAGTGCCAGACCTGAAGTCAGGAACTCATCTTCATGAGTTCAAATCCAGCCTCAGACACTTACTAGCTGGGTGACTCTGGGCAGGTCACTTAGCCCTGTTTCTGCAGTTTCTTCATCTGTAAAATTATCTGGAGAAGAAAATGACAAACCACTTCAGTATCTTCGTCAAGAAGACCCTAAATGTATATTAATACACTATTGGTGGAGTTGTGAACTGATCCAACCATTCTGGAGAGCAATTTGGAACTTTGCCCAAAGTGCTATAAAATTGTGCACACCCTTTGATCCAGCAAAACCATTACTAGGTCTGTATCCCAAAGAGATTTAAAAAGTGGGGGGGGGGGAAGGACCTATATGTACAAAAATATTTATATCAGCTCTTTTTATAGTGACAAAGAATTGGAAATTGAGGGGATGCTCATCAATTGAGGAATAGCTGAACAAATTGTGCTATATGATTGTAACAGAATATTACTGTGCTATAAAAAATGATGAGGAAGCTGATTTCAGAAAAACATGGAAAGACTTATATGAACTGATGCAAAGTGAATTGAGCAGAACCAGAAGAATGTTGTACATAGTAACAGCAATATTATACTATGATCAACTGTGAATGATTTGGCTATTCTCAGCAGTACAATGATCCATGACAATTCCAAAGGACTTATGATAAAAAATGCTATCCACTTCCAGAGAAAGAACTGATGGAGTCTGAACGCAGATTGAAGCATACTATTTTTCACTTTCTGTATTTTTTTTTGTATTTTTTTACCCCTTTGGGCCTGACTAACATGGTAATATGTTTTACATGATTGTACATTTATAACCTATATCAAATTGTTGTCTCAGGGAGGGGGAGGTGAAGAAGGGAGAGAGAAAATTTGGAACTCAAAATTTTAAAAAATGAATGTTAAAAATTGCTTTTACATGTAACTGGGGAAAAATAAAATATTATTTAAAAGAAAAAAAAAACCCAAACTGGGTCATGAACATTTGGATGTGACTGAAATGACTGAATGACAATGATAAGAACAAACTCATATAATGCCCAATAGTGAGATAATTGTGTAAACAAACTGGGGCATGGGGATGGGTGCTGAGATGCTATGTCTAAATACACAAATGGGTACTACAGTCTTGACTGGTTGAAAAACTGGTGGTTCTGGTCACATTGTTACACCAGTCATACTCGTTTGTATATATAATATTGTGACAATGAACACACATTTATTGAGCACTTTTGCACAACAACCCCGTAAGGTAGATAGTTCAAAGATTATTTCCCCTATTCTACAGAGAAGTCAGTTGGTCAGGCAGTCAATAGTGATAAAACATTTATTAAGCGCCTGCTATGTGCCAGACACTCTGCCTCTCAGTAAGGAAATTGTAGTCAGAGAGATCAAGGGACTTGGTCACATACTTTGTCAGTGACAGTCAGGACTTAACCTCCAATGTTTAAATCCACTTCTAAAACCTACTTCTAAACCTAATTCTCTTTCATTTTTCCTTTTAGTATCAATGTTCTTTTTTTATATCAACATCACTCTTTCCCACTCCTTCCCTATCTCTGATTATCCCCCACTAAACAGAACAACAAAAAACAGGTAAGTGAAGCAAATCAACACGCTGACCATTTTTTTTTTTTGATAAGGCAATCGGGGTTAAGTGACTTGCCCAAGGTCACACAGCTAGTAAGTGGCAAGTGTCTGAGGCTGGATTTGAACTCAGGTCCTCCTGACTCCGAGGCTCTATCTACTGCACCACCTGTCCACACACTGACCATTTTTGATAATGTCTTCCTCATTCCATACCTATAGTTCATCAGATGTTGCTGAGTGAGAATCAGGAGGCATATAAGTGTCACTGTTAACTCCTCTGAAATCATGTCTGATGGATTTTTTTTCCACCACACCGCCTTTTCTAACTTGCCATTCAGTTTAGTTTGTAACTCAAATTGATTTATAACCAGTTAGTGGCCATTAAAGAGTAGGTAGTGTGATTAGTCAATTTAAGCAAAAACCACTTTTTAAAGGAAAAGTGGAGAGAGAGAGAGAGAGAGGAGAGAGAGAGAGAGAGAGAGAGAGAGAGAGAGAAGAGAAAGAAAGAAAGAAAGAAAGAAAGAAAGAAAGAAAGAAAGAGAAGAAAGAAAGAAAGAAAGAAAGAAAGAAAGAAAGAAAGAAAGAAAGAAAGAAAGAAAGAGAAGAAGAAGATGAAATAAAGGGAAGGGAAGGGAAGGGAAGAGAAGAGAAGAGAAGAGAAGAGAAGAGAAGAGAAGAGAAGAGAAGAGAAGAGAAGAGAAGAGAAGAGAAGAGAAGAGAAGAGAAGAGAAGAGAAGAGAAGAGAAGAGAAGAGAAGAGAAGAGAAGAGGAGGGAAGAGAAGGGTGTCAGTCCAAATCCAGATAAGAATAGAGAAGGTTGTACATGACTCTGTAACTATTTCAGACAATACAAGTTCTTTCTGGCTATGAAATGTGAAAAAAACTGCATGATGAATGAGTGGGAGATGATACTTTCCCACTGAAATATACTGAATTAAAAAAATTCTAATCATGACTATATAAACCATTTCTGAATTTTGCAATACAAATGGAGAGCTATTATTGCTCCCTATTGGTGACAGTCAGCCATCTATTACTCTGTAAGCATCTCAATGCCTAATAAAATAAACACCTTATTCCCTCCTCCCCCATTACACATTTGCTTCATGTGTACCTCCAAACCTGTATTAATGCTTACAATGCATAATGATGTGGTCAGTTAAATGATTCCCTCTAGTGCTCCTCTGTTACTGCAATTGATTTGGTCTTTCCAGCTTAACTCATTTTTACTCACAGAGAAAGGAGTCCATCAATTAGAGAGCAAACACTGAATGTGCAGAGCAGTGGTAGGAGCCAGCAGCATTGTGAGCAAGATTCTTAGCTTTGAGCTGGAGGATGTCAAAATACCACTTTTAAGGAGCACGTTTTGGAAAGCCAGACCCAGTCTTCCTAGTAACTTTAACATCCGTCTCCCCGCTCTCTTTTTGGGTGGTTTTGAAAATCAAACTCGTGTTTTCAGATGTTTCTGCTCAAACAGGACATGATGTAATGCCATACATTGTGTGTGTGTTTAATTTTTTTTTTCTGCTAAGGGGTTATTCCAATATTCAGTGAGAAGTCATTCTTTTTTTGCCACGTGGCATCAAATTGCTGAGTCAAGCCTGAAATAATGGTTTGTACCAGAACTACGGTGGTTTGTACTAGAAACAACAGTGTCTGTTTGTTAAGGTGGGTCACTTAACAAGGGGGAGACAGACTCCCCGGCATGATTTCAGTGCCTTCAGGTTAAAGGCTGCTTCAGGGATTTAATAATGATTGTTCTTACCAGCAGCAGCAGATTGAGGGGCAGGTAGCACAGCTCAGCTTTTAGCCAAAGGCTGTCCTCCAGAAGATGAGGAAAGCGGTGAACAGTGGACGGAGCCATCTTCTTCAGGGATGGAATCCACAGCAGACAGCGATTTGTAATATTCATCTCCCCCATCAAGCACTTTGATTTGGCTATGACAAGGAAAGAGAATTAATTTTGTGGGGAAAAGAAAACAGAGCGAAAGCATTCCTGATGCTTTCAGTACCATCAGTAGTGTTACTAATGTTATACAAACAGTCTGAATAGGACAGGGCTGGAATCATATGGAAGCATCATTGCTTTAAGGGTAGAGGGTTTCTCTCTCTCTTTAAATCACTTTCTAGGGAACCTGTATGGCTAGGGAGATTAATGACTGTATGCTACACCTTTCACTTCTGGGTCACACACCTATAATGAGGCAAAGAGAGCTGTGGCTGGAAGTTGTTATCGTATTGGGACTGCTGATTTATGGGAAACAAATTGTCTGTCTCTGGTTCCTTGGAGAGGCAAGTGCTTTCTCTAAGAGCCTGAGTAAGAGCCCTGATGAGTTCTTCTTTTTTGTCTCTTCACCCTACTATCCAAGAATCAGAAGCCTAAATTCCCCTTTGACCTTTGGGGATGATTTTTGCAGGTAAAGATAGAATTCTGATCCATGGGTTATTCTGTAAAAGTTGTCATACTTGCAGAGTACGTGTGTGTGTGTGTGTGTGTGTGTGTGTGTGTGAATATGTGCATGCTACATATAATTTGTAGATAAAAGGCTACAACCTCCTATCTCTCCCACACTAAAGGGAAACTAAAATTCTCGGGAGTACCTATGGGAAAGAATGGAAAAGAACATTTGCCAGTAGGAGCCAATTTCACCGACTCCCAGAGTACTAGAATGTTGCTTCCAAAAGGTACCTTAAAGACTGTCTAATCCAACCCCCTCATTGGAGAGCCTTCTTAGATACTAGTAGATACAAGTTGTATACTTGCTATTTTTTTTTAAGTTCCCAGTGTTAATAATGGCTGAGTATTCTAATTGCTTATTTTTAGAAATCTCTCTAGAAAGTTTTGCATTTTCTGTAATATCACAAAGGACTCCTTCTGTTTACAGTTGCTTAGAACTAAGAAGACAGATATTTACCCAAATTTTCTTGGCTTCCTCTTGCTCCCTTGATATTCTAGAGTTCCCTGTGGAGAGGGCCAAGAACACACAGTCAAAGCAAAGCAGCAAGTCGTTAATTTTTAATTCAAAGTGATTTTGTGTTGAATGCAAGCAGATGCTGATAATATCAGAAGTCACAGCATAATTTTTTTGATCAAAGGGCTCAAGTGAGCCTGATGAAGCATGCATCTTGCTCGTCTTTGATAAACCGCATCAATTATTCACCGTGAAGGCAGACATCCTGACATGAAAGCAACAGATAAAGAGCATAAGCACATGTTCAGGAGGAGAGGAGAAGAGCATGGGGGTGGGGCTGGAGGGGCTGGAACAGGTATTAATAACAGAATTATTAACTGGAAACAAAGCCAGTAAAACGCTTTATGGCCACTTTGAACTCACGTTTAACTGGTTATAGTACATGTTATCCTCAGGGCTATTCAGCATTTTGGGCTGCTGACATCTTCTGCGAGGTGTTCTCAGCTTCTGTTCGACACAGTTTTCTGAACCTAGAATAAGAGAACACATTTTTGAGCCATCCCAGGTGTCACGAAAAATCTTTGAGTATTTTTAGGCCCCAAAAAAGTACTTTCTACAAATGTCCTTAACAACCAATTTGTTCCATTGTAATAGATGTTCGGAGAACACTCCATAGTATAGTAGCTTTAAGAGAAGTTATCTTTAAGAAAAGGGTTAGGTGTTAACTTCTTTGCAGGTCTTCTGCCCTCATCTTTCCTAAGCTCCTATCTGAGCATTCAGGAATGGAATCTCCTGGTTAGTGGTCAGCTTCAGTCCAACACAGAGGGGCAGCTTCCCTTGGTAGGCTATCAGGGCATGAAACAATGAGGCCAATCTGGAAGATGCTGCTTTAAGATAATTTGCAGTTCATCAGAGAGAGAGAGTTGAAAGCCATCTGGAGCACACACTCTGCTGGGCAGAGAAAAAGTAAAGCTTTTAGAGGGTTGTAGTTGGTGGAAAACAGTGCCCGTGCTAGTATTAGTTAAATGCTTTGAAAACTATAATTGATCTCTGCATTCTTTAGAGGTGGTGGAAATAAGAGGAGGAAAAGGTCGATTGAACCGTAACACTAAGAAGCTACTTTGTAAAAGACCTGGTTGTGGAATCCTCCTACGAGAGCATGCTTAAAATCTCCAAAGAGAAAATAACTTGTCAAATTAAGCCATGGTCCATTTCCTTTACAAATAATTGATTTCATGGAATCTAGTGTCCTTTCCATTGCAACTTTGAGATGAGATCTGATTCTTATGAGACACATAGACAACAACCTATAGAACACCCATCCTTAATGTCCCCTTCCCCCTCCAAAAGGGCTCTAGAGTAATCTAAGAAAGGGAAAAGTATTTTCATTTTTTCATTGTGCTTCAGGACATTTTGAGTCAACTTGAGTAAACTATTAAAATACAGTACTTTTGGAGGGAGAGAAAGGCACATCAGTATAAGCTGGTCTCTTAGCTATTAATGGGTTTCCTGGTTGATCTAATTCTGCTAACACAACTCAAATAAACAAACACAGTATTTCCCGTTTAACTCTCAGGGATGTTCCTAATGATTGGAGTAGTAACCCTTGTTAGCATCTTCTGAACCCCAGGAAGTATTTCAAGGTTGTATTTTAAGTTACCAAGTCTGACAATGGCAGATTTATTATCAAGTTTGTTTTCAATTTTTCTCCCATGGATTTTTAACAAATGTACCCTTTTAATATTCATATCATGGCACAAATGTAAAATTGAACCACCTATTTATTTTTACTTAACAGGAGCTGAAGAAATTACATTAATGGAGCTCTGTCCTTAAACACTGGGGACACTTCCTTTTAAAGTGAATGGAAGGTGATTTAGGTGGAGTTCTTCACTTGAAAAAGTGAAGAAAAATAATAAGTGGTCAAACCTGTTATGGATATACTTTGTTCTATGTAGTAAATGCATTCATTCAATCAGTCAACCAACAAGCAGTTATTAAGAACCTACTATACGCCAGGCACTATGCTATGTCCTAGAGATACAAATAAATACAGTTATAAATACAAATACATTCCTGAAAAGTTGTGTATAAAATGGATTTCTGTAAGTTAAACCCTATTTTAAAATTCCCTAGGGGAGGTCACTATTCAAAGCAATTATTCCTTAGTTAGAGGGTTTTGTACATTGTTTCCTTAAAGTGGAAAAGCACACTCGTATTTGACACAAAGGTCACAGTTCAAAGGAAAACAGAAGAATGAGCTCAGTGACGATTGTAATGATTTGCAATGTGGAATGGTGCCCTTCCTCCAAAGAGCATCAAGTAAATGTCACTGCTCACATCCTCCACATGTCAGCTGGCCTATGGATTCCCTGGAGGCAGCAGCAGGATGCAAAGCAGATTTGGCAAAAACTGAAGGCAGGCTTAAGGTTCTCAGGTATTCACAAAGCCCTTCCTTCAGTGCAACCAACTGAACCCATGTCTACATTGACCCCTTCCCCAGTACTCAGACATTTCAGGCCAGAACCTGAACTTTTCCTTTCCCTCTTCCCAGCCGCACTTCTATGACCTTGTAGCAAACCCCTGGTTTTAAGCCCTTTTCTGGTTTTTCCGTATGAGTAACTAGTCTCTCTAGATCCAAATATTAGCTTGACGCTCTGTGTTTCTGACCTCCATCTATGCTGATATTTGTCTGGTATGACTCTTCTTATTCCTCAAGCAAGGGTGGTTTCCATCCGCACAATGAACCTTGGTCAGTCATGGGCTGCCCCAGCCCCCATTAAGGACAAGGCACAGGAACAGTCTCAGGGATCTAGGTGGAAAACACCCTGGAACATTTGACAATAATAATAGCTTATACTTATCTAGTGCTCTGTGGTTCCAAAGTCTTTCCACATATAGACATCTCATTTGCTATTCATAGCAACCTTCTGAATAGATAGTAAAGGTATTATCAGTATTATAATAAGGAAATGGCAGCTGAGAGGGATTAAAGAGAAATCACTCCCAAAGTCATATAGTTGAGGAAAATGAGACTTGAGCTCAGGCCTTTTTATGCCTAGTGACACCCAATGCTCTTTCTTTTATATAGCCCTACCTCTTAATACACCATTGATGAGTTCTGTATTTTATAACATATCAAATTAATACAGAGAATTTCTTACTTTAAAAGAACACTGTTAACTTTTGTTTTCATTGCTGTTTTTGTTGAGTCATTTTAGTTGCGTCCAACTCTTCGTGACTCCATTTGGGATTTTCTTGGCAAAGATACTAGAATGGTTTGCCATTTCTTTCTCCAGCTCATTTTACAGATGAAGAAATTGAGGTAAACAGGGTTAAGTGACTTGCCTAAGGTCATACAGCTAGTAAGTGTCTCAGGCTGGAGTTAAACTCTGGTCTTCCTGACTCCGGGCCTGGTACTCTATCCACTGTGCCACCTAGCTGCCCTATCACTTTTATTTTCCAATACATCATTTCCCTCTTACCCTATCAGAGAGGTATTAACAAAGAATAAAACTGAAGAATGGGGAAAAACAGTTCAATAAAACTTCTCGAGTATCAACCAGCTCTGACAGTATGCTTAATGTTCCATACCCTAAGTTCCCCACCTTCACAAAGAAAGCAGATATTGAATTTTTTTCAGCTGTTTTCCTCGACTGATATTGGTGCAGACCTCAGGACCTATACAACAGGGACTGTGTTATAGGTGAAGCAAAATTAGAATAAGGTCCTTACAGCACTCCAAGGGTTAATGCCATGAATGGGATCCATCCTGCAATTCATCGTGTTGTACTATTTAGGATGATAGACAGAGGCCCTGGAAAAACAATTAGGTTATGTGAGGCAGAGCTACAAATAATGCTCAATTCCATCCTTTTGGCTTGTAAATCTGACTGAATTTTCAGGATTTCCAACCAGAGGAAATAATTCCTATATTCATCCAGATTTGAAATAAATCATGGGCTATATCTTTACTCTGTAAAAGCTGATAACATTATCTGGATAAGTTGTTCAATCTAAAAAGCCAAAATGGATGATTCAACCCATAAAATCCATTTTTGGGTCTTAATCATTCACTTTGATATATTTACTATTCTTACTTATCAGAAAATCATCCAATCTCTGTGTCATGTCACGTGAGGACCTCCACTTACACTTACGTTTCAGTTACTAGTATCGTACTAACGCTTTAAGAAGTTGCACCCACATGATGACATTTGCATAAAAAAATAAGATTCCTTCTTTTCCATGGAAGTAACTATCTCTAAGGCACCTAGGTGATACAGTGGATAGAACTCTAGGAGTCAGGAGGACCTGGGTTCCAATATGGCTTTAGACACTAACTGTATGACCCTGGGCAAGTCACTTAATCCTGTTTGCCTCAGTTTCCTCATCTGTAAAATGAGCTAGAGAAAGAAATGACAAACCATTCCAGTATCTTTGCCAAGAAAACCCCAAATGTAGTCACAAAGAACCTGAAATGACTGAAAAAACAAACTATCTCTAATGCTTCCAGTATGCTCCTAAAGGGTATGGAGGTGGATAAATGTTTGCTTTGGAGGAAATGATGTATTTGATGCAAACTTCTAAACGTTTGGCAGTGAGCTCTGGTGATGGTGAGTTTTCAGTTCACTAGTAGCATCTTGATTCTGGGTCTTTACATGGGCTTTCACTCTCTCCTGGAAATGGTCTGAATTTGCCTCTTCTTGGATTTTCTTTCTTCCTTCAGGGCTCAGTTCAAGTGTCATCTCTTACACGTAGATTTTTATGATGTCACTCTCTGGTCTGACCACTTCTAAGTAAGTCTCCTCTGCTGGCTCGTATCCATATCCCCTATATCATATCATATCCATAGCCCCTATAGTTAGAGGCCTCAAGGTTATTATTTTAACCTGCATCTATTCTCTCTCTACACTCCTTTGCCTCATTAACTTGAGATTTAACTATCATCTCTCTGAAGATGAGAGATGAGCCCCAGATATACCCAGATCCACATATGTGTATGTATATGTATGCATGCATGTATATAGATATACATATATACAGAAATGTGTATATTTGTGGCTCTATGTTTATCTATCTATCTCTACCATCTATATCTCCAGCCATAGTTGCTCCCCAGTCCAATTCAATAAACATTTATTGAGCCCCTATGATGTGCCAGCTACTATACTAATACTGAGGATACAATTAATAAAAAGAAACTCAGTCTCTGCCCTCAGTGAGCTTACAATCTACAAAGGGAAAGACACACACACAAGGAGTCAGGAAAGTGGTGGGAGGAACAGGATGTCTTAGGTACCTGGTTCTGTGGAGCTGAAACAAGGTAGGGCAGCAGATGCAAAGCGGAGTGATCTGAAAGTCCAGTTTCTTCCCTCAAAAAAGGAAAGCATTGGGAGGAGTTTGGTATTCTGGCCTCCACACAGGGGAGAGGAGGCTGAGGGAGGTGAAGTCAATCAAGGCTCGAGTTGGCAGCACAGGGGTGAATTTAGCAGTGATGAGCTTATCCCAAGAAGGGCGTTTTCAGTAGAATTGAAACCAGGCAGAGTAGCAGACGCAAAGTGGAACTTTGGGGAGGCATCCTCCAATACTCCTGGGAGTAAAATATCTGTGGTCATTCAGCAAGGAGAGACTATGTGAACATGTTCTGTATCATTAAGAACTGTACCCTGGGATGTCCATTAATTGGGGAATGGCTGAACAAGTTGTAGTATATGAACTTAATGGAATACTATTGTGCTATAAGAAATGATGAGCAGGCAGACTTCAGAAAAACCTGGAAAGACTTGTATAGTCTGATGCTGAGTGAAGTGAGCAATACCAGGAGAACGTTATACATAGTAACAGCCATGTTGTACAAGGATCTAAGACATCTCCAAAAGACTTATGATAGAAAATGCTATCCACATCCAAAAAAAGGACTATGGAGTCTGAATGCAGATCAAAGCATACTATTTGTTCTTTTTTTTCCTTCTGTTTTGCTTTGTTTCTTCTTTCTTGTGGTTCCTCCTATTGGTTCTAATTATTCTTTTTTTTTTTTTTTGTCTAGGCAATGGGGTTAAGTGACTTGCCCAGGGTCACACAGCTAGTAAGTGTTATGTGTCTGAGGTCGGATATGAACTCAGGTCCTCCAGACTCCAGGGCCTGTACTCTATCTGCTGTGCCACCTACCTGCCCTGTTCTAATTCTTCTTTACAACTTGACTAATGTGAAAATATGTTTAATAGGAATGTATATGTAGAGCCTATATCAGATTGCATGCCGTCTTGAGGAGGGAAGAGAGGAGGGAGAGAGAGAGAAAAATTTGAAACTCAAAGGTTTATGGAAGTGAATGTTGAAAACCAAAAATAAATAATAAAAAAGAACTATGTTTTGATAAAAATAGCAGTAAGTGGTCATTTGTTGGATTTGTAGGATTTTTTATTTTAAATTTCCAGGTGATAGTGGTCTCTAGGCCCACTTTGCTAGGCCTCGGACTGGGCCTAGGACTGCCCCTCCCTCCCACCTTTGGGGATAGTTCAGTATAGTTTGAAACACTGCACTAAAAAACTGTTTGAGTCTATTTAATGGCCATCTGAAGTCCATTAAGTGCTGGACTAGATGAACTTTGTTTGTACTTTTTGTTACGAGGGTCTGGGAAAAGCCCTTGAAAGGAAGTTGCCTGATCCTCTCCAGGATCCTAGAGGCTTTTCTTGTACCAGGGGTATATATACATTCCCACCGTTAGTGATAATAATGATAAATAATAATAGCTAACACCGATGTAGCACTTACTATGTAATAGGCACTGTGTGTTCTTAGCTCTTTACAATTATTGTCTCACTTAATCTTCACAAAAACCCTGGGAGGTAGGTACTATTATTATTGTCCCCATTTTACAGGTAAGGAAACTGAGGCAAACAGAGGTTTTATATAACTTGCCAAAGGTCACACAGCTAGTAGGTATATGAAGCCAAATTTGAACTCAGGTCTTCCTGACTCCAAGGTCCATGCTCCATCCACTGTGCCACCTAGCTGCCCCTTATTGGGGTGGAGGGAGGGCTGAATCAATTAAAAATGAGAAATAGCTTCCCCTCTTGATCTGGAACTATGCATTGTAAGTCTCTTTTGCTTTCTGAGACTTTTAGTGAAGGGTGAATGAGGTGTTCTGAAGAATTACTTTAAGACCCAGGTGCCCTCTCCCACTTTAGCAGAAATGCCAGCAACTACTTTAAGATGGTAGATATGATATGTGTACTAGCCTAGAGAAATTTGTGGCTACCTCTTTTGTTTTGTGCCTTTTTCCTTGAGCTTAGGTGAACGACCATGAGCCTGAGTGGTCCCTCTGAGTTACTTGAACCGTCTCAATGCATTATTCCTGATTTCATCAACATGGTGGACTAGCCAGCAGCACTGAGTCTATGGCAACTGCCTGCCCTGGCTTAGAGAGGCAGAGTCGGACCCCAGCAATGGTGGTACCCCAGGCAGTGCTCCTGCTCTGGTACAAGAGAAGAAACAAAGCAGTTCTCAGGCCCTCAGTGCCCTTCCCTAGTATGTGGGGCTGGGGGAGAAGATCTTCTTAGCAGGGGTAGTAATCAGACCCATGGCAATACTCTGTCGCTGCATAAAGTGTGTCTGGGGGGGCGGGGGAGGCAGAGTTAGGCCCTAGTAGTGACAGCAGCACAGTGACAGCACTCATGACCACCTGCACAAGAAGAGGGGTAGCCTTTGAGCTTGGCAAAGTGGTCAGTGGTGCAGGTGCCAGCATCCGTGGCAGCATGCATCAGAGTAGATGTGGGCCTGGGTCCCAGCAGCAGTGGCAGCTGCTGGACCGTGGTGGCAGTTGGCAAAAATGAGGGCCCCAGTGGGTGCTGACACTGACATGGTCAATGGCAAAGGTAGGCCCATTGAAGCCATTCTTTTTGCTCTCTAGAACTGATTGGTCATTCCATATTATTGCCAGTATGGCGCTCAGTGATCACCGGACAATTCTTCTGCAGAGAAGATTTGGAGGACAATAGGGTGGCACTGTCGAGAGATGGCTTGCTTTCTCTCAGTAAGAGGAAAGTGATTCTACCCAGCTTATTTTTCCCCCTTTTCCTATGTTCTCCATATGCTCTCTGGGAATGAGAGGTCCTAGGTGGTGGCCAGTTCATACTAAGTGGCTGGTGGCACAGGGAAATTTTCAAGATTGGCTCTGGCATCAGGACAGGTTACATGTAAGAGGGCAAAGACCTCTTATTTACTTTACTATAGATGACCCTGACCCATCATGAGGATAAATGACCATGCAGGAATGATAAGTATCTTTGTTTTAGCCTTAATATTCCTGATACTTCTGCTCACAGTCAGCTCTTTTGATTGGCAGACCCACTGTGAATTACAGAGATTTTGCTATCCCCTACCTCCTAGACCAGATTTTTTAGATTTGGGATTCAGTCCTTCTGAAGGGATAAGGCAAAACCTGACATTCTTGGTCTTCCTTTTCCCATACTCAGCCATTACTTCAGGCAGCCATTCATTAAATTCCTTTTTTTAAAAACTTTTCCTCTTCCGGTTCTGCCTATGATGGGCCTCTTACATCTCCAAGATCAGGGTTGTCCAGTAACAGTCCTAAAACCATTTAAATGGTGGAAGCTACTTTAAAGACCTTTAGGATCCTGAAAACAAAAGGTGCGGTATGATAGAAGCAATATTTCCAAGGTCCCTGCCACATAAGGCTGGTCTATCTTTTCCTAAGGCCTTAACCCAATGTGGGTTAGACAAATAATTTTCCTTGGGAGGTATTGAAATTCTTCTTGAGACTTGTTTGTCTCAAAAGAATGGCTCAGGGTGTTGGAATGGCTTCCAATTCTACTGAATATAAAAGATCATAAGAAGCTCCAGCTCCTTCTCTGAGGCTTTTGCCTATGGAACAAAAGTATAACTAATACCAGGAAGCTGTGCTCAGATAAATCAATGTGGAGAGTGAGGCAGCTAAGTGGACATGGGGTCAAGAAGACCTAAGTTTGAATCCAGCCTCAGCCACTTACTAGCTCTATGACTTTGGGCAAGTTACTTAAACCTCTCTCTGCCTCAGTTTCCTCAACTGTAAAAGGAGGATAATAATAACATCTACTTCACAGGGCTGTTGGGAAACTCAAATTAGATAATATTTGTAAAGCATTCACTACAGTGCCTGGCACATAGCAGGCTCTTAACAGAGGCTTCTCTTCCCTTTTTATATCACTGAATATCATTGTTGAATGTCTTTGCTATTGCTAACTAAATTTCCCCTAGTTGACTGTTGAATGACCTATGAGTATTTCATTTCATTCCAATATTAGACCTAAACTACCAGAGAACTAATCTGATTCAGCCCTACTCTACAACACTAGATTAGTTAGATATCTTTATAAAATAGACAGTGTTCAGAGAGGAGAGAACATAGAACAGGTAAAGTTTGATGGAGCATGCAGGAGAAGCCTGGGAAGCCAAGTCAGCAGGAAAAGAAGGACTTAGGAAGTCCTTTGGTCTTTGGACTAGAGACAGCATGAAAGGAGTTGGGGTTGGTAAGAGTGGAGCATGATGGCCTCTAATCCCCTGTGAGGCAGGGAAACAATTTCTAACAGTACAAGAGAACAATTTTGCTGAATAAAGAAATACTATCTACATTTTCCAGAAGTCTGAAGCTCTAAAGTGAGTTTGCCAAGGTTGAACTGTGAATAGATGGCAAGGCTGAAAAGTCATTCTGACCTAGTGAAATTCTCTTTAAAGCAAACCAGAAATTTAGGGCAAAAACTCTAATGTCTCACGAGGGTTGGTTTGATGTGGAAAGTTTTGAAAAACACTGTCCTTTCAATAGTTTCTGCAGATTCAGCATGTGCTTCTAGTTGCTGACTGCCTTTGGGTTTCCTTCCATTTTGTTTTACTTTTTATTATTCAGAATATTTGTATGATGCAATATCTCCCTCAAGAATTTATTCATGACTCACTCATTCCAAGTCTTCACAATCTTTTGTTTCCAGGAACATCAGAGCCTGCCCAACATGGGCATCTTTCTATTTGTCCTTTCATTGCCTCCTCCCTTCTCCCCAGGAGGACCACAGCCCCATAAATGATGCCCTTCCTCCTAACCCTGGGGAGTTAATTCACTCAACTTTGGCCCTGCTCCTGGGACTGAGTTATACTGAGCAGTGGATGAATGGTAATATGTTCAACTAACCCCTGTATCTGTATCTATAATGAAGGCATGTCAGTGATAGAGTAGATAGAGTACTAGATCTGTGGTCAGGAAGATCTGAATTCAAATCCAGTGTCAATTATTAGCTTTGTGGCTCTGGGCAAGTCATTTAACCTCCATCTGCTTCAGGTTCTTCATCTGTAAAATGAAGATAGTAATAGCATCTTCCTTCCAGGGCTCTTGTGATGAACAAACGGGATAACTGTTTGTAAAGCACTATAAAAATACTAGTTATTATATTATTATTGTCCAGTACTCTAGACCATGCTATTTGCTCCAGCTATGCATCAACAGATCCAGTAGGATCTTGCCATCTTGTTCTGTGAGCAGTAATCAAATAATCCTACAACCAGCGCTGGAAATCTGGAAAGAGTGTGATAATCATTGATTGCCTTATGGCTCCATTCACCATCCCTGTGATTCCCTAGACTGAAACACCCTTCCTTGGCTCTCACTTCTCAATATATTTTGTATCCCATTATTCGAATGTAAGCTTCTGACGAAAGGAACTTTTTTTTATATTTGTATTTTATATTCCCTAATGGAGTGCCTAGCATATAGTAGGCGCTTAATAAGTGCCCATTTATTCCTCACATTTCACTTGGATGTTAAAACACTAGTTAGTTGCTTCTCTTGAGCCCACCTTCACAATGCTGCTCTCAAACTTCTTTACTTAATGGCACAGATTGAGGGGGCAGTGGAAGGATTTCTAGTTGTGATAGAAATTATGCACAATGATAAGTGAATTTAACTATTGTGAAATGTCACCATGTGGAAAATTTGAGACACTGTTTTAGCGTTGTGAGGAAAGGACTTTGTAAAATATGCGGTGATATGTACGTATTAGCTATAATTACACATTGTGGGGCAATCTGGAGTTCCTAATAATTTGACTCAATTCAATTCAGTGCTCTGGACTCGGAGTCAGAAAGTCTATGTTTAAAGCCCAGCTTTGCCACTTAATGCCTGCACGACATTGGGTAAAGTCACTTAAATGTCCTGGTCTTCAAGGTTCTCTTCCTTGGAGGTCTTTATGCAGGGGCTGGACAATCCTTTCTTTTGGTGAGTTTTTGCAGGAATTCATGTATGAGCAGGACTAGGTCTTCTCTGAGGTCACTTTCAACTCTCAAATTCTATGATTGTGCAATCTTCTTCACCCTGACATTTATTCTTTGTTCCAGTGACATTGGCTTCCTGGCTGTTTCAAGAACAAGACATACCATTTCTTGGCTTCCAGCATTTTCTCTGGCTATCCCCTCTTCCTGGAATGTTCTCCCTCTTCCATTCAGGCTACTTACTTCCCTGGCTTCCTTTCCGGCCCAACTAAAATCTTACCTCCTGCATTGTCTTCCCCAACCCCTCTTAATTCTAGTGCTATTAATTAACTGCTGTTAATTATTTCCTATTCATTCTGCAGATAGCTTGCTTTATATCTATTTGTTTGTACACTATCTCCCCCATTAGATTGTAAGATCCTTGAGGGCAGGGACTGTCTTTTGCCTCTTTTTATATCCTCAGTGCTTAGCACAATGCCTGGCCCAAGAAGGCACTTCATAAATGTTTACTGATTAATTGACTGATCTGTAAAATGAAGCTATGGGGCAGAGAACCTCTGAGGTCCCTTCCAGCTTTAAATCCAGGATTTTAATGAAGGCGGATAATCTGACATTTTCCCCAAGCATATTCTGTTACAGGCCTAAAGCTTAAAAGGACCTTGGAGATGTTAACCTGGGACCTATGGATTCCCATGTGATCTGCAGATGAATTTTAGGGGGTCCGTGAAGTTGAATGGGAAGACATCATGTATTTACTTTCATTAACTTCTCACTGAATTTTAGTATTTCCTTCACTTATGAATGTGGCAATAAAACATTATTCTGAGAAGGGGTTTCTAAATTTTACCAGGCTGCTGAAGGAGCCCATGACACAGACAAGATAAAAAAACTATGGATCTTATTAAAATTCCTGCTGTTTCACAGATGAGAAAAGGGAAGTCTAGGACGGTTGAACCAAGATCACATAGATAGTAAGTAGTAGAGCCAGAATATTAACCCAGGTATTATAACTTCAAATTGGTCTTCAGAAAAAAATATATAAATGTGCTGAGACTTTGTTATAGGATAGGAATAGAGATTGGACCTGTCAATCCATATGAGTCAGCACTTCTGCAATTTATAGTCTTAGAAAGTTATTTGGGGACATTGAAAAGTTAAGTGACTTTCCCAGGGTCATCTAGCTAGTATGTACCAAACCCAGAATCTGGGTCTTCCTGCATCTGAGACCATCTCTCAATCCAATTTTTTCACACTGCCCCTCTATTATAATATTATTTATTATAAAAAGGAAATGGAAGGGCAGCTAGATGGTACAGTGGATAGAACACCAGCCCTGGAGTCACGAGAACCTGAGTTCAAATCAGGTCTCAGACACTTAATACATGTGTGACCCTGGGCAAGTCACTTAACCCTGACTGTGTAATTTAAAAAAAAGGAAATGGATCTCCTCTGAAGAGGTTTAGTAAGACTAAAGTGCTGCAAAGATGTTACAATAAGGCAACCCCACTACTACGGCAGTACAACAGCAAGGAGTGAGAGTACAAGTTAACATCACAGACTCTACCAGTACTATACTATATGAGTAATGCATTCAATAAGAGAAATATGTCCACGTGTATTGTAAACTTTCCCAAACACTATCCTTCTGATGCTTTACCACGGTGTACAAGTGGCCCCAGGGTTTTCAAAGGCTAAAAGAATAGAAAACATTCACCAGTCTGGAAAGGTTACAAGGACGAGCCACTGGTACTGGAACTATCATTGGATACTACCTTAGTTTGCCAAGGCTTGAAGACTGGCTATAGGTTGATTTACCTTTTTTCTTTTTTGGCTTCTAGCTTCTCATGAAAAAGGTCTACCCAGGCTTAAGGGTTGTGGGGGTTGTGAGTTTTCTTAGTGGAGAAAGGATTCACACTAGTGAAATCACAGATTCCCTGAATAAGCCTGGTTTATAACATATGTTTAAGCTGAACTGTTTTTGCTTGGTGAGATTGTGCAACCAAATGGCTAGTGGGTATGAGAGAAAAATTAATCAGAAACAGAAAAGAAAGTAAAGTATAAGCCAAAATGGAATTAGAAATATGGGACTGAGCTTCACTTTAGGTGAAGGAAATGAAAACAAAACAAAACAAAGCAAAAAAACCAACTTGCCACATTAGTGGTGAGAAATCAGAGTATCAAGGTTACGTTAGTCCCAGTTCTCTAGAATTCCAATGAAAATAGTAAGGGAACTGTACTAAGTGAAAAAAAAAATCCACATTAATATCATTGGGTTAACTTTCTATCTTGTTTAGCTCTTTAGGGAAATCTTTGTAGCATTATGCAGGATGCAAATTTGGTCCAAAAATCCAATAAAAAAATTCAAAGATGGAGGGAAAAAAAAGAGGATGGCAGAATGCTTTTGTAGTTGTATTCAAATTAAGAATTTAGCATTTAGTTCTTTAGGGTAACAGAACCACTCGGCTTCATTGTACTGTTTACCTACAATGAACTCAAGGGGTTTTCCTTAACCAGACAAGACAGAACAACACAGCCCAATTATAGCAACAAGACATAGCCTGGTGATCTTTCTCCCTCTAGTAACAGATTATCCTACAATAAAGTGCTTATAAGATTCCACGAATTTGGACACAAGGCTTTTCTATGAATTAATATATAAAAAAGAATTTACAACAATATCATCAAGCAAAGCAAATATATAAAGCTGTTATAAATGCAACTGCAAAAGAAGGTATTTCCTATGTGATACACCTTATTACAGGATCTCCTCAGGAAATGATCTTCTTCCCTTATGCTGCATTTACCCTGGCTTCACATCATGACATATTGCCTTTGCATTCTCCTAAACTCATCCAGTAGCCTTGGCAAAGGTTAGTTTAAAATTTTCAAACTAACAAAAATTTATTTCTGGTTGTATTGATGCTCTCTATTCTACGTACCTGAAGGAAATATCTATTTAGAGAACCATTTTCTCTTAGCTTTAATTTGTATAAAATGGTGACAATAGGAAAAGCTGGTCATATTTACCAGGTTGCATTTATTATAGAAAAATGGATTAACATGTATTCTCCATTGGATGGTTCAGAAAGACCTTTGGTGATGGTGCTGAGATACACTTCATTGTCTCAGACCTAGGGGTGGCAGCCCTGGACGACTTGGCATCATTCCATCCCCGACTTTCATACCTCTCCTCTCCCTGCAGGAGCTGGAGAGGTCCAGCCGAGAGGGGTTAAATGGGTCAGGGAGCCAGTCCAGCTGGGGGTCATTGGCAATCAAGGGCCAGCATAAAAAGGCAGCAGGAGACTAAGGGTCTCTGCCTGGCTTGGCTCTATGTACCATCTGGACCGGGGGTGAAAAGCTGCTCATCGCTGATAAGTGAACTCTACTGAGGCTGGCTTTTTCTTTTTTTTTAAATCATGGAGCTCAAATCCCCTTCTTGGAAAAACACCTCGCAGAGTTTGGATTCTGTAGTGCTTGGTTCCCAGTGTAGACTTCTCTATTGTTTCATAGTTTTCCCTCTGGGGAATACAGACAGAAGAGGTAAAGGAATGAGGTATTACTCTTCTCTTGACCCAGTGTTAGTCCCTTACCCCACTGGGCTCAATAATCTGTATAGACTCTTGCTCTGGACACCAATGCCTCATTTTTTTGGTTTTAATTTAAATTTTCTTTTTAGAGTGAATTTAACAATTAATAACAAACATGAACATTCCAGTATATAAAGAACGAAAACTAAGGCGACCACAGCTGGTTACACACGATTTGTTGCAATGGTTCTTTACTAAAGTTTTTGTCCTGTTAATTTCAGTGTGTATACTCGGATTAATCTACATATATTGTACAATAACCCACTTGGTACCTATGGCACCTGTATCGTGACAGGACTCATGATTAATAACAAATCTGGGCTCTGTCTTTAAACTTAAAAATGTGATCTAAGATCAAAAAAAGGAAAATCAGTCAGCTCTAGTTATGTCATATTTGGTTTGATCATTTTTAAAGTTACGATCTTAAAAAATAAATCAAAACACTCAATTTCTAAGGTGGTTTTTATATATGTCTTGTCTCAGGTACCTGACCAGGGCCTCAGGTCACATAGGTGAGGGCTACAAATTCTACATCCAAAGACAGAGGCTGTCTAGAAGTAACCTGAGAGCTGAAAGGGCCCTTACATAGAAAGATATAATCTAGTTTAGAAGCTGGCAACTATTGGTGTTCTTCTTCTTCCTCTTCTTCCTCTTCCTCTTCTTCTTCCTCCTTTTCCTCCTCCTCATCATCCTCCTCCTTCTCCTCATCAACTGAGCATTGAAAGAAAGTAAGTATTCTAAGAGACAGATATAAGAATGGAGTAGATTCCAGGGATGGGGACATTCCTGATATTAATTGAAAAATGTTGATAATATAGTTCTGAAAAGTTCTATTCAAAGACTTGTGTGGAAATGGCTCTTCTTTCTTAAAAGGTTGCCAGCTCTTCCATCTAGTCTGTTTCCAATAGTGTTTCAGGATCTAGATGTTGGTGTTTTTATCTTGTCAATAAAAATGTATATAATCCCTGTTCAGCTTAATTATAAAGACCAGTGTTGGTCCTGGAGAACAGCTAATGGAACACACCACATCTATGATCCCATGGAACTTATAAGACCTCTCAGTAGAGAGGTGGGGGACTGCAGGTGCAGACTGCTACATTTCTGTTGGATGTTTTCCTTTTGTCAGGCGATTTTAAATAACTGTTTTTCTTTGTTACAAAAGAGGGTTCAATGAGACAGAGGCCATATATGGGGAAATGTTCAATCATTTTTCAGTTGTGTCTGACTCTTTGTGACCTTATTTGGGGTTTTCTTGTCAGAGATATTGGAGTGGTTTGTCATTTCTTTCTCTAGCTCATTTTACAGATGAAGAAATTGAGGCAAATAAGGTTAAATGACTTGCCCAGAGTCATACAGCTAGTAAGTATCTGAGGCCAGATTTGAACTCGGGAAGATGAGTCTTTCTGACTCTAGGCCTGGCACTCTATCCACTGTACCTGGGGAATGACTGGTATGAAAAAAATAAGTTATCAATAAAACTATAAAAAGTGGTCTATCCTCATTTCTAAAATATATAGAGAACTAAGTTAAATTTATAAGAATACAAGTCATTCCCCAATTGATAAATGGTCAAAGGATATGAACAGGCAGTTTTCATGCAAAGAAATTAAAGCTATCTATAGTTGTATGAAAAAATGCTCTAAATTACTACTTATTAGAGAAATGCAAATCAAAACAACTCTGAGGTACACCTATAAGATTGGCTTACATGACAAAACAGGAAAATGATAAATGTTGAAGAAGATGTGGGAAAATTGGAACAATAACGTATTGTTGGTGGAGCTGTGAAATGATCTAACCATTTTGGAGAGCAATTTGGAACTGTGCCCAAAGGGCTATAAAAATGTGCATACCCTTTGACCCAGCAATAGCACTTCTAGGTCTGTATCCCAAAGAGATCATAAAAAATGGGAAAAGGACCAACATGTACAAAAATATTTATAGCTTCTCTTTCTATGGTGGCAAAGAATTGGAAATTGAGGTGATGCCCATTAATTGGGGAATGGCTGAACAAGTTGTGGTATATGAATGTAATGGAATACTATTGTGCTATGAGAAATGGTGAGCAGGTGGACTTCAGAAACACCTGGAAAGACTTGTAAGTGAGCAGAACCAGGAGAACTCTGTACACAGCAACAGCCATGTTGTGCAATGACTAACTTTCATAGACTTAGCTTTCCTCAGCAATGCAAGGATCTAAGACATCTCCAAAAGACTTACGATAGGAAATGCTATCCACATCCAGAGAAAGAACTATGGAGTTGGAATAAAGTTTGAAGCATACTATTTGCTCTTTTTTTCCTTCTGTTTTGTTTTGTTTCTTCCTTCTTGTGGTTCCTCCTATTAGTTCTAATTCTTCTTTATAACATGACTAATGTGCAAATATGTTTAATAGGAATGTATATATAGAGCCTATATCAGATTACACACAATCTTGAGGAGGGAGGCAGGGAGGGAGGGAGAGAGAAATTTAAAAATCAAAAGCTTATGGAAGTGATTGTTGAAAACTAAAAATAAATTAACAAAAAAGAATTAAAAAAATTTAAAAAAAGTTGGCCTATGACTTGTCTCCAAATAACAAAAGCAAGCAAGCCACAATGGATATTCATTTTTGAGAAGTCATAGATTGTCAGCTCTGAAATTATACTCAATATTAAAAATTATTATGCATTGACATGAACAAGGCACTCTTCTAGGGAGTGGAGAAGCAAAGATGAAAAATGGCATAGTTCTTGCCCTCAGGGAGACTGGTCTAACAGTGTGTGAATGACTTGTGCACAAGAAACTATGATACAAGACAGAACGTGATAAAGCAAAGGAGAGGTCCAGGCAAAGTACTCTCAAGTTTTATGAGAAGGGTGATAGTACTTTCAGCTGAGCTCAGAGGGCACGGAAGTACATTGAAAATGCATCCAATCTTTTCCCTTGACTTTGGGCACGTCTTTTAAAAATTATTTAAACAAACTATCCCAGTCATGAGATAAATATATTCATTCTGCTTGGTCTCTTAAGTGTCTAAGTAACTTTAAATTCTTTCACTCTCTCCATGTATGTATACACACATATACATATATATGTCTATATAGAGATGTATATGCACACATATACATATGCATACTTGGTGCAATGGATAGAGCACCAGTCTTGGAATCAAGAAGACTCATTTTCATGTGTTCAAATATAGCCTCAGACACTTACTAGCTGTGTGACCCTGGGCAAGTCACTTAACCCTGTTTGCCTCAGTTCCTCACCTGTAAAATGAGCTGGAGAAGGAAATGGCAAACCATTCCAGTAGCTTTGCCAAGAAAACTTCAAAATGGGGTCATGAAGAGTTGGATACTACTGAAATGACTGAAAAACAACAACATATATATGTATATACACATATATGCATATATGATATATAAAATCAGCTGATGTATCAAAAAAGACTAGCCTGGTTTTTTAGGTATCTAGATATTGCCTCTAATTATAAAGTTTGGGGGGGTGGGTAAACTGCCTTTTTAAAAAAATCCATTACAGGAAGTAGCATATTTGTAGTTGTAATGAATTTGCCTTACTTTTTAGCAGGTGAGAGTCTGAATATTTTAAGAAGGTTAAAGAAGCTTGATAACAAGTTGGGTTAAAAATCTCAGTCTTTAGGATATAAAGAGTAACTCTATGGCATCCTCTGGTCTTGGAGTGCAGGGGTTTGCTTGGTCCTCTTTAACCCCTCTTTACTGAAAAACAAGTAAATGGTAGCTTTGACATGGAGGCATACTCTATAGAACATTGCTGTGACTAGACATTTCACAACAATATCATTAACACATTATGAAAAAATCCTACAATAGTATTGTGAAACCCTGCTGAAAAGCTATTTGGCCTATTGTCCATTGAAAGCTTATTATTCATTGGAACCTAACTATTATGGAATTAACTACTCCCCCCCCCCAATATTTTGCTGAACCTTGCCTTTCCTTAGGGTCAATTAACAGTTACCTTAGGTCAGTATACTCATACAATATCTCTGAATATTGAGAATACGGGACACTTAAGCCCATCTGAACTAGAAACATGCCAATTATAGTTTACTTATTTCAGAAGCTGATTACTTCAAACACATCAAAACAAGCGTTTTTTTTAAATGACCTTTCCATGAATAAATAGAAATGCATAAAAAGTCTCGTGATTTTTCCCTCAGTAATTTGGTGTCATTTTCAATGTATTCCTACATATTGTTTTCTCCTTGGATATATTTGTCTACATTAGCAAGAAGATGGTTGTGACAAAACGTATATTTTAGGTAGTTGCTACCACTCAGTGCTGGGATTATGAAATGATACTGTTTGAAAAAGTTATTTTAGTCCGGAAGCTATCATCTTTAAAGGTGCTTAACATTCCAAGGCTATTTAAAAATTTTCTCCCTACACCTAGCACTAAAAGTAAGTAAAAAGACTAGTACAACTGAATTCCATGATGTAGTTCTAAATACATTAAATATATTATTGCTAGGTTGATGGCAAAAATATCCAATGAAAAATATCCTTTCCCAAGTACCTCCTTTGAGAGATTGTCTGTAATTGGTAGGAGAATTTAAAATTGATGTCTTTCACTTTGTTCTTTAAGGGTCACATGAAATTTTATGTAAGAAAATAAATTGTAAAAAAAAAACCAAACTTTTTTTTTTACGAGAAAAGATTTCATAGTACTACAGGTCCACCCTTGGAAGGGGGCTTAGGCCTCAGAGTAGGATCTTGGATACCACTGCTTCTGGCTCTCCTCTATAGGAAGATTATGCTGAGTATCTGCCTGATAAAACTGTGGTTCAATCCATTGGATTATAAATTTAGAACTATACGTTACTTAAGAAGCCATTGATTCCAACCTTTTTCTTACTTCAGAGGCCACGGAGTCTAAGTGTCCCCCTGCCTAACGGTACCTCCTCGGTCTTTGTTCCTGAAATTCTCTCTTACCCTTCAAACTCAAGACCTTGATTTATTGGGTAATCCTTACCTAGAACTACCCAAAAATCCTTATCAAAAGTCCTTAGGCAGGCTCAGCCTTAACACCTAAAATAACAAAACCTAACTCTATCCTGCCTACACAGACACATAGGGAGAAATAGCAATAGTCATGAACTCTATTTGATTGCCTGAAAATTTAATGTCTGTGGGTTACCAAGGAATGTCTGTTGTAGTGTCTCACTGATGTAGAATCCTGAAATGTGGCAACTCTGAGCTGGAGGTGAAACTAGAGTGAAGTATGACAGGGTAACAGGACTACTTACATGGCTTTCATTTATTATTAATGAAGTAAACAGAGGCATTTGTTAGGAAGCATGAGGAAGGAACACAGCAAGCATGTTGGTGATTTCCCACCTACATCAGATAAAACATGAAAGGGCAACTCTTAATTACAGCCAAATATTAGCAGGGACTCCTGGGAACTCATCATACCATCTCAAGGTCTACATTCATGAAAATTTAAGCAATGTCTAAAAACATGTTAATTTGTTCTTTGTTTATTTCTTTCCTGCCAGACTAATTTATTCCAAAGGATTTTGGTTCTCAAGCACTAATATATTGATCAGGCCCCGTGCAGCATTGTTAACAGTCTGGGGAGGAGATTTGGGTAGAAAACAAAAACCTTCCTTGTTGTTTTCCTTATATGATTAACATTTATTTATGTTCCTTGGAATGATTCCAGTTTCACCCAGATTTGCATATCTGTCTTTCAGTGCAGTGGTTAGCTTCGTGTAAATCTGGTAACTGAAGGAAGAAATTCATCTGGGCTCTCCCAAAAGCCAGTTGGGGCAGATAGAAAGTCCTGAGGATAATTTTGCATCTTCTCTGCCAGGTGGTTGATTCTAAGGAGCCAAAATGTTTTCTTATGAAAGAAATTTTAAACATTAAGGAACCAATGGCCATACTTTTAGCCTTCCTTGCCATGACGAGAGGAAGTGCATGTAGATTTTATGTGAGAATACATAAAATTCATAATATGATTATGAAGAAGGAATGGTGGGGAAGGAAAGACACTAGCTGTTTATCATTTAAATACATTTTTTTTTGCTGTGTGTTTATAGATCTCTTTTCTTCCTTGCATAGTCTCTTTAGAATTTATTTCATAGATGTTTACAAACAAGGTAGATTATTAATGAAAACATTTTTTGTAATTTATACATGCACCTGCAAATATGAAAGCTCATATAAACTATTGTTGTTTGCCCTTTATTTTTGAAGAGGACCAATGACATCACAGGTGATGTCTTGATTTTTGGGTGAATTGGATTTAAGTGAAGCAAAGTTGAACAAAGTCATCAACCTCACTCTCTCTTCCAGAGTCATTGAAGTCCAGTGGCTGGAACAAAGTCAAGATGACTGGCAATGGCCTGGGAAGCAGTGGATGACCTGGGCATCTTTGATGCCTGACCCTGCTTTAGCCACCTTCATGGCCATTGGCATAGATTGTTCTTATCTGGCATTGTGCTGGGAAAAGTCTTCACATGCCTGGGGTAGACATATCCCTAACTAACTGATGGGCTTGAGGCCCTGTCAGTTACCCTCAACCTGGTTTAGCCCATCTGTCAAGATGCTTTTACTAGGGGGTGGACATTGTACATGCTACAGCTTCTTTCAGCCACAGGTGAGAGTTGGGTGAATCAGGTGGACATCAAAGGTGGATGAGCAGGCCTGAAAAGGGCTCAGCAAGCCACAGATGAGCTGGTGCTCCTGAACGCGCCATGTACCCTTATAAACTATGCTGAGGAAGCATAGCTATATCTAGGGTGGGCTGGTGGGGGTTTAGCTCTCCGTGTTGGTACATATCACCTCTAAGAAAAAAATGCAAAGTCTTCAGTTTGGTGTTCAAAGCCCTTCATGACTTTCTCCTGCCATTTTTCCAGTCTTGTTATACCTCATACCCTGAGATCCAGTGACACTGGGTTCCTTGCTGTTCCTCAAACAAGACACTCCATCCAGATTTAGGTGCTTTCACTGACTGGTCCCCATGCCTGGAATGCCTTCTTTCTTCATCTCTGCCTCATTGCATCCTTCAGTACCCATCTAAAATACCACCTTCTAGAGGAAGCTTTTCCCGATCTTTCTTAATTCTAGTGCCTTCCCTCTGTTGATTATGTCTAGTGGATCCTGTATATGGCTTGTCTATATGGTTTTTGCATGCTGTCTCTTTCATCAGACTCCAAACTTGTTGAGAGCAGATACTGTCTTTTACTTTTCTTTGTATCTTCAGCACTTGATTGACTGATTTAACCTCCCAAGGCCTTAATTTCCTCACCTGTAAAATGAGAGGGTTGAACTTAGATGGCTTTTGAGGCATCTTCTAGCTCTAAATCTATGATTTATGATTCTGGGGTTGGAAGTTGTATCTTTCCCTCCATAAAGTCCTTAGCTGGCTTGTGCCTATGAGTTTTTGGGGAGGGGAGAGGATAGGGGAGGAAGGCAGGTTCAAAGAGAAGAGGATGGAGGCCCAGGGACCTCTTTCTGTCCATGCTTTGGCCCTGTTATGTCTGAGCATTGGCCTGGTTAATTAAATCCCTCTTCTCTCCATGACTAAGGAATACTTCATTCCTGACATTTCTGAGGCACTGAAGGCCTCTGCCCCCTTGGACATTGCTCCTGCTCAAGAAAAGCAATTCTTTCCCTTGAAGAAGTCTAGCCCTTAGGACCCTCTGAAGTCCGCAAAAGTACACCTCCCTTCTGAAGCAGCTTCGCCTCTATTCAGAAAGATCTTGACCTTCAAGTGCCCTCACTTGGTGGGCACTGTTTTAAGGAAGAATTTTCCCCTCCCTAGAGCAGTCTGACTTCTATCTGTGGAGCATCTGGGATCATGCAGCATCCTTCCATCTTGTCCTTATCTCCCTCCCTCAGGCTGTTCTCCCTTCTGCTTAGGGAAAGGGTTCTCAGTTGATTTTGCCCCAGGGGAAAAGATTCCCAGTTACACCTCTTCTAGGTAGGTACTTGTGGAGGACTCTCACTGTCCTTCAAAAAGGGAAAGTGAAGCAAGAGGTCTGAAGTGAAAGAAAGGTACCAAGCAAATTAGTTGGCAAATTAACAGTAAAACTCACAGCTTACCAACCTTACCTAATGTCCTTGCTAGCCTCTTGCACCCAGCACTTAACAGAATCAGGAGGATAACTATTAAAATTCTCCTGAAGTCCATCTGTTTATTTTTAAAAGATGGAAAACCAAAGTGTCGCTAATGACATTACTCTCCTCCTCACAAAATTTAAATTACCCAAAGCTAATAAAGGAGATTTGGAGAGAATGTCTATGACCGTTTGGAAAGATTGACTTCAAAAAGCTTTGAGTTTTTACTTCGGTGAAACATAAACAGATTTAGATCATTGTTTGAGAAACAGTTTAGAACATTCATGTAAATATATTTAAACCTCCTGTGCCATATGGTTTTTCTGCCACAAAATGGGATAGGGGATGCCCATTACCCCATGCAAGTGAGTTAACTCCTTCTAGGTGATATACTTTGCACTCTGGACAACTGACACCAGGTGAAGAAACTTGATCACTCAGGCACAATGAGCAGGGGTGGGCTGTAGTCAGGCATGGGTCCTAAGCCAACCACCATGCCCTCTCCCTTAGGCTAACTCTTCAACAATAGAATCATTCATTAAGAAAACAATACCTAGAGTGCTTACTTTTGCTTCTTATAAGCAATATAATAAATTATAAAGAGCAAGGGTTAAACACAATGTCCAAATATAGATTAAGTACTGTTTTTATGATTTAACTATTATAGACTTGGTTTAACTTTGTACCTAGATAAAAGCCAACATTTTTCCGCCTACCTCTGGTAACATCCAAGACCTTTGCATTGTTTTTCAACTACATTTATTTTAATTTGTTCCCATGATTTCTCTGTCTCTGTCTCTCCTTGTCTCTGTCTATCTCTGTCTCTCTCTTTCTCTTCCTCTCTCTCTCTCTCCCTCTCTCTCCCTCTCTTCCTCTTTCTCTATGTCTCTTTCTGTCTCTGTCTTACTCTATCTTTCTCTCTGTCTCTTTTTTTCTCTTCCTCTCCCTCCCTCCTTTTTTCTCTTTCTGTCTCTGTCTCTCCCTTGCTCTGTGTGTATGTGTATGTGTGTGTATGTGTGTGTGTGTGTGTGTGTGTGTGTGTGTGATCTCCCTTTCGACAGGGAGTCAAATGTCTATTTATTGAGTGTCTATTATGTACAACTGTGTGTTAGGGTCTATGGGGATACAAAGATGAATGATAGGTGTCAACCACTTTCTTAATACAGCCCTAAATTTCTTAGTCTTAAGGGTTCCTAATTTGTCTCTACTAGGACATAGGTGGTTTTCTTTCTTGAACTTCAAATACCAGAGTGCTTCTAGAGCCCTCATGGCAGACTTGGAAAGAACTGGAATTAGAAGGTCTGGTGTCAAGGATGGGCCCAGGTGGCCCAGTGGATAGACTACTGGGCCTGGAATCAGTAAGATTCATCTTCCTGAGTCAAATCTGGCCTTAGATATTTACTAGCTGAGTGACCCTGGGCAAGTCACTTAACCCTGTTTGCCTCCATTTCCTCATCTGTAAAATGAGCTGAAGAAGGAAATGGCAAACCATTTCAGTATCTTTGTCAAGAAAACCTCAAATGAGGTCATGAAGAGGTGGTCATGCCCGCAAAAATGACTGAATAAAACAAACAAAAAACACCAGAACCTAGATGGATGGCTATGGGCAAACTACTTAACTTATCTGAGCCTCAGTTTTCTAATGTGTAAAATAGGCTAATAATATTTTCACTGTTAATGTCCCAGGGTTATTGCGAGGAAAGCTTTCTGTAAATGACAAAGTACTATGTAAATACACTATTACTTATTACCTGAAACACTGGGATAATATCTGCCCAACATATTTCATAATGCTGTGAAGATCAAATGAGATTTTAATATCTGTCTAAAAGTATCATCTGTCAGTATCAGTATGTATATGTGTATGTATGTATGTATGTATCTACCTATCTATCTGTCTATCTAGCTACCTATCTACTATCTATCTGAAAGTATTCTATAAAATACCAGCATTTCTATCTCCCTATTGCATGGTACTGAGCTGTTTTCTTTCTTTCTTTCTTTCTTTCTTTCTTTTTTTCTTTCTTTCTTTCTTTCTTTCTTTCTTTCTTTCTTTCTTTCTTTCTTTCTTTCTTTCTTTTTTTGGTGAGGCGATTGGGTGAGCTGTTTTCTTGAAATGGAAAAATATTACCTTTGTGTTTTACAAAATGATGCTGCTCCCAGAAGTTCACCCTGAAATCCCTCATTCTCCATTCACATATCCCCCTCCCCCAAGGGTAAGTGGCTCCCTCATTTTGTAACTTAGCTTCTAAGGGGTTGTGTCATGGACCCCTTTGGCAGTCTGATCAAACCTATGGATCCCTTCCCAGAATAATGTTTTTAAACGCATAAAATAAAATACACAGGATTGCAAAGGAAACCAATTATCTTGAAATACAGTTATGAAAATATTTTTAAAATATGTTCACAGACTTCAGGTTAAGAACTCCTGCTTAGACCTTTGTTTTTCTGAACATCTTAAAACTTCTATGCAAATTAGCCTGCGCTTTAAAAAGGTTGCCCAGGTTTCTTCATACCATACAAGTAAAAAAAAAATCTCCTATCAGTCACGATCCAAGAAAAGACTGGAATGCAAACCATCACCACTGGCCTCTTGCATGTCCTAAGGAAAGATACCCAACTTCTCTGTGCCTCGAATATTTGGTCCTCATCAAATCCGACAGTTACTAATAATGAATGCCCAACCCCTGTTTATCTCAGGGGGAAATTGTAAAGATAAATGAGACAGTATCAACAGAGCATTAAGCTCTCCCAAAGAAAGATCTTAAAAGCAGAACAATAGCTAGCAATTTTTGTGCCTAAGGCAAGTAGCCCAAATTGCACCCGGAGCCAGGGAACAAACATGCCCTCCAATGTGCTACTGGTGAGACTACCACGAAGGGGAGTGGGGGAGGAGCACATTGGAGGTGCTGCCCCATTGGAAGGAAGTAGGCTATCTGGTAGTTTCCTATTTTAACTAATTATTACAGCTAATTAAGGGATAAGTTTGTAGTTTGTATGCCACTAAAGATCTCAAGTGCTATCAGCACCCTATAAATTCTGGTGCCCTGAGCAAAGCCCTGCTCACTCTGCCCTAGTTGGCTATGCCTAAGAGAGCCAGATTGCCAAAGGGATCCATGACACACCCCCAAACTTAAGAACCTCTGACAGAGGGGTAAGTCAAAGATGACCCCAAGTTATTGAACTCGGGGAGGGGGGAGGCACTACTAAATTGTAAGCTCCTTAAGGGAGGGATGATGCTATTTTTCATGTTTGTATTCCCAGCATTGTGCACTACATACAGTAAGCACTTTATCAACATTTGTTGAATTGAACTGGTGCCTGTCATTGACCAAGCTGCTGACAAAGCAGAAATACTGTTATTTGGTGCAAGTTCCTATTGCTGAAGCTACAACCAAGAATCAAGGGCCTCCTGTCTCCGAAGTAGGAGGGCTATAAATAGATATATACCTCCTTCCAACTCTGTATCTCTGATCCTCTGATCCTTGGCTCCACTTATGGTTTTCCAGATGGATACCTACCACCTTCACTCCATTCACTCAATGGGTAGATTTTTTTCTAGCGCACAGAGCACCAAGCTAAAGCTCACTTTGAAAACTACTCATGGATGTCACCTTATGCTGTGCTTGAACTGCTTTTGGCAGTCAATTCAACAAATGATGTTTAGCACCTACTATGTACATCTACTCTAGTAGGTACTTGGGATACAAAGATGAAAGATAACATAATTTCTACCTTTAAAGAATTTACAAAAATGCCACACAACCCTATAGATTTGCTGTCTTTGGAATCATCTTTGACTTACCTCTGTCTTATCTTTTACATCCAACTAGTTGCCAAATCCAATCAATTTTTCCTTCAAAATGTTTTGTACATCTGTTCATACCAATTCAGCAAACACTTTGTCCTAGATACATGTTTGAAGAATTGCACAATTTACAAATACCAAATTGTTTTTTTAGTTTCATTCAAAATTCTCTTATTTAAAATCCATTAGGCACTTCAGTCAAGAAAGGCAGAACATTCTTTGGGAAAGTAACCCAGAATGTGATCCCAGCACAGTACCAAACTTGATTATCCAAAAAGAAGTGACTGTCTTCAATTTCCTCATGATGCCACTCTCAGCTCCTGAGTAGTGTCATTGTCATCTGGGGGCAAAACTTTTCTATTAAGTAGGAAAATGTGATATACTTGACTATGAAACCCTGGAGCACAGTCAGTCCATATTATTAAAGAACTGTTTGCTAGAATCCAGTGTCACTGGGCTGAATGTATATAGTAGGTGAGTGACAACTGGATATCAAAAGAGGTCTTGTATGGTGAGCTGAAGGCACTGTGAGTAGAAAAAATGAAGGCAATGGGGACAGGCAAACTAAATGAATAGTTAACATCTGCTGCTGGGAAACAATAGTAATAGGCTGGCCAATACAGCCATTATTGGGAGGCAACTTGATGCAAGGGACAGAGTGCTGATTCTAGGATCAGAGAGGCTGGGTTTGAGTTCAAGATCTGCCCCTTACAAGTATGTCTTATTTGGAAAGTCACATAATCTCCCAGGCCTCAATTTTCCTATCTGTAAAATGGGGGGGTTGTATTAGATGGCTTTGGGGATCCCTTAAATCTCTAAGTCATCAGTGACAGAATGGCTTATTCTGAATCACAGGTATCACAGAACAATAGTATCGTAGATTTAGAGCTGGTAAGGACTTTGGAGGTCAACTAGTCCTCTTCATTTTGAGGAACTGAGACCCAGAGAAGCTAAAGAACTGGTTCAAGGAAGCTAGGTAGTACAGTGGATAGAGTATTTAGACCCAGAGTCAGGAAGACCTGAGTTCAAATCCAGTTTCAGACATTTACTAGAGACGTGACCACAGGCAAATCATTTAATCTCTATGTGCCTCAGTTCCTCATCTGTAAAATGGGAAAAAATAATAACACCTATCTCCTAGAGTTTTTATGAGGATAAACAGTGATCATATTTAGAAAGTGCTTTGCAAACCTGAAATGTTAGCTATTGTTATTATTATTTTTAATCAGTTAAGGTTATTTAGCTACTAAGTGGCAGGCTCAAAATTTTTACTCCAAAATTTCTCTCCATTCCATCTCTCTTTCCATTGGACTATCACATTATACAGTCCTTAAGGCAAAGGTGCAGAGAGCTACAGCCACATCCTCAGCCATGAATAGCTTAGCCCTTCTTGAGCAGAAAGACCATATTTATAGAAGCCACAGTGTTCCAGTTAAAAGAAGCGGTAGCTTCCCGTAGGAAGAGCAGCTACAGGCTGAGGCACCCACAGTTCCATGGTCCCAAATGGCCTTGCTGTCCTTGAATGTTGGTTGTACTTTGAAGAGCTGAATGGGAGAGAGGGTGAAGGAAGGAAAGGCTGTTGAAAGAGAAAATATGCTTCTAGACTTTCTGCTCACCTCGGAGCCCACATTTCAGTCACCAAATTGCTTTGTTTACTCAGATGGAGGCAGCCCATACTGCCAAAAGCCATAGATTGCTAGGGAAATTTGTTTGCAAGGCTCTTTGATGCCATGTGCATCCCAGTAACATGCTGCTAAAATGGGGAGAGCTGATTTTTGTTTATACCCCTAAACAGAAACATTTGAATACACAGTTTGAAAAGACTTGTTACAGAAGCCATGCATTTTCTCCAATGGGGTGATTCATGACTAATGTCTCCATTTTGGACACTGCCGTTGAATGTGAAGCCATATGCTTTAAATTACAAGCACACTAAGCAAATCACAAGTTTCTCAGGATGGTGCTTAAAGTCTGTTTTGGCATCTGCTGGTTGCCAAAAGACCCATATGATTCTGTAATTAAAACAACAAATATTTTCTGCAAAATCAATCATTTGGCTTTCCCCAGACCCTATGATCATGACTCTTAGATGCTGTGCTGAAATAAATTACACAACTAACTCCTTTTAGAATTACTTATCACCCATCCCACCCCATAATACTCTGGCATTTCAGTATCCATCTACTTGGCTCTGATTACTTTTTTATTGGAAGCTTTATTGTTCCATGCACAACAAATAAGAGAACCACAGAGAAATAAGCCAGAAATTCAGAGGCAGATGAAGTGACACTAACATTAAGTACTACTACAAATACCTAAACAGCAAACTTTGCCACCTCAAGCTTAGGACCCACCACCAAATCCAAGATGTACTATTAGAATTTTCTTGTTCCAGCAGAAAGATAGGTAAACTGAAATAAAATAAAATGTAGACAGTGAAAAAAAGGTGAGAGATGCTGAAGCAATACCTAGTATCTAGTAAGTATGGGATATCAGAGCTGATGCTGGTATCCTGTTTCCTACATAATCAAAGACAAATAGATTAAATCATCCCAGAGCCACCTATGGTGTGTTAGTGAAAATGATCTTTTGAACCCACCTTAATTTAGGACTCTTTTCCTTAAAATGCTTCCATTCTCAAAATGCTAAATTTGAAGGACATTCTCTATTAAAAGGGAGGTTGACAAGATTAGAGGGCAAAGTAGGCAAAGAAGAGAAGGGTAAAAATGAGAAGTGGTAGACTGGCTGGGTGGGGAAAAGACAACAGAGAGATGTTTGTTTTAAAGGAATTACTATTTTCTCACAAATTCTTATGAGCTGGAAATCTTAAACCAAAGAAAGCCCAATGAGGAGGCTGTGATTATGCTTAAGCATTTAAATATCTAGAAACACTGGCCTGTAAGACTGAAGTTATACTCTGAGGTCCATCTGAAATCTTCAAGAGCAAGAGGGCAGGGCTAGGAAGCCTGGTCTGAGGAGAGGAGGTGGAGTTAGGGTGAACCCACCATATCTATGGGCAGTCATCTACGTGACATGATCTGAGGCCTGTTCTCAGATACCTCCTTGTCCTAGAACCAGAAATTAGCACAGTGACATTTGGTTAAAGCATTGTACATGTAGATGGTCCTTATTAATATGAAAAGCTTGCATGAGAAGGGCCCCCCATTTGAAAGCAGAGGAATATATGAAAAATGTGGACAATGATACACAATGATAAAATCAAACACAAGATTTCTTCTGTTTTGTCTGTCAAGTAGAATGATCTTTGGACTTAGAAAAGAAAACCAAAAAAAATAGTTAACAGGGATATGGAACTCAAGATAAATGAGGAGGTGGCAACAGGGCATCAAGCATTGTTCTGAGATAATTCAAGTCACCGGGTCTGAACATCACAGGGCACTGAAAGAACTGGCAGACATGACTGATGAATCACTGTCAGTTAACTCTGAAAAGCTGTCATGAACCAGAGAGGAGCTATAGGCCTGGGGACAGGCAAAAAGATGATGATTTTCTAATGAGGGTGGGGCTATCAGGTTAAGTTAGTTCCTGGCAAAATTCTAGAACATACTGTACTATAAAAGGGATATTCGTAAGCGTTTAGAAAGAGAAGTGGCAATCACTGTGAATCATCTTGTTTTTGTCAAATAAGGGTCATGAAAGACTGTGTGGGGAAGTGCAAACTGGATGTGGAATCAGAGGGCTTGGGTTTGAATCCCAGTTCCCTAGTCCTTATCTTTGGAACTTTGGGCAAATCATTTAATTACTCATCTACAAAGTAAAGGGGCTGAGGTAGATACGTGTTGAAGTTCCTTCAGCTCTAAATCTATGGTCTTGTTACCAGACAGTTTCACTTTCTCATCTGACAGGTTACTAGAGCTGGAGAATGCCACGGACAACATATTTGGATTTCTGCAAGACATTCAACAGTCTTCCATGCTATTCTCATGGATGAGATAGAGAGATATGGGCTATACGACTGTATAATTCAATAGATTTAGAATTGGTTGAATAGCTAGTCTCAAACAGTAGTTATTATTTAGTTCACATGGTCCCAGAGGGAGGTCTCTAGTGTAGCATCCCAGAGAATTGACCTGGCCTTGTTCGGGTCAACATTTTCATCAATGACTTGGATGATGGTGCAATTGCCATACATATCAGATGAGTAGATGATACAAAGCTGGGGGGGTAAGCTAATGTGTTGGATAAGGGAATTTGGCATGGTTGAACTCTGGTTTGATCGAAAGAAGATGTAATTTAACAGAGAGTAAAATTCTTTCGCTTCGGTTCCAAAAATCAATTTCGAAAGTACAAAATAGGGGAGTTCTTGGCTAGAAAACAGTTTGTATGGGAAAAAAAAATTCTGAGCATTTTAGTTAACTGAAATCTTAACATAAACCAATAGCGTGACATGACAGCCCCCAAAGCTGATGTGATTTTAGGCTACATTAATGGAGACACAAGTTAGTGAATAGGTTTTGTTGATAGCCCTGCTGTTCTCTGCCCTGATCAGATCACATCTGGATTATAATGTTGAGTTCTTCGCTTCCCATTTTTTTAATATAAATTTATTTATTTTTAGTTTTCAACATTTACTTCCACAAGATTTTGAATTCCAAATTTTCACCCCATCTTGCCCCTCCCCCACCCCAAGATGGCATGCATTCTGAATACCCCTTCCCCTAGTCTGCCCTCCCTTCTATCTCTGCCCCCCCCTTTATCCCCTTCCCCTTCTATTTTCCTGTAGGGCAGGATAGATTTCTGTACCTCATTTCCTGTATTTCTTATTTCCCAGTTGCATGTGGAAACATTTTTTTTAAACATGTGTTTTTAAAACTTTGGGTTCCAAATTTTCTCCCTTCCTCCCACCCCACCCACCCTCATTGAAAAGGCAAGCAACTCAATACAGGCCATACATGTGCAGTTATGCAAAACACTTCCATAGTAGACATATTGCGAAAAACTAACTCTATTTCCCTTAATCCTATCCTGCCTCCCCCATTTATTCTATTCTTTCTTTTGACCCTGTCCCTCCTCAGAAGTACTTCCTTCTGATTACCCCTTTCCCAATCTGCCCTTCTCTCTATCATCCCCCTGCTCTCTTGTCCCCTTCCTCCCCTATTTTCCTGTAGGGTAAGACAGATTTCCATACCCAATTGAGTGTGTATGTTATTCCCTCCTTAAGCCAAATCCTATGAGAATAAGATTCCCTCATTTCCTCTCACCTTCCCCTGTTTCCCCTCCACTGTAAGAACCTTTTCTTGTCTGTTTTGTGAGATAATGTACCCCATTCTACCTCTCCTTTCTCCTTCTCCTAGTATAATCCTCTCTCACCCCTTAATTTTATTCTCCAGATATCACCCCTTCATCTTCAACTCACCCTGTGCCCTCTAATCTATCTATCTATCTATCTATCTATCTATCTATCTATCTATCTATACACATACATATAATTTTTCCACCTCCAACTACCCTAATACTGACAAAGGTCTCATGAGTTATAAATATCATCTTTCCATGCAGGAATGTAAACAGTTCAGCCTTAATAAGTCTCTTATGATTTCTCTTTCCTGTTTACCTCTTCATGTTCCACTTGAGTCTTGTATTTGAAAGTCAAATTTTCTATTCAGCTCTGGTCTTTTCATCAAGAATGCTTGAAAGTCCTCTATTTCACTGAATGACCATTTTTCCCCTGAAGGATTATACTCAGTTTTGCTGGGTAGGTGATTCTTGGTTGTAATCCTATCTCCTTTGCCCGCAGGAATATTATATTCCGTGCCCTGTGGTCCCTTAATGTAGAAGCTGCTAAATCTTGTGTTATCCTGATTGTATTTCCACCAGTACTTGAATTGTTTCTTTCTGGCTGCTTGCAATATTTTCTCCTTGACCTGGGAACTCTGGAATTTGGCTACAATATTCCTAGGAGTTTTCCTTTGGGGATCTCTTTCAGGGGGAGATCGGTGGATTCTTTCAATTTCTATTTTGCCCTCTGGTTCTAAAATATCAGGGCAGTTTTCCTTGATAATTTCTTGAAAGATGATGTCTAGGCTCTTTTTTTGATCATGGCTTTCAGATAGTCCAATAATTTTTAAATTCTCTCTCCTGGATCTATTTTCCAGGTCAGTTGTTTTTCCAATGAGATATTTCACATTGTTTTCTAATTTTTCATTCTTTTGGATTTGTTCTACTGTGTTGTGATTTCTCATAAAGTCACTATCTTCCAATTGCTCTATTCTAATTTTTAAGGAAGTATTTTCTTCAGTAAGCTTTTGGACTTCCTTTTCCATTTGGCCAATTTTCTTTTTAGGGCATTCTTCTCCTCATTGGCTTTTTGGACCTCTTTTGCCATTTGGGTTAGGCTATTTTTTAAGGTGTTATTTTCTTCAGTATTTTTTGGGTCTCCTTTAGCAAGCTGTTGACTTGTTTTTCATGATTTTCTTGCATCACTTTCATTTCTCTTCCCAGTTTTTCCTCTACTTCTCTTACTTGCTTCTCAAAATCCCTTTTGAGCTCTTCCAAGGCCTGGAACAGATTCATATTTTTTTTGGAGGCTTTGGATGTAGGAGCTTTGACTTTGTTGTCTTCTTCTGGTTGTATGTTTTGATCTTCTTTGTCACCAAAGTAAAATAATATAGTCTGACTCTTTTTGCGAGGTTTGCTCATGATCCCAGCCAACCGCTTGAGTTTTAACCTCTTTGTTAAGGTAAAAGTCTGCTTCCAATGTATATACTGTCCCAAGCTTCGGGGGTTTGTATAGCTGTTTTCAGAGATACTTCTAGGGACCTGTAAATTTTCAGTTCTTCCAAGGTGGTATGATAAGGGTCGAGGTGTTTACTCTTTTCCTGGCCTGTGCTCTGGTCTTTGAGTGACTGGCCACAAACAGTCTTTTCTCTCTTGGAACTGTGAGGAGGGTTTTCTCTCCACAGCCACTACAAGCTCCACCGCACCAGTGCTCCTCCTCATCCCAGGACCGCCACCCAGAACTGTGACCCAGATCCAAGCACAGGCAAAGCAAGAGATTCCTGCCTCAGCACTGGCAAAGAGATCCCTGCAGTCCCCCTCTGATCAGCCATTTGATTCCCCCTCAGTCAGTGGGCTGGAAGCTCAGCACACAGCCACCGCCCTGGCACCCGCACTCTGAGCTCTGGAACTGGCTCTGACCTAGCTCTTCTCTCACTGAAAAAACAGACTTTTCCCACTGACCTTCTAAGTTGTCTTTGGTGTTCTTGGATTGAGGAGTCTTGGAAACCGCCACAGCTGCCTGTGATTCGTTCCTCTGAGGCCTGCTCCAGGTTCACTGCAGCCTGTGCGCCCATGCCGAACTGCACTCTTCTCCCTGCCTCGCGCAATATGCCTTTCCAATCAACCGTTCAGGCTGTCTTGGGCTGGATATTTGTTTCACTCTGTCTTTTTGTGGGTTCTGCTGCTTTAGAATTTGTTTAGAACCATTTTTTTTTTACCAGTATTTGGAGGGGTTTAGGGGAGAGCTGTCACTGCTTTCACTCTGCCATCTTGGCTCCACCCCTCTGAGCTTCCCATTTTAAGAAGGATATTGACAGACTAGAAGACTTCCAAAGAAAGGGGACTGGCATAGTGACCCTGGATCCTGATTCTATTGTTCAGTTAGGGACCAGGTCATGCAAAGATCTACTGACAAAACTGAGGACGAATGTTCATGTGGGTGATAACTTGGCGGTAACATGGTAGTTGTCTTCAAGCATTTAAATAGCTCTTTTATAGAATAAAGATGTCTTCTTCTTCTTGGTTTCAGAGGGTATGATTAATATCAATGGATAGAAATTTCAGAGAAACAGATTTAAATTTGATAGATGGGAAAGATTCCAAATGATTGTTAAGAAAAGCTACCCAAAAATGAAATGGGCTGCCTTAGAAGGTAGAGAGCTCCCCATCAACAGAGGTTTTCGAGTGGAAGTTGGACAATCATTTATTGGATATATTGGAGAAGGGATTCCTACTCAGCTGTGGATTGGACTAGACAGCCTAACAATCCTGAGATTCCATGATTCTAATAATAGCCAATAGTTAACATTTATATAGAATTTACTATGGCCCAGGCACTGTGCTAAGTGCTGTATAATTATCTCATTTGGTCCTCACAACAACCCTGAGAGGTAGGTACTATTATTATTATTCCCATTTTATAGACAAGAAAACTAAGGCACACTGAGATTAAATGGCTTTCCTGGGTTGACACAGCTAGTAAGTATCTAAGACCAGATTTGAACTAAGGTCTTCCTGACTCCAGGCCCAGTGCTCTATCCACTGTACCACCTAGTTGCCCTAAGGTTCTATTAATAATATTATCCTCAAACATATCACATTACTTTTGTCATGTAAGTTAATATCTGATGTAGGACAGCCATGTTTGATTGAGGCAGGAATAGAAAAAGTCTGGTTAAGCATGGAGTATGAGAAGAAGATAGTGAAGGGAAGGCTCTGGGCCTCCAGGGGAATTACGAAGGCATTGGTACATGTCTAAGGTGATGATGAAAGGGAAGAGAAAGGAGTCAGAGACATAGGATCATAGGTTTAGAATAGAAAGGGACCTTAGAGATCAACTATTTGAATCCTTTCATTTCTGTATGGGAAAACTGAGGCCTGGAGAAGTGAAATGACTTGGTCAAGGTTACAGATGGACCTCAAACTCAGGTCTTCTAACTATAAATTCAAATTCTTTCAACCATACTATGCATTCCCCTGATAAATTGAAGACAAATCTCAGCTGCTTCAAGCTGTGCCTCTGGCTGGATTCTTTGTCTAGGAGTCATTAGAGAGTCACAAACCAACTTTTGACCATGTCTAGAAGCCTCTAATGCTAATGACATATAAATGACTGTGCCAGTGACAAGACTGGTTTTTCTTTTCAATTTTAAGTTAAATTTTATTTTTTTTTCAGTGAACAACAATTGAATTTCTCTTCATCCCACCCTGACCCCCGATTGAAAAAAAAATAAACCCTTGTACCAAATATACATAGTCAAACAAATCATATCCCCACATTGGGGCCATGATTGTGGCAAGACTGTGATCCTTAGTCTCTTACCCCTACTATTTAATACCATGTAGGTCAAGTTGCATTATTAAATGTTTATAAATATTTATTAAGCACCTACTATGTGTCTGGAACTTTACAAGTCTCTAGTAAAGATACAGAGAAATAGGAGGTATTATCCTTGTCCTCAAGGAACTTGAAATTATTTTTCACAAGAACAAACCCCAGAATCTGAAATAGTTTTAGAAGGAAAATTAGTAGGCCATTTGGGAGAGAGGGAGAGAGGGGAGAGAGAGAGAGAGAGAGAGAGAGAGAGAGAGAGAAGAGAGAGAGGAGAGAGAGAGAGAGAGAGAGAGAGAGAGAGAGAGAAGAGAGAAAGGTGGCTCCCTGTACAAGTCTTTGTGAGGAGTTCAGACAAAGGTATAAATACATTTGCCTGATTGGCCTCATGTAGGCAGCAGCTAGTCTCCAAGAGAAGGGCAGTTTGAGATGTATATCAGCAGGTAAGTCAATCAGTTTGGGGAAACACAAAATACAAACTTGGGTGGACTCAATACAAGACCTGATGGTATGGAAATTGATGTCTCTTTGACCAAGACTTAGGTGATCCAAGCCATGTACCCCCAAGACCCTCATTGTAATATAGTCCACCTCCCATTATAATATTCATTCTCTCATTGTTTTTTTTTTTTGGCAATTGGGATTAAGTGACTTGCCCAGGGTCACACAGCTAGTAAGTGTCAAGTGTTTGGTCTGAGGCCAGATTTGAACTCAGGTCCTCCTGACTTCAAAGCCAGTGCTTTATCCACTGTGCCACTTAGCTGCCCCTCTCTCATTGTTAACCAATCAGAGTTGACTGACACCTTCAGGAACACTTACTCTTCTAAGGGCATTTAAACTATAAGCCCAATGCCATGAGGGGTCTTTGCTCTAAGAGAAGAGATGGCCAAATGAACATCCTTTTATTAGTAAACAAACTATCATTATTGATAAAATGATTAAATTACCTAGAAACTAAAAAAAAAGAGAGAAAAACAAGACCTGAGAGGACCCAAAACAAACACTGGGTGGGATCTAAGCATTTCTTAAAATTATCTAGCTTCCCAAGAGTGTCTCTGGGATCAGCCTGACCTCTGCAGTAAGCTTTTTTTGTTAAGACAATTTTCTAGCCACTTAAAGGTAGGTTTGAACAATATTAATAAATGCTAAATCATAATCCACAAAGTCTATTTGGAGAGGCAAGACTTAACATACATGAAACAATTAGAGAAAATAAAACAACTAAATACTAGATTATAAGTGAAGGTCACTGTAATTCAGAGAAAGACAGTAAAGGCTGGACTAATTAAGGCAAGTTTCATGCAAGAGGTAAGACTTTACTAAGATACCAAAGGATGGGTGGGATTTGGATCAGTGGAAATATGGGGACCTAATGGAACTTAGGAAGATCCATAATGACCACAGGGTCTTTCAGTGAAGACAATACTCCAGAGGTGGTCTTATCAAGGCAGAATATGTTGGGGCTATCACGTCTCATTCTGGATACTATACTCAATTTTTCCACTTACTGCCATGGATAAATCATTCAATCACCCAATAAGCAATTATTAAGTGCTTGCTGCAGGCCTGGCACTGTTAAGGTGTTGGTGATATAAAGATAAAAATGAAATAGTCTCTCACCTCAAGGAACTTACATTCTACTAGGGGGAATCAATATTATCACAGACAAGTAAATACAAAATTCATACACAGTAGATACAAAGTAATGTTGGTTGGAGAGAACTCCAGTAACCAGTGCGATCATAATAGGCTTATAGGAAGTGAACATTAAGCGGAACTTTGAAAGAAGCTAGGGATTCCAGGAGGTAGAAAAAAGGAAGGAACGCAAAAGCATAGAAATGGGAAATGGAGTTTCATGTGTGGGTAATAGCGAGTATAACAGTTTGGCTGGAACATGGAATATATGAAGGAGAATAATATGCAATAAGATTAGGAAGGTAGGCTTGAGTTAGACTGTGAAGAAGCTAACTAGAAGCCTTTCCAATAAGATCAGGAGTGAAGCGATGACATCCAATATCACCATTATTATTCAGTATCATACTAGAAATTCTGGCTGTAACCTTTACAATAAGACAAGAAACAGAAATTGAAGGAGTAAGAATAGACAACAAGGAAACAAAACTGTCACTTTTTGCCGAGGAGATGATGGTTTACTCAGAGAACCCTAGAGCGTCAACAACAACAACAACAACAACAAAAAGTAATCAGAACAATAACTTCAGCAAAGTTGCAGGATATAAAACAAACCCACATAAATCATCATCAGTTCTACATATTACCAATAAAATCCAGGAAGAATGCTAGAAAATTTTCATTTAAAATAACTAGAGTCAGTATAAAATACTTGGGAGTATACCTGCCAAGACACACACAGGAACTGTATGAATACTCTTCACACAAATAAAGACAGATCTAAATAATTGGAGTAATATTAATTGCTTGTGGGTAGGCTGAGCCAATATGATAAAAATGATAATACTACCTAAATTAATTTACTTATTCAGTGCCACACCAATCAAACTAGCAAAAAATTACTTTATGGGGCAAGGAAAAAAATAGTAAAATTCATCTGAAGGAACAAAAGATCTAGAATATCAAGGGAATCAATGAAAAACAATGGGAAAGAAAGAGACCTAGCAGTGCTAAATCTCTTAAACTACACTACAAAGTGGTAATCATAATGATTTCATACTATGTATAACACATATAAACAATATATGTTTATTTGTATATGTGTATTACATATCAATTCAACAAGAATTAGCTATTGTATATACATATATTCAATAAACTGGTGCTGAGAATACAAAAACACAAACAGCCCCTGACCTAAATTCTGCTCTTGCTGCTGGTGGTGGTACCACTTAGTACACAAATAAGTAAATACAAAGTAACTTGAGGTGGGAGAGACCACTAATAATGGCGGTGGATCTAAATAGGCTTCAGGTAAGAGCTATGGCACCTGAGCTGAGCCTTGAAGAAAGTTGGGGATTTTTAGAGATGAGAAGAGGAAGGGAGGGTATTCCAGGCAGAATGATTACCCGGGGCCAATGCACAAAATGAGAAAATGTATCAAAGGAACCGCTAATTGGAACAGAGTGAATGAAGGGTAGTAATATTAAATAAATCTGGAAAGGTAGGTTGTGATCAGATTATTGATGACTTTAGAACCTGGAAGAAGAGTTTGTATATGTTTACAAACATAGAGATAATCATTAGTGGTCTTGGCAAGAAGTTGGGAAAGGGAGCCATTAAGGTCAATGAATTTATGTGATTTACTAAGGTACAGTTGATGCCCTTTTTATTTTCATTTTTTTAATAGTAATTTATTTTTCAAATTACATGTGAAGACAATTTTTAACATTATTTTAAAATTTTTTTGAGATCCAAATTTTCTCCCTCCTTCCTTCCCCTCCCCCTTCCCTAAAACAGCAAGCAATTTGCTACAGGTTATATATGTGCAATTGTATAAAACATTTCCATGTTAGTCATGCTATGAAAAAAGAAACGGACTAAAAGGAGAAAAAACACAAAAAAACTAAAGAAAGTGAAAATAGTACGCTTTTATCTACATTCAGACTCCATTGATTCTTTCTCTGGATGAGGACAGCATTTTCTATCATGAGTCTTTTGGAATTGTCTTGGATAGTTGCATTGTTGAGAAACGCTAAGTCATTCATAGTTGATTATTGCACAATGTTGCTGCTACTGTGTACAATGTTCTCCTGGTTCTGCTCACTTCACTTTGCATCAGTTTGTGTTTCACATCAGTACAGGGTTTCCTGAAATCCACCTGCTCATCATTTCTTATAGCACAACAATATTCTATTACATTCACATATCACAACTTGTTCAGCCATTACCCAATTAATGGGCATCACCTCAATTTCCAATTCTTTGCCACCATAAAAAAGAATTGTTATAAATATTTTTGTAAATGTAGGTCCTTTCCTCTTTTTTATGGCTTTGGGATATAGACCTAGCAGTGGCATTGCTGGATCAATTTGATTGCCCCCTGGGCATAGTTCCAAATTGCCCTCCAGAATGATTGGATCAGTTTACAACTCTACCAACGGCATATTAGTGTCCCAATTTCCCCATCCTTTCCAACATCTATCATTTTCCTTTTCTGCCATATTAGCCAATCTGATAGGTGTGAGGTGGCACCTCAGAGTTGCTTTAATTTTCATTTCTCAAATCAATAGTGATTTAGAACATTTTTATATGACTATAAATAGCTTTGATTTCTTTATCTGAAAACTGCCTATTCCTATCTTTTGTCAGTGACCTTTTTAAAAAAAAATGAAATTTATTATCTGACCTATTATTACTTTCCCCTTTCAGGCTTTTAATTAAGGCTTTCCAGTATATATAACCTTGGATTTTCATAGGAAAAAAAAGATGATAAAATTTATATTTCAGATGTCTAACTTTGATTTTTGAAATTAGGGAAAGAAGTATCTATTCATTTAGCTTAATCATGAGAAACACAGCCCTATGTTTCTACTAGCACAGGGACCTTGGAATTTTAATCTATATAGGAAGGAGATTTGCATTTGGGAAGGCAGACCTGAAATAGGGCACATATTAATTGATACAGTATAATCTCTTAAATCCATGGCCAGCAGAATGCATGCAAAAGACAGCAGAGACCCAAATTAATTGCTATGATTATTTTTTCAGAAAAAAAGAATTTCTCGATACCTCAAGTTGTCAACAAAATAAAACAAATAAATAGTAAAATGAGGAGGGCAGAAGATGGAAAAACCTAGAACAAAGTTTCCAAAAGCTCAGTTTCATTACGCATACCTTGTAAATACTGAGAACTGAGCTGATATTCTGATGAAGAAGGGGATTAGGAGTTAGAAAATATTTAGTTTTCTATCAGATGGGTCTCCTTATTTTAAGTGTACATCAATGGTTTCCCTCAATTAGGACACATTCTCTCAAATCAATTGACTCAGAGATTCCATCTCCAAGCCCCGAATCAGTGTCACTGCAGAGCTACAGATTCTATCAAGAGTGTTGTTCACAATGGCACCCCAGAAGTCTTGCCAAACACTTTGTTCAGTGACTCTGTATTAGTGGGACTCCAAATTTGCTATCAAAGGATAATATACCCTGTCCTCATGTTTCAAAGAGGATAGTGCTCCCTTCTTTTCTTTCCTTTCAAAATTCAGCTTGACTTTGTTAGCATGGAACCCTACCCCTTGGGGAGGAAAAGTGAGAGGGGAGAGGGGAAGAGAGAGGGAGGGAGAGAGAGAGAGAGAGAGAGAGAGAGAGAGAGAGAGAGAGAGAGAGAGAGAGAGAGAGAGAGAGAGAGAGAGAGAGAGAAAGAGAGAATGAATTTGTCATGCAAGATCTCTCCCTTTAACAGATTTGTTCTTCTCCTTTTAGTGACAGGAGGAAAAAGGGCTGACAAATGGACTCTCTGGGGCTTGCAGATAGAGGAATCTGTCTCTGTCTGTATCTCAGTCTTGTCTCTGTCCCTCTTTTTCCTTTAATCCTTCCCTTTAAATCTTTCTTTCTTCTTCCCCCCTTCTTATTTTTGTTTTCCTCTCTCCAATCCCTTCCTCTGTCCTTCCCTTCACCACTGGACAGTTAGGTGCAGGGGCAATCAGTATATCACAGAAACACAGAATCTCACTTGGAAGAAACCCCAGAGGCCATCTAGTCTCATTTGTAACCGAAAAAGAGCCTCCTTTTTATAATATCTCTCATGAGGAGGGAAAGGGGTCACAATGAAGCAGCCCAGTCCACTTTTGGGGAGCTCTAATTGTGAGGAAGTTCTCCTTATTTGAAGCCTAAATAGACCTCTCTGCTACTTCTACCCATTGTTCTGACGTCTGAGGCCACACATGAGTCTAATCCATCTTCCATAGGACAGCCCTTCTACTACTTGAAGAAATGGCCATCATGTCCAATCCCCACAACCAAAGCACCCTCCCAAATCTTCTTTTTGCTAGGCTAAATATCTTGAAGTTATTCAAGAGAACTTTATATAATACAAGCTCAAAGTCCTTTATTATTTTAGTTGTTTTCCTCTGGCAGCTATCCAGATTGCCCATGTCCTTCCTAGGATGTATGGTGGATGGAATGTAGCACTCCAGATGTGGTCTGAAGAGAGCTGAGTACAGCAGGATGATCACTTCCCTTGTCTTAGATGCTTTACCTCTCTTAATGCAATCTACCATTTGATTCACTTTTTTTTTGTTTTTTGTTTTTTGGCTAGGCGATGGGGGTTAAGTGACTTGCCCAGGGTCACACAGCTAGTAAGTATTATGTGTCTGAGACCGGATTTGAACTCAGGTCCTCCTAAATCCAGGGCCGGTGCTCTATCCACTGAGCCACCTAGCTGCCCCCTATCTGATTCACTTTCTTGGCTTGATATATCCACCCCACTGTTGATTCCCATTGGGCTTTCAGTACACTAAAACCTCCTTAGATGTTTTTCAGACAAAATACTATTTAGTCACATTTTCCTGAGCTTTTTACTTGTAAAGTTGATTTTTTTGAACCCAATTTTAGGACTTTACATTTATATCTATTAGCTTTCATTTCATTCTAGTCTGTTGCAATCTTTCTATGTTATTTGGAGTCTGTTTTTCACCTTTTAAGTCATCCCTTCAAACTTCATGTCACCTGAAGATTTGAAAAGCATTTTGTCTTCACCACTATGCAGATCATTGATAAAAATGTTCAACCACACAGGACCAAAGAAGGAATAAGACAGCTGTGTGTGGTGGATGAAACAGTGATAATAGACAATGGAGAGAGAAGACAGAACTACACAAATCTTATTTTGCTTTGGATCAGAAAAAAAGCACAAAAATGGCCAAAAGGGAGTTGAAAGCCTAGAGAAGTAGAAGACAGTAAGAACATACCCAAATGTCCTTACCGGGCTCATCACCAGGCTCAGATAACCCACATTCCAAGGTATTGAAAGAACTGGAACTTGTGATTACTGAGTCATTATCAGTGCTCTCTGAAAGATTATGGAGAATGGAATTATCTAAACTCTTCAGGAGAGAATTCCTTCTAAGTTCACATTAAAAACCATTAATCGCTACTCTTTAGGTCTGGCCATTCAACTAATTATTAACATATCTAACTGTACTACTGTAGTCATCCTAGATCTTCACAAAGACTCTTGTGACTCCCCGAGTCTCATTCAGGGGGTCTGCAAGATCAAAATTATTTTCATAATGCTAGTAAGATGTTATTTACCTATTACATATTCCTCAATTTCCAATTACATATCTGTACAAGGCTGAATTTTCTTCGTATACTTCAATCAAAAACAACATATAGCAACAGGATTTTTGACGGCAGAGCCAAGATGGAGGAGTGAAATCAGTGACTTGATTGAGCTCTCCCCCAAACCCTTCCAAATACCTATAAAAAATGGCTCTAAACAAATTCTAAAGCAGCAGAACCCACAAAAAGACAGAGTGAAGCAAATTTCTAGCACAAGACAATCTGGATGATTGATCTGAAAGGTATATTTCGCCATGCAGGTAGAGGAGCACAGTGCAGCGTTGGGGAGCAGGCCACAGGGAACCTGGGGCAGGTCTCAGAGGACTGAATCGTGGGCAGCTGTGGTGGTTTCCAGACTTCTCAACCCACAAATGCCAAAGACAACTTAGAAGGTCAGTGGGAAAAGTCTGTTTCTGCAGTGAGAGAAGACCTAGGTCTCAGAGCCAGTTCCAGAGCGCAGAGCACAGAGCATGGGTGTCAGGGTGGTGGCTGTATCCTGAGCTTCTGGCCCACAGAATGAGGGGGAATTGAGTGTCTGATCAGAGGGGGATTGCAGGGATCTCTTTGCCAGTGCTGAGGCAGGAATCTCTTGCTTTGCCCATGCTTGGATCTGGGTCACAGTTCTGGGCAGCAGTCCTGGGGCGAGGAGGAGGAATGCTGGCATGGTGGAGCTTGTAGCTGTGGATAGGAAACCTTCCTCACAGTTCCAGGACAGAAAGGAGTGCTTGTGGTCACTAATAGACCAGAGCACAGGCCAGGAAAGGAGGAAACACCTTGCCCCTTATCATACCACCTTGGAAGACTAAAAATTTACAGGTCCCTTGAGGTATCTCTGAAAACAGCTGTATAAACCCTCGAAGCTTGGGACAGTATATTCTCCACACTGGAAGCAGACTCTTACCTTAACAAAGAGTTTAAAACTCAAGTAATTGGCTGGGATCATGAGCAAGCAGCACAAAAAGAGTCAGACTATATTATCTTACTCTGGTGACAAAGAAGATCAAAACATACAACCAGAAGAAGACAACAAAGTCAAAGCTCCTACATCCAAAGCCTCCAAGAAAAATATTAATTGTCTCAGGCCTTGGAAGAGCTCAAAAGGGATTTTGAGAAGCAAGTAAGAGAAGTAGAGGAAAAACTGGGAAGAGAAATGAGAGTGATGCAAGAAAATCATGAAAAACAAGTCAACAGCTTGCTAAAGGAGACCCAAAAAAATACTGAAGAAAATAACACCTTAAAAAATAGCCTAACCCAAATGGCAAAAGAGGTCCAAAAAGCCAATGAGGAGAAGAATGCCCTAAAAAGAAAATTGGCCAAATGGAAAAGGAAGTCCAAAAGCTTACTGAAGAAAATACTTCCTTAAAAATTAGAATAGAGCAATTGGAAGATAGTGACTTTATGAGAAATCAAGACACTGTAAACAAATCCAAAAGAATGAAAAATTAGAAACAATGTGAAATATCTCATTGGAAAAACAACTGACCTGGAAAATAGATCCAGGAGAGAGAATTTAAAAATTATTGGACTATCTGAAAGCCATGATCAAAAAAAGAGCCTAGACATCATCTTTCAAGAAATTATCAAGGAAAACTGCCCTGATATTTTAGAACCAGAGGGCAAAATAGAAATTGAAAGAATCCACTGATCTCCTCCTGAAAAGATCCCCAAAGGAAAACTCCTAGGAATATTGTAGCCAAATTCCAGAGTTCCCAGGTCAAGGAGAAAATATTGCAAGCTGCCAGAAAGAAACAATTCAAGTATTGTGGAAACACAATCAGGATAACACAAGATTTAGCAGCTTCTACATTAAAGGACCACAGGGCATGGAATATAATATTCTGGAGGGCAAAGGAGATAGGATTACAACCAAGAATCACCTACCCAGCAAAACTGAGTATAATCCTTCAGGGGAAAAATGGTCATTCAGTGAAATAGAGGACTTTCAAGCATTCTTGATGAAAAGACCAGAGCTGAATAGAAAATTTGACTTTCAAATACAAGACTCAAGTGGAACATGAAGAGGTAAACAGGAAAGAGAAATCATAAGAGACTTATTAAGGTTGAACTGTTTACATTCCTGCATGGAAAGATGATATTTATAACTCATGAGACCTTTGTCAGTATTAGGGTAGTTGGAGGGAGAAAAATTGTAAGTATGTATATGTATAGATAGATAGATAGATAGATAGATAGATAGATAGATAGATAGATAGATAGATAGATAGATAGATAGAAGGCACAGGGTGAGTTGAAGATTAAGGGGTCATATCTGGAGAATAAAATTAAGGGATGAGAGAGGATTATACTAGGAGAAGAAGAAAGGGAGAAGTAACATGGGAGAATTATCTCACAAAAAAAGAAAAGGCTCTTACAATGGAGGGGAAACAGGGGGAGGTGAGAGGTAATGAGTGAATCTTATTCTCATAGAATTTGGCTTAAGGAGGGAATAACATACACATTCAATTGGGTATGGAAATCTGTCTTACCCTACAGGAAAATGGGGGGAAGGGGACAAGAGAGCAGGTGGATGATAGAGAGGAGGGCAGATTGGGAAAGGGGGTAATCAGAAGCAAATACTTCTGAGGAGGACAGGGTCAAAAGAAAGAATAGAATAAATGGGGGGGCAGGATAGGATTAAGGGAAATAGAGTTAGTTTTTCACAACATGTCTACTATGGAAGTGTTTTGCATAACTGCACATGTACAACCTATATTGAGTTGCTTGCCTTTTCAATGAGGGTGGGTGGGGAGGGAGGAAGGGAGAAAATTTGGAACTCAAAGTTTTAAAAACACATATGGTTTTAAAAAAATGTTTTCACATGCAACTGGGAAATAAGAAATACAGGAAATGGGGTATAGAAGTCTATCCTGCCCTACAGGAAAATTGAAGGGGAAGGGGATAAGAGGGGGGGGCAGAGATAGAAGGGAGGGCAGATTAGGGGAAGGGGTATTCAGAATGCATGCCATATTGGGGTGGGGGGAGGGGAAAGATGGGGTGAAAATTTGGAATTCAAAATCTTGTGGAAGTAAATGTTGAAAACTAAAAATAAATAAATTTATATTAAAAAAATGGGAAGCGAAGAACTCAACATTATAATCCAGATGTGATCTGATCAGGGCAGAGAACAGCAGGGCTATCAACAAAACCGCAGGTTTAGCCTATAACTATTTATCTTGTTCATCAGAATAACCTGAGAGGCTTGGCCAAATGCTTCTCTGGGTAAAAATTGAGTAAAATATTTGTGATATTTCCTTAACCTGTTAGCTTAGTAAGCCCACCAAGCAAAGAAAATGAGGTTAGTCCATTATGACCCGTTTTTGATGAAGCCATGTTGTATTTTTCTGATCATTCCTCCCCTACAGATACTTATTTACCATTGATTGTAATGACACATTCTAGAATTTTACCAGAGTGAAGTCAAGCTGATTGATCTATCATTTGCAGATTTTAATTTCTTCCTTTCTTAAAAAAAATAGTGACATTTCCCTTTTCTAATTCTGCAGCATTTCTTCCATTGTCTTCAATCCTCCAAAGAGCCCTGATAGTGACTCAGTAATCATACCTTGGGAAATAGGTTATCTGGTCCTGGGTGACTTGGGTTCAGCAAGGATATTTGGGTGCTTTGTTGTTTTCTTCTACTTCTCTTCAGTCATTTTTGTTCTTTTCTTTCTGATCCAAAGCAAAATAAAATTTGTATAGTTCTCTCTCCATCGTATATTATCATCATTTTATCTACCATACACAGCTATCTTGTTCTTTCTTTTATACTCTTCTTTTCACCAACATAACTTTCAAAAAACCCTTCTTCTTGTCATAGAATTATAGGTTTGCCTTGTTCACCCTCACTAGTGTCAACTTATTCTGAGCTTCAGTGCCCCGACATTATTTTTAAAGGATGGTGACACACTCTTGTGTACATCCTCCATTATTTGCCCTTGCTTCCCTTTCCGACAAATGTCTTTAAAAAAAAAAACTAAGTTGAATTAGAGTTCCCTGCACATTTACACAGCTTTCCCTTTTCTTCATCACAAAATCAATTCTCTTCATGTTTTCAGAAATCTCTTTTTTGAGGGTTTGCCATTCCTCCTGGGCTGACCTTTCCCTGAAGAATTCTAGTTCATATGATCTTATCTATCTTTCCTCTGAAAGCTTTGAAATTTGCCCTCCCCAAATCAGGAATACAGGACCCTAGATTTATAGCTGGAAAGGCCTAAGAGGTCGACTAGTCCAACTCCTTTATTTTACAGATAGGCAAAGTGAAGCCCAGGGAGATTTAACGACCTGCCCACACAACAAGTGAGTGAGCTACATTTTGAACCCAGGTCCTCTGACTCCAAATCTAGGACTCTTTCCACTGAACCACACAGGATATAGTTCAGACAAGGACCAGCTTCCCCTTTCCTACGATGAGAAATTTTATTCAACCTTAAACTAAAAATGGAAGAGAATTTCCATTTGTATTTAAAAAACCTGTCAGGCAAAGAAATGGGATGTCAACCTTGATAAGCCTGTTAAGTTTTAGAAATCTACAGGAAGACTGATTATTCCCCAACTAGAAAAACCATCATAGATAAAAATAAGCCTCTGACAATTTCAATTTGTGGATCTTTACTATTTCATTGATATGGGAAAAAGATAAATAGTAGAAATAACACCAGACCTAGGTTTGAATCCTAATTCTGACACTTATTGTGAAATTGTGGCAAGTCACAATTTGAAAAGAAAAACAAAAGACCTGTTGTTGTTCAATCGTTTCAGTCACATCCAAATCTTCATGACTCCATTTGGGGTTTTCTTGGCAAAGATACTGGAGTAGTTTGCCATTTCCTTCTCCAGCTCATTTTACAGATGAGGAAACCGAGGTAAACAAGGTTAAGTGACTTGCCCAAAGTCACCCAGCTAGTAACTATCTGAGGTTGGATTTGAACTCATGAAGAGGAATCTTTCTGAATCCAAGCTCAGTGCTCTATCTTTGCCCCCCTCCCCAAGATAAACGTTATTTTATGGGTATGAGGAAGTCCTAGTGAGGAAATTCTTGCCACCAATGCAGATCAGTAACTTCTGCGACTTGAAATCTTAGTTTCCACAGGGCACTGAGAAGTTAAATGATTTTCCCAGAGTGCCAGATACAGTGTGGGTAAGATGGCAGCACTTGAACCTGGGTTATACTGACTCCAAGACCAGACTTCTGTTCTTTGCCCCAGGCTGTCTCTCTTTATGAGACTTGATTTCTTCATCTATAATATGAGGATCAGAGGATTTAGAGTGGGAAGGGGCCTCATAAAGTGGTTAAGATAGAGTACATTCATTAGAGAATGCAACTCAATGGGACACATGTGCAGCATACTTTGATTTGGCTTATCCCGCTGTGAACTTGACATTATTCTGTGTCTGAAAATCTGCCTTTTCAAGCCTTTTCTTGAACAACAAAGCATTACAAAAAACTAGTGTTACGTTGTTTCAGAATTGGGCCTGAAAATCTAGCTAATTCTTGTTGCTCAGACTAAAATGAACTGATTTCTCTGGATTCTGAAGGCCCAGTTGAGGAATTGTTTTTGCCTTCCATGAATTAAACTCTGAAACTGCTGCTTTCAGGCATTAAGGGAGGCTTGACAAGATAACAATCCAATATATTATATATTTTTCTTAATTGGGTCCTAAAGCTTTTAGCTGAATGTTGTTCAAATAAAGTTCATATAAATTCTTAGTTGACAAATTGTCATATTATGTTTTTCTCTGGAAGAATAGGCCAAGAATATACCCCTAATAAAATTGTGGAGTTATACCATTTTAACAAGGCATATTTGGGGAAATCACAGACTTTTAGTTTCTGGGCTTCTAGTTTCTCTATCTGTAAAATAAGGAGGTTAGTTAGGCTAGATAACCTCTGAGGTCCCTTCCCTTCCAGTTATAAATAAAGCAAGGATCTTGTGTTCTTAGATTTGGGGAGAGTAGATTTCAAAGCTTTCAGAGGAAAGATAGGTAGGATCCTATGAACCGAAATTCTTCAGGGGAAATCAGCACAGGAGGGAAGTTTTGTGTTTTAAATCCATCAAACAACAATAACAACAACAACAACAACAACTAAACCTTTCAAGCACAAGGCAAAACTTACAATGCCTTCGAATAAGATTAGAACAAACGAAGCCCAAAGTGCCAAAGTTCACCCAGCATCCAGGAGCAGCTCTGTTTTTAAATGAAGAACTTTTTGTTTTATAGAAACTCAAAAATAATGAGCTGTTTCTGGGGCCATGTATCTCTGTGGCCAAAAAAAAGAAAGAAAGAAAGAGATTTTCCCCCAAGTAATCTACATAACAGGGACCATCTTTGCTTTTATGTAAAATATCAACTCCACATGTAATTGCTGAATATTTTCTAAATTAAGGGACCATGTGGTGAACTGATGCACACAAAAAGATAATCAGAAAAATCTCTGTGTGAAAACATTGTCTCAGTGTGCAGTATCTCCAAGTAAAACACATAAATCACATCGGTAAAAGCCCAGTCTATAATCATGGAAATAACTCGTCAATTTAATCCAATCCATTCCAACTTGGTCCAGGCCAATTCCTGTCAACCTCACAGAGCCAAAGATGACAAACAATCCTCTGCCCTCAAGGAGTTTATATTATACTGGGATACAGCAGGTGAATTATATTATATTTATGTTATACTGGGATTATAGTATGTAAATAGATAAAATCTATACATGATAATGTAAGGAGAGAGGATCAGTAACTAGTAGATCTGGAAAAGCTTCCTGGAGGAGGAGGAGGTATTTTAGACAAGATGATAGCCTGTGAAAAGACAAGAATTATGTTTGGAAGATCTAAAAAAAGTCAAGAGAATATGAAGGGGATTAATGGGGAAAGAGTCTGGACTCCAACTGTAAAGACAGAAATGGAACTAAGGATTTTGAACCAACCAATAGGAAATATGAAGGGGAATGGCCTGGCCATTCTTAATTTTAGGAAGATTTTGGCAGCTATGTGGAAGATGGATCAGATAAGTAACCTTGTATAAAACATGGTTGTTGTTCAGCAATTTCAGTCATGCCTGACTTTTCATGACCCCATTTGGGGTTTTCTTGGCAAAGATGCTAGAGTGGCTTGTCATTTCTCCAGCTCATTTTACAGATGAGGAAACTGAAGCAACAAGGGTTGAGTGATCACACAGCTAATAAGTGTCTGAAGCTATTTTTGACTCCAGGCCTGGAGCTCTAGCCACTATACCACTTAGCTGACCCATGTAAAACACGACATTACTTATAATTAAATCAATGTTGTTGTTGTCGTTTGTCCTTTGTTCGGGAAGAGGACCATGACATCAGGGAGGTGATGCCATGACATGCAAGTGAATTGGCTTTAAGCGAGGGAGACCTATGCAAAGTCACTAGCCTCACTTTTTCCTCAGGAGCCATCTGACTCCAGTGTCGGGATATAGATCAGCACGCTTGGAGGTGGCCCAATTAAATAAATGACCAAAATACTAATGGCTTTACCTTTCAGATAAGAGCTCATCCAAATACGGAGGTCTCTCTTAATTTAGGAGAGTCTAATACACAACAGAATTAGGCAACTACATTCTCTTGATTTTATTTCTCATTCCTTTGGATACAACATGAATGGAATGCTCACAGAAGAACAGAATTGCAAGTGACCTTAGAAGTGATTTGATCCAACCCCTATTGGAACTACAGTTCTTCCCGTAACATAATCAACAAGGTGTGTATGGTGTGACACACCTGAAATCCCTGCTACTGGGGAGGCTGAGGCTGGTGGACTACTTGAGAAGTTCTGAGCTGCATTAGGCTAACACTCATCAGCTGATCATATTAAGTCACGAGCCCCCCAGTATGGAGGGAGGCCCCGAGATGGAGGGAGGCACCAGGCTGCCTAAGTTGCTGTGAACCACCCCATATCAGAAACAGTAGGTTGGAGCTTCCAGGCATGATGAGTATTAGTATCAGGCTCATGAGTGAGCAGTTAGGTGGTGCAGTGGATAGAGGGCTGGGCCTAGAAACAGGAAGACTCATCTTCCTCAGTTCAAATCTAGACTCAGACATTTACTAGTTTTGTGACCCTGGGCAAGTCACTTAACCCTGTTTGCCTCAGTTTCCTTATCTGTCAAATGAGCTGGAGAAGGAAATGGCAAACCACTCCAGTATCTCTGCCAAGAAAATCCCAAATGGGGTCATAAAGAGCTAGACATGACTGAAATGACACAAGAACAACAACAAATACGAATGGTTAATTGTACTTCCAGCCTGGATGAGATGGGAAGAACCAGTCTCAGCAGCAAAAACAAACAAACAAAAAAACCCAAGAGGTGGTCATCCAGCCTTCACTTAAAGATTTCCAGTGAAAGGGAGCCCTTACCTCCTGAAGCAGTCCAGTCCACCTTTCAATAGCACTCATTAGAATTTCTTCTTTACTTCCAGCTTAAAGTTATGTCTCTGAAACTTCCACCCATTATTCCCAATATCGCCCCCTGAGACCAAGCAGAATAAATTGTATCTTTTCTCTACAGGACAGCCCCTCAAATACGTGATAGTGATTATGTTCCTCTGAAGCCTTTTTTTTTCTTCCAGGCTAAACATCCCCAGTTCTTTCATCTGACCTTCATATGGCAGGACCTCATACAATACAGTCTGGAGGGCTCAGTTGAGATTAGATAATGAAAATATGTAATAGACCCAGTTGGCACAGCTGTGTGGCTTCTTCCGGCAGTCTCCTTTGTCCTTACATGGTGCCAAGGAGGGCCAGGATACTGGCTTCATCCTCATTACTGTTTTGCTCTGTTCCATGACCACAAAATATACCTCTGACTCTGCTGGGCCAGCTCAGTTGTGGCACAAAAGGAACTTGGGTCTACTCATGGGAAAGCGACCTGTATAGTAGGCCTTTCTGATAGTACTGGATCATATGATTTAATTTTTTTTTTGGCCAGGCAATGGGGTTAAGTGACTTGTCCAGGGTCACACAGGTAGCAAATGTCTGAGGCCAAATTTGAACTCAGGTCCTCCTGACTCCAGGGCCGGCACTCTATCCACTGTACCACCTACCTGCCCTGGATCACATGATTTAGATAGAGGCTGAAATCATTGGCCCAGAGTGAAGAGTAGCTTACCAATACTTATAAGTATGATATGCAATATACACTTACATAAAAATTTATATAATGATATCTAAACAAAATATAAAATTTACTCACGTAATAACTGAGTTAGGATTCAAACTTCAATTAAATTAAATTGAATGTTTATTAAGTAAACATTTCTACTATATGTATGAGACTGCTGAAGATACCAAGACAAAAAAGAAACAGTCCCTACCCTCAAGAGGCTCCCTTCCTCAAAGTGCTGCTGCTGTTGCTAAGCATCGGAGGAATCACCAGAAATAATGACGTGTATAGCTAGGAAGCATTTCGTAGATCGGTGAAATGTTTGGGGAACATTTACTGAGTGTCTCCCCTATGTACAAAACTGTATTAGGTCCTATGGCAAGTGTGGGAAAATAAATGATGCTAGTCTTCAAGAAGCTCATAGTTTATAGCAAAAAACTTCTTAGGGTTCTGAGGTGTTTTGTGATTTATTTTGATTCTTTCCCCCCACCTGCAGGGTGGCATCACAAGAGGAAAATCTGAAAACCTCTGTCTCAGAGGCACTCCCTTCTGACCATGATGCTGGACGTTGTCTTTTCATTCAGACCTATTGGTTTCTCCCTTTGAAATACCGGAACTATCAAGAGTCAAGTTACAGATCAATAAAAAGTCTTGTTAACACTGTGTTAACAAGCGTGAAAGGCCAACATCAAAACCTAGTTCCTCTCTAGTAATTGAAGGGGGGCAATAACAGAAAGACAGCCCACTATTTGGAGGGTGCTTAAGTAAACATTTCTAAAAGCCAAGAAACACTTCAAGGTGTGGGGAAGGGGTGGGGGAGACAAAGCAAGTAGAAAGGAATTACACATATTTTCTTAAAGGAGTGACAAGGACTACACTTTCTGCATTAATTTATACTTTCCCTTCATCTTCACTGGTACAATTAATACAAGTTATACATAAATCATATGATAGACCATTAAATCAACCAGTTCACATTGCTGACTAATTAGTAAATAAATACTTCATGAAAACTGTGATAGGAGTACAGATGCTATTTTTCTTAATTAAAAAAAAACTTTATCTACCAGTTCCTATTGAGCCACTGGCTCCTCTTTCAGCTTGATTTTATATTATTTTCAAAATAAATGGGAGAAAGATACACAGAGAGATAACTGTTCAAAAGTTGCATCTAAACAACCCTGAACATGAAGCTGAAAAGTGAAAAATTCAGTGGAAAACCCAGATGATTTTAATGAACCAGATGTTTTGTGTTGTATACATAGAACATCTGGATTTAGAGATGAACTTGTCACTTTTCATCCAGATGTCTGGCACTGTGTAGGCATAGCCTGGGAGAATGAAAGAGGAAGAGTGACTTACAAAAGACAAAGATATTTGCCAAGACAATTTTGAAGAACGAAGTTGTAATTTCATGCGTGTCACAGGATTGCTTAAGTGGTCCAGTCTTTTAAAGATATAACTGTACGTGAAAAGCTAAATCATTCTGGCTAAGGGAATGTAATTTTTCATCATTTTGTGGAGAAGAAAGGAGAGGGCTGCATTCAATATGGGCTTCAGATGCAGTATCCAAAGATTGAGACATTCATGCTCTACCAAATATTATCCATTGAGAACCTTCATGTAAGAAGTGTGCATCATCAAGTAAAGTATTACTATCTTGAACTAAACTGCCAACCATTCAAACTCTGCTGCTGAGAATACAGCTCTGATGGGCTGACCATGTTGTTCAAATGTCAAATATATTCTTGCCTAAAAGACTATTTAATGGAGAGCTCACACAAGGAAAACACTCACATAGTGGTCAGAAGAAGAGATATAAGGACACTCCAAAGGTGTCTGGAATCAGTCGTGAAACGTGGGAGACACTGACACAGGACTGCCCAGCATGGTGTGCCCTCATCAAAGAACACACTGTGCTCTATGAGCAAAGCAGAATTGAAGTAGCTCAAAAGAAACACGAGATACGCAAACTTAGAGCATCCACCCAAATGTTCACGTGGACTGTTTGTGTTCATCAGCCACAGTCGGACACACTGTAACTTGACTCTAACATAGTGATGTCATTTTGGTCCTCTTCTAGAATGAAGGACAACCACCCAACCACTCAATCAATCACCAAGGAAATGAATGGCTGCAAAAGGAGGTGAGCCGGTCATGTGACAAGAAGAAAGGATGTCAGACAGTTTGAGCCTTGCACTGCTATCTGTGAAATGTGAAAAGATTACGAGGAAGGCCTCTAGTATATTGGATAGATTCTCAGTGGAGGATGTGTGGGAAGACATACACAAGAATCATATATGGATGTCATGCAAGACATGGATGTGTTGTTGTTTACACAAAGGCAAACCACAGAGGATAAGTAATGCAGTGGATAGAATGGTGGACCTGGAGTAAGGAAGACCCAGGTTGAAATAAAACCTCAGACATTTAATCACTGCATGACCCTGGACTAGTCACTTAACCTATATGCATCAGTTTCCTCATCTGTAAAATAGAGATCATTGTAACACCTACCTCCCAGGGTTGTTGCATGGATAAATGAGATAATATTTTTAAAGCACTTTGCAAAACTTAACAACTATATAAATGCTAGCTATTACTGAGCTGGACTCAAAGGACCTGGGTTTGGATCTCAGCTCTGCCACTTACTTAGCTGTGTGACCTTGGGCAAGTCACACGAGCTCTATGGGTTTCAGCTTCCACATCTATAAAATAAGGTGGTTGGACTAATGGAACTCTGGGCCCCTTCCAGCCAGAAAAACGACTGAATAATAACAACAACATAGGAGGGACTCCAAGGTAATAGTTCCAACCTCCCTGATTTAAGCTTTCACCCTAAACATCCCTGAAAATCTCCCTCCATGTCTTCTGCCTGGTTTGTTTGATAGCTTATATTTTCTCTCTAATTAACTGCAGTCATAATAACTTTATCCCTACATATGTAGCATTTTTTGGTTTCCAAGCCATGATTGTATTTGATCATGCAAACAACTCAGGGAAGCAGCTATCCCCATTTTACACACGAGAGAACTGAGGCTGAAAATGATGACGTGACCTGCCGAACACGAATCAGCTGTGGAAGGGCAGACATCACCTCGCTTCATGATGCAAGGTGAAGACGAGAACGTGGTTGGGCCAGGCCTGGGTTTTCCAGCTGGCTGGCTGCATTTCTTATAGACAGATGCTGCTGCTGTTCATCCTTTGTTTTTGAAGACCAGTGACATCATGGTGATGTCGTGACTTCTACAAGACTTGGATTTCAGTGAGGCAGAGTTGTGCAAAATCGGTAGCCTCATCCTCTCTTTCAGAGTCAGTGAAGTCCAGTGGCAAGATAAAAGTCAGGAGGTCTGGCAATGGCCCAGCATGAAATGCATGATCTTGGCATCTACGATGTGAGCTGATGAGAGAAAGGGTTATCAAAAAGAAGTGAGGACTCAAGTTCCAGTTCAATGGCATAAAATTACAGGAACTAAATCCCAGTGCATTTTTGTAATTTACTGTAGTGAGGATTAGGAAAGGAAAGAGCACATGGTGGGAGTTACTCAGAAATGGAGAGAGTAAACCAGAGATTAAGCGGAGAATCTAGAGTTGTGGTAGACATGTCACTGAAATGGTGGAAGGGGCCAAGGATCTAGCTGTGGGTAGGATGTAGAACAGAAATACTATAAAAGTTCAGAAATGGGGAATTTCATAAGGGCTGGAGCAGTCAGGGAGTTGAGAGAAGCTTTCATTAAAATGTTTGGCTACAATGTCTGTTTTGTAACGAGCTAGTTCTGTTTTTCAGGCCTATCTGAAAAGGTGTGGACTGTTTTCTGTTATTCTTAGAAGGGTCTACCTGGCCTCAGATAGAAGGTATGCTCAATACAGGGACCAAAACATACTACCAGTTCCCTCTCTGACCCCTCTCCCCACAAGAGAGGCAAGTCACAATAACCATTGCTTTTCTTAACAAAAGGTTTAAATATGTAATTCTCATTGCTTATCCTGAACTTACTATCCTGGGGAATACTGGAGCCACAACTCTCTAGGGGCATGAAAGAAAGAAAGAAAAAAAGGAAGGAAGGAAGGAAGGAAGGAAGGAAGGAAGGAAGGAAGTCTTGGATCCAGAGGGGAGTTAAGACTAGTTATTGATCATAATAGGAAACACAGACTTGCTGGTGAGCTCCTGAGATTATATGGTGCACAACAACAGAAGTATATGACTAGATTCTTGGCAATGCACCTCATGTGAAAGAAGAGGAAATACCTTTTCTTCTCCACTCACATTCATTCACACTTGTCAAGTTTTCTGTTCTTTTCTGTAGTATCTTAAGAGAAGAAGTAATTGCCACCTACTGAATTCCACATCTCCCCTTAAGTTCTTTACAAATCCTACCCCCTAGTGACATCAAAGAGGACATCATCAATTCCTGGAAGTTCTATGCTCTCAATAAATCATGTCTCTGAAATTGCAATGGCTCAATGTCGTGGGAATCTGCCAGACCCACTGTGCAGAAAGGTTGCCTAACTAGGTAGCGGACTTACTGGATATAGATCAAACCAAATGATCGTGTAGACATTCTATCATCATCACCACCATCATCAAACATAATACATAACATATAATATAGTATAATATGATACAATATAGCATGTTGTTCAGTCGTTTTCAGTAATGTCTGACTCTTTGTGATCCCGTTTGGGGTTTTCTTGGCAAAGATACTAGAGTGGTTTGCTATTTCCTTCTCTGGCTCATTTTGCAGTTGAGTGACTTGCCCAGGGTCACACAGCTAGTATGTATCTGAGGCCACATTTGAACTCAGGCCCTTCTGATTCTAGGCTGGGTGCTCTATCTACTGTGCTACCTAGTGGACCTAAAATATAGTTATGACATAATATTATATTACATCACATCATGTCATATCATATATCATATCAATCATATAATATCATATCGTGTCACATCTTCCTTATTTCCTCTTCTTTTTTTTGCTGCTTTATTTTTTCCATTTGTCATCCTACCATAACATTGTATCTTTAGCACTAGCAGTGGGTAGAGATTAGGTTTTTAATACATTTTTCATTGTTGCTTCCAAAGAAAGTTGTGATTTCACTGATAAGGATAGTCTGTCCATGACACAGACTGCAACCCCTACATGCCTTCTTGAGTTGCTAATGATAAAAAATTCATGCTCCACCAAATATGTGGCCAGTCTTTTGATGATGGACCTCTTGGAACTTAGCTAGGTTAGTCCTCAGATGTCCATTGTCTGGCTTGGGAGAAACTGTTCTAATCTTCAAGAACCCAAAGTCAACTCCACACCATAGGGAGGCATCAGAATAGAATATTATTGGTACTTTCCATTCTTGAGAGAATTTTAAAAAAAACAAATAACTAGCAACTCTGAGGGGTTTTTTTTCAGCTATTATTTCCAAGCATTTCAAAATGGATGAAGTGCATTTCCACCTCCCCCTGTCTGATCCCCACCTCCACCCCAAGAGAAATTGGCTCATTGACAAGATCTGCTTTTCTTTTCTTTTCTTTTCTTTTTTTTTGGTGAGGCAATTGGGGTTAAGTGATTTGCCCAGGGTCACACAGCTAGTAAGTGTCAAGTCTCTGGTCTGAGATGGAATTCGAACTCAGGTCCTCCTGACTCCAAGGCCAGTGCTCTATCCACTGTAGAAGACCTGCTTTTCAAAGAGCTTCCATACACATTTGATCATCTAATTTTTCTGTGCAATATTTTGCCAGTTTATCTTGTAACTAGCTAAGTAGTTTAGCTTTTTGTTAGTTTTCCAGAAAAAAAGCACATATACATATATACATACATTTTTTAAAGAAAAATACTATACAAATACATATTTTTAATAAAATGGACAAACAGATATAGAAAGAATCAAAACAAAAACACTAAAATATTCGCAAAATGTCAGACCTATCACCCAACGGCAGGTATAAGAAGATAAATATTTTCTCCAAAAAAGAAAAAACCAGGAAAAAGCAAAAGGACTGATAGATATTCTGAGACTACATGGTAAATAGATTAAAGACTTAAAGAAGTCTGAAATGTCAAGGATCCGAGGGTGGAACCAAAAGGCTCACTCTGAGTGACAGCCACACGAACTTAAAAATATGTTGACAAACAATAATAAAACAAATGGCTGAAATATGAGGATCTGTTTATAGAAATGGAGAGTTTGTGATAGTCATACAAAAAGTGGAAAGGGAATAAGCTTTTATTAAACACCTACTATGTACCAGGCACTGTGCTAGGGGCTTTACAAATATTATCTCTTTTGAACCTCAAAACAACCCTGCAGATAGATTGTGAGCTCCTTGAGGGTAGGGACTATCTTTTGCCTCCTTCTGTATCCCCAGCACTTACAATGATGCTTGACACATAGTAAACACTTAATAAATATTTATTGACTCAACGAAAGGTAGATACTGTTTTATTTCCATTTTACAGATAACTAATCTGTAATCAGCGAGCAGAGGTTCAGTAATTTGCCCAGGGTCATATAGCTAGTGAATGACTGAGGCTGGATTTGAACTCAAGTCTTCCTGACTCCAATCCTGATGTTCTCTTCCTCTTTAAAAAAGAAATCATCAGGGCAGCTAGGTGGTGAAGTAGATAGAGTGCCAGGCCTGAAGTCAGGCAGACTCATCTTCCTGAGTTCAAATCTGGTCTCCAACACTTAGCTGTGTGACCCTGGGAAATTCACTTCACCCTGACTGCCTCCAAAAAAAAAAAAAAAAAATATATATATATATATATATATATATATATATATATATATATATATATAAATTAGAAGATCATCAGTAAATATAAACACTTCCACATTCAAAGAAAGCCTTAAAATGGGGCTTGATTATATATAAAATGGTGAATCTATTGCAGATTGTTTTTTTAAAATAAATTTTAAATTTTATTGGTAACACCAATGTTGCCTTGCTTGTCTCTCTCCTTCTAAACATCGTTCTGTTCTCTAATGTGTAATTTTAAAATTTTATTGATATCTGATTTTCTTTCCAATTATACCAGTAAACTGACTTGCCTAAGACCACACAGGTGAGTAGCAGAGCCAGGATTTGAACCCAGGGGTCTTATTTCCAAACCCAGTGCTCTTTTCTCTAGGATATGTATGAGGTTCTTTCATGTAACACTCACTTTGTTAGCAGAGAGTCATGGCTTATGGCAGGAACCAGTTGTGATTTCTGATAGTTTTAGGTACACATGTAATTTCTATGGCTTAACTGGACCCAGAAAGTAAAAAGGAATTGAAAAGGATGTGAATGCCATGCAGCCCTAGAAGATAAGAACTAGAAGAGTAGGCTACCTTATCCTTAGATTTAGAGCCAGAAAGGACTTTGGAGGCCATCTAATCCAAATCTCATTTTATAGGTAAGGAAACTGAGGGAGGCCCAAAGGAGCTGAAGTGATTTGTTCAAGATCACAAAGTAGTGAGCACCAGGGGTGAGATTTGAACCAAAATCCTTACATTCCAGAGACAGTGATCTTTCCATGCCATCTTTCCATCCCAATCTTTTATCCTTCCCTGTCTTTACTCTAATACTTTGGAGAAGAAAAGACATAGACTTTGGGTAAACCCATAACTCACACAAACCTTTCTAAATTTCCCTGAATTTTGCCTACTTGTTCTATCAGTACAATAACATTCCATTTTATTCATGTACTACCATTTGTTTAGTCATTCCCCAAATAAAGGGCTCCCATTTTGTTACCAGTTTTTTATTGCCACAGAAAGACTGCTATAAATCTTTTTCTACCTAAGAGTCCTTTCCCTCCGTTTGTGACCTCCTTGGGGTGTATGACTAGTGGTGGGATTTTTGAGTCAAGAGATAATGTACCATCTAATGACTTTTCTAGTAGAACTCCAAATTGTTTTCTGGAACAATTCGTCCCAGATTTCCTGGGACAGTACCAGTTCCAGGAAAAGAAAGTGCACTTTTAATGAGCCTTTGCGAAAGAAATATCCTTTGCCAGACCATGTGTCCTGATTTTTTTTTTGTTTAGAAAATATGGCTACTATAGGTTTTACAACTCTGCTGGTGAAGTTTCAGTCAACTGGGAGTTAACTGTGTGAGGAGAGTACCTGCTCCTGGTGGTGTGAGAAATTCACAAAGGCAGGAATAGACAAAACTTTGTCCTCAAGAAGGTTTTGCAGAGTCTTACTTTAAAAGCATTAAAGCACTGACTTTTAGAACCAAGACCAGGGGTGTCGCTATTACAAAATCACATTATTCTGGAAGTGTTATAAAAGCAGGGGTTACATGAAAAGCAAATAAAATGAAGAAAAATATGCCAATTGCCGGTTCTCATTTGTGACAGGAAATAATATACAAAAATTCTCTAGTTAAATGATACTGAGTTTCCTTGTCCTTCCTGTCCTCAGTCCTCTTCATTTTACTAGTCATAACATCAAGAGAAAGGCAGGGAAAAAAATAATTGTTATCTTCTTTTATACAAATGTACTGTGTCTATGTGAATAATTAGTTTTAGGGTAAAAATGGGTTACATAAACATGCAAAAAAAAAAGAGCAATGTCTGTCTAAGCTTTATGTAGTAATTTACAGTTACAAAGCATTTTTATATACAGACTGTCATACGATCCCTTAGAACAATCTCGTAAGGTAGGTGTTGAAATGATTATCCCCATTTTACTGAGGAGGAAGTTGAGGGAAGATGGAGGTTTGAGAGAGTTGCATGATGTCTTGGATAGTAAGTGATAGAGTCAACTCTGTCCACATACAACAAATATTATTGTGCCTCAGGCCTGCAAATATTTATTCCCTAATCTACTCTGTCCTGGTGTGGCTAGGTGGTGCAGTAGTTAGAGCACTGGGCTTGGCGTCAGAAACACTCATCTTCCTAAGTTCAAATCTGGCCTCAGATACTTACTTGCTATGTGACCCTGGGCAAGTCACTTAACCCTGTTTGTGTCAGTTTCCTCATCTGTAAAATGAATTGGAGAAGGAAATGGCAAACCACTCCAGGATCTTTGCCAAGAAAATCCAAATTGTAGGGACAGCTAGGTGGCACAGTGGATAGAGCACCGGCCCTGGATTCAGGAGGACCTGAGTTCAAATGTGGCCTCAGACACATAATACTTACTAGCTGTGTGACCCTGGGCAAGTCACTTAACCCCATTGCCTAGCTAAAAAAAAAAAAAAAGAAAGAAAATCCAAATTGTGTCAGGTAGAGTCAGACATAAATGAAATGACTGAATAGCAGCAACGACAACCACTTAGTCTTTAGCAGATTTCTTAAGGAAAAGATTTCCTTTTTGGGGGGGGGGGGTCCTCGCCATCATTCCTACCCCTCAATGTCTCATATCTCAGCAAGAGCTAGCATTTACATAGTGCTATAAGGTTTGCAAAAACTTTACATATGTTATCTAATTTGATCTTCACAACAACCCTGTGGGGCAGATATTATTATTATTATCTCCATTTTACAGATGAGCAAACTGAGACTGAGAGAGGTGAAGTGACTTGCCCTGGGCCGCACAGCTGGTAAGTGTCTGAGGCTGGATTTGAACTCAGGTCTCGCTGTTTCCAGCGTTCTATCTACCACCATCACGCATGATCCTACTAAATTGAACTAAGAGAGAAAATAAAGTTTTAAGTCTGGGAAAGAAGAACTCTAAATGTGAATCCTGATTCCCTATATGTAATCTTAGGCAAAGTGTTAATCCTTTCTTTTCCCCATCTACAAAATGCTGCTAATGTTTGTTAGTTGAGCCTGAGACTAAGACTAACGCATTCATCAAAATGCTTTGAAATCTTTGATTTGGAGATTTCATTTTGGTTATGTCATGACTCTGGCTTCTCATATGGTAATGATTGTATGACCAACTCTGCCTCCGATTTGAGGAACAGAACTCAGGAAATGGTAGATGAAGAAACTGAGGTGCTAAGAGCTTGTGGCACTGAGAGCGAGAGAGAGACAGAGAGAGAGACAGAGACAGGCAGAGATAGAGACAGGTGGAGAGAGACAGAGAGAAACAGATAGAAAGAGAGACAGAGAGAGTGAGAGAGGGAGAGTCCTTTTACTTGGAGTTTACAGTGTTCATCCTCCATGACAGCAGCAAACACTTTGGTGAATACTATCTCCCAATTCTATGACTTGCTCGATGTTGATGTTGAGCAGATCTTTAAACTTGGTCCTCTCTGGAAGCTCACATATCATGTGGCTTGTCCAAAGGTAGATAATAAGTAGCTGGAGTCTGAATTCTGGTCTCCTGATTTCACATCTAGTGTTCTTTCCAGTACTCCATGCCACTTCCTTAAGGCATAAGAGAATGAATTCAGAATGGTCTGCTAAATTAGCTTTGAATTTTTCCTTGCTTTTGTTTGAAAGAAACCTGAGCCTGGAATTACTCAGTCTTAAAGGCATTCAGGGATTGGTGTCAAGATATCTTAAAGAGGGGAAGATTCTACCCAAATGGAAAGTATCACAGATGATACTATTGCAAAAGAAAAAAGAGTCCACCCAGAAGACATCAGCAACTACTGAGCCACTTCCTGACTTCTGAAGAATCTTCATTAGAATGGCCTGTATACACTGAGATTATCCTTCCCAAAAATACAAGAGAGGAAGAAGCAGACTACCGTAGAGGATTTTCTCCACCATAGCATATCTTAATGGACATATAATTGAAAGAAGAGCTAGAGGTGATTAGACTGGGTTTTCTACTTTCACACACACACACACACACACACACACACACACACACACACACACATGTTTTAACAAAATTTCAAAACCAGAAACACAACCTGAAAGGCTCTCTTCAAACAAAGTGGAGATTCTTCACATGCAAGTAAAGCTCTGGCACGATTCCCTGACAGGGAGGCTCTCAGAGAGGACGACGTTTAAAGATTTGCTGAATATCAACATCAAAGAAGGCATAAAATTAGGTCAAACTCTGTTCACCAGTGTTTGTGTAGTCACAGAGGCCATCTTGTGCAAAGTCCAAAAAGAAAAAAAGGAGTCCTGATTGGGAATGAGTGTCTGTAGATAATCCTAGATTCAATTCAGCAAACATTTATCAAGTGCCTCCTAAATAAAAAAAAAAAGGAAGAGGGTACAAAGACAAAACCAAAAATAATTCATGCCCTCAAATGTCTTATTCAGGGTGTACTAAAAGTCTTAGTCCAGTTTAAAGCTTCTGTTAGGGTACATAGGTGAAATACAAGGTAATCAGAGGAAAGATAGAACGTTAATGACTAGGGAACTCTGGAAAGGCTTCAATAGGAACTGAGCCTTCGAAGAAGCTAGGGAGTCCAAGAGGCAAGGGTGAGAAATGAGTGAGTTTCAGGCATACAGCAAAGACCTAGAGATGGCAGATGGAATGTAGAATATGGGAACAACTAGTAAGCCAGTTTGGATGGAATATAAGGTTCATAAAGGAGAGTAATGTGAAAGGTTTCAAAAGGCAGGCTGAAACCAGACTGTGAAAGGGTTTAAGTGCTAAGGTGGGGAGTCTGTGCTTTACCCCTAAAGGCAGTAGGGAGCCACCAAATGACTGAGCTAGTTGCACCAAGCAACCGAACGCAACAGCAGCTCCTCAGTGAAACCTACAACAATCTACACAAGACAAACCAAGCGGCCAAGAATGAATACTTCCCAGATCTTGTCACGCAAAGGGATGGGCAACCCAATGAGTTTGTTCGACTATACATATACCTTGGACAGGTCCTGCGAATGCACGAGGAGGTGATCCCAGAACTGAAGAGGAAGAATAGAAGGAGGCTAAACACATCTGGGTAGCTAACTATATTACATTTCAAAAATCCCGAACTGCTGACTGCCGCAGAAACCTCTCTCTTGGTAATGACAGATGACTGTGAATTATGGTCCACCACCACCTCACAGGAATAGAGTGCTGAGGCTTCAAGGGCAGTGGGAAAAGCTTGGTGGGTCTAAGTAAGCTGCAGCAGATTCTTGACAATAATGTGTACATAAAAAGTTGTTTTTTGACAAAAGACATCATCCATCGACATATATGAAAAGGACTTGGGCTGGTCATGAAGAGAGAGGGAGAAATGAAGTCCAGGTGCTTCAGAGGCAGCCACAAAATATTAAAAGACTCGAAGAAAGGCCTCTAGTCTATTGAGTACTCTTAAAGAACCTGGAGGGAAAGGTAGCAAGAATGACACAACATGAAAGGGTCTGGATGGGCTGTAATCTGAACTATTGGAGGGAATGCTCATCTTAATGAAGTCACAGAGCCCTACTGAAGTCTTTATTTCTCGAATATTTAATTCCAGGGGGGAAGGGGGGGGGGACAAATTTCAGAAAAAATTAAACTATAATTAAAAATTAGGGATAATTAGATTGGGGTAAATTAAAAATAAGGAGTATTATTGTACATGCCTGAAATGCTTCATTAGTGACATATAACAGCAGAAAATAATCACACAACACTGAAGTTTTCTATCTCCATTCACAGATTGGTCCTTTGGATCATATCACTTATCTAAAAACAATAAAAAGCATCCCAAGAGAGGATGCAACTCCAACTAAAATAAAATAGCTATCCTAGGGAAAGCCTCAACTAGCCCACAAGACTTTATCAGTTAAAATGGATCACCTGTGAATGAAACCTGCTTTGCTACTTTCCTTTCCATCATAACCACCACTATAACTATTCTATAGAACAGCTCACCTCTTGGCCTGGCATTAAGCTTTTATCCCTCATACTTCCCATCACTGCATTTGCGAGCCTAGGCTAACAGCTTGCTTTTTCTTTGTGGTGGACTTGTGCTCCTCCTCTTTCTTCCAAATGAACCATTGAGAATAACACTGGAGACCAGCCAGCCCCCACACAGGTATGTTTGTTTATGTTACCCTGTTTAGGGGACTGGGGAATAAGATTAAATCTATTTCAGAATAATAAGGGAGGAAAAACAGCTCCTCTTCTCCCCTCCCCCCCCCCACAAAAAACCTGCAGCTTTAGAACACTTCCAGGACAGAGAAAAAGCTTTCCTCTTCACATTTAATATTTGGAAATGCTTGAGGTTTGAGGAAAACATTTTCATTAAAGCTTTTGATGTTGTGAAAGAGCTCCAGGGCAGTGAGAGACTTCTTTGCTTCACATTTCAGAAGTACTTCAGGACTTGGGGAGAGGAGCTGATGAAATGCTTCCCTGTTTAAATTCTCTTGCAGGAAAATGAATCCTCTCAAATTTAAGATAGACTTTTTAAACATCATCTAAAAGCCAAAATATCATGGACAGGGGAGAACTCACAATCTTCTTTGAGGAAATCACATTTTTGTAGGCCTTTGGCTTGAAACATCCTCAAGAATGAGGAGTCTGAGTCGCTGATTCTCAGGCAGATAATTCACGAATCTGGAAAAAGGGCTGAAGAACTGAGCAACCTACAATAGGGTTGTCCAGGCCTGTGGTCACCTGGGACTAAAACTAAAAAAAAATGCCTTGTACTAGGGAGAGACAAATCAGAGACAAATGGATGAAAAGACCCAGGGTAAAAGGGAAGGAAGCAACTTGCCAAAAAAATCTAAATAGCTATAAAGGGAACATAAATTAGATTCTGAGCTGCAGAGTTTAGTATCTTGTAACTGGAGATATATAAATACTAAGGAATAGGCAGGCTTTCATCAAAGGGAATTTCAATCAACACATTAATTAAACACTCACAGGGTGCATGGCCTACATCAGGTATGTGAACACCTGCAACAGATACGGTGTCTCATAGAACTTGATGGCTAGTATTCATATAGCACTTTAAGGTTTGCAAAATACTTTACAAATATTTCATTTTATCCTCACAACAAGCCTGAGAGATGGGTGCTGTTATTGTCCACATTTTACAGGTGAAGAAACTGAGGCTAATAATGATTAAGTGACTTTTCCTGGGGACACTTAGCTAGTAAGTATCCAAGGCCGGCTTTGAACTCAGATCTTTCTGACTGTATGACCATTGTGCTATCCATTGTATCACCAAGCTGCCTCTTTTTCAAAAATTTATTTTATTTTTAATTTATGAAATAAAACAAACATTTCCATAACATAGTAGAATAATAAAAAGATGATTGCACAAGAAACTGCAAGTCTATTATGTACAACGTACTATTCCTTTTAAAAATATATTAAAATTATCATGTAGATTTCTTTTTTTTCTTCTTTCCCCCCTGTCCTAGAGATGGCTACCATTAGACACAACATACACCTATAAAATCATTCTACACATACTTCTATTTGTCAGTTCTTTCTCTAGATGCAGATAGCATCTTCCTTTATAAGTCCTGTGTAGTTAATTTGGGTATTTATAATAGTCAAAATGACTTAGTAACTCAAAGTTGTTCTTAACACAACATCGCTGTTACTGTATACAGTGTTCTCTTGGTTCTGCTCATTTCTCTCTTCATTGTTTTGTGCAAGTCCATCCGTGTTTTTCTAAGATCACTGAGCTCATCATTTCTTATAGCACAGTAGTATTCTATCTCTATCACATACCACAACTTATTCAGCCATTCCCCAACTGATGGGCATCCCCACAATTTCCAGTTCTTTGCCACCACAAAGAGAACTGCTAGAGACATTTTAGAACATATAGGTTCTTTTCCTTTTTCCCTAATCATCTTTGGAAATAGACCTACTAGTGGTATTGCTGGGTCAAAGGGTATATGGAGTTAAAAACTCTTTGAATATTCTTATAGTATATTCCTCACCACTAAACTTTGGAAAAACTGCCAAATACCTCAAAACTTTTAAAAACTTAGGGAAAGGATCAGACAGATGAATGTGGTCATAAGACTAAGTCAAGTCCAATATCTTGTTTTTTTCCTTTTTGATATACTTGATGTTTTCAGAATATGGATGGAATCTTAGGATCTTGGCTTCATTCATTACTACTGCTGGAGGCTTAGAAAAGACCTAGAAGGTTATTTTGCATTATCCTACCCGACTCATGAATTTCTTCCTTCAATATCCTTAATAGGTGGTTATCTATCTATAAATTCATAGAATGTTAAAACTCCTTAAAACTTAGATTTACTGATATTGGTTAGGCCCAAGATAATCATTATCTGGAAACCATTTTATTATCAGATACTTTACTCTTATCTCTTTATTGGCAGGCTAATTCAGGATAGGTATGCCTTTCTTAATGTCTTAAAATCTGAAGATCCTTAAAACTCCCTATAGAATCTATCTGTCTTCTATCTTCCCTGGGCTCACCTTCTGAAGGGCTGGACCCTAGTCTTTGTTGCCCAATATTTTGCTGCTCATGTGTAGGGAGTAAATAAGGATCAAGGGGGAAAAAAGGTTTAAAAAAAAGGTAGAGGAGATACTGGGGAATTCAGAAAAGCCCATTAATGTCCTTAGCTGCAGTTTTCTTGTGTTAAGAAGGGGAGGTCATATAGGAACCTGGAGCAGTCCTAGTGGGTTCTGTCTTACACTCTTTTCCATTACTCCTGCTATAATTCCCAAGTGGCAGTTACCTAAGGATATTTGTTTTTCAAATCTTTTCCCTCAAGGCTCATTTAAGAGCCAGAGATTCTCCCTGTTAGTGGTCCTATTTGGAGGTCTGAGTGCTGGTATATAGGCTTAATTCAAGATAGGTGTATGGATTGTATTAGTAACCAGAATTGCTCAAGCTTGACAGTCTTGGAGATGTTAATATTAAAATACGTTTGATCTTTCTGTTACTTCCTATTTTCGTGTAAAGAAACAGTCAGGTGGGAAAATAACTGGGATAGAGAACAGTCAGTTTTATTTTTGGTTATTTTCCCTGATTTGTAATTTAATTTCAACTCCAGCTATTCCTAAGCTTGTTAGTATGTTACCACTGAAACCAAGATTCCGTGTCTAATTTCCACACAAGCCAATTAGCTTCACATAGAGGAAAAACTGTCTCATTTTGACCAGTAAACATTTTGACCAGTTGTATAATAAATGCATCCCATTTGAGGGGGGGAGGGACAAAGAGGTTGGCCCCCTTAACCACAACTACTACTGGAAAAAAAAACCCACTGAAATATATGTTCTAGCAAAGATGGGTGAATAGCACAGTCTTCATATGGATTGAATTGGACAGTGAATTCCTAAGCATTTATGTCTGCTCTTTATCTGAGCAAAGTCAACCACTGAAATACTGCCTTTGCAGAGGCACAGTGGACAGAGTGCCAGGCCTGGAATCAGGAAGACTCATTGTCTGGCCTCGGACACTTCCTAGCTGAGTGACCCTGGGCAAGTCACTTAACCCCATTTGCCTCAGTTTCCTCATCTGTAAAATGAGCTGGAGAAGGAAATAAAAGTTTCTATTCTAGTATCTTTGCCAAGAAAACCCCAAATAGAGTCACAAAGAGCTGGACACAGATGAAAGAAAATACAGCAATCACCTACACCAGAGCTTGCCTTAGTTGAGATCTTCTCCATTTATGGTATACTGTAAAAAGGTGTCAGGAGAGAACTGTTTTCAAGTTCTGTTCCTAAAATACATTAGTTGTGTGACCAGGGTAAAGTTACATAACTTCTCTGGGCCTCAATTTCCTTTTCTGTAAAATGGGGACAATACTACCTATAGTATCTAAGTTTACAAGGATGTAGTGAAGATAAAATGAAATAATACATGGAAAATACTTTGGAAACCTTAAAGTGCTACGTGAATTCCAGATATTTTAATTAGTATCATCGATGGAGGATTTTTAGTTTTCATAAGCTCTGATTTTGCCTTACCCTAGCCTCTGCAATTTTCTGTGGGACAATTAATGGAAGGGGACACACAAAAAAAAATAAAAGAATTCTTGGACCAAAAAGATATATACCACTCATTTAAGCTCATTTAAAAGGCCTTTCCATATTCCTTGGTAAAGTAAAATGAAATATATAAATAATTGTCTCCAAGCCTCTATTTCATCCTTGGATAAAACCCACCAACCCTAATTGTCCCTTTCCTCCCCCAAGAGAACCAGAGCTTAACTTCATAAAGAGTTCATTTTTATCCTTCTGTTTCATTCTCAAAATCTGATCTCCGGTGTTTTCTGCAATTAGTGTTTGATATAGTATTAATATTCCTATTTATCTCCTACATGCCATATGGATTAAATTCTCATTACTTTTGATCTTAATACTTTTAAAATATGTAAATCAGCTGACACCCTCTTTAAAGGATGTTTGCATCCCTGTCTATTATTGCCTTAGGCAAAAGGAAAATATCTGCATTGCTAAAATTGCCAAATTGGGTGGAAATCTTGACAATTGTACCTTAAATTGATCAATCTCAACAAATTAAATAGTGACCAAGTAAAATTAATCCATTTATGCCTAAATAGTTCTCAACCTTAAATAAGAAGACTCCAGGATCAGTATAAGAAATATAAAATAAATACCTTGTATTAACATAATCACATTTCAGTGTTATCCTATTTAAGATTATGTGATTTACTTGAGTTGACTGTCACAGAGATGGAAAAAAACCAAGCTTTCCTCAGATATTGATAGACACTTTCACTACATAGGGTTGTACTATCCAGATACAATGCAGGTTAGTGACTATATATTAGTATCTTTAAGTTCACTATAAACTAGTTAATTATTAGCCCAGTATTGACTTTATAGAAGAAGGGCAACTAAGTAAATATGATAGTGGAACTAAACTGCAGCCAGGAGAGTTTGCACATATTATTTAGTTTTGCATCTATTCCTTCTAAATACTATTATCTTAGCAACCATTAACTTGTAGTCTTCTTTCAGTATTGTTCTTGGGGTAATTTTTTCACCCTTGGGACTTGAGAGATCTTTTTAAAATTTTTAGCAATTTATTTTTATTTTCAGCAATCTTTTATGTCAAACAGAATTCTAAGTCTTTCTCCTTGCTGGATGCTACCAACAATTTCTGCACAGTTATCGTGATTTTTGCACTTAGAATGACAATTGCCTCTTTTTTAAAAAGTCCACTTCTTATATTACTCCTGGGCATAACTGCCCAGAGTTTTAACTAACTAATTGGTCCCCTTTGTAAACTACACAAAAGTTTGTCCTCATTATATTTGGAAGAATAAAATCTTATATTTGTCTAAAGGTTTACCTTGAGTTGCAGGTTGTGCCAAAAGTCTTAGTGCACTTTTAAGCTATTAAAACTTAAAAGCTTAGAACAGCGCTAAGACTTTTGGCACAGCCTGTACTAGTATAGGTAACCACAGTATATGCTTTTGGTCCTTTGACCCATATACATCCTACATTCTTTAAAGTAATTCAGTTTTACTGCTGACTTTGTTATTTCTTTGGTTGTTTCATACTATTTTCTCCAAGAAAATGATATTACGAGATGTGTTTCTTTTAAACAATGGCTCAGTCTCTACAAAGTCTACCACACAAAAAATCAAAGTTTATTTGTTCAGATTGCATGGAACTCTTAAAGGTTTAATTCTAAGTGCTCAGTAGACAAGCTCAGTAGAAAGCAGGATCCTTGTCGTCAAGGACCTTATACTCTAGTTAAGGAAACAACATATGTTGTAGTCAAATACTTGACCCTAAGGATGTGGATAAAACATAGAAAAAAACTAGAGGATATTAACTAGTACAAGGTAATATAAAAAACTACGTTAGGTGCTGAAGGGTCATGATATAAAAAAATTATTCAGAAGAAAACTCTGAAGAAGATTAACTCATACAACAGCCAGTGGCTGGAGAACGAAAAATTGGACCAAATTCATAGCATGTGTTATACTTTCTACTTATACCATTAATTATGCTGTATACATTTGCAAAATGTAGAATTTAACATTTGTAGAGATTATTTTAGAAATTGTGCATCTCCCTAGAATTCACTTGAATTTTGGAGCAGGACAGATACAGTAGTGATTCTTCTCATTGCTTACAAATTTTCCACAATAATATCTCCACGATTCACTGTAGCATGGTGACTTAGGAATCAGCAATGAAAAATAAATATGAACCTCAGTTTTGCTTCTCTCCCTGTCCTCTGTTGGCCTTCTGGTAGAGAATGAAAAAAGTTAGAAAATGCTGGAATAGGGAAGGAGCCCAGGGCCTCAGACAATCTATAACTGAATAACCCACCTCTGAATTGGAGAGCTGGCTAGATAAAGATGCATTCTCAAACCGAGGTGAATTTTGTCTTTGCTACCTCCTCACATCTCTTGAGCCATCTCACCTCGTCCCAACAACCTCTTTTCCCTCACAAATTCTCATATCATTCCAGGCCACCAGTGCCTTCCTTCTGGCCTAAATTTCTAAGGCCCACTGTTGGTACTCTTCTTGGTACCGTCTGATGTTATGGAATTTCTAGCCCCTTAAGTCCCTCAACAAATTCTTCTAACCTGTATGCCATCTCTTCATGGCCCTGTTCTCTGTTAGATGTCAACTAGGTAGTCTAATGAACAAAGTGCATTAGTGTATTATTTCAGGTAACCCAGAATCATGGAATTTTAGAATTTGAAAAGATTTTAAAGCATCACCTAGTCTACCCTCACAAAAGGAAAGAAAACTAAAGCCCAGAGACTTGAAGTAACTTGCCCAAGGTTACATAGCCATATAGAAGTATAGCTAAGACTAGAATTAGGTCTTATAGTATAGTATTCTCCTCCATAGAGTGACACGTGCATTATGTTTACAGAAGAATTCTGGGGAAACTATAATGGTGTCATGGCAAACCAACAGGAGAAGTGTAATTGTAGCAATCTTTAATCACCTGCCTGCTGCATGCAGATAGGATGGGCCTTGGCTGTTATCCATCTGTTCAGTAACCATATATCTAGAAGTCCACATGATTAATTTTTGAAAATTCCAATATTAAAAAATATTTTTTTACCAGCTATATGACCTTAGATGAGTCATTTCATACTCCTAGGTCTGTCTCCTCATCTATACAATGAGGGAGCTAGACTAGAATGATCTCTAAGGTCCCTTCCAGCTCTGACATGCTATAATACTCTAAAAGCAATGGGAAATAAAGGAGGAAATATCTATATCTTAAGGAAAACACTTCAAAACAATTAGGTTAACTATACCAGCTATTGTGAGGTCCATCTGATACCACAGTATAGTTCAATAATACACTCCTAAAGCCAACTTTATACATTTTTGCAGGAATGATCAAGAAAACATAATAAAAATGTGATCCTGAGTGGACATCTCAAACTCAATATGAACACGTCTTCTTAATCCTCAAACATATCCCTTCCCCTTAATTTCGTTATAGCTATTGATGGTACCATCAGTCTCCCATTAACCTACGTTCATAACTTTAGAATCCTCTTAAAGAAGGAGAATGACATTGTAGATTAGTGTGCCGTGCTCCAGTCAGAAAGATCTGAGTTCAAACTGCTTCTGATATGTATATATTATATATAATATGTATGTATGTATGTGTGTGTATATGTATAGATATAGATATAGATATATACATACATGCACACACACACACACACACACACATACACACACACACACATAAGCCATTTGACTATGGGCAAATAATTTAACGTAAGTTTTAAGTTCTCAACTATAAAAAAGGGACCCAAATTCCTATGCTGCCTAATTGACAGGATTGTTTTGAGGCTCAAAAGAAATAATGTATTTTTCTGCAAATGTATAAATGCTATTTAAATGTCATCTACTCTGGCCCAAGACTATTATACTAGCCAACAAATTAACTTTCCTGTTTCTAGTCTATTCCTGCCTCTTGGTAATGTATTTCTCTGATCACATCACTCCTATTGAAAAACCTTTGGGGGCTTCACATTACCTACAGGATAACGTATAAACTCCTTCTTGTTTGTCCTTCATTTTTTTTTTGGTTTTTTTGGTGAAGCATTTGGGGTTAGGTGACTTGCCCTGAATCACACAGCTAGTAAGTGTCATGCGTCTGAGGCTGGATTTGAACTCAGGTCCTCCTGACTCCAGGGCCAGTGCTCTATCCACCTAGCTGCCCCCTATCCTTCATTTTCAAACAGGACAACCGAAGTTCTCTGCAATCTGCCTTGTCTACCACTGTTCCCCTTCATGTGCTCTATATTCTAACCAAACTGGATTATTCTCTGTTCTCCAATTTAATTTTGTCCTTTCCTGCCTTCGGGCATTTGTACACACTTTACCTACTGTCCCCACATGTTTACCTGTTGAAATCCTTTCCTTCCTTAAAAATCACATGCTGATTTCTTCCATGCAACTTTCCCCCTTAGAATTTTTCAAGCTACGTTTGGCCTCTCTTGAATGAATGAATGAATATGCATTTCTTATTTGCAAAGTACTGGAGACACAAATACAAAACTGAGACACTCTTACATTTGGAGATTAGTTCTAGGTCAAGGAACGATGTTTTGGTTTGAAAAGATACAGGAACACTGTGCGGAATTTTAGGGAAGTAGATTGACCTATGCTTTCAGTATCTAGAAAAGGGAGAGAGGGCAGCAGCAGGCAAGAAGATAGTACAAGGTGAAACATAAGACCGCTAGATTTAGGTAGCCCTATGAGGCATTTACCAATCAGGACAGCTCAAGATCCATGGTGGGAATTTTAGAGCTAAATAGGTTAAGTCCCTCAGGGCATGGGCTCTGCTCCAGAGAGCACCCTTATTCATATACTTTTATTATTTTTTTATTATTTTATTTTATCTGTGTGTATTTCTCTCATTTCCTCAACTAGAACAGGGGCTGTGCCATTTTTTTCATCTTTGTATTCCCAATTCCCAGCACAGAAGCTGGTTAAATGTTTATTTGAACAATTAATCATTCAACAAGGATTTATTAAGTACTCTCTATGTTCCAGGTATAGTGCTATATACACAAACATCAAGACAAAGGTGAAATAACCTCTGTACTTGAGGAATTCGTAATCCAGCCATTGGTTAAATTGAACAAAATGGTCATTACTTATCTAAAAACTCTCAAAGCTAGAAGTTTTTCTCTAAATCTCAACTCAAAATGAATGTGCCAATCTACTCCCTAAGTTCCCATTGCAGTCATTTCTCAAACCAAAACATCTCCCTTTGACCACCAGTCCCCTATGTGTGTTGTTTCACTGACTGGAATGTAAGCTCTTTGAGCATAGGGACTATCTCATATTATGTATTTGTATATTCAGTTCTTTCACACTGGTACTAGAGTAGAACAGTAGTACTATTTTATTATCTTTCATATGCAAAAAAAGAAAAAGAAAAACAACGCAATACTCATTAATACCATACCTATTCCATTAACCATTAGAGAATACTAATAATGATCATTTTAACAAACCTAGGCTTTTTGACTTCTGAATTCTCAGTTCTGATTCCTAATTCAAAGATATTCCCAAATCAACTAGTACAAATTTTATATTTAGAAATAAAAGATCAACCTTTACTTAGTGGTGAGGTGAGGGTTAAATTAAAAGCCACAAAAGAAAATCCACAATGATTTATTACTTATATGACTTTTATCCAAGCCTCCTTTCCCTTTAACATTTTATATATTATACACAAATACAAATATATATCCATATTCAAATACATGTCCATATCCATATCTCTATCCCTATCTTTCTCCATTTCTATTCCCAAAGGAAAGTAAGCTCCTGGAGGGCAGCATCTTTGCTTTTGAGTTTGGATTCTCAGTATATAGCACAGCACCTGGCATCTAAAACATACTTAAATGTTTCCTGAATTGATATGAATTGAATATAATGCCTCTATCATAACAGTTGAGAGGCGTTGGTCTTTTCTCTGGACTGGAAAAAGTCTTTTCTTCAGCCAGGAATTTACACACATAGGATCTAAATCTTGTTTCACAATTTTTGAAACAATAGTTTTCTGGCAACTTATTGCATTCATCTTGGATCTTCCCCCAGAATCAGGCCAGAGCCTGCAATTCCTTCCCAAATTAACAAAATTGGCTGTGGCAGATGAGGCATCTATCAATGATGTGAACTTCTTAATATCCATATGTTCAAATAATCCACCTCCTCTTATAACAGGATCCTTGTTTAGAGAAAGAGTCAGTTCTGGCAGAGGAAATTGGCAAAACAAACATCAAGCCTCAATTCCAGGATTCAGGGAATCAAGTGGTAAAAAAAAAAAAAAATTCAGGACTTGCATTCTTCCTGCATATCAATTCAAAGCTTGATGCTTGAGAAAATAACCAAACTGAGTTTGTACAGTCTCTCTTTTTGTTTCACAAACTCTACAAGAGGAAATGAATCTCATGGTTGGGGTACAATTGAAAATTCAACTGCATTTTCATGGATTCAAGTAGAACATTCTACCCAAAAGGGAATGGCTAAGAAAGTGGACCTGCTTATCCATATGGCTCCAGATAAGCTTTTATGTAAGTCTACATAAAGCTGTAGCATGAATAAGTTTATTAACATCCGACAAGCATTTATTAAGCACCTACAACATGCCAGGCACAGTACTTGAAAAGAAAAAGAAAAAAAAAAGCCCTGCCTTTACACAGTTTACATTTTCTTGCCTTGCTAAATGTATCTTTCTGGACAATTGTGAAAACAAGGTCCTGACTGTTCTAAAGAATAAGAGCTCACTTAAAAAGGGCAGCTAGGTGGTAAAGTGGAGAGGGCATTGGGCTTGGAATCAGGGAGACTCATCTTTCTGAGTTCAAATCTGACCTCAGAAATTAGCTGTGTGACAAAGTCACCCAACCCTGTTTGCCTCAGTTCCTCATCTGTAAAATGAGCTGGAAGGAGAAAGAAATGCCAAACTACCCCAGCATCTTTGTCAAGAAAACCTCAAAATGGGAGAATTGGACATGACTGAAACAACTGAACAACAAAGCTCACCTAAAGTAAAAGTTAACTTCAAGGGAAAAGAAATATCTATGATGTTGACCTTCCATTGCGGTGGTGGGAAAAGATCAAGCGTGATATCTCAGCCTTGCTCTACTTGGTGTTCTCTGTAATGTCACAGTCCTGTGACTGACAGGTCTTGACGCCTGATAAGTTACAATCAGATTGATTGAACAAAAAAAGGTTTCCAAATCTAGCTTTCTCTAGCAATCCCAAAGCTTAGTGTCTTTGACCAGCTGGGATACCAATGTGTCTCACAAGATATACATACGCCACTGACTTCCTTCATGGTGGAAGATCAGTTTCTGTTCGTGTCCCCAGGCAGCTATGAAGAATTCTACAAAACCTTTCTCAGTGGTGCTGGTTGACAGTGTCAGCACTGGTCTGCTGGCCAACATCCTGCTTCAGTAATTCTACTGTGTAGGCTAAATATTTAAATCCCTTCTCCAAGCACTTGTCTGTATTCTAATGGTGCACTGCATTTTTCAAGGCTTCTTCTCCTGGCTTACCTCCTCATGTAGAAGAGCCATCACTTTTGACTTCTAAAGGGCCCTAAGAACCAAAGACTGACCCAATGAAACCAAACCCTCTCTTGTATAGCAAATTGGAAGAGTACTGTGGTCTCCTAAGGGAAGGGACCTTATGAACATAGGGCTGTGATTCTATTGGAGGTGGGTAAGAAAAAACTACAGGGTACACATACAAGATTTGTATTTCTCAGGGCAGCTAGGGGGTGCAGTGCATAGAGTCCTGGCCATGGAGTCAGGAGGACCTGAGTTCAAATCTGACCTCAGACACTTGACACTTACTAGCTGTGTGACCCTGGGCAAGTCACTTAACCCCAACTGCCTAAAAGTAAAATTAAAAAAAAAAGATTTGTGTTTCTCGTCAACTTTTTCCTCGAGCCAGAAAAGAGCCGAGCAAAATCATTCACTGACTTAACCAATGCCATCTGTGGGAAATTGTTTGGGTTTTTTTTTTAACCTCCCTTATTCTGGCTATTGTAGAGCTAATACCTAGGCAGAACTAATCCTGTAGAGTGTTATGATAACTCTGGGTGTGGTCAAGTAAATCAGAAAGCAAACCAGAAAGTGGAGGACCCTTGGCTTCAGTCTGGGCTCTGCCTTGAGAGTCCCTAGCATACTCCAGAGAAACTTTGGTTGTAAGGTGGCTAACTTCGCTGCAACACAGTAAGTACTTATAACTTCTATGTGACTCAATTTATTGATCTTTAAAACTATGGTTATGATACTTCCTTCAGAACTCGGGGATATTATGAAGGTGAAATTATATCTGTAAAGGCTGTGCCTTCTCATAACAGATTTACACCTGGACAGAACCTTAGATCTCAGCTAATACAACTCCTTTATTTTATAGATGAGGAAGCTGAGGCCCAGAGAGGTAAAAGGGATTTATCTTACCATACAAAGGCAGTAAGTGGAAAAGCTGTCATTCAGAACCAGGCTCTCCTTCCCAAGCCAGCATTCTCTCCACTATACCACAAAACCCCCTAGAATGAATTATCAATCAATCAATCAATCCAACAAGTATTTATTAAGCTCTTCTTATGCACTAGACACTGTGCTAGGTGCTGAGGATGAAAGTACCAAAAAAAAAAGATATGTTCCCTATTAATATTTTAATTATGTGAACACAATAAATTTTTAAGCAATCACTACATGGAAACTAGAAATTCTTTTTAGTGTATTATTTTAAAAATGGCCAACTGTCGGCTGATCATCAAATTCCTTTTAAAATAATCCAATCATACTTTTAAAAGTTCACTTTGCTTGATTACTGCTTTAGACCCTATTTCCCACCTATTTTTCATTATATCCTGGTTGTAGTTTTCCTTTGCTGGGTTTCTTTTTTCTCATGAGGCAGAAAAAGGTGTGTTTTTCCTCATGGGGACATTCATTTTTGTTTATCACTCTGCATTTCATTTTCCTCTACTGGTTTTTCTTCCCAAAGGCTCTGCAGTGGTATTTGAGAAGAGCCATCCAGCCTGTCAACTTGCTTCCCAGACTATTCAGCCAAAAACCCTGGGGGGAAAAAACCACCCTGAAATCTCAGGCTAATCAGAAGCTGAGCTCAGGGAGCACGCAATTCTGATTTGTTCTTTCCTCCTCCAGATTGGAACTATACTCTGTGAACTTCCTTAAACAGTTCATCATGTAGTTCTATCAAAGAAGCAATGCTCACAGTTTCAGGTGTCACGTATTTGAAGAGTGCAACAAAGGGAATTTTTTAAAAAGCCTCCAAGTCTTTTCCTACAAGTTCCCCACTCCATGTCCACACTCCCCCTCCATCTTCCATCCCCTATCTTTATGAGCATAATCCATCCAAAATGTAGCATAGGAAAGATCAGATTTTATTCCATTTACTTCCAGCATCCAAATTTAAACTTTCAGTTGGGGATTTTAAAACAATTCACCAAGATCTCCTTTAAATTCTTCTCTATTTAAAAAAAAAAAACCACCTACATACGGTATTGGGGCAATCCTTCTACTAGAAGAAGTTGACTAACACATGATGGAATGAAAATAACACGAGTCTGAGATTCAGAAAGTCTAGGTTCTAGTGTCAGTCCTACCAGGGTGACCTTGGACAAGTCATATAGATATTGAAGAATTCATTACTTCTCCTTTTAGAAAGAAGGAAATCCAAGTGACCTCCCCAAGGTCACACACAAATGACATAGGTAGAATTTGAACCCAGGTCCTCTTATACACCAATACTGGGTGCTCCTTCTGCAGTACTATACTAAGTCACTTTGATCTCTCTTGGTCTCTGTTCCCTCATCTGTGAAAAATAAAAAGAGTCATACTCTGTGATCTCTGAGATCTAACATCATGATTCTATATTATGTCAATTTTTATCAGGCTTATACCCAAGTAACATTCTCTTCTTCCTCCCTTTCATCAGTTTAATGAATGAATATCCCTCTCACCCATGTGCTATTACCCATGCAAACAAGCATCTGGCTTAACACCAGGTTTTGTTTCCATTTTAGATTACTCCATAAAGATCCCATAGACTACCACCCATTTGCCACTTTGCCAAAAACATGACCATATATCAAAGATGAAATCCTTGAAAAATGACCATATGAACATGACTGAAGGACTGAGGCCATGGGGCAGGAGCCTGGATTATGGCTGCTCCTCTTCATCTTGTTCCTGCCCTGCACTCTGGACCTGGACTCAATCTTGCTGAGATATAAGGAACTCACGCACTCTCTAATCTTACTGCCTTCCAGGAGGTACCAATAAGACAGCAGGATGCTAATCAAAAACATTTGAACTTTGGAATTATGCGTGGAGATTTACTCTTGCCTTACACTAAGTTGTCTTCTAAGTGCAGAGCCCATTTGTACATCTTTAAATACTGGACCTATTCACAACTAGCTGCAGCTTCAAAGAAAAAAAAAAGAAAAGAAAAAAGGGGGGCCCTTTCTCCTACTTACCAGCACTGTCTGTTAACGACATGGTTATTCCAGCATTTTAATAAGCTGAGAGCACATGGCATTGCCATGATTTAATCAGTCAAAAATGTTGCAAAGGAAATTAGAATTTGCTCATTGATTCTTCAAAATTCAAACTTGCTCCATAAAATGGATAAAAGACTTAGTGGCTAGAGTTAGCACATCCTGAAAAAATTGGGGGGGTATAGTCCTAGTCTCACCCTTTCAATTAATGTGTATTTAATTAAAGACTCAATTGTGAGGTCGATTATAACCCTATAAATTTCCCATATAAAAATTTCCAGGAACTTTGACAATCAAAATAATAATAATATTAATGCAATATTCCATGTGTTGTTTTTAATTTTTCTGTTATTAGTCAGAACACACCATGTACTTAAGTCGTGCTTTTCATCCAATGAGACCAACCTATTTCCCAAATATGACTCCATTAATCCTTGCCACACCCCTTTCTGGGAAATTAAGAGGTAAGAGGTATGTTATTCTTACTTAGTAAGTATTGACATTAAATGACTTGCACATAACTTGGTTGTGGAATGAAGAAAGCCCACCCTCCCCCTCCCAAATAAATAAACAATCTGTTCAACATAATACAGTGGAAAGGAGACTGGAACCAAAGTCAAAGGAACTGTGTTTAAAGCCCACCTCTGATGCAGATTGCTTGGCTTAAGGCAAATCATTTAACCTCCTTAGTCCTCAGTTTCCTCATTCTTAAAAATGAAGTGGTTGGACTAGATGACCCCTGAGGTCCCATCCAGTTCTAGATTTAGATGTTATCATCCTTCAGCAAGATCTAGTTTTGACATTTTGCTTATCCTTAAATTCCATTTTAGTGTACTGTTGTTAGTGATAAGAAAATCAATATTCCAAGTGGACATGACCAACTGATCTTGGTCCAGAAATTCTGGAAGATGTAGTGATTTTGATGTAGACACATAGAAGATACATAGATAGAGACACATAGAAGTTGAAAGAAGGAAGAAAGAAGGGAGAAAGGAAGGAAAGAAGAATGGAAAGAAGGAAGGAAAAAAGCAAGGACAAAAGAGGGAAGGAAAAAAGGAAAGAAGGAATAAAAGGAGAAAAGAAGGAAAGAAGGAAGGAAACAAGTATTTATCAAGTATTTACTATGTACCAGTGACTGTACTAAGTACTTTACAACTATTATCTCATTTGACCCTCACAATAACCCTGGGAGGTAGTTGCTATCGTTACCCCCAATTTATAGTTGAGGAAACTGAGGTAGACAGAGGTTAAGTGACTTGCCTAGGGTCACACAGCTAATAAGTGTTTGAAATCACATTTGAATCCTGACTCTACTAGGTCCAGTGCTCTATCCACTCTGTCACAAAGCTGCCCAGAAAGGAGTCAAGAATAAAACCCATGGCCTTAGCGGTCTAGACTCAAATGTACAAAGATGAGGTAACAAGCAACATAAATTAGAGAATCTAAGGCAAGGTGGCAAAATTTACTTCATTGGTATCACTGAGCCTGTATGGGATGAGACTCATGATTAGAATTAGGATACAACTTATTCAAAAGAAATTAGGTAAAAGAGTGGGGTAGGGGCAGAGCAACATTGTATATTAAGAAAATCCAGGAAATAAAACAGGGAAACTTGTGGAGAGCATTTGTGTGATGGTCAATGGGGGCAGAAAGAGACATGATATATTCATTAGAATATCCTACTGACCACCTGGACAGAAAGAGGAAAGCAGGGAGCTAAAGAAACGGATCAGAAGTATGGCATGAAGGCACAAAGGCACAGTAATGATGGGGAACTTCAATGATCCAAACAACTGTGTGAATCCTCTTTCTTCCAAAAGTATAGCAGCTAAGGGGCAGCTAGGTGGCATAGTGGATAGAGCACAGGCCCTGAAGTCAGGAGGACCTGAGTTCAAATGTAGCCTCAAACCAAACACTTGACACTTACTAGCTGTGTGACCCTGGGCAAGTCACTTAACCCCAACTGCCTTAAAAAAAAAAAGGATAACAGCTAATAATTGACTTGCCTTAATGGCAATTTCATCTTTCAGATGGTGGAGGAGCCAAAGGGGGGAAATTCTATTCTGGATCTGATTGTCACCAAGGAGGAGAAACTGGCTGCTGGGATGGAACTGGTGGGAACCTTGGGGTGAAAGGGCCACTTCATCTTAGAATTTGTGATAGAGGAGACAGAAGTTAGGCATTGTCTTACATACATATAGATTTGTGGAGAACATATACCAAAGGATTCAGAAACAGGATAGGTAAGATCCAATGGACCCAGATTATACAAGGCATGTCAGTCCAAGAGGGATAGATATCTCTCACAAATGCCCAAAGACAAGAACAACAATTCTGGTGAGGAGGAAAATGGAGTACTGTCAAAAGAGACTGAGGTGGACATACAGGTTGAGTCACTACTCGATACAGATTTTAAAAAGACAAGTCTTCATTCTTCTTTAGGCTGTACATTCTGATCCTCCAACAGAACTTTTTCTACCATGCCAAAGAAACCTCTTCAGCCTGGAAGTTCATTTCACCTCTGAGTTGTTTCTCACATCTGGCCCTGTGGCTCTCCCTCTGATTGAATGACTCCTCCCAGAACCTCCGTGTTAAGTAGGATGTCCAGGTCAAATATCTCTCCATTCCTCTCCAGACTAGTCTTTTCCTGCCGCTCTGAAGAGAGTCCAGTGCCTCTAGTTGGATACCCTCATTTCCCTCAACCCCCATACCCTTTTCAGCTTTTTATGTATTGTCTTCTCCCATTAGAATATAAGGTTATTAAAGGTAGTGACTGCCTTTCTTTCTGTTTTTACTTGTATTACTAGGGATTTGCACAATGTAACCCATAGTAAATACTTAATAAATGTATGTTGCCTTGACATGTACAGAATATGGAAGCAAGGGTAGATAACAGAACACAGAATCACAGAATTTCAGAGTTTGAAGGGATCTCAGAGGCCAATCTATATCTGAAAAAAAGAGAGGGAAAATATTCTCTCTATAATGTACCTAACAAATGGTTGTCTAGCTTTGCTTGAAGATGTTTAATGAAAAGGAACATCTAGAGGCAATGGCCATTCCATTTCTGAACATTTTCAATTAATAGGCAGTTTTTCTTTACTTCTAGCCTAAATTTACATAGGTGGTATGGTACAGTGGATAGAATGATGGGCCTGCCGTCAGGAAGACTCATCTTCCTGAGTTCAAATCTGGCCTCAGATACTTACGGTCCGGTGACCCTGGACAAGTCACTTAACCCTGTTTACCTCAGTTTCCTCATCTGTCAAATGAGCTGGAGAAGGAAATGGCAAACCATTCCAGTATCTTTGCCAAGAAAACCCCAAATGGGGTCACAAAGTGTTGGACACAACTGGAAAAAAATTAAAATTCCACCTACTGCTCCTTGTCATGCCTTCTAAGGTTAGACAGAAGTGTATGTCTTCTTCCACATAACAATCCCCCAGATACTGGAAGATAGCTACCATATACGTCTTAAGTCTTCTGTTCTCCAAGCTAAACATCCCTGGTTCCTTCCACCAATCAACACATAGCATGAATTTATGGTCCTTTACAGTGTCTGGCACAAAGCGCTTAATAAATGTGTTTGTTTAACTGACCATTCTTATTTCTTTTCTCTGTGCACACTCCAGATTATCAATGATCTTTTTCTAAAGTGAAGAGCCTAGACCTGAACACAATACTCCAGAAGTGTTTTGACAAAGGCAGAGTACAGCAGAACTATCAATTTCTTATTCTTGTAAGTTCTGTCTCTTTTAATTCAGCATAAGATCATATTTGTATTCTTGGCTGCTATATCACACTGTTGACTCACACTGAGCTTATAATCCACCAAAACTTCCATATCTTTTTCAGATGAACTGCTGTCTTGGCATGACTCACTCATCTCATGCTTGGGAAGTTGAATTTTTGAACCCAAATACAAGACTTTACATTTACCTCAATTAGATTTCATCTTATTGTATATGACTCAATACTAGAGCCTTACAAGATTCTGATTCCTTATTTTATCACCTAGGGTATTAGCTATCCCCCCAAGCTTTGTGTTATCAGTAAATATGCTCAGCACACTTTTTGTTTAAGTGGTTGAAAAAAGTGTTAAAGCAGCACAGGGCCAAGCAAAGGTCTTTGGGGCATTCCACTGGAAACTTTTTTCCATGTTAACATGGGTCCAACCATTTCACCATCTAATTGTGCTACCATATAGTCCAGAATTCTCCATCTTTTCCAAGGACATTTTTATTAACAACTTTGCTAAAGTCTACAGAAGTCCCCTGATTACCAGTCTTGTGACTCTTTTAGCAGACGCATCTATAAAGACTATGCAAAAAGAAAAAAAATAAAATTACATGATAACTTTATTATATACTTAAAAGGGATAGCAAGTTGTACAAAATAGATTTGCAGTTTCATGTGCAATTATCTTTTCAAAAATTATACTATGTTATGGAAATGCTTGTTTTATTCCATAAATTAAAAATGAAATACATTAAACATTTTTTAAAAAGGAAAAAAAATCAGAAGACCATGCTACTACTATGTCATTCCACTCCAATTTTTTCATGTCAAGTATTTCATATAACCAAACAGGACACAAAACAGCATCATTCTATGTCTCATTTGCTTGCTCCTCTTCCCTTTCCACCTCCTAACTGAAAGCACACTTCCAAGTTTAGTCTGTAGGCTAAGGTCATTCACTCTCATAGTTTTGATTGTATACGACTCCCAGATCCAGAACCCTTGCCCTGGTTGTACTTCTGAGCTATAATCTTGTACTCCAGCATCCTCCTAGCCTTCTCTACTCATCCAGCCTTCTGTTACCTAAAACTCAGTATGTCTCCAAGTGTCTTGCACACAGTAGGCCCATGATAAATGTTTGTGGAATGAATGAGTGAATGGCAAAAAGCAAAGTCATCCTTCTTTCCCATATTCCACCACAGGGGGTGGGACATTTCTATCACCGGCACTATTCCCAGGTACCTAAACTCCCAATCTTCAATTCTCTGCTTTCCCTTAACTATCATATCTATCCAGTAACTCACCAGGTCCTATCAATACTTTCTTTATAGAGAGAATACTGGCTCTGGAGTCAGGAAGGCCTTATTTCAAATGTAGCCTCAAACAGTTACTAGCTGTGTGACTCTGGGGAAGTCATTTACCATTGTTTGCCTCAGTTTCCCCAACTGTAAAATGGGGTTAATAACAGCATCTACCTAGAAGGGTTGCTGTGAGGCTAAAATGAGATATTTATAAAGCACTTAGTACAGAGGTCTGGCACATAGCAAGTGCTATATAAACTCTTACTCCCTCCCCTTTCTTTATAAAGCCTTACATTCATTCATTTTGTTCCATTCCCAAATGCTATCACCATAGCTCAGACCCTTATCACTTCATGTTTGTATTATAGAAATGATCTCAAAATTTACATCGTAGAATAGTAGGCTTAGTTGTCAAATAGTCCAATCCCTACCAAATCATGAAATCTATCTACAAAATTCTCAGCAAATTGTCTCCTTTCTGTTAATCAGAGGTACTCTAATCTGTCTTCCAGAATACTGCCAGATTAATCTTCTTAAATACTTGGATGACCCTGGGGATATCTATTTCATTCTCATTTTACAGATGAAGAAACTGAGAAGGGAAGTGACTTGCCCACAGTTACGTAGGTAAGGAGCAGAACTAAGGCACCTGAGTGGTAGAGTGGATAGAATACCTGGCCTGGAGTCAGGGAGACTCATCTTTCTGAGTTCAAATCTGGCTTCAGATACTTACTAGCTGAGTGACCCTGGGCAAATCACTTAATCCTGTTTGCCTCCATTTCCTCATCTGTCAAATGAGCTGGAGAAGGAAATGGCAAACCACTCCAGTATCTCTGCCAAGAAAATCCCAAATAGGATCATGAAGTGCTGGACGTGACTGAAAACAACTAAACAACAAAAGCAGAATTAGGACTAGAACCAAGGGGGTTTTTTTAACTATATCACCTCATCACCTCGTTAAATTATTTTATACGACACAAAGTTCAAGTGTCTAATCATAACATTCAAGGCTAATGCACTATAGCTAGGATTACCTGTCCACAAGTAGTGATTCCAGGAGTAATCCATTTTAGACCACAATCTGAAGACATCTTCAGACTTCATGGAAACTCCCCTAATTCTGTTGTGTTTTTTTTTTGTCAGTGATATAAATTCTCCTGTTAGCAGGTTTGTCCAGGGACAGAAAGCTCACTCTTTATTCATCAATTAATTCCTTCTTTTTAGCAGCTAGCTATGTAAAAGGCATGCCTATAAAGTGATAAGATAACTATTTTAAGCACAATGGAAAAACCAATCTATTTATAGTCATAATTTACATGGCATTTGGCAAGTTACAATAGTGATATAACAAACAGATATTTTAGGAGCTTATATTATAAATAGGAAGTGAAAGTAGAATAGTAATTGAGGAAGTTTGGCCATGGTGAATCAGGAGGCCCAAGCATAAGAATATAGGTTTAACACATATTCCTTATGTGACCTGGAAACTTCTTTTTGGCCTCATCTGACCTACCTACGGAAGAGGCTGATCAGCTCAGTCTTCTACCCACTGAGATGATGTTGGACTTCAGAGACAAGATGGAGATTGGGTAGAGGAGAAATGTTGAGAAGTATATTTAGTACCTTTGGAGGGCCCACACCCATGAATGGCAAATAGGAAGGCAGTGAAGATTTGCATATAATTTACGAGGACATTTTTATCCCTAATTTAGGTTCATATCTTATTACTGCTGCTTGTCTGGTTACTTATATTTAAAGTGTGGTACAATAGAAAGAGCATTGGGTTTAAAATCAGCAGATCCAAGTTTGCATCCTGGCTCTGTTGTTTACTATTTATGTGATTTTGGACAAGTCACTTAACTGATCAGTAATTCAGTTTCTTCATATGCAAAATAGGTCTCTTCAGCCTTAATTACTCTGGTCCTCAGCCAACAGATATTCAGTCCATCATCAGACCATTCTTATAGACTTTACAATTACTAAAACCTATTAGAGCTAATTATGTAGGACCCAGGGTCACCTATAAATCATAATGAAACATCTGAGAGACCTTTATTGGAGTGAAAATATTTACAAATATATATACACACATAAGCATTTAAAGTGGATGAATAATACCTATTGTCTAGTTAGGTTTGATGGACAAGTCATTGAATTATTTCAGTATATCTTAGACAAGCACTATAGAGAGACAATAAACAGTACCCAAAATTAAAAGGATAGAGACAAGAGATTCAATTGCATTTGGAAAATTGTGCAATACTTTCAATGACCCCAAGCTGTCCCTTGACAAAAAAAATCCAACTCTTCAACACTGATGTTCTTCTTATGATGCTCATTAGTTGTTCAGTTGTGACCCCATTTGGGGTTTTCTTGCCAAAGATACTGGAATGGTTTGTCATTTCCTTCTCCAGCTCATTTGACAGATGAGGAAACTGAGGCAAACAGAGTTAAGTGATTTGCCAAGGGACACACAGCTAGTAAGCATCTGAAGATAAATTTGAACTCAGGTCTTCCTGACTTGAGGCCCAGCCCTCTATCTGCTAGTTGCTCCTTGTGATGCTATATGGTTGCAAATCAAGGAAACAAATTTTAGCTTAATAAAAAAGAAATAGTTTGTGCCATAGCAATCAACCTGCCAAATGGTTACTTCATGGAGCTAGAAAAATAACAAAATTCATCTGGAGGAACAAAAAATCAAGAACTTCAAGAGTAACAATGAAAAAGAAAAGTATAAAGGAAGCTGGATCTAACAGCACCAGATCTCACACTACACTACAAAGTAGTAATCATAAAAATTTTTTAGTACTGCTTTAAAAATAGCAAAAGTGATTACTGGGACAGATTAGGTACACAAGACCCAGAAAGAAATGAACATGTTAACACATTGTTCAATATGGAGCCCCCACTCCAAGAAGAAGGCCTTGCTACTCAACAAAAAACACTCTGGCAGAAATAAGATTTAGATCATGACCTCATTCCACATATGATAAGCTACAAATAGACACGTGATCAAGATAAAAGGTCACATCTTAAACAAATTAGAGGAACAGGGAAAGAAGGATATTTTTCAACTATCAATAGGAAGGAAAAGAGATATTGGCAAGATATGGGATTTGGGTAGATCATATGATATAAGATATACCTTTTTGATTACATAAAATTGAAAAGCTTCTGCACCAACAAAATCAATGAAATTAAAGTTAGAAGGGAAACAGTTAAGTGAGAAAAAAAAACCTTTCCAGCAAGTTTCTTTGGTAAAGGTCTGATATTCAAGATATACAGGGAATAGATTCAATTATAAATGTATGAAAACCATTCTCTAATAAATAAAGTGTCAAAGTTTAGCTATTGACTAGGCAGTTCACAAAAGGAGAAAGCACAGTGTCATCAATCACGTGAAAAAATGCCCACTCATTAATAAGATCGAAGCAAATTATAGTAACATAATAACTACCTTACATGCATTCAATAGGCAAAGATGGCAAAAAAAGGAAAGTGAAAATCATGGAAAGAATGTGGGAGAATAAGCACAATAATTCACTTTCAGTGGAGTTGTCAGTACTATTTGTAACCATGTCTCCAAAGTCATTAAACTATGTTCACCCTCTGATACAGTGATACTCCTTCCTAAATGGTTTATGCCTCAAGGAGATCAAAGAAAGAGAAAATTGACTTACAGGTACAAAAATATTTAGAGAAACTCTTTTTGTTGTAGCAAAGAACTAAAAACTTAGGAGGTGCCCATAAATTAAAGAAGGGCTGAATAAATTATGGTATACTAATAATACTGTATTGTAAGAAATGATGAAAGGAATAGATTCAGAGAAATCTGCAAGGACTTGTATGAACTGATTCAGAGTGAAGTGAGTAGAACCAAGAAAACAATTTATACAATGACTATAATATTGCAAAGGAAAATAACTTTGAAAGACATAAAAGTATTGATTAATGTAATGACTGACATTAAAATGATGATGAAATATTCTTTCCACCTCTTGAAAGAGAGGTTATAGACTAGGGGGACAGAATGACACATACTTTTTCAGACATGCTGAATATATAATAGTAATGATAATAGCTAGCATTTATATAGTGCCTTAAGGTTTACAAATAGCATTACAAATATTATCTCATCTTGTCCTCACAAAAGCCCTGGGTGGCAGATGCTATTAGTATACCAATTTTACAGATGAGGAAACTGATGCAAGCAGAGATTAAATGACTTGCCCAGGGTCACGTAGCTAGTATCTGAGGCTAGATCTGAACTTGTCTTCTTGTTTCCAGGTTCAGTGTTTTAACCACTGTGTAACCTAGCTGCCTCCAAATATATGGATTTGTTTTGCTTGACTATGCTTATTGATTACAAAAGAGGGTGTGAGTGTGAGTGTGTGTGTATGTGTGTGTGTGTGTGTGAGAAAGAGAGAGAGAGAGAAAGAGAGAGAGAGAGAGAGAAGGAATTAGGGAGAAGGAAAATGGATTTTCTCATTATTTTCATGTCTGAAGGCCATGTAGGGGCATGACCTTAGTACTTCATCCCTACCACACTGAGTCTTCACCTGGTGATGTCAAAGCCCAACAATTAGGGTAAATGAATTCTTAAGGCTAAGTCAAGTATATCACTTTGATGTCTTCTTGATGGAAGGTGAGGGGGAAGGGAAAAAGGAATAAGAAAACAACTACCACAAATTGATGCTAAGTCAATAAGAGCTAAAAATTTTACAGCTTCAGAGAACAGCTCTCGAGTTCAGTTGACTCTGGAAAGTTCCCAGGTGAGAAGAGCAGAACATCAACTTATGACCCAAGCAAGATGCCATCTACCAACCTCTGATTCATGGAATAGGGCCATATCTAAAAGTCATAGCCATCAAAATCATTGAGAGAAAAGGAGAGCAATTAGGTCCCAAAAGCCTAAGTCAGGCTTGGTTAAATCCAGCTAAAAATGTGTTATTACTGGTCCATCTGCAGGTCAATTCAGATGCCAATTGCTTTTAATTGAAAGACTACAGAGTAATTAAGGTAATTAAGATTTTTGTCGTTTCTGCTGTTTTTCTCTAAAGAAAAAAAGGATAAAATTCTAAACTGAAATTCAACACGTTGCAGTCAGAAATCAGAAAAAGTTTCATGGAATTTTTAATAAGTTACTTTAGTTCAAGTTAATTCAATTCAATTCAACACATCTACTGCATGTAAGGCACTATACCAGGTCTAGCAGAACCCTGACCACAACAACCAGAAAAAAATCCCTGCCAGGATCTTATGGTCTATTTATGTTCTAAAATGCTAAACAGAGCAAACTAGGAGAGCAAGGAATAGTTCACCTGTCAGATTTATGGAGAACAGAAGAATTTATAACCAAACAAGAGAATAGAGAACATTATAGAATGCAAAATGAATAATTTTGATTGCATTAAATTGGAAAGTTTTTGCACAAACAAAGCCAATGCAACCAAGATTAGAAGGGAAGCAGAAAACTGGGAAAGAATTTTTACAACCAGTGTCTCTGATAAGGGCCTTATTTCTAAAATATATAGAGAAATGAGTCAAATTTATAAGAATACAAGTCATTCCCCAATTGATAAATGGTCAAAGGATATGAACAGGCAGTTTTCAGATGAAGAAATTTAAGTTATCTATAGTCATATGAAAAATGCTCTAAATCATTGATTAGAGAAATGCAAATCAAAACAACTCTGAGGTACCACATCACACCTATCAGATTGGCTAACATGACAAAACAGGAAAGTGATAAATGTTGGAGAAGATGTAAAATTGGAACACTAATGCATTGTTGGTGGAGTTGCAAACTGATCCAACCATTTTGGAGAGCAATTTAGAACTATGCCTGAAGGGCTATAAAAATGTGCATACCCTTTGACCGAGCAATATCACTTCTAGGGCTCTATCCCAAAGAGATCATAAAAATGGGAAAAGGACCCACATGTACAAAAATATGTATAGCAGCTCTTTTTGTGGTGGCCAAGAATTGGAAATTGAGGGTCTGCCCATCAGTTTGGGAATGGCTGAACAAGTTGTGGTATATGAATGTAATGGAATACTATTGTGCTATAAGAAATGATGAGCAGGAGGCCTTCAGAAAAACCTGGAAAGACTTATGTGGACTGATGCTCAGTGAAGTGAGCAGAACCAGGAGAACACAGCAACAGCCACATTGTGCAATGACCAACTTTGATAGCCTTAGCTCTCCTCAGCAATGCAAGAATCTAAGACATCTCCAGAAGTGTCATGCTGGAAAATGCTATCCACATCCAGAGAAAGAACTATGGAATTAGAATGCAGATCGAAGCATACTATTTGCTATTTTTTCTTCTTGTTTTGTTTTGTTTCTTCTTTCTCGTGGTTCCTCCTATTGGTTCTAATTCTTCTTTACAACATGACTAATGTGCAAATATGTTTAATAGGAATGTATATGTAGAGCCTATATCAGATTGCAAGCTGTCCTGGGGAGGGAAGGGGAGAAAATTTAAAGCTCAAAAGCTTATGGAAGTGAATGTTGAAAACTAAAAATAAATTAATAAAATAAAAAAACTTACATAAATACCCAAATTAAAAAAAGAAATAAAAAATAAAATGCTAAAGAATAAATTCCTTCTACTATTATTAATGTTGACTGCTTCATTCGTTATTGTACTGGACGTTCTATAAGGGGCTGTGTCTCATTGAAACAACTTTTCACCAGGTTGTTAGCATCATGTTCTGTAGTAGGTGCTTGATAAATGTCTGTGGAATAAACGAATGAATCCCATTTCCTTTCTGTATCACCTCAATTTTTTTCTGATGTTTGAAACTCTCACTGGAAGGCATGCTAATGGAGGCTGGCTTCAGTTAATTGCACTTAGTGACTAATCGATTCTTGCTCCAGAGCCCTGCCAAAAGTTCCAGTTGGCCTAGTTCATCGGCAGTGGTCTAACAATGCCAGAACTTTGGTTAAGATTTGTCTAACTAGCCTACAACCCCTGTAATATCCACCTTGCAGGCCTGTAGTGGCAAGAGCATTCCTAAAACCATTCCAAATTTTTGCTTAGAGTTCCAGAATCCAAACTCAGAATTCTTTTGCAGAAAGTTCCTGTAGTCTTCCCCTGAGAGAGAAGGGGACTTTTGCGTGGGAGAATAAGAGAGTTACATACTCTGGTAAAGGATTAAAAAATGAATGGTGTGGTTTGATTTTTAGAGATTAGGGGTAGCTCCTTAGGAGTTCTGACCACCAACCCCATCCAGATCTTCACCTATATAATAAACTTCAACCCATTGGTCAATTGAAGGAAGATGGGGTTCATTCTTGAAGATTTATTAATAACGACTAATATTCTCAAATGATCTAGGTCTTATCTTCTACCCAAAAGGTCCTTCATTGTCTCTCTGAATTTTACTTACTTTTAGGGTATTCAAATCAGATCACTTACTAGCAACCAATAAGCAGTTCAAACATAAGCATATTTATTAAAACAAACAGATAAGGACACAGATGAGACTCCAGACTGAGCCTACTAGCAAGGAAAAAACTCAAGACATCAATTGAGAAGTTCCTGCAATGTGGATAGAGTTGGAGTTTCTTTAGTGGAGACAGCATGGATATCCCCTCTTGGCCCTCACCCTCACTTGCCTCTGGCTCAACCCTTGGAGCGTTGCTCTCTGCTTGATCCTTTTCCTCACACTCAGTCTATATCTACTGGCCCACTTGTATACACAACAAGGTTGCTGTAACTCCTGCCTCCATTTTGAAAGCCCCAGGCCTTGCCCAACAGCAGTGCCTCCACCACTGCCACAGCCCTTTCTTTGCTGGGCAAACCTGCTGCTTTCCAGTTCTCAGTAGTGTCCACTGTTCTCCATTCAGTGCCCAGGATCTGTGCGTTCTCCCCTGTGCCTTTGGCCCACAACATTCTGAGAAATTTAGTCTTTGTTCTTCTCTAATAAATGTGTGTGTGTGTGTGTGTGTGTGTGTGTGTGTGTGTGTGTATACTAGTGCCTTAAAGAGCAAGGGAAAAGAAGAGGAGCAAACGATCTCTAGAATACTTACTGCATAGCATTCAAAGCCAGCATAATGACTTAGCATGAAACATTTTGTCTTTATGAGGACAAATCAGCAATAGCTTAGAGAAATCCAAGAGCTAGCTATACTTTTCTGATTTATGCACAAATATAGAGCTTAACATTTAAATTAAGCAGTATGCCTATTTTTGGAATAAAGGAATAAATGAAAAAACATTTATTTATTAAGCCCTTACTATATGCCAAAAACTATGGCAAAGAGGAGCATAGAGACAGTTCGGCCCTCAAGGATCTTACATTCTGATAGAGAAAGACAGTATGTTACAGGGGAGAGTTTTGCTTCAGGAATATGGAAGATGTGCTGGCAGATGGTGCGATGACTTCAGTTTGCTGAGTGGTTTGATTGGTTGTGAACTTCAAGCATGGTCTGGGGTCCAAGGCTACTCAGTAGATACAGTGGACTGTGAGTTATTTTGTATATACTCAGCCACTAATCAACTGGGTTGGGCCTTGTGGCAGATCTCCAAAAATGAGTGATTTTACTTCCCCAGGAGCTAGAGCATGCATCCAAGAGGAAGACCCTTGGGTAGGGAAGGTCAGGTCTCAGGGTCTCCAATGTGAAGTGTACAGGTCCAAGTTGGGAGGAAAAGATCAGCAGAATCAGGCAGTGAGATGTCTGGCTGACTGGGATAGGAATGGGAAAACATATTCTGATGTCTAGGGCTGGCCAGTAGATATAGTGAGATGAGTGGGCAAGCTTTATACATATCTAGCGCTTCTCTGAATAAAATCTTTGCCTTTGAAATTAGAATAGTGTATAAACCCATCTTTTAAATACATTGTAGATCTCTTGTGTTTGCTGTTTAGCTTGTTTAAATTTGTTCTTTCAAATAGTCTGCTTAATGAAAATACTGTGCAGAATTTTAATGAAAAAAGGGATGTTATTAATTTCTGCTTTTAATGCTATTGCTACATTGCATTAAAGTTTACACACACTGTCTTTCCTTCAAAATAGTGTAGTTTGGAGTTAATTGATTCACATGTAATTATATTTAATTTGTGCATTTTAATGTTTGTGGTTATTAAGTTTGTAATGATTTTTTTAAGACAGAAGGATCCCTTTGGCAAAACTTTGTGTTTTTTCATCTACGGTCAGACTAAACTGCCTCAAAACTGGCACAGAATGATTTTTCTAACAGCTCATTATGAAACAACTACTGAATGCACTTTTGGTTGAGGATGGAAAAGGAAATACGAGTGTAAGAAAACAAGAAGTCTAAATATTAAATGATCTCATTTAGGAGAATCAATGAAACATAACTAGCTTCCATTATGTAAATTGCTGAACATGGGACATGCCAACAAATGGGTCACATTCTCATCTTATGTAATGGTTATAGTACAAGATGATAAACTCTTGAGCAGGAGGTCCTTTCACTGCGTATAGCACCCAGAACAAAGTGCCATTATCCAAATTCCTAGACAAATCTACAATGCTTTAAAAATTAATAATAGAAAAAATAAAAAGGAACAAAATAGAAAATGGATAATAGAAAACACAGGAGACAACCTGGAGAGCACAGTATTTGGAAACGTGGTTCGTCACGAGGAACGTGTTAATGGGATCCTATTTTGGAGGACAATTTCACTGACTAAGTCTCACAAACAAAGTTACTCCAGCTTTATGAAAAATCATTAGGAATCTTATACTTATTCAGTTCAATTCAATAAGCACCCTTTAAGCCCCCACTATGTGCCAGGCATTATATTGGGGGCTATGGATACAAAGACAAAATGAAATAGCTCCTGCCTCCAAAGAGCTTATATTCTATTATGAGGGGACACATATGTATACGTGCATTATTTACACATATGTAAAATGTATACAAAGTAATTTCTGAGGAGGGATAGGGTACAAGCCTGATATTAAGGGCAGTTCGATAACAATAGAACAGGGGTCTTCATGGGATCCCCAGTGGAAAGGTAGGAAAGGGAAAATAAAGAGTATTTCAGAGAGGGTTGTCGTTCAGTTGTATCCAAGACAATACTGGTGTTTTTTAAGGAGGCAGAGGGGTACAGTGGTTCAAAACCCACTTTTGACACCTGTGTGACCTTGAACAACTCACCAAGCCTCCTCAAACCTCAGTTTCTCATCTGTAAAATGAGTCAGGTTGGATTAGAAGGATTCTGGGATTCCATCCACTCCTAGATCTATGCGTAATCTTATGGTCTTAAGTCTACAGCTCAGAGGCACAGAGATACTGAGTAGAGCTAGAGGAAAGTAGCAGATTGGTACTTCCTTCACAGCAGCAAAGGTAATATTTATTTGATTATTACTCCCTGAGAAAGAGACAGAAAGTAGGGGGAGGGGCAGGGTTAAAGGAACTAGTATTATCAAGCAGGAAAAGGATGAGAAGGGAGAGACAATTTGGCTTCCAACCTTATCATTCGACTGAAACTTCTCTCCAAAGTTAAATGATATCTTAAATTCCAAATTTGATGGTCCTTTCCCCAGTACTCATCCTTCTCAACTTCTCTGTAGCATTTTGTGTTGCTGACTACCCTCTCTCCTCATAGATAATCTTGCCTCTCTGGATTTTTCTTGAAACTGCTTTCTCTTAGTTCCCCTCCAACAGCCCTGTTCACTGATGCACCTTCCCCATCATGTCCCTATCATGAGTGTCCCCCAAGTCTCGGTCTTTGGCCCTTATTTATTTTCTCTCTATATTCTCTCACTTGATCTCCTTAGCTCCCATGAGTTTAATTACCATCTCTAAACAAACGATATATGTTCATGCGCTGTATGTTTTCACTCCTAGCCCTGCCTCATTTAAATCCAATTCACTTGCAAGCCAAGACATCACCATCCTAATGTCATTGGTCCTTTTTGAGAATAAAGGACAAACAACAATAGGACAACAATTCACCCTTAATCTTTCTCTTGAACTTCAGTCCTGCATCTTTCAAATGTCTATTAGATATTTTAAATTGGATGTGTTGTAGACTTTTTTTAGGCAATTGGAGGTAAGTGACTTGCCCAGGGTCACACAAATAGTAAGTGTCAAGTGTTTGGTCTGAGGTGGAATTTGAACTCAGTTCCTCCTCACTTCAGGGCCAGTGCTCTATCCACTGAACCACCTAGTTGCCCCAAGATATTTCAAACATAACATGCCCAGAACAGAACTCGTTAATTTTCCCCTAAACTAGGGCTGAGGAACCTGTGGAACATAATCACAAACACAGAGCACAGAATACATTGTTCTGTGAAGTTTGGGTTCCATCAAAGGGCTGCACTTGAAGACCTAGAAGGCTACATGTGGCCTCTAGGCCACAGGTTCCCCACCCCTGCCCTAAACCCTGCCGTCTTTCAAACTTCCCTATTTCTGACAAAGTCTTTACCATCCTTCTGTTCACCTATGTTTACAGTCTTACTATTTACCCATTCCCACTCACATCTCACCCCACATGTCTAATCAGCTACCAGAACTGGTCATTTTTACCTCCATCACAATTTTCACATCCATCCTTTTCCCTCTACTTATATACTCACCAAACTAGTTCAGGCCATCCTCACTTCTCACCTGGACTACTGTAATGGCCCCCTAAATGGTCTTCCTGTTTCAACTTTCTTCTCTTCCAAATTTATCCTGCCCACAGCTGCCAAAGTGATTTTCCTCAAGTGCAGGTCTGACTATGTCATTCTCCTGCTCAATAAATTCCAACAGCTTTCTATTACCTCTGAGATCAAATTCTTCTGCTTAACTTTTAAAGTCTTTCATGATTTGTGCCCCAACTTACCTTTGCAACCTTATTATACATTACTTCCTCCCCTTCCCCCAGGTTTCTGAGCTCCTATAAAACCGGCCTTCTTGCTCTTCCTCAAAACCATAACACTCTAATCTCCCACCTCCACACCTTTGTACTGGCTGTCTGCCATGCCTAGAATGTACCCTTGTCTCACCTATGCCTTTCAGAATTCCAAGTTTCCTTAAAACTCCACATGACACCTTCTACAATGAAACTTTTCCTTATTCCCACCAGTTCTTAGTGCCATCCCTCCCAATTTACCTTTGGTTTATTTTGTATAAATTTTGTTGTTTAAATTCCCTGGGGAATTTAAGGTCCTTGAGAGCAGAGACAGTTTTTATCTTTGCCTTTATATCCTTAGTACCTAACATGGGGCCTAAGAAATAGTGCTTAACAAATACTTGTTAATTGGTTGACTGAGGAGTAAGAAAAAAGAGGAAGGATAAGGAGGGAGAAAAGAGGAGGAAGGAGGAGAAGGCTTATGCAGATTTTTTTTAGAGCTTGGAAATAGAGCTTGGAAAAGCTCAACGTCGGGGTCAGGAAATCTCTGTGAATCATTTTCCATTGACAAAAAAAAAAGCTGCCTCTTTGAATTTAATTTCTTTACCTTTCTTTCTGCATACCCCTCCCCCAAATCAGAGATGTATTTGTTCAGTTTTATCTCAACTGATTTTGGTCCAGATCTACCAGCAATCCCAGATAAAAAAAACCATCTCCATGAAATAGCCAGACCCAATATCCATAAAGGGGAAGGTGGGGGATGGGCATGTCTTCCTTTTTTGACTTCTCACCTTTGAGTCCAATCACCTTAGCTCCCTCTGAGTTCTAAACAATAAGCAAAGCATTTTGTAAGAGAAGCCATAGCCCAGGGCTAAACACCAAGCTGAATGCTCAACAAATCAAGGCTTCTATTTTTTTCTATAGGTCTTGCTATAATGAAGAGGAAAAACATTTAAGAAAATAAAATCATTATCCAACATAACATACTTTGCCTCAAGAGAGCTCTTGGAGAAGCAGTGACAATCTCCCTTCTCAGCCCTGGATTCTCTGAGCCAAGATGAGGCAGTATATGATAGCTCAAAATGCACTGGTGGAGATCAGCCTGGTGTGCAGAACATAACTCTGACACTTCCAGACAATGCACAGCTAGAGCTGTGGGCCTGGAATCGGGAAGACCCGAGTTCAGATTTGACCTTAGACACTTAACTAGTTGTGTGTGATCATTTAACTTCTGTCTGCCTGTTTCCTCATCTGTAAAATGAAAGAAAGAGTTCATTTAACAATGAGTTTTCCAAAAGCACAACATACTTTAAGTTTAATCTCCATTATCTTTGTTTTCTCCTTCGCTTTAAGTCAAGAAATCAACAAAACAATAAATCAAGCCCTGCTCTGTAGTTTTTCTATTTCAGTGGTGTAAATGCTCACACTGAAAATTAAAAAAAAATCAGTGGAGTCAGTATGAGCTAGCTCCAACATACCCCTGATTGCAAGCGAAAATTTCAGGAGTTACCACATCCCTCATTAATTAGCAAAGATAGAGGGAGAAAGGCCCCTGGCTTCTGGGGTTGCTGAGAGGAAAATGCTTTGTAGCACACAAAGTATCAATGTCTACCCTCCTTGTTGTTCTCTGTGTCTCTCTAGTAACAATGCAGGAGTTGGGAGGTTGGGGTGGGGGGATGATGGCGCTGTGCTGCAGATGTTACTGTTACCTCTGCTCCCAAGCCTAGAACGTTGATAGATTAACAGATAAAAAGGCTCTGCTTGAAGAGAACATAACCCACCTGATCAAGATCGGAGGAAATTAGGAAGGTCCCATAGAGGCAGAGGCTGGTGCAGTGGACAGAGTGCTAGGCCTGGAGTCAGGAAGATCTGGGTTTAAATTCAGCTTCACACTTTCTAGCTGTGTGATCTTATGCAAGTCACTTCATCCCTGCCTTAGTTTCTCAGCTGTAAAATGGAGACAATAACAGCACCTACCTCCTAGGGTTGTTATGAAGCTCAACTTAGCACTTAGCACAGTGCCTGGCACATAGTAGGCATTATATAATGCTTATTTTTTCCCATAGGGCAAGTTTTGAGCAGTTTTTTCCCATTCTGTCTTTTGGATTCTGCCCAACCTTTTCATTAGTCTTAATTGCTGTTAGAGAGCAGTCTTAAAGAGGGGCAGGAGATACTTAATGCCTATCCTGGCATTAAGAATACTTACTTGGGGATCTGAACCCACAAAGTAGGCCAAAATGGGAGGTGAAGAGCACTCACAAAAATCTGCACATGCAACAGTTCAACAAGTATTTATTAAACATCTATTATATACTAAAAAAATAAAGAATATTTACTTACAGACAATGAATTGGAAGATAAACAGAATAAGAAAAATAATAAAAAACTGAAGTCCAAAGGAAAAACATTCCTTCTTTAGAGACACACAAAAAATCATGCAAATGACAAGTCGCATAAGCCAAGGCCTCCTGTAACACACAAACCATGTTAGATACAGTCTTCGGTTGAGTAAGTGATCACCTAGCTACTTTCTCTTTTTCATGGGGCTCTACTCGTGGTAGAAGGAAAGGGGAAGGAGAAAGGAGAGAACCCATCTATTGAAATTTAGTTAAGTTCTTGAAGCCAAACACGAAACCTGGAAGGTTATTGTTAAACAGAATTAACTGCCTGCATAATATGATACATACCTAATAAAGCAAATAAATCACAAGTTAGGAAATAAAATTTCTCTAGGCGCAATAAGCATTTATGCCATGAACATCAAATTCTGGAAGCCAAACTTTGACATTCTTACTCAGAAATTGACCCTCCTTGCATTGACAGCTGTATTCCTGATGTCCTGGGAACCCGCCAAATTGGAACTTGGCATACACAAAAATTGCATCTTGACCTAATAGCATTTAGGAAAGCAAAATAAAAATTTAGTGGGGTTGGGTTTTTTTTCCCCTCAGAAATGTTTGGAGTAACAATCTGTCTAGAGATGATTTAGAAAAACTAACCAAGTTTGCAAAGAGATTAAATGAGTTTAGATAATTTGCATGCAAGATAATGGTCCACAAAAATTCCATCCCTTAACCCAGTTCCAAAAGGATTATGGTCTCAGGCATTGTGGCTTGTCACATGCCTACTACACCCACCTCTCACCACTAGGGGAATCTGAAGATTTAATGCTAAAAGAGGCTTTGGAATTCCTTCAGTCCAACCCACTTATTTAATGGATCAGAAAATTAACCCAGGAGATGTGATTTATCCAAGGTCACACAGGTGGGATCTGAAGGTAGGTCACCGTGGCACAGTGGATAGAGGGCCTGGAGTCAGGAAGACTCATCTTTCAGTGTTCAGATCTGGCCTCAGGAGCTTACTAGCTGTGTGAACTTGGACAAATCACTTAACCCTGTTTGCCTCAGTTTCCTCATCTGTAAAATGAGCCACAGAAGGAAATGGCAAACTTTCCCAGTATCTTTACCAAGAAAACCCCAAATGGGGCCATGAAGAGTTGGATACAGTTCAAAATGACTAAGCAATAGCACTCTAGCTCCAAATCCAGAGTTCTTATCACTTCTACCACCATTTTGAAATAGGTGTGAGAAGCCAGGAAATAGCTATTCCACAGTCAGAGCAAAAGGATGGACTGCAGAAACAGAGTACTCAACCTAGATCCCTTACTATTCTCCAGCTCTACATATTCAGGGGCAATGGGGGTGGCACAGAATCACTGGATTTAAGAGTTGGAAAGGACCTTAGAGATCATCATTTTGATGAGTGGACAAATTATAGCCCTCCCCCTCTTTTTATATTGGTTGGGACCTAAGTATGTTTTTTTTAAATGTTCTTACATAAAATTTTATTGCATTTAAAAATTTTTAAAAACCCTCTTCTTAGGGGCAACTAGGTGGTACAGCGGGTAGAACAACAGCCCTGGAGTAAGGAGGACCTGAATTCAGATGCAGCCTCAGACACATGATACTTATTAGCTGTGTGACCCTAGGCAGGTCACTTAATTGCCTCACAAAAAAAAAACAAACCTAAAACCTATTCTTAACTCCTGGGTTATACGATGTGGCATTTAAAAAACAAAACAAAACAAAACACGTGAGGGCAGCTAGGTGGCACAGTGGATACAGCACCAGCCCTGAAGTCAGGGAGACCTGAGTTCAAATCAAGCGTCAGACCAAACACTTGACACTAGCTGTGTGACCCTGGACAAGTCACTTAACCCCAGTTGCCTAAAAATAAAAATTAAAAAAAAAAACAGGTGGCAGGGTGGATTTGGCTCTCAGTGCTACTTGATAGGAAGTTCCTCCTCATATCAAGCCTAAATACATCCTCACTGAAACATTCATATGTTATTCCTAGTTCCTCTCTGCAGAGCCAAGTAGAAAAAAGTAGAAAGAATGCTAGATTTGGAGTCAGAGGACCTGGGTTCAAATCCTACCGTTTGCTTTCTGTGTGACCTTGGACAAGTAATTTATCCTTCTGGACGCATTTTGCAGTTGTTTTGCAAGAAGGAATCTTAGAATATTAGAGCTTGAAGGCACCTTGGGAGGCATCGAGTACAGTTCCCCACATGATGAAAGCCTGAATTCGGTTGGTGTGTTTGGAAATGAAAAGGTGAGGACAGATGTGAAAGATACTCTTACTTAAACCTTTTTGCAACATGCAGTTTTAGACATTGGTCTAAGTTGTGGTGAACCATTACATCTTTAATATATTTGCTGTCATGTTTGGGTTTTTTTGTCTAATTTGTTCTGCAGGGTAAGGGTAACTGAGAATGTGTGGCAGATCTCATCTGCTTTAAAGAAAGTCCTTCAAGGGACAATTTTAGAGAAATCTGGGCAGACTTTTATGAACTGATACAAAATAAAGTGGATAGAATCAGGAGAACAATTTGTATAATGAAAACAACATTGTAAAGACAAACACCTCTGAAAGACTTAGGAACTCTGACCAACACCATGATTCCAGAGGACTCATGATGAAACACGTTTGAAACACGTTCCCCATCTCTAGATAGAGAGGAGATGGACTGAGAGTACAGAATGAGACATACTAGATATGGATAATGCAGGAATCTGCTTTGCTTGGCTAGACATGTTTGCAATAGGTATTTTATTTTTCTTGCTTTCTCAGTGGGGAAAGGAGGAGAGATTGAGAGAAGGTGTGTGTTTGTTTGAAAATAAAATATTTCATTTTTAAAAAGTTCTTCAAGTCAAACTAGAAGACAAATGTTCCTAGGACTGACTATAGGTATGAGAGGTTTCACATAAAGCAAATAAGTATAAAATTAGAAAACAGAATTCTGCTTTAGCGAAAGGACACTTCGGAAAAGATTGGGGCTGCAGGCCTCAGTGAGTCTTGAGTAAGTTCCTGAGAGTTCTAGCTGTTTTTCAGAAACTGTCCTTTGCCTTTGGCCCCCAGGGCTTCTACTTTTACTTATGGCTATCTTCATTAATCTACTCACTAAGTCCCAAACTTAAGGCACCGAGCTATATGGACTTGCCTCTGGCTCTAAGCCAGCTTGGCTCCCTGGGTTTAGCTATCTATTGTATTTGTACCCTGATTACTTATCACCTCCAGCTTCTACCCCTGCCACCAATATTTGACACCTTGTTCCTATTCACTTCAGAGGACTATAGTGGTACATATTCAGAGTTTAGAGATCATCTACTTCCACACCCCTCCCCACCCCATTTTACAGCTAAGGAAACTGAGACCCAAAGAGGTTAACTAACTTGCCCGAAGTCATACAGACTATGATTTGAACCCTGGATCCCAAATCCAGCATTCTTTCCACTGAACCCTACTGCTACATTTAAATGAAAAAAAAAACCCATTCATGGAGTGCCTACTATGTGCAAGACAGTGTAGCATAGTGGATACAGAGCTGGCATAGAAGTGAAGACCTGGGTTCAAATCCTGCCTCTGATACATATTAGCTATGTAACATTAAGTCACTTAACCTCTCAGCCCCCAGGAAATTCTCTAATTCTGTAAATTGCAGAGCAGGTACTGATCTGCATTGGTAGAGGGAGTTTCCTTACTGGGAGTTCCCTATAAAAATAGAATCTGGCTCCCCCCAAAATGTGCAAGTTATTGAGGCTACCAGGCATGGGTTTCAACATAGCAGTATCTAGTTAGGAAAACAGATATAGACAATTACTTTCAACTTAGAGAATATTTCTACATGAGAAGATATTTCCCCATATAGCCTCTGCTCTCAAGGAGTTGACATTCTACTGAAGGGATACATCAAATGTACATACCTCCACACATCAGTGCATTATCTAAGATTTATTTAAAAGGGAAAAGAACATACAAATTCAGATAAGGTAATTATAAATAAAAATATTAATTTATCTTGGATTAATCAGGTACTAAAATTTTCTAAGCTATTCTATCTGGCTTCTGTGCTCCTGCTCTAACTTGGCCCATCAGGAGTCTCTCTCTAATCTTAGGTATGTCAGCATTGTTGTTTGTCCTTTGTTCTGGAAGAGGACCATGACATCAGGAAGGTGATGCCATGACATGCAACTGAATTGGATTTAATTGAGGCAGGACTGTGCAAAGTCATCAGTCTCACTTTCTCCTCCACAGCCATCTGGGTCCAGTGGCCAGATATAGATCAAGATGACTAAAGATGGCCCTGGATGCAGTGAGAAACCTTGGCCTTTTTAAACTAAGGTCTTTAACAGGTTTCAGTTGATTGAGGCTGGGTGTGTCAGCATGGAAGAAAAGAGAAAGAAGGAAGTAGTTATTAGTTATTAGAGTTCTCCTGCAGTTAAGAGTGTTCCCTTCTTCTTCAAATTATCTTGCATTAATTTTTTGTATGTATGTGCTGCATGCCCCCAGTAGAATGTACACTCATTGAGGACAGGCATGGTTTCATTTTTGTCTATGTACTAAGCACAGTGCTTTGTATATATTATGCATTTCAGGACTGCCTGTTGAAATGGAAATCCTATTCTTTATAACCACAAGGCAATAATGGTATTTCCCTGCCCCAGGACACCCCAAATCCCTGGTTCCATACACAGATCTTTAGGGGCTCCACTGATTTGCAGGGAAGAGGAGAGAGGGACTAGATCTGTGATTTCAATGATGGGAGGAACACCTGGAGTAGCACGGGTGATGTAGCTCAGGTAGCTCATGAACCTAGAGAGTGCCTGGAGGCTAGTTAACATGTGTTGGAGGCAGGACTAGAATCCAGGTCTTCCTGACTCTGAATCTAGCTCTTGTCCTACTATGCTACACTTGCCTCTCACTTCACTGATATTGCTATATAATAACTAAGCTAAACGAGGTTAGGATAACAATTTCTCCTTATTGAAGGAAGATGGGAATAACATTCTCCTAAAGCAGTAATTCCCAAACCTTTGGCAGTTCAGATGTCCTCTATTTTAAGATTCCTTCTTACTCTGTAGCAAATATATATAAAGGGAATTAAAATTAATTTTAATCTCAAGATGCAAATTCATAACAATACCTGAGACAGCTAAGGACACTGTAATAATCATAAAGCCAGCACTGGGAATAACTATAATATACAATATAATAACATATACTATACTATACTATACTATACTACACTATACTACGCTATGCTATGCTATGCTACGCTATGCTACGCTATACTACTATGCTACGCTATGCTACGCTATCCTATGCTATGCTATGCTATGCTATGCTATGCTATGCTATACTATAATATAATATAATATATGTAATAACAAACTGAGTCAATAGACTTGTCAATCTCTTAGAAATCATGTATACAAAAAAGTATCATTCCTCCCCCCTCTTGTGCACATGTGATCACACATGCACATCTGCGTGTAGTCGATCTATTCACATTGCTTCTAAGAAGTAAGCAAATATAACATTTACCCTGGTAATGGGGAAATATCTTCCCATCTAAAAACGTTCTTTAAGGGAAAAGGCATTTGTGTGTGTGTGTCTCCTCCTAACCACATACTGGTGATCAGGTACATTGCCTGTGTTTTCTTTAATATGACATTCATGATCATAATGAATAAATACAACTGATGTGCTTATGGCAAATTTGATGGGATAGGACAAAATGTAGAGGACAGCATCAACAACCAGGGAGCTAAAAACAGCAAGGATTCAGAATCCTAAAGACGGCCCTGAAATTAAGAGTGAGTGGCTTACCCAGCATTGTATGTGACATTTGGTAATGAAATTTGGGAGGGACCTCAAAGGAGCAGTAGCCAAGCTTTCAAGAGTGCAGTCTGGTTTCCATGTGATTCCCAGAGAGATTATTTGGACTTTGTTTGAGACTCCATTGTGTAAACATTTATCTCCAAATGGATGACATCTGAGCTCGTTATGATAAGGGTGGTTGCAGTTTGGCAAAGTACTTCAATCCTTTCCAATTGGCCTTTGCCAGCTTTGGGGGGCTCTGTTGCATTGACCTAATGGCTTGTTTTGCCTGTTGTAGCTTTCTATTTTTGTAATAGTTCTTGTCCAGATTGAGCTCAAGTTCCAGTACTATGAGGGCCAAGGAGAAAAATCCACCCTGGTGTTTTCTTTCTGGTTGTTGAATTACAGCCAAGATAAGGAGAACCAGTAATGTGCACCATGAAAGGCACAGGAGGATAATACAATGTGTACCTTAAAAACAGTCATGAACTCTACGTACCTGAGGTTTGCTGAGAAGACCTGTCTTGTGTAAGAAAAAAAAAATACTAAAATCAGATCAATGTAAGAAGGCACAGCATAGACTGTAATTAATCACCATCTCAATAGCCCTTGCTTACAGTTCTGTCAAGTTTGTACTGGATGGTCAGGAAGAATTAAGGCTCTTGAAAGGTTATCATGGGATCACAAGTTTAGAGCTAGAAGAGAATTCAGAAATCATCGGGTGCAATTCTCTCATTTTGCAGGTAAGGAAACTGAAGTCCAGAGAAATTAAATGACTGATCCAGATCAGATCATCTATGTAGTAAGTGGTAGAGCCAGGATACGAATTCAAATCCTCTGACTTCAAATCCAGTATATTTTCCACTGAACCATGTTGCCTTCTTTCTAACAGGGCAGCAGTAGTTCCTAGACTATGGACTGCAGACCCTTGCAGGAGATGTAGAGTAATTGCCGAAAATCCAGAAATTCATGTGTATATCAAGGATTGTCCTTTTAATCTTCAGTAAGCTTCAATAAAATACTGAATGTGACTCAGTATAACATATATGCAAGCTTTTTTTTTCCAGACAATGATGTCTCATACTTATGTTTTACTATTTTTTTTTCAAAATTATGTATTAATCTTTTTTCTTTCTTTTTCTTTCTTCTCTCTCTTCTTTCCTCTTTCTTCTTTCTTTTTCTTTCTTTCATTCTCTGTTGCTCTCTCTTTCAGGGGTGAGTGTGGGTAGAGAATCAGACCTATGATTTCATCTGTGTAGATGACTCATGATATGAAAACTCTTTCCACCAATGCAGATCAGAATATACACTTATAGTCTTAGAGAGTTGCCTGAGGTACTGAGAAGTTAAGTAACTTATCCCTGGTCACAGAGCTGGCATATGTCAGAGGCAATGCTTAAACTTAAGTCATATTGATCCTAAGACTAGCCCTCTTTCCACTAATCCACACTATTTTTTAGATGTTGTTTTGATAAATAAAGTATAAATTCACTTAAAAGCTTTTCAATTAACAGACATAAATAGCATATTTACTATCATGTGTGGAGTCTGTGAAAATTTTTAGAGTTAAGAACGGGTCCTCATTCTATACAGTACGGTATTATTCTCTATAATGTTGTTGAGTCATTTCAGTTGTGTCCAGTTCTGCATGACCCAATCTAGAGTTTTCTTGGTAGAGATACTAGAGAGGTTTGTCATTTCCTTCTGCAGCTCATTTTACAAATGAGGAAACTAAGGCAAACAGGGTTAAGTGACTTGCCTAGAGTTACATAACTAATAAGTGTCTGAGGCTAGATTTGAACTCAGGAAGAGTCTGTCTGACTTCAGGCCTGGTTCTCTGTGCACTATGGCACCACATAGCTGCCCATTATTCTCTATAGAACATAGTAAAGCTAATATACATACATCCTTATAGCACTTAATCATTTCTTTTTCATTCATTCATTCGTTCATTTGTTCATTCATTTATTCAGTCAGTCATTCATAGTTTCTGGAAGTCTACTCCTGTTACAACACCTGATGTTCATGATGATATCAAGAAAATGCTTAACTTATGTTCAGAGATCTTTAAGAAGATACATAGGAGAGTTTCTAAATAAGTAAAATAGAAAAAACTGTGCAGTTTAAAGAGATTTTTAGGTTATCTGGGAAATGTCACTTATGTTGGCCAGTTGATTTCCCAAGTGTATAAGGTTAAAAGAATGCTTTACTGTGGCAAAAACAGTCAGTCAGAACTCCAGACTTTTCTATTGGTGCAGCACAAATTAAATGCTTTAGATAAGGAAGCAAAGTCCTGTGCTTTCTGAATATCCTTTACCTGTTATATGCAATCTCTTCCTATTAGGATATGGAAAATGAATCAACTCTCAATAATCACACTCGTAAGGCAGTAGTGTTTCACTGAGATATAAATGTTAAAGCCAGGATCATGGAGATCACCTAGTACAATACTTTCATTTCATTTCATTTTAGATCTCCTGACAGTATGCTCAAGATAGTTGTCATGATTTAATCATCTTAATTAATATTTCTTTCCCACCTTTGCTTAATAAAGCACATAGGCTTTGATGAAGTCATTTTTTTCACCACATATGAGAACACATTTTTGTATGTTCGTGTTTTTGAAGTGGAAAGTGCCAACGTACATTTTTTCCATGTGACTATGAACAGATTAGAAAAGGACTAGACACCAGGTTCCATGAAAAATTGAGTTCAGATCAAACACAGGCCATTGGTGGGGAAGAACATCATCCAAAAGGGGACAGTTGGTTGGAAAGTGTGCAATGATAAACATTCATGTTTGCCTCCAAAAAACAAGTCATGCTAACTTTTTCTACTAGCATGCTGCACCTATTAGAAGTGAGAGTAGAGGAGTTCTAATTGATTTGTTTTTCCATTCAAGACTATCACAAGTGCATTTAAAATGAGCTGTCACTTAAATGGTGCTTACTTGCTGTTTCATTGCATTCTTGCTTCTATTACAATTTCTATGGCACTGGGAATTCAAAAATGTATACTTAAAATGAATAGCAACCAAGTATGTGAATAATTTGGAATGTTCAAAAGTTTTGGCTTCCTTTTATAGAAGAAATGGTTTCCTTATTAGTTATTCATTTAAAGTATGAGATATTTTATTTTTTTCTCCTGAAAACCATGTTTTATGATGATATTTTTGTTTTCCTGGGTTTGCTTCTCTGTTAGTTTATCTTGTTAAATTCTTCTGTTGAACAAACCAATATTACATTTACATATACTGAAAAGCAAGCATTCTTTTGCTTCTTATCTCCTCCCTCCTTTCTTCCTGTTTTTCCCCTCCTCCATCTCAGCTCCCACTTGCTGTTTAGAGGCAGCAAGGTGGAGCAGTGGATAGAGCACTGGGCCTGGAGTCAGGAAGATGAATCTTCCTGAGTTCAAATCTGGTCTCAGATACTTACCAGCAGTGTGATCCTGGGCAAGTGACTTAATCCTGTTTGCCTCAGTTTCCTCACCTGTCAAATGAGCTGGAGAAAGAAGTGGCAAACCACTGTAGGGTCTTTGCCAAGGAAACCGCAAACAGAGTGACAAAGAGTTGGACCTACTGAAATGACTGAACAACAATAATTGCCAATGCTTTAATGTATAGTTTTACTGAATCACTCTAGGAACCAAAATTATCACATTGCTCCCTCCTCTTGCGCCCCCCTTCTCCCCAGTGTCTCCTTAACCCATCCCTAAACACTGGCTTGGGGCATGGAAAATATTTCTCCTTGACAGGTTTACTGTTTAACATATATCTATTTAAAAGAGTTCTGCTTTGATGGGCACACCCTCTCTGGTCTCTCTCCAAGAATTCGAGCTCCATATGGACTGAAGGTCATATTAAATTTATAATGAATTTCCTATTCTGTACAACGTTTCTACAAAGATTCTCTCTTGTCACTGACAAATAGGCTGCAGAACAAGAAAATGATACCAACGTGTCAGGTATGGGCTGAGAACCATGTGCCTATGTCAGAGAAAGAGATCACGCATCAGAGGTTACCACCAAGGCTTTCAATTTGAAAAGGTTTCTTCCCTTGAAGTAGCCTAAACACTCACATACTCTATTTGGCATTTTCTTTTGGTTCATAAATATTCCTCATAATCAGTTTGGGCACTTACGTAATTGTAAATCATAGTCATATACATATGATGAAAATTAACTTTTTATCACACTTTGTAGAATGGAATTTAGGAAAAAAAAAAGTGCCAGGAGTGACCACTTCATAGAAGGCAAAAAGATAGGACTGATCCTACTGGGTTAAAAAATGACAATGTTAGCAAGAAGGATAGAATCACTCCCAACACAGATGCAGTCAGTTAGTCAATAAGCCTCTATTAAACATCTGCTATGTGCCAGTCACTATGCTAAGCACTGAGGATACAAAGAAATACAAAAGACAGTCTCTGCCCTCGAGGAGCTGCACCATATCAATGCCCAGATTCCGGATTTTTCTGTTTGGCTGAACAAATTTGCTACAATGCAAGCCAGCCATCTGTCTGTCTGTCTTTCTTTTTATAAGATGGAGGAAGTTTTGAAGCTGCTTCCTTGTGCAGGGGGCTTGCAACTGCAGGGAGAAATAGAGTTTGCAACACACATTTTCATCGCTTAGAAGGAAAGTTCCCTTTTACAGAGTGTAGAGAGTTGTTTGTATCCCTTGATTCAGGTTTCCTTTCCTGCCGTTCTGATTCTGACACTTGAACCCTTTGCTCCTATTTCCAACAAACCTGACCTTCATGTCTGTAGAGAGGGTGTCTACAATCAATTCCTTTCCTCACCGATTGCTTCCTGTCTTCAGGAGACGGCTGCTGGAAATGACTCGTCAATAAATAAACTTACAAATAGCACAGGCAACATATAGCTTGTTAATACTGAGAGCAGTAACCTTATTTCTCAGGGCACTTCTTACCTGGCTTTTGTGAGTCTTCCCTAGGACTTGAGAATCGAAGATCCGGAGAACCAACAGACACCCGAGTAGACTGTAGTGAATCACTCCTGGAGACTGCATGCTTCAGAAGAAACCAATTGGGGAAAGAAACTATTTGTACACTGTGAATAAGGAACCTAGAAAATGCTATTCCCATTTAACTAAGATAGCCCTTAACCCTGGTTGTAAAGGAAGAAGCAAAGCCAATGTGATTCACTTTGTCTAACATTTCAACCCTCTACTGGAATGAAGTGGGGTCATACTTGGGGCTATTGGTGACTGAAACCAGTCACCTGTGTCTTGTTAACATTCTTTCTTTCTCCCTTCTTCCTTCCCTCCTTCCTTCCTTCTTCCCTCCTTCCCTTCTTCTTTCTTTCTCTTTCTCTCTTTCTCTCTTTCTTTCTCTCTTTCTCTCTTTCTTTTCTCTCCTTTCTTTCTTTCTTTCTTTCTTTCTTTCTTTCTTTCTTTCTTTCTTTCTTTCTTTCTTTCTTTCTTTCTTTCTTTCCTTTCTGTCTTTCTTTCTCTCTCTCTCTTTCTTTCTTTCTTTCTCTCTTTCTTTCTCTCTTTCTCTTTCTTTCTCTCTTTCTTTCTCTCTTTCTCTCTTTTTTCTTCTTTCTCTCTTTCTCTCTTTCTCTCTTTCTCTCTTTCTCTCTTTCTCTCTTTCTTTCTCTCTTTCTCTTGTTTTCTTTCTTTCTTTCTTTCCTTCTTTCTTTCTTTCTTTCTCTCTTTCTCTCTTTCTTTCTCTTTCTTTCTCTCTTTCTCTCTTTCTTTTCTCTCCTTTCTTTCTTTCTTTCTCTTTCTTTCTCTCTTTCTCTCTTTCTTTCTCTCTTTCTCTTGTCTTCTTTCTTTCTCTTTCTCTTGTCTTCTTTCTTTCTTTCTTTCTTTCTTTCTTTCTTTCTTTCTTTCTTTCTTTCTTTCTTTCTCTCTCTCTCTCTCTCTCTCTCTCTCTCTTTTTCTTTCTTTCTTTCTTTCTTTCTTTCTTTCTTTCTTTCTTTCTTTCTTTCTTTCTTTCTTTCTTTCTTTCTTTCCTTTTTCTTCTCCTGAACTTGTAGACCTTCATATTCTCCCAAGTTCATTCTAGACCATAATCTTTAAAAAACAGCTACATGCTTATTTTTCTCTTACACTCCATTTGTATCTATAAGCAAGGGAAAGGGTGGGGGGAAGCCCCACTGGCCTATAGGAAGGTATTAATCTACTTAACATTTCTAAGTACATCATCCAAAGGATTTTGTTTTTTTAATCTTACATATGCTCAGCAGAGTTACTGGCAAAAACTGTACATTTTCTTCATTTCATCCTTTCAACATCAAATACTGAGCAGCCAAAATTGGATCAGACTTCAAAGCTGGCTGTGTGCTCCAAGTCACAGAGCGACTCCCCCATTTCACATATTGAATTCGAGCAGGATATCAAAGTGCTACCAGAGAACCTCGGGTCCTCACTCAGAAAGAGGCTCTAACATCTGTAGAAAGTGAAGTGCGCAGACAAATCACCTCAGGGAGCAGCTCGCATTTATTCTCAGCAGCAAATTTCCAGCCTTTTGATTCTTGTGTTCACTGTACCTCCCTGTCTTTCTGCTGAACTAGAGTTCTTTAGTAAGCTGGCTTTTTTGTCTCAAAGACTTCAAAACCTCACTAACAGTTTCATGTGGGGATAGCTGGACTGAATAGATAGATCCAGGCATCCTTCAGACCAGTCTCTGAAATGAGACTCCCCTGACTTGGGGCATCCAAACTTTCAGTTACCTTGTTTATTTGCAGGGGGAGAACATCAGACTCCTTGGGAGAGCTCTGGGCAAGCTGTTGCCTAAAAATAACAGTTAAAATTTTTTTTCTTTTAATGAAAGAAGCTTTGAATTGATTGTTTTCCCTCCCTCACCAAAAATTCATCAGAGAACACAGTTTTATTAAGTTCACATGTTGCTTTGTCCTTTCCCTTCTCCCCCCACCCCTACCCCCTGATCAAAAGGATATGATCAGCTTCAATTAGGCATATCCCAATAACAGTTCTTAAATATTACAGTGCAGCAACAGCCAGCTCTGGGATTCCAACAACAGAACAAAACCAACTGCAGTATTTACAACTGTGAGATAGAACAATTCCAGCGAGCACGTCTGCCTGATGAGATCACCCCACACAGAACTGAGCGAGCTGAAGCAACTTTAAAGTCTAGTTAGTCTGACCATCTTATTGTTGTTGTTCAGTTGTTTCAGTCATGTTCCAATCTTTATGACCCCTTTTAGGGTTTTCTTGGCAAAGGTATGGGAGTGGTTTGTCATTTCCTTCTCCAGCTTATTTTACAGACAAGGAAACTGAGGCAAACAAGGTTGAGTGACTTGCCCAGGATCACACAGATCCTAAGTGTCTGAATCCAAATTTGAACACAGGTCTTCCCGGCGCTCTACCCCCTGTGCCACTTAGCTGCCCTTAGTCTAACCATATTATTTTGTAAATAAGGAAGCTGAGGTCCAGAGGTAAAGGGACCCACTTACTATGTAGTTTAGTTGTAATTTGAGCTCTTTGAAGGTAGGAACACTTTCATTTTTCTCTTGTATTCACCTAACCTAGTGGCTGGCACTTAGTAGGTGCTTTAAAAATGCTTGTTGGATGAATTAATGAAGGGGTTCAATATATCTCCACTTTAATATCCATGAACTTTAAAATTGAGACAATAATACCTATAGCACATACTTCATAGGATCATTGTGAGGTTCAAATGAGAGGTCTGTAAGCCAATTTATAGTAATACTAGCTAGCATCCTATGATAATTGGAGATTTGCAAAGTACTTTACACATCTTATCTCATTCAATCCACACAACAACCATAGGAGGTAAATTGTACATTTTACAGATGAGGAAACCGAGACAGGCAGTGGCCAATTAACTTGCCAGTAAATGTCTGAAGCCAGATTTGAGCTCAAATCTTCCTGTCTCCAGGTCCTGCATTCTAGCCCTGTGCCATCTAGCTTCCTCATTTACAAATCTCAAAGTACTATGTAAGTTAAAAGCACTATAAAAGTAGGACCAGGAGTTGAGTGACTCTGACTATGTGCTGATCTTGACATATAGCTGTCACTGTTATTACTGGGCTGGAGTTATAATAATCTCCTACAGAGGAGGCAGAGCAATATGGCAACAAGAGGTTACAGAGTAGTGGAGATCATCCTGGAGCAGGAAGCAGGGGTTCTAGGCTTCTCTCCATTACAATTGTGCCTTTGGCTTGACCATTTCATCCCTCTAGACCTTTCTCATTTTCCTCATCTATTTAATGATGACATTGGACTAGATGCTCTCTGAGGTTTCTTCCAGCTCTATGATGCTATGCCTCAGTTATCTATGGTCTTTACTCAAACTGAATACACAAAAAAAGCATTGAGGTATGGTGTAAATAATGCTGGACTTGCAGTCAGAAGACTTGAGTTTGGGGCTTATCGCTTAATTGCTGTTGTAACCCTTTAAACTTTCAGAGGCTCAGTTTCCTCATCTGTACAATAGGGATAATAAGATGTCCACAGTTTTACACAGTTGTTGTGAAGATCAAATGTATCAATGTCTGCAAAACTCTTTGTATATGTAAATCTTGAAGTTGACTTTTGACTTTTGGAGACATTATTACCTTTCTAGTCTTCTGCCCAACTTTGTGACCCAGTGACACTTGGCTCCTTGTGGTTCCCCACACGAGATACTCCATCTCCTGATTCTAAGCATTTTGACTGGCTCTCCCCATGCCTGGAATTCTCTCCCTCCTCATCTCCATTCCCTAGCTTCCTTTAAGCCCCAGTTAAAATCACGCCTTCTGTAAAAACTTTTCCTGACCCTCTTTAATGCTAGTGCCTTTCCTCTGTTAATTATGTATATTTTATCCTGCTTATATTTTGTTTGTACATAGTTGTCTGCATGTTGCTGTCTTATTTGTTTGTTTATTTAATGTGGGGTTTTTTCTCTTCCATTAGACTGTAAGCTCCTTAAAGAGCAGGAATCAGTTTGTTGCCTTTCTTTAAATCCCCAGCACTTTTCATCGTGCCTAGCACACAGTAGGTGCTTCATAAATGCTTATTGTCCTGATATGACATTAACTTGGACATCCATCTGTTTATGGAAGCATCTAAGCAACACAGCTGTGTTTGGTGATGTGTTAGGGTCTTTCAAAGAATATCAGAATATTACAGTATATCTGGGTGAACCTTCAAATTGTGGATATGCCACATGGTGTAACAGATATATCCTTCTTGTGAATCTTGGGCTTTTGGGGCTCTGGGACCTTACTCTATAGCCCCTAAAGTTCAAGACCAAATACAAGAATAATAGGCCTTATGATGCTTGAGTTTCCCTGGGAGGTCTGCTCTAGTCCCAAGACAGCCTTGAGGATATAAAGGGCCATCAGAGAGACAGGTTGATTCCGGCCCCTCCAGGGGTCCTGAGAGGATTTAGAGGCAAAGTAGAGAAGCTAGTTTGGTCCAGGAGCTATGCTCTTATCTTCCTTCCCCGACCCCGCCTCCCCACCTTTACCCTACTCAGTTTGAACATTTGAAAAGTCCTCTAACTGACATGGGCTCATAGGGACCGAACGGACAGATGACAACCCTTATGCTCTCCCACTGGGAAATGTCACTTCAGTTTCCTCTCCTCCACACTCAAACCCTTAGGAATAATCCATCCTGCCAAATTTTGTTTTGCCTTAAACAGTGATCACACAAGTTAATTCTCTTCCAAAGTTGAAGTGAATCCTAATTCCCTGCCAGTGACTTCACCAGGCATGCTGATGTCTGTTTCATGGTAGGGAGAATTGAGGGGAAGTTGTAAGGGAAAGATAATCATCAGTTTCTTTGAATAAGAATACAGCAGTATCATTGAGCCTTAAGTCTGCAAATAAGGTCCCTTCAGCTATTCCCATGTTCTCAGAAGCCCCAGAATTTCCAGTTACCATGGATGCCTGTGGTTACACATGGGCAGTTGTGTGTCTGTGATTGCATCACTGGGTTATAGTAAAGGCTCGTGCTAAATGATAAAATGAAGAATCTACAAATCAAGTTACCCACAAGCCTTAGTCATTTAATAGTCTTCTCTTGTTTGTTTTAGAGAATGGTGTCTTTTCAGAAATTCTAACTTTTGGCTCACTTAAATGTTGAGAATGCTTCACTCACCACATGCTCTGAAATTCAATGAAACTACACTACACACACACACACACACACACACACACACACACACACACCTTATTCTTTCTATTGAAATATCTACCCCACTGTTATTTTGTTATGGGGAAGAGAGGCATCCTGAGGAGAAGAAGAGGCTGAGAATGTCTTAGGAGCTCTCTCCTTTTTGTCTTCAGGGGTGAGGGGGACTATACTGAAGACAGGCAAAGCTTATCGGCTTTACCATGGAGTCAAGCTGGTTCTTAGCTTTGAAAGGACTCAGCTTTGTCAATTCACTTAGGGGGTAATCAGGCTCCAGGAAAGTGATTCATAGGGCTTGACTTAAAAGCCAGAAGGCCAGGGCAGTAAGCTCTCCTTTTAAAATCACCATTGTGCAGATGACTCCCAACTTTCATAGGAACATATTTTTAAGCTGGAAGAGACCTTAGGGACCATCTGGTCCAAACCTCTCATTTTACACATGAGGAAACTGAGTCTCAGAGAGGTGAAATGACTTACCCATAGTTACACAGATAATAAGTAAAAGGGGTGAGATATAAACCCTGGTCTTTAGGCTCTAAAACCAATGTTCTTTTCCGTTGTCACAACTCTATGTTATCCTCTGAGCTCCAGCTATAAAATTCTTTTATATATAATTTATTTTATTTTTGATTCATGGAATAAAACAAGCATATCCATAACATAATATAACAAAAACTGCCCGCTGAGGGAATCTCCATCATGGTATCATAAAGGCATCTCAAACTCAATAGTCCAAAATTGAATTCATATTTCCCCCAACACTGCTCTTCTCCCTCAATTTTTTATTTCTGTCTTCTCGGATCTTGGAGTCATCTTCCACTCTCCTATTTTTCACTCTGCCCTACCCCAAACCAATGAGTGGCCAAGTCCTGTAGATTATATCTTCACAGAATCATAGAATCTCATGGATTGGAAGGGTTGGAAGGAATCTCAAAGGACCTCTAGTCCAATCAACCCTTGCACCAGATATTGGACATGTGGTCATTCTGTCTTTCTTTGAAGGCTACAGGTATGGTGAGGGGGAAGCCCGATCTAGAAGAGGAAGCCCATTTCACTCCTGGACAATTCTGTTGGGAAGTTTTTCCTCTTTATATCAAGCCTAAATTTGCTTCTTTGCCACTTTTACCCATTGCTCCCAGTTCTTCTCTCTGAACTCAAACAGAACAATTATAATCCTTCTTCCATGTGGTTGCCCTTCAAGTTTTTAAAGAGAGCTATCTTATTCTATCCTAAATGTTGACTTCTCTGGGGCTAAGGGTTCTCTGTTTTTTCCATCAATCTTCATAAAGCATGAACTTAAGACGTATCACTATCCTCGTTATTCCCCATTGTGTACCAACCAACTTATCCATAATTCCTAAAATGTGAAACCATGAACTAAACAAAAAAACACTAGATATAATCTGACCAGTGTGAAGTATAGCAGGATTGTCATCTCCCTTGTCTTTGTTACTTAGGGAGACATTTGGGTACAGTGGAAAGAGCATTGGCTTTGAAGCCAGACAACTTGGGTTTGAATTCCACCTTGGCCACTCAGACAAGTCACTTAAACTCTTCAGGCCTCAGTTTCCTCATCTGGAAAATGAGAGAGCTGCAAAAGATAAGCTCCAAGGTCCTTTCCTGTTCTAGATCTAGACCCAGTGCTTCTCTTAAAGTAACCTAAGATCACATCAGCATATTCTGCTATCATATCACACTTAATTTATGTTGAGCTTGAAGTTAACTATAAAACTCCAAGAACTTTTTTTTAGATGAAGTGTTAACTACAACTCTTCCATCTTGTACTTGTGAACTTGAATTTTTGAACCCCAGTATAAGACTTTAAAATTTATCCCCACTAAATTTTATCTTATTAGGTCTCGCCCAGTGGGTTTTTTTTTCTTTTTGATCTTTCTCAATGTTGATATCCAATGTGTTAACAATCTTTCCCAATTGTGTTACAGGCAAATTGGATAAGTATGGCATCTATGCCTTTAGTGAAGTCACTGATAAAAATATTAAAACAGGATAGGGCCAAATAGAGTTCTCTATTCTCTAGAGTGCTCCTCCAGAGATCTCTTTCCAAGCTGACATTAAACCACTAAAGACCATTCTTTGGGCCAAGTCATTCAACCATATCTTAACCTTTCTAAGTATATTAACACTTCTAATGTAATTATCATTTCTCCATCTTTCCTACAAAGATGGCATCTAGTCCCATCAACAAGCATTTGTGAACTTCTTACTATATAAAAGCATCATGTTAAATACTGAGGATACAGTGACCAAACACCCTAAGTTTTGTCAAAAGCTTTGCTAAAATATAGGTAAACAGTATCTCTGGAATTCCCCTGATCACCCAGTCTAGTAACTCAGTCAAAACAGGAAATGAGGCTTACCTTGTGTAACCCATTCTTGCTGGCTCTTTGTGATCACTATTCTTTCTGGATGCTCCCTAGCCATCCCTTAAGAAAAACTTTCATGGTATTTCTTGTATCTTTCCTCTCCTTTCCATTTCCATTGCAATCAATAAGATCCAGGCTATCATCACTTTTCTTCTGGACTAGTGTAATAGTTTCTTAATTGGTCTTCCTGGATCTAATTTATAACTCTATTATTGTCTTCCACAGTACAACCCTATGCATATTCAAATAACTCTGAGGTATCAATTCATACCTATCAGATTGGCAATGTTGACAAAGAAGGAAAATAATAAATGCTAACAAGTCTGGGGAAAAACAGGTATGTTAATGAATTTTGGTGGACATGTGAATTGGTTTAGCCATACTAGGAAGCAATTTGGAACTATGCCCCCCAAATTATTAAACTATTAGGCCCTTTGGCCTAGCAATACCATAACGAGGTTTCTAAATGCCCTCCCCCATCCCTGGAAAGAAATCAAAGAAAGAGGAAAAGGATCCATGTATGCAAAAACATTTATAATAGCATTTTTAAATGAAGGCTAAGAACTGGAAACTGAAGGGGTACTCATCAATTGGGGAATGGCTGGACAAATTACAGCATATAAAAATGATGGGATACTATTATCCTGTAAGAAATAATGAAAGGGATGGTTTCAGAGAAACCTGTATGAACTGAGGTAGAGCGAAGTGAACAGAACCAGGAGAATAATTTAGCAATAATAATAATATGCTAAAAACAAGCAACTTCAAAAGAGTTAAGAACCAACTATAATTTCAGAGGAGTCATGAAGAAAGATATTCCCTGCCCCCTTAGAGAAGTAACAGACTCAGCACAGAGTGAGAGATGCATTTTTTTGGACATGGTTAATGTGGAATTTATTTTACTTGACTATACATATCTGTTACAAGGGCTTTGTTTTCCTTTCTTTTTTTCCAATTGGTAGGGGAATGGAGAAGTAGGCAGGAGAGAAAATGAATTTTGGTAAATTGAAAAAAAAATTAAGGACCCAAATGGAGACCTCTATTCATATCATTCTTCTACTTGAAAACTTTGGATGGCATTTGAAGCTCTTCACAATCTTATTCCAATCTACAGGCTCTTAAATGTAGTCCATATTCCAGTTCAACCAAACTGCTTTCTACCTCACCCCCCATTCTTACCTTGTTTTCATCTGTCTCTATTTGCTAATAAATAATAATAACATAAGAATAATAAAACAAAAGATTTACAGCTGGATAAGACCTTAAAAGTCATTAAATTGGACCTTAAAAATCCAATACTTTAATTTTTAGAAGAGATGAGAGGGAGAGGATAAAAAATTAAATATTTTCCCAAGATCATATAGGTGCAAGTAATGATGCAGAAATTTTAACTCAGGTCCTTATTTCAAACCCAATGCTTTTTCAATTTTTTTGTTCAGTGATGACTGATGTTTCATGACCCCATTTGGGATTTTCTTGGCAAAGATACTAGAAAGGTTCACCATTTCCTTCTCCAGCTCATTTTACAGATGAAGAAACTGAGGCAAACAGGGTTAAGTGACTTGCCCAGAGTCACACAGGTAGGGAATGTCTGAGGTCACATTTGAACTCGGGTCTTCTTGATTGTGGGCCTGGCACTCTATCCACTGCACCACCTCACTGTCTTTTTCAACTTTACCCCACTTCCTTTTTCTCAAGGCCCAGTTCAAGTGCCATATCTTCCATAAAGCTTTGTCCTGATCACCCACATGTCCCCAAGCTGGAAGTCAGTTCCCTCTCTTCAAACTTCTTATAGAACTCTGCCTGGACCTTCCCTTCTTCAATCAATATGCTCTTCCTTCTATCCTAGTTACCCGTGCACATGCCATTTTCCTATTAGATTATAATTCACTGAGATCAGAATCTATGTCAATATCCATTTCGGTATCTATGATGCCCATCATGCTACCTCACACAGTGAATGCTTAACATATGTGATCTCATGCAGATTACCTTCTTTCTTTCAGTACTTAGAATTTCTAAAATCATGGTTTATGCATGAAGCAGCAAATATAACAAGTACAGCTGGAAAAGCACTGGCTCTGGAATCAGAAGACTGAGGCCAAATTCTACCTATGATACACAGTAGCTGTGTGGCCTTGGGCAATTCTAACTTTTCTGGGCCTCAGTTTCCTCACCTGCAAAATGAGGAGGTTGGACCAAGATGGTCTTTGAGGTCCCTTCTAGTTCTAAAAGTAAAATTCTATAAAGCAAAGGTAACAGCTTTGAGAGAAAAGAACTCATATACAATTTACAATGTAGGAGGGATTGTAGCTAATCTCATGTTGTTGTTGTTTTTGTTGACCTCACTTAAAGTCTGTCACTTGCTGATCCCTTCTTTCTACTTGGAGGTGTAGCTAATTTAGGGGCATCTGGGGGTGCAGTGGACAGAGCTCCAGGCCTAGTCAGGAGTTCAAATCTGGCCTCAGACACTTACTAGCTGTGTGACCCTGGGCAAGTTACTTAGCCCTGTTTGCCTCAGTTTCCTCATCTATAAAATGAGCTGGAGAAGAAAATGGCAAGCCACTCCAGGATCTTTGCCAAGAAAACCCCAAATGGGGTCATAAAGAGTCAGACATGACTGAAACCATTTAATAAAAGCTAACTTATGAAACCTGTAGCTTCTCTCTACTTTTCACGGGGTCACCATATCCAATAAAAAAGGGGCTTCATCTCAATTCCTTTGCACTCATGCACCTCAGACAAAATTCAATGATTTGGGTCCCAGAAACAGCAACCAACTCACCATAATACAAGAGATAGGCCCAGATCAGGATATAATTAGAGCAAGGGAGAACTATTTGGACCCTAGGGAGGGTGATTTAGAATAAGAAAAACTACTCAACTTTGAGATTAGCTGTTTTCACAAGGAGTGACAATGTAAAACAAATAATCTTCCAAAAGGTTGAATTAAATTTAATGGATGACAGAACTATGAGAGGCTAATAAGAGAAATTGGTGGGGAGACTCTAAATTTTTGAGATTAAACAAAGATAACAACCATGCCTTTCCATACAATTTTTAGTGTTGCTGCCAGAGACAAAATACGGCTTTGAACCGATCTAATATTCAGTCTTAATAATTATTGGTCTGACCCAATATTCATTTGTTCATTCATTCATTCATTCATTCATTCATTCATTCATTCATTCAGTGCAATCCCTGTCCTCATGAACCTTAAAGTCAATCCTAATTCTTACATTCCTCTTTATGTTTTTACATAGAATCTGTACATTTGGACTATCTGATGTAATGGCATAAATGCAGTATGAAACAGTTCCAAAATTTCTCAGCATCATTAGTATGTAAATCACATACACATATTTGCATAAGGTGGGTATTTTATATTTTTCTCACACATTATCTTTTGAATGTCTTTGAAGATAGGGATTGGGGAATAGTAATGGAAAATGTTTTGAGGAAAACACAAGTTGAGCCTAAATGTATCAGAAGAGTATAAGCTGATGCATAATTTATGAGACATTATACAGCTAATGTTCCTGAGTAAATAAATTTTGCTTGATGATATTGATATTTTCCACTGTTTATCACTGCACCAATCGCTTGAACAATAAACAGCTATTTTTTAGCATCCACTACGCCGTGCCCAGCACCTTGTTAGACACCAGAGGAGACAGTATAAGACATATCACTGTTCTCAAGTTGTCTGCTTTCTTTTTGGCGAGACAAAAAGCAATTCTAGAACAATCAAGGTCTTCACTGTGGGGTTGGGGATGGCGCTGACTATGAGGGACAAGAGTGTGGGGAGTGATCAGTATTATGTTATGTTATTAGGTAAAGGTTTTTTAGAGGGGCTGAGATAAGTAGCCCCAGTTTAGTTTTATCTTACTTTTTTTCTGAACTGTGTTCAAGACTAGTTATATGAGGCTCTACAGAGTGAATGGTATCATAGAAGAGGTATTAGAAGAGGAATCAGGAGAACTTGGTTTTAGTCACCCCTTTCTCCCCCTGGCATTATGTTATATGTCATTGTGTCATTTCAGTTGTGTTTGACACTTTATGACCCCATTTGGGGTTTTCTTGGCAAAGATACTGACTGGAGTGGTTTGCCACTTATCAAGTGCCTAGCATTTGCCTGATACTGTGCTAGGTTCTAGGAACAGAAAGCCCAAAATCAAAATAGCCTTTGCCCTGAAGGAGCTTTCATTTGTTTGTGTTTGTTTGTTTGTTTATTTGCTTATTCATTCATTCATTTATTTATTTTGGTGAGGCAATTGGGGTTAAGTTACTTGTCCAGAGGCACACAGCTGGTAAATATTATGTGTCTAAGGCCAGATTTGAACTCAGGTCCTCTTGACCCCAGGGCTAGTGCTCTATCCACTGCACCACCTAGCTGCCCTCCTTTTTTTTTTTAAACACTTTTATTAAAAAAGGCTGTACCTTTTATTATCATTATTATTATTATCATTATTAATATCATTATTATTACTATTTTGGCTAGGCAATGGGGTTAAATGACTTGCCCAGGGTCACACAGCTAGTAAGTATCTAGTGTCTGAGGCCAGATTTGAACTCAGGTCCTCCTGACTCCAGGGCTGGTGCTCTATCCACTGCACCACCTAGCTGCCCTTAAGGAGCTTTTTTTTTTCAAACTAGGAAAGACAAAATATACTAAGAATATATGAAATATCTCCAAATTCAATTAAGCAAGCCATCAACAAGCATTTATGTGCAAGGCATTGTGCTAACCATTGGAGATACAAAGACAAAGATGAAAGTCACTGATGGATAAGGCAAATAGGGTTAAGTGACTTGCCCAGGGTCACACAGCTAGTAAATGTTGAGACCAGAGTTAAACTCAGGTCTTCCTGACTCCAGGTCCAGTACTCTGTCTACTACACCACCTACCTGTCCTACATTTTTTTTGTATGATCATGTATTTTGCATTTTGTATGGTCTTAAGCAAATCACTTAACCTTCTAGATCTCAGTTTCCTCATTGGGGGAAATGGACTTAATGTTCCCTCAGGTCCTTAAAACTCTTATGTTCAATGACTTTCTGCTATTCACTCATCAACATAATAAGCTGTGTCATATAATGCTAGAACACTAGTCAGAAGGTCTGATTTTGAATTCTCACCCTAACATTTAGTACCTATGTGTCTTTAGGTGAGTCATTTTCCCTCTCTGGACCTCAGTTTTATCATCTGTAAAATGAGGATTATTATACCAAAAGTTCTAGAGGTATAATAACCTATATAATATGTAGTAATATTGATTATTATACCTATAGTTGGTAGAGGGAACTTCCTCACCAGGGAGCTCCTTACAACAAGAAATCACAAGTCTATGTGCACACACAAACACATACACACACACACACATACACAAATACCTATAGCACCTACCCCATGAGATTATCATGAAGGTCAAATGAGAAAAGATTATACATTCTTGTCAATGTCAATGCTACACAAATGGTCAGAGAGAGTTGGGATAATCCATTCTTAATCTCTACTGTTATCATCATATGTTGATGAAGCCAATTAAATTTCTCCATGAACTGCATTTTGGAGACAATTTTAACCTTAATGATAGAGTAGGGGAGGCTGATCAGAGGGGATCCCAATTTTGTTTTCTCTGTTTACATTTGGAATGCCATGACTTTTCTCATTGTTCTGCTCATCAGAGTTTCCACTGCAAGTTTTTTAAATTATTTTCCAAATTGATAAAAAAAATTCCAAATTCCTGAAGCAGTTGTACCAATAACCAGTCTCTGTACACAAATATGTAGGTGTTTACCTTCTTCCCCAAAGCAAATGACCACAAAGGGGTGGTGAAGCCTTAAAATTTGTTCTCAGATTTTCTAGGTTGGCATAAATGAGAGAGGAGAAAACATTTTTTTTTAAATCAGTACTATTAAGAAAGATTACAACAGGGGAGAAAAGAAATGGGAAAGTTTGGACACCATAGATTTTGGCAACTACTAATTTTTCACTGGTTCCAGATAAGCAAAATGTCTGCTAATCTTTGAATTCACAGCACATTTTAACCAGCATCTATTATGTACAAGGGTATGTGCTAGGCCCTAGGGACCAGAAAAACTAAACAATCCCTGACCTCAAGGAGCTTACATTATTCTGCGGAATACAATGGGTTCACAGATAAGTGGACAGCTAGGTGGCACAGAGCATAGAGTGCCAGGCCTAGAGGCCTAGAGTCAGGAAGACAGTTCAAATCAGGCCTCAGAGACTTACTAGCTGTGTGACCCTGGACAAGTCACTTAACCCTGTTTGCCTCAGTTCCTCATCTATAAAATCAGCTCGGGGAGGAAATGACAAACCTCTCTAGTCTGTTTGCCAAGAAAACCCCAAATGGGGTCACAAAGAGTCAGACATGACTGGAAAAAATGACTGAACTGATAGAGATAAGTAAATACAAGTTGTGTAGACTTGATCCTTCTCAAATTCTGGGCATACATTGAAAAATATTGTCCTGATCCCTTTGCAACAAATGATAATCAAACCCCACCTTTAGGTCATAAAATCCTGCCTTAAAGGGATTTTGAGAAACTAACCATCTGTACCACGGTTCCCATGTAACTCACCGTCCACAGAATGTTGCTTTTCCTAATGGCCAGTTTGAACGGGTACTCCTCTAATTGGAGCCTCAAGCCATTTGAGTTGAAAGCAAGTTATATTCAAATATATATATAGCTATTTATGAGTTTGCCCAAAGATAGTATAGCTGCTTTAAGATCTAGAAGACATCTCTCAAGGATGTAATTATAAACAGGGCTAGAAACAGATAATAAATATTTCATAAAGCAGTTGCTCCAAGTTAGTATTTTACACATATCTATGTCTACACAGACATATTCATACACACACTAGCTCCCACAAATCCCACTGGGGCTTCTATTTGACAGTATTTGTTTGACTCAGGATTACTCCCCTTCCCCATAAGCCCATGCATTCTTAATTTTCCAGCTATTTTTAAAAAATCTCATTTCTATTTTGTATTCTTCTCTACCTCCTTAATTCAATCTTTATCTCTGAAGGCCACAATTATTGCTGAAGACTCAGCTAGAAATAGGGAACCTTTCTTCCATAAAGTACTCTTGACTCATGGGGGAGAAATCTGTTTTACTCATTCGTGGCCTGCAAATTACAACCACCATAACTTTGTCTGTGTGTTCTTTGGTGTTTAAAAAAGCCAGACATTTCCAGTGCTCACAGAACCACAGAATCTGAGTTGGAAGGGCTTTCAGGGGCTGTTTAGTACAAGTAGTTCAGGTCAGTCGTAACAATTACAATAGCCTCTGTATGGATCTACCTGTCTCCAGTCTCCAGTCTCTCCCCTCTCTCATCCATTCTTTTCTCAGTTGTCAAATTTATTTTCTCATAGCACTTATCTGACCACGTCACTCCTCTGCTCATGAAGGTCAGGGGGCTCCCTATGGTCTCTAGGATAAAATACAAACGTCTCTGACATTTAAAACTCTTTTTAATCTGGTTCCAATTTATTTTCCTAGACTAATTTCACATTACTCCCTCTAATATATGACATTTGACCTCCCACCTCCATGTCTTTGCAAAGGCTGGTCCTCATGCCTAGAGTGCTCTTCCTCCTCACATCTACCTCTTGGAATCTTTACCCATGTTCAAGACTTGGTTTAAGTGCTACCTCCTACTCAAGGCTTTTCCTACTTCCACCAAATGTTATCAATTCTCCATCCCCAAATTACTTAATTGTAATTAGGCATGTCAGTGACTTTCACCTTTGTCTTTGTATCTTCAATGGTTAGCATGATGCCTTGCGAATAATAAATGCTTGTTGATGGTTTGCGTGATAGAATTTGGAGATATTTTATATTTTCCTAGTACACTTTGTCTTTCCTAGTTAAAAAAACAAAAGCTCCTTGAGGGCAGAGGCCATTTTCATTTTTGGCTTTCTATTCCTAGAGCCTAGCAGTGTCAGGCATATACTAGGCACCTGATAAATGCTTCCTGGATTTAACTGAACCAGTATATGAACAAGAATTCCCTCAATAATATACACAAAAGCTAGTCATACTGTTGTTGCCTGAAAACCTCCATTGAGTGGAACCCCCTACTTCCTTTAGGCAGTATATTTCACTTTGAGAAAGCTCTAGTGGTTAGGAAGTTTTCCCTTACATTAAATCCAAATTCTTTTCTTCATAATTTCCCATTCCTTTAACCATAGTCACAGTAAAGCCCTTCACCATACCAGTTGTCCTCCATAAGAAGCCCTACAGATTGTCAAGTTGTTGTTGTGGTTGCTGTTGGGTTGTTTCCGGTACGATCAACTCTTCGTGATCTCATTTGGGGTTTTCTTGGCAGAGATACTGCAGTCGTTTGCCATTTCCTTCTCCAGCTTATTTGGCAGTTGAGAAAACTGAGGCAAACAGGGTTAAGTGACTTGCCCAGGGTCACACAGCTAGGAAGTGTCTGAGTCTGGATTTGAATTCATGAAGATGAGTCTCTTCCTGATTCCAAGCCCAGTGCTCTATCCAATGTACCACCTAGTCAATGTCATTCCTAAATTGTGCCAACCAGAAATGAATATATATCATTGATATAAGATTGAATTTGGATAAATAAATGATTTTGGCAAACACTAAGATTATGCCCTTGACTACCATGTTAAATTTGAAATATACTTGAAAAATCCCCATGTGGTTCAGAGAAAAGATTTATGGTTTCATTCAGAAGTCTCTTTTTTATTTTTATTTTTTGGTTCTTCTTCGTATATGAAAGCATTCATGTATATTAACATATGCCAAGTTCAAAATAACAAAAAGGTGAAAAAATTTAAAGACTATGTCTCTTTACATTAGTATCTAATCTGGTGGCAGAGGTTACCAGATTAATTATGTTAAGCATGCAAGGCCTTGACAGCTCTCAATAGCCTTCAGAATATTCTTTGGATAACTGAAGCCTTCCAACATGCCTTAGGTTGTCAGTTCTACAGAACAGGGATTCCATATTCGATCTATAACAAACAGAGAACTTTACACAGGCAAAATGATAAACAACTCTTTGCACCATTGATTCCATTTACTCAAAAGCACATTACAAATTGGATGATCTTAGATAAATCATTTTACCATTCCATAATGTAGAGACAATTAACGCTTGTCTAACAGGGTTCTGGTGAAATTCATATGAGATGATAAATATAAAAGTGGTCTTTCAGGTTAAGAATGTTAAAATATAAGGTGATTATAATTATCCTTTTTAATAATTCATTTCTAACAGGTAGTTCTCAGATGAAGAAATTAAAGCCATCTAAAGTCATATGGAAAAAATACTCTAAAACACTATTGATTAGAAAAATGCAAATCAAAACAACTCTGAGGTTCCATATCACACCTATCAGATTGGCTAACATGACAAAATAGGAAAATGATAAATGGTGGAGAAAATGTGGGAAAATTGGAACACTAATGCATTGTTAGTGGAGTTGTGAAATGATCCAACTATTTTGGAGGGCAATTTGGGACTATGGCCAAAGGTCTATAAAAAAGTGCATACCTTTTGACCCAGCAATAGCACTTCTAGGGCTATATCCCAGAAAGATCATACAAATGGGAAAAGGACCCACATGTACAAAAATATTCATAGCAGCTCTTTTTGTGATGGCAAAGAATTGGAAATTGAGAGAATGCCCATCAACTGGGGAATGGCTGAACAAGTTGTGGTATCTGAATGTAATGAAATACTATTGTACTATAAGAAATGATGAACAGGCTGACCAGAAAAACCTGGAAAGACTTATATGGTCTGATGTTGAGTGAAGTGAGCAGAACCAGGAGAACGTTGTACACAATAACAGCCAGGTTGTGCAATGATTAATATTGATAAACTTAACCCTTCTCAGCAATACAAGGAGCTAAGACATCTCCAAAGGCCTTGTGATGGAAAATGCTATCAAAAAAGAAGAAAGAACTGTGGAGTTTGAACGCAGATCGAAGCATACTATTTGCTATTTTTTTCCTTCTGTTGTGTTTTGTTTCCTCTTTCTGGTGGTTCCTCCTATGGGTTCTAATTCTTACTTACAACATCACTAATGTGAAAATATGTTTAATAGGAATGTATATGTAGAGCCTATATCAGATTGCACACTGTCTTGGTGAGGGAGGCAGAGGGTGGGGGAGAAAAATTTAAAATTCAAAAGCGTATGGAGGTGATTGTTGATAATTCAAAATAAATTAATTTTAAAAATAAAATATATACAGAAAAAAACAAATAAATCTATTTGTGATTTTAGACTCTAACAAAAATGAATAAAAAATAAAAAAAAACAGTAATTGATTTCTATTAAACAAATGCCAGAGCACAGACCCTTTGGACCTGGGATAAAGTCTAAGGATTCCAATGACTCTGAGAAACTTCCTTTACAGGGTTTCCTCTGTTTCACTTTGGTAGACTCAGGAGGCAACCTCGGAACTGTATGGAAGAAAATTCTTTTCTCTGCATTTTAGCCACAAGACTTCCAGAAACAGTTTCTATCATTCAGGTTGAACTAATTCTAAACATTTTCTGCTTAGAGAGGTCAAAAGATGAGCCTTTGAAAATTTCTCTAACATAAGCCAATTTGGATTTGTAATTTATAATATCCTTGAATAATAGACAATATTCTACAATCAATATTGAACAAAGGTTCAGAGCTTAGATTAACAGTCTCAGTACAACAGTAACTTAAAATGTCTGCAAACTCTAAAGTTGTATGGTTCTCAAAGTCTGCTCTGAGGTCCCTGGGGTTCCCCAAGACACTTTTAGGGGGTTTTCAAGATTAAAACTATTTGCAAAATAATACTAAGAAGTTATTTGCCTATTAAAATACTCCTCCCTTTTCCAGCTACACATTTGTATGAGGTCATATTTTCTTTACATATTTCATTCAAAACAATATTAAGAGATATTGAATGAAGAAGCAGATATGAAAATCCAGCTGTCTTCTATTAAGGAATACATCAAAGAGATTTGCAAAACTATGTAAAAGAATTCTGTCCTTCTCACTAAATTCTTTTGTTTTGGAAAATTTAGGGGTTTTTTAATAAAAAAAAATATTATTTATATAAATATATAATGAGATTGTTATTTTTAAATGAGTAGGTAAATTTTTTAAAAAAAATTATCAGTTTTAATTTCTAATACAATAAATATTGATAAATATAGCCCACATAAACAAAAGCTCTTTGGGGTCTGCAATCATTTTTAAGCATGTAAAGGGATTCTGAGACCCAAAAGTTGGAGAGCATCTGCCCTAGAGATTTTCCTAAAATTATTTAATCCATCTTTGCTCACTTCTTCTAGGGATTCTTCTTTCCATCTGGTCCAAGGTAAATTTAAGAGACACTTTCATGAACTCTGGTTCTTAGCCTTTCAATAGTCTGGTGAAGCCAATTGACTCCTTTGCAAAATGATATCTTTAAATGCATAAACTAAAACATATAGGATTATAAAGGAAATCAAATCTATTGAAATAAAGATTGAATTTTTTCCATCCAAGCTCATGGACTTTCCTGAAATCTATCCACAGGGACCCTAGGTTAAGGATCCCTTTAGTAATTGAACTAATTAAAGACTTCTCTCCCATCTTTTTGTCTGATCATTACCCTAATCAGATTTAAGCAGAATGGAGAGAGGATACTAGCCATAAGTGGATCCATTAAGAGGTCTTTTACCTTGGTCAAGCAGGATGGCATCCTTATCTTCAAGGAAGACAAGGTTCCCTCCAGATCTTTTCATCTAGCTTCCTTAAAGAAAGTGGTTAGGCCTTTGGTAAAGGGCCAAAGAGGATTCAGTTCAGGGAGTTTTATCAGCAGCAGCTAGATGGTATAATGGATAGAGTGGGGGGCCTTGGAATCAATTAAACCTAAGTTAGAATCCCACTTCAGACACTGACCAGCTGTGTGACCCTGGGCAAGTTGCTTAACTGCTCCATTCCTCAATTTCCCTATTTGTAAAATGGAAATAATAATAGCACCTACTTCCCAAGATTGCTGTGAGGGTCAAATGGGTTAACACGAATAAAGTATTTTGCAAACCCTAAAGTGCTATACAAAAGCTAATTATGATGATGATGATGATGATGACAATATTAAGAAATACTGAGAAAGGTTTCTTATGCATGGGGTACCAAGTACTTTAGACTAAAATATTGTCCTAATATTACTTTGTGATAGGTAACTTAAAGAGGGAAGTGGGAGACGAGCTCAGTGGGTGATCATTATAGCTTTTATATACCTCAAAAGCTGTGTTTTAACATTGCTTTTGACTTTTAACATCTAGAACAACAAGGTCCACTTTTATTTCCTCTTTTTCAAGAAGGCTAAGAGGTACTTAAGTGGAATACATCTAATATGTGGCATTGAATGAAGATCAACAGAAGCACATTTTTGTGAATTTACAGAGAATGGGCAAGAATGTGGTGGGTGGGGATCAGGAGTCAGGCATGATACAAAGGAAACCCTGGTGCTAGAGATGACGTAGAAGTCAAGGAAATTGAGGTGGTCACTAATCTAAATGAAAAAATAAGAGTGTATCTCAGGGACCCAGACCAAAGTGGAAGTATAGTGTTTGTGTGTTCAGAGATTTTTCAGTCATATCGAACTCATCATGACCCCATTTGGGGTTTTCTTGGCAGAGATACTGGAGTGGTTTGCCATTTCCTTCTCCAGCTCATTTGACAGATGAGGAAACTGAGGCAAACAGGTAGTGTAAGTGAGTGTGTATTAAAGGGTTAAGAAGGGCAGACTTAAAAGTGATTTCCTGTAGGGAGAGAGTATGACATTGAGGATGAAAGCTCCAGAAAACTTGGGACCATAGGGAAAAATCAGAAGACAGGTGCCTTATAAATAGAATTAGGTTACCCCAGAGGTAAATGGACATTTATCTATGACCTATGGTTGTAAGATTTACTTTTTGCATTTTTTAGAGATGGGAAACAGTCTTTCTGCTTCCTTTCCTCACCTCCCCCCCCACACACACCACCTCCCCACTCTCTACCAAATCTGGCCTCAAAGGAATTTTATCTAGCCTGTTTAGCAGGTACTGTCCAACCTTACTACAAAGGTCAGAAAGAAATTGGGAAAGTAATTATTAATGTCACAGCAGCCAACACACTAGATTAGAGGAAGCAAAGACTTAATTCCATTCAGAGAAGAGTAGCAATTGAAAAACAGCTTTAGAAAAAGAGCAAACCACCTGAAAGGAAGAAATGACTCATAAAGTATCATGATGACTTGGCTTGTTTACCAAATATATATATTAAAATCCTCAGGTGAATTCAAGCTTACGAGGTTGAAAGAAAAGAGACCAGATTCTCTCCCACCTCCCTCCCCTCAAACATTCCAGCCTCTTCTTCCTGCAATATAATTCAAAACAAATAAACACACAGAAAAGGTACCAAGCTCATTTGATTTCTTTCTTTCTTTTAAAAAACAACAACCTGTAAGTGCTTGCATGGGCTCAGTAAAACATGATTGTTGTTCAGTGAGATGAATTCAAACAAGTGGCTTCATCTGGGCAGAAAGGGAAAGGAAGAGAAAGCAAATGAGGAAGCGACTGACCCTCTCAGGCAGAACAAAATAAAAATATAAGCCAGTGGGGGACTCCTCGTCAGACTGTAAATTCGGTAACTAAAGAAGATCTGCAGAGCCTTGGCCCTGTATGCAGCAATCAGCTTCAGCTCCATCCCGACGGAAGATGACCATGTGGCTCCTAAACCTAACAGCTGTCAGGCAGAACTCTGAAGATTAACCCATAGGGTGGTGTTGAACCATTTCCCATTAAGATATTTGCAAAGCAAACAAAAATGATAGCACCATTCTGAGCCCTGGGAAACAGCCAAAAGGGCTGGCTGTTCTTGTGGATACACACAGTTCTCTCGGGAGGATATGAGCCAGAGTGGAGGATGGCCCTTTCCCGCCTTTCGTCTCCAGGGTACGTTGATCTTAGACCATTAAAATCTTGGTATCAGGAACTGTTTATTATCTTATTTCCCAATCCCAGCAGTTGCTAGGATTTTGTTTACCCTGGAGCTCAACATTCTAGGTCTCTGCACAACAGTCAGTCATGCATTTAGTCAACAAACACTGATTAGATACCTACTATGTGCCAGGCACTGAGCTAGAGACTAGGAATACAAAACCAAAACTGGTCCCCTGTCCTCAAAGAATTTATATTCTTCTGGGGTGGAGAGACAAGAGGGAGAACATATGTGAAATAAATACAAGGTAATATTGGAGAAGAGGAAGGGCACTTCAAAAATGAAAATCCATTAGTTTTTGACTATCTAAGCTGCTAGTAAGTACCCTCTTTCACTGGAAAAAAATTAGCCCATGTTTATCTTGTTTATGAATATGCTATCTTCATGATTGATGATGTGATCCCTGAGGGTAAGGACTTTAATAAACGCTTGTTGACAGATTGATAGAATTTATAGTGCCTATAATTACTGATATACACAGTGCCTTAAAGTTTGCCAAACACTTTACATGCTGATTTTGCCTTTCTCTGTCTCCCCAACACTTAACACATTGCTTGGCACATAGTAGGTGCTTATTCAACGCTTGCCGACTTGACAAACATTAGGTTATTTGATTATCACAATAAGCTTGTGAGTTAAGTAATAATAATAATAATAACAACAACAATAATAATAACTAGCATTTATATTACAAATATTTTCTCATTTGATCCCCATAGCTACCCTGGGAGGTAGGTGCTATTATTATTTCCATTTTGCAGATGATAAAAATGAAGCACAGCATGTAAGTGACTTATCCAGGGTCATGCAGTTAGGAATGTAAGTATTATTATCTTCATTTTACAGACAAGGAATTTGAGGCTGGGAAAGCTTAAATAATTTGCTTAGGGTCATGCCTAGTGAGTGTCTAAAACTGGATTTGAGCCCAGGTTTTTCTGACTTAAATCCAGCACTTTATCCACTATGTCAGGCAGTGGTCTTTAAGGGGAACATAGCTTTATGTCCTTTTAAAGGCCTTTAGATGACTATGGCTTCTTGGGTTTTTTTTTTCTTTAATTGCTACTGGGCACTGTGACTACCAAGGCAAATTTACCCAGAGCAGTTAGCAGCAAAGTGCCATTGAGATTCACAAAACATCTCAGGCATTAATATGCAAATACTTCATTCTCATAACTAAGAAAAGACAATGGAACAAAGTTAATGATTTCCCATGACAAAGCCTGTAACTGCAATAGGAAATGACATAGAATTAACCTCCTCTCACTATGCATTTAAGAATATAATCTAAGCTTCTCCAGGAAGCAGAGACTTTAAACTGTCCGTAAGGAAATGCTCTTATTTAAAATTCATTTCCAGACAAACATGTTTTTTTTTCCTTCAACATTTCGACTTAAGCAAGTTTTTTCTTCTTAAATTTGCTAAAGTTGGACAGATAATACAGAGACAGATGATTTCTCTAAAGGGAAATGCTGATCTTGTGTTCAAAATACAGGGAAAGTCTAAGTTGGGACATAGCAGACTTTATTTAGACATACGGAATTCCTCTTAAGTTTGCATGTACAGAAAGTTTGGTGGAAAAAATGTGTTGGGGAAGGGATAGTTTTTAGCTTGTAAACAAACTTCAGTTTGACTGTTGGCACGCTAAACATGAGACCCTGGTTCAGTAACCAATGAGTGGACATAGTGCTTGAGGAGTTGAATTATGCCAATCTTGCCATTCTTGCTATAAATCAGAAGAAAGAAGGAATATCTAAATGGAAGGATGGTTGACAAGGTAGGGCTGGGCTGCAACCAGCTTATACCAGCTGGAGGGCCAGTTGTTAAAATTTCAGGGTGAGCATTTTCACCTCAGAAATTGGCAATGCTATAAACTAGGACTTGATTTGTTTTGTTGATTTCCTACACTTCATAAAGTGAAGGAGAAAATGTTAATAATGCAGGTTAAACTTAAAAGTGTGTCAGGCATTTATTTCCTTTATATTTTTGGAGAGCTGGGCCAAGAAAGGAGTTTGCCCAATAGATTTTATCATGTACCCAAAGGCTACAAGAATCATTACTTCAGGGGCAACAGATATAGCACTGGCCCTGGAGTCAGGAGGACCTGAGTTCAAATCCTGCCTCAGACATATAACACTCACTAGCTATGTGACTCTGGGCAAGTCACTTAACCCCAATTGCCTCGAGGAGGAGGAGGAGGAGGAGGAGGAGGAGGAGGAGGAGGAGGAGAGAAGAAGAAGAAGAAGAAGAAGAAGAAGAAGAAGAAGAAGAAGAAGAAGAAGAAGAAGAAGAAGAGAAGAAGGAGAAGAAGGAGAAGAAGGAGAAGAAGGAGAAGAAGGAGAAGAAGGAGAAGGAGAAGGAGAAGGAGAAGGAGAAGAAGAAGAAGAAGAAGAAGAAGAAGAAGAAGAAGAAGAAGAAGAAGAAGAAGAAGAAGAAGAAGAAGAAGAAGAAGAAGAAGAAAATACTCTCCCTCCTCCACTCTGACTACTGACCTCCCTCCCTGGCTTCCTTCAAGTCCAGGTAAATGGAAAGACCCAGAGTCCTAAGGGGATTATACAGAGTGGATGGCAAGGCTTGGAATTCTAAGAGGACATATAGTAGGCAGCAAGGCCAGGGAGTCCTTAGGATGCACTGGAGAATATGGCCTATTGGAGAGACCCACCATCACTAGGAAGTGGGGAATAGGACTACCAAATTGGAAAGGACTTTTTATTCATGGGAAAGTTACCATTGAGTTAACTGTGCACCATCAGATCATGGACGTATCACAACTAAGAATTTAAAATAATAATAATAACAATAATGAGGAAAAGGTACAAAGATATGCTGTACAATTAAAATGATATAAGTTTTTATTATTTAAATACTATTTAAAATCAAACATAATAAATGGACAGTGGAAATTACATCGACACTGACCATAATAATTTCATCTAGAAGTTTAAAACAATCTAAATGAATTTCGATGAGGAAACCAAAAGTACTCAGAAAACACCCTAGCCAGTATATATCTGACTTGCCCAAAGGGGAAATGTGGCTGCAAAAGTCAACAGTAATTTAGAATATATATTTGTCCATAAAATATTGTGAAGAATGGTCATGTCCAATTATGAGTAGTGTCATTTTATAAAAATAGACTCAGCAGTAGGGCAAAACCAGTTTAAAGTAAGTTTGGCAAGATATCTGAGTAAACAAAGTTACCTCAAGGACATTCAAGAATGAGAAGGTAAGAAGGACAACAAACAGAAGGCATATGAAAAAGATTTGCAAAAACCATTTCAACAAACCGAGTTCTCTGATACCACCACTCTTGGCATACTGTAGAATATTACACAGTAGTAATATTAATAAAGGTGCACAGTAGTATATTAAATAGTAACAACACAGTCCCCAGAATGCTTACAGACTCTGACAAACCATCTCCTTCCTTCTTAACAGGCTTCCATTTTAGTACAAACTACCCCCCAGCTCTTCTCTAGGCTACTGGGTTGGCCAAAGAGCATAGCAAACAGAAAAGCTGTGTTCTGGACAAATATATCTCCTCACTCTCTGTTTGGACCATAATAGGTATTTAATAAATGCCTAGTGACTAAATTCCTGATGGAAAGGTGGGTGCAACTAGCCAGGCCTTAGGACAAATACTCATATCTACTACAAATTGGGTTATCACATACTTCCTAGGTCACAGTAATATGGAGGTTTGGCAGCTGAAGTCTCTGATGACACCTAGAAGATCAATCTTAAACCTCCTTATCATTGCCTTTATTAACCAATATCACTGTTATTCTGCCTGGACTCATTCCTCAATGGTTAATCTACTCCCTCCTCCTATGTTCTGTATCCTTATGTTATAGAACCTCTAGCTGTCAAAGGATAACCCTCCTCCCAACCTCAGCTATCTGCTTTCCTATTCCCTTCCTCCTCAACCCTATCTACCCACATTATCCCACTCCAGATCTGCCATCCCCTTCCAAGGTACTCTCTGGAATACCTGCTCTACAATTAACAAATTGTTCCCATCCTACACCACTGCCTCTCTTATTCCTTCCATCTTCTGGTGCTCTCTGAGACCTGGCTCCCTCCTGATGACACTGAGTCCCTGGCAACTCATTCTAGTACTCATTGTACTTAGACTCATACTCCAAACTCTTGGTCACGGTGGAAGAGTCAGAACGTTCCTCATTCCCTAGTGTCACTTCTCGGCTCTCCTTTTGCTACTATCATTTGCTTCTCCTTCTTTGAGACTCTTTAGCTCAAATTTATCATCTGATGCAATTCTGGGGTTATCTACCAACTCCCAGGACATTTTCGGTGTCAGTGAGTTCAGTGCTTAGCTCGGTCTTTCTTTCCACCCTAACTTCTGTCCTCATTCTAAGAAACTTCAACATACATTTTGAAGCTCCCTCAAACACTCCAACTTCTCAGTTCCTCTAACTATTCCACTCCTATGATCTACTCTTCCAATTTGTTTTAGTTATATACAGGGATGGTCAAATTCTTGTTTGCAATGACCACAACCCATAAATGTTCCACTTCTCTGTAAAGAATGCTGAATTTACTTTATCTGAGCCTAATCTTTTATCTTTCCATCTTTCCCTATGTCTTACTCCTTTTAAACCTATTCTTCATCCTCACAGTGACCTCCAAACCCAGCATCTCTCAGTGCTATCCCAGGTTATCACCCTTGACCTGACTGCACTCTTTTCCTTTCCCAGTCTTGACCCTTTGGCGAACCAATTCAATACCACACTATCCTCTGCTCTTGAATCTCTTGTTCACTTAGGGTCCTACTGACAATCACATTTTGCCAAATCCCAGCCCTCCACTCTTTGACTCAACTGCCCTTACTTATGTAATGCTATACAGAATTGGAAAAAATCACAAGACCTGACTGACTGATTATACTACAAATTTATGCTAGCTAATTTAAATGGACCCTTGCTTCAGCAAGGCAATCCTTCTCCCTAACTGATTTCCTATCCTTCTCTCATTGAAGTCTCTGATGATGAGGTTGCCCTTCTGCTTACAGGGCCAACCCGTCTACATGTACTCTTGATCTCATCCTTTTCTCTCTTCTCAAGCAGATTGCCCCCACCATCATCCTCACTATCTCTCCAACATTCCATCTCTCCCTAATTATTGATTCGTACCCTGATGCCTATAAATACACCGAGGCCTCCTGTATCCTTGAAAAGCCCTCGCTAGATCCGATCATGGTCACCAGCTTTCTTCCTTTATCATTCCTTCTCTAAGCTTAATAAATGCTTGTTGACTGATCTCTCAGCTAAACTCTTTGAAAAAGCTACCCCCAATCAATGCTTCTGTTTCATCTCCTCTCACTCTCATCTAAACCCTGTACAATCTGGCTTCCTGTCTCATCATTTGACTGAAGCAACTCTCTCCAAAGTTACCAGTGATCTCTTAATTGCCAAATGTAATAGCATTTTCTCAATAGTCATCTTTCCTAATTTCTCTGTGGAATTTAACGCTGTTGATTACCTTCTCCTCTTGGATACCCTTTCCTCTCTGGGTTCTCCTCTTACACGTCTGACCATTCCTTCTCAATCTCTTTTATAGGATCTTCATCAGTATATCATGTACACCGCATCATTTCCACCAACTACGGATACTAGCAAGGACTCTTTCCCGGGTCCTCTTCTCTTTTCTCTATTCTTTAATTTGGATTCTTTATCGGTTCTCTTGATTTCAATTAACATCTCTATGCTGATGATTCCCAAATCTACTTATCCAACACTAGTCTCTCTCTTGAGCATGAGTCTGGCATCACTAACTGCCCATCAGACATTTTGAACTAGATGGCCTGTAGGCATCTTAAGTTCAACATGGCAAAAAAGATTTCATCTTTCCCCCCCAACCCATGCCACTTCCAAACTTCCCTACTATTGTTGAAGACACTACCACCCTTCCAGTTACTCAGGTTTGCAACCTTGATAACATTCTTGACTCCTATTTCTCAATTGCCACAAATATCCAACCAGTTGCCAAATATTGCAGTTTCTTTCATTATATCTCCTGAATATATTCCCTTATCTCTACTCACACAGTAACCATCTTTTTTAGGCTTTCATCACTCCATGCTTGGATTATCGTAGTAGCTTTCTGTTGGTCTCACTCCTTCAGGTCTCTCCCCGTTCCAGGTTATCCTCCACCCAGGATAGCTGCCAAAGTGATTTTTCCAAAGCATAGGTCTGATCATGTGACATCCCACCCACTTCCAACCACACCTAAGCCAACAGATATTTCCGATATATCACAATTCTCTCATCTCCAATAGGAAGCCTTCCCCAACCTCTCTTAATTCCAGTACCTTCTTCTGTTAATTATTTCTTATTTATCCCATATGTAGCTTGCTTTGTACATGTTTGTTTGCATGGTGCCTCTCCCACTGGACTGTAAGATCCTTGAGGGCACGACTGCCTTTTTGCCTCTTGTTGTATCCCCAGTGCTTATCATATAGTAGGTGCCTGGCACATAGTTGGTGCTTAATAAATGTTTACTGAATTGAATTGAAATAGAAGACCAAGAACACAGATTCTGTAATATGAAAAAAATGTTCACCTGTCATTTTCATTTAAGATTGCCACATTATTATAGTGGAGAGGGTATGTTGGATTTGGAGCAGTTCATGACTCTTCCACTTAATATTTGTATTGCTTTGGGCAAGTTCTTTATCCATTCTGGGCCTCCATTTACTCTTTTGTAAAATGAAGTGACTGGACTAGATAATCCCTAAAGTCCCTTCCATCTCTTAATCTGTGAACTAGATCTAACAAGCTACCCTTCAAAAAGTGTGTTAGCAATAGCAAGTGGTCTGCTAATGGATTAGTAATAGTTAACATCTGCACATGGGAATAACAGCTTCCTAAAGAAAATGCACATTTAAGCATCGTCCCACACTTGGTGCTCATTGTCACATTATAAAGATAGATCTGTTCCAGAAATTCAGCACTCAGTGCAAATAGAAACTCTGTTCCTTATTTAGCTAATGTCTCTGGCTTCTTAAGCAAAAGCCAATATTACACTTTTGCGGAAGAAATCAGGAGGCTCAAGCCAAGATAAAGACTGGCTGGAAGCATGTTAGAAGAGTAAAAATAAATGTTTCAAGAGACTCAGATTTGCCCCTGAACCCAACACAAATAAAAATTCAGCTTTTTTTATACAAATGAATTCTTTTATTCAGCAGATACGTATTGAATATCTACTATTTGCACAGCTCTATGCTAAGCATTGAAGAGATACAAAAAATTAAATTCCCTGCTCTCATTGAATTTAGTCTAGCAAAAGAGTAAGATATAGTATCAAAGACATAGCTAAAAAGGACAGTAGAGGTCATCTAATTAAATTCTCTCATTTTGCAAATGAGGAAACTGTGACTAAGAAAGGTTAAGAGTATTGCCCATGGTTATATACATATAGAAGAGAGGGGATGTGAGCTCAGGCCTCTAACTCCAAACCCAATATTCTTTCCATTATAGCACGCAGCCTCCCAAAAAAAGGCAATATGTGGTAAATATCCCAAGAGCAGTGGTTTAAACTAAGTGCCATGAGAGGCCAAAGGAGAGAGTTACTAAGGAAGGCTTAATGGAGAAGACAGAATTTGATCTGGTATTGAAGCACAGAGTGAAAAGAGGAGTGTCAGGTGGAGAAAATGCTTTAGCAAAAGCCTAAAGATGTGGAAGTTCAAACTAAATGGAAATTTATCAGATATCCTTAAGGCAATTTTAAACATGCTTCCTCTCTAATTTGCTCCCATTATTGATATTTTTTTATGTAAAAATACTTTTAATGTTAATGTTCTTGGTATTATACCATGTTTCATCTTGGCAGAACTGGCTTCTAACATTGTTTATCACACATGGTAGGCACTTAATAGAATCATATAGACTCGGAGTTGGAATGGAGCTCACCTTCCTCCTCTTTTCTCCAGATTTTGCTCTTATGATAGAGGATTTCAGTATCTATATCAATGCTCCCTCAAACTTTCCTAGGTGAAGCTAGGTGGTATACTGGATAGAACACTGGGCTTGGAATTAGGAAGACTCATCTTCATAAGCTCAAATCTGGCCTCAGATACTTACTAACTTGTGTGACCTTAAGCAAGTCACTTAACCCTGTTTGCCTCAGTTTCCTCATCTGTTAAATGAGCTGGAGAAGGAAACGGCAAACCGCCCTAGTATCTTTGCTGAGAAAACTCCAAATGGGGTAGTAAAGAGTCAGATATGACTGAAACAACTGAACAACAAAGCATAACCTAGCTCTACTGTCATGGGGAAAAGTGCCTTAAAAGGAGGGAGATTGATAATATTGATATCGATGGTTTTACCCAGTAGTTCACAACACAGTCCAACAGAGGGCAGCTTTATTGTGGGTTGCTTATATTTGAACTCAAATTCCCAGAGATGGGAACACACGTGACTCAGTCAGTTAAAAAAAAAAGCTGGCAACTTTTGAGGTGGAAACATTATTTTCTTCTGTGTCATCTTTGCAGCTCTGGGGGCTGGGAGCCAACTGGGCTGATCTCAGAAGTGATGAGGCAGTGAAACTGCCTCCCAGACAGCAGGGCAGAGTGTGGGCCAGGTTCTCTGTGGGTTAGGGAATACAGATTGCCACATATCTCCACAAACACTTGTATGAATGGCACATTTTGAAGACACGTGGCAGCATTCACAGAGAATAGGAAACCAATATCCTAAATGAACCAAGCAAATTTTGCCTCCATACCCTTTGCCTTCTACCTTGATTATTTTCTTTGCTTGTCTATTGTTCATAGAATGGGACCTTTGAGGTAATATAGGTTTTGTTGTTGTTGTTTAGCTGTTTCAGTCATATCTGACTCTTTATGATCCCATTTGGGATTTTTCTGGCAGAAATACTGCAGTAGCTTGCCATTTCCTTCTCTAGTGAATTAAAGCAAATAGAGGTTAAGTGACTTGCCCAGGATCACACAGATAGATTTAAACTCAGCCCTTCCTGAGTCCAGGCTTGGTACTCTATCCACTGTGCCAACTAGCTACCCTAGTTATGCCAAGAAACCTCAGATAAAAGCCACCTGTGAAGTCTGCCATGTGGAAGACAAATTGAATTAAGGACATAATTATTTATTATTTTATTTATCAGGATTAAAAGGGGGGAGATTATCAATAGGTGAAGAAAACATCATGGAAGAAAGAACCATTTCTTTTCTTATATTATTTGTCATATAGTGCACTCCTTCCTCTCCAGGCTTCTGCTCCACAATGTCCTCAACAATTGCCTGGTGCCACATATTTGCCCTTGAGGCATCTCAGCCCTGGTGATTCCCTGTCCTGGTTGGTGACACAATTTCAGGGAAACACCCACCATGCTTCACATCTTTGCCTTTTATACGGCCGCCTCTTCCACAGCGCTCTCAAGGTTGCGGTCAAAAACACATTCTGGCCCTCCTTCCCTCTTCTAATTGTGGAACCACAAACCATTGCCAAACCCACCATTGTTCCTGGATGGGATGTGCCCACCTATCCTTTATACCTTTAACTTGTCATAAAGTGTCCTCCTACCCACTCCCCTATGGGTGTTGTCTCCTTCTATTAGAATATAAGCCTCTTGAGGGGAGGGACTGTCTTTGCTTTTATATTTGTATCCTCAGCACATACAACTGGGGATGTAGTTACTCCCTCTAGCAACTCTATTTCAATTCGATTAAACTCAAAAAGCATTTATTAGGCATTTATTATGTGCTAGGCCAGTCAGTCAACAAGCATTTTCAAGTGTCTGCTATGTGCCACAAACTGTGTTAAGTACAAATGATACCCAAAAAAGGGCAAAAAACAGTCCCTGCTCTCATGGAGTTCACAGTCAATGGGAGGAGACAACACACAGAGGAGTAATGATTGTAGGGGAAGGGGAACACTTTGATCTAGAGAGTTACACATAGCATCCCAGGGCCATCAATGGTCTTCTTGACTTTTGTCCAACTGGACTTGGATGACTTAGGAAGAGAGAGTGAAGCTGATGAGTTGTACAGCCCTGTCTCACTTAAATCCAATTAACTCACAAGTCAAGACATCACCCCATGGTGTCATTGGTCCTCTTCAAAAAAATATAGAACAAACCACAATGACAATAACAAGAATTACAAGGATGGTACTAAACCTTGGAGCTATCCAGTCAAAAACATACATTCTACTAGATGGATACAACATCTACATAGATAAAAGAGATGTGAGATTTATGATATATAAAATAAATGTAAAATAATTTGGAGAGGAGCACTAGCAACAAGGCAGAGAGGCAGCGCAGTGGACGGAGTGCTAGGTCTGACTTCAGGAAGACTCATTTTCCGGAGTTCAAATCCAGCCTCACACACTTACTGGCTGTGTGACCCTGGGCAAGTACTTAACCCTATGTGTCTTAGTTTCCTCACCTTAAAAATGAGCTGAAGAAGGAAATGGCAAAATACTCCATTGCTTTTGCCAAGAAACCCTTAAATAGAGTCACAAAGAGTCAGACACGGCTGTCTGACTACCAAGTGAGGGCATCAGAAGGTCTATGGAAGGGAGCAGTGCTGCTCTAGGTTAGCTGAAGTATGCATGGAGAGAACACACCAGATAAAAGAAATGTAGCAGAAGCAGAAATGACAAGATTTCACAACTGATTAGATGTGGCAAGGGAGGAAGGAAACAAGCATTTTATTAAGAACCACTATGTATCGATCACTGTGCTAAGTGCTTTTACAAATATTATCTCACTGATTTTCACAACAACCCTAGGAGGTAGGACTTGCTATCATCTCCATGTTAGTGATGAGGAAATTGATACATAGAGGTGAAGTGACTTGCCCAGAGTCAGACAGCTAGTAAATGTCTGAGGCTGGATTTGAACTCAGGTCTTTCTGACTCCAGATCCAGGGGTCTATCCACTGTGCTACCTAGTTGCTTCTGTTGTATATGTGAGAATGAAGAGTAAAGGATAATTCCTGTATTGTGAACCTGGGTAAACACAAGAACGGTGTGGCCTGAACAGAAGTAGGGAAGTTAGGAAGAAGGGAGGACCTAGTGAAAAGATGGGTTTATTTTGGACATTTTCAGTTTGAGATGCTGTAATGTGTCTGTTGAAGCAAGGAAGAAAGGAAGAAAGGAGGGACAGAAGGAAAAAGGGAGGGAGGGAGGAAAGGAAGGAAGGAAGGAAGGAAGGAAGGAAGGAAGGAAGGAAGGAAGGAAGGAAGGAAGGAAGGAAGGAAGGGAGGAAGGGAGGGAGGGAGGAGGGAAGGAAAAAGGGAGGGAGGGAAAGAAGGAAGTGAGGGAGGGAAAGATGGAAGGAAGGAAGGAAGGAATGGAACCAAACTTTACAACAGCTCAGAGTAACATGGTGCTGGAACGCTGAATGGTACATGATGGAGATTATATCAGAAGCTAGAGTTTGGTGTAATTCAGCCATTTTAACTCTAGTTTAAAGACCTTACTCACAAGTGACAGGTCAGGTTTTAAAATGCTAAATGGTCTATGACATCCTTGCTGTCTCTTATTTATTCTACTTGAAGCTTGGGGTACAATCTGAGCTAGATTTTAATGAGTCCACCTAGGACTTTTCCCTCAGCCCTCTGCTTCTGCTGTCACCATCTGTGAGCTGCTGCCAGCTAGGTGTCAGGGATGACTGAATGGGCCTGGCAAGCTTAGGAATGTATAAAGATTCAAAGATAACACCAGTCAGGACAATGAATGCCTACCATTCAATTCTAAATCTTTTGTGTAGAAATGATAAAACAAATTTAACATGTCAGTAACTTAAATAGAAATCTCTCCCAGAGCATATAAGTGACAAACTAATAGTAAAATAGCTCTTAAATGAGTGCCATTTACAGAGGTCAGTGAAGTGATTATTTTCTCTGAGTAATTCTGAGCTGAGTTCTCATAAGCTGACCTAGTCAGTCTCAGTCTCTAACCCCAACTATATCAATATTCTTTCAGAATATGGTAGCACCTCAGGTTAAGGGTATTTGAGAAAACCAAATTGTTTCTCTAAGCTAATGCTCTATTAACTGAACTAATTTAAAAGTGTGCTCCCTCTAAATTAAAATCAACTGATCTTGTCTATTCAGCATACTGATCCTCACTATGCCTGCTATGTCTTTTTAATACCCTGGTCTAAGGGACATGAAATATTTGGACAACGTCAGAAGTGAAGGCAACATTCCAGGTAGACTCAGCCTGTTAAAGGATCATGCCCATATTTTCCTATCACTTAAATTTATAGTACAATATATAATCCAAGTTGGAAGGCAACTTGGTTAAGTAGAAATGGTACTGGTCTTGGTATCAGGAAGACTTGCCTCTGATCCATGCTGGCTGTGTGACCTTAAGCCAGTCATTTAATTTCACAGTGTCCAAACAACTCTCCAAGACTATAAGCTACAGAACAGGTATCAATCTGCATTGATAGAAGGTGTTTCCTTACTAAGAACTCCTTACACTGATGGAATTTTTTTTGGAATACTATTTTTGTCCATTTACATGTAAAACAATTTTTAATATTCATTTAAAAAATTTTTGAATTCCAAATTCTCTCCCTCCCTTCCCTCCCCCTTTCCCTGAGACAGCAAGCAATTTGATATAGGTTATACATATGTAATCATGCAAAACATATTTCCATATTAGTCATGTTGCCTACACTGATTAAATTATAGGTCTTATTTAAAAAATCAACCATAATCTAAAATGCAACACATCATTTTTACCCAAACCACAATAAGACTAAACAAAATTCATGTCTTGTGACACATCCCCTTTTTTGATATGCCATTAGTCTTTCCTATGTGAATCCCACTGTCTACCCCTCTGGCTTCTGGTTAAAACCATGTTGATGTTGCAGCCACATCCCTCATCTGCTTAACTGGACAAGCTAGTTCTGGCACTAGGAAATTACATCTGCTTACTAACTCTCCTCTCAGTCTTATGATATAAACTCTGATTCTTTTTTTAAAAAATTTTTTAGGCAATTGGGGTTAAGTGACTCGCCCAGGGTCACACAGCTAGTAAGTGTCAAGTGTTTGGTCTGAGGCTGGGTTTGAATCAGGTCCTCCTGTCTTCAAGACCAGTGCTCTATCCACTACCCCACCTAGCTGCCCCTATAAACTGTGATTCTAAGCTATACATTTGAAACCTGCCATCTTGTATCTGCCAAGGATTGCCCGTATCAGTAATTTTTTTTTCCAGAAGATTTTTTTTAATGTTCTATTCCTTTTCTTCCTGGTACTGATAATTGTGTTTTAATCTCTCATGGGTTATGTACTGACCTGATACCAGTTGTTTGCTATTCCAACCCCCTGCCAAGCAGATAGATGTGGTAGCCAGGGGCAACACAATTTAGATCATAAGCTCATTTTAAAAAACATACACACAGAGTAACTAGCAAAGAGTAAGAGCAATATTAACTCAGAAAAATTGAAAAAGCAGTGGAAAGGAATATGAACCTGTAAAAGGCTTGGGGTGATACCTAACTGATACTGGTCATCCCAAGAACGTTCATAGATGAAACTAGGACAACACATATACATGAGATACATGTAATAGATAGATAGGCCATTATTTCTATGGAAATCTATCTTTATCATTAATGACAGTGAGAGACTACAACATTTGGATTCTGTAATACAACAGTATCTGGTGGGCTACTGGAAGAAGTTAAAATTACCTCGGAAAAAGCAGAGGGATACAACATAACTTTAAAGTCACTTAGAGATAGATTTTTCAAGACATTTTGAAAAGGAGAAGATTCCAAACAATGAGTATTGTCGTGGACATTAATACCATCAAGAAAAGACATCAGCAATTACTGACCCAAATACCAATTTTCTTATCTCTATAAATATATATTTTTTGGCAAGACAGTTGGAGTTAAGTGACTTGCCCAGGGTCACACTGCTAGTAAGTGTCAAATGTTTGAGGCTGTATTTGAACTCAAGTCCTTCTGACTCCAGGGCTGGTGCTCTATCCACTGTGCCATCGACTTGCCCCTCTCTACAAATACTTATAAGGATGGTCCATATATTCTTGATGAAAGCAAGAGAAGAAAAGAGGTAAACTTTGAGAGATTATTTTCTATAATAGAGCATATTTTCATAGACAAGTGAGAGATAAAGTTGAAGATCCATCATTGTTTATTATTTATTAACTACATATATACAAATATATAATATATACATTATATATTCAAGATCCCTGCTCAAAAGAGAGCTTATATGCTAATGGAGGAGACAGGAACATATCCAGATACACAGGTATATCTACATATATGTCCTTGTTTTCTCCCCCATTAGAATATAAGTTTCTTGTAAACAGAGATTGTTGCATTTATTGAATTTGTGCTCCTAGCACCTAGCACAATGTCTGACCCATAGGAGGTACTTAATAAATGTTGCATGATTGATGGATTAGTTGTTTCTGCTTTATTTGATGTAGATTCTCATAATATGGTTAAACAATGTTACTTCAGTGGTAGTATCCACCAAGGGATCTTGAGGAAGCCTTACTAATGAGAAATGTCTTGCTGGAGGATAACCTTTATGGTTGTATTTCGCCCTACCACATCAAATGATTTAATTATTCAATCAATAGATATCTATTAAGTGTGGTGGCATAATAGATAGAGTGCTAGGCCTGGAGTCAGGAACACCCGAGTTTAAATCTAGCCTTAGACGCTTACTAGCTATATGACTCTGGGCAAGTTGTTTAACCCTGTTTGCCTCAGTTTCCTCATCTGTAAAAATGAGTAGGAGAGGGAAATGGCAAATCACTCCAGTACTTGTGCCAAGAAAATCCCAAATGGGGTCATAGGGAGTTGGACGTGACTGAAATAACTGAACAACAACAATAACAAAAAATAAATAACATTGAGAAACTTATGAGGTCTGATCAACGCAATGACCAGCCATGCTTTCCCAGATATACTCTGGTATAGGTAATGAAACATGCTACCCACCTCATGACAAAGAGGTAATGGACTCAAGTTACAGAATGAGATTAATTTTTGGACAAAGCCAAAGCGGGAATTTACTCTCCATATTTGTCACAACGGTTTTTTTCCTTCATGGGGGATGAGGGTGGAAAGAAGTAAGAATGGAGAAGAAAGCTAGGAATAATGCAGCCTTCCCCCAAAAGAAAGAAAGAAAAAGTGAGAGAGGGTCATTGAAACAGGTTTCTGAAATGTACAGAAAGGAACAGAGGGCAACCAGAAGAAATCACAGACAAGCAGGACAGCCTTGAAAGTAATATATTCTGTTTCTTATATACTAAAAAAGAAAGGCAAGTTACATATCATAGAGGTTCTCAGTTTCCTGTGCAAACCTCTCTTTCTGTTCTACTGTGATTAATGGAAGTGTTTATCTTATATTTAAGCTGAGAATAAAATAATGGGAAAAAAGACTAAAAGAGAAAGAATGCATATAGCTCAGATGGTGAGGTGCAGTTGGATGGATATCCATTGAATTAGTCTTGGACATTTTCTACAAATGGTCAATGTTCTGGGCCCAGAGTGAAAAATATCAGGCTGGATTGTATTTTCTGGAAACTGCATAGCATTTTCAATGATTCCAAGCTGTTCCCTGATGCTAAGCTCATATTTTAAGCAGCAATATTCTGGTAATACATTATGGTTATAAATCATGAAACACCATAATAGCAGAAAAATAAAAACTGCAGATGATTGGAAGGGCAACAGCAAGAAGCAGAGTGAGGTTTAAGGAGTTTAAGTGAGTTGAACACGAAAAGTGGCATATGTGTATGAAAATTAAAGGAAGCAGGCCAATCTGTAAAATAGGAGGATAACAGATAGACAGTCTGAGTACTGCACTGGTATCCACAAAATATTTTTAAAAGGTCAGAGCCCACCTTCCAGCACATTGGGTGGGTAAATACACTATAGACACTTAATAGGGAGGGAAAAGGCAATCATAACAACACAGGAGATGAGGATAAAGTATGATCCACAGCCATGGGCAAGTCATAGATCCACTGATGTCTATACAGCTTTCCCGGCTACACAAAATGCATCTGAACTTTCATAACAACTTTTACATACTTTTCCATTAAAAAAGTACCTGAGAGCCCAATTAATTTTCTTATAGATGACTAGCCAACAAGAACTGGTTATTTAAAGAGAAAAAAAATGGTAACCTTAGGATGAAGTCATCATTCCACTAAAAGTAGATCACAGGATTGCAGATTAAGAGCTTAAAGTGAATTTAGAAATCTCTAGTCTAGTAGGTGCTCAATAAATGCTAATTGAAAATTGGTTAAACTACTGAGATAATGATTGATGGAGTTAGGTCCATGTACAGCAGGTGTTCCAATTTAGTGTGAATCCCTTGGGAGTTCTTGAAGGTGATCCAAGAAGTTCATACTAAAAATTCCTTAAAGGCACCTTAAGCAGTAAATAATTATAGAGTGTTATGAGTAATATATTGGGCAACTTGGTGGCACAATGGATAGAGTGCCAGACCCAGAGTCAGGAAGACTCATTTTCCTGAGTTTAAATTTGGCCTCAGATACTTAAGCCTGAGTAAGTCACTTAACCCTGTTTGCCTCAGTTTACTCATTTGTAAAATGAGCTGCAGAAGTAAATGGCAAACCACTTTGCCATTTTTTTGCCAAGAAAACCCTAAATGGTGTCACGGAGAGTTGGACACAACTGAAAAACAACTGAACAACAATAACAAAAAGCAAGCTATGGTATATGTGTGTGTGATGGAATATTATTGTGTCATAAAGAATCAAATAAGAAGAATTCATAGAAACTTGGGAAGATGCGAAGAAAGAAAAACCAAAAGATCTGTACAAACAATGACTACAAAGGCATAAATAAAGTCAGCACTGAGAGGCAACAAAACTTAGGTCAAGCAAAACAAGCCATATTAGTAACAGAGTTAAAGGACAGAGCATTCTTTTCTTTTTTAACAACCCATAAACTGGTTTTGGGGAACATATTTTATAGTGGGCTTTGTCTGGGTACGGTTTGGGAACTAACTGCCAGCTCAAACCACAATATTTTAATAATTTTTTTGACTGGGTCCCCATATCTCACTTAGGCTGGAAGTTCTCTGGTTGCTCATAGGCCTGCCTTCACTGCTTATTAGCCCAGAAGCTTAAATCTGCTTGGTTTCTGAACTGGGCCAGATTGCCCCTCCATAAGGGCAGTGAGATGGCACAATGGATAGAGCTCTGGGCCTAGAGTCAGGAAAACCTGAGTTCAAATCTGATGTGTCCTAGTTGTGTGACCCTGGGCAAGTCACTTAACCTCTAACTATCAATTGTAAAATGGAGATAATGAGGGTCAAACGAGATAGTATTTGTAAAGCACTTAGCACAGTATCAGGAGCACAGCAGGCACTTAATAAATGCTTCCTTCCTTTCTTCATTCCTTCCTTGACTGCTTTCTTCCTTCTCCCTCCCTCCCTTCTCCTTCCTTCCTTCCTTTTTCCCTCCCTCCTTTCTTTCCTTCCTTCTCCCTTCCCTCCCATCCTCCTTTCTTTTTTCCTTCCTTCCTTTCTTTCTCCTTCTCTCCCTTCCTTCTTTCCTTGCCCTCCTCCTTCTTTCCTTCTCTTCCCTTCCCTTTCTCCCTCCTTCACTCTCTCTCCCTCCCTCCCTCCCATCCTCCTTCCCTTTCTCTGGTGCTAGACTTAGTGTTTTCACTCTGAATGTTAGCCCCACTGTAGCTCAACATTCCCAAGCTCAAGCATTCCATCAGACTTAGCTTCGCCCAGAAACAAGGATAATAAGCACACACTACTTGGTCTATAAATAACATTTTAAAAAAATAGGTAAATCATCTAACTCTCCAGATTGGGGAAAGAATCAATACCCCAGTTAAGTGTTGATTGGATGCTGGGTGACCATGCTCAGGCCCTGTCACACTCAAGGACTAAGACTTACCAGCTTCCATGAGGGTTTCCAGTCGCAGTGTTAGTGGGTTCTCTACCTTCTGCAAAGCCAGGGAGGATCTGGGGTCCTGTATTGCTTTTTCGGAGAAGATAACCCCTAAAAACTGAGAGCAAACAAACAGACATTTAAAGCTCCTGAGATATGAACTTGCTCTCTGGTAGCCATTTCCCCTTTTAATGTCCTTTCCCCACTGTTTTCCTCTTCTCCACCTTCAGTACCTTCTTTCCCAACACTAGATTCCCAGGTTCTTCATGCTGTTCCACAGCTTCCCTGGATCTCCCCTTGAGGTATCCCACCAAAATTTGCCAATCCCAATTCCCATTCTCTCAAGACTGAACTCTGTGCTAGGTCACAGGTAATTTATTGAAAAAAGTAATTTGTAATAATGGTTGATAATATCAGAAAGTAGACAGAGGATCATGGGCTGAAAATCAAGTCACTCAATAAATATTTATTAAGTACCTACTACGCCAGTCACCTAACTTTGCCTCAGAGTCCTCATCTGTAAAAATAAGCTGGAGAAGGAAATGGCAAAGAACTCCAAAAACAGAGTCATGAAGAGTGAGGACTGACACAAATGACCAACAACAGCTACATGCCAGGCATTGTGCTGAATGCAGGAGATATAAAGGAAGGTAAGAGACAATCCCTGCTCTCAAGGAGCTCACAGTTTAAAGAGGGAAACAGTATACAAATAACTATGTACAAACAAGCAATATACAATATCAACTGGAAAACATTCAGCAGAGGAAAGACACTAACTTTAAAGAGAGCTGGGAAAGGCTTCCTTTAGAAGGTGGGATTATAGCTGGGACTTGAATAAAGGCAAGGAAACAAAAGATGAGACAAGAGATGGGGAAGGAGAACATTCAAGACATGGAGGACAGCCGGGAAAAATGCCCAGTCAGGAAATGGGGTGTCTTGTTTGAGAAACAGCATGGAAGCCGGTGTCATAGGATAACAAAGTATGTTGGGGAGAGGGACTATAAGATGTAAGAATGAACCAATCCAAATAAACTATGAAGGAAGAAGACACTATCTGTATCCAAAGAAAGAACTGATAAATAGAAGTATGTATAGAATGATTTTAACAGATTTATATACATATATGCAATACATATATATGTGTATATATGTATATGTAAGTATTTGTGTCTAATAGTAGCCATCTCTAGGGCAGGGAGAGGGAAAATAGGGGAAAAAAAGAAATTTACGTAATTTTATTACGTATTTAAGAGGAATAGATTTGCAAAAAAAAAAGAATCAACTGATCAATCAATAAACATTTATTAGGCACCTACTATGTCTCAGACACTGTGCTCAGTGTTGGGGACACAAAGAATGGGTGAGGCAACGTGCAAATAAATAGATAAAAAGCAAGCTATATACTGGATAAATAGTAAATAATTAATAGAGGGAAGGCATTACAATTAAGAAGGTATGGGGAAGGCTTTCAGGAAAAAATGGGATTTTAGTTGGAAAGTTCAAAGGAAGAGAAGGAAGTGGGTAGTTAGGGTAGAAGAGAGAGAGCATTCCAGGTGTGGGGGACAGTCAGAAAAAAATTCCTGGACATGAGAGACAGAGCGTTTTGCTTGAGGAACAGCAGGAGGCCAGTGTCACCGGACCAAAGAGTATGGGATGGGTAGTGAGGAATAAGAAAACTGAAAAGGTAGGAGGGAGCTAGGCCATAAAGATCTTTGAATGCCAAATAGAGCATTCTGTATTTTATCCTGGAGGCAACAGAGAATCACTGGAGTTTATAGGGAGTAAGGGTGAGGAATGGTGACTTAATAGGACCTATGCGTAAGGAAAATCACTTTAGTGACTGAATAGAGGGTGGATTGGAGTAAAGAGATGATATAGGGAGATTCACCAGTAGGCTATTACAATAATATAGGCATGAAGCAATGAGGGCCTGCACCAGTATAGTGGCAGTGGCAGAAGAGAGACGGTGGTGTATTCGAGAAATGTTGCAAATATGAAAATCAAAAGGTCTTGGTAACAGATTGGATGTGAGGAGTAAGAGATAGTGATGGTCCAGGATGACTCCTAGTTTGTGAGCCTGAGGAAATGGAAGGATGGTGTTGCACTCTATAGAAATAGGGATGGTAGGAGGAAGGGAGAATTTTGGGGGAAAGATAGTAAGTTCTACTTTGGACATGTTGAGTTTAAGATGCCTACTAGACATCCAGTCTGAGATGTCTGAAAGGCAGCTGGAAATGAGTTACCAGAGATACCAGATACTCATCAAAGAGGTTAGGGCTGGATAAGTAAATCTAAAAATCATCAGCATAGAGATGATAATTGAATCCATGGGAGCTGATGAGATCACCAAGCGATGTAGTATAGAGGAAGAAGAGAAGAGGGACCAGGACAGAATCTTGAGGAACACTTCCAGTTCCTGATGAGACTGAGGTGCCTTTCTCTATGGTATCAGGAAGTGGTCAATATAAAGCAATGGGTAACCAGTACAGATAATTTGAAAGATCATTAACATGAAAGCCTTTGGAAATTGAGGGTGATTTTGTAAAGATGAGGGCAGTGGTTTGCATGGAATGTAGGAAAGGATAACCAGGGAGTTAGAATTTGTCAGAAATATAACACTAGGGGAGAGGGGCTCTGGTTCTAGATAAATCTTCCATCTTGATTCTTTGACAGAAATATCTCTAGAGCAGAGGAGGGAAATTCATCAGGCTAATTAGTTTAAAATATTATATTTTCTTCCTTAGTCTATAATATGGCTTCTGAGTGGATTTATCCATGAGAAAGAGATTACCCTGTGGAGATAACCAGTCCTGGTTCTTGGGCCAGATATATGTTATATTATAATTTAATATTTTAGTATTCTGGTTTAAAAGTCTGGTGATTTTGATAAGTGTAACTTAATTCCCTACAGCCTGATCCCCCTAAGTGAATTTATAAAATTAAGTTTCTAAACTGACAAATCTGTAGACAAGACACTGGACCATGGTGACCTCATCAACATCAGATTGGCACAGCCAATCCACCCATCATATTATACCTACAACATTAGAACAGGATCTTTCTGGAGACATAATAGCTTAATCCAAAGGACCTTAATAATGGAAATTCCAAGCAATGCAGCGGGTAAGAGACATTCTTTGGTAGCTGAGTTTTCCAGGGCCCCTCAGGTCATGCTACAGAGACATCTACTTTTTTGTCTATATAAGAGAGGCCCTGTTAGAGTCACATCCTATAGAAACTCAAAGGCACTGTGATGAAGATTGCTCAGTTTGAAATCAGAAGGATGGAGTCTGAATCTTTCTCCCACTATTTATTACCTGTGTGACCTTGGGGAAAGTTATTTAACATTTCTGGGACTTGGTTTCCTCATTGCAAATATTGGGGTTGGATTAAAGGACTTCTAGAATATAAATCACTGAGCAGCTGGGTAGAGTGGAAAGAGTGCCAGGTCTGGAGTCAGGAAGATTCTTCTTCCTGAGTTCAAATCCATCCTCAGACACTTACCAGCTGTGTGACCCTGGGCAAGTCACTTAACCCTGTTTGCCTCAATTCCTCATCTGGAAAATGAGCTGGAGAAGAAAACGGCAAACCACTCCAGTATCTTTGCCAAGAAAATCCCAAAAGGGGCCAGGAAGAGTCAGAAATGACTCAACAACAACAACAACAACAACAACAAAGTTATTAAACCTATTAGCCTATTAAATTTCGATTCTGAGGATTCTTTCCTTATCAATCCCAGTTATAAAATTTTCAAAAGGGGGATGGTCCCTATAGTTCTTCTATCATTTTCCTCTTTCATAACTACCCTGAGTACTTTGGAATTCTCCAAAGAGACACCTCTACTTTCTGCATCTCTAAGTTATAATAATGGAATATTAAAGCTAGAAGAGACTTTAGGAATTTTTCTAGTTCAGCTTCTCTCATCTTAAAAACCAGAAAACTGAGTTCAAAAGAGATGAAGTGACCCTTTAAAAAAATGATTGTTTTGAACTCTGAGTGCAGATTGAAGCATACTTTTTCACTTTATTTTTCTCGGGGTTTTTTTGGTGGTGTTTTCTTTTGTAACATGGCTAATATGGAAATATGTTTTGCATGACTTCACATGTATAATCGACATCACATTATTTGCCTTCTCAAGGGGCTGGAGGGTGGAAGAGAATTTGGATCTGAAAAATTTTTAAAGTGAACACTAAAATTTTTTAAAATGTAATTGGGAAATATTTAAGAAAATAAGTAGGTATCTATATCTATATCTATATCTATATCTATATCTATATCTATATCTATCTATCTATATTAAATAAATTATTGTCTTGGCAATCCAACTGCTTTATCATAAAGATCTAAGAGGTTCTTTTGCCCTAGCAAAGCACTGTATTTATATTGACTGATACTGCAATGAAGGATCATACAATCAAGGCCCTAAAGCTAGAATGGGCATCAGTGGCAATTTGGTTCAACTCTCTCATTTTACAGAGGAGGAGGTCATAGCACTGGAGTTGAAATGACTTACTGTTGGTCATACAGGTGTTAAAAGTCCTAGGTCAGACCAGGTCCTCTGGCTCAAGAGTCAGTGCCCTTTTCCACCAAGCAATTCATCCCCAAACCAAAAACAATTTCTTTGCTTCACTACTCTTCCTTTCCTCTCCACCCCACTCCCACCAGGGCCAGGAAACACCATCTTTCCTACTCCCATCAATAACAACCTACAGAATTTTCATTGTTCACTGGAGTGGCAACAAAGTATAATGGAAGATGCATGGTGCTCAGAGGTGGAGACTTGAGTATTCTAATAATCCACTACCTGTGTGACACTGGGCAATTTACTTCCCCTTCTGGGCATCGGCTTCTTCAGCTTTAAGGAAGAAAAGGCAGGGAGAGATCTTATACTAGTGACTCCTTTTGTAGTCTTCATTCTCTTGGCCTCAGTTGATAGCACCATGAGCTACTGCAATGTATATCTCACAATTAAGGCATAATGAATGACATTTTTCATATAGAGCTTTGATGGAAAACTTTTGCTAATACCTTTTAGGGGGTTCCCATTATTTAAAGAGGCAACAACAGCTCATTAACAGACTTGTTAAAAAGATGAATACTTTTAAAGCTCCAGGAAGATGCTCAAAAACATCACAACTCCGGGCTCTAGATATAAGGGTGTCATACCCCATAATTAAAAGAGAGGGTTGTGATCCTCTCTATTTGGGGATTGTCCCATGCCTCCAGCTACTCTCTTCCTATTTTTTTAAAAAACAAAGTCCATGATCATTCTATTCATTTTCAAAGCTCTCTGTAATTGAGGAGACTATTTATTTCATGTTTCTGATTCACTTACACTTCAGTCATCAAAATATTGATTTGGGAGAATTATTTGAAGTTTAAGAACTCTTATAGAACCATGTGAAATCTTCTTAATATAACTATAAGAAGTCTAATCTTCCCCAGTGCCTCTTGGCTTTGTCTTAAAAGTGAAGAAAGGTATTTGGGCCAGGGTTAAAAAAGCCCAAAACAAAAACAAATGAATAAACAAAAGATGTGATTTCAGGTTGGAATGTAAGATCATCATTGAATTTTAAGCAGTTCCAAGTGTGGCCAAAATAACTTTAGTTAATCCCTGGAGAATGTCCTAATCCTTGTATGCTGGTCTGGGAAACTCAGAGCTGAACAAACTGACCAAAGGGCCTGAATTATGAGGAAGTAAAGCATTGCTTGGCTAAAAGATGACTTAAGTGACTCCCTTAATAAATTTCAAGTAAATATCTGGTTTAAAGGACTATTAACTAGTCTACAGAAATTAAGCCATGAGGAGAAATTATGGTCTTAAATAACAAAATACATAAATCAAATGAGTATTTACTTAAATACCAAAACCACTCCACCTTACCCCTTTCCCCTACTCCCCAAATACTGACCCAGGGCCATGCAGAAAGTATAGCAAAAATGGACTTCACCAAAGGCAAGGGCTCTATGGCTGGGTGTTCCTAGCCTGAATGGGGTTAAATGATAACCAAGGGCAGGTGCCTGTAACAGGGATATAGTCCTTTTAAAGATTCAAGCATATCTGGGGAAAATCTAGAAGTAACCCTTAGCAGATTTGCATTCATTTGAGGAGATAATGAATAAAAGATTATGATCTATTTCAAATTAAAACTAAAGAAAAAAAAACACCTGAGAGTCTACTCCAGGAAAAAGTTCTATGGGACATGGAGTTCGCCTAGACCAGTGACCACTCCCCACCTCCCCTCAATCCTCCTTTAAAAACTAACATTTTTTAATGATTCAACACGCCAACCTCTCATTCCCATAGTGCTTTTCTGCATTTCTCTCCTCAACTCTCTAGGTGTGCATTTACCAATGATGGTGATATTAATCGCTTTGTTCAGTTGTTTTCAGTCATGTCTGACTCGGTAACCCCATTTGGGGTTCTCTGACACAGATGTCATTTCTTCCTCTGGCTCACTCGACAGATGAAGAAACTGAGGCAAACAAAGTTAAGTGAGTTGCCCAGGGTTATACAGCTAGTGTTTGAACTCAGGTCCTCTTGACTCCTGGGCCTGCACTCTATCTGCAGTACCACCTAGCTGCCCACATTAATAAGCTTACATTTTTTATAGAAGCATTTTCTTCACAGAAACTCTATGAAGAAGGTAGTGAAAATACAATTTTTCCCCATCATAAGGAAACAATTGAAGCAAATTGCCCAAGGTCACATGACTAATAAGAGGCAGAATTAGGATTCAAACCCAGATCTTCTGATTCCAAGACCAGTGATTCCTCCCATTATAGCATGCTGATTGATTAACCCAAACAGATTCCAAACAAGACATTGGGATAGTAGTCCTATTAGAATGTAATCTCCTAGAGGTTAGGGACTGTCTTTTTCTTCTTTTGGTATTCACAGTGCTTAGCACCATGATTGGCCATATAGTAGGTACTTAATAAACGTTTATTGATTGACTGATTGCCTTGCAGGGTTTCACTGCTTATGGAATCAATCAGGCTCATAAATTTAGAGCAGGAAGAGGCCTTCCAAGGCCAACTATTTCATTTTACAGTTGAGGCAACTGAGGTTCAGATAGGTTAAGCGACTTATCCTGTGCCACACGGCTAGTAGGTGTCAGAGACAAGTTTGACCCAAGCTGTGTTGCCTCCACTTCTGGTGCTCTATTCATCATACCAGATTCCCTCTCAGTATGGCTGAAATTCAGATCAAAGAAGACCAGATGTTCCAGGTTTAGCAGAATAACGCTGACTATGGGCCTCCTTCATAGAGAAGATTCTCAGAAATGTCAACTAGTGGTAGAACTGGGACTAAGAACCCAAGGCCTCTCACTAAAGTGTTCACTCCATCAATCCATCTTTTCTCTCCTTTATTAATGCCTCTAGTTTCTTTCTGGTCTCTCTAAGTTTGAGGTTTATGCACCTTAGGGCCAGAGTCACTGAAAGACTTTTTCTTGAGAGGCCAAAGTTTCATAAGCTTTGACTTACTTCAGGCAATAAATAGAATCAAAACCTGTCTCTAGTATTCAACAAATCTTGGCAGGACTTCAGGAAGGCTGAGCAAAAGTGGGGAGAAGGGATAAAAGATTATTAAAGAAAAGTCTGAAGTTCAGATATACGTGATCAGCATTAATCAATCATTAACAAGCATTTTAAGCACCTATTGTGTGCTTGGCATGGTGGTAGGTGCCAGGGATACAAGTATGAAATAAAAGAAAGAATTTCTATTTCCAAAAACCTTATATTCTAAGAGGTGAGACCAAAAGCACATATACAAATACATATAGCACAACCGTGCATACCCTTTGATCCAGCAATATCACTACTAGGGCTGCATCCCAAAGAGATCATAAAAAAGGGAAAAGGACCTACAAGTAAAAAAATATTTATAGCAGCCTTTGTTGTGGTGGCAAAATATTAGAAAGTGAGGAGATGTCCATTAATTGGGAAATGGCTGAATGAACTGTGATATATAAATGTTATTCGTATGAATATGAATATGAATGAATACTATTGTGCAATAAGAAATGAGGAACAGGCAGTTTTCAGAAAGACTTGTATGAACTGATGCAAAGTGAAATGAACAGAACCCGGAAAACATTGTATACAGTATCAGCAACATTGTGTGATGATCATTTTCTCAGTAAAACAATGATCCAAGACAAGCATAACGACTCACAAAGGAAAATGCTATCCAGATAAAGAACTGATGGACTCTGAATGCAGATTGAAACATATTTTTTTTCACTTACATTAGTCCTTCTCATGCTTTTTTTTATCTGTTTCTTCTTTCACAACTGTGACTAATATGGAAATATTTTCACATGATAGTACATACATGAACTATATCAAACTGTCTACCATTTTCAGAAGAGGGGAGGGGAGGGAGAGAGAGAGAAAAATTTGGAAGTCAAAATCTTGTAAAACTGAATGCTAAAAATTTTCTTGACATGTAACTTGGGAAAAATAAGATACTATTAAAAAACAACAAATATATGTGGCACAAATATAAAATTAATAACTACAAATATGCACAGATGCATATTTTTTGTTAAATTTGTTTGGGAGAAAAGGTATTAGCATTTGGGGGATCATGTCAGCATGTATACAAGGAATTAAGAGGTAGCTTGATATAGTGGATAAAGAATTGTCCTTGGAGTGAGGAAGACCTGAGTCCAAATTTTGCTGCTTTTTTTCCCTGATCTAAAAACCTTTTTTATCTTAAAATAAATCTTTATTATTTTTACAATTATTTCATCCCATGAATTCATAGAAGATTGGTCTCAATAACTCAGGCTCCTTGCCATTGGTTCTCATAAAATATGCTTCTCTGGGTGGAGCAAACTGATGCTTCGGTCAGACCCATGAACCTTTTTCTTTTCCTTCCTTCTTCTAATCATTTTCTTTCACACGCTTCAGGAAGTTAGCTCTACTCTTTTTTTCTTAAAAAATAATATTCTTTCCCCAATTGCATGTAAAAACAATTCTAACACTTTTTCTTAAATTTTGAGATCCAAATTCTCCCCCCCCGCCCTTCCTGAGATGGTAAGCAATTTGATATAGGTTATACATGTACAATCACGCAAAACATATTTCCATAAAGTTAGCTCAACTCTTAGAATATGTTCCAACTTCACATTAATTCTTTTGCCTTTACCTTCTTGTTTACAACAATGCTGACAGCATGCCGAATAACACCACAGGTCAATTCCTCATGACAATATTTATGTGGCATTCACTACTGAACTCTGTCTGTACTTTCAGTATCTACAATATCACCCTTCTTGGAGATTCACATATATATACAGCCAAAGGGAATACCATGTTTGCAAAGAGACCAAGAGAACATGCATAATGTCCCTCGCCTCTTTCCTTTTGTATTATTCATTTTGGCAAATCACTGGAATAAGATGGTGCCAGCCAAAAGCTCAAGGCCTGCTTCTGATACATACCATCTCTGCGACTTTGGGTGAATCATATTATCTTCCTGTGCCTCATGTGTCCTCACCTATAAAATGAAGGGGTTGGCTTAGATTGCCTCAGAAGTTCCTTCCGACTCTAGATCTGTAAACCCAGGACCCTAGTATGGAAGGACCAAAAAAAAAACCACATATATATATATATATATATATACATATATGGAACTAAGCCTGGCTGCCCAACAACAAAACATCTTTCCCCTGAGACATACATTTTCTATCTATTTGTGATATAGCTCCTTTTCTACTTCAAGACTTTATTTGATGTTCATCCAATAAGATAATCTATGGAAAACAGTTTGAAAGCTTAGGTAATAGAGTTATCTAAATTTCAGTTATTATTATTAGCTAAACCTAATAAATATAAAAATATTTGGGTTGGAGAAGGGAGAGCCATTTTCCCTACATCTTCTATTTCCTTCAGTAATGATTCTGGGCATAGTACACTCACCTAAGATTTATATTGTACCAAATTTTTAGCCTTTTGAGACCTTGCCTCCATTAAGTTTATTATATTACAAATTCATATTTTAGCTTCCTCTATAAAAGTCAATTTTTTTAAGGCAATTGGGGTTAAGTGACTTGCCCAGGGTCACACAGCTAGTAAGTGTCAAGTGTTTGGTCTGAGGCCGAATTTGAACTCAGGTCCTCCTGACTTCAGGGCTGGTGCTCTATCCACTGCACCACCTAGCTGCCCCACTATAAAAGTCAATTTTCAACACCCCATGACTATATGGAGATGAAATGTGAGTGGTTAGAAGTTATACACCTACAAAGCAAGTTCTGAGATAAAGCCTGCCAACATGTAAAAGTTTCAAGTATGACATAAAAATTACAGATATCAAAAAGTGGAATTGGTTGCCTCCAGTGGCAATAATAACATGAGTAACAAAGATAACAGGATAATAACTAGCATTTATATATTGCTCTAAGGTTTGCAAAGCATTTTACAAGTATTGTCTCCTTTGATCCTCACCACAACCTTAGGTAGGTGCTATTATTATCCCATTTTAAAGACAAGGAAACTGAATCTCAAGAAGCTCACAATCTAATGGGGACAGACAACATGCAAATAACTGTGCACATAAGATATATGCAGTATAAATGGAAGGTACTATCAGAGGAAAGGTACTGGGGGAAAGGAGGGGACTAAGAAAGTCTTCTTGAAGAAGATGGAATGTGAACTGAATGAAGCCGAAGAAGCCAGGAGTTGGAGGTGAGCAGGGAGGGGCTTCCAGCATGAGGGAAAGCCAGTAAAAAGGTGCAGTCAGAAGATACAATGTCATATATAAATAATAGCTAAAAGGAAACAATTCTAAAGGGGAAAGCATAAGACGACTTAGATAGGCAGGAAGATGCCAGGATGTAAAGTGCTTTAAAATTCCCTCTTGAAAACAATCCTCTTTGAAGCATGCTCAATCTATGAATATCCAGCCTTTCTTTAAAATTTCTTTTGAGGGGGAAGCCAATACTTTCCAGGGCCTCTCAGCTCTTGGAAAGCTGTAGCTCTTGGGAAGTATTTCCTTACATTCACCCTAAGCTTGGCCTTCTCCTTCCAAACACAAAAAGTCTAATCCCTCTTCCCCATGACAGCTCTACAAATCCTTCAGGACAACTATCATCCTCTCTGCCCTCAAAGCTTCTCTTCTCTAGCCTAAATATTCCCACTTTCTTCCACCAATCCTGACTGGGTACCACTTTCACCATTTTGGTTGCCCTCCTGTAGGTGCTTTCCTATTTGCCAGTTTTTTCCTGACATGGATTGCCTAGAATCAAAGCATACACGCTGTCCAAAGATGCATACAGGAGGACTCTTTCAATTGACCAAGGGGTTGATATACAACTGAAGAAAGACATTAGTATTAGTTATTATGGAAACAGCACTGGATTTGGAGTTAGAAAATTTGGGTTTGAATCTTGGTTCTGTCACGTGTGTGATCTTGGGTAAGTTACAACCTCCCTGGGCCTCAGTTTTCTAATCTATAAAATGGGGGGGGACAAGATGATTTCAAAGATTCCTTTAAGCTGTAAATTCTATGTTCCTATAATTCTAGGTTGACACTTATCCCTATAAGTAAAAGCAAAGATGAAACATTAACATTTATAGCAAAAAGGCAATTTTTTTTTATGATTCAGGTTTTCCTCAGAGAAGCAAATAAAGAAGTTGGCAAAATTTGCTCCATCACATACTCAAAGACAATGAATAAGAAACATGACTTCATGAGTTGCTTGATGATCTGGCCTCGTCATAAGCATAAACAAACAAACAGCCATGAAGAGAATTGCAGTATGTGTACCACTATGTGTTGCAGAGGACGAAGATACAGAGAATTTTAATTCAGTGGATACTAGATACCCAGTGATTTAAATGACAAAGAAGAATGGAGGATCATTTTGGTTTTTCTTTGTTTAATGGATTGTCATGGCCATTCATCACCAAGTGATTAGACTTCTCCATACTTAGATTCTCCAGACTTAGCTCATCTGGTCCTCAGAAAGCAGTCTATTTCTAGGACTTTCATGAAAGCTGTTCTAGCATAGTAGACCATGCCAGAGCTTGAGCTCCAATGGCTCAGCCTTTGAGAACCTCCATTCCTTGATGAGGTGTTGGAATAGAACTCTATAGTATTATGGCAAAGGTCAAGGTAAATATTAAATTATAGGAAAGAACAAAGATGAGGAGATACCGTAATCAATTATAATCAATATGGCCTGTTAAAGCAGGTTGCCTATTACAAAGAAAAATGGAAAACAAACAAAAATTAAGACTTGATTTTATCTCCATTTCTTGAAGTTGAAGTGATGCTAAACATTCATTAGTAGAAGGAAGCTTTAAAAATCTGGATATTAACTTATATAGCAAACTTTAATCCCTGAGCTAAGTAAAATTTGTAAAACAATAAGACTGTGAATGACAAAAAAATTCTCAAAATATAATAAAAGGCTGCTGAAATGAAAGTCTGCCTAGAGAGCTTGGTATGCTATCTAGCTAAATCAGATTATTCTTCTTTGTAGATGAAATGGAGATAGAAGAACCACAATATTTATGAACACACATATATGTACATACATATGTATACACATATACACATACATACACATATATAGATATGGATATAGATGAATGAAATGGTCCAGATTTGTAAATATTTGTCTTGTGTTCTATTATCATTGGTGGCCATAGTGGAACCACTACATTTAGATTCTACTCCTTCAGTACCTAATGTATTAACTATGTAAAGAACTGGCAGTAGTACTTAAGAAAATTAAGCTGGGAAGAATGTGTAGACCTGACCAAATAAAGAAGAAATCTCTGCTGAAGGCAACACAATTTAAAGGCATTCAAAATTTGTTTTCAATATAGCTCAAAGAAGGGGATATTCCAAAAGAATGGGAAAAAAAACTATGTATGGTGTTTTTTTTTTATCAAAAGTAGTCAGCTAAGAAGGTATTAAAAACTACTGACCTATGCCAACTTTCACATCTCTGTAAAATCTTTATGAGAAGAGCCTAGTGAAAAATGTGAGAAGAAAACACACAGGTCTTTGTAGATTATTTTCTACACATCTTCACAGTCACAGAAATGACTGAGAGTTAAATGATCCCCTGTGTCTATAATTTATTGATTTTTTAAAAAAGCATTTGATTTGGTAGAAGAAAATTTATCCCTGGAAGCTTTCTTCCAATGGAGCCTCTCCTATGAATGTTAAAAATATAGAAAATGTATAACATATGCAACTATGGAGAGAGCCTTGTTCAACAATCTAGTGAGTATTGCCTACAAGGACTGTATAAATCAGAGACATAGGCTCAGCTAAGGTGTCTTTCATTTTTTGGAAGATGTCCTGCAGAGAGTTCAAATAAAAGGGGGAGTCCCTGCTGATGGTGAGGTTCTCCAAATGCTCCTATGCACAAATAACTGTTTACTGGACCTAGAAATCATCCCCTTTCATCTCCCTGTGAGGCTCCTTCCAGCTCTGCATCTATGATTCATCTGTTAGGCTTTTTCATATTTTGCAAGATCTAGGTGCTAACTTTCCAGGTCAAACCAAGACAAGCATTTATTAAGTGACTACTATGTGTAAGGCATTGTAAAAGTGTTGGGGATACCAAAAGGTCAAGACTCCCACATCCTCTCAAGGACCTCACAGTCTAATGGCCTTCCTCTGCAAAGTCTTCCCAGACAACCACTAGCCAGAAATAATCTCTCCTTCCTTATCATTTTCCTACCATTTCTTTCGGTACTCCATTTATCACATTATAATCTATGTTATTTGTAGCCATGCCATGTGCTAGCAGTTGGGTGGCTCAGTTGATTGAGAAACAGACACGGAACAAGTTGTTTTTGTTGTTGCTGTTGTTGTTGTTGTTGTTGTTGAATTGTTTTCAATTGTGCCTGACTCTTCATTGACCTCATTTGTGTTTTCTTGGCAGAGATAACAGAGTGGTTTGCTATTTCCTTCTCCAGCTCATTTTACAGATGAGGAAACTGAAGCAAACAGGGTTAAATGACTTGCCCAGTGTCACACAGCTAGTGTCTGAGCTGGATTTGAACTCAAGGAAGATGAGTCTTCCTGACTCCAGACCCAGCCCTCTATCCACTGTGCCACCTGGCTGTTATTATTAGTCCTTTGTTTTCAAAGAAGACCAGTGACATCACAGGGCCATGTCTTGACTTGTGTGTGAATTGTATTTAAATGTGACAGCATTGCACAAAGTCCTTAGCCTCACTTTCTCTTCCAGAGTCATCAAAGTCCAATGGCAAGACAAAAGTCAAGATAAATGGAGATGGCATGGGATGCAGTGGATGACCTTGGTGTCTTTGATGTCTGACCAGGCTCTAAATACTCCATGGCACTTGCTTCAGTCGTCCTCATTGCTGTTGGAACAAATTGTTCTCATCCACTCATTCCATATAGAGAAGTCTCCAAATGCTTGGGGGTAGATATCCCCCTAATTCACCAAGAGGTTTGAGGCCTGTTGGTTACCTTCAATCTGGTTTAGCACATCTGCTGAGATGGTTTTACTGCAGCGTGGCCACCATGCATGCTTCAGCTTCTTGGAACCACAGTGAAGGTGGACACCAAAAGTGGATGAGCAGTCCTGAAAAGGGATTGGCAAGCCCTCACACCATAGTTGCTAATCCTCCCTAAACACCCCATACAGCCACTTACCTGCCTGAGTGTGGAAGAACTGAGTTCAAATTGGGCTTTAGACTTACTAGCCATGTGACTCTGGGCAAGTCATTTGACTTCTGTTTACCTCAGTTTTCTCATCAAATGAGGATAATAGTAGTACCCAACTCTCAGAGTTGTTGTGGTGGTAAAATGTGATAAGACTTGTAAAATATTTTGCAAAACTTCAAGTATTATATGAATACTAATTATTATTATTAAACCTACAATAATGTTTTTGGGGAAGAAGATTTGTACTGATCAGATGAAAGAATACATGTAAAAGTCCTTGAAAAGTTAAAGGGCTATATATTTGTAAAATATTATGATAAAAGGATTTTTTTTTTAGATTATGGTGGGAGAGTACAATGGAGAAAAGATAGGGAAATGAAGTAAACCTGACTTGGAATTGGGAAGGGGAATTAAGGAAAGGAAAAGAAAGAGAAGGAAGAAAAATAAAATATATTCCTTTAAAAACTCATTTAAACTTTGCTCTCTTTTTTGTTTCTTACACTTCATAAATATATAGTGGGGAGTTGATCATAGACACTGACACTGGAGTTCTCCCAACCTGCTTGATAAAAGTACAGGGTAGGGAGACTCAGTTGATCAGAGAATACTTGTTCAACCCCCATTACCATCAAGAAGGCAAAAGATGAGCTTCCTGACTTCTAAAATATACTTGGGTCTTTGGGGATTCCACAGATCTGTTTCTTCTACCAGACAGCCCTCCCTGACCTGAACTAATTTTCAGTGACCCACCTGTAGACAGACACAGACATTGTTCCCAGTAAACGACACTGTTTTCATGGATTTCATTCATTATCCAAGGATGATGATCTAGGAAGGGTAATCTTTCTTCCCTTGATAATGAGGTTGGCAAAAGCCACCAACTGTATCTGCCAGAGAAAGCGCATACAGATGAGGTGTAAAAGCATCAGCCTTCCACTCCATAACCATTGTCGACTGATTACACAAGACGCCTGCTCAGTTTCTGGCTCTAGTGACAGCTGGTCGACAGCCATCATATCAGAACAGAAAGATCCCAACTATTGGTCAGTACGGTGAGCAAGTACCTTTGGAATACAGCTTAGAAATATTGTAATTTTTTTTAAAGGATTCTGAAACATGTCCCCTTTTCCTTTATCTAAATGTCAATCTCCGAAGTTATCTTCTTGGCCATTAATTCAAGTCAATCCCTTTAAATCCCAAATTAGGCTTTCCTGAATTTTTTTTAGACATTTTTAGTTTGATCCCTGGTGCCAAAATCACAGCCTTTCTGTACTTGAATCAAACAATGAAAAAAATATTTAGCGAGCATCTACCATGTACAGAGCACTGTGCTAAACACTGAGGATACAAATCTAAAACCAAGTACATATATGTAAATATTGACAACATATAGTTAATAACTATATATACAAAATAATTGAATACAAATTTGGAACGATGGGCATTAGCAGTTGTGGGGATCAGGAAAGCTTTCATACAGAAGATGGTGCCTGAGCTATATCTTCAAGGAAGAGAGGTATTCAGTGAAGTGGAGATGAGAAGGAAGAACATTCCAGGCAGGTCATGTGTGAGGAGCAGGGAGAAGACTAGTTCGGCTGGATCATAGAGGAGAGGAGGAGGAGGAATGTCATCTTAAGATCATGTATTCGTATTTTAATGACTCTGGCCTCATGTCTGAAGCTGTAGGTTCCTAATCTTTTTGGGGGAAGAGTACTTGGGCAGATCAGATAAGAAAACAGATGTAAAAGCCTCTGAAAAATTAAATGGAGAGATAGGCTAGGGCCAGGTTGCAGGACTACTTCGGCTTGGACTTTCTTCAAAGCTGGTATCCTTCGCTTCATGGCATAGCTGGAGGGAGAGGTGAACTTAGAACTTCATTAGACCTAGAACTTCATTTACAATCAGCACTAGAACAGCTTGATCCCTTAGTTTCTTCATTCTCCAGGAATTTCCCTTCCTTTGAAGCATCTTAGTGGCTCTGATCATTCCATTCTCTCCTAACTCTCATCACCATCAGGGTTGTTCTGCTCTTCATATTTGTCCTTGTTTTAAATCTCTCTTAAGTCAGTTTTATGTGGGTCCCCTCAGGGAGAATCTGTGCTTTCTATTTTGCGTGTGACCTTAAAGTATTTAACAAAAAAAACAGTACATACTGTGCTCATTGCTCCTTGACTAAACTATTGTGTTCATCTTTCTCACTGGTCTTCCTGCCTCAAGAATCTTTCCATCCAAGAGCTCCACTCAGCTGTCAAAGTGATTTTCGTAAAGCACAGCTCTGACCAAGTCAATAAACTTCTGCTCAATAAATTCCAGTGGCTCCTTATCAAATATAAAATTTTCTGTTTGGCATTTAATGCCCTTCACAAGTTGGCTCCTTCATACTTTTTCAATCTTCTAACATTTTACTACTTTTCAATCCAGCTACACCAGCTTATTTGCTGTTCTTTATATTATGTCCTAACTCCGTTAGGAAGGACTCTGTGTACAAGGGAGTAAAATTGCCTTGGTAATGGCTGTTGTCCATGCTTGGACTGTTCTCCCTTTCCTTGATTCCTTCATGGCCCAGATCAAACCCCACCTTCTGCAGGAGGCTTTTTCCAGTCCCCACCACTGTTATTGCTTTCCCTCTAAGATTACCTCCCATTTATCCTGTATATAACTTGTATGTATATATTGTCTGCATGTTATCTCCCTCATTAGAATGCAAGCTCTTCGAGGACAGGGACTGTTTTTGCCTGTCTTTGAATCCTTAGCACTTAACACAATGTCTGGCAATGGAAAAACAAATGCTTGTTGACCTACTCTAAATACAATATGAAAATTCAGTAAATGTTCTTAACTGATTTGACTTTGCGGGAAGGGGGAGAATATTACTGATAATTTCATCACAACAGGGAACCTGAGATGAGGAAACTCTCTGGGCCAATGAAGATCATTCCCTCCCACTGCAATGTATAGTTGCCTAGAGCACCTGAGAGATTAAATGACAGGTACTCAATATGGGTCAGAGGGAGGATTTGAACCCAGAATTCCAAACTCCCAGACTGGCTCCCTATACCAGGCTGTCTTTTAGACAACTGATTGACTAAAAGAAGTAAATGTAGCTTTATGAGAATTGGTTAGTGAGGGAACAATTGTACCATTAGAATCTTGCTTTATTTTGGTTAAGAGCCTGCTTTCCCATGAAAAGATGTTATTTACTGCCCTCTCCAATTCATAACAATGACACCTTCTTCTTAAACTGGAAGTGTTCTCTTTTAATAGGAAGCTCCTGCTTCCAAACAAGCTTGGAAAAGAATCAAATGGGGAGATATTTGACTACGAAGAGAGTAACTTCATCACACCAATTTGAATCACTGACTAGTGCTCGTTTTGACACTAAGCACTTGGCTCAAAGATTATGAAATGAGCAGGCTCCTGTTGCTTGTGCTTTTCAAGTCACAACTTTGTGGAATAGAATGGGTACCAGCTGTCATTCCCTCCCCCAGACAAAGCAGTTTATGACTCAAACTTCACAGCCCAAAAGATCAAATCCTGATCCTGCAATGGCTTCTGCTGTTGGGATTTGAACTCACAGCCAAGTGGATGTCACTCAGATGTTACTCCTTCACTTATTACTCACAAAGTGTTAAACACAATGTTTATCTGGAATATTTAACTCGTTGGATTAATCTGAAGAGAGAGGTTCTTCCCATGAGCAGACAGCAGGTCAAGATAGCTAACTCTTGGATTTTTGGAGATTGTGACTTTGCTGTAGGAGAAGTTGCATGAACTTGGAGTGAGCCAACTTTAGAGTATGTCACACAAGTGAAGGGAAAAAGAAACAGCAGAACATCCCAAGTCATAGAAAAATTTTTTCTATATGAATGGCCTAAATCCACTACGATACACATGACATCTCTTTACAAACAAAACAAAACAAAACAAAACACCACTGGCAGATGCCTATAATCCCTGCTACTTGCTGCTGGGAAAACTTAGGCTTATGGATCTCTTGTGGTCAGATGTTCCAAGGTGTTGAGTCATTTTAGTTACATCTGACTCTTTGTGACCCCACTTAGGGTTTTCTTGGAAAAGATACTAGAGCAGTCTTACTATTTCCTTCTTCAGGTTATTCGACAGACGAGGGAATTGAGGTAAACAGGGTTAAGTGACTCACCCAGGCTCACACAGCTAGTAAGTGTCTTAGGCCAGATTTGAACTCAAGAAGATGAGTCTTCCTGATTCCAACCCCAGTGCTCTATCTACTACACCACTAGCTTGTAGTAAGGCTAAGCAAATCAGGTGTCTGAACTGGTTGCCTAAGGAGGGGTGAACTGGCCCAGGTTGGAAATGGAGTAGGTTAAGGTTCTCTACTTCTCAGAATGGGACTGAGTAGTGAGTTGCCCTTCTAGCCTGGACAAGATTGGGAGAACCAGTCTTTAAAAAACAAACAAAAGCACAAAACCCTCCAAGAAATCCCCTGAATTGTTTGGTTGTTATTTTTCTTCTATCAGATCAATTGGCATCTGGAAATCTTTTTGTAACAGATTTTTCTGTAATTGTATTTATTGCACTGAGATTTCAAAGAATCACCAAGTTATAAGGATCTTTAGAGGCCTAGTCCAACTAGTACCTGTACAGAAATCCAGTGTATGATATATCAGACAATTGGTCATCCTGCCCTTTTCTGAATGTCTCTAATTAAGGAAAACCCATGATTTTCCAAGACCTTCCTTCCATCTGTAGGCAGTCCTAAATATTTGGAAATTTTTTCCTTACACCTATCCAAAATCTACCCCTCCACAATTATATCTATTGCCTTGTTTTGCCCTTTGGGACCAAGTCACATGACAGCCCTTCAAATATTTGAAGACATTTATCAAGTGCTAGTCTTCTCTTCTCCAAGCTAAGAACCCCTATTTTAAAAAATTTATGCTCACATGTCATGGTCTCTAGTTCTCCCATTATCTCTTGTTCACCTTGTTGTAGATGCAATCTAATTTGTCAGTATCTTGGAGCATGGTGCCTAGATCTACATATGATACTCCAGATGTCATCTTGCCAGGAAAGAGAGAGAGAGAGAGAGAGAGAGAGAGAGAGAGAGAGAGAGAGAGAGAGAGAGAGAGAGAGAGAGAGCGCTAGCAGATGTCCAAATAATTAAAATTCCCTGTAGTGAAGACACTATGTTATGCCTCCTTGCCAGACTTGTGAAGTTTCCTCATCTATTCCTTCTTTTAGTCTAGAAGTCTAGTATATACTGATGAGAATATTGCTTTTGTTTTCTCTCTATTTTCTCCTTATTATTTTTTTAAAATAATTTTTATTATAAATGTAAACATCAACAAACATGGGCATTTCATATGGGCATACCTTGTTATACTGCACTTCATTTATTGCACTTTGCAGATATTGTGTTTTTTACAAATTGAAGGTTTGTGGCACCTGCATCAGTCAAGTTTATTAGTGCCATTTTTCCAACAGCATATGCTTACATTGTTTCTCTGTGCCACATTCTGATAATTCTTACAAATTTCAAACTTTTTGCATTATTATTATATCTATCATGGTGATCTGTGATCAGTGATATTTGATGTTACTGTTGTAATTGCTTTGGGACACCACAAATTGTGCCCATATAAGAAGGTGAACTTAATTGATGAATGTATATTCTGACTGCTCCACAAACCATCTATTCCCAATCTCTCCCTTTCCTCCAGTTTTCTTGTTTCCTGAGATGATATTGAAATTAGGCCAATTAATAACCCTAAATGGCCTCTAAGTGTCCAAGTGAAAGGAAGTCAATTGATGTGGCAAACTTCATAGTTGTCTTATTTTAAGAAATTGTCCAACTTTAGTAACCACCACCCTGATCAGTCAGCAGCCATCAACACTGAGGCAAGACCTTCCACAAGGAAAAAAAGATTAAGACTTGCTGAAGGCTCAGATGACGGTTAACCTTTTTTAGCAATAAAATATCTTTTAAAGTATGCACACTTAATAGACTACAGCATAGTGTAAACATGACTTTTATATGTTTTTGGGAAACCTAAAATTTGTGTGACTTACATTATGGCTATATTTGCTTTATTACGGTGGTCTGGAATCAAACCCACAATATCTCTGAGGTACAAAGAAAAAAGATTTTACATGAAACCATTAACTGCTGTTACATAAAGTTTGATTTTTTTAAGCATCTACTAAATTTTAAACGGTAGTGACAAAATTGTCCTTTTTTTGTGTTCTAGGACTTTTTTGTTTTCTTCCTTATATTTTTAATGTTTTATTGACATCCTTTTCTCTCTTTTTTATATCTCTATTTACTAACTAAACCCTAAAAACGGGTCATCTTTGTAATCTGTCTGTTTGTCTCTCACAATAGATAGATAGATATAGATATGTGTATTATCTCTACACATGCACACACACACACACACACACACATACACTCACACACACACAGAGTTAGGTGGCAGAGTGGATAGAGTGCTGGGTCTGGAGTCATAAAACTCATCTTCCTGAGTTCAAATACAGTCCCAGACACTTATTAGTTGTGTGACCCTGGGCAAATCACTTAACCCTGTTTGCCTCAGTTTCCTCATCTGTAAAATGAGCTGGAGAAGGAAATGGCAAACCACTCCAGTATCTTTGCCAAGAAAATCCCAAATGGGACCACAAAGAGTCAGGTACAACTGGAACAACTCAACAACAACTGTACATGTGTGTATACATGTATATACATATATGCACACACCTTTTATACTTATATACATGTGTGTATATATGTGTCTATACATATATGTAAGCATACATATTATATATATCCAAACAAAATGAATCAGTACATTGGCCATGTCTGAGAATATGTTTTGTTTTTCATCTCTAGTCTATCATCTCTTCACTAATTAGGAGGAAGATATAATTCATCATTCCTTAGAAGTCATGAGTATTCAATACATTGATCAGGGTTTTGAAGTCTTTCAAAGGTGTTTTCCTTTACATTATTATGGTCCTCATGCAAATGGTTCTTCTGGTTCTAGTCATTTTTTCTGCATCAGTTCTTACAAGACCTCAGGTTTCTCTGAATCCAAATCTCAGAAGCACAATAGTATTCTATCACATTTTATGCCACAGTTTGCTCAACTATTCCCAAATTGATGAACACCTCTATTGACTTTTACCCAAATGCAAACTACCACATTTCTACTCTAGTTATTCAATTTCCTCATGTGTATGTTTTCTCAGTATACAGTATTTACTATCCCTTCTCTCCCCTCCCCCTTTCTTTTTATACCTTATAAACTGTCTCCTTTGAATAGGTATACCCTTTCAGAACTATATCGTGGTTATAGGTCCCATCAAACCAAGTTTCATTGACCTTTATCAGGCCAGATTGGCCATCTTATACTAGAACCTTAAGCTCAGCTTGCTTTCATCTACACTTTGTATTTATACTTTGCCCAGTCTTAATTTTTTAAATTACATTTTAAGAAGGAATAGGTTTCTTTGAGGTTATATCATTTTCATTCTCATCATCAAATATGGTTTTTTTCACCAAATATATTTTAATGGTCCTATTTGTACCTAAGTCATTTGCTAGCAAGTTTAGGAATATGCAATTTTAGGATTAATGTGAGCCAAGCCCTGTATAGAGTTTCTACATAACCTACATAAAGATGGTTCTTTGTAGTATACAAAGCACTTTCATCCAAACAACCCTAAGAGCCAGGTTGTGTTCATACTATTATCCCTATTTTACACATGAGGAAATTGAGACCCACGAAAGACTATGTGACTTGTCCAGATTTATATAGCTAGCAAATGGCAAAAGAGGGTCTCAAAAACTGGTCTTCATATTTCACATCCAGTCTCCTTTCCAATGTGCCATGCTATCTCTCTTAGGGAAAATTAAGCCTCTTCCCATGTAATGAATAAAGTATTTACTGGCTTTGAAGTCCAGAAGATCTATATGATCTAGCTATGTGACCCTGGGCAAGCCTCAATTTTCTCATCTGTAAAATAAGGAGGTTGAAACTCAACAGCCCCTGAGGTACCTTCCATTTCTAAATCTATTTTCCCATGAGTACTGTTATTTTTCTCAAAAAAAAAATAAAGATAAAAAAGAGAAAGAGAGGAGAAAATTTTTAAAGAGAGAAAGACAGGGGGAGAGGTAAGAGAACCAAGGCCTTTTTCTTTTCATTGGTCCTTGGCCGTTTGCTTATAGGGCCAGCCCCTAGTCACACTGTGAATTAGTTAAGGCCAGCCCTCTTTGCTCACTTCTTCCAATCAGCAATGCTTACTGACAATCCGGGTCCTGTCAACCTTGTGGTCATGTGTACTTTGGAACACAGTTATTTTCTGGGTAGGAAATGTGCAAAGCAGTTCTTAGCCTACAAGAAGCATGAGGCTTGTGGTGTGTTTCATGTGGGCAAGTGCTTTTTATTATTAATATCGGGTTTGGATTTCTACAGTAGCTTCTTCCAAAATACTTTCAGACATATCACCTCCTCTCTCCACACATTGTCCCCCTGAGGTGGGTCAGGTTTTATTACCTCCATTTTACCAATGGAGAAATTGAGGAACCAATTTAAACATATCTATCTTATGGTTGTTGTTGGCCCTAAAGTCCTAGTGCTATTTCTGGAAATCTAGTCCCAAACGCTACTACCTGTTTACAGTGGACTTAGAAGTAATGAGAAAAAGGGAATCTCTTTTAAGGGCAGAAAAGGCTTGGAGGTCTTTCACAGAAAGTAGTTTAAAGGCCAAAGCTCCATCAAACATTAAAAAGTCTGTGCTCTTACAATCAAGTGAATCAAGACTGACTAAACCAGATTCTTCTAGGATGAAAAAAAAATGTCCATGAGGAATTTGGGCTAAAATGTAGCATAGGGCATTTGTGAATGTGGGTTGGGACTTTCTACCTCCAGAAGCAGCATTTAGAGCAGCCCTGATCACCTATAACAACCTCTTCCAAATGGCTGAAATTCATAATTATTCGCTCATTTATTAAGCACCTACTGTGTTCCAGGCACTATGTTAAACACAGGAGAGGAAGTATGCAAAAAAAAAATTTCTGCAAGAATAAGATAAAAAAGAGAAAGAAAGAAGAAAATTTTAAAAAGAGAGAAAGACAAGGCAGCTAGGTGGCACAATGGATACAGCACTGGTCCTGGAATCAGGAGGAACTGAGTTCAAATCCAACCTCAGACACATAATACTCATTAGCTGTGTGACTCTGGGCAAGTCACTTAACCCCAATTGCCTCATACACGGAGAGAAAGAGAGAGAGAGAGAGAGAGAGAGAGAGAGAGAGAGAGAGAGAGAGAGAGAGAGAGAGAGAGAGAGAGAGAGAGAGTGGGCAAGGGAAGAGAACAAGGACTAAATAAATGAAAGGTTAAATAAACGAAATAGTCCATGCCCTTCAAGGAATTTATATTTTCTTGGTGGAGATTAAGAACAGGGGTTATAGGGGAGGGGAAAGAAACAACACATACACAGAAAATTAAATACAAAATAAAAATTAAATACAAAATTAAAAGATTAAATATTAAAATTTTTAAATTTAAATAAAAATAAAAATCTATATGAAGTAATTTCTGGGGAAGAGCACTAGTAACTGGGGAGAGCAGTCTAGACTTCCTTTAGGAGGTAGCCCTAGAGCTGAGCTTGGATGGAATCTTGGGGTTGTGGGGGAGTGGAGTTGAAGATGGATCGCATTCTAGGCATGGGGTAGGGCATGGCTGTGCAAGGGAAAACAAACAGGTTAGTTTGGCTGAAATGTGAGTAGCAAATATATACAATATACAATAGATTAAACTGGTGGTTTAAGGGGCCACTGATTTGGCTGGATAGCATACACTTGCTCCCATGTTAAAAAGAAAATAGACTTCTCTCTGGCTGATGCAGAGCCTACCTAGTTTGGTCTCCTAGAGCACCCTCAACTCCAGCTGGCCAGAAGGGGAATCAACCATCATTGAAAATGCCCTGGGTTATATTCTGATAACATCTGGTTTTTAGTTGGGGAGAGGGAAAGGAAAGATCAGACGACAGGGGGGAAAGGGAAAACAACACATTTCCACAGTACTAAAGCAATTAGATAAGAATGTGCTGTAAACCAATTGCCTCTTCCTGTTCCACTTTCCCAAGGGTGTGTGTGTGTGTGTGTGTGTGTGTGTGTGTGTGTGTGTGTGTGTGTGTGTGTGTGTGTGAGAGAGAGAGAGAGAGAGAGAGAGAGAGAGAGAGAGAGAGAGAGAGAGAGAGAGAGATGATGGGGGAAGAAGTGGGCTGGGATGAGAATGGGGAGGGCTTGAAGAAACAAACCTAGGGTAAGGTTATTTGAAATTCCCTTCACAACCCTGGGGGCTAATGATATTATCTATGAGATAGCCTTTCCCCTCCCATCAGGGAGGCCCCCTAGTTTGGCTGCTCTAATTTTTCAAAAAGATATTGAATTATAGGGATAGTTTTAATGCCAATGCATGTGTAAAAAAAATTTTTTAAGTGCCCAGAAGAACAGGCTCTCTTTGTCTCTCTTGGTCTGCTTGCTTTATTATTATTCAGTGAGCAAAATAGGCATTTTCAGTTTAATAGCTAATCTATCATCAGTGTCCTGCAATTTGTTGGTTTTTAATAAAAGCTCCATCAGTAATGGAACCATGGATAACTAGCAGCTTTTATCTCCAACGCCTAACATTTTAATGCTAAAAACGTCACACATACATTTTGATTTCTCTTGCTCAGGGATGTTTTTTAAATTATTTAGTGTTTAGATGGGTTGGTTTGTTCCTTTTCCAGGGGTAGGCCCATAAAAAGGTGGCATGGTACTAAGAAATAAGTACACAGCAAAACAAGAGGCTTCTGGTCAAAGTGATATTCAAACTTCTTTTTTTTTTAAGTTTGAAACTCATAAAATGTTACACTTTTACAAATCCCCCCTCCCCCACCCTTCCTTTCTCTCATAAAAGCCTTTCATTGTTGGCGTAACATTATACACATAGGAAATGTATCCTCATGTATATTGGGTATTTTTTTCAGTTTGTTTTTTCTTCCAACATTTGATCAATGGATGGTGAACTGTTTGGGCCCACAGAGATCTCCAGACCACCAGCTCATGTATTTGAAAGGCATCTGTTTATTTTTAAAATGCAAATGTGGCCTACCTCAAAGACTGACAGGCAAGAAATGAACAATCTTAGCAAGTCAGGGGTTCCCAATCAGGAGTTGTGTTTCCCGCTTCCTATCACTGTAGGATCCCTTGCTGTCAGAACCACTTAAATGATATCCAGGAATCTGAATGAAGTGGCCCACAATTAAAATGAGCAGGATAATCCCTCAAGAATTATTCAAGCAAATAATTTTTTTTTTCCACACAGTTTAAAGTAATGATAAGGTCATTTACAAAAGGAATCAGAGCCTTTGAAATGTGGACTTGTAGACAGAGGCCTGCCTGGAGGAGGGCCACAGATAACAGGGAACATAGACTTCTTAGCACCAACCTCCCAGTCCTTGGAACTGATTCTGATGAGGAGAAGGCCCAATAAGGTTAATACCCCTACTTTGATCTCTGTCAAGGCACACTAGCAAGAATTAATTTACATTTCAGATGAAAAAGGTTGACAGCATGAAAAGGCATCTTGTTCCTGGTATGTGAATGTGCTGTAATAGGTCGGGAATTCTGAAAGGAAGTTCTGAGAAAGCTAAAGGGATAAGCCTTACTGCTGCTTTTATTGGGAAGGAGATGAAAGGAAAACAAATTTCAATATGCGCTGTTCTGTAGAAACATGTAAGCCAAATGCTTCCTAAATTTCAAGAACTGCTCCTTAAAAAACATACAACATATCTTAGTGACACCATTGAAAAAGAAATATTTGGGGGAAGGGGCAGAATTGGAAATACAAGAAATGAATCCCAGAGCATCTAAATTTCAAATGCAGTGGTTTGTTTTAAAAAATAATAAATTAAAGAAAGAACTCAGAAAACATAATCTTTGTGCTATAATAACACCCCTTAGCCTCTTGCCAGAGACTTTTAAAAGCAAGGGACCAACTTTGTCTGGAGACCTGAGCTACCCTTGAAATGTAACAGTGCAATAATGATCAGGGGCTCACAGTTAGAAAGTGACATTTTGCAAAGCTAACAAAACAAAAACTCAATTAGGCCTTTAAGAGAAATACTAAAGTATTACATAATCTAAAAATGGGGGCATAGCATGGTACAGCAGAAAGCCCCTGGCTTAAAATCTTGTTTCTGATTCTTTTGACCAGTATGACCTTGGATAAGTCACTTGACTTCCTTGTCTGTAAAATGAAGGTGGTTCAATTGGATGGGCTTTGAGGTGCCTTCTAGCTTCAGTGCTATGATCTTACAACCCTATGAAGAGGAGAAAGTTACCAGATTGACTGCTCCTTAGAACGTTAGATATCACTCTCCTTAAATGCATCTGAACCTTGCTATTGTCAACAGCTACTCATCTTCAAATAGGTTATTCTTTATGGCTACAAAGTACTTAAATACATTTTAACTAACATGTATAACCTAATACCTTGTGGTAAATTTGGCAAATATAATTTATCCCCATTACATATATGAGGAGACTGAAGCCCAGAGAAATTAAGTGTTTTGCCTAAGGTCATACATGTAATAAGTCCAAGGAAGAGCTAACAATCTTGGTGTTTCAGAAGACAGCTAAAATCCCATTTCCCTCTGCATTTCTGTTTTAATATAGTCTTCTGGCCAAGCAGGTAACCAATTTATTGTTGTCCTTCATTCTCAAAGAGGACTGATGACATCAGGAAGGTGAAGCCTTGACTATTGACTTATAAGCTTGCAGTTCACTAAAATCTTTTTTTCAGATGAATTGCTGCCTACCCAAAACATCTTGCATTTGTGCAGTTGATTTTTTAAGCTTAAATAATATACTTTGCATTTATTCCCACTAAATTTCATCTTACTGTGTTCAACCCATCATCTTAGCTTGTTCAGATATTATACATGAGTTCTACTGGTGATGACAGGAGGGCTCTGCCCAAGTTCCAAGTTTCTTCCTCCCACAAGCATGGCTAACCCACAGCACATACAGCATATATTCATTCAGGTTTACCATTAAGGATGCCCCTTGACAGAAGAGGATTGGAGCAATAAAGACATTCAGGCTTTCTTATTTTATTCTTACAAAATGTGTATTCCTATGAGTCTACTATACAGAGTCATATGTGATTATCACAGTTAATTACTTGCTATGCACCTTTGTACACGGGCATAACTGAATAAACCTGCAAAGTTAAAACATGCAATCTAGTTTTCAGAATTTAGTAGAATTTGGCTTATGATTTCTATATACTGACAAGTGAGCTTTGTAGTGGATTTCCAACATCTGAGCTTTAAGTTTATATTTTAAAACACATGTTGGGCTCTTGGCCAACCAGAAATCAGTGCAGTATCTCTTTCTAACAAGGAGACAGTCTGTGTATATGTGTGTTGGGAGATTGAGGCTATATAAACTCCAACCTTCCTTTCTTATTCTGTAAGTAGAATTACATTCCTCTTCCTAACCCTTTGAAGTTGTAAGGCCCAGAGTTCTTTGGGGGTAGGAGGTGGGGAGAAGAAGAAGAGCAGAGGAAGAGGGTCTGTTTAAAAATTACAAATTTACTTTTAAATTATTCCCGACTCCAAATATTTTCATTGTGAATGAAGATGTCAAGAAGTCAAATAGAACATAGAAGGGTCTCACTGAAGCAATGGTTCTATGGTGGGAGACTTCCTGGGCCAGAGACAGAGCTTTCTTGGGATCTTGAACTTTATCTTGCCTGGATTCTAGGCAGAGATACCATAAGATATTTTTTGTTGCTTTTCAATTTTGCTTCAGGCTGATAATAGCTAAAATAATATCCCTTACTGCCGCTGCTGACTTCACTGTACTGGTCACTTATGTTCCATTCAGTCTCTAATTTCCTGCTCTCTAGGAGACTCCAGTAGTACTCTAGGGCCTATTTCTTCAAGACCCTCAATTACACATAGTCAGCTTTAGATGAAGAGAAGTGCTTAGAGACTTAGGGAAAGAGACCAATCTGGCAGGAACAGCCTTAACAGCAGCATTAGGCACCGATGTTTTGTAGAAGATCAAAATGACAACAGCCAGGGATGGGATGGATGAGCCCAGCAGCCAGGGTTGGCTCTTCCCAGGCAGCCCCAGCCAAGCTGTGCCACCAAAGGCATGTCATACTTAACCCTCTGAGAGCCCAGAGGAGTTAGTATACAGTAGTGAAATGAGCCAGAGTTTCAACTATGAGAGCTGGGCTTTCAGGGATTCATCTTGTTAAGAAATCCCTTCTCCCCCCCCCCCATTTTTTCTGCCTTTGTGACAGAGGGAAGGAGCTGCTAAGGGAGAGAATCTATGACATGGGGCAGAGAAGGGTGCTGTACATTAAATGGTCTCTGTGGACTCTTCCCATCTCTAAATCCTGTGACCCTCTGGCCAAAGCACCAATATTGAATTCTGCCTTGAATTTCAGTATAGGAAGTGGAACCATGCAAATGATGTTTTAATTACCTGCTTGAATATGAACAGCAGCCTCACTTCTTCTGTTGCTTATTTTCTTAAACTTCCTGCGAGCATCATATCCTCTCCAGGCTAAAAATACAAAACCATGTGCTGGGAATGACATTAATTTAAGAAAGTGCTATACTGTTGAGATTGGCTGGGTTTTTTTTTAATCTTTTACCTCGCTCCATTCTCTTTTCCTCTTACATTTTCTTCTCTCTCTCCTTTTTTATTGATGCTCTTCCCTTTTACATTGTCATCAGTTCTAATGAGTTCCTTGTTCCTAGAATTCTACCTTGTGGTTAAAAAAATATGGGAATGTTTTATAATATTATATGCCATCTTCATGGAGAGGCTGTGCTAACCTCTGTAATCTTCCATTTTCAGATTCCTCCCTGAAGCTTCCTCTTCCATGCAACTGGGTTGAGAAAGTAAATGACTCCAGTCACTTGGAGAGATCTAGACATCTATCTCATCACGTGGGGATGAGATTGGAGGTACCAAGATCTCTTATCATACAATCTATCACACAAGGAGTCTTTAGGACTTGGGGTTGGTGGAGGTTTAGCACTGAGGTACTGGAGTAATCCTCTTTTGTCCCTTTGGATTTGGGAAAAGTGGGACAAAAAGGAAAGCTAAGGGAAAGAGAAACATAGGGAAGAAAATAATGGGAGAGAAGAAAAGGAAGTTGGAGAAAATGGGAAAGGAGAGAGAATGAGGAAAGATCTGGGAGAAAATGGAAAAGGGAGGGATTTGAAAAAGGGTAATTTGCATTTTCTAGCCATCAGGGAGTAGAATTAATGCCTAAAAAGAAGGTGGGGAACAGCTCCTTCCCAATTTAAGCACTCATCTTTATAACTATCACAATTAATGGTTCCAAGTTGCTCAATAATGGAATCCTGGGTAGAGTAAAGTGCTTTGGGCATAATAACAATAGAAATATATGTCCTGAGCCCAGCACTTTTTCCCCTAGGAATGAGGAAAACTATCCATAATAATAACAATAACAACAAAAACCCATTCACTCAAATACTATCAAATACATTAATGAAAAAATACTCAATTTCATTCAAGAAGCATGTTTTAACCACCATTTGCCAGGCATCATGCTAGGTGCTGGGGATATCTCCATTTTAAAAAACACCCACATTACCCATCATTGCTCTTTTCAAATTTAGACCAGCCCATGACTCCTCGGACTGCCCCCCCCACCTTGGAGGTCCCAATCTCCTTAATAAAAGATATGTTCTTCCCACCCACTCCCCATTTCAGTTCCCTTTTATGGGTGGTATTCCTTGAAGACAGGGGCAGTCTTTCTTTTTGTTTGTATTTGTATTTCTAGCACCTTGCACGTAGTGAACTTAATAAATATTCTCTCTCTGTCTGTCTTTCTCTCTCTTTTTCTCTCTGTTTCTCTCTCTCTCTCTCTGTCCTTCTCTGTCCCTCTCACTCTGTCTCTGTCTCTATCTGTTTCTTTCCCCCTCCCATGAGAGGCTTTCATTCTACATTAAAAAGGAGATGAGTTGGAATGGATTGAAAGATCTGCATGACTAATACATTTCTTCCATCGATGGGTGGAGAACCTAGTATTGTCCATAAGGGTAAAAACATTGAAGCCAGGACCTTGCCCCGATTCCACAGTAGATAATTTGGTGATGATTCTGAAATGTGTCTCTTTTAGGTAGGGATAGAAAAAGATATTGAGGGCTATTACTCTGATTGCACTATTAGGCCAAGCTCTAGGTGATTAGCAGACAACTTCACAACTTGAAATGCCAACCCAGTATAGGAGAGAGGTAATGAGCACATTTACCTGCCTGGATGGTAACGGCACATTTTTCTCTGTTCTCTTTAACTCGCTTATATCTCCTAGCTCCAAGCCACCCCTTGGCATAAGCCTGTATGACCACCACTGTGCCTATAACTTCTCGAAGCAGCAAATTTAACTGCTCTACATGGTAATACTTGAGAAAAACCTGAAACAAACAACAATTTCAGTATTAGTCAAGGCAACAAGCATTTTTTAAGAAGCTGTGTGAAATTTTTTTAATTAAAAAAATTTTTTTAAAAAGGAGCTATGTGCCAGGCACTCTGCTAAGCACTGTATTATACGCACATAGGCATGACACTCTAGACACAATATTCTAAATAGAAATATGAATAGCTTCATCACCAGGAAGTCATTGCTGCATTGTAATCAGTACAATCAGAAATCAAACAAATAATCATCTGTGGCTGGGAGGGGGAAGCCAAAGCAACCTGTCATTAGTTTAACCTGTGAAATGTAGGTATTGCCACAGTGAGTAATAGTAAGTTACTCCCTTATTTTCATTATTCTCATTACATAGGTGACTTGTATAGCTTATTCTAATACACTCCATTTGTAAAGGACAATTTATCTTCTAATATGTGCAGTAACAGGAAGCAGGTATAATATGACAAAGGAAATCAAAAGATAACCCCTGAGCTTCTGTTCAGCCAATAACTTTGATTTTCTCTCCTGCTACAGCTTTTACCTGAGCTACTACCAGCTTTGAGGTTTTATCTCATCTCTCTGACCCTGTACACCCTCTGCTGGAAATGCTAACAAACAGAAGCAGCTTAGAGGCCAGTAGAAAAAAGAAGGGAGAAGGAAGGGACCTGTGTAGTCCACAAATGAGCTCTTCAGAACCCTGAATAATAATAACAAGAGCATTTCAATACTTATGTTCAAGCTGGATTCCTGGTCCAGTTTGTGGTTGGCAATTTAAAGATTTTATTTCATATGAAAGAGATAGTAACACCAAATGGAATAATTACCAAAGATGAAATACATTGAGGGCACTTAGTTACTGCATATATAACACCTATACATAATGTAGCTACATGTTCCTTCTATCCAAATTCAGATTTTTAAAAAATAGTTTGATCACTGTCATTGATTTTAATGACATGTCCAATAAAGGCAGGGCATAGGCAGGAGCATGAAAAAAAAGGAAAAGACATTTAAAAAATATCCAACTGCTTTATAACTCCATATTCAATTCAATTCAATTTATATACTTAATAAATATTAAATACTGATTATATTCAAGGCAATGGGGATATAAAGACAAAAAAAAAGGAAACAGCCCCAGCCAGAGAGGCCGTGCAACTAACCGGAAGGAAGCTTTAGTCTCTCCCCTTTAAGGTCCTGCCATACTTGACCAAAGGCACCAGAAGTCTCTTCTAAATTAAGATGCTACTTACTAAGTGGGGGCGGGGCACAGAGTCATTCAGATCATTTATTTAACAGAACCTTCAGAGAACAGAGGCAAACATTTATGACGTGATGGTGACTGATATGCCTAAAAGCAAAGATAAAAATTACCTTTGTTTTCCCCAACACCCAGTGGTCTAGTTTGGACTTTTCCAAGATAGCAACGCAACTTTCTTTGTTAGCAAGTGGTGACTGATGTGCTCTGAATGCCAAGTAATAGTACCTATGAGGCAAAGAGAACAATTAGGTACATGCTTCAGGGTCTTTGAATGCAGTGAAATACAACTATGAAGGACACAATAACACTCTATGGTCTGTTTATTATTAGTGAAACTCTTCGGCATACCAATAATAATGTGTCATGTATTACTTCAAAGATGGTAATGTTACAGTGGGTAAGTAGAAATCTGTGGTTTATACTTCCCATGTCCTTGAGATTTTGCTGTAATGTTTCATTTAGCTTTTAGTTGTGGGAGAGGCAGTACAACATATCAGAGAGAGCATTTGCTTCAGAGTCAGAATGAAACAGGATCTAGTCCAGCCAGCACAAAATGATTACTGGTGCCCCTGAGCAAGTCACTTAACTTCTTCCTGCCCCAGGCAACTCTCCATGATTATAAATTGCAGAGCAGTTGCTAGCTTGCCTTACTACAGGGATTTTTCATCAGGAGTTCTGATTCTCATGAAATCACAGATCTGGATCCTTTCCCCAAATTACCTAATTTTGTTATTCTGCTAGGTATGATTTTATTGGATTTGATATTTAATATGCAATTTTGAAATACTAGATAATAGCTTCTTTTGAATGCAAAACTAAATCATTCGTGCCTCAAGTTAGATGCTAGCAGCTTATATATTAAAAGAAAACACTGAAAATGGTGGTGGTAAATCACACTACTTGGGAGACTGAGGCCACCTGATTGTTATCCTCTGGAGTGCTGAGGTAATGGTCTATGCCAATTAGGTATTCACACTAAGTTGAGCATTAATACAATAGGCCTCTTGGGAGTATGGGATACCTGGTTGCCTAAGGAGGAGTCAATTGTCTCAAGTAGGAAATGGAGCAGGTCAAAAGTCTAGAGCAGAACTTCTAGCCTTAGGTGGCTAGGTGGAAGGAAGAAAGGAAGGACAGAAGGAAGAAACAAAGTAGATGGTACTGCATTTCTTTTGTGGCAGGTAGGGAACCAGACCTATGATTTCACTAATGTTGGAACTCCCTATAAGAAAATTCCCTCTATGTCTATCAGTAAAGATAGGAACGAGCTCTGCAAGTTATAATTTTATAATGCTACAGTATTACTATTTTCAAAATAATTTTTAACTTTATTGTGCATATTTTCAATGACCTTTGGAAGCAATATGTAGGCAATGCAGAATGTATGCAGACTGTCATAATACAACCAGCACTATCTGCAAAACAGTACCTACATTTAAGGAATAATACTTCGTGTAAATACATTTATTTTCATGATATCAATATTTCAGTTCTCTTGTTTTACAGACTTGTTTTGGTATACTTCTGAATTTTCAGGTCAGTTTTTATTTTTAATTCAAAGAATAATTTAAAGAGTTTTTCCATTTTTCTTTAAAAACAAAAACAAAAACAAAACTTCTTGAACATATCACTTTAAGAAACCTAGCCATCATTTTTTTCTTTAAAAAAGAAATTCGAAGATGTTTTCCTCCTTTCCTCTTTGCTGCCATATATAATAAATTTAACCCCTTAGAAGCTTAAAAATGAGCTGTATTTCCTTGCCAAAAAGATTTTTCTACCATCTCTCTCTCTGTCACACACACACACACACACACATGCATACATGCAAACACGCACGCGTGCACACACACACATCCCTAATCTGTTACCTTTGGGTTATACTCAAATAGAGAGCTTCTTCCATTTAAATAAAAGTTGTAAAAACCTATTTCGTTACCACTCTCATATCATTCTCCTGAGAGATATTTGGTTAGTACTTAATACTTTTAACCTTTTAGCTCAGACCTAGGAGATTTTTTTAGAAGTTTAATTTGTTTGTTGCCAGGCTCCTTGGAAACATTTGTATTCAGAGATCCTGGGAACCCTTTCAGCCTCTAAGATATCCCAACTTCCACCTTTGTGAGGAAATGGCAAGGCACATTCTAGTGCAGAGACTCTAGTGGGTAGGCTTGGGCAAAGCCACAGGGCATCTGGGCCACTGCCCAATGGCCTACTGAGACAGATGGCTTTTGGAGCCTACGGGAGTGGAGGAGGAGCAGTGGAAGCCAGCTGTCGGCCTCTGCCCCTCCTCAGCAGGAATGACATCAGCACAGATTCCCTTGCCCTGCCTCATCTCTAGCTCCCCACTGTTATAGCTCAGTATGGTTTCCCTGTCACAGCCTGGCCTGATCTGATTTTGGGGATGGTGGAAAGGTAAGTATCTCCAGTGGGAATGGATGTGTGAAAAAGTATATGGGGAAGGAGGTGGGGTGTGTGACAGAAAACCCAAGCACAGAATGCCTGAGGCATGCAAAGTCAGTAGTTAGATTGAGACTGGAAGCTAGAGTATGACACTCCATCTCCATTTCTCTGCATTTGCACTGGCCACCCCAGACTCCTGGAACATACTCCCTTTTTTGCTGTTGTTGTTCAGTTGTGTTTGACTGTTTGTGACCCCATTTGAGGTTTTCTTGGCAAAAATACTGGAGTAGTTTGCCATTTCTTTCTCCAGCTCATCTTACAGATGAGGACACAGAGGCAAATAAGGATAAGTGACTTGCCCAGGGCCACACAGCTAGTAAGTGTCTGAAGCTGGATTTGAACTCAGGAAGATGAGTCTTCTTGACTCCAGGCCTGGCATTCTATGCACTGCACCTCCTAGCTGTTCTACATCCTCCTTACCTTGGCTCTTCAATCTCTTCCTTCAAGGCACAGCTTCAAGCACTGCATTCTGAAGGAAGTCTTTCCCGATTCCAACTGCTAATGTCCTCCCTATTAAATTACCTTGCATGTAACTACTCTGTAAATATTTGTATTAACTTTAATATTTAGGATGTACTTGTCTCTTCCATTAGAATGTAAGTTCCTTGTGAATATGTATTTTTGCATTCTTTGTTACTTTTATTCTCAGCCCTTAGTACAGTGCCTGACATGTAGTAAGTGCTTAATAAACATTTATTGATTGATTACCTGGTATCCAGTCCCACTAGACCGTGACATTACATGGACTTGTACATCAATCATTTGAGCCTTGCACATAGTAGATTCTCATAATTGTTGCTGGTGATAATAAAATATTTCCTGAGCACCTACTTTGCACACTATGTGGAATACACCAGATGTAGAAGAAAAAGTCCCTGGTGTCAGATCTGAAAAGGAGTTGTTTGCTTGTTTGTTTTTTAAAACAGAGTCAGAACCCTCATCTATAAAGATATGTTGAACTAAACAGCCTCTAAGACCCCCTTCTGACTCCAGGAGACTATGTCAGACTGTCCTAACTGGTTTGTGGTAGAGGTCAGCAGTTTCTAATTTCCAAGTGAGGAGGATATGTATACACATGGGCTAATGTGCCCTGAGAAATTAATTATGGACTTTACTATATTGTTTATTTAGAGATGCTAATCCGATTCATGCTCGGGGGCCTTCTGCTCCAGAAGAATCAGGTTACAATACCTGAAAAGAAGTGAGGTCATCAAACTGCCCAGGAAACATAAAGTTTCTAAAGCAATTGGGTAATAATAAAAATGTTCTTCATTATTTCCCTCCTTCTGTACAGTATTAGTAGATGTTCCAGCAAAGGAGACCTAGATATGTAGGACATCCTAGGGGCTTCAGGGCCATGTCTTACCTGAAGGGACCCAAGCCAAATAGTTAAAATACATCTTGTTTTGTAGTTTAGTTGGAGTGCTTTACTGAGCCTTATAGTCAGGAGATGACCAAAAGAATGAGCACATGTAATTTCCTTTCTGGACCTGTTCTCATAGACTGAACTGGCAGAGGATCTGGTGGAGGCAATCAATAAATCAATAAGTTTATCTATGGGAAAAATCAGTCATGGGAGCCTGGATAATTTAGGGAAATGTAAAGACTCATTTCTATGTTGCATTCCCTAATAGGGTTATTAGTTTGGAATTTGGAGGAAAAGCTGCAGGGGTCTGAGCTGATCTATTTCCCCTGTTGCTACCTTGTCTAAACATGCAAATCATTGCCCTTATAGTGAGATTAGTGTATGTCTCTGTCCAAAAATCCCATTTGATTTCTGTTTAAAATTACTGTTCATAATGTTCCATCATAAGTCTTAGAAACAGGTATCTAAATCTTTGGAGGACATTTTGAGATGGAGCATTGACAGAAAAAGGAATGGAAAGAGAAATATCCTATTATGTTTCAAACAAACTATACCCAACTCTGGTTAAAATAGTAAAATAGCTGAAGGATAGAAGCGAAAAAAAATTACCCTTGTAACTGGGAGAAAAGTAGTCATAGGGCCTTTAAAACAACTGTAGACAGTCTATGTGAATTTTTCATTCTCTTCTACCACAGATAGAGAAAGGAAATAGGAACTTCAAGTTCATAGAGACTGGTCATAAAGGCCTTTCCTGCATATTGCTGTTGACAAGCTTAGGCAAGTGAAAAGATCATCTGTGGTTGAGAAAACCATCTTCATTGAGAGATAAGCATGTTAGGGCACTTTGACGTTGAGTCAGCACAAAGGTTATGAATGAGCCACCAGGAAGACTCGGGCAGGCTTGTTAGTGAAGAAAGAATTGACTATTTATGAAAAAAACCTGCTAATGGCACTACAGACATCAATTTATTTTTAAATTTGATCTAAATATCTTTTAAAAGAGTGGTTAGAATGTTAAACTATAGGAGAGGGCAGAACTGGCAGTCTTGATAGTTAACGTTAAATGATTTTGTTTAGTTACATTTCTTTCCCTCAAAAGAGAGGGAAAGAGGTGGCAATCAAACACTGGAAAGTGGTTATGTTAGAACAAAATGTACAAAATGTGCAAAAGAAATAAAAAGGGCAGTTGGTTAAAGTCATTGACAGTCAAACTAACTCAATTCCACAAATGTTTCTTTTAGCACTCTCCAGAAATACAAAAATGAAAAAAACAATCACTGTCCCTGAGTTCAAGTCACAAACTAATAAGGGGGTGGGGATAGATGGTATAATAATACTAACTCACACAGAAGCATAGATTTAGAGCTAAAGCAACCTCAGAGGCCATTGACTCCATTTTACAGGTGAGGAAACTAAGGTCCAGAATAAAAAGATGAACCCAGGTGTTACTCCTAACTCCAGAGTCAATGTTCTTTTGCTGTACCACACTGCTTTTATAGAGTGCTTTAAGATGTGCTTCACTGACAATAATTCTCTGAAGTAATTAGTGAATGTGTTATCACCACCATTTTACTGATAATGAAACTGAGGCTTGGCAAGTTTAAGTGATATTTTCATGGTCAAACAGAACCAAGATTCCAACTGAGGTCTTGTGCTCCAAAGCCCACCATTCTTTCCATTAGAACGTGCTGTATAAAAGTCAGCATGACACAATGTAGAATGTGATCAAGGCAAAGGGATGCAGCTGCTAAACAAATTAAGAAATATGAGGAGGTAGAGGAAATTTTTTCTGGGGGTGGAGTCAAAGATTTGTGCTTTTGATGAATAAAAGAGTGGAAATTGGGCTTATGTTGGTTATCAGGAAACCTATTAAATACCCACACCAATGAAATCACAGAGTAGGTTATTTTTCTTTTGGTGGGAGGTATTAATAGCTGATATTTCTATGCCATAAAGTTTATAAACCAGGATCACAGATCACAGAATTTAAGAGCTGTTTAAGAGCTATACTCCAATGCATGCCAAGAGAAAAATCCCATTTATGCATACCAGATATGTGATCTTTTAGTCTTTGAGAGAATATCTGCTATTTCTTGAGGCAGTCTAATCACTTTCTATCTCATCCCATCCCCATAGCCATGATGTAGGTAATAAAAATACTGTTATCCTCATTTGATATGGGGAAACTGAGGCCCAGAGAGGCCCAATGACCTAAGGTGGGTCACAAGGCCAATCGTGGCAGACTTCCAGGCCTTCTTGAGGCAGTTGGGTGGCACAGTGGACAAATAACTGAGCCTAGAGTCAGGAAGACCCAAGTTAAAAACAAGCCTTAGACACTTACTAGCTGTGTGACTCTAGGCAAGTCAATTAACCTCTGTCTTAGTGGGGAGGAGAGGACAGAGTTCTCTCTCTCCTACCCTTGACCCGACGGATGAACTTTTGAATTTCAGAGGAAAGGTTTGAGGGGAACTCACACATTCTGCAGTCAGAATGAAAAATAGAAGAGAGTTCACATGAGGGCAGGTCATTCACTGTAAAGATTCACTGAGGCACTGGCTTTTCCTGCCAGGTCACCAATGAGGGGATTATTTCATCATTCTCAAGTACCATTGAGTGCTGACTCACAGTTGGCTAAAAGCAGCTAGAGGCTTTGTAATCCTCAAAGCACTTAAGCACTGTGATAGTCAAGGTGTGCTGGAATAAGGTAGGGTAGTTCTGTACACGCCCTCTTCAATCTCCAGTTCCATGTAAAATAAATAAAAGGTAGTTTGAGGAGAGACTGTACAAGCAGCTAGGGAGATTGGGAAAGGTTTCATTCAGATGGGGAGACTTGAGCTTAGATTAGAAGGAAACCAAGGATTCCAAGCCTTAGAGATGAGGAGTTAGTGCTTTCCAGGCATGGCAGAACCCAGTGCAAAGACACTGAGACAAGAATTAGAATGTCCTAAGCATAGAACATGGAATTGGCCAGTGTGACTGAATTGCAGAGTGTGAGGAAGGAAAGTAATATGCAAGAACGTAGGAAAGGAAGGAGCTAGGTTGTGAAGAAATGTAAATGCCAAACAGAAGATACTGGATAGTAGAGGTAAGAAGACGTAGAAGGTGGTGATAGTTTCAAATGTGCACCTTTAGGGAAATCACTTTGGCAGTTGAATGGAGGATGGACTGGAGTGGGGAGAGACTTGGGGCAGGAAGATCAGCTATGACATTATTGCAATTGCATGAAAGCATGCAAAGGTCAAGAGATGATGAGAGCCTGAATTAGGACTGTGGCTGTGTGAGTAGAGAGAAGAGGATGGATGTGAAAGGTGTTGTAGAGGTGACTTATGGGACATAGTATAGGGTTAACCTGGATTCACAAAAGTGTTGAGATTGGGAAGGGAATGGAGTGTGGGTAGAGCAAGAGTGATAGCCTGGTAAAGTTCTGAGAGATTGTAGGAGAGATTACAGGTAATAATGAGGATGAAGAATGTGTTTAGAAAGTGGAAGGCATGGGCAGAGATGGAATAACAGGATATTGACCAGATAAAGGAATTTCTAAGTTCTTGATCATGAAGTAGAGCATTTATGGGTGATGGTAAGATCAAGGATGTTGGCATCTTCATGCATAACCAAGGTGGCATTAAGAAGTAGTTTGGGAGAGTTGAACAGACAGAGTAACTTAGAGGTTAGGATGTTTGAGAGAACATCAACATGAACATTAAGTACCCTCATATGATAACATGAATTGGGATGGAGAGAGAAACACTAAATCAGGCACTGAACTCATTTAAAATGGAGGGAAAATGTTTTGGGAGTAGATGGATTTTGGTTAATACAAGGTGGTCTGCATTATGCTGCCCTTTGGTTGTTATAACATGGTGGGAAGGATATCCTGGATTGTTTTCTATGGGAAATAATCAATTTGACTCTTTCTATTTTTCTTAAATGCTTCTCTAACTCAGTATTTCCTAAATTTTTTTGATCCTGAAACCTTTGGGCCTTGTAATATGCTGACAAACTCCATAAATATATGGAAAACTCTCTGGGATAAACAGAAGTTCAAAAAATTTTAGAAGAAAATTGAGGAAATTAAGCCTGTTTTTCCATGATCAGAAAATTGTCATATGCAATAAGTATTTTTATATATAAATACTTTTACATTTAATATTTTAGAGAGGAAAATATAACCAGCATTGCAATTTTCCGATGGAACCTTTATTTGCCTATGGCAGAACACCAGGGTTCCATAAACACAGTTTTAGAAATGCTACTCTAATTGCTGTGAATGGGGCAAGGAGAGAGAAGATGAAGAGGTTATGTAGTTTACATAGCTCTTCTATGAGCTTTGCACATTGTTTCCATTCCCCTTAAATGTCCAATTTTTTATGCCTCATCCAAGGCAATGTGCTCTCACATTTTTAGGTTGTCTGGACAGGATTTGCACCTTTTAAAAGATACCTTTCAAAGCCCCATCTATATGAGATCATTCCCTAACCATGCTGGTTTTATTCTTCTTCCAATTTGAAATTTTGTGCTCAGAGGTATACAAATTATCTGTTCCTTCTAATATGGGATCCTTGTATAGCTCTGAGCCAATAATAGGATTTCAAAGGCTTTGGGTTTTGGTTGTTTTGGTGGTGACAGCCTGATAGCGTTTTAACTTCACCCTTTCAAATGGGTCATGCAGTGCATTAAGTTTTCTCACAATTTATTTCGGCTCTCTTATTACCATTTATTGCCCTTCTAGGTGAAATGCTTTTAAAATTAGACTTTCCTATCTATGCCTTTTCTCAGCAATTGTTGCCATGATTTTCAATTTTGGTAGATCTATATTAAACATAAGCCGTAATCACTCTCTTTGACTGGAAGACACATGAGAACTGGTATTCGTTTTCTGCTTGAAGACTTAGTTCTTAACATTCTACAAGTCTATTTGTAGACTACATGACTGCCATCTAAGCCTCTTAAAATTTCAGTTGTAGTACCTTCCACAAATCTGACAACAAGCATTTTATTAAGCACATACTACGTGACAGGCAGTAGGGATACCAAAACAAATGAAAAGTAGTCCCTGCCCTCAAGGAGCTTACAATGCTACTGATCAAGGAAATCAGGAAAGGCTTTCTGTGGGACCTCAATATTACCTTAATTTTATATTTAATGAAATGGAGAGGTAGAGGAGTAATTCAGCTTCTTTAAGAATCATCCAAAGAATCATTTGAAGGGTCGAGATAAGAATCTTAAAACCTTGCTTTTCCTGACCTCATTAAGACCAGGTGACTAACCAATTTCCCCCTCAAATCGTATTTGCTTACATATCCTTAATATCATTCAAATGCGCACCCCTTCCAATGGTAGAGATCATAACCTATCCATGCCTTCACATCCTGTATGAGTCACATCCAGATCCTTCATGAATCCTCCATAAAGGAACTACCCAGCATACTCAAGGTCTTCTTTGAATAACTCACGGATAGAAGGAAGAGGCTTTTTTCCCTTCATGCATGGAAGTCATCACTGGTGATATACTATTTTTATATATATATATATATATATATATATATATATATATATATATATATATATATATACATATATACATATATATGTATATATATACATATATATATATACATATATATATATATACACATATGCACACACACACACACACACACACACACACACACTATACATCTTTCCATTGCCCTTTGTATCACATGTAACTTAATTCCTCTGAGGTCATGGTATTCTGTAATTCATAGTCATATAGTACCACTAGTAGAATAATGATGCAAACAAACAAACAAAAAATGATGGGCTTTGTTGATAGGGAGCACCTTGGAACTGTTGAAAGCACTTCACAGTTTCTCAAATTCAATCCAGCTGTAGCTCTTCCTCCTAGTCAATTCTGGGTTCAGCTTACTTTTCAGCTTCAGTGCCTTGTCCAAAGGTACATGTACTAATGGACTAAATGAATGGTCTCTCTATCCAATTACACGTGATAATCTGGGCAGTATGTAGTCTTCATCCATTTGTTATTGTTGTTGCTTTTTAACTGTGTGGATGACTATTAGTCCAATAGATCTTGAGTTGTCATGGATCTAATTGAGGAAGCCCTGTAGTATTCCGGGGCTAAGTGCAATAAGCACAATATCATCAGCAAACAAGAACATCTGGAGAATTCCACCATTTACAGGAAATCCTTTTTCCATTTGGACTTTGCACAAAATATCCTCCATGGCACTGTCAAACACCTTTGGCAAGCATCTTTCTCTGTTTCCTGTCTTGCTTGATATTAGTATTCAAAGGAATATTGATCAAAGTCATCTTTGCGGTTTCATCTACCAATGACAACATTTAATAATGTTAGCATGGATATGGTCAACATCTTTGAAGAGAACCTTTAAGCAGTAATCAGCTCTACTGAGTCAAATGTAGTTTTTTTTTAAAAACTAACAAATTATAAATACTTCAGGATTTTTTTATTTTTTTATACCTTGTGTGACTATGGAAAATATAGTTTATAGTAAGCTGCCTGTTCCTTTCTAATATTTCACCCTCAATACAAACCTAGCTGATCCTCATAAATGTCTTGTAGGAAGGAGGAAACAGGCATATATCTTAACAGTTCTTAATGCATTTTTGTTCACCGTTGTAGTAAATATGCTGTCTGTGACCATTTCTATTATTTTGGAATCTTCCCTTTTGAAATATCTTGAAAATCAATTTCCCACTGCCTTTGAACTTGTGCCACCTGCATCAAGGATTTCTTCTGCATTTATTTGTTCAACTCCAGTCACTTCCCAACTTTTATTCTTGAATGTAATTTCCATTTCTTCACATAAAATATGGATGCTGAGATGACTGAGTCCAAATGTGGTCATTCCAACTCTCATCAGTGGTGAGACTAGATCAATAGAGAGCCTGACAAATCTGTTCCATTTCATGTTGATTTGTTACCACCCTTCCATATCACCTATAGAGGCTCTTGAAATAGTCTGGTTTGTATGGTTCTCACAACAAGCTTTCTGCAGGCTCATTTTTTCCTCCAATGCTTTTTGATATTTTGTGAGGTGATAATGATGCCTTGGAAAATAGTCCTCAGTGAATTTGGCTTTTGGATTGCATTTTCTCTTCATTTATCTCTGGACTAACCTCCTCCCCTGCCTGCTAATCAGTAATTCCTCCACTAAGGAATTTCCCTGATTTCTTAGTCCATGCTGGTCCTTCTTCTGATAACAAATGAAATCTTTACCTTTTCTTCTCATTTGGAGGTGATTTTTGACCTTTGCTGGTTCCAAAAGGACCAATCAGTCATTTCTGGTTTGTTAAGAGATCCCAGTTTTATTTTTTGGTGTGATACTGTTCACTGCTTTCCATATTCAACTGGAACTTCTGACACCTCACAATAACATAGGTGAGAGGTTTGTGAGTGGTCCACAAATCTTCAGCTTCTTTCATTTCTTAATCTGCAACCATATTTTCCAACACGCTGCTGGCCGCCTTTCCTTCTGCTTATCTTCACGTGGAAGTCCAAGTAATGGACACACAGTTAGTTAAGTGTCTGAGGCTAGATTTGAATTTAGGCCTTCAGACTCTTGGTCAATTGCTCTAATTACTGTTATATGGTTAAGAAGAAGTCATTCTTAAATATAATTTCTAGTTAAAATCATACTTCAGTGGTTCTTACCCTAGAATTTGTTCTTAAATATTTGGGTAACTTTATTTTGCTATAATTGGTTTCATTCTGGGAAGCAATTTGGGATTTTACCCCAAAAGCTATTAAATTCTGCATACTCTTTGACCCAGTAATACTGCTACTAGGTCTATAACCCAAAGAGATCAAAGAAAGAGGAAAAGGACCTATATGTACAAAAATATAGCAGCAATTTTTGTGGTGTCAAAGAATTGAGGTTATTGTCATCAATTGTGGAATGGCTGGACAAGTTATGGTATATTGACGGTGATGGAATATTATTGTGCTATAAGAAATGATGAAGGGGAGAGTTTCAGAAAAGGCTGGCAAGACTTGTATGAAATGATACAAAGTGAAGTTAGCAGAACCAGGAGGACAATTTATACAGCAATAGCACTATTATGAAGATAATCAATTTTGAAAGACTTAGTAACTCTAAGCAATACAATGACCAACCACAATTCCAAAGAGCACATATTTTCCAAATTCCAAAGGAAGCATCTTTTCTTCTCTTTTGTGCCCTTCCTTCCTTCTTTCTTTCCTTCCTTGCTTCCTTCTTTCTTTGCATGGGCATAGAAGGAATTTTGTGTGTGATTATACATATATGTAATATGTTTTGTTTTTCTAGTCTTCTCAATGGGTGGGGAGGGGGGAGGACAAGATTTCAGAACTGAAAATAAAACATGAAATTTAAAAATTAAAAACCAATATAACTGGTTTATTTTGTAATCCTGTATATTTTTAAAATGTACCTAAAATCATTATTCTGAGAAGTGGGTCATGGGTTTCACCAGACTGCCAAAGGGTTCCATGTCACACGAAAAGTTAAGAACCCCCGTCCTATTCTTAACTGCACAAATTGAAGTGTAATTAATTAACCAGCTCTTGCTAGACAAAACAGTAATATCAGAACCACTATACAGTGACTGTTCCTAGTCCTCTTCTTTATATTGTCATGGGAACAGGAAGATTTGGTAAAGAGCATTTGAAAATATTTGGTTGAGATTATGACTGGCAGCCCTAACTGTAAGATTCCTAGTGAGGCTCTCTACTTGGTGTTAACAAACTCTTGTCCCTGATCTAGGCTCCAAAAGCTGTCTTGGCCTTTAACAATGGCTAGAACATTGGACTTAGAGTCAGGAAGGCCCAAGTTCAAACCTGGCCTCAGATACTAGCTTTGTGACCCTGAGCAAGTCACTTGACCACTGACTTCTTCAGTTTCCTCATCTGTAAAATGGGGATAATAATAGCACCTGCTATTATAAAAAAGATAATCTGTAAATTACTTTGTAAACCTTAAGGTACTATATAAATACCATTACTATTATTATTAAATAATAGAGTTACCCATAGGAGTGACAGTCAGTCCGATAGCTTTTTAAATGCCTAATTCTTTAATGTAAACACTTTGAAAGTCATATATCAGCAATTCTAATAGTTATGATGGAAGCAGAATTGATCATGGTGGGGGGATTCCTCCTATCACATTTTATGGTTGAAAAGGATCTCAAACATCACATAATTCAACCCTTACCTGAGTAGGAATCTGCTATATACTCTCCTTGAGTGGTCATCCAGCCTCTTGTGTGAAGAGTTTCGGGGCTTAAGAGGCCTTTCCTCACCAAGGCAGCCAATTCTGCTTCTGGACAGCTCCAGTTTTTATCCAGGTTTTATCCTTCTATCCAACTACAATCTGCCTCTCTGCAACTTCCTCCCACTGACTCGAGCTTCCAGAGTGAATAATAATTATTAGCACTTCAAGGTTTACAAAATACTTTCTTCATCAAGATGCTCTAAGGTAGATAGCAAGAGGATTATTATTCCCATTCTACAGGTGAAGAAAGAAGTTAAAAGTAGGGAAGAGTCTTGCTCATAGTTACACAGTTCCTAATTGCCAAAGTTGGGATTCGGACCCAGGTCTTCTAATTCCAGGTTTAATGTTCTCTCTATACCATACTGCCTCTCCAAGGCAAAAAGAATCTAATCCCTAATAATGGCAAACAACAACAACAACAAAACAAGGCGCCACAGCATGAACAAGGAAATTGAGGGCATTTTTTAAAGCACCGATTCTGCTTTCTTTGCTTCACTTAATGACTCCACTTCTAGCTTCCAGTGAGAACCCAAGTTACAAGAGGCAAAGACTGGGGGCCTTCTCCCCTCTGAAGTCCTGTGCTTCTGTGAAAGGCCGTGGTCCTTGGCCTCTGCATTGTTTTCCTTTTTAGGAGAAGGCAAGTGGAACCTATGACCTTGTAATTTTGAAAGGTCAGGAGGATGTTTCAGCATTCTGATGTTCCAGAGTCTGGGTTCTTGAACCAGTGTAGTGTCAATGTCCCAAGCAGCAAAGAACTATCATTAGCAATGACCTTTTGGACCCAGGCCAGCAAAAGCTGAGATAAGAATTCATTCAGCAGTCATGACACACTTAGGTATGAATTTGGTGGGACTAATGCTAATGTAGTAACTGAGTTATGCTATAAGCCTACCCCCCTCAGAGACCAAGATGGCATAGAGGAGAGTCTATCCCTGAGGTTTTGCGGGAAATGCTGGCATGCTTATTTTTGCTATACATTTGAAGTAAACATCCCTTTGTAAAAGCCCTCCTCAACCCTCACCTGCCCAAGTTATGATTCTACCTGGACAATTTAGTAGTTAGAAAACACTTGATGATGCCCAAGAAAGCAGCCAGCTAAAGTAAAAGAGACTTTTTTTGGCCTTAGTTGTTTTTAATAATTGCCTTAATTGTTCATTTTACTTTGTATATGTGACTACTGGCTCATTGTTTAAAAAAAATCTTCCTCACCTTTAGACTTAGGCCCCTTTATTTCAAATCCCTTTCCCCCCCTATGCTTTGTCCTCACAGGAGATGAAGAACAGCTGGCCACCATCTGCTACAAAGTAAGTCATCACACATTTAGGAAGCATCAAATCCCTGAGTTTAGGCCTCTGTGTAGTAATGCAGCTTTTGAGAGATTTGGCAGCCATTGCATTGCTCAGACTCCACCTTTCTAAAATTGTACATTCCTTCCCAATATTAGGCTAGCCACTTCCTGCACACGCCCTGTCCTCCTCCTTCTCAGCCCACATCCTGGAGGAGCTACCATCATGCCATGTGCAAAGCCAGGACAAGCCACCTGAGACAAAGTTCAAAGATGTACCTCCCATGGTGTACCACGCCCCACTGTCAATCAGCGGCTTTGAACCCTCATTGTTGCCCATGCACTCTGACTTTTCACAAAATAAATGCCTGAATGCCATGGAAAGCAACATTTTTCTGACATCCGAAAGATGTGCATCCACAACAAGTAATATTTAAAAAGTATCTCTCACTCTGTTTCCCTGTCTCTGCTATGTTGTGTCTTAGGGGTGTGCCTAACTTATCTACCCCTAGGCTTAGGCACACAGTAGTCACTCAGTGAACATTTGGAGTGATAATGCTTCTTCATAAGTTCTTAATAGGGAATCTCCCAAAGAAAACACAAATTACAAGAAAAGTGGTGTAGAGGACTGGAGATTATTCAAAAAGAAAGGAGGCTAGATTCAGTCAACTTAAAGATTATTTGGATAAAAAGCCAATTAGTTGCCATAAGATTACAGATCACGAGATCAAAGATTGTTAGAGCTACCCTGGACCTTATAGATGAGGAAACTGAAGTCCAGAAAGTTCATTTCCTGCCTGGAAGTCATTGGTCAAGTGACCCCACCTCAATGGGTTTCAGTTTTCTCATATCTCAAGTGAGGGAGTTGGACAAGGTGGCCTCTAAGTTCCCATCCAGTCCCAAATCTATCATCCTATGGTGCTCTTATTTAGCCCACATAGTCAGGGCTAAATAAGAATTAGAGCAGACTCTGGCTGTGGGAAGGACATTTAATGAGGCAAACAGGAAGGTACAAGATATATCAGAGCTGTTTATGGTTGTCTGTCTCCTTCTCTTCCTCTTTCTCCCCTTGGAGGCGTGGAAACTTTATTATAGTGTTCAGAAAACTTAATTTATTATACTGTTTAAATTTAACTTTCTGTGACTCAAGATTGTTTGAACCCAGAATGTTACCTGGCCACAGTAACTCTCCAGAAATGCTGGAGATGGCTACAAAGAATTTGGGGCTCCCCAGGTCCACCCAAAACATGTCTGTTTGGGGTCCACTCACACAGTTTTAATTTCAGGTCCATACAAACTTGTGTTTTGGGTTCCCCCAAATTTTCTTGAATGTTTATGTTCACTGATATCCATCTCAATCTACCTTGCTTTCAAGTTGCACTTTTGACAAAATTGCCTGAGTTTCTGTGGGTTCATATGTAAGTACCCTTGTCTAAATCCTGTGTAATGTAAACCTTCCAGAGACTGGATGGGAGGGAGCCATACCTTCTTTCTAGCTCATTCTCCTCTACCAAATGATACGATACATTTTTTTCTAAAACTATTACAGATTTTGATGTTTGTTCTTACAAATGACAGTGGTGGAGGAAGAATAGATAACTTGATGAGGCAGATCAAACATCTACCTGTCCCCACAGCTAAGGAAAAGAAGCAACAAAATGAAATGCGGCTTCCTTTGTTGGTATTTGGTCATGACCAACTCTTCATGGCTCTGTTGGCATTTTCTTGGCAAAGATACTGGAGTGGTTTTCCATGTCCTTCTCCAGCTCATTTTACAAATAAGAAAACTGAGACAAAGAGGGCTAAATGACTTGTCCCGGATCACTCAGCTAGTAAGTGTCTAAAGCCAGATTTGAATTCAGTAAGAAGAGTCTTCCCAACCCCAGGCCCAGCACTCTATCCTAACTTCCCCAATGGAGCTTCCTAACAGTTGACTTTTGTCTTTTTGAAACTCTTCTTTCAGCTCTGTGAAGGAGTTCTTTGAGCTATTGGTCGTTATTAGGGATTACTGTGCATTACTCTGTCTCCTGTCCTCTTAGATCCAGTCAACACGGCCTTCTCTCTGTCTCTCCACACTCTACCTCCCTGTCTTTGTCTTGGCATTGCCTGTCCCCGAGTCTTCCATGCCTAGAATGCCCTCTCCCTCCTTATATCTGCCTCATAAAATCCCATCTGAGGTGCAGCTCAAGCACCACTCTCTACGTGAACCTCTCAAAGCACTTTGTATTTAAGTATTTTGTATTTATTCTGCATATATTCCTATATGTTGTTGTCTCCTTTTAAAATGTAAGCTGCCTGAGGGCATGAATCATTCCTTTCTTTACATCTTCATTCCTAGTACCCAGCACAGGGCTTAACGGTTGGTAGGGGCTTGATCGATACTTGTTGCTTAATATTTTGAAGATATGCAATTTCATCAGTGTTGGCACTTCCTTCCTAGTGAAGATGGCAACCCCTCCATACCTTAGTCCAGGAATAGTCTTTATGAATAGCTACACCTGTGAAAATTCACTAACTGGTGGCCAAGCATCTGGTAAAGGGTCTCTCCAAACTTAGCCAGGCTGGTCATTGGACAACAACACATAGTCTGCTACCAGGCCTATACTTAAAACCTTTTTTGCTTAGCAGAATTTGCCAGATTTTATGTTTCTGTGGCATAGACTTCAAGAACCCATGGCCACCTCCATGACGCTTAAGAAGGGAATGACCGTCATCACCATTTACAAATATTTTTCAAGCAGGTATTTCATAGAGAGTTCTGAACTTGGAATCAAGAAGACCTGGGTTCAAATCCTGCCTCTGATACATCCTATCTATGTTTACCCCAGAGCCTCAGTTTCATACATCTATATCTATATATCTATAGATACATATTTATACACATATGTATGTATGTATGTGTGTGTGTGTGTGTGTGTGTGTGTGTGTGTGTATGAGGGGGTGGGAAGAACGGTTGCTCTAGATGGTCTCTAAGGTCCCTTCTAGTTATAAATAGAGTAAAGACAGATTTTTAATAAATGTTTTCAATGCTACTGTGGATCTTGATGCCATGATGGATTTATAATTTTGTAATTTGTAATTTGTAAAAAAATTGGTAATCAGTGCTTTTGTTCATTCTTCATTTTCAAAGAGGATCAATGACATCATGGGTGATAACTTGATTTGCCCATGAATTGGATTTAAGTGAGTCAGAACTGCACAAAGTTATCAGCTTTACTCTCTCTTACTGAGTCACTGAAGTTCAGTGACAGGACAAACGTCAAGATGACTGGTGATGGCTTGGGATGCGGTGGATGACCTTGGTGTCTTTGATGTCTGATCTCCAGAAGCTCCATAGCACCTGCTTCAGCTGCCTTTGTGTCTGTTGGAGCAAAATGTTCTCATCTGCCCTTTCCATCAGGGAAGTCTTCACCTACTTGGGGGTAAACACCTCCTCTAACTCACTAACAGGTTTGAGGTTTATCAACTACCTTCAACCTAGTTTTCAGCCTGTCAGCTTTACCAGGGTGTGGCTGCTGTGCATGCTACAGCTTCTTGGAGCCAGCAGTGTGGATTCCCTATAGAGGCAGAGATGCACATCCCTCCATGCCTTCTTGATTCTTGTTTCTGAGCTTCCATAAATGTTCCATGGCAGATATGCCTTACACAGGACAGGCCTTCACCACCAGGTCATAGAAAGAGCATCAAGCTTTGAATCAGAGGACCTGAGTTTGTATTCTGTCACTACTGTTGTGACTTTGGATAAGTGACTTAATCTCTCCGGTTTAGTCTCCTCATGTTCAAAAGGGGGATAGGCTAGATAACCTCTAAGGTCTCTTCCAGCTCTATTTCATGACCTATACTGCTTTGGAGATAACAATGCACCAATCAGGCTATCTACCTATTGTTTCTCATTCTTGGTACATGACCAATTCATCTGTTTTTCTAGCAAATCATGCAGACATGTGTCTATGTATATATACAATGTGCCGTATATATGCTACTATAACCACACATATATTCACATGTAAACATAGAAATATATGTGTATGTGTGTGTACACATGTGGATCTATCCCTCACAGACTAACTTGATACATATTCATATATGTATACACACATACACATGCATATAATTATTCATGGCACACATTGTTTTCGTGTATGTGTAGAATGTACATGTATGTATGTGTAGAAATGTGCATATATGTGGGTGTTTGTACAGATATACCCTAAATAGTGTACTATATGTGAAACCTTGAGGGTAAGTTGTTGTTAATATACTATAGTCTTCTCATGCCCATCGTAACCCTGCAGGTTATTTGTAACTTTAATACCCCTGAGATCTTGGTTTTCCATGAGATGAGAATCTAAAAACCTAAACATTAATCAGCTTAATTCAGTTTTGCATCACATTTTTTCAGTATCATGCATTTGTAAGTTCTAAAATATTCCAAATGTTTCATTTAAACTTAATCGTAATTATAGCCATTCATATTTCCTCAAGGATGTATCTGCCTAGAAAAAGAAAAGAGCCAATCATATAGTGAAAGAAGGATAAGAGATGGACAGCTGGGCTGTTGTACTAGTATCCACAGCATATTAAAAGACTAGAGGAAGTTCTATGACACATTGGGTAGACCCTCTCTACTCTGTAGTGTATTTGTAGGACGATGATGAAGAACACACAGAATGAGAAGGCAGGGATAAGCTGCACCCATGATATTACAATTCAAAGCACTGTGGGACTGATGGTAGATTATAAGCTTCTCAAGACAAGGGCCACGAAGAATTATATGTCTTTGCTTTCCTCCCTGGCCCCCAGTGCCTAGCAAAATACTGAGCACATAGGTGGCACTTAAGTACTTAAGGACTCTTGAAAGTTCCTTTTTATCTCGACAAATATCTATTAGATAATTAGCAAAGAGAAACTTTGTCAGCAACTGTAGTATTTTTTGCTTGGGAACTCAGATTTTGAACTTGACAATAGTTGCACATTGACCTTTGAGAGTGAGAGGGCATGGAGGTGGGGAAGAAAACCATAATTCCTGAGTTAAACTGTATGAAATTTTATGGTCAGAAACCACACTACTGAAAGGAGGGAAGAGGGTTTGGTTTTTGGTTTTTTGGCCTCACTGAGAATGCCAACCACAAGAAACACCTAGAGGGAAATCTAGTGATCCCGAGAATGCAATAAATCATAATCATTATGTCAGAGTAACCCATTAACATCTCTAAATATTATCTCCTAACATGACATATACAACATAAATCAATTTCCAAGGAATTTTGGAAGGTGTTTGCTTTACTGCAGAGAGATATACAAGCCTTCCTAAGATGCACATTAAAAAAATGATTTATGTCAGGTGCTCTTCCCTTCGGTCAGAGACTAAAACAAAACACAGCTAAAGAGTGAGTCTGACAAAATGGGGCACAGTACCTGCTGGAGATCCTCACTTTTCCAGGAAATTTCTCCCACCGATAACCAACCTCATGGGTCATATAAATATAAGCTGTTTGAGGGGGAAGAGTATTTCGTGTTTGTCTTCTCATCCCTAGAATCCAGCACAATGCCTTGTACCTGGTAGGCACTTAATAAATGCTTGTCGATTGGGTCCCATTTTCTTTAGCCTCCTTAACAGCACACAACATCCTGTTTACCTTCATTGTCTAAGTTGATCAGAGTGTCCACAAGGAAATTTCATAGTATAGAATATTTTAATGGAAGTATTTTACAAGGCCAATTCAGGGAAGTAGTAGGATGCAATGAAAGTAACTCTGGATTTGGAATAGAGGACCTGTTTGAATCCTGATTCTGCCACTTACTACTTATGTGACAGTTAAACAAGTCAGCTAGAGAAAGGGCAAGTGGTTAAAAAAGTGTTCAAAGATAAAGAGAAGTCAGGGAGGATGAAGAATGGGAAGTCATCAGATATCTTGGATTGACTGATTGAGGGTAACCTGGAGGGTAACAATTTTAGGTAATTGGTGGGGTTGGAAGACTGTCAGTTGGTGGTATGGGAGAGCCTAGTGAGAGAAGACAACCCCCTTGAGGAGCTCAGCACCAAAAAGGAGGAGATAGCAAGGTTGGGTGAAGGCTTTTTTTTTTTTAAGGCTGGGGGAGAACTGGGCAGGTTTTAAGTCACAGTGAAGCAACTAGCAGAAAGAGATCAATTGAAAGTGAGAGAAAAGAGGAGTGACTGTTGGGCCAGTGCTGTGGAGGAGATAGGAAGAAACTAAACAAGAGTTAGCCTTGACAAGGAGAAGGGCTACTTCCCTTCTCAGAGACTGAAGCAAATAAGGAGACATTGGGTTAAGGGTGTGTGGTGTGTGTGTGGGGTGTGTGTGTGTGTGTGTGTGTGTGTATGTGTAGAGGGAGAGCTGAGAGAGTAGGGAGATAAAGCAGTTTATGACAGATTCTAGAGGCTGTGATCTAGAAGCAGCTAGGTGGTAGAATAGATAGAGCACTGTATTTAAGCCAGGAAGATCTGGATTCAAATTCTACCTCAAATATTTACTACCTGTATGACTCTAGGCAAAGGTTTTTAACCTTTATGTGCCTCAGTTTACTTATTTATAAAATGGGGATAAGCACTTGAAAAACCTTAAAGAGTTATATAAATGTTGTCATTTTTATCATCATCATCATCATCATCATCATCATCATCATCATCATCACCTAGGTGATGCAGTAGATAGAGTGCCAGGCCTAGAATCAGGAAGACTCATCTTCCTGAGTTAAAATCTGGCCTCAGACACTTACTAGCTGTGTGACCCTGGACAAATCACTTAACCCTGTTTGCCTCAGTATCCTCATCTGTAAAATGAACTGGAGAAGGAAATGGCCAACTACTCCAGTATCTTTGCCAAGAAAACCCCAAATAGGGTCACAAAGAATCAGAAACAAATGAACAACAACAAAATTATTACAATTATTATTATTATCTTCTTGGTAAAGTAGGAGGCAAGGTCGTCTATTGATAAGGGAGTGGATGAAGGTAAGGAGAGATTGAAGATCATAGATTTGGAATTGGAAGGGGCCTAAAAGGTCATCTACTACAATCCCTTTATTTTACAGGAGAGGAAATCGAGGCCCAGAGAGGTAGAATTTGAAATTGGGCCCAGAGAGGCCCAAGGTCATACAGGTATAAGTATCCAAGCCAGAATTTGAATTTAGGTCCTCTGACTCCAAATCCAGCATTTTCCCACCACACCAAACTGCCTTTGACATTTGAATACAGTTGCTGAGGTAACCATAATGGAAAGTCAATTGAAGAAGAATGAGTTTTCCTCTTTGGCATACTGGGTCCAGTTGAGATTAGTTAACATGAATTTTTAGTGGAAAAAGTGATATGATTTTTCTCCAGCAATTTAGAAGTAGAGTTAAAGGAAATAATGATCTAGGTTTGAGGATTGGCAAGACACGAGTAGAAACAGGACAATGGAGCAAAGAGTCATGGGTAGAGGACAGGGGTTAGTTAGCCAGTCAACTTAAAGACCAAGCCTTTGAAGAAAGGCATATGAAGCCAGAACAGGAATGATGGATTGGGAGGACAGAGAAGAGGGAGAGAGATGGAAGGGTACGACATTATGGTTAGAAGGAAGAATTTCACATTTTAAGATCATGGAGGTGTCAAAATTATGGAGGTATATAAGGCAGAAAAGGAGTGATTGATGTAGGTCATGGGGGTGAGGAGGCTGAGGAACTTGAAGGCAAGGGCTAAGTTCTTTTCAAAAAATAATTTCCATTAAATCAGGGACCATGTCCTTTTCTATTTCTGCACTGAGCATAACATTTCATCAGGGCTTCATAAATGTTAGACAGTAAATGCTTATAACCCCAAATACTTAGTATTCTCAGCAGCCCTGCATCTTGCCATTCTATGACATCTGTCCTTAAGAATTATTTTTAAACAGGCATTCCAAAACTTATACTTCCAGATGAATGTTTTCCTTTGTAAAGTTGTCATCTTGGGAGGCTGGATATTTTTTGCACTTGAAAAACTCATTGTTGAAACTATTTTGGAAAAAAAATTCTCTGAGCCTGTGATACATTTTTTCAAGCATTCTCAAAAGGTTACAAATAAGGTAGATTTGATTTTTAGAACCACTCATAGCCAAATCTAATGAATAAAGTGGGCGAGCAAATGTGGTAATGATTTCTTTTGTTAAAAAAAAAAGATGTTGCTACAAAATCATGAAACCATATTTATCCCACATATATCTTACTTGATTGCATGTTGTCTCCCTCATTAGACTGGGAGCTCCTTGAGGAGAAAGACTTTTCACTTCTCTTTGTATTCCCAGAACTTAGAACAATGCCTGGCACACAGTAAGGGCTTAATCAGTTGACTTGACTTGCCATTTCTCATGAGTTTCATTAAAAGGCTTTAAGAGCAATTATGAAATAGGAGTTTTAAAAATGTCTTCAGCAATGCTTCCATCTTTTGAATAAGTGGTTAACTTCTAAGGAAGGCTACAAGGAAGAGAACAATACTCATTTGGACATGAAAATTCTACTATATTTGCTATAAAAAAAATCTATCCTTTTACTTTAAAGTCATTTTGTGTGAATGTGCCGTGGTCCCACTATCCAGCTCTTTCATTTTTTTTTCTCTATCATAGCCAGGTGTTCTGATAAATTTACAATCCTTAATAAATCCCATTTTAATCACAAAGAAAAAACATGGAAAAAGAACAATTAGAAACATGAAACTGTTCAAAGGAAACATCTGAAAAGGAGAAATTTAAGGCGTTGTACACATTAAACAGATCCCAAATAGTCCTAGGATTACTGTGTCTGAAAACCAACATGAAAGGGAAGCCTTATTTCCTTGCTGGAAATTCCCTAAACCAGATGACACAAAATTGTAAGGTTCTAGATGAGGGCAATAGAAAGACATCTGAAAAGAAAATTAGATGTCTCTAATAAGAAAGAGGGAGCAAGGTGGATGGATTGTCAGAATATAAAACTAATTTCTAAAACAGTCATAATTTAAATGGTTATTACTTAGAATGTTGTAGAATAAACAAAGCATATGCGAATATATCTTCAGTTACAATTCGCTTTGCCAGAGAAACAGAACATGAAAAGTGACCTTTACTTGAAATTTCACATATACAGAAACATAAAAGCAGAGATCAAAGCTGAGGCTACCTTCTCCACTCCCTAGGTATATCGCTGCCATTAGCATTAATGAAAGCATGTCCTATATACAAAGAAAATAGCTTCTCAGTGACCCCTTATTTTATAACTAACTTTAAACATAGGAAAATAGCAGCAGTTAATGGCTGACACTAATCTGACTACCTGTTCAAACTCTGAAAGGGAACTATGTTGCCACTTGGAGTTAAGTGGACTTTGCTTCCATGAAACAACAACCCATATTTGTATAGCTCTTAAAGGATTTGCTATGTTCATCCCCCACAGCAACACTGGGAAGTAGGAATTGTAAGTATTTTCATATTCATTTTGCAGATGAGGAAATAGAGGAAGACAGAAGTGACTTGCCCAAGGTCACATAGCTAATAAGTGTGGAAGTCAGGATTGAACCCAGGTTTCTCCTGATTCAGAAGTCCCATGATCTTTCCTCTACATCATGTGAATGAATTTATTTACATACAACATATTCAGTCAGTCTCCAATATATACTACTTACATTTACTATAGGTATGGTACCAAACTGTATCCATAAACCAGAGGACATAAATTCTATACAATCTATACACCTAAACTCTAGCAAGTCTAAGAGGAAGTAGTGACTTACAGCTGTTATCTATGGGCAGCAAAGCAATGGTGTACTGAATAAATAATGCATTAAAGTCTCAGTCTTTAACAGAATCAAAAAGTCACAAAATGTCAGAGACTGAAGGTAGTTTGGAGGTCAACCAAGCCCCTTCGTTTTTAATGGATGAGGAAAACTAAGACTTGACTAAGGTCACACATCTAATTAGTGGCAAAGCCAAGATTCAAGCTCAGGTCTTCCTGTTCCGAGGCCCCAGCTCTTTCCATCTCACTGTCTAGAGAGAATTAGCACATTAAAAATGTTATGTAGGTGCAGCTAGGTGGCCCAGTGGATAGAGTACCACCCTGGATTCAGGAGGACCTGAGTTCAAATCTGGCCTCAGACACATAACACTTACTAGCTGTGTGACCCTTGGCAAGTCACTTAACCTCATTGCCTAGCCAAAAACAAAAACCAAAAATGTGATGTCATACATCTTTTTTCTTTTGTCCCCAAGAAACACCTATTTTTTTTTAATTTTTATTTTTTTAGGCAATTGGGGTTAAGTGACTTGCCCATGGTCACACAGCTAGTAAGTGTCAAGTGTTTGGTCTGAGGCTGGATTTGAACTCAGGTCCTCCTGACTTCAGGGCCAGTGCTCTATCCACTGCACCACCTAGCTGCCCCTGAGAAACACCGATTTTAAGTAGTAGAGCACAGGATTTAGAGATAGGAGGGACCTCTGAAGCCATCTAGTCCAAATCCCTTTTTTTTTTTAAACACATGAGGAAACTAAGGCGCAGGGAGATTTAAATGATTTGACCAGTCACACTGTTAATAAATGTCAGAGGTAGTATTTTTACCATATCATATCCTAACATTCTAACTCTATTGTTCTTTTGTTTTTCAAAAAATCAACTTTTGGATATATTAAAAGCTCCTAAAGAAAACAGCCTCTAATCTCAGAATTTCTAGCTAGAAGGAATTTTAGGGATCATCTAGCCAAGAAGCCCCTAATCCTTTCCTAATGAGGAATTATTTTTAAATTACCCCAAGTCTTATGATCTGTCAGTATTCTATTAAAAATGTTTCGTGGAAGTGAAACACCATTTATGAGAGGCTTGTCACTGCATGTCATCAGCCAGTTGGTTAAAGTTTAGTGAGAGCAAGAAACGGTAGTAAAATGGATGCAAGGCCAGCCTTGGAGTCAGGAAGACCTCGGTTGAAGCCTTGCTTCTGGCACATGTTAGCTGTTTGATTATGGATAAGTCAAGTAACCTCTTAGTGTCCCAGGAAACTCTTTTAAAATTGTAAATTTTAGACAGTTACCATGTGCATCCTATGGAAGGAGTCTATGTACCAAATCATAAATCAGGACTAGGGGAGAAAAGGTTCTAAAAAAGAGAGATGAAAAAGTTGATAGGGTAATGAGGGAGAATAATGAAGAGGATAAAGGGAAAAGAAGAGAAGAGGTAGATAGAGAAGGCTACAAGAATGATATCTAGAGGGAAAAGGATAGTGAGAGGGAGAAGGGCAAGATGCTTGAAAGCCTCCCTCCTCTGTAGGTAAGGCAGATATGGCTCTCTGACCTTTCCAGTCCTGGTTTTGAAACCTCCACTAGGGTCTTACATGGCTTCATTATAACATGGAAGTGGCCCTGGGGCCTCTAGGGATATTCCAAGAGAATGTAAGCCTTGACAAGTCCTACCAAGCTGAAAAGGCATCAGGTATGGGCCTGCTGACCAACTTCTAGCTATGTTTAGAGAGGCTTACTCTCAGGCTGGGGTGATGAACTTTTTCTTTTCTTTCTTTTCTTTTCTTTTCTTTTCTTTTCTTTCTTTCTTTCTTTCTTTCTTTCTCTTTCTTCTTTCTTTCTTTCTTTCTTTCTTTCTTTCTTTCTTTCTTTCTTCCTTCCTTCCTTCCTTCCTTCCTTCCTTCCTTCCTTCCTTCCTTCTTTCTTTCTTTCTTTCTTTCTTTCTTTTTTACCAAAGTAATAAGCAAAGACCATCTACTAAGCCTTCAAAGAGTTGCTATCTGTATTGGTGGAGAGAGTATACATTCAAATTAAATCATGTAAAGGAATAAAGTATCTAGATGTATAAAAAAATCCTGGTTGGGTTACTAGACTATGGACTTTTGTCAGAACTCATACAAACATATCTTACCTGTGCATATGGACATGAAACTGGGCATAAATACCAAGCTGTCCACACTGTGGCAGACACACAGAAACCAAAGAGATGCTAAAGCACCCTATGATCTCCTAGGTCACCAGTTTCACTTCTTGCTTCTGAACTTGTAATGGGAAAGATTGCTCACTGGGCTTCCAGTGACCAGGACAATTGGCCCTCAGCGTGGTTGCTGAGGGGAGAGGCACACCAAGAAGTAACTTTAAAAGCTTCATTGCTGAATGAATGAATGAATGAAAAAGAATTTCAGTGTTTACCATATGCAAGGCAATGCTTCAATCTGCATTAAGACTCAATTGTTCTATTTCTGGATGTGGTTAGCATTTTCCATCATGAGTCTTTAAAAGTGAAGTTCAAATCTACCTCCAACACTTGCCACCTGTTTGAACCTGAGCAAATCACTGAGCCTCAGTTTGCTTATTTGTAAAATGTGAAGGATGTATTCACTGAGTTCTAAGATATCTCCCAGCTCTAAGACTTATGCTTTGATTACTATTCCAGAGCTAAAGGTGGAATAGGAGGTTAGAGGATATGAGCAACGGTATGTCAGGAAGATGGTTGTTAAATGGACAGAAGATGGTCAGAGAACAGCAGCATGATGGCTTTGGAGCTAGGTGACCCTGGATTGGCTCGCGACTCTAGGTGGTGTTTGAAAATGTTAAGGCAGGAAGAGGAGAAGGAGGCTCTATTTAAGGTTCAATAAATCAGGGTTTATAACTTGAGGTGACTTCAGAAGAAGGCCTTTAACATCCTGCAACCAGACAACACAATCTCTGAACTCTTCAGGCCCACACTTTAGGGTTTCCATCTCCAATACAGGAAGATACAAAAAGGTAAAGAGTTACATTAAACAAGACTTTATCTTTTATTTACCTTCACTTGATAAACCCTGAATGGCTGTGTTCCCTGCTTTTGATTGTTTTGTCTGCATATTTCCTGCTAAGAGTTTACAAAATAGCACTATTGAACAGGAAGATAAGAAGCTCACCTATTTGTTTAATAACATCAAGGGGGAAAACTGCTAGCTCATCCATTTTGTTGTTAAGTTGCTGAAAAGGATCAAAATACCAATTAACTTGCTGGCTTAGAAATCTTTGATATCCTCAGAATCACTGACATTTTGAAACTCTTGTTCATACTTGTCTAATGGCTTTTTGATTAGGAACAAAGAAGTGCCAATCTGTTTAGCATTTGACCTGTTTTCTTAAATATTTTCATGTATTCAACTACTTAGCTACTAAAAATACTTGACTAGTCACATTTCTAAGTTAAAGGGAGATTTCCCCCAGTCCCATGATCTACTTCAGAATTTTTTAAAGAGTTAAAAGACCACTTCTTTTTTAAGGGCATCCCCCATCCTGTCTTAGAATAAACTTTACATTTCAAGGTTTATTTTCTTTCTTTTTTTTGATATCAAATCAGATAACAAGTATAGCTCTTTGTGAATCTTATAGCATTATATAAATGCTAGCTATGATTATCATTATTAATTTTTCTTTTCTCAGTGGATTTAGAGAGGCTTCAAGAAACTCAGTGAGGCAACCAACCATCTGTAGAATCCATTTTCTTACTGAGAAGTAGTTGAGATTACATTTGGCATGTCATAGAATAACCATAAAGGAAAGACAAATAATAGCTGATGTGGTGTGATTAATTTTGGAGGGTTGTGCTTCAGACATCTTCATGCTAATAGCGCTTTGTTGTAAGGTTTGATAGAAAAGTCCTGTGTAAATTATATTTATAAGCAACCATGTATACATATATTCTCCCTGTGTTAACAGCAGTAAGGGGAAGGTTTTTTTGTTTGTTTGTTTTACTTTTGGTCCTCAGTGGTAATTATAGTAATAGTAATGGTAGTAGCAGTAGCAGCAGCAGCAGCAGCAGTAGGAGTAGTAATAGGTCATATTTTTTTAGGTTTATAAATCACTTTGTATACATTGTTTCACTTGACACCTACAACAATTCTCTGATATCATTCCCATTGTACATGTGAGGAAAACTAAGGCTTGGAGAGGTTAAGAGACTTGCCAAAGGTCATAGCTAGTATGGATCTGAGGTGAAATCTGAATCCAGATCTTCTCAACTCCATATATAGCACACTTTGTCAGCTGAATGTGGGAAATAACTCAGAATTCTGGAATACTAGCATTTTAATGTACCTTAATGATTATCTAATCCAATCCCCTCATTTTGTAGATCAAGAAACTGGGGACTAGAAAGGAGCAAAGACTATCTGATAAAGTAACTTCATCTAGGTAGCCCTTTCTAGGGCTCTCAGATGAAGTATGGAAGCCTTACCATGTTATAAGAGGTTTTATATCAAATCAGAACCCAGGTCTCCTATACTTTTGTCCTTTACAACTGGTCCCCACATATCTTCATCCAAAAAGCATAACCCAACATGTGTAGCTAGCCCCAAATGAACCAGATTATATATCATATCCCATCTAGCCATCCACCACAGTCATATTCTTGCTAACTTCCCTGTCATAATACACTCTAGACTTCCAGACACCATGTGCTGGGGGCTTAATCTGTTCGGTTTTGGAGCTCTCACCCTGGGGTTGAACTTGATCAATGCATGAGTATGTACAATCTCACATAACCCTACTATATCTGACCAGTCCCAGATCAACCAGTCTATACTTTACATTCTATCCAGCCGTCTACTCCAGCAACCTTATTAGCATTTGCCTTTCAGCCACCCTTATTTGCCCCTACCCCACTTTCCACCTCTTGCTCTGGGAACTAGAATTAAATCAATGCCACCATTGTTTCTGGGAAGAGTGTGTCTTATCTGTCAACTCCTCTATAGTTCCACTCATCATCTCTGCAATTTCCCAGACCAAAATCCCCTTCCTTGTTCACCATATTCCTATGGAGTTGCCTCCTCCTATTAGAACATTAGCTTTTTGAGGGCTATGACTTTCTTGTTTTTGTACTGTGGCTCTAGCCCTTCTAGATTGCTTGGTACATAGTAAGTGTTCAATAAATGCTTTTCATTCAATCGTCTACTCATTTATTGAGTGCCAGTTGTGAAGCTTAAGAACTCTAGATGAAAATTGGCCCTCTAAGAGCTTACAATGGAGTTGAGGAGATAAAAGTGCAACTATAATGTAATAGTTGAGGCAGCTAGGTGGCTCAGTGGATAAAGCACTGGGCCTGGAGTCAGGAAGACCTGAGTTCAAATCCAGCCTCAGACATTTAGTAGATGTGTGACCCTGGGCAAGTTGCTTAATTGCTGTTTGCCTTAATCTACTGGAGAAGGAAATGGCGAGCCACTCCAATATCTTTGCCAAGAAAATTCCATGGACAGTATGGTCCACAGGGTCATGAAGAGTCAAACATGACTGAATTGACAACAAAAACAGTGCAATGTTGAAGTAAGGATATGATAACTACTGAGTTATACATATAGCAACTATTGAGTTACATATAAGGGTTGAGAAAACTATACAAAAGCAGCCATTACAAAAGGATTAGGAGGACTGGAAGATAAACACATTTAAAGAAATATCATTAAAGATGCTAGTCCTACCTTTTCACAAACTCTTCAAAGAGGATGCGGTGGGAATACCCCTGTTGGCGGATACTGGCAGTTTCTAGAATTCCAGTGTATCGAAGCTGTACCAGCACTCTCTCTCTAGAGAACCTCAGGGCTTCTCGGTCATCATTGGGTTTAATACAGCGGACAAAATGAGGCTGTCCAACTACCATTTTGGAGAGCAGATCCATCAGTGAATACTATCAGGAAAAAAACTACGTATTATCTCAGATTCTAAACAAAATGACTTCCAGAAAGTTAATGCCAAACGGGATAAATTATATTTATAATAACTTACTGGCATCTTTGAAGTGAAATGGAGAAAAATATGGGAAAATGAGGATTTAGTTTATAACTAATACTTTAAAATTCTTCAGTTGTAATTATTTAGTGCTATGCATTGCTCATGCTTGGCAAAAACTCAGTTATGTTTAAACCATGATATGTCCAAGGTCTCCTACTAAACTAATCATTAGACTTATAATCCAGACCCACACTTTCATGCTGCCACACCTATTGGACTAGACTACATTGTCTCTTTAGTTGTCTTTTTTTAATGGTAAGCTTTTAAGGCAGGAGTAGATAACCTGTTTATTTTTTTTTATTTTCATTTTCATTTTAAAATTTTTTTTCCATATGCTTTTGAGTTGAAAAATTTTCTCCCTTTTTCTCCCCCCCACCCTCCCCAAGACGGCACACAATCTGACATAGGCTTTACTTTTACATACCTATTAAACATATTTTCACATTAGTGAAGTTGTAAGTAAAAATTAAAACCAATAGGAGGAACCATCAGAAAGGTGAAACAAAACTCAACAGAAGGTAAAAATAAGTGATAGCGATTCAACTTCCATAGTTCTTTCTTTGGATGTGGACAGCATTTTCCATCACAAGGCCTCTGGAGATGTCTTAGATCCTCGTAATGCTGAGAAGGGGTCAGTTTAACATTCTTAGTTATTGCATAATGTGGCTGCTATTGTGTACAAAGTCCTCTTGGTTCTGCTCACTTCACTCAGCATCAGACCATATAAGTCTTTCCAGGTTTTTCTGAAGTCAGCCTGTTCATCATTTCTTATAGCACAATAGTATTCCATTACATTCATGTACCACAACTTGCTCAGACATTCCCCAATTGATGGGCATCCTCTCAATTTCCAATTCTTTGCCACCACAAAAAGAGCTGCTATGTATATTTTTGTTCATGTGGGTCCTTTTCCCACTTGTTTGATCTCTTTGGGATGTAGCCCTAGCAGTGCTATTGCTGGATGCACATTTTTGTAGCCCTTTGGGCATAGTTCTAAATTGTTCTCCAAAATGGTTGGATCATTTCACAACTCCACCAACAATGTATTAGCGTTCCAATTTTCCTACATTCTCTCCAACATTTATCATTTTCCTGTTTTGTCATGTTGGCCAATCTGATAGGTATGATGTGGTACCTCAGAGTTGTTTTGATTTGCATTTCTCTAATCAATATTGATTTAGAGCATTTTTTCATATGACTAAAGATGGTTTTAATTTCTTCATCTGAGAACTGTCTGTTCATATCCTTTGACCATTTATCAGTTGGGGAATGGCTTCTGTTCTTATAAATTTGTCTTAATTCTCTGTATATTTTAGAAATGAGGCCTTTATCACAAAGACTGGTTGTAAATAGATAACCTGTTTAGAATTAAATGTCACCAATAAGTCCAAGGCATGACCATAGGTATAACTGCAACTGTTATTAAAATTAGGGGAAAAGGAATTTTTTTAATGAGTGGAAAGAGCCTGTAAAGAATGATAGATTTGGAGAAATGGAAGAAAGAAGGAAGGAAGGAAAGGATAGTGGGACGGAGGGAGAAAGGGAAGAAAGGAAGAAAGAAAGGAGGGAAGCAGGGAGGGTAGAGGTGAGAAGGTTGGTTGTGATGGACAGTGGATCCATCATATGGATGGAGATATGATGGACAATTGACTCAGGGTCTTCCAATGGCTTGCCCATAGGTTGTCTCTATCATAATAGAATCTTCATGTGAGGAGTGACCATAAGAACATAAAACTAATTTTTAAATAAATATCATAAACTAATGCAGCTAAAATGAGAAGAAAGGCAGGCAAATGGTGAAAAATCTTTGCCAGAAGTCAATACTGATCAAGCACAATGGGTGATCAAGCAGGGTAATACTTATGGGGTCCAAAAGTAGGTTTGACTATAGAATAAATGAAACTATTTTTTTTGTGTAGTCATAGAGAGTCTTTGAAGGCAAATTTAATTTAGGCATGCAAAGATGTAATGTATGTGGGAGCGAGTTACTGTAAGTATGACAATATCCAGAAGGTTGTGACAATAAGTGGAATTAGGAATAGCCCCCTGCACTAGGGAGAGGGTAAGGAGGACACTGGAGTACAAGAACCAAAGAGTACATGAGGAGATTGGGGAGATTGTGGGAGGGAGTAAATCTGTGAGAAGGAAATAGGAGAAGCTGGAGGAGATCACGAGATGGGGGTACCAATAACATAGACTCAAAGGTTTGTGTGTACAATCTATTTGGAGCCCTTTGCCATAGAGTAGGAAGGAGTTCAAGGATTTAACCAAGGGAACAAACAGTAAGTGGCATCTGGAAGAGTTTATCTGATACTCATCATCTTGGTCAAAGTTGACTAAACAACACAAAACTGGAACTTGTGAGAATAATCTTGGCTGTGGAGCTCATATCTCACTATATATCCCTTCATAATGTAATAAAAATATGTGTTTGCTCAAGTATAGTGTGCATGAATAGGGAATGGACAGGCAACATTGGATAGACAGAGAAGGGCAGAGTGAAGGGGACAGGGGGCAGCATTTAGAGAAGAGAAATTCCTAAATAAACCTTTTGACCCATTGTTAGTATTGGGGTAGAGCACAGGATACTTCTTCCCTTTTAGGAACACAAGAATTGCCTACCAATAAGTTGTCCAGAATACCCCTTTCCCTGAATTGTATGCAAAAATTGTGTACAGAAGATAAAAGCTGACTTGTAAGATTTCAATATAAGTGCTTTAAAAGGTTAATAAGTGAAAGGAAGGGGATTTAGGAATGGAAAATTTTAACCCGGTATATGTGAGGGATAGAGGAGAGTCAGAGAAGGAAGAAACTTAACTACAAGAGTAAAATGAAGAATAAATCAGAGATTATGAGATAGTAGATTTAGATCTGATAAGGACCTTAGAGGTCACTGAGTCCAACTGGCTCATTTTATAAATGAGAAAACAGAGGACCAGAAAGGTTAAATTTCTTGCCCAGAGGGACATAGTTGAGGTAGGATTTGAACCTAGGTCTTCCTGACACCATATCCATCATGCTGCACTGCTAGAACTAAAATAGCTAAGATCAGGAGCAAAAAGAAGGATATTTTAGGAAATTAAAATAGGTTGGACACCCACCAAAAAAAATTAGTTCAAAAAGACTTGTATGTGAGCTCTGGAATGTATTTAGCATTGCCTGGAGTTGCACTCTGCCTAAAGGGGGAATTCATCTGAATGATCATTCAGGAAAGAACCTAATCCTAAAGGACCAGAGAAGTTGAGAAAAATGGTTCTAGCTACCTTAGGGTATAGTAGAATTGGGGGGGGGCAGCGCTAAATTAAGGATTAGGTTCTTATCTAATAAAATGGCGTCAGTCAGGGTGGGGCTAAATCTGAGTACCTAACCAATCAGTAGATCTCTAGGGTTTTCTATAGATCCCTAAGAAAGTTACCCTGTCCTCACCATTTACTCTCTCAACACTGCTTCCCTCTCACCTTAGCTTCTCTTGGAGCTATCCATGGTGCTTCTCTCCATACTTGTTGACTTTATTCTTAACATACGTATTCTCCTTCATTTCCTCTCCAACCCACTCAGTATCATAGTGATTTCAAAGCATTTGGGGAATTGAAAAGGTTTTTCCTTCTCACAAAAAGTTGGTGATCCCTGCGCTTTGTAATTATACAGTGTAACTAATATACTAATATCTACTTTGAATTAGTTCACATTATAACAATGTAATCTCATACTCTATGTTAAAGAGTATATTCTGTGTTACATAGTAGTTAATTTATGACTTAGTAGGGGTACCAGATAAAAGAAAGAAGTAAGGTATGCACTCTCAAAGAATACATATACATACATACATACATATATATATATATATATATATATGTGTGTGTGTGTGTGTGTGTGTGTGTGTGTGTGTGTGTGTGTGTGTGTATGTATATATATATACACTACATATATAACCCAAAGAAGAAGGCCATTCTCTCCCATACCTTCTACCTCCAGCTTTGGATCCTGGGTAGTAGTATGAGAAATTGTCATTTAAAAAAAAAACAGATTCTCCTTTTGAGCATCCCATTCTAGAAGTTGTCCAGAAAAACATATATGTCTCTATGCAGCAGTGTGGAACATTAGATAGAGTATAATTAGGAAGATCTGTGTTTAAATCCTCTCTTGGATACTTGTTGTGTGACCAGAGAAAAGTCACTTACCCTCTCTGTGCTTGCGTCTCCTCATTCATATAATGGGGATACAACTATCTGTAATATCTACCTCATAGGGTTTTTGTGTGGCTCAAATAGAGATAATGTATGTAAAGTGCTTTGCAAACCTTAAGGTGCTATATAAATGCTAGCTGCTATTGCTGTTGTCCTACCATCATCATCAATCATCAACATCATCCTGTGGCAAAGTCTTTTTCTAACAGTGAAGGAAATAGACTTCCTTTTCACAAATTTGAAATGACCTAAAAGTTACATTCTAACAATAAAATATGATGGCCATTGCCATGTAGTGGCAACTACAGACCTAGAAGTCTCTTGGATCAGTCATATTTTGAAAATCAAAGAGTACTTCCCCAGACCATATCCAAATAGGCCTGTAGTTGGCAATATTATTTGCTTCTCTCTGTAATAGAACTTTTCATCATGAGTTTGGTCTCCATAAGTATATGTGCTCTCAGAAAGTGCATATTTGAATGTAGCCCATACTATATTTGTATAGTAAGAACGTAAATTGATGCTAAATCCCTAAGCCCTGCAAATCAGGCAGGCATAGAATGAAAAGAATCCCACCATCAGAGAAGGATGAGGAAAGAACGTAAGAAAGGATTCCTACAGAAAAAGAGTATTTTTTATTCATCTTTCATCCTGCACTCTTCCCCTTCCACTTCAAATGGCATCTTCAAAACATCACCATTCTCTGCCTTTCCTGTTGGAGACACTCCTCTGTGGCTACTATTCTCTTATATACAGGATGTTCCAAAACTCTTAGTGTAGTTTTTAGCTACTAAAGTTCAAATAGATTGTTGGTCAGTTTCAGGGAAATCTGGCAGCAAGTTTCAGAGACAGGAATTTTGACCTCTGTCCACGCTATGTTTCCTAAAATTAACTATCTACTGCATATCTCTTCCCCACTGGCAAAACCCATGAATGCCATGAATATACATCATGATTTTAAAAGACTTTAGTGGTGGTTTAAAAAAAAACAGTTTGTAAGATGGGGATATTATTCTATGAAATATGACTCTTTTTTGGTGGGTGGACTAATATATGATAGTGAACACAACATAATTAAATTCAACATCCAAGTGGGAGAGGGAAAAATTAAAGGAGATGTATTGTGTAGATATTTAATTTTAGAAAAGGAAACTAGCAAAATTCAGGCATTAAGGGAAAAAATTGAAAGGTAAAGTTGAAAAAGTCTTTAATCCACAGGAAATCTGAAAACTATTTAAAAATACCTTGTTGAAAGCATAAGGTAAATGTATTCTAAGGACCAAAAATAGCAGATGCTGAAAAAAGAAAGAAAACATAACTAAGAGGTAGCATCCTATTAAAGAAGCTTTTGCAGAGAAAAGGCATTTTTAAAAAATGTAGACTCCTGAAGGAAGTAGAACTCATTCACTCTTCAGACTTTTCTATCCAACTCCTACTTCAGCTTCTTTCTCACCAGAGAGAAACCTTCACCCTGAGCACTGTTCTCCTGATTGGTAACTTCCTAACCCAGACCCTAAGAATTCTTTCTTAAAGTGCCCCAGCCATGGTCACTTCATTTCCAGGTAGATTTGTTCTCTGGACTTCCCTAATCATCAGCCACCTTGCTCTTTCCTTGAAACTCTTCTCATCCCCCACTCCATTATAATGTAAGCTCCTTGAAGACAAGCACTGTCTTGTGTGCTTGTATTTATTACATAAGAGCTTAATAAATGTTTTATCATCAAGCTATCAATCATCTCTTTACCCATCCATCTATCCATCCATCTCTCTCTATCTACCACAAGGAAGCTTACAAAGAATGGGAATTATATCAAATTAGATATTAGGGATATAAAAAATGAGGAACATCTTGCAAGGGACCCCAAAAAGTAGTGTGAAACTTTACTGGCCATATATTGAACTTTCACCAGTTGTTAGCTATTTGCAATTATTCTGTTCTAACCTTGCCTGAGTTGATATCTAAGAGCATATACTCTGTATAGACTCTGAATAATGACAATACATTAAGGGGGAGGAGCCAGCAGTATTAGCAATGAACCATTTGACAATCATGGAGCAGTACCATCAAGGAAAGAAACTGAGGATAGGCTGGGAGTATAGGGCAGGTGAATGGGATGGACCTGACCCTCAGAAGCCAATTCTGGAAGAAATTCAGGCACACTCTGACACCTAGTGAAAAGGTTTGTTCAGGGATGAAAGAGAAATAGCAGAAGGTTGGGGGGAATCTATCTGGGAAGGATCAATGAAAGGCATTTCTCTCCTCCTTTTATTCCCTGGGAGATATTTTCCCTTCTCTTTGCTTCTTTGACCTGGGTGTCTTCCCTTTTTTTCTAGAAAGACTTCCTTCCTTTCACAATTTATACCCATCTTTTAAGTCCCTGCTAATTTCAGTTCTTCTATGATGTTTTCCCAGACCAATTCAATTAATAGTGATTTCTTCCTCTTCTGAATTCTTGGCTTATTGTCTTACTTGCTGTCTCTATAAGTTCACAGTACTGTGTGATATAGCTTGTTTTGTTGTCTTATATGATTATTTAAATGTTTCCTGTGTTTACATCTTACCTTTATGGTAATAAGCTTCTAGAGTAAGGTCCTTAACCTCTGATCCATGAATTTTTAAATTGATAACCACATTTCAGCAAAATTTGTTTCCTTTGTAAAACCACCTATCTATTTTATGCATTTGATAATATCATTATGAGAAGGGGTCCATAGACTTTATTAGAATGCTGAAGGAGTCCGTAATAGGAGAAAAAAGGTTACGAATCCTAGTCCAAGAAAGGAGACATTATGTCTCATTTGTCCTTGTATTCCACATGGCAAGATATACCATAAGTGCCCAATGAATAATTAGCCATTTTAATAGGGGTTGAGGGGTAGATTAAAAGGCTGGTTGCTCTCCATCAAGCACTGTGCTTTGGCACTGGGGATACATCCAAAAAAATGTAAATACTCTGCCCTTAAGGAACTTACATCCCTTTCAGGGGTTGAGAGCAACAAAGACATAGATAAGCAAATACGAAATATAATAATAGGAACATTTACACAGCTGTTCAAGGTTTGCAAAGTGCTTTACAAATAATATCGCATTTGATCTTCATCACAGAGAGGAAGGTGTCATTATTATTCCTATTTTATGTGTCAGGAAACCGAGGCAGAGAGATTTGAAGTGACTTGCCCTAACTATGTGAGGCCAAATTTGAATGAAGGTCTTCCTTACTCTGGGTTCTGTACTCTCTTCTCTACACCAGTGAGCTGCCTATCCTTAAAGAAATTTCCAGAGAGGGTGGTTAAGATAGGAGATTTGATAAGCTTTTTGAAAAAAAAAAAACTAAAACTCTAATCTAAGTAGTTGGATAGATTAGTAATATGAACCAACTTCCTTGAGAGTAGTTATTTGTAAAAAGTACTGATGATTAAAATGATGGTGACAAACTGGACATTATACATAGGAGGAAAAAGTGTGACCAGAGGATGTAACACTTTCAGGCGTAGAAAATTCCACCCACAGAATGCTTCTTCTCTCTGAAAAAAAATTTTCTGCGGTTGTGAAAATGGTTGCCAAATAACATTTTTAGCCAAAAAATTCTGTTTTCATGTAGACAAAGCGTAAGCTTTCTTTTTGAACCCTGAAGTCTCCTCACAATTTCAATCTATGATTCCACAATGACCTATGACCCTAAATGATTATTGCTGGATTCCATGCCTGGGGTTTTTTAAAAGACATTATAGAATAACTATGAAATATAAGAATACGCAAAATCTATGAAGTCATGATTTTTATCATTGACCAGAAACAAAGGTAACTCACAGCTCAGAAAAATCATGGCATTTATTTATGAGACAACTAAGTGGCACAGTATACAGCATGCTGGGCCTGGTGTCAGGAAGACTCATCTTCCTGAGTTCAAATCTAGCCTCAGACACTTATTAGCTGTGTGACCCTGGGCAAGTCACTCAACCCAATTTGCCTCAGTTCCTCATCAGTAAAACAAACTGGAGAAGGAAATGGCAAACCACTCTAGTATCTCTGCCAAGAAAACCTCAAATGGGGTCACAAAGAATCAGACATGACTGAACAATGGGTTTGTTTGTACCAAAGCCTTAGCTAGTTCAGACTGTAAAAGGTATTTTTACACCTCCCTTTATACCTAGAAAGGGATATGCCATATTTTATCAAACTGTTAAATTAGTTGGTTGGTTGTTGTCCTTGATTCTCGACAAGGACCAAAATGTTGGAGTTAAGGTACAGTGCGTCCAGTTGTGGCTGCTGAGACCAATACAAGGTTGGAAGGCTCTATCACAGGTTGGGAACAAATAGTCCATGTGAACATCTGGAGTGAACATGTCTCTAAATTAGCACATCTCACATTTCTTTTGGGCTACTGTAGCTCTGCTTTGCTCATTGAGCACAGTGCCTTCTTTAGTGGAGGCACACCATGCTGGGTAGCCCTGTGCCAGTGTCTCCCATGTCACACAATCTAGTCCAAAGTTCTTCAGAGAGACAAATGAGTAGGTTTTCTAGGAATGCAAAAATTTTCTATGTATAGCCCACATTTATATCATTCTTCACTTTTTATTCTAAAAACAGAGATTGAAGGATCCTCCAGAATTTCATTAGAAAATTGGTCACAGTCAAATTATAATTGATAAATAAGCACCAAATCTAAAAAAAAAAAGTTAAAACAACAACAAAAGCCAAACACAACTCTTCTTTTGGAAAACTATGAAAAACATATTTAAGATCCACATGGGGAGGATCTTAAGAGAATAAAAGACTATTAATGTACTTGTTTGAGAACAGAGGGGTTAGACAATCCAGTCTAATTAAATCAGCTAACTTAAAGGGTCTAACTACAGTGGTCTGATTGCTAGTTGTTTTGGTGCCTGGAAGTAACCTAAATGCTTTAAAACTACACTAAGTCTTTTGGAAATCACCAGTAAGTTGCCTTCTCTTTTACGAATACAAACATTTCAGGGAAGAGTCTTATTTTCTTCTTTAACATAGTATTAGTAAGAACTTAATAAATGCTTTTTCATTCATTCATTCCTTGCTTATGACTAGATTGTTAGACTGGGAGCCAAAAATTCTACTCCTGTGATTTTAGGTAACTCAATTTCATTTTTATATCTTTATCTGTATGAAAAACATCATGAAATAAGGAATAAAGAACCAGCCTTGGAGACAAGAATTTCTTAGTTTAAGCCTTGCCTTTCTCTGACACATACTAACTGAGTCACCATGGGTACATCACTTAATTTCTCAGAGCCCCATGCAACTCTCTAAAACTATATTATAGATTATTTGCTTATCTGGATTGACAGGGAGAATTTTCATATTTGAGCTCCCCCCACAGATGAAATCATAAGCTTGTACCTCATCCACCTCTTTTCCTCCATAGAAAACTCTACTTATAAAAATGATTTATAAAATAACAGTTACCATCTACCTAACTTACAGGGCTACGAGCAGGATAAATGATTGGTAAAACACCTTGTGAAATTTTTTTGAATAAAAATGCTGAGAGCAAAATCAGTCATAGGCAAAATGCTAAAGCAAGCCAAGTTTATCTTCTGTGTTTCCTTCATCCCTCTCTTTAAGACAAGTAGTGCCATCTAAGCTAGGCTACCTACATCTGGCCACTTAGTATGATATTGCATCTAGATCTGCCTTCTCAGGCAATACTCAATGCTGTTGATCTCTTTCCTGCCCCTCTCTCCCCCAAAAAATCCTTTCCTAAGTCTCACTGCCTCAGAATGTCTGGAAGTTAGCATGACAGCTAATCTTATAATCTACTCTGTGGTAACATGTTAGGGATAATGGGTTATCCCTCTCATGCAACATATATGCCTTTAACAGGGGTCTCTGGGACACAGGTTTTGGCCAAACTTTTTTCTACTGGTGGGAAATTCAGGAACGATGACAAGCCACAGGAAAAAAAAAACTAGTTGGGGACTACTAGGATCTTGATATGGACCAGTACTATCTGGAAGGTTAAATCAGATGCTGAATCAGATTTTCTCAGGGCTTAAGCAGAGCCCTGGTTATAATTTAGGCACATTTAGAAGCCATATTAACTTTTTCACCCACTTAGCATAACTTAGGATATTAGAGACATAGCTGTTTTAGTGGCCTCATAGTCAAAGGTAGCCTAAATCCTGGTAGATTTAGGCACATTCTATGTCACAGAATTTGAGCACTATGTAGAAACACATATCTATATAAATCAAGGGCTTACTTTTATCATTATAATTACAGAAGGCACCATACCCGAAAATAAGAAGCCACAGTTTGTCTCTTCATGTTAGTAGTTTCCTCTGGATGCTTCATCACTTCTAGAGTGTCCACCTACAAACAGAACACCAGAAGAAAGTGATGAGAAAATAGATACTGGATCAATCTATGAGTTTCTCTAGAACCTGAAAGGCTTCATGGTCAGCCACTTGAGTGGTCTCAGTAATTGGCATCATAGTAGGTACAGCTATGGAGGAAATAGAGGAATGAGCTGTCTTAATGTTACATCTCAGTCTTCTCCAAGCCATGCTGCCCACCCTCTGGCCTTTTCCTGCTTCCACTGGACCTCAGTCCTGCTTCTTGGGGCCTTGGTTATGATTAGTGACTTGGTTATGATATGACTTTATCTTGACAGGTCCCTCGAGCCACTCTGTACTTTTAGGCTATCCCCAAAGCTATGCTGCTGCGTTTGTACCCTGTCATCATGCCCCCCCATACACTTTTGACCTTTTGTGTGTGGTCTTTTCCTAAAAGTGCCATAAACTCCTTTTGCACAGGGACTGTCTCACTCCCTTGTTTTGGCATCTCCAGTGCTTAGCACTGTGTCAAGCACATAGTAAATGCTTAACAAATGCCTTTTCATTCATTCATTTATTATGTTGTTCTCACTCCTGTAAAGTGTTTTCAAATGTAAAATAATTTCCAAGTTAACTCCATATTTTCCTATGTTTCAATCATTGAGATACATAGTAAAAACATGTAGATTTAAAATATGTCTAATAAGAGCATCCCATGATGTCAGGTCATAAGGAAAGATTTCCAGGTACAGAAGGATTCTACTATTTCTTTCTCTGTCCACAGGAAAAAGCACAATGTGCAGACCACCCCAGAAGACATGGAAAATGATCAATTTCTTTCTGTGACAGTCAAACTCTGAAATCATCACACCTCTCTAGTGATTAACTTGCATTTTAGAAATGTTCTCTCCAGTCTGAATATGGAGAACAAAATCTCTCAAAGGGCATAAGTGAACTAAAAGATTATCACTTATCTGTCACTCCTAACTGTAGTAGACCAGGAGCTTTCTTCTGAAAGAGGGAATTGTGAATGAAAATAATTATAGCTATCAATTGCAAGCAGATTATGTTGCTATATTGCAACTTGGGCAAATAAAACAAAAACCCAACCTCAAAACAAGCAAATATAAGAAGCAACTTGGTTTTCACAAAACATGTTAGCATTAACTTAGTCTATGGCAGGTTACATCCACTCTGAACAGGTGACATTACGAACTATGAACTTGAACTAAATATTGCCATTATCAGCACATGTGATGCACTCAATGGATCACACAATGGGCAGCCGCTTTTGAGGTATGGTAAGTTTTTTCCACAACCTTTCTCAACTCAAATAAAGGTACAAATCTTACCTTGAGAAGGTATTTAGGAGACTGCATGCAAGAGCCAAAGAAGGAAAAGGAAAGCTTAAATGTCATTTGATAAGGAAATCAATTCATACATAAGACCAGGAATCAAAACGGAAACAAATTTTCAAAAGTTACACATGAAATCTAGATAATTACACAGAGGATTAACCACATTGACTTGAAGAAAAGCCATGCTTTTACTCCAAATCTGGTTTGAATAAAATCTTAGTACAGCCTCTAGGTATATTTCTAGTTGACATACTAACATACATTGCATTTTTTTTCCTTTCAAGGACATCTAATTTTATGGTTTGGGCCTATAAAATGAAGGAATTGGACTATAGCCAGGAGTGGGGAACCTGAGGCCATCTCTACAACCCTTTCCAGGTCTAAGTCCTAGGATCCTATTTGGGAATAGCTTTGGGATATTCTCAGACTAATGTGCAACTCCCTGAGGGCTGAGGGTGAAACAATCCACAAAAACTTTCTGTAACATTCTTCATAAGTAGCCTGTGGCCTAATGGCCAATTAAGGCTTTGGTTGCATTAATATGCAGCTGAAGCAAAACTGTAACATTCAGTTTTGTTTGACTTTGTTAATGGGGTAAGAGGGAAAAGAGTCAGAGGACTGATCCTGGAGCAGAAAACCCTCATCTGGAGTTAACAGCAAACTTTCCACAAGCAGATTATCAACTGAGCTTCTTCCCTCTACAGCACCTCTACTGAACAATAGAACCCCAGCACTCTGAAAGCCCAGAGATGTTTTGGACAGCCCAGGCTGAAAAAGTTTGCAAGAAAGAAGCCTGAGGCATATTTAGAGGACATCATTGAGGAGGTAAAATGTCTTAGTTACCAGTCTACACCCCTCACATTTATGCTGTTCTCAGGGATCTCTGTTCCGGTCTGGCCCTTTCTCTTCTAGCTTCTCATCTTATTACAGATTTAGGAAGAGTCAGGATACCAAAGTTCAGGGTAAGGAAACATTAGAGCACACAAAACAGGAAAAATAAAACAAGTCAGCTTTATTGAGAAGTAATATTCACACTAAAGATGGGCAGTTGGGGACAGTGGAAACAGGTCAGATCCACTGGGGGCCTGATGGAATTGGGCACCCAGACCTGGAAAGTCTGATGGTGTTTTGTTTGTTTGTTTAAACAGGGTTCTCATCCAGGTGGAGCAGGACTAGGCAAAGAGAAGAGAGAGGGAGGAGCCAGACCTGGGGACCTGGGGCTGATTCACGGTGGGCCTGGCGGAATGGAGAGAAGACTCCTAGAGAATTGGCTAGTTGATATTCAGATTCCCAGCAGGCAGGACTCTTCCTGTGGATCTTACTTAGATGGGGTGACTTAGGGGTTTTAAGATTGCCTTGGGGAGTCTTTGTTTATAGTTCCTCACTTCTGACAACACAATTTACTAGCCTGGAACCATTTCCCTAAGGATCCTACTCCACTAAGGCAAACCTAGTTACCCAATTAATTCATTCCTGCTAATGTGCTAATGGATGCTGAGGGATTGACTCAATACCCTTTGGAATCAAACATTTTCATTTTGATCTAGCTTTGGGTAGAAACAAGGCCTTACTCCAGAGGAATTGGGAAAATTTCAGGCCTCTGCTCAGCAGCTTACAGGGGAAATTCATTCATTCATTGGCCCCCTTGAGTCATTCAGTTAAATGACTAAGAAAGGATTCTACCATAGGCTGTAGGTGAATTGGTTTTAGGCAATTTGATTAAAAATTTGATTCTATGGTTCTGTGAAGGTGTAGATGAGTTGGTAGGTGGGACAGTGCCTTGAGCATAGAACTTGGAATCAGAAAAACTTGAGTCCACATTTTGTCTCCAATGCTTCCTAGCTGTACAACCCTGGGCAGCTCATTTAACCTCTCTGTGCCTCAGTTTCCTCATCTAAAAAATGGAATGATAATAGCACCTACTTCACAAGGGTTATTCTGAAGATCAAATGAGTTTATATATATATATATATATATATATATATATATATATATGTGTGTGTGTGTGTGTGTGTGTGTGTGTGTACATAAAGTGCTTTGTAGAACATAAAGTACTATGATAAAGCTGTCTATTACTATTATTTTTATGAGTTTAAATTGGCACCATTGAAGGGAGTATTCATATTAATATGGAGTATTTATATCTATTATAATAATTGTGGAAAAGATCTAAAGGTCTTAGTGGACCATGAGTTCAATGTGTGTTAGTGTGACATGGTAGCCAAAAAAGTAAATGCTGTCTCAGGCATCATTAAGAGAGGTATAATAGCCAGAAATAATGAGATTATAATCTTGTTTTCTACTATGGTCAGCCCATATTTATTGTGTCCAGTTTTATGTTCTACATTTTAAGAAAGTCTAGCTGGAAAAGAGCCACCCCGATAAGAGTGAACAGACTAGAGAGTATGTTATATGAGATCCAATTGAAGAAACTCTGGCTGTTTAGCCTAGAGAATAGAAAATATAGGAGTGGCATGACCATTGCCTTCAAGTATTTGAAGAGTGACTTGGAGGAAGAAGGATTAGACTTCATAGGCTAGCCCCACAGAGGGCAAAGTTAGGAGCAATGTATAAAAATTTCAGAGAGGCAGATGTTTCAGAGAACCAAATTTCATTTTGAGGTAAGGAAAGCTTCCTAACAATTAGAATTCTCCAGAAGCGACATTTGCTAAACTAGAGAATAGTGGAACCCTCCCCTCTACCTCCACCAATCTGTCTTCTAGAAATATTCCAGCAATGGCTGAATGGCTAATCGCTGGTATGCTACAGAGTAGAGGCTTATCCAGGTATAATTTCAGAGGACATCTAAATGACTTTCTCATTAGATTGTATGGTTCTTGAGGGCAAAGGCTGTCTTTTGCTCCTTCATATCTCCAGTGCTTAGCACAGCACCTGGCACATAGTAAGCATTTAATAATAAGTATTTACTGATATTTGATGTTCTATGATTCTGCTTCTGTCTTTTATGCCACAGCATCTTCAGAAGACGCCTAAAGAATTCAAACCAAAATGACTGCCTTTAGAGTGTTTCTTCTTTGAGGTCAATTTTCTCCATAACGAAGGTGATCCTCAAAACACCAAAAGGCCAATCCAAGCAATTCACTTTCTTTTTTTTTTCAGCTTTTTGTTGAGGCAATCAGGGTTAAGTGACTTGCCCAGGGTCACATAGCTAGTAAGTGTCAAGTGTCTAAGGCCTGATCTGAACTCAGATCCTTCTGACTCCGAGGTCTGAGCTCCCAATTCACTTTCAAGGGAGAATTCTAGAGAGGGCATCATCTGACATTCCTGGTAAGACTGTAGGCAAGTCAGTTGGATGCCTATGAGTCTCAGTTTCATTATATGTAAAATCAGGAGTTTGAACAAGTTGGTGTTTGCGTTGGGTCCCTTCCAGTTTTACCTTTAGGATACAATGAGCTAACAAATACCTTAAGGGTATCAGGCTCATTCCTGTAAGAGAGGCAGCTGTTCCGAATCAATACGATTCTGCAGGCTCCAGTTCTTTGACCTCCAAGGTCAAATTTCTGGGGAGATATCATCCTCAAACTCACAGCACCCAGTTTCTGCACCTTTTCTCAATACTTTCATCCCAGTGTGAATCAAAAGGAATGATATCAAAGATCAGTTTTCTCTCCCACTAACATCCACAGCTCTTATAGAGTAGATTAATGGATAGAGGACCCAAGAGCACTTGGGTTTAAGTCTCACCTCTGACACATAGTAACTGTGTGCCTAGGAACAAATCCTGGAACTCAGTGTCTTTGTCAACTCTCTAAGACTATACATTTGTGATTCATACTGACATGAAATTCCCTATGCTGATGAAATACCCTGTCCAGACCAAATAAGGATACTGCACAGTAAGAAGTGTGTTTCCAAAAAAAGCAAAAAAAACATTGAGGTATCTTTAAAAATAATTTAGAAGAGAACATAAGGAAAGCCAGAATGACATATTGGAAAAGCATCAGAGCTTTGAAAGCTACTGGCTGAACTTGTGAAAAGCTAAGCTGTACCTAACATAGATCTGTAGTTTCTCTTTTCCTGTCCTACTGTATGTGTGTATGCATATATATTTGTGTGCATATATATATACATACATATATGCATATGTATATATGTATATAACCCCCCCATTTTATTTAGTGTTCAGAATAAAAATACATTAAAAAATAAAATAAAATGAAGGAAATAAAAATACATTAAAATAAAATTGCAAAAAAGGGTTCCTTAGCTTACTTTGCACTCTAACAAATACTACTCAGAGACATCTCTGGAATCTTTAGTTAAGGACATCTTTTCCAGGAAATTTCATTGTAACACTATATGACATTTTAACACTAACATTAAACAGATAACCAAATAATACACCATTTAAAAAAAGGCAGTTGTTGTTGTTCAGTCATTTTCAGTCATGTCTGACTCTTCATGACCCTATTTGGGGTTTTCTTGACAAAGATATTGGAATGGTTTGCCATTTCTTTCTCTAGCTCATTTTATAGATGTGGAAACAGAGGCAAACTGGGTTAAATGACTTGTTCAAGGTCACATAGCTAGTAAGTGTCTGAAGCCTGATTTGAACTCAGGAAGATGAGTCTTCCTAACTCTAGGTCCAGTGCTCGACTGACATAGTCTGGTGAAAAAGAACACTTGATCTAGAATAAGAGTTTCTGGGTTCAAATCCTTTTTCTGCTGCTTGCTACTATGGGCAAATAATTTCACTTCTTTTGGCCCTAGTTTCCTCATCTGTAAAATGATGGAGTTTAGATCAAGTAATATAAAAACTTCCTTTTGATTCTAAAATTCTACAAAAATAAAGTCTCTGATAATGGTATTCTTTCACTAATACACTAGTTTTCTAATGGATCAATAATCTCACATTGTGGGTATTCTCTCCAGTGCTACAGATGAAAATCTATCCATACTTCTCCAACCTGGGTGATTTTCATCAATGTTCTCTTATAAATTTGCCACAGTGGATCCACCTGACGTGTTTTGGGATTTTCATTGTCCAACAGGGAAACTAGAAGAACAGTCCAAAGGCTTCTGTGAGTGGCCCATCTTTTTCCCCTGTTGTGTGTTTCTGTATGGTTGTACGTATTTCTCATGCTCTCCCCCACACCACTTTAGTAGACTTCCTCATGTATAACATGTTGTGGCCAATCTCCGTTTCCTATGTGCCTTTCTATTACCCTTTCTCATCCTTAATTTCACATCTTTAAAGACAGTAGTAATTCATAATTCACAGTCATTTGGCATTACTAGAAGAACACTGGGGTTCAAAAGATGAGTTTGGGATCAGTGGAATAATGGGAGAATTAGAAGGATAGAGTGATTTTTAAATGCTTGTTAATTAAAAAAATAAAAATAATTAACTATTTTTTAAAAAATAAAAAAGTTGGGCTTTGCACTCAAGAAGCAAGAGAAATTTCCCAAAAGCTGTCCAGCCTTCTCTCCTCCTGTTCAATTTTGGGTCCAGTTCACTTTCCATTTGCAGTGTCTATTATAGATATACATACTAATGGATGACCTCCATGGGTTGTCTATCTAAATGTATATTATAGTTTAGATTAGTGGCTCTCAATTTTTTTGGTCTTAGGACCCCTTTACACTCTAAAAAATTGAGGACCACTTTACATTATTAAAAGTTATTGAGGACCCCCAAAGAGTTTCTGTTTATGCAGATTATATCTATCGATATTTATCATATTAGAAATTAAATTAGTATAAATTAAAACTGGTAAAATTAAATATATATTTGTTCTTAAGCATTTAAAATAAGAATAATAAATCATTACATGTTGACATAAACAATGTATTCCTATGAGAAATAACTTTTCCAAAATAAAAAATTTAGTGTGACAAGTAGAATTGTTTTACATATTTTTGCAAATCTTTTTAATGTCTGGCATAATGAAAAACAGCTGGATTCTCATATCTGCTTCTGCACCCAATCTGTTGAGTTGTGTTGCTTCTATCACTGATCTTTTCCTCGTCTACCTGGTCTATTACAGCTACTTTTTCTATTTTTTTTCTTTAATGTTCATTTTCACTTCTTCTGGGACTCTAATGGCATGGCTACTTGATCATCGATAGGGAAGAGAGTTTGTTACAAAACTCTTGGTAGAGCTTCACATAGATATGTAATTGGAAAAGGGAATAATATTTTAATAGGCAAATAACATCTCAATATTATCATGAAACAATTTCGACCTTGCAGATTCCCTCAAAAGGTCTTGGGGAATTCTCCAGTGTCCTCAGACTATATTTTGAGGACCACTGGTCTAGATTGTAAACATTCTTCATCCATCCATTTTTTTTCCTTTGTAGAAAGTTAGGCCAAAGTCTATTAAGCGATTATTAATTTTATTTAGGAGGTTCACCAGTGTTCTTGGGCTTGGTGCAATTAGCACAGTGTTATCTGTAAACTGGAAAATAAACTGAGAATCTCTCCTTAACTTCTAATCTGTGTTGGACCTCCTCCATTACAGTGGTAAATAGGTTGGGTGAGTATATCTCTTCTTGTTTAATACTTCACTTGATATTAATGATCATCAAATTAATGGTCATCAAATAAAGTTAATTCTACTGTGATACCTTTCAAAATATCTTGTCTGATTTTGATATATGTATGGGCACCTTGTTGGTGGAGAGCTTGCTGATTTACTCCAGTGAATCAAAAAAAATTTTTTTTATAATCAGTGAAAATTGATGGCATTGCATATTCTCTACATTTTTAGTTGATGATGTTATAGTAAAAATATTATCTACTGTGTAATACCATTTGCAAACGAATGCCTGGTTCCTTTCTAATGTCCTCATCAAGGATGCCATCAATGCACATGTAGATTATTCTCATAAAATGTATTGATGAGAAGATAGGCACATCAGTCGGCAATTATTTATATTTTCTCAGTTGCTGTGTCGAAAGTGTTAAAAGTGTACCTTGTTCTCATCTCCCTGGTCCCCCTACTCCTTTCCATATAGTGTTAGTAAGTGATTTTTTTAAGTAGACAATATAAATACGCAATAGCAGGAAATGATTGCAAAGGGGAACCTGGAAGTCACATACAAATGCTCCGAAAGATCAAAGGACCATAATTTACAAATTGTATCATATATTAACCAAAATTCACATCCTGGTAATATGTGCTGAATCACCAGAAGCCATTTAGGTGCTGCTGTCTGAATCCTTTGGTCCTAGGATATGTCAAGGTCTCTGCAGTAAGACCAGCAGAAAACCAAAAGGTGCTGATAATTTTGAGATGATATGTTAATTTTAAAGTTTTACCAACTTTGACATGATTTGGATATGTTAATGAACTAAACCCAAGGTGGCACAGATAAGAGTTAGTCTGTTTCCCCAAAATCCCTTTAAAAATGAGACCTTAGACTCCTATGTCCAAGTACTTCTTCATCTCCATATTGGGTCCATGATGCCTAGTACCCCTGATCCATGGTAACGTGTCGCATGTTCTCTGCCTCTTCCCATCCCCGTCCTTTTCCCCATGCTGCCTGCCTTCCTTCACCACTCCATCCCATCCCCACAGCATTTAACTCTGTATCCCTTTTGCTGCTTGTCTCTGTAACCTTTGTGCTTTATTAAAGTGTGATTGCACCCTGCTTGCCACCATGGGCTTTCCTAGCACATACCTAAAGAACTGGGTGTACCTGCTCCCATTCCATAGTTTTGTAAATTAATTATCAGTTGCCGTGGGGAGGAATAATAATAAAATCCAATTTTTTTATACATTCTGTGTCCTTCTCTCTATAACCTATCTTGAGAATTGATCCCTTAGTGCCCTCAAAATTGTGTTGCTTCCATCACTGATCTCTTGTCTGCCTGTCTATTACAGCTACTTTTCCTATTTTTTCCCTTCATGTTCATTTTCAATTCTTCTAGCACTCATCTGGGACTCTAATGGCATGGCTTTTAGGTCCTCGATAGGGAAGAGAGTTTGTTATAAAAATCTTGGTAGAGCTTTTCCTTTTTTATCTGTTTATTGTCCTCCTTCCAGTTTCATCCTTAAAGTTCCTTGTAACTGCTTTCCTGGGTTTTTTTTCCAACTTTATTTAAATTATTTTCCCCTTTGTGTTCCTCATTGTTTTATGAAGGAATGCTGCTCATAATTTTTCACCATCTTTCTCTCAAAGATTTTCCAAAGAATCAATGAGGGAAAAACTAGATAGGATAAATCTCATTCAATAAGCACAAAAGTTTTGTTGGGAATGCATGGTTAGTGGAGTTGTAAAGAACTAGTTCAACCATTCTGTAGAACAATTTGGAACTATGCCCAAAGGGCTGTAAAACTCTGCATAATCTTTGACACAGCAATACCATTACTAGGTCTGTATCCCAAAGAGATAAAAGAAAATGGAAAAGGACTTATCTGTACAAAAATGTTTATAGCAGCTCTATTTTGTGGTGTCAAAAAACTAGAAACTGAGGAGATGCCCATCAATTGGGGAAGAAGTTGTAATATATGATTGTGATGGAATACTATTGTGTTATAAGAAATAATGAGCAGGATAGTTTCAGAAAAACCTGGGAAGACTTACGTGAACTAATGAAAAGTGAAGTGAGCAGAACCAGGAGAACACTGTATGGAATAAGAGCAATTATTTATTGGAAGGATGATAACTGTGAAAGATTTAGTTCCTCTGATCAAGACAACGACCCAAGACAAGTCCAAAGGACCCATGATGGAAAATGCTGTCCATATCCAGAGAGAGAATGATGAACTCTTGAGTGCAGATTGAAGCAAACTTTTTTTTAACTTTTTATGATTATTCTTGTTTTCTTTTTTTTGCGTGTGTTTTCTTTTGCAATATGGCTAATATGGAAACATGTTTTGCATGACTACATGTGAATAATCGCTATTATATTGCTTGACTTCTCATGGGGTGGGAGAAGTTCAGGAGGGAAAGAAAGAATTTGAAACTGAAATTTTTAAAAAATGAATGCTAAAAAAATTTTACATGTAATTGGGAAATACTTAATGAAATAAATAAAAATATATCTAGAAGAAAAAAGAAAGCTTTAGCGTGAGAAAGTTAAAAAGGATGTAAGGAAGAACAGAGGTGTCTGATTTAATCAATAATAAGACTGGAAAACTGGGAACCATGAAATTAACCAGTCATTTTTCCCACTGAATTTACAGAAATATTATTTTCTATGAAACCTGAATTTGAAGAGTTGGAAGGGACCCCAAAGACTGTCTAGTCCAACCCAGCCATAAAAAGTGTTTCTTTTATAACATATCCAGAAAATGGCCGTCCAGATTTTGCTTTCAGACTTCCCGTGAGGTCCATCCATTATCTACTCAGGTAAGCCAGTCCAATTTGGAATAGCTCTAATTTCCAAATAACCAGTGCCAGAGAGTTTAGAAAACTGAAATAGTGAATTAAGCTAGTATCTGACCCAGAGGCAGCAGAGAATAAAAGAAAGAGATCTAGCCTTAGACTCAAGAGACCTGAATTCTTGGCCTGGTTATGCCACTAACTAGCTGTGTGACCCTGAGCAAATCACTTAAACATAAATTTAGAGGTTTAAACTAAGTGACTCTAAGATCCCTTCCAATTCTTCCATTCTATCGTTCAACTCAGATTAAAGCCCCACTCAGTTTGGAGCTGAACAAACAGGATTTTTTGCCCAGGAAATAAAGTATGTCAGATACACTTACAGGCCAGACTTACTAGCCTGAAAACTAGTCAGATGGTGCCTTTAGAAGCTAAATTACACGTACAGAGCCCTAGCAAGTGAATAAGCCTCCCTGCTTGGTTGTTACCGCCATATGTAGATGCCTCTTCTCTAGTTTCAGGAAAGAAGAGAAAGGAAATGTTAGTTGGAAGAACATCGGATGTGGAGTCAAAAGACCAGGGAAATCTTGACTTGTCATTTGCTACCTAGATGACCTTAAGCAAATCACTTACCATTTCTGGGCCTTGATTTTCTCATCTATAACATGAGGAAGTTGTACTAAATAATTTCTATCATCGTTCCCAATTCTAAATTCTATGAAAAGGTGGGTAGGCCCTTTTGTGAATACAGATGCCTTTTCTATGCATTTTGGGCCAGCTCTTAGGGCCTGAGAGTATAGCATTGTTTAAAAGTTTTCTTTACTGAAATGTAAACTTGCTCTTGGAGCAGCTAGGTGACGCAATGGATAGAGCACAGGCCCTAGGGTCAGGAGGACTTGAGCTCAAATTTAACCTCAGATACTTAGTAACTGTATGGTCCTGGGCAAGTCTTGACCTCATTGCCTCCTAAATACACAAACAAAGAAATAAATAAATAAACTTGCCCGAGGAGGAAAGTAGACCCAGGAAAGATCCCCAAAAGGATTTAGACTTCTCTATCATTCTCATTGGGATTTCCTAGTCCAAATAAATGATAAATATTTTGTAGTCTCAAATGTTAAAACATTCTTTACCTGCTTGATAACATCTTTCCTCAAGGGTTTTTACTATTATCAAATTATCTTTAGGGGGGGATGGGGAGAGTCCAGATATGTGATGTCATCAGTGTGGTGGACCTCCTCTGCGCAATCTCCTATCTGCTGCCTCTAATCAGCAGCCTGAGCCACAAAAGTTAAATAGCTTTCCCTAGGTACATGTCAAAGCTAGGACTTGATCCAAGGTCTTCTTGACTCTGAGGCTGACCCTCTTTACCATACTGTTTCTCTAAATTGTCTATACCCTAGTAAAAAAAAAATCTTTCTTGTGATCACTCCATGACATAGCACATGAAAATACATTTTTAGTAATGATTTTCAGTGTATTTCTGGGCAACTTTATCCCGTATCACCTGGGATGGAATGGGAGGGACACAGATGAGAAGACAAGGATCTCTTCCTTCTTTTGATTAGTCAAGGTAAGGAGTAATACTGAATTTTCACATTGCTTCTCATATCTTCTGGTCCACCTCTTTTTTTTCAGTTATAAATTTCCCCCCCGGATTTCTCCTTCCCTGACTTTACCAAGGCTCATCATTGGAAATATGGTTCATTCCTCTTGTCTACCATCACTTCCACTGACTTTTAGGTTGCTCTGATTCTTTAGACATCATGGAGGCCAAATAATTCAAAACTACATAGCATAGGGAGAACATTTATGTCAGAGAGATAGGTTTTTGAGCCTGAGAGAAGAAGCTTGCCATCATTAAAAGCATTAAATCTATATTCTCCAATATCCTAATTAAGATCTTTCTATTTTTTTCCTTCTTAAGCTAAAATACACTACAAGTCATTGCCATTTTATCAATATGCTGATACTGTGTTGTCATGGAAATAATATGTTATGAATAAGATGCCCTTAGCTTGGGCAGGATTATTTCCAATAGAGCTTGACTTTCATCCCCAGAAAAGTGTCCACTGTTGACTTTCTTTTATAGATGTCTCTTTTGGTTGGGAACGTCACCTTCCTAACCCAAGGAGAAATACTTTGATCTTCTCACAGATTGGCACTAAATACTTATGAAGGAGCATTATTATTTACCTGGAAGTGATCCTTCCTTCCAGACAGCAGGACTGCTAAGGGCACTGTGACAGACAACTCACATTTCACAACTACTTCCTTGACATTCTTTGAACGTCTTCACACCTCTTCATCAGGGTCCCTATATTGCAATCCTCTATTCCTCAGAGAAACACATACAACATTCGGCTTGGAGGTGGATATATCTGAAGCCCCTTTCTTTTTGGTTGTTTGGGTTGGGAGGCTAGGGGATTGATTGTTACTAACCTTGACTCTCCCAGCACTGAGTTGAGGAGGCAAAGACCTAGATGCTGCTGTCACTCTTGCTCTTGCCTGGGCCAAGTTACCTATTGAGAAAGACAAAGAACATGAGTTGAATGAAAAGCAAAGGATATCTTGTTTTGGAAAGATAATTGTACTCCATTACTGGAAAAAATGAGGACATAGATAGAGGTTCATCAGCATTGCTCAACCATCACAAGAGACAAATGCACAAGAATGGAGAGGGACCAAAATATAGTTGTGTCAATGAGGAGTGAACATGAAAAACTGTCATTTCTCTGTGATTCTCAGGATGATGTCAGGACAGGGACATTGAAAACACACAGCATAACATTTCATAGTCCTCATAAAAGGACAGCAAGTGTGATTACTTTTCTGTGACCTCTTCAAATTTGTACCAAACCCTCAGCCCCCAAAAAAAAGGGTAGGAAGGAAGTTAATACCATGAAATCCCTTCAATTCTGGGCTGTGTTCTGAAGGGTATCCCTGGCCCTAAAGCTAACGAAAGATGAGAAAAATGATAAGACAATCTCCCCTTTGAACTTTTAACTCTCCCAGATTTGCCTAATCCTTGTGGCTTTTACCTCTCCGGATTGTAAGGAGACTTCTCTCATAAGATTTACAGTCCTCTTAGGAAATCACTGCCCTCTGCACTAAGTGACCTGAAGTATATCTTTTGGGCCTTTTTGTTTGTAAACTCAATCTGATCCTTATGCTAAAGGATGTCACATCATGCAATTGTTCTGGAAAATAAAGGTTGCTCAAGACAATAGTTTTAAAATAAAGTTGTCACTGAAAGGTACCGCTGTGAATTTTACATGTGCGAGACACTGAAGATTTCAAAGTTTTAGCAAGTCTAGCACAAGATGTCCAAATGTTTTCTCTGGCTGTGTCTTCAGAGGCTAAACTGTGATTAATAGCACTGAAAGAACCCTTTGAAGCAGGATTGGTGACATCAAAGTCCTAATCCAGGGGTGGCAGGGTTGGGTGTTTTTTTTTTATAATGAGGGGGAAGCATTTTAACACATTTCAAAGGATTTACAGAATGAATAAACAATAGGCCCCAGCAGAAGCACCCCACACCTTTCAGAAACATAACACATAAATAAGTTTCCATTTTAATTTAAATGTAAATAAAGCGTTCACACTTCTTTTAAATGTTAAGCAGCCTGTTAGCATCAACACTCTATCTGGCGATTTCCGTTTAGAGATGGTTCATTGCTCCAAAATACCCTTCTGAGTCTCCCTTAATGGTAACCACTAAAGAATGCACAGGAAAGAAAACAGAAGTCAAAAAGCATTTAAAAGAATTTATATCCTATAAGGGACTAGAGTCGAGATAGAAGCTGCATTCCAACTGCAAAGAACCCCTGGCAATCTCTGTGCTCCCAAATTAATGAGAAAAGGAAGAAACAGTCTGAGACAATCTCAGCTGGTACATTTAAAAGGGGGTGATTTCTTGCTTCAGAGGATTTCCATCTATTTTCAAGAAACTACCGCTCACAATTTCTATACCAATCCCCCTTTAACAGAAAGGACTGGGGCAAGATCCTATGAGTCCTATTTCAGAAGTCAAATGTACGTCTCAGCCTGTCTCTACTGCCCTCTGCAGGTTTTAGGATTTCAGGACGCATTCTGGTTGGAAGGTAATTTGTTAGCTTGTTACTGGAAAGAAAAATTTAGGCTATAAAGGGGAAAGGGAAATTTCCCCCCTTTGGAGTCTCTTAGCTATTAAAAAATAATATGAATAAGTAAAATAATAAAAATATAAAAGAAAAATACTAATAAACTAGCAGTATTATGAAGCTACTTTTCAACATAAAAAAATTCAAAGGGTTAGGAGAGGTAGCCCAAACCTGGATTTGAATCTTGCCTCTGCCACTTAACTAACTTTGTGGCCTTGGATAACACTTTTTGAAGTCTCAGTTTATTCATCTTCAAACTAGGAATAATGATACTTGAAATGTCTACTCCAGGGTTGGAAGGAAAGAGCACTGGATTCTGTTGGCTTTGTTCCTTACTCCCTGTGTGACCTTGGGAAAATCAATGAACCTCTCTGTGCCTTGGTTTCCTGAGAGGGGAATTAGACTAGATGAAATAAAGGGATCAGATTAGAGTTCTTAACCTTTTTCTGAATCATGGATCTGTTTGGCAGCACAAGAACCCCTTCTCAGAAAAGGCATAAAATAAAACACATAGGATTACAAAGGAAACCCATTATTTTTAAATATTCACATATCTTAGATTAAGAACCCCCTCGGTCTCTAGAATCTGGATTTCTTTACCTGGGATCCATGAAGCATGCACATGGATAGATTTCAAAGGGTATGGGAAGTTGGATGGGGAAAAATATATCATAGTTTTCATTAATTTTTGGTTTCCTTTGCAATCCTATGTATTTTATTTTGTGCATCTAAAAACATTCCGAAAAGGGATATACATGGGCTTCCGCAGACTAAAAGGCTCCCCAGGCCAAATGGGTCCAGGATACAAAAAAAGTCAAGAATCCCTGGACTAGATGATTTCTAAGGTCTTTCAGCTCTAAATTTTGTGATTTAAGTATAAAACACAATTTTCTACATGCTTTTTAAATGTACATAATGATTTCATAAATGTTATTATTAAATAGCTTCTAATTAGTTTATAAAACAAAATTTATCATCTCATCTTCCTCTCTCTCTGCCTTCAGTCTTTTAGGTAGTCTACTTACTTGTGGTCGCTGTTATATTTGTAATGCCTAGAATGTTCTAATTTCACACTTAATTACATTATGGCTATTACAATGTGGTTTTTGTGGAAAGTTTTTTTTAAGCTGCGTAGGAAGAATCATATATTACATTTTTAAAAGCAATATGCTACAGTTTGCTCCTATCAAACCATCACATCCTTAGCCTACCAAAATGAATCTGTTTTATATTTGGTCCATTAAGTCAATTTAAAATAGCTTCAAAATATGGCAAAGTTTTTCCATTTATCCAATGTGACTGGGCTAGATGGTGTTAGGATCTGCCCTGCAGTCTTCAATTTTCCTCCCAACACAAAGGAAGTTTATCTAAGACTAGAGGATGAATGTTAATAGCTGGGAGAAGGTGATTACAATTGTAACTGAGGGCTTGAAAGTGCCCCCTCTCCAGTGCCAAGCTAAGAATGTGGGGAATTCATTTCAATGGGAGGAGCTGTGGTTTTGTGCAGGGAGGGGTACGAGGAAGGAAGAGAGTAAGAGGGGGTAGAAAGGGATGAGCCTTTCTTTCTTCCAGACTGGTTTAGCAGGGGAGGGGATTTATAAACATTTCCACTGTCTTTTCAGAACAGACAGTTTTTTCCTTTATTTTCCTTTGGGAAAGGTTAAAGCCTTACTGAAACCTCAAACATGACTGTTAACTCCTGTCAGAGAATCTATAATTTTATGGATGTGGCTTCAACACGGCACACTGCAATCCATCCTTGTCTTCTTACCCGTAGAAACTCTTGTCTACATCCTCCCATAAATCCTTTGTAGGGGTCTACCCATTATGCTGGGGGAATCTCTTGACATCAAATGGGAACCAACCTACCAAGAGTAGACACTGGCTGGCCACTGTTATCTCTCACTGGCTACACCACCCCCACCTCCCTTTGCACTGATATCTCTTTGTAAGTGTCTCCAACAGCTTTTATTTGTGTTTCCTTTGACACTCTTGGTGCTACCTGTAGAATTCCTGCTTCAGCAAAGCTGAAACAAATATTTTCATTAAATTTTCCCAGGCCAAATATAAATCAGAGCTTTAAAGATTTGTGATCCGATGGTCTCAAAACATTACTTTTTAAAAGAACAGTAACTCCCCACTTCTTGCTTCCTAAACCATTAAAACTAACAAACAGATCCTTGGCCCTACAAACAGCCTTCCATCTAAAAACCAGGATGTTTCACAGGAGGTAATAAAGTTTCTCTTCCCTGTTCTGTAAACAGTGAATCAGCTTGCTCCCAGATCTCTCTGGTTTATTTTCACTCAGAGCCCTTTACTGCATCATGCTTCCCGCCCCACCAAAAAGCAATTAATTTTTCTTCCTTTTATGAAGAGTATCAATTGATAAAACCTAAATTTTTCATGCTGTCATAATGTACACATTATCTCCAGAAAGATCTAGATGAAGATAAACCTGGGTATTAAAACTCAGCTTGCTGTCCATGCCCTGTCTAGCCAGGGCAGAAATAACATGACAGACACATGGGCTGACATATGTTCAACAAAGCCCAGGGAACGTTCATGGATAACATCAAGGTCCATCCAAGCCAATTCAAGGTGCCCAGAAGGAAATAAAAGCCATTAGACAAGTGTTAGAGAATGCTGGAGCCCATGTGTCCTTTCAGGAAAAGCACGAAGATGGGATAACCTTTAAACCAATAACACTAATTGCCTGTAAGCATCCCTAGTCAGGACCACTTATAGCCCAATATTACTCTAGGCACAAAAAGAATGGAATGGGTAAAATGGGTGCCCCCTTTTCTGTAACCCTCTTCCTTTCTTTACCCTTGATCCAGATGTTCAGTGTCCTTAATGCTGCCTCCCCACTCCCACACCCCTCCACTCCACATGCCCCAGATTTGATCTATTATATCGACATTAAGCAGCCCCTTCCATCAAAATTTCTCTGTCCCTGGGGCTCCATTATTCCAACAAACTAATCCTAGTCTATTTTGCTAACCCTTAATTAACTTAATTAATGTATTAATCCACCCAGGTTGAGTATCAAAGATAAACTCCTCTGTTTGGAGAACATTTTATGCAGCAATATTGTAAGGATGTGAAAGACTTAGCTGCTACGATCTAGACAATGATTCAAGACAATTCCAAAGGACCCATGATGAACAATGCCATCCACCTCCAGGGAGAGAACTGATGAACTCTGAGTGCAGATTGAAGCATACTTTTTAAACTTTCTTTTCCTTTTCTTTTTTTTTTGTCTTTTGCAACATGGCTAATATGGAAATGTTTTGTATGATTTCACATGTATAATCAACATCATATTGCTTGCCTTCTCAAGGAGAGGAGACAGACAGAGGCAGAAAGAGAATCTGGAACTCAAAATCTCAAAAAATGAATGTTAAAATTTTTAACATGTAATTGGGAAGTATTTAACGAAATAAGTAAAAATATATTGGAAAAAAATAAACTCCTCTGTTTGGCATTTAACACTTTTTGTAACCTGGCCCCATCTGGACTTCCCAATCCTTTTACATGCTGTTTCAGCTTTATGTATATCTATGATCCAGCTACACTGGCCTACCCATAATTCCTCAGACTTGACACTCCATCTCCTATCTCTATTTCTCTGTCATGGATGTTCCCCTACACTGGAAGGCTCTTCCTCCTGACCTCTCCTTCTTAGTTGCCCTGGATTCCTTCACAACTCAGCTCCAGTCCCACTTACATATATCCCCGTACTAATCTTTTACATGCTTTCTTCTCTCCTTCCCCAGACCCCATTAGAATGGGAGCTTTTTGAGGGCAAGGCTCTTTTTGCTTTTCTTTGTATTACCAGTGCTTAACACTGTGCTTGACCCATAGTTCATGCACCCTTGAAAGATCTCTTCCCTGCAAGCTTTTTCTCAGACAATAAATGCTTTGTAATCTGTGATTGGACTCCGTTTCATGTTAGGTTCCCTCTTTGGGGGCCTGGGGTCTTCACTTAACACCTGTATTTTGGCTTCCACCAAGTTTTCTTGACTGTCTATATTTATTTGCTGGTGTACATAACAACCAACATCTGAAACTGTCCTTTTCAGAAACTGATTTCCTTTTTGGAAATGGCCCCTCTGCTTATACCCTTGTTTGAACTCTATATGATGTAAAACTCACAGAGACTTGGGAGCCATATCTTTTTTTCCAGCTCTCTCCTCTGCCAAATAACAATAAAATTCTTTCTAAAAACTTTTTTTTTTAGGTTTGGGGTTTGTTTTCAATTGGCAAGATCATGCTATATGGGGATTGGTAGAAGAACCTGGGTATATTTAACCTAAATCAGATGGCCTCTGAAGTCTTTTCAACATTCTGTGATGCAGGGGTAGGGCTTTTGCTGGTTTGGGATCTGGATTTCACCAAGAAATCTGGCTAGGATCTGGGTTTCACCACTAGTGTGACGGGCAGGGCCTAGGACACTGGACTGGTCATGGAGAATGGAGGGGCAGGATTAAGAATTTAGGAGAGAGACAAATTAATCAGTCCAAAGAAGGTGAGTTTGAAAGTAGTAGCTCTACTGCTCCGTATCCATGTGTATTTGGGCCAGTCTCCTCTTTGTGGCTCCAGTTTCCTCATCTCTAAAATAATAAGGCTGAACAAAATGTCTCCAAGGTCCTTTCCAGTTCTATATATCATATGATCTATTGAACTTATTTCTCTGCTTCCAAACAATTATGAATTGCAAACACATGAGGCAGGCAATCCCCACCCCCCCCATTTTTCTTAATATTTCTAGAGGAAGAAATTCCAAACTACAAATCTTTGACCTCTAATTTGAAAACTGAGATAGGGACAGTTGGAAGGATAAACTTCACCCCATACAGATTCCTGACCCTTCCATGTTTTAATAAAATCAGGAATAATCTCCACGTACCTTCCCTCTGTACAGTTAGTTCTGTTTTTCTCTGAAATCTAGTCATGTGGGAATTACATCAAACTTTCTCTTTTTCCTCAAAAAAGGTAACCTAATGGGGCAGCTAGGTGTCACAGGAGATAGAGCACTGTCCCTGAAGTCAGGAGGACCTGAGTTCAAATCCGGCCTCAGCCCAAACACTTGACACGTACTAGCTGTGTGACCTTGGGCAAGTCACTTAACCCCGATCGCCTCACTTAAAAAAAAAAAAGTTAACAAAAAAGGTAACCTAACTTTTTAATTCACCATGTCAGTTTTAATTCAGGGTTGTTGTGTTGTGTTGTTTTTTTTTAAATTTGAACATATTTATACAAACCTAAGCTAATACTGAGTCTAGTTAGATAATATTAAGATATTCTTCATAAAAGAATGACTATTCAACAAAGGCACATAATATACCTTAAATCACACCATGTGAGAGCTAGAAGGGGCCTCAGAGATCATCTTGTTCAAACTACTCATTTTACAGATGAAGTCATTGAGTACCAGACACATGACCTAGCTCACACAGCAAGTTAGGAACAGATTTTGTACTAGAACCCAACTCACAGCCCTTTCCATTACATCACACTTCATTGACTTCCTAGTTTTAGGTAAGTCTCTTAATAATGCCTTATAAATGTAACTTGTGGCCTACCACCAAATGAATTCACATGAATTGAGTTCAGTTTTAGAAGTTTCTCAAAAGTAACTCAATGTTTTGCGCCCCCACCTAGGGTTTGCTCTGGGAATATCTGAACTTGGCTTATTTCTAGCTCTCATCTAAAGAGTCTTCATTCCTTTGCAAGTACTAAGCTAATAATACATAACACATAGAACTGTTAATTAGACACAACAAAGGATACAGAAAGGATGTGAAGCAAATTACGCAAAGGGTCAAGAATGTCTTCCCCTCTAGTGGGCCCCACTTTTCCCTGGCACAACTAGAGTTGCTCAAATTTTGAACATCACCCTGTGTTGAGGCCGACACCCTCCAACAATGTAGGAAAATAATTTGGGGTTATTATGAAGTCAAGCAACCCACCTTTCTGGTGAGCACCCCCTACCCTTTACTAGAAGGGTATATATATACTATCCAGTCATTCCACACTTACCCCACCTTCTTGGGGTTGAGGCTTTCCTATGCTGGTAAAGAACTCAGGGCTGCTAGACAGTTGGCCAACTTAGTTCATGTGACATAGTACCAACAAAGGGTAAGCTCATATGAATCAGTAAAGAGAAATGAAGAAAACCATGTTATCATGAAAAAGGGAGTCAAAGAATCTATTCTCAAACCCTGTGCTGCTACTTACAAACCTGGATAATCTTGAAAATATTCCTAAATCTCTCTCAGTTTCAGGATCCTCAAAATAAGAGGACTGGACTAACTGATTTCTAACACACTTTCTAGCTCTACATCTATGATCCTAGTTTTTTAATCTGTAAAATTGGAAGGTCGGATGACATAGTTCCTGAGGTTCCTCCTAGTTCTAGATTGGTGATCCCATGATATGATACACTCTCGTAAAGTGGAATCTATTACTTCCCAAGGCAACCCATTCCACTTTGGGATAACTCTAATTATCAGTTAATTCTAATAATTGTTGTTAATTCTAATAATCAATTTATTAATTCTAATGATTAATTACTAATTCTATTAGGCAGTATCTAATTATCAGTTATTAGAATATATTTTCCCCCTTATATTAAGCTTTGATTTCCCTCTTTACATCTTTCACCTATTGCTCTTAGTTCTATCCTCTGGGGCTAAGCACAAGTCTAATCTCTTCCACTCACAAAAAGCCCTTTAGTGACATATTGGTCATTACTCCTATCCACTCACATTTGAGAAGGAGAGGGCTCTGTTCGCTTGTTTCTTTCTGTGCCTTTTTGTAACCCTGTAGAAGTTAAGGTGCTTATTTCCTGAATCTCCATGGAGCATTCTTTCTAGTTTTGTATTAGATACTGCTAGTCACTTCTTATGTCATGCTAGTTGGAATATAGTCACGTTCTGTGAGAAGACAGGATTGCAGAGCCAGAAGGAATATCAGAGGCCATCAGTTCTTCCCTGAGGAAACTGAGGCACAGAGAGGTCAAATTTGCCAAAGTCATCCAATTAAGTGTTTGAGGTATGACTTGAATCCAAGTCTAACTGGCTCTTAAGTCCTTTCCCTTGAGTTCCTAAAAGCAATTATGGGAAATGTTGTTCAATCAAATGTGGAATCGCAACATTCATACATACTGACTTTTTTTTCCTTTAATGGAATGACTATTTCATGAGTGCCTCTTCAAAGGGCATCTTGTTATGTTTTTCTAGATTTATTCATAAAAGGAAAATGAGGTGAAACAACACAGGAAAAATGGTAATGCTTATTTAGAAAGGCAGCCAGCACTGTGTAGTGAAATTGAAATTTGACAGATCTTCCACCCTTTATTTAGACCAGGATTTCACTGCTAATAAATAGAAGGTACTCATGGCTTTCTCTACAATCCAGGACATTCAAGAAGGAGTCTGAAGCTGTCTGAGGTGGAATGCAGAAGATGTATAGCTACTCTCTCCATACTTTCAACTCAGGTTGGTTCTTAGTCTAGAGAAACCCTGGTTGGGTAGACAGTTCTAATGTAATGGGGAATTGGTCAATGAGTGCTCAAGCCAGCGAACATGCACAGAGGACCCACATAGATGTTTGGTGAGCCTGCTTGTGGAAGTTTATGATTATTAAAGTGGAATGGAGGGTACCCTATTCCAGAGAACGGGCACATGTTTTTGGTAACTGTTTCCTGTCTACTTGCTGTGTGGTGAGGAAATTGCCTTTTTGGTTGACTCTTGAGACAAAATTAGGAGTTTATACAAGGAAGGAAGGAAACAAACATTTATTAAGCTCCTACTATGTGCCAGGAACTACTATATTAAGTGCTTTAGAAATATGATCTCATTTGATTCTCACAACACTCCTGAGAGGTAGGTGCTATTAGTACAACACTTTTACAGTTGAGGAAAATGAGGCAGACAAATGTTGTGAAGTGACTTTGTCAGGTTTACATAATTAGTGTCTCTGACCAGATTTTGAATTCAGATTTTTCTGACTCCAGGCCCAGAGCTCTATCCTTTGTACTACCTAGATGTTCACACAAAAAGCCTTGGTGGAAAACTGAGGGATAGTGGACTTGCCTGGGAGGCCACGTGCCCCCACGTGGTCCTGGTTTGAGGAGAAAGGCAGTCCTTCCCTCCCCACTGGCCCTCCAGAACTCAGAGAGCTCTTAAATCTTGTGGCAACAGGAAGGAAAGAAAGCAAATTTTTCTGTTTGGGCCTTTGAACACACTCCCGGGTTAGCTTAGGAGTCAAACAGGTCCCTTCCTCAGCACAGAACAAGAAGATAGTAAACAGTCACCAAATACTTGTGAATACTCAGAAGTGGAGACCTGGGTCCCTCCATTCAATTTCATCATAAACTTCCAGAAGCAGTCTCATCAAAAATCCAGGTGGGACCCCTGTGAATACTCCCAGGATTTGTCTCCCACTGACAACCCCATTAACAATACAGTTATCTCTTCCACCTGTGGGGGGAGAGGCATGGAACTCTCTTGGTCTATAAAATCCAAATAAAATTTTTTCTTTTCCTTTTAGGGGTGTTTACAGTACCTCATTGTAAAATATGGGTTAAGTATTTGATCATAGGCTACATGTAGGCCAATGTTAAGTAAAATTACTGTATAAAAAAATAAAAATACAAAATAAATGTGAAAATTTTTTTAAATGAAACAAATTTGAGGAGAATAATGCTGGACATACTACATGTATAACAAAAGACATTTTAAAAACTTGAGTAGCATGGGTAGTACTCCTTAAATGTCCATGTTACCCCCTGATCAAGAGGCTGAATGAGAAATGTATTAGGTGGCATGTAGACAACTTCAACACCTTCAATGTGAAATTCATGGGGTTCTGGGTTGCCAGGCGCATTGTCCAGAAGCAATAACACCTAAAACGTCAATCTTTTCCCGGCAAGGTATTTTCCAATCTCAGGCACAAAACACTTACAGGACCATTTAATTTCTTATGCCAGCGCAGGATATACTAGAACCCTGATTGGGAAAGTCAGGATGTGGAAGGGATAACTATAATGTCTCCCTGCAGAGGCCCTGATTCCAGCCAAGGAAAGAATCTCCTGATTTGTGTCCAATCTTCTGGAATTCCCCCTGCCCCCCATATGATATGCAAATTAGAGGTGTCATCTGGATTTGTATAAGTGGATGTGAGCAAGCTGGTGTGAAAATGATATCTACTGACAAGGAGACTGTGATAAGAACACTGCTTAAGACCTATGTTCTAGTTCCGTTACCCTGGGCTTTCTATGTCTCATTTGCAAAATAAGGGGATTGGACTAAATTGGACCTTTTTCATGTTTTTGACCTCTTGGGCAGCCTACCAAAACCTTGGCCCTCTTCTAAGAATGTTTCTAAAAGCATAAAATACATAGGATTACAAAAAAACCGAATTATATTGAAATATAGTTATCAAAATGTATTTTTAAAAATCAAATTAACTATAAAGGACATATGAAGGAAGACACTATCTACATCCAGAGAAAGAACTGATAACTAGAAGGATGATTTTACATATACATGTATATACATACATACACATATACACACACACATTTGTGTCTAATGGTAGTCATCTCTAGGGGCTGGGGACGGAAGAAAAAAGGAAAATAAATTTACATGATAATTTTATTATATATTTAAGAGGAATTGCAAGTTATACATAATAGATTTGCAGTTTCATGTGTAATTTTTTTTTATTGTGGTATGTTATGGAAATGCTTGTTTTATTCCATAAATTAAAAATAAAATAATTTTTAAGAAAAGTTATACAATGAATCAAATGTTCAAGAACCCCAGGTTAAGAACCCCTAAACAGGAGCTCTAGGGAACCTTCCCAGCTCTAGAATTCTGTGGCTCAATCATGTCCTTCATTCCCAGCTCTTTCAACATTCAGGACATTACAGCTGCCCTCTAGGGGTCAACAGGATGTTGAACAATTTATTAAGCAAGATGCTAAACAAATCACTACTCACGTGAGAGACTCTTAATGATCCTTTTTTTCACTCTGGGATGTAGTTTAGGCTAGGGCAGGACTTACAAAGCATGCGGGTAAGAGAACTCTGAACTGCTGGAGGACAACTCTGCTAAATTGGCAATGATGCTCAATGGCTGAGGCCCTTCTTTCAACACCACAGGAGGACAGCTGAGTATCTTAGAGAACTTGGGACCACATGCATTTTACCAGTTCACAAAAATCCCCACCAGCCAAGAAAGTTTCAATGAGGATATCCCACCCCAGAACCATAGGGATAATGCCACAAAAAAAAAAGTGAACTTAATGGATTTGAAGGACTAATGCAAAATTATTGGTTGAAGGTTCAGTTTTTGAGAATATTTGTGGATTCCCATTGTCTGATTTCTTAGAGATTCAAAACAAATTTGGATTTTATATCTCTTGCAGCTCCTGGATCCATGCAGCTGCACTAATTTGAATAGCTGTGGCACGATTTCCAGAATAAGTATATGATATTAATTAATTTCCAAGTCAAGCAAGGTCTTTTTCTATAGATTTTTAGACAAGTCAAAATCAATTTAGATTTGTTTTTATCCCAACTGGGATAAATGCCCAGCACAGGAAAAACATGGATTGCTTTTCTGACTATGGAACATTAGAATTAGCTTCTCTTCATGCTAATTCTAGCTACTTTTGCTACACAATATAGTTTGTAGTCAAGCCTTCACAGGACAGTAGCTGACATTTATGTGGTATGTTAAATCTCCACAAACAATTCTTAGGAAGTGGTGAAGGACAGCAAACATCATTTCCCCCATTTTATAGATAAGGAAACTGAGGATCAAAGAGTTTAAGTGACTTGTCCAACGTCAGATAGCTATAGCATCCCATATTGCTATTTATTTTGTGTGTGTGTGTGTGTGTGTATGTGTACTCTCTCTTTAAAAATATTGTGTTTCTCTTGAAGGCAGGGCCTGGGGCTGATACTCACTGCTCATTTATGCACAGCAGGAACTCAAGAAATGCTTATTAATGATAATCTAAAGTTAATGAATCAATAAGCATTTATTGAGTGCATATGACAGGTACTTTGCGAAGTACTGGGGATAGAAATACAAATAATGAAATAATTTCCTACTTACAAAGGTCAGTTTGAAGTTGTCTACATTTACCTACTCTAAGGGCCATGCCTGACATAACTTTATAAATTCACTTCCCTGGACACAGTTATATGGGAGTTACTGAGTGCTTGTGAATATACATACTCAAAATATAGACTATAAGACATACAGAAGCTTACCCATACCACAGTCAGCAGCACATTCTTAAGTATGTCCAATAAGATGGATGAGATGGAGGTCATAGGCCAGTCTGTACCAAGGACTCTTTGCAAAAGGTCAAAGATTTCCATTGGTAATACAAAACCTAAAACTGTCGCAGAATTTTATGTTTGTCATGCGCTATTCAACTAATAATGTACTGCTTTGTCAGAACTCTTTTATTGTCTTGAATTATTTAGCCCTGCTTTGTTATTTAATTTTTAACTTTTCACGTATGTCATCGGCCCAACTAAATTTGGGTGGGCAAAGAGCACATGACATACAGTCTGAAACACTGGGTTTGAAGCCCAATTGTATTACTTAATATTTATGTGACCCTTGACAAGTCATATAATCTCTCTGGGTCTCAATTTTTTTTTAATTAAAATTATTTATGTATAATTTATTTCTTTTTAGCATTCATTTTTTAAATTTTGAGTCCCAAATTCTTTTCCTCCCTTGAGTCCTTCCCCTGCCTTTTGAGAAGGCAAGCAATATGATATCAATTATACATGTGAAGTCATGTAAAACATATTTCCACATTAGTTATGTTGCAAAAAAAAAAGCAAGAAAAATTTAAGAAGTAAAGAAGTATGCTTCAATTTGCACTCAGAAGTCATCAATTCTCTCTTTCATGGTGGATGGAATTTCTCATCATGAGTCTTTTGGAATTGTCTTGGATTGTTGTATTGATTAGAATCACTAAGTCTTTCTGGGTCTCAATTTCCTCATCTGTGAAGTGAGAGGATTGGACTAGATGATGCAAGAAGTCCTTTCTAGCTTTAAATCTATGCTCCTTTGATCTATGATCCTAAATGTTAAATCTGAAACCAGAGACCCTGCCATATTCTTCTTTATTTAGCCAAGCACAGTGGGTTGCTCAGTAGGCGCTCAGTAAATACTGGCTGATTAGATTAAACAGAATGCTTACATGAATGAGGAGTTCTGATTGATTTAACTTTTCAGATCAGTTTCACTGCAGTAGATGTAAGCATTGAAAGTATAGGAGATTAAATGGAATCCATGCAGATCCTAGGATATGCCTCAAAAGTTTTTGGTTGTTTTTTTTTTTTTTAAAGATGGTGAGCGACAAAATTCTATCCATTACCATCCTGGGTTTGAACATTTTCTCCTGGCATGCTCCAAAGGGATTTCTATTAATGTTTCCAGTTAATCAAGATTTTACTTTGAACATAATTCCCTGTAAAAGCCAATTTGATGTAGGACACTAGACTTGGAGTTCAAAGACCTCAACTAACTTCTGGATCTGTCATTTGCTTCCCCCCCCACCCCATGACCCTGGATAAGTCACTCAACTCCAGTGCAAGGCACTGTGCTAGAGAAATACAATGGGGACATTCAAAGAAGCATTTGACAGAGTTCCTGATCCTATGTTTCCTCAATTAACGCAGCAAGAATAGAAAAAGAGAAAACTAAGTCTAATTGATGAGAATATAAGTCATTCCCCAATTGATAAATGGTCAAAGGATATGAACAGGCAGTTCTCAGATGAAGAAATTCAAGCCATCTATAGTTATATTAAAAAATGCTCTAAATCACTATTGATTAGAGAAATGCAAATCAAAACAACTCTGAGGTGCCACATCACACCTATCAGATTGGCCAACATGACAAAACAGGAAAATTATAAATGTTGGAGAAGATGTGGGAAATTTGGAACACTAATACATCGTTAGTGGAGTTGTGAAATGATCCAACCATTTTGAATGAGATCTTTCACATTATCTTCTAATTTTTCATTCTTTTGGATTTGTTTTATAGTGTCTTGATTTCTTACAAAGTCACTAGCTTCCAATTGCTCTACTCTAATTTTTAAGGAAGTATTTTCTTCAGTAATCTTTTGGACTTCCTTTTCCATTTGGCCAATTTTGCTTTTTAGGGCATTGTTCTCTCATTGGCTTTTTGGACCTCTTTTGCCATTTGGGTTAGGCTATTTTTTAAGGTGTTATTTTCTTCAGTATTTTTTGGGGTCTCCTTTAGCAAGCTGTTAACTTGTTTTTCATGATTTTCTTTCATCATTCTCATTTCTCTTCCCAGTTTTTCCTCTACTTCTCTTACTTGCTTCTCAAAATCCCTTTTGAGCTCTTCCAAGGCCTGGGACTGATTCATATTTTTCTTGGAGGCTTTGGATGTAGGGGCTTTGACTTTGTTGTCCTCTTCTGGTTGTATGTTTTGATCTTCTCTGTCACCAAAGTAAGATAATATAGTCTGACTCTTTTTTTGCTGCTTACTCATGATCCCAGCCAATTACTTGAGTTTTAAACTCTTTGTTAAGGTAAGATACTGCTTCCAATGTGGAGAGTGTACTGTCCCAAGCTTTTGGGGGTTTGTACATCTGTTTTCGGAGATACTTGTAGGGACCTGTAAATTTTCAGTTCTTCCAAGGTGGTATGATAAGGGGTGAGGTGTTTACTCCTTTCTTGTCCTGTGCTCTGGTCTATTAGTGACCACAAGCACTCTTTCTGTCCTGGAACTGTGAGGAGGGTTTGCTCTCCACAACCACTACAAGCTCCACCGCGCCAGCACTCCTCCTCGCCCCAGGAACACCGCCCAAAACTGTGACCCGGATCCAAGCACGGGCAAAGCAAGAGATTCCTGCCTCGGCACTGGCAAAGAGATCCTTGCAATCCCCCTCTGATCAGCCACTCGATTCCCCCTTAGTCTGTGGGCCAGGAGCTCAGGGGGCAGCCACCGCCCCGGGGACCCACGCTCTGTAGGAGAACTGGAGCAGAGACCCCATGCTCTCCTCTCAGCATTGCAGAAACAGACTTTTCCCACTGACCTTCTCAGTTGTCTTTGATGTTCATGGATTGAGGAGTCTGGAAACCTCCACAGCTACCTGCAATTCAGTCCTCTGAGGTCTGCTCCAGGTTTGCTGCAGCCTATGTGCCCATGCTGCACTGTGCTCCTCTCCCAGCCTGGGGTGATACACCTTTCTGATCAACCATCCAGGTTGTCTTGGGCTGGAAATCTGCTTCACTCTGTCTTTTTGTGGGTTCTGCTGCTTGAGAATTTGTTTAGAGCCATTTTTTACAAGTATTTGGAGGGGTTTGGGGGACAGCTAAAGCAAGTCACTGCTTTCACTCTGCCATCTTGGCTCCGCCTCTCTGATCCAACCATTTTGGAGAGCAATTTGGAACTATGCCCAAAAGGCTATAAAAATATGCATGCCCTTTGACCCAGCAATAGCACTTCTAGGGCTGCATCCCCAAGAGATCATACAAAGAGGAAAAGGACCCACGTGTACAAAAATATTTATAGCAGCTCTTTTTGCTGTGGCCAAGAATTAGAAATATAGGGGATGCCAATCAACTGGGGAATGACTGAACAAGTTGTGGCGTATGAATGTAATGGAATACTATTGTGCCATAATAAATGATGAGCAAGTGGACTTCAGAAAAACCTGGAAAGACTTGTATGGTCTGATGCTGAGTGAAGTGTGCAGAATCAGGAGAACGTTGTACACAGTAACAGTCACGTTGTGCAATAACTAACTTTGATAGACTTAGCTCTTTTCAACAATGCAAGGATCGAAGACATCTCCAAAAATCTCATGATGGAAAATGCTACCTACATCCAAAGAAAAAACTATGGAGTTTGAATGCAGATTGAAGCATACTATTTGCTATTTTTTTTCTTCTGTTTTGTTTTGTTTCCTCTTTCTTATGGTTCCTCCTATCGGTTCTAATTCTTCCTTACAACATGACTAATGTGCAAATATGTTCAATAGGAATGTATATGTAGAGCCTATATCAGATTGCATGCTGTCTTGGGGAGGGAGGGGGAGAAAATTTAAAACTCAAAAGCTTATGGAAGTGATTGTTGATAAATCAAAATAAATTAGTAAAAGAAAAGAAAAAAGAATAGGAAAAGAAAGTATGGATTGGGGAATCTTTTTTGCATTAAATTATTGACAAAAAATTGGCATCCAAAATCTAATTCATTCATTCAACAAGCATTTATCAAGCACCTATTGGGTATCACACATTGTCTGTGTGCTAAGGATTCAAAGACTAGAACAAAATGGTCTCTTTCTTCAAGAAGCTGATGTTTTATTGGTAGTTGACACAAATATATAAGATAAAAACCATTCTCTGGTAAACAAATGGTTAAAGGATATAAATAGTTTTCCAAGGAAGAAATAAAAATTATGAATAGCCATCTGAAAAATTGTTCAGAACTACTAATGATACTGTTCAATATGCATTTTGTCATATAGAAATTAATTGATTGTTTTATGTTTTTATGCTGAATTCAGTAATTCAAATGGAATTTCTCCATCACTTCTACTTATTAAGCAATATGTGAATGTGAATTTGTATCTACATTATGCAATATGCGATGGTAATGAAGTGTGGATTGGTTCAGGGGGAGGTGAGACAGGGAGAAGTCAATAGTTGCCTTGTTCTTCCCAGCTTTTGTGTTGTGTGACAAGACAGGTTGGGACATGTTAACATGTGTTCAGTCGTGCAATGAAATTCTCAATATGAAGTATACTGCTCCATCAGTTGTGTGCCAGAAGTCATTTGGGAAACATCGTTATTGTTTCTAATCCTGTTTTGTCCTTCATAGATGTTGGTATGCATTACTTAAATTCTCAGTATGCTTCATAAACATATCAATCATATGAATATTTTTTGCTACATATGCAGTGAGCTGCACGCTCTCTCTAGAGCAGGGATTCTTAACCTTTTTTGTGTTGTGGACCTCTTTGCTAATCTAGTGAAGCCTTGGACCCTTTCTAAGAAAAATATTTTAGTGCCTTTGTGCATAAGTGAAGGAAATGTGAAATTTCAGTTGGAAGTTAATGAAAATAAACATGTTATTTTTCCCCCAAGTTCACAGACCCCTTAAAATTTATCAGTGGACCCCAGGCTAAGAAATCCTGCTCTAGAGGACCCAAGGTACCAGTGAGAGGCATTGTGGTATATGTAGTCCTCAGAGAGCTAGCCTTGGAGCCATGAAGTCTTCATTCAAGTCCTGCTGTTGATACATAATGGACTGTGAGACCTTGGGTAAGACACTTAACCTGATCTAGGCAATTCTCTAAAACTATTAGGAACAGAGAAGGAGTCAACCTGTCTTGGTAGAGGCAGTTTTCTCACCTTGGAATTGCCTATACCACTGAAATCATAGGTCTAGTCCCTGTGGATTAGAAAAATTAATGAACTAATTTTTAAATCCTACAGATGAGATTTTACTCCTCTAGTTAAGAAAGCATGTGAGCTCTTCTATCTTGGTTGTAAAATAGGTGCTCAGGAGAAGGCTTGAACCCCTCTCTTGTGCTGTTAACTTGTGTTAGTTTACTATGGGGGGGGGAGGGTTGTTGTTGTTGTTGTTTGTTTTGTTTTTTTTGGCTAGGCAATGGGGTTAAGGGACTTGCCCAGGGTCACACAGCTAGTAAGTGTCAAGTGTCTGAGGCCAGATTTGAATTCAAGTCCTCCTGATTCCAGGGCCAGTGCTCCATCCACTGCACCACCTACCTGCCCTCTTGTGTTAGTTTATTAACTGGCTAGATGCATAGATTTTGTCATATGTCATTTGTGGTTCCCATGGAGTAGAGAGAACCAAAAGACCATTAAAATAATTGTTATTTTTGCTTAACAAATATATCAAGGCTTATCTCTAAGTGTAAATGTATTGTTATTTTGAGGTAGTCCTCTGGCATAAATGAGTCCTCCTGGGAGGATGTAGGGTTCTTGCTTTCTACAACTGGGCTCATAGTGTCATATTCCCCCAGTGTAGGTACTGTTGTTAACAGGTTAGGTAATGAGGCAGATGTTCCTTGTGGTTTGTGGGGTTAGTTACATTGTTTTAGTCACACCTTATCACCAATAAAATTGCCTGGATACCTTTTTGTGTTTCATAACCTTATTAATTATGGTGTACTTATGAGAGGAGAAGAAGAAGAAGCTAAGATCAAGGAATTCAACTTTACAGTAATTTAAAAGACACGATTCATTTAAAATATTTAAAAGTGGCAGAGCCAAGAGGTCAGAGAAAAGGAAAAGACCCTCCTGAGGTCTCCCAAATTCCCCTCCAAGCAACTTTAAAACAATGCTTCAGAATGAATTCTGGAGTAGCAGAACTAACAAAACAATGGGGTGAAAAACATTTCTAAGCCAAGACAACTTAGAAGGTTAAAAGGAAAAGTCCGTCTTACTGGGGTAAGACTGGAGCAAGACTGGAGCACAATTCAGCACAGGCCATACCCTAACAAGTAAGCATAGGCCTTGGGGATGACTGAACCAGCAGTGGGGACCTCTGGAGCTCTCATCCCACAGCTGATAAGGGAGCCAGACAACTGGTCAGAGAAGATTACAGGTGACACTTTACTCGCCCTGGGTGCAGGACTCAATTACCTTGCCCATACAGGGATGTGGGTCACAGGCTAGGGTCATAGACCCCAGGATAGAGGAGTGCTATTGCTCTAGAGCTCCCTACTATGGGACAGTAGGGTATTTCTGGTCATAGTTCCAGGACAGAAAACAGTAACTGTAGTCACTCACAGACCAGAGAGTACAGCAGGAGAACAGTGAACATGCCACTTGTAAGAACTGAAAACTTACAGGTCCTCGGTATTTGCTCTGAAAACATGAGCATGAAAAAACCTGAAACTTGGTATAGCAGTCCTTTCACCCTGTGCAGAGTTCAATTTTAACGTAAAGTTAAAAATTAGTAAATAGGTGGGAAAATGAGCAAACAACAACAACAAAAAGAACTTGATCATAGAAAGTCACTATGGTGATAGAGAAGCTCAAAATACAAATACAGAAGAGGATAATAATGTCAAGCTGGCTACATGCAAAGGCTCAAAGAAAAATGTGAATTGGTGTCAGGCTCAAAAGGAATTCCTAGAAGATATCAAAAAAAAAAAAGATTTTAAAAACCAAATAAGAGAGGTAGAGGGAAAAATGGGAAAAGAAATGAGAGTGATGCAAGATAATCAGGGGAAAAGTAAACAGCTTGGTAAAGGAAGCGCAAAAATGGAAAAAGATGTACAACATTTCACTGAACAAAACAACTCCTTAAAAAATAAAATTGGCCAAATGGAAAAGAAGGCACAAAAGCTCACTGAAGAAAATAATTCCTTAAAAATTTGAATTGAGGAAGTAGGAATTAATGACTCTATGAAATGTCAAGAAACAATAAAACAAAATCAAAAGGATAAAAAAATTGAAAAAATGTAAGATATCTCATTGGAAAAACAACTGACCTGGAAACCAGAGATAATTTAAGAATTGTTGAATTACCTGAAAGCCATGATCAAAGAAAGAGCCAAGACATCATATTTCAAGAAATTAGACCCACAGGGTAAAATAGAATTTAAAAGAATCCACTGATCACCTCTTGAAAGGGATCCCAAAATGAAAACTCCCAGGAATAATTTAGCCAAATTCCAGAGCTCCCAGGTCAATGAGGAAAGAGTATAAGCAGCCAGAAAGAAACAATTTAAATATTGTGGAGCTACAGTCAGGATAACACAGGATTTAGCAGTTTCTACATTAAAGGATCAGAGGGCTTGGAATATGATATTCTTGAGGGCAAAGGAACTAGGATTACAAACAACAATCACCTATTTAGCAAAACTGAGTATAATCCTTCAGAGGGGAAAATGGAAATTTATTGAAATAGAAGACTTTCAAGTATTCCTAATGAAAAGACCAGAGCTGAATAGAAAATTTGATTTTCAAATACAAGATGAAAGAGAAGTATACAAGACAGACAGGGAAGAGAAATCCTAAGAGATTCAATGAGGTAAACTTTTAACATTCCTACATAGGAAAATGATACTTTTAATTCCTAAGAATTTCATTAGGACAGTTAGAAGAAGTATACATAGACAAAGAACACAGGTATGAGATGACTATAATGGGATGATATTAAAAAGAACAAAATAAAGGGATGAGGAAAAGGGATGTACTGGGAGAAGGGTGAGGTAGAATAGGGTAAATTATCTCACATAAAAGAGGTATAAAAGATCTCTTACAGTGGAGGGAAAGATGGATGGTGGGCATGCTTGGACCTTATTCTCATTGGAATTGGCTAAAAAAGGGAATAAAATACACACTCAGTTGGGTATAGAAATCTGTCTTACCCTACAGGAAAAAAAGAGGGGAGGGAAACAAGAAAAATGGGAGGGACTGGTAGAAGAGGAGGCAGATTGGGAGAGGTGGTGGTCAGAGATAAAACACTTTTGAGGAGGGACAGGGTGAAAGGAGAAAGTGAGAAAAGAATAAACAGGGGGAAAATAGGTTGGAGGGAAATACAGTTGGAATCATAACTGTGATATAATTGGGATCAACTCATCCATAAAATAGAATAAAATAGCAGAGTGGATTAAAAACCAGAATTCTACAATCTGTTGTTTACAAGAAACACACAAAACAGAGACACACACACATAGTAAGGGTAAGGACTGGAGCAGAATCTATTATGCTTCAACTGAAGTTAAAAAAAAAAAAGCAGAGGTAGCAATTATGATCTCAAACAAAGCAAAAGCAAAAGGACATCTAATTAAAAAGACAAGCAAGGAAACTACATCTTGCTAAAAGGTACCATAGCCAATGAAGTAATATCTTTACAAAAATTATATGCACCAAATGGTATAGTACCCAAAGTCTTAAAGGAATAGTTAAATGAGTTACAAGGGGGGAAAGACAGTAAAACTATACTGGTGGGGGAATTTCAATTTTCCCCCTCTTAGAACTACATAAATCTAACCCAAAAAATAAAGAAGGTAGAAGTTAAGAAGATGAAAAGAATTTTAGACAAGTTGTATTTGACAGACCTCTGGAGAAAAACTGAATGGGAATAGAAAAGAATATATCTTTTCCTTACCACTGGGTAAGGGTACCTACAGAAAAATTGACCATGTATTGGGGCATTAAAAATCTCACAGCCAAATGCAGAAAAGTAGAAATATTAAATATATATATTTCAAATCATAAAGCAATAAAAATTACATTAAATAAAGGGCCATGGAAAGATAGGTTAAAAATTAATTGAAAACTAAATAATCTAATCCTAATGAATGAGTGGGTCAAAAAACAAATCATAGAAACAATAATTTCATTAAAGAGAATGACAACAATGAGACAACATACCAAAATTTGTGGGATGCAGCCAAAGCAGTATGTAGGGGGAAATTTTGTCTCTAAATTCACATACCAATAAAATAGAGAAAGAGTAGATCAATGAATTGGACACGTAACTAAAAAAAAAACTACAAAAAAGAACAAATTTAAAACCTCCAATTAAACATCAAATAGGAAATCTTGAAAAATCAAAGGAGAGGTTAATAAAATTGCAAGTAAGGAAACATTGAATTAATAAATAAATTAGGAGCTGGTTTTATAGAAAAAATGAGAAAATAGATAAACCATTGGTTAATTTGATTAAAAAAAAGAAAAAAGAAAACCAAATTATTAGTCTCAAAAATGATGAGGGTGCACACCTATCAGATTGGCTAATATGACAAAAAAGGAAAATGGTACGTGTTGAAGAAGATGTAGGAAAATTGGAACACTAATGCATTGCTGGTGGAGTTGTGAACTGATCCAACCATTCTGGAGAGCAATTTGGAACAATGCACAAAGGGTTATAATACTGTGCGTACCCTTTGATCCAGCAATAGCACTTCTAGGTCTGTATCCCAAAGAGATCATAAAAGAGAAGAAAGGATCCATATGTACAAAGATATTTATAGCAACTCTTCTTGTGGTGGCAAGGAATTAGACATTGAGGGGAGGCCTGTCAATTGAGAAATGACTGAACAAGTTGTGGCGTATTAATGTCTATCAAAAAATAAGACAAAGAGCAAATTGTGGTATATGAATATAATGGAATACTATTGTTCTATAAGAAATGATGAGCAGGCAGATTTCAGAAAAAACCTGGAAAAACTTACATGAACTGATGTTGAGTGAAGCGAGCAGAAGCAGGAGAACTTTGTACATAGTAACAGCAACATTGTGCAATGACCAACTTCTCAGCAATACAATGATTGAAGACAATTCCAAGGGACTTACAATGGAAAATGCTATCCATATCCAGAGAAAAAACCATGGAGTCTGAATGCAAATTGAAGTATACTATTTTATCATTTTTTGTTTGTTTATTTTCTCTTTCTTGTGTTTTTTCCCTTTGGTTCTGATTCTTCTTTCATTACGTGACTAAGGTGGAAATGTGGTTAATATGATGTACAAGTATAGCCTATATCAGATTGCATGCTGTCTTAGGGAAGGGGGAGGAGAGGAAGGGGAGAAAATTAGGAATTCAAAAATCTTATAAAAAGTGAATGTTGAAAGCTAAAAATAAATCAAAATTTAAAAAAAATGAAGAGGATGAATTCACCACTATTTAAGAAGAAATTAAAGCAATTATTAGGAGCTATTTTGCTCAGTTATATGCCAACAAATCTAACAATCTAAGTGAAATAGATGAATATTTACAAAAATATAAGTTTCCCAGATTACCAGAAGAGGAAATAGAATACTTAAATAATCCTATCTTAGAAAAAGAAATTGAACAAGCCATCATTGCACTCCTTAAGAAAAAACCCAAGACCAGATGGATTCACAAGTGAATTCTACCAAACATGTAAAGAACAATTAATTCAATTAGTACATAAATTATTTGAGAAAACAGGCAAAGAAGGAATCCTACAAAATTCCTTTTATGACACAATTATGGATCTGATACCTAAACAAGGAAGAGAGAAAACAGAGAAAGAAAACTACAGACCAATTTCCCTAATGAATATTGATGCAAAATTTTAAGTAATATACTAGCAAGGAGATTACAGCAAAATATCACAAAGATCATACACTATGACCAGGTGGGATTTATGCCAGAAATGCAGGGCTTGTGCAATATTAGGAAAACTATCAGCATAATTGAGAATATCAATAACAAAAGTGACAAAAATCTTATCATTATCTTAACAGATGTGGAAAAAGTTTTTGACAAAATACAACACTCATTCCTATTAAAAACACTAGAAAGCATAGGAAGAAATGGAGCTTTCCTTTAAATGATAAGTAGTATTTATCTAAAGATATTAGCAAGTATTATCTCTAAAGGGGATAAGCAAGAAGTCTTCTCAATAAGATCAGGGGTGAATCAAGGATATCTATTATCATTGTTATTACTCAGTATTGCACTAGAAATGCTAGCTATAAAAGAAGCAATAAGAGAAAAATTGAAGGAATTAGAATAGGAACTGAGGAAACAAAACTACCACTCATTGCAGAGGATATGATGGTATACTTAGAGAATCCTAGAGAATCGATTTTAAAAGTAGTCGAGATAATTTACAGGATAGAAAATCAATCCATGTAAATCATCACATTTCTATTTATATTACCATCAAAGTCCAGCAGGAAGAGATAGAATGAGAAATTCCATTTAGGATAACTGTAGAAAATGTGAAATACTTGGGAGTCTACCTGCCAAGACAAACCTAGGAACTATATGAACACAATTACAAAACACTTCTTACACTAATAAAGTCAGATCTGAACAGCTGGAAAAATACTAATTACTCGTGGGTAGATTGAGCCAATGTAACAAAAATGACAATTCTACCTACATTCATTTACTTATTCAGTGACATATCAATCAAAATACCAAAAATTATTTTATAGAGCTAGAAAAAAGAAAAACAAAATTCATCTGGAAAGACAAAAGGTCAAGACTATCAAGGGCATCAATACAAACAAAATGTAAAGAAAGGTGATCAAGTAATGCCAGATCACAAACTGTATTACAAAGCAGTGATCATCAAAACACTCTTGTACTGGCTGAGAAAGAATGGCGGATTAGTCAAACAGATTGGGTACAAAATACCTAGTAGGTAACGACCATAGTAATCTAGTGTTTGATAAATGCAAAGATCCCAGATTTGGGGGCAAGAAATCACTATCTGACCAAAACTGCTGGGAAAACAGGAAAGCAGTATAATACAAACTAGGTATAGAGCAACATCTCGTACTATATACCAAGATAAGGTCAAGATGAATACATGCTTTAGACATAAGGGTGATATTATAAGCAAATAAGAAGAGCATGGAATAGTTTACCTGTCAGATCTATGAAGAAGAGAAGAATTTATGACCAAACAAGAGATAGAGAGCATTATAGGATGTAAAATGGATAATTTTGATCACACTAAATAAAAAAGTTTTCTCACAAATAAAACCAATGCAACCAGGATTGAACAGAAAGCAAAAAATTGGAGGGGGGGGATTTTTACAGCAAGTTTCTCTGATAAAGGCCTCATTTCTCAAAGATACAGAGAACTGAGTCATATCTATAAAACTGTAAGTCATTCTCTAATTGATGAATGGTCAAAGGATAGGAACAAGTAGTTTTCAAAAGAAGAGATCAAACTATCTATAGTCACATAAAAAATACTCTAAATCATTATTGATTAGAGAAATACAAATTAAAACAATTCTCAGGTATCATTTCACACCTATCAGATTGGCTAATATGACATAAAAGAATGATAACAAATGTTGAAGTGGATGTATAAAAACTGGAACACTAATGCAGTCTGGGTAGAGTTGTAAACTGATTCAACTATTCTGAAGAGCCAGTTGGAACTATGCCAAAAAGACTATAAAACTGTACATGCCCCATACTTTTTGTTCTAGTAATAGCACTACTAGGTCTGTATCCCAAAGAGATCCCAAAAAGGGGGAGGGGGGGCTATATGTACAAAAATATTTATAGCAGCGCTTTCTGTGGTGGCAAAGGCTTGGAAACCGAGGGAATGCCCATCAACTGGAGAATGGCTGAACAAAGTCTGGTATATGAATGTAATGGGATAGTACTGTGCTGTAAAAAACAATGAACAAGACGCTTTCAGAAAAACCTGGATTTACATGAACTGATGCAAAGTGAAGTGAGCAGAACCAGGAGAACATTGTACACATTAACAGCAATATTGTACAATAGTCAACTGTAAATGATTCACCTATTCTCAGCAATAAAAAGATCCAAGACAATTCTGAACAGCTTATAATGAAAAATGCTACCTACTTCCAGAGAAGGAACTGATGGAGTCTGAATGTAGATCAAAGCATACTATTTTTTACTTTAATTTTTTTTTGTCTGTGTTTTCTTTCACAGCATGTCTAATACAGAAATATGTTTTACATGACTGCAAATGTATAGCCTTAACAAATTGCTTGCCTTAGATATGAGATGCTGGAGGGAGAGAGAATTAGGAACTCAAAAATTTTAAAAATTAGTGTTAAAAATTATTTTTACAAGTAATTGGGAAAAATAAAATATTTCAAAATAGCAAAAAAAAAGTATTTAAAAGTAACTTATGGAAATGAAAACTTTTACTAGGACTTTTCACTGGTAAAATGGCAGTAATCAAATGCACATTTAAATAGCCAGTGTCTAATTAAAAATAGCAAAATATAAAAGAAATTATGAATAGTTGTTTGGCCAAAGACTTTTGCAAAAAGGTCTGTCTCTCTGCCCTATGTCAGATCTGTAAGAACATCTTTGAAAGACTGTTTTTAATAATGTTATCCCTATTATTTTAATAATAACGTCCCTGATGTTATCACTTTTTAATATTATCAGTGTTTAAATGCAATCCAGAGCACAGCATTCTATTCAAACACCTCTTTCCTCATAAAAACATCATAGGTAACTTGCTCAAACTGGCTAATGTTGTTATCCAAATTGAGGCTTCTCAACCACTCTGGTAAGAGGTCAGAGATTCTTCTCAAATTCTGCTTTATCCTCCTTATGCTATGAACTATTAGGAATGGAAAGAAATATTGGGACACCTAATAATTCACCAGTTGCTGATTTGATTTTCTTTTAGGTTGCTTTTCCCAGCTATTCCCATAAACTCCAGCTACAGCTGCCACTTAAGGTTATGTTTTATGCCAACTGTTCTCTCCACAGCTTAATCACCAAACCTGTCCTGTAGCTCTTGAATCCTTTGTTTCCTGTTCCCTCATTACTCCCACAAGCTGTCTTCTTTGCTTCTATTCACATGATGCTTAACACAACCGAGGGAGTCATACCTACAGCCAGGTAGATGAGGCCATGGCAAATTTGTGTTATGTAATATAAACTGGATACTCACTGCATCAAGGCAATTTTTTTTCCTGTTCCTCTCTAACTGATTTTCTAACCCTCCCATTATCAGCTGTTCTGAACCTTCTCTTTTTTAAATTTATTTTATTAATTTATTTTGATTTATCAACAATCACTTCCATAAGCTTTGGAGTTTAAAATTTTTCTCCCCCTTCCTTCCCACCACCCTCCCCAAGATGGCATACACTCTGATATAGGCTATACATTTATATTCCTATTAAACATATTTTCACGTTAGTGATATTGAAAGTAAAAATTAAAACCAATAGGAGGAACCATCAGGAAGAGGAAACAAAACTCAACAGAAGAGAAAGAAAGATAGCAATTCAACTTCCATAGTTCTTTCTTTGGATGTGGATAGCATTTTCCATCACTAGGCCTCTGGAGAGGTCTTAGATCCTTGTATTGCTGAAAAGGGTTAAGTTTACCAATATTAGCCATTGCACAATGTGGCTGTTATTGTGTACAACGTTTTCTTGGTTCTGCTCACTTCACTCAGCATCAGACCATACAAGTCTTTCGAGGTTTTTCTGAAGTCAGCCTGTTCATCATTTCTTATAGCACAAAGCCATTCCCCAATTGATGGGCATCCTCTCAATTTCCAATTCTTTGCCACCACAAAAAAAGCTGCTATGAATATTTTTGTACACGTGGGTCCTTTTCCCATTTGTATGATCTCTTTGGGATATAGCCCTAGAAGTGCTATTGCTGGGTCAATGGGCATGCACATTTTTTTAGCCCTTTGGGCATAGTTCCAAATTGCTCTCCAAAATGATTGGATCATTTCACAACTCCACCAACAGTGCATTAGTGTTCCAATTTTCCCACATCTTCTCCAACATTTATCATTTTCCTGTTTTGTCATGTTGGCCAATCTGATAGGTGTGATGTGGTACCTCAGAGTTGTTTTGATTTGCATTTCTCTAATCAATATTGATTTAGAGCATTTTTTCATATGACTAAAGATGGTTTTAATTTCTTCATCTGAGAACTGTCTGTTCATATCCTTTGACCATTTATCAGTTGGGGAATGGCTTCTGTTCTTATAAATTTGTCTTAATTCTCTGTATATTTTAGAAATGAGGCCTTTATCACAAAGACTGGTTGTAAAAATTCTTTCCCAGTTTTCTACCTTCCTTCTAATCTTAGTTGCATTGGCTTTGTTTGTGCAAAAACTTTTCAATTTAATGTAATCAAAATTATCCATTTTGCTTTTCATAATGTTCACTATCTCCTGTTTGGTCATGAATTCTTCAGTTCTCCATAGATCTGATAGGTAAACCATTCCTTGCTCTCCCAGTTTGCTTATAGTATCAGCCTTTATATCTAAATTATGAACCCATTTTGACTTTATTTTGGTATATGGTGTGAGATTTTGGTCTATGGCTAGTTTCTGCCATACTCTTTTCCAGTTTTCTCAGCAGTTTTTTTCAAAGAGTAGGTTCTTATCCCAGAAGCTGGGGTCTTTGGGTTTATCATATAACAGATTACTTTAGTCAATGACTACCATGTCTTACATATTTAATCTATCCCACTGATCCATTGATCACCAAGCAGTTTTGATGATTGCTGCTTTATAATACAATTTAAGATCTGGAATTGCTAGGCCACCTTCCCCTGCATTTCTTTTCATTATTTTCCTTGATATTCTGGACCTTTTGTTCTTCCAAATGAATCTTGTTATTATTTTTTCTAACTCTATAAAATATTTTTGGTAGTTTCATTGGTATGGCACTGAATAAGTAAATTAGCTTAGGTAGAATTGTCATTTTTATTATATTAGCTCAGCCTACCCATGAGCAACCGATGTTTTTCCAGTTATTTAGATCTGACTTTATTTGTATGAAAAGTGTTTTGTAATTGTGTTCATAGAGTTCCTGGGTTTGTTTCGGGAGGTAGATTCCCAAATATCTTATAATGTCTACAGTAAGTTTAAATGGAATTTCTCTTTCTGTCTCTTGCTGTTGGGCTTTGTTGGTAATATATAGAAATGCTGATGATTCATGTGGGTTTATTTTATAGCCTGCAACTTTGCCAAAGTTGTTTATTATTTCAACTAGTTTTTTTATTTGATTCTCTAAGTATGTCATCATGTCATTTGCAAAGAGTGATAGCTTTGTTCCTTCTTTGCCTATTCTAATACCTTCAATTTCTTTTTCTTCTCTTATTGCTAAATCTAATATTTCCAGTACGATATTGAATAACAGTGGTGATAATGGACATCCTTGTTTCACCCCCAATCTTATTGGAAATGCTTCTAGTTTGTCCCCATTACATATTATACTTACTGAAGAACCTTCTCTTTTTAACCCCACTCTATGCACACATAAATACCCCTACTCCCCCTTCCTTTACAACTGAGGACCTTGCCTCAAACTTCACAGAGAAAATGGAGCTCATTCAGTGTAAGCTCCCTCTTCATTCCTTCTCTTCATCCCCAAACCCCTAGACACCATTCCCCATTTTCTACTTCTTTACATAAGTCTGAAGGTTTTGTCTACTACTCAATAAAGCCCAGTGGTTCCCTACAGCCTCAAGTATCAAATATAAACTCCTCCATTTAGCTTTTAAAGCCCATCCTAAATTGGCCCCAATTTGTCTATCTTTCCAGCTTCATTGTACATTTCTCCCTCTCCCATACTCTGTGGCCTAGCCAAACTGGACCTTTCTTTGCTCTCCATCTTCCAGTTCAGTAATTCTCTGCCTTACTCCAGCTGTCCCAATCCCTGAAACATACTCTTTTCTCCCTTCTTCTCTTAAGATCCCTGGTTTCATTTAAGGCTCTGCTCAAGCATCACTTTCTTCATAAACTCTTTCGTGATTCTACCCCTACTCCCTATCTTCTCATGCCCTCTCCTTAAGTCACCTTTTATTTATTTGGTATATAAGTACATTTATAAAGTTGCCTTCTGTAGCTAGATTGTAAAATCTTAAAAGGTGGGCACTGTTTCCCTTTTGTTTTGGGGTTGTTGTTTTGTTTGCTTTTGCTTTTTGGTATCCTTTGGGTTACCATAATTCCTAGTGCATGGTAAGATACAGATAAATATGAGACCTGTGATTTTATTGGTATAGGGAAATTACCCCTACCAATGCAGATCTGCATCTTCTCTGCCATATATAGTCTCAGAGAAATTAGAACACTGAGAAATTAAGTGATTTTGTCCAGGTTCAGAGAGCTAACATGTATCAAGGGTGGGCCTTGAACTTGGGTCTTCCTTGTTCTGAAGCCCACTCTATCCATTATTCTATACTGTTTCTCACATAGTAGACACGTAATAAATGCTTATTGATTGATTAATTGGTTCCTATGGTGATATTAAGCAAATTATCCTTCTGCTTCTCATAAAGTATAAAATTTTTAGAATAACTTAAAAAATCATTTAAAAAAGATCCTGTACAATACCACTGCTAGGTCTATATCCCAAAGACATAAAAAAAAATAGGAAAAGGACCTATTTGTTTAAAAATATTTATAGAAGCTCTTTTTGTGGTGGCTAACAATTGGAAATCAAAGGGCTGATCATCAATTGGGGAATGGCTAAACAAGCTGTGATATATGATCATAATGGAATATTATTGTGCTATAAGAAGTGACAAGCAGAATGATTAAAAAAACTGGAAAGACTGATGCATAGTGAATGACGCATAGTAAAGTGAACAGAACCAGGAGAATTTTTTACACAGTTAACAGCAATATTGTTCAATGAAGAACTATGAATGACTTAGCTATTCTCAGCAATACAATGATCCAAGACAATCCCAAAGGACTCATAATGAAGCTCACAATCCACCTCCAGAGAAAGAACTGACGTTGATTGAATACAGACTGAAGCATACTATTTTTCACTTTCTTTCTTTCATTCTTTTTTCTTTTGTCTGAGTCTTCTTGTACAGAATGAATAGTATGGAAATGTTTTACATAATTGCACACATACAACCTATATCTGATTGCTTAAGGATGGAGGGAGGGACAGGGTTTGGAACTCAAAACTTTAAATAGAAATGTTAAAAATTTTGGGACAAAAAGATACTATACTGAGCAGCTGTCAACTACATATTATTATTAAATTCATCACATCCCAAAATGCAGTCACACCCAGTTACTCTACTAGCTAATAATAATAGCTTGCATTTATATAGCATTTTAAGGTTTACAACATGCTTTACAAATATTATTCTATTTGATTCTCACAATAATCCTGTAAGGTAGCTTTATCATTATACTCATTTTACAGATGAAAAAAAACAACCGAGGCTGAGAGGTCTTAATTGATTTATCCAGGGCCATACAATCTGAGCTACACAGTATCAGAGGCCTGATGTGAACTCAGGTCTCCCTGACTCCAGGTCCAGGGCTCTACCCTCTGTGCCAGACTACTACATGTTGACTTTATGAATATTCCATTGGGGAACATGGGTTGTTCATCAGTGATGATGAACTCTAACTCCTCTTTCATGATCAACCCTCTCCATTTTTGCATATAAATTGGTTTGATAACATCATTTATACCACTCCTTCATCATTCTTAACACCTTTTGATTACCACCTGTCTGAAAATACCTTTACAGCTACTCCATAATTCTTTGTGCAGGGCCATCTCTAGTCATCCTGATCTTTATCTTGCCACTACATGCAAATGGTTCTGGAGAAGAAAGTGAGACTGGTGACTTTGCACAGCCCTGCCTCACTTAAATCCAATTTACTTGCAAGTCATGGCATCACCTTTCTAATGTGATGGCCCTCTTCAAGAATGAAGGACAAACAACAACAATTCTTCGTCATGTGCTTATACTGATGCTATGCCCTTCACTGCCCTTTGAGTGATCGTCCATTTCAATTCTTCAGAGACTGTAGCGTTCCTATTCAATAACGCTTGGAAAATATTGACATTAAAAAAGAGCCTTTGCTTCCAGGAAAATGTTTGGGGTCAAGAAAAGATCTTTGCAATTGCCCAAAGGCAGTAATTCAGCCACTCTCCTCCTATTCAATGCTGAGCCCAACTCATTCATTGTCTACTTGCAGCATCTATTTTATATATGTATATATATACATATATATACATATATATAACATACACACACACACACATATATAATTGTATTTAGTTGAATGGACAAGCTATAGAGATTGCATATTGATATATATGTATATATGTATGTATATGTACATACACATATGTGTGTATATATACATGCACACACATATACATATACCTACATATATACACATATATCAATATGTGTGTGTGTGTATATGTATATGTATACATACATATATGTATGTGTGTGTGTGTGTGTGTATACACACCAATATGCAATCTCTAAAGTTTGTCCATTCAACTAAATATAAATATCTCAACAATAGATGTTCTCACTTTTTTTTTTTGGCTTCTCCAGTGGAGACAGAGGAGGCTGGATCAGATGATATTTAAATAAGGACCCTTCTAGCTCTAAATCCTATTATTATTGTCAACCTGATTGACTCTATCTTTTTCTGATTATTTTGGTCACCCTGAATTCCATGGATTGTTTAGCCATTTCCCGTTAGCAAAACCAGACAACACCTAAGTACCTGGAAAACCTATAACTCACCTGTGGACCCTTGGAACCACAGGCAACTTCATGAGCACTCTCTAAAGGAGACTCATTCGAACATGAACTTAAATAAAGCATAATCAGTTCTTTTTCTCTCCCAAACCCTCATGTTCAGTTAAGCTCCATTTAAGTTGGATTACTGATGTCCCACATCTGCAACCTGGCAAAGTTCACAATTATTACATTTTTGCACAGCTGTGGTTTAAAGCTTTCCTTTGCACACAACACACTGGCAGCAAAACGAAAACGATTAACTTTTATATGCTTTTAACATATAGATCAGACAGTTAGAAGCAGGAAAACCTCCTGGGTTCTAAAGAGAAAATACAGTTTCTATTAACTTGACCCAAATTCTTAGAAAAATGTTAAATTATGATCCATCTCTAAGTAGAGAGATTACAATTATAATGACTTGGTTTCTAATTCATTTGATTTAAAGTGCCTACAGTTATCTTTTAGTAGGAAAAAATGACCCTAAAGTCCTATTATAAATAGATTTTATAGTGGGATGAATTAATAAACTGTAAATGGTTTTGGATTCTTTTTCTCTAGTATGAGCTGTGGAATTAAAAGGAAAGAACCTTTAATCTTAAATGGAAACATATTTCATTTCAATGAAGAAGGCAAACACTGGCCAAGAGAACTGGAGTGATTTTTCCTCTTTCTGACCATTTGATAAATCAGAGTTGCTGCCTATGCTATGTTTGACAACGGCATTAAAGCAACAAAATGGCTCTAAATTAAAGTGATGTTTCAAAATAAAAACTGTGGTATATATATGCATATATTTAAGAATTATAGTATTAGCCTTAAACAGATAGTCATAGGAGAAAAGTGGCCATGATTCCCAGCTAATATTAACTCTTTTAACATCAGAGGTTTTTATGGAAATCTCTACACATTGAGGTTTTGGAATTTCTTGTTTCAGTATGTGTTATTAAAGGACAAGATGTGTTAAAGGACATATCCAAAGACCCAGGTAACAATGACTAAGAAACAAGATAAATCTTTTGATGGGGCATCTAGGTAGCACAGTGGATAGAGCTCTGATCTTGGAGTCAGGAGGACCTGAGTTCAAATTCAGCCTCAGACAATTGACACTTACTAGCTGTGTGACCTTGGGCAAGTCACTTAACCCTAATTGCCAAAACAAAAAGATAAACCTTTTGGGAAAAAAAAATCAAAGATAGATAATGTGAAGGAATGCACCAGTATGGAGGTTTGGGGTTAGAAATAATAGTGAAAGCATCTTATTTGCTGCATTTGCAGAAACACTTAAAGGCCCCATTGATAAATTCATGCCATACAAATGGAAAGCAGTAACTTCTTTTTGTATTCTTGTGTTTTCTATAAAAATAAGTGTTGTATCTTTTCAGAGGCTTTTTGTGCTTCTACTGACATAACCATGTGATTTTTATTGTTCCAGTATGTTCTAGTCTAGCCTAGTATGTTGATAGTCTTCTTAATACTGAACCAGCCTGATAGAAATCTAGCCTGGTCATAGGTACATTTTTGTGATACACTGTGGTAGTCTCCTTGCTAATAGTTTATTGAAAATTTCTGCATCAATTTTTTTTGGAGATATTAGTTTATAAGCAGAGGTGGAAACCTGTACCCTTGAGGCCACATGTGGCCTTCTAGGTCCTCTATTGCAGCCTTTTGACTGAGTCCAAGTTTTACAGAACAAATTATTTTATTAAGGGGATTCAGTCAAAGGGCCGCACTTGAAGACTTAGAAGGCCACATTTGGCCTTGAGGAAGCAGCTTCCCCACCCTGGTCTATTGTTTTCTTACTCTGTTTTAGGTATTAAGTACTTATTTATATAACAGAAAGAGTCTGGTAGGATTCTTTCTACTTTTTAATAGCTTATATAATATTGAAATTAATTGTTCTTTAAATTTTTTTTTATAGAATACAACTGTAAATCCATTCAGTCCTTTCCCTCTTCTGTCAAAGGAGGCTTTTCAATTTTTTAACTTCTTTTTCTGAGATTGAGTTATTTAAGGCCATTATTTCTTGTTCTGTTGATCAGGGCATTATTTTATTTTTGTAAATGTTCGTCCACTTAATTTAGACTGTTAGTTTTATAGTTTCAAATGCTTTCCTTCATTTCTTCTTCATTTGTGGTGAATTCACCTTTTAAAATTTTCATCCTGGTAATTTGGTTTTTCTATTTCTTTGATTTAATTAAATTGGCTAATGGTTTATTTTTTATTAAAAAAAAACCAACCCTAATTCTTAGTTTGTTTTTTTTAATTCAGGGCTTTTTTGCTCTCCATTTTGTTAATTTCTTTGATTTTTCAGGATTTTTTTATTTTGGTGTTTAGTGTTTTTTAATGGCTTTCTTTTTTTTTTATTCATTGATCTGTTCTTTCTTTTGCTGATGAAAGTCTTCATGGATATACATTTTCTCCCAAGTATTGCTTTGGCTACGTCCCAAAATTCTGGTATTTTGTTTCATTGTTGTAATTATTTTAAAGACATTATCTATTGTTTCTATTAATTGTTCTTTAACCACTTATTCTTTAAGATTAAGTGATATAGTCTCTAACAGATTTTAGTCATATCTTCAGCAGCCCTTTATTGAATATAATTTTTATTACATTGTGATCCATAAAGTGTTTAATAGTTTTGCTTTTCAAATTTGTTTGTGAAGTTTGCAAAGATGTCATATATAGCTGACAAGTATCAATACTCCTTTCTTATTTTAACTCAATAATTAATAGAAGGCTATCATATTTAACTTTACTAAAGTTCTATTCAAATCCTTAACTTTTCTTGCTTCATTTTTTGGTTAGATTTTTCTAGGTCTGAGAAGGGTACATTGAAATTGGATATATAAGTGACACAGTGGATAAAGCACTGGGCCTGGAATTAGGAAGACCTGAGTTTAAATCTAGCCCCAGACACTTATATTATAGTTATAATCATAGTTATATAATTCTGAGCAAGTCGTTTAACCTCTCCCTAATTTTCCTCAAATATAAAATGAAGATAATAATAGCACCTACCTCCCAGAATTGTGAGGATCCAATGAGATATGCATAGTGTCTGGCACAAAAGGGAGCTTAATAAATGCTTGTTTTCTTCTTCCCCTCCTTCCATATTATGGTTTCACTCTCTATTTTTGCCTGTGTCTCATCAACTTTTCCTTTAAGTATTTAGATGCTATTTTATTTGGTACATGCATGTTTAGTATTGATATTAATCCATTGTCTATGGTATCTTTCAGCATAATGTAGTTTCCCTGATTATTTCTGTTAATCAAGTCTACTTTTCTTTTTGCCTCCTATCAAATCATGACTGCTATCCCTGCCTTTTTTTCTTTAGCTGAAGCTAATAGATTTTGCTCCAGCAACTTATTTTTAACTCTGTGGATCTTTGTATATTTCTTGTAATCAATTTTGTTTCTTATGATCAATTGCAATCTGCTTTCCTATTTATTCTGCTATCCTCTTCTGTTTTGCAGATGAGTTCATCTCATTTACATTCAGTTATGATTAATAGTTGTATATTCCCCCCATTCTATTGTCTTATACTTTTCCCTCTATTGCAACTCCTCTTCATAAAGAAGAGGGTGTGAGCAAGGGGTATGCTCAGCATCGGTGCTCTATATTTCATTCTGTTTTAACTTCCTTGCTTAGCTTCTCTTTCCCTCCCTCAAAGTCTAATCACAAGTTTTCCCTTTGCTTCCTTCCTTCCTTCTTTCCTTCCTTCCTCCTTCCCTCCTTAGTTATAATTCTTATTAGTATTATTATTATTCCTAATTAGCAGATAACAGGATTTTAGAGCCTTTAGAAATCACCAGAGTAAAACTCATTCTACAAATGAGGAAACTGAATCACAAAGAGGTTAAGTGAATTACCCTGTGTCATATGGAAAGTAGCAATGCTGAGATTTGAACCCAAGTCCTCTAGATTCCAAAATCTGCTTTCTTTCTACTAATCACAGGCAGTTGCTCTGTTATTCCCTTCTATGGTGTTCTATGAGGCTAGTTCAGAAGCCAAGATGTTTCTCAGCCCCTTTATTTTTCCACTTTGGAAGGAGCAGAGACATATTTCCATAGATGAGACCCAGATGGTTTTGCAAGAGAGGGGCCAGAAGGCTACCTCCCCCCCAAAAAACAAAAAAGTTAAAGAAGAGAAGTGGAGACTGGCTAAAATACCATCAGAAGGTTGAAAGTCCGGTGAGTAGTGTGTGACTTGGGTGCACATTTTACTAGTTTATTTTAATTATTCATGTGCCATGTTTGCTTACAGGCATCCCCAATTAATGCCAATGTAACATTTAGATTAAATGGTAGTCTCTGTTCTCTTTTTGTTATGTAGATAGCCGGAAAATGGATATGAGGGCTTTTTTATGGGTCTGGGTTTCCTTGAGTTTCTTTCTGAATTTTACTACTTTTTCAAATGGTCTAGCTAAGCACCAAATCTGGTGGGCTCTAAGCCAGCAATGAGTTACGTGGATTAAGCATGTTTCTGATATGCTGTAAGGTACTTTAAACACTACAGGGAGGTCAAAGTCTTGTTAAACCAAATATTTGATCCATAAGTGAGAAGCTGATTGAGCTCTCCTGATCAAACACCTTTGTCATCTGGAGTCACAGGTTATCAAAAGTACAAAGGGCTTGTTTAAGCCAGAGGCTATCACCCTCCTCCAGAGTCCTGTCCACAAACTGTTAATCTGGGCATTAAAAATTTTTGTAAATATTCATCTATTCCATTTAGATTTTGGGATCCAGCCAACGCCATCCTTCGTGGGGGAAATTATATCCATAAAGAGTTTCATCAGCAAAAGAGAGAAAGAATAGATAAATAAATAAAAAGAAAGTCAACAAAATAAAAATAGAAATCTTAAAAATAAAATAGGAGATTAACAAAATTGAAAGAAAAGCACTGAATTAATAAATAAACCTAAGAGCTGGGCAAGAAAGAGCTTACAATAACATATGTAATCCATGACCCATTTAATACAGGCAACGAGGTGGCATAGTAGAGAGAGTGCAGGGCTTAGAGTCAGAAAGACTAGAGTTCAAATCCTGCCACGTACTTATTATCTGCATGACTTCGGACGCAGAGCTATAAAATGTACCTACCTCCCAGGGTTGTTGTAAGGATCAAAAGAAGTAACATTTGCAAACCTTAAAATTCTCTGTAAATGCTAACTATTTTTATTGCTATTATTATTAATACATGTAAACTTTAGGTCTGCATGGATCAAGGGGGCTTCTTACTAATTTCTCTCTTTTTGGCTTGAGATCCCACCCAGGAATGACCCTGGGAACATGAGAATTTGACTTGTGTTCTAGGCCTTCATTGCAATAGAAAAGGGGCCCTTAGTTTCGATTCAAGCACTCAGAGTAACAAAACATTAAAAATAGGACAGGACCAAAAGAATCACAAAGGACCTAGCCTACGAGCAATCAATATAAATCTCCTTCTCTGTATGGTGACCCGTGCCTACTATGATCAAACTTATCATAGATTAAGAAATGGAAGAGAATTTAGGATCCATTGAGTCTAACCCCATCATTTTACAGATGAGAAAATGGAGGTGTGGGGACCTTAAATGACTTGTCACGGTAGCTTGTCCCTGAGGAGTATTCTCCAGACTCTATATCCTCGCTTCCTTTAACTGGTCCTCCTCTCACAGGGCTCCATCTTCCTCACTATCTTGGTTACTCTCCTCTAGACAGGAACCAGCTTCTCACTGGCATTTCTAAAATGTGGACCTGGTGCTCTAGGGCACAGGACAGCAGCGCTATTACTTCCTTCTGGGCAGTTTGTTTCTTGTAGCTTGAGTTTGTGTCAGTTCTTGAGCTTGTAGTCTCCTAAAATCTCCAGATCTTTATCATATGAACTATGGTCTAGCCACCCTATATTCTGCTGGTGAAGTTGATTTTTTGAACCCAAGCTGGGCCTTTACATTTATCTTTATTACTTTTCATCTTATCAGACTGTTGGATGAGTGTTTTACCTAGTTGAGATCTTTTTGGATTTTAATTCTGCAGTTCAAAATGTTAGCTATCTTTTCAGGTCATGGGAACCATGGTGGCTCAATTTAGCATAACATATCAGATAACTTCAGAGAAAGTCATTTCATCCTGAGTTCACCTGGAACCCAGCCATAAAGGGCCTTGTTTTCCTTGAGGAACAGGAACTAAGAGAAATTGCTGATTTGGGAATGAAACAGGTTAAAAGTGAGAAACCAGGTGCGTTAGGCTGAACAAAGGTGAATTCTGTAACTAAACAGTATAATAAGTTGTGTTCTGAAATTTCCTAAGAGCACAGACTCACAGATTTATAGTTAGAAGGGAACTTAAGGATTATTTAGTCTAAATGCCTCATTTTATAGATGATGAAAATGAGTCCCAGGAAGTAAAGAGACTTGCCTAGACCTGCCATGCTTCATTTCCCACCTGGCTTTGTTTTCTGACTTTAAGGACTCTGCCACCACGACCTACAGCTGCCCTCATATCCTAAACCTTCCATCAGCTCTTAGGACCTTCTCACTAGGCAATATCACTCTGCCAGGTCAGCCCCTTTCTCCTGTTGGTGAGTTACCTTCAAGGGCTTCCATTTGGGGATAGGCCCAGACAGGTCTTGCTTTATTCCTCTCCAGACTGTGATTCTGACTCTCAAGAACTTTGCCATCGCACCCGCTTATCCACCTCCTCCTGAGAGGAATGATTTGTTGCACCCCAATTGTACTTTAATAGTCTTAATCAGTCAGTTTAGTCAACAAATATTAGCATAGGAATTGCATCTATTAATAAAGTTTAGTATATGGAATGAACACTAGGGTTGGAATTAGCAAATCTGAATCTGAATCCTGGCTCAAACACTTACTAGTTATGTAACTATGGATAAGTTAATCAATTTATCTCAGCCTCTGTTTCCTCATCTGTAAAATGAAGATAATTGTGCTAGATTGTGCTAGATAATCTCTTAAGGTCCCTTCCCAGCTCTAAATCTTTCAATTCTAGGTTACATTCCAATGATACATTTTGTCATCAAAAATTTCATTTGCAGAGGTAAGGATAATATAGGGTTAAAGAGATAAGAATACCTGTCCCATGTACTATGGTCTTAGCCTTCCCAAGAGAGAAGCCTCTGCTACTAATTCAGGGTTAAGTAGACTGAACCTAAATCTTTTCCAATGGCACACTGGATTATTTTCAGAGCACTTTCTTCCCAGGAATCCTTTTAATTAAGGCATCATTATAATATAGTCATCATACATTTTATACTACTTTTATACCTCATTTTACCCTCACCATAACCTTGCCAAAGGAGATAGAACAGGTGTTATGCTAAATCGTGATGTTTTCCCTTTTATATAAATCAGTCATTTATTCATGTGATTAACATTTATCAAGTATCTACTATATGCAAGGCACTGTTCTGGGCACTGGAAATACAAATATGAAAAAAATTATCTGTGCTCTCAAAGAACTTGCAATCTAGCAAAGAGATAGAACATCTATAAAAAAACTAAATATAAGTTACAATGAAATAAATAAATAGAAGAGGTCAAACATGGAAGCATGAGAGATTTGGGGAAGGAAAGATTACTTCTAGTTGGGGGTAATCTAGAAAAGTTTCATGAAGGTACCTGAGCTGGTCCTTGAAAAAGGAAAAGAATTTTTAACAGATGAATTCCCTATATGTACCCATTTCTTTAAATTCTAACAGACAAATCTTGGTTGCTGAGAACTGATAATTAAATCATGCAGCCCAATAGCTCTGTGACTTAGTGGAAAAGGTCTCGGGTAGGAGTTCTTAACCTTATGAACTAGGAAATCCCTGAAAAGTCACTTAATCTTTTGCTTGCTTCAGTTTCCTCAACTACAAAATAGCAAGCACCTACCTTGGGTGTGGTTTTGAGGATCAAATGAGATAATATTAATTAAAAGGAAAACTTTTCCTTGCCTGGCATAGAGTAGGTGCTATATAAATGCTTCCCTCCCCTTCTCATGTTTTTAAATGCATAAAATAAAATACAAAGGAAACCAAAGTTTAGTGAAAATAAAGATGATTCCCCCCTACATCTAAGTTCAGGGACCTCCTGTAATTTAACCACAGCCCCATTAAGAACTATTGGCTTAGGGAGCTTAGGGGATATTTAGAGGGGCTGAGAAACTTGCCTAGGGATACAGTTAACTAGTGAGTATCAGTGTGTGTATGGGGTGGGGTGGGGGCAATATTTGCACTTACATATTATTAATCTTTATTTATTCACAGTGTTCCATAGTGTTGCTCGTTTGATATTTACATCAGCTTGTGTATATCTCATTGATCTTGTCATTATAAATTAATCCAGGTCAGAACTAGTACTCTATTCTTTCAACTTTTAAACCACTTCAGTATAGCACTAAGAGCAGAAAGATGCTTAATAAATGATTTTCAGGTGATTGACATATCATCCTAAATTGTACACACTTCCCCCTCAGTGGCTTCAATAAAAGAAAAAGTTCATTTGTGGCAGCGAATTGTCAGGAGAGATTGTCAAAATTTGCAGCTGATTTTTTTTTTCCTACCAGACTTCAAAGGAGCAGTCAGTGAGCTCCACAGAGGGATTCGAAGGAATAAGGAGTGGACCAAAGTCACCTTGGTTCAAACCTAGATCCAACCAACAGTTTTTGTTCTAAGTGTTGACTTAAGCCAAATCTCCTTGGGTTATTTTTGCTCTGATTTGCCACAACTTTTTGGCTCCTTCCCGAACCAATACCAAAATTCAAAAGATCTAAAGAACTAGACTTTGTGGAATCTGTCTGAAACTTCACCCTCCTACTCAGATACACTTTTCTTTAGCTCTTGGTTAGTAAGCAGAACTCTTTTCTACTAGTGAAAATACATCTTCTTAAAACATCACTCCAATGTTTTCTAAATTATACCATTCATGTGCTAATAGTCCTAGCTGAAGATTTCTAAATGGATAGAGTCGCTACACATATAATGTTCAGAAAACTCAGCTTCCCTGGAAAGGGTTACAAACCAAGTTTTGCTACATCTGAAATTGCTCTTCAGAAGGCAAAATGGTGGTACAGGCATGTGGAGAGGAAACAATTAAAAAAAAAGACATAAAGGAAATGGAAGGAGGAGGAGGGGGAGAAACTGACTCCAGCTGCCACCACTTACCTGATCATAACTGGGAATCTTAGAAATCAGAAATTGCTGGGGAGAAGTATGCATTTCTACCACTTTCTACACCACCAAGAGGAAACCAGTTAGCTTGCTGCTTCAGGAATTCAGGAGGAGCCATGCATGTCTCTTTATGACCCCATGTCTCATGAAATCATTTCCCATCCTTTTAACCTTTTCAGTACTCTAGGATACACAGAGAGAGCGAGGTGGAATGGGAGAAATGATAGGAATCTCTCTGCACCTGAATTCAGGTGATGGGCTTCCAACAAAAGAGCTAAAGCTTCAGTAAAACTGCTGTGGAAAAAAAAGTTTTGCTATCTCTTTCTTTGAGATCCACTAATAAAGGAAATTATTAGCGATGCAGTACTTTGGACCACATGATCATGGTTCTAGATGTAGGAGGGGCCTTCACAATCATTTAGTCCAATTCCCTCATTTTGTGTTTGGGGAAACTGAGGCCTTGAGAGATTAATTGGCTTGCCCAAGGTCATATAGATAGTAAGTGACAGAGATGGAGTTTGAACCCAATTCTTCTGATTCTAGAGCCAGTGTTCTTTCTATTATTCCCTTCAACAGAATTCATGTCTTTGCTACCTACCTCAGACAGAAGGGGGATGGACTCAGTACAGATCTATCTATCTATCTATCTATCTATCTATCTATCTATCTATCTATCTATCTATCTATCCATCTACTTATCTATCTATCTACCTATCTATCTAGGACATGGCCAAAGCAGTAACTGCTTGACTATATATCTTTGTAAAGGATTTTGGTTTTCTTGCTTTCTCAATGCAAGAGAGGAGTAGATGAGGGTAGGGAGGAGAAAGGGAAAGACACTGCCCTGAAAATAAAATGGAACTGAATTTAAAAAAAAAACAACTTAAAAAAAGAAACCCATGTCCAACACTGGAAATCAGGACAATACAATCAGACCAAGAACTATACAGTGAAAAGAAACCATTCTTTTAGACTTTAATGAAAGGCTCCTCTGAGCAGCATGAATTTCTCTCCAAAGGCAACCAGTTATAGTATTTATCCAATTGCAAGGTTTAAATTTTAGTAATTTTTGGTGGAAACCATTAATGGATTTCAAAATTGAGCCTCTTTGCTTTTGCCCTTAGCTCTACCAACATAGGAGAAGTTTATAAAATAACTTTGGTAACAGCTATAGTCACCAAGATAGTACCAAGCTGTTTCAAGAAGACTCAGGGTATACGTCAAATCAAGAGGCCAAGTCAACAAGCCTTTAATAGGTGCTATGTGCCAGACACTTTGCTAAGCCCTGGAGATAGAAACATAAGCAAAAAGAAAGACAGTCTCTGTTTTTAAGGAGCATAATTCTAATGGAAAAGGAGGAATAACGCAACATAAAAGAGAGTTAAAAGGTTGGGGAGAGAGGGATCCAGATGGTGACAAAGTCTGGAGAATGAAGTACCATTTGTCTGGTCCCTTCCTCAGAATGGAGATTCCCGGAAGAACTCACCAATGGGAGAAGGGGGCCACAAAGTCAGAGGGAGAGGACAGATGAATCATGGTGGCAAATACCAGAGAGTGAAAGAAAATAAGATGAGAAAGAGCAGCAGTGCCCCTGATGGCTTTCCATTACACCAAGGATATGAAACAGACTTCTTCCTAAACTCCAGGAAACTTAGAACTTTGTTTCCAGAAGGCAAATGTGCTGCTTCACCCCCACACCAACTGTATGAGACTGAGAAATTGCATGCTGTTTCAGCACATGCTGTACATTCTCCTTTCATATACTTCCCACTTTCCTTTCAAAGGCTACACTTACACCCCCACTGAAGGCAGAGGATGTGGAAGTGATGGGAAAATTCAGAAATTTAATATTATTTTTGTACTATGCTCAAAATCTGGTGAGGATTTTGAATTGAAGTGGGAGGTTAAAAAGCTTTATAGGACAATACAAATTGGTGTCCCAATTCCAGATAAAGATAAAAGAAATTGTAAGCTGACATAATTTTAGAAAATCCAACAGTACTTATTACTCTAGAAATGGCATCTTAAATACAATCAACTTTTTTTTGGGGGAAGGGACTGAGTAAATCAAAGGAATTATTATGTTTGATGTGGATGTCAAACTGTATATATATATATATATATATATATATATATATATATATATATATATATAGTTTGACATCTACATACATACATGTTTATATGCATACATCCATCTATGTATATATCACATCTACAAGCATGTGTAGATATATAGATACATACTACAAAACTCTTCTACAGGCAAAAAGTATTTGTCTTTTGGAGCTAAATTTCTTTTCTTCTATTCATTTCTTTTTCACCACCATCTCAGTTTGCAGGGCAAAGTCATTTCCAGGAAGGAATCAGATAAACTTACATGACACCCAGAGAGTTCTTTTGGTTAGAAGAAGAAAGATGATTTTTATCTCTTTGTTCCTGGTCCTTATTGATGTTTAAGGTAAGTAACACAACAGTAGGGGCTGTGCTGTGAATTCTTAATTCTGGAACATCGCCATCTAGTGTCCACAAATTTGAAAAGTGTTGAATTTTACCAAAGGCCGGAAAATTAGAAGTTCTAAAGCTATGAACAGATCTGACAAGGCCTTACTCAGATTTCCCATAGTACTACAAATACCAAGCTGAAAGTTGTGTTTCCTTTGATTTTCAAGGTGGGTATAAGACTTAGGGTCAGATAGTGATGCTTACTGCGCCTCATTTGTAAAATGAAGATGTTGGATTCAGTGGCCTTTAAAATTCCTCACAGCTCTCATTTTATGTCCCTATGTTTTAATGAATCATTTCTGCTAAACAATTATAGAATCATATAACCACAGACATTTCAAGTCAAATGTGATTTTATTCCAACCCTCTCTTTTCACAGATAAGGAGAAGCTTAGTATTTTGTACAAGGATTTGTTGTCATTCATTCTCAAAGAGGACCAATGACATCAGGAGAGTGATGTCTTAAGTTGCACACATATTGGTTTTAAGTTAAGCAGAGCTGCACAAAGTTACCAGCCTCACACTCTCCTTCAGACTCATTGAAATCCAATGCCCAGACAAAGGTCAAGATTACTGGCAAAAGGCTCAAGATGTAGTGGGTGACCTTATACAAGATCACATAGCCACTGGAATTATTATAATTGTCTCTCAATTATTATAATTGTAGAAGGCATGTATACAACAGTCTAAAGATTAGAAAAGGGTGAAGGAAAGGAAGTATTCCTCAATTGCTTCTTGTCACTATTTTTTTCTGGAAGAGGCTCCAGAATTCATTCGGGGGGGGGGGCAAAAAGGGTTAAATTACTTGCCCAGGGTCACACAGCTAGTAAATGTTATGTGTCTGGGGCAGGATTTGAATTCAGATCCTCCTGACTCCAGGGCCAGTGCTTTCTCTACTGCACCACCTAGCTGCCCCCAGAATTTATTCTTACCCTCCCAGTCTCAAGAGAGGGCTAGAGAACAGGTTAGTGATAGGCTCTCTGATACTTTGTTTACAGAGTTTCTTTTCAAAGAAAGTTAAAAACCTGGTTTCATCTTTATTTCAGAGTTGAGATAAGGCAAAGGTAGCAAGCCATAGTTATACAGCTCAGCCAGGCTTTTCCTTTCCCCTGTAGGTTGCCAAACTCAGACCTGGCAACCTCCCTCTTTTAGTATGCATAAACCCTTTGCTGAGCAAGGGTGCCAATGATCTCAAGAGGGAGATGGAGAGAAACAATGATGAAAAGGGATTCTTTCACCTTCCTTTTTAAAAGCTCTCACACAACTATTTCCAAACAGAGCCACAGAAGATAAAATTCTGAGTACACCCCTGTGCATAGATGAAGTTGGCTCTGTGGGCAGAAACAGTTGAGTCCCAAGTATTTGGCAAATCAAAGGAGGCTTGCCCCAATTAGAGTCCCTTTTGAGGAAAAGCAAAGATCTGGAGGTCATTGTTGGCATCCGTTATCCTGTGCCTCTGCTGAAAGATTAAATGTGCAACCAGCCATAAAGATTAATGTAATGAAGCCTGTGACCTGTGTATAGGCCAATGATTTCTAACAATTTTTGGAACTCTTATACCCTAGCACTATAGAATGCTGGTTCCAAGCCTGAGGCATTTTGTGAGCTAATGGTTAGGCAAGACTCCTAATTCAGTGATGAGAATGATGACTCAATACTGTTTGCTCACATGAGCAATAGAGTTGGTGAGAGAGCTGTGGAGAAGGGAGAATCTTCATTCCTGCTTTCAGAGAGGACTGACTCCAAGGAGAGAGAAAGAAAGGACTTTGGGAAGCAGCAAATTTTCTGGTAGGTGAAACCCAGATACTCTACATGTCTTTGATTCCTGCTTTCCTCCCTAGAGACTTGAGGGAATTTTCCTTTAGGTAAAATTTGGACCTTTCTCTAGGTTGAGGGATCTCTAGTGGAATGACTCAGAGATTACCATATGTATTTATGCTCTTTCTAATATACCTAACTTCCCATTTCCTCAGTCTACTCAATTCTCATGATCCACTCCTCTATTCTGTCTCAGCTTTACACATACTCTTGACCTTTCCATCACCCACAAACATTCCACTTCCATGTTTATTACATTCCAAATTCCTTTACCTGACCACAATCTTTCATTATTCTGTCTTTCCGTATGCCTTTTGACCCCAAACTCGTTTTTTTGTCCTCATTACTTGCAGCATTCCCTTTACTCTTTGGTTCCTTTCAACACCTTCATCCCTGGACACTGTTTTTTCTTCCTGAATTCAATGACTGGGTGAACCAGTTCACCCTGACATTATCTTTTACTCTCAAATTCCTTGTTTGCTTATCTCATTACTCATCACAGCTGGCCACAGATGTAGATGAAACAGGTGTATAACTGCAAAACTGTGTACTTGCTGCAAAATACAAAATTTTTTGCCAACTGATCCACATGAGGTACTTCAGGTGGGTTTCTCACTGTAAGTACTACTGAAATTTAAATACATTTTCATAAAATTGTACTAGGGAAACAGTCTGTTAAAAGAGAGGGGATTTATAAGGGAAGAGAAAAATGTAGCAACAAGAATAACTGCTTAGGATGCATCTTCCGGACTAAAAAGCAAGGGTCTTTTTAGTTCACAAACCCACCCCCTCTCTCTCTTGAGCAAAGTATAATTATTCTAAGGCACCCATAATTAGTTCTACTTTCATACCTTGGAGGGTGGAACAATGAAGATAATCTGATACCACTACAACTCCCACAAGGTTTTTATTTTGTTTTGGAAGGAGGTGGAGGGAGGGTGCTTAGAGGGGAAAAAAAAGACAGAAATAGATAATATCATAATGAACTTATATTAGAGACTATTTGAATAAAGACTCTATAGCAGGATATTTTTTCCTTGTAGAATGAAATTAAAATGTAATCAACAAATATTTGGGTACCCGCCGTATGCAAGGCATTTTGAGTTACTATAAGAAAGATTTTTTTGGCCCAAGCCCAGTGAAGAAATTATTCTTCTGGACTGTGAAACTTTTGATGTGCTTGACAACCATCCTCTGAGGGTCTCAAAAATGCCACAAACAAAGGTGTGCTGGAGCCAGCTCCTCGTACTCCGGAGAGCTGATTGGTACATGTTCAGTGTGCACATTTACGCTTGGGAATTTGGAAAACACTACAGATTAGGGCTTGATTTATTGTTTTGTTTATTGTAGACTGAATCCAAACTTTACATTCTGATTCAGTCAAAGGGCCTCACTTGAGGACCTAGAGGGCCACGTGTATCCTCCACGCCAAAGGTTCCCCACCCCTGGCCTGTACTTAAGAAAGTGATGGAGAAAATGTTAATCATGCAGATTAAACTTTTCAGGGTTTTTTTTCCTGCTGGTTGTCAAACATTTTCATGTACACTTCTGCTTACAAAGCACTGATTAGTAAAAAGTAATGCTAATAGTTCACATTTCTATAAGCTTTTCCTTGCAACAACTCATGAGAGAGGTAATCAGAATAGCACCACCCTCATTTTACCCTGAGCAGAGTAAAGTGACTTATTCTAACAAAATTCTTTTATTTTTTCTTTATATACCTTTTGGATTTGTCTATCTCTGTACCTGTGGTTTCCCCTCGATAGAATGGAAACTCTTTGAAGTTGTGGACTTTTTGGTTTTTGTCTTTGTATCTCTAATGCCCTGCACAATGCAAGGTATTGAGCAGGTATTTAATGAAGTCTTGTTCAACTGAATTAAATTGAAGTGAACTGAATTGTGTTAGGGGTAGGTACAGAATGTTATATCAACACCTCCCTAGATCAAAGTTTCAAGGTGGGCTTAGTATAAGAGTAAGTGCTCTTGGATTTGGAATTAGATGATGTAATCCATCATCTGCCCCTTGCTATCTGCAGGAACTCAGCTAAGTCACCATCCCTCTTTGGGCCTCAGTTTCTTCACTAGTAAAATGGAGGGATTAAATTTCATGACCTCAGAAGTTCCTTTCTAGGTCTAGATGCTACAGATCTCAGTTTGTTCGGTTTGTGTCTTGTCTTGGGAGAAGGATAGGATGTATCCTTCTTCATGGTCAGAAAAGGAGGATGAGTAGGAGAGGGAAACACCAAGGGGGAGAGAAAGACGAACTAGGTACAGTCAAGGAGAGAGAAGAGAGAAGGAATTAATCAAGAACCGAAAAAAGAGAAAGATTCGCTATTGGGAATGAAATGACAGAAACTTCAGGCATAATGACTGAAGGAAGATGCTTACAAGGCCAAGGGGAAAAACAAGGTAGGAAAGATGTGCCCTAAATTAGGACGACTTTCTGAAGCTCTAAAGAGAGCTCTTCCTCACAGCTTTGGCATTTGATGTACCTGACGTGTTTAATGTCTTCTTGGCATAAAGGAGACTCAAACATTTTAACATAGCATGGCCTGGCTACCAGTAAAGATCACATTTCAGAAACAGTTCACTTTATTTGAGAAGCAGTATGGCATAGCAGATGGAGGGCTAGCCCGAAAGCCACGCAGATCAGGCTTCAAGTCTCACCTCTGACATCTATTGTGTGACTACTGGTAATGTATAACCTCCAAGTACTTGTGAGTATTAACTCGTAATCCTGTATTTTATATTTGATTTTATTCTGTAAGTGACCTTATTCTGTAACCATATTCTGAATCTATGGAATAAGCCTAAAGCCTTCTCTCTGTCTCTGAGTGAAAAAGCTCACGAATTTCAAAGTTTAGTCTCCTTTCTCATTGAATTAGATACCAAAGGCTTAAGCTTTCCCACAATGACTATTAGTTAAAGAAAAACTTTGCTCTCAATACTCCCATAAAACATTAGCATTTCCTGAAAGGTTTGTACATTATCCTTGAGAAGCTGGACTAACTACTGACCTTGTCCCATCTTTAGTAATTCAGGTGGTCTTATCTAATCCCCAGGTGCCAGTGAGTCTATATTGCCTGGGTCCCTAGCAGTGACTCCGGAATGCAGCCAGGACCCATAAAATTTCCCAAAAGCATTTCTTAGGGATGGAAAGAAGTGGTCTCCATCCCACATGTGGGCTATGCCCACTTTATGGGCTATATCCACTTTCTTTAATGTAACTAATAATGATCCTTCATTCCTGTGATACTGACCAATAATATGGTTTCTGTTCTGTTCTTTGTTTTATGCTTATGAAAATTAGTTGCATCTTTAATTTGGGGTCTTTGGCATGAATGGAGGCAAGTCATTGACCTTTTATTATGAAGCTGTATGCCCCTGTTGGGGGTAGCTAGGTGGCACTAGCTAGAAAGAGTGCTGGGTCTAAAGTCAGGAAGATACATCTTTCTAAGCTCAAATATGGCCTCAGATATTTACTAGCTGTGTGACCCTGGGCAAGTCACTTAACCCTGTTTGCCTCCATTTCCTCATTTGTAAAATGAGCTGGAGAAGGAAATAGCAAATCACTCCAGTATCTTTGCCAAGAAAACCCCAAATAGGATCACAAAGAGTCAGACTGAAATGACTGAACAACAAATGCCTATTAATAGATGATATCTTGCTTGGAGAAGTTGCCTTAGTTTACCTTTTTGATAAATTTGACATGCAACATACTCTAGTCAACTGTTAAAGAATATTAGTTTCAGAGAAGTCTTATATTCACAAAGAACATAAATTTCTGCCTGCACTGAGGGACTTTCTTTACCTAGAAGTTTTCTTTACCAAGGAAATCACAGGACCAGTTCCTATCCCAATGGCTTTCAAAATCTGAGTGACAAAATTTCATTCCCAAGACAAAGGTAAATAATTAAAAACTTCTTTAGTCAGAAAGATCTAACTCTTGCCAAAGCCATTCAAAAATTTTCCATTCAATGTAAAGGTAACCAGAGGTATTTCTAGGCTTATTTCTTCTCTATTCAAATGGAGACTTTAGCACTTCCTGTTTCCATTAATTCATGGAATCATAGAATCTCCAAGTTGGAATGGACCACAGAGGCCATCTAGACTAACCTGTAAATGTTCAAGAGTTTCCCTCTACAAAAAAACTGTATAGGAAAACATCTAGATTTTACCTGAAGACTTACTAAGAGAGGGAACCCACTCCCAAGGCAGATCATTTCACTTTTGGATAGCTCTAAGTAGTAGGAATCATTTTTTTTTCCATAATGCAAATTTAAATCTGTCTCTTTGTAATCTCCCTCCATTGCTCCTGAACTTTTGCCCTCTGGAGCCAAAAAGAACAATTTAAATTCCTCTTCTACACCTGCCAGTCCTTCAAGTACTCGGGAAAGAGCAATATACAGGGTTGTAGGTGCTCTCTCCATGCAGCATCAGATCACACCTTTACAATTTATTAGATGTTCTCTGACAATTGCTTCAGTCAAGAAATTCTTCTCCCTGCTGTTGCTCTAGTGACAAACTTCTCTGCTCAGTCGGTCCTAGACAACAGACATTCAGTCTTCCAAACCCTTTCGGATTCATAGGACCTACCCAAGCATATACTTCCCTGGCACAGCTTATAAGAAGCCTCAATGAGGCTTTATGCACTTCGAAGGAAGTTATATGTGATGTAATGTAATAATAAGATATAATTAATATAACACTATATGTTATATAATATGTGTATATGTATGTGTGTGTGTGTGTATGTGTGTGTGTATGTGTATGTGTGTGTGTCTGTATACAGAGCGAGAGAGACCAATAAACAGACAGAGCTACTTAATGGAGAAAGAACTAGTCTCAGAGTCAGGAAGTCCTATATTTAAGCCTCACCTTGGATATCTACTGGCTGTGTGACCCTGGGCAAATTACTCAGCCTCTTAGGGCTATGGACAACTCCTTAAAATTCTAATTTTCAGAGCAGGTCAAGATCTGCACTGGTAGAGGGAGCTTCCTATATGGATGAAATAATAGGCACTGACCATGGCAACTATGACACATATTCTCACTGCCATGATTACTGGGTGGGTAAAAGAGAGAGAAATTCCCTTTTTGCCTTGTTAGAAAACCAAGAAAGAGCTGGCAGAATTTCAAAAGAGAAAAGAAGAGAGGGAGTGGATGGGCCTTTTTCTTCTATGTTTATAGCATAGTGAGTGGGTGACATTTCCAAGCTCAGTAGACAACCTTCTCAGTCATCCTGTTATAAGGAACCACTTCATCAACTCAAAGCACAAGCCTTTTAGAACTTAACCAGAACATATCTCTCCATGGAGCCAGAGTATACATGCCCCGCTACATTGGAGGTGTCCCAGGCAGCAGTGAAGGGACGTCCTTGATAACTCCCCATTATATTTGTATCTATGTCTATGTCTATGACTATATCTATGTCTTACCCCCATCTGTCTATATTTATGTCAATGTCTATATCTACAGTTGCTTCTCATTATTCAGAATACTTATGTTCTATAAAATCATCTCAAACACTGAATCAGTGAATACTGAGCCATTGCTCCTAGGGGACATACAGGGTTAGGTTCCTGCAAGCCTCTAGTCACATTTACTTTAGCATTTTTCCAGAGCAGCCTCAAGTACAAATTGATAGATTTCCTCTTTCTTTTTCTGGGTGTGTTGCATTGTTGATTCATTAACATTGAACTCACAGCCAATAATACTATAACTCTTGCCTGAATGAGACTTTTCTAACACCTGTATTTTCTCTGTAAGGGATATCACAGCCTTCTTGTGCTTAGGAAAACTAGATAACACTTCAGTATTCCTCTGGGGTGAAATCACCATCAAAGAACACAAAAATGTGAAAAAAATGGCACTAAACTTGGAAAAAGATATCCATTTATAATATGAAAGTTAAAACAAGAAGGCAGAGCATTATTACCTTCTCATTCACCCTCAGCTGGGAATGTGTGCATCTGATGACTCAATTTTTTTGCTGCTCTACACTTTTGATCCTCCTAGCAATCCTGGGAGGCAGATGCTGTATGGTTATTCACATTTTATAGTTAAGGAAACTGAGGCAAGCAAAAGTTAAGAGTCTTGCCCAGGATTGTACAGATCATCAAGGGCGCATAGGTTTCACCATATTGCCCAAGGACCCATGACATAAAAAAAATTAAGAATACCTACTCTACATATGAATGTAATGGAATATTATTGTGCTATAAGAAATGACAAGCAGGTAGATTTCAGAAAAATCTGGAAAGACTTGCATGAATTGATACTAAGTGAAGTCAGCAGAACCATGAGAACATTGTACACAGTAACAGCAATGTTGTGTGATGATCAACTATGAATAACTTAGCTCTTCTCAGCAATATGATGATCCAAGATAATTCCAAAAGACTCATGATGGAAGATGCTATCAGTATCCAGAGAAAGAACTGATGGAGTCTGAATGCAGATCAAAGCATGTTATTTTCACTTTCTTTCTTTTTCATGTTTTTTTCCCCTTTTGGTCTGTTTCTTCTTTCACAACATGGCTAATATGGAAATATGTTTTACATGATTGCACATACACAATGTAAATAAAATAAAATTCTTACCTTTTTAGGGAGGAGGGAGGGAGAAAATTTGGAACTCAAGATTTTTAAAAAATGAATGTTGAAATTGTCTTTACATGCAATTGGAAAAAAATAAAATAGTATTAAATAAACAAAAACGCCTACCGCAGACTTTTTCTGAGTCATAGATCATGACTTGGGTTGGTATTTCTATATATACAAAGAGGTAAATCCATATTATCGGATCAAAAATAGAAGGGAAATAATAGAAGTTTCCTATTTGAAAACAGAGAGGCCTCAAGGCATTCACAATCTCACTTTCAATTAGTCAGAAAAGACTTGGCATTTCAGAATGACCTCTAAAGCACAGCAAGCATTGATTTTCAAGTTATAAATAAATTTCAGCAAGTAGGTGAATTCATAAATATGGAATCTAAGAACAATAAGGACCAACTGTATATCTACATCTAATATGTGTCAGTCATTCATTCAATAAACATTTATTAAGTGCCTTCTATGTGCCAGGCACTGTTCTAAGTGCTAGGAATGCACAAAAGACAGTCCCATTCCTTGGAGGAGTTCACAATCTAATGCGGAAGACAACATACCAACAATTAGGTATAAACAAGATACAGAAGGAAAGCACCAGCATTAAGGGAGATGGGAAAGGCTGCCTATAGAAGGTGGAATCTTAGCTGGGATTTAAAAGAAGCCAGGAAAGCCAGGAGGAAAAGACAAGGAAGGAGAGATTCCAGGCATGGGGAACAGACAGGAAAAATGCTGGGAATTGGATGATGATGCATCTTGTTGGAAGAATAGCAAGGAGGCCAATGTCACTGCACCAAAGATGGTGTAGTACACAGTGGAGGATTGGGGAGGGTGTCAGATGTAAGAGCAACTGGACAGGTAGGGGGGCAGGTTATGAAGGAATTTGAATGACAAGCAGGATTCTGTTTAATTAGGGCAACATCCACATATATGTAATTTGTTGTTCAATTGTTTTTCAGTTGTGTCTGAATGGGTCGTGACCCATTTGGGGTTTTCTTGGCAAAGATACTGGAATGGTTTACCATTTCCCTCTCCAGCTCATTTTACAGATGAGGAAACTAAGGCAAACAGAGATTTAAGAGCTTTGTCCAGGGTCACACAGCTAATAAGTGTCTGAGGCTGGATTTGAACTCAAGAAGATGAGTCTTCCTGACTGCAGTCTTATCCACTGTGCCACCAAAACAAAATAGTCAAGTGCTAAAAACAAACAAACAAACAAACAAAAAAACCCAAAAAAACCCTGCGAAGAATCCCTACTTAAAACTACCTTTCTGGAGCAGGAGACTGTTCACATCAACCCCACTCCCGACTCACCCCAGCACCCCCCTGTACCCCTTACCTACAAGGCAGTTTTCAAATCTCATTCTCAAGTTTTAAGAATGGCTTTTTCCTCTGAACTCGCTGTCTAGGATTAGAAGGCTTAGCAGAACCACAAGGCTAATGGAAACCACCTGCGCATTGTGGCTCAGCCTAGCCTAGCAGACGAATAAATACCTGTTTTGGTTAATGGAATGGAGAAGAGCTGTTGAACAAGTTTGTTCTCTGACGTTCTCAGGACCATGACGATGTCAGCAGGTAATGTGTCTCTATTCTTCTCCAGAAAGCCAAAAGCATCGTATAAAACCTGCATCAGAAACAGTAAATAAGCAAAAAATAAGCTGCCTGCTGTCAGTAACAGGGAGAATTTGCCTAAGGTGGGTAATTAGCTGTGACAGAGAGTGGTTTAAAAATAGACTTCTGAAGAGAATTCAAACCTGGTGCAGCTGTGCTTTCTAAATCTGGACAAGGAAGTCAAAATAAAGCACGGTGGATGTGCAGCTGCTGATGGGCCCCTTCACCTTCACTTCTTGTCAGAGACCTCTCCCGGTGAAGGACCAGTACAGCAACATGAAGATGAGAAGAGTTGGCCTCAGAGCCAGGAAGACCTGAGTTCAAGTGCCTCCTGTCACGCATTCTGACTCAGGGCAAGTTGCAACCTCTCGATGCTCTAGTTGCTGAGAATGTGCTGATCTGAATTGATAGAGAGTTTCCTCACAAAGAAATTTCTTATGCTAATTAAATCAAAGGTCAAGTCCCTGGCCTATCTAGTCAAGTGTAGAAATAAATTATTATTATTATTATTATTATTATTATTATTATTGTTACTACTACTACTGCTACTACTACTACTATTACTACCACTATCACTACTACCACTACCACTACCACTACTACCACTACTACTACTACAACTACTACTGATTAGAGGTAATATGGTGTTGTGAAGGAGCCAGGAGAGACCTGGGTTTGAATCTCATCCCTGATACTTAGAAGCTATGTGACTATAGGTAAGTCATTTAAACTCTTTGAGCCTCAGTTTCTTACATCTGAAATGGGAATAATAATAATAATAATAGTACCCACTTCACACAGTTAGATGGTGCACTGGGCTTAGAATCAGGAAGACTCATTTTCCTGAGTTCAAATCTAGCCTCAGACACTTACTCGCTGTGTGACCCTGGGCAAGTAACTTAATCTTGTTTGCCTCAATTTTCTCATCTGTAAAATGAGCTGGAGAAGGAACTGGCAACCACTCCAGTATTTTTGCCAAGAAAACCCCAAATGGAGTCACAAAGAGCTGGACACAACTTGGAATGACTAAACAACAACAGCCTATTTCACAGGCTTGTTGTGAGAATCAAATGAGATAATGTGTGTGAAGTGTCCTGTAACCAATCCTGCTAAGAAGTCGGTCTCTTGTCTATTTTTGGTAAAACCCTATGTTTATGTAACCTGAGTCCCACAGCCCATCGGTATGGGACTGTCTCCTGTCTTTGCTATTGTCCCCTCTTCGGTGGAAATCAATGCCCTGCTCCTGTGTGAGGGGCAAGATTGGGAGAGAGGAGACCTCTTCAGTCTCTCTGAGTCTCTTGAGTCTTTGATCTCTGTAATTGCTTCAGACATTTCTGGCTTCCAGCTTGAGAGAGAAGATGAATGATGCCAACCCCACCCAAGATTGCTGAGGGGAAAATAAGACCCTGGGAAGAAGCTGATGTGAGAAGAGCTGTCAATCTCCATCATGTCTCTGTCTCCTGCTTGCCATACTTACTAGAGGCTTCAGGGAATCTCCCCTTGGTTGAGATCTAGGACTCTCTTATTTGAGCGGAGCTACCTGTTCCCAATGAGAGAACTTTTACCCTGTATTGTCTGGTATATATTCTCCTATATGTACTCTCTCTGATTTGCTATTAACTTGGATAAATGGGTTTCTTTGCTACTTTCTATGTGTCTTTATTTTGGAACTGGTGTTTGATGGAAAGAGAGGCAAGGCATGGATATAAAGTTTGGATCCTCCTCTCCCCATGAAAGAAAGAGCAATCAAAAATTTAGCTTGAACCTGATAACCAAATTCTTTAGACTGATAATATTTAAGGAGTAGATAGACATTATTCTAGCCTGATCAAAGCAGCCAAGATTCTGGCTTCAACCTTCGGAGAAGGAGGTGAGGGGGGAGAAGAGGCTGGAGATGTCTATTCTGCCTCCCTTCAAGCCATACCACAATACTCTACCCTACATGTGAGGGACAGCTTTGCTACATTTATATAGCATCTTATAGTTATCTTTTTTAAAAACCTGGTATCCTTTTTTACATCACCTTCATTTTCCAATATATCTCACCTCACTTCCCTTTTCAATCATCCATTAAAATAAGAATATAAAAAGGGGGAAAGCAGTTCAACAAAAGTAACTACTATTAAACAAGACCGCCATTATATGCAGTGGAATATATCTGCACCCCTAATCTCCACACCTCTGCAAATAAGGATGGAGATGTATTTCTTATCTCTGCCATGGGGCCAAATTTGGTCATTTAATTTTGAAGTATTCAATTTTGGTTGTTATTGTTGTTCCTTCCAATGTAGTCATTGTGTATATGGTTTTCCTGGTGCTGTTTACTCTACTTTGCATCAATTCATATACATCTTCCTTTACTTCTCTATATTCTTTGTATTCATGGTTTATTATTAATTATTATTATTATTAATATTCTATTATTATCTATATTGTTTTATATTTATGTTTTATTTAATTATGATTTATGTATTATATTACATTATAGTTATGTTACTGTTATTACTATTCCATTGTTTTGGAGCTTTTGAGGCATTTCCTATGCATTATTTCATTTAATGAGACATCTCTTTGAGAGGGGCAGAACAAGTTATCTTACAGATGAAATCTCAAACTCAACATGTCCAAAGCAAAACTCATTATCTGTCACCCCCAAACCCACTCATCTTCCAAATGTCCACCATTCTTCCAGTTCCTCAGTTTGATGTTCAAGGAACTTCAAAATCTAACAGCTCCCCCTGCCCCTCACCCAGCCTCTTCTTGGTCTTCTCATACCGTATTCCTTGCTCTATACCCTTGCATCCAGTGACATTGGCCTCCTTTATGATCCACAAACGATATGCCATCTCTTGTTGTTCAGTTGTTTCACTCACGCCTGACCCTTCATCACCCCATTTGGGGTTTTCTCAGCAGGTGGTTTGCCATTTCTTCTCCCTTTCATTTTATAGATGAGGAAACTGAGGCAAACAGGGTTAAGTGATTTGCCCAGGGTCACACAGCTAGTAAGTGTCTGGGGCCAGATTTGAACTCAGGAAGATGAGTTTTCCTGATTTCTCCACTCCACTGGCTGCCCCTATACCATCTCTTAGATCTGAGCATTTCCTCTAGCCATCTTCCATGCTTGGAATGCTCTCCCTCCTCATCCCTGCCTACTGGCTTCCTTCAAGTCTCAACCAAAATCTCACATTAAGTTAGGAAGTTAGGAAGACTTTCCTCACCCCTCTTAATTCCAGAGTCTTCCTTCTTTTATAACGTATGTAGCATATTTGTACATATTTGCTTCTTGTATCCCCCACTAGATTGTGAGCTTCTTGAGGGCAGGGACTAGATTTTTGCCTCTTTTTATATCCCAGTGGGCAGCTAGGCAGCACAGTGGATAGAGTGCCAATCTTGGAGTCAGGAGGACCTAAGTTCAAATCTGTTTTCAGACACTTACTAGCTGTGTGACCTGGGCAAGTCACTTAACCCGATTTATCTCAGTATCTTCATCTGTAAAATGAGCTGGAGGAGGAAATAGCAAACCATTCCAGTATCTTTGCCCAAATGGCTCATGAAGAGTCTGACATGACTAACAACATATCCCCAGCACTTAACACAGTGTCTGACACATTAGTAGGTGCTTAATAAATGTTTATTTACTGATTGATTGGTGTTATCTTTGATTCCTAATGCTCCCTCACTCCACACAGTCCATCACTGGCCAAATATTGCCATTTCTACTTCAATAATACCTCTCACATCTAACCTTGACAACAACTCTTACATTTAACCTCTTCTCTTCACGTGACTACCATCTTAATCTCAGATCTTCATTACCTCTCATGGCCTCTTAATTTGGTCTCCCTGCCTCAAGTCTCTCCCCATCCCAGCCTGTCCTCTACATAGCTGCCAAGGTGATTATCCATAAGTGCAGAACTGGCTGTATTTTTCCACCACTCAAAAACTCCAGTGGCTCCTTATAGCCTATAATTGAATATCAACTCCTCTGTTGAACTGTTAAAGCCCTTCAAACCTGGCCTCAATCTATCTTTCCATTCTCATTATACGTGACTTCCTTTGCTGGACTCTGATTCAGCCAAACTGGCCTTCTGTCTATTCCTCACACACAGCACCCCATCTCCTATCTCTCTGTCATTGCACTGACCAATCCTCATGCTTAGAACACACTCTCCTTTTCTTTGCTTCATAGAATCCTTCTCTTCCTTCAAGAGTCAGCTTGAGAACCACTTTCTACATGAAACCTTTCCTGATCTCTGTCTGCTAGTGCATGCCCTCCCTCCCAAATTATTTCATATTTAACTTCCTTGCATTTATTTGTATTTATTCTCATAATAGCTATTGTGCGTGCATACTGATGTGCTTGTCTCTTCTAAAAGAATATGAGCTCCTTGAGAGTAGTGATTGTTTGTGTTTATATTTTAATTGGTCAGTTAATAAACATTATTTAGGCATCTGCTATGTGTGAGGAACTCTGCAAAATACTGGGGTTACAAAGAAAGGCAAAAGACAGTCCCTGTCCTCAAGGAACTCACTCCAGTCCCTACCATATTGCCTGGCATACAGCAGACAATTAATAAATACTGATTGATTGACTGAAAACAAAAACACAAGACTAAATGTTTTACGCAAGACTGTTTAACTAATAAGTAGCAGACTCAGGACTAGAAACCAGGGCTTTAGACTTGTAGTCCAAGAATTTTTACTGTGTCTTACACCATATTAACTATTACGGATTACAAAGATACATTTAGTACATTGTTATTACCACTTTTAGGGAAGTATAAGGTGGAAAAAGTACACTAGGAGACATCTAGTGGTAAAACAACCTTCACACCAATTGCTGAGGATCAATGAGGGATCCCAGACTGGTGGAACAGATAAATGTTTTAAGGAAAATACATAATGATGAGACACCCAAGGGCATTTGTGGAATGAATAAAGACTTCCTTAATATGTGTGTATACATATCTATCTATCTATCTATATACATAATACACACACATATGTATGTGTATATATGTATATGTGTGTATAGGTATATATGCATATATACCTATACACACACATATATGCATATATATACACATGTGTGTGTGTGTGTGCGTGTGTGTGTGTGTGTGTGTATATACATATATATATATATATATACATATACATATGTACACACTAAGTGAATTTCAATAAACTGGGGGGGAACAGGAGACCATATGGAATAATCTTCAGACTTCTATTTCAAGTAGCATTTTCCAACTGAGTGGCAAAAAATGATATGTAAACCTTTAAAGGTTTCCTGTTGCTTAGAGGGAAAAAAGCAAACTCCTTATCGAGACACTCATGGACCTTCACCACAGTCCCTAAACCTACTTTTGCAGCCTTATCATTCCCTGCTCTTCTAAAACTCTACAACTAACTATTTTCCACCAAATACCCACCAGCTTTTCTACTTCTTTGCTGTTGTTTATGTCATTCCCTATACCAATATTATCTCTTCTTTCCCACCTCTCACAATTCCTAAATTTCTCACCCTGTAAGGTCCAGATCAAATGTTATTTCCTACATGAAGTATCCTTTTTTACCTCCCCAGTTAGGCTGCTAAGTGGCATAGTAGAGAGAGCACTATATTTGCAATCAAGGAGGCTGGAGTTCAAATTCTGACTTAGACACTTACTAGCTGTAAGATCCTGCGCATGTAACAACTTTTTTTAGCCTCACCTTCCTCATCTATAAAGTGGGAATAATAATAGCACCCACCTCACAGGATGTAAGGACGGAATGAGATAACCCATGTAAAGTCCTTAACAAACCTGCAAGCACTATATAAATCTTAGCTATTTTGTTTTAACCAGTGTTATGATACATATATCATGTTCTGCCTTATACCACAGCTAGCTGTATATCTGCCTTATCCCTGCTATGAAAATGGAAGCTAATTGAGGATAGACACTGTCTTTACTTATTTTTGTATCCCCCTTAACACCTAGCATAGTGGTTTGTGCACAGCAGACTAGATAATCTCTTTTTTTAAATTAAATGTTATTGTTTTCAATCAGCAAAAATCTGTCTTCCTACCCACCCACTACCCATCTCCCAAAGGAGAAAGAAAGAAAACCAAAACCCCTATTACAAACATTTATAGTAAAGCAAAACACGTTTCTGCATTAGCCATGTGAAAAGAAAATATGTTTCATTTTGCATTCTGAGTACAGTACTTCATCTCTCTATTAGGAAGTGAATTAACTGGATAATCTTGAAAATAACCCATAGCTTCCCCAAGCCTCAGTTTTATCACCATCATGCTAATCATCATGGCTGACACTCTAAGGTTTGCAAAATGCTTTATGTTCATTTTCTCATGTGACCTTTACAACAATCCTGAGAGGTAGATATAAGGATCTTCTATAAATCAGACATAACACTGGCCTTACCTGACTCACAACATTGTTGTGGGTGTCAAAGCCCTTTTTAAAACTAAAGCATTATACAAAGGTAAGGTATAATGTGGTAGATAGTATAATATGATATAATTAGGCAGAATATGGTATGTGTAGATACAATGCTTGACTTGGACTCGGCAAGACTTCAGTTCAAATCCCCTTTCCCATATTTATTGGCAGCATGACCGTGGGCAAGTCACTTTAACTTTTGACACCTCAATTTCCCTATCTATAGAATGGAGATATCAATACATGGAGTACCTACCTCATGGGTTGTTGTGAGGCTATAACAAGATAATGTAGGCAAATAAATGTAAGCCATATATATTTTTAAAAAGGAAACTTTCAATGTCTGCCTCGACTTTGCTATTGGAACATGAAATTTAAGTTGACATATAATGTCACAGTAGTTGGATAAAAAGAAAACGATTTAGATTGTCATCAACAGCTTAGCCCAGCAGAGTTGTCATCAAAGGACCTCCATTCGAATCCTGACCCTGCTGTTAACTATCCGTGTGAATTTGAGCAAGTCAATGAACTTTTCTAAGCTTCAATTTCCTCATTTATAAAGTGAGAAGATTGGACCAGATGGCTTCTAATGTCCCTTCCTACTCAAAATCTATGACCCCATGTCTCCAAATATTTTGATGCTTGGTGTTGGGTAGAATAAACATCTGGACGTTTAATTGATTTTGTTGGCTTTTTATTTGGATGTTACGGTTCCCTGTAGGCCTTGCCTAAAATTATATCAGCCCTCCCAGTTTTATTCCCATTCCAGAATTACTTTAAAATTTGAACGTTCACAGCTAAACACACTGGGAAAAGATGTAATATGTTTGCTCTCTGGAGAGCTGTCACTTCTAGGCAATACCTCAGGTAAGAGGCAGATGGCCCCTCTCTAGGGCACCCCTGTGAGAAACTTGTTTCTATGCCAGAGGCAACTTTTGTGATCAATCCCACTGTGAAAGTTTGTGAGTTATGAGTAGGGATTCAAGAAGCATTTAAAAAAAGAAAGAAATCTGCAAGCAATTACCCAAGCTTCACAGATATGGCGATGTAGCCACTTATCTCTTGTTAAATTCAGACCCAATAACAGTCAAACACCTTTTACCTTTCCAGCATAGTGCTGAATGCCGAAGCATAGCTCCACTCGTTTTGGCCTCCAGAAGTATTTACATCGAAGATTATCTTCAAATTTATCTGTTTAAAGACACAAGCAAACCATAGCATGAAATACCCTTGAGAGCGTCTGGATCAGCCTTCCCACTTAAACCAGACACAGGGGCCTGCTAAGAGCCCCTGTACATCTGAAACTTAGATTTTTTTAAATTTAGCTTCTGAATAAAGAAACTTAGATGGTTAGATTCTAAATAAAGAGAATTAGGGCTAAGTTTGAGAGAGTCACTGCACTTGGATTAGAGAGATCAGGCTAGAAGGGGGGTGTTTCTGTTGGACATTTTCTTTGTGACTTCACCCCCTCTTTAGGCATCTGACTAGGCAATATTTCCCAGAGTTCATGGTTTCCCAGCATGATGCTGCTCCTGTTCTCCCTAAGAGCTCCCCACAAATGTTTTTTGCAATACCAGAGACATCACCAATTTACTTCAGGACAGAAGCTGTCCCGAGGGGATGAAGATAATGTGAGTTTTAATTCATCTTGGCAACACGTAAGATTTATAGGTGCTCAGGGAAATTAATAGAGGTGTCAATAGACTAAACTTTTCAAAAAATGCAGAATGCAATCTGCTATGTGAATAATCTCACCCACCCAATAAGGGAAAGGTTAGAAATATTCATTGAGTCTGTCATCAAGTATTTACTAACTATCTGCCAGGAAGACAGACAGTGCTGTACTGAAAAACAAACAAACAAACAAAAAACTTCAGTTAAGTCCTATGGGCATTTATTAAGCAATCATTACTTATAAGGCACTGTGTAAGGTGCCAGAGATAAAGAAACAGAAAGGTCCCTGTCCTCAAGAAGTTTATGGCATACTGGGGGTTGAGAGGGTACACACATCTAAGTAACTACAAAATATTCACAATATAAGAGACAGAGACAGAGAGAGAGAAGTAATAGTTGGATATCCATGATTATACAGTAATATTTGATTCCGTTCTTTAAGGATCTTATAATTTAGGTGAAGGGAAAAAAAAGCCACTAGGTGGTGCCGTGGATAGAACACTGGGCCTGGAGTCAGCAAGAGTCCTCTTCCTGAGTTCAAATCTGATTTCAGATACTTACTAGCTGTGTGACCCTGGACAAATCACTTAACCCTGTTTGCCTCAGTTTCCTAATCTGTAAAATGAGCTGGAGAAGGAAATGGCAAACCACTCCAGTATCTCTGCCAAGAAAACCCCAAATGGTGTCACCATGAGTCAGACACAATTGAAATGACTGAACAACAAATAAAATGAGGTTATGATAAAAAAAATAACAATGTAAGAAATATTAACAAGGTAGTATATGATTAAGCATGAAATGAATGAAACAGATAAAATTGTTATGATTCATAGGAAAGAGAAATCACTGTGTATTAGAATGGTCAGGGAAGGATCCATGGAGCAGCTGAATATTCAACAAGGCCTTTAATGATGAGTAGAAGATGAATAAACAAAGGAAACAGGGCAGCTAGGTGGTACGGTAGAAAGAGTCAGGCCTGGAGTCAGGAAGACTTGAGTTCAAATCCAGCCTCAGACACTCACTAGCCATGTGACCTTGGGCAAGTCAGCTTACCCCTGTTTGCCTCAGTTTCCTTATCTGTAAAATGAGCTAGAGAAGGAAATGTCAGACCACTCCAGTGTTTTTGCCAAGAAAACCCCAAATGGGTCACAAAGAGTCAGACATGACTGAAAGAACTGAACAACAACAATAAGCTATGAAAGCAGCCCAGAGAGAAAGAGAAAATAATATGAGTAAAAATGAATAAGTGAGAATAAAGGGAATGGACAGGAATGAGCATTTATTCAGCACCTACTATGTGCCAGGCCCTATGATAAGCACTTTACAAATATCATCTCAGTTGATCCTCGCAACAACTGTGGGAGATACGTGCTGTTATTAAACCATTTTACAGTTGAGGAAACTGAGGCTGAGAAAGGTTAAGTGACTTGCTTTTGGTCACTCACAGCTACTAAGTGTTTGATATTGGATTTGAACTCAGGTCTTCCTGACTACAGGCCCAGCACTATATCTATGGTACCATCTAACTGCCTCAATGAGAATCATATGTTTGGGGAGCAGTGAATATATAGATCAATCTGGCTTCTATGAAGACAACATGGAAGAAACTAATAAAAGTTATGGCTGAAAGGGGAATTTGGAGCCAAACTGTCAAGGGCTTTGAATTCCAGGCTCTATCTCTAACCTATAAAGAGTGGAGAGTCATTGGAAATATTTTAGCAGAGGAATGATGTAATAAAACTAGCATTTTGGGATGATTAATCTAGCAGTCATGATCAGGATGGAAGTAGAAGAGAGACAGACATAGGAAAACTACTTAGGAAGTATATGTAATAATTCTGGCACGTAATAATGAGGGTTTAGACTATGGCTGTGTCAGTGAGTGTGGAAAGGAAGGTTAGGGATGGGGACTGAACCTGGGATTTTGTTGATCTAGGGAATGCTCAGGCAAGGAAACTCCCTTTACCATTTAGGTCGACCACTTTCTCAGCAAGAGAAGGTGAAAGACTTCCATGGGGTCACACAGTCAATAGGTGTCAAAGGAAGCACTGGGGTGGAGCTCATCTTGACTTTGAGGCTGGCTCTCTGTTACTGGGCCACCCTGCCTCTCAGAAAGGGTGGGCCAGATCTGAAGAAGACATGATAAGATTTGCTGACTGCCTGTGGGAAGGGAAAGAGGAGTCAAAGATGAATACAACTCTCAGACCTTGGTGACTGGGATTCTGGTAGCTCTATTTTCAGAAATAGAAAAGTCAGAAGGATTTGGGGTGGGTGGGTGGAAAGGATGAGTTCAATTTTAGACATGCTGAGTTTAGGAAGATGGTAGGGCATAAATGTTACTTGTCACTTGCTAAATGTTCTAATTAATTTTAAAGGGGGCTACATTTTACACACGTATTACTAGCTGAAAAAATTACAGGATATGTGAAGCTTTATGTTAGATCCCCTTGCCTTGAGGAGGTGAACAGATGCCACATTCTGGACTGAATGTGTGTTCCTTTCTTGAAAAAATACATACCAACTAATGTCAGGTCTGTTGCCTGGGGAAATCTGCTTTCTTCATCAAGGAGAGAAAGCAGTCCCATTGGTTTCTGGAGAAACATATCCAGGAGAGGGCGATTGTCTTCATATTCCACTACTGTGGCATCAATTCCTTCATTCTGATATTCCATCTGTTGGATAATTTAATAAGAATACACAAAATCCCTTTCTCCCCCATCCCTACCCCCCAACACTTGACTGGTTAAATTACAAACAACATATCATTTTGCTGTGAAGTTTCTAACAGGAAGTGCAGCAGAGTGAATAGAGAGCCAGTCTCAAAATTAGGAAGCTTGGGATTCAGGTTCTAGCTTTGACCCGCTGACTGTGTGACCCTGGACAAGTCATTTAACTTTTTAGTTCCCAAGTAGTCTTTCAGAGAAGGTGCTAATGTACATAGGTAGGGGGAGTTCCCTTATCCAGGAGTACCTCATATCAATGAGATCACAGGTACCATTATGGTCCCTGTCATCATCCCTGTGAAATTTCTAGTGAGTGATAGCATTAAACTTTCTGTGATAAAGTGCCACTGATATTTGTATGCTTTCTTGTGTGCAGAAATGTTTGTTTGGCTCTGCCTGTTAATGACTTGTAGCAAACAACTGATTGTTGATAAAAAGGAGATGCTTGTCTATTTCTCCCAAGAGAGATAGGGTTTTTAGAACAAAAACAAAGAAGAGTGAAAGGGACGGCTAGAAGAGGAGGGAGGCTGATGAGAGGAGAAAGCCTTTTCATTAAGCATCTGATTTAGACCAGGAGGTAAGATTTCTCTTGCAATGGAGTGAGTCAATCTAGCGTGACAGACTCAGAGAGAATTAGATTTCTCAAAGAAGCAGACAAAAAGATTTTTGACTGGGAATAGATAGGATTGGGAATTGGCAACAGGGACTGGGAGAGGAGGGAGCCCTGGGTAGATTTATCCAGAACAACTGAAGAAGCTATCAGAATTTTCTCCAAAGGTGGACCAAAGGGCACTTGGTATTTACTTTAGGTCTTGAGAATGTCCTAACTAATAACTAGTTTATATGTATCTCATCCTCATTTCTTTTTCTTTTTCTTTTTTTTTTTTTGGTGAGGCAATTGGGGTTAAGTGACTTGCCCAGGGTCACACAGCTAGTAAATGTCAAGTGTCTGAGGCCATATTTGAACTCAGGTCCTCCTGACTCCACAGCTGGTGATCGGTGCTCTATCCATTGTGCCACATCGCTGCCCCATCATCATTTCTTCCAGTAAAGTGCTATACATGAGAAGACTGGCCAGAATGATTTTTCTTATCATACCATCTTGTTATGTATAGAAGGAAGGGTATCCCAGAGGAAGGTCTTGGTAAATTCTCTAAGCTAACGACAAGAGCAACCCTGAGCAATAGCAAAAGCAGGAAACTAGAAGCCAGCTCATTGCTACACCCAATACCTTCTGTTTTACTTACCATCAGCCTCATAGGGACTTAATTCCCATCTCTAGAGCACTAAGGACATTCACTGCCCTTCTATGGAACCTTAAAATTGAGCAAGACCTCTAGCAAGGGTGGTTATTGAGGGCAACACAATTTATGGTATGGGGGCATTGGTGGGGTGTTGAGAGCAACAAGGAACTAGGTCCTACTTGCAAGCTCATCAGTCCCATTTTAGCTAATATCTTACATATTTTCTAATAGAGTGGGGGTGGGGGGGGAGGACTATGACCTGTGGAATTAGTCCACAGATAAAGGGATTTTGTTTTGAAGGAGTATTTAAATAATTGGCTTGTCACCAGTTCCACACACGTAGGAAACCGCACCTTTCTAAAAAGATCTAGACTTCTCTATTTGGGTTAAATTTAGACTATTTACATGTTATTGACAGGAATTTTCTATTAAAAACAGAATCTCCTCATTAGCCAGCCCATTTTCTCCAAAATCTTACCTCTTCAGCCTCTCTACCAGAGTTTTTGCTTTGGGCCGTAGGCAATTTGGAGGGAGTTTATCATCTCCTACCCTCAACACTTCCATTATCATATTTAATTATTTCAGAATTCAATTTTACCTGCTCAAGTGCAAAAATGTGTTGGTTGAAATAGTACTGGATTTGCTCATTGGCAATGTTTATACAGAGCTGCTCAAAGGAGTTTCTCTGGAAGTTCTCAAATCCAAAGATATCCAGAATCCCAACATTCATCCCACGCTCTGCACGGCTGCATGGGGAAAAAAGCATGATATCCCTCACAAGGAGAAAGCACTTCTGGACAGCAGATAAAATGCGCACATTTACAAACCTGTGTGCATGCGTAGGAAGAACAGATTCCCTGCTAAATAGAACTTGGTATACATGGAGAGACCATATAGAGATGATATTCTCTCTCTGTCTCTGTCTTTCTCTCTGTCTGTCTCTCTATGTTTCTCTCTCTGTCTCTGTCTCTCTCCCCCCAGTTGCTCTTGTTTTTTTTCTTTTCTTTTCCTTCTTTCGGTCTACACGTATGACCTCATCAGCAGATGCCTACATCAGGCAGGTATTCACCTATTTAGTCTTTGGGGTTGCCTGGAGTCCTGAGAAGTTAAATGACTTTTTCAGGATCATAGAGCCAGGAGATGTTAGAGGCAAAACTTGAATCAAGGCCTTCTCAACTCCCAAGGTCAGCCCTGATACTGCTACACTGTACTGCCTCTCATTTACTCCTATTGGGTTTGACATTCTCATCTTTTTCTATTACATGACTGACTTCCCTGAATGGGTGTTGCCTCAGACAAACTGAGACCTGGGAAAGACCTTAGCTTAAAGAGGCCAAGGTCTCTCACTGTTTCCAGGGCCATCTCCAGTTGTCCTGATCTGTATCTTGCCACTGGACCCTGATGGCTCTGGAGGAGAGAGTGAGGCTGGTGACTTTGCACAGCCTCATTTGAAGCCAATTCACTTGCAAGTCAAGACATTACCTTCCTGATGTCGTTCTCTTCAAGAATGAAGGACCACCACCATCACCACCACCACCACCAACAACAACAAACTGCCCGTGGGAAGAATAAGTTATATGCTTCCCTTGGGAATAAACACAGTATGGAATGAGACCTCATCAACTTGTTGTAAGTAAGGGTATAGCCAGCTATGTCTTACTAAGAAAAAAATAAAGAACAGATGATTCCTGTTTTAAAGTTCAAAATATACATGTCTGTTCCTTTCTCTTGAAAAAAAAATCAATAATGCTATCTTCTGAGCAAACCTCTAAACTCTCTGTCACTCCCTTCCTCTCATCCCTCTTCCTCTCTCCCTCCCCTCCCTCTCTCTCTCTCCCACTCTCTCCTCCCCACTCCCCCTCCCATTTTCCCTTTCCTGTCCCCCTTCCTTCTCCCTCACTCCCCCTCCTACTCTCCCCTCTCTTTTCCTTATTCTGTGCTTCCCTCCTTCTTCCTCTTCCTCTTCCCCCTCCCTCTGTCTCTCTCCTCCCTCTCCTCCCCTCCTTCCATCCCCTTCCCCTCCCAACACCCTCTACCCACAGAGATGCACACACAGACTTGCCATATATTTTTGTCTGGCTGTAACAGCGTGTTGATGCGATTTACAATCCAGCTGAAAAGCCTCCCATACAGGGCTTTCGACATGGCATCTCGGACGTCAGCAGCTTTGTCCACGGTGTTGGTGCGGATGATGGTTTCCCCTCTGGTAACCACGCAGTGTGAGGTGAGAGCCTCCTGGAATTCCTCTGAGCTGATGCCAAGCAGGGTGGCAGCTGGAATACAACAGAACCCAGATGTGGGCTCGAGCCCAGGGCCTTCCGAAACTGTCACCAGCCAGGGCAGCTGCAGCCACAGCAGTAGTAGCAGAAACAGTAGCATCATTAACACGTACTAGGAAAACACAGGGCCTGAGCATCAAATAGTTACCATTTTCCAAGGCCACTGAATTGGGCACTTCACTCTTATCCGTCTGGTGTTCCGAAGATATTGATGCAAACTCGATGTTCCCAGTGTTCAAAATCGCTGCTAAGATTCTGTACACAGAATGCACCTCCTGAAAAGGACACCAAGAACCATTTTTTTCTGAATCATTATTAATCAGACTACAGTAACACTATAGTTCTCAAATTCTGATTTTTGCATTGTTTTCTTAAACAAGGAGAAAAACTTAATTGATTTTGAATGTGATTTTTATGGAAGGGGAGGGATGTGCCTGTGATGCCATGAGGTTAAAATAAAGGTGAGCTGTAGGATCTCAGATCTAGAATTGGGAAGGGCCTAGAAGCCATTAAATCTACCCCTCCACACACGTTTTACAGATAAAGCCCAGGGAAGTGAAATGACTGGTCCAAAGCTTCATTCCCCTCCACGATGCTCTGATGACTCATCTCCGTAGGACATAGTCTACCATGCCATAAAAACCTCTTTAATCTACAAACTCCTTTTGCCCTTGGACTGCTTCTCTCTTTGGAAGTACCCTCACCCCTGAGGCCTCACCTTCCAATTGGCTGGTTCCTTTTTCCCCTATTTTCAGGAGACCCAGGCCAAAGATGGCTTTTAGTCTTCCTCAGACCACATGGCTGACTCAACTCCTCTGCTTGGGTACATTCCACTTCTCTTCTTCAGCTCCCTTTTAATATTATCTTCCCTATTAGAATGTAAGCTCCTTAAGGGAAGGGACTATCTTTCTTTCCTCTTGTATTTGTTTTCTCATTATTTAGCACAGTGTCTGGCAAATAAGAAGGTTTAATAAATGCTCGTTGATGACTGAAGGTTACATGGGTAATAAGCATCAGAGGTGAGATTTTAACCCAGGTCCTCAAACTCCAGAGTCCTTGCTCTTCCTCATGGACCCTGCTGCCTTTGTAATGAACAAGATGTGGGAGTAGAATAAACAGCTTAAAGAGAAAAGGATAAGCCCCCATGTTCACGATGGTACGAGCAAATAACATAGATGTGATAAATTCATTTTATCATTCCACTGTATTCATGGGTTCAGAGATGGGAGGAACCTTAGAGATTATCTAGTCCACGGGTTTTATCCTCTTTTGTTAACCTCTTAGAAGTTACCCTGTACTAGATCTTTGCTTAACCTCCTAGAAGTAGCTTGGTATTGCAATAGAGAGAGCTCTGGACCTAGAATCAGAAAGACCCAAGTTCAAATTCAGTCTCAGATACTTACTAGTTATGTGACCCCAGGAAAGTCATCTATCTTTGTCTACCTCAGTTTCCTCAACTGTAAAACAGGGATGATAACATCACCAACCTTCCAGGGTTATTGTGAGGATCAAATGAGACAATATTTGTAAAGCACTTAGCACAGTGCTTGACATACAGTAGGCACTTAATAAATGCTCATTCCCTTTACATTCTCCTTCCCTTTTATGCCTTGACCCCTTTGGCAGCCTGGTGACCCTTAGAGATTCCCTCTCAGAATAATGTTTTTAGTGCATATAATAAAATATATAGGATTACAAACAAAACCAATTATATTGAAATACAGATATTAAAAGAGCAAATTCAAGGACCCCAGGTTAAAAGCCCTTCACTAGTCCAATTTCCCCATTTTACAGAAGAGGGACCTGAAGCTCATAAGAGTAAGTTTCAGAATAGGGATTTGCAACCCAGATTCTCTGATTCTCTCCTGCACCATGTTCTTTCTGCCTGTTTCTCTGTAACCAGCAATTCTACAGCCAAGAAATATTTCCAGAATAAAAACACTCAGGCGGAGATCTATATTAGTGCTAAAATAAATAGCTCCTAAATGATGATGCCCCCATGCCTACAGCATTCAGATAAGCACAAAAAACAAAAACAAAATAAGTAGGAGCCAACCCGTCTGCAACAGTGCCATCTGCTGGCTGCCTGGTAATATAGCAAAGCTAAATGAGGATTTTCTTTTAAAAAGTGTCTCCGCTCTAGGAAAATATCAGATTTAAATGAAAGCCAAAATGGCCTTTTCTGAGTTATTCAAATTATTATGTTAGTCATATGACTTAGGCAGCTTTTTTTCGGGGGGAAGTCCACAATGGTGGTGGTGGTGGTGGTGGTGGTAGTGGGGTGTGTGTGTGTGTGTGTGTGTCTGTGTGTGTGTGTGTGTGTGTGTACTCTGTGTGTATGTGTGTTTTAGGGAGGGCATTTTACTGATTCTAGAGCATGTGAAAGTTCCACAGTTTAAGCTCTCTATTGATGAATTAAGCCATAGTTTCACAGTCTCTTACTAGGCTCAGTTTCATTCAGTTAACCACATTAAATCAGACTCCCACCAGGTTGCCTAATACATTCCATTCAACTCAAGTCAACTCAACTCAATCCATCAGAAAGCATTTATTAGGTGCCTATTATGGGCCAGGCATTGTATTAGGTGCCAGGGAAACAAAGATAAAAACGAAATATCCCTGCCTGTAAGGAGCTTATGTTCTTTCAGGAGATAAGTATACATTAAGTATACAAGTATAACCCAAGTCCCAAAGCCCATTGGTATGCCAGGGCATTAATCTCCACCAGTGAAGAGGGAGTCCCATAACAATGGGCTTTGGGACTTGAGATATATACAAAATTTATACAAAATAAATACAAGATGTGTGTGTGTGTATATGTGTGTGTGTGTATATGTGTGTGTGTGTGTGTGTGTGTGAAGACTAGGAAAGGCTTGAGGACAAGTGAGCCTGAGCTCTAGAAGGAGGTAGGATTCTAAGAGGAAGAGGTAAGGAGGAGGTATATTCCAGGCATTCAAGAGAGTCTGCAAAAGGGCCAGAAGAGGAAATGTGGCGTGAGGAGCAAGAATGCCAAGATGAGAAAGCATATGAACGAATATACAATGAGCCTAGAAAGGTAGGTTGGAGCCAGGTGGTGAGGAGCCTTAAATGCCAAACCAAGGAGTTTGTGTTTGATCCCAGAGGCAGAGCTTTCCTGAGTAGGGGAATAACATAGCTAGATTTACCCTTTAGGAATTTCACTATGGCACATGGAGAACTGAGAGGCATTCATCAAATACCTACTATGTACAAAAAAGGTACAGTGTTCAAAGAAGAGAAACAAAGACAAAAAATAGTCCCTGCCCTGAAGGCACTTAGATTAAACTTTGGAAAGTACAGTGGGTATAAAAATAAGTATAATGCCAAGTAATTTGAGGAGGGAGAGAACACTAACAGCTAGGGAGAAGGGATCACAAATGGCTTCATGGAAGAGGGAGTCCCTGAACTGAGCCTTGCAGAGAAGACAAGGATTCTGAGGGGTACTGATGAAGATGGATCTCATTCCAGGTAGGAGGGACACTTTGTTCAAATATCATTGAGCAGGAGATGGAATATCCAGTTTGGGAAACAAGCCCAGGTTGGCTAAAACACAGAGTTTGTAGAGAAGAATAGTATGAAACTGGGTTAGGAAGGGAGGTGGAAGCCAGATTACCTAGGGCTTTAAATGCTAGGCTAGGGAATTTTCATTATATACTAGAGACAATGGGGAGCCACTGAAGATTTTTGAGAAGAGGAGTGACATGGTCAGGCTTGTGCTTTGGAAGATTATTTTGGAAGGTACATGAAAAATGGACTAGAAAGGGGAGAGACTGGAAATGGGGAGACCAATAAGTACCATTATAATAGTTTAGTACTACTATGGTAGTACAAAAATAGTACCAATAAGTACCAATAGTCCAATAAGATCATTATAATAATTAACACCAGAGGGGATAAGAGCTTGGATTAGAGTGGTAGCATCATTACGAGTGGAGAGAAGCTATATCCCAGAGATTTTTTTCAAAAGGGAAGAGGACCTATTCATACAAAAATATTTATAGCAGCTCTTTTTGTAGTGGCCAAGAATTGGAAATTGAGGGAATGTCTATCAATTGGGTAACGGTTGAACAAGTTGTGGTATATGATTGCAGTGGAATATTTTTGAAGTAGAAGAAATGACAAGCAGAATGATTCAGAAAAAAAGCTGGAAAGACTTATATGAACTGACACAGACTGAAGTAAGCAGAACCAGGAGAACATTGCACACAGCAACAACAATATCATTCTATGAACAACTGTGAATGACTTAGCTATTCTCAGCAATACAATGATCTAAGACAATCTCAAAGGACTCATGATGAAAAATGCTATCTACTTCCAGAGAAAGAACTGATGATATCTGAATACGGACTGCAGCATACTATTTTTCACTTTCTTTCCTTCTTTCAATTTTTTTGGTTCATGTTTGCTTTAACAAAATGATTAATATGGAAATAGGTTTACATGGTTGCACAAGTATAACCTATATCAGGCAGCTTCCTATCTCAGGGAGGGTTGAGGGGAGGGAAGAAAGGATAGAATTTAGAAATCAAAACTTTAAAAAATCCAAATGTTAAAAATTGTTTTTCCTTGTACTTGGCTGGGGGAGGAATAAAATATCATTTTTTAAAAATAAATGGAGAGAAGTATATGATAAGAGAGATGCTGTGGAGGTGACGTTGACAAAATTTAGCCACTGATTAAATGCATTGGGGGAGAGGGAGAATGAAAAGGAAAAGATGACTCCAAGGCTATGAATCTGGGTGACTGGGAAGAGGAGAGTGGTAGCATCAAAAGAAATAAGGAATTTAGAGGAGGGGTGGGTTTAGGATCCAGAAATGATCTGTGCATTACTCTTTTCACCTCTGTGACACTACTCTCCATTGGTCGTGTTCACCCTTTGTCTGACCACTCTTCTTCAATTTCCTCTCCCGAATCATTATTCATCTCCCAGTTATAACTTGGATATACTCCCAAGGCTTTGCCCCGGGCTGTGTGTGTGTATGTGTGTATGTATGCATGTTTATAGATATATATTATGTATAGACCTATATGCGTATATGTGTATATACATATGTGTGTGTGTGTGTGTATATATATATATTCTGTTATTTCATGAGCTTCCGTAGCTTCAGTGATGCAGATGACCCCCAAATCTATGTACCCCATTTTAATCTTTCTTTCAAACACCCAAGGCCCAGCTGCTTATTAGATATTCTATACTTGAGTGTTCTATCAGCATCTCAAACTTAACAGATCCAAGATAGTACTCATTATCTTTCCTCCTAAAACCTGCTCCTCCTCCAAATTTCCCCGTTCCTGTTGAGGGTACTACCATCTTTCCATCATGTGGGTTTGCAAATCAGACTTGTTCTTGACTCTTGATTTCCCATCATTCTGTATGTACCAAGTCTTGGGGATTCTGTCTCCACAATATCTTTCATTCACATTCCTTTCCCTACTGAAATGATCTCTTCGTTGGTCTTTCTGCTTCCAGTCTCTCCCCTCTCCAATTCAATTTGACATTTGTCAAAGTAATTTTACTGACAAGAATCTGACCATGAAAGTCAGCCAATAAACATCTACTATGTACTAAATGTTATGCTAAACACCGGGGATCCAAAGAAAAGTAAAAGAACAGCTCCTGTCCTTAAGGAGCTCACAGGGGAGACGATACATAAACAAATTTTGTAGGAAAGGAAGGGAATAAGCATTTATTAAACACCTACTATATGCCAAGTATTGTGCTAAGTGCTTTACAAATATTACATAATTTAATTCTCACAATAACCTTTGGAAAGTAGGTGCTATTATTATCCCCATTTTATGTTGAGGAAACTGAGGCAGACAGCAGATAAATGTCTTGCCCAGGGTCATATAGCTAGTAAGTGTCTAATTCTGGACTTGAACTTATGTCTTCCTGACTCTAGGGTCTAAGTTCTATCCACTGTACCACCTAGCTGCCCAATTTACAAGATAAATTGGAAATCATCACCAGAGAAAAAGCAGTAAATTAAGGAAAATCAAAAAAGGCTTTCCAGCAGAAGGTAGGATTTTAGCTGGGACTACAAGGAAGCCAGGAAATCCTACAGTCAGGAGATGTAATGTCTTGTTCAAGGAACAGCAAGGAGGTCACTGTCATTGGATTGCAGAGTATGTAGAAGGCTGGGGATCTAACACCTGCTATGTGCCAGGCATTGTGCTAACTAGGTACTGGCAGTGCTAAATGAAATAGAAGCTTATCTTCTGTTAAAGGAGACAATAGGTATGTCTGTATATATGCATATATGTGTATACATATACACATGCACACATATACATATACATGCATGTGTACATATACGTATACAAACAGAGTAAATACAAAGTTATCCCAAATCACCTAAAGAGCCCTTGCAGCCTGAGTCTGTATCCATTCACTTTGTAACTTTTCAGGGATATACAACACACAATTATATCTTAAAGATAACCACCATCTTATCCTGGGAAATCCCTAGTGGATTAAAAAAAAATTAGGCCTCTTCCTAAAAAGTTAACACTCAGTATGAAACACAAATACATACACACACACGCACACAAACATGTGTGTGTGCATGTATTTGTGTTTATATATTGTGTTATATATATTGTGTTACATATATATAAATCAAATTTATATTATGATTATTCTTGTCTTACAATATAGAGGTGCCATACTGTATAAGGTTAGACTCTCAGGATACTTGACTTGAAAAGCAGACATCTGTGCATGGAAGGCAAAAGGGATTTGCAGATGCCTGTAATTGCTAATTACTCCCCAGGTGTGAAGAATTCAAGACCATTTCTTGATGCTGATGACTGCCTTTGCCAGGGCAGTGTTAGATCCGGCTACACAATTGTGTAGAGAATAGTATATGGAGCAGGTGGAGAGTGAAGAATGGTCAGAGAATTAATATTGTGGTTGGAATAATTGAATTAAAGCAAAGAGCAGTAACGTGTATCAGGAGCTAAGAGAGAAATTGAATGATTATTAGTCAGGACTGGTATTTTAGGGCATGTACAGGTATGGACCCCTGACAGTTTGTGAGTTAATCTTTGTGCAGACTCCCGGAGGATTAAGCTTAACTTGATATGTAGGAGCATGGAGAGAGTAGATATTGGCGCTATTGGAGGCTGGCACATTCTTCCACTGGTTGTTAAAGCATTAAGATGGTGTGTGGCTCAGTCACAGTGCCCTCCCATGAAAAAATATCAGTATTTGGAGAAAAATGAAGAGAAACTCCTAATCCATGAGGTATATGGAAGGCACAACTCCAAATGCCCCTGAAAGTACACAGGGAGACTAAAGTAGACATGGGTCTTAGAGGGTGATTGAGAGCAGAGAACATGTGTTACTGAGTCGCCCTTTTTGGAGGGAGTACATGTGATGATGTCAAACAATTATACAGGATCACATCACTGAAAATGGAGGACAGACTCACTGATCTACATCAAAAAGATTTGGGGATAATTTTCATTAAAGCAGCCTTTCATTTAAAGAAAAGGACTCATCTCTGTTGGAGGTATTCAGTTGCAACAAGAGGCTTTTTCTGAAATCTTTGCTTTGCTATTGAGAATTATGATGATGATGATGATGATGATGGTGGTGGTGGTGATGGTGATGATAGCTCACATGTATATAGCACCTTATAGGCAATAAAATACTTTCTACATAGTGTCTAATTTGATCTTCACAAATAAGCCCATAAGGTAGGTAGAGTATTATTCTCATTTTATAGATGAGGACAAGTAGGATGCAAAGAGATTGTGTGATTTCCCTGAGATCACATAACTAGTAGGTGACTAGAACACATGAAGGTTTGATTTAGTGTAGTGGATACAGGGCCAGCTTTGGAGTCAGGAAGATGTGGATGTATTACCACAAGCAATTCACCTAATCTTTGAGTGGCCACAAAAGTTGCAGATGAGAGCAAGGAGACAAACATTTATGTGCCTGGCACTTAAAAAATATTGTCTCATTTGATGTTGACTTACTAATCCACATTGATTGAAGAAATTTCTATACAATGAGAGTTCCTCACATTAATGAAATCTCAAATTTAGACACTACCACCCCTCAAAAAAAGTCCCAAAAATACTATTGTAAGGACCTGGTAGTAAAATGAAGAGGCAGAGGGAAAGAATGCTTAAAAATACTAATAGGTATTATAGAAAAGGACAGCGACTTCCATTTAGCTAAGATGATTTCAATAGTAACAGCCAAATAATGTGACAGAATTTTTCAATTGACTCATTAGTTTATCTCTATATGATACCAGAACTGTTAGTTAAAAAGTGCAAAGTTTAGGGTTCCGCTTCTGGGAGACAAGAAAGCAGAGTTAGAAGTAAGTCACTCTCACCCTCCCTTATTAATCTCTGAAAGCCCAGAAAATATTGCCCCAGGAAAAACTGTGGAACAGCTGAACCAGCAGAAAGATGGGGTGCAGCAATCCTGTAGCCCAGGAAGCTGGAGGGATTAACGGGAAAGGCCCCTCTTGCCCTGGGAGAGGGGGAGCAGTACAGAACGGGAGACATCCCAGCAAGCTACTGGAAAGCCCCACCTCAACATAGCAGGGGGAGATCCTGAACCCCAGGTGGTGGAGCAGCAAGCACCAACACCAGGACCCCCAAGTGCCTCAGTAGGGCAGGGCAACCAGTGGAAATCAGCTCATAAAACCACCATGTGCCACAGTGTTCTAAGGCACCTAAGTCTCCCAGTGCCTCAGCAAAACTCTGGGAAGCACAGCTCCAAGGGAGAAAGCCCCAGGCAGAGAAACATCAATCTTCAAGGAGCTAAAGAAAGTGAAAGGAAAGGCCAGGGGTGAGCAGGCAACTTCATGGGGCCAGACTACCCAATCCAGTGTTGCTGATTCCAGCCCAACACCAGGTAAACTGTCAGAACCCTACAGCCTCCAACTGTTAGCATTGGAGGCCCCAGTACATAAAGCCCATGACCAGGCCCCAGGCTCCCAATACAAGAAGCTCCCCAGCAGGAGAGCTCAATCTTTTTAAAGGCCAGGAAATAAGCAAACACCATGAGTAAAAAGAAGCATTCCATAGATTCTTATTATGGGAAGACTGAAGATCAAGGCAAAAATTTTGAAGAGGACAGCATTGTCAACAAACCCACATCTGGAACCTCAAAAGGGAATATGAACTGGACTGAAGTCCAAAAAGCCTTCTTGGATGAGCTCAAGAAGGATTTTAAAAGTCAAATAAGAGAGGCAGAGGAAAAGTTGGGAAAAGAAAAGAGAGGTATGCAAGACAGAGTCAATAGCTTGGAAAAGGAAGGACAAAAATTTAACTGAAGAAAACAACTCCTTAAAACGCAGAATTTGCCAAACAGAAAAGGAGACACAAAAACTCACTGAGGAGAAGAATTCCTTAAAAAATAAAATGGGCCAAAAGTGCAAAGTTTAGTCAATTCAACTAACTGATATGGGAAATAATGTGGGAAAGGAAAGGGACTAGGAAAGAAGCTTGACTGAAGTCATCTGAATCTTTGTGAATCTAGTCAACACCTGGTTTATTCTTATTTACAGACATGACTTTAGGTAAAGTAGCCACTCAGTATAGTAGACCTGTCTGTAAATGTACACGGGTTAGAAAGATAAGTTCATTTGGGAAAAACAAAAACAAACAAAAAAACAAACAAAAAAACCATGATACCTTCCTTCCCACTTTGCATCAAAATAAGGTGTATCCTAGCATTTAACATGGGAAGCAGTCAAGATACACACACACACACACACACACACACACACACTACCATTCTTCATAACGTGCTCAACAGTAATTGAAGTAAAAGCATTTTTTTACCATTTTACTAAATCTAGCAATTTATTTTTTTATTTCTATTCTGCATTTTTGTAATATTATGACAGATAAAGAACCACTTAACTTTTCTTTCCAGCTAATTTCTTTTCTTTCTTTCTTTCTGTCTGTCTGTCTGTCTTTCTTTCTGTCTTTCTTTCTTTTTCTATCTTGCCCAGGCAGGAACAGCAGCTTCTCATGGGGCTGATCCCACTACTGACTGACACGGGAGATTTGACCTGCTCTGTTTCTGACCTTGGTTAGTTTGTCCCTCCTTAGGCAGCCTGATGGCCCCTCTGCTTGCCATATTAGTGCTAGATTTAATGTAGATACCCAATTTGCCTTGGTTTTACTGCAGCTCAGAACTTCCAAGTTCAAGGGCTCCACTAGCCTCAGCCTATTCCAGTAGCAAGTATTACAAGTATGCACCAACATGACCAGCTCCAGTTAATTTCTAATCCTAGACACTATCACTGTACACTTCCTCTAGGAGATGGAGCTATTCTTTTTGTAAGACTGCACAGATCTCTGCCCCCAAATCTGAGATCTCCATTCTTAAAACCTACCTTTAAGGAAATGTTAAACCTATTGCACAAGGCTATTTGAAACTATATTCTTGCATTGTAATTGTTCTTAGATTCTTTCTCATAATTATTAACAAAAGCAGCATTATAAATTAACAAAAGCTCTTTTAACAGATGCCTGAGTGTGTTTAATTGTTCCCCTCTAAAGAGTCAAGGGAAAGATATTTCTATTTTTACCCAACCTTTGGGAATTTCCACTGTCAGTCAGTTTAAAGTCTGTGGGAGGCTGACAGTGCAAATTAACAGCTGGCTAGAAAGAGGAAAGGTATTATTATGATTAAATCCAACCACACAGGGGAGTGAAGTCTCAGCCAAACTCATTGGATTAGAGCAGCAGTCTTTTACCGAGAGTGACTGTCCCAGGGTAACTGGAGTGTCTGGTAATCTCATCCCTTAAGATTTAACTTTCCCTCCTAGTGCCTAATCTCTCATTTCCTTTGTTGAGAAAGCAAAAGAATATATATCGTTTGCAAAAACTATGGCATGAAGCCCAGAAACTGTGACATGAATATATCACAGAATAATATTTTTTGCACAGGGTTATAAATATCTTGTCACCTCTAGCATATATTTAATAGAGACAGTCTGTATCTTATATGATAAGAGTAGTACAACAATCACAGATACAGTAAAAAATGGATGACTATATACTCTCACAGAATTAAGTTACTATGCACAAGTTAAAGGGGCATAAATGAATTTGTCTTGGCACTCAAGAAGTTACTTCCATAAACATCCCTGAGTATAAACTAGACAACAAAGTACTCTCATAAATGATTCAATTTAATGACTACAACAACAGCCACAAATATGGAGAAAGATAGCATCATTTAATGAAAATGGGATTCTTTCAAAGTTTGCTATCACAGCTAGCCTGCATTAGTGAGAATTCCAAAATATAGAGCTCTGTGGTGCTCATAACCCAATCCCTATGGAATTCGGAAAGCAATTAGCTCATTGTGTCAAAAGTGGGTACCTTGATCTCTAAGCCAACTAAAGCAGAGGACACAGCCTTAAATAGGGTGAGGTGAATGGAGCTTTGTCCTAGGGTTTGGGGATGCTGCTAACATTTCTGTTTCTTTCAAAACTTGGAAACAACAGAGTTTTTAGCACCTAGGGAACAATAATACTTTGCTGAAGTAAGAAGCTACTAGATGGTCCACTTTCCTTCCTGTTCTGCTTCTTCCTCCCTGCCACACCTCTCCCTCTCCCTCCATAGCCTCCCCAGCCTTGCCCTGGGGCCTGGCCATTATGCTGTTCTAGGATCAAGGTGTCCCAGGACAGTTACCACCATCAACCTGGCTCATATTTGTCCCAGAACTGTAATGCAGCATTTACTGAAAGGTGATTAATGGAATGTGAATAGGGGTCCCATCAGAAAGAAGGTAGTGAAAAGGACATATTATGTGTGTCAATTTTTTATGTAAAAATGGTATTAATTGCCTTTACTATGTTCCAAAATTCCCCCAGCTCTCTCACGGTATTTTTCTCATCTGTAGAATGAAATTGTTGGCCTCTACTGTTGGCTTCTAAAGTCCCTTCAAATTCTAAGTCTAAAATGGTACAATCCTATTCCATGTTTTCAAGATACCCTCTATCAATTAACTAGCATTTATTAAGCATTTACCCATGTGCCAAGAGTGGAAATGGGCTGTAAGGACATTAAGACAAAAGTGAAGCGCTTCTGGCACTTGAGAAACAGTCTCACATTCCTGAGTTACATTCTAACAGGAGAGACAAACATGTCCACATAGAGATATATACACAAAACAAATATAAGATATGTGGGTGGGGGAAGAAAGGCACTAATAGCTGGGAGGATGGAGAGAGGCTTAATGTGGAAGGAGGAACTGGAACTAAGAATTGAAAGAAACCCAGGATTCTCAAAGAATCCAGAATCTGAGGGTTCTCTCGACCAATCCCAAGCTCCCAGAGTATAACATGTCATTTGGAGAGGTTGTTCTACAGAAATATTGCCTTCTAGTATTTGAGGAGTTATCTATTGGCAGACACTTACCTCGTCAGTGAACCCTATAATCTTAAAGCAGTGCTGAATTTCTTCAAATTGTTTTCCATATGACTCTTTAGCAATAATATCTTCCATCACCCTTCCTGTCTCATTATCTATGTACCTAAATGAAAAGGAATGTTACCACACAGTACTAGCTTTTGTCTAAAAAGTTGCACCCCGAATGCCATGCATGCCTCAACCCATTTTCTCACAGGTGCATTTGTCTAAGAGACTATAACTACCAAGTGGAACTAATTATGCATGTAGACGGATAACGTGGTTACAAATGAAAATTTAATCCCTCCATAGGAAATCCAGGCAGTGACTACAGTCATTGCCATGTAAAACTACTTTTGGGGGGTAACTTTTAACAAGGGAATATTGGATTAAACACCTATTACTAGTCTCAGCTAAATAGACTGTGTAGCTTCAGTCAAGAAAGCATTCACTCAGCATGTCAGTGTTTGCTCATTGCTAATTACATATTTATTTAAATAGAAGAATCACCATATAGTTACCTAGGAGGCTTTTTCTCTGGCAGACTGTACTCAGAAATTTTCTTTTGGTGATAAAGACCAGCATAAATATAGTAAAAAATATGAAAATTTTTCTCTCCTCTGGAAAAAAAATGGAATATTGTTAAAGTGATATCCAAGAACTCTTTTCAAAGCATAATATTTCTGGATTTGCACATTGGTTCCCTATCCAAGGAGGTGAAATCCAGGACTGTGACCCTACCAAGTTAAACTTATCCTCAGCAGAACCTACCAAGCTCTGCCTGTCCTCATTTCTACTAAGGTCACCAGTCTAAAGTACTACAGTCTTGGGTCAACCTACTTTCTTTCAAAACGTTTCTGGTCTCAAGAAGACAAGGGTATTTCCCTCTTGGGACTGCCAGGTCTACCTCTTTGGCTCCTGGTTTTTAAAAATGGCCTCACATAGTCATTTTCCTTACAAAGTGGCTAGCTCTTAATCTAGAAAATCCTATCTGCCAGTATCTCTTTCTTCCTAGTCCTATTCTGTTCCTGTTCTTTCCTTCCAGGTACATTCTATTCTTCCTTTTGTTTAGAAGTTAGTTGAGTGGACTTTGATGTCTGAATCCCCCTTCCATGTGCTACACTCACCATCCTGGCATCAGCTATTATGGGTGTCTTCCAGACAGGCAGTATGGTATGGTAGAATGAAGGCTAGAGCTGGAGCCAGAAGACATTTGTGTGAATCCCTACACTGCCACTAACTCTCTGTTGGACGTTAGGCATATCACTATGCCACTCTGGTCTATTTCCTCATCTATGAAAGGAGAGGGTGGGACTAAATGACCTTTAAAAGGCAGAGTTCTTTTTTTTTATATGTCATAGATCTCTCTGGCAGTTTGGTGAAGGCTAAGGATTTTCCCTCAAAAATAATGTTTTTAAATGCATAAAACAAAATACATCAGATTACAAAAGAAACCAAAGATTAATGAATATAATAATGGGCATTTTTTTCCTGTTCAAGTCCATAGACATACTATAATGTATCTATGGCCCCAGGTTAAGAACCCCTGCTCTGAGGTTTCTTATGGCTCTAAATCTATGTGCTTTTCACTTTTTCTTCTTCTATTTTTCTAAATTCAAAGTTCCTTACTTCATGCTGCTTTCCTCATGATACTTTTGGTTCAGAGTCCTGACTGCCTCCAATGGAAAAATCTCTGATTTAGAGTCATAAGATCTTGGTTCAAATTTCAGTTTTGGAAATTTTACCTGTGTGACTTTGGGCAAAAATAATGACTCTCATTTATAAAGTACTTTAAAGTTTGCAGAGCATTCTACCAACATCACTCTGTTGTGAACCACATTAACAGCCCTATAAACTAGATGCTAGAGCATCATCCCCATTTTACACTTGAGGAAATTGGCTTCCAGAGTTAAATAGCTTTTCCATGGCATCTCATCACTACATTTTGTTTTGGAAAATATTTTTAAATAAATATGTGACATTTATATTAACAAATATCAATAATATTAATAGATGTAACCAACATAAACAAAAGCTTTTTAAAAAAATTTAAAGTATAAAGGGACACTCAAACTTTTAATTAATTAATTAATTAATTTGCTTTTTGGTGAGGCAATCGGGGTTAAGTGACTTGCCCAGGGTCACATAGCTAGTTAGTGTCAAGTGTCTGAGGCCACATTTGAACTCAGGTCCTCCTGACTCCAAGGCCAGAGCTATATCCACTGCGCCATCTAGCTTCCCCATATTCAATTATTTTTAAGAGCGCAAAGTGGAACAGACCAAAAAATTCGAGAAACATTGAACTATGTCATTTTCCTTCTTTGTGGTGCTCAATTTATTTATTTACAAAATAAGGACAGAGGATTGAAGTGATCTCCAAGGTCCCTTCTGGCTAAATATATCATTCTACAGCCCGTTTTTTATTATGAAACCTTGATCCTTGCTCAGGAGCCTCAATAACACCAGTCAATCCTGGCCCGGGTTTCTTTAGGTCATTAGAGCAGAATCAGTTCTGTGCTTTACATATATACCTTCAGAGACATAACAATTCCCACCAGTTTGAGTCTATTTTTAAAAATATTAAAAATGTATCACAATCATATATGCAAGCAGAAAGCTGGGGCTCTCCTTTTGTCTAAGGTGAATCCCCAAGTTTTCCTATTGCCTTGGATGGCAGAGGAAGAGAAGTACCTGGCAGGACTACCAGGGGCAGTGAACCTAGAATGCACTACATGAGGAATACTAAAGAGGCATACTTATACGCTATTGCGCCTTACTGCCTTTTTGTTTCATTGTCATGGTGTTCTCTGCTCCTGGGGAGAACTCTTTATGCATGATGTAAGCAGATGATTTACAGAATATAAAGTGGAGATTGAAGTTTTTAGAAGAAAGCTGGCAGCATTGGTGAATGAGTTAATCCAGGGTGAATTTTGTTGACAAAATAGGAATGTAAAGTTTAATGGTTTTGATTACTATATACATGGCTGTGCTAATCTACTAGACAAGATCCACTTGGGAATACAGCTTTGTATGTTGCTCTGGACAAATGTTGGACAAAGAAGTGCTACTGGTCTCTAGCCCAGGAAAGAAAACTACTGACTGCTCTTCTCTAACCACAGAGGCTGTAATATGTGTGATAATGGAACCATTTTTAAAAAATTGTAGTTTATGTTCATATTCAATTGTACAAGAGAACTTTGTTTTTGCCAGTCTTCTTCTACCAACACAAATCACAACCTTTCTATAACTTGTAATCCTAATTTGGGAGTTAAATAAGAGAAGTTAAGTGACTTGTCAATGGTCACACAGCTAGCATATGTGCCAGGAGGGATCTGAACCCAAGTCTGACTGACTTCCAATCCAGCATTGTATCCATTATATAATGCTTATATAATTTTATATAAATAAGGATTTAAAAAGATTAAACATTGCACCTACACAGCTTGTTTTATAACTCTGGACTTTTCCAAGAGGTATTCAGAAATTTTTGCCCCCATTACAGCTCCCGTTGGTGTGAACATCATTTCCAGATACTTCCCGAAACGACTCGAGTTGTCATTGATGGCAGTACAAGCATTGCCAAATGCTTCCACTAAGGGGTTCACCTGGAGTATTTTCTCTCTCAGAGCCCGGTTGTTGGCCTATACACAACAGAGAAAGGGCGTGAAGAACTTCCAAAATGAATACACTTGCTATGTTCACCCACAGCACCTGTCCTCTTAAATTCTCCTTATGATGCGGGAAGGAGGGCTCCAAATGTGTTCGCAGCAGCTAGTGGTAGAGAATGACTTTCAAGACAAGGATCCTCAAGCAGAAAGCACTGTCTTCCATAGAATTGAAGGGCTGGGAGGCAGTCACACCTTAAACAATCCCAACAGATGAAAGACATAGAACACCGGGGAAAACCTTCCTTAGTAATCTAGTGTTTAATAAACCCTTTACCATTAGGACATTCTTCCTCAGATTTAACCTAAACTCCCACTGTGGCAGGGAAGAGAAGTACCTGGCAAGACTACCAGGGGCAGTGGACCTACAATGCATTACGTGAGGAACACTACAGAAGCGTATTCATACTTCTCTTGGGTCTGCGGCTGGCTATATATTATATTAAGCCTTCAGCTATCTGAAGACCGTTGTTTTTAAGGACACTTTTCACCATCTTGAATCCACGCTGAAAAATTCCTATTCCTTCAATATCCCCCCAAATACTTTATTTTTCCATCATTTAAGTCATCCCTGGGACATTACCCCTAAAACTCTCCTGATACTTTTGCCACTTTTACTTCCTGATGTTATTGTTTAAAATTTGAAAAATTTAATTGCATATAATGAAGCTCATGTGGCCTGTTTTTTTCTACTACGTGGGAGAAGGTGGCATGTCATTAGCCAAAGGGGATACATTAACAGAAGAATCAATCAACAAAGTTTTTTTTTGCATGAGTAAGAATAAGTATTGTGCATTTTTTTCTTTACAAAATACTTGATCGGCAATACATTCTTATCACTGTGTTACATGGTTCATTAAATACCTTTCCCAGGAAGGTCAAATGCTGGACAATCAGATGGGCACTTTCTGTCTTCCCAGAACCACTCTCTCCACTGATGATAATGCACTGATACAGTAAACAGAAGGTCAAGTAGAAAACTCAGAATATAATCAACAAAAGCGGATGTTCAGCTATGATTTTTGTATAGAATCAAGTCAGCATTATTTGATAAATAGCACACATCTATTTTTGTTAATCCATTATGCAAATCATAATTCCAAAAACTCTAAATGACAAAAAAAATTCAAAGCAGAGGAAAACTATAAGAGTAGAAAGACATTTCAAGGACAAGGAGTTAAATAGGCTCAGTTGAGTAAAGAGATGCTTTAGAGAAGAGGTGTTAAACATGCAATCAGCCAATGCAGGCAGAACTGGATTAAAATGTAAATGGGAAATATTTAACAAAATAAATTAAAATATAATGGAATGTAGATAATGTTAATATAAGGTTTTCTAAGACAATATGTTACCCACAGGAATCTTTATGTAATAATAATTCTTATTATAATAACTAACATTTATATAGTACTTACTATGTGCCAGGCACTGTGCTAAGTACTTTATAATTATTAATCTCATTTGATTCTCACAAAAATCCTGGGAGGTAGGTGCTGTTCTCTCTTTTAAAAAATTCAGGGATACAAAGTTTCAAAAAGAAATGTTAAAAGTAGTTTTCACATGAAGCTGGGAAATAAGATTATATAGGCAATGGGGTATAGAAATCTATCCTACTCTATAAGAAAATAGAAGGGGAAGGGGATAAGAGAAGGGGAGGGAGATAGAAGGGAGGGAAGATTAGGGAAAGAGGTATTCAGAATGCATGCCATCTTAGGGTGGGGGAGGGATAGGATGGGGAGAAAATTTGGAACTCAAAATCTTGTGGAAGTGAATGTTGAAAACTAAGAAATTAATAAATAATAAAATTAAAAAACACTTAAAAAGATTAATTCCACTTTTCATCTGAATGCTGTGAAATTATGATTTTAAACTATCACTATTAGAGACATTTGTCATTATGATTAAAATAAACTATCAAGCAAAAAAAAAAATTCAGGTTCACATCACATTTTAATTCCACAGCTTCAGTCCCCATTTTACAGATGAGGAAACTGCGAAAAACAAGGGTTAAGTGACTTGCCCAGGGTCCCACAGCTAGTAAGTGTCTAAGACTGGATTTGAACTTGTGTCTTCTTGATTCCAAACCCAGTGCTGTATGCACTGTGCTGCCTAGCTGCCCAGTTTAGTTATCCCCATTTCTCTTCAAACTGGACATTACTACTCTAGAAGATTAAGGAAATGGATCAATCTCTACTAAGAATACGATTTTACATCCTTGGACAATCTCTCCACTTAGAAATTCTCACCACCCTTTCCACTTTGAAATCTCTGAGAGTTCCACATGTGGTAAGAAACTTGGCCAAGGATGCCTTGCTGTCTCTAAAACTAACTGAACGCAGTTCTTGCACAGTGTAGTTTCCCTGGACACAGCCTCATCCTGCTGTTCAACAAAGCCGAAAATCTTAGCTAGCTATCCTTTAGTCTGACCTCAAACGCAGGGGAAATTATTCTCTCCTTTAAAAAAAAAAGTGCAGGAATCCATCACATTCTAATGTCACAGCTTCAAACTCAGCTCTCAGGGCAAAGGAAAGTAAAGTCAAGGGTGGTCAGAGGTTGACTTTTTTACAGCTGTAACGTTGAATGCATCACAACTGTAAATGGAAAGCCCATAAAATTAAAATAGATGGTCTGTCTGTTCTTAACCAGCCAATAGTTGGAAGGTTAATACAGCACTTTCACAATTCCATAATCATATATCAACATCCACGTTAACAGGAGTGGTCACTGTTAACCGTGTAAGGAAAAAAAAGAAAAGCCCCATCATAACAATCCTAAGATTTTAAAAAGAAATAATTCAGTTTATATGGTGGTACAATATATTCTTATTTCAATCATCATTATATAATTGGATTTGTGTTGCTCTATGTCCCCATTATATTCCTATTAGACATGTCCTTACTATGCTGTGCTAAGGCAAATGAATGTTCTTTGTGTTAATGCTTCATATTTCCTAGGAAGTGTTTTCATGTTCTCTGCTCCTATGACCTCTCCAGGACTGCTGGATTTGATTGGGTGACAGTTTAGTTTGCTGTGTTCTGTCAGTAACTGGGATGGAAGGCTCTCTGAACAATGGGCAAGTGGCAAAGCGAATGCTGAATAGAAAGAAGCAGGGCAGAACAATGTGTTCCTGCTGACAGTGCTAGGAATAAGGATGTATGAAGTCTTACCTGGTCTTTGCTGAAAGTTACCATGCCTTGGTATGCAGCATCTGCAGAGGCAAATATGTGGGGGGGATTTGAGGACCGTTTCACACCATGATACAGTTTGGAAAACTGCAGAAAGGAAAAAGTATGTTATAAAGAGGAATGAACACTAACCCTTAGAGTCAGAGGGCATGGGTTCAAATCTTGCCTCTGAAACTGCCTATGTGACCTTGGGCAAATCACTTAACCTCCTAAGCCTCAATTTTCTCATCTGTAAAATCTGTAGATCTCATTCTTACTAAATCTATAATTCTCTATGACAATGCATCTTTACCCAAATCTTGAAATTTAATAACCTACAACATGATGCCCAAGGCAGCTAGGTGGCACAGGGGACACAGTGCTGGCCTTACAGTCATGAAGACCTGAGTTCAAATCCTGACAGATATTTTCTAGCTGTGTGAGCAATTCACTTAACCTCTATTTGCCTCAGTTTTTTTAACTGTAAAATGGGAATTATAATATAATATAATAATATATTATAATTATAATAACATCTACCTCCTAGGCTTATTGTCAGGATCAAATGAGATTACATTTGTAAAGATTACATTTGTACATTAGCACAGTTCCCTACACATAGTAGGTGCTTAATAAATACTCTCCCCCTGATTGCATAGCCAGACCTTAGGAGTCTATGTCAGTTTGGTGGAAGGCCTCCACTCCCTAGTTGAGAGGCTCAGGGATGTGTGCCTGGCCTTGCACTGTCCTTTGTCAAAGGCTTTTTTTTTCTAATCATGTGGTTTGGGATGTTTCATTTTTTTAAATATCATTAATTATGTTGATTGTTTTCCTAGTGTTAACCCAGCCTTGCAACCATGGCACAAATCCCCCTTAGTCATAAGGAACGATTTTCGGATTAGTCCCTGTAATCCATAAGACATAATTTTGTTTAAAATTTTTGAGCAAATATTCATTAATGAAAAAAACACTTTTTCCCTTAACCTCTCCCACATTTGGAAAAGATCTAAAGTCATTTATTAAAATATCTGTTTTAAAAGTCACCATGACTCCTAACATGCAGAGATCCAGTTTGAGAGGCAACAGCTACAAAGGAGTGATACAGACCTTGAGGTGTGTCTTACCCGTGGGGAATATATGCTGAGATTTTGAAAGGGGTTTAGGGCTATTAAGATGTCTCCAACGTATGTATAAATCTGTAAGTCTGCATAACGTTTTTGCAGCTGGTGAATAATTGTATCCTGAAAAGAATAAGATATTTTAAGTGTAAAATTAAGTATTTTGTTTTCTGGTGAAGACAGAGTCTATGAGAAGTATTGAACTTATTTTTATAATTCTACAATTCTCTTATTCTGCTACTCAAAAACAAGTGTATTGTTTCCCCCCAAACACTTATCGGAATATATGTTGTCATTGCCCCAGAATGTAGGTTGCTTGAGGTCAGGTAATTTTTTTTGTCTATTTATGCTCGGTGCCTAGCATACAATCTTGCACACCAGAGTAGGCTCTAAATAAATGCTTGATTTATTGAATTGGATTATTGACATGAACAATATTTTTTCTCAAAGATAAAGTTGCCAAATTAAATCCAAAAGTTATTTCTTTATTATAGACATTCACTAAAAAAAAAAGAAAAGAAGAATGAATTTGAAAGGCTTTCATATGCTTTGGACTGCATAACAGATTCTGAAATAACCAGGGAAGTTTCTTTTTTTTTTCCTTTCTCTTCCTTCTTTCCTTCCCTTTCCTTTTTTCTAACTTGCTGTGCCTGATTAAAACTTTCCACTTAGAATTTTATTTAATAGGAAATTCCTGTTGATTAAGCACACACAAAGGAGGACTTTATTTCATGTTGCATTCTGCTTCAAATTTATGTTGTGGGGATGGAGAATTCAAACACTTCTTTATCATACTTCAGTGATTTAGGCATTAGAGTTAAGGTTCCCCAGAGCTAGAAGACACAGGTCTCTTGCAATTAACAGCTCTATTAAACATGCATATTTTACAGAGGGTTTATCACAGTTTTCATTCTAGAATTCAAGCTATGCTAAGCTTAATTTTCCCCTAAACATATGATTCTTCTTTAAGAGGAGGAAATAACAATCTTGATTTTCAGGGATAAGTTGAAAATTTTATAACAGAAAATAATTTCAGTGGATGTCATCCATCATTCAGGCCTACAACAAAATGGGATTTATTGAAACCACTTTTTTCTTTATCACTCCATAGAATATAAATGAATGCATAATATAAGATCATAATCGCAGTGCCTACTTATTCCCTCAGCTTCATGCCAAGGCTACAAACAATTAACTTTGATGTGACTTTAGTAGAAGGAAGGCTTCAATAGGAATGAAAAATGAATTCATAAGAAATCATGTCAACAAGCATGAGAATTCCCTCTCTCAGGGCACCATACCTCATCTAGAACTTCCAGGTTGACCAAATCATCATCCAGGGAACATTCTTCCGGAGCTTCCACATGATAAGTTCTTCTAGTATACATGGTTTCGTGCCTGTGAATTCGCGGCAAAGCATCAGTGTTTATACTATAAACTAGATGTCTCACAAGAAGAAAGCATTCCTTCCAGAAGGCAGACACAGTGACCAAATGTCTTATCTTAATGTACTCCGAGAGAAGGGCTTTGTTAAAGCAGTGGACACTAACGCTGCCAGTCTGTAGCCAAACTGCACCTCACTCACGGTATTCTCCACCTTCCATCACTGTGCCTTTATACAGGTCATTCACCATGCAGGCATTGCACTTCTGCCTGCCCGTCACCTCAGGAAGTCCTTCTTCTTTCTTTAAGATACAATTCAGACACCATTTTCTACAAGAAGCCTTTCCTGATTTCCCTCAACTGCTGATGATCTCTCTCTCATGGAGCTTGGACTTAAATACTCTGTGTGTGTGTACATATGTATGTAGGTAGGTAGGTAGGTGTATATTTAGGTAGTGCATATCTTTCTATGTATTTGTCTCCCCCATTAGAGGGATGAAGGGATAGGTAGATGGATGGATGGAGAGAGAGAGAGAGAGAGAGAGAGAGAGAGAGAGAGAGAGAGAGAGAGAGAGAGAGAGAGAGAGAGAGAGAGAAAAGCAGACAAACTTAATTCAATGGGCTGCTCGTTCAAGTGCATGCTTAATTCTGGGCAATATGCATTGTTCATCCATTTTGTTTTTCCACTATAGACATAAGAAATGACTAAATAACTAAGGATCTCATTGAGGAGCCCCTGGAGAGTTCTTAAGCTCAGTACAACCCACAAAACATTATCCTGAAAAGGAGTATTTCTCCAAAGCATTTTACCATTTTGTAAGCTTTAAAGCACCACTTCCAGAGCTGTTGTGGGCATCAAGAAGAATAATGCCAGCTGGAAACATTACTATTATAATAAATATGGAAATAGCTCACCTTTTTTTGTAGGGGGAGGAGGGGTCTGGCTGGGGACTCTGCAAAGGGCAGTTAGGTGGCACAGTGGATAGAGGACTGCTGGGCCTGGAGTCAGGAAGACCTGAGTTCCAATCTGACCTCAGACACTAGCCAGCTGTATGACCCTGGACAAGTCACTTAACCCTGTTTGCCTCAGTTTCCTTATCTGTAAAATGGAGAAAGAAATGACGAACCACTCCAGTATCTTTGCCAGGAAAACTCCAAAGAGGGTCACAAGGAGTCAGACACGACTGAAATGAATGAACAACCATAATGAATATAATCCATGATACACACTAACCATATATTCCATATTTATGTGTTCCTGTCTACTGCCTCACTTGATGTTAATTTTTAGTGGATCATTGGACAAAGGTATCTCTTTTGCTACTGAAGAAACTTATATGAGTTTAACATATGTATAAGAGATGTTTGTTTAGGTGAGCCTTTAAGGCTACAGTTTATTCTGCTGAATCAATTGCTGTTTGGTGCGCTTTGGAGGTTTGGGAGAAATCAACGAACAAGAGATTATAGGAGGTTCGTATATTTGAATCATCACTCCAACAGTGATGTGACTGGGAAGGTGATAATCTGATTTAGAAAAGTCTTCTCCAAAAGACCCCCTGTTCTCCTTCAATGTTTTCATCAGAAACAGCCTTGATGTGTGGTCAGACTATTCTCATAAAGATTTTATAGTGACAAGAAAGCAGGTGTGTAATTCAGTAGTTCCTATCTTTTTGGTGATATTTTAGAGGTAATAAAATGATATTTTCCATTTTTTAATCTTCCACTCTTAGATATTTTGAAAATTGGTAAATAGATCCATGGAATTATGGGATTTAGAATTTAAAGGGACCTTTGAGATCAAGTCCAACTCCGTAACATTACAGATGAGAAAACTGAGATCTACTTTGTACAAAGCAATGTTCATTTTATTTGGTATTTATATTCAGAATATTTAAAAATAAATTTAAAAATTACATTGCTGCCAACATGAATTTGTTTTTTACATATTTGATCAGATGTCCCAGCTCTTTCCAACTTAATCTACTTTAGTGAAATTAATACTTTTTTTTTTGATGAGGCGATTGGGGTTAAGTGACTTGCCCAGGGTCACACAGCTTACAAGTGTTAAGTGTCTGAGGCTGGATTTGAACTCAGGTCTTCCTGACTCCAAGGCCAGACCTCTATTTACTACACCACCTCACTGCCCCAAAATTAATACTTCTTAATTTAGTTTTTTGGGTACTGAAGTAGTAAAATTCAAAGGATGGTTCCATTATTATTGCTAATGAGAATACTATATATCACTACAAAATAGTAATAGATTTGATCCATTTAATGACTATTTGTAATACCTCCAGCTTCATCTGCAAATGTTCTTAGGATGATCTAACTTATCTTGTCTTATACCAAGTCTTCTAGAATTCCATATTCCCCTCCACTGATGCTGTGAGAAAACATTGTTTGGAATCTTCAGTTTTCTTTCTTTTTAACATTTTGCGAATGTCGTCTAAATCAGTGCTGTTCTTGTTGCTAGGTTCCTCCACTTGCCAAGGAGAACCAGTTTTTGCTTCCTGAGGAGAAGGAAGTGTCTTCTGGTCTTTTCATTATGGTCATTCTTTTGCAGCAGGTTCTCTAAGTAATGGTGCTAATCATAATCCATGTCTTTATATTTACCTAGTTCCCATATTTTGGAGTTGACAGCTCATTTATTCAATTCAATAAACATTTATTAAGCATTTGCTATGTGCCAGACACTGTACTAAATGCAGAGATACAAAAGACAGTCCCTGCCCTCAAGGAGCTTACAATCTAATGGGGGAAACAACATGCCAACTAATATATATGAAGCAAGTTACATAGAAGGTAATAGCAAATAATTAATAGAGGGAAAACACTGGAATTAAGAGATGGGGAAGGCTTCCTGTAGGAGGTGGGATTTTAGTTGGGACTTAAGAGAAACCAGGGAAGTCAGTATTCAGAGTGGAAGAGGAAGAGCATTCCAGGCATGGGGGACAGCTAGAGAGAATGCCCACAGCACAGAGAAGGAGTGTTGGGTTGGAGTAGTATAAATTAATAGCACATCTTTTTATCTTTATCATTTTCTTTCATATTGGAATTTTATTTTGAACTTTGCTTTAACCAGTCAATCATCTAATTACACTCAGAAAACTGATTCTGAAATTACCATTATGTCATTATAGAAGCATATCTATTAAGGCCTCCTATTTCTCTTGAAATATTAAGAATTAATATTAAGATAGTATGCTCATTTTGAAATCCTTGGACTTATCTGAATGAAGAAAAACCGTATCAGTACTTAAATTTCAAGGAAACAATGTCCTGCATAGATATCTCCTTCCTCTACTCCCACCTCTATCCTCTTATCAAAGGCCTAAACATTTTCTAAAAGGAAATTTGATCAAAGTTCAGAGGGGAACCTTGAACTCACTGAAAATCAATGTGGGTGATGATTAGAAGATCAGTATTATCCCTGGATTAATCTAATTAAGAGGCCTACTTCTTTCTCCAATAAGACTGAATGGTTTTAGGAAAATGATTCTCCAGGGTGCCCTGACATTTAATATTATTATATTATAGTATATGTAGTATTATAAGTTATTATTTTAAGTAAATCCAAAACTCTAAAATTAAACTTCATATTTTTGCTTTGCCTTTCAATAGAATTTTTGTTTGTTCGTTTCACTGTCACTATAAAAATGTAGCTTAGACAGAGATTTTTCAATAAGCAAGTGAAACTACACATTTGGATTTCTTTTTTTCTAAGCAATCATGTGTGGATTGATAATGAATAAATTTATCTCTGGATCTAGAGTTCAGAATTGTGCCAAAGTCGTGAATTTTTCTTTCAAACTGACAGTCAGTTATTTTCTGTATTTTAAAATAATTTCTTATTTTAAAGGATGGTATTCATTGGACACCTAGTCTAGGGTTGTCTAATTGGCTCCTTAAAGAAGTTATTTATGACACATAGGCAAGAGCAGTCTTCTCAGCAGTCCATTAATCTTTGGATTCATTTTTCAATCCTGAATCATATTTTTCAACATTGTTTTTGTTTTGGGTTTTTTTTTTGGCCTTCTTTCATCTCAAAGTTGGAAAGTATTAATGAATATGTTGATTTGTTTTTGCTCATTATAGTCTTTATAGAATTTTTCTACTTGTTAAAATTATTTTCATGGTTGTTTGCTTATGCTCATCAATAAATGATTATGGAATGAAATGAAAAAGCATTTATTAAGTCCTTCTACTTGGTGAAGAAGATATTCAGATACATATGTATATATACATGATCTAGAAGAGAAAGGGGGAAAAAACAATTAACAGGAGAATTAGTCAAGATTTCCCACAGGAGATGGTATTAAAGGTACAGAAGAAGTAGAAGATAGAATTTGTGAATGTGATTATTGTGAAATCAGCTTGGAAAGGTGTAGGATGATAGAATCAAAGATTTAGAGCTGGAAGTCACCTCAGAGACCACATGACACAATCCCTGCAGTTAGAAGGGGTTATATATAATTTATAAAGGTTGTATATAATAAGAAACTGATGCTGAGAGAAGCTGAATGACTTGCCCAAGGTCACACAGGTAGTAAGTGTGACAGACACTCCTCTGATTCCAAAATTAGTGGGAGGGGTTTCCCCCACTGGGTAGAGCCAAATTATAAAGGGCTTTAAATGCCAAGATGAAGAGTTGCTATTTCATTCTAGAGGCAATAGGAACCACTGAGCTTTCTTGAGCAGGAGGCAATATGTTCAGACTTGTGCTCTAGAAAGATTATTTTGGCAGCATGTGAGATGGTTTGGAGGCTGTTGTAATAATCTAAGTGAGAAGAGATTGAGGGACTGAATGAGGGAGGTGTCTATATGAGTAGAGAGAAGAGGATAGATGCAACAGATATTCTAGAGGTAGAATTAAAAAGGTAACAATAGTCAGAGCTCACATTATTATTAAAATCAAAATGGTAATAATAAAAATAAATATTCAAAAGTTGAGTAGTGGACTTGAAAAAGTTATGTTGTGGCCATTTCTTTTTTGTACCACAATGCATTCTCTGATATATACTCCTCCCAACACTCAAACCCTTCCTTGTAACAAAGAAAAACAGGTAAACAAGATTGACCAACAAAACTACCTCTTTTGATAGTGAATGTAATTTCCATCATCTACCCCCCATCATCTGTATGTATTGTTTTCCTAGTTTTAGATTTGTTCTATCAGTATACACAAATCTTTCCTGAATTTCTCATATTCATCATTTCTTACGATGTAGTAGTATTCCATTACGTTTATTCAGCCTTTGCACATACTTAGTTTTCAAGATTTTTTTAAAAATATAAATTTATTTATTTTTAGTTTTCAACATTCACTTCCACAATTTTTTGAGTTCCAAATTTTAGCCCCATCTCACCCCTCCCTCCACCCCAAGATGGTATGCATTCTGAATATCCCTTCCCTTAGTCTGTCCTTTCTTCTGTCTCTCTCCCCTTCTCTTAACCCCTTCCCCTTCTATTTTCCTGTAGGGCAGGATAGACTTCTATACCCCATCTCCTGTATTTCTTATTTCCCTGTAGCATGTGAAAACATTTTTTTTAAACATACGTTTTTAAAACTTTAGGTTTCAAATTTTCTCTCTTCCTCCCTCCCCATCCACCCTCATTGAAAAGGCAAACAACTCAATATAGGTTATACATATGCAGTTATGCAAAACACTTCCATAGTAGACATGTTATGAAAAACTAATTCTATTTCCCTTAATCCTATCCTGCCCTCCCATTTAGTTTTCAAGATTTTACTACCACAAAACAATCCAAAAACATTCTACAAATATTTTGGCACCCTCCTCTTTGTCTTTGGTCAAATTAGGGTATATACCTAGTAGTAGGATTGCTGGGCCAAAGTGTATGGATGGTTTTGTAATTTTTTTGCATTATTACAAACTATTTTCCAGAATGACTTGACCAATGCAAAGCTCCCATCGATAATATATTAATATACCTCTCTTCTCATAGATCCTTCAGCATTGTATAGTTCTGTATTTTATCATCTTTTTTCAGCTTGATTGTTGTAAGTAAAAACCACAGAGTTGTTTTAATTTACTGTTTTATTATTTGGAGCATATTCTCAGATGGTTACTGATAATATTTATTCTTTGGAACACTGTTCATATACTTTCACCACATATATTGAGGAATTGTTCTTTGGAATATTTGTGTTAATTACTACATATCTTGGATATCAGATTTTTAAAATGGGATATGTGATCCAAAGCTTTCCCTCTTTTGACAGTTTTCCTTCTTATTCAAGCTGCATTGATTTTATTCTTGCAAATGCTTTTTAAAAACTTTATATAACTGAAGTTGATTATTTTATTTATCATAATCATTTTAATATATTGCTCACTTACAAATTCTGACCATGACCACAGACATGAGAGGTACTTTTTTCTTTTGTTCTTTCCATTTTTTTCAGGATATCATCATTTATATTTAAGTATCCATTATTATTGAATATGGTATAAAATATAGGTCTAGATTTATTTTATGCCAAATTGCTTTTGAATATTTCCAGCTATTTTTATTAAATAAGGAGCCCTTCTTCTAGTAGTTTATGTTCTTGGGCTCTTCAAAGACTGGGCTACTGTGTTTGGTTGCTTCTGTATTTTGCTGATTTAATCTGTTGCACTCACCTAATTTTTAAAATTTTTTAGCTAATCCCAAATGATTGTGATAATAAGTAGTGACTTATTTTCAACAACATGATGGAAAAATAGGCAACTAACTGGGAGAACAAGGAAAGCATCCTCTCCAGGGACAGAAATTACATGTTATAATCACCTTGGAAGGGGAAACACAGCCATTGCCTGGCTCTCCCCATCCTGCCTTTCATTACAATCACCATCAGAGCATCAGAGAAGGACACCCACTGAGCTACAGCTCTACCCTACTGGGTGATATTTAGCTCTGATCCTCGATGACAGGTTCTGACAGATTGCTTTTGCATGAGTTACCATGTGGAAAGTTAGAGTCATGTGATTAAATTCTCCTAACCAATGATGCACATTGTTACAGACAGCAGGGAGGGAGGGGAGCAATGGTACACTCAGAAGCTCTGCATATTGAGTCATACATTTTGAATTTAAAGGTATTTTGCAAAGAAAACATATACGTTATTTTTTGCCATTTCTTTAGCTGTCAAATTTTGGTTTTGTAACCCAGCTTCTGTGGTAGACTCGGCAATACCACTCTTGCTTTAGGGATAGGATTCCAGGGGACAATGGCATGCTTCAGGAATCCTGTAGGAATGGAAAGGGTATTGGTCTTAAGTTCTAGATCTGTAATACTGTTTTTTAAACTGGAGGACCTTGGTGAAATCACTTGCCCTATCATTGTTCTCATTTGCAAAATGCTGGATTTGGTATCTTCGATGACCCTCCCACTTGTAGTAGTCTGTGATTCTAAGTGCTTGCCTACCCAGTTATAGAGTTGGGTACCCAAAGGCTGCCTTTCACAGCCAGTCCCCTTCCTCTCTTCTAGTCTTCCCATTTTCCTCCATGGCCTCCTTGAGATTCCTCACATACAAATGCTCCATTTCCACCTCTAGGCATTTTTGTGATTTTCCTCTGTGCTTGGAATGATCTCCCTCCTCATCTCCACCCCTAGCTTCTCCAACTTCCCTTAAGTCTCAGTTGAAGACCAACATTCTGCAATAAATCCTTCATAATAGGGGCAGCTAGGTGGTAGAGTGGATAGACCAACTGGCCCTGGAGTCAGGAGGATCTGAGTTCAAATCTTACTAGTTGTGTGACCCTGCGCAAGTCATTTAACCCTGATTGGCTAAAAAAAAAAAAACAGAAAAAAGAAAAGAAAGAAGGAAACTCTTCATAATCTTAATGTCTTCCCTCTGAGACTAAGCCCAGTTTATTCAGTTTAATCTTGTGTATACATAGTTGTTTATCTATCTTATTCATTAGCCTGTGAGCTCCTAAAAAGCAGACATTGATTTTTACCTTTCTTCCTATCCCCAATGTTAGCACAGTGCCTGACTTGTTACAGGTGCTTAATAAATGCTAGCTGACTACCTGTAGAATTTGACTTTTTTACTATGAGAATAAGGAGTACTTATTATGGCATATATTCTCACCAACCAAATAGGCAAAACTATCCTTCCCTGAAGATAGGACTATCACCAAGGAATGTCTCCTGGTAGGGAATGTTCTAAGAATGACTGACTACCTCATGAAATGGGCAGTGACACTTATTTTCAGTTGTACTACCTTTAAGGGCCACAAATTCCAGGAGTGAGATGAACTCTCTCAAAGTTCTCTGGCATGTGTTGCGTGCAGAACCAGAGATAGGCAGGAAGGAGTTATGTGTGTCCTAGGTAGGAGAAGAGAATATTCCATCCTAGACTTCTCTCAAACCTATAATTAAGAATCCTAGCAACCACAGCAAAATCAGTTATCATATATGTGTGCATAGGTGTGTATCAGACAAAAGCATTTACTAAGTGCTTACTGTTTGCCAAACACTGCTAAGTTTTGGAAATACAAATACAAGTAAAAAGAAAGCTAGTGTCTGCCCTCTAGGAGCTTGTATTCTAATGGGAGAAGGCAACACATGAAAGGGGAGTCACAAAGCAGAGGTGAGGAAGGCAGTACCTGGAATGAGGAATGTCTGTTCTGGGGTTCTTCCCCAAAATGGAGGTTCCTGGAAGAACTCACTAATGGAAGAAGAGGTCTGCAGAAGTAGAATCAAGAAGCAAACTAGGCATGGAAGCTAAGTCCAGAGAATGTGTATATGTGCATTACGTACGTACATGTATGTGCACAAATGCATATGCGTGTATGTGTTTGAAAGTAAGGATGGAACCATTGTCTATGAAATATATTGGAGACAGATGTAGCAATTGATGACATTAAGGAACTGTTGGAGGCGGGGAATGCAGAGTCCAAAAGGAGCAAGCAGCGGGGTAAAGAAGACTGTGAGCCAGCTACCCAACTTATTGAGGAGGAAGAATGATCTGAAGATCCATAGAAGACAGCAACAAGAATCTAGACAGGATACATAAAACTTTAAGGGAAAAAAGGTGTCAAGTGATGGCAGCAGAGGAAGAGTCTGAAAATGACAGAGGAGAGAAAGGTATATGCCAAATCTCCACCTCACCTGGGTATAAGAGTGTAGGAGAGAAGGAACAGCCAGCCTTAGATCAGGTACCAAGAAATGTGATGCCTTAAGTAGAAATTTAGATTTCAGTGAGTGCCAGAGGATGAAAGGAAGAGATCTAGGATTGTAAGTCATATATTTTCAATTGGGAGCATTCTTAAAGGGCATCTAGTCTAATCCCAACATTTTATAGCTGAGTAAACTGAGGCCTGGAGAGATGAAGTGACTTGTCTAAGGCCACAAAGGTCCTCTGACTCTAAAGTCAGAAATCTTGCTCATGTGTGATAATCATGGAGGCTTCTAAAGGGTGCAAGAGAAATGAAGGGGAAATAGAGGGTAAGTTTACTATAGAAGTAGCATTAGGGAGGGAAAGAGTGGAAGCAGATCATATGGCCAACACTGATCATCTTCACAGGTGATCCCATCAGCTGATTGATCTCTGATTTGGGGCATCCCCAGACCAGCTTGGGCATATTGTGAGTAAAAGAATAGCATGCCCCACTCTGGAGGGAAGATAGGAAGTGGGAGGGTGAGGGACTCTGAGGAACGGACAGGCAGGGTTGTGCTACAGTCAGCTCTAACTGAGATATAATAGTTGAATGTTCTGTGTGAGCATTTGCTCCTCAGAAATTGGCAAATACTATAAAGCAGGGCTCAATTTATGGTTTTCTTGATTGTCTGGACAAGAAAGTGATGAAGAAAATGTTAATAATGAAGATCAAACTAAAAACTGTCATAGCAACATTTTTCCCCAGTCAGTTGGCTTAACAACTTACACAGGTCAGTGAAGCCAACCACATTTGGTGGAGGGGGGAGCACTAAGTACACGTCCTGTGCAAGCCGACATCTAGACCTAAGTGCTAAGTTCCCCTTTGCTAGTTCCAGTCCACCCCCAACTCCCATGTCTTGCCAGTTGCAAAGTTGTTTCACTTGGCAGTCCATACAAGCAAGGTGCCATAGTGGATAGAGTGCTGAGCCTGGAGTCAGGAAGACTCATCTTCCAGAGTTCAAATCTGGCCTCAGATACTTACTAGCTATGTGACCCGGGGCAAATCACTTAACTCTTCCTCAGTTTCCTCATCTGTCAAATGAGCTGGAGAAGGAAATGGCAAACCACTCCAGGATCTTTGCCAAGAAAACCCCACATGGGGTCACAAAGAGTCAGAAATGACTGAACAACAACAAAGGCATTAAACTTCTTTTATAAATGTTCCCAAGATTGTTAAAGGAGTCAGTTTAATTGTGATAAGCTATAACTTTACCTTCTATCAGCCAGTCACCAAGACAACTATTCTCAGTCACACAAGAGTGAAGCATGAAGTCTTTTTATTTTCTTATGCTTGCATTAGTTTCTTCTTTAAAGCAAAGACTTTCTATTCTGTTTTCTTTTTAGTTTCAAATTCTCTCCATCTCCCTCTCTACTCCTTCACCCATTGAGAAAGCAAAAAAGAAAATCCACTACAAATATGTATAGTCAAGCAAAATAAATTTCCAGATTAGCAACGTTTAAAAATGTGGGGAAGGGAGCAAGAAAAAGAAAGAGGAAAAAAAATTTCAATCTGCACTCTGAGTCCATAAGTTCTCTGTCTGGAGGAGGATAGCATGTTCCATCATGAGTCCTCTGAAAATATGGTGGGTCATTGTGCTGATCACTTACTAAGTCTTTCAAAGTTGATTATTTTTACAGTATTGCTGTTACTATATGCATTGTTTTCTGGTTCTGTTCACTTTACTTTGCATCAGTTCATACATGTCTTCCCAGGTGTTCATCATGTCTTATAGCACAATCATATTCCATCACATTCATATACCATAACTTCTACAGCCATTACCCAACTGATGGGTATCCCCTTAATTTCCATTTCCTTGCCACAACAAAAAGAAGCTACCATAAATACTTTTGAACATATGGGTCTTTTCTCTCTTTCTTTGACACCTTTGGGTTATCAGAGTAGTAATGTTATTGCTGGGTAAATGGGTAGGTACAGCCTTTTGGGCACATTTCCAAATTGCTTTCCAGAATAGTTAGATTAGTTCACAGCTCTAAAAATAGTGTATTAGTGTACCTATTTTCCCACATCCTCTCTGACATCTGTTTTTGTCACCTTAGCCCACCTGGTGGATATAAGGTGTTATCTCAGAGATTTCTTAAATGTAAATTTCTCTAATTTTTAGGGATTTAGAGCATTTTTTCATATGACTATTGCTAGTTTTGATTTCTTCTGAAAACTCACACACACACACACACACACACAAAATCAATTGGGGAATGGTTAGTATTGTAGATTTGACTCTATTTCCATTTTTTTTTTGGTTTGTTTTTTTTTTTTGGCTAGGCAATGGGGTTAAGTGACTTGCCCAGGGTCACACAGCTAGTAAGTGTTATGTCTCTGAGGCCAGATTTGAACTCAGGTCCTCCTGAGTGCTCTATCCACTGCGCCACCTAGCTGCCCCTATTTCCATATATTTTAGAAATAAGAACTTTATCAGAATAATTTGCTACAAATACCCCACTCCCAGTTTCCTGCTTTTCTTCTAATTTTACTTGAATTGATTTTGTTTGTGCAAAAACTTTCTAATTTTATGTGATAAAATTATCCTTGTTCCTCCTGTGAACCTATCTCTTGTTTAGTTATGAATTCTTTCCTTATCCAGAGATCTGGAAGACAATTTCTTCTCTGCTCTACTAATTTGTTTATGATGTCACCCATTTTGATCCTATCTTGGTATAGAGTATGAGATGTTAGTTTATGTCTAGTTTCTGTCAGACAGTTTTGCAGTTTTCCCAGAAGTTTTTGTCAAATAGCGCATTTTTTACCTGGTAGCTGAGAAAATTAGGTTTCTAAATACCTAGGTCATTTTACTCATTTGCTTCTGTCTATTTCATACCTAATCTGTTCTATTGATCAGTCTCTCTATTTCTTACCAAGTACCAAACTGTTGAGCATTACAATTTTGTAGTATAGCTTGAGACCAGGTACTGCTAGCTGTCATCCCCCTTCACATTTTTTTCCATTTATTCCCTTGATATTTTTGATCTTTTATTCTTCCAGGTGATCTTGTTATTATTTTTTCTAGCTCTATAAAGTAATTCTTTGGTAGTTTTAGGTAGTATTATCATTTTTATTATATTGGCTCGGCCTACCCATGAGAAATTACTATTTCTCCAGTTATTTAGATCTGTCTTTAATTGTGTTTAGTGTTTTGTAATTGTGTTCATACAGTTCTTGGGCATGACTTGGCAAGTATTTTATATTGTCTATAGTTATTTCAAATGGAATTTCTCTATCTCTTCCTGCTGGGTTTTGTCAGTTACATAGAGAAATGCTGATGATTTATGTGGGTTTATTTTATATCCTGCAACTTTGCTGAAGTTGTTAATTATTTTGATTAGTTTTTTTAGTCAGTTCTCAAGGGTTCTATAAGTAAACCATCATATCATCTGCAAAAAGTAATGGGGGGGGTTTTCCCTCATTGCCTATGCATACTCTTTCAATTTATTTTTTTTGTCTTATTGCTATAGCTAGCATTTCTAGTACAATATCAAATAGTAATAGGGACATCCTTTCTTCATCCCTAATCTTATTAGAAAGTTTTTCCTTTATCCCCATTACAGATGTTTGTTCTTGGTTCCAGATAGATACTACTTATTGTTTTCTTTCTTTCTTTCTTTCTTTCTTTCTTTCTTTCTTTCTTTCTTTCTTTCTTTCTTTCTTTCTTTCTTTCTTTCTTTCTTTCTTTCTTTCTTTCTTTCTTTCTTTCTATCTTTCTTTCTTTCTTTTTGGTGAGACAATCAGGGTTAAGTGATTTGCCCAGGGTCAAACAGTTAGTAAGTGTCAAGTGTCTGAGGCCACATTTGAACTCAGGTCCTCCTGACTCCAGGGCCAGTACTCTATCCACTGTGTCAACTAGCTGCCCCAATACTACTTATTCTAAGAAAAGGTCCATTTAGTCCTTTGCTTTCTAAAGTCCTTTTTTTTTAAACAGGGATGATGTTGTACTATGCCAAAAGTTTTTCCTGAATCTATTGAAATAATCATTTGATTTTTGTTTTTGTTATTGATATGATTAATTATATTTTTAGCTTTCCTAATATCAAATTTCCCTACATTCCTGGCATAAATTCATCTGGTTATAGTGTATGATCATTGTGATATAATGCTGCAATCTCCTTGTTAGTATATTATTTAAAATTTTTGTATTAACATTCTATAGTGAAATTGGTCTATAATTTTCTTTTCTTTTTTAATCTCCCAGTTTAGGTATCAAAATCATATGTGTCTGTGTCATAGAAGGAATTTGATGGGATTTCTTTATCAATATTTTCAAACAATTTATATAGCATTGCAATTGTTCTTTAGATATTCATTAGAATTCACTTGTAAATCCATCTGGTCCTAGCACTTTTTTCTTAGGGAGTTCCTTTATTTTTTTTCTTCAGTTTCTTTCCTAAGATAGAATTACTTAAGTATTTTATTTCCTGTTCTGCTAAATTAGGCACTTTATATTTTTGTAAATATTCATCCATTTCATTTAGATTGCCAGTTTTATGGCACAAAATTGGGTAGAATAGGTCCTAATAATTGCTTTTACTTTTTTTCGTTGGTTGTGAATTTACATTTTTCATTTTTATACTGATAATTTTTTTTCTTTTTCATCAAAATAGCTAATAGTTTATCCTTTCTTTTTTCAAAAACCAGCTCATAGTTTTATTAGCTTAATCTTTTTTTCCTTTTAGTTTTTTCAATCTCTCCTTTGTTTTTCAGGATTTCTATGTTGGTGTTCAATTAGAGATTTTTAATTTGTTGTTTTTCTAGTTGGTTTTTTTTTTAGTTGCATGTCTAATACATTGATCTGTTCTTTCTCTCTTTGTTGATGTAAATATTTGTCAATATACATTTTCCCCTAAGTACTGCCTTGGATGAATGCCACAAATTTGGGTGTATCTTTTCACTGTTGTCATTATCTTTAGTGAAATTATTATTTGCTTATGATTTGTTCTTTGACCCACCCTTTATTTAGGATGAAAATTTACAATTAATTTTTAATCTATGCTTCAAAGGCCTTTTAATGAATGCAATTTTTATATATTATGGTCAGGAAAAGATGCATTTAATATTTCTCTATGTGTCTGTGAGATTTCTATTTTCTACTAGTTAGTCCATTTTTGTGAAGATGCCATGCACAGCTGAGATATAAGTATACACCTTTCTATTCCCATTCAATAGTCTCTAGAGGTCTATCATATCATATCATATCTTCATCTCCTTAACTTCTTTTTTGTCTATTTTATTTGGATTTATCTAGGTCTGAGATTTATCTAGGGTAAATTGAGGTTTCCCACTAATATAGTTTCACTGTCTATTTCCTCCTATAATTAATTTTTTTCCTTTAAGGGTTTGGATTCTATGCCACATAGTTTATACATATTCAGTATTCATATTAATTCATCATCTATGGCATATTTCACAAAATGTAGTTTCCCTGTTTATCTTGTTTAATCAGATCTATTTTTGCTTTTGTTTTGTCTGAAATCATGATTTCTGCTCCTTCAGGGGAAGCATAATAGATTCTGCTCCAGCACCTTATTTTGATTCTCTGTGTGTCTTTCTCTTTCAAGTGTATTGCTTGTAAACAACACATTGCTGGAATCTGGTTTCTAACCTATTCTGCTATCCTCTTCCATTTTATGAAGGAATATAACCCATTCCTATTTGCACTTATAATTGCTAACTGTGTATTTCTCTCCATCCTGTTTTCTTACACTTGTATTTCTCTTTTTTCTCTGTTCCATCCTCAAAAGTATGTTTTGCTTCTGACCACTGCTATTCTTAATCTATTTTCCCTCTTACCCCCCCTCCCTTTCTCTTAATCTCTTTCCCTCCTATTTCACCGTTGAGTAACATGAATTTCTATATCCATATGAGTATATATATGCATATTTTTCCCTCCTTGAACTAGTTCAAATGAGAATGAAGTTGAGATGTAGTACCTGCTCTTCTTGCCTCCGCTGCTCTTCAATACATACACGTATGTATATATGTATATATGTATGTATATATGTATGTATGTATGTATGTATGTATGTGAATATATTTTTCCTTGCACAACCCATTTATGTGAGATACTTTTCCCTATTTTTATCTCCCTTCCCCCTTTCTAAGTGAAATCATTTCTCTTCTCCATCCTCCATTTTTCTTTTGAGATCATCCCAATATAATAGAAACATACTCATTCTCTCTGTCTAATTAGACTCCTCCAAAACCTCTGGTGAGTATAAAGTTCTGAAAGGCTATGTGTATCCTCCCCTTTTATGCTTCTCTTGAGTAAAGTGCAACAGGGCTGCCATGTATCACCTGTTCCTACTCCTAGGACTGGTTCAGGGATCCCCTGGATCTCTTTCTGCCCCAGTGTTTCCTAACTTTGTGTTCATTCTCAGCCTTCTTATCATGTTTGGGTGCTGGAATGCTCCCAACCACACTTCCCACTCCTACTTCACTGTGCTTCTGGCCAGGCCCCACTCCATTATGCAAGACCCTTCTACCTTGCTAAGCTGCCCAGCCTGGAAAATAAACTATGGTGACTTTTTTTTTTGGCTTCCCAATCAGATGGCCTGGTATGTTTTCTAAGTTTTTGTGGAAGAGGTATGCTGGGTGAACTGGGGAAAATGCTGACGTCTTCACTTAGTTGTTGTTGTTGTTGTTTAAATTTAGATTAGCAGAATGTTTCAAGCATAGTGTCACACAAGCTTTAAATTCTTTGACAGACTCACCAGCTCTCTATTAGCTTAATGTCCTGCAGTTATGCTGCAAGTGAATAGAAAGAATTCAAGTAATCTTAATGACCAGAAAGATATCACAATCAATATGAATTAAAATGTGTTCTAAACAACTTCTTATGAAAAATTCACATTAGAGAAGTGAATTAGACGTTAACTGCAAGTAGTGAGTACATATATTTGCTTTAGCTCATGATTTCTACCCCTCCTTTTTTACTTCACCTTAAATGTGTTGCCAGAGATCTTTTTTAAGTTTGTTGGGATCCAAAACCTTAGAGAGAAGAGAGGGGAAAGAGGAGACTGTAGTAGATTTCCAGAACAATGACAGCTTCTCTAGCAGGTCCATCTGGGTGTCAACCAACCTGAATAGGAATTCAGTACTTGGCAGCGTCATCGTTGGAAGTATTAGGGCAGAATATACAGGAGATGGAGAAAGTCTTTGGATAAAGTCTCAAAACCTCATTGCACATTCTGCATGGGTTAAAGTAAGAAGAAGGTAGCCACCTCACATGAATCAGATTGGTCAACATGATAGAAAAGGAAAATGACACACGCAGGAGGTGATGTAGAAAAATAGGCATACTAATGCACTGTTGATAAAGCTGTGAACTGATGTAACTGTTCTGGAGAACAATTTTGAACTATGCTAATATATATATACATATGTGTGTGTGTGTGTGTGTGTGTGTGTGTGTGTGTGTGTGTGTATCAAACTGCATATCCTTTGACCCAACAATACCACAGCTAGGACCATATACTAGAGAGATCAAAGAAAAAGGGAACGGACCTATTTGTACAAAAATATTTGTAGCAGCTCTTTTCATGGTGGCAAAGAATTAGAAATTGAGAGGATGTACATCAATTGAGGAAAAGCTGAAGAAGTTGTGATATATGATTGTGATGGACAACTACTGTGCTATAAGAAATGATGAGCAGGATGGTTTAAGAAAAACCTGAGAAGTCTTTTTAAAATATTTTAATTATATGCAAAAACATTTTTTTAACATTAATTGGTTAAAATTTTGAGTTCCAAATTTTCTCCATCCTTCCATTTCTCCTCCTTGTGATAGCAAGAAATTTGATCTAGGTTATACACGTATAGTCACATAAAACATATTTCCATATTAGTCCTGTTGTGGGAAAAAAAACACGAAAAAAGAAAGAAAGAAAGAAAGAAAGAAAGAAAGAAGAAAAAGAAAGAAAGAAAGAAAGAAAGAAGAAAGAAAGAAAGAAAGAAAGAAAGAAAGAAAGAAAAAAGAGAAAGAAAGAAGGAAAAAAGAAAAGAAAGAAAAAGAAAGAAAGGAAGAAAGGAAGGAAGGAAGGAAGGAAGGAAGGAAGGAAGGAAGGAAGGAAGGAAAGGAAGAAAGAAAGAAAGAAAGAAAGAAAGAAAAAAAGAACGAAAGAAAGAAAGAAAGAAAGAAAGAAAGAAAGAAAGAAAGAAAGAAAGAAAGAAGAAAAAATAAAGTAAAAAAGAATACACTTCAATCTGTAATCACACTCCAATTCTTTCTCTGGAGGTGGATAGAATTTTTCATCATAAGTCCTTCAGAATTGTCTTAGATCTTTGTACTCCTGAGAATAGCTAAGTCATTCACAGTTGATCATCATATAATATTGCTCATCATTTCTCACAGCACAATAGTATTCCATCACAATCACATACCACAACTTGTTCAGCCATTCCCCAATTGATGGGCATCCCCTCAATTTCCAGTTCTTTGCCACCACAAAAAGAGCTGCTCTAAATATTTTTGTACAAATATGTCCTTTCCCTCCTCTTATTTAAAAAAAATCTCTTTGTGCTACAGATGTAGTAGTGAAATTGCTGGGTCAAAGGGTATGCACAGTTTTATAGCCTTTTGGGAATAGTACATTAGTGTCCTGATTTTCCCACATCCCCTCCAATATCTGTCATTTTCCTTTGCTGTCAAATTAGCCAATCTGATAGGTATGAGGCAGTAACTCAGAGCTGTTTTAATTTGCATTTCTCTATCAATAGTGGTTTAGAGCAATTTTTCATATGACTATAGATAGTTTTGATTTCTTCATCTGAAAAATGCCAGTTTATACCCTTTAACCATTTATCTAATAAGTTTGACTCAGCCCTCTATATATTTGAGAAATGAGGCCTTTATCAGAGAAACTTGCTGTAAACATTTTCTCCCCAGTTTTCTACTTTTTCTTCTAATCTTGGTTGCCTTGGTTTTACCTGTGTAAACCTTTTTTTTTTAATTTAATGTATTCAAAGTATCCATTTTATATCCAATAATTTTCTCTATCTCTTGTTTGGCCATAAATTCTTCCCTTCTCCATAGATCTGACACATAGATGATTCCATGATCCCCTAATTTGCTTATGGTATTACCCTTTATGTCTAAATCATGTACCCATCTTGACCTAATCTTGGCACATGGTGTGACGTGTTTCTCTATACTTTGTTCCTGCCAAACTATTTTCCAGTTTTCCTTGCAGTTTTTGTTAAATAGTGAATTCTTGACCCAGAAGCTAGGGTCTTTGGGTTTATCAAACACTACTATGGTCATTAACTACTGTATACCATGTATCTAATCTATTCCACTGACCCACCACTCTGTTTCTTAGCCCATACCAATTTATTTTGATGATTACTGCCTTAAAATACAGTTTGAAATCTGGTACTGCTTGGCTACCTTCTTTCACATTTTTTTCATTAATTCACTTGATATTCTTGAATTGTTTGTTCTTCCAGATGAATTTTGCCATTACTTTTTCAAGCTCTATGAAGTATTTTTGGTAGTTTCATTGGTATGGTACTGAATAAGTAAATTAATTTAGGTAGAATTGTCATTATTATTACATTGGCTTGGCCTACCCATGAGCAATTAATATATTTCTTATTGCTCGTATATGACTTTATTAGTGTGAAAAGTGTTTTGTAATTGTGTTCATATAGTTCTTGGATTTTTCCTGGCAGGCAGACTCCCAAGTATATTATATTGCCTACAATTATTTTAAATGGAATTTCTCTTTCCATCTCTTGCTGCTGGACTTTGACAGTAATACATAGAAATGTTGATGATTTATATGGATTGATTTTCTATCCTGAAACTTATGCTAATGTTAATTATTTCAACTAGTTTTTCAGTTGGTTCTCTAGGATTTTCCAAGTATTATACCATCATATCATCTGTAGAGAGTGATAGTTTTGTTTCCTCACTGTCTATTCTAATTTTGTCAATTTCTTTTTCTTCTCTTACTGCCATGGTTAGCATTTGTAGTATAGTATTGAATAATAGTAGTGATAATGGGCATTCTTGCTTTACCCCTGATCTTACTGGGAAGGCTTCTCGTTTTCTCCCATTACAAATAATGCTTGCTGATGCTTTTTAATCGATGCTATGTAGCATTTTAAGGAAAGCCCGATTTATTCCTATGCTGTCTAGTTTTCTTAATAGGAATAGGCATTGCATTTTGTCAAAAGCTTTTTCTATATCTATTGAGATAATCATATGACTTTTGTTGGTTTTGTTGTTGAGATGGTCAATTATGCTGATAGTTTTCCTTTTAAAAAATAATAAATTTATTTATTTTTAGTTTTTAGCATTCACTTCCATAATATTTTGAGTTCCACATTTCCCCCCCATCTCTCCTCTCCTCCCCACCTCAAGACAGCATGTAAACTAATATAGGCTCAACATATACATGCGTATTAAACCTATTTTCACATTAGTCATGGTGTAAAGAAGAATTAGAACCAATGGGAGAAACCACGAGAAAGAAGAAACAAAAAAAGAGATATAGAGCAAATAATATGCTTCAATCTGCATTCAGATTCCATAGTTCTTTTTCTGGATGTAGACAGCATTTTCCACCATGAGTCTTTTGGAATTGCCTTAGATCCTTGTGTTGCTAAGAAGAGTTAAGTCTATCAAGGTTAGTTATCATACAATGTGGCTATTAACTGCTTACAATGTTTTCCTGGTTCTGCTCACTTTAGTCAGCATCAGTTCATATAAGTCTTTCCAGGTTTTTCTGAAGTCTGCCTGCTTATCATTTCTTATAGAGCAATAATATTCCACTACATTCATATAACACAACTTGTTCAGTCATTTCCCAACTGATGGGCATCCCCTCAATTTCCAATCCTTTGCCACCAGAAAAAGAGCTGCTGTAAATATTTTTGTACATGTGTATGCTTCTTCCATTTGTATGATCTCTTTGGGATACAGACCTAGAAGTGGTATTGTTGGGTCAAAAGGGTATGCACAGTTTTATAGCACTTTGGACATAGTTCCAAATTGCTCTCCAGAATGGTGGGATCAGTTCACAACTCCACCAACACATTGGTGTTCCAATTTTCCCACATTTTCTCCAGCATTTATCATTTTTCTGTTTTATCATGTTAGCCAATCAATCAATAAACATTTATTAGGTATCTCCTATGTGCCAGGAACTGTGCTAAATGCTGGGGATACCAAAAGAAGAAAAAGACAGTTCCTGACTTCAGGGAGTTTATAGTCTAATAAAGGACACAATATACAAATATATACAAGACAAACCACAGGATAAATAGGAAATAATTAACAGAGGGAAGGCACCAGAATTAAGAAGTGTTGAGAAAGGCTTTCTGTGGAAAGTGGGATTTTAGTTAGGACTTAAAGGAAGCCAGGGAGGTCAATAGTTGGAGTAGACCATTTCACCCATGGGGGAATAGCCAGAGAGAATGCCCAGAGCTGAGAGATGAAGTGTCTTGATAGTGGAACAGCTAGAAGGCTAGTGTCACTGGATCAAAGAGTAAGTGATACAAAGTAAGGTATAAGAAGACTGGAAAGGTACTAAGGTACTACTTGCTTCCTTCATGAAGCCTCTCTCTACCCTGATTTTAAGCATTTTACCCTGTCTTATTTTGTATTATATTTATTTGTGACTGTGTAAGCATTATAAGCAGGAGATTTTTCTGTTAATAGCTCAATCTTCTTCCCAAGTTCCATTCTGGTAAAAGATATTAATGACATTACCCAGTGTGCTCATTTTAAAAGGTTAGGTGCTGCCAGAATTGTCTTGGTCATAATTAGTTGTGGAAGTAGAGACACAATGAAGTTCCTCATGGCCTATGGGAATTGGTGCCCAGACATGAGCAAGTTCTTGTTCCTAATTCCACGGGTAACAATTTTTTTTCCCCGGCTAGTTGTGGGAACCCTTTCAGAAATTTAAAGAAAAGGTCTTCCTTGATTTCAACTTTCTGAAAGAGAAAAAACCAAAATATCTTCTCATGAGGGAAATTTGCCTATAAGAGTTGATCTCTTTCTTGGCCCAAACCTCTCTGTTTTTGTTTTACAAGAGGGAAGCACCAGAAGTAAGATGATACATGTAAAAGAATCTGGAAGCTGTAAAGCATATAAACACCAGATAATTGTAATGTCTCCTCCAAGAGAATACAATGAATTATAAATATATAGTCATTATGGGGAAGAAGACCAAAGAATGCTGATGATTAAAGACAAGTAATAGACTTAAGGGAGAGAACATCCTACATGTTGGGGGGCCAGGGGATAGGGGAGAAGGAGGGCTTGGTCCCAAAGAGTAAAGGGGATGCCATGCTGAGGTCCAGCCAAAGAATGCATAGGGATAAACAAATCCAGAGGACTGGGAAGGAATCATAAGAGAGAAGTCTGGGAAGCATTCTGAAGAGTTGAGGGGAAAGGGAAATGAGCATGAAGGAAGAACCACAAGGTATTGATGAATGACAATCTGTGTCATTCTCCAGTCAATTCAAAGTCCTTTATGTTGGCCCCATGCTAGCTCTTTTGCGGTTATGGCTCTGCCATTATGAACTTAAATTGTAGATACTTATGATGTAAAGTTTTAGAGTACATTTATCTCACTCCTATTTACCTAGGTCATTGTTACTGTTGTTACTGTTGTTGTTGTTGTTGTTGTTGTTGTGTAGTCGTCTCAGTTGCGTCTGACTCTTTGTTACCCCATTTGGAGTTTTCTTAGTAAAGATCCTGGAGTGGTTTACCATTTCCTTCTCCAGCTCATTTTCCAGATGAGGAAACTGAGGCAAACAGGGTTAAGTGACTTGCCTAGGGTCACATAGCTTATAAGTGTCTGAGGCCAAACTTATCTGAGGTTTTCCTGACTCCAGGCCCTACACTCTATCCACTTAACAACCTCCAAAAGTAAGAGAGGTAGTACGGCAGAATAGATAGACAGGTAGTCTCAGGGTCAGGGAGACCTGAGGTTAAATACTACCTCTGACACATATGAGCTATGTGTCCCTGGGCACATCACTTAGTCTCTTGACACCTTAGAGCACTTTCTAAGAAGACAAGATCAGAAAAGGTGCTGACAAACATTGGTAGAAGTTTCCTCACATGGGAATTCCCTAGACAAGTGAAATCAAAGGTCCACTCCCTATACCTATTAAAATTAGCAACAATAACACTGATGTTAAGAAGCTGGAGATAAAACAGAAAATAATAATAAATATTAATAATAGCTAATATTTACATAGCACCTACTATGTGCTAGCACTGTGCTAAGTGCTTTACAATTATTATCTCATTTGATCCTCACAATAATCCTAAAAGGTAGGTGCTATTATTTTTCCTATTTTACAGATGGAGAAACTAAAGCAAAGAGGTTATGAAGTGACTTGCCCAGGATCACACAACTAGTAAGTGTTGGAAGTTGGATTCGAATTCAAGTCTGCTTGACTCCAGTCTCAGCTTTATCCACTTTATCATCTAGCTGCTCCATACCAGAAAAAAATCAGAGAAGTCAATAAAAACACTGGTCCAGCTCTTATCCCAACCTCAAACTAAAAATGACGAAGGAGAACTTCTGGGATGAAAGCTAGGTGGGAGAAAGGTTTACCAAAAGGAGAAGACAACTAATAGTCAGACTCCCATTGACATCCCTGAAAGCTCCTTGGCTAATTTCCCATGCATCGTGAATCCTAGTATTTACTTCTGATGTGTCGGCCACGAACTAATAATGGAAACACTGACATCACTAAATTGTAACGTCTCAAATAGCTGGCCTGGATCAGAATGATGTGTAATTTCCAATGTGAATAAGGACTGTTCTGTATAACCATCTCCCAAAGTGGTGTTTCTTTGCCCAAATTAGGTTTTCATTTTATTTGGTATTAATGATACCTGTTATTTAGCCATGTGGAGGGGTTTGGGAAATCTGAATATAACCCCCATTAAACTGTGCCTAGAGAGAATTTTGTAATCACCTAAACCTATTTTTCAAAATTTTGCTTGCTATTATTACCATCGTTTAGAGGAAATGACAGCTGAAAGCAATCAGATTCCTTATAGCTAATTGCTTTTTGAAACCAGAGCTGAAGTTGGCAACCTAACTTGTAAGATTTTTCAGTTTAGGGGGCAACTACTTTGCTCCACCCCAACCAGAGCCCGGCACACAGTGGCCCTGTTCTTGTTCTGTTTGCCTTCCCAGGCCTGCTGGACTCAGGCTACATAAGGTTACAAGCATTTGTGGTTGGATAGAGTTGCTCTTCAGTACTGAAGGGCCAAGGGAAGAGAATTGTCAGTTCACTAAGTCCTAAGAGAAATTCATTCAATTGGAGATATGAGAGAAAGAGTAATTACTTCTTTAGTGGGCTGGATATAATGTTGGTGTTTGTTTGTTTGTTTGTTTGTTTGTTTGTCTGTTGCAAGGCAATTGGGGTTGACTTGCCCAGGGTCACACAGCTGATAAGTGTCAAGTCCTCCTGATTCTGGAACCAGTGCCCTATCCAATGGGCCATCTAACTGCCCCTTAGATACAATGTTTAAGCAGATACATTAACAATAAGTACAATGTAATCTGAAGGGGCATGATACACTAACAGTGGAGGAGACCAGGAAAGGTTTTTAATAGGAGGTGGCATGGAATTAGAGGAGGCAGAGCCAAGATGGCAGAGTAAAGGCAAGGATTCGCCTGAGCTCTCCCCCAAACCCTTCCAAATGCCTTTAAATAATGACTCTAAACAAATTTTAGAGCAGCAGAACCCACAATAATGGCATGAAACAAATTTTCAGCCCAAGACAACTTAGAAGGTATGCAAGAAAGCTCTGCTGTACCAGGGTGAGAGAAGAGCATAGTCCAGCACAGGTCGGGCCATCACAGGCCATGTCCCAGCAAATCTGGAGCAGGCCTCAGGGCGACTGAATCACTGGCAGCGGTGGTGGTTTCCAGACCTCTCAGTCCACAGGCCACGCCAACACAGCCCTGACCCCAGCAAACCAGGAGCAAACTTGGGAGCCATTGAATCAGCAGTAGCAGTGGCTGCTTCTGGAGAGCTCAGCCCACAGACAGTAAGGGGGTTGAACAACTGGTCAGAAGGAAATTACAAGGGTCTTTTTGCTATGACTGAGGCAGGACTCTGTTGCTTTGCCCATGCTTAGATCAGAGTCATAGTCCTAGGTGGCAATTCCAGGGAGAGAAGGAGTGCTAGCACACTGGAGCTTGAGGCCACACTGGAGTGGGGACACTCCTCACAATTCCAGGGCAGAAAAGAGTACTTGTGGTCACTCACAGACCAAAGCACAGGCTAGGACAGTAGTAAACACCTCTCCTTAGATCATATCACCTTGGAAGAACTGAAAACCTACAGGTTCCTAGAAGTATCTCTGAAAACAGCTGCACAAAACCTCTGAAACTTGGAACAGTGTAACCTCCACCCTGGAAGCAGAGCCCTACTTTAACATATAGTTAAAAGTCAAGTAATAGGCTGTGAAAATGAGCAAACAGTAGAAAAAAACTCTGACCTTAAAAAGTTACTATGGTGACAAGGAAGATCAAAACATACACTCAGAAAAGATAACAAAGTCAAAACTTCTACATCCAAGCCTCCAAGAAAAATATGATTTGGTCTCAGGCTATGAAAGAGTTCAAAAAGGATTTTGAAAATCAAGTAAGAGAAGTAAAGGAAAAAATGGGAAGAGAAATGAGAGTGGTGCAAGAAAATCATGAAAACGATTCAACAGCTTGGTAAAGGAGACAAAAAAAAAATACTGAAGAAAATAACATCTTAAAAAAAAGTTAAAGCCAAATGGTAAAAGAGGTCCAAAAAGACAATGAGAAGAATACCTTAAAAAAGCAGAATTGGCCAAATGGAAAAAGAGGCACAAAATTCACTGAAGAAAAAAAAACTCCTTTAAAAGTAGAATTGGCTAAATGGAAAGGGAGGTACAAACCCTCACTGAAGGAAAGATTCCTTAAAAATTATAATTGAGCAAATGGAAGCTAATGACTTTATGAGAAATCAAGAATCAATAAAACAAAACCAAAAGAATGAAAAAACAGAAGACATTGTGAAATATCTCACTGAAAAAACAACTGACCTGGAAAGCAGATCCAAGATATATATGTGTATATATAATTACCTGAAAGCCATGATCAAAAAAGAGCTTAGTCATCATCTTTCAAGAAATTATCAAGGAAAACTGCCCTGATATTCTAGAATCAGAGGGTAAAATAGAAAGGGAAAGAATCCACTGATCACTTGCTGAAAGAGATCCCAAAATGAAAACTCATAGGAATACTATAGCCAAATTCCAGAGCTCTTACGTCCAGGGGAAAATATCGCAAGCAGCCAGAAAAAAAAAATTCAAATATCATGGAGCCACAGTCAAGATAACACAAGATTTAATAGCTTCTAACTTACAGGATTGGAGGGCTTGGAATATGATATTCTGGAAGGCATAGGAACTAGAATTACAATGAAGAATTAACTATCCAGAAAAATTGAGTATAATCCTTCAGGGACAAAATGGACATTCAATGAAATAGAGGACTTTCAAGCAGAAGACTCAAGAGAAGCATAAAAAGGTTAACAGGAAGGGGAAATCATAAGGGACTTAATAAGATTATACTGTTTACATTTTTACATGAGAAGATGATATTTGTAACTCATGGAATTTTCTCATTATGAGGGCAGTTAGAAGGATTATATATAGACAGAAGGCACAGGCACGAGTTGAATATGAAGGGATGATATCTAAAAAATAAAATTAAGGGTGAGAGAGGAAGGTACTGGGAGAAGAGGAAAGGGAGAGATAGAATGGGGTAAATTATCTCACATAAAAGAGGCAAGAAAAAACTTTTACAGTAGAGGGGAAGATGGGGGAAGTAGGGGTGGGGGGTAGTGAGTGAACCTTACCGTCATCAGAGTTGGCTCAAAGAGGGAATAATATATACACTCAATTGGGTATAGAAATATATCTTACCCTACAGGAAAATAGGAGGGGAAAGGGATAAGAGAAGGGGAGATAGAATGCAGGGGACAGTCAGAAGCAAAACACTTTTGAGGAGGGATAGGGTGAAAGGAGAGAGAATGGAATGAATTGGGGGGGAAATAGCATGGAGGAAAATACATTTAGCAACAGTAACTGTAAAAAAATTTTGAAGCAAGTTTGTCTGATAAAGGCATCTTTTCAAACATATAGAAAACTGAGTCAAATTTATAAAAATGAGAGCCATTCCCCAACTGATAAATGATCAAAAGGTATGAACAGTTTTCAGATGAAGTAATCAAAGCTCTCCATGGCCACATGAAAACATGCTCTAACTCACTACTGATTGGAGAAATGCAAATTAAAACAATTCTGAGGCACTGCCTCATACCTATTAGGTTGGCTAATAGGACAGAAAAGAAAAATAACAAATGTTGGAGGGGATATGGGAAAAGTGGGGCATTACTGCACTGTTGGTAGAGTAGTGACCTGATTCAACCATTTTTATAGAGCAATTTGGAACTATGCCCAAAGTGCTATAAAACCATGCGTATCCTGTGACCTAGCAATACTACTACTAGGTCTGTATTCCAAACAAAAGAGATAAACAAAAGGCTATGTACAAAAATATTTATAGCAGCTCTTTTCTGGGGGTAAAGAATCAGAAATTGAGGGGATGCTCATCAATTGGGGAATGCCTGAATAAGTTGTGGCATGTGATTATGATGGACCACTATCAGAAATGATGAGCAGGATTCTCTCAGAAAAACCTGGAAAGACTTGCATGGGCTGATGCAAAGTGAAATGTGCTATGTACAAAGTAACAGCAATATCGTGAGATGATCAGCTATGAATGACTTACTATTCTCAGCTATACAACAATCCAAGACCACTCTGAAGTTGTCTTTATGAAAAGTGCTATCCATCTCCAGGGAAAGAACTGATGGTATCTGAATACAGATTGAAGCATACGTTTTTTGTGAGGCAAGTGGGGTTAAGTGACTTGCCCAGAGTCACACAGTTAGTGAGTGCTACATGTCTGAGGCCAGATTTGCACTCAGGTCTTTGTGACTCCAGGGCTGGTGCTCTATCCACTCTATCCACCTAGCTTCCCAAAGCACACTTTTTTAAAAACTTTATTTTTTGTCTATGTTTTCTTTCACAACATCACTGTTATGGATATGTTTTGCATGACTACACATGTGTAACCTATATCAAATTGCTTGCCTTCTCAATTTGGGGAGGGTGGGGAGAGAGAAAGGGAGAGAATTTGGAACTCAAAGTTGTAAAAATGAATGTTAAAAATTGTTTTTTACATGTAATTAGGGAAAACTAAAATGCAAATAAATAAAAAAGGAAATAAACATAAGCAAAGAGGAAAACAAAAAGATATAGAGTTGGAAGTATATCAGAAGTCATCTGTTACAACTTCCTCATTTTACAGATGACAAACTGAGGCCTAAGGGAGTGAAGTGATTTGCTTAAGATCACACAAATAATAAATAAGCCAGGATTTGAAGGCAAGTCCTCTGATTTCCTCTCTCTCCAAATACAGTATTCTTTATGCTGTCCTACCCTCCCTCTCCTAACAGAGAAGGCCAAAGGCCTTAGAGGGGAAGGCTGTGGCAGCTGAGGAAAAGCCTCCTGTGGGAGGTAAAGCTTATGGGGACAGGACTGAGACGACAAAATAGGACCTGTAGTTTTTAAATAAATAATACGTACAGTTTTTAAACAGGCCCAGGTTGTGGAAAAAAAAAATAGTAGACTACTATTGCTCTGAAAACAAAGGTCGATCCTTTTTGTATGAGCTACATATTTGTTCACTATAGTGAAGACATTTTCATCCTGTTTCACAGCGGCACTTATACAGGAAACAATGGTCATATTGCCTGAGCTATCATTCAAAACCTAGAACTCCAGCGATCCACAAATACACTTTTTTTTCTAATATATTTTAGGTATAGAGACTAGACCTGGAATTCTATTGTATAAGGAACTGTGAATAAGGATACTCCTTCTATCAATGAAAGACAGCACTTCCTCTGTAACTTAAAGTCTTTGAGAGATATCTAGAGCACTTATAAGGGTGACTTGCCCAGGATCACATATCTAGTATGTAGTAGAAGAAAGGCTTGAACTCCTGGCTCCTGGACCTACTTTCTATTGACTATGCTCTTGTACAGCAATAAATATACATGCATTTTTATACATATAAATAGATGTTTTTACCACTTCTTTTTAAATTTATGGATATTATAAGAAGAAATTAGCTTGTGTATGTAAGATTCATTTATATATAACTCATAAAAATTATTTTGCATTCAAAATTCAAAAAATCCTTTATTATTTGCTTTCTTTGGGGTGAAGGGGAGACACAATAATTGGTCAAAAGTAAATGGATATATAGTTCTAGGACTGGATCCAAATTCAGAAACTGCATGGTTCAAAAGCATTTCTGAACTTTTAAATCATCCATTATCCTCAAACTCAAAACTATAATTGGCTAATCTTTTGGGCTACACCATTCCACATTGGGCTCTTATCTCTTTCAAAGAAGAAACATTAGGGAACTCAAGGCCATCTGTCATGAGGAACATAACAACTGCCAAGCCAACTACAGCACTCTTCCATATGCTAAGCCCGGAGAGTTTATTTCAAGAACATCTCAACACGATCAATGCCACTTGATTTACCAGGTTCATTGAGGAAAATGTGTTTATCCAGAGCATCTGGAAGTGCCAGATAGGCACTGACATTCTATGAATTTGAATGTATTTATCATTAAATTTGTGCTGGGGGATATGTAAGCATCAGTCAAGGTTCTCCATCTTCACCAAGCAAAATCTGATCGTAAATTCTATTTCCCCTATGATCTGGAAGCAGTAGATTGAGACAGAGACTCAGCAGCTGCCTATAAGTCAATGATATTAAGTACATGATCAATTTCTTTCTAAACATTATTACTTCTTTCCTTAGGAGTGGTAAACTTGGCTTCATGTGGGAAGATAATGGATAAAAATCAAGGTAGATACATATGTATACACACACACACACACACACACACACACACACACACACACGCCCATCTGGTTGGAGTTGGAATGCTGAATGTTGACCTTCCCAGGCTTTACATCAGAGATGAGAGGATTATGGGCATTTGTGTACCCAAAGATGGGTTTATAAGGTAGTTTCTATCTGGCATGTCAGGTACTAGAAAAAGCATCTACACTCAATTAAATTTCATTTCAATTCAAAGAGTATTTATTAAGTACTTGCTATGTGTCAAATCCTGTATCAGGCACAAGGGATTCAGAGACAAAAGCAAAATGGTCTTTGACCTCAAGGACCTCGCATTCTCCTGAGGAAAGATAACATAGGCACAGACACGAAACTGTCTCTACTCCTCCCATTCATTTTTTAACCTCTTGCATGATGACTTCCCATCCCCACCAATCTACTGGAAATATCCTCTACAAGATTACCAATGACCTCTTAATTGCTAAAGCTGATGACCTCTTCTCAAGAGATCATCCTTCTTGAGTTCTCTGCAGCATTTGACACTGGTGGCTCATCTTCCTCCCAGGTACTTTCTTCTCCCTAGGTGTTCATGACCCTGTCACCTCCAACTTTTCTTCTTATGTGTCTGACAATTCCTTTTCAGTATTCTTTGCTCAATTGTCATCTATTTCTTGTCCTCCAACCATGGGTGCCCCAGAGCACTCTAGCATGGGCTCTCTTTTCTTCTTTCACCATACTCTTTTCTTAGTAACCTCATCATCTGCCATGGATTTAATTATCACCTGGGCCTCTGTGTAAATGACTTCTAGATCTATATATCTACCCCAGTCTCCAGTCCTGTATCACTGACTGCTCTCCAGATAAGTCCAAGTGGATGTCCCATCAGCACCTACAACTCAACATATCTGAAATGGAACTTATTACTTTCCACACTAAACTCTTCCTTCCTATAAACTTCTTTTTTTTTTTTTTGAGGGCACCACCATCTTTTTAGTCAACTGAATTTATAAACTTGGAGTCATATTCAACTTTTCCCTCTCCTACACCAACCACATTCAATCAATTGCCAAGTCATTGATTCTACCTCCATAACATATTTTGCATCTTTATCTCCTGCCAACTCATACAGCCACCACCCTAGTTAATGCTTCATCAACTCTCTTCTGTATTATATCAACAGCCTTCTATTAGGTCTTTTGACTTCTAGTTTCTCTTTGCTTTTGAGAAAATAATTTTCTTAAAGCATGAATCTGACCACACAACTTCTCTGTTCAAGAACCCCTGGTATCCTATGATCTCTAGGATAACCCTTCATAGTCTCTATTTCCTTTCTATTCACTTCACAGTATTTCTCCTTTATATACTACCTATTCTAGTCAAACTGGTCTATGTGCTATACCTGGAACTTTTAATATCATCTCCTATCTCCACCTTTGCACAGGCTATCACGTATTCATGGAATGCACTCCTTCCTCATCTTTGTATCTTAAGAGTCCATAACTTCCTTCAAGGTACAGCTCAGGTACCATCTACTAGAGGAAGACTTTCCTGATACTTCTCTCCTAGTTGGTACCTTTCTCCATCTTTAAGGTATTACTGTCTCATTTATTTTTTTTCAAGTCATATCTTCTCTATAAAGTGAAAACTCTTTGAGAGAAAGGATTTTATCTTCATTTTGTCTTTATAGCCCTGGTGCTTAACATGTTGCCTTGTGTTTAGCAGGTGCTTAATAAATGTTTTTTGGATTGGATTGGGAGTGGGGGTTAGTAGCAATTTTCTAGTTGTTATTCTTGCCAGATTCTAGTAATGTGCTTACTTACCAGGGTCTAATTAAAAAAAAGGAGAAAGTAGAGTGATTTTTCAGTTCTTGAATGGCTAGAATATAGACACTCAGCTCCCTTCTAAGAAGATTGAAAGGATACCTGGGCTAGGTTGAATTGGTCATACTATTTGATCACATAGTTATATTATATGAATAGATTCAGATTAGAAGTCTAAACAACAACAAACAATAAAATCTCCCTAGTATCTTGGGCTCTAAATAATAGACTTGTACTATGCAATGTAGTCCTAAAGATCCCTTTTATTTGGGGAGATATTTAATACAAATAGAATTATTATTGTTTAGTCATTTCAGTTGTGTCTGACACTCCATGACCCCATTTGGAGTTTTCTTGGCAAAGATACTGGAGTGGCTTTCCGCTTCTTCTCCAGCTCATTTTACAGATGAGAAAACTGAGGTAAACAGGGTTAAGTGACTTTCCCAGGGTCACTTTGTGCAAAAAGAGGTAATCATTGACTACTTTAGGAGGAGCTCCTACTTCCTTTTGCAAAAACAAAGAAATGGCTGTAAATGGTGATAGGTAATTCAAGACAACGTGGAAACTTCATTAGATCAGAAGACAGAAGGAGCTAACCAAGCAATGATCTAGGACTCATGGCCAGGAGTTCTGCCAAAAGGGGTGTGTGTGTGTGTGTGTGTGTGTGTGTGTGTGTTAATAAATTTTCTTTAGGTGTATTATAGCCAGGATACCTGCAAAAGAACATAAACCTGGGAGTTAGGAAAGCTGGGCACCAAAACTATCTCTGCCACTGGTTTACTGTGTGACCTTGGATGAATCTCTTTACTTTTCTTAGCTTCAGTTTTCTCATCTATAAAATGAGGGAGTTCCTAGATTTGGAGGTAGAAGGGACCACAAAGACTGTCTAGTCCATTTTACAGATGAGGAAACTGAGGCCCAAGGGAGCAACTGACTTGCCAAGGTTACACAGGTAGTAACAGAGGCAAGATTCAAACTCAGATCCTCTGACTCCAAAGTAAGTGCTCTTTCCAGTGTCCCACATTGCTCTATAATCTCTAGGGTCCCTTCTAGCTCTTAATCCAATCATTTTTACGAGTTTAAAGGTATAGTGGGGCTATTCAATACACAAAGGCTACCAGGTCTTTGGGTGAGAATATTGAAAGATAAATTTGACCCTTCATGCCACAGCATTATTACACTTTGTAAAAATAATTTTAAAAAGATTATAAACATTGTCACTCTAGGCTAGTAAATAGGTGTTAGGCATTCAAATGAAATTCTAGAAATATATACTGAAAGCAAGCCCCAAATCCTACGATGTCAATACCAACAGATGGAAACTGTCGGTGGGTTCTAATCTCTTTTTCACTACTCCCTAGAAAGGTAACTTTGGGCAAATCACTTAATCATGCCAAGACTCAATTCTCTAATCCAGTAGAATGGGTCTAACAATACCAGCCCTGTCCATTTCAAAGGGTGTGTGTGTGTGTGTGTGTGTGTGTGTGTGTGTGTGTGTGTGAGAGAGAGAGAGAGAGAGAGAGAGAGAGAGAGAGAGAGAGAGAGAATTAAATGAGATTGTGTACATTATAGCATTTTGCAAATTACTGTGTGTTGTACATAAACTTCATAGGTAGTGGACAGAATGTTGGACTTGGAGTCTTGGGTTCAAATCCTGCCTCTAACACTTGCTGTTTCTTCAGTCGCAAAATGGGGCTAACAGTACTTAGAAGAGCTGTGATACTCTAATGAGGTGTTGTATGCAAAGTACTTTACAAACCTTAAAGCATTATGTAAATGTCATCTACTAGTATTATAAATCATCTTGGGAGACAGCATGATGATAGGGGGCTGGGCCCACAGTAGGAAGAACTGAGTTCAAGTCCTGGTCTGACACATTCCTACTATATGACCTTGGGCAAATTATTTAACTTCTCATTGCTCTGGAGACAACTCTCTAAGGTAGTGTATAAGGTGCAGAGAAGGGATCAACCTCTATTGGTACAAAGAGTTTCTTTATCCAGGACTTCCTTACATCAGTGAAATCGCAGATATAGTCCCTATCCCTATGCCTATCCCTATAAGTGATATCAATAAAGATCTCTCTGTCCAAAGAAACTTCAACTTTCTAAGTGGGATCAAAGATTCCTGAGTCTATGGCTAAGCCTCTCTTTTCTCTGTGAGGAAAGAAAAGAAAAGAAAAACTCAGGTTTTGGCAAAGTAGCACAAGAATTACAATAGGAATTAGAAGCACTGAGGGAGAGTGAAGGACAGATTTTCTCAGGTAATGGAAGCCAAGCTGGTAGCTATTTTTGTAGAGATAATAAAGAAAAAGACTGTATCTGAAGAGACAGCTGTCAGGCATGAGAGGGAAAGCGACAAATAGCAGAGTTGAATGACCTTGTCAAGGAAGTCTGGGAAATTTTCTCTGCCAGCCTTCAAAATATAACCTAGAAGGAAGTGGCTAACCTGCCTTGGATTATTTAAAAGTAGCTTTCTGGGCAAGACAAGGAAACCAAAAAGGGGGAGGGGGGAGGAAGTAGAGAAATGAAGCCAAATGGGACTCATTTGGTATTCTTAGGACACTAAACCAGTAGAAATTCTCTGGTTTCACTATATGGTAAGTCAATTCTTTAAAAGAATGCAGAGGGAGAGGATGAAAAAATTGGGGAAGGCCAAAATGGTACAGAGCAGGAAGTTGCTACTATTGTAGCAGGAGAAGAGAAATCAGCAGGATACATTCACACTGAAACTATACTTCTCCCTGGCTTAGCATTCCTAGCCTCACAGAAATATTTGGAGTATTCTGCTTATAATCAGGAAAGTTCTTATAGAATAAGCATATATTTCCATGACTTACGAATCATGACATTTAATTTTCTTCATCAACATTATTTCAAGTGTTGTTTTAATAAAAATGGACTGAAGCTTATCTGTGTCCAAGCAAATTGTACATCACCAAATGATTGTTGAGGAAGGAATCTTCATTAGCATTTAAATTCATTTTTTTTAAAAGAGAAATTCTGCCACCTCCTGGACAGAAACCAGAGAACTATTTCTTAGCAACCAACACTCTTTAAGCGATCTTGAATGAAATGAACCTTCATTTTAAACTTTATCTTTAAAAAAAAAGGAAGAAACTTGGTTAAAATTTTTTAAAGGATAGGACCAAGGATTATGTGACTTATCTGAAATATTAAATTGTCTCTTGGGCATGTTTAATTAAGCAGAAAACAACCTTTGACCATACTACAGAAAAAGCGCTCCTTTCAGTTTTTAATCTTTCCCAAATTATTTTTCCATGTACAGTCATATTTGTAATTTAGCACTCACCCAAAGAAAGTTTTTCACAGGATCTACCAGTTACTTATTTCCTATAGTTGCCTTTACTGGCGATACTTTTATGCATTGAATAAATATAAAAAGAGTTGAATGGCCACCAGAACAAGATGAGATTTCAGCTCTGATTGAATGAAACTAGCTGTAAAAGCACAAATGGAAAGCCCTGCATTCATTCCCAGAGCTTGGAGCACTTAACTAAATGTAAATAAAGCTCTTGAAAATGCAGAGATATAATAATTACTGGTCATAATGGCTAGCAAATGAAGACATTTGAAAGGATGTTTTAGGAATAATCAGAGAGTGGCTGTAGGAAAATGTAGGGCACATTACCTGGATTTGACAACAGAGCTTCGATATGGTTTCTGGTCTTGAAGAAGCTTAGCCAACTGTTTCTGCAAAGCCAAATCCTTACCATGGGTTTCTTTAATAAATGGGTGCTCTAGGAGATGTGTGACAGATGGGCGCTTTTCAAAATCCTTAATAAGACACCTGGTTACAAAAAACAGTAACAACAAAGAACATTATTAGCCATCCAGATGTGTGTACTTAATGCAAGTATTGGAAAGAAGGTCCTATTTCCTTAATATTACTTAAATATTTCACCGTCCATAGCAGTTTTTTTTAAACTGATATCCAGGACAGGCAACATTTAATTTATTATCTGGGTTCATTTTCTAAAATAGCACAAATACTATTTTAGCTTTTTTCAAAAAAATACACTATGTTGACAGTTAACATTATTTTCAACCATTCAAAATATTCTGAACAGAAGACAGAATTTTTTTTATTAGTAAATTAAAGTTCCTTCAAATAAATGTTTTCAGTTAAAATCTAGTGGATCAGTCTACCTCCTAGATTTCAATGACAAAGAGAATGGGGTGCTGGCCCTGAGTGGAAATCCAAAATACAGAAAGGTCTCCTTACTTGATCTTGGGAAAATGCATTTTGGAGTATCCAGTAAGGAAACAAATAATCACAGGGCAAAGTTCAACCCTTGATTTCTAATGGACTTCTGAGGGAAGCTGATAAACCTGAGCTCTGAAAAATGACTGTCTGAAATATAACTCAGGTAAATTGGAATGAAATAATCCAAACAGGGAGGGAGGGGGGAAATCCCACCTTTTCAAAATGGTGTAGCATCTAAGCTCCTCCTGTGGCTAATTGGTATAACCACCTTTGTATTTCACACTCAATAGCTTTTTAAAGAAGACAATGACTTAAAATTGCATGCTTCATGCCCCGTGCTATTAAAGATGATTTTGACACAAGGAAATTTCTAGTGAAACCGACTCTGATGAATATCCTCACTAATTACCATGGCATTTCTACACTGAATAGCTGTATGAAACAATTACAACATATACGCTTTTAAGCACTTCAAGACTTAAACACAGTGGAGTCTGGGATGAATTTGCTGCAATATAAGTTGCCCTAAGCTGTCTGACACACCATCAACATCTAAAACAAAATACATTATAGGTTATGAAATTAGTTGACAAATTATTAAATATCCTGCCTCACCTTGAATATTTTTGAGAACATTTAAGCACAATCCCTGCATTAATCCTTTACTAGTAAGCTTACAAAAGGTCTTAAGCCTCTGCTGTGTTCACTAGAACTGAAAGATACTCTGTAAATTTCTCTGCTGGTCATTTCTACAATTGATCAAGGGGAGATGAGTTTTGTGGGTTCCCCCCCCCATCCGTTAAAATAGCTTTCAGCTAGGAAAACCAATAGAACTTAGATTATCTCCATTCTGCTGACTGTGGGGCTATAAATACCACCCTTGGCCCTTACCGAGAAAGAAATCAATCATTTGATTTTTACAGGTGGGGGCAGGAAGATGTTGAGGAAAAGGGGACCTTTTTTTGTAATGTGTGTGTGTGTGTGTGTGTGTGTGTGTGTGTGTGTGTGTGTGTGTTTGGTTGCTTTAAATTTTTTTTTCAACTTAAATTTCCTCCTAATTTTTTGCAATTCTGCCTGCTATATGTATGCTGCTTACAACAATGCTTCAAGGAGCCATCATTTCATCAGTGTGGTTATAGGGCTTACAGTCCCTTCGGAATCCAAGCTTCAAGAGTGAATGTGGATGAAAAATCCATCAGTCTATGGTCAAGCTGTTGATGAGCTTCTTAGTACTTAAAGGGGCTGGTCGTCGAATGGCAGAGCTACAGCCCAGTCTGTTATTGGAATCATTCTCAAAGACTTTCTAGACCAGGAAGGTCTTCCAGAGAGTCTTTCCTCCTTAATCTTGGTGCCCTTCCTCCGACATTATCTCCAGTTTTTCCTGTCCATAGCTCGTTGGTACAGAGTTGTTTGCATGTTGTCTCTCCCATTAGACAGTGAGCCCCCTGAGAGCAGGAGCTGGTTTTTTGCTTTTCTTCATATACCCAGTGCTTAGCATAGTGGCTGGCACACAGTAGGTACTTAATAAACCTCCTTGGCTTGGTTTAACTTGTGCTCTGCAGGTGGGAAAAAAGCCTTTGAGAACTCAGGGTTACCTCTGCTTATAGGAAGAGTATTTTAATGGAGGCTGTGTGAAAATGGGGGGGGGGGAATTTAAGCATATTTTTCATAACTGGAAAAGTTGGACTTAGGGCCTCGAACAGTGGTTTCATTAGTATACTTGGGTGAGGTAACTCTCTCTACAAATGCAGGTCTGTTCCATCTTTGCAATTTATAGTCTTAGAAAACTGCCTAGAGCGCTAAGGAGTTAAGTGACTTGTCCAGAGTCACACAACCTGTTAAATGTCAGAAGCAGGATCTGAACTCATGTCTTTCTGACTCTAAGGACAGTTCTCTAGTTACATAAAGTATTTAGGTTCAGGTTTCCATGAGAGAGAGAGAGAGATTACTAGCAGTTGAGGGAAATCAGGCAAGGCTTCTTGTAGAAGATGGTGTCTGAATTGTATCTTAAAGAAAGAAGGAGGACTTCCTGAGGTGACGGGCAGGTGGAAGTGCAATGCCGGCATGGTGAATGACCAGTACAAAGGCACAAGGATGGAAGGTGGAGAATAGCGTGAGTGAGGAGCAGTTTGGCTAGAGACTGGCAGCGTTAGTGTGCGTTGCTTTAAAAAAAGCCCTTCTTTCAGAGTACATTAAGATGACATTGTGTCTGCCTTCATGGTTTCTAGTAGAGTCTGAGGATGGGAGAAAAGACAACTTCAATCACAGCATACAAAAGGAGGGAAAAAAAGGAAGCATCCTTCTAACACTCTCTTCTGGGTCTGTGCCATGGAGCCAGCTGGCTTACAGGTGAAACTACCATGTGACAAAGGCTATTTCATTCTTCAGTAACTAATCCTCCTTGGATAAAGTAGAACATGGGCTAATCTCCTCCTGAATTCCATTCTTAGGGTATTTTGGTAGAGTTCCAGGATGCAATCAAAAAGTGTTATGTCTTATTTTAGATTTTTAAAAATCCCATGGAAAAGCAATGCCACTATCATCATTTTTCAAGAGGAAGCCACTTCTCAATATCATCTCCCCCCTACAAAACAAACAACCAAGCCCAGGAAAGGAAAGAGGCCTTGTGGATGAACAGAGAATCATTGACCTAGAAGTAAGGGACCTCAGAGACCATCTAGTCCAACCATTTCATGTTACAGATGAGAAAACTGGATTCGGAGAGATTAACTTGCTCAAGGTCATAGAGGTAGTAAGAATTAGGAGTAAGATTTGAACCCAGGTCCTCTAGCTCAAGAGCTAGAGCAATTTCCACTGTACCACACTGCCTTCTTTCCTCTAAAGCAGAAAAGAAAAAGAAAAGCCAGAGGGAAGTACATCAATTGGGAGCCACTTAAAGATCTAAGAAGGGAAGAAAACTGACAAGACCTTTTTTCCTCCCTTTATGCATAGGGATCACAACTAAGAGGTATAGTTTAGTTTTACTCAGTTTGGACGTAAACAAAGCCCTGCTAGTGAGAATAAGGATGGTGATGGTGATAACTAGCATTTATATGGTGCTTTAACATTTGCAAAGGGTTTTTTAAAACATCATTTCATTTTTTTCTCACAAAATTCCTAGGAAGTGGGTGCTATTATTATCCCCATTTTACAGATGAGCAAACTGAGGCAGATAAAGGTAAAGTGACTTGCCCAGGGTCACACAGCTAGTAAATGTTTGAGGTGAGATTTGAACTCAGGTTTTCCTGACTCTAGGACCAGCAGTCTGTCCACTGCACCACCTAGCTGCCATGGGGGGGGGGGGGAATTGCTCATTATGAGAGATTCGTACCTTTGGAGCTATGAAGTAAGAGCTAAATGTCTAAAAGTTACAAAACAGAATTGTAGTGTGTACATCCAATGGTGCTGAAGGTTTGTATCTTGAAGGCTATGAAGACATCAAGCCTCAGACTCTGGTTAAGAAATCTTAATACTCTTGTAAGAGAATATACCTATGTGGAAATAGGAGGTGGGCTGAAGGCGATTTATCATTCTTCTATTACTATTAATATTTGTTGTTGTTGTTCAGTCATGTCTGACTCTTCATGACCTTATTTGTGGTTTTCTTGGCAAAGATACTGGAGTGGTTTGCCATTTCCTTCTACAGCTCATTTTACAGATGAGGAAACTGAAGCAATTAAGTGACTTGCCCAGGGTCACACAGTGTCTGAGGCTGGATTTGAACTCAGGTCTTCTTGATTCTAGGTCTGGCACTCTATCCACTGTGCCACCTCGCTGCTCCCACTATTCATAACTCACACTTTAAAAAGCTTTATAAGGTTTATAGAGAACTTTACTTACAATACTGTGAGGTAGGTAATGTAAATATTATTATTCCCATCTCACAAATGAGGCAACTGAGGTTCAGAGGCTTATCTATGGTCACATGGAAAGTATCAGACAGAGTCAGGATTTGAACCAAAGTCCCATGTTCTTTTTATTCACCTTACCACACAGTCTCTCAGTTAACAATGAGACAAGAAGTTGTAGACTCTCTTAGGAATAGCTGTCCAAAGATGAAGATGGATGCTGGGCATGAATTAAGGGATAGTATTATGTTTCAGAATAACATTCCATCTCATATTATTCATTCCTCAAGCACTGCTTGAGTACCTTCTATGTGCACCGTGTTAGACACAGCCAAGAAAGTGGAAGACATAGTCTATGCCCTTGAGGAACCTAGAAGGCCTCAATACATGAAACATCTGGGGGAGAAAATGCAAGATTATAGCATTTATCTATAGTCTATCTGTCTATCTGTCTGTCTATCTATCTATCTGTCTATCTACCTACCTACAGAAAAGCAGGTCAATATGGGCTGGAGTCAATCAGAGAAAGTGAGTCATGATCTGAGTTTTCTTTATTAATTTATTTTTATTTATCAATAATCACTTCCACAAGCTTTCGAGTTTTAAATTTTTCTCTTCCTTCCTCCTTGCCTCCCTCCCCAAGACGGTTCACAACGTGATATAAGCTACACATATATATTCCTATTAAACATATTTTCACATTACTGATGTAAGGAAGAATTAGAACCAATAGGAGGAACCACAAGAAAGAGAAAACTAAACAAAACAGTAGAAAAAAATAGCAAATAGTATGCTTTGATCTGCATTCAAACTCCACAGTTCTTTCTTTGGATGTGGATAGCATTTTCCATCATGAGACCTTTGAAGATGTCTTAGATTCGTGCATTGCTGAGAAGGGCTAAATCTATCAAGATTAGTTATCACACAATGCGGCTGTTACTGTGTACAATGTTCTCCTGGTTCTGCTCACTTTACTCAGGATCAATCCATGCAGGTCTTTCTAGGTTTTTCTGAAGTCTGCCTGCTCATCTTTTCTTATAGCACAACAGTATTCCTTTACATTCATATACCACAACTTGTTCAGCCATTCCCCAATTGATGGGCATCCTCCCAATTTCTAATTCTTTGCCACCCCAAAAAGAGCTGCTATAAATATTTTTGTAATGATCTGAGTTTTGATGGAAATTATGTACAAGAATTGGTAGAAGGGAAATAAAAGGGTGCCCTAGGCTGTGAGAACATCATGATCACAGGCATAGCAAGGGAAACAAGAAAGACATGCATATCTGTATGTACCTGGAATGATACTGTCTTGGATCCAGTCATTTAGGCAGTAATTTGCCTTTGCTTCTATAGTAGCTTCCTTAGAAGAGCTTGGAGCTCAATTTTTTTCAGTCCTTTTGCCAAATTAAACAAGGCTATTCCTTTCCCCTTGTTAACAGCAATACTGCTGCTGCTGCTGCTGCTGCTGCTAGTTAGTGAGCTTTTATAGCCATAGCTCCCTCAAAGCTATCCTTTGGGGAAGCACTTCTTGTGGAGAAATGGTCAGCCACCCTCACCATCTGTCAACTAACTGCCACACACAGGGCTAGCAAGCCCTCCTAGCTGATGCAGCAAGAAACATTGAGGGAGAGACAGGAGGCATCATGTACCAGGCAAGTTGAACCATCATGATCACCTTGACCACCATCTCCCCCTTAGACCTTGATGGAGACAGCACAGGTCCCTGAACCCAAGAACCTTTGGAATAGCAATGCTCAGCCCAGTATCCTCAGCCACAATCCTGGGAATCAGCCCCTGTGCAGATGTAGCACGGCAATAGCTCCCGCAGGTGCCACAGCCACAGCTACTAAAGACCCAGAAAGGAGAGTTCTTGCCATCAGAGTCCTTGGCACCACCAGATGGTTCAACATCAGAAATCGGTATGATTTTATCAGTGGAAATGACAGAAAAGAAGAGACATTGTAATGCAGGATCTAAGACAAATCCAAAAGACTCATGATGGAAAATGCTATTCACATCCAGAAAAAGAACTGTGGAATCTGAAGGCAGATTGAAGTATATTATTTGCTCTCTTTCTTTTTCTGTTTGTTTTCACCTTTCTTGTGGTTCCTCCTATTGGTTCTAATTCTTCTTTACAACATGACTAATGTGAAAATAGGTCTAATATGAATGTATATGTAGAGCCTATATCAGATTTCACTCTGTCTTGGGGTGGGGAGAGGGGAGGGATGGGGAGAAAATTCAGAACTCAAAATCTTGTAGAAGTGAATGTTAAAAACTAAAAATAAATTAATTGATTAAAAAAAAAGACACATTAACATCTTCTTTGCCACTTTACCCTAAGGACTCTGGGACTCTTCCATTTGACTTGCAGATGAAACCTTCTACCTGTGTTGTCTCTCCCATTAGAATGTGAGTACCTCGAGAGCAGGGATTGTCTTACTTTTTCCTCTGTATTCCTAGCCTTAGCACATTGCTTTGCATATAATAAGTATTTCATAAATGCTTCATTCATTCATATAGTACTTTATGGTTTACAAAGTGTTTTACATATATTATCTCATTCAATTCTCACAGTAACCTTGAGAAGTTGGTATTATTATCTCCATTTTACTGAGGATGAAGATGAAACTCAGAGAGGTTAAGTCACTTGCCTGGGATTACACAACCTATAAGTATCTAAGCAAAATTTTGAATTCAGGTCTTCCTGATTCCAGGTCCATCTACATTACCTACCTGTCTCCAGCGACAGTGTAAATTGATGACAGAAACCTGTACACATTCTTCAGCTCATCATTTCTTCCATGTCCACCTGCTGGGGGGTGGGAAGACTGATTTAATGAGGGAGGGGGAGAGAAATAATAGATCTTCAGCATTCCTAGAAGAATGCTCCCAAGCATAGGAGATAGTCCACAAAAGATGTATGGACAAACTTGTCTGGTGTCTTATGTGAGACTGTAGAAATGATGAAGCACCCATACACTTTTGATTTCCTTGATAAAGAAGGAATGGCATGTACCAGACTGGGTTGGGGGACACAAGTTTTCCTATTATGCATTTTCACCTTTTAATATGACCAGATCTTCTTCCAACATGTTGACTGCCTAAAGGTATTTGACAAATGTTTATCTCTTGCAGTGTAAAAAGGGTGCCATCTAGTGTGGAGCACATTGTTAAAGAAATGGCAAGACGTTTTCTCTGTGGGTGCCAGCTCTCTCATTTGACTGAGGTGAGGCGACAGGAGAGACAAAGGCTCATGCTGCTGTCATCTCTCCTGAAGTGTCCTTAAAAATTGCTTATGCAGAAAAGTAATGTTTTCTGAACCAAGGGAATGCTATGATCAAGGCTATTTTTTCCTGTATCTATTCAATTGGACTCTCTTCCAAGGAAAAGTGGAACGAGGAATTCATTAAGTGATGACAATACCTCTCAAGTTGAGAGTAATGTGCTCCTTTCCCCTCTGTCATCTCATTGCTCCCATTGTAATTGATTTAGACCCATTCTTCAAACTCAGTTGATTGGTGGAAGTCTCTGTCCTGAGGTCTCTGTGGTTCCACTTGGAGGCAAAGGGCATAGTGATTGGCACACTGGATTTGGAGGCAGAAAGACCTGAATTTGAATCTTGCCTCAAATACCTACCATTTGTATGATGCTGGGCAACTTACTTAATGTCTCTGAACCTCAGTTTTCCCCATTGTAAAATGGCAATAATAATAGCACCCTCTCAAGAATCAAATGAGAAAAAATGTGTAAAGTATTTTTCAGACCTTAAAGTTCTACATAAATGTCATCTATTATTAAAATAAGTTACAGTGTCAGGCTGCTGAAAAACTACTGTAAAGTATATACTGAAGGACTATAGATTGTTAGAGTTATAGGGACTTGTTAGTAATCACATCCCCATTCATACTTGGTACCATCCCTTCATGGTGTGACATATATTCCTGGGAATGACAAGCACACGGTAGGCTACTTGAACATTAAGGAAAAAATAATAGAGGAAGCAAGAGACACAAATACATGCTGGCCTTGATGAAAGTCAATCTATTACTTCATTTGAATTTCTAGTACCTTCCATCATGCTTTCTTGGCTGAAAATTAATTCTCAGAATTCATTAGTGTCACCACATTAAACACAGGTTGCAGCCATTTGCTGCTCTCTCACAGCCTGGTTCCTAAATACTGTTTCCACTTCCCACAATTACCAGCAAAAAAAAAAAAATCAAAAGCATTTATTAGCAAGGAGCAAGCAAGCACCTCCTTGACGAATGAGCCAATGGCAGCCGTACATCCCCTGGCACCCACATGATAACATTGTTGAAGAAATAGCAATTCTATCCATGTAAACTGCCATTTTGTTACAAGAAAATCAGATGCCTAGAAGGAGGAGGGGAGCAAGGATAGGGAATGATTTATCAAGAATCACAGTCAAATAGGGACATTTGACCAAGGGGAAAAAAGCTGAAAATGCTGAGGAATGTAATAAGACCACAATGGTGAAACCCCTCATTCACTAAGCACACAGGGGGAATGTAGATAAGACTTAGAATTCATTCCTTTTTTTCTCATTTTCTTTCTGATTCTCCTACTGCACGCTCCTCAGCATTCTAAAACATCCCCATTCATACTAAGAAGAAACATTACTGCTGTATTATTGTATTACCTATAGCTCCAGCTCCAGTGATTGTCAAATAGAAGTGGGAGAAGAGGAAGGCCTAGTCATTAAGGGGAGAATGTCCTCTAGGGTCTACATTTACCCTGTCTCCTTCAGTGTAACAGTTCACAGTGTCTTCTCTTGCAAAGGAAATATCCCTTCAGGAGGGTAGGGCTAAACTGTACGTAGGTGTTTTTATAGCTAATCTGAAAAGACAGAATCACTGGCCTATGTGTGAGCAAAAAGCAATCAGCCTGAGGGACTAATAAAAATTAAACAGTTGGTTTTTAAAAATTAATTATTTTGCAATTAATAAGCTTTTTTTTTCTTGTTCCCACTCTCCCAAAGAAAGAAAAAACCTTGTTAACAAATACACCCAGGCAAACAAACAAACAAAAAAATGATTTGTTTTGGCCCTGTTGGCTATGTCCAAAAATACATGCCTCATTCTGTATATACATCACCTTTCTCACAGGAGGTGGGCAGTTTTTTCATCACTGATCCACCAGAATCATAACTGAACACTGTACCAATCAGAGTTGTTAAGACTTTCAAAGTTGCGTATTTTCACAAAGTTAGTGTTATAGTATTAATTGTTCACCTGGTTCTGCCCACTTCACTCTGTATCAACTCATTACAAATCTTCCAAACCATCCCTTTTATCATTTTTATGATACAATAGTATTTCATTACATTAATGTGCCATAATTAATTCAGTCATTCACCTTTTGATGTGAACCCCTTTAATTCCCAGTTCTTTGCTACCACTAAAAGAGATGCTATGAGTATTTTTGTTAATACGAGTCTATTTTCTCTCTCTCTCTCTCTCTCTCTCTCTCTCTCTCTCTCTCTCTCTCTCTCTCTCTCTCTCTCTCTCTCTCTCTCTCATTTTTAGATTTAAGCCTAGTAGTGGTATTGCTTTAACAAATTGTGATTCTACCAAGCTTATATAAGTAGTAGTAAACTCTGAGCTGGGATTTAACCTCAGGTTCTCTTTTGCCAATTTTTTTTTTCCTCCTTCCTTGATTTCTTTGGAGTAAGGGCTAGTAGTGATATCACTGGGTCACAGAATATTAACAGTTTAATGACTTTTGAGGCATAGTTCCAAATTGATTACCAGAATGGTTAGACTAGTTCACAATTCCACCAACAGTGCATTAATGTGCCTGTTTTCCCACAGCCCCTCCAACATTTGCCATTTTCCCTTTCTGTCAACTTTGCCAATCTGATACACATGAGGTAGAACTTCACTGTTCTTTTTAATTTGAATTATTCATGATTTGGATTTTTTTTTCTTGTGGCTTACAGAGCTTGGATTTTTTCCCCTTGAATCTATTAGGTGATTAATCTTAAAGAAAACTGAATTATCTCTTTCCTTTTCATAGTGCATATGTCAGGGTCCTGGAGCCTCTGACTGTATAATTCTCACAACTTCTCACATAGGCACAACTGAGAGAACAGAAAAAGGCTCAGGAGCCAGACAGGTGGCACAGTGCTGGACCTAAAGTCAGGAAGATCTGAGTTCAAATCCTGTCTCAGACACTTATTAGCTATGTGGCCCTGAACAATTCACTTAATTCCTTTCTGCCTCAGTTTCCTCACCTGTAAAATGGGGATAATAATAAAACCTACCTCCCAGGGATCAGATGAGATAATATTTGTAAAGCACTTTAAAGAACTACTTAAATGATAGCAATTATTATTTTTGTTATTGTTAAGGACTGCCTTCTGTAGGTGGGAAGTGAGAACACATGTACAAAAGCTAGAGAGGTGCACATAGCATAGCTATAAGTAAAGATGGCAGTTGTGATCTTGGCTGAAATGCTAGGGATGCCAAGTCCACATCATAGGCTGAAACAATATGTTAGGAAACTCATTATCATCTAAGAAACTCTCTTAGAGAGAGTGTGGTATGATGGAAAGAAGGTTGAACCTTTAGTCATAGGATTTGGGTTTGAATTCTCCCTTTTCCACTTACTACTTCATGTGACACTGGGCAAATCACTTAACCTCTCTGGGACTTAGATTCTCATGGTGTTGTACCAGAGGACTTTTATGGTTTCTGACTTCTAGAACTATGATTACATGATTCTGAGTATATTTTCCATAAAAGACAGCAAGAAACAGTGAGCAGAGAATAGGATTTGGAGTCAGTGGGCCTGGGTTGAAACCCTACCATTTGTGTGATGTCAGGCAAATCACTTCTATTCTCTGGACCTCAGTTTCCTTCTCTGTAAAATAAGAGGATTGGACAAGAGGGCCTCTAAGTTACCTTCCAGCACTAAAATCTATTATCCTATGATCCTGGGAACATGATAGACACACAAAGGGCAAGCCAATCAGAACTGAAAGATATGGATGCACTGGGGAAAACACGTAGATCGTATTAGAGCAAGAGAGAAAGCAGAGAGTGTCAAGAATACAAATTGCCGGGGCTTGAAGTCAGGAAAATAACTTTGAGGCCCAGACAGGATGCAGCATCTGAGATGCAGGCCTCTTTGCCTTGTTCTTGTTCTTGTTGACAGAGATGGGTCATGTACTCAGATACAAGTCTGGGTAGACAGGTCTGGGAATCATTCCCATCAGTGGTCCCACTCTTAGCAGTATAGCCAATTTGGACCAGCTCCTCCATTTCCTTCTTCTTTTGACAGACTGACACAAAATGGCACCTCCCTTTACTCCCAGGCTTCTTTTTCCTCTGAGAACACAAAGACCATATAAGCCTCCTTTGCCCTAGTGATCAAGGTCTTACAAATGGTTGTTAGTTTGTTTTTGTTTTTGTTTGGCAATATGGTGAAACTTATAGACCCCTTCTCAGAATGTTTGTTGCCTACATTCATAATTGAAGGAATCTTAAATTTTAATTAGAAGTCAGTGAAAATAAAGACATAAATTCTTTCCCATCCAAGTTAATGGACCCCCTGAAATCTATCCATAGTCCATTTGATGGTCCATGGACCTCAGGTTAAGAACTGCTGACCTAGAGTGAGGCAAACAAACTCCCAGGAGCCCCAGTGGGAACAGAAAAGCAGAAATTGAAAAGGATGATTTCCTCAAGTTATTTAATCCTTCACAGGCTTTCACGTTGCAAAAACATAGGAGCCCACTGCATTCACCTTCTAGAAAACTTGGAATTGGGATTTAGGGTGGTATGGTTGTTATCACATCACCAGCATCAAAGGAGGCTTTGATGCTGGTGTGTTAGATAAGAGAACTCTAGGCTAACTGCTTTTAGTGAGGACAGCAGCTGATGAGTTACAGTGTCTCAGCTGTGCTTTACACCAGCTTGTTTTCAGTGCACAACTTTGCTTCCTCTAACATCTCTCAACCATAATGCCTGGCTCCCTTGACAGTACCTGTGTGGTCATGACTCTAGTTGAGCACATGAAAGGTTGTTTATATCCAGAAAAAGCACATTTGTTCTGGAGGGCATGTCCTTGTTATCAGCTGCAAATGAACACCACTTCAAGCTGCTGGCAGCCAGGAAAGACCTTAAAAAGGTAATTTCTGAGAGACTGTCAAATAGCTTGAGGTCAACAGAGAAAACCTAGGACAGGATATTGTTTTAGAGATCAGTTGTGGTGCTAAGAAGTTAATTCAGTTTGGGACTGGAGATAACAGAGTGTAAATCAAAGAATTGCAGTCATGGTTTGTAATACAACAGGTAAAGAAAGAGGATTGTTTGGGGGAGGGAGGGAACGTTTTTAAGAACTGTGGAACTATTTTCTCCATGCAGAAATAGTATTCAAAAATGATAAAGGGTGGGGTGGAGCCAAGATGGCAGAGTAAAAGCAGTGACTTGCTTAAGCTCTCCCCCAAAACCCCTTCAAATACCTATAAAAAATGGTAAAAATTATAAAGCGGCAGAACTCACAAAAAGACAGAGTGAAGCAAATTTCCAGCCCAAGACATCCTGGATGGTTGATCAGAAAGGTATATCGTGCTACGCGGGTAGAGGAGCACAGTTTGGCATGGGCACGCAGGCTGCAGCGAACCTGGAGCAGACCTCAGGGTACTGAATTGCGGGCAGCTGTGGCGGTTTCCAGACCTCTTAACCCACGAACACAAAGACAACTTAGAAGGTCAGTGGGAAAGGTCTGTTTCTACAGTGAGAGAGAAGCATGGGATCCCAGCTCCAGTTCTGATGTGTGCCCCAGAGTGGCAGCTGTCTCTGGAGCTTCTGGCCCACATACTGAGGGGGAATTGGGTGGCTGTTCAGAGGGGGATTGCAGGGATCTCTCTGCTGGTGCAGGATTCTCTTGCTTTGCCCGTGCTTGGATCTGGGTCACAGTTCTGGATGGCAGTCCTGGGGCAAGGAGAAGGCTGGCGTGGTGAAGCTTGTAGTGGCTGTACAGAAAGATTCCTCCTCACAGTTCCAAGACAGAAAGGAGTGCTTGTGGTCACTCATAGACCAGAGCACAGGCCAGGAAAGGAGGAAACACTTCACCCTTATTCATAGCACCTCGGAAGAACTGAAAATTTACAGGTCCCTAGAAGTATCTCTGAAAACAGCTGCACAAAACCCCTGAAGCTTGGGACAGTACATTCTCCACACTGGAAACAGACTCCTACCTTAACAAAGAGTTTATAACTCAAGTAATTGGCTGGGATCATGAGCAAGCAGCGCAAAAAGAGTCAGACTATATTATCTTACTTTGGTGACAAAGAAGATCAAAACATACAACCAGAAGAAGACAACAAAGCCAAAGCTCCTACATCCAAAGCCTCCAAGAAAAATATGAATTGGTCCCAGGCCATGGAAGAGCTCAAAAAGGATTTTGAGAAGCAAGTAAGAGAAGTAGAGGAAAAACTGAGAGTGATGCTAAAGGAGACCCAAAAAATACTGAAGAAAATAACACCTTAAAAAATAGCCTAACCCAAATGGCAAAAGAGGTCCAAAAAGCCAATGAGGAGAAGAATGCCCTAAAAAGCAAAATTGGCCAAATGGAAAAGGAAGTCCAAAAGCTTACTGAAGAAAATACTTCCTTAAAAATTAGAATGGAGAAATTGGAAGCTAGTGACAATTTGAGAAATAAAGGCACTGTAACACTAATCCAAAAGAATGAAAAAAAGAAGAGAATGTGAAATATCTCATTAGAAAAACAACTGACCTGGAAAATAGATCCAGGAGAGAGAACTTAAAAATTATTGGACTATCTGAAAGCCATGATCAAAAAAAGAGCCTAGACATCATCTTTCAAGAAATTATCAAGGAAAACTGCCCTGATATTTTAGAACCAGAGGGCAAAATAGAAATTGAAAGAATCCACCATCACCTCCTGAAAGAGATCCCCAAAGGAAAACTCCTAGGAATATTGTAGCCAAATTCCAGAGTTCCCAGGTCAAGGAGAAAATATTACAAGCAGCCAGAAAGAAACAATTCAAGTATTGTGGAAACACAATCAGGATAACACAAGATTTAGCAGCTTCTACATTAAGGGAACGTAGGGCATGGAATATTAATATTCTGGAGGGCAAAGAAGATAGGACTACAACCAAGAATCACCTACCCAGCAAAACTGAGTATAATCCTGCAGGGTAAAAGAATGTTCATTCAATGAAATAGGGGACTTTCAAGCATTCCTGAGGAAAAGACCAGAGCTGAATATAAAATTTGACTTTCAAATACAAGACTCAAGTGAAACATAGAAGAGGTAAACAGGAAAGAGAAATCATAAGAGACTTATTAAGGTTGAACTGTTTATATTCCTGCATGGAAAGATGATATTTGTAACTCATGAGTCCTTTGTCAGTATTAGGGTAGTGGGAGGGGAAAAAGATTATATATGCATGCATACATAGACAGAGGGTGCAGGGTGAGTTGAAGATGAAGGGGTGATATCTGGAAAATAAAATTAAGGGATGTGAAAGGATTATACTGGGAGAAGGAGAAAGGTAGAAGTAGAATGGGATAAATTATCTCATATGAAACAGACAAGGAAAGGCTTTTACAGTGGAGAGGAAATGGAGGATGGTGAGAGGGAATGAGTGAATCTTATTCTCATAGGATTTGGCTTAAGGATGGAATAACACACAATGGGGTATGGAAATCTATCTTACTCTACAGGAAAATAATAGGGGAAGGGGACAAGAGAGCAGGGGGTTGATAGAGGGGAGGGTATAATCAAAAGCAAACACTTCTGAGGAAGGACAGGGTCAAAAGAGAAAATAGAATAAATGGGGGATAGGATAGGATAAAGGGAAATATACTCAGTTTTTCACAACTGGACTAGTATGGAAGTGTTTTACATGACTGCACATCTATAACCTCTATCGAGATGCTTGCCTTTTCAATGAGGGTGGGTGGGGAGGGAAGAAGGGAGAAAATTTGCAACCCAAAGTTTTAAAAATATATGTTAAAGATAAAAAATTAATAAATTATTAAAAAAATAAATTTTTTAAAAATGACAAACAGGCTGACTTCAGAAAAACCTGGAAAGACTTGTATGGTCTGATGCTGAGTGAAGTGAGCAGAACCAAGAGAACGATGCACACAATAACAGCCACATTGTGCAATGACTAATATTGACAAATTTAACCTTTCTCAGCCACACAAGGATCTAAGACATCTCCAAAGGCCTCATGACAGAAAATGTTACCCACATTCAAAGAAAGAAGTATGGAAATTGAATTGCTATTTTTTTTCCTCTTCTGTCGAGTTTTGTTTCCTCTTTCTGATTGTTCCTCCTATTGGATCTAATTTTTACTTACAACATCACTAATGTGAAAATATGTTTAACGGGAATGTATATGTATAGCCTGTATCAAGTTGTCAGCCATCTTGGGAAGGATGGTGGGGAGGAAGGGGGAGAAAAATTTTAAACTCAAAAGCATATGGAAGTGATTGTTGATAAACCAAAATAAATTAATAAAAAAATTTTTAAAAAAAGAAATGGTATTCGACCACAGAAACTGTCAGACTAAGATATAGACATTTATATTTTTGACTCTATTCTAGAATTTCTCCAAAAAGAAGGAAAGTAAAAGAAGTACCCAATGTAAGAATACAAATTGGGTTCAGGACAGGAAATTTATTCCTACTTGAAGTAAGCCAAGATAAGTACAAGAAAATCACAGCACACTTGACAGAATGACCACAACAATTCACTGGCTCATACATCACCACTAGAATAGTCACCTGAAAGGCCAATATCCAAGCCTCAATGGGACATAGACATATTTTTGCAAGGCTGATAATTAGCCATTTCACATTTCACTTCTATTAAGCATAACCAACCAATCCTAATCTCTCTCTTGGGTGCCTACTTGGTACCTACTTGAATGCCTTGGTTCTCTCTTGGGTGCCTATTCTTCTCTTGGCACCCACCCATGTCTGCTGCTATTTAAGCATTCTCTTCCCCCCTTGCTGCTTGGTTTCTACGCAAGGGGCAGCTTCTGCCACTTCAATCTCTCTAGACCTTTAGTAGTTCACAAAGTTGACAGAGGAAGGAAACAAACAATGGAGGCAAAGACAGCCAGGGAAGAATGCTGCCTGGTTACAATACTGGAGAAGTGAACCTATAGTCTACGTAGGTAGCAGACACAGCCTTACCATCATTAAATTAAGGTACAGAAAGACTGTCCTTCACTCCTAGCTGAAGTCATAGCTTACCAATTGGGAAGTTGTAGCTGAGAGAGGTGCTGGCCAAAACTTGTGTTTTCTTTTAAAGTATTTAGAATTTTAGAGGAGAGAATAGCTTTGGGTGGGAGGTTGGGGGATCAGGTAGCTAAGTGGCACAGTGGATAGACCACTGGGACAGAAGTCAGAAAGACCTGAATTCAAATCTGGCCTCAGACACTTACTAGCTGTGTGACCCTAGACAAGTCATTTAACCTCTGTTTGCCTCAATTTCCTCATGTGTAAAATGGGGATAATAATAGCACCTATCTCCCAGGGTTGTTCTCAGGCTCAAATAAGATAATGATCATAAAGCTCTCAGCACAGTGGCACATAGTAAGCAGTAATGAAATACTGTCTTTAACTTATTTATTACTATTTATTACTAAACCATGTGATCATATATTTGGAGCTATAAAAGGTTTGTTTTTTTCTTTTTGGTTGGGTTTTTTGGTTTTTGGGTTTTTTGCTTTTTTGCTTTTTGGTGAGGCACTTGGGATTAAGTGACCTGCTCAGGGTCATATAGCTAGTAAGTGTTAAGTGTCTGAGGCTGGATTTTAACTCAGGTCTCCCTGACTCCAAGGCCACAGCTCTATTCACTGAGACACGTAGCCACCCCTAGAAAGGGTTTTAAAAGCCATCCAGATCAATATCCTCATACTACTGATGGGGGACTTAAGACCCTGAGAGGGACTTATCTAAGATCATACATGGGGGACAGCTAGGTGGCGCAGTGGATAGAGCAGCGGCCCTGGATTCAGTAGGACCTGAGTTCAAATCTGGCCTCAGACACATAACACTTACTAGCTGTGTGACCCTGGGAAAGTCACTTAACCCCATTGCCTAGCCCAAAAAAACCCAAAAAAACAAGATCACACGGGGACTAAGTGACAGAGGGACAAGCCTTCTCTCTCTAATTCTTGATGAGTCCATTTTTAGACATAATGAGTTTAAAGTGCCAGTGGAGTTGTCCATCAAGTGGTTAGAGATATGGGAGGGGATACGATGAGGATACGAAGATTTGGGAGGCTCCTGAAGTGAGGTGGACTGAATTTATCAGACCAGAGGAGATCACCATGAAAGAGAGAAGATATGAGGGTCCAGGAGAATACCTTGGGGGATACCGAAAGCTTGAGGACTGAGAGAAGGCTAGGAAATGATCAGACAATTAGGAAAAGAATTCGGGAAAGGAGTTGTGTCATGGAAGCCAAAGTTTGGGACAATATGCAGGAGGAAGGATTGGATAGAAGGATCAAGGGAAAAAAGTACTGAGAAAATTCAACTGAATTAGTTATAATGGGGGGGTCATTGGCAACACTAAAAAGTTGGTGGGAAAGTAAGATTACAAAGGGTTGAGGAGTGAGTGCTTGACAGGAAAATGGTGGCAGTAAATGAAAACCACTCTTTTTTTGTATTTTAGCAGTGAAAGGGACAACAAAAATAATACATCAGTTTGAGGTTTGTGGAGGATGGGTAAGGGAATATTTTTGTTTAAGAAAAGGTAGATCTTTTAATTTGCAGGTTAAAGTAGATAAGCAGAGATTAAAGATAAGAGAGGGGGGCAGCTAGGTGGTGCAGTGGATAGAGCACTGGCCTTGGAGTCAGGAGGACCTGAGTTCAAATGCAGCCTCAGACACTTGACACTTACTAGCTGTGTGACCCTAGGCAAGTTACTTAACCCTAACTGCCTCACCAAAAAGCAAAAAAACAAAAAACAAACGAACAAACAAAAAGATAATAGAGGGAATGGTTGATGTGTCAAGCTCCTAAAAGAAATGGGAGAATATGAGATCAAGGTCTCAAGTAGCAGGATTATGTCATCCTCCTAGCATGGAACAAAAGATGAAGGATAGACGAAGATGGGAAGAAAGGATATGAGGGAGCTTAGGCTGGATGGTTTTAATCTTCTCAGGAAAGTATGAGGTGAGGTCCTATGAGGAGAGAAAAGAGCTTAGAGTAGAGTTGAGTGACTGAGAATAGAAGATAAGGTTTAGAATGTTTGTGTCTGGTAATTGACAGACATTCAGGGCTGAGCAATGACTTGTTCAAAAAAAGAAACTTTAGAGCTGGACAATTTGCCAAAAACTTCTGCAATTTTAGTTCCATCATCAGAATCCTTGGGCATTACTATTTTTGAAAGTCTGGCTAATTTCCTTGATTTAAAATCAATTTCAATTTTGACAAACAATAATGGTCTGTTTCACAGTCCAAGCTCAAGTACCTGGAGGGCATGAATTCTAATTCCACTCCAGACCCAACTTGCCCTCCTAGACTAAACAAATCCACAGCCCTCTTTATTTCTTAATTATCTGCCTCATTCAGTCCTTTTGTATCTGATTGGAACAAAATAATTGAGTTCAACCTCAAAGCCTACTGTATGCCAAGCACTGTGAAGGGCACATGAGAAGTAAAAGACCCAACACTTGTCCTTCAGGGTGCTTAAGAGCTTAAAATGAGCTTCTAACAAGACGAAATCTGTTCACCTAAAATAACAGAGAAAAACATGAGGCAGAATAAAACCAAGTACCAAATTTGGGGTACAAACAACAAAGGAAATAGGCTATGGGAAAATCACAAAGGGGAGAAGCCAGTGGGTGACAGATTTGTAAGAGAAAACTACAAGCTTAACTATTGATTGCTAAAACAGGAAGGGAATCCGAGCGATTATCTTGTTCAATGCCTGCACAGTTAAGTCTACGTTTTATTAAGAGGTGTCCCCATCATCATTAAAGCTAGTTAGTATCATTCTAGAGCCAGACCAAAGCCCAGGATTCCAGAATTCTGATCCAGCAAGTTCCTAGAGGGAAAGGACCGTCTACTTCATGAAATCATAGAACATGGAAACTGAAAGTGACCATTTGGTTCTAACCAGATAGGAACAAGCAAGCTCAGTTACTACCTTCTGTGTGATCTTGGGCAAGTCACTTAATTTCTCTGGGTCTCAGTTCCTTCCTAAATGATAGGATGGACTGGATGACCTCTAAGGTACCTTCTAGCTCTGAAACTATGTTCCTATGATTCCCCCTTATATGATATACCCAAGAAGTGGTTAGACGACCTTCACTTGAAGACCTACGATGAGAGAAAACCACTACCTTCTACAATAGTCTATTTCATTTTTCAATAGCTCTAATCATTAGGAACTTTGTCTTTTTATTTCCTTCTTTACAACTTTTACCAATTGTTCTTTGCTTTATCATCTGGAGACAGGCAGAACAGGTCCCTCTTCTACATGCTAGTCCTTCAAACACTTGAAGCTAGATAAGTCTCCTTCCCTCGAGTTATCCCTTCATCAGTTTTTCTAACTCCAGTTCTTTCAACTGACCTTTACATGACATGATCTTAAGGCCCTTCACCACACTAACTGACCTTTTCTATATGCTTTCCAGCTTATTAATATCCTACCTAGAATATGGTGCTCAGAACTAAACACAATATTCCAGATTGGATCTGACTAGGGTAGAGTGCAGTAGTCCTATGAAGCCCAACATTGGATCCCCTGACTCATTGGCATTCTCACTGGCCATCTGCCATGCTTAGAACTCTCTTCTTTCTAATGTCTACCTCCTAATTTCCCTTCCTTCTAGTCTTAGCTAAAATCTCACCTTCTGCACAGTAGCCTTTTCTAATGCCAATAATGCTAATGTCTTTCCTCTGTTGATTATCTCCAATTATCTTGTATATATCCTGTCTGTGCACAGTTGTTTGCATATTGTCTCCCCCAATAGACTCAAAGCTCCTTAAGAGCAGGGACTTTTCTGTGTATCACCAATGTTTAGCATAGTGCTTGGCATATAGTAGGTATCTAATGCTTGTGGACCGATTCTCATCTCCCTCCCTGGTCCTGCACACCAGGCCTCTAAGGCAGTTTAATTTTGTATTAGCTTTTTTTGGCTGTCATAATGCATGTTGCATGTCCAAACAAAGATAATACCAGCATACTTTGGTCCTTTAATAAGTACTATACAATGTGAAAGAGTTTTAATGACTGCACCGTTCTGTATAAGTTACAAAGAATGTCAGGTAGTTGAAATAAAACTGGTTTTGAAACACTTAAAAAATAAGTGCTGTACAAAATGGGCATAAAGGACTCAGGAAATTTAAGACATGCTATTGTATTAATATGAAATGAACCAAGATTACTGGGCATCTTACATTAAAAGAGCTGACAGGTCCTGTGATATATGCTAATAATCACATGGGGCCATTTTTAATGGTTATTATGAATTAAGTACCTATAGAAGGAAAGTGTATTTATGCCCAGGGACTCTGATAAATACTTAATCACAAAGGCTCTTGATTTACTCATAAGCCATCATTATCAAGAGCACTGACTGGATAAAATGCACGTGAAGACATGAAGTTGCATGCTATGGAGAAAATGATGTCACTGTTCAAGGTTCTTCTAGTGTAAAATAAATCTTACATTCTTCTGCAGATTCTAGCTGAAAACAGATGGGCAAAAATAAATATAGGGATCATATGCAGCAATAACTAAAAGCAGGTGGTACTAGCAAGTGAAAAATACTGTGGGAGACATTAGAACGCAAAAACAAAAATGAATCAGTCCCTGCCCTCAAAGAACTTACATTCTTGGGGAGGGGACATATAAGATATACATGAATAGATAAATACAAAAGTATATATTCCAAGTAATACAAAGTGATCTCAAGAAGGTGATAACACTAAAGGAGGCAGGAAGATCAGAAAAGGTCTTGTGTAGGACTTAGCATTTGACTAGAGCTTTAAAGGAAAAAAGTTTATAAAACCATGCTATAACATTGTTTAGCCAATCACCCATTTAGACCATTGTTCCTTTGGAACTAATTGGCCACCTTTAACTAACTGGTTCACCTAACTTTGAGTTTTCACAGAATGGACTAATGATATTAATTCCATAATATAGTCTATGTGAGGCAAACAAAACAACAGAAGAATGTTTCCAAAAGATTGCTGAAAAAAAAATATTGAGGCAACGATGGTCTCAGTAAGAACATTAGATTCCTAGTAGCAATAAGATTCCATTTACACTGTAACTGGGCTAACAATAAGATAACATTGAAATATAGCAGTTTCCCCAGTATTTTTGCTAATGCTGTTTGGTGGTGATCCAGCTCTCCCAAGTTAAGCTTCACTCAGGTATGAGAATGCTTATTAACTGTATTCTTGGAAGTATTTCTCTTTACAAAGTATTTAGCTCATGTAAAATTACCATAGATTCAATCAGCCTCTACTGTGCACCAGACCCTGTGCTGAGGACTGAGGATACATAAGTAAACATGGGACAGTCCTTGCCTACAAGACAAGCATTTGAAGGACCAGCATGTAGAAGAGGGACTGCTCTGCCTGTCTCCAGAGGCTAAAGCAAAGAACAATAGGTAAAAGTTGTAAAGAAGGAAATAAAAAGACGAAGTTCCTAATGATTAGAGCTATTGAAAAATGGAATAGACTGTTGTAGAAGGTAGTGGCTCTCTCTCATTGCAGGTCTTCGAGCAAAGGTTGTCTGGGCACTTTTTGGGTATGTTATATAAGAGGGGAATCATAGGAACACAGCTATAGAGCTAGAAGGTACCTTAGAGGTCATCCAGTCCATCCTATCACTTATAAATGAGGGAACTGAGACCCCGAGAATACACATAAGTATATCCAGAACATACACAAACTAGATACTAGTTTATGGAAGAAAGCTTCTGGAGGCTAGATGAATAACAAAAAGTTTCATTCAGAAGGTAGCACTTGACTTGAGTTTTCAAGGAAACCAGAGATTCCAACAGGTGAGGAAGGAGGGCATTCCAAGAATGGAGGAGAACCAGTACAAATTTACAAAGAAGGAAAATGGAACATTATGTGAGAGACAGACAGAAGGCCGCTCCGGCAAGGTTATAGATCAAGCACTTAATAGATGCCTTTTTATAATGATAATGATGGCAATGATGATATTAAAATAAATGACATTTCTATTGTGCTTTAAAGTTTGCAAAAACGTACTTTATTGTTGTCATCTGGTCATTTCAAACATGTCTGACCCTTCATGACCCCATTTGGGGTTTTCTTGGCGAAGATACTGGAGAGGTTTGTCATTTCCTTCTCCAGCTCATTTGACAGATGAGGAAACTGAGGCAAACGAGGTTTAGTCACTTGTCCAGGGTCATACAGCTAGAGTGTCTGAGGCCAGATACTTATGAAAATCAGTCTTCCTGACTCCACGTCTGTCACTCTAAACAATATGCCACCTAGCTGCACCTCAAAGTATTTCACATACATTAATTTGAACCTTCTGCAGCCTGGGAGAAATTAAGTGATTTGTCCATGGTTACAGGGCTAATAAGTGTCAGAGATGGGGTATGAAAACAGGTCTTTTAGACCACCAAGTCCAGCACCCTCCTGACTATACTACAATGCCTCTTGGGAACCAAAACGCGTAAAGATTATCTAAGTAGGCTCATTATAACATTTGACTAAAACATGTGATTGATCAAATGGTAGAAAAACCTGCAGGTTTGACTGAAATGTGAGTTTCACACTCTTCCTAAGAAGGTCATTATTCTCAAATCCCCACCAAGATGGTCACCAGGAGATCCCTTTGTTGATCTTCTCAGCAGAGCTGCCGAGAATGGAAATAAAATGTGATGCCTGAACTGTTCTCCAGAGAAATGGTTTCCCTTCTGCCTAGGAGGATGCTGCAGTACCAGAAGGAAAAGCTGCTACCCTGTGCTTTCAGACCAAGAAATGAAAATTTGCTCCCTAGGGATGCCAATCACCTAGTGCTTTTCACAAGCACTAAATTTTCTTAAAATATTTTTCTTTTTTAGGAAAGGAAGTGAATAAGACACTAACTGCCAACGGGAGCTTGGGGACTCCTTAATGCTCAATCATTGACATGATGGAGCAGAACAGCTCCATCTATTATATCAAAGTCTCATCGGAGACTTTAATCCTTTCTGAAAGGAAATCTCAGCCTGGAGACCTTAATTTAGCGAATAATAGGGATTCTGATTAACCACTGCAAGAAGAACGGTTCTGAAGACAGACATCATGGGTAATGAATGCTCTGCAAGAGAGTGGACAAAGGAGAGAGAAAAAATTCCTATTACGTCAAGGAGATAAACCCTTTGGGCAGATTCTAAGTGGTTAATTTTCCATTTTCCTTTCTCTGTCTCCCTAACCCACCACCCCCACTCACATGTGCTCTACCCTTCCAAGTGTACAATGCTGTGTTCTAAGCATTAAGCTGGTATTAGCCTGTCACATGTAACAGACAGGTGCAGCAAAGGGGCTATTTCATCAGCTTCATATATAGCAATGATCTGGTGGTGATGTGAATATCCCTCTCTGGCCCACTTGCCTGTCCCTTTATTCCTATTGTTTTTGATTTAGTCTTTGAATGAGGAGCAGGAAGAGAGGGAAACAGAGAGGGGAAGAGGGAGGGAGGGATGGAGGGAGGGAGGGATGGAGGAAGGAAGCAAAGAAGGGAGAGAAGGAGGAAGGGAGGGAGAGAAAAAGAAAGGGAAGGAAGGAAAGAAAGACAGAAGGAAAGAAGGAAGGAAGGGAGGAAGGGAGAAAGGGAGGGAGGGAGGGAGGGAAAAGGAGGAAGGGAAGGAGGAAGGGAAGGAGTGAGGGAGGGAGGGAAGGAGAGAGGAAGGAAGGAAGGAAGGAAGGAAGGAAGGAAGGAAGGAAGGAAGGAAGGAAGGAAGGAAGGAAGGAAGGAAGGAAGGAAGGAAGGAAGGAAGGAGGAAAGGAAAGAGAGAGGAAGAAAGGGAGGGAAGGAAGGAAGAAAAGAAGGAAAGAAGAAATGGAAAGAAGAGAAGGAGAGAGGGAAGGAAGGAAAGAAGAAAGGAAGAGAAGGAGGAAGGGAGGAGAAGAGAAAGGAATAAGTAAGCCCCCTTTTTTTTTTCTTTATAGAGTCTAATTTGACAGGAAATGTCTGGGTCCAAAAAAGAGACCTATCTAGCTCTCTAGGTGGGATCCCGTTAGTGCAGATCAGCAATTGCATAATTTGAAGCCAAGGACATGTAACAGGTTAAATGGGTCATAGGTTTCAAACTTGTGTGCTTTAATAAATCACATATATTTTACCCTTCCTGCTAGTAATATCAGATAATGAGATGAATGATTTAATGTATGACACAGTGGTCAATTATCATGTGGATGATATAAATTCTATTGCACTGAGCACATTTATCTCTGTATTGATCTGGCTTTGCTAGCAAGGCTCATAAATTACTAGCCTTCCATAACCATATGATAAATACTCTAATAACAGAATGCCACCAACTCCTGTTTTCTCAATAAATCCCCTTGCAAGTTGCAGCTGGAAGAGTAAAGAAGCAGCATGAAACTACGGGTTTTATTTTATTTTATGTTTGGTCAAAAAAGATGAAGCACATGGGGGAACCTGCCAAATATTATACACATCAAGGGCCTACACCCTGGGAGATCTTGGGAAAGTGCCAGAGACACTCACTGACTGACCTTTTGAAGAATACTTTTACTTGAGTAGAAATCTCCAAACACAATAATTCTCTTTAAAAAAATCTACCCAATACTTGTTTGTGCCTCTGTATGAATTATATTTCTTAACTGTAAGATTTAGAGCTAGAATCGACCCCAACAGTCATCTAGTTTGCCCTTCCTACTTTACGGATGAGGAACTGGGCCCTAGAAAAAGAGACTGACTTTCCCACAGAGAGAAAGATGGAGGCTGGGATTCAAACCATGGCCGTGTGCTGTAGTGAACAGAGAGCTGGACTTCAGAGTTAAGAAGATGTGAGTTGGAACCCACTTTGGATATTTACTATTTGTGTAAACCTGGATAAATCACTTAACTGCTCTGATCCTCAGGTTTTCCCCTATATAAAACAGGGATATTGATACCACCTACCTCACAAAACTATCATGGAGATCAAAAGAAATTATGCATGAAAAATACATTGCCAGCTCTTAAGGGCCATGTAAATGTGAACTATTATTAAATTCAGATACTCAGACTCTAGATCTAGCTCTTTCTATCATGTTGTTGTTTAGTCATTTCAGTTATATCTAATACTCTGTGACCCCACTTAGGGTTTTCTTGGCAAAGATGCTGCAGTGGTTTGTCATTTCCTTCTCTGGTTCATTTTGCAGACGAAGAAACTGAGGAAAGTTACTTGCCCAGAGTTATACAGCTAGGAAGGGTCTGAGGCCAGATTTGAACTCATGAAGATGAGTCTTCCTGACTCCAGGCCCAGCACTCTATTCACTGAGCCACCACCTAGCTGCCATCTCACACTTTTAAACAAACCCTTAGCTTGCTTCATCTGTGATATGGGATGCCACTTCAATTTTACATCAAGGGATGACAAATATATGGGCTAAGAGCTTCTGGGCTCCCAAAATTCCTTTCCCTCACCATGGGCCATAAGCCTGCCTCAAAATGAATTGGAAACAAGTCATAACACAAAGCTGAAGACCCTCCCATTCCTATGTGGAGGGTAAATCATCTTTACAGTGAGAGATAGGGCAGCCCAGAGGCTGGACCCTTACATGAACACCTCTGCTTGGCTACCCCAGGCCCCATGTGAAACTTTAAGGGTGTCATCTAACATCTAAGATTCTTGGTTCTTCACTTGGTAAAATGAGGGCACCATCACTGATCTCTCAAAGTCCATGGAAAGGGCTAACGCCAACAAACTACGGCAGTGAAAGTAATATAGTGCTCCTCTCAAAAAACAAACAAACAAAAAAAACCTCAAGACAGGTGGTTGTTGTTTTTGGTGTTATATATTGTTTTCAATCTTTTTTTTTAATTAAAGAAAACCTAGTTTTCCTCCCTCCCACCTCTCCTCATCCCTCCCCCCCTTCACCGGGGAGGGAATCAATCAATAAACATTTATGAAGTGCCTACTATGTGCCAGGAACCATGCTAAGTGCTATGGATACAAAGAGAAGTAAAAGATAGTCCCCACCCTTAAGGAGTTTATAGTTTAATGAGGGAGGAAAACTTATAGCAAACATGTATTGTCAAGAAAAACAAAATCTCATGTCAGTTATGTCCCAAGATTTGATAAATGCCCCTGCTCCATTGACACCTGAGGTCAATGGCTGATATTTATTATGTCCATTCAGCATTCTGCACCCTGAATCTATCACCCTTCTTTCAGCATGTGGGTAGTTTACTTCATCTTTGATCATCAGAGTTCTTACATCTCTCAAGGCTGTTTATCTTTATAATGGTGGTATAGAAATTATTCTCCTGGTTCTGTTCACTTCTCTGTGTTTCAGTTCATGCAGATCTTTCCAGTGAGGTAGGTGGTTGAGTGAGGGCTTGGCTGAGCAGGAGGAAGCTACAGAGAAGGTGACCCTGGGTAGCCAATCCCTATTCCACCGAGAAGGTCTGGAGCAGGCTTTCGTAGTCTGAGAAGTCAGACTTCAATCTTTTCCAAATCACTAGAAGTCATATGATGTGTGACTGTATGAGACACTAAGTATGCTCTCAAAGCATAAATTTCTCAGATCTTTTCTTTGTTCACCAGAAAGATGAGATAATATTTCTTTGGCTCTTTGAACCTGATTTCTCAGGCTCCTAACCTGATTTCCATCAACTGGAACCTAATTTCTTTTAACACATTCTAATTTGGGCTGGGCTAGATAATTCTAAGCAGAAGTAGAAACCCTATTCAAAAAAAAAAAGGCCTTCCAGTCACTGAGTATTCAGTGGATTTTGATACCCCTGGTAAGAGGTAATAGAAAATAACAGATTCAGAGATATAAACTCTAGCAAATAGATTCCTTAATGATCAAATAAGCCTATTACAGAATGCTCAGGTTACACAGTGTAGACTCCTAAAGAGGTACAAAAACCCAGAGGAGCAAGGAAGTTAGAGCAGAAGGAGTGCTGGACCTGGAATCTAGAAGACCTGCTTTCAAAGGTGGCCTCGGACGTGTGCTAGTTTTGTGACCCTAGGCAAGTCATTTTGCTTCTTCCCACCTTAATTTCCTTATCTATAAAATGAGAATAATAATAATAGTATCTACCATCCAGGGTTGTTGGGAGGATGCAATGAATGAAAGTTTTGAGTTTTCTGTTCTTTCCCTTACTACCATTCATTCCCATTGTCATATAAAGAAATCAGAAGGGACTAGCTCTCATTGTGTGATCAGTGTTCTCCTTTGCAATGCCAAGTAGGAGGGTAGCAGGAGGAGACTGAGCAAAAAGGGCTATCCATGCATCTCATGTGATGCAGAGAAGAAAAGGCAGTAGAGAAGTGATTTCTGACCCTGAAGTTGTAAGTAGAAGTAGTAAGCAGAGAGAGATTTCTAACCTGAATTGAATCAAAATTTTATAAACTAGAAATGTTTACAAGCTTCCCTGAGACAAAAATGGAGAGAGGAATGCCTTCTTTGGAACCCTTTGCCAGTGTATATCTGGGTTCTCCTCTTATATCTACTTCTCAGAGAGTTAGTATAAGTCTCTTTCAAGAAGATTAGTCTGTGCAAAAGTTATAGTGGGGAGGGGTATCTAATTCAACTAGCCACCTTGTCATATTACTTGTGGGAAGACTCAGCCCCTACTCAACCTTAAAAATGTTTTAGCAGTCTTTATTCCGTAACCCCCATATATGTGTGTATATATATGTGTGTGTGTGTGTGTGTGTGTGTGTATGTGTGTGTATACATAGATATATACACATATGGCCATCCTTGCAAAAAACCAATTATAAGTTTTCCTACCAAATGATTACTCAGTCTGATGGTTAAGATGCTCTAGGCAAAAGGCCCCAGGAAAGATTTGAGAAATGCCCCTGCCCCACTGACACCTGAGGTCAATGGCTGATATTTATTACGTTCATTCAACATATATAAGATCTAGAGGTGTAAGGAATCATAGAACCATAAAGATTAAGTCCAACTCAAATCTTTATCTATATCTATGAATATGTATCTCTAACTGTATTATATCTATATAGATCTATATCTGATTTGGTAGGCATCATTACCATTGTTCGGTCGTTTTCAATCATGTCCGACTCTCTGTGACCTCATTTGGGGTTTTCTGGGCAAAAATACTGGAATGGTTTCCCATTTTTTTCTCCAATTCATTGTACAGATGGGAAAGTCAAGACAGAGTTAAATGACTTGCCCAGAGTCACACAGCTAGTTAAGACTAGATTTGAACTCAGGAAGATGAGTCTTCCTGACTCCTGGCCCAGTAGTCCTCTATCTGCTGCATCACCTACCTGCCTAACTACAGCCTAAAAGAATAGAGTACTAGGTAACATAAATTGCATGTTGTCTTTTTAACATTCTAACTCACACACATGTGTATGAAGCCAAACAATGAGGAAGTTAGATTAGATACAGTGTGGTATAGTGCAAGGAATGTGAAATATAGAGTAAGAAGCTGTGAGTTTAAATAATCATCCTGTCACTTATTATCTGTGTGACCATTTTGGACCTCAGTTTTATCATCTATAAATATATATGTATTACGTATAACATGATTAATATGATATAACATTATAACATACAATTATTTATTATATATTACAACATATAACATTATGGATAAAATAGACCAGAACAGAACAGAGCATTTGGTAGTCATCAGCTATAACCTGAAAGGAGAAAGTACTCGTAGCATAAATTATATGTTCAACTTTTTTTTTGTCCCTGGGCCTTCTTCATGGTTGTATTCCTCAGATGCAGGTCACTGAGACTTAAAAATTTATAGAAGCTAGAAATTATCTAATCACACTCCTTCATTCTATAGATCAGGAAACTGAGGCCCAGAGAGTTCAAATGACTTGCTCAGTGTCTTACTGGGAGTTTATGTGGGGTCAGCATTAGAATTCAGGTCTCCTGACTCCCAGTCCAGTGATCTTTCTGCTATTCCAAGCTTCTGAATATTGGTAAGGGGCCTAGGTTAAGAGTCACGAGGACTGAAAACCAGTTAGGATGGCACCAAAGTGGCAGTCACGGTTTCAAAGCTGGAAGAGGGGGCAGTCATAGTTTGCCCTGCCATGGTTCTTAATGTTGGCCACTTCTCTCAGCTTAGAACATGAGTATATCAAGGAGTCTCAAATGAAGAAAGAGTAAGTTGCTGCCTAGTGGTGTGATTTGTAGGACTTTAGAAAGTACCCACACTAAAAAATTGAAGTTCCTCTCTTTCTGGGAAAAGACAGACTTTGGCTATTTGTTCATGGCCTTACATCAGTCACAGAATTAGAGAACAATAAAAATAAGCCAAGTTGGACCAAGAATCCTCTCTACAATATACCCATAGTTGTCCAGCCTATGCTTAGAAACCTCCAGTGAGACGGAAATCATTACCTCCTGAGACAGCTCATTCCCCTTCTGAATAGTTCTTATTTTAGGAAGGTTTTCCTGATAACAAGCCCAAATTCACCTCTCTTCAGTTTTTACTCAGCATTCTTAACTCTGTTCTTTGAGACCAGGCCGAATAAGTCTTATCTCTTTTCCACTTGACAGCTATTCAATACCTGAAGACAACTATCATGTCTTCTTCTAAGTCTTCTGGCCAAGCTAAACATGGCCTTCAGTCTACTCATCAGCCTGGTCACCCGCTTCTAGATTCACTCTAATATGTCCAAATTCTTGGTGTCTAGAGCTGAAAACAATACTTCATATCGGATTTGAAATGGGCAAAGTGCAATGGAAGCCCCCTAGTCTTGGACACCTTTTGCTCTAGGAAGTATTAGCTCTGTTTACCATCTCCTGAGAATAAATACAAGATTTAAAAGACCAAGAAGAATATTTGGGGGAGCTTTATCAAATATCAAGCTAGAGTACTTATCTTTGCAAAGTACTTATCTGAGGCATAATTGAAACAGTTGCTTGGTTGCAAGACTGGCCCTTGGCTTGTGAAAGGCTAAGGAATAGAAAGAATACTAAGGAGGGAAACAGAAGATCTTGTCTTGGCTCTGCTATTAACTAGATGTGTGACCTTAAGCAGCTTTTAACTATTGGGGAATTAGCTTCTCATCTATACAATGAAAAGGTTGGACTAAATAACCTCTAAGGGGCCTTCCGTCTCAGAAGCTCTTATTCGATGACCCAAGAATTTTCCTAAATAGAACGCAAACTCTTTGGGGCAAAGACTATGTTGTTTTCTTCATCCTTGTATTCCCTGCACCTAGCTCAAGAATTTGTACATAGGGTTGTTGTTACTGCTTAGTTGTCTTTCAGTTCTGTCCAACTCTTCCTGACCCCATTTGGGGTTTTCTTGGCAAAGATACTGGAGTGGTTTGCCATTGTGTTCTCCAGTTCATTTGACAGATAAGGAAACTGAGGCAAACAAGGTTAAGTGACTTGCCCAGGGTCACCCAGCTAGTAAGTATCTGAGGTCTGATACTTATTTAACTACCTACTGGTTGTGATTACAGTTAGGTGATATAGTGGGTAAGAGTGGTGGATCCTGCCTCAAACACTCACTAATTGTGTATTTTAGCAAGTCACTTAACTTTTCTCAGCCTCAGCTTCCTCATCTGTAAAATGGGGGTGATAATAAAAGTACTTGCCTCAGAGAGTTACCTCAAATGAGATAACATATGTAAAGCACTTGGTAAACCCTAAAACAAATGCTGGACATTATTTTTGTTGGTGTTGCTAAAAAATCCAGTAGCATGAAAATTAACACAGGAGATTATAAAATACATCTAGGATTAGAATTTATTACAATCTACAACAGTGACACACATCTGGATTGTTTAACTTTTTTCCCCTACAGTCAATGTGAAATCTATTATATTTGTTAGATTATTATACATGTGGAGCTATTTGTTGTTTTTTCCCCACTAGAATTGGCATCACCCTCTTTGTTCACCCTCTTTTCCTGGCTTCTGCTCCTCTTCAGAACCCAGGCCCCCAAAAGTCCTGCCATTCCCTGGGAAGGTATTGCATCCTATGACTCTGGTGAGGTATTTGTTTTGTAGAAGCAAGTTCCAAATCTTGCAGAGCTACTTCTTGGTTCAAATTATAAGAAAATCTGATATCCAGTGGGAAAAGAGAGATTACAAGTGGGCCATGAGTGAAAACAGAGTAGGGCCCTTGGAGTCTTTATATGATCAATTAGGTGATCTAAATTAGAATCTCATCAGGGAAATTCAACCTTGAAACGAATAGCTCTATCTGAGCTTCTCATAAAATATTTATAGAATTCACAATTTTCACAATTAGAGAATAATCTTGGTTGTATTTGTACATATACTTGTAAAATTACATATTAGGAGAAGAATATTTTAGGCCTTAAATTCATTTTTTTTTTTTGTATTTTGGGTGTCTCCCTGAATTTCTATTAATTTACTAATTCCCTTTAGCTCAAGAGATACTAATTAATTCAAAGAGCCTTAATAGCTAATCATTGGTCAAATAAATTTGAAAAGGAGAGAGTCTGTCAATGGAGATACCACTGTTCATTTTAATTAAAATTGCAAATTTCTGAAGTAATGTAAACAAAGGTTATTGTATCCTTCTGCTCCAGGAAGTATTAGCTCTGCTCACCCCCTCCTGAGAATAAATACAAGAAGATTTAAAAGACCAAGAAGAATATTTGTGGGAGCTTTATCAATCGTCCAGCTAGAGTATTTATCTTTGCAAAGTTTGTTATTTACTGACATTGCAGAAGCCAGGGAAGAATTAAGCATCCTTGAAACACAAAACAAGATTAGGATACCAGAGCTGAATTGTTGACTTGAGGGGAGATATGATCAATATATAGAAAACAAACAAAGTGATGTTTAGCTTCATAAACATTCTGGCTCAGAGGGAAAGCAGGAAGGTCCTAAAGCTGAATTTCACTGCTAACCAGAGGAATAAGGTAAAGGCTTATCATTTTGAGTAGCTACAGAATTAAAAATAGTCCAGGTTTTGTTTTTTTGTGAGGCGATTGGGGTTAAGTGATTTGCCCAGAATCACACAGCTAGTAAAGTGTTATGTGTCTGAGGCTGGATTTGAACTCAGGTCCTCCTGACTCCAGGGCCAGTGCTCTATCCAGTGTACCACCTAGCTGCCCCTAATAATCCAGCTTAAAAAAAAGAATCCCAGTACTAAAGTGTTTCTACCCTTTGGGATGCTGCTCAGAAAGAGAGAAAATTATGCCTCATAATTTCATGTGTGAACTTTTTTGCACCAATTCTGAGTCTGATAATCAAACATGTCAACAAGTCATCTTGCTGCAGGAAGCTGTAATCAGTACAGTTAATGACTGGGAGACACGAAAAAAAGTCAAAACCAGAGCCATAAGTAAGACATCTAGAACATAAGGCAAGTGTGGAGCTCATGAAGGAGATATCAGGCAGAGACCATGATGTCAAGCACAACGAGGACACTGCTGAGGCTGGGGACAGGGCAGAGCTGGACAGCAGAGGAGTTCACGTAGGGTTCAGAAAAAACTCTGGATCCCAACTCTAGCACTCACTGGCCTTCTCCTTCATAGGTGCCTTTCAGGCAAGGACCATGGAAGAGGGAAGGCACTAGGAGAAGGTATGATAGTTATCATCTTCCTCAACCCCAGGAGGTAAAGAGAATGTGATGCAGAAGAAGTGGGTCATCAAAACCTAAAAGAAAGATGTGACAGTGATAGACCATTGGGTGAGGCGATCCAGGGTGCAGACAATGTGTAGGCTTGCCAAAAGAGGAATCATGCTCATCTAAATTTCAGTTCTCTGGCAAGAAGTTCTAGTCACTGCATCTTAGGTATAATTCTACTTAAAAAACCAAACTATATTATACCCTTGATGAAAAACAATCACTTTCCCTTTGATGCACCAAATTCCACTATTGGACATGTTCCTCAAGGAGGTCAAAGGCAGAAGGAAATTTCCTATATACAGCAAAGTATTCATAGCAACATTTCCTTTGGTAAGAAAAAAAAAACTAGAAAGAAACTAGGTGCTCATTAATTGGGGCAAAGGCCAAACAAACTGTGGCACAGGAAAGTAATGGACTATTATTGTACCATAAGAAATGACAGATACGAAAAACTCCCAGAAACATGGGAAGAGTCCTAAGAAGTTATTCAGAACCCAGAGAGCAACATAGACAATGACTACAATAATATAATTTTAAATGACAATAACAAAGACACTGGAAGCCAGCTAAATTCAGTTAAACAGTAATGCCCAAGTAACTGGGTCCAAAGGATAGATGACCTAACACAGAGGTGGGGAACCTATGGCCTGTGAAGTTTGGATTCAGTCAAAGGCTGCACTTGAGGACCTAGAAGGCCACATATGTCCTTTAGGCTACAGGATCCCCATTCCTGCCCTAACACATCTCTCTCTTCTCAATAGAGAGTTGGGAGACTAGGTATGTTAAATGTCATATATGCTATTTTTCTTTATAAGAAAGAAAGGTTATATATGAGGGAAAGAGTAAAAGGGAGGATATGGAGAACTATCTGTATTATATAAAGAACAAATGGCATCAGTGAAACTAAAAGGAATAAAAATTATCTTTATTGTCTAATTTTAGAGTGCAAAAGCCTTGGACAAAATAAGGCCAGAATCTGTTTGCTGATAAGCCCTACCATATTTTAGAAAAACAACAGGAAAAAACCTAGAGACGAGGCAAAAGTAGCCATTTAGTTTTTTAATTGAAAGATGTACAATAAACTGAAATAACAAAGGAGATGGGGAAATCTGCTCTGGACAGGGTGTGGCAATACCGAGAAAGAAGGCAATCATTGCTATGATATGATCAAAATTAAAAAGCTGATGCTGAATGTAGCTGGGATGTCACTTCTGAGGTCTGGACTGGTACTTGCCTAGATAAACTTGTTATGCAAATGGCATTAGCCAACAGGAAACCAGCAGATAAAGAAATTGCTATAAAGCCAACCACTTGTCATAGAAGTGACAAAAAAAAAAACCCTCAGGCAGGCTCCTAGCCAGGATAAAAGGCAATACGGAATTATAGGAGTCTTGCCTTAAATTTATGTAACTAAGCTGTCAGGACTCACACAGTGACAAATGCATAACTAACACATATAAATGAGTCAATTATCACTAATGACTAAGGGTTGCAACTAAAGAGCCTGATGTTTTCATTATTTTATTTTAAACCCAGCAACCTGGTTTACTGATGGGATTCTAGGCCCACTTTTAAAGGTATTTCCTCACCAAATTAAATATGCTAGATACTCTTAACCTGCAAAATTCTGAGGTTCATCTCAGGGCAACCTTTTCCTAATGATATTTGGCTCATTCCTCATCTTGTGAGGCATGACTAGACTAGGGTGAGACAAATCTATTAAAACTGGTCATCTTAACAACTGCCTGCCAAGCAGCTGATGTACTGGAAAGAACAAAAGACCAGCAGTTAGGAGCCCTGGATTCTAGTCCCATTCACTGTGTGACCTGGGACAAAATGCTTAACTTCTCTGAATTTGAGTTTCCTCATCTGTAAAATGGGGTGGCTGGACAAGATCAGGGCTTTTCATCTTGTCCAGGGCAAATACTAACTCACAAAGCTTTTACTAGTGATGGTCCTTCCTTTATAAAACCCAACCAAACAAAACCCTATACATTTCAAAAAATAAAGTGGGAAGAGAACTTGGTTTTGAGTCAGAAATGGCTTCAAATTCCATATTGTGTTTCTTATTCCTTGTGTGACCTTGGTGTAGATAGCCTTCCTCTTGGCCTGTCTTCAAATAAATAGATAATAGATAGAGGGATAGGCAGACAAAGGGTAGATAGATAGATAGATAGATAGATAGATAGATAGATAGATAGATAGATATAGACAGATGTAGAGAGGAAAGAAGGAAGAGAGAGACACTACATTTTCTTCCTCTTTCTCCCTCTATCCTGCTTCACCTAACCTTGGCTTCTTCCCTTTCCACTCCCTGACTCCACTGAGAGCCCCTATGCTAAGGTTTCAAAGGTCAGAATACATTTACAATAATTTCAACTGACTACACTATAGTTTGGGTTGGCAGGGAATGAACTCAATTCTAAGCCTGAGGTCGTTTTAGCTATAACAGTCTATGGTTCTCTTTCTGAGATTAGCAAAAGATCCGTTTTTCTGTGATAACTGGTCTAAACAGAGAATATGGTTGAGATCAACACTTCTGTTCAAAGGGCGCTAATACAGTGTTGGTGGAGCTGAAAACTGGTACAACCATTTTGGAAATCATAAAATTCTGGAAATCTTACATATAACATAAAGAGGACAAAGGTAGGGGGAAAAAAATCCACATATACTAAAATAAACACTTTTTTGTAGTAGCCAAGTACTTGGAATGAAATAGATGCCTATGAACTAGGGAATTACTATACAAATAGTAGGACATACAATATTATGCAATGCAATATTACATAATGTAGTACAATAAGAAATTATGAACATGGACACTTCAGAAAAGTACAATGTTTCCTCTAGAGTGGCTTTAGAGGTCTGAGTCTTCAAAGACTTCTGGGTTTTGGAGATTTTTGCTCAACTCCTAAAGCAAGGAAATAATACATGGTTTAGGACTTTAAAAAGATCAGGAGAAGGGCATGGGGGGGAGAAGAAAAGAAAGGACAAACTAGGAGGGAGATGGTGGCATTTTTCCCAGTCATGTCGATGGGTGGTAGCAGTGGTTGCACATAGGCACTGACCCCTTCTCAAAACCATGCCTTCCTGGAGACTGGAGAGGCATGGGCCAAAGGGATAAGAAGAAAGGTACAAGACTGGGGCTGTGGTTGCTGCAGTCATTCACTCAAGAGAGGTTGGAGAACTGGGGGGGGGGGGGGGAGGGAATAAATAAATAAATAATGAGAGAATAAAAGGAGTCCTTACTCCCTCTCCTGCCTTACTTCAGCTAGATGAGATTGGTATTTCTACCAAGAGTATTTTTTATTCTGTTAAAGAATGATTTAATATTTTTAAAATCAAATTTTTTCAATCATCAAAAATCTGCCTTCTCTCCTTCTCACTCTTACTAAGAAAGAAAGAAATAAAAGTAAAACCCTTGTTATAAACAAGTATAGTCAAGAAAAACAAATTCCCACATTGGCCACCTCATTCTGCTCCAAATGTTTCCTCTGTCGTCTTCACCTCTCTCTAAGGAGGTGGCTAACATGCTCCATCATGAGTCCTCTGGAATTGTGGTTGGTCATTGAAATGATCAGAAGTCCTAAGTCTTTCAAAGGTATTTGTCTTTATGTACAATATTGCTGTCATTGTGTATATTGTTGCCCTGGTTCTTTCTACTTCATTCTGCATCAATTCATATAAATCCTTTCAAGTTTCTCTGAAACTATCCCCTTTATCATTTCTTATAACACAATAGCATTCCATCACATACACATACCATAACTCGTTCGGTTGCTCATCAATTGATAGGTAGTTTCCAATTATTTGAAAGTGAAAAAAAAAGAGTACTATATGATTTGGGTGAGAGGGGTGGAGGGGGCAGTTAGATGGTGCAGGTACAAGACTCATTTTCCTGAGTTCAACCCTAGCCTCAGACACTTACTAGTTATATGACCCCGAGTGAGTCACTTAACTTTGTTTGCCTCGGTTTTTCATCTGTAAAATAAACTGGAGAAGGAAAAGGCAAACCACTCTAGTATCTTTGCCAAGTAAACCTCAAAATGGAGCCACAAAGAGTTGGACACAACTAAAAACAACAAAAATTGTACATCCTTAGTTACAGTTTGCTTTGCTCAATACTAATTCCTCCCTTGACCTACCCTTTCTCTTATTCTCCTTTCTTTATTTTCCTCTTTCCCTCCTGTTTACCTATTGAGTAAAAGTATTTCTGTACCCAACTCTGTGTGTGTGTGTGTGTGTGTGTGTGTGTGTGTGTGTGTGTGTGTGTGTTTTCCTCCCTCCTTTGACGAGTTCAGATGGGAGTAAGGTTCAAGTATCACCTGTTCCTCTAACCCCTTCTTCCTTGTTTGTAGAATCTTGCTAATTACATGAGATAACTTTACCTGTCTTTCTCCTCCCTCCCATCCTTCCACCTAGCATGTTCCTTTTCCTCTTCATCTCCATTTTTCTTTTAAAATCATCAAAATATAATAGAATCAATCCCAGGCCCTCTATGTAATTAGACCCCCTCTATGACTTCTGATGATAATAAAGTTCTTCAAGAACATGTGCATCATTGTGTCATCTCCCCATATCAGAATGTAAGTGGTGTATCCTTGTTTAGTGATTGTTTATTCATGTTTACCTTTTCACGTTTTTCTTGACTGTTGCACTCCAAAGTTTCTATACAGCTCTGGTCTTTCATTAGGAAAGCTTGGAAGTAGTCTATTTCATTAAAGATCCATTTTTTTTTCCAACAGTAGGATTATACTCAGTTTTGCTAGACAAGCTATTCTTGGTTGTAAGCCTATATCTTTTGCCTTCTAGAATATCATAGCCTAAACTCTCTACTCTATATAGTGTTAGCTGCTAAATCATATGTGATTCTGACTGTAGTTGCTTCTCATTACTTGAATTTTCTATTTCTAGATGTTTGTAGTATTTTTTCTTTGATCTGAACACTCTGGATTTTGGTTCTAATGTTCCTGGGAGTTTTCATTTTGGAGTTTCTTTCAGGCGGTGATGAGTGGAATCATTTGAGCTCCTCTTTGCTCTCTGGCTTTAAGAGATCTTCACAATTTTATGATTTCTTATAATACTGTATCTGGCTTTTATTATTTTTGAGGGGGCTCATAGATTTCAGTTAGTCCAACGATTTTTAAATTATCTCTCAGTCTGTTTTCCGTATCAGTTGCTTATGCTGTGATATATCCTACATTGCTTCTACTTTTTTAATCTTTTGACATTATCTTTAATATTTCTGTTGTCTCATGGGGGTGTTACCTTATGTTTGGTTCAGCAAGTTTATTGCTTGGGTAAGGTTTTATACTTCTTGTACCAAGCTATTAATTCTCTAATTCTTTCTTCTATAACTCATATTTCTTTTCCAATTCCCCCTCCCTAGTTCTCTCATTTCATTTATAAAAAAAAAACTTTTTTAGTGCTTTTTAAAAACTCTTCCTTCATTTTTTCCAGAAATTCTAGTTGAACTTGTGACCAAGCTATGGTTTTTCCTTTTGAGACTCTGCTTTTAGACATTTTAAAGTAACTTTCTTTTGAGTTTGTGTCTTGAGCATCTTGTCACCATAATAGTTTTTAGTGATGGGATTCTTTTTTTTTTTTGGTTGTTCATTCTTTTAGCTTACTTTCTGACTCCAAACTTTTTTAGGGCTAGGTATTGTGCACCTTCAGATGGAATGTCTGGGCTGGTCCTGCTGCTGCTTTCTTGGGATGTGGATATAATTATTATTATTATAATTATTCCAGGATCTCAGGAACTATTCAACGTGGGGTCCTAAAAACTTTCAGTTTTCTCATAGTAATCTGATACAGAGCAAAGTCTGATTTCTACCTTTTTAGTTTGAGCTCTGCAAGTTCCTGATCTGGTTTTAGGTCTGAGCAACAGGTCTGTGGACTTGCGCCATTTGGAGTTCCAGTAAACTGCTGCTGGACTCAGCCACTATCAGTCAGCTGGAAAGCTCTGCTAATTCAAAGTGACAGACCTACAGGTTCCCATATGGGCTGATATTCTTACACTGCTTATTCCATCGCAGGCTTCAGACTGGGCTTGACCCTACTCTGTTCCCTGGGTTCAGGTCACATAGTTACTGCTTGCTTCTGAACTTGTCCCTTGCTCTGGACACAGCTTATGGTCTGCCACCCCTTCTCACTTGGAATGCTACCCCTAGGCACAGGTTGCTTCCTTAGTCATCCCTGAATCAGTGACCTGAAACTGGGTCACAATGAGTGACACAGATGCCAGTTTGTACCTCTTTCTGAACCCTGAACAAATTTAAGCCTCTCTGTTCCTGAATTTGGGACATTTTGCTGTGATACATAGTCACTCTCTCACAGCTGTCTCTGGCTAAATCCCTGGCCCCAGTGACCATATCTCCTTATGCTGAGTTGGGCTAGAAAAATTACTCACTATGATATTTTTTCTTGGATTTCCTGATCAGGAGTCAGTCTAGTACATTTTTGAGGTTGGGGGAGTAGGTTTGGGAGCAGCCTGACTGAACTTCCTGCTACTCACCTGATGGGTTTAATCTTATTTGTCAGACACATTTATGGTTGCCCTTGTCCTCTTCATTTCCTTGTAATCCTTTGTTAGCAGCACAAAAATGAAATGTGTGTGTGTGTGTGTGTGTGTGTGTGTGTGTGTGTGTGTATACACACATATAACTTTGAATAGCAAGTTGTACATAGTGGATTTGTGGTTTCATATGCAATTATCTTGTTTATTGTACTGTGTTATGGAAATGCTTGTTTTATTCCATACATTTTAAAAATAAATTAAAAAAAAAGAAAATGTACTTCCTTTCCTCCTGTGTGGAGGTGTGGGAATACTGCATGTACTGTTAGATTTGGTTGATGTGCTAGTTAATTTTGTTGAACTGAATTTCATCTTTATTCTTTGGTACAAGGGATGACTCCCCAGATAGAAAAAGGGAAAGGGATATATTTGGAAACGTAGGTGATGTAAAAACAAAAGGTATCAATAAAATTGTTTTAAAAGAAAAAATACATTTGTTCAGATAAGACTATGGGAAAAGAGTGTCTGTTTTTCATGGAAACTTTCTAGTTCAGCTTCATGCTCACCATGGCTAGGCAAGGGAACAGATGTTCAATAAAGTCTACGACATCAGGATCCTAGGATGTTTCTGCTTAGACTTGCGGCATAAATTGGAGAAGAAGCAGCATGGAATAAGGGTGTCTCATGGAGAGGTAAATGGGCAAAGATTATAGTGAGTTAAGTATAACAGCCAACTATGGCATTCTCTTAGGGTGGACTAGAGTTTACTTTTAGTTAAGGCTAAATAGGTATATCAAAGAAATAAAGTTGAATCGCTTTCATTAGGCTGAGTAATGTTCAGGTTAGGAAGGTCAATCAGTAAGGCAGCCTTTGAAAGAGTGAGAAAATGGGATTTCTAGGTGAGGATGTCACTTTCTGTGGATTGTGCTAATGTGACCTATGGCCTCACACCCTCACTGTAAATAAGGATCCCCTTTTTCCCAGTGACCCTTATGCCCCCATACTCACCTCCACCTCAGCTGAGGGGAAGCTCATTTTCAACAGATCCAGGAAGCATTATAATACAGTAGAAAAACTCCTGGCTATGGAGTTGGTGGACTTCTATTCAAATCACTTCTCAATCACTTACTATTTGAGGAAATTGGGGAAATTCACTTCCCTCTCTGAGTCTCAGTTTCTTCTTCTGCAAGATGAAGGAGGTTGGACTAAAGGGTATCAAAGGTCACTTCTAAATCTACATCTAATAATTCTGTGTTCTGTAATTCTATAATTCTGTGTTCTTGAAAAGCTATATGGAAGTCCATGTTTTTTTGTTAAATCAAATGATAATGGACTAAGAGTTGCTAAGGTCCCTTTCAGTTCTAAATATATAATTCTATGATCCACAATCCTAATGGAATCCTATTGTTAATATTTTTTGTCCAGAAAAAAAATCCTTTCACGAAGTGATTGATGAATTTCTTTTTTATATTTTTGGTAATTCTGGATTTTCATGTAGGTGCACTGTTTATTTAAAGAGCGTGTAGACTTGCCTGCCTTAAAGTGAGGGTAAGATAAGAACCAATTAGGAAACCCATTAGGAGACACTGTTCCCAAGATGGAAAAAAAAGAAAAAATCCTACCACTCCCAAACTGAAACAAAAGACAATGATTCTGAAGATAAATTTCTTTTAAGCATAAGATAGCCATCCTCAAACTCAGTATTCAGCAGACTTAGATATTCTTAGCACCCCCAGGTGAAGGTTTTGGTAGATCTAGCCTTTTGCTGTCAATCTAAGTGCTATAGATGTAGAGTGAAGAGACTGTAAGTAAGTCAAAAAATAAGACCAAGAGACAGTTAATTACTCTGTTTCTTTGTGCATGGGCATGAGGGCTGTGTAGACAGATGTGGGCAAAAGTATGCAGCAGGTGAAGGATGGCTTTGCTCTCCCTCTCATTCTCAACCATCACCCTTATACTCCTTTTGAGATTCTTTTCTTCCTCTTCAACCCAGCTCTGTCCCTCATGAAATTAAAAATATTTTTCACTAATAAATTCAACTTAACTAATGTTGTTAGATGGGGCTGATTAGGAAAAAAATCCATACCAAATATATCTCATAAGGGTCTAACATCCAAGACATACCAAGATATATAACACAAACACATAACACCAAAAGTCATTCCCTAGTTAAGTGGTCAAAGCATGTAAACAGTTCTCAAAAGAATTTTATATTGCAATGTAATAATACCCATATGAAAGAATGCTTCAAATTACCAGTAATATGAGAGATGCAAATCAAAACAATTCTGAGGTTTCAAACTGCATTTAACAAATTGGCAAAACAACAAAAGATGAGAATAATCAGTGTTGGGGGTTGTAAAAAGGCAGGCAGACTAATATACTATTGGCGGAAATGCAATTTCCACTCTAGAAACTCTAGAATATAATCTGGAATTATACTAAGAATAAGATTAAAAGTGACTGTCTTTACCCTTTGATCCAGAAATCCCAGTGCTAAACACATATCTCAAGGAGGTCAATTAGAAAGAAAGGTATAATATACACCAAAATACTTCTAACAGTGTTTTGGGGGGTAGTGAAGAACTAGAAACAAAACAGTTACCCATGGCTGTCAATCAATCAATAAGCATATGTTAAGTGCTTGGTATGTACGTGGAGATGTGCTAAACACTGGGGATAAAATGAAAAAAACAAACAAAAACATTCCTTGCCATCAAGGCCTATATTCTAGCAGCCAATGAGTACAATGCCTATGAGAAAAGATTAATATGAAGACTAGTCAGAAACATGGGAAGACACAAAAACTGATAAAACGTAAAGAAAGCAGGCAAGAAATAACATACACATAACTACAACAATATAAATGGAAAGAACAAAAATAACAAATATATTAAATGAAAGCTATATCATTGTAATAACCAAGCTTAGCCCCACAGAAGAGATAAGACAATGCATCACTCTCCCTTTTTTCAGAGGTGGGGGTATTTGGAGGTGAGTGACAGCATGTATCATACGATTTGACTTTGGTATTGACTAGATTTAATGAACTACTTTTTTTCCTCTGCCTTTTAAATTGTGTTATAAGGGATGACTCACTGGATAGAGAAATGTAGGGAAGAATACATTAGGAAAGAAAGGTGATAGAAAACAAAATATATCAATAACTTTAAACTAATAATTATGTTTATCAAATGTTAAGGATTTTTTAAATATAGTGTACACATTTATATAAATATAGAATGCGTTAATACATATGTAAAAAATAATGGTACACATTTTAAAAGGACTTTAAGATTTGCAAAGTATTTGAAATCCATTAATGGTTTGCCCCAAGATCAAACAAGTAGTTAAATGACAAATCTAAGATGCGAACCTATACCCTTTGACTCTATTTATACTTCTGTCATAATGTTGCTGTGAAAAAGGCACTTTGTAGACCTTAAAACACAGTGTAAATGTGTTATTGTTATTGTTGTTGTTATTATTATTATTATCATTTAGTTTCAACTATTCACTGGTTGAATCCATTTCACATGAATAAATTAGCTAATGGAACATTCAGCTGCTTTACTACCTTCATTTTTGTAGTGAATAGTTTGCTGATTTTTAAAAAGGTAAATACCCAAAGGAGTTGTGATTTCATCAGCATAACTTCCCAATGTGACAACCCCTCCATGGCTCAGTAGATGAGTCCTAAAGCATTTCTCTAGGTACATCGAGATTAAATACTTTGCCCAGGTTCACATAACTAATAAGCATCAGAGGCAGAATTTAAACCCAGGTCTTTTTTCCTCTGAACCCAGTACAACTTCTCATTGAAAAATAAAACTTATAAAATGAAGATTTAAAAGGAATTATTGCTATGGCCTGGGCTCTGTGTTGTATTATAAAACCCAAAGGAATCTTTTTTTGCAGGCTATACCACTATTATTTAACAATTCTCCAAAGAACTGCCACTCTTTCCCTTCCCCCAACAGGAAGTTCCAATGTGTATGACAAATTTCAGGTATCAAGTCTTCATAGAGTGTCAAGCAAACAAAAAATGTTAACAGGCTTACTCTGGGTCAAAGTAACTTCTCAGATATATATGGTTCATTGCATCTAACAAGGCGAATTGTGAGACGAGGTCAAGATCAACTACTTATTTTTCAGATCCCACAGAAGCATCTTCTGTCTTTTACCAGAATAAATTCTGTGCTGTAACCTACTAGTCTATACAATAACTCTGAATGCCAAGTAAATTCCACAGTTTAGATTTCACCCCAATTATTCTTTAAAGCCTCGCTGGATAAGCAATTTTTAATGGAAGACATACTCACTGTGAAATGAAGTGGTTGAAACCCCAGCACCATTTTTCCGGATGAAGTAAAGTAGGTGGAGGATTTCTGAAAATAAAAACAGCATTGGTTTTTTTTTCTTTAAAAAACAAAAAAACCAGTTCTGTTAAAGGTGAAAAACAGTATTAATATTTCCTTATCAATATATTTGCTAATATCACTAAACACAGTCAGCATAATTTTTCTAGGTAGAAAACCTAGAAACCTCTAAAACACATTCTTTCATACATTCATTCTTTCACTCATTCATTCAACAAATATTTTTTAAATCTTTGTTCTATGCAAGGCCCTGTACTTCATGCTGAGTTACAAGTAATCAGAATAACAACAACATAATGAAAGGCAGCATGACACAGTAGATGGAAGGTCAACCTTTAAGTCAGGAAGACTCGCATTCTAGTCCCACATCTAATAAATATCAGCTCTGTGAGCCCTAGCAAGTCAATTAACCTCTTAGGGCAGCTAGGTGGAACGGTAGAGTGTTGGGCCTTGAGTCAGGATGATTTAAATTGAAATCCAGCCTAAGACACTTATTAGCTATGTCATCCTGGGTGAGTCAGATAGACATGTCTGCCTCAGTTTCCTCATCTGTAAAATGAGAATAATAATAATAGCAACTACCTCTCGGGATTGTTGTGAGTATCAAATGAAATTATATTTATAAAGTGCTTAGCACAATGTCACATAGTAAGCGCTATATAAATGTTAGTTATTGTTATTATTTATTATTATTGTTATTATGATTATATCTGAAGCAGGATTCAAATTCGGGTCTTACTGACTCCAAGTCCAGGACTCTAAAGCACCTATCTAAACCCTGATCGTGCAGCCCCACTTGTTTTTTAATTAATTTTTATGCCAAATTTAAATATCAAATGGAATAGATATTTGCATATACATAATAGGTAAGAAAAAGAGGATTGAACATGACATAGATCTCCACTATATACCACACAACTTGCTTTTCTTTTTAAGTATATAATAAAATCAACATAGCTTTCAAAGCTATCCTGCTTGCTTCACTTTCCTTCTGTTCTTTTTCTCCATTTAAAAGAAAGTCTCAATAATCATCTTTTTATTCAGCCCTATCCCTATTTGTCCTTGCTTTCCCACCTCCTCCACTAGGAAAACAAAGAAGAAAAACACATATACATAGTCAAGCAAATTGGCAATGTCCTAAAATGTATGTCTTATTCTGCATATTGAGAGGGCTCCGTTTGTAAAGCTGGGCGTGTTCAGAAAGTACTTGAGTGAAGCTTCCTGGACCCCATTAGGTCACCCTGCACCCACAGAGACCAAGCTTGGGCTTTGTCAAATGAGTCTCCATAAAAGTGATTTTTCTTTTACCATAAACAGAGGGAGAACAGGTAGTATTATAAAGAAAGAAGAGCTTGTAGAATATTTGGTCTTTGATTTGGGCGTGCCCAAGAAATAGTAGTTCTCTCTCAATCTGTGGATGAGGTACCAAATGGTGGCTGCGCATCTCTTTTTTTTTATTTAATTAATGCTTGATTTTCCCCAATTACATGTAAAAACAATTTTAACATTCTTTTTTCAAATGTTGAGTTCCAAATTCTCTCCCTCCCTCCCTCTTCTTCCTCACCCACCATTGAGAAGGCAAGTAATTTGACTTAGGTTATACACGTGCAGTCACGCAAAACATATTTCCATCTAAAGCACATCTTTGTCCATGCTGCCCCCATTGGCAACAGTTTGTAACTCTCCTCAGAGGGGTCCATCTCTAAAGAGAGATGATGGGCTTCCTGCTCAGCATGATGGTGGAGTCAGTGCCCTACTGTGCAGTTAACAGCGTTATATATGTTACTCTTAATGGGTGTACATGCCTAGGATCCCTAAAAAATGTGTGTGGAGGGGAGGAGGAGTCAGGCAGGGAGCCTGCTGAATTCAAGTGGTCAGACCTCATTTAGAGAACGTTTACAAACAGCAGGAAATACAAGTGAGCATTTACTCAGTGACATAAATATGATTGAATTGTATTCAATATTCATTTCCCTCCACTTCCACCTACAGTTTGGATATAGAGGTTGGTTCCTTGTTACCCTGACCACTGCAAAATCGGACAGCTTTATGGTATTCACAATTTGATTCTAACCTACATTTTTTGCCTTATCTTATTCTACTTCTTTTCATGTTTTCTTTTTGCTGTTGAGTCACTTTTCAGTCGTTTCCAATTCTTTGTGACCCCATTTGAGGGTTTCTTGGCAAAGATACTGGAGTGGTTTGCCATTTCCTTCAAGCTAAACTAAACACCCATCCATGACCTAAACATGGCTTCTACTTTTCTCTGATTTTGTTCATATACCTGTTTTCCTCTCTCTAATTCCTTCTCTACCAGTTGTGATCCTAACCAACTTAAATGCTACATCCTTCATGAAGTTTTCCTGATTCAGCCCCCAACCCTATATATGGTAGTGACTTTCCCTCACCTTTGTGGCATATAAGAAAAAAGCATATGGCAGCAGAAAATTCTAGTTCGAGTCTTGGCTCTGACATTAGCTATGTGATAACAGTTTGCCCCCTCTGTCATCTGCACTCTGATCCACATGCTTATTCTAATTCATTCCCTATTGCCTACAAACATGTCCATGTCTCCTCCATATTAAAAAAAAAAACCTTCACTTGATTCTTCTATCCCTAGTGGCTATCCTCCTATATCTCTTCTAACCTTTATAGCTGAACTCCTCAAAAAGGGAACTACAATAGGCTCCTCTGCTTTCTCTCCTCTCACTCTCTTCTAAACCCCTACAATTCAGCTTTCAACATTATCATTCCACCAAAACTGCTCTCTCCAAAGCTCCTAATGATCTCATGGTTGCCAAATCATGGGGATAGTCTTTTCTAAATCCTCATTCTTTTTGACCTCTCTGCAGATTCGGACACTTCTGATCACTCTGTCTCCTTGATACTCTCTTGCCTGGCACATGATAGCATGATGTAAATGTTAGCTATTATTGTGATTGTTGTTATTCTTCTCCTACCTATCTGACTGCTCCTCAGTCTCCTTTGCTGGATCCTCTTCCAGACCTTCTTCTACCTATTTGACTGCCCCTCAGTCTCCTTTGCTGGATCCTCTTCCAGATCATACACCATACTACCATAGGTGGTGTCCCTCAGGGTTCCTATCTTGACTCTCCTCCTCCATCCACACTACTTCTCTTAGTGATCTCACCAGCTCCCATGAATAGAATTACCATCTCTGTGCTGATGATTCTTAAACCTATCTACCTCTTTGCTGACCTTCAATCTTACATCTCCAGTTGCCTTTCAGACATCTCAAATTGGATATCCAGTAGACATTTTAAACTCAATATGTCCAAAACTGAACTCATAATCTATCCCCCAAACTGTCCTATGCTCCTATCTTCCCTAATTCTACAACATGATCCTCCCGGTTCCTCAGGCTCACAAACTAGGAGTTACACTGGATTCTTCATTATTTCTTACCTGCCATAACCAAGCTGTTGCCAAGACCTTTCGATTTCACCTTTGCAAAATCTCTCATATATGCCCCTTTCTCTCCTCTGACACTGCCACCATTCTGGTGCAGGCCCTTATCACTCACACCAGGACTATTGGAATAGCCTGCTAGTGGGTCTGCCTGCCTCAAGTCTCTCCCCCATTCCAATCCATCCTCCATTCCGCCACCAACATAATTTTTGTAAAGTAAGGGCAGCACATGTTACCCCCTACTCAGTAAACTCCAGCGATTCTCTATCACCTCCAGAGTCAAATACAAAATGCTCTGTTTGGCATTCAAAACTCTTCATAACCTAGTCCCCTCCCACCATTCCAGTCTGCTTATACTTTCCTCCCCAGCACAAACTTTTCTATCTAGTTACTATGACCTCCTGGATATTCCACAAACAGGACCCTCTGTCTCTTGGCTCTGGGCATTTTCTTTGGCTGTTCCCCATAACTGGAATGCTCTTCCTCCTCTGCTCTGATACTAACTTCTCTAGCTTCAACTAAAATCCCACCTTCTACAGGAAGCCTTTCCCAACCCCTCGTAATTCCAATGTCTTCCCTCTGTTAATTATTTCCTATTTATCCTGTGTATATATAGCTTGCTTTGTATATATTTGCATATTGTCTCCCTCATTAGATCATAAACTCCTTGAGGGCAGGGACTGTCTTTTGCTTCTTTTTGTATCCCCAAGACATTGAACAGTGCCTAGCACACAAGAGGCTGCTTAATAAATGTTTATTAATTGATTCATAATAAGAAAGTTATTTAACTTTTCTTAGTCTTGGTTTTCTCATCTTTAAAATAAGGATAATAATACTTGCTCTACCAACTCCAGAGGTATAACTAGGAATTAGCACAGCAGACAGACCATCCCAGGTACAGTCTTGATAGGAGAATGAATGGCCCATCCCATAGAGAATCAGCATAGCTAATTGTCTCCATTCCACACCCCCTGAGGGGATAAAGCAGGAGAGGGGCACTGGGAAGGTGGGCCTAGAAAGAGGATGCCATGACAACAGGGCTTTGAGAGTGGCAGCCCAGGGCTGGAAAAGGGAAAGGGAGAAGTCACAATATGTGGTACAGGCTGGTGAGGGACCCAAGGCACAGGCATAACAAACCAGAAAAATAAAGTAATGAAGGGAACCTTCTACCTATCAATTCTGTGGGTCAAAGTCCTAGTAGACTTGTTCTAGTTATGGCTTTGCCTGGAATCAAGAAGACATCAGTTCAAATCCGACCTCAGACACTTGCTAGTTGTGTAACCCTGGGCAAGTCACTTAACCTTGTTTGCCTCGGTTTCCTCATCTGTAAAATGAGCCGGAGAAGGAAGTGGCAAACCACTCCAGTATCTTTGCCAAGAAAACTCCAACTGGGGTCACAAAGAGTCAGATACAACTAAAACGGCTGAACAACAACACCTCACAGGATAATTATGAGGGAGACCCTTGTAAAGTGTCAAAATCTATATAATGTATTATTATTATTGCTTCTCTTATAGGGATAGAGACTGGACCTGTGGCTCATTAACATAGGAAATTCATGAACGAGGAAGCTTGTACAAGTGTAGGCAGACACTTTTTCTGTGTAGTTTTAGAGTGATGTCCGAGGGCACTGGGAGATTATGTAACTTGCCTAGATCACATGGCCAGTCCATGGCAGAGGAAGGATCTAACCCCAAGTCTTCCTTACTCTGCACCCAGCTCTTTATCCACTACACCATGCATGCTACCCTTCTCTTATATATTATCATGTTCTAATGTATGTTATAGTTATTTGTATATGCCTTATAGCCCTCATTAGAGTATTGGCTCCATAAGTAATCAGACCTCATTTGATTTAACTCCATCCTGCCCACCCCAGCCCAGGGCTTCAAACATAAGAGACACTTCAATGTCTGTGGAATGTTCCATAATGGAGTTTTATAAACAAAGAATCCATTTTATGAGCTCATTAGAAACACCTATCAAATAATACCGAGCCTTGCGAGGAGTACTAATGTAAAGTCAATGACCTCTTGCCAAATACCGTGCAGAGTCAAAATGGCTCCATGAATATTCAGACAAGAGGGAACATTTTTTATTCTAGCTAAAGCTCCACGCATTTCTGTGGCCTATCATAAACGTATAGCTTTTTCTTTTCTGAGAACATTATGATCCCCAGTGAAGGCATCCTAAAAGATGCACTTATCTGCTCAGGGCTCAGAGAAATTGCAAGGAAGCAATCCAGACTCTTACTGGTGAAAATAATCAGCGTCCTTGTGCTGGGACAGGAAGGTCAGGATTAGTGGATAACTTAAAACTGCAATCAGTGAGCCATTCAAAAAGACAAACCCAACTTCTGAAATAAAATGCATTGGCAGAAGGAAAGAGCAATGGATTTGGGGTGAAAAGACGTGTGTTTGAATGCTGGCTTTCCCTAATTATGAGCTGTGAAACTGTGGGCAAATCATTCCACTTACCTGGGCCTCAGTTTCCTTATCTGTAAAATGAACAGGGTAGACTAATGTATACTTAAATTATCTTTCAGCATAACAAGCCTATGCTTTAGGTAACAACTTGTACTCTTCAGACCTTACCTTTGACAAAAAAAAAAAGGCACTGGAAAAAGAAATTTTATGGTTCCAGACTGAGGATTTGAAACAAAGTCAAGGAAATTTACTACAAAGTCTAGAGACCACGTCATTTCCTCATGGGCAGATAAAAGAAAATTTATTCATTCCATCATTCTATTCTGCCTGCCTACAAACATATACATGACATCAGTTATCTGAGCACCAGAAAAGTGGGACATCATTGAATAAAATAATTTTGGATTTTCTTTCATATCAGCATTTTGCTGCTCCTCTCCATTAGCACAGTTTAACAAAGAATTGACATATATATGCATGTGTGTGTATGCGTGCATATATGTTTGTGTGTGCATATAAATTGGCGAGGAGGTAGAAAGAAGTCTCTTCCAATTCTAAATCTATGATTCTGTAGATATATTCCATAGCTATCTAGGTAACTATGAACCATATATAGTATGTATGACCATATACTGCATAGTAATATATGATCACATATGACTCTACAAATATTTTAATTCAACAAATGGACATACGTATGCATAAATGTAATATATACATGCACACATATATGTATATCCATATGTGTGTGTGTATGTCTGTATGTATATATGGGACCATATAACTGGAATTTAGAGCTGAAAGATTTAGAGACAGAATGTATTTATTTCCTCGAAAATCTTCTTCCTTTTTAAATGTTGTATATATGTATGTTGATTCTTTGTTAATTATGTGTTTGTATATGTAAGTACATGTATGTGTGTATGTATGTATATGTCAATTTTTTGTTAAATGTGTTTATAAATATGTGCTTATATATGTGTACATGTCAATTCTTTGTTACCTCTGCTAACTCTGCTAACTGGAGGAGAACAGTAACATGCTGATATGAGTAGATAATCCAAGATTGTTTCATTCAGGGAAATGCCCCTTATCTGGTGCAGAGACAACTGATATCATCAGCCATCTGGAATAGTCATAAACCCCAAAGTATCCCCCAAAGCTGCAAGCACAAGCAGCTACTAAAAGAACAGAAGACACAAAAATTGAAGGAGATGTCACATGATTGGTAGATTAAACTAGAAAAATGTATGATCTCATTGGCAAGCAAACAAGCTACGGAAACAAAATCCCAACAACATCTAAGCCAAGAATTTTGGGAGAAGGGGCAAGGAACAAGAAAAAAGAAAAGGGAAAAGTAGAGCAAGGAGACCAGCAGACCAGAGGAAGAGAAAACCACAGAAACTGGGATGGGCTGCAACTAACAGTGGAGAAAAAAGACACCAGATAATAAGGAAAGAGGGACATGTGTAAGATACAGAAGAAATAATACCTAGGCCACAATGACAGACTGGGGGTGCTCAGTAGAAGGGTAAATAGCTTTCCCCTCTTCCTTCAATATCTCTTGAAGGCTGCTTTAGAGCTGAAAGAGACTTTAGAGGTCATGGAGTCCAATCCTCTGATTTTACATATGAGGAAACTGAGGCCCAGATAGTTTAAGTGATTTGTCCAAAGTCACAAAGGCAGTTTAAGTAGCAGATGAAGGATTCAATCTAATGGCCACTGATTCTCAGTCCTACGCACTTTCCAAATGTGCCACAGTCCCTCGGTTATTACTGTGCTATACTGAAAGGTACCCCAGGACCTGAACGGCACAACATGCTGGGGGGATTTAATGAAAGAGAAAGCCACCTCCTCCCCATTTCTATCTCTTCTGCAGATGTTACTGTATTTCAAACTCAGCAAGACAGTGGGATCACTCACTATCATCCCTTTTTAATTAAACCGAAACTGAGTCCATTAACTTACATAGTCATGCAGACATGGGCCAAGGAATAGAACTAGGCAGCATAGGATGGAAAGAACACTGGATATGGAGAGGGCCTGGGTTCAAATCCCATCTCTGCCACTAGCTGTCTACATGAATCCGAACAAGTCATATCCCCTCTATGGGCTGAAGTGCTCTCATCTATCAAATGAAGGGGTGATCTCTAAGGTCCCTTCCAGCTCCGAACCTATACTTCTGTGGCCCTACAAGCCTTTAAAATAAATAGATATAATCTTTCACTAGTCAATCAGTAAATGTTTATTAAGCACCTATCATATGCCAGGCACTGTGCTAAAAGCTTTCACTAGTGAAAGACAATATGTGGAAGCATGTAAAGGATGAGCTAATGGAAAAAATGGAGATCTGCATATGACTTGATAAATGGCAAGAATGGGAAAATTCAGATAGACCCATGCAATATGGATTCCATTGTTTTATATAATTATAGATTAGCCTTTTGTGGTCCTTTTCATTACAACTTGTTTTTGGTTTTTTCCAGACCTGAGATTTCATCAGTGTGGGAAAACTCACAGAATGACTCTTTTTACCAATGCAGGTTGGCAACTCTTTTATAATTTACTGGAAATTTCAAACTAGATGTTCCAAAGGTATCTCAAACTCAACACTATCTAAACCTTTATTTTCCCACCAAAACCCACCTCCTTTCTGAACTTCCCTATTTCTGTCTAAGTTATTATCACCACTCCAGTCACCCAGTTTCACAGCCTTGGGGTCATCCTTGACTTCTCACTCTCCTCCCATATATCTTATTTTCTGCCTCTTGTAATTTCTTTCTCTACCCCATTTTGCATGTGTATCCCTTTTTCTCCACTCATACAGCTACCACCCTAGCTCAGGGCCTCATCACCCCTCACCTGAACAATCACAGTAGCCTCCTCATTGGTCTCCTTGACTCAAGTCTGTCCCTTCTCTAGCGCATCTTCCACGCAATGATCTGCCTAAGATGCAAGTCTGACTACATCGCTCCACTGCTCAATAAACTCCAGTATCTCATGTATTGTTGTTGTTGTTGTTATTTCTCCTTTGTTTTCAAAGAGGACCAATGACATCCATGTCATATTGTTGTTGTTGTTTGCCTGTTCTTTGTTTTCCAAAGAGGACCAGTGACATCATGAATTGATCTGGATTGGATTTAAGTGAGGCAGAGTGGAATAAAGTCTTCAGCCTCCCTCTCTCTTCCAGAGTCATCAAAGCCCAGTGGCAGAACAAAAGTCAAGATGGCTGGCAATAGCCCAGGATGCAGTGGATGACCTTGGTGTCTTCCATGTCTAACCGAGCTCCAAGTGCTCCACAGTGCCTGCTTCAGCTGCCTTCGTGGTCATCGGAGAAACTGTTTTCATCCACCCATTCTGCCAGGTGAAAGTCTTCATATGCTTGGGGTAGACATCCCCCTAACTCACCGACAGATTTGAGATGGGTTTCTATTAGAAAGTAAGCTCCTTGAAGTTCATGACTGTTCTCACTTTTTCCCCGGATTCCCAATGCTTAGTACATTGCACCCTGTAAGCAATTAATAAATACTTTGGTGATTGTTTAAAATGGATGCATGTGTGTCTATCTACTGTACAGGTGAGCAGATTGATAACAGCGGGGTGATGCTAATCAAGAAGGGCTTCCCTTAAGAGGTGGCTTAGAAGGAGGGATTCAATATGAGAACTGCAAGAGGTAAGGGTGTTTCCCCCAAGTTGGGGAAACAGCATAACTACAAGGCATGAAAGCACAAATGTCCATTCCAAGTGTCTTCCATGTCAAGGAGGTTCTCCAGTTAGATATTCTGTTAGGAAAGTGTTCCAAATGTACTCTGCTCATTAGACACACAAGAAGGCTCTAATAAAGCAAGGTATCTGAGCTCCAAACATTCTGAGAACATTGGTTCGGGCTATGCATAGGCCTGCTGTTCCAGTAATATCAGCATGTTGGACTAATGGGATTCAAGTTTATAATGAGAATGTGGGAATAGCTAAATGTTGTGCCAGTGTGGCAGCCTCTGAGTGCTCAGGTGGTGTGAGGCTCCAGACGCCTGCAACGGTTACTTTTGTTTTAAGGCACAAATACCCTGTTCAAAATAAAGTACTTTAAAAGCATGTGAATTTAGGGGGGTTTGGTTTTTGCATGTAATAAATAGCTCTCACCAGCAATCCTGAAGCTACATAATTCTTAATGCAGGAAAGCTGTGAGCTAATTTGCAGCCCTGGGCAAGCACTGATTGTCCTGCCCCCTGAAGAATGAGCAGGCAGTTCTTCCACACAGCAACGGTAAAGGAGGTTGCCATTACTGAGAAATGTAAAGCCTACACTACGAGTGCTAATTTTGCTACCTCTGAGAACCTGTTGCCCTGGGCATGGTACCAATCAGTGGTATCTGGCTCTGAATCAGAAAGTGAAAATTATAGAGTGCAGATGAGAACATTTATGAAATACCCACAGACTCACAGCCTCTGAGAACTGCAAGGGACCTGGGAGACAATCCTGTCCAACCTCCTCATTTGGTACATGAGAAAATGGAGGCCAAGTGAGGTTAAATGACTTATCTGAAGCTGCACAATGACAGGACCAGAACTCAGTTCTCCTGATTTCCATTCAAGAGCTCCTACCACAAATCCATGTGGCCTCCAGTGGCTGAACAGGAGGGAAAATAAGAGAAGAGATTCAAAGAAATAATGCACATGCACACATCCATGAACACACACATACACACACACACACACACATAAACAGAATTTTTGCTAAAGAGGTAAAAGTTGGGAAAAACTTTTCTAAGCTTGAAATTAGATATCATAAAAAGGATATGGTCAACAAGGCCATAGCTTCATAAATTAAACAAAATTGGTTCAGAAGGATGGAGGGCCTCCCCCCCCAGCTCCATACCCCCCACCCCAACCCCTGTCCTTAAGGGAATTAGGGACTCCTAAAGGAAGCAGCTAGGTGGCTAAGCAGATAGGACACTGGACCTGGAGTCAGGAAAACCTGAGTTCAAATCCAGCCTCAGACATTTACTAGCTGTGTGACCCACGACAACTCACTTAACCCTGTTTGCCTTATTCCACTGGAGAAGGAAATGGCAAACCACTCCAGTATCTTTGTCAAGAAAAACCCACAGACAATATTGGCATACCATGGTCCACAGGGTCACAAAGAGTCGGATACAACTGAACAACAACAACAAAGGACCCTTAACCAAGGTAGAGATAAGGACGCAGAACCAAGAAAACACCACAGCAACTACAACAATCTAAGGCAAGAGAACAATAAGATGATATGGAACCATCTTGTAACATTGATGATCCATCTAGGCCCATAAGACAGGAGGAAATTTACTTCCCTCCTTTAGCTGGAGAGTTGGAGTGCTAGGGGTGTGAAACACACATATGCTGTCAGACTGTGTTAATTGTTTGGTTTTCCTTAACTGTCTTTTTTTTTTCTTCTGTTACAAGAAAAGGCTGATGCTGTCAGGGTGACCATATAGCCAGAAATAACTATGATGTATAAACCAAAGGCTTTCAGAAAACTTAAAGAAAAAAACTCCCCTGCTCAAAAATTATTTCCTTATCAGAGTATTTCTGTGTTTAAAATCTTTGCCATTTGAGCCACCACTTGTTTTTTGTGCCCCAAAACCCTGATGGTGTCAAACTTAAATAGAAACAGATCCTGCCTGCTGCACACTGACTTAGAAAACCACAAGTTAACGTTATCTCCGTTTTATCGTATTTTATTTATGTTATCAAACATTTCCCAGTTACACTGTAATTTGGTTCTGGCGGCACTAGGCCCAGGCCATGAGTCTGACACCTCTACTTTAAGTCATTAGTAAAGCTAGTGCCTTCCCTCTGTTAATTATCTCCAATATATTCTGTATATAGTGTTTGTACAAAGTTTGCATGTTGTCTTCCCCATTAGACTGAGTTTGTTGAGAGCTTATTGGAGAAGAAGGTCTTTCTTTAGCTCCTCAATGCTTAGCATAGCATTTGGCACATGATACGTGCTTAATACATCTGTTGACTAGATTTAGTACACCTTAACACACAAATACACGAAAGAGTTTCTCAGTTTCTACCTTAAACAGAGGATAAGGGTCAGATGGAATGGAACACAGGACAAGTAAATTTTGATGAGAATCCCAAGATAAGAGGAGTACTGAGGGAGGGAAAGAGTCTTGAGAAGCCAGGGGAGTAGCATAAGAACACTGTCCTTTGGGAGAGATGTTTGTCTCAAGACGAATAGCAGCACTAAAAGGAGAAAAGCTTCCTACATCACAATTTTGCCTCCAGGAAATCCAGCCTAGGGAAATAAGAATTTGACTTGCAGGTAATTAATTCTAGATAACTGAGCATGATATTGATTGCTGGTGTCATTGTTCAGTTGTTTTCAATCTTGTTTGACTCTTCATGACCCTATTTGGGGTTTTCTTGGCAACAATACCAGAGTGGTTTGCCATTTTGTTCTCCAGCTCATTTTATAGATGAAGAAACCGAGGCAAACAGGGTTAAGTGACTTGCCCAAGGTTGCACAGCCAGTAAGTATCTGAGGTCAGATTTGAACTCAGGTCTTTCTGACTCCAGGTCCTGTGCTCTATCCACTGTGCCACCTAGCTCCCCCAATACTGAAGTAAGGTAGCATTAAGAAAATGAGCAAGGATTTGTACTTACTTTTCAAGTTTTGGGGGGTTCTTCTGAAACTAAATTTTAGTTAACACAGTACAGGTATGTCCTTTAAAGACACAAGTTGACTTATGTCAAGTCATGGCACAGAATCATCCCATACAGAATCATGGACAGTCAGTCACTAAGTCACAGGATTTTCACTTCCTTTAGTATTTAGCCCTAGTGGGATCTATTTGTAAAAGTCATTTCTCAAAATATAATGTTCCCCAGGTCAAAGATAATGATTTCCCAAGGCCTGTGCTTGAACTGGCTGCTGTTACTGAACTTTGTCAATACCCAGCCACTCTTACAACATTCTAGCTGGAGTATTCCTAGAAAGTTCAAATCTCAGTCTCCCCAAAGCACATCTGGATCCCTTCTTGCCTGCTGCTTTCTTTCTCTGCAGAACAGAGCATGGATTCATTTAACATATATGAGAAAGTCAAGGACAGAAAAGGATAGAGATGATGATGGAAAGGATGAGTGGGTGAGAGTCTCAATGTGTGATTCACTGTAGCCGCCTCGGGAGAATGTTCCTTTAAATAACAGCTTCAGTAAGGAATTTGGTAACATAATCAAACTCAGCCGTTGATGCCCAGGGCTCATCAGAGATGGAAGTACTCTCACAGTGCCTTTGGTGAATATACTTCCTATATAGAATGGATGCTGTTAGTGTATTTTTCTTCATACCTGGTTTCATATGAATAATTTTAAAGAGGATTGTTATGCACAAGGAATGTTATCTTTGCAAATGCTTATGATCATCAAATTTTGGAACAGGTTACCAAGTTGGGTATAGTAGGATTATCTCCTCTGGAGGACTTCTCTGTGGCTTGGGAAAATCCAAAGTCCTCACAGAGAAACTTCTTTAATTACCCTCCAGCACCTTAAGGGTAAACTGCATAGTCACATGGTTAGATATGAGGGATGCTAGACGAGCAGCTGGGTGGTACAGTGAATAGAGCACCAGGCTTGCAGTCAAGAAGACTCTTTTCCTGAGTTCAAATCCAGCCTTGGATAGTAGCTGTGTGACCCTGGGCAAGTCACTTAACCCTATTTGCGTCAGTTCCTCACCTGTAAAATGAGGTGGAAAAGTAAATGGCAAACCACTCCAGTATCTTGGCCATGAAAATCCCAAATGGCGTCACAAAGAGTTGGACAAGACTGAAAAACGACTGAACAACAAGAAATCTTGTCCCCAAATATCTCTGTCTACTCATGATTCAAAATTCACTCCTCTGACTCTTCAGATGTTCACTATTAAATGGATATTATAGAAGAATGCTACGCCCTTCAGTCTTTATCATACAATGTGGGAGAAGGGGATTGGCTAGACAGCATCTTTGGAGTAAAACCTTATGGGAATTGTACAAAAGCAGAGTATTAGGGAGAGGGGAGGGTAGAAGAATAACCAAAGCAGGGAGAGACATTACTGAAAAGTGATATTAGGAGGATACCAAAGACAAGCTTGAGTAATTCACTCTTTTTTTCTCTTTTTGAGACTGATTCTTCCTAGCTCACCCAGGCTGGAAGAAGAGTAGCCAATCACACACCTGATCCCACTAATGATTGACATGGAAGTTTTTATCAGGCTTTTTTCCAATCTGGGTCAGTTCATCCCTCCTTACACAGCCTGGTTACCTCCCACTCTTGGGGATTCCCTATATTGGCACCAAACAGTACAGACTGTTTCAGCTCAGAACTCCTGGCACTGTCTCTTCCCTGCCAGTAACAGATATAACAGGAATGTACCACCACACTGGGCAATAATACATCACAATTCAACCTGAGCCAGTTTTGAGAGAGAGAGAGAGAGATAAGGAGAGAGACAGACAGAGACACAGAGATAGAGATAGACAGAGAGAGAGAACATATTTATTAAGCTCTTATTATGTGCCAGGCACTGTGCTAAGTGCTGGGAATAAAATACAAGCAAAAATAAAAGTAGTCCCAGCCTTCAAGGAAATTATATTCTAATGGGGGAAGACCAAACATAAAGAGAAGCTGACCACCTGGAGGAGCGGAAGGTCAAGGTTTGGGGTGTCATGGGCTGAGCTAGGTTTGAGACTAGCATAGCTGGGGTGGTTACTTCCTTAAGGATGCCGTAGAGGTGAACTCATCTATCAGAGGATTGATGCCTCTTGCTTTCTGCAGGTTGAAGAAGAAAGAAGCCAGCCTTTATGGCATCTCCCCACTTTCTGCCCCTTTTTTCCTGCCTATATTTTTCCTCCTCTCCCAGGACTTCACCCTAAATGAAACAGAGACCTGATCACGAACTCCAACTTAGAGGAATGGCCGTGGGCCACTCTTTCTATTCTGACTTTCAAACCCCTTCTCTCCTGAGCAGCTCTTCAGGGGTCACTTGGGAAATAGATCTTCTGCTGTCTAGAAAACTTATTTTCTGGGGCAGCTAGGGGGTAATACTAGCTGTGTGACCCTAGGCAAGTCACTTAACCCCAAATGCCTCACCCAAAAAAAAATTTAGAAAAAAGACCTTATTTTCTCTATCTAAAAAGAAGCGATGACAGGAAAGATAAATGATTGTTTCTGCTGCCTTCCCAAAATAGCAGAAATGACAAATAAAAAGCAATTGTGTTGGGTTCATAAAATGTGTCCATGGGAGTTGCTGGGTCACCAGGTAAAACAAATGAGCAGAGACCTCATATGAGGCTGAGACCAAACCTCAGCTACAGAAGATGTGAAAAGACCTATTGATTCTGGCTGCCTTAACAGCAGCCTAATCAATTCATTTTGTAATCATCAGTATTAATCACAAGGATCATAGCCCTACTAAGTGCCTGGAACATGTCGACGTGGCCAAAGTGATAACTAACATTTCTGTGCCTGAGGAAAGAAGCAGGGGTGGTGGTGCTAGATGAGCCCGAGTTATGTCATCTGACAGAGGAAGCCTGACAAGGGGCACCTTTAGGCTTCTGCCCTGCTAAACTAAGTGACAGGGTATTCACTTCCTTTAGTATCTGGCCCTGGAGGGATCTATTTTTAAAAGTCATTTCTCAAAATTGCACAATATTTCCCAGGGTAAAGATTGATATTTCCCAAGACTAAAGTCTTTGCTTCTGGGTACCAGAGTCTACTACTGGAGGAAGTTTAAGAAGTTTAAGAAGCCTTTGGGTAAAAGGAATACGTCCTGGGGCAGTATTTTTGTTGTCCTCTAAATTTCCTGCAGTTGGGCAAAGCCCCATTTTCTATTCCCTAGGTACATAGGGACACAGCCAGAGGTACCAAAAGTGTGGGAGTTAGGGAGGGCTTCTCTGGTTGGTGTCTTCTGTTCTTGGAAAGGGGAGAAGAAAAACCATCTCTAGCTAGTGACACTACCTATTTCTACACGTTTTTCATTTATTCACTCACCACAAGCCCTACCATACCACAATCATTGAGCCCCCTCCCTTCTTTCATTCAGATATCAGACCTTATGCCTAGAGATTTAACATAGAAGACAGACTTCATTTCAGAGCAAATTTGCCTGGGTGTGCTTCTTTTGAGCTCTGACATGCATTTTATCTAGTGGCCTAATTTCAAAGCACACTAAAAAAAATTCTTAGCTTTTCTACCGGGGCCTGCATGCCAAAGTCTGCTCATGGTGACTGGTGTTGATGTTCAGCTGCTAATTTCCCCTATTAGAAACAGTGTGGTAAGATCTGATGATACAATCTGTTCAGTTAAGGCCTTTCCTGGGATTTTCCCCTCATATAGACTAGGTTGCTAAGTCTATTGAAATAATAATTTTAAAAAGGAATATATGTACAATCTGTCGTTTAAATGATTTTAGTTGGAGGAAAAACATTCAAAGCAGTCATTTTCTTTTTGCCTATTATAAGTATATTAACTGTAAGCTGTAATTAGGTGCCCGGCTTCATTCACCCTCTAGGACAAATGGTGTTCACTGAACCATGATGTTGGTCTGATTGTGGTAAAATGACCCATTTGGTTTTACCAGCTGTGACTTTGGAGGTAGCTGAACAACAGTGAACACATAAAACCTGACAGATGAAAACATTTGCAGCTCATCCTCTCTATTACTGATCACTCAGCATCCCAAACAAAATGTTCCTTGGATTAGTTTCCAGATGTCTTGGTGGGCTAAGGAGAGCTGTGTAGAAAGCTGAAATAGCATTGGAAAAGTGGCTAATCTCCAGACACGATCTTTTCTCCCCCCTAGACTCCTAGAACATATGTGTGGCACAGTTATAGCACTGTACTTGTAATCAGAAAAGCCTGGGTTTGAATCTTGCCTCAGACATTGCCAACTGATCCTGGGTAAGTCACCTAATCTCTTTATATCTTGGCTTCCTCATCTGTAAAAATGGAGATGACAATAGCTAATCTGTGTCACAGAGTTGTTGTGAGAAGCAAATTAGATAATCTGTTAAAGTGCTTTAAAGCATCATATCAATGTTGGCAATTATTATGATCACCTAGTAAAAGAATCATTTTGTTTAGCTGTTTTTCAGTCATGTCTGACTCTAATTCCTTTTGGGATTTTCTTTGCAAAGATACTGGAATTATTTGCTATTCCCTTCTCCAGCTCATTTTACAAATGAGGAAACTGAGGCAAACAGGGTTAAGTGACTTGTCCAGGGTCATACAGCTAGTGAGTGTCTGAGGCCTGATCTGAACTCAGGTCTTCCTGACTCCAGGCCCAGCCCTCTATCCACTGAGTCAACTAGCTGCCTCCATAGTAAAACATAAATAATGTTAATATGTGGTTTTCTAAGTTAATATGTGCTCACAGGGATTCTTATATACCAGTTTCTATACGAGTTTGACACCACCACTTTACGCAACATTCAATTCATCAAATATTTATTAAATGCCTGCTGTATGCAAGGCACTCTGCTAGGTACTGAGGCTACAAAGAGAAAAACGACACAACTCCTGCCCTCAACCAGCTTACATTCTATGAGGAAAGGAGTTTTTAACCTTTTTTGTGTCATAGACCCCACCAATAGTCTAGTGAAGCCTAAGAACACCTTCTCACAGCAATATTTTTATGCATAAAATCACAAAGGGAATCAGTTACATGTGATTATTGAAATTTTTCTAAGTGAATAGGCCAGCTTAAGAGACAGGTAGAAGGGGGACATAACATAGATATAAATAAATCAGAATTGTACAACTTTCCTGATATAGGACATGATTGAGGTTTCCTTAGAACCCCAGGATGTCCTTCCTGACTGTTCTTCCCTCCTAACACTAGCTTCTACATTTGCTTTTACAAATACCTCCAAAGGCCTTTCTACTACAAGCTGGGGCTCAAGCTCATTTGCATAAGTCTCTCCTCAGTGGTTGAGAATCACTCAATACTTTTTGCATTTCCAAGTTCCTAGCTCTGGCTCTTCCAAACCATGTTGTCTCATCTTGAAACTTTCAAGTCTAGGAGCCAGGAATAGGGCTGGGTAGGAAGTAAAGGCCACTTGGACCCCTTCACAAAATGGAGGCTCTAGGAGAAACTCACCAATGGGAGAAGGAGTCAGGCCTTAAGAGGGGTGTTCTATGTTGGGAAAAGCCTCCACAAGCTCGTTTGTTTTCAGTTTCAACAGTCATCTCTATGTGGATAATTCTCAATTCTTTAATTCTGACTTCTCTGGCCTGTGGTCAGATCTCTGGCTTAAACAGGCCCAACCAGTGGACCAAAAGTAGAGGTCTGGGAAGGACACAGAGCCTAAGAATAAATGTGGTTGAACAAACAAGAAATGGTAATGTATATGGAGAGCCATAACAAGAGAGGAGACAAGGAAAAAAAAGGAAAATGGCGGAATGAGTTGAATGAAAAGAAGGGAGGAAGACACTGAAGACATACAAATGAGTGAACTGGCATTTGTTCCTCAGTCTTCTAAATCAATCTATCTCTCATGACCCAGGGGGCCAAGCTAATTTATCATAATACCTAATATACCTCTAGAAAGAAGTCAGAATGCCAGTAAGTATATTTAAGGCAAATGTACCTGGCAAATGGAACTGCTTCCCTCTGTCGGCTGCATGTTAATAAGGAGAAAGAAAAATCAATCTGTCAACATCGACAGCAGCAAAAACATACCAAGTATGCATTTTTAGCCCATTAGTCCTTTACAACCTCAGTGGTAAGTTTCAGGGTGGGCTCAGATGCCTCAGGGCATCTGCAATCTGGCCAGTTCCAGGTCATGCCTTTTTGTTGTTGTTCAATCATTTCACTCGTGTCTGACTCTTTGTGACTTTGTAACCCCATTTGGGGTTTTGTCGGCAAAGACCCTGGAGTGGTTTGCCATTTCCTTCTCCATCTCGTTTTAAGAATGAGGAAACTGAGGCAAACAGGGTTAAGTGTCTTGCCCAGGGTTACAGAGCTAGTAAGTGTCTGAGGCCAGATTTGAACACAGGAAGATGAATCTTTCTGACTTATAAAGGGAGGGATTAGTACTATAAAAAGGAATAGAAATGGATTACCAATAGATACCTTCCCTAAGCCAAACAGAACCTCCCATGCAGCTACCAGAGAATAGTGAGAGTTAAGGTGAAGACTGCTACTCCACATAACTGAAAGGAAGTAGGAAAGCGGAATACCATGTTTGGCACAGTTTAGGATGAAGAGGATAAAACACTGTTATAACCTTCAGGAAGGAAGAACTAAGAAATAGGCTTTGGGACTAACGTATGTCCTAATTTGACCAGAAGCAGTAACACAGTAGTATTCCATTACATTCGTGTAATTTGTTCAGCCATTTTCCAATTGGTGGGCACTCCCTTACTTTTTAGTTCTTTGCCATGACAAAAAGAGCTTAGATGGATAGATGGATGGATGAATGGATGGATAGATAGACAGACAGACAGACAGACAGATAGACTGATGGATAGATAGATAGGCAGACAGACAGACAGATAGATTGATGGATAGATAGATGGATAGCTTAATATCCTTTTCCTCTTTCTTTGATTTCTTTGGGTTACATGCCTAGAAATAACCTATTTCTTTTGGAGTAACATTTTATGCATTTTTCACACCATTGAGATTACAGTTATCAATTCTATTTTCATTGTACAAACCTTTTGTTTCATATTTGTATGTTGGTGCTGCACTAGAAATTTATCCTGATTGTCTACATTAAATTCCACCCTCTCATTCTTGAGAAAAATACTACATATTTATTTTATGGGGTGCTGGATTATCAGGTACCCTAACAGTCCATGCCTAAGCTGATCGCACAAGTTCTAGCTCTAAACAGATTTGGGTACCAGTATCTTACTTAATAGATTTGCCACTTTGTGAGATTGGTCCAAGTCCATAATTTTTCTGGGTCACAATTTCTTCATCTCTAAGATGGTGGCATTAGACAAGATGGCCTCCATATGCTCTTGCAGCTCTAGTATTGTCTGTTCCTATGATTCTAGTGGCAAGAAATTTAGGCACTATACAACTGAGGTAGCGATTTAGAGCAGTTGGATCAAATCCCCATAAATCAGATACTACACTCCTTACACGGAAGGACCCTGACCATGGTCATCTATAAGTATCTATCCTTTAGCCAAATCTATTAAGTTTATGCCCATCTCCAACAGGAGTTGGGATTTTCCTTGAAAAATACTCTAATGAATGTTATTAATCCACTCCACAAAAACAACAATACATAAAATAATATCATGGGTAGAGATAGATCCATAGAAACAAAGGAATAAATGACTGATATTTTCCTAGGATGGGAGGAGGAGAGAAGTAGGTAAAGACAATGAGATTCAGTAGATCTAAGCTCCTTGAATACTTAGTGTTCTACAGGGCTGAGTCAAACAGTATATTAAGGTAAGTAATCATCTTCTATTATGGCTACAGCTCTAGCTACACCTAAGTTCAAGGCACTCTTTGAGACAGCATATATTAAAAAAAGAACTCATTAGCTCAGGAGCCCTCTTTTAATACTTCCCTTTTCCCAGAATAAACTACAGTACAAACTAACTTAAAGCAAGAATGTTTAACTTAAAAGAATACTAAGGTAAATAACCATGGTACCTCTCCCATCCTCCCCTCTTCCCATATACACAAACCTATAAAATACAAAGGCACATTCTCTCACAGATTCCCACAACACTGGTGAGATAGAGAAAACTCATAGCTCAAACGGTTTGGCCCAGCCGGAACATCTCTCTGCCTCCAAACTTGCTTCTTACTGCTTCCCCATATTACTGTTGATACCATACCATGAGCTGGGTTGTCTTCTCTGCTGATTGCTACCTTGTGTTCCTTTACTGAGCTGTTACTGCCATCCTCACTTTTCCACTAAAGATGCTGCTAGTCAGCTTCTCCACTGGGTTGATGCTGCTAACTTCTACTAGTCCAGTAAATTGTAGCTGCTAGTTAACATCTCCATTGAGCTACTACTGCACAGTTCCTGGCACACAGTAGGTGCCTAATAAATGTTTATATTGATAGGCTGATCTGCTCCTTTTCTGCTGAATTGTGGCTAAGCTGCTCCTTCCCACAACAGTGAGATTCTTTTGTGAGCCAACCCATGTTCTAAGTGACACCTCAGCTTCTGTTCATCAATCTCACAGCCACAGCCACCCAGTCATCTTAGCAGAGTACTTTCCCCTCACCCCCCACCCATTTCAGTTGATATTTGTTTTGGTGTGAACAAATTCCTTTAAATTTCCATAATGCCTCTGGCTACTAGAGCCAAGATGATACAGATTAGCTTAGAGCTTTACTCAACCATGCTGGAGGACTAAGTTAGAACTTAAAACCTGTAGCCTATGCACCTATACCTACACATTCTTGCACCTACACCCAAACCATTGTCCTCCTTAAATCCTTTGGGCAACATTGTTCAGGGCACAGTGTTTATTTGCCTATCCTACATATGTGACTGCCCATTTCCTGAACCAAAGACATAAACAGCAGTATTATTACCACTCAATAATTGTCTGTAGGAAATCAACCCACACCTAAGGGCATTTGCTGAGTACCAGTAGAAGTCAAAAACTAGAAAGGACCTTGGAAGCTATCTGTTCTATTTCACATTTTTCTTTGGGCCAAATGCTAAGGAAGCTAGAGAATTTACCCACAAATGTAGTAATTATTTATCTTCACAGCACAACTGTGAAATGACTAAGATTCAATAATTCCCTTATATAAATGAGGAAGCTTCACTAGTTTCTTTCAATGACTCACTGTGAAATGGAGGTGACCTTGGATTCTGGAAGGTTATGCCAGTGGATGGCAAATACTGGCAGGTTCTATCAAGCTGCAGAGACATCACAGGTGAGCCTGACAATAGACTACATGCCTGTCATCCAAGGACCAGTCTAGCTAAGTTAAAAGACACTAATCATTACCGCACTGGACACTCAGTAAGCTCTGATTTAAAAAAAAAAAATCAGAATAATCCGTGAAGATGATCTCCTAAGATTTGGAATCTGTATTGTCAGAGGAAAAACTTTGGAAGAAAATTCTCAAAGTATTGAATTGTAACTAGGGATGAAGAAATGGTGAACTGAATGGTCAAGTGACTTTTCCAAAGTCAATCAGAGAAGAAAGCATCCTGTAGAACCTGTGAGCTTATTTTTCCTTGGACATTGCTTGGTTTGTAGAGTGCTGGACTTCGAGTCAGGAAGACCCGAGTTTGAGTCCTACTTCAGATACTTATTAGCTGTATAACCTTATGCATCTCTTCCGAGCCTTAGTTTCCTCATCTGTAAAATTAATGTATATTACACATATTATAGATATACATGTAATATATTATGTAATGACAATAGCGCCTACCTCATAGAATTGATCCAAGGATCAAATGATAATATGTGTAATATATGTGTAAAGCACTTCACATACTTAACATGCCAAATAAATGATAGCTATTTTTGTTGTTATTATAAGGACCCCAGTGCTTTCTGCAGCACGTCAAATAATGGGATGGCAGATCTGGAAAGGGCCTTAGAGATTATCTGGTCCAACCTCCTCATTTTGCAGATAGGGAATGTGTTTCTTAAGCATTTACTAAGTGCAGCACAATGTGCTAAGTACTAGGGATAGAAGTACAAGCCAGCAAGGCAGCCCCTACCCTCAAGGAGCTTTCGTTCTGATTAGGGAAGACAACGTACAGAGGAGCTAGAAAGCTGGTGTGGGCGGAAGGAAGAAGGATACCCACAATGCATCAAGTGAGTACACGATTTGGAATATGAAAAAAGGGGAGGTACAAATGAGGATTTCAGAATGGCTGGAGTCTTTGCTACAATGGTTGTGCCACAGAAGGAGCCATCAACGAGAGGAGAAGGGTCCCAGGGCAAAGATTTCCCAGGTGGCGACGTGAAAGGCGAGGAGAATAGAGTCCAGAGAGTCGAGGCAAGACTGAAGTCACATAAGAAAAATAAAATCCATACAAGTAAAGTGACTTCCCAAGTTGCCACAAATAGTTAGTGACAAAACCGAGACTAGAATTCAAATTTTTCAACTCCTAGATTTATCCTTTGGACCTGAATTCCCAGCACAACTTGGGGCCCTCAGGTCACTTGTGGCAAGCCAAAGGATTTTGAATGGCCCATGAAAAATGTAGAGGAAAATATCCTTTGTATGTAGAGGAAATCCTCTATGGCACAAGGACGCTAAGTTGTGCTGGCCTGACCTAGAACATAAAAAGCACTTAGTGAATGCATGTTCATTGATGGGTCATTTTCCTACTTCAAGGAGGAGGGTCACAAGTAAAAGCAAGGAATGTGAAATCGATCTTTTCAAACAAAAACACAATCATGGGACAAAATGGAAATGGTCTAAGCTTAGTCACTGAGGGATTTTTCTCTCTAGTATTATTGTATTAATAGCTTCCTTTGTCTCAACGCAAATGGAGAAATCTCAATATTACTTCACAAGGCTATTCCATGGTCTAACGAAAATATGTCCTTATTAGGAAGACCCCCATTCTGTCCCATCAATTAAAAAAAAACCACAGTTCATGAGCCTCCATCTGGTATTTCTCTCTTACTAGACCAAAACAGAGACCTATCTATTAATTCAATGCAAAAGCATTTAAACAGAATAGTAAGACAAAAAACAAAGAATCGCCTCCTAAGCCTTTTTTATTAATGTTATGCTCTTTCTCCCATGCTTTTAAACAATGCCAAGTACCAATATAATGATGACTTCCAATAATATAGAACCTTTATTACATAACACCCTATGGGGCACAACGTACAAATAGTATTATTCTAATTTTATAATCAACCAAGCATTAAATGCTTACTGTGTGCCTGGTGCTATGTCATGATCTGGGTACACAAAGACAATAATTAGCCCTCAAGGAGCTGATAATCTAGGATGAAGGGGGAAGGGAATATGCATATACAAAAGGAAACAAGGTAATGGGGTGGGGAAGTAGGCATTGGCAGCTGGAGACATCAGGAAAGTCTTCAAGGAGAAAGTGGGACCTGATCTGAGTCTTGAAGGAAAATAGGGCTTTTAAGAGTTGGAGTTGGGAGGGCATTCTAGGAATGTGAAGACCCACCATGCTGCTTGCACTCCCTGGCCACCGTCCTGCTGTGCCTTCACTTGAATACCCCCTCCCCGCAAAAACACCTCTTGTTCTGGGAGTAATAATCAAATCAGCACTCCTGGAAAATACCATACAACTTCATTCACCTTCCCTGTTACTCTGCTACCCAAAGTACTCCCTCCCTGGCCAACTCTCCCCCCATATGTGTTGTCTTGCCTTATTAGGATTCCCTTCCTGAGGGCAGGAGCCATTTTGGTTTTTTGTATTTGTGTCCCCAACACTTAATGCAGTACTGAGATTCTCCAGGGAAGGAGGGGAGGGGCACATAGTAATCACTCTATAAATGCTTTTCCATTTAATCTGAGAAGCACGGGAGGACTTAAATGAACTGATGCAAAGCAAGTAGAACCAGGAAAACTATATATAGATATATATATATATGTGTGTGTATATCTATATATATCTATATATCTATATATAGATATATATATATGTATATGTATATACATATGTATATGTATGTGTGTGTGTGTGTGTGTGTGTATATATATATATATATATATACACACACACACACACATACATATATATATATATGTATATGTATATACATATGTATATGTATGTGTGTGTGTGTGTGTATATATATATATATATATACACACACACACACACACACACACACACAAGACTTTTTGTCACTGAGTCATTTTAGTCAGGTCCAACTCTCTGTTACACCATTTGTGGCTTTCTTGCCCAAGATATTGGAGTATTTTGCCATTTCCATCTCCAACTTATTTTATAGATGAGGAAACTGAGGCAAACACAGTTAAGTGACTTGCCCAGGGTCATCCAGCTAGTAAATGTCTGTTTGAACTCTGGTCTTTCTGACTCCAGGCCCAGCACTCTATTCACTGTGCCACCTAGCTGCCCAATTTATACAACTACAGTGATGTAAATGGAGAGAATGACCACAACAAAACAATTGAAACAGAAAAATTATAATGACAAAGCCTGGTCCCAAAGAAAAAATATGAGGTCTCTGCTTTGCCAAGGTGGGAAGCAATTGGTGTGGAATACTGCATGTAATGCTGTACTTGGCTGATAAATTATTTTGGTTTTGCTGAACTTTTTTTTTCTTTTTTTTTCTTTGTTATAAAAGATAGCTCTCTAGGGGAGAGATACATTAGGAAATGCAGAAGAATAAAAAAAAAACATGCTAACAATAAATATTAGAAGAAAAAAGGTCTGACCACCTAAGGTTCCTACTAGACTAAGGAAGCCAGAATTCCCAAAATATAGATGGAAAAGATTTAAATAATCACAATTACCACTAGAATCTGACTGCCAATGTGAAGCAAACTTCTGACTTAGATCTTATTTTAAGTACTTACCCTGGTTTGTTTCCCTCACCCCAAAGAATAGCTTAGTTTCAGAAGTATTATAAAAGATTTTCATGCACTAGAGCTCTGTGTGATTAAATCACACAGAATCATTCTGATCTCCTGGATGTGACCAGGGTTATCCTTGTAAGGCCTAGAACACCAAGACAGCTGTGTAATTAGGGATGTTTAGCTATCCAATTCAACAGAATATGAGGTTATTGACAGCAAAACTTGTCCAAGGCAATTCTGCATATGACAGAATACAGAAACAAGGGAAGTTGCAGTCTGTTTTTCTGCAGATTTCCAAGAATCAGTGAGTTAGCTTTAAACAGAAGATAGACATGATCATCGGTTTTTAGATTCCAAATAGGAAAGTATAGAACAAGAGTGGCCCTTTAACTGATTCCAAGCTTCACTTCATCCTTTTATTAAGGGGATTTGTTCTGTGAAGTTTGGATTCAGTCAAAGGGCTGCGTTTGAGGACCTAAAGGGCCACATGCGACCTCGAGGTTCCCCACCTCTGTCCTTCTTAGACTGAACCCAAGAGGGGCTGGGGTAAGGGAGAGTGGAATCGGCTGGTAAAGTATAACAGGTTCTCTGAACTTATAGATTCAAATTGGAAATTTCCCAAACCTTCAATCTTTTTAGGCAAAACAAGTAAAAAGCTCCTCAGCCAACCCATTTCAGACTGTAAGTTAAGGATAAAGGGAGTTTCTACACCAAGGATTCACTTTATTTTACTCCAGTTCAATTCAATTCAATAATCATTTATTAATCAGTTAATCAAGAAGCATTTATTAAGTCCCTACTGTGGGTCAGGGATTGAGCTATGTACTGGGGATACAAGTAAAAGGATAAAACAATTCCTACATAATGAGCTTACACACTGATGGGAGAGAAAGCAAGTTCATATAAAATAGACATATATACATATGTAATTATGAAGTCAACAAATATATCGTATCCAAGTTTTTTAAAAAAGCCTTCTGGTCTCCTTGCTTACCCAAATGTTACTCATCCTTCAGATTGAGCCCTTTCTTCAAACCCTTCCCTAACCAGCCTAGCTCACAGCAATTTCTCTCTTCTCTGAACCCACATTCATTCAACAAATAGCTGCTGAGTGACTTATATGCACTGCTCAGTTCTATGAGACAGAAAAAGAACAGGACACGATCCCTTCCATAAGGAACTTTCAGCTTGGTAGGGAACACCAGTGTGCATACAAATAGCTACAATGCAATAATTATGTGATGAATGCTATATAAGAGGTACAATTAAAATTTTCCAGGAATTTGGAGGGCAAAGTTGGGGTTAGAGGTCGCTCTTACAGGGAGGTAACTGGCAGGAGGAGAGAGATGGATAGGACTCCGAGTGGCCAAGATGTAAGTGGGGGAGGGGAATCTAGGTAAAAGAACATGACTTCATTATCCTCCTTTGTGCTATCCAGTGCTTTGCCCATGGTTGGCATTCAATGAACATTTGCTGAATGAATGAATGAATGAATCAATGAAATGCAATCTTAGAATGCAAGAATAAAATTTTAAATCAGAAAATTCAAATTAGATCTGATTGGAGCTGTGGGGTAGGTGGGGGACTCAAAATTTTGGCACCAAGAGCCAGGTTTCAAATGGACATTAAATAAGCATAATAAAATATGAGAGCTAGAAGGAGGCCTCCAGCAGGGTATTATTTTCCTGGAAATGCTGTAAGGGGAGGAAAGGGGAAAAGAAAAAAAAATCCCACCTCCCACCCCCTACCAGGCTCTTGATTCACTAAAACCCAAATTGAAGCCTTGTTTTCTTTCCTGGGCCCAGTCATGAATGGCAGTAATTATCTGCGAGGGGCTCTGTGCAAGTCACAAAGCCGAGCTGGCTCCCATTTCCTTGCAATTTTGAGCGACGCTTTTTTCCCCACTACTATTGAGGGGGCGAAAAATAAATGACAATTACATTCTGGCTGGCTTCTGAAGACTTGACAGACAGCTGGAGTAAAGTTGATCCCCGCAGCTGTTGAGGTGAAGAAATCAGCCTGGAGGGGAGGGGGAGGGAGGGGGTCCGGTGGTAGAGAAGGCAGGAAAGGGGTGGGGGAGAGACAGAGACAAAGGGAGACAGAGACAGAGAGAAACAGAGAGAGAACAGAGCATGAGAGAAGAAAAAATATAGAGACAAAATAGATCTGAGCTTTGGAGTCAGGTAGCCTAGTAATGAACATTGCCCAACCCACACAGAAAGCATGTGATGGTTTTTCAGACACATCTGAGGCATTTATGAGCTGCTATTTATATGAAAGTGCTTTATAAATGTAAGATATTATTATAACTAGCTGCAGTGTATTTAATATGCTATGGCTAATAGTCCCTCACACAGCAATTCACAGCTGACTAAACTCTATCATCTATTTTATGTTATTAGGCCCTCACAATATGAAGGAAGCAGGGCATCTTATATAGAGGATCAGAGAAGGTAAGTACGTGAATTACCCATGACCACAGAGCTAGGAAATGGTAGAGCCTGGACTTGGAAGCTTCTGACTCCTTACAGCATCCTCCCTGCCTGTGCTCCGTGACAGAGCCAAAGTCCTCTGAGCTGGGCTGACTATGTTACTAGATCAGGCAATTTTCTATGTAGTGTGAGGTGATGGGTAACAAAGCAATAACCAAAAATGGTCTCTCACGGATCTAAGTCACTCTTTGGGGTTCAGGAAAACATGAAAAGGATTTTGTTGTTGTTTGGGAAGTCAGTTGTGTCTGATTCTTCACGACCCCATTTGAGGTTTTCTTGGCAAACATACTGGAGTGGTTTGCCATTTCCTTCTCCAGCTCATTTTACACTTGAGGAAACTGAGGAAAACAGGGTTAAGTGGCTTAGCCAAGGTCACACAGCTAATAAGTGTCTAAGGCCAGATTTGAACTCAGGTCCTCCTGACACCAGGGCAGGCACTTTCTCTACTGTACCACCTAGCTGCTCATGAAAAGGATAAAATTATCTAATCCTATTAGGGTGGAATGGGGTACATAATGGGGTACGTAGTCCCTGACACACAATTCACAGTTGGCTATGCTCTATCATCTATTTTATATTATTAGTCCCTCACAATATGAAGGAAGCAGGGCATCTTATATAGAGGGTCAGAGAAAGTAAGTGACTTACCCAGCACCACACAGCTAGGAAATGGTAAAGCCTGGACTTGAAGCTTCTGACTCCTACAGCATCCTCCCTGCCCTGACTCAGTGTAAAGGGGGAAAGCACAAAGCATGCACATAGAGGGTAGTTCAGGGAAGAACACTAACGACCTGAAGAGGTGGGGAGCAATGCATAAGGGCAGCAGATACCGCAGTTGGGGTAAAGAGTGGTACCAAAAAGATCAATGAAAAGATCTACCAGAGACAAACTTCCTCCTGTCCCTAGTTCTGCTTAAGGAGGATCTTCCCTTTGAGTTGCTTTTTTGAACAGTGGAGGTGGGCTGTGTTGAGCCATCCACACTCTCATTCAGTTCCTCCTGAGGCCAACAGATAGGTCATCCAGAGCTTAGAGAAATTGCCAAAAGGAGGGGGAGGTAGTGCCTGGTCAGCGTGGATGTCCTCTAAGAGATCCAAGTCCAGACTTGACCAAGGAAGCCAGTAAGAATGCACGTTCAATGGATTCAGCAAAGTCTCAAAGCTGAACAGCAAGAATTAGTCAAAGGCTGGAGAGGTGACATTAAAAATATCTTTCATATACTGACAATATCACTAATGTGAAAATATGTTTAATAGGAATGTATATGTATAGCCTAAACCAGATTGCACGCCATCTTGGGGAGAGAAATAGGGAGGAAGGGGGAGAAAAATTTAAAACTCAAAAGCTTATGGAAGGTGGGGCAACTGGGTGGCACAGTAGATAGAGCACTGGCCCTGGAGTCAGGAGAACCTGAGTTCAAATCTGGACTCAGACATTTGACACGTACTAGCTATGTGACCCTGGGCAGGTCACTTAACCCCATTGCCTAGCCAACCCCTCCCCCCAAAAAAAAGCTTATGGAAGTGATTGTTGATAAATCAAAATAAATATATATATATATATGTATGTATGTATGTATGTGTGTGTGTATATATATAGATATACATATACATATAGATATATATTTCAGAAAGTCACCAGAGACCTGTAGAACTTCTTTAATCCCCTCAAGGTCCTCCTAACAGTTATGCTTCAGCAAACTTCATTTTCAAATAGATCAGAGAGGAGTTGCTGCCATCCATAAAACAAAACAAAACAAAGCCTCTGACTTTCCCTGCTGAGTCTCTCTTGGTCCAACAGACGATATTGCCTGCACATGTCCTTTGCCCCTCTTCTGACACTCTGCCTATCTGCTTCTTCTATACAGAGAGGTTTCCATTTTCCTGGATGACTGATGCTTTCTTGCTTGTGAACTCAGGGGTGGGAAACCAATCAGATCTGCCTTCAAGGGAGTCTACTCCTTTCTAGAAAACATATAAGCTGTTATGATTCTGAGCTATGATGACTCCTTACCCATCGCTCCTAATCTCCCTTCTTCAATTGTGCAAATCAGCTGTCTACATTCCCCTGAAGTATGGAGCCAGGAGTCCCAGCAAGAATTTGGTATAAACATGTGACTAGTCCTAGGAGTAACCTTTTGGTAGACAATCAAGGATTTTCTTTTTCTTCAAAGGAAGTCATGTCTAAGCTCCCTGACTGAATCCCTTCCTTGCCTATTCCCAGGCCTGCTTTGGAGATGTCACGCCCAATGTGAAGGCAAGGGAGGGAGGGATCAGCATTTTTTCCATCTTGTCCCTGCCTCCTACTTCCTTGGATATCTCCAGTTAAACCACATTGACTTCCCCTTTGGGACCCTCTCTAAAACAAGCCAAATAAAAGACCTGCTTGTCCTCAGCAATAGCTGCCTTCTCTCATTTTTCTGCAAGGCCTTTTCATCCTAGCTATGGACTTTGACAGGAGTCAAGTAAAATATGGTAATACAAATTAGGAAGCCTTTAGGAAGGCTGGACTGTCTTTGACCCTTTTTTTGGAAATGTTACCTTTTACAGACCAAGTTCACAAGGGCAAGGTTTCATTAGTGGCTAACAGAGTCATTTATTTCTGTCATTTGCCTCTGATTTCTGGTTTCATTCAGACAGGGACAGGTCAGGTTGGACTGCTTTTAAAAACAACCCAAAAAAGGCTTTGGCTGGAGCAGATTAAATGCCACCTTATTCTCCAGTTAAAGTTGCTCTTTCGAGAAGACATTAAACTGAATGGATCCTTGATTCCATGATGGCATTATCTTTGTGAAATGACCTTCTAGACTGAAGGGGCAGGTAAAATTAGTTCTAGAAGATGAAGAAATAACATAAGGAATTTTTATTTGCAAACCATTTCGCCAAGTAGTGTTTTGTTTCCTATTAAAAATCATAGATCTATGAATTTAGAAATAAGAATGCCAAATTACTAAGGTGTGGGGAGGGGACTGAGTGAACAGAATGCTAATGATTTTATAGCACCTGACTAGAAAGGAAACAAAATTCTTGAGATAGTTAAAGAGAACACAAACAACTCTACTTAGTGACATTGCAAACCATCATCATACATATTAAATTAATATCAAACTTTTTCGATACTTTTAAGTCACTAAGATCAATCTGAGCTTTTGATATCATAGGATCATAGAATTAGAGGTAGAAGGGGCTTTTGAGGTCATTGAGTTTAGATAGACACATCTTCAAAGAAATTCCTTTTTAGAAACCAGTCCCAAGAAAAGAGGAAGCAGGTTCTTCCCTGGGAATATTTATTTATGCTATTAAGAAAGGATATAGAAATCCTCTATGAAATTTGTGCTGGGGAGCCCAAACTTTAACTTACAGCCCTATGTTAATAACCTCAATCTCTAGAGGCAGAAATCTGTTTGAACCCCCTTCACCTGTGCACCAATGAAGCAAATGCAGCAGAGGAAATGGCACTCACTGTATTTGAGATAAGAGAGTCTAGATTCATATCTTAACTCTAATACTTACTACCCATGTGATGCTGGGCAAGCCACCTCCCCATTGTAGAAATCATTTCAACATCTGTAGAAAGGTGAGGCTTTGATCAGACAACCCCTAAAGGCCCCTCTAGTACTAAAAGTTACATGATTCATTTAGAATCATAGGTATTGGAGCTAGAAGGGACCTTAGAGATCATCTGATCCAAACTTCTCATTTTACAGATGAGGAAACTGAGGCCCAAACAGGAGAAATTACTTGTCCAAGGTCATACAGGTAATAAGTACCAGGGCCCAGATGTGTATCCGGGTCTCCTGACCCCAAATCCAGTGAATGCCTTTTCCATAATCTCTGTTTCGCTGGTACATGGATGAAGGGAGTTCTCTCCCTGGGGAATGGGGCTATTAGCAAAAGAGTCTAAATTCTGAGCCCTCCAAACAAATTTCATGGAGGTCTCTATCCCTTATATCTTCTTAATTTCAAAATAAGTATTTCTAAGGAAGAGCATGCCACCTCCTTTCTGGAACATCCCCCCTTCTGTGAAGTTACTGCTTTGAAGTATGAATGCCTAAAATCTAAGATAAATTGTAGGTCACCAAAAAAAACCTATTTCCATGTATTAAAATGACAACTGACACTTAAACAGAATTTTAAAATTTGTAAAGTACTTTTACATAGGTGTGGAACTTACTCTAGGTATTATTATCCCCATTTTACAGATGAAAAAACTGAGGCCCAGACAATGAAGTGACATTCCCATGATTACATAAGTATGTGTAGATAGAAGATTTGAACCCAGGTCTTCCAGACTCTAAATGGGGCACTCTATTCGCTATGCCACATTGCTTTCATCAGTGAGGATGAACTGTCCCTGGGAATGAGATGTGATTAACCTGCATTTGGGAATCTTGGTTTTGCAGGCAATGTGGTACAGCAAGAGGCACCCTTTTTGACAGATTTCTGCCACCCTAACATTTTTCTATTCCATTCAAACCAGTGTTAAAGTATCCCCTACCACAAAATCACAATTTGGTTTAGCTTGATGGACAAACTCTGCCTGTCCTCTAAGGAAGTTTGCTCAGAGCAAAAGCTAGAGGAAGCCAGAAGAAAATGTTTGTGTAAGAAGGCAGGGGTGGAAGAGGAGAGGAGAGGAGAGGGGAGAGGGAGTCTGAGTAAAGGTGTGTGTCAGCTACTGGGGTTGACTTTGTGAGGACTAAGTCTGACCAATTCAGCCAATCTCCCATTCATGAGCAACCAATCACTCAGAATTTAAAAATAAATTAAAGAGGAAATGAAGTCATACTAGACAATGGCCCTAAGCGTATTAGTGGTGTGTTCTTGAGACTTTTTTGTTTTTGTTTTTTTAGTGAGAAGGTTTAGAACAAGGTGGAGAAGGGTCATCATCCTTGCCACAAAAATGCAACAGAATTTTCTGGACAGGAAGAAACAAAGGGATTGACTGGTGAGGCATTGAAGGGAAGGTGAGAAATGAGATCAATTTTAAGGGTGTCTGAAACCAGACAGACATCTTGAGCTCTGAAGCTCAGAATGCATGTGTGTGCGTGCACGCACACACACACACACACACACATACACAGAGAGATTAGTTGCACTGCAAGGACCACAAAGCAAGGTCTAGCAGAACACAGCATCGACCTTGCATAATGGAGGATTGTTACAGGATCAATGATTTCTGCACTCACATTGACACAAATCCTCAGTACTGGTAGTAATAATTAACACCTGCCATACCAGAGAAATGTCTTGGTGCTGGGAAAGACAAGGAAGCAAAGAAGCCAAGTGTGTCTTTCTCCTCAAGCAACGCAGCTAAGAAGAAATGATTAAAGTAGGCTCTCCTTTATTCAGCTTTTGCTTTTAGCTAACATGAGCCTGAGAGACTTACAAAGGGTACAAACACAGCAATGACACCAACACTACTGTAATGTGCAAGGCCAGCAGCAACCTTTCTCCTGGAATTTCATGTGGCCCTCTCTTTCCCAACCCTCTAAAGTACTTTTCGTGTAATATTATGTATGATGGTTAACTGTGTCTGTTTCTTATCTTGCTACTATACCATAATGTCATTTATATATCACTTTCAAGTTTAGAAAATGATTTGTATATACATATGTACATACTTAAATATATAAAATCCCATTTATATATATTTGTTACATATATGTATGTATATATGTTTGTGTGTATATATATACACAAAATACATATACATATATACATGCATACATATATGTGTGTGTATTTATATGTGTATGTGTGTGTATGAAATATCCCATTTGGGCCTCATAACAATCCCATGAGGTAGTCACTGAAGGTATTTTTATCCCCGTTTTACAGGTAGGAAATGAAGGCTCAGAAAGATTGCCCATATTCACATAGTATCAAAGTCAAGATCTGAGCCCATGTCTTTTTGACTCCATGTCTAGTACTCAACATACTATATTGGTGCTACTTCTAAGCTCTGAGGGTCTGGACCATGTCTTATCTAAATTTTATATCTCCCCCAATGCCTATCATGGTAATCTGTATAAACATTTGTTGATTGAATGGATGGACGAGGCAAAGAGATGAGCCATCAAATTTGCTTGGGAAAAGGGGGGTAATTGATTATCAGTGTCCTCCAAGACAATGAGGCTAAGCTGATGAAGTCCTCTCCATTCAAAGTTTTGCTCTGGCCTCAATAAAAACTAATGTTTATATAGTTCTTTAATATTTACAAAACACTTTGTTCACAACAGTCTTATGAAGTAAGTAGTATATTAGCATCCTTATTTTACAAAGGTAACAACTGAAGTCCAAAGAGTTAGGTTATCAGACTAAAGTTATATGACTAGGAAGCCATCAGTGTGGGAACTGGAGCACAAATCTTCTCCCTCCAACTTCAATTTTTTTCTTCCAAACTATACCATGACTTATTACTATAGTTACCCAACAGAAGCCATTTAGCCTCACTTTCTTGGTTCATGACATGAAGGTGAAAAAATTGCCTTCGTACTTCATAGGGATAAGTTAGCAGTTGGAGTATCATGGGGGAAAAAACATAGGACAAAGGTATAATGTGAATACAAAATCAAATACTGTAGGTCCAATGACTTCATGATGTCATGTATATAAGGCAGATAATTCAGTAAAGCCTTCATCACATTGATCAAATGTCACAAAAATTTTTGACCCAACAAATGAGAATATACCATCTTACTGACATTGGCTGTGGTAAAAGGTAAATTCATCCACTACCCTGAAGACCTAAGGACCCAAAATCACTTTATAAGTCATTTAGTTGAAATGAAAAGTAGGGAATATTGTTACTTAAACAACAGAAGTCTCAAAGCCTCACATTTTTGAAATCTCAAAGATTCTGGTGTAAGAAAGATGCCTCTTAGTTAGGAACGCTTTGTTTTTAATTCTTGGCATGGTCAGAATTTAATATTATCACAACTATGCAAAAGTTCTTTCAAGTTCTTGTAGTTACTAGGGCTTTTTTGAATGCAGTTTATAGTTCCATACTTTTTGAAGTACCATAATAATTTCTAAAAGGACATAGAAAGTGTAGATTTCTGCAATAATATTGTAGGGAAAACAGAAATGATGAAAAATATTCCCCTACTCCCACTGATTTGTGGCCACACATGTTAGTGTAGGGGGAAATACACATATTTATGTGTACAATCTACATATATATATATATATATATATATATATATATATATATATATATATATATATATATATATATATATATATATATATATATGTACCCTTTCATGTATACAGCTGATACCACTGACCAACACCATCAAGGGGGGTAGGGATTGTTCTTCTGGAAGAGATGAGAGACTTAGGTGGATCCACCAAGAGTATGTTCTTGTAACCACAGCATACATTTCCAAGATAGTTGGCATTACAGATGTAGCCTAGGTCCATGGAACAGAGAGCAAATGCTGTCTCATGAGAATCATACCCATGACTGTGGCTTCATCATATCTGGCTCTTAGCCCTGTAATTAAGTAGCTGTAGGAACTTTGGAAAGTCATTAAAAGTTTCTGGGTTATAAATGAGGAAATTACATTCCATGATGTCTAAGGTGCTCTGATTATCTACAATTCTCTGGATCTATATTACTTGACTTCTTTTGGAGTCACTTTCCACATCTATAAAATGAAGGGCCTGTCCTATATGACTTCCAACATTCTTTCCAGCCCCAGAGTTTTACTACTCTGATTTTAATTACTTAACCTGTCTGGGTCTCACTTTCCTTATCTGCAAAATTAGGATTTGCCCTTGATGGCCTTTACGGCCACCTCCAGTTATAAGATATTAGGCCAATTAACAAAATGTTCTGGCCACCTGAGTTGATTAGCAGTTCTATTTTGAAAACAACTATTTGAACTCAATAATCTCTTAGCAACTTGTTAGTAGCAGGTTAACAAAAAACTATTGTCAAATAACTTTTTTAAAAATTCCAACTCAACTCCTATTTCTCTACCACTACCTATCTCTCAAACTGATTTATTTATGTGTGTGGACCTAAACACAGATTCCATAAAATACTGAGGAGGTTCATGCATTGGACCTAAAAAAGGATGCCAAATCTAGGACAAATCTTTCAAGGGGTGTGGATACAGGGCTAAAAAAGGTACTCATGGGAAAGCAGAGTCTAGCAACCATTTTCTCATAATTTTTCCATTGTCATTCAAGACCTACATGAAAAACTGAGTTACTTATTTAGAGTAGAAAAGGCAAGAAACCAGCAACTAGTATTTATGGTATAGGTTCAACAGAACATGATCAAATACTCAGCAGAACATCTTCTAACTCCCAAGGATGTGTGTCTGGGATTACTATTGCCACATTCTAAACTAGCCAATTGCATCATGGTACTTCAACCAACTTCAATTATTGCTACAGAATTTATATCCTGGGCCCTACTTTATTGTGGTCTTCTTCTCCTTGATTCCTGATCCCTTGACTTTGTCTATACCTATAATAGGAATATCCTTTAGCAAACGGTTCATTTTTGGGCACTCTGCCTGAAATTTGTGTAGCTGACACAAGATAGATAGTGGTACCTCCTTCATGTAAGGTAAGCCCAATAGTTAGACTTATCCTCGGTATAGATAACTGAGACAGGTGAGAGATGAAACATAAAATTTCACCTACTATTGTGCTTTTTCTATTAAAATAAACTCTATTAAAAAAAGGCAAAAAAAATATTAATCAAGCTCTAACACCAACATAAAAGAAAAGAGGATTTGAAGCAAAATTTAAAGAAATGCAAGCCCTAATTACAAGATAAGTACCCTACCACCTACATTTGACTTTGCCTATTAGTAATCAAATTTAAAGACTTTAGCTTTTCATTTCTCAGAGTAAGAGTCCTATACTGGACTCACTCTGGCAATGCATTGGGTCTTAGGATTTCAGAGCAGCAGTACGATCAGTGAAAGCACTTTCGGCCTGCTCTTCTCTTCAGCCCACACCTACGCATTTATAGTTTTTTAGAGAAGGCTTTAATTTACCTCTTGCTAAATATAATCATCTCTCTGGTGTCTGAGAGAAACCCAGTTAGCTCTCTACAGCTTTCCCCATTGGGTATCAGAGACCATTCTGCTCCTTTTCCCTACAGACTGTCTAGAACAAGAAAAGAAACAAAATTACATGTAATATAGAGGAGGCCATGTGGTACAGAAGAAAGGAGTCAGAAGACCTGAGTTAAAATGCTGCTTCTGATGCTGACCTTGGGCAAGAAACTTATGCTTCCTGGGACACAGTTTCCTCATAAAATGAGGATGTTGGACTAGATAGTCCATTTGGTCCCTTCTAAATCTAGATCTATGATCCTACAGTCTATGTTTGGTCAAGAATAATCCCACATCATAGACCCTGTAAATGTATTTCCCTAACAATCACTCAAAGTAAACACCGCTGCTATCACAAGCGTATTCCATAAAAATACTAATTATAACTCATTAAACTCACCTGACCAAGTTCTGGCAAGTCTTTGGAATCTGGGACCTGGCAAAAGACATCTTCCATAAAAGGGCCTGGCCCTTTTCTCTTCTCCATTTAATGATACTAATAATAATAACTAATATTTATATAATGCTTAGAAGTCTTGAAAAGCCCTTTACACACATTATCTCATTTGATCCTCCCAATAAGCCTATGAGCTAAGTCCTACAGGAATTATTATTCCTATTTTACAGATGAGAAAACTAAGGATGAGAGGTGTTGAATGACTTGTCCGTGATCATGCAACCAGTGTTGAAGATGAGATTTGACTGCAGATCTCTCCCGACTCAAAATCCATCACTTTTTACTGCACCATGTAGCCTCAAAATATCAAATACTCATGATACCACTTTTTGCTTTGATTTTGAACTGGATATCATTAGAACTGTATATAAACTTTGTTGAGTTTAACAAAACTCAAAAATGCCTGAATTCCAAAATCAAAGGACCTGGGTTTGAATCCTCATTTTGCTACTTTATACTTACAAGACTTTGAACAAATTATTTAACGTCTACGGCCTCAATTTCCTTATCTGAAAATGTGAAGCATAAGAGAACAACTAAGGTCCCTTCCAACTCAAAATCTATGATCCTATGAACTTACTGGGGATTTTTTGAGTGACTGGATTTTGAAGCATTTATTCATTTCTCAATTCCAGATAAGCATCCTATTTGCTAGAGTTTATTACAAGGAATACACCAATATGCCCAACTTCCCAATTAAATTACCAGGACAAAGATGTGTATTTAAAACCAGGCTATCTTCAATGATATATAAGCAGAAAATTCTTTATTAATTGAATTGCCAAAAAATAAAATCTGGTTGAATCACAGATGATGCCAGAAACTGAATATGTTTAAACTTCAGCTGTGTGATCACCACACACTGATAAGTAGATTGATTTAGTATTAGAGGAAATTACCCTCCCTGTTGTCAACAGATCAAATTCCAGGTTCTATATAGATAGAAGATGTTTTCAATGCCTGTATATTTTCCCACCTGACAGCCCAGATGTAGCCTGTAAAAGCCTGATGCATTTGTGTGCCAGCACACACCAAGCTTCATCAACTAACTGAATAAAACTCTCCTAGTAATTCAGCACCTCTTTTCCTTAACAATTGTTTTTATCTCCTAGAGATCTGGTAAATGAGAACCTGGCTGATCTTCCTGATTAGATACTGATAAGGAAAGGAGAAAAGGGAAAGAGGGAAAGAGAAGAGAGAAAAAGAGAAGGGAGAGGAGAGAGGGGGAAAGAGAGAGAGAGAGAGGAGAAGGGGAGAGGGGAAAGGGGGAAAGGGTAAGAGGGGAGAGAAAGAGAAAAGGAAAGAGGGAGGAGAAAGAACATCAATTCTTATAGTTTTATCAAATGAGTTGGACCTTACCCAAATGAGTATGTGAAAGCCCTCTGAACTTATAAAATACCATGTAAGCATAAATTATTATTAACATAATTATTCAAGTTTCCTGTCCTTTGTACCTTATTATCTACTTTATCCAGGGCTGTACCTGAGCAGGGTCCCTTGTTTCTAAATGAAGTCTCTTTGATTTGGGGAAGTGGAGGTGGGGAGGGGGAAGGCAGCATTCAGGGTTATAAAATGGCCTCCAAAAAGTTTCTTTCAAGAAAGGGACCAGAGATAAGTCAAGCTCAAGAACTATGTAAATTGTGGAGCAGAAAGGGTGTGGGAATAAAGGTAGCAACTGAAGCAGAAGCAGGGTCAAAAACCCAGAATTAAACAAACAAGATTCAAGAGGGCCCTAGTGAAGTACATTCTCAGGTTTAGGCTCTGCTATTGGTCAAGAAAAAGGGGGCAAAGCTACATAAAGAGTGCCTTTCTCAGGTAGTCTATGGGTATTCACATGAACATGCTGCCCTCCCATATATTCATTCTGAGGTCCCTTCTGTTGAACATCTCCCATAATAACTCTTCTCATTATCATCCATAGCAACAGTAATACATAGAGCACCAGGGCTACACATATGGAAATGTCACATGGTGATCCAAATTAAGTCAAACAACAAATATTAATTAAGGACCAGTTATGTACCAGGCATTGTTCTAGATGCCTAGAATAAAGTACAAAGAATAAAATAATCTCTACTTGAAAGAAACTTATATTTTAATGGGGGAGAAAACAAGTATATATAAAAACACATATAACTCCCCTCCTAGGCCTCTACCCCAAGGCGGCTATCAAGCAGAAAGGTCAATGTACTCCAAAAATTTATAATAGTACTTTCGTGTAGCAAAGAATTAGAAATGAAGTAGATGCCCATAGATTGGGGAATAGCTAAATAAATTGTGGTATATAAATGTAATGGAATATTACTATGCGTAAGAAATGATGAATATGCTCAATAAAGAAACGAATGGAAAGACTTACATGAATTGATGCAGAGTGAAGTAAGCAGAGCCAAGAAAAAATTCTAAACAATGACTACCACAATGTAAATGGAAAGAACAACCATTACAAGACAGTCAAAAGTGAAAGTTGTAGCATTACAAAGGGCCAGCAAATTGCAAAGAGAGCTATGAGAAGACAGATCCCCCCCTACTCCTTTCCAGAGGGAGGAGAGGTCCACAGCAGTGAAGCAAAGCACATATTTTCAGATTTTTGAATGCATAGACTGGTTTTGCTAAAAAAAAAAAAAATTCTTTGTTTTAAGAGATGGCTCTCTGGGAGGGGGAAAGGGAAAGATACTTAGAGAAATTTAGGCAAAGTAAAAACAAACACTATTAATAAACAAAAGGTATTTAAAAATACATTTATATATACAACATTAACATAAAATCAATAAATACAATTATATACAAAGTATATACAAAGTAGTTTGGGAGGGAGGAGCAGCTAGGTGGCGCCATAGTGCACAGAGCTCCAGGCCTGGAGTCAAGAAGACTCATCTTCCTGATTTCAAATCTGATCTGAGACACTTACTAGCTGTGTAACCCTGGGCAAGTCACTGAACCCTATTAGCCTCCATTTCCCCATCTGTAAAATGAGTTGGAGAAGGAAATGGCAAACAACTCTAGTATCTTTGCCAAGAAAATCCCAAATGGGGTCATGAAGAGTCAGGCATGACTGAAAATGATTGAACCTATCAACAACAATTGAAAGGGAAGGCACTACTATGGAAAAAATGGTGCTTAAGCTATATCTTAAAGGAACTGAGAGACTCAGTGAGGCAGAGGTTAGGAGGGAGTGTACTCCAGGCATCTGGGACAGCCAGGCACAGAGATAGGAGTTGGAGTGTCATTCACAAGGACCAGAGAGGGTCTTGTATCAAAGGTCAGCCATCAATTTGACTATACTGAAGTATGCAGAACATGGACTAATGTCCAATAATGTTGAAAAGATATATGGGGGCCAGGTGGTACAGAACTTTCAAGGTTGAATGGAGAAATTTATATTTTATTCTTGAAGTAAAAGAAAGCCATGGGGGATGGGGGGGGGGGTGTCTGACTACTTAGGGAAATCCCATGGTCAGAACTGCATTAAAAGATGATTTCTTTGGCAACAGCACATAAGATGGACTGGAATGGGAAAGAGATGAGTCAGAGAAACCAATTAGGATGCTGTTATAATAATCTAGGCAAGAAGTGACGATGACCTGATCTGAAGTAGTTTCTATCTGTGTGTGTAGAGAAAAGGGATCAGAGGGGACAGGTGTTGTGACGGTACAAATCACAAGATTTAGTAATTGATTGGATATGTGAGGTGAGGGCAAATAAAGAGTCCAAGAAAATGCCAAGGGCATTAACCCAGAATAGTGGCAATTTAGGAGCATTTTCAAAAGAAATAAAGAAGTTTAGAATATAGGAGGATTTGGGGAAAAGATAATGAGTTCAGTTTTGGACATATGAGTCTATATCATCTACTAACATTAATATAAGTTAAGATTATAATGGATTATTGTTGCTGTAGTTATTTCCAAATGTTACAGTTTTACTATAGTTGGCGATGAGTCAAGGTCACTAAAGATATGACCGCAGACCTGTTTTGTTTTCCTGATCATTTGTTGTCCTTGTTCCACTTTCATCTAGAAATGCTCTCAGGATCGTAAGACTTATCTGGGTCTACTATGTCAAGGTCTTTGCAGACTCATTCTCCAGGCAACTCTCTTTTCTGCTTTGTAAGGCAATACTGATTGCTGTCTTACATTGTCCTCCTCCTGGTTTCATACATGATTTTGCGATAGGTTTTAAACAAGTTTTATCTTTGGTAATCTTATCTGCAGCAATCAAGGAAATAAAGTGTTTACTGGCCCTGAGGTGAGAAAAATATTTGTGTATTTCAACCAAGGCATCCCAGAAATGGCAACCACTGAAAGCAGTTGACCTTGCAAGAAGGCAAAGTGGGCCACCCCTAGATGATGCTACTTTACTATATGGTGTCAGGAGGTCAGGAGGAGTGCCTACTCTCCAAAATAGTCTTCTATTTGCCGTTTGACATCTGAAATTCTGCATTTGGATAAGCTTTTGCCCTTAGTATGATATGAATAGTTCTGAGAGAGGTGATAAATTATCACAACTCCTATCAAGAGGGAATACCCTTATAGACAAAGGCTGAATGGTGTGATTTGGTAATGAGACTCTTCTCCAAAACATTTCCCCTACTGCTTGTCATAGTGTCTGATACTCCAGTATTGAAGGACCATTCCTTTGAGTCAGTTTTTTGCTCCATGGTACCTGATTCAGAAGCAGCACAAGTTATCCTAGAAGTAACCCCAGATCACTGCAGAAGAATTCCAGGGGACAAACCAACATAAATATGTAGCTTGTACACATGTGAGCCTTCCTTAAAATAATACCAACCCACTAAATACATTATTAATTTCTGGAACAAGATCATTATCATGCTTTATAGCTGTCACCTACCCCAATCATTTTTCCTTCAAAATTTTTATATCTTCAGGCTTATGATTACACCTGTGATAGGGAAGAGATCCCTAATTGCTAATGGCAAACATACAGAAGATATTTCTATAGTATCAGAGCTGCACTAATCATGAATAGCAATTAAATACCCAGCAAGCAATTTTAACATTCATCAGACTGATAATGGCAAGAAACAAATTGGAGCCTCCTTTCAATTTTTATCAAATACATTTGCTGGTTCCTTATTACTATACGTATTTCTGGAAACAGCATCTAAAGACAGACTGTGCAAATAGCACTCTCCACTGTAAAAATCAAGAACAAGTTCAAGCTGACTGCAACCCTGGGCATAATTACAATCACATTAAAATGCAACTAGATGGCTCATCTTTCTCCTTCTCCCCTCTATCAGTCAGTAAATTAATTCCTTTATAGATATGAGCATCAGTATTCCATTTTTGTAAAAAAAAAAAAAAGTATCTATTTTTCAATTACTTTCCATGAAAAGCATAGTTACTATGGCGATCTCAGAATTTTGCACTCTGCAACTTGAGACTATCACTATTTTATAAATGGAAAGATAAAATTTATCTCAATTCAATTTGCAAAGGTGTGAAAGGACCTGCATACTCTCACTAATCTGTGACAACAACCATACTCTATTGTGGGTCTGTCTATTCTTCTGTTCAGTCTCTGGCTAACCATTAATGTGTCCATCTTTGAAATGATCAGCTTAACCAGGAGGAAGATAGGCTGCTTCCAAAATGAATCTTTCTCCTGCCAGTAAGGAACACAGTGCCTCTCTATAGCACTCCTACATACACATACACACACACACACACACACACACACACACACACACACGCACACGCACTTTTCTCAGGGTACTATAATCAGATCAATGATACCATTACTTCCAGAAACGACGTATCAAAAATTTGCTCAATTATTTCACTCAACATCCTAGAGACCAAACCAAACCTAAAGACCAAACCAAAACCTCTTCTCTTCTCTGGCCACCGCTCCTCAGCAGGGTTACTCCTTTTTGAATGTTAGGTAAGGTCCTTGAAGGCGGGGATTGTCTTGCCTTTGAATCTGTATCCCTAGTTCTCATAGCACTTAATTATTTTTCATTCACTGGTTCACTTTTTCACAAAGATTGTACAGCTTTTTATATGATGATCCCCCAGGGCTTTCACATTACTGGTAACCCTTCAGTTCCATATGTACTGGAGACCAATTAATCAAATCAGAAAGTATTTGGGATTTCCCATGGACTGTCCACATTCATACACTGATGCCCACACCCTGGGTTCTGCTCCTTCTTCCTTACACATTTCTACTCAGGCTGGACTTCCCCTTCCCATCCAGTGCTAATAATACTGTTTAGTAGCTCACCCAATAGCTGGAAAACCATCAAATGAGTATTTATGTTGACACTGTACAGATTTCCTGGTAGCAAGATAAGTTTGAACAACTTTCCTCCAGTTGGACTGTTCAATACCACCCCCTTTATACCAAGGAGGCTGTCCTGAGCAAGAAGGAAAAATGGGAGTTGGAGAGAAGAGAGGAGGGGAGGAGAGGGAAGGGAAGAGAAGGGAGAATCACCAAGAATCTCTTTGCTCCAGGCTTGTTGTTACTGTTGCTTGGACATCTATAGTACCATTGAAGCTTCGGCCCTGTTACCTACCCAACCATGCCCAAGACACAATAGCCCCAATGGCCTGTCCTTTTCCATTAAGTGTACACTTACACAGATGAGCACCTATTTGAGCACCATACAAAAGTAGACAGACCAGCAAGATGCTCCATGTTAAAACAAAATTGAGGTGATAAAAAACTCCATTCCTTTTATCATTTAACTGAATACCTGGTTAGTAAATATCCAATACAGACCAGGTCTACAATTGTAATTAACCAGTTTTCATGAGCAAATGCCTACTCTATTTGCACAAAACAACTGGGTTGTGTGCATTTTGGGTGCTGCACTCTAATTCATTATGTTCACATGTGATCATGCAAACATAATGTTAGGTTGGGAGGTGTCAGGGGGGCAAGAAGAGAATTAGCTCAGTGGTGGTTTAGAAGGACATATGTGCAGAAAGATTTAAGTGAAGAACAGAAAGGGAAAAGGTGCTATTTTTAAAACACACATATTAATATCTGAAGAGCCATTTTTGACACTAAAGGCCTATGAGCTTGATATAAGAGGCTGCTATTTGGCACACCTGCAATAGAAACCTAATGCAAGCCCAGAAATTAACTATCTCATCAGACACACTCTAGTTGTCCCAGACAGAGGCTTCCAGAAAATGAAATCATATTTCCCATCATTCCTCTATGGAAAAAAAATAGTGGGGTGAAAAGGTAAACATTCATAGGGTAGAATTACTCTTTAAATGTCTGACTTTCTTTTCCCTTTAAGAAAGAATAATCTTATATTTTTTCCTAGTTAATTGGGACAAAAATATTTCATAAGCTATGAAGTGGTATCCTTTAGCCAAACCCCAAGGCATTTTTTTTAATAAATGGGAGAAATTACCAAATTTGGTTTTGCTTTTTGACAAGCAGAATAGCTTAAGGAGTTAAGGAACTGAATAGGCAAATTCAGCTATGAATCCTAAACTCAGCTCTTCTTTAGTGATAACTCATGTGACCTCAATTCAAGGCTTTGTTTGACAGGGAATATTGGTGTCCACCTATTATCTCTCCCTGAATGCCTTAATACCAGGCTGTATTTATTTTCTGTGTTATGGGTAAGCCTGACACCAGTACCTTGCTAGCTTTTGGGACATGAGACACTCATAAGTCATTAAACAGTTAACAAAAAGAAGTTTACTTTGCTCTAACATAGCAATGATATTCAACAAGGACATACTGGCACTTCTACAGACACAGATTTATGACAATGCATCTGGTGAGCAGGTTAGAGTATGGTGACTCTTATGGTCTTTTAACATTCACGAGGTTGGAAAGGTCCGACTTTTTATGCCCTTAGGTGATTAGGAAGCTTCTTTCAAAGGAAGGCTGAGACCAGTCAGGTCCTGGAGACGGCTTTGCTGCCTTTTAGGGGAAATTAATCTCTGTTGCATACCTGTTGCATGAGAAAGGAAGAATCCTGGTAGATACTGATCCTACCACAAGTTACTTTTATATATGTGGCTCTCTAATAAACCATAAGCTCCTTACAGGCAAGGACTTTTATTTTTGTCTTTGAATTCCCTACTACTTAGCATATAACAGACACTTAATAAATTCTTGTTGATTGGTAGAATTAGATGAAAAAAGGATAAGGTGCTGAGGAGATATGGAGGCTTTGAGGGAGATTTTCTCCCCTCTCACAATTCTGACCACCTTCCCTCTGGTCCTTCCTTCCCCATCTCACAGCCTTGTCATTATTCCTCTGTCATTTGGGGCTGGGGGTGGGGGAGTGGAGTGGAAGAGAAGAGTAAGGAGAAGGAAAAGTAAGAATAGAGAGGAAAAAGATAAGGAGAGAAAAAGAAGGGAGGGAAGAAAGTGAAGCATGAGCCAGAAAAATTTGTTTCCAAAAGACAAAGAGAGGGGAAGAAGTGAAACACAACCCAGAAAATTTTGTTCTAAAATAAGGATCCAAAATTAAAGTCTCCAACAGAACTGAAGTACTGCTATCCTCCCCTTGCCCACCTTCCCTCCAAATCCTGGGGGAAAGAGGGATCAGAACTTCAGTCAAATGCATAGTTACTGCCCCCTGGATTAATTTCCTTCTCCTTTAGTTGACATGAGGAAGATGCATCAAAAACGACTCCTTGCCCCATTACTCAGAATGACTGGTGGGAGAACAAGAAGGATAGGTAATGGAGAAGAATGTGATATTGTTTTTCCTTTTGCCATTTAAAATCTAAAGACAGAATTAAGTTCAGAGGAATACTGTAGAGATCCAGTAGTCAAAATTACAAAACATTTTGCAAATACAAAGGACTTCAAATGTATATTAGCTCAATTTTATAGGCATCTCCTGGTCCCTATACTTAGATTTCATTACATTTAGAATAATAATAGCTAATGTTCATATAGCATTTTAAGGTTTACAAAGCACTTAAAAATATTCTCTCATTTGATTCTCACATCAACCCAGGGAGGTAGGTGCTGTTATCAACAGAGTTAGGAAATGTCTGAGGCCATATCTGAACTCAGGACTTCTTGACTCCAGATCTAGTACTCTTAACCACTGCATCACTTAGCTGCCATAAACTCTACCCTACAATAAAGATGTATGAAGGAATGATTCAAGTCAATAAACATTTATTAAGTGACTTCTAGGTGCAAGGCACTCCTAGACCATGCATCAAACAATGGCTGAATTTTAAATCCATCCGTTGAAGAACTGACCAAGGTTTAGGCAACCTTGATTGGTGCTAGCAACAACTGTGAAGTTAATCTTCAGCACCATTTTCTCCTCTCCTTTCTCTGAAGCCCTTTCCCTTTGAGGCTCCTCAGACTTGCTATGCCCTATGGCTTTCACTGTTCTTTATCTGTGAACCCCAGGGTCTGTCTCACAAATTCTGTCTATTAGCTTCCTGTTGATGCCACTTCTGTTCTCTTCCAAGTTTTCCTCACTTGACCCTTTCTCTTCTCGCCTGTTCTGCTCTCTCTGAAATTATCACACAACCCTTCTTTAAGTTTTTAGAGGGTTTTTGATAGCTAATCACTTCTACATGGAAACACACATAAGTTCAAATTATGAAGTAATAAATTACATTAGAGAAATCTTCCATATAAAATGTAGGGAGAAGCAGGCCTAGAATCTTCTAAGCTTTCCTTCTGTTTGAGTTTGAACTTTAATCTAGGTGGCATGATGGGTAAGATTGCTGAACTTGGGGTCAGGAGGACCTGAGTTCTATATTGCCTCAGACACTAGTTGTATGACTCTGGACTATGAGCCACTTAACCTCTCTCAGCCTCAGTTTATTCATCTGTAAAACTGAAATAATAATGGCATCTACTTCAGAGACAAGAAGATCAAAAGAGATAGGTGCAGTAATCAAATGAGATAACATAGGTATAACACTTTGCAAACCTTAAACCATTATCTAAATGCTAGCTATTATTGTTGTTATTGTTATTATGAGATGATCTGACTACATACAAATAGCACAGAGGATTGTGGCTAGATCTTGTCCTAGGAGTCAGCTGACCTCAGTTCTTGCATGGTTTCTTAAATGCTTGGTCAAGTCAAGCTTTTAGGTTGTTAGCCAAGGTTGATTCACATTGCCAAAGTTTTGGGGACTCTTGGTCTCTGTTAGAATCTGCTCCATAGTCCATAGGCCATCTTGAACTTACCTTGAAAGAGACTGCTTCCCCAACCTGGAACTACAGGTTCTGGTCTAACTTCTTTTGATGCTTTCCATTCACTCCTGGGTCCCCAGTGGATAAAGACCTTTACCTTTCTGGCTTTCATGGAATCCTCTCAGGATTTGAGGACTTCCTCCACTGAACTTCTCCAATTGTCTTCTTTGGCCCCCAGATGGTTTTGATGATTTTAGCTTCTTAGAAGTCCTTCTTTACCCTAGACCATTTCCTCTTGGTTCTAGATGGTTTGCCTGATTCAGAATCTGTAGAAAATTATTATGGCTACTTCTAAAGAGGAGAAGCTTTTTCTAAAGGGAAAACGTCTTAAAATGGCATACAGACCTCTTGGTCAAGAGGTTATGTTGCCCTTCTTGTTTTTTAGCTTAGATTTTTTTCATGTCTCTTCTATAGAAGGATCAATAACAGATTCCCCTTTTCCTTTTTGAAACCTAATAGAATCTTATTAGTCTTCGTGAGGTAGCTACCTAGCTCTCGGGTTTCCTTATTATAATATAAAATCCTATTCTAATGGGCAGCTAGGTACTGCAGTGGATGGAGCAGTGGGCCTAGAGTCAGGAAGACCACAGTTCAAATATGGCTTCAGATACTTAGTAGCTGTGTGACCCTAGACAAGTCACTTAAGTCTGTTTGCCTCAGTTTCTTTATCTGTAAAATGAGCTGGAGAAGTCAATGGCAAACTACCCCAGTATCTTTGCCAAGAAAACCCCAAAAGGAGTCATGAAGAGTCAGATACAACCGAACACCAATAAAATAAAATAAAAAATTCGGATGTCTCATCAAAGCATGGAGGTGACTTTAGGTTTCCAAAGTTCATGATGATAGAATAGGTCCAACCAAATAGAAAGGTTTGAGTACCAGACCAGGAATGGACTTATTACTATCTGCTTGTCATTTGAAGACAAGCCTAAGTTCTGAAAAGCTCACCACCAAAGATTGGTCAGCAGATGATGACATCCTCCATTCACAGCTCATGAAACTTCTGAAGTATTGAGGGAACGTGATCTGTGTTGTCAGAGAAAATATCAACATCAAGGAAATTACAGATCCTTGAAGTATAAGGAGGAAGAGGATGGTTATGATTATGATGTCTCATACTTCAAAACTTCAAGGATCTGGGCACTTATCAGTATGAGTACTTTCTCCAGAAATGCAGATAGCAACTCTTCTAAAGTTACTAAATAGTATTTAAAGAGTCACTGTGGGGGATGTGTGTAGGAGTAGGGGGGGAAAATTCATCACCCTGCAACCAGTTTAGGCCTTCCTAAATAATAATGTGCCTCTTTGAACTTAGTGAGGCTGGTCCTTGGCTGCCAGGCATCCAGACCATCGCTAGGCTCTTACTCAAAATCATTCCCTACAGATTAGGACCTGTTAGTTTTTCTCCGCCAGCAAAGTCCCCAAGGGACCAACAAACAACAAAATAACAAAAAACCACAACAAAAGAAGAGTTTAGTGGATGAGCAGTAGAAGTAGTAATAATGATGATGGCATATTAGCACCCCCAATTTACAGAGGAAGAAATGAAGTTCAGAGATTTTCGGTGACTTGTCCAAGATCAAACAGCTAGCGTCATTCTTTCATTCATAAGTGTATCTGCTTATTCATTCAAACAAATAGTGTAAAGGAACCAAATTGCATGAAGTCAGCTCTAGGATTTGCCAGGGTAGAAGAGAAGTATCCCATTGGAGTTGCTATTACATTACCAGACATATTTTAACTGGTACTGTCACACATCTCTTCAATAGTTGAGGTCCTTACCCTACGATGAATGTAGCTAAGCATGACCTAGACCATTTCTAGTAAGGATGAAGAAACACTAACTCTCTTGGTGAGTCCAATGACTATAATCATTTTCAAATTACATAACGCTTATGTTGACTTGTAGCTTTAGGGACGTGAGTCTTAGGAAAGGTACCAGTTCTGTGCAGGTTTGGAAAAGGATGTTCCATTGGCCTTCCCATCCCTATAGCTTTAGGAGAGGTCCAAAGTTCATCTGTGTGCCACAACTGTTGTTTATCACAGAGGCAATTTGGTGTAGTGATGGATACAGAGTCAGGAGACCTGGGTTCAAATCCTGGCTCTAATATTTGCTAGCTGAGTGACTTTGGGAAGTTTACTTTGTTTCTGTCAGTTTCTTCATCTGTAAAATAGGTATAATAATATTTAGACTACCCACCTACCCATTTTGTTGGGAGAAAAGTGACTTATAAACCTTAAAGGGCTATAGAAATGTGACTTGTTATTTCAGGAATATCTCTGGTAAAAGAGAATAGCCACGTGAAATGAAAACCCTACTGTGGACTCTTTTATTATTTAGACTATTTGGAACCATCACTGTAGCTTCAAAAGCTTGCAACTGTTGCCAAAAATAGATATTTTGCACTATTTGAGTCCTAAAGGGCTGTTTTTATAAGGGAAACAGAAAATAATTTATCAGGGATTCTGAATATATTCTTCATGCATCCTCCCGGTATATAGGACTGCAACATTCTTAAAATTTCAAGCAGGGAAACCTGCTCTGGTTACCTTGGTGATAAACTGAAGAGAAAAATTACACATAATTGCTGCTGATGTCATTGCTGCCATATTGTTTCCAAGGCTACAGAGCATCTACAAATAATTGTAATGTTTCTGACTCTGGTAACCCATTCTGTTTGGAATAAAAAGCTTAGCACTGCTGTTATTCTATTTGAGCCCATCTAATAAACCATCAATGGCCTCTTGGGGACTTCTGATAATGATAGAGATAAATACGTATTTAAAACAGAGCTATCTAAACCCACACTAATCTCCCAGACTTCAGCCACTTTTCTATTTGAAGAATCAAATTCCACAGGAAAACATATTCCTCTTATGATGCATCAGAGAATTCTACTCTCAAAAACATTACCAACATTAGAGACAGTTGACTGCAGCCTACCAGCTTAATTGAAAGTGTTTCCTAGCTGTAATGATGAACAACAGACTGTTAACTATTTTTAAGGGCTAGATTTTTTTTCTCCCAACTTGCCTTCATTTTGTGAAAAGGGAGCCTAGAGATTTCCCCACATTATCAAACTCAGTCACAGTGTATTTTCTTCCATGTATACACACTTTCCCAGAGTCAAAAATGCCTTTTTTTAAAAAAAAAAATCAGAAATCGATACATTGATTTAATGACTTGGTGTTTGTTTTTTACAGGGAAAGATGGGAGAGAAGCAGGCTTAAAGGTTTACCACTCAAAAGAATGCTTTAGGACAGCTGTGATATATGAAAGATACCATTAACTATTCTGGCTTCTATGGAAATCCTATTTTAAGCATAAGAACACGCCCTAGAAACACACAACCATCCAGGGGCACAACAATAATAATCATCAGGATTATGCATGTGATCATTACAAAGTACTGAAATCCAGGGCTAAGCCCAAGCTTGTAAATTCATCCAGAATTCTGCATTTCGATGATCTCCTGGCATATGGCAGACAATAATACGTGGCTGGCCATCCATACAGCCTGGCCCCAGATGTTGGTGCTGCCTCTCCCTACTTGATTGCACTCAGATCCAGGGTCTGACCTTGTCAGCAGGAAATTTTTCACTGGAGCCAAACAAAATGGTAGTGACTGGATCTGAGGAATGCCCTCCTGCTTACAGAAGGGACGCTGGAATAGTAATAATTTCCCTTTGAGAGATGATTTGCAAGAATGGCTTCTGTACATACAATGTATGAAATGGGCAGCATATGGATTAATTAAACTATTTGGGAAGACACTTCACCTTCTTTACCAGAAATACTTTGCTATATAGATAGAGATAAGAGACCAAAACAATACAAAGAAAACAAAGACAAAAACCTTTGGCTTCAGAAAGAATCAAGTCTTTATGTGTGGGTGGAATTTACATAGAAAATTGCCTCTTAAAAAAAGGAAACAGATCAATGAATTATGTTTACTGGACAGATAATGAATTATATTGGTCAGGAATTACATTATCCACCTGCAAGGAGCTGAATACTAATATTAATCATATCTGTCATTATAATGGTAATAATTTTTAATCTTCCAAACAATAATAGTACGCTAATGATGAATTATTGTATCTCATATGGCTTTATCCAGATGTGCCTATTCACAGATATACAAGTGAATTACAGCAAGAAACCATACAATTAAAATCAGAGTACGGTTTCTGCAACAAAATACACACAATCCATTTAATCCTTGCTAATTTCATTAGGATGAGCTTTCATACAATGAAATGTAAAATTTGTATTTATGAGGTAGAAACCGAGGAATGGGACTTTTCTTACACAGTCTAAGACCAAGGGTATAGACTAGATTCTGTTCTACAAAATTCAATTCAATATGCATTTTAAAAATACCTGTGTGCAAGAACCTCTGCTAAAGCGTTCCTACAGTACCTCTTCACAGGGCTGAGGTCACCCTAGGTTCCTGGAGGCTGTGGCAGCAGAGATCAAGGTCTAACAGTTTCTACCAACCTGAAAGGGGTGTGTGTGTATCCAAGCCCCAGGGGAAAATTGTAGCTCTGTCACCTGAGGATAAGACTAAGGAAAGGCCGCAGGGTGATGGCCACAACTGGTTTAAATGACTATTTATTAGGTTGTAGGGAGTGTTACTAACTTCATTGGTGGATGGAATTCCCACACGAGTGAAATTACAGTGTTGATTTAAGTGCCAAAGTAATAAATTATGTACACATTACTGTTTTGGATGCTGGGGAGACAAAGACAGGTACAACTCAGAACTGCTTTTAAGAAACTTATAATCAAATAGCGCTCTCAATGCATCCCAAGAAAGGGGCTGAGATGTTGGTCTTTGCAAGTTGTTGGATCTCTTGCCATCTCTAAGAAGTCTGTGATTTTGTGATTACATGTTTGTAGATCAGAGTGGCACGGCAGGACTATTCATATTGTATTCTGGTGATTTCAAAAGACCTCAAGTTAATCCCAAACCAAAAATGCCTCTGTTATGACTTCAACCCGGCCAGGATAATACACCGGTAACCACTTCCATAAACAGGTAAGGACAGCTCCAAGGAACTGGGTGCAGGAAAGAAATCTATACTCAAGAGCGAGGGTGCTTTCCCCTTTTTTTTTTATCCTGGATCCCTTTGGCAGTCTAGTGAGGCCTGTGGACTCCTCAGAATAATGTTTTTAAATGTATAAAATAAAATACACAAGGTTGCAAAAGAAACTAATTATGTTGAAATACAAATATCAATTTAAAAAAAAAAAAACAGGTTCACGGACCCCAGGAGTTAAGAACTCCTGTTCTAGAACAATAGTCATAAAGCTAAAACCTACACAAAACCACTTGGTTTTGACTACTTACTAGGGGTCTCTGTAAGGTTTTGTCCTGATATGTGACCCAGACTATATCCCAGACTATTTTTGCTTTTTTTTATCTTATTACAGCACCCCACACATATCAAGGCCTGAATTGGAAATTCCAGACCACTCCTCAAAGAAACAAGCTTGTTGGACAATGGGACATTCTGTAGATCGAGCTTAGAGGAAGTGACTAGGATTTCTGTTTTTGAAGATATCATTGGTTGACATGGATAATATAGAATAGACTATAGAGTGTATAGAGTAAAAAAAAATATATATATATATGTATATATATATATATATAGATAGAGAGAGAGAGAGAGAGAGAGAGAGAGAGAGAGAGAGAATAGAGAGAATATTGGGTTCAGAATCAAAAGGAGGCCTGGGTACAAATCCCAATGCTCACATAGTTAATTTAAAAAGTGAAAAAAAGGGAAAACAACTATTTTTCCTTTGCATTGTGCCAAATAAGAAGTTCGACTGAATTTTTTTCTCATTTAATTAACTGGTTATTTTGGGGTCATGTTTCTTGTATAAGACAAAAAATAATTCCCTAATAAAAACATGCCTGAGAAGCCAAAAGGAAAGATTAAAAATTTTCTAAAGCATGTCCCAAGACTGAGTTCTTCTTGTCAGCCCTGGATTCTTAATAAAAACAACATATGAACATTCAAGTAATTTGGCACAGATTTGATAGATGTGTGGCACAATAATTAGGTGAACATCATTTGTGATTCAATTCAGAATATTAACAGGCTAGTTGATGTGAAAGGCACTAGAAAACAGCACACCTACTTACAGAGCTCTTAGGTTTTCCAGGTGTTTTCCTTACAGACCCATGTTTAAGATAGGTAGTTCAATGATTATTCTCTCTCATTTTATGGAGGAGGGAACTAAGGTCCAAGAGAGGCAAAATTAATGGGCCCAGCTACTAAATGTTAGATTTGGGATTCAAACTCCAATCTTCCCTCCTAAGACTAGTACTGTTTCCAAATACAGTTCCATATCTCTTCAAATAGGGAAATTTTTAAAATAAATGTTAAAAATAATAAATAAAAAGGATAAATAAAAAATAAAATGTTTTGCATTATTTCAAATGTATAACTGATATGTTGCTTGCCTTTCCAATGGGTTAAGTGAGGGGCAGGCAGGACAGAGAATTTGGAGCTCAACATTTTTTTAAAAATTAATGTTAAAGATAAGCAAATAGGGAAATCAGCTCACCTTTCTAGCTTTAGTTTCCTCATTTAACTTTAAGGTCCCTTCCAGCTCTAAACATGAATAACAAGTTCAGGAAACTCTAACTCCATGTACATATTAAATAAATTAAAATGTCTAAATATATGTGACTACACTTATGATCAGTCCCACTCCTCTAGGTGTATATAAGACATAAGCAGCTATTCAGATGAAAGGATTGACCCAAAGTCTAAAACAGAAGATCAAAGAAAAGGGAGACACAAGAAATGCTGAATAGGCTTTAGCCTATGGACCCTTTCTCAGAATAACCATACGCTCCAGGTTTAAGAGTTTTAAGTCAGAAAGTTGTCAACAACCCCGTTCAGTTTATACTCACAGGCTTCAAACTAGATGGTACATCAAAAATCATCTAATCAGTGTTCACAGATGGGGAACTAGGTAGGACCTCAAAGAGTATGTGGTCCAACCTCTTCACATTCTAGGTGGGGCCATGGAGTTCCAGGGAGATTAAGTCCAAGTCACAGGTAGCAAATATGAGAGGTGGAATGTGGACCAATATCTGCTGACCCCAGAAGGAGTAAGTGCTCTTTCTGTTCTAACACACTGGTCCTCACTTTACAGAAGAGGCCTAGAGACCTCAGTGACTTATCCTAAATCAGTCAGCCAAAGGCAGAGTTGGAATGAGAATCCAGGTCACCCCCCCTCCTTCTATAGCACTCTTTCCCTACATGATGCTGCCTATAATTCAAGGGTTCTTAACCTGTTTTGTGTATCATGTATCCCCTTGGCAGCCTGGTGAAGCCTATGGGCCTCTTCTCAGAATAATGTTTTTAAATGATTGAAGGAAAGGTTAAATTTCAATTAGAAGTTAGTCAAATTAAAGATGTAATGTTTTTCTCAACCAAGTTTATGGATCCCCTGAGCTTAAAAACTTTTTTTCTAATTACATCTAACTAAAAAGAGGCAGAGGCTGAATGGCAATGACTTAGAGGACAGGGTGGAGAAGCTGCCATGTTCACTCAATGACCTATCCGCTTTGGGCAGTATGAAAGGCAAGATCCATCAGTGACCTTGCTTCCTTTGAAGGCTCAACCATGTGGATTCATGAGAATTTATTCAACCTACATTGGGGGGGGGGGTCACCCAAGTGTGCTGTTCTGGCTTTATGGGGTGTGGTAAGAGGTCTCATGTAACTGCTCTACTGACCCATACTTCTCTTGGGAAAGAGGAGATAAGCTCAGGATAGGACCTCTCTCCTCAGGAATTCTTGTGAAGATCAAAGAAAGCAAATTCAAACAGAAAGGTACTCTAAAAGCTCAAGGTACTAGTCATAATAGTTATCACTTTCAGCTCTCTCAGTCATGCAAGTAACATATATTGAGTGCCCATCATTTGCAGAATGCCAGAGCTCAGGGACACCAATTTCTTTCCTCAGACAGGTTCTTTTGTTCTCCTACTACTCACAACCAGGGAGCTAAAATGACTCCTGAATAAGAGGAGTCAATTGTAGAAATGTGGTCAGGCATAATTTATGGGAATAATACGCAAGATTACTTTAAAAACATCATTTCACAAAAATAGGTTTTTTGATCATCCTGGCCCTGCAGTGGCTCAAAACCTTGGGGGTTTAGCTGGATGAAAAATGATCAACCAGGCTTTTAAAAAAATTCCTCTCTTCCTTTTCCCACTTCCCTGATTATCAGCATCAAGAGAAGCACAGAACAGGGTGATATACATATTAGACAAAGGAACTCCCCAGAGTCATGGAGGCTGTCTTATGCAGAGCTGCAAGGGAAGATCCATTTGTATGGAAAATGTGGAATGTAACTGACGTGAAGGCAGAGACTCTTTTCCTTTTTGTCTTTGCACAGCATCTAGTACAGTGCCTGGCACCTAGGAGGTACTTAGTAAAGGCTTATTGGATGGAATGGATGTGCTGATTGTATAATGCCCTAGAATAGTACAATGCCTCCTCAGTGAGATTTATTACTATTTCAAAAGACAAAATATATAGGATCATAGGTTTTAGAACTTATTATACAGAGCTTAGAAATCATCTACACCTCTCATTTTACAGATGAGGAAACAGAAACCCAGTAAGCTAAGTGCCCAGGCTCACACAGGAAGTAAATGACAGAGCAGGGATTTAAATCAAATCCTCTGACTATATAGTCAGTGTTCTTTCCACTAAAAGTAAATAATAATAATAAAGATAATGACTGTGATGATGTAACAATAAGAACAATTAACCTTAAAGATCATTTTAAGGTTTGCAACCCAGTAAGGTAGGTAGTAAATCAAATCCTGCCTCAGCTATTACTAGCTGTGTGATTCTGGACAAATCATTTAACCTCTAAGCCTCAGTTTCCTCATCTATAAAAGGAACAAATAATAGAACCTACCTCAGAGGGTTGTTGTGATAGCCAATGAAATATTTGTAAAATGTTTGAAAACTTTAAGGTGCTATAGAAATGCTAGCTGCTATTAACATGTCATCATTGCCATTTTACAAATGTAACTAGGGCTCTAAGAGATTAAGTGACATGCCCAAAATCGCACAGGTAATAAATATCTGAGAGAAGACGTGAACCTAAGTCTCTTGACGCCACGTTAAATATGTTTTTCATTACACTATGTTGCCTCTAAGTCTAAAAGTAAATAGGCTGCCCATATATATGTCTTTCTTTTATTTATAGGCAGAAGTCTAAGTTCATTGAAGGCAGCAGCCAAATCTTTAAGATACTCTGTAAATCCTTTAAAGCTCTCAATGCACTCTTTTTCTTGTGTGACTGGAACCTTCCTAATGCTGGTAGAAAACATCATGTTGTTGTTCTCTCTGCTTTCAGAGATAAGAAGAAGCCCTGCTATGGATCCCCTTCCAAGAAGAGTGGTTGGAATGGCAGCTAGGTGAGGCAGTGGGTAGAGCACCGGCTCTGGAATCAGGAGGACCTGAGTTCAAATCCGGCCTCAGACACATAACACTTACTAGCTGTGTAACCCTGGGCAAGTCACTTAACCCCATTGCCTAGCCAAAAAAGAAGAAGAAGAAGAAGAAGAGTGGTTGGTTGGAATGGTCATTGACTGAGCTAAATGATCATACCTAGGGATCAGGTAAAAAAATAAAAGGTAACTGAAGACCATAAACTATTAATCATTTTAATTTGGGGGGGGGGCTGGGCAATGGGGTTAGGCGACTTGCCCAGGGTCACACAGCTAGCAAGTGTTATGTGTCTGAGGCTGGTTTTGAACTCAGGACCTCCTGAATCCAGGGCCAGTGTTCTATCCACTGCGCCACCTAGCTGCCCCTATTAATCATTTTTAAAAACCAAATGCCAGCAGTAATGATAAGCTGTTTGAACAGGACAAGGCCATCAATTTTGGTATTAAGTGGACTTACCCTTTCATTGCCCTGAATAATGTTGGAAATGAATGAGAATGAATGAATGAACAAATTTTCTAGATCAACCAATATTAAGCTGTGCACGCATAAGCTCTCGAAAAATCAGTGGTATTACAAAAGACTCCTATCTTTGTGGAGAAATTTTTTAATCCAGCTATTAGTCTTCTTTTCAAAATTTCAAAATGTGTTAGAGCTGTAAGCCTAAATGAGGATCACTGATGTATCACACTTTTCATGAGGTAACATAGCTTGAAGAATTTATGGGTCCATTTAATGTTAAAATGGTTAATTCTAATGACAGTCAACACTGGAACATGTTTTACTCTATTTACTGTGCCAGCCAAGGCGCTCTTAAGAGGTAGCAGCAGATGGAAGGGGTGAAAAGTATCAAATCCCAAATTATCAACTTCGCAAGACCACCTCCCTTCATAATTTAGACCCTTCTGTTAGAGATTTGAAAATATAGTCTAGACAGATGACATGTTAACGGAATCATTTCATGGTTGAGTGTCTTCTCAGTGTGATTTATCTATATCTTTAGGCACTGGAGGTCCCTATACAGGAAATTTATGAGCTACCTAGAAGATTCCATTTGGAGGAAGGGAGACAGAGGTAAATTATTCAGAAATAAAATAATAACATTTATTTTAAGATTAGGTTACCTTTCCAGTATTGATGTGGGGTTAAAACATGCACATATTCCTAACCTCTTGCATTTTCTTCCACTTACTCCACAACATTGTTATACTGACTTCATACCACGAGTTGACAAAGTCAAGGTCATTTTTCTCACTTAAAAACTATTCCATGAACCCTATTCTTTCTACTCTCAAATAAATATTATTTTGACTTTTGGGAAGGGGAAAACCTGAAAAGACCCATGATTTTGATGGTAGAGGAAACTTCCCAGAGGGAAATTCCCTTTAGTGGTCTGGCTGTGAAACCAAGAGGACCTGGGTTCAAATCCTACCTGACACATTAGTTGTGAAACCCTGGTCAAGTCACTTGATCTTTCTGTGCCTCAGTTCTTCATCTGTAAAAATGTAATTTGATTAGATTGCCACTGAGGTCCCTTCCAGCCTATGGTCTTATTAATGCAAACTAGCACTTATTTCATAATTTAGAGTCTTACAGAGCTGTTTGGGGCACTGAGCGCTTAGGCAACTTGCCTAGGGTCATCCAGACAGTATGGGTCATAGGTGGAATTTGAACCCGCAGCTTCTGCACTCTGAGCCTGGCTCAGAGTAAAGCATTGAGTCAGGAATACCTGAGTTCAAATGCTCCCTCAGACAATTACTAGCTGTGTGACCCTACGCAAGTCATTTAAAGTCCATTTGTCTCTGTTTTCTCATCTGTAAAATGGGGATAATAATAGCACTTGCCTCCCAGGATTGTAGTGAAAGTCAAATGAGATGACATTTGTAAAGTGATTATCATACTGTCTGGCATATAGTAGACACTTAATAAATGCTTGTTCCCTTTCCTTCTCCCTTTCTATTAGGCCATGTTACTTTATTGTTTTAATATGGGACTAGACTTGAGATCTCCTTAGTATAGAGAACTTCTTGATGAGGATATTTGTTCTATCAATGCAGATCAGTACTTTTTTTGCAATTTATAGTCCTAGAGAGTTGCCTAGAGCACTAGAGGTTTATGACCCATCTAGTATCGCATGGTCAGAACTTGAACCCAGATCTTCTTGACTCCAAGGCCAGCCCTAGACGAGCTGTTCTACCACATGGCTCATTTTTTAAATAAATTACACTATGGTAACTCCTTTCCTATAATAACATGGGCTCAAAGTACATGTGGAAAGAAGAGGAGACAAGGGTTCTGGGAGTAAAAAGCAGCCACATAGAAGAGGTTGGGTTTGGATGAGGGCAATAAAGATATGAGCTGATAGCAGTAGAGAGAGAAAGTAGCTGCTATTTGAATGGAGAAGAGTTTCTGGACTAAGCTAGAAGTAGCCCTGGACCATGCTGAAAGACAGCAATAGCAACAGGGAACAGGCAGTGCACTGATTGTATCACAATCAGAGGAGCCGAGATCCAATTCTGGTTCTGCTACTTTCTAACTATGTGATTATGGGAAAGTCATTTAACATCCATGGGCTTCAATATTCTAATCTGTAAAATGAGGAGGTTACAGAAGATGACATTAAAGGTCCCTTCTATCTCTCAATCTCTAATTGTCTATCTCTAAATCTATAAAGCTCCCAATGGCTTCCTATTGTCCAAGGATATAATCCAAACTCCCCAACATGACATTTAAGGTTATCCACAATTGATCTAACTCTACCTATCAAATCTTTTCTTTCATTGTTTCCCAACATGAGCACTCCATACTAGTCAAGCCAATCGTATCACAGTCTCCATGAACATACCATGCTCATTCCCAAGGGAGAGAAGAAAGGAAAAAGGAAGAAAGGAAGGACATAAAGAAGGAAGGAAGGAAGGAACCAAATAGAATAGTTTCCAAGTATATTGCTCATTTTGATTTGACTTGGCTTAAAGTATTATTCAGTCTCTTCCTTCTTTCACTCCTAGTTTGGCTGACTTATTCTGTACCTTGATCCTTTTGGTCACCCTGTCCCTTCATAATAATTCATTCTAACTTTCACCTTCAAATCCAAGTCAATAGTTATTTTTCTCAGTTCCCATGATCTCTGAGAAAGTAGTCTTTTCTGCTTGATTCCCAAGTTCTCATTTTTCCTCCTAAGTGAGCTCTTTTCACAAATCCTTCTCCTTTATCTCCAGGTTCATACAGTACTTACAAACATCCATCCTGGGTTTGATCCCACACCAATCCAATTCAGAAAATCATTTTTCTCTATCAGTAGTGGAAGTGAGGCATTTTTCTCCTACTCATACAAACATTAGTACAGGACACTAACATCAATACAATGTCATTACTGTTAGCACACCCAGATGAAAACAAGGTCCCTTAAATAAACCTTCTAGTCTTCCCATGGAACATAAACATCAGGTCAAGCCAGAAGATATGACCATTGTGTCTGATGCAGAAATTAAAAGCTCTTGGGATAAGGAGAGTCCCATTACTTATAAGAAATAAGCTAAAAATATGTGCAAGACTTCTTTAACTATCAGATATCCATGACTAGGTAGTATAGTTAATTGACATTACCTGTGATAAAAGGACTCAGTACAGAGTTAGACTTTATCAGGACAGTAGTTCTCCCAAGGAGCTATCCATGGAACTTGCTGCCCTCACCTAGCACTCTGCTTTACCAGTAGAACAGCCTAACTCCAGTCCTAGCTGAGCATGGCTATCCTCTACAACTAATACTGCCAAACAGTTCCATACGTAAAACATAACTTAGTCTAGCCTAAACCTGATATAATACAAAGAATACTGGACTTGGAATTAGAAGTTCAAGCCCCACCTCCAGCCCTTCCTAGCTATGTGAATGTTAAATCACTTAGCCACTTCTAGCCAAGATGGACATTGGTAGATCATACAAGAGACAAACATTCCCACTTTTACTCTACCAATGATTTAAAAGAAACACTAGATTTGATAATAAACAAAAATTCAAAAGAGAAACTTCAATAAGTCCCTTCATCCAGCCCAGAACTGCACAAAACCAAAAATGGAATACACTAAGGAAGAAGGGGGCAGAGGTAATTATGTCACATAATCAGGGTGCAAGAGAAGGAAGGGAGGAAATAGGCTACTTTCATCTGAATTAGACAAAGAAGGATTGAATACACATACATACATACATATACACACTGACACAAAGAGCTTAATAAACTTTATCTTTAGAGGCTAAAGTATGAAGGGGGATAAAAATAAAGAAAGAAAGAGTAAGAACCTGTGACTGAACATTAGATAAAGGGAAGAAAAGAGGAATAGAAGTAGATTGCATAAAATATAAATCACTAGATGTCAATTGAATTCCTTATCTCTTAATACCCCTTTCTTCACTGTAGAAAGTGGGAGACAAAGAAGGAAAAGTATAAAAGGACAGGATGGAGGGGAAGTGCAATTAATAAGCATAACTATGAACATAAATGGAATGAACTCATTCATTAAACAGAAGAGGGCAGCAGAACAGATTAGAAAACATTCTAACAACATGCTGTTTACAAAAAATACACAAACTAAAAGATATAAAGAGAGTTAAAATAAGGGGCTGAATCAAAATCATGCTTCAGGTGAACTGAAAAAAGCAGGTGTAGCAATCATAATCTCAGATAAGGCAACAGCAAAAATAAATTTAATTAACAGAGCTGAAGTGGGAAGTTCTACTATATTTAAATGTACCATAGACAATAAATTGTAAAATGTTTTCTGCTGTTAAGATTGTTGAACCTTAGTAGTACCATAATTTTTTTCATTAGCAGTTGCATGCAAACAATAAAGTTATAATTCATCAAAAATATTTTTCATATACATATATGCATACATATATATGCCCTGAATGGCATAGCATCCAATTGCTTAAAGGAAAAGTCAATAGATTTACAGGAAGACTAGAGAGTAAATCTATAGTAATTAGGAATCTCAAAGTATCCTCTCAGACCTAGACAAATCTAATTAAAAATTAGAAGAAGAAGAAGAAGAAAGAAAGAAAGAAAGAAAGAAAGAAAGAAAGAAAGAAAGACAGACAGACAGACAGAAAGAAAGAAAGAAAGAAAGAAAGAAAGAAAGAAAGAAAGAAAGAAAGAAAGAAAGAAAGAAAGAAAGAAATCAAGGACCTGAATAGAACTTTAGAAAAATTAGATATGATGAGGTGGCTAGGTGATGCAGTGGATACAGCACCACTGAGGAATCAGGAAGACATGAATTTAGGTTCTGCTTCAGACATTTACTAGCTGGGTAACTCTGGACATATTACTTAGACTCTGCCTGCCTCAGTTTCCTCATCTATAAAATTAGGATAATAATAGCATCTACCTCCCAGCATTGTTGTAGATCAAGTGAAATATTATTTGTAAAGTCCATGGCAAAGAGTAGAGTGTTACTTAATTTGAGCTAGTATTATTATGATCATCATCAATATCATATCTGGCATTTACTAAAAAGGAATAGATTAATTTCTCAGCCACATACTATATATTTACAAAAACTGGCAATGTATTACAGCACAAAAACTTCACAAACAATTGCAGAAAAGCAGGAATATAAAACACATTTTTACTAATCACAATGTGAAAAAAAATTATTCAGTAAAGGACCTTTGTAAAAGAGAATTCAAAATTAATTGGCTACTGACTGACTTAATCCTAAATAATTCATGGGTCAAAGAATAATAGAAACAGTAGAGACTTTCACCAAGGAAAATGGCAGCAAGATAACATACCAAAACTTTTAGGACTCTTTCAAAGAAGTCCTGAAGAAAAAAATTATTTCTCATCAAAAAAAATGAGAGAAAGAACAGATTAATTAATGGGGCAAGAAACTAAAATATGTAGAAAGCCAGAAAATTTAAAAGACACAACTAAACACCAAAGTAAAAATTTTGAAAATCAGTTAGGAGATTTAACAAAACTGAAAGAAAAAAAAGTAATTTAGTTGACTCTAAGCCTGTCTTTTCATCTGTAAAATGGGGATAATAAATCTAAATCTATCTACCTTATGAGTAATGGGAAGGAAAGCACCTTGAAAATTTTAAAGCCCTATATAAATCCCAGTCATGATATTATAATGGGGAAAAGGGTGGTATAGACTTGAACTGTTATTTTATCACTATAAGTCATTATTTCTACCTCTTTCATTTGTAATCTTAGGGAATTACTTGGGCACTGAGAGGTTATATGGCCCTGCCTATGGTCATATCAGCTAGTATGTATTGGAGGCTGGACTTGATCCCAGGTCTTCCTTTCTCCATAGCCAGCCCTCTATTCATTATGCCCTGCTGTCCCTATAATTTATATAATTGCCTGTCAGAAGTAATATAATAAAGTAGATAGAATGCTAGCTTTAGACTCAGTAAGACCTAGGTTCAAATCTTGCCTCTAACACTTATTAGATATGTTTATAGACATGTCATTTATTCTCAGTTTCCTCCTCTGAAAAATAGGAAAAATAGTATCTATGGTTTTGCTTTGTAAGATAATTAGGAGAATCAAATTAGATAAAAAATGTAAAACATTCTGCAAACTGTCAAGTGCTATATAAAGAGTTATTATAATAATATACAGACATCTCAAATTTATGTTATCTACCATGAAATTCATAGGCACCAAAGTTTTTTTAAAAGACCTAAGTGATTCTTAGTACCCTCTTAGTACCCTACCTTTTCTTGACATTTTTGCATCCTCTCTACAGAATCAGAAAGGGGACAAAGAGGATTGAGGGTCCGATTTTTAATTTGTTTTGTGGGCTTCAGTAGCTAAAAAAAAAATCATTATCTAGTGGCCAATCGACTGGTAATAAGTCTTTCTAAAATTAGCAAGGCTGGTCCACAGACAGAAGACAATTTGTTATGACATCACACTCAAAGTCTTTACAGCTTGGTAGAAACTCCACTAACATACCACTGAAAACCACTGAGAATCTATTCACATAACAAGGGTATCCTTGTATGGAAGGAAATGAACAGGGTTTTGCAGATGATTTTCTACAGCAGAATTCTTCATAGTCTTAGAACAGCATGTTCTTAGAATTGTCATGTGGTTGACTAAAAAGTGTAGAGAACACAGATTCTACCACGTTTATTATTTGTTGATTGCAAAAAAAAAGCACTGGATTTAATAGATCAAAATGTAGCCTTAAAGATTCTCCTCTCTCACACTAGCTGTGTGACCCTGGACAAGTCATTTAACCCCAATTGCCTAAAAATTAAAAGAAAATTTTAAAAAAAGATTCCCCTCTCATAGATGTCTAATATGTATGAGATCATAGAATATTTCTTTATAGATACAACCAAATAGATAATATTTTTTCAATTATACACTGATTTTCAAATGAAACATAAAACAAGGAGGCATATGTTTGCCAAAAGTACTTGCCAGTGTCTTAGTGTCCAAATGATAAAGGGATTCACTATGGATCAAGAAGTTCTTTACATGCTTCTGCTTGTGAATGACATTGTGCTGATTACATTAATTCTTGGAACCTTACAGGGCTCTCTGTCCCATCTCCCATCTAGCCACCCAATAAGACTTACAATCACGCAAGAGAAATTGGCTTCCCAAGATATAGAAAGGAAAAAATTATGAAAAATGCTTATTGTGCAGACTAAGACATGCAGTTGGATTTACTGTCCATTGATTTAGTTGATGAACATATATCCTGAACGAGTACTGCAGATGTATAAGGCCTTGGGTCTAGAACTAAATAGGTAGAAGGAAGTAGTCAGGATTATATTTGGGAAATTATACTGTACTTTCAAAGATTCTAAGCTACTCTTTGACATGAACACAACAAAATCTTTCTTTACAAAATACTAATAGGCACAAGATTATAATGGAATATTACTGTGCTGTAAAAAATAATGTGTGTAATAAATAGTGAGAAGCATGGAAAGATCTATATGACTGATGCAGAATAAAGTAAGCAGAGACAAGAAAGTAGCATACACAATAACTACAACTACAACAATGTAATGGAAATAATGACATACCAAAAAATAGATAAATAGAACAAAATTATAAAGGTTGGGCAGGACTCAAATGAAAAGAAATTAAAACTCCAACCTACTTCTTCATGGAGGTGAGAAGTCCACAGGTGTTACAAATTACACATACTTTTGGATTTTTTCAATGTATTGATTAGTTGTGCTGATTTTTTCCTCTCTTAAAAAATATTATTTGAGGGGCAGCGAGGTGGCACAATGGATAGAGCACGGGCCCTGAAGTCAGGAGGACCTGAGTTCAAATCCGGCCTCAGACCAAATACTTCACACTTACTAGCTATGTGACCCTGGGCAAGTCACTTAACCCCAATTGCCTAAAAACAAAACAAAACACACACACACACATAATATTATTTGTCATATGGGATGGCTCTCTGGGAGGGAAAAGAAGAGGGATATTTGGAGTAACTATAGTGATATAAGAAACAGAAAATATCAATAAAAACACATAAAAGTAAGACTATAATTTCTTTTAAAAATAAAATTACTATGATAATCTCTTGGTAATACTATGTGGCTAAGAATCATGGAATACCAAAAACTGAATAATTCATGCTTTGGGTGACTGAAAGAGCAATAGCAAGATGCATGGTGGGAATAAGTAGCTTTCAGCATATTACCAGCGATGTCTTGCACAGAAAAAGGGGGAAAAAGCTGCCATCTAGGAAATGTATGATTAGAAAAGGAAGTTATATAGAAAGAATTATGCATACAGATGGATAGCCCCAGTGTTGTGCTATCCCCAAAATGCTAAAAGACTTGGGTAAAGGCCTTCAACCTGTTGGGTGGATCCCTCTAAAAAGGATTTGTAGGAGAAATGAACAAAAATCCTACAGACTGTGATGTGCTCTGTTGGAGGGCACACCAATCCATTATTGTTCCACTTAATTTATTCTTAAATTATAAAGGAATATATAATTTGATAAGCTACAAAACCAACTCCTATGAACTGGACTACCTGTGAAGCAGTGATAGCAGTAGTAGTAGTTAATATTTATATGCTGACTATGTGCTTTACAAATGTCATATTATTTGATCTTCACAACAATCCTAGGAGGTGACTGATATTGATATCTCCAATTTATAGTGGAGGAAATGAAGGCAAACAGAGGTTAAGTGACTTGCCCATGGTCATGAAGCTAGTAAATGTCTGAGGCTGGATTTGAACATAGGTCCCTTTGACACTAGGCTCAGAGCTCCATCCATTGTACCATCCAGGTGCCTGCAGCTCCATTCCACACCTGGTCCTCAACAATTATAGCTCACTCATCCTTGCCTCTAGGAGTTTGCAATCATTCTTAGATTGGCAGAGATTTTGCTGGGAGGGAGGCAGGGGAAGGGAAGGTAGTGCTGGTGGGGAAGAGGAAATGGGAATAAGTTTCCTACTGTAGCTATCTTCCAAGTGATATACAGAAAGTGCTTCAATCTAAAACATATATTAAAGGCCGTTTTTTAGGGGTTTGAAATCCCCAGGGCAGCGATTTTCAAGGCTAGAAATTTATCATTACTCTGAAATTGAGTCTAAAAATATGGAGCAGCTAAATAATCTTAATTATCTACCTCCAACTGCAGCTCAAAAGATTTTGAGGACAGGCCAGACACCCTCTGTATAAAGAGGGAAAGAAAAGCTAAGTATGCTGGGCTTTAAAATCATATTCTTATTCTTAAAATGAAATAAAATAAGGAAAGATTCATCTGTGTCATTGTCAGATATGGCACAGCAAGCCCTGATACCAGAGAATTGGGAAACTGACATCTTTTCAGTGATTACAAGCTATCTGGATGTCATTCATAAACAGATTCCAAATCTCTCTCTGTCTCTCTCTCTCTGTTTCTCTCTCTCTCTCTCTCTCTCTCTCTCTCTCTCTCTCTCTCTCTCTCTCTCTCTCTCTCTCTCTCTCTCTTACAGACACACACACAGAGTTTTATCTTTGAGTTGCAGATTTACTTTAACATTTCCATTTTTAAGCTAGTCTTAGAAATGTTTCTATATAGACAATGAGCACTGGTTCTGGAGTTAGCAAACCTAAGCTCAAATATCTCCCCTGACACTTATTATCCTGTGACCTCGTGAAAGTCAATTAACTTTTCTGTGCCTTAATTTCCTCATATGTAAAATGAGGAGATAAGATGAGATGAAGTATCTTCCAGCTCTATGTCTATGAAGGGAGAGGAAAGTGGGGAGATGGGGGAGGGTAATTTCCATTAGAACAGGGAGGGAGAGAGAATGGGAGAGAAGGAGAAAAGAAGGGAAGAAGTAAGAGGGAGAGGGAGGAAGGAAGGAACAAAGGAAGGAGAAAAGGAGGAAAAAAGGAAGAAGGGAGGGAGTGTGGAAGAAGGAAGGAATGAATGAACTAATAAAGGAAGGAATGAAGGAAGGAGGAAAGGAAGGAGGGAGAGAGGAAGGAAAGAAGGAAGAGAGGAAGAAAATAATAATTTGTCTCATATTAATAACCAATTATTGAATTAGGACTAAGATCTTTCCCCTTTTCTACTTCCTCATTCAGAAATCAGCCCTTGTAGGCTATTCAGGAGGCCTTTGAAGTAAAGGGCTGATAATGAGAGGGGAAAACTCAGATCTGTTCAAAAGGTAACGAAATTTTAGTTTAGATGAATTGATGGATTCCAGCTCATTGTGTTTTATTCAAACAGGTCTGGGGTGGATTCTCCCTTTTGTCTAGATTGCCCCACAGCGATATGGGTAAAGCTGAGTCTGTTTGACCAACACTGAGTGATCAGCCGTGTCCCCTAACCCCTCATTAGAATAAGCCCACCTATAATGCAAATATTCATTCTTCTCATTAATTGTTAAGCAATCAGAATTGATTGCCACCTTCAGGAACACGTACTCTTCCAAGGGCATATAATTGTTGAATGAGTTCCATGAGGGGTCATTGGCATTCAAGAGTGTCACTGACCCCTTTTGCTAATTATTTGCTAGCATGATTAATAAAATGATTAATTACCTGGAAACTAGTCTCTTGAACTTTTTATATGTCACAGAAGGAAACTTGGTTCCCAGAGGAAATCACTATAATAAGATGAGACAGCTAGATGAAGCAAGTAGTTAGCAAAATGGATAGATCATTAAAGTTAGAGTTAGGAAGACCTGAGCTCCAAAATTGACCTCAAACATTTACAAGCTACATGATACTGGACAAGTCACTTACCTCTGTCTGCCTAATTTTCCTTATCTATAAAATGGAAATAATACTTTCACCCACCTCCCAAGGCTGTTATAAGGATAAAATGAAGTAATATTTGTAGAGTGCTTTACAAATATTAAAGTGATATACATAAATGCTAGCTATTACTATTTGTACATACACGTACACAAATATTTACATTATGTTTATCACTGCGTGTCATATCCCTTTATTAGATGTAAGTTTCACAAGGGCAGGGGCTATGCCTTATTTATTCTTTGCATATCATCCAGCACTTAAAGACATGCTTGGTACATAGTAGTCATTTAAAAAAAAATGTTGAATACTGTATTAGATTAAGTAGAGACCTCAGGAGAGCTATCCAGGGTACTAGTACTCTGCCTGAGCTCTCTGGCCCAGTGGAACAGAGCCAACTGTCTATGACTATTTGTGACTGACCTGTTGCCTCTAATTGCCTTAAACCTTGCCCCCTAAATTTCATTACTTTTGTTATAGAACTATACATGTGGGTATGAGTGTATAGACTATCTGAAGCCTCTGCTTCTTACTTTTCCCTGACTCCCTCAGCACCATAATTCCCATCTCAATGAAAGCCACTTTAGATATAATCTTGCCCCTTTTCCCTGGTTCCACTGTCACATTCTCCCTCCAATACTCCTTTACCCATCCCTACTCTCCAGAGGAATAGCCACTGGTAAAGATTCTGTCCCAGTCTTTGTCCATTACCCACCTCCACAATAATAGTGGTCAGAGTCAGGGAAAGCTCCATTCATTCAATGAACTGGGAAATCTCTGCTCCCTTAGGGGGAAAGGAGCTGAGACTAGGGCTGGGATTCTCCTTCTAATGTTTAAACTAATAAAATTCTTGTCCTTCTAAATGGGAACTAAGACAAGCTAGGCATCCAGTCACTTGAAGGCCTAGAGGACAAAAAAAAAATCCAGGGGGTTTGGAGGGAGAGAACTTAGGAAGAATTTTCCAATAGAAACAATATTATAGGGAGTTAAAATATTCTGTAATGGATAGTGGGACAGCCTCAGAGTCAGAAGACTTGGATTCATGTCCCCATTCTAACACATACTGGTTGTAAGACCCTATGCAAGTCAATGACTCTCTCATGGCTGCAGGCAACTCTCTAAAATTATTAATTGCAGAACAGTTGCCAATCTGCCTTGGTAGAGACAGTTTCCTCACAAGAAGTTCTCAACATGAATGAAATCAAACACTTAGACCAAAAAAAAGTTGTTGGTAGTTGTTAGGTTCCATGGTATTATCAGCACTATGATTCATCTAAATCTTGAATTAAATATTTTTACAAGTTAATCTGGGAATCTTACCTCCCTTCATAATATTGTTCCTGAATTTAGAAAACACAAGTTGTTCTTACATCAGGAACTCACACAGAGACACATCCAGGGAAATGTAATAAAGTTTTAATACGTAAAGATTTCATACTTTGCCAAATGCACTCGTATATCATTTCTCTTCTTGGGTCATTTGTTTCAGAAATGTCAGTCTGTCCCATGTATGCTGATTTTAGTTCCCTTTCAGCTAGGAGAAATCCTTTTACTTTTTGTCTTACTCTAGGAGAGCATTCTCATTTCTGAGCCAGCTAATTATTTCCTTGTTGATATGCATATTTGGCTAGAGCCAGAGGGGTTTTTTTCTGCCTCTCTTTTTATTTCCAACAGTCCCGTTGGTGCCAACATGTGAAAGCCATTAGAGAAGTGGGAGTTGAAGGGAAAGAAGGAGAGCCTTTACAAGCCACATATGAACTTATTATCCAAAGACCAATGGATCCCAACTCACTTCTCCTTTGTTCCTCTGATGAGAGTAGCAGAGAGGGAAGCTGAGCCAGATGGATATAGATAGATAGCTCCAGAGACAATGCCAAATTCCTGGACCCAAGAGTAATGCTGAGTTCCCAACCCACTCCCTTCCTGTCCATGAATATGAACAGAGAAAGATGACAAATGTAGAATCCATTTTCATTATCTAACCAGTTCCAGAATCCTCTTCAAGCCTGTGATCAGTATGGAAGCCAGGAAAATGGGGATATGAACAAATTGGGATGGGCCTGACAGTTCATGTTACATGAGCCACTAAATATTTCCCTGAAACTTCTGACTCAGTAAAATTATCAGTGATCACATGATAGGATTTAGAGACGGAATGAATCTTTGGGATCTTCTAGTTCAACTTTCTCATTTTATAGATGAAGAAACTGAGGTCCAGAGATCTCTGAACTCTCAGAGAGTTCAACTAGCCCAACTCAACTCCAGGGCTTTTTCTCCATTAGAATTTTTTCAAGTCCTAGACCCAGTGAAAGCAACCATTAGGATCACAAAGACTCAGTGTGAATCCACAACTGTTTGGTAAACACAGCAAAGGATTAGCCTTTTGGGAATTCTAGTTCTCACAACACGGGGAATAGCTATCTGTCTATAACTGAAATATTTCTCTTAATTGGTCACCCATCCATTTGGGGCATAGGAGAGGTGAAGACCAAGAGCCATGTTCTTGTCACTCTTTGTTCCAATCAACTCCCCCTCTTCAACCCTCTAGACCAGTAGAACTGGGGGGGGGGTGGGGGGGGTGGAGAGAAGAAAGGAACCCAAAATTAAGTTCAGCATCTCACACTACTCTGAAGACTAAAATAGTCTTGTAGTATATTGGATGCTTTTTTACCTCCTTCTTTCTCTTGGGGGTACAGAACTTACCTCAGAGTTGTGAGGATAAAATGAAATAATGTCTGCAAAGAGTTTATGACAGTACCTGGCACATAATAGGTGCTTAATAAATGCTTATTTTCCTTTTTCCTTCTTTCCTTTTCTTGTTTTCACCTTCCTTCCTTCCTTCTTTCCTTCCTCCCTTCCTTGGAGCATACTCCAAGGTATACCTTGGTGTGTGAGTAGGAAGGGGTACCCACTGAGGGTGGGGTGTTTGCACACATTTTTCCAGATTCTAATAAAAGTACAAGAGGTGGCATGGTATAGAAGGACAGGCACCAAACTAGGAGTTAGGTTTGAGCTCAGATCACAGATCTGGCACTTAGCTAGCACCTACATAGCACTTACAAAATATTTCATTTTATCCTCACAATAACCTTGGGAGATAGGTGCTATTACTAGTTTCCTTTTACTAATGAGGAAACTGAAGCAGACAGAAGCTAAGTGACTTCCCTGGGGTCACAAAGCTAGTAAATGTCTGAGGCTGGATTTGAACTCAGGTCTTTCTGACACTAGGATCAGAACCATCCAGCAGCTGCCTACAGCTTTTTAATTTGTTAAAGTAAAATTCTGGCAATTTATTTAACCCTTTGAGCTCCAGTTCGCTTGTATGTCAAATGGGAATAATAATATATTACCTGTTTTACAGACTTTTTATAATGAAAGCACTTTGAAACCCTTAAAAAGCTGTGTGAATAGGAGTTATTGTTATTTGGAAGGATGTTGAAGGTTCTCAGCCATGTGACATCTACCTGCCTCTTGGTTTCCCAGGAAATGTCAGTCAAGGACTGTTCAGGAAAGAACAGTGAGTGACTTATACATCCTCCTCCCCCACCAATCCCTAATCACTTCTCTGGAAGGCATCCAGGAGATGAGGAGATGGAAAGAACCCACAAAGACACTGATGAAACTGTGGATCCTTTGAAGTATGAAGCACAGCTTGTAAGATGCAGAGTTTGGTCGCTGAAAGAACAGGCCAGATCCGGAAGAGTAAAGCCCCAGTGTCAAGGCAGATGTTCAGGAATAGGTAAAGAAAGGAGGTCAGAACATGAGAGTATAAGCAGGGTTTGGTTATCCTAGAGATAGACTATGTCTCTGAATCAGGAAATGAGTCCATAGAGGAAGAGACAGCCAGAATGAGTTCTACTACAAAAAAGTTCAAATCAAATCCTAGATCCAGGCTATCTATCCAAGTGGGAGTATAGAAGGCAATTTACAGAGATCCAGATGAACTGGTGGGTACATTGGTGAGGTTTGGCAGTAAATATTGAAGACTTGGTCCCAGGGAGACTAAAATTTGAGAAATCCAGTCACTGGGGAGATTGAGGGACAAGACAGGAATACAGTCACTAGGAGGCCCTGAGAACAGGAAAATGAACCCATCCTGGGAAGTTAAGAACAAGTCAGGTACTTTAGTCAAAAGGAGAATAAAAGAAAGTCACAGGGAAAATGGAGAATGAGGCAGAATCTCATTTACTGGGAAACTGGCATATGAGATAGGACCCTAGGCACAGAAGAAGGGATGCAAGGCAGGGATGGGGAAATTAAGCCATGGATCGGTCATAAGGGAACTGAGTACAAGGCAGTAGTAGGAGCAACAGCAAAGCTAACTCAATGCTGATTGAGGGAGCTACAGACTGAGCTCCTCAGGATACCCCCCCAACCCCTGCCAAGGGACAGAATTGGCCCTATTGTCTGGGCCAGGCTATAGACGCTGGCTAAGTGGGCCCAGCTGCTAGGGTAAGAGGCCTGTGGGGGCAGGGAAGCAGGTGATGATTATACCACTTAGCAAATAAATTACTCAGCACATACAGCCAAAGGCACCACAAAGAGAACATCCCATTCAGCTCTGCCTACAGGATGCTAGCAGCCTTAAAAAGCAGCAGTAGCATGTTGGAGGAGGGAAAGTGCTAGACTTAAAGGAAGGCTCAAAACCAGGCATAAGTCACTTCACTTTACTCGGCTTCAGTTTCCACCACCGTGAATCCATCCTTCACTCAACCACTAAAATGATTTTCCTAAAGCATAGGCCCAAATATGTCACTTCCCCACTTAGTAAATGCCAGCGTCTCCCTGTCACCCCCAGAATCAAATATGAAATGTTCTATTTGATAGTCAAAGCCCTTTGTAACCTAGCCCCCACCTACCCTTCCAGGCTTCTTACGCTCCCCAACACATACTCTTTGATCTACTGACACTGGACTCCTACCTGTTCCACAAACAAGATACTCCATCTTTCAACTTCAGGGATTCTCTCTGGTTGTGCCCCATGCCTGGAACAGTCTCCCACCTCCTCTCTGACCAGTGACCTCCCTGTCTTCCTTTAAGTCCCAACTAAAATCCCATCTTTTACTGGAAGCCTTCCCCAGCCCCTCTTAATTCTAGTGCCTTTCCTCTGTTAATTATTTCCTATTAATCCGCTCTCTCTCTCTCTCTCTCTCTCTCTCTCTCTCTCTCTCTCTCTCTCTCTCTCTCTCTCTATATATATATATATATTATATATATATATATATATATATATATATGTGACTGTGTATATATGTGTGTGTGCATAAAATTTACTTTGTACATATTTGTTTGTATATTGTTTCCCCCATTCGATTGTAAGCTACATAAGGGCAGGAACTCTTTTACCCCTTTTTGTATCCTCTGTGCTCAGCACAGTGCCTAGCACATCCTAGGCACTTAATAAATGTTAGTGATTCATTGAAATTGAAATAATAGTAGTACTTACTTTACTGGGTTGTTGTGAGATTCCAGCAACATAGCATATACAAAATGCTTTGCAAACCTTAGAACATTTAGATGCTATCTACTGTTTTTCTTTGAAAAGCAGAAAGGCATGGCTGACAGTCTGAAACACTTGGATTTAATCTCCATACTGACTGTTTGACTTCATCTTCTCAGTGCCCCCCCCTGCCCCCCCGCCCCCCCACAACTCGAAATCTATTTGCTGATCTGCTTTGGTACCAAAAGTTTTCTCACTAGGAGTTACCTACACATATTAAATCACAGGGTCATGCCAAACAGCAGACACACACACACACATATATACACACACCCCATTTTTTTTAATTCAAATTCTGGCTTTACTATATTTGTGTACTGGTATAAATAACAAATTCTCTGAACCATATCTTCTTCATCTATAAAATGAGAGCATTGAATAAGATGGTCTCTAAGGCCCTTCCAATTCTAATTCTTTTTTTCCCCCACTTAATAGTATTTTATTTTTTCCAATTACATGTAAAGATAGTTTTCAACATTCACTTTTATAAGATTTTAAGTTCCAAATTTTTTTCTCCATCCCTTTCCCCTCCCCTATTCCTTCCCCAAGATGGCAAGCAATCTGACATAGGCTATGTATGTACAATCATATTAAACGTATTTCCACAATAGTCATGTTGTGAAAGAAGCATAAGAACAAAAGGGAAAAAAAATGAGAAAGCAAAAAAAATATGCTTCAATCTGCATTCAGACTCCACAGTTCTTTCTCTGGATGTGGATAGCATTTTCTATCATGAAATTAGAATTGTCTTAGATCATTGTATTGCTGAGAAGAGCTAAGTCTAACAAAGTTGGTCATCACACAATGTTGCTATCACTGTGCACAATGTTCTCCTGGTTCTGCTTACTTCACTCAGCATCAGTTCATGTAAGTCTTTCCAGGCTTTTCTGAAATCTGCCTGCTCATCATTTCTTATGGAACAGTAGTATTCCATTACATCCATATACTACAACTTGTTTGACCATTCCCCTATTGATGGGCATGCCTTCAATTTTCAATGTACATATGGGTCCTTTTCCCTTTTTTATGATCTCTTTGGGATACAGATCTACTAGTGGTATTGCTGAATCAAAGGGTATGCACAGTTTTATAGCCCTTTGGGCATAGTTCCAAATTGCTCTCCAGAATGGTTGGATCAGTTCCCAACTCTACCAACAATACATGAGACACACCATTCTTTAACTGCCATTTCTAATGGCCTTTTTTCAGTCCTCATCTCTTTTGATCTCTTTGTAGGTTTTGACATTGCAGATCACCCTCTTCCCCTGGATCATCTCTTTTCTCTAGGTTTCCCTGACACGATTTAGCCTAGTCTGGTTCTTCTACCTATCTCAATCTTCAATGGGTGTCCCCTTGGGCTCTTTTCTTTACTTTCTATTTCACTTATTGATTTAATCAGCCCTTATAAATTGTATAATCATTTGACAATCTGTAGACCTCTATCCAGTCTTAACCTCCCTCCTGTCCTCCAGACTACATCTCCAACTGCCTACTGGACATCTCTAACTAGATGTCCCATAGACACCTTAAACTCAAGATGTTCAAAATCAACTTCATTTTCCTGCCACCCAAACTCTCCCTGCTTCCATACTTGAGGACATCACCTTCCCCACAGTGACCCAGGGTCACAACCTAGATGTCATCCTTAACTCCTTAGTCTCCTTCATCCCTCATATCTAATCTGTTGCTATATCTTCTCAATTTTACCTTCAAAACATCTCATATACATACATACATATATACATACATACATACATACATACATATATACATATCCTTCTATTTTGACGTAACCACCAGTCTTGTGCAGGCCCTCATCACCTCATGCATAGGCTATTGCAATAGGCAGCTAGTTGGTCTCCCTGCCACAATTCTTTCCCCACTCCAGTTCATCCTCCACTCAGCTGTCAAATAAATCTTCCTAAAGCACAGGTCTGGCCGTATCATCACACACACACACATACCCACTCAATAAACTCCAGTTTTTTAATAATAAGAATATTATTATTCTTACTTGCAGGATCAAATATAAAATCCTCACACAAGACTCTCCCAGTGCTGGGCATTTTCACTGGCTGTCCCACATGCCTATAATTCTCTACACTTCTCATCTCCTAGCTTCCTTGAAGTCTCAATTAAAATCCTAAATTCTAGAAGAAGACTTTCCTGATCCCTCTCAATGCAAGTGCCTTCCCTTTGTTATTTCTCAGTCATATATATATATATATATATATATATATATATATATATATATATATATATATATATATATATATATAAAGAGAGAGAAAGAGAGCATGAGCTTTTACATAAGTTTTTTTGTTTGTTTTTGGGTTTGGTTTTTTTTTTTGCTTTTTTTAGTGAGGCAATCAGGATTAAGTGATTTGCCCCGGGTCACACAGCTAATAAGTGTCAAGTGTCTGAGGCCAGATTTGAACTCAGGTCCTCCTGACTCCAAGACTGGAGCTCTATCCACTGAGCAACCTAGCTGTCCCTTGTACATAAGTTTTTGCTTGGTTTGTCCTCCATTAGACAGTGAGCTCCTTGAGGGTAGAGAATGTCTTGTGCCTTTTTTTTTTATCCCCAGCACTTAACATAGTAGGCACTTAATAAATGCTTATTGACTCTTTCTCTGTCTGTCTGTCTGTCTGTCTGTCTGTCTGTTTCTCTCTCTCTCTCTCTCTCTCTCACACACACACACACACACACACACACACACACACACACACACACATAATTCTTAAATCTAATTTCTTCATTTAATTCCCCTTGTACAATGTCCCTTGGTTAGAGGGAAGTCAGTTTCCAAAGACTCATAGAATGATAGGGGCAGGAACAGACCACATATATCATCTGGTCTGATCCCCTCATTTTACAGATGAAGAAACTGATACTCAAAGGGGTAAAGTGATTTGCCTAAAGTTATATAGCTTAGTAAATAGCAAAGCTGGAACTTAAATCCAAATATTCTGTCTCAAGTCCAGGGTTCTTTCAAGTACAGGATGCTGGCTCTTGCAACTTTCTGGATTGTATCTGCTAATGGGGAGACTTGATATGAATGATGGTCTTCTTAAGACAACTATAGTGCCAATAGCAAGACTCTATTCCCAGGAGAAGCTGAAATGAATGACTGGAGTGAATCATTATTTGACATATTATATAGAAAACTCTTTTCATGGAAAAATAACCCAATCCTGGAGCCACACAAGGCAAAATCAACACCACTAAGCAAAACTGTATGGATACAGTAGAAGAAATAGAAAGACCAGCTTTGGAGGGCACTTAGATCCACTAGAGACCTTGAACCCCAAGAAGCCAGAAGCTTCTACGTCAAAGATGACCAACATCAATCTAGAGTAGATTGGGGGCTGCAGAAGGATAGATTTAGAACTAAAGAACCACAGACACCATCGAGTTCAACTGACTCATTTTATAGATGGAAGAAATGGAGGCACAGAGAGGTAAAGGCCCCAAGCTGGAGGGCACCAAAGGTTAGACTAGGGAGCTTGGCTTCTGGGGATTCAGAGGTTTGGAGCCAACTGCTTGCTACCTGAAAGATTCTGTGCTTCATAAGCCCTCCATTTTGGTATGAAGCTATAAGCCTAACACGGAATATGAATTCAATCTGGCCTGGGAGACCCAAATAACAAAAACGGTAACAACAACAATATAGAATATATTGGTTATAGAACATATGGTTTACATATTGGTTTATAGAATATATGTTTTATAACCGATATATAGGATCAGGTCATTACCAGAAATCACCAAAAAGCTCATTCTCTACCCTACTGCAGGCCTTCATTGTCCATTTCCTGGAAAATTGTAATCATCTTCTAGTCTTTCCCCTCTCTAATCCATCATCCTTACAGCTGCCATGGGTCTGACCATGTCGTTCCTCTATTCAAGAAGGCTCCCTGTATCTTCTCAGATAAAAAGCACATTTCTCAGCCAGGAATTTAAATTCTTCTAAAATCTAACACTTTCCTCTAACTTTTCAGATTCACTTTCTGCCATATTCTAGCCAGACCCCTAGGTCACCATCCTATTTCATAACCTCATGCCTTTGCCCAATTTGTCCCGAATGTTCAACGTCCACTTTTTTTTCACCTCCACCTCTTAGAATGCCTAAATTCTTCAGGTGCCTCCTCTTACACTAAACCTTTCCCAGTGATGATTCCCATTGTTAGAGCCCTCTCCTTCCACAGATTACCTTGCATTTACTCATCTGTTTTATAGTAAACCAATAACTTATAACAATGACTGATCTTTCCCTTCTAATTGGGTGGCTTTTTACAGAGCCTGGGACTGAATTAAAGGTTCTGGCAGCTCATTCTGCTTTGTCAACTCATTCCCAGTCAGTGGACATGCAGCATTGAATCCTCCCCCTCTTCTAAAGCCCAGAAAGCACAGAGCATCACCTCAGCATGAACCAATAGCCCCAGCTGCTCTACTCTGGTGGAGAAAAAAAAAGAATTACCAAATATGTTACTCAGATGGGGGATCCTTCTGGGGCACTTCTGCCTCCTGCCTCCAGCTATCCAAGGAAATGGAGTGTCAAAGTCCTCACCCCACCAGCAATCCTTGGAGAAAACACAAGGCAGAGAGGGGAGGCTTTACTGACTAAATAATACTGAATAGTTCACATTAAAAGAAGCTGGAAGTGGAATTAGGAGCCTCCCCAGGAGAGACTATTAAAAAGATGTTCTGCGTCTTCACTGAAGAACCATCAGAACCATACCAATGTTGGGTACTCAGGAAGTGCTAAATGATCCCAATTATTCTAGTGCCTCCTGCTTTATGAGAAATGCTAGATGTGGGAAGGTTCCTGAGAGGCAAGGAGCTAAATGTTGTGTGTTAGCAAGGAAACCACAGGTCTGTGAGTAAATCCAAGCAGGCATCCTTTGCTATTAAACCAGCCCTCAACTCATCACTTCAATGATAGTTTAGTTTTCATTCCTTCTCCTCATATTCCATAGCCCTAAAGGAAAACACCTGGCTGATAATTCTCTAATTGTCAGGCAATCACTGATGACTTGAAATTTTCCTCCCTCCCAACCTCTTTTTGCAGCTGAGGAGCAGGGTAAAATGACTGGTTTCTTTGTGGGGATGATTTAGTTGGTGAATTAGAAAATTTAGGATTAGGAAAGCTTTATAGTGCGCATTTCTTGAAGCTTACTTCTTGGCCCTTGTTTTTCTTTCTCCATACTCCTCTCAGTGGACTAATTCTGTCTCATCTCTTCAGCTATAACCTCTACACTTATGACTCTCAGAGCTCTATGCCTAGTCCTGATATCTTACCCCTGACTCCAGTTCTGTATCATTGGATACCTATAGAACATTTCTACTTTGGAGACTTTTCATCAACAAAATTAATATGTCCAAAACTAAACACCTTGCACAAATCAGTTCTGCCTTATCTTCTTCCCTATTTTCATCACTGGCACCACCATTCTTCCTCCCCTCCCCCACCCCCGCCACCTAGGCTTATAACCTTATCTTCTCATCATTCCCAGCTCCTAGTACAGTTCCTGGCACATAGTAGGTGTTTAATAAGTACTTGTCAACTGATTTTATCCACTACGTATAATATGATATCTTTCTGAAATAGGAAACAGGGACACTTGCCTTTGTTCTTTTTTTTTTTAAAACCTATTTTGTGTGAAAATTCTTTTGAGGGATTTGGTTCCCAATAAGCACAGATAATAGAGAGCATTGAATAGTGTTATAGACACTATTTGGAATTGTAATAACCGGGTTCAAATCCCAGATCAGCAACATGTGACCATAGACAAGAAACTTAACCCATCTAGGCTTCATTTTCCTTATCTGTAAAATGAGAAAGTTGAACTAGATGATCATTAATGTGTCTTTTAGCTTTAAACCTATGATCCTACACATATTAATACTTATTACCATAAGCACTGTACCCCACTCTCCTCTCTTTCCTCTCCATTTTTTTTTCACTGATAACTGCGCCTTAGATTTGCCAGTGTCCCAATATGGACCATATGGACTCTCTTGAGTTCTGCTGTTAGAGATCGAGGCTAAAAAGGAAGGAGACCCTGGCAGGAAAGATTCATTGGGTCCTCAACCTAAACATGACACATGTTCCAAAAGTCTGTTTGTAAAGCAGTTGCTAAAAACTTACGTTATACATGGTGATCAGGTTCCCAGGCTAGCCCACAAGTTTTTAACCCCAAAATATATCCAAGGCAAATGATCAACAATACAATTTCACTTGTACATATCCTGACCATCTGCCCTCAATTTTTAAGGGGCAGTCCTTACAACATGAAAATGAGTGTTCTTTTTTCCCCAATTTTTAAACATTTTTTTAAAGTTTTGAGTTCCAAATTTTATCTCTCTATCCCCTCCCCTTTCCCTGAGATGGTAAGCAAATCAGATATAAGTTATACATGTGCAATTATGTAAAACATTTCCATATTAGTCATTTTGAACAACAAGACTTGAATAAAAGAAAAATGAAAAGAGAAAAATAGCATGCTTCAGTCTTTATTCAAAAAATATCAGTTCTTTCTCTGAAGGCAGACAGTATGCTTCATTTTTAGTCATTTGGGATTTTCTTGTACCATTGCACTGCTGAGAATAGCTAAGTCATTCACGGTTGTTCATTGAACAATATTTCTGTTACTGTGTGCAATGTTCTCCTGGTTCTGTTCACATCACTATGCATCAGTTCATATAAGTCTTTCCAGGTTTTTCTGAAATCATCCTGCTTGACATTTCTTATAGCACAATAATATTCCATCACAATCATATACCATAGCTTGTTTAGCCTTTCCCCAATTGATGGGCATCCCTTTGATTTCCAATTCTTACCCATCACAAAAAGCTGCTATAAATATTTCTGTACAAATAGGTCCTTTTCCTTTTTTTTTAATTTTTAATTTTTTTTTATATATCTTTGGGATATAAACCTACCAGTGGTATTGCTGGATCAAAGAGCATGCACAGTTTTATAGCCCTTTGGACATAGTTCCAGATTGCTTTCTAGAATGGCTGGATCAGTTCACAACTTCACCAACAGCGTATCAGTGTCTCAGTTTTCCTACATCCCCTCCAACATTTATCATTTTCCTTTTTTTGTCATATTAGCCAATCTGATAGATATGAGATGGTATGTCAGAGTTGTTTTAATTTGCATTTCCCTAATCAATAGTGATTTAGAGCATTTTTTCCAGATGACTATAGATAGCTTTAATTTCTTCATCTGAAAACTGCCTGTTCATATCCTTTGACCAATTACCAATTGGGGAATGACTTGTATTTTTATAAATTTGACTCAGTTCTCTATATATTTGAGAAACGAGGCCTTTATCAGAGATACTCGTAAAAATTTTTCCCAGTTTTCTGCTTTCCTTATAATTTTGGTTGCATTGATTTTGTTTGTATAAAAACTTTTGAATTTTATATATTCAAAATTATCTATTTTACATTTTGTAATGCTCTCTATATCTTCTTTGGTCTTAAATTCTTGCCTTATCCATAAATCTCAAAGACACACTATTCCATGCCCTCTTAATTTGCTTATGGTATCAACCTTTATGTGTAAATCATGTACCCATTTTGATCTTATATTGGTATGCCAAATGTTGATTTATACCTAGTTCTACCATACTGTTTTCCAATTTTCCAAGCAGTTTTTGTCAAATAATGAGTTTTTGTTCCAAAAGCTTGGATCTTTGGGATTATCATATACTAGATTACTATGGTCATTTATTATAATGTAATCTGTACCTAATCTATTCCACTGAATTCACCATTCTATTTTTTAACCAGTACCAGATTGTTTTGATAATTACCGCTTTATAATAGAGTTTGAGATCTGGTAAAGCTAGACCACCTTCTTTCACATTTTTTCATTGATTGCCTTGATATCCTTGAGCTTTTGTTCTTCCAGATTAATTTAGTTATTATTTTTTTTCTAGCTCTATAAAATAATTTTTGATAGTTTGATTGAAATGACACTTAATAAATAGATTAATTTAGGTAGAACTGTCATTGGTTTGGCCTACCCATAAGCAATTAATATTTTTCCAATTGTATAGATCTGACTTTATTTGTGTGAAAAATGTTTTATAGTTATGTTCATATAGTTCCTAAGTTTGTCTTGGCAGGTAACTCCCAAATATTTTATATTATCTACAGTTATTTTAAATGGAATTTCTCTTTCTATCTCTTGCTATTGGACTTTGTTGGTAACCTATAGAAATACTGATGATTTGTGTGGGTTTATTTTGTATCCTGCAACTTTGCTGAACTTGTTAATAATTTCAACTTTTAGTTGATTCGCTAAGTATAACATCATATCATCTGCAAAGAATAATAGTTTTATTTCCTTTTGCTTATTTTAATTCCTTTAATTTCTTTTTCTTCTCTTATTGCTATAGCTAACAATGCTACTACAACATTAAGTGATAGAGATGAATAATGGGCATCCTGGCTTCACCCTGGTTGTATTGGAAAGGCTTCTTTCTGGCTTATCTCCATTACAGATAATGCTTGCTGATGGTTTTAGATAAATACTACTTATCATTTTAAGGTAAGCTCCATTTATTCCTATGCTCTCTGGTGTTTTTAATACAAATGGGTGCTATATTTTGTCAAAGGCTTTTTCTGAATCTATTGAGATAATCATATTATTTTTGTTCATTTTGTTATTGATATGGTCAATTATGCTGGCAGTTTTCCTAATACTGAACCATCCTTGCACTCCTGGTATAAATTCCACCTGGTCATAGTGCATGATACTTGTGATATATTGCTGCAATCTCTTTGCTAGTATTCTATTTAAATTTTTTGCATCAATATTCATTAGGGAAATTGGTCTATAATTTTCTTTCTCTGTTTTGGCTCTTCCTTGTTTGGGTATCAGCACCATATTTGTGTTGTAAAAGGAATTCGGTAGGACTCCTTCTTTGCCTATTTTTCCAAATAGTTTACACAGTATTGGGATTAATTATTCTTTAAATGTTTGGCAGAATTCATCTGGTCCTTGGGATTTTTTCTTAGGAAGTTCATTGATGGCGTGTTCAATTCCTTTTCCTATTTAAGTATTTTATTTCTTCTTCTGTTAATCTAGGTAGTTTATATTTTTGTAGATATTCATCTATTTCACTTAGATTGTCAAATTTATTAGCATATAATTGGACAAAATAGCTCCTAACAGTTGTCTTAATTGGTGGTAAATTTACCCCTTTCATTTTTGATATTAGTAATTTGGTTTTCTTCTTTACTTTTTTAAATCAAATTAACCAATGTTGTATCTACTTATTGGTTTTTTCACTACTGGTCAGCAATGGGGTCAAGGCCCAGCTGGTGGCTGTACTGGGGGTGGAGTTGCTAGGGTGAGGCCTCTGCTGCAACTTCACTGACTGCTCACTTGCCTAGGGGGCAGCTGGTTTGTAGGAGGGTGTGGCCTCACTGGTGAATTGCCCTAGGCTTGAACCCTTGCTGCAGGCCCCCAGCTTTGAGGCTGGCTGCAGCCTTTGCTGCTCTTGGACCTCATTCCCTTCCCATTCCAGTGAGAAAGACCTTTCCTGCTGGGCTTTAAGCTGCTTCCCAGATCCTAGATCAATTATGAGGTGGTTTTCTAGTTGTTTGGAGGGAAATTTGGGAGAGCTTCCGAGGGTTCCTTCCTTACTCTGCCATCTTGGCACCAGAAGAATGAATGCACTTTTTATGAGGCTTTTCAAAAGGAATAACCCTTGTCAGACCCAGGTATCTTGATTTTTGTCAAGAAAATATGATTCCCCTAAACATTGCCTATAATTTATTGTTATTGTTTGGCCATCTTTGGTTGTGTCCAACTCTTTGTGACTCCATTGGGGTTTTCTTGGCAAAGATACTCAAGTAGTTTGCCGTTTCCTTCTCCAGCTCATTTGACAGATGAGGAAACTGAGGCAAGCAGGGTTCAGCGACTGGCCCAGGGTCATGCAGGGAGTGAGTGTCTGAGGCCCAGTTTGAACTCGGGTCTTCCTGACACCATGCCTAGCACCTTATCCATTGCACCACCTGGCACAAATCATTTTTATGGTAATATTTGTTCTGAACTCCAAATAATTGATTTACAAATGAACTATTAGAACACAACTGGTCTCTCAGTTGGACATTGCCTGCATACATACATGTATGTATATACATACGTGTGTGTGTGTGTGTGTGTGTGTGTGTGTGTGTGTGTGTGTGTATGCACAAGGAATACATAGAAATCCAAAAACACCAGCCAACCTGGGATGCCAAGGTTCTCCTACCTCTAAATCCTGGAAGAAGGACTCTCCTGACAGGGAATGATATCAGGGGTTCCTGCAACATCATGTTCCCAAGTATCTGTATACAGGGTCTTTGGAGTAGAGGGGGGTTGGGAGTGTAGGAGGTTTGACAGTCTTGGCCTCCTGTAACTTGTTAACACTTTATCCTTGTATACAAAAAATGTATGCCTCCCAGTTCACATAAGAGAAGATCATTTCCAGGCATGTCATTGATTCATTTCTCTCTTTTCCTTGGAGAAAGAAGCAGAGGTTTCCAGGGTTCCCAGAAGAAATATTTTTGGCTGGCGCTAGATGGGAAGCAAAGATCGTTGAGATTCCCAAAGCAGCTGGGTATTCTTTGCTCAGCATCAGTCCAGAAAGCACAACTAATGGTTTGGATAAAATGATCAACTTGAATCATCACCTTCTTTCTGTAGAGACTTTTAAGGCTCAAAAATTATTTTGCTTGCAACAACCCACTCCTCCCCAAACAGCCTTCACTGACCTGACCTACAGTCTGTAGGTCTCTACACTGCCCCAGTGTTCAGAATTAGAGAACAAAGTCTAGTTGCTCCAAATCCTTAAAATCCACTTGTTTTTATTTTCAGATCATTCCTAAATTGACTGTCCATAAATGTAGGGGAAGGTTAGATGCTGATACATGCTTAGATATGACTTTGACTAGTCTTGGCTTCTACTCTCTAGTTTCTTTTCCTTTTTTAAACATTTATTTTATTTTAATTTATGAAATAAAACAAGCATTTCTACAACACAGAAGAATTTCAAAAACGATGATTGCACATGAAATTGTAAATCCATTACATACAATATGTAATAAAGTTATCATGTAAATTTCTTTTTTTTTCACCTTTTTCTCTTCCTCCCCCTCCCCTGCCCTAATGATGGCTACCATTAGACGTGTGTGTGTGTGTGTGTGTGTGTGTGTGTGTGTGTGTGTGTGTGAGAAATCATTCTGTACATACTTCTATTTACCAGTTCTTTCTCCAGGTGCAGATATCCTTCACAGGTCTTCCTTCATAAGTCCTTTGTAGTTAATTTGGGTATTTATAGTAGTCAAAATGACTTAGTCATTCTTTAATTTCTTAATTGATACAATCCTCTACACTAACCCAAAAGCTAACTTCTCAAGTAAAAGAGACAAGAATAAAATTATTTAAGGAAGAGTTTAAACTTTAGCAAGCATTTTTGTATTGGACCCAAACAATCTGTTTTTGCAAGCATCTTGTGGTCGTGGAAGCTGCTCGAATCCATACCATCACAAAACATAAGGCTACTTACCATCCCTGACACATCTCTAACCCTATCTATCTTTCAAAGACCAGTTCAAAATACAAAGTTCCAAGTACTCCAGAAAGCCTTCCCTGATCTACCCCAGGTGGAAATGATGCTTCCTTGCTCAGATTTCATATAACACTTTGTACCTTGTATGCTTTTTCCTATTCAATTTAATTCAACAATTATTAAGCACTCACTGTGTGAAAAGTGCTAGGTTGTGGGAATCCAAAGATAGCTAGGATACCAGCCTTATTGGTAAGGAATTGTAACAGTGGGGAAAACAAGCATACAAATAACTATTATAATTGGAAAGTGAGATATGTGCAAAGGAGAAGTCCAGACAACATGCTATGAATAATTTGAGAGAGAAAGTCAGGAAAGGCTTCATGGAGAATGAAGCATCTGAGTTTGGCCTTGAGGAGAGAGAGGGATTTCAGCAGAACAATACAGAGTCAGAAGGAGGATATTCTGTGCATGGAGAATGGCACAAGCGAAGGCACCAGAAGGAAAGTCAGGGACAGAGTAGTATAGCTGGAATGACAAACATGAGGAGAGGAGTATGACAATTGGATAGGCAGCTTGAAGCCAGGTGAAGGACCTAGAATACCAATGCTTTATGTGGTAGGCAATATGGAAACACTGAAGATTTTTGAGCAGAAAAATAATAGGATAGCAATGTATTAAGAAGATTCCTCAGGCAGAAATATAGAGGATGAATTGCAGAGAGGGATACACTAGAGAGGCATGCAGGCCATTTAGGAAACTAGTACATTAGTCTAGGTAAGAAGAGATGAGATCTAATTAGGATGGTTTCAGTGAAAATGAAGAGGAAAGGCCAGATGGATGTAGAAAGGCCAGAACTCGGTAACTAGATATGGGAGATGAGAGAGAGGGAAAGGTCAAAGAGCTCCAAGGTTACAAGCCTAGGTGATTAGGAGGATGCTTGTGCTATAATCTATTCTGTTTTAAGGTTATTTAATATTTATATACAACATAGTATATTTGCTAGATTGTGAATTTTATATTATATGAACTCTTAATTATCTTTGTATTTCTCACAACTCCCAACACAATGCTAGTTACTTAGTAAGCCCTTAATAAATAGTTGTTGAATGAACAAATGAGTAAATGAACAAACAACTAAATTCACCTTCAACTAAAAATATTTCTATTGGGATCTTTGGAAATTGTCTGCTTCTTTCTGTGAGGAATGAATGAAGTAAAACTAATCAATGTGTACTGAGATACATTGGTAACTGATTCTGGTGCCTGAACTCGGATTAATGCTAATAATACCAGACTCACTTCGTTTATATGATGGGTGTACCCATTATAAGCAGCCACTGGTTTATTTTACTCCATTTTTAGAGTTGCAAAAGACAGAGGAGGAGGAAAGGAACCATTAGCCAAAGACCTGTAAAGAAGGGGGATTTGCCTTGTTTGCCAAGAGACCAAAATAATTGTATTTCTTTTCTTTCCATTGGCTCTTGAAACAGGGAGCCTGAGAGACTCATTTTCTTTTAACCAAAAAGTATGTCCAGTTCAGGCCATTTTCCAGAACTTGTAAAAGTTCAAAAAGATCTCTAGTGGAGAGAGGCCAAATCTGGACAGCTGGCTGTTTAGCACCTTAAAAGTGGCAGAACAGATACACTGTTGTAACAGGGTATTTAGACAGACCCTGGACTTAGGATGGTTGCACTTTCTTTTTCTTTTTGGAAACAGCCAGGGACAATTAGCAGCATCTGTCACCATCCAAAATCCTACAGGAATCTTTGGGGTAAAAGTGTCAGACAGAATGTCAGATGCTGACTGTTTTGCTAAACCAAAGGATAGGTTTTATGTGTAAAAATGTTACTGACTGTCATATCACAATGAACAGAGGGGGGAGAAAGACAAAAAAAAACAGACACCAAGAGAAAAGAGAGCAAGAGAGTCCTCAACCAGGCCAGCTTTGTCTCCAGTTCACTAACAGTGCCTAAGCAAGCACCCTCCTCAATTACCTGCTTTTTGATATCTGGGGTTCTCACTGTACATATCAACCAGCATCTCTGTGGAAAATCATAAAAAACAGAAGAGCTAGAGCAGATCTTCAAGGACATTTACTCCAAACCTTTCATTTCACACATGAGTAAAGGGTACTCTGAAATCCATACATTACATTTCACCACCTTTCCCTGATTCAGGAAGGCTTGAGAAAGGCCTGGAGGCTGGTACTGGGCAATTCTTGCCTACTCCCAACTCAGAATGTATTAACAAAAGTTAAACAGAAGCCCCTTTCTAATCAGGTCGTCACAGACAAGCTCCATTATTTGATTTGTAGCTTATTTACAGAATATTAAACAAGGTCATATTTAAACAGCTTGGCAAATATATATTCTAAAGCCAAATACAAATGGTTAGAGGATTATCCATTTAGATTTGTCTATTCATGTAAATAATTGGGAGTCAATGGCACATATATAGGAGGTGTTTAGGGCTTTATTTTGCCACAGAACAGGATGGTCAAGCATCATGGCAGATCTCTCCATTTTCCACTAAAAAGCCTTCCTAGGGAATGGAAGAAAATTTTGGCCACAAAAATCAACATCATATGCACATATTTACAGAGTAGGGCCAACAGACTTAAAAAACCAACTAATGAAGGACTATTTTGCTCATACTTGCAAGCAACAGTGAGCCAAATGTTGATTTTATCTACTGGATTATTCTGCCTGACCCTAGCCCCACTGCCAGGAAGAAAAATGGCTGGCCTATAGCGCAATACATACTTCAGGGTCTAGCTTATGCATGGCCAGTGGCAAATAAAGTGAAAAGTCCATTACTGAGAGCAACATGAGAACAGTGAGACTAAGCAATGAAACATTGTCTGAGCTGGAAAACAGAATATATGTTGGCCTGCTAAGCCAGTGTCCCCAGCACTTGACCACTCAGTATCAACTAGCCTGATCCAGGGTGATCCAGCACAACCAGGTCAGTGATTTTGTGACAATGATCACAGTATACTTTTCCTGATTTTAAGAAAAGAAAAGTAATGCAGGCAAATGCTCTAAAGGGAATCCACAACTGAATGTTTCGATTTGTTGGTCATTTGCTTGCCTTTCCTGACTAGCGATTGCAGATATTCAGTAGTGGGAGTTATGTGACTAGAGATGGACCATAAGAACCTGCTTATTAGCTTTCTACTTATATTGTTTTCCCAAATACAAAGTGGACTTGTAAAAGTCTGGAGCTAACAATTACTTGCCCCTCACAGATTGCTAGGCACATACAGTAGGTGCTCAATAAATACTGACTGATCAGGTTGATTGATTGACCTGGCCAGCACCTATGTAAGAACTAAACAGAGGTAAAAAATCAAAGGTTATACTAAGGGAGACTTGGCTTCCAGTCTCAGTTCTGTCATTGACTAGCTATGTAATCTTGTGAAAAATAAGGCTCTACCAAGGTTATAAGATCTGTCCAAGGCTTGGAGCAGCACCTGGCACATAGAAGGTGTGTAATTAGTGCTTGTTGACTGGACTCCTTTAAAGAAAATGGTAATGGGACTGGGCCAAGCTCAAGGGATGCCAGGACTGATATATTAAGAAATCAATGGACCCATAATCTGTTAGATGTAAGGAAAAATTCTCAGTAATTAGAGCTGTCCAAAAGTGAAAGTCAGCTTTGTGAGGACCTCTCTTTGGAGGTCTTCAAAGAAAGGCTAGTTGACTACCTATTAGGTATTTTATACATTCATGGTCATGTACGGAGTGAGATAAGATGGCCTCTTAGGTCTCTTCTAATTCTAAGATTCTGTAAATAAAACTGTAACTTAGACTAAAGAAGTGAGACCAAATTTCCTGCCCCCTCCAAAACATACTTCAGCTATAATAATAATAATTAGCATTAAGATAAGTGAAATACTTTAACCAATATTATTTTATTCTCATAAAAAAATCTGTGAGATAGGTGCTATTGTCCTCATTTTACAGATAAACAAATTGAGGCAGAGAGAGCTTAAGTGACTGGCCCAAGGCTACCCATGAGTATATATCTGAGGTCACATTTCAACTCAGGTCTTCCTGACTCCAAGTCCAGAGCTTTAGTACCACCTAGCTGCTTCTCTTTACCAAGCTACTCCCTATCCCTAGAACCATTGATATCTTTCTGGATGACATAGACTAGGGAAGTGAGAGTGAGGAAATTGCAAAGGAAGAGAAAGTTTGCCCAAATACAAGGAGGAGTGTAAACAGAGAGGTGTAGTAGAGAGAGAATTCGATCTCCAGGAGGAAGTCTTTTAATAGTCTAAATAACACAACCACTGTCTAACTCGGCTTTGTCTTGTTGAATCAAAAATAATTAGTTTCTCAAGGCTGTTACATATAACTGAAAGACATTCCCCTTCCTCACCTTCTATATCAAACAACATCCTCTCTCCTGGTGGCACCCTTCAAGATAAAGCTAAGATGCATCTCTTCTGTGAGACACCTCCTCCACAAGTATCCCCAAGGGGAAGTAATTTTTCCATCATTTAATTTTGTAATACTTTGCTCTCCTCTTTGATTGTCTTTGATTGGTCATTTTGATTTGTCTTTAACTGTGATTTTCAGGTTGGGAGGGTGGAGTCCAAATCTGTGTCTGCATCACTGTAGGACACTGCCTGCACCAATACAGAATCACAACTCTTCTGAACTGTCTTAGAGAGTGACCTAAAGCATGAGAATTAGTGGTTTTCTCATGGTCACATGAGCAGTATGTGTCAAAGGGAGATCTTAAACCCAGATCTTCCTAACATTAGACCAGCCCTCTGTGCACTAGGACAGGTATTTATTACATTCTAATTTACTTTCTATCTATGTTTATATCATGGGCATCTAGATAGCATAATGGATTGAGTGCCTGGCCTAAAGATTCATCTTCCTGAGTTCAAACCTGGTCTCAGACACTTCCTAGTTGTGTGACTCTGGGCAAGTCACTTAACCCTGTTTGCCTCAGTTCCTTCATCTGTAAAATGAGCTGGAGAAAGAAATGGCAAAGAAAACTTGGCCAAGAAAACCAACAAATGGGGTCACATAGAATAAGACATGACTGAAAACAACTAAACAACAAAAATGCTTATGTCATAGCCTTCCATGTACTTTTGGAGTTTGGGGGTTGGGTGTCTAGACCTATGATTTCAATGGTATAAGGAGTCCCCCAGTGAGGAAACTCCTTCTACCCACCATGCAGCTTATCAGCTATTCTGTAACTTACAGTGTGGCTTGTTTATTAGACAATGGGAGGGTCTAAGGAAGCCCAATTTGTAACAAAGTGTATTCCATATAGCAGTGGTTTAATAAACATCTATTGAATTAGTCATTGAATTAGTTGAATTAGTCAATGAATGAATCATTGATTAATTGATTTTTTTTTTTGGCAAGGCAAGTAGGGTTAAGTGATTTGCAAAGGGTCACACAGCTAGTAAGGGTCAAGAGTAAAGTGTCTAGTCTGAGACCGGATTTGAACTCAGGTCCTCCTGACTCCAGGGCCAGTGCTCCATCCACTGCGCCACCTAGCTGCTCCTATCAATTGATTTAAGAAGCTATTTATGGGGCGCAGCTAGGTGCCGCAGTGGATAGAGCACGGGCCCTGGAGTCAGGAGGACCTCAGTTCAAATACGGCCTCAGACACATAATACTTCCTAGCTGTGTGACTCTCTGGGCAAGTCACTTAACCCCAATTGCCTCACTTTAAAAAAAAAAAAAAGAAGCTATTATTTATGGGGTTGCTATGTGCTAGGCACTGTGCTGCGTGGTAAGGATGTAAAGATAAAAAGGAAATAGTCTCTACCCTCAATGAATTTATATTCTACTGGGGAACCAGGGGAAGTTATATTGTCTCTATACCAACATTGTGGCCATTTCCAAAAAGATGAATCGAGTGACCCACACTTCTCCTCTGATGGCTCTGCACCTCACTTTAACAAAATGGGGCATGCACCTTTCTGCCCTATAGGGACCTGCCATTCTGTTAGAAGACCTCAATTTTCCCTCTCTCCTTTAATTGCCAGAACCAGTCCTATGCTTCTGTAAAAGCAAAAAGAGGCTTAGGCCCAGAGCATTTCTAGAGAGTGGTTGTATGTTCCCATCTGGGTTGAGTGGAAGTAGAAGACGTAGATAACATTATGACGCAGAAGGCTAGGGAGCCTCATCTGCATATAAATAGACCTAATCAGAAATGCAAATTGCAATCAAGAGAAATTTTGAAAGCCTGTGATAACTATGTGATTGTGCAGATAAGGAAAGGTCAAACCCCTGTATTGTTAATGCCTTTAAACTGCTATCAGCCAGCCCCCAGGCTTCCTTTGTAAATGAAATGTGGAAGACGTAAATATATGTCAATCAGCACCCAGCCTAGGACAGAGTCCTCAGATAGCAGCTTTTTATTGTTCTTTCCCCAGTTCTTTCCAGTAACTAAAAATCCTAAAGCTGCCCAGATGCAGGTCCAATTCAGAAGAAAAACCAGATATAAACAATAAAATAAATATCCTACTTGCTATGTAATCCAGACTCATGTACAAACCCTTTATTAAATAAAGACAGGTATAAAATACATTTACATTTAAACACACTCCACAGATGACTCTTCTCCATAGATTCTGCTCTCATTGAGATCATTATTGAAGGTTATCACAGGCTCACAGAATGTTAGACTTGGAGGACCACCTGATCTCAAAGGCTGTCTCATCCAACTCACACCTGAGTAAGAAGCCTCTCTAAGACATTTCTGATGGACTCACTCAGTAAAAGATGGAATATCTATCACACACTCACTCACACACACACACATTCTTTGCCATGCTTTCTCCAATACACTGAAATAACATTCAGATTGAATAATATTGAAATGCATGATTATGTGATTTAAAAATAAAAGACGCAAAGACGAATGCCTTTATCCGGAGTTATATCTATAGTCTTCTGTGGGGAGCTGAGAAAATCAACATCCAAGAAAATCAGGAAAGGATTGAAAGCAATTGTTTCAACAAGGTGTCATTATTCCTTGTGGGTTCTCTTACAAGACCATTTTTCCTCTTTCTTAAAAAAAATAATAATTTTTCCACTGAAGCTTTCTTAGAATTCAGTGGCAAATTGTTTATGAAATATTTATCATCCTTCTAACTAGACTCTTTCCCCCCCAAACATCAAACTAATGAATCAAGAGAGCCATCTAGTGCCGTACCTTGGAATCTTAAAGAGGGTTTTCACAGGATGCATGTCAAACAAGGGTGGGTCTCCATCCCCCAGCTCTATAGCCGTGATCCCCAGGGACCAGACGTCACATCGAGCATCGTAAGAGTAGTCGTACTGCTGCTCACAAGCAATGACCTATCGGACAAAAGCAGGATGTGAGACATTAACCTTCACTAGGCAGGAGGCCACACCCACCTCAATGTCATAAGAGGTCTTCTGTCAATCATAGCCTCCTCTCTGCTGCCCTGCCTACGCTGAATTAGAATCCCTAAAGTAAGAGGAAACTGATTTTTTTCTATTTAAAGATGACTGACTGTTCTACCACTCCGTGTGTTTCTTGACAAAAAAACAAAAAGCAAGACAAAACATATGACCACCTGGCTGTCTTAGGGTCTTCACAGAACAGCCATGAAGTTGGTTTTTAAAATATTATGTCTCTCTCTCTCTCTCTCTCTCTCTCTCTCTCTCTCTCTCTCTCTCTCTCTCTCTCTCTCACACACACACACACACACACACACACACACCCATCCACTAGCCAGACAATCTGTACCTAAATGTTCAATAAAAACAAAAACAAAACAAAAATATTGTCAGTGTCCTTATACTTGTAACTATTCACAAAATACTGAATAGAGAGAGGCAGCATGATACAGTGGACAGAAGGTTGGCCCTGGAATCAAGAAGACCTGAGTTCAAGGCCAGCCTCCAACACTTCCTAGCTGGGTAACCCTGGACACAACCCTTGTTTGCCTCAATTTCCTCATCTGTAAAATGGGGATCAGAACCTTAGATCAGCCAATGCCAACAGCTAATGTCAGTTCTTCCACAAGCTCTATGACCTTGAGCAAGTCACCTCTCTGGGACTTAGCTCCCTCATCTGTGAAAAGTGGGACTGAAATGGCTAATTTCTATCATGTTTCCCAGAGATCTAACATTACTAATCAAAATTTACAGTTTAAAGATCCTTTAAATAACATTCTCTCTTGCATCTCATAACTGTGCAAGACAAGGAATGAAAGTAAAATTACTGCCAATTAACAAATGAAGGAGCTGAAGCACACAGAAGCCACTTCTCCAAAGTCACCCACCTCATAAGGGGCAGAGCCAAGACTAAAACCTGGATCTTCTCATTTCAAGTCCAGTATTCTTTCCTCTGTACCATTTTGCTTCTCATGGTAATAAAAATAATAGCTAACATTTATGCAGTGCCTTAAGGGTTTACAAAGCACTTTATTACATATATTATCTCATTTGAGCCCCACAGCAACTCTATGAGGTAGGTGTGACAAGAATTATCATTCCCATTTTACAGACAAGGAAACTGAGACTCAGAGACCTTTAGTCACATAATTATTAAGTGTCAGAGGGATAATTTGAATCCATTTCTTTCTGACTCCCACGCCTGCATGTTCTCCATCATGCCGTATTGCCTCTGATCCATGACACAATCAGTATAAAAGATTCAATTTCCTCAAATGTTGCTTCTTCCTATCAATGTCTATCTGACCTTACTCTTTCTTTTTTTCAGCAGCATCAGCTGCTTTGATTGGGTCTAAAAGTTACAGAGACAGAATGCCACCAAACTTGTCATTCTTAGTCTTCTGTCATCTCCCATTGTTGTTCAGTTGTTTTTTCAGTCATATCCAAATTTTTGTGACCCCATTTGGAGTTTTCTTGGCAAAGATACTAGAGTGGTTTGCCATTTCCTTCTCCAGCTCATTTGACAGCTGAGGAAACTGAGGCAAACAGGGCTCATGACTTGCCCAGGGACACATAGCCAGTAAGTGTCTGAGGCCAGATTTGAACTCAGGAAGATGAGTCTTCCTGACTCCAGGATCAGCACTCTATCCACTGTGCCACCTAGCTGTCCAGCTGTCACCAAGCTATTCATCTGTCATTGCTTGGTGAACACTAAATCTTATGGGGAGGATCTGTTCTCATGAGCTTCCTGAGACAAATGCAAAGACTCCTTGTATTCAGGCTGCCTTAGGAAAGATCAAATGATGGGCAAAAGGAAGGGGGAGGGAGGGAGGACAGGGAGGTGCTTTGGGTACTTTTTTTTTAACTGAAACATTTCCCTCATCTATTTGAGGGCCACCTGGAGCAAGACATTCTTCTTCCAGGCCAAAAAGAAAATGTTGGCACATGCTGGAAGTAGTAGCTGGAGGCAGTGTTGTAACACTGCTCTGGTAAAAGCACAGAGCTCTGATTCTTTCTGCTCCTGTTGCTAGCGAGAGATACACACTGTACAATTAATACCACTGACCTGCCAGCTCTTGAAAAGAGACTCAGACTGAATGGGTCAGAGCTTCTAAGGAAAGGTGTGCAGCACCGTCCTTGGCTCGTGTCCTTTGCTACAATACAGGCAAGCAAGATTTTGGAAGGCAGAGCTGCTGTGCACGGAAAATGGAGAAGGCACAGATTACCGAGCCCAACTATAGCTCATATTCTGGTTTTATGCAGACTCGACTCTATATTTAAATGGAATTCATAGATTCACAGAATATTAAAGTTGGAAGCACACCCCTGGAGACACCTCTAAAAAAGGGGGAGAAGTGTCCTCAGGAAAGTCCTCCTACAGAAAGGGGCACCCTCCATCATTCTATTTATCAACAGGACTAAGCCTGGAGAATGGATAAAGGGGGAGGAGAGTAGAGCCAAGAAAACGTATTGGGACATTATTACAAGAATCCAGTCATGTGGTGATGGGAACTTGTATTATGGTGGTAAAATGAGGGAAGTGGCTACAGTGACCTTCTATGTCCCTTAGCACTCAAACCTATAATCTTACAAACTAGAAAAGAAAAGAGAGAGATCCCACTTTTCCTCTTCTATTTTCATAAATGTGCAAAACTCTTTTGGCTACAGACAATAGATGAGGTCAGCTTGTTTAATGGTTGAAAATTGTCAACTGGCCAAATTCTTCTCTTTCTAAAATATATCCCTCACCTGGCAGAAAGAACTATTGAGCAACCCACCTTCACAACAAAGTTCATAGAATTATAACCAAAAAAATTAAACATGATCTGCAGAATGGAAGCATTTGTGAATGGCAGTGATTTAGTATTGGCACGGTCCCTGCAGTCAAATGTTTTTGGCTTTGTCTACACAACAAGATTGCTAATCCAAAAGTAAAAAATGTGTCAATCCATTGATTGTAGGGAGTACAATGCCTAGTACAGGGTGCTGGATTTGGGAACAGTATTTAGGTGCAATCCCCCAGCTCTGTTACTACCTGTGTAATCTTAGGGAAGTCACTTAACCTCTCTGGGTCTCAGTTTCCCCACCTATAAAATTAGGGAGAACTGAGTCTAGGTGACTTCTAAAGTCTGTTCCAGCATGAACCTATGATTCCATGAACAAGCATAGCCTTCTACAGAAAACCTTTCATGACCTTCCCTTCGCAATCCCAACTCTAGTACCCTCCATCCCTAAACTACCTTTATTTTTTTTACTTATTCTGTTTTTTATTTATTCTGTGTATATACATGTCCCTCTGGTAAGGCTTAAACTGGTTGCCTTGAGAGGAGCCTACATCACAAAAGACCCTGGGAATTGTTTTCTTCCCAACTTAAGAAGAGAAGAAACTAATGGCTTATCAGGATTGAAGGTTAGGATTTTCATCATAGTGAGAGTTTCAAGAGATCTTAAGAGAGGAAGGAGGTTGACAGCATAGGGCATTGATATCAATATCAGCAATTTCTCCTCAAATTCACACCTACAAGGGAAATTGTGACAGGCAAAAAGCTAGCAGGGCAGCAGCAAGGGACAGGACAACAATTTTTTTCCTGTTAAAGATTTCATCTGACTGATCTTTCTCATAGATATTTGGAGTTAACCTTGTTCCTTTTATCTCTTTGTGACCTTTACTTTGCTCATGGCATGGACAGCTCTCGGAGCCACACAGGAGAGAGTGAAATTTTCTTTGGCAGGGCTGGGATCCCCTTCTAACTGGGGGCATAATCAGAAGACATTTATATGTTTCAAAAGTATACTCCCAAGACCAAAATGAATTACTATAAACCCAGGCGTTTTCAATCTACCCAGGGGTATGCTGGTAAATGTTTTAACAACTAGCTCTCTGGGGGAAAAAAAAGCACATAAGACATAGTTTTAAAGTTCAATCTGTATTAATATTTCCTCCATCCCTTTTTTAAATCTAGAAAATTAACAAAACCATAATTTGAGCCCTGATTTGTCTGCTCATTTCTTTTTTTTTTCCATGTAATTGGGGTTAAGTGACTTGCCCAGGGTCACACAGGTAGTAAATGTCAAGTGTTTGGTCTGAAGCCAGATATGAACTCAGGTCCTCCTGACTTCAGGGCCAGTGCTCCATCCACTGCGCCACCTAGCTGCCACTGCTCATTTCTAATGTAAAAATGTTCACTCTGATATTTTAACAATTGGCCATTGCCACCAGCTGGTCAGAGCTGGCTTCAGAACATCCCTGAATCTGCCTCCATCAGACCACAAACTAAGCCTGGTGAAAGTCCTCCTAGTGGTTACATTTATGTATGCATTTGTTTTCTCCAGGTGAAAGTAAGCCTCTTGAGAGCAGGGACTATTATTTGTCTTCCTATCACTAGCACTTTGCACAGCACGTGCCACAAGAGGCAGACACTTAAAAAATGCTTGTTGATTCATCAATGATGCCAAGCAATAGATATTCTGGACTGCTGTCTAATTAAATTTACCAGCTATGTCTTGAGTTCCTACTACATGCAAAGCACTATGAGGTCTGACTGATCAGTTTCCAGTCAACTACTGCCACGGTTGCCTTGCAAACCAGACCTCCAGGGTCCATGCCTAGAAGGAGTTAAGCCACTCAGCTGCAACCCCTGTCCTAGGACCCCACTTCTTAACCCCAGCTATCTGTGGAGATAGATATCCCAAACTAAAACACTCTTTCTTGACAATCACTTTACTAAGTATATTGTCTTCCCTTGTTAGAATGTATGCCCCTTGAGGGCAAGGACTGTCTGTCTCACTTTTGTATTTATATCTCTTAGCACAGTGCCTGAGTCACAATGAAGTATATTAATAAATGCTCTTTTTCATTAATTCTTTTTGTCATTCATTCATTCATTCATTCATTCAACCACAGGATCTTTGTATTTAGAAAGAACTCCATCCCCACCCCTACCCTAGACACATTTCTTCTCTACTAAAACTCAGCTGCCAGGACCGGGGGAAGGTGATCGTTTCTTCAAAGCATAGTCTCTCTTTAGTCAGTGGATCCAGACAAACATGATTTTCATGCCCACCAGCCTGCTTCATCTAAGCTGCTCGAAATCCTTTGGTAGAAGGGATGCTCCTGAGGTCATTTCCCTTGCTCATCAAAACCAACTTGTGAGGTAAAGATGACAGGTGGCATTATCCCCATTTTATAGATGAGGAAACTGGGGCTTGGAAAGATTAAGTTACTTTTTTAAGGTCAAACTGCTAGTGCCAGAGGTAGCTTCTAATCTGACTCGAGTATTTCTTTCGCTATATCACCTTGCCTCAGAAAAACATCCTTCCTAAACAGAAGCCTGCCAATTTTTTGCTCTCCTCTCAAAGCACTTTCCTAGAGCAACCTTCTATTGATGTAGCTCTTTTAAGTGAGAAGATTTTAAGAAGCTGTTAGGAGAAGGCATATCCCCTGAAGGTCATCCCTTTTCTCAGTCAGATTCTCTATCAATCTAACCTGAAAAGCCAGAAATAATTCCTTTAGGAAGAAAAGAAAAAATAATCTTTCTCCTTAGCTCAGCTTTCTCCTTGTCTCCAGGTGACATATAATTGGCACCTTGGCAATGACATTAGGAGACATCTGATTAGTCTTTGTTCCTTCACTCTCCAGGAAAAGACCTCCCAAAAGAATACATGGAATCAGTTGATGCCTTGTTGCGCTTAGAACTCAAGTGTGGTATAGTGGATATGAATAAAAACAAAGGAGAGACAGATTTTACTTATCCACCCAAATATTTGTTAAGTACCTGCTCTGAGCAATGCACTTTGTTAGGTACCAGGTATACACGTGTGAAATAGATGAAAGAATCCTGGGTTTATGTTTGGAAGACATTGGGTTCAAATTCTAGATCTTCAGCTGACTGATGGCATGACTGTGGACTAGTCACTCACCTCTTGCTTTTCTAATTTGTAAAGTAGGTAGTGGGACTAACTGACCTCAAAGGTATTTTTCAGCTTGAATTCTAAGATCACAATCCTAATAACAGATACAATTCCTTCTCTCAGGGCAGTTACAAGAACTACTAGTAAACAGCAAAGTGCCGAGGTGATTTTCCTGACCATGGTCTAACCATTCAACCCTCCTACTCTATAAACTTCAACAGCTCTGTATTACCACTAAAATGCTTTACAACCTGGCCCCTTCCTGCATGTTGCTCCCCTCCACTCACTCTCTGGCCTACTTATCATTCCTCACACATTACATCACACCATCTACCCTCTCCACACCTTTGCAATGGCTGGCTCCCTGGCCTGGAAGGCTGTCCTCTTCACCTCCACCTCTCAAAGTTACTGGCTCCCTTTAAGACTTAGTCTTTCTTGGCTACTAGGGCCTTCCATCACTATCACCTCCCTCCATAAGGTTTTTTAGTATTTCTTTTGTACTTTATCTATGTACATGTTGTCTCACCTTGATAGAATGTAAGCTCCTTGAGGGAAGGAACTCTTTCACTGTCTTTTGTATCCCTCAGCACAGTGCCTGGCAACACAGTAGGCTCTTAATAAACTATTATTGAATATATAATGGGTATCATATTACTTGCTTTTTTAATGGGTGGGGGAGGGGCTGGGAGGACTAGAATTCAGAACTGAAAAAAATTTTTAGTGTTAAAATTTGTTTTTAATTTAAATGATTATTGATTGATGGATTAGTTATTGTTGTTCAATCATTTCAACTGTTTCATACACTTCATGGCCCAATTGGGTTTTCTTGGTTAAGATACCAGAGTGGTTTGCCATTTCCTTGTCCAAATCATTTTACAGGTGAGGAACTGAGGCAAACAGGGTTAAGTGACTTACCCAGGGTCACACAGCTAGGAATTATTTGAGGTCTCATTTGAACTCGGCTCTTTTCCTCTTCCTGACTCCAGGCCTGGAGCTCTGAGCATTATAGCACCACCTTGCTGACAATGGATTAGTAGAAGAGCTAAAATATGTACATATATAATAAACCCAGAAGGTAGCATAAGACAAATGCCATATAGGTCACACAAATTGCAATGAGTGCAGAGGGCTTTTCTGAATCTAACATTCTATGACTATTAATTATCTCAAATAACAAAGATTTTTGTGCATAGACATGGGTTTTCTGTGGAAATAGAAAGAAATGCTTATTTTCAAAGTATACTAGAAGAAACTTAGAGATCATCGAGTCCCACTCATTCACTTTATAAATGAGGAAACAAAAGCCCAGAGAAGTGAGGTCATTTCTCTTAGATAACACAGCAAATTCAGGCCCAGATTCTAGACCTCCAGATTTCCAGGTCTGTGTATTTTTTTCACTACACCATGAAGGTTGATGGAAAGAGGAAATGAGGAGATTTGCTTCTCCTCCCCAGTAATTCATAAAATATCTGAGCATCTGTTGAGTAGAAGCCAGGCTGAGCTGAGCTAATAACTCCTTTAAGGAAAATGAGCGTCAGGAGCAGAGCAAGAAATACTATAGCTAACATTTACGTAGTGCTTTAAGGCTTGAAAAGTAATTTACATACACGAAATCGCTTAATCCTTACAACAATCCTGTGGGATATGCATCATTATTATACCCATTTTGCTGATGAGGAAAATGAGACTCAGAGATACCAGTGACTTGATCATAGAGCTAGTGTCAGCCATAGAATTCAAACCAAGGTCTACTCAACTCCCACATCCAACGCTACACCACGCTGCTTTTCTTGATGTTGGTGAACGGACCATATCCAGACTTGAACACAAAGCAATGGCTTTTGTAGGCTGAAAGTCAAGCGCTACTTTGGGAAGAATCATAAAACTAAGGCTGTCATTCCCAGGGCTATCTTTCTTCACTCAAAGGGATAATCTGATTTCATAGCAGTTTATACCAGTATAGCAGGGGAGCCATTCCACAGAGTATGCATGGCGATGAGCATGTGTTCTGGCCTCTTGCTAAAGGTCCTTCATTGGCTCTTATTGGTTCTCCAGGATTCCACTACTAAAGGCTATGCTGAAGATAATTAGTAAAAACGCCAGGTGGAGCCACCCCTCAGCACAGCGTAAGACCTTCCCAAAAGCTCTGTCTTTCTGTCTCTGTCTCTCTCTGTGTCTCTGCTTCTGTCTGTCTGTCTGTCTGTCTCTCTTTTCTCTCTTCTCTGTCTCTGTCTGTCTCTGTGTGTGTCTCTCTCTGTCTCTCTCCATCTCTCTCTGTCTCTGTCTCTCTGTCTCTCTCTCTTTCTCTTCTGTTCTTTTGGATCACATCCAGCCAGGTGTCCGTTGGAGCTCTGGAAAGGGGAAAGAGGTGATTCTGCTCCCTCTACCCTTCCCTCCCCGGCAGCCATTGCAGCCCCCAGCTAGCCCATGGCGACAGTGACCTCAGGTTCCTGGATGCCTCTTCTGCTTTGAGTTTCTTTTTCCGAGCACAGGCCACTGAACGGTCATCTTGAGAGAGAGACATTTCCAGCCTCAAGAATTCAAGAAGCCCAGAGGGCTTGAATCAGGGCTGCTCTCCCAGTGGGAAGTGCTTCCTGCAACTAGGCTCTTCTCAAGGAGAAGGACGCCCCAGGTGAAAGGAAGAAGAAAACTTAAGCCATTCCTGGATGGTCAGAGGATTGGGACTTCATATGTGTGAATGTTCAGACAGCAGAGCTCCAAGGTGAATGTGAGCTCCAACGTTCAGCACCCCCACAAGTCTTCGAAGAATCTTCGTCTCCTGGGATAGTATGATAGAAGAGGGGAAATATGTTTCACCTCTTAAGAATATGCTAATATCTGCTTAGGAGTCTTTCATTCTGTAAGCATTCCTTTTATGATAAAAGAAATAAATTACTATGCTATACCTAATATCCACTACTTTGTAGAGGGATTCCCTTTCTAAAAAGTACCCTGTTATTCCTTTTGGGGGAAATCACAGGCACAATCCACGAGCCTTGTTGAAGAGATTTTCTTTGATGCTGGTGCAGGGGTAATAAGCAAGAAAGTTCAAACAAAACTTATTTTTTCCTCACTCCCAAGACTCAATGGTCTGAGTACACAGTAGGAATCCTGTGTAGGAATGAGGTCCTGGGGTTGTGGAGGGTGGGAGTTTGCCACATTTCTCTTATGCATTTATTATATTCAAAGTATATGTTTTATTAATCTGTCATGTTGTTAAGGGGGAGGGAAGGGTGTCAGTCTTCTAGCAAAGTAAATTGTAAACAGTAGGAACTTAATAAACAATCAGAAGACAAACGCATTTGGAAGCTATCAGAAACCTAGCTCTTTTTTCCTAGGCCAAATAATCTCCCAAATATTGGCTCTATGGCCTAGACAAAGCAGAGCCTACATCACCTAAACCCAGATAGCCTTTTCCTTTTAGAAGTGAAAGGGGCACTCATTCTGCACGCCAGAGAAATAACAAGACTCCTTTACAATTCAATCCATCTAATTTCCAGTTGAAAAGGTTGGGAGTTAATGCATTTGATGAGCACCAAGTCTCAGAATTAGGAGACAAGGAGAAAGCAGGTCAGTTGTCCTTTAGCTCCCCTTCCCCTAGGAGAGATAAGTACCTACCAAGTCTTCCACTAATCTCATCCCTTACTGGACCTCACTTGCCCTCCCTCCAGGAATGGGTTCGCTGGGAAGGACAATGGCCTGGACACTAAATCATAGCCAGCATTTTTACCTCCCTGCATTCCTCTCTTACTTTAAGAGATTTAGTATTTATTTAGATCATCAATAGATTTTTGTTGTTGTTATTACCAACTGCCTACATTTTCCTTGGCTACAGGAGTCACGCAGTTCAGTGCAATGACAGGGAAAAACCAGCTGTCAGCAGCTCTTCTATTGAAGAGGCACTAGGGACTCTGCTTGATAAAGAAATTCCCTGAGCTGCAAAGTTTAATTTAGACTTTTCCACTCATTTGCTGGTTGATTTTTATAAGTTATCTAACTTCTCTGAGCCTTACCATATTCACCTCCAAATTGCACTTCTCTCCCAGCCCATGGAAAATGCTGATTAAATAAATAGCTCTTAAAATGTATAATGTGGCTGTGAGAAGATTGGGTTTCCAAGGCCAGCACACTTGATACTGTTTATCTGGTCATCAAGAAACATTTATTGAGAGCCTACTATGTGCCAGGGATGTGCTATTCCCTCCTGGCTACTTTATATGCAATTAGAATAAATTGCTACCAGACATAGCACAGTGCCTAGCATATAGTATGTACTAAATAAAGGCTTGTTGACTGACTGAATGATATAGTTGGGACAGGAATATATAAGATTGACAAAAGCCTAAGGTGCAACACTGTGTATGTGTGTAAAGGCGCAAAATGAAAGATATATTTTAATATTGTATCTTAGAAATACATTTTAATGACAAGAAATAGCATTTTCCATGGGATGTGGTTATTTATTTTGTGGTAAGTGAAATGTCAGCATAGCTCAGTGGTTAGAGAGCCAGCCTTGAAGTCAGATAGGCCTGGGTTTAAGTTCTGACTCTGACACAGATGAGGCTGTGTGACCCTGGGCAAGTCACTTACCCTCTCAATGGCCCTGGTAATTCCCTAAGATAGAAGATGAAGAGCATCTGCAGCTCTACATTGACAGAGGGCGTTTCCACCCTGGGAGTCCCTTACCCCAATTAAAACAGGTCTGGTCTAAGTCAAGTGGCACATGTAGTACCCGGTATTACACACAGTAGCCTGGGTTCAAATCCTGCCTGCTACTTCCTAAGGCAAATCACTTTATTTCTTTGGACATCAGTTTTCTCATTTACGGAATTGTCAATTCATCTTACAAAGTCACTTCCAGCTTAAGGTCTACAATACTACGACAGTCACCCAACATACCAATGGCACAATATTCAAATACTGAGGGATGAAATTTTGAAACTAGGGCAAAGAATTTCTCTTTGGCAGGCAATTAGGTGGTAAAGTCTGCAGAGCCCTAGACATGGAGTCAGGAAGGCCCAAGTTCAAATTCCACTTACTTAGCCGTGGGACCCTGGGCAAGTCACTAGATCCTTCTCTCACTCAGTGTCCTCATCTGTAAAATGGTTAATAATAGCACCTATGTCATAAGGTTGTTGTAAAGATCATTTAATATACCATATTTAGAGCACTTTGCATACCTTAAGATACTATACCAATGCCTGCTACTGTAATCTCTTATTGTTATTACCTATTATTATTATTCTTGGCTCTACCAGTGGTTAGACTGTAGCACCTCGGCTGTAGCTTCAAGGCCTGAAGCACTAGGCTTCCCACACACAATTAATTTTTGAGGATGCCCAATAAATACAAGAAAGATGAGCTAAGCCCCCTCCTTGTGGGAAGTACAGGGCTCAGGGAGCTAGAGTAACTCCTCCTCCAGACCCTTCTGCCTCAAGCTACTTCTTAGAACTAAATGAAGATAAAGGATAAGGAGAGTCCTTGGGACAGTTGAAATTTCCACCCTGTGCAGCTATGTAAGAACCATGTCCCCTCATCTCAAGGACTTTCACAATCAGCAAATACCATCTGTGTTGAGCTGAAGGAAAAGGGCTGATAAAACTTGCCAACATCTGAACCCTGGCATTCGGAGAGCCTAGATTTCCTCAGAATGATAATTAATTCAGTGCACTTATTAAAGCCTCTGTCTAACCTAAGGAGAAGGGAAAATACTGAAGTGAATTTTACTTTCATCATGAACTTTTTAACAAATGCTGTCAAAGTAATTAAGTACCTTACAATTTACAAGTACCATTAAAACGTCACCACCATCCACCCTGGAAGAATGTGTTATGTGTGGCCATGGAAAACAAATTTCTTTAAAAAAAAAAAAGCAATTGATATTTAATTTCTTTCCTGCTCCCCCCACCCCCATCCCATGAACACTTATTTTGTTTAATGTCCTGAAATAAATCAAAGTCATGAGTTGAGGAATAAAGTGTCTTTAATTGAGATAACAGGATAGCAAACCTGCCACCCTGGGTTATGTCCCGTGAGTGCAGAGCGCAATGGGTTTCCCAATCCAAAGACCCATGAAAAAGGTTTTTATACCTATGGGAGAACAGGAGGAAGAAGTAGCATGAAGTAGCAAGGCCTGGTTATGAGACCCCAGTGACCCATGGCAATCCAAGCAAGGAAAACTGCTTCCTTCTGGCTGGTTTGACCTTCATGCCATGAATCCCAATGGAAAGGGCAAGGGCATCAGGGGCTTCTGTCTGGCTCAGGCTGGCTTTGTTTGCAAGGAAAGGTTCTAGGGTGGCTCAGCTCAACCTAATCTGCAAGGACATTACTGGAATTCTGATATCGCTAGCATGACAGTTAATACAGCATTTGGTATTAACAATTTCCTGTCAGTTTTTAAAGATGTTCAGAAGTCCTAAATCCAAGCTTCATTTCAGTTATAGTCAAAACCAAATAGGTTTGTTTGTGTTCTTTCTGATTTCTCACCTTCCTAAAGTCAATTGTGCAATCCCAAATTACAGCCTGGGGTTGAGATGGAAATTTTACTCAAGTACACAGGCAAGATGCTGTTCTTCTAAAGAGCTAAATTCAGCTACATCAAAGCCGAAAAGCTTTGTAAAGCAAAGAGGCCCAAAGCCCTTAGTCCTTGGCTGACCTCAAAGGCCCAAAATGCAGGTGACATGCTGATAAATAAGAGGAACTGGATGGTTAAGAAGAAACTCTGACTCTTAAACTTCCAGAGAGAATTCATGCAACAGAATTCACAAAACTGTTATTGAGGGAAATGATAGAGAATAGAGTTTCCTCACAATTGGGCAGCAACTGGAAACATCCCAATGCCAGGTACAAGATGTTTTTAGGTTTTTGTAGATTCCAACATCTTAATGTTTTACAAAGGAATAGTCTATGTTAGCACAGAAAGGTTCTCCAGGAAAGAACTATGGCATCTTTCAAGTAGGAAGCCAAAGTTCTTTTGTGAGGAGGGTTAAAGGAGTGGGGAAAGATGTTGGAGGAAGGCAAAAGGCCTAGACTAGGCAGAGTTGGAGGGACTGAAATTTATACATTTTTAAAAAATCGTTTCATGGAACCAAAATTAAGAGTAGGTTTTGTATAGTGAGAAAGTGTCTGAAGTAATTAAAAATGTATTGTTCTTATGAAACCCAGAAAGAGTCGTAACTTAAAATGCGAAGTCTATAAGCCTTTTTCCCAGGATCATAACACAAAGCTTACTCCTTTTTCCTTAAACAAAACAAGGCTCAAATTAAAAGCATACACACAGAATGGTTACACAATGCCAATTTAAAACAAAGCAGGCAGGAATCACTTTGGGTAGGTGTGTTTCCCTAGCCCTCCACTAGCCTAGGGGTGAAGCATACCTACTCAGAGTGAGCACTGCTTTGTGTTAACATTATGCCACCATGCTCTGTGTTTTCAAATGCTTTCTGAGTTCCAGTGCCATCTCCCTGACTTCTGAATGCCAATAGCTCTTTGTTCAGGCTGCCCTGAACTACACATTGGCCACATACTATATCCCTTCAGCTAAGCTAAAGTAACTACCTAAGATCATGACACAAATTAATTGCAGAGCCAGGATTAGAGCCAATGATATCTCCCTAAGACACTCAACTGGACATCCTGTCTGATATAGAGAAGAAGAGGTTCTCTAGAGATTTCATTTTACTATATTGTGAGCTGGAATCACGGTTATTATAAAACTGTTGCCACAGTGAAGAGGCCAAAAAATGCTGGATACTTGATCTCCCTGCTAAGCAAAGGGAAGCATGGAAACCAAGCGCTATACTAGGTTAGAGCATGGACTCATTTTTAAAACGTGTAGAAAAGGAAGATAGAAGATTACAAAGAGTATTGTGTCACAAAACAATGAAAAACAATTGAGTTCGAAATAAGGTAAATCTTAGCAAAGGAACCCTAAAGTTGACAAAGGTTGACCTTGGCCAGGCAACCCTAAAACATTTTTTGACAGCAAACAGATCTGAAATGAAACAGATTTCCAGATGTTTCTAGAGTGATCTATTTTCATTTGTTACAATAATGGAGTATTTGGACTCTACCGCCTCACTGTCCAGTGTAGTATATGAGAAAGTGGCAATGATATTTAAGAAGATGAAATAAGGAAGGGCATTTGTCCTCTGGGCTTGAGCACTTAATAGATTTTTTTCATTCATTCATTCATTTTAAATAGCCAAGAAGCAAATTAGCTATCCTCTAACTTTCCCTATCTCTTGGTTGCCCGCTCCCCAGTCATCCTCCTCACCAACTGGAGCTACCAAAGAGCAACTGGAGCAAGAAGGAGCAATCAATAACTAATTCAAGGAAGAATAACTTTAGAAATGCATTAAAAAATTTACAAAACCCCAAAAAAGGAATCAAAAATAAATCCTAAGGTTTTGGGAGCCTACACACAGGTATACATAGACCCATGACTAGAATATGGCTCTGAAAAAAATTTATCTCATTGGTTTTTTTTTTTTAGTAAGACAGGTTTAAAAAAGGAGGGTTGAAATAGCATTGTGCACTAAGAAGATATATTCATTTGAGGAAAATCAGGAACCAGAGGAATGAACAATGGTGTAGAACATTAGGATGAAGAAAAAAGGAGGCAGAAAGAGAAGGGATATTGTCAGTTGAGTATACTATGAGACCATCTGGACAAAAAGAGGAAATAGATGAGAAGTTTGGGAAAAAGATCACAAGCTTGACATGGAGACATGACATATTAGTGAAAAGGCACTTCAATTATCTAGACATCTATCTGCAGGATATCTCTCTCTCTCTACCCAAAATAAAACAGCTAATAATTTTTTGACTTGACTTAATGATAATTTCATGCCTCAAAAAGTAGATGAATGGGTAGAACTGATATTTTGGACCTAATTCTTACCAACAAAGTAAAACTTATTGGGGTAGAAATGATTGGAACTTAGGTGTGTGGGAGAATGACCAATCCATCTTAAAATTTGTGATAAAGAAGAAAACCAGGGATAGTCTAACACACACAGATGTTCTGAGAGCAGATTTCAAAGAGTTCAGAGAAAGGAAAAGTAAGATTCCATGTATTAAAATTCTATATGGGATGTCAGTCCAGGAGAGATAAGAAATTTGTAAAAATAAAATTCTGAAGACCCAGAGAGAAACAATTATGAAAAGGGAGAGTTGTTTCAAGAAAACAATGTGGAATGATGTGGACACACAGGAAACTCATCAACTGACTTAGATTTTAAGAATAAATATGTATAAAATAGAAGGACAAATAGGATGGATTCAAAAGCAGGACACAGTCCTTTAAAACTGAGGTCAGGAATAATCAAGCTCATAATGGACTGATGCTGGTGATAAAAGGTAAGAACAAAAAAACCAGAATTTTTAGCTATATTAAGGAAAGAAGGAGATCAAATAAGATCTAAGACTTTTGCTTGGAGTGAATGGGACATTTATAACTAATAAAAAAGAAAGCAAACTTACCCAACACTAATTTTGCTTGTTTTCTCTGTAAAAGAGAATGATCTTTGGATAGAAAAGGGCAAAACACAAATAGCTAATATTGATTTGATACTAAAGAATAAGCCATAGTAAAAGAATGCCTAGTCATTCTTGCTAAGTCCAAGTTATCAGGCCCAAATAAACTATATCTTTGGATACCAAAAAACTGGCAGATATTATAGCTGAACAAGTCAGTCACTTTTTTTTTAAAGAGAATGGAGCTGGGTATGGTGCATGTCCTGAATTCTCTCTGTGATTTACCCAACCTAGTGAAATGACTTTAGGAAAGTTACTTAACATTTCTTGGTCTCAGCTGTCTCATCTGTAAAATGAAGATTGGATTACATGGCCTCCAAAGTCTCTTTTAGCTCTGCATCTAAGATCCTATCGCTATACTTAGATTTGAACAAAACATGACATTCTCTTAGATTATTCATATGGAAAAGATGGAGAGATGTGGGCTATAGGTAAATTAAGTGGCTGGACCAAAAGAGTAGTTATTGATGGTTCAAGTCAAATTAAAAAAAAGTCTGTAATGGAACACCCTGAAGACTGGTGGTTGGCCCTGTGTTGTTTAATATTTTAATCAATGGCTTGAATAAGGATATAGATGTCATGTTTATCAAATTTGCCAAAGGCATAAAGCTGGGAGAAATAGCCAACATGATACACCAAGATCCCTAGAGATCTTGACATATTAGACTTGAGTTTAGTGCGATAAGATGAAATTTAAAAGGGATAAATGCGAAGTCTTACTTTGGGGCTCAAAATGGCAATTTCACAAGTACAAGACAAACAACTTATAGCTAGGCAGTAGTTCACATGAAAAAAAAAAACTGAGGGCTTTAAAAGATTACAAGTTCCATTGGAATGAACGGTATGAGACAATAATCCAAAGAAATGGTATGCAGTCCTAGTCTAACCTAAATTAAGAGAGTCAAAGCATCTGAAACAGGGAGGTGATAGTGCTGCTGGACTCTACTCAGGTCATCAGACTACCTGTGTTCTGTACTGGGCACCACATTTTAGTGTGGGTCCAAAAATTGTCCAGTCTGCAATAAAAGACAGCTGAGGTAGAGCTTCCAAGCCAATAATCCCTTACTGAAGGGACATGGCCCAATTTAATGAATGGCAATCTTCCTCACGGTCTGAGATGCCCCCTTCTTCCAAGGCCTTAGGTTTTATAGTGTTTGATAACCAGATGATACAGATGAAGAAGAGTAAAATGCAGGATTTCATTGGCTGACAGACCTATGCCTTGACCCTGGGACAATGAGGGCTAGCAGACAGGCCAGTAGACAAGGTCACCTGTTGGCAAAGCAAGGCAAAGAATATCCACTGGCCAAATAAAGGTCATTTCCTCATGTTGGGCAATAGAGAGGGATGATGCAGGACAGAAGGAGAAAAATAAGTTGGGGAATTGGGGGAGTTTTCTATATTATTAGGTCATCTCCACCACACTGGTCTTGGTAACTTACTCATCAGGAAAGAAATGGTGGAAGTCCTCTAATTAGCTTCCTGTGGTTGAGCAAGTGAATTTATAACCAACTGTTAGAGTTCTGGGGCCTAATATAAGAAACTGTCTAACCTTATTTAATTAATATAAGGTATGAAAAACATGCACCAGTATTAGTCAACTAACCTGACCAAATGTCTATCAATAGACAAGTATAACAGAAATAATCGCTACCCTTATGGAATCACACTAAACTGAATAATATTGATTGGAATAAAATAGGGATTAAATAATCATTTGACACATCATGAAGGACAATGACCAACTGGAAATGTCTAGAGTAGAGCACCTGGGATAGTGATGGGCTTCTAGATCATGCTAAAGAAGGGTCAGATGAAGAAAATGAGGATACTCAACCTAGAGAAGAAACATCTTTGAGAGACATGATATCTCTCTCTATGTACTGGAAGGGCTATGAAATGAAAGAATTAGACTTTTCTGCTTGAGCAAAGAGAGTAGAAATAGAGGAAACAGAACAGCAGAGTTGGATTTAGACTTGATATAACAATTAGAGCTATAAACTGAGATACATCAGGGAGTAGTGGATTTCTTCTTCACTGGAGGTCTCCAAGCCAAGGTTAGAAGACCACTAGTGTATTCATAGTCAGGTATGGGTCAGTCTAGACGCCCTGTGAAATTCCTTTCAATTCTGAGATTCTGGTTATAGTACTTCAGTCTTTCAGTCGAGTCCGACTATTTGTGACCCCTTTTGGGGGTTTTCTTGGCAGACATATTGGAGTGATTTGCCATTTCCTTCTCCAGCTTATTTTACAGATGAGGAAACTGAGGCAAACAGGGCTAAGTGACTTGCCCAGGGTCACATAACTAGTAAGTGTCTGAGGCCAGACTTGAATTCAGGAAGATGAGTCTTCCTGACTCAGGCCACTGCCACACCTAGATGCTTAGATGGTATTAGTGATACCAAATAAGGAATCAAGATAAACCCAAAGTTCTACATCAAACAGCCAGTACATAATCCTGTTTTTCCTCTTTTAATGTTAGAATCAGTCATCATGTGGAAGATGAAGGGCTAATGTGCAGTCAGGAAGACCTGAGTTCAAGTCTAGACCGACACATTCTGGCTTTATGAGCCTGGACAGACTTGACCTGTCAGTGCCTCCAGGAAACACTAACTCTATAAACTACGAAGCAGGTGCAGATCACCATTGGTAGAGGGCGTTTCTTTGCCAAGAGCTTCCTACATCCATGAAATCCTAGATCTGGTTCGTCATGTTTCAGTATAGACCTTGAAGCAACCCTTGATTATGTCTATGTTAGGAGAAGAGGTGAAGGAACAGAAAGCTGGAGGAGGAATACATGAAGAATAATAGGGAAGCCTCAAAGCCTCATCCTAGCAATTAGCTTCCATCTCCTCTCTCAGCATGGAGCTAACTGGAGGCAGATCCTCAGAGCTGAATGTGCTCTCCCCTCCTCTTCTGGGACCCAGAGCCTCACCCCAGAGCACACTCCTCCCTGCATTCCAGATGGGCTACTATCTTTAGTCCCCTCAGAAGGAGCTGATGATATGCCACTCCCACGTCCTGAATTCAGATCCCCACCTCCCTCCTGCCATCTGACATCCGACATATGACTCAGCTTTGCCAGGGCTCCAGCTAGGGATGTGAGCTGGACCTAAGATTCAAAGCTCAAACAACATTCGGTCATGGCACAATCTTGAGCACTTGCCTGGAACCCATCTCACGGTTGGAGCCCCCTGGGAGCCTATCTTGTTCTTCAGAGCCTCAGAAGCCAAGCACAATTTCCCAAAGCACAGGATGATCTGTCTCTAGGGCAGGGAGACTCAGAATAAAATGGCTTGATGCCCTTGAGAGACTAAGCGAGCACAGATGAGCGAATAAGGGACGAGCAAAGCATTTTTGTTCAGGAACATCAAGTAACATCGGAAATTTCCGGGAATTAAACCTCTGCTAGATGCTTAAGTGCCTTCCACTTCCCTGAAGCCATCAACTTAGTTCTCTTCTGGTGTAATAGGATTAGAAGGAGGGAGCGTAAATTATCCTCAAAAATTGAGAAAGGATGAACCCTACAAGAATCCTTTCTTGAGACCAATATAGTCCTAATACCTAAACCAAGGAAAGAAAAAAAAAACAATAGGAAAAAACCATATAACAATATCATTAATGAATATTGACTAAAAATTTTTAACCAAAATCCTCTCAAATAAATGAAGGAATGCTGAATGTTCAGCTTTCTCATGGGAGCTGTATATTTGTTCAAATACTACATTATCAAGGGGCAGCTAGGTGGCACAGTGGATAGAGCACTGGCCCCGAAGTCAGGAGGACCTGAGTTCAAATCTGACCTCAGACCAAACACTTGACATGTACTAACTGTGTGACCTTGGGCAAGTCACTTAACCTCAATTGCCTTGCCAAAAAAAAAACAAAACAACAACTACTGCATTATCAGGAAAACTAAAGTGCTCTCATATACTAAGGACTTAATAAATTTGTTGAACTAAACTGAAATCCTAGCATCATCCTCACCTAGCACACACCTGGGAGAGCCACTTTGTAGCTTATATTTAAGGAAAACAGAGGCCCAACTAAAATAAAACCACAATTTACTTGCTAACTGACCATTGAGAACTCAGTTGTCTAAATTTTGTGGCTGTGATGAGTCAAATCCAAAATAGCTTACTCTGACCCCAAGACAGAGAAATTAAGACCATTGTAAGGGTAGAAAAGCTAGGGTGCTCGGAAGAGAAGAAAGAAGTGAGAGTTCTATACTGTATAAAATACCACAGAAACTTCTCAAACATGGCGAAGAAATATCTTTAATGCCAGGACACCAGGCAGGGCATCTATTTTCCTTTGGAAAGCTGCTCTTCAGCAAAAGAACTATCTAAAGGCCAGGAAAAGTTTACGGGATGAGTGGCTTATGGGTAAAGTCACTTCAGGAGTTGAGGGTATTCAGATTTCTCCAAATTTCCCCCTTTAATAGTTCAATCCTAACACTAGTCTATGTACAGATAGATACAAAGAAATCTGGTCCTTAAAATAAAAAACATATTTTGCTTTGGCAGATGAAATAAACATATGCAGAGGTTTTTAAAAAGCAAAGCCAGGCCCTTTTTAGAAGCCTAGTTTTATCCTTCTCTACGAAGGAGCCAGCCCTGAGTGGTCAAATTATGGAATAGCTGAGATAAGATACAGTAAAACTATTCACCACATGTAAAAAGTGGTTTCAAGCCACTGTAGAGAAAGGACTGTAGAAGTTAGGAACTCTGGAAGCAGGGGAGAGCTGAGATCCAAAGTTGCAGAGAGACATTTGGTCCTTAGGATGACTCACAGAGATGCTTAAAGCACTAGTGAATATTTGTGTTCTAAAAAATTAGTAGAATCTGAGAGGAAATTGGACTAAAGTCTTGAAAAAAGACCTATAGAAATGATAGCTAGGGGGCATCTAGGTGGCGCAGGGGATAGAGCATCAGCCCTGGATTCAGGAGGACCTGAGTTCAAATCCGACCTCAGACACATAACACTTACTAGCTGTGTGACCCTGGGCAAGTCACTGATCCCCATTGCTTAGCCCCCCCCCAAAAAAAAAAAGAAAGAAAGAAATGATAGCTAGGAGAATGATAACCAAATAATTCTAAGAGCAGCAATGAAAATAGTTAAATTCCTCTGACTTAGGGATGTGATGGCTCATACATAGAAAGTGGAATTATGCCTGCATGAGACGGTTTCTAAAAAAAAAACAACAAAAACCACTCTTGTTTTATAAGAAGTACTGATGACTGTGCTTAGTAATTGGTCATTGCTTCTGTCCTAAGCTAAATCTAAAGTCAGGTTTGTGCTGACCTAATTAGAAACCACCCGGTAGCTGCAATGCAAGGTGAAGGTCACATCTTGATCTAATGAGAATATTCTTTAATTCAATTCGGCAGACATTTATTAGCTGGTCATTGTGTGTTAGGTGCTTTACTAAGAAGTACCAGTACAACGACTGAAAAAAACAGGATGATCACTTACCCAAACAAGGAGGGTACTAGGTACAACACTCACAGGGCAAAGGATGGTCAGACAAAAAGTTCCTGGGAAATTTGAGGAGGGACAGGTCCATAAGTTGGGGAGAGAGTGGGAGGTAAAAACTTCAAAGACACAGTGGCACCTGAGTTGAACCTTGAAGGATAAGCATTCTAAGGAACACCTTGGAGGAAAGGGATCATTTCAGGAATAGAGGATGAGTAGTACCAAAGAGCAGAAATTTTTAAAATTTCCAAGAATGTTGATTTCATCTACAAAGTAAAATATGTTTTTGATTTTAGGGACCAGATTTCTTCATATCTGTATAGAGATTAGTGCTAGAATTAGACTATTAAAGAACAAAATTAGGAGCTCAGCTAATCCAGGAAATCTGAGCAGCCTTGACTCCTGGAGTGACTTTACCCCTACTTATCAACTCATAAGCTTTTCAATTTATTTCTTTTCCTATTTTAAAGAGCAAATTTTATATATTTTGTCATGTTTGAAATTAAGGTAACAGAGGCGCAGAGTTGTAACCATTACCAATTTATTGATAAAGCACAGATTTATTAATCAAGATGGTCAATGTCTCAGCTATTCCAGAGACACTGAGTAAGGATTGATAGGGTCTTTCATAACAATTAGCAAGATGACAGAACAAAATCTCTAGCAATATAGATGTCTTCTGATTGGCTATCAACAACATCATCAGAATTAAGATCACATAATTTGGACCCACACTTCTAAAACTTTGTTAACCACAGTCAATATATGTGATTTGAGTCACAAGACAAAGGTCCTCAGGTATAGGAGGAGGATTCAGGCTTGGAAGTTGCTACATTAGATTAAATTGATGTTATTTGATCTTTTAGGTTAATGAAGTTTCTTTGGAAAATGGGTGATGGGTGGGCCTACAAAGATGGAGGTAATTGTAAGACAAAAGCTTGACCTTTAGGCTAGTTTTTTCACATGTGGGCGGTGGGTAAAGTTTCCAAGGGGAAGGAACTGAGAAAGGGAATATTAAATCTAGCTTGACTAAGTCTCAAAAATAGAATTAAAATAAAATTTCAATTTTACAATTCAAAAGGAAAATAGAAGATAGGGGAACAGCTAAGAAGCCCAATTTGAAAACATCATACACAATATCAGCAACATTGTGTGATGATCAACTATGAATGACTTAGCACTTCTCAGCACCACACTGGTCCAAGACAAGTACTGAGGACCCATGATGGAAAATGCTACCCATATCCAGATAAAGAACTGATGAACTCTGAATGCAGGTGGAAGCATACCTTTTTGCACTTTATTTTTTTGTGTTTTTTTTTCTTTTGATCTGTTTCTTCTTTCACAACTATGACTAATATGGAAATATGTTTTACACAATTGCACATGCGAAACCTTTATCAAACTGCCTACCATTTTAGGAAGAGGGGAAGGGAGTGAGGGAGAAAATACAGAACTTAAAATCTTATAAAAATGAATGCTAAAAATTATCTCGACATATAATTGGGAAAAAATAAAATACAATTAATTTTTTTAAAAAAAGAAAAAACAAAGAAGTCCAACTTGGCTGAAACAAAGGATTCAGGAAGGGGAGTAACATGAAATATGGTTGGAAGAGCAGGGGTGGTATTGAATTGTGGAGGTTCCTTTAATACTGGGTTAAAGAGCTTGTATTTCCTTCTGTAAACAATAGAGAGCTACAGAAAGTTCTTGGACACAGGGAATGATCTGGTCAGGCTTGGACCTTAAGAATATTATTTCACCAGCTGCATGGAGGATAGATTGAATATGGAGAGAGAATGGAGGCATGGAGAATTAGAAGGCCATTAAAATAATGAAGTTGATGAGGGCCTAAAAAAGGAGGTAATGATAGTATGAATCAAATGGAGAAGGGATAATGTAGACAAGAAAGATCTAAGAGGCAGAACTGATGGCACAAAAATAAGTGTTTATTGATTAATAGATTTATCAACTCACTGGCTGTTGGGGAGGAGGGGAGGAGGGAGAGGGAAGGAGAGAAAGAAAGAGACAGAGATATAAAAACAAAAAGAGAAAGACAGACAGAGAGTGAGAGAGACAGAGACAGAGGAACCAAAGGTGATTCTAAGATTTTGATCTTGAAAACCTGGAAGGATGGTTTAGGGAAGAGTTCAGCTTGGGACATGTTGAGTTTCAGGTATTGGTAATATTACTGAAAATGTCCAGCAGTTAATAGAATTGCGGAAGTGGAGCTCAGGAAAGACACTGAAACTGAATATAAAACCTGAGGTTGTCTGCATAATGGTGATAATTGAAGTCATGGAGAAAACAGAGTAGAGAGAAAAAGGGCAGGAGAAGCACAGTGAATCAGTGAAGGAGGTAGTAAAGGAACAAACAAGGAAGGAGAACCTGGAGGGAAAAGCATCACCAAAGCCAAAGGAGAGTGACACAATGGAGAGTTTTTGGTCAAGAGGGTCAAATTCTGCAGGAAAGCCAAGTAGAAAGAATAATGAGAAAAGATCACACAATGTGGCATCAGAAGGGTCACTGTTGAAAGGGTAGTTTCAGTAGCATAGTGAGTTTGGAAGCCAGATTGCAAGAGATTGAAGAGTGAATAGGTGTTCAGGAAATGGAGACAATAGTTATAGACTAGACTTTCTTTAAAAGCTTAACAATGAAGAGGGGAGAGGATGGGAGAGGATAGTGGCTAGAGGGAATGACAGGGTCAAAGAAAAGGATTGGGGAAGGGGAGGAGGCAAGGAGTGAGGTGTTTTTTAACACAGGAGAAACCTGAGTGTATTTGTAGGAAAGAAGCCAACTGGAAAAGAAGGGGCTGAAGAAAAGGGAGAAAGGAAATAGGACAGAGAATATGATTGATAGAATAATCTCTGAGAGAGAGAGAACAGAAAGGCATCAGACCAATGGTAAAAACTGAGAGGTTGGCCTAGACAAAGAGGTCAACCTCAGCTTTCAAGACTATAGAAAAAAAAGGAGAAAAAGAAAAAAGAAAAAGAAAGAAAGAAAAAAGGAGAAAGTCAGTGAAGAAAAAAAAGTTTTGAAACGGGAGAGAAGGGAGCTCAGGGCAGATGACCTCAATCTTCTCAGGTAAGTAGGAAATGAAATCATCTTCTAAGAAAGAGTATTTGGGGAATTAAGGAAAGAGGAGATGGTTGGGAAATAGCCCCTCTGGGAAAGTGACAAAGAGTCAATCAAATAAACAAAGGGATTATTGTGAAGGGGTGATGGTCTAGTTAAGTTTAAATAGCCTGAAATTATAGTGGATTCCATTTTAGGTGGTGATGAGATCTAAGGTACTACCAACCATCTCCTGGTAGCTGAAGTAAATTGTGATTGATGAATCAGAAGGCAAGAGTATTAGAAAGGTCATCAACTTGAATTACCAGGGATGATTGCAAAGGTTCTGGTAGAGGGGAAGATGGTGCTAAAGCCCTTAAGGAAAAAAGAGAAAGGCCTGAAGATGAATAGCTGACAGCAAAAGGATTTGATGGCATGAATTTAAGAGGAAAGTCTGGAAGTAAGTTTCACTACCAAAGTCTTCCTGTCATACTTCATCATGTCATGCAGGTGACCCTGAGTACTACGTCCTACTAAGCTGAGAAGTCTTTGAGTGAGATCAGACTGGGTATTTATCACTAATGGACAACCCAGCTAAGTTCAAACAGATTCATAAATTTTTTTTCAGTCACAGCAACTCATAAAGACCATTCACAAAGATATGAAGGGGCTGCAATCTAATTGAAGAAGAGAGGAAATCAAGAACCCTTGCAATATCAAAGTAAATTCAATAAATGAATGTGAAAACTAAGAAACAAAAATCAACAACATAAGAGGTGGTTATTTTCTTCACAAACACATCTAAGAATATTATAAAAATTACAAAATTATAAAATTATAATGTTATAAATATATGGAAGAAAATGGAATAGTATTTCTATCTCAATTCTGGGCAGAATTTTTTTTCCTTTTAAACAAATAGAAGGAATTATTATGGACAAGATAGATGTGCTTGGTTACATTAAAATAAATATGTTTACAACTAAAAATAATATCATAAAGAGAAACTAGGGAAACATTTATGACAAATATAACTTAAAAGTTTGGCATCTAAAAAAAAAGAAACTATTAAGAATTTTCAAAGGCAACTCCTAGTTCACGATAGATAAATGGTCAAAGGATATTTTCAAGTAATTTCCAAATAAGGAAATATAATGTGTTAAGTGTCACTTGAAAAAATATTACCTTACTCATAATTGCTGGCACAAATTAAACTAACTTTGAGGTACCACCCCATACCTAATAAGCTGACCAAAATAATTATAGGATCATAGATTTAGAACTCTCTAATGGATCATCTAGTCCACCCTATTTTTTTTTTGTTTTTTACAGATGACCCCAAGTGGCAAAACGACTTGCTCAAGTAAGTGGCAAAGCCAGAATCTGAATTCAGGTCTTCTGACTCCAAATCTAGTGCTCATTTCAACGCCTCCCCAAATTAATAGAAATAAAATGTCAATCCTGGTGGGATTATAGAAAAACAGGTACATTCACTCCTTATTGGTAGAAACAAGCTAGCAGAATCTTTTTTAGAAAGCTTTAGGGAAAAAAAACACACAAAAATGATCATCCTTTCTGATGAAATAATTCCATAGATGGATGTATACATACACCCTGAGAGTGTTAACAAAAATTATCAAAAAAGAACTATTTAAAAAAATCTTTGTAGCCATGTTATTTGTCATTGCCCAAAACAAAACAAAAACAACCTAACATTAAAAAAATGAAAAGGCCTTTATAAAAAAGGCAAAGAAAGAACAATTGGAAGAAATGAGTATATATTAATTATATTCACATAAGAGGAAAATGAATTAGGAATAAAGAAAGAATCATGATGGAGATTTAGAGGTCTTAAAAAGTTCTGATATTAAATGCTTTCAAATTCATGTATTTCAATGTAATTGTTGCAAAGCTAGTTGAATCGATCAGAATGATGCTTAATGTTAAATTTATAATAAAATATGTTTAAAACACTCAAGTATTCCTTTAAAAAAGGAATTGCTTTCAAATATGTATTGAAGTGTTTATTTTGGCAACATCTACTACAGACAGACAGAAAAGGAGAGAGAGAGAGAGACAGAGATGGAGGGAGCATAAATTCCCCCTGCCTTTCATCCCTAACAACATCACTTACTTTATGGTACCTCTTTCAAAGATACATTCTTTCTTACTATGAATTTTTCAAGAGGCTATTTGTACCTAATAATCTGATCTCTAGTGTTATGATAGGATATCAAATTACCCTAATAAGTTTTTAAAAATTTATTTTAATTATTTCACTAAATATTCCCAATCACATGCAAAAAATTTTTAACAATTATATTTTAAAATTCTGAGTTCAAAATTCCCTCCTTCTCCCAACCCCATCTTGAGAAAGCAAGCAATTTAATATCAATTATACATGTGAACATGTATATAAAACATTTCCACATTAGCCAAGTTGCAAAAGAAAACATAGACAAAAAATAAAACAAGAAAAATAAAGAAAAAATTTTAAGTACGCTTCAATCTGCATTCAGTTTTCTCTCTGGAGGTGGATAGCAGTTTTCATTATGGGTCTAGAATTGTCTTGGATCATTGTCTTGATAGGAGTAGCCAAGTATTTCACAGTTGATCACTGTTACAATATTGTTGTTACTATGTACAATGTTCTGGTCCTGCCTACTTTACTTTACATGAATTCCCCAGGTTTTTCTGAAATCATACTGCTTATAGTATTCCATCACAATCATATACCATAACTTGTTCAGCCGTTCCTCAATTGATGGTCATACCCTCGATTTCCAATTCTTTGCTACCACAAAAATTGCAGCTATAATTTTTTTTTTTTACAAATAGGTTCTTGTCACTTTTCTTTTATTTCTTTGGGACACAGACCTAGTAGTGACATTGCTGGGTCACAGGTTATGTACAATTTCATAACTGTTTGAGCATAGTTACAAATTGTTTTTAAGAATGGTTGAACTAGTTCACAATTCCACCAGCTGTGCAATAGTGTTCCAACTTTTCCACATCCCCTCCAACGTTTGTCATTTTTGTTTTCTGTCCTGTTAGCCAATCTGATAGGTGTGAGGTGGTATATCAATTGTCTTAATTTGCATAGCTCTAACCAGTAGTGATCTAGAGCATTTTTCCATGTGACTATTGATAGCTTTGATTTTTTTCTTCTGAAAACTGCCTTTCTACATCCTTTGACCATTCATCAACTAGAGAATGTCTCTTATTTTTACAAATTTGGCTCATTTCCATATATGTGCATGTGTATGTGTGTGTGTGTGAGTGTGTGTGTGTAAATTTAGTGTAAAAAGTTTTTTTCCCATTTTCCTGTTTTCCTTCTAATTTTGGCTGTATTAGTTTTGTTTGTACAAAAGCTTTTTAATTTCACATAATCTAAAATGGTCTATTTTACTTCCTCTGATCCTATCTGTCTCTTGTTTGGTTATAAACTCTGCCCTTATCCATAAACTTGACAGGTAAATGTCTCCATGCTACCCTAATTTACTTATGATATCACTCTTTATGTCAAATCATTTATCCATTTATGTTGGCATACAGTATAAGATGTTGGTTTCTCCATACCTTCTGCCAAACTGTTTTCCAGTTTTCCCAGCAATTTTGTCAAATGTTTAGTTCTTATTCCAAAAGCTTGGATCTTTAGGGTTATTAAGTACTAGATTACTATGGTTATTTACTATGGTGTATCTAATCCATTCTACTTATCCATTTCCTAGCCAGTACCAGATTGTTTGGACAGTTAAGTAGTTCAATGGATAGAATGCCAGACCTGGAGTCAGGAGGATCCAAGTTCAAGTCTGGCTTCAGACACTAACTAGCTGTGTCTTGGGCAAGTCATTTAACTGTATTTGCCTCAGTTTCCTCATCTGAAAAATGAGCTAGTGAAGGAAATGGCAAATCACTCCAGTATCTTTCCCAAGAAAACCCCATACGGAGTCATGAAGAACTGGACATGGCTGACCAACAACCAGATCGTTTTGATGATTGCCATTTTGTAATATAATTTGAAATCTGGAACTCGAGGTTCCTTTCTTTCACATTTTTTCACTGATTCCCTTGATTCTTGACCTTTTGTTCCTCAAGATGAATTTTGTTATTTTTTCTAGCTCTATAAAATAATTCTTTGGTAGTTTCATTGATATGACACTGAATAAGCATGTTAAGTTAGATAGAATTATCATATTTATTATACTGACTCAGCCTACCCATGAGCAATTAATGTTTCTCCAATTGCTTAGAACAGAGGTGGGGAACCTGCAACCTTAAGGCCACATGTGGCCTTCTAGGTCCTTAAGCCTTTTGACTAAATCCAAATTTTACAGAACAAGCCCTTTTATTTTTATTAATACATTTTTCTTCATCTTTTATATTTTTACTTTATTTTTAAAATGAACCTATTTAAAGTACCAAAGAATAAAATAAGCTTCAACAAAATAATCCTCCCAGACTGACCAGCACAATTAGAACATTTGTAAGCCATAAGGGCCAAATTGGCAGCTGCCATGCTCATTATTTAGTTCTAACTTCCCCTGCCTGACTAGCACCACTACCACAGGAGACTGGTTGGCGAGAATTTATGGGGTCGAGTACACCAGTCTGTTATCAGCTTTTGACAGTGGTGTACTGTGTTTCTGTTTGAAGTGGAATTTGTGAATAGTTGTACAACTCAACAGAATTTTTTAAATTCTGTCTGCTTAACAGCCCATCATGTCAAAGAAGACCAAGAGAATACTGAAGTAAGAAAATAGATTTTTTAATGAGGATTGGGAATTATATTATCTTGTTCCTGCTAAAGATAAGATGATTTGTTTGCTTTGTGATACTGCAATATCAACATTAAAGAAATTCAATGCTCATCAGCATTATAACACTCATAAAGACCACAAATATTTTAAATTAGAGGGAGAGGCATGAAAGGTTGTATTGCAGAAATTAAAAGATGAAAAGCAAAAGCTAAGACAATTCTTTCTAGCAGCAATAATACCTGGAAATAATGCCACTGAAGCAACTTATAAAGTAGCTTATATATTCATAGAAAAAAGGGAAGCCAGTGTAGTAGAAATTGTGAAAGAATGCATTGTCAAAGTTATAGGATGGTTAGACCTCAATAATGTTTCAAAGTACAAACAACTGCCTCTTTCAAGGAGAACCATAACTGACCAGCAGCATGAATTAACCTTCAACTTAATAGAACAACTTCACGCAATACTTCAAAAGGAAAATATATATTATTCAATCACTTTGGATGAATCAGCTGATACTATTGACTCAGGCATAGGTTTTATACTTCATTCAGGTCATAACAGAAGACTTTTTTTGCTCTGAAGAGTTACCTGTGGGGCAGCTAGGTGGTGCAGTGGATAAAGCACCGGCCCTAAAGTCAGGAGAACCTGAGTTCAAATCCAGCCTCAGACACATGACATTTACTAGCTGTGTGACCCTGGGCAAGTCACTTAACCCCATTGCCTAGCCAAAAAAAAAAGTTACTTGCTTTGGGCACTCTTGCGAACAGAACACAGGGAACAGATATCTTCAACAACTTTCAAGATAAATGTCATGAAGTTGACTGAATTTGGTAAAATTAGTGAGTGCATGTAGACAGTGCACCTTCCATGACAGAAAAACATGAGAGGTTTATTGCATAGATAAAAAAAAAAATTAACAGATCCAGATACTCTCATTTCTTTTCATTGTAACCTGCATCAGCAAAGTCTCTGTGCTAACGCTACTCTTTTAAGTGGCACTTTGCAACAAGTTATAAGTATTGTTAACTATATTTGTGCAAATGCAACATGGCATTGTCAGCTTCATAATATGCTAAAGTTGAACAATGAGGTATTTAGGGTAGATTTACTGTATCATTCCGAAGTGCGTTGGGTATCACAGGGACAGGCATTAGTCAAAATTTTATCTCTGCAAGGACAGATAGTTATATCTTATGAAGAACAGAATCAGCAATGTGAATTATTGAAAGAAGATTTCTATAAAAATGTTGCATTTCTGTGTGATATCATGTCAAATCAAAATGACTTGAATATTTCTTTGCAATGTAAAACTAAGTCTATACATATGTGGCCAAAAAATTCAAGCATTTCAAAAAAAGCTATCTTTTTTCAAAACATTTCTTCTTCAAAAGGAAATTTCAGATGAACATTTTCATGAGTTAGCAAAGGTCACTGATGAACAGGATGATATACGTGAATTATTTGAAAAATACGCAGCTGTCAACAGACCTAATAACTGGAAAATACAATGAAAGGTTCCCTGACTTTGAGAATCATGACATTACACTCAAATTAGCATTTCAGCCACACCTAGTTAATATCACCAAGGCACCTAAAGGGCTACAGATGGAATTGACTGAGCTCTCAGCAGATGACATTTTGAAGTCATTGTTTGATGCTAAGAAAGATCCAATTGAAATATGGAAAAATACAGTAGAATACCAAAGCCTTTGGCAACATGCCCCAAAAAATGTTTTCTGACTTTTCAACCACTTACTGCTGCAAATCTACATTCTCCTACCTAACCCAAAACAAGACGCCCTTAAGGTCATAAATGACTGATACCCATCTAGAGGATCAGCTGAAACTGTAGACTTCCATGCTGCAACCAAATATTCAAATGCTTTCCAACAAAAAGCAGACACAAGAAAGTCATTAACTTTAAAATTAACAAATAGTTTTCATTTTTTGAAATGTTAAGTATTTGAAATATTAAGTACATAGCAGTTAGATTTTTACAAAATAATGTACATTTTTAAGTATATCTAATTGAAGTTTCTTGAATGCGGCCTTATTTGATTACAGTTAAATGGGGCCTTCCATCATGAAAAGGTTTCCCACTCCTGATTTAGATCTATCTTTATTTCTGTGAAAAGTATTTTGTGATGGTGTTCATATACTTTCTGGGTTTGTCTTGGCAGGTAGACTCCCAATATTCTATATCGTCTGCAGTTATTTCAAATGGAATTTCTATTTCTATCTCTTTGTAGTGAGTTTTGTTGGTAATAAATAGAAATGCTGGTGATTTATACAGGTTTTTTTAAATCCTAAAACATTGTTGAAGTTGTTAATTGTTTCATCTGCAAAAGTGATAGTTTTATTTCCTCATTGCCTATTTTTGTTCCTACAATTTCTTTTCATGTCTTATTGCTATAACTAGCATTTCTAGTACAACATTGAATGAGTGGTGATCACAGAAATCCTTGCTTCACCCTTGATCTTATTGGGAAGGCTTCCAGTTTATCCCTATTACAGATAATACTTGGTCTTGGGTTTAGATAGACACTACTTATTATTTTAAGAAATACTCCATTTATTTTTATGCTTTCTAGTGTTTTTGACAGGAAGGGATGTTATACTTTGCCAATGGCTTTTTCTGCATCTGTTCATAGAATCATATGATTTTTGTTGTTTTTGTTATTGATATGGTCAATGATGCTGATAGTTTTCCTAATATTGAACCAGCCCTGCATTCCTGGTATAAATCCCACTTAATCTTAGTGTATGATCTTTTATATATTGCTGTAATCTCCTTGCTAAATATTTTTATTTAAACTTTTTGCATCAATATTCATTAAGGAAATTGGTCTGTAGTTAGTCTGTTTTTGCTTTCCCTGGTCTAGGTATCAAAATCATATTTATGTCATAAAAAGAATGTGGTAAGACTTCTTTTTTACCTATTTTTCCAAATAATCTGTATCATTTTGGAATTAATAATTCCTTAAATGTTTGGTAAAATTCAGTTGTAAATCCATCTGGTCCTGGAGATTTTTTTATTATGGAGCTCATCATAATGGCTTTTTCAATTTCTTTTTCTAAGACAGTTATTTAAATATTCTATTTCCTCTTTTGTTAATCTGGGTAGTTTATATTTTTGTATATATTCATCCATTTCACTTAGATTATCAGTTTTATTGTCATATAATTGAGTAAAATAATTCCTAATAATTGCTTTAACTTCATCTTTATTGGTGATGCATTCCCTCTTTTCATTTTTTTAAATTTTTTTTTAATTTTTAGGCAATTGGGGTTAACTGACTTGCTCAGGGACACACAGCTAGCAAATGTCTAGTGTTTGGTCTGAGGTTGGATTTGAACTCAGGTCCTCCTGACTTCAGGGCCGGTGCTCTATCCACTGCGCGACCTAGCTGCCCCTTTGTTGTTGTTGTTCTTGTTTTTTATAAAAACTGCTCCTCTAGTTTTGTTTATTAGCTCAGTAGTTTTTTACTTTCAATTTTATTAATCTCTCCTCTGATTTTCAGGATTTCTACTCCAATGTTTAATTGGGGAGTTTGTACTTTTTCTAGTTTTTTTTTTTAGTTGCATGCTCAATTCATTGATCTGCTCTTTCTATATTTTAATGATGCACACATTTAGAGATATAAACTTTTCCCTAAGTAAATGTTATTGTTGTCATTTTCTTTAATAAAATTATTGATTGTTTCTATGATTTGTTCTTTGACCCCTCATTCTTGAGGATTAGATTATTTAATTTCCCATTAATTTTAATCTATACTTCCATGGCCCTTTATTAAATGTAATTTAATTACATTATGGTCTGAAAATGATGTATTTAATAATTGTGCTTTCCTGCATTCCTGTATACCCTTTTCTATTCCCATTCAGTTTTCTCCAAAGGTTTATCATAGCTAATTTTCTAAGATTATATTAATTTCCTTTACTTCCTTCTTATTTATTTTATGGTGAGATTTATCTAGTTCTGAGAGAGAAAAGTTGAGGCGCCTCACTAGTATAGTTTTACTGTCTATTTCCTACTGCAATTCATTTAACTTTTCCTTCAAAAATTTGGATACTATGTCATTTGGTGCATATAGGCTTAGTGTTGATATTACTTCATTATCTATGATGCCTTTTAGCTAGATGAAATTTCCTTGCTTATCCGTATTAATTAGGTCTATTTTTGCTTTTGCTTTGTCTGAGATCATGATTGCTACTCCTGCCTTTTTCACTTCAGCTGAAGCATAACTGATTCTGCTCCAGCCCCTAATTTTAACTCTGTGTGTATCTCTCTCTGTTTCAAGTATACTTCTTGCAAACAACATATTGTTGGATTATGAGTTCTAATCCATTCTGCTATCTGCTTCTATTTTGGGGGTGAGTTCATCCCATGCACAGTTATGATTACTAATTGTGCATTTTTTCCATCCTATTTTCTTCTATTCATCCTTCTTTCTTTTTATCCTATCCCCTCTTCTAAAGTTTTTTTTGTTTCTGACCACTGCCTACTTTTTTATTTCTATTTTTATTAATTTATTTTGATTTATCAACAATCACTTCCATAAGCTTTTGAGTTTTAAATTTTTCTCTCCCTCCCTCCCTCCCCACCTCCCCTCCCCAAGATGGTGCATAATCTGATATAGGCTATACACATATATTCCTATTAAACATATTTTCACATTAGTCATGTTGTAAGGAAGAATTAGAACCAATAGGAGGAACCACAAGAAAGAGAAAACAAAATAAAACAGAAGAAAAAAATAGCATGCTTCAATCTGAGTTCAGACTCCATAGTTCTTTCTTTGGATGTGGATAGCATATTCCATCATGAGACCTTTGGAGATGTCTTAGATCCTTGCATCGCTGAGAAGAGCTAAGTCTATCAAAGTTAGTCATCATAATGTGGCTGTTACTGTGTACAACATTCTCCTGGTTCTGCTCACTTCACTCGGCATCAGTACATGCAAGTCTTTCCAGGCTTTTCTGAACTCTGCCTGCTCCTCATTTCTTACAGCATAATAGTATTCCATTACATTCATATACCACAACTTGTTCAGCCATTCCCAATTGATGGGCACCCTCTCAATTTCCAATTCTTTGCCACCACAAAAGAGTTGTTATAAATATTTTTGTACATATGAGTCCTTTTTGCATTTGTATGATCTCTTTGGGATATAGCCTTAGAAGTGCTATTGCTGGGTCATTTTTATAGCCCTTTGGCCATAGTTCCAAATCGCTCTCCCAAATAGTAGGATCATTTCACAACTCCACCAACCACAGCCTACTTTTATCTGTCATCCTTTTTATTACCCTCACCTTTCCATTATCCCCTTCCCTTGCTACTTCCCTGTTGGGTAAGATAGATTTCTATTGTGAATTGAGTGTGTGTGTGTGTGTGTGCGTGTGTCTATGTACATACACACATATACACATACAAACACATATGCTTATATACATACATATACATACATCTATGTGTGTGTGTGTGTGTGTGTGTGTGTGTATATACACACTTTTCTCCCCTCTTTGAACCATTTAGATGTGAATGAGTTTCAAGTGTTGTCTGCCATTACCCTCTCATTTTCCCCTCCACTATAAAAACTCTTCCTTGCATGCCTCTTTTATGTGAGGTAATTTTCCCCATTCTTCCTCTCCCTTCCCCCCTTTTCCCAGGTCATCACTCTTTCTCATCTAATTTTTTTACAGTATCCCAACATAATCAACCCATTCCCCACCCCTTCTTTCTATGTAGAATCCTTCTTACTGCCCTAATGGTGATAAAGTTTTTAGAAGTTACATGTATCATCTTCCCACATAGGAGATAAATAGTTTAACCTCATTGAGTCCCTTATGATTTCTCTTTCATGTTTACTTTTTTATGCTTCTCTTGAGTCTTGTATTTGAAAATCAAATTTTCTATTCAGCTCTGGTCTTTTCATCAAGAATGCTTGAAAGTCCTCTCTTTTGTTAAATATCCATTTTTTTCCTTGAAGGATTGTATTTGGTTTTGCTCAGTAGGTTACTCTTGGTTGTTATCCCAGTTCTTTTACCTTCCAGAATATCATATTCACAGCCCTCAACTCCTTTAATGTAGTAGTTGCTAAATCTTGTGTGGTCCTGACTTGTGTGATCACAGTATTGGAATGGTTTCTTTCTGGCTACTTGAAGTATTTACTCTTTAACTTGGGAGCTCTGGAATTTGGCCTTAATATTCCTGGGATTTTCCATTTTGGGATCTCTTCCAGGTGATGATCCATGGATTATTTCAATTTCTATTTTACCCTCTGGTTCTAGAATATCAGGGCAGTTTTCCTAGAGAAATTTTTTGAAATATGATGTTCTAGTCCCTTTCTTTGATCGTGGTTTTCAGGTAGTCCAATAATTCTTAAATTATCTCTCTACAATCTATTTTCCAGGTCAGTGATTTTTCCAATAAGATATTTTACATTTTCTTCTCTTTTTTTCATTCTTTTAATGTTGATTGCTTGTTGATGTCTCTTGAAATTATTGGCTTCTACTTGCCCAATTCCAATTTTTAAGGAATAATTTTTTTCAGTGAGCTTTTATACCACTTTTTCCATTTGGCCAATTTTGTTTTTTAAGGTATTATTTTCATCAGTATTTTTGGTGCCTTTTATCAAGCTGTTAATTGTCTTTTAATAATTTTCTTCTTTTGCTTTCATTTCTCTACTTAATTTTTTTCTACCACTCTTACTTAATTTTAAAAATAATTATTTAGCTCTTCCAGAAATTCTTGTTGGGCTTATCTCCAATTCACTTTTTTTTCTTTTGAAGCTTTGCTTGTAGCTGTTTTGACTTTATTTTCTTCTTCTGAGTGTGTGTCTTGATCTTCCCTGTCACTATAGTACCTTTTTATGTTCATGTTCTTTTTTTGTTTGTTTCTTTTTCCATCCTGCTTCTTGATTTTGAACTTTATGTTAAAGGTGGGCTCTCTTCCCAGATTGGGGGGTAGGGAGGAGAGAGAAGTACTGTCTAAAGCTTCAGGCTTTTTCATACTGCTATCTTCAGAGCTAGTTTGGGGTTTGGAAGTTCCCCGTGCTTCCAAGATGATATAATCTGGGGAGACATGTGGTCTCCTGGTCTGCACTCTGGTTCTTACGCAGGAAGGACCCTTGATCCCTTGGTCTGCAATCACTAATGCTCCTCAGGGCCTCTGCTTCTTTGGGACTGGGAATGATATTGTTCTTCAGGGTTCCTGATCCCTTGGAACCAGAAGTGATACTGTTCCTCAGTACTCCCACTTCCTCTTGTCCAAAAATGCTCCCCTCCACCCTTAAACTATGATCCATAAGTGGGTATAGGCAATGGAGTTGCCAAAGAGAGTGTGGTCTCTTTCTGACTAGTTGCCAGGCTGCCTTACTGTCTCTGGCTTGAGAACTCTTAAAACTGTTGCTGCTGTCACTACCAACAAGGCTCACCTCTACTGTGCAATCTCATGGCTCTGGCTCAGCCTCTACCCCGACATCACAGATTTCTCTTTCCTCTCTCCTAAGTTGTCTTGGGTAGGAAGAATATCTCACTCTGACCACATGTTGGCTCTGCCACTCCAGAATTCAATTTGAGTTGTTATCTCAAAGTTGTTTGGAGGGGAATGTTGAGAGGACTCAACTGAGTGCTTTTCTACTCCACCATCTTGGCTCCACCTCCAGAATTCCCTCTAATAACTTTACGAAAGATTAATACTTTTTTAAATGATTAGAATATGGTATTTTATTTTTAGATGGCTTGTTTAATTTTGTTTCTTTTTTTTGTTGTTGTTTAAGTTGGTTCCTTCTGATGATTACCATTAAGTAGGTTACTATTAGGAAGTTTCTTAAATGACATGGTTTGGACAGCTAAAGCCCTTGGAGTAGACTGTTGGTTTTCAAAGTGAGGTCTAGACCTGGGATTTCCCAAGAATCTTTCAGAGGGTCCACAAGGTCAAAACTAGTTTCATAAAGATGCTAAGACATTTTAATTTCTAACAGAGTAAATATTGGTAGATATAACCTATATACACAAAAGCTTTTGGGGAAAGGTAAGGGTGTATGTGTATGGGGGGAGAGGGGAGTTGAACTCAAAAATTTTTAAGAATGTAAAAGGATCCTGATGCCAAAAAATTTAAGACTAGATCTTTACCATCAGTCAAAAATCTGATAAAGATAATCCGGCATCTGTATAATCTGTGTAACTCAAAAGCCCCAGACGGTTTTCAGAGTGCTTTCACTGATCTCATCTGTCATGCCATTTCCTGGCAATGCCAAAAGAAATGCTGCTATTATAGGGCCATTAAGTCAGCTGATGGCACAATTAATAGTCACATGATAGTTGCTAAAAGTGTGTTGTGTTTCTGCTCTGGTTTAAAGGAGTTGCTATGGCAACTGTACCATAGCCAGGACCCTTTGCCAGGCTGCGGGAGACCCATTTTCAGATCTATCACACCAGATTTGTTTCTCTGCACCACTGATTAGCTCTCCTTTGCAACACTGAGCAGATGGAAGAAAAAAATATTTTTTCTAAAAAGAAACAAATGTTTACTGTATTCCCAGGCCTGTTTCCAATACAGAAACAGACCTTTGGCTGTTTTAGCAAGATATAGTGTGAATCAGATCCTTGTAGATTGGGAATCTCTCATGTGTTGGTGGGATTTAAGAGTGAATTCATTTTTAAAATCACAGATGGTGTTTCCCTTCTGGGCGTTCTTTATTAAATATTTCTTCCCATTCCTATTTCACAATATTTCCCTGACATATTTACTATTTTCTAAAATCTAAGAATCAGCAAATTCTATAAAGGACCTCAGCAATCATCTGTCTAGCCTCCCTAATTTTACATATAGATGAAGAAACTGACATAGGGGTAAAGTGATTTAGTGTAGTAGGACTGTGGAGCTAACAGGAGTCTTTTAGAGGCTGTCTACTCTAAAGACCACAAAATTTAAGTGATTTGCCCAGGGTTGTGTGCTCACAGCTAGTAAGTGACGAAGTCAGGATTTGAACCCAGTTATTCTGACTCCAAACACATTGCTCTTTCTGCTACGCTCCACTTTGCTGCTGCTTCTTCCTAAAATTCTTTCCTCGTATAGTTCACATGTATTTTCCACAGGAAGTAGTAGAAAGAGCTCCGAATCAAGAATAAGGAGACCTGGATCCCTTATCTCTTCTGGATCTCTTTCTTCAGCTATAAAACAGGGATAATAATATCTACCCTGCCCACATTATTGCATTATCGTAAGACTCAAATTCAAATTAAAAATGCTAATTAAGTGAGCAACTGAGGCAAATAAAGGTGAAGAAATTTGCCCAAGATCTCACATATAGTGCATCAGACCAGATTAAATGCAGGTCTTCCTGACTCCCGACCTAGTACTTCATTCACTGTGCCCCCTAGAATACTGTGTAAGGCACTGGGGAGATATAGCTTTAGATAAGATGGAGCCACTGGTATTATAAAATTCAATGTTTTCTGGGAAAATAAGAAACTATAGACAAAATTTCATGAGAAGTTCTTGAGAGAGTTGCAAAACAGAGTCATATATAAGGACTAAGAGAAAAAGTTATCCACTAGGAGAATCAAAAAAGGTTCATGGAAGGAGTAACATTGGAGATGAGTTTTAAAAAGAGGATGGAGTGTTAAGATGTTGAGGGGAAGAATAGAGAAAGAGAGCATCACGGACAAAGGAAGCGAGAGTGCACATGGCACATTTGAGGGACAGAGGGTGGTCTTGCTTGGGTAGGTCTTAGGGTATGTAGTGGACTGCCCTCTATTCTACATACACTACATTCCATTTTCTGTCTCCATGCCTGGAATGCCCTTTTTCTTCTCCACTGCCTCACAGAAATCCTTCTCTTCCTTCAGGACACAGTCCAAGACCCTCCTTCTATACTAGAGGTTCTTAACCTTTTTTTTTGTGTCCTTCAGCAATCTGGTGAAATCTATGGATATCTTCCCAGCATGCTGTTTTTTAAAATATATAAGATTACAAAAAAAAAAAAATCAAATAATCATATTGAAATAAAGATGTTACTTTTTTCCCATACAAGTTCATGGGTCCACTGAAATCTATCCACAGATCCCATCAGACCTCAAGTTAAGAACTTCTGTTCTACATACCTTTCCTTATTCCCCCAACTGCTAGGGCCCTCCTTCCCAAAATACTTTGTATTTATTTTGTGTATGTGTATATATATACGTGTGTGTATACATATAGTTTTTTCCCTATACATGCTTCTAAATTTATATGTCATCTCCCTTGATACAATATAAACTTCCTGAGAGTAGGTTTGGTTCCAATTTTTGAATCCAAGTGCCTGGTTCCAAGTTGGTGCTTAATAAATGCTTATTGGGGCAGCTAGGTGGCGCAGTGGATAGAGCACCAGCTCTGGATTCAGGAGGACCCGAGTTCAAATCTGGCCTCAGACACATAACACTTACTAGCTGTGTGACCCTGGGCAAGTCACTTAATCCCATTGCCTAACTCAGATAGATAGATAGATAGATAGATAGATAGATAGATAGATAGATAGATAGATAGATAGATAGATAGATAGATAAATGGACAAATAAATGCTTATTGATTGAGTGAGATGAGGTTGAAAAAGGAAAATGGTGTCAGATTGTGGGAGGCCTTGAATGCCAGGCAAAATATGTTGAACTTGTCTGGAATGGATTCCTTCACCCCTACCAATAATCCATTTAATTCTATCCCTATCCTTCAAGGGCCAACTTGGTTGCTACCTCCTCCTTTAAACTTTCTATATAGTCCTTCCTAATGAAAACTATTTCTCCCTCCTCAAATTTCCCATAACACTTTGCCTAGAGCTCTCCTTTGACTTATCTCACTATTCTTTGTATCATGGTTGTTTCGGTTCTTATGCCCCTTCCTATTATACTGTCAGATCCTGGAGAACAGGCTCATATCTATCTTGGTAGAGATATGCAATTCACATACTAAGCGCTTAATGAATGTTAACTACAATGTTTACTGAGTCAACTTTACAAAGGAGGCAACAGTGGGCTACTGAAGACTTTCATGCGCATTAGTGGCATTATTACTAAGTCTAGGAGAAAGGATCTCCTGACCATGGACCCAAGAATGGATTTAAACCAGATAGTTCATGGAGGCCAGAAGACCTGTTTGGAGACCACTGCAATAGTTCATGTGGATGGTGGTGGAGGCCCCTGTTAAAGAGGGAAGAGAGAAGAAGGGACACATGTTGAGGAGGTAGAATTGTCAAGAATTTGGTAACTGATAGAAAAGAGAGGCAAGAGAGAAATGACAAAAAGAGTAAGCCTAAGGATGTGAATTGTGATATACACAGAAACAATGAGGAACAGAGACTTAAAGAGAGAGCTTCATTGATCTAGAACAGAACTAAAAATTGAAGTAAAAATATCTCTTAAATTGGACAAATGAACTTTAATTAAGTGGTGTATTTGTGGGCTGTTCACTTGTGTATAATCAGTGACACAAAAAGGCAGCAAGGTGTAGTGGATAGAGCTCAGCATTTGGCGTCACCATGACCTGAGTGTCAATCCTGATTCTGTTATTTCATATAATCATTGATCATCAATTTTAAAGCTAGAAGGGATTCAATCCCAGCCCCCTGGTAAGAACTCTTATAGCGGAGACTATAAGAGGTTATTAGCTGAGAGTCATACAGTTGATGTCTGAGGCAGTTGGGTGGTACAGTGGACCCAGAGTCAGGAAGACCTAACTTCAAATCTTACCTCATGCGCATACCAGCAGTGTGACCCTAGTCAAGTCACTTAACCTTTGCTTCAGTTTCCTCAACTGTAAAATGGAGTTCAGCACATACCTCTCAGGATTATTGTGACCATCAAATGATATGTTTGTAAAGTACTTAACTCAGTGCCTGACACATATTAGCATATTCCAGTTCCCTACCTATGTCCTGTTGCCTTCTAAACTGACTATAGCGTTATGTAGTAGGAAAGGTACAATTCCAGAAATCAGGTTTCTGGGTTTGAATCCTGCCTTAGACGCTTACTAGCTATGGCAGTAAGAAGTGGCTGTAGTCCCAAGTGTACCACCCATTGGGACAGTGTGACCTGAAGCAAGACATCTGACTGAACTCTGCCTTTTCTGAAATAGCTGGCTCCAGAGGTGATAATTCATCCTTTCTCAATGATAAATTACCCAAACCATCACCCACTTTTACCGGTCATTTAGAGTCCAAGTAATAGCTTCATCACAATATGAGGAATCATAGTGTCATAGAATTTTATGCTGGCACAGACCTGAGAATTCATCTAGTCTGTTCATGCTTATTAGCTGAGTGGCACTGAGGAAGTTACTTCACCACTCAGCCTCAGTTTCCCCATCTGTAAAATGGTGATAATAATACTTGTACTACCTGTCTTACAGTGTTGTAAGGAAATCATTCTGTGTAAACCTTAAAACACTATACAAATGTAAACTACTGCAATTATAACTAGTCTTTATTTTCCATATTTGACTCTCTGGGCCTTGGTTTCCCCATCTATAAAGCGAGGGGGGAATGAAGGGGTGGGCAGACTTAGGTATGGGTAGCCTATGGCAGCAATGTTAACCCCTGGGGCTATCTGAGATGGGATTTTTTCTATTCTGGCCACATGGGCTCTGACCAAGCCTTTCCCTCTCTCAGGCCTTCTCTTCCAACCCTGACTGGGAAATGTTAGCTCTTCTTTCCATTTGTACCCATCATTGAAAACTTTCTTTTGTTATATTTATTAATCTTCCCATTGGCATCTCTAGCCTTTCCCTCCCCCCCCCAGCCCCAGCTGCTAGTTCTTTTCCCTCTAAGGTTATTTTTCATCTGTTCTACATGTATCTTGTTCGGGGTCATCTCCAGTCATCCTGATCTATATCTGGCCACTGGACCCAGATGACCGCGGCGGAGAGTGAGACTGGTGACTTTGCACAGCCCTGCTTCACTTACATCCAATTCACCTGCAAGTCACGGCATCTTCTTCCTGATGTCACAGGTCTCTTCAAGAACAAAGGCTGAACAACAGCCACAACGTATCTTGTTCTCTTACCTCTCCCAAAAGTCCAGGTAGCACAAAAGCATCTGAGAATCCTATGACAATTCTATGTATAGAGTTTCCACTTAGTCAGTCATGCCTTATCATATTTCTTCTACTGTTCTGCTTGACTGACAGTTTCTATTCTACAACATTTAGTAGCTTCAATCAAGAAGTTAGTGAGAATGAATGGGCAGTGTTGAAGAGACAGTTAATTTATGTTGCTACTTTGCACTGTCTGGAAGAACTGTGCTCCTTGACAGCTAGCCAGTATTTAATCTGAGGAGGGTCACATTCACTTAGCTATTTAGTTTGGGGAGCAGCACGTTTTAAATTAGAAATCTCAGTTGCTGATGCTTTTGAAATGAGGAGGAAAATCAAAGTAGTAAAAAAAAATAATTAAGAATATATTTAAATCTCTCTAAATAAAAATAGGCTTAATGACTAATAACCAACAGTAGTAATATTGTCCTCTTTTAAATATATACAAATCAATAATTGGTGTTGCTTTTAGTAGTGTGTGTGATTGTAGTATTCTAGCAAAGGGTCCTTATTCAAATATTTTGTTGTTCAGTCATTTTCTGTTGGGTCCAACTCTTCATGACTCCATTTGGAGTTTTCTTCACAAAGATACTGGAGTTCTTCATAAAGATACTGTTCCCTTCTCCAGTTCATTTGACAGATGAGGAAACTGAGGCAAACAGGGTTAAGTGACTTGCCCAGGGTCATACAGTAAGTGTCTACAGCCATATTTGGACTCAAGAAGATGAGTCTTCCTGACCCTGAGCCCAGAGCTCTAGCCACTGTACCACCTAGCTGCCCATATTCAAATATGCCCATAATCAAAAGTGAGAACATAGTAAAATTACTGTATGAACCTTCACCTCCTATTGTCCATTAGTAGGAAAGAATATTGATTTAGCATTAAGATTTCAGAACTGGTTGAGACCATCATCTAGTTCAACCCCTTTCTTTTGTTTTTTTCAAAATTTATGTATTTTTCACCTCCTCCACCTCCTCCCTTCATTTTCAAAATGAGGAAACAGGGACCTAGAGGTATAAAGTGGCTTGACCATAGTCACATATCTACTAAGTGTCAGAGCCAAGATTCAGACTCAGGTCTGTGTTCTTCTCATGACTCCACAATTAATACCCTCATTTTGAATCATTACCAATTAAATATTTAATGTCTAATATTTTAATTTGTTATTGTGGATGATGCAAAAGGAGAAGAACACTGGACGTAGGCTTCCATCATTGTATTAGCTAAATATAGTTTTCGTTTGGACAATAAACACTAGGAGTGAAATGATGCTTGGTAGTCCTGGGCTTTTAGCTAAATCCCAGGGATTGCAGGAAGGGCCACAGAGCAGATCTCAATGTCTGTGATGGAATCTTTGGCGCCTGCATGTAGAGCAGTCAGCCAGTCGGCCTTTCCAAGGCACATCCAGGGGACTCCCGCACAGTAAACTGCCTCTACTCAATTTATCCACCTCAGCAGGATGGAGAGTTGACTTGACCCTGCTGAGATCTGAACCAGTTCCAGGGAATCTGGATATTAAAAGCTCACTATTAGACCACGAAACTACCCCCTAAAGAAATACTGTACCTATTTTGTTCAATACAGCTACTACAGTTGGAAAGGTGGGAAAAAATTTTTTTTTCTTCTTATTCCAAACACCTTTTGGAAAAGTGCAAAACTCAGGGTAGGTTTCTTTTAATTACACTTGCTGATTCTGAGGCCACCATCTTGCTGCTCCTTGTGATGTGAACAGGACCTTGCACAGCACACTGCTGTTCCACCATGGAGAAGAGTGCAGTGACCTCAATTATGCTTTTCCTTAAAGAAGAGACCCGCTAGTCTTAAACCGGAGGAAGGAAGAGCCCTTCTCTCACTGCCCCCAAATTCCTCCTAATCCCTTTGGCACATCTTCCATACTTTAGTCCTTTTATTAAAGAGGCCACTTTGTACCATCCCGGAGGCACAGTCATGTTTATGGCAGGATGTTGCACAAATTAAACGTTCACTTGACTAGATATTCTTGCTTCAGAGCATGCTATTATCTAGCTGGAAGACTTCCCAAACCACCACATGCGTCATGTCACAGTAGGTCCTGTAAACTGGTTTTAGATGGCACCGGGACTGAATCGGGCCCAGGCCTTCATTTTGTCAAAATAATAGTAGTAAAAACCACCACAACCGCAGAGCGCAAGAGGAGTGATTGTATGCCAGGTAGCAGAGAACAAAGTCACAGAATTTTAGAGTGAGACGGGACCTCTAGCCTTCTAGTGTAACCTACACACAACAGGAATCCCCACTATAAACAAATGGACAAGCAGTAATCCAGCTTCTGCCTGAACACCTCCAGTGAGTGCTTGAGTCCACCCATTCCACTTGGGGACCTCTCTGTTAAGAAGTTTTTCCTGCTATCAAGCTTAAATTTGCCTCTTGACAACTTCCTTTCACTGTTCCTGGTTCTATTTTCTGGGGCCAAACAGAACAAGTCTACTCTCTCTTCCATCTGATAACCCTTCACAATGTTTTTTTTTTGGCTAGGCAATAGGGTTAAGTGACTTGACTAGGGTCACACAGCTAGTGTTGTGTGTCTGAGGCCAGATTTGAACTCAGAGCCGATGCTCTATCCACTGCGCCACCTAGCTGCCCCCCTTCACAAATTTAAAAACAGCTACCATTAACTCTTCAGTCATCTCTTTTCCACACTTAACATCTCCAATTCCTCCAACTGATTCTCATACAACATAGACTGAAGGCCTTTCACCATCCCCCTCTAGTTTATCAATATCCTTCCTTAATGGTGGCAAATAAACTGAAAACAATACTCCAGATATGATCTGACAAAGATGGAATAGAGTAAAATTTGTTGTTGTTCAGTTGTGTACGACTCTTCGTGACCCATTTCTTGGCAGAGATACTAGAGTAGTTTGCCATTCCCTTCTCCAGTTCACTTTACAGATGAGTAAACTGAGGCAAACGGAGTAAGTGACTTGCCCATAGTCATGCAGCTAGTAAGTGTCTAAGACCTGATCTGGACTCAGGAAGAGGAGTCTTTCGCGGGCTCCAGGCCTGGTGTCCTATCCATTGTGCCACTTAGCTGCAAATAGTAAAATTATCACCTTCCTGTTCCTGAAACACATGACCCTCTTCTTGGGTTTCCTGTTCCTTCAAGTGCCAGCTAAAATCTCACCTTCTACAGGAAGTTTTTTCTCACCTCCCTTAATGCTAGAGTCTTCCTTCTGTTGATTATTTCAAATGCATCCTGTACATAGCTCGTTTGTATATATTTGGTTACATGTGGTCTCTTTGAGAAGGATCTGGTTTTTGCGTTTATTTGTGTCCCTAGAACTTAGTTATGGCTGCTGGCACCTAGTAAGTATTTATTAAATGCTAGAGAAGCTAGGTGGCACTATAGTGCATGGAATGTGGGCCTGGAGTCAGGAAGACCCATCTTCCTAAGTTCAAAACTGGCCTCAAACACTTACTATCTGCGTGACCCTGAGCCACTTACTTAACCCTGTTTGACTCAGTTTCCTCATCTGTAAAATGAACTGGAGAAGGAAATGGCAAACCACTCCAGTATCTTTGCTAAGATAATCCCAAATAGGATCACAAAGTGTCAGACACAATTGAAAAACAACTAAATAAAAATAAATGTTAATTGACTGTCTAAACTGACTCACTCCTAATTCAGCCCAAGATTACATTTGCTTTTTCAGATATCACATTGCACTGCTAACTCGTACTAAGGTTGTAGTCCTCTAAAACTCCCAAGATCATAGTTTTAGATCTGGAATGGAACTAGTCAAACCCCTTTATTTTACAGATGAGGACACTGAGGCCCAGAGAGGTTAACTGATTTTCCCAAGGTCAGACACGTAGTAAGTATAAGAAATAGGATTTAAACTCAGGTCCTCTGACTTCAAATCAAATAGTGTTTTCACTATGCCACACTTTTTCCAGATAAACTGCTATCTAACCATGCTTGACTAAGCAATGACAATGACTATCACTATATAGCCAGGGAAAAAAAAACAACAATAACCAATGTTCTCCTTCCTATGTTATTCCCTTGACACTTTACAGAAGAATATACCACCAAGACACTGCGTTAGCACGCAGAAACCCCCAGTGACATAGTCTAGACACACATCACTTACTTCAGGAGCCATCCAAAATGGTGTGCCAACTGAAGTGTTTCTTCGTAGACGTGTGCTGGTTAGCTGAGCTGAAACACCTAAAATAAAGTAAGTGATGGAAAATGGCAGTGAGCCAGTGATGCTGTTTCACGCGGTTTTCAGTTTTAGTTAATTCACTAGAGAGGAGTATGTTTTGGCCACAAACATGACTACGGACTGGAAGCATGGCCTATCATGGGATTGTCTTCATTCTCATAGATGGGGCAACCAAAAACTAGCAGTGAGGTACAATGGGGAAATTTCTGGGTTTGGGGTCACCGCTCCAAGTAGGAATCCCTGCTCTGTCCCTTATGACCTGTGTGATCTTGGGTAAGCTAAGTATCCCCACTGAGTCTCCGCTTCCTCATCTATAAAATGAGGAAGCTGAAAATAAATAAATAAATACAATGAGGATAATGGACTGGATCAGGGTGAACTTAAACTTTTTTAATGTCATGGAGCCCTCTTCACATACAAACTCCTTCCAATCAAGTTTGGTTTTGATTGAAAAAGCACTAACCATGTGACCCTCAGGAACGATGAATTTTCTGAAGGGGGGAGGGGCTCAAAAGCCCAGCTTTTCCCCTTTCTACCTGGGTGATCTTGAAAAAATCATAGAATTTCTAAGTCTTGGTTTTCTCCTTCTAATGCTAAATCTCTGACCTACTAAGAGCCAGACCTAGAGGTTTCACCTTTGCTGAAGCAATTCCATTTGGTACATCCCAACATATGGAAGGCAGATGTTTGCCTTTAGAAAGGGATGCTTATGTAGTAAAGTGGAGTTGCTTATATAAAGTTGATTGATGCTTGTGGAGTAGGGTCCCATTTGCCTCCTTTATCCTAACAATCTAATCCCATAAGCACTGCATTTCAAATGAACATTGATCTGGACTTTAACCAGGAAGCCATTATTCCCTACCAGAGCCAGGAAATCGTGGGATTATTCCAGGTCACATCCAGACCTGGCTTGCCTTCCCTTAGGGTCAGGGAAATCAGGCACATGCTTGGTAGTCAGTAGGTTACCATGAGCTCTTAATGTGTTCTTTTTCCCTATTTGCACACCCAACTTGTGCGAATGGTTAATCCAGTGAATATTTGTTGATTTTTAACCAAACTGGTTGGTGAATAACCAGGTAAAATAACTCAGGTCAACTCAATCAAACATTTTAAAATGGAGGGTTGGGGGGGCAGTATAGAAGTGAAGGAAAAACTGAGAATGGTGAGAATGCCTATAATCCCCTGCTGGTGGGGAGGCCAAGGATAATAACAATAATAGTAACAATAGCTAACGTTTCTATGTGCTTACTGTGAATGCATCGTGCTAAGTGCTTTACAAATATTGTCTCATTGTTCCTCACGACAACCTTGGAAGGTGGGTGCTATTATTATCCCCATTTTACAGATGAAGAAACTGAGGCAAACAGAAATTAAGTGACTTGCCCAGGGTCACACAGCCAGTAAGTGTAAGCCAGTAAGCTAGACGTGAACACTCAGGTCTTCTTGACTCCAGGCCCTAAACTCTATCCACTGCTCCACCTAGTTGGGTGTTCTGAGCTGCAATGGGCTAAGCCATTGGTGTGTGCATGGAGGCCAGCACCAATATGGTGTGCTGGAGTGGGGAATGATAGAGGCTGAGTAAGGAGGAGCAAATCAGATCAGGCAGGAAACAAATCAAGGCAAAGCCACCCCGCCATTCAGTAGTGGGATTGGGCCTGTTAGTGACCACTGCACTTTCAGCCTAGGAGAGATCACTGACTATCCACTGGAAGACATTTTGCCAAGTGGCTTGATCAGGCACATAATTAGGGCTCTTTGTGCACAAGACAAGTACCGAAAATCTCGTCCAGAGAACGAGGCTGGAAGCATTTCCTCAGCAGGGAAGAAGTTTAGGGGAAACTGTGCAACCTCAACGTTAGTCCTTTGCTAGAGAGGTCCCTGGCAGCCGTCATCTGATAGTTTCCTATTTGAATTAATCATTCTTTCTAACTTAACACTAAGCTCAGTTGTTTCTATTCTGCTGAAGGACTCCAGCATTCCTTAAATTTGGCTCCCTGGAGCAAAGCTCCAGTTATCCAACCCTAGTTCTGACTCTGGCCTTGATGTCGTAGGATCCACTCCAGTCTGGGTCATGATTGCTCAATGCTGCCTTCTGTTCTCTCCTATTCTCTCACTAGCAAATAAAGAAAACTAAAGCAACCCCAACCAGTTTCATGATCTATTTTCAAATGAATTTTTTTTTGCACAAATTAGTCATTTAACTCATTTAAGGATCTCATTCTCCTGGCTTCCTTTCTATTATTAAAACGACTAATACTTCTAGGCAAATATCCTAATAGAACTGTTTAAAAAATCTTCTTTTTGGTTTTATATTTGACATTTTGTAAATAAATATATAAAGATAAAAGTGCTGCATTTTTCTTTTCTTTTCTTTTTTTTTAAACTAGTGGATTCTTGAGGTTGCTTAGTACCAGGTTTTTGTTTTTTTCTATTTGGAATATAACCAACCCTTCGGGCAGCTAGGTGGCACAGTGGATAGAGTACTGACCCTGGAGCCAAGAGAGCCTGAGTTCAATCAAATACTAGCTCATTTAGCTATGTGACCCTGGGCAGGTCACTTAACCCTGTTTGCCTCAGTTTCCTCATCTGTCAAATGAGCTGGAGAAGAAAATGGCAAATCACCCCAGTATCTTTAACAAGAAAATCCCAAATGGAGTTGTGAAGAGTCAGACACAACTAATTGACAAAAAACAATAATAAAATGTCAACAATAAACAATAAAAACATCAGATGGCATGCTTGTTTACATGGATAATCTGTGATTACCATGGAGAACTCCAGGTGTGGGAACTTTCTCCACCAAAGAAGATGACAACTCATCTGTTACTTAGTAGATAAGTCCTATGGAATATTCTCAAGTAAATAGAAATACACTGATGTGTCCAGGCTCACAAAGCTACTAAGTGTCAGAGGCAGGATCTGAACACAAATTTTACTGACTTCAAGTACGGTATTCTATCAGCTACACCATGCTGTTTCTAGGGCCTGTTGGCCTATCCTTGTAAACGTATTTCCCGAGGAGATGCTGAAAAGATCTGTGGGAATATAGATCAGTATATATTTCCTCTCACCATTTCTACTTCATACTAATGTTTCCAGTTTAACCAACCTCACATGCAACAGCAATAATCATAATTTAAATGGAAGTTAGCTCTCAGAACCACAGGACCATTTTACCTTCTGCTCACTGGGAATAAATGTGCCTGAAGCAACCAAAAGTCGTGTGAGAGACCAAATGGCTTTTTCTTTTCATATGCAAAAGAAGGAATGTCAAAAATCAAATTAAAGGCAATTGCCCTCAGACACAGAGTACTCTTACTAGAATACCAACCATTTTTTTTTTACTAAAAGGTTTTTTGGGGTAACATTTTTATTGTTAATAGGAAATGCTTTAAAACCCCCAACTAGAGGCCATGACAGCATCTCCTAGGGTGCTCCATCTGCTCCCCCTCCACTGTGCAGCCCGTGGAGCCATGCTTTCAACTGGAAAAGCCCCTCACAGCCTGTGGTGCTGCAGCAAGGCCCCCAGTAAGAAGACAATAAATTGCAGCCTCTGGCTAGACAGAGACAGTCAAGAAAACAAATGGCAAACAGTCATTACCAAAGTCAACGAGCTTAACTCCTCCTTCTGTTGTCAGAAGAATGTTGTTCCCCTTGACGTCACGGTGAATAATCCTATTGTTGTGCAAGTGCTGAAGACCCTGCATGTCAAACGGCAGTCACCAAAGGAAAAAAGTTAGTGCTCTTATTTGAAAACAATTATCCTGCTATTAAAAAAAAATCTAATGAAGACAGTCTGCACTTGAACTAAACAAATATCTGTCTGGGGGATCACTTGGAAGTTACCCCTCCCCTTCCTTCCTCCTCAACTGGCCCCCTCAACCAAGAGTATTGTTGTATTTCCATATAATACAGTATTGTTGTATTTTCATCGTATACATGGAAAACAGGGATGGCAAGTTGCACCCTGTGCTCTCATGATCTGCTCTGCTTCATAGGCATCCTTACCAAAAGCGCCCCATACAAGATGTAGGAGATTATAGCTTCATCCAACCGTTGACCACACTTCAGTAGGCCTTTGACAAGATCCGTGACAGAGCCTCCATTACACAGCTGTGAGAAGAGAAAAGGGGTAGGAAAAGAGGACGGAGAAGGAGAAACAACATACACATACAAAAGAAAAACAAAGATCTTTTGATTATTCACCAAACTCGTTTAGATTTTTAGAGTTTACTAGGTAAATCCTCAGCTCGGAAACTCCAGAACAAACTAATTAGAAGTCAGCTTTGCATTGTACAGGCTGATCTAGTTGCCATAAGGTGACACTTTAGTCAAGGTGATGATTTGTGGCTGATAATTTATAACCAAAAAGATGACATAAAATTTAACTGCAAGAGAAATATTTTGTAAATGAGTCTTTATTTTGGAGTTGGGAGGGAAAGGCACATAAATATATAGTCTCTGATAATTTAGGGGAGTATTTCAATATTTTCATTCTTGGTGAGCTGTATCTTTAAAAAAAATGTTTTTTTAACTTCGTCTGGGGGTTAGGGAGAAGATGAGAAAAGGCTAGAAGAGGCAAGACTGATGCACTTGAGAACTGGAAGGCAACAAATTATAGTCATTTCAAACCTTCACTCCATCAATGTTCCCGCTGGCAGGCAATATAAACCTGGCAGCGGCCATATCTCTATGCTCAGACTTGATGGCGTGTGCTGCCAACAGCTTAGATGAAACATTCTGATCTAAAGGGGAAAAATAGCTGTGCGCTTCCCATTAATGGGGTACCATATATCAAAGTTTGGGTGAGGGGAAGGGCGCAATACAATTAGGACCCACACAAAGCTATTTTTATTTATATCATTAGTTCATCATTCTTAGACAGGACTTTTCAACTCTGCTTTCAAATTACCAGCCCCTCCTCCTCCTTCCTAACCACTCCCCTATCTTTGTGTCTCTTTCATTTCCAGAGTTGCCATTGCATGCTATGGTGATGACCATCACTTTATAGAACTGGGTTTTGCCAGGCTGGCAATGACTACAATATTTTGTATGTAATATATGTGGCATGTCTATGTATACACACATACTCTCTCCCCGGAGAAAATATAAGGCTAGGAACCACTTTACTTTAATCTAGTAAATTAAAATGCTCAAAAGAAGAGGTAAGGGGAAGGGTTATTCTTAAATTTTAGTTTACATTGGATATTAGCCAAATCAATGTCAGATATCATCTGGGCGATACTGAACATTAGCCAATAGTTAAATATCACTGGTGAAACATATGGAGAATGATGCAGCATTGGCAAGTATCATCCAATCAAAAGAACAGTTCCCTTTAGAAATGCTAACTGGACCTCTTTGCAAGGAAGCCCTCTCTAGGAATCAGGACAACTCAAGAAACTAGGAATGGGATAATTTCTATGAAGTTACATCATGATTTCCACCTCCCAGAATACTTTCTTCCTACCTCAGAGAGAGTTTCAGGATTTTATGTTCCATAAACCTCTCAGCCCCATAAGAAAAAGTGAAAGAACCAGACAAATCAGTAGGCAAACCTTATTCTCTCTGTTCTGTAGATAACATAGACATTTTCAGACTTTTCTGGGCCCAGTGCCTACATCTGACATCTTCCAGAGCATTCTATTAAGAAGGGTAGGGAAACATCAAAATGAACATAAAATCTTAAGATAAAATAATTGCCCAAGTCTACAAGTGCATTAGCATGACATAATTAAATATCTTAAAAATACCTTAGTGAGGAAAGGAGTCTTACTGACCACTCACTCTACCTCACCATCCCCAAGAGGATCTTAAGAATGATCAATTACATTTATGTAAAACAAGTGACTAAGTGCTCTTTAAAACACAGGCCAGGACATGGGAAGTGGGGGGACTATTTCAGTTATTCTGCTTCCAAACTTCGTGTGTTATTCTATTGCAGACTAATGGATTGTACGTTTAGCTTACTATAAAAAAAATTAAGTCTAAGTTTAAGATCCATTAATAATTTAGGTTATTTCTTGAACCTCTCTTTCTCTCCTTCTCTCCCAATAAAAAAGAAATAACCAAGCTGATATGCATCAAAATCTAATTCATTTTCAAGTCAAGACATCACCCTCCTTATGTCTTCGAGAAACGAAAGCGAAACAACAACTCTTGAGGTTTAAATCTCTGGGGCAGCTAGGTGCTGGGCCTGGAGTCAGGAAGCCCTGAATTCACGCAGACTCAAGCACATATGAGCTGTGTGACCCTGGGTAAGTCATTTAACCTCCTCCTGCCTCCGGTTCCTCATCTGTAAAATGGAAATAACAATAACATCTATCTCCCAGGGTTGCTGTAAGGATTGGGATGTTTGTAAAAGCACCTAGCTATGTAAATGTAATACATATATATATGCTATTATCTATATAATCTAGTTTTTTAAGAAGCACGTAAGGATGGCTGGTATATCACACAGAGTCAAAGAATGGCAGAACTATCTAGTCTAGAAATATGTGTGGTTCCATGGAAATCATATTAGGCAATTAAGAGACTATATTGCTTCATCCTTCTCAATGTACAGATGTGGATACAGAGATTCGGGGAAGCAAGGGAAGTAACTAACCCAGGTCCTGTCTAACTAAGCCTGGGGCCTCCCATAATCTCCCATTTGAAGGTTCTTGCTGTTATAGTCTCTTGGGTCAAGACTTGAGAAAGAAATCATCACCCAGACAATTGCTAATATTCCCCTGTAGGAACTTGAGGGGACAGGATATCGCAAGAATGAAGCCAGAGGGAAGACATAACCACAGTTCCCAACCGAGCTTTGTGGATATCTGCTTGGGAAGGGGGGGGAAAAAAGCACAAAGAACTGTGTTGAATATAGCCATCAGAGGGGCTGCCTGACCCTGACCCCATGAGTAGAACAGGTTGGAACCAGCTGGAGTTGATATTATGGTCTCTCTGGAAACTCCCTGCTGCTGCACACGGAGCCCACTGTTCTGACCAAATGTCACCGTTCTTCCAGCCTCCCCAGCCTTCTCTACAGACTTTCAGACTTTGGGCTATTTTGCAAAACAACTTAAGTAGCAGCTTGGAAAGGCTGTGCCTTCCAGGGACTCCCTCCCTCCCTTCCTGCTGAAGTGTATTTAAACCCTGCTCCTTCTGTTCCTCACAGGCACTCCAGTACTTAGATGATGCTTGGTATCCCAAATTATAATTCCTTTGCCTCCAGTAAAGACCTTTCTTGTTGCTACTTTGGTATTATAATGTTGTTCAGTCATGTCTGACACTTCTTGACCCCGTGGACCCTACTGTTAATGGGGTTTCCTTGGCAAGGATGCTGGAGAGGTTTGCCATTTCATTCTCCAGCAGATTAAGGCAAACAGAGGTAAATAATTCGCCTAGGATCACACAATTAGTAAGTTCTGAGGACCTGATTTGAACTCAGACTCCAGAGCCATCCAGCTGCCTCCAGTCCTCTTTATTTTAGATTGAGAATTACTTTGTCCTATCCCATCTTTCGGCTCCGTGATAGCACCATCAGGAATGCACAGGGACCAGGTGGTCCTCAGATGTCTGCATAGTCTCACATACTGGGCCTTGAGAATCAGTAAGTCAAATAATTCCTTATCTAGACAGTGTCTCCCTCACCCCCAACCCCAAATGTGCTTCTGTGTTTTAAAATCCCACTTACTCTCTCCTTTGGACATAAGCATTCTTAAAAACAAATGTGGGGGACAGCTAGGTGGCACAGTGGATAGAGCACTGGCCATGAAATCAGGAGGACCTGAGTTCAAATGTGACCGCAGACCAAACACTTTACACTTACTAGCTCTGTGACCCTAGGCAAGTCACTTAACCCCGATAGCCTAAAAAAAAAAGCAAATGTGGGAGAGGGTATTTACACTTTTTCGTGTATCTGTTTATCAGATTGGCTAGCCAACTAATCACAGATAAGAGCACCAACCCTCAGCAACACGCACAATAGACCCCATGGGAGTCAACCACCCAGGATAGATTTTACAGGAATGTCAAGTAACTCCGTTCACCAGTGTGTAAAATGTGCACCTGGTACTGCGACAAAGGTCAAAATGTGTCCTTTGTTTCCATAGTAACAAGTGTAAGAAATGTTTTTAGCCAGATAGCTCAGGAACCTTTAAAGGAAACATCAAAAATAAGTATTTGTCCCACCCTTCGCTTCAAATATAAGTGTCATCTCCCCTACCCCACAGTGATTGGGGGCCCCAGGGAGCGATGAATGACCCATGGGCTGCCTGAGGAGATTCTGGAGAAGGGGGACAAGGGAGGAAGGGGGTGGACAGCCCCCTCCTCTTCCCTCTCCCTCACCTGGCCTAAGCTGATTAGGAAGAAATGCATGTACCAACTTTCCATAGGATCATAGGTTTAGAACTGAAAGGAGTCCCAAAAGCCATTTAGTCCAATAGCCTCATTTTACAGATGGGGAAACTGAGGCACAGGGAGGTTAAATGACTTGTCCAAAGTCACATAAAGAGGATCAGAGGTGGGATTTGAACCCAGACCCTCTGACCTCAGAGCCAGTGTCCTTCCTGCTGTAAATTTCTGTAAGTCCTTGAAAAAAAAGAAGGGTCTTTCTTCAAACACGGATCATGATAGTATTTTCATTATCACAGACCTATAGCCCAGGCACCCACCTACATCAGGTACACCCCAGAACATTTCACAGTTCTGCTCTTAAAACTCTACAGAGAGGAAATATCAGTGAAATGCTATATTATGGTCAGAGTATTCCTGGGATTTTTTCCCAAAACCACATTATAGCATCTCTCCTGCCCTACTTTGAAAACAGCCCATTCTGCAACAGAGCCCTAACGCAGCAATATATCATATCCAGCAAGCTGACCTATAAACTTTTTTTTTCTATACCTCCAGAGCCCATATAAGAATTAAGAGCGCTCATGTTGTCACCAGGACCAACGGCTCAGCTGCAGACCACAGAACAATGAGATGCTCTCATTAAGCAGGTGTCTTTTGTTTGTTTAAATGTCAGTGTTTGAGGACCTGCCTGCCTGCCTGCTTGCCTTCCAGTGAATCTCATAAACATGCAATTAAACTGCACAGGTCCCCTTTGGAGGAAGGTGGCCCCTGAAAGTTGACAATCTCGCCATGGAAGTCTGACGGTGCAGGGGGTGGACTACTCAGCACCCAGCCCTAGCCAGAGAAGAGAAATGCTAGCTGACATTGCTTAACAAAAAAGGGTGAATCACCTTGGAGGCACACCAGGGAACTATCTATAAATGCATAAAATAAAATAGCCCCCTTGGAGTTGGGGGGGAGGAAGAGAGGAGGCAACTAAGCCTCTTTCCTCTTCCTCCTCCTCCTCCTCCTCCTCCCCTAGAGCTTGAAAAGGTGGCAGCCCCTTCATTCCCTCCCACACAGCTGACAATCTGTTTCAGCGGAAAGAGCATGTTTCCATTCCCAGAGTTCTCCCTACGCTCCCATCATCATCAGGATGATGTGGCTGCTTAAAGAATCTTGAATTTAATGAGCATTACTCTTTTTCTAGCCCCAAGAGAAATAGAAAAAAATCATTTACTCTCCACATCAGTTTTTCATAACATTCACAGGAGAATTCTGAAGGCCCCAGGTGGAAACCTGAAGTCTTTGTAATCATAACATATGACTTTGTAGCAATGGGAGATCCTTTCCAGTAAAAAAAAAAAATCATTGGATCCCAATAAATTTCCTTTAAGGTGTCCCCCCCACCAAATGGCAAACAGAAGAATTCACAGGATCATACAACTAAGACTGGAGGGAATCCCAGAGGTCTCCTAGTCCCATAATTTTACAGATGAGGAAACTGATACCCAGAGAAGTTAATTAGCAGAGGTGAATCTAAGTCCTCTGACTCCACAAGTGATTTCCCCTGGACCATGCTACTTTTCAGCACCTTCTTTCCTAAGCCTTTTTTTATTGGCCTCACTCCCAGATGCCTGGTTTCCTCCTCATTTTGGACCCAGGATTCCCTCTCTCTTCTACTACTACAGGCCCACTACAAGGGCCTGCTGTTCACATAGTCCTCCAAATCTTACCCAATTTGCTTTCCCTCAGTCAAAACTGGCCTGTCCTCTTTACCATTTTAAACTAGACTGCCTATATTGATGACTTGAAAATGTGATAAATTCACTATAATGTATTACAGGTGACAATGGCTTAATATTTCCCTCCCAAGTTACATTTTTGCCTCCTACATTTTCAATGCTTTAAACAGAAGTAACTAAAATGTGAATTTTGGGTACTGGAAGATGAAGATGCTGGATTAGAGAAGTCTTTTGGAGTTATTCCTGTGTGTTCTGGATTCATCATTGTCTAGACCTTATCCTAAAGCCTAAAACCTAGAACTCTGGGAAAGCTCTGGATTTTAAAATATGTTAATTCTTCAGTCAAGTGCAGAAATATGGGGAATTCTTTCAAAATTCCAGTCTCATTTTCTCCTGCCTCAAACCATTATTTTCAGATTGAATGCTGAATACTTACCTAAAGCCTCTGATGGAGAAAATCCATAGTTTACAGTTTCCAAAATTCTTCCATTGAAATTTTAAAAAGAAAACAACTGTACTGGCCTTACTAGAGCAAAAAACCAAATATTTTTCTGGGAAGTAAGATTTTCATGAAGATATAACTTCTTCTCATTATATTTCATTTAGATGGTTTCCCATCACAGAACTTATAGATCTTTCCCTGAGTTTTTTTTAGATTTAATATTCATTGAGCATAAAACTTATCTACCAATTCTTCCACAGCATATTGCCTATGAATGTGTTTTCCCTTCATCTCCCAAATGAAATAGCTGTCTATCACAAGAGGGCTCTTTGTTTGTTTTTTGTTAACAATTGGTAATGCATTTTGGAAATTACATTTTTATTTGCTTTTGTTTTTTTAGTTGAGGTGATTTAAGGTGCCTTTTAATAAGATTTTTCCATCCTCTAGAATTATTCCATAGGATAACCTGTCATCTGGCATTGCATATAAATGAGCAAAGGGAAGAAAAGGGAGTGTGGTAGTAGCAAAGCCAACATAAATCTCGCCACAATATTCTGAATAAGCAGGACAATATTCAACATATTAGAACTTTCTTTTGTGAGTTTTTTTCATAAACCCTCTCCTAAAATGCATGGCTGGACTAAAATGCAAGGGAAGAGAAAATTTTAAAGTATGATATAGACTGGCACTGTTTGCAGAACTGATCGACTGGTCAATCAATCAAGCATTTATTAAGTGTTTACAGTGGACCAAGCTCCAATGATAAAAAGGAAAAGCAAAAAATAGACCCCACCCTCAAGAAGCTGACATTCTAGTTGGGAAGACAATATGGACATAAATAGTTTTATACAAAATACACGGAGTACATAATCCACTTTAGAGGGAACAACAATAGCAGCTAGGGGAAAGCCTCTTGTAGAAGGTGGCATCTGAGCTGAATCTCAAAGGTAGCCAGGGATTCTAAAAGATGGAGGTGAAGAGTGAAACCATTCCAGGCATGGAGTACAACCAAAGATAGGAAATGGAGTGTTTTGTTTAAGTGATTGCAAGTAGGCCAGGGAAGAGTAATGTATAAGAAGCCTGGAAAGATACAAAAGGTCTAAGTTATGGAAAGGTTTAAATGTCAGAGTAGTTTGTATTTGACTCGAGGGGTAATAGGGAACCATTTTTCTAGGGTTGCAGCTACAGGGAGGGAAATCACTTGGAAGTTGAGTGGAGCAAGACAGGGATAAGGAGAGGCTTGAGACAGGGAGACTCATTTCAATAGTCCAAGTGAGAGGCAACAAGAGCCTTATGTAAAGCGATGGCTATGTGAGTGGGAAAAAGAAGTATATATAATATATGAATAATATCATGAAGTAGAAATGACAAGATTTGGTAAGTAATTGGGTAACTGAAGAATTACATAAGTAATCAGGTGAATGAAAGTAAGAAGTCAAGGATAACACTGAGGTTTCAAATCTGGGTGGTTGGAGCAATGGCAGTGCCTTTGACAGCAATGGGGAATGTGAGAAGAGGGATAGATAATTGCTCGTTAGGGATTTTGTGGTGGGGATTCCTGTTCTAGTGAAGACTGGACATAGAGCCTCTGTGAGCCTTCACAATACCCTACATCCATAAAGCAGAGAGGCAGATGTGCCTCTCTTATAGAAGGTCCACAAAATATTTCCATGATCTTTGGAGAGATTCAGGAGAAAAAGTCAGAGCTATCTAGGATACTAAGGAATCGTAAGGAGAAAAGTTCCAGCTAGAAGGTCATGGCCCCATGAATTCATTAAAAGATATATCTGAATATCTCTAAGAGATGGAAGTGGGGGGGGGAGGTATTCTGAGAAGAGTTGTGAAGTAAGCTGTTTGTATTGGCACCTCAGCCTCCTCCCACCACCATCTTTTTAAAATTGCCATTAAAAATAATATTACATGTACTTTATTGTTGTAAAGCACTTTGTACATATTATCTCATTTCAGAGGAAGATACATCTAGGGCTAGGAGGGGCCTTTAGAGGTCATCTAATCTAATCCCTTCCTTCATTTGCAGATGAGGAAATTAGGCCAAGAGCAGTTAAGTGATTTGCCAAAGGTCCCATAGCAAGAGGGATTTGAATCCCTGTTCCTCTGACTCCAAATCCATCCAGTAACTGTCAAGGATACCACCACCATTCCAACCACCCAGATTTGAAACCTCAGTGTCATCCCTGACTCCTCACTCTCATTCATTTTATATATATAGTCAGTTACCAAATCTTGTCATTTCTGCCTCCACAATATCACTCATAGAGGTCTCCTTTCCTCCATTCACACAGCATGCTGTCTATACTACCCAAACCCTTTGAAGTAGGTAGTGCAAGTATTATTCATCCTCATTTGGTGAATGAGGTTGAAATAGATGAGATGATTTGTCCAAGGTCATAAATCTGGGAAGTTTATTGCCCTACCATTCCCCATGCCACCATATTCTCAGGAATCTCAAGCTGCCTCTTGGCTTCCCAGGACCACCCCCCACCAAGGCAAGAACCACTTCAATTTATTCTTTACTGTGAAAATTCATCTTAGGACAACTTTTCTTAAAATCCTCCTTGCTCCCCAACTGATAAATGGTCCAAGGGTATGAATAAGCAGTTTTCAGATGAAGAAATCGAAGCTATCTCTAGTCATATACACCTATCAGATTGACTAATATGACAGAAAAGGAAAATGATAAATGGAGGGGATGTGGGAAAACTGGAGCACTAATATACTGTTGGTGGAGTTGTGAACTGATTGATCCAACTATTATAGAGAGCAATTTGGAACTATGGCCAAAAGGCTATAAATCTATGCATACCCTTTGACCCAGCAATATAGCACTACTAGGTTTGTATCTCAAAGAGATTTTATTTTAAAAGGAGAAAGGTCCTATATATACAAAAATATTTATAGCAGCTCTTTCTGTGATGGTAAAGAATTGGAAATTGAGGGAATGCCCATCAATTGGGGAATGGCTAAACAAGTTGTGGTATATGACCATAATGGAAAGACATGATGAGAAGGATGTTTTCAGCAGGAAATACTTACATGAACTGATACAAAGTGAAGTGAGCCAGAACCAAGAGAACAGAGTAATAGCAACATTATATGATGATCAACTGTGAATGACTTAGCTATTCTTAGCAATACAATGATCCAAGACAATTCCAAAGGACTCATGATACCTGCCTCCAGAGAAAGAACTGATGGAGTTTGAATACAGGCATACTAGTATACTATTTTTCACTTCATTTTTTTTCCATTTTTTTGGTCTGTGTTTTCTTTCACAACATGACTAATACAGAAATATGTTTTGCATGATTGCACATGTATAACCTATGTCAAATTGCTTGAGGTCTCAGGGTTGGGGTTGGGGGAGGAAGAGTAGAGAAAGGAAAGGGCAGAATTTGGAACTCAAAAATTTAAAAAAAAACAGATTCAAAAATATTGTTTTTACATGTAATTGGGAATATTTATTAAAAAGAATCCCCCTGACTACTATATGATAATAAGTGTAATAACCCATATGTTTTCCCTCCCAGATTATAGAAGTACCTTAATCCAGTTAAGATAGATGGCTCCTTTTGAGGACCCTTACAGAATGACATTACTTAGCATATTTAATACTTAGGAATCTATAATTCATTGGTGTGAGGACTCTCCCCCACTCCCACATACAGCAACCTTGTGACAGTCTTCTTTCAGAAGGTTGTCAAAGGGCTGTAGACGAGACATAAAACTGTCTTTGTGAGCTGCCATAATTGAAATGTTCATCCTCTTGCAGAGAACCTTCTGGTGATGAATCCAAAGGAGTGACATTAGAAATTTCAAGCATTTGACAGGTCAGTAAGGGAGACAGTTTGGGTCAGTAGCCATCTACTTTATCTATACATAAAGCGAGGCCTAGAAATAAAGATTTTGGTTAAGCAGAAACCAAAAGTGAGTTTTGAATGACTTTAAGAGCAAAAGAGGCAGCATGGCCCAGGGACTAGAGAGATGACTTGTGAATCAGAGAGGCCTGAGCTCATATCCCACTTCTGACACCAATGCATCTGCTGTTGGGCCCGCAGCCCTTGTTCACATCTTGGTGCCTTAGACAACTCTCTTAAGTCTCTGAGCTATAGGGAGGGGGCCAACCTACACTGGTAGAGGGAGTTTTCTTCATCTGAAAGAACCTTATATTAATGAAATCACAGGTCCAGTCCCTATTTCTGTCCATACCCCTAAAAAGAAAAGGAAGAAATCCTCATGATCCCAAATTATATTATTTATATAGCAGCATCTGGACATGGCAGAATTTCACATTAACTGAACAAATTTCTGTATCCTTGACTCCATCAATGTATCTGAAAGGTGAGCAAAAAAATGGAAGGAATTATATATTTAAAAGGAACAGCAAGTTGTGCATAATAGATTTGCAGTTTCATATGCAATCATCTTTTTTTTTTATCATACTATGTTATGGAAATGCTTGTTTTATTCCATAAATTAAAAATAAATAAATAAATTTTAAATGGAGGGAAATTAAAATTTCAGATAATTAAGCATCAACAAAGATTTGGAAACTCTAGATTCAATAATGCTTTTCAACCTATGAGAAGGGAATAGTTATTTTATGGACTTATGGAGTAAAACTAGTCTATGCAATATCTGGGCACTTGTTCAGTGACCTGTACTTAGAGGTAGAAACAGCAGTGGGCTGCTACCCACCTGAGGGTGGCTCTTACCAGGAACATTTAGCTAGTCTACTATGAGGAGTTCTACCAATGCTATGCATATGGCAGAAGATGAGTCCAAAACTCTCATCTCCACCACAAATGGAGTCAGTCAGTCAGTCAACAAGCTTTTATTAAGAACTTATTACACAGCAAGCACTGAGCTAAGCTCTGGGAATTCAAAGAAAAGCAAAAAGAGTTTCTTAATCTAAGGAGGGAGACAACAGGCAAACAATTATGTTTACACAATACATATACACAGTAAATTGGAGACAATCTCGGAAGGAAAAGCTCTAGAATTAAGCAGTACCAAAAAAGGGTTCTTACAGAAGGTAGGATTTTAGATGAGACTTGAAGGAAGTCAGGGAAGGCAGGAGTCAGAGATGAGGCATGGAGGACAGTCAGTGAAGACACCCAGAGTCAGGAGATGGAGTGTCTTGTAAGAGGAAAGGTAAAGGGGCTGGTATTACTGGATTGTACAGTACATGGAAGGGATTAAAGTATAAGAAGACTAGAAAGGTTGGAAAGGGCCAGATTATGAAGGGCTTTAAAAGCTAAAAAGAGGATGTTATATTTGATCCTGGAGGTAAAAGGAAGCCACTGGAATTTATTGAATGGGAAAAGAGGGTGTGACTGGTCAGACCTGTACTTTATGAAGATCTCATTGGAAGCTGCATGGAGGATGGACTAGAGTGGAGAAAGACAAGGCTGGGAAAGACTAGAAGGTGGACTGATACCAGACAAATCCAAATGGTGACAGACTTTAGTATATGATAAAGCAGGGTGGTATCATAGAAAAATATCTGATCTGGAAGTCAGGAAACCCAAGTTAGAGACTTAAGTCTGCAATTAACTGACTGAGAACTTAAGCAAGTAAATTAGCCTCTCAGCTTACTCATCAATGAGGAGGTTGAATTAGATGATTTCTAAGGATCAGTCCAGCTCTGAATAATATGTCATTCTACAATTCTATATAAAATCACAGCCATTGAAGAGACTGGAGCTAGCAATCCAGCAAATGACCTTTGCGACTTAAGTGCAGCAAAGAAAGGACCCCAGAACTTCCCAATGACCATGCCAACAAGTCTGGCCCATCCACAGAACAACTTTTATGCAGAAGTCATAAATCTCAAGGATATTATATTGCGGGGGTGCATGCATAATTCAGTGAGTAATTCAGCCTAATTATCCAACTTTGAACATGAGACAGTCAGTGGGGTAAAATAAAGTTTGTCTAGGGATCAGCAGATACTTTCAGGCTGCTTCTCATTTTACACAGACACAGGGAGTCTTTTCAGAGATACCCAACCTATACTTGTGAGGGTCACCATTTGGTTACTATCTTTAACAAGCAACATCCATTTGGGAATTGATCTAGCAAACATATCTCTGGCTGGCTAGTCTGATCACAGCATTTACAAGGAGGTCTGACCACTAGGCTAAAGCAGAAATAAAGGTACCTGAAAATTCCTCAGTCTGAGTTGCAGAAACTAGGAAATTCTAAAAAGGCATCTTCCCTACTTATCTTTTAGGAGTCAGGTATAAACAAGCAGAAATTTAGACTTACTGATCAATGACTTAAACCTTGCAATGCAACAGCATGGATGACAACTGAATCTTTAATTCCAGAAATGACACTTTCCAATTTGGGGGGAGGGGATGGAATTTTTTTGTTTTAAAGCCAATTTCTAGGGTAAAATTACAGTTTCAAAAATATGGGAGGATAATAGATGAATGTTCTAATATAAACTAATTAGTCAACCAAATAGTCCAAGATCTCCTGGATGCCAAACCCCTCAACATCCCACTTTGGGAGGGGAAGACCATTAATGGGACAGAAATGGTGAAGCTTCTTTCCCTTCAACCTGTTCGTCCCTCAGAGCTAACGTCTGACTTTCACAAAGTCAATCCATACAAGAGCACAGCCAATTAGTACAGTCCTGAGGCCTCTACATAATCAGATGATAGAAACTAAAAGGAAGGAAGAGCCTAAAAGGGAAATCAGGCAATCTGCCTTTCCCATTTTAATTTTCTTCCAAGGACCTCCGGCACTTCACATGTGTGGTTTACATTTGCGCCCTGAAAATAAGCTTTGGTCTAGAAGCTCAAGGTCTAAAAATGTCCAGGTAGGGCTAAAGAGAATTGACCCATCAGTCAAAAATAATGGAGAAATTCTTCCCTTGTATCCAGACACTAATAATCTTTTATCTTAACCACATGGAGGGGAGGGAAAAAGCTGGTAAAAAAAAAAACTGGTACATATGAATGAAGCCAATGTAATTTTTGCAGATTAAACAGAATTTGGGTTATCAAGTTTGTGAAAATGAGATTCCTATCTACCTTTTCCAAGGCTTTGGAGAAAAAGTGTCTTTGCTAGTCAAAAGCCATTCTTTCCTGCTATTATACATTCTGGTTTAGAAACAAGAAGAATGCCAAGACTTGAAGACCAAGATAGGCAAATGCATTAAGCAACAAGATATGCTTAATACGCAGGAGACTGACTTGGTTATTTTTTGAAGATCGCTATCATTTCATAAGGGTCTATTAGAGAAAGGACAACAAGTACAAACGATTGTCCAAATGTTCATTGCAAAATATTATTGCCAAGAGAAGGTGTCTTATCCTCCTAAGTTGAAGGTGAAAGCCAGATTCAGCATGCCCAACCCATCCCCTCTTACCTCTAGGACCAGCCATAGTTGTCCGCCCACATTTGGGTCAGCTTTATAAAACATTCCATAAAACTTGACCACATTTGGATGATTTGGAAGAAATTGCAAAATGTTGTATTCTGCCTCAATCTCTTCATCCATATCCTAAATTAGAGGAAAACATATCTTGGATTAAGTCCATCTCTCCAAGGAAAGAAGACAAATTTATCATCATAGCCAAATAAATATTTAATGAAGTATATCTGCACAATAATTTGAATGCCGCTGTCATCGCAATGTCTCCAAAACATTTTGGCTTAAAAATATTCAAACATTTAAGTCCCAATTAAGAATCACTCAGCAGCAGGGGCAGCTAGGTGGTACAGTGGAAGTCAAAAGGACCTGAGTTCAAATTTGGCCTCAGAAATTTACTAGCTGTGTGACCCTGGGCAAGTCACTTAACCTCAATTGCCCCCCCCAAAAAAATCACCCATCATGCTAATAGTACAACTTTTTACAATTCTCTTTTTTCCTCCAAGTTGTTTTTTTTTTTAATGGCATTATCAATGCAGTCAGCTGCTTAGCTCCAAGAGGCCTAATGCAGGACAGGATGCACATAACCTCATTATGCATAAATCAGGCCACATTATACCCTTGGTGCCTAGTATGCTGCGGCCAAAAAAAAAAAAAGGCTTAATTTTCTTCACCCTGCTGAGAGAGAAAATAAGCACACATTATTCCTTTATGCTGTCAACTCACTATGTCTGAATGTTCTGAGTTGGGGTCATTTTGTAATTACACTGCCACCGTCCAATAGCCCACGAGTGACACGAGTCAGTCTTTCAAAGAGAATGATTTCAAAAGTTAAGAATCCAGGCGTAACGCCTTGACAATAGCAACAACAGAACTGTCAATAAGATAAAAACCAGGCAAATTTCTAGCCATGTCTCTTTCTCTTAGTTGTGATTACAACTCATTACCCTTTTCAAAATGCTTTCAAGTCCCTGCTGGGTTTCAGGAAAATGTGTACCTTTACAAAGGGCCAGGAAAATAAGTGGAAACTTCAGTGAGCATTAAAAAGAATGGGAAAAAAAAAACCACCATGTGATTGCTGTTGCTAATTTTACTCACACTGATTGGATCCAGGATTTTTACAGCTGCAGGGCTCCCATCTTTCTTATTTGTTACTTTATAGACTTTTCCATATGTGCCTTTCCCAATGGTCTCTATAATCTCCCAGGTGTCTGAGGGATCTGGAAGTGACTCAAGTCCAAGCATGCTGGGACTATATTGAAATAATCCATACAGAGGTTTCCTGGTGGGGAGGAAAATGTGTCATCATCAATGTATTAGTGGACTGGAGAACATTCTTTTATATAACACGATGTTTCACAATAATAGTAATAATGATTTGCTCTTCTTGACCCAATTTGTGGTTTTCTTGACAGATACTGGTGTGGTTTGCATTTGTTTCTCCAGCTCATTTCACAGATGAGGAAACTGAGGCAAACAGGGTTAAATGATTTGTCCAGAGTCACACAGCCAGTAAGTGTCTGAGGCCAGACTTGAACTCAGGTCTTCCTGACTCCAGGCCCACCACTTTCCCCACCGTGCCACCTGGCTGCCCCAATAATAAGAATAGCTAGCATTTATATGATGCTTTAAAGTTTACAAAAAACTATGCATTTGTTATCTTAACCTCCTACATGAGAATACTGCATTTTGACTGGGTTTGGTTAATTTTGTTTTTGAGCTGAGAAAAGAAAAAGTTGCTATGAGGAATAGAAGCAGGAGGAGGAGAGAATGAGAGGCAAAAATGAGGTGTTTCCTCTGCACAGAAGACAATAAAAATGAAAATTACATACACACGTCTCTGCCTCCCTCCCTCTGCCTATTTCCCCATCTCCTTCTATCTCTCTGTATCTCTTACTCATGTATACATGCATACATGTGTGTGCACACAAATCTCTGCCTCCATCCCCATCTCTCCTTCTAGCTCCCTTTCTCTTTTACACACAAATACATACACACACACACACACACACACACACACACACACACACACACAAAACCCTTCAGGGAGAATAAGAAGAAACAAGGAGGAATATATCAGTTATGACTTGATCCTGGGTTAATGCCATAGTTAGCCTAGGAAAAGAAAAGCAGGATATAGTGGAAAGATGATTGGGATTAGAGTGAAAGTGCAATCAATTCAAACTCTTCCACATACTCAATTTAATTCAATAAACATTTATTAAGTGCCTACTATGTGCCAGGCACTGTGTTAAGCATTAGGGATACAAAAGTGGGGAAATAAACAGTTCCTGCCCTCAAGGACTTTACAATCCCTATGTAACCTTGGGCAAGTCATCAAACTGTATCTTTGCTTTTTTTCATCTGTAAAATGAGAGGATTGGGCTAGATGGACCTAGATAACTGGGTACCTTCTTCCTCTAAATCTACAAACCTGTGCTGCCTGAGATGTAATGTGCTTGGGAAATGACTTCAGGCTCCATAACCTTTGCCATTTGCAGGTTGCTGGACCCCAGGTCAAATTCAGGCTAAAGGCCAAGGAAACAGGTCTCAAATCTCTATTGGAAAACCTATAAAGATGTTTAGCAGAAGTATAGCAGCACCTGTTTCAAAATATACAAAGGAAGAGAACAATCCAGTACCCAACACAGCAGCTTCCTAGGAATTACAATGAAAGGGTTAATGATGAACAGCAAACTCCTAGCCCTTTCTCTAAGAGGCACTTGTCGCTGAGATTAGAGATCCACAAAGCCAAACCACCAGCATTGGCGTCAGCAGGAATGCAAGCTCACCCGTGGCTGGTCCCACACAAAGGCCACTAGGCTCTGGGTTGGGGCTCAATGACTGGGCTTCCACGCCCTCTCTGCTATGATATCAAAGAGGAGGAGCCATCAGGCTCCAACAGCAAATTCTAATGAGCTCAACCAGTTTGTTGTTGTTGTTGTTGTTGGGTTTTGGTGGTTACCCCAAAAGGGCATTTCTGTTTCATGCTGTGTAATTTCAATTTGCACTTCCACGCCTAATTTTTTTCTGTCTCATGGCCTTCCAAACTTAGCCTTTTGACCTGGGACAAGCAGTCTACTTACCCTCTGTATTGTCTTCATATATTCTGCTAAGAAAATTATAAAGTTTACCAGATTAATCTTAAACATGTTTGAAATTATTTTATTGAAATCTTACTTGGATTAATCAGCAACTACTTTTTGGTCTCTTTCTATTGCATGAAAACAAACAAACAAAACCAATCATTCTTATAGGATCATTTTGAAGACAAAAAGCAGAAAGAATTCCCTCCAATTTGAATATTCAGCTATCTTTCCAAAAGGACATTTGGCATTTCCCATTACTGTCTTCCTATTGTATACTGTCTAATAGTGAACATCTTATGCTAGAATTAGAAAAAGACATTTCCTCATCTATAAAATGTTGATAATGATAACATCTACCTCATAGGGTTATTGTGAGGTTCAAATGAAATCATGGAACGATTGATTTAAAACTGGATAGTACCTTTAAAAATGAATAGCATAGTTAATTGGCAGTTATGGCCTCCCCCTTTGGACTTTGCTTCTGACTTTTTGGACCTTGCCACAGTGCAGCTGCCTCAGGACCTGGGATCTCATCCTGAAAAATGCCTCTCCCTCTGCAACCTCCTCACTCTGGTTCATCCTTTCATCATGCCAGCCCCTTTCTCCCACTACGGTTTCTTCCTAGGACCTCCATTTTGAGAAGGGGCCCACCTTTTCTTCTGAGTTTTTTGGACTTCAACAGCATGTCCCCACACGACACTGAACAAGTCATTCTATCTGCTCTCAACTCAAAGGGTCACAGACATGAAAATGTTTTGTAACCTGTTTTGCCTACAATGTGCGACACATGAAGTGTGATTTTTATTATATAGCTAAGTACCAAAACAAATACTACAGACAAAGAGTGCTATGGGAGTTCTGAGAAATAATAATAGCAATACCTAACATTCATATAGTACTTGAAGAATTTTACAGATATTATCTTGTTTATACATATTATGTACATGTAATCATACATATATATATATATATTGATGTTTATATGATGTACAGTGTATTTTGCATATATTGTCGCATTTTATCATCACAACAACCCTGTAAGGTGAGTACTATTATTATCCTTATTTTAAAGATGAGGAAACTAAATTTCTTCAGAGGTTAAGTTACTTGTCCAGGGTCACACAGTTAGTAAGAATCTGAGGTAAAACTTGGATTTAGAGCTTCCTGATTCCAAGTCTAGTGCTCTAACCATTGTGCATTCCAGTTATGTTTGCATCTTATCCTTTCATTTGACTCAGAGTAGCTGCGGTGGGACTCATGGACCCATTTTAGAAATTATGCTTGTATTGCTGTAAACAAGGATAACATTATAGCTTTTTCTGTGAACATGCGGACTCATATTCATTTTGTAATCTATTAAAAACTCCAAATTCTATACACGAATTGTTGTCTGGCCAAGTCTTCCCCACCCAACTTTTGTGCAAGTTAACTCATAAATCCAAATGTAGAATTTGACATTTATTCCCATCTTGTCCTTCATTCTTGCACCCCATGTTTAGGGAAGTCATCTCCCATGCCTAGAACGTACTCTCTTGCTCTCTGCTCAATTTGTGAAATTCTTCTCTTCATTCAGTGCTCAACTCAGTGCTACCTCCTTTAGGAAGCTTTCCTGATCTTCCACATACAAATGATTTCTCCTTTCTCAAGGTTACCTAGATCAAGTAAAGTTCTCTCCTTTGCCCCTTCACACTCTACCTTGTATCCATTTATTTTTAGACTTAACCCATACTTCCTAGTTGGCTATAAATTCTTTTTTTTTACTATAAATTCTTAGAGTACTTTCTTGTTTTTCAACTTTATGTCTCCAGCATCTAGCACAGTGCCTCACACTTAGCAGGAGTTTAACAAATGTTTGAGCGGTAATTTAATGGTTGTTTGAATGAAAGAACACTAATCTGGGAGTCAAGAGAACTCCTTCTAGTCCTGGTTTTGCCACACGCAAACTGTGTGATCTCAATTACTTCATTGGTAAAATGAAAATAATAACTCTTGCAAAGTTGCCTTAAGGAAAGTGCTTTAAATCATAAAGTGCTTTATAAATGTTAATTATTATAATTTCAATAATAATAAAAGTATTTTACCAAGAGCATAGCAAACCTGGGTTCAAAGTTCAATTTTTCTAACGAGATAATAACTAGAATTTGTTTTTTCAGCCAAATGGCATAGATTTAATGTGTGTAAATGAAGCAACAGAATTGTAGAATCTTAGATCTAGAACATATATAATGCTTCATTAGTCCTTCTCCTTCATTTACAGAAACTGAAACAGAGGAATATTGTGATGTGCCCATAGTCATACCGCAAATTAGCAGCCAAGCTATGACTAGAATCCTTGTTTCCAGATTCTCTGGCCAATGCTGTTTCTACTATGCCACCCTGTCTCCCCTATACATAACATGAATTTTTCAAATTTACATATTGGAGGAGAAACAAAGGCAAGGATATATCTCTGAAAAATAGTGAGAAGAGGGCATATGTTTCCATTCACACCCAGAGCTATAATAGGGTGGGATGATCAAGGCTTTTCCCCAGGACTTTTCCCCAAATTTTTGTCAAAATTTAGAGGGCATTGAGAGCACCTGCAATACTTCCAAAGTATAGAAACAGCTGAGCTTAGTTTCTAGTTAGCCAAAATGATTAGTTAAAAGAGGAAACTACAAGATGCTCCATGTAGTTTCTCCTCTCATAGAGGCATCCCTGGCCTAATGTGCTCAGTCCTCCTCCCCTTCCCCAGATGATGATCTCCCAGTAGATGCCGTAAAATGCTCCAGAATTTCCATCCACAGAGGTAGATTCCCCCTCAAATTTGAAGGGTGAGTTTAATTTTGCTTGTACAGGGTGCACTTTTTTTCCTGCAGGCCCTTAAAATTGCTAGTTATGGCTCTATTCACACAGCTTCCAAGAACACTAGTTTTCATTACCTACTGCTTATATACTCACTGGACAATTATCACAGCCCTATTTGTTCTCTCAGACACAATAGATAATTATCCAGGGGTAAGAAAGAATAATGGGAAAGAAGAGACATAAAAGACATCTTCAAGGACACACACAACCAGAAAAGGATATGTTCTGGGCATGTGGTAAAAATGAAAGAAGATAGAAGGATAAACCAAATTCTACATAAGCACTCCTGAAATATCACAAGACCAAGAGTAAGGTCTCCAAAATAGTAGATGGATCATACATGTGTTTATAGAAACACATGAATAAACATCACACAGGATGAGAAGGTGTGGGGTCAATGGTGATCTTTGTCAGTGGAAGGATTATGCACACTGGTCCATGAAATAGACCCAAAATATCAAAGTAAGAATGAATAGTGAATCCAAATGGCACAGTATATTTAAGGCAGACACCACTTTTCAAGGAAAGAAGATGTGGAAAGGTTATTGCTTGTTAATTCACACACCTGTCAAGTATTGTCTGGGCATCTAGAATACACTGAAGGTTAAAGGTCTTGAAACTACCTTGGCTGTTCACCCTCTCTCTCCATCAATCCCTGATTCTATAAACGAGTGCATTGATTAAACAGTTAGCTCAAACAGTAGCAGCTTTATACTGCTCTGTGAAGATAGTGATGCCCTCACTTTGACAGGCAGCTGGTGGCAGCCTATCTGATAGCTTAAAACCAACCCTATGGAAAGAAAAATCTTTCTGGTTAATACTAGAATATTAAGCCTGAGTATAGATAACAGTGGTGTTCTAGCTCAGAATTAGTACTGGGGAAAGGTAATCACAAAGGGAGACAGGATAAATAAGGCTACAGCTTTAGCAGCCTCTGAATCCCTCCTGCCAATATCCCTCAAAATATATAAATAATTTTAATATATTGGATATAAATCCTCAGGGATTTATTTCAACAATTTGATCTTATCTATGTGGGTCTTTTGACCGTAGATGAAGATTACACCCCTCCCTTCCATACTATTACCCCACAAATTCATCACCTAGTGTCCAACCTCCTGGTTTTGACCTCTTCCTAACTTAACTAGACTGACCCTTGTATGATGGAAATACAAGGTCTGATACCTGGTCATGTACTCAAAACCTTTCCAACTCAGTAGGATCTAAAATGGTTTGGGCTCCATGGGCAGAGTGTTTGAGAAACCAAGGTCACCTCCTTGCTCTGGAGAGATACCAGAGTAAGAACCTTTCAAGTAGCATAGAGACAGCCAACAGAAGAGACCTAACCTTTGAAAGGAGCTGCCTTGCTGTAATCCATAAATTCTTGAAAACAAAAACATGTTTTCAATTTTAAATTTAACCTTTGAACAAGGGGGAAAAAGCATGAAGATGCCTTCAAGCTTTTGTCTGATCTAAGACCTTACAGGAAACATAAATGGTACACGCATTAAAAAATGGTGGCTAGAAACATGAAGAGGTAAATAGGAAAGAGAAATCATAAGGGACTTACTAAGATTGAACTGTTTACATTCCTACATGGAAAGATGCTATTTGTAAGTCATAAGACCTTTGTCAGTATTAGGGTAGTTGGAGGAGAAAAAATTATATGGATAGACAGATAGATGGAGGGCACAGGGTGAGTTGAAGATGAAGGGGTGATATCTGGAGAATAAAATAAAGGGGTGAGAGAGGATTATACTGGGAGGAGAAAGGGAGAGGTAGAATGGGGTAAATTATCTCACATAAAACAGACAAGAAAAGGCTTCTACAGTGGAGGGGAAATGGCGGAAGGTGAGAGGGAATGAGTGAATCTTATTCTCATTGGATTTGGCTTAAGGAGAGAATACCATACACACTCAATTGGGTATGGAAATCTATCTTACCCTATAGGAAAATAGGGGGAAAGGGGATAAGAGAGGCAAGAGAGGCAGGGATGATAAATAGATTGGGGGAGGGGGTAATCAGAAGAAAACACTTCTGAGGAAGGACAGGGTCAAAAAAAAACTAGAATAAATGGGGGGGAATAGGATGAAGGGAAATATAGTCAGTTTTCTACAACATGACTATAATGGAAGTGTTTTGCGTAACTACACCTGTATAACCTTATCAAGTTGTTTGCCTTCTCAATGAGTGTGGGTGGGGAGGGAGAAAGGGAGAAAATTTGGAACCCAAAGTTTTAAAAACTAATGTTAAAAATTGTTTTCACATGCAACTGGGAAATAAAATATACAGGCAATGGGGTATAGAAGTCTATCCTGCCCTACAGGAAAATAGAAGGGGAAGGGGATAAGAGAAGGGGGGGTGGGAATAGAAGGGAAGGCAGATTAGAGGAAGGGGTTTTCAGAATGCATGTCATCTTGGGGGGTGGGGGGGAAGGACAAAATAAGGAGAAAATTTGGAACTCAAAATCTTGTGGAAGTGAATGTTGAAAACTAAAAATAAATAATGTAGATTTTAAAAAGACAATGAAGAAGAGAATGGGAAGGTTAAAAATAAATAAATAAATAAATGGTACCTAACACCCCCATGGGCTCAGTGTATGTTAAAGCCATTGCATTTGGAAAATGTTGTGGGTTTTGTTGTTGTTGTTGTTGGGTTTTTCTTTAGGCTTTGGCTGTATTATCCCAAACAAAACAGAAAACAGTTTCTGAAAATGGCTGGTTTCTTTTGAGCCAAATGCCCACAGCAGATTTTTCAGCAAATTCAACTTGTGCCAACCACATAATAAGAACTTAGTAAATGCTTATTGGGGGTAGTTAGATCAAGTGGTGGGTAGAAAAAAAAACTCATCTTCCCAACTTCAAATCTGTCCTCGGACATTTATTAGCTGTGTGACCCTGTGTAAGTCACTTAACCCTGTTTGCCTTAGTTCTTCCTCTGTAAAATGAGCTGGAGAAGGAAATGGGAAACCTCTCCAGGATCTCTGCCAAGAAAACCTCAGGTGGTGTCACACAAAGAGTTGGAAACAACTGAATAACAACAACAAAATGTTTATTGACCAACTGTTGTTGACTATTTCCACATGAGGATGACTCCCTCAGGTGTTGGGATGGATTTCAAGTCAAACTCTGATGTTGAGGTTGAAAAATGTCTTCTAAAGCATTTAAAGGGGAAAAAAAGGTTGATGGTTTGAATTTGGCCCTGCTATGTGGAAGGAGATGGATTCATTGGATCCATAATATGGATGTCAGCTTGGAAGGAGGTCTCTTGCGAAGGTGCCCCAGGGATTTGTGCTTGGGTCTGTGCTCCTTAATATTTTTATCAATGAATTGGATAAAAGACAGAGATGATTTGCTTGTCAAATTTGACATAAAGGATTAGCTAGCACATTAGATGATAGAGGAAGAATCCCCAAAGATTCTACCAAGCTGGAATAATGGTACCAATCTAGTCTGATGATACTTAACAGAGACAGATGCAAGATCTTACATTTGAGTTCAATAAAATTGATGCAGTTTAGAGGTTCAGGGGTGCTGGGACCCCAAAATCACAACAAGTGGGTCCTGTCCAAAAGAATTCAACCCAAGCCTTCTTTTACCCAAAGACAAGGTTTATTTGAACAATGTCATATTGGGCAGACTCTTAAGGAGCCTGAACATGGGTAAGCAGTGGCTAGATTATAAGAATCTGACCAGTGGCTAGATTTTAAGAATCCAAGCAGTGGCTAGATTTTAGGAATCTGGCCGAGAATCTAAGCATCCTAATGGAGACAAGATGGACCATATATACAGAAAGCCTGTGGGAGAGATCTAGAAGTGGCCAAGTAGTCCATGAGGTAATGAAATTACCAAGGGTGGGAAGTGTCCTGAGGCTATAGGGAGGCAAGACAATGGAGGGGGGATTCGGTGTAGCTACAATGAAAGGCTAGTTGATGGGATTATAGCCTTAGGCACCGCCAGAGACTTGGCCATGTGGGAAAGTCCAGGATTTTTCCTTTCTGGGGTCTAGAACCTATCCTCATCAAAATCAGCTAGATTGCAGCTGATCTGAAAAAAGATATGGGAGTTTCAATGATCTACAAGGCAACCGAAAGTTCTAATTCAACCTTAGGCCGCATCAAGAGAAGCATAGCACCAAGGTTTAGGAAGGTGACAGTACACCTCTGATCTGCCCTGGTCATGCAACAACTAGAGCACCATATCCAGTTCTAGGAAACATACTGTAGGAAGGACATTGATAAGCTGGTGAGTTAATGAGCATTTATGTGGTAGGCAGGGGCCTAAGCCTTGAGGATACAAATCAATCAATCAATCAACATTTATTAAGTGCCTCCTCTCTGCTAAGAGCTGGGAATACAAAAAAAGACAAAAATTAGTCCCTGCCCTCAAGGAGCTTACAATCATGGGGGGGAGGGGACATGCAAACAAAGAAAAAGGTACAAACGGAAAAAAAAAGGTGCAAAGAAAGCTATATAGAGGATAAATAGGAAATAATTAATGGAGGGAAGGCACTACAATTAAGACAGATAATGGAAGGCTTTCTGTAGACTGTGGGATTATATTTGGAACATAAAGGAAGCCAGGGGAAGGAAAGTATTTCATGAATAGGGGACTGGCTAGAGAAAATGTGTGGAGCCAAGAGATGGGTGAGTTGTTCATGGAACAGCCAGGAGGCCAGTTTCACTGGGTCCAAGAGTAAGTGACTGGGAGGAAGGTGTAAGAAGACTGGAAAAGTAAGAGGGGGCTAGGTTCCAAAGAACTTTGAATGCCAAACAGAGCATTCTGTATTTGCTCCTGCAAGTAATAGGCAGCTGCTGGAATTTATTGAGTAGAGGGGTAATATGACTGGACCCGAGTTTCAGGGAAATCACTCTAGTGGCTGAGTGGAGGATGGATTGGAGTGGAGAGAGATTTGAAGCAGACAGACCCACCACCAGGCAATCCAGACATGAGGTAATAAGGGCCTGCACCACAGTGGTGGCCATGTCAGAGGAGAGAAGGAGACATATTCAAGAGATGTTGCAAAGGTAAAATTGACAGACCTTGGCAACAGCTTGGATATAGAAGGTGAGAGATAGTGAAGAATAAGCCTGAGGATGGTGTTGCCCTCCATGGGAATAGGGAAGGTAGGAGGTAAAAGACAATCCTGCTTTCTAAAAACTCACAATCTACTGGGTGAGACGACATACAAACACTTATGTACAAGCAATATATATATGTATACATACACACAAACACACACACACACACACACACAGAGGGAGATAATGAACAGAGGGAAGAACCTAGAATTAAGAGGGATTGGGAAAGGCTTCTTGTAGAAGATGGGGTTTTAGCTGGGACTTGAAGGAAGACAAGGAAGGTGAAAGATGAGGAGGGAGAGCATTCCACACTTGGGGGAGAGCCAGAGTGTCCAGAGAAGAGCAATCCCTATGATGTGGAGCCTTGAAATTACCCCAAAGAAGGGACAGCTAGGTGGCGCAATGGATAGAGCACTGGCCCTGGATTCAGGAGGGCCTGAGTTCAAATCTGACCTCAGACCAAACACTTGACACTGCGTGACCCTGGGCAAGTCACTTAACCCCAATTGCCAAAAAAAAAAAAAAGAAAAGAAATTACCCCAAAGAAAAAGAGTAAACAAGAACATGAGAGCTGTCTTCAGGTATTTTAAGGGTTATCACATAAAAGGGGGTTAGATTTGCTCTGTTTGACTGCAAAAAGAAAAAGTAGATGTTGCAGAGAGACAAATTTAGGTTTGATGCCAAGACAAAGCTCCCAACCAGTAGCATTATCTCAAAGTAGACCAGGCTGTTCTAGGAGCATATTTTTCTATAACTAAAGAACCTTTAAGGGAAAGTTGAAGGCTGGCCACTTGAATGTTGCAGGGGAGATTCATGTTCACATACAGGTTGGACTAGATGACATCTGAAGACCCTTCTGATTCCAAAACTGTTTGATTCCCTGTTTCTGTGGTTTTGACAGGATTCTACCATGCAGGTGCACCCTGCAGATAATTGGGGCAGCTACTCTCCCCTTGCCCAGGAGAACACCTGATTTCACCTCACTTGACCCAATGGTAGCTGTCAACACCAATCAAAGATTCACATTATCGGAGATTTAGAGTTAGGAATAATCTAGTCCAAGTGTTCTTTTTTATTAGTAAGTTTTTATTGATATTTTCTGTTTCTTACATCATCATAGTTATTCCATCTTCATCCCAAAGAGCCATCCCATATGACAAATAGCAGTTCTTAGAGAACAAAAAAAAAAAGACAGCAGAACTGATCATTACATTGAAAAAGTCTGACAACAGGAGCAATTTGTAACATCTGTGGACCTCCCACATTCACAAACGGGTAGACTGGGTTCTCAGATTTCTACATTTGAGTTCTGCTTGGTCTCTATAATTTTGTTATATTTACTTTTGATTTGTGTATGTGGTTGTTCTTTGCATTGGCTCTGTTTACTTCTCTCTGCATCAGTTCATATAGATCTTTCCATCCTTCTCTGTATTCATCACATATTGTTTCTTATAGCACAGCAATATTCCATACCACAATTAGTTTATGTATTGATAGCCGTGTACTTCATTTCTAAGTCCACGTATGCTTAAACTATTTTGTGTCGTAGGCTTCTTTGGAAGTCTGCTGAAGCCTATGGGCTCTTTCTTAGAAAATAATGACTTAGGTGCATAAAATAAAATACATAGGATTACAAGTGAAACCAATCATATTTAAATATAAATATTTATGTCAAAATTATTTTTAAATATAAAAATATTTTTAAAACAGAGTTCCAAGGCCTCAGGTTTAGAACCCCTGATAAGCCCATCACCCTCATTTTAAAGTGAGGGCAACTTAGGTAATTTGTGAGAACCCCATATATAGTATATTATCAAATAAGAATTTAAACCCAGTTCTACTGACTTCAGATATAGTAATAACTGGATTTGGAAGAGAGATTCCAGTACCTGTAATAAGGTTGCTCTGTTTATTTTGGGGTGGTTTTAATGGTTTGGGTTGCTTTTCTATGTGTAGATGCTGAACTGATGAAATTGATTATTAAAGTTTTTCCCTTCCTGATTAAACTTCCCTTTATATTTTCTACCTACAGAAAATGTCAGTAAACATTTACAAGGGCTCATTCAGTCTTCCCATATAGAGGGTAGGAAAGAAGCCATACAATATCCAAGTAGGCACTCACAGGTGCGCGTGTGCGCGCGCGCGCGCGCGCGTGTGTGTGTGTGTGTGTGTGTGTGTGTGTGTGTGTGTGTGTGTATGTGTTTATTGCCTAGAGTCTGAATCACAGAAGGAAGGAACTGATCTGCATTAATGGGAGTTCCCCACACTAATGAAATCACAGGCCCGCCCCTATCCAGATCTCTCCTCTGTATAATTCTTCCTGATACTCTTAACAGAATCATAGACTTTCAGAGGCTCTATGGCTCAGTCTGTACCGGATCAAGTATTCCTTCTGCATTATCACTGAGAAGTGGTCCTCTGGCAGAATAGAAATTAAAAGAATCCAACAACTACCTCCTGAAAGAGATCCCCAAAGGAAAACTCCTAGGAATATTATAGCCAAATTCCAGAATTCCCAGGTCAAGGAGAAAATATTGTAGGTAGCCAGAAAGAAATAATTCAAGTATTGTGGAAACACAATCAGGATAACACAAGATTTAGCAGCTTCTACATTAAGGGAACATAGGGCATGGAATATTAATATTCTGGAGGGCAAAGGAGATAGGACTACAACCAAGAATCACCTACCTAGTAAAACTGAGTATAATCCTTCAGGGCAAAAAAATGGTCATTCAATGAAATAGGGGGCTTTCAAGCATTCCTGAGGAAAAGACCAGAGCTGAATATAAAATTTGACTTTCAAATACACGACTCAAGTGAAACATGGAAGAGGTAAACGGGAAGAGAAATCATAAGAGACTTATTAAGGTTGAACTGTTTACATTCCTGCATGGAAAGATGATATTTGTAGCTCATGAGTCCTTTGTCAGTATTAGAGTAGTGGGAGGGAAAAAAATTATATGGATGGATAGATAGATAGATAGATAGATAGATAGATAGATAGATAGATAGATAGATAGATAGATAGATAGATGGCACAGGGTGAGGTGAAGATGAAGGGGTGATATCTGGAAAATAAAATTAAGGGATGAGAGAGGATTATACTGGGAAAAGGAGAAAGGGAGAAGTAGAATGGGATAAATTATCTCACATGAAATAGACAAGAAAAGGCTTTTACAATGGAGGGGAAATGGGGGAAGGTGAGAGGGAATGAGTGAATCTTATTCTCATAGGATTTGGCTTAAGGAGGGAATAACATACATGGGGTATAGAAATTATCTTACCCTACAGGAAAATAAGGGGGGAAGGGGACAAGAGAGCAGGGAGTTGATAGAGGGAAGGGCAGATTGGGGGAGGGGATAATCAGAAGCAAACACTTCTGAGGAGGGACAGGGTCAAAAGAGAGAATAAAATAAATAGGGGGTAGGATAGCATGAAGGGAAATATACTTAGTTTTTCACAGCATGATTACTATGGAAGTGTTTTGCATGACTACACATGTATAACCTGTATTGATATGCTTGCCTTTTCAATGAGGGGGGGGTGAGGAGGGAGGGAGAAAATTTGTAACCCAAAGTTTTAAAAACACATGTTGAAAAATAAAAAATAAAAAGAAATTTAAAAAAAGAAGTGCTATCTGGTCTCCTAAAAACCTCCAGGGGAGGGGGGGAGAACCCACTTCCTCCTGAGGCAGTTCAATTCACCTTGGTACAGCTCTAATGGTTAGGACATTTCTCCTAATATCAAGCTGTAGTTTTCCTTTTTGTCTCCACTACCTTCTACTGTGCCTCAGTCCCCCAGGCATAAAGAGTGGCCTAGTGCTCTGAGAATTAAAGTAATTCACCTATAGTCACAGAGCCAGTATGGGTCAGAAGTGGGCTTGACCTCAGGTCTTGCTGGCTCCAAAGCCAGCCTTCTATCTACCACTGAGGGTTCCTCTTAGTGTGAAGGAGGCTCATACAAAACTTTGGGACCAGTTGAAAATTCCATGGACCTCAATCTGTCTGAAAACTATTTAGAAAACAGTGCTAAAATGAAGCTTTTGTTTTTCTATATACTGTTAGTATTTAGTAGATGGTCTAAGTGGCTTTTTACCAATGTCACTATTCACCTTGAGTAAAGTATTGTTGTATCCCATATTACTCTTGCAATTCAACACTTCTGCTAAAAGAATCACCAATTATCTGGAGGATAAAGGTGACACCAAACAAGAAAGATAATCCCATTCTAGAAACAAGGTTACTGTAACTGCCAAAAGAATATTAACTTACTCACTGCCTGTCCATCACATTACTCAATTCTGAAAAATAGCTCTCTCTTTCCAATACTCAAATCACAAATTTTCTAGCTATTTCCTAAGAGTCCATGATCCCATTGCAATGATTTACTCTGAATGAGTGAACGATTAGTAGTTTATTGTTGGCTCTTTGAGTTCATGTTATTTGAATCAGCCATTTACAATTGTGATCTCTTAGAGGTTGGGAGCTTCCATTTCTGTATCTTTTAACTTCATTTTGTTTGAAGCCCACTATCATGCTGTTACAGATTGGGCTTTTGAGTCTTTCTGATGTGGATAATTGCAAAAGTATGAGACTTCTATTAAGGGTAGCTATGTGGCACAGTGGATAGAGTGCTGAGCCTGGAATCAGGAAGAGCTGAGTTCAATCTGACACCAGACACCAGCTGTGTGATCCTGGTCAAGTCACTTAACCCTATTTGCCCGTTTTCTCATCTATCAAATGAGCCGGGGAAGGAAATGGCAAAGTACTTCAGTATCTTTGCCAAGAAAACCTCAAATGATGCCACAGATTGAAAGAACTGAACATACCTGCTTAGAATACAGTAGGCCTTTAATGAATACTTGTTGAATTGAACAGAATTGATACAACACTGACTTAAAATTAGGAAATCTGTGTTCAAATCTCACCTCAGATACTGATTAGCTACATAATAATGAGTTAAATAACCTCTTAATTATCCCTAACTAATCTCTTAGAGCCTCAATTTCTTTTTTATATTCATTTGTAAAATGGGCATCATAATTATTACACTACCTATCTCACAGGTTTGTTGTGAGGATCAAACAAGATGACATATATATATGGCACCTTTCAAACTTTAAATCAATCAATAAGCATTTGTTAAGTACTCAATTGGTAATCAGGATCCTGAGTTGGAATCCTGGATTTGACACAATGCTAGGTGTATGACTTTCCTTTCCTGTGCCTTAATAGCTTCATTTCTAAAAGGGGACTGATAAAACTTAGACAACCTATCTTATAGAGTTGTTATAAGGAAATCGCTTTATTAGGCTTGAAGTGTTATATAATTATGATTCATTAATATGATCACTCTTACTATTATCATTACCACCATCATTATTATAATTGTCAAGTCTATAGGGCCTCAAAAAGGTCATAGAGCTGAAGAGCAAATAGCAAAACATCCCACCGTAAGCTGATGCCATCCGCTATACAATCCTAGCATCTCCTCTCAGAAATCATGTGTTCCAGTGTTTGCACACACAGAAAGCCCTGTTTCCCTGACTCCCTACAGTCAGACTAAAAACAATCTTAGCATCCCTTGTGGACCAGCTGCTTGTTCAAGTGGGAGGTAACCAAACATTGACATGGCACCACACACACACACACACACACACACAGAGGCATTCCACTCCTTTTTTTTAGAAGTAAATTTTATCTTTGTCCAGGGATTAAAAAGTTGAAGTGAAAAGAAAGTGTTTTCAAGAAAAGAAAGAAAGTCACCTACCCCTAGCTATTTCAGCCCAGTCTCCTGCTGTGGCTGATGTCCCAACGCAACCTAACTGCTGCTAACCACAGAGTTGTAGTTAGGAAAAACTAATGAACCTTTGAACAGCACCCAGAGAAATCAATAGTCAGAAGAGTAAGTGACCTCCTTTTTGCCATCTAACTCCTGTTCTTTCTTCCTCAAGGAGGAAAGGAGAGAACACATCAATATCTGGAAACAAAGTGAACAAAAGAACCCATCAGAGCAAAGCCTGACAATCACTTTCATTGGTCTCTGAAAAGAAATATCAAGAGTTGTTCGAGACAGAATCTCCCCAAGACTGAAAATGCATGTCAGACAATGGAATAGAGAAATGAATATCTCCCACCTGAGAGCCTGTCTCTAAGCCTGTATTTAAGTGAGAAGAGAGGGAGGCAAGAAAATGAATAAGACAATGTCCAACATAATTATAGATTCTCATCAACCTCCAAGGAGATGAGAAAAAGTCAATAAGGGGTGCAGATTTCAGGAGGGACCCTACAAGCTGTGGTAAACAGTGAGAAAAATTTAACTAAGGAAAAGAGAGAAAGGTGCTCCTGGGTAAGTTCCTTGTTCATTCACCTGTTACATGCTGCAGAGGCCCAGAAGCTAAAAATCCCACCTAGAGTCATAAGCAAATGGATGAGATCATTTCCTCCTGTGTTTAAGTGAGCATTACACACAATTCCCATTAACTCTGGCATAAGGTTGTGTTTTCAGTTTGATGGCACTGCCAGCACCTGCCACTCAGTTAACCAGAGTCAGGGCTTCTTTTTGCCAATTGCCCTTATGTTCTGCTACTCTGTCCCATAATAGAAGCAACTACCCTAATTCATTCATTCATTCATTATTAAATGTGTACTGTATGCAAAGCATTAGAGGGGAAATAGAGAACCTTTATTTTCAGAAACGTACCTTTTAGACAGGACCTCAGGTTGAGTTTTTTTTTAATTGATGTCTAGTTTTTTTGACACTAAAATCCTTTCCCAATATAACCACTTTCCATCAAACACTCCCATTTGACAAAAACAGTCGAGCAAAAAAAAATCACACCTTATATCATATTCAACATTCAGCATCCATCTTTCCCTACCTTTCTATTCAAAGGAGGCAAATTAGGAACACAAAATTTAAGGAAGTAACATTTGCTGTTCAGTTGATTCAGCTGTGTCTGATTCTTATGGTCCATGGGCTTATCTCAGCAAAGATACTGGAGTGGTTCACCATTTCCTTCTCCAGTGGATTAAGTCAAACAGAGGTTAAGTGACTTGCCCAAGGCCACATAGCTAGTAAGTGTCTGAGGCTGAATTTGAACTCAGGAAGCCAACTCCTAGCCCAGCATTCTATTCCCTGAGCCACCTGCCTAAGGAAGCAACGTGGTATAATGAAAAAAAGGGTACTAGATTTAGAGTCAGAAAACCTGGACTTGAGTGTTGGTCCTTCTGCTTAATAACTGTGTGATCTTGGACAAATAACTTAACCTTGTCTATATGATTAAGGCATCAGAATAGATGCTCTCTAAATTCTATCATAACACATGAAATGATGAGAACAATTTCAAGACAACCTAAAGTCAAGTGCAGGATACTATGATAAAGATTGTGGAATTATTAAAGCCAATTTTCAAAATTGGCCTTTTTACAAATGGATGAACCCATCTGCAGATTGATAGATAGGACGATTGACACATAAGAGAAATTTGTCTGAGAGCTGCAAAACTAACAAAGTTAACTTTAAAATACTTTTACTGAGCTGGAAAATCATTGAGATAAAAAAAACTATTAATTTTTACAAATTTTTGTAGTCCTCTTGCCCCGTAGAACACAATCTATGTGGATTGATAAAACTCTAGGTAGGATGCAGCAAGCATTAATTTTCCTAGATTTTGTAGCAGTTTGAGGTTTTCTGCTATATGGTGGGATTTCACATTTCACCATGTTGCAATACGTTCTTCCTTCCAAACAACCCTTTTGGGACTGCAAATGAAAGTCTACTTCTCTCCTAACTACCCTATTTCAGATAATAAATAATTAAATCAATATAATTAAATAATTAAATGATGTAATAAAATAAATAAAATAAACTAATAAATAATTTGCTATTAATTATTTTTAATCAATCAGTACTAGAGAGTTACATGGATGGTTTGCTGAGTGGTAGGGCTTTTCATTTGCCTCTTTTGGAAATCTTTCAGAAGTTTTCATTGGTACCTTAATTTTATTGTAATGTAGATAATAGTGCTAATATCTAAGAATCTCAGGCCAAGGTATCTTTGAAGTTTTGATATCTGAAGTCCACAGCCAAACCAATGTCTTAATGTCTGTAGCCCAAGGTCAACCAACATAACACAAGGCCAGCCACTGTACTGGAGCCATAAAAATAAAAGAAATCAATCCATAAACACTTCTGCTTAGTTGAAAAGTGAAGAAGAAGAAAGAAGAAGAAGGAAGAAGAAGAAGAAGAAGAAGAAGAAGAAGAAGAAGAAGAAGAAGAAGTAGAAGAAGTAGAAGTAGTAGTAGAAGAAGAAGAAGAAGAAGAAGAAGAAGAAGAAGAAGAAGAAGAAGAAGAAGAAGAAGAAGAAGACTGTTTTTATAAAATTACTTTTTGGACTATATTTATTTTCTTAATCCTAAAGTAATTTTAAAAATTCACTATTTTTAACTAAAAGAAGTGTTAGAATTAATTTCATGGCTTCTTAATACCTATATCCTGACTTTTTTTGCATTTAGATTTCATCCACCAATTTTCAGATGAGTTTCCTTCTACAAATGCATCTTAAATAACCTCAAAGACTAAGAGAATTCAAAGTAAGAAAATGTCTTTGATGGTTCTCGTACATTTTAGCTGGTAAGTAAATAAAGACCCTACTTCATCATTGCTAGTAGTAGATTCCTAAAGGAACCTTGCGGGGTGAGAGAAAGGCGACAAAGCAGTCCCTCCTTCCTTCCCCCTATGATGAGCTAGGGTTGGGATTGGGGAGACTAATGAAGATGGTTCTCACTAGAATAAAAGAGATATCTGCTCTTCAGTAAAGCTCATTCAACATTGATTCAGTAAATATTTATCAAGCACTGTCTATATTCAGCAAATGGAGATAAAGAGGTGGTCTCGGAGCCAGGAAGACCTGCATTTAAGTTCCCACCTCTGATACCTATTAGCTGCAAATAACCACAGGCAAATCACTTAAGGTCAGTATTATCAACAACTCACTCTGACCTGCAGAGAAGGTGCTGACCTACATACAAATGTTTCCTCACCTGAGAATTCCCTGTAGCAATGAATGCATAGATCCAATCCTTATTCCTTGTGCATATGTAAGATTCTTTTTTTTTTTTTAGTGAAGAAATCGGGATTACACAGAGTCACACAGCTTCTAAGTGTCAAGTGTCTGAGGTCAGATTTGAACTCAGGTCCTCTTGACTCCAAGGCCAGAGCTCTCTATCCACAGTGCCATCTAGCTGCCCCCATATGTAAGATTCTTAAACTGCCCAATGTGTGCCCTCTCCCACACAGGTCCCTACCCATCCATTAACGTAAGCAATGTACATCTGAAACACAGACCCAAAAGATCTGATAGACTCTAAGATCCTTTCTATCATTACATCAATGATTCTATGATCCCAAGTGAGCTTGGCTGCTCACCACTAAGACAAATTTTATTATTCAAATATTATATTCATAGGATATTAAAGATTTGAAGAAAGAGGGAACTTAGAAGTAATCAGTCCAAACCCTTCATTTTACAGCCAAGGAAACTGAGTCTCAAAGAAGCTAGGTGCCTTGTCCAGGGTCACACACATACATACGCACAGTTAAGTGGCAGAGGTTAGATCTGAATACAACCCTTCTGGACTCCAAGATCAGAGCTCCATGGGGAAATGGACTAGCAACCAGGTCACAGCTCTACTCCTTTGTACACCACAATGCCAATACAAGGAAAGGAGACCCATGACAAATCACGGAGCACCAAGAACCTCAATCTTCCACACTTACTCGCTATCCTTTTTACCTATCAGATCACTCTGGAGATGAATATTGCAAAGGCTTCAATCTCTTTACCTAACCACTGCCCCTTTCCTCTTTTAGGACATACTATAAGCACAAATTAAGTGCAATCACTGTCTCTTTCAATTCTTACTTGAACATGTATCCTATTTCTTTTTTGTTTGTTTTCCAATTAATAAGTATTTTTTCTCTTCCTCTTACACCTCCCTTCTCCCTAAAAACAAAAACAAATAAGCCTTGTAACGAATATGCATAGTCAAGCAAAACAAATTTCCATATTGGTCAGGTCCAAAAATATGTCTCATTCTGCTTGAGTCTGTCACTTGTCAGGTCAGATAGTATGGTTCTTCATGATCCTTTGGAATCATGGTTGATCACCGCATTGACTGGAGTTCCTAAGTCTTTCAAAATCATTTGTCTTTATGGTATCATCATTACATGGTTCTGCTCATTTCATTCTGTATCAGCTCATACAAGTCTTCACAGGTTTCTTTGAAACTATCCCTTTTATCATTATTTATGGCACAATACCATTCCATTACATTCCTATACCATAATTTGTTCAGCCATTCCCCAAATTATGGGCACTCCTGCCCCTTAGTTCCTTTCCTTGATCTCCTTTGGGCCATAGACCTAGCAATGTTATCTCTGGATCAAAAGATATGTGCAATTTAGTGACTTCTTGGGAACAACTCCAAATTACCCTCCAGAATGGCTGGACCAATTCACAGCTCCAACAGTGCATTAATGTGCCTGCCCAAATACAGTATTTCCTGCCTGCCCCTCCCCTCAAAGTTGGCTGGCCTCTGATTCCATAGGAATACAAATACCAGGGCACTACCTATTTCACAGTACTTCTAAATACTCCCTTCACAGAATTATGATCTCTTGCCTCCTTTTGCTGTTGCTCTCACAATAGGAAGAAATAGGGAGAAAATCCTCCACAGCCACAAGGAAACACCTGCATTTGTCTTTCCCTCTCAGTCCTACAGTGTCCTAAGGTCCTAATATAGGTGCTTTTGTTATTGTTCAGTCATTTTCAGTCATGTCCCACTCTTCATGACCCCAGTTGGGGTTTTCTTGGCAAAAATACTGGAGTGATTTGCAATTTTCTTCTCCAGCTCACTTTACAGATGAGGAAATTGAGGCAAACAGGGTTAAGTAACCTGCCCAAGGTCACACAGCTAGTAAGTGTCTGAGGCCAGATTTGAACTCAAGAAGATGAGTCTTCCTGACTCCAGGCCCAGCATGCTATGCACTATGGCGCCACCTAGCTGCCTTAAAGGGGATTCAAAGACGAATAAAACACAGTCCCTGCTAACAAGAAGCTTACAGTCTAGTAGAAGATATAGATATACCTGTATCAATTTATCTATCTTTATCTATATATATTTATATATACATACACACATTATATACATTGTATACATCTATTTTTATAGCATTTTAAGGCTTTCAAAAGCTTTTCTTCACAACAACCTTGTGAGGTAAATAGTTTTTAACTATTATTATCCCTGTTTTTACAAACAAGGAAACTGAAGCTCAGAACGGTGAAGAGACTTTCCCAGTCACTCAGTTAATATGTATCCAAGGCAAGTGTCATAAAGTTCTATAGGAGTCAAGAAGCCTCTGGCTTCCAACACCCCTCCTTCCCATCTCCCTCCTAGCTAGTCTCCTTTGAAATTTCTCTGATCCAAGTCCCCAGCAAGCTTATATTCAACAAAATTCAGTGGTATTTTCTCAGTTTTCATCCTCCTAGACCTTTCCACAACATCTGATACTGTTAACTGTTCTCTTGTATTGGATTCTCCCATCTCCTTTTACTGCCACAACATTATACTGTTCTGGTTCTCTTCTCCAATGACTTTAACAGGAGGACAGTGCAGAAGGAAACTGAGGGTGCAGGTCCAGTTGCCCTGGGAAACTTCCTGAGGATTTTTTTTTTTAGCAATAGCCGTGATCTGTTAGCATATTTAAGCCGCAGGGAGCAATAAGCATTAATCATGTTAGATCCTCTGATCTAGGTACCAGCTGTATGATTCCACTGTTGCTGCAGAGTGAAACAGTTGTTTGGGAGGCAAGGAGAATCCCTAAAATGGGGATGCAATGGATTAGCAGCTGTCCAGTCACCCTGGGGACAACATCCTCAAAATCCCATCACCACAGTGCCTTTCCCCAATGACCTATCTTTCCCCATGCCATTGGGGAAAAGGGTTGGACATTCTAGAAGACAGGCCACTCCCTCCCTGAAACTATACCCATTGTTGGTAATTATCCCTTTCTCTTCCTAAATCTTCCCTTTTCCTTCCCTCTCTTCTGGATGGAAGTGGGGAGAGAAATGTTGGAAGCCAGAGCCTTCTTGATTCCTACAGAATTTTGTGAGACTTATCTTTACTCTCTTATACTGTAGTTAAGGCTTTGAAACATATTAACTGTGTAACTTTGGGAAAAGTCCCTTCACCTTTCTAAGCCTCAGTTTCCTTGTTTGTAAAATAAGGATAATAACTCTTAAAAACTACCTACCTCACAGGGTTCCCAAACATTGCTCAATTGTCAGCCTTAGAAATTTCTCATTATGGCTCTGCTCTAGTCTTTTTTCCCTCCACACTTATGCTGTATTTGTCTACCTGACCCAGAGTTTTAAATGTATCACTCCCTCCTCCAAAATCTTCAGACTCTCTCCTCATATAAACCGTATGCTTTTAGTCCAATGAATGTATTCTCTGTTGCTTGAGTAACTTTTAAATCTATACCTCTCATATATGTACCTTTACTCATTCTGATCCCTGTACCTGGAATACCTTCTCCTTCTCACTGTTGAAATCATCTTGTGAAAGTCAGTTAAAAGTGTCTAGTCTGCTCAGCTTAGCCCCCATGGTACCTTGGTTTGGGCCTCCTATGGCACTTATCACATTTACCTTATGTTGTAGCTATTTGTGTCCATGCTTGATTTGATCCTTGAAGCTACATATTTGATCCTATAAGCTCCTTGAAGAGAATGACTGCCTTCTTCAATTTGCATCCTCCAGATTCATATAGCACATTGCCTTTTATATGTTATTCCATACATATTTGTCAAATGAATGAACCAAAATAGAGTAGGCATAGTCTCAGGAAAAGTTTCATGGAGATTATCCAGAAAAGTATCCAGAGACACAGAATCAGGCTCACACAAATATATGTTCAGAATGCACTGGGCTGCAACTGGTTACAAATAGGTGTACTATCTCACATCATGTTATTCATATTGGATTTTTTGAAATGTGTGTGTATATATATATATATATATATATATATATATATATATATATTATATATATATATATATATTATATATATATATATATATTAGCTGTGCCTATCTTGAACAGGGTGAAGTACTAGTAGGGACACTCAGAAGGGAACAAGGATAACAGTGGCTTTTACATGGCACATTATAGTTAAAGATTCTCACAAGAGCCCCATGAATTGGGCAGCTTAGCACTTGTCACCCTTTGACACATGAAAAAACAGAGGCCTAGAGAAATCAAGCGACTTTACCAAGGTTATACAGTGGAGGCTGGATTAAAAGTGGATGTTCTAACTCTAAGTCCAAGGTTCCTTCTCAGTACACTCTGATGCCCAAAGAGAGATGTTAAAGAGACGTTAAAACTCCAGTAGTCTGCCCCCTTTCCTGTTTGTGGATCAAAAATAACAATTACTAGACTGCACAAGATTGGGGGTGGGAAGTGTCCTATTCAGCCTTGTCAATGAAATAACAAAGCTCAATCAGGGAATTCTTCTTTTCACTGACTTAATTCACCCACCCCTGATAAACACAGCTGAACCACAGCTGTGTGAGGGGGAGGGGGCCAGAAAAGCAATGGAAGATGTGGTGCTAAAGCAGAGCTTGATTTTAAAAAAAAAAGTCTTAGAAAAAAATCAGAGGAAATCATTGTTTTCATGAATTGCTGAAAAAGCCATTTATCATCATTTCTGACTCTGGAAAATGGCTCTGTAGGAAAAAAAAATCTCCATATAGCCACCTAAAAATGTGTTCCTTCTGTGAAAAGGGCTAAATTCCTCTGCAAAATGAATTATGTCTGAGAAACATTTATGAAAATCCTTGTCCTCCCTCAGGAAATGGAATTCAGACACCATTGTTGGTTAAAGAAAAAATCACCAAGGTACACAATAGGAAAATTAAAAAAAAAAACCACAACAGTATTTATATGTAACAACAGAATAACACTGGCCCGAGGAGAATGAACATACCACCTCCCGCTTACAGCACCCAAATGATGGGCTTATGCAGACTAGGTTCAGTCCTGGGGGGAGCTTGACATCTAAAGAGAAAGATCAGACTTCTTTATTAGGCCTTTTCTAGCTCCTTATGTCCCCACTCAAGAGCCCCAGGGAAAATCACTTAAAGCTTAGGTTTGACCTGTGTCTAAAGTCTCCCCAAAAGAGGGTTAAAAAGGTAACAATGTAGATCAGGTATAGGACATATTTATTTCCTCCTCACAAAAGAGACATTTTAAAAAGTGAAGGACTCATCAACAGGACCTTGAGAAAGACTTAAAATGAGATACAATAACCTATAACTCCTATTATGCTCTTCCAGGAGATCAATATTTAAAACATGAGACATTTTATAGGAGGGGTGAATAGCTATTTCAGTTTCGTCTCAGCTCCGCACTATTCAAAGAAATCTTGAAAAGTCCTTATCTCCCGGCAAGCCAGGACAGGGCTTAGACTCATCTTCTTACAAAGTGATTATATTCAAGTAGCACAGAATTATAGAAAACTCCTATTGCTGGACGGTTCTGACAGTTATCAAGAGTCCCTGACATTTTGAAATCCCAAGGTTGTTTCCAAAGGTGGAAATGTTCGTCTCAAGAACCCTGCAGCTTCACCTATGCTCAGGGAAAGAAGTCAAAGCAGAAGAGGCAACCAGGACCTTACAATCCGTTCTCAGGGTTACTTAGCCAGCACTTGTACTACATACTATGTGGGAGCAGTCAACATGGCAGTTGGAGGGAGGGGTGGCATCCTTCTTCCCTAACTCCCACCTCCAGGAAGTTCCAGAATGAGTTCCAAGCTACACATTCAGGAGAGAAAACGAAAAGGGAGTGAGAATGGAACTTGTCTTGCTTTAAAAACCTACAAAGTGAGTGGGTCTTCATGGATATTCAGTGACTGATCCTTTTTGAGGCAGCCTTTTTACCATACTGTCATCATGAGGACCAAGGGATAGCTGTGTCATCACAAAATCCTTCAAGTCTGAGCATATGTATAATCTAAGTTTGTTAGGGGAATTCAGTGCATACCCAAATATGGGTGTATTCTACCTGCCCTCAGTAAATCAGCTATGGTACACATGGCACATTAGTCTATATCCTAATTGTGGAAAGTTCTCTGGAGACCAAAAGAAGCTTAATCACTGTCCTTTCAAGTGCCTTCCCCTAGAAGAAGCCTTATAACAAAAAGTCTCAACAAAGTGTGCCTTGTATAGTTCTTAATGACCTCCTAAATTCAAAACTTAGCATTGTTCTTAGACAATTCAAAAATGAACAGTCTTTTTGTGATGGTCCAGAATTGCCACAGTTGGCAGGTCTTTAGGTTTCAATCATTCTCCAATATAGAGTTAAGCAAATACAACAAATAAATGACATTTTATAAAGTTTATCATAAGTTACTGCCTACCTAGCACTTATAAAAGTCTATCCCAACCCAACAATTGGGGGTGGGGGGATTTTAAATTGAAGTAAATAAACAATTAACAAAATTTTAAAATAAGAGAGATAACCTTCCCCTCAGGAAAAAAAAAATTATAATCCCAAATAAATTCCCAGAACACATAGAAATCTCCTCAAAAGGATTAAGGACCTAGGGCCAACTGAATGTTGTCTTTTTACTTTCAAGTGAGAAACCAAACTGTCCTGAGTGAAAACACCTCCACGGGTTCTTGCAACATAGAGAAACCCATGGATTCTCCCCCAACAAATCCCCTGCCAATATACAGTACAATCCAGATGAAACTCTGGACAAAATCCCTTCAGCTTTCCCTAACAATCCCTGGGGCCCACCCAGGAGAGATCTGAATTCATCTAGCACTAGAACAAGCAAGCAAACAAGCTAAATTCAGCCCCAAACATGTGTGGGACTCTCAAAAAGGGATTAAGCTCTCTAGGTTGATTGGGAATTAGCAGTAGTTCCCAGATGAACCCCTACTAACCAAGGCACAGGGGCATTCTCTCCCATAAAGGTATCAGCATCCTAAAGAACTTCATCACTGAGCACGTGTCCTCAGAAGTGACCAAGGTAGCTCAGCTCCAAGAAGAGTCCATCAGGTATGCCCTACAAAAATATTATGCAAGAGGTAATAGGATTTTAGAGCACATTATATATGATAAATGAGGGTTCTATTTGGGCAGGAAGATTCTTTCATACTTAGATGAACTCTTAATTCTAGGAAATTCCAAAGTGTTTCACAGGCATTTCATTCATCAATCAAGTCATAAGGAGAGATGACAAAGTCCTTGTTCCAGAAAACAGTGGGGATATAAGATTTCCCTGTATAAGCTGGGGCATGCCTGCTATTCATTGATCCTGGGATATTTCATGAAGCCTTTCCTGGGGCTCTCCCTACTCTATCATATGTTCTCGACTAGCTATGTGATGCACCCCCTCTACTACTCAAGTACTCCTGTGGGAACATTAGGATTCCTAGTATGTAAAGATTGTTGTCCTTAACAGATATAACCCAAGTGACAGGGCCATCACCCCATCATGAGCTAGATACTGATCTGAGAACATAACTCTTCAGTCTCACTCGGGGTTTGTCTACATACAAAAACCAGTCTAATCAATCCTTTCTCTCAACACACAACACACATCCACTATTTTAATAATAAAATTATAAGATATAATGCAATAATAACAGGCATTTTTCTGGCACTTTAAGGCTTTCAAGTCATTTATATATGCTATATCACTACAAATTTATATCGCTAAATGCTTGCAACAATAAAACAGAGAAAGAGCAAATCAATGAATGTGGCATGCAACTTAAGAAAAAAAACAGAAAACCAACAAATTATAAAGTCCCAATTAAATGTCAAAATAGAAATCCTGGAAACCAAAAAATTAATAAAATTAAAAGTAGAAAAACAAACATTGAATTAATAAATAAAACTAGAAGCTTTTAAAAAATAAAATAGATAAGCTATTAGCTGATTTGTTTAAAAAAAAAAAAAGAAAAAGAAAACCAAATGTCCAGTTTCAAAATTTTGAAAAGTGAATTCATAACTAATGAAAAAGAAATAAAATAATTATTAGGATCTGTTTCACCCAATTATATGCCAATATCCTAACAACTCTATAAAGTAAATAACAGTATTAATATCCTCTTTTTATAGAGGAGGCATCTATACTTGAAAGAGGTTAAGGGAATTGCCCACAACTATATCTCTAGTAAGTGTCAGAGATGGAATTTGAACCCAGGCCTTTCTGACCCCAAGTCTAGCTCTATCCACCAGGCCCTGATGCCTCTCTAGCCAGGTGAGTCTGGTCCTATCTGTTCCCTGAACTTCATACTCATTGCTGTCTCCAAACCTTTGCTCCTATTGTTCTTTCCACCAGAGAAAGTACTTCCCACTTTTCTCTGCTCTATCCAAACTAGACTAATGCTTCAAGGTTCAGCTTTGGATGGGCTTACCATCTGTGTGACACTTTCTCATACTTAATCCCATACCAGCAACCATATGTATAGGACTTACATATATCTCAAACTGACAAAGGCCACTGAGAAACATCAACAGTTATCCCTTCCACTTTGCTGGGGTTAGGAGTGCTGCACCCTTGCTTCTGGAAAATCTGTGTAAAATTTTTTGGCCCTCCCTTTGTTCTATGAAAGAAGTCTGAATTTTTCTTTTTCTTTTATGGGGGGTTTACAGTACCTCATTGTAAAATTTGGGTTAATTATTTGGTCATAGGCTCTGTGTTGTCTATTGGCCTTTGTCTTCTGTGGCCCCCTCAAAACTCTCAAAAAATTCCCACTTAATTTCTTGCACCAACCCACTATATATCCAAACTGTGGTGGGGAAAATCTCAGTGTGGAAGGGATAACTGTACTTATCTACATATGTCATGCCTGTGAATGGCCACCCAGGAATGGCTGCCCCAGGCAAATGGCCACAAACACCTTCCTTTTCCCTTCTAGCTACCACTGCTTCTCTCATCTTCTTCCTTCCTTTCTCCCTTGACTCCACAGAAGTAGCTCAGGACAACCTCTTTCCCTGGAATACCACCAACCTTGATCTCCATACCTCATCCCAGAACCAGTCCAAGAAAAGGCCTATGGTCCAATCCAGAACTGGTGGCATTAAGAAGGAAAGGAAGTTAAGGTTGGGGAAGGCTACACCCCTATCATCTCTCCTCCTCCTATACTACGCTACTTCCCCAGGACCTGGACTAGAAGGCAGCATCCCCAGCTCCTGTTCTATTTCTTCATCAGCTGTGGCTCAGTCCCCACTGTCCAGAGGCTTCATCTCTCACTGATATTGATGTTGGATGAAATATCCCAGAGACTCACTAATTTCCTCTGAAATGTAGATAAATCTTACTTAATCTTTGTGTCCCCAAGCCACACCATCAACATCTATATGTACCGTTGTCCTTCCCTGCAAGGTCCAAATGGAAAAAAGAGGAGTGGTCATAGCAGAGAGCTTTTTATATCCCATTTGCTATAGCTACTAGAAACAAAAAGCCTTACACCAGCATTTCCTAAAATGTAACATAAATAGGATCTATGAGAAAATGGCTATGCCAGCAATATTATCCCCAGTAGTATAGCCCTAGATGTATACTCAAGAGACCTGGGTTTGAATTCTGGCTCTGATATTTATTAGCTATATGACCATGGACAAGTCACTTAATCCAGGACTATAACTTCATAATTTATAAAATGATGATAATAAAGTTCTACTTACCCCCGAATTGTAAACCTTAAAGTGTTGTAGGTGATCAAATATGACATAAAACTGTGTAAAAAAGTACTGATTAACCTGGAAAGACCTGTATGGTCTGATGCTGAGTGAAGTGAGCAGAATCAGGAGAATGTTGTACACAGTAACAGCCACATTGTGCAATGGCTAATATTGATAGACTTAACCCTTCTCAACAATACAAGGATCTAAGACATCTCCAAGGCCTCATGATGGAAAATGCTATCCACATCCAAAGAAAGAACTATGGAGTTTGAATGCAGATCGAAGCATACTATTTGCTATTTTTTTTTCTTCTGTTGTGTTTTGTTTCCTCTTTCTGGTGGTTCCTCCTATTGGTTCTAATTCTTACTTACAACGTCTCTAATATGAAAATGTATTTAATAGAAATGTATATGTATAGCCTATATCAGATTGCAAGCTGTCTTGGGGAGGGAGGTGGGGAGGGAGGGGAAGAAAAAATTCAAAACTCAAAAGCTTATGGAAGTGGTTGTTGATAAATCAAAATAAACAAATTTTAAAAAGGTTCTTTCTAGAGACAGTTTCTGGGTAATTTAATCATTTTATTAATAAAGCCATCAAATTATTAACAAAAAAAATAAAATAAAAAGTATTGATTATATGCAACAATTTTCTTTTGTATAAAAAGGCTCTTGATTTCCTCTATGTTGACTTACACAATGGATTTATGATTTTTTTTTTTGCTAGGCAATGGGGTTAAGTGAGTTGCCCAGGGACTGGATTTGAACTCAGGTCATCCTGAATTCAGGACCAGTGCTCTATCCACTGCGATACCTAGCTGCCCCACCTTGGATTTATGATTTTTTAAGCAATACGAGCGTGGTGACTCCCTGTCACAGAATTACAGAGGCCATCTAGGCCAACCCATAACCAAGAGGAATCCCCAGCCTAACATACCACTAACATGGAATGACAAGTGGTTATTCTGCCTCTGTCTGAAGACTTCCAGTGAAGGGCATCCTTCCTCACCACCTCCCAAGGCAGCCCCTTCTCTTTTTGGAAAGTTCAACAGTAATTATTAGGGAGATTTTCCTGATATCAGACTTATATTTGCCTGTTTGTAACATCTAGCTGCTCCTACTTCTGCCCTCTGGGGCCACTTTGAAAAGGGAGCTTAGAAACTGATTCAACTCTTTTATTTTGTAGATGAAGAAACTGAGGCCCAGAGAGGTTGTGACCTGTTCAAGAAGACATAGATATAAGGAGAAGAGATGAGATTCAAACCTAAGTCATTTGCCTCCATATCCAGGCTCCTTTTACCAATCAATCACTTCATCAAAGAGAATCTATTAAGTGACGACTGCGTGCCTGGCGGCTAAGTGGCACAGTGAATAGACCAGTGGGCCTGGAGTCAGGAAGAACGGAGTTCAAATGCAGCCTCAGACACTTAGTAGCTGTGTGACTCTGGACAAGCCACTTAACCCAGTTTGCCTCAGTTTCCTCAACTATAAAATGAGTTGGAGAAGGAAATGTATCTTTGCCAAGAAAACCACAAAAAGGGTCACAAAGAGTTGGATATGACTGAAATGACTGAATGACTATGTGCCAGGCTCTGCCCTAGGTACTGAGGATACAGTTACAAATTTGAGTCAGTGCCTTCACTCACAGAGTATACTTTCTCCTGGGAGAATACAAAATGTCAAGAGATAAGCAAATAAAGGATAAGTAAATATACATATATTGCAAAGTGATGGGGGGGGAGATACTAACAACTGGGGGAATTAGGAAAGGCCTCTAGAAGGTGGCAATAATTGAGCTGAGATTTTTAAGTAGAGACTGGATCATCACTTATTGGAGATGTTGAAGAGGAAATTCCTGGTCAGATTGTACTAATTGAGTAATAAAGGTCTTTGCTGCTTTCAGAGTCTGAATTTTTAAAAAATGTGTATTCAGGCAAAAAACTGTGGGCTAAGGAAAATACTGTATAACTAGCAGTTCAGTTTGGGTTTTTGTCTGTCTCTTTTCAAGCTTTGGGGACTGAAGTAATTCAACTTTTTTCAAAGGTTTTATGTGTGTCACGACTTTCTTGAAGTGCTGTTTGCCTGGCCAGCTCACCCCTGTTCAGAAATCATCACATCACATCACAGCAGAGCTCATCACAGGGAAATTCTCCTTCTCATGTACAAACACTGCTAAAGGACAACCAGCCCCTTTGCGCTATTATAAACGCTGATGATTATACAAGACCACCACCCTGATTTGAGCCCATGTAAAGCAAAATATCTCTGAATAATTTTCAAACCCTGAACATATGCAAACATCAAAAAGCAACTATACCATATATATTTAATCCAAAAATCATTGAATGTGAACTATTATCAAAACCACAGATTCAATAAAGAACCTTCTAGCTCACATTGCCCCCTGGACTCATACAAACTTACCAGCCTATGAAACCTATTTAAGGAAATCATCACGTTTTGACTCGCTCATTAATGCTACGCATTGGTGCTGGAAAATTTATCTTCGCTTTAGCTGCTTACAATTCCTCCAAGTGAAGTACATTAAAACAATTGCAAATTGCTGATGACTAATACCCTTCAATTTGGCCTCAAGCTGGGAAACTCTGCACAGAAATAAAGTGGTTCATAATCCCACGAGTCCGTTCCATTATAAACTGCAGGTGGCAAATCAAGTGACTGTGAACTATGCTCCGGGTGTGTGAAAAAAATCAATAGCCAAGAAGGGGTTTTCAGCCTCTCCTTTAACAGCAATTTAACAGCCCGGACAAAATGCGGACACCAGTCATGGGGATGTAAGGGTACAAGACCCCTGACAAAACAGTGATCCCTGAGACCAGAAGGACTATCATCGCCCTCCCTCATCCTGACAGCCCCCATGGCTTCGTTTGCCCTTTGAAAAAAGCAATTTGAAGAAGGCGCCCACAGAAAGCAAGGGAGAAAATAGCTGCAAACTTACATCAGTGACCTATTTTCTGAATCCATCTTATCTGAGATTGAATTTTTCCTTCCTCCGAATAACAGCAGAATACTTCAGAACCTGGAAATTGTGTCTTTCAGGATTGTGCAGCCCAGGACAGGAGACACATTGTCATCCAGGGCCTTTCAGCCCAACAATGTGCCAAGTGTTACTGTAAGGTGCTTGTTATGGAAAGGGCAGATAAATAGGCTCCAGCCTTGGCAGCCTCTCTTCATTATTAGCTGAGATTAATGTGATGCTAATTGGTAGTGAACCTGATCCATTTACTGTCTCCTATCTCTATAAGCAACGGAATCAAAACAACTTAGCTACTCAACATAGCCACGTGTGCCAGCTCGTGAATTAATATCCCTTAGGAAAAGAGGAGAAAGCATTTATTAAATGTTTACTATGTGCCAAAGGCTGGGCGAGGTGCTGAGGCTATAAATACAAAAGTGAGATCATCCCTCCCCTCAAAGAGTGTATTTTCTTTCTTTTTTTTAAAATAATCAATCTTTTATTTATTGTGAGGCAATTGGGGTTTAGTGACTTGCCCAGAGTCACACAGCTAGTGAGTGTTTTGTGTCTGAGGCTGGATTTGAACTCAGGTCCTCCTGACTCCAGGGCTGGTGCTCTATCCACTGCACCACCTAGCTGCCCCAAGAGCTTATTTTCTAAGGGGAGTGGAGGGAGCGGGGGAAAAGGGACCACACGTATAGAGGAGAATGGCGGCCTGGGAAGGGAGTGTTCATCTGGAGAGTCACAGGGATGGTGAGGGAAGTTTGTCTGGCCTTGCCCAGATAGCTTTATTTGATTACTTAGTGTTCCCACAGCAAGACATAAAGGGAGGGATTAAGGGGAGGGTGGCAAAATAAGCAAACAGGAGGTGGAGCGTGGCCTAGGGCTAACTAAATATGGTGGGTTAGGCAAATTTATGTTCCCTCACTTGCCAATCAGTTCAGCTCAATTGGAGATAGATATAGATATATACATATATGTGTACATGTATATATATACACATATGTGTAGATATGTATATATACATATGTGTGTATATGTACATGTGTACATACACATATATGTGTACATGTATATATACACATATGTGTAGATATGTATATATACATATGTGTGTATATGTACATGTGTACGTACACACACACACACACATATCTTTCTTTTTCTGTCTTTTGTGCTTTTGTCACCATAACTCATCATTTTACATACCATACAATCAAAACTGATCATTTTCCAGGATCCCTAATTTGACTTTAATAAATTTTGGAGCGGGGATAGGTAGTGAGGGGGTGGAGAGAGAGTCTAAGAGGCACCTCACAAGATTCTAAGCTAGATTCCAGAAGAAAGGAATTATTTCTTGAATAACATCCATCAACTTACTGAGAAAGCATCTATGTGATAAACAGCATGCTGGGAGGAAGGAAAAGCAGTGTCTATAGCTAGTGAATGTCTATACCTAATGGTGTCACTTCCTCATCTCCCAATCATTTCTCAACTCCTTGCAATCTGGTTTATGACCTCATAATTCTACTGAAACCCTTTTCTCCAAGGTCAGCAATTATCTCTTTTTCATATCAGTTGAAGCATAATAGATTTTGCTCTAGCTCCTTATTTTTACTCTGTGTGTATCCCTCAGTTTCAAGTGTATTTCTTGTAAACAACATATTGTTGGATTCTGGATTCTAATCCCTTCTGCTATCTGCTTCTGTTTTATGGGTAAGTTCATCCCATTCTCATTCACAGTTATGATTATTAACAAGTACATTTCTCTCCATCCTATTTTCTTCTGTTTATCCTTCTCTCTCTTCTTATCTTGTTCCTCCTCTAAAGTCTCTCTTGCTTCTGACCACTGACTTCTTTTATCTACCCTCCCTTTTATCACCCCTCCCTCCTTTCCCTTATCCCCTTCCTCTCCTACTTCCCTATTGGATAAGACAAATTTCTATCACCAGTTGAATATGTGTATGCATATATGTATATTTTCCCCCTCTTTGAACCAATTTAGATGTGAGTGAGGTTCAAGAGCTGCCCTCCCTACCATTTTCCTCTTCACTGTAAAAGTTCTTACGTGTACACCTCTTTTATATGAGATAATTTTCCCCATTCTTCCTCTCCCTTCTCCCTTCTCTCAGGGCAGCCCTCTTTCTTGCCCATCCATTTTTTTTATTTCATCCCAACAAAATCAACTCACTCCCACCCGCTCTTTCTATGTAGAATCCTTCTTACTGGAGCAGCTAGGTGGCACGGTGGATAAAGCACTGGCCCTAGAGTCAGGAGGACCTGAGTTTAAATCCAGCCTCAGACCAAACACTTAACACTTGCTAGCTGTGTGACCCTGGGCAAGTCACTTAACCCCAATTGCCTTTTTTAAAAAAAGAATCTTTCTTACTGCCTCAATAATGAAAAAGTTCTTGGGAATTACGTATATCATCTTTCCAGATAAGAATGTAAATAGTTTAATCATTTTTGAGTCCTTTATGGCTTCTCTTTTCATGTTTGCCTTTTTATGTTTCTCTTGAATCTTGTGTATTTGAAAGTCAAGTTTTCTATTTGGCTCTGGTTTTTTCCTCAGGAATGCTTGAAAGTCCTCTATTTCATTTAATATTCATTTTTTCCCTTGAAGGATTACACTCAGTTTTGTTGAATAGGTTGTTCTTGGTTGTCATCCCAGCTCTTCTTTGCCTTCAATCATATCACAGTCTAAGTCCTCTACTCCTGGTAGCTACTAAATCTCGTGTGAACCTGGACTGAAGTTCCACTGTATTTGAATAGTTTCTTTCTGGCTGCTCTTTGACCTGGGAGCTCTGGAATTTTGCTATAATATTCCTAGGAGTTTTCATTTTGGAAGATTAGGTAGTGATCAGTAGAATCTTTCAATTTTTATTTTACTCTCTGGTTCTAGGATATCAAGCAGTTTTCTTTAATGATTTCTTGAAATATTCTGTCTAGGCTCTTTCTTTGATCATGGCTTTCAGGTAGTTCAATAATTCTTACGTTATTTCTCCTTGATCTATTTTGCAGTTGTTCCAATTGTTTTTCCAATGAACTATTTCACATTTTCTTCTATTTTTCTTCTATTTTTCCATTCTTTTGAATTTATTTTATTGTTTATTGATGTCTCAAGAAGTCATTAGCTTCCACTTGCCCAATTCTAATTGTTCAGAAATTATTTTCTTCAGTGACCTTTTGTATCTCTTTTTCCATTTGGCCAATTCTATTTTTAAGGAGTTATTTTCATCACTGAATTTTTGTACTCCATGTTCCATTTGGTCAATTATGTTTTTTAAGGTGTTATTTTCTTCAGTGTTTTTTGTGTCTCTTTTTTCCAAGCTATGAATTGTCTTTTTACCATTTTCTTCCTTTGTTCTGATTTCTTTACCTAATTTTCCCTCTACCACTACTATTTGATTTTAAAAATCATTTTTAAACTCTTCTAGGAATTCTTGTTGGGCTTATGTCTAATTCACATTTATTTCTTTTGTGGCTTTGTTTGTAGTATTTTGACTTCATTGTGTCTTGATATTCCCTGTCACCATAGTAGCTTTTTATAGTCAGGTTCTTTTTTGTTGTGTGTTCATTTTTATCCACCCTATCTCTTGATTTTGAGTTTTATGTTAAAGATGGGCTCTGTTTTGGGCATGATTCAGGGGATGGGGCACTATCTTAAACTTCAGGCTTTTTCACACAGTTGATTTCAGAGCTAGTTCTGGGGGGGGTTAGAAGTTTTTGGTGCTCCCAAGGTGATGGGATCCAGGGAAATAGGTAGTCACTGCTCTCTTGGTCTACACTCTGGTCATTACCCTGAAAGGGCTCCTGATCCCTTGTGACCAAAAGTGATACCACTTTTCAGGGTTCCAGCACCCTCTTGACCAAAAGTGCTCCTCTCTGCACTTGAACTATAACCCAGAAGTGAGTATAAGCAATAGATCTGCCAAACAGAGTCTGGTCCTACATCTAGCATTAGTACAGGGGCCCCCTGTAATCTCTTTCTGACCGGTTGCCAGGTCCCCTTGACATCTCTGGCTTGAGAGCTCCTAAAGCTGCTGCTACTTCTGTTGCTCCCACCTGCTCCCACCACTGATGCTTAATCCATGTGTGTTCCAGACGAGCCTTCAAACCTCTGTTACAAATTCCTCTTTCCAAAGAACTCAAGATGAGAGGAAAGGCTGTAAATGTACCAAAATAATTATAGCATTGCATTTTTTATAGTAACAAAAAACTGGAATCAAAGTGGGTGTCCATTGATTAGAGATGTCTGGGTAGGCATATTAATTAAGGACTTAGAGTAAGGAAGACCTGTGTTCAAATCCCAACTTAGACATTTCCTAGATGTCATTGGAGTCATTGAACCATTCTCAGCCCTAATTTTCTCATCTGTAAAATGAGGGTAATAATAGCTCTTACCTCCAGATTTATTGTCAAGATCAAACAAAATAATAGATTTGCAGAATTTTGCAAGCCCTAAAGTGTTTTGTGAGTAGGAGCTATTAGTAATGAGGGAAATTATTGTGCCTCAAGAAATAATGAATATAAGCAATTCTGAATATTATAAGGTATTTATGAAGTGATGCAGACAAAGTAAGCAGGAACCAGAAGAACCAGGAAAACAGCATACAATATATAAACAAAGAGAACACTAATCAAGATTAAATGCTGTGTAATTATAAAGACTAATCCTGGTCCCAGAGAAGAGATAAGGAAATGTACCTCCCTCCATAATTTAGTAAGGTGAAAGTTATGCATGCAAAATTGTTGCATAAGTAACAGCTGTATCAGTTAGTTTCACTTAGCTGAGTTTTTCATTATTGCTTTTACAAGGGAAGTTGCACTGAAGGTTAACAAGAGGAAACATATTTGAAAATGTCCACAATGCAACAAGAACAAAAAACAATCAATAAAAGTTTTTTTAAAAAACCAAATTAATTTTAATGACCAGTCTTGGCCCCCCAGAGAAGAGATGATGAAATGCCTCTTTCTCCTTTCAGTAGAGAAGAGGGCAACTACGGGAAGCAGTATGTGGCATACATTCTCAGACACATTCATGGTTTCAACTGACTCTGCTTCACTGGTTTTGTTTCTTACAAGGAAGGGCTCATGGGGAGAAGCAATATATCTGAAAATGACTGTGATGTGAAAACAAAAGGCAATGAGAAAAATTATTAATAAATATAAAAGGGAAAAAAAGATGCCACGTGTAGCTGCCACATCCTGCTCAAAATAAAGTACTTCCACTGAAGAGGCTCATTGCTATGCATAGCTAGTATGTTTGCCACTGCATAGCAGGACACCAATTTGCATAATTTCTCTTCTGTAACAGGCCTCAAAACTGACAAAAGGCAAACTAGATACAATCCATTCATTTAAATGCGTACGAGCTGCCATCTTTATCAGAGTCACCTATGTAAAGACCCCAAAAGAAGTAAGGTCTATGAGCTATGGAAAGTATAATTTATTCTGTAGAATAATACCTTCAAATAACCACAAAGTGTTTTAGGAATTAAGAATAGTATAAGGCCACAAGCCAACGATTCTGGAACTTCTGTTAGGAAATAGCTTTGTTTGATGGGAAGATATGTGGAAAATTCCCTTAATCCAATGAGAGAAAAAAATGATGGATACTAATAATAGTATAGACAACCATCTTTCCAGAAATGGTTTAAGTACTGTACTGCCTTCAGGCCAAGGGGTGGACTAGGTTACCTCACAAGGTCATTTCTTGAATTTGGGAAGCAACTTTTCCCTATTTGAAAAACAACAGAACCACACCACTTATGCCTGCACTTATTTTCCAAAGCCATGGAGACAATAGCTATTACAACATCATTACGGTTATTCTTAAACTCACACAGAACCACCTTCAGGGAAACACGTTCCCAGAAAGTAGGCTTCCCCTAAATAAGGGACTTTATTCTTAATTTCCTTTAAAAACAAATAGATTTTTTAAAAAGCTCATTGCTACCTGGTTGTAATCTAGCATTCCAGCCTTATCATATATTACTCCCTTTCATGTACTTTTCAACACAAATTAGCCTTCTTAACTTTTCATCATACATCCAGCTTCCTGGCTTTCTTACTTTTTGTACACAATGTTCCATCTCCCATTTCCACAGAATCTATGTGGTGACCTGCAAATGCCTGAAATGCACTCTCCTCACCTGGACTTCTCAGAACTGCTACTTTCATCAAAACTCAATTTAAACACTACCTTCTACATGAGGCCTTTCTGGATCTCTCTAGTTGGAGAGCTTCCCCTCTCCCCCTCAAAAAAATTACCTCACATTTATTTTGTATGTATCTTGTATATAATATAAAGTACCTGGCACACAGCAGGGGCTTAATACATGCTTGTAACTGATTGATCCCTAAACAGCAGAATATCTCACAGATAATAAAAGTTTGTTTTAGCTTTCGTGTGATATATTGAATTTTTATTAAGGGTATTCCTTCAACTGATACAGCCCTCCACACCTTAGTTGGTGATCTTGAGCGTCTGTAGCCAAAAAACTCATCAGCCAGTGGTCAGCTTTCTGGTGTTAATTTCCTATGAACTGCAGGTGACAAAGAATCCAGGGCCACGTGCACGTTCAAAGTCAAAGCTTTCTACCTTGGAAGGACCTGCCAAAGCCTCACTGCTGACTGGCATAGCCTTCCAGAGCACAAGGTCACCTCCACGCCTCCGTGAGACATTGGAGTAAGACTCTAATTTATATTAAAAAGGTTTAATACAAAATGAATTGCTTCAGGTTCCTACCCCCAGGCTGCTAGAGAAATACAAAGAAGGAAAAATTGAGCTTACAACTTCTAGTTTTCTCTACCTCCCTATTCCAAAGAACATTCTATTAGCTTTTACTGTAAACAGATTTATCTTTAGCACAACCAAATAATCCATTTCTCTGCTCTATTTTCATACCCATATTTTCATTTCATGGGTTTTGTCCCTCAATTTCAAGTGATGCTAAAAGTCAAGCCAGAACTTAAAAGTTGGAAATTGGAGTCTCCATGGTAGAAGAACTGGTTTCTGGATCAAACCTGTCCTGAATGACCCCAGAAAGTTGTGGGTCCTATGGAAGGAAACATCCTTGAAGGCAGGGACATTTTTTTTTCCTTCTTCATGGCCTCAGCATCTGATTCAGTGTCCGAATAGCTTCTAGATACATAAAGGGCACATCATGGTAGAATAAGAAAAAAGATTTCCAAAATTCTGACCTAATTTGTTCTCCTCTCTAAGGCTAGTCACTACACCTTTTTTTTTTTTCTGAGATTGGGTCTTTCTAACTCATTCTAGCTGGAAGCTATTCACAGCCTGATCCCAATACTGATTGGTGAGGAAGCTTGAACCTGCTTTATTTTTCAACCTGTTCTCCATTCCTTAAGCAGCCTGGTGGGCATTCCAGGGGTTCACCAGAATAGTGTTGGGCATCTGGTCAACTATAGCCCCTCCTATAGCTCAGAGCTCCCAGACTCAAGATGATCCATCAAATTCAGCCTCCCCAGTAACTGGGATTACAGGCATACCTTGCCACAATGGACCACAACATTTTTGAATCTCATCTCTATTTTTAAAAATTCAAATCTTCTTTTTTCCCTCCTAGATATTTTAAAACTATTGTATTATTGTTATATTAATTCCATAATCATCAGCACTGGAATATGACATGATTAGGTATCTCATGAAATCATGTTTCTTGTTGCCTTTGTGGGACCATGATAAAAACCAATTCTATCAACCTACTAGTCATCTTTCCATGTAGCTGCAACTTCCATTTGTCTTCTGGTTTCATTTAGGTGAGAATGTCAAGACTGATACAATGCAGTTCTACCTGTAAGTATGTTCACTCACTGGCCACTGGACAAGGATTTAATATGTAGATTACTGATAGCTAAGAAAATGCTTATAGCTGGTCTAAAAAGTGTGTGACTTTCTATCACTCTGCCAAAGCTGTTTCAGAGGCTGAAGGTGGACACACAAGGACCGAAGGCATTTTACTTCTTTGTTTCATGAGTTGTTTTGTAACTGTAAGCCATGACATATTATAATCTTTATAGAATTGAGTGGAGGATTACCCAAAAGATAATGGAGAGGTGCATGGACAAGCTACAATGCATTACAAACAAGAAATTACTCAGAAGAAACAATTTAAAGAATGTCACCAAGGAAATATATGACCGGAAAAAAAATGAGCCAGTCACACAGAAAGATTGACTGATAACTGATGGAAAATCTCTATTTTCCATTGGTACCCACATAATATAAAGTGAATCTGAGGCCAACCCTCAGCAGGGTGGTATACCTCCTATGGCAAATTATGGGAAGACATAGGGCAAGATCACTCATCCAGCAAGGATGGATTATGATTTGTGTCAATTAAAGGAATACCCACACAAGAGATCACAGATGTACTGGCTTATGAGAGTAAACTTTCCATAACTAATGAACCTTCAAAATATCTCTAATATTTAGGGAGAAACTGTTATTTTCTTATTTTACAAGTAAGAAAATAGGCTCAGTGAGATTATGGACCTTGCCAGAACTCACACAGCTAATCAACAGCAAAGCCAAGAGCAAGATTATTCTGAGCAATCAACTCGTCCTTTTGAATCTAATCTGGAAAAAAAGAATTGAAGAATTACCAGCAGTATCCACTGAGTACCTACTACATGTAAAGCATTGTCAGCCAAGTACTCTTTCTTGCTAAACTCTAGCCAACCTTTAGCTGTAAACTAGTAAATAGAAGAGTCAGCTTTCAAAGGTGTAGCCATGTTAGAGCCAACACATTTGCTGAATTTGATTACCCTGTGATAGTGATCACTATTGACTTCAGTGAATATAGTGTGTCTGACATAGAAGTTAGAGTTACTAGGGTTGCCACAGTAACCTGGGGCTGATACCATGAAAGAGCTGTTAGGCTATTTGCTGACCAGCTCTTCTCCTCAACAGCACAAAAGAATACCTGACATTCAACAATGGATAGCATTTTCCTTCATCTTCCTAGATAAGATGCTCAAAGGAACCAGTGTATACACACACACACACACACACACACACACACACACACACACACACACATACACACCCCATATATACATATACATATATATATATATCTTTGTAGAAATGATCTTTTAAGAAATTTAGCATTGTATTTCTATATAAGTACTATTAAATAACACAAAATCCTCCAAATTGACTTTTTTTAAAGATCAATATTTTTAAATGGAAAAGTTGTGCATTAGCAGAATATGCAGGCTGATTATGGGCTGTATTGGGCATGGTGGTGGTGGAAAGGATGCATTTGGATAATCATAAGTCCACTTCTTGAAGGGCTTCTCTTCAGATCATATATTTGTAGCTGGAAGTAATTTCAAAGGACATCCAGTAGAGCACCCTCATTTTACAGAAGAGGAAACTGAGGCTCAGAGAGGTTAGGTGACTTGCCCACATCACACTCAAAGTAAGTAGCAGAACCAGGATTCAAACTCAGATCCTCCAACTCCACGTGCAGCAGGCTTTTCATTGCTGCTTCCTCTTTTTAAGAGAGAAAGACAGAGCGAGGGAGAAAGAGAGAGAGAGATAAAGAGAGAGAGGTCTATATCTATCTATCTATATCTATATTTTTTTGTCTAAATGACCCAAGAAAACATTTTAAGGTCAGCAAATTCTCATATTAAAGGTACAGAAGTAGAAACAGGAAGCATTAAAAATGAGAATCACCATGATGGGAGTAGATAGATTTATGTTTGAATCCTGGCTGTGCCACTTACATGACCTTAGGTAAGGCATTCAACCTTTCTAGGTCATTTCTTCAACTGTAAAATAAAGGGGTGGGACCAGATGATTTTTAAAATCTCTTCCAGATCTTTTTTTTTTTTTGCTTTTTTTTAGTGAGGCAATCGGGGTTGAGTGACTTGCCCAGGGTCACACAGCTAGTAAATGTCAAGTGTCTGAGGCTGGAGTCCATCCTGACTCCAAGGCCAGTCTTCCAGATCTAACTCTATGTACTTTTATTTTGCATTCCAGGTAAATGCCAATGTAAAAAAAAAATGTTCTCTGAAACAAAGCTTTTTCAGTGTCCTGGTAGATAGTTCATAGCAATAGTGCTTTGTTGATCTGTTTACAACAAATACTAGATAAGAAACAAATGCTTTCTTTGGTCCATCTCCATTTATAGTCAGTCTAAAGAAAGAACTTCTATGTGAGCTATTTACATTGTAGACAATGAGAAGTGAGCTGAATTTAGCTACAGTTGAGCTAATTGTATGCCTTTTGTTATGCTATCAGGTAGCAATAATTCTTTCCCCTCCTTTCCTCTCTCACTCTTTCCAGCCATCTAAATGGACTGCCTTTTTTTTTTATTTTTTCAAGATTCAATTTTGTTTTATTTGCAGGTCCACATTCTCCCCATTTCACCTCCTTCCCTTAGCAAGAAAAATAAAACCCTTGTTACCGACGTATATAATCAAACAAAAACATAAATGGACTATCCTTTAAAAGAAAAAGATAATAGGAAGATTAGCTATGATTAGTCTTTACACAAACTACTAGCAAAAATGTGGGAGCACACAGCAAAATGCCTTGGACATAACTGGTGCTCATATACTGAATAAGGGAAACTAGTGCCTGGGAGGTGGGCACACCAGGATGACATCATTCACTTGGTAAAAACCATGATAATTTTGATACACTTTATTGTCAAACAGGATTCAATTCTATACTTTGTCAACATTTTTGAATTCTATATTCAATTCTTTATTTTGTGGGTAATCAGCTTTTTAGAATGTATAGAGAAATAGGAAATCTCAGTACAAAGAAAATGCTGGTTCCCTGGAATAAGAGGACCTGGGTTTGACAGGCAGCACAATGCAGAATTCTGGATTTGCAGTAAGGAATATCTGGGTTCAAATCCTACTGGTGTGCCCTTGGGAAAGTCTCTTTAATTTCTCTAGGCTCCAGTTTTCTCATCTTAAAAAGAAGGGAGGTTAGAATAAGTGACCCCTCGTGTCCTTTTCCAGGTCGAAAAGTCCTATGATCCAGTAAGAGGGAAGCAGGTAATAACCAAGGCTAAGAACCAGCTAGAAAAATCTGGCCAGACAATTCTTGGGTAAGGAGACAGCATCATCAGAGAAAAGGATGAACAAGGATGTTTTGTAAAATTATAGCAGACATTCATGTTCTTTCCCTTAGCAGTAGGAAAATAGCCTTAAATACCAGGATGGACTCGGTGTGTGGTCTCTGGTAAATCAGAAAAAGGAAAGCAGGGAAAAAATACTGTCCCAGCAACAGAAGCTAAGCAGAGAAATCATGCCCTCTGCTGGATTTCTTGGGGGTTAGCAATAAGAAGGGCCAGGGACAGACACCTGGTTTCATGGTGGAAAGTTTCAAGAGTTCCCTCCAGTTGGAGAAAAAGCAGTGCTCTGAAAATTAATATTTCAACAGACCTCACCAAAACTGAGACATGAGTTGAAACTTTGGGTACAAAGGGATACTTCAAAACAAAAAATTTAATCCCTAGCTAAAACATAACCCACCTAAATTCCTAAAACAGACCAAAACAGAAAGAAGTCATAACCAACATCTGAAACCTGGAAAAGGATAATGTCATTTAAAAAAAGTTCTATTGGTGCTTTTTCCCTTAACATTAATGTCACTTCCCAGTGACTTCCCCAAACCCCAATAAAACCCTTCCTGGTAACAAAATTAAAAAAACCAAAACCTAGTACATTGACCATGTCTGAAAATGCACATTTAATTCCACACCTGTAGCCCACCATCTCTGCTAAGAGTAGGATGCATGATTTGCTGTCAATTGAGATCAAATAGGATATTATATTGAGCAGTATTCTAAAGTCTTTCAACACTGGAACGAACACCTTTCATATTATTGTTGATTGCTTGCATTTCTTCTTTTGAAAACTGCTTGTTTAGGGCACAACAAATATGGCAGACTAGGAGAAAGAATTATAGATAAGCTATCCTTCACAGTTCCTCAACAAAGATCTAAAAAAACCTAACAAGGGCAGCTAGGTGGATCAGTGGATAAAGCTCTGGCCTTGGAGTCAGGAAAACCTGAGTTCAAATCTGACCTTAGGCACATTATACTTACTAGCTGTTTGACCCTAGGCAAGTCACTTAAGCCCAATTACCTCACCAAAAAAAAAACCACCCCAAAACCAACACAAAACAAGAAAAACATACCAGACTGAGTCCTAATTGGTAAATCCAAGAAAAAAAAATCGTAGTGAGCAATTTTTCCAGCTCAGGACATCAAATGGAGCCAGAGGTATCTGCAAATCCTGGAAATAGGGTCTAGCTGGTAAAGGTCACACAGCTAGCCAGCACAGGGACTGAAAGAACCCTGAGGCTGCTCACCAGGACAAGAAGTCCCAGACCCAGCCAGAGGGATTCAACCTCGTGCAGAGACAGGAACAACCTTATTATTTACTACTTTTTATGACACAATTCTGGATTGAGGACAGGATCTACAGCTATGGGATGTACTTCAGAGTGAGGATCAGTAGCATGCCCTAGTATGTGAACTATGGGAATCCCACAACAAATGAGAGGCTGAAAGTCTGTCACTCTGAACCACCAGAGCTTTCCAGCTGGTTTATGGTGCGTGAGTCACATGAGTAGCACGGTAGGTGAAGTGTTGGGCCTGGAGTCAGGAAGACCTGAGTTCAAATGTGGTCTCAGATACTTCCTACCTGTGTGACCTTGGGTAAGTCACTTTACCCTGTTTGCTTCAGTTTCCTCATCTGAAAATGAGCTGGAGCAAACCACTCCAGTATCTTTGCTAAGAAAACCCCAAATGGGGCCATGAAAAGTTGGACATGACTGAAATGACTGAACAATAACAACTAATAAATTGCTGCTCCAACCAGGGGCAAGCCCACAGGTGTGTTGCTTAGACCCAAACTCAGATCAGAAGTTTGCAGCACTCAAATCAAAGGGGAATGATTAGACTTGGGCCTAGATCAGAGCACTTTAGGAGCACTGAAAGTTTCTGAGTTTCCAACCTGAACTGTCGCTGAGATCTTGGAAAAGCAATACTCGCTGAAAGCCATGACCCCCCAAAAAGAGACTAGACAACATATATTTCAAGAAATCACAAAAGAAAACTGTCCAGATCTCAGAGAGCAAAGTGAAAAGAGAAAGAACCCACTGGTTGCTTCCCGAAAGAAACCACAAAATGAAAACTTCCAGGAATATTGTAGCCAAAATCCAGAGCTTTCACATCAAAGAAACCATCCAGAAAGAAAGAAAGATTTCAAGTGCCTAGAAGCCTCAGTGAGGATCACGCAAGATTCAGCTGCCATCATTAAGAAACAGAGAGCTTGGAATGCAATATTCCAGAAAACAAAGGATCCAAGAACCACTTACCCAGCAAAACTGAACATATTCCTACAGGGGAAAAAAGAGATCTTTAATAAAATAGAGGACTTCCAAACATTCATAATGAAAAGACCAGAGATACATAAAAACTCTGAAGTGCAGATACAGGAGTCATTAAAAATATATATATTAAAAGGTAAATATGAGCAACTAATCATAAGAGACCAAATAAAGATAAAATATTTACATTCTAATATGAGGAAATGGTACATGTGTCCCCTCATAACCCTATCATCAAGGTTATCAGAAGCAGTTTAATAAAACAGAGGGTTTGGGGATGGGTTTTTTTAAAGCTGGACAGAGTACCTGAGTCAGGAGGACCTGAGTTCAAATGCGGCCTCAGACACATAACATTCACTGACTATGTGACTCTGGGCAAATCACTTAACCCCAATTGCCTCACCAAAAACAAAAAAAAAAAAGAGGGTAAAAAAAGAAGGAAAGAGAAATACACTGGGGAGAGGGAGAGGAAGACGGGGAAGATAATTTCATATAATCAGGAAGGGGTAGGGGTAGCAGAAGCAGGGACAAAAATTTCAATTTCATCTGAACTGGTCGAAAGAGGAAAGAATGCGTGCACACGCACGCACAGACACACACACACACACATACACACACACATAATTGGGTATATAAATATATTTCATTCAATAGGGAAAGCAGAAAGGGAAGATGGAGGAATAAAATGAAAGGTAGATCCAAAGAGGGATTAACACAACAGTCATAAATGAAACCATTCTAACCATGAAGAGTGGATGAAGAAGAAGGGTTTAAAAGGTAATAAAGAAGGTGTAAGAATCTGTGATTAGTCTCTGGGAGAGAGGAAGGGAAGAGGGATAAGAAAACAGAAGCAGATCTCACCAAACCTAGACCACTGATGCTGAGTGCACTTCTTCCTCTCCACTTTCTTCTTTATATGAAGGGAACAAGAAACAAAGAGAAGGAAAAGGGTAAGAGAATAGAATGAAGGGAAATATATAATTAATAATCATAACTGTGAATGCACAAAGTCAATGCAGATAAAATTAGAAGAGAAGAAAGTAAATAAAACTATCCCTATTTGCTGATGATATGATGGCATAATTGGAAAATCCTAGGGAATCAACAAAGATACTAATCAAGACATTAGCTTCAGCAAAATTTCAGTCTATAAACCCTCAAAAATCAACTATATTTCTATATAATAACAACAAAATAAAAGAAGAAAAAGTAGAAAGGAAAATCCCATTCTAAATAATTACAAAATGCATAAAATATCTGAGGATAAATCCAACAAAGTATTAAAAAGACTTTTACAGTTTCCATTACAAAGTGCTCCTTAAAAAATAAAGAACAACTTAAATAGCTGGAGGAATATTCAATGTTCATGGCTAGGCCATGCCAATATAATAAAAATTACAATGCTACCAAATTTAATTTATGCTTTTAATGCTATACCAATGACATTACTAAAGGGATACTTGATAAGTTGAATGAAATAAATTCATGTGGGAAAACAAAACATCTATAATATCAAGGGAAATGATTAAAAGAGTGTAGACTATCAAGGGAAATGCTGAAAACAGAGAATAGCACTTCCAGACCTCAAACTATATTATAAATCAGGACTTCTTAAACTTTTTTCCACTCGCAACCCCTTTTCATGTTTTGGCAGCATTGCCTGCCATTGCGTGGCCCGAGGGCATGCACTGTGCAAAGTGCGCATGATTTGTGTTCAGAACCAAGCCTAAAGTGAAGTTGCATCAGGCAACATGGGCAAGCGCTGCCAGAAATACCTCAGATTCATTACATGTTTGATTTTTAATTAATTTTTGGTCATTGCATGTTCAGAAACCTTTTACTTTTGCCAAATTTTTAGCAACCCCATATAGGATCATGACCAACAGTTTAAGAAGTGCTCTGTAAATCAACATACATCAAAACCATTTGGTATTGGTTAAAAAATAGATAACTACATGGAACAGACTAGCCAAGGTAGAATCATAAACAATGGAATTCAATAATCCAGTGCTAAGTAAAGTGGAAAATATATATTACCTAGAGGAAAATTCCTTATCTGATTAAAAACTGCTATGAAAACTAGAAAGCAATCAGGCAGGAACTGGGCTTAGACTAACACCTTAAACCATATTCCACAATATATTCTAAAATGATATTCAACCTTAATATTAAAGATCATAGTATTAAAAAATAGTAGAGAAGTAGATCATATACCTCTCACAGTTATGGATAATTTAAAAAGATAAAATAGATAACTTTGATTACATGAAACAGAAAAGCTTCTGCACAGACAACATTAAAACACCTATGATAAGAAAGGAATCACTCAAATGGTGAAAAAATACCTTGGTAATAAATTTCTCTGATAAGGGTTTGGTATCCAAGATATGTATAAAATTAATAAATAAACACAAGACTAGTGGCTATTGCTCAATAGATAAGTGGTAAAGGTTATGAATAAACAATTCTCAAAATAATTGTAAAGTATTCACAACCACATAAAAGAATGTTTCAAACCACTAGTAATAAGAGAAATGCAAATCAAAACAACCCAGAAGTTTTACTTCACATCCTGCAAATTGGAAAAATGACAAAAGATGGCAATAGTCAATATTGTAGGGGTTGTGGAATAATAGGTACACTAATACATTGTTGGTGAAACTGTGAATGGTACAACCACTTTGGAAAGCAATTTGGAATTATGCAAATAAAATCACTAAAACATTCATACCCTTTAAACCTAAGACTCCATTACTGGGCTTCTGCCACTGATAAGAAGAAAGTACTCATTTACACCAAAATTTTTATAGCAGCATTTTTTTGTGGTAGCAAAGAATCAGACATAAAGTAGTAGATGCCCATCAATTGGAGAATGGCTAAACCAATTGCGGCATGTGCATTTAAAGGAACATTAATATGCTATGAGAAATAATACATGTAAAGATTACAGAGATGCATGGAAAGATTTATACGAAGTGATTCAGAGTGAAGTAAGAAGAGACAAGAAAACAATATACACAAAACCACAACAATGTAAATAGAAAGAATAACCACACACAAGAATTAAAGTGAATGTAATAAATGTATAAAGATCTAACAGGACTCAAATTAAGTATAAGAAGATATCCCCAACCTCCATGGAGGTGAGAGGTCCATAAGTGTTACACATTGATTATGTTTTCAGACTTTTTCAATTACTTTGGTTTTTATATATTTGTGTCTATTTCCTACATGTATTGGATTATCAAGCCTTTTTTGAAGATATTTGTTACAGTGATTTTTCCCAATTAACTGATTCTCTAGCTGCATTAATTTTGTTCATGCAAAAACTTTTTGTTTGTATGCAATCAAAATTGACTATTCTATCTTTTATGGTCTTGACTTTTAAAGAATAATACCCTAGCTAGTTTTCTCAGCAGTTTTTGTAGGATAGACAGTGTATTACGTTAGTGGTGAGTGTTCTTGGGTTTATCAAACAGTAATCTACTAAGTCAGCAATCATTTATTAAGTGCTTACTTTATGTCAAGCACTGAGGATACAAAGGCATAAATACTATTCAAGTTCTCAATCTATTGACCTTGCAATTGGGGAGACAATATGGAAATAATTTAATTTTGTTGTTTCTGATTCTTGCCTACCTAGTCTTTTCCACTGATCAAGTTTTCTAAATTTTACCAGCACTAAATCTGTTCTTAAAATTTTTAAAAATTTAACAGGCATTCATTTTTTCTTTCTTTTACCTCTCTCCATTGAGAAAAAGAAAAAAGAAAAACAAAACCCTTGTAAGAAACATGTTTAATCAAGCAAAACAAATTCCCACATCAGCCATGTAAAAATGTATGTTTCACACTGCATTTCTGAGTCCATCTTTTCTTTTCCAGGTGGTATGTAGCATTCTTTATCATCGGTCCTCTGGACCAAATAATTTTGATGATAGCTATCTTATAGTATAATTTGAGATCTGGTGATGTTTAGTCCCTTGGGAAGATGAATTCTTCACCATATTAAATAGATTTCCCTGTTGCATTCAAATGTAAAATTAATTTGCTCATTTTCAATCCCAAAATTTTTCTATATGGGGAAAATCTTTTGTGTGTCAAAACACAGTCATAAATATATACAAACCCAACAATGAACAGTAATTACATGTATATGTACATGTGTATATATATATATACACATATGTATGTATAAAACTTCATTTATGCAACAGAAGCTTCACTGAACATTTTGGTAACGATATTTTTATAAAATGAATTATATTTGAAATACACCAAAGGAAATCCCTAGTTAAGAGTATTTTTGCAAAGTGAATAACTGCTTTCCAATTTTCTGTTTTGTAACTCCAGAACCATAACACCTGGTTCAGGCACCAGCTATACAGTCCTGAGTAAGTCATTCAACTTCTCTGAATATCATTTCATGAACTGTAAAATGGGGTTGATGATGCTTACACTACCTCTACCTCTCACAGGGTGGTTGTGAAGAAAGCACTTTGCAACCTGTTTTTTTTTAACCACATCTATTATTTTGTTGCTATAGGAAACTCCCAGTGAGAAAACTCCCTCTACCAATATAGATCAGCCTTTGTTCTTTGGTTTTAAAGAGTTTAAATATTGTGTGGTGTTATTTTCAAACATTAATTTTGCTCATAGCAAAGTTTGCCTGTATATGCCTTTGGAGATCCAGCCAAGGATATAACCTTAGCCCGTACTTCTATGAGCTTATTAAGATTAAGTTGAAAGTATTTCACAACTATCCACTCTGTACTTTAAAGCATAAAAAGAAACACTATTAAAGAATTTGTTAACTTTTCTTTCCTGTTATAGAAACAAATTAGACGCAGTTTGTTTGTTGGTGCACATGTGAGTGCATGTGTGCATGCGCACACGCACACACACACACACACAAAGCAATGCTGAAAGTCCTAAGCAACAATTTCTGAACAAGGTAAATTGGCAAATCTGGGAAGATTTGGCCCCTGTGTAGGGAGATTTTGGTTGATTCCTTGCCCCAATTCACATTTCAGAATGGATAAGTAAAAGGAGAGAGTTGGACTAGATGGCTTCCAGCTCTGACTCTGTGATTGACTCCATGATCCAATGACCATAAGGAGCCAGGCAAGGGAATGGGTGTGGTCACGCTTTGGATGCAGGGGCTATGGTGAATGACTAGAGGACTGGGATGCACAAGAATGGGAATCCTAGTGGACTTCCACCACCACCACCATCACCTACCACTTAAGGGGAGGAAGCAAGCCCTTTGGATGCTGGCTACCAACCTACACCTGAAGCAAAGCCCTCAATGACGCACCCTAGTTATGGATCTGGCAGTGTTTGCTTCAGCAAATTTTACACTTTCACTTTACCCTCAAGAAAAGAATGGATACTAGGAAACAATTACTTCTGGGATTTAATCTTTGGCCTTCAGAAACTATGTGTAATTAATTTTGCAGCTCTGTACTCACAGCTCAAGAGGAATGGAGAACTTGGAGAAGGTTCAAAGGAGAACCATGAAGATAATTAAATGCCAGGAGAATGAGAATTATTTAATAAGACTAAAAAAAAACCCCTAGGATTGTTCAGTCTGGAGAAGAAAAGATTAGGGGAACAGTTATTGATCTTCAAATAAATTCTGGGTTGTTATATAGGCTGGGGCAATTTTCTATGCTCTCTTGAGTTCCCCAGCTGCTAGTGCCTTCCTCTCTAAAATTACCTTGTACGTAGTCTGTGTGTATCTGGTATGTTCATTCATATATACATATGTATGTATGTATGTATGTATGTATGTATGTATATACATACATGTGTGTTGTATCCCCCATTAAAATATAAAATTCCTAGAGGGCAGGGACTGTTTTCATTTTTTCTTTGTATCTTCATGACTTAGCAAAATACCTATATTAAGTGCTTAATAAATGCTTGTTGACTGATATTTTTTTAAAACATACACACACACCCCATTGCCCAGGGAAATGCACTCAGGCATAGAGGCAAAGTGGATAAAGCAGATGGACTGCTGGATCTGTTATCGAAATCTGGGTTGCAATCCAAGCACCATGGACAAGTCACTTCCCTTCCCTAAGCCTGTTTCTTCCTCAGGCTCTACTGGACTTTGATGACTCTGGAGGAGAGAGTGAGACTGATGATTTTGTGCAGCTCTGCCTCATTTAAATCCAATTTAGGCACAAATCATCACTCGCATGATATCATTGGTCCTCTTTGAGAAAGGATGAGGTGGTGCAGTGGATAGAGCACAGGCCCTGGAGTCAAGTAGACCTGAGTTCAAATCCGGCCTCAGACACATAACCCTCACTAGCTGCGTGACCCTAGGCAAGTTACTTAACCCCAATTGCCTCACCAAAAAAAAAGAAAGAAAGAAAGAAAGAAGGATGAACAAAAAACAATAGTGACAATACTTGCAATATCTTCCTCTTAGTACAATTATGAGGAAATCTTAAAGTTCTTTAGAAATATGAAGTTGTCATCACTAAAAGGTTAAGTTAGATATGAGTTGTGAAATATGTTAGGTATGAGAACCTTATGGTTGTGAGGCTAAATGCTGAAGATTATCAGATACTAGAATAGTGGATATAGGCTTCTATTTCTTAGAGTATTTTTAAAAAGATACTCCTAACAGTTTTCAGACAAAGAAATCAAAGCTTTCTATAGTCATATAAAAAATGTTCTAAATCACTATGGATTAGAGAAATGCAAATTAAACAACTCCAAGGTAACAGCTCACACCTATCAGATTGGCTAATATGACAAAATAGGAAAATGATAAATGTTGGAGAGGATGTGGGGAAAATGGGACACTAATGTACTATTGGTAGAGGTGTGATTGTAATGGAATGTTATCGTGCTATAAGAAATAACAAGCAAGATGATTTCAGAAAAACCTGGAAAGACTTACATGAACTGATACAAAGTGAAGTGAACAGAACCAGGAGAACATTGTACACAGTAACAGCAATATTGTACAAAGAAGAATTGTGGATGACTTGGCTATTCTCTGCAATACAATGATGCAAGACAATCCCAAAGGACTCAGGAAGAGAAATGATATCTGCCTCCAGAGAAAGAACTGATGTCGTCTTAATACAGATTGAAGCATATTGTTTTTCACTCCTTTTTTCTCTTTCTTTCTTTTTTTGTCTTCTTGCGCAAAATGACTAATATGGAAACGTTTTACATGATTGCACATGTATAACCTATATCAGATTGCTTACTGTCTCAGAGAAGGAAGAGGAAAGGGAGGGAAGGATAGAATTTGGAACTCAAAACTTTAAAAAAAAAGTTGAAAATTGTTTTTACATGTAATGGCGGGGATAAAATGTTATTTTTTAAAAAAAGATTCTCCTGAATAAACAACATAAACCAAAAGAACACTAAAAGAACCGAATATTTTGCAACTATATTGACTAAATTGGGCCCCTGAGAAAAGATGATTGATTGATTCTGCTAGATCCTACTCTTCATTAGGAGCTCACAATTACTTTTATGTCTCTTCCCAGTCCCTATCAGACCTTAGAATCAGACCTTAGAAATCACTTGGTCCCTCTCTCCCTTATTTTACAGATGACGTAATTGAGGTCCAGAATAATGAAATGACTTGCCCAAAGTCACTCAGTGAGTTAGTGGCAGACTTTTCTCCCAGTTCTCGTCATATTGCCTTCAATTTATTACCTAAATTTATAGACATTCTTTTGTTGCACATCAATGACAACTTCAGGTTTAAAATGAGTATGACAAAATCGTATTTTACTGATTTATTATGAGCAGCCTCTGATTTTTTTTTTAGATTGTAGAATAGTCTTTCATTAGGGAGGTGAAGGAGTATGGTTCCAACCACTGACTATACTATTGGATATGGGCAAGTCTATTATTCTGCTTATCTGTTCTTTGCTGTGAATATATTGCCCCCTTGAGGCTACAAAGGAGATTGGGCACTAGAAAGGAATGCTTGCTACTTTACTGCCTTTTTCTTCCTTTCTTAAGCCTCAGGGAGGTGTGCCTATTTCCTATCTCTATTTAAGGAATGGTTTGCTTTTGTCTTTTTATAGTAAGATGAATGTGGTTAGCCAGTGTATAAGGGGGAGGGAGGGCCTGAGCTAGTCCCTGACCAACTGATTCCCCCTCCAAAGATGTAATCGTAGATAATGAGGTGTTAACCAAAGTATAAAGAGAAATATAGCCATAGCTTCAAAACAAAGTGGTAGATAACACAGATGAAGAGGTATTACAACTCTGTGGGTAAAAAGAAGGAAATGTGAACTTGGACCTTTCTAGGCAAACATCTAAGTAGTTTTGGTAGGGGGGAGACTGTGATGAGCTGAGGCTGGGCTCCGCCTATTTCCCCTTCCCACTGTCTTCTCAAGCTGGGTTTGAAAGGAAAACCAAGCCCAAACAAAGGGTGGAGCTAAGGGAGTGGCTGGAAAGAAAGACAGGTCCAGGGGAGAAGGTGAGTGTGTGGAGGAGGAGGAGATCAAACCCTCTACAGAAGTTGAGTGGACAGTGAGGAGAAGCTACACTTCTCACCAGCCAAGTACTACCAGCATACTACTGCTAGATGAGGGCAGACTAAGCAGATTGGGGGTAGCGGTGGGATACGCGGATGACCCTGATATAAAAACAAAAGTCACCAATGAAACTTTAATAATAGTCCAAAAGAAAATACTAGAGATTGTCTTTTGTTTAGAATGCTTTTGAATCGTCAATTGAATTCTACAAGCTTTTATTAAGCACTTACTATGTAAGGCACTGGACAGATAGGTGATACAGTGGATAGAGTGCCAGGCCTGGAGTCAGAAAAACTTGAGCTCAAATCTGACCTCAGACATTTACTAGCTGTGTGACCCTGGGCAAGTCACTTAACCCTGTTTGCCTTGGTTTCCTCATCTGTAAAATGAGCTGGAGAAGGAGAAGGAGAAGGAAATGGCAAACCACTCCAATATCCCAGTAATCCCAAGTGGAATTACAAAGAGTCAGGCCCAACTGAAAACAACTAAATAACATAAAATGCAAGGCACTCTATTAGATCCTACACAGACAAAAATGAACAAGAGTTCCTGCCCTCAAGGAAATTATATTCTACTGCAGGATGTAACACATTCACAAATAAGTGAATACAAAGTTATGTGGGGACAGGGAAGTGGGAATGAAGAAAGGCTTCTAAGAAGGGACCCCTGAGTCCTTTCTTAAATCAAGTTAAGGGGCTGCAAAATCACTAAAGGTCCTTTCTAAGCTAGGATTCAATTCTAGCTCAAAAAGGCAACAGTTTTTGTTCTTCTCACTTGACTTTTGGCCATATTCCAAAAGGACAGCATTCTCTCCTAGGGCATAATAACCCAAATACATAATGCGTGCTCTAATCAAGCAAGAGCCTATCTACATAGGCCTCAGGACTTTCTAAAATGTGAGTAAATGTTTGAAGGGTCCTTCTGTCAATTTTTATTTAAAAAGAACTGTAGGGAGTAAACTCTTTGCTAATGAAAGACTATTCTAAAATCTAAAAATAAAATCAGAGGCTGCTCATAATAAATCAGTAAAATACGATTTTGTCATACTCATTTTAAACCTGAAGTTGTCACTGATGTTCAACAAAAGAATGTCTATAAATTTAGGTAATAAATTGAAGGCAATATGATGAGAACTGGGAGAGAAGTCTGCCACTAACTCACTGAGTGACTTTGGGCAAGTCATTTCATTATTCTGGACCTCAATTACGTCATCTGTAAAATAAGGGAGAGAGGGACCAAGTGATTTCTAAGGTCTGATTCATGTATTCAACACTAATTTCTTAAGCACCTACTATGTGCAAGCATAGGGACTGGGAAGAGGCATAAAAGTAATTGTGAGCTCCTAATGAAGAGTACAATCTAGCAGAATCAATCAATCAACGAGTGTAAAGAGGCTTTGGGCATGCACAGATCACCTAAGACACAGCATCCACGTGAGGGACCTGAGAGAAGACATTCTGCATTCCTCTGCCACTTGAGTGGGAACAAACTCTTTTCATTGGCCGCACAGGCAGAAACATCTTCATCCCTAAATCTACTTGACTAAGGTATAATTGCGCTCTCTTTTCCAGCTATGTCCAGGGGTGAATATCAGTTCACCTGAAGCATGGGTACCATGCACTAAACTTGAGTGTTGGGAAGAAGATTTACCTTCTACCATTCTTCAGGCCCTATGGCCCCAGAAATTGGGCTAGGAGTTTAGATCTGTTTCATTTGTCCTTTTCAGTTCTTGACACACACAGAAGAGTCTCCAGATCCAGGAGCTCAAGTATGGTGATCTTGGAGCCAAGAACTCAGGCCTAGATGTTTCTGACAACCCAGGAGGGAAGCTTTGAGAAGTTGAGGTGCCAGGGGTCAAGCTTAATGAGGTTTGGGACTTGGAACTCGGTAGAACTGGTGCTATATAGGAATTAAAATAAGCTGTGAACCTACTCCTCACCACCACCTCCATTCCCAGAGACCAAAATGTTGTAAGGGGGATGTATGTTTCTTATTACTATACCTCTGACATAAATATTTCTTTGTTAAAAACTAATATGACTGTCAAATGCTTAAATGGAACTGGGGTTCTGAGGATTACCCCAAATTAAGGCAACACAAATGGTGGGGGCTTGAGCCAATGACAAAAGCTAGGCTCCCTCCAAACTTTTTAAGGCAAACCCTGGGGGAGGGGTGAAATACAACAAATCTGGCTTTCAGGTAAGGGGGCCAGGGTAGTCACTGCTGCACAAATACATATTAAGTATCTACTATGCACCAAGCACTGTGGAGGCACTGGGGATATAATGACAGAAATGAAATAATCCCTGCCTTATTTTAAGTTTATTTTAACCACTCCAAAAAAAATTACGAAAGAGCTCTTTTGTTTGGGGTTGCTCAGGAATCAATCCATAAACATTCACCAAACACAAAACCATGTGCAAGCCATTCTAGGTTCAGCGGGAGAGATAGTCCATAGAATTTAAAAATCTAGTTACAAAAACAAGTTATATTTATGAAAGGCTAAAAAAAAACAACATAAGAGAAGAATATTAGAAGTGTCAGAAGGCAATATGGGATCTTTACTATATGACTGGCATAAACAATACATTTTAAAGAAGGGCAAAAAATGATCATGGGCTGGGCAACATTCATGGGGTAGGGGGTGAGGGCGGGGTTGGGGATGGAGAGAGGACAAAGTGGAACCAGGCATTGAAGGATGGATAGAATTTGGTTAGGGCAGCTAGGTGGCACAGTGTATAGAATGCCAGGCCTGGAGTCAGGAAGACTCATCTTCCTGAGTTCAAATCTGGCCTCAGACACTTACTAGCTGTGTGACTCTGGGCAAATCACTTAACTCTGTTTGCGTCAGTTTCCTCATCTGTAAAATGAGTTAGAGAAGGAAATGGCAACCCACTCCAGTATCTTTGCTAAGGAAATCCCAGATAGGGGCACAAAGAGTCAGACACAACTGAAACAACTGAACAACAACAGAATTTGAACAAGAAATTATGGGAGTAACCACTTCAAACAGGAAGAAAAGACTCAAAGGTGGGAAAATGCAGGTGTTTTTTGTTTGGTAGATAATGAACAGAACAACGGGGATGCTGTAGAACAGGCAGCCCAGAATAGTGCAGTTCAATTCTTGCCTGATACACATAATAACCATGTGACCCTAAATAAATCACTTAATGTCCCTCATTTTCCAACAACTACTAAATAAGTAGGTTGTAGTCAATGACTTCTAAGATATCTTTCAGCTCTAAACCTGTGATCCTGTGTAAAGTCTGAAAGAGGACTGCGTAAGAAGTATGTTGACCAAAGTATGGAGGCCTACGAATGCAAGTCTAAAGAATTTGCACTTTATGCTGTGGACACTGAAAAGCCCCAGAAGGGTTAATGAAGTGATGTGAGAGAAGGGGGCACACTTTAGGACTGCTCTGGACAATGCATTGGGCTGACAAAGGGACCACAGGCAGACCAGCTATTGGAGGCTATTGAAAGATAAAGGGCATGAATTAGAATGGTATCATTTGATTATCTTTGGAAATAGTTGGGACGAGCCATATCTGAGACTTTAAAAACAGAGGATCAAAAGGACATAGAGATCAATTGACCAAGGTGAGAAAGAAAGAAAGAAAGAATAAAAGATGAATCTGAAATTATAAATTCAAATGACTGGTAATGATGGGTAATAATAATTAATAATACACATTAATAGCTAATAATAATAAGTAATAATATATATTCAAACCTTATATGTGTAAATATCTTTGCAAACTTTAAAGTGATATATATCACTTTACATATCACATTACATATATCACACATTATATATTAACATATCACATATATTCATATATATATTTTATATATCATACATATCACTTTAACGTTTGCAAAGAGCTTTATGTGTTATCTCATTTGATCTTCCAAACAACCCTGTGAGGTGAGATAGGTGCTATTATTATCCTCATTTTACAGATGAGGAAACTGAGGCTGGAAGACTTTAAGTGATTTGCCCCGGGGTCACACAACTAGTAAATGTAAGATTCACTATTTAAATACTACATTTAGTGGAGACACCTAACCAGCATACCCAGTGAAATTCAGAACTCCTGAACTCAAGAGATCTGGCAGCCTCAGCTTCCTCAGTACATAGGATTACAGGTGTCGTTCACCACATATGACTAAAAGCAGTTTTCAAAGAGGAAAGTAGCCATATATACCCTCAAAAAATATGCCAGCTCTTTTTGAAGTAGCCAATGACCGAAAACTAAGGAAGTGCCCATCTATTAGGGGAACAGCTAAGCAAATTATAATATAATAATAAAATATAATATGGAATATCATTTTACCATAGTAAATGGTAAAATAGATCATTTCAAAAAAACTGGAATATGAGCTGATACAGAGCAGAAACAGGAAAACAATTTCTACAACAATATTGTAGAGACTACTTCAAAAGATTGAAGAACTTGGGTCAATGCAATGACAAACCCAACCACAATTCCAGGGGATTGATTATAAAGCATGGTACCCACCCCTTGAAAAAGATAATAGACTCAAGATGCTGATTAAGACATATTTTCAGAAATAGTCAATGTGGGAATTTGTTTTGCTTAATTATGTGTATCTGCTTCAAGAGCTTTGTTTTTCTATCTTGCTCCCCATAGGCTTAGGACACAGGAGAGCAAGGAGGATTAGGCATAGGATAGTCAAAAGAAAAGAGGGTGATTAAAGCATTGTTTTTTTTCTAACGGAGAGAAAAGAAGGAAGACTAGAAAAGCAGGATAGCTTGGAAAGCTATATATTGATTATACTGTATACTTAAAAACAAGCTGTACATAATAGAGATGCGTAGTTTAAAGGATAAGCCTCTTTTTCTGTTCTATGTATATGCAAATACCCATTTTATTTGGTGTTAAGTTCAGAATTTTTTTTTAAATAAAAAATCCAGAGTCCAGCACAAAGAAAATACATCAAAAGTCACAGTAAGGACTCTTCCTACCTCTGTTACTACTCATCCTCAGAATTATTCTTATCCACTAAGGGCAGCTAGGTGGTACAGTAGATAGAGCCTTGGGACTGGAGTCAGGAAGACCTGAGTTCAAATTCGACCTCTCTGTGTGATCCTAGGAAAGTCACTTAACCCTGTTTGCCTGTTTCTTAATCTGTCAAATGAACTGGAGAAGGGAATAGCAAACCATTCCAGTATCCTTGCCAAGAAAACCCCAAATAGGGTTACAGAGAATTGGACATGACTGAACAAGAAGGACTAATGGAGAAAAGGAAGGAGAAGGGGCAGGTAAATGCTCTACTTGCTTTAGAAACCGAGCTCTTCTGGGTCACCTTGCACAGCAGGATCAAATGAAGCTTTTCTCAAGAGCACCAAGACCCGAGACTGCGGGGAAAGTGATGGAGCAACATAGGACCAAGTTTTACAGTGCGATAAAGTTTCCTTCTTGCAGATGAAATATTTATACCTATTTGTCATCAAAGATCAATTTCACTTCCTGAAAGCCTCAATAACAACAGAAACAAATGCAGGTACAAAAATCACATGCATGAGAGTAAAGATATACGCCCATCAATTTTAAAACATAAAACTACAGGACTCTATGACCCCTTCTGATTAAATCCTCCTGGTATAAAAACAAGTCATTGAAATATTAGGAATCCGTTAAAGGGAGACAACTAATTGTCATTACGCCTTTAATTAGGGGTATTGGTTTCAGTATTTCCATGCAGCAGTTACAGGCTATAAATGAATTGATTGGCCAGTTATCTACCAGCTGCCATTTCCAGAACTTTGATACATCATCTCTTTTTTTCCTCTTGCTGGTTAAGATGGCTATCTCCCTGCATCATAAATATTGTAGAGGCCCTGGTGATAGAAGTGGGCTGTTCCTATTGTCTTTATTATGGTTAGTGTCATGAGACACATTATAGAGCATATGGGATTGCACACTCAGTAACATGATCCCCACTCTTCTCAACTCAGCTTGGGCCTACTAAGAAATAGATATTGTTTTCTGTTTATTTTCACTTGGGTTTGAAGATACTGTAGACAGATACATCTTGTGGTCAAAATTTACTTCTGTTCTTTTTTCTTTCTAAGAACTTTTAATCCTATGACCAGTTGCTCTGGACTTTCAGCTCTGGTTAAACTCATTAAGAAGACAGCTCATTCATCTCCAAGTCATAATTTCCCTTTCACTGCACCCACGGGGTACCCAGGCTATGAATTTCCTACTTGGGTATTCCACTCACGATTTTCAAAGGGTCAATGAGTGACACTTAGGGGGAATATAACTTATCCCTTCTTCCCAAAGCATTTCTATGATAGCCCTTATTTAATTGAAACTAGGGTTCTTCTGTTGTTAAATGAGTTCAGAATCATAGAATCCTAGAATTTCTAAGCTGGAAAAGGCCTTAGAGATAATCTAGTCTAGCTCCCTTCATTTTACAAATGAGGAAACTAAGATGCCAGAGTGGTTGTGTCCTATAAAACTACTGCCCAAGGTCACACAACTAGCTAGTGAGAAAGTAGAGACGGAATGCAAGTCAGTTAGCCCACAGCCCAAGGCTACTCCTATACTACCCTGCTTGGATGCATAGGAAATGTAGGGGTGTGGAGGGGATGTTGGCACAGAAGGGAGGTGTTATGATACTGAATATAAGAACTTAGGACTTTTCTACCAGTGACAATAAGTTCCAAGAATCCTTAGACAGAGATATCTTATTTCAAGGGGCCTCTATGTCACATTTTTCCAGGGGCATGCTGGCAAATATTTAACAATCATTTCTCTAAGGGGAAAAAATGTGTTCTCAACACACTTTTTTAAGTTTAATCTTTATTTTACTAATGCATTTTCTCTATCAATTTCTTAAGACTAAACAATCAATAGAACAATCAATCAATCCCTGATTTGTAGCATTTGTAAATTTTCAAGCTTAAATGCTCACACAGAAAATTTAACAATCGGCCTTCACCAGGAGCTGGCTTTTGTACACACCTGACTTTTTCCTTTTCAAATAACTTTCAGTTTCTCTTCATCAAAGCCTGCCCTGAGCATGGTTGGTGTCCAGTGATGCTTGGTTTTAGAATTTAAGAGCCCCATTCAGCTCTAGCAGAGGTTTGTCACCTTGAAAGACTGCTGAGTTTTGTTAAGGTCCTAGATTTAGGGCTGGAAGGGACCTTGGGCTCCATGAAAGCCAATCCTTTCATTTTACAGATAAGAAAACTGAGGCCTCAGATACTTATTCATTGTATGACCTTGGGCAAGTCACTTAACCTTTGTCTCAATTTCATCATCTGTAAAGTAGGGATGAAATACCTACCAACTTCCCAAGGTTGTTACGAGGATCAAATATGATAATATTCGTAAAGCACTTAGCACAGTACCTGGAACAGAGCAGGTGCTATGCAAATGATAATTATTATTGTTGTGATGATGATTACTACTATCATTATTACTATTATTGTTGCCATTGTTAAGTGACTTGCCCAAAGTCATGCAGGTACTAAGTGACAGAGACAGTATTTTAACCCAGGTCCTCTGATTCCAAATACAGTACCTTCCCACTGTCCCAAGGTACCTCCCAAGCTTATTACTCATTGTAAAGCCCTAAGTAAGTAAGTACAATACCAACCTGTATCAGTACCAGACTTCACATCATGGTTTGGAACCAGATAACTATACTTCCAAATAAACTTTTTTTTTAAAAATAGGTAGGTGGCTTAGTATAGAGAATACTGAACTTGGATTCAGGAATACCTGACTTTGTATCCTGCCTTAAACATTTCCAAGCTGTGTCACCCTGGGTCAGGCACTGAGCCTTTCTAGCCTCTGTCTTCTCATCCGTAAAATGGGGATAACAATAGCTCCTAGCTCCCAAAGTCCTCCTGAGGACCAAATGAGAACGCAAGTAAAGTGCTTTGGAAACCTTAAAGCCCTATATCAATTCTAGCTATCTCGATCAGAATCAAAGGACAAACTCACTTAAGAAGATGGCAGACCTCTGGGTCGTCAGGTGAAAAGTAAGGGAAAAACCATTGGCCAAAATATTTTCAAATTCAGCTTCAACAAGGAGGGAGCAAAGAGCTTCTGTGTAGATTTGGGAATATTACAGAGGCAGCTGCCTGCATGAACTCTTTCTTTCTGAATTCATATCATTGGGCTGCTGGTAGGCTAGAGTATTTACCAAATAGAACTCTTTTCTGAGTCCAGCTTAAAAAAAAAAACTTAGCTATTTTTAAATTCACTTACTAAGCCCTTGCTGCTCTATGACATAGAGCCAAGTGTTTAGGTCTCTTTCCAGCTGGTTCTATAACCCTGACTCAACTGCCAACTTCCTGACTTTCCAAAAAAAAAATCGAATTCTCAGTGCCCCTGCTGTTTTCCTGCATGGTGCTGATTGTAGGCTCCCTTTCCCAGGAAGCTCCTGATCTCACTTGGGCCCAGATTAGCCCTCCAGCTTCCTGCCTCTCAGGCTTCTTATCAGAGCCTACCATTCCAGGCAAACCTCTTCTTCAGAAAGTTAATATTCTCATCATTATCCCTTTCATCTTTGTGGCAAACGCAGAGCCCAGCAACCTTGCTAGAGGATGCAGGCTGAGCTTCCTCTGGCTGTCTCTTAGTGCCCACCTACCTCTCGTTTCCTTCAGACTCTCCAAAATCACAATTAGAGGCTTAGAAAAGAAGGGACTGTGCCCCAGTCGGCTATGTATTTTGTTACAAGGGAAGGTTACAAAGACTGGAAAGGTACCATGAACATGAATGATCTGTGGGGATTTTCTTCACAATGAAACTGATCTAAGGCGTTTGACTCTGTCAGGCACTTTGACCTTATCTAGACAGATAACTTTTCTCTATATACAGTTTAAGAATTTAATTTCAGCAGGTTTCATTGCATTAACACATTTTCCTTATAACCCATCATTGGTACAAAGGGCAGTGCTCCTTTTAACAGCTCCCAAAAAAGAAGTATTCCTTTTTTGTGTCTTTATCAGAATTCAAGCCTTAGTAATGAAGGATGGTATAGTAGATAGAGTACTGGTTAGGAAGACCTGGGATCAAATCCCTTCAATCACTTAAGCTGTAGGACCCTGGATAAGTTACTGAACCTTTCTGTGCCTCAGTTTCCTAAATCTACAAAATGAGGGGGTTGGACTCCATGATCTCTGAAGTCCCTAAGCTCTAAATCTATGAACCTATGAACCCCATCAGTTAATTCTTGCTTCTCTAGTTGTCTTTGTACAGCGCTTTGTCTCAAACCCTCAGATAATAACCGCTACTATCCATATGACAGAAAAGTAATTGTTGTCCAAAGAGCACATCCAGTCGCCTTTAGGACATCTCCACTTGGATGTCCCACTGCTGCCTCAAACTTGGTGTACCCCAAACTAAGTTTTTATTCTTCTTCCTCCTAAATCTGAGCCTATGTCAGACTTCACTATTTCTATTAGCATCTATTCTAAATTTGAAAAGCCAGAGAGGTACTCTTCTGCTCATTCCCCCAACATTTAGCAGCAAATGCTCTCAAAATGAATGGTTATTTAGTGTTCCATAAGAGGTAAAAATAGAGTCTAGGTCATAACTTGGTAGGTTTATTGAAGGACATAGCAAGCACTGGACCCCCACTATCTCATGTTCCTTCCCGGCCTATGATGAATATAAACATCTCATCAGCTCCCACATTTTTCTCAGGCATCAGTGACTCAATCTCCGGCAGAGTGCTCATTAGCAATAGGCCTTTGGCAGAGTGCAATCTGAGCTTGAATCACCCTTGATTATATGGAGAAAAATCCTCACCGTAAGCATAAATGTATGCATTCAATCTAGCCTTAAAGACTTCAGCAGTATTGGTTGGTCAGCATATATATGGCTGAGATCACAGACAGTGTTTCCGAACTCGGGTCTCTGGGAAAGCTTTGACCTTGGCATCTATTCAATTATCTCAGTGCCTTTATATACAGGTGGCTGTTATCTGGATGGGAAGCCTGTACTGGGTAGTCTCTTTTAGCCTGAGGATGTCATACATTTAGAAACAGTGAGAGGTGACTGTAATCTCAGGACCTGACGGGTACAGATACTAAGAATTATTCTAAACGTGTGACCTTGGAAATCTTATCTTAGAGTGCTAGGGAGAAAATCCCAGCAGGGTTTCTTGCAAAAGTTATGGAAAAGGAAGAAAAAAATGAATTTTTTTAATAGGCCAGTTAAGAGGCTACTTTAAATAAAACTGTTAACTATTAATGTTTGAAAATTAATGTTCAAATAATGACCCACATTTAATATAAGTGTTTCTTCTACTTAAGAAAGGAATCTGGCAAAACTCTGGTTACATGGGCATTTTCAGTATGTAGTAAGTAATCTATAGATCCAGTAGTAGGAGTTTCATCCAACATTTAAATTGAACCAAATAGCTATGAGGCCAGGTCCACATGAGGCTGGAAAGTGAAAAATTGTCCCTAAAATTCCTTCCCAGCTAGGCCATGAATACTACCATGTTAGCTAGTGTCAAATCCTTTTCCAGAGCTCTTTCTTCCAAGTGATTGACTCAGTAGATTTCAAGTCACTTCTAGCAAATATGGTGCTGATCAGGAAGGGATTGCAAAACAGTTTCTTCTCTTTGCTCCTTGAGGTAGCCATGAATGCCATGTACTCAGAAGTGTAGAACAGACAGAAATATGGCCTATTCAACAAAAGCAACTTCAAGGAACCTTTGGGTATCACCGTGTCAGACATCTTGTACTAACTGGTCATCTTCATTATGTCTGCCCCAGGGATCCAGATTAAAACATGAAGGATTACAAAGGTAACCAATCATATTGACACAGAGTTGCCAACTATTTTTAAAAACAAGTTCATAGATCCCAGGTTAAGAATCCCTGATCTAATCCAACCCATTGATTCGACAGTTAAAGAAATAACACCAGAGAAGTAAAGTCATTTGGCCAAGGTCACACAGGAAGTAAATGGCAGAGCCAAGGTCTAAAATTTCAGGGCTCCCATCCCAGGGCTCATTCCTCTACACAATTTTGTCTCTCTGCCCCACAAAGACCTGGATGCTGCAGTGTCTATGGTTATGGCAATTCCGGCTGAAACTCCACAGCCCCACAGCAGCTTAGAGAAGCTTCTTCCCTGCCCAATTTCCTTGACTCCATCCCCTGTTATCTGTTGTCAGACTGATGGATCCCTCCCTTCATTTCCTTGCCTTCACCCCTATTCCCTGTGGGAGGCAGAACTTGAGGGATTGTCCAGAGGGGACTGAAGCAGCATCAGAGACCAGGCATCTCTGCTTAGTGAATGAGCTCCAGAATGGGAGTCAGGAAGACATGGATTCAAATCCAACTTCTGTTATTTACCACCTGTGTTATCTCAGACATATCACTTAACCTCCCTAGGCGTCAGTTTCTTCATCTGTAAAAGGAAGGAGTTGAACTACTGGCCATAAAGTTTCTTCCAGCCCTAGAGCTATGATCCTGTGTCCCTACCTCCCAGGGTGTTTGTCCAGATCAAATACATAATGCAGGTAAAGCCCTTGGCAGACCCATAGATCTAGAGAGCTCCAAAGACATCTAGTTCAATCTCTTATTTTACAGCTGAGGAAACTGAGGCAGAAGAGGTTAAACAATTTTGCCTGAAGACATCCACAGATAGTATCAAAAGTGGCATTTGACAGGGCAGCTAGGTGGAGGAACAGTGGATAGAGCACCAGCCCTGGAGGCAAGAGGACATGAGTTCAAATCCGGCCTCAGACACATAACACTCACTAGCTGTGTGACTCTGGGCAAGTCACTTAACCCCAATTGCCTCACAAAAAAAAAGAAGTGGCATTTGAATCTAACATCTCTGATGGGGGGGGGAGAAGAGAGAACATTAGCTTTTCCCACTGTGCCACATTGCCTTCCAGAGGAAGTTATTAATATCCAGTAGAATGTAAGAGTCCTGAAGACAGTGAGTGTTTTATCTATGTAGCCCTAACAATTAGCATAGTCACTGGGTACACAGGCAGTGCTTAATAAATGCTAGTCGAATTCAATTCCATCTGCACTTAGCCTTAAAGCCTCATTGGCCCCGCCAGGAGATGGCAGGATTACTTGAGATTCTGCCCCGAAGCTGTTCCCCTCAGTTCTTACAGGCAGCAAAGTGGGGCTAGGAATGACTGAGCACATGAAAACAGCCATAACTGTCACTGGTGCAAACAGCTTCACAGAGACCTCCTCGCCCAGGCAGTCGCTGGCAGCACCTTTCAGACAGTTTTCATAACATAGTAAATATGATTCCAGTCAAATGGGCTGTAATGAGTTCACAAGTTGTACATGGGTGTGAGAGACAGAGTCACAAACACACACAGAGACGCAGAGGACAAACTTTCCAATAAGTGGCTTTTTTTTTCACCTCAATTACTGTTTCCAGTTTAATTTGGCCAGCATTTATTGAGCACCTACTATATGCAAGGTACTCAGTATTGTTCCTTCCCAGATGCCCAATGACCTAGATGGAACATCTGGATCCATGACTTTAATTAGATGGGTAAAATGAATAGTGTTTGTTTCTCTTCTCTACACAAAAATCCCCGAAAGTCACAGACTTTGTAAGGCAGACTTACAGGACTTGTAAATTTCCTTGGGCTGCAGGTAGGTTAGACTAGAGACTGACAATGGTTGGTTGCTGCAGGTCAGTGACAAATAGAAGAGTGCACAGTGGCAACCCTACATCTTTTGTGGGCCGCCCAAAATCCTTTGGAGGGCCATATGTTGTGTAGGCCTGTTGTAAGGGGTGCAGTATACAATCCACACTATACAGTTTGTCTCGTAAAACCATAAAAAGCAAGCACAGCAATTCAAAGTTTTGCAAGTTAAATCACTGGCAACAAAATGAGTTCCATACCTGCACATCAGGAATCTGGTCATTCACCTATACCTATTCCTAAAAATGCTATAATCCTTCAAGGATCTGTGATTTTGTCTGTGTAATTATTCCCTCCATGCTTTAGATGATTTTATGAGGTACTTTGGCCAAAAATCTTCAATCACCTGGTGGTCAGTCTTCTGATAATAAGCCTCTCTGAAATTAACTAGGCTGAAATCAACAAATTCAGTCTGTTTTCAGATCTGTGTCTGTGGTCTTTCCAGTTCAGTAGGACATTCCTCTAGCATGGCCTTTAGGAACCTAGGACTTTTATATTGGCTTCCTAACGAAAATTGACATTTCTATAACACTTCATAGTTGTGAAGTACTTGCACACAATTTTCTAGGATCCATCATTATAACACAATCCAGAGTCACCTGAAGGTAATGAAAGAACACTGGACCCAACATCAGAAAACATGAATTCGAGTCTCAGCTCTGGTACTTACTAGCCATGTGGCCTTGGGCAAGTCATTAAATCTCAATCTTTTCTTCTATAAAATGGAGGCAGTGATATCTGTATTGTTTACCTCACAGGGTTGTTGTGAGCAATATACTTTAGAAACCTTTAAGTAACAGAGAAATGCAAAATGTGAGCTATTATTAGAACCATTCTATAGATGAAGAAACTTAAGCTTATGAAGCTTAGACGACTTAGATTGTTGAGGGCCGGCTCTAAAGAATCCAATCTGGGTTTAAGATCCAGGACAGAGTTTGACTCTTGCCCAGTCTTAACCCACAGGGCTCAATTATTTAGAAAGCAGGGCTCTCCAAATCTCCCCCTACAAGGGAGGTTTTCTGAGACATTCCTTCTCACTCTTTGAACCTTAGATTTACATACTACTCCTCTATGCAGGTGGCACCTGGGCGCCAGGAAAAAGCCTTGGAAAATACATCCCAATCTAGGAACCCTGATAACGAGGAAATGTATTTTGTCACATCCTCAGTAGATGTTTTGGGGAGTGTCTCACAGGGAGGACTTTTTGAAGATAGGCTGGATTTTCTCTATATAACCTGAACCCTCAGATGAATAAACTGAGTCAGTCTTTACTGCTCTGCCTGGCCCATTCTCTCATTATTTCACACCCTCCCATTCGGTGCACTATCTGATTGCTGGCAACATTAGATGACTTGTCTGGACCAGGATTCAAAACAAGGTCTTTTGAATCCAAAGTCAAATACTCTTTCCATTATATTACAACTTCTCCTCTCTGCTACAGAGAAATGTGGGAAAGATCTGGATAAGAAACATTTCTAGCATGAAATAAGTCAAAGAACACCTGCTCTTCAGCCTTCTTTAACCAATACCACTACAGCTATTTGCATAGAATGGAAGAACATGATAGAGAGAGGGGTAAAAAGTTTCCTCACCATTGATATCACAGTTCTTTTTCCATTTGAGAAAGCAGAGCTTTGGGGAGATTTACTTCAGTCATGGGGTATAAGACCTAAGAACCAAAATAGTCTTCTGAACATAAGTTAGATAACATTCGATTAAGATACTCAAAACTGACAGTAAAGGCAAGAGCAATTAACATAGGAGTCAAAAGATAAGTAAAAAAGCAGGGTTGTTGGCCTTAGCCAAGCTTCTAGTGTAGGCTGGCTAAGGGGGAAAAGGGCAAGGGGAGAGCTTCATAGGGACTGGCTGAGCTGACTGAGGAAAGCTGGAAACAGATTCATACTGACTGGCTGAGAAAGCTGAGGGCTGAAGAGAGTTATAAACCCTACTTTATGGGGGATAGGCTTTTTAATCACAACATCGCCAGTAGACAAAGGCCAGAGTAGTAGGTGATTCCAAAGAGAGTACTAAACTCTCTCTCTCTCTCTCTCTCTCTCTCTCTCTCTCTCTCTCTCTCTCTCTCTCTCTCTCTCTCTCTCTTTCACACACACACACACACACACACACACACACACACACACACACACAAGAGGCTTATTAACCATAGCACTCACCCGTGAATGAAGAAGGTAGCTAAAAGACCTGATCAACAAATTCTTCCCTGCAGGGAAGTGGATTACTAACCACAGTATCACTAGTTAATGTTAGACAGGTGATTCCAAAAAATAGTTGGAGAGCTAAAGACCAGCTGCAGCAGCAGACATACTCAGTAGGGAGCAGATGAGATGCAACACCTGATGAAATTCAATGGGAAATAGTGACTGGTAAGAATTAGATACAGCAGAAAGCAGCACAATGATATCAGTAAAAAAAAAAAAAAGGCAAATTTTAGCATCAGAAGTCATGAATCTTCCTTTCATTCATGAGCCCTGATCATACAAGTTCCCCATACGTGTGCTCCTTCTCAGAGGTGCCCTGATCACATGTATCGACCACATGCAGATATTTTATGGAGGATAATTCTTCCTCTAAATGGAGTGTGAATGTGTGTGTGTGTGTGTGTGTGTGTGTGTGTGTGTCTGTGTCTGTGTCTGTGTGTGTATTTTGAGAAATGGGCTCAAAGTTTATGGAGTGGGGAAAGATATTCTATTGTTAATGTTATCACACTACTATTACAATGCCTTTGTTGTAACCTGAGTCACCAGGATGACTAGTAAAAGTAAAGCATATGAATTGGGGAAAATCTTTACCTACAAAATACTTAGAACTCAGAGTAGTTAACTGGGAGCTCAGAGTAAGAACCCAAATGTTATAGTACCTTTCTACATATATGCAGGATTCCACATATGCTGATAACAATAACCACAATAATATGCATTGACACACGTAGCATTTTAAAAGTTCACCAAGTTGGTATAACATGCTACCCCTCAGTTTTACCATACTATAGCTCAAAGCTGATGTCAGGTTTCTATAGTGCCTGATTTGTTTTTGGTCTTTTTTTGCTAGACAATGGGGTTAAGTGACTTGCCCAGGGTCACACAACTAGTATCTGAGACTGGATGTGAACTCAGGTCCTTCTGACTCCAGGGCCAGTGCTCTATCTACTGACCCACCCAGCTGCCCCTCTGATTTGTTTTAATACCAAATCTATATGATGGTTTTGAAGTTGTCCTAGGTATATCTAGTGGTACAATCAAGGGAAGGGAAAAGAAAGGAAGGGAAGAGAATAATTTTTATAAATACTAATTAATTTGATCCTCACAATAACCCTAGGAGGCATATGCGATCATTTACGAATGAGGAAACTGAGGCAAAAAGCAGTTAAGTGATCTGTCCAGGGTCACACAACTAGCATCTGAAGCTGGATTTGAATTCAGGTCTTCCTGACTCCAGACCCAAGGCCCTACCCACTGTCCTGCCACCTCTAGTGATGCAATTAAGTTTTTCTGGCCAGAATACAGCTCCAAGAACTTAGTTTTGGTTTTTGCTTTAAAAAGAAAAGTAAGTTTGGTTTTTTGCTGATGGGTAACAATAATAATGAAAGGAATGTGGTCCAGGAGGGAGTAGGAAAATAACTCTACCTTCACTTGTCTTTGCTCTTGCCGAGATTTATTTGCAAAGAAGGTCTTAGAAATGAAGTGAGATCTGTGGCCCATTTGCCCTGAAGCTCTTGTGGGATTTTGTTTTGGCAGAACTTCCCAAAATGACCTTTTAGGGGCACAAGATGCCCACAAAACTTACAAGGAATATCTAAACCAAAGTCAGATAATTTCTTGGGAAAAGAGACTTTGACTCAGACCCAAACACAGAGAGTTAAAAGAGAAAAGACTTAATCTTAGCCTGAAGCATTCTGTGTAGCTCACGTTCTTTTGGTGGCCCTTTACTGATTCTGGTGGCTCCTAACCATTCACCCAAAGGATGCCCAGCATCCCACTGCCTAGTAGTGACCAACGAGTAGAGCAATGCCTATCAGAGATGACACAAGCAGGGGAGAGCAGAGAGACCAGTATGTGCCATCACCAGGAGACATCAGCAGCCATGCAGCACCGGCAGCCCTGGCTATACATATTCCCATGTGAGTACCATCCATGAATTATCCCTCATCATAAATGTTCTTTATCTGGATACCTACCCCCATTGGAGGTATGGTTATCAGCAGGAGAGTATACTCTATGTGTACATGGGGAAAATCTTATCTTGTCACATTGTTTGACAGACTTTTTCACTAAATGTCTTTTGTTTGAACTTACGTATCTTCTGGCCTGCTAGTAATAATAGTTAACACATATACCACTGTAAGGTTTGCAAATCATTTTCCCTATATTATTTCATTTGATTTAATGAAATATCAAAGTAAACACCTGGGTGGGAGAGTGGCTCATAGCCATGATTTTTAGTAGGTACTGACTCCCAGGGTGTCTGGGAATCTGGATGCTTTTGCTGGTGGACCCCTTTATAAAAGTGTGTACCCCAGGTAACGTTAATGAATAGATGATATACAGACAAATAGTTGAGGTTGTTCAGTCATATTCAACTCTTCATGACCCCATTTGGGGTTTTCTTGGCAAAGATACTGAAGTGGTTTGCCATTTCCTTCTCCTGCTCATTTTTCAGATAAGGAAACTGAGTTTAAGGATTAAGTGACTTGCCAGGGGTCACAGAGATTGTAAGTGTCTGGGGCCCAGGCCCAGCACTCTGTCCATTGTGCAACCTAGTGGCCCTAAACAAAAAGATATGCAAACACTTATTATTAAATAAAGGGGGAAATAACTTACTGTTTTAGGAAGCAAAGCTGTGTTCTAGTATTCATAGCATTTTATAGGTAAGCAGATCTTGGTTGAAATTAAGGAAATTGCTTTGTAACCACTGCAGAAAGTATCATACTTTCCTCTTATCATTCTCTTTGTTTCCTTTCTATAAGTGAACCGTATCTATTCATTCAATTTACAAAATTATGTTTTTATTTCAAATAGCCTTAGGACACATGAAGAAATAAAAAGCATAATTAAAATATTAATAGCAAATGAAAAAGCTAGCTGAAATAATGGCCAAAAACATAAGCATAAAATACATAAATTGAGTATGAAATTATATAATCTCTCTCTTATTATAGCACTTTACAATTCACAAAGCACTTTCCTCACAACAACCTTATAAAGTTGATATTATAGGCATTATTCTCCCCATTCTACAGATGAAAAAACTGAGACTCAAAGACATGAAGTCATTCCACCTGAGTAGCCAGAACCAGAATAAGAATCCAGGTCCACAGCTCTTCTCATTACATCATACTGCCTCCTCCCAGTAGCCAATAACAAGAATACCTAATATTTATTTAGTGCTCTAAGGTTCCAAAGAAATTATATATAATCACATGTAATTATACACAACATATTCATTATTATATTAATATATCGATCAATATATTAAGTATATGATTAACATATATTTATTATATTACATATACTCTATAATAGCATATATAATATATAATTAGATATGAATATACATTTTAATTATCCCTTTTTTCCTCCCAACAACTCTGTAAGGTAGGGAATGAGAATATTATTTTTATACCCATTTTGCAGATGGAGAAACTGAGTCTCAGAAACATGAAGTGACTTGTCTAAGATCACATGGCAAGTCACTGGAAGAGTCAAGACTTTAACAAAGGTTTTCTGACTACAGGGTCAATATTCCTTCAATTTCACTAGATTAATTGCTCATAGTAACTAATAAAGATAGACCATAAAATTGCAAAGATAAAAGAAATAATGTTCATTAACAGAATCATTGAATAAACCATACTCTTAAAACATTACACTAAATTTTCACCTTTAAGTGACCATTGGGTGAAGAAGAAGAAGAAGAAGGAAGAGCTATATTCCTACTGGTCACTGCAACTGCAAAAAACAGCTAACTGGGCATTACTTACCAGAACCAGGGCATTGTCTTCCTACTTGAAGAAAAGCACATATTTACAGTTATACGGTATCGGGATATACTGGGGCACAGTGGATAGAGTGTTGGACCTGGATTGGACCTGGAGTCAAGAAGAGGAGTTCAAATTCAGCCTCATAGTCACTTACTAGCTGTGTGACCGCAGGCAAGCCACTTAACCTCTGCCTGACTCAGTTTCCTCATCTGTTAAATGGGAAATAATAATAATACCTCCTGGGCTGTGGTAAGAATAGAAATATTTGTAGAGCACTTTGAAAACCTTAAAGTAATAGTGTATATAAATTATTATTATTATTGTTGTTAATACCTAAAGTCCACAGATAGCAAAAATTTATACATTGCCTTAAGGTGAGCAAAGTTCTTTACAGATATTATCTCTATCTTCACAATAGCCCTGGGAGGTAAGTGTTATTATCCCCATTTTACAGGAGAGGCAGCTGAGTCTGAGAGCCCAAGTGCCTCATGAACATAAGAACTGTGAGACAGAGGCCTACAAATTTTCATGGAACATAGGTTTTTGTGCTTCAGAGTTAAATCTAATTGGTACGAAAATAGAAACATTTCAAGGGCTGTGGAATTCAGAACATTGGTAAACAATGCCTCATTTTAATTATAATGGCCTTTCCCCCCATTTTATTTTTGAAAACTAAATAATTCTGCTTTAGTTACACCAAGGGAGAAAACCCGATGGTTCCTGAGAAGTTAAAATAAAGGTCCTACATTTAGCAAGATATAAGCATGACTAAATCAGCAAAATCCATGCTTCATATGCAGAAATTACATGCTCAAATCCATAAATAGTTATATCAAACAAGGACCTAGTAAGCTACTTACAATTTATTTTCCTTCACATATTTTTCCCCCAGAAATGCTAACTTGATACAAAGTTTCCCACAATTCAGTTTCATTCCACGCACATTTGCAGCACACCTACTGTGTGTCAGACTCCAGGCTGGAGGTTTTTGTCTCCTTCTTCCATAGGCTAGGGAGCGTCTGCTGAGGAAATCCCTCTCCCCCAACCCACCACCAGCTTCTCACAGACTTAAAGAATCTTTCTAAATGGTTAAATGACTTGCTCAGAGTCACATAACCAGCAAGATGGGCCTCTAACAACATTCTCTGACCTAGAAGAAAACAGGAGAGACACAACTGAGAGAACTGATTCAATGAGACATAGTGTTCTCTAGCATTAGCTTTCGAACCTCATGAAAGATAACTTGAGCTCAGCTACCCCTCATTTTGTCATTAACTTTCTCCTTTTCTGAAAAGTACAGGAGTCTTCAGAGGAAGCTCATTTCTACTAACAAGGAAGCTTCTTGAGGGGCCCGTCCCAGCCATTCTCACGTCATGCTCACTTCTCCTAGAGGGGCCCGTCCCAGCCATGCTCACTTCCATGAGGTTCCCTGGGAATGCCCAAATCGGGGCACTCTGCATCCCCTACCAGATGAGTGGCGGTAGCTGCATTTGATTGGCTTGTTGTAGTCTGGAAAGACTTCATCTTTAAAATTAACAAGACAATGCGATGAGTCTCTTTGTGGCTCAAGCTCTCCCACTGAATTTTGAATTCAAGAAAGGAGCCCCAAATACTTTTTTAGGGTAGCCACATTCTTCCATTCTATCTAACAGGGGAGACAACATGCAAACAAATACATACAAAGCAAGCTATACACAGGATAAATGGGAAATAATTAACAGAAGGAAGGCACTAGAAATAAGGGGCATTGGGGAAGGCCCTACCTGTTACTGTTTTCTCTGGGTTAGGTGAGACTTATTACTTTCCAAAGAAAATGGATTAGAAAAGGTGTCACTGACAAGTCTTAGTTTCCAATTCTCTGAGGCTCAGTAGAGAGGAAAAATCCCATAATGAAGAATCAGGCCAAACAACCCACGGTCAAGTAAAGTCAGCATGCCCGGCCAGGGGAAAGGCCTTTGCTAAGAAAGGAAACTGTAATTAATCACCATTCACCCTCCAGCTCATAGCGATGTTTGAGAAAAGGAGTTCAGAAGCGGAGACTACAAGGACACATTAACCAGTGAGGTAGAAGCTGTGCTGTCCCACCCCATCTTCTCCACTTGGCTGCACACTCAGATTGTAGGAGAGAGGGGGAGAGTCAGGTCAAGCTCTTCCCTGCACATTTAGATTGGGGCAATAGATAACAATCTCCTTCATCTTAAAAAAAAAAACTGGCTTGTCAAAGATGGGGGGGAGGCCTTTGTCTCCTCTTCTGATAAGATTTATTCATATGTAGTGGCCAAATACCACCATTCATTGCTTACCAAGGGTTCTTATCCTGGGGTCTGACAACTTGAATGTTTTCATTTGTTTTTAATATTTTGACAAATACATTTTAATAATTTAATAAATATATTTCAATATAATTGGTTTCTTTTGTAACCCTGTGTATTTTATTTTATGCATTTAAAAACATTCTGAGATCAGCTTTCTGTAAAAGAAGACTATTTTTAAAAAAACTTGTAGACTGGTAAATATAATCATTCCTTACGGAAGAATGGGAAAAAAATCTGATGTGTGTTTTGGAACCACAGGAACCCTTTGTCCCCTGAATTCCTTGCCTTTTTTGTGTCATGCACCCTTTTGGAAGTCTGGTGAAGTCTATGGATTCCTTCTCAGAATTGCTTAGTAGGGAGAAGGGAGGAATAGACATGGAAATAAAAGTGATATAAAACAAATATATCAATAAAATCTTAAAGCTAAATAAATAAATAAATGAATGAAAGTTTCCAATTTTCCTTCTAATGTTGACGATATTGGTTTTGTTTGTGCAAAAACTTCTTATTTAATGAATTCAAAATTATCTATTTTACTTCCCATGATCCTCTCTATCTCTTGTTTGGTAATAAATTTTGCCCTTATCCATAGATCTGACAGATAAATTTTTTTTGTGTTCCCCTAATTTACTTGTGATAGCATCCTTTATGTCTAAATCATGTACCCATTTTGACCTTTTCTTGGCATATGGTATGAGATGTTGGTCTATACCTATTTTCTGCCAAACTGCTTTCCAGCTTCCTCAGAAATTTTTGTCAAATAATGAGTTCTTGCTCCCCCCCTCACCCAAAGCATCAGTCTTTAGGTTTATTGAATACTAGATATGGTCATTTACTACTATATATTGTGTATCTAATTTATTCCACTGATCCACCACTCTATTTCTTAGTCAGTGTCAAATTATTTTGATGATTACTCTTTGCAATAGAGTTTGAGATCTAGTACAAGTAGGCGGGCCTCCCTCCCTTAACATTTTTTTTCATTGATTCACTTGACATTCCTGACCCTTTGTTCTTCTGGATAAATTTTGCTATTATTTTTTCTAGCTCTATAAAATAATACTTTGGTACTATGACTGCCATGGCACTGAATAAGTAAATTTAGGTAGAATTGTCATTTTTATTTTATTGGCTCAGACTACCCACAAGCAATTAATATTTCAGTTATTTAGTTACCAGCTATTTAGATCTTTAAGTGGAATTTCTCTTTCTATCTCTTCCTGCTGGGTTTTGTTGGTAGTACATGGAAATATTGGTCATGTATGTGGGTTTATTTTATATCCTGCAACTTTGCTAAGGTTGTTCATTTTTTTAACTAGTGTTTTAGTTAATTTACTAGAGTTCTCTAACCATCATGTTATCTCCAAAGAGTGACAGTTTTGTTTCCACACTGCCTGTTCTAATTTCTTCAATTTCTTTTTCTTCTCTTATTGCTTGAGCTAGCATTTCTAATGCAATACTGAATAATAATGGTGATAATGGACATCCTTCCTTCACTCTGATTATATTGGGAAGGTTTCTAGTTTATCCCGATTACAGACAATACTTGCTGGTGGTTTTAGATATATATTGCTTTTCATTTTAAGGAAAGCTCCATTTATTACTATGCTTTCTATTGTTTTTAATAGGAATGAGTGTCGTGTTTATTTAAAAGCTTTTTCTGCATCTATGAAGAAAATCATATGATTTTTGTTGTTTTTGTTATTGATATAGTTAATGGCATTTATAGTTTTCCTGATATTGGACAAGCTCTACATCTACATTCCTGATATAAACCCTACCTAGTATATGATCATTATGATATATTACTGTAATCTCCTTATTGGTATTTTTATTTAAAATTTTTTTTATCAATATTTATTAGGGAAATTGGTCTATAGTTTTCGTTCTCTGTTTTTGCTCTCCCTGGTTTAGGTATAAAAACGATCTCTGTGTCATAAAAGGAATGTGGTAAAAACTCCTTCTTTGCCTATTTCCCCAACTAGTTTATATAATATTGGAATTAATTGTTCTTTAAATGTTTGGTAGAATTTACTTGTAAATCCATTTGGTCCTGGGGATTTTTTCTTAAGGAGCTCATGTTCTTTTTCTTGCTCAATTTCTTTTTCTAAGAGAGGGTTAAGTATTTTATTACCTGTTCTGTTAACCTGCACAATTTGTATTTTTGTAAACATTCATCACTTACATGGTCAGATTTGTTGGCATGTAATTGGGCAAAATAACTTCTAATAATTGCTTTAATATTTAACCTTTTTATTTTGGATACCAGTCATTTGGTTTTCATCTGTCTTTTTCTTAATCAAATTAACAAATATTTTATCTATTTTATTGGTTTTCCCCCCCATGAAACTAGCACCTAGTTTTATTTATTAGTTCAATGGCTTTTTTTAACTTTCAATTTCATTAATCTCACCTTTCATTTTCAGGATTTCCATTTTGGTGTTTAATTGGTGATTTTTGATTTGTTCTTTTTCCAGTTTTTTTTTAATTACATGCCCAATTCACTGATCTGCTCTTTCTCTTTTTTATTGATAGAAGCATTTAGAAATATAAATTTTCCCCTAAGTACTGCTTTAGCTGCATCCCACAAATTTTGGTATGTTGTCTCATTGTTGTTCTCTTTAATGGAATTATTTGTTGTTTCTATGATTTGTTCTTTGACCTACTCATTCTTTAGGATTAGATTATTTAGTTTCCAATTATTTTTCTCCTATTAAACACATTTTCACATAAGTCTTGTTGTAAAAAAGAATTAGAACCAATAGGAGGAACCACAAGAAAGAAGAAACAAAATAAAACAGAAGAAAAAAAGAGCAAATAGTATGCTTCAATCTGCATTTAAACTCTACAATTCATTCTTTGGATGTGGGTAGCATTATTCCGTCATGAGACTTCTGGAGATGTCTTAGATCCTTGCATTACTGAAAAGAGCCATGTCTATCAAAGTTAGTCATCACACAACATGGCTGTTACTATGTACAATGTTCTTCTAGTTTTACTCACTTCACTCAGCATCAGTCCATACATGTCTTTCCAGGTTTTTCTGAAGTTTGCTTGCTTGTCCTTTCTTATGGCACAATAGTATTCCATTACATTCATATACCACAACTTGTTCAGCCAATCCCCAATTCCACTTAATTTTTGTTTTGTTTTTTGTTGAGGCAATTGGGGTTAAGTGACTTGCCCAGGGTCACACAGCTAGTAAGTGTTATGTGTCTGAGGCTGGATTTGAACTTGAGTCCTCCTGATTCCAGGGCCAATGCTCTATCCACTGCACCACCTAGCTGCCCCCTCCACTTAATTTTTAACCCATGCTTTATTTAATGTAATTTTTATTGCATTATGGTCTGAAAAGGATACACGTAATATTTCTGCTTTTCTTCATTTGTTGGTGATGTTTTTATTTCCTAATACATGGTCAGTTTTTGTGAAGGTGCCATATACAGCTGAGAAAAAAGTATACACCTTTCTATTCCCATTCAATTTCCTCCAAAGGTCTATCATACCTAACTTTTCTAAGATTTTAATCATCTCCTTAACTTCTTCCTTATTTATTTTATTGTTAGATTTATGTAGTTTTGAGAGGGGAAAGTTGAGGTCCTCCACTAGTATAGTTTTACTGTTTATTTCCTCTTGTAATTCATCTAATTTTTCCTTTAAAAATTTGGATGCTATGCCTTTTGGTACATATATGTTTAGTACTGATACTATTTCATTGTCTGTGGTGCCTTTAGCAAGACATAGTTTCTGGGGCAGCTAGGTGGCTCAGTGATAGAGCACCAGCCCTGAAGTCAGGAGGACCTGAGTTCAAATCTGGCCTCAGACAAAACACTTGACACTTACTAGCTGTATGACCCCGGGCAAGTCACTTAACCCCAATTGCCTAAAAAAAAAAAAAGGACGTAGTTTCCCTGCTCATCACTTTTATATAGGCATATTTTTGCTTTTGCCTAGTCAGAGATCATGATTGCTACTCCTGTCTTTTCTTTTTAACCTCCACTGAAGCATAATAAAATCTGCTCCATTTTAACTGTGTATCTCTTTCTGTTTCAAGTGCATTTCCTGTAAACAACATATTATTAGATTTTGGTTTCTAATCCATTCTGCTATCAACTTCCATTTTATTAGTGAGTTCATCCTATTCACCTCTACTAACTATGTATTTCCCTCCATTCTATTTTTTTCTATTTCTCATTCTTTCTCTCTTTTTATACTGTCCCAACTCAAAAGTCTGTTTTGCTTCTGACCACTGCCTTAATTTTCCCTCCTTTTTAATCACTCCCCTTCTGTTATTCCCTTTCCCTCCTACTTCCCCATTGGGTTAGATAGATTTCTATATCCAACTGAGTGTGTGTGCTCATGTGTATGTGCATATGTGTGTGTGTGTGTGTTTGTGTGTGTATTCTTCCCTCTTTGAACTAATTTTGATGAGAGTGAGATTCAAGCATTGCCTGCCTTCACTCTCCCATTTCCCCCTCCACTGTAAAAGCTCTTCCTTGCATGCCTTTTATGTGAAATAATCCATGCTTCCCCTCTTCCCCATTCTTCCAGTGTATCCCTCTTTCTCACCCTTCCACTTTTTTTAGATCATACCATCATAATTGACTCACACCATGCCCTCTGCCTATGTAAACTTCTTCTAACTACCCTAATAATAATATGAGTTATATCTACCAACTTCCCATATAGAAATGTGAACAATTTAACCTTATTGAATTCCTTATGAGTTCTCTTTCATGTTTACCTTTTTATGCTTCTCTTGAGTCTTGTGCTTGAATGTCAGATTTTCTATTTAGCTCTGGTCTTTTCATCAAAAATGCTTGGAAGTCCTCTATTTCATTAAATATACATTTGTCCCACTGAAAGATTATACTCAGTTTTACTGGGTAGGTTATTCTTGATTGTGATCTTAGTTCCTTTGCTTTCCATAATATCATATTCCAAGTCCTGCATTACTTTAATGTGAAAGCTGCTAAAATTGTGTGATCCTGACTGGCTCTGTGGGATCTGAATGGTTCTTTCTGATTGTTTGCAATATTTTCTCCTTGACCTTGGACCTTAAGAATTTGACTATAATATTCATGAGAGTTTTCATTTTGGGATTTCTTTCAGAAAGTGATTGGTGGATTCTTTCAATTTCTATTTTACCTTCTGATTCTAAGATATTTGGATTCTAAGATAATCTAAGATAATTTTCCTTCATGATTTCTTGAAATATGATATCTAGGCTTTTTTTGGATCATGGCTTTCACTTGTCCAATAATTCTTAAATTATCTCTATTTGAGCTATTTTCCAAATCAGTTGTTTTTCCAGTCAGATATTTCACATTTTCTTATATTTTTTTCATTCTTTTGATTTTGTTTTATTTTCTTGACATTTTATGGAGTCATTAATTTCCATTTGCCCAATTCTAATTTTTTAAGGAGTTATTTTCTTCAATGAGCTTTTGAATCTCTTTTCCCATTTAGCCAATTCTTCTTTTTAAGGAGTTCTTTTTTTCAGTGAATTTTTGTGCCTTTTTTACCATTTGGCCAATTCTGTTTTTTAAGTTGTTTTCTGGAAATATTTTCTGGAAACATGTTTTACCTTGCACATGTTTAATCTATATCAGATGCTTGTGTTGGGGAGGGGGAAGATGAGGTAGAGAGGGAAAAATATTTGGAACTCAAAATCTTATAAAAATGAATGTTGAAAATTGTCTTTACATGTAATTGGAAAAATAAAATACTATTTACATTTTTTAAAAAGTTATTTTCTTCAGTATTTTTTTGCTTCTTTTATTAAGCTGTTAAATCTCTTTTCATAATATTCTTGTATCACTCTCATCTCTCTTCCCAAATTTTCCTCTACCACTCTAATCTCTTTCTTTAACTCTTCCAGGAATTCTTGTGTCAAATTAGCAGTTTTTTCTTTGTGACTTTGCTTATAGCTATTTTCATGTTATCTCTTTTTGAGTTTATGTCTTGATCTTCCCTGTCACCATAGTAGCTTTTTATGGTCAGGTCCTTTTGTTTGTTCGTTTGTTTGTTTTCAAGCCTATTCCATGAGTTTTAACTTGAAGTTAAAGTTAGGCTCTGTTTCAGGGGTAGGGTGGGGCATTTTCCCAAACTTCAGGCTTTTCAGTTACTGTTTTCAGAGTTAGTTCTTGGGGCCTGTAAGTTTTTTGTGGTTTACAAGGAAGTATGATCCTGAGAGATGTGTTGTTATTACTTCTTTGCCCTGTGCTCTGATCTTTTACCCAGGAAAAGCTTCTGTTCCCTTGTTCTCCTGAAGTCACAAACACTAGTGCTTTTCTCTGCACCGGAGCTTAGACCTGAAACAATGGTCAGTGCAATTGGGTTCTGTGCCAAGTATCAGTTCAAGGGCATCTCTTTCTGTGATCTCTTTCTGACCAGTTGCCCAACCCCCTTACCATCTCTGGGCTAAGAGCTTCTGAAACTGTTGCTACTGATGTTGCAGTCACTGCAAAGGCTCATCACTGGTGCTGGTGCTGGTTCTGGGGCTGGTGCTGCCACCATATGTGCTACAGACTGGCCCCCACTGCAGTGTCATAGACCTCTCCCGCTGAATTCCTAAGTTGTCTTAGGCTGGAAAAAATGTCTCCCTGACCTTTTGTTGGTTCTGCCTCTCTAGAATTCAAGTTGAGGTGTTATTTTAAAATTGTTTGGTGGAGAATCTTGGGAGAGTTTTGTTGAATTGCTGCTGCTATGCTGCCATATTAGCTCCGTACACTTTCAGACTGGGCATGTAAGTGCATGTCAGTCCCATATTCAATAACCAGGTAGTACCTCCTCAAGGAAGTCATCATCAGTATCAAGGAAACTATGCTTGTAGAATCTTATACGTTTCCACATGATATACCTGATTGCAGAAAACTCTTCCCCCTGGAAGCTCTCTCCCCACCCCTAGACTTCTCATATTAGAAGCACCTTCTGTCCCTTCAGCCTTATCTTCCTTGAAGCTCCATTTTAAGGAGGAAACCTAGGCCAGCCATGTCATCAATCCTCTCCAGGCTGCAGTCCTGACTCTCTGGACTTTCTTTACCAAGTTCCCCTCACCCCCTTTAAGCTTTCTTTTATGTGTTATTTTCTCCCATGAGAATTCAGGTCCTTGAGAGCAATAACTGACCTTCTTTCTGCTTGTAGTTGTATTTCTATCACTTAGCACAATGCCTGGCACAAAGTACTTAATAAATGCTCATTAATTTGACTTAATAAGGACATTTAAAAAAAAGTCATAAAGAGGCATCAGTTTCAAAATAAAACTTCTTAGCACAATATGATTACCTGATTACAATATTCAATAATGGTTTGATGTCAGCTTGGAAGGAAGTCTCTAGCGGAGTGCATCAGTGATCTGTGTGCTTGACCCTGAGCTGCTAAACATTTTTACCCATCACATGAATAAAGGCAAAGGTGGTATGCTTATCAAATGCACAAATGACACAAAATGAAGAGAGGTAACCAAAACTTTGAGATGATCAATCAATAAATGTTTATATAATGCCTACTATGTGCCAGGCACTGTGCTAAGTGCTGGGGGATACAAAGAGAGGCAAAAGAGCCTCTGCTCTCAAGAAGCTCATAGTCTAATGGGGGAGATAATATACAAACAACTGAACAAACAAGATAGATAAGGATAAAATGGAGATAATAGTGTCTAAAAAGGTTTCAGTAGGCTAGAACATTGAGCTACCTAATAAGATGAAATTTAATAGGGATACATGTAAAGTCCTACACTTAGATTAAAAAAAAATCTCACAAACAAGGTGGGAGAGTCACAGGTAGACAAAAATTTCATTTGAAAAAGATTCAGTTTGTAAACTTAATATGAGTCAATAATGTGAAACATGAACTCGAAAAAGTTAAGGTCATCTTAGACTGTAGATCAGCATAGTATCTAAAAAGGCAATGCCTCTACTTTACTTGTCTCTGTTTCTGAGAGTTCTGTGGTCATTGCATCACCTTGTAGGAGAGACTTTGGTAAGCCACAGGGCATCTAGAGGAGGGCAAAGAAGATGTTGAAAGGCTTCAGGGTAAGGACACATGAGGATCCGTTGAAGCAACAGGAGATGTTTAACATAAAAAAGAGAAGGCCTAGAATAGACATGATAGTTGTCTTCAGATACTTAGAGGCTGGGGAGGTAGAAGGAGGCTTTGGTTTGTCTGCTTGACCTCAGAAGGCAGCAGTAGGAATAATGAAGAGAAGTCACAAGAGAGGCAGATTTAAGCCTAGTGTAAGGAAAAGCTTCCTAACAATTACAGCCACCCAGAAGAGGAATCAAGGGCCTCAGGAAGTAGGGGGTACTCCCTCACTAACTGATCCAGAAAAGTCTGGATGACCAGATTTGTTGAGATAACTTTTATTCAAATATGGGTTAGATTGGATGGCCTCTGTGCTCCTTTCCAAATCTGAGGTTCTGTGAGTCAGTGATACAACATATAATTTCCTCCTTTGCTCATTTCGTTCTTCATTTCTGAGCTGATTATCTCTCCACATCTCAAACCTGTTTACTTCCTTCCCTTCCTTCCTTCCCCAGAACAGGTATCACCTGTTCCGTGAAGCATCCCCAGATTCCCTCAGCCAGGCTTAATATTTCTTGAATCTCTCTTACCGCTCTGTACTGCTCCTATGCACTCCTTCTAAGTTGTATTGCAATATTTTATATATTTGTACTATTCTTCTAATTATATAACCAAGTCCTTTGAGGGCAGGATTTGTATCATTTCTTTCATCTTCTTCTCTCCTCTAGTGCAGAGCATCCTAGGTGCTCAATCAACATTTGTTGACAAAATTGTAACTCTGGTAGGGGCAATCAGACCTTTGCCCTAGGGCACTGAAATTTAAAGGATGCTATAGCACAGTTCTGCTACAGCATGGAAGCAATTGAGCTTAGCACCTAGTTAACAAGCATAATTAGGTAAAATGAGAAAATACCAGATGATGTGCTAGAGGCTACACCACATAAGCTTTTTTCCTGGTTTGCCCTTCGTCCCTGCCAATGGCAGCATCCCCAGTAGCATGCTTCATTCACTTGCCCCAGGCATGTGCTATTTGCCCCATATGCAGAAATTGCTAGTTAATGGCTCTGTTAAATTTCTCTCTCTCAATGGTTGCCCTACAAAGACTGCTTTGCCAAGAGTATAGGCACAGACTAACTAATGGAACTGTTTATGTAGGTGATCTGGCTTTTGCTGAAAATATGTTCATCCAGGGTTCCAATGTCATCTTCTAATCAGGAAGGGAAACCACTTCAGTACAGGAAGGGCAAAGGTGAGCTTTTTGGTTAAGACCTTTTTTTTCAATTTTATATGACTATTATTTAATAAAACCATATGTTTGCAGTTCAAAAAGTTCTAGACTGATAAACTCAATAGAACAAGTGGAAAACTGTATAAACAATCAAATCATGATATATAACAAGTGTATCAAGAGTCCTCTATAAGCAATTTGAGTGAAAACATTCAAAAACATAAGCAGAATATGGGAATTTTTGCATGAGTGCACCTGTATAAATCAGATTGCTTGCCTTCTTGATGAAGGGGAGGGGAGAAAAGGAGGGAAAGAATTAGAGAACCAAAAATTTTAAAAATGAATGTAATTGAGAAAAAAGAATGGGTAAAAGATGATCCTCAAAAATATACATAAAGAGTCATAAAGTACTTTTAAAAACGAACTTTTTAAAAACTAAATAAGACACAATGACTACTGACACAAGGTGCCACATTTGTTCTCTACTTTAACGTGCAGGCTGCCCAAAATCCCTAACGTGAAGTCTTAGATTCTATGGAAGAAGAATCCGCATTGTAGGTCGAAAGCTTTTCCTGGTTACTGTATACCACCTTACTAGAGCTACTTAGAAGGTACATTGTAAATCTCTCCAAGAATCTAATCAAGCTTAGCCAGATTCTCTACACCTTAAAATGTTGGTACACTTCTGAGGCTTTAAAAGGTCCCTGATTACCATGGATTTCTCCCATCTTTGTCTCACTTCCTCCTGATTTTGCTTATCTGCTCCTGGATGGAGATGGGCTGTCAGCTGAGGGACTCCCATTCCTGCTTCATGGTCAACAGAACCCTGCAGATCAATTCTTAGGACAGTGATTATAATGAAGGTAAGAAAGCTACATACATCTTCATCCTCTCTTTGCTATCCCAAACCCTGTAATCTTGAAGTCATCTGCAGATAACCCAGACACTATCTTTTATCAGGGCTTAGTCTGTTAGGGAAGAAAACAATGAGTTTAGGATGATATGAAAGGAAGACAAGGGTTTTTTCTCAGCCTCACCAGAGGATCATGGTCTCTTCAATTAGAAGTGGAAGAGAAGCCATCCAGTCCAATCTCCCATTATACAGCTGACGAAACCAAAGCCTAGAAGATGACAGGACATACCCAAGGTCCTACAGGTGCTAAGTGACAGGACTGAGATTTGAACCCAACTTGAGATCCCACTCACTTTCCATGTCCATGTCACTTTCCAACCTCCATGTCTCCTGTATGCAAATCATTCAACATGGTTGTTGTTGTTGTTGTTTTTTCACTAAAATAGTTTACCATATGCCTGACTTTGGATGAATCGTTTAACCTCCCTAAGCCTTGATTTCCTCATCCTTAAAATAAAGGGGTTGGCCTAGATGACCCCTGAGGTCCCTTCTGGCTCTAATCTATGATCCCATAATCCATTTACCTTCCATAATGGATAATGTGCTCTGAACCCCGGGAAGAATTTTTTTAATGTTGACTGATTCCCAAATAAAGAACCTATGAAGCTCAGTGGAAAGCAGCACATGCATACGCTATTTCATCCAGGCCCTGGGAAAGGGGCATGAACATGGTTCAGGACAATGAGTCATTCAGCCCAGTCCCTCCAATGCAGCACATCAGAGGCACTATGGTTTGAATTGAACACTGCACCAGTGGCAGGTGACTTAATTTTATGTACTCTGACTGGTGGCTCAAGAACACCTCGTTTGCAGGAAGTGATGAGAACAGTTGGCTGGGCAAGCCCACCTGGGAAGGCTGGTAGGTAGGGGAGCTCCTCCTCACCATAGGAGCAAAACTGCTCCCTCCACAAAGAGAAAGAGAGAGGGCCCATTAAGAGATCACAGCAAGGACTATACTTTAGCACTGTACCTAATTAGAAACCTAGGAATTCAACAAATTAATTTTTACACCATGCACACTGATCTAGACTAGATTCTGAACTCAAAGGGTGAGGTTTCTTTCCTCTTAGTAAGCTAACAGTTTCAGAATAACAGAGGGCAAAAAAACCCCCAAAAACATGGAGGAAAAAAAAAGCATGGAATGGTACTTCAATGCAATTTTAATCCAAGTTTGCTAGGAGCCCTTATCTGCTTCTCCCTTGTGAGCAACATTTGAGCATGTCACACAATAACCACGAACAGTTAAGAGGCACCAAACATGTTCCTCTTTGGGGAAGGGAGGAAAGATTCATTGGCACACAAGGCAGCCCCTAAATCTCCTTCCCCAGAGCTAGACATACACCCCCTCAAGACATTACTTGAAAATTGAAGGTCAGGGGACTTTGGTAATTTTCTTTCTTACCCAGTTCTGTTTCCTTCGGGGCTTGTTGTGCTCACCAATGCTGCAACGAACAGACAAAACAGCAAAATCTTGACAGCCTTCAAGACATTTGAAACCCCTGGCATGGCTCCAACTCTTCCTGGAGCAGGCCACCTGGGCCAGCTACTACTATAGCTTGCCACCCTCCCCCCAAAACTGCACCCCTAGCTCCATGCACCACTATGCACTGCCAGCGTCCAGCCAAAGAGAAGTTGAAGGGATACCCAATAAACAAGTTTAGCCTTACCTGCCATTGTTCTCTTTGGCCAGGGGCTGAACTGAGCCAGAGGAATTCCTGCTCCAAAGAAATAAGCCTAGAACAGGTGAATAGTTAATAATTAACCAGAACTTGAGGAGCCCTGGTCAGTGAAACGGCTAAATGAATGAGAAGAAACTCCAAACTAAAAATGCCAAGTTTTCTTCACAAACAGACTTGGAGAAGCAGTGGAAGTCCTCTTGCAGAGTTTAGGGGCAGAGGAGCTACTTCTAAACATCCATTTGAGAATGGAAAAAAACAGACCTTGGGCTCCTAAAAATTCTAGGTGAAATGTGCCACTAAATAAAACACCATCTGAATTAGTTGTTTATCTCAGTTTTTTGGGTTGTTGGTTTTTTGTTTGTTTGGTTGGTTGGTTGATTTATGGGGGATTTTTTGTTTTGGTTTGGTTTGGTTTTTTGAGTGTCTAGGTTCATTTGGAAGCAACTATCCAGTCTTTATTCTATATAAACTATGTCAGGCTGCCTCCCCTAAGGACAAGACAATAAGAAATAGGCTGAAGCTGCTGCATAAAGAATTGGTATTTGCAGTGTGACACCTCTCCCCAAAAGTCTTATAGTCAAATAATCAGGAACATTTCTTTCTTTTTCTCTTTCTTTCTTTCTCTTAAATCATAACTTCTCCAAGTCTAGAGATTCTTCTGAGAATTCAAGTTCTTCTCAAAGGATATATTGATTTCACATAATTTCATCCTGTCTGAATTAGCAATTCTTCATTGTCCCCAGAAACTCATCTTCCTACAAGATCAAATCCATTCTGAAACACATTTCCTCACCACCCCCTGCCCTTTGAGCCCCTCCCTCTGATTGGAGAAGGTGGATATCAGAGACCTCCTCCCAGATCCTCTATTTAAGGAGGGGACCCAGGGCAGACAACTCTTCACCCCACCTGGCTACAGGATTTCATCATGCCCCCTAACCGCCATGTGCCCTACTGTTTTTCAGCTTCTTTTATATATTGTCTTTCTCCATTAGACTGTGAGCAACTTGAGGACAGGGACTGTCTTTTGCCTGTCTTTGTATCCCCAGCACTTGGCACAGTAGGACAACCTGGCACACACTACCAACAAACATTAATAAATGTTTGTTGGTTGACTGACTGATCCAGTGTTTATGGCTTTATTCAGTGTCTGCCTATATATAGTTTATGTGAGTGATCTTGGATGGATCAACTAGCTTCTATTGATAACTTTGGTATTTCCAAAGTACTTTTTTTTATTATTACTATTATTTTTTAAAATTTATTTTTAGTTTTCAACATTTACTTCCACAACATTTTGAGTTTCAAATTTTTACCCCAACTCACCCCTCCCCCACCCCAAGATGGCATGCATTCTGAATATCCCTTCCCGTAGTCTGCCCTCCCTTCTATCTCTCCCCTTCTTCTCTTATCTCCTTCCCCTTCTATTTTCCTGTAGGGCAGGATAGATTTCTGTACCCCATTTCCTGTATTTCTTATTTCCCAGTTGCATGTGAAAACATTTTTTTAAACATGTGTTTTTAAAACTTTGGGTTCCAAATTTTCTCTCTTCCTCCCTCCCCACCCACCCTCATTGAAAAGGCAACCAACTAAATATAGTCTATACATGTGCAGTTATGCAAAACACTTCCATAGTAGTCATGTTGTGAAAAACCAACTCTATTTCCCTTAATCCTATCCTGTTCCCCCATTTATTCTATTCTTTCTTTTGACCCTGTTCCTCCTCGGAAGTGTTTGCTTCTGATTACCCCCTTTCCCAATGTGCCCTCCTGTCTATCATTCCCCTGCTCCCTTGTCCCTTCTCCCTCTATTTTCCTGTAGGGTAGGACAGATTTCCATACCTCTTCATGTTCCACTTGAGTCTTGTATTTGTTAAGTCAAATTTTCTATTCAGCTCTGGTCTTTTCATCAAGAATGGTTGAAAGTCCTCTATTTCACTGAATAACCATTTTTCCCCCTGAAGTGTTATACTCAGTTTTGCTGGGTAGGTGATTCTTGGTTGTAATCCTATCTCCTTTGCCCTCTGGAATATTATATTCCATGCCCTGTGGTCCCTTAATGTAGAAGCTGCTAAATCTTGTGTTATCCTGATTGTGTTTCCACAATACTTCAATTGTTTTTTTCTGACTGCTTGTAATATTTTCTCCTTCACCTGGGAACTCTGGAATTTGGCTATTATATTCCTAGGAGTTTTCCTTTGGGGATCTCTTTCAGGAGGTGATCGGTGGATTCTTTCAATTTCTATTTTGCCCTCTGGTTCTAAAATATCAGGGCAGTTTTCTTTAATAATTTCTTGAAAGATGATGTCTAGGCTCTTTTTTTGATCATGTCTTTCAGATAGTCCAATAATTTTTAAATTATCTCTCCTAGACCTATTTTCCAGGTCTGTGGTTTTTCCAATGAGGTAGTTCACATTGTTTTCTAATTTTTCATTCTCTTGGATTTGTTTTACAGTGTCTTAATTTCTCATAAAGTCACTAGCTTCCAATTGCTCTATTCTAATTTTTAAGGAAGTATTTTCTTCAGTTAGTTTTTGGACTTCTTTTTCCATTTGGCCAATTGGCTTTTTGGACCTCTTTTGCCATTTGGGTTAGGCTATTTCTTAAGGTATTGTTTTCTTCAGTATTTTTTGGGGTCTCCTTTCGCAAGCTGTTGACTTGTTTTTCATGATTTTCTTGCATCACTCTCATTTCTTTTCCCAGTTTTTCCTCTACTTCTCTTACCTGCTTCTCAAACTCCTTTTTGAGCTCTTGCAAGGCCTGGGACTGATTCATATTTATCTTGGAGACTTTGGATGTAGGAGGTTTGACTTTGTTGTCTTCTTCTGGTTGTATGTTTTGATCTTCTTTGTTACCAAAAAAAGGTTCTACGGTCTGACACTTCTTGCGAAGTTTGCTCGTGATCCCAGCCAATTACTTGAGTTATAAACTCTTTATTAAGGTAGAGGTCTGATCCCAATATGGAGAATGTACTGTCCCAAGCTTTGGGGGTTTGTACAGTTGTTTTTAGAAATACTTCTAGGGACCTATAAATTTTCAGTTCTTCCAAGGTGGAATGATAAGGGGCGAGGTGTTTACTCCTTTCCTGGCCTGTGCTCTGGTCTGTAAGTGACCACAAGCTCTCTTTTCTGTCTTAGAACTGTGAGGAGGATTTTCTCTTCATAGCCACTACAAGCTCCACCAGGCCAGCACTCCTCCTCACCCCGGGACCACCACCCAGAACTGTGACCCAGATCCAAGCACAGGCAAAGCAACAGATTCCTGCCTCAGCACTGGCAAGAGATCTCTGCAATGCCCCTCTGATCAGCCACTTGATTCCTCCTCAGTCTGTGGACTGGAAGCTCAGGAGGCAGCTGCCACTCCAGGGCCAAGCTTGGGGACTGGGGTTAGGATCCTGCACTTCTCTCTCCCAACAGAAACAGACTTTTCCCACTGACCTTCTAAGTTGTCTTTGGCGTTCGTGGGTTGAGAAGTCTGGAAACCTCCACAGCTGCCCGTGACTCAGTCCTCTGGTACCTTCTCCAGCATTGCCATGGCCTGCGAGCCCACGCTGAGAAGCATTCCTCTCCCAGCTCGGTGCGATACACCTTTCTGATCAATCATCCAGGTTGTCTTGGGCTGGACATTTGTTTCACTCTGTCTTTTTTGTGGGTCCTGCTGCTTTAGAATTTGTTTAGAGCCATTTTTTATGAGTATTTGGAGGGGTTTGGGGGTGAGCTCAAGCAAGTCACTGCTCTCACTCTGCCATCTTGGCTCTGCCTCCTATTTCTAAAGTACTTTTAACCTTTTCTCCCGATGGGCTTGTACATCTGTGATGTCATTTTCTCCTCACAACCTCCCTCTCAAGGTAGGTAAGAAAAATACTTCCTGTCACAAGTGAGCTAATTTCCCTACTCTCTACCTGCCTATTACTGAATAAAGATGGAGTCTCTGATCACCCCACCTCAAACCAGCCTGTGAGCCAAACCTCCTCAAAGATCCCCATTCTTTAAGTGACTCAGTTATCACAAGATGAGCTCCTGAGAACCCTATCACAATAGTCCAGATAATAGGACCGTACCCTCAATGGAACACAGATGGCAAGACAGTTCTGTCTTGAGCAAGTGACAAAGCCCTTAAAGGTATATCAGCCATGTGAAATCCACACACTAGGAGAGGCAGGAGCAGATTTTGCTCAACTGCAATAGCAGTATTCCATAGGTTCTATAGTCCTACCAGATTATTGCACCAAAAACAAGTGAGGTGCTATGTTAATACATTAACTAGACAGCCCTAGCTAATGGAGAACATAGAGATTCTGTTTATTTTGTACACATACATAATATGAACATATTATATGTGGGTGTATAGATATATATGGACATATGCATGTATGTATTCATATACAAAATATATCTTAAAAATAAAGTATATCTGTAAACTCCTTGAGGGCCACAGCTGTTTTATTTGGTTGTTTGGTTTTTTGTTTTTTTGTCTTTGTATTGCCAACACTTAGCACAGTGTCTATAACATAGTAGGAACTTAATAAATGATTTTTGATTGGTTGATTGTGATAGCCAGCAATGAATGGGATCCATTTGCTTTCTCATATAGGCCTTGTCTGGAAATGAATGGGCAGGTGCTGCCTTTTAGGCTCTGGTAATCAGTGGAACTTCTCTGTTTCTGGGCCAGGTTGGTGGATCTCTGTTCCCAGGGCCTGCAGATGATTGTCAGGGATGCCTCAACTAGACCAGCTCCACCATGTTGTATTAATTTTTGGCATAGTAAATCGAGTCCTTGTCTCAGATTCAGGAAGAGTGGAAGATTCCATTCTTGACTTGAATCAACATGGGCAGGATATAGTGTCTCAGTGCCTCTAAGGCAACTGTATTTTTAAAATTTTATTTGTTTTTCAATTAACAAAAATCTATTTTCTCTCCCTTCCCATCTTAGATGAAAGAGAGAGATGAAAAAAGGGAGAGAAGGAAAAGAAAGGAAAGAAAAAGAAAGGAATGAAGGAAGAAAAAGAAAGAAAGGAAGGAAGGAAGAAAGAAAGAAAGAAAGGAAGGAAGGAAGAAAGGAAGGAAGGAAGGAAGGAAGGAAGGAAGGAAGGAAGGAAGGAAGGAAGGAAGGAAGGAAGGAAGGAAGGAAGGAAGGAAGGAAGGAAGGAAGAAAGAAAGAAAGAAAGAGAAAGAAAGAAAGAAAGAAAGAAAGAAAGAAAGAAAGAAAGAAAGAAAGAAAGAAAGAAAGAAAGAAAGAAAGAAAGAAAGAAAGAAAAATACTTGTGTCAAGTTGATGTCCAAACCAGAGGCAAAGCTGATTGGGCAAAGGAAAAATCTTTCTTCTTCTTACAGATCTGATACAGGTGTTTCTGCCCCATCATACATAGACAATCTAGAAGAGAAGTGGTGACCCTTGAGCATCCTACCTCCAGCTCTAATCTTACTTGAAGATCTCTACATTATATATAAAGCTGATTTTACATATACACTATTTGTGAGATGTGCAGATTTAGCAACATCTCCATTCCAAATGTTTACATGGTTTATTTGTTCCTAACCTGTGATAGAGTCTTCCAAGCTTGTACTGGTCTGATCAGCCACAGTCAGACACACTGTACATTGACCCTGATATAGCGATGTCATTTTGGTCCTCTGTGAGTAAGAAAAACAACAAGCATTTATCATGATCACGAAATGCCCCTTTATTCATGTTTCTGAGTGTTTTGTTTTGTTTTTACCAGAAATGGGTATTATATTTGGTCAAAACAAATTTCTGTATCTATTAATATGATCATAGAATTTTTGTTGTTCTTGTTATTAATGGTCAATTACGTTTATAGTTTTCCTAATAGTAAACCAATCCTGCATTTCTGGTTTACATGCACGTATTGCTTCTCATTCTTAAAGTCAATTACATTTCCAATTGAGTTCTGACTTACTGATCTGTGAATTACAGCAATGATGCTTACAAAGTTCTTCATGAAAACCCAAAGCACAATTTTAATGGCAGGTTTTCCATTGTACTAAGCCAGGTGACGCCAAACACGAGCAGATTCAAATTCCCTTTGAAAATCTGCATAGCAGAGGTATGAAGCAGATCACTACCCTCCCAAGTATGGCTTGAACCAGGTTAAAATATATTTGGCAAATATTTCACAAAATAAGTTAAAATACAATAGAACATAGGTAATGTTAATATATGGTTTTCTAAGTCCAAGTGTAGCCTTCAGGGATCCTTATGTAAGGTTTACTGAAACGTGCTTCTGTTTGGGTTTGACCACACTGCTAGATAGTAAATCCTAAGCTACTTTGAACTATTGAACTGTAGAAAGGGTTATTCTAAATAGTCATTTTCCGAGATAACTGAGGATCTAGAGCTTTAAAACTCAAAACTTTTAAGAATGTTTAACTTTTCCTCATGGACTGAATATTCTTCAGACTAATCTACCAAGAGCTTACTCTTGGGATAAATTTTGCTGTGGGGAGTTGAGTGCAGGAAAATGGAGATAGATGTACATTTTGGGTGATGATGCAGAGACAATCCAACCCAGAGTGGTTGTGATGGGAAAGGAGGCAGAATGGTCCCCAAAGAGTCCTGATCTCCCTCGTCCTCACAGGAGTTGGGGAGGAAAATGGATCCTGCTCTGGGAGATGAGTGTCACTGTGACAGTATACTAAGGTTAGAAGCCTGGGAAGGGGGGGAGGGGTGCAATTGCACCAGAGGCCAATAGGAGGGGATCAATACAGTGATCGCCTCTTTAGATGTTAACACCTGAGGCAAAGTTCCATCCATACCGTGCTAGTTACAGTTATCTGTCTCCCTGACTGGAATCTTTATTAGGGCAAGGAAGTGCCACTTTCCTTCGGCCTTCTGAATTCCTGATACCTTTTTATATCAGCACTGTAAGTGTTAGACCTACATGTAATCAAAGGGAGGAGCGTGATTTGAAAAACCCCAAAAGGTCCACCTATCTTAAAATATTTTCTTCGCTGACTGGATTTCATCTGCCTGAGATTCCCACCACCAGAGTGACTTTCACTCTCACCACTTAAAGGCATATTCTAAACATGGACGATTTTTTTTAAAGAGACAGAAAAGGACAAAAAGAAAACAAAGTAGACCCCTGGGAACATTCAGTTCAAAATACCATCAGTCCTTTTGCATTTGTAATTCTAATAGCACAGTGTTGATTTATATAAGGTGAGGAGAGGTAAGATGGAAGGTTGTGGGGAGAGGACCTTCCTACCAACTTAGAGAGAACCATAATCAATGACTTGAATCACTAACAAATTGAAATATCTTAGGGAAAAGACTTACCATTAATCATGCTGGTCAGCAGAAAAGCTGCCCAGGCTGAGGGAGAGGTTCCCAACATTCATCATCATTTCCCCAAAGGACCACTAGCAGCACTGAGTACCCACTGCTCTCTGCCCTGAGGCACCAAGGTATGAAAAATATCTCATTTCATGGGGCTTTCATTTCAGAAGGGACCAATGCTCTGAGGCAGGAACCTCAAGATGTCCAACTTTCACACATCTTTCCTCAAAGGCTAGTATTCAGAACAGTATCTCCCTTGTCCTTCCTTTTCCTTACCTGGAGGTCAGGACAAAAACACTGTCTTGCCATTGTATTTCCACAGAGAAGAAAGCCACTTCTCAGAACTTCTGTATTGTCATGAGTTTCATTTTTAATAGGCATTTGAACTTCCGATGGTTTTGATTGCTGAAACGGTGAGAATCTCAGCAACGTACAATAGCCTGAACTTCTGTCCAGAAAGTATTTATATTCTTCCATATTCCATCACTGTTTCACAACTTAGTGGGCCCAGGATTGTTAAGGTGAATGAATGGTTATAAACAATTACCATGACAATTTCCCCATACATTATAATCACTTAATTAATAAACATTTGTTAAGTACCTACTATGTGTCAGGCACTGTGTTAAGTGTTGGAGGCACAAAAAAGAAGCAAAAGATAATCCCTGCCCTCCAGAAGCTTATATTCCAACTATAGACAGGAAGTAGGGTCAGAGGAAAAATATTAGACTCCTACTCTTGTATGTCAATCCTGATTTCTGCCATCCTCATCCCTTGGGATAGGCCAGTGTCCTCTCTTCTCTTAAGCGCCTTTCCTTCTCTAGAAGAGTTTGATTTTTTTCTTACCTATTTTTCTGTATGAGTTTAAGGTGAATGGCCCCTATATCCTCATATCTGGTCACCTGTAGATCTGGACCACATCACTCACATTCTGACTTCTGATCTCCTGGTTCTTTTGCTTTAGCTTGTGAGCCCCTTGAGAGTAGGGACTGTCTTTTGCCTCTTTTTGTATCCCTAAAGTGTAGCACAGTGACTGGCACATAGTAGGTACTGAATAACAGTTTAGTGACTATTGATTCTCTTAATCTCCTCCTTCCCTAAACTCCTCCATATCTGTTGAGACCATCACTATTCTTTCACTCACCCCAAATCTCAACCTCACAGTCATCCTTGGCTCTTCCCTCTTCCTCACCACCTTCCTCCCACATCCAGTGAAATGCCTAGTCTTGCTGATTCTACCCCCACAACATATGTCTTATTCTTCCTTTTCTCTCCAGGCATACAGCTGTCACCCTAGTTCAAGCCCTCATCACTTATTAGATAGATGCTTGTAATAATCTCCTAACTGAATGTGCTTCCATTTTCTACCCTCTCTGATCCATCTTCCACCCAGCTGCCAAAACCATCTTCCAATAGCACAAGACTATGTGGTTTCCTTTGGCTTCTAGGATAAAATATATTATGAATTTCTGAGTTCGGTATTTAAAGCCCTACATGATCTTGCCCCAGCCACCTTTTCAGGATTATTCCATGTTATTTTTTTTCATGCACTCCCTGTCCCAGCCAGTTGGACCGAAACTTTTTCCCAAAACTTCGCATTTTGTTGTTGTTGTCATTCAGTCCTTTTAGTTGTGTCCAACTCTTCATGACCCCATTTGGGGTTCTCTTGGCAAAGATACTGGAATGGTTTGTCCTTTCCTTCTCCAGCTCATTTTACAGATGAGGAAATAGAGGCAAACGGGACAAAGTGACTTGCCTATGGTCACATAGCTAGTAAGTGTCTGAGGCAGGATTTGAACTCAGGTCTTCCTGATGCTAGGCCTACTGCTCTATCCACTGCATGGCTCATTTCTGGGCTTTTTGCACCCACTCTCTACTATATTTGTGATGCAGTCAGTCCTGACCTCTACCTCAAACTCCCTGATTTCCTTAAAGACTCAGCTCATGTGCTACTCATTCAGGAGGTCTTTCCTGATCCATCTCTCACCCTGAACTCATTTTCTTTTCTCCAAAACCATCCCTCTTCCAAATTTCCATGTTCCTGTCAAGGACAGCACCAACCATCTAGTCACCTGGATTCAAAACCTCCAAGTCACTCAAAGCTCCTCACTCTCACTCATCCCACATATCTAATCAATTGCTAAATCTTGTCCTTTCTTTATTCCACATTTCTCAAATACATCCCATTCTCTACACTACAGGCCCTTATCACCTCTCACAGGCACTATCAACCAACAAACATTTATTAAGTGCCTACTATGTGCCAGGCACTGTGCAAAGTGCTTGGGATACAAAAAGAGACAAAAGACAGTCCCTGCCGTAAAAGAGCTTACAATCTAAAGGGGAAGAAAACATGCAGACAAATACATGCAAAGCAAATTACATACAGAATAAATAGTAAATAATTAGCAGAGAAAAGGCACTGTAACTAAAAGGGATTGGGGAAGATTTCCTGCAGAATTGGGACTTAAAGGAAGTCTGGGAGGGCAGTAGTCAGAGCAGAGGAGGGAAAGTGTTCCAGGGATTGGAGATAGCTCAAGAGAAGGCCAGAGCCCAAGAGATGAAGTGTCTTGTTCATGGAAGAGCCAGGAGGCCAGTGTCAGTGAATCAAAAAGTATATGTTAAGGAAGAAGGTGTAAGAAGACTGGAAAGGTGGAAGGGGGATACATTACGAAGAGTTTTTAATGCCAAACAGAACATTTTGTATTTGTTCTTGAAGGTAATAGGATGGGAGTTTATTAAGTAGGAGGATGACATGACTGAACCTGTGTTTTAGGAAAATCACTTTAGTGGCTGAATTGAGAATGGATTGGAGAGAGGAAAGACTTGAGATAGGCAGACCTACAAATAGGCAATGATAATAATAATAGTTAGCAGGCAGCAATAATCCAAATATGAGGTGATGAGGGCATGCACTAGAGTAGAGGCAGTGTTAGAGGACAGAAGGGAGCATATGAGAGATGTTGCAAAGGTGAAATTGATAGGCCTTGGCAACAGCTTGGATATGGGGAGTGAGAAATAGTGAAGAGTCCAGGAAGACTTCTGGTTTGTGAGCCTGAGGAACTGGGAGGACAGTGTTGACTTCCACAGCAATAGGGAAGATAGGCAGAGGAGGGAAGGAGAATTTAAGGGCAAATATAATGAGTTCTATTTTGGACATATTGAGTTTAAGACATCCAGTTCAAGTCTGAAAGGCATTTGAAGATGCAAGATCAGAGATCAGCAGAGAGTTCAGGGCAGGAAAAATAGATCTGATAATCATTAGCAGAGAGATGATAATTAAATTCATGGGAACTGATGAGATCACAAAGTGAAAGTAGTATAGAGGGAAAGAAGAAGAGAGCCCAGGATAGACCCCTGTGGGATACTTATAGTTAGAGAGTGTGATCTGGAAAAAGTTCCAGCAAAGTTCAGATAGGTAGAAGAAAAAAAAAAGGAGAGAGTGGTATCCCAAAAACCTAAAAAGAAGAGAGTATCAAAGAGGAGAGATTGATCAATAGTGTCAAAGGATACAGAGAGGTCAAGGAGAATGAGGAATGAAAAAAAGGCTATCAGATTTAATAACTGAGAAATCATTAGTAACTTTGGAGAGAGCAGTTTCGATGGAATGATAAGGTTGGAAGCTGGATTATAAGGGGTTAAGAAGAGAATGAGAGGAGAGAAAGTGGAGGCATCTATTGTAGATGGCCTTTTCAAGGTGTTTAGCTGCAAAGGACAGAAGAGATATAAGGTGATAGTAAGCAGGGATGTAAGGATCAAGTGAGAGTGACTTCAGGATAAGAGAGATATGGGCATGTTTGTACATAGTAGGGAATGAGCAAGTAGAAAGGAAAAGGTTGAAAATAAGTGAACGTGGGGATGAGAGAGGGGGCATTCTGTTGGAGGAGATGGGATCACTTGAACAAGTAGAAGGGTCAGCCTTGGTAAAGAGTAATGCCACACCATCACATGTGACAGGAGTGAAAGAGGAGAGAGTGATAGAAGGTATCTGAGTGACAGGAGATGAAGAAGAGTGGAGAAGAGGGAGTTCACAGTGAATGGCCTCAATTTTTTCTGTAAAATATGAGGCAAGGTTCTCAGCTGACAAGGTGGAGAGAGAGGGATCCATGGGAAATTTGAGGAGGAATGAAAAGATTTTGGAAGAGCCACTCCAGAGTGGGATAATGAGCTGATAAAGGAAGTATAGTAGGATTGGGAGGCAGCTGGGTGGCTAAATGGATAGAGCACTGGGCCTGGAGTCAGGAAGACCTGAATTCAAATATGTCCTCAGACACTAACTAGTTGTGAGATCCTGCGCAAGACACCTAACCTCTGTTTGCCTTAATCCACTTGAGAAGGAAATGGCAAATCACTCCAGTATCTTTGCCAAGAAAACCCACAGACAGTATGGTGTACAGGGTCACAAAGAGTCAGACAGAGCTAAACAACATAATAGCATGGTCTAGCAGCAGTTAGGGCCCAGTTGAGGTTCTTTAACATAAATTTGTAGTGTACCCAGTCAAAACAGTTGCATGCTTTTTCTCAAACTTTGCTCAGTAGCATGTGTGTAGGAGTGAATGGTGCAAGTGATTCAAGGCTGAGGCTTGGCTGGGTGTAATTGGTTATATGATAATAGGTCTAGTGATTCAAGAGAGTAGGAAAATGTAAATAGAGTTGAATTAGTTCACCACGGAGTCAAGATGGGGAGAAGAGGAGAGAGTGGCTAGTATCAGGGAGATGGCCTGGGAGAGAGTTGAAGTGTCAAGGAATTCAAGGTCAAATTGTGGATGAAAAGTAGGGCTCTGTAACAGAAGACTGAGGGAGAGGGGAAAAGCTAATAGATTGTGGTCAAATAAGGGGATTTCTTGACAAGAGAGGTGGTGTAATTGTAGGTGATGGCAAAATCAAGAGTATGATCATTTTTGCGTGTGACCGAGGCAGAGTTGAAGGAATAATAATAGTAGATTAAGGAGCTACAGCAAGAAATACCCTCGAGATTGGTCTCTGTATCTCAAGTCTCCCCCTCCTCCAACCTATTCTTCATCTAGCTGCCAAAATAATTTTCCTGAAACACAAGTATCACCAAGTCATCCCCTACATAACAAACTCCTATGGTTCCCTATTACTTCTAGGATCAAATATAAACTCCAGTTTGGTATTTAAAACTCTTCATAACCTGGTGCTTTTCTATCTTTCCAGTCTTCTTACACATTATTCCCTTCTCTGTGAACTCTATGGCCTGGCCAGGATGATTTAGCCATCCTGATCAATTTGCTGTTTCTCATGACTCTCCATCTCCTGCCATGTCTTTGCATTCCAGAGCTTGGAATGCTCCCCCTCCTCACCTCCACCTTTTAGAATCCCTAGTTTCTTTGAAGACTCAGCTGAAGTGTCTTTGAGCACCTTCTCCTCTAAGGTGACCTTCCACTTCCTCTGCCTATAGCTTGTATACTGCAACAAAATTCTGAGTGTCCACTGACTAGGCACTGCTGCCAATCACCAGTACACTATACATAGATAGGAAACAGCAATTTTTATCACACTCAGAGCACAGATCTTATACAAAACATCAGTAAGCCCTGAGCATCAGTCTCAGCAACCTCATACAGACTGTGGATACGTAAGCAGATGGGAACAATGGAATTTTACAGAAGGCAGAAGGGGAAAATAAGGGTGTACACATCAGAAAACAAACAAAAGAAGGAGAAGATAAGGATATGTGCCTCAGGAAGGTCTAGGAACTAATCGGTCAAAACTGGAGCTGTAATTTATGTCCCAAGCTTGATTTTGCAGACTTCAGCAGGAGATGTCACCCACCTCCTTTGAGCGAACAAAACCAGAAAGCTCAAGATGGAGTCGGGGCCAGAGGGTTGTTTTGTTTGTTTTGTTTTGTTTTGTTTTGTTGTTAAGAAATCTGAACCAAAAATTCTCTTATCACAATACAGACAGATGGATAGATAACAGATATAGCTATTTATATCTATATCTACATATACATACATACAAACATACACATATATATGTGTGTGTGTGTGTGTGATCTCTCCCGTTAGAATGTAAGCTCCTTGAGATCAGGGTCTGTTTTGGCTTTTTCTTCTAATCCTGGGCAGTTATCATAGGACCTGACCTATTGTAAATGTTCAATAAATGCATGTTGGTTGATTGATCCGTCTCTCCCCACTTGCACACCTCAAATCACCTAATATGTACTGATCTCTTTACCTGTTGTCTCTCTCTCTCTCTCTCTCTCTCTCTCTCTCTCACACACACACACACACACACACACACACACACAGAGTATAGAATATAAGTTCCTTAAGTTTAGAGAATGTTTTTCATTTTTGCTTTTGAATCTTCAGCACCTAGCATGGCACCTTGCACATAGTAGGCACATATTGGATTGACATTCCAGAAGTGACTAGCAGAGGAACTTGCCCAAGGTCACACCCCTATCAGAAGCAGGATTCAGACTAAGGATCCAGTCATTCCTCTATGTTTCTAGAGACAAGGAGTCACACTCCTGCCACCTAATCAAAAGTAAATAATATTCAATTCATTAATGATTGGTTGGTATTTTAATTTTAAATGGTGTATTACCTTTGAACTTTTTTTGTCTTTTCCAATGGAATCTGTCATATTTTAAGAGTGCTTTAAGTTTTCTCGGGGTTAGAAAAATAAAAGATTTTCCTAACCCTCTATCATACATTATAGTTAAAAGAATCCTGGTCTTGGAGTCAGGAAAGAGCTAGGGTCGAATCCCTCCCCTGGCACTTATTAGCCATACAGCTATGGGTAAGATTCAGCATCCTTGAACCTCTTTTTCCTCATCCGTAAAATGGGATATAAACTTGTAATCATTAGGTCATGGGCTTATTTTGAGAACCAAATGAGAGAGGATATGTAGAGCACTTTTTGAACCTTGGCGTGCTATAATATCAGTTGCCATTATGATCAGGGCAGACTTGCTCTTTCGTTTCTCTCATGTGAAGATTTATCCATTCCTCCTATACTCATTCTCATTCCCCTGAGTCAGTAGCCCATGTCTCCCAGGCACCAATACACAGAATTTTCAGCACTGTTCTCACCCAGTGAATTAACTCTACTAATTCTAATTCAACCTGTCTTGCAGCATTGGCAATGAAAACTACAAACTGTTTCCCAGCAGTCTCTCTTTGGAGACCTAGACAGAGCTGCCTGTCTGAAACCTTTTGTTATTGTTGTTCACGAAGAACACATCAATAAAGGAGATGATGCTTTATTTTCTTGCTTGCTTCTGTTAAGTATAAGATCTTGGATAAAAACATAAACATAAAAAGTCAGCAAAACTGATCAATGTATCCAAAAAGGCTGAAAAATATGTGGAATGTGCCACATTGTAGACCTTCTAACTCTGCAAAAGAGCCTTCTCATCTCTCTTCTTTGGGGCCATGCTGATTCTTTACAATTCTCCAATATTCACTTGTGATTTGTGTGTATTTTTTCTTTCCACTCACATTGTTGTAATCATTGCGTACATTGCTGTCTTAGTGCTGCTTACTTCGCTCTTTTGTTGTTGTTTAGTTATTTCAGTCGAGTCCCTTGTGACCCCACTTCGGGTTTTCTTGGCAAAAATACTGCAGTGGTTTGCCATTCCCTTTCCCACTTCATTTTACAGATAAGGAAACTGAGGCAAACAGAGTTAAGAAACTTACCCAGAGACACACAGCTAGTGTGAAGTCAGGTCTTCCTGACTCCAGGCCCAGTGCTCTATCCACTGTTCCACCTGGCTGCCCCAATTACTTCACTCTGCAATCAGTTCATAGAATCCTTTTCTTGTTTCTCTTTATTCATCATTTCACTGTTCTCTCTTTTTTGTGCTTCATTGCCATCCTCTGCTTCTTAGCCAGTGTTAGTGGCTAAAGATCCTATTTCATCACATATACTTACCTAGGAGAAGACTCTGTCACAATTGAAGATAAAGGTACGAGCTTCAGGAATAAGGCTCCTCCCATCTCTGAAATAACCACTAACCTACTTAGCCAGAACAAGCAGGACTTTAGGTCAGGGTAACAGAAAAGAATACCAAGTTTGTTATTGATATTCATCATTTTGCTGCCAAGTACCAGAGTGGAAGAAGGCTAGCTAACGGAATATTTTATATAGGTTAGAAAATATTTCTAACTTGCCTTTGTTTGGAATATTCCATTAGGTAAAGGGGACCCTACTTATCAGTGGCCTTCTGTAATCAGGTAGTGACCAAGCTGCCCATTCATAGGACCATGGATTTAGAACTGGAAGGGACCTTAGAGATAATCTTCACTTCAACCAATAAATAGGTACTTATTAGACACCTACTATTTGATGAGTACCATTCTAGGCACTGGGGATACAAGTATCAAAAATAAAAATAAATCCTACTCACAACAAGCTTATATTCTAAGGGGTAGGGAAAGTACATATATAAAGATCTACAAAAAACGAATGTTAAAAATTGTTTTTATGTGTAATTGAGGAAAAATAAAACGCTAAACAAAAGCTTAAAAAAAGAAATACACTGTTATCTCAAAGACAATTTAAAAAAAAGATCTTCAGCATAAATGTAAAGTGAACAAAACAAATATATACAAAGGAGTTAAATACACAAAAGCTTGAAATGGATAGCTCCAGCATTTGCTGTGGGGAGTGGAGATGAAGAATAGGAAAGTTTTCATTTTACAGATAAATAAACCAGAGGTTGAGTGACTCATTCAAGAACATAAAGGTCATCAGTAGAAGAGTCAGCATTCTAACTCAAAAATCTCCAACTCTAATGTTCATTCCTCTGCCCCACACTGTTGTCCGCTTCCCCATGTAGACAAAGAGATGTGATTGAAGGGACCTGAAGAGGCTCACTTGACTCCAAATATCCCTTCCTCTGGACTTTAAACTATGTGAAATTCCCACAGAGTCACTTCCACTGTTAGCTATCCAAGGGTCAATCAGTCAACAATTCCTGCTACATGCCAGGCACTATGCTAGATGCCAAGGATATAAACACAAAAATGTCACTGTGTTACAAAATCAGGGAGTCTCATTAGAGGGGAGGAGGTAGGTTACAGCTTGGAACCTGGACTGCCACGCCACCTAGTGGTCTGTTATCACAATGGAGAACCCTAGGGTAGCTGGGGACTAGAAAGTACTGAGCTTGTAAGAGAGGAGCATCAAAATATGGTAGATAATCCTGGTGGGACAGGGAAAAGAAAACAGCCTCAGCTTGCTTTATTCTTTGCTAAGGTCAGCTTTCCAGACAAGGACTCATGCAGAAGATAAACCCTTTTGTATATCTTTAATTTATCTGTCAAGTTCAATCCTGTAGTAAAGTATATGATATTTCCATCACATTCACATAATCAATCATGTCTTTCTTTGTTTCTCTTCTTCCTTCCTCCCTCTATCCTTCCCTCTCTTCCTTCCTTCTTTCCTTCCTTCCTCCTTCCTTTCTTCCCTCCCTCCCTTCTCTTTCTTTCTTTCTTTCTTTCCTCCTTCCTTTCTTCCCTCCCTCCCTTCTCTTTCTTTCTTTCTTTCTTTCTTCCTTCCTTCCTTCCTTTCTTTCTTTTCTTTCTTTCTTTCTTTCTTTCTTTCTTTCTTTCTTTCTTTCTTTCTTTCTTTCTTTCTTTCTTTCTTTCTTTCTTTCTTTCTTTCTTTCTTTCTTTCTTTCTTTCTTTCTTTCTTTCTTTCTTCACCTCCGCATCTCACCCAATCTGGTTTTACAGGGTTAATCACAGGCCTGATCCTGTTACTGATAGGCAAAGGATTTTTGATCTTCTCCATTTCCTGTTGGCCTTATCACCCCTCCTTAGGCAACCTGGTCATCTTCACCCCAACCCCTCCTGGGGCTTCACTGTATTAATGCCAAACTTAATCTGTACACCTGATCAGCATAGCCCATTGCAACTCAGAGCTCCTGAGCTCAAGAAATCAGTCAGTTTCTGACTTCCCAGTAGCTGGGATTCCAGATGTTCCGACTCCTCAGTAGCTGGGATTCCAGATGTTCCTCAGTTCAAGTGGCCAACATTCATTTATGATTGCCCCATCTGAGTTGAGCAAAATTGGTGAATCTTTCAGGGCCACACTGAAAGGCTATGACAGAAATATAGATCCTAAAGGCTATTGGTTTCATATAGGAGGATATTAAAGATTCCCTGCAGTATAATATAGAAAGTATTTAGAATGTGCTTCTGAAAGAGAGTCTTGGGACAGAAGACCAAGTCTGGATTGCCACCTCTCCCTTATTGCATGAACTTGGGTAAGTTGCTTTGTTTCTCTGAACCCATTTCCTCATCGGTAAATCCATGCTCCTCAGAAATAGTGAGGTGAGTATTTTGTGAGTTGTAAAGTAGCATAATAAGGATAAAACATCATATCAGTAATATCACTTAATGTGCGGAAATCCTATGAACCAAGAGGGAGGTAACCTAAAAATTGATTCATCTTTATAAAACAGCAACTCCAGAGAAAAGTTTAAGTCCTTTCATGAAGAAGTCATGGATCATATATCAGAGATTCAAAAAAAAGGAATCTTAGACATCATTTGGTCCAATGCCCTTATTTCACAGATAAGAAAACTGAGGGTCAGAGAGGCTGTTCGACTCAAGTTAAACTTTCTCTGACTTCCCATAGTGAACTCTAAAAGCTATTTTTTAAACAACACTTTAGCTTTAAAAAAATTAATTTCTATGTAAGAAAAGACATGATTTAGACAGAGGCCTCTTTGGAGACCAATAGCTCCTTAAGCCTTATTGGAGGGTAAGAACATCTTCAGGCTCTCCTTCTAGGAAGAATTACCAAAGTTTGACTTAGTGGTTTTTTATTTTTTCATAGCCCAGCATATTGTCATGGCATGCTGGACTTGGAGTCAGGAAGCCCTGGGTTCCAATCCTGTCTTCAGTATGTTCAAATCCAGTCCACATTACTATGTGACCCTGGTCAAGGCATTTAATTCATCTCAGCCTCAGTTCCCTTGTTTGTGAATTTTGATAATATCTTAGTATCTGCCCTGATAGAGTTGTGGTGAGGCTCTAATGAAAGATATATGTGAAGCCCTTTGTAAACTTCAACAGGTAGAAATAAGGATAGAGTCTCTTCTAGGAATGAGGAATGGTTTACACATATTCAGGAAGGTAGGAGAGTTCAGAATGAAATGAAATAGTATGTAGAGTACATGAATGGAAATTACATGAAATTAAATTAGAAAGGCAGATTGGATTACAAACTGTGGGGACCTCAAATATTAGGATAAAGGATTTGCATTTTATCATGTGAACAATGGGAAGAATAAGGTTTTTAGGCAGGAGTGATGTGTTCAGACAAATATCTTAGAAAAAAGCCTTAACAGCTGTGTAAAGGATAGAAATCAGAGAAACTAGGCACAGGGAGATCAGTTAGGAAACAATTACAAAAGTCCAGGAAAGGGCTAATAGAAGAGGACTTCCAAAAAGATGTCTAAATAAGCATGCCATCCTTTCATCACTTCAAATAGGTAGAAAGGTGCCAAATAAATTGGGGGAGGGGAAGAACCAACAACTTCTAAAACAGTAAAAAGGAAAGAAATTCCTATTAAAAAAAAGAAAGAATGAGGAAATCTTCCTAATGCAAGAAATAAATACTATAGTATAAGAGAATGCCAGGAGAAAACAGAAGAGAATAATTCTGGAATAACAACTAGAACTTCAGAAAAGAGAATGGAACAGTCGAAGAACTCCCACAAGAGAGGTTTAAAGGTCTAATAAAAGAATAGAAGGAAGAAATGAGAAACAGTAAAGAAATACTACTGTGCTATAAGAAATATTCAAGGAGATAGTTTCCAAGAAAACTGGGAAGACTTTTACAAACTTATGCAAAGTAGAGGAAGCAGAATCAAGGGAACAATTTGTACAAAAACAATGCTGTGAAAACAAACAACTTAAGGACTTTAATCAAGGCAATGACCAGCCACAATCCCAGAAGATCCATGATGAAACAAACATACTACTCACCTCCTGACAAAGAGGATGAAATCAGGGTGCAGACATAGAGATATTTTTCAGACATGGCCAATGAAAGAATTTGCTTTACTTGGATATGTATAGTTGTTACAAAGTTTTTTCTTTTTTATTAGAGAAGTTAGGAGGAAAATAAATTTTAATTGAAAAATCAAATTAAAAAAAGAAAAATAGAGAAATAGAATGAAATTAGAGTTCTTGATGAAAAAATTTGAAAGAAATGTCAGAGACTTAGACATTGGAGTTTAGCTAAACAGGAGATACCCTGGTGGAAGCGGGTGAAAATGAAGGAGACAAGGCTCAAAAATTCAACGATACAACGCGGAGTACTAGCACAAAGTTGGAAGGTGGCAAAACTGGAAAAAACACACAAGAATACTACAATAAAAAACAATCAATCTGGAAAACAATGCCTCAGACCTGAAGTATTTTAGACATAATTTAAGAATCACTGGCCTCTCAGGAAAACAAGATGAAATAAGAAATCTGACATACTTGAGGAAATAAAAAAAGTACCTAGAAGCACTGGAACCAAGTATTGGTAAAATGAAGATTTATAGATTATACATGGTAAGACTAAAGAGTTTCCTAAGGTTTAATTTACTCAGAAACATGATTTCCAAGATAAGAAGCTGCAGGTCACGGAGATATAACATGCTTTGATTCTGGTCCCTTTACAGAGGGAATACTGAAAACTCTAGGAAGAGAGAGATTAGGCTCTAAGAAATTCCAGGAAGAGGGAAGGAAGGAGGGGGAGAGAACAAATAAAAATGAGGACAAAAAATATAAATCCAAATATATATTTAACATATTGATCCAAGTTTGAGCATTTAGTTAATGGAAAGAATTCAGACACAGCAGGGAATTCTTAGATATTTTTCAATGGATGGAAAGTTTTAACGGTCTACACTTATCTCAGAATGGATCACAGACAATTAGCTTTTCTTGTGCCTGAGAAATCAGACTAATTACTAATTCAGTTCTGCTAACAGACCCCTTGACACACACCCTCCCTTAACTATAAATTCGTAACTTTCTACCATAACACAATTTCATTTGCTCTGTGTTTTCTTAATATTTCTAAATAAATGTTTGGCCTATGGGCTTTTATAGTCTAATAACCCAAATTAAGTCATGATGCTTTGCCAAAGGATGAACTTGCTTTATTTGAAAGTGTTAGAAGAAAATGTCCTTTTGCATCAGCTTGGAATTGTAATCAACATATACTGAATAGAATTCCATGGGTATAGTGCTATGAAGCTGAATGTAGACATGTAAAGCAGTAGGCATAATACATTACTTATTTACAATACAGTAAATAAATACACCTGATTGTCTCACCTGAAATTCATATGTGGTTTCTAAATGAGGAAGTGTCCACAAATCACTCATTTGGAAGAGAACACTAATTCCTCTGTCTCAAACTCACATTACTAAACACTTGAAGTGTCTTCCTGACTCCATACAGGGAAAGAGTGCCCTGGGAGATTTGAGGAGGGATAAAAAGTTTGGAATAGCCACTGTGAGCAGTGGAATAATCAATAATTAAAGCAGAGGGAAAGACAGAATGATTAGTGATGCAGATAACAACCCATCCATGATTCTCCTGCCCCACACAAATCGCTCTGTGCCACAGAAAGGAAAATGGGGGAGAGGGCAGGGTTCTTTCTTTTTGACCACATCCCAGGAGCACAGAGTCCACTCTCTGAGAGGTATCTGCTGCAGCCAGGTGATGATCTGGGGGTTAGAGGCTTTGTTGTTGTTTAGTTGTTTTCAGTGGTGTCTGCCTCTTCATGACCCCATTTGGGGTTTTCTTGGCAAAGATACTGGAATGATTTGCTATTTCCTTCTTCAGCTTATTTTACAGATGAGGAAACTGAGGCAAACAGGATTAAACAACTTGCCCACGGTCACACAGCTAGTAAGTGTCTGAGGCTGGATCTGAACTCAGGAAAATGAGTCTTCCTGACTCCAGGCCTGGCACTCTATGCATTATGGCTCCACCTAGATGCCCCTACTTCAGGGCTTACTGGGCCTCAGATTCCCACTGGACCTTTTACATCATCTAGTAAACATCTCTAAGTGTGTAACCATTAATCTTTCTTGGATGGTCACTTCCAGTTCTTCATAATTTGAAGCCAAGTACTGCTGTGTTGGTTGGTTGGGCACCACAAGTTATAATTTTAGTCTTTACTAATAGTTTAATCTGGATAATGCCCTACTCCTCTGGGTATGTCTACTAAGAATGGAAGACTTTTTTTTTCCAAGTTCCAACCAAATGTATTTCCTACATCCACTGTATCTCCTACTATAGAGGTAATGTGATATATTAGAAAGAGGACTACTTAAGGGTAACCTGGTTTTTAGTCATGTCTCTACAAGTTTCTACCTACGTGATCTTGGGCAGATCATTTAAACTCTCTGACTTTCAATTTCCTAATCTATAAGATGATGGCATTTGGCTCTCTAAGTTCCTGTCCCTAAATCTGTCGTTTTTGCTGCTGGGAATCAGGAGACCCAGTTTCTAGTACTTCCATAAACTTAACTACATGCCATTGGACATGCCACTGGACACGGCACTTTTCCTTAACGAACATTAGTTTCCTCTTGTGTAAAATGAGCAAGTTGGATTAAATGAACTCTGTTGTTGAGTCATTTTTTCAGTCATGTCCAACTCTTCCTGATAGATGAACTCTAAGGTCCCTTAAATTTCCAACTCTATAATTCTCTGAATTTTCCACTGTTTAGTTAACAAAAAGCAATTACATTTCAATAGTGTTGCTATCTGCAACATAAATTCAAAACCAGCAGGACCTGGAAAGGAAATTCAGATTTTAGAATTAACACATCACAAGTTAATAAACATGAACTGCATTAAGGCCCAGAATCCATAAATATATTACTTTCAATTTTGCTTTGTTGGAGGAATTGATTTTCTCAAGAAGAATTTCCACTTTAAAAGAAAAGCCAAATTTTTTTTACAACTTCAGCTCTTAAACATCTGTTTTCACGCTTGGCTTTCGGCAAAGGGTTGGGAGCTATTTGTAACGTATGAGAATCAGGCTACAAAAAAGGATAATAAGCTATTTATTAGGTAGTTAATCATTCTGTGATGGAGTTCCATGGAGTCTGGATTTCACAAACTAAAAGGACCAGCATTTACTTCGCCAAGGGCTAAAATTGTAGAAAATGGATTTCCAGATAATAATACTTACATGTGATCTTATATTGAATAATTTTAAGTGTTTCTATGAAGCTAACTTTTTTAATTAAAAAAAAACCCAGGTTCTATATGTCCCTAGTCAAGTTAATACTGATTTCATAAAAGTTTCTGTTTTACACAGAAGAAAGGTAACTTTCATAACTGTTTTCAGCCTTTCATATTTAAACATCTTAATGTAATCTACTTAGATGTTAAATAATATAGGGAATTATTTCCTCTTGAAAATGTTAGTGATGGTACAATTTGAAATCACAGATCACAAAATACATTCATAAACATGTTAACCAGTTAAGAAACATCAGCAGAATTAGGAGGCAACACGATTTAGCTTCATCAGCAGTTTTCAAGGGCCATCAGGCTTGCATAAAATCTTTCATTAACAAAATTTGCATTAGTTTCACCTGTATTTCCTAATATAAGTAAATACCCTCAGAGGTCCTTTCTACTGTATCCCCTTATCAGTAGATTAAGAGCATACATGTTCACCTCCTATATGCCTTTCCCCACTTTTTTTCTGTGTGCCTGGATCTGATTCTTCCTTCAAGGCCTTCCTCAAGTCCTAAGTCCTCCATGGAGGCTTCCCTGTCTGTATGTCTATATTATAACCATAACCATTCTCTCCTAATCTCTCACCCTCCTTTCCTCATATACTCATATAAATGAGTATATGCGTGTATATATAGCATGTATATCTGTGTATACACACAGATATACATGTGTATACATGATGTATTTTTTTGCAATTGAGAGTGATAGCTAATACATTAGATAAAAGAATTAGGATTCAAAAATACCTCAGTAGACTAGAATGGTGAGATGATTTAATAAGATGAAATTTAATAGGGATACATGTGAAGTGTTGCCCTTGGGCTAAAAAAAAATAAAGTAAAAGATAAAAAAGACATAGCTAGACAGTAGTTCATCCAAAAAAACGCCTTGGTTGGGGGGGGAGGGTTTCCTAATGGACTGCCACTTCAATACGTACCAACAGTATGATTTGGCAGTCAAAAAGAGCTAATGCCATTTTAAGCTGCATTTAGTAAGGCATAATATCCACTTCAAGTGTGGTGATTGTCATGCTGTACTTTGACCTGGTGAGACCATCTCTGGAGGTCTAAAATCCATTCTGGGTACTGGATTTTTAAAAGGAACTTGATAAGCTGGAGTATATCATAAAGGAACAACCAGGACAGTGCAGGGCCTTGGAGATCACACTTATGAGGATGGAACTAGGAATGTTTAGCCTGAAGAAAAGAAGACTTTGCAGGCCCCAGCAGCTACCTTTAAACATTTGACTGGTTGCTATGTGGAATAGGAATTAGATTTGTTCTGCTTGGTCCCAAAGGCAGGATATAGGGGCACTGGAAGAAGATACAAAGAGGCAGATTTAGATTCAATGCAAGGAAAAAATCCCTCACCACTAGGGCTCTCTAGAACTGCAGCTGCCTGCCTCAGGGTCCAGTGGCTCTCCTTCACTGGAGGCCTTTGAAGAAAGGACAGACACCGCAAGCCAGGGATAGTATCGAGGGCTTTTTGCTTAGGTACATGTTAGTCGACATGGTCTCCTAGGTGACTTCCAACAATAAGATCCTGTAATTATAAGAGGTCAGAGACTGTGATTTATATTTCTTTCCATCTTTCTTTGAACTTAGTATGGTAACCTGCACATAAGGACACTGAATTAATATCTGAATAACTAATTAAATAGCTATTCCATACTCTACATATAAATATAAATTTTCATTTAGAGGAGATAAAAAAATAAATACAAGGAGAAACTTTTGGAAATCTCTTTTAGGCAGGCTGCCTGACTCTTATTAGGCCATGGTCATGAAGACTGATGACCTTTCCTGGATAGCCTAGTGAATTAATTTTAACACATAGGTGAAAGGCCTACTTCTGCTTGGCTAAATTTATCATTCAACGGCTTAATGACCTTGAGGTAAGTCACTCAATTCTGGTGGTTTTCATTTCTGTCTTAGTAAAAGATGGAAGACTATTCCCTCTCAGATAGAATTTACACAAAGCCCTATGAACTCCCCATACAAATGTAATCAACAAATCAACCAAGCCAATAAAAACAAAAACCTCTTGACTCATTAACTCAGGAATAGAGCTGACCTCTTCTCTCCATTACACCATGATCATAATTGGAGCAAAGGAGCAGCTAAGATCTGGATTCATGCTAATCAACAGGGATACACACATAAGTCAGAGTTGTGGCTCATAGGATTTTATAGATTTCAAGCTGGAAGGGGCCTTATAGACTATCAAACCTAACCCTGTCATTTTACAAATGAGGAAACTAAGGCATGGAGAGGTTTTTGTGATTTAATCAGGGTCACAGAGACAACATTTGAAGTGGTACTTGAACCTAGAACCAATACCTAGCTTTACGTCCAATGACCTATGCACCATACTATGTCATCTTAATAGACAAACATTGACCTTATTAGATACCACACCTATTTTGATTTCATTCTTGTTATTAGAAATCTTTCAAATGTATTAATACTTTTTTGAATGTCCATAAGTATATGGTATAATTTTCTCTTTGATGGATGACTTTTATTGATTTTCTAGATACCAGCTGAGCTCATCATTCTGCACAGTGGTTCTCATTGGGTATATAGCTGGTAGAGAGTTGATGTGTACAAATTAATATGACATTCCATACAAGTTTACTTTTTAAAATTATCATCTGCTTACTCACCTCTCTTCTGACTGGTTTCTCTCACTATATACTCCTGCCCTTTGTATTTCCTTCCCTGTTATTTCAACTTTCTTCCTCTTCATTCACCTAGGATTCCTCTAGTTCCTGTTTTTTCAAGCATTCAGCTGAACCATTTATTTGCCAATCAATTATAAAATTTCCTTGGGCATTATTTGGTCAGTTTGAGTTGGTTTGGAAGTATCAGGTGGTGTGTCTCCAATTTCCAGACAATATAAGTATTTTCCACCTAACCAAGGTTTTAATGAATGTCTTTTATTTTTAAATTTGCTCCCCAGAAATTTAGAAATTGATTCCTAATGCCAGTACTTAGTTATATGACAACTTCTAGCACAATTATTATAAACCCTATTACTATCATTTGCTGAATAAAATGCTGATAAGCCAAGAACAGAGAGGAAGAGTGCCCAATAGTGCTAATGATGCGTAGACCCATTTGTTGGCCACTCTGCTGCTTAGATTTGCCTCCTTCACTTTTCTAAGGCAAAGCGTACCATATTTTTATTATAATGGTGACAGCTCCTTCTCAGTCTCCTTTGCTCCATCCTCATCCAGATCATGTCCTCTAACCATTGGTGTCCCACAGGTCTCTGTCCTGGGTTGTCTTCTCTTCTCCCTCTGTTTCACTTAGTAGTCTCATCAGCTCCCATAGACATTACGCTTCTAAGCTGATGATTCTCAAATCTACCTATCCTGCCCTAACCTCTCTGCTGACCTCCAATCTCACATCTCCAACTGCCTTTCAGACATCTTGAACTGAATGCCCAATAGACATATTAAGCCCCCTATGTCCAAAACAGAAGTCATTATCCTTCCCCCAAAAACCTTCCCCCTCTCCTATTACTATCAAGGGCAATACCCTCCTCCCAGCCCCTGAAGCTCTCAACCTAGAGTCATGCTTGACTCCTCATGATCTTTCACTCCCTCCCCCCAATCCAATCTGTTGCTAAGGCCTGCTAATCTCTTGAATATACCTCCTTTTCTCCTCTGACACTCCCACCACTCTAGTGGCCCTCATCATCTCATGCAAGGACAATTGCAATAGCTTACTGGTGGGTCTGCCTGCCTTAAGTCTCTCCCCACTCAAAACTATTCTCCATTAGGCCATTAGAGGGACCTATGTCACCCCCCTAAGAAACTCCAGTGGTTCTCTATCATCTCTAGGATCAAATATAAAATTATCTGTTAGGTGTTCAAGGACTGTCATAACCTAGTCCCTTCCTACCTTCCCAGTCTTCTTACACTTTATTCCCCTTCTATATATACTTCAGTCCAGTGACAATGGCCTCCTTACTGTTTCACAAACAAAACACTCCTCTTGACTCAGGGTATTTTTTCTGGCTGTCCCTCAAGCCAGGAATTTTCTCCCTCCTCATCTCCACCTACTGGCCTCCCTAGTTTATAGTCTCGACTAAAATCCCATCTTCTTAAACCCTCCTAATTCTAGTGCCTTTTCTCTTTTAATTCTTTCCTGTTTGTCCTATAGTTAGTTTGTTTACACATATTTGTTTGTTGTTTCCTCCATTAGACTATAAGCTTGAAGACGGACTATCTTTTACCTTTTTTCACTCCCAGCTTGACACATGGTAGGCTCTTGATAAATGTTTATTAACTGACTGACAACTGAACAAAGTCAAAATATGGAGAAACCAACACCATCACTTTCTGATTATAATGTTTTACATACAGTAATTATAATTCTGAATTTGAAAATTCTATAACACATAGAAAATTTTATAAGAAAATATATTATCAGTAATGTATATTACTGGTAGCAAAGCTACTAAATGTTAATGGCAACCTGAATCAGAATTAATTACCAAATTTTGTTTCAGAGTGGAAAATTCCAAAAGGGTTATTCCGAATTAGGTAATTTAGCACTTTAGGCCAAGTGAGAAAATTCTAGGGGATTGACTAGAGAGCCAAGGAACACTCTAGCAAAGCAACCAAATTTTGGAGGAACAAAACACTTCCAAGAGTGAGGAGAATCACACACACATACACACACACAGACATCCATCACAGATATTCCTTTTGGAGAAACTGAAGCTAAGGGCACTGATCTGAAGCAACTTAAAATCATTGAATAGACATATCCTTTATTTTTAAAAAATTCAATCACTTGAAAATAGAAGCCTAGATTTCCAATTGTATAGCTTATTTGGTTTTTGTTATTTTGGTTTTCTGTTATGTGGCTTTGTCATTGGATGAGTTTTAAAAACCTTCAGAGTTGTTTCTCTTCATAAAGTTATCATTGTATTAATTGTTCTTATTCTGTTCATTTTACTCTGCATTACTTCATACATGTCTTCTCAGTTTCCTCTGACACTGTCCATTTTATCATGTCTTATGATACAATAATATCTATATGCTATAATTTAATTGTGAATATAATAGGTGAGTATTCTTAGTTTGTAGTTTTTTGCTACTATGAAAGGAGCCGTTATATTTTTGTATGTAAAGGTCCTTTTCCCCTTTCTTCGACCTGTTTGGGATATAGACCTAGTAATGGCATCCTGAGTCAAGAGGCATGCACAGTTTGGTGACTTTGGGGGCATATTTCCAAATTACTTTCCAGAATGGCTGGAACAAATCACAGTTCCACCAGCAATGCATTATTGTACCAGTTTTCACACAACTCCAACACCTTTTGTCATACTTGCCAATCTGATAGGTATGAGTTGCAACCTCAGAGTCACTTTAATTTTAATTTCTCTAATTAGTAATTTGGTGTGTGTTTTTTAATATATTTGTTAATAGTTTGGATTTCCTCCTTTGAAAATTGCCTGTTCCTATCCTTTTATCAATTGGAAAATGGCTTTTATTCTATAAATTTAAGTAAGATACTTTTATATCTTGGATATAAGACCATTATCAAAGAAACTTGCTGTAAGAATTTCCCCCCATTGACTATTTCCTTTCTAATTTTAACCATGTTGACTTTGTTTCTGCAAAAACTTTAATCTTACATAGTTTAATCAAAACAATTTGGCACAGGTAAAGAAATAAAGAGGTTGATCAGTGGGACAAGTTAGATTAAAAAGCAGAGTAGTAAACAAATATAATAGCTTAGTGTTTGTTAAATCTGAAAACTCCAAATACTAGAATAAGAAGTTACTATTTAACAAAAAATGCTGGAAACTTGAAAATTAGGTTTCATTTTATGTAATTAAAATTGTCCATTTTATCTTTTGTAATCCTCTCTATACCTTGTTTGATTATAAACACTTTCCTTTATATAGAACAGAAAGGTAACTCTTCCTTTATCCTTAACTTGCTTACGTCACCATTTATGCTTGTCATATCCATTTGGAGTTTATCTTGGCACAGATTGTGAAATTTTAAGTCTATATCTAATTTTCTGCCAGACTGCTTTCCAGTTTTCCCAAGATTTTTGTCAAATAGTGAGTCCTTATCCCAGTAACTGGAGTCTTTGGATCTACTGAACACTAGGCTGTGTCCATTTGCTTCTGCAAGTCATGTATTCAATCTATTCCACTGATTGACCTTTTAATTTTTTTTTTACCAGTACCAAATAATTTTGATTTATTGTGTAGAGATCTGGTATTTCCAGGCCTCTCTTTCCCACTTATTTTTGTCATTATTTCCCTTGAGCTTCTGGACCTTTTGTTTTTCCATACAAATCACTATTATTTTTCTAGCCTTATAAAATAAGTTAGCATGTTGATGTTGCATTGAATGAACAAATAGACATCATTATCATTTTTTATTTTATTGGCATGACCTACCTATGAACAATTAATATTTCTCCAATTGCTCAGGTTTGTATTTTTGTAGAGTGTTTTGTAGTTGGTATGTCTTGACAGATAGACTCCCAAATGTTTTATACTGATGATGGATGTGATTCATATTTTTATCCATAACTTTGATGAATTTGTTTCAATTAATTGAGTTGAGTTTTTAGGGCTCTCTAGATATACCATAATATTATCTGTGAAAAATGATATTCTTGTTTCCTCTTCATCTATGTTTATTCTTTTCATTCATTTTTCTTTTTTTATTATTTATTTATTTTATTTTTAGGCAATTGGGGTTAAGTGACTTGCCCAGGTCACACAGCTAGTAAGTGTCAAGTGTTTAATCTGAGGCCAGATTTGAACTCAGGTCCTTCTGACTCCTACCCGGTACTCTATTCACTGTGCCACCCAGCTACCCCTCATTTATTTTTCTGTTGCTAGAGCTAGCATTTTCTGGCACAATGTTAAAATGGTGATAATGGACATTCTTGCATTTTGAAAAGACCTATAATTTTTCTCTCTCACAAACAATGTTTGCTCTTCGTTTTAAATAGATATTATTTACTATAGTAAAGAAAAATCCCTTCCTATTCTTTCTAGTGTTCTAGAAATGAATATTGGATTTTGTCATAAGCCTTTTCAAAATCTATTTAAATAATCATATAGTTATCATACATTATCATTTATGTTGGTAGACTTCTATTGAACCAATCCTGCTATACAATTTAGTTGTATAATCATTGTAATAAGCTGTTATAGCATATTTGCTAATATTTTATTTAAAACCTCTATGTGTTTATTTAGGGATACTGGTTTATAATTTTTCTTCTCTGTTGCATCTCTCCATTATCAGAGAACTTCAGATATTGAATTCTTTAGATAATATTTTTCTTCTTTTGTTAACCTGAGCATTTTTATATTTTTAAAGTATTCATTCACTTTCTCTAAGTTATCAGTTTTGTGAGCATATTATTGAGTAAAACATTTTCTGATAGTTTCCTTTATTCTTCATCAATTGAGGTGAATTCTTTTTAATTTTTATATGAACAAATTGCTTTTCCTTTCAATCATATTTGCAGCTTATTAATCTACTGGTTTTATTAATCAATTCATTTTTTGCTTTGAATTTTATTAATCTCTTCTTTGATTTTCAGAATTCTTACATTTAGGTTTTTTTTAATTCTTGTTATTTTTTTAGTTGCCCTTTCTCTCTTTTGTTGATGAAAGCATTTAGAGGAATAACATTTTCCATAAGAATTGCTTTAGCTGCATTTCATGTTTCTTTCTGATGAAATTTTCCATTTTTCCTATAATTTATTCTTTGACTCACTAGTGTCTAATTAATTTTTAATTCTTTCTTCAAAAGCCCTTTATTTACATTGCATTGTCATCAGCAAATAACAAGTTTACTACTTCCACTTTTCTGTAATTTTTGGTGAGGTCTGCATGTCCCAATACATGATCAGTTTTTGTAAAGGTGTCATATAAAGTACGTAAATGTCTTCGTGTTCCCATATAGTAATTCCCACAGATCTATTATCTTTAGTTTTTCAAAAGTTCTATTTAGCTCATTAATTTTTTAAAAATTGTTGGATTTTTCTAGGTCTGAAAGGGGTACATTGAGGTCCCCCACTATTATAATTTTATCTTTTCCCCCTGAAATTCAAATGACTTGTTATTTAAGTATTTAGATGTTATGATATTCAGTGAATTACTATTAAATCTTGGTTTATCTATGTTACCTTTCAGCATTCACTATATTTTTATTATGCCTATTTTTTTTTCAGTTGTTCAGTCATTTTCCAGTTGTGTCCAACTCTTCAGGACCCAATTTGGGGCTTTCTTGGCAGAGATACTAGAGTGGTTTGCCATTTCCTTCTCCAGCTCATTTTACAGATGAGGAAACTGAGGTTTTTGCAGGGTTAAGTGACTTGCCCAGGGTCACACAGATGTGTGGCTGGATGTGAACTCAGGAAGATAAGTCTTCCTGACTCCAGGGCTGATGTTCGACCTAACTGCCCCTGTATCTGTATTTGTTGTAACCTTAATCGAAATAATTGCTGTCCCTCATTTTTTTTAGTTGTTATAGTTGAATAATAATAATAATAATAATAATAATAATAATAATAAAATATACTACAAATCTAGCCCATCTTTTTAACTCTGTGAATCTTCATGTTTCAAGTTTGTTTCTGGTAAAGAACATATTGCTGAATTCTCTTTTTAAAAATATATTCTATTTACTTTTCTGATTTATGGGTTAATTCACATATTTACTAAGTTGTGATTATTGTTTCCCTCCCCCCATCCTTTTGTACTTATCCTGTCTTTGTCCCCACTCCTCTTTCTTATAAAGTGCTAAAAGAGAGGAAGCTTGCCTAATATTTGTGATCTACATATGAAAGGATCAATTTCTATTGATCTTCTCCTCCGCTTATCCCTTACCTTCTGCCAGGTTTTTACTTTCATTTCCTTTTAATCTCCTCCTTCCCCTTTTACCTTCAATGTTAGAGTTTATGTCTATTACTATTCCCTTAGCTACCCTGCCCACCCTCATATCCCCATTCCTTCCCTTCTTCCCTTTTGGTCCCCTTTTATTTCCCTGTTAAGTTTAATGTATTTCTATACTGCAACCTTTTGCATGTGCAGGGGAGTGAGAGGACTGTATAACTGTGCTCCAATTTCCTTTGTCTTTTTCAGATGAATGTGAGTCTCATGGGATGTTCATTCCCCCAACTTCTCTTCCCATGTTTGTATACTCTTCACTATATGCATCTCTATTATGTGAGTGATTTCCCTCCCTTTCCTTCCCAGTATAGTCTCTATCCCTCCCATTTCTTTCTTCTCCTAAGCCCATCAAAATAGAATAAAACTATCCCTAGGAGTCTACCTTGTCATTTTTACTTTTCCTTGTGACCCTGAAAGGTTCTGAGAAAACATTTTTTTCTTATACTGTTACTGGCATGTAAAGTCATCTTCATGCAGTCCCTTCCAATTTAATAAATGTACATACCCTCCTATATTGCTTTGGCTTTTGTATTTCTATTTCAAAGTATTTATTTCACTAGGAATACTTGGAAATCCTCTATTTCATTATATATATATATATATATATATACACACACACACACATATATATACATATATATATACACTATATATATGGATATGGATGTGTGTGTAAGCTTATTCTTAGTTTTGCTGGATAGCTCATTCTTTTTCTAAGCCTTTATCTTATGCCTTTTGGATTACCATATTTCAAGCTCTCTTCTCCTTTACAGTGGCAGCTGCCATTCTAGTACTCTTAGCTTTCAATTATGGTTATGACATTCCTGGGGATTTTTTTTCTTTTTCTTTTTTAGGAGGTGAGTAGTGGATTTTATTTTCACTCTGCCTGGTGATATTAAACAATCTGGGAAGTTTTCATTTCTACAATCTTTTTATTTTAATGTTTATTGTCTCATTGAATCATTATTTTCTGTTTGACCCATTAAAATTTTTAAGGCATTCAGTTCTTGGATAAGGATTCTCATTTTCTGTCCTAAGGGATCAATATTCCTTGCCACTATTTCCTTCCTTCCTACTTTATTTTGTGTCTTCCTTCATTTCTCCCAGATACTCTTGTAGTCCTTGTGGTCAGGATATTTTATTTTCTGAGGTTCCACTGGATTTGCTATGGAGTTACTCTAGTCTTCTGGCTATGCCCCTCGGGCGTATTAGTCCAAGGTATTTCTTCACTGAGTTTGCATTTTCTTTGGTTTGCTTATATCTCGAGCCTTGGGTCACATTTCACTCCTGTACTCCTGGATGGTAAAGGCAGCCTCTGCTTGGTCCTGAGTGTAGTGGCTAAGACTAGCCTGCACCTTATGCAGGAATTGTTTGGTCTTGTCACCTCATGTGGTTCAGATACAGGTTGCCTGGATACTTCTCAAGGTCTTTCTTCTGCTGCAGCAAGGGCTCCAAGCTACCCTCCTGCTGAGAACATCTTTCTGCTGCTAGGAAGACAAACGAGGCAGTTCCTATCATAAGTTATTAGGCAATCAAAGGTTTATCCTGTCTGTTCCCCCGGCTCTGCTGGGGTGGGACTGGAAGCATGAGATGGCTGGTAGTTTTCAATGCTTCAATGGGAGGGGGCATAGAGTACAAGATAAAAAAGGCATGTCATTTAGGCAGTGTGAATGAACTGAGGTGGAAAGGTAGGTTGTATATTTCACAGATAATAAAACCTAGGTCTTCAAACACAGTATGACCACCACAAAGGAGTATGATTATATAACTTTAACTAGTTAACAACAGAATCTGGGAGCAAATAGAAAGGAAAAAAAAAACCCAAAACATGGCCAAAGTGTTAGCAATTCAGTTCAATGCAAGTGCATTGCAAGTGCAAAGAGATCTTACAATTTGTCACACTTGGTGAATGGGGTGTGTGGTGCATGGCGTTTTAAGCTCCTAAATATGGAGCTAGCTCTCTTCTCTCCCTTCTCTGAGATGGTTTGGATAAGCTGCAGCTATGAAAGGATCCAATTTACCTCCACTGTCTCCTGAATTTGAGGCAGCTGTATCTGCATAGTGTCTAGCAACAAAAAGTCAAAGCTAAATGGAATCCTATAAAAACTTTTTATTAGAATATGGTCAATGGTTCTTAAATCATGAATAAACCACAATAAGATTTGGACAGAACAAATAAGATATGTTTGTATTGAACTAGAAAAGTATATTCTACTTTTAAAAAAATTAGGATTAGCTTAGTCAAATATTGAGAACAGTTTAACAGTTGAGAAATAGATATCTAATTGTAGACAGGTGTTTATATCACTTTAAATTTTGCTCTAAGTTGCATTTTCTTTTAATGTTTACATTTAGTTGGTTTATGTCCCCTTTTTATGGGGAAAAAAAGTCTAATTAATGGAAAAGTGTGTTAATCTTTGTTTTTTCAGTTAATCATGCCTATGAAAACCCACCTGTTTGGAGCTTGAGACCAGTGTCTCTACTTGAGAGCCACTTTGCCAAAATGGAGTCACAGTCCTCAATATAGATAGCATCTTTTGGAGCGCTAAGTTTGTAGACTAAAACCTTCAAAGTAACAGCAAGAAACACAAATACCAGTGCAAATTTTGAGTGATACTAATGATTTGAAGGTATTTACATTAAACATGGAGAAACCTGTAAGTAATTTAAAAACTGAATCTGTAAATTGTTTAAAATAATTTTTCTAAACACTGTTCACAAGAAGTCACTTTTTTTACACTTTACTTAATATGATTGAGACAATGCCATACTATGTCATTTTAAAAAATAACACAATTCTTCTAGACCTTGACTACACTGTCACTAGAATATAAACATACATCTGATTTTTAAAATCACATAAAAGTGATAAAAAGTAAAAGAATCATCTTAAAAGGGTCAGAAGCAATAAAAAGAAAGTTTTTTATGTTGTTAGTGGAGGCCAATATCTGTTGTCCAACGTCCAGACTAAGTTCAAAGATTTATATTACAAGTTTAGTTGAGTGATGAATTTTTGGGACACCATTAGCAAGGGACTACAACCAATATCATTAGGGACATTATACATTCTTGGAAAATTAAAGCACAGTTTCAAAACACTTGAAAACAAGAGCCTTCATTAATTTCTGTTATTTGAAAATTCATTAACAGGGACTACAGCATATCAGATCATGGAAACAATTAGAGTTCAGACTACTTGGACAAAAACCTATCCTATCAGAGAACCTGAAGAAATAATTTTGACTAGAATGAGAAGAAAATTAAACAACATAACATAATCTCAGATGTGGACAGGATCTCAAGGTCTTCTCATTCAATTTGTACCTGAATAAAAATCCACTCTACAGCATTCCTGGCAAGGGGTCATTCAATTGCATTTGCTTGAAGATCTCTAGTGAGCAGGAACCTATTCATTACTGAGGCAGTTCATTCCATTTATGGCTAGCTCTAATTTTTAGGATATCTTTCCTTGCATCAAATCTAAATCTGCCTCTGCAACCTCTATCCATTTCTCCTCGTTCTACCCTGCAAGTGGAGTAATTGTCATATCCTCTCTACCTGACATCCCTTCAAATGTGTCCCTCCCTACACATGTGCACACATATACCCAAAGTATTCTCTCTTCCAAACTGAACATTACCAATTCCTTCATCTGACCCTCATGAACCTTTTAGCATCCTCAGTGCATTCCACTGAATGTTCTAAGGCTGGTCAATTTATAATTTGTCTTTCTGAACCTATATAATTTCATTTCTGTGAGGAACTCCCACTGTGGAAATTCTCCTACTAATCTAGATTGGTAACCTACAGTCTTCAGTGTTGCCCTGGGAGTATTGAGAAATTAAATGATTTGTATGGGGTCACATAATTTGCATTGAAGATTGGATCTGAATCTGGCTTTTCTTAACATCAAGGCCATTTCTCTATACACTATGCCATGCTGTAAGCTTGTAAATGATCTTCCAAAATTTGGCATAAAAAATGAATATAATTCTCCAGATGTGGTCTGATTAGGGACAGAGTAGGACTGTCACTTCCCTAATCCAAGACACTGCCTCTCTTAAGGCAACCCAAGATCACATGTTTGGCTGCTATATCACCACTGACTCACATTAAGCTTCAAGTACCACTTTTTAAAAAATACCCATGTAGCTACAGTTCCTCTACTTTGTATTTGTGAAGTTAAATTTTTTAACCCAGCATAAGAATTTATATTTAATCTCATTCAATTTCATTTTATTAGATCTGTTCCAACATTCTAGCTTGTTGATATCTTTTGGGATCCTGTCTCTATCATCAAACACGTTAGCTATCTCTCCTAGCTTTAAATTTAATCTCCAAATCTAATAGTTATATCATCTGGACATTTAACCAAATCAGTTAAAAATGTGAAAAGGCACAGAGCCAAACACAGATCCTTGGGACGTTCCCCCAGAACTAACACAAAACCATTAATTTGGTCATTCTAACATTCCAAATCCTAATTGGATATCACCTAGTCTACATCTCTGCATATTTCCCAAAAGAATAGAACAAGAAACTTTGCCAAATAAAAGCATCTAGTAGTCACCTGATTATCCAGTTTAGTAATTGTTTCCAAAAAGGAAATGTGGTTAGTCTACTATAACCTGTTATTGATGAAATTATCAATGCTTCCTTTTCTAGGCATTCATTAACCATTCCTTTAGTAGTAAGTTTTGGAATTTTGCCAGAGATGAAAGTCACTAGGCTATAGTTTACAGCTTCCATCTTCCCTTTTTTGAAAAATAGAACATTTGTCCTTCAATTCTGTGGTACCTCTTCCAAATTCCATAATCTTTCGAAGGTTAATGACAGTGGTTCAGCAATGACATTAATCAATTTGTTCATTTTGCAAGGATGTAGTTCATCCAGATCTAGAAATCATTAAGGAAATCTAGGTGCTGCTCTCTTACTATGTCCACAATTCCATCTTAGGTTTCTATTTCCTATTATTTATTTTTGTGCTATCATTTTCCAGTCTAAATATAATTCTACTTAGCAGAGAGAGTATATGCAAAGTACGAAGTAGCTCCACTTTGTCTGTCAACCCTTACCGTAACATCCTCTGTGATCCTTTTTTGATGTTTCCCCCTATAACTTTAAAAAAAACCCACCACCTTTTGTTGTCTGCTTTACATTTTAGCTTTTTTATTCTGATGCTCATCCTGAAACTATTCTTTTAAGACCATGACATATTTTCTTCTTTATCCCATTACTTGCTTGTGCTTCCATCTTATATATACATTTTTTTTTTGAAAATTGTTCAATGAATCGCTGTGCATTTGATCCACCTCTTTAGATCCTCACTCCTTTTCTTACACCACAGAATTCCTCTGTGTCTTCAGAATTCCACTCTTGAGTCTTCTCCATGCCTCCTGGGATGACATCCCCTGTAGAATTTTATCTCATGAATCTTAGTTATTCTTTCTTTGAACCCTTGAAATCTGTTGTTCCCATATATAACATGTATGTTGGATTACACTCAGTTTTCCTCTCCTTTATAACAAATTCTTAAACAGAATGGTCACTCTCAACTAAGGTTCCCAACATTTTGACAAATACCTCCCTGTTGGTGAGAATCAGGTCCAGGACAGTAGGTCCTCTCCTTTTCTCCACCTTTTGAAAAACAGAATTACCAAAGCAATCCAGAAAATTATTAGCTGCTCTGTTTTTTGACTAAGAACTCCAGCTGACATGTGGATAATTGAAGCTCCTCATTACTATCTATATGAAGTCTTGTGATCTGTCTCCTGAACTCATCTATTGCTTTCTAAGTGGTCTATAGTATACTCCAATTATAATATTGTTTCTGTTCATCTTCACCTAAACGTCCTCCACCATGTTTCCTCCTCTGGTTCCTGGACTTAATTAAGTGAATGAGGTACTGATGAAGGGAAAAAGTTACCAGATCCTTCCAATCCTTTCTAGCATTATGTCTCTACTGAGGGTTTATTGAAGATTTAGAGAAATATGTACAGCCCTCCTGCTAGTTGCCACAGGTATGATGAAACATTAAAGGAATTCATCCATCCCAAATTATCAAGGGAGTCTGGGAGAAATATCACTGAGGGGGGCAGCAAGTGAAAATGGAAAAAAAATGACCCTACCTGAGGTACGCTCTTGTATGCCAACGGGCTAACAAATACAGCTGACAATGAGTCAATCCTAAATATACTGAGAGCTACCTCTGTCTCTCTCTCACATACACACACACAAAAAACAACACTACTACCTTTGAAAATGGGGGGAAAAAACCACCAACAGCCAATGACAACCCTGGAAGATGGCCACCGCTGCTCAGGATGACAGTGACCATAACAGAAACAGGGACTGTGGAAGGACATGTTTATGGAAAAGAAAAAAATGAGGCTCATTTTGGCCATACTGAGTTTGAAAAATGAATATAGGATATCCAGGAGATACTTTTTCATGTGGGACGAGTTCAAGAGAAAGATTCTAACTAGATATATGGAGTTGGGAATCATTTGTGTAGAAGTGATGACTGAAACCATAGGAGCTCATAATCTCAGATGGAGAGTGTAGAGAGAGAGTGTGGCCATGGCCCAGGACATGGCCTTAGGGGACATGTAAGTAAAGGGGGTGGGAAATGGATGGTCATCCAACAAAAAAGACTGAGTTTAAAAAGCAGGAAGAGAAGTAGGGGGGAAAAAGTGTCACAGAAGCAAAACAAGAAATGATTTTCTAGGAGGAGGTATGGGCAGTGCCAAGTTTCAGAAGTGTCAGATAAGATGTGGACTAAGATAAAAGGCCATCAAGTTTAGTGGTTATGAGATCATTGGTAACTTTGCAATGAGTAGTTTTGGTAAAGAGATGAAGTCAGAAGCCAGCTAGCAATGGGGTGAGTAGTGAAGAAGTAGTACATGTAAAGTTAGCAAATTCTTTATAGGAGTTTGGCAATGAATGCGAGGAGAAATATAGTAGCCTGAGGGGTTTGGTAGGGTCAAGCAATGGTTTTTAAAGGATATGGTTAACATGAGAAAATTTGTAGGCAATGGGAAGGAGATTGTAAATAGAAACAGGACAGCAAAGAATGAGGAGAAATCTCTTGAAGAAGACAGGCTCAAAGCACAGGTGAAAGCCTTTGCAAGGAGGAGGGTCGCTTCTTTCTCAAGAGACTACAGAAGAGAGGCAGCTGGGTGGCACAGTGGATATAACACTGACCTTGGAGTTGGGAGGACCTGGGTTCAAATCTAGCCTCAGATCAAATACCTGACACTTACTAGCTGTGTGACCCTGGGCAAGTCACTTAACCCCAATTGCCTAAAAATAAAAAAAATCTTTAAAATTTTTTAAAAAAGAGACTACAGAATTATAGTATAGATGAAAGGATGAATTTTGAGTTGTCACACTGGGAAGTTAAGAATGGTCATATTGGATGGGCTTCTTTGGTCAAGAAGAATGGTTACTCTTAAGGAGAAAAACTTTGAAAAAGTTGTGGAAGGGAGGTGGTATAGGGTCAATCAAAGGGATTACATAACAAAGGACTGGGGGGGGGGGAAAGGTGGAGGTGGTGAGCCAGGGTTCAGGATAGGCAGAGCTTGAATAACAGGAATAATAAGGAGTCAAGAGTGAATTTTTTAAATATAGGGTCATGGTAATGAAAGAAAATTGAGGAAAGAGCAGGAGTGAAGGACTGAAAAACAAAGAAAGGAGGAAAGAGGCATAGAAGAACTGGAACTTTTAGTGACAGCAAATAGGTTTAGGCATGAGAAGTAGAAATCAAAGGACAGGAATTTATGATTAAAGAGGAGAATTTCAAAGTTAAAAATAAGGGAAGTGGCACAGTTATTGAAGACATGGTGAGTTGTAATCTCTGATGGATGGACTAAGATGCAGGTTATGGGAGCTGAGGTTAAAGAACTGAAAAGCTAGGGTGTTGGAAGGGACATCAAAACAATTTGGAGTTGCAAAGTAAAAGGTAAGGGTTGGGAGCAAAGAGAAAGTTTGTGGATAAAGAAATAGACTCTTACAACATCCACTACTATTAAAAACACTAGAAACCACAGGAACAAATGCAGTCTTTCTTAAAATTATAAGTAGTACTTCTAAATCCAAGAGTAAGCATTACCCGTAATGGGGATAAATTAGGAACCTTCACAATAAGATCAGGGCTGAATCTTGGATGTCCATCATTGTTATTCATTACTGTATTAGAAATGCTAGCTATAACCTTAAGGACCCCCCCCCAAAAGAATAAAAATAGAAAACAAGTAAACAAAATATCATTCTTTGCAGATGGTATGATGGTATCCTTAGAGAACTCTACAGAATCAAGTAAAAAACTAGTTGAAACAATTAACAACTTCAGCAAAGTTGCAGGATATAAAATAAATCTACATAGGGATTTCTATATAATATAAAATACTTGGGAATCTACCTGACAACACAAACCCAGGAATACAATTACAAAACACTTCACACAAATAAAACCAATCTAAACAATTGGAGAAATATTAATTGCTCATAGGTAGGCTGAGACAATAAAATAAAAATGACAATTCTCCTCAGGTTAATTTACTTATTCAGTGACATACCAATTAAACTATCAAAAATTATTTTATAGAGCTAGAAAAAATAATAACAAAATTCTTCCTGAAGAACAAACGGTCAAGAAAATTAAAGGAATTAATGAAAAAAAAAAGTGAAGGCAGCCTAGCAGTACCAGATTTCAAACTGTATTACAAGGCAATAATCATCAAAATGATCTGATACTAGCCAAGTAATAGAGTGGTGAATCAGTGGAACAGATTAAGTACACTATACCCCATAGTAACTTAACATAGTAATTTAGAAGCCTTCCCTAATAAGGTCAGGAGTAAATCCAGGATGTCCATTATCACTGCTATTATTCAATATTCAATTCAATATTCAAGTATTTAGAAATACTAGCTATAGCCTTATGACAAAAAAACAGACATTGAAAGAATAAAAATAGGCAATGAGAAAACAAAACTATCACTCTTTGCAGATGGTATACTTGAAAGCCTTCAAAAATCAATTAAAAAACTAGTTGAAACAATTAACAACTTTAGAAAGTTGTAGGATAGTGTTTGATAAACTCAAAAGATCCAATTTTGGGACTTACCATTTGACAAAACCTTCTGGGAAAAATGGAAAGCAATTTAGCAGAAATTGGCATAGACCAACATCTCATACCATATATCAAAATAAGGTAAAAATGAGTAAATGATCTATATAAATGAAGGGTGATATCATAAGCAAATTAGGGGAACATGGAAAAATTTATCTCAAATCTACAGAGAAGGGAAGAGTTTATGATCAAACAAAAAACAGGATCATAGGAAATAAAATGGATAATTTTGATTACATGAAATTAAAAAGGTTTTCCCCAAACAAAACCAATACAGCCAAAATTAGAAGGAAAGTAGGAAACTGGGGAAAGATTTTTTTTACAGCAAATTTCTCTGATAAAGGCCTCATTTCTCAAATATATAAGGAACTGAGTCCAATTTATAAAAATAAGAGTCATTCTCCAGTTGATAAATGGTCAAATGACATGAACAGGAAGTTTTCAGAAGATCAAAGCTATCAACAGTCACAGAAAAAAATGATCTAAATCACTAATGAATAAAGAACTGCAAATTAAAACAACTCTGAGGTACCCTTTCACACCTGTTAGATTGGCTAACATGACATAAAAGGAAAGTGATAAATACTGGAGAGGATGTGGAAAAACAGGTACACTAAAGCATTTTGGTGGAGTTGTGAACTAGACCAACCATTCTGGAGAACAATTTGGAATTTTGTCCAAAGGGCTACAAAGCTGTACATAAGCTTTGACTCAGCAAAACCACAACTATGTCTCTATCCAAAAGAGAGTAAAGAAAAGGGAAAAGGACCCATATGTACAAAACGCCTATTTTGCATTTTGTATACATGCCATATATTTTTGTGGTGGCAAAGAAATGGAGATTGACAGTATGCACATTAATTGGGGAATGGTTGAACAAGATGTGGTATATGAATGCGATGCTATACAATTGTGTTACAAGAAATAATGAGGGGGGTGGTTTCAGAAAAACCTGGGAAGTTATATGAACTAATACAAAGTGAAGTGAACAGAACCTGGAGTATGCTATACGTAGTAACAGCAATATTGTGAAAATTGTGAAAACTGTGAAAGACAATCAAGACAATGATCTAAGACAATTCCAAAGGCAACATTATGAAAAATGCTATCCACCTCCAGAGAGAGAACTGATTTAAAGTCTGAGTGCAGATTGAAGTATACTAGTTTTCACCTTATTTTTTTTCATGTTTTTTTTTTGGCAACACGGTTAATATGGAAATATGTTTTGCATAACTTCACATGTATAACTGATATCATATTGCTTGCCTTCTTGATCAATGGATGGAGGAAGAGATGGGAAGGAGGGATTTTGGAACCCAAAATTTTTTAAAATATTAAAAATAAGTTTAACTAAAAGAAAAAGGAGAACAGACTCCTTAAGATGGGAGGGCAATCTAGGAACTGGTAGATTTCAGTCATAAGGACCTGAGTGAGCTGTGTGAGAGGCGAGTGGAGTGAACTTCAAAGGAAGAAAGGTTGCTAAGTAAGGTGGCACAGGGTAGAAGAGAAAGCCGTAGCAGAAAACAAGGAGTATGGAGCAGATTCCTCTTTATGGGCCAATATATTTGGGGGCATGCATGAGATAATGAGCAATCAGAACTAGAGAAATTGAGTAGAGATACAGCGTCTTCCATACCAGAGAGAACCAAGTTTCCACAGATGCAACACATAAAGCATAAAGTTAAAAAAGGCTTTGGGATAAAGGGAAATTTTAGATGGAGTAAGGACTCCAGAATACAAAATGGAAAAGGAAAAAGAAGATGAAAGGGAAGGGAGCATATATACAGAAAAATAGCAGGGGAAGGGCTTGGGATTTTTTTGTGTTGTTTTTGTTGTGCCTTGGGACACTGACTCTCACTCAACAGAACTGGGAAACAAGGAAGTGGAAATGTGTTAACCATAGCACTGAGGAAGGGCTAATCAGTTGATTGGAGTCCCAACATCCAGGGCTGGATGCAGATGAAGAGCTTTACTGGTGCCATTTTAAGCATCCTGGAACAGGGGGGTGGAGATGGAGATGGCAAAGAGATAACGTCTGGGGTCTGGGCCAATAAATACTAGAATCTGGTCCCCAGAGATGTGACTGGATTTATACATAAAGTCACTTCTGTGAGTGATCTAGAATATCTCTCACACATAGAGAATATATTCAACTCTTTGTCAAGCCAAGCACCTAAAAGCTTAGTCCTGTTAGCATTTGGCTTAGTGTCTAAGGCCTCCAAGATAAACACTTTGCCTGAGGACCTACTAGAGCAGCTTTAGGCCTCTGTATGAAGAGGCACTGGACCATCAAATGTTCAGCTTAGTATCTGGCTACTGCCTCCAAGTTTCCCAAGCATTTTATCAGTATTTTTCCATAAGTCATCCACATCAATAAATTCCAGTGCAGCCCTTTGTGCTGTTATATCAGCACAGGATCACCCAAAAAGTCTCAATACTGAGTCAATCTATAATGACTCAAGCAGCAATGAAGCGAAACTTGCTACAACAATTCTACTGGTCCAAACTAACTGGATGATAGTAGAAAACTCAAATAATAACTTGTTAGTGAGTTGCAGGGTGGCCACAAGCAGGGCTGTCAGAAGATATAGTTTGATGACAAAACAAAGCACAATTTAAGATGAGGTTCATTTGGGTACTACTAGTGACAGGACATACTGGTACAGAACTATCAGAGTAGCTTTTCTGAGCAAAGGTATTAGGCTTCCTGTGAGGCAAAGAGACATGGAAAACAGTAACACAGCCTGCAAACAACAACTACAGTGAAACACAATGACATACAAACATGGGTAAGTTTAAAAAAATTCTCACACTGAATGACAGTAGGTTTTTATTAACATATTTTACAATGTTGATTATTCCTAGTTTTGTATTTTCTAATTAATTATAAAGATTGATTTAGCATCTACAGTAATGTACTGTACTTAAATGATCATTCATACAAGATACCACACCAGTACATTTTTTTAATAATAATATACACACACATCACTCTAACTTGGACCTGTTATTTTTCAAAGTGGGCTTATAAATTGGGCTTATAAAAGTTATGGGGAAAATCAGAGTTATAGTTTAGCAGCATGCATGTATGTATTCAAGTACAATTTTCAACCAAGTGCTTTTTTCAAAATTTACTGGTGACTAATTCACCAATATCAAAATAAACACTATCAAATACCCAGATTTTTAAAGTTAAGGCTAATATTTTCACTTCACATCCATATGCACAACCATAAAACATTCCATTTTAAATATGTAATAATCAAATTCTGGATACATTATACCTTGTAAATAGAGCATCAGAGTTTCAAACTATAGAATTATTCAAGTTCAAGAGGCCTGTAATGGTATCATACTGGAGATGTAAATTAACATTCTGCTCATCAACCACACTTACAAAATGGCCTGGTATTCGTAATGACCAATGCAAAAAAATATTACAGGCTGAACTTATGGTACAGTATTAAAAAAAGTAGCAACATGTTGGAAAACACATAGCTATTCAGTTAGTGAAATAGAATCATTCTAGTCTCACAGAAAGTTATGTTAATATTTTGGAAATTTATATAAAAATAGCAGGCCATTACCATGTATTCTCTTGTAGATCTAATGGTCAAATCTCAACTGCTTCGGACCTGTTTGAAAAATGCACTGTTCTATTTTCTTTATTTGGATGTTAGACTGCCATTTCTATCATTTTGACGTGGTATTATTCAATTAGATCTGACAATATGGATCTGCTTTTATTTGTATATGTTTTATCACTAGATGTTTTTGTCTTTCATTTTACATGTAAAAATTTTATTTTACAGAACAAGCTATGAAAGTCAAAAGGATCAGGAATTGTTTTTGACAGCATTTTATATGAAATAATCAACCAATGTCTGAATCATCTGAAAAACTGTTTGGTAGCATTTTTTGTCCATACTCTCCCCCTCTTACATACAGTGTATTTCAGCTCAATCCCTTTTATTCTTGCTGAGTTAAAAACACTATAAACATAAGCTGTTTCTCCAGCATCCTTCTGAGAAGAACACAGATGCAGTTATTCAAACCAGGGCCACTTCTGTTGAGCTTTTTTTTTTCCTTTTTAAAGGAAATCAGGCAGAAAAATCAGTTATTACTCTGCACAAATACAATACAGATGAATTTCTTGAGTTGACAGGAAAGATCCAAAATCATGTTTCATTTTTAGGGCAGTCTGCATATTTCCAATTCAAACACATATCTGGGTTGACAATGAAAGGCAGGCATGCATGGTTGTAATTAGAATCTGTCATGTTGTACAGTCTTAGAAAATTTGTATATATAGTAAAATCTATATATTACTACCACTAATAATTCACCCAATTGTAATGGCAAATTTTGTTTTTTGAAGGAGCAAAAAAAAAAAAAGAATATACTGTATTACATTAACAGTAGCAATCTAATTATTTTACAGCTATTTTATTTATTTACCTGGGGATAATATTTATGAAATTCCTGAGAATGAGTTAGGTTTTCAGCAAAGTCTGAAGCTTTTAACAGACCTCTCACAATAAGTGGATTTTTTTAAAGTTCTACTGTTAGACCAACTTTTACTATACAATATCTCACATAAATCATGTTTTACAATTGTTGTCTAATGACATATGTAGCAAGCAAAAATCTCAAATCAACACAAGAAATAGAGAGAAAAAAATGATGCAATATGTTTAGTAGATGCAAATTAAACACAAAGGATGTGGAAGCAGTAAACCTGCAATAACTCAAATTCACTCAAAATGGCAGAAATATTTCAGCGCACTGTTGGGAGATTTCACTTTTAAGTAATTCTGAGAACAGCTTGTGCTTCTTATCAATTGTGGAATAAACAAAAAGCATGAGTACCAAGGAAATTAAACTTTTCATGCCCTCCCAAAGATTTTTTTTAAAGTCATAGTACCATTAACGTAGTATCAACAGCACCTAATTATTGAAAGGCTTAAAAAATGGCATGGTTTCATTTTTTTTCCAGTGAGTTAATCCCCCAAATTAAATTAAAGCTTATCTTTGTAAAGCTGGATTCTTAGTAAAGGTGATGGATGATATGGTGTGAAGCTGCAGGTAATAGATGATTTATAGCCCATTATAATGTGGACCCCATCTTTTATTGATGTGATCAAAAGTATGAGAAACCCATTGCTGTTCAAGAACTTTGTATCTTTCCTTGCAAATGTAGAGAGGCTTGCCACGTCTAGAAAGAAAAGTGAACATTAACACAATTAATTCAGAGAAATTTAGTTTGTCATTTCTGTTTGAGCTAATTCCTTGTGACAATCAAGTTACATAGCTTTTTTTTGTTTTGTTTTCTGGTATTTGGGGATTGCATGCTTATGGAAGAAAAACCTCACAAAACTCAAGTTACAAACAACTCAAATCAGTATCTTCAGAAATCTATATTATGAAATGGAATAAAGCTCGAACTAATAGAGTGGCACTTATTTAACAATTTTCCCAGGTCAACAATATTACCTCAAATGCTGACGCCTGGCCTAATGCTACTTTATAATGGTTTCTGTATAGTATTAGTTTAAAAAGGATAACTGTCTTAATATCTTACCTAAGATCCCGGTCTTCTTCACCATGTGCATCCAGATAAACAGAACCCCAGAGGCAGAAACGATGGCCTCGAATAATGATAATTACTGATGCATTGATCAAAAGAAATATTCCTGTTCCAGCACCACAGTTCTGAGAATGCTAAAAAAAAATTATATTAAAAAAATCCCATTACTGGACTAACAATTTCATAATAAAGTCAAGAATGAACTATTCAAATGTCTTCTAAATATAGGAGTCCAGTCAATAAGGAGGTTTTTTTATAAAGGTTTAATAGTAACAACTGAATATGCAATCTTCATGCTAAGATTTTATTTTATTATATGGTATTTTTATTAAAGCATATTTGGGATAGAAGATGTGAAAAATCAAATTAGAATACTGGGTGATCCAGTACCATGCAAATGCATGGTCAACACAGTTCATCATTAAATGGTGTGAAATATAAAAAGGGAAGAGTGAAAGATAAACTAATATAATCTTAAGGATATTTCACTCAGCTTTATCCTCAAGTACTAGTCTTATGTCCTTCCTGTAGATGAAGAAAGAAAATTATATCCTTTTTCTCTAAGGCAGGGATTTTTAACCTAGGGTCTGTGAACTTTAAAAAAAAATTCTGATAAGTGTATTTCAACATAAATGGTTTCATTGTAATCCTATGCATTTTTGTTTTATGCATTTAAAAATATTATCACGAGAAAATACCCACAGATTTCACAAAACTGCCAAAGGTGTCCATGACACAAAAAAGGCCTTGCTCTAAGAAGGAATATCTGGGTAGTTGAGTTTAAGTCACTCACTTGAACAGGGATAACTAAAAACTTTCTTTTCAAAATGTTAGGCCTTTTGTTGTCTCTTACCAGCACACATTCGCAGTAACTTTGTTGTTTGCAGCAAAGTCCCTTCAGGCAGACAAAAGTACCACAAACAAGGCAAACAGCAGGATCTTTAGGAACTTTAGTGCAGACACTACAGGTTTTTCTGTGGTAGTACTGAAAGATGGTATTATAGTTCTCAGGCAATTGTAATAAATGTGGTAAGTCCCATTTTGACTCCTGGATAAGCAAAACCTAAAACATTACCAAAAATAATCATTAAGATGATGTAATTCTATTATTGAAACCAAAGCCTAAGTATTTTTCCCTACTTTTTTTTCCCAAGAAAGGAAGATTTCCCTATAAACACAGGTAATAATAATATAACATGGTAGACATGCTTGGTTCATTTATTTTAAGGGAAAAAAATCAATACCTTTTAACAGTATTTCAAGCATGAAAAAAATGCTTAAATAAATTCAGTTTCTTATTATATAGCATTTTAACATAAAGATATGGATTAATGTGAAATTTTAAAATGCTAGCAGATTATAAAAACCAAGTTTTATACTCTGTAATAAGTAATCAAAGAATATATTGACTTTTTAAAAGAGCTCATGTTTTAATTAAATTTACAACAGGATGCTTTAAATTTGGCTTTTATACACTCCTATTTTTAAAAAGATACACTATTATATATGTTATGGCTCAATCTATTATTCTGGCTGGCTATACCAGGTCCCTTCTTGTAAAAGGGAATTATGCAGCTGGAAATAGCAAGAATGATTTCAGAACATGAATGCAACCCCCTGACACTAAAGGAGTTCTATTGTTTTCATCATACTCACAATTGGTTTATTCAAAAGTACTTGGAGTATGCTTGCTATGAAATACTGTAAAGTTTCAGCCCTTTTTATCTAGCTCAATATAAATCTACTCAGACCTTAATACTTTTGGGTCACTCCAAAATGTGGTTCAATCTGATTGCCTGGATTGCAGTATATAGATGTGTTTCCCACAACCAGACTAAGTCTTAGGCAGAGAAGCATGTATCCGTTTTCTGGAAGTACTCCTTCAATGGTTTGTATTGTATTTATTAATAACCCTGTAGTTAGAGGTAGGTTCACTATGATTATGTTTCTTGAGATCCGGACCCAGGGTAATTTAATCTGTTAAGACTATTTACATAAATAAAATAAGACTGTTGCTTTCCCAGGGCATATACATTCAACGCAGAGAAGAAAACTCAAGAATTAGCCAAATGGATAACTATTATCCACTTCTGGTTGTTCATCCAAACAGGAATTATATGCCAGAAGAAAATTAGTAAACACTGACAAAGATTACAGTCTTGGAAAAGAATCTGAAGACTACAGAGTCAAAGGCAGTCTTTTCATCTTTGGTACCCACTGAAGGCAGAGATACAGAGGAAGTGAAAAACTGGCCAAGAAGATGGTATCTGGGAATGGCACATATGTTTCTGGTCTAGCAGCAGCATGCCAGTTTCCTAATGGAGTACACTTACCAAGAAAAGCTAATAAGAATGCATTTGCCAAGTGTCTTGCAAAACTAATCAAAAGGGCTTTAAAAGTAAAGAATGGAGGAGGGAGAAAAATTGCCTACATTTATCAACCAATATACATACCATAAAGACAAACTACATACATAAAGAAAAACAGCAGGTGAGACTCCCAGAAGTTCACTTAAGACAAAAACTAAGAAAGGAGCAAAAATAGTAAAAACCATAGACTCCAAAACACAAGTTTATGCAACAAGCAAGATGAATCAGAAGACCTAATGTAACAAGGTCAATATGATCTTAGGTAAAAGGGGAAAGTGATGCAGAATTGCTTAGGTATATTCATGTGTAGAAATCCAGAAACAAGAGTAGGAACGTACAAAGGAAAGCATTTAGATGAAGACAAATAGAGGAAGATACAGAAGTCATTTTGCTATCAGACCACCTAGACATAAAGAGGAAATGGAAAAGGAGTTGAAGAAACAGATTATAAGCCTGACCCAGCCACAAGATATAGTAGTGATGGAAGATCTGAGTTATCCAGCTATCTCTTGGAGTTTTCTACCCAAAGGGGGCAATCAATCAATCAAGAAGCATTCATTAAGTATCTACTATGAACTAGGCACTGAGGATAGAAAGACAGTTCCTGTCTCAGAAGTGCTCACAATCTAGCTGGGGAAACATGTACATATATTATTTAAACCTACAGGTAATAAATAGGGAGCCATGGGAATTACATGATCAGACCAGTGTTTTAGGAAAACACTTTGGCCATTGTATGGAGAGACCAGAAACTGAGAGATTAATTTGGAAACCACTGCAGTAGTCCAGCCTAAAGAGAGTTGATAAGGGTCTGAGCTATAATTCAACTGAGTGAAGAGAAGGAAACTTGTGGAGAGCTGTTATAGAAGTAACATTGATAAGACTGACAATTGACTGAATATGTGGAGTGAGAATGAGAAATCCAGGGTAACTCTGAGATTGTAAACCTAAGAGACTGAAAAAATGGTGGTGCCTTTGATAGAAAGGAGATTTGTAAAAGAGATGGGTTTGGGGGAAATGTGGGTGGGAGGGAAAATATGTCTGTTTTGACATAACTGAGTTTGAGAGCTATATGGAACATTCTGTTTGAAACGTCCAAATTTGAGTTTGTGGTCTAGGAATGGAGAACATTACCAGCACAGATATGATGACTGAATCCAAAGAAGACGATGAGGTCCTTAAGGAAGAGTATAGAGAGACAGAGCCATGGGGTACACTCACAGGTAGGAGGTGGGATATTAATGATGATCCAGCCAAAGGGACTGAAAAGGAGCAGTCAGACAAGAGAATCAGGAGAGGATGCGAAAACTCAGGGAAGAAATTATCTAGGAGAAGAAAGTGCTCTCTGAAACTGCTCTCTCTAAAGTTACCAATAGTCTCTTAATTGCTAAATCTAATGGCCTTTTCTCTTATCCTCCTTCTTCACCTTTCTACAGTATTTAACACTGTTGACCATCTCCTCATGAATGTTCTCTCTTTGGTTTTTGCAACACTGTTGTCTTCCGATTCTTCTCCTACCTGTCTGATTTCTTTTTCTCAGTCTCCTTTACTGATCCTTTATCCTGTTGTCCTCCCAAACTGTGAGTGTCACCCAAGATTACATTCTGGGATCTCTTTTTCTCTATACTTTCATTTGATCTCTTTGGTTCCCATAATTTCAGTGATCAAATCAATACAGATTCCCAGATCTATACATCCAGCCTGAACTCCTTTTCTGAATACTAGGTTCTCATCACAAACAGCATTTTACAACTAGATGTCTAGTAAGCATGTCAAACTCAAAGTAGCTGAGACAGAACTCATTAACTTTCCCTCTAAACCCACCGCTCTTCCAAACTTCCTTAAAAAAAAAAACTGTTGAGAGCATCATCATCCTTCCAGTCACCTGGGTCTGTAACCTTAGCATCTTCCTCAACAACTTGCTTTCACCACTCACATCCAACCATTTGCCAAATCTTGAAGTTTCAGGCTTTGCCTCTCTTATATACGTCCCTCTCTCTCCACTCACACAGCCAACACCCCAATTCAGGTTCATGCCATGTCTTGCCTCAATCATTACAATAGCTTTCTACTGACCTCCCAGCTTCAAATCTCTCCTCATCTCCATCTATCTTCTACACAGCTGCCAAAATGATTTCTCAAAAGCATAGACTGGACTACATCACCCCTACCCTTATTCAATAAACTTTAATGGTTACCGACTACCACCATGGTAAAATATAGTCTACTGTTTGGTACGAAAGCTCTTCATAAACTGGCTGCTTTCTAACTTTCTGGTCTTCTCGCACTCCTTTCCACGTACTAAATGACCCAGCTACACTCAGCTTACTTGCTGTTCCTTAACACAATACTCCACATTTACACACTGGCTAATCTTAAGCACTTAAATGTTTGCTTAATGGTTGATCCCACAGACTAAAATTCTACAGGGAGTCAACCCAGAAGTGAAGAGAATCTTAAGAATTAACCTTTAACACTCACTTCTAAAATTTTGAGTTCCAAATTCTCTCTCCCTGAAGTCCATCCCCCACCTATTGAAAAGGTAATATGAGGGGCAGCTAGGTGGCGCAGTGGATAGTGGAGTCAGGAAGAGCTGAGTTCAAATGTAGCCTCAAACACTTAGTAGCTGTTTTATTAGCAAGTCACAATCTGCCTCAATTTCCTCATCTGGAAGATGAAATGAAGATAACAGTAGAACCTACCTCCCAGGATTGTTGTGAGGCTCAAATGTGATGACATTTGTAACATGCATTGCAAACCTTAAAGTCCTATGTAAATGCTATGGCTGTGCTTATTTTCCAGCCTTTCAAAATATCTTTGGATTCTGTCATCCAGTATGTTATCTATCCCTCATAGCTTTCAGTAGTCTGTACATTTGATAAGCCTGTCATTTCTGCCTTTATTCAAAGCATTGATCAAGAGGTTAATTAGCATAGAGTCAAGCACAGGTCCCTGTGGTACTTGACTAAAGAGTGCCATTCAGCAAGCTCCAAATCATCTAAATATATTCTCATCTAGACTATATCTCTATCTTTCCCAGAAGAATAAAATGTGGTAATTTGTGAAAATTTTGCTAAAATCTAGGTAAGTTAAATTTATAGCATTCCCCTGACCTACCAGTTAAGTAATCCTTTTAAATAAGTAAATTGGGTTAATCTGGAACGATCTGTTCTTGTTAAAGACATGCTGATTGTTTGTGATCACTGCTTTCTTTTCCATGGATACTGATGTTCACTAGCTATCTTTTAAAAAATCCATTCTAGAATTGCCCAGGAATTTAAATCACCTTTACTGGCCTGTACTTTAAACACTTTATTTTCTTCTCCTATTTTGTTTTGCTTTTTGTAACTGTCTTTCTCTAGGTTTGCAGTACGTTTTTCTTGAACAGTCTTTCAGAAATCACTGATGGCAGTTCAAGGATCACATCTACCAGTTCTTTCAAGTGTCTGAGGATGTCATTTATCTTAGACCAAGTGACTTGAATTAATCAAGGGCAGTTAGTGCTCTCTTACCCTAACCTTACATATAAACTATGTAGGCATCTTTTGTCTGACCTTTTTAGTTCAGATGTCATTCACAGAACCCCTCTCACCAGAGAATTGAGCTGCTCTGCCTTCTTTCATACATCCTGAACAACTGCTACCCATTCTTTGGTTTCTGTTTTTCCCCCAGCACAACTTAAAACAAAACCCTTTTGGTTCTAGCTGTCCTTATTCTTTTTCACCAGCCTTAGCTCTATCTGAGCCATGGCACTTAGGATAATTTCTTTTGGAGGCAACTGGGGTTAAGTGATTTGCCCAAGGTCATACAGCTAGTAAGTGTCTGAGGCCACATTTGAACTCAGGTCCTCCTAACTCCAGGTGCTATTTCCACTTTACCCCCAAGCTGTCCCTTATGATACTATTCTTTCAAGACCATGCTGTGCTTTTTAATTCATTCTGTGTTACATTCCCTTGTTTCATGTTCTCTATACATCTTTTAAAAAATCTAAGTTAACTCTAAATTGATATTTTCTGTAATCTTCATTAGTGTCTTCAGATTTTTTCTTCCTCATTGAAATTGTTTCCCTTTCTTCAGAGTGCCTTGCAAAATAAAAAATGATATTTGAAAAGAATACATAAATATATTTTTGCATGACTTCACACAGGCAATAGGTATCATATTACATTTTTTTGCTTGCTTTTTAGTGAGGCAATTGGGGTTAAGTGATTTGCACAGGGTCACACAGCTAGGAAGTGTCAAGTGTTTGAGGCTGGATTTGAACTCTGGCTACACCACTTAGCTGCATTAGAATATGACTGAATCTAAAAAGATGAAATTTCATAGGGAAAAAAATTTTTTACTCTTGAGTTCTAAAAAATCATTTTTACAATGTGATTAGGGAATATTTACTACACAGCAATTTATTTGAAAAAAATTTAGAAGGTTTTAGTCTATATTCAGGATGAGTGTGATATGGCAACCACAAAAGCTAGTGAATCTTGGGCTTCACAAAGAAAAGCATAATTTCCAAAAATAAGGTGATAGTCATGCAACACCACATTTGCAGCACTACTTTTAGTTCTGACTGCTATAGTTTGGAAAGAACACTGATATGCTGGACAACATATAGGAGGACAACTAAGATACTGAAAAGCCTTGAGTCTATGACACATGAACAATGGTTGAAGGAATTGGGGGCATTTAGCCTGTAGAAGGGAAGAGTCATGAGGTAAAGGATTGTTGTTGTTCAGTTGTTTCAGTCGTGTCTGACTCTTTTTGACCCCACTTGGGCTTTTCTTGGCAGAGATACTGGAGTGGTTTGCCATTTTCTTCTCCAGCTCATTTTACACATGAAGAACTGAGAAAAACATGGTCTTGCCCAGGGTCACACAGCTAGTAGGTGTCTGAAGCTGGATTTGAACTTAGGAAGACAAATCTTCCTGACTCCAGGCCTAGTGCTCTATCCACCATGCCACCCAGCCACTACAGGTCTTTCATGTGATAGGGCGATTATACTCATTCTTTTTGGCTCCAGCAGGCAAAACTGGGAACAATGGGTGAAAATTGGCAAGAGACATACTTAAAATCAATATAAGGAAAAACACCCAAAAAATGTGAGCTATATAAAAGTGGAATGAGTTCCCTGGATGGTGGGGGAGGGGCAGAGGGGAAGATGGAGTCATTTGAATTCTACAGGGTATTTTACAGCATTTTTTTAGAGGCAGAAGTTGGATTAGATGGCTGTTAATAATGTCACTTACACCTCAAAATTCAATGAATCTGTGAAGTATCAGAACAATAACTTCTAATAAATTTCCTTCCTCAAAATATGAAAGCTGTACCAACATACTTATATTTTTCAGAAAAATTTACTTATGATATGTGCATCCAGCTGCATATAAAAGCTAGAAACTGAGTTTTATAATATGAGGTCATTTTACTATTAAACAGTGCTATACAAATCATACTTACAACGGCTAAAATTAAGTGTATGTTTATTCAGATAAAAACATGAGCTGCAAGAACCCTACATAATGATTGTATCACTTAAGACTTAAACACAACAATAATCCAATAGATTCAGTGGTGCAAAAGTCCCCTCTGTAACTGATTACAAAATATATGTATCTCATTATTTATGACAGAGAAGGCCAATTTTTAAAAATAAGCAAATCCTATTATCAAAGAGATGACAAATAATATAAAACATCCTCCTAAAATATGGGCTTTCCCTTGTCAAGCAAAGCTATTTTTATTCAGTTCTTTCAAACATTGGTTATTATCAAAGAACTGTTAATTATTTATCTCTTACCGATTAGGACATGGCCAGGATGTCAGGCAAATTCTTCTTTCTTTACATACCTTTACTTGTTCTGCATGTCTTTCAGAAAATGAAGTTACTTCAAAGCACCACTGAGGTATGATGTCAAATGCTGCAACGGGCCAGTCAAGGCAGGAGGCGCTGGTGAATGGATGAGCTGTTTGACTAAAAGATGGTAGAAGCCCCAAGCAGCTAGCAAGAACAGTAAATTCTTCTTCTTCCTTTTCAACATCAAACAGAAAAACCTCACATCATTTTGTGAAGTGTATTTCCTATTATAATAAAACCCATATCTATTAACTTCCTTATCAATAAATGTGAAATAGTAAAAGGTCAGTTTTCTGGCTGAATCAGCTGAAGAAAAATGAGGAGATGAGAAAGGAAAAAGTTGTTTCTAGATATGCTATCTCCATTCTACTCCAAATATTCTCCTCCAAAATTTAATTAATGAGGGTAGAAAATATAAAAATATCCTTTAATAATTCAGCCTGTACTACAATGCCCTGGGGAGTGATCATTTCACTCAAGTGAACACTGCTTACACTGTTGTAAGGCACAACCCTTCTACAACTCCTCAGATGTTTTCTGTGAATTGCTGTGACAGAAAAATTAGTCACCTCACACTCAATCTGGTGATCAGCTTCTCCAAATTTAGCTAGACTTCCTCAGATAACAGACACACATTTGATCACTGAGCAAATTCCCAAAGTTATTCAAGTTTGGTAAGACTTGCCAGAGTTTATGTTCCATTGGCATTGCCTTTGAGAATCCAAGATCACTTCCATACAATACTGCACAACTCGGGTAAGACTTCAGTGGAGAAATAATACACATTTTTGAAATAGCATGGAATTTAATAATGTTTATCCATAAAGACCTGATTAATTGGCTTCCACAATTATATCTGGCCCCAAACATTTACCCAAATAAGGGAAGCTGTCACAATCATAGCCACCCTTAAGCTGTGTTGAATCAGAAAGACTGGTAATGTACAGGGTCTTAACGGAACCTGTAGGAGTTGGGAGGCTGGGCTAAAGAGACTGCCTAGCTCCTGGGTTGGTATGAATATATAAATAGGAGAAATTTTAAGGAATTAAAAAGTTTGGATATGGATTTTAAAGTGTGAATCAGTAAATTTAATGCACCAGCATAGTGAAATGCAAACCAGTGCAGTCGGAGCTTCATTAAAGATGTGCTTTGAATAGAGCACTGGCCCTGATGTCAGGAGGACCTGAGTTCAAATCCGGCCTCAGACCAAACACCTGACACTACTAGCTGTGTGACCCTAGGCAAGTCACTTAACCCCAATTGCCTTAAAAGGGGGGGAGGGATAAAGATGTGCTTTGACCTAGAAGGATATTTTTTAATAATGAAAAGTTTGATTATCTTAAAAACGCCAAAATATTACAGGCAAAAACCTCAAAACTGGCTTTCATTGACATGAACAACTACAGTGGGAAAATATGATGTAAAAGCCAAAATAACATGCAGAGCAAAAAAAAAATGTTAACACAGAAAACCCTTAAGAAAAATAATCATAAAACTCCACTGCAATGCTACTGAAAGGTAGCATTTATTTTAATGCAAACAGCACAACAACAACAACAACAAGAACAAAAAGAAACTGGAAGCATAGAATTAAATTAATTAATCAGAATGAATTCAGCAACATTACTCTAGTTCAAGTTATGTTGAGAAGATAAAAATTCAGAGGATACCTACATTAGCCTCATAGTATTCTGTGGGTTCTAAAAATGTTTCAGGATCACCTATGTAATAATTAATAATAATAATAATAGCATTTATATAGTATTTTAAGGTTTGTAAAGTGCTTAAGATGAGACGGATATGAAAGAAAATTCAAAGATAAAGAAAAGGCTGAAAGGACAACTTAAGAAAAAAAGAAAAGTTCAAGACAGAATAAAGACCTTTCCTTTCGCCTAATACTCTCCTACCAATCTAATTCAGGACAGAAGTAAGACACAAATTTTGCCGTACTTTACACAGAATATTCTAAAGAAAACAACAAATGAGATAAAAGCTTGTATTGTTTTTTAGAATGTGGTTTTTCACAATTCTTTTCAGGAAAGGCACAATCTATTTTATATCCTCCAAAGTGAGTTCATACCTTTTTTCTATCAGTAACTAATCAATATTTATCACATTGGAAATTTCCAAAGGTACAGTAGTAATACTAAATTTATTTAAAATTTATAAAGCATGTTAAGGTTTACAAAGTCCTTTAAAATTCAAGTTATCTCATTTGATCTTCACAACAACCTGGTAGGGTAGGAGCTCTTATTATCCCCATTTGATAGATACAGAAATTGGAGCTAAGCAAGGGTAAGTAACCTGCCTAGAGTTACATGGATAGTAGGTGGTAGAGGCAGAATTTGAACTCAGGACTTCCTGACTCCAAGCCCAGCACTCTAGACAATAACTATCTAGCTGCCTCTAAGTATTGATAGCCTGTCAAGATCAAAGGAAAGATAATACTGGTAGAAACTACTGCTTTTCATTAATTTCCACAGAAGATAATCTGTATTTTCCTGAATATTTGGGAGAATATCTACCTTTAGTCACTGCAGTCAGAAAAAGGTCAATAGCAGATATGGAATTAGATCAAAATAGCTTCATGCATCAAGAAAATTAAAGTTATCATAAGAATGTTTTCATCATTTGCTATCTAGTAGGTATTAAATGTGCATTTCACATTTGCTCCATTCTAGTGTATCACATTTTATGCTCCCTTTTCCCATAAATTCTAATTGTAGTTACTTATTCAACCAGCTTCCAATATGTTTCTCAAATTTACTCAAGAAACATGTCTACTTGTTTATTTTCTGCATGAGAGAATTCACATTAAAAGAGTTACTCAAAGAAAGTTGTTGCTTTCAAATGCAGGCAGAACAAAAGTAGACTGCTACAAAATGTTATAAAAAAAAGTAATAAACAAATATATTTTTTAAAAAGACTAATATAAGCATAAAACTGATGCTGCATCCAAGGGTGCTCCAAATGCTCAGAAAAAAAGAAAAATGTATAAAACCAAGGAATTTAGTTTTTTATAATGAGATTTAAAAGCACCAGAGAATATTGACCCTCATATATATATATATATATATATATATATATATATATATATATATATATATATAATGAAGACTTTTTTTCAGTAAAACTATGTCATCATGTCTTTATTATCTCTGAATCTGTACTAGCACCTGGCCGTCCATTTTGCTAGCACTCTAATCTCATCCTTATGGGTACATCCATCAGTGCAAGTGACAGGTCCTTCATATCCGCCTCCTCATCCTGTGATTTTCCTCCATATTGGACACACCCAACATGACGGAGGCCTTCTGGTTCCCTGGATATTGAGGGGATTAATGGAGTACTCGGACCATCTCCAGCACTCCAGTAGATCTGTGACATCATTGGTGTGAGTATTTCCTTCAACAATGAAAACTGCAACTCCTCCACGCCTGATTATCTTACATGACTCTTGTCCAAATCCTGGGGATCCAGCCAATGTGCAAGAAACTGAGATCTCCTGACATCAAGTGGATATGTAGTGAAGCTTGTGGGCTGTTAATAGGTTGTCTCTAGATCTCAATTAATGTTTGGTCCATCTTTTTTTTCTAGTCAAATATGCTTTACACTATTCAACTTGAATAACTCCTTATTTAAAATGTAATGAAGCCACCCACTCATCATGACTACTATTGTGCTTTTCCATCCTCTACTTCAATTCTTTAAAGACTGTAGCACTGCAAGACTTACAGGTATAGAATAACACTAGGAGAATATTGGTCCTTTGTTTCAGAGAAAAGTGTGGGGCGGGGAGGGGCTGTCATTAAAAGAACTCTGAAATTTCCCAAAGCGATCCATTCTGCTTTCCCTTACTTATTCAATTTTGGATCTAGCTCTCTGCTCATACACACATGAATGCCTATTTGTACATACATATATACACACATGCATATAGAATTACATGCATATATCCACACATATACTGATAAATAAGTTCTACAGGCTATCCATACAACTATATATCATGGTCAACAGATATTCTTTACTAACTGTTTTTCAGACGTGGATAGTTAGGCCACATTTTTTTGAGTGATCAGGGGTTCCCTTCAAAGTGTCTGCAATGGTCCAGGATTTGATATAAGCAATAACATATTATCTACCAAAGAAATATCTTAAGGACCTACCATCTATAGATTAATCTTTTTCAACTTGGAATCTGCAATGGAACTGCTACCTGACAGTGACACGTATCTTTGGTGAGGCTCCATCACCCTCTTTCATGCCTCAGTTTTCATGAATAACTTAAGAGAAAAACAAAGTTGTTGCTATCGTTATATCTTTCAAGGCCTTGAAAGGGGTGCAGCTTTTTGACTGAGTCCAAGTTTTACAGAACAAATTTTCTCTGTGAAGTTTGGATTTAGTCAAAGGGCCACACTTGAGGACCTAGAGGGCCACATGTTTGCCTCGAGGGCAGGTTCCCCACCCTTGTTTCAATGGATCCTACATAATTTTGACATATACACAGAATAAAATTGTTAGAGAAATACCTTTAAGGTGGTGTGTTTTGTTTTCCCAAATCAAATGCTTTCTCATAGTCAACAAACACATAGTGCAACACTGTATTTTCTACATTTTTGAGTTAACTGTGTGATGTTTTAAATTTGTTCTCCACTCAGAATAAAACGTGCAAAAGCCTGCTTGTTCCCTTCTAAGAGCCTCATCAAGGATGCCTTTGGTGACTGTATAGGTTATTCTCACAATGTATAAGCAATGTTCTTCCTCTCAGTTACTTTTCCATTTAAAATAATTTCAATTAGATGTTGAAGACTCCAGACAAATAAATTATTATTATGGGGGAAAAAATGTATTTCTTGGGTGCACATTAGAAGTAATATTTTTCTCCTTGAGGACAGTTTATTTTTGATAACATACATAAGTTAAAGTTGACTAAATTCAGTGAAAGGTTTAGCCATCCAAACAAGATAGAGCCTCCTGTAATGCATTTCCATTAAAGTTTTCTTAAAATGCATGTTCCATGCATATGTTCCATGGAGTGCTACATTTATTTCTAGTGATATGAATTAACTTAGATAGATGAATATATATGTACATATGTATACATATATATGTATATTCAAATGGAAAAGTAATTAATTTAAGAGTCAGTAAATTTATAACAATCCTATTCTCAGACATCATCCCAAGCTTGCATCTCTTTTGAAGCCCTTACCATTAATTGGTAACTATGACAAAAATAGCACCTGTATTCCTAAGATCTTTAGTTTTGAAGTCCACTCAATCAAAATTATGGTAGCCATAGTACCAAACTCTAGGTCATTCTCTCGTTTCTCAAGGAGTTCAGCACCTCTTTTGTCATCCTCCTCTCCTACCCAACTTATGTCTTTACACTAGGGACCTTTAATATCCATGTAGAAGCTCCCTAAAACTTCCTAATCTCCCCTTTACCTCAACCTCCTTATGTACCATGTCCTACTACTTCACTCAGCCACACATAAGAATGGTCACTACTTGATCTTACTGAGTTCCACTTTCCTAATGAGAAACTCTGACTTTGCCCTATTTGATGATAACCTATCATTCCACCTCTCTGTTTCATCCCTCCTATACATACATGCTCTTCAGCCTCACTAAGATCTCTATTCCCTACATCCTTCAGTACTTTCTTAGATCATTTGCCCATGCTCTGACTTTACCTTCCAACTTCAACCCAATAGTTAGCGATTTTAACTCTACACACTGTCCTCTACTCTTGAGTCTCTTGTCCTTTGTCCTAACATCACTCTTTCTAGCCAAACATTAGCCCTGGATTATTTCCACTATCTGCCTCCTCTGCTCCTACTTACAAGCCACTGACCAAAGCTAGAGTAAATCTCATACCCATGATGAGTGGGTATATTACAAATTCATGTTATCTATCCTCAACCTGGTCCCTTCATCAGCAAGGCAGACCTTTTAGTCTGCCTAGTTCCCTATCTCACTCACAGAAGCTACTAGAATCTTCTCTTCCCTCTTCAACAACCCAACTCTCCCTCTCTACACACCCTCAAGTTGGGGGGCTTGTCTCTTTATTGAAAAAAGTGAGGCTATTTGATTTGAGATCTCTCTTCTTTCGTTCTTTTCACTTCAAAACTCCCTGATATGATCACTCACTTTTGCCTCCTTTCCCTTAATCTTTGACAAAGAGTTGGCCATTCCCTTGCCATGGCAAACCCCTCTATATGTATTCTTGATTCCATCTCATCCTACCTTTTCTAGCAGAGTGGGTCCCCAATCATCCCCCTCCACTCTGGAATCTTAAAAGGTTGACCACTACCCATCAACTGGAGGTTCATTCCCTATTGCCTTCAAACATGGCCCAGTCTTCCCCATCCCTAAAAAAAACTTCAGTGTCTTTCTTCCCCTAAAACTATTGTCCTGTATCTTTTCTCCCTTTCTTGGCCTAACTCCTTGAAAAAGGATAAACTTTTATTTTATTACATTATTTCCTCTGCTATTATTTCAGACTATTATTTCCTCTGCTATCACTCCTCAACTTTTCACAATCAAGCTTTCATTTCCATCACTCCACTGGACCTGTTCTCTTTAAAGCTACCAATAACCTTTTAGTTGACAAATCTAATGGTCATTTCTCAATCCTAAATTTTCTCAACCTTTCTGCTCCATATGACATTGTTAACCACCCTCTGCTCCTGGATACTTTCTCCTCCTGAGTTTTCATGATGCTACTCTCTCCTATTTCACCTCCTATGTGTCTGACTTCACCTTCTCCATCTCCTTTGCTAGTTGGCTCATCATCATGTCCCCTCACTATAGGTATTCCCTGTACCAGATGCTTTTCTCCCTCTATACTTTCTCTTAGAAAACCCATCAGCTCCCATGAATTTAACTATAATTTCTATGCAGATAACTCCCAGATCAATATATTCAGCCCCAGTCTCTCCCCGGAGCTTCAGTCTGAAATCATTAATTGTTTTTTAGACATTTCAAACTGTTTATCCCAGAAACATCCTAACATAAACATGTCTAAGACTGAATTTATTATCTTTCAACTAATACTCTCCAATATTTCTATCTTTTCAATCTTTCAGGTTCATAATCTTGGCACTATCCTGGATTCCTCACTCTCTCATCCCTCATATCCAATCAATTGCTATGTTGCCATTTCTACCTTCATGACATCTTTTGCATCTGACTCCTCTCCTCTCACAAAGTGACTATTTTAGTTCAGGTCCTCACCATTTTTTGCCTAGCTTATTACAATACTGTCCTAATTGGTCTTCCTGTCACAAGTCTCTCACCACTCAGATCCATCCTATACACTGCTGCCAAAATTATTTTCTTTAAGTGCAGATCTGACTATGTAACGTCTCTGCTCAATAAACTTCTGTGGCTTTCTACTGTCTCTAGATAAAATATAAATTCATCTGCTTAGCTTCAAAGGCCAAACCTGGTAGCAACCTAACTTACCAGCACCACTGGATACTATTTTCCCTCCAACGCTCTGTGATCCAGCCAAATTGATTTCCTTCTGTTCCTTACATAAAACACCCCATTGACTGTCTATACATCTTTGCACTGGTCATTCTCTGTTCCTGAAGTGCATTCCCTCCTTACCTTTGCCTTATAGAATCCCCTTCTTTTTTAAAAACGTCACATGAAGTCATTCTTGATCTCCCCAGCCACCAATGTCCCTCCCTCTCAAACTCTGTAGTTGTTGTGGTTGTTGTTCAATCATTTCAGTCATGTCTGACTCTTCATGACCCCACTTGGAGTTTTTTATTTTGGCAAAGATACTGGAGTGGTTTGCCATTTTCTTCTCCACCTCATTTTACAGATAAGGAAACTGAGACAAAGAGGGTTAAGTGACTTGTCCAGGGTCACCCAGCTAGTAAGTGTCTGAGGCCAGATTTTGAACTCAGGTCTTTCTGACTCCAGGTTTGGCCCTCTGTCCACTGTGTTACCTAGCTGCTCTCCCTCTCAAACTACTTTTTATTTACTATTTTGTACATATTTGCATTTATTAACTTCATATTTATGACACACATAAGCATACTTGTCTTCTCCATTATAACGTATGCTTCTTTTCATTAGGGATTATTTCATTCTTCGTACTAGTACTCCTAACATCTAGAACAGTGCACATAGCAGTTGCTTAAGAAATACCTGTGGACTGATTAACCAAATTTGATATTCTACCTTACATGGCAGAAGCCATCTTCCATGCCTGGATTCCTCATCTCTGTCAAAATCCTTATCTTATTTAACGACTTAATTTAGGTACCAATTATTCCTTCAAGCCTGTTTTGATTCCTTCAATTGTTAATGTTCTCTCTCCCTCAAATTACTTTGTATTTATTTATCTGTTCGCATTTTGCCCCCAGGATAACATAAAATCTTTGAAGACAGGAAGTATTCATTTTTGTCTTTTTATACAGATGAACTAGTCCAGTACTTTGTTCATATTAGGCACTTAATGGTTGCTGAAATTAGAAACAATAGGAAAATAATCTTACCCACAATCATTAACAACAGGATCCCTATTCCGTATAATTTAGTTGAGCTTTTATCCAAAAAGGAAACCTCTATACCTGAGAAATGAGTGAGGACCAAGTGACCAATTAGCAAATCAGAGAATTCATCTCTAGATTCAAAAGGTTTATTAGGAGAGACACAATTTCTTCAACTATAAGATGGACATACTACTCACTATGAACCACTTCAGCAAATATCCAGTTACATGATTTACTTTAACAAGATAACAATGGGGGGGGGTGTAAAAGAGAGAAAGAGAGAATGTATCTGAACACTAAAATTATTCACCTTAAAAAAAAACCAGGGACATAGAAGAGAATAGTTAAGAAAAAATATGCAGAATTGAACAGACAAAGGAGAAAACATAAAGGGAATATATTTTAACATAAAATCTTCCACACAACTGTGGGAAATGAAGGGTGGAACTAAATGGGGTAAAACAATGGAAGAAAAGACCATAAAGAAAGCCTGCAGAGATAAATTAAAGGATGCTTGAGGTTCATGACTCTCTAGTGACAAAAAGATTATGATTTATAAAAACAAAAGGCCAATGTGAGTAAAATTATAGAGGAAAAAATAAAAGGAAGACGTAGTCACAGTATTTTGAATTAGTGATAAGAATTACACAGCACACAGAAAAGGAACTGGTAGCAAATAGGAAAAAAATATTCCACTTTTTATAAAGTGAATGATGAAACCAACTGAAAAGAAATAATGAAGCAATAAAGAGCTACCAACAGCCTTTAAAGATGAAAAATTTAAAACACTAAGAAAAGAAATGGATACCGCTCAGTTAATTGTTTCTTAAGTAGTATAATAAAAAAGCCTTCGAGTTAGGAAACCTGATTTGAATCTTACATCTAAACTTTTTAAATATAAGCATGGACAAATCACTTCTCTGCCTCAGTATCCACATTTATAAAAGAAAAATAATTCTATTTATATTCCCACTTTACAGGGTTATTGTAAATAAAGCATTCTGTAAATCCTTCAAGTACTATCCAAATGAGAATTATTATTGTATTAGGAAATGGGATTATATTTTTAGACCAAGAATTAATCTAAATCAGGGTTGCCAAAATGTATCATTAAGGAACTACAGGACAGACACAAGCAATTTAAGTTTTGACAAACAGAATCTGTTCCACATATCACCACTCTTAACTGAGACTGCTTTGAGTACATGTTTACAAAGTACAGCTTGAAAACACTGACAGCAAAATGATCCTGGAAACTTTAACTGCTTGGGAAGAACATGAGAAGAGAAACACATAAATTTGGTGAGGTGGGGGTGAAGACAAAGGAGAACAAGCATTATTAAGCTCCCTTTCTGTGCCAATGCCAGATGCTGTACTAAGCACTTTATAATTATTATCTCATTTGATACTTACAACCCTGGGAGGTAGGTACTATTTCTATTTCCATTTAACAGTTGAGGAAACTGAAGACGACATAGATGAAGTGATTTGCCCAGGGTCATACACTTACTAAGTATCTGAACATGGATTTGAACTCAAGTCTTCCCAACTCGAGGCCCAACATTTTAGCTACTCTACCCCAGCTGCGTCTACCTAAGTTGTATTCTGACCTCCATAAGGCTTCTAGGAACACAAACTCCATGAATTTCATTGTCTTCCTGTTTGTTTGTTTTTTCTTGACTCTTCATGATGGCTTGAACATCATTACCCCACAAGTGTAGTTTGGGTTCTTGTCTTCTACATTTCCCTCAATAAAACTCATCTGTAACTTTTCTGCTTATTCATTCATAGCCATAGCTCTTTAAACAGATGAAACAAGAAATAAACAAAAAGACAGATGTTTTTCATGGGTGGGCTATAGGGCATTCTACAATACCATAAAAGTTGAAAACAAAAATGTGGCAAATTCTACTATCTTGAAGAAACTGAGATTTTGCCAAAAAGCAAAAATGGGTAAATTCTGTTATTACTGTGATTATGTTCAAAAAGAGGCTAAGAGTTACAATAGGAAATTCATTTCCCAAGTTTCCCACATTTTGCCTAATTTCTTATATTAACGATAGCCATGATAATGATCTTTCCTTCATTCTTGACTCATCCTCTGTCACAGACACCTATCTCTGCCTCCATACTATCTCTACTCACAAAGCCATCCCCTTAGTTCAGGCCCTCTCTCCTCTCACCAAGACTCTTGCCATGGCCCTCTCAACTGCTCCCTGTCTCAGTGCATCAACAAGCATTTATTAAGTACTCACTATATGCCAGGATGTGCTTATAATACTATGCTAAACAATGATAATACAAAGAAGGGCAAGAAACAGCCCCTGCCATCAAGGAGCTTACATTGTAATGAAAGAGACAAACATGAAAATAATTAGGATTTATGCAGAGTAGATGAAGGTTAATTTGAAAGGGGAAAGTATTAGTAGCTATGGAGGGCAAGGGCTTCTTGTGGAAGGTGGGGTTTGAGCTGAGTACTAAGAAAAAAAAAAAAGCCTGGAAAACTAAGATACAGGAGTGATGTTCTCAAGGTACTGTAAGTAGGCTAATGCAGCTTAACAGGGAAATGTGAGGAGAGGAATAAAGTATAAGAAGGCTGATATATTTTGACCTAAAGGTGATAAGGAGCCATTGGAGCTCAGAGAGTGGGGGATGGGGATGAGGAGGGCTGTTTCATGGTCAGATCTATGTTTTAGGAAAATCACCCTGACAGGTGAGTGGAGGATGGGTTACAAGGTGGAAAGAAGAGGAAGGGTAGAAGAGATGAGAGCCTCAACTAAGGTTGTGACAGTATGAGTGGCAAGAATCAGACTATAAGAGAGACGATGTAAAGGTAGAAATGACAAGATATGGCAAAGGATGGCATATGCAGAGTGAGTAAGAATAGAGGATGGCACCATGGCTATGAGGAGACAAAGTGGAGGACACTGAGTGTGTACTGCTTTCTCAAGGAGTTTAGACACAAAGGAGAAGAGAACAAAAGCTAGCAAGGATGGCTGGATCAAGTTGAGGTTTTCTACAGATAGAGGAGAAATAGGATACTTGTAGGCAGCAGGGAAGGACCCAAAGAACAGGGTGACAGAGTAGGGATAATAGTGAGGCCAATTTGCTAGAGAAATAAAGAGAGAATGAGGTCAAGGGTGAACCTAGAGGGGTCTACCTCTTCATCTAAGACCAGAGCAAAGGAGAAGATAGCAGAGGGGGATGCCCTAGCGATGAGATATGAGGAAGAGAGAAGGGAGAGCACACAGTAATTTTTTCAGTAAATGCATGAAGTGAGATGTCCTTGGCTTAGACTAGGGTTGTGAGAGGTGGTACAGTTGACGCCTTCAGGAGGCATGAGAGGATTTGAACTAGTCACTGTACAGAGTAGAAAGCAAATCAGTTAAGGTCACCTTAATAAAAAAGTAGAATGCTAGCCCTGAAGGGGCAAGGGCCAAGTGAGATTATAAACATAAATGTTTATCTATGCCTAGGCAGCACTATTTCATGATTTCCTCAAGCTCTGTTCAGCAGCACATGAATATGTTTGAGGAAGCACATGAAAATGCCTGAGAAAGAGTGACAATGGGAAGCAAGGAGTACTTCAACTCCCAGATCACAACTAGTGAGTCTGAAAGTAAGAGAGAAAATCATGTCTGGAAAGACTAGAGCGGGAAGTGGTATCATCAGTAGGAAGTCATGTGTCAGTGAGGGTCAGAAGAATGAGAAACAAAGAGGTTTCCAATGAAAAGAAGCTTGTTAATTATTCCAGAGGGCATAGTGGGAATCACATATACAGTTGAAGGGGGACCTTGCTAACAGTTGAGGCTAGGGAAAGGGGTTTGTATGTCAGCAGGCAGGGCTCAGGATCACTGGGATGGGATGAGTAAAAGAGGATAGGAGTATCCTAACCATTTAGCAGTGAGTCCAGGCAGAGTATGGATATTAGACTTTCCCAATTCCCTGTCAATCATACCTGACAGCTTGGTAAATCTCCCCCAAAAAGGTGATGTTGAAGAAGGCTGGTGATCCTGAGAAAAGGTAAGCAGAACTGCTGTAAATATCTTTCTATGTTATCAGGAGACCAGGCAACCTAAAGCAGAAAAAAAAAATTTAATTAGAAAATTTACTTGGTAACATAGGAGGCAGGGACAGGGAAGAGGTTCTGACTGTGATTTCATTGCTGTAGGGAACTCCCAGTGCAGAAATTCCTTTCACTGATGCAGATCAGCAAGTCACCTGCAACTTACAGTCTTATTTAGAAAGTGCCTGGGGCACAGAGAAGTTAAGAAACTGGTCATATACATAGTATAACTCAGATATATGATATATCTCATGAAATAAAATGTGCTAACAAAAATCCAACTGTCTGATTATTGTTAATGATATTTTAAATGTGTGGAAAATGCATACCATTCCAAGTTCTTCAGTTTCTCCTTCAAGGTACAGCTTCCCTTTAGACAGTTCACTTATCACAAGGCTCAGTAAAACCTCCCAAGACTTTTCAGTATTGCCTGTATTCTAGAAGAAATAAAAATAAGGTATTAATTGAACTAGTCATTATAATTTGAGTCATAAAATTTGTACTGCATTGATCGTTGTTTTCAGGAGAGTAGAACAGTGATTACATTTTTATTTTAAACAAATTAACTTCCCTTTCTTGACAACTAGATCACACACAAGATATGTTATATTTAAAATAAAACTGAGAAGGGAATGATGCAAGTCAAACATTCTATTTCACTCTAAATAAAACATACACATAATATAGATAATTAGTATAAATAGCTCAGATTTAAATAAATCTGTTGTATGTTAATATTTATTTTACAAGTAGAGAAAACAGAACTGTAATCTATAAATTTAAATGCTAGCAATATAGTTACTGCACATATGCAATACATGTTTTTACAACTTTAGGGCTACAGAGGACAAGTATAAATTGGGTAGGAAATAAGTGAATCAGGCTATTCACTGTTGTACTAACAAAAAGACACTGTAAAACAATATAAAACCAGAATGTAAATAATAAGTAACTATCATTGATTTTTCTTCCTCTTCCTCCAAGCTATAGTCTCTACCACATTATTTTGCCCCTCTTTATAGTCTGCCTTATACTGTGTACTATTGCCTCATATATGTTAAGTATTATCCTCACAATTAAAACACTTTGAGCATCGTTCATGTTTCAGAATTCTTCTTCTAACCCCCATAGTATACACTGTTAATGTTCAATATATTTTTGTTGATTACTGAAACTTACTCAATACTGGATTTTGTAGATATTAGTTATCACCCTACTGGAGCCTTGCCAGTTTAATCCTCCCTTGAAATTTCCTTCTATTAAACCTGAAAATACAGTTTGGAGCCAGGTTGTGAAGGGACTTAAATCACAGAAAAGTTTGTCTTTGATCTTAGATGCAAATGGGAGCCACTGGAGCTTATTTAGCAGAGGAGCATCATCATAACTACTATCATTGGCATCATTCTGAATAAGGTATTAAAAGAGGGATCAAACTCGAGGCAAGAAGATCAATTAGAGGGCTTTTGTAATAGTTCAGAAAAAAACTGATATCCTAAGTGAGTGGAGAGTAAGAGATAGATTTGAGTGATGTTAGGGAAACAGAATTGAGAAGATTGGGAGATCAACAGAAATAGGAAGTGAAGGAGAATAAAGATTTAAGAATGACTTACAGAGTATAAACCTGTGTAACTGAGAGCAGAGTGGTGTCCTCCAAAGAAACAGTTTGAAAGATGGATGGGTTTATGGGAAAAGATGAGTTCTGTTTTGAACATCTTGAATCTGATATGTCTAAGGGATATCCAATTCAAAATGTCCAATAAGTAAGTGATGATGCAAGGCTGGAGCTCAGAAGACATTAGAGTTAGACATTAAGATCTGAAAGTAACTGGTGTAAAGACTAAATCTGTAGAAAATGATGAGGTCACCAAGTGAGATTGTGGAGAGAAAAGAAGACAGCTCAGGACAGCACCTTGCTGTATAATCACAGTTAAGGGGTGAGATATGAATGATGACCCAGCAAAGGAGAACTAGAAGAAGCAATCAGATAGAGAGGAATAGAAGCAAGACAGAGAAGTATTACAAAAACCCAGAGAGGAGAAAGTATATAGGATGAAAAGCTGGTCAACAGTGTTAAATGCTGCAGAGGAAGGTCAAGGAAGAGGAATGACCATCAGTTCTGACAATTAGGAGGACACTGTTAACTCTGGAGAGAGACTACAAAGGGCTAAGAGTGAAAGTAGAAAAACTGAATTTAGATAGTTTTTTTCCTAATACTTTGGCTGAGAAAGAGAAGACAAGAGCCTGAGGGGACGGTAAGGTTTAGGGAGGGCTTTTTTTAAGGATGGAGGAAACTTTGGCATGTTTGTAGGCAGCAGGGAAAGAACCAGTAGATAAAGAGAGACTGAAGACTGAGGATAAGGAAGGAAATGATTTCCAGGGCTAACTCCAGGAGAATGTAGAAGAGTATATGATCAAGAGTAGAAGAAATGGTAAATTGAAGGATATTTTTTTTTTGGGGGGGGGGAGGCAAAATAACTAATATGGAAAGCTTTTATATGACTTCAATGTATGATGGGTTTTATACTGCTTGTCTTTTCATTGGGTGGGGGTGGAACTACAAGGAGGAGAGAATTTGGAACCCAAAATTTAAAACTTAATGCTAAGAAACTTATTTAAAAAGGAAAGAGGGCTGGCCTTAGCAAGGAAAAGGGAAACCACTTCATTAAACACTAAAGTAATGGATGAGAGAAAGGTGAAAGTTCAAAGGGTTCTGAGGTGTAGAGAAAGAAAGAAAAGGTTGCTCAGGGTGAATATTATCTATTTGTCTATACAAAATGAGGCAAAGTTCTCTTTGAAGATACTGGGGAAAATTGGCAGTGATAACCACAGCTCTGCCTGGTTTCAACACCACTGAACAAGATAGCCCTCCCAAGATAAGCTCATCACTTCTAATTTCATCAAAAAGCTGATAACTCAAGCCTGGACTACTTTCCTCAGTCTCCTGAGAGTCTCCTGCAGAGTGGACTACCAACCTTCACCAAATCCTTCCTTTATAAAAAGGGGGCAGAATTTGGACTCTAAACTCACTCCCTTTTGCATCTGCACCTCAGCCTGGTTTCAGCTCTAGGGAAGAAGATGGCTGGGTACCCTCTGTTGTCCATCCATCCTCTCCCTCTGCTTCCCATCTCCCATCCCCTAACCCCCAACTTTTCAGTGTCCTTTCGTGTAAGCTCCTTGAGAGCAGGGCCTGTCTTTTTATTTGTATCCCCAGCACTTAGCATAGTGCCCAACACATAGTAGGCATTTAATAAATATTTATTGAATTGAATGGAAGTTGCTTTGCAGATTTAGGCTTGATTTAAGGAAAAACCTTCTAAGAATTAGAGCTTTCCAAAAGAGCAAAGAGCTACCTGAGCTCCACTTCACTAAGGACCACTACAACATCAATGGTGTAGAAGGGATTCAGGCATAATTTGGACTAGCTGGCCTCTGAATGCCCTTCTTACTCTGAGATTCTGATATGTGTGTTTGCCCAGGCTACCCAAACAGCCTCCCAATTAGTCTGCTCACTTTTATGACAGGATCATAGATTGAGAGTTCAAAGGGATATAAAAAATATAAAAGACCGGCAAGTCCAACCCACCTCTCTCACTTTACATATAACATATGTTATATGCATGTATAAGAAAACTAAGGCACAGAGAAAGTACGTGATCTATTCAAGGTCACATATGCAGCACACAAGTGGAAGGCCCAAGATTCAAACTCAGGTCATTTGCCTCCAAATTCAGCACTTTACCACTGCACTATAACGCCTCCCCATTTTCAATATGTCTTTAACACTACTGCTAAATTCCTAAATGTACAATTTTGATCGTGTTAATTTAACCCCCAAAAGCCTTTAACAGAATCACACTGGCTAAAGATTAAAATGCCTAAAACTTTAGCTACAGAAAACATGTTTCTAGAATGTTCTCTTCTCTCTTCTCACTCCTTATTCTTAAATCTCAACCTATTGAAGTCTTATGCATCCCCTCAAGGTAATACTCAAATGTTAACTCCTATTCCAAAGGCTTTCATAATCCTTCAAGCTAGAAATTACCTTCCCTCTGAATTCTCATAGAATTTTGTTTAAATTTCTTAGAAATTATATTCTATTTTGTATTATAGTTATTTGTGAACATATCTTATGTCTCCTATTAGATTAAGTCTCTTGATGCTTTATCTCTGTAGCACCTATCATTACTTACCATAGTGGCTTTCCTATAACAAGCAATTAATAAATGTTTCCCAAATCTGAATTTGTTAAATAAAGGGGCTTCTAACTGCAAGTCCAATAATACAATATAATTTGAATCCACTGAAAAGTTAATTTAATTGGCAGGATTAAGTTTCATAATCATTTATGCTAACAGGGCCATATAAGATAATTACTATTCATGCCCTGATTTTATGAACTACCTCTGTCAATGAAATGTGAAAATCCAGGCTCCTTTACTTAATGTTGCAAAAATTATATTGTTTGAGACTTACTATCTATAGATGAGAGACAAATATATACCACATATTCTATTCTGGCAGAGATGAGGGGAGTACTACTATTTTCTTGAACTATCTCTTTCTCCAAACCATTTTGTTTGCATTCAAGAATATTACATTATTATTGCTACAAGGTCTTGACTGGGAGCCAAAGAGTTGCACAATGAGTTGACAATTAAAATGGAAAAAAAAGTTTTTAAAAGTAATAGTCAACAGCCATTTATTAAGCATTTACTATGTGCCAGGCACCACGTTAACTGCTAAAGATAGAAAAGACAAAAACAGTCCCTGCTTTTAAGGAGCTGTCATTCTATGAAAGAAGATAACCTGTGTCACAGTACACATCTGTGTACATAACAAGTATATGTATGTATGTATATATAAGCATACGTAAGACACATAAAAGATGACACAAGGTAACCTTGTTTCAGAAAGCTCTAGCAGCTGAAGGGACCAAGAAATGGTCTCTGAGGTCCCTTTCAGCACCGTGACACTGTGATCCTAGAGAGAATCACAATAATTTACTGAGAAGAAGAAAGACATGGTAAGATCTATACTTTAGGAAAATCACTTCGGAAGCTGTTTGAAGGAGGTTAAGTCTGCAGCAAGCAAGTTATTGCTAAGGCTGGCAGAAAACAATGTAAAAATAAGGAAAATTTTGTAAGAAAAAACATTTTTACCTTTGATATCAATATAACATGAGGGAATGTTTAGCATTGACAGAAAATTAAAACTTTGGGCCGAGATGGCTGCTTGAATGGGCCTATCCTCCCACATACCTATGAATTTCCAGCAAAACCCTGAAGTTCACACTATACCAAATAATGATTTAAAAATCCAGTGAAGGGGCAGCAAGGTGGTGTAGTGGATAGAGCACTGGCCCTGCAGTCAGGAGGACCTGAGTTCAAATCCGGCCTCACCCCAAACATTTGACACTTACTGGGTATGTGACCCTGGGTAAGTCACTTAATCCCAGTCACCTGAAAAACAACAACAACAACAACAACAACAACAACAACAACAACAACAACAACAACAACAACAACAAAAATCCAATGAGAAGGGGCAGCTAGGTGGCTAAAGGACCAGCCCTGGAGTCAGGAGGACCTGAGCTCAAATCCCGTCTCAAACAAACACATGATACTTACGCTAGCTGTGTGACTCTTGAGCAAGCATTTAACCCTGACTGCCTTGCAAAAACAACAACAACAACAACAATAATAATAATAATAATAATCCAATGAGAAACTACAGTGTCTTCTTCCGCCTCAGAACTGTACAAGAGGTCAGCCAGAAGCCTTAAGGGAATAGCAAAGGGGACCACCAGCAATGCCAAAAATTATACAAGGTAGTCTTCCAGCATAACCAGAGACAGGATAGGGACATATATAGCAAGCAGGGTCCTACACCTGGAGGCAGTAATAGTGGAAGACGCTCTCTACAACACTTCTGAATAGTCCGAAGATTCCAGGGTGGAACTCCTAAAAGCCCCTGTGTGCAGTAGTAGGCAATCACTCATCTCTCAGCAGGACATCCCAGGCCCAGGGGCTATGAGATCATTAACACTCTCCTTGAGATTCCAGAAAAACTCCTTAAGATCAGTGCTCTGATCCTCAAAGATACAAGGAGAGGACACATTCAGTAGGTGGAGGTCAGCACAAGAATTCAGAGGACATAAGGCTATCCCACCCACAAATGCAAAAGGGGGCTGAGCCTAGCCACAGCACAGAGCCACCATTCAGGAACTAAAGCTAGAGAGATAAGTAAATAAAAGAAAATAGCTACAGGTATTAAAAATTATTATAAGTCCACAGATCCTCAAAAAAGGAGAAAGTAACAACTGCAAGCAGATATTCAAAGGAGAGGTGAAGGCTCAGAATGCAGAATGAGACAAATTTGCTTTGGACATGGTCAAAGCAGAAATTTGTTTTCACTGATTATATTTGTAATGCGTTTTGTTTTTCTTGTGGTCTCAGCTGAAGAGCAGGTAGAGTGGGCGGGTGAGAAAGAAACATTTTGGTTGATTAAAACAAATATTTTTTAAAATAAAAAAAATCACCAGTAACTTTAAAGAGACCAAGTTTCAGTTAAATGATAAGATTAGAAGATACAAGAGAGGAAGAATCAAGACATCAAGTACACATGGCTCTTTACAAGGAATCTTCTTCTGTATCCATACTGGTCTCTTCAGAGATTTCTCAGTTTTTCTCCTTATCAGAATTGTTTCCCTTTGTGTTTTCAGAATTTTGTTTTTAAAAGTTTTCCATTCAGGGGCCTACCTGCCTTTCCTATGAACAATTAGAAATCTACTTTCCTCAACTCAGCTTTCCTCTATCTCTCTATCATGAACTACAGGAGAAAAATAGTTATATCCCTCATGGTTCCCATCATTAAAACCCTTGCAACCAGTCCCTAACTTTGGGGAAAATGAGATCCAAGAAAAGAATTTCTACTTTTTGGTTCTTCCCCTTTGAAATATTCTATTCCAAGATACTCTCTGGTTTTTAGTAAAAGCTACCAGGCACTGTATATGATTCTGTATCATATACTGACTGTGATCCTTTAGTACTTGAACTACTTCTCTCTGAATGTTTTCAGTATTTTTCTTTAATGTTGGAGCTCTGGATTTTAACTATGAAAATTCCTGAGACTTGCCAGCGACATTTCCTTTTGGGGTTCCATTCCGGACATAATTGGTGGACTTGTTCTGTCTTCACTTTGCCCTCTGGTTCTAGTAAATTTGGGCAGTGTTCATTTATTATTTTTTTTATTGAACTACAGTGTCCAGGTTTTAAAATATATATAGAAGATACACAGCAATAGGTTTAGAGGAAAGGAATCAAGACATCAAGTACACATGGCTTTTTACAAGGAATTTAGCTGGGGAGAGAAAAGATACAGAATGACAACTGGCTGGTGTGAGAAGATCTAGTGAAGATTTTTCAAGAATGAAGAAGTCTTTAGGCATGTTTGTAGATAGCAAACAAGGAAGAAGCCAGAAAATAGGGAGAGATTGAAGATCAGAAAGAGAATGGGGACAGTGGTTTGGGCAATCTGCTAGAGAAGATGAGATCAAGAGTACATTAAAGGAGCTGGCCTTGGCAAGCAGAAAGGCCACCTCAAAACTAAAGACTAAAGGAAATAGCAGGGCCATTTCTTCGTTAGAGTCTGTAGACGCAGGAGGAGATAGTGATGTCAGTGGAAGGCTAAATGAAGATGAGAGACAAGAGATTTCTCTACAAATGCAAAGTTTTTTCAGGAAAAGGGAAGAAAATGGAATTTTTATACCACTGATCAGGGAGTCTGACTTAAATAAACAGATAAATTCTAGATTATTAAAAAAAAAAGACAGTGAACATGTAGAAAAGGAAGCAATAATCACAATAAACCAATAGGAATTCATCAAGATGTCATTTTGGGCTAATCTTAATTCCTTTAATGAAAGGATTAATAAACTGGCACAAATGAGAAATGCTATTAGATATCATTTATCAAGATTTTAGCAAAATATTTAGCAAAGTATCTCATTGCTTTGGCAAAGATGGAGAGACATGTGCTTAATAATATATTTAGATGGATTCAAAACTGTCTGAATGTCACTCTGGAAAGAGACTGCCAGTGCAGTGTCCCAAAGCCCTGTGTTTTGCCCTGTTATGTTTGTTTGTTTTTAACATTTTCTTAATGGAGAAAAGCAGAGATTATCAAATTTGCAGATGACTCAAATCTGGCAGGGATAGATAGCATAATGGATGACAAAATAAAGACCCAAAGAGTTCTTAACAGTTTAGAAAACTGGGCAGAATCTAATAAGATGAAATTCAACAAGGATGTATGGAAATTTTGCCCTTGGGTTCAAAAAATTAACTTTACAAGTTAGTGAGGAAGGCACGGTTAGACAGGTAAAGAAGTCAGTTTTAACAGACTGAAATCTCAGTGAGGATATTGCAGCCAAAAAAAACCCAACAACAACAACAACAACAACAACAACAACAACAACAACAACAAATAGAACCCTGAGATGCATTAAGACAGAACAGCTTCCAGGAAGAGATAGCAAGCATAGTACAGTGAAAAACTAGCTTTGGTGTCAAGGAGATCTGGTTTAATTCCAACCTTTTGACACATCCTGGCTGTTTGACTCTGGGGAGTAATTTATGCTTTTAGATCCTTTGGGCAATTCTCTAATACTTTAAATTACAGAAAAGTAGCCAGCCTGCATTTGTAAAAAAAAATTTCCTCACCAGGAATTCTCTACCCTGATGCATCACAGGTCGGGGGGGGGGGGGGGAGAGAAGAACTATTTTCAATGCTAAGCAGCATGATTTTGGAAGGATTCTGATGTTAAGGAACATTTAGAAGAAGACTACCAAAATAGTGTCAAATAAGGATCAGTTGAAAGACCTGTGGATGTTTGGTCTGGAGAAGGGAACATTCAGGTGAGATATGACGGCTGTTTTCAAGTACTAAAAAAGCTGTTATGTTCAAGAGGCATAGCTGGTGTTGCAAGAAGAGAACTCAAGAGAGAGCTTAGGATTAGATATGCAGAACTGGGACTCATATGCAGATGATTCCCAGATAATAACTGAACTCATTCGAGCTGATAAGATGCCAACTGAGATGGTACAGAGGGAGAAATAAGCCCATTGCCAGAGCCTACCTGAGCAAAATTCCCAGCTTTCCTTTTAATTAAACCATTATTATACTGATAAGATATAAACAGTTGCAGATATCACATTATAACCATAATGATTCCAGGTATTTTAATGTGAAGAGAAATTTAAAATGCATTTCCTCATCCATAGACACAATTTGTTACCTCAATCCACAATCCATTCTGCATTTAAGAATTATTTTTATGCAATAATATTTTAAAATTCTTATTATTGCAATGGAGGAAATTATCTCAGTCTGGTACAATTTTTCATATAATAAAGCATTTCATGTATCAAGAAAGTAAAACATTAACAACATATATGGAGGAGGCAGAGACAAGACGGCCAAGTAGAAAGAAGCAGTTCTAAGAGCTCCCCCCCACCCCAAACTCCACCAAACAGATCTAGAAAATACACCAGATCAGATCTTGATGGAAATGGACAAAGTTATAGTAAATCATCTTTCCAGCCCAGCTCTGCAAAGGGAGACAAAAAGGTTTGTAGATATCCATTTGGAACATGTTCTAACCAGGAACACTACACCCAGAGTACTCCAGCCTAGGGGGAGGCTGTTCACTAGAACAAATATAGGTCTGAGATCCATTCTGGGGCACTTCCATGGGGACAGATGTCATGGCAGCTTTGTTGCTGACTACCCAGTTCTGGGTCACAGATCTAGGGTGGACTGAGGAGAGGAACTCTCTCCCTCTATCTATGGACACAGGCCAGAGGATCATAGGATCATAGATTTAGAAGTGAATGGGACCTGACAGGCCATCTCATCCAACTCCTGTGATGGGCAGAATATGAAACAATTGAGAAAACAAAGGTCTGAGCTTCTGCGCATATCTATTTATTAGGCAATGCATGCCAACTGCATAACAAATTAGGACTGGGCTTCCTCAACTTGGCATTGGACCCCAAACAGAGGGGGAGACAGAATTTTTATTCATTAAAAGAAAATAATTAATAGGTTATAAACCAGGATACAAGATGAGGTAACCTGGTTTCTAACTGGAGGAAAGATTAGAGACTTTCTGAGTTGAGAAGTAGAAAGAGAATAGGTGCAATTCCTTAAAATCAGAAAAAGCAGCAACCTAACAGCCACCCCAAATGTCTGTATTCAATCAAAGGAACAAGGAAACAGTAACTAAATCACCAGTATGGGGCCAGTTTTCAGATAAGACATATGGGTTCTTGAGATGTATTAACTGTGAGAAAATTTCTTGTATCAACCTTGAGATCTGACTAGGTTTCTGGTCAGTATAACCTAGGTCCTCAGTTAAAGGTCTTTAAGCAACAGGCAGAGGTGATCCAGCTTTCCAACCACACTGAGCTAAGTTCAAACAAGGCAATAAAGTTTTCTCACAATTCACATAACTGAATAAAATTTTCTCACAAGGCATAAATTGGACTAGATGCATTATTGAATAGAAAGGGAACTGAGCTAGATCCAGAATTAGATCACAAGATGGAATCAGTATAGTTCGCTTAATCTACACAATTTCCTAATGATCTCAAAGGAAGAATGGAAAAGATGGGGAAGACGAACACATTGTGTGTGTACAGGGGGGGAAGGAGGGTGAATTGAAGGAAGGGGGAGGAAGATTGGTGAAAACTGTCTCACTTAAATAAGGTACATAAGGAATTTATATAACAATGAGGGGACACTGAGGGGGAAGTAACACTTGAACCTCACTCTTATCTGAACTGGTCAAAGGAGGAAAGTTATCTACACACAAAGAGAAAAAAAATGTATATCTTACCCAACAGGGAAAGAGAAGGAAAAGGGGTTAAGGAAAAATAAGAGAACATGACTGAGGATAGATTAAGGAGCAATTAGTCTGAAAAAAAAATAAACAACTCTTTAAAAAAGGAGGATAGTTAAGAAAAAAAAGGAAAAGTGGGAGAAAATAGGGTGGAGGGAAATAAATAATTAGCAATCATAACTGAGAATGTGAATGGGATAAACTCACTCATAAAACAGAAAAGGAAAGGAGAACAGATTTAAAGCTAGAACCCAACAATGTGTTGTTGATAAGAAAGACATTTTAAAATAAAAGATATAGAGAGAGTTAAAATTAGACTGTAAACTCCTTGAGGGTAGGAACTGTATTTGGCTTCAATCTAGAAAACAAAACAAAACAAATTCTGAAAAAAGTCAGTGTGCCATTAGTCCAGCCCAGCCCAACAAAAAGGGAGGCAGAAAGGGAGGTTTGAGGATAATGGGGAGGGGATAGCTGCATACCATGCTTGAGTACTCCAGGACATAGGGCAAGAAGAGGTCCCAGACCCATACCAGGGAACATCGACAGGGACAAGTGCAAACTTGCAGCTTTGTCACACATTACACAGTTCCAGATTGAAGATCCAAGAGAGACTGAGAAGGGTGTTCTGGGTAAAGAGGCATATGAAAAAATTCTCCAAATCACTAATTATTAGGGAACTACAAATTAAAAATAACTCCACACTACTAGCTGACAAAGTGACAAAAAATGAAAATGACAAATGTTGGAGGGGCTGTGGGAAAACAAGTACCTTAATGTCCTGCTAGTGGAGCTATCAACTGGTCTAGCCATTTTAAAAAGCAACTTGGAACTGTGCCTCAAAAGCTACTGAACTGTCCATACACTTTGATCCAGTGATAACTGCTATTAGGTTTATACTCCAAAAAGATCAAAGAAAGAGGAAAAGGACCAATATGTATAAAAATATTTATAGCAGTGGCCAAAAACTGGAAACTGAGGGTGCTCATCAACTGGGGCATGACCGAACAAGTTGTGGTACACGAAGATGATCGAATACTATTGTGCTATAAGAAGTAATAATGGGGATAGTTTCAGAAAAACCAGGGAAGACTTGTTTGAAATAATGAGAACTGAAGTGAACAGAACCAGGAGAACAATTTATACAATGACAACAATACTGCAAAGAAAAACATCTTTGAAAGACTTAGAACTCTGATCGACACAATAATCAGCCAGAATTCTAAAGAATGTATGCTATCCACCTTCAGATGAGTGAGAACTGAAGCCCATTTTCTTTTTCTTTTTCTGAGGGAAGGGAGGAAACATGGCTAATTCAGAAACTTTTTTAATTTTACATGTTTTAAGAGGTTTTGTTTTTCTTGCCTTCTCAATGAATATAGGAGATGGGATAGAGAGAATTTCCAAAATTAAAAATTAAATTATATTAAATTTTAAAATACTTTAAAAGTATGACAGGTTTTAAAAAATAAACTTTGAATAAAATAATTTCTTTTAAAACTAAAAAGCAAGTTAAAAGTAAGGCACTAAGGGGGCAGCTAGATGGCACAATGGATAGAGCTCTGTCCTTAAGAGTCAGGAGGACCTGAATTCAAATCTGGCCTCAGACACTTACCACTTATAAGCTTACTAGCTGTGTGACTCTGGGCCAGTCACTTCCACAGTAGTTACATAGAGTGTCCAAAAGTCTTAGTGCGGTTTTAAACTATTAAAGTTTTAACTTTCAGTAGCCTGAAACTGAACTAAGACTTTGTGGACACCTGCACATACTATTAAGACTAGAATCTTTATTTTTAACAATGGTACTTCCATGTTTTAGTATTATTATAACAGGAACAAATAACAGATCAACCAAGTATGGGCTAAGTCAAATTCAGTACACACAACTGCCCAATGTAATGGAGGTAAAACTTGGCCATGGTGCTTACAGGAGAGACATTAAAGGACAGCTCAGTATATGAACAAAGGCCATTTGTTTTCATATTTAAAGACAAAATCAGAAGACTTCAATGAGACTACCCTTCCACATCAGGGAACAAGTGGTATAGTGGAAAAGTCTTGGAGTCAGAGGATCTGAATTCAAATCCTGGGCTCTGCTACTTACTACTTGCATGACCTTGGGCAAGTCATTTAATCTCTCTGGGTCTCAGTTTCTTTATCTGTAAAATGAAGGGGTTGGACTAGATTATCTCAAGGGCCCCTTCCAAATTTTATCCTATGATCTTGCTTCCACATTGTTTCTTAAATACATCTATTCCTACTATTACTACACTGCAAGCCCTTTCCCTTTCCTTGAGAGTGTTAACCTACATAGCATGCCTACCTCTAGTCTCTTTGCTTGCTTGATTCTAATCTACATAACGCTGTTAGAATAAAGATTCCTAAACTGATCTCCATTCTCATTCCCTTGCTCAAATAACTACCATTTTTTTTAAATCCCTATAGCACTGATTCCCTACAGGAAAGGTTCCACAAATCTTCATATTATATTCATATAACCCTCCCTTATCTAGCCTTCCTTCTCAGGGGAAAAAAAGTTCAGCAATATCAACTAACACAAACACTGTGTGCAACAGTATTTACAAGATTCCACCCCCACAGTTTCCACCTTCTTCAACAAAATAGAGGTACATGTATTTTCCCATCTCCTTTCTTGTTGTTTTTTTAAATATAAATTTATTTGTTTTTAGTTTTCAACATTTACTTCCACAAGATTTTGAGTTCCAAATTTTCATCCTGTCTCGCCCCTCCCCCCACATCAAGATGGCATGCATTCTGAATCTCCCTTCCCCTAGCCATCTTCTTTCTCAAGCTAAGCTTGGTTATTATAATTGTACAATATCACATACAGGTCTACAAAATTTAACTTAAGAAGGAATCATTATACTAAAAATTTTTGTAAAGCAATAGCCATCAGAATTAAGCATAAATTCCTAAGCATAGCATTGAAGGCCTTTCCTGCTTTGGCTCCCATCTATCTTTTCAGTATTTTTTCCTTCTACACCCCTTCAGACAGTCTATGTTTCAAACCAAACTGTGCTGCTCACTATTCCCTGCTATTCAACCTTTGTGCTTTTGCCCATAGTGTTCTTTCCACCTAAAATGCCATCCCTTCATATCTTTATCTATTAAAATCCCAACCATCCTTCAGGACTCAGATGCCACCTCCTCCATAAAGCTTTCAACAAGAAGAAGTAATCTTTTTCTTCTCCATACTGCTAAATTATTTTGTCTGGATCTCTTCTAATAATGTAGTTTATTATATGTCTTGTATTACTTATTTATATATTACTTATCAATTTCTGTATTCTCACATTGCCTTTTACATTGCAGGTACTTAATAAAGGTTTACTGAATTAAATTGAATATGAAAAATATGTGACTAACCTTTTTGAGTGTCCCCAAGTCCTTCCAGGCTAACCTGTCTTCCTCACTGCATTTAACTGAAAGTGATACAAGAGCCTGTGTATACAGTAATGTAAAAAGCACCTTCACAATGCATGTAAAGTGTTCTGTAAAGGAAAGAAGATGCAATTATTTCATCAAGATTATTAAATTAGAGCTAAGGATATTACATAAAAACATATGCACTCACAATTTGCATGCGGCGGTTTTTATGTGACATTCAAATAATTTTCAAATTACTAGTAAAAGATAAAAATACTGATGCTAAAATCATCATCACATAGAATTCAAATGGCTAGAATATATATTTTCAGTATAACAAATATTAAACAAATAGAACTCCTCTATTATGCAGAAAAATGCATATGAGACTATATATTGAACTAAAAAGATTCCTGTAGCAGAGGTCAGAAAACCAGGGTTCTAGACCTCACTCATGTTGCTTAATTACATTTTCTGATTTCTAAAAGCAGGGGGTTGGACTAAATGGATACACACGTTCTCCTATAGCACTGAAATTTTACAATTTTTAAAATGTTATATACTCTCTTAACACTGCTCTGCCAATTTAATTTAACATTTATGCTCACCTACTTCTCAAAATCATTTAAGGAAGTGTACAGATTAGAAAACATAACAGTACTAAATTTTAGCTTCAATATTCTTCAATAAGTAAGAAAAAATGTCATGGCCCTGGTAGAAAGAATAATCAAAAAAATTTATGGAATGTTAATTCAAGCATATCAAAGTACAAGAAATGGGAACAAAAACCTTGATTTCTAAGCAGACTCCCCTTTGAACCTTCTCTAGCATAAATATCAAAACTATCATCCCGCTTTATTCCATTACTACAATGTATTTTTAACTGTTAAATTCTAAGTATTCATGAATGACTTACGTGTCTTTAAAACAATTTTAGTAGTTCAAGAGACTTCAGGAATAACATGGTTGAACCCTTTCTTTGTGCAAAATAGGAAAGTGAAGCTTAAAAGTCATAGACAGTTAGTTCCAGCAGGACTAGAATAAAGGTCTCCTGTCTCCAGGTATGAAAGTGTTTCCATTACACCATGCCACCTCCAAATAGTTTTATTTTTACGCTTCCATGAATTAAAATTATAATGAAATATAATAACAGGAAGAAAAAAGTATTCAAAAATATTTACTATAAATTCCACTAAGATAATCCTCTAAACATTAAACTAGATGCATAGATGTTCTTTACCCACTCATATAATCTAGGAAGTGAGATATAATAATGTTGTCACAGGGAAAAGTACAAAATAGTATAATCCAAATACACACTACAAAAATAATTGTTAGCATTTTAAGAGTCAAAAATAGTGTTAAAGAAATTAATCTTTACTAAAATACAGTTTTACTGTAAAGGCAATAATTTTCAAAGGAAAGGACAGTAAATGATAAAAGGTCAAAGTTTACAGTGCTGTGACTTCCAATAAAATTTAAACACATGTACATACCCAGGTAGTCTATAATTTAAAAATACTCAAGTTTATAACCTATACACACAAACAATAATAACTCACACTCATATGGTTCTCAAGTTTGCAAAGTGATTTGCATGTTGTTTCATTTGATTCTTACAACACTTTGAAGTAGGCACTATAGATATTATTACTAACTCCATTTTACAAATGAGGAAATTAAAGCTGAGAGGTTAAATGACTTGCCTATGGAACACACATCTGGTGTTAGAAGCAAGATGTGTGCCCAGGTCTCCCTGATTCCCAAGGCCAACCCTCTTTCTACCACACCACAATGACTCCCAAACAATCATAATCTCACTTTGCCAACACAGAAAGCCCTCCGCTTTCTACCATGAAAGACATCATCTGTAAAGTTCTCATTGGCTACCACTGTTGCAACCTTTGCTGCTATAGGCAATCTCCTTATCCAACTAGTGGCTAGTTTCCAACCCTGCTCTTACACATCTTTGTAGAGCTGCTTTTCCTATACGACCTCTCTCTCTCAATGGAGCCTTTACCTTCCAAACACCTGAGCCTCCAAAGAAACTTCTATAACCCATCCTTACAGTGCCAAAGTTAATGGAATATTAAACTAGGGAAAACATACGCATGGTCTTCTTATTTGTAACTCTGAATGCATTGTGCCATAGAAACAATGTTATAAATAGTGGTTAGAACTACACTACAGAAGAATACTCCACATTATGGCTTAAAATTAAGAAATGTGTAACAGGGCACAATATTTGTAAATCTGTCCTATTTTTATCTTCTATCACTAAACTAAGGGGGTTTATCTGAAAAAAAAACATTTTTAGCTAACAGATTTCAATAACAGTTCTCAGCATGTTAAAATTGTGATAAATTAAGCTGTACAAGCATGATTTCCACCTCTTAATGAGGGTATATTAAAGACATATTTTTAGATACAATGAATGTTTAGATAGGCCTTATTAGACTATAGTTATTTGTTACAAAGGAGAGTTTTTATTTCAAGAGAGGAAAGGAGGAAGAAAGGAAGGAAGGAAAGAAGATGGAAGGAAAAAAGGAAGGAAGGCTGGAGGGAGGGAATCAGTAAAGCATTTAATAAATATATAGAATAGAACAGAAGGAAATTCAGAAGACACAAAGAATCTGAGCAGTATTAAAACCACCATGTTAAATTTAATAAGAAATCAACCTATGTGTAACAGAGATTAACGTTTTACAAATAATCCTCTTTTTCTATTCCTATTCATATATGTGGAAATATTCATGCTTATTGATACTTTTCAAATTTATAATGAAGAAGTAAATTTGAAAAAATTATGATTCATGTAAACATAGAATTTCAGAATCAGAAGCTGTCTCATAGGTCTGCACAAGAATCTCCTCTGCAGTCTACATGACAAATCATTATCCAGTCTTTGTTTAAAGACCTTTACCAAAGGGGACCAACTACCTGCATTCTACTTTTCAGGAAAGTTCTAATTTCTACTAATATATGCCTTACAAAAAGTCTAGATTTTTCTCTTTGTAGCTTCTAACCATTTGTCCAAATGCTGTCCTCTGGGGTCACGCAAAATAACTCAAATATCTCTTCCACATTACAAGCCTCTTATTTCTTCAACTGATTTGTAAATGATATTTATCAGAAGTCTTTTACCATGCTAGTTTCTTTCCTCTGGACACTCTCCATGTTATCAAAGTCCTTCCTAAAATACACAGTGAAGAGTAGTACTACGGATGTGGTATAATCAAGGCAGAGCATCTACAGCATGACTATCATCATCTCCCCTCATTATGCACATTACGTCTCTCTTAATGCAGCCAAAAATGGAATTATGTACTTTGCTGGCCATATAACACTGCTGATACATATTAATGTTTGCAGTCAACTAAAATACCTACATATTTATTTAGATCAACTGCTTCCTAGCCATATCTCCTTGATTTACTTACACAATTGATTTTTAGTGTAATCGATTTTAGATTATAACTGAAACCACAGGAACTGATGATATCCCAAAGTGAAACAATATAGAGGGAGAAGAGGATAGGGCCCAGAACAGAGCTGTGAGGGACACTCACCTTTAGCTGGTGTGAATTCTGAAATTCCCTTCTCTGACCACAATCTACTGTCATTTCTCCATTTGCCTTGAAACCCCAAACCCTATTTTTTTTGGGGGGGGGGGCAATTGGGGTTAAGTGACTTGCCCAGGGTCACACAGTTAGTAAGTGTCAAGTGCTTGATCTGAGGCTGGATTTGAACTCAGGTACTCCTCACTTCAGGGCCGGTGCTCTATCCACTGCACCACCTAGCTGCCCTGCCCCCAAGCCCTATTCTTAATCCCAACTGTGCCTTCCAATTCCTCCACCCCACAGTTTTTTCACTCTTCTCCCAGAGCTACACTCACCTTGACCCCTTTGTGAATCAGTGAAGCTCTACACTATACTCTTAAGGAATTTGTCCCCTTTTCATATTGATGACCTTGCCCTACTAAGTCTCAAACTTAAATCACTCCCGCTCTTCTGTTGTTCTTATATACTTGCTACTGAATAAAACTGGAGTAAATCACGAAACCTGAAATCATGAAAAACTGAAACCTTAAAAGGAGCCACTACAAGTATATGTTATATAATCTCAACTAGAACCTCACTACAGCAAGGCAATCCTTTTACATCTCCCTAATTAACTCACTATTCCACTCACCAGAGTGGCTTTTCAAAAACTTTTTTATCCCTCTTCAAACCTCCTATAGCTGCCCCTCTCCCTACCCTCTCAGCTAAGAACCATGCCTCACATTTCACTAAAAAAAACTGAGGCCACTCACCAATAGCTCCCCCTTGCTCCCCTCCTCCTCACCTCACATCACTTTCTTTTATTCTTTCTTTCTTTCTTCCCTTCCTTTTCCTTCCACATGCAAAAACTTCTTCCCACATAGATATGATACTTCTCTGTAACTTAAAATCTTAGAGAGCTGACTAGAGCACTGCGGTTAAGTGACTTGGCCATGCTATTATGTCTAGGAGGCAGAACCTCAACTCAGGTCTTTTTAACCTCCAAAGCTGAACCTTTATTCACCATGCTACACTGTCTTTTGCTGTTGTTCAATCATTTCAGTCATATCTGATTCATCCTGTCCCCATCTGGGGTTTTCTTGACAAAAGATACTGGAGTGGTTTGCCATTTCCTTGTCGAGCTTATTTTACAGATGAGGAAACTTGAAACAAACAGGCTAAAGTGACTTGCCCAGGGTCATACAGCTAGGAAGTATCTGAGGCCACATTTGAACCCAGGTCTTCCTGACTCCAGGCTCAGCACTCTATCTACTGTGCCACCTAGCTGCCCTACTGTCTTAGTAACCACAGAAACATCAGTGGTACAAATAAATATCAAATTAATGTCCAAAGTATTTCTAGACTCTTCTCCAGGTACAATTAAGTCAATGCACTCTATAAAACACTACAATTCTCATAATAGTCTTATGAAGGATTAGAGTTAGTTCATTATCTTCATTTCACAAATGTTACATAAACAAGACACACAAATTTTAATTTGCTGAACAGTGACTCCTAATTCTCTTAACTGTCTTTTTCTACTTAAGTTCCCTCAATAACAGAATGAGAATTAATTAAAATATGCTTATTCCTTCACAAAATATCTAAAGTACAATACAAAAATTAAGTAAAATTTGGCTATTTTTAATGATAAAATTATTCTTAAAAATAATGTTCTGAGGGTAGAGTTCTAAAGAGAATTTTATGTGATTCACAATTTTCAGCATCAAGAAATACTGATTAGGTACATAACTGCATAAGGCATCTTCCTTGGTCTGGGTTTATGCAGTTGCAGCTGACAGCTATGAGCTATGGTGCGAAGAATGAAGACAACATTGGGTACAGAATGAGGAATTCCAGCTCTGTCACCTACCACCTATACGACCTTGAGCAAGTGCCTTAACTTTCTTGGCCTCAATTCCTTCATCTGTACAATAAGACAGCTGGACAAAATGTACTCTATAATCCTATCACCTCCATCCACCTCTGTAGAACAAATACGGCATGCATCTGACTTGCAATGCTACCACTGTTCATTCATTTCAAATCATCTGTATGAATGTCAATGTCAAGTGACTCAGATAATGTTCAGAGTTCACTTACATCCCTTCACAACTACCAATGAACTGGCAGGCCTACATAAAGAAGACAAGGGTATAGTGCCAAATGCCTTACTTTCAGGGATGCTAGAATTGATCATAGCTATGTTCTATTTTTTGTCCTATAGCTGCTCAAAGAGTTCCTTTTAACCTAACTGGAACAAAACCCTAAATTTCACAGGAACACGGATAATTTAAAAACTGTTTTTGGCTACAGGCATACAACAGTATACCTCTGTTTTTGCTGGATTTGAATACAATATCAAATTCACAATACTTTTTACTGTGTTAAATTGTTCAATATCAAATTAGATATTGTATAATGAGAGGAAATAACTGCAATGAAAGAACTGTACTCTACCTATTAATCACAAATGGAAAGACTGTAGCTAGAATGGTCTTGGCTAGGAAGGTACTCTATATCATCTAGAAATTTTTCTCACTGTGAAACTTAAAAGTTTGTTTAGCAAAAAGGACGATGCAATTAAGAGCTACAATGATAAATGAAAAGAGATGACAACTATTGTAAGCACACGTAATATTTTGGTTTCTCAGTTTGACAAAAAACCGGATTTGATTTTCAGTGTAAATTCAATCAGAAAATGAAAAAAAAAACTGACATTGTCCTAGATTACTAAACATTTTCTAAACTTCACCAAAACATATTAAGTCTACTCAATTATTCTGTGTAAAAAGAAATATCCTTTAGAACACATGGAAAATATAGTCCATCATTCAACAGACATTTATCAAGTGCCTTTTGCAGGCCAGGTACTGTGTACTAAGACACTGCGGATAGAAAGAAAGATGAAAACAGTTATTCTTAATGAGCTCACAGTTTATGGGGGGTGGAGGTGGGGTTACAACATGTAAAACCTAAGTACAAGCTATATACAAGATAAACCAGAAATATTCAACAGAGGAAAGCTACTAGAAGGAGAATGTTCCAGGCATGGGAAAGAGCCAGTGAAAATGCCTGAGCCAAGAGATGGAGAATCTTGTTCAAGGAAGCCAATGTCACTGGATTGCAGAGTAAAGGGGAGGTGGGGGGAAGATGGTTCCACTCAGGGTGTAATAATGCTGGAAAAATAAGAGGGGGGCAAGTTAGGAAAGGTTTTGAAGCACAAAGAGATGGTTTAAAATTTAATCCTGGAAGACAACGGGAGAGACCAATACTTAGGCAGCTGAGGATGGTCTGGGGTAGTGTCAGAGTCACCAACCAGCAGGCTACTGCAATAGCCCAGGTATGAGGTGATGAGAGTCTACACAAGAGTGATGGCAGTGTAAGAAGTCAGAAGAGGAAATATAAGAGATGTTACAAGGATAAAATCGACAGGCCTTGGCAACAGATTGAATGGGGGGGGGGGGTTGAAAGAGATGATGACACCTGGGTGTGAGGCTGGGTGACTTCGAGGGTTGTGGTGCCCTTAACAGTAATAGGAAAGTTTGGAAGACAGTGTGGGATGAAAGACAATGAGTTTAGTTTTAGATGTGATGAGTTTAAGATGTCAATTCAAATGATGTATTATTTAAATAAAAATGTTTTTTCTGAAGTACACAATCACCCTGGTTATCTGGCAGGGGAGGGAACAGAATGCTACAATTAAGGATTTTTCCTGCTGACCAAAATTAAGCCATTCACGAAGTAAAAATGACTGAAAACTAAGATATATCTACATGAGGGGAGGGCCTTGCTTCTGAAACTTTTAGATATGCATAATTATGTAATTTCTCAAAATACATTAACAATTTAAACACTAAATGTAAAACTCTTTGCACAAATAGAGTCCTGTTCTGAGGCATATAAGAAACCATCCTTCCACTTACAGTGATCAATTAGGTTGGCCTGGAGCACTGAGCAATTATATAACATGCCCATGACTGGTTATGCAAACATGGATATCTTCAACAGGCTTTCAAGTAAGGTCTTCCTTACTCTGCCGTGGCTCTCTATTCACTACAACTTACATCTTCTCCAAGTAAAATCCTAGGTAAAATATTATTCTAGTTAATTAATGCTTTTATATTCCATAAGTTATCTTCATTTGTGACTTCCTACTATGAGACTGCAAAAATATCCCTAAATTAAAAATATTCTCCTTCATCCTTAGAGAAAAGATCACTTCAATTTTTTTCATTAAAAAGATTATTATGAAAGTTATGCAAAGACAAACAAAACCAACGCAACCAAGATTAGAAGGGAAGCAGAAAGCTGGGAAACAATTTTTACAGCCAGCATCTCTGATAAAAGCCTCATTACTAAAATACATAGAGAACTGTGTCAAACTTATAAGAATATACATCATTCCAGGGCAGTTAGGTGGCGCAGTGGATAGAGCACTGGCCCTGAAGTCTGGAGGACCTGAGTTCAATTCCGGCCTCAGACCAAACACTTGACACTTACTAGCTGTGTGACCCTGGGCAAGTCACTTAACCCCAATTGCCTAAAAGAAAAAAAAAAAAGAATATACATCATTCCCCAACTGATAAATGGTCAAAGGATATGAACGGGCAGTTTTCAGAGGAAGAAATTAAAGCTAACTACAGTCATATGAAAATATGCTATAAATCACTATTGATTAGAGAAATGCAAATCAAAACAACTGTGAGGCACCACATCACACCTATCAGATTGGCTAGCCTGACAAAACAGAAAGATGACAAATGCTGGAGAAGATGTGGGGAAATTGCACACTGATCATTGTTCGCAGAGTTGTGAACTGATCCAACCATTCTGGAAAGCAATTTGAAACTATGCCCAAAGGGCTATAAAAATGTGCATACCCTTTGACATAGCAATACCACTTCTAGGTCTATATCCCAAAGAGATGACAAAAATGGAAAAAGAACCCACATGTACAAAAATATTTACAGTAGCTCTTTTTGTGGTGGCCAAGAATTTGAAATTGAGGAGATGCCCATCAAGTGGGGAATGGCTGAACAAATTGTGGCATGATGAGCATAATAGAATACTATTCTTCCATAAGAAATGATGAGCAGGTGGACTTCAGAAAAACCTGAAAAGATTTAACATGAACTGATACTGAGTAAAGTGAGTAGAACCAGGAGAACACTGTACACAGTAACAGCAACATTGTGTAATGACCAACTTTGATAGACTTAGCTCTTCTCAGCAATGCAACGACCTAAGACAATTCCAAAAGACCCATGATGGAAAATACTGTCCATATCCAGAGAAAGAACCATGGAGTCTGAATGCAGAACAAAGCATACTATTTTCTCTCTTTTTTTTGTTTCTGCTTTCTCGTGACTTTTTCCCCTTTGGTTCTAATTCTTCTTTACAACATGACTAATGCAGAAATGTGTTTAATATGATTTTACATGTATAGCTGATATCAGATTGCACACCATCTTGGAGGGCGGGAGTAGAGGGAAGGGGAGAAAATTTTATAGAAGTGAATGTTGAAAACTAAAAATAAATAATGTTTTTTTAAAACTTGAAAAAATTTAAAAAAAAAGAAAGTTATGCAAAGGACATGATTCTATGACCTTAATTAAAAAAGGAATTCTTGGCATTTATTTTTCCTGTGTTTATAATATGAACTAACTTAAAAGATGAGGAGGAAATGCTTTTTTATGGATCAAAATAAAAATGTTCTTTCAATCACAATTATAGGTCATCGTTATTTCAAAATACACATTAACCTCTGACATCATCTCATACTATCTCTTCCTTCATTCTATATGAACCGGTAGCCCCTTTTCTTGCCAAGGCAAACTCCTTTATGTTCACCCTTCATCCTATTCCGTCCTTTCTTCCTCAATAGATTGACTCCTGTAACCTATTAACTCTCCCTCTCTAAATTTAATCTGTCCCTATGTGCCATTTAAACCCTTTACCATTAAAAAAAAAAACCTTAGTTGATCTATCCATGTTTGCTAGCTATTATCCTATATTTCTCTTCTCTTTATCAACTAAACTCCTCAAGAAAACCACCTACACTAGATGTTTCTACTTCCTTTCCTCACAGGTATCTAAACTCTCCTTAGTCTGGCTTCTAACCTCATCATTCAACTAAAATGTCCCTCTTCAAAGTCATCAACGATTTCTTAACTGCCAAGTTAAATGGCCTTTTCTCAATCTTCATCCTTGACTTCTCTACAGCATTTGACACTGTTAATCACATTCTCTCTTCTCTTCCTGAATACTCCTCTTTAGGTTTTTGTGACACTTCTCTCTGCTGGTTCTCTCTTTACTGTTTGATTAATCATTCTCAGTTTCCTTTGCTGGATGTTCCTCCAGGTCAACTCATAGTGGTATATCCCAAGCCTCTACCCTGGACTCTTTTCTCTTTTACCTCTATTTCATCTCTATATCAATACATTATGTATCTTGCCTCATCCTCTATCCAGCCTTGCATCACCAACCACTTTTTGGACACACTGAATTGGATGTCCTATAAGAACCTTAAACTCAACATATCTGAAAGAGAATTCATTATCTTTCCACTCAAACTAATCCTTTCTTTCCAACTTCTCTATTACTTTTGAAGGATCCTTGATGCTCCAAATTAAATTACTCATGCTCACAAACTTCAATGTCATCCTTAATTCCAGTCCTTCTGCAGGATCCCACAGGGCCAGTTTGTTGTAAAATCCTACCATATCTACCTTCACAACAACTCCTGCATATATCTCCCCTTCTGTCCATTCACACAACTTCCACTCTGGTGCAACACCTCATCACCTTTCACTTGGGCTATTGCAACAGCCTTCTGGTTGGTCTCCCTGCCTCCCAGTCTTTCCCCATTCCATTTCAAACTACATTCAGCTGCTAAAATGATTCTCCTAAAGAGGACATCATGTGTAAGTGACCATGCAACCCTTCTCCTCTTACTCAATAAATTCTAATCTCTTCCTTATTAACTCCAGAATCAAATGTAAACTCCTCTGTTTGGCTGACATGTAAAAGCCCTTCATAACCTGGCCCCTTTCTACCTTTTTAGTCCTCGTATACCTTACAATCCATATAACCAACAATCTAAGTATACTGACCTATTTGCAATTGCTCTTCACACATAAAACTCTCCTGAGTCTGTATTTTTAATTGTCCTTAATGCCTGAAATGTTCTCCCTCCCTACTTGTGTCCCTCCTGGCTTTCTTCAAGGCTTAGGTCAAATCCCACGTTCTGCAGGAAACTCTTTTCTGGTCCTCCCATGCCCCTCCACACATTGCTAGTGCCTTCCCTTTGAGATTACACTGTATCTTATGTGTATGTGGTTATTCAGATATTGATTTTCCATTAGGAAGGAAGCTCATTAAGGGCAGGCCTTTCTTTGTTCCCTAGCACTTAGCAGATTGCCTGGTACCTCCATTCCTCTGAGGTTCATACTATTCATATCTACCACCCATCAAAATCCTGGTAGCTGTTGACTACAGGCCCCCAGGTAATTTCCTTTCTTTCCTCAAAGAGTTTGACAATGTTTCTTTCCTCTTCACCTTCTGCCCTCATACTAGGGGACTTCAATATATATATATTGATTTTCTCTCAAATACCTTAACCACTCAGTTCTTCAACCTACTCACCTACCATGAGCTACTCCTCCACCCCACCTCAGCTACACACAAAGATGGCTATCCCCTTTATCTTGCCATCACCCACCAAATGTACAACCTTCACATTCAAGAATTCTGAAATCCCCTTATCTGACCATACCCTTATACACCCTACTCGTCACCCACACTGTGTCCTCCAATCTCCTAACCCCTCAATTCTCTCGTAGGCAATCTTCCCTGAACTAGCTTCTCCTCTTCTTCTTATCTTGACTCCTTGGTAAACCAATTCAACTCTACACTGCTCTCCTCTCTTCAATCCTTTGCCCCTATTATCAATCATCAATTATGCCCTGCTAAGCCTTAGCCTTGGATCACTCCCACCATTTGCTGCCTTTGTTCCTATACATGTATGTGTATGTAAGAATGAAGGTAAGTACAACCAAGAATCACCTACCCAGCAAAACTGAGTATAATCCTTCAGGGGAAAAAAATGGTCATTCAGTGAAATAGAGGACTTTCAAGCATTCCTGATGAAAAGACCAGAGCTAAACAGAAAATCTGACTTTCAAATACAGGACTCAAGTGGAACATGAAGAGGTAAACAGGAAAGAGAAATCATAAGAGACTTATTAAGATTGAACTGTTTACATTCCTGCATGGAAAGATGATATTTGTAACTCATGAGAACTTTGCCAGTATTAGGGTAGTTGAAGGAAAAAAAATTGTATGTATGTATATATAGATAGATAGAGAGCACAGGGTGAGTTGAAGATTAAGGGATGAGAGAGGATGATACTCAGAGAAGAAAGGGAGAGGTAGAATGGGGTAAATTATCTCACAAGAAAAAAACAGAAAAGAAAAGTCTCTCACAGTGGAGGGGAAACAGGGGAAGGTGAGAGGGAACGAGGGAATCTTATTCTCATAGGATTTGGCTTAAGGAGAGAATAACATACACATTCAATTGGGTATGGAAATCTGTCTTACCCTACGGGAGAATAGGGGGAGAAGGGGACAAGAGAGCAGGGGGGTGATAGGGAGGGCAGATTGGGAAAGGGTAATCAGAAGCAAATACTTCTGAGGAGGGACAGGGTCAAAAGAAAGAATAGAATAAATGGGAGGGCAGGATAAGATTAAGGGAAATAGAGTTAGTTTTTTACAACATGTCTACTAAGGAAGTGTTTTGCATAACTGCACATGTATAACCTATATTGAGTTGCTTGCCTTTTCAATGAGGGTGGGTGGGGAGGGAGGAAGGGAGAAAATTTGGAACTCAAAGTTTTAAAAACACATGTTTTAAAAAAAAATGTTTTCACATGCAACTGGGAAATAAGAAATACACAAAATGGGGTACAGAAGTCTATCCTGCTCTACAGGAAAATAGAAGGGGAAGGGGATAAGAGAAGGAAGGGGGGAGAGATAGAAGAGAAGGCAGACCAGGGGAAGGGGTATTCAGAATGCATGCCATCTTGGAGTGGGGGGAGGGGGGAGAAATTTGGAACTCAAAAACTTGTGGAAGTGAATATTGAAAACTAAAAATAAATAAATTTATATTAAAAAAAAAAGAATGAAGGTAAAGAGAGTCACACAATAATTCTGACTGAATCCACTACAAATTTATGCTCCATAATCTCAACTGGGCCCTCCCTGTGCTATGCAATCCTACTATACTTCCCTTATCAACTAACTACCCACTTTCTGTGGCAGCTCTTCCAAAACTTTTCATCCATCTGCAAGCCCCACCATGGATCCCCCTCCTCCACATTCTCAGCTGAGAAGCTTACTTCATATTTTACAGAAAAAATTGAGGCCATTCACTGTGAACTTCCTCTTCCTCATCTCCTATCACTCAAGACACCTACTCACACCTCCTCCTCCTTCACCTGTTTCACATGATGAAGTGGCCTTATACCTTACTAAGGCTGACCCCTCTACTTGTTCAAATGATCCCATTCCACCCCTTCTCCTCCAACAGACTGCCCCTTCTTTCATCCCCACTTTCACTTATTTTCGACCTTTCCTGTTTGCTGGCTCATTTCCTACTGTGGACAAACATACCCATGTCTTCCTTATCCTGAAATAATCCTCACTTGTTCCTTCCATCCCTACTTATTATCATCTTATTCTGCCCTTTGTAGTTAAACTCCTTGAAAAGGCCATCTATAATAGGAACTTCCACTTTTCCTACTCTCACTCTCTTCTTCTCCTTTTTTTTTCCTTTTTGGTGAGGCAATCGAGGTTAAGTGACTCGCCCAGAGTCACATAGCTAGTAAGTGTCAAGTATCTGAAGTCACATTTGAACTCAGGTCCTCCTGACTCCAAGGCCAGAGCTCTTTACCCACTAGGCCACCTAGATGCCCCTCTCTCACTCTCTTCTTAACCCCTTACAATCCAGTTCCTGACCTTATCATTCCACCAGAACTGCTCTCTCCTAAGTAATTAATGATCTCTTAGGTGCCAAATCTAATGGTCTTTTTCCAGTCCTCATTCTCCTTGACCTCTCTGCAGCCTTCGATGCTACTGATCACTCTCTCCTCCTTGATACTCTCTTCTCTCTAGGTTTTCGGCACCATTCTTTCCTAACCATAGGATTTCTCCTTCTCTATCTCCTCTGCTGGATCCTCTTCCAGATCAGCGCTTCTTAAACTGTGGATTGAAAGCTTGTATGGGGTCACATTACTGAATGTGGGGGGTCACAAAAAATTTGGCAACAGTAAAAGGTTTCTGAATGTGCAACAACCAAAAATTAAATCAAAATCAAATGCCTAATAAATTCAAGGTGTTTCTGGCAGTGCTTTTGCCATGTTGCATTGCACAACTTCACTGAAGTCTTGGTTCTGAATACACAACACCTGCAATTTGCACTGCACATGTCATTACGCCACACAACACCCACAAATGCTGCCAGAAACACCTCAGCTCAAATTCAAGATGACTGGATGTTATAAATTGCAGTGCTTTTACTGTACATTCAAAATAAAATCGTTAAATGAATTTTGGCTTGGGATTAGGACAGAATTTCCAACGATTTCTGAAATGGTCCTAAACATACTTCTGCCATTTTGTACTACGTATTTATGTGAAGCAGCGTTCTCAACTGATGATTATAAAATCAAAATATCTATCAATGCTGAACACCACTGAAGACGCTCTACATCTTGCAGTATCAAATATTCTGCCAAGATTCAATTCTTTATGTAAAAATAAACAAGCACATGCGTATCACTAGTATGCAAACTTGCTTTCATCTTTAATAAATGGTAAAATTATATGTATACCAAAGAATTGTTTTAAAATAAATTTCTTTATGATTATCAGTAAATGTTTGATTTGTATACCTATTTTTTTCTTGGGCGAAAAGGGGTCACAAGTGGGAAAAAGTTTAAGAAGCCTGTTCTAGATCATACCATCTAACAGTAAACAATCATCAGGGTTCTATCTTAGGTCCTCTTCTCCTCTCCCTCTATACTATTTCACTTGGTGTACTCATCAGCTCCCACATATTTAATTACCATCTCTATGCTGATGATTCTGAAATCTACCTATCCTGCCTTGATTTCTATCCTGATCTCCAATATCTCCAACAGACACCTTGAACTGGATATTTAGTAGACCCCTTAAACTCAATAGGTCCAAATCAGAACTCATTACCTTTCCCCCTGTCCTCCATCTTCCATATTACTATAGAGGGCAACACTATCCTCCCAGTTTCTCAGGCTCACAACCTAGGAGTCATCTTGGATTTCTCATGATATCTCACCCCCTCCATATCCAAGCTGTTGCCAAGGCCTATCGACTTCACCTTTGCAACATATGCTCCCTTCTGTCCTCTAAAACTGCTACTACTCTAACTCAAGCCCTCATCACCCTCACACCTGGACTTAGTACTAAGGCAGGATCTGCCTGCCTCAACTCTTTCTCCTCACTCCAAATCATCCTCCATGCAGCCATTAAATTTATTTTCCTAAAACAGAAGTCCAATCATGTCATACTGCCTTGGTTCTCTTCTCCACAATAAATTCCAGGGGCCTCCTATTGACTCCAGGAGTAAATACAAAACGTTCTGTTTGGCATTTAAAGTCCTTCATAACCTAGTCCCCCCAATGCCCCATCCCCCCCCCAAGCTTTTCAATCTTTTTCTACTTTACTCTCAAATACTTACTCTTTGATCCACTGACACTGGCCTCCTGACTATCAACAAAACACTCCATCTCTCAGGTCTGGGCACCCTCTCTGGCTATCCCCCATGCCTAGAAAGCACAGCATCCACGAAACATTTTCTAATACTCCCAGTTGCTAGGTGCCCTTCTCTCCAAAATTACTTTGTAATTACTCTGTGCGTGTGTGTGTGTGTGTGTGTGTGTGTGTGTGTGTGTGTTTGTATGTATATAAGTAGTATATACTGATTTATTCACGTTGTTTCCCCAACCCCAGTAGAATATAAGTTACTTGAGGGCAGGTATTGCCTCCTTCACTCTGACTACTGATCTCCCTGGCTTCCTTTAAGTTCCAATTAAAATCCCACCTCCTACAAGAAGTCTTCCCCAATCCAACTTAATTCCAGCGCTTCCCTTTTCTTCATTACTCCTGTTTATCTGATATATAACTTGCTTTGTACACATTTGTTTACATGTTATCTTCCCCCATTAGATAGTGGGCTCCTTGAGGGCAGGAGCTGTCTTCTGTCTCTTTTTGTATCCTCAGCACTTAGTAGAATGCCTTTGTAGTAGACATTTATAAATGTCTATTAATTTACTGACTGGCATTTAAATGAACACTTAACAACTGCTTGTTGACTGACATATTTACTATATTTTTTCCCAGAACATCTCATTTAGTTCTGCTCTTTCTATGAATCTATGTATCTATTATTTCAAAGAAATACCTTTGTGTAAAGGCTGTGGCATGGTTAAAATCTGGATAAGCAAAAGTGATGAAACATCTCGGTAAAGCACAGGAACCTCTGGTTGTTCTTCATTGCAGAGCCTATAAAAGTGAAAATACAATATAGCTTTAATTGATGTTATAGTAAATCTCAATTTTTAATAAAATCTTCTTTTCCCAAAATTGACTTACTTAAATCAAAATTAAAGACATATTATAAAGAGTTTTTAAAATTATTTCAAAATACCACATAAATTATGAATCATATTATTAAAAACTAAATCTAGATAAAAAATCCAAAATATTACTTAAATAAATATCCAAGAAATGCTCACAACTATTAGTCCCAGTAGAACTAGGTCATGTTATTTTCACATCTGATGTCAGAGCTAGGATCTGAAGAATTCTCACTTGAAGAAGCTCTTTTCTACTATGCCAAACTGACTCTCCCAACTATGATCAAATAAAACATCACAAGTACTTCATTTTTCCTTACCACCATATGCAATCAAAAGCAATTCTAACTCCACAACAACTCTTATGTCCATCCTCTCTCCACTAACACAGCCTTCACCCTAGTTCACACACTCTCAACTTTTCACCTAGATAATTGTGGTGGCAGGCTAATTGGTCTCCTTGATGACAATCTTTCCTTTCTTCCATCCATCATCTGCTACCTATACACCGACTTGATAGTCCTATGGTTCAAGTCAGCCTATGTTACTCCCTTGCTCAAGAAGCTTCTGTGACTCCTTTTCAGAATAAAAACTCCTCTGAATAATATTTGACTTCAGATGCATCACAATTTTGCTTCCACCTATCTTTTCCAGCTCATTACATATTACTTCCCCTCCCATAGCTTACCTTCCAGTCAAACTACACTATTTGATATTCACTTTGCCCAACTTTCATTTCCATCAATCATACCTTTACACAAGCTTTCCCTTCGCCCTGGAATTCCCTCCCTCTTCATTTCCACCTCAGAGAATACTTAGATTTCTTCAAAGCACAGTTCCATGCCATCTCTTATGGGAAATATTTTCTGATTCTCCCAGTCGTCAGGTGCCCTTCCCTCCAAAACTACTTTGAAATTACTTTGTATGTGTATATGTTTGTATGTATGTATATAAGTAATATATACTTATTTATTCACTTTGTTTCCCCAAATCTAATCCCAGTAGAATATAAGCTCCTTGAAACTATTTCATTTTTGTCTTTATATCACCAGTGCCTGACACATAAAAGACATTCAATAAATGCTAAATGACCTGAATTAAACTGAATTAAGACAAACATAAAGCTAGGACTTGAACATACATCTTCTCACTTCAATAACAGTGCTCTTTCAAGTAAGCCTGTAATTCCAACTCGAGGGCCATGAATGTTAGAGATGAGGGTGAAGAGGAGAGTAGGAGGGGTGAGAAGAGACATGAGATCTGAAAATTCATATGCATACTAAGCACTGTCATTCTGATCTTGATTAAGTGCTAATAAAATGTTATGACTCCCAATAATAAGTATGCAAATATACCACCTAGACTGAATAAATGTCTTGTGCATATACATATTACTATTTTAAATATATACAAATGTTGGCTTATTAATATAGCACAAATTCACTGAAAAGTGTTCTTGAATTTCTCATAGTTTTTTTTGTCATCAACAAATACTAATAATGTAATACAACAACTATTGTGCCAGGGTCAACAAAACCTGCTGACATAAAAAAAAGGTTCAGAATTTCCGTATAACACCCATTCATAGGATTCTGGGTTATAACTCTAAAGATCAGCTAGTTCAATTCCTTTATTTTCTAGATAAGGAAACTAGGGCCTAGAAGCTAAATGACAGCCTTCAAATGGGTAGCAAGTATCTAAGGGAGAATTTGAACCTAATCCTTCTAACTCTAGAGCTACTGCTCTTTAATTCAATTAAACAAACTTTTATTAGCCACCTACTATGTGCCACGCACTGGGGTACAAGGACAAAACTGAAAAAACTATCACTGCCCTCCAAAAGCATACATTCTACTATGAAGAAACAAATGTGTGTTTACAAATAAGTGAATATAAAATATATACAAAGTCATTTGGTGGGGGTGGGGCAGAAAAATCAGAAAGGCCTCCTAAAGGAGTTGGAACTTGATCTGAGCCCTTAGAAAAGTTAGGGCTTCCAAAGACAGAGGGAAGGTGAGAGAATATTGTTGGCATGGGAGACAGCCTATGTATGCAAGGACATACACAAAGGAGATAGAATGTTATAGAGAGACAACAGCAAGTCATGTAAGTTGGATGGGGTGTAAAGTGTGTGAGGGGAAGGCATGGACTAATTGTGAAATGTCTTAAATGTCAAACACAGGAATTTTGTTTTATTCTATAGGTAATAGAGGGACCACACATGGGCTTTAGGAATATCAATTTGGCAGCTGCCTAGAGGGTGAATTGGAGAACAAAGAAACTGGAGAAAGAAAAACCATTTAGGAGATTATCACAATTATCCAGAAGAGAGATAATAAAGGCCTGAATTAGGGTAGTGGTTGTGTGAGTAAGCAGAAGACAGATGTGACAAGAATATAAGAGAGACATGAGATGGGAAGGTAAGATCCTATCTGACTGCCAGAGTCCAGGAAGACTTTGTGGGAAGTGGGTACTGAAGGGAGAAAGGAGGAGACAGGAATAGAGAAGAAATTTCAAAAGCACAGTTAATTTTATTCCCTTTCTCTTTTTATTGTCCTTTCTTTCCATCTCCTTGCCTCCTTAAATAATATATACTTATTTATATTCATGTTTCCCCAACCCCAGCAGAATATAAGTTTTCCTTGAGGGCAGATCCTGACTCCCCAGACCAAAGCTAGCTCAATCCTTTTGCTACATCCTTGTCCATGTTTTCTAGTTATTTAATCTTTTATCTTAGCTTGGTTCTCTCTACTTCTCTTATAAGTGTGCTCTGGAATTTAAACCATTAGATTTGCAGTGGGTTTTTATTAGATGTCCATTCAATCCTTTCAGCTTTCCTTTAGTTTTTCATGAGTTTCTAAAGAATTAGATCATCCTTCTTCCCAGAAGGGAGGGAGGGAAGAGCCTTTATTAAGACCTAACTACATGTGATAAGCATTGTAAATAGAAAAGACAGTCTTTGCCTTTCAAAAGCTCACACTCTACAGGGGTTAGAAAAAAAAAAAGACAGAGAAGGATTTAGCTGCAAGTTAAATGGAAAGGTCTCATAGTCTTTAAGGTGAGGTAGCAAAGCAAATCACAATGCCTCTTTAATATCATTTCTACTGAAAAAAAATCAAATCAGTTTCTGATATTAAGCCATTTAATAACAGTACTAAGGACTTTGGGGTGAGAATTTAGAATTTTCTTTTCTGGGTCTTCAATAGTTGTGGCTATAGCACTCATGGAAGTAAGTTGCCAGGCTACAAGGACATAGAAATTGATTCCCAAGGCATAAAAGTACTGACAAGTTAAATAACCTAATTCCTAAAACTTGCCTATTCCAGTCTTTAAGAATCCTCTTCAGGGGTCCCTTCTACAATATGGTCATCACTGTTGCTCCTCTGCTTGACCTAGATCTAGGCATGCTGAATACCTCAACAGATAGTCATGGATTATTAAATCTGCAGTAAATACATAATTTCTATAAAAGGGCAAATGTTCTGATAAAAACTGCTTCAACCTTCAAGTCCTAAAGTTCTCAATTCTATTGGCCTATTGGGATAAAGCCTGTGTATTGGATCTAAAAGAACACAGTTCTTGGGAAGGGATGGGCCAATCTAATTCTTACTTATTTCCAAGTTAGGTTAGTAGCTGACTACCAAATTTAATACCAAACTAATGTTTCTAAACTCATCTGGGTCAAAGCAAAGCTTTATCCACTAAGTTTGCTCTGTAACATGAAGTATGCTTTCAGACTTTGAGCTTTCCTTCTAGCTTCCTAAAGCAGAAAACAACTCAGTTGTTTGCTTGCTAGAAAAGCAGCATTATTTTTGTTCCTAGAAAATACAGAAAGGGAATAACTTTGCAATAACTTGCAAATTATAGTAATACAATGCTCTGAGTAAGGCTCCTTTTGATGATAAAATTACTACTTGAGACTTATTATGAGAATGTTTCAGTTGCCTCCCAAGTATCCTGGAGGTATGAAAACAGATTTCACTAAATGTCAAACTGTGGGAAAAAAGGAGGTTGAGATCTGATTACAGATATAAGTACTAAAACTGAGAGTACCTTTTTATATTGAAAAATGTTTTTAAAAAAATAATTATTAAAAAGTCCTAAAAATAATTACCAAATATATAGAACATAAAATGTTACAAATGATTTGGAAATATGTAAAATAACAGTACACTAGAACATAATATAAAACAATGTAACATAACAGGATACAATGTAACATAATATGACATATTATGATGTGATGTGATATAACGTGACATTACATAATACGATATATGACATGATCTCTGGCTGTCTTCCATACTTGGAATGCTATCTCTCTTCATCTCTGCCTCTTAGTTTCTCTAACTTCCTTCAAGTCCCAACTAAAATCCCATCTTCTATAAGAAACCTTTCCTAATCCCTCTTGCTTCTAGTTTCTTCCCTCTTTCAATTATTTCTTATTTATTTTATATAGCTTGTTTGCATATATTTGTTTGCTTATTGTCTCCCTCCATTAGTCTCCCTCCCTCCATGAGTTCCTTGAGGACAGGGATTGTCTCTCATTTTTAATCCCTAATGCTCAGCAACGTGCCTGGCACATAGTAGGTTCTTAATAAATGTTTAATGCCTGACTGACTAGGTTCAGTTCTACTCATGTGCTGCTGAACAAAGCTAGAGAAAATCATGAAATTGTGCTTAGATCCACTTTTTACAGGAAGCCATAATCCTAGCACCTTCCCTCTGTTGATTGTCTCCAATCTATCTTCTGTATAGTTTGTACATAATTGCATGTCATCTCCCCCATTAAGCTGTGAGCTCCTTAAAAGCAAGAATTGTCTTTTGCCTTTCTTTTACTCCCAGAACTTAGCACAGTGCCTGGCAGTTAATAAATATTTACAGATTAACTAACTATAATAAAACATTTAACCATTCAGTATTATATAACATCACAAAATACATTATACATAATATAATTTGTACATTAACAGAAACCATAAGGCTAATAATCCCTAAATTCAGCCAACTTAAAAGTAGTTAATGTTAATTTTAAAAATCAAAGATGACTGTCTACAATTGTCAAAAATGATACCTACCTCCCCCAAAGATCATTAATTCTTAAGTATTATCTATAATTAAATACTTATTAAATAATTAAATTGTCATTTCATCAGTCAAGTACCTTCTCCACCAATTGATCACAACCTTCCATATCTTAATGGACTTTCTGATGAATTACTGTGGCCAAAAAAAAAACTCACTACCTGGTACAGTCAGTCCTCTGCTAAGGAAATCTCTGAACTTAGCTGAGTTTGTCCTTATTAAATGTATTACTCTGCTTTGGGAACTATTCCTTATCATCTGGATTTGAATCTCAACAGCTTTGCTACACAGAAGAAATCTAACTGTGTGTTTCCTTGCCTAGTTATGAGCTGAACACAATATATTTGTCAAGATGTGTTTAGAGGGCAACTAGGAAAAACATGATTGCTCTTAGTTCTTATGTGCTTATATGGGAAAGCTAGATACAAAATAGTTATTGAAGTATTTGAAAGACTGTTATGTGAAAAAGGTATCAGTATTAGACTTGTTCTAGCTAGTCCCAGAGGGCAGAAGTAGAAGCAATGAATAGAATTTGCAGAGGAAAGATTTAGGCTTGATCGTATTATAACAGTGTTAGTTTAGTAAAGAATGACCAACTTTTAAGAGCAGAAGAAGGGAATGGAGAAAGACCTTTGAGCTCTTCTCAACAAGATAAGTGATTTGGAACACCCAGAACAAGGATCAGTCCAAAGACTGTGCAATAATATATAAGTAAGCCACTTTAAATAAAAGGAACCAGAAACAGTATTTCCATGTTTGGAGAAACAATACATGATCTCAGAAACAAAGCTTTAGGCATAAATGGGGTTGAATTAAATGTACCTTTCCTAATATGTTAAAAGTGGAATACACTCTGGTTCACATGATCTATAAGATCTTGTTTTTCCCTTTATCCCCAAGGTTTTGCTACCAATTGATGGTAAAATACTAAGGCTTACCCACCCCATGGTTTCCTTTTCTAGAAAACTAAGATATCTACTTCCTTCCTACTTCTAAAATATTTCAAGAGAATAAATATGATAGTACATATGAAATATTATTTAGAGCTCAATGGAAGAAACGGGCAATATAAACAAAAGCTGTCAGTACTAAAGTGCATATGAATGTTTTCTACTATACTATAAAGTGCACTCAAATTTTCATCTACATTCCTGTCTTCTGCAAAAATTATATATATTCAATATTATAACAAAAATTGAGAATATACATTTACATTTCTAAATATTCATAAAGTAATTCCATGCTTTATATTAAAAGCTATAGGCCAAAGAAAAGCTTTAAGCTTACTTTGATATTTCTACAATACTTACTGTGAATTCATATCCTGCGTTAATCGAGTTAGTTTTTTCCATGGATTGTAGGCAGAATCAATGCTATAAAGCCGCATATGCATGGCTAATACATGGAACAGCTGATCTGAATAGATTAGGGAAAAAGTAATTAGTGAATTTACACATTTTTCTTCAAGATAAACAAAACTATAACCTCAAAGGTTACACTTAAAACATATAGACACTTGTTTCATGTCCTGTATGGCATATAATTCCCTGAATAAATATTCCAGCTATGCCTCTTTATGCTTTCTGACATGGCAAATATTATAATTTATAAATATTAAATTTATGAAAAAAGCATGACATCAAAATTATGAGTCCCTCCTATGTCATTTTGTAAAGCAAGAACTCTTGCTTATGAATGCTAAGCCTGTTTTCCTTAATGACAGCCTAAGCAAATGTACTACAATGAAGTTAACTGCAATGTGGTTTAGTAGAGAGAAAGCTGGTATGAGTCAAGAAATTCTAGGTTTAAGTACTACCTTTTTGACATACTCTAGTTGTACAACCCTAGGTAAGTCACTTAATCTCTCACCTTAGATGAGAATATAAACTGCAAAATAGTAGCTATCCTTATTGGGGGTTTCCTTATTGGGAGATTCCTATACCAATGATATTTCCCCCTCTATTCCCCACCAAAAAACTGCAAACATCCACTACAGAAGAAGAACTTGAAGAGAAATTGTATGAAAAATCAGACTGGTTATCCACTGCCCTTGTGGGATCATCACTGTCAAGCTCTTTTCCCTTTTCTCAAAAGAAAATTTTTACCACCCCTCTATCTCATTACCTCAGATTCCAAGTTATTTCCAAAAGGGACTGCTAACAATTAGATAGTCAACAAGATTTCATTAAGCCAGGTACATAGTAAGTTAAGCACTGGATACAAGAATACAAGGAAAGTCAAAAACAGTGCCTGCTTTAAATGGCTCCACATTCTAAATGGGGAAACAAACATGAAACTAACTAGGTATTATATATAAAATAATTACATGATACCAGTGAAAGGAGAGGGAGTCAGGGGAAGAGGTGGGAAAGATGTCCTTCTGAAGGTGGGATGAATCAAAGAGGCAGAGGTGAAAGAAAATATTGCAGGGTGGGGGACAGCCAATGAAAACGCACAGAGATGTGAGATGGGCTAAGGGGTTGGGGGAGAGGCGTGTGTGAGGAGCAGCACACAGGCCAGCAGTGGAATGCACAGAGGGAAGTGGAATGCACAGAGGGAAGTGGAATGAAAAGTAAGAAGGAGATAAATGGTGGAGACATTTAATTGCCAAATAGAAGATTTTATATCTGAACCTGGAGGTAAAATAGAACCACTGGAGTTTACTGATTGGGGATTATAGCAGAGAGAGGAAAGCAACATGGTCAGATTTTTCCACCTTGGCAGCTGAGTGGAAGATGGATTGCAGTGGAGAGAGACTTGAGGAGATAGACCAGTTATGAGGCTACTACAATAATCCAGATGAGAGGTGATGAGAGTCCAAATCAGGATGGTGACTGTGTACATGAAGAGAAGGGGGCTGTACAAAAGATAAGTCATGAAGCTAGATATGACAAGATTTCGCAGTGGACTGGATATATGGGGAATTTATTTTTAAATTTATCTAATTTCTCTCTGCCAGTTTAAATTTTCATATTTTTTATAGAGCATAGAACTTAAACAGAAGAATTTTTTTAAAAAAAATCAGTGAATCTGGGGGAAAAATTTTGAAAATCTATTATATTTTATGTTGAGAGTTCAAAACTGATAGAGTATATAAAGGCAAAACTTTACTCACCTGGGTAAATATGTATTCAGCAGGAAATTATTTAATAAATGATCACATTTCAAAATGTACTTAACTAGTTGTATATAAATTAATAAAAATACTTAGTTTTCAAAAGCAAAAAGATAGAAGGAATCTAAAATATTTTATAATTAGTATATATTCTTAACATGTTTCATTCTAGGAGATGGAAAACAATTTATGGAATAACTTCATTTGTTTCATTTAAAAGTCAGCTGTGGTAGTCTAAGTAGACCAGTATGACAAAGAGGCAAAATATAAATTATATCACATTTAAAAAGAGATTTCAAAATAGCATTGCTCTCAGTTTAATATTTCAAGTATCTCTGACTTCATCAATGTGAGTACACCCTATGCCAACATCTATTGCAACTCTCCACCGTTTTGGGATTTTTATTTTGTATTATTTTTTTTGAGTCCTTTCTTTGAATCTGGGATTCAGGAAGACCTGGATTCATATCTCATCTCTAATGCTTACTCCTGTGTAACCATGGATTAAGTCATTTAACCTCTCTGGGTTGCAGTTGCCTGTTTCTCCATCTATAAGATGGGGAAAATAACATTTGAGTATTTCCCTCATAGTGTTGTAGTGAGGTTCAAATGAAACGAAATATGTAAAGTATATTGCAAACATTTAAGCATAATATAATTGTCAGTTATTTTTTCCTTATCTTTTTCAAAAGAAGTCTTGGAAAGGGAAGTTAATGCAAGAGGGTGTGAGCTTTTTTTTTTTAAGGGCAAAAAGAATGAAATTTCCCACCCATAATAATGGAGAAAATCTAACAATCAACACTCAACCAAATAGTTCTAGGGTAATCCAGTCCATATTCTCTAGTTTATATAATAAAGAGCAAAAGGGCATGTTCATTTTGTCTTCTCTTATCTGGAAGCCACTACATATTCTAAGAGGCTACCTAAATTGCCCTTCACCACTGTCTGCTAATCCTGTCCCTCCCCTTCTTAACTCCAAAAATGTGGCTCCTCGAAAGAGCCTCTACTAACTCCATTTGACTTGAATCACTACGAAACGTCTATACTTACTTCTTTCCCCTAATAATATGTATTAGCTACCCTGACTTCTCCACTATGCCCCAAGGAGCTCCTTATTGGGAAGACTCCATCATCCTTTCAAGATCCCACCAGCCTTGGTAGGGTAACCTCATCACTACCCTCTGTCTCTCTGACTGGAGGATGAACTCCAAAACCTCCACTAAGGAGAGAACTCAGCTGACATCGCCTCACTTTTCACCTGGTCACACTGTGATTTCTCTGACTTCTCTGTCACGCTCTTCTCCCCCTCAACCTCCACCCTCTACTTTTCAGCCTTTTTGGTATTATCTTCCCCCCAAATAGGCTATAAGCTCTTTGAGGGCAGGGATGTCATTCTTTTTTCTGATTTATGTCCCCAGCTTAGCATAGTACTTTTTTTTTAAAGGCAATTGGGGTTAAGTGACTTGCCCAGGGTCACACACCTAGTAAGTGTCAAGTGTTTTGGTCTGAGGCCGGTTTTGAACTCTGGTCCTCCTGACTTCAGGGCCAGTGCTCTATGCACTGTGTCACCTAGCTGCCCCTAGCAAAGTCCTCTTATTAGTCCATAGAAGGACCTTAATGTTTATTGACTTTTGAATCTCATTTCACCTTTGTATTCTCAATAGCTGGCAAAGGGCCTGTATCTACTTCGCAGGTGCTAAAAAACGGATGTTGAATTGTATATATTTATATTGGTCTAAGTTACTCTAAGTCAGAGTTTCTTAAACTGAGGTCTCTGAATTTGGGTTTATTTTTTTTTAAAAAACAAACCTACATTTCAATATAATTGGCTTTCTTTGTAACCTCGTGCATTTAATTTTAATAATTTAAAAGCATTATTCTGAGAAGAGATCCATAGGTTTCACCAATGTCAGAGAGGTCCATGACACAAAAAAGGTTAACAAACCACACTCTTAAGATGATGTTTTCTACCCTTTTTAATAACTCTGACAGACCTCTAAAGTTCTCAAATTTCATAATATATTACAAGCCTCCATTTGGCACCAACATTCTTTGGTTTTCTAAGTGAGCAATGCCCATAAATGCTAAGTTGTTGCTGCTGCAGTAGCATATTCATAGGATTTTTAGCAGCATTAGTAAAGAGAATTTATGCAGGGATTGTAACAGCACTGGGGGTTTAGCTTCCAGAATTCTTGCTAAATTTAGAAAGCAAAGATGGCACTGCAGCACCATGAAACATCAAAGAGGTCTTCATAAAGCACTACCAGGAATGAATGAATAAAGCACTTATTAAACATTTACTATGTACAAAGCACTGTGCTTTAGAAAAGGTCTACTTTCCATTTCTTTTGTAAATTCCAGAACAACTAGTACAGTATATTATTTAAATATGGGGTCTTTAATATGTAGGGTTGGTTATGTAAGATCCTAGGTCAAAGGAGAGTTTTATAGGATTATAAATCTAAGGCTGGATGAGATTCAGAATTCCATTAACCCAATATCTTCATTAAAAGATAAGGAAACTGGAGCCCAGAAATGTTAAGTGATTTTTCCCAAAGACACACAGGCAGTAGAGGCAACATTCAAATTCGGGCCCTTGAACTTCAATGTTCTTCCCACTGTACGTGCTGAATCCTTAATTAGTGCTAAGTTTCCTTCCCATGGCTGGTACTAAAATAAAGTATAACAAGACTACTGTCAAGTCAACAAATATTATTACATACTGACTACAAGCAAGCTAATCTCTTGAACATTGCAGAAAAATACCACCCCCCCAAAAAAAATAGAAGAAAGCTCTTTTTTCAGGAGCTTCCAAGCTGGTCAGGAGAATGACAACCATTCCACAAATTAATGACTTCACCTGTAAGGAAATTCAAAGCTCAATTTAGTGTTGAAAAGCAGTAACTAACTCAACCTCCAGGTGGCTGCCAACATCGATTTCTTTGCCAATTTTAACTGGTTTTTGTTGTATTTTTAATTTTAATTATCTTATTTCATAGTGGATAGATATTGGATTTATATATTTTATACTTCCATAATATCTGAGCTGAGGCTTGGAGCAGCTGACTCATCCAGACGAGGCCTGGAACGTTAGGTACTTAATAAACGCTAAATGACTGACCTCAGCCAACACTAGATCTCTCTCCACAAGGCTACTAGAAGCCAGCCTAAGATCACAGCCTTACTACCCCTCATTTATAGGCTATCACCTTGACCCTGGGGGAAAAAAATCAAATCAACACTAAAATAGAGCTACCAACGGTTACAGAAAGGAAATGACAATCTACTATCCTCTAGCTAGTAAATTCTCCTTCTCTTCTCCTCCTTCCCATAATCTCTCTGATTCCGAGTCAACAGCTACACTCATGTGCTGACAGTTAACTCTAGGTGTATACCAGGGCACTGTCCTGGGCCCCTTTATATTCTCTCTCTACTCTCTTAGTGATATCATCAACTTATAAAAATTCAATTATTATGTCTATGAAGATAACTCCCAAATCCACATAACCAGCCTTTTATCTCACTCCTAAGATCCAAACCAACATAACCAACTGCTTGCTGGAGAGCTCCATTTTGATAACAGAGATCTCTAATATAATATTTAAAACTCAACTTATTATCTTTCCCCCAAGCCCACCTCTCTTTATAACTTCCTTATACTGACAGAATTATTTTTTTGTCATCCAGGTTTGCAATCTTCATCTACAATTTCTTCTCCACTCTCTGCCCCCACATTCACAACATTTCTCATAGTCATCTCTTTCAGCTCAATTTAGGTCCTTATCTCTCAAATAGACTTGTGCAATACAACAGCCTCCTAATTGGTCTCCCAACTTCGAAATTTTCCCCTCTTCACGCCATGTCCTCAGCACAGCTACCAAAAAAAAAAAAAGACTTAAAACATGTCCAACCATTTCACTCCCTATCAAAGAGCTTCAGTGGCTCCCTCTAGCCTCCAGGAAAAAACACAAATGTGTCCCCTTAGTATTTAAAGCCCTTCACAATCAGGCTCCAAGCCACCTTTTCAGACTGATTTCACCTTACTCTCCTCCATACAGTGAGATTATAGAAAGAAGAAAGTAAAGGTTCCAAGACAGAGTCTTGGGGAACATCCATAGTTAGTGGATATGACATGGATGAAGAAAGCTGTGAGTTCAGAGAGGTGAGCAAGGAGCAGAGTCAAAAAAAACAAAGTATATAGGAGGAAAAGGTGGTTAACAGTGTCAAATGCTGTAGAGGACAAGAAGGATGAGGACTGAGAAGAAGCCATTAGATTTAACAAGTAAGAAGTCACCAGTAATTTTTGGAAAAGAAATTTAAATTGTATGATGAGACTGACACTGTAGATGTGGAGAGAGAAAGGAAGTAGAGGAAGTGAGTAGAGACGGCTTTCTTAGCTAAAAAGGGAAAGAGGATTTTTAAGAATAGAGAAACTTAGGAATGTACATAAGGAAACAGGGAAGGAAACAGTAGACAGAAACAGAAGATTAGAGGGAGTGAGAATAATAGCAGAGCCAATTTGCTAGAGAATACAGGTAAGGATGGGATCATGGCAATACATAAAAAAGTTAACATTAGCAGGAGAAGGGCCATCTCTTCATCCCATTTAGGAGAGAAGGTGAAGATAATGGGAATGACTTCAGAAGAGTATGAGATGATGTGAAGTTTAGGAATGGAAGTCCTAATTATCAAAACTGAAAATATCCCAAAGAACAACAGATACAGATATGCAGGATGGACAAAAGACTTCAGCATAACTCTCACAGCAACATGTACACAAGAAGTCACATAGGACCTATTTCTAGCCTAGATAGCCCTAAAATGAGGATGAACTGTGGGAACTGCAGATGGGACAGAAGTCTCAGACCCTCTCTCATTCAGAGTGAGCATGTGTCTATTCTTCCCTGAGCTCAGGAGAAAATGTGGACCTGCATTGGTAGAGAGGATTTCCTCATCTGAGAGTCCCCTATACTAATGCAATCACAACCCCTGTCTCTGTCACTGTCCCTACTTCAAATAACTTCAAACAGTTAATTACTAAGTACTATATCAATGATCTCTCTAGCTAGAGGGGATTAGACATATAAATCTGTATGAGACCTTTGAGGCCATCCAGCCTGATTCAATCAAGCCCAGTATTTACAAAAAAAACCCAAATATTTTTGCAGCACACCAAACAATTTCACCAAGTAATATCCCTAAGTAAAGTAAAACAAAAACCAACATTCTGTACATTGGTCCTTTATAAATTGTTTCAGGTACCATGCAAATGTCTCCCTATAACAGAAGATATTTCCTCATACTGCATAATAAGCCAAGAAGAAAAATCTATTCTTAGTGTTTCATCAAACAGTAGCCAGAACTTCAATTTAGAGCTAGAAGGGGCCTCAGAAGTCATCATTCCAATCACCTTATTTTTACAGAGTCAGAAAAGGAAGTGGCTTGTCCTGGTGTACAAAGTCAGCGGAAGTTAGGGTTTGAATCCAGGTTGTTTGACTGTAAATCTTGAATTCTTTCTACTTTGCTGCACTGCCTCCCTAGTTTAGAGCAATTTCCTCTTATTTTGATAATATTTTCCTTTTCACTATCCTTATTATTTTGTATAATTTTTTTTTACTATGAGTGAACCAGAACATGTAATTCTGTCTTGGAACTGTTTTACAGCTCCCCTGAAGTAATCAATGAAAGTGAAAATATTTAAAGGATAAGGTCAGTCCACCAAAGGATAACTTTCTGAAGGCTCATCATTGATATTCCACACTAAACCTATACAGTCTTCACTGCACCTTGGAATGAAGGTCAAAATAATTTCCTCAGATTCTCAGATCATATCAAAATCTCACCCTTTAAGTATCCAGCAGAACTATTTCAAGTTGTGGGCTGCCTACAGTGATTAACAGAGAAGATAGAGGTTCATTGTGTAGACTCTGCATCTTTTTTTTTAATAAAATGATAAATTGTATCAGGATTAAATCAAAAACAGTAACAAAAGAGTCAAAGCAGGTATTTGACTCTGCTCCTCTTGTTTTAAGTTTCAAAATTAATCTCTTTACAAGATATTTTGAGGGAATTTATTTGAGATAGGGATTAGATCCAGATCCAACACAGACAGAAATGAATCTGCAGTTTAAAGACTCAGGATAGTGATGAAGATTTTATGGGAAGAAAAGATTTGGTTTTGTGCTTTAATATTCTAACCAAAACGTCAAAAACAAAACCATTTTTCTCAACATATCTCCTTTTTAAATTAATATTCAAGACTGAACTTTTGTAGAAAAGTACTAAGATCATTCTAATATGAAAATTTTCAGAAACTCTAGACCATACTAGAATTTATGGATTTTTCTTATGTACTTTCAAATCATATACAAGAGCTTTTATTAATACATTAAACAAGTAATCTGACTTAAAAAAATTAACAATTGATATACACCTTTGTTGAACAAAACGTAGTCCTTACAAGGAGGAGTATTATTTATTAAAGGGCCTACTTATTCAGGATAGGAAGATTATCAATAAGTAGTTTGGGTAAATATTTTTTTATTTAGGGACATCCAACATGCAAAAGGTTTTTTTTTTTAATTCTCTCTACTCTTCTAAAAGTCTTTTAAACAACTAGAATACTTACTTGATTGATAGCTAAGGCTTAAAATACCAACAACACACTAATAGGTTATTTTTCCTCACTGTCCTCACTGTGAATTCTTTCCCAGACATTAGATTGGAGGCATACATTTTCACCTCGATAAGCCACTAGTGCTTTTAAATCAATATGAAAAAAAACATGACAGCTCTAAATACTTGTTTGAAGACTTCTTTAACAGTAAAGATAGAGGCAGAGCACAGGCTGGGAGCCAGCTGAAATCTTAACATATTCCTACAAACAACTTTAAAATAATGCCTCAAATCAAATTTTGGAGAGGCAGAGGGAAGAATAGGTTAGAGGGAGACATTTTTCCAGAAAACTTAAGAGGTCAGCAGGACAGGTCTGTAACACTGGGGTGGGCAGGGACCAGAGCCAGCAGTGGGCCTTGGAAGGAGCAGCAGCTTCAGAAGCTCTCAGCCCAGAGATGGTAAAGGGGGTCAGACAACTGATCAGAAAGAGAATACAGGGGACCCTCTACTGGCACTGTGTGCAGCTAGTACTGATTGGCAACTCAATTGCACATAAGCAATTCTGGGTAGTAGTTGTGCTTATGATCCATCACAGTCACCATTCAGAGGCCAAGAGAAAAACTAGTATTTCTGACTACAGGAGAACAAGGGCCTATCCTATGTAAAAACTAGAGCACAGTCCAGGAAAGCAATGTCCACTTCTCTCCCAGGATAACACCAACTTAGAAACAACAAAAACTTGTAGATCTCCAGAGCTAGTTCTGAAAACATCAACACAAAAAAGCCCCAAATGTGGCACATTGCTTCCCCACAGCCAGGTGAAGAGAGCCCAACTTTAAAATAAGGGTCAAAGTCAAGAAATAGACAGGGAAAATGAGAAACAAACAAATAAACTAAAAGAACTTGACCACAAAAAGCTACTACAGTGGCAGGAAGACCAAGATATAAATTTGGCAGAAGAAAACGATGTGAAAGTAGCTACAAGCAAAGCTTCAGAAAAATTCTGATTGGACCCAATACCACTACTAAATCTAAACCAGGCAAGTAGCTAGTACAGTGCTAGAGTTCCAGGCCTGAAGTCAAGAAGACTGATCTTCCCATGTTCAAATCTTGCTTGAGACACTTACTAGCTGAGTGTACCTGGGCAAGTCACTTAACCCTATTTGCCTCATTTCTTCATCTGTAAAATGAGGAGGAGGAGGAAATAGGAAACCACTCCAGCACCTTTGCCAAGAAAACCCCAAAAGGGGTAAAAAAGAGTTAATAAGACTAAAAAAACTAAACAAGAAAAAGGTCTGTAACCCAAAGAGATCAAGGAAAAAAGAAAAGAATCTACATGTACAAAAATATTTATAGCAGCTCTTTTTGTGGTAGCAAAGAACTGGAAATTGAGGGGATGCTCATCGACTAGAGAATGGCTGAACAAGTTGTGGCATATGATGATGATGGAAAACTACTGAGTTTTAGAAATGACAAATAAGGTGGTTTCAGAAAAAACATGGCAAGATATATATGAATTGATGCAAAGTTAAGTGAGAAGAACCAGGAGATCACTGTGTACAGTAACAGCAATGTTGTCATGATGATCATCTGTGAAAAATCTGGCTACTCTGTTACAATGACCAAAACAATTCCAAAGGACTCAAGATGAAAAAATATTAAAACACCTCCAGAATGAGAACTGATTAATTCTGAATGCAAATTGAAGTATAATTTTCTAGCACTCAAAATTCAAAAAGAAAAGAATGGTAAAATAATACATTAAAATAAAGTAAATATATATTTCAAAAGGATAATAATTTATTCCAAGACATAAGACATTCTGGTTAAAAGTTGTCTAAAATCATATGAACATAAATAAGAAATAAGAAATCAAATGAAAATGAAATAACATTAAAATAACAACAAATATACCTTACAACTAGTGTAAAATGTACAAAATATTTTTAGCAATGAAATAACATTAAAGTTACATTATTACATTAAAGTTAAACTATGTCTTACAATTAGAGTGAAGTTAACAAAGGATTTTTAGCAAGTCCCTCTTCTACCATGCATATGATCATCTACAAATCACTAATGTAAAACTGAAAAACAATAAACAAAGGCCAGACAACACACCTTATTAAAGAGTTTAAGTTTGAAATTGAGATTACCAACTGACATAATAGTCATTAGCATTCTCATAAAACTGTTCAGATATTTGGAAATCTCTTAACCTTTGCTCCAGCTTCAGAGAAAAAAGCAGGCCTTTATAAACTATATAGTTAAAATCACTTTACTGAATTCTTAAGTAAAATTCTCTCTCAATTAGATAGCAATGTTATATAACGATTGAGGATAAGTATCAAAATAGGATATTTTCTATAATGGAAAGCACGGTATCTATAATTTCAAACAGATTAGAAGTAAAAACTACTCTTCAATATATCTCTAATTTACAATATCTGTAAATACACTAATTATGTACATGTTTCAACAAGTGAATAATTACCCTAGTCTTCAGCAAATTATCATTATCATATCACAAACTTTTAAGTATAACCAGGAAGGCATCATTTTAGCATACTCTAAAAAATTTTTAAATTATTTAAAGTTTCTTTTACACTTTAACTTTATACTAGTAATGCTGAAATCATCTTGATAATTTCCCCCAAAATCACATATCTTTGGGGGAAAAAAACTGCAATGAGATATACGGATTATTTTTAAAATATGCATGAGGAAACACTGTAAAGTAAATACATACTGTTAACTTTTTGGAAAAGTTTTTTTTGTCTTTTCAGAAAAACTAGCTATACATCCTATCCCACCCAAAATCAATCATCACTTTATTTTTTTGGTAGAAGGAACAGTGGAAGGGTGGGAAAGAGGGATTTGGCCAGTAATCAAATAAATCTGTAATAATTGGTATTCTGTGCCTAACTTTGATATCACTCTTCTAAATGATATGATTAAAATTAGGACTAAGTGTAGCACTAAAATTACACTCTTAAAAATCTATTTTTAAGCATCCAAATTAGACTTCAATCAATGACACAACTACTACAAAGAGTGCGAACTAGAAAAATATTTTTACATGAAAAAATCATACAGAAATTCTACGAACATAAAAAAATAACATATTTCAAACTTTCTTCAAATTTAATTAGTAGGATGTTAGAAAGAAATCTATAGGCAAAATAAATAGCTTCTATAAAATATTTTCTTAAAACTATTCAATGTGAAAGTTCCCCTTTAAAAGAACTAAGGTGGGGGATAAAAAAGCCAATTATTTTTTATAGCTGGGAATACAATTTTCTTTCATTACTAAATCCATTTGCTTCCTAAGTAGGCTATATTAGATTACAAATATACCTTAAAATCAGGGAAATATGTGGCTAGCCTTGTAGAGGTTTAGTCATAATATTAAAAGGTTATGAATTTAAAGAAATTTGGAAAAGATTTCAAGTCATACTAAAAAGTAAACTTTATTTTATACTTGTTTCTGAAAATTCAATATTTAGTTCAAAAGTAAAGTGAATTTAATAATTCTAAATACTCACTCAAACAAGATCGTTTGCCAGCTGTGCTTGCTCCACCTGAACACAAATTCCCTCCACGATGAATTAGCTCCAGTTCCAAATTGGTTCTATAAATAAAGCATTAAAACAATTTACAAAGTCATTAGGAAAAGCTTAGCCCTTTTGGGGGTTAAATTACATAAACATACACACATTAAAATGAAACCTCTCCTTCTCACTGCTATATGTGAAAGTACAGTTCAGTCAATACACTATTTTAGTCTGATATTTAGATGTAAATCAGAAAAGAAACCAATTCTGTCACCCTTTTCTATATATTCAAATCTGCACCTATGAAAAAATTATATTTTCACTATAACTACTGCCACACTTCAACTTTTGCTCCCCTCTCTCCCCCCCAAAAAACATGAAAATTTGGCCCTCAAGGGAAAAAAATCTCCAAATATACTTCATGAAACTGTTTATACTCTTAATGAAAAAAGTAAACAGTAAATACATTCTTAATCATTGATATTTTCATTAATACAAGTTACAAACATATAGTTTTCCTGAGAGAAACAGATCAACTATCAGAGTTCAGGCAACATCTTAAATATTATAGACGCCATCACTAACGTTACGAGTCTAAAAATATCACAGAACTATAAAAAGCAATCCCTTTTATCAGCCTCCAAGACAGAAAACACACAGATGACCATTAACATTTATGAACATTACTATTACTACTACTATTAATATTAATAATATAGTATTGCATTTGCAAAGCTTAGCAGTTATTAGCTTACATCATAGCAATAATTAATATATTTCATTTTAGTTCTATAGATGAATTCATGGAGAACCGGAAAGTTACTACTAAGTACTTTAATGGTGTAGTGAAGCTCTAATTAATTATACCAAATTCATACATAAAATTTTATAAAATATTTAAATTGGATGTTTTAAATACTCTTTTACCTTTCATCAAAAAAAAAAGATCAGACAATATGGAATACTCTCTCTGAAACTACTTCTGTAAACACGCTTTTCTGTTGCTGAAATTGAATCAATAATTTATATGCAAGGTAGGGAATTTATATCAATAACAAAAAAGCCATTATTTTAAAAATACTTACAAAACTTACAACTAACTCTTTTAACATTGCATTGTGGAAAGAATATACCACTATTTTGATTATAAGAAAACATTTGGAAATATTTAGGTTTTGAGTATGAAATATTCTGGTATTTCCATATTTTTTGCTTCTAAAAATACTAACTCCTCCAAATATTAATATCCTTAAGTTGTGGCATTTGCCACCCATTTCTGAAGGAATGCTTTAATCCTCTCTACTCAAGGGGAAAAAAAGCAATTTAACATTGATAATGTTCCTGCTCAGAGCTCCATCTGGTTGCTGCTGATAAGGGCATCTGTGTGACAAGGGAATTTTCCACTCTTCAGGCGATTTGCATTGCTCACTGAACTTCTAAAAACCTACCAGCAAAGAAGCAGGGACAAGGATTTCATATTAGTGGACAGAAAGCGAGCGGAGACCAGCATGTGTTCCTTCATCAATGGAATATAAATGAGATCAATATATTTTGTTTTCACAAATCTTCTGTTGCCTAAATCTGTAGAAAAAAATTAGTGGCTATATTCTCTTATAAAAACTGAGATTGCCTAGATTGTATTTAAAAGAGCTAGCCAGAAATACTAACAATTTCTAATGAACAAATGTCAGATCCAGAATTTTTACATTTTATTTCTCTATGAGATGCAAACAGTCTTATTAAAACATAAAGGTAAGAACATTTTCAGTTTTTCATTCTGTCATAAATAGTAAGATACTTTAAGGTAATATATCAACTGTGAATTAAATCTAAAGTATTCTGGGGAAAAGGCTACTGACTTTATTTCAATGTTTCAGATAATGGTGGAAAGATCACTGGCACAGCTTTTCTTATAACATGAAATACTTGCCCAAAGTTCTCACTTACTGTTAGGTGCCCTGATAATCTTTGATAACATCAGGGACCACATCCCATTATAAATTTCAATCCTATCTCAATCATGCCACATGTGATCCCTTTAAAATAATTTTGGGGTATACATATGTATACACACACACACACATATACACACACACACACATACACACACATATATGTGTGTATATTTTTATTATAACTATATTTATACATGTGTATATATGAAACATAAATATGCATGTTCTGTATATAGTCAGATCAAGGGAGAAAAAAATATTATATGTCCAATCAATGTCTGACCTTCCCTAACTGCTTGGAAATTCATAATACTAAATTTTCTCTCCCTACCCTTCTTTCTGAATATATGATTTTCTGAGCATGGAGAAGTAAACTCTTGCATTCTATATTATTTAACATACATGTACTCACATTGACTTGGGGGAAAAAAAGGAAAAAACAGAGAGAATCTCTTCAGCTTGAGAAAGAACTGAGGACTGCTTTTCATAGTTAAATAAATCCCCCTTTCCTCTTATCCCAAACCCTGACAGAAAAAATGGACAATTATAACAGCTTTCTTTCATATGTTATTTGCCTGTACTCAAAATACTTTCTACATAATGAAATTACTCTAATCTTTATCCTTATTTCTCCTTTTCCTCAGATTTTATATATGTGCCAGGTTTTCACAACTATGAAGAAGGCATCATTTGATCTATCATCCCCACTGGGCATTCTCTCCTTTCCATTAAGGATAATATAGTGGTTATATTCAAAGCCTCCATTTACTGAGCAGTGCCCTACCAAATTGTGATTATTCATTACTCCATAAGAATAAGCATGCTCATTTCTAAACTACATAGAGAACTGAATCAAATTTTTAAGAATACAAGTCATTCTTCAACTGATAAATGGTCAAAGGACATGAACAGGCAGTTTTCAGAGGAAGAAATCAGAGTTATCTATAGTAATATGAAAAAATGCTCTAAATCACTACTGATCAGAAAAATGCAAATCAAAACAACACTGAGGCACCACATCACACCTATCAGATTGGCTAACATGACAAAACAGGAGAATGATAAATGTTGGAGAAGATGTGGGAAAATTGGGACATTAATGCATTGTTGATGGAGCTGTGAACTGATCCAACCATTCTGCAGAGCAATTTGGAACTATGTTCAAAGGGCTATAAAACTGTGTGTACCCTTTGACCCAGCAATGCCACTCCTAGGTCTGTATCCCAAAGAGATCATAAAATTGGGAAAAGGACTCACATGTGCAAAAATGTTTATAGTAGCTCTTTTTGTGGTGGCTAAGAATCAGAAATTGAGGGAATGCTCATCAACTGGGGAAAGGCTGAACAAGTTGTAGCACATGAATGTAATGGAATACTACTGTTCCACAAGAAATGATGAGCAGGCAGACCTCAGAAAAACCTGGAAAGACTTACATGAACTGATGCAAAGTGAAGTGAGTAGAACCAGGAGAACACTGTACATAGTAACAGCAACACTGTACGACGACTAACTTTGATACCCTTAGTTCTTCTCAGCAATGCTAGGACCTAAGACAACTCCAAAAGAATCATGATGGAAAATGCTATCCACATCCAGAGAAAGAACTATGGAGTCTGAATGCAGATCAATGCATACAATCTGCGTTCTCGTTCTCTCTCTCTCTCTCTCTCTCTCTCTCTCTCTCTCTCTCTCTCTCTCTCTCTCTCTCTCTCTCTCTCTCTCTCCTCTCTCTCTCTCTCTCTCTCTCTCTCTCTCTCTCATTCTCTCTCTCTCTCTCTCTCTCTCTCTCTCTCTCTCTCTCTCTCTCTCTTTCTCCCTCCCTCTCTTTCTCCCCCCCCCCTCTCTCGGAGATTTCTTCTTTCTCATGGTTTCTCCCATGGGTTCTAATTCTTCATTACAACAGGACTAATGTGAAAATGTGTTTAATATGAATATATATGTATGGCCTATATCAGACTGCACACCATCTGAAGGGGAGAGTAGACAGAGGGGGAGAAAATTTAGAACTCAAAATCTTAAGTGAATGTTAAAAACTAAAAATAAGTAAATAAATTTAAAAAAATGAATAAGCATTAACTCTTCTTGTTTCTGTGTCTTCCCTCATGTTGTTTCCTACATTTGTCTTCTCTTATCCTCCTATCCAAAATTTACTGAATTGCAAGATCCAGTTCACACTTTACCTCCTCCATTTATCCTCGAGCACTCCAACTTTTGGAAACTTCCTCTAAGCTTAGCGATCTAATAGTTTGTGGCCCAATTCAGAACTTAATGGTACAATTCAGAACTTAATTCTTTGTTTTGTATATTTGCTGTTATTACATGTGCACTAGTTGTCTACACAACAAGAAAGATTCTTGATGACAAGCATTATATCTTAGCTGTCTTCTGTACCTTTCCCAGAAGCATTAGCAAAATGTTGCATAGAACAAAAACTCAGCGGATTCTTTTTGACTAACTAAATGACACTTTCTTGTCTTGGTTACAGAGCAACTGAAACTAGATTCTCCTGGTCTTCTTCATTCATCTATCCAGTCTATTTGTTCCTTCCTTCCTTTTTTTTTTGGGGGGGGGTTGTTGTTGTACTTAGCTAAATGCATCAACTAGTCTCCTAAGGCTCAATTTAAGGCTTTCTAATTTTCATTCTACTGGTGTTCCTTTATTTAAATAAATCAGATGTTTGTTAAAATCTGGATTTATACAAAAAAAGAGTAATTATTTGCTTCACAAAAATTATTTGCTTTTCAAAAAAGATTCATGCTAAGGAATATATAGCATCCACTCATCATACATTTATCCTGAGTGAAATGACAAATTTTACATTTACAAGTAACTTTTCAGCAACACACAAAGTGAATAAGGCAAGATGTACCAATATGTTTTCTATCTTGAAAGGATTATCTACTATATGATTTAAATTATTGTTTATATATTGTGACCCTGCAATCTATATCTCCACTCCTGTTTGCTTATCTTTGCTACAGTCTTGCATTCCAACACTTCTCTACTACATCTCTGTCACAAGAGGACATAATGCATTAGAGCTCTGGCTTGGAGCCAAGAAGACGAGAGTACTCATCCTACCTCTGACACATGCTGGCCGTGCTACCTTAGGGAAGTCACTGGACCTCTTAGTGCTTGTAGAAGCTTCTGAAGACTATAAATTGCAGAGAAGATGATGGCCTGCACCGACAGAGAATTTTCTCACCTGGGAGTTCCCTATATCAAATCACAAGACAAGTCTTCATCTCTATTTATCAACAGCTCCTAGTCACGTCCAACCTAGAATGCTTGGGGCTAGAATGTCTCAAAATAATCCCTGAAATCTCTATCATTCCTTATTTTTATATAAACACTATCATACCATTTGGTATTTGGGGAAAATATTCCTTTGTCCAAGCAAAGAGTGTGTCCTACCATACACAAATATTTATTTGGAAATACAATAAAACTTGAATAGAAGCATTGTTCCATTGAAATGCAAATAAATATATCCTTCAAATAACTTCTTTACAACCCTTCTAAAGCTAAAATCAGAAAATTCTTCTAAGATTTCTCTAAGCAACTAAAGTGAAAATAGATGTATGCTATGCTAAATTCTATTATTAGGGGGTTTTTTCCTTCTTTAAAGAGCTAACAAATCATTATGGGAAGTAATTTCAGGGGCTGGAGTCAACCATTACAAATATTGTGCTTCCTTCTCCAAAGAATTCAATTTCAGTAATAGACAGTAAGCAATTATAATAATGTACCCCTCTGGGAGAAATATTCCTTGAGTAGCCAGAATTAAAGAGACACTTAAATCACTATAGACTTTTAACAGAAATGAACATCCAATGTTTACAGAACATAATTCAGGGAATGGTTAAGGTTTTTAAAGTATTTCAATTAACATATTTATTATTAAAATAATTTTAATACTCAATTCAATCATGAACTCCTATCTGACCCTTCTATCTCAATCTCATTTGCCCGATCAACATCCACATCCCAACTCCTTTTGAGTATATCCCACAACTTTTTCCTGGGCCTCTTCTCTTCACTACTTTCACTCTCAGTGACTTTGTCAGATTCCAGGGATTTAATTATTATCTATATGCAGACAACTCCCAAATCTATATAGCCAGCTCTAGCCTCTCATGCTCTAGTTCTATGTCACCAAATGCCTATCAGACATCTTGAACTGGATATCACAAGCATCTCATATTTACCACATTCAAAAAAGAAATCATTATCTTTCCCTCCAAACTAGCACTTTTTCTAAAATTGCCTAGGTCTGCTAAAGGCCCTGCCATTCTTCTAGCCACTTAGCTTAAGACCAGAGTCATCTTCACCTACTCACTCTTCCTCATCCCACTTTTTCCTCCTTCCAATCTGCTGTCATGTCTTGCCAATGCTACCTCCACAAAAACACCTACTTTGCCTACTGAGACAGCCAACACTGTCATCGAGGTTTTCTTAGGGCCCGGACTGTTAAGAATTGGTCACTTTGTCTCAAGTCTTTGGCCCACTCTCATCCACCCTCCACATACTTGCCAAAGAGATATTCCTAAAGCACAAGTTGGACCATGTCACTTCATTGCTCAATAAACTCCACTGGGTCCTTAGTGCATCTAGGATCAAGCACTAACCCCTTTGTTAATCAGTTTAAATCCTTCCCAACCTGGCCTCAGTTTACCTGTGGAGCATATTATACATTCCTTCTATTCCTGTATTCGTTTCAGCCAGATTAGCCTTCTTGCTATTCCTTAGACACGGTGCTCTATCTCAGGTCTCTCTGTATCTTTTCATGGGGACTAGTCTCCATGCACAGAATGAATTTCCCCCTCTCTTCTACCTCTTTATGAAATCCCTAGTTCCCTTCTACTTGATGTCCTTCCTGATCTGCCTGGTTAATAGTGACTTCCCCATCAAATTACCTTATACCTATATACATATGTTCACACACACACACACAGAGCATCTCTCTGAATAATAATAACAAGCATGAATAAAGGACTTTAAGGTTTACAAAGCAATAAAATGTAAACTCACTGAGGACAGGAATTGTTTCATTTTTGTCTCTTTATCAACCCCTAGCACAGTACCTGTTATTCAGCTGGAGCTTAATAAATGTTTGTTGGCTGACTGAGTGACTGATTGAGCCTGAGCAGGAAAACTAATTAGGCAGCCATTGAAATAGTCCAAGCAAGAAGTGAGTAATTCTAAAACAGTGACAAAAGGAAGTAGAAAGCTAATGGATAGGAGACATGTTGAGAAGGAACAATGAACAAGGCCTCACAAGTGACTAGATATGGGGATTGAAGGAGACTGAAGAGTCAGGGGCTGAGGTACCTTCAATAGAAACAGTGAAGTTAGTAAAAAGGGTAGGTTTTAGGGAAAAGATAGTAAGCTTCATTAAGGACAAGTTGAGTTTGAGATTCTGATGGCATCCGTCTAGAAGTAAGTGCTATGAGACTAAGATCATAGCATAAGAGACTTAGATCTGAAAGAGTCCTTGGAAGCCATATAGCACAAAGTAATGATTTAGCAAATAAGGAAACCTCAACCCAGAGTTGTCAAGTGACTTGTTTAAGGTTACGTGATTAGTGACCAACAGCGCTTGAACCCCAGTCCTCTTACTCTAAATGCAATCATCTTTCCACTGGATGCTAACTAAACCTTAAGAGAATAAAAATTTACATCATTATAAGCAGGTACTATGTAACTAAACTATGCTAGGTGAAGTTTACAAAACAGAACTGTGAAGACCTGGATCCTAACTTAAGAAATTTACATTTCAAACAGACAACATTCTGTTTGCTATAAGTGATATTTTTATTAAGTTTCAGGTTTTTTTAACTGCTTCAAGTGAATTTTAAGGTAAGCAAACACTCAATGTGAGTTACTTTGTAGAGGCCTATCTCAAGAAAACAAAGGAGTTATAAGAGATATACTTCTCACTCTGTGAATCATGACTGTGTCTTCAGCTTCTGCCATCAACTGAGGATTCGGTCCTTCCTCAAAAGCATCTGCAGCTTTATTAAACAAATTTTTTCACCCTCTCTCAGATGATCCCATTTCCTACTCTGCTCAGAAAATTTAAATCACCTAGCATGAGCTCCTTATCTCCCCTCTTAATCTCTGAATGTCATCAGATTCTCTCCGACTTCCTCCCATTCTCAGAGCTGGCCCTCCTTGTGGAGACTCATCCTTCCACTCGTGTCCTTGATTCCATTTCCCCTCCTGTCTACTCCAAGACTATACTATGTGGATCATCATCTTTTTCTCTCTTTCATTTCCAATCTCTCCCTCTACACTGTTCCTCATTTGTGAACACATCTGTTCAGGATTCTGGAATCAAAAAGAGAAGAACATTCCTCTGAAATCACTGTCTCCAAGGTAACCAAGGATATCCTAACTACCAATTCCAAAGACCTTTTCTGAATCCTCATCAGCCATGTATGATCCTTACTAAAACACCTGATCTGCCAATCACCTCCTTCTTTGATAGTCTCTTCTATATCTGCTTCTGCAGTACTGAAGCACTATCTCAGTTTTGTTCCTGACTCTCTGAACACCTGCTTTCTCTGTCTCCTCAACAATTCCTTTTCTTCCTCTTGCTTGGTAAAGCTGGTCACCTTCCAAGCCTCTGTCAATGCCCTATACTCTTCTCTCTCCATGTCTCACTCCCTTAGCAATTTCATTCAAGCCCATAGCTTCAGCTAATACCTCCCCATGTGAATGGCTCCCAAATCTATCTTACCCAAATCTCTGTTGACCTCCAGTCTTAAATTTCCACATACTTGACATAAAACTCCATCTGTACATCCTACCAATAACTCAAACTCAATGTTAAAAACTGCAGTTGTATTTTGCTCACAATGCCTATACAGTCTCCTAATTTACCTAGTGCTATTGACACTGTCATTGTCATCACAGTCCCTCAGGCTAAAAACAATGGTGTCATCATCAATTTTCCCTCTCCTGTATCCCCCACATCCAATCAAGTACTATATTCCATGATTTCCACTTCCAAAATATCTCTCTCTTATCTGTCCCTTTCTTTTCCCATGGTGACTACTATGGTTGATTCTTATTACGTCTTGTCTGGACTATTACAATATTATCCTACTTGGCCTCCTTCCTCTAGCCACTTCCCTTTTCATGCCTTCTTTCATACAAGTGCCAAAATAATCTTCACAGTACCGTCCTGCTCAAAAAACAATGGCTCCTATAAATATACTGCTTACTCTGCCTCCTCCAAAATGAGGTTCCAATCTTCCTTTTCATTCTTATTATATTAACTTACCTTCACTCAATCTATTTTCCAGTAAAACTAGACTACCTATTCTACAATCTCATTAAGATTTCTCCATGCATTTGCATTTACTGTCTTCCATGTCTGAAATAGCCTCCCTCTACATCTCTGCCTAATAAAAATCCTTTGTTTTCTTCAAGACCCAGCTGCAAAATGCTATCTACTCTGCAAAGTGTACCTTGACTCCTCAACTAGAAGTGATTGTTCTCTCCCCAAATGTCTCATGTCTGTTTAACCTCTCCTGTGTATTTGTCTCATTCTAACTTGCTAACTGTCATAATTTGTCTCATTCTAACTGTCTAAATCTCATAACCCTAATATAACGTAAGAACCCTGAAAAATGACTATGCTGCTTTTTGTCTTTTTGGAGGTCACTCATTTTTTTCAATTCAGACACTTATTAATCACTAACGTGCAATGCACTGTGCTGGGTACTGTGGACACAAAAACAAAAAACAAAAACAAAACCCTAAACAGTCTCAGCCCTCAAGAAGCTTACATTGCACAGGAATACAAAGAGAAGAAAAGCCTTGCAATTTTCATCTTTGTATTCCCAACCTTTAGCACAGTGCCTTAATGTAGTGGATATTTAATAAATGTTAGTTGAATTGAATTGGTTTAATCTGCCTCTTTTTAACCATAAAATGGCAAGACAAAAGTTTTATACGTTTTCTACAAAATTACTATTGTACTATACAACCAACCCCTCACCCTCTACTATCCTCTTGAAAAATCATGGTCAGTATTCTACTCACAATTATGTTCCCTTTTTGGTTCAGTGTTATTAAGAGATTTCTGTAAAGAGGGGAAAATGAACCTCAAAATTTAAGGCAACACAAATATTCCTCAATGTATTATTTAGAGTAAAAGGGGGTTAAAGTTTATGTACAATACCTTCCCATTTAGTAAGAATCCAAACCCTTAGAAATCTTAAATAATCAGAATTTTCTATACTTTAAAAAGAGATAAGAACCAGGAAGAGGAACTGATCTTATGCTTATTTTAAAAAGAGCATGAACACATTCCAGATTATTTCTTATGATCCATAAATAATCTGTCCAATTTCCTAGAATAACTACAGACCTACAATACTAAAATACTGATCATAACATCATTAAGTGACATTTATATACCAGTTTAAAATTTACAAAGTAGTTTATAAGCATTATCTCAGTTAAGACTAGTGATAAGACTAAAGAGCTCTCAGATACTACAAAATCTTTGAAAATTAATTATCTATGGATGCTCTCCATGGACAACCTCAGGTAACCAGAATAATAAATGACCTAGAATATCACATTTCTTACTACTCTGGAAGTTTCACATATGCAAATGATGTCATCTTTCTACATAAACTATGTACTTACCACTTAAGTTTCAAATCACAATTAAAATCACATATCTTATTTTCATTTTCCCTTCAATATATTATTCATGGATCTGAAAAACAAGCTAAATACTACCATCTTTCATTGACAGTATGCTAAGCAGAATATTTCCCATTTTAAAATTTATTTTGGTTCTGTGACCCATCCTTATCATTTTTAATATCACGCTCTGTGCTTATCCTTGGGCAAGTCATTTAATCTCTCTGAGCCTCAGTTTCATCATCTGTAAAACAGGATTAATTGACTGAAGGACCTAGCTGTTATTCTATTTATTACTGAAACTAAATCAGAAACATCTTCAGTTTGGTTTGGAGAAAAGAACCCCTTTTCTTAGAGAGGGGTAACCTATAGAATATTTTGTGTTACATTAACGGAAAAGTCAACTTCACTGAAGTTTATTACTAATGTGGAAACAATACCTGTTTGTACTGTGTGTCCTGTAGTACAATTACATTTTGTTATGAACAACTTATTGATAGGCACTGTTTTGGAATTAATTACTTAAGTATCCTCCCAAGTCTTTTATTATAATTGGAGTAAAGTTAGCCTTTATAAGCAAATTCATTTCTATAACTATTGTACTCAAGGGTAGAAAACTTCTACCTACAAGAATGCTGTTACTTATACTTTCATGTTCCTATAGCATCTAATCCTTCTAAAGGAACTGGAATCAGAGTGGAAACTTTTGAGAAAGTAACAAGATCAGATAATCCTGTGTGTCAAATGTAAATGATTCTAATGGGGCTCTTAGTTTCTTCCTTTGTTCTCCCCCATTCTGATATTTCTTTTAATTCTCCTATCTGGGCCTCGCATATTGAACTTGCTTGTAAGATTTGTCTTCCAGACTATAAGCCATTCATCTATAGTTGGTAGTAAGCAGTGGATACCAGTCCACATCCACTCACCATCCCCTGGATGTAGCCTATGCTCAGTTCTAGTCCACCTCCTCCCTGGGACTCAGAGAGGCAGGGTAGCTCTACTCCCCTTGCCAGCAGGAAGCAGTTTCAGAAGCCAAGACTTTCTCCCCTTACCCCAAAAGATTCTGGGTCCCATTTGTTTGAGGGGGTGGCGGGACCTGGACCCCAAAAAGGCCTAAGACCATATCTAAGCAATGCAGAATCCCCCCACCGCCCTCCATAAGAAAATTCTCTCCTTGTTACAGGCAAAGACAGAGTTGATACTGTAATTGCTCTGACAAAAGCTATCTCTATCTCAGGGGTTCCTGCCCCAAGGACTCCTTCCCAGGCTATCTTGTCCCCTCAACAAAGTTATCTCTGTTGACTCCCTGAGTTTTCCCATATATTCCAGCAGTCCAGAACGTGGATATGCTGACCACTTCCTAATCTCACCCACCCCCCTACCCATCACCACCTAATTAGCATACTTGGCATTCTTTCCCTGCCCCTTTTCTATATAAGCTTTAGATTCACACCCATTAAGTTGCAAGTTCCCCAAAGGAATTTTGTCTGCTATTACTGGTGTTAACAATAAACTTTTTGCCACCTGACTGAAAGAAGGCTTGAATGTGTGAATTCATTCCAGGCAACTCTGCTTTGGCATTCTTGGTATCCCAGAACCCCTAACCTCTTCAGTACTACCAACCTCAAACAGCTGTGAAGGCCAAGTGGGATAATTTATGTAAAGTACTTTAAAAAATCATCAAATACTAGTATTATATTATTTGATTCAGTTACCAGTTTGTGTTTACGTTTGTCACTCCTTCCTGAGGAGTTACAATTTGGCCACTAGCTGGCACTGGTACTACTCTTTCTGAAGTGAGCAGGGTGGCTGCATATGAAGTCACAACTTAAAGTCCTTTCAGAAGAAAGGGTTTATGGAGAGAAATTTAAAGAAATATATCACTATCTTCTTAACAAATTAAAAGCCTTTTATTATAAATATGTAACTCTGAAGTGAATTTTTATTAAAGGCCAACTATAACATACTTTGCTGTAATCAAAAATTTCCCTTCAGAGCAATAGGTAAAAGAAACAAAAGACCTGTCATGTCAGCAGGAACCTTAAACAAACTAAAGAAAAGGATCATAAAAATTCCAAAGGACCCATGATGAAAAAATACTCTCTCCCCTAATGAACTTTTTTCCCCAACTTTTACTGACTTTTTTTCCTATTTTTCTTTTTTTAATTATGTAATATTTTATTTTTCCCTAATCACATGTAAAAAAAATTTTTTTAACATTTTTTTTTTAATTTTGAATTCCAAATTCTTCTCCTCCCTCTTCTTCCTCCTTCATTGAGAAGACAAGCAATTTGATATAGGTTATACATGTGCAGTCATGCAAAACATATTTCCATATTAGTCACACTGTGAAAGAAAAAAATAGAACAAAATGAAAAAATCAGAAAAATAAATAAAAGTATGTTTCAATCTGCATTCAGACTCCAAGAACTGATGAATTCTGAGCATGCTTTTTTCGCTTCCTTTATTTTTCTTGCTTTTTTTCTTTGTTTGTTTTTTCAACATGGCTAATATGTTTTACATGATTTCATTATGTATGATTGATCTCATATTGCTCACCTTTTAATGGGTGGGGAAAGGATGAGAGAGGGAGAAAACTTGGAATTCAAAAACCTTTTCAATGAATGTTACAAATTAAAATTTTTTTTAATTTTTTTAAAGAATTGAGTCATAAAACTAGAGAAACTGACAATAATTAACTGCTACAGAAAAGGCTAGCAAAAAATCTCTAGCTGAATGTCAATTTATCTTCTGTTTGCCATTATTTCCCTTGGGACAAACTTCTTCAAAACTTCTAAGTAGATACATTCCTCAATACTTCATGTCTACTACCACATTAGGTTATTTTCATCTAATTTGGGAGATGAAGGGCAACAAAATCTCATCTGCATCCTGCCAGCTACAGCTTGTGGAATACAGGTGGCTTTCTCTTCTCTCATTTGACTCTCTGGTCCAATTAAGCTCTTTTCAACTGTTACCACCACCTTTTCTGTAGATGCTATTTTAAAAAATAAAAACTAAATACTTAAAAATTTCTCTTCTCTGGGCTTCTATAGTTAAATGAGGGCCAAAACAGAACAAGCCCAGCTTTCTTCTCTCTACTTCCTTCATTACACAGGTAAATACAATGTTTTGGGGAACAAACCTGTCTCTTTTTGCATATAGGCCTGACAAACTGAAAATAGTGATTGCTAATGTGTAACAGAAACCTTTTAACCAAAACGAACTTACTTTGAATTATACAATTTGGAACACTCACCAACAATCCCCACCTGCCTCCCATTCTATAATGCTTAATTCAATATTAACTACAAAAAATATTCCCAGATTTTATTTTTTTCTTAAAAACCACCTAAATGAAATAAGATTTGATATCCATAGGCATAGTGGGAAGTTTACAACAAGAACAATGATTTAAACCAAGGCCAAAATAGTATAAAAGATATCCCTCCTGTTAAGACAACCTCTGTGACTAGATAAAATAAAGGTCCATTCAACACCAGTGAGTGACAACTGAGAAAACTCTTAAAAAATTAAATATTGTACTTACCTAGCTACAGAATACATAAAGAGAAAATCATTGTCTGGTGAGCCAGGAGTCTTGCTATAGTCTGTGTATTTCTTTTGAGTAGTACTTTTGATATCCTTCATTACAGATTCCATTTCTTTACTTAAGTTGGTTTCTGACTAACAATAACAACAACAACAAAAAGTTCACTATATTTTACATTTGTCAACAACAAGTATGATACAAATACATTTTTCATTATTAAAAGACATCAAAAAATTAAAATGTAAAAATTTATAACTGTAATACAACTATCAAATAACTACATAAATAAATACACAGAGCATTCTTAAGTGCTTACTATGTGGCAGGCATTGTGCTTAGCAGACTTTAAAATACTTTAATGGCACAAAGAAAAAAAATCATAAAAGGTTTTTCCCCCTCTTATTTCAATTCTGTAGTTTCCATACCTTATGGTATACTTTGGGGGATACTTTAACAGACAAAATTTAATCTCTATGCAAATGAAGGGTCTAGTTTACCATTTAATGTTTTTCTTTTAAGGAATCTTGCCTCATATTTTGGAGAAAAAACTGAGGTAATCATTCCCTGTGAGCTCCCTCTTCTCTCCCCTCATATAACTCAGATGCCTTCTGCCACTACCTCTTCCCTTATCCCTATCACACAAAGAGGTGGTCTTACTCCTTACTAAGGCCCAACCCTCCATCTACAAAAGCAACCCATTCTATCCCATCTTCTCCAACAGACTGCCCCTTTGCCATCCCCACTCTCTCACTTATCTTCAATCTCTCCCTGTCTACTGGCTCCTTCCCCACTGCCCACAAACATACCCTGTTCTCTCCCATTTTATCCCTGCTAACTATTGTCCTATATCTCTTCTATCCTTTATAGCCAAACTCCTCGGAAAGGTTATCTACAATAGATACCTCCACTTTTACTCTCTCACTCTCTTCTTAATCCCCTATAATCCAGCATCCTATCTCATCATTCCACCAAACTGTTCTCCTCCTCCAAAGTAAACAATGATCTCAACTGCCAAAATCCAATGGCCTTTTCTCAGTCTTCATTCATTTTGACCTCTCTGCAGCCTTTGATACTACTGATGACATTCTTCTTGATATTCTCATGTCTCTAGGCTTTTAGGATACTACTCTCCCCTGGTTCTCCTACCTACAGACTACTCTTTCTCAGTCTCCATTACTGGATCCTCCTCCAGATTATGCCCTCTAACCATAGATGTCCACAAGGTTCTGCCCTGGGTCCTCTTCTCTTTTCCCTCTATACTACTTCATTGGATCTCATTAGCTTCCATGAATTTAATTACTATCTCTATACTGATATTCAGATCTACCTATCCTGCTCTAACCTCTTTGCCGACCTTCAGCTTCACATCTCCAACTACCTTTCAGACATCTCAAACTAAATCTCCAACAGACATCTTAAACTCAATGTGTTCAAAACTGAACTCATTATCTTTCCCCCTAAACCCTCCCAACTTCTCCCTACTTCTCTCTACGGCAACACCATCCTCCCATTTCCTTAGGCTCATAACCTACGTGTCATCCTTGACTCTTCAATATTTCTCAAATTCCGTATCCAATCTGTTGATTTCACCTTTGCAACATCTCTCAAATACACCCCCTTCTCTCCTCTGATACTGCCATAACCCTAGTATAGGCCCTCTTCAACTCATGCCTGGGTATTGCAGTAGCCTGCTGGTAGATCTGCCCATCTCAAGCCACTCCCAACCCCAATCCATCCTCCATTCAAGCCACCAAAGTGATTTTCCTAAAGTGCAAGTCCAGTCATGTCTCCCTCCTCGCACCCCCCACTCAATAAACTCCAATAGCCCCCTACTGCCTCTAGGATCAAGTGGCTCTGTTTGGCCCTTCATAACCAATCCTCCTACCCCCTTTCCAGTTTTCTTATCCTTACTCCTTGTCACATATTCTTCAGTCCAGTGACATTGGCAGCCCTGTTGTACTATGAACAAGACATTCTATCTTTTGACTCTAGACATTTTCTCTGACTGTCCTCTATGTCTGGAATACTCCCTCTCTTCATCTTCATCTATGGGCTTCCTTCAAGTCTCAATTAAAATACCACTTTCTTCAGGAAGACTTTCCCAACCCCTCTTAATTCTAGTTCCTTCCCTCTTTTAATTATTTCCTATATAGAGACTGTTGTCTCCCCCATTAAACTGTAAGCTCCTTGAGGGCATGGACTGTCTTTTGCCTCTTTTTTAATTTTTAATCACTAGTGCTTAGTACAATGCCTGGTACATAGTAGGCATTTAATAAAAATTTATTGGCTGACTGACTTTTAAAGTAATAAAGGATGCCTCACTTTGAGAAAATCTAATACATGCAAATTTGAATACACTGCAAGATAATTTCACCTTACAAAAGAAATTATTTTCAAATGACAGTGGAAGATGTTACACAATTCCTTCAAATACCTAGCGCTCCCCTAGTGATTACTCAATTTATAAAAATTCAAAACATTTAACTTTCCATGAACATATTTATTTAATGAGATCAGGCATAACTACATGTTGGAGGCTTATGGGTCTAGACCCCAAAATTATTTTAAAGGGAAAACTGTATTTTAAGGAAAAACTTCTGTTATTTACACTGGTAAATAAACACCACAGATAGAAATCTTAAGAGAAAACAACAGTATGCAAGATGAAACACCTATACTATAGCAGTTGGTGTTACGTGGAAGATCCAGGCTGTTGGGATGCTTAATATTAATACATAATCTTTTTCATTTATATACTTTTATAAATATCTGCATATTAACAAATATACATATATAGTTCTGTATAAAACATGTTATTAATAGGTATATTTGTAAACTAAATTGTGCTTTTCATCACAAAGAAATAACATATGAGATGTCTATAATACAATTCTATGAAAAGCGCCTAAGTACATAAAAACATATGGGTTTTCACAATATGGAAAATACAATATTAAAACTATAACAATTCAGACAGAAGATAATTACAGCCTTTGGTAATAACATGTTCTACTATTCTTATTTTTGTTTTTGCTCAATAAAATAACAGAAGTCAGAACCTTTAAGGCAATTTCCATTAAATTCATAAAAAATATAAATGAGTCACAGAGAGACTGAATAGAAAGGAAGGCTGAAATGCAGAAGCAAATTAACAACGATCTTTCTGCCTTACACTGATGCTTACTGGGAAAATTCCCAGCTGTTCTTGAAGCTCTTCAACCTCTTTTATGAGCTCTTCCATGGTCTTGTTACTATGACACTGCCAAAGGCTATTTTCCACATTGTTTCCAGGATAACAGGGAAGAACACTGTTAGCAAACTGACGACAGAGTGGGCATGTGAATTCTCCTTTCTCCACTGAGAAACCCTGAAGAACCTGGTCATTCTAAAAAGACAGAATAAATATTAAAATTGTGCTAACAAATATATATACATATTTATAGAAAGACAAAGCTATGATAATACATTTTTGAAGGGAATTCTTTTTTTCAGAGGGAATTAACTCCAAAAATAAAGGAAATACAAATTTGGTAATCTTAAAAAAACAGTAATAGCCAGTCTCAAGTACTTTCACGAACAAAAATGTCACCTTTCAAAAAATTTCTCAAATCATAGCAGTCACACAAGTATGACCTTCACCAATGAAACAGTTTAAAACAGTATTCTGAGTTCAGTCTCAAGCACTCTAATTAGAATGTTATCAAATACAGTGTACTCTCCTCTGAGAGAGAAAGGGGGAGGAACATACATGATGTGGAGGGTAATACTAGCCAGGAGGTCAGAGAAATCACCACCCAAGTAATAAGAGGCCTATCATCTTAGTCATCATTTTCCAGAAAGGTCTTTGAGTGCCTCAATTACAGGAAGATAGCTAGACCTGTTTCACCTGCAATGAAGGGTTCCATAAGGGTGCAAGAGCAGTGGACCTATTTGTTCATGACTTTGGTTACTTATATGGCACTGGAAGTCAACCTGTTCCACCTCTATATTTCTCAAGTATTCATTTACCATGGGGACTATAATGTACATGGTGAATAAAGAAAAAAATCCATAACTAAGGGTAGAAGACATAAACAGTATGCTCTGGGTAGACAAATGAACCATTCTTATCATTATGATAACATTTCCAGAATAGGCTGTAGGTATTACAGTCATGATAACAGAAAGTAAAGCACAGAAGACACCATCCAGGGTTTGATTCATGTGTTCTTTTATCCATCAGACTGAGAGTGATATGCTATGCACAAGGAAATCTTTACTTAGTAATAGTATAGGAAATGAACATGTCCAGGAGTCCTATGAGTATACTGTCCAGGAAAATAAGGTAAATTCTGTACTTCAGAGGCAATATGAGAGAGAAGACCAAGGAGATAAAAAACCTTCAGGAATAGACAAGTAGTCTCAGCAGTGGTGAGAGGTCCAGAAAAGAAAAAGAAGTAAGCCACCTTGCCTATCACCAAAATGTCACGATATACCTAACACAGGGGCAGATCCTTGACAAAATCATTCATTTGTATTCCTAGCATCTATTATATTCTAATGCATAAAAGGTGCTTAATAAATGTTTTTGATTAATTACTGCCACCCAAGGATAGATGAGAGTTAAAAAGCATTGCAACAAGCCTAATGGTCATTCCACAAGATTCTTGGCCAAAGTATATGTTTCACAAGACTGCTTATGCTAACAGATGTCATAGTTGCATCCAGAAAGAGTCACAGGGCAGTGTAAAGTCTTCAACAGACCCCAGCGGCCCACCACTGCACCATGGTTGCAAAGGTGGAACATCACCTATCAGGCCTCTCCAGGAGGCACATAGTGATATGAGTATATTCAAAGAAGCCCAGAGATTTAGTTTCCTGTTCGTATAGTTGTTGTGTCTTCCCGAAGGGTAAGACATTTCCCACTAGCAATACTGGTTTTGGACTTCTTTGGACCTCTTTGTCATGCCTTCTTTCCCCAGGAAACTCGTCATTGGGAAATCTCATTATTTCACAATACTGAATCAGTACCTTATGCCCTCAATCTGTCTGGTACTCACACCTAATCAGTAGCTTCTGCTTCTCTTGCTGGACCCTCGGACTGGAAGGCAGAGCTTTGGACTCCAGCACCTCCAAATAAGAAAAGAGCTCAGCATAGTCTTCTCCCCATTTCCCACCAGCTACACTACCTTTGGATTTCTTTAGATGTCTTCATCTTGCCCCTAGGCCAGGTACCTACCCCCTCTCCCTTTTCAGCTTCCTTTTTATGTGTTGCCTCTACTTACCTGACTGTAAGCTCCTTGAGGACAGAGCCTTTTATTTGTATCCCCATGCTTAGCACAGTGCCTGGCACATTAGATACATTGTTTTCTATAATGAGAAGTTTCCAGAGATAAAAAAATATCAAGATAAAGGCTAAGGTAAAACATTTCTTCAGGTCATTTAATGTAACTTCCTGCTCTAGCATTCACTACAAAGTCATGAGGAGCTATAGCAGATAAGTAAGAGGATCCAGTTAAGAGAACACAGAGATCCTACAATGGTAGTAGTCCTCATAAAGCCAAGGAATACAATTTCTAAGCTGAAACTGAATCCCTCATGGCTACACAGATTCCACTTTACCTGGATGTCTACAGATAGATTCCTTGCCAACATATATGTCTCCAAATCTCTGTCTCTTCTTTATCAAACTGGCATTTCCTGAGATTTGTTACATACCTGATGCCACCCTATGAACTGGTTACTATAGATATTAACTGTATTTTGCAGTTAAGGAAATCGAGGCTTAGAGAGGTTAAGTGACGTTCCCATGGTCACACAGCTAGTCAAGAGACAGAATCTGAACTTAGAATGTTGGCATTTGAACCCAGTATACCCTCATACCTACAATCTGAAGACAGTTCTTTCAATCAACCAATATGACCATATATGTCATTTAGTGAACCCTGATCCCTTGACTACTATATTGTTATTATCCAGATTTTACCATCACTCCAGATACATAATGTATACAGTAAAATAATTTATTCATACAGGTCACCTGAAAATAAGCATTTTAGTATGGAGGGGGAAGGGGGGGAGAGGGAGAGGAGAGAGAGAGAGAGAGAGAGAGAGAGAGAGAGAGAGAGAGAGAGAGAGAGAGAGAAAATGAATTACAAAAGGCTGATCCGCTGCTACCCTGCAAGCAAACTTCAGAGGACTCGAAGTGGTCACATCAACTGCAGCAGACCTCTGAGGAAAATGCTACATTCTGAAATATTTGCAGCTAGCAAAGAGCTAGTTCCAGCAGAGACTAGACACATTTGCTCTGCTTTTCAGCCTACCTGAATCAGCCAGAGTACCCTGAGACAGAGATGGGAGGCGGAATGTGCCTTTCTATTCCTATAGCAGTAGCTTTATAAGTATGAAAAAAGCTAAAAACAGATATAGAATAAGATGTCTTTATCAACATTATCTAAACTGAACTATTATATTTCTCCTCTTTACCATTTCAATTCCTACATCCCTTTTTGGGCTATTAATTCCTATTTTAACTTAATTATCATTTTCATAGAATTGTTATGCTAACCTTTTAAGGCCTATTTCCAAAGACTAGTACCAGTTTGTGCAGTTTTATCTTCGATCAATTTCTGAACAATACAAATTTATATCTTTTGATCCTTCATGCATTGTGTATACATGGTCTTGCATACCTCAAACATTTGCCTAACTAGTCAAAAGACTCCTCTAGACAAAAGAAAAAGGACAGGATAAACTGGACCTTGAACAAAGCATCATGTAAGCACAGACCTAATCTTTGTTTATACTACTGATCTCATTCACTATGCTATTATTAGCAAATAAATGGAATTATTATTAATATTAATAATCAATATTAACAGCTTTGAGTAAGCTATGAGTCTTGGGCTTGGTAACCCAAAGATTCACACAATTTAGTTCACTCACTATGTGCAACCAACATCCAAAGTTCCATAAAAGGAACGCAAAAGTACAAGTCCCTGAAACCTGTTAGCAGTCATTACCAGCCACAATTAACAAAGCAACTGAATCTCTTGGATTCTGATATTTTTACAATCCCAATCAGCAAAGCACGGTCAAAAGCAGTGCTAGACACTGTAAAAAATTACACAATGCAAACCAAAACCAGATTTTTTGTGTGCAGAGGTCATAGGTGTAGCTTTCCAATCACAACTGTATACCTAAATGAAGAGCACCATTAATACTATTATCTTTGTTTAGTTTTATATAGATTATTTATCTATAGTATAAGAATTTAATTCTACATATTTACTATGCAAGGGCTATACTATAACTATACTAGGCCCTAGACACAAAACTAAAAAAATTGCAAAGTCCTTTGGCCACAAGGAGCTCATAATCTAATAGGAAGGATATGATATTTTGCCACTGACCATAATAGCTGATATTTACTTAAGGTTTTCATACATACTTCACTTGATCCTCATAACAACCCTATAAAATAAGTATTAAAGGTCTTATTATTCCCATCTTACAGATAAGGAAACTGGAGCTTAAAGAGATTGACTTGATTACATTATACAACTTAGTAAACAGTAGAGCTAGTACTCAAACCCAGGTCTCTCCTGAATCCAAAAGCAATACTCTTTTCAAACAGACATACAAACAAAATTAGGCATGATACAAGGGAAAATGTAATAGAAGCAGAGGAGAAATACAAAGTGCTCTGGGAAAATCTAAAGAGGCAGCAGAAGGGCATTTGCCAGCTTAAGGAATAAGCTGCGCAGCATCTGAGGTAGGCCTCGAAGAAAGACCCATTTTCTGACTCAGCCTTATGAATAATGATGCCCTTTAACAGACCTTTCTCAATTAAAAGTTATTATAATTTTTATGAGTAACTTAGGTGTGATGTTCCCTCAAAGGATCAAGGACCAAGCCTAAAAAACAGGACGTTGAATAGAATCAATCCCATTCTGTTCAATAAATGTTTGTTAAGCATCTCCTCTTTGCAAGGCTCTGAAAAGGCAAAAATACAACCAGTATATTTGAACCCACCAATTGTCTGAGAGCTGCCACAGCATCATCATGGTTATTAAGCCTAGAGGAAATATCTTGAAACATCCTGGGCCTTAAATGGAAACCAATACCATAAAACTTTTTTGTATTGTTCTAAGGAACTTACCCGTAATGATTCCATATACGATTTATGGCAATCTATGTGCAATGTGTGTCCACAAGTTTGTACATAAACACCTCCTTCCCAGCCAATTGATACAGCCTGGAGACACGAACTCTTAGAAATTAAGCAAAATATAGCAAGTTGTAAAAATTCACATATTTAAAGCAATTTACATATACTCATATAAAACAAAATTATTACATACTTCTTTACTGCTTCAGAATTTATATTTTTATGATATAAAGCAGCATAAAACTTATCTCAAGGTAATCTCTCTTTAAAGTGAAATGTTAACTCCCAAGGTTCTTATTTTTAAATTAGGTTATTAAATTAGATTATTCTGATTATTAAAAAAAAAAGAATATGCATGTCTGACTAAACAATCACACTTCCATTAAACTTAACATCTAAACCATAAGTATACTGCAGTTAGGTATAAAAATAAAATTGTATGGATTTAATTTTTTATCAGGCATATACAATAATGCCCTCATTTACTCAAAAGTCATACAGCAGGCAACCTTGATTTTCAAAAGAAATTGCCAAGAATCAGGAAATAAGCCAAAAAAAAAAAGGTCACTGTACACTCAAAATGTATGTCAATGTTCCTGCATAGAAGTTCTGCCCTTTATTCATATGAGACCCTTTCAAGCCCTCACAAAAAGTCTACTAAATCTTACTTTGGAAACAATTCTAACTATTTACTCATATGATTTCCCAACTAACATATTAAAAGCAATAAATTAGAAATGTGCATAGAGCTTTCAAGGATATTATGACAACAGCAACAAGTGACAGTTCAACATAAAGGAGAGAGACAGAAATGCAGACAAAGGACTGCTTAGAGTTATTTAGTGTGAGGATAAATAGCTCTACATTCCTCAACAGACCCTACGAACATCACTGTATCGAAGCCTAATACAATAATGTTCAGATAATTCTTGAGTCATCAAGGTCAATTTGTATTATAATATTTTGCTTAACAAGGATGCAAATTGTTCAATGTATTTTCAAAAAATTTTAACCAAAATTGGTTACAACTTTTTTTAATTGCTATAAAGGAATGTCTTCAATTATGTGGAAAATTCACTTATGTAGAAAAAACTTCACTCCTGGCTAAGTAAAAGAGGTATAACTATGTCCGTCCCCCCCCCCATTTTGATATAAATCAACAGCTCTATTAGTATTCTAAAAGCATAGTGCCCTTGATTATGGATATACTTAAAGTATATTAGAATCCAGTTTAAAACATTAAACACAGGTTTAGGAAGAACAGAACAAATCTTGTTTCTTACTACACAGCTTTTAAAAAAACCCAAAACTAATGTGCTGTTGTTGGTTAGCCAATAATGTGCTAGAACTTTCTCCTCCAAAAGAGTTTTGACAAGGTAAATTAGAGCCCTAAAATAATTTTTTTAAGATGTCACTCATGTGATAGCTAGGTGGTGCAGTGGATAGAGCACCAGCCCTGAAGTCAGGAGGACCTGAGTTCAAATCCGGTCTCAGACACTTGACACTTACTAATTGCGTGACCCTGGGCAAGTCACTTAACCCCATTGCCTCTCCTCCCCTCCCCCCCAAAAAAGATGTCACTTATTTTTCTGAAAGTTCAGGCTGGAAACAGTAGCAACTGCCGGCAGGATAGTAATTTTAAAGGGAAGTAAAACAGGATGTTTGGTGTGACAATGATGAACAGGAGACCTCTTTTAATTTATCTGATTCCCTCTATAAAATTTTAAGAAAAATTTTCCTGTCCTTTTCAGAAAATAAACAGTACCAAGGAGTTCCAAATGTCTATTCAATAGTGATATTAGCAGCCGGGTCTAGGCCTGGAATAAGGAGGATTGGAGTTCAAATACAGCCTCAGAGATTTACTAGCTATGTGACCCTGGGAAAATTACTGAACCACTCTCTGCCCTCAGTTTCCTCAACAGCAAAATGGGGATTATACTAACACCTACCTCATGGGTTATTGTGAGGATCAAATGAGATAATTTATAAAGTATTTAATACAATACCCGGCACATAGCAAGCACTTAATAAATGCTTGGTCCCTTATGATAGAGCCAAAAAGATAAATTTCTCATATACATGTGTGTGTATGTATGTATATGTGTATATACATATATGCACGTGTATACCATATATACACACACATGTATACATGCCTATATTTTCATACACACCATGTGTATGCCTTCATGTTAGACATATAAAATGCATGAAAGGTAAGATAAAACATAATCCTCTTTTTTTATACTAGAATATTAATGTTTGAAAAGTTTAAGTTCATAATAAAAAAAGAAAAATAAAAAAACTGCATACAATCTTTTTTAAAGGGCATGTGGTATGCCAGTATGTCTCAATGAAATCATAGGATGAAAAATCTGAGAATCACTAAATGGAGAGGGGTGAGCTTAAAACAAGATTCTCCTTAAAAATTAATTTTATATGGAAAAAAACCTGCAATTTAATGAAAGAAACATTTATTAAGTACCTATTACATCCAAAGTGTTCTATGATAATAGAGTATAAGTTACATCATACAAATGAATTCAACCTCAAAAGGCCTTATCTAAATTTTCAACTAAATATCAAAACTTATTTTTCCTTTCAAAGGATGGAAGGGAAGGAGGAAGGGAGGTAAAGGGAGGGAACAAAAGAGAGAGAAGGAGAGAGAAAAGAAAGAGGGAGGGAGGGAGGGGAAAAAATATGCCTGATAGCTGGTGAAAAAATACTGCTGAGTAAAGAGTGACTTTCTTGGCAGATTTAAAGACGTACATCATCATAAATCAAATATGCTCAGCAGGTGAATAGCCTTCTAACGTTTGCAAATCAGAAAAACTACAGAAGGTTGGCTTGTCTTCCTTTTACATTTCAGAACTACTTCAAACTACCAGCAGATTTTGATGTTAAGATAATTTTTAAAAGTTTAACATTAAGTAATATAATGAACAAGCTGCTTTCTTTGGCACTGCATTTTAAAAACAGAACTAATATTATTTCATAAAAGTAGTTAAGAATAAAATGCCAACTTTGTTTATTATCTTTAAAAACCTAAAGTTGAGTACTGTATTGGAGATTCTAATTCAACAGCAGTTGGAATCAGTAAGCAAGGATTCTTGAACTAATGTACAAACTGAAATACCTCCTATTTCTTCACAAAATATGTGACCTTGCTAAATGGTTATAATTTTTTACATGAAAAATGCATGCACGATGTGCTGAACCTGGGTGATGCTTCCAGGCACAGGCTACCCCAGGGCCCAAGGCCACTGCTAGTGTGGCCCATGCTCACCTACCTACACAACCTCTCACCCCCACCTCAACCCCCAGCAGCTGTGGGGAGACAAAGAAGAGGGATGGGTCAAGGGAAAGAAGCTGGCTTCTGAAGTTGGGTAAGCCTGCTCTTTTAAAGTTGTAGTTTTAAATGTTGCTGAGATATTGATTATCTGTTTAAAGTAATTTGGAAACGCATTTAACAAAACTGAAGTCACCTGATTGATAATAGGTTGCAAGTTTCAAACTGGTAAACTTTTTGCATCAGTTATGTCAGGCAACTTTTCATAATTTGGTTATAGCTAAAAAAATTTGGCTACTGTTGGTTATTGTTTTAATGTGTAAACTTGCCAAAAAGCTTGTTTGGGTTATGGCTTGCTGAGAATTTGCAAGTATTAGGAAATAATTTCTAACAATTGGCTTTTTACACCAGGACAAATTTAAAGTTGAGATGTAAATCCAGGAAAAGTTTTTCCTTAACTGTGATTAATGAAACTTGCAGTTTGAGGTAAAAGCTCATGGGACCATAAATGATTTTGTTTTGAGTTGTCTGATGGATCATAATAATCCATCAAAAATCAATAACCCACCATCTGAGAGAAATGCCACTAGCTACTCAGAGAATGTAATACTGGTAGGAAGTCACCACCAGGAAAAGCTGAGAGGACAGTATTAGCCTCAGTCTAAAATGGGATCCTCCTGGCTGCTACCCACCTGGTTGTTCCTGAGTCTGGCTATCAGGTGGATTTGATACCACATGGTTGGAAAACTGAATTATCTGAATTCAAGCAGAGCTAAGGATGTTTTATCCTGAAATATTTGGGCCCTAAATCTTTTATAGCAAACTTCTATAGTCAGAGCAAATAGACAAGCAAAAGATATAAGCATAATGCAAGTATATGAGATCTTGCTGTTTTGACCTGAATGTGTTGTCATTCAATACCCCCAAACAACTGAAATTAAGTCTGAAACATCTTTGGTTTGGATTGGGGAGGAAAATTTCAGTGATAATTGAAGTGAAAGTTAGTCTCTTGGCAAATTCATTTGTATAACTATTGAACCCAAGGGTGGAAAGTTTCTTTTCTTGTCTTTTCTTTTTTTTTTTGCTGGCAATAGGGTTAAGTGACTTGCTCAGGGTCACACAGCTAGTAAGTGTTATGTGTCTGAGGCCGGATTTGAACTCATGTCCTCCTGAGTCCAGGGCCAGTGCTCTATCCATTGTGCCACACCTAGCTGCCCTGGAAAATTTCTACGTGCAAAAAAGTGTTACTTAAACTTTTGAAAAAGTAACAAGATCAGATAATCCTACAAGTCAAATGTGAATGATTTTAATGGGGCTCTTATATTTTTACTTCTCCCTACATCTTGGCCTGCAGTCTTTTCTGTCAGATTTGTGTCTTCCAGATGACAGTCGGTAGCAAACAACAGGTACTAGTCAATGTTCCCCCATCATTCCCTGGATACAACCTGTCCTTGGTTCTCATCAACCTCCTCTTTGGGACCCCATCAAGGCAGGGACAGCTCTACGCCCGTTGCCAGCAGGAAGCAGTTTCAGAAGCCAAGACCTTCACCCCTTACCCCAAAAGAATTTGGGTCTCATTTGTTTGAGGGAGGAATGATGGGGATGGGATCTGAACTCCTAAAAGGAAAAGACCATGTCTTTGGGATCTGGACCCCAAAAGGAAAAGCCCTGGCTAAATCTCTGCGGTTCATCTGAAGCTATTATCCTATCAACTGGCCTTTCATTATAGCCTATACCCAATCTCTCAATTCTCTCTTAACCTTAACCTAGCCTAGCCCTCCACTGTCTTACCTCCCTCTGGCCCCGGGTCACTTAATCTTATCTAGGTTCCATTCTCCCTTGGCCATGCGGTCCATGTCCCTAGAGTTCACCTCAGACTACTTGGCCACTCCTAGATCCTTCCCACAGTCTTTCTGTATGTAAGGTCCATCTGGCCTCCTTAAGGGGCTCAGGTTCTTAAGATCTGGCCCACTTGCATTAGTGATACAAATGCTTAGATTCCTTAAGATCTGGCCAATATGGCAGATTCTTTAAATCTCACCCATAGCCAATTGATGTTCTATTAAACCTTGTGTTTGGCTGGAAAAAAAAATGCATGTAATTGAGCTTTAAGGAAAAAAGCTTTAACAAATTCACATAATAATTTCAGGATTAAGTAACCAGAGTCACTTCTTTGCATTCTGACTAAAAAGTATCTGAGCTACACAAAGCTTAAAACATTTTGCGCTTCATTGATTCAATAAATATTTATTAAGCACTTACTATGTGCACAGCTCTGTAAGGAAGTATAAAAGAAACATGAGACATAGTCTCTGTCCTCTAGTATCTTACATGACAGTTGGAATGTCAAAACATACACAATTGAAACAATTAACAATTCAAGGCAGGATAAAAATGAACTGACAAAAGTGAGTGAGTGACATAGGCATTATGTGCCAAAGGAGTTCAGAAAAGAGAAAGACAGATGATAGATATTGGTGAAATTGGGCAGGTTTTTGTGAAGGAAGTGGTGTCAGGTAGGACACCTTAGGAATGGGCAGTATTTGGAAGAAAGGAAAGGGGCAAAGACATTCAGAGAGAGAATATGTGAAAAGGCTTGAAGATGGGAACAAGCAAGCATGACATGCTTAGGGACAGAGAAGATACTGTCCATGCTGTAGGAGGCTGTGGCAAGTAAGAAAGCCACACATCCTAGCCAACAAACACAAAAGCATTTACTAAACATATGCTATGTACAAGGCAACAGAGATAGACCACATTCACAGACATACACTTTATAGAGTCTATACAAACCCATATTAAATATCACTATAAGGAGTTCTATTGCATATCTATTAAAAAAAACAACTAAAAAGAATTAAAGAGTTCTTAGACTATTCAAACTATATATCTAAAATGTATTTCCCTTTTCTCAAACTATGTATCTAAAAGGTATTTCCCCTTTAATTGCCGTGAAAAATATGAATGGTTATTTTTGTCAAAATTTTATATTACTTTAACATCTGAAATTTTAATTTTAATAGAAACTTCCATAAAATATAGTAATACTGTCTACATTTTAAAAAATAAACTTCTAGATTTCATATCAGCATGCCATTTTGGGTTGCAAATAAGAACCATAAAATCATATGTTAATGGGATTGGGGGGAATATGCACCAACCTGAGAGTCAAGAATTCAATTGTATTGAGTACTTACATCCTTAAAGAAACGCTGTAATGAGGAAAGCCTAACATCATGTACTGCAGCACATGTATCCCAGGGGTATATCTGCTCCTCTTCCGTGGTTGGGAGTTTCTTTGGCTCTGTGCTATTTCGGCACTGCCCCAAGACTTTAAAAAAAAAAGTAGGCAGAAACAAATCACAGTTATTATTACTTAGATGATACGCTCAATTTCCCACCCCACCCCCATCCCCAAATACAGATTAGAAATGGTTTTAAAATAAAAATTATGAAAAAGTGGTGTCTCTAAGATGACACCTAGGGACTATATATACTTATACCTTCAATACTTCAAGGATCTGAGTGATTTTGTCATTACTGATAATCCCTCCACTGCCCCTTTATGTAGGGTTCAATTAGCTGCTATAGCTGAAAAATACATCACCCTGAAACCAACTTCCTAGTGATGAACCGCTCTAAATTTAGCTAGATAGTCCTCACGTGACAGACACAGAATACATTCCTCAGCCCATATGCTCTAAGTATAACCTTTAAGTACAGAGGGTCTCCAAGGTCCTTTGAGGCCACCATGAGGCATCACATTAGGACGTTAGTGTAAGCAAAATACTTCAAAAATATAAATTATTTACTTTTCCTTTTTGTAAATAATGCTAAAACTAGAATTTAATTGATAACATAATTTGTGAGCCAAAGTATTCAGAAATAGTGAGGACACAAGTATATGTTAACATGTATCAGTAGAGTATTTTCTATAACTACTACCAGAGTCACTCCCAAAGTATAGCAAATACAGGCCTGGGCATGAGGCACTGTACTTCCAGGTGAATTTATAGTAGGCCCAATAAGAACAAAATGAAGGCAGATAGCAGCTGGTAACCCCAGGAAAATTAACATCAGCATGTTAAACACAATTACTGTCAGCATGTGGCAGAACACAGTAAATCTCTTCCCCTTCTCTGGTAATTTCCTCAGGTATTTTTTTTTTTGCACTTCTGTGAAACTGCCTCCTAACAATAATTTGGTCTATTGATCACTGTTGGTTCATTTTAGCCAGAACTCATATGTGTACAAATGTTAGTAGCAAAAGGAAAGGGAAGGTTCCACACAATGTTCTTTAACCCTAGCCCACACACATTCCTAGCTGTGACTTCTAAAAAAATCTCCCAAAAAATCTCTCCCTGTAGGCATGAAAGTTCTGTCCTTTCTAGAGTGATAACATTCTTGACTTAGCTACTCCATGGACTGATACTTACACTCTCAATGGTTCTGAGCCTAATGAAACAAGAGATTTGTTTCGTAACTGGAAAATCTCAAAGTAGACTATGCAGATATCACATTGTACAGTATTTTGATTCAAACAAATGGACTTTGGAGGCAAGACTCACTAACAGTAAGACTGAATTTCTCAACTTGTACATTTCTATTTACTCAGGAGATATGCTGCCAGTAAAACTTGACTAGAGCCAAAGCATTAGATAGGTTTCTCTTTTCTTTGATTGAATCCCTAAAGAAACAGGGATAGTAAGGTCAATAATGAGAGTTAACATGATGTTTAAGATACTGTCAGTTTTAGAACCACAAAGACCTGAGTTCAACACATGTAATAGTCTAAATAGTCAACTCTAAGCACATCGCTTAACCAAGAAATTCCTCATCTGCAAAGTAGGGATGATAATACCTTCGATACTCATGGGTTTGTTTTAAGGAAAGCACTTTATAAACCTTAAAGTGTTAAATCAGCATGTTTTTATTATCAAGAAATATCTACAAATGTACACAGCTATAGCTAGATCTATGAGGAGCTATAAAAGGAATCTTTTGGGGGATTCTTAATCACGAACCAGTACATTAGTAAAAGGAAATAATTTAGTAAATTCATATTTAAGAGTTTATTTTACTTATTCTGTAAAGCATCTGAAAAAGTAATATCTTTACAAAATGTTTACTTCCCCTTTACTTCAACTTTCTTGGGCTGAGTCACCCAAGATCTGCATGGAGAAGAGAGGAGAGCAAGGAGAAAGCCTCAGAGGCAGGATTTGAACATGTCTTCTTGACTCCAAGTCTAACTCCCACTCCTGGCCATCATCTTCAAAACCAAGAATTATTTGGTTCTCTAGGTTCTCTGAGGATTTATGCAAAGACTCTTAATGAGAGTATTAGAAACATATAATTTTCTTCCCAAGTAGATGAAGAGTCTGCTGCCATCAGAAGCTCACTGAATAGCGTCAACTAGTAGAATCTATGAGAAGCCAACAGGACTGCTACATGTGTCCTAACACAAGTAATATTATTAACTGCAAAAGAGTTGTGAATATATATTGTTAAAGGGAGTTTACACATGAGGAATATCCTATCTAAATTGTTAAAATCACAGGCTCCCTGAGAGCAGGAAAAGGTAACTACGTGATCAGAAAAGCATGTAACATGGCATTTAAAGGTTAAAGTATGATAGAATGGATGAGGATCAGGGAAGAAAACCTGGAAGAAAGGTCTTTTGCTGTAAGTTTTCTGAGGAAGAAGTCACCAAAAAGGGGGTGAGAGATAGGAGAAAAAAAGGAATAGGAGGCCTGAAAGGGAAGAAGCAATGAGAGCTGTGAAATTCTTCCTGTCAAAGTTGCTAAATGGGCAATTTTTATAATTAAACTTGAGTTCTTATCATTTTTTTCTTTCTATTTGTGGGAGGTATAGAAGAGAAGGAGAGCCAAAGCAGTGATCCAAATGAGTCAATCATCAAAGGGTGGAGAAAAAAGGAAGTAATCTCAGAATAGGAAAATCCTTTACCAAGAAATTTTACGGGCTTTGGACTCTCATTCTATATCAATCAACTCAAGAGATGTTCAGGAGGAATATCTAACTGATCATCTTCAAGCATTATAACCAAAGCAAATGATCCTTCCTAGAAGTAATACTCTAACCAGATTTTCTTATAACTAGGGGTTGGAAAAGATATCATATCTCCAAATATATTTGGGGAGAGGGAGTAGGGCAAAGAATAGTTATTGGGGAACAATGCTGAGAAATGCTGCCAGCTTTGTCAAAGAACTATAGCTTTAGAAATATGGGAAATCAAAACTGCCAATAACACTACAGCATGCACAGCTTCTACTTAGATAAAGTTCCACAACGGGAATATTAGGACATCACCTATACATGATATCAATATGACCCTATCTTTGATAAAATGGAATATGTAACATTCTGGAAAGAGATACTGGACCTAGAGTTTTAAAGAAAACCTTAAACAATGCCTCTTTCAGACAACAATGAGACAACACACCAAAACTTATGGGATGCAGCAAAAGCAGTTCTTAGGGGAAGTTTTATATCTCCAAATGCTTACATGAATAAAATAGAGAAAGAAGAAATCAATGAATTGGGCATACAACTAAAAAAGCTAGAAAAAGAACAAATTAAAAATCCCCAATTAAATACCAAATTAGAAATTCTGGATACCAAAGGAGAGATTAATAAAACTGAAATTAAGAAAACTACTAAATAAAACTAAGAGTTGGTTTTATGAAAAAAAAAAATAATAAACCAGATAAACTTTTGGTTTGATTTAAAAAAAGAAAGAAGACAACCAAATTACCAGCATCAAAAATGAAGAAGGTGAATTCACCACCAATGAAGAGGAAATCAAAACAATAATTAGGAGCTATTTTGCCCAACTGTACGCCAATAAATTTGACAATCTTAGTGAAATGGATGAATATTTACAAAAATATAAATTGCCTAGATTAACAGCGCAGGAAATAAAATACTTAAAAACCCTGTTTCAGTAAAAGAAATTAAACAAGCCATCAATGAACTCCCTAAGAAAAAATCTCCAGGGCCAGATGGATTTACAAGTGAATTCTATCAAACATTTAAAGAACAAGTAATTCTAATACTATGTAAACATTTTGGGAAAATAGGTAAAGAAGAAGTCCTACCAAATTCTTTTTATGATACAAATATAGTGCTGATACGTAAACCCTGAAGAGCCAAAACAGAGAAAAACAATTATAGACCGATTTCCCTAATAAATATAGATGAAAAATTTTAAATAAAATATTAGCAAAGAGATTACAACTACTTATCTCAAGGATAATAAGCAGGAATGCAGGGCTGGTTCAATATTGGGAAAAGTATCAGCATAAGTGACCATATCAACAATAAAACTAACAGAAATCATATAATTATCTCAATAGGTGCAGAAAAAGCTTTTTAACAAAATACAACACCCGTTACTGTTAAAAACACTAGAAAGCATAGGAATAAATGGAGTCTTCCTTAAAATGATAGGTAGCATCTATCTAAAATCATCAGCAAGCATTATATGTAATGGGGATAAGCCAGAAGCATTTCCAATAAGATCGAGGGTGAAACAAGGATGTCCATTATCACCACAGTTGTTCAATATGGTACTAGAAATGTTAATTGTAACAATTAGAGAAGAAAAAGAAATTTAAGGAATTAGAATAGGTAAAGAAGGAACAAAGTTATCACTTTCGGCAGATGATATGATGGTATACTTAGAGGATCCTAGAGAATCAAGTAAAAAATTACTTAAAATAATGAACAAATTTAGCAAAGTTGCAGGCTATAAAATAAACCCACATAAATCATCAGTATTTCTATATATAACTAAAAACGCCCGATAGCAAGAGGTAGAAAGAGAAATTCCATTTAAAGTTACCATAGACATTACAAAATATTTGGGAATCTATCTGCCAAAACAAATCCAGGAACTATATGAACACAATTATAAAATCCTTTTCACACAAATAAAGTCAGATCTAAGTAACTGGAATCTATCTGCCAAAACAAATCCAGGAACTATATGAACACAATTATAAAATCCTTTTCACACAAATAAAGTCAGATCTAAGTAACTGGAAAAATATCAGTTGCTCATGGGTAGGCTGAGCTAATAACAAAAATGACAATTCTACCTAAATTAATTTACTTATTCAGTGCCATACCAATCAAACTACCAAAAATTATTTTATAGAGCTAGAAAAAATAATAACAAAATTCTTCTGGAAGAACAAAACGTACAGAATATAAAGCAAACCAATGAAAAGAAATGCAAGAGAAGGTGGCCTAACCATTCCAGATCTTAGATTGTATTATAAAGCAGCAATCATCAAAACTATCTGATACTGGCTAAAAAATAGAGTGTGGATCACTGGAATAGGTTAGGTATGCAAGACACGACAGTCAATGACTACAGCAATCTACTATGTGATAAATCCAAAGACTCCAGCTTCTGGGATAAGAACTTACTATTTAACAAGAACTGCTGGGAAAACTGGAAAATGGCAGAAACTAGGCACACACCAACATCTTACACTCTATACCAGGATAAAGTCAAAATGGGTACAGGATTTAGATATAAAGACCGATACTATAAGCAAACTGGGAGAGCAAAGAATAGTTTACCTATGAGATCTATGGAGAAGGGAAGAATTTATGACCAAACAAGAGATAGAGATCATTATAAAATGCAAAATGAATGACTTTGATTACCTTAAATTAAAAGTTTTTGCATGAACAAAGCCAACGCAACCCAAGATTAGAAGGGAAGCAGAAAGCTGGGAAACAATTTTTACAGCTAGTATCTCTGATAAAGGCCTCATCTCTAAAATATATAGAGAACTGAGTCAAATTTATAAGAATACAAGTCATTCCCTAATTGATAATTGGTCAAAGGGCATGAACAGGCAGTTTTCAGATGAAGAAATTAAAGCTATCTATAGTCATATGAAAAAATGCTATAAATGCCTTAGAAAATTCTGAGAGTAAGCTTTTCAATACGAATTTTCTCTCTGAAACTGCATTATACTAATGAATTGGTTTGTGATTAAGGACCAAAAACAAAATATAAAAACAAGCCATTGCTTTGGTATCCATATTTACAGACCTAGACTTCAGCATATTGACATACAGCAATGGCTTACACAATAAAAATTAAAACTCATACATATGTGTGTAAGTGTGTGTATGTATAATGTAATTATTAATAATTTAAATACTTTAAGGTTTACAAAGTACTTCCTTCATTACAACACTAAGATAGGTAATGCATGTATTACTGCCCCCATTTTACAGATGAAGAAACTAAGACTGAGAGAGATTATGTAACTTACCCATGTACCTGTAAATAATTAAAATTTAAATGGCAAGATTCAAGCCTAAGACTCTTAGCTCCATGTCTGGTGTTCTTCTACAATAATAAAAAGTCAGCATCTATTTTGATTCTGAAAAGTAGCTTAACAAGAAACATACCTGAAGAGGCTTGCAAAAGCACAACCAGCCCTGTGGGTCGCTCTTCAGAGGATGGGCCACTCTGTCCACAGATGACGCAGTCATACACTGCTTCAGACACTTGCTGTTCTGGTGTCACTATCTCCATAGCAATATCAGTTTCTGGAGAATCTAGAAAAAAAGGTTATATTATACCTATAAATTTCTGGGAAATCTCTCTATAAGAAAAACAAGTAGAAAAGTAAAACCCAAATACTTGTATTTAGGTACTGATAAGGTCACTGCTTCAAAAACTGAAGCAATGGCATGGAAGTGGGGAATAAGCTTTTTAAAGTAAAACTTTTATTCAAGAAAAGGTTTATAAAATAATGAAAATAATTGACAGTTATACTGACATTTCGACATTAAAGAATGCAATACACGAATTCTAAGGTTACATGTTTCATTGGGCAAAATTATTGTCTTGTTAAAAGGCTTTTTAAAAACTGTTACTAAATGACTCATGACGGAAAATGCTATCCACATCCAGAAAAAGAACTATGGAGTCTGAATGCAGATCAAAGCACACTATTTGCTTTCTCTCTTTTTTTTTCTTCTTTCTCGTGGTTTCTCCCATTGGTTCTAATTCTTCTTTACAACATGACTAATGTGAAAATAGGTTTAATATAAATGTACATGTTGAGCTTATATCAATTTACACATCATCGTGAGGTGGGGAAGGGGAGAGATTGGGAGAAAATTCGGAACTCAAAATCTTATGGAAGTGAATGTTGAAAACTAAAAATAAATAAATTTATTGATACAAAAATAAACTGGTACTAAACATGAAAAATGTGAAATACTTAATTCTTTAGAAAACTTTAAAAAGAAATGTTTAGCACTGTAAAAGGATTTTCTTTATATATGTCTTAGAAGGGAGACTTTAAAAATACTCAGACCCTCCTGGGAAGAAGCTTTCATAGTACTCTTTTATGTACACGTAACATTCAGACACATGCATAAACAGTTTATGGATTTAATACAAATAACACAAAAAAATCAGCAAGATGCACTATGTGAGCTACTCCCCATCTACCCCAACAACCTCAAAACAAGAAGTATGTACCAAATCTATATCAACATCCACAAGGGAAGATGATGAAACATTTGCATACAAGGCAAAGTCTTCTGAAATAATAGTAAAGTACCAAACTACCTAAACCTTCCGCTCACTCTAATTCCTAAGATTTTTTTTTAGCTTTTTTTTTTTCGGTTAGGCAATGGGGTTAAGTGATTTGCCCAGGGTCACATAGCTAGTTAAGTGTTATATGTCTGAGGCCGTATTTAAACTCAGGTCCTCCTGAATCCAGGGCAGGTACTCTATCCACTGCGCCACCTAGATGCCACCTAGCTGCCCCCCAATTCCTAAGATTTTGCCATGTAGGTTTGGCTAGCTTTTCCCCAAGGCCCTAGGTTAAGCTAGATTCCTTTCTTAAAAAGTACAGAAACTCTCTTGAAAATTTGCTTGGCTTAGGGGAAAGAGGCTCTAGATCAGTTTCTGAAGCTTCTGAGCATGGACCAACTAGGAAGCTGTGTTTAGCTTAATCAACAGTGTCCTCACTTAATATCCTTGTTGGATGCTCTTCATATGTAATGGTCAGGTACCAGTCCTTCTTTAACTGTAGACTTAGAGTAGTCTCATTTCACTCCAACATCTGACCTATCAAGCAAATGACCTAAGTCAGGCCCAGACCACTGAACACACTATTGTTCCCCCTCCCAGCACAAACAACTTAGTAGGATTGTATTTCATGCTATTGTGACCCCCACCCAATCCCCTCAAGGCAATAACCCAATCTGATCCCTACACACACCAGGTAGAAGGCACTGATCTTCCAGCCAGGAGACAAAAAAAAGGGGTTGGGGACAACTATGGGTTAGTGGGAAATGTACTGGTGCAGAGCTGGCTAGAAGTGAAGATACCTCCATATCCACGGGAAAACAGCCTAGAAAGCTAAGAAAGTCAATGTTCTCCCAGAAGTTTAGAGAGAGGTCAGAGAGAAACTCCCACAACCTCCAAGTGGAATACATTAAAGCTGCTTTGCCTCACAGCCCTTTGCAGAAAAGAAAAAAGGGGGGGGGGGATGCATGGCAGTGGAAGGAAAGGGGGTCACACAATAAGAAGGAAGCCTGAGACAAACTATCAGAAATTTAAAGAAAAAAGGGGGGGGCGGTAAGGGAGGGCCCTTAAAGATAAAATAGTGGGACAAAAATCTAGGTATAATAAGTTTAGCTTCCAAGAAGATAAACCAGTCATGCAACTCAGAGACAGAAAGAAAAATGGGTAAGAATTTTTTAAATGCCCAGAGCACAATAAATAAATGTTATAAATGAAATAGAAATAAAAACTCAATAAAAAAGAGAGCAAGAAAAAAAAATTCTGTGATTTCCCAGAGATCATATAAAAAAGCAAGAAAATCCACAATGGTTCAAAAGAGAAATAAAATTTTCTAAATGAAAAGAGTAGAGTGGAAACCAGGAAATCAGAAATCTGAGCTATTAAAGAAGAAATAAATAAGATAAATTACAGACAACTTAAAATCCACAAAGATAATCTCTCTTAATAGATGTGCTATAAGAAATTATGAAAGGGGTGATTTCTGAGAAACCTGGGAAGACTTACATAAACTGATGCATAAAGAAGTCAGCAAAACCAGGAGAATAATTTATACAATAAGAAAACAGAAAATCAACTCTGAAAGATTTAAGAACTGTGATCAATGCAATGGCCAACCACAATTTAAAAAGACCAGTGACAAAGCATGCTACCCCCACTCATTAAAGAAGGGTGATAGCACACTAAAGGTGTAGAATAATACATACATTTTCAGACATAATCAATATGGGGATTTGACTTGCTTTACAATGCATATGTGTTTCAAGGGTTTGGGATTTATTCCACCATGGTGGGAAGTATGATAGAAAAAAAAATTTATGTTAATTAAAAAATATAAAGTTTAATTTTAAAAAAGGAATAGAGCCTCTGAAAAAGGAAATGATAAATCCGGAGTTCAAAAATACATGAGTCTAAGAAAATTAGTAGAAAAAAACAAACAACTTTGAAAAAAACTATAAAGTCTATATGAATCAAAGCAACTGACTTTGAAGACAGGATGTTAGAAAATAAGAGCATTATAAAAATATTTTTAAAATGTTTAAGATTTTAAAATTATATTTCTAAAATAATATAACCCTAAAGGGATGAGAATAAAATGGATGGAGTCTTAAATGCTTTTCAATGTGTTGTCTTCCCTGTCAACAATTATTTTCCATAACTGAGTAGAAAATTAATGTTTATTTGAATCCTAATTTTAATTTTAATGGCATAGTTACTAGTAGTACCTCATCATAATTTACAAGAAAATAACTTATAAATATTATTAAAGTCATAATACACATGATTTCATGTATTAACATCAATATCATACTCAAGGCTCCATCAAATAAATTATCAAGTTACGTCAAGGACTTGAAAATACTTAAGAACATTACTATTTTTTACATTTGGAAAAATATGTATTAAAATTTTATCTTATTCTTAATAGGCAAAACTGTTGGATACATTCTTATACAGATTAATGAAGTTAGTTAATTCTTTAAAACTACATATCCAAATCACAACGTACACAAATTGTTTTTTAAAAGACTTAAAATTTGAAAAAATGTGCATATATATATATGTGTGTGATTAACTAAAGCAATGAATTATTTCCTTTAGTTGAATTTAACAAGCCCAAATAAAAAGAAGTTAAATTCTGGAGGAGTTTGGGGGAAAGCTCAAGCAAGTCACTGCTTTTATTCTGCCATCTTGAATCTGTCCCAGAAATTAGTTCTGGTACCTAAAATTTCTCTGCTAACTCATCAATGATGAAAAGCAACAACATATGAAGAAATGGGAACATTCTATTCAAAAATGATGAATTTAAGTGCCATGGAACTACCTGACTGGTCTATAAATGAAAATGTTGCTCAGCTGTCACATCTATTCAATCTATAGACTCTACAATGACTTTGAACACACAATGGACATCAATTGGAAATGTGGTTTTTTCAAGTTATACTAATACATATCTTTTTAGGAATGATCTATTACAAAATAGAACATTTAAAAACACTGCCTTAATGGAAAAGATATTCCTCAAAATTTAGAGAAAAAATGGTTATATTAGTAACTTTATCTTAAATGGAGATAACATACCTGTACACATAGCTCTAAATTAACATAAAAATCTTTCAGCAAACCAAACAGAATCACAACTTTTATGACTGCTACTTTACCATCCTGCCATAGTAACAAACATTATTTTACAGTGACACAACCTGATAAAATACTTCTAGTACTCTGCCTTAATTAGAACCTGGTATTCATGAAACTCTTGATTCAAAATAATGTATTATGTCACAATGATAAAGGTGCTGTCATTTAGTTGTTTTCTAACAATATAAAGGATAGAAAATATTTACTTCCTCTTTTAAGAAATATTTATTTCACAATATTTAGATTAAACTCATTTACAAATTACAAGCTTCAATATTTGTAATTCTAAACACTGTAGTTCTACTTTAAAGTTAAATTTATATAAATTTTCCCTTACTGCCTTTTGGAAGCAAAACAGATATAAAATAAAATTTAGATTGTTAATTATAAAATAATCCTGCCAATTATTTGCAAATTATACCTTTATAGCTAGTAATTTAATGAACTTAGCCTAAAATAAGTATTTGTAACAGCATTAGAAACAATGGAAAGCAGTCAGACAAAAGTTGAGTTTAGACCAACATGTTATACCATGTAACAATTCGAAATAGACACATGACTTGACTATTAAATATGAGATAATTTTAAAATTACAATATAAGCTGATCATATGACTTTCACGACTATGGATAAGAAATCAATTCTTAACCAAACAAACGATAGAGGTAATTACAAAAAAGATAATAGATAATTTTGATTAAATGAAAAATGTTAGCACAATCAAAATTATTATAAGGATAAAAAGTGAAGCAGTCAACTGAAAAACAAATCTTTATATCAAATATCTCTGATCAGATATTTGTCTGATATAGAAAATGTATAGACAGCTAACAGCAATATACTGACCAAAAGCAATTCCCAAATAGATAAGTGATCAAAGGATATGAAAAAAAAATATTTTGGTATATGTGGAAGTCTTTATTTTGTTGTTGACTTAATTGGAATACATGCCACACAGAGGAATTGGCTGGAGGTATTCCTTTTTCTCAAAAGGTATTCCCTTTGATTCTACACATTTTTAATGATTTCTTTTGATTTTATTTTTTTTATTTTTAAAGTTTATTTTTCAAGTAACAAATTTTTTTAAATTAATTTGTTCCATACATTTCTCAATCTTTTAAAAAAAACCTGAAAAACAAATAAATCCCTCAATACAAACCTATGTGGTCCAGCAAAAAAAAACCTGTCACATTATAAACGGTCCAAAAACACGTCTCTGCATTTTAACCATATCACCATTCTTCAAGAGGCAAGCAGGATGTTTCACCTTATGTTTTTATCATTGCACTGATTAAAGTTCTAAAGTCTTTCAAAGTTTGTTTTGTTTTTATAATGTTATCAGTATATAAACTGTTCTTGTTCTGTTCATTTCAATTTGCAGTTTTTAAGGGTCTTTCAAATTTCCTCCGAAATTATCCATTTCATTATTTCTTATGTCTTTTTTTGGGGGGAGGCTAGGCAATGGGGTTAACTGACTTGCTCAGGGTCACACAGCTAGTAAGTATCATGTGTCTGAGGCCGGATTTGAACATTATTTCTTATGTCTTAATATTATTCCATTATATTCATATCCCACAATTTTCAGCCATTCCCCAAGAGGATGATGCCCCTTTATTTCCCAATTTTGGCCTCCCACAAAAAGAACTTCTATAAATGTTTGTATTCATGGCTCCTATTCAGGTTTGGTTTTGGGGTTTTTTTTTAGGGGTAGGGGAGTACAGGCTAGGAGTAATATAACTGAGTTAAAGAGAATACACAGTTTGTTAACTTTCTGGGCATAGTGTGTAATTGTTTTCCAGAATGGATAGACCAATTCATAGCTTCACCAAAATTTCCCTCACCACTCAAGATTTCTTGTTCCTCTAAATAATCTGATAGCATTTGACCTACCTTTGTAAAGTATTTGGTTGGTAGTTTAATAAGTATGCCACTAGGCATCGAGGTGATAAAGTGCTAGACATTGAGTGAAGGAGTCCTGAGTTCAAATGTGACTCCATATACTTACAAACCATGTGACTTTCAGCTACTAAACCTGTCTCAGTTTCCTCATCTGTAAAATGGGGTTAATAATAGCACCTACCTCCCAGGGTTGTTTGTGGGCGATAAAATGAGATAATATATTTGTAAAGGTATTATTGGTAGAGTCTGAATTGGTCCATACATTCTGAAAAGCCACTGGGCAATTGACAAATAAAATGTCTCTATTCTTTGATCCAAAGATTCCACTGCTAGGAACATACCCCAAGGAAGTCAATGAAGGAAAGAAAGGTCCTTCATATAGCTAATATTTATAATAGTACTATTTGTGGTATCAAAAAACTGGAAACAAATTAGGTACCTATCAATTAAGTAATGACTAAACAAATTGTGATATATGAATGTAATGGAATATTACGTGCTGTAAAAAAATGATGAATACAGAAAAGCTATCTGAACTGACATAAAGTAAAGCAAAGAGAACTACAAAAAAAATATACATAATGAATACAACAACATAAATGGAAAGAACAACAATAAAATAATGATGTGAAACTAAAATGACCAGGTAAGGCCTCAAAGAAGAAATACGAAAAGTCACCTCCAGCTATTCCTTTACAACAGTGGAGAATTTGAGTGCGGAAGACTACATAAAATGTCATACTTTCCTGATATGTTGGTTAGTTTTTTGGAATTTTCTTTATTATAATAAAGAAAGGCTCTCTAGGCAAGGATGTGGGGAGAAACACAGTGGGAAAGGTAAGTGATGTTAAAAACAAAAGACTGCAGTAAAATTAGATTTTCAAAAAATAATAACAGAAATACAAAATTAAACAGCTCTGGACATCCAGTTTGAGATGACTGAAAGGCAGTTGGACATACAAGACTAGAGATCAGCAGAGAATCTGGGGCAGGACAGGTAGATCTGAGAATCATCAGCATAGAGATAGTAATTAAATCCATGGGAGCTGAAGAGGTCACCAAACTACATAGTATAGCAGAAGAAGAGAAAAAAGCTCAGGATAGAACCCTTAGGGATACCTACGGTTAGAAAGTGTGATCTAGAAGAAGATCCAGCAAAGGAGACAGAAAAGTAGTCAGACAGGAAAAAGGAAACCAGGAGAGACTGGTGTCCAAGAAACCTGGAGAGGATAAAGTATAAAGGAAAACAGGGTCTTCAGCAGTGTTAAAGGATGCACAGAAGTCAGGGAGAATGAAGACTGAGAAAAGGCTATTATTGTATTTGGTCTTTTGTAAGAGATCATTAGCAACTGCAGAGAAAAGCTTCAGTGGAATCATGAGACCAGAAGCAAGACTGTAAGGGGATTAAAAAGAAAGTAAGAGGAGAGAAAGTAGATGCACATAGTTTACGTTGACTACAACATTGTAAAGGACAAGAGAACTTCAGGACAGGAAGATCAATCAAGACAACAAAGAAGAAAAAGCAGTACAACCCAGCTCTCCCTTTTGGGACTAGATTCCACACTGGAATGAGTCCTGATGGGGAAATCAGAAGAAAAAAAAATCACAATGAGTCATTTTTCCAGTCCAAGTCAACATAAAGAGATAGAAAGTGTGCAGATACTGGGGAAGGCCAGCAGTAAACTACATGAAGTATTTCAACCCAGGGTTAAACTGAATAAGGGCTTGCCCTTTGCTGGGCACCAAGCAAGAAGTGGGCCCAGATCCATAATGAGGGGGCCTGATCTTTTATTGAGAACTGCAGCAAGTGTCAATTGGCGGCTTTGTTGCTCACAGCCCAGCAAAGGATGATAGATCTAGCATGGACTGAGGAAGGGATCTCTGCCTAAGCATGTTGGTCCAGATAGGAAGCCCTAGGCAGTATACTGAACAAAAAGCAAATAAAGAATCAAGCTGTAACTGTGTGCCTCTGAACACAGGAGCAGCGCAAAGTCTCAGACCTGCTCCCAGGGCCAATCTGAAACCTGCATCAGAAAAATCAGGACAGGAAGTACAGACCAAAGGGAAGACTGCAGTTCTGTCACTCTGATTCTGCAGCATTCTAGCTAGCTGACAGTGGCTGAGTCCAGCAACAGTCTGCGGAAGTCTATCCAGAGACAAGTCCACAGCTGTATTGTTCAGAACCAAACTCAGGTTGGGAATTTGCAGAGCTCTGAGCAGGAAGGTAGCATTCAGACTTTACTCTAGATCAGATGGCAACAAGGACACTGAAGGACTGCAGGTATCCAGTCTGAGCTGCCCCTGAGGTCTTTGAAGAATACAACCATTTATACCCTGAGAAAGCAGTGACAGAACCCAAAAGAGCACAAAACTGAACCAAAATTTCCCCAGTCATCTGTTCCAGAAGTATACAGAGTCTAAATGAGTGAACAAATGAAGAATTTCACCAAAAATAGCTACTGTGCTGACAGGGATGCTTCAAACACAAACCCAAAAGAAGAGAATGACCCCAAAACATTTACAAATGAAAACTCCAAAGTACAGCTTGAGCCTAAGTTCAACTAGGCAAGCCTCCTTAATTCTCTCCTCTCCTATATCCAATCTGTTATCAAAACCTATTAATCTCATCTTCATAACATTTCTCATGCATGCCCCCTTCTCTCCTCTGACCCTGCCATAACCTTGATACAGGAACTTATCACCTAACACTCAAACACTGCAATATGGACATACAATAACACCTGTTCTGCCAGTTCTTTTATTTGCCTCCCCAATGAGAAACCTATGAGCCATCGTATTTTTCTTTTTTCTTCTAATTTTACACCTAAGAATAAATGAACAAAATATTTAAGCATTTATTTTGTGCTTATGACTGTACTAAGTTCTGGGAATACAAATACAAAAGAGAAAGTCCTTGCCCTCAGGAAGTTTACATTCTAATACAAGGAGAAAATACACTGTATTGGCAACTAAGGAAGGAAGTTGGGTCTGGGAAGGAAGTTCATTCCAGAAATGCAGGAGAGACAATGACAAAGATTAGAGGACTACTGTGTATGAGTTGCAGAGGGAAGGCCAGTTTGGCCAAATCTGAGAGAGAGAGGGATAGGGAATATCCAGTGAAGGTAGATAGGTAAAGGCTAGGTAGCATAGGACTTTAAAAGCTACATTTTATATCTGATCTTAGAATCAATAAGGAAACCATTTGAGTTGACTAAGCCAGGGAATTACATGATCAGATCCATGCTTAACGAAAATTAGTTTACCAGAAATGTGTATGATGAATTGGAATGAGGAGAGACTTGAGGCAGGAAGACCAAGAGAAAGCTATTGCAATAACCAAAACAAATGTGATGAAAGGCCTGAACTAACATAGTACCTCGGTGGAGAAAGAGGATGGTTGCCAGAGATGTTGTGAAGGTAGAAATCACAAGATTTGGGAACTGAATGGTTATGAGGGGTGGGAGAGGAAGAAGTCCAGGATAAAGCTGAAGTTAACAACCTACAAGAATACAAGGACAGCGGCATCTTCGACAGAAATAGGCAAGCTGGAGTGTGAGGATGGTTACAGAGGAAAGATAATGAGCTCAGTTTGGACATGTTGAGTTTGAGATTTCTCTAAGATCATCCAATTTGAAATGTCCAATAAGCAATTAGTGATGAAGGAAGTTAAGCTCAGGAAGAAATCAGGACTGTATCATGCATAGATCTGTAGGTCTGGGACTTAGATTTCCATAGAGATATCCATTAAACTTATAAGAAGGGATGATGTTACTTAAGAGTGTAGAGGAAAAAGAGCAAAGCGCCTAGGAGAGAAACTTGGGGAACACCCACAATTAGGGGATATGCTATGGATGAGAAGAAAGCAAAGGACACATTGAAGGTTAAAAAGGTAGCAGATGAACCAGAGGCACAATAACTCAAAGAGGATAGAAGATTCAAGAGAAGGTGATCAACAGCGTCAAATGCAGCAAACAGGCTGAGAATAATTAGGACTGATAAAAGACCACCAGATCTGACAATTAAGAGATCACTGATAACTTTGAAAAGAAAAGTTTCAGTTGACTAACGAGCTTGGAAGACTGACTACAAAGGCTTGAGGAAGTGAGAGGAAAAGTATAGGGCGGAAGGGGAAAGGAACAAGCATTTATTAAGCACTTACTCTGTGCTAGGCACTATGAAAAATGCTTTTACAAATACTGTCTCACTTGATCCTTACAACAAAGCCTGTGAGGTCAGTGCTTATATTATTCCCATTTTACAGTTGAGGAAACTAAGGAAGACAGAGGTTAAGTGACTTGTCCAGGTCCCACAGCTAATAACTGACTGGAGCCAGATTTGAACTCACATCTTCCTGACTAAAGGCCTAGTGCTCTATCCACTGTGTTACTTAGCTTCTGCAGAGAGTTAGACAAAGAATCAATTAGGAGGGAATAAAAAGACTGGATAACATGAATTCGTAATGAATCCAGTTGGTATAGGTGTGAGACTTCTTCCAGCTGCATTGAGTGGCTCATGCATAGAATCAGAGAAGGCAGACAGTGGAAATACTTTAGACCTAAGGTTTGGCAAGAGAAGAACAGCAATAAGATAAAGGAGCAAGAGATTTAAGAGGAGAGGACAGTGTAGAGTTGAAACGACTAAACATTTGGTCCAAGATGGAAAAGGAAGAAAGTGAAGTCAGAGCAGAGGTAATGGTTTAAGAAAGTATTGAAGGATGAAGAGACTGGAGATCTTGAAGGGGATAAAAAAAAAAACAGGTGTAGGAAAAGTAAGTCATAGAGAAAACGCTAATAACAGTAAGTTATAGTAAGGTATAAGAATGTCAGAGTTTCCAATTAGGGAACTAAAATACTTGTTGAGCAATAATGAGATCTACTGTGACCATCTTTACATGTGACTGAGGTGGACCAAAGGAATAGGGATTTAGGGTTATTATCATGGAGACTGCTCCAGCTTTCATAATCACACTATCAATATCCTCAGTTACTTCTGCCCTACTGATAGGAGAACTACAGGACAAAAGACTCCCTTCCTCCCATCCGCCTGTAACCTCTCGTTATATGGGGCTCAAAATCTCAGTCATCTCTTCATTGCTACCAGATGCTCTGCTTGGTTTCAACTCCACCATCACCATCACCACACCCCAATGCTGGGCATTCTCTCAGGCCCCCACCCTCACTCTTTTCAGCTTCTTTTTGTGCACATTAGACTATAAGATCCTAGGAGAGAAGGGACTGTTTTTCTTTGTGGCTTTTTTTTTTGTATCCCTGGTACTTAGCACAGTACCTGGCACATAGTATTCACTTAATAAATGGGTATTGTATCCTATCACAGGTTGAAGAATTAGAAGTAGGGAGTTTGTAGGAGGATCTACATTGATAATAAAAGCCCCTAATCTAAGGGCAGGAATTGCGGAGGAGAGAAATCTGGTGAAAAAGGTAACTGAATTCCTTGTGAAATAAGAGAGAAAACCCTGCAGGGGTCCATATACTACAGTTCTTGAGGTTTCATTAATTCAACTCTATCAAAACCAGAAGACAATCAAATTTAGGGTCTCCTATAAACCTCCTGTAAACCTCTAAGACAAAAAGAAAAATGAAAAGAAGACTTTCTTCTTTATTCTTCTTAATGACTGCATTCAACAAAATTCAACTTTTACCCATGACAAGCCTTATACTTCTGTCTGTGAAAAGGTATCATACCAATTATCATCTTCCTCAGATACCTACACATGGCACCCAAGCTTTATCTCTTTCCAACTCAATTTGTTCATCTTAATCAAAATGAGATTTGAACTGAGATTATTTAATTTTTGATAAGATAAAAAATAGTAATTCTTTAAAAGCACAAGGATGGCAGTCAACTGAGTCAATAAATTAACCTGCCTCAATTAAATTAACAAGTGACAAGATATTATGCCTTGATAGATTTGTCAAAGGAGACCAGTCAATCAATCAGAAATGTGAACTAGGTTTGAACAAGGCCAAGACATCTCTAATGAATAGATCAATCAATTACAGACTTTAGACTTTGGAAGCCCTTGAAGTCCTTACTGGATAAAGAGAATAATTTTGCATAGGCAGGTTATTGGTTCTGGGTGAGGAAACTTAGTCATACCTTTTGGGTCTATACAAGGATTCAAGTAGCTGGCAACTAAGTGGTGGAAGCCTCTAGCCAAGGCTCTGAGAAGGAACTGCTTAGACAGAGAAGAGCCCTAGCCTCAGACTCTGTGTCAGTGTCCTTCTTCCTCTCTGACCACAGGAGAACTTTACGAAATTTAGAGGGCCAGTAAATTTTGTACTTCCCACTGGCATCCTTGTCCTAACAATGTCCCTGAAATAGCTAATGCAGTGTATGCAACTGGAGCCAAGAAAAAAACTAGACACACTTGAGAAAAAACAGCTTCAAGACTCTATAAGGAGCCCAATATAGAAGTTGTACCATGCCTACAGGCAATATCCTAACTACCTCATGAAGGGGAGAAAAGGATTTCCAACAGCCAGGAACTATAACCTCTTTGCCACTTGTACTTCCCAAGCTTGAGCCTACTTTCCTCTAGACTCTCTATGTACTGATTGGTGAGTTTGTCACAAACTTTTGGAAGAAATGTTTTATACCAACTATGTTATTACTATGCCAAACGGCTAACCAAAAGCTAATTAGGTTTAGCTGATTATCTACTACTAATCATGGGAAGAAGCATACCAATGGGGGCTCATCAGTGACAGCGTTAGAAAAATACCTCCCCAATTCCTCAGGGTTATCCCCAGATCCCTGACAGGAGATACAGTAACCACCTGAGCTCTAGTGTTCTGACCTACCAGTGGCTATCTGGAGTCATGAGGATCACTCCAGAACCTACATGCTTTACATAAGTATGGCATTATAATTATAATTATACATATCGCTAAATAATTTAAAACTCACCAACATCCATAGCAGTTTCCATGAAGCTTTTCTGTCTGGAAGCAAATTCTGCAAGCAACTTCTGCTGTCTTTCTCTAGCCTTTTGTCGCCTAAATTAAACAAAGACAGAGAAGATGGACCACATCTCTAGCTCCAGCAGTTTTTGATAATACAATCACTATAATCAAAATTAGGCTTTAAAAAACTCACAAATGGGAAACTAATTTCTTCTATGTATGAAGAAAATGCATATTGTGACACGCACTATGAGCTGTTTTTCCAGCTGTTGTAATAGCCATCTACAAAGACCCCCTACAGGAAATGAAGTCATGATCCAGGCTACATTTATGAGATGCTTTCACTACAATAAACAAACTAAACTTAGTTACTCCATATTTATGTCCTTTCACAAAACTAAAATACATATTAATGGAAAGCAGAGACTTACACATTACTACATAATACATTACTCATTGCAATATAACATACCCTGTAACACTGGAATGTAAACTGAAAAGAAATGGGGAAGACTATATTCATTAAAATGCTTACACAAAATGTCCCAAAAGTCTTAGTGCAATTTAAACTTACTAAAATTTAAACTGCACTAAGACTTTTGGAACACGCTGTCTATCATAATTAAAATTTGGAACAGACTGACTAATTTCTGTTTTGGAGCTTTATAATCAGTTATTTTACTGCTTTACCTCACAGATCAACGACTTTTACAATCCACAAAAGGGACAAAAAAAGGGCCTCAATATCTCTTTGGCAAGCTGGAAACCTGTTTAGATTTGGATCTTATCCCAACAATTCAGTTATTAAGTCTTAATAAGAAGTTTCCTTTAAAATCCTGTGAATTTGTAGTCTTCACCTTCACATTCCTCTTCTCTTTCTCAAAAGGCAGTATCCATATAGTCATTCTTACTGTCCCTTCAACAATTCCTTTACTTTGGGTTCTTTCCCTTTCAAAAATATGTCACTGATATCAATTTGGTTTTCTCTATTATCTCTCTTAATGAAAAGGACACCCTCCCAACAAAGGTCCCTTGCTATTTTGTTTAAGTAAGTTTATTATTTATTTACTTATGACATTTTTTTTTAAATTTTGAGTTCTGCTTCTCTGCCTCTCGCCAACCCCTCACCCATTCATTGAGAAGGCAAACAATATAATAACAATTATACATGTGAAACATGTTATTATCATGCAAAACATGTTTCCATATTGCCATATGGCCAAAAAAGGAAAAAAATAAAGTGAAAAAATTACACTTCAATCTGCACTCAAGAGTTCATCAGATCTCTCTCTGGAGGTGGAAAACATTTTAGTTCTTGGGAATTGTCTTGGATCATTGTATTAATAGATCAAAGTAGCTAAGTCTTTAACAGTTAATCATTCTTACAATATTGCTGGTACTGTGTACAATGTTCTTCTTAATTCTGTTTACTTCACTCTGCATCACTTCATATAATTCTTCCAAGGTTTTTCTGATTATAGGCATCTCATCAACTTCCAGTTATTCATCATCACAAAAAGAGTCGCTATAAATATTTTTGTACACATAGGTCCTTTTCCTTTTTCTTTGATCTCTTTGAGATACAGACCTAGTAGTGATATTGCTCATGCACAATTTTACGGTTCTTTGGGTATAGTTCCAAATGGTTCTCCAAAATGGCTGGACAAGTTCACAACTACAGCAACAGTGCATTAAGTGTACCTATTTTTCCACATCCCCTCCAGCATTTGTCATTTTCCTTTTCTACCATGTTAGCTAATCTGACAGGTGTGAGATGGTACCTCAGAGTTTTTTTAATTTGCATTTCTCTAATCAGTAGTAATTTAGAGCATTTTTTCATATGACTTTGGTGGGACAGCTCCCACCAGAGGTCCCTTACTAAAGGGTAGTAGTGGAGAGGCGAGTTGTATCCAATCAACCAGATCAACAAGAAAAACTGCAATGAAAATAAATAACACCAATGGAAAACTACTTCACATAATAGATGTGGTAATCCACAGTACTTGAGCTTTTCTCCAAATAGAAAGCTCCTTGAGAGTAAGGCATGTGACACTTACTAGGTGTGTGACTCTGGGCAAGTCACTTAACCCCAACTGCCTCACACAAACAAAAAAGAGAGAGAGTAAGGCATGTCTCACTTTTATATTTATGTTTCGAGCATCTGTCACAAAACAGATAATAAATGATTCTTTTTGGACTTTAATTTATCATTATCAAACTCTAGTTTGTATGTTCAATATTACAGCTATTCAAATCATCTCTCATTTGTTATTTATGAAAAGTATTCCTCAGCTTCTAAGCTAATAGATTCTAACAGGTATTTACAGTGTTTTCAGTTTGTATGGCTGGATTAGAGATAGGAAAAAAAAACAACATTGCAAGAGAAGGGCAGATTTTCTGGAATGATACACTAGTTGAGAACAGAGAGCAGAAGAAAATGCACTACAGCAACAAACCTAAATCTACCTCTATTCATGTTCACTCTCCCCTAACCTAAATATTTGTCCCCTAAAGCTCACTAATTGCTGTATTCTTCTAACTTTTGAAATATAATAAAATTGTTTGGATTAAAAGAAGACTAAAGGCCTATCATCTTTACCCTTATGCTTTTCTCTCGGACCTCAGCTTCAATTACTTCTATGTAAATGACTATCGAATTTGAATCTGGAGCACTGAAATTTATACCATTCTCTTAGAACTACTTAAATTTTTCTATAAAAATGACACAAATGATTTTAGTAAAATTTAACTTCTAACATAAAAAGATAAATAGTTTTAGTGAAATTTGTCTCAAGGGATCATAATTCCCAAATGGTACAAAGCTTCTTGGGCAGCAAGGTGGCATGATGGATAGAATGCCAGGCCTAGACTAAGAGAAACTTATCTTCCTGAGTTCAAATCTGGCCTCAGGAATACTAGCTGTGTGACCCTTGGCAAGTCATTTAACTCTATCTACCTCAGTTTCCTCATTTGTAAAAATGAACTGGAGAAGGAAAAGGCAAATCATTCCAGTATCTTTGCAAAGAAAACTTCACACGGGGTCACAAAGGGTTGGATACAACTGAAAAAAAACTGAACAAAAAAATTTCTTATAGAATTCTAAGGTGGAAAAGTACCCTGGAAGGTCAATGGAGCACTAAAGAAAAACTCGAGTGTTCTGGGTACGGCAATTCTTGAAACAGACTGTCTCTATCCAATATATGTGTGTTCCTCATATCTGAAGCCCCACTTCTTACTTTCTACTTACCAAAACATAAGCCCAGCAGCTCCCTGGCTATAAAATCAAAGGTAAAAAGCCAATCAACTGTATCTGAGCAAGACTCTATCCCTCATTAAAAACTGTTTGCCTTTTCAACATTCTACCACTCTGACGCATGAAATGATAACCATGAACCTAGAAGCCCCACCCATCAACCTCAACAACACAATAGGAACTTTATAAGCGTGCACCAAGTTCAAGGTGTGGAGGCAGCTCAATGAGATGTCCATCCAATAAATAACATAATCCTAAAATAAGCATTCTTTATCTATCTGGTTTTCTCTCTATGGATAAGTGATTGTGCTTCTCAGGAGTCTCTAAAATGTTACAGAGCTTTATGGTCACCTGCAAATAGCATCTAGAGGAGACCTGCATAACCTGGGGCCTGCCAAAGGATTTCTTCTGTATACAAAGGATATTCTCCTCTACATTTTTCACGGGTTGCCAGAATCCTTTGGCATGCCATAAGCAGCCCAAAGGCCATAAGCGACTGCAGGTTGTGCAGACCTGATCTAGAAAATCTCAACAATTACAGCTAGTCTCTTATTTATTTGCAAACTAGAAGTCCTCCATAATAGTGGCAAACACACCTAAATTTATTTAACTTGATATTAATTATAAGGTTACTGAATGAAGTCGTTAAAACTATCAAGGTCTCTTGTTAGGTCTATCAAGGAATCTTGTATGATTCTGATATGCATTTGGGATATACCTTGATGAAGGAGAACTGTTATGGCAGAACTTTGTCCTACTGAACCAAATGTTTTCATGTAGTTAATAAATGACCTATATAATACATCTTGTAAATCTATGCACCTTTTAAACAATTTGTGACTACTCAAAAATATGGTCTACAACACAATAGCATTTAAGAAGCCTACCTCTTCCCTATATAGATGTAGATTTTTCTCACAAAGATTTTGGAAAGATGAGATAATAAGCATATAGATGAATGGCCCATGACTTTTTTCAAATCTTTTAGGAGCTCTCCCTCTTTCTGGGATCTTGAGAGTTGATCATGATTTCCAAATTGTCTCACCTCTAGAATGTGCCTCATTTTTGTGTACTTGGTCCTATCCAGTAGATTTTTCCCATTTTTGTCTTCCTTGGGAATATCTCAACTTCTCTCTAGCAACACAACTGAAACAGTGATAAAAAAAAGTTCAAATGTGGTGGGGTTCCACTATTCTTGATGGTGAAGAGAGTTCATTGTAAAATATTTTACAGATCTCTTCCACTTTTTGTTGTTATCTCCTTCTAGCTTCATTTTTCGATGTCCTTGGGGTAATACGCTTAGCTGAGACTCTCAAAAAAGGGTTTTTTTTAACTTGCTTTCCAGGCAGGAAGAGTCACCAGCAGAGTTATTTGATGTATGCTGTGTCCAATATCCCAAATCTTAAAAGAAACATTCATGAAATATAGGATGTTGTCTCTCCATTCTTTACTCCTCAGTCACATTTTCAAGCATTTTTTGCCACTCTCTTCTATGTTCATCTTTGAATTCAACTAACCAAGTATCTAAGAGCATGCTGATTTAATTCTGGAGAGTCTTATCAAGTTCTTATCTCTCCATTCTCTACAATATCTGCTGACACATAAGCTACAATTATTTTCATGGTACTCTTTTTTAGATCAAATTTTATTATTTTTAAATCTGGATAAATTCACTTTCTTTCCTTCTTACCTCAACCTCTCCCGCTGAGAATGAAAGAAAAACAAAACTCCAGTTATAAACATATAGTTAAGCAAAACAAATTTCTGCATTGGCTGCAGAGCTTACACCAAACTCTGAGCCCTTCACCTCTCTATAAGGAGGTGGAGGTCATGTTTCATCATTACTGCTTTAGAATCATGGGCGGTCATTCTACTGATCACTTCCTAATTCTTTCAAAGTTATCTATCATTATACTCTTTTTGTAATATAAATCATGGGCATTACAATATAAGGAGACTGTATATCCTGTGATTTTTTTTTGTCTTTACATACTCTACAAAGCCAACTCTACTAACTCCATTATTTTTCTCTTTAACGACAGTCATAGTTCCATTCAGCTACAAGGTCCTTCTGTCTACTTTCATTTTTAGTAAAAATGTCAAGATTAATGATTCAGTTCCTCCAGCAGCATAGCCACTCATAATTTAGAGTACCAACAACTAAGTTATGTTTTACATGCATGTTCTATGTATGTATCACACATGGATATGTGTGTACCACCTTCTATACTCTACTCAGACCACTACAGAAAAAAAAAAAAAAGAGGGCTGGCTACCCCAAACTGAGGGTCATTTTTTCTGTTTGTTTTATGGAGTTACTATGGGCAAAGAATTCATCACCAAATACCTACCGGTGAAGGATTTCTCTGTATTTAGAAAATGTGGTCCTCAGCGAGGAGTTATATATAGTCTGTTTGCTGAATAATAATGAAAACATTTTTAGTGTGATAGAAACCTCCTAGAACTTGCACTGAACTAGCATAGCATTCAAGATGCCAGGGCTATCACCATATGCCATGATGAGGCATACATAGAACTAGAATCAACAGCTTATATAAATAGGAATTCAAAGGATCATAGATCATATTATCTAGAAAGCTAGACAGAGCTAGCTCAATGGTCACCTAGTCTAAATTCATTTTATAGAAGATGAAACTAAGAGTCATGGAGGCTAAGTGACTTGCTCAATGAGCATCAGAGGTGATACTTGAATCTAGGTCCTCTGACTCCAGAATCAGTTGTTTTGATTGAATATTATATTTAATATTCTCATTTTTTCCTTTCTTCTAATTTGATATGGATTTTCATATTTGCCCTAACAAGTCAATGGACTGATTACACACAGACAGTTGATTTGTCAATCATTCAGCACTGGTAGTCACTTATTTCCTATCTGTTAACTTTTTTTCTGATGTTGGGTGCTTGCTATGGCCAGCTAGCATTTTTCAACTCATTTCTTAAAAGAAACATTAATGATCAAATGAGACAACAGAGAACACTTCGCAAACCTTAAAGTACTACATATATGTTAGCTATAACGGCATTAGTCTTCTCTAAATTCTATAGGACTTTGGCTTATTTCATTTTTTAACCTTGAGTAATTTTCCAATGCTAATCTTTGAATTAAAGCTGTAGAATATTAACAATTACATTAATTTAATTTTCTTAATTTCCTTATCCTCTGCAAAAAGATATTAGGGCATATGCTCCAATTATCTCACGGCAGTCTTTTTGCCCCAAATAGAACAAAAATTTTAAGATTTCTAAAGTAAGCTCTCTTTATAACAGAATTTAGCTCTGAACAGTGTCAGTCATGTTTTCCAGATATATTCGCTTATAAAATTTTTTTTAAATTATTGAACCAAGTCCTACACATTAATCATCTTACTTTTAGAGGCAGATTAACTCTTTCAATTATTTAATGAATAGTATTCCAAGTGATTGATAGAATTCAATCAACCTTACTTTTTATTTAAAACAATGAATACCAAAATTAAGGATTAATCTAAAAGGTAGGAAAATAACCAGAGCACAGAAGAGACATGAACAATTGCAGAAGCGCTGGAAAACAAGGCAATCACAGGAGGCAGAGGCATGGATTTCATAAAATGGTCCATCATTTAGGAACTGACATAGAAGAGGCAAAAAGGAGTCTTCAGAAATAAGCTAAAAGGCAGCCTAAAACACAAATGGCACAATAGCTGATAAGGAACTAAAAATTTAAGATAAGGCTTGAAGATAAAAAAAGAGCATATGCAAGTGATTAAGATGTATAAGTACCTCAGGAAAAGCTTAGAGGGAGCAACTGTATGAGGAATCGTATTATAAGTATATGTTAACAACAGCATAATATTATTGGCCAATTTCATTTAAATGATAATATTATACAAATATAACTATAAGACAACAAAAACTCTGGAAAGCCAGAAAATTTTTTCAGCATTTTAATCTATAAATTAGAATAAGAACTAGAAATACTCAAAAGCAAAAATCTCATGAGCTGTTTTAAAAATTAGGAAAAGGATTACAGCTAAAAATAAAAATAAGTTAAAATATACTCCTGAAATTAGTGTAAAATTTATTCAATGGTTTGTAGCAATATAAAAAATAAATTACATAGTAAAATACTAATTGTTTAGAATTCAAAAAAGGTTTGAAAATTGATTCCTATAATAAAAAATCTATATACTGGGGCATGAAACAAATTTGATAAGATCATAATTTTAAGTTTTTTCACATGAGAAAATATAGAATATGTAATTTTATAATATATAATATTAATGTAACATACAACTTTGTTATGAGTAAATTATAACAAAAGAAATGTTTGTTAAATTGAAAATAATGAGAACCTTGTATAAAAAGAATGGCAGGAAATATGTTTCAGGTTATTCTTAAAGAAATCAACTTATTCGTGCAAATTATCCAACTGGCTTTATAACCAAGCCAAATATTTCTGTAAAGTTTGTTGACAATATTATTCTGCTTATTTCCTTGTTAACAACTGACATTTCTACTATGCTTTAAAATTTCCAAATATCTTTATGTATGTCATCTCATTGGAGCCCTACAACAACCTTGTAAGGCAAATACTATGGATTTTATTATCCCCAATTTTACAGATGAGGAAAAACTGAGCATCAGAGAAGACTATAGAAAGGAAAACTGAAATGAAATAATGAAAATAGAAATAACCAGAACCAGGAAAAAATAATATACCCAATGATGGCAATAATGTAAATGTTATTGGGAAAAATTTTAAACTAAAGATTATGTAAATATAATCACTAAGCCTTGCCCCAAAGAAAAGCTATGAAAATGGACCTCACTTGCTTTCTGCAGAGGTCAGGGAAGAAATGCAGATTATGGGTGCAGAACGTTACATAAACGGTTCATAACCTTTGTAACTTATTTCTTTCATACACTTTGAACCCAGAATTGATTAAAAGCTCCAAGTTTTTCCACAAGAGTAGCAGAGTCTTAGGAGGAGGCAAAAGGGTTACAAACCAAGAAAAATGACTATCATTTGAATGTATGAGTCATTTGTAAGTTGGTGACTACATACAGAGGTTTTGTATTCTTAATATTTTCCAGAAAACTATCATTGCTATTTTCCTTCATGAATTCTTCCTCAATCTAGGTTATGCCTTTCCTAAAGTAGATTTGACTAACGTAAACAGAGACCCTTAATAAGAAGACATAAACAAGGTCTGACAGATCCAGTGCAGCTCAGTAATTTTCCATTATAACCCAAGGTGCTAAGACACTGAGGCTGAAAGATATTGTAACCAGCTAGTACTCTGCTTTAGCACTCCATCTTGGTTTCTATGGAGATCATTTATCATGAGGGCAATGTCTGTAGGTTGAGAAACCTGAAAATAGGTCATCACTAAGTGCTCATAACACTGTTCAATCTTCATTACTACCAAACCAGATCTGAAATCCAAAAATAAATTAAATATATACTAAATAAGCAGCATAGCTAAATCCAAATAGATTCATCTTAATTCTAGTCACAAGATACTGCTGATATTTGAATTGGTTTCAAGTACTTATTAACATCATCAGTACTCAAAGGAAAATTCTTAGACAAGGTAACTAAAAACTCAGGATTTCATTTGTATTATATCACTTTACCATCTTTGTTCAAAATAAAAACATTCAGATTATGTACATAATGTGCCACATCCATTATAAACGTTTATGGAACTCTTTGGTGGTATAAAACATACTGTGGTTTAATGAATATTTTCCTTCTGTAAAAATTATATGCAACTAGAATCATAAATCATAAACTCAAAACATACTAGCATAAATTTTAAAATTTATCCTATCTTTCATCTCCTAATTTAAACAGATCAGCTGTCCAATTTAATTGTTATACGTTTTTATCTTAAGTAACATGGATAATGAATCTTACCATAACAAATGACAATGACAACAAAAACATCATCATCATCTCGTTGCCTTTACACAGTGCTTTAAGATTTACCAATACAATTTACAAATATTAATTCATTTGAGCCTCACAATATCCATGAAGTAGATGCATCTATATTTTACAGATAAGGAAACTAAGGCAAATAGCTGAGTGACTTGTCTGAGGCAAGATTCAAACTCAGGTCTTCCCGACTCTAATCCCAGCACTCTTTTCACTAAACCAACAAGCTGTCTACATGGAATGAAAGTGAGTTTCTCTATCTAGATAAGAAAATAATACATTTTTCCCAATTATTACAGAGGTGTCAGAAAAACACAATCATACCTTCAAAACAGGCACACTTTTACAGCTGACACTCCATGAGATATATATGGCAGTGAACGCTTTAATATCTCTGACCTCTCCCTATGCTTTGTTAACATAGATTGACCACATTTACTTAATCTTATCAACTATTTCACAGATGGAGTCTTTTCAAAACTTTTATGCCCCCCTCACCCTCAAGCACCCAGCATATAGGCACAGCAGGTGTTTAATAAATTCTTGCTGAATTAATGAGAGTAGTGGCTGTGGGCAATGGCTTTTTGTTAGCATTGTGTGGCCCTAAATGAATTCCCCTTCATGATTATACATCTGGCTGATTTTTTATTGGTGTTTTCTTTTATTTTGGGTTTTTTTTTAAAGAAAAGAAGAATTTTATGATTTATTTTTAAAGCACATTCCTGTATCACATACTTTGTGGATTATCCGTAATAAACTTCTCTCTTCAGGGCAATTTTTATCCAGTAAAGCATGTCATCTTCTTCCTTCTCCTTCAGAGAAGCAAACTGCCAATTATTTGTTACCACAAACCAATAATAATATGTTGCATAAAATATTCATATAATGCATTTCAAAACTGAACAATAAATAGCTTTCAGATTATTCACCCAATGCTTCCAATTCCTTAGTTTGGATACTGAGTGTTAACCATGAATTCCACTTACAAACATGAGAGACAGAAATCTCAGGTTAAGGCTCTCAAGTTTCTGAATTATTTTTTAATATGAAGGTGCCATTTGTAAAATATCATTTATTACTATTTTTGATGCTCAATTAAGAGGCATTGTCTCTTGAAGCTTTCTTAATAGACAACACTTTTATGTTAAGTAGTTATATTCAATTTTAGCAAGATTCAAGACAAAATGAAAATGAACTCTGCTTTTAGAGAATTAGATGATGACTGCTTCATGGTGTCTTAGCTGAAGAAAATCTGCACACTTTAGTTATGGAATTTGTTTCCTATCTATTCATCAGAAAGACTGATGTCTTTTCCTCTTAAATAAAAGAATAAACTCTACAAAATTAAGACATTTCAAAGCGCTACAAAATTACTTACAACTACAGCGAAGACTTTCTCTTCCAAAATGCAAATTATCTTTACAATGGCAAAGTGGGTGACTTCAGCCATACATCAGTAAAAGCTGCAAACTGTATTTCTATATAGTTCTTAATTTTAAAAATATGCATATAGTACTGAATATATTACCTAATCATTACAAGATGATCTTTAGTAAACTGGCCCATAGGGAGAGAAGGGACACAAGTAGTTAAGTAGTTTTCCAATAATTCAATCACTGGTTTGCAAATAGGAACAGGTCTTTATGACTACAATTTCCATAGTTTACTAGACCACTCTTAATATTATAGACACTTATCAACAAATTATAGGTTTCACCTTCTATATTTACTAAATTATAACTACTTCCTACTCCACAGGACTGTTGAAAGGAAGCCAAGTGTTTTGTACATTTTAGAGCATTATATAAATGACAATTGTTATTGTTGATATTGTTAGTGTTATAATTATTATATCTTTTAAACTCTTAAATCCAATCTTTAAGGACAACAGAATGGAAGAGATGAAGTAGAACAAATGCCATATCTTTACAATTAAAGTTAAATTATGCCCTGAAGTTAGCTGATAAATTTGGGATGTGAAGATGGTCAATCCAGAAAAATCAGAACAAAATAGTAATAAATAAAACCCACATGATAGTAATTACTTTCACTTCTATTTATCTAAAATTTAATATGCCTGCAATCACTGTTCTAATTCCTGATGATAAAGGGACCCTTAAAGATGAAAAACAATTTTAATGAAAAACAATCTAATTCTGTCACACATTTTTTAAAGTTTAAAATGCATTACCTTTCTTCTTTGTCCAAAGTCTTCTTCTCTGCTGAACTGGTCTTTTTCGGTGGTACAGGAGGGGACACTTTCCTACATATTTCTTCAATGATGCGTTTGTTCAATCTGCTTTGCAATGCAGCTTTTAATAAAATTCTCTCTACTGCAGTCATGCCATCTCCGTGACAGTATTTAGGAATTTCTGGTTGAATTAAAATTTCTAGATCATCTAACCAGGGAGGATAGTAAGAGTTTTGTTTTCCTGAGAGTTTATGGTGAAGCTTGATTAACAAAGATAATATGCTTTCTTTGATTTCCAAAATAGCTGTAGTTAACTGTGGAGTTGAACCAGGAGCAGACCATTTACTTGATGTTTTGGGACGGACCACCTGATTTGCTTCACCACTATTACGATTAATGATCTCCTGAAATTTCTTTCTACGTTCTGCTACTAAGCTGAAAACTTGAGCTGTACCTGAATTCTACCAAAAAAGGGGGGAGGAAAAAGAGCAAGAGAAATTATTCAGCAATCAATTTTTGAAGCATCAGTTTTAATTTTTTAAGGGAATGTCTACAGCCTTTTATGTTATCTAAGTATTGTAAAGTATACTAATTATTAAAAATATTTTCTTCACCTCCCAAAGAAATTTCATTGTTTCATTCTAAGTATAAACAAAAAGAGTATATACTCCAAAGAATAGATATCGTGCATCCAAAACACCAATTTTTTTAACCTTTCTGTAATACATGTTTACACACAAAAATTTTAGTTATGCTGGCTATAACTTTGCCTTTACCTGCATCTATTTCTCATGAAATAATATACGATCCTTGATATACAGCTCTCAAGCATATTTAATTACCGATAAAATATGACATAAGAAAGTGGTTTACTTCAATAAGTCATTTACCAAAAGAGATCAATGACCAGGCTCATGGCTCTGAGGTAGAAAATCACCCTCAAAGTTTTGGAAGGTTTGCATCTTATTTAAACATTTAAAGTCTAGGTTATTTTAAGCCAATTTTTCAAAAAACTTCTTTCATCCAAATTTTTTTTTCCTGAAATTTCCAAGGCACCCTAAAATAGATTACCATTTCAAAACTAATTCTTGAATGTTTCAAACACGATTATTAGATTTTTGTTTGATCTATTTTAGGAGTAATCATAACTCTAACAGAAGCTCAAATCAACTGTAGCAACTGAATAAAATGTCACATCAGGAAATCTGCTAGTAAAACTGGCAAAAACAGATATCTAGCTCCCCACTATTTGGTGTCATTTATGCATATGGAAAGAAAAACGAAAAAGCCCCTTGCCCTTACTTCAATTTACTCTCTTTTTTTACTTTCCATAATTTAGACAAGAGTGATATTAGCAATAAGCTCTCTGTAATTTGTGTAATTGATCCTTAGCAATAACAACAGCTAACATTTATAAGGCATTATAACCCTGTGAGGAAGGTACCATTATTACCACAAATTGAGAGGGTTTAATTAATAACATAGGTTTTGTCTAATCTTTCTATAAGGCAAGAATGTAAACTGAGAAGTGTGATTTCTGAGATGATCTCATTTAGTTTCTACAGCTTCTAAATCTCTACCTTGGTTATAACTATAATCAGAGGGAGCTTCCAATAAATTCACCACCAGTTTGAAGGAAAAAACTGGCATCTTTCTCTACACATAGCAAGAATCTTGCATACTTTACTTATTACTAGAAGATTAATATGTCTTACAATTTAGAATTTCTTAGATTTCAGAATTTTTTAAGACAATATATCTAAGATCAACACTAACTGCAAGTTTTAAAGAATGTTAAATTGGAAAAAATACTATGGGCAATTACTTCTAATACTATCAAAAGTAATAATTTAGTCAACAGGAAGGATGAAAAAAATATTGCCTAGTTAGTGCAGCGAATTACTACTTTTTTATTTAAAGGACTAGGATACTTTTTTAATTAAGTATTCCTCTAGATCATTTGACTTAACTCAAAAGATTCGAACTGATTCTACATTAAAATAAAAATTAATTCTTAAAATTATCTTTCTATCCAGATACAAGTTGGTTCAAAGAAATGTTTTTAATGCTAACACATAAAGGCTGTTCCAGTTACCTGAGGTTGTAATGTATTAAATCATAGTAAATACTATTTTTCATAGTTACCTTCCAAAAGATGTATACTCTCTCCTTAAAATAATAAAAGACTTAAACTACCTCAGTACATAACCATAAACAAATGTTCTGGTCATAGAATCAAAAATCTATAGCTGCAAAAGACCTCAGGGCCCATCTAATCCAACCCCTTCATTTTATGGATAAAGAAACATAATGAGAGAAGTAATTCACCCATAATTACACAATCATTAAGTGTCAGAAGCAGGACTTGAATGCTAGTTGGTCTGGCTCCAAGGGATGCTCTACCAACTACAGTATACTACCTCTCTGGCAAAATAAACTATCAAATAATTCCAAAGTCTGCTATTTCCCTAGCTCTTTAAAAACTCAAACATAAGGTTCATGATCTGGTGCTAGGTGACAACCTGAATGCCTAATCTGGTACATTCAACTGACAACAGTAGTGAATTTCAGTCCTACGTGACTAACAGTTTCTCTTCCTATTATTCAAATGTTCTGCTATATTAATTAAAAGGAACAAAAGATCTTTTTCCCACTATTGTCTTTTTCATTAAAATTGCATGCAAAAACTTAATTGATCTTTCATTGAAAAAAGCTCAAATACAGTAATTACCCAACTCATCAATCATTTAAAAGTTTAATTTTACTCAAAGTTAAATTGACCTCCAAGGAGGCCAAATAACTTATTAGTGATTTCAGACAGGCATGCTACAAGAAATTAAAGGATAAGTTTATTCAAAATTAGGAAACTATACATTCAATCTTTTTTAAGATGTTAGTAATGTCTGTAATGATCTTTTATTTTTAAAGGCCCAAATGCAAAGCAAGCCTAAAATTGTTTCAATATACCACTAACGAAAACAGAAAAACCTTAGACAAATGTCAAAGTGTTCCATGTTATTTTAAAATTCAATTGTGAAGTTATCTTTAAAATATAAAAACCTACAAATTAAAACATTTAAAAAGAAAAAGGTGTTCAGCCTATATTAAGAAAATGGGAAGTTCACAGAATTTTTTTCATTTCCATTTAAAGTCATGTTGCCAGTTAAAGCAGAAAGCACACAAAACTACCTCTCTTTGAAGGACTTTAGGTCGTCTTGAACTCTGGCAATTGAAGGAAAAAGATTCGTGAGAAAGGACAATATGATAGGTGTTTATGGAAAGAATGGCAATACAAAGATAAAAGTAAGCATATTTTCTCTCACCGCTATGGCAGGATTAGAGAGAACATCTTACTAGCTCCATGACAGAAGACAAAGCATCAACTATGTATCACTGAATTTATGATAACCATCAAAACAGTAAGATTTCTTTCACACTTACTTGCGTAGAAGCAAAGCCATCAGAGCTAGTACTTGCAGGTGGCTCTCTCTTCACTTCTGGAGCTGTCTCTGGAACCCTCACTCTCACATAATTTATGAAGTGCCTCATGTTGGATACTAAGTTACTACCAGGAAACCAACTGTCATGGCAGCGTTCTTGTCCACCCACAAGTTCCTAAAACATAAATAATACAATTAAGCAGGAAAAAGATGAGAAGCAAAGGGCCAAAACAATTAACAAAATGTATAATCAGTTGCTGGGTTCCTGAAGACCTATTAAAAAACATTTTAAAATGTTTATCCATTTCAAACATCAAACAATACTGTGTCACAAAGACAACCACCTGGCTGTATTTCTCTGGACTTTTCCATCATGTTCGAGGGATCTCTTCATCCTGATGATAATTTCAGTCTTGAAACTCAAGACTTGTCAGTTCTCTTTGTTCCTCCTTCCTTCTGACTGGAGGATAGAGAGCTTCTCCCAAAACCTCCATTTAAGAAAGATCTCAGGCCAGCCATCTCTTCAGTTCTCACCAGGTTGGACTCATCTGGACATGTCCATCATGCCCCTGCACCACGGACCTTCCCACTGCTTTTCAGATTCTTTTTTTGTTTTTTTTCACCACTGGATTATAAGCTCCTTCAAGGAAGGGACTGTCTTTTGCCTTTCTTTGTATCCCAGGCACTTAGCACAGCAGATGGCAAATAGTAGGCACTTAATAAATGTTTTCTGACTGACCACTGTATACGTGTATACATATGGATATAGAAATATATACATAGGTAAGGACCAGCATAGTAAAGACTGAAATTAGAATCAAGAAGACCTTGGTTCAATTCCTGCTAGCTGTAAGGCCATATACAAGTCATTTAATCTCAGAGCCTCAGGATCTAATTCTCAGGAAGTTAAAGACAAGCTGCCTATCAACATCAATGAAGAAAGTTTACACACAGTTCTCTGAACCAATGAAATCACAGGTCCAAACAAACAAAAACAAATCCCATAAATATCACTCTAAAACTTAACTATGGCCGATAACTCAAAATATATACAAATCTTACTAATTAAGAAAAATTGAAGAGACCAGTCTATGTTGGCCAAAAATCTAAATTACATATTTTAAGAGAAATTATATTTTATTACTTCTGGATACATACAACTCAACCTAGGCTAACCAAATGTTCACTTGTATCATTTAAGAAGGCCTATTTTCTTAACAGTTAAAAATTTTTCCATTCAAAAAAACATTTATTAAGTATCTACTAAATGCTAGGCACTATATTAGGAAATAGAGATATAAAAAAGAGACAAAAACAAAACACTTTCTTGCCCTCAAGGGACTTACATTCTTAGACAACAAAAAGTATATATGGAGGTATATATAAATTGTAGCTGGAAAGATAAGGAAAAGCCTAATACAAAAGGGAGAAATAGAGGTAAATCTTAAAGAAAATCTGGGATTCCAAAACGGAGGTAGGGAAAGAAAGTATTCCAAGTACAGAGGAAAGCCAGTGCAAAGATACAAAGACAGGACATCAAGAATCATTAGAGTAAGAGGCAGAAAACCAATTTGACTAGAGCACAATATGTGGAGGTGGATAATGTGTACACTGGAAAGGCAGACTGGAACTAGATTGTGAAGAGCTATAAGTACCAAATATAATTTATACTTGATTCTGGAGGTAAATCAGATCCATTGTAATTTATCAAGTAGGAAGTAAGGAGGGGAGGAATGGTCAACATGCACTTTAGGAAAATAATTTGATGGCTATATGAAAGATGGATTGGAATGGAGGCTTGAGGCAAGGAGATCAATTAAGAAGCTATAGCAATGATACAGGCAAAAGGTAAAAAGGGTCTGAATTGTGACGGGCTTTGTGAGGAACCATAAAGAGATACATGTGAGAAACACTGTAAAGAGAGAAACAACAAGAATTGGCAACTACTGTGGGACAGTGAGACAGCAAAGGCAAAAATAACATTTACATTGTGAATCTGGGTGACTAAAAGAATGGTGTTGTTCTCAAAAGAAACAGGAAAATTTGAAAGGAGTTGGGGGAGAGAAAATGAGCTCTGTTTGGGGACATAATTGAGTTTGAGATGCCAACAGACTACCCAGCTTAAAATATCAAAGAGGTATGTGAATTTGTGATATGAGACTGGGAGAGAGGCTACTGCTGTATACCAAAAGTCATGTGAAAAGAGATGACAAATGAATTAATGGGAGTTAATGAAACCATCAACTGGGACAATATGAAAAGAACAGAGAAGAAAGTCTAGGACCCAGCTTTGGATTACACCCAGTTAGTGGCAAGGCATCGATGATGATACAACAAAGCAGACAGGCTATCTAAAAGTTAGGAAGAAAACAATGATATGAACCAAAGTCAAGATGAAAGAGTGACAGGAAGCATTATGATGACATCGAGTCCACAAATTCCTCTAAACAGATCTAGAAAATATCCCAGACAAAATCTTGATGAGGAAATCAAGAAAATGTCACAATGAGTCATTTGTTCAGTATAGGGAGACAGACAGGGAGGTCTGAGGACACTGTGGAAGAAGTAGAGAAAGAGCACTCTAGTGCCCATGAAGAGAATGTGCTTCACAGAAAAAAGAGGTTCCAAATCTATATCAAGCTACCCCAGATGCATATGGGAGCACTGTGATATGGATAGGTGGAAACTAGCACCTTTGTCACCCACTATCCAGTTCCACGTCACAGATCCTGGGTGAAGTAAGGAGACCTGCATATGGAGATGGTGTTCCTGGTATGGACATCCTGCGCAGCATGCTGAGAAAGGAGGAAGTTCAGAAGCCAGCAGGAGTGGTGTGACTGAGACCCCAAATTCAGAAGCAGGGTCTTCCAGAATTTTGCTCAACCAGAAGACGATTAACCAAGGCAGGAATCTCAAGAGCCTACAATTCTGTCACTTTTAACTGACAAAGTCTTTCAGTTAGCTAACAGGCAGAGTTCAACAGCAATATATTCTTGAAAAGACCCAAACCCAGGTCAGAAACAGCAGAGCTCAGACAAAGAGGGCAGCAATCAGACTCTGAAATGGAGAAGACCAGTTTGGAAGCACTGAAAGCTAACAAGTCTCCAGCTCATCCTCGAGATCCTGAAATAACACAACAGAGCAGCAACAGGACTAACCCAGACTTTCCCTCTAGACGTGTTGCAGAGCCTGTCGCTAACATCAAGTCCAAAGTCAGGAAACAGCTGGAAGAATGACACTATAATGAGCTATTATGATGGCAGGAACACTCAAAATGGAAACTCAAAAAAAAGAGGATTGACTCCAACATATCCACAAGTAATCAATGCATCAGAGAAAAACAGCATGGGCACAAACTCAACTAGAATTCTTGAAAGAGATAAAGAGTGTTTTTTAAAAAGAGTTAAAAAATGTTCTGTTACAAATGGGACCAGAGCACTTGAGGAAAAAAAAAATGGAAAAGGAATTAATACTTTGCAAGAGGTACAAAATGTTGCCCAAGCAACAAACTGCCTGAAAATGAAATGGACCAAACAGAAGACAATGACTTCATGAGGCAACAAGAAATATCAAAATAAAGTCAAAACACTGGGGAAAAAAAAGGAAGAAAATGTAGAATATATCTCAAAGTAAAAACAACTAACCTAGAAAACAGACTGAGGAGAAAAAAAACTGAGAATCACTGGACTATCTGAACTCCATGACCAAAAGAGCCCAGACATCCAATTTCCAACAATCTGACCAGATCTCTTAGAACCAGAAGGGCAAAGCAGAAACAGTAAGAATCCAGTGGTCACTTCCTAAAACAATATATCTGTAATTATTTTAAATGGAATTTCTTTTTTTATCTCTTCTTGTAGTTTTGTTGATAATATACAGAAATGCTGGTGTTTTATGTGAGTTTACTTTACAGCCTGAAACTTTGCTAAAGTTATTATTTCAATTAATTTTTAGTTGACGATCTAGGATTCTTTATGTAAAGCATATCATCTGCAAAAAAAAATAGTGTTTTCTTCTTTGTCTATGCTTATGCTTCCAATTTCTTTTTTTGTCTTATTGATATAGTATTTCTAGCACTATACTGAATAGTAATGGCAAAAATGGACATCTTTGCTTTGCCCCTTAATTTTATTGGAAAGGCCTCTAGTTTATCACTATTAGATAAGATAATGAGTCTTCATTTTAGACAGACACTATTTATATAAAGGAAAGATCAGTCCTCTGCAAAAAGATATTAGGGCATATGCTCCAATTTGCCTAATCATTACAAGATGATCTTTAGTAATTTAGTAATTTTTGCCTCAAATAGAACAAAAATTTTAAGATTTCTAAAGTAAGCTCTCTTTATAACAGAATTTAGCTCTGAACAGTGTCAGTCATGTTTTCCAGATATATTCGCTTATAAAATTTTTTTTTTTAATTATTGAACCAAGTCCTACACATTAATAGGATAGTTTGGGTCTTCTGGGAATTATCTCACGGCAGTCTTTTTGCCTAATTACAAGACCCAAACTATTTCTAATTTGCCTCATATGTTGCCTTCAGCAACATGTGGTGAAATGTGTTCAATAAATACTTTAAATGATGGTGATAATGATAGTTGATATGCCTAGGGAGTAGTCAATTTATGAAAGTTATGATGTCTTACAATTTAGAATTTCTTAGATTTCAGAATTTTTAAAGACAAAATATTTAAAGACAATATTTTAAAGACAATATTCATTAATATTGAGAAAGCTATTTCTGCAATTTGATAGGTTCCCTTCTTTTCTTACTTTTCAAACAGCCCTCATTAAACATACAATATCTTTATTACCAATCTGCCTTAAGTATATAAAAGTACTTACTTCTTCATCTGGTTCTTCTTCAGGTGAATTTTCAAGTCCTAATTCAATCAGATACAAAACCATACAGAGGACATGTTCTGACAGATTTTGGTGGTCCATCAAAATCTTTTTTTAAAAAAGGAAAAAGAATACCATTTTATATATTCCAAATGTCATGTCTTATACCAGTCCTATCAGATGGGTAAATAAAGCTATTATTATTTGGTGAATGGAAATCCTGAAGCAAAGTGAAAAGAGTTTGCTTGCCCAAGATTATGTAAAATACTGACAGCTGTAAAAGAATCTAGACATCCATTTTTATGCCTTTTATCAATACATATTCATGAACTAGACAGTATCCATTAGAAAATTCTAGTATATTTACAAATTCTATACCAAAAAACTATTTCAATTCGAGATTTTATTTGAACAATTCAAAATTCTTAGTGTGTCAAAGTAGCTGGGTGAAAAACAATATTGAGGTTAATAATGCAGAAAAGTATACTTTTCAGTTTGGTTCATGCTAATTTACATAATATTTTTATACTATATATCAGTGGATCTGTGATCTCATTGTGTGGGGACTTTTTCCAACTCATGTATCTGTGCCTTTAAATTCTATGAAATTCTTGTCCTTGTCTTCATGTAAATATTATATAAAAGATCTATCTAATTCCCTAAAGGCCTTCTTCTGGTGTTTTCATCATTTTATGGTACCAAAAGTAGTATTTCAGCTGTATGCCTTTTATCTTTCACTCTAGTTTCTTGAACATCCTATTTATTTTCTCAGTGATATATCTTGCACATCACTTATCATGCACTGGTAATATGCTTCAGCCTAGTCAGACTATTACATGACTTTGTGCTGCAATTTAAATTATCTATAATTTAGATTCATTATCATAGTGTTTCATGATTAACAACCATATAGCATCACTGGCAGAGTACTGATGCAAAAATACTGATAAGTTTTTTGGCAAGGAACAGCTTAGGATTACTGAAAATTTTAGACAATTTCCCAAATGTTATGCATCCTCATCTTCTATTCAGTTCTAGGTATTTCTCATTATTCATTTGAAGTAGCTGTTCAAGGTGGAGGGATAGACAGACTGACTGACTGACTCAATGGGTTACTCATCCATCTTCATGTTGGGCATGAAGTGTTCATTTACTTTGCTTTACCAATGAAGATAGCTACATCAATCTCTCTCAAATGACTATATATTTTATTGAGGAGGCCTAACAGCATCGTGAAGATCAATGCAATTTATGAAGTATCTTTAAACTGTCATTTGGAGAACTTTATACCTTAAATGATCATATAGCTTTATTGTATATCTCTCAATGTCGATACTTAACAAACTGTAAAACAAAGTTGTTTTTGTGGTCACACCTGTCAGTCTTACGTGATTTTAATATATGCATGAAAAATATCCTGTTTGAGGAGTGAGTTTAAGGCTACATTCTGTTCTACCAAGTTAAATGGTTATCTAAAATCAATAACCTAATTTTAGATAAAAATGATTATCTAGAATATACTGAAAAAAGATGTTATATTTCCTGGAATTCTCAATCAATCATGTGACTTCGTGTTGATGCTATATGTCTTAGAAAACCATCCACAAAAGCATGACCATGACCTTTTCATTGTTTCATCAGTGCTAGGTTTTTATGTATTCACAGGTCATTCTCACAAAGGCTTTATATAAGTGTCTGCCTTTTCATGTAGATCAGCAGTTACTGATGTCTTTTATATCACCTTTTATCTAGAAGGTTAAGAAAAGATTTGGTAAAAAAATGTCACCTGCGATCTTTATTTCTTTAGAATTTTCCCCTTTTTCAGGTAGTTTAAAAAAGTAGTCCCTGAGTACCTTCAAAGTTGTGTCCCTAAGACAGATTTCTTTTACATATACTTAGACAGGTCTAGCCATTCTTCATGATTTCATATTCTTAAAAGTAAACATGGTACAACAAAAAGCACTGGCTCTGGAATCAAAGGACTTGGGTTCAGATCCTGCCTCTGATTTTTTATGTATGAGACTTTGGACAAGTCACTTCACCTCTCTGGGTCTCTGTTCTTCATCTGTAAAATGAAGGGGTTGGATTAAGCGGTCTCTGAGAGGTCCTTTCCAGCTCTATGTCTGTGATGCTAAGAAAGGACATTTAGAACTCCAATACTTCCTAACATCAGGTATTGAAGTAGTACACTACAAAATGTGGTAGCTCTACTAAGATCACTAATAAGAACAACGCATTTAGAAACTACAGCAGATATGTTCCATTTTATGTCTATTTGTTGTGTCTATCAATTAAATATTCTTGGGATGACCTCTGTAGGATGATTTTTTGCCTTAACTGTTTCTTACTGTTTTACATCATATTGCTCATAATTTTCTACTATCCTTCTTCATAATATTTTAACAAATTAAATTTTGAAGAAGTTACCTTTTATGTCTTACTGACTGCAAAATGCTCAGATATTTGCTAAGCTGTTTCTGAGCTCTTTTTCTGCTTCCTTATTGTAGTTCCTTCATTTCCTCTTTAATTAAATTTTATTTTTTTAGTCAATGAAAATTCACCTTCTGTAGCTGCTCTGCATCATTAAAGTTCTCTAAAAATGGTGATAATCAGTGTTTTTACTTTTGTAATCACATACAATGTCTTCTCATCTTTTCCTTCTTTTAATTTGCTCTTGTGACCTTTATTCTGATTGGTCAATGATATGATAGTGAACAGATGGCTGAATCTCTATGAGTTCTACATGTTAGTACCTAGCTAAAATAAAGCCAGTTCCCTTTTTGTGATGACTTTTGTGCTAATCACATATAGCACCTTCTAATTCTTTTTCTGATATATTCATGACGTACACTCTTCTACAAGACCTCTTTTGTTGCTTGATACTGAACTGCATTTTCCAATGAAGTTTTCCCCATAATTCCTCTTCCTATCTTCTCTGAAGTCACCAAGTATCAAGGAATATATTGAGTTAAGTTTGGAGGATCTTGTCAAGTTCTCAAATAATTTCTCAATTTCATCCTCCACAACAAATACCCTATCATTAACTGCAAATTATCTTCATGATATCTTTCTGCTCATATTTGTAAGCATTATAAGGTAAAATAAGTAAGTGCACCTCATAAAATTATACTTCTTGTTGACTTTTGGATATATGATTAACCAACAATGTTTTCTTTAGGTCTCTGGAGCTCCTACAAACCAGCTTCACATTTAGCTAAAGCTACTTTATGCATTCCAGTTTTTCATAGCATGAATGTCAGTACAGACATAGTTCAATTTCTGAAGCACTGTATCAACTCAAAAATATTGAATAGTATATATAGCAACATTTAAATTAACATTAATGGCTAAGAACTCCTGACCAACGTTCAAAATTAACATCCAGGACTAAAAAGGTCAAAGTCCCAGTATACTCTGTCTTAGTCAGACAGCAATCCAGGGACTGTTTCCAATTATGGGGACCACATTATATAAGGACTCTGAAAAGACAGAGATCATCCAGAGGAGAGAAGCAATAATGGCAAAGGCTGTATGAGGACTAGCTGAAGGGCCTAGGAATGTTTAGCCTGGAGAAAAGAACATTTAGAAAGATGTGATCACTATATTCAAATATCAAAGTAGCTGACATGTAGAAGTAGAACTATATTTTTTTCTACTTGACATCAGAAGGCAGAACTGAAGTCTTGGGCAGAAAGTACAGATTTAGACCGATGTAAGAAGAAACCTCCTAATAGTTAAAGATCCAAAAGTGCAATGGGCTTTCTCTAGGCAGTGGATTTCTACTCACCAGATATATTCAAGAAGAAGCCATGTCACCACTTGTTCAGTATGTTGTAGAAGAGATTTTGGTTCAACTCTAGGTTGTACTAGATGTGATTCTCCTTACACTACATTCATTAAGAAATAGTTTTTAAAAGACTGCAAAAAATTACCTTTATGGTAATAATTATTTGACATAATTTATTTGTTATGCCATTATGACTAAATCAAAGATTTCTAGGTGTACAACTACACACACTTTAAACTTTTTGCTAATGAAAATGATATACACATTGCTATGCTAAGTAATTTTGTAAAATAAAATGTTCAGGATAGTTTCAAAGAACTGACCACTAGGGGCAGCTAGGTGGCACAGTGGACAGAGCACTGGCCCTGAAGTCAGGGGGGACCTGAGTTCAAATCCGGCCTCAGACCAAACACTTGACACTTACTAGCTGTGTGACCCTGGACAAGTCACTTAACCCCAACTGCCTTAAAATAAAAAAAAGAATTGACCACTTAATTAAATATGAAATGTTAAAAGAGTTAAATAAAAATATTATGGAGGGGCTTAAATATTAATTTCTCCCACAATACACATTATAAGAATAATCTCTTATAGAACTTGAGTAAAAAATTCACTTATAGAAAAAAGTTTTGATTATCTTAGGCAATAAATGGCAACTTTCATATAAAAGCTGCATAAATTTTTAAAATAAAATTAAAAATCAAGATTTTAATTGGGAAGGAACAGGAGAGACATGGGACCACTTTTTAGCGACCAATCTCATATAACTATTTCATTTCTTTGCGACTCTGTCTATAATATATTGTGAACATCCCAAGGGCATGGCTGTATCTTTTTTTTGTCACATACCTTCTCAGTACCAAAAAAAAAACTATAGCTGAATAAGTCTGAATAAGAAAACCCAAGCTGAGGAGAGTTTCTAAACAGAAGAAAACTATGATATACTCACCAGTCTTTGGACATTCCCTAAGACGATGTTTATCCAAAGCTAACTTTTGTTAGTCCTTTGATTTAGCTACCATTCAAAGCAAAATCTAAATGTAGAGTACTAAGAAAGTAAAGGATAACCAGTAAAGGATAACCTTAGATGGGTAGGTAAAAAATTCACAAAGTGATCTATTTCATTCTTCTGAAGTGAAGTGATTGCTTGTTCCTCACTGTTTTTTGCTTGTAAACTCACAAAATATCTAGCAATCTTTCCACACATTATGGTTTTCTGTTACTGTTTTGTTGTTGTTGTTATTATTGCTTTTACCAGAGCCGTGATTTATCTGGAAGGGAACTTCCTTCCAGAGAGGAACTTAACTCTACCAAGGCAGATCAGCAACTTAAAGTATTATACTGTTGTCTGGAACACCAAAAGCTTGGGGATACACAGCCAGGATGTGTCAGAGACAGGATGTGTCAGAGACAGGATGTGAACCCAAATCTTCCTGACTTCTCAACTGCAACTATCTAATATACCGTGCATGTATCCACAGTAGAACCTGAACGAATGTCCTTGACTAACAGGAGAAAAGGCATTAATTTACAGTAACTACTAGAGATAACAGCTATTTGGTTCTTTTACACTTGGAAACTGAAAGACAGAAAGACAGACAGAGAGAGAGAGAGAAAGAGAGAGAGAGACAACAGAACATTTGGAGAGAGACTTAGGATTTTAAATACTATGTTATACACAAAGTAAAAATTATTTTTATGCATGACTTTAAAAATAAGAAATTTTCATCTTATTGTTATTATTTAAATCACTACTGTACCTTGTAAAGTAAGGTGAACAGGACAATATGTAAAGTTTTACAATGTAAAAGGCGCATGAGACCTTTGTAACTGGGGTGCAGAGGTGTCCTTTTCTTGTAGGGAGGCCAAGGGTTTCCAGGGAATGTTCCACTCTGTTTTAAACTGTACAAATAATACAAGATAAAAATTAGGTTAAAGTAGAACCTAAAACATTAGTATCAAAATCAGTCAGCTTGTACAAACTGCAGGATCCACTTTCTCCATGGTGAATATTAGACCCCTCACAAGGGGAGGGAGAAGAGCAATCACACATAGCAGAGCAACCTATGTTAATTAAAATGAAATGCACAGCAAGCTAAAGGATGGAAAGATGAATAAAAGTCCAATAAAAAGGACAAAGAGAGTGAGAGTAATAAAAATAAAGCAGTACTAGCGAGACAATCGAAATAAGGAAGAAGATACCGTCATCTCTTGTGCTACAACAGTAACATGCTTTTTAAAAAAATACTCATATACATTTAATGTTCCTACATAAATCACTCATAAACTCCAAGTTGTGAAATGTGGTTTCTCATGTAATTTACACAAACCAACTTATTTTGCATGTATATACATGTAAACACTATCAATAAACCTGGTACTTTTCTTTCATTCCAACAGAAGCCAATACAAACCAACAGATATAATACTGCTGGTATAAAATGGTAATGTACTTTATTAAAAATAAGTATTAGATTTGTAATCTAGGGATTTGGGTTCAAATTCTACCTTTTCACTGGTGGAACATTAAGCAAGTCCCTGAAGTTTTCATACAAAATGCTACAGTATAAAGTATTCTTACTGAATAATATCATCAGTATCTCAACTGTAAAATAAAGAAGAATGGCCTATATGATCCCTGAAGTCCCTTTGAGCTCTAAAATGCTATTTACCCAACCAATTTTAACATTCTCTCCAATTACTATAGAGTAACAATTAAAAATTACCAATTAAGAATTCAATTCAGCAAACATTTAATGCCTGTTGGGTATATAGTACTTTTTAAAGGTACATACATACTAGAAAAAAATGAATCTATGTCAGAAGTGGAACTGGAACCCAGACCTCTCAGAAAGCTTCGAATTATAAGACTACCCTAATAGTAACAAGGTAATATATATTAAAAAAAAAAAAGGCATGCTAGCCATTTATAACTAACCTAAATTCCTTCCCAAACCAGACCCTGGAAGCCTGGAACAGAGACCTAAGGACCTTTCCTTCAATCAAACAAAAAGCCCCAGCAAACCTTGAAGAGATGAAACACATGTAAATATACACTCTTCACTACCACAGTCCTAAATTATTTATCAAATTCTAGAAAGGAAAAACTCTGAAAATGCTCTGTCAGTTTACTTCTTCTTTAAAAAGTTTTTCACTTAACAATTTCCCTCTCTCCCACATCTTCTCCCCCCCAAAAAAAAAAAGAAAAAGAAAACCCTTATAAGAAATATACAAAGACAAGCAAAACAAATTCCCCTATGAGTCATATCTCAAAATATGTCTAATTCTGTACCCTGAGTCCATCACCTCTCAATCAGGAGTTGCGTATTTCATCATGGGTCCTCTGGTATCATGATTCATCATTGTGTTGAATAGAGTTCTTAAGTCTTTCAAAGTTGTTTTCTTTACAATGTTATTACAGTATAAGTTGTTCTACAAGTTCTACTCTCTTCACTGTATATTAGTTGATATTATTTCTAGATTTCTTTGAGCCTATCCCTTTCATTATTTCTTATAATAGTATTCCATTACATTCACATACTGTAATTTGTTTGGTCACTCCCCAACTGATGAGCATCTCTTAGTTTCCAATTCTTTGCCATGACAAAAAGAGCCACCATGAATATATTTTTGTATATATTAATCATTTTTCTCTTATTTAAATCTCTTTGGGTTATAGGTCTATGTATGTTAACACTGGATCAAATGATACACACAATTTGGTGACTTTTTGGACATAGTTCCAAACTGCTTTCCAAAATAGCTGGATCAATAATTCATAACTCCACTAACATCAGTTTAGTTCTATCCAAGGAACAAGTGGCAATAAACTACTTCCTCTTTTACTGCTTCATCAATCCCAATCAGCCCCTCTCACTTCTAAAAGGGTCAGCAGAATAGAGGATGGGACAGATACAAGAGATGTTAAACAGGTATAATCAACAATATCTGGCAAGTAAATGGATATAAATAGTGAGGCTAGGAAAGAGTCAAAGATTATTCCAAAGTTAAAAAGCCAGGTGCCCTAAACAGAAACAGTAACATTTGAAGGAAAAGTAGGCTTAGAGCCTAACTCAACCAAGTTCACCCCATCTCCTAGTACATTAAACTTTCCTTTCAAATACATACTCAATTGTCTACAAGTTCCCCTACACCCTCAAACTTTTCAACCAACATTCCTTCCAATTCCTGAATTTAATAGAAATCTAGCTCACTGTCTTCCTTGTCACCCAGAGTCCTACTTTCATTCTCAAAGATTGGCTCCCTCCATGCCTTTACACGGACTTTCCACTGTGCCTGAAACAGATTCCCTTCCCATTTGTGCTTCTTAGAAGCCCCTGGTTTCCTTCAAGACTCTGCTAATATGCCATCATCTGAAAGAAGCCTTTTGAAAGCAATTAATCTATCAAGAATGTTTTTTAAGAATCAAGAATGATGGAGTGCAGCCAAGATGATAGAATAAAAGCAGTGACTTGCTTGAGCTCTCCCCCAAAACCACTCCAAATACCTGTAAGAAATGACTCAAACAAATTCTAGAACAGCAGAACCCACAAAAAGACAGAGTGAAGCAAATTTCCAAGACAACCTGAATGATTGATGTGAAAGGCCTGTTGCACTGGGCTGGGAGAGGAGCGCAGTTCAGCATGGGCTACGCAGGCAATGACAGGGCTAAGCAAACCCAGAGCAGGCCTCAAGACTGAATCAAGGGAATACATGGGGGTTTCCAGACTTCTCCACCCACAAACATCAAAGACAACTCAGAATGTCAGTGGTAAGGGTCTGCTGGACCTGGGTGAGAGGAGCGCAGTTCAGCCCTTGCCTTAGCACAGCCCCAGGGCAGCAGCCACAGCTGCGGCAGTGGCTGCTTCCAGAGCTCTTGGCCCATAGACGGTAGGGTATCAAGCAGCTGATCAGAGTGGGATTGCAGGGGATCTCTTTGCTGGGGCTGAGGCAGGATTCTCTTGCTTTGCCCATGCCTAGATCTGGGTCAGTCCTGGCGAGAAAAAGAGTGCTGGTGTGGCAGAGCTTGCAGTGGTGGTGCAGATGGAATCCTCCTCACAGTTCCAAGGCAGAAAAGAGTGCTTGTGGTCACTCATAGACCAGAGCACAGGCAAGGAAAGAAATAAACACTTCTCCTTTGATCACACTACCTTGGAAGAACTAAAAATTTACAGGTCCCTAGAAGTACCTCTGAAAACAGCTGCACAAACCCCTCAAAGCTTGGGACAGTACATTCTCCACACTGGAAGCAAACCCTACCTTAACAAAGAGTTTAAAACTCAAGTAATTGGCTGGGAACATGAGCAAACTGCACAAAAAAAAGTCAGACCATAGAATCTTTCTTTGGTGACAAAGAAGATCAAAACATACAACCAGAAGAAGACAACAAAGTCAAAGCTCCTACATCCAAAACCTCCAAAAAAAAAACATGAATTGGTATCAGGCCATGAAAGAGCTCAAAAAGGATTTTGAAAAGAAAGAGAAGTAGAGGAAAAATTGGGAAGAGAAATGAGAGTGATGCAAGAAAATCACAAAAAACAAGTCAATAGCTTACTAAAGGAGACCCAAAAAAATACTGAAGAAAATAACACCTTAAAAAAATAGACTAATGGGGCAGCTAGGTGGCGCAGTGGATAGAACACTGGCCCTGAAGTCAGGAGGACCTGAGTTCAAATCCAGCCTCAGACCAAACAATTGATGCTCACTAGCTGTGTGACCCTGGGCAAGTCACTTAACCCCAACTCACCCCCCCCCAAAAAAATCAAGAAATACTGGAACAAAACCAAAAGAAAGAAAAAATAGAAGACAATGTGAAATATCTCACTGGAAAAACAACTAACCTGGAAAACAGATCCAGGAGAGATAACTTAAAAATTATTAGACTACCTGAAAGTCATGATCAAAAAAAGAGCCAAGACATCATGTTTCAAGAAATTATCAAGGAAAACTGCCCTGATATTCTAGAACCAGAGGGTAAAACAAATAGAAAAAATCCACCAATCACCTCCTGAAAGGTACCCCCAAAGGAAAACTCCTAGGAATATTATAGCCAAATTCCAAAGTTCCCAGGTCAAGGAGAAAATATTGCAAGGAGCTAGAAAGAAACAATTCAAGTACTGTGGAAACACAAATCAGGATAACACAAGATTTAGCAGCTTCTACATTAAGGGATAGGAGGGCTTGGAATATGATATTCCAGAGGGCAAAGGAGATAGGATCAAAACCAAGAATCACCTACCCAGCAAAACTGAGCACAATATTTCAGGAGGAAAAATGGATATTCAATGAAATAGAGGACTTTCAAGCATTCCTGATGAAAACACACAGCTGAATAGTAAATCTGACTTTCAAATACAAGACTCAAGAGAAGCATGAAAAGGTAAATAGGAAAGAGAAATCATAAAACACTTATTAAACTGTTTACATTCCTACATGGAAAGATGATATTTGTAACTCATGAGACCTTTCTCAGTATTAGGGTAGTAGGAGGGAATATAGATAGATAGATAGATACATAGATAGATAGATACATAGATAGATAGATAGATAGATAGATAGATAGATAGATAGATAGATAGATAGACAGACAGACAGACAGAGACAGACAGAGATATAGATATAGATATAGACAGAGGGCACAGGTTGAGTTGAATATGAAGGGATGAAATGTAAAAAACAAAATTAAGGGGTGAGAGAGAATTGTACTGGGAGAAGAAGGGAAGAGATACAATGGGGTAAATTGTCTCATATGGAAGAGGCAAGAGGGGAAGAAGAGGGAAGTGAGAGAGAATGAATGAATCTTACTCTCATTGGATTTGGCTTAAGAAAGGAATAACATGCACATTCAACTGGGTATGGAAATCTATCTTACCTTACAGGAAAATGGGGGAAAAGGGATAAGAGAGGAGTGATGGAAGGGAGGGCAGATTGGGGGAGGGGTAGTCAGAAGGAAACACTTTTGAGGAGGGACAGGGTCAAAGGAGAGAACAGAATAAACAAGAGAGCAGGATAGGATGGAGGGAATTACAGTTAGTATTTCAGAACATGACTATAACCTATATCTAGTTGCCTGCTTTCTCAATGGGGGTGGGTGGGGAGGGAGGAAGGGAGAGAATTTAGAACTCAAAGTTTTAAAAACAAACGTTAAGAATTATTTTTACACGTAACTGGGAAATAAGATATACAAGCAATGGGGTATAGAAATCTATCCTGCCCTACAGGAAAATAGAAGAGGAAGGGGATAAGGGAAAGAGGGGTGGTGATGGAAAGGAGGGCAGATTGGAAGAAGGGATATTTAGAATCCATGCCACATTGGCATGGGAGGAAGGGAGAGATGGGGATAAAATTTGGAACTCAAAATCTTGTGGAAGTGAATGTTGAAAACTAAAAACAAATAAATTATTAAAAAATTTTTAAAAATCAAGAATGAATAATCCTGCTTCTCAAGACATTACATTCTAGGTGTGGTGCTTGAGCTGCTCCTTGAAAGAGGAGAGAAATGCTAAACGGTAGAAGTAGAGGTGGAAGTGAAGCAGAGCATCCCAAGCATGGAAGACAGCCAGGGGAAGGGCACAAAAGCAGAATAAGAAGCACCATGTGTAAGGAACAACAAACAAGCCAGCATGTAAGGAGGGAGGGAATTTGTGAAAAAAACTTGAAAGAAAAAGAGGCAGGGTTTTTAAAAGGCATTAACTGCCAATAAGAGGACACTGGTTTTCATTCTATATTGGAATAGACTGACACTTTGGGGGAATCATTTTGGTAGCTGTATGAGTAATGGACTGGAGCAAAGAAAGAACCAAGTCAGGAAAACCAAATAGAAGGTCATTGCAGTGGAGCCACGATGGTGGAATAGCAGGAAGAAATATAATAAGCAATCACCCCCAAAATCCTCCAAATAAATCTTTTAAAATATACCATATTAAATCCTGATCATAAAATCTAAGGGAAAAAATCATTGTGAATCTTCTTTTGTCTTACCATTTGTTAAGCCTAAGTTGGCACAAAGAGTCAGAGGTTTGATGACACTAGAGATGAAGGTCTATCTAGAGGCATTTGACCTAGGGGGTCTCTAGCCACTTTCTAGTAAAATTATATTGGTCAATCTACAAGTCCTGTAAAAAGCAACACTTCTAATTGCAAATGCGACAGCTGCAGGACAACATTTCTAAAATAATCTCACTTATACAGGTTGATAGACACAGGACCTAACCAAAAGAACATCAGATTTAATAGCTGTCCCATCCTAGAAACTCCCCCTTATGCCCCTGACATGCCTACTCTCCAAATGCTGGCAAAAGCAACAAGCTGTGTTAGGAAAGCTCCAACAAAGTAAACTAATCAGATGACTTGCCTTGTCCAATTGAATTATGTTCCAACAAGTTTCCTAAGATTGTTAATTCTTCTTTTTCTGTTATAAAATAAGCTCTGTAAATCAGTAGTCTCTGACTACTGAGGAGTCAGTAGACCTGATTTGGCCAATGCTAACCTTGCAAATAAATCATTATACTTGGAAGCATTGTACCTCAGATCTCTCTATTTTAGATATTAAATTAATACTTCCCTTAAGGTACTTAGGTTCTACTGGGACAACACAACATTTACACGAGAAATAATCCTACTGAAGATGTTTTCAATATTATTTCCTTTTAGAAATTATCAGTACTTTGAACAAGATGATAAACATAAACTTCCATTTGAAAAAGCTACAATATCCCTAAGAACTCAAAAGAACCTTTAAGTAGTTGTGGTAATATTAAATCCTGGCCAGACCCAGAATCAAAAACAAAGAGTTCCTACTAAGAAAAATACTGTCAAGATAATCTGGTCACATCATATGCAGTTACATGTGTTTGTTTTTCATTTTTTAAATGATGTTTCTCATGCAAACAAGAAATTAAGATTTAGTAAAGTTATGTTTTTGATGAAAAAACTTTAAAAACAAACTAGTGGTGGTTTATTTTTAAAAAGGGAAAAAACAAAAATAAGGTATATATGGAGAATGCAGCACCTCAAATTTACAACAGTCCTCCACATCTGAAATTATAATATTCTGGTGCTGTGATGATGGAATCACATTTTAGATGTTTCATTTCTAATTCTGACTTCAGCATCTCATGTGATGAAAAGTACTTACAAATTGAAACAAAATAAATCCAACAGAAAAAAAAACTACAAATAAATAGGAGGTAATTGGTGGGGAAAGCCTTGTATTCAAGCCCTGAACTGTTACTTGGAGAAGCTAGAGGTTCTACGAGGCACAGGTTAAGAATGTGCGCATTATTGACGTGAAAGATAATTATGCAAAGGGACAGAGGCAGGAGGTGGAACATTGTTTAATCAGGAAAAGTTAAAAGGCCAGCTTGAGTGGAACCTCAGTATATAAAATGAAGAGGAAAATAAAGGTTGGAAGAGAGACTGTTAAAGTTTTTAAATGACAGTCTGACTTCATCACATGATTCAAAAATGCTTCCCCCATCCATTGATCAACAAGCATTTATTAAACATCTACTAGGTGTCAGGCACTGTGTTCTGTTCTGGGGATACAGAAGTTAAACAATCATTGCTCTCAAGTAGGTTACTCTCTAATGGGGAAACAATGTTACACGTAGAAGTATATATGGAATGAAAACTAGTCACAAGTGATTTCCTAATCATTAAAATACAATCGTTTTCATTAATGTGATGTTATCTGGCCTTTGCTTTGTCCAGCAACCTCCTGAATATTTTCTCAAAGAAAATATTTATGATATGTCAATCAATAAATCAATCGATAAGCATTTATTTAGCCCCTACTAAGTGCCAGGCACTATGCTAGTTGCTAAGAATATAAGCACAAAGAATGAAACAAAACAATTCCTACTCACAAGAAACTTATATTCTATTGTTATGATGTCAACTGCTCTCATTTCTGACTCCTAAACCATACTTCCTAATATTCTTCAACATCGTCCTCTATGTACTAAACTCACTGAGTATTAAAATGTATGATGATTTAATTTTGATGCTCTTACTAAGTTCTTTGGAGAATCTACTTCTGTACTGTCCTCAGAGAGAACAGACATAGTCTGTTGCTAGGGCCCCAGAATACCTTCCCAGCACAGTAGAACCTTCCAGAGCTTGTGCTACACTTTCATTACCTTTCGGAACCTGGAGTCACCTCCAGGTACAAACAGTTATACGAGTAAGACTTTGTGAAGTAGCTCTATCACAAATATTTATAAACCTAATTACTTTAAAGCAAAAAGTAAGGGAAAAAATGTTTCCAGGTTTTTTTTAAATATCCTCTAGGCCAATAGCACCAGACTTAATAATGTTCTAAAAATAAAGATTAGCTCACATTTGTCCATAATAGTATATTATATTATCATTTTGACCTCTCATTTCAAAAGCACTAATGAAATAATGCAAATGAAAAGATGAACACTAAAAGAATTTAACAAAATTCAAATTAACAATTAATCACGGACTATTTGAAACTCAAAAAGTTCTAATACATGCAAACACATATATCATATTTTCAAACATAGCACAGCTACCAACCTTCACATCAAGAGGCAGTGGAAACAACAAAAATTAAAGTTGAATAGCATTTCTTTTTATTAAGTCTAACAGTAAATATATTAAAAACTAGAGTTTGGATTTTGTGTGATTTGTAAAAACTTTTAAAAGTTGACAGAAATAGTAACAATTCTAATTATTTCTTGTAATAAACAGTAGATTATTACCTAAAAAATCTTGCCAATTTCTCAAATATTAGGTAGCATGGTAAACTGGAAAGGACACTGGACTTTAGTACAAAAATCTGGGTTTTAGTTGTACTCTGCCAATAACCAGCTGCATAACTTTCAACAACTCAACCTTGAAGAGACTCCATTACTCTTTTATAAAATAAGGGAACTGGCCTAGATGATCTCTAAGAAATAAAGGCTAACATTTATTCCCATGTCAACAGAATCACAAATTTCTTCTTAAATTAAAATATATATGTATATGTTATATTAAATATGTGTTTATGTATATAAAATTTTCTTCTTAAAATAAAAAATAGTACCAAAAAATTTTTAAAGCCGTTTTAGAAAATTAAGCTTATCCAATACATTTTTCAACATTTTAAAAAGAATTGTCTAGCATAATCAACATTTCCCCATAACTTAAAAAGGCTCCCATAACTGATTAAGAAACTTCTTGATTTTTTTTAAGACAACCAATGATGTTCTTTAATATATTAAGATTGTCCTACTGACTCATCATTAATAAATACTTTTTCCAATCAGACTTTCAGCCAAAATTCTTGATAGCAAATGAGAGAAAATACACATATGGGTAAAGTTAGATGCCCCTTTTTTTTTTGCAAGAAAGGCCATTTCAAACATGAAATTTTAATCTTACAGATGGACATTGACTGTAGTTCTCACCATTTCTCTACGCCCCAAAAAACTGCATAATGTTTGATTTTCGAGGTAACAAAATTTTAATAGCTAAAAAAAAAATCCTGCAACATCAAACTTCTAAGCCTATACCCTACCAGAAAGTTTTATATCTGTAGAGTACATTAATCCAACTAATAGATATTTCTTTTAATAAAGGATTTTCAAACTGCTATCAAGGAATACTGTAGTAATTTCAAAAAAGTTATTGAATAAATTCAAAACAAGTGTTTAGGAATATGAAAAAATAAAGGAATGAGAGGACTGATGCAGGGAGAAAAAGAGCACAGAAGGAGACTAGGGTAATAAGCCTTTCAAAAATTTTAAATATCAAGATATTTTATCTAATTATGCAAGAAAAATGTGTCAATATGGTCTAAGCAAAGGAATGAGAATGGGAATTCTCAAAATAAGAATTTTACTAATTTGGAGAAAAGCAAAATGGCCTTGTCCTTTTAAGCCACTTAAACACTGTGCTTGAATCTTGTTTACATTGATTGTATAAAGAATCCTTCCTAATAGTACAAAGGTAAACTCCCTGTTGAAAATGACTACAAATTTCAAATTACTTAAAACTCGACATTAAGTTTCAGTGTATAGATTATTTCTAAATGATAAATGTTCAAAGTGAAAAACAAAGAAATCAGATTCTGATTAAGGCAAATAACTTTAAAATTACACTACATTTCTTTTTACCTAACTGCTGGCTGTATTTGCCATTTTTCCTTTTATTTTTACTTCCACTTCCTCATGGAAATAAGCTACAATTCCAACTTATAAAATTTCCTCAAACTACTCAGTCTGTGACATACCTGAGCCTTGATAATCTCTATCTATGACTACAATTTCTTATCAAACAGCCAAGAATACTTCACCATGCTCAATTTTATGTGACTATGACCCAGACAAATGTTTACTTAATACTAAAATTGTTCTATTTTAATTGTGTGTCCTTTATCCTCCTGACAAAACCGGGAACTTCCCTCATATAAAGAAAAGTACAAATTAAACTATGAATTGTTTTATTATTCTAGTTGTACAACACTATAAAATTAATTATTAGTACAATAAATGTCAATAATTATTACAAAATGAATGCTATGATAATAAAATAAGAAACCAAATACTCCATTAAAAGGACATCATTTATAGTTTGATTTTTTTCAGTCTCCAACATTCTAAGCTGTATTAAATGCTTACAAATAAAATTTATTTTGTTTTAATTTCTGTTCCTCTGTTCTCATTTGTCAGACGGCATTTTTTTCCTCTTCTGCAAATGGCAAGAGCTACAAGTAAAAACATCCCTTGCCTGTGCAATGTTGATGATGATAGCAAAGTTCTAAGAATTTATTATCTTAACGTGTGCCTCCTCTGCTGGCTCTGAAGCAGAACAGCACAAAATTTAGCTTCTGACTTCTTCCATTATGTAATACAAATTTTTGCTATTTTTGTTCAATTAATGCTATTAAAAATTCATTTTTAAAAATAAAAAGTGAAACTGCTGGCTTATGAGCCTAAGAATCTAAAATCCAATTTCTGCCAGATTGCAAAACCTTACAATTATTTTCCTCCCCACAAATTAAAAATGCCCTTTTAATAATGAGTAAATCTAATTCATAAGACAATCTGAAATTAAAATGTATACACAGAAGTATACAATCTGTAATATCCAATTAACATATTACTTAATATGATTAACTTACAATGCGGTATATCTGTCCATTGCAGACTGCACATCTCTACGGTAAACTGTCCGAAGGATTACCATGACTGGGTCAAACTCTCTATCCCAGACTTCAGCTATTATCATTTAAAAAAAAGTACAGGTTAACATAGTAATTCCTAAAGACGAAAGTTATTACATAATCTTGTTAGCAATTTTTAATTTAATAGATGGAATATCTTCTTATATTATTAATTTTAGTAATAAGCTTGATGTGTTAAAGAACCATTTGAATATAACAAACTGTGCCATATAAGAAAGTCTTTCATATGCTATTCTTCCAGGGGTGGGGAACCTGAAGCTTCGGGGCCACATGTAGCCTTCTAGTTCCTCCGGTGCAGGCTTTTGACTGAGTCCAAGTTTCACAGAACAAATCCTTTTATTAAGGGTATTTGTTCTGTGAAGTTTGGATTCGATCAAAGGGCTGCACTTGAGGACCTAGAGGGCTATGTATGGTCTCAATGCTGAAGGTTCCCCACCCCTGCTTTATACCTTGGGAAAACAAACTGGAAAGTCAAGCTGCAAGACAAACAAATTAGTTGTTAGGTCATAAATGTTTTATAAGTGTCAACTGTAACTACAAAGACAGCTTTAAAATGAATTTTTAAAATTCTAATTACTAATCTTAAATTTATCTTGACTCCCATTTAAAATACTAACTCTGTGGTGTAACATACACTTTTTCTTTCCTAACTCCTAACTCCATAGTTTTAGCACTGCATATTTTAAAATGGAAAAAAAAATTTATTCGATAGTCTTGTTGTCATCACAAATAAGCAATGCAGCCTGATAAATATTTAAGATGTTGAGCCTGATTCTAAACATATAATTTTAAAAGCCCTATGCCAGGAGTCACAATACTTATATCCTTAGTCACAGCTTTGCTACTAACTAACTAGTGACGTTAGGGTGACTTACGTAATTCCTCTGGGCCTCAGTCTAGCTGCCTCCACAAGATCACTCACACCCATTCCCATCCTGGTTCAAATCCTTCTCAGTTCTCACCTGGATGATTAAAATGGCCACCTAACCAACTCCCTCTCATTTCTTGTCTCTAGTGTCCTTCATTCTATCCTCTAGTCTAAGATTAATCTTCCTAAATACATAACTCTGATCACACTACTCTAGTACTCAAAAACTCAAGGGCTTTCCAATGCTTGAGAACTAAATTCCAAATTGCTGTAGCATTCATGGTTCTCTGTAAGTTGGCTCCAACCTACCTCTTCAATCTTATGTTCCACCACTTTCCCTTCATAAACTCCTACCAAGCCAGACTACTCATTACTAAATAAGGTCCACACCTTCCCATCATCATGCCTCTGCTACTTCATTTGCTATATTCCTCCTCTGTAATTGTTTAATTCCTTCTCTTCTTGTAAAGCCTAGAAAACTTCCTCTGTTCATGGAGCTTTCTCTGAGTCTTCCCTCACCTGAAGACAAACATAACCTATCCTTCTGAACTCAAAGTACTCTTGTTTGTATTGCTTATGCACCACTCACATTTTGCCTTATATTATAATCATTCACACACTGATTTTATGTCTGTCACTTCCCTAAAGTCAGGAATGACATCCCAGTTATTTGTGATCTGAGCACCTAACCCAGTTCTGACACAATGTTCATTGAATTTAACATCAAACGTTTCCGACAATTCTAAAAGCAATGATCACTATTTCCAAATAATCTAAGAACATTTCCACTAGTGTAAATCAAATGTTAATCCCATCCAATAACCAAGGACGTTGTTGGGCAGGTAGGTGGTGCTGGGCCTGGAGTCAGGAAGATTCATCTTCCTGAGTTCAAATCTGGTCTTGGACACTTATTAATTGTGTGACCCTGGGAAGTCACTTAATCCTGTTTGACCCAGTTTCCTCATTAGTAAAATGAGATGGAGAAGGAAATGGCAAACTACTGCAGTATCTTTGCCAAGAAAACCCCATATGGGGTCACAAAGAGTAAGACACAACTGGAAAACGACTGAACAAGAACAACAAATACCATCCACTGACCAAGGATACAGAATCCTATCCTACTTTTGCCTCAGGTCAGCAATTGTGAAAATCCTAGTCCTAGTTACAATAAGATAACACAATAAACAGCTACTAACACATATATAGCTTTACGGTTTATAAAGTGCTTTGTTCAAAACAATCCTGTTTCTATTAACATTATTATTCCCATTTCACAAAGAAGGAAACTGAGGCTCAAAGATGTTCAGTATGTTAATCAGGCATACATCTATTTAAGGGAGGAATCAGTACTCACAACCAGGTCTTCTGACACTAAGACCAGTGCTTTCTTTCACAGCACACTGTCATAGACACCACACCCAGAAGACCTTGTGTCACAATTGAGTAATGGAGAAAAAATTATCCTTTAGGAAAGTTTCTCCTCTCAAACACTAAGCTTGGAGGTGAGTATACAGAGATGGATTTGATCAATGGACCCTTCAAAACTCTTTCCCCCACCAACATATTTGCATATGAGAACTGGCTTCAAAAGTATACCTTCCCTTAGAGCAGTGGGGTCTCAAATTGTGGTCTAGGACTATAGGGGTGCCTAAGACTCTTTCAGAGAGTCTCTGAGATGAAAACTATTTTCATAATAATTTGAGGTATTATTTGCCTATTAAATTACTCCTCTTTTTTCTAATTACATGCCTGTGTAAGGCCAGATTTTGTTCATATGCTTCAAACAAAACAGTACTGCAACAGATTTAATTCAGAAGCAGAAATGAGAACACAGCTGTCTTCTACTAAAGCAGACACTAAAGAGATTAGCAGAAATATGTAAAACAATGCCAATTCTCATAATATTTTAAAGAAAATATAGTTGCTTTTCACCAAAATGTTATGTTAAGACGTAATAGGTTAATATTATTTTTAACGAATAATAAATCAATATTTTAAAATTTTATCCATTTTAATTTCTAATATGGTAAATACTGATAAATACAGTCCACATGAACAAAAGACCTTTGGAGTCCTAAGTAATTTTTAAGGGTGTAAAAGGGACCCAAAAGCAAAAAATTTGAGAACTGCAGCCTTTGAGCTTTTTAAGGAGCTGAACTTTCTGTGTGACCTCTCACACTTTAGACTTAACAGACAGACATGAAAACTAAAGAGTCCTCAAAATTCACATTCTAATTCAAGCAGTAGGAAAACTATTTGTTTATACAAACAAGCAAATGCCAAGGTCAATAATGCTCTTTTTACCACCAAATTTAAGGACCTTTTTATCAGTCTTCATTGTTTCCTACCTCTTCCCAGGACTTGACATCCCTCCTTGTCACTCTCTTCTCCCTTGGTTTCCACAAAAATTATTGATTCATTTATTTACTAATTCACTTATTAATTCATTCAATAACTAAATGTTAAGCATCCAATATACGTAAACCATATCTTTTATGGCTCCTTCTCCTTGCCAACCTTCCTCCCAAAGCTCTGTCCTAGGTCACCTTCTCTACATAAAAAGTCACTTTCGATCTGTATCTTCCCTTTCTTGGTAATCTTATTGAATACTATGGCTTCCATTATCATTCTATGAAGATAACTAATAAATCTCTGCATTTACACCCTCCCCCCACACACCCCAACCCCAAGATCCAATCCTGTATCATTCAACCATATGCATGATATTTCAGTCAGCAAACTCTAAAACTCAACTTCCAAGAAAAACCAACCTTCTAAATTTATTTCTGTTCATGGCACCACTGCTTTCTGAGTCACCAGATCTGAAATCTCAAGTTATCTTTTATTCTTCCCTCGCCTTCATTCCCCATATCTAAGTTGCTACCAAATATCATTGTATGACCTCTTTCTCATTCACTATGCAATCATCCTTGTTTAGATCTTCATTACTTCTCTCTTAGACTTACTTTTAGTAACACCTTAATAAATTTCACTACTTCTAGTTTCTCCCTTTTCTAATCAATTCTCTCACCACTGCCAGAGTACTATGTCTGAGGCAGCAAAGTTGTACAGCAGAAAGAATACTGTACCTGGAGTAAGGAAGACATGAATTGAAATCCTGCCCCAGACACTTACTGTGTAATCCTGGGCAAGTCTACTCAGTCTCCATTTCCTTATATACAAAATGGGGACAGTAATAACACCTACCTGGGAAGATATATGTAAAACATTTTACAAAGCTTAAAGCATGATAAAAAATGCTAGCTATTATTGTTACTGTTGTTATTTCTAATGTACATGTCTGATCACATTACTTCCTGATTCAGAAACCATCAGTGATTTTCTATTGCCAATAGTATAAAATATAAACTCTTTAAATGAACCTGGGATGGTTTTATAATTCTCCAATCTGACTTCTGTCTACTTTCCTATCCTTATCTAAAACCATTCTGCTTTATACATTTTATAATCCAGTCAAACTGAACTCTACAATACTCCTAAGCCTACTCTTGACAACTTCCATGTCTGATCAGTTACATATGCAATCTCCCATGCCTGGAAGAAATTCCTACTCTATTCTCAACACACAAACCATAAGACCACAGATTTAACATTACAAGGTATCTTAGAAGGCCATCAAGTATGGTCCCTTCATTTTACAGATGAGGAAAGTGAGGCCCAGAGAGAGTAAGTGATTTCATCAGGGTCATGCTACAAATAAACAACTGAGGAGAGACATGAACTAAAGCTTTCTGATCCCAAGTCCAGGACTCTATCCACTGTGCCACCTCATAGCTTAGATCTCTCCCATGTATTTTTCATACTCTAACATATAGTGGAATCATCTATGTGAATGTCAACTCAATCATAAGTTCCTTTAAGGTAGAAATTATTTCTTGCTTCTTCATCTCCATATTTACTTTATATAGTTGCTCAACAAATATCTGAGTAACATAAAAATGTTAAAGATTTAAAAATATTTACCTATGAATGGAAAATGAAATTTAACTTTAATTTTTAATGATATTTAAGAGAACTAAATTTATTTAATTTACTTTTCTCTTTAATGTGTAAATAACAAAAATTTTCTATTCTTCTTTTATACTTTCCCCAAAAGTTACTATTATAGAAGAAATAATAATGGAAAAGGATATCATATATATGCATATATATATAAATAAATATAATATACACACACACATACATATATATATACGCATAAACATAATTTTTCAAAACACATTTTACTTCCATTGGGTAGATAATAAAAGTTTCCAGTGAATTTCAAAAATTCAATAGATTCATGTTTACCAAAAGGGCTACAAAATATTTAATATCCACATAAAATGGACAACATTACATTTTTTTCTTTTGGTTTTTATCTCAGTAATCATGAAATTACAAACTGTGTGATATGACTTTTACTGAAATGCAAGGCTAGAAATGATACACACATAAGTTTTAAGACTAAACTGATTTTAATAGATTCAAATCACCAATCTTAATCTCAGAAATCTTGATATTCCAAAGTAAAGTCTTTAAATCTGGACTTTAGCTACCCCAATCCAGCGTTCATTAAGGTTAAAAATTAAACCATTATATTTTTATCAAAGACAAAGATACATACTAAAATTTAGTAAGCTATAACCTTCTCCCAAAGCACAGCAAGATTTCTGGTTAATTGCTTCCCTCCCTTGGTACAAGTTAACAGCTTAAAATTCAAAAAAGGTTTTTTAATAGTTTTCTTTCATCTTAGAGATTTCTAAATCTGTAGTTATGAATGTTCATGATAGCAAAGTAGTAGTCAAGGTAAAGGGAAGCTACCGTGCAGTACTGATTTGCAATTTTAATCACCCTTATCTTACAAGTTCTGCCAAAATATTTTCAAAGTGCTTACTAATACAATATTCTAAATAATATGAACATTCAACTAGAGGTTTTAATTTTTGAATTCCTGGGACTCTATGATGGAATCAAATTCCACAACCAAAAATATCATACCTTCTATCTACTTCAAATATTATTTTTGAGAAGATTAAGATCAATCTTGTATCATTTTCTTACTGATCTTATTTACAATTAATTGATTTTGTCCTGTAACTTAAGTCATAATTCTTTGTCTCTGAATTTTAGATCAGAGTTCAGTTAGCCTGTAACAGGTTAAATTTAAAAATCCAACTCTCCTGACTCAAGGAATTAAACTAACCTTGGAGAATGCATATAAACACAAAGGAAGTTTGGGCCTGATAGCTTTATTCCACAAAGCTATCCTTTAAAGATACTGGTTTGCTGTCCAAAAGCCTGGGCCACTATCTCGCACCTGCACTCAGACAATGAGCACTTCTTTATCGCATGAGAGAAGAATGGGGGGTCATTGCTAGCCTCCATTACCAAACTTCCAACCAATCATGTTGTTCCCTGCACTTCTGCTCTGTAACCAATCGTGTTGCCATTAATCCTGCAATGTCATCTACCCTGCTCTGTACTTTGTTCTATACTTCCCAAAACCTATACAAGCAGAACTGTCTTTTTACTTGCAGTTTTTAGCATAAATGGAGGCAAGTCACTGACTCACTTATTGACAAGTAGCATGCCCCTGCTAATAAATGTTATCTTGTGTGGATATTTGCCTCAGTTTACCCTTTTGTTAAAATCTCAAATGTGACATTTTCTAGTAACTGGATGTGTATTATCAGTAGGGTATACAATATGAGACAGTATTAAATATAATTGACGCTTTTCTATCTGGAATTTTAGAGGTAGCTGAGGAACAAAATGCTTAATTTCAGTGGTAAGGTTAATACTACTGATGAAAAAAAAAAGCCATTATAACATGGAAAGCTCTACTATGTTCCTCCAAGGTTTTCTTTATGACAAAAAGTAGTAAAAGACCATCTGAGAGAAAGAACATACTTCACTAACTTGTTTTGCAAGACAAAAACTTCAAAAATGCTTCAATAAGTCAAACTTCTTACCTATTTCAGGATTTTAACAAATTCACCATCTATGAAGACAGGATAAGGATGATAGTGGTAAAAGTTTCCGATTTGGGGTGAAACTTAAGGGACAAGTTTCAGCACATTTTTAAAATATCAAAACATAAATCCTATTAGTGCAGCAATGAATACTTATTAAAACTACCTCAACATTTTAAATGGTTATTTAGGGGTGAGCATTTAATTTTTTCATTTATAGGGCACCTATAGAAACTATTTTCTGTGAAGGGTACTATTTCATCTCATATTCCATCAAAACCCTACTATGGTGCTTCTTTATGGTGTAGAGGTGACAATCTTGGACTTACATGAAGATAAGGAGGAGTTCTGATCTGCATAGATTAAAAAAATAACCACAATGATGAAATCATGGTCCCTGAAATACTGAAATACTTATTGCTAATATTTGGTCACTGTAAGCTTGGCCAAGAATCCCTACTACAATAGGATAACAGAGTTTTCTAAGTAAACAGAAATAATCATCAATGTTTATGTAAAAGACAAAAATAATATGGCTGAAAAAATCAAGGCTGAGCAAAAAAAGTAAATCAATTCTTCTAGCATATAGGGCTTAACTTTCAGAAAATTAATATTTCAAAAAATATTCTTACGCACATTAACATACCTTTGGGAGTATACATTCCTTGTTGCATAGAACCTCCAGGTTCAAAAACAGGAGCTTTAAAATCAGCTACAGCTGACAACACAGATTCAAAACTGTAGCTACCTGGAATAATTCCACTTTTGGGATTGGGATTTTCTGGAATGTGATTCATATGTCAAGAAAAATTAATACTGGCTAAAAGTCGTGTCAAATGATCAGGACATTCATTCTACTAATTACTTTTTAAAAATACAAATATCAAGATCTATTACAATACCTGAAAGTGGCCACAAGAGGACTCCACAATGCAACAGTTCTGTCAATACTACTCCTGTCACATAGTTAAAATGACTGCAATGAGGAACCAAAGGTATTTTTCATCTACACACTTACCAACTATTTGCTTTGCGCAAATACAGCACAGAAGAATACCAAAAGTGTTTTGTTGTTAACATTTTCATACCCACTAATAGTGAATTTGAGATGGGGTAATACAAGGGGAAATAATCAAAAGTAATATCTTAAGACCTTCATATTTTAAACTGATTTCTATTTTACCATATTCTAAATTTTATTATTTTTCCAACTGTATTTATTTATCCATTTGTTTTAGCAAGGCAATTGGGGTTAAACGACTTGCTCGGGGTCACACAGCTAGTAAATGTCAAGTATCTGAGGCCAGATTTGAATTCTGGTCCTCCTGACAGCCACTGCTATATATAACACCATTTCCTTGTAACTAAAGAAAGCAAAATAGAGTATCACCAAGAAAATAACTGGGATTTACAATTCCAAAGAATGCACCTAGAAATCTTCAAATGGTCATCTTCAGTTAAGGATCATGAAAGAACTAACAGAAATTAAACTGAGACTGTTAAGTAGATATTTTATATCGGATATAAGTTATGGTACATACTTTGTTTTACTTTTAATATGTCAAAAATATCATTTATTATCAAATGTAGACCTGTAAGTAATCTTAGAGATTATCTAGTTCAAACCTAAACCTAACTACAAAGTTAGCACACCTTCTAGCATACAATATTGCCTCTTTTCTTTCTAACAGCCCAAGAAAACAGCTGCTAAATTGAAGCTAGTCATAAAAGGCTTAATAAAGGTAATCAAGAAAGTACTATTATCACACTTTATAGATTAGGAAACTGAGGTTCTCAAAAGTTAATGATCTGGGGGCAGCTAGGTGGCACAGTGGATACAGCACCGACCCTGGATTAAGGAGTACATGAGTTCAAATCTGGCCTCAGACACATAACACTTACTAGCTGTGTGACACTTAACCCCACTGCTTCACCAAAGAAAAAAAAAAGTTAGTGATTTGCTTACCATAACAATATTGAGAGCTGCTGTGTATTACCATACTCACAGTAACAGCAGAACTGAGAGAATGATATGCTATGCCAAAAATACAGTACAAATAAAACATAATCTAACTATATTTTAGAAAACACCAATCATATTTTAACAGTATAGTGTAGTGGATAAAGAGCTGGTCTCAAGGTCAGGAAGACCTTGGTTCAAGTCCCATTTCTGACACTGACTGAGTGACTCTAGAGAAACCCCTAAACCTCTCAAGTGTCCCCAGGCAACTCTAAAACTATGAATTACAGAGAAAGTACTAGTCTGCTTTGGAAAAGAAAGTTCCTCACCAGGCATTCCCTATACCTAGGAAGTTATAGATCCAATAATTTTTTTAACTAGAGTTCTAATTTATTCTATTTTTACCTAATTCAATAAATATGCAAAAAAGACATGTTATTGTAGAAAAATCTGTAGAAGGAGGAGATCTGAAATCAGGAAACCTGAGGAGCCTTGCAGACAGACCCTTCCACAGACTTGTTCTCTAACCCTTGAACATATTCACTTAACTTCTCTAAACATCAGTTTCTTCATATATGAAATGAAGGAGGTGACAAGATGATCTCCAGTTCTAACATTCTGTGACTCTCAATATGGACATGTGTCAAATTTCTTTCAATATATTAAATCAAACCTGCAATCAATTGAAAATTAAACAAAAACTTTTAAGGATATGAGATCCAGCAATGAACTATGTGTCCTGTCATTCATACAAAGTTGGGCAACCATCTCTGCCCTGAGGATTTCATCATCTGTCATTCCTAAAAATAATTAAAAAACAAAAATTAGTACATCTAAACAGGGATAAATTACAAAGAATCTACTTACAACAAACTTTTACTAATCTGTCCCCTTAAATGTGCAGTATGCTTCAAGAGTTAAAGAAAAAAAGATTGATGCCTCAAATTTAATTAAGAGCTTATTAATTGCTGTTTTCAGCTATTTCAGATACAGTATTAAAAGTGAATTAATTCTTAAATACATATCATTTGCAAACCAAATCAACAATCCAAAATAATGTACATTAGACTTACTACTCACAACTCTTTTTAAAATAGGAGGTTTAACTGTCACTATTTTAAAAGTGGCTGTTCCATTTACATATGAATTATTGTAGTTTTTACCTAAATGTAAACGAAGACTCAACAGAATCACAAGAAACGTGAGGGCTCCTTCTAACATAGATCTCTCATGTTCTGAATCAAGTATTGTATTTTGATGTTGTGAAGCCATTGTCAACAAATCCACTACCTTAAATCTATGGGGGGGAAATATAATATTTATTTAAAAGAGTAAAATATAATTGAAAATAACCCATGGTACTGAAAAAATGTTTCAGTATTGTTTACCTTTCAAAGACAGATGAAATAAAATAATCTGGGTCAAGTCTAGAAGCACAGACCTTTAAAAGAAAACAAAGAATATTTTACCCTCAGCATCTGGATTTGCTTATAAGCACAGTAACTAAGTTATATGGTGATTTTACCTGTAATAGGTATATGTCTGGATCAATCATGGAATTACAGAAATGAGACTGTACATAAGTCATAGCTTGCCCTTTGATCTGAAGGCCATTTCTAACCCACATGTTACTGTGAATTTCAGATAAACTTGCCTATTTAGGAGGAAAAGAAATTAAATAACAGCATTATTTAGCAATTCAGTCTAGGAATGTTTACTTTCTAAATACAATCTGCACACAAACATGGATAGTCATCTAAAAATAATTTAGGATTAGAATCGATCACTAGAACTAGCCAAATGTTTTCTTAAACTAAAAATCTGTTAGAATGAATAATTTAAAATCATAACAAAATAAAAACAATACAATAGTTTCAAAATAATGTATAAAGAATAACTTACTTGCAAGTTAATGCATGAGTACTTTTACATAATGATCCCTTTAAGATACTAATACCAGGATGCTTGCTTGAAGTCTTTTAAACTGAAAAACTACTAGTGGTTAATTGTATCTCAACAACTCCCAATGACAATATGATATTTAAAGAAATATTAGATTTAAGCACAAAACAAAGTTAATATTCTAATCACTTGATCAGACTTCTAGACACTGGTCCCTAAGCCTAGCCAGTCACTGCACAGATTTTATCACCAACATACAGGGGAATGAGATGAGAAAGTATAGGTAGACAGATTAATTTATGTTTTCATTTGTTCAGCAGCTATTTATTCAGCACCTTGTTAGATGATACGTACAGCTAATACAAAGAAAAAGCCAACATGATACCTGCTCTTCATGAAGAGTACAGGTAATAAGGGGAAATAAGATATGTAAACAAATACCTATGGTAAAAGTTATAATGTGAAACTTCAATATAAGAAGTACAAATTGCTAAATAAATCAGTAAAAACATATGACTAAGCACTAATGCCGGTTGTGTAATGAGTGCTACAATCCATCTATAATGTCCAGTGTGTGGCTGTTACATCTCTTTTCACAACATACATAAGACTGTGTTTGCTATTTAGGTATTCATGTAAACAAATCTTTTTCCTTCCTCAAGTGTATGAACTGGCACTGCTTCCTGGAAATGTAACAAGTGAGCAATATAAACTCCTTAAAGCAAAGGTTCTATGGTGCTTTAACTAAAAGAACATGTCTCAAGGCCATTTCCCTTGGCATTGATAAAGTTATCTGGAGATAAGCATCCTCAGATATTCTCTGTTAATATTGATTGTTAATTATTCTACTTACCTATGTTACCTGTTGCTTTACACCCCTACCTAAACTACTAGGAAGATTTCTTCCCATTTTCAAAATTATGAAATTACTCGTTTCAGCCCAAATGAAGTGGGGTTTTTTATAGTATCCTAGTTTATATAGATAACAGATTTCTGCATCCTAAATGGAAATAAGAAAATGAATCTCTGGTTACTAGATCACTAAAACATCACTAACATAAATCAGAGGTGGGTCATTTTCTGTGCACAAGAGAAACCTGGTGAACCATCATTAATTTTTACCTGGAGTACTACCACCCTATCTTTGGTGTTGCAACCCCTGTGAGCCGCCTGAAAGTTGCCACCTCCCACAAGCTTATCAAAGACGACAAGCCCAGAGAGCTGGTAAAGACCCAAATCAAAGCAGACTTCCTCAGAGCTCTACTGACTACAAAGAATATCCTTCAATAAATATCATTAGGACATATATGTAATTTCTATGCATGTGGCCTTTATCTTCTATTCTTGGGCAGTACCACAGTTAATTTACCACATAATCATGCATTTACAGGGTAACTACTGCTAAATATAGTAAATAATATGGACATGATTATCTAATCAATTTTCCCTATTTCAACTATTTACTACAAACTACAAAAATAACTCTAACTTATTTGGTAAACGGAGTAGAGTAATATTTCAGATTGACAAAAATTCTTTCAACGTCTTATATTTCTAACTATTTATACCTTGTCTCTTTAAATAGTCTAGAACCTCCTTAAAAGAGATGTCATCATGTATTTCTTCATATCTCCCTTCCCCCTCCCCTGAATATCCAGGCACCAGATATATTATATGTTTTATATATGTTTTTACATGTTTAGGTATGTTTTATATATGTTTGTATATGTTTTTTACCCTCTGAGGATCCTAAATACTCATTGATTTATTAAGTGATAACTATCTATTACTATATAATACCATTATATATCTATATATACTACATATATACTATATATATAATACTATTAATATCTATTAATATAATACTATAACTATTATATTTATATATTATATAAATATAACTATTAAATGATTAACTACCACTTAATGAAAAACCAACTTAAGCAAAATGTTCTACTTATTTGTAATCAAAGTGACACTGACAGACACAGAATCCTAGTATTTCAGAACTGAAAAACCCTCAGAAACATCAGCTTAAAGATAAAGGAGCTGAGAGCCAGTGAGGTAAAGGAGCTCTGAATCAAAGTGAGTTAGTAAAACGTCTCTTCATTCACAGTATAATGTTCTTTGTGCTTTTGTTATATAAAAGGCCAAGTAAAGATGGGGGAATAGTCAGACTTCTGAGAAAACAAAAAGTTTTACTCAAAAAAAAAAATCAAGCGATATGGCAAAAATGAGAAAGCCAAACACAAATATTTCAATTATGACAATTATGATAAAAACACACAAGAGTTGGAGTAAATGATGTCTAAGGTCCTTTATGTCTCTGTTATATGGTTCTAAGTCAAATGCACTTGATACAACCAATAACTCCTACCTAAAACCTCCGAGAAGCACGAAACCTTACCTGGATTTGGAGTGGGTGAATCATTAGTTTCATCAACATTTCCTGATCTGGTAAAATAGAATCTAGATCTAGCTCTTGACATTTCACAGCCTACAAATAAAATTTAGAGAACTTAAGATTTTTTTTAATCTAAAATATATTTTCCCACCTATTAGAAAAGGAAAGAGCCATACACATACAAAGACAAATCTTACCTTACTCAAAAACATAGCATAATAACGATGTAGTGGCAAATGAAAAGTAACCTGGTTGGGAGCTGGCTGAAATATAAACAAAGAAAATAAAAGGCCACAGGTAAAAACAATACTTTATATTCTATAAAGATAAGATTTGCTAAAATAAAACCTATACTTTGTTTTACCCCTGTACCTAATGCTTCAAATTTTGCTAAAAAATTAATGAAAAAATAACACAGTTGAAAATTTTATTCTATATGAAAAACAGTTCCTTAAATTAAGCCAAAGAAAATTAAGTACATAAGAAAAAAATAGAAACAAAGCTAAAAATGTTTAAACACATTTTCCTATATAGTTAAAACCTGTAAAATCACCATAATCACAGGTAACTGTGATTAATAGTATGAAAACCATATCATAATGGTAAGGACCTGCAATAATGACAACAGATGTGAAATAACTTTTTACTACTATTGAGTTTTTTTTAAAAAGAAATAAATTCCTTAATATGATAGAATAGGAAATTTTTACAAGGCAGGGACTCTCCCTTTATTGACAGTTATTATCTATGTCTGACATAATTCACTAACTAGAAGAGAAACATCAGAGAGTCTTCCAGAAGAGAGCTGTATTCACCCAAGAGTTTGTCCTAGCCATTTACACCCTGGAATGTTATGGATGACGAATGTCTACTGCCCAGATTATGTCATGTGGTTGGATGGACAAATGTACAGAGCTTATCCATTAGTATTTGTTATGGAGGACAAACAGTACAAATGGGCGTTGTACTGGGCTGGAGAAGGAAGAAAAAGAGAAAGAGGAGAAAAAGAAGGAGGAAGAGGAGCATAATAAGGTAAAGAAGAAAGAGAAAGAAAAGGAGAAAAGAGAAGAGGAAGAGAATGATAAGGAGAAGACAGAGAAGGAGGAGGAAAGTAGACTGGATGGCTTTCAGAAAACATAAAATCTCCTTTAATAAAGAAGAAAACCAAGCCTCTCTAGGAAACACAGACGAATATTTTTAATATCAATACCACTGCTGTTGTATAAATGCAAGATGTGGAACACAATGATCTCAGAAGACTTGAAAATGGATTATCACAGAGAAAACAATGAAGAGGCACATGATGGGTTTAAGGAGACTGAAATATACAACTAAGCAGGAACATCACAGAAGCATAGGACTTAAAGATGTCATCAGGGAAATGTATTTAGGAAAAGAAGTTCACTTGGTGAAGGGAAGGGATGACAGGTAGACAGCCTCCCAACTCATCTTGTCCTCCTAGGCTTTAGTATTACATCTCACCTCCAAACTGTGTCTTAGTCAATACTAGAATCACACTAATGGATGTTTAATCCAACATACCCGTAATCTACCTACCATCCTACTACCAAATGAAAACTGTTGGCCTAAACTGACACAAAACTATAATCAGATACCTTCATACCAGTGTCCATGTTGTTTAACATTTCTGAAAAAGTGACTAACAGACCAACTTCTATTTATATGCTAATGGAAAAGAGAGTATGATATAGCTAAAAGGGGAATTGGAAGTTTTGAGAACAAGGCTCTACAACTACCTCCATCAAGAATTTACCAATTAATTCAAAATACATCATTCAATTTCTTAGTATTTTAATCTCCCATCATCAGCAAAATGAGAGTAAATAATACCTTGCCTCCCTTATAAGGCTAATGTGAGGAACAAGTAAACTAACAATACAAGTTGAAATATTTTCCAACAAAAGTACAAAGCATTATATAAGATTATAATATTTACCTCTTCAAGCTCCACATACAATCTAATTTCTTTCATTAACTCTATCTAAATCACATGAAAATTCTTACAACATTTAGCATCCTTCTGAAAGCATGTCTTTGTGAAGCTAAATGAAAGTGGTCATCTGCTCCCACGAAGACAGCTGTTATCTATGTGCTCACATCATTCAACTAGATTTTAACATACCCAATTCATACACTGACTCTAAGATATTTTAACTGTCTACCTTACTAACTATTCAAATTACAAGCATGTACATAAAATCTCAAAGAACGATACCTTTGTACTTGATTCCCCAAAAATATTTCTGATCTTTGATTTATGGCACTTCTTTCTTAAAGACTAGCCTATTAATCCAATTGTGTAAGTACTATATCACAATAAATATTGTACCTACTTCTTTACAATTCATTCCTACAGGCATATCTTTTAGTCATTTCAGATTCAGATAAGGAAAACATCCACTTAATATAATTTGGGTAATCTTGCCATGAAGGTGCAGAATCCCATTCCTAAGTGCAGAATCACTTCTACACTTCGGACAACTTTATACTCTTGATCCATGCTAAGATTCACTAAATATCTGATGAAATAAATACTTCTCCATGAAACCAACAAAAACGATTACTATTGTTGAGTATCATCTCTGTCCTAAAGGTGGAAAAAAACTCTTGACTTTTCTTTCCAGTGTACACTGTTAAAACAATAACTTCTCAGATAAGGAACAACCTAATTTTTGTTCCTCATTTTACTTGAGAGGTATTATTCTCTGATTATATTTTAAGGCAGCTTTGCTAACTTCTGTGACAAGTACATACCTCATCTACAAAGTTAATAGCATCAAACCAGTCTTGAAGTGCTTCTAGGCAATATCTAACAACATTTCTTGTATATTCTTGTGTTTCCTGTAAACAAAAAAAACATTGTAAATGTTTAGAATTTTCAGAGGCAAATATAATATTAACCAAGAATCTAAGACAATAGTTAATTTAGTGATATGTTGTTCAGTCATTTACTTGTGTCCAACTCTTCATGACCCTATATGGGATTTTCTTGGCAAATTTATACTGGAATGGTTTGCGATTTCCTTCTCTAGTGGATTAAGGCAAACAGAGGTTAAGTCACTTGCCCAGGTTCAGAAGCCATACACGAACTCAGGTTTTTCTGACTCCAGGCCCAGCGCCCTATCCACTGAGCCATCTAGCTTGCCTCAATTTAGTAATTAGTGACTCCTATAAATTATTTATTTCACTTGGGAAATGACAAACTATATCAATCAAAAGTATTTAATAAACATCACTATGTTCCAGGCACTGGGTATACAAAGACAAAAATCAAACAGGCCTTACTTTCAGGAAAATTACAGTCTAGAGAAGATATAAGAAGACTACATTATCAATAAAAACATCAGCATATGAGAGACATCAAGGACACGTATTTTTGGGAAAAGGAGAGGAATACTCAAGGATTGGGAATAAAAGAAACATGATAAGATAGAATGTTGAGCTAATATCCATAAAATGCTAAAAGAAGAACAAAGGAATCCCAATATGTTGGGTATTTCCTATATGTTGAATTTATGAAAAGATATGAGCAATTCCTAAAATACATGGGGAAGTGAGTCAAATTTACAAGAATAAAAGTAATTCCCCCAGTTGATAAATGGTCAAAGGATATGAAAAGGCAGTTTTCAGAGGAAGAAACCAAAACTATCAATAGGCATATAAAGATAATCTAAACCACTAATAATTAGAGAAATGGAAATTAAAACAACCCATCAGATTGGCTAAGATGCCAAAAAAGAAAATGACAAATGCTAGCGAGGATGTGGGAAAATAGGTATACTAATGAACTGCTGGTGGAGCTGTGAACTAGTCCAACCACTCTGGACAGCAATTTGAAACTATACCCAAAAAACTATTAAACCTCTGACCCAGATATTCCACTACTAGATCTATACCCCAAAGAGATGAAAGAAAGACTAAAGGACCCATATGCACAAAAATATTTATAGCAGCTCTTTTTGTGGGGGCAAAGAATTAGTAACTAAGAGGATGCCTATCAACTAGGGAATAGCTACACAAATTATGGTAGATGAATGTGATGGAATGCTATTGTGCTTTAAAAAATGATGAAGGGGATGCTTTCAGTAAAAACTGGGAAGACTTTTAAGAAATTATACAAAGTGAAGTGTAACAGAACAGGAGAACAATTTATACAGTAAAAGTAATATTGTAAAGATAATCAACTTTGAAACATTTAGTAACTCTAACACAATGACCAACTACAATTCCACAGGATATAAGATGAAACATACTAGAGAACTGAAAGACTCAGAGTGCAGACTGAAGCATATTTCCTTATGTTTCTTTCTTCTTACCTTTTTTTTTTGGGGGGGGGGAATAGGACATGGCTAAAGTGAATATTTGTTTTGCATGACTATATGTATTTGTAATTTTTTTTAATTTTTCTTGCCTTCTCAATAGGTGATGAGAGGTAAGGGGAAAATTTGAAACTGAAAATAAAATTAAATTCAAATTAGAAAAAAAATAGTGCATTGATGCAGAAAATTGGAAATGGATGAATAGGAACATGATAAACGAAATGGATAAAAGAACACAGAAACTGCATCCATCATCTAACACTTGATTTCTTTGTCAAATAAAGTGTTATGACAGTCAAGAAGAATAACAACAATTTTTTAGAAAGAGATAGACAATAATTACACAGGACAAAAAAGTATTGAGAAAATGTGATCCCTAAGGGTGAAAGAAACCAGTCACAATTATGTGATTATGGACCTATAAAAGCCAACTTCGGCTGGTGACTTAAATACATATTACTTAAAAATTTCATTTAAGTAAGGAATACCTTAATCAACTTAGCATTATCTAATATTTTTTAAATGGCATTTGTTTCCAATCTCTATAACAATCCAGCAAATGTATCTGTTGTATCTGTAGGCATAATTTTTAAGTGTCACTTTCTAATGGGAGGAAAAATCCCAATTCTACAAGCCAGTGCTAATTAACTGACACAAATTACCCTGTGATGAAGATAATCACTTTTTTTAGCTCCTTCTGTCTCTACACACACCCTTTACTACAATTTTGGATTGCCCTAACACTAGGACCTGTTTAAGAAAAAAAATCTTTCTTCAACCTTATACTCCTATGTAATTCCCAAACTTCCCATAATTTGTAATCTCCATTACCATCCACTGCATTTGAAAAGCTGGATTTTTTTAAGCCACAGATAAAAGATTCAAGAGATACTGTTTTCTCACTCAACTAAAAACCCATTTACACAGCAGATTCATTTGACAGCTTCTTAATTTTTCCACCTGGATGGGACAGGATAGGAAGATATACTGCTAAGAAAAGCACTGTTTGCCATACTAAGAATATGATTACAGTCCTCATTTAAGCTTTATACAAGCCATACTAAGAATATGATTACAGTCCTCATTTAAGCTTTATACAAGCCAGCTTTGGTATGAAGAATTGCAATTGCAGGTGCGATATTGACTGGGACTGTGAAAATATATTTATGGCTTTAGTGTTCTAGACAGCCACTCACAACTTAAGCTTTTACAATTTAGCTTCCAACCCTCCAATCTGACCAAAACTGCTGAAGTCACTAATAGCATCTTGAGCCCCAAATCCAGTCATCATGAAATACAGAGATTCTTACTGTCTTGTTCCAGATGCATAACTTAAACTCATCATTTAAAGCTCATAAACTAAATCCCAAGCATGCAGTTATCTTGTTTTGACATTAAACTATGGTCTTACTGAGTCTCTGATAAGTGCTCATTTCAAAAAGTAGATATTTATTGATAATAAAGAATTAAGAAGGGTAGCATTTTTGGAATTTATTAAAATTTAAAATTGTAATAGCTTTTTAATCTATTTAAATATCATATTCTTCAGTAACAAACTAGATGCTGGCTGTGTGCATATTTTGTGGGTGTCAGGGAATCATGTATCAAGTCCACCTCCCTAATTTTAGCATATGAAAAAACTGAACCACAGAGTTTAAATTACTTGTCCAGCTAGAAAGTGAACTTGGGTCTCCCTGACTCCAGGTCTAGCAGTCCATCCACAAATCCATGTGTCCCAGGTAACACTTAAAGTGCTATAAGAGAATAAGCAGCCCACAACCTGGTCATATCCTGCTTTCTCTAAGCCTACAGAAAACAGACTGTCACTTTATTAATTAACCAGAATGGAACTTGTCTACATGGTGCTATATTCAAGTCACCTCCTGTAAACAGCTTGTATGAACGTATTCATTTGTTCCCTTGTTGTCCCTCATTAGACTGTGAGTTCCTTAGGGGCAGGGACTGTCTTTTGCCTCTTTTTGTATACTCAGCATTTGACATAGTGCCTGGCATATAGTAGGTACTTAATAAATATTTATTCACTGACTGACTGACCATCAGCCAATGGTTTTCATCGAAGTCTACCTGGTTCACCCACCCTAACCTCCTCTCTGGGGCATGAGTGAGTATTCCTAAAGCTTTCTGAATCTCCACTGTCCATCAGAGAACAATTAGCCTGTAAACTCCCAGACAAGCTCCCACCTTCACCCACCAGAGCTTCACAAGGTCCAAATGGCTCCTCATGGTATAGCCAGTGCTGGCCACAATTAAATAACAACCAAGGACTATGAAAATGAAATACTGTTAAACAGTAGTTTAAGTTAGCTACTTAAAAATTACAGAAAAATCTCTATGACAACCTAGCCCTCATGAGGGAAATTTTCTTCAATCCAATCAACCCTCTATATTTTAATTTATACAATTCAATAAAACACGGTCTACACATAATTTATTGGAGGAGAAAAAAAAAACTCAAGCTACTCTATTAAGAGTTCAGCCCAAAGGACTCCCACCAATCCTACCCTTGCATGGCTAAAGGGTAGAAAGATAAGGGTGGAGGCTAGAAATTTCAAATACCCCTATAGCACTTGCAGATTAAAGGGAGGGACCACACTTTTGATGCCAGTATCAAGGCCATAACTGGCCCAAGGAAAAACTGAGGAAGAAAGAAAATAGTCTTATTCTTCATTTCATCCTCCAGTGTTAGTTTTACAAGCTGACAGTTTAAGTCCACTCTCCGTGGATGTCTTCCATCATTCTGCTCCCACAGCTACAGGCCATGAAATGCATCAGTCTAGGAAACTGAATTCCCAAAGCCCACTGGCACTCAGTCACAAGGCAGGAAGAAAGCTTAAGTGTTCTTTGCAGCATCACTTGCTCTCCTCCTCATGCTCAAATTCTAAAAAATTATATACAGATGTCCTTCTTCCTTTCTTTCTTTCTTTCTTTCTTTCTTTCTTTCTTTCTTTCTTTCTTTCTGTTTTTTTGGGTTTTTTTTTTTGGTTACGCAATGGAGTTAAGTGACTTGCCTAGGGTCACACAGCTAGTAAGTGTTATGTGTCTGAGGCCAAATTTGAACTCAGGTCCTCCTGAATCCAGGGCCAGTGTTCTATCCACTTCGCCACCTAGCTGCCCCTGACTGACATCCTTCTTAAAAAGGCGAATTCAGCAAAAGGGGAAACGGCAAACACACACATTCACAAAAAAACCTCTCTACATTTCTCAATGTCTTGTGCAACATACACATGGACAGTCTCATTTTCAGTGGCACAATGACTGTTTCCCTATAAAAAGCTTCACGTGATAGGGATGGGATCTGAACTCCTAAAAGGAAAAGACCATGTCTTTGGAATCTAGACCCCAAAAAGAAAATGCTCTTGGACCTTCCCACACAGCCCAGTCAATAATCCTTTTAACTGCCCTTTCACTGCGGCTCTCCTGCCACTTAACTGTCTTTCTATTGTCTGTACCTGGCCCACACCAAACTAATACCACTCCTTAATCCAATCCAGATCTTCCTACAGTCTTTCTGTATAAAAGTGTCCATCTTGCCCCCATTAAATTGTTCAGATTCTTAAAAGGTGGCCCACTTGTATCGGCATTACAAATACACAGACTCTTAAAATCTAGGCCACTATTGGTAACACAATAAACCTTGTCTCTGACAGAAAGAAGGCATGAGTGGTTGAATTCTTTCCAGGCAGAGCCACACCCTTTTACCCTTGCATGTCAGGGTTCTCTGACTTCCACAAAAAAACTGCCCTTCAGAACCCCCCCTCAACATACACACTTCCCTCCTTCAATGCTGCCTTTAATTCCTACGATAATATCATTATCAAGTAAAACTAGCTTTCTCACAGCTGAAGTTCCACTTTAAAAATTTCAGTCCTATAGGCATCTTCACTATAAATCTCCAACACTCCTGCCTGCTTCCAAAACAGTAAGTTTCACTAGTTGTCTTAGAACTATGTTTTTCAGGACTAATATCTAGAGCTATCTTAGTGTTGAGGTCAAGTTTGGGAGTTCAGGTGTGAAAGAATTCACTTAGATAACATTCTTCTAGCCATTCACTGGGAGCTTTACTTAACATGTAAGTAGCACAGGCCTCCTTAGTAAGAAAGTTAAGTGAGACCCTGATATTTGGAGGAGCTATGCTTATATGGAGGCTTCAGAAGGATGATATAGTTTTAGGAGTTTTTATGAAGGTTAAAGATTAAAGACATGACAGGATGAAGGAGACAAAAGGAATTCTTTATGGTTTAAAGATTTAAGGACAGGGCAGGGGAGACACAGGTTAAACATTAGAGACAGGGGAACACAGGATAAGGGAGCTTAGAAGATAAGGAGAAGTTTTGTGGTATTTTAAGATAAAGGGAAGAGACTTTAGTTCACCCTCAAGTTACAGGATTTCCAACGCACTAGAAAAGCAACTCTTAATATTTTTTTTAACCCTTAGGGCATCATTTATATCCGCATCACTAGGCAACTAGTACCAACTCTTCACAAACTGGGTTCATATAACATTTTAAAATGCAAGGTGAGTTGCTTCTCCTTTTTACATAGCTTAGGGAGAAAAAAGCAACTGACAATAAAATATGACCATTTCCTTATTATAACAAAAAATAACTAATAATAAAATAATTTTCATCCAATCAGAAGGAATTTTTAGGATCTAGCTCAGAAAAGTTCTCTGTCTTTGAACTGGCCAAGGCCAGTCTAAAGTTGATTTCGCTTTTCACCCCAGATTCAAACTAAAGGCACCTTAAACTAGGTCTTGAAGCTAAGGCAAATTAGTGAACTAAAAACACAGTAACTTCTTCTAACTATACACATGTAACATAACCAAACAAGCATATTTTTATTTTTATTTTTTTTTATCATTAATTCAAAAATCATCAACAATCACAAACATCTTAAAACATGAAGAACAGGGAAATGGACCTTGCCTTACAAGAAACTAAATTTTTACCACATGCTGTTTTGAAAAGATATAGGTGGTAATGCTTAACCAGGAAGTTAACAAATGACTCCACTGTGACCCTTCAAATACTTGAAGACAAACATAATACTTACTCTCTCTCCTCCTCAGTCATCTCTTATCTGAACTAAATATCACTAGTTCTTTTATTACTCTTTTTATTTCTCCATTCCTTTCTATTCACAGCCACCAACCATAATATGGGACCTCACCATTACAATAGTTCATCTACTTTTCCTGCTTTCAGGCCTCCCAATTTGTCCTACATACTACTACTAAATTACTATTCCCAAAACTTCATTAAATGATTTTTTACTGTATACAAAATAAAGTTCAAACTATTCATTCTGGAATTCAGGCAATCAGACACATACCTCTCCAAATTTCTCTCTCACTACTCTCTTACATGCTACTCTCCTACGACACTAGCCAAAATGGTCTACTCGTATCCAAATATACCATACAAATTCCTACTTCCCGAGAAAATGGAAACTGTAAATTAGATTTTAACCTTTATTTACAATTGCAAATAATCTTATATAAACAGCTAACATTTTTTTCTTAATAATGTAATAGTGAAATCCAGAAATCATTGATTCCACAGGTACCAATGATTAGCATTTAGCTCTAGAAATGAAAAATGTAGATACATTTTCACCATATTGTTTTCTGTAAAGACAAAATGTATTTATTAAGTGCTTACCATCTAAGCATGGGGGGTGTAAGAGCAAAAAAGCTTTGAAAACATTTCCATTCAAAGCAAAATAAATATCATTAAATAACTACTAAAAGCCTAATAAAATCCATAAACTTCAAAAATAATGTTATGTTAATGTTAAAAATGCTAATGGGAAATAATGTTGCTGTTGTTATGGATGATGATGAAAATGATGACAAAAATGTGTTTACATCGCCTACTATGTGTCAAGCACTATACTAGGCATTGTACAAATATTATCTCATTTGACCCTCACAACAACCCTAGGAGGTGTAATTACCATTCACATTTTACAGTTCAGAAAATTAAGGAAAACAGAGATTAAGTGACTTGCTCAAGGTTACACAGTTAGTAAGTACATGAGACCAAATCTGAACTCAGATCTTCCAGACTTCAGGCCCAGCTTTCTATCTACTGTGCCATCTAGCTCCCTAGTTTACTTTCTAGCCTTCACTTTGGCCCCATTTTATTGACAGTAATAGTGGGAGCAGCAAACCAGCCAGCAGAGAATGTAACAGGATGACAGGAACAAAACCAAGAAATAATGTATAAGTACTTAACCAAAGTTTTGCCAAATAAAATGTGTACTTATTAAAAATTGATATAAGAAGCTAATTTACTTTCTCAAATATTAACTAACTCAAACCATACATTTGTGGAACAAAGGGGAAAAATGAAGTATTGTAGTATCCTGTCTAAATTTTTAAACAATATATCTTGACATACTCTTTCAATTAAACAGTCTAATCATAACTAGGTTTATACAAAGTCCACTTTTAACTCTAATGTTTTATCTAATTCATTTCTTTGGGTAACAATCACAAGATCAGGAAGGACTACTCAGCATCTTCTATGACCTTCAAAACAACCAGCATCTTTCTCTAGGAAAGACTCAAGCAACTGCCTCAAGTAAAATCTCATTCCTATAAAGATTTTCTATGGTAACCTCCAAGCAAGTCCTAACTCATATTTCAACAAAATTTAACTCTTTCCCCTCAAGTTAAATTCCCTTCTTGCCCAGGTTATCTGCTGTTTTCTAGCCTGGTTCTAACTTCCTTCTTTTTACACTACCTATGATGGGTAATTCCAGGATTAAGAGAAAGGAACTAACAGAAAAAGAAGAAACATCTGATGGAGATGTTTTGGGAATAAATGACCAGGAAAAGTCAAGTTACAAAAGATAAAACTGAGAATTATTGCAGACCACAGGATCATAACAAAAAGAAGTATAAACATATACCCATAAATGATAAATAAATAAATACCATACCAACACAATATGAAAAGTGGGGGACAGCTTAGATTATGTATGTATGTATGTATGTATGTTCTATCCAAGTATGCATATATGTGTGTATATATATTATAATCACATAGTAATGACATAATCTTACTTAATTTTAATTACTTTTTACTGAAAGCTACCTTAATACCTGCTTAGGAGTTATGTAATGTTTATGTTAAATATGTTGTTTATGACTTCTAGCAGTGGTGAGTAAAATTCATTCAGAGTTCAATCTCATTTTTTAGAACATAAGTAATAGTTACCATTGGCCAAAAAAATGGAAGAAAAAGCACTGCTATCTGTATTTGTATGTTATGGAATGTTGGGCAGTAACCATAGCATTAAATGACTAAAAAGAGACACTTCCCATTGATCCAGGTTCCAAAAACTTTGCTTTTTCCAATTTTAACCAAGTTAGTCAAAAAGCTAATCTAAGTTGGTACTTATCAAGCACAAATTTCAAAGGGAAGAAAAAATTTCTTAAAAAGCAAAAACATGTATATATGTGTGTGTATATAAATATATATATATATAAAGGCAATAAAAATTTTCTTATCATACCCTAATTTTGCAATGTGATAACAGTCCCCACATTGGCTGTGCACAAGCCTCAAGCTCAGCAGCAAATGCAGCATAGTAGGTCTGAGATTCAAATTCCACATGTTCATTTAGTTCTCGTTTATTTAAGTTCATACCTTTTAAAAAATTAAGATGGAAATAAGAGAACAAATGTAACCATTAAAAACTGTAAAGAGGAAAAGTGAAAAATCAAATATCTAGTCTAATATTCTCTGATATATTCTTCCAAATGATCATACATATTTTAAATTAACCAATTAATATTCATTTCACAACATAAACAAAAATGTTTAAATATGTACATGTCAGACAAACCTAAAAGAGTTTCTATTCATAAGTTTTCTCTTACTGTCTTATACAGTGGCAAAGTTTAAGGAGGGGAATAGTTAATAAATAGATATTAGATAATTATCTAACATGCTTTAATATCTAGAAAAATTCTTATAGACCCTATGGAATATTTTGGTATAAGTATGTAAATTATTTTAAAAAGAAACTGCTTATCTCAATGAGTCTAACTCTAAAAGAATTAGTGGTGGAAAGGACCTCACAGATCATCTTGTACAAGTGCCTCATTTTGCAAATGAAGAAACTGAGAGCCAGAAAGGTGAAGAAGGCAGACAGAACTTGAATCCAGATACTTTGCTACCAAGTCCAGTGCTCTTTCCACAGCACTGTAGAGCCTCTGGCTTGACTTTTTAAAATTGTTTCCTAGTTTACTGATAAAACTGTTTTCAGGAAAACTGACATTCACGAAAATAATGACGACAACAACAACAATGGAAGTAAACCTTAATTTTAAAAATGCATCTGTAATAAATAATTTTTTGGTCCAGACAGGGGTTTCATTTGTATAAGAATTCTCAGTGTGGAAACTCCCTCCATTAGTACAAATACTCATCTGTAACTAGCAGTCAGGTAATTAACTACCTGGGGCCCTAAATGGTTAAGTGATTTGTTCACTGATCACACAGTTAGTATGTTTCAGAGGCAGGACTTAAACCTAGGTCTTCCCAATTCTAAGGCAAGTATCCTACCCACTACCTTTCAATGTGTATCACATTCTGATTATAGCTTAATAATTATTTTAGCTGCTGATGGTAAGTATTACACAACTGAAAAGAAAACAATATAAAAATAAAAAACATACCTTGAAAAAATGACACAAAGTTCATCCAAGTAACTAACAAACCATGATCTTCCAGGAATTTCTTTGCCACACTTTGATGAGAAAGGATATTAATAAAATCACTGACAAGAGGCCAATAAGTATTGTTCTTCAGTAGTGCTTCTCCACAGTTCACTACCACGTGAAGACTGTTTTCTTCATCTAAAAAAAAAAAATTACTTACTAGCAAATTTATGTCCTCAAAATTGTTTTTCTAAAAATTGGGCATTGACAAATTTTGGGTTAAACTCAATTCAATTTGTAATGAATAAATTAAGAAAAATGTGTTAACAAAAATAATAAGGATTATTTCCTTGAGTCTAATAACAGTCTATTTTTCTCATTACTAAATGGGCCTGTGACTTAGTTAACTATTCCATCTTCCCAAACTCATTAGAATTCTAGTGGCATATTTCAAAGTACTTCTTATCTTACTACTATTACTCTAAGGAAATCAATGGATTTGGATAATTACTGACATCAATTATTTACAAATAAGGTTTTTGAAAGACTAGGTATTAAAGATGAGTTAAAAAAACTCTTTAAATATAACATAAAATTCTTGTGCTTCAAAAAAGCGCTTCAGAACATTTCATGAATATGTATAAAATCCTTTCTATTAAAAAAAAAAGTTCTTGCACATACACAGTTCCCCAATCTAGTTACCCATGAAACTCTATTCATGAAAAGACTGTTGCCAAACAGTCTAGCAAATTTGTATGAAAAGGTCTCATTTCTAAGACATAAAGGAATAGAATCAAATTTACAAAAATAAGAGCCATTCCCCAAACTATAAGCAGTCAGGGGATTATGAATGAGCAGTTTTCTAAGACAGAAATCCATAAATATATTTTTAAAGCTTCAAATCACTAAGAAATAGAGAAATACAAATTAAAGCAACTCTGAAGTCAACACCCATCAGGTTGGCAAAGATGACAAAAGGAAAAAAAGGTGACAAATGCTGGAAGAACTATAGAAAAAAATGGTACAATAACGCACAGCTGGTGGAGATGTGAATTGGCACAACCACTGTGAAAAGCAACTTGGAACCATGCCCAAAAAGTTTCTAAGCTATGTACACCTTTTGATCCAATAATATCATTGCTAGTAGGCCTATACTCTAATGAGATTAAATAAAGAGGAAAAGGACTCATATATTCAAATTATATTTATAGCAGCTCATTTTTATGGTGGCAAAGAATTAGAAACTAAAGAGATATTCATCAATCAGGGAGGAGCTGAACAGAGTATGAAATATATAAATCTAATGAAATACTATTGTCTTATAAGAAATATGAAGAAGACATTTTCGGAAAAACCTGGGAAGATTTGTATGAATTGATGAAGAATGAAGTGAGAAACAGAACAATTTATATAATGACGACAACACTATAAGGACAAACAACTTTGAAAGACTCGAAAATGCTAATCAACACAATGACCAACTTTTCCAGAGGACCCATGATAAAACATGCCACTCACCTATTGACAGGTAGATAAGGGACTCAGGATAAGAAGTGAAATATATTTTGGAAACATGAGTAGTGGGGAATGATTGTGCATATTTGCTAAAAGAGTTTTGTTTTGTTTTCCCAAGATGGGGAGGTAGGTGGGAGGAAGAGAAAATCGATTTTTTCATAGAAAAAAATTTAGTTTTTTAAATCTATTTACAAAACTTAATAAGGGAAGGGAATAAGCATTTATTAATCACCTACTATGTGCCAGGTATTGTGTTAAGTCCTTTGGAAATATTGTCTCATTTGATCTTCACAACAACCCTTTGAAGTAGGTGCTGTTATTATCCCCCCCTTTTACAGTTGAAGAAACTGAGGCAGATATATATTATATGTATTATATATGTATTTCTGCCTCCAGGCCCAGTGCTCTATCCACTGCACCACCTAGGGTGGGTTATTTCTCTGAGTCTAAGAATTTGTTTGTCTTTTCAATAAGAGGTCCTATGACTTTGTTAACTCTCTCCTCTTGTTAAACTCATCTGAATTAACAGCTAGCATCTATATAGATTTTTAAGGTCTGTAAAGTGCTTTTCAAATGTTATCTCATTTGATCTTCACAATAACCTTTTGGAAGAGATATTCTTATTTTTCCTATTTTACAGATGAGGACACTGAGGCTAAGAAAAGTTTTGTTTTGTTTTGTTTTTGAGGCTAAGAAAAGTTAAGAGAAGTGCCCAGAGTTCCACAGCTAGTTAAGTGTCTGAGGCAGGATCTGAACTTAGGGCTTCAGGTCTCCAAATCCAGCACTCTCTCCACTGCCACCTAGCTGTCATTTGAATTCAAATGATAAATATTAAGGTACTTTTTATTATTTTACCGATCCAAGGATTATATTTACAAATAATACTTTTTAAATACACAGGTATTTAAAGATCAAAGAAAGCTAAAAAAAATTCAATTCTTGCGCCTCAGAAAAAAAAAAAACAATCCTTTCAGATATTTCAGGATTGTTATTTATAAACTTCTATTAGTTTTTTTCTTCTATACAGTTTTCCCTAGTCCAGTTAAATTCAGATCATTGTGCTCTGATTCAAACAATCAAAAATTTATTAAGTGTCTACTACCTACTAGGTACTATGCTAAGTGCTAAGGATAAGAAAAAAGGGAAAACACAGTCCCTGCCTTCAAGGAGCTTACAATATAGTGTAGGAGATAAGATGTAAACAAATATCTACAACCTACACACAAGATAAATAGAAAATAATTGAGAGGGAAGGCACTAGAATTAAGAGAGGTTGGGAAAAGGCTTCCTGTAAAAGATGGTATTTGGGTTGGGACCTACAGGAAGACAGGACAGAGATGAAGAGGGAGAGCATAACAGGAATGGGGGAAAATGCCCCGAGCTGAGAGACAAAGTATCTTATTCAAGGAAAAGCCAAGAGGCCAAAATCACTAGATTGAAGAGTACATGGAGGAGAATATGGTGTAAGAAGACTAGAAAAGGAGGAGGTGCTAGATTAGGAAGGGCTTTGAATGCCAAAGGATTTTGTATTTGATCCTGAAGGCAACAGGAAACCACTGGAGTTTATTCAGGTAGGGGTGGCGGGGGGTGGTGACATGGTTGGAACTGTGTTTTAGGAAAATCACTTTTGTGGCTGAACAAATAATGGACTGGAGCAGGGAGAGACTTCAAGCAGGCAGACCCACCAGCAGGCTGACCCACCAGCAGGCTATTTCAATAATCAAGGTATGAGGTGATAAACGCCGGCCCAGAGTGGTAGCAATGTCAGAGGAGAGAAGGCATATTTGAGAGATGTTGCAAAGGTGAAATTCACAGACCTTGGCAAAAGACGGGAATGGGGGGGGGGGGAGTTTGAGAGATAGTGAGGAGATGGGGAATTACTTCTCACAGTGCTAACGTTTAACCAACTCATACTTCAAAAAAAAATAGCCACATAACAATATATAAGAACAGGATCCAAGCTAAAGTCAAAAAGTATGCCATGTTTAACTGAAACAGTTGCAAATGCATATAAGAAGACTCTACTGACTCAAATACAAATTTGTTCCTAACACTGGTTCCAACACTCCTGTTCTTGTGAAATTTGCCTTGAGATCTTTAATAACATCCAAAGGTCAGACCTTACACTTTTATCCAAACTGAAAATGACACCTATAGCACTACAGGAACAGGGAACAACAATTCAGTGCTGATTTAGTGTGGTAAGCATAAATTACTAACTCACATTTTTCCCTCAAATTTTTTGTAAAGCTTAATTACAGGAACAGTAAACCAATACCAAAAAGATGATTGCTATCCCATGGCCAAAAGGAGTTTGGAAAAGTAATCAATAAATCCAATGAGAAACTACAAGGAAGCAACTTTCTTTCCCCCCAGAACTGAAGAAAAAGTCAGCCAGCAATCCACAAGCAACAGGAAAGGAGACCACCAGAAAAGCCAGCACAAGAAGAGGAAAGCAAGCAGGCCAATAATGGACCAGTAGTAGGTGCTGCTCACAAGGATTGGTGTCTCAAAGGAGCAAGATAGCAGGGCCTCCTGTGGTTGTAAACATACACCAGAAGCCCCAGGGACCAGCAATGACCAAGGCTGATCAGTCAGGTACAGAAGCACTCAGACCAGAACATCCCAGAGTTTAGAGTCCCTAGTACTTAGTCCTTAGACATCAGAAAGTCTGGAAAATCCAACATTCCAAACCCTAAAGATACAGGATGGTCTAAGTACTGTAGGTAGAGGTCAGCACAGAAGTCCAGGAAACCCAGGGCTGACCACCCCACTCAAAGGCAGAGTGCAGAGTCAGGGCTTTGGAAAAAAAAGTTTCAATTGAGGAACAAAAGCTGGAAATACTACTGAACCAAAAACATCAACCTAAAGTCACTACAAACCCAGAGATTCCTAAAAACAGAGTGTAACTCTGTAATTGGGGAAAAAAGAGTCTAAGAAAAAAGCTGATTTTCCATAAGGACTATATTATTAACTTGAAGAAATGAAGAGATTAAAAAAGAAATATAATAAAAGCTATGGAAGAAAGAATTAAGAGAATATATAGCTCAGAAGAAAAAGTACTAAAATTTACCCAAGTAACAGACTCCCTGAAAACCAGAATAGATCAAACAGAGATCAATGACTCTGAGACAGCAAGAACTATCAGTACAAAATCAAAAGACTGAAAAAAACAGAAGAAATATATTTGTGTGTGTGTGTGTGTGTGTGTGTGTGTATAAAACACATATTTAAACATTTATATAAAACAACATTGATATAAAAAATAGACTTGGAAAAGAGGTCAAGGTTAATTTAGGGATCATTTTGGACTCTCTGAAAACCATGACAAAATAAAAAAACCTGGACACAAAACTTCAAATAATAATGAATGAAAACTGCCCGGATTTATTAGACTCACAGGGCAAAGTAAATATAGGAAGAATGTACCAATCATCTCCCGAAAGAAACCTTGAAACAAAAAGTCCCAGAAATTTCATAGGCAAAATCCAGAGCTACCATACTTTCTCCCGAAAAAAAAAGTACTACAAGAAGCCAAAAAGAAGTTCAAGTACCAACAAACTATAGTCAAGCTCATACAAGAACTAAGTACCCTTTAGTTAAGAGCAGTAGCAAACACTGAGCGGCTACTGCAAACCACCTATAAATAAAGCACAGGTATAAGGCCTACAAAATAATGCTCACACTTCAAACAATGATAAAGCCCATGTTTTCCTTACCTTATTCTGAACTCCACTAAAAGTCTACACCTAGAAATGTCAGTTTTCAAACTTGAGAACAGGGAAGTGGATCATATATGGAAGCAATCAAACAAGGCTCAAAGATCAGGTTTTACTTCTGCTATCTTTTTTTGTTTCTTTTAAGTCTAGCAAAGCAGGCCTAATAGAAAAGCAACAATGGAAGATACATGTGGAAAAAGTACAGAGATGAAGAAGAAGAATTCAAAGAGAAAGATTAGAGACATTGGATATAAAAGAACTAGAAAGAATACGGCAGGTAAATTAGAAACACATAAGTAAAAAGTCAATCTAATATAGATTTGTCAGAGAGAGAAATACAAAAGAAATGAAAGCAGAAAGAGAAGCTCTAGCAGGCAAAGAGAACATTGTATGTTAGTAGGTAGAAGAGGGGAGGAGAAGGAATGGTATATTCAAATCCGAAAAGCATTGGGCTCAGCAGGCAAAGGATCTGGATCTGTCCAGCTCAGACATTTCCTGGCTGTAGAATCCTGGGCAAATCTAAGCCTATATCAGGACTGGTAAAATAAAGAAAAATGCTTATACAACTTGGGATTGTTATAGAGGGTGATTTGCTAAGCTTCAAGTAGAATAAGGATCATAAATTTAGAATTAGGGAGAGTCTTATGAGATCATCTAGTCAATGCAATACCTTCATTTTGGAGAAAGAGAGAAACCGCAGACAAGAGAGGTTAGTTAAATGATTTGGCCAAGCCCACACATCTAATGAATCTAAGAAAAGTTGATTTCAAATCTTCTAGCACTCCTGCTGTTATACCAACCAAGCTGAAAATGAGAGCTATTATAATTACAAAAGTATACAAGTAGAACTTATGACAACAAAATGGGCACTAAATATGATTTTACCTTGTAGCTCACTTTTAATAAGGCAACTTTCCATCATGTACAATAAGACAGTGACCATGATATCCAACAACTGGCATTCTTCTGTTACTTGTCTTGCTAGTTCCTCATTGCTGAACAGCTGAACACTAATATGCACAATTCTGTTAGACATCGTGTCTGATTCATGACTTTTCTTCAGTGTTTTCATAATAAAAGCATAATGCTGGACAAAGGTTTTCGTAAAAGCAATCTGAAAAAAAGGGTGTTTATTTTTTTAATTTTAAAAAGTATTCCTAAAACATAATATTTGCAGCCATTATTACATAATGGTGTTATAGAAACATTCCAAAGTTGTGAAGATTAAAGAACAGATATTTTAAAATTAAAGCCTGAGCAATGGCTACCATTGTGATGTGAATATACTACTTCTCTTTGTTCACAAATCTATTGCAACAATATGCAACAGAATTAGTTTCTGCCATCTATTTTATAAACATCAGAAGCTCAATCCAATACTTCAATACTTCAATCAATAGCAGCAGTTGTACAGTTTAACTCAGCAACACAGTGGGTAAACCTGATAACTCTAAAAAAAATCTATTTTCTTTTCATCTGACAATAGGCCACCAATTTTACAAAGATACACTGTAATATTGCCTCCATGCCATCTGCTCTTTTCCTATTTCAAATGTCTCTATATATTTCCTATTTCACATCATTCTCTTAGTAGATGAGACATACAAAAGAATGGGACTATCATATGAAGGTTCATTTCCAATAGGCTTCATTACCCACACAATAAGAACTACAAAATATTTTTCTGAAGTTTTCTAAATTAATTTATTTTCATATATTGCTGTTCAGTCATTCAGTTATTTCCAACTCTTTGTGATAACATGGACCATTTTCATATAACTTGATGCTAAAAATTTATTCCAAAAGAGGCTATTTTATACTACCACAACTATATTAAGTATTTAATATGAATCTTATAAACAAAAAATACAGCAAATACTATAAAGAAATTTTCTAATGCAAGTATCAATTTCTATGGCCTCATTTTTGCTTTGTATTTACTGTACAGACAACTCGCAATTATCTTAGTTAATGGAAGACAGCACTAGCTCATACAACTAAAATTCACCATCATCTACTAAATTGGTTTGGGCAAAGCTTCCACAGCAGGAATACCACCACAAAAGCCATAATTCAGCCCCACACCACAGACAGGAAAAAGCTGCGTATTACAAACTGTTCTGAAATACACACTCTCCTTCCCTTCTACCTCATCCCAAAAAAAGATCCCTGCACCAGTTCTTCAAGAGGTGATCAGACATGAAACAAGAGTTCATCTAGAAAACTCTTGCCTTACTGTGAATCTGTTGCTTTGGTGCATGGATTATGCAACACAATCTACTGAAAAACAACAACAACTAGGAGCTGACTAGAGTTTACCAATTTTCTAAACACAATATACACTCTATCAACGTTAAATAATCAATGTTTTTTCTTTTTCTAATAATGCTACAGTACATAGGATTTCTCTGTGAACACTCAGTTTCCAAATGTATATTATCCATAAGGTATTAATTATCAAGTCAAAAGTTATTTGATTCAGGTTCCTTTACCATACCTATGACAGATACAAAATAATTAAAATTTTACTTTTCACAAGCTAAAAGGAAAAAAATGTTTGTTTAATTGAACTTCACAAACATTAATTTAATCCCTAAATTTGCATAAGGCAATTGCTTAAGTTTTCTGTGCAATTTGTTATATAGTATAAGTTTTAGAAATACCTTTTATCATAAAGAACCTTTCTTTATAAGAATAGTAAATGAATTATAAATAGAAGTAGTTAAATAATTCCATCAAAAAGAAACAAAAATGACAAAAACTATTTCTTTATAAAAATCTCTCAGAATATCTACTATACCTTGAGCTTCTTTCTGATTAAAACATAAAAGTTGTCAACAGTATTTTTAATATTGCAAATCAGTCAGTATTTTCAGCTATGTACAAAATGTGACTTAAAACAATGACTATATAGAAAAATGAGCCCATTCCCATAATAAAAAATGTAATGTAATCAAATCTCAATTATTCAGGGACTGATCTAATCTGTGAATTACTTAGTCCCTTTGTTTCAATCTTTCTTCCTCCCCCTACTAATGGCCTACTGGTAGCCATTATTCATCAATACATTCACCAGGTAACAAAAAGGAAAACAAAAGAAACTAGTTCATTTGATAGCTCAACTAAAATATTTAAGGAAGGAGGATGAAGCTGTTGCTTAAAATGACATTTGGATTTTATCTGTGGATTTCTATTATTCATGATATCTGTGTGCCCTATAATCATGGATAATTGAAAGTTGACTGTATTAGTATCTCATCATCTCTCTTCACTCTGCTCCCCTAAGACCAAAACGACATTAAATCTTGAAAGGAGTTCAATATGTAATTATTAATTGAAAATGTTTAAGAAACTAGACAAAAATGAGTCTTATACAAAGGAAGCAGAGAAGAAAAAGAAAATATATGATCTAAAAACATAAAGGTGTTTTGCTGCCAAACCCAATGGGATAATGAGAGAATGATATAAATAAACATTTCTCTAAACATAAATGAACTAATGTGTCTCTTCAAATTAAATATGACCTAAAATGTTTAAAGAAAAGAGAATGACATTTTTTCCTAACCAATCTCCATTTCTAGAACAGTTTACTCTTAACTATATAACTATCTTAAAAGGGTAGGTGTTCACCAATTCAAGTAAACTCTCTGAAGGTTAATCTGAAAGTTTGAGGAGGCAGAATCAAACTTATTCTTTCATTAAACAATTTACATGTAATCATAACAGCCAAAGCAATTCTTCCATAGCATTCTGCTTCCATTTCTATTCATCAGTTTTTCCACAAATATTATGGCAGCTACTTTTCTAAATTTTCTTTTTCTTGCTTTCCCTTCCACGAGTTGCTACCTAACAAATCGTCATTATTTCATTTGTAGGACCTACAACAAATCATAGCATAGACCACAAACTTTACATTGGCACCAAAAAGAAAATTTATATCCCTCATCTGTTTCTGTTACCAAAGCAGAGGTAACAGAAAGACAGCTGCATTGCCAGGCTTCCAAAACAGCAACATCAGATATGCAATCTCATTTTTTCAAAGAAATGAGATGAGACAGGTAGAGGAAGATACCCAAAAGAATCTGAGGTGACAGGACCATGAGGATAGAGACGAAAAGGATTTTAAAGATCACCGAAGTTAGCAACACAGAGGTTCTCCCCAACCCTAAGGAGGTATTAAACTGGAACTCTACTGGTGTGCTACATACAGCTTTGATTGCATTCATTACCTCTAATTTAACAGAAAAAAGAAGTTAACACATGTTCTATGCTTTAAAGTGTGGTATCAGTTGTCACATCTTCAATACAATAAAGCATCCTCAACTCTAAGACATTACCACAGGTCAAAAGTATAAAAGTTAAAGAATATTAGTAGTGAAAAGGAAAAGAATAGAGAGTATAAATTTAGAAAAGAAAAACTTTAGGTACCTTATAATCTTGATCTGGTAGCATGTTGAGTAAGAAAGTTACCATCTTTTGTGGAAATTCATATTTTATAGTCCAAAATAGTAATTCTTCTAGAAAACTTTTATGTTTCAAAACATCCATAATAGACTGATCTGCATGAAAAGGAAAATTTTTCACCATAAAGACTGATGGCCCCAAAGCATTTAAACTGCTTTACATCAAAATTAACATCACATTTAAAGGTGCTTTACATTAAAATTAATGTTATTAAATGTAAAGGACAGCATTATAAATATCTAAAAATCAGCAACATCTTGCTGATACATAACTATTAAGACACTGACTATTACAAGCTTCAGCCAAAATATATTAACATAAATAAAAATACTGATATCTTATAAAATAAAAATAATTTATTAATATAATGGGAAATTTGTATCATTAAACATTATCTGGGTCTTGAGAATCAAAACTAAAAGTTCTAGCTTTTCAGAACTACTAGCAAACTAACAAATAACATTCAAAATTAAGCCAATTTATACCATTCAAAATTATTTTAAAATAAACTAATTTTAAAAGTCACAAAAAAGGATATTACCAAGTGTAACAGAAAAGGGAGAAAAGGTGTTTCTGAAGTCAACAGCCAAAAACAATTTTTCCCCTTGGTTGTATAATCATCCAGAATAATGCTAAAACTATGCCAAAGGCCATGAGTCATTAGCAACATGACTAAGCAATACTTCCTTAAACAATGCCATTGATGTTTCCTTCATTTGTATTTCAGTAAGAGATTAAAGACTTTCCTTTGGTCTGAAAATTTTTCATTTTTTGACCAATTATTTTGATTTTTTAATGTCAGGTAGATCCTTATTTAAAAGTGGAAAAAACTGATAAAAGACTTTTTTCTGAAAACTAAAAATTTCAAAACTAATTATCTCTGTGACTTTCTCATTAAAGCCCTGAAAATTCTTTCACATAGTTTAATTTTATGGGATGTGCTTAAATTCCGGTCCTTCATACAAAATTTTGCTGAAAGCCTCCCTATATAAATGATCACTTCAACAAGTGTCATCTGTCCACCTAAAAAGTACTACAAGACCTGCTTAGATTAACTGTATTGTCTAATACAGCTTAATGTTAAGCCTCTATCTTATACCGTCGCTTTTACTTTATTTTCTTGGTTTCATTTCTTTAGTTTTACAGGTTATACTTATTTTTAAAAGAATTTTTTTAAAAAAGCAATCTTGTTTATGCTAACATACAGAAAGCCAACCTGCTTCATACTAACAAGATACGGATCTATCTTACACAAATTATTCTCAAAAATTGAGAAAGAAAGTATGCTACAAAACTCCATTTGGAGGCAGATATCTCAATATCTAAACTTTGGAAGGACAATACAAATAAAGAGAATTATAGAACAATAGCATTTGTCAACATCAATTCAAAATTTTTCAATAAAATCCTGGCAAAAAGACAAGAACAATTTATCTAAAAATTATTCAAAAACATCCCAAATTATATGATAGCAATAGATACTAAAAAAGCTTCTGCTAAAGTACAAGTCATTTCTTCCTTAAAAAACAAACCTACAAAGCATAGGCACAGAAAGGCTTTAAAGCACCTATCAAAATGAAAAATTAGCATTATGCACCATAGAGAAATTCCAGAAGCTTTGCCAATCAACACCAGAGCAAAGCAAGGAGAGACCATTTCCTAGCTCTAATCTGACAGAAATTTAGAAATGCTACCACTAACAGTAAGACAAGGAAAAAATTAAAGGCATAAAGGGGATATAAAACTATCCCTATCTGCTGCTGATATGATTATTTATTTGGAAAATCCTGAAGAAACACAAAAGAACCTAAGACAATTAACAGCTTCAGAAAAGCATTGGAACACAAAATAAATTCACAGAAAACTATTTTTACATAGCAATAAAAAATGCAAGGAGAAATAATATAGAGAAATTTCATTCGAAATAACTCTACAAATTGTATAAAATATATGGAAGCTAACCTGCCTAAGCATGCTGAAGACCTATACACAAACAATGTAAAGGAGGCAGAGCCAAGATGGTGGAGTAAAAGTAGCTATTTGTTTGAGCTCTCCCCCAATCTCCTCCAAATACCTGTAAAAAATGGCTCTAAACAAATTCTGCAGCAGCAGGACCCACAAAAAGACAGAGTGAAACAAATTTCCAGCCGAAGACAACTTGGATGGTTGATTTGAAAAGTCTGTTGCGCCAGGCTGGAGGAGGAGCGCAGTTCAGCATGGGCCACGTAGGCAAAGATGGGGCCTCAGCAAACCTGGAGCAGACCTCAGGGACTGAATCAAGGGGAGCTGTGGCAGTTTCCAGACTTCTCAACCGACAAACGTCAAAGACAACTTACAAGGTCAGTAGGAAAGGTCTGTCGGACTGCAGTGAGAGAGGAGCTTGATCCCAGCCCAAGACCCAGTGCAGCCCTGGGATAGCGACTGCTTCCAGAGCTCTTGGCCCACAGATGGCGGGGTATCAAGCAACTGACCAGAGGTGCATTTCACGGATCTCTTTGCTGGTGCTGAGGCAGGATTCTCTTGCTTTCCCTGTCCCTGGATCTGGGTCACAGCCCTAGGTGGTGGTCCTAGGGCAAGGAGGAGCATTGGCATGGTACAGAGTGAATGCCCCTCACAGTTCCAAGGTAGAAAAGAGTGCTTGTGGTTACTCATGGACCAGAGCACACACAAGGAAAGAAGTAAACACCTTGCCCTTGATCACACCACTTTGGAAAAATGGAAAATTTACACTCCCTAGAATTATCTCTAAAAACGCTGCACATTCCCCAATTAATAAATGGTCAAAGGATATGAACAGACAGTTCTCAGATGAAGAAATTAAAGCCATCTATACTCATATGAAAAAATGCTCTAAATCGTTATTGAATAGAGAAATGCAAATCAAAACAACTCTGAGGTACCACATCACACCTATCAGATTGGCCAACATAACAAAACAGGAAAATGATAAATGTTGGAGAGGATGTGGGAAAATTGGAACACTAATACATTGTTGGTGGAGTTGCGAAATGATCCAACCATTTTGGAGAACAATTTGGAACTATGCCCAAAGGGCTATAAAAATGTGCATACCCTTTGATCCAACAATAGCACTTCTAGGGCTATATCCCAAAGAGAGTAAACAAATGGGAAAAGGACCCACATGTACAAAAATATTCATAGCAGCTCTTTTTGTGGTGGCAAAGAATTGGAAATTGAGAGGATGCCCATCAATTGGGGAACGGCTGAGCAAGTTGTGGTATATGAATGTAATGGAATACTATTGTGCTATAAGAAATGATGAACCAGGGTGACTTCAGAAAAAACTGGAAAGACTTATATGGTCTGATGCTGAGTGAAGTGAGCAGAACCAAGAGGATTTTGTACACAATAACAGCCACGTTATGCGATGACTAATATTGTTAAACTGACCCCTTCTCAGCATTACGAGGATCTAAGACATCTCCAGAGGCCTCGGGATGGAAAATGCTGTCCACATCCAGAGAAAGAACTATGGAGTCGAATCGCTGTCACTTATTTTTACCTTCTGTTCAGTTTTGTTTCATCTTTCTGATGGTTCCTCCTATTGGTTTTAATTTTTACTTACAACTTCACTAATGTGAAAATATGTTTAATGGGTATGTAAATGTAAAGCCTATATCAGACTGTGTGCCATCTTGGGGAGGGTGGCAGGGAGGAAAAGGGAGAAAATTTTTCAACTCAAAAGCATATGGAAAAAATAAAAAAATAAATTAAAACAGCTGCACAAAACCCCCAAAGCTTGGGACAGTACATTCTCCACACTGAAGCAAAGCCCTACCCTAACAAACAGCTTAAAACTCAAGTAACTGGCAGGGAACATGAGGAAACTGCACAAAAAAAGTGGTAACAAAGAAGATCACAACGTACAACCAGAAGACAACAAAGTCAAAGCGCCTACATCCAAAGCCTCCAAGGAAAATATGAATCAGTCCCAGGCCTTGGAAGAGTTCAAAAGGGATTTTGAGAAGCAAGTAAGGGAAGCAGAGGAAAAACTGGGAAGAGAAATAAGTATGCAAGAAAATCATGAAAAACAAGTCAACAGCTTGCTAAAGGAGACCCAAAAAAATACTGAAGACAATAACACCTAAAAAAATAGCCTAACCCAAATGGCAAAAGAGGTCCAAAAAGCCAATGAGGAGAAGAATGCCCTAAAAAGCAAATTTACCAAATGGAAAAGGAAGTCCAAAAGCTTACTGAAGAAAATACTTCCCTAAAAATTAGAACAGAGCAATTGGAAGCTAGTGACTTTATGAGAAATCAAGACACTGTAAAACAAATTCAAAAGAATGAAAAAATAGAAAACAATGTGAAATACCTCATTGGAAAAACAACTGACCTGGAAAATAGATCCAGGAGAGAGAATTTAAAAATTATTGGACTATCTGAAAGCCATGATCAAAAAAAGAGCCTAGACATCATCTTTCAAGAAATTATCAAGGAAAACTGCCCTGATATTTTAGAACCAGAGGGCAAAAAGAAATTGAAAGAATCCACAATCTTCCTGAAAGAGATCCCCAAAGGAAAACTCCTAGGAATATTTATAGCCAAATTCCAGAGTTCCCAGGTCAAGGAGAAAATATTACAAGGCCAGAAAGAAACAATTCAATTATTGTGGAAACACAAATCAGGATAACACAAGATTTAGCAGTTTCTATATTAAGGGACCAGAGGACATGGAATATGATATTCCAGAGGACAAAGGAGATAGGATTACAACCAAGAATCACTTACCCAGCAAAACTGAGTATAACCCTTCAGGGAAAAAATGGACATCCAGTGAAATAGAGGACTTTCAAGCATTCTTGATGAAAAGACCAGAGCTGAATAGAAAATCTGACTTTCAAATACAAGACTCAAGAGAAGCATAAAAAGGTAAACAGGAAAGAGAAATTATACGGGACTTATGACTTAAACGTTTACACTCGTACATGGAAACATGATATTTGTAACTCATGAGACCTTTGTCAGTATTAGGGTAGTTGGAAGGAAAAAAATATGTGGACAGATAGATAAAGGGCACAGGGTGGGTTGAAGATGAAGGGGTGATATCTAATAAATAAAACTAAGGGGTGAGAGGATTATACTGGGAGAAAGACAAAGCGAGAGGTAGAATGGGGTAAATTATCTCACATAAAACAGACAAGAAAAAGCTTTTACAGTGGAGGGGAAATGGGGGAAGGTGAGAGGGAATGGATGAATCTTATTCTCATCAGATTTGGCTTAAGGAAGGAATAATATGCACACTCAATTGGGTACGGAAATCTATCTTAGCCTACAGGAAAATAGAGGGGAAGGGTATAAGAGAGGGAGGGGATGATAGAAGGGAAGGCAGATTGGGGGAAGGAGTAATCAGAAGCAAACACTTCTGAGGAGGACCAAGGTCAAAAAAGAGAATAGAATAAATGGGGGGTTGGGATAAGATGAAGGGAAACAGAGTTAGTTTTTCACAACATGACTACTATGGAAGTGTTTTGCATGACTACACATGTATAACCTATATCAAGTTGCTTGCCATTTCAATGAGGGTGGGTGGGGAGAGAGGAAGGGAGAGAATTTGGAACCCAAAGCTTTAAAAACCAATGTTTAAAAATTGGTTTTACATGCAACTGGGAAATAAGATATACAGGCAATGGGGTATAGAAATCTATCCTGCCCTACAGGAAAATAGAAGGGGAAGGAGATAAGAGAAAAGGGGGGGTGATAGAATACAGGGCAGATTAAGGGAACGGGTATATAGAATGCACACCGCCATCTTGGGGTGGGGGGAGAGGTGAGATGGGGCAAAAATCTGGAACTCAAAATTTTGTAGAAATGAATGCTGAAAACTAAAAATTAATTAATGTTTTTAAAATAAAATATAAGGGAACTGAGTCAAATTTATAAATATAAAAATAAAAAATAAAACTTTAATGAGTTAATTTTCAAAAAGAAACAATTTTTAAATAATCCTTAAAGAACTCAGAGCGAATTAGGTAACTGGAAGGATATTTAATACTCACGGCTGATCCATGAAATGTAATAAAAACTATACTATCTAAATTACTGTCAAGGTTTATTTAACATTGTAGCAATCAAACTATCAAATTAGCAGATTAAGAAAAAAAATAACAGGATTCATTTGGAGAAACAAGATCTAAAATATCAAGAAAAATAATGAAAATAAGTAGGAATGACAGGAAAATTATACTTTCAAAATTTGTATCACAAAGCAATAATTATCAAAAATATTCAGTACTGGTTAAAAAGTATATTGATCAGTGAAACAGATTAGATAAATAAGAATCAGAAATGAATGAACTGAATAATCCACTGTTTGATAAACTCAATAACATAAATTACCTGATGAAGAACTCACTACCTGACTCACTATTGCCTTCCTGCCTATACATGTCCATTTGAAAGGGGGTGGAGAAAATCATATAACCATTCTGACTGGGTTCACTACAAATTTATGTTACAGAACCTCAAATGGGCCCTAGCTGTTGCTAGGCAATCCTACTATACTTCCCTTATCAATTCACTATCCCAATTTCTACAGTGGCTCTTCCAAACTTTTTCATCTCTCTTAAACCTCCTATGACTCTCCCTCCTCCCATTCTCAGCCAAGAACTTTCCCTCATATTTTACAGAAAATTGCTCCTTGACCTCTCTGCACACTTTGACACTGTCAATCACTCTCTCCAACTTGATATTCTCTTCTCTCTAGGTTTTCAGGACATGAATCTCTCCTGGTTTCCCTCCTACCTATATGACTATTCTGTCTCCTTTGCTAGATCCTCCTATAGAGCATATTCTTCTAACCAAAGGTGTCCCACAGGATTCTTGGGTCCTCTTCTTTTCTCCCTCTATACTACTTCATGATGTGATCAGTTCCCATGGACTTAATTACCGTCTCTATGCTGATATTTCTCAAATCCAACCTTTCCTGCCACAATCTCACCGCTTACCTCCAATCTAGCATTTCCAACTGCCTTTTAGACATCTTGAACAGTAGACATCTTAAACTCAACATGCCCAACACAGAATGCATTATCTTTTCCCTTAAGCTCTCCCCAACTCCTAATTTCCCTATTACTTTAAAGAGCAATCTTCCAGGTCTCAGGCTCACAACCTAGGAGTCATCCCAGATTCCTCACTATTTCTCACGTCCTATATATCCCAGTAGTTACCAAGGCCTGTCAATTTCACCTATGCAACATTTCCTGTCCTCTGAAACTCCCACCCTTCTAGTGCAGGTCCTCATCACCTCACACTCAGATTACTGCAACAGCCTGCTGGTGGGTCTGCCTAGGTGAAGTCTCTCTCCACTCCAATTCATCTTTAATTTAGCCACTAAAGTGATTTTCCTAAAACACAGGTCTGATTATGTCACCTCAACAAATTCCAGTGGCTTCCAATTGCCTCCAGAGGGAAAAACAAAATGCACTATTTGGCATTTAAAGCTCTTCATAACTTTCTTTCTACCTTTCCAGTCTTCTTATACTTTATTACCTAAAACTTCCACAAAAAGACATCCCATCTCTCTCAGCTCTGAGTATCTTCTCTGGCTATCTCTCATGCCTGGAATGTTCTCCTTTCTCCACTCTAACTACTGACCTCTCAGGCTTCCTTTAAGTCCCAACTCCTACCTCATAAGAGCAAGGGGCCACTAGGTTCCCTAAAAGAGGAAACGAGCCAAACCAACCCACATCAGAAGTGAAGCAGGTCAAAGCTTTTGTTCCAATCAGCAGTGGAGTCAGGCTCAAGAGTGTCTACTGCACTTCCAGTCCAGACAAGTTAGGGAGTGGGAGAAAGGAAGGAAGACAAAGTCAGTAAACATTTATTAAGTGCCTACTATGTGCAAGCCCCTGTCACTAAGCACAAGATACAAGGAAAGGCAAAAGACAGTCCCTGCAATGAAGGAGCTCATAGTCTAATAGGGGAGACAACACGCAAACAACTATGCACAGGATGTTGGAAATAATCAACAGAAGTAAAGCACTGGAATTAAGAGGTATCAGGAAAGGCTTCCTATAGAGGGTGGGATTTTAGCTAGGGCTTAAAGGAAGCCAGGAAGCAGAGATGTCACTGGATCACAAAGTACACAGGAGGAGCAAGATATAAAAAGATTTGAGGTGTGGGGAGGTTATAAAAGGCTTTGAATAGAAAACAGAGAATGTTATATCTGATCTCACAGCTGATAAGGAACCCCTGGAATTTGTTGGGAGTGTGATATGGCAAAAACTGAGCTTTTAGGAAGATCAACAGATCTGGCAACAAACTGGATCTGAGAGGTGAGAAACAGTAAGACATCAAGGATGAAACCTAGGTTGTAAGCCTGGGTAACTGGGAGAATGCTGGTATCCTTGACAGTGATAAGGAAGTTTAGAAGAGGAGAGGGTAAGAATGAATTCAGTTTTGGACATGTTGAGTTAAAAGACATCTAGGGACATTCATTTCAAGATGTCCAATAGGCAGCTGAAGATGTAAAACCCGAGGTCAGCAGAGAGGTTAGAGCTGAAAAAAGTAGATCTGAGAATAATCAGCATACAGAAGATAACTGAATATAAAAATGGATAATCTCATCAGCTCCATGACAGTTAATGAGATCACCAAGTGAAATAGTATAAAGAGAAAAGAAGATCCAGGACAGAGCCCTGTGGGATACCTACCATTAGTGGCATGACCTGGATAAAGATCCAGGCAAAGGAGCAGTCAAACTGGTAGGAGGAGAACCAGGAGAGAGTAGTATAATGAAAACCTAAAGAAAAGACAGTATCAAGAAGAGGGCAATCAATAGTATCAAAAACTACAGAGAAGTCAAGAAGGATGAAGATTGAGAAGAGACCATTATATTTGGCAATTAAAAGATAACTGGTAACTTTGGAGAGAGCAGTTTCAGCTGAATGATAAAAGTCAGAAGCCAGACTGCAGAGAATTAAAAAGAGAATGAGAAGAAAGGAAGTAGAGGCACCTATTGTAGAGAACCATCTCAAGAAGTTTAGTGACATAAGGGAGCAAGATATGGGATAATAGCAGGAGGGGATGGATGTGTCAAGTCATATGTTTTTTGAGGATGAGGGAGACATGGGCATGTTTATAGGTAGTAGAGAAACAGGCAGTATACAAGGAAAGTAAGAGTGAGGATGACAGAAGAAGCAATCTGCTGGAGAAGACATGATAGCATGAGATCATTTGTGCACGTAGAAGGATATGGATCTTGGCAAAGAGAAGGACCACTAATTAGGAAAGACAAGGCTGAGGACATTTGAAGGATATGAGATGAGGAAGAGGTGAGAAAAGGGAGGTCTCAGCAAATAGCTTCAATTTTGAAGCTTCAATATGAGCCAAGGCTTTCAGTTGAAAGGGTAGGAGGGGTAAAATCACAGGAGGTTTAGAAAAGCATCTGTGGTGAGTAGGATGGAAAATTACTTACTAGGATGGGAAGTGTAAAAGGATTGCCCTACCATGCCAAGGGTACAGTTGAGGTTATGTAACATAAATCTATAGTGGACCTGGTCAGCATAATTTCATGATTCTCTCTAGCTTTGTTCAGTTGCACACATGTAATAATGAAGGCAAGTGATTGTCAGTGATCCAAGGCTGAAGCATGACAGGGCAAGACTAGCATATGTCAAGGAGAAATGGAATCAAGTGAAGAAGTGCTTATAGAATTGAACTGGTTCAACCAAAGGGTCAAGATGGAAAAGTGAAGAAAAGTACTACGATGGCCTGCGAAAGAACTAAGGATCAAAGGATTGGAGGACTTAGTGAGGACTAAAAACAGGGTTTGGGGTTTTGAGGGAGTAGTAGAATGCCAACAGGTTGTCATCAGATGAGAGAGACATATAGTAAGACAAGGAGAGGGGCAGCTAGGTGGCGCAGTGGATAGAGCACCAGCCCTGAAGTCAGGAGGACCTGAGTTCAAATCCGGCCTCAGACTAAACACTTGACACTTACTAGCTGTGTGACCCTGGGCAAGTCACTTAACCCTAATTGCCTTAAAAAAAAAGAAAAGAAAAAAAGACAAGGAGACAGAGGAGAGGAAGATAAAAGAGGAGAGGGAGGAAGGAAGGAAGAAAGAAAGGAAGGAAGGGAGAGAGGCAGGGAGCAAGTTAGGGAGGGATAAGGGAAGAAAAGGAAGGAGGGAGGGAAGAAAATATGTATGACAAAAATAAAAAACATCTATAAAATACATAAAAAATTCAAAAAACAACATACAGATTATTAGAGATACTATCTTAATTATCAGTCAACATTTATTATTTATTAAACTCCTACTAAGTGTCAAGTAATGAAATAGTCACTAACCCTCGAAAAGTTTACATTCTATTTTATATATAATATGCTTCACACAGTTCAAAACTTCACACAATCAACAAAACTTACTTTTCATGTGATTTGGAAAGAAATGGAAGTGGGAGGTGGGGCAAAACTACATATAAGTGTACTCCCTATTGTTTCACGGGGAAACACAGATAACACCATTTGTTGGGCAGGAGAACACAGGAGGGCTCCTAACACTAACAAGTTGTTCTAGCATAGGTCAGATCTGGTCAGACAGGAAGACAGTGTCAAAGGAGTTAAAAAAGCTTACTTTATTCTTATTATGCGAGCACCAACTCCTACCACATTCCCTAATCACACTTCTCGCAGGGGTGAGCTAGAAAAGGAGTATAACTCCTTCAACATCCCCTATGCCTCAATGGTGGCCAGTTGAGGCAAGCACACTGATTCCCCCCAAGCCTTGATGGAGGCCGATCAAGGTAGATTCCTGCATTCCTCTATACATTACCCAAATCCCCAAAATGGGTTCCCTACTTACTGACCAGTGCCCACTTGCTTTATGGGGAAACAAAGAAGGCATCTTGCCAACATTAGGCTCACAGGTTAACTTTAGCAATATTGTCATGACCTAGCACAGCACTGGTACACATTATGTCACCCTATATCTCACTGTGCAAGCGTGGTGGAGATATTTTCAACAATAATTCATGGGAATTATTATCTATTTTGGCCATGGATCCTGGAACTATTATCTAAAAAGGAGTAACAAAATCCTCCTTCCATACACTAAAATTCCCCTTAATTACATCTATCTGTACCAATCACAACTTACTCTCAAATTTCAATTGGCAATTTCTTAAGAAATATCTCTGGCATATGTGTAACTGCATCATAAATGCTTTAATAAATTTATCTGATTTTATTACCTGACCTCTAGAGTCTAGCCAAAAAAATTAACCACGTGTATTGTATGTATGTATGTATACGTGTATACTTCTTCTGCAGATAGATGAGTCCTATATTACAGAGATGTTTGACTAAATACCATAAAGATTGAATATCATATGATGAATACCCTGGATTACATGTACAAGGAGAATCATCAAGGGAAAGGAAGTTGCCTTCTTCTACACTGCGATTTCCAACCTACCAATTACCTAGGCCAAAGGAACACGAAGCGAAAAATCTTAGCTTAGTTTATTTTTAGAGTTTTATTTGTGGATTGGGGGGGGGGTGCAGACACACACAGATACACAGATACATACATACATACATATATGTTTGTGGTATATGTGTGTACACATATGTACATATACATGTGCACATATATCACAAACATATGCCTATGTGTTTTGGGCGTATATGTGTGCAAACATATATACACACATATGCACACTTAGGAAGGGGTGTTTTATTTACTTAGGGGTGTGTGTATGTGTGTATGTATGTTTTATTTATACCATATATAATATATAAATATATTATATTTCTCTTATATATTTTATATTTATTTATATTCATTCATATAAATGTATTTAGTATTACAAAATACCAAAGCCTATTAAATGCATAGCTAAAGAAGGTAAATTATGTAATATATTATAATCTTTTCTATATTAAGATCATGAATATCTGTCCTTTGTGTAATGGTTGTAGCTACCCGGCTGAAGTCTCACTTTTTGTAATACCTGTTTCTTTGTCTCAACATTGGGAAACAGAATTTCTCCTAAAAATGAACTAAGCCATTTTTTTGTTTGTCACTATGGACTCCATCCACCTGCTGCTTCACAGCAATCAATTGTCCTAACCAAGGATTTCCAGAGGGTGACAACCACGAATTTTGAAAGACCCTCTCTTCTATATACTGTAGTAGTAATCAGAATGAGTGTGAAAGGGAGGGAAGGGGAGAAGGAAAACAGAAGTGGAATAGAATATAATACCACAAATTCCATAATATTTAGGGGAGAAAACATCCTACGGAGTCACCAATTGTACCTTTTCATTAACAATAGAAAAAATACAAGCCTGAAGAAAAGGGACAAAACTTAACAGTAACACTTTTTAAAGTTTTGTTATACAAGCTGAGTTAGAAACGCTTTTTTCTAGTCATCTTCCCTGTTCGCCTTCAAGTTCACTATATTTGCTTCAGTATTATTGTGACAGCTCTCTTAAAAAGGTTCAGGCTAAGAACATAATAATCTCAGTATTGTAAACATAAGATACACTCGTACCAGTCTTTGTGTATGAAATGTTGACAAGTTCAACCAAAATCAAGGAGGGAGAAAGCCAAGCACAGACATTTGATATTTGTGTAAAACTTCAAGTAGACACACAGAGTGTGATTTTTAGCTACCAAAAAAAATATCCTTCCCTATCATTTCATTAGATCATCACTTTAAGCAAACTGTAGTAGAGGTAATTATGTATAAACAGTACATTGTACACCTCTTTAGAAAAGTTTCTAATTTTCAGTAATCTAAGAATAAATTTCTAAAATTGTAATCTCCTATCATTTAAATGTTGCTATGCATTGTGATGCATTTATTTAATGCTTACTATATGTCAAGCACTGAGGACACAAAGAAAGGCAAAAACATCATGCATGCTTACAAGATGCTCACATTCTAATGTCAATGCATAAGTAACTATGGTAGATACTCCATACAGAAATGTAAATGGAAGGTAATCTTAAAGAGAGGGAATGGAGGAGAAGGAGTAAGAGGAGGCAGCAGACAAGATTGGTAAAAAAAGAAAAAACCTCCTACAGAAGGGGATATATGAGCTCAGTCTTGAAGGTATCCAGGGAAGGTAGGAGTCAAAGGCAAAGAAGAATATTTATACCTAGGAGACAATCAATGCAAATACATACTGAATTGTGAGATAGAGTATGAGGTACAAAGAACAAGTCAGGCAGTAGAATTGGATCCTGGAGTTCATGAAGGGGAGTTACGTATAAGAAAACTGGAAAGAGAAGAAGGAAATTTAAGGGATTATGAAGGACTTTAAATGCCAAAAGGCACAAAAAAAATGCCAAAAGGAGGATTTTATATTTAATCTGGGAGGCAACAGGGAAAAGCTGGCATTAATAAGTAGGAGGGTGACATGGTAGCATCTGTATTTGGGGAAGATCACTTTGATGGGCTGAAGTGTGGAGAAACCTGAGGCAGAAAGACAAATTAGAAAGCTACTGCAATAGTCCAGAGGTGAGTGGTAATGAGGGGTCTGAAATAGCGTATGTGAGTAGAAAGAAGGGAGTGTATATTACAGATGTTGCAAAGATAAAAATGACAAGATCTTACAACAGACTGCATATGTAGGGTAAAAGAAAGTGAAGACTGGAGGATGATACCATGGTTGTGAACCTGGGTAACAAGAAGATGATGGTGCCCTTAATAATAAAAAGAAAGCTGAGAAGATGGTCAGGGCTTGGGGAAAAGATAATGGACATATTGAGTTTGAAATGCCTATGAGACAATCAATCAAGATGTCTCTAGGGCTAGATAAACAGATTTCAGAAGCATTTGTATTGAGGTGCTAATAAGCTTGATGAGAAAAAGAGTACAAGATTAAATCTAACAGTCGTCATTTTAAACAAGAAACAAAAATAATATACAGGAGCTATATATTATGGCACAGATTGACAGATTCCATGTCAGAAAGCAATTGAGGAAGCACAGAGCACCTACTATGCACCAGGCACTGTGCTAAGTACTTTTTACAAATATTGCCTCAGTTGACCCTCTCAACATACTCATGGCTTAGGTCCTACTATTATCCACATTTTACAGTTGAGGAAACTGAGATAAACAGGTTAAGGTTACCCAGGGTAACACAGCTAGTATTTGAGGCCAGATGTGAACTGAGATATTCTGACTCCAGGACTAGCATTCTATCCACTATGCCACCAGGATAAACCCCAAGTAAATCAAGGAACAAGGAATTTATTATAATTAAAATGGGAAGGCCAACCCAAAGGCCAATGTTGTTCTTCTTTAAGCAACTGATTCTCACTGTTCACTACCATTTATGTGAGTTTAGTAAAGGGTATATGAATCTGAAGAAAGATTCATACCTGAACAAAAATGTTTAGAGTAACTTTTTAAAGTTAAATAAGACTACTACTATTGATCTTGGAAATTTTACACTTAAGGGAATAGATTACAACCTTTTCTCATCCAAGAAAAGTAATTAAATTTGTAAAACTTGCATATTCACAAGGGAACATTATAATTAAATTTTTTAAATTTTACTTTAATTTTTGTTACATTTTAAGTTCTGAACCTTCTTCCTCCCTCCTTCCTTCCCTCTCCACACTAGAGAAACCTATCATTTGACAAATACATACATACACACACACACACACACACACACACACACACGTAAAACCATACTATGCATAAGTTCTATTTATCAGTTCTTTCTCAGGAGTGGATAGCATCTTCCTTTATAGGTCCTTTGTAGCTGGTGTGAATATTTTTAATCATCAGAATAACTTAGTTATTCACAGATATTCTTCAAACAATATTTGCTGTTACTATGTAAAATGTTCTCATTTCTGCTCAATTCACTCTATTATTTCATGTAAGTCTTTCCATGTTTTTCTAAAATCGACCTGCTCATCATTTCTTACAGTACAGTAGTATTCCATCACAATCATATGCCACAACTTGTTTAGCCATTCCCCAATTGATGGGCATCCCCTCAATTTCCAGTTCTCAGATATCACAGACAGCTGCTATTAGTATTTTAGAACACAGAAGTCCTTTTCCTTTTTCCCCTGATTACCTTAGGAAACAAACCTAAAAGTGATATTGCTGGGTCGATGGGTAAACACAGTTTTATAATCCTTTGGACATAATCCCAGATTTTTCTCCAAAATGGCTGGATCAGTTCACAGTTCCACCAACAGTGTATTAGTGTCCCAATTTTTCTTTATCCTCCCCAACACCTGTCATTTTCCCCTTCTATCATTTTGGCCAATCTGATAGGTATGAGATATCTCAAAGTTGTTTTAATTTGCATTTCTCTAATCAATAATGATATAGAGAATTTTTTCTTATGACTACAGATAGCTTTGATTTCTTCATTGAAAAACAGTCTGTCTCCCTATAGCCTCAGGCCACTTCTCCATTCTCCCTTGGCCATGTGATCCAGGTCCCTGGAATTCTATTACCTCATAGACTACTTGGCCACTCCTAGATCTCGTCCTATAGTTTTAATGTATATAAAGTCCATCTTGTCTCCACTGAACCACTTAGCTTCTTATGATCTAGCCACTGCTCAGATTCTTAAAATCTAGCTACCACTTACTCATGTTCAGACTCCTTAAGAGTCTGCCCAGTATGATGATGTTCCAATAAACTTTGTCTTTGGCTGAAAAAAAAACCCCACAGTCTGTTCATATTCTTTGACCATTTATCAATTTAGGAATGATTCATGTTCTTATAAATTTGCTATTCTCTCTATATGAGACAAGAGAGCTTTATCTAAGAAAATATCTACAAAAGTTTTCCCAATTTTCTGCATTCCTATAATCTTGGTTACATTGGTTTTATTTGTACAAAACCTTTTAAATTTAGTGTAATCGAAATTATCCATTTTATATCTCACTATGCTCTTTCTCTCTTGTTTATTCACAACTTCTTTTCCTACCCATAAGTCTGATAGGTAATATGTTTCATGTTCTTCTAATTTACTTATATCTCCCTTTACATATAGGTCACATATCTATATTGACCTTATCTTGGTAAATGGTATAAGATATTAGTCTACTCGATTTCTGCCAGACTATATTCCAGTTTTCCCAACAGTTTTTACCAAATAGTGAATTTTTATCCACAAGCTTCAATCTCTACATGTGTCAAACACAAGTTGGTATAATCATTTACTACTGTATGTTCTATATCTACTCTGTTCCACTGATCTACCTTTCTATTTCTTAGCCAGTACAAGACAGTTTTGATAATTACCACCTGATAATACAACTTAACACATGGCACTGATAAACCTCCTTCCTTTACCTTTTTTTTCATTAATTCCTTTGATATTTTTTACCTTTGTTCTTCCAAATAAATTTTGCTATTATTTTTTCTACCTCAATAAAATAATTTTTTGATAGTTTAGTTGGGACGGCATTGACTTAAGTAGACTATTTTAGGCAAAATTATCATTTTCATTATACTGGTTCTGTTCACCCATGAACGATCGATATTTCTCCAGTTATTTAATTCTAACTTTATTTGTATAAAAAGTATTTTTTTGATTATTTCACATGGTTCTTGTATTTGACTTGGAAAGTATACTTCCAGGTATTTTACGCTATCTACAGTTATTTTAAATGGGGTGCCTCCTACTATCTCTTCTTGTGGTATTTTGTTGGTGATATATAAAAGTTTTGATGATTTATGTAGATTTATTTTATATCCTGCTACTTTGCTAAAATTATTGTTTCAACTAACTCTTTAGTTGAATTTCTACAATTTTTCAAGTAAATCATATTGTCTGTAAAAAGAAATAGTTTTGTTACTTCACTGACCATTCTGATTCCTTTGATTACTTTTTCTTCTCTTATTGATATTGGTAGCATTTCTAACACAATATTAAATAATACTGGTGATAATGGGCACCCTTTTTTCATTCCTGATATTGGGAAGGCTTCTGGTTTTTCCCCATTACAAATAATGCTTGCTGATGGTTTAAAGTAGATGCTTCTTATCATTTTAAGGAAAAATCCACTTATACCTATGCTTTCCAGTGTTATTAATAGGAATGAGTGTTATATTTTCTCAAAAACTTTTTCTACATCTATTGATATAATCATATGATTTTTGTTACTTTTGTTATTGTTAATTATGTTAATAGTTTTCCTTATGTTAAACTATCCCTGCATTCCTGATATAAATCTCACTTGGTCACAATGTATCACTTTTGTGATATACTGTTGTAGTCTTCATGGGGGTTTTTTTGAGGCAATCAGGATTAAGTGAATTTGCTAGGGTCACACAGCTAGGAAGTGTCTGAGGCTGGATGTGAATTGAGGTCCCCCTGAGTCCAGGGAGGTGCTCTATCCACTGAGCCACTTAGTTGCCCCCTTAGTTAGAATTTTATTTAGGATTTTTGCATCCATACTCATTAGTGAAATTGGTCTGTAATTTTCTTTCTCTGTTTTTGCTCTTCCAGTTTAGATATCAATATCAGCACTTGTTTCATAAAAAGAATTTGGCAGGACTCCATCTTTGCCTATTATCCCAAATGATTTATTTAACATTGGAATTAATTGATCTTTAAATGTTTGGTGGAATTCACTTGTAAATCTGTCTGGTCCAGATGCTTTTTTCTTAGGAAGCTCATTTTTGGCCTGTTTAATTTTTTTCTTTTCTTTTAATAATTTGTTTATTTATTTTTATTTTTCAGCATTCACTTCCATAAGATTTGAGTTTTAAATTTTCTCCTTCTCCCCAAGACAGCATGCAATCTGGTACAGGCCTACTTAAACATTCATATTAAACATATTTTCACACTAGTCATGATGTAAAGAAGAATTAGAACTAACATGAGGAACCACAAGAAAGAAGAAACAAAACAAAATAACAAAAGAAAAGGAGAGCAAATAGTATGCTTCCATTTGCATTCAGACTCCAAAGTTCTTTCTCTGTATGTGGACAGCATTTTCCATCGTGAGTCTTTTGGAGCTAAGATCCTTTCATTGCTGTGAAGAGGTAAGTCTATCAAAGTCAGTTATCGAACAATGTGGCTGTTACTGCATACAGTGTTCTTCTGGTTCTGTTCATTTTACTCAGTATCATTTCATATAAGTCTTTCCAGGTTTTTAAGCAACATATTATAGGATTATGGTTCTTAATCCATTCTGCTACCCACTTCCATTTTATCATCTTATAATATTGCTGTTTGCTTTGTACACAGTACATTTCACTTTGCATCAGCCCACGCAAGTCTTTCCAGGTTTTTCTGAGAGCATCTTACTCATCATTCCATATAGCACAATAGTATTTTATCATAATTATAAACCACAATTTGTTCAAGCTATGCCCCCCATTGATGGGCATCTCCTCAATTTTTAATTCTTTGCCCCCTTAAAAGAGCTGCTGTAAATATTTTTGTACATATAGGTCCTTTTCCTTTTTGTTTTTTATCTCTTTTGGGATATAGACCTAGTAGTGGTACTGCCAGGTCAAAAGGTATGCATGGTTTTATAGCCCTTTGGGCATAGTTCCAAATTGCTCTACAGAATAGTTGAATCCATTCACAGCTCCACCAACAGTGCATTAATGTCTCCTTTTCCCCATATTCCCCCCAACATTCATCATTTACCTTTTCTGCATGTGTATGAGGTAGTACCTCAGAATTATTTAATTTGCATTTCTTCAACCAATAATGATTTAGAATATTTTTTCATATGGCTATAGGCAACTTTGATTATTTCATCTGAAAACTGATCATTTTTTTAATTATTTATCAATTGAGGAATGGCTCTTATTTTTATAAATTTGACTCAGTTCTCTATATATTTGAGAAATGAGGCCTTTATCAGAGAAACTTGCTTCAAAATTTTTTTCACAATTACTATTGCTAACTGTATTTCCCTCCATCCTAGAAGTACCCCACTGTTATAGTTTTGTTACCTATTTCTACCTGTAATTCATTTAGCTTTTCCTTTAAAAACCTGGATGCTATAGCATTTGGTACATACAGGTTTAATATTGCTATTACTTCATTATCCATGGTGCCTTTTATCATAATGTAGTTTTCCCTATTTATTGCTTTTAATTAAATCTATTTGAGCTTTAACTTTCTCTGAGATCATGACTAGTACCTCTGCTTTTTTAGCATGAGCTGGTAGATAACAAATTCTACCACTTTATTTTTACTCTATGTGTATCTCTCATTTTTAAATATGTTTCTTGTTAACAACATATTGTTGGATTCTGGTTTTTAATACATTTTGCTATTAGTTTCCATTTTATGGGTGAGTTCATCACATTCACACTCAAAGTTAAAATTACTAGTTTCATATTCCCCTCTACTGGATTTTTTCCTGATTTTTTATCCCTCTCTCCCTCTCTTTTCACCCTATACCTCCCCAGACATCTAATTTACTTCAACCACTCCCTCCCTAAAGCACACACCTTCTAGGAATCCCTCCCTTATCCTTTCCCCTCACTCTATTTCTTGATATGCACACCCTTCTAAGAGTCCCACCACCCTTATTCTATCCTTTCACTCTCCTATTTGTCTGTAAGTTAAGAAGACTTTCATACCCTTCTACATGTATATGTTATTCTCTCTTTAACCCAGTTCTGATGAAAATAATTCCAGCACTATCAGCCTTCCAACTCCTCCTACCCTCCACTGTAACAGTTCTTTCACTCACATCTCATTTGTATGAGATAATTGTTCCGTTTTACCTCTCTCTACCAAATTTTATTTTTTAGGATCATCCCATCATACTCAGCTCAACTCCAAGCCTTCTAAGTATGTATGCTATTTCAAACTACCCTAATGATGATAACATTCTTAAGAGTTACAGATAGCATTTTCCCATATTAGAACTAAATAGTTTGACCTTATTAAATCCCTTGTAATCAGTCTTTCATGTTTGCCTTTTTATATTTCTCATGATTACTATAGGTAAAATTTTTCATTCAGTTGTGATCTTTTCCTCACAAATAACTGAAAGTCCTTTAATTCATTAAATATCTATTTTTTTCCATGCTGGGTTATACTCCCAACTTTGCTGGCTAAGTTGTTCTTGGTTGCAAACCCAGCTCCTTTCCTCTTCAGACTATCATGTTCCATGACCTTCAGTCTTTCAATGTAGAAGCTACTAAATCTTGTGTTATCTTAACTCTAGTTTCACAGTATTTAAATTATTTCTCTGTAATTGCTTGCTGTATTTTCTCCTGGACCTAGGAGCTTTGAAACTTAGCTATAATGTTCCTGTGAGTTTTCATCCTGGGATCTCTTTCTAGTAATGATTGGTGGATTTTTTCAATTTCTATTTTACCCTTTGGTTCTAAAACTTCAAGGCAATTTTCCTTAATAATTTCTTCAGGTATGGTGTCTAGACTGTTTTTTGATCATTAACTTTCAGGTAGTCCCAACAATTCTAATATTGTCTCTCCTCAATCTGTTTTTTAGGTCAGTTGTTTTTCTAATGAGATGTTTCACATTCTCTTCTATTTTTTCATTCTTTTGATTTTGAATTATTACTTCTTAGTGTCTTATGAAGTCATTAGCTTCCCCTTGCCCAATTCTAATTTTTAAGGAGTTATTTTCTTCTGTAAGTTTTTGGACCTCTTTTTCTAACTGCTGGATTTTCTTTTCATAATTTTCTTGATTTTCTTGCATTAGTTTTTTTTTTTCCTTAACCTCTCTTATTTGGTTTGTGAAGTCATTTTTAAGCTCTTCCAAAAACTCTTTTTGGGCTTGTGACCATTTTACATTTTTCTCTGAAGCAGAAGTAATAGCTATTTTGATTGCACTGTCTTCTGAATTTGAACCGAGATCTTATCTATCACCATAATGGCTATCAAATCCTTTCTCTTCTACTTAATCATTTTTTTAAGTGGCTTATTTCTTGGCTATTAACTTTGTCAGACCCTAGTCCTGAAGTGTATCCCAGGGATAATGTCTCAAACTCCAGATTTTTTTTATGCTGTTGTTTTCTATGCTCTATCCTGGGGTCTGAAATTGGGTATTCTTCTCCTCCCCTAAGCCATGACCAGGGCTCCCAGAAAAGCTGTCACACAAATGCCCTAACTCGGTGAGGTCTCTCCTCCAGCTGCAACCCTCAGCTCACCCCGCCTACCATGGAACCAAAACAAGGGACTCTGTGTTCTCCTGCAAGTGAACACAACCAGAAGGGCCTCGATCTTCTGCAACCCCACCCATCAGCTTGTGTTCACTCTGCCTTGCCTATCAGACACAGTCCAGGACTGCCCACGTCTGCTTAGTGCACCTGGGCTCCCCGTCAGCACTAGTGGAAGGCTCTGAAACATTCCCCTGATCAGATATCTGGCTCCCATGCTGTCAATGGGCAGAAGTTCCCAAAGCTGAGGCTACTGTTATGCAGCTGCCCCTGGAGTTTGTTGTTTGTTGAATAGGGCTATCTGCCATGAGGTAGACCTGGTCAGTTTCCTCTCTGAATTCCTTTATTTGGTGGCAAATGCTTCTCCAAAGAAGTGATAATATTGTAACTAGGGAAGAGAAAAATGAGGAAATCTATGCACAAAACTTGAATGTCCAAAAAATCAGGCCGGACCACCACCCTAGGAGCTCCGATCTTTCCTAACATTCTCCCAAGTTGTCTTAGGCTAGACAACTGCTTTACCTCAACTTTTAATTATTTCTGTCACTCTAAAGTTCATTTTGCGATATTATTTTAAATTATTTGTGTGGAAATTTGGGAGAGCCAAGTAATTTCCTGTTTTATTCTGCATCTTCCCAGAATTCTATATAATTAAATTTTATTTGTTAAAAAGTATTTATAGGGGCAGCTAGGTGTCGCAGTGGAAAGAGCACCACCCCTGGAGTCAGGAGGACCTGAGTTCTAATCTGGCCTCAGACACATAACACTCACTAGCTGTGTAACTCTGGGCAAGTCACTTAACCCCAACTGCCTCACCAAAAAAAGGAAAAAAAAGAGAGACAATTGCAGCTTTAACTAAAATCAGAATATCTGAGCCTTGGGGTTTGGAAAGTTTTTCACCTGATTAAACAAAGAGTAGTAACAATATAGCAATGATTTCATACATGGCATTGTCTTCCACATCTAGATCTTTGCACACAAAGTATATGAAAATACACTCTTTCCTGACCTTGCCTCTAAGAATCCATGTGATTTCTTTACTGGGCTTTTTTTGTGTACTAATATACCCAGTTATTAGTGTTATGTGCTGCTTAAAATTACTTTGTATTATTTTGTGTGTACTTTGTATTTAGTTATTTGTTTAAATATTATCTCCCCTCAGGAGAATACAAGTTCTTAGTAGTGATTCAAAGCCAAAAATTATGCTGATACCCTCGGGAAGCCTAGTTGATATTATTTTCTCAAAAAATGCCAATTATAAAAATTCAACTAGAAATGCTTCTTTTAGTACTCTTCCCAATTTGTCATTAAATTCCTAACTCTAAATAGCTATGTTACCTAATATATTATGCTTCTCTTCAGCTAAAATCAGTCAGGAATAGTTGGAGAATTTATCTTAAAACATAGGAACTGGGAACAGCTTCGTAATTGTTTCTATATTTTATTGCCATTTTATTTTCAAACTGTCAAGTCAAATTTTCCTTAAGCTAAAGAAAAACCTCTAGTTATGTGATAGCATTGCAAGGTATCAGTATTGTTTCAGGATACTAGGATACACTGAATATTAAAATACATCAAAAAATAATTAAAGGCTTAAAATATTTTACTACTTTATACACTAAGCATGAAAGACACTGAATTCAATCCTAAAAATAAATGATTCAGCTGTAAAATGTGTCTTTTTGGTGATAAACTTTCACCTCCAAGACTAGTGCAAAATACAATATTCTTTCTCATTTCATTGTGAATCCAGACTAAAAGTAACACATAAACAAACACATTTCATTATTTACCTATGAAGAGGAACAATACATGACCAAAGTCATACCATGTAGCACAAGACAGCACTTCAAGTATTTCAGAAACATGAAGAAGGACCACTGAGCTGTAAGGATGTTTTCTAATTGACAGCCAGCTAAGGATTTATTCCAAGCCAGGTGATTCAAAGACTATACAAAGGAGTGAGATTCAGACTTTCCTCAGATCTGGAAAATTCTAGTATAATTCAGGGGACAGGTCCTAATAAATCACTGTCTCTTGCTCTGTGGGTCTGGGAGTAAAACACAATCTTCCCCAGAAATTCCTAAGATCTGAATTCCTAAAAATGAGAATAAGTCATAATCTAAACCCCTGAGCTAAGACTAGATCAAAGCCTGTCAATTGATGGCCAATAGCATTTAGTGTTACTATTCTACTTTTATGACGCACTTAATTGCTCTCTTCTCTCTCTGTTTTTTGGACATTCAAGTTTTATGCATAGATTTCCTCATTTTTCTCTTCCCTAGTTACAACATTATCACTCATTTGGAGAAGCATTTGCCACCAAACAAAGGAATTCAGAGACACAGAGGAAACTGACCAGGTCTCCTCATTTTTAAAAGTCAGAGAGAATTCATCCCAATTGCTGCAATAAGTGGCCTTAATTTAGTCCTCCAGTGATAACCAAAAACATGACTGAGCCTAAATTGTAGGAAAAAAAGTTTAAAAAGCTTTATACCTATAATTTAGGAACATTAAGTTGTGATTTACTAATAGCCTTCCAAGAACTTGAAAAGCTTTAGACTTTCCTAAATTAAAAATCAATAATTTTAAACCTCATAAACATTTCATCAAAATAGTAATTTTCATGCTAAATAAAGCATTATGTAAAAATCAAACAGACCAAAGGAAAGCCTTTTCAGGTCAAAAATAGTTATGTGAAGAATATAAATAAATGTTCAATGGTGAACATTTTGTTTGTTGTTTTTACAGATAATGATATATCATTGTGAATTATAAGACTATAAAGCATTCCCCTTATACAACTTACACTGGCTGGGTTTTTTGGCAATAAGTGATGCTACTGACTAAACAGTCTTAGGAGATTTTATGCAAGCAACAAACATGAGAACAAAATTAAATCATCGCTTTATAAATACCTTTGACACTGCTGCTTAATTTTACCCTCTTGCGCTTGCCCACACCTTGGCTACCATCCTGGTCCTCCTAGAAAAAAAATTTAGCAGTGAATAAATACTAGCATGTACATTTTAATTTAACAGATTTTACCTTTCATAATTTTATTGTCAACAAATACTTCGTTAATTCTATCACTTTTTAATAAATTATTTTTTATATAGTTGCTAATCTATTCTGTGCTTCTGAATAGTATTAAGGAAAGAGCAAAAGTCTAAGAAATAAACCGTTCTAACCTAGCAGACATAACAAACGCACCAAGAATTTGGAAGAATGAAAGATATGGAAATGGAAAAAAAAACTACAAAAGAGTATGAGAATAGGGTTCTTCTTGGAGAACAAAGACATTAATAGAAAAAAAGGCTTTGTAGACACATAAAATACTTAAATAAATTCAATTACAATGTGTTCTTTAAAGAAATAAAGAACAATTTAAATAGGTGGAAGAATAGTCAGTGTTCGTGGCTAGGCTGTGCCAATATAACAAAAACAACAATATTTCCAAAGTTAATTTACAGGTTAAATGCTATACCAAAGGGATCCTTCATTTGGAGGAGCAAATGATCTCGAATATGAAGAGTAATAATGAAACAAAAGATCTAGAAGAGGGGTGAGGAACCTGCAGCCTTATGGCCACATGTAGCCTTTTAGATCTTGGGTATAGCCTTTTGATTAAGTCCAAGTTTTACAGGAACAAATCCTTTTATTAAGGGGATTTGTTCTGTGAAGTTTGGATTCAGTCAAAGGGCCACACTTGAGGACCTAGAAAGCCACATGTGGCCTTGAAGCCACGGATTCCCCACCCCGATCTAGAATATCAAAGGACATAATGAAAAAAGGTAGGGATGAAGGGAAAATAGCACTTCCAGACCTGAAACAGCAGTCATCAAAAACAGCTGGTACTAATTAAAAATAGGAAATAAATAAATGGAACAGATTAGGCAACAGAAAATAAAAACAATGGAACTCAGTAACAAAGTATTCAATAAACAGAAAACATAAATCACTTAGGAAAGAACTCTTCATTTGATAAAATCTGCTGGGAAAACTAGAAAGTGATCTGGCAGAAATTAGGCTTAAACTAACATCTTAGGCCATGTACCAGAGTAAATTTAAAAACTTGTGACCTTAATAGTAAAGATCACACCTTTAAAAAATTAGAAGAGAAACAAATCACACACCTTTCACAGCTATGGTAGGAAGTGTATTCTTAAACATCAAAGGATAGAAAATATTACAAAAGATAAAATAATTTTGATTACATGAAACTGAAAAGTTTCTGCACAAAATAAAGCATCTAAGATAAAAAGAAGTAGGCAAATGGGAAAAAATATTTGTACTATATTTCTCAGATAAGGCTTTGATATCCAAGATATAGCAACAACTAAACGATATACGTCAGACTAAAAGGCATTCCCCAAAAGACAAGTGGTCAAAAGGTATGAACAAATGGTTATCAAAAGAAAAATTGCAAATTACAAACAATCACATGAAAGAATCTTCCAAATCACTAATATAATAATAGCAATGTGTCAAAAACAACCCAAAGATTTTACCTCACAACCAGCAAATTGGCAAAAATTAAAGAAAATGGGACTTTCAAAGATTCTACTGTTAGGCATGTGCCCCCAAATGCCATTGATGAGAAGAAACAAAATAACTAAGCAAATTGTGGTACATAAATGTGATGACTATCATGCTACAAAAAATTACAAAAATGATAAATACAGAGAATGGAATGATTACAATAATGTAAATGGAAACACTACAAAACAATTAAAAGTAACATTGCAAAATTACCCAAAAAAAAGGTCCCAAAGAAGGTACCTCCCCACACACTACCATATGGAAGAGGATGTGGAATACTGCATATATTCTTAAATGTTTTCAATGTACTGATTAGTTTTGCTGGGAGGGAGGATGGTGTGTTCTTCCTCCTTTTCATTTTTCTCCGTTTAAAAAATATTTTGTTATATGTGATTGCTCTCTGGGAGGTAGGAAGAGAACTATTGGAAGGAATTTAGGTGGTACAAAAATAAAAGATATTAATAGAGTGTATTTTTAAGAAAAAAAAGAAAAATTGGACAAGAGGAGAAAAAAGGGAGGAAAGAAAGAGGAGAGAAAGAGGGAAGTGAAGAAAGGAGACAGAAAAGAAAAGAGCAGAAAAGGAAAGAAAAGAACAGAGGAGAAAGGATGAGAAGAGAGATGAAAAGAGAAAAGGAGGTAAAGGCAGGGGAAAGTAGAGGAAGGAAGGGAAGGGACTCATCAAGCAAATGGCTGAATGAATAATTGATATAACATTATGATAAAGTCACAGGAGTCACTATCTTGGAGCAATTTCCAATGACCATTTTCCTGGGTATATGACCCTTGACAGAGGCATAATCAATGAATATTTATTAAGCACCTGCTATGTGTCAGGCACTGTGCAGGGAATACAAAAGAGGCAAAAGCAATGCCTGACTTCGAGGAAGTCACAATCTAAGACTACATGCAAACAAATATATACAAAGCAGGTCACATACAGGATAAATACTAGATAATTAACAGAAGGAAGACCCTAGTATTAAGAGGGGTTGGGAAAGACTTCCAGTAAAAAGACAAGATTTTAGCTGGGAACTTAAAGGAAGCAGGGGGGACAGCTAGGTGACGAAGTAGATAGAGTCTGGCCTTGGAGTCAGGAGGACATGAGTTGAAATCTGGCCTCAGATTTCTGACCCTTACTAGCTGTGTGACCCTGGGCAAGTCACTTAACCCCAATTGCCTCACCAAAAAGCAAATAAAAATAAAAACAATCCAAAAAACAAAAGGGAAGCCAAGGAAGTCAGTAGGCAGAGGGGAAATGCAGAGCCATTGCCTCTCAAGTGCTTCTTCCATAAGTAGCTCTTTTTTGTAGAGCCTGAGATGTATTTCTTGGAGCTGTTTCCTGTTTCAGCTGTCCCAGAGCTGCCAAGCTTTTTACAATAGGCTTGTCCAATCTTCAGCCTCAATGGAAAGCTTCCCTCCTAATTCTTCACACCTTGGAAAGGTGTAGCATAATACAAACTATTCTTTGTACTTTGTTTATTAACATGTATTAATGCCCTGTTGTCTCAGTTACCAGCCCCTCATGAAATTTCATCAAGTGGGGTGGGGCTGGGGGCCCAAATCAATTGATGAGGTCCTAATCAAGTGTGTCTCTCCACCACCACCTCCCCCCACCACCACCACCCTGCACACACACATACATATTTCCTGTAAAATCTAAATGACATTCTTAAATTCTGCTGCATTTGACTGAACATACAGTTTTCATCTCTTTGCAGCTAACACTCACAAGCAATAGGCTTGTAGCTATATAGTCAGGGTTCACTCTCAATACGGAACAGCTGATTCTATAGCAGGACAATTATACCATCCCAGATGGTATAATATAGAGATGGACTAGATAACCTTCCAGCTAATTCTAACTTTAAAAATTCTTAGAACTCACTGAATAGCTAACCCATACTAACCCAGAACTCTCCTTAATCTCCTTCAAACCTCAGGACAAAAACTACTCATTTAAAACCAGCATGTTTAGCACTAAAAACGTATTTACCTTGAAAGAGCCTCAGACATAGAATAATTTCTAGAACAAAATGAAAATTATCCCAGGCTCTCAAAAATCTTCTCTAACTAAACTTAAAATTCTTTTAAGGAGAAAGCCTTTCATTCCACCAGAAAAATATATAACTACAATGACAGAGGTAACAAATCAGCATAAATTAATTTCAAAGCACAAGTGACTGATTTCTGATCTTTTTTGTTTGTTTGTTTTAATAAAGGAAAGTGAGTAGAGGGAAGGAAGGTATTTATTGAGCCTACAGTATCTTTGACAAGAAAACCCCAATTGGGGTCATAAAGAGTTGGACACAACTGAAACAACACAACAACAAACTTTTCCTAACTTCTGAATTCCTCATTCCCTTAAATCCCATTACCTATTCCTTCATTCCACCTTAGCCACATATCGGGATGGTCATGTCCTAGATTTCACCATTACCCACAAGTACTACATTGCCTTAAAACAAAAACTCTGATATGGTCTGCTGAACCTTCCTATCATTCTGTTTTCTCAGTATCTCCCACTTATCCTCCACCCTCATCATCACCTCCATTTAGCTACCCATTCTCCTTCTCAAGACCTTACGTACATTCTGACTTTACTTTCCTTCTTTTCCAGTCTTGACATTATGAATAACCAATTCAACTCTACACCACCACCTACTCTTTAATCTTTGCCCCTATGTCCAATTGATAATCATGCCTCCGCAAACATCAAACCTAGATTACTTCTGCCATTTGCCTCCTCCTACTCAGCTGTGGTTGCATGGAGCTGGATGAAATCACACAATTGTGCTGATTGGATACACTATAGATTTGTGTTATCCAGCTTCAACTGGGCCTTCACTGGTGAAGAAAGGCAGTCCTTTTAGTCCTCCCTAATTAATTTCAGATGTCACTTGTCATATATCCTATGCCAAATTTCCTTTTCCATCTTCAAGCCTCTCACACTTCCCTTCCCTCTTAACTGGAGATATCAATCTTACTTTACTGAGAAAAGTGAGACCACTCACGGTGTACTCTTTTTCTCCCACTCATTTCTTTTCAAAACCCATTGATATCATCTCCTGCCCTTTCTTCCTCTCCTTGAGCCTCTGCCAAAGATGTGGCTCTTCTCCTTGCAAAGGTCAACCCTCTTTATGTCTGTATGATCCTATCTTTCAGCAAACTGCAGCTTTAATTATTTCCTCTCTTTCTCATCTTTGAAGATATTAAGTGTATTATCTCAGGCAATGTATGTCACTTGTGGGACCTGAACCCAAGTCTTCTTGGCAGTCAGCTTTCTCTTAACTATGCCATGATGACTTTCAGTACTTATTATCCACTGTATATATAGAGTCTGATTCCCAGACTTTATAAATGAGGACTCTTAAGGATCCCAAGTACATAAAAGCCTTGCCCAAGATCACAGAGCTAATAAAGGGGTTGAGCCAAGACTTGATTTTGTATCTTCTAACTTTGCTTTAGTGTTTCCTCCATTATATCATGAGACAGAAGAGGGAGATGGTGGCACAATGGCTGTCAGATTTGATATGGAAATGTACACAATTTGATTCTCTAATGTCTACCCAAATCATCCAGCCTTCTTCCAATTGAAGCAATAGAGTAGAGTGAATAAAGCACTGGACTTGAGATGATATGGGTTTAAATTTTGGCTCTGAAACTTACTAGCTGTATGACTCTTGGTAAGTCTTTAACCTTTCTGAACTTCAGTTCCTTTATCTTTTGAATATGAGTAAGTATTTGTAGTACCATACTTGACAGGCTGATCTGAGACTCAAGTGAGATGCTATATGTAAATTACATTGTAAATCTTGAATTATATAAATCACAGACACACAGAGAATATTAATTCTTAATAAGCTACTCAATGAGCTCTAAGAATTTTTAATTAGAATTAGCTGGAAGGTTATCTAGTCCATCTCTGTAATTTTATTGATGAGAAAATTGAGGCCCAGAAAGTGAGGTATCCTAAAGACAAAACACCAAATAAGTGATAGAATTTGAATTCATATCTTTGTGACTCCACATTCAGCATTTTTCCCATGGTACCATGCTGACTCCCTCATTGTTCCAGGATATTATATACAAAATATGAAAATGTTTCTCCTTAATAGAATTAAACTGCAGTTCATTTGTCTGGTCTTTTCATCCCTTTAAAAAGTGTGAAGTCATTTTTCTTGATTCAATTGGAAGGGGCAATAGCTTTAGCCAGAATATTTGCCATATCCCTGACAGCCCTTAAATGGGCCAATCTACGGCAGCCCAGGCTGCTAGCAGCTTTGAAGAGTATGATTATTGCCAGTAGAGGGTTTTGAAGTACAGCCACTTGTTCTGTAGGACACGCTGAATTCAGCAGTGAACAGAACAAATAATCTTCAGACAGACACAGCAGAGATGATGAGGGAGGAAGCAACTTCAAGGAGTAAGACCTCTGACAACAGAAGAGACTGAATTAAGAAATAGTCCCATCAGATTGGAACTGATCAGTGAAGAGGAGTGGATCTAGTGAGCCCAAGGGAAAGACCTGCCAAAGGAGAAGCAGTATGAAGACCCTGAGGCCTTGAAATTCTGGACGCATGGGCTTCCTTGGTCACATGTATGTTTCACTACCACTGTACTCTGCTCCCACTTTCCTAGGGAAGCTCTGTGTATTTGTGAAGAGATTTACAGAAATATTTTGTAACTAGTGTTTTACCATGCCAACTTAGTAAAGATATCCTTGCCTTGAGCTTATTTTGTATACTGGCTGACTGCTAATAGAAAGTCCGTCAGTGTTGATTTGTGAGCTATAGTGTTACGAGTGCAGACCCATAGGGGACCCTAGATGACTGGTATAGGTACTGGATACAACATGTACATACTTACGTAGGATACAATATTGTATTAGGAGACAAAGATTTTTATGTGGGCATCTTTATAAACCCAAGGCTTAAAAAAATTCAACTTCATACTGTGTCAGATGTTATGGTCTCCCTCTGTTACATAAAAGACTGGCATCAAAAGTACTTCTGTTTAGAAAACAATTACATTATACAGGAGTCATAGTTTTCCAAATTTACCATATGCTTCCTGAATCTATAGGATGATAAGAAATTAATTCTTCAGAAAGCTATTTATGTTATTTAGTATGTCATTTTATGCCAAATCACTGTTTTCTTCCTTCTGCATCATAGGATAAAATGTTTCCCTTAAGCATCATCTAATCCTCATTATCACTCACTCCACACATCCCTTAAGTTACTATATCTTAGTGTTTGTACTTCTACAATATCTCTGTCATGTATCTCTTCACTCGTATATATAGTCACCATCTTAGTTTAGGACCTAATCACCTCTTCCCTGGACTATTTACAATGATCTTTTAACTTGTCTCCTTGACTCAAGTCTCACAATTCCAAACTATCCTCAACATAGCTGCCAAACAGATTTTTCTAAACCTCTGGTTTGAACATACAAACTCACCTCTGGAATCAAATGTAAATTCTATTTGGCATACAAAATTCTTCATAACCTGACTTCAACTTTCTACCTTATTACATGTTGCTACCCTCCAGGTACTAGCCTTCGTACTACTCCTATACACAATATTCCATCTTCTTTCATTTGCTTTCTCCATCAAGAAAAATACTTTTTACATTGGAAAGGGAAAAAGAAAATTAGTTAATAAGGAACTGATATCCAAAATAACTAAGGGGAAAGCAAAATACTCCCTAGTTGTCATTTATGCTATCAATCCCTGAATCATCAGTTACAAAAAGAACTGGGAAAAAAGAGTGCTGAGGTACTGTCAGTGATATTTTTATTCACTGCAGTAAGCAGTTACAAACCCCTGCTATGTGGAAGGCCTATACTAGATGCCAGGCATATAACAAGCAAAAAAAGAAAACATACTATACTCTCAAGGAGGAAGTATCATTTACATATGAGACATAATTTCAAAATGGTGAGAGCACTATCAACTACGAGGAATAAAGAAGGCTTTCTTGTAGGGAGAGGACCCTGAATTAAATCCCGAAGTACACTGATGGTCCTAAGAAGGAAAAAGAAGACACAGCATGTTCGTTAGCCTGTTCGAAGAAATGGAGAGAGGACACACAATATGAAATTCAGGGAAAAGAAAACAGGACAGTTGGACTGTAATTCAGCATGAGTATGCAGGAGTTACGTGAAATAATCCTAGATGGTTGGCTAGAACTAGACTGGAGTTTTGATTTTATCCTGAAGACAATAGAGTCAATAGTCAGTAGAGTCAGTAATATTTCTTAAATGCCCATTATGTGTCAGGCACTGTGTTAACCTCTGGGGACAGAAAGGTTCACAGGAGGTAAAACAGACAATTTTGATCATATAAAATTAAAAAGGTTTTGCACAAACAAAACCAATGCAGCTAAAACTGGTCTCAAGAAGAACTGAGTTCAAATCCAAGTTCAAATACTTACTAGCTAGTGACTAAGTCACTTAACCTCTGTCTGCCACAATTTACTCATCTGTAAATTGTGAATAAAAACAGCACCTACATCCCAGGATGGTTATTAAATAAAATGAGATAATATGGTGGTACAGTGGATAGAGTGCTGGCCTAGAGCCAGGAAGACAAGTTCAAATCCAGTCTTAGACACTTACTAGCTGTGTAACCCTGGGCAACTCACTTAACCTGTTTGCTTCAGTTTCCTCATCTGTTAAATGAGCTGGAGAAGAAAATGGCAAATCATTCCAATATCTTTGCCAAGAATACCCCAAATGGGGTCACAAAGAATCCCCACAAATGAACTACAATAAATAACACAGTGCCTGTCACATAACAGATGCTTTACAAATGTTTATTCTCACATCCTTCTCCCTACTCCCAATATCTTCACATTCTCAAAAAACCCTCATCTAATCCATCCATCCCTGCCAGCTATCATCCCATCTTTCCCTTTTCAGGCCAAACTCCTTAAGAAAACCGTTGACAATAGGTGTCTCTACCTCCTTCTTCTCATTTTCCTCATAACTCTCTGCAATCTGGCTTCCAAATTCTTCATTCAACTTAAAATGCTCTCTCCAAAGTTACCACTGTTTCCCAAATCTACCTTTTCTCAATCCTTATCCTTCTGGACTTCTCTGCTGCCTCTAACAATGCTGATCACCCTCCCCTCTCCTTGATGCTCTCTTCTCTCTAGGTTTTCATGATACTACTCTCTCCTGGTTCTTCTCCTCCTATTTGACTGCTACTTCACAGTCTCCTTTGCTGGATCTTCATCCAGATCACACCTGCTAATGGTGGATGTCCCACAGGGCTCAAGCCTGTCCTTGGTCTACTTCTTGCCTCCTTCCATATTATTTCATTTGGTGACCTCATTAGATCACATGTATTCACTTATCATATCTATGCTGATGATTCTCAGATCTACTTATCTAGCTTTAACCTCTTTCTTAACTTCCAAAATTCTATCTCCAACTACCTATGAGACATCTTGAACTGGATTTTCTATAAACATCTTAAACTAAACATGTCCAAAACTGAATTCATTGTCTTTCCTCCCAAACTATTCCTTCCTCTCTCTTTCTCTCTCTTACCCACCTCATATCAAATCTGTTGCCAAGGCCTGTCAATTTTATCTTTGTAGCTTCTCTCAAATATGTTCCCTTCCTTCCTCTGACATGGCCCCAAGCCCAAATTATTTCATGCCTAGACAACTGCAGTACCCTGTTTCTCCCTATCTTAAGTCTCTCCCCACTGCAGTCTATCCTCCACTCACAAGCACAGGTCTGACCTTGTCATCTCCTACACCATAAACTCCAGCAGCTTCCTATCACCTCCCAGATTAAATACCAATTCCTATTTGGCCTTCAGAGTTCTTCATAACCTGGCCCAGTCTTCTTCAATCTTACTCCCCATATGCTGTGAAATCCAGTGATAATGGCTTCCTTGAAGTTCCTTGAAGGAGATACTCCATTTTCTAACTGGAGACATTTTTACTGGCTATTCCCTCATGACTCTCCCTCCTTACTGCCTGCCTTCCTTCAAGTTCTAGATAAAATCACATGTTTTACAAGAAGGACAAGTGCCTTGAAATTTCCCTGTACATTTCTCAAATGCAAAAAGTTTTTGCATACTGTCTCCTCCATTAGACTGTGAGCTCCTTGAGGACAGGGACTGTCATTTTCATTGTATTCCCAGGACTTAACATAGTGTCAGGAACACAGCAGATATTTAATAAATGGTTGACTGACAGACTGACTGAAGTGACAAAAATAGAAAAGAGAGAGGAAAACAATGAATGATGAGAGAAAAAAGTAAAGTAGGCAGGAGCAGACCATCTGGCTGGCAAACTAGAAGACAGAAGATGAAAGGGGTGAGGAACAAGTATAGAAGGTGAAGAGGTCTAGAAATCAAGCTGAGAACCAAAGAGGTCATCTAGTCCAACCCAATCATTTTTACAAATGGGGAAATTTAGGTTACAAGAAGCTAAGTGATTTGCCTAAGGTCAAAGAGCAGTGTGACTGGAATCCAGCTCCTCCAACTCCACAGTGAGTGTGAGTACAGTAACAGAAGGAGAGACAGAATAGAAGGGAAAGAGAAGATTTAGGCATAAGAATCACTAAAGTAATGTGCCAAACTAGAGAGGAAAATTAAATGCTGAAAGTAAGCAAGAGCCGCTCACATTATGTAGTCTTTTACAATTCAGTAAATATTAAGTGCTTACTAAATACAAGGCATTGTGTATGAGCCTCACAACTACTTTTGAGAGTTAAGAAGTACAAATATATTATTCTCATTTTATAAATAAGGAAGTCGAGAGGAGGTGAGATATTAAGTGGCAGAGACCAGGTCTTCTAACTTCAGGTCCAATCCTCTTTCCACCCTACAAAGCTGCCTCTCAAAAATTATACACTGTACAATTGAGACTTTTTTGGGGGTTAGGCAACTGGGGTTAAGTGACTTGCCCAGAGTCACACAGCTAGTAAATGTTATGGGTCTGAGGCCCGATTTGAACTCAGGTTCTCCTGACTCCAGGGCCAGTGCTCTATCTACTGCACCACCTAGCTGCTCCATAGTTGAGACATTTTTATAGATATCATTTAACGCTAAATGTAATAAAGCAGATGTAATAGACTAGGAAGTTTAAGAGAGATGAATTAAACTAAACTATTTTACTGGTTCAGGTTTTACTTTTTTTATTTTATTCTTCTATTAATCAAGACATACCATGATCAAAACATACTTTTTATCCTAAAAATAATATTCATTTGAAAGTATTTGATGACAAATAGAGGAAACCCTTGACACTTATTCTCTGGCTCTACTATCTTCAGTTTCAAAAAACTGCTAAGCATTGTGACAACTGAGAAGTCAATGTTGTTGGCAGTAAATACTACAAACCCAAAGTCCTTTGCAATAATTTCATTAATATCATATAGTTTATTAAAATATTTTTTCTACCTACAACATAATATTTGAGGATTTCACTATTCTCTGGATCCACAGAATTCAGAATCAAGGAATAAGATCTTCTGGTAGCAACTTTCAATCATCTAACTCAAAAAGGCAAGAGCAATAGGTTATTCACAAATAATCTTTCCATAAAAGTAATCTAAAGAAAAAATTTATCCAATTTTAGGATTCACTATATTGTCAGTTATTATGTTACTATCTCATAACCAATTTACTCTCCAAATTATGTCCAGATTGCATTATCTGAACACACACTCTTGGGTTATGGATTAACTCTGAAGGTAAGGAAGATTTACAACACAGGAGAAAGCCACTTCAAATTTTTTTAACAAGTTGCCACAGGTTATCTATACAGGGCTGAAACAAACAAATAACAACAACAAATTTCATCAGGAAAATGTTAATAACGTAACACTGGTTCAGGAAACTAAATGCAAAAAGAAGAAAAGTATAGATAAGAGAGACATTAAGATAACATAGACATTAGGTAAGATATGCATTAAAAAGATTAAACATGAAAACAATGCAATAATATATTTCTAAATTATTTTCATGTTGCTTCAATCATTTTATTTCTTATATAAAATAATAACTGGCAAGTATAATCAGAAATTTTATTTTAATTGTTCTACTTAAAGGCCGGGTTACTTTGTAGAACCCAAACAGGTTTTTATTTTCCATTCTTTAATCATCTCAATAAATTAAGACTCTGGTCCATTTTTTCCACTTATACTACTTTTCTTATATTAACCTACTCTTCTGTTTTAATAGCTAGAATCAGAAGTAATTGATAGAAATTCCAGTAAAATTTCAGCTAAATGTGTTTTAACCATGAGAGCTATTCAAAAACAGAATAGATTTACTTGTTAGCTAAGTAGTTCCCTGTCACTCCAATTGTTCAGAGCCTGGATGACTATTTTTAAGTCCTGTTTGAGATTTTTATGCGCACAGTTAAGCCAGATGATCTAAGGTCACTTCGAAGTCTAACATTCTAATATTCTTTTTCCATTGATAATTTATGATACCTGGCCTTCTAGCACTTAGCATAGTGCCTGGCATATGGCAGGTGCTTAATAAACATTTATTGACTAACTGACTTTCAAATACAAGACTAATTCTTTTACTGTCTCATTTAGGACAAAAATATCTGATTCTACATTTCAAAAATACTGATTTGCTTTAAATCTTTACAACATATAATTAATCATGCACATTCTTTGGCATTTGGTTTCAATCATGTTCAAAAATATTCCAAATCACATTTGTATAGCAAACTTTACTTACCAGAAATATAACGATTTATACTGACAAAATTACCATAAAATTCACCGATAAAATGTAAAGTGATCCTATAAAGTTATCTGAGACATATAAACCTAAAAAGTAGATGAAGGCATTACTTATACTATTAAAGACTCCCATCCTTGAAAAATATCTTTATTTTTATCATGTTGTTTCTATGATAATTTTCTAATTAAACCCACCTGAATACTATTTTGAAGGCAATTTTCTTTTTTTAACTTAATAATAATTTCTTAATAAATGATTTTAAAATTTCATGTCCATTCCATAAAACTAATGCTGCATTATTAATCTCTTTTCTGTTTAATTTCATGCAATAAATTCTACTGCTCTTGTTTCACACTGGCTATACAAAAAAAGAAACAAGAAGTACTCTGAAGAATGTTGATATATAAATAGCACTGCTGAGTGCATAACATTCTGTTACACTAGGGACAGCAGGCCAAAAAACCATGCACAGCTACTCATAAGAATGAAATTGAATACAAAGTCATAAGCACACCTGTTCAAATCAAACTCAGTACTCTAAGAGAAAACAGAAAGAGAAAAATATCAATAAAAAACATTTAATGTTTCAACAAATTAATGAATATAGTTTCTCCAGGTTGTCTTTTCCTTTAATAGATTTCAGAGAATGACAGAATTTCAGAGCTGAAAGGTACTTCAATTGTTATCTATTTCAATCCAAATGCACAGATTAAGAAAAGAGCCCACAAAATAGTATCCAGCCCCTAATAAATGAAAAAAGCATTTATGAAGTATTCACAAAGTATAAGGCGCATGGTTAAGTGCTAGACATACAAGTACAAATGGAAGGCTGCCTACAAGGAGCTTAAATTCCAATGGAGAGGGATGGCACAGGAAGAGAAAAACATCTACAGGGAGAGAAGTGGTAGCCAAAACAAAAGGTGTTTGAAGTCATAGGGGTAGTATAACAGGGCAGTCTGTTACAGATCGACACACTCTTTCTAGAAACAATGATAATAACTGACTTAATTATGGTTCCCCGAATAAGAGGTACAAATGAGAGAAGCTGAGAGTATTCACCCCCCAACAGGCCTGATGACAAGACGGCTAAAGTGAGGCAAGGCCCAAGATGGGAATTCCTAAACTAAGTCTCTTATTTTCTCCAGGGCCTAGTTTCTAAAGATCCAGTTTAGAGTTAGACAGACAAGAAAATGGCTTGGGGTCAGACCTCCACAAGGGCAAAACCCTCAGCCCACTGTACTATGGAAGAACTTTAGATTGTTAGGAAGTTTCCCCTTTCTTCGACCCTAAATTTGTATCTTTGCAACTTCTAACCTAATTTTCCTAATTCTGACCTCTGAGGTGGAAAAAAAGAAGAAAAAAAAGAACAAGCCTAATCTCTCTTTCTTAAAACAGCCCTCCAAGTACTGTAAGATTGTTATTTTCCCTTCCCTACTAGCTTTCCCTTCTCTAAGCCAGTGGTTCTCAACCTTTTTCTTCTCAGGACACCTTTATACTCTTAAAAATTTCTAAGGATCCCAAAGAACTTTAGTTTATATGCATTACATCTATTTGATATTCAATATATTACAAATTAAAACAGATAAATGTTTAAGACATTTTTAATTTATTTTAAAATAATAAATTCACTGCCTGCTAACATAAGTAAAATTTTTATAAAAAATAATTATTTTCCAAAACAAAAAATAAATTTGATGAGAAGAGTAGAATGATTTACATATTTTTGCCAGTCTCTAGTTTCTGGCTTAATAGAACACAGCAAGATCTGTATAAATGCTTCTGCATTCAATTGGTTGTGATGTTTTTTGAGAACCACTGCTCTAAGCTAAATATCCGCACGGGTTCCTTCATTTGGCATGAATCTAAGGACCTTTACTACTCTGGTTGCCCTCCTTTGGCCATTCTCTAGTTTGTCAATGTCTTTCCTAAATGTGGTGGCCACACTGAACACAATACTCCCAATATGACCTGACCACTGCAGAGTATAGCAGCACTACCACTATCTTTCTCATCGAAGCTCTGCTTCCCTTAGAGATAGCTCAGTGGCACAGTGAAGTCAGGAAGACCTCAATTCAAATCCTTCCTCAGACATTTATTTAGCTGTGTGACCGTGGGCAAGTCATTTAACCTGTCTCAGTTTACTCACTTGTAACATATCAGCTCCTACCTCCCAGGATTTTGCAAAGCACTTTTTAAACCTTAAAGTACTATATAAATGCTAGAGGAGGAGGAGGAGGAGGAGGGGTGTAGTAGTAGTAGTAGTAGTAGTAGTAGTAGTAGTAGTAGTAGTAGTAGTAGTAGTAGTAGTAGTAGGTAGTAATAAATAATTCTTTGCCCTGTTTTTCTCAGTCCTCTCATTTTAATCTGAATGAAGACTGTTAGATTTACACAATCATAGTATGAGTATGGCCTATGCTATTTCTGGCTAAACAGCATCTCTTACAATATTATTTTTTAATCCGAAATTAGCAAATGCCAACTAAGCATTTTCACACACAAAACAGAACAGAAAATGAGGACTACAATTCTCAGTTATGTACACCTCGCTTTACCTTTCAATATCTAATAAATTGAAAATGTAGCTTTCAAAGTTGTCCTGCTTCTCTTTCTTTCTATTCTTCATTCTTTCCTCTTTTATCCATTTTTAAAAATGCTTAAATGACCCTCTTCTCTTTTAGTTCTTAAATTTTTTTTTGGCAACCCTATCACTAGTCCTCCTCTCTTTCCCACCTTCCAAATTAAAAACAACAACAACAACAACAAAACTCTTGTTACAAATATCTTATAATAAATTTAACCTTACAGGCTGGAACAGAGGTAACTGTACCCTAGTGTACAGATCCCATCTCTGATTTAATTTCATTCAGTCCATGGGCCAAGCAAGCATTAAGCAAAGTAGGTATTGCACAACATAACTTTTAAAAGTCTTTTAAAGAAAGAAATCCCTACATTATGCCCTTTACAAATTTCTCATTTAAGTCTCTTTCTCTTCGTTTCTGTTTCTCTGTGTCTTGTCTACCTCTGTACCTCCCCACTTCTTTCCCCTAACTCTCAGATTATCCCTTAAAACCTTTAAGATGAGAAAAAAAAACACTGGACTTGCATACCCTCCTTAAAAAAGAGTGGGGTCGGAAACAAATACAAACAAGATTAGGAGGAAAGCAGAAAACTGGGAAAGAATTTTTACAACCAGTGTCTCTCATAAGCGCCTCATTTCTAAAATATATAGAGAATTAAGTCAAATTTATAAGAATATAAGTCATTCCCCAATTGATAAATGGGCAAAGCATATGAACAGTTTTCAGATAAAGAAATTAAAGCTATCTATAGGCATACGAAAAAACACTCTAAATCACTATTGAGTAGCAAAATGCAAATCAAAACAACTCTGAGGTACCACATCACACCTATCAGATTGGCTAACATGACAAAACATGAAAATGATAAATGTTGGAGAAGATGTGGGAAAATTGGGAGACTAATGCACTGTTGGTAGAGTTGTGAACTGATCCAACCATTCTGGAGAGCAATATGGAACTATGCCCAAAGGGCTATAAAAATGTGCACACCCTTTGACACAGCAATACCACTTCTAAGGCTGTATCCCAAAAAGATCACAAAAATGGAAAAAGGACCCACATGTACAAAAATATTCATAGCAGCTCTTTTTGTGGTGGCAAAGAATTGGAAATCGAAAGGATGCCCATCAATTGGGGAATGGCTGAACAAGCTGCAGTGTGTGAATGTAATGGAATACTATTGTGCTATAAGAAATGACGACCAAGTGGACTTCAGAAAAACCTGGAAAGACTTGTATGGACTGATGCTGAGTGAAGCAAGTAGAACCAGGAGAACATTGTACACAGTAACAGCCACATTGTTCAATGACTAACTGATAGACTTAACTCTTCTCAGCAATGCAAACATCTAAGACAACTCTAAAAGTCTCATGATGAAAAATGCTATCCACATCCAAAGAAAGAACTATGGACTTTGAATGCAGATCAAAGCATACTATTTGCTCTTTGTTTTTTTCTTTTAATTCTGTTTTGTTTTTTCTTTCTTGTGGTTCCTCCTATTGGTTCTAATTCTTCTTTAAAACATGACTAATGTGAAAATATGTTTAATAGGAATGTATATGTAGAGCCTATATCAGATTGCATGCCACCTTGGGGAGGGAGGCAGACAGGGAGGGGGAGAAAATTTAAAACTCAAAAGCTTATGGAAGTTAATGTTGAAAACAAAAAATAAATTAAATTTTTTTAAAAAGGGAGGTGGGGAAATTTTTGCCTCTTGGTATCATTTTATTTTCCAATTATAGAATCAGCCAATGCATTTTTAAAATATCTATAAAAATCTACAAATCTGTTACTAATATATTAACTATAATCTATCTCTACTCCAATCTACTGATTTAACAAATATATATTGGGTGCCTATTAGGTACAAAGCACAGAAGATGGCAGAAAAATAAATGACATAGTCCTTACCATCAAAGAAATTACCAAATGTAGCTACATTAATAGCTAACATTTATATAGAGCTTACTATATGCCAGGCATTGTGCTAAGTGCTTTTACAAATATTACCTTATTTGCTCCTCACAACAACCCTGGGAGGTAGGTGCTATTATTATTATTTACAGATGAAGAAACTGAGGTAAACAGTGATTTGCCCAGGGTCACAAAGTATATATCTGATACCCAGTCTGAACTCAGAGCTTTCTGATTCTAAGCCTAGCATTCTACACACTTTAACCACCTAGCTGCCAACAGAAAAACAGCAACTTAACATTTATAAGACACTTCACAGTGAAAAAAGCACTTGCCTCATAACAACCCTGGGAGAAAGAAAGCAAAAATATTATTGTCCTAATCTCACACATGCAATAAATGAGTCTCAAATGTCTCATCTAACCATCCAACTAGTGTCAGAGCCAGAAACTGAATTCAGTTTTTCTGACTACAAGATCTGCAGCCTACCAGCTAATACCATACTGACAAAATTTTTTTATTTTTAAAAATCAAGATCTGAAAATATACATAGGATCATAATATCATAACTGGAAGGATCCTCAGAGGCCATCTAATCCAACTCCCTCATTTTTCAGATGAGGAAAATGAGACCAAAGAGAATAAGTAATTTGCTCAAAGTCACACAAGTAAATGGCAGTCACTACTCAAACCAACATTCTGATTCTCAATTCAATTTGCTTCCCATTGCATTATGCTATGTCTTTTAACTATAAAAAAGAATACTGGAGAATAACCCATCTGTATATTTAAGAATATTAGATTTAGGGAGGCAGTAAGATATAGCGGAAAGAACAATGGCTCTAGTGTCAGAGAAGTCAAGGGAAATTGGTTCAAGTCCTACTTCTGATGGTCATTACTTGTGACTACGTACAATTCTACCAGAAAATACTCAAATGTTAAAAACAAAAAGATAGGCAAGATCCATCACTCACCTACAAGTGTCATATAAGATTACAACCTTCTAGTCAATTTTCTTCCTAGTAACCTCCATTCTGCCAAAATTTATCAAAATTTGTATATAAAAATCAAAAGTTTTTTCTTAAGTATGATTTTCAAAGACAGAGAGAGGTTGTAGACTCAACTATCTAAAAATTCAAAAGAAAAGGATCATCAACCATAATCTTAAAAGTCCAAACTGGAAAAAATAGTATGGAATATAACAGCTAAGAGAAAAATATATTTAGAAACACAAAGCTCTGCCTTATCTGGAAAACTCAGAAGTGGTACTGAGTGTATCTTCAAATTAAAATGCTTTTCTAAAGCTATAGTACCCCTCTAATTTCTACTTGGAGAGTGAAAGTATCTCTTTTGTATAGAAAACACTTTTATTATGAGTATTTATACCTTATACTCAATGAACAGTTCTCCCATTACTTGAAAATGAAAGTAAAGAGACCTACAGAGAACAAACAACAAGACTGAAGATTTAAGGAGTAAATAACAGCCTAGACTCATCAAAACTGACCAAGAGATTGTATTCCTGAGTGGGGAGCACAAGCACCTGCCAGAGCTTTTTTGTTCTTGCTAAGAAAAAGGCCATACCTCAATTACTTTGTAGTGAAGAGGGACCCTTGTGGTTAGCTGAAGAATGAGAATCAGGAGACAGGAAAAGACTTCCACTAGGGTAATTCACCCTTCCCACTCAACCCTTGCTGCCTGGTTAGTTCAAATGAGGAAGAAGTACTTTCATAAATCTCTAGCTAGGTAGAGAGACCTCAGGTCCTTTCCACCTAGGGTAACATGTAGCCAGTGATTATGGGCCTCTGTTCCTTTCTTCTTTTTTGCTCTTAAGTGAAAGATATTGGAAGTTGGCTACAATTTTCGAAAGGTCAGAGGAGAAGCAACCATCTAAGAGCTGGAGTCCATAACAAATTTTTACAGACAGTCAAACCTGGAGAACAGCAAGTCTCTAATGCACTGCTTAACCCAGGAGAGTAGTGGATTAAAACCAGTCAAGAAGGAATAACAGTGACTTGTTTATTGGCTGTGCCACATTCAGAAGTGAATTAGGTGGGGTGTATACTTTATGGCAACTACTTTAAGGTAGAGCCCTCTCTCTTCCAGGAAGATGGTGGGGAGGAGGGCACTCAAGAATTGTGCTTCTGTAACTTCTGTTCTTGCTATACCTTCTCAATAAATACCCCTCTGTAAAAGTTTTTAAAGAGGGCTAGTGGGACAGTAGAAACTATAAAGTGAATCAGATTTTTTTAAGCAGTTCCTTGGTAAGGGCAAGAAATAGCAATTGGTGCAATATTATTTCTACCTTGCAATATTATTTCATGCAATACTATTTCTACCTTGATAAATGGAAAGAATAATAAAGAGACTTTGTTAACCTATACCAAATCTGTGTTTCACGTGGTGTAGAATCACTGTGACATTGAGTATTTCTCTTTTTTCTCATTCCTCTAGGCCTGAAGCTCTCCATGCAGTAGTACACTCAAAATGACATCTTAGAGATGAAGGGTTGACAGTACTGAAAAGCAGAGCCCTCATTCTAGACATGTTTAGCACTACCCAAGGCAAATCTCTGTTTACCTCAGGGATTTTCAGTATTTAAACAATGTATTTGAAAAAATATACAACCAATATAGGTCAGCAAAGGACTTTAATGTTATTTTTAAAATACAATGTATATTTTTTTAAAATGTGTTTCTAATATATTTTACACTAGTAAGACACCTCTCTAACCTATTCCAAGATCACCAATTCTACATAAAGTCTAAAGCCACTAATACAATGCAAACCCTAACCTCTTTTATTTCAGGGGAGGAAGGTGTTTAATTAACAACATAACAGAAAAAGCTTAACAGTGAATACAGCACTTAGCTCAAAACTCAGAACAACCTAGATTCAAATCTTGAATTATAAATTTAAATCACTGTCACTTAACATCTTATTATTTCAGGGAATTAGGACTTATCTAAGAAGTCACAGATGGATTACACTGGAAGAGGGAATTCCAGAAGGTGCCAAAATCAGAGCTCTATCACAGATTCATCTATTTATTAAAAGCTAAATTCCAAAAATATTTCAAAGTGGACTATAAAAAATATAAAATACAACAAAATAAGTGAACAAACTAATCAATAAAAAGTAGCAGGAGAACTTCAATAAACTAGCAGGATACAAAATATGCCCCCCAAAATAATAAGCATTTCTAGAGAGTACTAACAAAAAATAACAGGATAGAAATTATAACTTGGAATTAGCCTATCAAGAAAAACACACTGAAAGTTGAATTGCTATCTTTTTTTTCTCTTCTGTTGAGTTTTGTTTCCTCTTTCTGATGACTCCTCCTATTGGTTTAAATTTTTACTTACAACTTCACTAATGTGAAAATATGCTTAATGGGAATGTGAATGTATAGCCTATATCAGATTATGTGCCATCTCAGGGAGGGTGGTGGTGAAGAAGGGGGAGAAAAATTTTAAACTCAAAAGCATATGGAGTATTTCTCTTTTCTCTCATTCCTCTAGGCCTAGAGCCCCAATCGAACTGCCAAGTGGATACTTTACAGAAATATCTAAAATAGTAAAATTCATTTGAAAAACTAAAGGTTTAAAATCTTAAGGGAAATAACTTCTTAAAAGCATAAGTGAAGGGGAAAGCATTATTATACTTTAACTTATATTATAAAGCAGTAATCCACAGAACTATTTAACATGAGTTAAAAAACTGAAAAGTATATCAGAGACCTTATTCCAGAAATCAATTTGGACTACTGCCAAAAAAGTCACTTAAGTGTTCATATAGCACTTCCACTACTGGGTACATACCCTCAAAAAAATCAGTAGTAAACTATTCATAGCAGTACTTTTTGGGATAGAAAAAAATACTGGAATAACAATGGATGTCCATTAAATGAGGAAGAGCTGAACACATTGTGGCTTATGAATGTACTATAATATTACTGTACAAGGACAAATATGAGAAATTCAGAGAAGCATGAAGAGTTGTATGAAGTATAAAGTGAAGAAAGCAGAACTGAGAGCGTATATATATATATATATATATATATATATATACAGACTACAATAATGTAAATGATGACACTAAAAAACAGTTGAACACAATAAATTTTCATAAACAATCTCAGTGCATGAGAAGTGATAAACACATCTTTCTCTTCTCAGCAAAGATAGACACTTCAGATGTGGAATGAGAGATACATGGTTGGATATGATTACTCTACTAGTTGGCTTTGCTTAAATGCTTTTTGTTAGGAGGAAGTATTCAATAGGGGCAGGGAGATTAATTAGTAATAGCTATTGGGTATTAAATTAGTAATAGCTAATAGGTATTAAAACAAAAGGCAACAAAAAACCCTAAGATTAAGATATCACTTAAAATATCATTTAAAGTACAAAATACCTGATGTGATGCATTTCATTTTTTATTAGCTTTCCATGTACATTCCAAAAGTAAATTATGCATCAAGGTTTCTTACTCTAGGGTCCATGAAGTTTTTTAAAAAATATTTTGCTAAGTATGTTTCAATATGACTGGTTTCCTTTGTAATCCTGTGCATTTTTCTTTTATGCATTTTAAAACATTATTGTGAGAAGGGTTCCTTAGTTTTCACCAAGCTGACAAAGGGGTAGATGACACCAAAAAAGGTTAAGAATCCATGCTACAGAAGGTGTATCATATTCGGTCTTTATGGACAGTTATATATGTAACTGCAACTATCATCAGTTATATGAGAACAAGGATGGAGATACCAATCTAAAAGACTATCACTATTAAAAAGTATTACTTTGTTCTTCATATAGACATATAACTGAAATAGCTACCAATTATGTAAAAAGATGTTCAATGCTGGTGAAGATAAAGCAAAATCAAAAAAGGGATAAAGGAAAAAACCAAAAATAGTGCAAAAGTACAAGGACATAGAGGAAATGGTGACATGGGGACATGTGGCAACATAGACTGAAGCATAGAAAAGACAACAGAGTAAGAATACTGGATGGGGATATTAGAGGGCAAAGAAAAGGGATCACACTTCATCAGCAGCAGCACCTGAACTCTGCTTCTAGCATAGCTATGAAAATTCCCAAAAGAAGGGCTGCCACTAGCCTCCGAATAAGATTAGTTGTTCATTCCTGTGATGTTGTGAAAGCAACAAAAAACTCTACAGGGATTTAAAAGCCACAAGCTCTAGTCCATGAGGTCTACAGAAGCATACAAAGCAATTAGATGAAAGTGACCCCGTTTCATCCAGATGAAGAAAGAAAGTAAAAATATCAAAAATCCACTTTCCACATTACCAAAAGCATCATTCATAAAAACAGATTTGGGTGTTTACAAAGACTGTTTAAAAAAAAATAGGCCAACCAAAATAATATGGTGCATCTAGAAAACTTGCAGCGCTACAACGTCAGTCATTAATACAGACATCATGAACACTATAATTCTTTCCTATAACTTTGTGATAATTTTTAAATTCTTTTTAACACACCAACATTCTAAATCATTACTGAAATTATTAAATTTCCTATTAAAACTCTTCTTAGACCAACAGCAAACAACAAAAGGGTTCCTTCCTGTTTATACAGGTTTGGTAAAAAGAAGTGACTACATAGCCACAATTATCCAACCCTGACAGAGTCTTATCGCAATTGGAATGTATATTGTTACCCTTGTGACAGCTGAAATTCTCATTTTTCCCTTCATCTCCCACAAAAAAAGCCTTAAAAAAGAAAATGGGAAATTTTAGAATTTCTATTTTGAGTAATCACACAGACTTTGCCATCTGTCGTTAGAGCACTTTAAGATCTAGTCTTCAACCATGCAGACAAAACAATCCAATTCTTTTTTCCTCTTTTTGGGGGGAGAAATTTTTATTGGTATCTTTTGTTTTTGCAGTACCTTCATTTCCCAACACATCCCTCCCCACAGTCCTTCCCAGAGAGCCATTTCTGCTAATAAAGGATAAAAAAGGGGGAAAAAAGTTCATCAAAACTAAGCAACATATCAAAAATGTCTGACATTATAGCAATCTTCCATACTCATAGACCCCCACCTCTGCAAAGGAGCAGAGAGAAGTATCTTCTCACAGCTCTTCTTTGGGATTTGTTTGATTGTTAAATTGTTAAAATTGTTAAAATTTCACGGTATCCAGTTTCAATTTTTTTGTTGATGGTGGTCCTTCCAATTACATTGCTTTAGTCACTGTGCTTCCCTGGTTCTGCTTTCTTTTCTTCACATCAGCTCATATAAATCCTCCAGTACTTCTCTGTATTCATCAAAGCCATTGTTTGTTACAGCACAATAGTATTTCATCACATAATGCACCACAACTTATTTAAGCCATTTCCCAGTTGATTAGCATTGGCTTAGTTTGCAATTCTTTGCTACTACAAAAACTACTGATATAAATATTGTAATGTACATAGGACCTTTCTTTTCATCACTGACTTCCTTGAAGTATATATTTGCCTAGCAGTGGAATTTCTGATTCAAAGAGTATGGACATTTTAGTCACTTTGTTTAATATATTGCCAAACAGGCAATCCCATTTTAAAATCAAACAGCTTAAAGTAGAAAAAAATTACTCTTTTAGTAGCTAATATGCCCGATGAAAAAGGAAGCCCCCAAAATTATAGAAATTATAAAAGGAGCAGCTAACCTAAAACAAGGCCCTAATAGGTCATGCTAAACTGAAGCATTTCTATTCAAATGGATGCCTCTAAAGTTTTAAAACATGAAATATCTTAGATTGATTTATTAAATTAAGTCTCTAAACAAAGTTTATAAATTAAATTTCGCAAACAAAAATCAGTCATTTGTGTACCACTGCATATTTTAACATTATAGAAATTATTTAAATAAAATTAAGATACCTATTTTTAAAATTCCACATTTTAAGATTCTGTTTTCAATAAACTTACTCTGTAGCAAAATATCAAATATGATTTAAAATTGTATGTTAAATTTTAAGAGGAAAATTTGTGTTTTAATCACATTTTGTTTCACATATTTAGTACAAGTAGAATAAATTAGTATCATAAGCTATTTTTACTAATATGTTTCTTTTGCTAAGAAGCACTATAAGATTATAAAATTATTTCAACATACAACTTTTTACTATACTAAAATTTTCTAATTCCCGATGTAGGAAATGTGACTCTAAATAATGAAGTTGGTGACATGACCCATAAAGTCTCCTTACTTCACAGTCAATCAATAAACATTTATTAAGCATATATTATGTGCCTAGTTTTTCCTCATAGTCACTATATTTTAAAATACTAAATTTTCTTCATATAAAAATATTACTACACAAAAAATTACCAGAATAAATACATGAATATAGACTTCTTTTTAAGGATGATAAGCCGGGAAATCTGTGCCTGTTAGCAGAGATTCGCCGGGGGGGGGGGGGGTAAGGGGTAGAAAGAGATGACCAGGGCCAGAGAATTAGCAGCTAGGATAACAAATTTGAGACATAAGAAATTAAAGAGGAATAGAAATAAGGAAATTGTATTTGAAAAGACAGGTAGAAATCTATCGCCTTTTTTTCTAAGAGACAGCGTGGCACAGTGAACAGAATCTTAATGTCAGAACCATAGCTTGTCATTACTCCTAACTTGTTGTACAAATAAGGACTAGCTATTTAACCTCCCCAAGCCTCAATTTCCTCATCTATAAGTTTACAAGGGGCTTAGACTACATTATCTCAAGCAGGACTGCGCTAGCTAATGTTTAACAAACAGCTCTTCGGAAGGGAAACATGTGAAGAAGGACACACTTCTAAGTTTAACCCACAGTATTAACACTTTCTTATGTCTAGACAAGAAATAAATGGTTGGAGCTGGCTCCAACCCATCCCTGTCTCCAAGACCCCTTCCAACCCTAAAACCCACAATTCTCTTGGAGGAAAGAAAGGACAATTTTAAAGCCTCACCTCATCTGAAGAATCTACTTGTCCTGACGTTCCTGTAGCACCTGCAAAACCTTTTGAAGAAGAAAAAGAAGTATTCCTTCATGGTTGTTCATATATTGTTTTACCTTAAAAATTTTTGAGGCCTATTACTAAAAATTCTAAATTTTGTTAGTTATCTTGGCAGACTTCACATCTTGAATACATCTGGATTTGGCTGGTGTCTATCTGGATAGCAACTGTCTAATAAAAACCCCAATTAAACAAATGGAATTTTATGATTAAGGAACAACTCATTATTGGACTCTACTACTTATGTGCTAAGGTTTTAGCTTACTGATAATTTTTTCATGAGTAAAAAAGTAGAGCTAGAGTGACAAAATTAATCACAATAATGAAAACTGCATTCTTTCCTTTGGCTTTGCTTTTATTCCTCTCTGTAAACCATTATATTGTTACCAGTATTCTTGCAAAGGATTTCACTACTTCACTAGAAAAATAACTACCCTTCAAGAATAAACAAATTAAAGAAATTTTTTTGTTTTTAAAAAAGGAAATATTAAAATGTTCAAAACATTTTTTTTATACAAACCTGAAACTGCCAGAGAGCTAGTGCCAGCAGCCTGGTCCTGCACGCCACATGTAAGTTTATCCTCAGGAAATGCCAATCCAGAGCCCTTCAAAGCTATGAGGTACTTTTCATGACTTTTCTTTGCACATGCATTTTCTCCAAGACCTAAAATAAAATATTTTAAATGTCATTAAAATCAAGGAAATATTCTATCTAACTTCTAAATACAAATAAACTTAGTAGACAAGAAGCCCTGGTCTGAATAACACAAAATGGCAAAAAATCCAAATAACATATAAGTATCTTTTAGAAGATGTTCTCAAAATTCACATTTCAAACCAAATAAAAGCAACCATAAAGTGAAAAACCAACCTAGCAGAATTTGCAAAGTAACTCACATTCTATCCTCCTCCTCAACAAACTCAATAATTTCTCAAATCCTTGCTAAGGAGAATCAGAGTTCAAATATAGCTGGATTTGTATTAAATTACTGTTCTTACAATCTACAGTTACTAAGTCTTTTTTAAGTAAAAATACTCTATCAATAAGTTTTTTGGAATTACAAGGTTTCCAGGGCTATTTTTTACTCGATTACAGGCTATAAATAGAAAGAGTATCTTAGCAGTAAGGCCACAGAAGCATAAGAGTAAGATATTTCAAGGATTTATCATGGAAAAGTGACTGAACCTTTAAAAAAATAAAAAGGCAAGGTAAAAAGGCACTATGCTTTTTTTGGGGGGAGGGGCTAGGCAATGGGGTTAAGTGACTTGCCCAGGGTCACACAGCTAATACATATTCTGTGTCTGATGCAGGATTTGAACTCAGGTCCTCCTGAACCCAGGGCTGGTACTCTATCCACTGCGCCATCTAGTAAGCCATTCTTTTTTTGGCACCATACTTCTAAAGATGTTACATTAAACTATTTTGTGTTTAAGAGTAAAAGCAGCTGTACTTTCAGTCACAGAAAAATAGGAATAAGCACAAGAAAATATTTATTTTCAACCTAAAATTTAAAAAGAGAAAAAAAATTTATTTAACAATAGATATTTTGGCTGGGCTTCATTACCACATTTAAAGAATTATTTAAACCACTGGTTAATCTCATTAAAAAAAGAAAGAAGAAAACCAAATTACCAGTATCAAAAGTGAAAAGGTGAATTCACCACCAAAGAAGATTAAATTAAAGCAATTATTAGGAGCTACTTTGTCCAATTATATGCCAATAAATCTGACAATCTAAGTGAAATATATGAATATTTCCAAAACTATAAGTTGCCCAGATTATTAACACAGGGAATAGAATATTTAAATAATCCTAGCTTAGAAAAGGAAACTGAAAAAACCATAAATGAATTCCCTGAGAAAAAAATCCCCATGACCAGATAGATTCACAAGTGAACAAAACATTTAAAGAACAATTAATCTCAATACTATATTAATTATTTGGAAAAAAGAAGTCCTACCAAATTTCTTTTACAACACAAACTGAGGCTGATACCTAAACCAGGAAAAGCTAGAACAGAAAGAAAACTACAGACCAATTTTCCTAATGAATACTGATGCAAAAATTTTAAATTAAAATACTAGCAAGGAGATTACAGCAATATATTACAAAGATCATACACTATGACAAAGGGAGATTTATACCAGGAATGCAAGGTTGGTTCAGTATTGGGAAAACTATCAGCATAACTAACAGACCCTATCAATAACAAAACCAACAGAAATAACATGATTATCTAAAAAGATGGAGAAAACTCCTTTCACAAAATATAACATTCATTTTTATTAAAAACACTAGAATGCATAAGAAAAAATGAAACTTTCCTTAAGATAAGTAGTATCTATCTAAAACCATGGGCAGTATTATCTGTAATGGGGGTAAGCTAGAAACCTTTCCAATAAGATCAGGGGTGAAGCAAAGGATACCCATTATCACCACTATTATTCAATATTGTTATATACTAGCTATAGCAACAGGGCAAGAAAAAGAAATTGAAAGAATAAGAATAGGCAATGATAAATCAAAACTATCACCCTTTGCAGACAATAACACAGGATACTTAGAGAATCAACTAAAAAACTAGCTGAAATAATTAGCAACTTTAGTAAAGTTGCAGGACATAAAATAAACCCATGTAAATCATTAGCATTTCTATATATTATCAACAAAGCCCAGCAGCAAGAGATAGAAAGAGAAATTCAACTTAAAATAACTGCAGACAATATAAAATACTTGGTGGTCTATCTCCCACAACAAACCCAGGAATTACAGGAACATAATTACAAAACACTTTTCACACAAATAAAGTCAGATCTAAACAACTGGAAAAATATTAATTGTTCTTGAGTAGGCTGAACCAATATGATGAAAATAACAATTCTACATAAATTAATTTACTTATTCAGTGCCATACTAATCAAATCACCAAAGAAATTATTTTATAGAGCTAAAAAAAAAAATTCATCTGGAAGAATAAAAGGTCAAGAATATCAAAAGTAATCAATGAAAAAATGTGAAGGAAGGTGGTCAAGCAGTACCAGATCTCAAATTTTATTACGAATTATAAAACTTTTTTACAAATTGGTAATCATCAAAACAATACTGGATAAGAAATAGAGTGGTAGATCAATAGAACACAGTAGGTACACATTACACAATAGGTAATGACCATAGTAAACTGGTGTTTGACAAACCCAAAGATCCACAATTTGGGGACAAGAAATCATCATCTGACAAAAATTGCTGGGAAAACTGGAAAGCAATTTGGCAGAAACTAGGCACACACCAACATATCACATGTATACAGAGATAAGATCAAAATGGGTACATGATTTACACATAAAGGGTGATATCACAAGCAAATCAGGGGAGCATGGAATATTTTACCTGTAAGATTTATGGGTAAGGGAAGAATTTATGATCAAACAAGTGATAAAGAGCACTGCGGGATATAAAATGGATAATTCTGAATATATCAAATTAAAAGGGTTTTGCATAAAATAAAACCAATGCAACCAAGATTAGAAGGAAAAGAGAAAACTAGAAGGAAAAAAATTTTTACAGCAAATTTCTCTCATAAATGCCTCATTTCTCATATACATGGGGAATTGAGTCCAGTCTGTAATAACACAAGTCACTCCTCAATCGACAAATGATCAAAGTATAGAAACAATTTTCAGATGAAGAAATAAAAGCTATCTATAATCACATGAAAAACGCTTTAAATCACTATTGATGGGAGTGTTAGACAAATGCAAATTAAAACAACTCTAAGGTATTACCTCACACTATCAGACTGACTAACATGACAGAAAAGGAAAATTATAAATGTTGGAAGGGATGTGGGAAAATTGGGACACTAATGCACTGCTGATGGAGAGGTGAATTAATCCAATTCTAGTGAGCAATTCAGAACTATTCCCAAAGGGCTATAAAACTGTACCTATCCTTTGACCCAGCAATACCACTACTAAGTCTATAACCCAAAAAGATCAAAGAAAAAGGAAAAGGACCTTTAATATAGAAAATTATTAATAGCAGCTCTTTTTGTGGTAGTTAAGAATTGGAAATTGAGGGGATGCCCGTCAATTGGGGAATGGCTGAACAAGTTGTGGCATATGATTGTGATAAAATAGTATTGTTTTATAAGAAATGATAAGCAGACCACATGTCAAAATAAGTCAAAATAGGTATACAATTTAGATATAAAGGCTGATACTGTAAGAAAATTGGGAGAGCGAGGAATAGTTTACCTGTCAGATATGAGAACAGAAGAATTTACAAACAAACAAGAGATAGAGAACATTATGAAATGCAAAATGGATAATTTTGAATACATTAAATTGTAAAGTTTTTGCACAAACAAAGCCAATGCAAACAAGATTAGCAGGAAAGCAAAAAACTGGGAAAGAATTTTTATAACCAGTATCTCTCATAAGTGCCTCATTTCTAAAATATATAGAGAATTAAGTCAAATTTATAAGAATATGTCATTCCCCAATTGATAAATGGGCAAAGCATATGAACAGGCAGTTTTCAGATGAAGAAATTAAAGCTATCTATAGGGCATACGAAAAAACACTCTAAATCACTATTGAGTAGCAAAATGCAAATCAAAACAACTCTGAGGTACCACATCACACCTATCAGATTGGCTAACATGACAAAACATGAAAATGATAAATGTTGGAGAAGATGTGGGAAAATTGGGAGACTAATGCACTGTTGGTAGAGTTGTGAACTGATCCAACCATTCTGGAGAGCAATATGGAACTATGCCCAAAGGGCTATAAAAATGTGCACACCCTTTGACACAGCAATACCACTTCTAAGGCTGTATCCCAAAAAGATCACAAAAATGGAAAAAGGACCCACATGTACAAAAATATTCATAGCAGCTCTTTTTGTGGTGGCAAAGAATTGGAAGTCGAAAGGATGCCCATCAATTGGGGAATGACTGAACAAGCTCTGGTGTGTGAATATAATGGAATACTATTGTGCTATAAGAAATGATGACCAAGTGGACTTCAGAAAAACCTGGAAAGACCTGTATGGACTGATGCTGAGTGAAGCAAGTAGAACCAGGAGAACACTGTACACAGTAATAGCCACATTGTTCAATGACCAACTCTGATAGACTTAACTCTTCCCAGCAATGCAAAGATCTAAGACAACTCCAAAAGTCTCATGATGAAAAATGCTATCCACATCCAAAGAAAGAACTATGGACTTTGAATGCAGATCAAAGCATACTTATTTGCTCTTTTTTTTCTTTTTCTTCTGTTTTGTTTTTTCTTTCTTGTGGTTCCTCTTGTTGGTTCTAAGTCTTCTTTAAAATATGACTAATGTGAAAATATGTTTAATAGGAATGTATACGTAGAGCCTATATCAGATTGCACACCATCTTGAGGAGGGAGGTGGAGAGGAGGGGGAGAAAATTTAAAACTCAAAAGATTATGCAAGCGAATGCTGAAAATTTAAAATAAATTCATTTTTTTTAAAATGGAGGATGAATGAAGTGAACAGAATAAAGAGATCATTGTACATATGAAAAAAAAGAAATGACAAGCAGGATACTAACAGAAAAATCTTCAAAGACTTAGAGGAACTGAAGCAAAGTGAAATGAGCAGAACCAGGAGAATGCTGTACACAGTAACAGCAATATTTTGCAATGATCAAGTGTGAATGACTTAGCTATTCTCAGCAACACAATGATCCAAAACTATTCCAAATGACTTATGATGAAAAATGCTATCTACCTCCAGAGAAAGAATTAATGGAGTCTGAATGCAGATTGAAGCATACTTTTTTACTTCCTTTATCATTCTTGGTTTTTTTGGTCTGTGTTTTCCTTTGCTACATGGCTAATATGGAAATGTTTCACATAACTGCACATGTATTATCTATATCAAATTGTTTGTCTTCTCAAGGAGGGGGAATGAAAAGGAGTGAGGGAAATGGATAAATAAAAATAATCATAATCATAATTTTCAAAGAATTATCTAAGAAAATTATTCCTATAAGAATACCAGTTAAAATAAATCTAAGCGCCCATTAAAAAGTTTAGCCTCACTTATATTTTTAATTGTAAGAAATAAATTTATTTTTAAAAGAAAAAAGTTAATTATCAATGCACAGATAATTACAGAGAACAAGGGAAATAGTGACTGAAGAAAAAAAGAAATCAAATAAAGTTCAATGGAAGGAAAATAAAACCATGATCTCTGTGATAACTGCATTAATAAACTTAATAAAAGAACTAAATAAACTTCTGAACAGAGTAAATACCTGAACCTAGGCCTTTTCCCCCGACGGGCTACCCAGCTGGGTTCTAAGCTAAACAGAGAAAATTATTCTGGAGGAATCAAATGTGTACTCAAGCCAACATGTCAGTAATTTTCTTTACATTATGAGATTAGTATTAACCTAAACTATGTAGCATTAACTGGCCACTGATACCAATAATTTTAATCATATTAAGATTCATATAAAACTATCAGACTCTGCTCACAGCTACTATGTAAAATAAAAAAATATAAACAGTAGTGATCACAAGATTATAAAAAGAAAGACATAATGCAGATTTATACGAAGCTACAAATGAGACACCCAATAAAATTTTTAAAAATACTGTTCCATTTATAAACAGCTGCACAACCAATCAATAAGCATTTGCTAGGTTATAAAAAAAATTTATATTTAAATATTTTTTTAAAAGAGTTAAAAACACTCAAGCAAAAAGAAATTAAGTAAAAGGCTTCTTATATTAATGCCTAAAAGCTCAGTTCTGCCAAAAATTAGTTTCAAAGGAGCTAAGAACCTCTTGTCTCCATTATTACGTTCTTGTGAGATGAAATGACTTTTCTAATAGCCTCACACCTTTCTCAACATTAGTTTTGGGCCATATGCCACCCACTTGGTTAATTATGCTCTAACAAAGACATTTATGGGTAAAATTTTTTTCTATTTTACAAAAAATGGGCAGCATGATTTCATGTTCCTGGCTAATTCTAAAATCATTTTATCTCTTTGGAGTTTAGTTTCCTTTTCTGTAAAATGAGAGAGGGTTAGTTCTATCATCTCCGAGGCTTTCTGCCCAGCAACACGAAGAATGACAATAAATAATAGTAACTGACATTTATAGATTTCTGTATCATTTGCTCTTCACAATAGCCTAATGACTGCAAGTAATAATTATCCCCAGAAAAGTTAAATAAATTATCCATGGTCACATAGCTAGTAAATGTTAGAGATGGTATTCAAACTCAAGACTCTGTGACTTTAAGACTAGCCCCCTTCCCAACACATACCACACTTCCTCTAAAAGCCAACAATTCTATGATCCTAAGTGGAAAAGGCTGTAAAATAAAGATGATTAGATAAAATCTTTCCAAATTTAAGTAAGCAAGTTACCAATATACTAAAATTAATTACTATGATTAAGTTTACTTATTTTATTATCAGTAGTTGCTAATTTCTGAAAAGATGGGCCAACTAAAGAATGATTTTTAACTAGGGTGCATATGTAATTCATGGGGCTAAACCTTCTAAATAATTTGATATACCTACAAATTTTGGCATCATAAGAATAAGTTCAGGTTTACAACTTTTCAAAACGTTTCCCTTGGTTTATTGAATATAACCTGTTTAACAAACTAAAAAGCTTTCAAAATATTTGTATGCATATTCTTATAATTACTGAAGTATATGTTGATTATATTAAAATCTTAATGGGGAGGGTGATTAAATGAGATAAAACACTAAAGTTCATTCCTACAAGAGAAAGTTATACACAAACTCAGAATTTCAGTCGGATAGGACCTTAGAGGCCAGCTAGTCTAAGCAGTACCTGAAAAAGACTCTCCCAAAGAACAACTGACTAGAGGACATCCTGCATTTGCTTGAAGAACTCAAATGAGAGGGAAACACCTGCCTCCTGAGAAGCTCTGTGACAGATCTACTTGTCAGGAAGCTTTTTCTTATTACAGATTTAAATCTGTCTCTCTACAATTTCCACCTGTTACTCCTAGTTCTGAGCTCTGGAGTCAAGGGAAACAAGACTAACTACTCTTCCATATAATAGCACTTCAAGTATTTAAAGACAATTATCAATTCTCCCCACCCCCAAATTCTTAATGTATTTCACTGCATGCAAAATCATGACAAATTCTACACCAATTTTATTTGCAAAAAAGTGGGGTGCGACCATTATGTAAAGCTTTTTAAGAAACTATGCCGGTCTTACAACATAAACACTTCATTAATTTATCAAAACTTGCCTGTTTTAGCACCCCTAAACACATGTCTAGAAAGGTTTGTGTTTTTTCACTTGTCTTTTAGTTTCTGCCAGTTTCACACCAACTTTTCACTCACTGAAAATTGTCTTTGCATAGCTGTTTCCATTCTGCTCAACAAACACAATCACTTTCAGCTTGAAGCCCACAGAATAGTCTTTATATTTACCCATAATCAAAAAGAAATGCTTCAAATGTTAATGTATCATTAGCAGATGAACTGTACAGGTTAGCTAGCGGGACGATGCAAGTCTTGCCGTATCACATGACTTACTCAACGGTAGCTTCACCTGCCTACCTAACTCCCCTTGTGCCTATGGCTCTTCATTGAGTTGAGTGACAATACGGTCAGTACTGCAGCACTCTAAACAAACCACCCAAGTCAAGTCAGTTTTTGGAAATATACTGATAATGTAGTACACTGTGAATTCTAGGGCTGAGAATTCTAGGCTGCCAGCTGGCAACGAGCGAGAAATAAATGCGTATTCATATGCCACTGATGAATACACTGATGTTTACCTTCTAAACAGCACGACAAATAAAATTATACCATGTGTCAATTATGTGATGAAAGATTATAAACCAATTTTTAGACTGAAAAAAAAAACCAAAAACAGGATGCAATGATCATGCTGTGGTGACAATTATGCATTGAAACATGGTCTCTCTTTTAACCATTATTCATATGGAATGATCTCAAGACCCTTCACCATGCTGGTTACCCTTCTATGTACACTTTTGAGCTTATCAATGTCCTTCCTAAAATGTGTTGCCCAGAACTTCTTCACTAATACTAAAACATAATACTGCAAATACTCTCTAACCAGGGCAAAGTAGTTAGACTATCATTTTCTTACACATAGAAGCATGTCTCTATTATGAGACATCACTTTAGCATCTTTGGTGGCTATATTATACTGCTCGCTCATGAATTTAAAATCTATGAAAACTCCCCAGATATTTTTCATATAACCTGTTGTCTAACTGTGAAATTTACCTTTAAACTCATTAAATTTCACCTTACTAAATTTAGTACAGTTTCTAGAGTATAAAGATTACTTTGAATCCCCAATCTGTCATCTTTCATGCTGACTATCCCTCCCAGCTTTGTATCATCTGTAAACTTGATCTGTGCCTTTAACATTTTTATCAGTGATTTATAGAAGCAGCCCAGGGACAACCATAAATCACTGAGATCTACCACTACAAGCCTCCTTCCAAGTTGACAAGAAACTATTAATGATTATGCTAGCCATTAAACCAGTTCCAAAACTATCTAACTATACTATTATCTCCCTCAATCTTTTCCATAAGAAAAGCACAAGATACTTTGTCAAATGCCTTACTAAGATCTAGATAAATTTTATCTAAAATATTTTCCTAATCTACTTGCCAGGTAATGCTGTTAAAAAATACAATGAGGATGGTATGGCTTGTTTTCAATAAAGTCAATGATATGGCTGTGTTCTCTACTACTTTTTGATAATTTTACTAGGAATTAAATTCAAGTTCATTGGTGTATAAAATATGCTAACTTCATCGTCTTCCCTTTTCTTTTGAAAATCAGGACATTTATCCAACCAATCCTGTTTGTCTCTCCCATTTTTCCATGATCTTTCAAAGTTCAAAGAGATCAGCAAGGCATTTATGCATCAGTATGCACAAATGTAGATGATCTGGTCTAGGTAACAAACTCAACATGGGTAACTTGGAATTCTCTAATTTCTTATTCGGAGGTGTCAATTCCCTATTAATCACTTTTATTCTATCATTTTCAGTCTAAAGATCACTTTCCTTTGAAGAAAAAATAAAAATACAGCAAGAATTGGGCAGCTCTGCTTGCTTTTTGTCATCACTTATCATCCGATCCACTCTGAGCAGCAGTTCTTTATACCTTCTTCAAGTTTCATCTTTTCCCCAAAAACAGCTTATAAAAACTCTGTTAGTTATCCTTGGCTTTCCTTGAAACTTCAGATCATTCTGAAATTTAGCATTCCTGCCACTATTATTGTAGGCCTATATAACGCTTTTGTACTCATCTTTCATTGGCTGCCCTGGATGACATCTTCTGTATGTGTTGTTTTGTTTCTTTTAAACTTTCTAGGAGCAGCTAGGTGACGCAGTGGACAGAGTTCCAGCCTTGGAGTCAGAAGGACCTCAGTTCAAATCTGCCTTCACACACTTGACACTAGCTGTGTGACCCCGGTCAAGTCACTTAACCCCAACTGCCTCACCAAAAAGCAAAAAAAAAAAACCTTTCTAAATTGTTGCTATATTCCCTGTGTATCTATCTACATTGGTCTCTTCAGAAAACTCCCCTTTTGCCACTTCATCAGAATTTGCTCTGTATTAAGAAATTCATTCTTAAAGACTTGCAATCATTTTCTTGGGCTGACTTCCCCGATAAAATTTAAGTCATAATATTCCACTTGCTCTTTCTCCTAAAACTTTTCAGGTTCCTCTTCTGTCCCAAGACCCAGACTGCATGTCTATTTACTCTCACTTTTCCTATTTTGATCATAAATTCTAAGATAGAGTGGTCAACTGCACCCAAAATTTCTTTCATTTCCATTCCAGATATCAAATGCTCCATACTGGCAAGCAACAGATACAGAACAGTTCTCTTCATTGGTTCCCCCATCTTGCAAGGGATAAAATTCTCATTAGGATAGGTTAAGAAAGTATTAGCTGCTCTGTTTTCAGCTGATCATTCATATTTTTTTTTATTGATAATTAATTAGGCTAAAATTTGCAGGATATGTCATTTAAGACTGCAGATTGAGTTCCACTGCCTTTTGGAATATATTATTTGAGTTCCACTGCCTTTTGGAATATATTATTCCATTCCCTTCTCTTATTTCTTCTAACTGCAAGATGATACTATGTTGCTCAAACCTCATTTCTTTTATATTTGAAAGTCTCCTGGAGGCTTGCAAAATTTGTTTTCATTGGAACTCTTAACTTAATTACTATATGTCTTGAAGTTTGTAATCTATGGATTTGTCATTTGATGATTCTATTAACCATAATCAGAAATTCTGGAAAAGTTTCTTTTATTTCTTGTACTGTGGTATGTAGATTCCTTGATAGGTCACATTCTTCTGGAAGATGATGCCATGACTTGCAAGTGAATTGGATTTAAGTGAGAGAGGACTGTGAAAAGTCACCAGCCTCACTTTCTCCTCCAGAGCTGGCCAGATATAGATCATGATGATTCTTCTGGGGCAGCTATGATCCTGAAATAATCTCTGTTTATTCCAACTTCAAGGTCAGTTTCTGTGATTTCTATAGAATTCATGTATTTTTCAGTATTGTTGCCATTTGTTTGTCATCTGCCAGATTTTCTTCTATTTCAGTACTTTTGTGTTCTAAATCTGTGAATCTCTCACTTCTTTAGAGAAATTCTTCATCATTAATTCACTTTTTCCTAGTCCACTAAGTTTCTTAATTTTGCACTGAGCATTCACTTTTCAACATTTAGAACTCTAATTTCTGACTTGATGAACTGATGCTGAATGAACTGAACAGAACCACTGTACACAGTAACAGCAACACTGTGAGATGACTGATCTTGATAGACTTGGCTCTTCTCAGCAACGCAATGATCTAAGTCAATTCCAAAGACTCATGATGGAAAATATGCTCCACATCCAGAGAAAGAACTAGGGAATCTGAATGCAAATCAAGCATGCTATTTTATCTTTTTTTGTTTTTGTTTCTTCTTCCTTGTCGGTTTTCCCCTTTTGTTCTGATTCTTCTTTCACAACATGACTAATGTGGAAATATGTTTAATATGATTGTACATGTATAGCTTATATCAGATTGTGTGGCATCTTGTGGAAGGGAAGACAAAGAGAAAAAATTTAGAACTCAAAATCTTATAAAAGTGAATGTTAAAACTAAAAATAAATAGATTTAATTTAAAAAAAGAAATTAAAAAAGAACTCTAATTTCTGACCTAAATTTGTTTCTAATTTATTACTTGATCAGTTTGATGTTTTTGGTAATTTTATTTTTTTTTTCAATCAGCAAAAACCCACCTTCCCATTCTCCTGTTCTGACCTCCCACCTTCAATTTAGAATTAAAAAAAAGAAATACAACTCCAGGTACAAACACATATCATCTACAAATTTCCACATTGGCCATGCCAAAAAAAAAAAAAGTGTCTCAATACTACACTGAATCCTTCACCTTCTTATCAGGCCATGGGTAGCATGCTTCATCATCAGTACAATCCTCTGGAATTACGGTTGGTTGTCACATTGATCAAAGTTCCTAAGTCTTTTAAAGTTGTTTCTCTTTACCATATTGTTGTCATTGTATAAACTGTTCTCATTTCACTCTCCATCAGTTCATACAAGCATTCTCTGGTTTCTATGAAACTTCATCACTTCTTATAGCAAAATAGTGTTCAATCATATTTATAAACCATGACTTGTTCATCCATTCCACAATTTATAGGAACCCCCTCAGGTTCCCATTCTTTGACACCTCAAAAATACCTATAAAAATTTGTGTACATTCTTGAGAGTTTGTTTTGCTTAGAACTAGTACCTCCTTTGATCTCATGGATATCACTGAGACTTCATGGGATAAGACCTATCACTGAACTATGTTTCTAGACATGTATGCCTTTAGATGTCAAAGAATGTCTAACCTGCCACTCTGATGGTCATTTGGGCATTCTGCGCCGTTTCTGGCCAAGGAAGATTTCCAGCAAATGACTGGATATTTGCACTCCCCTCCAGCATTCCTATATCATGTCTCTGTTCCAGGCTTGTTATCTGCTTCCCCACCTCTTCATCTACTTCTCCTTTCTGTCCAGGTGCCCTGAAGTATATTCAAATAACACTATCATTTCTATTTCTGCTTTCACTGATTTCAACCAAACACTCTTTATGAAGCTTACCCACTACAATTCCCAGATTTCCTTATATGAGTATATCTTCCTACAATATGATAGTCATCTACCCACACTTTTACCTATTCTGTTCCTTTTGATAAGGTGTAACCTTCTAAAGACATACTACAATCATCTCATTAAATCTCAGTGATGCCATAGTGATCAAATTTGTGTCTCCATATTATGATTTCTATTACATCTTGATTGTTACCTATACTTTGGTCACTTATATATAGATCTCTTAAGGCTATGTGTTTTATTCCACATTCCTTTCTTAGACTTTTGTTTCCTATATACTTCTGGGCATCTTATTCTATTATTCTCTCTACACTGCAGGTATTCTGTACAATATCCAGCTCAGTAGATATACATAGGAAGTTTCCTTCTGATCCCCCACTCCCCACCTTTCCTTTTTTGTTTAAAGCCTTTTTGATTAGATTTGCACAGCTCTACTCAAGTATATTCTTACCAGTCCTTGTTATGTGCACTTCTTCCCTGGCCAGGACCTTTCATACCTATACTTTAAGCAATGGTACAGAAATTGAAAGCTCATTCTTCGATGTCTTCTTAAATAGCTGTTCACTTAACAAATCTTCCTCTTTCTTTCGTCTCTTCACTTAGTAAGCAGTAGTAATGAAAACATCACCTATTCCCAGAACATCTTCAGTTTCTTGTCCAAAATTTAAGAATGACTTATGCTAATGAACTGTGGGTTCCTTCACGCAGTACCATTTTGCCCATATGAGCAACCAGAAAATGGTAGTAGCCATCAGGTCATGAGAATTTCTCCTAGAAAGACAGCAAATTTCTATACTGTTGTTAACTATTAATTGACCTGATATATCTCATGCTTCTCAGCAGTCAGTCATTAATTACCACTAATTTCTTCTTCTTCTGACCTTCAGGGTAAGATCTCTCACTCATAGTACCTGTGGACCAAAATTAACATTCCTCGGAGTACAAATGACCACTTCATCCTCAGGGTGTCTAATTCTCTTCTCTTAAACAAGGGCCTAATATTTGATTCTTAACTCAAAGTATTCAGTGGCTCTTAATTCCCTTTCCTTTGTGACATTCTTCCAGCTTCCAACCTCTGACACAGGTCAAGAGTCCACTTCTGCCTATTTAGAAACTTTTATTTTCTTTTAATATTAAAGCCCTTCTTCCATTTTTTAAAGCAATTTTTCATTTACTCAAATAATCTGGAGGGTAGAGAAGAGTTTCTCACATCTTTTATCTTGTCTTCAATGAGAGAGACCAACATTCAGTATAAGCATAGTCACTTGACTATGGTGAAAATATGAACACTGCACACACACTCAATGCAGGTCACTGCAAAATTCTTCATGCTCTCCATACTTGCAGAAAGTGAAAGACTCAGTTTTTGTGTTCCTTGCTAATAGCTCCTCCTGACAAACTGCTTGGGATATCTTCAAATCCAGAACTATTACTGCTCCCAAGTACTTTGAACCTTAATATCTTGAAAGCAAAGCCTAATTTTCTTTCTTCCTCTCCTTAGCTTCTTACCTTGTTTTAACACATCATCTTACAAATTATCTTCCTTCAACTCCTTCAAGTCTTTTGTGACACAGTGGAAAGAAGACTGGCACTGTAGTCAGAAGATGTGGGTTCAGCTTCTACCTCCGCAACTTACTCCTATGTGACCTTGGGCAAGTCAACCTTTCCAGACCTAAGTTTTCTTATAACATAACTTGTTCATCCACTGCACGCAAAATAAGGTGGTTAGACTTGAAAGGTTCTGAAGTCTCTTCCAGTTCTAAGTCTAAGTTTCTATGGTGCTTCTCCTCCAAATTCTCAAGGAGTTCTAAATTTATCCTCCCTAAATTCAATCTATACCTTTCTTCATAGTTCCAAAGCCCTCCAACATCACTTTAACAATTCCTCTTCTCTTTCTTATTCTTCATTTCAAGTCCTTTCCCCACAATCTTCTCCCCCAGAATCTGGAAGTAAAAATACATACATGGGAAACAAACGTATTTCTAATTTTAAATGTTTAGTATGAATACAGAGCTTAAGAGAACAAGAGTTCATGAAGTCATAAATAAGAAATGACAGTTCTTTTTTTGCACATTTAGTCAAGCTTATAATCAATTTTTTTAAATGAAAAGATATGATTTTGTTATATTTATAATGACATCATTCTACTCTGATGTTACAACTCACCAGAGCTAAGATCTTTGTAGTTTTGCTGATTTGTCAAAACCTGGGTAAGAACAGATCGCATTGCTCCTCCCATTTTAGTCAAATCTTCCAGAAAGGAAATTTGAGGTCCCAATAACTGAAGGACTTTGTGAAGGTCTTTTTCTGATGGTGCATCAACTGCTGAAAAACAATAAAGAAGTTTAGAATATTTTTATAACAGGTTGTATGATGCATTTTTAAAACTTATTGCTTTTCTGCACAAAGTCAAATAAAAGAGACCTAGTTACAGGATTAGACATAGTAGCATTTACTATTCCCCTGAACACCAAAGAAGGGAACTGAAAGTATCAATATGACATTGTTTTTAAAAGAAAGAAGGTAGATTTCTCCAGAAAGAGGAACAACCCAATGATGAAATTTGTTACTCACCTCCTGTTGGAGGTAATACACTCAAGGTAGAGTTCTTATTTCTATCTCTATTGTTTATAATAGCAACCTAGCTTTAGGTGGTGCTTTAAGGTTTACAAAGTACTTTACAAATATTATTTTATTCACACAATAACCCCTGGAGGAAGGTGCTATTATTATCCCCATTTTACAGATGAGAAAACTGAGGCAGACAGAAGTTAATTGACTTATCAAGGGTCATACAGCTATTAAGTGTCTGAGGCTTGATTTGAACCCAGGAAGACTCCTGACTCCAGGTCCACTGCTCTATCCACCGTACCACTTAACACCTAATATTTCTACTGACTGCAGAATAAAAAGTTACCAAGAATCCCGAAACTAGAAGTCAGAATGGTCATTCTGAGGGCAGGGGAGTTAACGATGTAAAAGAATATAGAAGCCATTTTTTGAGGGAAACTAAGGACCAGAATTAATGAGGAAAACATTACCTTTAAAGCAAAAAAAGATGACAGTTACCTAAATGTTAGTCCTCAAACTACCACTGAGGCAAATAGCAAATTTTTCATGTCTACAAAACTATAACCAAAAAGGTTTTGAATGCCTAAATGCCTAAAATCTGTTCTTCCTGTCTACAAACCTCCCTCCAATTCCTTACTCCTCCCTCTTCAACTCTTGATTTTGGTCCCTTAAAGTACAGAGGACTCCTTAGTTGAAGTTAACAAGGGCAAAGCAATCTGATGTAGAAAATTTTAATATTTTATAAGTCAGTCAGTCAATAAGTATTTACTAGGCATCTGTTTGGGGATATAAAGAAAAGCAAAAGATAGTCCTTGCCTTGAAGGAGCTCATAACCTAATGGGGGATAAAATAAACAAAATTTTTTTAAATAAACATTTATTAAGTACCTACCATGTGTCAGGCATCATGCTAAGCACTGGCGTTACAAAGAAAGTCACAAGGCAGTCCCTCCCCTCTAAGAGCTCACAATCTAATGAGGGAGACAACACATAAAAAGAACCAAATAGGTGGGAGGATAGGGAGAGTTTACCCAGCATGGGGGCATGATGGAGTCCTACAGCCAGGGTGGAAAATGATCTGAGGAAGTATGAGTTTTTGAGTTGATTTCATCTTACAGAATGATGAATTTTTAGAAATGAAGAAGCCCAGGAAAACATTTGAATAGAAAAGGATGAGGAGCATCCCCTTCTTAAACAGCGGAGAATCAAGGAGGAGCTCTCAAATGTCTACCTCCCACACTCTCCAACTAGGGGTAAGAATGGCATTGTAGTGCAGCGGCTGCTGAGGAGGTGAGGGTTTACAGGTTGATCTCATCCTTCAGAAAGATGAGTTTCTGGAGATGATGATGTCTAGGAAAGCAGCCAGGTGGGAAAGGCTGATAAGGACTGTCTGAGTACCATCCATAAAGAATGGAAGATCTGGGAGAAGCTCTCCAACGTCCATCCTCCACCCTTTTCAATCAGAGAGAGAAAAAGGACTGGAGAAGGGAGCAACTATGTAGAAACAATTATATTCAAGATAAAGAGGAAATAATAAATTGAGGGAAGATACTAAAATTAAGTGAGATTGGAAAAGGCTTCCTATAAAAGGTAAGATTTTAGCTGGGACTTGAAGGAAGCCAGGAGGTGTAGATAAAGAGCATTCCAAGTCTGAGTCAGGACAGCCAGTGAAAATGCCAAAAGCTAAGAGATGGAGTGTTTTCTTTGAAAAACAGCAAAGAGGGCAGAGTCACTACAGTACAGAGTAGGATTTAAACTGTAAAAAGGAAGGGGTGGGGGGAAGAAGCTATAAAGAAATTTGAATTGAGAAATTCTGATTTAGAAAAGAGCCATGACACAGGGTGAATTGAAGATGAAGGGATAATATCTAAAAAATAAAACCAAAGGGTGAGAGAGGAATACACTGGGAGAAGGAGAAAGGAGGAGGTAGAATGGGGCAAATTATCTCACATAAAACAGACAAGAAAAAGCTTTTACAGTGGAGGAGAAGCGGGGAAAGGTGAGAGGGAACGAGTGAATCTTACTCTCATCGGATTTGGCTTAAGGAGGGAATAACATACACACTCAATTGAGTATGGAAATCTATGTTACCCTACAGGAAAATACAGGGGAACGGGATAAGAGGAGACAGAAGGGAGGACAGACTGAGGGAGGGGGTAGTCAGAAGTAAACACTTCTGAGGAGACACAGGGTCAAAAGAGAGAATAGAATAAGGGGTGGAAAGGAGGACGGGAAACACAGTTTTTCACAAGACTACTATAAAAGTGTCTTGTACAATTACACATGTATAATCTGTATCGAGTTGTTTGCCTTCTCAATGAGGATGGGTGGGGAGGAAGGAAGGGAGAGAATTTGGAACCCAAAGCTTTAAAAACAGATATTGGGGCAGCTAGGTTGGCGAAGTGGATAGGGCATCGGCCCTGGAGTCAGGAGGGCCTGAGTTCAAATCTGGCCTCAAGACACATGATAACTCAACTAGCTGTGCGACCCTGGGCAAGTCACTTAACCTTGATTGCCTTGCCCCCAAAAAAAATACATAAGTAAAAATAAAAATAAATGTTAAAAATTGTTTTTACATGTAACTGGGAAATAAGATATACAGGCAATAGGGTATAGAAATCTATCTTACCCTACAGGAAAATAGAAGGGGAAAAGAATGGAGGGGGGGGTGACAGAAGGAAAGGCAGATTAGGGGAAGGGGTATTCAGAATGCACACCGTTTTGGGGTGGGGGAGGGGTGAGATGGGGAGAAAATCTGGAACTCAAAATCTTGTGGAAATGAATGTTGAAAACTAAAAATAAAATCTAATTGGGGGGAGGGGGAGAAAAGAGCCATGAGAGAAATAGCTTTAGCAAGTGTCCAGGAAAGAAAGAAAGCAATTTAGGAAAACTCTAGGCCAAATCTAGAGAATATTAAGAATTTAGGTGGCTACAAGAATATCTGTGGCTTCAAAAGTGAGATCCAAAAAGAGAGGAGTTTACTGAAATACTTCCACTGATGAACTATGAGTAGAAAGAATTAAAGACAAACTAAGAAACAGAAATGAAGACAAGCACTAGAAGCGTGATTATGTCAACCTTGATTTTACTTCTAGTGTATAAGTACACTCAGAAATCGGTCTGGCTTTGCCTTTAACTAGCTCTGTGACTTAGGGTCTCTGGGTATCGATTTTCTTATTTGTAAAATGAAAATGTTGAACTACGGGACAGTCAGGAATAGTCTAGTGGACTGAGTGCTGGACTTGGGAGAGTTTGAAAGACTAAAGTTCTTAGTCCTACATGAAAAACTTAATAGCTTTGTAATTCTGAGCAAATCACTTATACTCTGTGCCTCATGCTCCTCATCTATGAAGTTAAGGGATCAAGTTTGATGGCCTCGTTAACCCTTTTAGCTCTAAAATCTATTATGCTAGGACAGTGTGCTAAAATCATGCACAACCACTCCTTCAAAGTCTCCTTTGCTCTGTCTTCATCCAGGTCACACCCACTCACCACAGGCATCCCACAGAGCTCTGTCCTTGGTCCTCTTCTCCCTGTATACTAATTCACTTGATGAGCTCATCAGCTTCCATGAATTTAATTATCAGCTCTATGCAGATGACTTTCAAATATACTTATTCACACCTAATCTCTCTGCTGAACTCCAGTCTAGCAGTTCCAATTGCCTTTTAGATATCTCAAAGAGGATGTCCAGTAGATATCTTAAACTCAATAGGCCCAAAACTGAACTCATAACCTTTCCTCTTCAAATCCTCCCCTCTCCCAAATGTCCCTATTACTGTCTGAGAACAGTACTATCCTTCTAGGCAGCCAGGCTTGAAACCTAACTGTCATCCTAAACCCCTCACTATCTTGCCCATCAATATTCAATTGACAAGGCCTGTCAATTTTATCTTTGTTAACATCACTTGAATATACTTTTTCCTCTCCTCTGATACTGCCATCACCCTGGTGAACTCATCCCCTCATTAATGTACTACTGAAAGAGCCTGCTAATTGGTCTGCTTGCCACAAATCTCTCCCCATCAAAATGATTTACCAAAAGTCCAACCATATCACCTCCAACTATGCCACTCAAAAAACTCTAGTGATTCCCTATAACCTAACAAGATCAAATATAAAATTCTCTCTTTGACCTTCAAAGCCCTTCATAGCTTAACTCCACACAAATGTGCCCTACTTTCCAGTCTTCTTAAACCTTACACCACCACCACTGCTCTTCAATCCAGTGACACTGGCCTCTTTGCTGTTCCCCAACTCCGTCTCCTTCCTCAGACATTTTCACTGGCCATTAGTCATTCTTGGAATACTCTCCCTCTACCTTCTGGCTTCCCTGGCTTCCTTTAAGTGTCACCTCAAATCCCATCTTCTATAGGAAGCCTTTCTCAACCCCTCTTAATTTTAGTGCCTTCCCTCTGTTGTTTTATTTCCTATTTACCCTGTATATAGTTAGTTTATTCACAGTTGTTTACATGTTGTCTCCCCTACTAGACTGTGAACTCACCAAAGGTAAAGACTATCTTTTGCCCTTCTTTTTTATCCCCAGAGCTTAGCACAATACCTGGCACATGGTAGGTACTTAATAAATGTTTAGTAACTGATTGGTATCAAATGGGCTTTATATATTTAAATTATAAGTGCTAAACAAACAAGAATGCTATACTGAAGAAGTACTACAGACTTAGAAGGGGCAAAGGTCATGACACCAATGGGTTCATCCATGGGAGATGGATGAACCCCTTTGTTTCTCTTAGGTAATTTTCTATGGCCATCCTCTAACTAAGGAAAAGGAGCCTTCTGTTTCAGATATGCCACAAGACAGCATTTTCTTATAGTCTGGCTCTTTTTAATAATTGCTTATGGTTATCACAGAGAACAATTAACCATAATAATCTCATGTTGAATGTACTCATAGAAAACTGTGAAGTTAAGATAAACTGTTTTCTGGTTGAAGCTCTTCTATTAAGAATTTTCCACAAAGGTTTCTCTTTACCAAAGTGTAAACTTCTGGAAAGCATTAGGCTAGCTTGTGAATGATAATAAGGTAAGGAAATGTATGTTTTTAAAATCACATTGACTAATGGGGAAGGGCGTAATCAGAAGCAAACACTTTTGAGGAGGGACAGGGTCAAAGGAAAGAAGAGAATAAACAGGGGGCAGAAGAGGATGGAAGGAAATATAATTAGCCTTTCACAACATAACTATTGTGGAAGTGTTTTGCATGACTACACGTGTGTAACCTATATGGAACTGCTTGCCTTCTCAATGAGGGTGAATGAGGAAGGAGGAAGGGAAAGAATTTGGAATTCAAAGTTTTAAAAACCAATGTTAAAAACTGTTTTTACATGTAATTGGGAAATAAGATACACAGGCAATGAGGTACAGAAATCTATCTTACCCTAGAGGAAAATAGAAAGGGAAAGGGATAAGAGAAAGGTGGGGGATGATAGAAGGGAGGGCAGATTGGGGTAACAGCTAATCAGAATGCAGGGTGGGGGGAGAGGAGAGATGGGGAGAAAATTGGAAACTCAAAATCTTGCAGAAATGAATATTGAAAACCATATTAATTAATAAAATTTCATTTTAACTTTGAAGAAATTAAGCCTAGGTCACCATGGTATGACATGAAATTTGGAAAATATGAAAAATAAAGTTTTAATATTCTATTTGTCTAACCAAAGCAGAATGGCATAGTAGATAGAAAGCTGGACTCAGACCCAGGAAAACCTGGGTTCAAATTCTCACTTCTGACATGTATTGGCTATATGACCCTGTTAGACAAGTCACTTAATCTCTCAGCGCTCTACAGGCAACTCTAAATTGAAGAGAAGGTACCAACTTGCATAGTATCAAGAGTTTCCTCACCTAGGAGTTCACTATACCAATGAAATCACAGGTCTAGTCCTAATCCCTACCACATGTTGATGATTTTTCCAATCACAAGAGCAATTCTCAAAGACCATCTACTAAATTACAAAGGGGTTATGATCTGTCATATGATGTGTCAGTGGAGGAAGTATCCATACAAATAAAATTACAGATCCTTGAAGTTTATTGTACATGCAAAATGGAGACTATCTATCATTTGTACACAACACCCAGACAGTAAAGTATAGTGGAAAGAATGCTGGGCTTGAAAGCAAGAAGCCTGTGGGTACTGAACTAGGCTCTTACACTTGCTAGCTATGGGAACATGGGCAAGACACTTCACCTTTCTTCAGAAGCCTCAGCTTCTTCATCTGGAAGACAGAACTAGTGTTTGTATTACCTACATCACAGGGTCACTGTGAAGAGAATACTGTACAAAACAAAGCATTATATACGTATGTAAGGGCTTTTATAACTATACTATCAGCTATTTAGTCTGGCAGAAAAATATAGAAACCTTGCTTGAAAAGAAAGGAAGGGGGATTATTTGCATCATTTAAATTGGAGAAATAGACAAGTGAACTCATTTGTTCATAGATAAAATTAGCAGTTCAGTTTTTCAGAACTTAAATCTTTTTTTAAAAAAAGTTATATGATCCATTCTATTTATGAACTGGAAGATAGATAAAAAAATTAAGAACACTGTTAAATTAAATTTTAGGATGATCTGATTTTTATGAAATAAAGTTCACACAAAAGTCAAGTAGTAATTATGGCAAACCACATTATTTTAAACATGCTAATTTCATTAGAAAATAGAATTAAGTATAGTTATTATAAAGTCTTTACTAACCTAACGTTACACATTTAAAAGATACAACACATCTGCTTCCTCTAACAGCACTTCAAAATATTGATGACATGAGACATGCAATAATTTTAATCATTTAGCTATATAGTGCCTTCTTTAAAATTTCATCTGATTAAGACATTTAGAATATATTGTCAGTTAACTAAAGCCAACCATTTAACATATTCTTTTTTAAACAACTGTCTATTTTTGTTATAAAAATAAAAGAACAAATATACTTGGAACTTTCTCTTATATAATAATAATACTTTATAATAACAGACTCCATTAAATGATTCAAATATGAAACATGCACCACAAGTAGCCACAAAAAGAGACAAATGCTTATACAAGCCAATAGAGGGAAACCCAAAGATTAATGGAACAAGTTTTTCAGAAGAATATTATCCTAAAAACCCAAAGACTTCTGTAAGTCATTAATCCTAGTCTGTCACAAATTCATCATGTGATCATAAGTCACTTTAATCTCATAAACTGAAGCTGATTTACCTGAGTGATCTTCAGCAACTTACTTAAACTCTCTAGATGTTTCCTCACCTATAAAATGAAAGAATTGGGCTAAATGTTCTTTACAGTACCTTCTTCTCTAAGAGACCAAATAAGCTTACTCATATTTATTTTTCATTAAGTCCCCACTAAGAGAAGATGCCAAATTGTTTGTGTCTACTACACAATGAAATCAATTTTCAGTAGGGAATCCTCCTCATTACTCTATAGTCATATTTTATGAACTCTTTCTAAAAAACTATTCATGCTTTACTCATACTGAAAAAAGAACTTAATCATTATTGCTACATCTTAGAACCTTTAAAAACATCCTTATCATTGTACTGATTTAAACATACCTGGTTCATTATAGCCTTCTCTTAAGTACTGAATAAGACAAAAAATAAACCGTGGAAGAACAAATTCAGACATCATCAGTAAGTCTTTGGGGACACAAGGAATATTTGAACTTGATTTAATTTGATGTCTTTTGCAAAACCTGTAAGAGAAAAAAAAAGAAATAAGAGCATTAGTAGTCAGCTTCAATTTTCCAAGTATGCAATATTTCTATTAACAAGATTTAGAAGTTTCTGGAGAATATAAAAGCAGGGTAGAAAAAACATCCTTGTGATTTTTTTAAGATAATCAAGAATTTAAAAAAACAGTTTCATTTGTTCTTTTAATCAAAAATGTTACAGGGAACTTTTTTTTCAAATCTACATAGTTTTATCATTCCTACAATGTTTGCTAATGTTACAAATTTATTCAATTTATATGATTAAACCTGTTCCTACAACCAACACACAGACACACACACACACACAGAGTGTTTCAAAAGTCTTAGTACAGGTTTTAAGCAATTAAATCCCACTCCCAACCCCCACCAAAAAGCACAAAGACATTTGGGATACCTGATACATGATCAGGAGATGGTAAAATATGCCTCAAACACGTGTACCAAGCTGTCATGACTAAGATGTAATTAACCCAGTGGCAAATGTTTTTGGCCTCAGATATTACTAGCTGTGACACTAGGGAAGTCACTTAACCCTGTTTGCCTCAGTTTCCTCATCTGTAAAATGAGCTGGAGAAAGAAATAGCAAACTACTCCAGTATCTCTGCCAAGAAAATTCCAAATGGATTCATGAAGAGTCAGACACAACTGAAAAATGACTAAGCAACAACAAAATGCTTTCTTACTGAAAAACGCCATCCTGAATTATCTGTCCTGAACCCTTAGTCCCATCAGAATCAGGGTACACACATTAATAGGCCTCTACCTCTTTCAAATCTTTCTGGCTGCAACTAATTTCCAACTTTAACTGCAAATTCAAGGTCACTCACACACAGGAGAAAATACTGGTACTAGCATATCTACTATATTAGTTTGGTCTACCCATAAATACTGAATCTTCCTCCATTTTTTTTTCCTTTCACAGGATCAGTAATTTAGAGCTGGAAGAGACCTCGGATTTCATCTTGTCCCCCTTCATTTTACAGAAGAAGAAACTGAATTTAACTTTTCTTCCTCATCCCATTTTACAAATGAGGAAACTGAGGTCCTATGTGCCCCAAAAATCAAAGCAGGAAAGCTGTCCCCAATTAGCAGCTTGTCGTTTGATTGAATTTCAACAATGTATACTTCTGTGATCATAAGACCACAGAGAGTAATCATAAAACACCTTAGAGAGCATATAGTACATCAATCTCATTTCCAGTTTGGATCAGGAAACTGAGGCCCAGAGAAGAAAACAGACTTGCTCAGGGTCACATAAGCTAGAATTATAAAATCACAGAATTTCAGAGTTGGAAGAGACCTCCCTCAAATTCAAAAATGAATCCTTTCTACAACATACATACAAGTCATCATCCTATGCTTGAAGACTTCCAATAAGAAGGAAAAGAGTCTCTTCCAAAGCAACCTATTACACTTTTGAAGAGTTCTAATTTTTAAGAAACTTTCCCTTATATCAAGCCTAAATATGCCTCCCTGCAACTTCCACCCCTCCAGGGTTATTTAATTTCTGTAAAAATTATTTTACAAGTCATGTTATACTAACTACTATATGTCTTCATAGGGTAATTCCAAGATGCTGAATACATTTAATTGTTATTTCAAATGGTGTTTTTTATCACTGGTTTTATTATTTGTATTGATAATACACTGAAATGCTACTGCTTTTGTGGATTATATTTCTTATCTTAACATCCACCCATCCTGGACATCTTGGCATCTGCCTGTAATTGACCTTCCTGACCAAGCCTCCATAACTACTATATTCAACCAGTTTTGATATATTCCTAGGGCTGAGCTGTCTGCACTGGAGAGGTGCAAACTCATCTAACCAGATCATGATTTACAATTAATGATCCATGATATCTGTTCTGCCATCTGGGTTGATTTGTTGCTGTCCTTTGTTCTTGAAGAGGACCAAAATGACATCAATATGTTAGAGTCAAGTTATAATTTGTCCAACTGTGGTTCATCAAACCAATACAAGCCCAGAATGCTCTATCACAGATTGGGCACAAATAGTTCATGTGAACATTTTGGGGTAGATTCTCCAAATTTGTGCATCTCACGTTTCTTTTGAGCTACTTCAATTCTGCTTTGCTCATAAGGCACATCACAGCACCTTCTCTGATGAGGGTACACCCTACTGGACAATCCTGTGCTAGTGTCTCCCATGTCACAAAATCAATTCCAAAGTTCTTCAGACAGACCTTGAGAGTGTTCTTGTATGGCTTTTTCTGACCACCATGTGAGCACCTGCCTTGAGTTCTCCATAAAAGTCTTTTTGGCAAGCGCACATTTCTCCCCATCTGCATATCCCCACCCTTTCCACTTCTGGAAACAGTAATCAAATCAATATTACCATTGCTTCTGGAGAGGGTATGATTGTAATATGGCTCCACTCACCATCCCCTGACTTACTAGACTAAAAACTCTATTCCCTGGCCACTGACTTATATGTGTTGTCTCCCCGTTAACAATGAGGGCAGGAATTGCCTTTACTTTTGTATTTGTACCCCCAGGACCTAGTACAGTGCTTGACAATGGTAACTAGATGCTTAATAAATGGATTTTTTTAGAAGCATAGTTTATAAAACTGAATAAAAATTAAAATGCATATAGAAGAACAAAAGGTTCAAAAATATCCTGGCAAATATTTTCTGACAAAGGGAAGGGAAATAGCATTTATTAAGCACCTACAATGTGCCAGGCATTCTGCTAAATGCTTTTAAAAATATTATCTCATTTGATCCTCACAACAACCCTGTGACGAGGTAGGTGCTGCTATTAGCAACAAAAAAAAAAGGTTAAATAAAGTGGGGCATGGATACTTTGTGATCTGGGTATAAAAGCAATAATCATCAAAATCCTTTCACCAGATAATATAGACGAGTGAAACAGATATAATGAAATAGACTATCACAAACTAGGACCAGATCCCACAATAATGTAGTGCTAAATAAATCTAGAAACACAAAATACTGGGTAAGGTATTCATTATTTGACATGAATTCTCAGGAAAACTATAGTTTGGCAAAAAATAAGTATCAGCATGTCACGTCATAACAGCAAAATAAAATAAAAATGCATCGACAATCTAAAACATCCCATTTAAAAATAAAACAAGAAAATGCTTCATCTTTCATAAAATGTAGACAAGGAATAAATTATTAATGTCATAACTTAGAAAAAATAAGAGATAAATATATTAATTTTATTATATAAAAAGCTTTTGCATAATAAAAAGCAATATCTTCCGAATCGGAAAAAGGAACTAAGCCTCAAACTTTTTTTTGGCAAGCCTAAAATACATGCAAAACTAACAAAAATTTATAAAAATTAAGATCCATTCTCCAATAAGTGAGTGGTCAAATGGCACAAAGAAGGTGTTTTTAAAAGAAACACAAAGTAACAACTACAAAGAACATGCTTAAAATATCTAATAATCAGAAAAATGAAAATTAAAACTGTGAAATTCTACCAGAATTCATCATATTGTCTAAGATAACAATAAAAGATGACTGGAACTACTATGGTAAAGTAAGTTTTATACTATTAACAAAGTTATGAATGAGTCTGACCTTTTTGGAAAACAATATGGAATTATACAATAAGGGTCATGCAAATGGACATAGACTTTAACTCAATGATCCCACTACTATAACTATAACCCAAAGAGGTTATTAATAATGGCCAAAAAAACCTCTACATATACAAAAATATTCCTAGGAGCCCTTTAGTAACAAACGAGAAAAAAAAATAACCTAGAACCAAACTAGGTTTGTTACCATTAACTGAGGAATGGCTGAACAGATTATGGTATATAAATAAAAAAATGGAATATTATTGAGCCATAGAAAACATCAAGTATGAAAAACTCTCCCCCAAAGGGAATATTTATATAAAATATTGCACTAAAAAGAAAGTAAAACCAAAAGAATATACACTTGATCACAATCAAACAGTAGACAACAAAATAATATTAAATATTCAAGAAGAGATCAAAAAAGACGAGGAAAACAAGAGTGATGTGCATACTATTTAATTAATGTTGATCATATACAATTTTGGAGTTACATACAGGTTTGGAGTTAACAATTATTAAATAATTTTATAGAAACAATCAATTTCTTTTGTTTTGATTTGTCGTTTTTCTTATACTGTTATTCATAAAGCTGAATACCTATAGTGGTCAATGAAAATTAAAATTATATTAAAAAAAAAAAAGCTAGAGAACAGTCCCTCACCCTAGGTTCAGGTGCACTTCTGTGTTCCTTAATACTAACTGGTACCATTTTCTCAAACTACCAGACTCTCTGAATTTCTGACTCCTGCTTGACTTCTGAAAACTGTTTGTTCAAACCTGCCCAGGTGAGCCCAAGAGTGTGAAGATTCTTAGCCTGTTCTTGTCCACAAACATTTTCACTTCCTGATTCCCTGACCTCTGCCTGGTACGAAATGTTATAAGTGTTAGCGCATTCTTAGTCCCTAGGCCCATCTCTGTCCATTTAAAACTATTGCCTCACCCTCTCCTTCCTTTAAGGAAAAAAAGGTTGTTATTTTTATTTTCAAGTAATTTGTTAAGGGTTTTTTAACCTTAATTTTGTCCCTACCACTGCCCCTGCATATCCCTGAGCAATTTTTTTTAAATCTCTCAATACATAGCGACACAGTCCAGTAAAACAAATTCACATATTACTAGCTGTGTGGGAAAATGTATGTATCTTTCTACATTTTATGTTCACATCTGTCAGAAGTTGAGTGGCATGTTTCATCATCATGCTTTTGGACTCATAGCTTATCATTTTATCAGAGTTCTAAAGTCTCATTTTTCTATGTAATATTATCACTGTAGAAATTGTTCTCCTAGTTCTGCTTACTTCATTCCATCAGCTCATAGAGGTCTTCCCAATTTCCTCTGAAATTGTTCATTTCATCATTTTTTATGGGACACTATCATTCTATTTTGTGTAGCCATTCTGCAACAGAATCACACTCCTTTAGTTTCCAAGTTTTAAGTACAATGAAAAGAGTTGCTATAAATATTTTAAACAAGCCATTATGCGAAAATTCTTGATTGCTACCCAACCAGTCCTTCACAGCTACTATCCATTCCCCCAGAATGGCAATTAACCTTTATTAACAAAATACAACTCCACTGAAATAGTCACACTTGTTATTATCCACCATTAGGATAAGTTAGAAAGGAACATTCTCATTGTGTAAAAAGGATAACCAAATTTCTAAAAGAAGTTTCTAAAATTCCTCTCTAATCTTTTACTTTTATCAATCACACCTTAATCTAAACCCAGCATTAACCACAGACCTAATTAAAAATGCTTCCAGTTTACTCTGAATCCTCATCTTGGTACTGGATTTCTCCCAGTCTTATTCATAGCCCCAAAATTTTAGGACAGCTTAGCATCAAAAGGCCTTGCAACTTCCCACAGGTATGATCCACACACAAGCAGCTAAGTAGAAGAGTGCATAATGTGCTAAGTTTGAATCCTACCTTACTTGAATCCAGACACTAGCTGTGTTACCTTAGATAAGTCAGCTAGCTCCTTTGTCTCAATCCCCACATCTGTAAAATGAGTATAATAATTGTAACTACCTCACACTACTACAGCAAGCATCAAATGTAATAACACAAGTAAACCTTAAAGCACTACATAAATGCTATTATTATTCAATAACTTCCATTCATTAAATTTTAACTTATAAGACAAGAATAGCCAAACTATTTGCCATTTTAGTTTCCATCTGTCAAATAATTCAAAGGCTCTCTTTCTAACTCTCCCTGTTCTCTCCACAACAGCTAAGTTTGAAAGAGATAACCATGTAACAGGTTTCTATATTCCAGCATGCCAGTGTTCTTATAATTATTTTACCCAAGTAAGAAGGCAGTTAATATTCTACACTCTAAGTAATCTATTTCCTTCCAAAAGGTATTTCCAGCTGTTGTTAAATTATGTTTTTATGTCTTTGAATCTGAGATGCAAAAAACTATGGATTGATTCTCTGCTGCTTGTGCTAATTTTGGCCCAACACCATCAAGAAAACACACATGTTCCATCAGCCAACACCACACCATCCATACATGGAACCACTGGTTATAGCAAATGGACAAGTTGTGAATGCTATGGATAAGTTCACTTACCTTGGCAGTATACTTTCTAGGGATGTATACACTGATAATGAGATTAATACACACACTGCCAGAGCCAGCTCAGTATCTGGTAGGCTCCAAAAAAAAGTGTGGGAAAGAAAAGTTATTAAACTAACTACCAAACTGAAAGTCTACAGAGTCCTTATCAGAGAAGGTACTGTGCTCCATGAGCAAAGTAGAATTGAAGTAGTTCAAAAAGCAGCTAGGTGGCACAGTGGACAGAACACCAGCCCTGGAGGCAGGTGGATCTCAGTTCAAATTTGGCCTCACACACTTGACACTTACTAGCTGTGTGACTCTGGGCAAGTCACTTAACGCCAATTGCCTCATCAAAAAAAGAAAAGAAAAGAAAAGAAACGTGAGATGCCCAAACTTAGAGAATCCACGGCAAATGTTCACCCGGATTACTTGTGCCTGACCTGTTGTAGAGCATTCTGAGCTTGTATTGGTCTGATCAGCCACAGTCAGAGGCACTGTAACTTGACTCCAATATAGTGAAATCATTTGGTCTTCTTCAAGAACAAAGGACAGCAACCAAACTATGTGTTAAGAGAAATTTACATTTAATTTGCCTCTTAGCAAAAGTATAACTCCCTGGCAACCTTTAAAAACTGGCACTGATACACATTGCTTTCTTAGAGTCTGCATTTTTATACTACCAAAAATTGCGTTTTTCAATAGAAATTTTCACAAAACTTTTTAAAACAAAGATGTAAGGTTTTATCATTTGGGCCTAAGTGCAAAAAGGGAAAAAAAGTTCAAGTGTTAAAAATCTGGGCATTTCCTCACAGTTTGGAGCTTTAAAAAACGTAATTCTGACTTGATCTTAAAAGCAAAAGTATCAATTCATTTGGAAGAACAAAAGGTCAAGAATATCAAGTAAAAAGAAAAGACAGTACTAGATCTCAAACTGTATTACAAAGTGGTAACGATCAAAACAATCTGGTACTGGCTGAGAAACAGTGGCAGATAAGTAGAACAGATTGGGTATACAATTCATAGTAAGTAATGACCAAAGTATCTAGTGTTTGACAAACCCAAAGATCCCAGCTTTTGAGAGAACACAGTATCTGACAAAAAATGCTGATAAAAATGGAATGTGGTTTGGTAGAAATTAGGCATGAGCCAACATATCACAATGTATACCAAGATAAGGTCAAAAGGGATACATGACCTAGATATAAAGGGTGATACCATAAACATATTAGGGGAACATGGAATAGTTTACGTCTTAGACCTATGGATAAGTGAAGAATTTATGACCAAAACAAGTGATAAAGAGCATTACAGGATATAAAACGGATAATTTTGATTACACTGAATTAAAGAGGTTTTACACAAACAAAGCCAACGCAGCCAAGAATAGAAGGAAAACAGAAAACTGGGAGAAAAAACTTTACAGCAAGTTTCTCTGACAAATGCCTCATTTCTCATATACATAAGAGGCCTGAGTCCAATTTCTAAGAATACAAGTCATTCCCCAATTGATAAATGGTCAAATGGTATGAACAGGCAGTTTTCAGATGTAGAAATCAAAGCTATCTATAATCTTATGAAAAAAATGCTCTAATTCACTAACGATTAGACAAATGCAACTTCAACAGCTCTGAAGTATCAGGTCACACCTCTCAGATTGGGTAATATGACCAAAAAGTTAAATGATAAATGTTGGAAGGGATATGGGAAATCTGGGACACTAATGCACTGTTGGTGGAATTGTGAACTAATCCAACTATTCTAGAGAGCAATTCAGTACTTTGCCCAAAGGGCTACAAAACTATGCATACCCTTTGACCCAGCAATACCACTACTAGGTCTGTATCCCAAGGAAATTTTTTTAAAAAGAGAAAAGGACCTATTCGTACAAAAAAAATTTATAGCAACTCTTTCTGTGATGTCAAAGAATTAGAAATTTTCTATCAACTGAAGAATGGCTAAACAAGTTGTTGTATATGAAGGCTATTGTGCTGTAAGAAATAACGAGCAGGGTGACTTCAGAAAAATCTGCGAATACTTCTATAAACTGGTGCAAAGTGAAATGAACACAACCAGGAGAACACTGTACACAGTAACAGCAACAATGTACAATGATCAAGTGTGAAAGACTTAGCTATTCTCAGCAATACAATGATCTAAGACAATTCCAAAAGACTCATGATGGAAAATGCTATCCACATACACAGAGGAAACTATATAGTCTGAATGCAGATTGAAGCATATTATTTTCTCTTTTTCTGTTGTTCTTTCTTTCTCATGATTTTTTCCTTTTCTCCTAATTTTTCTTTCACAACATGACTAATGTGGAAATATGTTTAATATATTGTACATGTATAACCTATATCAGATTGATCGAGAGGATGGGCAAGAGAGAGATGGAGGGAGGAAAAAAAATTGGAATTCAAAATCTTAAAAAGTGAATGTTGAAAAAAATAGAAATGATTTTATTTATCTTTTAGAAACTGTTATTTTTGTAGCTATTCATCCATTTCATTAAAGTTTTTCTTTCTTCAAAAAAAATAAAAAGAGGGAGGCTGAGCCAAGATGACAGAGTGACAGCAGTGAGTGACTTTCTTGAGGTCTCCCCCAAACCCCTCCAAATACTTGTAAAAAAATAGCTCTAAACAAATTCTGAAGCAGCAGAACCCACAAAAAGACAGAGGGAAATAAATTTCTAGTCCAAGACAACCTGGATGGTTGATCAGAAAGGTATATTGTGCCAGGCAGGTAGAATAGTGCAGTTCAGGGCGCACAGGCAAGGTAGGCCTCAGCGAACTTGGAGCAGGCCTCAGAGGAGGCCTCAGAGCAGGACTGAATCACAGACAGCTATGGCAGTTTTCAGACCTCTCAACCCACTAACGCCAAAAACAACTTAGAAGGTCAGTGGGGAAAAGTCTGTTTCTGCCATGAGAGAGAAAAGCTAGTTCCCAAGCATGGCCCCAGGGTGGCAGCAGTTTCCAGAGCTTCTGGCCCACAGACTGAGGAGGAATCAAGTGACTGATGAGAGAGGAACTGCAGGGATCTCCTGCTTTGCAGGTGCTTGGATCTGGGTCACAGGTCTGGGTGGTGGTCCTGGGGCAAGGAGGAGTGCTGGCACGGTGGAGCTTGTAGTGGTGATGCAGAGAAATCCTCCTCACAGTTCCAAGCCAGAAAAGAGTGCTTGTGGTCACTCATAGACCACAGCACAGGTCAGGAAAGGAGTACACACCTTGCCCCTTATCATGTCACCTTGGAAGAACTGAAAATTTACAGGTCCCTAGAAGTATCTCTGAAAACAGCTGTACAAACCCCCAAAGCTTGGGACAGCACATTCTCCACACTGGAAGCAGACCCTACTTGAGTGTAAAACTCAAGTAATTGGCTGGGATCATGAGCAAACCTCAAAAACAACAGTCAGACCATAGAATCTTTTATTGGTAACAAAGAAGATGAAAACATACAACCAGAAGAAGACAACAAAGTCAAAGCGCCTACATCCAAAACCTCCAAGAAAAATATGAATCAGTCCCAGGCCTTGGAAGAGCTCAAAAAGGAGTATGAGAAACAAGAGAAGTAGAGGAAAAACTGGGAAGAGAAATGAGAGTGATGCAAGAAAATCATGAAAAACAAGTCAATAGCTTGCTAAAAGAGATCCAAAAAAATGTTGAAGAAAATAACACCTTAAAAAATAGCCTAACCCAAATGGCAAAAGAGATCCAAAAAGCCAATGAGGAGAAAAATGCCCTAAAAAGCAAAATTGGTCAAATGGAAAAGGAAGTCCAAAAGCTTACTGAAGAAAATACTTCCCTAAAAATTAGAACAGAGCAATTGGAAGCTAGTGACTTTATGAGAAATTAAGACACTGTAAAACAAATCCAAAAGAATGAAAAAATAGAAAACAATGTGAAATACCTCACTGGAAAAACAACTGACCTGGAAAATTGATCCAGGAGAGAGAATTTAAAAATTATTGGACTACCCTGAAAGCCATGATCAAAAAAAGAGCCTAGACATCATATTTCAAGAAATTATCAAGGAAAACTGCCCTGATATTTTAGAACCAGAGGGCAAAACAGAAATTGAAAGAATCCACCAATCACTTCCTGAAAGAGATCCCCAAAGGAAAATCCTAGGAATTTTGTAGCCAAATTCCAGAGTTTCCAGGTCAAGGAGAAAATATTGCAAGGACCTAGAAAGAAACAATTCAAGTACTGTGGAAACACAATCAGGATAACACAAGATTTAGCAGCCCTCTACATTAAGGGACCAGAGGGCAAGGAATAAAATATTCTGGAAGGCAAAGGAGACAGGATTACAACCAAGAATCACTTACCCAGCAAAACTGAGTATAATCCTTCAGGGTAAAAAATGGTCATTCAGTGAAATAGGGGACTTTCAAGCATTCTTGATGAAAAGACCAGAGCAGAATAGAAAATCTGACTTTCAAATACAAGACTCAAGTGGAACACAAAGAGATAAACAGGAAAGAGAAATCATAAGAGACTTATTAAGGTTGAACTGTTTACATTCCTGCATGGAAGGATGATATTTGTAAATCATGAGACCTTTGTCAGTATTAGGGTAGCTGGAGGGAAAAAATTATACATATGTATAGATAGATAGACAGATTGATAGATACATAGATAAAGGGCACAGGGTGAGTTGAAGATGAAGGGGTGATATCTGAAGAATAAAATTAAGAGGTGAGAGAGGATTATACTGGGAGGAGAAAGGGAGAGGTAGAATGGGGTAAATTATCTCACAAAGAAAAAACAGAAAAGAAAAGGCTCTTACAGTGGAAGGGAAACAGGGGAAGTTGAGAGGGAATGAGTGAATCTTATTCTCCTAGGATTTGGCTTAAGGAGGGAATAACATATACACTCAATTGGGTATGGAAATCTATCTTACCCTCCAGGAAAATGAGGGGGGGAAGGGGACAAGAGAGCAGGGGGATGAGAGAGGGGAGGGCAGATTGGGAGAGGGGGGTATTCAGGAGAAAACATTTCTGAGGAAGGACAGTGTCAAAAGAAATAATAGAATAAATGGCGGGCAGGATAGGATTAAGGGAAATAGAGTTAGTTTTTCACAACATGACTACTATGGAAGTGTTTTGTATAACTGCACATGTATAACCTGTATTGAGTTGGTTGCCTTTTAAATGAGGGTGGGTGGGGAGGGAGGAAGGGAGAAAATTTGGAACCCAAAGTTGTAAAAACACATATTTAAAAAAAATGTTTTCATGACTTCAGAAAAACCTGGGAAGACTTATATGGTCTGATGCTGAGTGAAGTGAGCAGAACCAAGAGGACTTTGTACACAATAGCAGCCACATTATGCAATGTTAAACTGAACCCTTCTCAGCATTACGAGGATCTAAGACATCTCCAGAGGCCTCGGGAGGAAAATGCTGTCCACATCCAAAGAAAGAACTATGGAAGTCGAATTGCTCTCACTTATTTTTACCTTCTGTTGAGTTCTGTTTCATCTTTCTGATGGTTCCTCCTATTGGTTTTAATTTTTACTTACAACTTCACTAATGTGAAAATATGTTTAATGGGTATGTAAATGTAAAGCCCATGTCAGACTGTGTGCCGTCTTGGGGAGGGTGGGAAGGAGAAAAAGGGAGAAAAATTTTCAACTCAAAAGCATATGGAAAAAAAAATTTTTTTAATTAAAAAAAAAAAGAGTTCAACAAGTGTCAAAGGTGTCCCTGAAGAAAGGATGAGAAAAGAACAGATAAGCTTTTGTAAACAATTTTCATTAGCACATATTTTTGGCCACACAACTGACTAAAAGGTAGGCAGAATATAAATGTGATCCAGCTATTATTGATTGTTAATTATATAAAAAGCATTTGATTTTGCTGAACAAAAAAAAAGTTTTCATATGCAACTGGGAAATAAGAAATACAGGAAATGGGGTACAGAAATCTATCCTGCCCTACAGGAAAACAGAAGAGAAGGGAATAAGAGAAGTGGGGGAGAGATAGAAGGGAGAGCAGACGAGGGGAAGGGATATTCAGAATGCATGCCATCTTGGGGTGGGGGGGAGGGGCAAGATGGGGTGAAAATTTGGAATTCAAAATCTTGTCGAAGTGAATGTTGAAAACTAAAAATAAATACATTTTTAAAAAAGAAAAAAGGGAAAAAAGAAAAAGAAATGACGAGCAGGATGATTTCAGAAAAACTCATGCACTAATGTAGTGTGAAGTGAGCAGAACCAGGAGAACATTATATGCTACAAAAGCAATATTGTATGATGAACCACTGTGAATAACTTAGCTATTCTCAGCAATACAGCAATCTAAGACAATCCCAAAAGACTCATGATGAAAATGCTATCTGCCTCCTAAGAAAGAACTGATGGAGTACCAACCAAAGCAAACTATTTTTGACTTTTTTTTTTGTTTGAGTTTTCTTCCACAAAATGACTAATATGGAAATATGTTTTACATGATTATACATATGTAACCTGTATCAGATTGCTTGTCATTTCATCAAGAAAAGCAAAGGAGAGAATTTGGAACTCAAAATTTTTTAAAAACCAATATTAAACATTGTTTTTACAAGTAATTGGGAAAAAAAATTTTTTTTTAAAGCCAAAGCCTCTCTTCCGCAGTTCCCCGGAAATAAGCCTGAACAAAAGGTTAGAAAGATAGGTATGAGGCAACTTACAATAGCTCAGCCTGAAGAGTTTCTGAACAGAAAACAAAATATGTTTTGCTATTTATTAAGAAAATAACTTCTTCATTAATAATTGGTCAACAAGAGTATAATCAAGTTTTAACTACACAGAACATTAAACAAATTTAAGGTTTGTTATCATTAAAAATTCAAAGTCAAATTTTGGATAGTAAATACATCTCTTCTCCATACTTCACACACTATTCAGGGGACTCTGGCTTCCCTGGAATTTTTAATAAAAATTCCATTCTCTCGACAACTTTCAAACATCCCAACTTTTGCTAATGAAGATTTTGTATCTTAACACTTTTGCCATTATTCTTATAAAGAAAGATTAAGAAGGTTCAAATTAGAAGAGTAAATAAAGTTAGTCTTGGGGGCCAAAAGGAGAAAATATAGTAACTACCATAGGGGTAAGGAAGAATAAGCAAGAAAAATTATGTTCCAGGAAAAAGGATACAGAAAGGTGACAAAAATAATCATTACTATAACTGTTCATGGTTTCCTTCTGAATTACAGCAGGGTCCTATTTACCATGTCTTTCTCCTCTTTAATCTCAATCATTTTTCTGCTATTCCTATCCTGGAAGCTAGCAAGACACCTTGAGTTAAGGTCTGTTAGAAAGGAGTCAACACTTAAGACCTACTGAAGAAGGTCATTTTTTTGTGTCTCTGCCACAACCGAGAAGAAAACATGTATAGGAGAGGAAAACAGAAAAAGAGATGAGAGAAAAAAAGGGAATATGTATGCAACAAATTCAATCCAACAAATATTTATTTTGGCTACTCTATGCTTATTATTTGGAGGTTAAGAGCTAAAACAGAAAGAACAGGAAAAGAGAAAAAAGGGAGAACAATTAAGAGGCCAAAGGGCTGTTTTCTTCTCTGATTATTATCCCTTGACAATTAAACTACTTGGCTATCCTGGAAAAAGTAAAGTTCCAAGTTCAGATAAAAAAATCTTGCCCTAAAGATTTTAAAATCTTGTAGGATGATTTTCCATATATAAATATATAAGGAGAATAAACCAGATTACATGCTAACTGCATTATAGAAGTGCAAAACAACATGCTATGTACAGGCCAAGATGAGGAAAGTCATTAACAGAGAAGTCAGGAGTCCTTTCACCACACTGCCAAAGTGGTCTATGACGAAGAAAAGTTGAAGAACCCCAGCTCTGAAGTAAGGAGGAAAGTGGAGCCAAGATGGTAGAGATAGGAAGCAGTAAAGTGCTCCACAAACTTCTTCGAACAGATCTAGAAAGTGCACCAGACATAATCCTAATGGGGAAATCCAGAATAAAAGTCTCTCTGTTAATGACTTTCCGCATCTCAGACTTCACATAGCAAGTCCTTTGTCTAGCCTACCTTGACACAGGGAGTCAGACAAGGAGGTCTATGGACAATGGAGCAAGCAGAACAAGAAGCACTGCGCTGCGCATTCAACTGCCCAGGGAGAAGCTGTGCACCAGGAAAAGAGAAAGTCTCAGACTCATAGCAAGGTACTCCAGACCCACACTGGGGCACTGAGACAGGACAGGTATAAAGTGGCAGCTTTGCTGGCTACTACCTCAGACTGAATAGGAGACCTACTTACCACGGTGATGTGGTAAGCATTCAGGGTAGAGAGGCCCTGGGTGGTAAATGAAGAAAAGAAGAAAGTTCAGGAACCACAACCAGCAGCAGTGTAGCTCAGACTTTAGGCACAAAGTAGGGTCTCACTTCTAATGTCTAGCCCAGACTGTAGGAATCCCAGACCAAAAAGGAGCTTCAATTCTGCCACTACTAGAACATTCCAATTTGCTTATAAGGGCAGAGCCCAAAACATTCTTGCTCAGGCCCTAACCTAGGTCAAGGACTTGCAGGGCTCTGACTATGGGGGCAGCAACCAGACCTTGTCCTGGACAGACCACTTTGGAAGGATGTAGCCAGCCTGCCCCTGTGATTCTGGAATAACACAACACTCAATAATTCCCCAAGAAAGCAGTAATAAGACCAGTCCAGACCTTCCCTCCAGAAGTATGATAGAGCCTAGCCCTAACAGTCGTATAACCCTAGCAAGAAGTCCAAAATCAGGAAACAAACTGGAAGAATGAGCAAACAAAAAAGAACTCTACCATAACCCTACTATTATGGTGGCAGGGACACTCAAGACACAAATGTAAAAGAGTATGACTCCAAAATATCTATGTGTATTATCTCAGAGAAAAACACTGCTTCGGTATAAACTCAATTAGGATTCCTGGAAGAGATAAAGTCCAAGTTAAAACAATTTTTTTTAATGTTTTTACAAATGAATGAGTACACCTGAAGAAAATACCGGAAAAGAAATGAGAGCTATGGAAGAAAGAATTGGAATGGGAATTAACAGCTTGGCACAAAAAATACAAAACCTTGACCAAGAAACAAAATCCCAGGGGCAGCTAAGTGGTGCAATGGATACAGCACCAGCCCTGGATTCAGGAGGACCTGAGTTCAAATCCAACCTCAGACACATAACATTTACTGGCTGTGTGACGCTGGGCAAGTCACTTAACCCTACTGCCTAGCCAAAAAAAAAAATCCCTGAAAATTCAAATGGATCAAACAGAAGCCAATGACTCCATGTGGCAACAAGAAATACTAAAAACAAAGTAAAAAGACTGAAAATATAGAAGAAAATACAAAGTATTTCATAGCAAAACAACTGACTTAGAAAACAGATGGAAGAGGAAAAAAATCTGAGAATCATTAGACTCTCTGAGCAGTTCCCAAAAGCCTATATATCATATTTCAAGAAATCTTAAAAGATCTCTTAAAACCAGAGCACAAAGTGAAAACAGAAAGAATCCACCGGTCATCTCCTAAAAGAAACCCCAAAATAAAAACTCTCAGGAACATCACAGCTAAAATCCAGAGGTTCTAGGTCAAAGAAAAAAATACAAGTATCCAGAGAGACAGAATTCAAGTACCAAAGAGCCACTGTCAAGATCACACATGATTTAGCAGCCACCAACTACAAAGGAGTAGAGAACTTGGAATATAATATTCCAGAAGGCAAAAAACATGGGCTTGTAGCCAAGATTAACTTACCCCAGCAAAAAGGAATAGAATGCTACAAGAGAAAAAAAAACAGACCTTTAATGAAATAGAGCATTCCTGATGAAAAGACCTGAGCTATGGAGAAACTTTGAAATATAAAGCACTGGTCTGAAGAGAAACTATATATAAAGGTATGAATGAATAATAATGAAGGACCAAATAAGAATTACTTACCTTTATATGTGTCTTTTCTGATCTCTATCATCATCGAGGTTCACATATGAAATCCAATTAGATAAGGCCTAGGAGTAGCTCTGTTATGTTGTGATGATCTTAAGAAAGGAGTAAAGAGGGGAAGACAAATACACTTGGGGAGGAAGGAAGGTTAGGGAAAACTCTCTCATATAATGAGGGTATACAAATAAACATCTATAGAAATAAGTTGGAGAGAGTTGGAGGGTAACAGCTGACACAAAAACCTCACTCAATAGAATTGGACAAAAGGAACACACTTATACATACAAAGAACTGGGTACAGAAATACATTTTTCAACAGAGAAATAGGAGGGAAAGGGGAGAAGGAGGAGGGAGAATTAGAAGGAAGATGAAGTAAGGGATGGATTAGTCCTAAGCAAAACAAAATCTAAGGGTATACAGAAATATTTAAAACTCTTTTTGAGAAGGCAAAAAATGGGGATCTGAGTATGTGACACTAAATGGGGAATGGATGAACAAGTTATGATATATAAATGTAATGGAATACCATTGTACTGTAAGAAATGATGAAGCATAGAGGATCTCAAAAAATGCAGAATAAGACAAATATTTTTTAGGACATGGCCAATGTGGAAATTTGCTTTGATTGACTATACATATTTGTAATGGGTTCTGTTTTTCTTGTGTTTGCCATAGGGAGAGGGGAACAGTTAGATAATGTTGATTAAAACAAAATTTAAAAAATATCTCTGGGAACTCTAATCAACACAATGACCAACCACAATTCCTGAGGACTCATGATGAAACACGCTGCTCACCTCCTGAGGAACATATATTAAGACATAGTTTCTTTAGACATGACCCATCAGAAATTTTGTTTGGCTTGCCTATTCATTGTTGTTCAATTGTATCTAACTCTTCATGACCCTATTTGCATTTTTTTTTTTGGCAAAGACACTGAAGTAGTTTGCCATTTCTTTCTTCAGCTCGTTTTTTTTCCCTTTAGGCGACTGGGGTTAAGTGACTTGCCCAGGGTCACACATAAGTGTTAAGTGTCTGAGGCTGGATTTGAACTCAGGTCCTCCTGACTCCAAGGCCAGAGCTCTATTCACTGCGCCACCTAGCTGCCCCTTCTTCAGCTCATTTTACAGGTGACAGAAATGAGGCAGAGTTAAGTGACTTGCCGAGGGTCAAACAGCTACTAAGTATCTGAGGTCATATTTCAACCCAGATCTTCCTGACTCCAGGCCTGGTACTCTACCCCTATACAGCCTAGATGGCCTCGCTTGACTATACATGCTTGTAAAGGGGTTTTGTTTTTCTTACATTCTCAATGAGGGAAAGATGGAGAAGAGCAAGTAGAAGGAAGAGAAGGCTGATCTGCAAGTGAAAATAAAATAAAATTTACTTTTTTAAAAGAAAAATAGGAGGCAAAAGATTCCAAGCAGAAGGAATAATGCAAAGACACAGAAGCAGAGCATGTTCAAGAGATAAAGGATAATGTAGTTTGGAAAGAACACACAGTACATGAAAGGAAATAATATGAGATAAGGTTAGAATGTGGAAAGCCTTGAATGCCTGACAGAGGATTAGAGGATTCTGATCCAGAAGGGACCTTATTAGATACCTAGTCCAACCCCAACCCCTTTTTTTTTTACATACGAGTAAAGTGACATCCAGAGAGGTATAGTGCCTTACCCAAGGTCACACAGGCAGAAATCCAGGCCTTCGGACTCCAAAATCCAAGTCTTTCCATGACATTAGGGTTGGCAAAAGGGACCAACCAAAGAACCTCCTTTTAAGCAAAGGTGGAGAAGAGAAAATGACTGTTCAGAGGCTTCACGAACTTTCTCTATATGGATCATTCCTAATCCTGATATTTTCTTTTCCCTTACTCTTCAAGCTACTACCATAAAAAGTCAATCACTATTTGAGGAAAATAACTTTTCTACCTACACCATTTCCTAAAATGATAAACTTAACAATAGCACTAGAATAACATAAAGTCTTAATAATAGCAACAAATAAACATACATGTTAGATATGTTAGCTGGCAATCAATCTACAAAAAATTATTAAACATCTATTGTGTGCCAGACACTGAATATAAAGACAAAAGTACAGCAGTCTCTACTCTCAGGAAACTTACATTCTATCAATGGAGACAATGTATACATATGAGTTTATACTGGATAAATACAAAATAAATACAGGGTAATTTAAGAAGGGAGAATACTAGCAGATGGCAGGAGTCAGAATCAATAAAGGCTTCACTTAGAAGCTGGTACTAAACTGAATCTTAAAGGAAATAAAGGATTTCAATAGGCTGATATAACTAGAAAGTGAATTCAAGGCATAGGGGACATACAGGACAAAGGTATGGCAATCGGGAAGGAATGCCATTTGTGAAGCACAGGAAGAAAATCATGACCATATGATTAAGCCTGGAAAGGGCCAGGTTGTAAGGGGTTTTAAAAGCTCCTAGGAGTTTGCATATTTAGCCTAAAAGCAACAGGCAAACATAGGAATTTGAGTAACATGGGTAACCCTGTACTTAAAGAAAATAACTTGACAGCTGTGTAGAGAATAGAGCAGAGAGAAAAGTAAGGAAACAAATTAGGACCTACTGCAATAGTCCAGAGAAGTGGGGTCAAACTCAATTTGAAATGAAGATTGACAAAAAAACGCCACAAATTACAATTATCTGTAGTGTATTTTATTTGTATTTCTTTTGTTAAGTATTTTCCAACATAATCTGGCCTATCAGGCAGTGAGTTTGACAGCTATGGTCCAAAAACAGGATGACAGCCTTTGGGATAGAGACGGATCATGGTTTTGGCATTCATCCAACCATACAATATTGCATCCATCCTACACTGCTTCCTCATAAATTGATATCTCTAACAAAAAGAAATAGGAAAAAAAGAGAGGAAAGGGTCAGATCTACAAAGACAATCAAAGAGAATTTATATACAAGAAGAAGCTCAAATCTAACACTTCAGAAACTTTACCAATGAAGAAAACTGAAAGAATAAATGAAAGTAAAGAACATGAATCGGAAAACAAAATTTGGAATAGAGTGGCAAAGAAGTAAAAATATGAGAACAAAGCAAAGAAAAAAAATTTTTGAAAAGGACACAATAAAAAGTTACTAAAATTGAAAGGATGTGTGGGAGGAAGGACAAAAGAAGGGGAGAAGCAGGTACCTAATAAAAAAAAGGTTTTGATGTAAATAAATTTAAAGAAATTGGTATAGGGAAGGGAAATGGGAATGAGGAAGAGACTAGACTAGCATCACAAGAGTCAAAGCAAAACAAATCAGGGAGACAAAGTAGTAACTTGGAAGGGGAGTTTTAAAAAGCAATACAAAAGAAATAAAAGAATGAAAACACGCCTAATGATCATAACTTTTAAGTGTAAATTTAAATGTATCAAAACATTCTAATAAAATTAAATAGAGAATGAGTAAGAAAATTAAAATGCAACAATCTCATACATACAATAACCACAGGACACACAGAATGATATGAGATACTGGAACAAAATTTACTATGCATCAGATGAACACAAAAAAGCAGAAGTCGTTAACACTGCTATCAAATAAAAAAATTAAATTCACAATATCAAGAGAGATAAGAGGAAAACTTTATTTTTCTAGGCCAAGCTGGAAGAAGAGCTTACTATGTGCCAAATACTATGCTAGGTAGGCACTGAGAATATAAACATGATGAATGATACAATCCTTACTCACAAAGTGCTTACATTCAAATAGGAAGACATATATAATAAACACATATATAAATAGTTACTGGATAAATATATAAATAAAGAGAATAAATTTAAAGAAGTTAAATACAAGATAATTAGAAGGGGGGATTAGTAACTGGCATTTCAGGAAAAGCTTCAAGTAGAAGGTAGAACATAAGCTTCCTACTGAAGGAAGAGAGGGGTTCTTTGAAGTAAAGGTGAAAAGAGAATGCATTTCAGAAACAGATGACCAATTAAGGCACAAAGAAAGGAGATGAAATGTTGTACATGACAGAAGGAAGGCCAGTTTGGTTGGATCATAGACTGTCAAAATGAAGCAATAATATTCACTGAGGATGAAAAGATAATGAAATCAAATTGTGAAGGGCTTTAAAAGCTAAACAGAAGAGTTTACACTTTATCCTGTGTAGAATTTAAACACAACTGCCAAATTAATTTGAATGAACCCATTATCTCCTTTCCTAGCTGTACCTGCCAGACCTCTCATGTAAATCTGAATGTAGTACAGTCACAGTACATGATTAGAACTCTAGGATAGGAAAAGGCAGTCACACATGCTTTGATCCTGGACTTTTTGAAATCTCCATCTACTTTGATTGTAAACGTGTCTCCGAGGTAACACTAGCCCATATTCTTTTAGAAATGTGGACCTATCAGGTTTATCTTATCACAAAACTCTTCTTCAAAAGCACATGGTTTGATCTTGGTACCTGGCTGCATTATTACCTCGGGTGCTAGAATAAACTTTAAATTTTCTCTTCCTGGGTTTGCTTCCTTATTGAGGACAAGGATCAAACAAAGATCTTCTCTGAACATTTTTTGGAAAGCCAGCCAGGGGACGGACGACTCACTGGGGAATCTTACTCCAACTGGTAGCCCCTATCAAGCAAGCCTATACCTCCCTGAGAGTCAGTCAAACACGAAGTTACTGAACAATTAAACACCCCAAGCTCAGGAGGTAAAGGAGAAATAGGCCCCAAAACCCAAATTTTGATTTTTTTTTCCTCATTTGTGCACGAAGAAGAGAAGGTGAAAGGAAGAGGCAAGTAAAGAAATGGACTTGCAGACACAGAAATGTCCCTCATTGCAAGGGAATGCTGGTGTTCAAAAAGGAGCGGGAGGGGCAAGCCTCCAAAATCCTGCCTGTTATGTCTACAACTGAGCAGTGAGGCTCAGCACAGACTGGGAGAATCTTGAGAAAAATTCAGCCAGATAAAACTCGGGACTTTGGATAACAAAAAATAAGATCTTTAGATCAATAGCTTAGGCAAAAATGGGAGTTAGTGCTGTTGAGAGGGACTTTGAAACAGAAACTGCCCTCATTATCATACAACAAAGATCAGAATATCCTGTTATTATTATGTCTAGTTCAAAAAAGTCCAAATTAGTTCACCACCTGAACTAATTACCAAAGCCAACCTGATTAGATTTTGTCACAGTTTATGAAATTATACTGTCTTACCACTAATAGGCTTTAGCAGCATTACCTAGATGATCTGTACAAGTGACCTAGGACCTGAAGATAGCTAAAGAAATTCCTCTACAGGCCTGTCCTGATCCATATGCAGCTGCTTGAGAGATGCACAGCAAATGCTTGCCAAACCCCTGAAAATCATGGATGCTGCCAAAGGACTTGACACTCCTAAAACTACTGCTATATTGGGTTTCTTTATTCACCTACTGTAACTTTGCTTGTTATACCAGTCATGTGTATATTATAGACCTGTTACATATTGCTTTTCACTTTTGCTTGGACTGATGCTACTGTAGTAACTGAGGCCTCTGTACTGCACATTTGCTGGTCATGGTCTGCCCAGAGTGTTTATGCAGAGGCCCTTTCTGTGGTCTCTAGCCGCCTTTCTTGTCAAGAATCTAACTCTTCGTGGAAGGAAATTTTGATAAAAAGGGGGTAAAATGGGTACTCTACCATCTGAACACACACAGAGTGACTATATTGAACTGCCAAAGTCTACAAGGCTACAGATATATTTGGGGGTATAGAACTTTCCACTGGCTAAAGTATCTGTGGGGTTTTCTTCTGTGTCCTAGGGACTATGTGCTGTTTGTGCTTATAGTGCCTCCCTTGGTTAGAACAACTGATACCCAAGCCAACTCCCAAATTGCAAGCAGCAGAGATTAGGATGATGCAGGTGAGGATAGAGGAATGATGCAAATTCAATTGTGGTGCTGCACTATAAGTATGGTTAACACCAAATGGAGGATCATTGTATAGCATTTAGCCACTACTGCCAAGTTAATTCAAATGAATCCATGACCTCCCATCTCCCTTTCTTAGTTGTACCTGCCAGCCCTCTCATAGAGTGGCCACAGTACCCGCAAACTCAAGCATCTGATCCCCTTTTAAGAAATTTGCATCTACCTGTATTGTAAATTCACCTCTGAGATAGCACTACTCCATCACCTTTTAGAAATGTGGACCTATCAGTATTGTCTTCTATGAAACTCCTCTTTAAAAACAACACATGGTTTGAACTAAGTGCCTGGCTGAATTCAATGTGCTTTTGCCTTGGGTATTTTGATTGCATTGCAAAACTTCATTGGTGTATGCCTGTGAAACCTGGAAAGTATGCCAGCTCCATGCCAGGAAACTGAATCACTTCCATTTGAATCATCTTAGGAAGATTCTGAAGATAACCCAGCAGAATAAGGTACCAAACACTGAGGTCTTTTCTTGAGCTAAACTGCCAAGCATTCAAACTCTACTGCAAAGAGCCCAACTACGATAGGCTGGCCATGTTGTTCAAATGCCAAACATACACCTAAAATACTATTTCATGGAGAACTCACAAGGCAGGTGCTCACATGTGGTCAGAAAAGGCCATACAAGGACACTCTCAAGGTCTCTCTTAAGAACTGTGGAAATGATTGTGTGACATGGGAGACACTGGCACAGGACTGTCCAGTACGGTATGCCCTCATCAGAGAAGGTGGTGTGCTCTATGAGCAAAGTAGCTCAAAAGAAACGTTAAGATGTACAAATTTGGAGAATCTACCCCAATGTTCACATGGATTGTTTGTGCCTGACCTGTGGTAGAGCATTCCAAACTTGTACTGGTCTCATCAGCCACAGTGGGACACACTGTAACTTGACTCTAACATACTGATGTCATTTTGGGCCTCTTCAAGAACAAAGGACAACAACCAACCAAAGCTTGGATGCTACAATAAACTCCTTTAAATTTTCTCTTCCTGGATTTGCTTCATTATTCAGGGCAAGGACAGAACAAAGATTTTCTTTTAACAATCCTAGAAGTAAAAGGAAGACAATGGAGTTGACTGAGTAGGAAAATGGCAGCCATTCAATACTTAAAGAAAATCACTTTGATAGCCATATATAGGATAGGACAGAGTAGCGAGAAACTTGAGACAGGCAAACCAATTAGGAAGTTGTTAAAATAATATAAGCAAAAGGTAATGAGGAACTAAACTCAAGTGGTAACTATGATTATAGAAAAGGAAGTTGAATACGAAAGATGTTCCAGAGGTAGAAAAGGCAAGATCTGGCAAGTGACCAGTAGGATGAGGGAAAGTGAATATTCAAGGTTACCAAGATTACAAACCTGGAAGACTGAAAGAATGTTGCTGCCTTAGACAGAAATAGAGAAGTTTGGAAGAGGAATAGGAGGCTGGACATTAAGTTCAGTTTGGGATATGCTGAGTTTGAGATGTTGCCAGGATACCCACTTGGAACATCCAATAAGCAACTAGTGACATACGATGACAGCTAAAAGAATGGCTACAGCTGGATATCTCTGAGTCATCTGTGTAGAGATAATAATTAAATCCATAGGAGCTGATAAGATTATCAAAAACAAGGGTATAGAAAGAAGAGAGGCTAGGATAGATCCTTGGGGGAATCCCACAGTAAAGGGACATGATGCAGATGATGAGCCACCAAAGGAAACCAAGAAGGAACTATCAGACTGGCAGAAGAGCAAGAAGACAGAAGCATTAGACACAATCAGAATCCATCTGGAAACCACTTTCCACTCTTCTTTCACAATACTCCCTTTCATGCACTCCAAATTCCTGTAAAACTAGGCTATTTCAATTCTCCAAACTCAATATACTCTCTTCTCCATAAATTCACACAAATTATGCCTCAAACATAAAAAATGCATTCCCTTCTTGTCTCTGACTTTTAGGATACTTTTCTTCCTTCGAGGTTTCCTTCCTCTCAGGTCCAACTCCTCCCTGTAGATTTCTATGCTCTCCTACCCTCAACAAGTACTAATAAAAAAAAATACAATAAAACCTGCTAGAAGGCAAAGGTCCTCAAATGGTATAGGACCTTTCTTTCAAATGTTCTAGTCTAGCACTTCCAGTGCAGTGCTACCCTAGAAGACCTCTTATATAGGAATTGGGTCAGGAAAGACTGGGTCAATTCTATCTAAAAAGCAAATATTCACTGTAGTGAAAGAATGTTACAGAACTCCAGGATAATTCCAAAAGGAAGTCTTCTGTTTCTAGGGTATTGTCCCAACAAATATTCTAACAGAGATGGTGTAAAAAAAAAAAGGCAAGAAAAAAATCAATAAAATATTAAAAACAGACAAAAACAAAAAAGTTCAGAAGGGCAATTTTGTTATTGTGTTAAATTAAATACATTTTTTAAAACTATATAACAGAAGTCTTAATTTCATATGCAAGCCTCTTTTCTGTTCCTTGTATACTGAAACATTCATGTCTGTCAAATGTTAAATTTGTAATAAAAAAGAAAATGTTAAGAAAACATCATAACTAACGCAGAAATGTATTTTGCATGCCTATAACTATTTTTAATGGGTTTTATTTTTCTTGCCTTCTCAATGGGTGGGGGAAAAGCAGGGGAAAAAATTGAAAAAAAAAGAATAAAAAGTCTCTGTACTTAGAAAAAAGAAAACATTCTAAACTGAGAAGCATCAAGAGCTTACATTCAAAATGCTACCTGTCAAATAATTATTTTTCTGTTGGTGGCAGTTGGATTCCTTAACCATGTTTAACTGAAGTTTTGACTCCCTTGAAAAAACTCTATATGAAAATAAAAGCAAAAAGAGACAAGCAGAAGCTTCCCAACTAGAATCTAGTTATAAATCTTTAACTGTAAGATTATTTCCCCATTCTTCAGTCTTAGGGATGCCAATACAATTTTTATCCAAAGTCCTTTTTCACAAAGTTCTTGAAATTCTTCTGCTAAGAGCAGAGAAGAAGTCTCAATTCGGCACTGATAAGAGCTCAACTCACACAAAGATTTAAGGTTAAAAATCACATTCTTCACAACAACTCTATCAGATATGTAGTATAAGTATTATTATCCTCATTTTTACAAATGAGAAAATTGAGACTAAGGGGCTGTAGGGACAAGTAACAACACAGGAGGCACTGGAGTTTTGGGACTCCAACCTCTAACAGGTTCATTCTTGAACAGAAAGACAGGATGACACCTTCGGAGGGGTTAAATAAACTTACTTTATTATAGTCTAGTCTTCTCAAAAGAGTTGCTGATAATGGGAGCACCAACTCCTACAGCATTCCCTAAGCCCCTTTCTCAAAGGGGAGGGAGAGAATGGTAGGAGAAACAACTCCTACCAGTCCCCTAAAGCCTCAATGGGGGCCAGTGAGGCAAGCATACAGATCCCCCCCTAGCCCTGATGGGGGCCGATCACAGCAGATACATGCATTCCTCTATGCATTTTCCAAATCCCAAAATGGGTTCTCCCCTTACTGACCAGTGCCCACTTGATTTATAGGGCAACAGAGAAAGAAGGTATACTGCCAACAATAGCCTCACAAGTTTACTTTAGCAAAATCATAATGACCTAGCACAGCGCAGGCATACATTATGTCATCCCTGCATCTCACTGTGCAAGTGTGGTGGAGATGTTTACAATTCATTACCATGAGAAATACTGTCTGACACCTGGAAACTAGAGATTCTTATGGCCATGGGTCCTGGGAACTAAACTCTAAAAAAGAATAACAAAAATTCACCTTACACACACTAAAATTCTTACTTACTTCCATTACTTATACGGCACTGACAAAGGTCACACAGATACTAATCATCAGAGATGGGACTCAGATCCTAGTCTCTCACCCGATTCTTAGTAGAGAGTCAGGCTCTTTCTACTACAACACAGGCAAGTATATAACTATTTTAATATTGACAGTCTACCACCACCAGCCCCCCATTCTGGATAGTTCCAGGTGGAAGGGATATCTGCAGCTGACAATGATGACGATTCCAAAGTCATTAGTGACCTTTGCAAGAACCATTTCAGTAGTTGCAGAGGCTTAAATCAGTTTTGCAAGCGATTAGGAACAATGAGGATATTGAGGTAAAAAGTACTTTCTTCTCTAGAGAAAGCTGGTGATAAATGAAAGATATTTAAGTCACAGATGAAACTTCTCAAGAAATATCTCTAAAACATTAAACTAACATTTAAAGGGCAACATGGTATATAGGAAAAGTACTAGAATTAGGAGTCAGGACAACTTTAAGTTCAAATTTCAATTTTGCCAATTACTAGCAATGTGACCTTCTACTGAACCTCCCTTAAAGGTAGGTAACAAATCAAACTAAACCGTCTATAGAATCATTTGCTGAACAATAAAATCCTATGCAAAGGTAGTGGTATTATTACGAGGGCCAAATAAAATGACCTTATATAATGCATTTTTTCTACTTTCTATTCCTTATTCATTATAAATAATTTACTGTAAACAGCATACAGTTTTGTTAATATGGATCATATTAATTATCTGTTGTGGGCTTTTTACCTAAAATCTAATTGACATGAAGGGAACTGTAGAAATGGAAAGAAAAGCCTGACTGAAAAAAGCAGTAGACTAATGAACTAGAAGAAAGGTAAAATACTAAAAGGAACTATATTTAAAATCAGTGGAGTCATGAAACTAATGAATCGTAGTTCCATCCAATGTGAAACCTAGAAAAAGGAAAAAACAGTAAAATTCATATCTGCTCAATATCATTAAAGAAGCACTTGGTCTAGGGAATTCAAATCAAACTTTGTCATAATGGTGATCCCCTAAAATAGGAAAGGCTAAAACAACAGACCTTATTATATCCCACATGAAATGTCCCTTAATGTCATCCAAATCCCTTGTTACCAAATTACTTTGTGGAATGCATTCCTTAGTAGATCTGCTGGCACACCAGAAAGGAGACATTTCAAAAAGAGAGAAACAAACAGTGATGGTACACTAACCAAACATTTCCCAGTGTAAACTGAAAATTGTGATTATATTTTACAAGTCAGTTTCCTACAAGTTTAGTTATCACAAAGTTTTTATCACAGGATGATCTGAGAGAAATAAAGTTTCTCTACCTGCAAGGCTAAAGAACTATTTCTGGGAACAGAAGTAAGTCATCCCAAAGGTACTACAACAACTATGGGCAGATAACATATGGGCTAGAAATTGAACAAAAAAGCCAAATAACATAACAAAGAAAAAAATGAAAAACTATTATGTTCTAGAGGCAATGAAGGATTTTTCACTCCATAATCATTTCTAAAGATAAGAGTTGCTAGCCTATTAAATACCAGATTTTTCTGGCCTGCCAAATAAATTTTAGATTTTCAAAAATTTCCCAAGGACAGCTTATAAGCTATACAACTGAAGTAATAAAAATCAATTAGACCACAAATTTATCAAAGTTACACTTTATATTTTTATTCAGAATAGTAAAATGTCTAATAATTTTAAATTTTAGCTTTAATTAAAAATTTTAAATATGTCAAAGCCTTGCCCTTAGAAATAAATATTTTAAGGAAATCTAAATGTATTGCCAAAGAACTCTTTGTAAAATTCTATAATGGCAATCACATAAAAACTTATCCATTAACAAACTAAAATTTTGAAATGTGTATAATTTAACATATGCCGAAGAACTAGATTCATTATTCTTATTTATATATTTGAGTATGGCAAAATTTAAGAGAGCAAAATAACGCATTTTAATAACCTCAAAGGTAAACACTGTCCATCAATCAAAAAGCATTTAACCATATATTAAATCCTAGTCATTATGCTGTCAAAAATTTTATTTTTCAAACACTATGTAATTGTAGATGGAAAATAATAAAAAGTATTGAACAGATTGGAGGAAAAGGGAAGAATGAAGTGAAAATTAAGCAATTTATAATACATATACTAGCCTTCACTTAAGCACTTTTCTTGACTTAACAATTTCCATGAGATGAGCAATATTTTTTTTCAAAATGTTGTGCTTTATAATCTAAAATCAGGCAATCTAAGGCAGAGCAATTGTTGAAAGGGTATTCATGAAATATTAGTATAAAGGAAACCAGTTAGCTGGGGGGAAGAGGGGGGTGAATCTTTGCGGCATATTTCTCAGATAAAGGTCTGCTATCCAAGAAACACTGTAAATTGATACAAATATAAAAGAAAAAGAGCCATTTCCCAATGGATAAAGTAGTCAAAGGAGTTGAATTGGTACTTTTTAAATTAAGAAATGCAAGCTATCATTAACTATATGAAAAAATGCTCCAAATCACTAATAATAAATGAAAATAAATGTTGGAGGGGACGCAGGAAAATGGCATTACACTACTGGTGGAGATATGAATTGGTTCAGCCACTGGTTCTGGAAAGCAATTTGGGATTATGTCCAAAAAGTTACTAAACTGTATATACCTTTTTACACTGCAATATAACATAGTAAGCTTCTGCCTTGCCCTCAAAGAAAGAGGAAAAAGACCCATGGCCGTTTCTTTTGTGGTGCTAAAGAATCAGAAACTAAGGGGGCTAGTCATTAATTGAGAAATGGCTGAACAAAATACAATATATGAATGTAAGGGAACATACTGCGCTCTAGGAAATTATGTAAGGAGTGATTACAAAGAAACCTGGGAAAACTTATTCAGACTGATGAAGAATGAAGTGAGCAGAACCAGAAGAACAATTTCTACAATAATAACAGTGTCAAGACAAACAATTTTAACAAATCAACACAATAAACAACCAAGATTCTAGAGGACCTACAATGAAACATGCTACCCACCTCCTGACAGGAAGGTTATGGATTTAGGATGCAGATTTAGATATTTTTTTGGACACCACCAATGTAGAAATTTGTTTTGATTAACTATGCACATTTGTTACATATATGTATTTGACATATTTTATTTTTGTGTATTAGATATATTTTATTTTTCTTTTTTTCAATGAGGGAGATGAGATAAAGAAAAAGATTTTTGACAACTACAAAATGCTCAATTAAAAAAAAACAAATCACCAATAAGAGAAAAACAAATTAAAACAACTGTGAAGTCCTACTTTTTCATAATCATTAGAATGGCAGATATGACAAAAAAAGGAAAATGGCAATGGTTGTAGGGGCTTGAAGATAGGCACACTAATTCAGTGTTGATGGATCTATAAAGTAGACCAAACTTTCTGGACAGCAACCTGTAACTATGCCCCAAAAGTCACTAAACTGTACAGACCCTTGGATACAGCAATACCACTACTACAGATATATTCCAAAGAGGTCAAAAAAGAGGGAAAAGATCCAAATACATAAAAATTCATAGCAGTACTTTTTGTTGTAGCAAAGGACTAGAAATAAAGTGAGTGTCCATCAATTAGGAAATGACTGAATAAATTATTGTGAACATAATGAAATATAACTATGTCATAAGAAATTACAAAAATGACAGATTCAGAAAAACCTGAGATTTGTATGAACTGATACAGAGTGAAATGGAAGGAAGGAAGGAAGGAAGGAAGGAAGGAAGGAAGGAAGGAAGGAAGGAAGGAAGGAAGGAAGGAAGGAAGGAAGGAAGGAAGGAAGGAAGGAAGGAATCAAAGATTTATTGAGCATTAGTTATTACGTGAGGCACTGTGCTAAGTGCTTTACAAATATTATCTAAAGACTTATGATGAAACATGCCTCTCACCTTAGTAGAGAAAAGATGGACTAGAGGCACAAAACAATAGACATTTTCAGATTCAGCAATATGTCAGCATTGCTTAATCATGATTATTTATTTCAAGGGAAAGTCTGTATTTGGTGTGAGGTAATGAATTAGAGGGTAGTCAGATACAAAAATAAAGAGAAGACAGGAGTGGAAACGTTGAGGTTTAGGGGTTTAGAGGTGCTAGGACCCCAAAATTACAACAAGAAGGTCCTTCCTAAAAGAATTCAACCCAACCCTTCTTTCAGCCAAAGACAAGGTTTATTAGAACATCCATCATATTGGGCAGACTTTTAAGGAGTCTGAACATTAGTGAGCTATTGGCTAGATTATAAGAATCTGAGCACCTTAATGGAGACAAGATGGACCTTATATACAAAAAGATTATGGGAGAGATCTAGGAGTGGCCAAGTAGTCTGTGGGGACTGTGAGGTAATAGAAAGCCAGGGACCTGGACCTCCTGGCCAAGGGAGAATGGAGCCTAGCTAGGATTAAGGGTGGGAAATGGGGAAATGTGGGGGGGGGGGGGGCGAGGCATGAGATTGGGCATAGCCACAATGAAAGGCCAGTTGATGGGATTATAGCCTCAGGCAAAAACCAGAGATGTGGCCATGTGGGAAAGCCACAGTTTTTCCTTTCTAGGGTCTACATCCCATCCTCATCAGAAACACTGGAAAAATACAAAGAAGAAAACAAAACTCAGAAAGGGGTACAGTGCAATTGTTACTATCTTGTGAATATAAACTTTAAAAAAACTAAACAAAAGTTCACAACGTCAGGTACAATCCTCTTTTCTGTTCTTCTTTGTACAAAAAAAATTGTTAATTAATGTAAAATTCATAATATGAAAGAAGAAGTAGAGACACCCAAATATAAAAATGACTTATACCTAATGACTAATGGAAAATGTACGGAAAAGAAAATGAATCATCCACTGAAGTCTTACTCTGTTATCTTGTTTGTGGCAGGAAGGTGACCCTGAATTCTGAAAGGCTATGCCAGTGGAATGCAAGCTCTAGCAGGTTCTATACCAAGCTAGAAAGGATTTCAGTATGAACATGAAACACAGGCTAGCTAAGAGAAACTCATCACTAAGTCAGATGAAAGATGGTCACTTTTTTAGCCAAAGCAAAAGTCTCAAAGACATTCTACTGAATTACGCTCCCACCATTTGACATGGAAGGAAAAAAAGGACCCTATTATGTCACAACTAGTGAGTTATATTATAGATGTTCATTTAAATATTTTGCCAAATGAAAAACAAAATTATTCACAGGGATCTAAAATAGGACTAGTCCCAACTGAGATTCAAATCACCTCTTCTGCCCTTTAATTATACTACTGTATATCTTTAAGCAGTGATAGTAATATTTATCCTTACAAGCCCCCAAATTAATAATTGATGTGCATCAGTGGAGTTGAAAAAAATTCCAAGAATTTATCAATATAACTCTACTTAAATTCACACCAAATCATATTTTTCTCTTATTTCATATTTTTGTTTATCACTTGTTTAATAATGCTGAGAATCTCAAGCTGTGAAGAAATGGCGATACAGTCCCAGAAAATGAAGGGACGTTACTGGATAGTAGTGTAAACTTAAAGATTCCATTTTGTTTAAAAATCTGTTCTGAGATCACTACTGGTAAGTACTTAGGTTTTCTTTTTGTATCAGGATATGTTATAATACCTTTATAACCCCTATGGATGGCTATTAATTTTACCCACAGATAATGTTAGTAGTCAGTACTGAGTAATGTCAGTAGTGAGTAAGGTTGGTTAAATCCTAGAAACTGAGCATAATACAAAACATATACTACTGATAAAAGTTAATACATGCTCTGGATAGTTAATAACCATGATATTCAGATACCAGTATTACAGAAAAAAATAATTTGGAGATTTACTTTATAACTCATCTTGATTATATCATAAGAAAAGTTTTATACTTCAGATACTACATTCCACCTCCATTACCAGAATGGTTAAGTATGCCAATCTTTAGTAAAAGGACTTATGAATCATTATTTATATAATAGATTTTGATTTAGGGAAAGGAATAAGCACTTATACAGGGCCTACTATGTGCCAGGCACTGGCCTAAGCACCTTACAAATATTATGGTCATCTGATCTTTACAACCCTGCAAGGTAGATACTATTATCCCCATTTTACAGTTGAGGAAACTGAGGCAAACAGAGTTTAAGTGACTTGCCCTGAAACAGTCAGTAAGTGGCTGAGGTCAAATCTGAACTCAGGCCTTCTGGACTCCAGTCCAAATAATTTACTTTTTTTTTTAAAGGTACACAGAATCCTGACAAAAACTGAGAAGAATGTACAATCAATGACTCTTTCTGGAATGCCAAAATATAGGGGCATTACTCAATTAAAATATTCAATGCATTTCAAAATAAATGTTTATACTTCACATTTACAAGTAATAAATTAGTGAATTTTTATAATCAAAAAATTGTATTCAATATATCTTCACATACCAGAACCAACCACTGCATAGTAAAATGGATTTTCCATTTTAAGCTTCTTTTAAGTTCATTAGAACACTTAATGGCAATATCTGCCAAATTCACTAATGGCAAAGCAGAGGGCAAATAATACATTTATATCTGTTTACCTATTAATAATTTCCTGTTTTCTACAGCCTTAACGATCATCACATTCCACAATTAATCCATAGAGTAAAAAAAAGTGCTTTCTTCAAGCATGTTTTGGATTAAAACAAACTCAACAAACATTTATTAAATACCTATTGTATGTAAAGCATCGATGCTAGGCAATTGGGAGATAGGGGTTGGCAAAGACATACAAGATAAACTTACAGGCTTCAGTCAGCTTACAGGATAGCAGGGGAATGTGACAGACACATAAATGCACTAAAGGTACAAGCAAAGTACAATGTGAGATCTTGCAGGAGGAGGAGGGAGGTCATTAATGACGGAGTATCTGGGTTTCAGTTGGGCTTTAAAATAATGGGTACAAATTCAGTAGCTAAATGGGGGAGGGGATCAAGGTTATTATAGACATAGGAAAATCATTAGCCAAGAAAGAAAAGCAGTAAAGTGGAGAGTAGGGAGTAAAGTAAAATGAAGGGTAGGGAAAAGAGGAAACGGGGAACAAGGTTAGCATGTTGTCCAGTTGGCTGGAACATTACAGTAAGTTGAAAAGTTTTGAGACATAGCTGAAAATATATCAGGTCATGGAGGGTTTTTAATGTCAAGTTAAAAGGTTTAAACTTTACTAAGTAGGTAAGCAGAGCTGTTAAAAGGATTTTAGCCGAAGATTGACACGAACAGATCTATGCATAAAGATTAGTTCCGCAGCAATGCAATAAATATACTGGAAGGGTCAGAGAGTGGAGAAAGTCAAACAGAAGCTACTGAACAGACCAAGAAGGGTGATAACTAACATCCATGTTAGATTAACAGAGGTGAGAAGAAAGAAGAGGGGTCCAATGAAAATACAATAAAAAGACATTAATAACTGAGTTAATGAGAGAGAGGGAGAACAAGAGAGGACTCAAAAAATAACTTATTTTGTTAATATTACCAAACCAGAAAGTATGAGCAGACCATCCTCTCCATAATTACTCATTTGGAAGTAAAATGGAATATTCTGATATAGGTTAGGATAAACCTATCCAAAATTACACTTTAGGCCTCCAAACATGGACTAGAATTAATAATTCTCCTTTCAACAAGAAACAAGAAAATTTTTCTCTTCTCTGCTACTGTTAGGAACGCAAAGTTAAAAGCAATCTTTCCTTTATGCAAGAAGGAACTGAATGATAAGACTGAAAAATTCCATAGCAGTTAAAACAACCGACCAACCAGAAATCCCCAATACATCTTTACTCATCAGTGCCCTCAAAAAATTTTAAGAAATTTTTAAGATTGCAAAGGTTTAAACATACACTATCCAACCAGAATGATCAAGTTTTACATACCACACCTTGTCGGAATTCAGAAGTTCATGATTTTCAGTTCTGACAAAGTTTTCAGGACAAACACCAATGACGCAATAGCTATATTGTGTATGAAGGCAATGGGCTAGATGTGTGTGGTCAAGAGGGGTTAACAGTGAATTGCTCTAGGTAGCTGCTGAGAATTCAGGATCATAGCATGGTCATCAGTGCAACTCAGAGACGAAAAGCTCTGCTGTTCAACCTCAGTCTATTCTGGCATATTACCTAATAATTGCCTACCACACGTAACCCATTAAATTACATGAAAATTCTAGTCCACCTGGACAAACATGTAGGTCACTATGTATGCAAATTGTAATTTTTTTTGGTCCTATCCAGCCCGTACTTCTACAAGTGCCGGGAACATCCTCTTCGGAAACTTCATTAATGAAACTCACTTGTGATTTAAGGGTTGATTGGGACACTGAGGGAAACAGTGGTCAAGTGAAAAGAGAATTTTATTTGGAGTGGAAGGACCCAGGTTCAAATCCCAGCTCTGCCACTTACTCCATTGTGACCCTAGGCAAATTGCTAAACTACTCTGTGCTTCAGTTTCTTCATCTGTAAAATGAGAGTGTTAGACTAATGATCTCAAAGGTCCCTTCCAACTCTAAATCTAGGATCCTACTACTTGCCCAATGTCACACAACCATTGTGTATCAGTGTTAGGATAAGACCTAGGGTTCTTCTGCCTCTAAGGCGTATCCCCTCCAGCCACTACAGCACAATAACTCTCTGCTCAAAAGTATGCATTTAATAAATGTTAATTGATTTGAATAACTATTCTGAATTGAACTGGTGAATTTCAAAATGAACACAGCATCTGAAATAAGATCCATTATTAAACCTTCCATGTCCACTGTCTCTGATATTTGCCCACTCAAACTTCTAAGCTAGGGTGATCAATGGCACAAGTATCTAAAGGTTACAAGAAGCAGTGTGTTACAAATAGAGACCTAACCTGCAACCAAAAATGACTGAGTCTAAGTCTTGTCTCTGAAACATTCTTCTACAATCCTGACAAGACATTTAACCTCTCAGCCCTTTAGGTAACTCTCTTTAGACTATCAATAGCAGAGAAGGTTCCAACCTGCTTTGGTAGAAGGGACTTTCCTCACCCTGGAGTTCCAATGAAATCACAGGTCCAGTCCCTATACCTATTTAAAGATACGGAAATGAAGGTACTCTAGAGTAAGATGAAAAGAAAGCTACCCCACTTTTCAAAATAAATGTTCTAAATCTACCTTCAAATAAAAACAACATACAATCTTACTCTTACACTGTGGCATTATGATGACAGCTTAGTTTTTTCGTACCTTTAATCCAAAATGTAAGACTCTAAAAAAATCACAAAACTCATAAAAAGTCAAATCCTAGGTGGGATTTTGCAGACCTCTCACGGCCAAGCAAGATCAACCATACAATTTACTGAAATCATTAAGTAGCATCTTTAAGTGATATTTCTTCTACTCCTGTATGTTCTTGGTATACTTTTTTTTTGCACGTATAAATAGATTGATTGGTCAGGGCAGCTAGGTGGCTCAGTGGATAGAGCACCTGCCCTGAAGTCAGGAGAACCTGAGTTCAAATAAGGCCTCAGACCAAACACTTGACACTAGCTGTGTGACCCTGGGCAAGTCACTTAACCCCAAATGCCTAAAATAAATAAAAATAAAAAGATTGGTGTAAAACAAGATCAGTAAAAAGCAAAAAATAAGAAAAACTCAGCAAAAAAACAAAATTAAGAGAATCCATCAAAAAGATTCCACACCAAAAAAGGACAGCAAACCAGAAACCCAAAAAGAAGTATTAATAATACATAAAATATTTATTAAAAGTTTAAATAGTTCCATATTCTATTTAAATATGAACATGAGATTTCAAATGTCTTTTTTTATATGATTTTATAAGTACTCAAAAGAGAAAAATGGGGACTGAGGACCAAAATCCTTAAACTGTACCAATAACTATAGGGACAGAAAATTTTTTAATTTTTAAATTTTAAAGCCCATTCGGTCAAGTCATCAACTACTGTTCAACCAAAAGCCCCATCTTTCATTGTCATGCAAACAGCTTAGCAACTCTTTGCTGGTCAGTATCTGATACCCACCTCCAGAGTATCAGTACAATTTTTAAAAAACCATCCAGCTGCATATTTGTAAGCATCCAAATAACTGTTCGTGAGGAAGGTAAATGAGAGAGATAGTGGTAGACTGGCTGGACTTGGAACAAAGAGTGCCTACTTGAGTTCACATCTTGCCTCAGGTACTATAGGTAGTGTGACCCTGGGGGTTACACTGAATCTCTTACTGTCCCAAGAAAAAAATTTTAACGATAGTAAATTACAAACGCGTTGCCGAACTACATTGGCAAAGGAAGTCTCCTTACCAGGAGTTCCCTACAACTTTAAAACCACAGGTCCGGACTCTATTCTATCCCTACCTCCCAACTCCTCTCCACCCCTCGAAAAAAAGTCAGCACAGAAAAAAATCGTCCCCTTCGGAGAAGAATATATTTAATTAATTAAACGCCTTTTTCTGGAGAATACCGTTGTAATTGCTCGGGGGCCCAGTTCTAGAGCTCTGCGGGTCACAACCCAACACCCCGCTTGACAGCTCCGGTCTCTTTCCCGAGGCTCCTCCCTCCTCTCCACCCACCTCCCGCACCAAACACACAGCAGCACGCCAGGCACCAGCTCCGCGGCCACCCGCGGCACTTCGGAAGTCCTTTCCCCAACTGGTCCCTCCCTCGACGGTGACAGCATCTCCCCCGCCCCGACGACCCCACTTCTCCTCTTCTCCCCGCTCCCCTCCAAAAGCCCGCTGGGGCCGAACGACGAACCCGGCAGCTCCACGGCCCTTCGCCGGGACAAGCGCACAACGACAGCCCCGCGGCCCCTGCGGGGCCTGAAGGCGACCCTGGCGCCACAGCCCCCGCCCCCACCGGTGACAGCTCCGGTACCTCCATCCCCATGTGGCTCTGCTCCCTCCCCCTGCCCCTCCCCCACTCTCCAGTCCGCTGACAGCTCCCGGAGAGCCCCGGAGAACCCCGGGGAGCAGCTCCCTCCATGCCTCCCTCGGACCCTCGGTCCCCGGCTCACCCGCTCTCCCGCATCACGTTGCTGTCCCCGCAGTCGCAAGCGCCCCCGGCCTGGCTGCGGAACATGTTGAAGTCGTGTCCGGTGTGGTCGCCCTGGTGGAAGCACTCGGCGCACAGGGACATGCAAGGGGAGATGCCGCACGTCCGGCACCGGTAGGCCACGAAGTTGGCTGTCCAGACCAGGCCGCAGAGCGCCGCGGGGTCGTAGGCCCGCACCGCGGCGCAGAACTCCTCGTAGCCGCCGCCGCCGGCCAAAAGGCACTTACACCACTCGAGGGCCTCCTCCTCCGCCGCCCCCGGGCCGCCGCCACCGCCCCCCGCCGCCTCCTCCGGCCGCCGCCGCCTCCTCCCCCCCACCCTCCGCCCGGGCAAGCGGCCGCTCGGCGCTCAGCACCCGCTCCAGCAAAGCCTGCAACTCCTCAGCGCCTGCCCGGTTGTCCGGCCGGCTCAGCGCCGCCTTCAGGTGTGCCGCCGTGGCCGCCTTGTCCCGGCCCAGCTCCGGCTGAGGCGGCTCAGACTGAGGCGACGGCTGCCCCCCGACAGCCGCCGCCGCCGCCATGATGAGAGCTCAGAATTGGGAGAGTCCAGAGCCGGCGGCTCCGGCAGCCGCTGCTCCTCCCGGGATGGTGTTGGGGAGGGGAGGAGGGGTGGGAATAGACTGCTGAGCTCGGCCCAGGCCCAACTCTCGCGATAGCGAGAGCTGACGCTCACCTAGCTCTTCATCTCTCGCCCCGCCCCCTGTTCGCCCCGCCCCCTACCCACGCCCCTTCTCGCCGTCATTCCCTCCCCCGTTCTCCTTCCGCCCCTCCGTCCAGTCTTCTGAGCTTCCGGAGATCTTCCTCAGTCTGGGGTCTCTTCCACACCTGCTCCGCTCTCCCTGGCTTTATTTTACTCTCTTCACCTCTTCCGGTCACTCCCGTACAATCCATTCCCCTAGTCTCCTCCCCTCCCCACCACCTCTCCCCTCTTCCCTGGTCCCGCCCTCCCTTGCTCCGCCTCTATCTGCTTCTACCCTCCTTGGCTCCACCTCCCCCTCCTCCCTCACCTTCTCCTTTAATGTCCACTTCTCCCGGCCTCTCATTCTTCTTTCCTCCCTTTCTTGTCCGTTCGTTTGACCATTTCTTCTCTCTCCCCTCCCGAGGCGAGCTCCCCGGAGGAACGGGTCTCACTATGAAGTGCAGATTTGGAGTCAACTTAAAGAAACCTTCACGCGGACAAATGTTTTGACAGTTTTTGCCTGCAATTAAGTGACGTTTCAGAGGACCGGCTTGGCAACCTTTCCATCAATCGATTTCTGGCAGTGATGAACGAAGATCCTTTCATCTTCTTCCAGAAGAACTTATATATTTATGATTTCTTGCCACAAGTGGTAGAACTTTGTACTACATCCTTCCTGTACAGTATATTTTATATAATTGCGCTCCTCTTTCCTTGGTAGATTTAGCATTACCATCCCTTCTTGGCAATTATTACTTTTCCCTCTGACTTTTGTCATTGTCTTCTAAGTGGTGTTCAATTCTAATACATTTTACATACCGCTGCCAAAATTCACTAGATTTATGCAGTAATTTTACAGAATAGAGTTGTAGTAACAGTAATTATCTATTAACATATGACTTTCCTTCAATGAATTCAAAAGGCTAGAAGGCAAAAAACAAGGAAGAAAAATTCAAGCACCCTAATGTACCCATCCTACCTGTGTGACTCCCTTGAAAAAATCCTTTAATAGTTCCCCATTGCTTACTGAATAAAGTCAATACTTAATGCTATTCAAGATCTAGTGCCCACCCAGGGTTAGCAGACGTGACCTGGGTGAAAATCAAGCAAAGAAGACAGAGAAGGAGCAGTCAGACTGGTAGGAGAAGAACCAGGGAAGAGCAGTGTCATGAAAACCTAGAGAAAAGAGAGTATCAATGAGAAGCATCAGTCAACAGTTTTAAAGCCTGTAGAATGGTCAAGAATGATGAGGATTAAGAAAAGGCCATTAACAAGAACTAAAAATTCACGGAAGAACATACCTTTTCAGACATGGCTAATTTGGACATGTTTTCCTCCACTATGCATGATTATGATGAAGGTTTTATTTTTAATTTTGTTTTATTTTTATCAACTAGGAGGGTCAGTGAAAAGGGACAGATTATAAATACATGTAAAAATTTATTTTAGAAAATGTTAAAAAAAAATGATCTACTGACAATCTACCTTATTAACTCTATCCTGTATATTGCTAGTATAGACTGGACTTCTCTTTGTCAACAAGCCTTGAGCTTTTTGCTTCTTTTACTTTTGCTCATACCCTTCCTTTTCCTTGACTTTCCCTGATGAAAGGCTACCATTCTTCAAGGTCAATTTTCAAAGATTAGCTCCTGCAGAAATCTCCAGCTTCCCACATCTCTAACATAACTTACCTTATAATGTAACTATTTTAGGATATGTCATATCTCCCCTCCCAAATTTTAAGTTCCTTATGTATAGTAGGCATCCAATTAGTATTCCTTCAGTGAATTCTGAGGTAAATATAAATTGGATTTCTATTTTTTTAAAGGCAACAGAAAAGCTCAGTTTAAAAGAATCCTATTATTCTTTAAAGTAGCACCTAATATATTTTGTAAATCTGGGTTTTCATATATTACATTCACTTAAAGTGTGACACACTTGAGTAAGAGAATGTGTGAGTGTACTGTCTAGAATAACATGACTGAGAATGAACTTTCATAAAAGAGAATTGCAGAACAATAGTTTCTTTTCCTAACAGACCTTTTAAGGAAAACCTTGCTGTATTCAATGGCTGGCTTATTCACTAGATTTATGCAGTAATTTTACAGAATAGAGTTGTAGTAACAGTAATTATCTATTAACATATGACTTTCCTTCAATGAATTCAAAAGGCTAGAAGGCAAAAAACAAGGAAGAAAAATTCAAGCACCTGAAGGAGCTAGCTAAGGAGGTGAGAGCAGCATGAGTATCTCTAAATCTTAGCTAATATTAGATGAAAACCAACAGGACATACCAATAATATGATGTCATTTCACATTTCCTTGCTTTCCATATTCATAAAACATTTGTCCAATTATTCTTAACAATGAAGTGAAATTCCAAAAGCTGACAAATATTTTTCTCTATGAACAACTACATTAACTTAGGAACAAGACATTAAAATTCAGGAATATTTTATAGCATTGTGTATGGGTTTTGTGTGTGTTTGTGCGTGTGTGTGTACATATCAGAATGTCTTAGGAGCCTTAATGTACACTGGAAGGCATAGTAAATAGTCTAATGAAGTGTGCTGTCATCACTTCAGGATTTCCTTCCTGTCCAACATAACAACGGAGAACACTGTTTTTCAGATTAAACCCAGCATATCTTGATATCTAGCAGGATTCTAATTGCAGTCTTGAGTATGGTGGCACTTGTATATTCTTGGATTTCTTCAGCCTTGTCATCCCACCACCTGTCACACAAGCCTTTAGCTTGATATGCATATCACAAAGCAAGCTTGTATATCTTCATTTTTTCAGTTGAACAGGTACTGCAGAAGATCTACATAAATGCCTATCCATAGGTTTTGCTTCCTACATGTTAATATTATCCCTGCCTAAATTTAGAAAAATATTTCTGATTTTTCAAATTCTTTAGAATTATTAACTCTAACTTAAGATGAATACAGACAGTAAACATATTTCTACCCAAGTAGACAATTAGTTTTGTGGGTTTTAACTGCCTTTGAAAGTTCACCAGCTATGCCCAAAGACCTATAAAACTGTGCATACCCCTTGATATTCTTTTAAGGTTCTGTTATAGACATCTAGAAATTATCATCTTTTCCTGAAAACCTTTCTCCCTTGTGAACCTCCTTATAATAGTTAATACCACTATATCCTTCTAGTCAACACCTCGAATCTTCACTCTCACCCCGAATATCTAATCTGTTGTCAAATCTTGCTTCTACTTTCACAGTTCTCATTTATGCCCCCTTTTCTCCACTCAGCCACTTCCCTAGTTCATGCCCTCATTGCCTGGACTGCCAAAATAACAGCCTTCTAACTGGTGTCAAGTCTCACTCACTTAAGTCTATCCTTTGATTAGCTGCCAAGGTGAATTTTGTAAAGTGTAGGTCTGACCTTGTCACTCTCCTCCTCACTGAGCTCCGGCCAAGATCAAATATAAAATCCCCTATTTGTCATTTTAAATTCTTCATAATCTGTCCTCTTATTATTTTTATATTTTTCTTAAAACTTACTCCCCTCCACAAACCTGGCAGTCTAGCTACGCTGACCCATTTGCAGGTCCCCAAAGCAAATCTTCCACTATCTATGCCTTTACACTGACTGTCCTCCATGCCTTGAACATTCTCCCGTCTCTGCCTCTTAGTTTCTCTGAATCCCTTCAAAAAAGCTCAAATGCCACCTCCTTTAAGGATCCCCTTCTTATTCAACTAACTGCTAAGCTGAGTGCCTTAATCTATTTTGTAAGTATCTTCTATGTACCTAGTTCTTTGTAAGTTGTTTCTTCCGCTAAAACATTGGCGGGGTGGTGGGGAAGAGGGGGGGGATGCTTTCTTTGTATTCCCAGTGCTCAGTATAATGCCTAGCACACAGTGAATGCTTAATCTTCTAACTAAAAATCCTTAACCTTTTACGCATAATGTTGCTGCCTTCCCAAAACTGGTAGTACTACTGAATTCCTGCTCACTTTTAAATGCTCACCTCAAATCCCACTTTCTCCAAGAAGCTTTCCCTATCCCCTCTTATTAACTAACTCCCCTCCCCCACCCCATACCTCAGATAGCACTTCGTTTTGTAATGTTCTAATGAACTTATCATGAATATTACTTATTTTAACTAACTGTGTTATCTTTTTCCCGGCTAGGCTACGAACTCGTAGATGGCAGGAATTGTGTTTTATCCAAACTTCGTATTTCTGCTAGCACCTACTACAGTGATTTACAGTGGTTCTCAAAAGTAGTCTGGCAACCCTTGGTGGTCACTGAGATCCTTTCAAAGGGTCTCTGAGGTCAAAACTATTTTCATAATCATATTAAGACATCTTAATTTCCAACACAATAAATAATTAACAAATATAACCCATAAAACCAAAAGCTTTTTAGGGTTTTCAATAATTTTAAAAAGTATAACGGGATCCTAAGACCAAAAAATTTGAAAACTGCTACAGTAGGAGCTTTAAAAATATTTATTGTCTTAGTTGTTATGTGAAAAGCTTTCAATATAAAATTTATAAAATATTTAAAATACATAGAATTCTAAGTGTTATAAGATTGTTAGCATTAGAAGTTATATGCCTGCACAAGTTCTAAACACAGGCCAAACCCACCCACATTATCCATGTCACATATATATAATTTACTTATAGTTCAACTGATGATCCCTAATGGTAGTATAATTTTGTACTTATAGTATAATGTGGTAGTATATAGTACAATATTCTATTTATCAAAGGATTCACTGTCACCTTTATTCTCTTATTTTCTCCCTTATTTCACAAATTTTACCCATAAAGTGGGATAGGAATTAGGAAGACTCTGTTCTGACATCTGTGACTCCCAGGATCACTGCCTTGGAGTTTCAGAGCCACTGTCCCCCTTCAAACTGTAGAAGCTACAGGATTCTTAAAGGCAGCTGGGGGGAAAAAACTGTTAACGGTAGTTTAACACATTCTTATCAAGAGATTTTTTTCCTCTAATTATTTTGTATCTCTCTACTGGTGCTCAAATATGCAAAAAAAACAAACAAACATGATTTTGTTACAGAAGGATGAAATTAGTCCATTAGAAACTTTCCAAATGTACCCTTTCCCCATTAACCAGGAAATGTGGGAATGAGACAATAGCAATCTCTCCAAGGAAAAAAATTATCCATCTAATGACTTTTAAGCTGAGTAAAATTACAGACTGCTAAGGTGCTAAAGTAAATATGCAAAAATTAAGTCATTAAATGGAAACAACATTTTAAAAAATGATGTATGACCATCTGCTTTGTTTCAGTACTCCAGACCACTAGGCCTTCCATCTGACTTTCGGCTGAAACCCCCAATTTGTGTAGTCTCTTGCATTTAAATATGAGCTCAATGAAAGCAGGGACTGATTATTTTTTTTTTTGATACTCACTCTCCCTATCAAGTTTGGTGGCCATTCAACAGGACCAATGCCATTACTGATTTGCATGGAAGCTTTGACCTGGCTCTGTTTTTCCAACCTGGACCAATCCACCCCTCATTAGCCAGCCTGATTGCCCTCAGAGGCTCACCATATTGGGGCTGGACATAGTTTGGGCATCTATAGTCGTACTGCAGCATAGAAGTATTATAAGCACTTCACTATTATCCCTTCAAATAGTCAAATAAGTATTTATTGTGCACCTATTATGTGCCAAGCATTGTGCTGATAAGCTATGGGATATACCAAAAATTCTAAGATACATACATGGTCACTGCCATTAGGAAGAGAAAAATCAACACACATCAATCATTTTATCAAACCAAGATTAAAGAAAAATCTTTAAACAATTTAAATAATAGCAGCTGACATAATAGGCTTAATTTTTAACAACAGTAAAATATTCACTGAGTAAAATGAAAAATGAAAAAGAAAAAGAAGAGTGAATGAGAGAAATTTAATTTTAATTACATCGTAAAATATTTTGCAAATGGGGAGTGATTTTTTTTCTTCTAGAGGTACTGTTCACTTTATAAATGTTCACTTTAATAAATTGGGGCAGAAATATATTTAGCATCCAAACACACTAAAATGTGATTTTTTGAGACTTCTAAACTATATTTAATGTGTTCCTCTCACTGGCTTAGTTATTGAGTTGGAACATTTTTAGTAATTTTCTCAACTCATGTTTTACAAATCTCTTTTCTGAGAATGCATGACAATGCATTAATACTTTGGCCTACATTCTCTTCACTATAGGATTGTCTTTGAACTTTGTGTGTGCTTACTAGCCCTCTATTGGTTTTCTGATGTCATTACAAGTTATTGTCTTCTATTGGTTTTCTGATGTCATTAGAAGTTAGTCTTTTTTTTAATTAAAAAAAAGGCCTTCCATTTTTATCTTTGTTTTATATCACTTAAATTTCTCCCTATATCCCTTCAAATCTCTCTCCCAGAGAGCCATTTCTCTTCACAAAGAATTTTTTTAAAGAAAAAAGTAGAATAAAAAGAAAGAAATCAGCAAAAACAAACAATACATCTAACAAATATGACAATATATGCAATGTTCCACACCTCTGGATATCTCATTTCCCTTTCCCTCTCACCCCAGAAAGGTATAAAGGGAAATGTTTTCCCATATCTCTTCTTTGGGACCAAGATAGTTCTTTGCAATTATGTAACTTTTTTTATTGTTTGGGCGTTATTTTTCTTTCCATTTGCATTGTTATAGTACTTGTGTATATTGTTTTCTTGGTTCTGCTGCCTTCATTTTGCATCAGTTCATGTAAGTCTTTTTATGCTACTCTGTATTCATCATATTTGTCATTCTAATAACACAGTGATATATCATTACATTCGTGTACCACAATTTGTTTAGCCATTCTCCAGCCAATAGACATTAATTTCATTTCTAGTTCTTCACCACCACAAAACATTTTGCTATAAATATTTTGATACCTTTCTTTTTATCACTGACTTCCTTGAGTCCCAGGGATTTTCAAATACCAGGGTTTTCATAACAATGAACTTTGTACTTGTTTTTATTTTCCACCTATTTGGCATCTTGCTGCTCCCTCTCAACCTCCTTTGCAGGATCATCATTGTTGTTCCACCTCTTCTTCTGTGGGTATATTCCATGGTTCTTTCCTCTGCTTTCTTCCTTTTCTGTCTATACTTTCAGTGATTTCATATGTTGTATATCCAAACCCAGTCTCTCTCCTTAATTTCAGTGTCACATGACCAAATTAACTATAAGAAGTGAATGAGAGTTAAGGAAATGAATGCAAACAGCTTTTTCCTAGTAGTTTGACTGTAAAAGGAAGTAGAACTATAAGATGGTAGACAGTAGCTTGACAGAATGGTGAAGATCTTTTTAAGGATGGTGGAAATCTGAGCATGTAACAGCAAGGAAACAGCCAGTAGATGAGAAGAGATTGAAAATTAGGGAGAAAGGATGATTGTCAGTCTGGGAAAGTCTGCTAGAGGAGAACTGAAAGCTTGAGATCAAGACAGTGAGTAAAAATGTTGGTGTCTGAACCTCTAAATTCTAAATTCATGGCATATATATTCAACGGACGATTAATCACATTCGGCCTCGTGATATAGCTTATACCACTGTTTTATATCTTATTTTTTTACCTGGTTATAATTCCCATTAGAATATAATTGCTGGAGGGAAGATACCATGTACAATGGGGATAGTCCTAATTACAAAGAAAGTGTATTTTAGGACCATATAATTATAGATCTAGACTTGGAAATGACATCAGAGGCTATCTAGTCCAATTTTATCCCCATTTTATCAGTGGGGAAACAGAGGACCAGAGAAGGTAAGTGATTTGACCAAGTTCACACAGGAAGTATCAGAGGTAAAATTTGTTCCCAGGTCCTCTGAATTCAGAATCAATACTCTCTCCACCATACTTTTAAGGAGCCTCTGCAAAGGGAAGGTCTTTTGACTTCTCTGGCAGATTATACCCTTAATCATCCTCCCCAGCCCTTTCCCTGACTCCAGCCTCTCTTTATGTACTGGTTCCTCCCTATTGCCTGCAAATTTTGTCACCTCAATCTTTAAACAACCTTTGCTAAACCCTATCATCCCCTCAAGCTTCTTTCCAAATATCTCTTTCCATTTCTCAGACAAACTCTTGGAAAAAGCTATCAACACAGGCCAGCTCTACTTCTTTTCCTATCACTTATTTCTCAATCCATTGCATTTGGCTGCCAATTTCATCACTCAGCTCAAACTGTTCTCTCCAAAATTACCAATTACCTCTTGCCACATCTCATGGTTTTTTTTCCCTTCACTCCTCTTTCTTTTCAGCCTATCTATTGCATTTTATCCTGCTGTGACCATCCTCTTCTCTCTGGGTTTCCATTACTCTTTTCTAATTCTCCTCCTACCTGTCAGTCTGATTCTTCTCAGTCTTCATTGCCGGAAAACTAGCAGTTTTCCAAGGCTCTGATCTAGGTCCTCTTTCCTTCTCCCTCTTCACTCACCTTTGGTAGACTTATGAGCTCCCATGGGTTTAATGAGCATCTGTATGAGGACAACTCCCATATTTGGATATTAAGACTCAGTTTCTTCAGGCTTCAGGCCTGTGAAAAGTGAAAAGTGAGCCTGAACTTAGTTCACTTCCCACCGAGATTACTGAACAACTTCCCCAATTGGTTTTCCTGCCTCAAGTCTGTATTTTACACATTGCTGCCAAAGTGTTTTTTCCTCAAGTGCACATCTAACCCCTGCTCAAATGAACTCCAATAGCTTCCTATTGCCTCTAGGATAACTGTTTAATCTTTCAAAGCTTTACACAACCAGACCCCAGCCCATCTTTCCATCCTCATTGGACTTTACTTTGCCTCTTACCGTCTGCAATCCAGGCTAGCTGGTCTTCTCTTTCTCACACTATAACATCCCATCTCCCTTTTTTGGGCCTTTACTCTGGCCTTCTCCCATGCTTGGAATTCACTCCCTCCTAATCTCCATCTCAAAAAGACTCACTCTTCCTTTATGAAACAACTCCAGCACCATCTTTTTCTGCATAAAATCTTTTCTGAGCCCCCAACTCCTAGATAGTGCCTTCCCTCCCCAACTACCTTGTATTTAAATACTTTGTATATGTTTGTGTTTATTCAGTTTATAGTTACTGCTTCAGATATTTATATATGTTCCTCTTGTCTCCCCCAATAGAATGTAAGCTCTTTGTAAGGATTATTTCACCCTTTGTAGTCGCAACTAGCAACTAGCATAATGATTAATATACTTTTTTCTTAATGAAAAAATTTTTTTCTAATCCACAAGCATTTTTATGGGGGAGGGTGGGGTTGGATCAGATGCTCTTCGTCTAAGATTCCTTCCAGCTGTAAATTCCAGGAGTGTAAATCAATGGGGCTTTTTTCTGAGAAGAGGCATGACAGTTTGCCGGCCTTGCATTGCAGCCTCCTCGATACCGGAACTCCGGTACACCGCTCCTAGTTTCCGTTGTGCGTGGGGACCGCTGAGCCGGAGGCACCGGATGCAGGATGGCCTGAACTGCAGAGTCTAGTTTCTGGAGTTGGAGCGGGGGGGGGGGGGGGGGGGGGGGGTGTGTGTGGCGGTTTTCGCTTCACTGAGCTTGCGGCCTAAGGAAGGTGAAGGTGCTGCCGCCCGAAGGAGCCTTCAGAGGCGCACGGGTGCCATCGCCGCGGGGTCTCGGGGCTTTGAGCTGGGAGCTGGGGTCCTCAGGCACAGAATTTCAAAACATTTTCTCCGGTGTAAATAGATACACCCCGTCCTTCTCTCCCCGCTCACCAAATTGTAACCCACGTAACGAGAAGAAAACATGAAACGGAAGGAACTGGAAAGTTTCTTGCAGCAAGTTGATGGCTTTGAGAAGCCCAAATTACTTCTGGAACAGTATCCGACCAGGCCCCACATTGCAGGTAAGGTTGTCCCGGCTGGCTCCTAGTGCAGGTCAGAAAATGCAGCACCTTTGGCATAGGGATGCATTAGTGGTAGGAGGACCGCTAGGAATCGCAAACCTAAAGCCACCCATTGAACTGATGAGGAAACTGAGGCCCAAAGAGGCGAAGTGAATTAGTCATTGATAGTAGGGATAATCTGGATTCAAACCTTGATTGACTGACTCGACTCACTCCCAATCTAGTTCCTTCCATTACACCATAGTGTTTGTCTCCTTTAATAATCATAATGATAGTTTACGCTTTAGGCTCTAAAGTTTACTTTCTGCCTAATTTTATTTTCTCAACAGCGCCTTAAGAGGTAGGTGGGGCAAGTATTGAGTGTACCCGAAGGAGCTGTAATTTTTGCGTAGGAAGCTGACTCCACCAATTGAGATGGCAGTTCTTTGATTTATTAATAAATCCTAAGAAACAACTGAGGCTTCTGGAGCTTAAGTGACTTACCCCAGTGTCACAGAGCTAAGTATCAGAAGTAGCATTTGCATTCTGGTCCTCTTTACTCCACCAAACCTAGCTCTTCACTCACTGCAAAATTACCTCTACAATACAAGATTATCATCCGCCTTTTATAGATATGGAAACTCTAGCTTAAAAAAAGATAAATACGTTGCCCAATACGTGGCAGAATTAAGCAAGTTTCACGAGACCTCTCATTGTTGTGCTCTCTCATCTCGCATTACTGGAACTCTGTCTTTTCATCTCCATTCCTAACTTCCCTGACATCCGGCAAAACTCAGCTAAAATTCTACCTCCTAACAAGAAGCCTTTTCCTCTCCCACTCCCTTAATACTAATAATGCCTTCTCTCTGTGTATAATCTCCCAATTATCCTGTAAATATCTTGTTTGCATATAGTTGTTTGCTTGTTACCTCTCAAATTAGACTATAAGCTCCTGGAGAGCAGGAAATGACTTTTTCTTTGTATACCCAGATTTTAGCATCGTGCCTTAGGCACTAAAATAAATGTTTGTTGACTTCTTGATTGACTAGATGTGAGGAACTACTTTTTTTTTTTAAGTTAAGAATTTAGGACAAAAGCTCAATCCTAAAAAGCACTTTTATTCCTCTAGGAAAATTATTCAGGGAGCTTTTTATAAGCTATCAGAAAATTTTTTTTCAATTAGCAAAATCTATCAAGGGTTTTTGTTTTCTTTGAACCTGTTTGAAAACATTATATACCAAACATTGCACCAAAAACAACTATTAAGACTTGAATAGGACTTTTATGAACATTTATTGAGCTTCCTTTGTAATGTAATATTGATGATTAACAGTGATTTGACAGTGATTGGAGCAGCCATAGAAACAATGCTGTTTTCTGAGTACCATCCCTGAGGTCAGTTGACTAATATGAGTCTGTCTCAATGTAGGTCTTGGCTAGCCTTGGTTCTGGCACTAAGAAAATTTGAGTATTTTAAGGTGCTCCTTTCAGGTTTACTTTAGAATGAGTATCCCTTTTTAGAGGACAATTTGGCATATATTATTTTGGGATGCATCATCTCTGTGGCCTTTTCACGTAGACACTTGTTCTGCAATTTAATTTTGATAGTTTTTGTGACATAGCAAGTTTCTACATTTTGTGGGCCCCTTTCATGGTGTACATCACTTAGAAGGATTCATGTAAGACAAATTAAAATGTTTCAAGAACAATGATTTTTGGTGACTAGGTTTCCATCACCAGCTTTGCCTGTATGTTGTCTCTAATTTGTTCTCCCCTCTCCCCTTTTTTTTTTAAAGCATGTATGCTATATACAATTCACAACACATATGATGATATTGAAAACAAAGTGGTTGGAGATCTAGGATGTGGCTGTGGAATGCTTAGTATTGGAACAGCAATGTTAGGAGCAGGGTAAGTAATTCAGTACACAATTTCTGGGACCAACTGAATAGTAATTATGGGCGTATGCCAGTCTGCATTAAAATATGTGGGAAACGAGATGTTGTAGTACATTTTATAAGAATAACCAAAAAATAAACCTGATTACTCAGCCTTCCTTTTACACCAACTTATAAGCTTTCTCTATTCTTTCTGGTTGAGTATACCCTTATCAAAATATGTCACTGAGCAAATATATTGACATTTTTTTAAAAGATGTAATAAACCCTTATTTTTGAAACATATTTAAATAGCCCTTTTTTGTTTTGCATTTACAGGTTGTGTGTTGGATTTGATATAGATGAAGATGCATTAGAAGTATTTAGTAGAAATGTTGCAGAGTTTGAGCTGACAAATATTGACGTGATTCAGTGCAATGTGTGTTCTTTATCTGATACAATGTCCAAGTCCTTTGACACTATAATCATGAATCCTCCCTTTGGGACCAAGCATAATAAAGGTTAGTTAAAAGAAACAGATGTTGTGGTGCAATATTTATAGGAAAAATAAGGTTTAAAAAAGAAATCAGTGAATGTTTAGGGAAAGTGATTAGTTACTATCATAAGACAAGTTAGTTCCAGTTTGTTTATATATTGGTAGGGAATTGAGTTCATTTTCTACTCTTAATTTTCACCAGTTTATATTATATACAAAATTCTATTAAGTGAATAAAACTGAACAGCTCAAGAATTTGATTTCAGCGACCTCGGTGGCCAACAGGCCAAATTCACCTAAAGCTAAGAAACATTTTTTAAATGAAGTTTTGTATTTAAAATTGTAAAAACCATTCATAGCTAAGGTCTGAGTTGAACCTTGGCAGTAGTTTCCTGTCTTGTAGTCTGATCTAAACTATACCTTGGAAGAATAATCCTCTCTACATCATACCTGACAAGTAGTCATCTGGTCTGAATATTTCTAATGGGCAGGGACCCATTATATCCTTAAGCAGACCATTCACTTGTTACTAATTATATATTTTTACATCTACATTATTAAAGGCTTTAAATATTTAAGATATTTTTTATAACTTACTTTGGGCTTATTTAACTTAAAGTAAGTTTTGAATCATGACAAAGCTTTTCATATAAGAAAATTCTTATTACCTCTATACATTATCACTCATATAACTAAGGTGAGTTGAATCCTATGTTGTTACCCAGGTTTTCACTAAAGAGATCAGCCTTTTATGAAATCAGTCTCTTATAATGGTTTAGTTATCCTGTTATTTTAACAGCAGATAGCTTTTTTTTAAAAAGTCTCTGACTGGGGACTAATACTCTCATCTGATAGTTCAGAAGTGGGCACACTAGTCTATTTCCCCTGTTCACAACTAATAGGAATTAGCATTGTTCATGGTTTTCTCTGGATGTTATTTACAGAGATTAAGTAAGGGATAAAGAAAAATGGAGAGGAGGTACTTATTAGACAAAGGAAGATAGTATACTACTAGTTTGTCATGGCAGGTTAGTGGCACAGTGGATAGAACACTGGGCCTGGAGTCAGGAAGACCTGACTTCAGATCTGGCTGTAGACTAGTTGTGTTACCCTGGGCAAGTCACTTAACCTCTGTTTGCCTCAGTTTCCTCATCTGTAAAATGAGGATAATAATATCACCTACTTCTCAGAGTTGTTGCGAAGATCAAATGACAATAACAGTGTAAAGCACTTAGCACAGTACCTGGCACAGAGTAAATGATATATAAATGTTAGCTATTGTCACTGCACCTTTATATTATTTATCCTTTAAATATACTATCAGTTTACCTAACCATAAAGACCTTTTCCTCTATGAGCCAAAAAAAGCATATTTTGTTTAGAAAATGTACTTCTAGTACTCCAGTGAATAATTTTAATCCACCATTTTAGCAGATTAAATATAAATATTTTTACTCCCTTAATAGGTATGGATATGTCATTTCTGAAGATTGCTTTACAAATGGCAAGAGTAGCAGTATACTCCTTACATAAAACTTCAACCAGAGAAGTAAGTCCAAACCATTAGCTTTTCCTTTGTTATAGTTTCCAATATAGATTCCCAGTGTTGGGAATCCTGAGTAACAAGAGATGTCTACTGTACTAGGTTTTTTGTACAGGTCACTCAGTTTCTGTAGTATTCCCCTTAGGCAATAGCTAGCACCTATGACTTAGGGACTTCCACCAGACCACTGAGGCTAATTTGTTTTCTCTAAGACTTGGATGGATAGGAACTACTGGAAGAAAAGGAAACACATAATGAAGCAACTTTAATCAGACCCCAATTAGGAGGTAAGAGCGTGGAGTAGTAGAAAGCACATTTCACCAGGAACCAGGTTCTAATCTTGGCTCTCTCACTGTTTATGTGAGTTTCAGCAGCTCCCTTAATTTCTCTGGTCCTTTGTTTCTTCATTTGCAAACATTGAGCTGATGTAGGATCATCGATTTAGAGCTGGAAAAGAACTTAAAGGTCATCCAGCCTGTCCCCCACATTTTACCAAAGAGGAATTGAGACCTGAAGAGGTAATTTGATTGATTGTGGTTATATAGTAGCAGAGCCAGAATTTGAATATAGGTCCTCTGACTCCAAATCCAGCACTTGTCTCACTTCTCTCTCTAGATAATGCTAGTCAGATCAACATGGAATACTTCTCAAGTGCTGGGTGCTAGAAGATCTTTTCCAGGTTTAAAACTGTGGTAGTCAGTCTGGAAGAGAGGGTGTCCAGGAAATATTTGTTGAGTAGATGATTATAAATTAAGAGTTCTTAAACACTGATTAGTTTATCCAAACATTATATGTAAGCCAATGAGTTCCAAGGCCATGTATTTTTTTTTTCAGCAGTATATCCCTTAGTAGAAGTCCTTTGGTTTTTCTGATACTCTCCCTGTTCTTTTCTTGTCTTCTTTGATATTCCTGGGTTCTTACAATGGCATCTGGTATACCCAATTCCATGGTTAACTCCTAACCTTTGTTATTAGGAAGCAGAAGCTCTTTAGGTGTAATTACTATCAGTGGATTTAAACGATGGCCTTGGTTGCTATTTGGGCTTTAAAGACTAGGAAGAGAAAAAAAGAACAAAAATAGTAAAAGGGAAAATAGAATCTGAAAAGGAAAAAAAAATTCATGTAAAGGAACTAATGGCTCTTATGTTACTTAGTGTCATTGATTACCTACTTTTGTCCTAATATAACCTTTTCACTGAATTTTCTCAGCACAGTTGACAACTTATGCTTTTTTCTTCTATATCATATCCTTACTATCTTCTTAATGATATATTCCAGTTATTATAATAACCAGCCACTTAACTCATTCTTCACCATTCTTATGGATATAAGTATTAAATGGTTAAAAGTTTTGATTCCCACAAACTTCTCAGGCTTCCTAAAATTAAACCATACTCTCATACTAAATGTTTTCTAGCTAATGTAAAATACATGGAACTACTTTAAATTATATGTAATTCATACATATCTGAATATTATAGGAAAAATTAACTGATTACCTACATACTTTATTTTTAATCTAGATCTGATTTTATCAGTATATTTCTGGTGAGTAATAATTTAAGGGAATTTAATTTTTGCTAATTAGTAAATTATATGAATTAAATATTCATCTCCCTGGTGCATATAGACAGCTTATATAGATTGAGAGACACAGTACCTCTCATTGCTAGTTACTTTAAGGACAGAAATGAATCAGTAAGCCAATATTCCAAACACATACTTTTGACTAGTAAAATTTGACAAGATGGCTTATCCTTTTGTTAGATCAGCTCCAATAGGAAGTCCTCAGTGACAACTATTACTCCTGATCTTTGCTGAATGTCCTGAGTTCTCTTTTATTCTTAAGTTCATAAATTGAAATAATGCTACTGATTTCTCCCTCACTGCTGTTAACTGATGTAGCAGTCAAGCCACTTAGGAAAGCCTCTTATGCATTTTAATAGATTGTTAGCCATACTGAAGTTCTTTACTCTTATATTTTTAAAACTGTCATGCAGTCAATCCAATCTTTAAAAAAGATGAGTCTTGATAAGAATATATAGTATCAGTAGAAAGCTCCAATATATTTAATATAAGCATGATGAATTAAATTTTATTTCAGATGGAATGAACCAACTCAAGGTAACTTTTTTTATGTTTAGCATATTCAAAAGAAAGCAGATGAATGGAAAATTAAGATGGATGTTATAGCAGGTAAGAATCCTGAATTTTCTTTAAAATAATCCTGAACCTGGAAGACTAATGCTGTTTGGGGTGGAGGTAGCAGTAGGGCAGGAATAGTATTGATAATATAAGACATTTAATCATAGCCAACGTTTTTATGTAAGAATTGGGAAGAAAGGGTATATAACATCTATTTTGCAATGTAATAAATTAGGCATGGCTCATATGTTGAGTGAGGTTTTCACTGGAAAGAATTCTTTTTTGTTTGTTTGTTTTTGTTTTTTTAGGCAGTTGGGGTTAAGTGACTTGCCCAGGGTCACACAGCTAGTAAGTGTCAAGTGTTTGGTCTGAGATGGAATTTGAACTCAGGTCCTCCTGACTTCAGGGCCAGTGCTCTATCCACTGTGCCACCTAGCTGCCCCTGGAAAGAATTCTACAGCATTCTGATTCCCTAAGCCCAACTATGTACAGGGCATGTCTTTCAGATAAGCTTGGGGAAAAGAAAAAATTTCAGGAGATAAAAGAATGGCTTTTCTTCCTTGTGTTCCCTAATGTAAAGAAACAGTGTAAGCTCCGCAAAAAGCAAATTTATCTCTCTACTGCCTTTCCAGATTATGCCTTGTTTTATAGTTATTTGTGTCCATCATATTCCTTCACAGTCCTTGAGTTTTATAAATTCAGGGACCATGTTTCCTTGTATCCACACTGGCTAACCATAGTATCTAGCATTTAACATTAAGATTTTTGAGTGTACTTACTGCTGCTCTCTTAATAAAATTTAAGAGAAAGGGTTGTACTACTGAAGCAAACGGAAAAACTAGCAGTTCAGTACTACTTATTGTTATTCTATCTCAGGATGCACATGTCTCTCCAATCTTTTCTGGGAAGAAGAGTGGCATTTTCCATTCAGTGATTAACACACTCACATGCAGTGATACCCTACATGTTTTAGTGATTCTGGACCCCTTTAGCTCAACATCCAGATCCCTTCCCTACTACCTGATTCTTTATTCCTATTCTTCTCAATCCCCCAAAGTTCCAACCAGAAGCTACCTAACTCCCCCTTCCACTGTACCCTCTGGAATGCTAGCTCCATAGGTAATAAACTTGCCTTCATCTTCAATCTTTTCTTCTCCTCTTTCCATTTTTTAGTAGTCACTGAAACTTTTGGCTCCTGCTTGATGATACAACTTCCCCGGCCGCCCTTTCCAGTACAAGCTATACTTTCTCTCAGGCCCCTCAGTTCACTAATCAAGGAAAGGAAGTTGAAGTACTTGTTTCTCATTGCTGCTTCCAAATTCTTCCCGTCCTGCTAATTCTCTGTAACCTCTCTTTCTTTGAGGTCCATATAATCCATATCCTCCACCCAGTCAAAATCCTACTCGCTCTTCTCTATAGAACTCTAGGACACTCTCTTTCCTTCTTCAACAAGTTAGGTACATGGCTCACAATCTTTTTTCTCCCTAACGCCTGCATATACCTAGTAGACTTCAACATAATAATGTTACCTCTTCCTCAACATATGCTCATTTACCATGACCTCTTCCCGCCTCAGTTACTCACAAATATGGTCATACCCTTGAACCCATTGTCCACAAAGATACCACCACCACATTTGAGACTCTGAATTTTCCTTATCTGATCATAATCTGCTGACTTTCCACTTCTCCCTCTGCCTTCCTTTATCAAACTCTGACCTCTACACCTCAATTCTTTCACTCTTTAGTCTCTTCTAGGCCATCACCCCTGCACTAAGCCCCTCTCTCCTCTTTTCCTCATCTTGACCCCTTGGTGAACCAAGCTGTATATATACTGTCACTGTCCTTACTTTCCTTATATCACCAAATGTGCCCTGCCAAGGTAACTCCTACCATTCACAGCCTTAACTCCCACAAGTGCTACTGAAGGAAGGTGGAGAAAATCTTGCACCTACTTTGACTGGGTTGACTACATCAAGTGGGCTCTTCATGCTGCTAGATACGCTTTCTATACCTTTATTAAATGGATATTACACTATTACTTTACACTGGCTCCTCCAAACCTTTTCATTTCTCCTCAGACCTCCAGACTTCCCACTCCCTCAGCAGAGAATCTTGCCTATTTTACTGAAAAAATTTAGGCCATTCCTTGTAAATACTTTGTTGTCTCATCTCATTCAGTTGCTTTCTGCCATTTTCTCCTCCTTTACCCATCACACAGAGAGGTTGCGCTACTCCTTACCAAGGCAAACCCATCTACCTGTGCAAACGATCCCATTATATCCTGTTTCCCCCACCTGCTAGGCGACTCCTCAGTTTCCTTTGCTGGATCCTTATCCAGGTGATACCCATTAACCATAACTATCCCACAGGGCTCTGTCCTGGGCTGCCTCCTCTTCCCTTTATATACTGTTTCACTTCATGACCTCATAATCATAATCTGTGCTGATGATTCTCATACCTACCTATCCTTCTCTCCGACTTCTGCTGACCCTTCAGCCTTGCATCTTCAGCTGTTTCAGATATCTGAAAGTGGATGCCCGGTGGACATCTTAAATGTAACATGTCTAAAACTGAACTCATCTTTCCTCCTAAATCCTTCTAAACTTCCATATTACTGTGGTCAAGGGCACCATCCTCCCTGGGCTTGCAACTTAGGTATCATCCTTGACCCTTCACTGTCCCCACCCCCAAATCCAATGTCTTTTCAAGGCCTGTTTATTTCACCTTTGCAAGATCTTTTAAATAGGTCTTCTGCCCTTTGATATTGCCATGACCCTGATGCAGACCCTCTGCACCTCACATATGGACTGTTGGCAATAGCGTGCTAGTGGGTGTCCTGTAACAAGTCTCTCCCCACTCCAATCTGTCTTTCATTCAGCCACCGAAGTAATTTTCCTAAAGCACAGGTCCAATCAAGGCACCCCCCTGGTTGTTCCTTTCACCTTCAGAATCAAATACAAACTACCCTGGTGGAATCTGAAGCCCTTCTTAATTTAGTTCCCCCCTCTACTTTTCCAGTCTTTTTACAAGTTAAAAGTCCCCTCATCTTACCCTTGTACTCTTTGACATCTCTCAGCTCTAGACATTTTCTCTGGCTGTCCCCCTGTACCAGGAATGCTATCCCTTCTGGTCTGGCTTCCCTCAGGTCCCAATTAAAATCTCATCTTCTATAAGAAGCTGTTCTCAACCATTCTTAATTCTAGTGCTCTGTCTCTGTAAATTATTTCCTTCTTACCCTGTATGCTTGTTGTCTCTCCCATTACAATGTGGGCTCCTCTTTTTAATCCTAGCACTTGGAACAGTACCTGGCAAAAGAGTGTGTGATTAATAAATGCTTATTGAATGCAAGTCAGTGTGGGTCATACAGTAGGCTGGGTGGAGGATGCAGCAACCTGCTTGAAAAAAAAATGTGGAGGTTGGAAATTACGGAATGTTTGTAGAGCATCAATTAGAAAACATTTACTTTAACACAGATTATAAAAAGGATGAGTGAAGGGGACAGAGGGAGGTTGGCATCTTTTTTGTTGTTAGTCTTGTATGCCAGTGTAAGGAGTTTGGAGTTATTATTCAGAAGAAATTACGTAGTCATTGAAAGGTTTTGAGCAGTAAAGTGGTTTGGTTTGTGCAAAAGAAGATCAGCCCTGAACTTGTATGGAGAATGGATAGAATTAATATTGGAGGTAGAAAGAACGTTAAGAAACTTTTTGGTCCAGGGGTCTTGGACTCCAGAGATGGTGAGAATAGAAGAGAATAGATGTAAGGTTCTGTAGATGTAGAATAAGTTCTTCCCTTGTGATGTTTGATATGAACCCATTAGATGAAGTGGCTTACTGTTGCAAGAGCCTGGAAAAAATGGGAAGGAAAGGAATCAAGGCAGAGAAAAGGACATTCATTTCCTTAGAGTCAGAAAGGGAAGGATTGCAAGAATGTTGAGATTAGTTTTAAAACATGGAGAAGAATGGAAAAGTTGAGGAAGACCTCCATTTTCTCAATGGAGGCAAAATATCTGAACATAGGAGCTGAACACAAGCTAGAGAATGTAAAAGGTAATTAATGGGAATTTAAAAAAAAGAATTCTGAGCTACATAGTAATCAGAACAATTTAACATGCCTTAATTAGAATTTTGGCCTTGTCATTATGTCTTTTACATGAAACCACAGCTTTAAAAACTAGGGCTTATCCTTCTAAGCCTCTTAGAAGGAGGGACATTCCCAACAATCTAGTATCTTACTGCTAACATTAATATGGAATTAGAAAGCCTCCTGACTTTTCCTTGAGAGTCACAGCAGTAGTACCCTGGGTTTATTTCTTATCTTTCCGCAAGTTATTAATGTGGTGACTAGCAGAGATTCAAACTTTGGCCTTTTTCTAATTGTTTCCCAATTATGCAAAGTGGCTTTCATACTTTTTCACTTAATATATTTTGGATTTTAAAAAAGCCACAGAGTTGTGATATCATTGGGCCACTTGCTTTTATTGGCCTCTTATAGAGCAGTGTTCTCAACCTGGGGTCTTTGGACTTACTTTGATAATATTAAGCATTTAAGAATGTCTATCAGAGGCTTCACCAGACTGCCAAATAGGTCCATGATACAGAGTAGGTTAAAAACCCCTGCTATATATAGAGCTGGAGTTTTAAAATTGACAGACCTTTTAAATGTCTAGTCCAGGGGTGGAGAACCTATGGCCTCAAGGCCACATATGGCGCTCTAAGTCTTTAAGTGCAGCCCTTTGATTGAATCCAAATTTCACAAAACAAATCCCCTTAATAAAAGAATTTGTTCTGTACAACTTGGACTCAGATAAAGGACCACACCCAAGGACCTAGAAGGCCACAAGTGGTCTCAAGGCTGCAGGTTCTCCACCCCTGATCTAGTCCATTCCCTTAAATTTATACTTTTAGAACTGAAAAATTTGTCAAATTCAATTTAAGTGTAATAAGAAACTTCCAATTTATTTATTTTGTAGCATTCACAACCAAGTTTTCTTTGAATAACCTGTACAAGAATTTTCATCTTATTGCTTTGCTTTATATAGCATAGGGGAATGAAAAACAATTTTTTTTAAACTTGTAAAAGCCAATACCCTTAGCACCCCTTCTTTGGTTGTTGGGTTTTTCTTTGGTGAGGCAGTTGGGGTTAAGTGAGTTGCCCAGAGTCATACAGCTAATGAGTGTTATATGTCTCAGGCCGTATTTAAACTCGGGTCCTCCTGACTTCAGGGCCAGTGCTCTATCCACTTCGCCACCTAGCTTGCCCCCTGGCACTCGCTTTTTAAAGAACCAGTATGAAACGAGAGTTTTGAATGCTATCTTTGAATTAAATCATTGTTTTTGTCTTCCCAGAGCTACGATATGACCTACCAGCATCATACAAATTTCATAAGAAAAAAACAGTAAGTTAAAATTTATGATGTAACCACTGAAAAGATGACACATTTAGAAATAATGGGGACCTTAGAGATTATGATTGAATATTCACAGATGGACAGTTAAAAAGTTAAAAGTGGGTATTTGAACAGAAAGACAAACATGTTAAAGTAGGTAACTAACTGTTCAGTTAGTAGAGGACCTCTTCTAGTAAGCTGCCCAAAGAGTAAAAGAAAAACCTGTAGAATTAAATTATGTTGCATAGATGTTGGAACAACCCTGTATATTGGGTCATATCATATACTCACTTAATCCATGCTTTTCTTGGGGGTAACAACAGTAAAGAAAAACAAAGCCTGATTTCTATTCTGTTTTAAAACAAAAGAAACCATATAAAAATAGCAGTTAAGACACTTTTACCTTTTATATGGTATACATTTTATTTGTTGGTATTTCCAACATTACAGAGCCAGGCTTCACCAAAAGAACCTTTCTTTTGATGTTCAGATCAATGTCTGAAATGTCAACATATGTCATGAACAAAACTATACATATAAAAAAAACACCATCCAGATTAAGTAAGGATACCTGGACAACAAAAACAAGTTAAACAAAAATAGTCTTTCCTTCTATTATAGGTGGACATTGAAGTGGATTTAATTCGGTTTTCTTTTTAAAGACACCCCCCCCCCAATCTGAAACAGCTTAAAACTTATTTAAAATGAATAAAAATTTTTGTATCAAGCTACTGGTCTCCAGCTCCATTTTCTGTTTTCAACTGTTTTGGTGCAGGTTCTTCTTTTTCAGCTTCTTCTCGTGACCTTTTAAGGGATCCTATAGAAAACAATTAATTAACTGCATTCATACCAAACACTAAAATTACAAGTTTAGATTGCAACATTAAGATTGAAGACCACAAAACTAGAATGTCCTTGGTACTATTTTTAATATATTTCTGGTGATATTTTGCTATTTTCTCCAAATGAAGCTGTGTAAAGTTTCAAGAAAACAGTTTCTTCTGAATGTTCACAGATGGTAGCCTGTGATTCAAAACCAATTCTCCTACTTACGGTACAACATAAAATAAGACAATTTCTAAATAATCCAAAAGATTTAATTTTATCCAAGTATTTGAAATCTTGATTTTCTCTCCCTCTTCCATGACAACTCAAAAGATCTAAGGGGAAAGCATAGGAAGTTTCCTAAATTGGAGGGGGGGAAAAAAATCAACCCTTCAATGTACCACATAGTAAGCCAATTATCCATTCCTGTAATTCTACTATAAAGTCTTTATCTTCTGAAAAACCAAATTTCTTCATTTACAAAGATCATATATAGTTTGAAACCCTGAACAAGGGCAAAGGGTGGAACAGAAAAATATAAAAATAAAATATAAAACTTCTTAGTTTGTATTGTATTTGTCAAGAGTTAGCAACATGCAGAATGTGCTTTCTTTGTATAAGCTTATTTTCACTGACAATCAGATCAGTTCTGAATATTCCTTTCTGAATGTCACCACACTTTAAACAGTTAGGATATGCTGTCACCAGTTTGGTATTTTGTATTTTAAAATGGTCATCATCCTAAGCCAACTTATTGCAAAAGTTGTAATGAAGTTCTCACACAAATAAAGCTTACCTCCAGCATCACCATTTTCCTGTTCTTCATCGCTATCAAATTTTGTTTTTTTGCCCTGGAATTGTATTTTTCCTTTATTGGGTGTACCCTGAACAGCTTTACCACCTCCTCTTCCTTTTCCTTTAAATTTGCGACCTGTAGATATAGTTTTTTAAGATTTTGAAAGCTTTACCTATACTTATTCCTTCAGTTTCTTATTTTGGCTTATGCAGTAGTTAGCATTTCCATTACAGTGATAACAATGTTTTATTCCTGGATCTTACTGGAAAAGCCTACCATTTCTCCATTATAGATTTATTCTACATTTTAGTTTTATTTTTATTATTATTATTTTTTTGGTGAGGCAATTGGGGTTTAAGTGACTTGCCCAGAGTCACACAGGTAGTGAGTGTCATGTGTCTGAGGCCACATTTGAATTCGGGGCCTCCTGACTTCAGGGCCAGTGCCCTATCTACTGCTCCACCTAGCTGCCCCTACATCTTACTTTTAAATATCATTAAAATGGTCAGTTTGTCTCAATATTTTTAATATAAATGGGTGCTTGGGGCTTTTAAAAAACTTATTTTGGCTAAGATTTTTTCAGATGAGGGAGTAAGTATAGACAAATTAGAAATAAAATTGTTGCTTTAGTAAATTATAAAATAAACCCATAAAAAATCAATCTTTTTGTATATTACCAACAAAATAAGTTTTAAAATTCCCAAGTCACTTTAAGTTACCTGGCTGTAATTCTCTCATCTGTAAAGGGGAGATTCAAACTAAGTAATCTTGCAGTATTCTATTACCTTTCGACTTCAACTTATTTAGGGATTCCTGTTGGTCTTCAATGATTTTTTTCAAAGCTTCTTTCTCTGTCTCTCCTTCTAATACTTCCCATGTTACATCTTTGTTTCTTAATTTTAAGTTTCCATTATTTGCTTCATTGGCTTTGTCCAGTGCTTCTTTTGCCTTTTCTTTAAATAGGATTATTCCCTGTATCAAACAATAACCATACGTATTACATTCCAAGCTGAATCTCAAAGTATACATTAAAACAGCAAAGTAATTTTACTATCTTTATAGCTCTGGAAAGAATATGATAAATTCAAAACTGAGAAAACATTTTTAAATCTTAGTGCTTTGAGTATTATGACCTACGATAGGTCTCTGCCCATAAAGGACTCCTTAAACAGTCTTATCAGTTAACATTTTTAAGCTGGTAAACTAGCCTAGATTGAAATCTACCATTCTAAAGATCTTAATAAGAAATACTATGGAAAACATCCACCTGATGTTTCTAATACTATAAATGTATTTGGCTATCACAGTGGCAGATCCAAAGAGACAATAGTAACAAAAGAAGAAATACCTGTCCAAATTCCACTGTAGAAACCTCTACCCCATTAAAACAATGCAAAAGTGACTTCTGTTGAATTTTTCTATCCCAATCAAAATTCCTACGTTTCTGCTGAAAACTCTTAATGATTATATAGCACTTAGTCTACAGAAGACAAAGTCTAATCAAGTGAAAATGTTTCATGACTGCAGTAAGTTGTTCCCACCACCACCACCCAAACAAAAAAAAGGGGAAAGAGCATTTCATTCTTAATTAAGAAAAAAGCAACCATGGTTCTCCTGAATGCAGCTTTTTAAAGTGCTGAAATAAAACACATCTCTAACCTCTTTTGCTCCTCTGATGAAGTCTATCCACTTTATTTCTCCATGATTAGAGAAAAGTGTGTGAAGATCTTCTCTACAGGTTTGATCATCTAAATCACCAGAAAATTTCAGCAAGCATCCAATCTTTTCATCCAGGGATTTCTAAAGAACCATAAATAAGATTAAATATTATGAGGAATCAAAAAGTTTCTTTTTAAAAACCGTAGAAATTATTTCATCATTCCACCTATGTAGAAAATAAGTAAAAGTCTGGTATAAGATAATATAATACTCAAGACCTCTGAAAATTTCTGCAAAAGATATCAGAGTTTAAAATTCTAAAGAATCTGGCATGTTTTGACCTACAGAAGTTCAAAACAGCTGTTGACCAAGTTGACAATTATACCCTTTTTCCTAAAAATTTTCTTTGTAAAATCTCCTTCATATCGTGGTCTTACTTTCTTCTACAAATCATGTTTACCAAAGAACTAAATAACATAGCTGATTAAATCAAACCATGTTCTTTAGAAAATAAAACTTTAGGTAAGTAGTACTTGGGGCCTTACAAATACTGAATTAAAAGTTATTGAAATATTTCACTTTCATATATGTACTATTATGGTACAATAAAAATGGTTACTTGTAACCGTAGAAGATATACTGACCCAGCTTCATCATTTACATGTTTAAATGATAAAGACCATTACACTTAGACACAAGAACTCAGTACTTGCCAATTCAGCATCTTCTGCTTGCCTCTGTTTTTCTTCTTGCTCTCTACAAAATAATAGCATCAATGAATGTTAAAGCTGAAAGGAATTTAAAGATAAATCTAATCTCAAACACCTTAGTCTAACAAATAGCAAAGCAAAGGCCTACAAAAGTAATCTTCATCAAGTCACAAAGTTAATAATCAAGTTAACTAAGAACTCTCCATTATGAAGACCTCAGTTAAGTCTGGCAATTTTGTATTCCCTAAATCATCCTGTGAATTTCCATGCTCCTTGCAAGCATTTTAAGTTGTCTAAACTCAAAACTCATTACCTTAAAATACCTCACTCTCAGAGCCTGATCTAGTTTTCACAAGGGCCCACCAAAACAAATTCTCCCTCCAAACATCTTCTAATGGGCACTTCAAGTTCTGAGGTGATCTGCCACATACTATATGTTTATGGTTAGTAGTTAGTAGTACATGATTTGAAATGTAGGGAAATAGTTTTAAATTTCACTTCCACAATACTTACTGTTTAGCTTTTGCCTTAGCCTCTACTTTATTTTGCTTCCGTTCTTCATTCTTTTTTGCAAAGTAATCTTCCCTAAAGGACAGATAATTGAGTTATTAAATGTCTAGGAGGAAACCTTAAACAGTATGACTATAAAATAAGAAACAACTTTTCCCACTTGGTTTGGGAGAGAACAGAACCACTCTGGAATCTCCTAGGCCACACAACTACTAGCACAGGGTTCCCGGCTCTTGGACCAGTAACAACTGATTAAATTCCTCTTACATGTTCATAGTTACCATACTGTCCTCTGGTTGTTTTAACTGTTTTGCATTATACTTAACAATCTTAATTACATTTATAGCATCTTAATGTAACAAGACATACTGAGCCAATTATCAATCAGGTAAGACCCCTTGAAGATCTTTAATTAGAGAGTTCTTTGGTTTGTTTTCCACCATACTTCATATAACATACTCCCAATTTTGCCCAATTCTTTTCCCAACACTATTTGTTGAAAGTTTTCTTTTCCAGTGAACATGATTTGATTTCTGGAATTTACCGGATCAACAGAGAGGATTTATCTCTATTTTTTTATTGATAACTGCCAGATTTTTCTCTCAGAAAGATCAAAGTTCAGGGGCAGCTAGGTGGTGCAGTAGATAGAGCACAGGCACTGGAGTCAGGAGGACCTGACTTCAAATTCGGCCTCAGACACCTAACATTCACAAGCTATGTGATTCTGGGCAAGACACTTAACCCCAATTGCCTCATCAAGGGAAAAAAAAAAAGATCAAAGTTCTTACATTTCCATCAGTAACAAATGTGTACCTAGTTCTGCAAAATCCAGCCAACACTAGAGTTCTTTAGCTTTTAATTCTTTTTGCCAATTTCAAGGGTGTGAGGTAGTGTTTAGTTTATATCCCAAAAGGAAGGTTAGGCATTTTTTCAAGTGATAAAACAAAATTCGTTTCCTTTTCTGTAAAATGTTCGTTTACAGCCTTTGACCACTTATTCATTGTGAACTAGTAAACTTTTTTACAATTTTTTATTCCAGGATTCTGCCCATCATAATTCCTATAAATACTCCCTTCAGTTATACTTCTATGCAGAAATTTATTCTAATAAATATCTTCTCCCTAATAATTCCCTCTGTTCATCTCTCTTCCACAACAGAATTAATGAATCCTTTTCTCCTAGTTTTGATTTTCTACAGGTTTATCAAACACTAATACTTTACATATACTTACAGTTTTAAAGAAACCACTTGGTATCTTGATTATAATATATATTATATGTATATAAAATGTATAATGTATATATGAATATATACATTATATATTATAAATATAATGAGGACTATCATCATTTCTACTATATTAACCCAATCCATCCATGTACAACCAAAATCCTTATTATTATTTAATTCTTCCTTGAATCTCATCATTCTGATTGTCCTTATACAAGTCTGACCTTCCTACTGCACTATGGCTGCCAAAATGACCATAGCGAAGATTTGCTGCAATATGTTCAACCTGTTACAGCAATATTTTTCAAGGTTAGATAGTCAGGCTCATGTTAACAATGTCAAATAAAATATGTTTCAGTGTTGGCATGAGAAATAACCACAAGAGCCCAGAATATAAAATCTGAGTTACATCTTCATTAAAGACTTAAAATTTAAGCATGTTAAAAGAATTTAACAGACTATCACAATCACAGTCTTCTAGGTAGAAGGACCATTAGACCATGAAGGAATCCCACTTGATACTGGACTACTCTCTATAATAGCCTCGGACAGTCCATCCTCTGGACTCTCCTTTATTAAAGGACCTCACAGATCAGTTAGTTACTCATCTTATTTTAAAGATTAAGAAGTTGAGGCCCACAGCTTGAACTAAACATTTAGAGTAATTAAAAAAAAATTCAAACTCACAAGAAAACCCATTTCCTTTCTGGATGATCCTATAATATTGAAAATTCTCCCATATACCTGCCTCCTGATAACTTCTACCCACTGTTACCTCATCATGCCCACAGAAGCTCCAAAATAGCAATTGACTCTTCTCTCCCTCTAGTTGACAGCCCTTCCAAAATATTCCTCCTCAAGTTCCTTTCCAAGATGAACAAACCTACCTATTCCTTCAACTATTTCTAATCTAATATGGTCTGATGACTCCTTTACCATTGGTTTATCAATATACCACTTGAAATGCAGTGCCGAGAACTAAACACAATCCTCTAGCTGCACTCTGGGACAGAGAGGGACTTTGATATATCCCTTTCCTAGATACTATAGTTCTATTAACAGAATGTAAAATAGCCTTCTTGGCAAGCATGTCATACCACTGACTCACTTACATTTTCTTTCAGCTACTCTCAGAGCTTTCCCCAAGAAATGTCTCCATCTTGTATTTGTATATTTTTTAAAACCAAAAATGCAGGACTTAACTTTGTAATATCTCAAAGTCTAAACAGGACTTTTGTTACTTTCTATAAATTCAAAATGTTGATTACAAAGCCCTGTGGGCATGCCACTAAAAACTTCCCTATTTGTTGACATCATCCATTATCAACATTTAGGTCCACTTGTTCAACGGGCTACATATAAACAAACCAATTTTACTTTTATGGCATGATTTTTTTCCTTTGTGAAACTGGCTCCATATTTACAGTTATGAAAATTAGACATTAAAAATTCACTAAAATGTGCACAATCAGGCAGTCCTCTTTTCCCCCCATTTTAATCAGAAGGTAATCATGAGACTCAAAATGTCTTTTTTAAGTCTAGATACACTACTGTCTATACATTCTAATGTACTAGTCAAATAATCTTACCTCCCAAAAATGCTGATAAAACTTTTTATCTGAGAATTGAACTGGCTTGTAGCAGTCAATGTTTCAACAGTAAGCTTTGAAAAGGCACAAAAAACTTACAGAAGTTCAGAAAGAAGGTTTATATAGGAAGCCCTCATCCACAGAAAACAATGTAAATGATGAAAAAAAGGCCAGATTTGGTCTTTTAAATAAAGAATTCATAGTGAGAATGATGTTTACAGTTAAATTTAAATGAAGAAAAACTCATTATGAAAGAGTTAACAGTGGTAACATTTCTGACAATGTGGCACCTATTATAATCTTTCTAGGGAAACTGAATAAAAACATGGCATTCTCAGGAAACTGCTAGTGAAATTCTGTTTTCAGTATAAAGCCAGAAACAAAATGCCAAGTAGTGCAACAGATCATCTCAATATTTTGAAACTTTCCCAAAATGTGCATGTTAAATCAAAATAAGACAATAATAGATTTATCACTGATAGCACCCACTGTTCATGTAGCAATCATCTCACATGAAATAGTCTGTTAGACTTAACAAATCATATTTTCGTAAGGACTCCTAAAAGCTCCCAACATGCTGCCCTTGAAGCCTCCCCTCCCTTTACTTGTTCACCTTCCTAATATAATATTTGTTGAAGTATTATCAAACTAACTTACTTAAAGAGTATCAGCAGCTCTGTATCTTTGTATTTCTGTCCAGGGGTTTCTATAAACTTCTTGGCAGATTCAACACTATCAAACACAGCAAATATTGATCCCTATTGAGTAATAAGAAATTATTTTAAAAGGAGATTATTGATATTTTATGCAATTCCAGAATTTTACTTTTACAGTCAAAGAAGTACATAAATTCTCATACCTTAAATGCTTTATGTAATGTTCTCCTCATTTGAATATTTTGTACTTGACCTTTGCCCTCTAACCATTCTTTTATGTCATCAAGGGTTGCATCTGTTGGAAAACCTTTCTAGGAAGAGCAGAGAAGGAAGGGATGATTAATTAGAAATTGCAATATCCAAAAAATGACATTTCAGCTAAATAATTAGAATTCAAACATGCCAACTTTATGGCAAAATAGCACATTTAAGTTGTTTATATCTTATAGTAGAAATAAATCTACATGGGGCAATTGGAATTGCCCTCAAATACAGTTATTAAAGAATAAACGTAAAGTAAGCTCCAATAGAAGAAGTCATACTTACAACATAGATGGATCTGTTTTTTACTTCATTTTTATATTCATCTGTTACTTCAGGGAGGGGTTTGTTTGGCGATCTTCTGATTTTAGTTTTATCCTCACTAACTTCCATGAGTTCTGCCTTTGATTTCTTCAGAGCACTTCTTATCACATCGAAGTCTTTTGTTAGTTTGCTCAATCTTTAAAAAAAAAAAGAGAGAGAGAGAGAGAGAAAGAAAGGGAGAGTCATAGTGGAAAAGCAGCATTGTGTTGAGAAGCATAAGACTTTTTACAAAGATTTTTACCTGTTGAATTTGATCATTATCTCCAAAGGTACCCAGCCATCATCTATTTTGATCTGTTCCTTTAAAAATTTGTCTCGTGGAAGGTTAAAGTCACCAAAATAGTACTGTAAAATGAGTACAACATATTGTCATTGTAAATATTCATAAAGAAAAGGAAATTTGACTTAAGTTCCAACTAGTTACAGGGGAATGGCATTTCATTTATATGAACCAGTGTAAGGATGACAGAGTGACCTAGAAACAATAAGGACAACTCCTCTTAAATATTATATTAAGATGGTATTATGGAATATAAATATTTGTTGAGCATAAACCCAAGGTAACTAATCAAAAAGATTTAAATAATTGAAGATCCTGGGAGACATGTAAGTAAATGGACCATGCAGATCATTAGAATTGCAAACTTGTACATATAAAAGACTGTCTTTTTCTGAATATCCGAAAGCATTTATCAAAGCATCAGTTTCAAGGATAAGCTATAAAATGTGCCTCTTTTACAAAAGGTGTTCAGGTAAGATAAGCATGCTTCTGGCTGACTTTCTTTAGAACTCCACCAAAAATGAGACATCTACCTCCACTTTATCTGGAGGCTGGCCAACTCTCAATGATGACAATTTATAATTGGATGTACATGCATTTTAGAATTAAGATAAATGAAAATCTGCGATTAATAAAACTTTGAAAATAATTTATCTGTTGGCGATTATCTAATTTATCCATCCTCTGGTCTTGAATGGCATAGTTAACAGCATCTCAGCTATAATAAAAACTCCCAGTCCACTGCTCTTCCCCAATGATCAATATTTAGTTATGAGAATTTCAAATTATAAAAATTCATGAAGTATTTCCCCCAGACATTAAGACCAAATTATGTTTTTAGATGGTCAAAGTTTCAATTTAACTAAATGAAAAAATTATAATAATTCACACCTTTTAATAAAGAGTAGTACCTAGCCAGAAAAAGAATAATGTCAAATTCAGTTGCTAAAAGCAGCTGAACCAGATAATTAGGTATATAAAATAGAGCCATCTAGCATCACTACTATTTTCCCTATCACCAAATTTCACACCTACTTTTCTTTAAAGTTTGTTCCCTCCTGAAGGGATGCTTTGCAGTTCAGATAGACAAGAATTCTTAACTTTGCTTAGAACTAAGTACATATTTCTAAGGCTGTTACATCTTTAAAAGACGGGCAAACATTCTGATGTTATTATAATGGCAAAGTTATCAGAAACATTAATTTTATTGGAAACAATTATGCTGTCAGGAAGATTTATACAAGCAAGCTGAAGAAAGACCATGTATTTGGCAATACAAAGGTCTGTTTCAGAAGTCAGGAAGCTGCAGCCTTGAGGCCACATGTGGGCCCTCTAGGTCCTCAAGTGTGGCCCTCTGACCTAATCTAAACTTCACAGAACAAATCCCCTTAATAAAAGGTTTTGTTCTGTAAAATTTGGACTCAGTCAAAAGGCCACATCCAAGGATCTCAAAGGCCACGTATGGCCTTGAGGCTGAAGGTTCCCCACCCCTGGCTAGACCCTTCATACTATAGTTGTGTTAGAGATATCATAGATGAAGATTTAAAAACCAGATAGTTGAAGTGACTTACACAACATTATATAGCAAGCTAGTGAAAGAACCTGCTGTAGTCCAGTGTTCTTTTCTACAGCCCTACCATGAGTATCCACTAACATATTAGTTTATCAGATTGTTGTTCTTCAATCAACTGACTCTTCTGACTCTTTCTGAAACCTTTTAGGGTTTTCTTGCAAAGATACTGAAGTGGTTTGCCATTTCCTTCTCCAGCTCATTTTAGATGAGGAAACTGAGGTCAAGAGGGTTAAGTGACTTGCCCAGGGTCACACAGCTACTAAGTGTATGAGGCTGGATTCAAACTGAAGAAATTGAGTCTTCCTGATTCCAAGCCCAGTGTCTATCCACTGTGCCACCTAGCTGCCCACAGCTTACCAGATTAACTAGCTATTATTTATTAGACAGCAGGACTCCACTGAATGGAACACAGGATAGATGAATTTTAATAGGGGAGACAACTGAAACATGAAGCAGTTTAGGTGGGGGTGGGTGCCAAGTACAGTTGGAGATGGTGCCAAAGGGAAATGATAGGAGTCTGGGGAAACCAATGAGTAGTATATGAAATACTAGTCACCTGGGGATATGGAGACTGAATGCTGATAAAAAGAGAGGGAATACTACAGGCAAACATCACCTGCTCAATAATTCTGAAGAAACATCCTGAGGAAAACTTATGAAAATAGAAGAAACCTAAGAAAGGATAGCAAAGAAACCTCCCCACATTTTCATTTTTTTCATTCCCTGAAATGAAAGAGAGAACACAGACTTTTGTACTGCCAAATGCATAGTCATTCTGGCCCTCTGACTCAATCCAAAATCCCCTTAATAAAAGGATTTGCCCATGAAGTTTGGATTCAGTCAAAAGGCCACACTTGAGGACCTGGAGGGCCTATGATCTGCAAAGATCATAAGTTACCATGATTAAGCATAATATCAAGATTCCTCAGTAGAACCATGAAATAATAACCAGTATAAATCATAATTGGAGTTCCATAAGTTAAAAATGCCAAAAAACTTTAGATGACAATTTCAATTATGAAAATAATTAGAAAATAGATATGTGAATAAGGCAGAGCAATTGGTGTTACTTTGCATGAAAGAAGTTTGGAAAAACTTCAATGATATAAAAGATTATTAAACAGAAAGCAATAATTAACTCTTCTCTATTTCCAGTGAAAACAGAATCAGAAAAACAGCTTCAAAACAAGAAAAATTTCTTAATTCAAAGGTTCATTCAGCACTACAATGGATTATTGACATGATATAAGATAGAAGAGGGGTGAATAAGAATGTCTTTAAAAACAGTAAAATGGTACCTGTCCAAAATGATTTGAGACAATCTTATCTAAAGGCAGGGAGACTAAAATACAAGATGACCTTTCTAAGGCCTCTTCTATTTTTATAATTTTACAGACCAAACAACTACAGTTTTATTAATAGCATATATTAATATATTTGCCAGCATCAACAGAATGGCATAGCTTCATTTGAATCAGTTATAATATTAAAACAAAGGTAAGTACTACTGGTGTCTATTTTACAAACTCTAATCATACCTCAATTTGTTGGCAAATTTTGGACTCCAGATCAGTCATTTTTTCACTGTCACCATTCTCAGCCATTGTAGAAGCCTGTAATTTTTCAAAAGAAATCACCATGAAGTTATCTTATTTTTTCAGGTAAACTCATCTATGAAAACGAAAAAACTAGTACCTAATGCCTCCTCCCACCAGTGCCTGGTGATTGTTTACAATTTAGGAATCCTGCCAGCATCACATCTCTGTTAAATTTGGTCAATCAACTAAAAGACCAAAAATGTATTAACTGCAAAGATTAGGCACCAACTTCCTATGAAATTTTCCTTCAAACATAGATGATTTCATACTGAATCACAATAGAACTTCTCCAAAATAAAGTTAGCTAACAGGGATGAAGAAAAAATGATAAAAAGAAGATAGCTGACATTTAAAAATAACACTTTAAGAGTCATGGTTATCACCTAAATAATAACTTTATATATTTATTATGTTCTTTAGCCCAGAGGGGAAAAAATGCATTGGTTAACTCTATGAGTAGGTAAAGTAAATATTATTATTTTGTAAATGAGGAAACATGCAAAGAGAAGTTAAACAATTTTTATACAGACACAAGATTTAAAGTTCTAAGCTGAGTTTGGAGCCTACATGTCCTGCCTGCAAATCTAAAGACAGTTACACTTTTTGTTTATCTATAAAAATGCGGAAAACTTATCTGCTGATAATTTTTTTTTCCAGCCAAAGACAAGGTTTATTGGGTAGACTCTTAAGGAGTCTGAACATTAGTGAGCTATTGGCTAGATTATAAGAATCTGAGCCATCTGCTGATTTCTTAATGGCCTACTTTCTGATACAATTTCAATTTGTAATATATTTTTTAAAAAACTTCTACAGTATTAATGTTAGATGTACTCATATCAAAGTGCTCTTTAAAATGTTTCCAAAGAAATGGTTTCATTTATATCTATTTCCTGACTCTTGAACATTAGTGATAACATTACAAATAGGTACTATAAAGTTTCTTTTCATTAACACTCAAAAGCAATAGTTCTCTTTCTGATCTCAAAGCACTTATGGAAAAATAAGCTAATTAAAAAATATATACAGGTAACAGAATAGAATTGAGGGGCTGAAAGAATCCTTAAGAGCAGTGTTCAAAAGATTAGCCTTAATCCTAATGATCAGTTAAAAAAAAAAAAAGATCTTGACATATCAATGCATTGGGTGGGAGGAACAGCATTTACTGTGTGCTAAGGGATAGGCTGAAAACTAAATTACTGCCTAAACTATGGTTCTCAAGAAATCTTTAAGGAAGGTACTACCAGAGTAGTTTAAGGGGTTTCCTCACCCTGGATTCGAACAAGCACTTCACTTAAGATTATATTCTAAGTATTAGGTCCTGCAATAGATTGGGCTGGGATGGAAAGTTAAGAGTTGGTGAGTGTCCAGCTCAGCCAAAGAGATCAACAAGTTCAACTTAACTGTTTTACAGATGGGGAAATTAAGGGCCAAAGAAGTTAAATAATTTGTCCAAAGTCAATTTGTTAACTAGAGAAAGGGAAACCTCAAAGTCAGGCCTCCTCCATCCTAATACCTATCTTCGATTATAACTTTATGCCTGATTTCTCTTCTATCGTATTTGCTTTAAAATGGCATACAAAATCTGCCAAATACATATGACAAAAAATCACCGTAACTTTTCCAAGTACATTCTTTAAAGGACATTACTTAACAAAATTCCAGGGCAGATCCGCACCGTCAGTTACAATCTTTTGTCATGGGAATTTAACCTGCATAAGAACTAGCTTACTTAAGCATCTGGCCAATTTGGTCCATTTGATGATGACTGTCTTGACCTGCGCACTTGGGGTTATTTTGGCACCTCTGGTTTTCTCCTACCTCGGCCCCTTTAAGGTCCTTGACTTATTTGGATCAGACACCTCCAAACACAACCAGGGATTTCGGTCTCGCGGTTTAAAGAAGTCTGACAGGCCCGAAGGCTCTCTTAGAACATCGTAGCCGCGGTTGGGAGCACAAGGCCCGGGCCGCCCGGCCTCTCGCTCCCACTGCCAGCTCAGGCGGGGCCCCGAACATCCGCCTTCCGGCAGCGGCCTCTTCCCGGGCCCAGATGTGGAGAGGAGACGGGACCGAAGGACCCAGGAAGAAGGGAGGGATCCGCGGCGGAGGAGCGAGGGCCCGCACGACCCCCATCTGAGAGTTTCTTTCTCGGGGAGGAGCCAGAAGCTGCGGCCCCGGGCCCAGCACGTGTGCGGAGCCGCGCGGTTCCGTCTGGTCGGCTCCATCCCAGGGCAGCACGCGCTGGCCCTCCCCCCACCCTCCTCAGCCCGCACGCACAGCCGGCTCTCCGGCCGCCGACCTCCGCAGCCCGGCCTCTCGCCGCGAGGGCCCAGCAGCCTGCAACAGGAGGGCAGAAGCGGAGGCCGGGCCGCCCAGGATCCCTATTCCAGCAGAGCGGGAGGGTGGAACGGAAAAGGAAAGCGAGTCAATACCGCCCCTCTTTCCAGGGAAAAGTCAGGTCTTCCAGCCCCTCACCTATTCCGTGAGGTTCCGGCAGGGTCTGCGACGGCCCGCCACGATCGCCACGATCCACGAACTCACTCCTCGACTCCCTGAGGCAGTGCAGCTGCCTGCACTCGTCCGCTATTTCAAGGCCGGAGCTGGGCCCCGGCCCAGCAGCCCCCGCGGCCGGAGGCGGGGCCTAGCCTCATCTGGAGGAGGAGCTGAAGTGGGAGCATGCGCAATGTGAGGCGCCCGCGGGAGGGGCCGGCCTAGGGTCCCCGTGGACCCGAAACCGGGGAACTGTGGCGGGTCGTTGAAATTCCCGTGTCAACATAAGGCTTTGGGTTGTGCTTTTGGGTGTCTCTTTCTACCACCGCTCTTGTCTTCGGCTCCCCGGTTTCCGGGGCGGGGTTTTTCTTTCTCTAGTTAAAAGGAAGGCGGCTCCCTTTGAAGTTGTCTTCACAACACGAGACTTCCTGAACTGTTTTTAGCTTAACCCCAGCTCGTTTAGAAGCGATAAGCAGCTTCAGAAGTTATTTATCCCTTTCGTCACCGGAATATTCCTGTTAACATGTGAAGGAAATGTTACTGAACAGTTTTGTTCGTATTCCGATTTTCGGATTTTTGGAGTTTCCTGCTCAGGCCATCAGGCATTTGTCTTTTCCAGCAAGCCTACAATAGGGTCATAGCAAAAACGGAACGTCCCAGACGTAGGTGTGTTCGACGCGTTTCGGTAGGATGTACACTCAGAGAATTCTTTTTAAGGCCAGTTACTGAACACTCAGTTATAAAAGGCATGTTCACTCACCAAGTGAGGAAAACCGAAGCAACTACACTTTTCTTAAAAACACAAACTTTAAAAATGAGAAACACATTGCCAAATTCTTTTTGAGATGTTAGAATGTGCCTGGGCACACCTTGTACCCACACCTATGACTATAAATTATTTCTTGGAGGGATGGAGGAACTCTACAAATTAAGCCAAAGAGGCAAAGAACACAACGTGAATGTGGTTATTGTTCAACTGTAAAATGGGGATAATAATAGCATCTACCTTCCAGGGTTGTTGTGAAGATTACAAGTTAATATTTATAAAGGCCTAACAGTGGCTGGCAAATAGCGGGCACTTAATAAATGCTGTTTCCTTTTTTCCTTCCATTTTCACCTATTAGGCTTGCTTGATGTTCACTTTTTAGCCAAGACTAAGAGAGGGAAATAATGGTTAGTTTACAACTCTTTTTCAAAAGATCATAGTTTTTGAACTGGTAGAATCCAAGCACTTTATTTTATGACAAAACCAACAAACCCAGAGAAGTTAACCAAATTGTTCAGAGTAACACAATTACTAAGTATCTGAGATGGAATTTGAATCCAGGTCTTCTTGACCCCAAGTCCAGTACTTTTTTTTTAATTCTAAGGACAAAGTCAACAGTTTAGGTTTTTTTAAATCCTTTCCTCCCTTAAAATATCCTTAAAACAATACTCAGAGTAGGAAGACTTGCCTACATTCATTAAGGTCACACAAACAACATATATCATGTAGGATAAAATTTAAAGCTTATATGTCTTTCCCTTTTATCAAAATGTGAATAATTTGCACTTTATGCTTTTAAGTATGGTTTTATTCCTGTATTGTGGTTAAGTCAGTTGTTTTGTTGAGACCATTAAGTTTATAATTAAGATTAGTTTGAAAATAACTAACACACATTTATTAACCACCTACCAGTGTCAAAAACTGTGCTTAAGTGCCAAGAACACAAATGCAGAAGTGAAACCCATTTGACCCCAGAATCTGTCATTTTACCTCTAGTTTCTGATACAGCTAATAATAGAAAGGAAACAGCTAACTAAGAATACTGCCATTGTAATGGAAGAAATGAAGAAAGATGCTTTCGGAGAAACCTAGGAAAACTTGTATGAACTGATAGAATGAAGTAAGCAGAACCAAGAGAAGAGTTTATACTATAACATTAATACTGTGGGGGCAGCTAGGTGGCACAGTGGATAAAGTGCTGGGACTGGAATTGTGAAGATTCATTTTCCTCAGTTCAGATCTGGCCTCAGATAGTTACTTAGCTGTATGACCCTGAGCAAATCACTTAACTTTGTTTGCCTCAGTTTCCTCATCTGTAAAATAAGCTAGAAAATGGCAAATCACTGTAGTATCTTTGACCCAAATGGGGTCATGAAGAGTTGGACAGGGCTGAAATGACTGAACAGCAAAAATCAATACTGTAAAAATGAACATTTTGACAAACTTAAGAACTCTGATCAAGGTAAAGGTCAACCATGATTCCAGAGGCATGATGACCACCTCATGACAGAGAAGTGATGAATTAATATCTGGAATGTTCTCATTTTTGGATGTGGTCAATGTAGGAATTTGTTTTGTTTGACTATCTTATACGACACAAGGGTTTTGTATTTTTTTTTCAAGGTAAAGGATATGGGAGGGGGAAAATGCTAGATAATTGAAAGACAAAAATTTATGTTAAAAAGTGCCCCTTCTATGTGTCATTAATGTTTCGTCATGATCTGAAGATGAAGAAAAATTGGAATTCTTGGAGTTAGAAGCTGGAATAGGCTCATTTATTTAAAAAAAAAGGCAACACAAATTAATCACTCATTTTAGAATTTTAGAACAAATAATTTCCATTATCGTCAAAGTAGAGCCTATATGAGTTACCCTGTACAATCTACAAAAATGTAGTTTTCAGACTTATTTTATTTGAAACAAAAATTAAAGTGAACATGTTTCCCTTTGTATCTTTGGTGAATTTTGTCACCTTGTATTTTTTAATGTAATAGTTAAGATTGCTTACTTTTGTTCCTTCTCTTTGTAGAAACGAATACTCCAAAAACAGTTTGTTGTTCAGTTGTTCCAGTCATGTCCGACTCTTTGTGACCCCATTTGGAGTTTTCTTGACAAAGTTTTCTTGGAGTAGTTTGACATTTCTTTCTCTAGCTCATTTTAAGATAAAGAAACTGAGGCAAAGAGGATTAAGTGACTTGCCCAAGTTTTACAGCTAATTTCTGAGGCCAGATCAATCTTCCTGACTCCACCTTTGTGCCACCTAGCTCCAAAAGCAGTAATTGGTCTCAATTTTCTCAGCTAAGACTAAAGGAGTTGGTAGGGTTACGGTCTTGAGAAGAACATTTAGAACATCCCTTATGGACAATTTGATGAAGCATTCCCACCGTAATGAAGGTAAATCAAAAGGCTCTCCTGATTTGTTGGTCTGGGGCTCAATTCCCATGAAACTGGGCATGTTCTAATTAATTCTGTGGGTGTGGATACATTCTTTGACACAGCCTGAAATTACTTGAACTTTGAGACAACTAAGCAATCCCTTATTGGTCCTCATGTTGGGGGGAAGGGGGAACTGTGAAATGATTGGCAACTGAATCTTGAAGAGCTGTCCACTCAGTAAGCTAAAAAAAAAAAAGAGTGGAGAAGGACCCCATTTATTCCCTCCCCTCTTTTGAACATATTGACTGAGATTCTGCTAACTCTCCCTTGAATTTTCAAAAAGGGGAAAAGGAATTTTCCACCCCCAGCTGTGAGCACATGGCAACAAGAACATGTGCTTACCTAGAGTGCTAATTGCCCAAAGGAAGGTGTTTCCTGCAACTTTATGGAAAAGGAGCACTACCAAGAGAAATTGCCAGAAGAATGCCAGAGATGAAAGGAATAAGAAAACTCAAGCCATGCCCTGGCTTGCCAAGAAATCCTGACTTGTGAATTCCATAGACAGTGTAGGAGAAAATGGAGGAGAAAGTGAAGTATCTCTTCATTAGTAACAAAACGCGCCTTTACCTAATAGGTAATGGAACGTTGTCTCACTTTTTAAACATTTGTTAATGCACATTCGAGACTCTTTTGTGTTTTAAACATTTCTTTTTGTAGTGGAAGAAATAAATAGCTATCAGATAGCTACTTTGAAAAAGGAGTCTTTTCTATAAGGGACCTTATTAACCCACTTTTGGGGAGACACTAGTTAAGAGCCATTGCTAAGTTTGATTTAAGAGCTCTTCCCCAAAAATTTGCGGTGAGGGAAGTTCCCAGGGAATCCAAGAAAACCTGGTAACTCCTTTCTCCTGGCTCCCCCAGGCATGAATCCAATCCTCTAAGTGTGACTTGTGGGAAGGGGTGTCCCCTAGTCAACTGTCTCCAAACAGCAGTGAGGGATGAATTAAAGTTAGTTAGCATATACATATAATGGAATTCAGCAAAGTTAGAGAGAAGACTGTGAGAACAATGCTAATCATCACTGCAGGGGATAGTGGGTAAGTGGGTATATGGGCCCTACATGTTTGCAGTTAACAAAAACAGGAATTAGAAGTTAATATATGATTGAGTGGAACAGTAAGGGTCTGAACAGCATCAGGGAGTAAGGAACAAGCCTTCTGGTTTCACAAGTCTGTAAGATGAGAGATGTGTCGTCAGGATAAGCCAAGTTTCAGTTTCTGAGTTTACATAGTTTTTTTAAGAAGCAATAAAGTTTCAATGAAAATTTGTTTATAATGGGAGATGGGGCAGAGCCAGAGGCTCTATAGAGGATACCAGAAGAGGATAGGGAATGATGCTAGTAGTAAGGATTAAGACTGATCAGGATGAGAGGGTTAGCAAGAAAATGAACTTGTGCCTAGGACAGGGGTAGTTTGGGATGTTATATTTGAGAGGAATAAGAGATTAGCAGACTTAAAACTTGAGGAACTAGTTATGAACTTAACAGTAGACAGAAAAAAATGTATACTTAAGAACTAATGTGTTTTGGAGAAGCTAAATACTAGTATGTCTTTAAGTAAAATAAGTGCCATGAGAATTGGAAAGTTTTGATAGCACCATGCTATTCTCAATGTCTGGTTTGATTTTACTTTCATTTTAAAAACTAAAGGACAAATTTAAAAATTTTGATGTGTAAGGGTTAGCCTGATATCTTAACTAATTAAGAAAAGGTCTCAATAAATCATAGGTCTTAACAAGAACTTTCCAGCTTTTAAAGGTCTGGAGAATGTTTGGACTTCCCATTTTCCCACTGCTGTACTAAACACTGTCCCCAGACTATCAGTAGTATTTACATTGGGAGCCAAGGACAGACTGGACGTGTTCTCTGTAAGAAACCCAAAAAGAAACCATGCCATGCCTGAGGGGGGACGCATCTTGGATACCCCATGAATAGGAAAAAAAGGGCTTCCATTAATCAGGAACTGTTACCCTTTTGCCACACATGCACTCTTAAGGTTGAGCTCACGTTTCCCTGGACCCTTCGTGTACTTGAAGAAAACCATGTCACAGAATTTGGGGGTTTTTTGTGTCAACTATTGTCATACCACCTTAGTAAATGCCCCTTTCTAAAATTTACTTTAGTTGATTTTCAAGTGTTAATGTTAGGGGAAACTCACCAGTGGGGGCTCAAGACAACAGCATTAGCCAATCACCTTTCCTCACCCCACAGGTGGTATCCCTCAACCTTGAAGGAAGATAGTAGCTAACCAAGCTCTGAAGACCAAACTCATGGAATGAGAGTTAATATTAGGATCCTCAGAGCTTACAAGGATTATAGATGCTTAAAAGATAATAGTAATTTAATAATATTAAATTAGTTTCACCATTTTAATATTTTTTAAAAATAGAATGATTATTATGAGGAAGATGCCTCACCTATTTTAGTAAAACTTTAATTCAAATTACTAATTTGGAATTAATGATAATTCAAACACAGCTGACATTTACCTTTATTCAATCCTTTCTTCAGAGTGCAAATTAAAAACATAAATAAGATTTTTAAAGAAAAGACAAACTTTTAAAAAGTACTTAGTAGCACAAACTTCAAGCATCTTCAAGCACTTCAACCAGTTTTTAAAAAATGTATAAACAACTGATATTACTGAGAAACATTAACTTATTTAACACCTACTATTGCAGGGAACAGTTGATAGGCACTGGGGAAATAGAGGTATAAGACAATGTCACTGCCGTCAACATGCTAATAATCTGTCAGGGAGACAGGATGAATACATTAAAAGACCACAGAATCATTGATTTAGATCTGGAAGGGGCCTTAGGAGATCATCTAGTCTAGTCCTCTGAATAACAGTACAAACTAGCACTGGATTTATTACTACAAACTAGTGCTAGATGAGTGGTCTAGACTAGTGGATCCAAACTTGTAGACTGCAGGGGAATTAATCCATAAAAAAGCAAATATGCCTAAATAAATAAATGTCTCGCATATGTACACAATACTATTTTAAATGTATGTAAGTGTTGTTGTGATTAATAAAATAAAAATTTCAAATATTAGTGAATTCATAGAAAGCTTTTTTATGATTATATACTTTCTCAATCAATGGATACTAATCAAACTACAATAATGTGGGAGTCTGAAATATTTTAACATTCAAAAAAGAAATCTTAATACTCTAGAAGGATTGTAAACCTCAAGTTCCAACAATAAACATTAAAGAAATTTAAAGAAGAAATGATCACTGAGAGTAAGGATAATCAAGAAAGGCATACAGAGAAGGCAGGATGATTTAAACAAGATCTTGAAGAACTCTAGATGAGAATTTAAATAGTAATACCATGCAGAAGGCAATTACAAATTCACATCTGTTTTAAAAAATATATTCCTAGACAAGGTCGACTTGGTAAGTCTAGAGTCTCTCAATGTTTCTGTATTTCTTTGTTGGACTAGATGATCTCTAAGATCCTTTCCAGTTCTAACATTGCATTCTATTCTGTAACTAATACTTTTTACTAATTCAGACCAAGCTTAAAATAATTCCTCTTATTTCAGGGGTGTTTTTTTTTAAACTGTGAATATGGTCATTTATTTCCAAAAGAAAAGAATTCAAGCATTTTAAGACTTTTTTTACTTTAGTGCTTAAAATTTAAACATATACCCTAATGCAGCTTTTCTTATTATCTGTTTGAAAGAAAATGAATTGGTTGGGTGAAGAATACCAAGGTTCCTTCCAGCTCTAAAATACATTCTACATAAAGGTAAATATTTCTAATCAGGGATGATACTGGGTATTTTTTTTACATGCATAAACTATAGAAACCTTAACTTTGTTTGCACAAAGGTTCACATTTGTTAAAAAAAAAAACTTTTGATACTTAATACAAAGTCTATTAAGCAATTTTATTCTACTCTCATTTTTCGGTTTTGCCGTCCTTTCAGAATTAGGTTGTAAACTCTTAGGCAATAACTGTTTTATAAAACATTGTTAATACTCAGTAAATATAAAATAATAACTATCAAGTCACTTGAAAAGATTATACAAACTGCATGAGAAAAAGAAAACTAGAAAAGATGATTGTATCTAGTTTCATGTCACATTCCTCAGTACTTTGAGCTTTAAATATTTCAAAAAATATTTAAAAATTGTATAGAGGTAGAAAAGATTTCCTCTATCCACTTCAATCACCTGTTAGATTGTACTTTAATGTGCACTACCCATGACCCTAAGGGCAAGAACTGAACATCAATTTCACAGTATGGTTCTGATGTCTTACCAACATCAATACTGTGATGAGGAGATGGAATGCATGATTACAAATGTCTTTAACTTCCTACCATTTATTTTGTAGCTGTCCGAGTAAATATTAAAGATAATGTTACTTTTGAAAAGTATAGGGTGCCGTGTAGTATAAACTCCAGTGTCCAAACAATATTTTGATACCAAATAAGATTCTTTATCTATTGGTACGCTGCTAAGTGTGAACTGGTTTTTTTGTTTTGTTTTGGGGTTTTTTTTTGGTTCTACTTAGTGGTTTTCATAGATTGCATTATACATTATACACAGAAACACATCCATGTGAACGCATGGCACTAGGAAGATTACCCACTATTTCCCATTTATTAAGTTCAGGATCATATTTTTCAATGCTCTGAAGATATGTTCCTTTTGAGTAGGAATATCCACCAGTTACATAGATACATCCATTCATGATGACGGCACCACACTCCATTCTCCTTTCCATCATAGGCGCTATCTCTGTCCATTCATTTTGTTCAGGATCATAGCATTCTGCAATTGTGGTTTGTCCACCAACAAGATATAGCTTATTTTCTAATGGAATTGAACACAGTCCATATTCTTTGAAAAGGAAAAAAAGAAAAAGAATTTTAAAATTGTAGACAAAATACATAATGCTACAGCAAATTAATGAATGGTTATCACACACATTTTAAAATTAGCATACATATCAGACTACCATATTTTTGTTGTTGAATTGTTTCAATCATTCTGACTCTTCCTGACCCCATCTGCAGTTTTCTTGGTAAAGATACTGAAGTGGTTTGCCATTTTCTTCTCCAACTCATTTTACAGTTAGATGAGGAACTGAGGCAAACAGGGATAAGTGACTTGCCCCAGGTCACACAGCTAGTAAATGTCAGAGGCCACATTTGAGCTCAGGAAGAATCTTCCTGACTTCAGGCCCAGCACTCTATCCACTGTGCCACCTAGTCTAGTACATATCACCTCAAAATATGTTTGAAACTTGTTCCAAAATATAGCACCTGACAGTGCTATGGGCTTCCACCCTCATTCCACCTCTCCAAGAGTTGCTTCCATAGTCCACAAATATTATACTTAAACTGAATCTTCAGAGTAACAAAGAGAACCTGTATATGCAGAACCCTCTTCACTGAATTTCCCCATAGTCTTATTTTGAGTTGGCATTTATTTTTAGGATATGTCATAAGCACTGCCTTTTCATAAGGCACACATGGGGGCTAGATGACCTCTGTAGATAACTTCCAGCTTTAACTTATAATAAACTTGGAAGTTGGCACAGCAATAGCCCATCTGCGTGGTAATAATAAGGATCATAGACTCTTCTGGGTGGCAATAAGGATCACAGATTCATAGATCAGGACTGGAAGGAGCTTTAGAGGGCCATTTAGTCTAACCCTCTCATTTTACTAATGAGGAGACTAAGGACCATCAAAGTTAACAGTGATTTGCCCAAGGTCATAAAGATAATTTAAGTGGAAAAGACAGGATTAGAGTCCACATCTCTGATCTGGTATACAATGCTCTTTCTACTGTATCATGCTATCTCCCCAACAAGCAATGAATGCACTTTAAAGGTCTTATTCTCTTCTTTAGACAAATATTAACATATCTATAACATACTTTGACTTCAATCATTGACTCTGGCTAGATATGAAGGCTCTAACCCCACAAAGATTTGGAGGCAAGAGAGTTATAAGCACAGGAAACCTAGGAGCAAATAAATGGATACTTGGCACCCCACTTAAGAAAGGACTCTTGTTCCCTATCCTCCATCACCACCACCACCACCACCACCACCACCACCACCACAAACCACAATAAAATCAATAACAGAGAAGCCAGAGAGTCCACTCTTTCTACAATCTTTACTTTTTAAAATAAATTAAAATTAAATTAAAAAATTTAAATTTTCTTTGAGTTTTAAGAACTAAAGGCAACATGAAGTAATAATAGAAGAAAAGGAAACACAAAATCCATTTTCACTGGTTTATATTTAATTCTTATAAACTGGTAATTTTCATGGGAAATTAAATATTTTAAATTAGAATATCTACATTTTCATAGAGAGAGCATGGCATTGTATATAAAGGGCTAACCTGGGAATCAGAAAGACCTGGTTGAAGATCCTACCTCAGACACCTAGTAGCTGAGTGAATATGAGCAAGTCATTTAGCTTCTACACATCCCTAGCAACCCTCTAAAACTCTAAATTACAGATCCCTGTTGGGGAAGAAATTTTCACACTTGTTGTAGGTGTAGATCAAAAAAGAACTTCTCTTTTACACATTCAACAATACTTATCTAGCTGCCTATTATTTAAAGGCAGTGTAGTAGGCACAGTAGGATATATAAAGATGAATAAGAAGCTCTCCCATCCTTTAGTAGTTTCTAATTAGAGATATATACAAAAAGGTATATACAAAAACAACCACAAACTAAGGCAATATATGATGATTGCTATACAATTAGGAAAAAGGTACAGAAATTCATAAAACAAAGAAAAGTGAGATCACAAAAATGTTTGCCAGTGTTAAACATACATTGAACTAGTATATTTTAACTGAAAAGTTAACATCTAGCCCAATATCCTAATTTTACAGATGAGAAGTCTTAGGCCCAGAGAGATTGTGACTTACCTAAAATAAAGTTTATCCAATGGTTGTTAAAAAGCAAAAAAGATTATAATATATCAGTGTAATATTATTTTGTCTTTAAAACTGCAACTATGAGAGATATAAAGAATATGAAAAGACATGAAATAATTCTAAACGAAGAAAGCAAGACAAGACAGTATATGAAACGACAACCATATGAAAATAACAAATGGAAAAGGGATCCTAAGGGACATAGAGTAAATGAGTTGTGCATATTTCTTCTTTTAAAAAATGTGAATGTAGTTTATATTTCATTGTTATATTGAGTTTTATTCTTTTAACTGGTCTTTTTTGTTTATGTTATGAAGCTGAGTTTCTAAGATGTAAGTGAGCTGACTAGAGGTAGTACCTAATCCATCAACATGTGGGGTACAAGAAGCCAACTGTGTCACACAGGCCACAGAGGAATGGTGGCTAAAAGCAACAGAGATGACAGTGCTGTGCCTCTCCTAAGACGGTTAAGGGATTAGGCTAAACTTAACTGCTGACTATTGACACATCTTTTGCTTCCATTTTATCACTGGTTCTTGAAATTGTATGCTGCCAATGCTGCCTGGCAAATGGGTAGTTGGGGTACCCAAGACACATTTTCAATGATTTGCTATAGAAAAGCAAGGATTAGAATCCCATTCTCTTTACTTACTAGCTGTGTGACTCTGTACAAGTCATTAAATCCCTCTGAGTCTCAGTTTCCTCATTTATAAAATAGGGATAGTAATACTTATACTGTATACCTCACAAGCTTGTTGTAAGGTTCGGATTAGATGATGATAATAAGAGTTACAATTTATATAGCGCTTTAAGGTTCACAAAACACTTTATAAACACCACTTTATCCAGTAACAACCTTGAGAGCTAGGTGCTATTGTCATCCCATTTTATAGATGAGGCAGACAGTAGCTAATTTACTTGCCCAGGGTCACAAAGCTATAATAAGTGTCTGAGGCTGGACTGGAATGCAGATCTTCCTGACTCCAGGTACAGCACTTTATCTAATGTACTACCTGGCTGCCAAGACCTTGTACATGGTGAAATACAATATCTACCTAGGTTATTATTATTCCTTCAGAGGCAAAATGTGTCTAGTAGTAATATTTTCTTAATAATTTTCTTTTTCTATATCAACATTTATGACCATTATTAACATTTACATAGTTGGGGATAATATTGGTTATTGTACTTTTCTGACTTGAAATAAAGGGGGAAAAAGTAACATTTTGTGAATTCAATATACATAAAAAAGATCAAAAGTAGAGTTTACTCTGTCCAGTATGGATTTTCTATAATATCAGGTGGAGGGCAGGGGGACCCAAATAAAAACCTTTTTTCAGAAAATAAAATCACAAGTAATGGTACTTAGAACACAATTTGTAAGCAGATCAGCAGAAAGGTATTAATCTGTAATAACCACAGCTGGTACAAGTTTGTGAATTTCAATTATCTTTTCTAGTGACCCATACAGAAAGAAACCTGTTGCCAAATGACAAATAGCTAAAAGCAATACCAAGTAATGTGGCTTTTCTATAACAGAAAAATTAAACACATGGTACAACTGTCATCATGCTATAGTTCGTAATTTCCCCTGAGATGCTCACAAAGGCACCAGTTAAAGTACAAAAGTGAGCATGGAAGGCAGACTCCTCCTCACAAGTAGCAAATATGTTCTTTATGTCTGTAAAGTACCTTACAGCAATCTATGCAACACCGCAGTAATACTTACTAAATATCTGCTGAACCACTAAATGTGATTAACAAATCAGGCATACAGTTTTTATCAGAAAGCGTACATTTTCAAAATGAAGTAATGACCTCAAGCTGCACTTAAACAAAAGAGCTGACAAATAAACTGCTTCTTTTGAATGTGCCAATAAAAATCAAGGCTTTAAAAGCATAGATTTAATAAATAAACTAAAATACAGATAACAAAAAAAGAACTTAAGAATGAAGGAAAAGCAAAACCATTAGAAATGTTTTAGTCACAGTGAAATGGAATGTGTATTTTTGTGATAGTATAAATCATTTAATAGGGGGCAGTTAGATGGCTCAGTGGATAAAGCACTAAGCCTGGAGTCAAGAAGACCTGAGCTCAAATCTGGCCTGAGGTACTTACTAGCTATGTAACTGTGAACAAATCACTTAACCTCTGCTTGCCTTAATCTACCAGAGAAGGAAATGACAAACCACTCCAGCATCTTTGCCAAGAAAATCTCACAGACATAAATATGGTCCATGGGGTAATTAAAAGTCAGTCATGAGTGAACAAGAAGAACCCATTTAAAAATATAACTGGAAATATTTGTTCAAGTAATTTAGATTCTAGTTTGAAGGATACTTTGATCACCTGAATTCCACTCAAGTCAATTCAATATTTATTAAAAACCTAAAATGTGTAAGGCAAGGCATCTGAGCAAACACTGGGTAGTAATTAGAGAGCCCCCCTCAGAGTTAAGAAGACCTGGTTCAAATCCCACCTCTGATACCTAATAGCCACATGACTGTAGGCAAGTCACCTTAACTCTAGGTGCCCCAGGCAACTCTCTAAGACTGTAAGTTGTAGAGCAGATGCCAATCCATCTGGGTGGAAGAAGGTTCTGTACCAATGAAATCACAGGTCCAGTTAAAAAAAATGGGCATGATACCAGGTACGTTAAATCCACCATACAAAGAAACATTTTTTAATCTATTATTAAACTAATCCATTGTTACACAGACATACTTTATGGTGGAGAGCACAAATTAGGCAAGTGTTTCTATTTACCTGGATGTGGACTAGAGGTAACCAGACTCCATTCATTGATGTCTGAGTTGTAACTCTGGACTTTATCATAAGTGCAGCTTCCCCTGTAACCACAGTGGCCTCCAATGACATAGATGATTTCCCGTAAGACACAGGCAGTAGCATTTCCCACACCTGTATGTTAAAAATCATATCTTTTTATCTCACCATTCATCAAACTGATCTAACACCTACTATATATAAGACACAAGGCTAAGTGTTGGAGAGGCTACAATGGTAAATAAGATACAGTCTCTGGTTTTAAGAAACTTAAGGGGTAACAGAAGATATAGCATAAGGCAAGCATAAATGCCGTAAGATAGGTTAAAAAGTGAATATTCCTAGAAGTTCAAAGGAGGGAGAAATCACTTTCAGAGCAGAAGTTCTTAATCTGGAGTCTGTGAACTTTTAAAAACAGTATCTTGCTGGTTTCCTTTTTAATCCTATTTGTTTTACGTATTTAAAAACGGTATTCAGAGAAGGGGTCTGTCAAAGGTTTCACTATACTGCCAAAAAGAGAATCTGGTAAAAGATTCTAGAGCATCAGAGAAGACTTCATGTAGGATGCAGTATTTCAGTTAGGGCTTAAAAAATGGATAGGATTTTTACAATTACAGACATAGGTGAGGGTATTTGAGTTAAAAAAAAAAGACTGAATAAAGGTGAAATAGGAAAGCAAGATGCATTTGGGAAATGTTGATACTGTTTAGATGGAACATAGGGAAAAATGAGAAAAAATGGCTGAAAAGGTAGGTTGGAGCCAGATTTGAAGGTGAGCAGTGAGGTGACATGTTTTAGAAAAGTTAATCAGAGGGTGGGCAGCAACGTGGTGTAGCGGAGAGCACCAGTCCTGTTTGGCCTCAGACACTTACTTGCTCTGTGACCTTTGGCAAGTCACTGAACCTGTCTGCCTCAGTTTCCTTATCTGTAAAATGGAGATAATAACCACACCTGCATCGCAGGGTTGTCGTGAGGACAAAATGAGATAATAATTGTAAAGTACTTAGCAAAGTGCATGGCACTATATGTTAGCTATCATTATTATTAAATATTATTGTTAATATATATTTTATGTGGTATATTATTGATTATTCTTAATGTGCAAGATGGATTAAAGTGGAGAGAGACTGGAGACAAAGATCAATTAGCCTACTAGAAAAGTCCAGAAGGTAGATAAAGAAGACTCAAACTGGGGACAGAATAATGGAAAGGAAGGCTCAAGTGATTTAACTTCTTGGAACCTTAGTTTTTGTATTTGTAAAATAGGGATGATGCTTTAATCCCTACTTCCCAGGCTTATTGTGAGAAAAGCTATCTGTAAACCATAAAAGAATGGGTTAATGTGAATTACTATTTTTATTAAAAAGACACTTTGGAATTAGACTGGGGAGGATGACGAGGAAGATAACTCCCAGGTTTCTTAACAAAATAGGGAAATCAAGAGGAGGAAAAGATGGCTTGGGGGAATAAAATGAGTTTAAGTGAGAATATTGGTTTAACCTATTAATTAATTTCTACTGTGAAATAAAAGACCTACAAGGAGGACCTTCATGAAGGATCAAAAACGTTTTAGGGAGTCATTTGTTTCCATAACAGCTAAGGATACATTGCTTAGTCCTGCTTCTTGACACATATACTACCTAAAAAAAACTTAACAGGACATGAAATAAAACAAATTATAGAAAATATTTCATCTTCCTTAGGGGCAAAGTAAGAAGCAAAAAATACAGCATGTGAACCCCTCAGGGCTGGGATGAGGCAAAGGTATGAATAACACCTAACAGATTAAAGTGTAACTATCCATGAAGTATTTCAATTTTATCCAGGATAAAAGGAATGAAAGTTATTAGTCAACTGTTGGTGAAGCTTTGGAAAGGCCATGGAGTCCCTACACAATGTCAACACATTATTTCAACATTTTCTTTTATGGTGAATAAAGAATCAAGTGAATTTTTAAAATAAGCTAGAAATGTGCTTTCTCCCTTCTGTTCTGATTCTTCTTTCCCAACGTGACTAATGTGGAAACATGTTTAATATGACTGTATATTTATAGCCTTATCAAATTGCATGCCATCTTGGGGAAGAGGGTAGGGAGGGAGGGAGAAAAAAATTTGGAACTCAAAATCTTATAAAAGTAAATGTTGAAAATTATCTTTACATGTAATTGGAAAAAATAAAATACTATTAAGTGGGGAAAAAATAAGCTAGAAAGCCAACAACAAAACATACAACCTAATCAGAAATATATGCCAAATTATAAAATCACATTTTGAAATCACAAAGAAACACAAATAAGCAGAAAAATGCTCCAGATTTCTAATATCTCCCAAAAATGACATTTCAGATTCCCTTGCATCTTCTATAGGTGATAGGAGATGGAAACAGCTAACTTAAGCCTGCAAGGTACCAAAAAAGGACATGGATTTTTTTAGCCTGCTCCCCCTCTCCTTGCCGTAACCAACTTACCCTCTCCCATATTATAAAACATTACAATACTCCTAAGCCATGTTAGAGAGTAACAAATATTTTGAGAAGGAATTTACTTGTATATTTGAGTATGAGTGATAGTCTCTGAATGCGGGAGGCATTTCTGTCCTATAAACCACTTTATCAAAAGATGTGTGTCAACCTGATCTTTCCTAAAGAAAAGAAATTTCCAGACATAAATCAAGCCTCTTGGCTGACTGTAATGGGCCACAACTGGACAGGTTTCCACACTCTCTTTAGCTCCTTAGAAAGAACAAGAAAGTGGAAGAGGGGAAACACCTGAGATGAAATAATGCAAATTTGCAAATACTTGCACTGTGTCCATACAATTTGAAAGCTGTTCTGGTGAAGTACCATAGCACCAGTTTTAAAATTAAATATTATATTTTTATGAATAAGAGGAAAGAAAAATCAAGCATTTTATTATACTTCCTTTGATATAGCAAGAAAGTTATTTGCCCATCCCTCCCCCATTCCTAAAATTGAATACTAACAGCATACCAGGCATTGTACAGGGCATAGCTTTTGCTCCCAAGACTTTACAGTGATTACATAAATGAGACATCACCAAAGCAAATATGAGAAAAGTTCTGATAAAATTTTCGTTATACTCTGTAGGAGTCCAAATAACTAGACTATATCATAGTAAAAAAAAAGAAATAATAATTTTGAGGAAGGATGGAGACAAAACCCATAATGCATTTAGAAAATAAAAGACCATCAGTTTTTAATTTAAAGGAAACTGATCTGGTATAGCAGTAAAGAAGGGAAAAGTTTAAAGAGAAAGTCATTTAAGAACAAGAAAAAAGTTAAATATTAAATAGTATAATATAATATAAAATAACATAAAATAAATGTGAAATAATATGAAATAAAATAATATAAAATAAAATAAAACCATTTACATTTCTAATTTTGTCCACCAACTTTAAAAATTATTAGGAAGCAAAGTCTGGCTAAAAAATGTCAGTAATGGCTTTCTGATTCAAAAAACTCGTAAGATAGCACTTTTCTATATTTAGTACTGGAATCATAAAAATATTATTTGGGGCATTCTATGCTACATTGTGTATTCTACTTTACTTCTTAGATAAAAGAGTGACGCCAACCTCAGTAACAGGATACTTGAGACAGTTATCTTGGGCCTTGCACTTTCACTGAAAGAACAGGAAGGCTGGTTCAAGTTCAAAAGGCCACAAAATATATAATATACAAAATCTGTACATACCTTTAATCATATTCGCAATAGGAATCCATTTCTTTTTTAAAGGATCATAGAACTCTGCTTCTTCTGCTGGTGCTCCTTTTCTGTAACCTCCCAAGGCATAGACACAACCACTTAAGGTAACTGCACAGTGATAATATCTTGCATTGAGCATGGGGGAGCCTTCAGTCCATTCATCAGTTTCACTATTATAGATCCAGACAGAGTCAAGGGCTTCTATGTTATCTGTCCTATAACCACCTGTAACATAAATGTTGGGTCCCAAACTTGTAACACCATAGCTTTCTCTGGTATAATCTGGTATTTCTGCTCCCTGAATCCAAACATTTATTATAGGATCCCATATGTGAACCTCTGACAAAGGATGCCAATAATAGCCTCCAATAACATACATAGTGGCTGTAGACCTCTGGGAAACTTCCTTATGCATAGGACTTAGAGCATTATATATTAAGGCTCTTAACTTGTTTTCAGTTAGCAGGTGTCTTCTCTGAAGACTCAAAGCAGTCTTCAAGTACATCTGATCTATATCTATTTCTACATAGCTTAGGAGATCATAAATGCCTTCGATTCTCTTTTCCACATCATGTGCTGTCCATTTAATAACTGGTTCTATGACAGTTTCTTCTTTCCAAACACTTAGATTCTTTCTGGACAAAATAAAGAATAATTTTTCACTGCTGATTTCAAGAAATTCTTCTTGTTGCCATACTTCCTTGAACCTTGATAAAAGCATCCTTCTGGATTCCTTCTCTAATTCTGGACACACATGAAATTCTGCAAAGGAATGCATTCCTATGCAATTATCAACATCAAGGTGCCTTACCAAAAACTGCTCACAAGCTTTCTTTACAGGAAAAAATTGTAGTAAGTCTGCTGCTTCAAGGAGGCTTTGAACATTTCTTTGGGTTATTCTGATTTGTGAAGTGTATGCATAATTTATAAGACCTTCTAGAACTTCATGGTGGATCCCAGGGAGTTTTATTTTGTTTTTAAACTTTTCTTTCATGTCAGCTGTGAACATTGCTTTAAAATAATTGCTGCAGGCAGCTAAAACAGCTTTATGACAATGGAAGATACCACCTGAAGGACACTGAAGTGTTATATCAGTAAATAATCCATCAAGGTAGAATGTTCTAAATGCTTCTAAGAAATCCAAAGGATGAGAAGGATCTTTGAAAAGATAGACATAGTCTTCTTGCCCTTTAAGTGCCATTGCTGCAAAAAATATTAAACATATTCATTTAAAATTCTGCAGATAACCTTAAATTATAAATGCTGTATATTCTAATCCTTATAATGATTAAGGCTGACTGTAGTCCAGAGGCCTCACCTCAACGAATTACAGTAATAATGCTAAAACAACTAACAGTACCCAGAACAAATTCAGAGTGCATGTTGTTCTGTAATGGTAATGGAATATGGTGGCCAATTTGTAAACAGGCACAACATTCAGCAGTACTATGCGAACCTGGATGCAAGGATGTGAAACGGGCCACCAGGGTCATCCAGAAACGTCCATTTGCCACTTTCCCCTCCAAAATGTCAAACAAACAAATCCATACAAATTGCCTTCTAGAGAGCTGTCTCAACAAAGAAGGCACTGCCCGAACACTTCGCATTAGTAGGGGTCTGGGGCCTTTTAGGGGGTCGCTCCCGGAGAAGCCTGGGGGAGGGGGTCGCTGCTCCCCAAACGCGAGCTCAGTTGTTCCTCCAGCCTTTTCCACCAGCTCCGAGATTCCTTTTAAAATTCGATCACCCCGGGAAGGCGCCGGTCAAAGGGCAGCCTCACAAAGCGGGTGGTGGGGGCGGTGGAAGGAAGAAAGAAAGAAAACGTGAGTACAAAGCACCCACAGACCTCTCTGCAAGCCTGGCTCGTCTACGTCACCGGCCCCCCGCTGTGGAGTTCCAATTCCCCTTCTGGGTAGTGGAAACTGAGGCAGCCCAGCCCGGATCCGGGTCCCACTCCCTCCACCCCTGCCGCGGAGTTACAGCTCCCTTTCTGGATGTGGAAGGAGGCAGCCCAGCCCGGCCTCGGGTTCTCCCCCCTTTTTTGTCCCCCCCAGCTGCGGACTTAAAGCCCCCCTTCCAGGACGCGGAAACTGAGGCAGCCCAGCTGTGCTCCCCCCAGCACCCCCTCCGCGCTCGCGCCCCCGCTTCGGGGAGGTCCCTGGGCGCCGGGTCTTCAAGCGCTTAGAGCGGCCCCCCTCGCCTCCCGGCTCCCAAGCAGGTGCAGAATCAGGAGCGGGCTGAGCCAGGCGGGCGGCCCGCGAGGCCCGGGCCATTGTCCGCCTCTCTTCTTCCCTCGGGGCGGCGGGCTCGCCGAAGGCTCGTTCTCCCCTCCGAGGGGGCGTCCCCGGGCTGCCCCCGAGCAGTCCCCCCACTTACCGCGAGCGCCCCCCCTGGGTCCGGGGGCTGCGCTGGGGGCCCGGCGGACTAAGGAGACGCGGACGCTGAGGCGAATGCGGCGACTCCTCCCGCCTCTCTGACCATCTTTGGACCCGCGCGGCGGCGGCGACGGCGGGGGCGGCGGCGGGGGCCAGCCAGAGAGCGAGCCCCGGGGCCGCTCCTACTCTGGTGCTTCGGCTGCTCCCCCGGCCCCTCGACCAAGCCAGCCCCTCCCCCGCTGTCACTCCCGTGACACCCCCCCCCCCCAAGCACACACAGGCTGACAGCGGAGGCTGCAGCCGGGGACGCCGGGAAGGTGCTTTGCACCCCCCGCCCCCAGGCGGCCGGGGGATGGCGTCCCCAAGGGCTCAGTCACGCACGCACCCAGCCTCCTACAGCTAAAAAGTCCTCCTGCAGAGACCCCGGGAAAGGCAACCTCTCTCGGCGCCAGCGAGCCCTGATTGGCTCCCCACGACCCAGGCGAAGCGGGGGAGGGTCGAAGTAAAGATCCAGGGAGAGGGTCTTTGCCCACCCCGCCCCCCTGTGCTAGCGACAACCCGCCCAACCCCGACTCCTTTCAGCAAAACGCCCCCACGTTCTTGCGCAGGGCTGAGCGGCTGGCACCCTAGGCAGCAGCCTCAGTGTCGGAGCGGCACACCAGGGGTTAAGCTGGAAGCCTAGAGGAAGAACCTGGGGCAGCCAGGGCCAGGGCCAAGCTGTTCTGCTGCCTCGACTCCACGGTCCTTCTGGAGCGCGAATAAGCCGAGCAGGAGCACCCCCAAGTTCTGTGATTTTCTACCGATTGTACACTAGCCTGCCCCGACCCCTGTGCATATTACAGACTGCGTCCCACCGGGATGCCTGTGAGCTCCCACGATCACGGAATGATTAATTCTCTTCTTCCCACAGGAGCCAATCCTTAGCCTAGAGATAGAGGGTCTCCCTTCCTCCAGAACAGATGAGAACTGAAGGAAGGCCAGAAGCACTCACAGGCAAGCTGGACCCCTTTGAAAATTACATGTTGAACTGATTATAGACTTTAAAAGACAAGCAAGCTTTACATTCTCAGTTTCATATGCTGTGCCCTCCTGTTCCGCAATATATAGAAATACTCATTTTATTTGGTATTTGTGAAGTTGAGAGTTTTTTAAAAAATTAAATGAAAATTTAAAAAAAAACTGGTGGCAAGTCAGCAGTGCTTTGTTTATATGAAGCGTTCTTTGGTGTGTGACTGGAGTTGCTGTTTGCAGAGCCTGTTGATTTTCTGGGCTTTCTGATTCTTCACATTGTCTCACACATAGGAGGCACTCAATAAACGTTTGTGGAATGAATGAATGAATGAGCTAGGGCTGTTCCTCAAGCGGTTTCCTTTTCAGGTTGCCGTATGCACCAGGTTGAACTCTTTGCTTCTATGGTTTCCCAAAACATCAGAGCTATGACTTATTGTCTGAAGTGTTGTGTATGTGTTTAGTGTTTGTCCTGTACACTTGTACCTGCAGTTACTCTGCTTCAGCTTGCCAAGAGCAGTTGCTTAGGTATCCTGGCATGAATCATGTTACTTCTTTACACCTGCTGCCCAAGCATACCTGGGCTTCAGGAAAAGTAGCTTCAGAGCTCAGAAATTTTACATGTTCGGTGACATCATTACTAGCAATACTGTTTTACCATTTTATGATAATCAACCACTCATAAGTAAAGCATCCAATCATTTACCAAGTCCTATTGAGTTTATCTCCACAGTATATCTCTTTCATTTTTCTCCTCCTTTGCACTCCCACAGCCACCACCTTAGTTCAAGCCATATTATTTCTTGCCAAAACTGTTGTATAGTTTCTAAATTGGTATTCCTGCCTCTAGTTTATCCACTTCAAAACCATTCTTAATGGGTATCATATTGCTTGTCTTCTCAATGGATTGGGAAGAGGTGGGAGGGAGGAAATAAATTTGGAACTGAAAATTTTTAAAAATGAATGTTAATTTAAAAATAAAAGGTTCAATGGTGCTTCACACAACAGTGTTTTAGAAAAAACCATCAAATTTGGTGTCCTGGAATTCGAGCCCTGCACAACCTAGCTCCCATCTAAATTTCCAGCCTTATCTCACGCTATTGCTTCATATGACATACTCTAAGTTCTAGCCCACCTGTGTTCCTCAAAATCTCCTGCTCAGGGGGCAGCTAGGTGGCACAGTGGATAGAGCAACAGCTCTGCAGTCAGGAAGATCTCAGTTCAAATGCAGCGGCAGACACATAACCCTCACTAGCTGTGTGACTCTGGGCAAGTCACTGAACCCCAGTTGCCTCACCATGAAACAAACAAAAAGACTCTGTCTTAGGGGGCAGCCAGGTGACACAGTGGATAGAGCACTGGCCCTGGAGTCAGGAGGACCTGAGTTCAAATTTGGTCTCAAACACATAACACTCACTAGCTGTGTGACTCTGGGCAAGTCACTTAACCTCAATTGCCTCACCAAAAAAAAAAATCTCCTGCTCATACTTGTCTGAAGGTTCATGCCATATTGACACCACACTGTTGGTCATTTGAGAAATGTTTGTTGAATTTAAATTCCATATAAGTACTGCTGGCTTTTGTTTTTCTAAAACAAAAACTTCATCAGTACATCACTAAAATGTATTTCTCTGGATCTCACACATTTTAAGATACTACTGAGAAAGAAAACATGATTAGTGTCTGACCATCTGGACTAGTAGAGCAATGTCTGATGACCATCTTTCTCCCATTTCAACTATACCAGTCCTGTTCTTCAGTTTGTGGCTGCCAATAGTGTGTGCAGGGAGGGACCTGTCAGTATTCATAGATCACATCACCAGTCTAAGTTGATCATTTCTAAGTTCCTTATGACAAGTTAGTTAATCCTCTTGGGCTTCCCCAATATTCCCTAACTAGACTGCATTATTTGAAGCTGGCAGAGGAACAGTCAAGAATGTTGGGTTGCTGTCTAGTGACTAGAATAACTGCCATGTTGTCATGGCATAGAAATTGTAAGGTGGGATTTAATTATGGTGTGTGATGTTGCAAAATGACGTGCTATTTGTTGGGGACGACTGTATATGCAAAGCACTGGGGAAACAAAGATGACTTGGTCCCGTATCTGAAAGAAGTAATTACGTAGTATAGGAGATAAAATGTACATGTGTATACACATACATATATACACATATATGTATATAACAAATACAATTAAGTACATAGGAAAGCTCAAAGTAGAATGAGAGATTTGAAAGGAGGGGTGACTCAGCTGAGAGAATCAAGAAAGACTTCATGGGGGAGGTAGTATCTAATGTGGACCTTGAAGGAAAAGTAGGATTTCAGCAGGAAGAGAAGCAGGGGGAGTCTGTTCCATACAAGTAGGATGGCATATGTAAATACATGGAGAAAGAAGAGGACAGAATGAGATGAAAGAAATGGCAAATTGTCCAGTAAGATTGAAATGTAAGAGCGTGTAAAGGGGAATAGGACAAAATAAGATTAGATAGAGGAGACTGAAGTTTGATTATGAAGGTCTTTGAATGCCAGGGTGAGGAATTCGTACTTGTTTAGGAAATGAGGTTCTCTGCAAAGTTTTACCCTTATACTTTCAAGTAAAATGTGGATGATCCTGGGCTCTTAAAGGCTCTGGTAGGTGCCATCAGTAGACTAGAAAAGCTTTGAATATAATTCAGGTAACAGTCTGAGTCTCTTTTCTGAGGACCAGCCTAGCTAAGCATGGCCATTAGGCTAGCTACTTGTTGATGAATTTTTTTGGCCATGGCAACACATGACATTAAACAAAGTCATAAAGAGTCCCTCAGTCCTATCTGGCTCCCTTCAACTTTTTAGATGACAGTGGCAGGCCTAGGGGAAAAGGGGCAGAGGTTCTAAATGGCACCTCCTGTTTAAACCATGTATAAACTTTGAGTTAGCTATTGATTCTCTAAATTGTGAGAGCCTTACCCAGTGACCATTCAGTGGTTGTGCTACTAAATCATATCAGTGTTGGTATTCTCACTATAAACAAACAGAAAGAAATTGTTTATTAACTGGCTGTCACTAAACTGGGAAAGAAACTGCAGCTAAATGTCTTCAGGGGAAAAATCGTTGGGCTCTGATTGCACTGAGTACCAAGAAACATCACAAAATAATAAAATTGATTATATCTTAAAAGTTGGGAAATGACTCATCACTTGTGTGATATCTTTCCTGAATCATCTGTCTGTGCACAGTAGGACCACCAACTTGTTAGAGAAAAGATCAAAGTTAAAACAAAGCTACATGAAAGAATAAAAACAAGAAAAGGATATAGCATGCAATTAAAACAATGCAACCTTGACCTATTCAAACTAGTTGTTGAAAAATAAAAAATGGGTGCTAGGTTCGAGAAGCACTGAGTCACAGATCATTTCACACAGAAGTTTAAGCAATGTACTTACCATATTAGGGAGGAGGGAAAGCAGGGAGGGAGAAGATTTGCACCTCAAAGTGTTATTAAAAAATGAATGTCAAAAATTGTCTTTGCATATAATTGGGAAAAATAAAATACTATTTAAAAGAAAAAAAATTAGTTTAAGCAATGTAAATCAATTGCCAGAACAAGGACACAAAATGAACCTAAAAATGCATTAGGCAGCAAACACTTGATAATTACCAAAGAGAAAACCAGTCTCTGGTAATATTAGTTTAGAATATGAACTCATTTGTAAAAATCTTACAAAGATTAACAATGGAAGATTATGAAATTACCTTAAAAAAAAAACCCGGATCTGGAATAAAGATGTCTTAAGGGAAATGTCTGGTTAATGGTCTGGTGATGTGATGAGATAAATCTGACAGCCTCAGTTTCTCAGTGGTCTCCTTGAAATGTCAGGAGCAATCAAGGAAGGCCCCCACCATGTTTGATGGACCCCTGGGAGCAAATTTGTGGGCAGACAAGGAGAAGAGTCAAACAGGATGATAATGATATAGGCAATCAGCATGATTGAAGGGAACCTCTACATCAGTAAGATCACAGATCTGTTTGGATATTTGAGGCAATGAGCACAAGAGGAGATGTGATCAGGCTTGAGCATTAGGAATATCACTTTGTCAGTGGTGTGAAGGATCAATAGGAAAACGAAAGATTTAGAGGCAGGGAAACTACCTGGGAGGCTATTACATTAGGCTAGACAAAAGATGATGAAGGTCCATAGTAGGATGGTGCCAGATGCAAGAAATATTACAACAGAGGCAAAATCAACAGGATTGGATAATTGATCTCATTTGAGGGGGGATAAAGAGGTAATAGTCACTGATTACTTTCTTGGTAACTTGAAGAATGGGAGAACTGAAGCGTCAGCAGAAATTGGGAAGTTAGGAAAAGGGCCTGGTTTTCAGGTGGAGAGAATGAGTTTAATTTTGTGCATGTTGAATCTCAGTTATAAATGGAACATCCAATGCCCATTGGTATGTGGCATGTGGTATGCCCATTTCACAGAAATGGGGCCTCTCCTTCTAAGGAGAGTTTACAACTGGACATATAAACTTGGGAGTTCTCTGTATAGAGTGATAATTGAAATCATGATAGTGGATAGATTGCCAAGAGGGAATGTATGAAGGGAAGAGAAAAAGCAAAGGACCAGAACCAGATTCAGGTCACTCTAAGTCCTGAGTACCTGTACCTTGAAAGTCCTTCATTGCTTTGTGGAGTCAGGATGAGTGGGGTTCCTGTCTTGCTTCTAAAACACAATAGCTATATGACCAGGGGCAAGTCATTTAAAACTCTCAGGTCTCCAAGGTCTGGAGTCAGGAAGACCTGAGTTCAAATTATATCTTACTAGCTGTGTGACTCTGAACAAGTCATTTAACGTCTGCTTGCCTCAGTTTCCTCAATTATAAAATGGAGATAATAACACCTACCTCACAAGGTTGTGGTGAGAATCAAATGAAACATTTGTAAAGTGCCTGGCACATAGTGAGTCCTTAATAAATGCTTATTCCCTTGCCTCCCCTAGTGGACATAGAACATCAGCATATATGAATGGGTCCATTAAACATGGCATATTTTGAACATGATTTAATCGTTTCTTGATGATTCATGGCCTTAACTATGAATATCAGTTATTGTACAGTGCTATCCCCAGGCAGAATAGGGTGATAGCATGACAACTATCAAAGAATATACAATTGTTTGAATCTATGCTAAACTGCTTTGCTTTCATAGTTTTTCTGTTTCTTCCCTGGGCATCTGTGTTTATATGGTGCTTCTAGGCAGCTGCCTTATTTAATTTTTTAAAAAGTTTTGATTTTTTTAACAGCTAATTCCTTTTTTTTAAAACCACAATTAATTCCTGGCTTAGCACTTAATACATGATGAACCAAACATACCTTGTAACAAAGAACAATTAATTAAAGCCAACCAACTATCCACGCACAGCATTCTGAAGCTGTAGTTTGTCACCTCTGCACACAAAAGAAGGAAGCGTTTTTTCTATAATTTGTTCTCTTCTACAGTGTTATTTTTACAAGCAATTTTAAGTCAATTTGCCCAAAGGGTGGCTCCCCTCTGAGGGACAACTGTTCTTCTCAGAGGTGAAAGGGTTGTTGGTTGTTTTTTGGCAGGTGTTTTCTTTGCTGGCCTCAGCACAATGTTTTTGATGACTGAAGTTTGACTTCTGGATAAATAGAAAATTACTGTACTTTAAAGTGGTGTAAGACCTTTCCCAGTTTAGTGAGAGCCAGATTCTAAAAAAAAAAGTCGTATTAAGTTATTTTACATACTTTTGGGGGGAAATTAGATTTTTTTAAGTTTTCAAGAGAAAATAATTTCAGAAATAAGGGAACAGTCAACAAACAAGCACTTATTGAGTCCCTACTATGTGCTTAATGCTGGGAATACAGCCAAACTCCTACTCAGCTACCAAAATTACGAATTATAACACATGTAAGTAATCTGAGGGATTTAACAATTACCAAAAAATCCACATTTAAATGTCAGGAGGTTGGAAATAATGATTCAAAATTAAAAGGCTTAGAAGGAAGACATATTATGTAGTGTTAGTGCAAATAATGGAAGGGCTTTTAGCCATCGTGAGCTGTTAGTGGTTAACAAATACAGTCTTTAACTACATATTCCTAACTTATCGGGTCCCTTCTATAAACAGGAGCCTCACTCCTGTTGCCACTGTTCTTCTTTCCTTCCTTTCTCTTCCTTCCTTCCCCTCACTAAACCCCCTCCCTAACTCTCCTGCCTATCTGGGAGTGCTTTTCCTACCCAGGCTCTGCTGTACCTCCACCCAGAGCAGGTCTAGAGCAGAGGTCTGCCACAACAGGACTGGTAAGGGTAAGGGGATAGGGACAGAGAAGGGTGTGGGAAATCCCTCTAATGTTCCTCCTTGATGCACCCCAGCACTAGTAGTACCCTGCTTCAATCCTATCTCTTCATTCTCACTGAGTGGGAAACTCAGTCTGTTGTTTTTTTCAATCTCAGAGTTCTTGCTTATCCTTAGCTCCTATAAAGCGCCAACTTTCAGTTTTTATCTGAAATCTAGATTAATCTCATTTGGGTATTTACATACAAAACCCCACTGTTTGTCACTGTGATCCAGCAACACTGGTCATTTTGCTGTTCCTCACACAAAACTGTCTCCCGACTCCATGTCTTCTCACTGGCTCTCTCCCATGCCTGGAATGCTGTCCCTGCTTACCTCCACTCCCTGTCTTCCTGAACTTTGAACACTTTCCTGATTTTCTATAAGACAACTCCTATCTCATCTATTGCAAGAGGCCTTTCCCCATCCCTCATCTCGTTGGGTCTTTCCTCTGAGATTACTTCCATATAAGCCTCCCATACACATCTCGAATGGACATGATTGTTTGTATGTAGTCTCTTCTGTTAGACTGCCAGCTCCTTGAGAGCAGGGACAATGTTTTTGCCTTTCTTTGTATCCTTGATTCTTAGCAGTATCTGACATATATTTTCCTGAGATCAATGGAAACAAATTGGTGGGGAGAGTGGGGGTTGAAGAGAGGGGGAGTGGAGGAGAAGTGGCATGTGAAGGGTAAGAACATTCTCCAGTGAAACTTGAGCAAAAGCCAACAGTCTGCCCGGCTAAAAGACAAAGATGTTTAAAAAAAGTAAAGGGGACAGCCTTGACATTCCCCAGCCTAGAAAGGGTAGGTGATGTGAATACCTGAATTGCATATGAGGAGGCCAGTAAGACAATGAATGGAATGAATTCACCTTTTGTCACTAGTTATACACACCCGTGTGTAGTACATGTCATATAGACACATGTGGACATATATGCATATGTATATCTATGTGTACATATATTGTACATGTGGTGAGAGCTGTTCTTACATATAACATAGAGGTGCTAGAAGCAGAACAGATATCTCTAGCCTCTTCCTCCCCAACTCTTCTCCAAAGGAGACTTTAATTCCTTCCAAGAGGGGAAGCAGGAAATTGAGGCCAGAAGGTTTGGCCGCTCTGCTCTCCTCAGAGAGAAAGAGAGCAAGTACTGAGCTAGAATAATATCTGTCTCTTCCCCTAAATATTATTTAGCTAGAGATATAATTTTCAGGTTCAATCTAACTCATGATTGCTGTTTATTATTAGGGTGAAACAGGTCCCCAAACTTTATATGGAATTTTTTTTCTTTTTAGGGAGGCAATCAGGGTTAAGTGACTTGCCCAGGGTCACACAGCTAGTAAGTGTTAAGTGTCTGAAGCTGGATTTGAACTCAGGTCCTCCTGACTCCAAGGCCAGAACGCTATTCACTGTGCCAGCTAGCTGCCCCTATATGGAAAATTTGTTGTTGTTCAGTCATATCTAACTCTTCATGACCCCATGGACCATCCTGTCCATGAGTTTTCTTGGCAAAGATACTGGAGTGGTTTGTCATTTCCTTCTCCAATGGGTTAAGGTAAATAGGGGTTAAATGACTTGCCTAGGGTCACACAGTTAGTAAGTATCTGAAGCCCGATTCTAACTCAGATCTTCCTGACTTCAGAATCATCACTCTATGCACTGAGCCACCTAGCTGCCTCATATGGAAAATACCTACAGAGTTACAAACAACTGAACTTTGTGGACATAACCCAACTTGCTCATAAGTTTGGTAGTGTGTTATTATAGTAAGGGGATGACAGGAAAATATCTCACATCAATTTATTCCCCTTCTCCCCACCCCAACTGATGTAATCACAGAAGATGAGAGAGAGAACAAAGTATAAAAGTATTTTTTAAAAAAATGTTTTATTTGTTTAATTAGCAAAAATCTACTTTGTCAACCTCACATCCCTAACCCACCCCTCAACTGAAAAGAAAAACAAAACATATTGCAAACAAGTAGTCAAATAAAACTAATTTCCACATTAGCTATGTCAAATAAAAACACTTCTCATTCTGCGCTCTGGTTTTTCACATCACTATGAGGAGGTGGGTAGCAAGTTCCATTTCAGTAGTCCTCTGATACCATGGTTGGTCATTATGCTGATCTAAGTTCCTAAGTTTTTCAAAGTTGTTTGCCTTTTTCATATTGTTTTCATTTTATAAATTGTTCATCTGATTCTGTTCATTTCATTCTGCACCAGTTCATGCATGTTTTGCCAGGTACACACATACACAGACACTGGTATTCCGTCACATTTATATACCATACCAATATATGGTATATGTATATACATACATACATACATACATACATACACGCATGCATACATACATCAACGCACATTGTTCATCCATTCCCTAATTTATGGGCACCTTTCTCATATTCCCATTCTTTGCCACCTCAAAAAGAGCTATAAATATTTTTGTACATCCTTAGAGTTTGTTTGTTTTTGTTTTTATTAGGACTAATCCTTCCCTTAATCTGCCCTCCTAATTCTACCTCCTCCTTCTCCCTTCTTCCCTTTCCCTCTATTTCCTTGTTGAGTGAAATTTATTTCTGTATCCAACTTGGATGTGTATTTATTCTTTCTTCTTCTGACAAGTTCAAATGAGAATGAAGTTCAAATGTCTGCTACTCTCCCCTCCCTCTTCCTTTTTATAAACTTCTGCTTGAGCACACTGTTTATGTGAGATAATTTCCCCTAATATTCTTTTCCCTTTCCAACTCTAATGTATTCCTCTTCTCCTCACCCCCACCTCCTTTCCATTCTTCTCTTAAGTTCATCGAGATATAACAAAACCACTGCCAAGCCTGGCTTAAACTCCCTCTATGACTCTTGATGATAATAGGGTTCAGAGGTGACACAGGTATCATCTCCCCTTATTTGAATGTAAACAGTTTATCTTTTAGTCCTTTGTTATTATATTTATGTTTATCTTTTTATGTTTCTCTTCACTCCTATGTTTGAACTTTTTGAAAGTTTTCAAAGATTGAAAGTTTTCCTACAGCTCTGGTCTTTTCATCAGGAACTCCAGGAAGTTCTCTATTTCATTAAAGATCTATTTTTCCCCTACAGCACTGTTTTGCTTGGTAAGTTATTCTTGGCTGTGAGTCTATAGATATCCTTTGCCTTTTGGAATATCATATTCTAAGTTCTCTGCTCCTTTATAGTGGTAGCTGCTAAATCATGTGTGATCCTGACTGTGGCTTCTTTTGTACTTGAATTCTTTCTCTTAGGATGCTAGTAATTTTTTTTTTTAACTAGAAGCTCTGGATTTTAGCTATAGTGTTCCTAGGAGTTTTAATTTTGGGATTTCTTTCAGGAAGTGATCAGTGGATTCTTTCTATTTCCACTTTGTCCTCTGGTTCTAAGAGATCTGGGCAGTTTTCTTGTAAGATTTCTTGAAATAAGACATCTAGGCTTTTGGAGGGTGGTGGTGGTAATGGTGTTCAGAGAGTTCATTGATTCCCAAATTTTTGTCCTCAATTTGTTTTCCAGTTCAGTTGTTTTGCTATGAAATATTTTATATTTTCTTCTACATTTTCAGTCTTTTTACTTTGTTTTAGTATTTCTGGTTGTCTCATGGAGTCATTGGTTTCTATTTGGTCCATTTTAATTTTCAGGGAGTTTGTCACTTGAATAAGGTTTTGTACTAGTTGTACCAAGCTATTAATTCCCTTTCCAATTTTTTCTTCCATAGCTTTCTCTTCCTTTTCATTTTTTCCCTCAAGAGTTCTCATTTCATTTACAAAAACATTTTAATTCTTTTTTTAAGCTCTTGCTTCATCTCTTCTAAGAATCCCAGTCGAATTTTTGCTCAAGCTATGTTTTAATCGGAGGTTTGCTTGTAGTTGTTTTGGAGTCATTCTCTTCTCCTAGGTTTGTGTCTTGAACTTCCCCGCCACCAAAATACTTCTTTTTTCATTTGCTCACTCTTCCAGTCTACTTGGACTGGATTTCAAACTTGATGTTAGGGTTATGCTTAATAAAGGCTGGGCTGTGTCATACTTTTGGAGGGAAGGTCTGGGCTGGTCCTATTGCTTTCTTTAGGATATACTTTCTTAGAGTATTGTTTCAGGATCTCAGGGACAGGTTGGTGACTTGAAAGCTTTCAAAGTCCCCAAAGTAGTCTGATCCAGGGCAAATCTAACTGCTGCACCATTGGTCTGAATTCTACAAATTCCTGCCCTGGGTTTGGGTCTAAGCAACAAAAGAATACTACCGGCCTCAGCTCCTATCAGCTAACTGGAAAGCTCTGTTGATTCAGAGCAGCAGAATTATAGGCTCTCCTTTGGTTTGGGATTCTTGCCCTAGGTTTCCTCTGTAGACTGAGCTAGACACCTCTCTCTGCTCCTGCGGTCTGAGCCACACAGCTGCTGCTTGCTTCTGAACTTTCTTTCTCGATACCTCACCCAGTGTCTCTCTACAAGGGAATGCCTCCCCATATACAGGTCCCCTTGTTTAATATCCCTGGATCTTTGACCTGAAACTGGGTGGTGGGCAACAAAACTGCCAGTTCATACAAACTGAGACTTCCTTTTGCTCTGGTGCGTAACCTTTCCTTGGGCACTGGAGTGCTGCTCCTGACCCAACGCAGTCCCTAGTGTCCATAGACCTCTGGGTCTTCCTCTGTTGAGCTAGGCTGGACAAATGGCTCATTGTGCGTTTTTCTTAGAAGAGAAAGGACATTGACTTCTGTAGCGACAATGTGAATTTCCTTAGCTCAGTGTTCCTTAAATGCATGATTTTCACTCTGAATATGTGACCTTTCTCCCCACTTATGGTGTGTGTAATTGTAGGAAAGTAAACCCTAAGTTGTTGGGGTTTTTTTGGGGGGGGGCAATGTTTTGTTCCTATTGCTCTTAAAATGCCATCTTAATAAATGCCTTTGCTTTGAGCTAATTGAGGAGTCTACTGGCTGAATATTAAAGTTAAGCATCTCCATTAGGATTTACAAACTATAATTTTAGGAATGTAAACCTATGGAGTATCTTGGATCTGAAGGTAATCACTTCTCTGTGGACCCAACCTATGAGTTTGAGTTGAGGAAAGAGTAGCCCAGAGGGAGCACTACATAGTAAAAGAGGGGGAAAAGTAAATAAACAATATGAAATAGACTAATTTTTGAAGTGATATAACACATCATGAAGAATAACATGTATGAGAAGAAAAGGAGGTAGAGTAGTGATGTGATGTACAGAGAGTTAGGGATGACAGGTAGGCAATATGAATTTTACTGGTATCCACAAAATATTAAAACACCTAGGCAGGGGTGGGGAACTTGCAGCCTCAAGGCCACATGTGGCCCTCTAGGTCCTCAAGTGCAGCCCTTTGTGCAACCAAATATAAACTTCACAGAACAAATCCCCTTAATAAAAAGATTTGTTCTGTAAAACTTGCACTCAGTCAGAAGGCCACATGCAAGGACCTAGAAGGCCACATGTGGCCTCCAGGCCACAGATTCCCCATCCCTGGGTCTAGAGGAAGCCCTCTAGTGCATTAGGTAAATCCTCTATAAAGGATTTATGGAAGAGTTTGGATAAGAATTATACAGGATAAGAAGGTGTGAATTGGTGAGAATCTGCACCAGTGATATCAATGAGATATCAAAGTTTCAGACTCTAAGAATGAGTGTAGCACTTGAACAAATGGTATTAAGAAAAAGAAAAGAGAAATTATTAAGAGCCAGCATGACTTTATTGGTAGCTGGTCATGACAGACCAAATTCATTTCCTTTTTGGACAGGGTTGCTAGAACATTTGATCAAAAGAATATCATAAACAATGCTACTTGGATTTCAGCAAAGCAATTGATAAAGTCTCTCATGCTGTTCTTATTGTAAAGATGGAATTATTTGGAAAACAGGGCGATTTGTTGGATTCCAAACCAGTTCAATGACCAGAACTGAAGAGTAATTAGGTATTAATGGATTCATAATAACTGGGAGGAAGGTCTCTGAAGGAGTATTCCAGGGATCTATTCTTGATTCTATGTTATTTGACTTTTTTTAGTAGTTTTTTTTCCAATTACATATAAAAACAATTTTTAACATTTAATTTTTAAAAATTTTGAGCTCCACATTATCTCCCTCCCTCTCTTCCTCACACCCCCTCCTTAAGACAGTTAGCAATTTAGTATAGACTATATATGTACAATCATGTAAAACTAATATTTCCATATTAGTCATGTTGTGAAAGAAGAAATGGAACAAAAGAAAAGAATCATGAAAAAGATAAAGTAAAAATAGTATACTTTGATCTGCATTCAAACTCCAACAGTTTTTTCTCTGGATGCGGATAACCTTTTCCATCATGAGTTCTTTGGAATTGTCTTGGATCATTGTATTGATGAAAGGAGCTAAGTTGTTCATAGTTGATCATCACACAACGTTGCTGATACTGTGTACAATGTTCTTCTGGTTTTGCTCACTTCATTTTGCATCAGTTCATGTAAGTCTTTCTAAGTTTTTTTCTGAAATCATCCTGCTCATAATTTCTTATAGCACAATAGGATTCCATTACATTTATATACCATAATTTGTTCAGCCATTCCTCAACTGATGGGCATCCCCTCAATTTCCAATTCTTTGCCACTTCAAAAAGAACTGCTGTAAATATTTTTGTACACGTGGGTCCTTTTCTCTTTTTTGTGGTCTTTTTTTTGTGATCTAATAGTGGCATTGCTGAATCAAAGGGAATGCACAATTTGATTGCCCTTTGGACATAGTCCCCAATTGCTCTCCAGAATGGTGAATCACAACTCTATCAATAGTGCATTAGTGTCCCAATTTTCCCACATCCTCGCCAACATTTATCATTTTCCTTTTTGGTCATATTAAGCAATCTGATAGGTGTGAGGTGGTACCTCAGAGTTGTTTTAATTTGCATTTCTCTAATCAATAGTTATTTGGAGCATTTCTTCATATGATTATGGATAGCTTTGATTTCTTCATCTGAAAACTGCCTATTCATATCCTTTGATCATTTATCCATTATTCTTATATTTATATTTATCCATTTATATTCTTATAAATTGACTTAGTTCTCTATATATTTGAGAAATGAGGCCTTTACCAGAGACACTTACTGTAAAGATTGTTTGCCAGCTTTCTGCTTTCTTTCTAATCGTGTTTGCATTGGTTTTGTTTGTGCAAAAACTTTCTAATTTAATGTAATAAAAATTGTATGTTTTGCATTTTGTAATGCTCTCTATCTCTTATTTGGTCATGAATTCTTCCCTTCCCTATAGATCTGACAGGTGAAATATTTCTTTACCTAATTTGCTTATGGTATCATCCTTTGTGTCTAAATCATATACCCATTTTGACCTTATCTTGATATATGGTGTAAGATGTTGATCTATACCTAGTTTCTGCCATATTGTTTTCTAGTTTCTCAGCAGGGTTTTTTGTTTTGTTTTGTTTTGGTCAAATAGTGAGTTCTTATTCCAGAGGCTGGGTTCCTCAGGTTTATCAAAGAATAGATTATTATTATAATTTACTACTATGTCTTGTGTACCTAATCTATTCCATTGATCCACCAGTCTATTTCTTAGCCAATACCAAATAATTTTGATGGTTACCACTGTATAGTATAGTTAGAGATCTGGTATGGCTAGGTCACCTTTCTTTGTAATTTTTTTTCATTAATTCTCTTGATATTCTTGACCTTTTGTTCTTCCAGATGTTTTTTTCTAGATCTCTGAAATAATTTTGGTAGTTTGATTGGTATGGCACTAAGTAAGTAAATTAATTTAGGAAGAATTGTCATTTTTATTATATTAACTCAGCCTACCCACAAGCAATTGATATTTTTCCAGTTGTTTAGATCTGATTTTATTTGTGTGAAAAGCATTTTGTAATTGTGTTCATAAAGTTCCTGCGGTTGTCTTGGCAGGTAGACACCCAAGTATTTTATATTATCTACAATTATTTTCAGTGGAATTTCTCTTTCTATCTCTTGCTGTTGGGCTTTATTGGTAATATTTAGAAATGCTGATGATTTATGTGGGTTTATTTTATAGCTTGCAACTTTGCTAAAGTTGTTCATTATTTCAAGTAATATTTTTTAGTTAATCTTTAGGATTCTTTAAGTGTACCATCATATTGTCTGCAAAGAGTGACAGTTTTATTTCCTCATTGCTTATTCTAATTCCTTCAATTTCTTTTTCTTGTCCTATTGCTATAACTTACATTTCTAATATAATATTGAATGATAGTGGTAACAATGGGCATCATTGTTTCACCCCTGATCTTATTGGGAGTGTTTCCATCTTATCCCCATTACAGATAATGCTTAGTGATGATTTTAGATAGATAGCTACTTATCATTTTAATGACAGCTCCATTTATTCCTACGCTTTAGTGTTTTTTAATAGGAATGAGTATGATATTTTGTGAAAAGCTTTTTCTGCATCTGTTAAAATAATTATATGATTTCTGTTGGTTTGGTTGTTGATTGGGTCAATTATGCTGATAGTTTTCCTGATATTGAACCGGCCCCACATTCCTGGTATAAATCTCCCTTGGTCATAGTGTTTGATCTTTGTGATATACTGCTGTAATCTTCTTGCTAGTTTTTATTTAAAACTTTTGCATGAGTATTCCTTGGGGAAATTGATCCATAGTTTTCTTTCTCTGTTTTTAGCTTTTTCTGGTTTAGGTATCAGTACCATATTTGTGTCATAAAAGGAATTTAATAGGACTCCTTCACCTATTTTTTCAAGTAGTTTATATATTGGAATTAATTATTCTTCAAATAGAATTTGCTTGTGAACCCATCTGGCCCTGGGGATTTTTTTCTTAGGGAGTTCATTGATGGCTTGTTCAATTTCTTTTCTAAGGTGGGGTTATTCAAATATTCTATTTCCTCTTCTGTTAATCTGGGCAATTTATATTTTCATAAATATTCGTTGATTTCACTTAGATTGTAAGAGTAATTGGCATATAGTTGGGCAAAAAATTTCCTAATGATTGTTTTAATTCCCTTTTAATTGGTGGGAATTCATCCCTTTTATTTTCATTTTTTAATTTTTTTTAGGCAATTGGGGTTAAGTGACTTGCCTAGGGTCACACAGCTAGTAAGTGTCAAGTGTTTGGTCTGAGGCTGGATTTGAACTCAGGTCCTCCTGACTTCAGGGCTGGTGCTCTATCCACTGTGCCACCTAGCTGCCCCAGTTTTCTTCTTTTTAAAAAAAAATCAAATTAACTAATGGTTTACCTATCTTGTTGGGTTTTTTTTTCTATTTATTAGCTCAATAGTTCTTTTACTTTCAATTTTATTAATCTCAACTTTAGTTTTCAGGATTTCCAATTTGGTGCTCAATTGAGAATTTTTAACTTGTTCTTTTCCTAGGTTTTTTAAAGTTACATATCTGATTTATTGATTTACTCTTTCTCTATTTTATTGATATAAGAATTCAGAGAAATAAATTTTCCCCTAAATACTGCTTTGGTTGCATTCCATAGATTTTGGTATGTTGTCTCATTATTATTCTCTTTAATGAATTATGGTTTCTATGATTTGTTCTTTGACTCACTTATTCTTTAGGATTCGATTAATTACTTTCAGATTAATTTTTAGTATATCTTTCCACTGCCCTTTATTGAATGTAATTTTTATGGCATTATGATTTGAAAAGGATGCATTTAATATTTCTACCATTTTACATTTAAATTTGAGGTTTTTATGCCCTAATACATGGTCATTTTTTGTGTAGGTGCCATGTATTACTGAGAAAAAGGCATATTCTTTTATATCCCCATTCAGTTTTCTCCAGAGGTCTGCTATATCTAACTTTTTAAAAATTCTATTCACCTTCTTAATTGCCTTCTTGTTAATTTTGTGGTTAGATTTATTTAGTTCTGAGAGGGAAAAATTGAGGTCCCCTACTAGTATAGTTTTGCTGTCTATTTCCTCCTGTAACTTAACTTCTTCTTTAAGAATTTGGATGCTATACCACTTGGTGCATATAGGTTTAGTACTGATATTACTTTATTGTCTATGGTACCTTTTAGCAAGATATAGTTTTCCTTCCTTGTCTCTTTTAATTAGATCTATTTTTGTTTGTACTTTGTCTGAGATCATACTTGCTACCACTGCTTTTTTTAGTTAGCTAAAGCATAATAGATTCTGCCCCTTACCTTTACTCTGTGTGTGTGTGTGTGTGTGTGTGTGTGTGTGTGTCTGCTTCAGATGTGTTTCTTGTAAACAACATATTGTAGGATTCTGGTTTTTAATCTACTCTACTGTCCACTTCTGTCTTATGGGAGAGTTTATCCCATTGACATTTATAGTTATGATTACTGTGTATTTCCCTCCATCCTATTTTTCTCCTGTTTATCCTCCTGTCTCTCCTTTCACCTTTCCCTTCTCACCAGTGCTTTGCTTCTGAGCACCACCTCCCCAATCTGCCCTCTCTTCTGCTAGTTTCCCCCTCCCTTTACTTAATCTCCACCCTTCCTACTTCCCTGTAGGGTAAAATAGATTTCAATACCCAACTGATTGTGTATGTTATTCCCTCTTTGAGCTAATTCTTATGAGAGTAAGGTTCAAGAGATACCCATTTCCTACCCTCCTGTCTTCCCTTCTACTGTAATAGGTCTTTCATGCCTCTTCATGTGAGATAATTTACCCCATTCTATCTCTCCCTTCCTTATGTTTCCATTATAATCCTCTTTCTCACCTCTTAATTTTTTTTAAGTTCTCCTCTCAAAGTCACCTTATACCCACACCCTCTGTCTATGTATATTCCTTCTAACTACATTAATAGTGATACAGTTCTTAAGAATTATAAGTATCATCTTCCCATGTAGAGATATAAACAGTTTAGTCTTATTGAATCATCATGTTTTCTCTTTCCCTTTTACCTTTTTGTGATTCTCTTGAGTCTTGAAATTGAAATAGAATTTTTTGTCCAGCTTTGGTCTTTTCATCAGGAAATCCTGAAAGCCTTCTATTTCACTGAATGACCATTTCCCCCCCTGAAGGATTATGCTCAGTTTTGCTGGGTAGGTGATTCTTGATTGTAGTCCTCACTCTTTTGCCTTCCAGAATATCATATTCTATGCCTTCTGATCCTTTAATGTTGAAGCTGCTAAATCCTATGTAATCCTGACTGTGGCTGCCTAATATTTGAATTGTTTCTCTTCTGCTGCTTGCAATATTTTCTCTTTGACCTAGGAGTTCTGGAATTTGGCTATAATGCTCCTGGGAGTTTTCATTTTGGGATCTCTTTCTGGAGGTGATTGGTGGATTCTTTCAATGTCTATTTTACCCTCTGGTTCTAGGACATCAGAGCAGTTTTGGTTTTTTTAAATAATTTCTTGAAGTATGATGTCCAGGTCCATTTTTTGATCGTGGTTTTCAGGTAGTCCAATAATTCTTAAATTATCTCTCCTGGATTTGTTTTCCAGGTCAGTTGTTTTTTTCACAATGAGGTATTTTACATTTTCTTCTATTTTTATTGTTTTGATTTTGTTTGATTGGTTCTTGATGTCTCCTTAAGTCATTAGCTTCCACTTGTTCATTCTCATTTTCAAGGAGTTATTTTCTTTGGTTAATTTTTTTTAACCTCCTTTTTCTTTTGGCCAATTCTACTTTTCAGGGAATTGTTTTCTTCATGAAATATTTATACATCATTTGCCATTTTGTGTGCTTCCTTTATTAAGCTGTTGATTTTTTCATGATTTTTTTGGGGGGGGGCTAGGCAATGGAGTTAAGCGACTTGCCCAGAGTCCCACAGCTAGTAAGTGTCAAATGTCTGAGGCTGGATTTGAACTCAGGTCCTCCTGACTCCAATGCTGGTGCTCTATCTACTGCACCACCTAGGTGCCCCCTATTTAATTTCTTTTAAAGTTGGGCTGTGCTCCTGATGTGGAAGGGGTCCTACTGGGGACCCTCATACTATTCTGGGACTACAGGGCTTGGCATCTTGCCCAGTGCTTGCTGAGGCAAAGGTAGGGTAGGGGGGTGGTGGTGGCTCACCTGGTGCTGCACTGAGGCATGTGAAGGGACCTGGTGCTGGCATCTACCATTTGTCTGGTGCTATGGTGATGCGTGTGGGGGGCCTGGTGCTGCACTGGGCCTCAGGGCCTCCAGCTGGCTTGCCAGGAAGCTGTTTGCCCTGGACTGCATTTCTCTTTTACAGACCTTTCTTGCTGGCCTTCCAAGATGTCTTGGGCTAGAAAATTGTTCACTCCATCTTTTTGTTGGTTCCGCCATTCCAGAATTCATTTGGGAGCACTATTTTATAGTTGTTTGGAGGCGAATATGGGAGAATTAGGTGATTTCCTGCTTTCTCTGTCGTCTTGGCTCCTGGAAGTCCTCCGCTGCTTAACACTTAACAAAAATCAGTGATGTATCTGGATGGATGAATAGAGGGCATGCTCATCAAATTTACAGATTTGTTTGGAGGAAAGAGAAATACTAAATAACAGAATCAGGATTCAAAACACTGTGACAAGCTAGAACTAAATATGAAGTTTCATCAATTTGGAAGCTCCCTCTAATGATGCAAATTGTGATTTATCCATTTCTTTTGTTTTATTTTTGTTGAGGCAATCGGGGTTAAGTGACTTGCCTAGGGTCACATAGCTACTAAGTGTCAAGTGTCTGAGGTCACATTTGAACTCAGGACCTCCTGACTCCAAGGCTGGAGCTCTATCCACTGCGCCACCTAGCTGCCCCTTGACTTATCCATTTCTGCCCGACTTTGTGACTCTTGCCCATATCTCCCCATAAGTTCACCATAATGGGTACACTGTACAAGCCAGAAACCTGCTTTGCTTTCACCCGATATCAAGATGGAATCAGTGCAGCATTCTGGCTGTCCACCGATGATCTCTCACCTTCAACACATGGTAATGCTTGAAGTCAGGAAGATCCAGGCTTAAATCCCATCCTAGACACTGACCAACTAGGCAAATCATTTAACCTCTGCAGGCTTCAGACTCCTCATTTGTAATATGAAGACATTGGCCTTGATGGCCTTCGAGGTCCCCTCAAGCTCTACATCTGTAATCCTGTGACTAAGTAGTTTTTTGATAACATATTTTTACTGCTATCCTTCTCTATGTCTCTATGTCTCTCATTTATACAATATTTTTGTGAGAGTTATTGAGAGGGTATTCTTGATGAGCATATTAACAGGGAAAAAACAGGCTCTCGCAATCAGTATTCAATAATGGACCACATCTTTACCATTTCACAATTGACTAAAAAACTGAGAATATATGTTCATTGCTTGTTGATTATGAAAAAGAATTTGATAGAGCAAACAGTACCTTACCAATTCTTTTTCAAGGTGTTCTCCCATTCACACTTTAAGTCATTCAAGATTCACTGAAAAATATAACGATGTTCAATGGCTCTCTATTCATAAACATCAGGTGAGGCATAAACAGAAGTATATGCTTGCCACTCACCACCCTGTTGGCAACGCAGGGTCTAAGTCGAAGAGAGGTTTCTTGCATTTGGCGAGGTCCTCTGGATGCACCTGTTTGTAGGTGACATTGTGCTGACTTCACTAAGCCCCCAGAACACTGCAGAGAATTCTGAAAAAACTCCCTAGTCACTCAAGAGTTTGGCTTGATCATGCATAGAGAAAAGCCCAAGTGGATGAAGAATGTCTAATGCTCAAATTTCAACATGCATTTGAATAGACGGTTTGTTGAATTTGTCCATCAGTACGTCTATCTGGGACAGACGGTACAATGAACAATGACTTGAACCCAGAGCTGAACAAAAGGAATATAGTAAGGGCAGTATTTATTTAAATAGGCTGGGCTAGATTCTCTTTAAGGGGGCAAGGAAGCTGTCCTGAAACACTAGCCTGACCAGAACTAGGATGAAAATGAAATATTATAGGGATAAACAGTCTTCTACTTGAATTTCAAAACTCAGCTGTACAAGTACACAGTGAGGGAAGTGTAGCCAGACAGTTCATGTTAAAAAAAAAAGTTAGTGGTTTTTTTTAATGGATTGTAAGCTTACTATGACAGTGAGTGTTATAGGAAAGGCCTGAATCAGGCTAGTCTCCTGGTAGTTCAGGATCTGAAACAAAATGACACTCACAGAAGTTTTAGCAGCTAACAAAAGGAGATTTACTTGGCAATAAGTAGGGGAACAATATTCAACAACGATATTTATCAAGGACACTGGGTTGATTCATTTGAGCATTTCTTGTAGTTGGTCATGTTGCTGGGTCAGCTGCCTAAAGCCACCCAGCCTTTTATGTACAAGACAGCCAAAAAGCCAAAGGCGTAGGCCCCTGAGCTGATTAAGGCTCAAGGACAATTTCTGACACAAGTTAAGTAAAAGAACCGGCCCAGCCCACAAGGCAGTGGACGTTGGTAGACATCTCCCACCATAACGTGATACGGCCGCCAAAAAAGCTAATTTGATTTTAGGATTTTTTAAGTGAGGCATAGGGCTCAGAACAAAGGAGGTAATTGTTTTGCTGCGCTCTGCACTGGTCTGATCACATTTGGAGTTTTGTGTTCAGTCCTGGCCATTTTGGGAAGAACATTGCCCAAACTGGAGTGGGTCCAAAAGACTGCAAGCAGGATGATAAAGGGACTAAAGACTTGAAAATATGGTCGGGAGAAGGAACTGGGAATATTTATCCTGGACAAGAGAAGACTTGGAGAAGCTGGAAGGACATGGTATAGGTTTAAATATTCAGACAGTTATCTTGTGTAAGTAGAATTATACTTGGTGGTCAAAGTATATTTAGCTTCCAAAAGAAGATTTGCAAACTACAAACAATTACATGGAAACATGTTTCAATTGCAAATTAAAACAACTTTTCAGTTTCACTGACTTGCAAATTGGGATGAAAAAAGATGGGAATAATCAATTTTGGATGGGTTGTGGAAATATAAGTACACTGAAGTATTGTAGTGGAGCTGTGAATTAGTACAACTATTCTGGAAAGCAACTTGGAATTAAGCAGATAAAGTCACCAAAATGTCCAGACCATTGGATTCAGGGATTCTACTACTAGGCAATATATCCTAAGGAGCTCAGTGATAAAAAGAAAGGCCATATATAAAACAAAATTCTTTCCTCTAAGGGATAGTTATCTGGGAATGGGAAAAGGAAAGGATACAGTGGGAAATTTAGGCTATGCAAAAAAATAAGACTAGAGGTCATTCTGGAAAACAATTTAAAATGATGCAAGAAAAATGACTAAACAGTTTATATTCTTAGACCCAGTAATCCCATGATAGGTCATATAACCCAGAAAGTCAAAGACAGAAGCAATATACCCAAACATTCATAGCAGCATTTTTTTTGTAGCAGTAAAGAACTAGAAACAAAATGGGTGCCCATTAATTGGACATTGGTTGAAAAATATGGTGCATGAATGTAATAAACAATTACTGCATAGTTAGAAAAGAAGAATAGGAAGGACTAAAGAAAAATGGGAAGATTTATATGACCTGATACAGAGCAAAGTAAGGAGAACCAAGAGGATGATCTATACAATGATTACAGTGGCGTAACACTAAATGGAAGTCGACCTCTGCATAATAAAAAAAACCCAAAAAACTAGTGACGTTTTTTCTGGTGATGAGATAATGAAACATCCCTCCTCCCTCATGGCAGAAAGGGAGAGGGACTAGTAGGACTCACTATTGCATACATTGTCAGATAAGGTATCTGTATGGGATCAGTTCACTTTGTCACAAGAGAGTACTTAATCTGCTTTGAGTGGTTGGAAAATGTATTGTGATATAAAGATAAAATACATTGATAAAACAAAAAAATTTGGAAGAGATATTAAACTTGTACTTGGACCCATATTGGCAGGACGAGGAGCAATGGGTAAAAGTTCTAGAGAGGAAGATTTAAGCTAAATGTAAGGAAAAATTTACTGGTAATTAGAGCTAAGAATATCTAAGAGAGCTGTCTTAGGGAGAAAGTGTGTGCTTCCTTCTTCACTAGAGGCTTTAAATGGAGGCTATATGATCACTTGTTCAAGAATGTGAGATTCCACCATTGTGCTAAAAGAAATGATGAACAGGTGGATTTCAGAAAAACCTGAAAAGACACATATGAACTGATGATGAGTGAAGTAAGCAGAATCAGAAGAACATTGTACACGGTAACAGCAACATTGTGTGATGACCAACTTTAAAAAACTTTGGCTTGGCTCTTCTCAGCAATACAATGATCTAAGACAATTCCAAAAGAGTCATGATGGAAAATGGTATCCACATCCAGAGAAAGAACTTTGGAGGTCTGAATGCAGATCAAAGCATACTATTTTCATTTTTTTTGTTTTTTTCTTTCTTGTGGTTTTTCCCTTTTGTTTTGATTCTTCTTTCACAACATGACTAATGTGAAAATATGTTTAAAATGCTTGTACATATATAGTCTATATCAGATTGATTGCTATCTTGGGGAGGAGGGAAGGGAGGGAAGAAAAAATTTGGAACTCAAAATCTTATAAAAGTGAATGTTGAACCAAAATAAATAAATAAATAGATTTATTTGGGAAAAAAAAAAAGAATGTGGGATTCCTATGTCAGATACAGGTCATACTGGGTGATTGCTTAGTTCTCTTCCTACTCTAGGAATTCTGTGATTTGACCATGGCATAGTTGACAAGAGCACTGGAATCCTGAGAAACTAGGAATAAAACTTAAGACAGTAATAGTTAAATTAACTCTTTAAAGTCTATATAAATAAAGCCAAAGACTAAGTGCAGAATTTGGTAGAAATATGACTATTTAAACTTCAATTTTACATTGATTATTCATTTCCATGAGTATAGCAACTGTATTTAGCTTAATTCTAAATATTTTTGTTGGTTGTTTAGATACACAAAAAGAAGGAGTTTATTCTCATAAACACTATATAGAAACAATTTCATTCATCTGAAGATTTATTTATTTCATGAATATTTGTACAAATTCTTGAGTTTACTTTGGCTGTCTTTCCATCAGTTATGCTTGTTGATCTCCAATACAATTATAGGTTGACCCTTACTTTCTACCATGAAAATTAAATTTATTCCTGACCTGTATCTCTGTGCGTATATTTTATATATTAATTCATTCATATGAACTACAGACTTTATGGTTATTGTGATAATGCTTTGTCATACTTAAAGATATATATATATATATGATATATAATTATATAATCTATTAAGTCTGCTATTGGTATATCTTATATATCCATATGTACATTAAAGTATCTATTAATTATTAAATACACTGTTCAGGAGCCATTGAGTTTTCTTTTTAAATGACCATGCAAAATTCAGAGCTTCCCAAGTGCTTTTGCATATTTCAATTGTTCTGTATTGCCTGGTTAATAATCATTTTAAAAATACTAAAACTATAAATTCTGACCCACAAAGATTATGAGGCTATATGCAAAATTGTTGCTAATAAAAATACTTTACCTACAAAATTATTTCATCCAATGTAATGGTCTTATAATACTTATTTTGGAATTTTCTTACTCTATTCAAATTGATTTTCTGTTGGTTACATTTACTACCATGACTACCCTATTCCAGGTACAGAGACATTTCAATTCCTATAGGTATCCTAGGAAAAGGAGTCTAAAACAGTTCTAAAAATTATAGACTTAGAGAAAATGTTTTCACAGTTCAATGAAGTCCTTAGCAAAGATTTATTGTAATATTCAAAATTAACTTAAAGAGACAGTGAAAGAGAAAGCCTAACTCAAAAGATCAAAATGCCTGCACTAATAATCTAGCTACACTTATTAATTTGTTTCTTTTATTTAAACAGAAAAGGCACAATGGATTTTAGTTAAGTAAGATGAGGAAATAAAATGCAAGTTTTCCATAGGAGTTTCTAGGCATTTCATTTTTATTTTGGGAAGTGATGTTATTATTTTGTTTCCTTGGGAACCATCATCACACAGACATCACTATGTAATAACACAAACAACTAGGATGAATCTAACTTCTAATCCAGAACATCACTTCATGTGTCCCTGAAGACTGTACTGCTATATTAACTACCTAAAAATAGAGACAGCAGGATGGTCACACAATTATGGGCTATATTTTCACAAGGGTCTAGGTCAAGATGTTATAGCTGTAGCTGGATAATCCTCTAGAGACTAGCTCCAATTCACTTCCCAAATATGGCCTATATTCCATTCCATTCCCCAATATAAATAAATAATAGTTGACTAGTCAGAAGCTATGCTTAAAAGATACAAAGATTACCCTTAAGTCAGCAAACACTTGACTCTTCTCTTGTCTGCCACCACAGCCTCTTTACCAACCACCTAGATACTCGCTATAGAGCATGCCCTGGAGGAACTTCTATCCATTTCTCAGCAGGGGTGTGTTGAAGCCATTTCAAACCAATTTATGAGAGCTGATTGTTTTTTTTTCCAGTTTATTTTCTTTTTTCTTTTTTCTTTTTTTCTTTTTCTTTTTTTAATTTTTTTTTAAATTTTTTTTTCCATATGCTTTTGAGTTGAAAATTTTTTCTCCCTTTTTCTCCCCCCCACCCTCCCCAAGACGGCACACAATCTGACATAGGCTTTACATTTACATACCCATTAAACATATTTTCACATTAGTGAAGTTGTGAGTAAAAATTAAAACCAATAGGAGGAACCATCAGAAAGATGAAACAAAATTCAACTTAAGGTAAAAATAAGTGAGAGCGATTCGACTTCCATAGTTCTTTCTTTGGATGTGGACAGCATTTTCCATCCCGAGGCCTCTGGAGATGTCTTAGATCCTCGTAATGCTGAGAAGGGTTCAGTTTAACATTCTTAGTCATTGCATAACGTGGCTGCTATTGTATACAAAGTCCTCTGGGTTCTGCTCACTTCACTCAGCATCAGACCATATAAGTCTTCCCAGGTTTTTCTGAAGTCAGCCTGTTCATCATTTCTTATAGAACAATAGTATTCCATTACATTCATATACCACAACTTGCTCAGCCATTCCCCAATTGATGGGCATCCTCTATGAGAGCTGATTGTTAAAATTTCATTGTGAACATCTACCCATCAAATGGAACAGATGTTAACAAATCACTGTTTGCTTTATTGTTTTATTGATGATCGAAACTTAGGAAGGCAATGTAGAAAATGTTAATAATATGGATTAAATATAAAAGTGTGTTCTGATTCCTTCCTTTCTTCCTTCTTTTCTTTCTCTCTTTTCTTCCTTCCTTCCTTTCCTTCATCCTTCCTTCCTTTCTTTTTTTCTTTCTATTTCTTTCTTTTTCTTTCTTTCTTTCTCTTTCCTTCCTTCCTTCCTTCCTTCCTTCCTTCTTTCCTTCCTTCCTTCCTTCTTTTCTTTCTTTCTTTCTTTCTTTCTTTCTTTCTTTCTCTTTCTTTCTTTCCTTCCTTCCTTCCTTCCTTCCTTCCTTCCTTCCTTCTTTCTTTCTTTCTTTCTTTCTTTCTTTCTTTCTTTCTTTCTTTCATTCCTTCTTTCTTTCTTTCTTTCTTTTTTGGAGAGCTGGTTGTTTTACACTTATCAGCATACAAGCATACCTTGGAGATATTGCAGGTTCTGTTCTAGACTACCGCAATAAAGCAAACATCACAGTAGAACAAGTCACATGAATTTTTTGGTTTCCCACTGTATATAAAAGTTATGTTTACACTATACTGTAGTCTAGTAAGTGTGCACTAGTATTATGTCTAAAAAACAATGTATATACCGTAATTTAAAAATATTTTATTGCTAGAAAATGCTAACTATCATCTGAGTCTTCAGCAAGTCATAATCTTTTTGCTGGTGGAGGGTCTTGATGGCTACTGACTGATCAGGGTGGTGGCTGTGACGGTTTCCTAAAATAAAACAACAATGAGCTTTGCCACATCAATTAACTCTTCCTTTCATTTGAATATTTAAGAGTTCATTGTAGAGTTATTAATTGACCTATTTTTAATATTGTTGTATATCAGAAAGCAGGGAGGCCCAAGGAGAGGGAGAGAAAGGTGAGAAGAACTGCTGTTTGGTAAAACAGTCAGAATACATACAACATTTAGCAGTTAAATTTACTATCTCATATGGGCTCAGTTCCTGGTGTCCCAAAACAATCACAACAGTAACATCAAAGATCACTGATCACAGATCACCACAACAGATATAATAATAATGAAAAAGTTTTAAATAGTTCAAGGATTACCAAAATATGACACAGAGATGATGTGAGTACGTGCTGTTAGAGAAATAGTGCCAACAGACTTGCTTGACACAGGGTTGCCACAAACCTTCAATTTGTAAAAAATGCAATATCTGTGAAATGCAATAAAGCAATGAGGTATGCCTCTACTACTGATTCTAGTTCTCCTGACAGGTGATTGCCTTTCCTGCAACACTATTTGACTGATAGCCTCAGTCATGCTTCCTTTCACTCCCTCCTCTCAAGCCACCTCCTCAATAGTCTCCTTGCGAACTGACTTGCAAGTATATCTTTTCCTTCCTGCTCCTACCTCCCCTACTAAACTAACTCTACCAAAGTTCCTAGAAGGGGTATATCAGTCTAGTCCCCTATGCCTGCCTGTCACAACCTTCGTTCCTGCCCCACCCCCCAGCTTAAAGCCTAGTGCAAGAAGCGAGGGAGTGCTCTTTTCTGACTTTAGAAAATTTGCAGATGATTGTCAGAGCCAATGAGGTGTAAGGACATGTTCCATTGAGACTGCATTTGCACCTAGTATAGACATGTGAATGGGACATTCTACATTTAGTAAATAGTGCAAGGCTTTGAGTAGTTCATTCGCATATGACAAGGCCAGTTTTTAAAAAAGGAACTTGCTCCTAGGACACAGGTAGGTTCTATACCTTTTCCCCAGCCACCACCAATTGCTGATACCAGCTGGAGAACTTTAACATTTAAAAGCAATAGAGAAAGATGGTGGGGCCAAGATGGACCGGTAGTAAGAGGAGGTACATTGGACTCCCCAAAAAACTTCTTCACAAAGATCTAGAAAATGCACTAGTTTTAGTCCTGACTGGGAAATAGAAGAAAAAGTCAAAGTGAAGTATATTTCCAACCTGTCAGATTAGGGACACAGACAGTGAGGTCTGTGGACCCTGGAGATAGGTTCTTGGCAGGGGTGCATTCCCTAGGATCATTTCAGGGCACAGGAACTGAAAGATGACCAAGGTTGTAGACCCGGGTAAGATGAGGTCCCAGACTCAATGAAAAGGACTCCAACCTCGTGCTAGATGTAAGGACAGCTGTCAAACGGCAGTTCTATCATTCACTACCCAGTTCTGTGTTAGAAATACAAGTTCCCAAGGAAGGCGACCTGCACCTAGAAGCAGTGTTGTAGAATTAGCAGCAGTCCTGAGAAGTACGCTATGTATTGAGAGAAGAATAAATTCAGAAGCAAACAGTAGCTGTGTGGCTCTGGCCCCGGCAGAAGATCTGGTCTCGGTTCCAGCCTCCTGCCCAGTCTGAAGTTTGAAGCTGAATAACCAGCATAAGAATCCCAGACCAAAGCGGAATCAGCAGCTTTGTCACTCTGCATCTGTAGAGCTTTCCTACTGGCCAACAGTGGCTGAGTCTAGCACCAGTCTACTGAAACTTCCAACTAGAGTTGCTAGCAGTTACCAATAAAAGGTGTCTTTAGCATCCCAGCAAGCCAAAAGAGCCTGGGTGAGGGTTGACAGATTATTTTATTGACAAAAGGAGGAACATCCAAAAACTAGAAGGCAGCCTCACAGATGGGGAAAACAACATGATTAGTTAAGAATCCTGTAGCATCCTACAATAGATGGGCAAAACAATATGATTGGTTACAAAGTGAAAAGCATCAAAAGCATGGGAAGCAATATAATTAATTGAAAACCAGGAATGTGGGGCTAGCAATCCCACTTCCCATTTTGTCACTAGGAAATTCTGATTGATTTAGTCCACCTGCAAGAATAACTAATGGCATATAGATAACAGATTTCTTCTAATTGGTCAAGGATAGCTAGTGGTATAGAGATAACAAAACTAAAGTGATTTATAGGGATACAACTTTTAAACTTAACTCAGAGAGGAAGACTGAACTTCTGAACCTATAAACTAAACTTAACTCAGACACAAAGAAATGTGACTTAGGCAATTATACAAAATGTCAATGGTGATAATGACACAAAATGAATCAATCACAAAAATAGAGACTATCAATTTTATTTTCTCAATGGTCTTCATACCTAAGTCAAAATAGAGAAAGAAAGCTCTAGATCAATAATCCTAATGAATATTGATGCAAATTTTTAAAATAAAATATTAGCAACAACACTTATGGCAACATATCACAAAGATTAGATGTATACCAGGAATGCAGAGCTGGTTTGGTATTAGAAAAATCATAAACATAATTGACCATATTAATGACAAGAACAACAAAAATCATATGCTTACATCAATAGATGCAGAAAAAACTTTTGATAAGATATCCCAAAGCTCCTTCCTTAATAAGTAGTATCTTCCTAAAACCATTATCTTCAATGGGGAAAAACTAGATGCCTTTCCAATAAGATTAAAGGTAAAGCAAAGATATCTATTATCATCATTACTATTCAATATAATGCTAGAAATGCTAGCTATAGCAATAAGACAAGAAAAAAATTGAGGGAATACGTATAAGCAAAATATGAAACAAAATTATTGCTTTTTGAAGATGATATAATGGTTTACTTTGAGAACACTAGTCAATTAAAAAACTAACAATTTCAGCAAAGTTATGGGATATAAAATAAACCCATATAAATCATCAACATGTTTGCATATTACCAACAAAATCTAGCAAGAAGAGATATTCCAGTTAAAATTACTACAGAAAATATACAATACTTGAGAGTCAACTTGGTAAGACAGACACAGGAACTATAGGAACATGACTAGAAAATACTCTTTACACAAATAATTAGAGAGAGGTTAGGCTGAGTCAATTTAATAAAAATGACAATGTAGCCTAAACTAATTTACTTGGTGCCATAGGAACAAAATTACCAAATGACTATTTTATAGACTTGGAAAAATTAATAACAAAATTCATCTGGAGAATCAAAAAGTCATACACATTAAGGAAATTAATAGAAAAAAGTGGGAAGGAAGGGGACTTAGCAGGACCAGATCTCAAACTATACTACAAGGCAATAATCTTCAAACAATTTGGTACTGATTAAGAAATAGAGAGGTTTATCAGTGGAACAGATTAGGTGCATAATATATAGAAGCAAATGAGAACAGTATCCTAGTGTTTGTAAACCCCCAAATCCTAGCTATTGGGGCAAGAACTCACTATTTGATCAAAAAATATTAGGAAAACCAGAAAATAGTCTGGGAGAAATTAAGTATAGACCAACATCTCCCACCATACACCAGCTTAAATTCCAAATGGGTCCATGATTTAGACATAAAGGGTTTTATCATAAACAAATTAGAAGATCAAGGAAAAAATTATCCCTCAGGTTTATGGATAAGGGATAGAGAAGGATTCATGACTAAGCAAGAGATACAGAGGATCACAGAAGGTAGAATGAACAATTACGTAACATAAAATTAGGGCCTCATTTCTAAAATACATAGGAAACAGCTGCAAATTTATAAGAATAAAAGCCATTTCCCAAGGGAGAAATGGTCAATAGATATGAACAGGCAATTCTCTGAAGAAGAAATCCAAGCTATCAATAGCCATATGAAAAAAATGCTCTAAAACCACTAACAATTAGAGAAATGCAAATTAAAACAACTTTGAGGTTCTACCTCACACCCATTGGGTTGGAAAAGTTGACAAAAAAAAGAAAACAATAGATGCTGAAGGGGGCTATGCCAAGTCAAATACATTAAGGTAAAGCTGTTGGTAGAGCTATGAACTGGTCCAACCATGCTGGAAAGCAATTTGGACTAACCAGATTTCCAGAGGATTCATGATGAAACAAGCTACTCACCTCCTGATAGAGAGCTGATAGACTTAGAGTACAGTGAAACTTTTGGGGGGGGGGCATGGCCAATGTGAGAATTTGTTTTCACTATACATGTAGACATTTTTCCTTACTTTCTCAGTGTGGGGGAGGGCAGGGTGGGAGAGAGAGAAGGTAGATCTTCATTTGAAAATAAAACTTAAAAACATTTTTTTAAAAACTGGAGAACCCCAAGTCCAAAGCTGTTTGGTGACTACCAGGCAAATGGCCATTTTCTAGTTCTAATGTAGCTCACATAGATGAGAATTTGGGAAATGTGATGGATGGCCACCATAAGTTAGGGTAAGGTATGTTATTGAGCAGGCTCAGCCTTGAACCATGGAGTTGTCAAAAGGAAATGTCGAACTTCTGCTTCCCCAACTCCTATCTGGGAAATGGCATGCATTAGTGCTGAAGCCCTGAAGGTGCAGAACTACAGAGACTTTTGCCATTCTTAGGCTAAAGGTCTCTTCTTCTACAAGAGCAGATCAGTACTCCAGTCAAGATTGCAGCTGATCCTGAAGGTGGAGGCTCTGAATACAGAATCCCATCAAAAAGCAAACAAGACCAGGGAGTCCAGCAGGTTAACCTTTGGGAGGACCAAGTTTAAATTAGCAATCTGTCCAGCAGAAATATCAACTTGCCCATGCACAGATGCTGTTTCCAGTGTTGAATTTCCTTAACACTCTACAAAGGGGCAGTGCCTTGGCCACAGGCAGGTTACTTACAAATACTGTACTTTTAAGTTGGTGCCCTTTCTACATGTTTCTAGGCTAATGTACTCCAGGGTAATGGATGTTTTGTCCCTAGTTTTTCCCATCCCATTTGAGAAAATGCCTTTATTAAGAGATAATTGAGCCTACAATCTAACTGTCCACGAGAAGCATTCCAGTGATGGCTTATAAGCTGTGGTGTTAGAAATGCAGACCTGCAGGTTTACCTCAAGAATTTGAGGTTAATATTTGTCCTCTAGGGATTCAATCGACAGACCCAAAGGGAGGTGCTCCACTTACAATATGTTAGTTTATTGAAGACAGGAATAGTTTTGTTTTTGTCTTTGTGTCCCCAGTGCCTAGTATAGTGCCTGATCCGTAATAGATGCTTAATAAATAAAATTCTCATTCATTGCGGAACTTAGAGTAAATTATTTGACCGCTAGATCCCAATTTTTTCATCTGTAAAATGGAGATACTCACTCAGTTCACTTCAGAAGGCAGTTGCTATGGACAAAGCCAATGTATTATGTTTTGCGTTTACTCTACTTATCTGTTTCAATGGAGTTGTGTGTGAGAGAGCAAGAGCAAGAGAGTGAACAAGAGAAAGATAGAGAGATATTAGTGTAATATAAAAAATAAGAAAAGAAAAATTTAAATCATGAAAGATACACAGAAGAGAACAGAAGGAAATTCAGAAGGGGACAGAGACAAGCAAGGCAATTTTGTTAATATTGTGCTAAACTTAATACACACTTAAAAATAGATCAATAGAAGTTCACAATTTCATATAAAAGAGTGGGTAGTTGTGAGGATATGATGGGGTTATATATACAGTATAAAAAAAAGTTAAAAATGCCACTCAAACATCAGGTATTATAACTAAAATAGCTTATAGAGTGGCATTACAGTATAAATTCTATTAGTCAAGTATATTACAAGAATACATTGTTGGGAATGAAATTATCTTTTGAGATCTTTTATTTTGTAAAATGCCTGCTTTGTGTCCACGAGCTAACTACTGTTCTTGCCAAGGTAATAACTTGGCATTGCCACTTGGAAAAGTGGCATAGTGTAATTCATTGAATTAGGGGAGTGAGCTGGTCAGAATTAACCTTCAGGAAAATCACTTTGGGAGCTACACGGAGGATGGATTGGATCAGGGAGAGACTTGAGACTGAGAGACTGATTAGGATTGATTTTTTTAAATTGTAAATGTTTTTAATATGATTTTGAAAATCTTAATTTATAAGGCAACTTATCTTACTATCACCAACTTTTCAACTCAATAATTTTTACAATTCTTTATTTTCTATAAAATTACAACATGAAAATTGGAGTTAGGTAGTTTTTCTCCCTTGCCAGCCATGCTGGCATGTCCTTAGTCCATCCAAATAGACCAAAAAAATAGTCTTTTTGATCATTGTAAGTGGCTACTTTCCAATGACTCCATGAGATAGTATGAAATATTAGAACAAGATTAAACTATTGAAAAAATAGAAATATATCTGATATCAAAAACAATTGACTTGAAAAATAGGTTGAGAGAGAATTTAATAATCATATACTCTGAAAATCATTAAAAAAAAGTTGGGACACTATATTGCAAGAAATCACTAAGAGAAATAAATCAGAAATGAAAACTACTCAAATACTCTTAGGACCAGAAGAGACTTGAACATATACACACAGAGAAGTTTAGTGTAGAAATACCGTAAGCTTAATAGAGAAACAATCAGTGATGGTGGAGAGGGATTAAGAGGGAGGATAATACCAAGGAGCAAATATTTACAAGCAAAACAAATTTCTTAATCCCAAAGTGGGGATGAAAAGGAGGAGAAAAAGAAAAGAAATAGAATCTAAAAGGTTGGCCACCAGTTGGGGAATAGCTGAACAAATTGTGGTATATGAATATAATAGAATAATAATTAGAAAAGAGATGATTTCAGAGAACCCTAAGTATTATGAACTACTTCAGAGTGAAGCAGAACTAGAACAATTTCTACAACAGCAACATTGTAAAGAAAAACAAATTTGAAGGACTTATGAACTCTGGTCAATGTAATGATCAGAAGACCTATACTGAATCATATTTCCCACTTTCTGATAGAGAGGTATTGGACTCAAGGTGAAGAAAGACACACATTTTTGTACACTGTGTGGATTTTGATTGATTTTTGCTTATTCATTACAGGGTGGTTTTTTTCCCCCTTTATCTAAGTTTTTAATTGTGGGAGAAGAGGTGATGGGAGGGAAAGAGGATTAGCATTAGTGTTGTCCCCCAAAAGAGCCACTGTAATATTTCTAAGAATGCAAGGAACAGAAAGAAGTTTAGAAGGCAGCACAAGAAGGAAATATATAGGATTTACTACATCCTTTTTTAAAAAGTAAAATAGAATGAAATGGAGATTTATGGTTTCATATGCAATCCTTTTTTTTATCTTCTGCTGTGTATATGTAAATGTTCTTTTTTGTTGTTTAAATTCAGAACAAAAATAAGAAAACAGTATAAAGAATTGCTTTTTAATTTGAAAAATCAATTTAATGTATTCAAAAGTATTGTTTATTATGCAGTTCATGTTATTTGCTTATCTCTCTCTGTGAATAACTTTGAGGAAGCCCCTGTAACTCTCAGGATTTGTTTCTTCAATGTTAAAATGAAGACAGTGGAGTAAATGATCTTTAATATCCCTTCCAATTCAAAATCCTGTGTTTGATTCATTTTGTGAATTAGGAGACTGAATCCCAGAGAAAACATATCTAATTAGTGTCAGAGTCAGAACTTACACTTCGGTCTCCTGATTCCTAGACTGAAGCTCTTTTCATTACATCACAGTTCTTGAATAATGGTCTGAAGCTAACAAAATTAAATTTAGTAGAGATAAACGTAAAGTCCTGCACTTCAGTTCAAAAAGCCAACTGTACAATCAATCAACCAATAAGCATTTACTAAGGTCTTACTACGTGCCACGCACTGTAATGAATACTAGATATAAAAATAATAAAAAATAAACTGTGCCCTCAAAAAACTTATGTTCTAATTAGGCTAATTAGGCATCTAATCAATGTAGATATAGAAGTATATACACGATATAGACAAAGTAGATACAAAGCAAAGTTTGGAGAAGGAAGAAATAGCTAGATAAGACTAGGAAAGGAGGACTGAGATGCCTAAAATCTTGAAGAAAACCAATGATTTTAAGAAGTGAGGTGAAAAGCAAGAGCCTTCTGGGCATGGAAGACAGGTAGCACAAAGGCACAGAGATGGAAGATTAAGCATCACGTTTGAAGAAAAGCAGGTAGGCCAGCACTATTGGACCACAGAATTCATGAAAAAGAATGATGTGTAACGAAGCATGAAAAGATAGGAAGGGGCTGGGTGGTGAAGCTCAATAGAGGAGTTTGTGTTTGTTCCTATAGATAACAGGGAGCCACTGGAGTTTATCCAGTAGGAAAGGTGATATGGTCAGACTTGTACTTTAGGAAAATTACTTTGGCAACTTTGTGGAGGATAAGCTGGAAAGTGGAGAGATGCTTCAGGCCAGGAGACCAATTAGGCTATTGCAACAGTCAAAATGTGATGAGTGAAAAGATGTACATGATGTGGTAAAGGTTAGGGACAAGATTTGGCAACTTGACTGTATATGTGAGGTGGAAGGTGAGTGAGAAGTCGAGGATGACACTGAGGTTACATATCTGGGTGACTGTAAGGATAGTTGGGATTTTTATGGTAATAAGTTCAGAGGAGGGTTGATTTTAGGAAAAAGGAAATAAGTAGTTTTCATCATATTTTTTGAGATATTTCTAGGATATTCCATTCAAAATGTGTACTTGACAGTCAGTGATGTAGATGTGGGGGTCATGTGCACAGAGATAATTGAAACAAGGGGATGATGAGATAAAATAAGACAAGTATAGAGGAAACAGAAGAATCCAGGCTGAATACTGGAGTATATCCACAGCTTGTAGGAACAGCCAGAGCAGTCAGCAAACCAGGAAAGAATAGAAGGATAAACAATACTTCATGTGAAAAGTACCAGGGCATTTTCATGGGCTGTAAACTCAATATGAGCCAATAGGATAATTTAAATACTCAAATGTATCTGTAATCTTATTTAGCTCTCCTCTTAATAATGGAGGCTGAAACCTGATGCATGCCTATCTTATGTGACTTGTTCATGTCATCCCATAAGTTTGCCATGAGATGCTCCCAATGTGGCAACTCAAGAAACAACAATATTACATGACATCTAAAAAGCTAACATGACACTAGGCTGCATGAATAAAAGTAGAGGGTCCAAAATGAGGGAGGTGATAAGTCTATTTTACTCTATCTAACCAGACTATATCTTTTTTTAGCTTCTTTTTTTTACATAAATTTATTTATTTTTAGTTTTCAACATTTACTTCCACAAGACTTTGAATTCCAAATTTCCACCCCATCTTGCCCCTCCCTTAACCAGACTATATCTGGCAAACTCTATTCAGTTCTGGACACCACATTTTAAGGACAAACTAGAATTAGTCTAAAGGACAAAGATGAGGATGGTGAGGACTCAAAACAGTGGCTCGTTTGAAAAAAAACCCAACAAAAAACTTGAGATCTTTAACATGAAGGAGACTTAGAAGGGTCATTAAATACTTAAAGGCCTAAGAGGAACCAGATTTCTTGATTCTAAAAGGCAGGAACAGGCAAAAGTAAGTGGAAGTAACACAGATAGCAGGCATTTTTTCCACACGCTGCCCCTAAGCCTTCCTATAATGCGCCCCTTTCCTTGCCTCAACCTCCAGGCTTCTTTGACCTCTTTCAAAAGAGCTCAAATCTCACCTGCAAGAAGCCTTTCCTAGACCCATCCCATTGCTAATGCCTTTCCTCTAAGAGGACCTATCATTTACATTCTGTATATAATCTGTATGTACTATCCACCAAATGTGAGCTACCTCAGGATAAGGGCTGTGTTCTTCTTTCTTTTGTATCCCCAGCACTTAGTACAATGCCTGAGTGAGCAAATGCTTATTGATCAAACACAAGAAAAATCTTTGTAAGAATTAGAACTGTTCAAAAACGGAACTGGGACATGAGTTTTCTGTCACTAGAGGACATTGTCAAGTAGTTGCTGAATACACACTTGTCAAGGATGTAATGGCATTCAAGCTTCAGACGTGGATTGGACTAGATGAGCTCTGATAATTGCTAAGATTATAGGATAAATTATTTTTAATTTGTTTACTGGATACATGTACTGGTAACAAATGATAGAAAGTAAATAACATCAATTGGGAAGAAAGAGCATACTAGCAGCCTAATGCTTACATAGAACTTCACAGGCATTGAGGAAGATAAAACTAATTTATTTGTATTAAGTAATCTAACTATATAAATATCAAAATAGCACATGGAGAATCCTGGCTATGAGAGTACCATTCAGTAAGTCACTGATGCAGAAAATTATATTCTAGTCATTTAAAGAAGTTTATCTTCTTCTCAAATGTATTAACTTACCTTCAGAAAACAGTTGTTCAATATCAAGGTACAGATTTACAGAAAAAAATAAAATTTATTAGTACAAGAATATGTTATCACCTTAAGGCCTGTAAAGCTATATTTTCTCTCTTTGGTGTTCTATCATATTTGTATATACATACATTTCTGTACATATTAATATATCTTGCCTAATGTTAATTCATTTCCCTAATCATATGACATTAGGTAAAATACATTATAATTGAGATTATAGTAACAATGTCCTAAAATGAAATATTAGGAGGAAGAACGGAAGAAGATAGATTTTAGGACTAAGGGCTCTATGGAGCCCAGTCAGTCATCGAGGGAGAGTGTTGTGGGTGTAACTTGAAGCAAGGGATGACAGGATTGACTGGGAGGGGATGCAAGAACTGAGATGCTCTAACCATGGAATTGGTTGGGGGAGGCAGATGTTGGGATGGACATGAGTTGAATGAGCCTGGGCTAATCTTTTTTTTTGGTGAGGCAATTGGGATTAAGTGACTTGCCCAGGGTCACACAGCTAGTTAAGTGTCAAGTGTCTGAGGCCAGATTTGAACTCAGGTCCTCCTGACTCCAAGGCTGGAGCTCTATCCTCTGCGCCACCCAGCTGCCCCACCTGGGCTAATCTTGACCAAAGGATACTACAGAGGAAATTCAAAGGCCCAATAGAATATTGTAATAACATATTACTGGTGTTACTGACAAAAGATATTGGTTGGTACAATTTTATGTAGGGTATGTATGTATTGCATAAAGTTCTAAAAAAATTTTTTTTAATTCTTTACTACTGAAATTTCATAAACAACTACTAGATCTGACATATAGGCAGATGGCTATCTGTAAGGCTGGATGTGATCCAACATAATTTAACCTATTAGTCCTCTAAGTCACTTTCTCTACAACAAATAAAGGTAAATGAGATGTGTTTATTTATGTTTTACATTTACAAAATAACTGAATAAATGGTACACATTTTTTTCCACATTAAATTATTCTAAGTACATTTTTTAGGGGCTAAGGGCCTCTGTTAATAATTTGGAAAAAATAAAAACCAGAAGAGTAATTACATGCTGGACACTTAAGCCTAAAAATTAGATCCTTAAAATTAACATGTTTTGGTATAATTTTCTCAGTAAGACTTTATTTCAATAGCACAATCCTTTAAAATAGTTACTATAACATGCCCTGTATTAATGCATATTCATAAGAATTTTGAGTTCTGTTGCTGGAGATTACATTGACAAGCATCATATGCACAGTGAATAAACCTATTCCCTGTAAAGCAATAAATGAGATTTTATGAAGTGAACTAGAAACATTTTTTTAAAAAATCACACTTTCTTGCATTTCATTTCAAAAGGAAAGTATGAAAATGTGGAATATATTGATACTGCATATATTCTTTTAGAATATAACAACTACTTTTTCTGCTACTATATAAAATTTAAGTATGAGCTACTTTTCTTATTCATTTAAGTCATCCCCAATTTTGTTATGAATCATTCTTTATAAGTAATTTCAAATAAGAAAGTATTTCAGAAGCTGATGACCAAACTACAACAGAAGGTTCCAAAGAAGCATCCTGAGGCAACTGAGAAATCAATTTATGTAAAAAATATCCTTTTCGAGGCATAGCAACATCATTCTTCTTTAGAGAGGTTATTGGACAGAAATCATTTTCACCATCACCCAGATAAATAATTTTGGCGTATTTCATTCCTTTTTGTAATTGTTTATCTATAAATTCTACCAGAACTTTTCTTTTACAGAGATTCTTTGGGCACTTATCACAACGATGAACATGAACACCTTCCACAGTAAGATAACCATGGTCATTGAAAGCTGCTGGGTTTGTAAACACTTCATCAAACACATCACGAACTTTGGCAGTTCCTAAAATCCAATCTATGAAGACTGTATTTGAATCTGAAATGATAATGCAGTCAAAAATATCTTTATTTTTTCCAACAAAGGTTATAAGCTCTATCATTCCTTCAGTAAAAGGTATTTCTGTCATAGTTCTTTTCATTTCATATTCCCTTATTCCTTTATCTCCTAAATATTTAAAGACTCTGCCCATATATTCATTCCACTTTCCTTTTTCATAAGTATCTTTTAGTTCATTGGGAAGATTTTTCTCAGGAGCACATTTCATAATCCAGGTGTCACTATTTTCATCTATGACTGTATGGTCAAAGTCAAAAATCAGTAGAAATTTCATGGCTGCAGAATAAGATTTGTCTTACTCTGAAAAAGAAGAAATGTTATTTCTCTAAATATATTCTATTTTAAATATTTTCTTTCTATACTTAGATCAAACAATTTTATTAAAATATTTAATCTGAAAACATGAAAAGTTAAAATCTATAAGAGGCTAAATTCTTCTCAACTATAGATATATGAAAACTACTACAGCATTTTTCATTAAGGAGACAGAAATTTCCTCTATAAACGTATTACTCTACTAACTCAACCTGGTGTGGAAATAATCCTAGATTCTTGAAAGCCATGCCAGTGGAGCATAAGCTATGAGGTTCTACTAAATGGTAAGTAAAAGTCTAGATAAGTACAGAAAGGTTCATCAAAAGAAGCAGCTAGTTATGAAAAAGACAAAAATGCAAAATAGCCTTTCCATGTTTTCAGTGTCAGTGTCAGTTCAGAGTGACAGAAAAGGAGAAAAGAAAGACCCAAGAATCATACAGTTCTTAAATAAACATTAAACTTTTGGTACTGTGTGCAACCTGTGTCCAAAGACCAATGAACAATGTATTAATAGAAGTGAACCACATATATCTTGTTGAAACTGGAATAGATGGTGAGGATATGGCTAAATGAAAGTATGGCTCAAAGGTTCTTCTTGGAGAGATAAATTAAAGATCTGGCAGAGCTGATTTGAGTCTATGGTTAAAGTGATAGGAAACTGGTATTTTGATAACTGATCACATTACCACGAAGCACCATCAAAGTGCTTATTCCTTATTGCTTATTACCAATATTTAGTGGAAAGGATATAGAAAAATTATTTTAAAATCTCGACAAGATCGTCCAATGGATCTAGGATCTCACTGATATGCTGACTCAGTCCTGTAACAGTGTGAATGGCAACCTATCAAACACCTTCTTTCCAAATTACTGGATTAAACAAATATTTATTAGGGGCTTTGGGGTGGCACAGGGTTAGAGGGCTGGGCCTGGAGTCAGGAAGACTTGAGTTAAAATGTGACCTCAGTCACTTAATAGCTGTGTGACCCCTAGGAAAGTCACTTAACCTGTTTGCCTCAGTTTTCTCATCTAAAAAATGGGAATAACAATAGCACCTACCTCCCAGGGTTGTTGTGAGGATCAAATCAGATATTTGTAAAGCACTTAGCACAGTGTCTGTCAAATAGCAGGGGCTACATAAATGTTAGCTATTATTATTGTTGTTATCACATGTCTATCATGAGTCTGTGTGAATTCTTAATCATGCCCTCCTTAAATCCTCTCACTTTGACTATTTCAATAGCCTCTCTGCCTCATGTCTTCATTCTCCAATCCATCCTTCGCACAACTGCCAAACTGATATTCCCCTCGACAAAGCTCCAGTGGCTTCTTCTTTTTTTTCTCTAGGATAACAATATAAGCTCCTCTGTATGGTACCTAAAATCCTTCCCAATCTGGCTTTGATCTCTTTTCCATACTAATTTCCCACGCATCTCCCTCATTGATTCTGTGTTCTAGCTAAACTGGCCTACTTGCTGTTTCCTACATACTGTATTCTGTCTCCCACCTCTATATGTCTTTTCACATGTCGTACTATATGCCCAGAATGTTCCTCACGCTCATTTTTGCCTCCTGGAATTCCTTCCTCCTTTCAAAATTCAACTCAAAGTACTCTCTCCTCTTACATGAAGCCTTTCTTGACCTTCCCCAATTTGTTAATGATCTCTCCAAAATTACTTAGAATTTGCATTGTACATTTTTTTTTATTTATCTGTGTATATGGTGTTAGAGTCTAAGGTCCTTGAAGTGGGGCATTACTCCCCCACTACTTCATTTCTGTTACTGTAGCCTAGGGCCTACCATAGTGCTTCGCATATGGAACGTTTTACAAATGCTTGCTGAATTAGATTGAAAATTAAGTCAAAATTAACCAAACTAAGTCAAACTATACTTTGATACTGGGTGAATTCAATGCAAAGTTGGGCAAAGGGAAGGATGGCAAAAAACTAAGTTGGAAAATATGGTTCTGGATCAAGAAGTGAAAAAAAACCCAAGGGTTTCTAGACTACTTTAGAGCCTCAGCCACAAATAGCATCACAAAAATGAAACTGACCGTACTGAACAGGAAATAATTGATTACAGATGTAGCAGTCATTTCAGAATGACTGTACAATCAGATAATAAGAGAAAAGTTAAAAGTAGATGCAAAATTGAAAGAAAGGATAAAGATGAGAAGATGCCAGATGATTATGACAGTTTTAACCTGACCTGCTTCAACAACTTGTTGACTCTGAAAAGAGAGAAATGAACAAAATGAAGGTACTGTTTCTATTACCATTTCTTAAAAGTTAACCAATGCAAAACAGTTACAAAGAGGCTGACAGAGTTCAGAAATTACATGAAAACAGCAAAGCCAGAAAAAACTTAACATCTTTTCTAAGGAGAAAGATATGGAAGCAAAGGATAACACTACTTTAAAGTATAAGCTACTTGCAAAACATTACAGAAGAGGAACAAAGAAAACCATGGGTAATACCTCACAATATAGCAATAAGCAGTGAAGAAAACAAGCTTGCAGAGAACCTCATGTGATACCTAAGCCAGATTATAACTGGAAGTATTTATAGATGTGGAAGCCAGAAAAAGAGATGCCAAACAGAACAGTTCTGCTGACATTTCTACAGCAATCTAGTTTCCTCAGTGGAACTAACATATTCAGACTTTCCCCACTGTGGTACCAGATGTCTATGGGAACAAGCAGCAATTCTACGTAAGATGAAGTCAAGAAGAAAACTAGGCCTGTCCAGATATATAAAGAAAAAAATCTTCACCCTTTTGTTCTATCCCCACTGATGCCTTGTTAAGCCCAACCCTGCATTACCCAGACCATGTGCCTTTCATGCTTTCAATCAAGTGCTGTTGGACGGTGCCAGAGGAATTCACACAATCAGGCTAACTGGGTCCACTATGAATTTGTTAATCTAATATTACCAGTGTCTACATAGCAGTAAGACACATCTTTTCCTTTTCTCCTAATGGACTCCCTATCATACTCCCCACAGCTGCAATTTTAAACCTCTTCTATTCTCAAGCCTCCTAAACCATTCCCTACCCGCTCTCTCAGCAAAGGGCCTCATAACATACTATGCTAAGAAAATAGAGGCCATTTTAAATAGCCACTATTCTCTCTTTGTCTATGTCTCAAAGTCCTATGATCAACACTCTCCATCTTTTCCTAAAAGCTAACCTCTTTACTTATTTCCTTGATCCTATTCCCTCCAGTAGCTTGCCCCTACAATCATGCCCTTTCATTTTCTATCTTCTCATACTGGATCCTTCTCTGCTGCCTACGAACATGTTCAAATCTACTTGATCCTAAAAACCAGACCATCTCCCCAAAGCTATAGTCCTCTATCTCTCCCTTCTTTCACAATAAAACTCCTAGAAAAGGCTGCTTACATTCACTGCCTTTACTTCCTCTTCTCTCACTCACTTTTTCAACCCCTAGTAATCTGGCTCCCAACCTCACATCATCCAAATGAAACTCTCTAATGGGAAATCTCCTTATCCTACAAGATTAAATCAGATTTGATACTGACATCTCTGTAGCTTGGTGGTACAGTGGATAGTTTTGGGCCTGCAGTCAGGAAGGCTCATCTTCCTGAGTTCAAATCTGGGCTCGGACACTTCCTAGCTGTGTGACACTGGGCAAGTCACTTAACACTGTTTGCCTCAGTTTCCTTATCTTTAAAATGAGCTGGAGAAGGAAATGTCAAACCATTTCAGTATCTGTCAAGAAAATCCTAAATGGGGTCACGAAGAGTCAGACACGACTGAAAAAACCAAACTACAACAAACTGACATCTCATCAGAAGTGTCAGCCCCTCCAGCTGAAGAGCTGGACCAGAAACCTCCATTTAAGAAAGGGACCCACTACAGTCTTCTCTCCATTACGACACCTAGCACCAAGTACCTTTTCTGTCCTCCATCCCACTTTTCAGCTTCCTTTTGGTTGTTATCTTCCCCCGTTGGATTGTAAGCTCCTTGAGGCCAAGTACTTAGCACAGTGCCTAGCACACAGTAGGTATGTAATAAATGCTTATGGAATGAGTTACCAATGATGTAGTAAATGACAATTTACATGGCCACGTATTACTTCACAGTTTTTATCCTCCTTGACCTATTATGTGGTATTTGGCATTGCTGACAGCCCCTTCATCCTAGGTATACTCTCCACTCTGGATTTTCATGGCTTGGCTCCTCTTGGTTCTCCTATCTGCTTAGACACTCCCCCTCAGTTTCCTTTGCTTAATCCTTCAAGAATTCTACATTTTAGCTAAATGGCCTTGTCATTCCCTGCACATCTCTTGTCTCTCTAACTTTGTACAAGTATATTCTGGGCCTAGCACACACTCCCTCCTCACATTTGCTTCTTACAATTCCTTGTTTCTTCCAGTCTCACCTCAAGAACAATCTTTTACAGGAAGTCTATCTTGTTTTCCTTAATTGCTAGATCCTTCCCCCTGCTCACCCCTCAAAATATTTTTATGTTTAGCATTTGATTTTCTATATTCATAGTATCATCCCAATGCAACCATCCATAGATCGTAAGCTCCTAAAGGGCAAAAATTGTTTTGTTTCTTAATCCCCAATGTCTAGCACAGTACCCGGCACATAAGTTCTTAGTAAATATTTGGTAAATGAATCCATGGAGGCAACATGATTTTTAAGGCATTCAAGAATCAATTTTGGATATATCTTTAAGAAGGGAAGCTTTCAAAAGAATGGAAAAGATTGTGGCTGGTTCTTTTACCAAAAAAAAAGGGTAATTGCAAAGTCATCAGCAACTGCCAACTCATAATATGTTTAATTTCTCATCTCTATAAAATCTTTATGGTTTATGCAGAAGAATATTCTTGATGAAAGCAGGAGAAGGGACCAGGCAGGCTTTTGTAGGCAATTTTCTAAAGCAGATGGTATCTTCATAGTCCCACACTGACAGATGTACAGAGCCCGCTATATCTACTGTTGATTTAAAAATGCATTTGACTTACTAGCTGTGTGACTCTGGGCAAGTCACTTAACCCCAACTGCCTTAAAAAAAATAAATAATAAAGGCATTTGACTAGGCAAAACCAAATAGAACTTTATAGGCCTGCCTCAAACAAGATTCAGTAGACACTGTGGTAGGCCCTGAGGATACAACAAAAACCTTACTTTCAGGGATGTAACAGTCTAATACAAGGGCAAACATGTTCATAAAAAAAAAAACCTGTGATGTGAAAAAAAGTGAGATAAATGCCAATTCTAGGTCCAAGCGAAATGCCACAAGAATTTTGATGAGGATTTTACTTGGAATGGAGGGGAGGGGAAAAGGTGTCAGGGAAAGTTTCATGGAGGAGCTAGAAAAAAAGGTATGGACTCAGAGAGATCCATATGGGGGTGGGGAGAGTCTATTCTAGGCATGAGTGAATGTATAAGCAAAAGTAAAAGAGAAACTATGTTAAGATTATGTAAGATTTAAGGAAGTAGAGGCAAAACAGAAAATATGTAAAGGCTATATAAAATTTAAGAACAAATGTGCCTATGGAGACTAACCTTTGATCTTCTGAATACTGACATTGTATGAGGCATATACCAGGGAGATATATGATCACCTATGATGTTTGCCAGGGCATTGGATATCTTGTAAAGAGTCTAAACAGAAGTGATTCCCTTTTAATGGTGAGGTTTTCCAAATGCTTCAATTCATAGAATACATTGTATTAATTGCTTCAAATCACAGCACACTACAGAGGCTCCTCAGCAAAACTGTTAATAATTTTTAAAGGATTTTAAATTTTAAAAGATTTTCTATCTAAAATGGAAAAAACAAGATAGATGAAAAACACATATTGTCCAAAGTACGATAGACAACTAGACAGGAAGCTCATTCAGTTAGTCCAACTATATATGGAAAAGTGTTGCATAAGAACAATTAGCTAGGCTCAAAATTAAGTAAAGGATATCAGATAGAATCACATTTGGCAAACTATAGCACCTCTGATGATCCTGTTGCTACAAAACTCCAATTTTTAAACACCAATAGCATTCAATGGATGCAAACAAAATAACAACACAATGTCCTACTAATCAAAATTGTAGATAACTTCAAGGTTGTTTCAAGGTATAAACAAAGTATAAGGGGGCAGCTAGATGGCACAGTGGATAGAAGGCCAGCCCTGAAGTCAGGAGGACCTGAGTTTAAATCTGACCTCAGACACTTGACACTTACTAGCTGTGTGACTCTGGGCAAGTCACTTAATCCCATTGCCTAGGGCCCGCCCCCCAAAAAAGAAAAAGAACAAAGTATATACCTTGAAACAACCTTGAAATTATCTACAATTTTTGTAGAGAAGATATCATTAAAAATATGTGTAAGCTGGATCATGTACTGAGAATGAGAAACAAATGGACAGCAAAATGTTCCATGGTACTTTTTGAGATAGTAAAAGAATGAAAACTCTTCAGGATATTGGGTGGACTCTCCCCTCTCCCCAACTCCCCCCATGGAGGATTTAAGCAAAGATATGAAAGAGAAATGTACAAGATAAGAAGGCATAGAGGAGTTATGATTTATACTGGTGTTAAGAGCACTAAAATTAACTGAAGTGCAACTACATATAAGTATCTATCTACCTAAGTCCAAAGTACACCTGACTACTTTACCATCTAAAATGATATCCATAATATTACCAAATTCCTATTGGTATGATTTTATAAGCTAACAGTCTGAAGGGCAGGTATAAAAGGCATCTTTAAAGATCGAAATGAAAATATACTTAGTATTCTATTCTAACATGAGTTATTATGAGACAGTTAAATTGAAAACTCAAAGGAGCAAAACAGAAAGAAAATGTGGGTTAACAACGCCTACTAAAACACCCAATATTAATCATTGGGCTACTTTGTTTAAAAAATGTTTTAAAATATTCCTGTTTCTGTTTACCATCATCAAATTCTGACCAAAGTATTATATTGTACAAATTTTTGTAATTTTAAATTCTTATTCTAATAGGTATTTTTAAAAAATTTATTAAAGATATTTAGCTTAATAATTAATTTTAAATTCCAATGTTTACTAGAATATTAATATTGTGGTACTGCCATAGGCTAAATAGCAAAGAAAAAACAAGACACTTGATCCTAAATAATTTCTGGTAACCATTTTATCAGAGATATGCAATATATAATCTGGCACTAATATGCCAAATAAAAATGGTACATGAGTGGTCTATCACTCTGGGAGGAAATGGATTATGATATAAAGATTATTTATAGCTTTATTTTGTTCCACTCCAGCTATTAGAGAATTCATGATTCCATTTTGAAGTCTACTGAAGAGAATGAAGATGCCTGAAAGAACAGATGGGGATTAGCAGTGGGGCTATAAGGAGACTAATAAGAAACCAAAGGAAAAGACAACAGATGGTAATGAGTAGCAAAATGGAAGGCAAATGTATGAGAATTTAGACAGAATATAATAATAAAGACAGTAAAAGCAATAACTAGAGACTACTTATAGATATAAATAAAAAGGTACCAAAAAGGAAAAGGTTTTCATAGACAGGGATATAAAAGCATAAAAACAACTTGAGATAAAAGGAAAGAATAGTTTTTGGGTAAAGTTTAACACTTACCTGAAAATGTTAATAAGCTCCAAAGCACAAAGTAACCAAAAACATTCCTATATGAGACCTATCTTAACTTTGTTAAGATCTTTTAACTGTTAAGAGATTTTTAGCAAAAAGTACCTAAAAAGAAAAAGGAGAACACAACCAATATAAAAAAGAAAACACCAATAAAAGAGTTGAAATATTTGACATTTAAAAATGGGCAGTTCCTTGACTTAGGAATGACTTCTACAGATGAACAAATGGTGGAGGAGTTCAAATCTGGATATGCCCCAACCTCACAGAAGCAATTGACCATTCCCTAATCGGGGTTCAGAACACATGGAGATCAGAAACATGTCTTCTTTTATGCAGTTAATAATTACTGTTTCTATAGAAAAATGTAGTCTGAATTCCAAATCATAGGCTTAAAAATGAACTTTTGAAACATACCCTTCCTAAGGTGAAGACTACCTGTGATTTAGATTTACTTTAGCCACAGTAGAGAAGGGGTCACTAAACTTCTGCAGCTAACAATCCCCCCAAGTAGGCTGAACTGCTATTCTAGTTAACATAATTCCACTAGTCTACTTTGTATCCATCTAATACATTTTTCTGTTGCTCTTCTTTGTTTCATTTCTTTGATTCCTGTCCATTTTTCATGCTGTCTCTAGCACCCAATTATTATTGTAATAAATGTAAAGATAAACAGCTAACGAAGAGATACCTACCTAAATTAATTTCTCCAAGGGAACAATGTTTTTGCTTTATTTCACCTTAGAGCCGGAGTTCAATGGCCAGAATCATCTCATTTTAAATACCATGCAGGTTATTTGTCAATATGTTTCAATACGATTTCATGAGGAACAGTCCTTGCTCGGAAGCAATGGAAGTGAGGCTTCTTAATAACACCTAAAATTGAAAACCAATACCTTAATAACTTAATATGTGTCACATAACATCCCACTCCTCCTCTTTCCTCTTCCACTAAGAAAACACATATTAGTATGGGAAAAAATAAACATAACTGAAAAAATAAGCACTCATAGATGTCAAAACAGTAATGTGGAGATTTTCAGATCCATTTTCTTTTAGATTTTAATGTCCAGCTGAGAATCATGGGATAAGACCATTTAATGACAGAATTTTGAACTGTTCTACAAATATTCAGAGTTTTAATAGTCAAAAGACAACTCTGGATTCATCTCACTTCTCTACCAACTCAGAGAAGGTCTAGGGCTTTCTTCTTTTATTCGCAAAAACGAATCTGATGGGTTACTTATTTATATACATATCTGTTTAGTTCAGGTGAAACCTATATCCAGTAGCTATGGGAAGGATTATATAAGTCTGGTCATAAAGGAAGCTGGTTCAGTTTTACATCACTCACTAGTAACTTAAGTTACTCTAGCATGGGCCTATGATGTGTCATGGTGGATAGGAAGATGCTATAGTTTTCACACTGAGTAGGGCCTTCTATACTTCATAGAGTCACCTAAATCCTTACGGGGAGCTTGGTCTCCCTTGGATCTCCAACACCAGGAATGACTGACAAGTCAATCTAGAAAGTCCAGGATGCCTTGTGCTACTACCTTATCCTGGTTCTTCTCTTACCTACCTGACCTTTCTTTCCTGGATTTTCATCCAGGTCAACCCCACTAAACATGGGTGTCCTACAGGTTTCTATTCTGGGCCCTCTTCTTTTATATTATTTCACTTGGTGATCTCATCAACTCCCACAGATTAAATTATCATCTCTATGCTGATGATCTACTCACTCAGCTCTAACTTCTCTGTTGACCTCTGGTCATACCTTTTAGACAACTTGAATTAGATGTCCAGTAGGAATATTAAATTCAACATGCCTAAAACTGAACTGATAATCTTTCCCTCTAAACTCTCCCCTCTTCCTACATCCTCTAATTTTATTGATGGTACTACCATCCTTCCAACCACTCAGGATCACAATCTAGGTGTCACCCTATACTCCTCATTCTACCCCTACCACCCATGCAATTTATTGCCAAGGCCTATCAAAAATGCCTTCATGGTATCTCTCACATATTCCCCCTTCTCTCTTCTGATATTGCTACCGTTCTGGTGCAGGTCCAATAGCCAGCTGGTTTGTCTCCCTGCCTCAACTTTTCCCATTTGAATTCATCCTCAAGAACTGCCAAATTTTTCTTCCTAAAATGCAAGTCTGACCATAACATCACATTCCTCCTTCCCATTCAATAAACTCAGGTAGCATCAAGGTGACATAGAATACGCAGCCCTGGACCTGGAGTCAGGAAGACTTGAGTTCAAATCTGGCCTCAGATACTTAGATCACTTTACCTCAGTTTTCTCAACTGTAAAATAGGGATAATAATAGCACCTACCTCACAGGGTAGTGATGATAAAATGAATTATGCTTAGCATAGTATCTGCCAAATAACAGGCACTATAAAAATGCTTATTTTCTTCTTCCCCTTCTCCCCACTTCCATTATCTCTAGGATCAGTGAATCATTTAGTCAATATGCACTTATTAAGTGTCTACTGTGCACCAGACGCTGTGCTAAGTGCTGATGACACAAAGAAATATAAGACAGTCTCTGCTCTAAAAGACTTCACAATCTAACAGGGGTGATAACATATAAACAAATATGTAAAAGCAAGCTACAATAAATAGGAAACATGATAAATAGTAAATAAGAGGGAAGGCACTATAATTTAAAATGATTTGGGAAAGGCTTCCTGTAGAAGGTGAAATTTTAGATTTGAAGAAAGACAAAGACGCCAGGAGTTGGAGATGAGAAGGTAGAACATTCCAGGCACAGAATTTTCACAGCCAGTGAAAATGCCCAGTCAAGAGATGTGGTATCTGGTTTGAGAAGCAGCAAAGAGGCCAGTGCCAATGGATGGAAGAGTACATACTGGGTAGAGGCATAAGGTATAAAGCTGGAAAAGTAGAGAAAGGGGCATGAAGTATAAGAAGACTAGAAAGGAGGAGCATTCTAGATTATGAAGGGCTTTAAATGCCAAACAGAGGATTTTATATTTGATACTGGAAGTAATAGGGAACCACTTGCATTTATTGGGCAGTGAGGGTTGTACTTTTGGCAAATCACTCTGGAAGTTGCATGATGGACTGGAGTTGAGACAGACTTGAGGCAGACTCATCAGCAGGCTATTGCAATAGTGTAGGTGTGAAGATATGAGGGCTTCTACCAGGGTGGTGGCAGTATCAGAGAAGAGAAGAGAGTATATCGGAGGGATGTCGTAAAGGTAAAACCGACAGGCCTAAGCAACAGACTGGATATAGGTGGAGTGAGAACTGAATACCTCGGGAGTGAGAGGTAGTAAAGAATCAAGGATGACATCTAAATTGAGAGACTGGGGGACTGGGAGGATGGTGGTGCTTTCAATAATAATAAAGAAATTTGGAAGGTAGGAGAGCTTGTGGGGAAAGATAACAAGTTTTGGACATGTTGAGTTTAATATGTCTACAACACATGCAGTTCAAGATGTCTACTACGAAGTTGTAGACTGGAGGAAGAAGAGAGATTAAGGCTGGATAGGTAGATTTGAGAATGATAATTGAATCCACAAAAGCTGATGAGATTACCAAATAAAATAGCACAGAAGGACAAGAGGGCAAGGAACAGGGCCTTGAGGGATATCCATGATTAGTGAGTATGTCCTAATCAAAAATCCAGCAAAAAAGACTGAGAAGATGCCCTCATATAGGTAAGAGGAGAACCAGTAAAGAGTAGTATGATACATCTAGAAAGAAGAGAGTATCAAGAGGAGGATGATAGTGTCATGATAGCGTCAAAAGCTGCAGAAAGGTCAAAAACAATGAGGATTGAAAAAAAGGACTTCAAATTTATATTTATGTCTTTTGGCTTGCAATTTCAAAGCCTTTCAGAACTCCTCCCTAACTTTCCAGTCTTCATAGATCTTACTCTTTTCCATGTACTCTGTGATCCAATTACACTGGCCTCCTTGCTATTACTTGAACACAATACTCCATCTCCTTACTCCAAGTGTTTTTCCTCCATGCCAGGAGTGGTCTTCTTCCTTATCTCTTTACCCTGGCTTCCTTCAAGGCTCAGTTAAAGTCTCACCTTTTACAAGCAGCTTTCCTATCCTCTTTAATCTTACTGTCTGCCTTTTGAGATTACCTCCTAGTCCCCTCCAACTCTACCCAATTTATCCTAAATACAGCTTGTTTGTACATAGCTAGGTGGTGTAGTGGATAAGTACTAGGCCTGAGTACAAATCCAGCCTCAAACTAGTAAGTATCTGAATGTTCGACCCTGGGAAAGTCACTTCACCTTTGCTCTTTGTCTGAGTTTCTTCAACTGTAAAATAAGGATCATAACAGCACCTATCTTACAAGGTTCAAATGAGAGAATATTTGAAAACTACTTAGCACAGTGCCTAGCACATACTAAATGCTTCAAAAATGCTTGCCTTTTAATTGTTGGCATATTGCCTCCCCTATTACTGTAAGCTCCTTGAGAACAGGGACTGGCTTTTTTGCCTTTCTTTGTATCAATTCCTGGCACATAGTAGGCACTTAATAAATGCTAGCTGACTGAGCTAGAAATGAATTGGATCAGCCTTATTTGAATGACAATCTAATATGTTATATTCTACTCCCTATCAATAAAGTATAATGTAGCCTACTGTTGCTCTTGTTTCATTTCTTTGAATCCCGTCCATTTTTCATGCTATCTCTAGCACCCAATTATTATTGTAATAAATGTAAAGAGAAACAGCTAATGAAGAGATACCTACCCAAATTAATTTCTCCAAGGGAACAATATTTTATTTATTAAGACTCATTTGTAAAGTCATGTAAAAAGTTACTAATATATTCTACTACCCATGTAAGTATCTATAAATACTTTTTCAATACTTCAGTGAAACTAAGACTTTGTAGGTGCGAGTACCATTTTCTGCCTTCCTTCTCCTACCCCCATGCTATGCAAACTGAAACCCTTCTATGCCTTAATAGAAGGTCTTCATGAGCTGTAGCTGAAAAAATCCATCACCCTACAGTCAGCCTGATGGTAAATAATTTTTAACTACTTACTATTAAAATTACCTACAAGTTTTCCATAACATATTAAAATGAAACACACATATCCAAAATTACTAGTATGGTATGATTACAATTTTGTCATCTGGCAAACACTGTCCGTACAAAAATAATTTCTCTCTTCAACTATTTTTCACTAACGTTCCCCCCTACTTACCTATGTCATAGGGAAGTACAACTGATGGTTGTAAGCCTGAAGTAATATGGTACAGCTGTGGATCATAACATCAGCTTTTATTAAAAACAATTCTTAATTTTCCAAAATACAGTTCTTTAAAACTAAATCTTTTAAAGCTTGGAACAATGGGCCTGGCCTAAGTTGTACAGTTGCAAAACAATGTCATTAGCTATAAAGTTCCTTTAAGTATTTTTCAATGTTAGTAAATAAATTTTAACATTAATCAAAAAATGGATCAAAGATGGATCAAGAAGGGGGCAGCTAGGTGGCAGAGTGGATAGAGTACTGGATAGTGAATAGAAGTCAGAAGGACCTGAGTTCAAATCCAGCCTTGGACCAAACACTTGACACTTACTAGCTGTGTTACCCTGGGCAAGTCACTTAACCCAAATTACCTAAAAATAAAAAACAATTTTAAAAAAGATGGATCAAGAAATGGATCAAAACAAAAGAAAACTGAAAACTGCCTCTGCTGTTTAACTAGCTGTGTGACCTCGGGCAAGTCACTTAACCTTCCCAAGCCTCTGAGTTCTCTTACATATAAAATGAGGGATTTGGCCTCCAGTTCCTTTCCAGCTCTATGATCCTATGAAAAACAAAGAAATAGGAGAAAAGCAGATTTTGAAAGGAAATGAATTATATAATCTGTGTAAATCCTATTCCTCACTTCTTAAATGGTCACAGTGAAGGATTTAAAGTGCATTTTTGCTAATGAAACAATCTGTATATCAATGTGAGTTAGGGATTTTTACCTGTGATAGGTACTTAAGGCTTAGTTTTTTGGGTTTTTTTGGCTAGGCAATGGGGTTAAGTGACTTGCCCAGGGTCACACAGCTAGTAAGTGTTATGTGTCTGAGGTCACATTTGAACTCAGATCCTCCTGAATCCAAGGCTAGTGCTCTATCCACTGCGCCACCTAGCTGTCCCATTAAGGCTTAGTTCTTATAAGTCTTATCCAGCAAATTTTAATTCCAGGATGCCTGTGTAGTCCCTAAAATAGTTTCTAAATTATGAATAATCTGGAATTGCCAGATAATGTCCCTGCTGAACCACTTATTTCTTTACAACTTATTTATTATATAAACATTCCAGGACAAAGCTTGAATTTTACTTAAAGCAGATAGGAGGCAGTCTAGCACAGTGCAAAGGCTGCTGACTATAACGAACAGATCCTGGTCTAAATCTCAGCCCTACTTTTGCTGCTACTTTTGTGACCCTGCTAGAATAACCTCTCTGGGATACTTCACTCAACATGTAAAATGAGGGACCATATTAGATGTCTTCTAAGGTTTCCTTCTAGCCCTAATTATGAGCCTATGAATAGGATTTTAGAGATCATCTAGTCCAGGAGTTTTAAATTGGGCTCAGAGAGCTTGTTTTTCAAAATGTTTTGACAGCTTCATTTCAATATAAATGGTTTCCTTGTACAATGCATTTATTATGCTAAGCCCTTCATAATCCTATACATTTTATTTTATACTTTTAAAAAATATTATTCTCAGAAGGGGTCCAAGACATAAATAAGGTTAAGAATTTAGACCAACCACCTCATTTTACATATGAAGAAATAGACTTGGAAAGATGAAATCACTCGTCCAAACCTAGCTGGGAGTGGCAAAGCCCAGATCTCCCGACTACTAGCTTAGTAGCTTTATTAAAATAAATAAAAACTTTTTTTGGCCGAATCGGCGATTTATCAGCGCAGGGCGGCTTAACCGCATAGCTCTAGACCAGTATTTCCAATAGTCGCCCGGGGCACTGAGAGCCGCAAGTGGTCAACAGGCCCCAGGCCACCTTGCCCCAGGTCAAGGTCCGGCCAAGAGTCCATAGGATGAGAGTGGGGGTGGGGAGAGCAGAGGCGGAACCCAGTCTTTACCTCTACGGGGAGCCCGTAGGACCACAAATCTAGACCTGGAAGGGAGGGGTTGGACGCCACTTAGGTCAATCTCTCCTTGTTTTACAGATGAGGAAACCGAGTCCTAGGGATGCAAAGTCCTTATTCATGGTGACAACTGGGAAAGGTCTCCTCTCCTCCAGGTGAGCCCCGGCGATTTGGAAGCCAAAAGATTCGAGACGCTTTGGGTAAGCTCTTGGGGGGTGGGGGTGGGATCGGGTAAATGGCCTTCCAGGCTCCCCTCAGGGCGCCCCCCCTCACCGCCCCCGCCCCCCGCCCCCTCCGACTCTCTACCGAGCGGGTTACGCCGGCTCTCCTCCCCGAGGCTGCGGCAGCCTTCGCGGGGTTCCCCATCCCCCCGGCCTTGGGAGAGGAGTCCCAGCCCGGCGCACGGCCCACCCTCCCGCCTCCGCTGGCGCCCCAGGCACCGGCCGGACCCCGTTCCCGCACTCACTGACATCGCCCTTTGCTCCCCGCCCAGCCGCGGCCTCTGCTCCGCCCGCCCCCAGTGAAGGCCAAGCCGTCCCCTCCCGGACGCGACTCCGCCCCAGCCCCGCCCCCGTGCGCCCCCCGGAATCGGTTCTTAGCCTCCCGCCGACGGTTTCCGATCACTTCCGGGAGCGTTGCTAAGGAACGCGAAGCGTCGGAGGAAAACACTAGAAGGCTGAGGCGGCGAGCGGCGGGCGGGAGCGCTCTCGGCTCGATTGGGCACCAGGCTCCGGCCCTTCGGAGCCGCGGGGCGGCCATGGCCACCATGGGCGCCCTCGCCGACTCTCAGGTGCGGTTCGGTCGGAGGACCGGACAACCGCGAGAAGCCCCAGGTGAGCAGGGAGGGGATGGCCTCCTCCCGGACCACCCCGGGAGGCCGGGTGCGGGCTTTCTACACCCGCGGCGAGGTCGGGCTCCAGCAAACCCGGGAGGCAGGGGGAGGGTGGAGAGAAGGAGAAGAAGAAGAAGAGAGAGGGAGGGAAAGAGATAAAGAGAGGGAGAGAGACAGAGAAAGAGAAGAAAGGAGAAAGAAAGAGAAAAAGAGAAATGGGGCTCATGCAGGAACCTCATTTGCGTAGCCACATAGTCACGAAGGTGTAAGCCACAGGCTGCAGGAGCTGGTGAAAGCAGCCTTGGACGCGGCAGGTAGCAGACCCGGCTTGGAGTTTAGGCTTTGACACAAAGGTCTCAGTTGCCAAAAAGATCTTTTTTTTTTTTTTAGGCAGTTGGGGTTAAGTGACTTGCCCAAGGTCACACATCTAGTGAGTGTGAAGTGTTTGGTCTGAGGTCATATTTGAACTCAGGTCTCCTCACTTCAGGGCTGGTGCTCTATCCACTGCGCCACCGAGCTGCTTCAAGGCCCTCATATTTTTTTCTATTGGAGCAAATCTCTAAGATATAATTCAATAAGGTTATCTGTAAAGTTTTAAAGTTGGGTTCAAAAATCACACAAATGGATGAAGGAAACATGACTAAGCAGCAGCTTGTCTGGAAAATATTTGGGCATTTCAGTAGATTGCAAACTTAATGTGGGGTTAACAGTGTGCAATCTATGGTAATCAAGAAAGTTATTTCAAACTTAGGGCATGTGAAGAGAGGCATGGTGCCCTTGGCTAGGGTTCTAGTCTGCCCACAACATTCAGAGCTCTGCACTCAGGTTGATGGATAATCTCTTAGGAAGGACACTATTAAACTGCTAAGCAGCTAGGGTGGTGTCACAAGTCTTGAGATCACATCTTATGAAGGTAAATTCAAAGAACTCAAGATGTTAAAAACTTGGACAAAAGAAGACTTGGGGTGGATGTGATAACTGTCTTCAGTGATTTGAATGGCTGTAATGAACAATCAGATTAATTTGTTCTGCTTGGCTCTGCAGGGCAGGATCTAGAGAGAGAGAGAGAGAGAGAGTGTGTGTGGTGTGTGTGTGTGTGTGTGTGTGTGTGTGTGTGTGTGTGTATGCACGTGTGCGCACATGTGTGCAAAGCACAACCTTTAGGTGCATATAAGGGAAGCCATCCTAGCAATGAGGGCTGGGCTGCCTGAGAAGGTGCTCGGCTCCCCTCACTAGTGATCTTCAAGCACAGAGTGAGGAAGCACTTGCCAGAAAGGCTCAGCGAAAAATTCTTCTTTAGTTCAGGCAGGGCTTAGATTGTCATTGAGGTCATTTCCAGCTCTAAGAGTCTGTGCTGTCTCTTCAGATGGATCATTAATTGTGGACGTCAATGTCAAACACCTCCCAAGTGTTCTATTTCTGTTGAATGTCTCAAAAAGATGGGGGTTGAGTTGATTTCTTTTACAGCTGCATTTGTAAATAGGAAAACTGCCCATATCTTCTGGTCCCAAGCAGAGAATTGCTTCTCCAGGTATGATGGATGGCAGAGGAAGTTGAGTTCCATTATACTCTAGATGACCTGCTTGCAGAGTCTGATCTGGAGGTGTGACATTTGAGGCCACCACTCCCCTCCAGCCTTGTCGAAAGTCCTGATTTTAAGAATAGCTTGTGTGTTCTCTTCTTGCCCAAAAGGCCTCCTTGCTTCTCATTTATTTCTGCTTCCACATATCTGACACACCTCTGCCTGATAAACTTAAGCCCTCCTAAGAAAACATCACCACTGGCCTTTCAAATATCTTCAGTGATTCCCCTCACTGGACAAATATAAAGCTCTCTGCAGTTGGGCTCTGACCTCCCTCACATATCCTGTCTTCCACTGAGGAGGATAGAGTGGCTAGGGAAGGCACTGGGACTGGAGGTAGGAAGACCTGAGTTCAAACTCAGCCTCAAATATTTTTTAGTTGCATGACCATAGGTAAATCACTGAAACTCTGAGCTTTCCTAATCTATAAAAGGGGAATAATAATAGCATCTCCCTCATAGTTGTAGTGAGGATAAAATGAAATCCTGTTAATTCTAAAATCCTGCAATCAATCTAAAGTAAAGGAATGACCATGTCACTCACTCCCTTGCTCAAGAAGTGCCCAGTTGCCTCTAGGATGAAATACAAAACCACTGACATTTAAAGCCGTTCACAATTTGGTTGTTGCCTACCTTTGCAGACTTATTACGCATTGCTCCCCCACCTGATTTCCTCAAGGATGAAATACAAACTGATAAAACCGTTCACTATTTGGTTTCTTTATACCTTTCCAGACTTAATACTAATTACTGCCTTTCCCACAGTGTATGGTCCAGTCAAATTGGCCTATTTGTTGTTATCTGAACATAGTATTCCATCTCCTAGTTCCATGCCTTGGCATTGCCCCCCATGCCTAAAATAGACTTCTTCCTCACATCCACTTCTTAGAATCCCTTATTTCTAGAACTGAGAAGGCAAGTGCTTCTTCTGAGGTAAGTAAATTCCAGGGGTTTTCCCGGCTCTCCCTAAAGTGGATGCCATAAGTCAACTCTGGCTCCTTTATGGACCCATCCTCACACCCATTCCTCCTCCCGGAAAGCCCACGACAAATATGTCATAGCCAAAATTCAGAAGGCAGTTGTTTCAGACATAGCCAGTGTGTTGTTTTGATCTGCTTGACAACACTTACTGGTTACAAAGGAAAGGTGGGTAATGAGAGTAAGGCAAAAAGAGAAAAGAAAGAAAATAGTATCAGTGAAAAAGTTAAACAGAAAATATATACTAAAGAGGGCAAAAGTCGGTTTTGAATGGAACACAGATATGCATTGTTTTGTTATTATTATGTTAAACTGAATGTACAACCAAAAAAACTATTTAGCAGTTCATAATTTTTATATAAAAATATTTTTAGGATATATTACTCCTTGTTTCTTTGAGGTAATATATGACAGTATTTCAAAAAAGCAAAAAGTGCCACTGAAATATAAGATATTTACTTGAAATAGTTGTTTGGATTGTTGTCTAAGTATACTATAATAATCCTTTGTTGGAATCAAAATTACCTTGTGAAGTTTGATTCCTTTGGTTTCTGCCTAATTACTATCTGTGAAACCATATTTTTAAGTGATAGTTGAGGGAGAAATAACAGTGGACTAGGGTTCAAATTCTGCCTCTGTTACTGTGTGACCATGGTCAAATCACTAACCTTCATGGGTCTTCTCAGTTCTCTCTATTTGGAAATATACCAATTGTCACTTTATTTATGGTGCTTCATCATCAGTTGCTAATTTTGTTCACCGGCAGTGAGGTCCAAGTTTTTAGTTTCCCAGTAGTGAAGGCCAGTTTGCATTTGAACCGTGTAGACCATCTGCAATGGCAGTGGAAAACAATACTTCATTCAGTTCAGCTAATCAGTCAACAAGCATTTATTAAGTGCTCACTGTATGCCAGGCACTATATTAGGGATACAAAGAAGGCCAAAAACCAGTCCACACTCTAAAGGAACTTACAATCTAATGAGGGAGACAACATTTAAAAATTAGGAACGTATAAGATATGTTCAGAGTAGATAGAAGGTAATCTCAGAAGGGAAAGAACTAGTAGCTAGGGCACTGGATTGGGTGATAAATTTGTTTAGAGTGAACTTCAAAGGAGGAGAGGTTGCTTGAGTGATGATGATAATGGGAAAGTCTGAAAATGGCAATAAGGAGTAATATGATTTCTCTCCTGGGACTAATGAATTGGGGAGTGTGGGGAGAAGGTATAACTAGTACTAGAAAAGATGACCAGGGATGCACTGTCATCTGAGGAAAGCCAGGTTTCTCTGAATGCCAAAAGATGTAAAGAATGTTAGAGAGACTTTAGCAGATCTAAGAGGAAGGAAAGTTTGTTGATTACAAGGATTACAGAGTGTACAAAGGAAGGGAGAGGCAGCTCTGAAGTAGGACATTGGAAAGTTAGGGTTGAGGTAGATAGGGATAAGATATGTATTTGGGGGTCTGGGCTTGGTTTATTTTTTTTAGGCAGTTCATGATTCCATATTAGTGGTACTGGGAGAGTAAAGAGGGGTTAGACATTGCTAACAATTGGGGAATGAGTCTAGGCAGAGTATCTTGATGAATGGGAGTAGCTGTGCTCTGTATACTTCTCTCCTCTGGTAAATACCTTGCTGATAGTAGATGCTTAATGTTGAAATGACCCGAGTAATTCATTTCCCTTTCCTATGTTCTTGTTAGTCATGTTCCTTTCCTTCTGAGAGTTGCCAGCTCACTACCCATAACTGAGACTGCTCAGCTCTAATTTATGTCAGAAGAGGAGTCAGAGCTATGTCATATACCAAACTTCCTGACTGTAATAAATAATTTTTCTTAAACTCCATGAACTTCTTTAAAAAGTATCTAAATGTGATACTGATAATGAGAACTAAGGGGCATCGAGGTGGTGAAGTGGTTAGAGTACTGAAGCTGGAATCAGGAAGATTGATCCTAAGGAGTTCAAATCCAGCCTTAGACACTGTGTAACCCTGGGCAAATCACTTAACCCTGTTTGCTTCAATTCCTCATCTGTAAAATGAGCTGGAAAAGGAAATAGCAAACTATTCCAGTAGTTCCCAAAAATGGGGTCATGAAGAATGAGACATGTATGAACAACAAGAAGAACTAAGATAACAGCAAAAAAATTAGCTTAAAGCCTTTCTGTACATCATAGAAATGTAAAATTTTGGGAGAAAAAATTTAATGCATCTGGAGAAAATATTTTACCTTTAACCTTTTTTTTTTTAAACTCATTAGTGGAAACTGATTCCTGGACTGACAGCCAAATTCCATGTGGTACTCTTTTACCAAGTGGAGTAGATCTTTGTCAAGTTACTATACTTCCAAATGATGAGTGGAAGAGAATTCAAGATAGCCTTGACAAGTTGAGTAGAAAAGCAGCTCAGCTTCGTGCTGAAAAGAAAGCAAAGAAAGAAATGCATTTAAATTCCCAAGAAATGGTGAAACATTGGGCCAATACTTATGCAGTAAGTAATAAACTATATAGACTGCATAGTCATTTAAGAGTTACTGTTGTTTACAAGAAAAATTATGCAAATTTATTGAAATTCATGTTATTCATTTAAAGAATTGAGTACCTATTAAGTACAAGCCAATTCAAGTTGGTTGCTCTGAGGAGGCCACTTATGTTCCTCAGACTGAAAGTTGTGCAAGCCTATTCTGAGGGATACCAAAACCCCCCCAAAGGTACAGCCTTTGCCCTTATACATCTTATAGTCTAGCAGAAGACATATCCCATGTATGCAAATAACTGTACATTATAATGTGAAGATTTAGTACCAGAGATCAAAGTGCTATAGTGGTTCACAGGAGGGGGAGATTACTGGAACACTTCTCTCTGTTGTTGTTGAGGAGATAGCATTTGAATAGGGAGTTGATTAATGATAGAAGTTAATGGATATAGGCATTCTTTGTAAGCAAAAATGGGAAACCATGGGGAATGCTAAAAGAATAAGACATAGTATGATTTGACTCCTGTGAAGAAGATTAGTGTGGGATAAGGTTGTAAAGGAAGAAACAAACCATGAAGGACTTTGAATGCTAGATAGGCTAAGGATTTCAGGTTTTTATTTGGCAGATAATAGTGAGTAGTGAAGTTTTCTGAATGGGGCTGTACATATAGATCTGGGAGTCATCTACATAGAGATGTTAATTAAATTCATAGGAAATGATGGCAACGTTGAGAGAAAAGAAAACAGCTCCAGGACAGTCTTAGTGAGCATCCAGAGTTAGGGGGCATGATATTGATGATGAACCAGCAAAGAAGACTGAGAAGGAATGGTAAAATAAGTATGAAGAGAACCAGGAGAGAGTAGTGTCATGAAAACCCAGAGAGGAGGGAGCATCAAGGAGGAAGGGTGATCAGTCCAGTATCAGATACAGCAGAGAGGTCCAGTAAGATGAGGACTGAGAAAAGACCATCAGATGTGGCGATTAAAAGAACACTGATATGTGGAGAGCAGTTTTAGTTTAATGATGGGGTCTGAAGCCAGACTGCAAAGGGTCCAGGAGTTAGTAAGGGAAGTGGAGGCAATTAGTGTAGACAGCTTTATGTAAGACTTTGTCTGTGAAAAGGTAGAGAAAAATAGGACAATAACGTAGGTAGGACCTACTTTTTTTAAAGATGAGAGAGAGGGGGCTGTTTTGAAGGCAGTAGGGAAGGAACCAGTAGATAGAGAATGAGGTTTTTGAGGGTGGAGATATAATTGAGGGGGCAATCTGCTAGAGATTTTCTCTAGCAGGGAGGGGATGATATTAAAGGCACACAGAGAAGTTGGCCTTGGCAAAGAGAAGGTCCATCTTATGGAAGTCAGGGAAGAGATCTAGACTAAAGATAAAGATTTTGGAGTTATGGACATAGAGGTGATAGTTGAAGATTTGGGAATTAATGTGATCATTCAGGGAGAGAATGAATGCAGGGAGATGAGATAAGAACTAAAACAGGATCTTAGGGAATGCTAGCATTAAGGAGGCCAAATGAGAGCCGGTGAGAGAGGTGCAGGGAGCAGTCAGTTCATCCTGGAGTTCAGTATACTGAGTGTTTCAAAGAGGGTAGGGTCCAGTGTCAAATTCAACAGAGAGGTGAAGGAAAAGGAGGGCTGAGAAAAGGCCATTGCATTTAGTCTATTGAGCTGAAGTGTTAAAAAGTCCAATTAATTTTTATCTTGAGTCTTATCTAAGGTATATTTAATTACTGATGTCCTTGTTATAGATAGGCCTTGAATAGAACAGTGAGCCTACACACACACACACACACACACACACACAGGTTTATATAGACAAGAGCATTAAGATTAATGACCCTTTGACTCAGCAATACCACTTCTAGGTCTGTGTCCCAAAGAGATCATAAAAACAGGAAAAGGTACAAAAATATTTATAGCAGCTCTTTTTATGGTGGCAAAGAATTGGAAATTGAGGGGATGCCCATCAATTGGGGAATGGCTGAACAAAATGTGGTATATGAATGTAATGGAATACTATTATACTATAAGAAATGATGAGCAGGCAGACTTCAAAAAAACTTGGAAAGACTTACATGAACTGATGCGGAGTGAAATGAGCAGAACCAGGAGAACATTGTACATAGTAACAGCCACATTATGGGGTGACTGACTTTGATAGACTTGACTCTTCACAGCAATGCAAGAATCTAAGACAACTGGGGCAGCTAGGTGGCACAGTGGATAGAGCACCAGCCCTGGAGTCAGGAGGACCTGAGTTCAAATGCAGCCTCAGACATTTGACACTTACTAGCTATAAGCATCACTCTGGGCAAGTCACTTAACCCCATTGCCTAGCAGAAAAGACCAAAAAACAAAAAAAAAAAACAAACAAAAGAATCTAAGACAACTCCAAAAGACTCATGATGGAAATTGCTATCCACACCCAGAGAAAGAAATACTGAGTCTAAATGCAGATGGAAGCATACTGTTTGCCTTCCTTTTCCTTTGTTGTTTTGTTTTATTGCTTCATTCTCCTGGTTCCTCCCATTAGTTCTAATTGTTCTTTACATCATGACTAATGAGAAAATATGTGCTTAACATGAATGTATATGTGAAGCCTATATCAGATTGTACACCATCTTGGGAGTGGGGAGAGTTGAAGAAGTGGGAGGGGGAGAAGATTTAATACTCAAAATCTTATGGAAGTAAATGTTGAAAACTAAATTTTAAAAAAAGATTAATGATCAGAACTTAATTATGAGCCCCAGTAGGCCCAGTTGAAATATTAATATTCATAGAGTTGCTGACTAGTTTTATCATTTGACCCTACTCAGCTCCATTATGTTTTTCTGTAGACCAGAATTACATTATTTCATATAAAATCAGGAAAACGCTTTTAGTTTTGTTTCTTGTGTAGTTCATATTTGACCAGATACACTTCTTGAGTTGTATATCTTCTTGATAGAGCTGTTTTTCCATTTTTTGAAAGATGCTGTTTTCTGTACGATAGCTTTTTAATGACATTTAAGATATGGGATGTTGTGGCCCATTATTCTTAGTGGACAAGGAGGGTAGAGAGGCGAGAGAATTCCAGGTAAGGGAAAGATCTGTGGGTTCTTGTGCTGTTATTAGTGATTAGGCTTTTTGAGGCCAAGGGAGGGGGCAAGTGTCAGAAGCACAGGGTGTTGTAGTATTTATCACCCTAATGTCACTGGGGAAGTAATGGAGGGTGGATAAGAATTAGAACTAAAGCTGGGATGTAATGTTCTCACTTTTTTTAGAAGTTGAATCTTCCAGCTGGACTCATGAACAGGTCCAAAAAGATGCTAATAAGTCATACAGATACACAATAATGGGGTAAAAAAGTACTTGGTTCTCTGTAACAATTAAGAAACTTGTTGAAAAAGGCTTAAACATTTAGTAAAAGACAGTGTAGTTTTGTGGTTGTGACTACTAATTGATAACGTAGCTATGATGATGTTTGCCCACTTTAATAATGTGCATTTGACTTTGTTTCTCTACTAATTAAATTGCTATTGTATTCTCAAGTCATTAAAATTTTTTACATCAAGAACATTTTAATTACTAAAATAATTACTTCAGCTAACCTTGTGTTTTAGTGACTAACATAAAAATACAATAAAAATCTGTAATGGAAATTCCAAATTGGGTTGTGTTATTTTCATTCTTTTCTTTTTTTCTAAAATTCTGGAAAATAAATACTGTTTTTATTTCTTATAGGGGATGCGAAAACAGAAACTTAAAGCTAAGGAGTTTCGTGCACAAGATGAAGAAAATGAAAGGCAAAGGATTGACATGGAAGAAGCGTTGTATAGAGCACAAGAAAGAAAAAAGGCCATTGAAAGTGCAAAAATCTATCAATATTACCAGACAGATAGAGTGAAGACTTTCCATGTACTATCTCTGATTCCTTGCTTTTCATATGTATTTACTATAACACCTGTACATATTTGAGCATTATTTACATGACATTTTGCACATTTTTTTGTATAGAGTGCACTTCTTCTTAGTAAAGTTCTAAAAGAGCGAGACGCTCAGATTCGGTTCCAGAAGAGCAAAGTAAAAACAGATGCAAAGTGGGAGGAACAGTTGAAGCGAAATATTGAAAAAGCTTTTCGAGAGGAACAAGAAAAAGCAGACAAACGTCGAAGTGACAGAATGGCACTTGCAAATGATCATCTTAAACAGTATGTGAGATCAGGCTGTTTTTAATACACTCTTTCTCTCCTGATATTTTTCAGTTCTTTGTTATGAATTGTTTTCAATAAACCTAATGCAAACAGGATTATAATGTTCATATATGATGTTAAGTTTGTGTAGCCTAGGAGTCTTTTATCCATAATTTATTTTTATTTTTAAGATTTCCCATCTCACCCAGGCTGGAAGTATATAGCCCACCCAATTCCACTCTCAGTTGGCATGGAAGCTTTGATTTGCTCTATTTCGGATCTGGGCAGGTTTGCTTCTCCTCAGGCAACCTGGTAGCCCTTCCACTCTTGGTGTATCAGTATATGGATTTGAAACTCAGTGCATTGTTGATTAGCATAGCCCAAGGTAACTCAAAACTCCCTTGCTCAAAAAAGATTCATCAACCTCAACCTTCCCAGTAGCTGGGATTAAAGCTGTGTACCACCATGCTTGGTTTATCCATAATTTATTGCTGAATTTCTAGTAATGCTTGAGTTTCGGGTCCCTGTAACTGCTTTGGTTGGTATAGGAAGAAGGAGATTGAAGAAGAATGTTTCTTCTATTTTTTTTTTTTAGACACAGGGTCCACCTTATACAAAATTCTAAAATAGACAAAGCTTATATTTGGCTGCCTTTGCCCTCCTTTACTGTGCCTCTTCTAACTTCTTCCTTACCTTGAAGCACCCATTGTTCTTAAAATTTCATTAAGCTTTGTATTGTGATCCCTTATCCAGGATTACCCTATATCACAAAAATGTTCTCTCCTCCAAAATTACCTATTTCTTCTCCTATCAGTCAAAATATCCATTCACTCAGGATATCTCTCTAGATATTGAGATAAGCAATCTGATTTAATTAATTGACGCCAATATACTTACTAGCATACTTCCTAACAGTATTTGAATTTTTTAAAAATATAACTCATTATATACTATGACATTCTGATTCTGTCTGCAGGATATTAGAATATCACAGAATTGTTTTTAAAATATTATTGGCAATTTGTCTGTGGTACATGTGCATTTCTAATTTTAACAATTTATAAAATAAATATAATTAGTCAGTCTTGGAAGGGGATGAGTTACTTGAGAGAGAGAAAGAGAAAGGAGAGGGCCCAGAGTAAAATCTCAGTATACACACACATTTAAAGGGCAAGAAGAAGGTGAGCAGCCAGCAAAAGAAACAAGAGTGGTCAGAGAAGTAGGACATATGAAAACCAAGAGTACAGTCATGAAAGTTCAGGGAGATTATATTGAGAATTATGTGTTGTCCACAGCACCAAATGCTGCATTGGATTTAACAATACCAACTTTGGATTTAGCAATAAGGGGGTCATCAGTGACTTTATTATTTATTTATTTATGTGGAGTGTTTTAAAGAATTAATTTATTTTGATTTCTCAACAATCACTTCCATGTGCTTTTGAGCTTAAAATTTTTCTCCCCCTCCCTTCCCACCACCCTCTCCAAGATGGTGCACAATCTGATATAGGCTATACATTTACATTCCTGTTAAACATATTTTCCCATTAGTGATGTTGTAAGTAAGAATTAGAACCAATAGGAGGAACCACCAAAAAGAGCAAACAAAACTCAACAGAAGAAAAAAAAATAGCAAATAGTGTGCTTCGATCTGCATTCAAAGTCCACCGTTCTTTCTTTGGATGTGGATACCATTTTCCATCACAAGGCCTTTGGAGACGTCTTAGATCCTTGTATCATCAGGGGCTTTAGAGAGCTGTTTCATGAGAGCAACAGGATTGGAAGCCACATGGAAGCAGTTGAGAAATAAGTTGATGGCAAAGTGGAAACAGTGAATGTACACAGCATTATTTCTAAGAATTTAGTAGTGAAAAAGAGAAAGAGGAGAGTTGGAGAGAAATGAAATTGAGAAGGGAGTTTAAATGACTTGTCCATTATAAATGCTACCAGTTAACCATCTTGCCACTCAGGTATTTGTCAAAGAAGTTGGACGGAATCGGAGCTCAGTTGACTCCTTTTGGTTTGGCATTACAAGTAATATAGAGAGAAAGCCGCTTTCAACTTGGGGTAATTCTGAGGGCCTTCCCCCTCGCCCCCCCCCCCCCGTTTTGCCTGTAAAAGTATTTTCAGCTAGTGTTTTAAATTGGGAAGTTGTTTAAAGTTTGCTGTTTTCCAAAGAAAAAGAATACATTTTCCTCTTAATTTTGATTCAGAGTAGACTATAATCCCCATAAATACTTTTTTTTTGGCGGGGGTGGGAGCAGCTAGGCAATGGAGTTAAGTGACTTGCCTGGGGTCACACAGCTAGTAAGTATCAAGTATCTGAGGCTGGCTTTGAACTCAGATTCTTCTGACTCCTGGGCCAATGCTCTATTCACTGTGCCACCTAGCTGCCTCTCCCCCCTGCCCCCCATAAATACTTAATAACTAGTTTTCTTCTCATTCTTTACACTTATTTTTTATACTCTAGAATGAAGGAGCGAGAAGAGGTGGAAGAACAAAGGAAAAGAGAAGAAGAAAAAGATGCCAAAGAAATAGAAAAACAGGCTAAATTACATGAATTAGAACTGGCAAAGAGACAAGAAAAGAAGGAAGAAAAGATGCTTGAATGCAAGAGAATTCATCTCGTAAGGAGAAAATACCTCCATTATTTAGAAGTGTAAAAATAAAGCTAACTGACTGGCTTATGTCCTGTAAGCCAAAACTGGGAAGGAGAGGATAATTAATAATGTTGAGGCTGATAGGAACCCAAAAAGGGCATAAAGGAAAACTTCATACATTCCTGAGCCTAAATCCTGGCTATAGTTAGCATACTTTTTCACTAAGAATCTGTAGTCTCAAAATTAGCAATCAGAATGCTTTCTGGTGTTTCCCCAGTGGTGTTTGGCAATCACAGAATCATGGATTGTCCAAGTTATACATACACATAGTTCTGTAGATCAACTTCATTTCTTATCTAATCATGTATACCATGTAAAACATGTAAATGTGTAAAGAACAATGGACTTGGCTGCCAAAGATCTAGGTTCACATCCCAGCTTCTTGTTAGCTAAGTAACCTTGCATGAGATTACCAACTAAACAGCCTCTGTTTTCTCATCTATAACAGTTTTAACCAGATGTCCTCTAATGTCTAGTCTGTGATTCTTTATAGAACAAAAAGTATAGTAAAAACTTAGTTATCCAGAATACTCAGGAAATGAATCATCTTAGCTATTTGAATTTTCTGGATGACTGAGGGTTTTACCCTTATTTTTAAGAATGAAAACTTTTTTAAAAATTTAGATTGTACTCTCAAATGTATTATGCATATCTTTGTACACGCGGAAAATCAAAAATCTTTTAACTTTCATTTGGTAATTCAGGGTCATTATTATGCAGATATATTATTCTGTTTGGTAAAAAATATCTCACAATTTATTTTGAGTTGTGTAAGGCTATTCGCTCCTATATTACATGGCCCCAAATTGCTATACTTTTTGGCTTAGGGTCTTAAAATTTTTCTTTCTATTCCTTTGCTGTCAGCTGTCACTGCTTTCCACTTTCGGTGTGCCTACCTATGACAATTCTTTTATCCCCTTCTAATTCTAAGCAATCAACTTCCTAGAATTCTGGGTAAAGTAAGAGTAAATAAACAAGTCTTGAAGGTTTGCCTCTTATGGATAAAGGATATTAGCTTTAGTATGTGAACTTTGTGATATTTGCTTTGGCTATGAAGAGAGCTTTTTTTGCTTTTCTTCCTAGTTCTTAATCAGGTTGCTTCCTTCTGATAGGTAAAGTGGTGCCATATATGGTACCTGAGCTGGAACTTTATGATAAAATTTTAAAATGTGAATCAATGTGTTTATGTCAATTTTTAGATTGTTTTAGGTAGTAAAATTTGTTGATGATAACTTTGGGGAGAGATTTTTCTTTTATTTTGAAGAAATAATGGAAATACTCAGAGGAGTAACTACACCGGAAGAGAGAGTTAGGAAATAGGAAGTGGGAGAGGATCTTAAGCTTGGTTCCTAAGTGGGGTAGAAATAGAGACATAAATATTGGCCAGACAGTCCTTGAATTGAAGGAGAACTTACAAAAGGAAGAGACTTCAGCTCTCATGGAGATAGGTTTATTTTGCATTTTTTTTAAATGGAGAACTACACATTTTGGGGAAAGGGGGACTTTAGACTCAATAGGTTAGTTTATAATAATGTGATTTGACCTGTAAATAGATTATCCAGTTGTTTCAAGCAAGCCCCTAAAAAAAAGAGTGAGTGATCATTTGTGTGAGAAGTTCCTGGCATGGCTAACAGTCGAGTCTCCAGTCCGTAGGAAAGGAAAGGAATGCTAGAAAATGGGAAGCTACAATATCTCTGTTTTCACTGTCTAATCTTCACATATACAGAATCTGGTTCCCATGATGACTTCTTTCTTTCTGTATTATCTAGTTTATAATCCAGGGGGCTCCAAACTTCAAATCGTTGTTGATTCTTTTCTCTCCTCCAACTTTTGTATCCAATCAGTTATCAAATCCTATCAATTATTTCCCTAGTAATGCCCCTTATATCCTTTTCATTAAGCTCCTTTGCTGTGGTAGAAACAAAAAAGACCTAGTCTCTGTCGTCATGGACTCTACAGTCTTACTACAGAAGTAAGACCTACAAATCTAAAGTTAATTAGCAAGAAGAGTTCAATAGTAAAATCACTGAAGATGTCTCTTCACAAGGCAGTACAAATGTTAACTCATAGTTTAGATAGTTAAGTATAAGGAATTCAGAAAAATAGATCACTTGAGCTGTAAGAGTCAGAGGAAAATTTCATGATAGGAGTTAATGATGGAAGTGTGTCTTGCCACTAGACGCAGATGGCTCTGGAGGAGAGAGTGAGGCTGATGACTTTGCACAGCCCTGCCTCACTTAAATCCAATTCACTTGCAAGTCAAGACATCACCCTTCTAATGTCATTGGCCTTCTTCAAGAATGAAGAAGGAACAACAGTAACAACAAGAATGATTTCAGCTGAGTCTTGAAGGAAACCTGGAGAGGAGAGGGGGGAGAGCATTCTAGGCATGGGAGTTGATCAGTGAAAAGGGAATCAGGAGATGGAGCACTGTGTGTGAGGAACAGCAAGGCCAGTGTTACTGGACTGCAGAGTAGACAAAGGGAAATAACATAAGAAAACTGGAAAGGTAGAAAAGGACCAAGTTTAAAGGGCCTTAAAAGCCAAACAGACTTTATATTTGATCCTGGAGGCAGTAGAGAACCACTGGGGTTTTTTGAGTAAGGTTCTGACATGGGCAGACCCACACTTCAGTGGAGGATGAACTGGAATGGGGAGACACTAACCAGCAGGCTATTGTAATAACACTATGTCCGAGATGATGAAGGTTTTGCTGTAGGGTGGCAACTGTGTGAGTGGAGAGAAGGGAACACAGAAGTGACAAGACACGGCCACAGATTGGTTATGTGGAGATGGCTTTTTGAGTTAACCAGGTTCATTTTTCAAGTTATTAATCCTAAGCCTTTACCCCTTATACCCCGACTTAAAACAGGGTTCTGGATCATACGAAATGTGTTCTTTTTTTTTCTCCTGCTACATGTACCCCTCATCCAAAATATCCTCTTTCTAGAATCCAGTAGAAAGCTACCCTGTCCTTCAAGGCTTAACACAAATAACTTCCATCATGAAATTTTCCTCTGACTCTTACAGCTCAAGTGATCTGTTTTTCTGAATTCCTTATACTTAACTATCTAAACTACTTTGAGTTAACATTTGCACTGCCTTGTGAAGAGACATCTTCAGTGATTTTACTAGTGAACTCTTCTTAATGGTTAACTTTATGCTTTGTAGGTCTTACTTCTGTATTGAAACTGTAGAGTTCATGATGACAGGCACTAGGTCTTCTTTTTTGTTTCTACCACAGCATCGTGCCATGTTGATACAGGTGTTTAACAGGTAACTTTTGAATGGATGATGCTTCTGAACCATAAGAGGGCTTGAATTTTGAACCATTAACCAGTTGGGCGACGGAATTTTGTTGTTTCATCTGCTTACATCCTTCTTGTCATTTAGGTCACAACATTTTGGCCGCAGTTTTTCCATTTGTAAAATGAGGGGGCTGGACTAGGTTGCCTCTCAGGTCCCATCCAGCTCTAGCCAGATGCTTCTTTTTGCAAGATGGCAGGCAAAAAGAGGTTTCCGACATTGATAGCTTTCTTATAGTAGCCTGTGGCCATGAAATTATGAATACTAATAGGAACATTAGTTCATCTTTTCATCTTTTGTTATAAAAAACTGAACTATTTAATGTTCTTTTATTTTTTCAAGGAAACCATGGAAAATAGAAATATAATCAGAGCGATAGAGGAACAACAACGAGAGGAGGAAGATGAAAAAATTAGAAAATTTGTCAAAGCAAAGAAGGGTCTGGCAAATATTAGAAAAGAAAAAGATGCTGAAACTTACAAGTAAGCTACACTTTAGATAATTAAATGGTATCTGAAATAATTGCTTTGTCAGTAATTGTGAATATATGATAATGACACATAAGACCTAGAATAGCCGTAGTTGCTTATTATACCGGTACATAACTGGACAGTCTTAAGATGAAAGTACTTGGGTTGTGTCCAGGCCAAATTGTAATTTGGAGAAATGAGCCTGATTGGTTTTTCTGCTTATCTTTATAAGCAGGCCATGGGAATGGTTGGTAGCATAACATATTTTTGGTAATTCGGATTATCACGGATCTTTGAGTTGGAAAGGAATGTTAGAGGTCAGGTCACTTACTTACCTGATTAAGGAATCACCCTTAGAAATTCCTGATAAGTCGTCACTCAGTCTCTGCTGAAACACTTCCGATGAGAAGAAATTCACTATTTCATGAGTTAGCTGATTCTATTGTTGAACAGCTCTGCCTGTTAGAAAGTTATTTTCACTATGTTTAATATGATTGTACATGTATAGCCTATATCAGATTGTTTGCCATTTTGGTGAGGGGGGAGGAAGGGAGGGAGAAAAAAAATTTGGAACTCAAAATCTTATAAAAGTGAATATTGAAAACTGTCTTTACCTGTAATTGGAAAAAATAAAATACTGTTAAGTGGAACAAAATTAACAACAAAAAAAAGAAAGTTATTTTCACTGTGAGCCAACTTTTCCTCCATATAACTTCCTTTCATCTTTGTTCCTAGTTTTTTCCCTTAGTTATAAAAAAAAAAGTCTAAGCCTTCTTCCTTTCTAGCCAGAAGCAATTTATCCTGCCTTTGAACTCTCAAAGTACTTTGTTTATCTTTCTTTATGTACCTTCACTTTATTTCTATTTTATATTTTTGCATAAATCGTCAGTTTCTTTAACTAGACTATAGGTTCCTTGAAGGTAGGGATCATATCTTTTTAAAAAAATTTTTTTTAAACTTCAAAAAATTTTTCTCTTTTAGGCAATCAGGCAATTACTACTTAATCTTTTCTTTTTAAATTAAATTTTTAGACATCACTAGGCGCAGTGGATAGAGTTCCAGCCTTGGAGTCAGGAGGACCTGAGTTCAAATCTGGCCTCAAACACATAACACTTACTAGCTGTGTGACCCTGGGCAAGTCACTTAACCCCATTACCTAACCAGGAAAAAAAAAAGAAAGAAAGAAAATTAAATTTTATATTCAGGTCTGTATTCTCACTTTTCCCCTTCCCCAGTTAAAAGCAAGAAAAACAAAATCCCTGTTACTGAAGTATAATCAAAGCAAATTCCAGTATTGGCCATGTCCAAAAAAAGTCTCAATCTGCACTCTGAGTCTATTACCTTTGTCAGGAAATGGTTAGTATATTTTATCTTGAGTCCTCTGGAATTGTGGTTGGTCATTGTGTTGATCAGAGTACCTAAATCTTTAAAAGTTTTTTGTCTTGGCAGTACTGCTGTTATTGTATAAATTGTTCTCCTGGTTCTGTTCACTTCACTGTGCATCAGTTCATACAAGTCTTCCCAAGTTTCTTTGAAACCATGCATTTCATCACTTCTTATAACACAATAGAGTTCCATCATATACACCATAACTTGTTCAGCCACTTGCTAATTGACAGACCCCTCCTCAGTTTCCAGTTCTTTGCCAATATAAAAAGAACTGCTATAAATATATTTTGTACATATTGGTCTTTTTCTTCTTTCTTTGATTTCTTTGGAGGAGAGACCTAGTAGTGGTATTGTTGGGTCAAAGTGGGAACCCACTTCAGTAGCTTTTTGGGCATAGTTCCATATTGCTTTCCAGAATGGAGGGACCAGTTCATAGGTCTACCAACAAAGATTTAATGTCCCTGATTTCCCACATCCCCTCCAGCATGTCTTTTTTTGTCAACGTTTCCAATCCTATGGGTGTGAGGTAGAACCTCAGAATTTTAATTTGCATTTTTATGTTAGTGATTTAGAGCATTTTTTCATATGACAGCTTGGATTTTTTTTCCTTTAAAAACTGCTTACTCATAACCTGTGACCATTTCTCAATTGGGGAATTTTTATTCTTATTCTTATAATCTTGGATCAGTTCCCTATATATCTTAGAAATGAGACTTTTTTCAGAGAAATTTGCTGTGGTTTTGTTTTTTTTCTCATTTGTTTACCTCTCCTAATTTTAGCTGGATTGGTTTACTCTGTGCTGGGGACCATGTCTTTTTTTTTTTAATTATTGATGTCATTTGTTTTTATATTACGTTAACTTCCAAATAAATCTTTTCCAGCTCCTCTGTTCAACTAACTGTCCCTTGTAACAAAAAGTAAGAAGCAAATAAGATAAAGAAGCAGTTCAGAAAAACTAATCAACCCATCAACCAAATCTAACAATATATACAAAGTTTTCCATACTCATGGTTCTTCACCTCTCCAGTGAAGGGAGAGAGGTGCATTTCCCATGTCTTCTTTGGAGACACACTTGGAGATAGTGTCTCAATAATTTTTGTGCATAGTGGCTTACAGTTGGAGGGTACTCAATAAATATTTGTTGAATTGAACTGAATGTATAAAGGGTTATGAACCTTTCCTCTTAAGCCTTCTTTTTTGTTGGCTAAAAATCCTTGGTTCCTGTAACCGTACCTCATATGTTAGATTTTTTTTTTACACTTGTGGGAAATAATAATGCGTTTTTATACATCTAGGCCCAAGGACTATGAAAACAAAAAATTAAGCAAAATTTCAGTTTGGCCTCTGTGCCCTGGAGTCCCACATGGTATAGACCTTAGAATTAGGGAAGGCTGATAAAGAACATCATGAGATATGAGGGAGTGAGATCTCTTTTTGTGTAAAGGGAGAATCAAAGGTCCTACCTTCAGGCTGCTTGGCAGGTGATAGGCTTATACTAGTGGGATCAACAGAAGACCAAAGCCAGATAGCCCACTCCCCACCACAACCTCCCCAAGCCTAGAGGAACATGCCACCAACTGGAGACCCTTAGCAGCTACTTTCCCATTCATTTGAAACCAAAGAGAAGATAACTATACTCCCTTCTCCCCTACAAATTTAATCCCAGTTATTAGGCCTTCAGGGTAGCTATGTGGTGCAGTGGATAAAGTACCTAGCCTGGAGTCAGGAAGATCTGCATTCAAATCTGGACTCAAACATTTTCTAGCTGTGTAACCTTGGGCAAGTCACTTAGCCCCTGTTTGCCTCAGTTCCTCATCTGTTAAATGGAGACACCTTGGAGAAGCAAACCACTCCATTATCTTTTCCAAGAAAATCCCATGGGCAAGTCCATGGCATCACGAAGAGTTGGACACAACTGAAGGACTGAACAACAGTTAGACAATTAGCAATAAGTTTTGTGAATGGACTGTTTCATTTTTCTGGTATGGCCATAGACTTATCATAGAAGTCAGCCATTTAAAGAGAATTTACTGCTAAGTGGTGTGGGAAAAACAGATAAGCCCCCCAAGCCCCAGTTTGGATACTTTACAATTACACATTCTACTTTAGAATGTTGTTTGTTTATAAACCTTATTTCACATATCAGACTGCCGGTACCATGAAGGCAGGGACCAAGTTTTACACATCTTTGTATTATTCATAATACCTCATATACTAGCTTGTACACAGGTTCTCAGAAAATATTTAGTGCATGAATCACATATTTTTATTTTAAAAGTTTGGTTTTGCACAATCTGTAAGATATACCCGTCCCCATTAATTGTAAGTGTGATTGAATATCAAACACAGACTGATAGTCATTCTTTCAGAACTTTCATAGTTCTCTAAAAGGAAACATCTGTGTGAAAGGGGAAGGCAGCAAGTACTCAGGCAGCACTCAGGATGTGCCAGGCACTGTGCTGAGCACTTCACATATATGATCTCATTTCATCTGAAGAATGTTTTTCTGTGAAATTTTTATAGTCAAAGTCTCAGATCATAGGATCATTTATTTATAGATGTTTAATGGGAAGGAAACTTATAGATCATTCAGTCTAACCCCATTATTTTAGGCAAGATTATATGTTGTAGCCTGATATGGTGTTTTCATCATACTCACACCTGTGGATTTATGGGTACGCACTAAAGGATCTTCCCACTTCCAGGTTTCCATTGGTTTTCCTATATATTCAACAATAGTCTCCTTTAAAGAAATATACCTATTGTATTTATAAATATATTCACATGGTCCATATTTGTTGGGAGGCCATGCTAAGGTGACAGCATAATGAAAAATTCAGGACATTCAGGACACACTAAGGACCTTGGGAAGTGGGGGGAAAAAGAGTTGTAAAGTACTTAATGAGGCTTTTTATGGACCAAGTAATGTAAAGAACAAGGAATTTGAAAATGTTCCAGATTCCTTAATTAAATTACAGTAGCTCCCTAACAAGCCCATCCTTACCTATTTTTGACAAGTTATGGCAATTCTATCGTAGGCTGATGGAAGAACGTAAAGAAAGGATTTTTAACTTCCTGAATGAACTTAATAGAAAAAAACTTGACAATGAAGATGAGCTTATTGCCAGAGATATTGCAGAAGCTGAGGCTGAAAAGGTACAGGCCGAAAAAGAAAAAGAAGAAAGAAGGAAAGCAAAAATAAAAGAGATTGAAGAATATAGAGATGCAGTGGTAAAGTATTCAGAGTATTCTTTTAAGAAAAGTTGAAGTGTCCAGAGTTAGGAATGGGTAAAATAATTTTCCTGCAAAGCTAAACTTTAAAAAAAAGCCCTAAGTTATTTTTGTACTTCAGAGGTAATATAACATTAATAACTTAGAAAATTGTGGAATCCGTCATAGAACATCAGAGCTGGAATGAACTTTAGTGATCATCTCCTACTACAACTCATCATTTGGTAGTAGAGAAAACTGAGGGCCACAGAAATGATGTGACTAGGCCAAAACTCAGGTCTTTTGACTCCTAATCTAGGGTTCTTTTCATTACGATATGTCACAGTGAGCTCATTAGGGGAACTGGGAAGAGGGGGGAGGTCTAGCTTCCTCCTACCAGTCTGATCATGAATATGTAGTTTTTGTAACTGTTTGGGTTTATTGTTTTGTTCAGAAAGAAAAAAAGGGGCTGCAGGAGCTCTCTACTCTCATCAACCCTAAAAACAAACCCTTCAGTTGAGGTTCCTGCCTTCTGAACCAAGGATTATGTAGCAGAGGGATGGTGAACAATATGTCTTGGGTGGTCTAGGGAAACTCCTTATTCTTGGCACTTCAGGGCTAGTGCTTTGGATTCTGGCCCTCCAAAACATAGTCCTATTTAAAATGTCAAGGTATTCATAGCTATTAAATTAATTTAATACTTTAGAATTAACAAAATATAAGAAAGTATGATTGTCCAAGTAAACATTTTATTTAAATTATTTAGAAAAACTGTAGGACAAAATAATTTTTTTTCAATTTGAAGTATAAAATGAACACAGATGTCTAATTTGCATAGCAGTTATTTATATGTATATGTGCTTATATAAAGATTGTGCTCATGGTCCATCTCAAAGGTAGCTGTGATATAGTAGACAAAGCACTGGATTTGGAATAAGGCTTATTACCCCTCCACAGTTGCCTGGCTTTGTGGGCTTGGGCAAGTCCATCCCTCTAGTACCAGGTTTCTTCATCTGATTTACCTAAGGTTAGGAATATTAAATGATAATGTATGTAAAACTGCTTGTAAACTATAATGCATTATATAAATGACAGCTATCCTAAAGGTTTCTTTTTCACCACTGGGATGTATTTGATCCATTATTCTTGAGTTTTACATGGAATTAGGAGACCAGACCAGACAGACAAAGCTAACTGACCCATATCGGAATCAGCCCTCAGACCATGGCTTCATTATCACTGCACTATTCAAGCAGGTTCATTTAAAAACATTGCCACATCCCAGTGGCTTCTGCCTTTATCTCCCCACCACAGCACACTCATTAGAACTCTTGGTTGTAAGGAATAATCCTTGGTTGCAGTCTAGCAAAACAAATCAAGAAAATATTGGCCATGTCTGAAAATGTGTACTTCATTCCACACCTCTAGTCCACCACTTCTGTCTTGAGAGGCGGGAAGTATACGTCACTATCGTGAACTAATCATTCTAGTCATGATTAATTACTGCATTAATCATAGTTCTAAAATCTTTCAGTCTTTTGTTTCCTTTACATTCCTGTGGTCATCATGTAAATTGTTCTTCGGATTTTGTTTTCTTAGCTCTGTATCAGTTCATATAAGTTTTTCCAAATTTTTCTGAATTCTGCAGTCATCATTTCTTATGCTGCAATAATATTCCAATACATTCATATACTATAATTTATTCATCCATTTTCCCAATCTATCCAATTCTTTGCTACAACAAAAAGTAGTGCTCTAAATATTTTAGCATATATGGGACTTTTCCCTATAACTATCAATGATATTGCAAGATCAAAGTATTGTGACTTTTTCAGTATAATTCCAAAAAGCTTTTTAGAATTATTGTTCCATCCCATAACTGCCAAGTGTGTCTGTCTCTCCATAGCCCCTCCAACACTTACATTATCTTTTGTTGTCTTTGCCAATCTGATGACTGTTAGGTAAAAACCTCAGTTATTTTAATTTTCAGTATTAAATAACTGAGTTAATCACTCACTAACAATTAGTGGTTTAGAACATTATTCTTATAGTTATTGTTAACTTGTATTTCTTTTGAAAATAAGCAAGTTCATTTTTCAGGCAACTGGCCACAGATTTCTCTTTCTTTCTCCTTTAGTTGATTGAAAAATTGTTTTTCTTCCTGTACAAATCTAGATTGAAAGTAAAAAGGAGCATAAAAAGCAAGAAAAAAAAGAAGCCGAAGAAACTCTGAAAGCTCTCATTAAGGCAGATCAATTGTTTTGGAAGCACGAAAAGGAAAAACAGCGAAAAGCAGATGAGGAAAAGAAGGAGACACAAACATTCATCATTCAGCAGATAGTAATTATGCAAATATTCTTATCCCTAAGTGTTTTTTTTCTTATTAAAAAATGCACACTGTCTGGCCAAGTAGCAGGAACAGCATGTCTTTCTTTGTCTTTCCAAGTACACTGACAATATGTTATATTTTCTGGGGAAGATTGGGAGGGACTGAGATTTTTTTAAAAAAATTTTGTTTTTTTTTTGGGACTGAGATTTTTAAACTAAATGACTTATAGCAGCAGTTTTGATTTTATAATTATTTTAACTAAATTGAAATTCCCATGCACTGTTAATTTTGTAAGCTGAAAAATAGCATGTTTCTCATGCTTTTTTATACTTGTAAGCTTTTTTTCAGCACAAAACTACAGAAAACATATAAAGTACAGAGGGCCATGAGATTCCTGTCCTTTGATTTGTTCTTTTCCCATATGTCCCTTAACATAGACATGAAATTGGGGAGGAACCTCACAAGTTCCTTTTCTGAAGCAAATTGTGGTAACAGGGAAATTTAGATATGCATACCAGGGAAATCTGTACCACTTGAATACATACATGCATACATATAAATATATATTTATACACACACACACATATGAAGAAGATGCTATCTACCTTCAGAGAAGGAACTGATAAATAGAAGTATGCATAGTATGACTTTATACACACATACACACACATATGTGTATATGTAGCTATGTATATATATGTGTGTGTGTGTATCTGTGTCAAATGGTGGCCTTCTCTAGTCCAGGGTGGGGAGACAGTGAGACAACTTGGAACTTAAAATGTAACAAAAAAATAAATTAAAAAAACTTTTTAGCAGGGGAGTGACATGGTCAGATCAGAATATATTAGTATTGCAGTTGTGCAGATGTATTGGCAAGGGAAATCAGGAAACCAATTGAGTAGTCCACACAAGTGGTAATAAGGTTCTGATCTAGGCTGGATGAGTGAAAGCAATGGATTGGGTATGAGAGCTGCTGGGGAGGAGTTTCTCTAAGGAATGGATAAGATTTGGCAACTGATTGGGTAAAGAGGATGTGAAAGAAAGAAGGAACTTGTGTAACTGAATTTGATAGTAGTGTTCTTAGCAGAAATATAGAAGTTTGGAGGAAGGTAGGGTTTAAAGGGAAGGTAAATTAGTTTAGTTTGGGACATGTTAAGTTTGAGATGTTTGAGAGAGATTATCCCACATGCAATTGGATATGTGGGACTTGAAATCAGGAAAAGTATCAGGATTGCATATATATAGAATTAGGAGTTATCTATGTAGAGGCAACAATTAACCCATAGGAGCAGATGAGATCAGCAAAAAAAGAAGGTATAGTGAGATTTGAGACCCTAGGACCTAACCATGAGTGATGCTCACATTTAGAAGGCAGGAGGACAGATAGATGATTTTCCAAGGAAAATGAGAAATGGTTGGGTGTGAGAAGGACCAGGAGAGAACGGTGTCATAGAAAGAAGCCAAGAGAGGGAGTATCCAGGAGGAGATGGACAACTTTGTCCAAAGCCACAGAGAGGTCAGGAAGGATGAGGACTAAGAAAAGGCTGTAAAATTTAGCAGTTAAAGAACATTGGTAAAGATAGTTTTATTAAAGTAGTATGTTGAAGCCATTGAAATGAATTGAGGAATAAGAGGTAAAGTAACTGAAGCAATAAGTATGGATGATTTTTTTTTCCCTAAGAGTTTGAGTGTGAGGGTGAGAAGTGATTTAGGAAAATAGTTCAGAAGGATGGCAGGGGTAAGTAAAGGTTAAGGATGGAGATGAATGTTTTTGTAGGCAACAAGAGAATGAACAGACATGGCAAAGTTTAGGAAGATAGACAGAAGGAGAACTCGAATGATGGAAAGAGTTTGAATTAAGGACACTAATGGAGGTGTTGGCCTTGGCCTGAAGCAAAGGAGAAGAGAATGGGGGCCAGTGTCAATGGATTGGTTAGGGGGAAGGCGCTCTTGTCAGATGGGCTCAGTTTATTCAGTAAAACAGGCAAGTTCTGTTGAGGGGCAAGGGAGGGGAATGTAGGGAAACTGAAGAGAGAAGAGGTTTAGAATTGCCTCTGTGAGGAGTGTGGTAGAGCGTTTCAGGGAAGAATAAGGTATTCCATATGTATGTATATGTACATGTACACACAAGCATATACATATATACACACATACACATACAATGAAGTATATACAGTGAGGGCCCAGTTGAAATAAATTTGTAGTAGACTCAATAGGCATATTTGTATGACTTCCTTCACTTAGATAAGAACAGAGGTTTTGAAAGCCTTAAGATTATAGCTACAATTTTAGTTGGTACGTATCTTTAGAAATTTTAGAAAATTTCTGACTTGCAGCTTAAACTCATAATAGGCTTGGTATATAGTCAGACACAACTATTTTATAAAACAAATTTAATTGAACTAGCATTCTGATTGTGTTGGCCAATGTGTAATTTCTCTCTTCTTTTTCAAATAGGCTAAAAAGAAGGTTAATTTAAAAGAACAAGTGGAAAATGATTTGGAATATTACAGAGAGACTGAAGCTCTTGCTCTTGAAAAGGAGAAGGAATTTAAGCAATATGCAAGAGAAGTCATTGAATCTGAATCAAAGTCAACTAACAATATTTACCCTCTGTTAAGAGCTGTAAAGTTTGGTCCTGGAGGTGGTCGAGGCCTGCCTTTTATGGAGAGAGGTGGAATCAGGCCCAGCTATCAGTCAAGGGATTTCTATGGAACCCAACTCCCTAGTTATGCCTCTAGGAGACCAGTGGAAGTTGATAGTATTGGAAGGACTAAAGGAAGACTAGGTTTTACATGGTAGAAATCAAATTTTATTTTTTTCTTTTTAAGGAGGACTTTGTCTCAAAATTTTAATGCAGTTGACAGAAGAGGTATTTTCACTGTTTATGTCTTTGAATTACAATCCTATTAAGTACTACTATAAATAAAATGACTTCATTGAAATACTGCTGTTCTTTGTGTGATATTGATGGACTGTTCAAGTTATACCTTGAAACATAAAGCCCTTAATATCATTATTCTGAGTCAGATTCTTTTAATTCAAGTAGCCTCTCAAGTAGAATAGGAATCAATGTAATAAATTGTTTGGAATCCTCTGAAAGGCCTTTATATTTTAAAAAAAAATTCCATACATTATGACAAGAGCTGGAAATATTGTTAGGGTAACTCCAACCTTTGTTAGGCTTGGAGCAGGACTATCTGATTGGTTGATGAACTTTTTCTCCCTCACTTTGCTTTTTTATCCTTTGTTATAAGGAATAGCTCTGTGGGTAAGGGAGAGAGGAATGTTTTAAATGAAGAACCTGATGTGAAAACAAAATATATCAATAAAATTTAAAAAACTAAATATGAATTAAAAAACCTAGAAAATAATGGTAATGTTAGGTCATTCTGGTAAAGGGATGAATTAGCTATGACTTCAGTGAAATAAAATTAACTTGACTGTGTAAAACTTAAAAAAAAACAAACCTTTGCACAATGAAAGGCAATACACCCAGAATAAAAGGAAAGGAAAATAGTGAAAGAAAAAAAATATCTTATGCTTAAACACTTAATAATTCTTACACCTAAAATTTATAACAGATGGATGCAAATTTACAAAAGCAAAAGCCATTCATTCTCCCAGTAGATAAGTGGGCAGAAGATGTGAATGGACAATATTTTGAAAGTTCTTTAGAAAGCATTCTAGCTTACCTCTGTGTTTCTGCCTAGGATGTCCACACCTATGATGATCTCACCTCTATCTATGAGAGTCCTTCACTTCAAGACCCCAATTTAGAAGGTTCCTCCTATGGCAAGCCTTTCCTGATCCTGTAGTTAAGAATCTCAGTTTCTTCAAATGATCTTTCTTCAAAGACGGCTTATCTTTCATTTTTCCTTTAGTCTTTGTATCTTAGTGCCTTTTGAATTTAATTGAATTGAAAACTATCATCCATGAAAAAAGTTTCAAAATATTTATAACCAGAGAACTGCAAATTAAAGCAAACTTTGAGATTCCACTGATACCCATCAAATTAGCAAAGATAATAAAAGACGATATTCAATACTGGCATGGCAATGGTAAAACAGGTAAATTATCATAATGCTGTTGGAGTTAAAAATAGACAATCTTTTTGGAAGATGATGTGAAACAATCAATAATATTACAATAATACACAGGCCCTTTAACCTAGTGTTCTCACTATTGGGATTATAGTCCACAGAGGTTGACAAGAAAGCCCTATGTTTAAAAGCAAAAATATTTCTAGTAACACTGGGTTATAGCAAAAACCAGAAATAAAGTAGATGGCCTACAATTAAGGAATGACTAAACAAATATACGTTTAATGGAATATTACTGTCATAAACTACGAATATTAAGAATTGAAAGAGATGTGGAGAGACATAAAGTAATGCAAAATAAAGAAATTGGAAGCAAAATTCTATGTATGTGAATATATGTACATACATACACCCCCTAAGTATATATGTGGGTATATGTATGTATGTGTGTGTGTGTACTTATATAGGTTATATATATGTGTGTATACTTCTGTAATTATATATAGTATATATATGTACACACACACATAGACACATACATATATACACACATAAACAAATTGACTATGACTATGTAAATATGATATTTAACCTCTCAGGTTAAACTCTGGTAGGAGACTCAAACACTAAATTGCAGAGCAGGTATCAATCTGTGTTGGTGGAGGGGTTTTTTTCCACAGGAATTCTCTAAACCAATGAAATCCAAGGTCTGGTTCAAAAAAACCCACAAAAAAAGCTATTTCACAGAAAAGTTTTCCATAAGGAATCACACCAACAAACAGGATGATTTTGTTAATATCTCGTTAAAGTAAACGTACATATCTTCTTTTTAAAAAAATACCAATAACAATTGCATGGTTATGCATGCAAATTATTTACTCTTGCATTTCGGATTTTCTTAATTTTTATTTTGTTCATGTTTGTCTATTTCAATATTCCTACTTCCCAATAGAAGTAAAATATAAATATTCTGATTTAAAGATGAGTTTGAGTACAGAAAGAAAGGAAATCCTGATTATCCTGAAATTTATCTTTAGAGGCCACAACAGGGTCTGGCTCCTCAGAACAGTTTCTCACTGTGATTTACTCCCCTGTTTCTTCAACTGAAGAACGGTCATGCAGCAAGATTCTACTTGGCAAGAAATATTTGTAAAATTTTCATCACACCTTTGGAGACCTATTTTCCATTATAATGAAAATCACATTCAAGCAATAGGACTTATTTTTTACAATAAGATCTGTTCCTGATGCCATCCACCACCGCTGTATTCTCCCTTAAACTGCAAAACAGTTAAAAGCAGCTCACATTGTGATAGGTTCTGGAAAGCATATGCAGCATCTTACCTCTATATTCTTCCTCTTCCCTTTGCCCTTCTTGTTCTTTCTCTCCCCTTCCCCTTCTGCCTTTCCCCTCCCTCTTCTCAATCTCTTTCCCCTTCTCCCTTTCTTTCACTTTGTCTCTCACCACCCCCTCCCTTGCCCCATCTCTGTCTGTATCTCTGGCTGACACTGCATATGTGTATATGTGTGTGTATTCCCCTTAAGCAAAAAAGTATTAACACTGCAGTTAAAAACAAAAATCAAAACTTATTTTAAACAAGAAAATTCCAACTCCAGAAAAACAGTAGAAATATTTATAATAAAAATAAACTTAAAAATAAATTTTATGACCCCCCCATCCCTTTCTTTCTAATGCTTATAAGAAACATATCTAGACACTATATGTTGTATTTTGGTTTTCTTTACATTATTCTGTATACCTTTACATGTTTATGTTTCTAAACATTATCATTTTATCACTATTCTATTACATTGATATGCTGCAATTTGCTCAGCCATTCCAAAACCAGAAGACATATTATTTCTAGCATTTCTCTATTACAAAGAATGTAATTATAACTTCTATGTCTTTGTGTTGGCTGTCCCCCACATCTGCTTGTTGAAATTCCTACTTTGCTTTAAGACTCAGCAAGTGCCACCTTCTACATGAATTCCTTCCAGATCTTTCCATCCTCAAGTGCCATTTCCCTAGAACCATCTTATATTTATTTTGTACATGCATATGTATGTGCAGGTGTTCCCTGGCTAGACCTAGACCGAAAGTTCCCAGGGGCAAGGATGTTTGACTTTTGTCTTTCAGTGCTTAATAAATGCTCATTAAATGATATGCATAGTTTTAAAAACGGGTCTTTTATTCCTTTAAATTTTATCCTTAAGGTATATTCCCAGTGATGGGATCACAAGGTCAAAGGGTACAATTAATTCTCTTAACTTACCTGTACACCAAATTATCCTGCACCAAAACTGCACACCAATTACAATTTCATCATTGGCATAATTGTGTTTGTGTCTTCCTGCAGACACCAAACATTGCTTTTTTTAACCATTTTTATCTTTGCCAATTTAATGGGTGCGAAAGGCATTACTTCAAAATTGTCTTAATTGGCATTAATTAGATTACAGATCTGAAATCTTTTGTAAATTGTTCGTATCTTTTGATCAATTACTTACTGGAAATTGGGTCTGGTTCTTGTATTTCATTTCATCTGTCATTTCTTTACAAGTTCTGAATATAAGAGATCACAGAATCTGGGTTGGAAAAAGTTAACAAGGCATGAGGGAGAGCCCACTCCCCGGTGAGGAAGTCTATTCCACTTTGGGAGTCACTTGAATTGTTAGGAAGTTTTTCCTAACATTAAGCCTAAATCTGATTCCATGACTAGTTTAATTTTTTTATTTTGATAAGTTTTTTCATTATCTCCTGCAGAGATTTTGGTACTTAATACTGAGATATGTTTTTAGCTGTATTTAACATATTCAGTTTCTCCAGAGATTTTTATTTTAGTGAGGCAATTGGGGTTAAGTGACTTGCCCAGGGTCACACAGCTCCTAAGTGTCATGTGTCTGAGGCTACATTTGAACTCAGGTTCTCCTGATTCCAAGGCTGGAGCTCTATCTACTGCACCACCTAGCTGCCCCTTTCTCCAGAGATTTTTAAACCACTTCATTCAAGTTACCTTTTATTTGTGGGCAGCTGTTAAATGTGTCTCTCATGTTTCTGGTATCATACTAATAGAGTTCTTCCTCACCTTACTTCTTTTAAACAATTTTTTTAAAAACAGGTGTCTCATCTTATTTATTGATTTTACTTTTCTTCATTTCTAGAAATCGTTGCTTTTGGAATTTTTTTGTTATTCTTTTGAGAGGAATAATGAGGGCCTCTGGCTCCATATTTTCTCACTCAACCATCATCTGGGAAGTTCTAAAATTATAATTTTTTAAAAAGCTTGTATTACTGAAATATGTTTTTCCTCACATATCAAATCACCATCTTTGTGAATTTTACAAAGGAGATTTTTTTGAAAAGATGTAAGACTGTTCCCAAAAAGTTATTTTTTTCAGATATATGAAGTTAGCTCAAAAAATGAAATGTGTGGACAGCCTTTTGCAAAATGAAGGGCCCCACAGCTGTGCAAGTAGTCCTTAGATGTGTTATTAAATTAAGGTAGGTACATGGGATTTATTAAAAATAAACATCCTGTTTTAGCTTGGGGCAGCTAGGTGTCACAGTGGATAGAGTGCCAGGCCTGAAGTCAGGAAGACTCATCTTCCGGAGTTCAAATCTGGCCTCAGACACTTACTAGCTACATGACCCTGGGCAAGTCACTTAACCCTGCCTCAGTTTTCTCCTATGTAAAATGGGCTAGAGAAGGGAATGGCAAACTACTCCAATATCTTTGCCAAGAAAATCACAAATCGGGTCATGAAAAGTGATGCAACTGAAATGACTCTACAACAACAACACATTTTAGCTTGGAAGGACATCCAAAGACAGATCATGGCTGACAAATGCACTGATAAAGTGTAGCAAGGTAGTACTCTCTGTTGCCTTGACAATCCAGAGGCTTGTTGTAGTTAATAGAGATCTAAAGATTTGGTAATTCTGGCAACCACTTGGGCCTTAAGGCCTTCATAATCCCAAAGAATACTTTCTAGGTTGCTCTTTGGGGTACAATTTTCCCCACATGGGTATTTTGATGATTCATTTGGGGAAAAATTATTTTTCCAAAATTTAGAAAGCATTCTATGGAATTGAGGCATTAGGCTCATAAGTGGTGTTTTCACCATTGGTGGCAACTGAAGGTAAGGACTCCAGAAGTGAAAGACTGATGTACATACTTTAATCTCACAACAACCCTGTGCTGTAGTTAGTACAAGCATTATTATCCTCATTTCATGTGAGTAAATTAAAACAGAGACATGAAGCCATGTGAAATCAAGTACTTTTGCCACGAAAAATGTGCTGCCTTTCCAAGTTACAGCAACATCAAGCTCTTGACCAGGAATGGAGTGCATTTAATGAGGATCAGTAAAAATATATTTTTTTCCTGGAGATTTGTGAATATAAGAAGGCTAACCCTGGAAACAAAGGGGTTCCATCAGATTGTCAAAAGTAGCAAAAAAAAAGAAAGTGATAGTAATTGGCTGCAGACAAACAGGCATACTAATGTCCTATTGGGGGTGCAGTAAATTGGTCCATTGGTTTCTAGAAACCAACTTGGTACTAAAGCCAAAAAGTCCCTAAACTGGGCATATACCTTTTGACTTAGCAGTGCTACCAATAAGTCTATACTTCAAAGAGTTAAAAAATAAGAGGAAAAAGACCTATATGTACAAAAATATTTATAGCAGCTTTTTGTGCAAAACACTGGAAACTAAGGGGTGTCCTACAATTGGAGAATGGATGAACAAATTATAGTACTTGAATGTAATGGAATAGTATTGTGCCTTAAGAAATTAAGGAAGGGATAGTTTCAGAGAAACTTGAGTAAAATCATATGAACTTATATCAAGAATACAACCAGGACAATAATTTGTATAACGTTATAAAGACAAACAACTTGGAACAATTAAGCTGGATAAATACAATAACCAATGATTCTAGAGGACTAAAGATGAAAGAGGCTACTTATCTCGACAGAAATGAGGGACTCAGGTTGAAGAATATACACATTTTTGGACACACTTAATCTGAGAACCTGTTCCTATTAATTAGGCAATTTATTAAAAGGTTTTGTTTTTCTTTTTTTCCTATTTGTTTTTTTTTGTGGGGGGGGGATTTGGAGGGAGAGAGGAACTGGGGACAGGTCTGCCAAAAAGAAAAAGAAAAATGGGATCATTAAAGCATTTAAAAAAATGTACCTAAGAGAACAAGGCCATATGGAGTCACAGGCAAGCAGGAGACCTTTGAAAGGTTTATGTCATTGTGCGCCATATATAGTAACAGCAATATTGTACAATAATCAACTGTGAATGACTCAGCTATTCTCAGCAATATAATGATCCAAGACTTATGATGAAAAATCCTGTCCATCCCCAGAGAAAGAACTGATGGAGTGTGAATACAGATTGAAGCATACACTTCTTAAATTTTTTTTTTTTTGGTCTGTGTTTTCCTTCACAATATGACTAATATGGAAATATGTTTTGTATGACTGCCTATGTATAACATCATATTGCTTGCTTTCTCAATGATGGGGTAGTAGATGAAGGGAGAGATTTTGAAACTCAAAATTTAAAAAAAAGGATGTTAAAAATTCTTTTTAGAAGTAATTGGAGAAGAAAAAATGCTAATTCTTTTAAAAAAGGTATATGTTGAATTTATTATATACTTAGAAAAAAACAAACTTGAGATTTTTAGTTTCACATACAATTCTCTTTTTCTGATCTATTGTGTATATGAAAATGCTCACTTTATTTGGTGTTTGTTAAGTTCAGAATAAAAAGATAAGAGAAAGGTAATTCTTTTTAATGGAAGTGGAGAGAGAAAACTGCTTTATATAAATACCGCAACACCAAACACACAGAATGATGGGCCAGGGGAAAGGCCCAGTTGATAGAATTAAATATTAAAATGTGTCTAAGGCCACCATATCATATATTATGAATATGAAAAAGACTATGGCTAATAAAGTGAGCTAGAATTCTTAATGCAAACAGGTAAATTCAAGCTCATAAGTAAAATAGACTAGATGATGCAGTGGATAGAGCACTGGTCTCAGAGTCAAGTTTTAAGTTTGAATCCAGCCTCATGTACTTAATGGATGTGTGACCTTGGGTAAGTTCTATCTGCTCCAGTTTCATTATCTGTAAAACAGGAAAAGCAGCACCTCTCTCCCAGGGTGGTTGTGAAGAACAAATGAGATAATATTGCTAAAGTGCTTTGCAAACCTTAAATTGTTATCTAAATGCTAGCTATCAATATTGTTGTCATTATTACGATGTGACTCCCAGGAATATGGCAGCAGAGGCATTATGGTGTGGTGGAAGAGTGCTGGCTACAGATGCAAGAGGATCTAAGTTCAAATCTTACCTCTGAGCCTTGGTAGCTGTGTGACCTTTAGAAAGTCACAACCTCTCTGAGGCTCAGTTCCCTTGCCTGTAAATCAGAGATAATAATACACACAGTATCTGCCTAACTGTACTTTGCAATAATGGTGGCAAAACACTGAAAAGGAAGAAAGAGGAGGAATGTGGCTGAAGATGCTAAGGATTAGTTTTTAGACTATATAAACATTAATTTTTGGTCCTCTAAAAGGTGAGATCTTTTGTCTAGTGATTAGTGAATGGACACAGTACTGAAGGAACTGAATCATGTCATTCTCACTATAAAAGAAAACAGAAAGAAAAAAAGATTCAGCCAATAATTGACATTTGTAGAACACTTTACAAAGAACTTTATGTACATTAACTTCATTAAGCCTTACAACAACTGTATGGGGTAGGAACCATTTTACAGATTAAAAAACTGAAGCTCAGAGATTATGCAACTAGCTGGTCCATGATTACAAAAAGAAGGGATTTGAACCTAGGTCATTTTGACTTCTGGTAACCACTCTAGATGGCTCACAAGCCCTTCTCTTTAGAGGAATTGTTCTTATCCTTCATCTAAAGTCAACAAGAAACATTATTTCATGGAATGCTTAGTCACTTTATATTGCATGATGAGCATCTGTATAAGGACCACTGTGAAGATAACTGAAACTTATGTGCCAACATCTATTGCTAAAGATGAGGGAGTACAGAAATTCTATGAACATGATAAAGAAAACCCTCAAAAGTAAATTAACATATACTTTAATACCCAGTGATTTCAGTGCATGGATATAAGGATTAAACCCTACCTTCTATCTCTATCCTTTATATCTCTTCTTTTCATAGTCAAACTCATAGTAAAAGCTGTCTAGACATTATTACCTACACTTCTCTCCTCACTTCTTGGTAATCTGGCTTCCAAACTCATCATTTGGTGGAAACTGCTCTCTCCAAAGAAATTCATGATCTCTCAATGGCAAGATCTGATGGCCTTTTCTCAGTCCTCATCCTTCTTGATCTCTCTGTGGCATTTGACACTGTTGACCATCATCTCCTCCTGAATCCTCTCTCAAGTTTTTATGACACTGCTCTCTTGGTTCTCCAGTCTGACAGACTCTTCTCAGGTTCCTTTGCTCATTCGTCATCCATATCACGCCCCCTAATGTGGATGTACCCCAAGGCTGTGTCCTGAACCCTCTTCTCCTTTCTATCTTGGTGATCTCATCATTTCCCATGATCTCAGTTATCATCTCCGTAGACGATTCCTAGATCTAGGTATACAGGCTATCTCTTTTCCGAGGTAGTCAAATGTCTCCTGATGACTTAGATATTTCAAACTGGATGACTTATGTTTCAGACTCATTAACTGAATCTTTTTTTCCTTCTAGTTTGATTTATAGTGAGAATGACATTATATGATCCAATTCCTTCAATACTATATCTATTCACTGATCACTAGACAAAGATCTTACATTGTAGAGGACCAACAATTAATTAGCATTTATTATCCAAGCACAACACGTTATCTTTTACCTAGAATTTACTGGTCTCCTGCTAGAGAAGAAAGCACCACCATCCTTCTATTTAGCCAGGTTGGCAACTTCAGTATTATGTGTTCCTCTCTCACACTCATATGATTTTGTTGCCCTCTCTTGCCATTTCTACTCCCACAAATCATGCATCTATGCCATTCTCTTCAATACATTACCACCACCCTTTTTCAAGTTAACACCTCTCACCTGGACTATTACCCCTAATTGATCTCTCTATCTCAAATTCCCTCTTCAATTTATCCTTCACACAACTATTAAAGTGATTTTTGGCAAGTAAAGATCTGACCGTGTCACTCCATCTTGACAACTTCCTATTGTCCTTAAGATCAAATATAAACCCCACTGTCTGGCATTTAAAGTCCTTTACAACCTGACCCCAGTCTATCTTTCCATTCTTATTACACGTTACTCCCCTTCTCATACCATATGGTTTGTCCAATGGCCTTCTCACTATTTATCCCCCAACTCTATCTCCTGTTTCTATACCTTTGCAGTGGCTGACCTCTATGCCTAGAATTCTCTTCCTCTTCATTTCTGCTTCTTAGAATACCTCATTTCCCTTAAAACTCTGCTCAAGAGCCACTTCCTACCTGGGGCCTTTTCTTAATCCAAGCTGATAGTTTCCCCTCAGCATTACCTTATATTCATTTTGTATTTATACATATAAATATATGATAAATACATATTGTCTCCTATCTCTCTCTTCCCCACCTTTCTTAGAATGTAAATTCCTACAGAGCAGGGATAATTTCATTTTACATTTTATCCCCAGAACTTCTCTGGCTTCCTCCAAGTCTTAGCTAAAGTCTCACCTTCTGCAAGAAGCCTTTCCTAGTTAGGAATTTTAGTGCCTTCCCTCTGAGATTATATTCAATTGATTCTGCACCTACCTTTTACATATCTTGTACATAATTGTTTGCATGATGTATCTCACATCAGACTTCTCGAAAGCAAGGACCATTCTTTGCATCCCCAGGGCTCAGTGCAGTACCTGGCACATAGTAAGCATTTAAAAATGCTAGGTGGCACAGTGGATAGGGCACCGGCCCTGAAGTCAGGAGGACCTGAGTTCAAATCCGGCCTCAGACCAAACACTTGACACTAGCTGTGTGAGCCTGGGCAAGTACTTAACCCCAATTGCCTAAAAAAAAAATTTTTTTAAAAATAAAAATGCTTGTTGACTTGCCATAGTACAGTGTTGGGCATAAATGCCTTTCCATTGACAGTAGAAACTATTTTGGGAGGTATGGCCTAGGAGTAAGAAATTAAAGAGGTCAAAGACTTGTGGACTCCATAGAAGCCCCATGCTTATAGAATATGACTACTTTCTTCAAGGTAAGAGTCAGGAGGCACTAAGTTGGTAAGTATAAATTACATAATAAAAAAAAAGGCTGATTATTGGATTAATGGAAAATTATTGGTTACTGATATAGGAGTCATTTCTTAACCAGCTGTCCCATATGGCCAGACTTGTTAACATGTTCATGAAGGAACAAAACATTTCTTAAGTGCTTAAGTGCAAAACACCAGGATACAAAAAGTAACAGTCCCTTGCTCTCAAGGAGTTCATGTTCTGATAGTGAAGACAACACACATGGAAGGTTATAGCTGCACATCATATGGAAATCCCATGGTCTTAGGGTGCAGGTATTAATGATTCTAATGTCACTTCTACCAATAAAACATCAGTTTTAATGTTGAAGATAAAAATCAGTATCAATTTAAAAGCTATAATAATAAAAACAAGAAGATATGTTGTGAATTAAGATAATTCCAACCTGACCCATTTAAACAAGCTTATTGCTGAAGAACAGGAATTGGTAAGAGAACAGAAATTAACATAGCCTATCACTATTTCCTAAGGATGTTTAAGTAACAGAAACTACTCACCACAATAAAGGGATAAAGAGCCTAGAGATCAACTTTGCCATGAACAAATTTCTTTGCCAAAGGAAAGACATGGCAGACAAGGGCAACAGTGATATAAAATACAAACTGGTTTGAAAAACCTCATGGAGGAGCATGGAGGAAGATGGGCAAGAGTCATCCCATAAACATGCAATCAATAAGCAATTGAAAAACAAGTTTATAGAAAGCTTGGCAAGAGATCTTATAAAGCCATATAATTCTCTGATTATTTAGGAATGAACCTGGAAGAGGAAAACAAAACAAAATCATCCAGCATTTTGATAACACTATTGGGAGAGGCTGTAGGAAGACAAGGTATCGTAATTCTCTACTGGCGGAATTGTGAATTGGTCCAGCTGCTTTGGACAATAATTTGGGCCTATATAAGAAGTGACTAACTTATTCATATCCTTTGGCTCATCAATTCCACTTCCATCCCTCTATCCCAAGGGAAATCAAAGACAGAAATAAAGGCCTAACATATGCTGAAATATTTCTAGCAGTACTTTTTTGTACTTTTGCAGTAGTAAACAACCAAAACCAGAGTGTCTGTAATTGGAAAATGGTGGAATAAACTGGTATGTGAATGTAGCGAAATATTATCCTACAGTATGTCAAAGATGAGAAATTGATAGCAACATGTGATTTGTATGAACTAATGCAGAGGGAAGCAGAACCAAGGTACAACATATGCGATAACAACCATAATGTAAATGAAAATTAAAAAGCTGAATTAAAAGTAATTGAAAAACCAGTAATGGTCTAGAACAATGAAACATATGGCACTACCAGATGTAGTCATGTTAGCAGGTGGTTTTGCTTACCTGTTTTTCTTTGCTACAAGGAAGGGCTCAATTCTATGGGGTAAGTATGGAGGCTATTTCCAGAAATCACTGTTATAATAGTAAAAAGGCATCAATAACCATCCCTCCCCCAATTCTATAACAAAGTATTCTCTCTATCAATGACAGTGTAGCCATCACATTTGGATTCAGCCATCAAAAGCCTTCGTGTGATGGATGCATGAGGAAGTGGAGATAGTTCTAAAGACAGGAAGAATAGCTGAACTAGACAAAGTATACCAAGACGGAATTTACACTGGAGAGAATACAATTCTGAAGAAGTTGCAGGAATGATTCTCATTATATCTGAAGATGTCAAACACCCAGAAACATGCTACATTAAGATACTATATAACTGTCAACCCATATGATTAGTTCCTCATCTCTACAAAGTCTTTTTGGGGAAATATGTGACAATAAGTGGGCTTTCATAATTTACTACAACAGACTGCATCTTTTTGGTCACACAACTGATCCAAAAATTCATGGAGTATTTTTTGTTGACACAAAAAGGATTTGATTTAGTAGGGCAAAATGCTGCTCTCTATGAGATATCTCTATGCACATGTCAAAATCATACAAAAGTTCTTTGATAAATGCAACAAAGAAACTATTAGATAACTCTTCCAATGATCAACATCAAGCAAAGAACAAAAGGAGTGGCACATTTGCCAAAGGTGTTTGCCACAATCATAGAGACTGCCCGGAACAATCACAGGGCAAGAATTCTCTATGGATGACAAAGGTGTCCAGATGCTTCTGTCTGCAGATGATATCATGCTAATTGTGTTAAGCTCAGGATACTGCATTCTCCTAAACACAATCCATAATAATTCTAGAGTTCAGGTTAACTAACTGTATCAGGACAATGAAATGGATGAAAAATGCCTACCATTCACATGATAGTATACACTTGGATAGATAGCTCAGGTCCATTATTCTTTTTAAAGGATATGGAAAATGGCCACAAAAGATAAAGTTTGGATCAGATATCAACGAGATCTTAGATCTACTACACTTAAATACTGAAACAGTGCTACTAAAAGGATGGCTTATTAGCACTTAAAAAGGAAGATGATCACTAAGAATCCACAGGAGTTACCAAGTACAAATCATGCTAGATTAACCACATTTCCTTTTTGTTAGGTTTACTAGATTGGTAAACAGAACTCAACAGACCTGAATCTAGCCAAGTATTTTGCAATCTCTCTCACAGCCTCTTTGTGGACAGGATAGCATAGTTTAGGTTGACTTGGAATTGGCTGAATGCCTGAACCCCAAAAATTGCAACCAATGAAAACCTGGAGCAAGGTCTCTAGTAGGATGACAGGATTTTGGTTTAGAGCTAGAAAGGATGTTAGAAGTCACCTAGTCCTACTTCTCATTTTACACATGAGGAACTGAGGCCTTAGAGAGGATAAATGATTTGTCTCAGGTCACCCGAAGAGCAAGTGGCAGAGTAAACTCCAGTGTTCTTTCCATGGCATGTGGCTGCCTCTGGGGGCAATGCTTCTTCCTCTTGCTTGAGTCTAATGGACAGTATAAACCTAGCCAACAAGACCAGGCTCTTATCTTGCATCTGATACCTAATAATAGTGAAGTGACCTTGGGCAAGGCACTTAACCCTTTCTGAATTTCAAGTTTCTCTTTTTGTATAATATGGAGAACATCTTTAGCAGGTTTGTCCCAAGGCTCAAATGAGGTAATGTATATCATTTACTGTATATCAGTTATCTGAAATTGTTGGATCATAAAATAAAATGGGGAAAAATATGAAGTTTTTTGTTTGGGCTCAAATCACTCACACAAGTACAGAAGGGACAAATGACAGATAAAACCCGACAAAACAGGGGTATACAGATAAAGTTTAACCACTATCCCACTGGGAAAAAAAAAAGCATGCTTGACTTTTAGGTTAACCTGCATTACCACCATTTTCCCTATCACTTCCTTATGCTCAGATAATCCAGAAGACAATGAAGTCAGCTTTGATTTGTAGCATTTGCCTATTGCCAAGGTGTAAAAGCTCACGTTGTAAACTGAACAGTCAGTTCCAGCAGCCTCCAACCAGAAAGCAGCTTGAAGGGCCTGGGCTTTTTAATGGACTATGAGCTCAACATAAACTGACCATGTGAGAGTTGTCCAAGAAGCTAATGAGGTATTATGCTAGACTGATATTAGCCATGTTTAGAATGAAAGTGCTTTAATTTACTGTACTCCATCTTTGTCAGGTTGCAGCTGGAGTATTGTGCTTACAGATTTATAACCTAAGACATTATCCTTTTCTGTATTTTTCACGTCTGGGGAAGTTGGCGTGTCAAAAGTCACAATGGTCGTAAGTGTGCACGTTAGTTTAAGATAGACATAGGTAAGCTAGAACATGTCTAGATTCAAGCAACTGGAAGATGGTTAAAAAAACAGAAACAAAACCCAAACCTTCCTCATATGAAGGTTGGTTGAAAGACCTAAGGATATTTAGCTAGAAGAGAACAAGGCCCAGGGAGAAGAGGGCCAATCTTCAAAAATTTAAAGGACGGTTGTGTAAAAGGGATTAATTTTGTTTGCCCCCAGATAATAAGAGCAGTGGGTAGAAATTGCAGAAGCAAATTTTTGTTGGATACAAAGAACTTGCCAACAATTACAACTTTCCAAAAGTGGAATGGCCACTCTCTTAGAGAGGGAGTGCCTCAGCCATGTTAGTCTTCAAATGAAGGTTGTGTGATTGCCTGAGATGTTTGCAGAGGATGCCCATCCAGGTACAGATAAGACAGCACAATCTGAGATCTCTTAAAACAGAACTCAGTTGCAAGATTAAATTTTTTCCCCTAATTCAAGTGATTCATAAAACACATCAGTGCTGGAAAGCTTACTGTTAAATTGAACTCTCTGATTATACCAACGAGTAAAAAGTGACTTGAAGGTCATACAATTATCATGTGTGGTAGTCTTCTGGAAAAATGCTTTTCTAGGCCACTATCATCCATATGATAAATTGCCTTTTCCAGTTCATTGACTCTGGTGTTAGTGATAAGCAATTTATTCCCTTCTCAACAGAAGAAAAAAAAATGCAACAAAACCTCTTTAATTACTAAAAAAGAACAGAACAAAGATTTAAAAATTTTTTTATGGCTTAATTACACCAGTTTCCATTTTAAAGAAACAAGACTAGGAAGTCAGACAAGGGACTAAGGTCTAAGGTTAAGGTCTTAACACAGTGATTTAACCTTGTGCCTAACTCGAGCAGAGAAGAGGCATTATGGGACCATACATGTTTTCAGCCTTCTGCCCCTATTTGCTCTAAATCCTCAATGGCTGGATTACCTATCAATACCATTTCCTTTTCAGTCTCTAGGGCTTGGCTCCTGATATTTTGACAGTTTAGTAATGCCTATTTGTTGTTGCTATTGTTTTCCTAGAAGCCTGTACTAGTACCACCATTTTCATGACATTAGTCACTTTTTTACAACAGAAGAAAACTATCTTCTAAAGCTCCTTGGTTCATGCAACTTCTACCAAATTTCACCTCTTACCAGAGCACAAGAATTCTCCCTAAAGAACTTTACTTGACGCAGTGAAATTTTAAGGCTAGCTACCTTGTTGTGCAGGGGCATGTTTGCATATTGATGGTATGCAGGAAAGACAGATTTTAAGACTCAAACTTTACTTATGTAAAAAAATGATGAGAGCTAATTGTAACAGACATGAACTTAATGAGAAATAACAGCTGTTTTGGTCCAAAGTGTCAAAATATTCTCTAGGAAGATACATATTTACTTTTTTAAAAAAGGCCCTTCAAGAGGAAATATCTTCATTTAACTTCATTTTTAAATATCATTTGGCTTTAAATATCATTTAAATAACCATCAGAGTTCTGTTAGAATTTCATCACAAATGAGTGGGTGAGAAACTACTAGATCTTTTCAAATGTCAAGTTTCTTTGTCTCTATTCATTGCAAAGAACTAACCTAGGAGTACAGAAATAGTTATACTAAGGAGAAATCCTATACTGTGCGGTCAGTTTTTACCAAAATCCAGAAGCAATAATTATCAAAAGCATGCATATCCATATATAACAAACAATCAATTTTAGAAGTTAAACTATTATCTAAAAGGTCATATTTTGGTGTTTTTAGCTGTTATAACCCACTGACAATTGACATCTCTTGATCAAGGTGGATGAGTTCAGTAGGATTTGATAACTAAGTGGTAAGACCAAAGAATCCCATACTCTCTTACAGTTTGGATAGCATATTCACACTTTATCACCCTCAGAGACCAGTAAGACCTCCCCACAGCTATTAAATGACAAAACACAGATTAAGTATCTGCTTGATGGTGAAAGCAGAAGGATGTTACACTTGGTGCAATGGGTATACTCCAGCAATAAAAATGTTATCATTTTAACCTAGATTGTACAATTGAAGTAATATTCCTGTGGGAATGGATAGAACATTCACAAGTGAAATATCTGGATACTAATTACAATGGTTAACACTGTAGTACAATGGGTATGTCAGAAACCTAGTGGGAAATGTTTCTCTTGAATTACGCTTTTGTAGCACCTGAAACATGTTTTAAATTTCGATTATCCATGTACTACTGGGCCATCTTGGACACTGACTTTACATGATCAGAGATGCACTTCTAGCGCATGGAACTCTTGGAATATCCTCCCACTTTTTAAATAGGATCATAGACTTCGGGTTGAAGGTATCTCAGATATCATTTTGTCAACCCAGCCTTATTTTATACTTGACAAAATGGAGGCCCATAGTAATTAAATGACTTGCCCCAAGTCAAATGGGGATTTGAACCCAGATCCTTTGGATCCAGTACCCTCAATTTTATAGAAAACTGAGGCTCTGGGGTGTTATATGTCTTGCCTTTGAACACAACATATGAGGAAGAATTAAACCCAGTCCTGTGCTTTTACCCATCATGCCATGCTACAAGAGAGCAAATTAGTAGTTTCATTTTTTGCAGCCATCATTCTAATCTTTGACTTCTGGCCTAGAATATGAAATGAATGATTTTTGCCTGTAAAATTATTTACACAATCTTGTATGTTGAGTTTACTTTCAAGAAGTTGTACCTATCAATTATAAACCCATGGTTATTAGTACTAAAAACAGGTATGCAGGAGGAAGCGTTTCTTGACTTTTGTTAAAATAGCATTTTATCATACTAACAAACTCTAGCTTAAAAACAAAACACACATAGAAGAACAGGGAATAGTTAAAAGTGAGACTGAACCCTTAAAATTAAAGGTGAGGGAAAATTTTTAAAAGTGAAAATGTATTGAGAAATATATCCCCTCTACTGTAGTTGGAAAACACCATTGTAACTTCCTAAAGGAAAGGGTTAATCTTAAAGATGAAATCCTGAAGTAATGAAGACTAATGTTTTTCTGGTCTAACAAGTGAATGTAGTAATTACTTGAATGTTTCTTAATACGGATTACCATACTTAATTTTCCTTTGAACAGTTTACCACATAGTCCATTTTTTGTCTTGTGTACATCATACAGGAAAAATTGACAAACTTATTTTATGGCTAAATTATAAATGTATTTAATTTTGGTTTGAATTTTGTTCTGTTAGTCAAAGTGTATGACTAGAGATAGGTAGGTGGCACAGAGGACAGACCATTGGCCCTTGAGTCAGGAAGACCTGGGTTCAAATCTGGCCTCAGACATTTGACACAGCTGTATGACCCTGGGCAAGTCACTTAACCCTGATTTCCTTGCCCCCCCCCAAAGTGTATGATTAACTTCTTTTAGATGTTTCATTTAATTGGTACATTTTGGTTTAAATTTCATTAGAGATGGTTAATTAGAAACAAAAATAACTGAGTTGCACAGCATTTTAAAGGTTACAAAAACACATTACATATACTATCTTGTTTGGTTTTCATAACAATCCTGAACAATTGAAGTTATTACTATCTATAAAGTTTAAAATGGTTGTTAGAGCTAGGTTCAGGGGTTCTATCTCATGTCCAACTCTAGTTTCCTTTAGCACTTAATTACTTATTAATTTAAGAAGCCTACCTGATGACCTGAACTGTATGGAAAAGTTGGAACCACAATGATACACTCTAATTTTCTATTCTGAGTACATAAACCCTTAGTTAAAAAAAAAGTTGTGGGGAATATTATTAAAGTTTTGTACAACTATAAAAGTGGATAAGGGGAAAGCTTTAGGCAAGAAGAGGTAGAAGATGAGCGCTTTTTAAACTGCGACCAATAAAGAGTCAGGAAACAAAAGTGGGAGGGGCAGCTAGGTGGCACAGTGGATAAAGCACTGGTTCTGAAGTCAGGAGGACCTGAGTTCAAATGTGATCTCAGACCAAACACTTGACATTTACTAGCTGTGTGACCCTGGGAAAGTCACTTAACCCCAACTGCCTTAAAAAAGAAAAAAGAAACAAAAGTGGGGAACAAATCCAGAAGTCAGTGAAAATATGAAAAGCAATAGATATTTGTGAAAATATTTTAATACACAAGTTACACAGTCCATGTTAAGTGCTCACATTTTACATTTTCTCCTGGTTTATAATAGCCATATTTAAAAAAAAATCCCAAAGTTTTAGGACTAATAAAATTGACCAGTTAATGCATTCCATGTTACATATACAAACCCACTTAATGAACATTTTTCTCTTGGTTTCCACAGCTGTCACAAATTACTTTCAGTGACTAGCTAACTCCCAAATCGTTTATATTAAAACACATATTCTTCTCAACTAAATTGGAGCTTTTACTATAAATGGCTACCAGTAGATGTTAACATACAAATCAGCAACATTTATATAGATTTACAAAGGTAAAGTATTATCAAGCATGGATGCAAGATTTGCTGCAGACACATTCTGCATGTTGCAAAATCTGAACTGGTTTAAAAAAAAAGTCAACCTTTCAATACACAACAATGCAAATCAGCTAGCCCACTCTATGTTCCATAGTTGGGTCAGAGGCTGATACACACACTGTAATATAAAGCAGTGTAATTAGACATTTACACTAGATTCTAAAATGTCTCCAAAACAAGTATCCACAAATTCTAAAACTGGCCTCTGTATCATCCCCTGGTCTTAATGATTTCAGGCAAAAAAAAAATTTACAAATTACTACTTTATTATATTATTTATTGAATATAATGTTTAAACTATAAAAGTTAATACACTGAGTTTTTGAAGTTTAAATTTTGCAAAATGCAGTTTGCAGAAAACAATTTAACAGTTGCTAGAATAAATGAAGCAGTGCTTTTGAACTAACTTTACATCCGAGTTTTGTTTCTAGTTTAAAAAAATATATATCACAGTGACTTCTGAGTTGAGTAAAATGAAGTGCATTAACTTCATTTATGCTTCTCCTTCAACAAGCAGAGCGGCCGCATAAAGTGATAACATCCCCAATCTATATACCCAAAAAGCTATATACACAAAAGGGAGGAGGCAGTGCTTGGAAACATTATTTGCTCAAAAAACCCAGTAACTTCTCTGACTCTTAACCTTAATGAAAAAGATTTTTCTTCTTCTTAAAAAAAAAAAAACAAAACCCACAATTATTTGTAAGAAAAATATACTCCACAACAAATAGAGTGCAAAACCCTTGCAGAATTTATCTATATAATAGTTTTACCACCCAACTAAACTATACTGGGTAAGCCAAGTGAGGGGACATAACAAGGAAAACACATTATTTGTGTTTATCTGTAGCAATTAGTTGAATAGAACATTAAAAAAAATTAACAGTAAAAGGATGACTGTTAGTGAAAGCAACCACAACAAATTTCCTTTAAGGAGGGGGCTTAAAAAGAAACTATTAGTGTCTGGAATGAATAGGGGGACTATCTAAAAATAAAGTATCTTTATAATTAAGACACTATTAAGAACTTTAACAATCAATGTAACTTTTAAAGCATGAAGATGTTCTGTATCATTCTTTCCTGTCTCCTCACATACACATATATGAACATATATACATATTATGCGTGTGTGTGTACGTATATATATTCTCAATGTCACTTAATGACCACCTGAGCTATTCCGGATTAAATTAACTGCTATCAAACAATACAAAGGAAAACCTTATGGCCAAAAGTCCTGCTTATTCCTAGAGAAATGGGCAATTTTGTAGAGTCAATATATGCAGATTCAGATTTATCACATCCATTTAGTATAATTACCTTAAGCACTTCAATTAGGTGCTTGTAGACAACTATACTATTGTATAAAATCAGTGAATAAACTTTTCAAAAACAGATAGTTTCTCCCTAAGGAACTGATATTACATCATGAGTTAACTACTCACTACAACCAATTTCTGTGGCCAGTAATTCCAGTTTGTAAGGCCTCACAAAAAACTGATTTATTAGAAATAACAACATTAAATCTATGTTATCATAAAACTTCCAAAATTATGTGCATAAAGGGATCACTCTAATAAAGCAACCAAAGAGAACAAAACAATGTAATCCAACTAGAAAAAACCCAACTATTTTTCGAAAGACATCAAATCAAATATACTTCCAAGAGAACTTTAATTTTGAACAGCAAATACTGTGAAGTGAATTTAACAGCAAAGACTGTGATAGCTTTTCTTACAGCAAACCATAACTGAGTATGTTCAATGTCATAACTAATAGATATAAAAAAAATACATATTACAACATATAATATTCAAAACACAAGGGAAAAAATTCAGGATTTCAGTGATTTTAATAACAGAAAATATTAGTCCTCTCATGACCCAAAAATACATATAAGGCATGTAGAATTCATAGTTTTTCATCTGATTGTTGACATCAAAATTCTGAAAGCAAAACTCAACTGATTATCTTTTCTCCCTTATTCCTTCACTGCCGAAAAAATAATACACCTTAATTATACTATGTCAGTCAAAAGTCTCCTTCAGTTTCCCCCACCAGTTTTTTTTTGTTCTTAAAAAATTACTAACATAACACTACAAGAACATACAGCAGATTGTTAGTTTAAAAAATACTTTTTGAAATCTTATGAAGGACAAAACCAAAACTTTCACAAAAAAATCTATTTTTTAATGTTGCAGTGAAATGCATTTAAAAACACTAAATGAGAGATGGAGACTATTTGGTATAATCCTTACAAAGAAAGTCCAATTTTGAGCAATCCAAAAGTCTGTTTTTTACAATTTGGAACTGGCTATCTTTTGATCATACTAATATAACATCAGGTCACTCTTTAAGTCCTACCTTTCATCCAACGATCTTGAAATAAGCAGTTTACAAGAAACATCATTTAAATGTATTTCTTTAAATTTGTGAAATAATACTTAAAGCTTTCACTGATATGAGATTAGGTCCAAGTTCCTTCAGAATGAACCACCCCAGTAAAATCTACTTTGGATCTTCTTTCCAAGGGACAGCAATGTATGGTGTCCCCTGATTCTACATCATTAAATGACTACACAATGCAAAATGCATTATTCCTTTATTAAAGCAATAACATTAAGCGTTGTATAATAAACATTGTTTTACTAAGCATAAAAAGCATTATTCAATAGCTATTTGACTTACTAAGAAGTTGCATTATGAATATAACTGACACTATTTTAATTATAAATGTCCCCAGTTGCTCTTAGGAACTGAGATCTTAGATGTTCTTGCCCCCCTACTCCCACAATGAAGTCACTATTTGTTTGTCTGGTTATCCCATTTTATTTTTTAAAGAATAAGGGAAAAGCCACATATCATAAGAGAAAGCAAATTTTTTAAAATGCCACTTCAAAACTAAATTTGTCATATCTGAATGCTATCCAATTTTGTGATTTTCTTAACTTTGTGACATTTTGTAAATGCTAAGCTAAAGTTATAATCAAGATGAACAATTTAAAGCCATTTAAAAAATTTTAGTGTTGACAAAATATACTATAGTGTTGCTGTAAGAAAAATATTCAAAGAAATACAGGAAATGGGGTACAGAAGTCCGTCCTGCCCTACAGGAAAAGAGAAGGGGAAGGGGATAAGAGAAGGGGGGAAGAGACAGAAGAGCGGACAGACTAGGGGAAGGGATATTCAGAATGCATGCCATCTTGGGGTGGGGGGAGGGGTGAGATGGGGTGATAATTTGGAACTCAAAATCTTGTGGAAGTAAATATTGAAAACTGAAAATAAATAAATTTACATTAAAAAAAAAAAGAAAAATATTCAGAACAAATTCCTACCATTTGATACTTAAATCTCCAAGAAGATTTTAGAAAAAAAAGTAGGCCATTTTAAAGCATACAGAATAACTTTGATTTACGTGTAGTGCCAATTAGGACAAATTTCAAAAGTTAATATAACAATGCTAGTTATTTTTAGGTTCAGACTATTGTAGAAGGGCTTGTGTATGTAAACATATGCTCATAAGAATATTTTCTTGGAAAATAACTGAATGGAAAACCAATATTACTAGTGCAGATTCTGATATACTCCTGAATAAAAAAGGGACAATCTATAAAAAAATACCTAAATTCTGTTCCCTAAGTATTAATTCTGTCTGATGCTGTGCGACAAGCCAAGAATATCTCTACTTATGTCAAATGATCAGATAAGCATGATCTTCCTAAAGAATAAAATTAAATCCAACCTGACATTTCTACAGGACAAGTGAAAAAGAGTACAGAAAACATTTGTAAGGAATGACCTACACACACAGAACTTGAAATACAAAGAAACATGTGTAAAATAAAAAATAGAAAAATGGATATGTTTCTATGTATTTAAAGCACAACTTACAACATCAAAATTTAAAAATAATTATTCAGGAAATCATAGGATAAGCATTTTTTTCTTGGAATAAAAAAAACCCTCCTGTAAGCTTCTACAATGAACATCAATAATGTTCTCCCTAAAATGTAATCAGAAATATCAGTATGACTTCCTTTCAATTTAATGGCTTTTAAAAATACCTAAAACATGAGAAGTGCAAACTTTTATAAAAAATACTATTGCAATTAACAATTATATTTGTTTCTAACAGGTTGATCCAACAGATCAAGATATATATTAGACATGGCAGCTGTTGGCTGACAGCTACAACAGACAGAACGGAAGAGTTAAACAGCACAATATTACACAAAAATGTTTTTCTCATTTCAAGTTTATTAAAACTTTAGCAGTACAAATTATTCAGGTTGTAGAATATCAAAAGATCAAACTCAATGAAGTCCGCATTTAAAAAAAAAAACCAACCCCAAAAACAAAAAGAGGAAAACAACAACAAAAAAAAGGGATTTTTTCAGCAAGTCTCTAAAACCTAAGGAGAAAAATGGAAATACAAAGTTCAAGGCCCTCACTCATCCACTTTTGTCTTCATCAGTTCCAGGGCTGGACTCATGATCAGATTTTTTATCTTTACCACGTGTATGGTCTCTTTCTTGACTCTTTGATTTTTGGTTGATTTCTTTTTCTAATGAACATCTGGTCTTCTCTTCTTCCTTATTTTTGTATGTAGAGGACTTTAATTCTCTGTCTTTACTATTTTGTTTTCTCGAGTTTGGACTTTGATCTCTGTCAGTTTTTTTCTCCTTACTGCTGTCTCGGCTACTGTTATCGTGATTTCTTAAGTGCCTTTTTTCACTCTCAGAGTTCTCTTTTTTGTGTGAACTCCTTGTTTCTTGGTTTTTACTTTTTTCTTTATTTCTGCTTTGACTTTCCTCTCTCCCTGAACTCCTTGACTCTCTCCTCCTCCTCCTATCTTTACTTCTAGATTTTTCTGGTGTTCCTTTCCTTTCTTTGCTCCTTGATCTTGCTCTTCTCCGGGATTCCCTCTCTCTGTTCCTATAATACTCTTTGCTCCTACTACGGTCTCGGTCTTTGCTCCTAGATCTGGCTCTTCTTCCTTTGTCCCTGCTTCTGCTTCGCTCCCCTTGTCCGGCCATTGGAGCTGTGTTTTCCTTTGGTCACCTCCCGTTCTCTACTCCTTGACTTGGCCCTTTTATCCTTGTCTTTACTTCTGCTATGGTTGTGTTCATTATTTTTTGACCCTGCTCGTTTAGACCTCTCTTTACTCCTGCTCTTTTCTCGTTCTTTGCCCCGAGAATCAGAATGTTTCTCTTTCTCTTTTACTTTTTCATGATCTCTTTCTTTGCTTCTTGATCTCATTCTCTTTTCTTCGTGCCTGTTATGCTTTGAATCTCTTTCTTTACTTTTTGACTTCTCTTTGCTTTTACTCCTGCTTTTAGATTTGGCCCTTTTCTTTGCTTTGCTTTTATTGTATTTATCATCTTTCTCTGAATTTCTCCTTGTGTCCCTATCTTTACTGCTGGATTTATGGTCTTTTGTTTTCTTTTCCTTTTCACCTTTTCTATTTGGACTTTCTGATGCATGTCTGTGTTCAGATATTTTTCTTTCTTTTCCTCTCGCTGGGCTTTTTTGATTTTCCTTTTTATTTTCATTTAATTCACTCCTACAAAAGAAAAAAAATTAAAGGCTTTAGAAAATGCTCTATTAGAAGAATAATTTCAGTGTGAGCTAATAAGATCAAACAAGTATAGCAAGCCCCAATTTCATTATTTTAAGGTATAAAAAACTGCAGGCACAATTAATGTTAATATTCGTAAATGAAAGATTCTTTCATAATACAGTATAAGTGAAATCATTCTATAAGCTATTAGAAGTACTATAGTTATAAGATGAAATTTTATATCTTACTTATCCCCTTTGATCCACCTTTCACCACTTGACACCCTCATTCTTTGAGCTCTCTGCATTTCTTGTCTCCAATGTGGAGGAGTCTCACTACGCCTGAAACGATCCCGTGACCTGGATCTGGAAGGTGTTCGATAGCGCTTAAGAAAAAAAAGTAAAAAATTTTCAAATACAAATGGCAGTCAAAAGGGTTCTCATGTTCAAGTTAATACTTCTTTCATATACTATTATCCTCAAAAGAATGTCAGAATGTTTTCCACAAAATACAGCTGACAAAAAAAAGTCCAACCCCCCCCCCCATGCTTTGAGTATGTTTGAAACAAGACATGTTCTTCGTATCTAAGCTAAACTAAACTAAAAAGATTCTAGAGTTCTAGGTACATAGTAGAGCTCTTGGGGTAACTTTAGATCAAAATACAGCATGTATGACTTTGGGATATTAGAACCTGAAGGTTGGGATACATACATACTGTGTGTGTGTGTGTGTGTGTGTGTGTGTGTGTGTGTGTGTGTGTGTGTGTGTGTGTGTGTGTGTGTGTATGTATGCATACAGTATTACATAGTTAAGGGCCTCTTAGGATAGCTATATATATATGCATGTGTGTGTGCATGCGTGTGTATGCATACAGTATTACATAGTTAAGGGCCTCTTAGGACAGCTCTGTGTGTGTGTGTGTGTGTGTGTGTGTGTGTGTATGTTCAGTATTACATAATTAAGGGACTCTTACAATAGCTACAACCTCCATAAAATGTAGGTAAGAATTGGTCTCGATTTTAAGTTACTAAGCAATTAAAAATGTAATGTGCATGAATATGTTTCACCAGTTTTCATCTATGTTCTATGACACAAATAACACAATCTATCAAAAAAAAAGGTTATTTTAGAAAAGATATAATTCCAACTCAGCAAGTCACACAAGTTATGTCTATTAACACAAATTTCATATACTATGTAAAGAGTATCTTACTACATAATTAAAAATTAAGGAAGGAATAAAATGCCAAGAAGATTCCTTTGAAAAGAAACACTTACCCTTGGTCCTCTTCCTTTAATTTTCCTTCCAGACCTGGTGACTAGAAGTCTCCTTTGATATGAAGAGGACTGGGAGTTAGATGGATTACTAGAAGTAAAAAGAAAGTTGAAAACCACTATTTAAAAAAAAAAATCAACTTAAGTATAGCTTCCTTGACCTATAACAATATAGTTTATTTCACTCCCATAAACCTTCAACACTTAAAATAACCATTTTGTAACAACTTCATTTTTATTAACTACTGAGGGAATAAGAACTATTAGTTTAAAATACTAACAGTATACTATTGTTCAGCAGATACAGTTTTTAAAAAAAAATAATCTATCTTGACTCTATCTTATATTCCTGACCAACAAAGATGGCAAGTCATAGAATTCTAAACCTCCAAGATTGAAACAGACTTTGGAAGTCATCCAAACCAAACTATTAAACGATGCATGAATCCCTTCCACAACATCTCTGACAAATGGCCAATTTGGCCACTCCCTGTAAAGGAAGCAGTGTGGTACAGAGGAAAGAAGGCTGGATATGGAGTCAGACAACCGGTATTTAAATACATGTTCTATTATTTAACACCTGGGTGACCTTAAGCAAATCATGTTAACTCTCAGAATTTGTTTTAGTAAAACAAAGAGCTCAGATTATGTGATCACTAAAGGTCCTTTGCAGCTCAAAACTTAACATACTATAAAAATAAGTTTTTAAAACCAACCAAAAAAAAAACCACAATTCAATATTACTGTATTAAAATGCACTACATGCTAAGTTAACAACAGTATACTGATTTTCTACTGTCTCTTTTCTGTCTCACAAGCTCCTCTTCCTCAAAGTCCACATAAATAGGGATTCTCCTAAAGGATCTGTTCTGAGTCTTCTTTCTATACTTTCTTAAAGAACTCATCTATTCCTTTGTTTTCAATTCTCATCTCGATGCATACACCTCACAAATCTCTATCTCTGGTTCTGGTTCCCAGTTCTCATATTTTCTCTTTGATGTCCTGTCAACATCTCAAATCCAACATATCCAAAACAGAACTCTTCCCCTCCACCAACTCCCCCATTTCTATTTACCACTTAAAACTGGTTTTAAGCTGATCAAAACATTTTTTGAAGTTTCTTTTTCTCAAATTCAAATCAGTTGCATCAAGTTATACAATTTTATAATTTTTGGGCTGGGAAGGAACTTCAGAGTTCATGATGTCCAAATCTTTTTCCATAGATAAGGAAAAAAAGAGTAAGTAAGAATAGTTTATTGTAGTAGTACTTCCATCACCCTGACTTAGATTCTCATTATTTCTCAGGTTCCTAACTGATCTTCCTACATCTGACTTTGTATTTCTACTACACTCAATCCAATACATCAACTGTCTGATTTTTTTCAAAAAGAGCTTTGATAATTTCATTTTCCTAAAAACTCAATAACTTCTCACTGCCTAATGAATAAGGCTTCTTAGCCCTGGCATTCAAGGCCTTTCAAAATATGGCTGTAGTATTTCAGAAACTTATCTCCCTCACTACCCATCAGCCAGTCAAACTAGATTATTCAATGTTGCCTTATATATCCTGTTCCTTCCCATGCCATGCTATTTTACTTGAAATGCCCAACCCTTGTTTCTCTGCCTTCAGAAATCCTAGCTATCATTCAAGGTAAAATGACATGAAGCCTTTCCTAACATCCTCTTCATTTAAATCTTCAGAGCCCTTAGTTTCTATCATTCTTATGACACTTTCCATATTCTGAAGCCTTGTGACAAATTATAAACTGGTCATACTCCCTAGATTATAAGCAACTTGAAGGAAAGGATCATATCTTAGTCATCTGATAGTAATTCAACACTTAGCATAGTGCCTTGTGTATGGTAAGTACTCAATAGATATTTGTTGAATTGAAACATATGGCCTAGTAGAGATGCTTAGGAAACATTCATTAAAGAAAGTTCATAATCAATATGTTACGTTTACATGCCCAAATAAGTTTTTTCCCCCCCGGTGATGCAATTGGGGTTAAGTGACTTCCCCAGAGTCACACAGCTAGTGAGTGTTATGTGTCTGAGCTCACATTTGAACTTAGGTCCTCCTGACTCCACGGCTGGTGCTCTATCCACTGTGCCACCTAGCTGCTCCACCAAATAAGTTTTTAAAAATAAACACATACATGACAAACGTATAATGTAGTCAAGTTATTTCTTAAATAATAAATATATTTTCCTAACAATAAAGAGTTTTGTTCATATATCCCTCAAAAAATCAGAGTCAATCTTATGAAAGGTAAATTAAGGCTTACCTAAAACCTTCTTATTTCTAAGCATAATAATATAAGGCAATGCTTTCAAGAAGTTCTATAATAGGCACTTAAAAAATATAAGAAATAACTTTGGAGTTTCTTGCTAGTAATCTTTTTCTTAAAAATCTAGTTGAAAACCAGGATACTTGATTCTAATACTCTGATTTCCACAATAAAATAAGGATATCGTATGCCACAAGCATCAACTTACCACTCTCTTTCTTTCTCCCTTTCTCTATTCTTTCTCTCTTTCTCATCTACTTTAGGAGGACTTTTTCTCATTAGGAACCTGTTTTCAGGAATAGGAGGGATCTCTTCTGGACGGACAGTAGACTGTGGTTGTGCTTCAGGACTTTCGTCTTCACTCTCAGTAGAAGAACTTAATTAAAAGATGGAAACACACACACATACACATACACACAAAAGCTGGATGTGCTGAATAGTACTACCCAAGTTGCTGTTGTTGCCAATGCAATGTGGCATCATGATTAACAAAAATCCTAAAATTATAACATAATATGAAAAAATTACCCCTCCTCCATGAAATATAATACCCCAAATTCTGGCATACTGCTCTTTTAATAAGATTTTCCCATTGGCTTTCAACATCGATTCCTTTGTATTCCATTTTTTAAGTATTAAGATGATTGCTTTCAAGTTCAGAGTTAATTTCTAATTAAATTTATAAATGCAGAGGATATTTTCACCAGCATTAAACTGACAGTTATCTTTTGATAGAAAAGGCAAAGATCCAGAAATAAGTTCTCTATCTCACATTTTAGAAATGTTGCAAATATTTTAGGCCAAATTTCAGTAGGGACAATGGAGAAAGAGAAACCAAGAAGGAAGATTGTTCCTCAGAGCTAGTACTTGCAGTAACAGAAAGAGAATCACCCTTGAAACTAAGAAGACCTAAAATCAAATCTTGCCTCTTAAACACATACTGGCTGTGTGATCCTGGACAAGTCACTTAATGACTCAGAGCTCTAGGCAACTAAGACTACAGTTTGCAGTGAAGGTGCAAAGTTGAATTAGTAGAGGGATTTTTGTCATCCAGGATCTCTTTATACAAATGAAGCACAGTCATTATCCCCATTACTATCAAAGATGAAACAAGAAATAGAGTATAACATTTCCTGACAAAGTGGCAATAGACTCAAGACGCAAAATGAGACACACGTTTTCTGGATATGAACAATAAGAGAATTTTGATTACGCATATTTGTTACAAGTGTGTCCCTAACCCAATGGAGAAGAAGGTAGGAAGAACAAGAAAATACCCATTAATGGAAAAATAATTAAAAAAAAAAAGGGAATAAACAATGCTGCTGTGGAAATTAACAGGAGTAACCCTTATTAACCTCTTATAAATCTTTTCCAATTCCCTGAGTTTATTAGGATCCACTAAGTGTAAAACTCCACAAAACCAAGAACCTAGAAACTGTAGGAGAGAAAGAATCATGTTGTACTAGAAAGAGCTTAGGACAGAGTGAAAACACAATTCTGAGTTCAGGACTTGGTTCTGCTTTTGCTACAGGTGGATGGCCCCGGACAAATAATTTCTTCTCTCTGAGCTTCAGTCTCTTAATTTTAAATCATCTCTAACTTTCCCTTCAGTACCAACTTTCTGTGAATCTGAGACCTTTTCTTTGAGTGCTATTTCAAGAAGACATGGAATTACATGATTTGTAGAAAATGGAAATTAATGTCTCAAAATTTAATTCTTTAAAGATCTCAGCAATGTCAAAATTATCATTTTGTGCCATGCAGAGAAATCACTATGAAAATTAAATATTTTTCCCTAGATGATTCTAAGAATACAAACATGTATATTTTTAAGTAAAAGAGAAATCTCATCAGCTTATCAATCCTATATTTTAATTAGTTTCTGAAAGAAATCTGAACTATTTGCTGCTGACTAAAAAGCAAAAAACTAACCTTTTCTTGCTTTTCTTTTTCTTCTTTTTTTCCTTCTTATGTTTTCGGGACTTTCGGTGTTTCTTTTTTCTTTTCTTTGATTTTTCTTCAGAAGCACTTTCCGAATCAGAAGAAGAATCAGAGGACTGAGAATCACTTGAACTATCTGAATCACTGGATGAAGATGACGACTTATGTCTTTTCTTTTCTTCCTTCTTGGCTTTAGTCAAACATGATGAAATGTTCTGGTTAAATACTTTTATATTGAGATATAAGTAAAAACTCACAGATAACTAAAAATTCACAAAAAAATCCATTTAATCTAATTATCTTCATATATTCCTGTAAATAATCAGTTGTTAGAGCAATCATAATAGAAATGAAAAGTTAATTTGTTCTATACCATACAGCAAATTAGCGATCAAATCAGGGAAGAACTTAAATCTTGAGTCAGAGGCCAGTGTTATACCTAATCACAGTAATTATGCCAACCAACACCTTCCCCTAAATATTATTATTTGGAAGATAGCATTAAGTGGTTTATTGAAAACAGTGAAAAAAAGTCATACACATTTGAAAGAATATTGGCACACAGCTCTAGCTTTAATGCTTCACTTAAGCAACTAGAGCTTCAGGCAAGTTGTCAATCAGTCCACCTACAAATAATTATTGACATATACCATTGTTAGACTCTCTGATTCAAGTCTTCTGCTTTATAAACCTGCCTACCCTGCTTATTTCCTAGATGATCAAATGAGATGCAAAAGGAATCTGAAAAAAGTATGATGTAATAAGATGTTGTAATTAGTATACATTATTTTCTACTTTCTAATCTCGCAAATATCCCACAGGGGTTAAATTACTATTGCTGTGGAGTTCCTTAAAAAAAAATTAACTTCTGTTAAAGAGTAAGTTAATACAAGTATTTCTCATTGATAACCTAGATTACATTTTAAAGACCCTATATAGTAATACTTCAAGGCCAAAGGAACCAACAAAAACATTTTTAGGAAACGTTATTCATGTACACATACTGAGCTGGAAATCTAAAAAGAGGACAAAGAATAACTAAAATATGCAAATTTGGCATTAAAAGATCTACATGACCAAAATACAAGATATCTAGAAAAGAAAGTGTGTTTCATGTTCATGAAACTGGACTCATAAATCTGTAACTAAAATTACCAAAATAAAAAAAATTTTTTTGGGGGAAATTCAAGTCTATTCAACAAAATTACACTTTCCCCCCATGGTTACATATGACCCACTTCAAGAAACTGGGAAAAAGGGGCAGCTAGGTGGAGCAGTAGACAGAGCTCTGGCCTTGGAGTCAGGAGGACCTGAGTTCAAATCGGCTTCAAACACTTGACACCAGCTGTGTGACTCTGGGCAATTCACTTAACCCCATTTGCCTCACCAAAAAAAAAAAAAAAAAAAGGAAATTGGGGGGAAAAGGGGGGGGGAAGAATGGTGATGGTGTCTCTTTTTGCTTTACAAAGTGCCTGTAGAAATCTTTAAAAATACTAAGTTCCTCATGAAAATGAAAATAAATGCAATTTGAATTATAAGTATTTTAATTTATAGAAACAATTAATATACACCTTTGCTATGGCAGGTCAATAAACCCAACTAATTTTACTGTAAAGTATGTTTCTGTAAGGCAGCAGACAGTAAGCACCCCCCCCCCGCGCCCTAACAAAATGCTATTCAGGATCAGCATCTCTGAGTCTGGAAAACTAGAAGACTCAAAGAGTACTTTTGGATGTTATTTAATATACAGGATTCAATTTAGGTGACATTTTCCTCTGAATCTATAAAGGAGGGGAAAAAAAAGGAAAAACTAGCACTAATAAGAGAACAGATTCATATTCATGAAGAAAGTAAATGTGATCTGAAGGAACTATGAAGTGATATAAAACAATTTTACTGTATGTTACTATAAGCTAGCAGACGCTAGGCAAAAAAAAAAATCAAACAAACAAAAAACCCCATCTCTGTGATTTTTGAAAATAAGTGGTATCTAAACGACTACTAAAGTGATGTAAAGCAATAAATACGACCTTTCATTTCTAGTAGAAGTTAAGTTGGCAACAGAACTAGCATCTAAGATTTTTAATCATAAGCTGTCTCTAAATTGGAATATCTGGCTCAACCAAATCACCTACTATGTGCTCAGCAGTAATGGGCCCTGGGATGGCTATATAGATGAAAGTATAGTTATACCCTTTCAGAAGCTTACAATCTAGTTGGAAAGATAAGATGGACACATATGAAACAACACTGAATAGTACAAGACAATATATAACCGTTTAATTGTATGGTACAAACTCTAAGTGCTAAAGGAATTTAGAAGAAGACAATATTTTCCTGAGGATTTGAAAAAGCTTCCTGGATGGCTCTTGAAGGTAAGTCTAATTTGGATAAGCAGAAGGAAAAGGACAGGGCAATTCATATTGTTTACTAAAATCAACTGAATTCAAGGGAAGAGGAACATGAGTAAACATAAGCTGCTGGCAAAGCACCCTTTTCCAGAATGGGGGAGGAACATGGCATAGGTAAAACAGCACTTGACTTGGAGTCAGGAGAGACCTGTGTTCTAATGCTGCTTCTAAAACTTACTAGACATATGACAATGAAGGGTCATTTACCTCTCTCAAGACTGTTTCCTTATCCTTTAAACGGGGATACCACAACCTACTATACCCACCTACTGCATGTAAAGAAATATCTAAGTCATGGAATGATAGGAAGAACAGAGGACCCAGGTTCTAGTTCTGTTACTAAACTGCTGTGTGGCTTTAGGTGAAACATTTTACTTCTTTAGGCCTAATTTTTCCAATGCATAAAATAAAGTCACTGGCCTAGACAGTACCTTTACATAAACTCTATTAGTTGAAATGCCAGTCCCACATACCTCCCCTAAAATCTGAGTGTGATATCTAATGGGAGTTATTTTTTGGTGTATATCCTTTTCCTTTTTTTGTCTTTTTTTCCCCCACAGTTCCTTTTGCCTCAAAAATTGACATTTATTCAAAGTCAAAAAATAAAAAAAAGGAAAAAATGACAAAGGTGTCCATCCCTTGTTCCCCTCTCCGTCTAGCTCCCTTCCCCCATCCCAGAGAACAGGGCCCTGTGTTAAATCATGTGGGGAAGCCCCTCAGATGAGGTCAGCCACATTGAGAGGCATCTCCTCAATGAAGGTGTTATAGAAGGTCTCGATGTCTTGAAGAATCCTCTTGTCTTCCTCTGTCACCATGTTGATGGCCACACCTTTACAGCCAAAGCGCCCACCACAGCCAATTCTATGAATATAATTCTCCCAGTTGGTGGTATCCTTTTCCTTTTTAAAGAGAGCTCATTTTAGGGGAGTGGCTGCATTTCACCCAGCACAATGTAGTGCTATGAGGAAGGCAGTGTTAATATTATCCTCATTTCAGAGATAAGAAAACTAAGGATCAGAGATCAGTGCTGTGCCCACAGTCACAGCAGTAAATAGTAGAGCCATGGTTGCAAACAGTCTTTCTGACTCAATCCAACGTTTGCTTCTATACTCTGCTCAATCTCTCAGGTTCATCCCAGCTCCAACATTCTAGGATACCACTCATGTTTATCTGGACAGCTCATCTTGTCCCTGTTCATTCACTTCCCTGACAACTTTTAAGGAACAATAAGGATCAAAGAAGAGGCTTACTAGAATTTTAGTAGTGGGGTGAAAAGTAACAGATTGCCTCTTTAGCAAATATTAATCAGTTTCCTTTCTTCAGAGGAATCCAAACTAGAGGCTGCTGCTCTAATCAGAAAACTGTATAGACTTCTAGAGGGAGGAGGAGACTCCTGGAAGCGGGGGAAGTTAAAATGGCTGTCTTTGGGCACTTGGAGTACCTTTATGCGGCTTCGCACGTTCTGTGGAGTGAGACTGTCCTGGAAACAATACACATTCCTACTCCTGAGTGTTTGGGGAACTTTTTAATCTATATGTGGTGACCTCGACATTATCTCTACTCTCAGGTTCTTAACTATGGGCAGAATGAACCCCTAAAATGTGATGTTTGAACGAGACACCAATTTTAAAGTTTACAAAACATTTTATCATATATTATCTCATCTGATCCTCAAAAAACTCTATGAAACAGATTCTACGGCAGGATTCTTAAATCTGAGGCCTGTAAAAAATTATAGCAACTGTATTTCAACTGTATTTGGTTTCTTTTATAATCTTATGTATTTTATTGTATGTGTTTAGAAACATAATTCTGAGATGGCATTCATGGACTTTTCCACTGCCAGAGAGGTCCACAACACACAAAAAGTTAAGAGCCCCTGCTCTATTATTTTCTCCATTGTACAGGGAAGGAAACAGATGCAGAAAGGTTTGGTGACTTGTCTATTGCCATTCAGCTAAGTATTGCAGGTGGGATTTAAACCCTCAATTTCTGGGGTTCCAAGTCCATCATCATTCTTTCTGTTATACCATTACTGCCTCTCTTCTTGAGTCCCAACACCTGAGATAGAAAGAAAAATTTTTAAATGGAACAAAGAAGGGTTAGTGTCTAGAAAAGAAAGAAGGGAAAATAATTAAACTGAAGTACTATCATGGGCTAATTAAAGTCCTTGTAACATTGAACTAGCAGGGATTTGTATGATACTTCTTTCTGTGAACAGGGCAAACATTTTCATTCCCACTCTAAAGAAATTATTTTCTACCTGAGCTATTAACATAGGAACCACTTCTAGGCAATCTATAATAAGTGTCAATATCTGCACCTTAATTAAAAATATCTTTCACAGCAGATGACACCCACCAAAGTAGGAATTAATCAGAGAGCTGGTTACTGAGTGCCTTCATCCCTGCTTAATGATTTTCCTTACTGTATCTTTTTTTATATTTTATTATTACATTGAAAAAAGTTCTTAACTTTGTTGAACCAGGCTTTTTTAAAAAAATCAATTAATCTGGGGCCCCATTAAGGGACCTGGGGGCAGAAGGAAGAGAGGAGGCTTTGCAGTCCTGTTTCTGATATATACTGACTCTGTGATCATAAGCAAGTCACTTTACTTCTTAATGCACCAATAATCCTCTAAGAGGATTATTAGTGGAAATCTTAGAGGAAATCTTCTAAGATTATCAGGGTTATAGATGATATGAAGCATCAGAATAAGACAGAGTCGGGTTCCAGGACCATAGTCAGTGCCCACAGACAGCCCTCTAAGACCAGTGGTGTCAAACTCATACGGAAATGGGAGCCACTAAACCATACATAAAGATCCTTGTGAATTATATACTGACTTAGAAAACCACATGTCAATATTATCTATGTTTTACTGTATTTTTATTAAATATTTCCCAATTATATGGCAATCTTGGGAGTCCTGTGGGCTCCACGTGGCTTGCTGATCACGTTTGACATCACTGTTCTAAACTGACATAAGCTGCATATCTGCTTTGGTAGAGGGAGCTTTCTCACTGGCAGTTTCTTATGTCTTGTTCCTCACCCACCCCCAAAAATATTATAGGAGTGTGTTAGTGGAATCCATATTAAGAAATGCCCTATGCCAATAACATCATGTATCAGGGATCCTTGTCTCCTTTCCCCTGTCCCCCTCAAAATTAAGCAATGACTATTCTAGATCTGTTCCCCAAAAAAGAAAGGGGGGGGAATGAGAAGACATCTCTAGGGAGAAATTTCCATTCTTGTGGTATATAGAATTTGTTCCTACCAATCTCACTTTTATTCTTCACAAAGAAGAAAAGTACTTCTAGGCCTTCATAAAATGTACCCTGAAAACAAACTACATCAACCTCATGCCACTTGACCTAGAAACAATTCTCCTTTTATTAAAGGGTAACTTTATTTACACTTAACAGTGTCTCTTAAACATTCTACATTCAACCTCCTCATTACACTTTTTGGTAACAACTTCCTCATTACACTTACATAACTTTTCAGCAAGTGTCACTAAAATAATCTGCTCAATCAATTCCACAGCATTTATTTTCTTGATTATATCATGAAAGCACTGCACTGGGCCAGGATCATCAAAAATTAGCCTCCAGTAGTTTATTCCATTTGGTTCTTGTATACAAGATTCATTGGCTTTTTTATTACTCTAATTGTCCCTTTTTTTGTGTGTGTTAAAAAGCAATCAGTTTTGGGCTATCACGAGTATTTTTTTCCTTATTATAAAGGAATATTTTAAAAACACCACTTATCAATGGCAAGAGCCTCTGCAATCTTTGCAAAAAGTATTTAAGCCACAAGAAACTCCTGTTTAAACCACATAATGTCTTTGTTAAACTAAACCTATCATAAGGAGGTTCATTTGCCTATATTCTTTCCTCATTCATTCTGACCTTGGGAGGACCTTCCGTCCGTCTCTACATAGGATCCCAGATTCCACTAGTCTCTAGTATTCCATCTTTGCATCTATTACAAGGGCCTTCTCCATGGACCTCAACACAGTTACATTCTCTGGCATATGGAAATACTACAAGAAGCAGATCTCCAATAGAGAAGGGGGAAAAAAGGCCCAAGAGGAGTGCCCAGGACTCACCAAGATAATATACAGGTAGGCCCAGACAGTCAGTTTTCTTCAGAAGTCTTTTTGTTTTCTTTCAGGCAGTTATAAAAAGAAAAAAAAAGATTCTGTATTTATTTTTTTTAAAGTGGGGTGTCACTGCACAATTTTCAAACAAGGTTTTTAAAATATAATGATAGTGAACACCCTACAGTATTAAACAAAGTCTTTCTATTGTTTCCAAATTGGTATAATTGTCAAAAAGAAAATGGGGCTTAAAAACTGTATTGTATGCATTATACTGCCTGTACCCTCCAAAAGTATGGCAAAAACCACTCATACAAATATTTTGAATGGCAGCTGCAAAAACACAAAGTACCATGTACCCACTGTTTTCTCAACTAAGTTCATGCCACAAATACTTCTGCTCATTTCAATAGATGTGTTTTGGAGAAGAGCAGGCCTGAGAAATCTGTCTTACAGCATCCCTAACAACAAATCTCTCCTCAATCAGTCTGGACGAGAGTTAATTAGGAGTACTATCTTTCCCAACTTCTCTGAAAATTTATCTGGTTTCTAGAAGACAGGAATAAGAATATACTTGAGAATATACTATCCTACCTTGGTCACATGTAGCCAAACAATGCCTGAGGGATGCCATTAAGTGAGAGCTGCTTTATAGTAATATAAATAAATATAAATAAATAAATAGTAATATAAATCAAATTACATGAGGGTTTGTCTTAATTCACGTTCTCTTTCTCTATCAAATAATTATATCAACTCTACCCTTTAATTACCCAAAGCATATCTGCATGTAAATACAGAATGAGTTGTTTAAGGAAAACATTAAAGGATATTCTTTTTTGTTCTTTAAAGCTGCAAAAAACCCTACCATATTCAGCTAACAAATTTTAGGGAACAGATTCCAACTCAAAAAACCCTAGAAGTAAACAATTAAAAGAAAAGCTAAAAAGTAAATGATTTAATGATGTTTAAGAGTATGGTAAAAAAGCAAGTCTTAACTGATCGTAACACCCTAGTTGTAAGAATATCCTTTAAGATGGTTAACAGTTAACATCATTTAGCCTAGGGTCCTCAATATGATAATGTTAAACAAAGATTCCAGAATCACCAAAATGTTAAGAGTTGGGAAGGCCTTGGAGATAATCTTCTAGGGCAATACCTTTAAAAACTAAGACCAAGAGAAGTTGAATGTTATCCCCAAGGTTATATTGCAACTAAGTGGTAAAGCTGATACTAGAATTTAATTTTCACACAGTCTCATTTCTCCTTTTTAGCAGCTACTTTTATTTTTTACATAAATTAATATGGAATACCTGTCTGCAAGAAGCTGAAAGAGCTTTATGAACATTCCACTCTTCACTGTATCCTAGGGCAATAGCCAGGACATAAACTAATGGATTATATCCACTGTTTTTATATGAGAAAAACAAGGTAAGAGGCAGGAATGATGATTAAGAGGTTGAAGAGTCCAAGATCAAATTTAATACTGCTTGGTCCCTGCAGACTATCAGCCTACATTTGGGATGACAAGAAGGGGATGAAAAATTTTCTTTGTCAACATTATCACGACTTGTGCTAGGTGAAAGGAAAAATAAATTGTAACCCTTGGAAAACAGCGAAGATTAAGTAAGGACGAAGACTCTGCTTTTTACATATCAATCTCACTTTGGTTTTTATATAAACTCAAAATTCCAATTTGATGACAAGTCTCCTTACCTGAAAGAGTTAAGAGCACAACAATTTTACAAGGGTCTTTCTGAACAACACTGATAAAGATACTGAAAGGCTATGAACCCTGAGGCTTCTGTTGGTAGTCTAATGCACGATTCAACAAAACAGACTTAGTTTTATAATGGAAAACTAAACTATTGCTTAATGCTCATTTCCTGGGAATGATTTTTCTTCATTCTTTTGAATGAACTAACTGTCGAAAGTGAATGGTAAGTGACAGTCATTTTACATGGGATATTTTTTCCATCAAAGGACTTTCCAACAAAATATCTCAAATAAATTAAATGCATAGCATGTCAGAAAATTGACATCAAAAGCATGAATGGAAGGAATCCAATTACTATCTTCTACAGTAAACATATTTTTCCAAACGTTATCAGATGGTAGCTGAGCTCACAGCAGGAAAAGGAATTAATTTATTCCTTTAAAAGTTTATCAATCTAGGGGCAGCTAGGTGGCACAGTGAATAGAGCACCAGCCCTGGAGTCTGGAGGACCTCAGTTCAAATCCGACCCGACCCCAAACACCTGAAATTTACTAGCTGTGTGATCCTGGGCAAGTCACTTAATCCCAATTACCTAACACCCCCCCCCCCCAAAAGTTTATCAATCTAAAATCAATCAATCTAAAATTGTTCCATTTTAACTTATAGTTTCTTATTAATTCCTTTTTTCAAAAAAAATTAAAATGCTGTAAAAGCAGGAAGGTGCATTATTTGGAAATTAGGGAACACACCTATAAATTAAATAAATGAACCATACGATGGAAGATGTAATTAAAAAGAAGAATGTTTTCTGTACCAGCAATCATGGGGCAATGATCTTTTTTTAATGACCTGGAGTCATTGCTTATTTTAAATATATGTGATATGCTTAGAAATGTTCAATTTATCCTTACCTTTGGATTTGGGAATTAGCTCCCCACAGCTAAGTATTCGTACTTCAGCATATGGTTTGCTGGACGCATCCGTTTTCTGGTTTTCAATCTCTCTCACAACCTCTTGGCCAGAGATCACTTGTCCAAAAACAACATGGTGCCTATGCAGATAAATTAAAATGACTAAATGTTAAGTTTTTGGTTTTAATAAAAAAAAATTAAAAGTAGAAGAAAAATAAATAAAAAATATTTACCCATCTAAATGAGGTGTAGGTTTAGTTGTTCTTTTGAGGTCATCATCAGATAGAAGAATTAAAACAAAGTCAGAGAAAAACAAAGTTAGCACCTCTAAAAAGGAAAAGAAAACAATTGCATTGGAAACAAAGTTGCAGATAGATTAATTTAAGGTTATTTTTAATTAACAGAATAAAACTGACAAGAAAAGACATGCTGGATATATACTATGATTTTATGTTAATATTAAATATGAAATAAGGAAATGTAACTATTTAAATTATATATCTGATAGCATCTGACATGTAGCAAATAACAACATGTTTAATCACTATAAATGTATAACAATATACGACGGAGAAGTAATTCCAGGTCTGAGTTTTTTCTCAAACCCTGATAATATTGGTCTATAGTAATGGCAAAATGCAGAAATTTTAACAAGATGATTTATTTACTCTCCACCCCCTTTCCCTTTACTTTTCATGTGAACCTGAAAGCTCTGTATAACTTAAACTGTGTATTAAGACAACTTATAGGACAAGGGACTAAAGATCAACTGAATACATTACGGTAAGACTTGTTAAGAAGGGCTATTGGAATCATAACACCTATCAGGTCACAGATAACTGATGTCTCACATTTTAAAAAACTTTTTTTTTTTGAGAAATAAGGCTTTTATCAGAGAAAAACCTGCTTCAAAATTTTTTTTCAATGTTACTACTGCTAACTGTATTTCCTCTATCCTATTCCTCCCACCCCATTTATTCTATTCTCTCTCTCCATCCTGTCCATCCTCAAAAGTCTGCTGCTTCTGAATACCCTCTCCCCCAATCTGCCCTCTCTTTTACCACTCCCCCTCTCCCTTCTCCTATCCCCTTCCTTGTATGCTAAGACAGACTTCTATATCCAACTGAATATGTGTTATTCTCTCTCTGAGCCAATTCTAATGAGAGTAAGGTTCACTAACTCCCCCTCACCGCCTCCCTCTTCCCACCTACTATAAAAGCTTTTTCTTGCCTCTTTTATGTGAGATAATTTATCCCATTCTATCTTTCCCCTTCCTTTTCTCCCAGTACATTCCTCTCTCACCTCTTAATTTTATTTTTTTAGATTGTCATCCCTTCATATTGAACTCACACCTAAGCCCTCTGTCTACATATACTCCTTCTAACTGCCCCTAACAGTGAGAAAGATCTTAGGAGTTACAAGTATCATCTTCCCATAAAGAAATATAAACAATTTAACTAATGAACACTTTCTAATATAAAACCTGTGAACTAACCACTACTTAGATACAATTTTCCCATTTTGGTCTCTTCTCTCATTTTTTCTCTCAGTGTTTTCAGGCTACTTCTCATACTTCTGTTTCTTTAATTCCTATTATCCAAAATCATCACGTTAGGCACAAAACCCCCCATTATCCTTATCCAGCTCAAGTGTACCCTTTCTACATGTTTAATATTAGTGATCTGTTTTTATCAAACCTTTTGACTAGCACCCTAATTCTATTATAAATAAGCTTCCAACCTGTATTAAACCTCCTTGAAGTCTTTTCACCTCCTCCCATTCTGAAAAAATGGCTGTCCCCCTGCTGATTCTATGTTCATATAATCTGCATTTCTCCCACATCCTCCTGGGTCCAGAAAGAAGGGGTAAAAGATTACTTTTTTGCCCACTCATTTTCAGATCACTGTTTTGCCATCATTCAAAAAATTCTCTATTAAAAAAAAAAAAGCAAAACTTCTCTGCTTTTATGGCTTATCCTATTGTGCTTTTCACTATCATATCTCAGTCTAGAGCAGGGCTTCTTACACTTTTCCCACTCAAGGTTCCCTTTCCTTTTTGAGTTTTGGGCAATGTAGTTGGTCTTGCACAGCCAAAGGGCATGTGCATGCTTTGTGTTCAGAACCAAGGCTGAAGTGAAGTTGTGCGATGAAATACAGGCAAGCACTGCCAGAAACATTTGATTCTTAATTAATTTTTGATTGTTGCATGTTTGGAAACCTTTTACTGTTTACCCCATATGGAGTTGCAACCCACAGTTTTAAGAAGCACTGATCTAGAGGACTTCTACCTACCTTTAGTGGGCAGCTCACAGCGTTCCTTTCCATGGTGTACTCTACTGTAATTTTCACTGATTTCAAAATTCACACTGACAACCCCTCTACCACCTTGGCACCACTGCTCCTTGGTTAAAGACCTCAATTTTTATACCACTTTCAACTCTTCACCCTCCCTAACCACTCTATCACTTCAAACCATTCATCTTTTAGACCATGAATCTTGAAATTACTATCTTGGACAAAATTTCTGTCTTCTATTCTTCTCACTCCTAAGAAACCCAACATTAATTCTCATGGCGATCTTCTAGTTCCACCACTCCTTCTCATCTTATTGCTAGCTACCTTCTGTATCTCCTTGCCCACTAAGCCTAAAATCCATGATAAACATTCATTGTAACAATATGCTGGCCACTATTCCTTACCCCCATTGGGATTTCATATTTCTGCCCTGCCAACCACATGTATTATTCATTATCTACCTTCTCTATACAAAAACCCTCTTGAACTTCATTAATCAAAGTCAAAACTGCTAAAAAGGCTTGCTAACAATTCATACAATCTGATCTTAGTGGGTAGCAGCTATTAAGACTCAGTGTCGCCCCTGTTCTCAGTGATAGCTGTTTTTTTCTTTACTAAGACCAGAACCATTTAAGCTAAACTTATCAACCTTTCCTTCTTTGCTTTTCCACCCCTGCCATCCTCTTACACTTCTGTTTGCAATGAACAAGTGATCCTTCTCCTTGGCAAAGCTACTCTTTTATGTATGCTCTTTTTTCATCTACATTGCCTTGCTCTACCATTTTTCTTCTCTTTTCCTTTAATCTCCTCTTCTAAGAAGGATCCCCATATTTTCTGCCTACAGACACATTTAAATCACCTCTTACTTTATGGACCTTTCCTCAACCTACTTAAACCAATCATGAAACGTGGGTTCTTGCTTTGCCACTGTGTGACCTTAGGAAAATCACAATCTCTCCACTTCTGTCTCACAATGATGCTGGACTAGATTACCTTGATAATCTCTCCCTTCTCTGAGATCATATAAATCTGTGAATAATTTATACTCATGGCCATGACCCACTCATGTCTTAAGCACTTGTGCTTTATTTCTACCTCTTCTTGCTGTACTGAAACTGACCTCCTGAAATTCCCTAATGGTCACTCCTATGCCCAACTCACAGCCTCCACAATCTCCACCATCTTTCATCTCTCTAGAGCATTTGACATTGCTGACGACCCTTTTCTGATTCTCTCTTTCACTTGGCTTCCCTGACAATCAATCAAACAAGATATCTTACGTTGTATGTGTCAGTTAATATGTGAGGTACTTAGAATACAAAACCAAAACTGAACAGTCATTGCTTTTATGTTCTGTGTTCTATTTCTAAATGTTTCTCCAGTCTCCTTCACTAGCTCTTCATAATCTTAACACTAAATGTAAAGCTTTTCCCAAGCTACAGTTTTTGGCACCCTTTTCCCCTCACTCCCTCAGCATTTCTTCAAGCTTTCTGTCACTTCTATGCAAGTGGTTTCCAAATGTCAAGCTTTTATCTCAATTCCAAATTTTCAAATACCTACTAGACTTCTCCATTTGGATGTCCTATTATAACCTCAAACTCAATTAACAAGCCCTAAATAGAAATCATAATCATTTTCTCCAAAACTATGGGAACCCCATGGGCAAGAAAAGCTTATGAAGATAATTCCTCTTATGAGACTGGTATTATAAAATGTAAGACTGGTAATACAAAGCATAACTAAATTCAACAAATAAGTATATTTGTTGAATTTACTTATGTTTGTATTTTATTTACTTATGCTTTATATTAAGTACCTGCTAAGTACAACACTGTGCTAGACAGAACAGAAAAGATGAAAAGTAATACAGTCCCTGCTAATAAGATTACAATGTGGTATGAGAGAGCAAGATATACACGAATAACAAGTCTGAAAATTATGAAGTGCATTTTAGAGGTCAAACAAAGGGGGCTGAGAGCTTAAAAGAAGGATGACTTCTAGCTCTGAGAATCAAGAAAAGCATCAAGGAGGAACTGATACCAACTAAAAATCGGTCCAGGCAAGAGTGATGAGGCAGGAATAGGGAAGGATTCCAGAGATACTGATGAGATGGAATCAATAAGATTGGACTACCACTGATTTGAAATGGGAAGTGAGGGAGAATGAAGTAAAAACAAGTATGAGAAAATGGTGGTATCATCATCAACAGAAAAAGGAAGTTAGAAAGAAGAGCATACTTTGTTTTGTAGGTAGGCAGAAGACCATAAACTGACTTTTTAAAACTAGCCTTTTATTGATATCTTTTGTTTTTACACGCTTAGATTTTCTACTGTATTTCTACCCTTTCTCCTCCAGAGACCCATCTGTCGTAACAAAGAACTACGTTTAAAAAGAGAAAAAAAAATAGCAAACTGAGCAACATCTTGAAAACCAAAAACCTCTAATATTATGTAAACATTCCACACCTGTGACCTCCTCACCTCTGCAAAGGCCCAGGGAGCTTCCCTTTCACCTTGCCTCTTTGGGACCACGCTTATTCTTCACACTTTTGCCAACATTCGGTTTCAGTTGTTTTGTAGTTGTTTTTCCCATTTACATTGCTGCTGTCATTGTGCATCGTTGTTTCTATGGCTCTTATTTCATTTTGCACCAGTTTATCTAAGTCTTCCTATGTTTCTGTTATTCATATTAATTGTTTCTTACATCACAGTAATATTTCATTATATTTATGTACTACAATTTGTTTAGCCAATTCTGAAATAATAGCCATCTACTTCAAATTCTTTGTTAACATGATTGATTTTGCTGCTACATATTTTTGGTATGTAAGGTGATATGCAGACTTGTTACCAATGACCTCCTTGTAGTATAAGTCTCATAGTGGACTATCTGGATCAAAAGGCATAGACATTTTAGTCATTTTATTTTCCTAATTTTAAATTGTTTTCCAGAATGGTTGTGCTAGTTCACAGCTTCACCAATAACACATTATTAGTGTGAATATCTTACCATAACTCTTCTAATAATATTAACTCTTCTTGTCTTTTGTTATCTTTACACATGTGCTTGTAAAATTCCAGGGCTATTTTCTTTGGTATTTCTCTTACTAGGATTTGGAACATTTTTTTTCTCATGTGGCTATCGTTTTCAGTTCTTTTGAGAACTGTTGATATCCTCTGACAATTGCTCTACTGGGGAACAGCATCTGGTCTTACAGACAAGTTCTCACTTTACCTAAGTGGACTGTTCCACAGACCTCTAAATAAAGTGATTTTTATGTAAAGTCAATTTGCCTGTGGACATAGGAAAGGGAAGGAGGAAGAGAGAGCACCAGCACACAATTGAAGGAAAGCCAGGGCTGGAGTGAGAGAAGTGAGAGCAAAAGGAGAAACACATGGGTGCCTGGTCAGAACCGAGAGGAAGAGCATGCTAAGGTGTGTTCATTTTGCCTTTGCAACATCTCTCATATCTGCCTCCTTTTCTCTTCTGGCACTGCCACCACTCTAGTGTAGGCCTTCATCACCTCACACCAAGATTATTTTAATAGCCTACTGGAGGGCTGGTCTGCCTCAAGTCTCTCCCTATTCTAATCCATCATCCTTTCAGCCACTAAAATGATTTTCCTAAAGTTCAGGTCTGATTCATGTCTGACACATTACTGACCACACAATCAACTCCAGTACCTCCCTATTGCCTCTAGGATCAAATACAAAATGTGGTTTTATGAATGGCATTTGAAGTCCTTCAAAACCTAGCCCCTCCTACCTTTCCAGTCTTCTTATACACTGCTCCCTGACATATGCTCTCTGATTTAGTAACAATGGCTTCCCAGCTGTTCCAAGAACAAGATACTCCATCTCTCTGCTCCAAACATTCTCTCTGAGTGTCCCTCATGCCTGGAATTCTTTCCCTCTTCTGCTCTGATTACTGACCTCCTTGGCTTAAATCACAACTAAAATCCCACCTTCTAGAGGAAGCCTTCCTTTTGTTAATTATCTCTTATTTATCCTCTATATAGTTTGCTTATCTTTTTTTTGCAAATTGTCTTCCCCATCAGACTGTAAGCTCCTTGAAGGCAGGGATTGTCTTTTGCCTCTTTTTGTATCCCTAGTCCTTAGATGAGGGCCAGGCACATAGTAGGCATTTAATAAATGTTTACTGTTTGATTAATCTAAATGTATTATCTGACAGACTGCTTTCCACTTTTCCTTGTAGTTCTTTCTTAGGTAATTTCTATGTTCAGGTTTATCAAATACTGGGTTATTGAATTATTTCCTATTTCTCCTGTCTAGTTTGTTAACATCTATTTTTCTATCTTTTCAACAACCCCAAAAGGTTTTAATGACTGCTGCCTTATAATATAGTTTGAAATCCGGAAGTGCTATTTTATTCCTACCTTATTTCCCTTGATTATCTATATTTTTTTGTTCCTCCAAATGAATTTTGTTATTTTTATCTAGATTCATAAAGTACCTCACTGGCAGTTTAAATGTGTAAACTGATATTGGAAGTATTGTCATTTTTATTACACTGCAATAATCCTCTAGCTTTTTAAAATTTTAAAGTGCATTTTGTAATTTAATCTACACATTTAACAGGCTCTTATTAACATTAACTGTTCTCTAGTTAATTGCTATTTATTTTGACAGAATTCTCCTAAAAATGCGAAGTCTGAGGTTTAGCAAGATATTTAAATATATGACAAGTAGTTGGAAATAGGACTGAAGCCCAGGGGGAAAGTTGGACAAGAGATACTTACTTGAGGTTCATCAGCATAGAGATGATTACTATCCATGAGAATACAATGAAATTGCCCAGGGAAGAATTATACAAGAGACAAGAGAAGAGGACCACTTCAGGGTTGGGAGGAGGAAGGTGAGCTAGCAAAGGAGTCTAAGAAGTCAGACAAATAGGAGAATTAGGCTAGAGCAGCAGATACTTCTCCAAAAGGAGAATATTAAAGAAGGGGTAGTTAATAGCATCAGATGATGAACAAAGTTCAAGGAAGATGAGGACTAGGAAACGGTCATTAGATAGGGAAATTATGATGCCAACGGCAACCTTGGAAACATGGTTACAGAACATGGGGGAGAGAATTCAGATTATAGGAGGTTGAGGACATAGCGGCAACAGCTTCTCTTTCTAGAAGTTAAACAAACCACCTTAAATGCTATTAAACTGTTTTTGCAAAATGTACTCTGAGGACGGAAAGCTGTTTTGAAATTGTTGGGAAATGCCTGTTGAGTCAAAACCGAATGTATCTCATAAATTTAGATTACCTTAAGGAGAAAAGATCCCATAAATGTGAAAGTTTTATAAAAGCACAGTTTATTGTAGTAAAGAACTAGAAACAAGCAGGTACTCACCAACAGGGGACTGATAGAACAAGTATACGAATGTGATGTAATATTACTTCATGATAAGAAAAGACAAATGTGAAAATTTAGAGAGGAAATGCTTGTAGAAGAAGTGTACGATAAAGGAAGCAAAACCAAGAGAACAATTTACAGGATGATTTAAATAATGCAAAGGAAACAATCTCTGAAAGACTTCAGAACTGACCAACACAGTGACCAGTCCCAATTTCAGAAGACTTATGGATGAAGGAAGCATGTTTTCTACCTCTTAACAGAGAGGTGGTAGATTAGAAGTTCAGAATAAGGTGTGCATTTTCATATATATCTTTTTTCTTTTCTGATTACTTATTTGCTATAAGTGAGGGATACATTAGATAGGGAAAATCAGTGGGAAGGGACAGTGAGCATCAATGAAAATAAAAAAAATATAATTGTTAAAGTTCAGCTGCAAAGAATAGGAGCTAGCTTGAAAGAAGGACAATGGTTTGAGAGGGCAGTAAGATCAAGAGACATTTTTTCTTTAAGAAAGGATTGAAAATGAAAGACAACAGAGATGTCCTTGGAGAAACTTTCTGAGACACCCCATAAACTACAAAATTAAAGATAAACTTCTTAGTATGACATAATGTCTCTTATAACACGTGCCCAACCTATCTTTGCAACTTTATTTTTCACTACTCTCTTTGATCATATTGTTCTCACTATTTGGAATACCCTCCCCTATTTTTCAGCCTGTCAAAATCCTGATATCAATTCCTTCAAGATCCAGTTCAAACACAGTTACTAGCTGTGTGACCCTGGGCAAGTCACTTAACCCCAACTGCCTAAAAGCAAAAAAAAAAAATCTTAGAGCTAGAAGACAACTGAGAGATATCTAATCTAACCCCTCATTTCACAGGTAACAAAACTGAAAGAGACACAGCTAGTGAATGACAGAACTGACACCACTCACAGACAACAGGACTTTTCTTTGGACCACAGCAGGCTGCCTTGTGCACTATCTCTTTGAGTCACCTCTGATATTTTTGCCTTCTTTTGGTTGTTGGGGGACTAAATTACATGGAAAATAGATGGTTTTCACATCTAACTCAACCATACCTCTGCCTTATCTGACACATATATTCTGCCTACCCTCTGTCTTAAGAGTGTTAATTCAGATATTCTTCAAAGCACAATGAAAGGAATGATTCTCTTCTAGGAATGAAGGTCAAACTGAGAAAGTAGAAACAAAAGTGCAATGAAGACTAGGTATATTCAACAAGTTAGAAATGTGGCAGTTGTGCGTGTGTTTCTGTTTTGTTGTAGGCAGCTTGCATCAAGTAAAACCCCAAGAACGATAACAGTGGGAAAACGTACTGCTGCTCAGAGATCTAAAGGAGCTAAGTGGGACAATGTTTCTCCTCTGATACTAGAGTCTTAGGTATAAAACTGAATGAATTCAGTTCATGTATAGCAGCAAGAGTATAGGTAAAAAAACCCCAACAAAACACAAAACCTCCAGTAAGTAATAATAATCACATAACAAGTCAAAGATGTCTATTTGGTATTATAATTCATGGTGTAATAAATAAGAATACATTCCTTACAGCTTCAATGACTTGTATCCTGATAATACTGTAACACTGCTCCTATCATTTCCTTCTCCTGGACTCCTCCTCCTTTTCCCTATGATAACAAGCTAAAAGGGACCTTTGAAATCATCTAGTCTCCTACTCTCAGTTTACAGACAAGGAAATCAAGGTCCATATTTTAAAAGCTTATTGTTATACCAATACTGCAAAAATATTAAGTTATCTATAGAAGTAGGAAAAGAATGGGGCAGGTAGGTGGTGCAGTGGATAGAGCTCCGGTCTTGGAGTCAGGAGGACCTGAGTTCAAATCCAGCCTCAGATATTTGACACTAGCTGTGTGACCCTGGGCAAGTCACTTAATCTCAACTGCCTCACCAAAAAAAAAAAAGTAGGAAAAGATCTTTTTAAAATGTGCACACACTCAATACATATAAAAATAAAGGAATATGTTCTCCATTTCCTATTATATTTCTTCTAGTTAAGCAATTCCAATGCCATAACCCTTCCTCAGGCTCTCTTCTCTCTTCATCATCTTACTTTTTTATTCAATGGGCATTCTTCAATTTAAGTTGTTGGGTTTATTCTAAAGTACTATCCGGGACCTGTCAGCAAAAAAGTGGTAAGAGGGCCAAGGCAAAGGAGAGTGTTTCACTGATCTATCTATGGGGAACTTAGCAGATGAAAATGAAGTCCTAAGTTCCCCCCAAAAGGGCTTCTGATGTGAAATCTTCTTTGTACAATGCCCATTACTAGGCCAAAACTCCCACAAATACCTAATACATCACCTGAAGGGCAATGTAGAAAGGACGAGAGCTTTATGCTAAGAAGGTGGAAACTATAAAAAAAAGCAAACACGTATAGTAGTACAAAGCAGGAGATATTAACCTTTTTAGTGTCACAGACTTGCTTCAGTAGTCCGGTGAAGCCTATGGACCTTTTCTTAGAATACTGTTGTAAATGCATAGGCTCACAAAGGAAACCAAAATATTCAAATAGTTATCAAAATCTTTAAGAAAAAACAGAAACAATAAAAACCCAAGTTCTTGGACCCCTGAGGTCAAGAATTCCTAGAAGTCCAGATGGTACAGCAGAAAGAGTACCAACTTGAAAATTAGCAAACTGGAGTTCTGGTTGTTTCTACTATCGAGTAGGTGTGTGATTTAAAACAAATCATCTAGTGTCTGGGTCTCAATTATCCTCACCTATAAAACAATGAGGCCAGATGACCCCTAAAGTGCTAACATTCCAACTATTACTCAGATTAATTTTTCTCACTTGTAAAAACTGGAAAATACTGCATTTATTCTATCAATCTCAAAGATCAAAAAAGGTTGTGTGATTATTCGAAAAATATAAAAGAGGAAGTGACAAAAGATATTGTAGATAAAGGAAAAAAGGAGGAAGGAAAAGAGGAAAAAGGGAAATGCTAAGGAGAAAAAGTTAAATGCAATATGTTCTTGCCCAGATTTTAGAGATAAAGTTACATAACTCAGCTGATTCAGAGCAACGATAATTTAGGGCAAAGGGTAGCTACAGAAAAGCAGTAGCTTAAAAGAGGTATTTAAATTAATGTGGAACAATTTTAAAATGGGAAAAATAAATTAAGAGTGGGGGACATTTTATTATAAAGATAATAGTAGAAATGAGAATTGATATAAAAAATTATAACAAAAAAAGAGTTTTCTACTTTACAAAGAATCAAATGATGGTGGAGATCTCCAATAGCTATTTCAACATATACTGACAAAAGGATGTTTTTGTAGTTACAGAACAGGAGTGGTAAGTAAAGGAAGATTACAGTGATATTCAGTAGTTGAGACCTGAAAGAATTTTGTGTAGGGAGATAAAGGTTCAAAGTAGTTATGTTCAAGGCAAGAAATTTTAGAAAAGCCAAGATCTTTCATTCTGAAATGGTTAATATTCATCTCCACTGGTTTTAATTCAACAAGCATTTTTTGATGCCTATGTACCAAGCCAGTGGATTAGGTACTAGAGATACTGAGAAACTGTTCCTGCCCCCTAAGAAAAATCAGGAGTCTATTTAAAGATTAACCAAGACAATGGATGAGATATTAAAGGAAAACTGGTCCTTTGTACAGTCAGGTACTAACATTAGTAGGACATGAATTGTAGGTTCTTAGGCTACCAAGGATTAATAAACTAGAGTTAGGAAGTTGAATAAAAAGACTAAAGTTAATAGAGAACATTTCCAAAGATTAACCTTAACTTATTTAGTGACTCAGCTAGCAAACACTCCAATCAACTGTCACTGATTCAGCCACTATGGCTATTACAAACCACTCTAAGGCCTAATCCTTCTTAAAAGATAGTAGTGACTCTCCAGATTTGCTCCTCAAAGATGGAAATGTAAAATCTCCTGGTTGATATTGGGATCTATACATGAATACCGTGCAAACAAAAAAACACAGGACACTGGGAAGACAATTTTTCATTACAGACAGAAATGAAAAATTTGCACAAGTGTGGTTCACTTGACAAATTTTTCCTACCATCTAGTCGATCTCTCTATTCATTAGTGACTACTGGCTGATAAGCAATGAAAGAGGTAATCAAGATGAGCTGGCTATAATTATACAGATGATTAATACTTACATGAAAAACTGCGAACCATTAGTATCCTTTCCTCTATTGGCCATTGACAACAGAAATTCTTTGTTGTGTTTAACAGCAAAACTCTCATCTAAAGAAGCAAAGTTTTCAACCAGAGGTTAAACATGTGTGCACACACATACACACACACAAAATTCATGTTCACTTCCACTTTCTGACAAAATCTTTATGCTGATAAAGGCACATTTTAGGAAATGTAAGTTTGGAAACTGAGAGACTTCAAAATTTACAAAATTCTCCCCATCAATAGAGAAAAGTGAAAATAGTTCCACATCTTCCCTTTCCCATCTTGATTTTGTTCTTATAGTCAGTTCAATTCTATCTACACTGTGCTCTACTCTCCAATTTGCTACTTGTCCAAGCCCAACTGTGGGTTATCCGACTATCTGCTTCTTCTACCCCTTCTCACGTGCTGCTGACCAGAGCAGGAGGAAAATGCCCAGCAGTGTGGATTCCTGTGTTATAAATTCATATTGTCCAATCTCAATTGGGCCCTCAATGCAGTAACATAGCTCTGTTACTCCCCCTTCACCAGTGTTTCTATCCTGAGCTTTGGTCTCATATTGCTAAATGCCTACTGAAATTTTCAACCGTCCTCCATACCTCACCTCTGTCTCAAAGAATCCCTTTTTTCCTTCAAAACACAGCTCAGACATCATGTTCTCTAACAGAACTCTTTACTGATCCCTCCAACTGCTGGTGCCCTTACTTTTGAAACTACCTTGTATTTAACCACTTTGAATTTGTATGTATTCTTTTCATATTTATTCTAAATACTTATATATGTACTTTTCATCTCCCACCCAAAATAAGGTGAGGTTCTTTTGGGTAGGGGTTGGTTAGTTCATTATATTCCTGAGTTCTAGCACAGCGCATGGCACAAAGTAGGTGTTTAATAAATGCGTGTTGATTGCTATAGAATGCGTAAGTGTCGAATCATCAAGTTCTCCCCTTGTCCTACTCGATAACAGAAAGTCCCATATGAATGATGATCAATTTTTTTTCTTTAGTATACACAAGAAAATATGCAATTGTAAGTACGTAATAAAAACAGAGGCAAAATAACCCTAGTTATCTTAACCTTTTCTGTGTCACAGACCCCTCCGGCATCCTCATGAAACCCATGGACCCCTTCTCCAAAGAATGTAAATGAATGAAACACATAGAATTATAAAGGAAACCAATTATAATAAAAATATTTTTCAAAGTATTTTTTGGAAAGCTCATGGGCCTCAGGTGAAGAATTCCTGACCCAGAAGATAGAAAGCTAATCTCAGAGTGAGAATATTTGGGCTCAAGCTCTGCTTCTGATACATATTAGCTCTGTGACCTTATGTAAGACACTTCAAGTCTCATTTCCTCAAGCAACTCTCGAAGACTATAAATTGCATAGAGCAGCTGCTCATTTGCATTGGTTAATGAAATTTCAATTAAGGTTTGGATTAAAAATTTAAAAAAAAAAAAGGAAAAATACTTGCCCAATTAGACCCTCATATAAGTAGTAAATAAAGAAGAAACAAAAAGTTCTTAGTGGGGCTTCCTCTCATTCCTACACAATTGTTAAAGGAATTCTTTGACCAAAACAACAGGAGAAAACAAAAGAATGTTTGATGCAGTTTTTCTTCTGATGGGACTTTACATATCAAAAGTTTACAATTATGTAGTAATACTAGAAATCATTCTGCTGTAATTTAACTTTTTCCTTATCTAAACTTTTAAATAATTATGACACACATCGATCAATCAATAATAATTGATTTAAGTGCCTATCATGTGCCATGCAATATACTAATGAGATTATCAAGAAGTTTATGTAGTTTAATTAATGGTGACTACTTATCTGTCTGCTCAGTAACAAGGAAAATTTGAAACAAAGTTCGAATCCAAAATTAACAAATGAGAAAGGGGAAAAACACTTTCATATTAATAAAATTATATAGAAAATGGGGATCAAACAATCAATCTAGCCTCTGGTTCATGGCTAAATGGATATCTAATGATTCGTTCTTAATGATCTTCTTGTCCAGAGAAGCTGTATAGCTTCTCTCTTTTGACAGTGTAATATATTGATAGAATATTGATGGCTTCTTTGTTCAGAGGGCTATATAAAAATATTAACACATCTTTTTATATAATCACATTAATATATAATATATAAACACATTATATAAGCTATACATATAAAATGCAAAAATATATAAATACAAGCTATATAAACATATTAATACATCTTTCTGAAGATAAGATTTACATAGTAACAGTGTAAATGGATTGGTGACATACATCTAAAACAATGCAATCTGAGTTTCAACACCACAGCTTTGGTCAACCAAAAATTTCACAAAGCAGAGTTTTTAACCTTTTTTAAAAATAAAAATTAGGGAGGAAATTACAGACCAATTTTAGATGATTAAAAGTGGCTTTTATACAGTCACTGCTCAACTCAAAAAATATAAAACATGGCTAATGTTGAAATGTTTTACATGATTTCACATGTATAACGGGTATCATATTGCTTGCCTTCTCAATGGCTGGGGAAGGGGCTAGACGGAGGGAGATAATTTGAGATACAAAATAAAAAATAAATAGAAGTTATTGCACATATCTCTCAGACCAAGTTAGCCAATAATCTCTTGTAGTTGGCTTGGAAACAATACTGCTTAATAAACTGACTGTATGATATACTGATATTTGTAGCTCTTTAACAACAGTTGGAATAGACCAATAAAAAAACCTCAATTTGATGATAAAGATGCCCTATGTGTTTTAAAATTATTTTTAAAAATTCAATAAACCAATTTATTCACAGAAAAATTGACATTTGGACTACCTTACAACTATTTAAATAAGCATCTTAATGGTTTCAGAAGTTTGAGGGACTAAACATTATAGAAGAGTAAATATTAAATAGTAAACACATTTAATGCAAAATTTTTATGTTCATGTGTATAATGCTGGAATTAGAATACAGAGGAAACAAGTAATTAAAGTTTACAAGTATTTCTTTAAACACGTTACATATTAGTGACCCCAGAGATCTTGAACTCGATTTTCTGTGCATTCTTCCCAATGACTACAACCATATATTCAGACTAACAGCACATACTAAGAGCAAGCATCCTGAAAAGCAAGCTTTATACAAAGTACCCTTCTGATAAATCTGAATGACTTCCAATCAACAGAGAAGTATTTACCTTCAAAAAATCCTCCATAAATGGATTCTCCACCTCGTCCATTTCCTAGGAACAGAAAATATAATACATAAAGAGTTCATATATGAATATAAATTTTTAAAGACTTAAAAAAATCACAGCAACTCACAGAAGATTTTCAATTTATTTAAATATAAAAAATACTGACAAAGGGAAATAGGTTCCACAAAAATCCTACTCTTCATCCTCATTTTCCTTCATAATTTCTTGAAAGATGATGTCTAGACTCTTTTTTTTTTGATTATGGCTTTCAGATAGTCCAACAACTTTTAAATTATCTCTCCTGGATGTATTTTCCACGTCAGTTGTTTTTCCAAAGAGATATTTCACAAGTCTTCTATTTTTTCATTCTTTTGGTTTTGTTTTACAATTTCTTGATTTGTCATAAAGTCACTAAGCTTCCATTTGCTCCATTCCAATTTTGGGGAGAGCTCACACAAGTCACTGTTTTCACTCTGCCATCTTCATCTTCATCTCTGCTTCCTCATTAAGATATGGAAGTGATGCTAGAGTTTCGAAAGCTATGTGAGTGGACTGCAAGCTGTGGCAGACTCTACCACAATACACTAATCTTGAGCATGGATCCAAGGACAGCCAAGGACAGCCTAGTTAAATGCAGAGGCTCATTATCAATAGCTTTCTCATCAGGTCTACATTCTTTAGCTAAGATAACCCATGTAACAGATAAAAATTTTTTAAATGTCTCTCAGTCCGGTGCAGCACTATCCCATTTCTTCAGTTAGTGATAGCAGAAGAGGCAAAGGGTGCTAAGAATTACACAGTTCTGAGACAGTCTATAAGGATTACTGGCTAACATGCTAAATTCGAAATTTCTGTCTAATAAATGAATTGATCTACCACTGGAGGTAATCACATGAGAAGATACCAAATGCCACTCTGTCTCACTCCACCACTCCTGGTGACAAAGAATCCTACAGTGGTTAAAAAAATAAAGTATTTCAACACCCAATGACTCTTATCTGTATCTATATCATGATTACCATTCCACTTTTCATTTGCCTGACCCTCTCCAATGTACTGCCTGAAATTCTTCTTCCATAAATAACAAAATTCACTTCATTTTAGACTTCTTCCCCTCAAGCTCCAACAGATACCTAGAACACTTTAATACTAAAGGGGGAAGTTGTAATATCGCTTTCTCCTCATTTCTACCTCCAAACTCTTTTACCATAACCCAACAACTTCTCATTTGAAGTTCACTCTAACCAAATTTATGACAAATACCTACTGGCTCCCAGGCGATTTTCTCCTCCTTTTACAGTGGATTCAGGGACTGTCTCATCATTTCCTTCTATACCGTACTCCTGCCCTTATCCTAAAGGACCTCAATACACCTCGATACTCCCTCAATGTCAGTAAATAGCCTATTCTTCAATTTACTCAACTCTTACTACCACTACTCCTCAGCTATACTAAGAAATGATCATATCATTGGTCATATGCTTTATTTTGTCATCACCCATAACTGTATTCCATAATCAAAACTACTAGAATCCTTTATTAGATCATAACTTCCTATTATTCCATCCCTTCCTATGCCATACTACTCTTAAATGTATTCTTAATCTTTGCTGAGACCACTAACCCTTCCACTTTTCAGTATATTCTCAGGTCACTACCCCTGTTCTGTTTACACTTACCACTTTTTCCAATCTTAATCCTTTAATTAACCAGTTCTATTGTATACTATCCTTTTAAACCCCTTGGTCCCTTGTAAAACTTTAACCCTGGAATAGACTAGCCATCTATTTCCATTGCTCTTACTTATCCCATTGCTACTAAACACAGTTGGAGGAAACCACAGTTCTGACTGGGTCTAGTAGAAAATTGGTTATCTAATCTCAAATAGGCCTTCACTGCACCAAAAGAATCCCATTTTCTCTGCCTCGTTTTTTTTAACCCTTTGCAATTTGACATCTAACTTCATTACTCACCTGAAATGGCTCTACAAAGTTGCCAAAGCTCCCTTAATTGCTAAATCTGATGACCTTTTCTTAATCCTCACTTGTCTTTTATTTTATTCCCTGTCTTACTGGATATTCTTACCTCCTCTGGGTTTCTGTGACACATCTCTCCCTTTGTTCCTATCTGACTCAATTCTCAGTCTCCTTTGCTTGTTCATCTATATCACACTGCCCTGTGATTGTACCCCCAGTCTCTGATCTAAGGCCCTCTTCTGTCCCTTGGTGACATCATCAGTTTTAATTATCATTATGCAGATGACTCCCGGATATGTACATTCAATTCTAGTCTCTCTCTTGACTTCAGTTCTCTCATCCGCAACGGCATATTAGACCTCAAAACTGGATGTCCCATGGGCATCTCAAACTCAATCTGTCTCACTGTCTGCAACCCTACACAGACAAGCAAGGCCCAAATGTTAATGAATCGTCTCTTCAACATCATACTTATCACCCTTCTCTCCAATGACACAGCCACCAACCTAGTTTAGGACCTCATCACTTCTAACCTAAATTTTTTGCAATAACTTGCTAATGCATCTCCCTGACTCAAGCCTCTTCTCCCTCTCTAATCTATCCTATATATAGCTGCCAAAGTAAATTTCCTAAAAAACAGGCATTACTCTATCTATCCCCTATTCAAATTCCAACGGACCTCAATTACAGTTGGCATCAAATATAAACTGCTGTTTGGCTTCACAACTTAGATCAAATCTACCTTTTCAGCTTCATTTATACATTAGTTCCCTTTATACACTAAAGGCCCAACTATGCTAGCCTCCTTATTACTTCTCATACACAGTACTCCATCTCTTGTCTCTTTGTGCTTTTTCACTTGATGTCCTCCATGTCTGGAATGTACTCTTTCCTCACCTCAAATGCTGTAAATCATGTATCAGAAATGAATGGCTAATCATGTAGATATCATATGCACCAGGAGATCACTAAAGGTTTTAACAGAAAGTGCTACTGGTTTTGAAAAAAAGGTTTTTGAATACAAGTTATTCTCCTGTATGTGACCAAACTAATTATTTAGTTACTACTAGTATAACATACATACAATACATACATATATATGTTTAAAATACATGGAAACAGAGGAGGGAAATACGCTTTCACTTCAACAAATACATTTGTGGGTGTAACTAGTAAAATTTCATCTGATGCACCTACCTTCACTGAAGTCACCACCTTGAACCATAAAATCCTTTACAACTCTGTGAAAAAGACAACTTTTATAATGTAATGGCTTCTGAGTAGATTTTCCCGTACCCTTTTCACCTAAATAAAGGGGGGGGAAAAAGGTTTATTAAGAACAAAAAATAACCAACATCACCTATCTTACTCTTCACTCCTCTGGAAAAAGAATTCCTAAGACCAAAATTATGATTAAACTGAGCTTTCACTTTTGATTTTCATAAAACTTTATAAAATACAGGAAAAATCTCATTACAGCAAACACAATCACAAAATTCTTTTCTGAATCTGCTGTATCTCAACTTGAATAAGATAAATTCTTTTTAATGAATAATTCTGTAAAACAAACTTTTCCCCTCTTTGTTCCTTTCCACTTAATAGTTATCTATAATGAAAATATCTGATATTATTTAACATACGTGCTATAGAAAGGAAATATGGGAAGAGAAGAGAGAAGTTTTATTAAAAACAGAATTTAATGCCTAATAAAACCTTTAAAATCCTCTACTCTTAATTTCCTTTTTCACAGAAAAGGAAACTGAGACCCAAAGAGATAAAGTGATTTGTCTAAGGTAACAATGGCAGAGCTATGTTTGTGAGTTTCAATCTAGGACTCTTTGGATAAAACTACATTGCTTTCCTTTCAACTCTCATTTCCATCACCACCTAAGAGAAAAATCCACCTAAACTTCCAAGCTACCAAAACCAACAAAACTAAAAATCCTACAATAGTATCTGAAAATGTAAAGGAAAAACGTAGATTTAGAGCAATTTGCATGTTAATTCACTGAAGTTCTTTAAAAATGTTTTTGAGCCATGTCTTTTTTTAAATCTACCACTATCTTTAATGAGAAATTAAAAAAAATTTCCATCTATTATTTTAACCCCTCCCTCAAATTGTTGGTATCAAAGTCCATTCCAGTGTGTTTCTCTTCAATGAAATAGGAATATGTAACTGTCCTAATGAAACATATGACCAGACAATATCATTTTTAATCATTTTCAAACACTGATGCATTACTCAAGTAGTCTAATATTCTGTTCTTCAACTGAAAAAAGTATTTTAACTGTTTTTTAAAGACAATATCATAATTGCTTTTAAACCCACAAATGACTTGCAAAAGCAAATGATCAACCTTTTTTAATCTTCCCTCAAGATAAAACAAGAAAAAGACTTAAGCAATGATATGAAAGATTCGAATTAGGTAAAAACATGATTTTTTTTCATAGGGAATTATTACTCTCTCTCAGTTCTCTTCCTGTGTGACTGCTACTTCTCAGTTTCCTTTCCTGTATCATTAGACACATCACATAGGTAAGGAATACCTCAAGGCTTTGTCTCAGTCTCTCAGTGATATCATCAGCTCTCACAGTTTTAATAATCATCTCTATGCAGATGATTCCTATATTTTTTAGTCCATATGACCAATCTCCTATTTGACTTCCATAGGCATCTCAAATTGATCATGTCTAAAACAGAACTTATCTTTCCCTGAAAACCATCTCTTCAAATCTCCCTATTTCTGTCAAGTGTAGCACACCATTCATTCAGCTTCACATCCTTAAAGCCCTCTTCTAGTTCTCACTGCCCCCCTTCACTGCCCTCCTACTCTCATATCCAATAAAGTGGCCAAGCCTGTTGGTTCTATCTCCACAACATATATCAAATCTGTCTTTTCTCTGTTCACATAAATCACTAACAATTCAGGCCCTCATCACTGTAATCAGTGCAATAGCCTCCTAATTAGTCTCCCTGCCTCAAGCTCATCTCCATTTTAATTCATCCTTCAGTTGGCTATCAAAGTGATTTCCCTAAAGCAAAGATTTAACTGTCATTCCCTTATTACAAAAAAAAAAAACCTCCAGTGACTAAGAAATCATACATTTATTACTCAGAGCAAGTTGAATTTTCAACATGAAATTTATCCTGATTCCTCCTCACCCCTAGATGCTAGTACCTCCTAACCAAAATTACCATGTATTTATTTGGTATATACTTATATGTGTCTATGTTGTCTCTTCAGAAAAAATTTAAGCTCTTTGATAGCAGAGATTGTTTCAATTTTTTGTCTTCATATTATGGTTTACTGGGATTATGCTTGGTGTACTCTAAAGTGTTGATGGAATAGATAATCAATATGGGTTTTAGAATATGTAACCTCTGGCAAATCACTTAACTTCTTAGGACCTCTGACTCTTCAATTATATTTTAAACATTTCCTGAAAGATGAATTGCCATGCTACGAATCTGATATAATGGAATAAGAAAAAATCCTTAAACAAAGCAAAAAATAGTCACTATAAGATTTGACTTCATAAAGCAGATGGAAATATCTACAAACCTGTACAAAGACATCGGAAATTCTCACATGTTTTGGGACATACATCAGAAAATAATTCAAAGACAACTCTTCCAGCTGAAAAAGAGAATATATAGTTTAAAACAGGGGCAGCTAAGTAGCACAAACAACAGAGTGCCAGGTCTGGAGTCACAAAGATTCATCTTCCTGAATTCAAATCTGACCTCAAACACTTACTAGCTATGTGACCCTGGGCAAGTCAGTCAACTCTGTTTGCCTCAGCTTCCTCTTTTGTAAAATGAGTTAGAAAGGGAAATGGCAAACCACTCCAGTTTCTCTGCCAAGAAAACCCCAAATGGGGTCATGAAGACTAAGACATGACTGAAAATGACTAAACAACATATTTTAAAATAGCTTTGTGTGCTATTTAAATACCTAAGTTAGGGACTGATCCCATGATTTTATCAGTACAGGAAGCTCCCAGATTAGCAAACTCCCTCTACCAAAGCAGGTCAACACCTTCTCTGCAACTAAAAATCCTAAAGAGCTATTTAGGAATGATTGGGTCGCACAGCTAGTATATGTCAGAGGGCAGAGCTTGCAGGCAGGTTGTTTTCCTGGCTCCCAGGCCAGTTCCTTATCAGCTTGTTCCACACTGCTTCTCATTTAATATAGATCCACTTAAATATATACTACTTTAAAAAGATAAACTTTTTTTCAGTGTGAATTTTCTTACCAGGTAGATTGTTTATGGCTATGTCAAAAAAACATCGAGGACGTTGGACCTTTATTCCCATGGTTTCAAATACTTCTAAACTACATTCAAAATACAGGTTTAAAAAAACCTGTATTTAACCAGCAACAATTTCTTGGCAACTTCTGTAGAAAAATTCTGGAGGGACAAACAGAACACATAGAAATTTTGAGGCAGTATTTACTTCAAATCATTTTTTTCTGAAATGCATCAAATAAGTTATTAGTTTATATATTTCAGGGCTTCAACAGATCTGTGATCTTATAAAAGGGGAAAATGATACATTTCCTCTTATGTATTACAGAATTTAGTTGATCTGTTGAAACTGTCATTTTACCCCTAGATCCTAAATAATGTTTCAAACACAGTATGTTCTTAATATGTGTTTGTTGAGGTGAATGAAGTTATTAAGAAAATATTACACGTGGAATATATACAACTTCCACTATTCCCATTTCTCAGCATGGTATAGAAATAATTCTGGGTTCTACAAGACTATACAAATGGAGAACAAAGGATTTGACAGGTATCAAGTTGGAATGTCTTTGGGTACAATATGTTCTTTTGGTTTTCCAAAGACTAACCTAGTTAAATTCAGCAAAGCTCATCACTTGGTTGAATGCAGAATGAAAAATATTTTGACCAGAGCCATGGTAAATTTTTGAATTCTACAATCTGCACTGGTGAAAGGAGCATTCACCTGGATGCAATGATACATCCTTGAAGATGTGTATATAGTTTAATCATTCGATTCAATTAGGAGACTTTACCACAGTGATTCATGTTGATTCCAATTTTGTAAATGGAAGATTAAATTGTACACCTAACAAGTAGGGTACAATTTATACTCTAAATACTTTAAAGTTAAGAAAAGAGGTAACAAGACAACTACACTTACCTTTAAGCTGAGAAGACAAAAATCAACGACAACTGACCAACTGATCCAATTCTACTTTTACCTAGAAAAAATGAGAAAGGTAGGATTACTTGATAGTTTATGTATATAAAAAATAATCCATCTATAATAAGAGTGCCAAATTACTAGAAGTAGATGGAGTCTACTGAACATGCTTTGCTAGTGTTTTGCTTTTCTAAATATCAACATTCAAAAAATGAAAATACAGGCAAGGTTCTCATTTTAGTGAACATCAATATCATTATGTTCTAATAGGTTATTTCCATGTCTTACCTGGAAGCCCATAAAAATATTGCTCTATTGAAGTAGACACAAGTTCCATGAAACAATAAATTCACAGTTCAGTTAGCAGAAAATCTGACAAAAATGTCCTTTGGTCTAATCTTACTCTGATCCCTTGCTGTAGGATATAGAGGTTACCCTCTGTTCTCAGAGGTTATAACACCAGAAAAAAAAATTTCAATAGGCCTTACCAAGCTAAAAATGTTTTATGTATGGGTCTAGACTGTGTTATCTGAGGAGCAGCCTAAGTATACTGTGACTCAATCACCAGGTGAACCAAAAGGTGATGAATTTTTCACTCACAGTATATTAAAGCCCATATGCACTAGAAAAAGAAACAATCATTTCCACTTATGACATTAGAGATCTGAGAAATATTAATGTCTTTTAAATAAAGTACACATATATTTGGATATCTGCATAATGTGAAATCTTTTATAAAATATGCCATGCTTTTTCTAAGTGACTGATTTTCACTTTTTTAGTTTCATAGTACAAAGTAGATGTTTCATGATTGTAAATACTCATTGCTAGGGAGGCCAAAAAATGATACAACTAATTGTTTAAGGTAGAAATAATGTATAAAATGCTTAAAATTTTGTTTTTGTTTTTTTGCAAATATATAAAAGTAAACTTGTAGTTAAGAAAGTAACTAAAGGTGCTTCCTGTCTCTCTGTTACTATGAAAAACCTCAGATTTCCCTATAAAGCTATTGCCCTAGATTATTAATGGTCCTGGAACAATCTTTTAAAAGGCATTAGGAGGTTGGGGAGAGAAAGAAAGTAGAATGCAGGCTAGGACTATGTCTCCTACTCACAACCAACAAAATGCACAAAGTCTACCTTATTTCATAATCAAATACAGTCACAGAAGGCCAAGGGCCAAGATAAAAAGAATTACAAACATTCAGGCACTGAACATTTTTTGTCAAAGAAGTTTCTAAAAAGACAGCCTACTGGGTAGTGGGCAAATGGAAGAATATATTCACAAATGAATATGTTATTTAAAAAAAAACAACAAAAAGTCTAAAAGACCAAAAGCCCATCTAAATCTCCAGATATAAAGCATTTCCAGATAACTATTATAGCAGGTTTGAATTTTTAAGAAGGTCTGCAGACAGTATAGTCCTTCAAACTTGTAAAAATCTGATTCAAACTACATATAGATTTGGTTTCTATTAAAATGACATACATTAAAAATGTACTGGGAACGAAGTGAATATAACCCAGAATGAATTTTGAGGGAACCCAACATGCACACAATAAAGTTTGTGGATAGAGAATTCCTGGTTCTAGGATCCCCAAAATAAGCTATTTCAATTCTTAGATATAATTTTACCGATAGGATCTAGAAATCAAAGCACCCACAATCTGCAATTTTAGCCCCTTTACCCAAAATTATTTTCCAAACTAAAAATACCTCAATAAAATTTTTATACATTGTCTTTGTTCCCATGCTTTGTAGATGTGTTAGAACATGAAGTAGTGTTTATTAACTGGTGGATCCTCCCTCTTGGAGATATTTTGCTTTCCTCTCTCGTAACTTTCATATCTATTTACTTACATATATTATCTTTCAAAAAGAACTGGGCAGAGTTTGACTTAAAAATTGCAGAATGGAATTGGATTTATACATAGTCTTCAGAGAGAAGGCATAGGGAATAATATCACCTAAGGAAAAACGAACTAACTTCTAGTTAGGCCAGAGTGGGAGGTGGGGATTAACCTGACCTTTCTCTAGCTTCTCTCCCCCTCCCCCATCCAGATGTAGTTATTATACCAAGTTTTTCCCAAAGCAACATTGTCAAAACATTTTCTATAACATGACACAGATACAGGTAACAAGACTTTTCATAGCCACCAGGGGGAAAATATGGTTTCCCAATACCTACAAGAAAAAAGTTGGCCCTGGTCTTCTACAATAAGAAGTCTACCTTTTCAATTTTATCTCCCACTATTCTAACTATATTTATGCCATGTGTTTCCTTTCTTTTCTTCCCTTTTGTCCATGGTATTTCTCTCACATATGATAATTCACAGACATAGGAAGAATAATGGATTTGGAGCCAGAAGACCTGTCTGTGCTTTGCTGCTCATTCACTGTATGACCTTGGCAAAGTCACTTTACTCACTCTGTGCCTCAATCTCCTCATCTGTAAAATGCAGATGAAATCTGTGGTTCCTTCTAGCTCTAAATTTGTGATCCTATGATCCCTAATATTGAAGTAGAAAATGATCACCCTGTTTTTCAATGGGAAGCTTGAAGTCATTAAAAATACTTCTTTTGCGTAATTCGGTAATTCTGTGCCTAGCTGGCTGTCTACCTGCAGTCTGTTCAAGACATACATACTAACAGATCAGCATATATTAATTGTAAATCATAAATTGGACAATAAACTCTTTAACCCCTTGCTTTTAATGGTGTTAGTAGAATGAACCCTTCTGAGTAAGAATCTTATTTAAGACGCCCTGAAATGTTCTGAGGCCTGGTGCAATGAACATAATGGCATCCACAAACAAAAGGAACCAGAGGAACCTACCATCAATAGTGAATAACTGTTCCATTTGTACTCTGCCTTCAACATCCTCCAATAAACATTTCTGGTCAGATTATATCTTCCTACTGATGTTAATAACCACTAATCCGAAAAAGGTATTTGTTATTACATCTTTCAATCAAATATTAAGCACTTATGTGCCAAGTACGAAAGAAACAAACACTATGAATGCAACAACTCTGACTCCCAGGCTTATATGCTAATGGAGAAGACAGAAAGCACATCCATGAGTATATGCAGAAGAGATGCAAATAAACAGAAAGTCGTTTGGGAGGAAGAGCACCAGCAGTTGAAAGTAATCAGAAAAGCTTTCATGTGACATTTGATGAGGTCACCAAATAAGATCACAGAGAGAGAAGACAGCCTAGAATAGAGAATCTTGGGATACAACCAAAGTTAGGTGGCATGATCTGAACGACGGACCAGTAAAGGAAACTGAGGAGTAATCAGAAAGGCAGGAGCAGAACTTGGAGAAAGTGGCATCATGAAAACCTAGGGAATAAAGAATATATAGAGAAGAGGATAGTCAACAGTTTGAATGCGGTAGAGAGGTGAAGAAAGATAGCCAACGGAGAAAAGATGGTCAGATCCGGCAAGTAAAAGATAGATGGTAACTTTGGAAAAAGTAGTTTCAATTGAGTGAAGAGGATGCAAGGGAGAGAGGTGGAAGTAGTTTGAACAGTTTTTTCAAGCAGCTTTGACTAAGAAATATAGGATGTGGCTGGAGATTATGAGGCAATAAAGTTGAGGGGATGGTAGTCAAATGAAGGCTTTTTTCAAGGAATAATGGATGATCATGATATAAGCAGAATAGTCATCTTTTGTGAGAGACTTTAGGTGCATTTTCTCTACACAGAATCAGATTTCTTTTCTTTTTAGTTCATAAACAAGAAATATGTTGAAATTTCTTATCTTCTGTGCCTTTCAGTCAACATTTTGATAGTTGTTTTCAAATACCCTAATTTTCCAGTTCATCAATCTACAAAATTCCCATGACCTCTATTCCACCTCAGCTATACACACAAGCATGATTGCACTAACCTCTACAAACGTTCTATTTTAATAATCAAGTATAACGATAAATACCTTTTATCCAATCATGATCACCTGTCATCCCTTCTTTCCCTATGCTTTATTATTCCCTAAATTCATTCTTCATTCTCACTGTCCTCTCTAACCTCAACCAGAACTCTAGGCCATCAACCCTACTTTCCCCTCCTTTTCCTCATCTTAGCTCCTTCGTGAACTCTACAATATTCTCTACTTTCAAAACCTGAGTTGCTCCCTTGTTCCATCACTGATCACACTTTACCAAATCCTAACTCTGGATTATCCCCACCACCCACCTTCTTTGTTGTTCTTTCTATATACTATTTCACTTGGTCATCTCATCAGCTCCCATGGATTTAATTTTCACTTCTATGATGATGATTCTCAAATCTACTTATCCCCTCCTTTCTGCTTCTCTTCAGTCTTACGTCTCCATCTGCATAACGGACATCTGGATGTCCTGTAAATATTTTAAACTCAATATGTCCAAAAATTCATTATCTTTCCTTCCAAATCCTTCCCTCTTGTAAAGGTTTTTATTACTGTGGAGGGCATCAGTTATTCTCCTTATCACTCAGGCTTCCAACCTCTATCCTCCACTCCAGTCTTGCAACCTCCTCCCCAATACAATCCATTGTCAAGGCCTGTCAATCTTACTTTCAAAGTATCTCTCATATATCCTCTTTTCTCCCCTCTGCCACTGCCACTATTCTGATGTAGGCCCACATCACCTCATGCCTGGACTACTGCAAAAGCTACCAGTTGGGCTGACTTGTCACAAGTCTCTCCCCTCTCCAGTCCATCCTCCAACTCAACTGTCATATTGATCTTCCTAAAGCATAGATTTGACCATCTCACATTCCTAAATTCCAGTGGCTTCCTATCATCTTCAGGATCAAATATAATTTTTTAAAATTGTGTTTACTATTTTATTTTTCCCAAATTACATGTAAAAACAATTTTTAACATTTGTTTTTAAAACTTTGATTTTCAAATTCTCTCCCTTCCTTCCCTCCACCTTCATTGGGAAGGCAAGCAATCCGATATAGGTTACACATGTGTAGTTATGCAAAATATATTTCCATATTAGTCATGTTATGAAAGAAAACACAGACAAAAAAACTCAAGAAAAATAAAGCTAAAAAATATGCTTCAATCTTTATTAAGACATCATCAGTTCTTTCTCTGGGGAAAGATAGCATTTTTCATCATAAGTCCTTCAGAGTTGTCTTAGATCATTGTTTTTGCTGAGAAGAATTAAGTCATTCACAGATGATCATCTTACAATATTGCTTGTCACTTTGCACACAGTACATGTCACTTTGCATCAGCTTCTGTAAGTCTTTCCAGGTTTTTCTGAAACCATTCTGCTCATCATTTCTTGCAGCACAATAATATTCCATTACAATCACACACCACAATTTGTTCAGCCATTCCCCAGCTGATGAACATCCCCTGAAATCTCCAATTCTTTACCAGAAATGGCTTGCTACAAATATTTTTGTACCTATAGGTCCTTTTCCTTTTTGTTTTTTTTTAATCTCTTTTTGGATATCAGTGACAATTTCTAGCTGACTCTAAAGCCTACAGAAGAATAATCAGAGCTGGAATCCCAGATTAAAGGAAAACATGCAGCTCTGCCCCTGTGAATTCGCAGTTTCCAAGCTGTCCAAGTCCAGCAGCAAATCTATTGAAAACTCAGGTCAGGAACTTGCAGAGCTTAGTCTAGTGACCAGACCATTTAGGAGTACTGCAGATCCCAGAGGCTGTCCCTGAAATAAAGAAACCACAACAGTACTCAATGCCACAAGAAAACAGCAACGGGACCACCAAGGTCCTTCCCTCCAGAAGAAGGTTTGGCAATAACATCAAGTTCAAAGTCAGAAAGCAGTAGGCTAAAAGAATGAACAAACAAAACTCCTAAAAAAAAAAACACAAAACAGGCACAAATTAAACTAGAATTCCTGAACGAAACCAAGCAAGAGTTTAAAAATTAGCTTTAAAAGTGGTTTTTTTGTTTTTGTTTTTAAATGAAAGTGCTAGAGGAAACAACTGGAAAAGATATGAGAGCTAAGGAAGAAAGAACTGGAAAAGGAATTAACAGCTTGGTACAAGAGGTACAAAATCCTGTCCAAGAATCAAACCCACTGAAAATTAGAAGGGACCAAAAAGAAGCCAATGATTCCATGAGACAACAAGAAACATTAAAGTCAAAACACTGGGGAAAAAGGAAATGTACCGCATAAAAAGAACCAACGTAACAGACCAAGGAGAAAAAAAATAGTGATCACTGGATTCCCTAAACACCATGACAAAAAAAAAGCTTAGACATTATATTTCAAGAAATCTTAATAGAAAACTGTCCAAATCACTTAGAAGCAAAGGGCAAAGTTGATACAGAAAAAGATATACCAGTTATCTACTGAAAGAAATCCAAAAATGAAAATTCTCAAGAATCAAATATAGCCAACATCCAGGGCACTTACATCCTCCTTGATGGCTGACTGTCAGCTTTTGGTGACAGATATAGGTTAGAGTCGATTAAGTTCAGCAAAAAGTTTGGCCACATAATAAAGATAAAAGTATTCCACAATTCATTTCCATTAAAGTTTTCATAAAGTGCATTTATTTTTCGTGGAGTGCTACACTTATTTCTAAGCTGGAGGTGTATTGTTCAGTGGTTTCTAAGTAGGAGCATAGGAGGCAGATAGTGGAAGTAATTCAGGGCTAATTTTTGGCAAGAGATTCAAGTGACTATTAGGTTGAAGTTAGAAAGCGAAGTAAGAACATGGGTAAAATGCCTTGAGAAAAGTACTGAGGGATGGAGGGAATAGAGATCTTAGTACCATGCCATTTGATGCATATGTTTAATTACTGACATTAATCCACAGTCTACAGGAAAATATACAATTAGCAATCATAACTGTGAATGTGGATGGGATTAACTCACCTCATACAATCGAAGGGTTAGCAGAATGGATTAGAAACGAGAATCCAATAATGTGATTTATAAGAAACACCACTCAAAGAGAAAGATGCTGGTAGAGTTTAAATGAGAAGCTAAAGAAAAATCTATTATGCTTTAGCTGAAGTAAAAAAGACAGGAGTAACAATTATGCTCTCACACAAAGCAACAGCAAAATAGATCTAATTAAAAGAAATAAACAGGGAAGCTACATTTTGCTGAAAGGTACTGTAGACAATGAATTAATGTCACTATTAAACATATGTGCCAAATAATATTATCTAAATCTTCAAAGAAAAAGTTAAATTACAAAAAGAAGTAGTAAAACTAAAATAGTACGGGACTTCAATTTACCCCTCTCAGACCAAGATAAATCTAAATAACAAAATAAACAAGAAAGAAGTGAAGAACCTGAAGAGAATTTCAGAAAAATTAGAGGTCTCCAGGGCCTCTGGAGAATTATGAAGGGGAATAGGAGAGGCACTTTCACAGAAACTGACAATATATTAGGCATTAAAATTTCACAAATACATAAAAGCAGAAATATCAAATGCATCTTCTACAGACCATAATGTAATAAAAATTATATTCAATAAAAGGGCATTTGAGCAAAGATTAAAATTTAATCAGAAACTAAATAACTTAATTTTAAATAAACTAGTCAAAGAACAAATCATAGAAATACTTTATAATTTCATTAAAGATAATAACAATGAGACAACATACAACATAATTTTTAGGCTGTAAAGTAGTACTTAGTAAAAAATTTATATCTCTAAACACTTTCACCAATAAGAGGAAGAGAACAATATATTTGGCACAAAACCAAAACCCCCAGAAAACCAATAAATGAAACCCTTCTAATTAATTATCAAAACAAAAATCTTGAAAAATCAAGAGATTAACAAAATTGAACTAAAAACTTCTAATAAATTAATAAACCTAGGAGCTTTTTTTGGTGGTGGTGGTGGGGATTATACAGATAAGCCACTAGCTAGCTTGAACTTAAAAAAGATAAAGAGAAAACTAAGTTACCACTATTAGAAATAACTAACAAAACACAGCAGGAAGAGATAGAAAGAAATTCCATTTAAAATAACTACAAAGGGGGCAGCTAGGTGGCGCAGTGGATACTGCACAGGCCCTAAAGCCAGAAGGACCTGAGTTCAAATCCAGCCTTAGACCAAACACTTAACATTTACTAGCTGTGTGACCTTGGGCAAGTCACTTAACCCTGACTGCCTAAAAAGAAAAAAAAAATAACGACAGAGAATATAAAATACTTAGGAGTCTACCTGTGAAGACACACAGATAATATAAAAACAAAATTACAAAATACTTTTTACACAAATAAAAAGATCTAAATAATTAGAAAAATATTAATTGTTCCTGGACAGGCTGAGCCAATATAATAAAAACAATACTACCTAAATTAATTTTCTTTTTAAGTGCCATTAAAATATCAAAAGGATTACTTTATATATCTAGTAAAAAATTAATATGGAGAAACAAAAGTTCAAAAATATCAAGGAAATTAATGTTAAAAAATAAGTGGAAAGTAAAGGGGCTTAGCATTTAACAGATCTCAAAGTACACTAAAAAAACTCTAATCATCAAAACAATCTGGCGCACTGGGTAAGAAACAGAAGCTCATCAATGTAAAAGAGAGGTACAAAATATAGTGAAACACAGAAGCACAGCACATACTATTTGATAAATGCCAAGATCCCAGCTTTAGGGGCAAGAACTCACTCTTCAGCAAAAACTGTTGGGAAAACTGAAAAGCAGTCTGGCAGAAACTAGGTATGGACCAGTATCTCCCACTATATATACCAAGACAAGCTCCAAATGGATACATGATTTAGTCATAAAGAGGAAGAGGGGAAGGGAAAAGAAAGCTGCAAAGAATAAGTGTTTACCAAGATCTGTGCTCAGTGCTTATTAAAATATAAACTCATTTCACCCTCACAAAAAACCTAGGAGCTAGGCGCTGTATATCATTCTCATTTTAAAGTTGAAGAAAGGGAGGCAAAAGAACATTAAGTAATTTGCCTAAAGTTATGTAGCTAATAAGTTTCTAAGGCTGAATTTGAGCTCAAGCCTTCCAGATTCTGAATCCGGTGCTGTATTCATTGCACTGCCAGTTGCCTCTGGTGATATAAACAAATTACAGGAGCATGGAAGAAATCATCTATCAGGTTCATGGATAGAAGTTTGATCCATGACCAAACAAGGAACTGGAAGGATCAGGAGATGAAACGGACAATTTTGACTGCATAAAATTAAAAAGTTTGCCCACAGGCAAAACCAACTCAGCTAAATTGAGGGAAAATCTTTGCATCAAGTTTCTCTGATAAAAGTCTCATTAATAAGATATATAGGGAACTGACTAAAATATCTAAGAATAAAAGCCATTTCCTCCATTCCCTGATTGATAAATGATCAAAGGATATGAAAAAGTAGTTTTCCAAAGAAGAAATCCAAGCTTTCAATAGCCATATGAAAAAAATGTTTCAAATTACTAATGATCAGACAGATGCAAATTAAAACAACTCTGAATTCTGAGAGCCAAGATGGCGGAGTGAAAAGGTAGTCACTCTCACTCTCCCCTATCAACCTCTGAAAACCCAGAAAATATCACCCCAGAAAAAAAACCCTGGAACACCTGAACTAGAAGAAAGACAAGGAGCAGCAGTGCAGCAGCCCAGCAAAAGGGTCTCCCAGTGCCTCAGCAAAAATAAGGGAGACAGAACTACAAGGGGCCCCAGGCGGATAAGTACCCTGTGGCACTCATCTGAAAGGAGGTGAAGTAAACAACCCAAAGGCTTCCTAAAGCCCTGGCCTTGCTGATTCCAACCCAACACCAGGTGAGCTGTAGGAGCCCTGCAGGCAAACACCAACACCTGGACCTCTGAGTGCCTCAGTGAGGCCAGGGGGAACAGGTGGAACCAGCTCAGAAAACCACCATGAGCCTCAGCACTCCACCGCAAAGGGGCCCCAGGCAGATAAACATCCTGCAGCACCCATCTAAAAGGAGCAGAAGAAAGCTAAAGGAAAGGAAAAGCAGGCAACCTAGAATTGCCTGAAAGTTCCAGCCTTGCTGATTCCAGCCCAACACAAGGTAAGCTGCCAGAAACCTACAGCCTCCAATTCACAGCATAAGAGGCCCCAGCATGCAAAGCCAGTGACCAAGACCCAGGCTCCCAACACAAGAAGCTTGGGTCAGTACCCTCTGTTCCCCAGCAGGAGAGCTCAATCTCTTTAAAGGCCAGGGAATAAAGAAACAGCATGAGTTAAAAGAAACGTACCATAGATTCATATTATGAGAAGAGTGAAGATCAAGACAGAAATTCTGAAGAGGGCAACATTGTCAACAAACCCACATCTGCAACAACAAAGGGGAATATGAACTGTTCTGAAGCACAAAAAGCCTTCTTAGAAGAGCTAAAGAAGGATTTTAATAGTCAAATGAGAGAGGTAAAAGAGTCCTTCAAAAATACACTGAAAAAAACAAATCCCTAAAAAACACAATTGGCCAGTTGAAGAAGGAAGTACAAAAACTAACAGAAGAAAACAATCTGTTAAAAACTAGAATTGGACAAATGGAAACTAATGTCTCTATGAGAGAGCAAGAATCAGTCAAACAGAAACAAAAAAATGAAAAAATAGATGAAAATGTAAAATACCTCATCAGTAAAACAACCGACCTGGAAAATCGACTCAGGAGACAATTTAAAAATTATTGGACTACCTGAAAATCATGATGAAAAAAAAGCCTGGACAGTATCTTTCAGGAAATCATAAAGGAAAACTGCCCAGAAGTCCTAGAACCAGAAGGGAAAATAACCATAGAAAGAATCCACCGATCACCACCTGAAAGAGATCCCAAATTGACAACCCAAGAATATAATAGCAAAATTCCAAAATTACCAGATGAAAGAGAAGGTGCTGCAAGCAGCCAGAAAGAAACAATTTAAATATCATGGAACCACAGTCAGGATTACACAGGACCTTGCAGCTTCTACATTAAAAGACCGCAGGGCATGGAACATGATATTCCATAAGGCAAAGGAGCTTGGAATGCAGCCAAGGATCAATTACCCAGCAAAAATGAGCATCATTTTTCAAGGGAGGAGGTGGATATTCAACAAATAGGAGACTTCCAAACTTTCCTGATAAAAAGACCAGAGCTCAACAAAAAATTTGATCTTCAAGTACAGGACTCAAGAAGGACTTAAAAAGGTAAATGGGACAGAAAGATACAATATGTTGTTAATAAGGGGGGGCTGTTTTAAACCCCTACAAGGGAATATGAGACTTGCAGCCCTTGAGAACTGTATTGTTATTACACCTTGTTAAAGGAGTATACATAAAGAGGGTGGATATTAGTTGACTTTGATGTAATGATAAAAAAAAATCTAATCAAGTGGGTTAAATGGATCCAAATAAGTGGATCAATCTGATCTTAGAAAATGTACTGAGAAAGGAGGAGGCAGACAAGGGTAAATTACATTACAGGAAAAGACACAAAATCCTATTACAGCAGAGGGAAAGAAGGGGGGGAGCATTGTTTGAACCTTACTCTCATCAGATTTGGCTCAAGAAGGGCATAATATAATCAGTTAGGTATAGAAATCTAACTTGCCCTATAGGCAGTAGGAGGGAAAAGGGGAAAGAAAAGGGAGGGGGAAAGAAGGGAGGGAAGAAGCAGTAAGAAAAGGGGAAGAAAAGGGAAAGGGATAATAAAAGGGGGAGGGACTGAAGGCGGTGGTGGTCAAAAGCAAAACACTAGTGAAGGGGGAAAGGAAAAAGGAGAAAGAAAAGCATAAATGGGGGAAAAAGGATGGAGAAAAAGACACAGATAGTAATCATAACTGTGAATGTGAATGGGATGAACTCTCCCATAAAACGGAAATGGATTGCAGAATGGATTAAAAACCATAATCCTACAATATGTTGTTTACAGGAAACACATTTGAAAAAGAGTGACACATACAGGGTAAAGGTAAAAGGCTGGAGCAGAATATATTATGCTCAGCTGAAGTAAAAAAGCAGGGGTAGCAATCCTGATCTCAGACAAAGCAAAAGCAAAAATAGATCTAATCAAAAGAGATAAGGAAGGAAACTACATCCTGCTAAAAGGCACCATAGACAATGAAGTAATATCATTACTAAATATATATGCACCAAATGGTATAGCATCCAAATTCTTACAGGAGAAGTTCAGGGAGTTACAGGAAGAAATAGACAGCAAAACTATACTAGTGGGGGACCTGAACCTCCCCTCTCGCACTAGATAAGTCTAACCACAAAATAAACAAGAAAGAAGTTAAGGAGGTGAATAGAACATTAGAAAAGTTAGGTATGATAGACCTCTGGAGAAAACTGAATGGGGATAGAAAGGAATACACTTTTTTCTCAGCAGTACATGGCACATACACAAAAATTGACCATGTACTAGGGCATAAAAACCTCACAATCCAATGCAGAAAGGCAGAAATATTAAATGCATCCTTTTCAGATCATGATGCAATAAAAATTATATGTAATAAAGGGCCATGGAAAGATAGACTAAAAAATAATTGGAAACTAAATAATCTAATCCTAAAAAATGATTGGGTCAAACAACAAATCATAGAAACAATCAATAATTTCATTCAAGAGAATGACAATAATGAGACAACATACCAAAACCTATGGGATGCAGCAAAAAGCAGTTCTTAGGGGAAGTTTTATATCTCTAAATGCTTACATAAATAAAATAGAAAAAGAGGAGATTAATGAATTGGGCATACAACTAAAAAAACTAGAAAAAGAACAAATTAAAAATCCTCAACTAAACACCAAATTAGAAATATTGAAAACCAAAGGAAAAATTAATAAAATTGAAATTAAGAAAACTATTGAACTAATAAATAAAACTAAGAGCTGGTTTTATGAAAAAATCAATAAAATAGATAAGCCTTTGGTTAATTTAATTAAAAAAAGAAGAAAACCAAATTACTAGTATCAAGAATGAAAAGGATGAAGCTACCACCAAGGAAGAGGAAATTAAAACAATAATTAGGAATTATTTTGCCCAACTATATGCCAACAAATTTGACAATCTTAGTGAAATGGATACATATTTACAAAAATATAAATTGCCCAGATTAACTGAAGAGGAAGTAAAATACTTAAATAACCCCATCTCAGAAAAAGAAATTGAACAAGCCATTGATGAACTCCCTAGGAAAAAATCTCCAGGGCCAGATGGATTTACATGCGAATTCTATCAAACATTTAAAGAACAATTAATTCCAATACTATATAGACTATTTGGGAAAATAGGTGAAGAAGGAGTCTTACCAAATTCTTTTTATGATACAAATATGGTGTTGATACCTAAACCAGGAAGAGTCAAAATAGAGAAAGAAAATTATAGACCAATTTCTCTAATGAATATAGATGCAAAAATTTTAAACAAAATACTAGCAAGTAGATTGCAGCAACTTATCACAAGAATAATACACTATGACCAGGTAGGATTTATACCAGGAATGCAGGGTTGGTTCAATATTAGGAAAACTATCAGCATCATTGAGCATATCAACACAAAACCAACAGAAACCACATGATCATCTCAATAGATGCAGAAAAAGCTTTTGATAAAATACAACACCCATTCCTATTAAAAACACTAGAAAGCATAGGTATAAATGGAGTCTTCCTTAAAATAATAAATAGCATATATCTAAAACCTTCAGCAAGCATTATATGTAATGGGGACAGGCTAGAAGCATTTCCAATAAGATCAGGGTGAAACAAGGATATTCATTATCACCACTGTTATTCAATATTGTACTGGAAACCTTAGCTTTAGCAATAAGAGAAGAAAAAGAAATTGAAGGCATTAGAATAGGCAAAGAAGAAACAAAGCTATCACTCTTTGCAGATGACATGATGATATACTTAGAGAATCCTAGAGAATCAAGTAAAAAACTACTTGAAATAATAAACTTTAGCAAAGTTGCAGGCTATAAAATAAACCCACATAAATCATCAGCATTTCTATATATTACCAACAAAGCCCAACAAGCAAGAGATAGAAACAGAAATCCCATTTAAACTTACTGTAGACATTATAAAATATTTAGGAGTCTACCTCCGAAACAAACCCAGGAACTCTATGAACACAATTACAAAACGCTTTTCACACAAATAAAATCAGATCTAAATAATTGGAAAAACATCAGTTGCTCATGGGTAGGCCGAGCTAATATAATAAAAATGACAATCCTACCTAAACTAATTTACTTATTCAGTGCCATACCAATCAAACTACCAAAAATTATTTTATAGAGTTAGAAAAAATAATAACAAGATTCATTTGGAAAAACAAAAGGCCCAGAATATCAAAAAAGAAATGCAGGGGAAGGTGGCCTAGCAATTCCAGATCTTAAATTGTATTATAAAGCAGCAATCATCAAAACTGTTTGGTACTGGCTAAGAAATAGGGAGATGGATCAGGGGAATAGGTTAAATATGCAAGACACAGTAGTCAATGACTATAGTAATCTATTATTTGATAAACCCAAAGACCCCAGCTTCTGGGATAAGAACCCACTCTTTGAAAAAAACTGCTGGGAAAACTGGAAAAGAGTATGGCAGAAACTAGGCATAGACCCAAATCTCACACCATATACCAAAATAAAGTCAAAATGGGTTCATGACTTAGATATAAAGGCTGATACCATAAGTAAACTGGGAGAACAAGGAATAGTTTACCTATCAGATCTATGGAGAACAGAAGAATTCATGACCAAACAGGAGATAGAGAACATTATGAAAAGCAAAATGGATAATTTTGATTACATTAAATTGAAAAGTTTTTGCACAAACAAAGCCAATGCAACTAAGATTAGAAGGAAGGTAGAAAATTGGGAAAGAATTTTTACAACCAGTCTCTCTGATAAAGGCCTCATTTCTAAAATATATAGAGAATTAAGACAAATTTATAAGAACACAAGCCATTCCCCAATTGATAAATGGTCAAAGGATATGAACAGACAGTTCTCAGATGAAGAAATTAAAGCCATCTATAGTCATATGAAAAAATGCTCTAAATCATTATTGATTAGAGAAATGCAAATCAAAACAACTCTGAGGTACCACATCACACCTATCAGATTGGCCAACATGACAAAACAGGAAAATGATAAATGTTGGAGAGGATGTGGGAAAATTGGAACACTAATACATTGTTGGTGGAGTTGTGAAATGATCCAACCATTTTGGAGAACAATTTGGAACTATGCCCAAAGGGCTACAAAAATGTGCATACCCTTTGATCCAGCAATAGCACTTCTAGGGCTATATCCCAAAGAGATCAAACAAATGGGAAAAGGACCCACATGTACAAAAATATTCATAGCAGTTCTTTTTGTGGTGGCAAAGAATTGGAAATTGAGAGGATGCCCATCAATTGGGGAATGGCTGAGCAAGTTGTGGTATATGAATGTAATGGAATACTATTGTGCTATAAGAAATGATGAACAGGCTGACTTCAGAAAAACCTGGAAAGACTTATATGGTCTGATGCTGAGTGAAGTGAGCAGAACCAAGAGGACTTTGTACACAATAACAGCCACATTATGCAATGACTAAGAATGTTAAACTGAACCCTTCTCAGCATTACGAGGACCTAAGACATCTCCAGAGGCCTCGGGATGGAAAATGCTGTCCACATCCAAAGAAAGAACTATGAAAGTAGAATTGGTATCACTTATTTTTACCTTCTGTTGAGTTTTGTTTCATCTTTCTGATGGTTCCTCCTATTGGTTTTAATTTTTACTTACAACTTCACTAATGTGAAAATATGTTTAATGGGTATGTAAATGTAAAGCCTATGTCAGATTGTGGTCGCTTGGGGAGGTGGGGGGGAAAAGGGAGAAAAATTTTCAACTCAGAAGCTATGGAAAAAAAAGTAAAAATAAAAAAATAAAACAACTCTGAGGCAGCACCTCATACCAAGATCAAAAAAGTTGAGAATAAATGAAAATGAGATAAGCTGGAGGGGCTCAAAGGAAAACAGGTACATTAATGAACTGGAACTGTGAACTAGTCTAGCTATTATGGAAAGCAATTTGGAACTATGCAGAAAAAGTTATTAAACCATATACCCTTTGACCCAGTGATACCAGTACTAGGTTTATACCCCAAAGAACTCAAAGAAAGAGGGAAAAACACACATACCCAAAAATATTTAGAGCAGCTCTTTTTGTGGTGGCCAAGAACTAGAAAATGACGTGATCATAAAATGTGGAATGGCTAAAAAAGTTTCGGCATATTAATGTGATGGAATACTACTCTGCTGTAAAAAATAACAAAGGGAAAGAAGGCTGAAAGAAAAAAGGATAAGACTTGTACGAACTGATGCTAAGAGAAGTGAGGAAAACCAGGTGAACAACTTAGACAACAACAATACCGTAAAGACAAACACCTGAAAAATTTGGAAACTGTGATCAACATAATGACCAACTATTCCAAAGGACTCATAATAAAACATGCTACCCACCCTCCAGATAAGGAGGTGACAGACTCGGAGTGCAAGATGAGGAGTATTTTTTTTTGTTCATAGCCAATATGTGAATTTGTTTTACTTGACTAGACATGTTTGCATCAAGTTAAAAGAAAAAGAAATTCATCAGAATGTGAATAATGAGGCAATATACTAAAATTTATGAGATGGAGCTAAAGTGGTTGTGCAAGGAAAATTTAGATATCCAGACACAATAAAAGAGTGAAAAGAACAAATCAATGAACTGGGCATGCAATTTTTAAAAACCTGAACAACAAATCAAAAATCCTCAACTAAATAGTGAAGTAGAACTCATGAAAATTACAGAAGAGATGAATAAAACCAAAAGCAAAAAGATCAATAAATAAAAGGACTGAGTTGTTTTTTTTTTTGGGGGGGGAACCTAATAAAGTAAACAGCTAAACTGATTAAAAAGAAAGGAAAAGCAAACTGTTCATATCAAAAATTATAAAAGAGGATATACGAAAATGGATGAGGAAAGAAAGGAAATTACTAAAAACTATTTTGCCTAATTATATCCTAACAACACTGGTAAGAGAGAAAATACATACAAAAATAGAAAATACTCAGATTAAGAGAAACAGGTTATTTAGATTACTCAACGTCATAAAAAGAAATTTAACAAGCCATAAATTAGATCCCAAAGGAAAAAACTCTAGAACCTGGTGATTCACAACTGAACTCTTTCAAACATTCAAGAATTATTAATTCTGATAATACTATTTGCCATATTTCCTTCATAAACTGCTTGCGATTAACAGGAAAAGAAGACACCCTTCCAATCTCTGTCTATGCTATAAAAACAAACTTTATACCTAAATCAGGGAGATATAAAGCAGAGAAAAAAACAAATATAAAATTATCTACCATTATCTCTAACAATGGTGCAAAAATTTTAAATAAAATATTACTGAGTAGGCTAAAATAACAGTTTAGTTGAACATAAAGACAACATAGTAAACCACATTAATATAGTCAATTTTATCAAAGGATAATAAAAAGGTTTCTGATAAAATGTAACACTTCTACTTAAACTCAAGAAAATACAGTGCAAATGGATTTTTTTAAAATATAGCAAATGACATTTAAATCCAAGAGCAAATATTACACAAAATGCAGAAAAGTTACAGACTTTTCAAGAATATCAGGGATAAAGTAAGGATGTTCGTTATCACCATGACCATTTAACAGTGTTAAAATGCTAGCTATAACAGTAACATAAGAAAAATAATGGAACAAGCAACAAAGGGAATTTTTTTTTTGCAGATGATATAATGATAATAATAGCTGGGATTTATATAGTGCTTTAAGACTGGTAAAACACTTTACAAATATTATTTCATTTTATCCTTAAAGTAACCCTAGGAGGTAAGTGCTATTATTATCCCCATTTTATAGAACGATACTACAATGCATTTAGAAAATGCTAGAAGGTCAACTAACAAATTAACTGAAATAATAACTTTAGCAGAAGAGCAGGATATAAGATAACTTGACATAAATAATAAGCATTCTTATGTAAAAAAAAATACAAAATACCCCCCAACAAAACCCAGCAAGAAGAGCTAGAAAGAGAAATTACAATCCAAATAAGTACAGAAGCTATAAAATGTATGGGAATCCATCTTCAACAATTCAACTAGGGTCTAAATAATTGTAAAACACTTTTGCAGAAAGAAATACCTAAATAACTGGAGAAATATTAAGTGTTCATGGGCTGGTCCAGCAACGATAAAATTATATTGTCTAAATCTCCTCATTTAGCACTGTACCAAACTTCCAAAAGAGTAAAACTAGAAAAAAATTTTATATGGAGGAACAGGTCAAGCATTCTAAAAGCAATAATGAAAAAAAGTGGGAAGGTGGGGGGGACTAGTGTTTTATCAGTACCAGATTTCAAATTGTACTATCAAGCAGTAATCATTAAAACAATTTGGTTTATTAGTTTAAATTTTTTTAAAAGGCTTAGTGGTAGAATAAATTAGCTTATGCAAGATTTAGAAGTAATCAAACATAGCAGCATAGTATTTGATAAAACTACAGATTCCCAGCTACTGGTAGGAGGGAAGGCCTACCCATCTGGAGGGGAAAAACTCAAAAACTTTTGGCAAAATTGGACAGCAGTCTGATAGAAATAGCCTTTAAATTTAATATTTTATTATTCCCTCCCCCAATTACATGTAAAAACAGTTTTTTAACACTTAAAAAAAATTTTTGAGTTGCAAATTCTTTCCAAGGTTATACATGTGCAGTCATGCAAAACATTAGACCAGAGGTTCCCCAACTTATTTGGTCCACTGCCCCCTTTAAAAAAAAATTACTAGGGCAGCTAGGTGGCACAGTGGATAGAGCTCCAGCCTTGGAGTCACAAGGACCTGAGTTCAAATGTGACCTCAGACACTTGACACTTACTAGCTGTGTGACCCTGGGCAAGTCACTTAACCCCACCACCTAGCCAAAAAGCAAAAAACCCCAAACAAACAAATTACTCAATGCCCCCCCCAATTTACTTTCTTTAAGCCTCTGATTTTTTCCCCCCAACTGGCATCATTTCAAAAATATATATTTTATATATATACATACATATATATACATATGTATATATGTGTATATATATATAATATGCTTTTTTAAAATGACGTGTCTTAAATTTTTAAAAGTATTGTAAATTTGTGGAGTTTTTTCCTGAAATGAAATTCTGATGATGCAATATTGCATCATGTAACCATATATTGTATTTAAACAAGTCATTACATACACATGTTCCTGCTGATGTATGCTGGATTTCCTGACAATGTGTGCAATGTTTGCCTGCTAAAATACTAGTAAGCACTGCTAACACTTGCTTGTTAAGACCTGTCAGCAGGGTCGCCTACTGATCAGTTATAACTTGCATTTTGTGTGTTTATTCGGAAAATAATGTAATCACTAAGACTCTTGTTACACAACAGATGAAACATGTACGAACAGTTTTTCAAAATTCTATCTTCTCTTCTTTCCTTATGCTTCCACCACCCCCTTATTTTTATTCAATGCCCCTCAACTGCACATGAGGCTACTACCACCCTCCTGGATCATTCAGTGCCCCTTAGGAGGTGGTATTACCCAGTTTGGAAACCTCTGCTTTAGACTAAGGGATGCTTAAAAGACAGAAAAGGGCATAAACATTTACATAGCATCTACCGTGTGCCAGGTACTTGCTAAGCACTTTATAAATATAATCTTAATTGATCCTCACAACAACCTTGAGAGGGAGGTGCTATTAATATCCCTATTTTACAATGGGAGAAATGTAAGAGATCAAGGCAAATAGATAATAAATGACTTTCCCAAGATGACGCTTCTAAGTATCTGAGTCAAGATTTGAATTCGGGTCTTCCTGGCTAGGCCCAGCACTCTATCCTCTACACCAGTAGCTGCAAAGTAGACCAATACTTCATATCACATTCTAAGATAAACTCCAAATGGATACATAACTTTGATATAAAAAGTCATATAAATAAATTAAAGGCACAAGGGAGAAATTACATTTTAGAGCTATGGCTCAGGGAAGAGTTCATGGCTAATAAGTAAGTGACAGAGAATCATGTAGGATAAAATAAGACAATTCTGATTGGTTAAATTAAAGGTTTTTCATGAAAAAAATCTAACGTAGTAAAAATTAGATGGGAAAAAATCTTTACTAGTGTCTCTAATCAAGGTTTCATTTACAAGACATGTAAGGAACAGATTCAAATTTATAAGATCAAGAGCCATTCTTATATCAATAGATAAATGTTCAAAGGATAGGAACAGGAAATTTTCAAAGAAATAAACCCAAGCTATCAATAGGCATATGAAAAAATGCTCTGATTTTACATGACTGCACATTTTTATAACCTATATCAGATTGCTTGCCTTCTCAATGAGAGGGTAATTAGAGAAATGCAAATTAAAGTAACTTTGAACTATCAAACTGACAAAGTTAAGAAAAGAGGAAAATTATATTGAAACAGTTGTCAAAAAACAGTGGACTATCAGAAGAGCTCTGAATGGGTCCAGCCATTCTGAAAAGCAATTTGGAACTAGGCCCAAAGAGTTACCAAATGTTCATACCCTTTGACCCAGCTATAAACTCAAAGCAATCCAAGAAAAGAGGGAAAGGATCTATATATAAAAAATTATTTATAGCAGCTCTTAATTGTTAATTGTAGTAGCCAAAAACTGGAAAATAAGAGGGTGTCCTCCCAGTGCAGAATAACTAAGTGGACTGTAGCATATGAATGTAACACAATATTTTTGTGCCATAAGAAATGATGAAATGGAAAATTTCTGAGTAAACTATAAAGATTTTATGAACTGATGCACAGTGAAGTGAGCAGAACTAGGTGAAAAATTTATACACAATAACATTATATAAAACAAAAAAACAAAAAGTTTGAAAGACTTTAGAACTCTCCTCAATGCAAGTATCCAAAATGAGGAAGATGAAACCTGACACTCAACTCTAGGCAGAGAACTGACAAAATTAACAGCAGGAGACATATATTTTTGGACATGGTTAACTAACATGGAAATGTGTTTTCCACACTATATCAATACATACTGAGGGACTTGTTGATTCTTTAACTTGCCAATGGGGGGAAAGGAGTAGGAAGGAAGACTAACTTTTTATTTTTTTTTAATATAAATATTTTCAGTTTTCAACATTTACTTCCACAAGATTCCAAATTTTCACCCCATCTTGCCCCTCCCCTCACCCCAAGATGGCATGTATTCTGAATACCCCTTCCCCTAGTCTGCCCTCCCTTCTATCTCTTCCCCCCCCCTTCTCTTATCCCCTTCCCCTTCTATTTTCCTGTAGGGCAGAATAGATTTCTGTACCTCATTTCCTATATTTCTTATTTCCCAGTTGCATGTGGAAACATTTTTTTTAAACATGTGTTTTTAAAACTTTGGGTTCCAAATTTTCTCCCTTCCTCCCACCCCAGACACCCTCATTGAAAAGGCAAGCAAGTCAATACAGACCATACATGTGCAGTTAGGCAAAACACTTCCTTAGTAGACTTGTTGTAAAAAACTAACTCTATTTCCCTTAATCCTATCCTGCCCCCCCCATTTATTCTACTCTTTCTTTTGACCCTGTCCCTTCTCAGAAGTACTTCCTTCTGATTACCCCTTTCCCAGTCTGCCCTTCTCTCTATCATCCCCTGCTCTCTTGTCCCCTTCCTCCCCTATTTTCCTGTAGGGTAAGACAGATTTCCATACCCAATTTAGTGTGTATGTTATTCCCTCCTTAAGCCAAATCCTATGAGAATAAGATTCCCATTTCCTCTCACCTTCCCCTGTTTCCCCTCCACTGTAAGAACCTTTTCTTTCTGTTTTGTGAGATAATGTACCCCATTCTACTCTCTCTTCTCCTTCTCCTAGTTAATCCCAGATATACCCCTTCATCTTCAACTCACCCTGTGCCATCTATCTATCTATCTATCACATACATATAATTTTTTCCTCCACTACCCTAATACTGACAAAGGTCTCATGAGTTATAAATATCATCTTTCCATGCAGGAATGTAAACAGTTCAGCTTAATAAGTCTCTTATGATTTCTCTTTCCTGTTTACCTCTTCATGTTCCACTTGAGTCTTGTATTTGAAAGTCAAATTTTCTATTCAGCTCTGGTCTTTTCATCAAGAATGCTTGAAAGTCCTCTATTTCACTGAATGACCATTTTTTCCCCTGAAGGATTATACTCAGTTTTGCTGGGTAGGTGATTCTTGGTTGTAATCCTATCTCCTTTGCCCTCCAGAATATTATATTCCATGCCCTGCGGTCCCTAATATAGAAGCTGCTAAATCTTGTGTTATCCTGATTGTGTTTCCACAACTTGAATTGTTTCTTTCTTGGCTGCTTGCAATATTTTCTCCTTGACCTGGGAATTTGACTACAATATTCCTAGGAGTTTTCCTTTGGGGATCTCTTTCAGGGGGAGATCAGTGGATTCTTTCAATTTCTATTTTGCCCTCTGGTTCTAAAATATCAGGGCAGTTTTCCTTGATAATTTCTTGAAAGATGATGTCTAGGCTCTTTTTTTGATCATGGCTTTCAGATAGTCCAATAATTTTTAAATTCTCTCTCCTGGATCTATTTTCCAGGTCAGTTGTTTTTCCAATGAGATATTTCACATTGTTTTCTAATTTTTCATTCTTTTGGATTTGTTCTACTGTGTCATGATTTCTCATAAAGTCACTATCTTCCAATTGCTCTATTCTAATTTTTAAGGAAGTATTTTCTTCAGTAAGCTTTTGGACTTCCTTTTCCATTTGGCCAATTTTGCTTTTTAGGGCATTCTTCTCCTCATTGGCTTTTTGGACCTCTTTTGCCATTTGGGTTAGGCTATTTTTTTAAGGTGTTTTTTTTTGGGTCTCCTTTAGCAAGCTATTGACTTGTTTTTCATGATGTTTTTGCATCACTTTCATTTCTCTTCCCAGTTTTTCCTCTACTTCTCTTACTTGCTTCTCAAAATCCCTTTTGAGCTCTTCCAAGGCCTGGAACAGATTCATATTTTTCTTGGAGGCTTTGGATGTGGGAGCTTTGACTTTGTTGTCTTCTCCTGGTTGTATGTTTTGATCTTCTTTGTTACCAAAAAAAGATTCTATGGTTTGACTGTTGTTTTTGAGGTTTGCTCATGATCCCAGCCAACTACTTGAGTTTTAAACTCTTTGTTAAGGTAAGAGTCTGCTTCCAATGTGGAGAATGTACTGTCCCAAGCTTTGGGGGTTTGTACAGCTGTTTTCAGAGATACTTCTAGGGACCTGTAAATTTTCAGTTCTTCCAAGGTGGTATGATAAGGGTCGAGGTGTTTACTCTTTTCCTGGCCTGTGCTCTGGTCTTTGAGTGACTGGCCACAAGCAGTCTCTTCTCTCTTGGAACTATGAAGAGGGTTTCCTCTCTACCCCCACTACAGGCTCCACCATGCCAGCACTCCTCCTCACCCCAGGACCACCACCAGAACTGTGACCCAGTTCCAAGCACGGGCAGAAAATGAGATTCCTGCCTCAGCACTGGCAAAGAGATCCCTGCAATGCCCCTCTGATCAGCCACTTGATTCCACCTCAGTCTGTGGGCTGGAAGCTCAGGACACAGCCACCGCCCCAGTTCCCACATTCCGTGCTCTGGATCTGGTTCTGACCTAGCTCCTCTCTCACAGACTTTTCCCACTGACGTTCTAAGTTGTCTTTGGAGTTCCTGGATTGAGGAGTCTGGAAACCACCACAGCTGCCTGTGATTCAGTCCTCTGAGGCCTGCTCCAGGTTTGCTGTGGCCTGCGTGCCCACACCGAACTGTGCTCCTCTACTCACCCAGCACGATATGCCTTTCTGATCAACCATCCAGGCTGTCTTGGGCTGGAAATTTGTTTTACTTTGTTTTGGGGGGTTCTGCTGCTTTAGAATTTGTTTAGAGCCTATTTTTTTACGGTGTTTTGGAGGGGTTTGGGGGACAGCTCAGACAAGTCACTGCTTTCATGCTGCCATCTTGGCTCCGCCCCCAAGATTAATTTTTTAAATGCTTAAAATAATTTTTTAAAATTAGCCAGGAGACAAAAACCTGTTTCCATCAAAACAATAATCATGTGGACATGTTAAATTAGTCCTTGTTCATGTCAATGTTCATTTTATTTTTATAAAATAAAAAATAGAACAAGTATAGCTTCAAAATATAATTAATGTATCACCTAAAATAAAGTCTATCTTTGTGAAGACAATGTATACATACACATGTATAGACATATATGTATATACATACTTTATCAAGCATGCACATACTTAAAAAAAACAACAACAGTATTTTATTTTTTCCAATTACATATAAAGATAATTTTTAACATTCATTTAAACAGTTTGATGTGTGAGGTGGTGCCTCCTAGTTGTTTCAATTCACGCACAATTTTTAAAAAAATTGTCATTTATTTTTAACATTTTGAGTTCCAAATTCTCTCCCTTCCTTCAACCCCCCACATAATTTTTACTTTCAATATTATGTTTTTCACAACTGTACGAAAAAATTAACATTCATTTTTTCAAACTCTGAGTTCTAAATTCTCTCCCTCCCCTGAGACAGTAAGTAATCTGATACAGATTATACATAATGCACATTCTTTTTAAAGTTAAAATTGTTTAAATTTTATATTTCTGACTAGAGATTTAAATAAAATACTTTAATTAAAGAAAAGCTGAAAACAGCTTGAAAGAGCCATAAAAAAATCATGTGCATATGGCTGTTTAAGACTACTGTTTGATGATAACAGACACTGAAAATATGGGAAATATTAGAAACACAGCTGTGAGTTTCATCAGTGTTCACGTTTTTAGATTTTACCTGATGTCACAAACGTGACAATGAGGTTCCCCCATAGTGCTGTGTCAGGAACAAGGATAAGGACTAGATCTGTGACTTCAATGGTATATGGAACTTAGTGGTGAGGAAAGTCCTCCCAGTGCAGACTGATACCTCAGCTGCAATTTAACAGCCTTAGTTTAGAACTGGGTTCTTAACCTGGGACCTATGAACATTTTAAAAAGGTTTTTTAAAATACTATCGTGCTATAAGAAATGATGAGCAAGTGGACTTCAGAAAAACCTGGAAAGCCTTATATGAAATGATGCTGATTGAAATGAGCAGAACCAGAAAAACACTGTACACAGTAACAACCACACTGTGCAGTAACTGACTTTGACAGGCTTGCTCTTCTCAGCAATACAAGCATCTAAGATGACTCTAAAAGACTCATGATGGAAAACACTATCCACATCCAGAGAAAAAACTTTTAAGTATGAATACAGATGGAAGCATGCTATTTGTTCTCCTTTTCTTTTGTTGTTTTGTTTCTTCTTTCTTGTGGTTCCTCTTTCACATCATGACTAATGTGAAAATATGAATATGAATGCATAAGCAGAGCCTGTATCAGACTGCACACCGTCTTGGGGAGGGAGGAAGAAAGGAAAGGGGAGAAAATTAAAAACTCAAAATCTCATGAAGTAAATGTTGAAAACTAAAAATAAATAAATTTAAAATAAAAAGATTCTTAACCAGAAATATATAATTTTTATAATTATATTTCAAAATAATTGGTTTTCTTTGCCATCCTATGTATTTCATTTCATATCTTAAAAAAAAAAACTCTGAAAAGGGGTTTATGACACCAAAACGAACCCCTGGCTGAGAATGTTGCCTAGACCACCGAAAGGTTAAGTGACTTGCCTCCCCAGATCATACAGCCAGTATGTGTCAGAAGGACATGAACTCAGGTTTTCTTGGCTTCCAGGCAGGCTCCCTATGCACTATTAACACAATATGCTACCTTTCATTCCTTTCTAAACTAATACAAAATAAAAGGTAAAAACTGGACAAAGATAGTTGAACATCTAACATTTGTGATTTTTCAAGATATAACAAGAGGAAGACTGTGGTTGGTAATGTTGAAAGGAAATAAAAGCAATTCGCAAAATTCAGTTTTATGCATTTTTAATAAAACAACTTCTGTAAATTCACCTGAAAGGATCTATTTTAAAATAAATTTTAAATCACGTGCTAAGGCTAACAAGTTTCTTTGACATGTTTATATCTGATAAAAGAGTTTTTGTATATGAAAATATTTCCTTATTTATACAAAGATACAGGCTACAAACTGTAGAAGCTCATGCTTCAGGGGTTCAAAAAAAAATCAAAGACAGTCAATGTCAATAAATTTAAGAATAATTTTGAGGGGAAAGGCAGTAGGAGCTGAGAGAAATCTGGAAAGCCTTCATATGGAAGGGAGTATGAGTTGAACCTTAAAGAAAACTCGAGATTCAAAGAAGCAAAAATGAAGAGGGTAAATTCCAAGCATTAAAGATATCAGATCAAAGGCAAAGAGAGATGGGACATGGAGTAGTGTTTCTGAATAGTAAATAGGCCAGTATGACTGGACCACAGAGTGCATAGGGAAATAACATGTAAGAAGACTGGAAAGGAGGGCAGAGCCAAAATGGCAAAGTAAGGGCAGCAACTCGCTTGAGCTCTCCCAAATTCCCTTCCAAATAATTTAAAATAACACCTCAAAATGCAATCTGGAGTGGCAGGACCAGTAAAAGCACAAAGTGAAACAATTTTCAGCCCCAGACAACTTAGAGGGTCTGTAGGACCTCTGTGGAGTGGCAGTGGAGCACAGTCCAGTACTGGCCACACTCCGGCAAGGCAGCAGCAGACCTTAGGGGCAACTGAATCACCCAGTGGCTTCCTGAGCTCTCAGCCCACAGACATTAAGAGAGTTGGACCACTGCTGAGAAGAAGATTACAGGGGACCCTATGCTGGCCCTAGGTTCAGGATACTGCTGCATTGCCCATACATGGTTCTAGGTCTCAGTACCACAGTGAGAAACAGTAGTACTAGCACACTAGAGTGTGTAGCTGAAGGAGTACAGGGAACCTGGTCACAGTTCCAGGGCTAAAAAGAGTGCTCATGGAGGCTCACAGACCAGAGCACAGATGGCAGCAGTGACCATACTCTCCTTAGATAAAACCACCTTGGAAAAAATGAAAATTTATGGATCCCCCAGGCCCCCAGAACTAGCTTTCCTAAAAAATGTAGAATTGGAAAAATCTGAAGCTTGGAACAGTGACCCCTCTACCCCAGCAGCAGACCTCAACTTCACATAAAGTTAAATGTCAAGAAATAGGCTGGGAAAATGAGTAAATAATAAAAGAAGAACATGACCATAGAAAGATATTGCGGTGAGAGGGAAGATCAAACCACAAACTCAGGGGAAGATAATGTCAAAACACTCAAAGAAAAATGTAAATTGGACTCAGGTCCAAAAAGAATTCCTAGAAGACCCCAAAAGGATTTCAAAAACCAAATTAAGAGAGGTAGAGGAAAAATTAGGAAAAGAAATGAGAGCAATACATGCAAGAAAATCATGAAAAAGAGTCAACAACTTGCTAAAGGAGGCACAAAAAAATTGAAGAAAATAACACCTTAAAAAACAGAATAGGCCAAAAAATTCACTGAAGAAAACTCCTTAAAAAGCAGAAATGGCTAAATGGAAAAGGAGGTACAAAACTTCACCGAAGAAAACAATTCCTTAAAAATTAGAATCAAGCCACTAGAAGGTAATGACTCCATGAGACATTAAGAAATGATACAAAAAAAAAATCAAAAGAACGAAAAAACTAGAAAATGTGAAATATCTCACTGGAAAAATAATTGACCAGGAAAATAGATCAAGGAGGTAATTTAAGAGTTATTGAACTACCTGAAAGCTACGATCGAAAAAAAAGCCTAGACATCATATTTCAAGAAATTATCAATGAAAACTGCCTTGATATCCTAGAACCAGAGAGTAAAATAGAAATGGGAAAAAAATCCACTGATTACCTGCTGAAAAAAGATCCCAAAAGGAATACTCCCAGAAATATTATAGCCAAATTTCAGAGCTCCTAGGTCAAGAAAAAAAAAATTCTAAATAGAAAGAAAACAATTCAAATATCATGGAGCCACAATCAAAGTAAGTTATCAGCTCCTACATTAAAGGATCAGAGAGCTTGGAATATGATATTCTGGGCAAAGGAGTTAGGATTACAACCAAGAATAACCTACTTAGCAAAGCTGAATATACTCTTTCATGGGGAAAAATAGATTTTTAATGAAATAGAGTATTTTCAAACATTCCTAATGTAAAGACCAGGGCTGAACAGAAAATCTGACTTTCAAATATAAGACTCAAGAGAAGCATAAAAATGTAAACAGGAAAAGAGATTCAATAAGGTTAAACTGTTTACATTCCTACACTGGAAGATGATACTCATAACTCCTAAGAACTTTACCATTCTAAGGGCAGTTAGAAGGAGTATACATAGACAGAGCACATGGATCTGAGTTGTATATGATGGGATGCTATCTAAAGAAAATAACATTAAGGGGTGAGAAAGAGGGATGTTTATGATGGGATGATATCTAAAAAAAATAATATTAAGGGCTGAGAAAGGGATCCATTGGGAGAAAGGGGAAGGGAAAGGTAGAATGGGGTAAATTATCTCTAAAAGAGGTGTAAAAGAGTTTTTACAGTGGAGAGGCAAGAGAGGTGGTATGACAGAAAAAAGCTTGAACCTTATTCTCACTGAAATAGGCTCAAAGAGCAAACAACATGCACACTCAGTTGGGTACAGACTTATCTATCTTCTAATCTATAGAAATCTATCTTAAACTACAGGGAAGTAGGAGGTGAAAGGGATAAGAGAAGGGGGGAACGGATAGAAGAGAGCACAGACTGGGAAGAGGTGGTAGTCAGAAGCAAAACACTTTTGAGGAGGGAAAGGGTAAAGGGGGGAGAGAGAGGGAGAGAGAGAGAGAGAGAGACAGAGAGAGACAGAGAGAGAGAGAGAGAGAGAGAGAGAGAGAGAGAGAGAGAGAGAGACAGAGAGAGAGAGAGAGAGAGAGAGAGAGAGAGAGAGAGAGAGGGAGGGAGGGAGAAGGATAAACAGAAAAAATAGGACAGAAGTTAATATAGGTAGTAATTGTAACTGTGGAAAAAATTTTATCTCTGATAAAGGCCTCATTTCTCAAATATATAGAAAACGGAGTCAAATTTCCAAGAATACAAGCCATTCCCCAATTAATAATGAACAGGCACTTTCCAGATGAAGAAATCAAAGCTATGTATGGTCATATGAAAACATGCTCAAAACCACTATTGATTAGAGAAATGCAAATTAAAACAACCTCACATCTATTAGATTGGCCAACATGACAGAAAGGGAAAATGACAAATATGGGAAAATTAAGAGTTCTAAACTGATTCAACCATTCTGGAGAGCAATTTGGAACTGACCAAAGGGCTATAAAACTACAATAGTTTGACCCAAGAATACCATTACTAGGTCTACATTCCAAAGAAATATTTTTTTTAAAGAGAAAAGGACTTATTTGTACAAAAATATTTACAGTAGCTCTTTTTTTTGTGGTGGCAGAGAATTGGAAATAGAGGAGATTCCCATCAATTAGGGAATGGCTGAACAAGTTGTGGTATGACTGTGGTGAAACACTAATTATCGTGCTATCAGAAATGATGAGCAAGATGCTCTCAAAAACCTGGAAAGACTTACATGAACTGATACAAAGTGAAGTAAGCAGAACTAGAAGAACATCGTACACAGTAAGAGCAACACTGTACAGTGAAGAACTGTGAATGACTTGGCTGTTCTCAGCAATGCAATGATCCAAAATAATCCAAAGGATTTATGATAAAAAATGCTATCCATCTCCAAATAAAAACTTGATGGAGTATGAATACAGATTGAAGCAAACATTTTACTTTCTATTTCTTTTTCAAGATGAGGGAGTGGGCGTCTCTGCGTTTTCTTTCACAACATAATATGGAAATATTTTATATGACTGCACATGTGTAATCTATGTCAAATTACTTGCCTGCTCAATGAGGAAAGGAGGGAAAGAATCTAGAACTCAAAAAAACTTTAAATTAATGCTAAAAACTGCTTTTTTTCAAATATCCAGGGGACAAGACTGGAAAGGTAGGTTGGGGCTAAGTTGTATACATCCTTAAATTCCAAAGAGCTGATATTTAATCTCAGAGTTGTTTGTGGGTTCCTGGGATTTACTGAGTAGGTGGATGAAAGGGTCACACCAGCACTTTTGGAAAATCACTTTGGAAAAAAAAATTTAAAAAAAGAAAAAAGAAAAAAGAAAATAACTTTGGAGCTGTGTGGAAGATGGACTGTACTGAAGAGAGACTTAATGCAGGAAGATTTAATTAGAAAGCTATTACAATAGTCCAGGCAAAAGATGATGAGAGCCTGAACAAAGGTGGTAGTTGTATGAATGAAGAAGACACATATGCAACAAAGTTCTTAAGGAGATATGAAAGACAAGATCTAGCAATTGAATATCCAGATATGTGGGAATGAAGAACTGAAGATGATGTTATAGAGAGAAGCAAAAGGTTGGAAGAGGTCTGGTAATAAAGGACTTTAAAAGACAGAGGATTTTATTTGACCCTGGAGGTAATGGGGAGCCATTGGAATTTATTTAAAAGAAGAGGAAGGCTATGGGTAGCTTAAGTGACATGGTCAAAACTTTGATTTAGGAAAATCAACATAACACCTGAGTGGAGGACTGACTGGAGTGAGGAGAAACTTGATTCTAATAGCCCAGGTGTGAGGTGATAAGGGCCTGGACCAGGACAATGGAAGAAAGTGTATATGAGAGAAATTAATAAGCTATAGAAACAAGTCTTAGCAACTGACACAGAAGCTCATGGTCCTGAAATACACAATGAAGCAACGAGGGATCCCAAGCCTCTAAGAATTTGAAGGTCAGCATGATGAACTTTGCTACAGTTTTTATAAAAACATTTGTTACAATAACTTAGAGCAGAAGCTGCCCAAATAATTGCCTAGACCTATTACACATTAAGCATAATATAGTACCTACTATGTAGTAGATCAAAATCAAGTTACACATTGTTAAACAAATGCAACAAGTTACAAAGAAGTATGATCAAATAAGAACTACTTCCTCCAAAAAGAACATTAAGAGACTTGTCATATTAAGAATTATGAAGAGTAAATAGTTATGTTCACTAAATCTAGGATATAAAGATAAAACATATCGATAATAATGCCTATTTTTAACACACAATACCTGGGAAAAGTCATAATCTTGTTTCAATTCTCAGTTTTTAAGAAGTGTAGGAACCTCTGGAGGCTATTCATCTATCCATCTACTTTCACACTAAATTATTCATGGCTTTTTATCTCACGTGCATATGTCTGTCTGTCTCTCTCTCTCTCTCTCTCTTTCTCTCTCTCTCTCCACACACACACAACACAGACACACACAACATAAGACTGAATTTATTAGTAAATTTTCCAGTTGAGGTTTGATTTCACCTTAATTTCAAGTATGATTAGCACATAGAGTTAAAGCAAATAACTAATAAACCATAATTTCTCTTACAATAAAGCAATTTGGACCTAGGCTCAAAACATCACCATATCATGCATTCCCTTTGATGAAGAAAAGGCCTAAAATATCAAAGAGATTAAAGAAACAGGAAAATGACTCGTATCCCAAAAATATTTATTGCAAGTTCTTTTTGTAGAAGTAAAGAATTGGAAACTGAGGAAGTATTCATCATTTGAGAAATGGCTTAACAAATTATGCTACAAGAATATAATATTATTGTGTCCTAAGAAATTATATAAGGGATAGTTTTAGAGAAATCTAGGAAAATTTGTATGAACTGATGCAGTGATGTTTTCAGAATCTGAAAAACAATTTATACATTAACAGCAACACCGTAAACACAAATAAGACTTTGAAAGTATCAAGAACCACCACTATTCTAGAGTACCAAAGATGTTACCCACATCTGGAGAAAGGTACATTCAAGATGCAAAACAAGACATACATTTTTGCCATACCTAACGTGGGAAATTTGTTTTATATGATCATGAAATTGTGTTAAATGTTTCCTCCCCGCCTCAATTTAGAACGTGGAAAGGCAGGAAAGAAAAGGCAGTTAGGCATACTGTTCCCTCACTACCTTAAAAAAGAAAAGAAAAATCACATAAGCAGGACAGCTTTCAAAGCTTAATTCTCAATTTATTACATACTTTTAAAAAGCAAGCTCCATATATAACAGTGATTCTCAGCTTCATCAATCCTCTCAGTTCTACAGTGTATATGGAAATGCTAATTTTACGTAATATTTATTAAGTTCAGAACAAAAAGTGAAAAATATTTTTAAAAACTGGGAAACTGAGGGAGGTTGGACTAGATCATGAGTTCCTGACTTGAGGTCCAAGAATTTTTTTAAAAAAAATTTTGATAATTATATTTTAATATAACTAGTTTTCTTTGTAATTTTACATATTTCATTTTTTGCATTTAAAACATTCTGAGAAGGGAACCAGAGTAGTACATGATACTTTAAAAAAGCTTAAGAAAACCTGGACTAGATGATCTTTGAGGTCCCTTCTAGTTCTACATGTACAATTGTCTTTTTTTAAATTTAATAATTTATTTTTTACCAGTCACATGTAAAAAAATCTTAACATTCTCTTTTCAAATTCTGAGTTCCAAATTCTCTCTTCATTGAGAAGGCAAGCAATTTGACATAGGTTATACATGTCTACATCTGTACATGTCTATAATTCTATGACTTCTCTAACTTATGAAATCACAGGTATAGATAAAAACAAAACAAAATGAACACAGATAAGCCCATTATTTGGGTCACAAGAAAAACAGAAGGTTAGGTCAACTGTTTCTGTTTGTTCCCACTAAAGCAGATACAAAACTAAAACTACAGCCATTTTCAATGAAATTTGAGTTTGGCAAAAATTAATTTTAAGACTTATTAGGTTTACTTTTCCATGGGGTAATGTGTGATACAACAGAAATATGCAGTAGTAGAGCCAGAAGACCTGGGTTGAAAGTCCACCCTTCCCACTTCCCGTTTGACTCTGAACGAATCATTTATCCTTTCTCTATGCCTCAGTTTCTGTATCTGTAAAAGGGAGGAGGTGGACTAGAGGACTTCTAAAGTCCCTTCCAGTTTTAAGTCTATGATATTATACCATTAAAGAGTAAAGACCAAATCCCAATACCAATATTAAAGGTAATGAGAAAATAATACGGAGTACTAGGAAGTAAGTCTAAAGGTTTACTAATAGAATACAAGAGTAAGGCAAGAGTCATAGGAAGAAATCACAGTAACTTGAGTTAAGAAAATATTACTTTGTAAGAAATTCTTAAAAATCATTTAGACTATTGTCTGCAAAAGCAACAATTATCAGGAAGTTTTACTTGGGTACTATAGGATTAGTTTACCCACACAGGAAAAAAAAAATGAACGATGCCTGTTGCCCAGAGGACACATCCAAATGCAGTTGGATGGACAATATAGAACATTCACCTATTATTCTCTATATCTTTAACAGATAATACAAATGGATCAGTTGGGTCCAGAATTGAACACGAGATGAAGACAGATCATTTTTTGAAAACTGCAAAGTTCTTTTAATGACCCCAAGCTTCTCTAGCAACAAAGGCCTGTATTTTTTAAAACCAATCCACACAGTCGTGAGTCATGGAACACATCAATATCTTACCCAAAAGGCAAAGGAGAGATACTCAATGGGTTTGAGTGGGTTCTAACTACTACAACAAGGAATTAGAAAGGAGTAGTGTAAGGAATTGTAACTGAAGAAATATAGGATCAAAAAAGATGTGTTGGTTATGTAGATAGCTCAATAGGTGACCAAAGGACAACTGGCTTGTTCAATTAGTTCAATCAGTATCCTCTAGATCAGAGGCGTCAAACTCCAGGGGCAAAACTAGTACAAACAAGACTGAAATATAACTGGGAAATATTTAACAAAATAAATAAAAATGGAATGCAAAATAGATGTTAATCTGTGGTTTCCTAAGTCATTATGCAGGTTGCAGGGATCAATTTCTACTTCAGTTTGACCCCACTACTCAGGCAGCTAGGTAGCAAAGTAGATAGAGTACAGGGCCTTAAATCCTCCTGAGTTCAAACAGCCTCAGACACTTCCTACCTGTGTGACCTTGGGTAAATCACTTAACCCTGTTTGCCTCAGTTTCCTCATCTGTAAAATGAGCTAGAGAAGGAAAAGGCAAACCACTCCAGTATCTTTGCCAAGAAAATTCCAAATGGAGTCATAAAGAGTCAGACACAACTGAACAACAACCACTACTCTAGATGACAGGAAAAATATACTGGGTGGATTCTCCATGGCAAATTTATGGGAGGGCATGAACAATAATTTCATAGGATGGCCAGCTGACATTCCTGAGACACAGAGACATGAGTAATTGTTGAAATATGCCAAAAGGGGAGTAGTTTAAAAAAAAATCAGTGGGGGGTGTGTGTGTATATTCTCGCACATACACATGTATTTCATCGCAAGAAATTAGTGCTGGGAGTAAATTATAGATGTTGCCATGGTAACCAAAGGGAATAGGGAACCTGTGAAGGCTTTACACTTAAGTGATAAGTTTTGCCATTTCTTCCCTCTTTCTTCCCAACTTAGAAATGAAATCAAATATACGGTTTGTCACAAAGTAAAAGGAACAGGGGTAGAGACTGAATCTGTGGTTTTATTGGCAAGGTCAACTTCCAAGTTGAGGACATCACCTCAACTAATACAGGCTGTCATCTTTTCTGAAACTTACAGTCTAATAGTTTCCTAGAGTACCAAGAGATTGGGACTTGTCCTAAGTCATATCAGACAAGCACTTATGTTTTAAAGATGGGCCTTGAATTCAAGTATTTACGGCTCTCCATGCTACTAAAGGCAAAACAAATTTTAAAGAATCATAGATGACAAAGGTTCATAGAATTTTAGAGTGAAAAGGCACCTCAGTAGACATCTATAGTTCACCCTATACCCAATCTAGTTCAACCTATGCCCCAAATTCTCATTACAACACACCTACAAAGTGAGTAGTGAGTTCAACTTCTATATGAAGACTTCCAATGAAAGGAAAACCATCACCTCCCAAGGAAGCTGATTTTCTACTTATGGATACCTCTAACTGAAACGAAACTTGGACATTATTTAGTGTAACTGTACATGAATAATATACATATTATAATATAATGAATAATATACGAATCCAGTCCTATAAAATCTTGAGTTAAATCTCTGCTTCAACACTACCAAGATGAACAATTCAATACCTCAAGTGGTAGTTCATTCCATTTATATACAATCTCAATCATTTAGAAAGCTACTCCTTACACTGTACTGAAATTTGCCTCTCCTCACTGGTCAATTCCACCCATTAGTTGCACTTCTGTCCTCTAGAGTCATAGAAGAAAAGACAATTATATATTTTTAAAATTCTCCTGTGAATTCTTCCCTTGCCCATTTCAATAAGTATGTATTAAGTGCCTACTTGTGCAATGAACCTGGGTACTAGCCACACATACCTTCCAAGTAATTGCCCTCAAGGAGTTTACTTCTACTAAGAGATTGGGGATTAACAGGTACACAAAAAAGTACAGATCAAAGAAAGGAGAGAACATTTATTAACACCCAGGGTAGAGATAAGCCCAGGGAAGTCTTAAAGTAGGAGGTGCTACCTGAATTAAGCTTTGAAGGAAAACAAGGATTCGGAGGTGCAGAGAAGAGGGGATAAGGAAGGATTAGAACTAGCTCTAGGAACTATGAATAGATTATGTGAAAATACAGAGAGAGGATATAGAATACTGAATTAAGTGAACAACTGGCTGTCCAATTTGGCTAGAATATACAGTTTATAAAGGAGAAATACTGTGAAATAAAGCTGGAAAAGTGAGAGTTAAATTGTAAAGAGCCTTGAACACCAGATTAAGGAGTTTTACCTTCTAGGCAATGGAGAGCTACCGATGTTTCATCAGAAGAGTAACATGGTCAGACTTGTGATTTTAAAAAATTTATTTTGATAGGTATATAGAAGATGGATTGCAGAGGGGAGAAACTGGAAGTAGAGAGAACACTTGTGAGGCAGTCCACATGGAAGTTAATCAAGGTCTGAATCACAAGTAGAACAGCTAGGTAACTGATTGGAGGTAGTGACTGAGGGAAAAATCAAGAATGAATAAGCCAACAAACCTAAGTGATTAGATAGTGGTACCTCAACAAAAAAAGGGAAGTTTAGAGGATAAGATGAGTTCTGCTTTAGACATGTAACATCTGATATTTTCAAGGGACATCTAAATCCAGCAGGCAGATGACAATATGTTATTGGAATTCCTTTGTGACAAACCATATATTTGATTTCATTTCTAAGTTGGGAAGAAAGAGGGAAAAGATGGCAAAACTTATCACTTAAGTGTAAAGCCTTCACAGGTTCCCTATGCCCTTTGGTTACCTTGACAACATCTGTATTTTCAATTGGAGGGAGGGGGTCAGGGATAGGAATTCAGATTGCAAGGGATTAAGAATTCAGAGTGTGTGTGTAAGTGAAGACAGAGAGCACAGACTATTAGGATGGCACAAATGAGCATATTTCATTTTGTTCCTTTAGTCATTCCTCATATGTGGTTTATAATCACTTCATTTTGATTACACAACAGCTTCTCAATGTCTCACTTAAAATCTTGCACCCAAAATGAACACAATTACCCAAGAGTTACCAATTCAGAAGGTAATAGGATTATTATTATTATTATTATTATTATTATTATTATTATTACTACTACTACATGGTTTTTTTCTGTATAGTATATGTCAATTAATACTGCCTAAAATAAGTATCAGCCACTTTGGCAGGCAGATTAATTGTGGATTCATATTCGGCTTGTAATCAACTAAAAGCCCAAGTCTTTTCACATAAAATGTCGCACAGCCCAGCCCCACTTTTATACATTTAATTTTTTAAAACTTTAGGGGGCAGCTGGATGGTGCAGTGGATAGAGCACTGGCCCTGAAGTCAGGAGGACCTGAGTTCAAATCTGGCCTCAGACCAAACACCTGACACTTATTAGCTGTGTGACCCTGGGCAAGTCACTTAACCCCAATTGCCTTAAAAAAAAGTTTGTAAAAATTTAAATACTGTATACTACACTGATACTACTAAATCTAAATTTTGTTATCCAGAATTTCAGATCAGCTCTATTTCCATGATTCATGTCATGTATATCTTTACCTAAGTCACTGATAAAAATATTGGAAGAAAAGATGCAATACGTAAAGTCCTATCTGCAGGCAGGTTACTATGGACATTATTTCATCAATAGTTTTTGGGCATGATAACTCAACTAGTTATGCATGCACCAAACTGTACTACCATCCAACTAATTCTCTATCTGTCCACAAAGATATCACAGGAAATGTTATCAGATATCTTGCTGAAATCCATATACTATGTCTACAGCATTCCCTTGATCTGTCAGTACAGTTATAGTCACAACAGGAAATGAAATTATAGCTGAGCATCTACATCTCCAAATCACAGTAATATTTAGCCTATCAGAAACTCAGCTATCCCAAGATCTTACCATACAGAACACTGCTAAGAACTAGGGAATAAAAATAACTTCTGGGCACAAAAAGTCCAAGTATTTTGATTTTAAGAGAGATTCCATATAACCTTCATTCATAATAAATTGGTTCTTAATATAATACATACAGATGTTTGGTGACTTAGTTTCTTAGCCCACAACAGACTCCAAGAGAAAAATCAGGAGAAAGGTGACTACTACATGCCTGTACACTAACAGCAGCGAGAAGTGTCAAGAGATAAAAACTATAAAGTAGCCAGTCAACAACCATTTGCTAGGCACTGCTGTAAGTAAGCACTGTTGAGGACAATAAGAAAAGCTAATGCTTTTTCTAAAGCTAAATGCTCTTGAGAAACATACACTTTGGGGGTGGAGAGACATGAAAATAACTATTGTGACTGTATACAATCTTTGTTTTTCTATAACCTGTAATGGTGTGTCTGTCTTTTACACCCATTACAATGAACTCTGCTGAAACACTAATGCGTTAGTAAAACTTTCCTTGACCCTAAAAAATAAAAGTATTTTCGATAGCTGTATAGACATGCACATACGTTTATGTAGGTATGTAATTCACAATACACACACAGAGATGAATACACACATATAGTATATGTGAGAGAAAGCACTGAACAAGAGGTTACTTTTGGAAAACTGCAAAGTTCTTTTAATGACTTCTACAGGGTTTGATAAAGGCCTCCAGCAGAAGATCTGACTTGAGCTGAGTTTAAAAGAAAACCAGGTAAATAAAAAGGGGGCAAGAATTTTAAAAGCATAGTAGTCTAGGGCCATTTCGTGTCAGGACAACCAAGCCAACATAAATCATGATATCCTGGGGGGTATCATTCACAAGTAAAAACTAAATTACGTTCAATACGCTCTTTAAGAAGGTAGGAAATATAGAATACATTTAATAAGGACTTCAATCCAAAACATTTTTTAAAAAAATTCTAGAGGAATAAACTGGAAAAATTAACTATTCAGAGTAATTCATGCCTTCAGGTTCTGGACTCTGTAGAGGGCTTATTGTACTCTGAAGTTGAAAAAAATTTCAGTGCCTAAGAAAGTAAACATGCAGTTCAATGGGCCCCTTCTTTTTCTATACAGTTTGGTTAGTTTTTTCCCCGTTTTTAACTCGAGGTGTCAAGTTGTGGTGGTAAATAAAGTACCACTTTTCAAATTTCCAAAACACTACTTAGTTTTTTAATCATTTTGAGTCTTTAACTTAACCAGGAACTTGGTATTTCACTTGAGAAAGTTCTGGAGAGCGATGAAAATTTACTGCACAAAATCTGGCTTCCAAAAGAGCCTAACAGGTTCCAACCAATATCGCTCCTTCCCTTAAGAAGCTGATCTAGCTCTTTAGAAAGAAGCGAAAGAAGGGAAGAATTAACACGCTCGCCCCCAGGCAAGAATAGGGTCTCAGAGGCCAACATCTGGCACCTTAGGTGTCCGAAAGGATTACCTGAGTCCGGGCCTGCAAGTCGCACGGCTCTGAGACAGTATGGAAACCTCTCAACAATTTAGAGAACAAGAAGAAGACTGTCTACACCTGAGCCTTAAAAAAAAATAAATAAATGAAAGAAAGAAAACACCTCCCAACCTGTCGAGGGCTGGGTTGTTCCCTAGTCAGCAGGCACATGTTGCAGCTGCCGCCTGAAGAAGGGAGGAAGGGAAAGAAGGGGGGTACGAGCCCAGAAAAGGGCACATCAGGCGGGGAGAGGAGCTTTAATCAGCCCCCAACCAAAGGAAACAAACCTCAACCCTGCGGGCGAGCGCTCCCTCAGGACGTCGCGGCCCCTGCCCCGGCCGGCGGCCTCCGCCTCCAGTGCGCCGCGCTGGCCGCCGCGGCCCCCGCTCGGAAGTGCTCGGAAGCAGCTGGGCTCTCCGGGGCTCACTCGGCCGCCGCCATGTTACAGCCTGTGCGGCAAAATGCGTCAGGGCGGGAGGCGGGCGAGTGGGCGAGCGAGGAGCGTGCGGGGGGAGGGCCGCCGAGCCCAGCGCTTTAGCTCCAAACAGCCTCCGCAACCCGCGGCCCCGCCTTCCTCCTCCCTCCTCCCTCCTGCTCCGCTCCCGCACCGTCCCACCGGGGGTCCGTCACTCCGGGCCGGCGCAGGGGGCCCCGCGGGGGGGAGGGGGGAACAAAACAGTTCACTGGGGGCTGGGCCCGTCACTGCTCCGCCCCCGGGGCCCTGGCCTCTCCCTCCCCCCGTCTCCCAGAGCCGCAGCCGCTGGCTTTACCGCCGCAGCACCCGGAGCCTTGGGCGGCCTACCTGCTCCGGTGCGCGGTTCCTGGGTCCCTGCGCGGCGGCCCCCGGGGCGGAGCTTCAAATCTACCGCCGCCAGAAAAGGCGCCCAAACTTCCTAACCGCCTCCCCTGTAAGCCCCTTAGCGGCGTGGAGAGGAGCCGTCGCGCCGGAAGTGCGTCAGCAGCAAGTTGAGGTAACCTCCGTGCCCTCGCTGCCTCCACCCCGATGCCCCTCCCACCCTCTCAAGCCCAACCAGGCCTGGGGGGGGGAAGCATCTGCTCGGCTTGGTGGAGAGTCGCGGGCTGCTGCGGTGGAACGGAGCGCTCAGTGTGCAGGAGAGGATGATGCTTCACGTGGCCACTTAACTTCATCTGTCAATTGAACGAGTTGCTTATCTTAAGGGGGCCTCAGTTTCCTCATCTGTTAAATGAAAGGTGTTTGGACTAAATGACTTTCGTGAGCTATAAAATGTGGTCTGCTTTTCAGCTTATCGACATTGTCTTAATAAAAACTGGTTTTCCTTGGTGCCCACCGCCTTTCTTTTTTAAAAATTTAATTTATTCTGGACTTAAGAAATAAAACAAGCATTTCCATAACATAGTACAATAGGAAAAAAAGAGATGATTGTATATGAAACTGCAAATCTATTATATACAATTTGCTATTCCTTTTAAATATTCAATAAAGTTATGCAACTCCTCCCCCCCACCTTTAAGCGCTCTACCATAAAAACAAAAACCTACCGGAAACCTTCCCTAACCCGTCTTAATTCTAGTTATTTGCTTTTGTTAGTTATTTCCTATTTATCTTTGTAAACGGCTTGCTTTGTTATGCATTTTATCTCTTCCCATAGGATTGTAAGGTCCTTGAGGGCCAGGACTATCCTTTTGCTTCTTTTTGTATCCCCAGCCCTTAGCACTGAACTTGGCACACAGTAGGCACTTAATAAATGCATATTGCTTGATACAAAGGACAAAAACCAGTCCTTGCATTCAGGAGGCTCACCTTCTAATGGGGAGACCATCTGCAAACAACAAATGAGATACCAGGTTTACAGAGTAAATGAGAGGTAATCTCAGAGGAATGCACTAGCATTAAGGAGAAAGGCTACTGTTGTGGCAGAACTTTATGATTTTACCTTAGACTTGAAGGAGGTCAGAGAAATCTGGAGAGATTTCCAGTCATAGAGAACAGCCAGTGAAAATGCCCATTGTCCCACAAACAGCAAGATGGTTCTAATGTATGATCCTGTATCAAATTTCAATTGTGCAAACAGTATATATTGTGGAATCATTTTGAACTTTCACAAATCCAAAGGTCAGTTAACATTTTATAACTAGGCATATCATGGAATTCTGCCTTTATTACGAAAAAAAGTGTTTAAGTTAATTGTTAGAGTAGAACACCACTCCTCTTTAAACAACCTTTTTTTTTTAATGTACCTTGCTTATGGAAAATAGTAAGCAAACTGTCAGGAGTTGAGGTTCTGTATTACAGTTATTTTATGTGTTTTTAAAAACATATAATTTTAAAAAGCATTTTTTTCTTCTGTGAACACACATAAGTAATAATTATGCCCCCAAATTAGTATTTCTGAATTTTTTTTGTATTTTCTGGTATTTTGATATTCTTTGACCTTTCAAACTGCAGTTTTATGTGAAGATGGTATGAAATTAACAGATATGTACTGTTAGAAAGCTGCTAAGTTAGTCCTCTTCAGTCAATAACATTTAATGAACATTGTACTTTAAAGGACACTGACTACAAAAGAAATAGAAGACGTGACACTGTCTCTCAACTCCATACCTTTGCATTGGCTGTACCCAATTCTTGGAATGTAATTTCTCCTTATCTCAATTTCTTAATCCAGTTTCCTTCAAAGCTCAGGTCAAGTACCAACTTTTGCAAGAAGATTACATGTTTTCTCCTCAGACAGAATGAATGTAAATATCTTGGGGGCAAGGTTTGTTTAGTTTTTATCTTTCCACACCCCAGTTCCTAGTGCCTTACCTGACACTTGTAAGGATGGAGTTGGTTGATTTACTCAGTCAAGTCACCACTATCCATTTAAAGTTAAATGGTGAGAGGCCCATCACCTCAACTATTGTTGTTTGTCCTTAGTTCTTGAAGAGGACCATGACATTAGGGATGTGATGCCATGACATGCAAGTGAATTGGATTTAAGTGAGGGAGGACTGTGCAAAGTCACCAGCCTCACTTTTTCTTCCTAGGCCATCTGGTCCAGTGTCAAGATACAGATCAGGATGAGTTGGAGATGGCCCTGGAAAGACTTGTATGGACTGATGCTGAGTGAAATGAGCAGAACCAAGACAACGTTGTATACAGTAACAACCACGTTGTGAGATGACTAACTTTGATACACTTAGCTCTCCTCAGCAATGCAAGGACCTAAGACATCTCCAAAAGTCTCACGATGGAAAATGCTATTGGTGCATTTTCTCTCCTTCCAAGGAAGTGCACCTGCTTCTCCTGAGAATCAAAATGGCGCACTTCAACCTCTTTAATAAAAAAAATGTTATCCACATCCAGAGAAAGAACATTCCAGAGTTGGAATGCAGATAGACGCATACTATTTGCTCTTTTTTTTTCTCTTCTGTTTTGTTTCTTCTTTCTTGTAGTTCCTCCTATTGGTTCTAATTCTTCTTTACAACATGACTAATATGAAAATACGTTTAATAGGAATGTATATGTAGAGCCTATATCAGATTGCATACCATCTTGGGAAGGGAGGAAAGGAGGGAGAAGGAGAAAATTTTAAACTCAAAAGCTTGTGGATGTGAATGTTAAAAACTAAAAACATATTAATAAATATACCTGGAATACTAAAGAAAAAAAAAGAAAGAGCCAGTAGTCCAGTTTGGATGGAGTGTGGAGTATATGAACAAAAGTAGTGCCAGACACAGTCTGGCAGAAAGGTACATTGGAGAAGGAACACAAAGACTTTAGATGTCAAGCTCATTGTACTTAGTTCAGTAATTCAAACTCAACTATTTTAACATCATAATTTTTCTTTGATCAGAGGAGTGATGATTATTTTGGTTATTCTATCTAAGATGAATTGGAGTAGGAACAGACCAGACTTAGGGAAACCAATTAAGAAGTTACTATTGTAACCCCTGTCCCAAAGTCCATTGGTATGAGACTTTCTCTTCATTGATGGAGATGAATGCCCAGCCCTGGTGAGGGGCAAGGCAGAGTAGGTAAGATGGGTAGCTCTCTAGCCTTCCTTAGTTTTCTTTGGGACTCTTCAAGCATTGAGTTGATTAGGGCAGTTCAGGCTTCCAGCTCTGAGGGAGGATGGAAGAGGCCAGCTCCACCTCAGGTTGCTGAAGGAAAAGACTCTGGGAAGACATTAGAGGAGCCAGCAGTATCCATCATTTCTCCTCCCCAACTTGCTATAATAGAGACTTTGGGGAGTTTCCCTTTGGATAACGGACAGCCTTTGTTTTACTTACATGTAGAGGCCCTCAAAACAAAAGAGCTAGTTCTCCCTGCACTACAAAGTGAAATCGACTGGCTATGGAACCTGGACCTGGACTCCCCCTCAACCCCCCCCCCAAAAAAAAAAGACCAGTTCTTTGAACTCAACCCAGCTCCCGGGAAACTTTCCCACACATTCCCACATAGATACTCAATGATTCTTTCAACTATCCTTTCTTTGTGACCGCCCCACTCCCAATCCAGCCCAACCCTTCATTCCTTGCTTCCCTTGACCCAGCCCAGCCCTACATTATCTGTTACCTCTGGACCACTCTAGGCTACTTCCCACCCCTTAATCCCATCTAGACCCCTTCTCTGATACTTCATGATCACCATTCCTTGATCCCATCCAAATCTTCCCACAATCTTTTTCCCTATAAAAAAAAATCAGTCTTGTCCCTACCAAATGCCCAAACTCACTAGGAATCTCTCCCACCCCAACTGGTGCTTTAATAAACTACCTGGACTGAAAGAAGGCTTGAGTGGTTGAATTCTTTCGAAGCAGATCCCAGCCCTTTGCCCTTGCATTTTTAGGGTTCCCAAGACCCTAGACCAAAACAAACTGATCAGGAGGGCAATTTATATAATTACAGCAGTATTGTAAATACGAACATAGTCAGTGCTGGAATTTGTTTTGCTTAAGTATACATTTTTATAGAGGGTGTTTTGTTTTTCTCGCTTTCTCAATTGTATTGGGAGAAGAAGGGGATGGGAGTCAGAGTGTTATAAAGATGACCCTAGACTCAGTTCCGAAGACTGGTGTCTCAAAGACTTTAAGAGGTTGAAGTGTGTCCTTTCGATTCTCTTGAGAAGTGGGCACACCTCCTTGATGATGCTCTACTAGTCCCAGTTACTACTGGTTTCTACCACTGGCCACTGAGCACAAAATTTCCAACTTCTGGCTTCAGCTGGAGTTCTCCACCAATGCCCCCTTAAAACATAGGTTCTTCACTGAGGGTCAACAGATTTTAAGGGGTTCACAAACTTGGATGTGGAAAAAAATCACGTCTTTAGTTTCAACAACCTCTGCTTTCCTTTGTAATTCTATATATTTTACTTTATACAGGTAAAAGCATTATTCTGAAATATTATCCATTGACTTCACCAGATTGACAAAGGGTTCCATGACCAAAACAAAAAAGTCATGGACCCTTACTGTGAAAAGAAGAGTGGGCTCTGCCTTCTCTTTTAGCAGTGGCTTAAGCTTCCACTCTTTTCCAGGAAGGGACCTCACATAAGTGAGGCCCATAGCAAGTTTTATAGTTAGTAATTGCCTAACTCCTCCCTTCTGGATCAGGATTGGTCCTAATCCTTCTGGACTACAATCTTCCTTATATGCCCCACCCTTAACATACATTATGTGCCTAGAATTGTGTTATCACTCCCCCTCCTGGACCGAGAAGCTAGCCTGTATGTGCTGACTTATCTACTTATGTGGAAACTTAACTCTTTTTAAAAAGAGATTATTGCAAAAGTATGGGTGATCATTAATAAGAGCCTAAGCTAGGGTGATAACAGTGCAAATAAGAAGGAGGTGATAGGGTATGAAATATTTCAGAGGACTAGTTTATATTGGATATGGGAGATGAGAGAAAAGGCAGCATAAAATGGCTCCAAAGTTTCAAGTCTGTGACTGGGAGAATGGTAGTTCAATTAACAGAAATAGGGAAGTCGAGAATTGATATGATTTCATACAATCATAAAGTGTTGAGCAGAAAGGGAGTATGTGTATATATATATATATGTATATATATACATATATATATACTCACATGTATATTTAGTGTGTACATATATACATATATATACACGTATATTTAGTGTGTATATATATATATACACATACCTATTATCTATATCTACATATATTACTATATATACCTATTATATATATGTATATATATATATCATAATATACCTATTGTCATTTAGCTTAATCCTCTCATTAATAATATATGAGGGGCATTGATCTGAGCCCGGAAAAGGTAGTTGTTGGCCACATATACCTAACAAAGGTAGGAATTTGGAGAAAAGAATTAAGATGGAGGACAATGCCTGGAAGCAGCACCTACCTCCAGTAGATGAGGTAATCCAATGAGTTAACATATGTGAAGCCCTTTGTAAGCTTTAAAGCACTCTATAAGTACTAGCTATTATTAAATGCTGCTGTTCCCATTCATTTACTTGGAAGAGGAGGAGAATTGCAGGTTTTGGGGGAATCCAGGAGACAGCCTTTGGTGTTTTGTTGAAAAGAAAGACCCTAAAATGCTTCTGAAGGGGTACGGTTTGGCAATAAGGTAATAAGTAGGAGATATAAAGACTTGATTATCCCGAAGTGGGATAGATGGAAGCTGGAGAGAGAAACTCTGCCCTTGGTAAGGAGGAAATTGAGGTTAAATCAAATTAAAAATAAATAAATAAATAAATGTATGGTGAGTGGGAAGGGGGGAAGAGAGAGGGAGAGAGAGAGAGAGAGAGAGAGAGAGAGAGAGAGAGAGAGAGAGAGAGAGAGAGAGAGAGAGAGACTGAGTGTGCTCCTTAGGTTGTGACTTGGGTGGAGAAAATCATTTTAGAGATTAACAGCCTGTAATACATAGCGCTGAGGAATTAAGGCTTTGAGGAATTATACTCTCCTCCAGAAAAACAGCTAGCTGAGGATTCTTTCTTAAATCAGTGACTACTTATGTGAGGTCCCTTCCTGGAAAAGAGTGGAAGCTTAAGCCACTGCTAAAAGAGAAGGCAGAGCCCACTCTTCTTTTCACAGTAAGGGTCCATGACTTTTTTGTTTTGGTCATGGAACCCTGGTGAAGTCAATGGATAATATTTCAGAATAATGCTTTTACCTGTATAAAGTAAAATATATAGAATTACAAAGGAAAGCAGAGGTTGTTGAAAATAAAGACGTGATTTTTTTCCACATCCAAGTTTGCAAACCCCTTAAAATCTGTTGACCCTCAGTGAAGAACCTATGTTTTAAGGGGGCATTGGTGGAGAACTCCAGCTGAAGCCAGAAGTTGGAAATTTTGTGCTCAGTGGCCAGTGGTAGAAACCAGTAGTAAATGGGACTAGTAGAGCATCATCAAGAGACCGGCAACCTGGCTGAGACTACGTGGCAGTTAGGTGGTGAAATGGATAGAGCGCTGGGCTTGGAATCAGGAAGATTCATCTTTCTGAGTTCACATCAGGCCTCAGACACTTCTAGCTGTGTGACCCTGGGCAAGTCAATTAACTACGCATTTCCTTATCTGTAAAATGAGCTGGAGAAAGAAATGGCAAACCACTACAGTGTATTTACCAAGAAAACCCCAAATGGTGTCACAAAGAATTGGATGTGACTGAAACGACTAAACAACAAAAAACTACATGCCTGGAAGAGACTGACAGTAATCACCAGATATCTCCACAAGATATGGGTGGCTTAGCATCATCAAAGGCAAAAGAAGCCACTTCATAAGTAAAACCTGCTCATATGTATTCCCCATTATTTGTGCCTTGCCATATGTGTTTCCCGAGTGTTTCTACTTTTTCCACAGATGGTATGTGAATTTGTGGAAGAGAATATCCCAGGTTTATAGGAGAGATGTTCCATTGTTACCTTCTTATTCTGATATTTCATTCCATACCTTTGCTTTGAACTAACAGTGTCCTCTGCTTAGGAAATGTATACATGTTAGTGGGAGCTTGTGAACTATGGTTTTAAGGGGATGCATATCCATAGAGTTATTTGAACATTAAATAGCTTGCCTAGGGGTTTTGATGGGGTGATAGGACCTGGGCCCCTAAAAGGAAAAGACCATGTCTTTGAAAGCAACGCAGTCACCGAATTTTCACATGCATTTCAGCAGCCCAGATCACTGGCACCTCACTCAAGGCATCTGGCCCATCCCAGACTATTTAGATACTTGACAGTCCTGTCACAGATCACTTAATACTCCTCTGCAGTAGCTCTTGACCCACCCCAGGCTACTTTAGTCCTTTCACTATTGCACCTGGCCTACTCCAGATTATTTACCACTCCTTCTCCTTAATCACATCCAGATCTTTTCATTGTCCCTTTTTGTATATAAGTATCAGTTACTCCCATTAAGTTGCAGATTCCCTAGGAATCTAGCCTGCACTTATTCATGTTACGATAAACCTTACCACTTTGACTGGAAGACAGTTTGAGTGCTTGAATTCTTTCCAGGCAGAAGTTGCCCTGTACCCTAATATTTCGGGGTTCCCAGCAACCCCAAACCCCCATCAGTTTCACCTGCAAGAGGTGGGTTTACTGTCACATGCTACATATAGTGCTTTATGTTTTATCAAGTCCTATATAACCATGATGTCTCTTGATAATTACAACACTCCTCTGAAGTAGTGCAACTATTATTGTTTGCATTTTACAGATGAAGAAACTGAGGTGAAGAAATTTTCCCAAGACTACCCAGCTATTAAATATCCTGTGGAATGTCTATATTTAGGGATCATAGGTATAGATTTAGAGCTGAGAGGGAACTTGGAGATCATTTGATCTAAATTATTTATTTTAGAGATGAAGAAACTGATTCCTAGAGGTTGAAAGATTAATTAGCAAAAGAGGCAGAGAAGAAGCAGCAGAGAAGTAAAAGAAAAACCAAAAAGGTTTAGTGTCATGGTAGAGAGAGAGAGATGAATTTCAAAAACGGGGTAGAAAACATGCTTCAGAGAAGGCTTAAGGAAGATAAGGAAGGGGAAAAGGTGACTGGATTTTTAGCAATTGGTAAGTCATTGGTGACATTTAAAGAAGCAGTTTTAGAGTGGAAATTATTACATATATTCAAGGGGTGAATAGTCAATCAATAAACATTTTAAAGTGTCTACAGGCACCATGCTAAGCTCTAGAGTTAAGAAAGAGGCAAAAGACAGTCCCTGCCCTCAAGGAACTCACAATGTAATTGGAGAGACAACAAGGAAGCAAATATGTACAAACTACATATAGGATAAATGAGAAATAATTAAGAGAAGGAAGGTACTAGAATTAAGAAGGTTTGGGAAAGGCTTCCTGTAGAAGATGGGGGCTTGGGGGCAGCTAGGTGGCGCAGTGGATACAGCACCAGCCCTGAAGCTGGGAGGACCTGAGTTCAAATCTGACCTCAGACCAAACACTTAACACTTACTAGCTGTGTGACCCTGGGCAAGTCACTTAACCCCAATTGCCTAAGAAAAAAAAAAGAGAAAGAAAGGAAAAAAAAAAGAAGATGGGGGTTTATTTGGAACATAAAAGAGGCCAGGAGGTGGATGGAGGGACAGCCAGAGAAAAATACTCAGAGCTGAAAGATGAGATGCTCCAGTTTGAAAGGCAGTTAAGAGATGTAAGAATGGTTTAAGGCAGTGATGGCCCACTTGAGGTTGTGTAGGATGAATTTGTAATCAACTCTATCAGAATGGTCACATGATTTTCTCCACCGACATTCAGCAGCATGTGTGTAGGAATGAAGGTGACAGATGGTGGGAGTCATCCAAGGCTAAAGCTTGTCAGAGTGAAATTGGCAATATGATAAAAGGGACCAGGGACTTAGAGAAGAGGATAGTAGAGTTGAACTGGTTCACCAAGGGCTTAAGGTGGGGAAAAGGAGAGGTGATGGCCTGAGAGAGGACTGAAGGGGCAAGGGATTGGAGATCACAGTGAGGATGAAGAATAGAGTTTGATAAGGAAAGGAAGAGGGAGAGTTGGAAAACCAATAGCTTATGGTCAGATGGAGGGATATAGGTGTCAGTTGTTAAGAACTGGAGGAATTCTAAATTACTGGAAGATAGGATCAAGTCTTACAATTTTCTACACCACAGATATCTAGCACAGCGCTTGAATATATTTTAGGATTAGGAATAATTGACTCACAGGTCTGAAAATGAGTTCAGAGATAATCTAGTCAAATTCATTTTCTTTGAAATCCAGAGAAGCAATCCTACTATACTTCCCTTATTAACTCACTATTTAACTCTCCACAGTGGCTCTTTCAAACCTTTTTGTCTCTCCTCAAATTTCCCATGACTCCCCCTTCCCTCCCTCTCTCAGCTGAGAACTTGCCTCATATTTTACAGAAAATATTCAGGCTATTTGACATGTGCTCCCTCTTCTCCCCTCTTTCTCATCTCCTATCACTTACCCCCATCTCACACGATGAAGGGGCCTTACTCCTTACCAAGGCTAAGCCCTTTCTTTATTCAAGTGATCTCATTTGTTCTGTTTCCTCCAACAGATTGTCCCCTCTATCATCATCTCCACTCTTTCACTTATTTTCAGTCTCTGTCTACTGGCTCCTTCCCTACTGCCTACAAACATGCCCATGTCTTCCCCATCCTCAAAAAACCCTCACTTGATCCTTCCATTCACAATAACTGCCTCCTGTAGTCCTCTACCTCTTCTGTTCTGTATGGCTAAACCACTTGAAAAGGCCACCTACAATAGATGCCTCTACTTTATCTCTTCTCACTATCTTCTTAACTCCTTACAACCTGGCTTCTGATCTTATCCCTGTCTGTCCAAGATATATGTAGTGATGAACCAGTCCTATGGGCTATTCATCTAACTGTAGGACAGAGAGGGTCTTTCATTTTTGTATTTGTATTTCCAATACTTAGCACACCATTTGGCATATAATAAGACCTAATAAATGCTTTTTCATTCATTCATATGTAGCCTGTACATGGCCCCAACCAAGTCATGGTGACAGTTTTGCCTTGAAGTACCTCCCCCTCCTTTTTTTCTCTTTGGGCTGAATCCCCCCAACCTGCCTTTGGAAGCAGCCCCAACCCAAAGGTCTGAGTTTCTTTCCTAGAGCAGGGCCAGCCAAGGCTATAACTCAAACTCTCTTTCAGGTCCTTGAGTTGTGTGTGTGTGTGTGTGTGTGTGTGTGTGTGTGTGTGTGTGTGTGTGTGTGTGTGTTGAGGGGAAAAGATTAAATCATTCCTGCTACTCTTCACTTCAGTGTGAGTCCACAACATTGTGTTTCTCATTTACATGAAATCAGTCACAGTGATACCATTGACTCTTAAAACATGAAATATTTACTAAATGTTAGGCAAAAGTTAGAACAATTGTAACATTTACTCATTAGAAGGCAATTGCAGGAATAATTATAATATTTACTCAACAGAAGACAGGAGCAAGGAAAAATCAAATACAGTTATCCATTTCACATTATGACTTTCCCCATCTTGTTTTTGCTATATCGCGGGTTGGCATAAGAAATTAAATGGAAATTTTTGGGGAGTTTTGTGGAAGCTGCAGAAAAAACATGAAGGCCAGCAGTTGGCACAGAAAAAGTTTAGAAACTCAGAAATGCAGTATAGTATTGTATAATATCAATGTGTACTATTATATAATATCAACATAGTTTATCATTTAATACCATAATAATTCAGACTTCTTCTCTGGTATGAAGGAAGGGCCCAAAAATTTTAACGTGGATTTTCCAAATCATGAGGGCACCATACCCCTAACTCCTGCCATGTGGAAGGGATAACTGTATAATGGTCCCCCATTAACTTGGGTCACATTCTCCCACCAGTGTATACAGTGGGGGACAGAGTGGGTACACACTTACAGAAATCTAATAGGGAGGCACATGACTCAGGATGGCAGGCCTTGATATCCTGCATTTCTCTACAGAATAGTCTGCACCACCTGTTGCTTGCTGAACAATATCTTTTCCCCATTTGATCCTCATAGTTCTCTTGCTACACAAAGCCACTTTTCTGCTGCTCCTAGGCCACTGAAGGAACAACAAACTATTTTATTTACTATTTATTGATTTATCAATTATTAGGGGGTTTTTTTGAGACTAAATCTCCCTGTCTTGCAAGAAGTACACTAGTCACTTATGGGCCTAATCCCAGTGCTCACTGGTAAGGAAGCTTTAACATTCTCTATTTTTCTGACTCAGGTTGGTTCTTCCTCTTCGCTCAATCTGGTGTCCCTCAGCTCCAAGTGGCTCACCATATTAATGCCACACTTACTGTGGATACCAAAGAAAATCCATGTGAGGTTTCCTTTCTTTCTGGGTATAGGTGGCTCAAAAGAGCAATCCTGCCTTTTTTAGACAATCAGCTCTCAGCAAAGCAATGCATCCCTTCCAATCAGCATTGTTCCCAGCAAAACAAATGAAGATCTTATCAGCTCCTACCTATCTTCTGAAAGCAACTCCTTTCATTGCTTCCTGAGCTTTCTATCCTAGACTCTTCCTGAACTCAAATCTTTCTATTGCTTTCTTTCATCATATCCATTCAGCTGCCTTTTCAAGTTGGAGATGACTAGCCCATGGGACTTCTCTGATTGGTGAACTCTTTCCCAGAATTTCCATTTGAGAAGTGTACAAGACAGCTATGCTCATTTTTAACCCAGGCTCAGCTACTGACTCTCAGATTTGTCCCTTCTTGGGTTTCTTCCCTTGTTCTCAGCTCCTCTTATCCCCACCCCTATTAATGTGTTGTCTTCTATGAGAATGTAAGCTTCTTGAGGACAGGGCTTTTTTTTCCTTTTTGCTTGTATTTGTATTTCCAGTGCTTAGCACAGTACCTAGCACATTTAAGTGCTTACTATGAAGTAAGCACTTAAATACTCTATCCTTCCTCTCCTATATCTTCTAATACCTCAAAAAAGTGTTTGCTTATAAGCAATGACCCATTTATACTTTTAATGTGAAAATAAAAAACTCTATCATTCTGTCAGGGCTGATCCATAAGTCCTTATATAATCTTCTCGTAGTCTCCTAATAATTATTTGATTTATATTTTATCAACAATATCCTTAAAAACTCTGAAAACAGTGACATGCAAATGAGGTGATAGACCACAGTGCTCTGCAGCCATAGTTACTAAATCAGCATAACGCTTTCAAAAAGGTCCTCTCAGTACACTTATCCAAGGGACAATTTCCTTTCTGGTCCTCAGAAGAGTCTTTGTTTCTCCTTAACATTTTATTTGAGAGGTTATATTTCTTCTTAAGCTGATTTATTAAATGTTTTTCCACAAATATTCCTTCTCTGTCCCTTTAAACAAAATGTCCATATTCAAAAGTGGCAGTCCCTTACATATCATGGTCTAAAAAGGTGGGGAGGGGGGAGGAGAAAGGGAGAGAAGGATTTTTTTCCATACATTTGGATAAAAATCACAAACATTGCCAGAAAAAGGTAACCAAGAAAATAACAATAATCTCTGACCTACTTTTCAATCACTACAAAATCTTTATGAGAATTATCTATACATTCACTGAAGGCATCCTCGATAAAGGGATGAAAAGGGAAAAGGCAGGCTTCCATAACTGATACTCTACTGCTGATTACATCTTTCTAGTCACTCAGTTGATTGAAAGGTTCAGAGAATACAAGATCCCATTGTGCCTACTGTTAGTTGGCTTTAAAAATAATTCGATTTGGTAGAGCAAAAAACAACCTTAAAGATTTTCTCCAACAAGTTGTCTCCCATGCACATATCAAAATCATTCAGAATTCCTTCAAAAAATATAAGAACAGACAATTTTGTTAGATGACCCTCTGACTATTACCTATAAAGCTGGGCATAAAACAGGTAGATACATACTTGCCACAGGCGTTTGTCACGGTCAAGGAGGATGTCCAGCACAGAATTCAGGTGGAAAATGATTCCCTGGAGCTGGTGAGTTCCTCCAAAGGCTCCTGTTTCCACACAGCATTGTACTGGTTACATCAAGCCTAGTAACACTGCAGTCTCTTAAATGTGTTCGATAATCATTAAAAGACTCAGTCTACCTTCATTGAATGCCTACACAAAAGGCACTAAAAGAATGCCTACTTTCCGGACTTATTGCAGTAACAACCCCTCCTCCCCAACAAACAGCTGTTTACGAGCGAAAGTTTTGAATGTTTCCAGATTATACAGCCAATGACCGGCTGAGAGAGAAAAGCCAAAATATATAACCAGAATCAGACTAAGATCCCGAGCTGCTGCAAAGAATGTGACTACAATTCCCAGAATGCCGTGCAATCCTAGTTTTGACTTTAACTTTGCCGCATTGCACTTCGGGATATGTAGTATATTTCCTCTTCTTGTGCGCGCCGCCAGGACTGGGTATTTGGCACTGCTGACCCCGAGGAGAGAGAATCCCTCTTCCAGGACAGGGTGAGACTGAAGGAAAGTGCGGGGCTTGGTGAAAACTGGTCCAGTCCAGTGGGAAGTCCTAGGGCTGTTAAGGGTTACTGGGGCACCAGCCCCACGTGTGCCCTACCTCTTAACCTCACATGCTGGCTGTGCTGGGGGGGGGGGGTGAGGCTTTGAACTCCGAGCCTCAGTGACCTTTTTATTTTATTTTTTATTTTTTTGCTAGGCAGTGGGGTTAAATGACTTGCCCAGGGTCACACAGCTAGTGAGTGTTATGTGTCTGAGGCCGCATTTGAACTCAGGTCCTCCAGACTCCAAGGCCGGTGTTCTATCCACTGCACCACCTAGCTGCCCTTAAACTTCTTTTTTAAATGAAGCGTTAGGACTGAATGACCACTAAAATCCCTTCCAATTCTGAGCCTATAATGTCTGAGTCAGGGTAACCTCACTTGCCACCAAGCTGAGGTTTCCCCCTCCCCCCCCAAAAAAAAAATAAAAAGAGGATTATTTAAAAATTTTTGGGTGGGTGGAAGGGGTCGAGAAGGCATCCACGGTGTACCCGATGGGGACCCGTCTCCCCCTCCCTCCTGTTTCGGGAACTCTTTCAGTGCCAGAAAGCACAGAGGGAGCTCTTACTGCTATTTGGGGTAGTGATAGGCTTGTAGGAGTTCCCAAAGAGAAGCAATGGCTAACGCAGTCCTAGTGTATCTGCTCAGTGCCCAACCTGGGATGGCCTTTGGGCAATCTGTTTGGTTCCTGCGTCTGCCTCCCATCCCTACAGGGATGGGAGAAAGCTGGTCTGAGCATCCTGTGATTTAGAGCTGAAAGGGATCTTACAAGTCATCGAATCCAGTGATAATTTTACAGATGAGGAAACTGAGACCCAGAGAAGGGAACTGACTTGATAACTCCCTGCCCTTTACACTTCTCCAAGCTGGTGAGTGGGGGTGATTTATGACAAATATTAACCTCGGGCAGTGAGAGGGTAGGTGCTTTCAGTTCTGCCGGTCAATATAAAGTAGGGTTTGGGGATTTGTACCTAGGGGTAGAAGCTTATGTCTTTTTTCAGTCTGGCTTCTATTTGGACTCAACAAAATAGTAGCTCCTTATTGAAATGTCTCCTGAAAGACAGGCACACTGATGTGTGCTTGGCACGTGATAGGAACTTAATCCATGTTTATTGAATTGAATTAAAATACTTTTGGTGAAGTGAGTCAGGAAAACAATTCTGGAATAATATGAAAAAAGTCCCTAAACTGTTTATACAACTTGATCTAGTAATGATACCACCTCGTATGCCCAAGGAACATTCTTACTTTGTAAGAAACTAGAAATACGAGCATTTAATTTAATTTAATTTATTTATTTTGCTTTTAGGCAATTGGGGTTAAGTGATTTGCCCAGGGTCACACAACTAGTAAATGTCAAGTGTTTGGTCTGACCCCGGATTTGAACTCCGGTCCTTCTGACTTGAGGGACGGTGCTCTATCCACTGCCCCACTTAGCTGCCCCAAAATACTAGCATTTTAAAGAAAAATGGGAGACATCATATCTAGCAGGCCCTAGAACTCAAGCCATGCTCTTTCCTATAACCCAATTAATATTCCTATAGCTTCTGGAAAGGGTGTCTCAATTGAGTTCCCTACAAATTTATGTTACATAATTTCAATTGGATCCTCACTAGGACTTACACATCTCCTAATCTACTTATTATCCCACTCACCTGGAAAACTTTTCCAAAATTCTTTATTACTCCTCAAACCTCCCAACTCTCCCCCTCCTCTTAGCTGTGAACCTTGCCTCATATTTAATTGAAAAAAAATTAGGCCATTTGAGAGAGCTCCCAATTATCTTTCATTATTCAAATGCCTTCTGCCACTATCTTCCCCTTACCCCCCTTTTACTTAAAGAGGTGGCCCTTCTCCTTGTCAATACAAATCCCTCTACATGCATAGGTGATTCCATTCCATTCTGTCTCCTTGGGCAGATTGCCCTCCTCTCTCATCCTCACTCGCTTTGGTAATTCCATGTCTACTGGCTACTTCCCTATTATCTGCAAACTTGCCTATGTCTCCCCCATCCTTAAAAAACTCACCTGATTTGTTCATCTCTGCTGTTTATTATCCCATATCTTTCCTCTCTTTTGTGACTAAACTCCTTGAGAAGCTCATCTGCAGTCCATGCTTCCACTTCCTTTCCTCTCATTCTCTCTCTCTCTCTCTCTCTCTCTCTCTCTCTCTCTCTCTCTCTCTCTCTCTCTCTCTCTCTCTTTAAACATTCTGTAGTCTGGCTTCTGACCTCATGATTCAATTTAAACTGCTTTCTCCAAAGTTACCAATAATCCAAAGGCCTTTTCTCAGTTCTCCCTCTTGACTTCTCTGCAGTTTTTCACACTGTTGATCACCTTCTCCCTGATGTTCTTTTCTCAGTAGGTTTTGGTGACTATGCTTTCTTCTGGTTCTCCTACCTCTTGGAGTCTACCATCTTAATCTTGTCTTCTCATTCTTCTCTAGGCAGCACTCCTGACCCTACCTTACCCCAGAAACTCTTTGGGAAGCTTACTTACTGCACCCCTGGAATTCACATGCTGAGGTGTCCTGTGGTTGCTCCATCTTACTGGATGGTTCCTTCCAGAACCTCATTTTAAGGAGGAAGCCCAGGCCAGATTGTCTTCATTCCTTTCATGGCTGTGCTCCTGAATCTCCTGGACTTTCATTTCCATGCCTCACATCCAGGTACCTTCATTATCCTTCTACCCCGTTTTCATCTTTTATGTGTTGTCTTTGCCCTTTAGATTGTAAGCTCTTTGAGGGCAGCGACTTCCTCTCTGCTTGTATTTGTAGTCCCAATTCTTAGCACTGTGCCTGGCACATAGTATGCACTTAATAAGTACTTGTTGACAATTTGGTGGATTTTGTGTATGTCACCCAAGGATCTGTCCTGGGCCACCTTTTCTTCTTCCTTTATATTATTTTACTTGATCTCATCAGCTCCCATGGATTCATTTATCATTTCTATGCTGATCTACTTATCCAGCCCCAACCTCTCTGCCACCCTTCAGTCTCTTATCTCCAACTGCCAATTGGATATCTTATACTAGATGTCCAGTAGACATCTTAAACTCAAGAGTCTGAAACTGCACTCATTATCTTTTCCCTGAGCTCTCCTCCCTTCCTAACTTCCATATTACTGTGGAAGGCAACTTTCTTAGTCCCCCAGACTCACAATCTAGGTGTCATCCTCAGTTCTTCACTCTCTTACCCCCATATCTAATCTGTTGCTGAGGCCTGTTAATTTACCTTCATAACATCTCTCATGTATATTCCCATCTAGTGGTATGCTAGAGCCAGGAAGTACCAGGTTCAAGATTGTTAAATTCTTGGCGTGACCATTTACACTTCAGAAAAATCAGGGCTTGAGTTATTGTTTTGTCGATTATCTAGACTTACATGATGGAGAAAATGTTAGTCATGCACATTAAACTTGAAAGGATGTCATGGGTACAATCCCTTTCCCCCACTTTAGGAGGCAGCTAGCTGGCACAGTAGATTAGAGTGCCAAGCCTGGAGTCAGGAAATCTTGAATTCAAATCTGGCTTCTGGCACTTATGAGCTTTGTTACCCTGGGCAAATCACGTAACCTTTGTTTGGCTCAGTTTTCCTCATCTGTAAAATGGGGATAATAATAGCACCTACCTCTTGGGTTATTGTAAGCATCAAGTGGGATAATATTTGTAAAGTGTTTAGCATAGTGCTGGTACATGTTTGGTGCTAGATAAATGTTAACTATCGTTATTATTAAAATAATGATAGTTAACATTTATATTGTTATTATATTATTATTGTGTGGGGAAACCTGGGTTTGACTGTTAGTGTGACTGTGGGCAAGTCACTTAACATCTTTGAGCCTCAGTTTCCTAATCTCTTAAATGGACATAATATGTATCTCATACATCTCACCTAAATCTATAAAGTGAGGATGTCATTCTAAATGACTTTTGAATTCCCTTCCAGTTCTAAAGTATCTTATGAACTTAGTATTAGCAATTGTCCATCCATTTTTTTCTTTTTAAAAAATTCTTTGTTTTTACTTTATCAGAAATTCTTTCAAGGGTTCCAAGGATCAAGTACCTAGCCATAGGCTGGTCCAAAAGAGCCAAGTCAAGATACAGCAGATTTAACTGAGTACTAAGAATCTAATCAGGCACCTAGGTGGCATGGTGGGTAGAGTGTCAGGCCTGAAGTCAAGAAGACTTTTCTTCTCAAATTTGGTTTCAGACATTACTAGCTGTGTGACTGTGGGTAAGTCACTTAAATCTGGTTACCTCAGTTTCCACATTTGTCAAATAAGCTAGAGAAGAAAATGGCAAACCATTCCAGTAACTTTGCCAAGAAAACCCCATATGGGTTCATGAAGAGTCAGACAGGACTGAAAAGCAACAAGAATCTAATCATTTGATATTTATGGTTCTGTAGATAATTTTGTAACCCATTTAATTAGTGGAAAAAAATGCAAATACTTTTGACTACCAAATAATGCTTTCCAAATTTTGAATGTCAAGATCTAAAAACAAAGGATATGTTACTGTGGCAGGATGGACTCACTGTAGATTTTCTCTACCCTCACTGTAAATTGGTCTTTACCATAAATAAAAGTCAATGTCTCTCCCCTGATTTAGATAGCCTTTTTTTTTTTTTTGGTGACAGTCTATTGCTTCTCCTGATGGAATGAAATACTAGCTTAACACATAATTGAAAAAACAAAATAAAATAAAAACCTTAGGAATAAATTGAGACTAAATGAGAAATTAATTTTAGAAAAAAGTCAATAGATTGAGAAAATATGCCATTCAACAGTTGTTTTAAGCCATTGCTTGTATAAACGCTGAGCAGCTACCACTCGTCCCTTTTCAATTCAATTTATAATGCATATATTTTATGAAGATTTGTTTTTCTGTGTCGGATATTCTGAATTCTTATTTATTCATTTAGCCCATCTTGTTACTGTCCTAGACGTTTTAGATTGGCTGATGATTAAATATAATTTTAATTGGCTGATGATTAAATATAATTTTAATTGACAGATTTGCCCAAGGCCAAATGCAGTGCTTAAATTGTTTCAGTTCTTTGAGGGCACTGTAAGAATAGAGTGGGAAACATGCCCTTTGCTTAGGAAAGAATTTGTTTTTTTGTTCTCTTGGCCAAATTTGTAAACTTTCCATTAATAGTAGGTTTAGGAGCAAATTCAAAAAGTAGAGAGTTTGAGACCAAATTCTACTGCATTGAATTCTGATGAATACGATAAGTCCAAATCAAGTATAAAAAAATAACATTTCTATATGAATTTTGGGATTAGATAATGACATAAATATAACAATGATAACTCAATTTTTTTTTACAGGTTCTGCATACTGAAATGAACTTCTGAGCCAAAACAGATGTTTTTTGTACCAACCTATGTCACATGATGGTTACAACTACTTCTTTTACTTGAGAAGAGTAATGCAAAAGAGAGAAAATTTCTCCTAGGTTTCATTAAGTAATCCACATAATAATTACTTTCCATTATGCTTCGTCTGAGAGCTGCTTATGAGTTCTTCTGGAGAGTCTTTGAGCGTGGACCTAAAACCATTGACCCCTTACTTAGCCAAATAAATAAATGTGTGGATGAAGAACAGATTTTTAATATAGTTAGAAACAATACAGCGAAGCTTTCAGAAAAACATGTGGGATGTGCATGTAAAGTACTTTGGGAGTTTCAAAAGGAAAAGTCCGATTTGATGAAAAATATTCCTTATGTCCGAGATCATCCTCAGTTTCTTACTCTTCGTATTTTAGCTAAGGATAAAATTGAATTAATGGATGATGATACCCTGGTGAATGTATTGTATATTATGTTAAGGTAAGCAATATGATTTTCAGGCCCATTGCTATATACTAATAGCTTATTTTATTTAGTTTTTTTCCCCTTTTTCTTTGCACTTAAACTCATTTATTTATTTATTTATTTATTTATTTATTTATTTATTTGTTCACTCATTCATTCATTCATTTATTTAGGCAGTTGGGGTTAAGTGACTTGCCCAGGGTCACACAGCTAGTAAGTGTTTGGTCTGAGGTCAGATTTGAACTCAGGTCTTCCTGACTTCAGGGCCGGTGCTCTATCCACTGCGCCACCTAGCTGCCCCTGCCCTTAAATTAAAAAAAAAATTTCCATCTCTTGTTTTTTGCATCACTTTTGTTTCTGAATATGTCTACCTCCTCATTAGGCAGGAAGCTATCCCTTGTTGGAAAGAATAAAAAAGAAAGAAAAAATAAGTTATGCAGAACTAACCAACTCATCATAGAATCAGGTATCTGTCAGTATTTATAATGTTCCACACATGTAGCCCTGTTCTGCTTCAAGTAAGAGAAGGAAGTGTATTTTCTCAACTCTTCTCTGGATCCAAGTTTGGTTATTATACTTACATAGCTTTCAGTTTCATTTTTTTCCAGTTACATTGTTACAGTTATTGTGTGTATTGATTTCTTGGTTCTGCTTACTTCACTCTCTCTCAGTCCATATATATGTTTCCATGTTTTGCTATATTCTTCATACTTGTTCTTTCTTACAGTACAGCAATATTCCATTACATTCTAGCACTGCAGTTTGTTTAGGTATTCCTAATCAATCAACATCTTTGTCACCCTCCAAAAGTGCTGCTATGAATATTTTGGTATGTATGGGACCTTTCTGTCTTTGACCTCCTTTCCGGATACATACTTTACAGTGAGCTCTTTGACTCAATGGGTATGGACAGTTAAGTCCTTTTTTTTTTTTAATCCAAATTTTTTTTTCCAGAATGGTTAGAACAGTTTTCCAGCTCCACTAACAGTTTATTAATGTGCCTCTCTTCAGCCCTTTCCATGTTTATTATTCCTCATTTTTGTCGTCCTTATCAGTAAGGTGGAACCCTAGAGTTGTTTTAATAAGAGAAATGCAAGTCAAAACAATTCTAAACTTTTTAAAGTTTAATTCATACGTTTTGTTCTTGATATCCATCCTCTACCCAAATACCCCTAGAGAGTGCAAAGAAAAACAGTTAAGCAAAACCAAGAGACATGGTGACTGATCATATCTAATACTGTAAGCAACATTTTGTACTCATAGACCCCCACTTTACCTTTGAAAAGAGGGTGGTGCCTCATAGTTTTAAAAGGTACTTAAAAAAAACTTACACATGCTCTTTTCTGTCCAGTATTAATTTATGTATGTACCTCACAACTGGTAACCCAACTTATTCTCTCCTTTTGAGGAAAGTGCATGGATATTCCTTCTTTACTTATTAGTACAATTGTATAAAAACAAGTCAGAATTGAGGCTTAACTGATAATGGAAGTAGCATTTACGTGTTTATTTCTTTTGAATCTCTATTTCATATAGAAATGCAGTTAATCTATACATCTTGAGCATGAAGTAGGAAGATAATTTTGGAATTGAAACTTATGATGAACAACTGCTTAATGCCCCAGGGTGTATGTGAAACATATAGTAAAAAGACCTTTGAACTAGGAGGGAAAAGACCAGGACTCTAGCCTTGGCTTTGACGCTTGCTGGTGACTTTGGTAATCCAGTTAATCTTTCTGGTTTTTTTAAACGGCTGAGGATAATAATGCCTGCCATAACTATTTCGCAGGGTTGTCCTGAGAATCTAATAGGCTAATATTTATGAAACCAGTTTAACTTAAAGTGTATATGAAGTTCCTGCTCCTTCCCCAAACAGGAGGCCTTTTCTGATCCGTGCCACACTCCACTCCTCTTGCAAAATTTTATCTACTTGTATTTCTTTTGTATTCACTTATTATGTCTCCATGTTGTTTCCCCTGGTATGATTTTTTCCCCTGTATCTCTAGTACCTGGCATAATGTCTGTCTTATGGTAGGTATTTAATTAATGCCTATGGATTGATTGATAAGTTTGTATTATTACAGCAAACTTCATAGTTTATCTTCTTTAAAAATTAAATTTTCTTTTCATAAGGACCTACCTTCTCTTCCTCCCACCTCTTCCCACCCCTGTTGAGAAAGCTAGAAAAAACAAAACCCCTTTACCTAATAGTTTAACTAATTTGATGACGAAGATTTTTACTGGAGGTAGTTTTAAAACAGTAGGTTTTAAAAAAATAAACATAAGTCTATGGAGTTGACGTTTAAAGGCAAACAGTTTTTTACTGTTCTGGACTTACCTGTGCAGTTAAATGATTTGCTTAAAATCTGCATTTTCATATTTCCCAGCCCAACTTTTCAGACCCTTAATCTCAGTATCCCGTAGTTGGACAGGACATTACAGGACATTAATCCTCCCGTAAAAATACTTGATAAGTAGCCATCTAGCCTTCGGTTGAAGACCCTCAGTGAGGGAATATCAGTCATCTCCTGATGCAGTGCTTTTTACTTTTGGATAGTTCTGATTTTTTGGAAATTCTTTCTTGTATCAGGCCATAGTTTGCTACTTTTCAACCTGCATCTATCGTATTTAGTTCTGCCTTCTGGGACCAAGCCTAACAAGTCTATTCCCTTCTCCATGATAGATTGCTTATATATATAGAGAGAGTGAAAGATATTATATGTGTTTAATTTTAGATTTTCATGTCCTCTGCCTAACTCACCCCTCCCTAATTTTCAATTAACTAAACATCTCTACTTTTTTTCAGCTGATTCTCATGTAGTATGGTCATAAGAAAGGAAGAAAACATGCATTTATTAAGTACCTACTATGTGCCAGGCTATAGATATTAAATTTTATCCTCACAACAACAGTGTGCTATTATTACACTCAATTTGAGGAAAATGAGGCAAACAGAGGTTAAGTGACTTGCCCAAGTTCATATAGCTAGTAAGTATCTGAGGCAGGATTTGAACTCAGGTCTTCCTGACTCCAGACCCAGTACTCTATGTACTGCACTACCTAGATATAGTACCACCAATTCTGATTGTCCTCTTGGTGCTTCTAGTCTGCCAATGTCTTTCACAGAATATGAGATTCTTCATACTTCAGATGTTATCTAACCAGGGTGGCAGACAGAGAAATTACAGCTTCCTTCTGCTAGACATTAAGACTATCTAAATGCAGCCTGAGACCAAATTAACTTTCTGTGTTGCAACGTCTCATTTGGCTCATATTCAGAAGAGCTAGATCTAGCCATGTTTCCTCCATCTTGTTTTTAAGAAGATGATTTCTTTACACCACATTTCTTTACAAATCATATTAGATTCGGCTTTATGTTTTAGCCTGCAGGGATCTTTTGGGCTCTTTGCTCTATTTTCAGTGTCTTGTCTTTCTCCTATCTACAGATTTGATAAGCCTGCTGCCTATTCTTTTATCCTATTCTGTGGATAAACATGAAACAGCTCAAAGCCAAGCACAAATCCCAGGGTCTTCCTTGGGAAACTTCTTTCCAAGTTGACATTGAACCATCAGTGATTACTCTTTGGGTCTGGCCATAGAAGCAGTTCTACATTGATTTAATTATATCATCATCTAGCCCACATCTCTTCATCTTTTCCACAAGAATAGCAGGAGAGTCTTTGTCAAATGATTTGTTAAATTCTAGCTGAGCTGTATCTACAGTTACCTATATAAGTCAGTCAAGTAATCCTGTCCATAAAGGAAATGAGGTTAGTCTGGCATAACCTATTCTTCATGAAGCCATGCTGTCCTTTTGTGTTCACTACTCTTTTTTAGAATTTTTCCACAGTAAAAGATGGCTTACATCTTTTGTGGTTGGCTCAGCAATCATTCCTTTGTTATTTTGGTACCCAGGGATGTATTTCATTTGGGCCTAGTGTAGTAGTCCATAAAGTGAGTGATCAAATGAGATAATATTTGTGCTTAGCGCAGTGCCTGGCACATAATGGGCACTATATAAATGGTAGCTATTATAAGGGGATCATGCCAGGTGAGTACGTCAAGATTCCGTGTTAGAATGAAATGAATGAGACACCCTTCCATCCACAAAACAAAAGGTTTATTTAATTATAAGAGAAGGACATTCCTAGCATCAAAAGGAAGGATACAATCTAGCCATTATTAAGGTGAGCATTGCTTCCTTCTCTCTCAGGTTACCCATGGTGATCCAAGGTCAGAAACCTGAGGGAAGAGTTGTTCTGGTGGTTTTTGTTCTTGGGCAACCAGGAAGTCAATAGTGCAAGGCTTAGTGGCCTGAATTAATTAAAATTTGAGGACAGTTTCTATACCTTTTAAGGAAAAACTGGCATTACTTGTATAGGGCATGGCTTTAGGCTAATGTACCTACCACACCTGTGCATGAGCTCATTAAGGATAGCAAAATAAAGCTTGTCTTTCTGTCGTCACTTAACATAGTCCCATATACCATATGTCCTGTCTCTTCTTTGAACCTCCTGTTTTCTGAAATATAGCAACCCTGTGCCCACAGCTCCCACCTTTTTGGTGTCCTTAGCTTTCTTCCTTAGGTTCAGCCCGTTCTGAGTTTCACTCCTAACTCTGTTCCTACATGGCCATGTCACACCCTTGTATTAACCCTCAGTTACTTATTGTTTCCATCTGTGTGCACACCTGCTTTAAAACTGAGTTACGTGATGAGTTGGCTCTCCGATTAGACTATGAATTCTTTGAGAGTAGGGACTAAGTCTGCTTTTCTTTTGTGTCTGAGGTGCTTACCACAGTGCCTGGCACAGGGTAAATGCTTAATAAACGCTTGTTGACTGACTGTTTAGATAGCTTTCTCTTTCACTTATCATTGGAATTATTAGTCTTTGTGTCTGTAAAATTTCATTTTTTAGAGCTTTTCATTTGTCTGAGGCTAACTTTCCTGGTAGAATTTTAGTCTGTGGGATCACACCTTTTCTTTTCCTCCCACATAGTTAATAAATGTTTGTAATTAATTTAATTTAGTTCAAGGAAGCAACTTGAAGAATAGACTTTTTTTCCCTCCTGAAATTTATTATGGCATTCAAAGGAATGTAAGTCCTCCTCCCTTTTATGACATAATACATTCTTGGAAAGCACATTTGAAGTTTCCAGAGTATGACATGTTGCATTCACATATTTTATTATCCTCAGTAAAAGCTATAGATAAATATGTAAAGTTATGTTACAGGTAATAACTAACATTTGGGCACTTTAAAGTTTACAAGGCAGATGAAACATAAATTTGTGTGTACATTGCTTTCCTCTTATATTCCTTAAACATTTACCAGCGTACTCATCGTCAAAGGTAAGAATTGAACCTATTTCCTGACTGCAGGACCAGCTTTTACCATACTGTCTCTGTAGATCTTTTTTTTTTTTTTGGGCTAGGCAGTGGGTTTAAGTGACTTGCCCAGGGTCGCACAGCTAGTAAGTGTTATATGTCTGAGACCGGATTTGAACTCATGTTCTCCTGAATCCAGGGCGGTGCTCTATCCACTGCACCACCTAGCTGACCCTATAGATCTTTATTAGGCGTCATTATGAGCAGAGGAGCAAAGTACTGAGTCATAGAAGATGGGAACTGATTATGTAAGGAAAAAAATAACTTGCTCAGTTTTGCTTTGTTATGTCTTTTTGAGCTACTAATATGTTTTTTCTTTTAAAAGGTTTGCTGTTGAGGCCCATGATTCTTTAGTTGAGCACCTGGTTATGGAAGCATGGAGGAGGGTGGAAAGGCAAGTATTGTGGGTATTTCTGTGGAGGAATTTCCATGGAGGAAGGCCTGTCTTGTTCATCCTGGCCTGGAGCCTTTATAGAGGGGAGGAGGAATGCCTGTCATAGGATTGAGGGGCCAGAAATGCTGTCTAATGGTGAATTTGTTACCAAGTAGCAAACAGGCAGGTGGCAGGTGTATCCTAGTTCCAGAAATATAGGCTTGTCATCCTGGATTAGTGACTACCACAAGGACAAAGGAGCAGGTTTGGTTGGCAGTCCAAGGACTTGAGTATCCAAAATGTGGTTGAGCTCATTCAAAAGGGCTATATTTTCCAAATTGACTGCTTGATTTTGCTGAGTATGTTTCCATTTTAAAGCCTTAGTGTTTGGGCTAGACAACCCTATTCCATCTTCTGTTTCACTTTAAGCTACTGTAAATTTCCTGCCACTGAATGTGCTTCCTAAATTATTAACAGCTGCATCCCTGTGGGATCAGATCTACCAAGGGTGGACTTTTCCAAGAATACCACTCTTGGTGGCCAGAAGGCTAAAGAAGATTGAAATCTTTAGAGACATAATAGGGTAGAGGTTGGGAGCCTTTTTTTCTATCTGAGAGATTTTTTTTTTAACAACAAAATAATCAAAGGCCACACACATAAAGCAGTTTAATTTGTTTTGAGGGTTTTTTTTAAAAAAGAGAAATTCAGGCATTCTACAGATTCCCTTTTAGAATTAAGAACAGGGAACATAAAGCTTGAGTTAATAAATACAACAAATAATTTACAACACAAATATAGTAAAATATCAGCTATTGAAAGACCAGTCTTTTGGAAGTTTTAGGCTTTCAGAAACAGCCATGGCTTTGGCAGGGAAAAAAAATGAAACAATCCCAGATCTCTTTAGCAGTTAAAAAAACAAAACCATCTGCCAACAAGTAACCATTCTTCGGTAGAACTGAAGACCTGAAGATTCTACCCAATGTGCTATGATTGGTTGATTTTTATTCAGTTCAATAATTGAATTGACTTGGTTGCCACGAAGAAAGATGAAAGCTCTTTGGTCTTTTACAAACAATGTCAACCTTCCTGTAGGTGTAAAATAAGCTAAGGGAAAAAACAGGTAAGTCGGAAGAAAAGGGAGAAAACAGCTGAGATCAACAGTTGCTTGTTGGTAGCAATAGAGACTGAGCAGCAAACTAGCCGAGAGAAAAGACAGAAGGTAATCTTTGTTGGTGTGGGCAAATCCACACCTCTCTACCATGTGTCTTTGGGGGAGGGGTACAAACAGCCCTTTTGCTGCAGTGTATTGAAGGGGGAAGGACACTGAATTTATAGTCAGAAAACCTATTCTTTGGTGTGGCTTTAGGCACCACCCTTAACCTCTCTGATTTCCTTAGTTATAAAATGAAAGGGTTGGTGGTCTGATATCTGAGGACCCTTTCAGAATTAAATTTCTGTGGTAAATCATTTCCACCAACATTTATTAAGTTCCTACTATGTGTAAGGTCTATACTAGCCCCTGGGGTTTTAAAGTGAAAAAAAAAATCCCCAAATACATGCCCTCAGAATATTTATTATAGACCTTGAAGGCATTAAATCAAGCTCTGAAGGCATGACTCCAGGCACAAGGTTTCACAGTATTATATATAGTAGCTGAAAAGTTAAAACTGACCATGCGGTACATGATAGTCCCAGTTTCATATTCCATCCTTATTTTCTGGCCTTTTTATATAGACAGTTTTTTTAATTGAAAGCATAGTAAGTTTATTTTAAAAAGAAAAAGCAATAAAAACTTTTCTCCCCTTTCCCCAAAAGAATGAGAAGGTAAGGGCAAAGAGAGGAATCTGAAGGGGTGTTACACCTAAGAAGACACTTGGCCTTGATATCATCCAGTCTGCCATTGACTCTGTGACCTTGGGCAAGTCAGTTCACTTCCATGGGCCTTAGTTTCTTCATCGGTAAAATCAGGGGTAGAGAATAGAGAATCTCCAAAAGCCTTTCCAGCTCTAAAGCCTCTGATTCTCAGCTCTTCCATTCTGTGATTCTAAGCATAATTTTAGCATTTCAAATGGTCTATTAAAACACTGACTGCCGTGGATGAAAAACACTTACCAGGTTATGATTCGGAATGACTTCTTAGCTTCCAGAGAATTTCTTTCTAAGCGTTGTCTGTCTTCTGAACAATTTTCCAGTGATTATGAAACTGATCTGTTTTAGGAATGTGCAAGTTTTTTCCCCTGATAGGTATGGGAGAATCAGATGCCCTCTGCTTTAAGCAGAATAAGACCATGTTAAGGGTTCTTGTTTTGTAGCAGTGATACAGCTCCCCATAAAGCACAATGTTCGGTGATTAGAAAAACTTCATTGTCCTAGAGTTTTCTAAGGTGTCACAATTGACTGGCCCCTTGCTGAGCTTAAAGCTTCCAGAGTCAATTAGGAATTTCATAGTGGTGGATGCTCCCTCTACTTCATCTTTATGAGCAGCTGTGGCTGAAAAAAAAAATTAGTCACTGGTGGCCAACCCCCTGATAATGAACCTTTCCAGGCTTAACTTGGCTGGTCCTCAGATGAAATGACCACAATAATAGTTAATATTTACCTATCACCTTAAAGTTTGCAGAGGGCTTTTAAAAAAAAGTCTCGTTTTATCATCACAACAAACTCTTGGAGATAGTTTCTATTATCCCCCTTGTTTATTTTTTTTCTTTACAAATGAAGAAACTGAGGCAGACAGAGGCTTAGTCACTTGCCCATGGTCATACAGTTAGTGAGTGTCCGAGGTCAAATTTAAACTCAGGTCCTCCTGACACCAGGTGCTGTGCTTTAGCTACTCTGGATCCATTCTAGAAACCTTTTCAGTTTGGTTGTAACAGTTTCTGAGGACCCAGAGTTGCCTGTATGCTATGGTGAGCTAGTACTTCTGCGTGGGTGGTAGAATGCTTGAATTGGAGTAGTACTAATTTAAAACGTGTGAATTAGAATATTGGAGTAGTACTTTAGCGGGGGTGGAGTGGGGTGGATTAGGAATAGATAAAATTTTTGCTGATTTATAGCATTCTTTTGTTTCATCAGTGATATATTTCAGAACTATTAGCTTACCCAAGGATAATAAAAGCCATTCTACTTATGTATTTGTATAGAATTTGCCCCATGGTTTGTTAATATCTAAGAATTTTTTTTTAACCATCTTGCTGTTCCCTAGTGTTAACTCCAGACTCCACCTTTCGACTAGGTTTAGTTGGTCCCTCCCACAGGCATTGTACAGGATGTTGGGTCTTGTTATAATATCATTTGAGGTTATAATTCTTCATGGTTGTGCTTGGAATTGTCGTTAGAGTCAAACATTAAAGATGGTATGAATAGGGTTGGAGTGGATAGGCCTCTGAGGTCCCTTTTAGCTCTGAATTGGTGATGCTAGGATTCTTAGATTATAATCTGGTGGAATAGCTGCAGAATTGCCATCTGATGAGGATAAGGTCATGATGAAGAATTTCCAGAGTTTGGAGTAACCTGCTTCCCTGCACAGATTTACTCTTCTTTTAAATGCTATCCAAAACTTTATTGCAAGCAAAGTGGAATAGTGGTTACAAGGTGAGAAGAAAGTCATTGTAGTCCATGGTGTTAATAATGTAGCAGTCATATAAAATATTTTAAGTGGTGCTGAGAGATCACTGCCACAGTCATAGGATCTTAGATTTAGTGCTAGAAGGGACCATAAAGGCTTTCATCTTACAGGAAACTGATTCTCAGAGAGGTTGGGACTTGCCCAGGATCACACAGGTAGTAAGTGGAACAGAGCCAGGATTCAAATGCAGTTCCTCTGACTCCCAATCCATGGCTTTGTCTACTACATCATGCTGCCTTTCATTTAAGATGTTTTTGGGAAAAGTAAGAAAACTGTAGAAGAGAATTTTGAAGAAAGGTAGCCCTATTCCTCCTGTATTGGGTTTTTGTTTTTTTTTTGCCTTTCAAAATAGCATATAATGTAATGACCACGTTCTGCTATGGTATTTTTTTCTTGTGTCAGGAAACATTTTTTCAAAGTAATACTAAATAACATAAAATATCAATTCTTGGCCATGTTCAAAATGTCTAATGATGTCAGTCTGTACCTCAAATGAGATAGCATAAAGCTCTTTGCATATTAAAGCGCTATATAAAAATACTAGCTGATAACTAGTTACTAAACACATACATGCCATCTGCCATGTGCATGTTCAATGAATATTAGCTTCTCATTGTCCATGATTTGAGAAGCAAACATTTTTTAAAGCCACCTCTTGTGGTTGAATAAATATATCTTGTCCCAACTTCAAAAATAGGCTTTTCTAGAATAATACAGTATCCCAATTGAGGTTAGAGATCCATTTAAATAATTGAGTATGTGACTGGTGTGATAGAGTGGGTAATTGTGTGCTCCTAAAACGGAGTAAGAAGTTTAAATTTTCTATTAATATCATATCAAATAGAAAAGTTGTGTAACTACAAATTTGGGGTATTTTTAGGTGAATTTATTTTCCTTCTTAATTCATAACCGTGGATTGAAATTGTTCTAGCCTTTTGAAAAATGTAGAAGTTAATCATTGATGAAGAATAAAAGTGATTGCTTTGTATTTGCAAAGTGTTGGATTATCTATTTTATGTAAAAGTTATTACTAATGTTATTTCTTATGTGTTTCATACAATAGGTTTGACCTTAAAATACTGTCAAAATTCTCCAGCTGCCTGGGGGATCAACAGATGTATTTCAGTCCTTTAATGGGAAAAATAGCTGATATTTTAAACAGGAACTTGGATTCAGTGCAAGAATTAAGGTAAAGATGATAATAGTGAAATTCAATCCAGCCAAATCCAAAGAGATCAAAATAAATCTCATGCAGCTGAAGATGTATGTAATTTACCATCACATTGTACCTTTCTAATTTTCTCCATCTGGAAATAGTTCTTTTTAAAATTGGCAAAGGAGAGTGGTTAATTTTGTTGGCTGGTGTGACTTATCTGTTAATTAAAAAGTAACCCCTGAAGGTTACTTCAACTTCCTTTTCTTCCACTTCAACAAATTCTATTAAGTTGGGTCTACCATTTACTATTTTAAGCATTGTGGAAACTGTGAAGAATATGTGGGATGACACTGTTACTTGCCTTTGTAGAATGTTTGGTCTAGTAAACTTTCTGTCTTCTATTTTTATGATAGATGAAAAAGACTGTACTGAAAATGCTCAGCTTTCTTTGTTCCAATTTTGATAAGCAATAGGAAAACCAGAGGGAGGCTTGAGGATATGGAGGTCAAGGGAAGAATAAGTATTTAAGAGGAGGGAGGAAGTGGTGACTTTTAGTGTGGCAATGAGCACCAAGCCAAGAATTAAGATGGAAGGGAGTGCCTTAAAATGAACGGTTTTTGATGCACATTGTTTACTGTTCTTAGCTGCTGGAAAATAAATTACAGAGTTGCAGTTTATTCTGATAAGAGAGAGATTGGAAAAGGGACAACCGGAAATTATTATTAAGAGTTAAGATAAGTAATCAGCTTTCATTCATTTGATGTCATTGGAACTAAAGAAAGGGAAGTACCAAATCGTTATGATGCCATTAGATTTTTTTTTTCAGACATTTTCCTTTAGATTTTGTGCAATTATTATCAACAGACATTTATTCTGATCTATCCTCGACCTTCATCACTCATTCTTATGATGATTGGCTCAAATATAGCTGATTTTGTCAGTTACCTTTTGTTTAAAATAACACCTCCCTATCCCACTTTACCCAATAATGATGAGATTTTTTTTTTAAATTTCTGGACTTATTGAAATTAATATTTTAAAACTGTTGCCCAGGGTTCTGAGGTTTTGGTTTTGCAACCAGCACATGCCTGTGTTGGTATAATTTTTAAAAATCTTTCGTATTATAGAAAATGGTTTTTATTAAAAAATGACAGTGGTAACAAATGACCTTTATATAGCTTTTTAAAATTTGTGAAATGCTTTACACATAAATACCTCATTTGAGTCACTCAATAACCCTGTGAGGTAGATGCTGCTACGAGTATCACACTCATTTTACAGATGAGGAAACTGAGACTCAGAAGTAGTAATTGATTTACCAGATAGCAGCTTAGACAACTAAGAATTGTCAGGGAAGAATCTGAACCCAGGTCTTTCTGACTGGACATCCAGCATCCTTTTCGCTGTTTCTTGGCACCTCCCTGTAAAGGGAAACTAGATAGCTCAGTGGATACAGAACTGCACTGCGAGTCAGGAAGACCCATATTTGAATCTAGCCTCAGATACTTACTAGCTATGTGACCCTGGGCAAGTCACTTAACATTCTGTCTGCTTAAGTTTCCTGTTCTGTAAAATGGGGATATTATTAGCACTTACAGAGTTGTTGTATCAAGTGAGTAAACATATGTAAAATGCTTTGCAAACTTTAAAGCACTATGTAAATGCTAGCAGCTATTGTTGTTATGCCTAATAACAACAACAATAATAATAATAATAATAAAACCAACACCACTTCATATTGAGTCATGCTTAGGCCAGTGTGTTCCAAAAAGTGAACAAAATGACATTGAAGGCATTGGTGTCTCTTTTGTTACTTTTTAATTAGTGGGAAAATAAAGACTTCAGGGAAAAAGTACTTTTAAGCACATTGAAATGGGACTATTTTGCTTCACTTTGGTTGGCAGCTGGTACCAGTTTATTCCTGACTACTGAAATTTTAATATTAGGGATACATAAATAGCAATTTTAGTCACAGAAATGCTGAGAAAAAAAATTGAGGGTTTCAAAAACCCAATAAAGTATCATTTCAACATTTCTTGTCTTAGATTTGATTTTACTTTTTTTTATGTGACCATTCCACTATGTTATATCTATAATATTTTTCAAATCTGATCATTCTTTTTAAAGAAATAATTGTGATTTTTAAAACAATGTCTAACGGTTGAAAAAAATCTCTTTATTTTTTAGGACATTGTCAATCTTGATGGTGAATATATCTTCTGTAACCTCACAGAATTTTTGTGAACGACTTGTGAACAAAACAGAGCTTCTCTTAGACACGATGGATCATCCCCAGTTTAATACTTTAATAAGAATAGTGCGATTTCTCCAAAATATTCGATATAATTATTACCCATTATTAGAAAAGTGCAATTGTGTGTTCATCAGCAATATTGCTCATCTGAATTTGGATACCCTCAGTTTTATTCTTGTACTGTACCAGTCTCTGCAATTTAATAGTTTTCCATTTCAAGTGTTAGCGAGAGAGAAGCTCTCTAAAATGATTACTCTTCCCTGTGATCCTGCTTCCTTTGTAAAATTATTTGTTGCCTTGGGACCTTTGGCTGGACCAACAGAAGAGAAACAGTAAGTCTATCTGAAGATGATTTGCTTCTTTCTTTGGGGAAATGTGGAGATTTTTTTCCTTTTTTTCTTTTTCTTAAATTTATTTATTTTTAGTTTTCAGCATTTATTTCCACAAGATTTTGAGTTTCAGATTTTCATCTTGCCCCTACCCGCAGCCCAAGATGGCATGCATTCTGAATATCCTTTCCCCTAGTCTGCCCTCCCTTCTATCTGTCCCCCCCCTTCTCTTATCCCCTTCCCTTTCTACTTTCCTGTAGGGTGGGATAGATTTCTGTACCCCATTTCCTGTATTTCTTATTTCCCAGTTGCATGTGAAAATGTTTTTTTTTAGACATGTGTTTTTAAAACTTTGGGTTCCAAATTTTCTCCCTTCCTCCCTCCCCACCCACCCTCATTGAAAAGGCAAGCAGCTCAGTATAGGTTATACATGTGCAGTTATGCAAAACACTTCCATAGTAGTCATGTTGTGAAAAACTAATTATATTTCCCTTAATCCTATCCCACCCCCCCCCATTTATTCTGTTCTTTCTTTTGACCCTGTCCCTCCTCAGAAGTGTTTGCTTTGATTACCCCCTTTCCCAATCTGCCCTCCTCTCTATAATTCCCTTGCTGTCTTGTCCCCTTCGCCCCCTATTTTCCTGTAGGGTAAGACAGATTTCCATACCCAACTGAGTGTGTATGTTATTCCCTCCTTAAGCCAAATCCTATGAGAATGAGATTCCCTCATTCCCTCTCACCTTCCCCTGTTTCCCTTCCACTGTAAGAGCCTTTTCTTTTCTGTTTTTTGTGAGATAATTTATCCCATTCTGCCTCTCCCTTTCTCCTTCTCCTAGTATAATCCTCTCTCACCCCTTAATTTTATTCTCCAGATATGACCCCTTCATCTTCAGCTTGCCCTCTATCTATCTATCTGTCTATCTATCTATCTCTCTATCTTATATATCTATGTCTATATCTATATCTATATCTACATATAATCTTTTCCCTCCAACTGCCCTCTGACAAAGGTCTCATGAGTTATAAATATCATTTTTTCATGCAGGAATGTAAACAGTTCAACTTTAATAAGTCTCTTATGATTTCTCTTTCCTGTTTACCTCTTCATGTTCCACTTGAGTCTTGTATTTGAAAGTCAAATTTTCTATTCAGCTCTGGTCTTTTCATCAAGAATGCTTGAAAGTCCTCTATTTCACTGAATGACCATTTTTTCCCCTGAAGGATTATACTCAATTTTGCTGGGTAGGTTATTCTTGGTTGTAATCCTATCTCCTTTGCCCTCTGGAATATTATGTTCCATGCCCTGTGGTCTCTTAATGTAGAAGCTGCTCTGTTCTAAAATATCAGGGCAGTTTTCCTTGATAATTTCTTGAAAGATGATGTCTAGGCTCTTTTTTTGATCATGGCTTTCAGATAGTCCAATAATTTTTAAATTAATCTCTCCTGGACCTATTTCCCAGGTCAGTTGTTTTTCCAATGAGATATTTCACATTGTTTTCTAATTTTTCATTCTTTTGGATTTGTTTTTCAGTGTCTTGATTTCTCATAAAGTCACTATCTTCCAATTGCTGTATTCTAATTTTTAAGGAAGGATTTTCTTCAGTAAGCTTTTGGACTTCCTTCTCCATTTGGCCAATTTTGCTTTTTAGGGCATTCTTCTCCTCACTGACTTTTTGGACCTCTTTTGCCATTTGGGTTAGGCTATTTTTTTAAGGTGTTATTTTCTTCAGTATTTTTGGGTCTCCTTTAGCAAGCTATTGACTTGTTTTTCATGATTTTTTTGCATCACTCTCATTTCTCTTCCCAGTTTTTCCTCCACTTCTCTTACTTGCTTCTCAAAATCCCTTTTGAGCTCTTCCAAGGCCTGGACTGGATTCATATTTTTCTTGGAGGCTTTGGATGTGGGAGCTTTGACTTTGTTGTCTTCTTCTGGTTGTATGTTTTGATCTTCTTTGTCACCAAAGTAAGATAATACAGTCTGACTCTTTTTGCGGGGTTTGCTCATGATCCCAGCCAACTACTTGAGTTTTAACTCTTTGTTAAGGTAAGAGGCTGCTTCCAATGTGGAGAATGTACTGTCCCAAGCTTCAGGGGTTTGTACAGCTGTTTTCGGAGATACTTCTAGGGACCTGTAAACTTTCATTTCTTCCAAGGTGGTATGATAAAGGTGAGGTGTTTACTCCTTTCTTGGCCTGTGCTCTGGTCTATGAGTGACCACAAGCACTCTTTTCTGTCTTAGAACTGTGAGGAAGATTTTCTTTCTACAGCCACTACAAGCTCCACTGTGCTAGTACTCTTCCTTGCCCCAGGACCGCCCTTCAGAACTGTGACCCAATCCAAACATGGGTAAAGCAAGAGATTCCTGCCTCAGCACTGGCAAAGAGATCCCTATAATCCGCCTCTGATCGGCCAGCTGATTCCCCCTCAGTCTGTGGGCCGGAAGCTCAGGAGACAGCCACTGCCCCAGGGCTGCACTTGCTTGGGAACTGAGGCTGAGACCTAGCTTCTCTCACCAGAGAAAAAAGACTTTTCCCACTGACCTTTTAAGTTGTCTTTGGCGTTCATGGGTTGAGAGATCTGGAAACTGTGATTCAGTCCTCTGAGGCCTGCTCTAGGATCGCTGTGGCCTGTGCGCCCATGTCGAACTGCACTCCTCTTACCACACAGCGCGATATACCTTTCTGATCAACCATCCAGGTTGTCTTGGGCTGGAAATTTGTTTCACTCTGTCTTTTTGTGGGTTATGCTGCTTTAGAATTTGTTTAGAGCCATTTTTTTATAGGTTTTTGGAGGGGTTTAGGGGAGAGCTTGAGCAAATGACTGCTTTCACTCTGCCATCTTGGCTCCGCCCGAGGAAATATGGAGATTTAAAATTCAAGTTTCTCCCCTAAATTTGGGAGGGCAAGCAATATGCCCAGTTATGTTATAGAGGTGAGCAGAAAACAGTTCTAGGTTTTTTGTAATTATAGAAATATACTTCAAACACCTTTCTCCACTGTGGCTAATAACTACTTAGTACGTATTGACCAAATACTGCCTATGCAAGGATGCAGAGAGATTGACACATATGCTGTGGAAAATATCAAAAGGATATTTTTCTCTGAATGGACCCTTCCTATACTATGTCTGAAGGAGTATATAGGTTTCTGGGGTAGTTGAGTTCACAGGAGGAAAGGTGTTATTACAAGGCTAGCAACTCTGGTTCCTTTCTCTATGTTGGGATGGTCCTCGCCCCCAGAGCAGTAGTATTACACTGGTTGATTGTTCAGGTTTCTTGGAAAGATGGAGGCCCACTAGAGGTGGGAGAGTTGCCATGTCTGTTAATGGGCTTGAGTGAGAATCCTTTGGATTTCCTGTTGGGTTAACTAAAGCCTATTTTTGACGTTTTGAGATACATGAGAAATGAGGGTCAGTTTTGCTTTTGTTGTGGAGACCTTAATAGCATTCTATTTTCACGTTCTTGGGAGAGAATCTGGGCAAGTGGCGCAAGTCAAAGCCTGCTATGTGAAGAGTCCCCAACATTAAATCTTTTATATAAACCCAGAGCTTCAGTTTTAGCCACACAGATATCAAGATAGCTTGGAATTAAAACTCTGGGTTTGCCCATCTTGGGCTTAATCTTGAGATCATCTATGAAAAATCACTCTTTGATTTCTGCTTCCATCCTGGGCTTTCCTGGGGACCATTAGAATTTAGTTTGTGTCTGTGGATACATAAAAAGGCAAATGGTCTCTCCTGGCCTCCATTGGGAGGATAACATGGTACAGTGGAAAGAGTGTTGAGTTTGGAGTCAGAGGACACGAGATTAAATCTTGGTTCAAGTAGTAACTTGTGTGACCTTGCAGGGGTAGAGAATCTGCAGCGTTGAGGCCACATATGGCCCTCTAGGACCTCAAGTACTGCCCTTTGACTGAAACCACGCTTCACAGAACAAATCCTCTTATTAAGGAGGTGAGCAGAAAAGTCCTTGAAAAGTCTGGTCAGACACCCAAGGGGCTGCCAAATCCCACTGCTGCTTCAGTCCAGTGAGAAGACAACCCAGTGTCCTGGGCCACCTATGTGCAGGGTTGTGACTGTAGCTCCCAGTGTATCTGTACCTGCTACTTCATCACTTACCTGTCACCACAGGACTTTGAGAGTCATTCGAGTCCAGTGGCAAGACAAAAGTCAAGATGATCGGTGATGGCTCAAGATGCAGTGGTTGACCTTGGCATCTTTGATGCCTAACCAAGCTCTCAGTGCTCCATGGCACCTGTTTCCCCTACTTTCATAGCTTGTTGAACAAATTGTTCACATCTGCCTATTCTACCAGGAAAGTCTTCACCACACTAACTCACTGACGGGAGTCCCTCAATCTGGTTTAAACTGTCTGCCAAAACAGTTTTACCAGAATATGGCCACTGAATATGCCACAGCTTCTTGGAACCGTACTATCACAATCTGGGGATGGGAGCCAAAAACATGCCCAGCAAGACCATTCAGCTGAGGAGCCCCGAGCTGCCTGTGACTCTTGTTCCTGGGCCGGCACCCTCTGTATGTGTGGACACATGTGGCATAAGCCAGACCAAGGTAGAACCTTGGGGACAGTTCTCAACCACCACAGAACATGATTCAGGGTAAAGAAACTGAATGTAAAGACAAAGAATCATCCTCATCTCAGCTCAGTTATCTCCTTCAAAGTACTGCTCAAATTCCTCTTCATATTTCCTTCCCCTATGTTACTTATTCCACTTTACTGTCCACTGATATTCCTATAAAAAGGATGTACAAGAGTATTCTTAAAAATGTAGTTTGCTTTTATTGACAGAAAAATCTTTTTATTAAGGGGATTTGTTCTGTGAAGTTTGGATTCAGTCAGAGGGCCCCACTTGAGGACCTAAAGGGCAACCTGTGACCTCAAGGCGGCAGGTTCCCTACCCCTGGGAAAATCAAGCTCTCCAGGCTTCATTTTTTCATTTTTAAAATGAGGGGTATGGACTAGATAACCTTTAAGGTCTTTCTAGCTCTAAATATGTGATCTTCTTTTGTCTTTCATGAACATAATGCTGGACTTACCCTCAGGCATGAGACCTTTGAGCCCTGGAAATCAAACACTCCTGATTATCTTATCATACTCAGCCCTAAACAATGGTTTTTACTGTTTTCACAAGCATTTGTTGTGTTTCTATGTGTGTAGCAGGATAGGCATATGTGAACTAGATTTGGTTCCTGCCTCCTACAAGTAAGAGTTACCTTTTGGACAAACACTGAAATAGATAGCAATAATAACAGCAAGATAAATAGAAAAAATTAAATTAAAACATTTCATTAAGTATGCAATATATTTTTTAGAATATTGAGTGAGTATAAAGTCATAATCCAGAACAAATAAATTATTGCTATTTACTAGTTAGTTTAGCTTTTATTATTTTGTCTTTATTTTAAAATAAAATTGTAGATAGTTTGAATTTTGTGATTTTATTAGAGATTCAGCTGCATAATTTATTGGTATTTGAGAGTATTATTAAGTTTTTATAATAATTATTTTATTTAAATTTTTTTAATTTTAGTTTTATTTGTAGTTTTGTTAGAATTAGAGCATCTGTCCCCATATTACATGACTGTGTCTATTTATTAAATTAATATATACACTGATATGCATATATAGGGATAAGTCATAAGGTTTAGACCATTGAGAGACAATAAGAATGATCCAGTCTAGCTACCTCATTTTAAAGACAAGAAAACTAAATTAGAGAGAGGTTTAAAGTTACCCTGGAATTGTCCTTGCTTATACGCATAGCCAAGCCATCATTCAAGTCCAGTCTTCTAAATCCCAATACAGTGCTATTCCCACAATACTGATGGACATTTAATTTCTTAATGGCTACATTGAAACTACACACTACTTTTTAAAAAAAATTTTGAACATTTTTGTTTAAAGTTTTGAGTTCCAAATTCTATCTCTCCTTCCCTTCTCCCCTCCTTAAAACAGTTAGCAATCAGATATAGGTTATATGTGTGCAATTGTATAAAACATTTCCATTTTAGTCATTTTGTACAAGAAGACTTGAATAAAAGAAGACAAAAGAAAAAAAGTGAAAAATAGCATGTTTCAGTCTGTATTCAAATAATATAGTTTGTTTCTCTGGAGGCAGATAGTATGCTTCATCAATAGTCCTTTGGGATTGTCTTGAATCATTGTATTGCTGAGAATAGTTAAGTCATTCACAGTTCTTTATTTAATAATCTTTCTGTTATTGTGTACAATGTTCTCCTGGTTCTATTCACAACATTCTCCTGGTTCTGTTCACTTCATGCATCAGTTCATGTAAGTCTTTCCAGGTTTTTCTGAAATCATCCTACTTGTCATTGTCTTATAGCACAATGATATTCCATCACAATCATATACCACAGCTTGTTTAGCTCTTGATGATTTTTGGATGTCTTTGGGATATAGACCTAGCAGTGGTATTGCTGGATAGAAGGGTATGCACAGTTTTATAGCCCTTTGGGCATAGTTCGAAATTGTTCTCCAGAATGGCTGGGTCAGTTCACAACTCCACCAGCACTGTATTAGTGTCCCAGTTTTCCCACTTTCCCTCCAATATCCAACATTTTCCTTTTTTGTCATATTAGCCAATCTGATAGGTGTGAGGTGGTACCTCAGAGTTGTTTTAATTTGCGTTACTCTAATCAATAGTGATTTAGAGCATTTTTTCAGATGACTATAGATAGCTTTGATTTCTTTGTCTGAAAACTGCCTGTTCATATCCTTTGACTGTTTATCAACTGGGGAATGACTTGTATTTTTATAAATTTGATTCACTTTTCTACATATTTGAGAAATGAGGCCTTTATCAGAGATACTAGTTGCAAAATTATTTTCCCGGTTTTCCGCTTTCCTTATAATTTTAGTTGCATTAGTTTTGTTTGTATGAAACCTTTTAAATTTTATATAATCAAAATATCTATTTTATATTTTATAATCTGTCTTTATCTTCTTGTGTCTTAAATTCTTCCCTTATTCATAAATCTGGCAGATAAATTATTCCACGCTCTCTTAATTTGCTTGTGGTATCACCCTTAATGTGTAAATCATGTACCCATTTTGACTTTATCTTGGTATACAGTGTGAGGTGTTGGTTTATACCTAGTTTCTGGTGTACTGTTTTCTAGTTTTCCCAGCAGTTTTTGTCAAATAAAGAGTTTTTGTTCCAAAAACTTGCATCTTTTGGTTTATCATATACTAAAGTACTATATTTAATATATTGTAATTTGTACCTAATCTATTCTACTGATCTGCCACTCTGTTTCCTAGCCAGTATCAGATTGTCTTCATAATTACTACTTTATAATACACTTTGAAATCTGGTATGGCTAGACCACTTTCTTTCATTTTTTTTTCATTGATTACCTTTCTATCCTTGAACTTTTGTTCTTTCAGATGAACTTTATTATTATTTTTTCTAGCTCTATAAAATAATTTTTAATAGTTTGATTGGTATGGCACTGTATAGTTATTATTTTAAACAAAAAATGTAGAATAGGAGTTGACTTTGTAGAGGGACATTCACCATCCCTTTTTAAGTTTAGCAAGGAGGATTTTTTAGAGGAAAGGGGAATTCCCAACTTTGCTTTCTGGGAAAGAGTGGATCAGGCTGAAACAGGGTGGCCAATCTAGTCTTCAGAGAAGACACAGAAGTGGGAATGTGATGATTAGATGAAATTGTACCTAAGTTCTCCTCATTCAACAGGGAGGTTTTTGTTGTTGTTGTTGTTTTTAGCATCCTCTATTTGTATAACATGGTGCTAAATATTGTTTGAGATATAGGAGAAATAGAAAACATAGTACCTGCTTTCAGGGAATTTATAATGTAGTTGGGGAGATAAGAATATGCAAGTAAATTTTGAAATAATAGCAAAATGGATAATTAAATATTATATTGTGTGCTGTAGACAATAAATGTCTTAGTTCAGAGGAAGGGACATCTATATAGATTGGAATGGCTAAGGAAGCCTTTTTGGAAGAGTTGATACTTGACCTGGGTAGAATTTAGATATAGGCAGAGCTAATTAGGGAGGGCATTGCACATGAAAGACAAAGCAAGAACAGATGTTTTCCAAGACCATGCTCTGGGACTGCCTTATAGGAAATCCTAAAACATAAATGGAATCTTTTGATGCTTCATTAACCAAGCCCCTTGGATAGTGTCCGAAAGAGACTTTTCATATTCTGAGTTTCCTTCCATATTATTAGAATGTGGTTCCAGCATTTAAAATTTCTATGCAAGTATTAATATTCAAGCATAATAGGCATATCTGTTCATACTTTGTAGAATTATGTGCTATACTTATCCAGCTAGCTTTGAACACTTTCCTTATTTCACTCTATTTCAGCATCCTAAGCCTAATTCTTCAGTTTTTAAAGTATCGATACAAAACATTTCTTTTTATTATAGTTGATGTATGGGGAGACTTATAAAATTAGAAAATGTACAAGTTTAATTTCTATTGTATAATACTGTAGTTGTTTCTTTCTGAGATAATGATTGATTCCTATCCTTCTCCAACTATATGAATAAAAACAATAGAGATGAGATTATCCATTGAATTTTTCTTATGAAGAAGTTTATTTCTTTCCTTTTTCTGAAAAAATTCTCCCTTACAGTTTTGGAGAATTGTCAACTTTTCAACGTTTTCAACTTTTTCTCTGTTTTCTAGGCTTATGTCATCTCTCCAAATGATGATGGACAAACTGACCAGTCAACAAGCATTAGCCATAGTGCTCACAATGGAAGAAATGAATAGCAAAGATTCATATTTGATTGAAAAGTAATTTTATTTTTAATTTCTGATACTGTAACTGAATTGTCCTTTTACTACCATTTCAAGAAAAATATGTGTACTTTAGTACAATTCTTTTTGTATGTCCAAAGGCATGTGGAAAATTGTCCTTTGATTATTTTATAATTTTCTTTTGCAAAGTAGAGAACAGCAGCAATTATACTATAATTTCCTGATTTATAGATGCTTTTAGACCCAAAAAGAACATCATAATGTAGGAAAATGTAGAGGAACAAAAAACATAGGCACTAAATTTCAAAGCATTGGTTGCTATTAAAGGGAATTCATGGCCACGCAGACTTTGAGTTTCCACTAATTATCTACTTTGTGTGTGACCTTGACATTTTCATACACATTTAATATCTCTTTAATTAAACAAAAATTTAGAACAAGAGAAAATACATAGTTTGTTTAATGTTAATTAAATGAAATCAAATCTCTATTATCTAGTTGTTGATTATTTATATCTTTGTTTCCTCTTTCATCCTGCTTGCTTTGGAGCCACCTGAATACTTTTGATCATCTTTATCAGAGAGATGGCTGAGATGAGAGGAGAAAAGGCAATAAATCGTGGTACTTAGTAGTAACTCTGGCAAAGGTTGCTGGCTGGAGGAATTAAATTTAATGGCAACTGTTAGTTTGGGACTAGCTTTGAATTCAAGATACTTTTCTGGTTATTGCTTGTCTGATATAAGCTGCTAAAAATGAAGAATTCATTATAATAATCATTGTTTGACATTGCTTTCAGAATTGCTTCTGTCTTACACAAATACTTGCATGTGTATAAACCAGTGGAACTGGCAAAGATAACCAAAGCCTTGATTTACCTGCATCTTCATAATTCAGAGTTTATTATGATTCTCAGAAGATTCCTACTTAGGTAAGTTTAAAATAAAGCTGTTTGTTTTAGTTTTCGTATGAAAAGCCACCCACAACATTTTTGCAGTTTAGCTGTGTTCAAATGTGAATCTACTGGGATTAAAAATATAGCCACCATGAGAACCTTTGAGGCATAATATTATTTATTATGAATATTATAAAATAATAATATGAAAATACTCCCACTTTGAAGGGCTCAGACTAGGTGGTCTCTGGAGTTCTGCAATTATTATTGGGTCCGATTGATGTCTCTGTAGCCCCCCCCCCACCTATCTTGGACAGTATTCTGTGATTGATGTGTTTTGTCAGGCTTTGGTTGTCTTCTAGCACAGATTCAGGGCTTACTCCCAAGCAGATCTGGTTTCTTGATATTTTTTTGAAAGCTTTATTATAAACATAATATTCAACAACTGTATATCAGACTGACCTTACTTTGTTACTGTTTACATTTAAGTGAATTTAACTTCAGCTTGTAAAATATCTTTTAACTTTTTTTGGTCACTCATCTAAATCTCCATCAAGAGTCTCTGTTTTCATTTAATTTTCCTTAGTGTGGTCATAGTAGGCACTTAGTTCTTCTAGCTTTTTTTTTTTAACTTAGCATTCTTTCATAAAGATCTTCTAGATTTCCATCTATTTCTCATATTTGTGGGTTTTTATTATGTTATACTGTTCTGTTATATCAGTTTATCAGTTTACTTATTTTTGGATGTTTTTCAGTAAAAAATAATACGGCTATGAAAATCTTTGAACGAGAAGCACCTTTTTTTGTTTGTTTTTGATAAATTCACAGGGAGTATATCTAAATATTAGAATTATTAGGTGGCAAAAAATAGAATTATTAGGTGAAAATATAGTTTTTTCATTTTGTGTTGGGTTTTTTATTTGTTTTTGAATTTTTACCACAGCTTTCCACATTGTTCTACCAAAAAAAAATTCTACAAGTTTGCAATTCTATTAGCAATGAATGAATATATGTTTAGCTACAGTCTTGCCATCGAGTTTTTAAATCAGTTTTTGTTGATATCCTTTGTTTTGACATTGCCTAGATTTTCCTGTTTCCCTCCTTTTTCTTGTTCTTAGAGTCATCCCTTATAACAAAGAATATTTTTTAAGCAGAAAAAGAGAAAAAAAATTCTGCAAAATCAACCATCAAAATAAAAAAAAAATCTGCTTTTATTCAGTGTTCCATACTTATGGACCTCCCAGTTGTGTAGATGAGCAAGGGGAACTATCTTCTTATCTCTTCTGTGAGACCAAACTTGAACATTGAGCTTCATTGATTTTAGTAATTTTTTTACCAAGTTGATAAGTGAATGGTGGTAACTCAACAATGTTTTGACTTGCATCTCTTTTATTATTAACAAGGTTAATTATTTTAAAAGATGATTGTTGGCCATCTATATTTCCTGAAAATTGTCTCTTAATACCATTTGATGGTTGGTGGATTGGAAGTCTTTTTGTTTGTTTCTGTTTTCTTTTCTATTTGGATCTGATTTCATTTGTTTAGAGAATTTCTGGTGCAAAAGTTCCTTCTACCAATGCAGATCTGCAACTGTTCTACTATTAATAGTTTTAGTGAGTTGCCAGGAATATGAGAGGTTAAGTGACTTCCCCTGGGTCACACAGCTAGTATGTGTCTGAAGCTGGGCTGGACCCAGGGTCTTACTTCCTCCAAGCCTGTCTCTCTGTCTATTCTGCCACTCTGTCAGATTGGGAATTGCTTTTGTAAAAAACAAAACAAAACAAACCCCCTTAAGTTTCATATATAGCTTATATGTTTTTTTAGAAAATTTTTTAAGAAATCTTTTCTGTACATAAGCACATCTCTCTTATTCCTTATAACCATCTTCTATTTGTTAAATGGAAAAAAAGTCATGTTTCCACCATAAATGAACCTCTGGTATCTTTCAATGACTCAATATTGTTTTATTTTTATCTTCTTCCTCAAATTTGTTTGTATTTTCAATCTATGCCACCACATAGTCTAATCAAACAGATTGTCTGAGTGAGCCCAAACCAGATTAAAACATAATTGGGAGATATTTAACAAAAAAAAATAATTAAAATACAGTAGAATATAGATAATGTTAATGTGTGGTTTTCTAAGTCAATACATGATTCTGCCAAGATCCTTAAGTATGGGTCAGTGGCCCAATTCCTATCTGAGTTTGACATCACTTATCTAGTTAACATATAATGTTTGATTTAATTCAGCTACCACTTATTACTTGATTACTTTAGACAAGGAAATATGTTATGCACTAGGGATTAAAAAAGAACCCCAACAAAAATGAACCAATCCTTTCCTTCAAGGAGCTTACTTTCCATTGGATAGAATAGTAGATGACAACAGTGAACTATTTCTCATCTAATAAATGTCTTGTTTCAACCTAATATAATGTACTTTATGTATAATTTTTTTTATAATGGTGGTTTTGTCCCTTTTTTTTTTATAGTCATTTAAGAAATAGTGTCATTCCTAGTGAAATTTCTATGCTGGTCCGTGTTACTGCCATGCTTCCTTCTCCTCACTTGGATGAATCAGGGCTTTCCCGAATGGAATCCATTTTACCCCAGTGTAGTTTGAGTGATCTCAGTACTTTTGCATCATCTCTTTCAACATGGATTCAACATGACCGTTCACATCTGGACAATATTTGTCGGAAAAATATCAGACTACTTCCACAATTAAATACTTATGGCTATCAGAGATTACAAAAAGCCAACAATTTGAATGTGTTGTGGGAAGAACTTAAATTTGTTCATGGAGAATGGTTTGAGGAAGAACTTCTTGAGGAAACACTTGTCACCTTGCAACGCTTGAGTGACCAAATCACATACACAAACGTTGCCAACTTATCAGCTTTTATTGTCAAGACTAACTACCTTAGTGCTCCGATGCTTGACAAGATAGCTTCTGTGACAGTCCAGCACATCAGTAAGGTACTAGTAGAATTTCAACGTTTCATGTTAAGCTTATGTAAATGTTACAGTGCATACAGTGAATTGTAATGGGGGGAGTGTTGAGCTTTGAGTCAAATCTCACTGCCAACTTGGGTAAGTCATGATCTCTGTGCACCTCTAAGTTATAGATTGATTGTATATGATCTGCATACCCACACCATAGTTCCTCATAATGATAAAATCATAGATGCTATTGGTACTATTAGTATAAATATTATATTAACTATTGGTATATATTATTATTAATTTTACTAATACTAAAATAGTAATACTATTTAGTATTAGTATGATTACATGTGCATATAATAATAAAATAGTAATACTATTTAGTATTAGTATGATTACATGATTTTGTGTGGTTTATTAGTAGAGCCGTCCTGAGCCCGTGTGTTACATTTGGAGTCATTCTGTGATTTCTAGTTTGGTTCTCCATCTTTTTCTGTTAGCAATTAGACTGGTTTTCTCAGCTCCAGCCCTCACACTCTCTCACCTGCCACCATCACTTTATCATATAGTTACCCATCAGTAGCGCAACAGCTGTTGAACATGGAAAAGAATGTAGGTTATCCAGTAACTTTTGAGTACTCAAGATTTGTCTGAGTATCTTCATGAAGTAAGAAAGATGAGTGAGAAAATCCATCCTAATCCACTGAGCTCTGAGAACACACAACGATAAAAATAAAATGTTCTCTGCCCTGAAGGAGTCTACCTTCTATTGGATAGCATTCAGCATATCAAAATGAACTTGAAAATCATTCCTTTCAACTAACGTGTTGCTTGATGATATAAATATTGTACAATGTGCAATGGGATTCATTTCTGGAGACTGGATTATTTATGTCATGGTGAAATCTTTAATAAAGCCATATATTAATTCTGGGTGAGATGATAATGAAAACTTCTAGCATTATACCTTTAGATGTCTTCAAATGACTACATCTCATAGCATAGAAAAATAAATTTCAGTTCTCAGTTTTTAAAATCTCAGTCATTTCTGCTTTTGTTTCTATTTACACCTTCAAAATTCAACATAAATTGCTAAATGAAGATTATCTTCTAGTCTGTATTTTTTTAAAAAAGGATGGCTTTTCCTATTGAATATTTAATATTATCTTTGGTTCTTGAGATGCCATGGTTTTTATCTGGCATTTTGTAAGATACAGTTTTATTCTGGATATGAGAATTGTTGACTTGAATAAAATAATTTTGTTGAACTACAATGAAGTCCTGAATATTAAAAGTTTAAAAAAAACCTCTTCCAATTGCATAATAATCTGATTATGTAAAAGTATCAAGTATTCCAAATGTTAGCCCTGTATTGGTTTAATTTTTCATTTGTGGACAAGTTGAAATCTTCGTCATTGGAGGGAAATCCTGAATTGATGACATTATAGGTTCATTGGAGTATTTGGGTATGTCTAGTAATAATTCTGAGGGAACTTTTATCACTAATAAATTATTTTATTAAATGTGATGCACATCAATTTCTAGATTTTGCATCTTCTTTGATCCTTGTGTTACTACTAATGGAGTTAAAAACTAAGTAATGAAATGGCTAAATGGATCATAGTATGAGGGAGAAGAGAATCCATAAACTGGGAAATCCACCATCTTTATAAGTGACACATAGCTGTAGATTTTTTAAGAATCAAGCTTCTTTAGAAAGTTGTACTAGATGGCATCTAAGGCCTCTTCCTGCTCCAAGTCTATGATTCTATAATTTGGTTGCTTTACTGAATTATTATTTAAAACCTAACAACTTTGTTCTTTTTGTTCAGATCCATCCTTTGGCGCTCCATTCTATCTTACTTCCCTTCAGTGTCCTTAACTATGATCCACCCCAAAAGGATGAATTCTTTGGAGCCTGTATCCAGTGCCTTAACTCACATTTAAGTAGGTGTATTATGTTGAAATGAACTGTTGGGTTGGAGAATGTTTTCACTGTGCAGTTTTAAGATGAACATCAAAGTCTGGTCATAAAGAAAAAAATTCCTTGTTGAGTACTTTTAAAAAATCAATTTGAGTCAGTTGCTATCCATATTCAATATGTATTATAAACTATACTCTTTACTCTATCTTCATTCCCAATGGATCTAGCCTCTGTCATATTTAATGGAAGATGGACTTAAACCTTGACCTCACTTTCCCCAAACTGAGTTTTGGGAGCTCCTTAATGCTTACCACATAATAATATTTCATTATAGCCATATATCATAATTTTCCCCTTATTATTCTTCAATCAGTGGGTCCTCTTTATTTTCATTTCTCTGTTCACAGAGTGCTGCTATGCATATTTTGGCATATACTGGGCCTTTGTTTCTGTCTTTTGATTTCCCTGGATTATATGTCCAGGAGTAGAATTGCTGGACCATAGTATTTGGATGATTTAGTCACTTTTCTTAGTTTACATTCAACTGGGGGAGACAATATATACTTATAAGCATATATGTGTGTACGTATGTATGCGTGTATATATGTATATGTGTATGTACATACACACACACACCCACACCCACACACACCCACACACACACACACACACACAACACCCACACACACACACACACACACACACACACGATGTCTGGCTGGATGGTACAGGATGTAAAGGGGAATTGATTTCTAAGAAGACTATCAGGATAAGTTGGAGCCAGGTTGTGAAGTACTTGAAGTACCAAATGCAGGAATTTTTATTTGATCCTAGCTGTAATAGGGAGCCACTGGAATTATTGAGCAGTGATATGGTCTGTGCTAGTAAATAAACATTTGTTAACTGCTAGCTATGACCAAACACTATGCTAAGGGCTGGGGATACAAATAAGAAAATAAAAAAGACAATCCCTGCCCCCAGGGATCTTGCATTCTGGGGGAGGGGAGGAACAGAGATGGAGAGAAGAGAGCTAAAAAGGAGTTGTGGGGGGAGGGAAGAGAAAGTGGTACCGGGAGGGAGGGCATGGTAAACTCCAGTCTAAGGAGAGCAGCTGATGGGAAACAAAAAGTTGGTGGAGCTCCAAACCCTCTTTAAACAGAAGCTTTGGGAGGAGTTCTTTGTTCTTTTCTTTAGCCCAGGGGTGGGGAATCTGTGGCCTCGAGGCCACGTGTGGCCCTTTGACTGAATCCAAACTTCACTAGTTTCAGACACTTGAGGACTTAGAGGGCCACATCCCAGCCTCAAGGTCACAGGTTCCCACCCCTGCTCTAGCCTTTCAGTCAGAGGGGCAGAGAGTTCTGAAGAGGTGTGAGAACTAAAGCTGATGAAATCTGGGAGGGTTGATGAGTTTAAATGATGGAAAGCTTTCTTGGGTGCTTAATGATAGCGGAGTCCAAGTCCAAGTAGTCAAGCTGGTGAGAAAAAATGTGCTGCAGGAAGGAACTTTCCCAGCTTAGTGGAGGATGGACAGGAGATGACCAGAGAGGTAACCCAGAATTCTCAAAAACTGTCAGTAGAGTATGTGCTCTGTAAGATTTTGTCCAGCTAGAAGGACCTTGGGTGACAGGTTGTGTGTCTGCCATCTGTTGGCTAGGGAGGCACCAGGAAGTGGCCATTAGATGATGGTTTTTCACCATAGCAATGCCTGAAGCTAGAGGGACAGTGATCTGTGTCAGCGGAGGAGTAGTCACATCAAGGAGATTCAGTTCAGTAGGCAATTATTAAGTGCCTACTTTGTGCAAGACACTCAGCTGGGCACTGGGGATACAAAGAGAAAATGGAAAGTAGCCTTCTTTCCTCAAGGAGTTTACATTCTCTTGCAAATCACTAGTATTTCATCAAAGCAAAAATGGTTGCTTTTTTAGTTTGATCAGACTAGTACAAAAAAGAGGGCCTGGAATTGTTACCTTACTCTTTTGGACTGTTTTTATTTCAGTAGCTGTATAGTCACTGTATTTTTTATTGCTGCTACCAGAGTATATTGGATACCTAGAACTTCCAGTTAGGGGGTTGTTTGAGAGTCACTTAGCTCTGTCTTCTCATTTTATACCTACATATACATCATAAACATATAGTTGTTCAGTTGTTTCTGTCATTTCTGACTCTTCGTGACCCCCATTTGGGTTTTTTTTGGCGAAGATACTGGAGTGGTTTGCCAGTTCCTTCTCCAGCCCATTTTACAGATGAGGAAACTGAGGCAAATAGGGTTAAGTGACACCCAGGATCACACAGCTAGGAAGTGTCTGAGGCCAGATTTGAATTCAGGAAGATGAATCTTCTTGACTCCAGGCCTAGTGCTGTATCCTCTGTGCCATACACATACATATATGTGCATATATATGTGTGTATATATGTACACACCACATTATACACATATGTGCATATGCGAATACTTACATATGTGTGTGTACATGTGTATCAGAGCAGCCCAGAGTGTAGCCAGTTGGGTCCTATGCCATTGGGTCCTATGCCATTGACAAGTGACTCAGAGGGACAGCTTAGAGGGAAAGAGGTGGTTTGACCAGCTGGTGCTAGAAGTCCTATAAGCACTCCACTGTGACCACAGCAATGTGTGTAGTAGCTTCTCCTGAGTGCCACCCTCCCCAGTACCTCCTCCCCACCCCCACCAGTGGTCCCACCTCCTCCCCATTCTCCCCATTTATACACTTTACCATACATTTACCCAGGTTACTCTTTTGTGATATTTTTCCTTCAAAGGTCTCTTGGATAATTAATTTTAACATCCTCTGTGTAAAAATCTGTGAACTGTCCAGGGCGCTGCACCTTTTTTAATGAGTACCCTGGTACTTTTATGAGTATTTCCTTTAAGAATCGTATTTTCTTTCCAGGTCTCTTTGAACCTCATATCTTGGTGTTTCTTGGCTTTACATTGGCCCTTGCTGAGTGTTTTCCAGAAGATCTGATAAAGGCAGTATTTAACATTGAATTCCTAGCCAAATTGGACTTACACCTTCAGTGTGCGTATCTATGACATTAAAAAAAATCCATTATGTATATTTCATATATAGACCTCCAGCCCAGCTGAACTGAAATTTTTTTTTAATGTAATTTAAGGTGTTAGGACGTGTGGTAGGTCCTAATCACTTCTAACCATACGGTTATTTTAAGTAATATTTACAAAAGGCAGCGAGGTGTAATGGGTGCATTGGCATCCTGCCTTTGACACTTGCTGGCTATGTGATCAAAAAATAGTTTATATACAATATCAAGTACATTGCTGAAGGACACCCCCTTCAAAAAAGAAGAAAAGCCCCATGTCCTCTAAGATCATAATAAAAATGAACTTCATTTTTTCACTTTTTTGCTTAAAAAAATTATGACAAAATGTATCACTAACATGGTGGGTTTATCAGCAAATGTTTCATAAGGTCTCACCAAATTCTAGGCCCTGTCCTAGGTGCTAGCAGTTCAAAGACAAAAATGAAGTGTTTCCTGCCTTCAAAAAGCTTACATTTTATTGGGGGGTAGCCACCATATACACACATAAACACAAACATAAATATAATTTTTTTATAGGGGGAGCAGGATTGGCTTCAGCAGCTGGGGATTAGGAAAGGTCTCATGTGGAAGGTATTTGAACTGAGTTTTGAAGGAAACTAGGGTATTCTAGGAGGTGGGAAGGTGGGGAATACATTCCAGGTATGGGGGATAGTCTGTGTTAATAGAGTGTTTATGAGGTACCAGGATTAGATTTTAATTCTAATTAGTGTTTTAAATTTCAGATGTACCTCCTTTCTTAAATACGAGAATCCACAGTCGTCTCATGGAATTTAATAGAGCAGTCTGTTTGGAATGCCCTGAACTTGAAATTCCTTGGTTTCATGACCATTACTGTCAGCAACAGTACAGTAAAGGTTTGAATTTCTTTCTTTCTCTCTCCTTTCTTTCTTTCTTTCTTTCTTTCTTTCTTTCTTTCTTTCTTTCTTTCTTTCTTTCTTTCTTTCTTTCTTTCTTTCTTTCTTTCTTTCTTTCTTTCTTCCTTCCTTCCTTCCTTCCTTCCTTCCTTCCTTCCTTCTTCCTTCCTTCCTTCCTTCCTTCCTTCCTTCCTTCCTTCCTTCTTTCTTTCTTTCTTTCTTTTTTCTTTCTTTCTTTCTTTCTTTCTTTCTTTTCTTTCTTTCTTTCTTTCTTTCTTTCTTTTCTTTCTTTCTTTCTTTCTTTCTTTCTTCTCTTTCTTTCTTTCTTTTCTTTCTTTCTTTCTTTCTTTCTTTCTTTCTTTCTTTTCTTTCTTTCTTTCTTTCTTTCTTCCTTCCTTCCTTCCTTCCTTCCTTCCTTCCTTCCTTCCTTTCTTTCTTCAACTCTAAATATATTTTTATTTTTATTTTTTTTTGCTTTTTTTTTTTTTGCGAGGCAATCGGGGTTAAGTGACTTGCCCAGGGTCACACAGCTAGTGAGTATCCTGTGTCTGAGGCCACATTTGAACTCAGGTCCTCCTGACTCCAGGGCTAATGATCTGTTCCTTGCACCACCTAACTTGCCCACTCTAAATATATTTTTAAACTTTTAAATTATTTATTTAGTATTTTATTTCCCCCCCCAATTACATGTAAAAACAATTTGTAACATTGATTTTTTAAAATTTTGAATTCCAAATTCTCTCCCTCTCTCCTTCCCTTGAGAGAGGCAAGCAACTTAATATAGATTATATATGTGTGGTCATGCAAAACATATTTCCATATTAATCATGTTGTGAAAAAAAACAAAGACTAAAAAAAACACCAAGAAAATTAAAGAAAGTGAAACATGGCATGCTTTGATATGCATTCAAATTCCATCAGTTCTTTCTCTGGAGATGGATAGCATTTTTCATCCTAAGTTCTTCATAATTTTCTTGGATCACTGTATTGCTGAGAATAGCTAAGTCATTCACAGTTGATCATCTTGCAATTTTTTATGTTCACTCTGAGCCAGGAGGGCCCAAAAGTCATTAAGTGGTACTTGGGTGGGGACCTATTGTTGTCCAGTTCATGAGATCCAGAGTGAATTGGGTTTAAGGTATACTCTTTGCTCTCTGAGAGAGAAATCCAGCCAGTGAACCCCAAGTTAACTGGATAGGTTTTGACCATGAAAATTTACCTTCCTTTGGGCAGAACACCGAAGGAGAGGAAGAGGGTGTATTTTTGAAATACGTTAATACCTTTAAAAAAGTCTTATCACTATTTGCCAGCTCTCCTCATCCCTCAAATAGAAGTCTTCCCTTGTAATAAATAACTATGATCAATCAAAACAAATAAACATATTTGTTATATCTGAAAATGTGCAGCTCTTCCTTCACCTCCAGTCCATCATCGTTGTACTAGGTGTGGGAGGCATGCTCCACCATCAGGTGCTCCACTTTATTTTAGCAAGATCTTAAAAATGGTGTACAGACTGGTTTTTAATTCAATCTTTCAAACAATATGAGAAGTTACTGTTCTTATAAGGTTTAGGCTTATAGAAACAGTCAAAATTTTGTTTCTATTTTGTGGAATTGTTTAGGATAATTTTTATTCTGAGGTTAAAAAAGCTGTCTTTAAATAAAGTAATTTTTCTTTTCTTTTAGTTAATGACAGAATCAATGCACTACAACACCAGGTTTATAAAATGCTGGGAGAAATCTTAGGAGGACCCAGTTATGCAAAACCGTCAGCTCTCACACCTTATGGATACATAGTGGGTAAGTCATTGATAGTTAACAAGACCAAAATAATGTAAAAATCACTTTATTAGTGTTAGAACATGAAAAAGAAACATGAAGAGCTTTCTTTCTTTCTTTTTTTTTTTAAACTCTAAGCATTCATATATTCATTCATTCCCTCTGCATTGGCTGAAGCATTGAGTTAAGTCTTTAGGGGATTAATGGAGATGTTTGAGTTATGGCCTCAGTCTTGAAGAGATTGATAGTCACTTAGAGGAAATATGATGTTCAAAGTAACTGTGCTTCAGGGTAGAGAAAGATACCATGTGCTTTGAAAGTTTAGGGGAGGCAAGGGATCAAGGGAAGCATCCTGGGGGTGGCGGCCTTGGAGCTGGGCTTTGCATAATGGCTGTGATTTAAAACATCCATAGAAAGTGGGGTAATGCTTTCCAAGCTTCGTGAATGGCAGGACAAAGATATGGGGACATGTGTTTGAGTAATGGCAAAGGGGCCCAGTTTAACTAGGACATGTGAAGGGAAGAAATGAGAGAGGAACTTCAAAGGTTGAGCTGCCCTCAGATTGTGGAGGATCCTGAATGCTAGGCTAAGAAATCTGGACTTTCATTTAGAAGACAGTTAGGGACCATTGGAGGTTTTTAGGAGTTGGAGAGGGACGCACTCAGAGATGTGCATTAGGAAAATTTGGCTGCAGTGTTCAGGATGGATTGGAGTGAGAAGAGACTGGAGGCAGGAGTGACATTGGTTGGGAGGCTATAGAAGTCCAGCGGAGAGGTAATGGGGTCCTGAACAAGCGTGGTGGCTAGGTGGCATTGGGAATGGTAAAGAGAGGACAAATACAAGAGACATTGCTGAGATAGAAGTGATAGGACTTGGAGGTTTTTTTGCTTGTGGATTTTGAAGAAGTCAGAGAGAATTTGAAGGTTTTGAACACAGGTGACTAAGACAACCAACAGACATGAAGTCAGAAAGAGGAGTGGGGGGATAGAGATAATTAGTTTAAAATGTGTTGACTTTGAGGTACTAGTGGACAGAGAAGAGGACATAAGAGGCTAGTTCAAATTCAAGCTCCAATCCTGACTCACTGTGTCTTACTGATTGTATGATGGCAAGCAAGTCATTAAACTTTTTAATTATTTAGTATTATTTAAACTGTGTCTCAGTCTTCTTCATCTGCAAAATGTGAATATTTTTACTGGAGAGGGAGCATAGCATAAGTGGATAGAGAACTGGTCTTGGAACCAGGAAGACCTGGGTTCAAGTCCTGCCTCTGACATATACTATTTGTGTGACCCTGGGCAGAACACTGAGAGTATTCTCTCAGTGCTTTAGGCCAGGGCTTCTTAAACTTTTCCCACTTCTGCAGCATTGTGTAGCCTGAGGGCCCGCACAGTTGCAAAGTGTGCATACTTTGTGTTTAGAACCAAGGCTGCAGTGAAGTTGCCCGGTGCAATACAGGTGAGCACTGCTAGAAATACCTTGGATTCATTATGTGTTTGATTTTTAATGAATTTTTGGTGGCTGTGCATTCAGAAACCTTCTACTGTTGCCAAATTTTTCGTGACCCCACATGAGGTGGAAACACATAGTTTAAGAAGTGCTGCTTTATAATAACAAAAAGAAAAAAGAAGAAGAAGAAGAAGTGCTGTTTTAGGCAACTGTTAAGACTCTGAGTTGGGGCAGCTAGGTGGCCCAGTGGATAGAACACTGGCCCTGGAGTCAGGAGGACCTGAGTTCAAATGTGACCTAAGACATTTACTAGCTGTGTGACCCTGGGTAAGTCACTGAACCCTAATAGCCTCCAAAAAAATGAAAGCTTCTAAGTTGCAGGGTAGTTGCTGACCTGCATTAGTAGAGGAAGGGTTTTTTTTTTTCATCCAGGAATTCCCTCTATTGACAAAATCATAGCTCCAGCCCCTATCCCCAACATTCATACTTTTTACATTATGTGACTACTCTGAGAACAGTACTCTGTGTATCTCTTTATACAAACACGTGTATATGTATATTTATATAGTGCTTCAACCACTTTAATATAACATATAGGGAGTAATATCTATAGAAACTGAAAGTGTGAGTCTAAAGTTTGGGGAAGCTTGGGGGGGGTGATATGTTTTGGGGAGTGGATGAGGTTGCCAAAGAAGAAACTGTTGATTGAGAAAAGGACCAAGACCATATCCTTGGTCATATTTAGGAGCCGAGAGGAGGAAGAGGGGACAGAGAGGTAGGGGCCAGAGATATGAGAGGAGAAATTGGTTGGGGGGTAGGTTTTAATACTTGAAGAAAAAAGTTTATTGCTAGTTTTTTTGTTTTTTTGGGTTTTTTTTTGTTTTGCATCATAGTCATTTCCAGATTTATACTGAACATTACATCCCTTGTGTCAAAGATATTAAATAGTTAAAACCAACCAATAGTATCACCATATCTGAAGGTATAGGCAACATTCTGCACTCATCCCCAACCTTTCTGTGAAGTGGAGGAAACTATGTTTCATTAATTATTCAGGGAGAAGAAATTTGAAAGAGTAGTGTCATTAATCCTACTAAGGGATGAGAAGGTAAAAAGGAAACATTGTTCGGGGTCTTGCTGCAAGAGGAGGGTTTGGTGCTTGAAGACTGAAGGACAGGCAGCTGGATTTGGTGATCGACATACAATTGGCAGTTTTTAAAAAGAGCAGTTTCAGTTCCAAAGTGCTCCTATTAAATAAAATCCAGCCTTCTTAGCCTAGCATTCAGGAGCCTCCACAATCTGGGGGCAACTCAACCTTTGAAGTTCCTTTCTTACTTCTTCCCATCATGTGTCCTGGAAACCTGATGATTGCAAGGGTTTGAGGATCCCTTGGAGACGGTGAGGAAGTAGAGGCAGTGAACGTGGACTACTTTTTCTAATAATTTTAAGGAAAAGGAAATGGAGAAATTGTCTAAAGAGACTTAATGTGGATATACAGGGAACTCATAAACTGCCTCAGATTTTTAAAAGACAAATGGTTAATGTAGTTATTTGTCTTTTATAGTCTTTTATTGTTATAAAAATAAGAATAAAGGTTGGCTTTGGAAAAAAATTGAAAAAATTCACCTCATTCTTTTCATTGCAGAGATTGGGTATCATTGGGATGGAACATTGACATACACTGTCAAAAATGGTCATTGTGTTGGTTAGTTTTTTTTTTAATCTTTGTTATAAGAGGTAACTTGTTTGTTAGGCAGTGGGGAAAGAATATATTTGGATATAAATGTGAGGTAAAATCAAAAGTCATAAAGAAAATTTTTAAAAAGAGACATGTGCAAAAGGTAGATAGATGCAAGATCATGCAACTGAGGATGAATATAAAAGTTTGCAATAATCCTGTAAAAATTGTGTCAGTCACCAGGCCCAGAGGTGAATTCCATCTAGGGTGCTGAAAGACTGATGAATGTGATTGATGAGCTCCTGTAATTAATCTCTGGATAATCAAGGAGAATGGGAGAAATGATGAAGCTCTGGAGGAGGGTAAATGTCCTGATTTTTGAAAAAAGGAAGACCAGAATGGCTTCATGAAGAGGCCAAACCAGACCAATTCAATTTCTTTTTTTGACAAGGAAATCAACAGAGTGCCTTAGACCAGTGGTGTCAAACTCAAATACAAATAAAGGCCATTAATCCATACACAAGGATCCTTTTGGGCCACGTATTGGCTTAGTTTTAAAATGCAATATTATCTACATTTTGTTGTTTTTTTGTTTATTTTGTTAAATGTTTTCCAGTTACATTTTGATCTGGTTTGGGCTACACTCAGGAGTGTTTTGTGGACATTTGATACTTCTGCCTTAAACAAAGTTTACCTCAATTTTAGCAATGCATTTGACAGTGTTTATCATAGTATCCTTGTGAACAAGGTGAAAGGATGTGGGCTAGGTGATAATATACTTACATGGATCCAGAATTGGCCGAATGTCTGTAGCCAAAGAGGAGCCATGAATAATTTGATGTCAGCATGGAAGAAGGTCTCTACTGAGTGACCCAAATGATATAAAGCATTGTGCTTTCTTGTACTGTTCACATTTTTATCAGGGACTTGGCTGAAAGCTTAGATGGCGCGTTCATCAGATTTGCAGATGACACAAAGCTGAGAGAAATAGTTTAACATGTTAAACAGAATTGGATTCCTAAAAATTCTAACTAGAATGTTAAATTAGAATGCTGGTTCCCCACCCCTGTTAAAGGTAAAATTTAATAGGGATAAATGTAAATTCAGCCTTGGGTTTAAGAAATCAGCTTCACAAGTTGACTGGATAGCATTTGATCTGAAAAAAAAAATCTGGAGGTTTTTAATGAACGGCAGACTTAATATGCACAGGCAAAACGATGTGGCACGCTCAAAAGAAGAGAAGGATAGGGCGCAGGACAAGGGAGGAGATAGTCCTACCGTACTTGGTGATCAGAAGGAATGAAGGGACCTAAAACCATGCCATAAGAATGATTAAATGAACTGGAGGAGAGAGAACTTGAAGGTGAGGAGAGGAATGATTACTGTCTCCAAATATTCAAAGGGCTTGCAATTAAAAAGCTATTAGATACTATATGTAATTTCAAAAGTCAGAACCAGTGCCAATGGGTGAAACTTATAGGGAGATAGGTTTTAGCTAAATATAAAGATCTTATTAACAATTAGAATTCTTAAAAAATGGAAAGAACTGCTTTGTGAGCCAGTTAGGTGGCTTATTGGATAGAGCACTGGGCCTGGAGTCAGTAAGACCTGAGTTCAAATTTGAACTCAGACACCCCAGGTAAGTCACTTAACCTTTATCTGCCTTAGTTTCCTCAGCTGTAAAATGGGGATCATAATAGCACGTGCTTCACGCAGTTGTTGGATCAAATGAGATGATAATTAGAAAAGTGCCCAGCACATAGTAATTGCTTAATAAATGCTTGTTCCCACCCCCCCACCCTGTCCCTTTCCATCCCCCATTAATGAGCTCCCCATTACTAGATGTGCTTATTCAAGCCGAATGAATAATCAGGAATAATACAGAGGGGATTCTTACACATTGGATGGGAGATTGAACTAGATGACTTCTAAAGTTGATATATAATAAATGTCTTATAGATTTCTCTTCCTTCATTGAAAATGTGAACAGTATAAAAATAGATTAATTTGTACTATTTCTAGCTTAGTATATGTGATATAATTAGTCTTTCAGGAGATGCAATATTTGCTAATAAAGGGTAAATTAAGATTTGACCAAGTCAGTGCTTCATTTTCCCTAATTGTGAAAGGACATTAATCTCCCCCTCTGGTTCTCATATTAGGGATTAAAAGAAATGCATTTTTGTTAATGCATTCTGAACTAGCCCAGTGTTGGAGATGGACATGTTAATCTTCATTTTGCCAGGTAGTAAATGAGTTCTGGTTGCTTATTAGAGTATTAGACTGAGAGTCGGGAAGAACTGAATCCTGCTCCCACTCATTTATTAGCTAGATAAGTCATTTATCTCTTCCTGAGTTTTAGTTTTCCCATCTAACAAATGGAGATATCAACTCACTCATAGAATAAAATAAAATAATGTATATAAAGTAAGTGCTTTGCAAACCCTATAGCACTATGTGAATGTGCACTCTGATCATGACTTTTAGTAGTACAGTAATTTTTCCCTACTTTTATTATTGTAAGTGTTCAAAATGTAAAATTAAGATGAAGTATGACCAATATTGCTCTTTGTCTTTTTAATACATTGTCCATGCATTTGATTACCATACTGCCTTACAGATTTTGAATATATCTTGGATAAAAAGAAAAAACCTTTTCCTCATAGAAATCAGGGTGTGTTCTTGAATGAGCTGCCAAGTGTATACTGGAGACCAGATACCCATGATAGTAGGTCAGGACTGCCACCAGGAGCACAAAGGTAAATTGTATTCAAATTCTAGATTTTGTTGGGCCAAAGTCATATTATACAATGAATTTATCAATCAAAAAGGACATCTTTGCTATATTTTTGCATAAATTAGCTTGTCAGTTATATGTAATTTAAGTAGGATATTTTGATGTTCTAATTCCTTTAATTTTTGTTATTTTAAAACAGCGTTTTGCATATGGTAGGCATTTAAGTGTTTGTTGAATTGAAAACATTTTTGTTTCCTGGAAACTTGTACTTATTCAGTCTTATTTTGATATCAAAAATAAATGTTCTTTTGTTCTATATAAGGGTTGCTTTGGAATTTTTGGATTCACGAGCATTTTGTAAAAACATCCCCCACTTAAAAGGAAGATCTGCTATGAAAAAAAGACATCTGGAAATTTTGGGTTATCGTGTGATTCAGGTATAGTACAAGCTCAAAATGTCCTACTAGAAAAAACTAAACCACTTAGGAGCACTGCATATAAATGTATTTTTCTAACATCTAGCACGCTACCTGGTAGATAGTAAGTGTTCAGTAAATGCTAGTTGATTGATTGATGTTTTATACTAATATGAAATGGGCAAAATTATTTCATTAACTTGAAAATTCCAGGGGCAGCGCAGTGGATAGAGCACCGGCCCTGAAGTCAGGAGGACCCGAATTCAAATCCAGCCTCAAATCAAACACTTGACACTTATTAGCTGTGTGACCCTGGTCGAGTCACTTAACCCCAATTGCCTAAAAAAAAGAGGAAATTCCAGAATTCCCTCTTTCATATTTTGAAGAAAGCAGAAAATTCTTATTTCCTCAGTTGTTACTTTCTTTGGAAAACGTGTTGACTTGAGAGCAGAGGGGGGCCAGTGCAGAGGGGAAAGAATCATGAAATCACAGACCTAGAGTTGGCAAGGGCCTCAGAGGCCATCTATCCAGTCTTCCCTCTACCCCCCCGCCCACCTCTCTCCCTACCCTCATTTTACATGTGAAGAATCTGAGGTCCAGAATGCTAGGTGACTTGCCCAGGGTTACAGAAGGCACTAAGAGGTAGAGGTGGGATTTGAAATCAGGTCTTCTGACTCCAAAGTCATCTCTTTCCCCTGAAGAGGTAAGGTTGAGAGATAGGTTAAGCACACTCAAGAAAACTCCCAAGTATTGGCCTTCAGAAGAAGAGAGAAGAAAGAAAACAGAGGGAACAGAGGGAGGTGTTCATAAGAAACATGATACCATTAGCTGCTGTAGATCTGTGGGATGTGATAGGAACCAAATTCTTGCTAGAGCTCGGCTTCATAGTAGCTTTTATCTTTTTTTTTGATAGGTTATATATCTGAATCTAAGAACTGAAGCAAACGTAACCTGAATCTTCTATCTTACAGATCCCTTATTCGGTATGGAATTCTATGGAATTATCAACAAAGGATGCCTGGATGGAGTATTTGAGAGAGCATATGTTTGCATAAGTCAAATCATAATTATAGTCTTTATCTATTATATATCACATCTTAGATTTAAATTATAATAGAAAATATGAGTTTGATTAAAAATGGTATTGTGAAATATTTAAGACTGATTAAAAAAAGATTTGTAGTTTTGTTTGTTTTGTTTGTACTTCTTCAGAGTTTTTTTTAAATTGTATACTTTTTCCCATGAAGCACTCTTCCTTCTTTTAGTATGAAAGTCATATTTTTTTTTTACTTAACAACAGATTGTTAATTATATTTGAATATATATTTTTAAGAGCATTGTAATCAGGCAGTTTATTGACACCTGAGGCCTTGCTGAATCCTGATAAAGAGATTTATAACCCACTAGTTTTCTATTTGCTTCAAGTCAGGGATCTGGATCATACAGGCTTTATCTTGGAGCAATTTAAAGTGAACAACAGAGAAGATATATTCTCCTCAATCTTGCCCAAATATATGTAATACTAACTCTGTGATGTTCAAGTAGCCAAATATTATTGAATCATACCAATTTAAGACATTTTATTGACACTATTGTCATAACTGCGTATATTTCACACCTTTCTTTGTGACCATTCCAGTCAGAAGTTGCATTTTGATTTTTAAAGCAAAGATGTGCTAAAATGTAGCCTTTAAAATGGTCAATGACTGCATGAAGCTCCGAACGAGACGAAGTGAAGAGTATCAGTCCAGTGTGTCACCACGCCGTGTTGATGCAGCCAGTACAAAAAGTCTTTTAAAATTACCTGTGTGTTTTTATCAGATAGTAATAGCGAATGCTGGTTGAATTAATCACGTTTGTTCCTAAACTGCCATTACATTGTTTTTCTTACATGTGACCGTTGTCAAGTGCTAAATGCTGATCTAAGGTATCAAATCAGGTCAGTATTTTTGTGTCCTGTAAAGAAAAAGCATCGGTATTCTACTTCAGTGGGGAAATTACTGAATTAATTAGTCTAAAATCGGAAGTAAATTTGATCGTATTTCAGAAGGGAGGCAGCCACAGCCTAATTCTAAAAGTAGTCTCAAGGTTTCTGGTAAAATGGCTCATGCAGAGAAGTCCAGTCTCTTTTTGAAAGCAAAATAAGACTGAGTAATTGAACAAGTGACTATTGTAAAGATGTCTAACTTTTGAGGGGGTGTGTGTGTGGTTGTGGTGAGAAATGTACATGCTCTCTACCTGGAGCCTAAGCAACCTGGACACAGTTTCTTCTGGAGCTCTCACAACTTATGTGAAGAGATCAAAGAATGATTTTCTTTACTGCTTGCCACCTTACATTTCCAAACAGTGGACCTTCCATGCACATAAAAACCCAACAAGGAACATATCATTCAGTAGGTTAATGACTAAATTAATTTCCTTACTGGTACTCCCCCGATTCCCCACCCCCTGCAAAAAAAAAAAGAGAGAGAGTAGCTTATGGAGTTCTCTGATTTTGAATTTTTAAAGATAGAATCACTGATTTATTGGTAAACCAAAGAAAGTTGGAAATTGGAACATGCTGCACAGGCTTGTAAAGAGAAATAGGAAAAAGAAAGAACACTCAAATTTGACTATTTTACTTCAACACTTTTTCCCTTAAGTGATGAAAAGATCCTTTAATGGTCTTAAACACCATTTCTGAAATCTTGCATTATTTTCTTTATTACTAAGCACAATATTAATATCTCATTATTTTGATGTATTGAGGAAATTGGCAATAATTTTTAACTTGATACAGGAGAAACAGAAGGGTTTTTTGTTTTTGTTAAAAAAAAATAGACACATTCCATCCTCCAACTTCAACTGTAATTGAAAATGAATGTAAAAGTAGCCTAATAATACAAATGATAGCTATAAAGGCACAGACAATTTGAACTTAATATCTCTTTACAGACATTTGGATCAGACAGATTACCAACAAGATTGTATAAATTCAATTTTATCTTTCATCTCCTTTTAGAAATCTTCTTTATGATGACTGATTATTACATTAAGAATATATTTACTTTCATTATCTACAAAAGTTGCCAACATTTCAGACAATGACACAGTAACAATAGATTTCTATATAAATTTCTGTACAGTCTTTTTAAAACACAACAAATTAAAAATCCATAATTAAAAACTCCCACCTATTACATTTTGTCACTTTTCTTGTCTATAATTTAGACAGTTTGAAAAGATTGAAGCGTGTTGCCAGGCAGCTAGCTCCTGAGGCATAACGAATCTCCTTTAACATGCCAGCCCATTCTTTTTTATCATCTTCGTACCTGTTTAAGGGGTGGGATTGAAATTGGTTAATATGCATTCGAAACTGCTCTGTCTTAAAGGCTTATTATTTTACTAACAAGAGTTAGTATGTGGATATCCTTGAGGGCAACTGGACCAAAGATTCTACCCCAAATGACCTTAAAGGAGGTCACATGCCCACCTGGTTGATTTATTGTTCCCAAAACTAAGCCTGTTTTGAATTAGTAGTTTAAGCTTGAGCGTTATCTATTGCTACTGTGGCCATGTTGTTTTTTCTTTTCTCTTTTAAATTATGAACTCAACATATCAACATGAACATTTGTATATACAGAGAACAGAAAAAAGACCGACTTGTGTATGAAACACATGACTCTTACTGCTGTATCTAATTTTGATCAATCAATCAACAAGCATTTAGGAAACATCTATGCATTAGGCACTTGGATACAAATGCAACCAATGAAATCGTCCCTACTGTTAAGCACTGATAAATGGTGAGCCCAGTCACTGTCTAACTGTTTATCCAATCATTGAATCAATAGCTGTTATGTCTGAGTCAAGATTTTTGTCTGGACCCCGGGCTTCATCTTTGTAATGGACTACTGGCACTGAAACTTATTCCTTAGATGCATATTTATTGGCACTGTACTAACTTGTAATCTTAGGAAATTGCCTGAGGCACCAAGAGGTTAAGTGACGCCTACATAGATTGTATGTCGGGGGCTGGACTTGATCCCAGGTCTTTTTTACTTCAAGACTAGCCCTCTATTTTCTCATCAAGATAATGGGTCTTAATAATCTCAATAATTATTTCAGCTCCACTTTTATCCTGCTTATGTGATCAGAGTTGAAAAATTAATTGCCCCTTTTTAACTAGACAGTTTTTGACTATTATCTGAAGATTTTTTTCTGAGTTTCTGAACTTGATGGCAATTGAGAGCTGGTCTCTTTCTAAAAGTGCTTCTTAAGCTAAAGATGTAAAATGATAATGATACAAAGTTAGCCAGGACCTAGGCAAGATACGCATCATCAAGTTTAATTTCTTTAATGTTTCAAAAACTAATTCTCAGATGGCAATAAGACCATAAGGAAAATCTTTATGCCATATGATAAACAATTGTGTTCCCCTTATGCAAGCAAAACTTTGTGCCCAGTGTTCTCTATAGATGGCTCTAAACTATTAACTAATAAACAGTTTATTATTAACATACTGAAAAATAGTACAGAACCTGGGGCAGCAAATTAACTTAAGGAATAGTTTTAATAGTTTAAGGGAAATGTGACTACATTTAAGCAACAGGAGGTTTAAGGTTAAATGAAGCTTGAATAATTGGAGTTTCCAATTAGGTTGGTTTCTATCTGTAGCTCATAAAACATGGTAAATCTTTATTTTTCTGAACAAAAGAAAACAAAGGGGATGGAAATTTTTCATTCAAGTTATGAGAAGAAATTACAGCATTTTCAGTAGCAAGGTTTAGAATGTGATGCTCAGAAGTGGGCATTTTCATCCAGTTTAACTACTACAGGCTTAGGAATATAGGAACAAATAAGCTTGAGGGGATTACCAAGGTTGTCAGCATCACTGGCCTAAGATTAAAATTCTGCTGTCCCAAACACATTTCAGAAAGGTCTCTCTTGCCCTTTTATTCATTTTATAAAAAGATATTATCTGTAAAGCCAGTGATCTTCTTTTATTCCCTGTCCTATGATTGGACAGTATTTATCCTCTTGCTATTCTTTTTGCTCAGTCTCCTCACTTTCTCTGTGGTATTCAAGGCTCTTTGGTCTTTTATTCCCCAGATCCCAGTGAGGATCATGGAATGTTACATGAGATTTAAGATAGGTTCATCTTTACTCCACTTTGCACTTTCTTATGACATCATTAGTGGGAACATAGCCTCAGTTACCTGATCACTCTTCCAAAGCCTTCACCACCCCCATCCTCTCTTTCATTATCTTTTTCCTGTTTCCTGTCTTTCTGTATCTCATATCCCCTACTAATTGTAGTCTGTTTCCTCTTCTGAATATCTGAAGGTGCTCCTCTTCTTCCCTGAAAGCTTCATATGTTAATCCTTCCTGTCTTCTTGATCTTTTTAGAAACTCCCTTGTAGGATGATCAGCCATGTCCTGTTCCTTTGCATGATGGCAATAGGACCATAAGGAAAACCCAGAAGTCTCTCTATATGCACACTTGGATTTAATTATGAAGATTATTCTCAAATTTACCTATGCAGCCCTTAACTTTCTCCTTTTGTATTTGTAGCATCCCCAGCATTTAGTTTAAAATACAGTGGCACAGAAGATAGAGTGCTAGACTTAAAGTGAGGAAGACCTGAGTTTGAATTCTGCCTCAGTCATTCTCTAGGGGTGTGACCCTGGATAAGTCACTTAACCTTTGTCTGCCTCAGTTTCCTCATCTGTAAAATGGGGATGATAATAGCACCTACCTTATGGGCTTGCTGTGAGGATCAAATCAGGTAATGTAAGTAAAGTGCTTTGCAAATCTTAAAGTGCTATATAAATACTAGCTATTTTTATTATTGTTTCCCCCCCCTAAATCTACCTCTTCCTCTAAGTTCCCTGTTTCTGTCAAGGTCACTACCATTCTTCCAATCACCCAAATTTGCAATCTAGGAATCATCTTCAGTTGTTCACTCTCGTTTCCCACCCCCTTATCCCCCCCAGATCCCAAAGAGTTGCCAAGTTTTATCAATTCCACTTTCTTAATATATCTTATTGTTTCCCTTCTGTCTCCTAATGCCACAACCACTCTAGTTGAGGCCCTTATCACCTCTTGCTTGAAGTAGTGCAAAGGCTTCCTAATTAATCTCTCTGCCTTCAAGTCCATCCTCCACCCAGCTGCTAAATGGAGATCTCTAAAGCCTGGGTTTGACCAGGTCACTCCTCTCCTCACGAAGTTTTAGGGACTTTATACTGCCTTTAGGATAAAATGCAGACTGTTTTGTTTGGCTAATAATAGCCAGCATTTACACAGCACTGACTTGGTACCAGGCACTGTGCTAAGCACTTTACAAATATCTAATTTGATCCTGGTAACAACTATGCTATTACTATCCCCATTTTACAGATGAGGAAATGGGCATTTAAAAAACCCTTCATAATCTGATCCTAGCCTACGTTTCCATGCTGATTACACAATGCTCCTCCACACACATTCAATGCTCCAGCACAACTGGCCTCATTATATAACATTCCATCTTCTTTCTCTGAAGCTGTTCCTCAGTCCTGGAATGCTATCCCTCATTACCCCTGCCCTTAGGAAACTCTAGTTCCCTTTAAGGCTCTGCTCAAGCTATGTCCCCCAAAAGGCTTTTCCTGATTGTTAGTGACTATCCCACCCTCTACTTCCCCCTTCCCCCCCCACCCGTGCCCCATGTATATTTATTTTTGTATATATCCTGTTTCTAGCTATTTATGAACATGCTGTAATCTTCCCATTAGAATGGAAGCATCTTTAAGGCAAGGACTTTTTCACTTTTGTATTTGTATTCTCAGTGCCTGGAACATAGTATGCATTTCGAAAATGCTTTTTGATTGATTGCACAGGTTGTCTTCTCCAAGAATATAAGAAACTCAGGCCCAGTCTTAGTGATTTGGCAATTAGCTTTTCAGTTTACCAATTTAAAGTTTGTGCTAGTTTAAGTACATATATGTTCCTTTGCCTTTCCCTTGCTATTTATTACATTCCCACGATGTATTCTTATCCAGGTCCTCATTTGTCTACCTCAATTTGAAAGGCAGCTCAGGCTCAGTACAGAATTTCAGAGTACTAGGACTTGAGAACCTGTATTTTCAACTGTAAATTCTGATAATGATGTCTCTGTTACTCTCAATAGCACCAAAACTTCCTCTAGACTACTTTTCTGTTTCTGGGTCTGTTAAGTCACTCACAGAGGAACCTCTATAAGAAACTCTGATATGAAACTTTGAAATCAAAGTGACTTTAACAATTATTTATTTCTGGGGCAGCTAGGTGGCGAAGTGGATAGAGCACCAGCCCTGAAGTCAGGAGGACCTGAGTTCAAATCCAACCTCAGATACTTGACAACTAGCTGTGTGACCCTAGGCAAGTCACTTAACCCCAACTGCCTCACCAAAAAAACAAAAAAAAGAAACCAATTATTTATTTCATAGACACAGGCATGAAATGTGGCAAATTTAGTTGAATAACATGAGGAAGCCAAAGTCATGAAGAACCTAACATCCTAAAAGCAAAACACCTTGTTACAGTATTTGTAGGCATTTTATCTTTTTTTTTCCTTTTTTCAAATGCTTTTTCTTCCAGTTGACTAAATTAACCACCTTCAGCTAATTAAAGTTTTCTTTAAATCAGATTCAGCATTTAATTCATGACTGCATGGAATACTCCCAAGGCCAAATAAAGAATGTTCGTCAGCAATGTAATGTAAAGAGAATCTGGAGGCGTAGACCTGGTTTGGATTTCTGGTTGTGTGACTTGGCCTTTCTAAGCCTTAATTTTATCATCTATAAAATGCAGCATTAATGTCCTCACAGGGTTGTTTTGAAAATCCAATAAAATGAAATATGTAGCAAAGCATTTTGTAAAGAATAACGTGCTATAGAAATGTCAGCTGTTAGCTAAACTACTTTAGAAACAGCATTAACTCTCACTTTCATAGGGTACTATTTTAAGACATCAACATTACAATTTCTAGTCAGAGTAGTGGCTCAAAGGTTTAATTTGGGTTCTGAGAGTATGTAGCTTACTACCAAGAAGTAGTTTTCTTTCTGAGAGAATCTGTCCATTCTTTCATACAAAAATTGTTTTTTTTTCCATTTAGATTTAACAGAAAAATTGGAATAAACAGAACTTACTTCCATATATCATTGACTTCCGTGGGGGCAAATTCCTGGGACTCAAGTTGAATCATAGCAAACCCACCAATAGCATAAAGAGATCCAGACATACTGACTAAACTGATAGAACTTCTCTCTTGGGGAAATTCAGGCATCACTTCCCACCTAAGCATTATTAAAAACAAATAAGTGTTAGCCAGAAGCTAAAGCACACAACAACTCATAAGCACTGGTAAGAGCTAACATACTCACTTATTGGTGGTAAGATCAAAAGCTTCAACTGAAGCTGAGAGGCCATCTTCTGTGACACCTCCTGCAATCACAATTTTGCCTTTATGGATTGCCACTCCAAACATGGAACGAGGGGTTTTCATTGGGGCCAAATCTTTCCAGTCTCCTTTTTTGGAGTTGTAAATAAATACCCTATTTGTACATTTTCTGTGAACATGAACACAAATGAGGTTATTCAGTATCTTGGATTTTTAAAAAAGACAGCTGAGTAGCTGACCCCTTTGGCAGTTTTCATTATGAAATATGGTATTTGGTAACAGGAGACAGACAAATGTTTATAATGCTGCTATCCAAAGTGTTCTTAATTTGTACGCAGATCACGTGGTCATCAGTTAAGAATAATTCCTGACACCACTCTGTTCCTCGCCTATGCCACGCCTGTAAAATGATGATTGTGGAATGACATTCTCAGTTAAAATCTCTAGATGATATGCAAATGGAAATAGTCACAGACCAGTTCTACCCACAGGGGAGAATGGGGTTTTCCCAGGAAAACTGAAAAGAAGAATCTCTTAAGTTGAGCATTAACATAAACATTTTGTGAGATTATTTGCAAAGGAGCAGATTATACACATATCTTCTTTAAGTATATCCTGTATGTTGCACCCATGTATTTTAAAGAAATTATAGACTAAAAGAAACTATTATATATAACATATATGTATGTAATACATATAGTTTAAAAGAAACTATAGACTATAAAGCAGACTGTTGCCCAGTATGGTCATTGTGGTTAATGAGTAATGTAGGAAAGGGCCATGATTGTTCTCCTTCTAATTTTTAAATGCTGACCAAAAAAATGATCTTATTCTCCTATATACTTTTGTGTTCTATAATTTTAGAAATCAACTTTTACAGGCACCAGCCAAAGAACTTCAACAGAACTCTGATTATACTTCAACAGAACCATGATTTCATTAACAAGGGCACTTTTCTTTATCAGTGTAGTTTGTATCCTACCCATGTCTTCTTGGGCTATATTCTTGTCTGTGTGTTCCTTAAGTTTTCCATAGAGGATGTACCTAATGTGCTAGTGGTCTCACTTAGATTCTTTTAGTACATCATAGCTATAGAGTGCAACACTCAGGCTGCTCATCTGTTATCTCTCCTTAATCTTGCTGCATGACCAGCCTCTCTTCTTTTCCAGTTATACTTACAATCTTGCTCATAAGGTATGATTGGCCACATGCTATAGCTTGCTTATTCCTAACCTTGTTTTTTATTGCCATTTGGTTCATGTGAAATCATGATGCTTTTGAAATCTGCAGTGTTGTAGCATCATGGGGAGAATGCTAATATTAGAAAGATGGGGTTTTGTGCCAGAGAGCAACTAGGGACCATTAAAGCACAATGAAGTTTCTCAGTTGTGTTCCAGCTTGATTTCTTCCTTTGATTCAATTCTAGGCCTAGATTATTATCTACGCCAGGTATCTATCTAAGCACCTGTCCAAAGTATTTATACAGATAGACTAAGTCAGTGTTGCTTGTCCAACTTCATGGCACAATCTAGTCAATATTAGTTCTTTCTCACTTTCGCTTTTGCCATGTGGGTTCCTAGGATCCAGCTTCTCTCACTTAAAAATTTTTGATGTGGGGGCAGAGCCAAGATGGCAGCGTGAAAGCAGTGACTTGCTTGAGCTCTCCTTCAACCCTTCTAAACACCTGTAAAAAAATGGCTCTAAACAAAAAGATAGAGTAAAACAAATTTCCAGCCCAAGACAGCCTGGATGGTTGATCAGAAAGGCATATCGCGCCGGGCGAGTAGAGGAGCACAGTTCGGTGTGGGCACGCAGGCCGCAGCAAACCTGGAGCAGGCCTCAGAGGACTGAATCACAGGCAGCTGTGGTGGTTTCCAGACTCCTCAATCCAGGAACTCCAAAGACAACTTAGAACATCAGTGGGAAAAGTCTGTGAGAGAGGAGCTAGGTCAGAACCAGATCCAGAGCACGGAATGCAGGAACTGGGGCGGTGGCTGCGTCCTGAGCTTCCAGCCCACAGACTGAGGTGGAATCAAGTGGCTGATCAGAGGGGCATTGCAGGGATCTCTTTGCCAGTACTGAGGCAGGAATCTCTTGCTTTGCCGTGCTTGGATCTGGGTCACAGTTCTAGGTGGTGGTCCTGGGGTGAGGAGGAGTGCTGGCATGGTGGAGCTTGTAGTGGGGGTAGAGAGGAAACCCTCTTCACAGTTCCAAGAGAGAAAAGACTGCTTGTGGCCAGTCGCTCAAAGACCAGAGCACAGGCCAGGAAAAACACCTTGACCCTTATCATACCATCTTGGAAGAACTAAAAATTTACAGGTCCCTAGAAGTATCTCCGAAAACAGCTGTACAAACCCCTGAAGCTTGGGACAGTACATTCTCCACATTGGAAGCAGCCTCTTACTTTAACAAAGAGTTTAAAACTCAAGTAGTTGGCTGGGATCATAAGCAAACCCGCAAAAAGAGTCAGACTGTATTATCTTACTTTGGTGACAAAGAAGATCAAAACATACAACCAGAAGAAGACAAAATCAAAGCTCCCACATCCAAAGCCTCCAAGAAAAATATGAATCTGTTCCAGGCCTTGGAAGAGCTCAAAAGGGATTTTGAGAAGCAAGTAAGAGAAGTAGGAAAAACTGGGAAGAGAAATGAAAGTGATGCAAAAAATCATGAAAAACAAGTCAACAGCTTGCTAAAGGAGACCCAAAAAATACTGAAGAAAATAACACCTTAAAAAATAGCCTAACCCAAATGGCAAAAGAGGTCCAAAAAGTCAGTGAGGAGAAGAATGCCCTAAAAAGCAAAATTGGCCAAATGGAAAAGGAAGTCCAAAAGCTTACTGAAGAAAATACTTCCTTAAAAATTAGAATAGAGCAATTGGAAGCTAGTGACTTTATGAGAAATCAGACACAGTAGAACAAATCCAAAAGAATGAAAAATTAGAAAACAATGTGAAATATCTCATTGGAAAAACAACTGGCCTGGAAAATAGATCCAGGAGAGAGAATTTAAAAATTATTGGACTACCTGAAAGCCATGATCAAAAAAAGAGCCTAGACATCATCTTTCAAGAAATTATCAAGGAAAACTGCCCTGATATTTAGAACCAGAGGGCAAAATAGAAATTGAAAGAATCCACGATCTCCCCTGAAAGAGATCCCCAAAGGAAAACTCCTAGGAATATTGTAGCCAAATTCCAGAGTTCAGGTCAAGGAGAAAATATTGCAAGCAGCCAGAAAGAAACAATTCAAGTTGGTGGAAACACAATCAGGATAACACAAGATTTAGCAGCTTCTACATTAAGGAGCAGGGCATGGAATATAATATTCTGGAGGGCAAAGGAGATAGGATTACAACCAAGAATCACCTACCCAGCAAAACTGAGTATAATCCTTCAGGGGAAAAAATGGTCATTCAGTGTAATAGAGGACTTTCAAGCATTCTTGATGAAAAGACCAGAGCTGAATAAAAAATTTGACTTTCAAATACAAGACTCAAGTGGAACATGAAGAGGTAAACAGGAAAGAGAAATCATAAGAGACTTATTAAGGCTGAACTGTTTACATTCCTGCATGGAAAGATGATATTTATAACTCATGAGACCTTTGTCAGTATTAGGGTAGTGGGAGGGGAAAAAATTACATGTATGTATAGTAGATAGATAGATAGATAGATAGATAGATAGATAGATAGATAGATAGAGGGCACAGGGTGAGTTGAAGATGAAGGGGTGATATCTGGAAATGAAAATTAAGGGGTGAGAGAGGATTATACTAGGAGAAGGAGAAAGGGAGAGGTAGAATGGGGTACATTATCTCGCACAAAACAGACAAGAAAAGGTTCTTACAGTGGAGGGGAAACAGGGGAAGGTGAGAGGAAATGAGGGAATCTTATTCTCATAGGATTTGGCTTAAGGAGGGAATAACATACACACTCAATTGGGTATGGAAATCTGTCTTACCCTACAGGAAAATAGGGGAGGAAGGGGACAAGAGAGCAGGGGATGATAGAGAGAAGGGCAGATTGGGAAAGGGGTAATCAGAAGGAAGTACTTCTGAGAGGGACAGGGTCAAAAGAAAGATAGAATAAATGGGGGGCAGGATAGGATTAAGGGAAATAGAGTTAGTTTTTACAACAAGTCTACTAGGAAGTGTTTTGCCTAACTGCACATGTATGGTCTGTATTGACTTGCTTGCCTTTTCAATGAGGGTGTATGGGGTGGGAGGAAGGGAGAAAATTTGGAACCCAAAGTTTTAAAAACACATGTTTAAAAAAAATGTTTCCACATGCAACTGGGAAATAAGAAATATAGGAAATGAGGTACAGAAATCTATTCTGCCCTACAGGAAAATAGAAGGGGAAGGGGATAAGAGAAGGGGGGGAAGAGATAGAAGGGAGGGCAGACTAGGGGAAGGGGTATTCAGAATACATGCCATCTTGGGGTGAGGGGAGGGGCAAGATGGGGTGAAAATTTGGAATCTTGTGGAAGTAAATGTTGAAAACTAAAAATAAATAAATTTATATAAAAAAATAAAAATTTTTGATGCATTGTATAGCAACGCAAATAATGCTTCTCAACAAACAGCCATACCAATCCCTTTACAAAGTACATTCACTGAAAGTCAAGAAAACTACCCAATAAGGTGATTATAACTCATAGTATTTGTCATCTTCCACTTTTGTGGTTGAATTGTTGTTAACAAAAATGTAGTCGGTATGCTCTTGTTTTATCTTGCCTCATATTTACATTGTTACAGTCTTTGCACATAATGATCTTTTCTCTCTGCTTTCTTTAGTTGGCATACAAGTCTTCCTTTGTTTCTCGGATTGAAAATAATTTGATTACACAAATAAGGATTGTGAGTAACATTTTTTTCTAGTATGGTACAACTTGCCAGAATGGGGACTTCAGTGTCATAGCCTTTGAGCCCATAGGGTCACTTTCATGCCACCATGACACATTAGAACTTTGTGGAGGTAGAAGAACAAACTGATAGAAAAATGCATATTGCCTAGCCAAGTATCCAAACAGGCAGCTGGTTGAATCAGTCTCTCCAATTAGTCTGTGTATATAAATATTGGCAGGCATTGTAGCTGGACAATGAATTGGACCCAGAATTTAATAAGATGGAGAAAGAAGGCTAGAATCTACTTTTGAAATTGTACAGCACTTTAAGTTATTCCAAGTTGCTCCCTGTAGGAGAAGCTCTTCTCTTTTAAAAACTAATATTCTCCTACTGACACTATGTGTTATAACTACTTTGAGGAAACAAAATTACAAGTAACACACGTATTTACATAGCAATAGATATGTAGTGGGTATAGGTAGGCTGCACTATCACACTAGTACAAGAAATGATTTTGGAGATGGAAGATAGATAGAAATCATCTGGTCTAAATCTCTCATTTTACAGATGAGAAAACTGAGGCCCAGAGATGTGAAATGACTTTTTCAAAGAAAGAATCAGGATCTGAACCTAATTCTGACTCAAAAATCCAATGCCCTTTTCAGCATATTCACTTGCCTCCAAAAATACATAAGCCCCCCAAAAGAGGTAGGTTAATCATGTATCAGGAATGAGAGACAATCAGCACAGATGCTGAACTGGAGTCCCTGTTGGATTCTTGGATAGGAATAGACAAGATTCAATCTGCTTCAGTTATTAGAGAGAGGACCCATACTAATCAAATAATAGATTCAATGCACAGAATTATAAAATGTGTTTTGTAACAAAGAGAATCTCAAAATTTTTTCCACAAACAAAACTTTTCTTTTTTAATTCTTAATAGTGGTCTTTGGACCATAAGAATCCAAATAAGCATTGCAGCTAAGGTCTACCTAGAATATAACTTTGAACCTAAAAGTTCTAGAAGTGGTAGCAAACAAACAAATTAGTTTTCTTCAAATTTTATGAGAATAACTAGTGTAATCTGGTATCATCTTTTAGACACTATCTCATTTCAAAAGACTTCTCTTTGGCATTTGTCAAGCAAGGCTATTCTCTCCTCATATTCTTAAGTATATCATGTCATAGTAATATAATCATTTCCTGACCACTAATGAACAGCAGCCAAAGGAAAACATTTAAATTATTTGGCAAGGTTACAATGTTTTGCAAGTCACAGCACTACATGCCTGCCACTTTTTCATTCAATCTGTTTCCAGAAAAATAAAAGGAATATCCCTAGGTGAGGTGATGATCTACCTTCCATTGAAGTCATTTAGACCTCTTGGCTGGTACCAAATAAAACATCACTATTCCAATAAATTGTATTTGCATGTGGATGGATATTTTACCAGGATACAAAATGTTACTTTCATGCTTTTTAACTGAATGCTCTGTGCTACATTTGTCATCTTTGATGAATGATAGAAAATTTTTTAGAAGTTGTGTTGTCAGCACCAAAATACAGGCATTGTTCCCTTACTCCTGAGAGCAGTGTGGTCTGTGGTAAAGCACTGTGGCTTTGGAGTCAGAGGCCTGGGGTTCAGCTGCTGGCTCTACTAACTTACTACCTTGCTGAACTTGAGAAAACTACATCACCTTTCTGGGCTTTGGTTTTCTTGTCTGTAAAATGAAAATGTTAGACAAGACAATCACTAACATCCCTTCTGGATCTCATCCTATGACTCCACCTTTCTAATATTACAAAATTGTGGTCAAATGCCTGCACATTACGTGGTGCTAATCTGAATAAGTTGTTCTTTCCTTTTATCCCCTTTTCATGATTCTGTGTCATTTAAGTAGCTTCAGGACTCACAAGTCAAGTCAGGATTAGAGGCAAAGTTAAATATAATATAAAGTCCTATTTAACTTTCTTGGGTCAAGCAAACCACTAACTAGATTTCTGATACATGGGAGTCAGTGGCATCATGGGTTAATACAAAAATCAACATAAAAAAAGTACTCATGGCTAAAGTGAGAAAATATCTTGACATTATTATACTAAATTCTCATGACTGTGCTTATTCTGATTAAAACTCACTGGACAACATTCTCACCAACACATAATACAAATCAGCTGTATTACTTAGTACAATAACACTTGAAATACTAAATTAAATAGCCAAATAATTTGTCTATAATTAAGCAGAATAATTAAATTCTATATTTCTTTTCTTTCTTTCTTTCTTTCTTTCTTTCTTTCTTTCTTTCTTTCTTTCTTTCTTTCTTTCTTTCTTTCTTTCTTTCTTTCTTTCTTTCTTTCTTTCTTTCTTTCTGTATAATCAGACAGAAAGAACCTCAATATATCATGGATTGGAGACAGAGCATTCTAACTCATCTCCCATGTAGAGTTCTCTTATTATAACATGAAAGATTCAAATGGGATTTTTATACCCTTTTTTCTAGCATTCTGTTATGCTCTACTCAATTACTTTAGAGGATTTAAAATTTTAATATAGTACTTCTGCCAGAATATGCACAGCATCCTATATAACTTTTTTTTTCAGATTCCTTTATATCTCTATTGATAATAAATTCAGAAAATTTTTATTTTGCTTTCAACACACAAGTTTGAAATTTTACCTTTCACACAGCCAAATTAGAACTTCCCCCCATTTTAGAAATATGAATTCAAAGCAAGAGAGGAGGGCTATTTTATAATAATTCTCCTGGTATAAATCATAAAGAAATTTTAGAGTACTTACTTGTCATCTGTCTTTCCTCCCAGACAATATATCATTCCATTATGTGAAACCACATTATGGCCGTAGACTTTGATAGGAAGCTTTTTTACTTCATTCCATTTTATAGCCCTATATAATTAGAAGGTGAGAGGATGTATGTACTTTCATTAAATACAGGCTTTTAAAAACATGAATGCATAATAGATACTTAATGAATACTTGAATACTTTGTGAAAATAAATGGAATACCAACGTACACAGGATCAAAGCACAAAACTGAATCCAGTGAAGCCTCTGTTTGAAGATCTTTGCCAGCAACTACATAGATTTTGTCATCTGCTTCTCCCAGACCAAAGAGACATCTGGCTGATGGAAGAGGAGGAAGTCCAACCCATTCAGCTGCTACATTATCAAACTGGAAAAACAACGCAATAAGGTTATAGAGGTGGGTAGTGAAAATGCTCAAGGCTGTACTATACACATTTGACAGTACATTAAGGCATTCACAATAGAAAAAAAATCATACCAAAATAAAAAGGGATAGCATTACAACTATGAAGTATTTTTTTTAAAAAATGTTAAAGGCACAATCAACTATAGTAACTAATGTTAACAGGATAATCTTCAGGCCCTAAAGGAAACAAAATCTAGCAGTATAAGAATCCTATTTAAGGCTATCCTTTTCCTTTCCTGATTTTAAAAAATTAAGCTTTACTATCCTGGCAGCACTAAAAACAAACAAAAAACCCCCAACACTTAACTTCTTTTAAAAATTGTACTAAACCTCTAATTTGTTTAGTGTAGAGAACTCCTATTAAAAGAAACTTCTTTACGAATGCAGGTCTGAAATTACTCTGCAATTTAAAATATTACAGCATTGTCTAGAGGAACTGATTGGTTCATTGACTTGCCCAGAGTTATAAAACTAGTAGTGTCAGAGGCAGGATTAAACCAGAATTACTAAATCTTACAGACTAGTTCTCAATCCATTCCACTATGCTGCTCCTCATGGCGCAGCAGATACAGCTTTGAGACTGGAGTCAGGAAAACCTGAGTTTAAATCTGGCATCAGACACTGGCTGTGTGATCCTTGGTAAGTCACTTAACCTCTGTTTGCCTCAGTTTCCTTAACTGCGTGGTTGTGAGGATCAAATGAGATAATAATTGTAAAGTGCTTAGCATAGTACCTGGCACACAGTAGGAACTATTATAAATGCTCCTTTCCTCCCTTCTCCTTCTGAGACATGAGAATAATTCAAAAATTATGGAGACATGAGGTCACATGAAATGTGTGTGGAGTCTCAAGGGGGAGGAGTACAGAACCATCTTTAAGGATATGAGTGATCCTAGGCATCTCATGGCCAAAGAGCCACAGGCAGCATTTCAGTTTAGAAAGGTTTTTATCCTCCTGGCTATAATTAGCATTTCCCCTAAGCCAGTATCCATGCCAGTTGCACCTATCGCTCAGTTCATTGGACAGCTGGAGAATTAAGCAACACTGTTTTGTTCCTTAGGTTTTCTTCTCATTTTTAACTTTGTAAATGTTCTGTTTCTAGTTTTATTGATGTTGACTCATGTCAATCTCAGTTGAATTTAAATTTCTTAAAGACTGCTGTTCGAAGTCACTCGAAATACGCTTTTCTCTCTTCTCTTTTCTGCTTTAAGCTAACAACTTTTTCTGTTATAGCTACATCTGCAATTCTAAGTTACCCTTTCTATTGCTTTACATAAAAGTGGATGATGTTGGTTTGGCCAGGGTCAGGATTAAAATGAGGCAATTTTAGGATTTTGCTTTTTGTTTCATAACACTAAGGCATGTGAAAGCTATTTTTGAGAGAATGAAGCGGTACTATAGGACTATTTTTCCTCCTGCTGTTTCCACTTAGCAAAAGTAAATTAAATTCTAATCTTTGAATGGTAAAAATCATTACATAATCACAACTAAGAGATAGGAAGATAGTACTCAAAAAGACATGTTTCTTTGTCTCTCAGAATGCATATCTATGTTCTGACAAGTTAGTTGGTTACAGCATGATGCTACTGAATGTTGGAGAATGAATTCAATGCCAATATGCACCCACGTGGCTTTCATTTCATTTAATAATTATGATATCTAGACTGTCACCAAGGCCATTGAGTTCTTAATTTTTGTATATCTGGACCAAGGAGCTAGTATGGTATAACAGAATACTGAGTATTGGAGGACATAAGTTTTAGTTCAGTTATTTAATCTCCAGTAAAATCTCAATATTTAGGTCTTCAACTTTTTTTTTGTCCTTAAAAATGAGGGGTTTGGACCAGATAATGTTTAAGGTCCTGGTCTTTTCCAACTCTAAATTCTATGAATGTTTAATTTCTATGGATATTTTTATTGTTGTTGTTTAGTCATGTCTGACTCTTCATGACCCCATTTGGGGTTTTCTTAGCAGAGATACTGAAGTAGTTTGCCATTTCCTTCTCTAGCTCATTTTACAGATGAGGAAATTGAGGCAAACAGTGACTTGCCCAGGATCACATAGCTAGTGTCTAAGGCTGGATTTGAACTCATGAAAGAGTCTTCCTTCCTCCATGTGCAGCATTCAATCCTAGGTGCTTTTTACATTTGTATGAAATTTCTCATATTCCCACTGTTTGTAATTTGTAATTAGGAACTAAGCTATTCCAAAACTATTGCTTTAAAGAAATAGTAAAATAATAGAAAGCAAAACCCCAAATCCTCAAATAGTTTAGCCAGCAATACTAGTTTTTTTTTGCAATTAAATTATTTATTTTTAGTTTTCAACATTCATTTCCATAAGATTTTGAGTTTTACAACAATACTAGTTTTAATGAAGTTTTACTATCAAATCTTTCTTTGATTATAGTATGTTCTACCATATCACATAGGAGTTTTGGCAGGGAGTTAGGAACTATAGCTGAATTGTTATTCATAATTGCTTTCAGAATGAAAAGAAGTCATTCGTTAGGCTTATAGAATAAAAAATGAGAACTGACAGCAAAAAAGGGAAGTGCAGGCGAGAAATAAAAAATGAGTATTAGAGGCAGCCTAGGGTAATGAACAAAAACTAAGGACTTTCCAGGTCTGGGGAAGACTTGACTCAAATCTTGTCTCAGATACTTACTAGGTATATGACCAAGGGTAATTACATCACTTAACCTGAGATTGTTTCCTCATCTGTAAAATTGGGATTAAAAACAGTTGTTATATATATATATATATATTCATATATATATATCTATCTATCTATATATATATTCATATATATAGATATATATATATATATATATATATATATCACTGAGCTATTGTGAGGTTCAAATGAAATAATATATGTAAAAAACTTTGCAAATGTCAAAGTACTAAGTGTCAGTTATTATTATTATTATCATTATAGTAAATGAAATTGGGAACCAATTCTAGGTGAATTTCATCTAAGACTTATATGAAATAAAACTTCAGCAAAGTCAAGTTTTTTTTTCAGAATTACTCTACAGATACAATTACTTCTTATGATGTAATAATCAATTTTGTTCTTGTTATTCAGTGAATCATTATATTCTTTTGTGTATGATTATAGCCTTTGTCATTGAATTTACTCATTCTGAAATTGATGTCATTACTGAATTTAAAATTGGGGGGGGTTGATGTTATTTTTTAAATTGTATTCAGATACTGAGGAGTATGGCCTATGTATGCCTTGGAAATAAATATTTCATTTCACAATGAACTTCTCTGGAATTATGGAAATCAAGAAAAGATATACAATATTTAGGCATTTATAAGTAGCAGTGACTATGATATTGTTAGCTATGATTAAAGCTAGTATTTTATAAACAGTGTCACATATTTTAAAAATACTCTGTGAAAGTAATTTTGAGGTGTTATTTTTACTTACAGTTTGTCATTCTAACTCAAATGCCTATCTGTTCTATGCCATAATTAAGTCATAAGCTAAATGAACTCTTAAGAGCTTATAACTACAGTAGTGGTATTGGCAGTACTAAAGTTCATAAGCCACTGATTTAATTTAAAACTATTAGTTATTTGCTTTGATCATAGGTAAACACCTCTCCTCAAATGAAATGGTTTATCAGTGATTTTTCAGTCACTAGCTCCTCAAACTATGTGTATATAAAACTGAAAAAATTCTCTAGTTCCATAAATCAGGTCAAGTTGATATAGATAAAAATGTCAAGGTGGTTATAACCTTAAGAAATATTGTGATGTTATAAGAATTAAGAATTCTAAATAGGCTTAATTCAAATTAGCATGAATGGATAATTTTTTTCTAGAAGGTAATAAAGTACATCATTAATTAAAACATGGGTTATACAAGCTAGCTCTGTTTAATTACAATAAGACTCATAACTATACAAAAAAATGAAATTTCATCTCTAAAAATAAAGATTTTTCAGACCCACCACTCAAAGTATCTCATGGAATCCTGGGGTAACAGATGACTATCTGACCAATTAGTTCTTACTCATAAGAATTATGTAGATCATTTTTCTTTAAAAGAAAATATTAACCAATTTTTCAAAAATAAAACCATACCAGACTAAACTTAATTTTGCCAATAATGACGTATTTCATTAGCATACTAGGAATGCTACATAAGAATTATAACCACCTTTCAACTTATCAGTGGAACATATGACACATCTAACTTCAATTTATTTCAATGTATGGATAATCCTGAAACATCATTTAACTATTATTTGCAACCCCATTCCTTGTGAAACCTTTTATAGAAATGCCAAAAAACAAACAAACTGACTAAAGGTTTCACCTCTCTTCCTTGCCTCTGCCCACCTGTTAGTAAACATACTAAAGAGCTATTAAGGGACTGGAGGAACAATGGTAAGCTAGTAGTCTGAATAACCCAACAAGTTGGATCATTAGCTCCTGAATAACTGAGAGCTCTACACATGCCACTATTTGCACAGCAATAAAGGGGTTTCTACCTGAAAGAAGTATGACTGTAGAGGTTGATCCTTGTTTTCTTCATCTACATACAATCCTCCTACAACATACACTTGATTTTGTTTGGTGACTATGCTGGAATGATTTCTGGGAATCTGCTCAGCCAGTGCAGCAAGATAACATTCATTTTCTGTGGGGTCATAAGCCACTGCAGCTGTGTCATTAATCAAAAGAATGAGGTCTTTGACAAACATTCCATGCCTGGGAATGTCATTCAGGTATCCAGGAAGCAAATCTTCATCACCCACATCACCATTCACCTCACTGCCACCAGTCTTCTCTGCATTTTTGTTAGGCTCAGGGAGTTTTCCTGCAAAAGCATCTTTTAGAATTTTGATTTTTTTCTGTAGGTCAGGGTTGCTTTTAATTATATCATCCTTCTCAACATGATCTTTGAAATATTTTTCTGTCATAAGACGAAAACGGATACAATCAAATACTTCTCCAAGATTTTTTACCCTGTTTTCTTTGTCTGTTCGGACCCATTTCATTACTGCTTCAAACACTGCTTCTTCCTTTTCTACATTTAAGCCATCATTTGAAATAACTGAGATCAGTTCTTGTGGGGAAAGCTGCATAAAATCCTCTTCCTTGCAAATCTGTACAAAGCGATCAGACACAAATTCACGGGCAGATAGCGCGAGTCTTGGGCAGTCAAGAAGAAGACCTAATCTCAGGATGGCTAGACAGTTACCAGGTGCAAGTCTTTTCTGAAGATAGGAAACGCAGACAGTGAACACTGAGGGGATCTGAAAGCGGCTAGCCAAGGCAAAAATATCTTGCACATTTGTATCGTTGAGATCAATACTGGCTGAATAAAGGTATTTGATGATTAAATCCAGGATAGCAGGGTCCACATTATCTAGTACTACCTCCTTTTTTTTCTGCTCATCAATTTCAGATAAGAAATACTCACGGAAATAAGGGCTACAAGCTGACAAAATCAGTCGGTGGCAAGGAAGACTTTTGTCTCCTGCTTTCAGGGTGCAATCGATGAATTTTTTCTCATCCAGGAGATCTTTTAGACCATCCTGAAGAAGGGTAGATTGGTAAAGCCGCAGTTCCTCTGCGAGTTCCCGCTGGGAATCCATTTTGTGAGTAACCTGAGTGAGGAAGGGGAAACTGAAGGCCTTAGCTCCGTGCAGCACACAGGTCTAGCTGTAAAAAAGGCAGATCAATGTGCTTTGCTTAGCTTGAGGCCGTTGCAATTTAATCCTGCTAATAGCTAAATATAGATACACACTCTCACAACTGGAATTTAGGATGGCTAGTTTAGAAAGGAGGGCTGTTCTTGCAGCTGTTATAGACTGAAAGAGGCAACTGGAACTTTTTGTCACTAAGGAAACAGTATGAAACAAGACCTTTAAATTAAGTGGAAGGACAAAGTATATAAAGTATTAGTAAATAGGTGAATGAGGATAAATGAAAAAAAAAACTCTCTACATACAATGAGAGAATTATAAAAATGAGTCATTCTTCAAAAATGTGTTTACCAGGAAAACTGGCCCTTTGAATTAGTGATGCTTCAGTCACAGGAGGATGAGATATGTCTGTATCAGTCAGCTACTTTAAATTTTGATCTCATATAGTCTTAGAAATAAAGTAACATGAAGAAATATTTCATAACAATTTTCCCACAAGTTTTTAGGTAAAACAGGAAAGAATTTTTTCTTCAAAAGAAAGGAAATTATGATTCTTTAAGTATGATTTTAAAATCAATGCTTAAAATAATTTTAAAGACCCAACTGTATTATAATCCAAATAACGGAGAGAAATCACTGATCTCTTTTCTCCTATGACATTCTGAATTACCTTTAATCTTACATGGAAAATTTGTAAGAAGTAAGGATAATCAAATAGTTTACAAATATTGAAAATGTTTTTATAAAATACTAAAAAGATAAAAGCATTTCATTCATGGACATTACAAAAACTTTATATTCATTTGAAGATTGTACGGAATTACAGTCATGATCACATATACAATTTGAAAAATCATTTTTCTGAAGCAAATACAACAATTTTGGGAAAATGCATGAAACTATAAATGATTCAACTTTTTTTTACTGCTACAAGGTTAAAACATTTTAAATAGCAGAGCTCAATTTATATACTAATTATGAAAATGTTTTGACTTTCTATATATGCTGCATGATTGGATTTTCTAGGCTTTCTGAAATTGGCCGTGCTTTACAAATACTGTAATTTCAAATTCTGTTTGAATTCCTCCAAACACACCACAAACCATTGAATCAAAAGTTTCTAAACTTTAAGTCCTCCACAAATGGATAACAGTTTTCTTCAATTTTACATCATAATGAAGTCCATAGTGCTGTCAGCTGCTAAAACAACAGCTGAAAGGAGAGCTCATTGACTCTTTTCCATTTATAGACACTACTGAAGGTTTTATCTCACTAGAAAACATATAACAGCTGCTTACTCCCTCCCTTTAAACAATAAATGAGTCATTTCTTGAGTCATGATAACACCTAACATTTGAAAGGTCTTAATGAGTCAGATGAAAATCTTATGATGTGATCCATTTGAGATTAGACCTTAAAACTCAGCAATTTTAATAGTAGCTTCTTTGTGCATGACATATAACAAATACAATTCAATGACTAAGTTGACTTTACTTTTTACACTGTAGCAGTGAAAAGGTATTACAAAATTTAGTAAAAATAAAACAAAACACAGTTACAGGCAATTTTCACAACAGTACCTCTCTTGAAATTGATATTATTTCCAATAAATATATAATTCTGAATCTAAGTTGCTTTCTTAACCCTCTGTTAAGCTTGAAGTATAGCTAGCACAAGCTTCTATCATTAAATGTGCAACTAATTGGGAATTAAAAGTTACCCTATAAACTATAATAAACATAAACAAGAATGTCAGAAAATCATTGTAGCAATAAAATGACAAAAATATTTTATTTCAAAAAAGCACTAAACAAAATGTCTATTAATCAAACAATTTCTTAAATAGTACCCAAAATTTCGAGTAGAGACTGATTTACTTCAAATTCCAGAATTTTTAAATTTACTTTTACAAAAAAAAAAAAAGACCCCCAAATTAGGGAGTAAAAATGGTACTAATTAAGATTCAAGAAGTTTACACATGAAACACTGCAGCAACACAATTAAACCTGGTTGAAAAGGGCCATAGAGGGGCAGCTAGGTGGTGCAGTGGATAGAGCACAGGCCCTGAAGTCAGGAAGACCTGAGTTCAAATCCGGCCTCAGACCAAACACTTGACACTTACTAGCTGTGTGACCCTGGGCAAGTCACTTAACCCCAATTGCCTAAAAATATAAAAATTAAAAAAAAATAAAAATAAAAATAGAAAAGGGCCATAGACATCATTGTCACCCCTTCTGTTGGCAGATGAGCAAACAGAGGCCCCTAGAGGTAAAGGTACTTGCTCACACAGGTACTAAGGAGCAGAGCTGAGATTCAAAAGCAGATTCTCTTACCCCAAGTAAGTGCTCTTTCCACTACAGCACACAGTTTATCTTACCCTACCTAAGTTCAGAAAAGTTCATCTCAGATTCGGAGTTCCTGTCCTATTTTCCGAAATAATATTTGCAAAACATTAAAAAATGCTATACAAATACTCTTTATTAAACACAATCATATACAGTCATTTTATGTCAGCAAACTCATTAATGTACAAGATTAAAATGATATGTATAGCAAATAAATTCAACAGACTAAATCCAGTTCTGTTACAATTTTAGGATAGATAAGGCAACTGGCAATAACATTTTAGATAAATGCATTTTTTCTTAAATTCTTTAAGGTTATTACTTCATATATGACTATTCAATGTGTTATACCAGACCACTAGTATCTTCAATCTTAAAGTATCTTTAAACAGAAATCCAGCTCAAATCAAGGTCAACTCATTACTTCCCAAAGTCCCTGCAGGGTGAATCCATCCTTCAATTTTTCTATTGCAAGCCCCAGTTCTTCTGAAAATACAGGGTCACGATCTTGTTGCTTTTTGATAGTTAAGATGAGAAAAGAGCGTAGGCAAGGAAGAGGAATAAACAAAAGATTGTACATAAGTTTGTGAATACTAAATGATAATATATAATTTTTATAATAAGGCAAATAGCCTTACCTTATTGCCATCAGCAAAATAAGCCTATGAGAAAAAGAAATCTATTAAATTTCACATATGTAACATTATCAAGACTATATGGGGTCAGAGGTCTAACAAGCAATTTTCAGACTGATTCTATAACTAAGTGAATTTTACATTTTCTCCCTATAACGTACTTTTTCTCTTCTTAAAATCTGTTGAAAGAGAATTTATGTAATTCATATTAATATTTTACATAAGCTATAAAACTATTTTTCTGTAAGCTTTAAACACTAAATATATGACATAATTACTACTCCATTAAGGTCCTACTCTGCTGCCTCCTTGAGGTATAAGTTTTCAAAGGCTATGTCAATGTATCAAAAGCTCTGGCAGGTCTTTCCAGGCCAGGAAGATACCAAGTATGGGCCAGATGATTAATCTATATGTCCTCCAAGGGCCAGACTAACAAAGTTTAGGAAGCCACATCACAAGAGAGGGTTGATAATTAACTGAGGAGGATTTTTTTGTTTTGTTTTGTTTTCTGGCCACAGCAACTCATTAAACCATTTACTGAGATAGGGCTTTGATTTGTTAGTAGAGCAAACACATCCAAATGTATGTGCTGAATTAACTATTATTAGTACTATTTTCTTTCTTTTTAATAGACAGAATGAGTTAACTTACAACCTATCAGTTTCAACCTATGTTAGCAAAAATCCTTAATACGATCTATCAGAAAATATTTTCTCTGGGTATAATTTGGCATAGCAACATGTTAATAATTAAATTGGTCTAGACTTTTTACACTTCTGCTTCAAAATTTTTCTGCCCTACTTACCACCTATCAATGAAATATTCTGGTCAAGTTAATTTTTTAAAACCACCTTTCCTCCTTAGATATTTAAATTTTTTCAGCCAAAGACAAGGTTTATTAGAACATCTGTCATATTGGGCAGACTCTTAAGGAGCATTAGTGAGCTACTGGCTAGATTATAAGAATCTGAGAATCTTAATGGAGACAAGATGGACCTTATATACAGAAAGACTTTGGGAGGGATCTAGGAGTGGCCAAATAGTCTATGAGGTAATAGAACTCCAGGGACCTGGACCACATGGCCAAGGGAGAATGTAGTCTAGAGAGGATTAAGGGTGAGAAGTAGCTGGCGGCCTTAGTGAGGTAAGACAATGGAGGGCCAGGCTAGGTAGGCTAAGAGTCACAGAGATTGGGCATAGCCATAATGAAAGGCCAGTGGATGGGATTATAGCTTCAGGGGAACACCAGTGATTTGGCCATATGGGAAAGTCCAGGGTTTTCCTTTTTGGGGTTCAGATCCCATCCACATCATTCCCCCCTCAAACAAATGGGACCCAAATTCTTTTGGGGTGATGGGCAAAGGTCTTGGCTTCTGAAACTGCTTCCTGCTGGAAAAGGGTGTAAAGCTGTCCCTGCCTCGAGGGGTTCCCAAAGAGGAGGTTGACTAGAACTGAGCACAGGCTGTATTCATGATGGGGGAACATTTAGATATTTAATTTTAGCAGTGTTTATTAGAGTTCCCTGTAGTAGCAACACAGAGGGGACATTTCTGAATTTTTTTTTTTGACCAAACAATACCAGTTTGAAAACTGCACATTCTCTATTTCCAAACAGGATATACCTATGAAATTAACAAGGAATAATCAAAAGAAGACAGAAAAATGAATCTCTACAAGGGTTTTTAATGCATCAGAGAATTCAAAAAAATGTGTTGTTAATTATTGTTTGGTTTTTGGGTGAATGGCACTGTAAATAAGACAATGAAACATACAATTTTAGAATAAACTTATAATCTTTAATATCTTCTAATAGTCCAAAGCCTGAAGAAATTTTTTACTTGTCTGAAATCATCTGAATGATTCTACTTCCACTTTAAAAACTTGATATTCTTAGACCAGAAGACAATACACATATTCTTTGATCCTATACCTAAAAATTGTGTGCCTAAGATAGCTTTGTTCTCAAGTGTCCCAAGTTCTAGAGTATTTTATCGACTCATACTTTACTTCACTAAAGAGCTGAAAAATTATAGTAATTCAATGGATTTCTTTGAGGATGCTTACCACAAAAGCATCAGTGTGTTCATCAGACTCTATTTCCACATCATCTTGAATTTGTTCAACTGTCAGATCTTCAAGAGGTTGAGGCTATAAAACAAGACACTTAAGAAAATTAGGCTGCACAAAAAAGCAGGCTGATAAGACATATCAAAGTTGTAACAACAATTTAATAACTTTCATTAGGAAAATGTAATTTGGGAATTTTCTTCAATAATAATATCTACTATTGTCTTACAAAAATCTCCTATTTGAGCTACATTCTTCTATTAAAAATCATTTTAATTATAAATCAATTTGAATGTTAAAAAGAATCATTTATATGAAATTTAGGTTTCAAAAATAAATTAGGTCAACATCAAATGACAAATATTACATATGTGGCAAATGCCACATTTAGAGAAACTTTAAAGACAACAGTAAATGTATTTTTGTGATCATTTTTTTCACATAATTTTTTGGATAGTATGAAGTTTTAATTTTCCCTCAAAGTAGAATTAAATAGAATCTGTATTTTTGAAATAGCAAAAAACAAAGATTATGGGGGAACATTTTACAGTTAAGTTAGAATAAAATGTTATGATTTACAGCACTGACATAATGCTATACTATGTGTTTGATAAATATTTGTTGAATGAATTTTAAAGCAGAGACTAAATATTATTTATTATTTCATTCAAAAAGTATTGTTGAGCACCTGTGATGTGCATGATACTGTGTGGGTTACAAAAATGTATTCTGCAGTTTCTGCCTTAAAGGAACTTACAATCTAATAGAAAAGATAAAAATTGTACAGAAATAATTATAAGGCAACAAACAAATAATTATAATACAAGGAGAAGCAAGTACTAAGAGCCACAGGATTCAAAGTGGAAGGTTACCAATCATTTCCAGATAGTGACAGCACTTGAGCTATGCCTGGAATGACTTTGAGAGGTGAAGACCAGTTGGGGATATTCAAGGTGGAAGAATGGCTTGGGTCAAGACAAAGACAAACAAGTTATGCTTTAAGAACGGCAAGTAATGCGCTTTTGTAGGATTTTGTTGGGCTATAAGATTTATGTGATAGGTTTGCACCATGTAAGGTTAGAAAAGCAGGTTGGAGCTATACTGTCTAGGACCTTAAATACCAGGCTATGGGTTTTGTACTTTATTTAATGAACAGGGGAGAATTAATGACAGCTTTGAAATAGGGAAATTATAAGAACAAAATTGTGCTTTAGGAGGAATTTGGAAGTAATGTTAGATGGCCAAGAGAGGGGAAAATCTATAAAGAGAGCAGATATTGCAAGAATCCAAATGTGGGAAATAAGGGCCTAAAATGAGGGATGAAAATAGGAATAGAAAGGTACAGATTTGAGAGATACATGAAGGAAAAATTGTTAGGGCTTGGTGACTAGATGGAGGTTAGGAATGAGGAAAAGGGAGAGGACAATGAGGTCATACATGGGAGTCCCTAGGACAATGGTGGTACAATTAATAGAAATAAGAAAACTAGGAGCAGGAGCTAGTCTGGAGTTGGAAAGAAGAAGAATTTAGTTTCAGACAGGTTTTGAAATGTTTGTGGAAAAGTCCTATATGTGATTAGAAATGGGGGAATGGTGCCCAGGTGAATGGTCAAGGATAAAGATTTAAGACTTGTCTATCTAGCGGTGATATTGAAGTTTCAAGTCAGATCACTAAGGAAGCCTGTATAGAGGAGTGGGCCATACTCAGGAAGTAGAAGAAAGAGAAGGAACAATCAAGGGAAAAAGAGATAAATTGGTCAGAGATGTAAGAGGAGAAGCAGAATAGTCCAGTGACTTGAAACCAGGTTGCTTTTTTTTTGCAAGGCAGCTGGGGCTAAGTGACTTGCCCAGGGTCACACAGCTAGTGAGTTATCATGTGTCTGAGTCCAGATTTGAACTCAGGTCCTCCTGACTTCAAGGCCAGTGCTCTATCTACTGTGCCACCTAGCTGCCCCAAGTTTTTTTTTTTTAAAAGCACTTTGCACTTCTGTCATTGCATATATCAAATTTTTTTTTTACAATGAATTACAGCTACTTAGGTCATCTTCCCTTCTAAATTTTAAGTTCTTTCAGAACTTAAGTTCAATATTATTCGTTTTTATATCTGACAATGCCTAGTACAAAGATGATGCTCAATAAAAGTCTGTTGAATGAATGAACAAAAGGAAGAGGTAGCTCAAAATTACTGAATGCTGCAGAGATCAAGAAGAATGAAGCCTAACAATAAAGACAAATGGATTTGGCAATTGGAAAGGCCCTGGGAATTTTTGAGAGAAATTTCAGTGGAGTGGTGGGGAGAGAAGTCAGATCACAGATGGTTAATATGTGAGTGATTTTTTTTTTGTATGTTTAGTGAGAAAGTGGAAGAAGCAGGGGAGAGACTTCTCGAGAAGTCCAGAAGTAAAAAAGAGAGATAAAAATGATAGCATCACTAAGTGTCATGGCTGAGTAAAGGTGTGCATTTATGTTTTAAAGAGGAGAGAATTGCTCTCTATTGGCAGAAAGATTGAACTAGTAGAACAGAAGTTTGAGGAAATAAGAGAGAAAAGAATTTAGGAAGCAAGACTTGGAGGAAGTGGGAAGAAGTAGAACCAAGAGCACACTTAGTTACATTTAGAATAGAAGGATTACCTTTTCAGCTTAGGAGGGAGTGAGATGAGGAATGGAGACACCGAAATCTAAGGGGAAGAGAAAGAAAGAGATGAAGGAATCAGCACTGTATGGCTTCCACATTTACAGTAAAGTAGAAGGCAGAATCACCTGTTGCAAGTGGAGACAAACAGGGGATTCAGAGATTTAGGAGCATGGAAAAGGTTTGCAAATGTGTAGAATCTAAGGGAAAGTCAAGAGATGAATTTAAAATGTTGTTGTTCAGCAGTGAGGGCCCAGAATCATAGACTATTAGAGGAGAAAAAGCTGCTGGAGATCAAGTACAACTCCCTCACGTTAGAGAGGAGGCAGCTCAGCTCCTGGGCAGGTGAAATTACTTGCTGAAACCTGCACAATAAGTTTGAAGAGCTGGATCAGAACCTAGTGTTTGGCCCTCAGGCCAGCTCTCCTGGCACTGGACATGCTTCCCCATCATCAGAGACAGTAGATTTGTGGTCAGCCTGGCCAGTACAGCTTCATAAATTCCAGCCATGTTCAGCAGCTAGAGAGGAGAAGTAGAGAAAACTGAAGGAATGATGGGTGATACAATGTTAAGAATTTCCACATTGAGTAGGATAGAAGGAAGGAAACAAGAATGTATTAAATGTCTACTGTGTGCCAGGAACTGTGTTACATGCTTTATAGATATTATCTTAGGAGGTAGGTACCCTTACTATTCTCATTTAACAGTTGAGGAAACTGAGGCAGACACAGGTTAAGTAACTTGCCCAGAGTCACACATCTAGTGAGTGTCATGTGGATTAAAGAACAGAGGTCATGATGGAAATCTCTATGTATAGGTCCAAGTTAAGCATAGAGGTAAATAAAACTAGGAAATAGCTAGTAAACTTAGGAAATAGAGGTGCATCAAGGGACTAGAGATTAGGATGAAGGTAGAGAGAAGGTTAATAGGCACAGGGAATGAGAAGTGAAAGATAATGAAGCTGTAATCTGAGGAGACTCCTGGGCTTGAGATCTTTGTGGTAGAGTTGTTCTCTCTAATGATGAGCCTGAATATGTAGTCTTGTTGATGGATGGCTTAAGTAGAATAGAGACAAAGATTTATTAAATAAGGAGACTGCGAGGTGACTGTGTCAGATGCGTTATCTATATGGATGATGAAATTATGGAGAAGGATGGCAAGGGGCCAGAGAGAAAGCCTGACAGTTGCTAAAGTTACTTAGAAAGACAGGAGAGTATCTTGGAAGTCATTTGACAATTGTGATTAGAAAAAGGATGAGGATGGGTATAGTTATAATGAATAGATAACGAAAGAGGCAAACTTGTTGATTAATGATAGGTAAACAAACAATGGTTTGGAAATGGTACCAGGCATCAAGGCTGACCTCCCCTTCTCTTATAGTAATACAGGGAAAGTGTCAAAAGAAATAGCCTTCATTGGAGAGGCCTGTGGAGTAAGAACCAACTTTCAGTTAAGACAGAGGTAGTGTCCATAGAAAAAGAGTATAGTGGACACTGTCCCACAACAGAATTGGCATTACACGGTATAATGGAAGAGATCACAGTGAAGGATGGGCAGGCAACAATTAGGATTGGGATGGAGTATGGCTGAAATGGACAGTAATGATAGTACAGGAAGAGATAAAAGTAAAGGAGGGATTTTTGCTTAATGTATAGATAGCAGGGATAAAAGAATCAGAGGGTTGGCAAGATGCATGTATTAGTGACAGAAGAAGAAAAGTGCTAGGCAGACGGAATTGATGAATTATTTATCATTTTAAAATAGCTAAAATAAAATTTTTGTATGCAATGTTCTGATGTTATCTGTGCTTTTGAATATAATAACCTTATATAACAATATGGCAAATTGATTATTTAGTAAGCTGAAGAAATTACCTTTTCTTCCATCTCATAATCCACCCCAAATATAGGACTGGCAGAATAGACTCTGTGGAGTGAATTTATTTCCTTTACTGACTCCTGTAGTTTTTCCACAGGATCTATTTTGAAACCAAGAACATATCCTCCACTCTACAAGAAATAATAATTTTAAAAGAAATATTTAAATTTAATTTAAAAGAAATATTTCTGTCACATAAGAAATTATAAAGCTTTAATATTCTTGATCTCCAGAGAACAATCTCCACACCAGGCCACCTCTAACTCTGGCTTCCTCATGCTCTTTTCCACCACGAGCACTCAGAACCCCACCTGGGACCCTGTGCTCTGATTGGTAAGTTTTCTCCTTTTCTTTTTTTGGTCTCAGGACCATTCCTTTGGTCAGCTCCAAGCCATGTACCCATGTGAGTCTCCTCCATCTCCCCTTCCAACTCTAGCTCCCACATATGTTATCTTCTACTAGAATAGAAGCTCCTTGAGGGTAGGGACTATTTTTACTTGCTTGTATTTGTATCTCCAGCACTTAGCACAGGGCCTGGTACACTGTAAGCACTTAAAAATACTTTAAAAATTTTCCATTGATTTAGTTATCATAATGCATAACAGATTGTAATAAGTCAAGGGAACCAACTTTTCATTGAGTTATTTCTTGGGAATTATCATAGACTTTTAAAAGGAGACAGGTATTAGCTTTGCCTGAGATTAACTCTTCAGAATGATAGCTAGAAAAACTTAAAGTAGAGGAATGGGTAGACATTCAGGTTTTGGGGCTGAATTTAGAAAGGGAATACAGGGAGGGGTGTGTGTGCGTGTGAGTGCGCGTGTGTGCATGTGCGCGCGTGTAATTTCCTAAGTCATTTCAGTTGTGTCTGACTATTTGTGACCCCATTTGGGGTTTTCTTGGCAAAAATACTGGAGTGATTGTCTTTTCCTTCTCTAGTTCAGGGGTGGGGAACCTGTGGCCTTGAGGCCACATGTGGTCCTCTAAGGTCCTCAAGTGAGGCCCTTTGACTGAATCTAAACTTCATAGAACAAATCCTTTTATTAAGGATCTGAGCTAATAATGTCTGAGGATCAATTTGAACTCACGATGAGTCTTCTTGACTCCAGGCAGTCAATGCACTGCGCCACCTAGCTGCCCAAATAATTTACTTTAATGAATCGCTACTGAAAGTTGGGATAAATAAGGCATAAAAGTTTGTACAGTGAGATATAATAAAATCCTTTTAAATGACACCTAAGAAAAAAAAGATCTACCCACATAATATTTTCTTAAACTAACAAGTATTATTGTTTTTTTGGGAACATCTGAATAAGACTTCAGTCCTCCTATGTAACTTTACACACATAATCCCTTCCTTACCTGGGCTCCCCATTGGTGACTAATATTATATTATATCATTAATAAGCCCTCAGACCTAAGCTGTCACACAGATCTTATACTTATTAAACACAATGCCAAAAACATTAAATATCTTACCTGTTGAGAGCTCTCTATAACAAGTGCTAAACCAAACTTTGAATCTCTGACCTTTATAGAACGCTAGTTATAAAATGAAAAAGAAACAAAAATGTATCTTTATTAGGTGATAAATACTATTTCACATTTATTATTCACTCATACTATTAAGCTTTTAATTCCATAATTCCATTTTTTTCATGGTAAATGATAACTACAACATGATAAATACAATACATGCAGCATGATAAATACAACTACCAACATCTAACTGATGAAAAAATTTCTCCTTGTATTATTTCACCATGGAAATCAATTAACACAGCAATATCAATGATGAAACAGAATTTTCAAATGAAGAAATTCAGTAAAAGGTATCAACCACAAAAATGTACAATTTCCTAAAAATTTCTGACTCTGCACCATGCATCAGTACTAGGCAACTTAAAAAAATGAATCAAGGCCCAGTGATCTGTTAGCATTCGAGGACCACTCCCTTTTGTGGCTATTTTGGCAGAAGTGGTTCAAATGGATATGTGCTTCCTCCCCCACTCAACGAACCCCTCTTATAATCTGAAGGATGTTTAGCATGTTTACCTTAAGGAAAAAGTGCTTAGGGGATCATAATTGTTACTTCAAACATGTAAAGGCCTGTCATGTGGTGTTAGATTATAAATGACTCTAGATGACAGATCTAAAGCAAATGAATGGAGGCAGGTCATGTTGTTTTCTTTTGTTTCCCACCCTAGCATAGTACCTAGCATATAGTTAGTTTAATAAATGCTTTATTTCTCCAACTATGTTCCTTTGATCAGTTCAGATGAAAGTGAGATTCAAATACCTTCAGTCTCTTCCTCCTCTCTTATTTTCCCATCCCTTCCTCTGCTTACCCCTTTCTGCCCTAGTATCTTTGTCCTTCTCTTTCCTTTCTTGTTAAGATTATTGAAGCATAATAAAACCACTCCTAGGCTCTGTCATACTTACTCTCTCTATAACCCTTGATGATATTAAGGTTCAGAGGAGACACTTGTATTATTACCCCCAACAGAAGAAAAATACTGGTTTGTATTTACTGTTTTATATTTTTCTTGACTCTTTGGATTACAAGGTTTCTACTCAATTCTAGTTTTTTGCATCAGGAATGCCTGGAAGTCTGTTATTTCATTAGAAGCCCATTCCAACTCTACCTTACCCTCTTCCTGCCCCCCCCCATACTTTTTCTATGCTCAGTTTTGCCAGGTTGGTTTTTCTTTATATGGAAAGACATTAAAAAACCTTTTTGGTAAAACAGAATATATTAAGAAATAATGTTTTCTCCAGCCCAAAACCCCTTTTAGGAAATTGGGTAGGACAAAAAAAGCTAAGAACTTTCTTAGGAAAACAATATTATTGCCTTCCCCATACCTGAGTTCATGGGACTATTATCCATCTAAAGGTAGTCTTTAGTTTCCCTTCCCCTGAAGTTATCTGGGCTAAAACACAGCCTTCTCCATAGAGAAAGGCTATTGATATCATCTCTGAGTGGAGTCCCATCAATTCTTTGGGGGGAATTGTCCAAAAAAGAATGGGATGGTGTTTTTGTTACTGAACTATTTTCTGAGACATTACCACCAAGCTGTATTTTAACATATTGTGAGCTTCTTTTGTTCAAAATTCCTACAAATGTCAACTAAAATTTTCTGGAGCAAAGAGGGCATGAGGGACCTATGCTAATTTGCTTACCTTTCTCTACATCAGAAAATGCTTAGATAGTAGATTACTGTTAAATAAAATTGTTTCCTAAAACAATTGTACCTAAAACACAGAATACACTATTTTTTTCTTTGATACTTGGTCATAAGCCTAGATCTTTTACTCTTTAGGATATTATATTCTAAGTTCTCTGCTCCTTAATAATGGTGGCTGCTAAATGTGTGATCCTGTCTCTGGTTCCTTGGGATCTGAAATCTTTCTAGCTACTTGCAATATTTTCTCTTTCTAGACCTGGAAGCTCTGGATTTTGGCTATTTTGTTCCTGAAAGTTTTAAATTTAGAGCTTCTTTCAGGGGTATGACTGGTTGCTTTTTTACTTTTACTCTGACCTCTGGGTTCTAATAGATGTGGAAAGTTTTCTTTCATGATTTCTTGAAAAAGGATATCTAGACTCTTTATTTGGAGGGAGGGGTCATAGCTTTCACGTAGTACAATGATTCTTTAATATTTCATCTTGATCTGTTTTTCAGGTCACTTGTTTTTGATAAAAGATACCTGACATCTTCTTCTGTATTGTCAATCTTTTGATTTTGTTTTTAATATTTCTTATTGTTTCAAAGAGTCATTAACTTCTGTTTGGTCTGTTCTATTTTTCAGTGAAGAAGGTTTTGTACTTTTTGTACTAAGTTCTTAATTCTTCTTCCCTGTCCTTCAAAACTCTCATTTCTTTTCCAATTTTTTTCCTCTAATGCTCTCATTTCATTTATAAAATCATTTGTTAACACTTGCTTCATACCTTTTAGGAATTTAATTGACCTTATGTCCACACTGTGTTCTCCTTTGAGGTTTTGAGTCATCTACTTCCATGTTTGTGTTTTGGATGTCCCTGATACTAGAAGAGCTCTTCATTTAGGGAATCTTTTCATTATTTAATCATTCTTCTAGCTTTACTTTTCAAACTGAAACTTTTTGTAGGGCCAGACTCAGCACACTTGTGGAGGGAATTTCTGGGCCTTATTTGGTCCTGATGTAATCTTTGGGGTCTTACTGCCACTTTCTCTGGATACTGAATGGTATATTCTCATAGGGTCTTGGGACCACTCAGTATAGGGACCTGAAAGTTTTCTGTGGGCCCAAAGCAGTCTGATTTAGGGAGAAGTATGATCACTGCCCTCTTGGTCTAGAAGCTATGCAAGCCTGGTTTGGGATTAAGCCACACAACTGTAGGCTTGCTGGTTAGAGCACTAGTAGACTGCAAACGAACCAAGCCCCTGTAAGCTAGCCAGAGGGCTCTACAGTTTCAGAGTGATAGAACTTCAGGCTTCCCCTAGGTCTGAGCTCCCTACCTGGTTCAATCAGCTGTAGGTCTCAGACAGAGTTGGTAGCTGAATTCAAGACCCTGTTCTGGAGACCGAGTCACATAGCTGCTGCTTGCTTCTGTTTAGCCTCAGGCAAGAGACCTGGCAGTGATCTGGTACCAGCAGCAGGTCAGCAGCACATAGGCTCTGGTTATCTCCTCAGTCCACATTCAATTGTTACCCAGTTCTGGAAATCAGAGTGACAGAATTGCCAGGTGATTCTGTCCCTACTGCATCTGGGACCACTTCCTGCTCTAGGTACATGTCTGTAGGTTCCAATTCAGTCCCTAGGCTGGAAGACTACGTGCAGTACCTTTCTGGCTAGACCAGTCCCTAGTGCCTGCAGACCTGGGCTGGAAAAATGACTTTGCTTTCTCCTTGGATTTCCTAATTACTATTTAGTCTGATGCTTTTTCTAAGTTTTTGTTGGAGTAATTGTGATGAAGAGCTGATCTGTATTGCCTTCTCTTACTCTATCATCTTTGCTAGTTTTAAGCATGAGTCTTAAAGAGCTCATCTCTAACCTAAAGTTACTTTGGGGAAGATGGTCAATAAGCATTTGTTAAATACCTATTATGTGCCAGGTAATGTGCTGAGTGGTGGGGATATAAAGAAAGACAAAAAACAGTCCTATTCTCAAAGAGTTCACAGTCTAATGGAGTAGATAACATGCAAACAACTATGTAAAATCTAAATACACAGAGGATAAAAACATCAACAGAGGGAAGGCACTACCATTAAGGAGGAAAGGCTTCTTGTAGAAAGTGGGATTTTAGTTAAGACTTGGAAGGAAATCAGGAGATAGAGGTGAGAAGGAAGAGAATTCTAGGAATGGGAGACAGTCAGTGAAAATGCAAGGAACTGAGAGACAGAGTGTGCTCAGTGAGAGACAGCAAGAAAGTGATTGTCACTAGACTGCAGAGTACCTGGGATTGAGTAAGGTACAAAAAGACTGGAAGGACAGGTGGAGGTCAGGTTAGGAAGGGTTTTTAACCCAGAGGATTTTATATTTGATCCTGAAAGCAACAGGGAACTACTGGAATTAATTGAATTAGGGAGGGGTAATATGGTCAGATCTATTTTTTAGAAGATCAGTTTGATAGCTATGCAGAGGACAGACTGAATGGGGAAACATTTGAGGCAGGGAGAACAACCTGAAAGCTATTGTAATAATCAAGGCTATTTGTGATGATGCCCTGAACCAAGGTGGTGGTATATATGAGAGGCAGTGGCATGCAAGTAATTGTGTATGCTGCTACTTATAACTATGCATGTCATGCAGTTATCTTACATTACCTCATAAGGAACTTGTGGGAATACTTCTGATCACCTAAATACCTTGCATGAAGTCCAAGAAAGGTCCACTTTGTAATTTCTCTTCACAGTAAGTAGGAGTATTTGAAAGTTCCAGTGTACTTTACTTTTCCTAGAATGCTAATTGATAATGGCATACTATTCTATGTATATATTTGGATATTTTCCTATGTTGAAAAAGCAAATAACGACCATTTTTATCATAATTAACTAGGCATTCTGAAATGAAAACAGCTACTATTCAACAAATAAAAAAGGAAATAGTGAACTAGTCTAAAACAAACCATGAAATCCTTTTTGGATTTTATAATTATATATTAGTATTTATAAAACACTAAAAGGAAATAACAAAATTTAAAATAAGGCCATCAAAGTGTGCGTACTTACAATTTGCAGATATGGTATACTGACGTTGAAACTGTCATTCATATTTGCATGCCAAACAATTCTCACATTAGTAATAAAAAAGGTTCCCAAATTTCCCTATAAAAACAATTTAAGGTATGCATTGATTAGAATCCATAGGCTGTCCTATTATTGCAAAAAAATTCTGAATTATGCTAAACAGTTCTGTAAACAATGCCTAAATTAAACTTTATAGCCAGCAACATTACAACTTTCTTACTCGGGTCTTAGGATGTTAGAAAAATTATGGCAAAGTAAGAGAGAAACATATGAGACAACCTGTCAAAGTACACCAGGGAGACTTTATGGCTCTTGTCACCATAAACTGGAGCGTACAGTTCTTCCCCAGGTAACCATGACTATCTAAAAACTTATTCTAAAATTCTCCAGCTTGATAGTCTAAAAATCTTAAAAGCAAATAAAAAAACAACCCAGTGCTTAAAAACAAATGACATTTGTATAGCACCTTAAAATTTGCACTTATGTAAAATGCTTTGCACTTTTTTTGAGGCAACTGGGGTTAAATGAGTTGCCCAGGGTCTGTCTGTCTGTCTGTCTCTCTCTCTCTCTTTCTCTTACACACTCACACATACACACGTGTCTGCGGCTGCATTTGAACTCAGGTCCTCTTGCCTCCAGGGTAGGTGCTCTATCCACTGGGCCACCTAGCTGCCCCTACAAGGCACTTCAGATACATCATCTCATTTTAAACTTCATAATCACTCAACAAGGTAAGTCCCACAGGTTTTTTATTTTTATCTCCATTTCACAAATGAGGAAAATAAGGCTCAGAGCATTTAAGCAACTTGTCCATAGTCATCCTGCTAGTAAGGCTGGGAGGCAAGATTTGAAACCAGGTTTCCCTGACTCTAAGTCCCGAACTGAATCCCCTGTAACACAAGTACTCTCTACACATTGGCTTTCAAAAAAGAAAGTGTATATGATGTTTGGGTTCACCATTTCAAGTTTCAAAACAACAACAACAACTAAAGAGGCATCTTTTGGATGACCAGATTTATAAAAACAGGAAAACGATACAAGACACATAGCACAGTTTCCAAAGTCATATTGGCACCTTACAGAGGATTATGTTCAACACTGACAGTAATTATCCTGAAGTCATTATTATTTCAATCCATTTTCATATGGAACATTTCTTAAAAGAGTTTTACATAATTTTTTTTATTTCTCACTTAGAAAAAGAGCATTTGTGATACTCCTAAAGACTTACTGTAACAAAGGGAAACATTTTTGTTTTGTTTTGTTTAAATTCAACTTAATCTGTAAGCACCTACTGTGTACAAGGTATTGTGTGAGGTGCTGGAGATACAAAGGGAAAAACCAGTTTCTGACTTCAAGGAGCTTACATTCTAAATGGGGGGGGGTCATACACATAGATATAATAGATGGTAGAGAGGGATGGGGCAAAAGAAGGGTTCAGACAGGATGCTCTAGGAAATTGTCGTTAGTAGGAGATGCTAACAAGATTATAATACATTATAACAGATGTAAATACATTTATCCTCTTTCATATATTTTAAATTTTGCAATGTAAGGGATGTTCAGAATAAATAGAATCAGTATGTAATAAGTGCTATAGTACTGGTATTTTTAACAGTGTGCCAAGAAAAGGACACATTCTGTTTTCAAGATGTTTGGAGTCATTAAAAGATTCTGCAATTTCCCAAAGACAATACAACTTGTTCTCTTCTTCTTCAGTCCTGGGCCCAATTCACTGTCTGTTTGCAGTGTCTGATGAAGATACATACACACTTGCATATGATAGATGGACATGCTCTACAGGCTGTCATCCAACTGCATCTTATGATTTGGATAATATATCATCTTCATCTACTTGGTTTTTCAAATGTGAATAGTTAGACCAAGCTCTTGACACTTATGGATCTCTGCAATGTTCTGGGATTTGATGTAATCAACCCAGTATCACCTGCAAACCGGAGCCTCCAAAGGACTTCACTATCTATTTGGAATTCTTCAAATTGTGCTGGAGCTCTTCCACCACAGTGACAAATACTTCTGGCTGGCATCAGTCTCCCTATTTTATGCCTCATCTGATATTAGAGATTATAGGTTATCAAATAAGATTATCTCTGTTGTTAAATCTTTCAAGGAGGCTTATATAATTTTAACACAGGTATGGGAAAGAGCTTTTAATATTATTCCAGTTTTCTTTCATAATCATGAGACAACAGTCTCCAAAGAACTGAAAAAGTCTATCACCCAGAAGGCAACGGAAAGGGCTGAGGTAGATGTGAACAAGCTGAAACATATCACCAACAAGGAATTAGGAAAAGAAGCAGAATGAAGGATGTCATCAAAGAAATGCCCAAGAAAAAGAATCTGGGCTAGTCACATGGGAACAGTGAAGTAGATCAGATGGAGAGCGGTAGTACCCTTCCAATGTCAAGAGAAATCAAGGAAGGCTCGAGGCACATTAGGTAGACCCATTGTAGGAAACTTACAGAAGCATATAGATGAGAGTTTCCTAGAATGAGCAGTCAGGAATGTTGGAGGGAATGATTATACTGAAGAGATGGAGATCCATTTGAGTATCTGAGTAGACGAGCCAAGTAAAAATGACTGTTAAGACTCTATTAAAGCCTTTATTAAAGTCTTGCCTTGAACCATACCTGGTCACTGGATAAATTCCAAACGCCATTGATTTTATCATATACTTGTTCCTGTGGTAATAATCTTAGCTGTTTGTTTTGAATTAATGCACTCCTCAGTTTAAAATCACGGTACATTTTAGAAGTTTCATAAGCTCTGCAAGAAAAAAAAATAGGCCAGTAAAGCTGAAAATGTAATTTTAAAATTTTATATTTATACATGTCTAATATTACTGATATAATAATGCATTTATTTTCTATATTGCATAAATAATTAGCATAGATGCTAACCAGCTTTATAAAAGTCAGTTTTTATTTTTTGCTTCAATGAAGGTTAGTAGTCAGTTCCTACTCTATACCAGTATTAAGTTCCTACTCTATACCAGGCACTGTGCTAAACACTGGAGATACTAAGAAAGGCAAAAACAGTCCCTGCTCCATCTAATGGAGGAGGGAACATGTAAACAACCATGTAGAAAGAAGATATATACAAGACAAATTAGAGAGAATCTTAGGAGGAAGGAACTAGAATACTTTGGGTCACGTAACTAGTAACCAGAAATTTAAAAGTTACTGGTAGACTATTTTTCTATCTTATGTTTAAAAAATTATGTTCAAATTTAGTAGTGGTTGTCCTCAACATCTAATTTTTTAGGTAGAAAAAAATCTCAAATGTTCTTAATACATCATACAACACAAACAATTCATCAATATAGGGAATTCCTGGTGAGGAAATTCCTTCTATGGAAGATCTGCAATTGTTTTGCAACTTTCAGACTTGTCAGTCAAACTAGCATTAATGAAGAGCCTACTATGTGCCAGACACTATGCTAAGTGCTGTAGGTACTGTGCTGTGCTCTGGTTTTATAAAGTTCCCTGGGGCACTGAGGGATTAAGGACACTCTAAGGACAGCATTCTTTCCACTATGCCAGATGTAGAACCTTCATTTTTCTTTGTTATGCCTATATTTATATATACACATATACATATATGAAACAGTAATTCCTACATATATATCATGTGTGTGCATATATACATGCACATGTGCATGTGTACATGCACATACAAACACACACACACACCACACACACACACACACACAGAGGCAGCTAAGTATTAGTGGGCTTGGAGTCAGGAAGACCTGAATTGAAATTTGACTTCAGATACTTACTAGCTGTGTGACTGGGCAAATCATTTAACCTCTGTTTGCCTTAGTTTCCTCAATTATAACATGAGTATAACAAAAGTATCTGTTCTCAGGATTTTTGTGAGGATAAATGAGATCATATTTATAAAGTATTTAGCACAGGCTCAGCACATAGTAGGTACTTAACATATGCTTCTTTTCTTCCTTATATTTATCCTCCAAACTAGCTCCCTTTTTCTTTTTTCTTTTTTTTATGAATTTATTTATTTTTAGTTTTCAACATTCACTTCTACAAGATTTTGAGTTCTCCCCATCTCATCCTTCCTCCTACCCCAAAATGGCATGCATTCTGAATACCCCTTCTCCTAATCTGCCCTCCCTTCTATCTCCCCCTCCCCCTTCTCTTATCCTCTTCCCCTTTAATTTTCCTGTAGGGCAGGATAGATTTCTATACCTCATTTCCTGTACATCTTATTTCCCAGTTGCAGGTGAAAACAATTTTTTTAACATTTGTTTTTAAAACTTTGGGTTCCAAAATTTCTCCCTTCCTCCTTCCCCACCCATTCTCATTGAGAAGGCAAGCAACTCGATATGGGTTATACATGTGTAGCATGCAAAACACTTCCATAGTAGTCATGTTGTGAAAAACTAATTATATTTCCCTTCATCCTATCCTGCCCCCCATTTATTCTATTCTCACTCTTGACACTGTCCTTCCTTAGAAGTGTTTGCTTCTGATTACCCACTCTCCCAATCTGCCCTCCCCTCTACCATCCCCCTGCTCTCTTGTCCCCTTCCCCTCCTATTTTCCTGTAAGATAAATTTCCATAACCAATTGAGTGTGTATGCTATTCCTTCCTTAAGCCAAATCTATGAGAATAAGATTCACTCATTCCCTTTCACCTTCCCTTGTTTCCCCTCCACTGTAAAAGCCTTTTCTTGTCTGCTTTATGTGAGATAAATTACCCCATTCTACTTCTCCCTTTCTCCTTCTCCCAGTATAATCCTCTCTCACTCCTTAATTTTATTCTCCAGATATCACCCCTTCATTTTCAACTCACCCTGTGCCCTCTATTTATCTATCTATCTATCTACGTATATACATACATATAATTTTTTTCCTCCAACTACCCTAATACTGACAAAGGTCTCATGAGTTACAAATATCATCTTTCCCTAGCAGGAATGAAAACAGCGCAACCTTAATAAGTCCCTTATGATTTCTCTTTCCTGTTTACCTCTTCATGTTTCTCTTGAGGCTTGTATTTGAAAGTCAAATCTTCTATTCAGGTCTGGTCTTTTCATCAAGAATCTAGCTCCCTTTTTCTGATGTTTCTATTTGTGTCAATGATATTATTCTATCATTCCCAAGGGCTTAAAACCACAGAACTAGGCTGTTCACACTGTTCTTTGAACAAATTATGCTTTTTTCCACCTAGCTTGGTAAATATATGACAGTGTTTGCTTATAATGTTTTGTCTGCTTAAAATACCCTTCCTTCTCTTTTCCACTTATCCAAATCACACTTATCCTTAAAGGCCCAGTTCTCTACAAAATTTTCCCAAACCATTCTGGCCTACATTGATCTATCCAATGAATATCAAATAAATAGTATTATCAACAAATAGCACTTATTATCACTTCTTTGGACACTTAATAGAAATAATACAATATATTAATATGATAGATAACATATAGTATACTATAAATAACAGAAACTATTTACATATTGTCTTATATTTTTATGCTTTATTTGAATATTTCATGCATGTACACCTTATCTTCCTAAGTAGATGGTCAGCTCCCTGGAATTAGGAACTATTTTTTTTTTAATCTCCCCCATTGCTAGGTACATAGCTGGAACTCATGAATGAAACAAAGAATAAAGTAAAACTTTAATCAGAAATCTCAAGGAATTGGGTATTATTGTTAACTGTACTTTCTCATTAACAGGTTTCACTTGAGAATAATTTTATTTCAACTATTGTCAAAATACATCAGTCCATTTTCCTGGCTGATAAGTACAGTATTCTGAGGAAAACATTTCTTTGAAGAATCAGGATCAGCATTCTGAACATCAATGATGATTGTAATAATACTGAAATAGAAAACATAGGAAATTGGCCTGAACACTCTAACTCAGAGACATATCCTAGAAGTTGTTTTGTTGTTTCTTTAAAATACTAATACCCAACATAATTTTCTCATTTCCCTTTTACTGATAAAGAATAAATGCAGGACAATATTCTGGATAAATGAGCTTTCTGATTAATTGATTAACACTCTTTCTAGCTTTACTGCATATATAAATTGGCTAACAATTTTGTAATATCAATAAAACGACTTCCTTAGCTTTCAAAATTGTAGCAAGTTACATGTAAGCAACATCACGTAAATGGAATAAAATAGTGCCTCTCATTTTGAGACTTCTTTGTTACATATAAACACACACATACACACAAACACAAACTATAAATCATGGCCAAAGATAACTTGAGTAATATGCCAAGAAATGTGAAATTTCTATCTCTAATCATGTGCCCTTAATGAGTGGTGGAAATATAAATTACTGATACAGAAAATACTTACAGCATTTGTATACTGTTAAGTGGATATTGAAGGGGCCCAGAGTTCCTGAAATTGCCATCTTTCTTTAGTATTATCAAAACTACTTCTAACATTATATTCAAATCTTAGTATTTATTGACCAGATAGATACAAAATAAAATGGAGGGCTTGCTGAAGTAGATGTAACTTGATCCAAATAGTTGAGGCAAAAAAATAAACAAAAAAACTCAATAAAACCAACCACCCCTCTAATGAGAAAAAAGCACTCTCAAATTTCTCAGTTTTCCAGTGAGATTGCTTATATTAATTCAACTCTTCATCTCTCTTTTTCTAGCTACCTACTGTGGACAAATAAGAATCCTGGAAAAACTTTTAATGTTTCAGCTTACAAATGAGATGAAAAAAAATGTGCCCTTTCGGGTTTCTTGTAAGGATATTATTTCACATTATTATTCTAGGAAAACGATGTCATATTTTTCTCTGCACCTTCTTTAATACATGTGCCTTCATATCATAAAGTGACCAAATAAAATCTAATAATTCAAAAACTTTTTTTTTTTACCATACCTGTGTACTGCAATGACAGAGGTAAAAAGTCTAGGATTCCCAGGAACCACATTTGTAAATATAAACTCAAAACGAGTATTGTTACATTTTGTTAGTATGTAAAGAGCTTCAGTCTGGCCCCGTAACTTCTGTAAGGACAAATTGTTAATGCTTATTAATAATTTCTATTTCATAGGCAATTATTAGTTAATAGTGAAAAATTAGGTTAAAATGCAAATACAAATCTAAAATAATGCAGATCTAAAATATATCTTCGTTATAGATTTAATGGTTAAGGACTAGACTTGTAATTCTGCTGATATAAGGACTCCTGGGGAAGGAGGCTCCTTTTATCAATGCAAGCTGGCATCTTCTTTGCAATTTATGATTTCAGAGGTTTGTTTAGAGTGTAGAGAGACTAGGTGACTTGTCCAAGGTCACCTAGCTGGGATGTATAAGGCAGGACTTGAACCTAGGTCTTCCTGGCCTTGAGATTAGTTCTCCATCTACTTTCCATGCTGCCTCAACATTTTTAACAAATGGAAAACACTTTTAAATTACTTTTAATTGCATGTTACATTTTTAACAACTTTAATAAGTTTTATATTTTTCATACTCACAGAATTAGCAGTTCTTGTTGTAATACTGATTATGCAGTTGTAGCCAACAGCTAAAGTTAAAAATAAAATATAAATGTTAAAGTAAATTAAACAGAGAATACACAGTGCAAGAAACAAAGTAAAACCTTCTACACTTTTAAACACCAATTACATAGTGGAATAAAGGTTTTTTAAAGCTCATAAATTATTGTCGGTATACTTTTTTTTTTTAAAGGAAAAGGAGAACTAGAGATTCAATTCTCCAATTACATATTTTCCTCTTCCTAGAAAAATAAAAATCCAGGATGTAGGAAGTCTGCTTTTTTATAGTTCACATAACATCTCCTTAAATAGAATTTAGCATCTTTTACCAGATGAGAAAGTCCATAAATGGATAGGATGAAATTAGAAAATAATTAATGGTAAACTCTAGGATGTTATATTATTTTAAATCATTTTAAAGATCAAAAACACAAATTATCATGACCATTTACTACTGCATAGTTATGAGAAATAACAACTTCCTTGTTATGGAAATAGGTTATTGGTTATAAAATTTAAGTCAAAAGTGATTATCAAAAAAATCAGAAAACAAAGAGGAATCACACTGGAGAGATGGGAAAAGGATATCTGGCAAGTGTTTAATTTCTAAAAAATTCCCCAAACTCCCTACCCTGAAGGCTTAATCTCATATACTTTTCTAGAAAAGATGATCTGAAGAAAAAAAATCAGACAATGCAGAAAAAACATTTATGTTTGTATTATGATGTAAACTTTGATAGTTCTATAAATTCCTTGACATTTCACGAGTAAGTTCTTTTCATAGCATATATTGTTAGGCATTATAAACAACTATGAGAATGTAGTAATTTACTCTACGGATTTTCTATTTTTAAGTTAACTTAAATATATACTTACAAAGATTGACTCTGGGTAATGCCAAAGAATGCCATATAATTCTCAAATTTGTCACTAACAATCTACCTGAAATAAAAAGAACTGAAATGTTTAGCTGGCCTAGAGATTTTAACTTGTAATACATCTGTGAAATGAGAAATTGTGATTTCTCAACCTATTTATTAGTAACAAATTCACATTTATAGAACACTTCATAGTTAAAGTATTTTATACATATTATCTCATATAATCCACAGCACTACTTTGAAGTAGATAGTGCAATTATTATCCCCATTTTACAGATAAAGAAACTGAAGTTCATAGAGAATAAGTACTCACAGCCAAGATTCAAAGCTAGGTCTTCCAACTATATCATCTATTCATTTCCTCGTTCAAAAAGTTATGGATAACTACACTTTCCTGTGTTCAAGGCACAGTGTTATATCATCAAATGAAGCTCATACCACTCAAGGCACAATGTTATATCATCAAATGAAGGTCAGAGATTTAGAAGAGACTGAAAAAAGTGGAAGCATTGAGTGAAGATGGCTTTTTTTTAAAAGGAATTTGACTGAGTATAGGGGAAGAGATGGATGCTAGTGGTAATGATAGGATCTGGGGATTATTTTTAAGGACAGAGGAGATTTGAACATCTTTGTAGGTGTCCTACAAAGGGAAGGAATAGGGTGATAGGAACGGATTTCATATTAGACAGGAGAGATGATAATGGAGGCAATCTGCCAGAAATGATGGGAGGGAATGGGATCAAGAGTACATATAAAATGCTTGGGTTTTGTTTTTTTTTTGGCAATTGGGGTTAAGTGACTTGCCCAGGGTCACACAGCTAGTAAGTGTCAAGTGTTTGGTCTGAGGCTGGATTTGAACTCAGGTCCTCTTAACTTCAGGGCCGGTGCTCTATCCACTGCGTCACCTAGCTGCCCCAAAAGGCTTGGTTTTACAACTCTGAGGTACCACCTCACACCTATCAGATTGGCTAATACGACAAAAAAGAAAATTGTTGGATGTTAGAAGGGATGTGGGAAAACTAGGACACTAATGCACTGCTGGTAGAGCTGTAAACTGATCCAGCCATTCTGGAGAGCAATCTGGAACCATTCCCAAAGGGCTATAACACTGTGCATACCCTTTGATCCAGCAATACCACTTCTAGTCTACATCCCAAAGACATCGAAAAAAAGGGAAAAGGATCTATTTGTACAAAAATATTTATAGAAGCTCTTTTTGTGCTGGCTAAGAACTGGAAATCAAAGGGATGCCCATCAACTGGGAAATGGCTAAACAAGCTGTGGTATGTGATTGTGATGGAATATTATTGTGCTATAAGCAGTGACCAGCAGGATGATTTCATAAAAACCTGGAAATGGGGCAGCTAGGTGGTTAGTACGTAGTACACCAGCCCTGGAGTCAGGAAGACCTGAGTTCAAATTCGGCTTCAGACACTTGACACTTACTAGCTGTGTGACCCTGGACAAGTCACTTAACCCCACTGCCTAGCCAAACAAAAAAAAACCAAAACCCAGAAAAACCTGGAAAGATTTCCATGAACTCATGCAAAGTGAAGTGAACAGAACCAGCAAAACATTGTACCCAGTAATAGTAATATTGTATGATGAAGAACTGTGAATGACTTAGGTATTCTCAGCAATACAATGATCCAAGATAATCCCAAAGGACTCATGATGAGTCTGCCTCCAGAGAAAGAACTGATAGTGTTTGAATACAGACTGAATGAAGCATGCTATTTTCCACTTTATTTCTTTCATTCTTTTTCTTTTATTTGGGTCCTCTTGCACAAAATGACTAATATGAAAATGTTTTACATGATTGCATATATATAACCTACATCTGATTGCTTACTGTCTTGGGGAAGGGGGAGGAAATGGAGGAAGGGATAGAATGTGGAACTCAGAACTTTAAAAAAAAATTAAAAAATTGTTTTAACATGTAATTGGGGAAAAATGAAATATATTAAATTTTTAAAAATCAACATATTTCCAAAAAGCTAAAAAAAAAAGGGCTTGGTTTTGGCAAGGAGAAGGACTACCTCTTCATCATAGACTCAAGTAAAGGAGGAGCTAGTTTGAAAAAATGTAATGGGTATGTGAGATGAGGAGTAGGGGAGAAAAAATGAGCTTGTTGGGGGTGGGGAGCCAAGATGGTAGAATAAAAGCAGACACTTGCTTGAACTCTCCACCAAACCCTTCCAAATACCTGTAAAAATGACTCTAAACAAATTCTAGAGCAGCAGAACCCACAAAAAGGCAGAGTGAAACAAATTTTCAAGACAACCTGGATGATTGATGGGAAAGGTTGTGCTGGGCTGGGAGAGGAGCACAGTTCAGTGTGGGCTGTGTAGGCAAAGACTGTACCTCAGCGAATCTGGAGCAGGACTCAGGGAACTGAATCATTGGCAGCTATGTCAGTTTCCAGACTTCTCAACCCACAAACGCCAAAGACAACTTAGAAGTTCAGTAGGAAAGGTCTGTTGGACTTGGGTGAGAGAGGAGCGTGGTGCAGCCCCAGCCCTGGCACAACTCCGAGGTGGCAGCAGAAACTGCTTGCAGAGCTCTTGGCCCACAGATGGAGGAGGGGATCGAGTGGCTGATGAGAGGGGAATTGCAGGGATCTCTTTGCTGGAGTTGAGGTAGGATTCTCTTGCTTTGCTTGTGCTTAGATCTGGCTCACAGTTCTGGGTAGTGGTCCTGGGGTGAGGAGGAGCACTGGCATGGCAGAGCTTGCGGTGGCGGTAGAGAGGGAAACTTCCTCACAATTTCAAGCAGAAAAGAGTGAGTTTGGTCACTCATAGACCAGAGCACAGGAAAGGAAAGGAGTAAACACCTCTCTTGATCATACCACCTTGGAAAAACTGAAAATTTACAGGTCCCTAGAAGTATCTCTGAAAACAACTGCACAAAACCCCTGAAGCTTGGGACAGTACACCCTCCATACCGGAAGCAGACTCCTACCTTAACAAAGAGTTTAAAAGTCAAGTAAATGGCTGGGAACATGAGCAAACAGCACAAAAAGAGTCAGACCAAAGAATCTTACTTTGATGACAAAGAAGATCAAAACATGCAACCAGAAGACACAAAAGTCAAAGCTCCTACATCCAAAGTCTCAAGAAAAATATGAATTTCTTTCAGGCCATGGAAGAGCTCAAAAAGGATTCTGAAAAGCAAGTAAGAGAAGTAGAGGAAAAACTGGTAAGAGAAATGAGAGTGATGCAAGGAAATCATGAAAAATGAGTCAACAACTTGCTAAAGGAGACCCCAAAAAATACTGAAGAAAATAACACCTTAAAAAGTAGACTAACTGGCAAAAGAGGTCCCAAATGCCAATGAGGAGAAGAATGCCTTAAAAAGCAGAATTGGCCAAATAGAAAAAGAGGCCCAAAACCTTAATGAAGAAAATAATTCCTTAAAAATTAGAATAGAGCAAATGGAAGCTAATGACTCTATGAGAAATCAAGAAATTATAAAACAAAATCAAAAGAATGAAAAAACAGAAGCCAATGTGAAATATCTCATTGGAAAGACAACTGACCTGGAAAATAGATCCAGGAGAGAGAATTTAAAAATTACTGGACTACCTTAAAGCCATGATCAAAAAAAAGAGCCTAGACATCATCTTTCAAGAAATTATCATGGAAAATTGCTCTGATATTCTAGAACCAGAAGGCAAAATAGAATTTGAAAGAATCCACCAATCACCTCCTGAAAGATAACGGCTTCTACTTTTTTAGCTTAGTATGAGGTGAGGCCCTCAGGTTGGGGATAGAGGAAGGTGTGCTGGTAGGAGGCTTGAGGAGAGAAGAAAAGGTATAGAACAACTGCTGTGGTGAGCAGAATAGAGGCTGCCTTGAGGCAGCAAGTTCCCCATCCCTGGGAATAGTAAGACATAGGGTGAGATGTAATGATAAAAGATTATTATCAGATAACAGAAATATGGAAACGTTCAAGTGTATGAGAATCCTTGTGCTGATGTGCAGTGAAGGAACAGGTTATTCTCTTGAAGATACTGAAGAATTGGGAGTATTCAAGATACATGTTGTAGTTCCCTAGTACCAAGGCAGGAACTGAGTTTGAAAGTGAGACTATGAGATTTATATGAGCTGATGCAAAGTGAAACGTACTGTGTACAAAGTAACAGCAATATTGGAGGATGATCAACTATGAATGACTTAGTTATTCTTAGTAATACAATGATCCATGACAGCTCTGAAGGACTTATAATGAAAAATGCTATCTATCCCCAAAGAAACAACTGATGGTATCTGAATATAGACTGAAGCATACTTTTAACTTTTTCATTTTTCTTGAGGGTTTTGTCTATGTTTTCTTTCATAACATGACTGTTATGGAAGAGGTTTGCACGACCATACATGTATAATCTGTATCAAATTCCTTGCCTTCTCAATGGAGGGTGGTGGGTGAGTAGGGAGGAAGGGAGAGAATCTGGAATTCAAAGTTTTAAAAATGAATATTAAAAATTGATTTTACATGTAACTGGGGAAAAATAAAATACTAAATAAATTTTTAAAAATTGTAAAAAAAAAAAAGTGAGACTGAGCCAGGTCTTGAACTCATTGAGAAAGGAAGGATATTGTTATTAATGGCCACCCTAATATGAACTAGGTGAGAAATTTTAACAGAATGAACTACAAAGGAGGAGAGATTACTGAGTGAAGAGTGCAGAGGGAGGGTCTGGAAGCAGTAATGGGGAACAAAGAGTAATCTGGATTCCCTCATTGCAACCATTGAGTTGGAGGTATGAGAGAAGGTAAAGTTATAGTCAGTAGTGAAAAGGATGGCCAGGAATTTAGTATCATGGGGACAGGAGGATGGAGAGGTCTTAGTGAGTGCTAGTAGATGGAAGAAAGAGTGGGGAGAAAGAATGAAAGGTAATTTGTAGAATGTCCCCTATGTAGGGGACGTAGCAGAAGGAGCTATCTGGAGTAGGACTTTGTGAGTTTAGGATTGAGGTGGATGGGAATGAGGGAGTGGACAGCAAGGTTTGGGGAATGATACCCTTTTTGGAGGCATTCCTCAAATTACTTTACTTAGCATAAATAAATTCAATCCTGCCTCAACTGTACTTAGCACAATGCACTGCTCATGACACATGTTCAATAAATGTTTATGAACAGAAGAAATGTTATACGGAGTCAGGAGGACCTGAGTTCAAATTCAGCCTTAGATACTTGACACTTACTAGCTGTGTGACCTTGGGCAAGTCACTTAACTCTGTCTCACCTTAAAAAAAAGTTATACTATTCATTCAAGTCATTGGATAGAAGTCATACAACAGATTTTTATTAGAATAAAAGAGAGCAATGAATTATCTCTGTGGGAAATTTATTCTCAACTCACTTAAGTGAAAAATACCCCAAATTATTATTACTGTACAGCTACTTTATAGATATGTATTACTGCATAGTTAAGTAGACAAAACTATCATATAAATGATCTATATAAATCTAGATTATTATTACTATATAGATATTAGATGCCATAAAGATTATTACTGTATAGATTGATATATAGATATTATCTGTATAAATAATAGATATCATTATTATACAAATAGACTATATAAAGTTATTATTATATAGACAATCACCGTATGCATACACTGTACAATTTACTTTCAAAATTACCTGAAAACTGGGGAACATTTATAGGAAACATATATAAGCATCATAGAAAAGAGAACTAAATAGTCAAATAAGTTAAATGTAAACAATAATATTGTTTCATACTGATTTAATAGCATTTTTAAATAAATGCATTTAAATAAAATTTAATTCAGCTCAGAGGATCAAACAAATCAAACAAATAAATGTCAAAGATAAGTTAATGCCAGCAAATGTACTCACCTCTATCCCCATTGTTTCCTTTGGTGTCTTCTATTGAATCTAAACAATCAATAAGGACCTCTCCAGGTCTTGTTTTCATTTGTCTAAAATAAAGCATCAATGGAAATATATTATAATCTTTTATCTAGAAACAATGAAACCATTTATAATGCTTTCATTTATTGAATGAGCATATTTTGATTGCTAAAGTATGTACAAAATCCAAATTAAAGTGATGACATAGTCCTGGTCCTTCAGGAACTTAGAATTTAGTTAAGGAGACAAGCCATATGCACATGAAGTAATAATGCAAAGCAGTACATAATTACATGATAAAATGGTTCAATGTCAGCTCAGCAGGATTTTACCAGCGGAATGCCCCAGTGATCTCTGTTTGGCCCCATGCTATTTAACATTAATATCTGCGGACAATCACAAAGTTACTTTGAGCTCAAGTCATACAAGGATTGGTTGAAAGAACAAGGGGCATTTAGCTTGGAGACGAGAAATCACAAGGGACCCATGATAGCTGCTTCCAAATATTTGAAAGGCTGTGATGGGGAAGAAAGATAGGACTATTTTGGGCACTAGAAGGCAGATTCATTGTCAATGGGTAGAAAGTTTCAGAGGTCCATTTAGGTTTGATATCAGGAAAAACTTCCTAACAATTAGGGCTGCTGTTAAGGACAGTGGGCTGCCTTAGGGAGTATTAGATTTCCTCTTCATTGGAAGTCCCCAAAGAGAGACTGGCTGGCCACTTATCAGGTATGTTATACTGGGGATTCTTTTCAGGTATGGGTTGGACTAGGTTGTCCCTGCAATCTCTTCCCACTCTCAAATTCAGTGACACAAAAAAGAGGAAGTAGGACATTAGTTAGACCTTGAAAAATGGGTAGAATTTGAGGAGTTGGAAGGGTGAAATAAGGGAGAAGAATAAGACTGATCAGAGCAGTTAGGAATGACTGAAATATGCTCTGGGGATTATGGGGAGAATGGCTTGGCTGGAACAGAGATTTCAGGTTAGGGAAGACTACCACGAAGTAAAGTTGGATAGGTTAGTGGATGTTAAATTATGGAGGGACTTAGGTGTCAGCCTATAGAATATGGATTTTATCCCATTGACAATAGTCGATGGAAGATTTTGTGATAATTTATTGATAATTTGTGATAATTTACTGAAAAAGTGCTTTCAGAAGATTGGTGTAGATGGGTTGAAATGGGGTGAGAAGAAAGCAGAAAGACCAGTTACAAGATTGTTAGGGGCAGGTAGGTGGCACAATGGATAGAGCTCTGGCATTGGAGTCAGGAGGACCTGAGTTCAAATCCACCTCAGACACTTGGCACTTACTAGCTGTGTGACCCTGGGCAAGTCACTTAACCCTGACTGCCTTACCAAAAAGAAAAAAAAAAGATTTTATTGTAGTAGTAATCCAGCAGTGATTTGAGCCCTTGGGTAGGGGTCATTTTTTTTTTTTTGTCTTCTCTCTAGGGTTTTGTGACACGAACTCTCCTGTTTTCCTTCTGTCAGACCTCTTTCTGTGGATCTTCACTCAGGTCATGCCCACTAATTATGGGTATACCCCCAAGATTCTGTCTTTGGCTCTCTTTCTCCCTCGGAGACCTCAGCTTCCGTGGCTTCAGTTATTTCTATGCCAATGATTCTCAGATCTGCTTATCCAGCCCTAACCTCTCTCCTAATTTCCTGTCTCTCACCTCCAACTACCTACATACATCTCTAACTGGATGTACTAAAAACATCTTAAACTCAACACGTCCAGAACCAAACTCATTATCTTTTCTCCACAAACTCCCCTCTTTTTTCTAACTTTCCTATTACCGCGCAGAGCACTACTCCTCTCCTAGTCACTCCGGTTTATAACCTAGGTGTCATCTTTGAATCCTTACTCTCATCCCTTCCTCCACAGGCAGGACATAGACAATATTATAGATATATATTGGATATAGACCCAACCTGTTGCTAAGAATTCTCTCCCTCCTTCTCTCCACCAGACCCCACCTTCTACAAGAAGCCTTTTCCAATTCTGCTTAATCCTAGCGCCTTCCCTCCGTGGATTATCTCCAGTTCATCCTGTATACAGGTTGTTTGTACACAGTTTGCAGGTTGCATCTCCTATGAGAATGAGCTCCTGTAAAGCAGGGACTGTTTTCTGCCTTTGTATCTCCCCCCACCCCTTCCTCGGCACGGTGCCTGGCACACAGTAAGCGCTTAATAAATGTCTGCTGACTGCTAAGACGCTTCTACTATAGAAAGCTGAGGAAGAAGAGAGCTGAACAGCAACGGTGGTGGTCGGGAGATTCCTGAGCCCCTCACTGCCCAGGGGGGTGGTCGGTAGAAGCCAATCCCAGCCCGGGCCGGGCAGCCTCCAGGGCAGCTTTGGCCTCTCCCAGGGGCGGCGGCCATCTGGGGGCCTCGGACCCGCCTGGACCGTCGGACGTGCCCCGCTCATCCCAGGCCCCTATGGGGCAGTGACGCCCCTTGCAAGCCGCGGGGAAGCGGCCCTTTTGGGTGTGGTTTGCTACTCACTGAGACGACACGTCGAACCGGACATCTCGGTCCTCCCAAAGCGCGTCTAACACCGACATGGTAGCCTGGGCCTCGCGAGGGATTCCCGGGCCGCTTCCCTCCGGCTCCAAGGCAACCGTCCCTTTCTATCACGGGTTCTACGGCGAGCACCAGGAGCCAAGCTTCCCGAGAGATTGCGCCTGCGCCTTTCCTAACCCTCCTCCTCCTCCTCTCTCCCGCTCCCCCGGGATTAGCTGCAGTTACTGTGGCGCCTGGCGCCCGGCTGCCTGTTCCTTGTTCTTCCCAGTGCCTGCCACTGGGAGTGGAGTTTGCAGGCTGAAGGCTCTTTGCTAACTGACCCAAACGCAGCTATTTCTGCAACTCTATAGTCTTGCCAGCTCCCATCTACCTTAGACCGCTCTTCCCTCGCCAAATCCTTCTCCCTCCGCCCCCGCTCCATTAATTCCCAGAAGCTCAAATCCCCTAGGAAATCCGAGACTGTAATAGTTTTATCCTGTCAGGCAGTCGGTCAACAAGCATTTGTTAACCTCCTACTATGTGCCACGCACTGTGCTAAGCGTGTATTAGGCACTTGCTATGTGCCTAGTATCGTGCTAAACTCTAGGGGTGCAAAGGAAAAAGACAATCTCTTTCCTCAAGGAGCTCATAATCTAATGGAAAAGACAGTATGCAAATCACTAAGTATAAATAAGCGATATATATAGGATAATTTGGGGATAACTGAAGGAAGGTTATGAAGAATGGGGTGTCTGTCACAAGAAAGTAACAACCTCCGCTCCCCTTTATTCTGGTTTTAGACCAAACCAAAAAAGTTGTATATGTTATAGCTTTTTTTTTTAATTTAAAGAATTACCTAGTTCTTTTCTTTACTTTTCTCCTTACTACCCAGGAGCAGCCTAATTTTCCTCAAAATATCATCCAAGCTACCTAGTGAATTTGAGGAAAGAGTTAAAACGATTTATGTTTAAGGAAAAGCTCTACTCTTCCTTTCTGCCACATCCAAAAGTCAGCTCTTCCATAGAGTGATGAAACTTGAAGCAAAACATTTAAAAAGCTCTTTTCTCTCTCTCCCAGCCTGTTGACTACATTGTCCTTTCTTTGCCTTGTTCTCGAAACCCTTCCCCCAATGATCCCAAAGTATCACTTTCTACCAGAGCGCTTCTGTGCTTGAAATTCCTACTTTGTCATTTGGACTAAAAAGTCACTCTCTCCGTCCAGCCACACTCGCATTCCTTAGCACGGCACGTTAGCGATCCGTAATTCTCTCAGCGTGGATTCATTTATCAAATTATCTGGAAATGGGATCCAGGTAAATTCAATGAGGATGAGGTGGAGTTTATAGAATAGTGGTGGGGGGAGGGCAGACTGGAGTTGGGATGGTGAAGTAAGTTGGCAGTCCGGAGGGCACATGAAGATCTTTCAGAGTAGGGGTTGAATGCTGCCCAAAACAGACTGTCCTTCACTGTTATGATGACCAAAAATTAAGCTGGCTAAAGGCTGCATGAGTGAAACCTGGACAAGAACTGGCTCAGATCAGGGACACAAAGTCTTGATAATGCACCTGTTGGCTCAATGGAAGGTGTTAAGGCTTCTATTCCTTTCCTTCCTTAATCCTTGCTTGAAGGCAGCATGATACAGGGCAAAGGAGTCAGGATACTAGTCAGAGCATCTTGGTTCAAATACCAGCCCTGACACTTGGCAAATCACTTAACCACTCTAAGCCTGTTTCTTCATCTGTAAAAGGAAGGCATTGTATTAAGTGACCTCTAAGGTCCCTTCCAGCTCCAAATGGTGACATTTAAAAAGTTCGAGAGACATAGTTTCTGGTAATTAATCTTTTTATTAACAATGCTAGCATTTTATTAATAAAAGAGGTGATGGCAGTCTCAAATGCCAAAGACCCTCATGGTGGAGGGCTCACAACTAATATGCCCTTGGAAAAGTGGGTGTTCCTGAGGGTAGCAGTCAACTCTAATTGGTTAACAATTAATGAGAAAATGAATATTACAATGAGAGGTGGGCTATATTACAATGAAGGTCTTGAGGTATGTGATAATGAGCTCTCAAATCTTGATCAAGGAGACTTGTCAATGTCTGTATTGCCTGTCTGACAAAAGGGAGGATACACATTTTCCAGACCTGAGTAAGCAATGAGCAGGAATCCACCCATTGCCTAAACTTAGAATTTTTCCTACTGTCTTTGATTATATCTGAGCCATCTTTTGTAAGTCTTTGAGAAAGATTTCCCACACTGGTTGATTTTTGGATGAGGAAGTAGAAAAGGGGAAAAACCTTGGTCCTAATTCAATAATAAATTGTTCAATACAATACAGAAATTATCATTTCTCTCAAAATCTAGGATCCTATGATTGATGACTGCTTATCTGGGATCTTGGATGCACTGAAGAAATGAAGAGGAGAGAAATACTAATAAAGAATAATAGCTTCAGCCAAGAGATAAAGGTCAACAGAATCTAGAATGAATCCAAGGATTAGGGGTACTCGCCTGAAACTGACCTGCCCAGCAGGGATTATGATGATTTATGTTAATGACTTCATAACAAGAGTAAACAACTAAGGAGGACATCTGGATTACTGATGTTTGAATGACATTTGGGAAGGTACTTAGGAAGAAAGAGGGCTATTAGTAAGAAAATGGATATAGTTTAATTAATATAAGGCTCCCTGACCCTTCTGTATTTAAGAGGAAAGTTTTTTTCCAATCTCCTTTGCTGGAACAGCATTTGTATCGACTCCGAAGCATGGCCCCAAGCCTCTGCATTAGGACCTAGTACCTCTGCTGTGAGAGCTTGCCAAACACTTTCACCTGTGATATCCACCTGATGCTCAACTCTCACCTGTGGCTCCAAGAAGCTGTTGCATACACAGTGTCCGCATCCTGGTAAACCATCTCAGTAGACCAGGTTGAGGGTAACTGATGGACCCAGTTAGTGGGGTGTCTACCTAAGCATGAAAAGATTTCCCTGGGTGAAATGGGTAGATGAGAACAATTTGTTCCAACCTCCATGGAGGTGGCTAAAGCAGGCACTATGGAGCATTTAGAGCTTGGTCAGACATCAAAGAAGCCAAGATCATCCAATGCATCCCGCACTATCAAATGCATCCTGCACCATTGACAGTTGTCCTGACTTTTGTCTTGTTACTGGACTTCAATGACTCGGGAAGAGTGAGGCTGACAACTTTGTGCAACTCTGCCTTACTTAAATCCAATTCACTCATGAGTCAAAACAGCAAACTGTGATGTTATCAGTCCTCTTCAAGAACGAAGGACAAAGAACAGCAGCTGCCCTCTTGTGAATCATCATCTCTATGCAGATGACCTAGACATGTATCCATACCCATTCTCTCTTCTGAGCTTTGGTTCTATATCAACATCTGCTGACATTTTCCCATTGGATGTCTCATTTGCACCTGAAATTGATCATATTAAAAAGAGAATGTATCATCTTTCCCCTCTAACTCATCCATCATCCTAACTTCCTTATTTTTGTTGAGGGCACCACCACCTTTCCAGTCACCGAGGTTTGCAACAATGGAGTCACTGTGACTCTTCATTCTTTTGAATTCCCCACAGTCAGCTGCCAAGTGTGGTTGATTTTTACTTCCACATTTCTTGTGTGTGTCCCTGTCTTCCTATTCACACAGCCCAGAACAACTGGGTTCAAGCCTTCATCACCTCTCACATGCACTTGCAACCAGCTTCTAACTGGTATTCTGCCACATTTGTCACCCCTATCTAACACACTCACCACATGTTGACAAATTGATATTCCAACAGCACAAATCTGTGCCACTCTCCAGCTCAAAAAAGCTACAGAGGCTTCCTGTTACCTTTAAGATAAACGATTCCTTTGTTTGGCATTTAAAGCCTTTCATAATCTGGCCTCAGCCTACCTTCCTGGTTTATTACATATTATTGTGTTCCAGCAAAAGGGGCCTATTTGCTATTCCTAATATCCAATGATTCATATCTAATCTTTGTGCCTTTCTTCTCCATTACCTAGAATATACTCTATCCTCACCTCCATCTCTTGGATTACTTAGATTTTTTTTTTTTGTCTAGGCAGTGGGTGACTGCCCAGGATCACACAGCTAGTGTCAAGTGTATGAGGTAGAATTTGAACTCAGGTCCTCCTGACTCCAGGGTGGGTACTCTCTCCACTGCACCTAGGTTCTTTTAAATACTGACAAGGCCTTTCCTAATGCTCTCCTCACTCCCTGTCCCCCCGCAACTATCTTGCCCAACTACCTTATATAAATTTTATATTGACTTATATGTGTGCATGTTGCTGCGCCAGACCCACTGTAATCTTCTTGAAAGGGGCTGTTTTGATTTGGTTTTTGTATTTCTAGCACCAAGCAGATTTCCTGGCACAGAAAATAATTAATAAATATTCGTTAATTGTTGAACTGTATGTTCATAGCTGTTTATTTCTCCTGGAAGCCTGCTTTTGGGGCAGAGAGACTTGGGGGAGACTTTGACCTTGGCTCTTAAGCAGGAAGAGTTGACTATGTAGAAAGGACAAAGGCGACAACCTGGGAACAGGTAGCATGCTGAGAGATAAACTCTGGCAAGGCCTATCAGAAGATCTGGACTGAGTTCATTCTGTGATATAGTTGGAACTTGAGTGGTAGTACCAACACCCCGCAGTTCCTAGATGGTGAGATCTGGCCCATTGGACTTGATTCATCTGGATTTCTCTACTGCTGAGCAAAGCCACATTCCCCTCTCCCTGTTGACTGGGTGTGCCAGCTTTCATTTTGTATCTGTTGCTTTCAATTGGGATCACATTTACTTACTATAAAACCTTGTTGACTAGTAGAAATGCTAAGCCATATGTGTGTTATTTCAACTTTACAAATAAGGAGATAATATGGGACAGAATGTTCCTTATTCTAGGGAGATGAAAGGTTTGTTCAAAGGGTGCTGATCTCAAGGCTCCATAAAGTAATTAGAAAAATCCAGATTTCTCCAGAAGACTTATATAACTGATTCAAAGTGAAGTGAGCAGAACCAGGAGAAGATTGTACATAGTAACAGTAATATTGCAAGGATGATCAACTGTAACTTAGCCACTCTGATCAAGACAACGATCCAAGACAATTTCAAACAACCCATGATAAAAGACGCTATCCACCTCCAAAGAGAGAACTGAACTCTGAGTGCAGATTGAAGCATACTTTTTAAAAAACTTATTTTTCTTCTTTTTGTGTGTGTGTTTTCTTTTTGCAACATAGCTAATATGAAAATATGTTTGGCATGACTTCACATGTATAATCAATATCATATTACTTGCCTTCTCAAGGGATGGGGTATGTGGCAAATGAAAAACTCCAAGAGACAGAATTTCTGGGTAATTATTTTACTACCCAGTTTATTGATTTAATTAATAATTTAACTTATTAATAAGGCTAGTTCAAAATCAATAAATTGATGGTCAATGGTTTCTCTCAGTAACCAAAGACCCCCCAGTGAAGACCCTGAGAGCTTTAAATACCTTTCTAAAAGGGAATGCCCCTGACAAGTGACAATCAGCTTTAATTGGTGGACATTTAATGAAGCTAAAAACATGGCTTGATTGCGAGACTCAGCAGCCCCCAGAAATCTGGAGCTGGGTCACTCTAAACTCTAATGGAGTAGTACAAGGACAGGGGCTCCTTTCCCCAGAGTAACAACTTGCCCAGACTGGATTTTCTTTATACTCTAAAACAGAAGTTATGTCCCCTGGTTGGGGAGGGTCCTGCCCAAGATTGAAGAGCATGTTCCTTGAGGCGAGGAGTAATCTCATCAACCAGCCATGTCCATCAGAGATGGACTGACCTTTTACAGGAGCTGGGCCTTGAAACAAAATAGAAGAAGAAAAACCTAGATCTCAGTTTAATAATTAGTTATATAATAGTATAATAATAATTTCTTTCAGGGATGAGGTGGGAGGAAAGGAAAGAATTTGGAACACAAAATTTAAAAAAATGTTAAAATTTTTAAACATATAATTGGGAAATATTTAATGAAATGAATAAAAATATTTTTAAAAAAGAAAGAAAAATTTAGGTTTCTTCTATGTTACTCCCAACACTAGAAGATCTTGATGGAAGGAAAGTCAGGGAAGAATATTCACAATCTTATTTAGGGTTAGATTTGCACAAAATCGTTCCTTGAATGAACCAGCCTAGCTAAGCATGGAAAGATTATTGGCAGTAGACTGGCTACTTGGTGATTAAGTATTTGACTAGCAGCCCATGAAACAAATAAAATACAAAATGGCCTTCAGCACTATGCAGCCTTCTTACTCTTCTGCAATAACTTGGGCAGAATGACAGAAAAAGTCAGGAAGTATGAGTTCAAATTCTCCCTCAGACACTTAATAGATGTAAGACCTTGGGTAAGTCTCTTAACTTGTGCCTCTCTCAGCTCCTTCATCTATAAAATAGAGATTACAATACCACCTACCTCACAGGATTGTTCAGTCAGTCAATAAACATTTATTAAGCATCTACTATATGCCAAGTACTGTGTTAAACACTGGAGATGCAAAGAAAGGCAAAAGACAGATTCTGCCCTCAAAGGAGCTCAGGATCTAATGAGAGAAGTAACACGCAAATAGCTACATACAAATAAGATATACACTGGTTAAACTGAAGATAACCAACTATGGGAAGGCTGCTATGAAGATGGGATAAAAGAACATATATAAAGTACTTTGCAAGTTCTAAAGTGATATACAAATGCTAGCTATTATTATTATTATTACTACCACGACTACTATCATCATCAGTATTATTACTTCGTCCAGGAGTGAAGATTGAAACCCAGCTCTTTCTTTTAAAAAAATTAATTTATTTTTAGTCTTCAACATTCATTTTTATAAGATTTTGAGTTCTAAATTTTTCTTCCCTTCCTCCTCTCCTCCCTTCCCAAGATGGCATGCAGTCTGATATAGGCTATACATGTACAATCATCACAATCATCTTAAAACATATTTCTACATTAGTCACATTGTGAAAGAATAATCAGAACAAAAGGGAAAAACCAAGAGAAAGAAAGAACAAAAAGAAAGAAAAAGAGAGAAAATGGTATGCTTTGATCTTCATTCATACTCCATAGTTCTTTCTCTGGATGTGGATAGCATCTTCCATCATGAGTCTTTTGGAATTGTCTTAGATCCTTGCATTGTTGAGAAGGGCTAAGTCTATCAAAGTCAGTCATCACATGAACTTGCTGTTACTGTGTACAATGTTCTCCTGGTTCTGTTCATGTAAGTTTTCCCAGGTTTTTAAACAGCATATTATAGGATTATGGTTCTTAATCCACTCTGCTACCCAGTTCTATTTTTATCATCTTAAAATATTGCTGTTCACTTTGTACACAGTACATTTCATTTTGCATCAGCCCATGCAAATCTTTCCAGATTTTTCTGAAATCTGCCTGCTCATCATTTCTTATAGCACAATAGTATTCCATTACATTCATATACCATAGCTTATTCAGCCATTCCCCAACTGATGGGCATTTCCTCAATTTCCAGTTCTTGTTCATCACAAAAAGTCAACTCCTACTTATCCTTCGAGATTCTTGCCTACACCCTTCCTGAAATCTTCTCTAAAGGATCAACCAATACCCTAGAAGCCTATTCTCTGTCTTGTCACATCTTGGAGATCTCAGGTCTATTGAAGTACCCATGGGGGGAAAAATGGAAATTCCATATATCAAAGAAATAGGGAGAGGATAAAGTGGAAGTGTTCCTTAAAGGAATTAGATCTGGGTTCTTTTTATTAAACTGATATGTTTAAACATGTTGTATGGGAGGCTGGGGCAAAATATTTTCTTAGGAAATGCAGGTAATACTAAATTATTACTTTCATAGTTAGGCAATATAGTGAGAACTAGGAGGGAAATGAGGATATGAATAGTCAGATATCACTGAGATATTATTGAGTTTATCTTCCCCTTATATCTTCCATTTTGAAATATGTTTGCCTAAAGGAAATGCTCCTGGAAAGGGAGACAGGGTTTAAAGGAGATCTCACCATGTTTTTGGGTTTTTATCCCAGCTCTGATTTTTGACAGCTATGTGACTATGGAGAAGTCCTTGAATCTCTCTAAGCCTTAACACTTTCACCTGTAAATTAGGATTAATACAAATTGCACTTACTTACTTTGAAGGGTTGTTGTTAATAAAGTGTTTTTTAGAACTTAAGTTCTACATAAATGCAAGTTGTTATTATTTCTACTGAGATACAATTTCTTTTCTAGGTGAGGCAATACAATGAGGTCTTAGTCACTGATTCTCACTAGAAAACCAAAAGATATAAATAATATGATTATATTCTTCATTAATGCAGAAGAGAGAAGCAGCATGATATGGAGCAGTGGTTCTCAAACTGTGGTCCTCAGATTCCTAGGGGTCCCTGAGACCCTTTCAGGGGCTCTGTGATGTCAAAAGTAGTTTTATAATAATGCTAAGATGTTATTTGCCTATTAAGATGTCTCCCTTTCCTAACTACTTATCTCTCTGAGGCTAGATTTTCTTCAACCAAAACAACATATTGCAACAGATTGAATTCAAAAGCAAATATGAGAATCCAGCCGTCTTCCATTAAGTTAGACATTAAAGAGATTTGCAAAAATATGTAAAACAATGTCATTTTCACTATTTTTTTTGGAAAAATATAGTCTTTTTCATAAGAAATATTTATGTTAAAATGAAATGGTATTATTTTAAATGAATTAATAACTTTTTTCAAATTATCCATTTTATTTTTTTTATATGGCAAATATTAGTAGGGACAGGTAGGTGGCACAATGGATAGAGCACCAGGCCTGGAGTCAAGAAGACTCATCATCCTGAGTTCAAATCTGGCCTCAGACACTTACTAGCTATATGACCCTGGGCAAATCACTTAATCTTGTTTGCTTCAGTTTCCTCATCTGTAAAATGAGCTGGAGAAGGAAATGGCAAACCACTCCAGTATCTTTGCCAAGAAAATCCCAAACGAAGTCATGAAGAGTTGGACACAACTGAACAATAACAACAAAATATTGATAAATATAACTCACATAAATAAAAAATCTTTGGAAGTTTTAATAATTTTTAAGACTTTAAAGTAATCTTGAGACCCAGAAGTTTGAGAACTGCTCACACACTGGATAGTAGATAGTAGGGCCAGCCTTGAAGTGAGGGAGACTTGGGTTCTAGTTCTTCTTCTGACATATACAAGTTATGTGACCATGGGCAAATCATTTAATGTCTCAGTGCCTTCAGCCAGCTCCTTAAAAGTTATTTTATTTTCAGTAGACAAGCATTTATTTTCTTTCCTTCTCACCTCTCTGACTGACCCAATCAAAAAAAAGAGAGAAAAGTCAAAGTTAGGCAAATCCTTAAGATTATAAATTAGACATGAGTTGCTAGTCTGCATCACTGGAACTCCTGATGGAATATATCACAGATGTGCACAAAAATAATAGCAATAATAATAAAGAACAGTCAAAGAGAGTAACAGGGGCGGGGCAGTGTGGTTTAGTGTGGAAAAAACACTGACCTTGGAGTCAGCAGACCTGGGTACAAAGCCTAGGTCTTACATTTACTAGCTGAGAGACCAAAGGCTTGACCTCTCTAAACCTCATTTTTCCTCATCTATAAATGGGGATAATAATGTTTGCATTAAATATCTCATAAGGTTGTGAGGTTAGGTTCTCTTTCCCTTTCTTTTGGCCCTTCTTGTCTCTGGTATTTACTGGAAGACACCAAGAAGGAAAGGACATCTTGTCTATCAGAAACTTGAATTTGAGGTCAAAGAATGTTGCAATCAAGGTCAGAGACAAGAGGGCAGAGTGGTAGCAGGATCTGATTTAGCCTGCCTTTGAGTCCATTCCCCTGGTCACCAAAAAGCAAAGACATTATAACAGGAAGCATCCGGAAGTCGCTTCTAGTGATAGAACAGCAAATAGAAAAGCATAATCTTCAGACTGTTCTGAATGAAGCTGCAGAAATACCAGTTGTTGAGCCCAGAATGCTGTGCACAACATGGGATCATGAGATTACAGATTTAGAGCTAGATGAGATCTCAGAAGCCCTCAGAAGAGGTTGTGACTTTCCTAAGTTGATGTAATTAATAAATAGCAGAGTAAGGTTTTGGATCCAGGCTTTCTGACTCCACTGTGGCACCCTGTCTCACTTGGAAAAGTTTGCTAATTCCTAAATTAGAAAGGTTTTTACAGATCCTCACATTGAAGACATCTGCTGTTCTGGTGTGGGTGATGGAATCTACACGATTTGAGCAACGTCCTTAAACTCCAAGGATCAGAGTGTGCCACACATGCTGATCAAGTACCACCTGGGTCTAAAATAACTAGCATTTATATGATGCTTAAAGGTTTGCCAAGTGATTTACAAATATCTTATTTTATCCTGAACAACCCTGGTAGGTAGATGCTATTATTATCCCATTTTAAGGATGAGGCAACTGAGGTAGACAAAGGTTAATTGATGCTCAGAGTCACCCACCTGGGAAGAAACTGAAACCTCCTTTGGACTCAGGTCTTCCTGACTCCAGGTCTATCATTCTATCTAGGAGACTACCTAGCTGCCTGTAGGACTAGAAGGAGCTGTGGGTACACAATCATGCAGTAGATGTTCTATTATGTGGTTTTATTCCTTTTAATCGTCCTATGCAAAAAGGAAAAAAAAGGCACCAAGTCTGTCTGTTTGAATGGGTGGCTGACTCCATTATGCTAAGATCTTGTGACTAGGGCTCAGTAAAGTCATAGGTTGGGAAAGAGCAGGGTTTTCCAGTAGTTTGGAGCTCATAGCTATTTCATTGACACTAGGTTACTGAGATGAGCATGACCACACAGAGGACCCAGTTTTTCAGTGAGCAAGATCAAGCCAGGGTTAGCAGTCCCACCTAAGGATTAAGTGAGGAAAGTACTCTAAAGACTTTTAGTACCTTATGGAAATGTGAATTATGACCTAATTTCTCTTTTTAATTAAAATTGCAATTAAGCAGGTATGCTCAGGCATCAGCAGATTTTCAATAAGTTCAAACTTACCTTTATTAGTTCAATATAAATTGCAGGTGTACAAGATTTTAACAAAATACTAACATTCTATGGTTTAATGCAATGAGAATTGAATAAAATATTTTTTATCTTAATTTCCTCATGTGAATATATCTGGAACTGGTAAAACATGAATCAGTTGCATAAAAATTCTCCATTAGATAGAAGTAAAACAGGAATTCATTTAAAGTAACTTTATTATAGCCATTAGAAACTTTGTATCTAGTCAGTAGGTACAAAGCAAAGCCTTTAAAGGAAAAAATATATCTATATTTGAACCATAAAAGGCATTTGTCTTGTACTTTTATAAAAGAAGACAAAATATTCACTCAACAAATGTCATAAGTCCCTCAATGACATTTATCATTAATTGGATTAAAATGTAAAAAATCATTATGAAGCAATGTGAAATAAATACAAAATATTATTTAAAATCATAAAATCAAGTGACTTAGCAAAAAGTTGAATGCCTACAATATTTCGTCTTTTGAATAAAAACTTTTTTTCCTATTACAAAATTGGAGAATCTACTTTAATACTTTAGGTGTCTGAAAAATAAAAAGAAACTTTTAGGTTCTGATATAAATACACACACACACACACACACACACACAAAACCTAGGGGCTCTTCCTATTCTCTTCATACCATTACTCCTACCACCCCTCTCCCAAACCAACCCAACCTAATTACTCTTCCCTGATTTTTATCATACTGAATACAGGACAGATTAGTCCAGAGCACTAGACATTTTCTCTGATAGTTTGGTGTCATTGCTCAAGGCTGGCAGCATATTAAATATAAGTGAAAAAATTCTTTTCATTCCATGCAAATACTTATGGCCATACCAACATATAACCCTTTTCTTTCTCTGTGCAGTGATAGGAGAGAGAAAGAAGGTTTTCAATAGAGTTTCCAGAGTGTGGTAAATGGAAAGAAGTAACCTTAATTTGCTATCATTTCTGAAGAAACATTCAGTTGTGATTTCAATGGGAATTCATTTATTTTGTATTATTTTCTCATTTGAGTAGGTGGTCATTATTACAGGTTACATAAACATATGACTATTTATATTATCACACTGTACCTCCGTGGAAAAATACGCAGGTCTTTACACATTCATCTTCGCTATTAAAGCGATTAGCGTTTCCATTACAGCCGCCATACCAAAACTGAGCACAAGCATTCGCTTTCTTATCATAGTACCATTTTATAACATATACACGGCATGATCCTTGATCTAAGTTTAATTGACATTGTGGATTCCATGTATTTTCTAAAACAAAAACAAAACAAAAAACAAACAAAAAAAGGAAATGGAGAATGCATATTTAATAGTTGCATAGCATTAAAGACATTTCTATTATGTGCTTAATGCTTATCAACAGAATGAAACAATCAAATATATAAGGAATAAAATCCCACAGAAATCTTTAGCATTTTACATAGTAGAAGCAAATAAAAATGCATTTGCTCTATGTTCACTTCTTGAATTTCTCCCATGTTTGATTTTGTTTTCAACAGGTGCTGATCCACGTTGGTGGATCTCAGGATTCCCTGCACCAATAAAATTACAGCTCTGAACAAAATTAAAAATTCTCATGATATTAATGTACCATTCTCCAATTGTTGGATGTTTAATTTTTTCCCCAGTTGTTTGCTATTATAAATATGGCAAACAAGTCCTTTTTTTGTACAAGCAAATTCTTTTTCATTTTTTACAGTAAAATCTTGAAAAGGAGTTATTAGTCAAAAGTCATGTTCAATTTATGCTTACACATTGCTATATTATTTTTAAAATGTTGGCACAAGTTTGCAGTTCCACCAAAAATGCATTAAGAATGACTATTTCCTTGAAGCATTAACATTGAATTTTATATATATTTTTTTCTATTTTTGCTATTCTAGTGGGTGGAAGGTGGAATATGAAGACTGTCTTGATTTGCATTAAGTAATTTAAGGATCTTTTCCCAACGCTGCCCATAAGCTCTAAAAAAACCCCCCAAACCCAAAAAATCCTTTCCCCGCAATTAACAAGCGTTTATTTTTTTCTTTTCTCTTCCTCACCCTCCAAATTGAAAAGAAAACAAAAACACATCTCGTAACAAATATTCACAGTGAAGGAAAACAGATTTCTTCATTGGCCATGTCTAAAAATGCACGTCTCATTTTGTGTCTTCAAGAGGTGGGTATCATCCTTTTTTATCAACCCTCTGGAATCATGGTTGATCATTACATTGATTTTTTTTAGTGCAATATCTTCACTTTATTTTATTTTTAGTTTTATTTTTAAATTAAAAATTTTCAACTAACAAAAATTCACCTCTCCCTCTCACTTTTTTCCCCCTCTCCCAGTTGAAAGAAAGAAAAACAAAACCCTTGTAATAAACATGCATAGTCAAGGAAAACAAATTTTCTCATTGGAGATCTATATGGATGTATATATAAACACTATATTATATATATATATATGTACATATATACGCACACACATATATGCATACATTCATATACGCATATCTATATCTATATCTATATATCTCTACATATCTGTTTCAATCCGCTCCCCAAATCCATCATCTTTCTATTAGAGGCATGCATTCCTGACAAGATGTTTTCCTCAATTCCTCATTCCCTATTGCCTCATATCCAATCTGTAGCTAAGTCCTGTCCCTTCTACCTTCCCAACATTTCTAATATAGACTTCTTTCTCTCTTCTAATGTTGCCATCACCCTAGCACATTCATTACCTCACACCTGTATTACTGCAATAGCCTGTTGGTTGCTCTCCTTGTGGCAAGACTCCCCACTCCCATCCATTTTCCACTTAGTTGCCAAAGCCATCTTCCTAAAGCACACGTCTGACTATGCTACCTACCCTACTCAAGAAAATACACTATCTCTTCCTCACCTACAGGATGGAATATAAAACTCTCTGGCTTTTAAGCCCTTCACAACTTGACTTCTGCCTACCTTTCCAGATTCCTCACATCTTAATCCCCTCAATTTACTTTGAGATCTAGAGATACTAGCTTCTTTGTTCCTCACAGAAGATAATCCATTTCCTGACTCTGGGCATTTACAGCTACTATGTCCACTGATGGCCAAGAACAGGTGAAGAGTTTCTTTGGCTAAGAAATTTATCACCATGCAGACAACTTGTTGACTGGTCTCTCTGACCTTAGCTAGTCTGGTTATTAGAAGGTAGACAGTTTTTCAAAAAATCCTCTTCATTAAACTCAAAGTTTCTGCCTGGGGAAAATGGACCACACCCTGCTAGCACCAGTTCAAATTCCTTAGGTCTTTTTTGCATGGGTCCCAAACCAGTCCTCCAACTAGAATCATAGCTCAAAAAAATTTTAATAGCAATGGCTTATAACAAGCACACTTTGAGTTACCTAATAACAGGTATGAATTCAAACTGAAACTTTATATATATTTCTTAGTATTATTAATGGAAGATAAAATACATGTCTATATTGTGAAACTTGCTAACACCAACTTAGAAAAAAAGGAAATCTCTTGCCATGCCATAAAAAAATCCCCTTCACTCATTAATACATTAATATTCCCTTTGAGGAAGACAAATGTAAAGTTGTCCATAAGGTACATGCATGTATATATATCTCATACAATAAAATAATAATAGTCCCCTCAAAACCCAGACCAATATCTATGTAATGGGGGAAATGGAACAAAAGCCAAGTATGAGAATGGCAGCCAGGGTAATACCCAGGAGTGTCTTTGTATGCCCTAAGGTCATCATAGCAGGAACCCTGACATGCTGGTAAATTAGGTTCTGGCAATACCTGGGATTGGTTTAGCACCACAGTGAGTATGATCAGTCTTATGAATCTAAGAGACAGATAGGACAGCATAGGATTGTAGGCTGTCCCTACTTGAAACCATTATGAACAATTAGCTCGACACAGAGGAGAGCAGAGTGAATAGAGTTCTTTGATACTGGTACCAAAAGTAGGTTAGACACATCCGAATAAGTGAGGAATACCAATCTCTCACCTGCTGGAAATGCAGGGAAATGATGGAGATCAAAACATGATTACAGGCTGGAAAAATTCAGCACCTATGGAATATCTAGCGTGATTGACCTGGTGACTACAATTATACATTTGCTGTCTTTTTCCTTGGATTCTGGAAATGTCAAGCAGATAATTGGTAATATAGAACTAGAGTCTGTGAAAGAGACTGGGACTAAATATATAGATGTAAAAGTCATCAACATAAAGGTGATAATTGGATCCATGAGAAGTAATGAGTATATAAGGAGAAAGTGTAGAGAAAAAAGAGAATATCTCAGGAAAGGGCCATAGGGGAGGCAGGAAGAAAATGAAGAGCTAGCAAAGATTATAAAGAATGGTCAGAGGAATACAGGAGAAAAAAGAGAGAGAGAATAGTGTCACAGAATCCAAGGAAAAAGAGAGTATCGAGGAGGAAAGAATGGTACACAGTATCAAACATTTTAGAGAGCTAAAGAATTAGGATTGAGAAAAGGCTAGTGAATTTCGTAGTTAAAAGGTCATTGGTAACCATGTATGTAATTAGATTATATTAAATATTAATTTAATATAAATATTAAATATCATGGAAAGCGTCTCAAATTCAACGTGTCCAAAACAAAGCTCATTTTCTCTCCCTTTTCCCAACTCACCCCTTCTCAAACTTTCTTATTTCTTTTGAGAGTCTCATCTTCCTTCTAGTGATCCAGGTTTGGAAACTGGTTCCTTGATTCTTCCTTCTTCCTCTCCTCCAATATCCAAAAATTTTCCTTGTCTTGTTGAGTCTCTCTACAGCCTCTCTCATATCCTCCCCTAACTCTCCACTCATACTACTACTACCCTAGTAGAGTGCCTCATCATGTCTATTCAGGACAATTGTTAATATCCTCCTAGTTAGACTCTTTGCTACCAGTCTCTCTTCTTTCCAATCCATCCTTCATATAGCTGCCAAATTTATATTCCTAAAATGTAGATCTGACTACATCCCTTTGACACTTAAAAAGCTTCAGAGGCTCCCTATGGCCCAAATAACAAAGTGTAGACTCTTCTGCCTAGTATTTAAAGTCCTCCACAATTTCTCCTACTACCTTTTTCAGTTATATTTCCTGCCATCCCCTTCATGTACTCATCATTCCAATCAAACTGACCTGCAAACTGTTCCCCATATATGATATATTTCCTGCCTCAAGGACTTTACCCAAATGATTAATTCCCTTTCGTCTTCCCTCCCCATGACTGTGTATTCTGCCACCTCATTTTCACCTTTTAGAATACTTAGCTTCCCTCGATGCCTCACTCAATAGCATGTAAGTACCAAGAGCTGACAAGAATGTTTAATTTTGCTTTTGTGTCCCCAGCACCCATCACAGTCCCTTGTACCTGTAGGTGCTTAATCAATGCTTATTGAATTGAATGAATTCACGATCAACTGTCTAATACCTTGAAGATTCATTGATGATATAGGTAGCTGTTTTACTTTCTTATATTTTTCTTCATAGTCTTCATACAGTAACACCAGTGATTCTTTGTTCTGTAAGAAAACAAATGCACTTTTTCCCCCCATGTATTTACTTAAGTCCATAAAGGATTAAGGTTAGATTAGTTCTTGGTTGGGGCTCTGGGAACATCCTCCACTCTCTCCTACTGTCTGATATCTTTTGAGCCTTTCACCGTGGAACCATTTACAGTATGATCATGTTCCTTTAATCAATTAACACATATGTATAAAATCTTCATTCTGTTCAAGACACTGAGCTTGAGAAAGACTATATGTACATGGAAATAACTATCCAAATGAAGCTTAAACATCCTGGCAATTATTCTGATGTTCAGAAATATCCAGATATTTTGTGTCTCATAAACAAAACATGAGTTTACTTTTTCACTTTCCATGCAAATATCTGGCATCCATAAATGACATAGCTAAATTCCAGAAGCCCTAAGTACTCATCCATAATTGGCTGAATCAGAGTGAGTAACAGGATACGTAAATCTGTGCATGTGATCTAATTAGAGTTTGTCTCTAGTTCCTGATAAAGGAAGCTAAATATCAGTGCTGTGAAATTAGAATTTAAGTCTCAAGTGTAGTTGGGTGGATTATTATGAAGAGTAACAGTAGAAAGAGTACTGGATTTGGAGTCAGGGAACCTAGGGGACCTAAATTTCTGCTTCTTAGTACCTGTGTGACCTTGGGCAAGTAACTGCACAGTCTTGAGATTTAGATACTTCAACTGTGTAGTAAGAGTATTGGACAAGATGACCTCTATGGTCCCTTCCTGTTCTAAATCTAAGATCCTATGAAACCATGGGCAGGGGGCAGGGGAAGGGGTAGAAGTGTACTTCAAATATATTTTAAACAAGCAAAACTTGAAAAAATTATATAGTTGGAAGGGTCCTTAAAAGACTATAGATTTCTTTATATTGTTGTTATTCAGGCAGACTTTGTGATACCATTTTTTTTGGGGGAAGGTACTGGAGTGGTTTCCCATTTCCTTCTCCAGCTCAGTTTACAGATGAGGAAATGGAAGCAAACAGGGTTAAATGACTTGCTCAGTGTTACACAGCTAGTATCTTAGGTTAGATTTGAATTCAGGTCTTTCTGACTACAGGCATGGCACTCTATCAACTGTCCTTTTAAATTCTTAGCTAGTTTTAAAGACAGCCAGGGTGTGATGAGAAGGTAACATGACTACATTTTAGACAAACATACTCATAGATTTAAACACACTTAGAGATACATCTGAGTGTCATTCCCTTAAAAGCTCAGACTCTAGTTTTCTGGGGCCAGGCTTCAATTTACTTGAGGGATGCCGCTTTTATATATTTTTGCAACTTTCCTTCAGGATCTGGGGCATTCTCTTTTGAATATTCCCCATGGTAGTAAATCTTAGGACCATAGCATTACAGATTTAGAGCTACAAGGGAACTTAGAAATCATGTCTAACCCATTCATTTTCTAGATGTGGAAACTGAGCCTCAGAAAGATGAAGTGATTTGCTTAAATTCCAAATCCAGTACTCTTTCCAATGCATTGGGCTTGATTCTTAGGAGGTAGTTTTGATTTTTTTAAAAAATTGCCAAAAGTAATTTGAAACTGAATGTGATTAATAAAGTGCTTGATCAAGTTGTGCAATATTAATTTTACTTCCAAACTGAATGTAGCAATACGTAACAATAATTCTGATTTTCTTGCAGGGCCCCAAAGTCCAACTTAAAAATGGGCAATTAAAGAACTATTAGAACAAGTATATAGTCTTCTAAGGTAACCACTTTGAAGAACAATACTAGAGCTGTATAACTTTTTAGTTTGTAGGCAAAACTTAAAAGTGTTGTTTTTTTTATACTCTAACAATCATAATGACTGGGACTCAAGGTTATTAACTAAAGAGTTATACGGCACATTTAATTAATCAGAGAGTATATATGCCTACTTACTCGTATTTCACTAGAGAGTGTTTTAAGAAACTCATACTATACCGTTGTGGTTGGTTGAGAATGCTTGTCAGAGCCAAAATAGTTTTCTCGTGTATCTGCTTTCTGCTTATCTGATGAAGTTGTTTGTCCATTCAGTCTGCTGCTGTTGTGGAGTAAGTTATTTGCGGAATTGAACAATGCAGATTGGAAAGACTTTCCAATTATCCTATCATTTCTGGTTTGTCCAGAAATTAATGCATTATGTTCATTAGCACAAAACTGGTTTGCCAACTTGGACTCCAAATCTTTTTTTAAAAGAAAAGAAAAGACAAAAAAAAAAACAACAAAACAAATAACAAGATGAAATGATGTTCTGAAGTAAGGAGTCTTAATCTTTTAATGCATGCCACGGACTCCTTGGAACATGGCTTTCAAATGCACAGAATAAAATACAGAGGCTTAAAAAAGAAAACCAATTACACTGAAATATAGTTATCAACTACGAACAAAGACTCGGGGGTTTACAGAGGTTGTTAACCCTTATGAAAAGAATTCCTATTCATGTGGGGTTAGGAAGGGGAGAGAGGTTGTAGTTAGAAGTGAAAGGAATAAAGGGAGGATATATTTCTTTCTCTTTCCCAAAAATTTTAAGTTTCCATTTTTTTTCATCTTCATCTTGGTTCTCCCTGCTATCTACTTCTTTGTCCTGTATTGCCTAGTGATGACTTTCAAGCCATGATCCCAGAGTTTTGCTCTCCTTCTACCCTCCTAGCACTGGTTTATATAAGTACCACATAAGGAACATCCCTAAGACCAGCAGTCCTTAATTTTTTTTTGTCATGCATTCCCTTGGCTTCACTTTGGTGAAACCTAGAGACCCTTTCTCAGAATAATGTTTTTACACTTACAAAATAAAATAAAAGGAAATCAATTGTATTCAAATACAATTATCAAAACGTATATTTTAAAAAGTTTCCCAAATCTCAGGCTAAGAATCCTTGCCTAAAATAGACAATGGTAGTTTTAAAAAATTTTTTAATTATGTTGTACCTACCACTTCCATTAGCAAGGTTGCCATAATTTGGAATAATTATCAATAACATTTATTGAGCACTCATTGTAGTAGGGCAGTCCTTACTCATAGGGAATGATGTTTAACATTGTGTTTAACAATTGGCTCCCCAAGAAAAGGACCCATGATGTACTTTTACATTTAGTGCATTATTGTCAGTTTCTCCATCCCATTCTTAAGTCTAGACAATCAATAGAACAATAAATCAAGTCCTGATTTATAGTGTTTACTGATTGCCAACGTGTAAATACTCACACTGAAAATTTAGTAAGAGCTAGTTTGAGCTGACTGTTAAGTACATACATGCACATAGGTAGTGGTATTGTGTTTTGAGGTACATTGAGAAGTCCTAAAGTACCTCTCTCTCCTCCACCACTGACCTGGAATAGTGACTGAAATTCCACCAATGCACTGCACCCTAATTCTTTTGTGTAATAAAGATTTTTGGCTGTATAGAATTTCTCCAGAAAAAAGCAAATAACTCTGGGAGGCATATCATAAGCAGTTATCCTATCAGCTAAGAACTTGGGGGTATTAATTGACAATTATCTTAGAGCAGGCAGGGATTTGGGAGGAGGAGACACAGAAGAGATAAAGATACAAGGAAATGGGGAGAAGAAACTCTTCAGAGGGGGAGGTTGAAGGATGTTAAAGCAAGTCCTGATATACAGTATGTTGTATTAGGCATTAAGGGGATTTTAGAAGAAAGGGTAGGCCTACTTCCAGCTCTTAAGCAGTTTATGATAAATACTGGGTCACTGTCAAGAGCACTGCTTAATTCTCAGATGTGGCAAGAGCTCATAAGGACAAATGACTTCTTATCTGGGTCCTGGGACTATGTGCCTTGACATTTTTGCCTGGTATTTCATAGATACAGCACATACATTTGGGCTCCAAAATCAAAGCAAAGTACTGGATTTTGTACTTATTTCAGCAATTTATTGGACAATGAGGACTATGTAAAGGTTGTATCTCCCAGTGCCTAGCACCATGCTTTGCACGTAGTAACTGATGCTGAAAGAATGACTGCTCAATGAAAGAATGAATGTAGCTGAAAATTTATTTAGGTATCCCATGTTGTTGTTGATATTGACTCCTCTTGGAGTAAGATGGCGGAGTAAAAGCAGTGACTTGCTGGAGCTCTCCCCCAAGCCCCTTGAAATACGTGTAAAAAAGGCAAACCTGGAGCAGCCCTCAGGGGACTGAATCACTAGTAGTTGTAGCAGTTTCCAGACTTCTCAACCTACAAATGCCAAAGACAAATTAGAAGGTAGGTAAGAAAGGTCTGTTGGACCTGGATGAGAGAGGAGTGCAGTCTGGCCCCAGCCCTGGCACAGCCTCAATGTGGCAGTGGAAACTGCTTCCGGAGTTCTTGGCCCACAGATGGTGGGGGGATCAAGTGATTGATCAGAGGGGTATTGCAGGGATCTCTTTGCTGGTGCTGAGGCAGAATTCTCTTGCTTTGTTTGTGCTTGGATCTGGGTCATAGTCCTGGGTCAAGGAGGAGTGCAGGTGTGGTGGAGCTCACAGTGGTGGTGTGGAGAAAATCCTCCTCACAGTTCCAAGGCAGAAAAGAGTGAGTGTGGTCACTCATAGACCAGAGCACAGGCCAGGAAAGGAGTAAACACCTCTCCTTTGATCATACTGCCTTAGAAGAACTGAAAATTTACAGGTCCCTAGGATTATCTCTGAAAACAGCTGCACAAAACCCCTGAAGCTTGGGACATTACACCCTTCACACTGGAAGCAGACCCCTACCTTAATAAAGACAGCGCAAAAAAAAGTTAGACCACAGAATCTTTCTTTGGTGACAAAGAATATCAAAACATACAACCAGAAGACAACAAAGTCAAAGCTTCTACATCCAAAGCCTCCAAAAAAATATACGAATCATTCCCAGGCCATGGAAGAGCTCAAAAAGGATTTTGAGAAGCAAGTAAGAGAAGGAGAGGAAAAACTAGAAAGAGAAATGAGAGTGATGCAAGGAAATCACGAAAAACATGTTAACAGTTTGCTAAAGGAGCCCCCCAAAATACTAAGAAAATACTAAACACCTAAAAAATAGACTAACCCAAATGGCAAAAAGAGGTCCAAAATGCCAATGAGGAGCAGAATGCTTTAAAAAGCAGAATTGGCCAAATGAAAAGGAAGTCCAAAAGCTCACTGAAGAAAATAATTCCTTAAAAATTAGAATGGAGCAAATGGAAGCTAATGACTTTATGAGAAATCAAGAAATTATAAAACAAAACCAAAAGAATGAAAAAATAGAAGACAATGTGAAATATCTCATTGGAAAGACAACTGGACTGGAAAATAGATCCAGGAGAGGTAATTTAAAAATTATTGGACTACCCGAAAGCCATGATTAAAAAAAGCCTAGACATCAACTTTCATGAAGTTATCAAGGAAACTGCCCTGATATTCTAGAACCAGAGGGTAAAATAGAAATTGAAAGAGATCCCCAAAGGATAACCCCTAGGATATTGACTCCTCTTCAGTAATTGCAAATAAATTACTGTTCTCAGACTTATATACACTCACCTGGGAGGGCATTGAAGCTGTCAGAGAGGTACATGTGTTCCCTATCTGGATCTGATGCAATCAAGTTTAATTCCCGGACAAATTCATATTGTTTTGGATCTGAAATATTGATGATTCCAATTGCATATATCTCAACGTTGGCTGCATGAGCTTCTCTGACAGCAGCTTCTAATTTGATAGCTTCACTCTTCTCTGTTTGGCCATCTGTGATCACGACAGCTACTTTCCTGACCCCTGTCCGGGCCCCCCAAAATGCTTCTCGGGTTGCTTTGTGAATGGCTGTGCCAGTAAAAGTGCCTTTTCCCACATATGATATCTTCCTAATGGAATGTATCACATCCTGTTTGGCAATGAATCTATCCAGACCAAATGTGAGCTGAACTTCTGAACCATACAGCACAAGGCCAATCCTGGTAGCATTTCTCCCTACAGTGACTCTGTCAACTAGAGATATGACAAAATCTTTGACGACCTCTAGGTTTTCAGGTCCCATGCTTTCAGGGCTATTGATCACAAAAACAAGCTCCATTGGCATGTCCTTACAGTTAATGGTACAGCCTATGGAAGAAAAACACAGGAAAATTCAGAATTAGTTTTGGTTTAGCTGATGGTATAGTCACTTACTTAGTGCTTGTATTGAGACAGTAACTTGAAATGCAATGTTTGTACAATTAAAGTACTAACACAGTGTTTACATCAACCTTGCCAGAAAAGGCCTCTCTTTGCCTTCATAATGACCTCACAATCAATCAGCATTTCTGAATGCCTCCTTTGTGAACAGAAAAAGTGAAGTCCCCTGAAGATCTCCCTCCTCACACCAAGCAACCCTAAAACACAATCCTTGCTGCCTTTTTACAGTCTAGTTGGGAAGAAACATATGAAAACAACTGGAAAACAAATGAATATCTTGGAAGACATGTGCTTTTCTGAAAAGAAAATGGAGTTAGATTACAATGTAATACTTCATCTAGATATTGTACTTTCTTGACAGAGTTAGCCAAGAATGGAAAGGGTTATATGGGGATTGTGGTAGTTGGATCTGAGATGTCAAGGAATACAGACAAAGCTTCTCACTAAGGCAATCTAACTACAGGGTTAGTTCAGGGAAATAATGGGTTCCTGCCCATTACTTAGAGATTTTCAAGTAGAAGCTGACTACTAGTTGGGTAGGTTGTAAAGGGAATTTGTATTTGGGAGCTCTGGCAGAATGTTGAATAAACAGGAGTTCTAACTTTCCCCTCCCTTATAGAAGACTTTTCTCTCCCTTATAGAAGAGTCAGTCCCTCAGAAAGGATTTATTAATGCTTTTATTATTATGAATTATTTTATTATCATTAAATATTTATTATTATTAATGTATTAACCTACTATATGCCAAATGCTAAGCACTGGGGATACAAAACAAAACAAAAGAGTGTCTGTACTCTAAGGACCTCACAGTCTAATGGGGGAGACAAATCAGAGATATGCACATAAATTGCACACAGAGTCTTCTCACCTGGGAATTCCCTATATCAATAAATTCATAAGTTTAGCTATTATTCCTATTCTTATGCAATTGGTTGGGCATTCTTGAGCCTAGGATACATTTAAGTATTCAGGTGTTTTGAAACTAGCCAACTAATGAAGTCACTAAATAGACAAGGAGCCCTTAACCTTGTTTATATCATAGACCCCTATGGCAGTCTGGTGAATCCTATGGCTCCCTTCTCAGAATAATGTTTTCAAAGGCATAAAGTAAAATACATAGGATAATAAAATAAATTACATTTATTTCATAAAATTACATAAAATACTTTAAATTATCAAGATACTAAAAAAGACACTCCAAGTTCATGGATCTTAGGTTATTAATGTTTTAGTTAGACCCTACTATTATACTTTGGGAAGAGGGCAGAACAGCTTTGTTTCCTTGAGTTTTCTCCCTATTTCTACCTTTACCATTAAATCCTCATTTACTAAATCTTGCCCTCTTGGCAAAGTGAAAGACTGGTTAGTGCAGGGAATGAGAATATAGTATGCAAAGGACCAGTGAGACTATAGTCAAACTCATAATGAATTCAATGGCTTTAGCCATCAGAGTGAGTGGGTAGTGGAGGGCATATATATATAAATAAATATAAAAAATATAAACATATATAAATATATATATATGTAATGTGTGTATGTATATATGCATATGTATATATACATACATACATACATATATATGCATATGTATATGTATATATATATTTTTTGCCCACTCATACTTTTGGAAAAGAGTAAAATAAAAGATACCACACAAATAAAATGTCAGTTTAACAAAACAAAACAAACTTACCACATATTTCTTTAATTAGTTTAATTATATCTTCTCTCTGTATAAATAGGACCATTGATTAATAATAAATAGCATTATTTGACAACCTTTGGCAATCCTTAATTCTCAGAGGCAAAATTATGAGACATTTATTTTGAATTACAAACTTAGGAGTATATGTTATGAATGAAATGTCGAATGTAATTTCTATAATAAGTCCTACTTCTTAAAGAAAGACTTTCAATGTATCTATTTTTTCTAGCTAAATAATTTCATGTAACTGCTGAGTTCATAGCAGTAAATTTGTATTTTCAGTTCCAGATTCTCTCCCTCACCGACTACCTCCCCCACCAATTGAGAAGGCAAGAAATCATACCAGTAAACTTATAATATAGCAGTTATAGCTGTTGTTGTCTAGTTGTTTCAGTCATATCCAACTCTTTGTGACCCCATTTGGGGTTTTCTTGGCAAATATATTGGAGTGGTTTGCCATTTCCTTTTCCAGTAGATTAAGGCAAATGGAGGTTAAGTGAGTTGCCCAGGATCAGACATCTAGTAAGCATCAGAGGCAAATTTGAACTCAGGTCATCCTTACGCCAGGCCCAGTGCTCTATTCACTGAGCTACCTAACTGCCTCCTTACTATGCTTATTTTAAAATGTGTATAAGAGGAGATAGAGAACACAGAATTTGACACAAGATGGAGAATACTGGATGGGAAAGATGTGAAGGAAAGGACAGGATAGGATAATATAACAAAACCATGAAACTATGCTGCTTACATATCCTAATTTCACATTTTCCAAGCTAGGACACTTACTGTGAGGCCTTGATCATCCTTGGATCCAATTTTTCCCTGTATGAAAATTAATTCATTAGTTATTGTAAACAAAATTTCAAGAACTTTCTGTCTGCATGGCAAGTCTGTCAGTGACATTTTTTTTTGCAGGATTCTCATGATCTGTATCCTTCTGAACTGGTGCTGGTCTTGAGGCTTATTAAAAAACCAAAAAAGCCCCAAACCAAAGCTTCAAAATTGCTTACATACCAGCTGTCTCTTGCACAGCCTTCTGTGCTCTATTCACACAGGGCCTGGTGTGTTAATGAGCACTTCATTAATGTGCTAGGGTATCTGCCTAAAACAGAGTGTGGCTTTAAATGGAGGTTTAGACCTAGTTCTGGCAAAGAAAGGCTCAAATCCAAATGAGAAACATTTGGAAACACAGGGTTGTTGGGAAACTCAGATGTAATGAGGTATGTAAAGTGCATCGCAAACTCTAAAGTACAATATAAATGCTAGTTAATGAGAAACACAAAGCCTCTGCCTGGTTTTTAGGACTCTGAAGAGGCCAATTCATTCAATGAATCAAGAAAATCAATGATTTGGATATCATCATATACAGTTATAGGACACAAATTATTTGTGCTGGAGAAGTTAGGAAGCACACCTAGAAATCATATAGGAAGGAGCAGATGATACTTAAAAGCTCACCACAATCACCAGGGTTCCCTAACATCACTTTTTTCACTCTTTTGTCCCCTTTCCTGATCAATGCCAAGATCATCCTTAGGATAACACAAGTGTTAGCATTTGCTTATTAGCCACACTTCTCTTAAGCACTTGCTGCTCACATTTTAGCTCCCAAGGCTGTAAGCCATGGCTGATCTTTTGGCGGATGAGGTAGGTGACCACACGCACAGGGTGATTTGAGAGAATCACAAGGCCTCAACCACAAACTCCTCAAAGTGACTTCCTTCTAGGGCATTGTTCTTCTCTCCTACCTGAACCGAAATTCTAACTATTAAATAACCAACATATAAGCAAAGGTAGGATGTTATCTCCAGAAGGTCACTATCAAATGTTTACATGGTACCTAGGAGAATTTACTGCCTAAGGTTGTTGTGAGGATAAAATGAGATAATATTTCTAAAACACTTGGCAAACCTTAACACTCTAATTTAAAAAAAAATTATTTATTTATTTTTGATTCTTTTCTTTTTAAATTTTGAGTTCCAAATTCTTTCCCTCCCATCCCCTCACCTGCCCACTGAGAATGCAAGCAATATGATATCAGTTACACATGTGAGAGCATGAAAAACATATTTCCATATTTCAAAAAAGGAAGAATAAAAAAGAAAATGAGAAAATTATACTGCAATTTGCACTCAGAGTTCATCAATTCTCTCTGGAGGTAGATAGCATTTTTTAAAATCATGGGTCCTTTGGAATTGTCTTGGATCATTGTATTGATTACAGTAGCATTGATCCTTCATCGCTGATCATCATTATGACTTAACACTATTAAAATGCTAATTGACGTTACCGCCACCACTGCTACCACTGTTTTACCACTCATCCTCTGGCTTTTACTTTTCCTCTGTTCTCCGGCTTTATTCCCAGCTGTGCCACAATGAACTTCCAAAAATTGCAGGTTATTCACAAATCATCAACCAAATATCCAATTACTTTCTGGGAAAGGACAGCTCTCACTTCTTAGTACTGCTATCTCCAAGGTTTTAAGCTTCTGGGACCGGGAAAATTTTGGAGGCATTACATGGGCTTGTAGATAGAGTATAAGACAGCATTAGGAAGAACTGGATTCAAACACCATTTCTGACATTTACTAGATATGAGACCATGGGAAAGTCACTTAATCTCTTTAAGATGAGGTTTCCTCATCTGTAAAATGAGGATAATAATAACTTCAGTACCTATTTCATTGGGTTGTTGCATCAGATGAAATAGTGTCTACAAAGTACTTTATTAACTTTAACCTGATATATAAATGTCAGTCATGAGGATCAACTAACAGGTAATTATTAAGATCATGGTATGTGCCAGGCACTTGATATAAACACTACATTAAGACAGTTCCTACCCTATAGAAACCAACAATCTTAGAGTGAGCAAACACACATATAAAATGTATATATACACATATAAGCATATTTGAAATATATAGGGAATAAATTGCAAGTTTTTTGAAGGAGTGCAAGTTATTACTACTTGGCAGGGAGGGGAATCAGGAAAGGCCTCCCTGAAAGGGCAGTGTTTAAACTGAACTTTGAAGGAAAGTAAGGATTCTAGGATATGGAGGTGAGAAGAGAGTGCATTTCAGATGGTGTCATTAATAGGAATAGAGAAGACAGGACAGGAGTTGATTTGGTGAAGAATGGGTAAGTCTAACTTTAGACATGTTGAGTTTGAGGTGCTAATAGGACATTTGGGTGGAGATACAGGATAGGAATTTAGGTAACAGTTTAAAAGTGGAAATACAGATTTAGGATTCATGCACACAGACTTGGTAGAACCAAGAGCGTAGACAATCTGGGAAAGCGTTGTTAGATTGGCTAATATGACAGAAAACAAAAATGACAAATGTTGCAGGGGATGTGGGAAAATTGAGGCACTAATGCACTGTTGGTGAAGTTATATACTGATTCAACCATTCTGTAGAGTAATTTGGAACTATGCCCAAAGAGTTATAAAATTATGCATACCCTTTGACCAAGCAATACCACTACTAGGTCTGTATTCTGAAGAGATAAAAAAAACAAAAGGGAAAAGGACCTATATGTACAAAAATATTTATAGCAGCTCTTTATGTGGTGGCAAAGAATTTGAAATTGAGAGGATGGCCATCAATTGAGGAATGGCTGAACAAGTTGTCATGCACGACTGTGATGGAATACTATTGTGTTATAAGAAACGACAAGCAGGATGCTCTCAGAAAAACCTGGAAAGACTCACATGAATTGATGCAAAGTGAAATGCGTAGAACCAGGAGAACATTTGATATAGTAACATCAATATTGTATGATAATCAGCTGTGAATGACTTAGTGATTTTCAGCAATACAATGATTCAAGACAATTCTGAAAGATTTAGGATGAAAAATGCTATCCATCTCCAGAGAAAGAACTGATGCAGACTAAAGCATACTTTTTCTTTATTTTTCTTGTTTATCTGTGTTTTCTTTCACACTATGAACATGGAAATATGTTTTGCATGACTACACATGTATAATCTATATCAAATTGCTTGCCTTCTCAACATGGGTGGGGAGTGGAAGGAGAGAGGTAGAAAATTTGGAACTCAAAAACTTTTTAAAATGAATGTTAAGATTTTTTTTCCATGTAATTGGGGTAAAATAAAATATTAAATTAAAAGAGTTGTAGAGAAAGAAGGAGGTTAAGGAGAAAACCTTGTGGCATGCCTACATTTAGGGGGCATGAAGAAGAATAGAAGCCAGTAATAGAGACAGAGAAGGGGCAGTCAGAAACCAAGGTGGTTCTGAGTCATGGAAGCCAAGCCACTCTTATTTGCTTAGTTAAGTAATAGTGAACACAAATTGAGTAATATTAGTGTCTAATAATTATGAATTTTAATTAAAAAAAAACTGAAAAAGACTTTTATGTTCTGGCACAGGCTGAATGATCATTTATCCAGGATATTGTGGAGGCAATTAATTTGTGTGTGTGTACTTACTAAACGATCCCCAGAAAGTTCTTTTTGACGTTGGGAATCTATTGTTCAGTTCAGTACAGTATCTTCTACTAGATGTCTGGTCAGCATCTAAAACTCAACATATCCTAGACTGGACTCATTGTTTTCTCTCCAAATCAGTTCTTTCTCCTGACTACCCCAGGTCTGTTAATGACTGCACCTAGAATGCTCTACCTCCTTACTTCCATCTCTTAGATTCTTTATTTTCCTTCAAATTCATGTATGCTGAGAATAAATTTATGGTCTTATAATTTTCTTTTGTGAGGCAATTGGGATTAAGTGACTTGCCCAGGGTCACACAGCTAGTAAGTGTCAAAGGCTGGATTTGAACTCAGGTTCCCCTGACTCCAAGGCTGGTGCTCTATTCACTGAGCCACTTAGTTGCCCCTCCTTTATAACATACAAGTGTTCTCTGTCAGCACATGCAATAAAACACATAGGTACTTCATTATTTGTTTTTACTTTTGGCCCAACACCTTGTACCAGATGAACATGTTAGCTCCATATGCCCTAAAAATCAGAATATCAGGCTTAGTGTTTTCAGGATAAATAAGACAAGCAGCGTTAGATGCCTATTAAAACTCCTACTACAATTTTTTAAGCCTCTTTCAGAAAGATAAAGGAAAGGAAGAAATGTTGGTCACAATTAAATGAATCTAAATGAATCTAACCAAGTCCTTTTTGGCTTTGAACCCAGAATATTGTGGTAATATTCTGGCTGTGCTGTGGTGTGCACTGGGAAATGTAGACTATATAAAGTCAAACCCAGTTTAATACATTAAGTTCACTGAGCCACATGAAGGAAGAGTATCTACCACCAGCTGTTAAGTACTCTTCTAGGGGGTTTCCCTGAGGGTTCTTTTGCCTGAAGTGTTGATTCCATCTCATTGACTCATAGCTAGGGCCTAGGGGAGATAGTTGGATGTAGATTGGTTTCATTGTTAAATGTCCCAGAATCTTTCCAAAACCCAAATCAAACCTTGCCCCATCTTCCTAGTCCTGATCACCAGATAGGGAAATGTACTTCCCCTTCATAGTTAAGCTCCATTTATTTTCCATCAAATGGATGGCAACCAGTCAGGAAAACACCCCCTCTTTTCATTTTGAATCCTTAAACATCTCAACTGCATACTTACATAGTTCTCCATGTTGAACACTAAGAACTTTATGCTGGCCTAGGAAGAATTAAATTATGGTAGAGGAAAGGTCTCAGAAAATAAGTCAAAGATTTAGTTGTGGTTGACCCTGTGACAAAGATTCATCATTGCCAATCTCTTTAAGGTTCTTTGTTGGCCCAGCATGTGACTTTTCTAGGTCTACATACAACACAAAGAAATACAAGTACAGACACTCAGAGAAAGCATCCAGGAATATCTGATTCTCCCAAGTACATTGTTCCTTTATGAAAAGGTCCCATCTAGATCTCCCTTTCCTTCTAATAAATATTACAAGATCTAAATCCCACCTTCTACAGGAAGCCTTCCCTCACCTCTCTTAATTCCAATGTTTTTCCTCTTTTAATTATTTCTTATTTATCCTATATATAGCTTGCTTGTATCTATTTGCATGTCATCTCCCCCATTATATTGTAAACTCCTTCAGGGTAGGGATTGTTTTTTGCCTCTTTTTGTATCCCCAGTGCTTAGCACTGTGCCTGACACACAGTAGGTGCTTATAAATGTTTATTGACGGATTGATTGTCTATGCTTGCGTTTCCTTGGATGACCATTTGTCGTTATGTTGTAAAGGGGATTTGTGTTCAGGTACATATTGGACTAGATGGCTTTGGAAGCCCCTTCTACCTGTCCAATCTGGGCTATAAGACAGTGTCAGGATGTTCTCCTGACACTGGAATCGGTGGACTTGACTTGTTTGGAAGCTGGCTAGTTGTTTGTGATGGAATATATAGAATTTGAAGATGCAGAGGACTGTTAATGTTTGGTTTGAGTGACTGTTTGGAAACAAAAGAGTGACTAATTTATTTCAGAGACCATGGTTTTGTAGGATATTCAGGTATCCCCTAGAAACTGGATGATATATATTGAGCCTGAAAGTGTGGGTCCCCAGAGGGTGCATTATTTCCTCTTAGGTGAACCTCTATTTAAGTAGCATGGGAGTAATTGAGAATTAATTCAGCATGAGGAGGAAGGAGACCCTAGACTGTATCTAAGCAGTCAATAGGAGTGTACAAGAGAATGCAGTGCTGATCCTGGCAGAGTGATTATAGTGTTCAGGGAGTGGGATAACAAAACCTCGGCAGATGTGAACTGACTGGCACAGTTCTAACGCTTCCCTCCCCCCAGTAGTCTCTGTATATGAAAAAGAAAGCTTCTAGGGTCAGGGAGCAAACAGATTTAGAACCAGTCTAAAATGTATCAGTAAGCAGGTGGGTCCATGTCATAGTTACTGTTTTGTTTTCTTTTGTTTTAAAATTAAATTGAATTGGAATTGAGAAAGGAAAGCAAGATGATGGCATCATGGTGTGGTGGAAAAACCACTGCAATTAGAATCCCAAGTGCTGGGTTCAAATCCTAGCTGTTCTTCTTATCATTTATATGAGCAAATCATTGGATCTTTTTGTTTCTCAGATTCCTTATTTGTAAGTGGAGGGAATTGGACTAGATAATCTCTTTTACTCATACAGGTAAAACATCCTCTTAGAAGGGGTATTTTAGACTAGTTCTGGTTTCTATTCAAAAGATATTTTTAGTATCTTTTAAAATATCCTTGAATAAATCCAACATCAGGGCTCATAGTGGACTTCCTGGGGAAGCAAAAGGCCAAAGAGTCTATTGATTCTTCCTCAATTTAAATCCATAGACTCAGAGAGGGGAATACTCTGAAACCAATCTGGGTTAAAAGACATAAAGCAATGAATGTTCTGGCTACTGGTTCATCAATCTACCTGCAGACATTCTAGTTGACAGTCAATGAGCATGTACAAAGAAAATGACACTGACTTGTTACAGCACCAGCCATTATATCTCTTGATCTGTATGTAAAAAGTGAAAATTACTTTAGACTCTGTAGTCCAAGGTGCTCCTGTTGTTTCTGGTAAGTCATGCATGCCTCTCTGACCTTGGTTGCCCTAGAGGAATGAAAAATCTTTGTTAAGCATTAATCCACATGTTTTACAGAAATGACAATGTATCTACAGCATAAATAATCATTCAATAAGTCAGCTATAAGGTCCAGAGAATAGAATGCTTGACTGAGAGTCAGGAGTTCAGATCCTGTCTCAGACATAGTAGCTGTATGACTATGGGCAAGCCACTTACACTCTCTTAGCCTCAGTTTTCTCATCTGTTAGATGGAGATAACAATAGCACCTACCTCACAGGGTTGTTCTAAGGATCAAGTGATAATACACGTAAAGTATTTTGCAAACCTTAAAGCACTATGTAAATGCCATTATTATTATTCAACAAAGTACAGAATGTTGGATATAAGATATTAATTTGAGTGGCAACACTTGGGTATTTGTATTAAGACTGATACACAAATATATCTCCTTCTTTGAAAATTGGCAAAAAAAAAAGTGAATTACAAGGTTTCAATGCCCCCTATTAAGGCTCCCCCCGCCCCGGGACATCAAGAAGCCATTAAAAAACCTGCTTTTTCTACATGGAGCCAGTTCTCACACACATACACACACACACACACACACACACACACACACACACAGAGTATTAAATGAATGAATGTTAACTCTTTACTCATGAATAGAAAAACAGGCTAACATATTTGGCAGTAGTCTTTTGAAAAGCATGCAAATGAACTCATAAATATGAGTATAAAGTAGGAAAATAGCCACCTTAGGTTTCCTCACGTTCTCCCAGCCGTTAAGCCCCCATCACTCCTCATCAGTTCCCTGACTGATGAGTAATGTGTGGCTGACATGCAAGACACACAGGCTGATTAATGGCCTAAGCGTAGAAAAAAAGGACTGAAGTCTGGCTTTGTGTTATAATAAGATACTGCTCAAAAGCACTCCTTGCTCCTTCTGCGAATGTTTAATGTATGTGTACCCTTGATGTTTTTAAAGGCTATAGGTAGAATAGATTAAAAGGCTGATGAATCTTGAGAATGGAAGGAGGAAAAAAAATGAATGGGTATAAAATAAATTTGGTAATCTACAATAATGACTTATTTTCTTTTGAAAAGTCATCATAGCTTTTTTGGAGGATGAAGCCCTTAGAGCACAGAAATGAGGGTAGGCACAGTGGGAATTTGAGGGGGTAGTGCACAATTGATCAACATAACAGTTTTTCTGTTGGATAGATTCTGAGTTCTTTCCTTGAACTTCTTTATTTTCCAGCTTCTATTTTCAAAGGTTTTGTTTCTGGAATATCTCCTTTAGACAAATAATTTCGGGAATCTCTCTGACCTTGAGAACATAGATTTTTCATCTAGCCAGTTTGCTTAACAGAGTAACAAGATCTCTTGTACTTTGTAGGTTTCTGAGCCTGGGACTCAGTTAGGCCAGTCTTCTGTTGTAACTGATGTGTCAATGAAGTCTGCAGTCCCCAGACTTACTGTCTGGGCTACAAGTTCATTTTAGTGGAATCCTGCCTTTAGTGAGAGCCTTTTTGCTTTCCAGGCAACATATTGTAAATGATGGGGGGAAGGAGAAGAGGGGAACGGAGGATGAAAAGCCACTCAGTGATAAGCTTCTTCCTTAATATGTGATGGCATTTTTTTGTGTAAACACTGAGTTTGATAAACAATGGCCTCCTTTAAGTCATAGGTATATAAAAAAGTCATAACTAGCTTTTGTTTGGGAGACTTGTAGGGGAAGACGAATTTTAGTAAGTGATACTTACCTTTTTACCGGGGATGTTGACACCTAGAATAACACTTGGATCTTGGACTGCAGGTACCCTGGGATACTTCTGTGCAACAGAAAAAGAATCTTATCATTCTATCATGACTTTTTCATCAATTTCCTTGGAAAGGGATCCTAATTAATAGCCATGTTTTTTCATGGGGACCACCTAAAAGGATCTTAATGTCTCAGAAACATCTTGCAAAAATTTAAAAGCTCATTGTTTTTTATTATTATTTATTCCTAATCCTACTTCCCATAGAGGACACATAAAGAGTAAAATGCAGAGATAATAATTTTAATTTTTAAAAGGCTAAGAACTAAGTCCTTTTTTGACCAGTTTATGTGAATGTGCCTGGCACATAGTAGATAAATGCATGTTGTAAATGCATGAAGTCAGTGCATGTTGATTGGTCTATTGATGTTAGGGACCAACCCTCTGTCCTGGGATTCCAACTTCTCCTGGGTATCCAGGCAGACCTTTTGGGCTTGGAGAACCAGGTTCACCCTAAAATAAACAGTTAAAAAGACATCTGATTGGCAATGCCAATATCTCTCTTCCTGTTGCCATCAAAACACATTAATTAGTCCCTTTGCTTCTGAGAAAAAAAATGAAACAAAATAAAACATTTCCCTTCTTTACTTTCCTGGCCTCATTCCTTTGGCCATGTTTTGCTTCCTAATTCTTGGCAGCATAGGCAGCTGCTGGCAGGAACTCTCTCTTGCCCTGATATTAGTGGCATAAAGAAGCTGTTGAAGGAGTGTATGGGACCACTAGCTCTCTCCCCCCGACAAGACTGACTCACCCCCTTGTTAATGCGTGAACAGTTAGTCATATGTAGATCTACAGTATTTGTACCTAGTAGAGGCGGGCGTGGGTAGAGAACTAGATTCAGTAGATGACCTCTGAAAGGCACTCAGGGAAAGTCAGCCAACATACTCCTAGACTTTCAGGGGAATGCAGACTGACCAGCTCCAGTCCCTTTCATGCCTGTTCCAGCTCGGGTTACCCTCCCTGCTCTATTTTTAGGTTGCATGAATTGAGGTATAAACAACGAGATGTTTGGGTCTTATTCTTCTGTTTATACATGGAGGGGAAACAGTTTCTCTTCTCTCACCCTATAACATAAGCCTCCATTCACCATATATATGCAGGTTAACAGCAGCTACATTATAAGGAGGATAATTTACCTTGTAATTTTATATTTATTTAAGATTAATTAACCAATAAAGGCTTTCATTTTCCTTGAGTGCGTCTGTACCATTGCCTATTTCAAATGTGTTATAAGGTAGCTAGGCTGTAATAAAACAGACTTTAGCTTTCTGGTTGAACTTATATCAAATGAACCATTTCAGAATGGCTAATGTCAGCTATCTTTTACATTCAGTAAAAAAACCAAAAAACATTTCAGTTTGGTCAAATAGTACAATCAAGTTAAGAAACAGCCACATATAGCTATATCCTTAACAATTTCCAGATTTAAGTCTTGAGTAGTACCCTACAGGTGCTTTTCTGCAGAAATCCATGCGATCTATATTTCAAGCCATGGTCATGGAAGGGTGAAGACATTTAATGCACAGTTCTGTGTTAGAAACAAAAGAACTTGTTTGATTTGTTTTATGTTGATGAAATATACATCTACAGTTAGGTGCAAACCTGCAAATCTCGCAGAAATGGTCTCTTAAGACCACTGACTGTCCCATCTTCACGCTATGCTTTCTGCCAGATAGGGACGACTGTCTTCCCTACTTCTTCCCTTATACAGGCAAGCCACACAAATGCTCATATTTTACTTGGGCAACTGCATCTATTATCTCATCCCAAAACTCTCTCCTCTTCCTCAGTTTCCCAGAACTGTGCACGCTGAAATGATTATTTTATGTGTCTTTGAAGTATCTAATTGCTCCTAATGTAACTAAAGCTGCTAACTTCCCCTCCCTGACATGGCTCCCTTGGCTCTGTACCTGTATAAATGTCATTGATGTTCATTCTTGCCTTGCTCTGAAGAAAGAAGGAATTCCACAGGTGCACAACTATGAGAAATAAATGCTGAGCAGCCCTTCTGATAATCACAGTGTGGTCTTTTACAGGGGATTCCTGTTTAGGTACAGGTTGGACAAGAAGGCCTGTAACTTCCCTCTCTCTCTTAATTCCGTGGGTGTTAGAGCTGGAGTGAAATGACCTCACTCTATCACTTCTCTCTTAATTTTTCTGGGGAAGCTCTGCGGTATCATAGGGCTAGCTCATTTAATGGAATTTCTGATATGATACCTTATGTTCAGAGTTAAATTCATTTAAAAATCCCCAGGCCCCCAATTTACTCCCAGGCTTCTGAATATTTATTGTGTGTTCTGGCTAATTCCCTGGAACAATAGTGACACCCCCTGGCCAACTTTCAAAATCACACACCTGTTATAGTAAAGAAAGTTGGTTTCCATTTTCTATATGAAGGCAGGAGTATCTATCTTTTCTTCATCAATACTACTTGATGAAGCTTTATCTGGCAAATCTGAGGTCATTGTTAATAAATAAACCCCTCCACCCCGAGACGTTGTTCTTCCCCCCAATGAGCCTAGGTGTCTTCCAGAGTGACTCTAATGTAACCACTAGGATTCTATACCTTCTGATGGATTCCTTGAATCCTTTTTTGTCCAGTTACTGCTATTTCTCCTGGTAAACCTTGATCACCCTATAGGAAAAAAAAAGCCTTTCAAAAATACTAAAAAAAAGCCCGATCTGGCAGCTGTACTTTAAAGCATATATAATGGTGAGACAGAGAGAGAGAGAGAGAGAGAGAGAGAGAGAGAGAGAGAGAGAGAGAGACAGAGACAGAGACAGAGAGAGATAGAACTGTATCTATAAATTGTTGTTGAGTTGTTTCAGTCACGTCCAGCTCTTTGCGACCCCATTTGGGGTTTTCTCGGCAAAGATACTGGAGTGGTTTGCCATTTCCTTCTCCAGCTCATTTTACAGATGAGGAACTGTGGCAACCAGGGTTAAGTGACTTACTTAGAGTCATACAGATAGTAAATATCTGAAGCCAGAGTTGAACTCATGAAGATGAGTCTTTCTGATTCCAAGGCCAGAGTTCTATCCACTGTGCCACCTAGTTGCCCTGTGTGTGTATACACACACACACACACACACACACACACACACACACACACACACACACACACATATAAGTATATATACACAAACATACATATAAGTGCATATATATATATACACATATATACAGATATTTTTTGCTTTTAATTTTTTAACATTTATTTTCCAAATTCTCTCCTTTCCTCTACTCCCCCATTCGTCCCATCCAGAAGGCAAGAAATACAATATTCATTATACATATGAAGTCACGTAAAAATATATTTTTTGTTTATATTTGTATTTATCTACATATGCATATATTTTCTACCCTTCCCTCCTCCTGCAATAGAATATAATTTCCTTGGAGGCAGAGATTATTTCATTTCTGTATTTGTATCCCCAGTTCCTAGTCCAGTGCTTGGCACTTAATAAATGCTTATTGATTGATCCACACGGAAATAAACAAAATTTTGTAAAAATCAACTTAGGCTGTGACTGTGGGGAAAAGGCCAGCATGGCCATCTGCTGTTTTCTGGAGATGAACCTGCTAACCTTTTAGCTCTGTATGTGCCTTTACTAAGTATACTCTCCATATGACCGTGCAAGCATGTAAGACAGGGGTCAAGGACTGAGGTTTGCGGACTTTGTGTAGAAAGCGCAGTTTCAGGTATCAGCTAGCCGGGGCTAGATAAGCTGTTTTTTAATCCTTCTCTGACCTAGTAAAGGAGCCCTGGATTTGGATTTAGGTGATTGGCTTAGAAACCATCACTTCCTGGCTGTATGAACTTTGGCAAGTCACTCAGTCTTTTAGGGCCTCAGTGTCTTTACAGGCAAAATGAAGATTAAATGACTTGTACAGTACTGTGTTAGAAGTAAAAGAGCCTGTTTGATTTGTTTTATGTTAATCAAAAATACATCTACAGTTAGGTGCAAACTTGCAAATCTTGCAGAAGTGGTCTCTTAAGATACTTAAGACCACTGATTGTCTCATCTTCATGCTATGCTTTCTGCCAGATAGGGACGACTGTCTCCCCTACTTCCTCTCTTATCCAGGCAAGTCACACAAATGCTCATATTTTACTTGGGCAACCGCATCTGTAATCTCACTATCACATCTACTATCTCACAGGTTTGGTGTGGGAAAGGTGCTTTGTCAACTTTAAAGCATTAAACAAAGTTGAGCTTTTTCTTTAAGGAGGGAATCATATTTGATATTTATTAGGTTCCTCCCTCAGCTCATAGTATGCTTTGTATGTAGTGGGTGTGTACTAAAAACTTGTTCAATACTTGAGTGAACAAATGAATCAAATATCTAAGTTAGAAAGAAATGTGTTTACGTAGAAATGGGCTCCTATCTCTGGTCAGAAGGGGGAGGAAGGAGATAGAGAGAGGGAGAGAAAGAGAGCAAGAGGGAAAGACAAAGACAGAGAGAGGGAGAGATAGAGAGAGTTGGAGAGAGAAAAAAGAGAGGAAGGAGGGAGGTAGAAGAGAGAGATAAAGAGGGGGGAGAGAAAGAGAGGAAGAGGAGAGGAGGAGAAAGAGAAAGAGAGGGAGAGGGAGGGAGAAAGAGAGAGAATTCTGGGAGGAAATTAATCTGATCATGAGGAGGAAAAGAAGCATGCTCTTCCCTCCTCCCCATGATGGTGGGATCTTCTGGGGACTTGATTACCACTTGGGAACCCCCTAGTTAGTTCCTCTGATAGAAAAGAGCTCTTAGAATTGGAAAAGGTGAAATGAGGAGGGTTCCCCACAGACCTAGATGAGTGAGGCAATGTGGGAGAGTAGATAGAAGGCTATCTGTGAAGTCAGGATGACCTGTATTCAAGTCCTATTCTGATACATCCTATTGGTTCTGGGCAAGTTATTTAACCTCTTGGTGACTTAGGCAACTTTCTAAGAGTCAAGTTGCAGAATAATTACTGATATGCATTTGTAGGGGGACTTTACTTACTGGGAGCTCATCATACAGAAGAAATCATAGATCTGGGAACCCACCTCCTCCTTGCCCCCGACAAAAATACATAGGTGTGGGTGAGGCCCTTTCTGGCTTAGTCATTTTTATAACCATAATATTCCTCTAAGGGGGCAGATAAGACTGTTAGGCCTGGTAGGAAGGGAGGACCTTTCACTTACTTCTTCTAGGGAGTTTTTGAGGATACTGTGCTGCCTCTCCTCAAAGCCCTCAATTTGGAAAACTACCAAGGGCAAAGTCAATACCCAGTAGCCTGTGGGCTAGAGCAGAAATTCTTCTATCCCTCACCTGACCTATTGCCTCTCGTTGAGGACCATGACATCAGGGAGGTGATGCCATGACATGCAAATGAATTGGATTTGAGTGAGGGAGGGCTGCGCAAGGTCACCAGTCTCACTTTCTTCTCTGGAGCTATCCTGGCTGGTAACTTGTCTTTCTGACTTTAACTGTCTCTGACTCAGGTCCTTCCTGAGGCCAACTTGTGCCTGGGCTGACCGCTAATCAATTCAATTCAGATCAACAATTTTTTTTTTTATTAAGGCACCTGCTACATTCAGGGCACTGTGCAAAGCACGTGGATTCAAAGACAAAATGAAAAACAGCTTATGTTCTCGGGAAGCTTACACTCTATGGAGACAGGTAGGTGATGCAGTGAATGGAACACTAGACCTGGGTGAGAAAGACCTGAGTTCAAGTCCAGTCTCAGACTAGCTGTGTGACCATGGGCAACTTAACTTAAGGGTGTTTAATTTCTGTCTGCCTCAGTTTCCTTCTCTGTAAAATGGGGGTAATAATAGCACTCACCTCATAGGGTTGTTGTGAAAAAATGAGAATATTTATAAAGTGCTTTGTGAATCTTGAAGTTTTATATAAATGTTAGCTATTATTCTACTAGGGGATAGAACAAGTATACAGATAAGTAAAAAACCCCACAATTTGAGAAGGGAATAATTATTAACAGCTGGGTCAGTTGGGGAAAAAATTTCTTATAGCAGAAGTCAATCATTTCTTTTTTCTCTTCCCTTTTCATGGCAGTACTCTTTGTTAGTTTCCTTCCTACTATCTTACCATTCCTTCTTGGTCTACTTTGCTGAATCTTCATCCATGACAAGCCCACTAACCAGGGTATACCCCAGGACTCTCTCCTGAGCCCTCTCCTTTTCTCTATCTCTATCCTCTCACTGAACTCATCAACACCCATGGGCCCAATTATCCATATGACTTCCACATCTATACATCCTGCTCTAATCTTTCTCCTGAGCTCTAGACCCACTCGTCACCAATTGCCTAGCAGACATTTTGGACTGGATTGCTGTAGGCATCTCAAACTCAACATGTTCAAAACAGAACTAATTATATTTTCCCCTAAATACAACTTCATCCTTTGCTTCTCACTATTACTCATTCAACATAGGCAGGTGCTACACTGGATGGAGCATATGGCCTGGACTAAGGAAGATCTGAGTTCAAATATGGCCTCAGACACTTACTAGTTGTATGACCTTGGAAAAGTCCCTTAATTTCTGTCTTCATCGGTTTTCTTAATTATAAAAAGGGAGTAAAAAGAGTACGTACCTCCCAGAGTTGTTGTGAGGACCAAATGAAATCATATTTGTAAAACATTTAGTCCTGTGCCTGGCATGTAGTAGGTGCTTAATAAGTGCTTGTTCCCTCCCCCAACATATCTAGACATTTGCCAAATCTTGTCTTTTTTATTTCCATAACAACTCTCTTGTTTCTTCCTTAACACTAACACTGCCTTCTCTCTAAGTTCAGGCCCTCATAAAGGACTATTGCAATGATCTCCTAACTGGTCTTCCCGTCTCAAGTCTCCCCCCCACTCCAATTCATCCTTTGTAGAGCTGCCAACGTGATTTTCCTAAAGTGCAGGTCTGACCATGTCACACCCCTTGCCCCCACCTCAATAAACTCCCCTTGTTCCCTATGATTCTGAATGACCAAACTGCTCCGTTTGACACTTGAAACTCTTCACAAATTGTTCCCTCCTCATCTTTCCACTCTTCTTAAAAGTCATTCCCTTCTATGCACTATGGCCTATTTGCTATTCTCCCCACACACCATTCCATTGTTAACCTCCATGCTTTTGGCTGTTATCCTCCATGCCTGGAATGCCCTCCCTCCTCACTTCTATATCTTCTACCGCATTTCTACTTTTCTTTCTTTTTTTTGGAGGCAATCAGGGTTAAGTGACTTGTCCAAGGTCACATAGCTCCTGAGACTGGATTTGAACTCAGGTCCTCCTGACTCCAGGTCTAGTGTTCTATCCAATGTCCACCTAGCTGCCCCTCTACCTTCTTTCAAGGCACAGTTCAAATGTCACCTTCTTGCAGAAAGTCTTTCCAGGTCCTTTGGGCTGCTAATGCCTTCTCCACTAATGTAACCTTGTATCTACTTTATGTTTATCTTGTCTGTACTTTCATAAGTTCACACTGTCTTTTCCATTAGAGAGCAGACTCCTTAGGGACAGTGACTGCTTTCACTTTTTCTTTGTGTTCCCAGTGCCTAGCACCATGCCTGACACATAGTAAATGCTTAATAAATGCTTATTAACTGATTGGTTGAGGAGGCATGGTGCCTGAGTTGGACCTTGAAAGAAACAAAGAATTCTAACAGGCAGAGGTGGGGAAGGAGTGCATTCCAGGAATGTAGGACAGCCTATGCGAAGGTCTGGAGGGAGGGAAATAGAATGCCAAGTTCTGAAAGGAGCAATGAAGCAAGTTTGGCTGGAATGGAGAATACACAAAGGGAAGGAAGGTGAAATAAACCTGGAACCAGACTGTGAAAAGTATTGAATGCCAAGCTAAGTTTATCTTATCCTAGAGACAATAGATTCTAGAGCTAGAAATGATGTCTTTGGCAGCTTTGTGGGGAGGAGAGATTGGAGAATCAAAGACTAGAAGCAGGGAGACAAATGAAGAGATTATTGCAATAGTCCTCTTGGAAGGTGAGGAAGTCCTGAACCAAGATGGTGTCTGTGTGACTGGAGAGAAGATAGATGTGAGAGATGCAGTGAAGGTAGGATCAATGATTCTCAGCAATGGATAAGATATGGGGCCTGGGGAGTGAGGGAGAAGGAAGAGTCAAGGATGCTTACTTGCATCTAGCTCTCAGAAACTCGACCTCTGGTGCTGGCTTAGAGTCCCAGAGGTGAAGGCCCTTATGTGCCTCTGGCTCCTGGAGGCCCAACTAACATCTCGGGGACTGCCTACTTCGGTGACCAGCCCTGACCATCCAGTCAGGTTTATGATGGCTGGAATTTGGATTTGGGTCTTTCAAAAGGTAGTCTAGGGGAAGTGAATAACAAAGAAAATGTAAAATTACTGGCATAAAGTAGGTGACATCTACACAGGGTTAGGAAATAGGAATAATTCTAGTAGTTTTTTTTCCCTGCAGTCACCTGGGTACAACTACATTAACAAACCAAGACATGTCTGAGGACAGAATTCATGCCCCTGGCTTTAATAGAGAACAAGTGAAATTGGTGACACTGAAAATTTCTTAAGACTGTAATAATAAATCATTTAGACATGAGGATAACAATGATATATGCTTCCCAGGTAGCTCCCTTCCCTAAAGGAGTTGCAAAGCAAGCCTAATAATATTATGCTGGGTTTCTGACTAGAAATTCTTAATGAGAATGGACAGTTTTAAAAAAAAAAAACTGAGCAGGAATGAAGATAATTTGGTATCTATCTAGTACCTTCTAATACAGTTGGAAAGCTGCAAAAAAGCATGTGAAAATGCACGAAGAAAGTAAAAATTGCTACAAAAAACCCCAAACAAACCTACAAGCTGTAAAAACTAGTTGCTTTATTTTTAGATATACTTTGAATATTTCTAATCTGGTTCATCTCCTAGCAAGCTTGTGAGCTGGGATAACTGTCATGTAAGGGACTCAGCTGGTACTCAGTGACCCTCTGGGCTTCTTTGCCTGTAAAGAAACATAGTGGGAGATGCTTGGCATCTTTCATTCCTTTATGAGTGAGAAAATAATGCCTTCATCTATGTCCTGAAATAGCTACCTCACCCTGGGACCATGCACTAATGAAAGCAGGGATGATCCAGAGCGTAGTTAGGTCTCCAGCTGGTAATTCTACACAGCTATTTTTACTTATTCAAGCAGTTGTGGGTGCACCCCACATTTACTAGTGGTATTTTCCTCTCCATGACTGCTAGGAACAATGGATGAAAAAAATTGGAGGGGGGGGGAAGAATTCTTCCCCTTCTTGCTCTGGAACATAAGTTGCTCTCCCTTCTGTATGCTGCTATGGACAATTATGTGAATCTACAAAGGAGCTGTGGTTTCCTCCTTGTGGCGTAATTCTCAGTATGATAACTCCCTCTACCAGGCAAATTCAATATATCTATGGCTTAACAGATGAGCCTTAGCTTTGCCACTGGCTACCTATCTGACTTTGGTCAAATCACCTTAGTTTCCTTATTGTAAAATGAGGCATATGAACTAGAATACATCTCAAAATTCTTTCCAGATCTAAATCTATGATCCTAGAAGAAGTTGCTTGAGGAACAGAGAGATTGAGTTACTTGCCCAGGGTTACACAGCTCATGACAGAAGTAGGATTTGAACCCAGTTCTTCCTGACTCCAATCCTAATACTCTATCCACTATGCCACAGTGTTGTTCATCCTTCATTTTTGAAGAAGACCAATGACATCGTAGGGGATGTCTTGACTTGTGTGTGAATTGGATTTAAGTGAGGCAGAATTGTACAACGTCCGTCAGCCTCACTCTCTCTTCCAGAGTCATTGAAGTCCAGTGGCAGGACAAAATTCAAGGTGACTGGCAATGGCCTGGGATGCAGTGGGTTACCTTGGGGTCTTCAATATCTGACCAAGTTCTAAGTGTTTCACAGCACCTGCTTCAATTGCCTTCATGGCCATTGGAACAAATTGTTTCACCCATTCCAAGAAGGAGTAAAAAAGTCACCTTTCCTGTCAGACCTCATGTACTTTGTTTTGCTGCTGTTTTTTACGCTGATGTAATATCGTGTCTATGTACAATTCTTAAAACTCCTGTAATAGGAGGAAGTTGATGACAGAGGTCAGATTTGCTGACCTGGAAAGTCTGCAGGGGATGGAAGACCGCAGAGAGGTGGCTGAGGATATGAAGCCGAAGCTTATTAACTGTGTGACCTTCTTACCTTTCCCTGGCTGAAGTTTCCTCTATTAAAAAATGAAGGAACTTGACTAGATGGTCCCTGAAGTCCCTTCCAGCTTTTCATCTATGATCTTATCAAAATGAATCTCTTGTTGGGGGTATGAAGCTATTCTGGGTGCTTAGGTGGTACTAAAAATGTAGAAACTTGGCCATAGTCTGGTGGGTGGCAGTAGTATTTGCTCTACCTTCTATATGCTACATTCAAACATGTATAGTGTGCATATTTCTATCATATGAACTAACCTATTTCAGTGTTGAGAGTAACCTTATAAAAAGCAATTTACATATTCAAGTTGGGACCAATTGTGGTAGTAGACAATCTTTATCTTTACAAGACTGGGAGCCTTTGCCCCATAGCATCCTGGGAGCCAGGTGGATCTTTTTGTCCTACTGCCTCTAACAATTTTTAAATGAATTAACTTTTCAAAAGGTAAATGCTCTTTCTTCTGCCCTCCTTCCCTCAATGAGAAGAACCTCTAGACAATGAGAGGAGAACAGTACCTTCTCTCTGTGGATCCCAGCATCAGGAAAGCTGGAAGGTGGATGTTGGGGTCCAACTTCACTCTGCAAGAGCAGATATAACTATTATTTATCCCCTCTGACAGAAGAAAAGTCCTTTATGAGAAAGGAAGGAATAAGCATTTATAGAGTGACTACTATATGCCAGGCACTGTGCTAATAAGCCCTTTACAAATTTTATCTCAGAACCTGGTTCTTCGTCTAAGACACACAAACATGGCCACTCCAACAGATTGCTTTGATCTCCTTTCACTTCAGAACTCAGGATTTTCCCAACAGAATCAATCATTTTTAGTTTCAACGCATGTTTTCTTATGAAGAGGAAACAGAATGGTTTTGGACATCTTATTGGTCGTAAATCCATCCATAAAACACAGACCTTTTTGGTTGCTATTGTAAACCCCAAATAAATTTTGCCTCACTGCATCTTTTGTAAGCCCAAATTGATCTTGACAGTGTATAAAATCACTTATACTTTGTTAGGGAACTGATGGATTTATAGCCCACCTTTCCCCCACTTCATGCCAATCCGTGGCTGCCCATGAGGTCCTTTCAACCCCTCAAAGCTGGCGTCTCCCTGCATGACCAAGTCACATTTATTTAACAATGGTAGCCCGCAGCCCTGTGTTTGGTTCAGCAGAGTCACTAAAGCTTCTGGACCACAAATGATACATATTAAAGGAAGAAATGATGGCAATGACATAAACGGTTTTCTCTTGATTTTAAATTTTCCAGCTCGAGACAATGAGAGAAAGGTACTTTCTTCCTGGCTGAACAGCCTCCTCATATCTGTACTAATTTTCATTAATGTTGCACGTAGCCCAGGTTTCCATTCTCTGAAGGTGAAAGTGTTTGTGGGAAAGTCTTCCTGGTTTTCCATGGAAAACAATGATCTCTTTTCTGTATGAGCATATACAGAGATGTCTTATATGTGCCTAGAAATTCACTCCATTTGGAGGAGAAGAGACCAATAGAACGTTTATAGGGATTCATATGTTGTGTTCTTGGTACGGGCATACGTTGGCTGTAGTGAGTGGATTTTGGCTTAAACTAGTTTCATTTATTCATTCATTGATGCAACAAATATTTATTGCATGCCTACTGTTGTAAAGATGCAACATAGTGTGATAGAAAAAACACTTGATTAGAAGTCAGATAATTTGTGCTGGACTATAAAAGGGAGTCTTTAATTGAAGGTTTGGCCTTTTTTTTTTTTCTCAGGGCAGATCAGAGTGTGGTAGATATAAAAATTGCATGTGTTATCATCTATGTGGTTTCAGAGGAGAATTTCTAGACCTCGAATTCCTGGTCCCATCCTGATCAACTTCCTTCAAATGCATTTTGAACTGAATTGATTCAGAAGAGTATAGTGCCACAGAAGTCAAAGGTGGAATGTCTCAAATTGGAGGACTTTGATCAATAGTGTCAAATGCTGTATAAAGGTTGATGAAGACTGGGAAAGGATCATTGAATTTGTTGATTAGGAAGCCATTTGTGATTTTTGAGAGTATAGTTTCAGTAGAGTGGTAGGATTCCAAAAGAGATTGCAGGCATTAGTTAAGGATAAAAGTGTTTGGTGAGGAAGTGGGATGTTGAGCATAGAACACTTATTTATGAAGTTGGGCTGAGAAAAGAGATGAAGAAATAGGCTGGTAGTTGGAGGAGACAACAGGGTTTCTATGCAAGGATCTAGAAGCTACTCTTTAAAGAAATCTCACTGGTTTAAGCTACTGTAAAACACAGTACTCAGGTCTAGTCCCAAGTGTTAGAGAGTTATTAGCTTCAGGGGTGGTTGACATTGAGGTAAGAGTGGAGGCCAAAAACAGAAAATTCCTGCAACAGGTACAAAATCTAGAGATGGCTTATTTCCTGTATTTCCTAACTCACGGAGTAACTCTTCTCTGATACAGAGTATCTAGGAGCAGAATAGTTATGGTGCCAAGTATGGTTGCTTTATTTAAGGTCCTTTATTTTGTGTGTGTGTGTGTGTGTGTATATATATATATGTGTGTGTGTGTGTGTGTGTGTATGTATATATATGCATATGTATATGTATGTACGTATGTATATATACATATATATATATATATATATATTTAATCATCCTTGGTTTGATATGATCCAGAATATTGATAATTTATGTGGAACAAAAACCCTGCTTGTATTCCTTCAAGCAGTCCATGATGCTGGCCAACTCAGAGTTGTAGAACACTTTTCTAATTGCATATCCTCATTTAAATATGGCTATAGGTTGTTGGAAAGAGTCAAGCAGTTAAAGATGAGTCATTGCCTAACCAATGGAGAAAAGATCCTGAGATAAAATGGTGAATCTGCTCTTCTCCTGTGAATAAAGAGACTGCCATCCATTAATTCTCTGACTTAAATGGACCAAAAACTTTAATGGACCAAAATTGAGTCATGAGTGACCACAAATATGGGCACCATTCAGTTCTGTATGAAAAAGAGGACTGTTTTAGAACCTAGTGATCTGTCAGGCGCAACTTCCAAGGCCACCATTGTGAGACAGATATAATCTAACTAGGACTTCCTGGCACTCTATTGAACTTCATAAGAAGCCCAGGGTGACATCTTGTAGTGGAAACAAATGTTTCTATTATAAAACAGGAATATATTTGCTTTTGTGCAGGCTACAAGTAGTTTTTATATCTCATTATAGTAAATCAATTGGCATTTCAAGCTATAGATGTTTATGTTTTTATCAGTACAAGCCTTTTTAATAAATTAGATTTAAACATAAATTAGATGAACAAATTTAGCTACTAAGGTACATACATGATGTTAGTAAACCTTAGTGCTAACATATCTTGGCAATGGATTCTAAGAATGATGAAAGTAAGAATTACAAGCTTTCTTGAGGCTGATTTCATTCAGATCCATTCTTTAATGAAGTTTCCTTTTAGATTTGGAACCTGTCATTCAGGAAATTTCTCCCATTCCCCAAAACATACAATGATCTTGACTGAAAATGTCAGTAACTATTCAATTTCTGCCTTGGCAGACATAGGGCAGCTAGGTGGCCCATTGGATAGAGTATTGGGTCTAGAGTCAGGATAGCTCATCTTCCTGAGTTCAAATCTGGCCTCAGTCACTTGACCTTGTTTCCTTCAGTTTCCTTATCTGTAAAATGAGCTGGAGAAGGAAATGGCAAACCACTCCAATATCTTTGCCAAGAAAACCCTAAATGGTATCATGAAGAATTGGAAATGACTGAACAACAACAACAAAAAAGTAGACATAGCTAAATTACTTTATAAATTCCTTTACAAACTACTATGGAGGTAATGGCAAGAGTGTTGGATTTGGAATCATGGAGTCTGGGTTCAAATCCTAGGTTTCCCATTTGCTACCTGTGTGACCTTGGCAAAGTCACACCTCTCTGGGCCTTAGTTTCCTTATCCATAAAATTAAGGGGTTGGATGAGATGTTCTCTAGAACCTCTTTCAGCTCTATATCTGTGACAGGGGTAACTATCTTTTTTTTTTTTGTCATGGACTCTTTTGGTGAAGAATACACAACCCTGTTTTGTTACTGTAAGTCATGGAACAAAATGCTAAATTTCAGTTAGATGTCAGTGAAAGTAATGATGTAATTTTTTTTCCCATTCAAGTTCATAGACTCCCTGAAATCTATCCATAGACCCCTTAGTCCATGAATCCCAGAATAAGAACTTCTGATCTATTATATGATCATCTATGTGTTTATACAAGGTCATTTTCTTAGTGAATGGAAGCATTGGGGACCATGAACTAGAACGAAAAAAAAGGATGAATAGAATAAAGAATACTAACTGTATTAGACTATATACACATTAAAAGTGAGAGGCAGCAAGGAGTACTAGATTAGAAGGCCAGACTTGAAGACCTGGGTTCAAATTTTGACTCTGACATATACTAGTTATTTGAATGTTGGACAGTCACTTAACCTCCAGGTGTTCCAGATGTCTTTCTAGGATCATTATTTACTGATGAATTGCTGGTCTGCACCAGTAAAAGACATTTCTATATCAGAAGTTCCTTGCGTTAATGAAATCAAGTTTCATACAAATAGAAATTACCAAATAAAATGCCCTCTGCTACTTGTGAGTCATAAATTACTGAGATATGGCAAATATTAGAGTGAAATGTTTGAATATCTTCTGCACATTGCTTTTATTTCCAACCTAGCTCAGCCTTTTGGGAATTTTGTTTTATACAGGTTGTGGGCATGCATTGAAAGTTCTTTGTTTACTTTTTTCAAAAAGTGTATTTAGTGTCTTACAACTGAATTGGAAAGTGTTAAGGCTCATAACAGAGGAAGACATTCACCCAGTAATATGACTTTGCCAAGCACAATTTTGTTAGTACCTAATGAGCACTGCCACAGCAGAGGCACAGCTGGCAAAGCACAGAATTTTGCAGCCAAAGTAATCGAAAATGAGAAGCTTGTATTTGCATATCACATCTGCATTATGGCTCTATTATGTGCATCTACTTATGCATCTGTATAATAGAAGACAAGAAACTCTGAATGGGAAGGCTTTTATTCCCCTTGGATAGAAATGAGAATTCTGTCCAGCTCTGCGCCTGTGATGCCATGATCCTATTGTTCTCCTAAAAATTCCAAAATATATACGGAATCCCAGCTTTCTTATTACTCAAATGATAAAGATGTTAATCAATAATCAAACCAGCTCTTTACTATTTTAAAAATAACCTATTACCTTTGTTTGAGGGAGTTCTTTTTTTGGAGGACCTCTTTCTCCTTGGTCAATTTGATGTCCCTGAGATCCCTGGAAAAATAAAATAAAAACATCTTGCAATTTTGTCAAAAAAACAGTTTTTAAACATTTAATTTGGTGATATTTCTTTGTACATTCATACCTTCTTATGATTTATTAAAGTAGAATTACTAGGGTGAATTATAAAACTTGGATAGAGTTGAGAAACCTGGGCTGTAGTCCCGGCTCTCTTACTAACTAATGTGTGACCTTGGACAATTCGTGGCTCACTTTGACAACCACCAAATCTTTTTCCACTTTATTGATACATAGGAAGTCATTTGAAAAAATCTGAGGCTAAAATGAAAGGAAAGGATTACAGGGATGGATTATTTTTTCACCTGGGGGGAGTAGGAGACATTTCTCTCAATGTGAAGTCTGAGTAACTGAGGAAATGTTTGAAAAGTATCTCAGACTTCAATAGCCAATGTATTTTAAATTTGATTTAGACTGCATTAAATCTGGTAATATTTTTAATGGTACATGATCCATGTAGTTAGATACATTTATTTATATGTTCAGATATATTTTCTTTAAAATTTAGCATTGAAAACATGGTCTGAAAGATCACCTAGCTCACTATTTTGATATAGTCAAAACTGGATGTAGGCAGGTGAATCAGTTTTTTGAGAAGATTATCTAATCCATTTTTATAGACCTTCAATAAAAATCTACACATAATTTTTAGATAGCTAAACTAGAATTATCTTGTTGAATATTAGTTATTAAAAAAGAAGAAAAATAAAGGAGATGAAGCATAAGGAGGGAAAACACATAGAATGGATATTTTCATCCCAACCTATTATTTTAACAGTGTAGGCTATTCATAGCATGGAAAGCCCTTTCGTCAGCACAGATGATCAATTATCTATAACTTGAAGTTTTTACAGAGTTGCCTGTACTTAGAGGGTAAGTTATTTGCATGTTTCCTCTGTTTGTATGTGTCAGTCAACAAGAATTTGTTAAGTGCCTACTATGTGTCAGCCACTGTGCACACAGTAGGCAACACACTGGAGATAAAAAAAAAAGGCAAAAAAGACCAACCCTTCTTTCAAGGAGTTCACAGTCTAATGGGGGAGACAATATGCAAACAACTATGTAAAAACAAGATAGAGACAGGATAAATTGGAGATAATCAATAGAGGGAAGATACTAGCATTAAGGACAAAGACTTCATAAAGAAGGCAGGATTTTAGCTGGGACTTAAGGAAGCCAGGAAAGCCAGGAGGTGGAGATGAGGAGGGAGAAAATTCCAGATGTGGGAGGATAGCCAGCAAAAATGCTGGGAGTTGGGAGAGGGAGTATCTTCTTTGAGGAATGGCAAAGAGGCCAATGTCACTGAATTGAGGAAAAACTATGGTGGGTAAGTATAAGAGAAATTGGAAATTTAAGAGGGCACCAGCTTATGGAGGTCTAAACAAAGGGTTTTATTTTTGATTTTGAAGGTGATAGGGAGCCACTGAAACATATCACTTAGTGCACTTCAAAGTGTGTTGTGATTTACGAACAATATCTCATTTGAGACTCCCAACAACCCTGTGAGGTAGGAACTACAGTTATTACCATCCATGTTTTACAGATGAGGAAACTGAGGCTCAGAGAGGAGAAATAATCTCTCTCTTGTCACATAGTTAATAAGTGCCAAGGGCTAGATTTCAATCCAAGTCTTCCTCGACTCAGGAAGTGCACATGAAACAAGAGCTTTAGTTACTATTTGTGGGTATACACAGCTAACAGTTTATTACTGTTGTTATTCTTGACTGGCAGGAAGGTGGTAGGAAAGGCCACCAATCTCCCCCAAGTTAGATTCTGAAGTCTCTAGTAGGTCATATGATCCTATAGGCCTGGTTTGCTATGGATTGTCAACGTTGTATGAGTAGTGAAATCCATATTTCCAAATTACAGATCTGGACTATTATGCAGGTAAATTGAGTTAAGCAAAATTTCATCCAATAATATGCTGTTGGTGTATAGCATGGGTCTGAGCGAGCTGATTGCAAGTGGTGTATGGCAAATGCTTTTGTGCCCAACAGAGTTTTAAATTGCTAGACTGCTGGTTCATTTGCATTTCATAATCAGGAAAAAACATTAGCTATTGCTCTGCTTCCTGCTCTGCCATTCTCATGGAGTTCCTGCCCACAGATTGTTGAGAGGACCAAAGGAGAGACAACATGTGAAAGTGTTCAGAAACTGTAAAATACTATACAAATTTAAGCTATTATTACTCAAACCTTTCCTTTCCCCTTCATGATCAGAAAAAAGCAAACATATTTATTTTCTTTTCTATCTGTAGTCCTTTTTGATCAAATGGACCCTCTCAACCCTGCGGGTCAAATAAAGAGAATACAGCTGTTGTCAGGCAAATAGCTTGTGAAAAAAAATTGAAGGCAAGTGTTCTTAAATTGTTGTCTATGAATTTGGTTTAACATTTTAATAGTTATATTTTAATGTAATTGGCTTCCTTTGTAATCTCACATTTTTTTTCTGCATTTAAAAACATCATTCTGAGAAAGGATTTATAGACTTCACCAGACTTCCCAAGGAGGCCAGGACAGAAAAAGGGTTAAGAACTCCCAATCTAAGTTGGGGGTGTGGCACTGAGGAGAACTTTCCCTAAAAATATACAAGCTGTGTTATTTAAAGTAGATAGCTACTTTTTTGTTGTGCATGAGTTGACAAGAGTTCTATCCAAACCATTAAATAATTAGTTGTGTTATAATGTCTTCTATTATATTTAAAACATCTAACATATGTTTAAAAATAAGCTTTATTGGGGCAGCTAGGTGGCATAGTGGATAGAGCACCGACCCTGAAGTCAGGAGGAGCTGAGTTCAAATCTGACCTCTGACTAAACACTTAACGCTTACTAGCTGTGTGAGCCTGGGCAAGTCACTTAACCCCAATTACCTAAAAAAAAGAAAAAGTAAATAAATAAGCTTTATTAGTTTTTTTTGGGTGTTAAAGACCTATGAGATAGTGATCTTGTGTTCTCAGCCAGAGTAATTGACAGCTGTTGTGCTGTCACTCATTCAAGCAAGTGAACTCAAGATGCTTAAGTCATTTGTAAGCCTTATGGAAGCAAACAAGTCTTTTTTATTTTGGCTAGGCAACGGGGTTAAATGACTTGCCCAGGGTCACACAGCTAGTAAATGTCAAGTGTCTGAGGCTGGATTTGAACTCAGGTCCTCCTGACTTCAGGGCCAGCACTCTATCCACCTAGCTGCCTCCAAACAAGTCTTTTAAAATTTTCTTAGAATCCCACATTTAATTTTAGAAGGCCAGAGTACTGTAGTTGTTGTTCAGTTACGTCTCATTCTTCACGACCCTGTTTAGGGTTTTCTTGGCAAAGATATTGAAGTGGTTTGACATTTCCTTCTCCAGCTCATTTTACAGATGATGAAACTGAGGCAAATAGGCTTAAGTGACTTGCCCAGGGTCACACAGCTAGTAAGTGTCTGAGGCCAGATTTGAACTCAGGAAGATGAGTCTTCCTGACTCCAGGCTCAGCATTCTATACACTGTGCCACCTAGCTGCCAAATAGAGCATAGTTATCCTTTAAATAAAATGCCATTTTAAAAGAAGGTATTTATAGCTATCATTACATAAAGATTTGGAAAACTAAGATCAGAAATATAACTTTACTTTTTTTTTTTTGAAACAGAATTGGAGTAGGAAACTTTCTCTACAATGAAAACTAGTAGCCATTCTGCAACTTATGACTAGTGTTAGAGAGTTGCCTTAGCTCTCTTAATGAATTTTTTTTTGAGGTAAATTTTTTTTGGAGGGTTAAGTGACTTGCCTAGGGTCACACAGCTAGTAAATGTCTGAGGTTGGACTTGGACTCAGATCCTCCTGACTCCAGGGTCAGTGCTCTATCCATTGCGCCACCCAGCTGTCCCTTAATTCATATTAAAAATTAAAAATCAATCCAGTTTCCAAGCTGAACTCAAATGGGTGTTTCCATATGCCTTCCCCAGTTGCAAAAGAGAATGGAACCTCCTTCTACTTCCTTTCCTGATTATCTGCTCAACTAATCAGTTGCCCGCTGTTTGATACCAGCCTTCCCAGTTTTTGGCTTCAGGTGACTGACTGCATACTCTTCCCTCCCCCCTCCAAATAGAAAACAGAAAATGTCAAGGGAAGCTCTCCTCTTCCCCTTATCTCTTCTTCAGGATATATAAGCAGGGATCAACTACTATAAATGAGAAGAGCTACTACAGCCATTTAAAGTGACTGTCTTTTGGATGAGTATAACTGCATAATTTTTCAGAGAGGTGAAGTTTTACTGCCATAGCATTAATTTTTCAAAATGTCTTCGAACATATTTTTCTTTATGCAACATTCCTGGATTCCTCTAGGTCAAGGGCTGTTAACATGGGGTCCATGGATAGATTTCAGGGGGCTGGAAAACTTGAATAGGGAAAAATTACATCATTATTTTTACTAACCTTTATAGATAAGAAATTAGCATTTCTTTCAATTTTTAAAAAAATATTATTTCAAGAAGGGGTCCAAGACACAAAAATGATTAAGAACCTCTGCTTTAGATAAAAATGAGTCCAATGCCCTCCCTATTCATTGAGCCCTCTGACTTCTATGCCACAATTACATTCTAACTTATAGAACAGTTACTTGTATACATCTTCTCCTCTTTACCACATTGTAAACTCCCTGAAATCAGGTACTCTGATGCTTCTTATCTTTGTATCCTCAGCACCAAACACTTTACACTGCGTATGTCACATTGGCAGCATGTACAGACATCATAATCCCTCTGCTTCTGTTCATGAGTCACTGTGGCCAAAGAAATGAATCACCCGGTGGCCACCTTCTGTTTATTTTGAATGGTGTGAATGTTTTCATGTGATGCAATATCAGTTCTACAGTTACTTCAGATATCTTAATATTAGGAGATGTGTTCACCATTTTAAGGGGCCAGTTATCATAATAAAGAAGGTTGATACATACCCAGTCACCTTTTATCCTTGGAATGGCACAGTCGCCTCTTTTGCCCTTTGGAAGAGATCATAAATATCATATACAATTTTTAAAAATGTGGTGCAGCGTTTAAAATGTCTAACTTTGGGCAGCTAGGTGGTGCAGTGGATAGAGCACTGGCCCTGGAGTCAGGAGGAGCTGAGTAAAAATTCAGCCTCAAACACTTACTAGCTGCGTGACCCTGGGCAACTCACTTAACCCCAATTGCCATTAAGTTTTTTTTAACTTGCTTCTTAACATCTTCTTTATCACCATCAGTGACAGCTGATGACCAACTGTTACCAGCAGGGAGATAGGTACAAGAGCCCTGGGAATAATAGCCCTGTCTTAGACTTCCGGTCCTACTTCTTGACATTCATTATTTATGTTATGAATTACATTATTAGTCACATCTATCCTATGGAATATTTGGGGGTATCATTTTTATTTTATAGATAAGATATAAGACAGCAGAGATGTCAAGAAATACATTCAAGTTTACATAAGAGATATAACTAGCATGTGACAAAAGGAGTCTGGGCCCAGAAGATGACATTTAATGAGTTTCTACAGTAAGTGGCACTTTTGTATCTGACCCTGGGTCCTCCCCTAGCCTGTACAGCATAGCCACCCATTACAACCACCCGAATGTCTGGCCTCTCCTCTGGATCACCCTTCCATGAACTGTTTTGTCCCAGGTGATGTTATTCTTAGTTTTAGCTATGAGTTACATGGCCCAATTTGAGGTCCTGGAGATCTTAGAAGTCCTTTTCAGTGAAATTACTCTACATATTATTTTTTTTTAAAAAAGGCATCATTTTCTATGTTCTCAAATGGCATGTGTGGTGAGTTAAAGAAATAGCACGGGATAGTAGTTTAAAGATTTAAAAAAAAAATTTAATAAAAAAAAATTAACCAAACTCTACATTCTCTTCCACCTACATCCCATTCCCAATAAAAAGAACAACAAAACCTTTTTTTTTTGGCACTTTATTAGGTGCCTACCATGCCAGGGACTAAGCTAATATTATTTCACTTGATTCTTTTGATGACCCAGGGATGTAGGTGCTATTATTATTCCCATTTTATAGTTGAGGAAATAGGCAAAAAGAGGGTGGGTGACTTGGCCAGGGTCACATAGCTAGGAAGTAGCTGAGGCTGGATTTGGACTCAGGACCTCCTTGCACTCTATCCACTACACCACCCACAATGTCAAGTAAAACAAATTCCCACATTGGCAATATGGCTAGGTTATAGTGGGGGAAAAGGGTAAATGCTGAATGTTTAAAAACCCTCCAATAATCTTTACTTCTCTTTCCTCCTGGAATTCTATTGAGACCTGCTGAACCAGGGAAGAGTATGAGAGACTGGTTGCTCACTGAAAAGTAAGTGGTCTAACTTCATTCTTTACAGCATACTATCTAGTACATCTTTAATGATAAATTGTGTTAGGATCATTCATTTAGAGCTGGAAAGAACCTTATGAGATCATCAGATTCAACCCCTGTGTTTTTACAGATAAGGAAACAGAGAGGTTAAACAACTTGCCTAAGATCAAATGAGACAATATTTAGAAAGCACTTAGCACAGTGCTTGGTACATAACAGGTACTTAATAAATGCTTGTTCCCCCTACCCCACACTCCCTCAGATCACACATAATCCTAGAAGAGTCTGGATTTGAACTCATATCCTCAACACTCAATTCAGTGTTCTTTCTACTGCACCACGCTACCTCTGTAAAAGGACAAATGACACATTTCTAGGGGAACATACTGAGAATCTAACACAGAGAATATTTGTCTAAAGGATTACTCTGGGTTAAGTCATTTGCTGCTGAAGCCATGAAATTAAGCCAGGGTCCTAATAGAAGCATGAGGTCTAGTGAAGAAACTTTTAATAGACTTTCAAGAAGAAGATATATTATCACTCTCTCTTCCATGCTCTTTGGCAGTATCTAGAAACCCATGGCTGAACTAGATCTCATGGTCATTGAGATTTATCACAGTCTATCATCCAGTCCCAGGAAAGGGAGAGGCCACAATCTACTGGCCCTACCACTCAAGGGTCATCTTGAGGCACCACAGAAAATTTAAAAGAGTGAGCATTGTAATTCTATTTGGTACTATCATAGAATAGACCCAGCCCCCTCCCCCCCACCCCATTTATGCTTTGTAGAATCTTTCATTCATAGAGGAATGTGCAACAAATCCACTGATGGTCCATGTTGATATTTCCTTAGCCTAATGAGAAGGGAAGCAATAAAAGGTGGGAGAGATGGCCTGGAGGGAGATTGGAGATGATCTCAAAGGACTTGCACTCAATGCAAATGTAGGACCATTTTTGGAAACTATTTGAGAAGTTGCGCTAAAAATCTTAGAAGTTACACTAAATATCATCTGTTTTGATACATCTTGATGACCTGCTCCTCCCTTTCCTCAACTACAGATGAGATCATAAAAATGGTTTATGATGAGACATTCAAATATTTTTCTCTGGCAAAAACCAGGATTCACTTACTTAGCAGCTGGCATCAAAATTGAACCAGAAGAATGACCAAACTGGCATGTCCTTTACTGGGATTATAAGCACCCTGAGGAATTCTCAAAGGCCTCCATGGCTACAGGTAATTCAGATAACTACAGACTGAGCAGTGGGTAGGCTAATATAATGCCAACCATTAGTGTCATATTACAGACTGAGCAGTGGGTAGGCTAATATAATGCCAACCATTAGTGTCATATTAACCTGCTTGTCCTATCACATTATCTTATCAATTTCCTTGGTAAAATGTTTCATGTTTTTGTAATGGGCTAAATACTACATAAAAATTAGGTAGAATAAATAAAACTTCACTAATTCAGACTAACTAGGCACAAGGGTGGGGAACCTGTGGCTCTTTGACAAAATGCACACTTGAGGACCTAGAGGGCCACATGTGGCCTCAAGGCCGCAGGTTCCCCACTCCTGGTGGAGAAAGACAGTCAAATGATAAAAAGGTCTGAAAGATTAGATATATAAAAATGAATGCAATTTTATTGGAACTCAAATGATGTCAATACCATTCATTCATTTATTCATTTGTAACTCTGTCCTCTAGGCTTTTTGTTTAACTTTCCTCAGTGGTGGAGTCTGATTACTTAACCATGATTGCATGAAGGCAGAGTTGGTGAGACCTTGGGAGAGGAAAGATGTTTTATCTTTAGCTTTTCAGGAGAGAGAGAGAGAGAGAGAGAGAGAGAGAGAGAGAGAGAGAGAGAGAGAGAGAGAGAGAGAGAGAGAGAGAGAGAGAGAAAGAATCTCTTCAAGGAAAGGTCTCTGAAGGGGAGAGAGGCTCTAGGAAGAAGCTGTGGGGGAGTGAGTGCCTTGAACATGTTTCTATCCCCAGGTTACCACACTAGAGACTTCAGAGAATTTCCTTGAGTGAAACCTGGGGTGCTCTCTCTCTCTCTCTCTCTCTCTCTCTCTCTCTCTCTCTCTCTCTCTCTCTCTCTCTCTCTCTCTCTCTCTCTCTCTCTCTCCCCCTCTCTCTCTCTCTCTCTCTGTTGAGCTGAAATATCTTGTTCCCAATAGGAGAGCTCATTCATTTTGTGTATTGTCTGGTATATTCTTATTTTATACTTCTCTGATTTGTTTGCTATTGGCTTGAATGTGTTTATTTGCTATTTGTTACATATCATCTTTGGGTAACCAGTATTTAGTAGGAAGGGAGCCAAGCCTTGGATAATGTATCTTGGGACACTCCTTTTTGGTAGCACATGCTATCTCTTTAAGGGATGGTGATGAGGAACACAGCTTGAACCTAAATTTTCACCCCCTTAGACTAACAATAAAAAGGGGGCTGTTTGTGGGGTTCTGAGGATCATAGGTACATAGGTAATGCTAATTTGCAGTAAACACTGTCAGAAACCCATATTTGACAGGCATAGTTGATTGAGTCAGAAGAGGGCAGAGCAGAGCCAGACTATGACCAGAAGAGAATTACACATTAAACTTCAAATCTCTATTATGTACAGCTTGCTTAAAAAAAGAAAAAATAAATACTAAATTCAACCTGTAGCTTTCAAAACTGTCCTATCTTCTTTTTGGCCTTTTGTTTGTTCTCTGCATTAAAAGAAAAAAAGCCTCGTTATTGGGTAATAATTTTGTTTTTCAGAGAGTGCGGTATTCCGCGATTTGTGGCCGAATAGGACAACTGGAACAACATTGGCATTAAAAAGATGGGTTTTTATTTCAGAGAGAAGCTTGGGAATCATTAAAAGCAATGAGCAATTTCTGATAGGCAATCCAGCCCACTCTTTGTGACTACGCTCATGGCTCCCAGAAGGCGGAGACAGGAAATGCATGCAGGCTGTATCATTTTTTCCTAGCACTCCTGATTGCTGTGCAAAGAAACTCTGTTCTGCCCCCAGGCTTCTGGCCTTTGTCTCAGCCTCCTGGACACTGACGTTTTTGGGAAACTTGGTCCCAGTTTGGCCTCTGCTTTACGCTCTCCTGGATCTCAATTTGGAACCTATCCTTCTTTTCTTAGCAGGAAAAATTTTCTCTTGGTGTTGGTAGTTGTCCTAATTATTGGCATGTTAGCCCTTTTGGTCTGCCTGATGTACCCTACACAGAAAGGCTTATGTGGCTGGAGATGTCAGACTGCAGGTCCCGTTCCCCCAGAAGGGGGCTTTGGAGACCTCAGCACTAGGGTGACAGATGGCGCAAACCATCCTACTGGAGCAACCAGCCAGCTGGAACAAATCTGACCCCTGTAGACCTAGTGACTGCTCTGAGACAGCTTTGCAGCCTGGAGGGATGTAAACCCTTGACTCAAGCTCTGACAGGAATCAGGTACCTACCATGTATTATCAGTGAAAAAGTAGCATAACTAAAGGCATAAAGGAAATGTGTGAATGGAAAAGCACAGTTAGATACGTAGCAAGAATAAAGGTTAAGAAACAACTAGACCATGTGCTCCATTGGTACCCAGATAGTTTCAAGAGACTTAGACGAAGGATGCCCTAAATGCAATGGGTGGAACCTGTGTAGAGGATTTACATGGACAAGATTCACATGGATTAAAAAGTTTGGATGGTTTGCAACCTGAATCATTGGAGGGAGTGCCTGCATAAGTGAGACTGCAAGTACATTAAAGCATTAAATTAACATACTGAACCCACTAAACACCTTTCCATTGCCCTTTTATGACAATTTTGATTTTTCAGAAATTGTGAACTCCATGGATTGTAGCCAAAGAGAACTGTTGAAATACTATTGACATAAGACATGAGTTTTTGTTTCAGTCATTAAAAGTCATTCAGTCAGTGAGTGAATCATCTACTATGTGCCAGGCATTGTGCTAAGTGTGAAGGATACAAAGAAAGGCAAAAGAGAGTTCCTGCCCTCAAGGAGCTCACAGTCTAATCAGGTAGACAACAAGCAAATAATTATGTGCAAACAAATTATATATAGTATAAATAGGAAGTAGTTAGCCAGTAAAAATGCTTGGAGCTACAAGATAGAGTGTCTTATTTGAGAAATAGCAAGGAGGACAGAGTCACTGGACTAATGTTGAGGTGGAGAGAAGATATAAAGTATAAGGAATAATTTCCCAAATCCATTTTTCCAAACAAAAAGAAATCAAAGATATTATACAGATAAGAGTATACCAGGCAATATAGAATAAATGATCACTCCCACTGGGAGTGACCTGTTTCAGAGAGAGAAGCAGAGTTAGTTCACAATGTAAGGTGAAATTCCCCAAAGTCTCTGTCTAGTGTGGCAAGTTGAGGATTGGGACCTTTTTCAAGGTACCTGCTTCTCTATGTGTCATCTTCTTCCCAGAGACTTTCTTTCCCTTTAGGGACTTGAATAGAGTCTGGAACTGTGTGTTTCCTCTCTTGAAGCCAGAAGACTGTGCTCTCTCCTCTCTCAAGCTCTTGCTAACTCTACTCCTCATGCAGGTTTGGAATATGGAGTAAATCAGTCTATCTACCAATGAGGAGAGTCTTATGCAAATTACTAGGCTTGAGCCCTGGTTACATAAATAAATTAGATGGGCAAGGAAGAAATTCTATTTTAATTCTACAGACAGGAAAAGAGCTAATGATCAACAAGGGATAGAGAAGATCATAGTAGATAAAATGAACACCTTTGATTATAGAAAATGAAAAAAATTTTGAACAAATAAGATTAATGTACTTAAGATTGGAAAGGAAATATATAACCAGGAAAAAATCTTTGTAGCGAGCTTCTCTGATAAACATCTCATATCTGAGATACATAAGGAACTAAAGTAAACTTAAGACTAAGAGCCATTCCCCAATAGATACATGGCCAAAGGATACGAATAGGCAGTTCTCAAAAGAAGAAATTCAAGTTAACAATACCCATATGAAAAATGCTCCAAATTACTCATCATTGGAAAAAATGCTAATTAAAACAATGATGACATTCCACTTCACATTTATTATATTGGCAAAGATTTCAAAAGAAGAAATTGGCAAATGTTGGAGAGGCTAAGAGAAAACAGGCATACTTAGTAGAGCTGTAATTTGGTCAAGGCATTCTGGAAAGTGATTTGGAACTATGCCTCCAAAGTCACTAACTTGTCTACACCCCTTGACCCAACTATGACATTTCCAGGCCTATACCCCAGAGAAATCAAAGAAAAAGGAAAACCACTGAAACATACAAAAATATTCATAGTAGCTAAAAATAGGAAAGTAAGGGACTACCCACCTATTCAGGGAAAGTTATATGAATGTAATGGAACATTATTGTGCCATAAATGATGAAATGAACAATTTTGGAAGAAACTTGAAAAACTTCTATGAACCGACGCACAACGAAATGAACAAAGCTAGGAGGGCAATTCACATAATGACAAACAGTTCTATAAAGAAAGACAGCTTCAAAGGACTTCAGAACTCTGATCAATGCTAAACTATGAGTCCAGGACTAAAGAAGCATGCTATGTACATCTTGCTAGAAAGAAACAGACTTAAAATTCAATATGAGGCCCTCTTCTTTGTACATAGCCAATGTGGGAATTTGTTTTATTGAGCTATACATATTTATTAAGACAGTTTTATTTTTATTTTTAGTAGTTCATTTGGGGTACAGAAATGAGAGGGAGAGGTAATAAATCTGTGTAATAAATACATAAAATGAAAAAAAAAAAGAATTTCACTTGTAAAAGCCTACCTGTTTCTTTTTTCATACCTCACCAATGGTTGTCCTTAATATGATGATTCTTATCGATAGATTGTTCTTAAGGAGATTTTGTATAGATGGAAAAGTAGCAATTGGTATTGCCTCAATCAGCACTTTTTGCAATAATAATATTTGTGATTTTTTGAGGTTTTTGGTTTTCTCTCCTTTTTTTAAATCTATATTGAAAATCAAAACCTTAATGATCTCAAAGTTGTGTTGCCTCTGGCATGGATTTCTCTTGTCCTGGTTCAGATCTTTTTTTCATATTTATTTTCTTTAGTGTCCTTTTTACTTCCTCATGAAGCATAGCAAGGACTGTGATTTTAAAGTTCAAGTGCAGTGTTCCTCTTATTGATGATGGAGAAAAATAATTTTGTTTTTTATTTGTGCTGGGCGATGGGGTTAAGTGACTTGCCCAGGTTCACACAGCTAGTAAGTGTTATGTGTCTGAGGTCACATTTGAACTCAGGTCCTCCCGAATCCAGGGCCGGTGCTCTATCCACTGCACCACCTAGCCGCCCCAGAAAAATAGTTCTTTAAAGAAATCTTGATAAATCTTTTCCATTTCTGGTCTGCTTGTGATACAATTTTGAGGTTACTAAGGGACTGATTTTCAAGATGCTTAAAAGGGAGAGGATACCAAAAGTTAGGAAAAAAAATCTTAGATCTTATTGTTACCTAAAAAAAGGTGAGTGAGAAAATATACATTACCATATATTCCTACTCTTCCCTCTCTACAAAATATTTGCAAGAATCACATTCTCTTGACTTGAGGATATCCTTGAAGGGATGAAAGTTTGAAAAGGCAATAGGCAGACTTGTATAATAAATATTCTGTAGTAGACCACAACTTTACAGTCACATAATTGACTGAAGTCTAGAGAATATAAGAGCCAGATGTTCTGATTGTTTGTGGACTATAAAAAACGTTTGATTCAGTAAAACAAAATACTGCCTTGAAAGATCATAGGATTACAGTAAAAGAATTGGAAGGGACTTCAGAAGTCATTTAGTCCTGCACTTTAATTTCAAAGATGAAAAAACTGGGGCCCAAGGAGGTTAAATACCTGCCCAAGGTCACACAGGTAGTAATCATCAGAGCTGAGATTTGAACCCAGGGTCTTTGACTCCAGACCTAGTACTCACTTTACTGTACCATAAAGGTATCTCTTGTGTATGTATCAAAATCATTTAAGTTTTTGAAAAATGTAACAACAATGAGTACTTCATTCAATTACCCTCTGATGATTAACTTCACGTAAGCAATAAAACAGAGGAAGAGAAATGTATATACCAAAGGTATTTGCTATTATCATGGAGAATGTTCAGTGCAATGTCCAAATGGAAGGATTTCCTACAAATAGTAAGGCTAGATGCTTCTGTTTGCAGATGACATTTGGCTGACTATATCAGTTCCCAAAAACATGATACATCCTCCTAAATGATATATATAATCACTAAAAAAAAGAGTTTGACCTAACCATCTACAACGAAAAAAACAAGTGGATGAAGAATGCCTATTTTCCATTCTATGATTTACAGTTGGATGGATAATTTATAGTGCTGGTCCATTAGTATGCTGGACTTGGACAGATACTATGAATAGTCAGTGAACTGAAAAGGAATGGAAGAAGAAGCTGGGAGTTATAGAATGTGACAGTACTTGAAGAATTATAATTTTAGGTCACCCAAAGGGTAATGAAGAGGTGTATGGTGGAAATGATTAAGTTGTAACATATTACCAACAAGATGCTGTTCCAAGAAAAAGGCAATAAGGAATGTCATCAGACATAACACTAATGGGAGGGTGGCAGGTCACATATGGGCGACTGGTATGGGTATCTATATAGTATTAAGAGATTGAGAGGAAGGCCTTCATGCACACTTCCTATGGAGGATTTTTGGGAGGATATGGATAAACGTTACATAGGATGAGGATTAGTTGAGATTTGCAGCGTTGGAGAGACTACTTGCATCAATGAGACCACAGACTCACGAAAGAATCCAAGTATCACATGTAACCAGGGCCAAGAATTCATCAACCAGTAGTCACCCACTTTGTACTTAGCTAGGCTACTCCTTAGAAAGAAGGTGGAGTCTGTTGCTGGGATCACACTACAAAGCCTTTCTAAGATGGTGGATCTTACCAGAGCTTGGGCTTTGCTGTTTTAGTTTTCAGGAACCTAGGGTCACCTTCACAGCAGGATGAAGGAATCGAACATAATATGTTGTGGAGGGAAAATTGGTGTCAAAACAATGGGTTTTTATGTTGGGAGGCAGCTTGGCATTATTGAAAGCTCTGTGTACTTTAATATAATCCAAAGGATTATAGGATCATAGATTCAGAGCTAGAAGGGACCTTAGAAGCCACTGAATCCAGTCACCTCATTTTATAGAGGAGGAAACTGAGGCACAGAGAAGTTAAGTGACTTGACCTATATCACACAGCTAATTACTATTTAGGATTTGAACTGAGGTCTTCCTAGCCCTAAATCTAGCACTCTATCCAGTCTATACTGCATCATCAAGGTACTTGCAAGCCCTGAAAATTGTACCTGCAGGTGAACATTATACCACCGAGCCACCCATGCTCTCTTCCAATCAACTCTGGGTCTGGCTTATGATTCATCTGCCTTGCCTAGAGTGTATAATACTTATTGGTATGTAAATGATGACTCTAAAATGCTTGCAAGTACCTGAAAAGTTATTCTCCTACGCCTTTAAAATATTTCCCCAGAAATAATTTAGAATTCAGAGGTAAACTTCAGTCTTTTCTAATGCTCACAAAAGCCAAATTAGTAGAGTTTTCTGTATGAAGTATATTAACCTAAACTTTGTCCTGTCTATACAGTACAAAAGTGAAAAGGAGAGTCAGTGGAAATCTGCTTGATTCTTATCAATGTAGGCAATTAATTACACAAACTCAGGCCAAAAAATTCACTTGTGGAACATAAGCATCCATCTGGACTGGATGATTAGCCTGGAAAATTGTTCTGTATTCCCTTCACTTTGTGTAGTGTTGTTTCCTAGTTATAATACCTATTAATTACTAATAATGGCCATCCAAAAGGAACTGGCTTAATTAGACTTATTTGTAATACAAAAACAGAACACAAAAATTAAAAATTACTTACAGGGCAGGGAAAGTCTCTTTCCCCTTTCTCACACAAGCATGCAGAAGTTTGAAGGCACTGAAAAAAAACCACAACCACTGTCAATCAGGACATTTAAATGGAATTGATAAGGAGAAAATAAAAGGACAACAGTAACACTGAATCTGTAAACAAGAGAAAAGCCTTTAAAAAAAGTTAGCCAGAAATTAAGAGCAATTAACCAAGAAAAATCAATGAGTATATTTAAAAACTTCAGGCATTACAAGGAAAAAATAAATTTAATTCGTATCAGCCCCATTTAGCAAAAGAATGAACTGAGAAAGGTCCCACTCAGAAAGCTGTTAAATCTGTAAACTGGCTGCTTCAAAAGAGAACTGCTTTCTGGTACTACGCTAATTAGACAACATGTTTACTTGACTATTTATATTGAAAGCAATTATTTTCCAAATTAGAAGAGTAAATAAGTTTCATTACAGCTTTGTGAAGTAATAAGAAATATTTTAAAAAGATTACTCCAATATCCAATTACTCCAGTTGCTCCAATTTCATCAGGATTGGGAACTCCTGGTATGGAAACTCCCTCAGCAGCAACCTCAAACATTTAGTCTTAGTGTTTAGTGCTGCCTGAGGGGATTGAGAGGTTTAGTGACTTTTCCAGGGTCGCTAGGTCAGAGGAAGACCTTGAATGAATATAGGGTCCTTCTGACTACAAGATTAGTCCTTTATCCACTATGTCACCTTACCTCTTGTTGAATGTTAGAGGATCACGAAACTATTGTCAACAAGAACTACAATAATAATCAATCAATAAATAAGCATATCAATAGCCAACCAATAAATAAGCATAAACACTGTGCTGGGTGCAGGAGGCATAAAGAAAAAAAGGAGTTTACATGGTAAAGGGGAGACATGTATATGTAGATAGAAATATGTACAAAATAAATAGAAGGCAATTTGGGGAGGGAGGCAGGTGTGGGATGGAGCCAGCTTATACTAGCTTGGGAGAGCCAGCAATTAAGTTTTTAGTGTGATCATTTACACCTTGGGAATTGGCAAATGCTACAAATCAGAAGCGTCTTATTGTTTTGTTGATTGCCTAGACTTAAGAAAGTGATGGAGAAAATATTAATAGTGCAGATTAAACCTAAAAATGTTCCTCATATTTCCTGAGAGCTGGTTGTTAAATAGTTACCAGCACACTCCTGGAGATAGGATTCTAGGAGGAAGAAACGATGATCAGGAAAGACTTTATGTAGAAGGTGGCACTTAAGCCAAGTCTTGAAGGAAACAAGAGATTCCAAATGGTGGAGGTGAGGAAGAAGTGCATTTTAGGAATATGGACTAGCCAGTGCAAAGACAGAGACAGGAGACAGTGTGTTAAGTGAGGAACAGCAAAAAATGCCAGTTGGTTTGGCCTATAGAGAGTCATAAGGGGAGAAATAATATCATAAATCTGGAGAGACAGGTTGGGGTCAGGCTGTGGACTTTAGATACCAAAGGAGAAGTTAATATTTTCTTTGCTGCAATGTGAGACAGTGGATAAAATGCAGGCCTGGAGTAAGGACGTCTTTCCGTCATTTTCAGTTGTGTCCATCTCTTTGTGACCTCATTTGGAGTTTTCCTTGGCAAAGATACTGAAGCAGTTTGACATTCCCTCATTTTACAGATAAGGAAACTGAGCAAACAGTTAAGTGACTTGCCCAGGGTCACACAACTAGTAAGTGGCTGAGGGCAGATTTGAACTCAGGAAGGTGAGTCTTCTGGCCTTAGGACCAGCACTTTATCCACTGCTCTACCTAGCTGCCTATAGGTAGCTCAGGTAAGGCAGGAGTAAGGAAGACTTAAGTACAAAGTCAGCCTCGGAAATTTACTAGCTGTGTGAGCCTGGGTGAGTCCCTTCACTTCTGTTTGCTTCAGTTTCCTCATGTGTAAAATGGGAATAATAATAGCAACGACCTATTAGGCAGGGTTGTTGTGAGGATCAAGTAAATCACTTGGTACATAGTAAGCAATATATAAACGTTTATTATTACTATTATTTTAAAGACAATAGGGAGCCAGCCATTGAGCGACATGGTTAGACTCATATTTCAGGAAAATCACTTTGGCAATCATGAAGGAAGAATTGAAGATAGGAGAAAGAAGATAGATCAATTGGGAAACTCTCCCAACAGTCCAGACTAGAGGTCATGAGGGTCAGCTAGGTGGCACAGTGGATAAACTGTTGGGCCTGGAGTCAGGAAGACCCGAGTTCAAATTCAGCCTCAGACATTTACTAGTCATGTAACCCTATTTGCCTCAGTTTTCTCATCTGTAAAAGGAGCTGGAGAAGGAAATGGCAAACCACTCCAGTATGTCTGCCAAGAAAACCCTAAATAGAGTCACAAAGAGTTGAACATGACTTAACTAGACAACAAGAAAGAGGTAATAAGGCCCGAAGAGTAGAGAGAAAAGGTCAGCTATGACATATGTTGAAAATGTGGGAGTGACAAGATGTGGAAACTGGATAGATAAGTAGGATGCAGGAGAATGATGAGTCAAGGATAATGCTGAGGTTGCAACCTGAGGTCATGGAAGGATGCCCTCAATAGCAATAGGGAAATTCAGAAGAGGAGCAGATTTAAAGGGGAAAATAATGTGTTCTGTTTTGGATGTGGTGAATGTGAGAAGCCTATAGAGCATCAAGTTTGAAATGTCCATTGAAAGTTGGTAATATGGAATGGAATTCATAAACATTCCATTTTCCAGGTATAAAGGGAGAAGGCTTACAATGGAATTGTAACTCTGGAAGTCATCTACCTGTCCATTTTACAGATAAGACAATTGAAGCCTAAAACATAAGTAGTATATATCAATAGCTATGATTGTAGTAGGTTATGATATACTGGTTTATAGGCAGAAACAAAACTATAATTCAGTTCTCTAAACTCTTAATGAATAAATTGCCTTTTCCACTATACCATACAGAAAACAAAAATACAGAGAAATTGCAATAATAGTGACATCTAAACACTTATGTAATGGCTTTAAGGTTTGTAAAGCATTTTATATATATGTGTGTATGTATACATATATATGTAAATACACATGTGTGCATATTATATAATTTCTTATGCAATGAAATGGTGAATGAACACTATTTATCAAGTTAATATAAATAACACTTACCTTTTCCTCTGTCAGTTCTTTCTGTGAATATAAAAAATGAAATAAAAAATTTAAAGTAATAGGCCATTATCCACTTAAAGAAAAAAATACACCCTGTTAAGTAAGTTAAGTGATTATCAAACTAAAAATGCGGTCCCTGCCTTCTGCTAAAATAATAACTGATATTGTTCTCACTTGGCAAGCAATAGGGTAAAATTAACATAGTTTATAGCCACAAAGAAAAGCTCATAAGCTTTGTATCTCGCTAGTGTGCATTATCACACAGGCGTCTGCAGGACGAGATGTGAAATAAATGGAAACCTTGAAAGAAATAAGCAGACAGGGCCCCCATCTATTACACAGAGGCATTTGAGACTGGACAAAGTTCTCCTAAGAGGAGGCCGACTAAGCAAATGCCCCCTGGTGTTGTAAACTAATCTGGAACCAATGGCCTGAAGCCTTCATCAACAAAATATTAATTTAAAAAAGGATTTAATTAGCAAAATGTATATACCTATGCTAAGAAACTGCAAGGCAGCTTTTATTAGTGTAGATGTTTATAATATTTCTTTAGGTCGTGGACCCTTTTGGCAGTTTGGGAAGCCTACAGACTCCTCAGAATAAGGTTTTAAAGTGCATATTACAAAAGAGGATTACTAAAATAGTAACACATGGGAAATCAGTTATATTGAAATATGGTTATTAAAATATATTTAAAAAAAAACAAGTTGGGCAATATGTTGAAAAAGAATAAGGCTGGTACATACTGTTTTTTTAAGAACCTTTTCCACAACTTCTTTCTCCTGTAGACTAAAGACAACTTGTGAGGCAGGGACCCTGGCAAGGCGATATAGTATAGCAGCACTGGCTGTCTCCTCAGCGACACTGGATAATCCCACAATGATGAAGACGATGCCTTGGTTTTTAGCCTTCCTAGAAGCTGCAGAAATATCTGTGTTTCTTGCTTGTTTAGCTCCATCTATAAAGAGCACTGCAACCTTGGCACTGCCAGGAATACTTTCTGTCTTATACAGCCATGTTAAGTTAGTTATGGCATAAGTCATATATGCTCCAGGACCAGTGGGTGTGATGGATGCAACATGGCTCTGGAAGTCTTCAGGACCCTCCCAGCTGTGGAAGGTCTGCTTCATGAGGACAGTACTGCTATATTGCAGCAAGGACATTTTCCATTGGAGGGTATGCCCAGAAGTTAGTTGTAGACCTTTCATCTTATTCACTGTTTCCAACACGAATTTCTTTTGTTGCTCATGATAATAATTGCCCACATCTTCAGAACTATCAAGCAAAAAGGCCATTTCTAGGATACAGTCTTTATCTGTGGAATAATTGTTAAACATAATTGTTCAGCTATGCCATAAAAATGCATTATTTTTTAAAAGTTCAAAAGTGGATTCTAAAAGGTTACTTCAGATCTTGTCAAATGGATCAAATGTGAAATACTACGTTTTATATGGGGCAGTTAGGTAGCACAGAGGATTGAGTGCTGGTCCTGAAGTAAGAAGACTCATTTTCTTAATTCAAATCTGGCCTCAGACACTTACTGGCTGTGTGACCCTGGGCAAATCAGTTAATCCTAGTTACCTCAGTTTTCTCACCTGTAAAATGAGCTGGAGAAGAAAATGGCAAACCACTCCAGTATCTTTGCCAAGAAAACCCCAAATGGGTTCATGAAGAGTTGGGCATGACTGAAATGACTGAACGACGTGTTTCATATGTCTGATCACAAATACTCCTTTCCATTGGGGTTTAGGACATCGGAAAACCTTTCTGCCTCTGGAAAATTGCTTTGATACAGGGGAGAAGTCAGGTCTACCATGGATTGATTTTTAAATTGCAATTGAAACTGTAAGAAATGTTTTTGTAACTGTAACTAATGTTTTCATTAGAGTAACTAATGTTTTTGTACCTGTGGAAATCAGTAGTTTTTGACTTGTGTCTGACTCTTTGTGACCCCATTTGGGGTTTTCTTGGCAAAGATAGTAGAGTGGTTTGCCACTTCCACCAGCTCATTTTACAGATGAGGAAACCAAGTCAAACAGGGATAAGTAACTTGCCCAGGGTCACACAGTGAGTAAGTGTTGAGTCTTCCTAATTCCAAGCCTGGCACTTCATCCACTGTACCACCTAGCTGCTACCTGGAAACATATCTTCAAATGTTAAGCGTGTGGAGGCTACCACATGCGATATGAGATGGTTGCTCATGAAAGCACTCACTTAAATTTGTGCAATGCACTCATTTTAATCTATTATTATTGTTAATTAGGTGCTAAACTAATTTTTCTATTCTGTTGAGGGATTTCAAGTGCTAACAGTACACTTGAAATTTTGGCACCCTGGAGATCATGCCCCAGCCACCTTCCCCTAGTTATGACTCTGATTATAACTGTATTTCCCCCATATCTGCCTTTCCCTATCCTTTTTCTATCCTGGGCCTCATTCCTAATTTTGACACAATTCTGGACCAAATGGCTGCATGGGGTTGCCTATTATGTGGAAGAGAAAGGTAGATTATATTTCATAGGGACTGAGGGCTCATGCATGTAGTAGCACTGGCATACAGTAGTTCTCATAATTAAAACTGAGTTTCAAGCAGGCCCTTGAAACTTTTGTTCAAATGGTTTGAAGTTGAAAGTGGTGGGCACAAGTAACTTCTGAAGTAATTTGCTCCAAAGCTCAGGAGAACATATGAAGGAAGCCCACTTACCTTTGTTACTGAAACCAGGGAGTTTTTCAACATTATTTGATAAAACTTGTTTAGCCTTTGGTCTCCTAGTGCCATTTCTTTCCCCCCTACAGATGCTCTGGGCCAGAACCACCTGGCATTCCAACAGCCAGAGAAAGCACCAGGACTTCATGAGCATCGCTCAGTCCTAAAGATTCCAAAAGGCAGTAATTATAAAGTACTCCATATTTACAGTATACATCACAGACAACCTATCTGCTTTCAGCTCTTAGTGCTAGGAGACAAATGATTTTTTTTAAACTTCTCACAAACTTAACACTTTGTTGCTTATGTTTCATTAAAATACGATCTGCTGGAAGCTCTCTACCTTGTTCTGGGCTCTTTGGAGGAAATTTATTAATTTGGAAATTTGAAAATCTGCTTTGGATCACCCCCAAGGACCTTCAGCTACAATACTTAGTACAAGATAATGGGTTCTCAATACTTGCTGAAGAGCCAAAAGGACTTGATAATTCCTTGTGTGAGAGGAATCTGAGCAGTATCATAATAAGGTTCTGTTTTGTTGTTTTACTATATCTGTCTTATATAAAATGTCATTGGCTGGGGAGGCTACCATATGGGGAAGGTAAGGTAGTTGGGGTAGCAGTTACTTGGGGAGTAGATACAGTATGCTATCTATCTGGTAGCTTCCTATTTTAACTCATTTTTGCTAAATGGGTAGTAAACTATGCTGCAGGAGGAGTGCAAGTCCCCTAAGCACCCTCTAAATTTCAGTGCTCTTGGGCCAAGCCCCAGTTATCCCACCATAATGCTGGCAACTGAATTTTCTTTAAGCATTTTAGAAATATCTTCAGATTGACAGCATTTACATTGTCTTTTCTGGAGAAATTTAGCAAGAGAATGGCCTAAATGACACCACCATTGACAGGGAGAATGATAGTCAAGATGCCCATTTCCTTAGATACAGATCTCAACAATGCATGTGTACTTGTGTGACATTTAAAAAGCTGGAGAGACAATTTCTAGGTAATTAATAACTTTATTAATAATGCTAGCATTTTATTAATAAAAGGGTCAGTGACACTCTCAAATGCCAAAGACCAATCATGGTGATGGGCTCACAGTTTATATGCCCTTGGAAGAATGGGTGTTCCTAACAGTGGTAATCAACTCTAATTGGTTAACAATTAATGAACGAGAATCAATATTACAATGAGAGGTGGACCTATTCTAATGAGGGTTTGGAGATGTAACCTTGGTTATGTCATTTACCTCTATATTGCCCAGCCTTGAACAATCTAATTAAAGAATTTATCCCCACCTGAGCCTGTGAAAGCACAATGGGCTTCCCCATCTTGGATTACATTCCTTGTAAGGTTGGATGGGGTCTGAATCAGCAATGCCCTTCAGAGACTGAACGTACAGGCTTCTGAAAAAATCCTAGTCCTAATTCAATAATTGATTATTAAGATAAGAGATACATAATCATTTGTCTCAATGAAATAATATGTAAATCATGGGGAAAAAGTTTCCTTTACACCTTTGACAGTATCACATACTGAAGTCTAGCATATCATTGATGTGATTTTAAACAGCATGGTTTAGAAAATATGCTAATTGCCATTTCACTATGTTTGCTTAGCTTTTGTTTTTCTATGAATAGTTAGAGCTGATTTTTTTCAAAGGTGATTATAAGTCATATTTTATATAACACTTTGCTTGATTATTTGCTCTTTGAACGATGTTGTACATTGCTATTTGTACACTGTTGCCATTAGATCTTACAATAATGTTCCACTCTGCAAATTTGTAAGGTTTAAATAAAATTTAATTGTGTGCAAAAAAGAAAGAATGGTCTAAAATCAGAGGCGAGCCTTTCTTTAGCAAAGCTAGGCTGAGCATAGAGGTATTCAGCTAATTCAGCTAATTCAAGTCAATACATATTTGTTACATACCTATGTACAAGGTAATTGGACAAGTGTTAAAGATACAAAAATACAAACTGGACAGTTCTTGCTATCAAGGAACTCTGGTTACTTCCCTATATATTCCTAGATAATTCCAATAAAAGCACATTTATTTTTCCTGCATTACCTAAATAATTGCCTCAATTCTCCAATTTACTTTGATAGAAAGGTAGCCTGGCTTTGAGGAGAAAAGAACAAAATCTATCCAGGATTTTAAGTATCCTCTTGCTCTCTATCTTTTATAAAATATTTCGAGTGATCTCTTTTGTTACTAATATTCGCAGAATTGTCATAGTTGGCTTCTTATCCCCCTGAAGCTCAATTGAATCCTAGGTTCCCCTTCATCACCTGCCACCTGGCTCCTTAATCACTGCCTTGGACCTGTAGCTTCTTAGTTTTGTCCATCCCAAGATCCCTATCCTCTGTCCAGCATATTCTGAGAATTGGCTTCTTCAGACTAATAGAAAAGAGTACTGATTCTAATAATTCATACAGCTGTCCCTTTCTATTAGTACTGATAACTGAGTTCATAAAAGAATATGATTGAGACTTACATTGTGACTTAAATAAAAGTCTCCACCACTGGGGTCATATTTACTATGCTAAATGGATTGAGAATTGAATTGTTTATCTGGACAACTCAAAACTAGAGGAACACCCCCCCCTTCCAGAAGTAGTCAGATAATTTATTGAAACTTTTCAAATTTATTTTTATTTTAAATTAAAATTTTTTTTCATTAATAAAAATCTGCCTTTTCTCTCTTCCACCATCCTTCCCCCTCATTCTCATTGAGAAAGAAAGAATAAAACTCCTATTACAAGCGTGCATAGTCAAGCAAGACAAAACAAACTGAGTCTGTCACCTCTCTGTCAGGAGGTAGGTAGTATGTATCATCACGGGTCCTTTGGATTCATAATTGGTCATTGCATTGATCAGTTTTTAAGTCTTTCAAAGTTATTTGTTTTTACATTATTGTTGTTATTGTATAAATTATTCTCCCATTTTCCTCACTTTATTCTTCATCAGTTCATACAATTCTTTCCAGCATTTCCTCCATCATTTCTTACAGCACAATAATATTCTATCACATTCAAATACCATAACTTCAATCATTTCCTAATTGATGGATTCCCCCTCAGTTTACAATTATTTGCCACCACAAAAAAAGCTACTATAAATACTTTTGTACATATGGTCCCCTTTCCTCTATTTTTGATCTCTTTGTCATATAGACCTAGTTGTGACATTGCTGGGTCTAAGGATAAACTCAGCTTAATAGCTTTTTGAGCATGGTTCCAAACTGCTTTCCAAAATGGCTGGAGTGGTGGATAGCTCCAACAACAGTGCATTAATGTATATGCTTTCTCAAAGCCCTTCCAGCATTTGTCATTTTCTTTTTTTTCCCCTGTAAAGTTTGTCATCATGATAGGTGTAAGGTGGAACCTCAGAGTTGTTTTAATTGGAATTTCTCTATTAGTCATTTGGAGCATTTTTTCATATGGCAATTGATAGCTTGTTTTCTTCCTTTGAAGATCACCTGTTCATATCCTTTGACCATTTATCAAAAGGGAATGGCTTTTATTCTTTTTTTTTTTAAGAGGTGATCTGGGTTAAGTGACTTGCCCAGGGTCACACAGCTAGCAAGTGTTAAGTGTCTGAGGTTGGATTTGAACTCAGGTCTTCCTGACTCCAAGACCGTAGCTCTATCCACTGCACCACCTAGCTGCCCCTGGCTTTTATTCTTATAAATTTGAATCAGTTTCCTATATATCCTAGAAATGAAACATTTATTAGAGAAATTTCTGCAAAGATTCCCCCCATTTACCTGCTTCTTTTCTATTTTTAGCTGAATTAGTTTTGTTTGTGCAAAAACTCTTTTAATTTTATGTAATCAAAATTGTCCATCATGCCTTCTGTGGTCCTTTCTATCTCTTATTTGATTATGAACTTTTCCTCTATCCATAGATTCAGCAGGTAATTTCTTCTTTGCTTTCTAATTTGTTTATGATGTCACCCTGTATAACCATGTGAAATGTTGGTCTATACCCAATTCTGCCAGACTGCTTTTCCTGTTTTCCTGAAAGTTTTTGTCAAATTGTGAGTTCTTACTCTATTAGTCGGGATCTTTGGGTTTAAACAGTAGATTACTGTGTTCATTTGCTTCTATATCTTGTATATTTAATCTGTTCAACTGATCAACCTCTCTATTTCTTAACCAGCACCAAATTGTTTTGATGATTAAAGCTTTATAGTATAGTTTCACTTTCCAGAAGCAGCCAGGTAATTAAAGAAAAAGTTCTAGGTTTTTTAAAATTTTTATTTAGGTTATTCAGATAATTGCCTCAATTTTCCATGTTCCATTGTCTTGACAAGATAGTCTTGTCCCCTTGACTACTGAAGATAGCCTTCACTTTAGAATCATAGGTTTTAGAATTGGAAAGAGTCTTAGAAATCATAAAAGTTCCGCTCTTTCATTTTATAGATGAGGAAACTGAGGCCCAGAGACTTTTCATCAATGCCTCAAAGATCTGGAACTCACTCTATTAACAGATCAAAAGTTGCCTATAACTTAACAGATAAGTCTTAGAAGGTTTCCTGAAGCTCAGAGATGTGTTTTACACGAAGTCTAGTAAGTTTCCAAAATGAGATTTGAATTCAGGTCTTCCTGACTCCAGGAAGCATGCTATTGCTATGCCATACTGTCACCCAAAGTTACACAGTAGATAGTAAATAGTAAAACCAAGATTTTAACTTAGATATACTAACTCTAAATCCAAGTTTTCCCCCTCATATCAGCTTACTGCCTTGATTATACAGCCTCCAAAATTTGCCCTAGCACCATTTATTTGTTTCTGACACTTTGTTTTTGACTACTATCTGCCTATCGTGGTGGGTGAAAGATGACATGACTGAGGAAAACAAAGGTTTGATCTTTCAAACACATTGGTTTATTAAGCAGTACATGCCAATTGCCCATCAAACCGGAACCAGATCTTCTTAGCTTAGGACTGGACCCCAAATACAGGGGTATTAAAACAATTAATAAAATAAGGCCAATTAATTAAAAGGAAACAATACAGCATTAGGTAATTTGATTTCTAATTGGAGTAAAGATCAGGGACTTTCCAAGTTAGGAGGGGATGACTGAACAGGTACAGTTTCCTCAAATCAGAAAAGGAGGTGTCCCATTCCCCAAATGTCTGTAAACAATCAGAGGAACATGGAAACTATAACTGATTGATCAATATGAGGCCAGTTTTCAGATATGACCTATAGGTTGCTTGAGATGTATGATTGTGAGAAAACTCCTTACATCAATCTTTGCATCTGAGTTTCTAGTGAGCATAACCTAGGTCCTTGGTTAAAGGTTTCTAAGCAGCAGGTAGAGGTGGTCCAGTTTCCCAGTCTTGCAGGGCTAGGTTCAAACAATACAATGAGATTTTCTCCCAATTCCCACAACTGAATTAAGTTTTCTCACAAGACAGAATTTGGACTAGACCCATAATTGAATAGAAATGGAACTGAGCTAGTGCCAAAACTGAGTCACAAGATGGAGTCAGTGTGCTTCATTCAGTTCCTACAATTAACCACTTGCTGTCCTAAACCCCTCAATTCCCTCAGTACTAGACACCATAATTATAGGTGAACTTATCTTATTGCCTATCTGGCTTGTTTAAGATTCTTAACTTCTTTTCAATCTAGGCTTGTTACCCATTGCCTGGTCCTGCTTCCTTGATGCCTTTGTGTCTAGAGTGAGCACAATGAACAAAGTACCTAACAGTATATCATGGAGCTCTAGGATGGCTACTACCATCACCTAAAAAAGTCTTCAGACTACTGAACTGATGCAGACAGAAAAGGATGGGAGCAACCCAAGATTTAAAATAGTGGCTATGTTGACCATTCACAATATAGATGGGCAATATGTATCTGGTTTTATTAGACAATGATTCCAAGAGAGAAAAGGACAGTTCCCTAGAGGGAAAGGGAAAAACCTTAAATAGCCAGCTTGTGGAATCATTACCTTAAGAAAGCAATGAGGCAAATAGTTTGAGGATCTGAAAAAGAATTAGGATCATATTTATATCTATACTCACTACAAAGGGTATCCATCAACTCTGTGTGTGTGTGTGTGTGTGTGTGTGTGTGTGTGTGTGTGTGGAGAGAGAGGGGAGAGAGAGAAAGAGAGCGAGAAAGAGAAAGACAGAGAGCGAGCGAGAGAGAGAGAGATGGAGGCCATAAACTACTGAATTGATACAACAGATTTTTTTTTCAGCAATAATGGAGTTCTATACTCCTGACTTGATGGCTTTAAGAAGAAGAAACACTTACAGCCCAGTGATAACTCATGGTGGCAGATAGATATTGAACAGATGACAACAGTTCTGTGCCTGACTAATATTCCAAACAAACAGATGCATTTCGATATGGTTCATACTGAAGAAGACTTCCTGAAGACAGTTATATTTCTGCACAGGGCTCTAATGGTAAAAAAAAAGCTACCAGAGTTCACTCTCCTAAAATCAGCTATTGATCTTTCTCTTTTTCCTGTCTAGGTGAACTTTTCTGTTCCTGCTACTTTCTAAATAGCCACTTCAGGTCTTCCACAAACAATCCTGAAATTCCCTGCCAAACTTACTCTTAGAAATCAACGTTCTTGGATGAAATAGAAAGTGAAGATAAATCAATAAACAAACTTTTACATAATTTCCAAGCATTGTGCTAGGTGCCAGGGATGCAAATATGAAAGTGAAAGCCTCTGCCCTCAAGGAGCTTACACTGTAAGAGGGGAATACAATGCAAATAGAGGTCATTTTATACTGTATACTACAGATGAAATATTATTTATTTTAGTATCTTATAATCTTATGTTTGTGTTTTGTAAGGAGGGCCCAACTTTTAGAAACGAACAAATAATGAAAATATCTTGAATGTTTTAACTTTTTTTTTTAATTGATGGCCTTATATGTCTGGCAGGTGGGGCAGTGGATAGAGCACTAGATTTGGAATCAGGAAGACTCATCTTCCTGAGTTCAAATCTGGCCTCAGGCACTTACTAGCTGTGTGACCCTGGGCAAGTCACTTAACTGTTTGCCTCAGTTCCTCATCTGCAAAATGAACTGGAGAAGGAAATGTCAAACCACTTCAGTATCTTTGCCAAGAAAACCCCCAAATGGGGTCATGGAGAGTTGGACACAATTGAATGACAAGACAGCCTCTGGTCTTGCCTCACCAGGGCAGCCCCATAGTCCATTAGTTTGTTTATCATTGAGCCTTAGAAGATTTTAAAACACAACGGATGAATTACTATCTGGAAGGTATACAGAAATCATTTACAAATTTATCTTTTGAGATCTGTCTTCAACTTCTCAAAATGAGCAAGTCAATTCTTTGATTCTAAAGGCATTTATTAAACTCTTAGTATGTAATGGGGAACTATTCTAGGTACTGGGGACACAGAGACAGAAAGTGAAACAACTTCTACCCTCAAGAAGCAAATATTCTTGACTACTACCTATGTTGTGCTGGTCAAAATCAAATATCTCTCTTCAGATTTCTTTGGGAGAGAATGTATCTTATAATAAAGAGCTTTAATATTGTATGTACCACTAAATTTTTCACACTGAACAAACTTCAAGAATGTTCCCGTTTTGCATAAAACAACCACATAAAGGGTAAGAACTCACTCTCCAAATGGGTACATCACAGCATAAGCAACTACCTCACAGGGTTGTTGTATGAGACAATATATGAAAAATGGGGGTAGGGTAAATTCCCATTTGTGGGTGCCTCCATATTAAGGGATCTGGGCGTTCACTAAACTTTATGTATGTAAAGTGCTTTGCAAATCTTGATGTCTTATATAAATGATAGCTATTAGCACCTATTATATTTTTAAAATGTACATGGTATTTTTTTTCCAATTACATGTAAAGTTGGTTTTCAACCTTCATTTTTTATAAGATTTTGAGTTCCAAATTTTTCTCACCCCCTTCCCTCTCCCCTTCCAAGAGGGTAAGCAATCTGATATAGGTTAAACATAGTGCCTATCACTAAGAAGCCCATTCCTCAAATATTCTTGAGTTTCTTCAGGTCAATGTGCTTCTCCAGTCACCTTTCTGAACTAGTAAAGTCATAGAAAACGAGTTCCTTGAGGGCAGGGAGTGGTTTCATTTTTGTCTTTGCATATTTAGCATCTAGCATGGTGCCTTGCATGCAACAGGTGCTTAATAAATTCTGTTTAATTGAATTGAATATAACTTAAAGGGGATAGTCCAGGTCCCCAGCTGTGCCATTCCCAGAGAGTCACCTTTCTCACCTTTGCTGCTATGATGCTCCCTAATACCTTCGAAAAGCTGTTTCTTGGATTTTACTAAATTATTGCCATTGATCTATGGAAACAGAGAACTTTTTCTACAATAAGGGGCATCCCATACTCTCTTCTTGTTGACTGAATGACCATCATCTTTCATAAGGAGACAGCATGTTGAAGACACTCTGCTAGTCTATTAAAACACTAAAAAATAAGAGCTGCTTTTAGGAACTTGCAAATGGCTTTCTAGGAAGCTCTCTCAACCTTAAATACCTTCCATCTCACTGCAGGTACCACTAAGTCCTTAACACTTCTGCTCACATGGAACACATTCAAAAATTTGGGTTAAAGTTATGCAGGCAGTAATAAAAACAACCAGCATTTACATAGTGGTCTAAAGTTTGCAAAGGGCTTTTCAAATGTTATTTCATTTTATCCTTACAACAACCACAGAAAGTAGGTGCTATTATTATCCACATTTTACACATTAGGATATTTTTTGAGGTAGACAGAGGTTAGGTGACTTGCCCAGGGTCATATAGCTAGTAAATTTCTGAGGCTGGATTGGAACTCAGATCTTTCTGGTCCTGTGCTCTAACAATTGTACCATCTAGCTGCCTTAAAAAACATAAAATACAACAACTTAGCTCATTGGAATTTACCCCTTGATTTAAAGAAAATATTGTGAGAACAATAATAACAATAGCCCCCATTTATAAAACAATTTATGATTTATGAGTTGCTTTATTTACATATCTTATTTGTTCTTTACAATTATCTAGTGAAGTCTGTGCTATTATTGTCCTCATTTTATTCATGATGAAGAAGAAGCTTAGAGCAATTAAATAACTTGTCCAGGGCAGACCAACTAGTAAATAAATGTCTTGGGTAATATTTGAGCCTAGGTCTTCCCGATTCCAAATCAAACAAGTAAATAGCCAAATATAATTAAATAAATATTATGGAGACAAAGAGCATAGTCTAGAAAGGACACACATATGTCTAAAATCCAAATCATTAATCATTCCTTTTCTCTTCTGCAAAGGGTTGGTGAGAGAAGTAGGAGTTACTACCAATAATTTGGATTCCCATTGTGTAATAAGGAAAAAATTATCAGATCTAGAATTGCCCTTTGGGCATTGGATTTGTAACAGAGGACCTAAGTTCAAGTTCTGACTGTCACTTAATGACTCATGTAACCTTAAGTAAGTAGTTTCCCCTTTCTGGTGCTCAGTTTCCCAAAATGAGGAATGGAATTAGGAAACCCTGACTGCGAATCAAGTAGACCTGAATTCGAATCAGACAGACCTGAATGCGAATCACACCTCAGAGACACTAGCTGTGCCACCCTGGGGAAGTCGCTTAACTTCTCTGGGACTCAGTTTTCTCATCTGTAAAATGAAAGGGCTAGATTCGAGAGGCTCTAAGGTTGCTCCCAGCTCTAAATCTATGATCCTATGATCAGGGAGACAGAGGAGTGACACGCTCAGATTGAGCAAGGCTTTGGCAGGTCTTTCTTCCTCCCTGGTTCATTCCGCTGGGCTCCCGCACCCGAAGCTTTCCTTTCTGTCCTTTCCTGGCACGAGAGGTAACGGCGCTTTGCCATCCCGTTCTCCCTGTCCAGCCCAGTACCTTTCCCACCGCTCTCTTCCCTTCCACCCCCCGCCCCCGTCTAGGGTCATCTTCAGCAGCAGGGCACAGCCACCTTCAGTTCCCTGAACCACTTCCCTGCTCACTCCTGAGTGAGAGAACCTTCGACCAGCCCCCCACTCACTGAAGGGCTGGGCGGATAAGTAAGTTCTAGACGTCCTGTTCTCTGGCCCACCACCCAAAATAAGAGACAATTAAAGGTAAAAACATCCCGGCCCGGTTTTCTAAGCCACCGCATCCCCTACCGTTCTCTTGAGCACTCTTGCAGAGGCTGGGAATCTGCAAGGCGTCTGTCTCCAGACCAGCAGGAATGCGGAGACCTTCTCAGTTTAGCCAGAGAACCCCGAGCTTCTAAAGCCCCTGGGGCCAAGGAGGCGGGTCCGGGAGGGGCAATTACGGAGGGAGCTACATATCAATGGAGTCAGGTTGGACTTACCTCCAAACAGGCGGAACAAGCAAGTGTTATAGAGGTTGAAACAATGAAGCAGAGAGACTGTAGGCACTTAGCAGGTGCTTTTGTAAAAGATCTAGATGGAAGGGGAGAAAGCGGATGCAAAGTCACTTTTTAAAAAAAATCCTGAATTGAACAAACACCAAATAAAACGAGCATTTCCACATACTTATGTGACAGGAGGGGAATTAAGTACATGTTATAAATGGTATAACCGAAGAGGGATTATACATGAAACTGCAGATTTCTGTAAGGTACATATTGTTTTTTTTCTTCAAATACACAGTAAATTCGGCATGTAACTTTCAAAGCTATCCCACTTGTCTGTGATTCCCCCTGGTCTTTTTCTGTTCTCATCTGCACATTTTAAAAAAAGTTGCTTCAATGATCTTTCCCTGCTATGTTATCTTAGCCCTCTCCCTTCTCCTTTCCTTTCATCTACCACTTCCACTGGGAAAAAATAAAGAAGAAAAACATTAGCTTGTGTGTGTGTGTGTGTGTGTGTGTGTGTGTGTGTGTGTGTGTGTGTGTGTGTGTAAACTATGATATGTTGTTGGCTCCTACTGACTTTCAGTACACTAAAATCCATGCCTTTTTCACATTAATTGCTGTAGGCCTACAGTCAGAATAGATGTTAGTTCAAATCAGGCCTCAGATATGTAGTAGCTATGCGTCTCTGGACAAATTTCTTAGTTTGCTTGAGTTTCCTTAACTTTAGAATGGGGATAATAATAGTACTTACCTCCTAGGGTTGTTGTAAGGATCAAATAAGATAATATTTGTAAAGTGCCTACTACAGTGCCTGGCACATAGTAGGTGCTTAATAAATGCTTATTTCTTTGCTTTCTAGTTATGTATTCTCCATCATGTATTTTATTGTAGTAATTTTTTTTAACTCAGGTGTATAACTTGACATTTATCTCCATTAAATGTCATTTTACTTGATATAATCTATCATTTAAGTTTGTGGAGAACTTTTTGTATGTTGATTCTCTCATCCTACCCGAAATCTATCCCTCCCAGCTCTGTGTTATTTACAAATGTGAAAAGCATGCCATCTACGACTTCATCTAAATCATTGATTAAAATCTTAAGCAGAATCAAGATAACACTACCCTATAGCACTATATTAGAAATGTCCTTCCAGGCTGACATTGGACCATTAAGCAACATTCTATGGATCTGGTTATTCTAATCTATTTTCCCGTATTGTTGGAAAAAAATCTTAAAAACTTTTCTTACTTCATCATTTCCCTATACTCTCTAAGCTATCACAGACCCTTCTCTTGAAAGATAAACAGCTAAGCAAAACAAATTGATGCATTAACTGTGTGTGAAAGCATATGAAATATTTTGCATTCATAGTCCACTTCCTCTTTAGTAAGAAGAGGGAATTTTTTTTTTCTTATCCATTTTCTGGAATCAAGAGGTCATTACATTACTCTGAATTTTTGGGCCTTTTAGTGTTATTTCCCCTCACTTTGTTGTAGTTATTGTGATATTATTCTCTTGGCACTGATTTCTTTTCTCTGCATCAGTCCATTCATAAAGTATTCCCAGGTTTCTCTGAATTCCTCATCCTTTTCATTTCATAAGGTGCAATAATATTGTTATATTCATATGATACAATCTGTTCAGGTTATTTCTCAATCTATGGATACTTACTTTGTTTTAAGATTTTTGTTGCTACAAAAAGTGCTGCTTCGAATATTTTGATATACCTCTGTATTTGACCTTGGTGTATACACCCCGTGTTGAGATTGCTAGTTTAAAGGGCATGAACAATTGCATGACTTTTCTCTCATTATTCCAAATTGTTCCAGAATGGTAGTACTAACTCACAGTTCTACCAACAGGGTATTATCATGCCTGTCTTCCTATAGCTCTTCCAACACTGATTGTTTGCATCTTTTATCATTGCTGCCAACTTTCTGAGTATAAGGTGAAACTTTCTGTTTTAATTTGTACCCCTCTCTTATTATTAATTTGGAGCATTAAAATTACTTTTTAAAAGTTTTATTTTTATTTTTGTATTTTGTTTTCACATCTCATTCATTTCTTCTTAACCTGCTCCCACAATGAACTCTTCCTTATAACAAAGAAAAACATTTAAGGGAAACTACCTGATACAGTGATCATAACTGATAGGGTATTCTATATTCCACGTCTATAGTACCTGAACCCTCTACTGAAAGAACAGGATTGTGTTTTACCATTAATTCTTTGGGACAAAAATTATTCATTACATTTAGTTAGATAGATTGAAAAAGCATTTATTAAGTGCTTATTATGTTCCAGGCACTATGCTAAGTGTTGGGGACACAGATACAAGCAAGCAAGACAGTCCCTGTATCTGGCCAACTCTTTATGTGTTATCTTCTCCTATTAGAATACAAGCTCCCCTAGAGGGAAGACACTATCTTGCTTGTTTGTGTTTGTATAGCTAACTCTTAGCTCAGTGCCTAGTACGTAATTGATGCTTAACAAATGCTTTATCTGCCTATCTATCTTTCTATCTATCCATCTATCGATCATCCTTTGATTTTATGCCAGTAAGCTTGACTTTGATATAAACACACTGTAGGGGCAGCTAGGTGGTGTAGTGGTTAGAGTGCTGGGCCTGGAGCCTGGAATATAAGTTCAAACACAGCCTTGGATGTTACTAGCTATGTTTCCCTGAGCAAGTAACTTAATTTCTATTTGCCTCAAGTTTCCTAATATGTAAAATGGCAATAATAATAACACTCACCTCCCAGGGCTATTGTGAAAATCAAATGAAATAATATTTGTAAGGTGCTTTGCAAAGTATCTGGAATGTAGTAAGCATGATATAAATGTTAGCTATTATTATTATTAAAACAGATTAATAAAGAGATAGTGAATATATGAGAAAGAGAACATCACAAAGAAGGGGCAGTTAGATGGCACAGTGGATAGAGTTCTGGGCTTGGAACCAGGAAAACGAATCTTCCCCAGTTCAAATCCACCCTCAGACACTTACTAGCTGTGTGACCCTGGACAAGTCACTTAACCCTGTTTGCCTCTGTTTCCTCAACTGAAAAATGAGCTGGAGAAGGAAATGGCAAACCATTTCAGTATCATTGCCAAGAAAACCCCAAATGAAGTCATGAAGAGTCAGACATGACTGAAAATGATTGAACAACAACAACATGTCACAAAGAGCCATCATGGCTTCATAATAATAACCAACATTTATAGGACTTTTAAGTTTGCAGAGCACTTTTCGTATATTACCTCAACAACTCTGTGAGGTAGATGCTCTAGGTAGTTTTATTCTTTTACAGAAAGAGAAGCTGAATATCAGAGAAGTTAATTGACTTGTCCATGGTCAAATAACTAGGAGGTATAGGAAGTAGTTTACCAAGATTTTAAAATAGCATTTGACAAAGGTCACTATGTTATTCCTGCAGAAAAGTTGGAGCTAGATGATAGTACAATTAGGCGGCTCTGAATTCTTTGAATGGTCAACCTTTCAAAGCGCTTATTAATTAATTACTTTATGTCACCTTGGAAAGAACTCTCTAGTGGAATGCTCCAGGGATCTGTCCTTGACTTGTTCTGGTTAATATTTTTATCGGTGACATGATAAAGGCATAGCTGACATGATTATTAAATTTGTAGCTGACACAAAGCTGGAAGGCATGGTTAACACATGAAATGATGGAATCAGAATTTTAAAAGAACATTCTGTTAAAAATAATAAAATGAAATTTTGAAGGGCTAAGTGTAATTCTTTACACTTGGATTAAAAAAATCAACTTCATAAGAGTAGGATGGGTGAGGTGTTGCTTGAGAGGCAACAGTTTATCTGGAAAGGATCTGGGAGGCTTTGTTGGACTGAGAGCTCCAAATGAATTGTGTGGTTTGGAGGCCAGGAAAGTGAGTGCAATATTGGATTGCAGTCAGCCAATAAGCATTCTGTTGGAGAATTAGGGGGATGTCAAACCCAAGCATATGAAGACTTTACCTGGCGGAATGGGTGGATGAGAACAATTTGTTTTAATAGCCACGAAGGAGGCTGAAGCAAAAGCTGTGTCGTATTTAGAGCTTGGTCAGACATCAAAGACACTGCATCATGGGCCATCGCCAGTTGTCCTGACTTTTGTCTTGCTCCTGGACTTCAATTTCATGACTGGAAGAGAGAGGCTGATGACTCTGCAGCTCTGCCTCACTTAAATCCAGTTTATGCAGGAATCAAGACATCACCTTGTGACATCATTGGTTCTCTTTGAAGATGAAGGACAAATGACAAAAGTGTCAGGCACTGTGCTAAGTGCTGAGGCTACAAAGATATTTGAAAGACAGTCTTTGCCCTTGAGGAGCTTACAGTGTAACAGAATAGAAAACATGTAAACAACTATGTACACACAAAATATATACAGAATCAATTAGAAATAATCAACAAAGGGAAGGCACTATAATTAAGGCTTATTGTAGAAGGTGGAATTTTAGTTGGGACTTTAAGGCAGCCAGAGAAGCCAGAAGGTATGGAGGAAGAATATTCCAGGCATGAGGGAAAATGCCTGTAGTCTGAAAGTATCTTGTTCAAGGAACAATAAGGAGGCCTGTCACTGCATCACAGAGTACATGGATTGAAAAGGTGTAAGAAGATTGGAAAGGTAGGAAAGGGCCAGATTGCCAAGGGCTTTGAATACCAAACAGAGGATTTTATATTTGATCCTGGAGGTGATAGGGAGTCACTGAGGTTTATCAAATAGGAGAGTGACATGATTAGCTACACATTAGGAGGATTAATTTGACTTAATGGACTATACTGAGAGGCAGTGTGCCAAGCACTAGGGAGATGATAGTTCTGCTCTGGTCTCTCTTGTTCTGACCACAACTGGAATATTGTGTTTACTTCTGAATGTCTTATTCTAGGAAAGTCATTGATAAGCTAGAACTTGTCCAGAGGAGGACAACCTGGTGGTGGAGTCTAGAGTTTATGTAATATGAAAATTAGGTGAAGAAAGTGGTGATATTTATCCTGAAGAATAGAAGATTTAGGGGGAGACATGATAGCTGTCCCCAAGTCTTTAAAGGGCTGTCATATATTTGAGGGATTAGATTTTCCCCACTAGATCACCGAAGGTAGAACTAGGAACAGTGGGTGAAAGTTGTAAATAGACAACGTTAGGTTGATGTAAGGAAAACCTTCTTAACAAATAGAACTATCAAAAATGGAATGGGATGCTTTAGGAGGGAGTGGGCTCCCTCTGATTTGAAGCCTTCAGATGAAGGCAGGATGGCCATTTATTAGGCACACTAGAGAGAATATTCCCTTTATAAGTATATAAGTTGCACTAAGTGGCCTCCAATGGTCTTTCTAACTCTAGGATTCCAAAAAGAACATTAAAACTTACTATTTTTTTTGGTAGAACAAACACTTAAATAATCCTTTGCTTTCCCTCCTCAATCCCTGGCTGGACCTGAGATTCTGGGATTTCAGAACTCAAGGAAGACTCCAGGTGGAGGGAAGACCACCAGGGGTACCTTTTCCACTGTCTTTGCCCTGGCCAGAGCAAATCCATCACAGCTGATTGATTGCTCACATAGCTTGAATGAGAAGGAGGCAGGGATGGGTGGGGTGGTGGTGTCAAATAGCACTATTCCTTCTGGTAAGATGGAATACCACCACTACTTACCCTCTGCCCTGACTATGTCCTGCAGACCCAGGCACTGTCTTTTGAATTACTGACATAGGCTAAGGACCTCTAGGCCTTACTGTTTAGCCCCTGATGAAGTCTTAGGACTTTTGGGCTTTTCCATCTGACCTAAAGTTGAACTTTCTTTTATGTAGTGTCTTCCCCATTAGAATGTGAGCTATTCGAAAGCAGAGATTGTCTTGCTTTTTTCTATTTGTATTCCTGGTGCTTAGCACAGTATTTGGTGCATAGCAATAACCTGATAAATACTTTTTCATTCGTTCAATATAATTGCAATTCTGCTTCTTAAATTATTGTCATTGCATCTAAAATGACTTGAGTTTTTGAAGCTAATATAGGAGCATCACTGTTTAAGACAGGTTTTGTTGAGTTCTTGTATAGGTTTCTGGAAAATGAACAATGATTTTCAGGACAAAATTGGCATCTGATCCACTTGCATTTTGAATCTGGTCAAAATGTACTAAGCAGGTAGTATTCCCAAAGGAGTGTTCTTCCAACTTACACTTCAGTCATGGTTTAGAGTCGTTAGGGGTGGTGTTGATGACTGCTCTCAGAGATTTTAGAGTATAATCTGTAGGACCAAACTTCTAAAACTAATTTATGAGCTTCCACCACGTATTTCCCCTTAACAGAGAATTGATACTATTAGTTGTCAGTAAAGGGATTTACTCAAATGGTGTGGAAATTACAGTAGCTACAAAACAGTCCCCTGATAGCCCTGGGATGCACTGTCCCAGAAATATGAAAATTATCCATGGAAAGAGGGGCACCAACTTAGAATATAATGGTAGTGAGGTACACGTGGGGCCAAGGTAACTCATGACTCCAGTACTACAGGGCTTTGAGGTTTTTTGACTTCTGATGATCTCCTTGAGTTATTCCCCAGCAGACATGGCATCTGTTCTGGAGAGGCTGCATTACTGCTAGGCTGGGTTCACTCCTCACAGAGGATGTCATTTCTACTTGGTATGTTGCTCAGCTGGGCTCCTAAGGTCTGCTCCTCTCCACAGATGGACTTTTGATTGCCAGGTCTACCTCTTCCTTGAATCCATAGCCAACTCTTTTTTTGTTCTGCCAGACATTCCGGTTTTTGAAGCTACTTTCAGTTTCGAGTGACTGCCTGCCTCTGTGTCTATGTCTGTTTGGAGTTTGTGTCTTTATTCCTTCAGCTCTACTTCAAATTCTCTTGAACTGACTCTTTGACTGCTGGAAGGGCTGACTCCTCCTGGGTGAATACCTCCATTGCTAGATGCCATGATTAATAAAGAACAAGAAGAAGAGAAAATTCTGTCCTCTCTTCCAAGAAGTGAAGACCTGTATTTTCTCCTAGCTGATGACTCTCTTCAACTCACCTGAATGACAATTTTTCCAGGGCTTAACCGGAAGTCTTCAGGAATGTCACCAATTTGTTTGATCATCCAGTGGGCAGCTTGTATTTACTTTCACCAGAGAAAGGTGTTTGTGTTTTGGAAAGGGACACCAGGGCTCTAACATCCTGATCACATCAACATTTCCCCATCTGTGACAGTACCCTATGTCCACTTCAAATAAGTTGGAGGGAGGGAGAATCAAATCTCTCTTTTTTACAAGTCTAATGATTGTGTCACTAATCTCTAAGAAATCAAACTCAAGATAGTTATCAACTAAAATTCAAGAAATGCTATACATTTTAGAAAATTCAAGAGATACTATACATTTTAGAAACTTTCTTGGCTGAGAACTGACATTTCATATAGTACTCTAAGTCTTGCAAAGCCCTGTACGTTTATTATCTTAGCTAGGTTCATAGTTGATAGAATGTTGGATCTGAGTTAGGAAGTTATGAAAACCAGAGTTCAAATCTCGCCTCAGACATAGTTCTATGACCCTGATCATTAACATCTCTTTGCCTCAGTTTCCTCATCAATTATAATAGCACCTACCTCCTAGGGTTGTGAGAATAAAATGAGATAATATTTATGATACTTTGCAAACCTTAAAATTGCTATAGAAATGCTAGTGATTATTTCGCTTGAATCTCATAAAGACTCTGTTAGCAGATACTACAGGTATTATCATGCCTATTTTGCAGAAAAGGAGATTGAAGCCCAGAGAGGTTAAATTTTTTGCCCATGGTAACACAGATAGTTACCTACCTAGAAGCAGGTAAAATGTAAGTTCTTACACTGGAAATTCATCTTTAAAAACACTGTCAGTCTTTCACTAACAATATACATTTTTAGCTTGATGTGAAGATAGTAATCTTTATGACATGACCTTTTCTTACCCAGGAGGAAATTCTTGACTCCATGTTATTTTCTTTTAGTTATGAATGGATATCACCTTCAGGACAGATCATGGCTCAAGAGTACCGATGCTTTGGAAGATATCTTTAACTTAGCAGTTTTATAGGTGAGTGCTTATGACATGTGACAGTCTTCTCCCCAGAATTCTAGGTATGTGACAAGTCTAAAGCAGTGCTTACTATGCATTTCTAGACTTGTAGTTATAAAAATGTCTACATAATTTGCAGTTATGATGGGGTTTCAGAGAACTAACAGAAGCACTTCTATTATGTGATTAACCTTTGGCTTTTTTATTAACTTGTTAATAATAACAATAATGTTCAGGGACCAACTTTCCTAGGACATTAGTTAGAATCAGTTTTATAACATATACAGGGGATCCCAAGTTCTTTGGCAGTTCTAATGTAGACTAAGACTTTTGGGACACTCTGTATGATACTCTTTAAAATATAGTGATGTTCCCTAGAGTGATATCCTATCTAGACAGTTAATTGATCATGAATTTGGTAGTATGCCACTTGGATGCTTAGAGCACAGACGAAAATGGAATGGACTTTGGTTAAATAATTGTTGTTCTAACTGCTTTTTCATCTAATAATGAACAGCAATGCTACCTTCTAAATGGGTAAGAATACAATAGTGAATCTGGAGACCTTATAGATAATACAAATCTAGATGTGTCTCTCTGCCAGTTAATTCACTGGAGGGAAAAAACTATAGGAAGAATGTACATCTTCTGAGATATTGAAATGGACTTTGGGAGAGAGGTTAGGCAAGAGGGAAATATTTTGTAGTCATCCATTTAAAGATAAAAATCAAAGGGATTGAGTGGTGAGGAATATGTTTTTTGCACAGCTTTATTCATTAGTCAAAAAAGGGAAGGGAAGAGGCTTTATTCATCAGTCAAAAATGATAGAAAGAAAAACAAGGACAAAAATCTATATGAAAGGTTTGGGCTATTTGGGCTGGCCATACTTAAAAGTGTTATTATAATAGTCTTGCTTTTCTGTGTTACAATTTAAATATTCTCTTTTAGAATGTTTGGATAGGATAAATAAAACCTATGACAGAAGCAATATTAAACCTCAAGGCTTCATCAAAAAATCTGGAAGCAAGAAGTATTTATGACTCCTTGCAGGAAGATGATGGAATAAAAGACCACAGTTAGCAGATTAAAATAATAAATGGCATTGACTATTAAAAATAGTGATTTTGAATTTATCACCAACCAATACCACCATCAGCGTTATCATTCAAGACTAATCTAATTTTTTTGTTAACAGGATCTGATATATTGCAAGAATTTTGTCCACATAACATACCTAGGTTTTGGCAAAGCATTTTACAGAGTCCCTCATCCTCTTCCTAGAGACAATACGGAGACATGTGTGATAGGCTCCAGTACAAGCAGGCATAAGTGGAATTGGTTGAATGGCTGGACCCAAAGAGTTGTCATTACGGAGTTGATGTCATTCTGGGGAGAGGTCTGCAGCTAAATTGTCCCAGGGATCTGTGCTTGGCCCTGTGCTGTTTAACATTTTTAATCAGTAGCTGGGATGAAGGCATAGCTGAAATAGTTAAAAAAAATTGCGAATGACACAAAGTGGGAAGGGGCATTTTGGATGATAGAATCAGAATCCAGAAAGATCTCAATCAGCTAGAAAGATGGTCTGAATTTAATAAGGTAAAATTTGATAGAGATAAATACAAAATCCAATACTTAAGTTAAAAAATAAAATTCTTTAGTTCAAAACTGGGAAGGTGTGGCTAGAAAATAGTTAATGTGACAAAGATCTGGGAGTTTTAGGATATTTTCAAAGCTCAAAAAGTCAGTAGTGCAACATGGCGGTAAAAAAATTAGTACAATCTTAGGCTTCAAGAACATATTTAGGATGAAAGAAGTAATAATCTCTTTGTACTCTTCCTGATCTGACATATTGTGTTTAAGTCTATGGGAAGGAGGAATAATCCTTTTTTAAGTACTTACTCCATGCTAGACACTGTATCAAGTGCTTTGCAAATATTATCTCTTCTGATCTTCACAACAACCCTGCGAAGTAGGCACTATTATTACCTCCATCTTGCTGGTGAGGAAACTTTGGTAAATAGAGGTTAAGTGACTTGCTCAGGGTCACACAGTAAGTGTCTGAGACTGGATTTGAACTCTGGTCTTCCTGACTCCAGGCCCAGTTCTTTATCTACTGTGCTGCCTCTATGCACACTTTATTTTTGGAAGGCCAATGACAAGCTGGAGTACAGCTAGAGAAGTGCATCCAGGAGAGTGGGGGCTTTGAGATAATGCCGTAGAAGGGTTGGCTTAAAAAACTGGGTATTTTTCACTTAAAAAACATAAAAGTTAAGGGGCACATGGTCACTGCCCAAGTATTTAAAGGACTATTGTTTTTATTCCCACACTGTGAGAAAAATATGTATTACTGTTCTCTCCTAAAAGTTCAAAGCAAAATCTTAGACAACTGATTTTCTTATACTTTGAGTAGCAACATTAGATTATTTCAGAGTAATGGTTTTTTCAACAATCCTTGAATAGATTTCTTTGGTAGAATTAATTTTGCTCTTTCCTAATTACACTTCTTGGTACCAGTTTTTCAAGAAAGTGAATAATAAAGAAAGTTCCCTCCATCTTGTTTACTGAAACCAACCAAAACAAAAATCTGTCCCTTTTCTTCGAATGAATCACCGTGTAATTGAACCAATATTCATTCTGCACATTGCATTGCATGCAATGTTATTTTGCTGTCACAAGGTAGAAATTATTTGCTTATATTTCATCTGTGAGTGTGATCTACTTGTCACAGTGGCACCTGTGAGTCTTGAGCATTAGCAGTTCATCAGGTGATGTCTGTTCGCTTGCTTTTTTTTTTCCTGTACATTCTGCTTTTTATGACAAACTCAAATAGTCTGTCTGGCTAGGGGAATTTAGTCTTTTTATTTCAATTACCAATTAGAAATATAGCCAGAAGGCATTCTCTTCTTTTGACTATTTACCCTTAACATCTGAGAGGTATGTAAAAACTGACAATTCTATATGTGTTGAATAATCTAGAAGAAGCATCTATTGCTTTTTATCTAAGACTTAGGAGAAATATGTTAGAAACCAAAAGATATAAAGATTTTGCACTTAACAAACCTAAATTTTTATTTATTTATAGGCAATTGGGGTTAAGTGACTTGCCTAGGGTCACACAGCTAATAAGTGTCAGATGTTTGTTCTAAGGCCAGATTTGAACTCAGGTTCTCCTGACTTCAGGGGCGATGCTCTATCCACTGTGCCACCTAGCTGCCCCTAGAGGGCTATTTTCACAGAGGGTTAGTGCCTTCTAACTACTTGGCTGATGTCAAATGAGTCCATTTAATTAAATTCAACAAATATGGACTAAATGCTTCCTGTATACAGGGCTTTATTGAGGCACTGGTCAAAATACATAGTTTAGAGAATTCTTAGGTCCTGTTCTCATAGGACTTATAATTTGTTAGGGAGATAAACTCCAGCAGGTCCTGCCAAGCTAGAAAAGTTTTAAGCATGAACTTGATAACATACTGGGTGTTTGCTGTCTAAGGACCAGTCCATGGGCAGAGAAGCTTGCCACCAGGAGTTTGACTGCCAATTGATTTCTGGCCACAAAAACTTATAAAGTGTAAAGGAATCATGATCTGCTTTGGTGGAAGGGTCCACTCCCAGATGAAATCATAGATCTTTCAAATCATCAAAATTAAAGAGTTGAATGACTCCTTCTCTAAGATGAATATTTTTTTCCTTTTGATTCTAAAGACCATGTTTCAAAGACTAGAAAATGAACTACTTAAAAAATTTCCTATTATTTAAAACACTAGGTATGACCAAATACTAAAAGAACAGTGTAATTTGCTCTTAATATACTTTCTCTTACATTATCTTATTATTCTGAAGACAGATGCCTTGGATATTAAGTATTTACTATTTTTTAAAATTAAATTTCTTTTTCATTTAACAACAGTTAACCTCTATCCCTTTCCATCTTATTCCCATTGGGAAAAAAGAAAACAAAAAACAAAACCCCTACAACAAATATGCCTAGTCAAACATACTAAATCCCCACATTGGCCATGTCTAAAAATGTGTCTTACTCTGCATATCTAGTCCAGCACCTTCCTATCTGTCAGGAAGTGGGAAGCATTTTAAATCAATGGTTTTTTGGAATTGTGGTTGGGCATTACATTGATCAGATTTCTCAAGTCTTTAAAAATTGTTCATTTTTTACAATGTAGTTTTTATAGTATAAATTGTTTTCCTGTTTCTGCTCACTTCACTCTGCAGAAAGTTAAAGTGAGGTTCAAATGATACATGCCATTCCCGGTTCTTCCTTCATTTGTATGGACTTCTACCTGAGGGCAACAGTCCCATATGAGACAATAAGTTTCCCTTTTCATTCCTCCCATTTTCTTCTCTAGAGTATCATTTCCCCTTCCTTTTTAAAGATCATCACAATGTACCAAAAATCACTCCCATTTTATTTGGCCCCTTCTATGGCCCTTCTGACATTATGGTTTTCAGAAGATGCTTGTGTCATACACCTTCCCTGTTCATTCTAAATTTTCTGATTGCTAGATTGCATTTTCTTTTTTGTTTCTCTTTACTCTGGTGTTCATATTTCAAAGTTTCTAATTAACTCTGGTCTTTTCATTATAAATTCATTTTTTTTCTCCTATAGGATTACAATCAGATTTGTTGAGAATAATTTTACACATACTTGACACGAATGTAACCGTAGTCAAGGTAGATTATGAGGGACAAGCCTAGAAGCCGCTAGCATTATTAGAAAACTTTGTTGCAAATCTATATCTTTTGCCTTTTGGAATGTTGTATTCCATGTTCTCTGCTTCTTTATAGTGGTAGCTGCTAATCTTGTGTGAACCTGACTGTGGTCCTCAGTATTTGAATTCTTCCTTTCTGATTTCTTGTAGTATTTTCCCTTTAACCTTGAAGGACTGGATTTTAGCTATGACATTCCTGAGAGTTTTCCTTTTAGAGTTTATTTCAAGAGGTGACCAGTGGATCATAATCATTTTTATTTTGCTCTCTGGTTGTAAGAAATGTGGGCAATTTTACCTAAAGATTTCTTGAAACATTATGTTTAAGCTCTTTTTTTTGGTCATGGTTTTTAGGTAGTTCAATGATTCTTAAATATTCTCCATTTTTAAAAATGAAATTTTTCAATTATCAAAAATCCACCTTCTCTCCCACCCCTCTCCAGCCATTGAAATAGAAAGAAAAACAAAACTCTCATAGCAAATTTCCACACTGCTCACAGTTTAACTCGGTTCTTGCATAGCATAGTTCCATTAAGTTTCTAAGTCCAAAGCCTGCCTGAGTTTATGTCTCATTCTGGTACTTTCGAAGACCCTGGTTCCCAGCTACATAGCCAATAGAAAGAGACTTCTTCTACCCATGTTTAAGAGAATATAGAATGCTTTCTCCTGGAAGCAGGTCCTTGGAACCTACCATGTAGATGCCTCCATATTAGGTCATCTGGGCATACGTTAGAGCCCTACTATATATATGAGGAATTCAGGTGCTGAGATGCTAACTGATGCCCAAGGTCACACACCTAATAAATGTTGGAGTCAGGATTCAAATCCAAGTCTCTTGATTTCAGTGTTTCTTTCACTATACCCTGCTCACTCTCCTAAGCCCTCTTTTCCTAATCTCCTCACCTCTGCTAGAAGATGGTTGTGAAAGTTCTAGATTTTGGCAATTGCCAGCAGAGACTTTTGGGAGATTGGATGACTGATTTGTGATAATGCCTATTGTTGAGATTTTGGGCAGTAGAAGGGAGCAGGGGAGGCTCCATAGTGACTTACAGAATGACTGCAGCCAATAGTGCTGTAGGCTGTTCTGAACTTTAGAACATTCATCTCATTGGACAAAATGTGCCTCAGTATGGATTAAAAAAAAATTTCAGTGTGAATTTTAACTGGACAGGGTGTATGCAAAAGCAATTACAGTAATTATTACAAAAACAGGTACAGTATTTTAAAAAGTGGGTGTTGTCAAAAGCTATAATTGTTAGCCTAACTTTCTTCAAGCTGCTTTCCCCTGTTTGTGCTGTGAATGTACTCAAAGGCAAATTTCCTAACATAAGAATCACTCTTGGGGTCTATTGTTCAAAAGATGAAACTGAAAAAAACTTGGACTCTGATGATCTTGACTCCTCCTCCCACCATCTGCCAATGGTATATTTAACAATAGCAGTAATTAACTTTGAGGCACCATGTGGTTAGTTTTCTAAAGTCAAATGAAAGGTTTGAGTGATCTAGTTGTCTGCTTGGAAAAGAGAATTTTGAGAGAGAATTGTTTAAAATCTACTTTCACGTGTTAGAATTAACATCTAGCAACATGAACACCTGGACGGCTACTCTTTCATTTTGTTAAAATATACTTATAAAATGCATTAATAATGCATGTTAGTTTGGGGTTTTTGTTTTTGTTTTCAGTAAGTAGAAATATAGTTGTATCTACATAATTACTCACATTTGTCTGCACTTTAAAGTTTCCAGAGTAATTTCCATACTCTTGTGAAGTAAGTAGTGATTTATTTTCATTTTAACAGCTGAGGAAACTGAGGCTCCGAGAGGATCACCATGGTCATACAGACATAAGTGTCTGTATAAGGGAGGATTTGAACCAAGGTGCTTTGACTTAAGATCATTATACAATACTGCATCTCAAGAAGTAGGAAGCATGAGGCACCACAAATGAGCAGCTGGAATTGGTAGATCAGCCACTTACTCAGTACCTGTCTGAGGTATTATGTTAAGTATACTCTGTGGGGGCCATGAAAAAGCCATGTATTATGTTCATCTCTGTCCTCTAATTCTACCCTTATATTAAATGCTGTAACTATCTCATCAAAAAAAGTTATTTTCCAACTAAACTCATGTAAAACCCAGATGTTAAAATCTCAATGGAAGAAGGCATGTAAGGAATAGAAGGAGGAGAAAACACTAAAATCAGTCATTTTTGTGATTTGGTAGTACCTGGCAAAAATGTTTAGTGACATTTAGGATCAAAATGAGTGGCCAAAGATAGTTTTTTAGTTATCTGGGATTTTTTTCTCCATGCCATTTCTATTTCCAAGAATAGATATAGCAACTGTATTATTTGGATTTTCTGAGTCTGTTCTGGATTCAGAAGAGAAGATAATATCATTTTAATGACACTTTTCCAAAGGAGTATACTTGATTAGTCCATTGTAAATATGGATCATTGCTACTTGGGTGAATTGTTAACATAGATAAAGTGCCTGGATCTTCTCTACGTGTAAAGTCCCAGGAAGCTACTCAAAGTTCAAGGAATTTTGTGGGTTGGCATCCACTCAAAACCATAGCTCACAGGCCCTCACTTATGTATTCACTTTCACTAGGCTGACCAAAGGATGTAGAACACATTAAACACTCCCCCCCAAAAAAATTCAATAAAATACTATAGCAAAATTAGTAATAAGAAAAACCTCTTTCATACACATAGGGGTGCATAACCCACCGGTAGAAAGAACAGAAATTGGGAACATCTGTAACCAGAAGAACATATACAAAGGATCTCACATGTCAGCGACATTCTTGACAAGGGAACTCATATCTCCAGAATCACCCATTTCTTCTGGTGACATCATCATAGTGTTTCTGTCAGTCAAGTCAGTCAACAAACATTTATTAAAGCCCTTATTACACCAAATTAAGTCACTTTTTGCTGTTGTGATGGGACTCTCCACCTACCCCTTCCGCCATACCCCAGTGGTGGTGGGATTAGCTTCATAGCTTCAGAGAATATATACACATAGTTCTTTTGTGATATGTGTCGTTTAATTGCACCTGGACGAATATCTCTAGAAGTGTAGTGGGATTTTTAAGTCTGTCCTTTGAATGTCTTTTGTCTTCTTGTCACCTGGGATTCTTTAGTCCAGGGGTGGGGAACCTGTGGCCTCCAGGCCACATATGGTCCTCTAGGTCCTCTAGTGTGGCTCTTTGACAGAATCCAAAGTTCACAGAAAAAATCCCCTTAATGAAAGGATTTATTCTGTGAAACTTGGACTCTGTCAAAAGGCCACACCCAAGGACATATGGCATCTAGGCTGCAGGTTCCCCACCCCAGACTTAGTTTAAATTCCTATCTGAGTTGCAGTCAGAGATTCTCTTTAATATCCCTGGTTCCCTAGTCTGAGTACCTTTCAGATCATCCAGGGGATTCCACTTAGGAAAACTGCAAAGGATCTGAGTAGACCCAGGTGAAGAGAATTCTTTCAAACTGCTCTTTCCTCACTATACCTTTGGTTGCCATTCAGATTAACTTGGGAGCAAGACTTAAAAGAACCAGGTGGAGCTGGTGACAGTGGGGACCTTTTACCCTACTTCCAACCAGCAACCCCATCACACCCTAAATAGACAATGTAAACTTTCATGAGAACAAGAAATTTGAAATCTACATTTTGGTTTCTTTAAAACAGTAAAATGAAGAGCCTTTACCTGACCTTTTCAAGACTGAGAAGAACATTACTTGACACTTGGAAAAGCTATGATACTTTGCTAAAGGCATTTTTCCCCCTTATGTTAAAGCCTATGTCTTTGACAGGACACCAAAACTAGCTCCTGAAATTTTGATTTTGTCATTTCATGTCAATATTCCAAAGAACTAAAAGGTGAAATACATCTGATTAGCAGGAAGCAAAAACAGATAGGAAAAGAATGCTGGATGGGGATTCATATGATCTTGTTATAGTCTGATCACTGACAGCATCCCTGTCAACACCAGATCAGAGGACTGCGTTGTACCTGGAATAGGTAGGATGACTTACTGCTTTGTGTTTTAACTATTGTTAGAGATTCACTTTCCTCAGAACATCCCTATCAAGTAGGTGGTCTGTCCTTATTCCCATTTTTTATTTTTCATTCTTTTGGTTTTGTTTTACAATGTCTTGATTTCTCATAAAATCACTACTTTCCATTTGCTCCATTCTAATTTTTAAGTAAGCATTTTCTTTTTTTTCCTTTTTTGATATAAATTTATTTATTTGTAATTTTCAATGTTCATTTCCACAAGTTTTTGAGTTCCAAATTTTCACCCCGTCTCACCCTCCCCCCACCCCAAGATGGCATGCATTCTGAATATCCCTTCCCCTAGTCTGTCCTCTTTTCTTTTTCTCTCCCCTTCTCTTATCCCCTTCCCCTTCTATTTTTCTGCAGGGCAGGATAGACTTCTGTACCCCATTTCCTGTATTTCTTACTTCCCAATAGCATGTGAAAACTTTTTTTTTAAACATATGTTTTTAAAACTTTAGGTTTCAAATTTTCTCTCTTCCTCCCTCCCCACCCACCCTCATTGAAAAGGCAAGCAACTCAGTATAGGTTGTACATGTGCAGTTATGCAAAACACTTCCATAGTAGACCTGTTGTGAAAAACTAACTCTATTTCCCTTAATCCTATCCTGCCCTCCCATTTATTCTATTCTTTCTTTTGACCCTGTTCCTCCTCAGAGGTATTTACTTCTGATTACACCCTTTCCCAATCTGCCCTCCTCTTATCATTCCCCTGTCTCTTGTCCCCTTCTCCCCCTTTTCTGTAGGGTAAGACAATTTCCATACCCAATTGAATGTGTATGTTATTCCCTCCTTAAGCCAAATCCTATAAGAATAAGATTTACTCATTCCCTCTCACCTTCCCCTGCTTCCCCTCCAGTGTAAGAGACTTTTCTTTTCTGTTTTTTCTTTGTGAGATAATTTACCCCATTCTACCTCTCCCTTTCTTCTTCTCTGAGTATAATTCTCCCTCATCCCTTAATTTTATTCTCCAGATATGACCCTTAATCTTCAACTCACCCTGTGCTTTCTATCTATCTATCTATCTACATACATATAATTTTTTTCCTCCAACTACCCTAATACTGACAGAGTCTCATGATTATAAATATCATCTTTCCATGCAGGAATGTAAACAGTTCAATCTTAATAAGTATCTTATGATTTCTCTTTCCTGTTTACCTCTTCATGTTCCACTTGAGTCCTGTATTTGAAAGTCAAATTTTCTATTCAGCTCTGGTCTTTTCATCAGGAATGCTTGAAAGTCCTCTATTTCACTGAATGACCATTTTCCCTCCTGAGGGATTGTACTTAGTTTTGCTGGGTAGGTGATTCTTGGTTGTAATCCTATCTCCTTTGCCCTCTGGAATATTATATTCCATGCCCTGCGGTCCTAATGTAGAAGCTGCTAAATCTTGTGTTATCCTGATTGTGTTTCCACAGTACTTGAATTGTTTCCTTCTGGCAGCATGTAATATTTTCTCCTTGACCTGGGAACTCTGGAATTTGGCTATTATATTCCTAGGAGTTTTCCTTTGGGGATCTCTTTCAGGAGGAGATCTGTGGATTCTTTCAATTTCTATTTTGCCCTCTGGTTCTATTATATCAGGGCAGTTTTCCTTGATAATTTCTTGAAAGATGATGTCTAGCTCTTTTTTTGATCATGGCTTTCAGATGTCCAATAATTTTTAAATTCTCTCTCCTGGATCTATTTTCCAGGCCAGTTGTTTTTCCAATGAGATATTTCACATTGTTTTCTAATTTTTCATTCTTTTGTATTTGTTTTACAGTATCTTGATTTCTCATAAAGTCACTAGCTTCCAATTGCTCTATTCTAATTTTTAAGGAAGTATTTTCTTCAGTAGTCTTTTGGACTTCCTTTTCCATTTGGCCAATTTTTCTTTTTAGGGCATTTTTCTCCTCATTGGCTTTTTGGACCTCTTTTGCCATTTGGGTTAGGCTATTTTTAAAGGTGTTAATTTCTTCAGTACTTTTTTGGGTCTCCTTTAGCAAACTGTTGACTTGTTTTTCATGATTTTCTTGCATCACTCTCATTTCTGTTTCCAGTTTTCCCTCTGCTTCCCTTACTTGCTTCTCAAAATCCCTTTTGAGCTCTTCCAAGGCCTGGGACTGATTCATATTTTTCTTGGAGGCTTTGGATGTAGGAGCTTTGACTTTGTTGTCTTCTTCTAGTTGTATATTTTGATCTTTTTCACCAAAGTAAGATAATATAGTCTGACTCTTTTTGCACTGCTTGCTCATGATCCCAGCCAACTACTTGAGTTTTAAACTTTTTGTTAAGGTAAGAGTCTGCTTCCAATGTGGAGAATGTACTGTCCCAAGCTTCAGGGGTTTGTACAGCTGTTTTCAGAGATACTTGTAGGTACCTGTAAATTTTCAGTTCTCACAAGGTGGTATGATAAGGGGCGAGGTGTTTACTTCTTTCCTGGCCTGTGACCACAGGTATTCCTTTCTGTCCTGTAACTGTTAGGAGGGGTTCCTTTCACAGCCACTACAAGCTCCACCATGCCAGCATTCCTCCTCACCCCAGGACCGCCACGTAGAACTGTGACCCAGATCCAAACATGGGCAAAGCAAAAGATTCCTGCCTCAGCACTGGAAAAGAGATCCCTGCAATCCCTCTCTGATCAGCCACTGGATTCCCCCTCAGTCTGTGGGCTGGAAGCTCGGGAAGCAGCTGCCCCGTCCCGGACCACGCTGTTGGGGAATGAAGCTGAGACCCTGCCTTCCTTTCTCAGCACCAACAGAAACAGACTTTTCCCACTGACCTTCTAAGTTGTCTTTGACATTAGTGGGTTGAGAAGTCTGGAAACCTCCACAAGCTGCCCGAGATTCACTCCTCTGAGGCCTGCTCCAGATTCGCTGCAGCCTACGCTCTCACGCTGCGCTCCCAGCCCGCGCGATACACCTTTCTGATCAATTATCCAGGTTGTCTTGGGCTGGAAATTTGTTTCACTCTGTCTTTTTGTGGGTTCTGCTGCTTCAGAATTTGTTTAGAGCCATTTTTATGAATATTTGGAGGGGTTTGGGGGAGAGCTTAAGCAAGTCACTGCTTTCACTCTGCCATCTTGCCTCCACCCCTTAAGTAAGTATTTTCAATGAGCTTTTGGATTTCTTTTTCCATTTGGTCAATGCTGCTTTTGAAGACATTCTTCTCCTCATTGGCTTTTTGGACATCTTTTGCCATTTGGATTAGGCTTGTTTTTTTAAGGTGTTTTTTTCTTCAGTATTTTTTTGGGTCTCCTTTAGCAAGTTGTTGACTTGTTTTTCATGATTTTCTTGCATCAATCTCATTTCTCTTTCCAGTTTTCCCTCTACTTCTCTTAATTGCTTCTCAAAATTCTTTTTGAACTCTTCCATGGCCTGAGATAGATTCATATTTTTCTTGGAGGCTTTGGATGTAGGAGCTTTGACTTTGTTGTCTTCTTCTGGTTGTATGTTTTGATCTTCTTTGTCACCAAAGAAAGATTCTATGGTCTGACTTCTTTTGCACAGTTTTCCCATGATCCCAGTCAATTATTTGAGTTATAAACTCTTTGTTAAGGTACAGGTCTGTTTCCAGTGTGAAGAATATACTGTCCCAGACTTCAGGGGTTTTGTGCAACTATTTTCAGAGATACTTCCAGGGATCTGTAAATTTTCAGTTCTTCCAAGGTAGTATGATCAAGGGTGAGGTGTTTACTCTTTTCCTGGACTGTGCTCTGGTCTATGAGTGATCACAAGTGTTCTTTTCTGCCTTGGAACTGTGAGGAGGATTCTCTCTTCACCACCACTACAAGCTCTATCACACCAGCACTCTTCCTTGCCTCAGGACTGCCACCCAGAACTGTGACTCAAATCCAAGCACAGGCAAAGCAAGAGAATCCTGCCTTATCATCAGTAAAAAGATCCCTGCAATACCTCTCTGATCAGCCACTCAATTCCCCCTCTGTCTGTGAGCCACGCTTCGAAAGCAGCTGTTGGAACTGGGGCTGGGATGGAGCTTCTCTCTCAACATGGTCACAGACTTTTCCTACTGACCTAAGTTGTCTTTGGTGTTTGTGGGTTGAGAAGTCTGAAAACCAGCACAGCTGTCCAATGATCCACTCCTCTGAGGCCTGCTCTGGGTTCACTGAGGCCTGGTCTTTGCCTGGGTGCCCACACTGAACTGTTTTCCTCTCCCAGCCTGGTGCAATAGACCTTTCCAATCAACCATTCAGGTTGTCTTGGGTTGGAAATTTGTTTCACTATGTCTTTTTGTGGGTTCTGCTGCTCTCGAATTTTAGAGCCATTTTTTTACAGGTATTTGGAGGGGTTTGGGGGACAGCTCAAGTAAGTCATTATTTTTACTCTGCCATCTTGGCTTCGCCCCCTTATTCCAATTTTCTAGGTTAGGAAACTGAGGCTCTGAGAGGCTAAATTACTTGTTTATGATCACACAGCTTATTTGAGTCTAAGGCATGATGTTTCCTTACTCAAAGTCCAATGCTCTACCCATTATGCAATGCTACCTCTCAGTGAAACATAATGACCTTGAGGGATGAACTAACTGACTTATCAAAAATCATTCTCCTCACCTTATCCTGTGAAATTTAAATAGAAGTGATCCTGGTTCACTAACCTGTTATTTTCATTTTACATTTAATGTTATGCAGATTATTGCACAGGCAGATGATGGGACCAAATTATATATTTCATTCTGTTCTCACATGCTTTTGATTTTTTTTTTTGCTGTGTCTATAATTTGAAAGCTTTTAATTATATTTAGCTGGGAGATTTTGAGTGTAGGCCATGCTCTTTTTTTTTTTTTAAGGCAAATGGGGTTAAGTGACTTGCCTAGGGTCACACAGCTAGTAAGTGTCAAGTGTTTGGTCTGAGGCCGGATTTGAACTCAGGTCCTCCTGACTTCAGGGCTTGTGCTCTATCCATTGCACTACCTAGCTGCCCCAGCCATGCTCTTTTAATGTACAATCACCCTTAACAGGGCACTGATTGCTACCCCCTACTCTTTGGGTTGGTTCACCCCAACTTGCTCTCATACTGGAAGATCTGAGGTTCCCAAAGAAGGACCACCACCATACAGCCACAACTCAAGCTCTTCTAAGGTCCAAAGGTCCAAGGTATGTACTCCTACTACTCAACTGAAACCCTTGAGCTTCTTCCAGTGAGTATAGAGTACTCAACCTGAAATCAGGAAGATCTGTGTTCAAGTATGGTTTCAGGCATTTACTAGCTTTGTGACTCTGGGCAAGTCTACTAACATGTCTGCCTATAAAATGGAGATAATAACCTACTTCTCAGGGTTGTTGTAAAGATAAAATGAGATTTTTTTTTTCGTTTAAAAAGGTTTTGAGTTCCAAAATTTCTTTCTCACTTTAGCCCCTCCCCCATCCATTGAGAAGGCAAAACAATATGATACCCATTATGCTTGTGAAGTCATGCAATTTCCATATTACCCATATTGCAAAAAAAGAAAAAGCATTAAAAATGAAGAAAGTGAAAAGAATATGCTTCAATCTGCATTCAGAGTTCTTCAGTTCTCTCTTCGGAGGAAGAAAGTGTTTTTCATCGTGAGTTCTTTGAAAATGTCGTGGATCATTGTATTGATCAGAATAGCTAAATTTTTCACAGTTGATCATTGTTACAATATTGCTATTACTGTGTACTATGTTAAATGAGATATTTTGTAAGGTGCTTTGCAAACCTTAGAGCACTATCTAAATATTAACTGTTATTATTTGGTAAATAGTATTTTACTTTTTCTAATTACATGTAAAGATAGTTTTCAACATTCATTTTTTAAATAAGATTTTGAGTTTCAAATTTTTTCTCCCTCTCTTCCTCCTAATCTCTCTCTTTCCCAACCCCCCTACCCAAGATGGCAAGCAATCTGATATAGGTTATAAACATGTGCAATGATGTAAACATATCTCCACATTAGCATAATGATGATGAAGATGATATAGTCAGTCACCATGACACATTAGTTCTTAAACATAAAACATTTATTGAACAATAAGGCAAAAGCAAGAATTACCATAACATTATAATTATTCAATATAAGGCAAGTACAGTAATAGTCAGCATATCACCATCCACCTGTAAATTTAAGTTACGTTCTCACACCAATACATGCTGTATCCCTGGGGGACAGTGGACACACACTTATAGAAATCTAGTAGGGAGGTACATGAGTGGGATAATCCACATGCTTGGGGCAACTCACAACTCTGAGCTGTAGACTTTGATGTCCTTTATTACTTCAGAAGCAATTTATACCAATTGAAGTTGCTTTTCTTCTCTCTGTTCCCCTTTTGATTCTTACTGTTCTCTTGATGAGCAAATTCACTCCTCTTCTGCTCTTGAACAGATAAAGCAATAGCCGGCTCTTTCAATTCACAGTCACCCTTGATAGGGCACTGAGAAAGTCAGCAAGCAGCTCACTTAAATCATACAACTGCAAAGACTCTCAGGTTGGATCTTTGAGTAAGGCAGACAAACCCAGCCAACTCTTTACTCAACAGGATTCTGCTTTTTTCAATCACCTCTTAGCATCTTCTCACAGAAAATCAGCTGCAAATCCTTTCTTATCCCTTTTACTTATTCCTCTTGAGCCAGAGAGGGGAGAGCAACCACCTCTGGGAAATTTTACCTATCTCAAACTAAAGTTGGTATTGGAAGGCAATAGCTCAAACTGTATTAGAGTTGATCTCTGTTCTATTGAGCTTCTTGGCAAGTGCCACAGCCTTTTCTGTATCTGATTTGCAAAGCATTTTGCCTCTTTTCCAAACATCAAGCTCCCAGCACAACAACTGAAGTCCTTCTGTCAGTTGACTCTCCTGTTGGCTTTTTCAAGCTGTTTTGGCTGGTTTGTTAACTCTATTTCTTCTGGCTTAACCACTCCCAATGCCTCACACCAGACCCTTCTGGTGGTCAGTGACTTGTTTATCCTTTATTAAGTAAAAATCTACTTTTCGATTGGCTATAAACTCAATAGTCTTTATTTAATCTTCTCATAATTTCAAAACAGTTTTTTTGATTTACTACTTTGTCAGTCATAACCTCTCAAATTAAACAATGACTTGGAAATGGGCATAGGGATCAGCTGCTCCACAGTCTCAGTCATTTCTTTTTTCTTTTTCTTTTTTTTTTTTTAGGCAATTTGGGTTAAGTGGCTTGCCCAGGGTCACACAGCTAATAAGTGTTAAGTATTTGGTCTGAGGATGGTTTGGACTCAGGTCCTCCTGACTTCAGGGCTGGTGCTCTATCCACTGTGCCACCTAGCTGCCCCTCTCAATCATTTCTTCATCCTCAAAAAGGTCCTCTCAGTAATTCATCTGAAGCAGTGTGTGTGTGTGCGTGTGTGTGCGTGTGTACTTCAGTCTGTCCTTACATTTTATCAGAGAAACTATTTCTTTGCAAGTGGATTTTTGAAATAATTTTTTGTACACAAAGTTCTTTTCTGCCCCTTTCAGCAACCTAAGTGTTCACATACAAAAGGGGCAGAATGTTACAAAAGCATTTATCATATAGTCTTATCTATTAAATAGTGATATCTACTAAAAACATTTTTCTTAAGTTTTTATGAATCAGTATTATATCTTGGTGATTGTGGGCAGCAGTTCATCTGAGGCAATGTGTTCTAGTTCATTACAATTTTTTGGTTGAGTTCTCAAAGTACATTTTGAAGACTATATTTGTAGTATGAAGACTTGTCATCTGTCAGTAAGTCTGTGAAAGACAGCAAGCTTATTTTGTATAATTCTAGCTACTAGCTCATATCTTGCTATTATTACTATTATTATTTAACATACCGCCATCTTATACACGTATATTCATTGACTGTATCATTATTTGACTTTTTATTGTTTTTATATTTGTGTAAAGTGAAAAAAAATTTGTGAGCATATGAAATAGTTGGCGACAGAGACAAAGGATTCAAACAGTTCCCTTGAACCGAACGTGGTCTGCTTGATCCTTGGATGTAGCCATTTTAAATGTATTTAACTAGTATATACTAACTAGTATATATTATTAGGGTGTAACTACCTGGCTGATTCTACTATTATGTAACTGAGTGCTGGGAGGTGTCATGTTGGCAAGCTTTTAAAGATGCATAATCATGGAGGCAATCTGATATAGTGGAAAAAAGTCTTGATTTTAGTCGGAGTGTCTGTGTTCAGATCCCCGATCTGTTGCTTGCTATCTATGTGACTTTGGGCAAATCATTGAGCCTCTCTTGTCTTCAGTTTCTTCATTTGTAAACTGAAGGGTTGGATTAGATGGCCTCTAAGGTTTAGTGCAATTCTTTAATAATAATAATAATAGTAATAATAATAATGACAGCTATCATTTATATAGCACTTTAAATTTTGCAAAGTGGTATATGTACATACATGTACAATGTGTGTGTGTTTGTGTGTGTGTGTATGAGTGTATATAGCATCCTCTTGGATTCTCACAACAATCCTGTGAGGTAGGTGCTATTATTATCCCCATTTTTACAGATAAGGAAACAGGCCAAGGGAGAGGTTTAAATGACTTGCCTAGGGCCACATAAGTAATTGTCTGAGGTAAGATTTGAACTCAGGTCTTACTGAATCCAGCATTCTATACACTATGTCACCTGGCTGCCTCATTTATGATAGATTTCTGATTATGCAGCCTACTAAAAGCAACTTGGATGCCCCTGCTTTACCATGTTTTGATTTGATTGGAGAACAGTAATTACCTACAAAACCCCTTTCATGATGTTAGATTCATGAATTTTTAAATTGGAACGGACCCTATGATCAGCTAACATTTTTTGAGATTATTAGAAACATTAATAATAGTAACTAATATTTTTATAGCACTTTGATTTTGCAAAGTGCTTTACATATATTTGAATCCTACAAAGACCTTATGATGGAAGTACTATATATTTTAGCCTCATGTTACAAATGAGGAAAATAGGGCTCAGAGAAGTTAAAATACTTGTTATGACACTTTGCTTTGTTATAACACTGTCTTATGATTAATATGCTCTGAGTATGGTATTTTATCAAGGCTTTAATTTATTAGGGGGTCTAGCATGGGACACAGGGGGCAAAGGAAACCAAGCCCAGAGAGATGAAGAGACTTACCAAATATTCTACAGATAGTAAATGGAAGAAATCGAATTCAAACCTATGCTTTTCCTCCAAATCCAGCAAAATATCTATGGCATTGTATTGTCCTCTCCTTTTTTGAAAAATAATGTGCTGTGGAAAGAACATAGAACTTAGAGCCAGGAAATCTGGGCATTTGCCCTGATCTTGCCACCAATAAGTTGCCTGATTTTGAGCCCCTCACTTATACTATAAGGCAATCTGAAGAGCCCAGGACTTGTTGATTGTCCTTCATTTTTGAAGAGGACCAAGAAAACACAGATGATGTCTTGACTTGTGCATGAATTGAATTTAAGTGATAAATCCAATCCAGAAAGGATTGGATTTAAGTGCAAAGCTACACAAAGTTGTCAGCCTTACTCTCTTTTCCTGTGTTACTAAAGTCCCATGGCAAGACAAAAGTCAAGACAACTGGTGATGGCCTATGATGCAGTGGATGAACTTGGCATCTCTGTTGTCTGACCAAGTTCTAAGCACTCCACAGCTCCTGCTTTAGCCTCCTTCATGATTGTTGGAACAAATTGTTCCCATCCACCCATTCTACCCAGGGACGTCCTCACATGTGTGAGGTAGACATTCCCCTAACTCACTGACAGATTTGAGGTCCCCCATCAACCTGAGACAATTTACCCGGGTGTGACTGCTGCACATACTACAGTTTCTTGGAGCCGCAGGTCAGAGTTGGGTAACAGGTAGACACCACAGGTAGATGAGCAGCCTTGAAAAGGGTTTGATAAGCCCTCACACCAAAGGTGCTAATACTCCCTAAACATCCCATATATAGCAAGGTTAACAGCACTATGCAGAATCAAGGGTTAAAATTGTCAATTTAAGAACTTATTTTACTTCTAAAACTTGTTATCTGTTGGAACACCACTAATAGGACTTGTATAAAGTGTACTACATAAAATTATTAATATTTATTTTATTTGCAAGAATGACTCATATTAGTAGTACCGAGGACCGTGAAAACATTATAACATGGAAATAATTATAAGCAAGACTGATTAATTAGATTGTGACCTCTTGTGTCCTATGTGCCCCTGTCCCAGTTCTTGGAAAAGTGACCTTACTCTTAGACCCCATGTGTCAGCATTTTCTCTTCTTGCTTTTGACTTGATATCAGTGGTTTCCTCTAAACCAATAACATCTCTATGTTGATTGTTAAACTTTAATTCTTTTAGGAGAACCATAATAATTTTTTCCCTGATTACTGTTTTTCTCAAGATGCAGGATCCAGGAAAAAAAAACAAACAGAAAATTTCCAAGAAATGCTGGCAAAGAATTCTCATATGACAACACTACTGTCTAAAGATAAATAGGGACATTAAATTTTACTGAAAGGAACCATAGACAGCAAACCAATATCATTGTGAAACTTACATGCTTCAAATGCCTTAGCATCTAAAGTCAATTAGGAAAAATTAACTGAATTATAAGAAGACATAGACAGTAAAACAATAATAGTAGGATTACTTTAATGTTCTTTTAGTTTTTGACAAATCTAACAAAAAGATAAACAAAATGGATAACACAATTGAACAAATTGCTGGAGAAAATAGAATTGAAAGATTTATGGTGTCTTCTCAATGTGATTGCTAAAGAATAAAAATAATTCTGAACACCACATGGAATTTTTACTAGAATTTACTATGTATTAGGGCACAGATATTGCCAAAAAAAGTCAAAAGACAGAAATAGTAAACATCTTTTACAGATCGTAACACAAAAAAATAGAAATCTATTCAGGGAACACAAACAAAAGATACTGAAATGGAGTCTTAAAATCTGAAATGGTGAAATAATCTGAAATCTGAAGTGATGAATGAGTCAAAGAATAACTCATATGAACAATTAATACTTACGTGATAGAAAATGATAATGATGAAACAACATACCAAAATTTCTAGAACGCAACTAAAGCATTAGGGAAAGATCATATCCCTAAAAGCATATATTAACAAAATAGGAAAGGAGAGGATTAATGAACTGAACATATATTTAAAAAATTAGAAATTCAACAGATAAACAAACCTAAAAATAAGCACTACAGAGGAAATACTGAAAATTTGAGGAGAAATTGATAGGTAAATTGGAAAAAAGTTCTGCATAGAGAATCTCTTTAATGTGCCCCACAAATTTGAAGGGCGCAGTATTTGTCCCAGAAGAGGCCTCACATTAGTACATGCTCTGTAACTATTCTCCCAATCCTGACTTGCACTTATAGCCTGGGTCCCTAGATCATAGCTACTTATTTCTTACCCTCAGGATTCTAGGGGTAATCTTAGTGGTTTGGAGTATTTTCTCTAATATTGCTCTGGAGCCCTGGCCCAATGTGTTCTTTCATTATCATCCAATTACCATCTCTTCCACAGCATCTAACTGGTTTATCATTCACCCAGTTATCTCTTTAACATCTTTGATAACCAATTATCATCAATTACCTTTTACAAAGGGATATTTACTGAGAAAATATAGCAAGACCTGATGTACAAAAATATCTGAAACTAGGAGCACATTTTTATCTACCACCATAATCTATACACATTTGTCCCACCAAGTTCACCTCTAAGTAGAGCATAGCCAATGGACAATTAAATCTCTTACTTGTGTTTTGGTGACCAGTTGGATTCACTGGTAGACTGCTCAAGCAGGTGACTCCTTGGGGCTGGCTACTCCTCAGGCCTGACTGCTGCTGCTACTGGTAGACCCTGTTATGGACTTCAGTTGCTCTATGTCTAGTAGATCTTCCAATTTTTTTAGACCTAGCTCATCTGGTCTCCCTTTGTCCACATAAGGAGCACCTTTAAGTACTCTGCCCAAATGAATATAAATTTTGATCGCTGAAATCTAGCAAGATATCTTGGGATTTTTGGACTAGATTTCTTTTAGGAGGGGCCATGCCTTAAACTCAAAACACTCATTGATTGGCAAACAATGGGTCCAACCCCAAGCCTCATTTGGTCATTGTCTGGAATCTGGTGGCCCACAGTGAGTGTAACTAGCAATTGTTTCTGTTTTGGCCAGAAACTTTGAGGGTCTTCCTCTCCCAGATTTTATTTATTTATTTATTCATTTATTTTGATTAGGTAAAAGAGGCCATTCTTTGCCTCACTTTTACCTAACCTTAATCACTGAATGGGTGTTGCCTCAGGCAAACTGAGACTTGGGAAAGACTTTAACTCAAAAAGGCCACAGCCTTTCACTGCATCTGGACTATTTTCAGTCTTCCTGATACATATCTTGCCACTGGCTCCAGCTGGCTCCAGAAGACTGAGAGAGGCTGGTGACTTTGCATAGAAATCCACTTCACTTGCAAGTCTTGACATCTCCTTCCTGATGTCATGGTCCTCTTGAAGGATGAAGGACAAACAACAACCACATTTATCTAAGATTAGGAAAGAGTAAACACAAAGAGACAGTGGAGCAATACCTTCACAAATAAAGAGCAACTGGCTTCAGAGAGAGAGTCTGAGGCCCCTTCCTGACCTGGAGGCCCCTGCAGTTCTTCCTCCTTTCTTGAAATCTATACGGAAGCCAGGCATGGTGGCTCATGCCTGTAATCCCAGCTGCTAGGCTTGAGTTCAGGAGTTCTGAATTGTAGTAGGGCTAAAATGATTGGATGCTCACTCTAAGTCTGGCACCCATATGGAGAACTCCCAGGATCAGGGGGCTGCTAGGTTGTCTAGGTAGGGGAGAACTGATCCTTGTTGGAAAGCTTCTGTGCCAACCAGTAGTGGGATAGTGTACTTCTAGTCTGGCTGAGATAGGGAGAATCAGTCTCTCAAAAAAAAAAAAGGAAAGAAAAAAGAAGGGAAAAAACTTCACACAGTCCTGGCTAAGCATCCAGTTAGAAGACTTTTCATCATCACTCTGTAAACTAGAAAATCATAGAATAATTGAACATGCTCTGAATTGGGAGTAAGACCCTTCTATTATGCATCATCACATATTTATGGAAGCAGGCTCTCCAAGTTTTCATGTGGATATGCATACATATGTACAAATATACATAAATACACACCTATCTTTATCTCTCTTTCTCTACATGTCAGGCAGAGAACACTGCATGTGCTTCAAGGACTGAGCCTCATTGACTGGTCCCCGTCACATCTAATTAGATTTAAAACCTTACTGCAATTTTACTCAAAGTTTGCTACTAATAGTTAGGTAAATTCTATTATAATCAAAACAACTTTGTGTAGTGGAAAAGAGCACTGAATTTGGAACCAAGAGGTGCTGGGTGCAGATCCAGTCTCTGTGGGTGACCTTGGGCAAATTAACTTCTCTGGGTCTTAGTTGCCTCATCCTGAAATGAGGGGGTGGGACTGGTTGATCCTTAGGATTTCTTCCAGCTTTAAATCTATGATCTAATGAAACCAATTGCATTCTAAGGCTTGATAAACACCTCAAAAAATGGGTAAATATCTATTAAAGCCTGTGGAACACTTTATTTTGCTTTTGTTGTTCAGTTGTTTCAGTCATGTCCAACTCTTCTTGACCCCACTTGGGGTTTTCTTGGCAAAAATAGTTGGAGTGGTTTGACATTTCCTCTTCCAGCTCATTTTACAGATGAGAAAACTGAGGCAAACAGGGTTAAGAGACTTGCCCCGGGTCACACAGCTAGTAAGTGTCTGAGGCTGGATTTGAACTCCAGGCTTAGTGTTCTATCCACTGTGCCACCTCTGTTTGATTAGCCTTTTTTTTTTTAAAGGTGGAGTATAGGTTCAGAGAATAACTACTACATAGATTTACATAATGACATTTTTGACCTACTTTTTGAGCTTTATTTCACATTGCTTTCCTCCACAGGCCGAGTAGGACCATTATTAAATATCAATATCACTAAAATCAATCAATAAATTAATTAAATATTAAATCTCCATGAATTTTCACAGACTAAGCTCCAAGGCTGGAACATATTTTTCTCCTCACCTCCACCTTTCAGAATAACTTCCTTCAAGGTTTTGAGGTTTATTTCAGATGGCACCTCCTCCCTGCAGTCTCTCTGGATTCCCTAATCCCACCCAGATGAAAGTTTTCTCTTTACTTCTCAAATATTCCTAAATACTTTGGATATTTTCATTGTCCTTATCATTACTTAGCTTGTATTATACTTATCTGTATCCTGCCATATCCCTCCTACTTGGTCCCTACCCACCCCCTCCCGTCCTAGGAGAGTGCAAGCTTCTTAAGATGGGGCACTGTCATTTTTTCTCTTTGTATCCTTAACATTTAGAACTATGTCTTACGCATAGCTGGCAATTAATAATTGTTTGTAGAATTGAATTGAAGAAAAGGAAAGCATCAGAAAATGGCTAGTCACACTGAGAAAGGAAACTTGGTATAATATATTTGGCCACTGGGTGTCAATCTTGACCCATGTTTAAAGCTAGTGAATACAGACAATTTTAGAAAATAAAAGCAGTGATAATTATCTCTGCAGAGAGTTTGGGGAGCCATCTCATTTAGTAATGAACATAATGACACATCTTCTCCTTTGAAGTCTGTGTGATTACTCTTTCACCACTGCAGAACTTAATCTTCCCTTTGGAAAGTGCAAGGAGAAAAATAAAGATGGAGCAAATGAAGCAAGGCTTTATTTAGTTAAAAAAAAGTTTAGCATCTTTCAGACTTTATTTATTAACCTTCTGCTAAACTGCACTCTTTGTCAGAGATGACTAGTTCGATTTCCTTTCTGGATAATGCCCTAATTATTTATGCTGATTGATTTTTCAGATTCCCTTTTCTAAGTCATATTTGGTGATTTATTGGCCTTGAAACATAGCTTTCCTTGCGGGGGCTGAAGTGTCTTTAAGATTCAGTGTATTCTAAAAAATAATAGCAACAAATGTCCTGAGGTTCTTATCTCTTAGGATTTCAAAAAGGAAACAGCACCAAAAGGCAAGAATTTGGCCAGACCTGCCAATCCAGATTAGAAGAAATGGAAAGCAGATACGTATGAAAGGACTCACCTCTAGTGGTCTGCAAGGCTTTGATCTGCCCCTGCCCCTCTGTTTCCCCCTACCCCCATGTCCAAACACTCATCAACCTCAAGCATACATCCAACTTCTGTTTATCTTATAAGACCTGGAATAAATCTCCTTAAGAACACAACTGTGGGAACAGTACGGCAAGAATACCCATGTTTGGGTGCTAGATATGGTTCCAAATAACATGCAAATTCTCCCCTAAACGAATTAGATTGAGTCAGGTATTTCCAAATGGAATGAAATTGTTCTATTGAATTAATGTCATTTGACTCTATTTGTCGATTATCTCTGAGCTGCCCAAGTTTAGCATGTTTCCAAAATTCCAGATTAGTATTTCAAGGCTTATATCTGTCAGTCCAAAGATAAGTTGCTCAGATAAATCTCACGAATTACTCCATACAGTTGCCTCCTGAAATTCATCCTTCCATTATGTTCAATCTACTTGGAAACTAGTTTGGACAACTAATGCCAATAATCTGTGTAAAACTGATGCAATTGTTACCTGTTGATGTATAGTTTCTGTGTGTAACCCGATGATACCCAGACTTTTGGGGGGCTGCCTTTGGATTTTGCAGCATTCTCTTCTATCTCCTTACTTCCTCCATTCCACTTTCTACCCCAGGATCTATAAAAGCTCAGCGATATTCTTTTTAAAATGAATTATTATGCTGTTAATGTTAAATATCTACAAAACCAATTCAACATACTGTGTAGCTATTTGCATTTCATAGACTTGGAAGATAGGAAGATGGTCAAGGTCACTGGATTACGCGTACACAGAAAGGAATAAGGTGTAAAAAGACTGGAAAGATGGGCAGGGGCCATGTTTTGCAGGGGTTTGAGCACCAAATAGAATTTTATGTTTAATCTTGGAAGTAATAGGGAGCCCATAGAATTTATTGAATAGGGAGGTGGGACATAACATGCTCAGACCTGTGCTTTGACAGCTAAGTGGAGGGTGGGCAGGAACAGAGAAAGACTTGAGTCAGAGAAAGACCCACCAGCAGATTATTACAACGAGGTTCTTTTTGAAGCTGCATTGATTCTTCAAGTCAAATAAGGCAAACAGAAGACATAGTGTTACAGAGTATTAGAATTGGAAGGAACTTTTAGGAACCAATTAGACCAACCCCATTCCTTTTTGAGATGAAGGAACTGAGGTGAGGTATTGCCTTTTTTGCCTCCACTCTGAGTGGTTTGAAGGTATCTAGGTGGTGCAGAAGATAGAATGTTGGGCCTAGAGTCAGGAATACTCATCTTCCTGAGTTCAAATCTGGCCTCAGACACTAGTTGTGTGACCCTGGGCAAGTCTCTTAATCTTGTATGCCTCAGTTTCCTCATCTGTAAAATGAGCTAGAGAAGGAAATGGCCAATCTTTGCCAAGAAAACCCTAAATAGGGTTCTGAAGAGTCAGACATGACTGAACAACAGTAACAACTGAATGGTTTTATCTTTGGATAGTTTTTTTGCCAACTTTATAAATATTATAGACTTCCTACTCTGTTCTGTTGCTCTACAATTCTCTTAACATACCATATCTCCCTTTTTACCTAGTTGTTGCCTGAAATTTCTTTGGTACAGATTTATTCTTAAATTTCTTCTTCAATGAATCCTTTAAAAAAACCTCTGGCAGAAAGAAATGCAAGGTGCCAGAGAGAGGTAGATTCTAAGCCAAGGTCTTAAACTGGGATCTATTAACTTTTTCTTTAAAAAATTTTTATATCTGTTATTTCAATTAACTTAGTTTCTTTTGTAATCCTATGTATTTTATTTTATGCACTTAAAATGTAATTTTGAGGAATATATAAGTGTCACTAAACTGCCAGAAGAGTCCATAACCCGCAAAAGGTGAAGAAACATTATCAGTCACAGCTCAGTGTGAATGGGATGAAATAAATCTTTCCTCTGTGAACAGATTTTCATATCTGGGAAGAAAGAAATAGTGATCGTAGTGGACATCTGAGGCAGGAGTGGTGTGGGATAGGGAAATGGAGTGAAGAAGAGAAGAGGAGTGAATTTTACTTATGATCGTAGAGTCATCCCACGAAGGACTGTTTTCCCCAAGAATCTTCTCCTCTTAGGATTTAGCTCTCCTTTTCAGACATATTATCCTGGGGTTGTAATTAGAATCTTGTATGGGATTTTGCAAACACATTCTCTCTACTTCCTAAGCCATTAATGCACTTATCCATTTGCTTACACTAAAAGTAAAGTAATTCATGTATTTATGGTACAAGTAGAGAGAGTGCTGGTCCTGGAGTCAGGAAGACCTGAGTTCAAAACTTGCCAAGATACTTATTTAGATGCATGTTTAAAAAGGACTTTTGAGGAGTTGGTGATAAACCTATATAATTTATCCATTGGCTTTTTATTTGTAGCCCCACTCAGTTAGAGAAGTTCACCACACCTATAAATGGAAATATGACAATGAGACAGGTATTCAGGTTTTGCTCTTCAATGCATTGCTGTCTAAATTTTATGTTCTTGCCAGTATTTAGAAAAGTGCTCTTGACACAGTATCCATTTAAGAAATGTTTGTGAATTTGATTTGTAATTTGTTCAGCTATTTCTATTGTGTCCGACTCTTCATGATCCCATTTGGGGTTTTCTTGGCAAAGATACTGGAGTGGTTTGCCATTTCCTTCTCCTCATTTTACAGATGAGGAAAATGAGGCGAATAGGGTTAAGTAACTTGCCCAAGGTCACACAGCTAGTAAGTGTCTAAGGCCAGATTTGAACTCAGGAAGATGAGTCTTCCTGACTTCAGGCCCAGCACTCTATTCACTTTACCACCTACTTGCTTTGATTTGGTAATTATGAAGTGCATAATTAAGGCCAAACTTCAAATCTTCCACATGGAAACAGCAGATGGCAAAATCAATTTAAAGAAATTTTGATAACACATCCAACTAAGCAAAGTTGTCTCAAGGGCATTCAAGGATGAACATGGAAGGACTATATACAGAAGAAGAAATTCACAGAATTGATGATAACAAATGGTTTTCTCCATCAAGGTCAGAAGAACCAACAAAACTGAATCATAATATCACTGCTCTAGGGGTGCATGTGAAGAAGGTAGAAATGACACTAAAGAAAACAGAGATGAAAAAAGCAGCCAAATCAGACTAAGTGAATATAGAGATCTGTATTGGAGTCTAAAAACATGTGTAATGTTTCACAACTATGGACCTCCCACCTCTGCAAAAGAGTGGAGTAGGGTGTCTTCTCCTACCTCTTCTCTGGGGCCATGAGTGTCCTTTGTAATTTCACAACATTTTTGATTGTTTCATGGTGGTTGTTCTTTCCATTTGCATTGTTGTAGTCATCATGGATATTGTGTTTTTGGCTCTGCTTATTTTACTCAGAATCAATTTATGTCTTTCCCAGATTCTCTGAATTCCTTATTTTGGCCGTTTCTTACAGTATAATAATACTACTGTAACATGATTTGTTTAGCCATTTCCCCAATTGATGGGCAACTACAAAAAGTACTGCTATAAATATTTTCATATATATAAGGATTTTCTTTTTATCAGTGACCTCCTAGTAGTGGAATCTTTGGGTGAAAGAGTATGGATATTTATTCCCTTTATTGTAAAAATAAATTGTTTTCCAAAATGGTTATATCGATTCACAGCTCGGTCTTCCTATAATCTCTCCAATGCTGGCATTTCCTATCTTTTGTCATCTTTGCCAGTTTTCTGGGTGTGAAGTGAAACCTCAGTGTTGTTTTGGTTGGCATTTTTCTTGGTAATTTGGAGCATTCTTTCATATGGTTATTAATAGTTTGTAATTCTTTTTTTGAGAATTGTTTATATCCTTTAACTGCTTATCTATTGGAGAATATTTTTTAGCTATATATATATTATGTATATATATGCACATATATATTTGCATATATATCCCTATATACACACTCATATATATGTTAGTTGTCTATTTATTTTGGACATCAAGTTCCTATCGGAGAAATTTGATACAAAGGGTTTTTCCCCCTTTCAACCACTTAAGTATCAATTTTATTTATGCAGAAGCTTCTCAGTTTCATGAAATCAATATTAGCTCTTTTATCTTTTGTAATTGCTTCTATCTGATATTTTGTTAAGAATACATCTTCTGCCCATAGATGTGAAAGGTATATGATCTGCTTCTCTTTAATTTTTTTTTTTAGTATGACCTTTACTATTAAGGTCACGGGTAAGATTTGGCTCTAAGCCCAATTTCTTCCAGATTGCTTTCCAGTTTTTCAGCAAGTTTTTTAAAAAATCAAATAGAGAGTTCTTGCCGTAGAAATTTAATTTATATTTTTAGGTTTGTCAAACATTGGGTTTTATTGAGTTCCGTCATTTTTGGTTCTCTCTCTAAAAATTAATTATATTAATTTTTTGTTACATTTTGATTTCTGAACTGTCTCCCTCCCTCCCCTGTAGTAAAGGCCATGATTTGACATAGATATATACATATATGTAAAACCACACTATACATACTTCTATTTATCAGTTCTTTCTCTGGAGATAGATAGCATCTTCCTTCATAGGTCTTTTGTAGTTAGTTTGAGTATTTATAGTACTCAGAATACCTTGGACACTCACAGTTGTTCTTCAAACAGTATTGCTGTTACTACATACAATATTCTCTTGGTTCTGCTCATTTCACTTCATTATTTCATGCAAGTCTTTCCATATTTTTCTAAAATCAACCAGCTCATCATTTCTTACAGCACAGTATATATATGCCATTACATTTATGTACTACAACTTTTTCAGCTATTCCTCAGTTGATGGGCATCCCCTCAACTTCCAGTTCCTTGCCACTACAGCAAGCTGCTATAAATATTTAGGACATATTGGGTTCTTTTCCTTTTTCTCTGATCACTTTGGGCAAGAGACCTAATAGTGGTATTTTTGGGTCAAAGAGTATACACAGTTTTTTGGGCATAATTCCAGATTGCTTTCCAAAATGGTTGGATCAATTCATAGTTCCATCAACTGTGTATTAGTGTCCCAATTTTTCCACATCCATTCCATTTGTCATTTTCCCCTTTTATAATTTTGGCCAATCTGATAGGTGTGAGATGATATCTCAAAGTTGTTTTAATTTGCATTTCTCTAATCAATAATGGTTTAGATTATTTTTTTCATATGACTATATATATTTTTGATTCCTTCATTGAAAAACTGCCTGTTTGTATCCTTTGACTCATTATCTTATAAAATTGACAAAGTTCTCCATATATTTGAGATATGAGACCTTTATCTGAGAAACTGTCTATAAAGATTCTCCCACCCCAATTTTCTGCTTTCCTTCTAATCCTGGCTAGATTGATTTCATTTGTACAAACCTTTTCAATTTAATGTAATAAAAATTATCAATTTTACATGTCACAATACTCTCTATCTCTTGTTCATTCATAAATTCTTTTCTTATCCACAAGTCTCATAGATAATATGTTTCATGTTCTAATTTTCTTATATTTCCTTTTATATCTAGGTTCATATTTCCATTTTGACCTTATTTTGGTAAGTGGTGTCTATACCTAATTTGTGCCAGACTGCTTTCTAGTTTTCCCAACAATTTTGACCAAATCATGAATTCATATCTCAGTGTAAATCTTATCAAATGTAAGTCTTTAATTTGTCAAACACAAAGTTATTACAATCATTTACTACCGTGTATTGTGTGTCTACCCTATTCCATTGATCTGATCTGGTTCTCTCTTGTCTGGTCTGTTCCATTGATATACTTCTCTGTTTTTTTAACCAATACCAAATGGTTTGAGGGATGATATATCATAAAATAATTTTACATCTGGAAATGCTATTCCCCCTCATCTCTACATTTTTCATTATTTTCTTTAATTGTCTAGATCTTTTTGTTTCTCCAAATGAATTCTTTTTTTTTTCCCTTTAGGTTCTGTAAAATCTCCCTTTGATAGCTTGATTGGTATAGCATTAAAACTATAAATTAACTTTGGCAACATTGTGATTTTTATCATATTGACTTGATCCATCCATGAGCACTGACTATTTCTCCAGCTATTTCAGTTGTTCTTTATTTCTTTCAGGAATGCCTTACAACTGAATCTGTATAAGCATTTTCCCTGTTTTGATAGACTAATCCCCAAATATTTTATGCATTTTGTAGTTATTTTGAATGAAATTTCCCTTTCTGTTGTTGCATTTTGGACTTTGTTATTATCGTTATATATAGATTCTGTTGACTTTTGTGGCTTGTTTCAACTTTGCTCAATCTGTTGTCTCAATTTTTGTTCTATCTTTGCTGATTCCCTAGGGTTTTATAAGTAAATCATTATGTCATCAGCAGATAGAGGTAATTTCATTTTTTCTTTGCCTATCTTTATGGCTTCAATTTCTTTTTCTCGTGTTACTGTTATTTCTAGCATTCTTAGTACTATAACAAATGATAGTTCAAAGAGAAGGCATCATTGTTTTACTCCTGCATATAAAAAAATCTTACTGAGAGTCATTTGTACATGAATTTAAGGCATTCTTGATGAGAGTTTAGTAGAGAACAAGCAGACTTTCATAATCAAAATTCAATAATAGCAACATAGACCATATTTTTCCCATTTGAAAATTAATTGAAAGATATAGAGAATATAAGATCCTATTGTGTTTATTTTTGTTGGTCACCAAAAAAAGCACAATTTCATAAAATGAAACTCTGACTTACAGACTCTTTTACAACAAAATATCTTCCATCCATACATCAACATCATTCAAAATTTCCTGGAATACGGAACAACAGAAATAATACTGTTCAATGGCCCGTTGATAATAGACATCTGGAGAGGGATAAAACAAAGGATATGTCTGCTTGTCAAAGATATTCGCACTGTGTTGGAGGAGGTTCAGGGAAGAGTCCAGGCAGATGAAGAGTCCCCTGAAGCTGAAGTCCTCCAGACCCTCCTGTTTGTACATGACATTGTGCTGATTGCATCAAACCTCAGATCATTACAGGGCTTCCTGGAAGAGATCTGTAATCACTCAGAGGAGTTTGGCTGGTCTGTCTACGCAGGAAAGACCAAGTGGATTGATTGGTATGACATTGTAACTGTAAAATAACTTCGGCAATGTTGTAATTTTTATTATATTAGCATTGCCCAGTCACAAACACTGAATATTCCTCCAGCTATTTAAATGAACCTATATAAGTATTTTCTTGGTTTTGGTAGATTTCTGCCCAAATATTTTCTGCATTTTGTCATAGTTTTGTTCTGGTTTCAACATGCATGTGGATGGACATCATGATTTGGGCGCAGAGTTGAACTGGAGGTAGTGAGTGGTTTGGATTGCCTTCAGGAAATTACAAAGCCCCTTTACTCACCCCAAGATTCTTGTGAAAGCAAACGCCCATATTTTTAATACTAACACTCTACATGTATTTTTATATGGCATTGAGACATGGAATACAAGGATGAGGGCAATTAAGAGACAAATGGTGAATATGAACAAGTTGGAATATATGACCTATGAACTCTAAAGATTAGCAGGAGTAAAAGATGCCATTGAGAAATAGTATGATAGGGAAAGAAAGATGATCTGGTCATGTGGCAAGAATGTAGTATGGAAGGCGGATGACTGGAGTGTTGATCTAGTCAGGAGAAAGCAAGGAAGGCTTCAAACAAATTGGGTGTACCTGCTGTGGTGATCTTATGGGAGGACATGAACAAGTCTCAAACAAGAAGGCTAAGCCTGGTTGGGTTGTGATCTGTATATACCACTACAGAGAACTCCTGAATTGATGAGATCACAGAGAGTCATTATGACTAATAATCTTCCACTTTCCTTTCAAGTCTCATTCTTTCAAAAGATCCTTCCTTTCAAAAAGTGTAGTTAATAAAAATATACCCCATGGCAACCATTTGCAAAACATGCTTGGAGATGAAGGGATGCAATCAAGTACAGCTCTGGGTTAGCCTCTGTGTTTGATTGTTTTATAAGCTTTTGCTGTGTTAGTTTTCCCCTGCTGTTCAGTGGGACTAATCGTACCTATTCTGTACCTTGTGGGGATGTCGTAGATTGATAGAAAGTTGAAAGTACTTGTTGAGATACGTGGATGCCAGATATGTGCAAGGAAAAGCAGGGCTGTTTCTGTACTGATTGACTTTCAGCAAGATTATATGGTCTTGCTCCTGTTAGACTGAAAGGCATGCACAAGGCAGGTCCAAGCATATTTTTCCTACAATGAATGCTAGAGCAGAAGGGAGTAGGAATTAATGGGTTTTTATCAAGGAAAAGGAGGAGGAGGAGGCTGAATGCTATTGATGTGGAACTGACCAAAGCCTGCCACCCATTTTTCATTCGTTTGATCTTCTGCCATGATTTTCACCTCTGCAGTTTTAATTAAGGGCTTCCCTTAGGAAAATATGGTAACACTATGGGCCCACCAGAGCAAATATAGCAATTGAAATGCAACTTTTATAGCAGGATCAGTCATAGTACCTAGCATTCACCCTTCAGGAATTAATAGAGTTGTACATATTTTAAAAATATGAATTTATCACATGCAAATGTAGTTGCACAAAAAAGAACAGTTTTTCAGTAGTACAACCATATTTGTATCAGGGGACTATATTTCCTATCTACTTAAAAAAATTGACAGAACTTATTAGGAAACTATTTCTAACATCCCAAATTATTCAAAATTTATTCTCCCTCATAGTGGAAATCCTATCAGTTTTAATCTCTGATTTTTCCTTCAGGGGAAGAGAAGTTTTTTTTTTTTAACATCTGATAGCTGCCCATTTCTTGTATGTGATACGATGTGTTCATGTTTGAAATACATAGGTCAGTTAAAGGAATGGATGAGTCTCCTGACTTGCTTTAAGCACCAAGAAACTGAAATGTTCCATGTCAGCATTTCTTTTTGGTTCATGTAATTATTCACCACCCCTTTGCTCCCTATTTAAGGTATGTGGAGGCTCTTCGATTCTGGCTGCATGGATCACAGAGCCAGGAACCAGATCAAAGGCACCTATGAGTAAATGAAACCAGACAGAAATTCAAAGAGGCTTCATCAGGGGGGATAATTGAGGAGGGCAGATCAGCAAAGAGAGAAGGGGTGCAGAAGGGTTACATTTTGCCCAAAGTAAGGTTTATCAGAAGACTAAACCTATATTTTGGTTTAATTTTTTCTTTTGACATTCAGACTGATTTTTAAAATTTTATTCAATTCAACAAATTTATAAACATTAGCCTGGGTTTTAGTCCTTCATTTGACACTAACTTGCTGTGTAATTTTGGGTAAATCATTCAACCTTTCTGATGTTTTACATCTTTAACATGAGGGAGTTAGAGTAAATGATCTCTAAGATCTCTTCTAACTCTGAATCCTATGAGTCTCTGAACCTTTGACTCTGTGGCCAGTTCTGTTTTAGGCATTGTAAAAAAGTTGTCTCTTCAAAATACCAACCGGATGGAGATAAACTATCCTCAGCTTTTGAATATAATTGTCATGCTAGACATAACCACTCACAGCAAACGTGCTTCCAAATCATATTGCATTGCATAGCCTCAGTATTATAAGTTATGGTTAGCTGAAAGAAAAAAAATAACCAATGTGATTGGCTGATCCAAATGGAATGTAGCCATGAGCTTCACTTAGGTACTGAAATATGAGGCCCAGAGAGCAGATGCACTTTTCATTGACTGATGTTGGGAAATTCGCTCAAAAAATTTGTTGCCTCTGAACTATCCATTGAACAGATTCTTTGCTAGCAGTCCACTATAATCTTCATCCACATTCCAGTCCTATCTCCAGAATAGAGATCTGAGAGCTAAAGTGGAGGGAGATTTCATAAAATAGGAATTTCTACTCTTCGCAGTAATTCAACTTGAGGGTTTTTCTTTTAAAGTTGCCATTCTTGGGGGAGGGAGGGAACAGAATTCCACCCCAAAGTGACATTCTTCAAAAAACTGATTATTCTACTCTACTAACTGCATACAAGTAAGCTTTTAGCAGAAAGGAATGAGTTGATATGGCTTTCTTAACTTAGAATTGCTCTTGGGACATGTTTGTTAACTCTTATTTTCATAAATTTATTTTAAACCTTGCAAGGAAATCTTGAAAGAAGTCATCTCCGTATGCAAAATGAGAATACTTTCAGACTTTCTTTTTTTAAACAAGATAGTGTTTTTATTTGGGTCATGGACTATTGATTTAAATTCAACTTGGATGAATGAAGTTGGACTGATAGAGTGAAGGAGGTTAAACACTGTGAATGAATTATAGGTAATTAGTATTTCTTAGGTTGCAGAGTCCTGGAATTTTTTGACTTTTTTCGACTAAGGGATGATTATACCTTGCCCTAGGAGATAATGATTGTTTCCCCATCTGATTTTACAAAGAAAAAATAAATGTAAAGTAAATATTTGCTGAATGAGTGAATTAAGGACAGACTATTCTTGCTCCAACTCAAATCACGCTACCTAGAATGATTTAAAACATTTGTCTTTTCATATTATAAACAAATGTTTCCCTCCTGTAATGTATTTTGTGACCATATCCTTTCTGTCATGATTTTAAAATAAGTAAACAACTTCTTGTTTACTTCATTTGAGCTATGATCATTTTCTCTTTCAATTTCTTTTATTACCTCTGAAAAGGCTACGTTGGGAAGAGTTTGGTTCATACCTTGTGAAAGACTGTATACACAGAGGCATCGAACGTCTCTTGGCCAAGAAACTGGTTAATCTCTCAACTGATGCATAGGTAAGAGAGATGGACTTAGAGTTAGCAATGATGATAATAATAACGATAGCTAGCATCTATATAATGCTTTAAAGTTTGCAAAGAACTTTATATGTGTTAACTTATTTGATCCACATAACAAGCTTGTGAGGGAGCTATCTGCATTTTATACATGAGGAAACAAACAAGCTAGTAAGTGTCTGAGGCAGGATTCATACTCAGCTCTTTCAACTTTGATGCACTATCCACTGTGCTGCTTAGCTGCTTCAGGAATTCAAATCTGAATTCAAATCAGAACCACTGTTGCCTTAGTTTCCTCATCTGTAAAATGAGGATAATTAGAGTACTTACTTCACAGGGTTGCTGTGAAGATCAAATGAGATAATATTTGTAAAGTGCTTAGCACAGTGCCTGGTATGTATTAGGTGCTATGTAAATGCTTATTTATAAGTTTTTCTCCCTTCCTTTCCTTTCCCTCTCTCTCCCTCTCCTCCCCTCCCTTCTATAACTTCAGATGTTCACATATCTATGTTTTCTTGAAGCAGAACACACCAGCACAAAAACTAACATTTTAAAAGATTCTAGTGCCTCTGGTATCTGATTCTCTTTTTGAAGAATACCATTACAAATATGCAAAACTCAACCTAGTGAAGGTTGAATGGGAATCTGGAACCTGCTATTTCAAGTCCAAGTGGAGTATTTTGAATAATTATATTTGCAAATGTTGATTTATCTCCCACCCAGTGCATTATATCCCGAACAACCAGGTACCCAACATCAAATAGCAAAGTTTTTAATTAGGACAAAATAACAAAGTAGATAACAAGGAGAAATCTCTCCAATACACAAAGGGTCATTGTCTCCCATAGGGCCTCAAGCTGCTGATGCGAGAAGAAACACTCCCTGGGTAGCTCATTTTCTCAGCACTGAATCCTAGTTGGAATGTGTCTCATGGCTCCACCTGTCAGCCATCAGCTGAGCTCCATTGAGCTTCTCTGTGACTCCAAAGCTGCTATTTTATGGTTCCTCTTCCTAGCTGTTGCTGACATCTTGGTCATGCAAGTCTTTTTAATCTCCAAGTCATTTTTGATTCTTACCTTTCCCTCACACCCCAAATCTAGTCAATTGTCAAGGCTTGCTGACTCTCTCTCTTTCCAACACATTTCTCACCTCATTCATAGTCACCACTGTGGTTCAACCCCTCATTGTCTCTCATATGGACTACTACAATAGTTTCCTGATTGGTCTTCCTGTTTCCAGTTTCTCTTCCCTCTGGTGGAACCTGTTTACAGATGACAAAATCTTCTTTTGTCCTAGGTCTGACCATGGTACTCCCTTCCAAAAACCCTCATTGTCTCTCTGTTGCCTCTGGGGTAAAATATTAACACCTTATCCTGGTAATTAAGACTGTCAACAATCTAGCCCCAATCTACCCTTCTATCTTTATATCATATTATTATTTCATATTTCATATTATTCTCCTTTATGTACACTGTGTTCCAACTAGATTATACCACTAATTTGAAGTTCCTTGAACTCGTAATTCTGTCTCTTGCCCTGATACAATATACAAGCTGTTTTTCATGTCTAGAATGCACTCAGCTCTTCTTAAATTCCCAGAATCCTTATCTTCCTTCTAGGCTCAGCTCAGGTGCCACGTTCTTTGTAGTGCCTTCCCTGAACCATCTCAATTATTAGTTTTTTCCTCCTCAGACTACCTTGTATTTACCTATGTGTTTTTATCATACCTTGAGGGTGAAAACCTTTTCATTTTTTATCTTTGTATTCCTAGTGCTTAGTGTTATACTTTTTACAGAGTAAGGATTCTTCCACTAGCTCATTAATGCCTAAAATTTCATTATTATAGCTTCATCTTTTTTGCTTAAAACTTTATTCTCCATTAAAATGAAAAATTTTCATAAAAGATAGCATTTTATATATAATATTCAGTCATTTTCACCATAGTATGAATAAATTCATCATATCCTTCCCCAAGAGCAGATTTGTACGAAAATATAAGAAAATAAGAGGACGCTGGCTATCTGAGGGTCCATTGAAGAGGGAAAAATGTTGAAAAGAGAATCTTAAGGTACTGAATTTCTCCGACATCATTATTTTTTGAAGGACTATGTGTCTGGAGAATAATACAGATCATAGGATCATAAATCTAAGTTGGAAGACCTCAGAGGTCATCTAGTCCTCATTTTACAGATGAGAAACTTGAGGTCCAGATGAGAAACTTACCCAAGTTCACATAGGTGGTAAAAATAAGAAGCAGGATTTGAACTCAAGTCCTTTAACCCTGGAGCCAGTGCATTTTCCCCTGTACCCAATCTTGGGTCAATGAACTTGCTCTTCCTCTTTATGGGCAGCTAGTTGGTACAATGGATAGCGCACTAGCCCTGGAGTCAGGAGGACCTGAGTTCCAATTCTGTTTCAAATATTTACTAGCTGTGTGACCCGAGGCATGTTATTTAACCCTGATCGCTTAACAAACCCCCCAAAACTTGCTATTTAAAAGTACCTAAAATAACGATTTCATTATAATTGATTTCTTTTTTAATCTTATGTATTTTATGCTTTTAGAACCATTATTCTGAGAAGTGGTATGTAGTAGTCATCAAATTGCCAAAAGGGTCTAGGACACAAAAAATGTTAAGAACCTCTGTTTAACAAATGGGTATACCTGCTTCTAGAATTTCCTTTAATTATTATCTGAAAGATTGCAATCTATACAGTTATATATTAAGTATTTTAAGTCTAACATGTCAAATTTGTAGGGCTTGACTTATTAAAACACCAACCATCGACTAATCCTTTCATGAGAATCACAGTTGTAGCTTTCCATCTGAATAATGTTTGCTGAGCTGTTTTAGAGATTTTTTTTTTTGCCTTTCAAAGGAAACACATGAGTCTCCATAATTTCAGGGGTCATTGCTAGAGCTGGTAACCAGGGAAATAGGTTGAAAGCCACAGGAAAGGATTAGGCTTCCTTTTCTCTGCATGAAGACAGCAGAGAGGGTTAAAGCAATTCATTTGCCCTGAACTGACTGGAAAATGAGCTCAAGGACCCCTAGAGTCTTTCTCAGCAGTGTATTTCACAAATTAAACTCATAAAGGAGTTAACAGGACTCTTACTTTAAAAATAACAGCAGCTTTACAGGTTTGAGATACTCCTTCAAATGGTTGTGACAGTTACAATGGGTACCCAATGTCACCTTAGTATCCTAAACATTCCTAGGGCATACCTCCTCATTTTCCACTTGGACACTATTGGCCCAAAGTGGTGGAAAACAAAGAATGAGAAGGAAGGGCATTCTTATATCTCTTTTTCTGGGGGGAGGGTTAAGTGTGTTCATTTTAATTTCTTAAAATTTTAAAAAATGTTTTGAACTTAAACACCAAATGAAATTTTTGTTGCTCTTAAATCATGTCTGACTCTTCATGTTCCCATTCAGGGTTTTCTTGGCAAGGATACTAGAGTGGTTTGCCATTTCCTTCTCCAGCTCATTTTACAGATAAGGAAACTGAGGCCAACAGGGTTAAGTGACTTGCTCAGGGTCACATAGCTAGTAAGTGTCTGAGGCCATATTTGAACTCAGGAAGATAAGCCCTCCTAACTCCAGGTCCAGTACTCTATCCACTACTCCCAGAACAAATAAAATAGGCATTTCCATATACATAGTAGAATAGAAAAAAGATTGTGTATGAATTTGTGAATCTCTCTTATGTACGGCTTGCTTTAAAAAACAATAAACTCAATCTATAGCTTTCATTTCTTTCTAGTCTTCTTTCTGTTCTCTTCTATACATTTAAAAATGCTTCAATGGTCATTATAATTTCATGACATTAAGCCTCTATTGTTTTGTTCTTTTTTTCCCGTTCTTTCCAGTCACATTGCTTCCTTCATTATATGTATAAAGTTCACATAAATCTTATGTATATGGATCACATAGTTGACAATGAAGTTGGTCACACATTTAATGATGTACAAAGGCAGCAGCAGCAATTTAAGGTTTCTTATTCTAATCTCCTTCGTGGTTGACTGAATAGAATAGTTACTTTAATAATCTCAGGGTCCAAGGTCTGCAGATTTGTTATTTCCTCAGAGGTGATTTTCTGTGAAGATTTTTAACCAAGCAAACACCTTCGAAGAAGGGTAAAAAATTGACTACTTAGTGAATATCAAGCCTGGGGCAGATGACCTTTGGATTACTAACATAGTTCATCTACCTAGTCAGTCACAAAGGATTATGGGGAATCAGGGCAGTTTCATTAAATGTCTTTCAAACTACTTGACAGGCAATCCCAGTGAAAATTTGAAGCCCTATAGCAAAAGAGGAGCTCTGGTTGCCTTTAGTGATAGAGTAATCCATTGGGAGAATAAAATCACACATTTATCTTATACCCACTTTATCCAGGTCATCTGTACAATGAGGTTTCTTCTTTCTATAGCTTCTTTAGCATCTTTCAATACTGGCTAATCTAAGGTGCCTCACTACTCTTACATTAGGTAAAATTTGATTAAGGCAGCTTGGAAAACTTTTGGAACACGTGGCTCAAAGCGCTGAGGAAAAATTAAGCCATTGGAACTGAGATGCATGTATTTGTATGCTCTTATTCTCTCCACTTTCTCTGGCTGCACAAATCAGAATTATAGTCTGCCAGTCATCCCACGATACTTCTCAACATACACCCCTCCCCCCTTCAAGTTACTCTGAATTCTTTGCTGCTCTTTTCTTTGTTAATCATTAAAAATACTATCATCTTTCAAGGACCAGATCACAGAATCTCAATATCTCAGACCTGGAGGGGTTTCAGAGGTCACTTAGCTCAACCATTCTTTAACATGGTTAATGAGCATCCAGCCTCTGATTGAAGACCTTAAAAACTGGGAATCTTACTAATAATAACTAGCATTTATATAGTATTTTGAGTTTTGCAAAGCTTTCTACAAATATTAACTCATTTGGTCCTTGAGTCAACCCTGGGAGATAGATGCTATTATTATCATTCCCATTTTACAGGTGAGGAAACTGAGACAAACAAAAGTTAAATGACATACTCTAAGCCACATAGCTGGTAAATCTGAGACCAGATTTGAATTCAGGCCTTCCTAATTCCAGGTTCAGTACTCTATTCCCTTTACCATTTAGCTACTAACTCAAGGCAGTCCACTCAACTATTTGAGTTAATTGTCAAGAAGTTCATTCTTATATTAGGCTGAAATCTGCCTACCTATAATTTCCTCCTACCGTTCCTAGTTCTATCCTCTGGGACCAAGCAGAATAACCTCAATTCCCTTCAAGGAGATAGCCCTTTAGATATTGGGAGACAGAATTAAGTTTGCACTCTTTTTTTCTCCAGGCTAAATATTCTTATTTCATGGAAAGATCACTGTATGACATGGTCCCTAGTCCTTTCATCATCCCATAATATGCCTTTATCAGGATATGCTCAAGTTCTTCAATGAACTTTTTATTACATGCCACCAGTAATAGTTTCCAGTTAACAGTAATACAATCCTCCTCAATGTGGTCTGGCCAGGATAGAGGATAATGTCTCTTGCTAATATATCTCTTGCTTTGAATTGTCATCACTACATCTTCTATAATGCCTTTCCAATTTCCCTGATTATCCATCCTAGTCAGAAGTTATTTCTCCTCATCTGTAGTCTTAGAGCACTTATTTCAGCACTGAATCAGATAATGATGGCTTTGCATTGCATTGCATTTTTAGTTTATCTTTTCTAATAAGTTCTTGTTGAGGGCAGAGACCTTGCCACATGTAACTTTGTACCCTACACAGCCATTATTACTACAGTGCCTTGTACATAGTGGGTACTAAAAAATTGTTAGATGAATATTGTTAGATGGGGGAAATATATTTTTGTGCCTTCAAAATGCATAACCTTAGGATTTGCGATCATCTGAGTTGTCTTCTCCAGTCTTTCATATTGTTTGAAGAATAAGCAGGATGACTTGGATTATAAAAAAATCTTCACACACATGCATATGATGTGTATGTGAATGTGAGACTTCTGTGAACTGATGCAAAATTAGCAGCATCAGAAAAGAAACAATATCCACAATGATTGAAGAAATGTAAATGGAAAACAGCTAAAACAATAACAATAATTGAAACTGAGTGCCATGAAAGTAATAATCAAGCTTGGCTCTAAATAAAAGATATGGGAATATACCAGATTTTCTTCTTGGTAGGCATAGGGGACTATAAGTATGGAACACTACATACATACCATCACACTTGACTGACATGTTGGGTAATTTTACTGAATGTTTTTTTTTTCTTGTTTTATTTTGGTTATAAGGGATGACTAAGTGGGAGAGGAAGGGAGAAATATATTAGAAAATGAAAGTCATGTAAAAGCAAAAAAACGTCAATAACCATTTAAAAAAAAGAAAGGTTGGAGAATGAAAAAAGGTAGATTATGATTAAGAGATTCCAAAGGATTAAAGACAACTCATCAAAAGGAATTTCTACTTAAAGAAAGTAATGAGTAACACATGTCAATCACTTGATGAATTGTGATCACTATTTTAGCAGGATGCAAAGAAAAGATCATAAATCCTTGCTTCCCACTGGAGAATATTTTAAAGGTTGAGAACTCATGGGTTTTTTTTTTGTTGCTGTGAAAGAATCTATATAATCTATATAATATTTTACAAAAATCCCAACAGACTTTTCTTACTAAAGAAATACACTGTTCATACACACACACACACACACACACACACACACACACACACACACACACACACACATATATATATATATATATACATATATATATATATATATATATATTCAAAGGGGACATAAGTGTTTGTGATAGTTTCTAGGAAAACAATTTAACCAATAGTGAATGATGGAGCTAGGGCAATAAATGGAAATTCTAGGTCCCCAAACAAAAAAAATGAGAAAAGGGTCCCCCTGACCTTTGTTGATTGCTAAATAGAGAGTTTACCAGCTCTCATGTTAAGCAGAGTCTATCTAGACATCTTCTGGAGAGAGAAAAAAGAACGACTAAAACCATTTGAATAATTAACCCAAATTTTAGAATCATAGATTCCATTTCCTCATTTTACAGTTTGGTAAAATGAGGCCTAGGTAGCTTAACTGATTTGTCCAAGGCAATAGAATTAGTGAGTAGTAGAGCTAGAATTGGAACTCAGTTCCTCTTCTTTAAACCCAGGGCTTCTGTCCCATTATGTTCTCAATCCTCTATCTCAAGTAGATTTTATTTTCTATCCCCAGTGCTTAGCATAGTGCCTGGTACATGTTAAATGCTTGGTAAATGCTTGTTGGCTGACTGACTTTCTTTTCCCCTTACAAGACTACTGGACTGAGAGTGAGAAGACCTGGATTTTTGTCCTTGCCCTTCTGCTAACCAGCTATGTTGCCTTGGGAAAGTCCCTTCAACTTCCTGGGCCTATTTTCTTGACTATGAAAAGAGGAGCTTAGACTAGGTGATCTCTACGTGTCCTTTAGATATAAAAGTCCAGATTCCTCTTCCTTTGTTGAATCAAAGTCTGGTTTAAAATGATGGGTCTTGCAGTTCGCGGTGGTGGTGTGAGGTGGTACTCTTCTCTGTTGGTGAGTGGTTGCTGCTGTCTCTAACTCAGCCTGACTCCTGTTCGTAGGCTGCCCCTTCCTCATTATTCACTTTGCCCTTCCCTTTAGACATGCTCTTTAGCCATTCCCTCTGCTCTTCTCCTCTGCAGGGATGCTTTTCCTTTCAAATCAGGCTAAGGAAAACAACAACAACAACAAACCAAAACAAAACACTGATGGTCCCTACCTCTCACTACTAGCCAAATAATCACAGCTTCTGCCAATCCCTGATAATCCAGTAAGTCAAACAACTTATTAAATGCCTCGTGTTTCATAACCTTGGTGTCATCTCAACTCATCACTCTTACTCCATGTATCCAAATCGGTTGTCATTCTCCTTAGCTTTCATCTCAATAACATTTCTCATCTCCATCTCTGTCTACCCTCATTTCTTTTCACCTGGACAATAGCCTCCTAATTGATCTCCTTGCCTCATCTAATTTTTCATTTAATCCATCATCCACAAAACTGCCAAAATTATTTTTCTAAAGCACAGAATTGAACTTAAAACTTCATTCAAAATCACAGGTACAGGTTTTAAAATACACATCAATTATATATTCATGGTGATCAATAAAGGCATAATCAGAGACAAAAGCCTAGGGTGGGAGGAAGGAATATTTGTGCTGCTCAAGGCCAGGGTTTAAATCTCACTTCTAATGCCAGTGTTATGATTATGAACAAATCGTTTAGTCTTTCTTAAGCTTCAGTGTTAGCATCTTTTAAAATGGGGATAATATAGACCCTATGGACCTATCTATTAGCTGTGGTGAGGAGAGAATGAGATAGTATAGGTAAAATGCTTTGCAAACTTTAAAGAGCTTTGCAAATATCACTAGCATTATTATTGTTATTATTAATTGCTGCTATTTGTCTTAATCTCCTTTATTAGCATATAAGCCCCTTGAAAATAGGGACTGGAACTTATATTTCATTATTTCACCCTCAGTAAAATGGTGTTACAATTAATAAGTAAAAAAATTAATACTTTGCACTAATTAAATGCCAAAGTATTTTTTTTAATGATTGGATAAATGAAGAAGAGGGGAAGAAACAGAAATGAAAAAAAATTAAGTCAGAACCAGATGAGAAGAAGGTAAGGTGGGGGAAGAGGGGTAGAGAGAAATGGGTCCAGATATTGGGAAAGCTATCCAGGCATAAAGAAAGAGAGAGCAGAATGGAGATTCAATAGGGTCAATAAATTATTCTTATGCCATGTATTTTTCAGTGGAATAGATGAGCTTGAGGGTACTGAGGTCCCATTATTACTTATTGACCACTGAAATTCTATTTAGTATGTAAACACCTTGAAGATAGACTAAGCTGTTTTTCATCTTTGTATACTCAGCACCTGGCTGGGTTCCTTATACAGAGAAGAAACTTAATAAATGCTTGCCGAATTCAAATAATTAGTCCATTAATCACAAAGCCTTTAGAGATGGGTTCTCTTAAGGGGATAGCCATCATAGCCTGCCAAGGTATTAATAAACCTCATTCCATGTATATGTAGTTTACTTATTATACATGTTCCTAGAGTCTCATGAGCTCAGGCTCTTTTGACCTTGGAAACAGTGCATCTTGATATACTGTACCTGACAAATCATGCCTTCTGAAAGCAGCAGTGTGTAGTTATTAAACATACAATACTTCTCAGGTTTGGCAGAGCTACATCACAGGGTACAGAATGAATGAAGCACCTATTATCAGTAGTCTTTGAAAATAATGAAGAAATGGGAGAAGTGCTATTGGACTAAAGCAGGCAACGTCTGTTCCAATTTTCAAAAGGGAAAAGAAGATATGCTTCAAACCATAGGCCAGCGACCATGATGTTGATTCTTTTTTGTTTGTTTGTTTTTGTTTTTAGGCAATTGGGGTTAAGTGACTTGCCCAGGGTCACATAGCTAGTAAGTGTCAAGTGTTTGATCTAAGATTAGATTTGAACTCAGGTCCTCCTGACTTCAAGGCTAGTGCTCTATCCACTGTGCCACCTAGCTGCCCCTCATGGTATTGATTTTTGAAACAATTTCAGAATGTACTCTAAACAAAGTGATCTGTAAGTATTTAAAATAAGGTAGGGAGGCATCACTTTGAATGAGAACAAATTTAACAAGTTATGGTATATGAATGTGATGGAAAATTATTGTGCTGTAAACAATTAGGAAATACATGATTTTTACAAAATTAATTTATTTTGATTTATCAACAATCATTTGCATATGCTTTTGAATTTAAAATTTTTCTCTCCCTTCTTCCCCACCACCCTCCCCAAGACGGAGCACAAGCTTTTATAGGTTATACATATACATTGCTGTTAAACATATTTTCACATTATCGATGTTGTAAGTAAAATTAGAACCAATAGGAGAAACCACCAGAAAGAGGAAACAAAACTCAACAGAAGAAAAAAAATAGCAAATAGTATGCTTCGATTTGCCTTCAAACTCCATATTTCTTTCTTTGGATTTAGATAGCATTTTCCCTCATGCAGCCTTTGGAGATGTCTTAGATTCTTGTATTGCTGGGAAGGGTTAAGTTTAACAATATTAGTCATTGCATACTCTGGCCATTATTGTGTATAATGTTCTCCTGGTTCTGCTCACTTCACTCAGAATCAGACCACACAAGTCTTTCCAGGTTTTGCTGAAGTCAGCCTGTTCCTCATTTCTTATAGCACCATAGTATTCCATTACATTCATATACCACAACCTGCTCAGCCATTCCCCAATTGATGGGCATCCTCTTAATTTCCAGTTCTTTGCCACCACAAAAAGAGCTGCTATAAATATTTTTGTACATGTGGGTCTTTTTCCCACTTGTGTGATCTCTTTGGGATATAGCCCTAGAAGTGCTATTGCTGGGTCAAAGGGTATGCACATTTTTATAGCCCTTTGGGCATAGTTCCAAATTGCTCTCCAAAATGGTGGGATCATTTCACAACTCCACCAACAATGCATTAGTGTTCCAATTTTCCCACATGTTCTCCAATATTTATCATTTTCTTGTTTTGTCATGTTGGCCAATCTGATAGGTGTAATGTGGTACTTCAGAATTGTTTTGATTTGCATTTCTCTAATCAATCATGATTTAGAGCATTTTTTCATATGATTATAGATGGCTTTAATTTCTTCATGTGAGAACTGCCAATTCATATCCTTTGACCATTTATCAATTGTGGAATGGCTTGTATTCTTATAAATTTGACTTAATTCTCTATATATTTTAGAAATGAGGCCCTTATCAGAGAGACTGGTTGTAAAAATTCTTTCCCAAGTTTCTACTTTCCTTCTAATCTTGGTTTCATTGGCTTTGTTTGTGCAAAAACTTTTCAATTTAATGTAATCAAAGTTAACCATTTTGCTTTTTGTAATGTTCTCTGTCTTCTGTTTGGTCATAAATTCTTCTGTCCTCCATAAATCTGATAGGTAAATTATTCCTTGCTCTCCCAGTTTGCTTGCAGTATCAGTCTTTTTATCTAAATCATGAACCCATTTTGACTTTATTTTGGTATATGGTGTGAGATTTTGATCTATGCCTAGTTTCTGCCATACTCTTTTCCAGTTAGGAAATATATGATTGCAAAGAGACATGGAAAGCCTTGTATTTACTGATGCAGAGTGAAACAAGCAGAAGCACAAGAGGAATTTAAACTGTAACATCAGTTATTGTAAAAATAAATAATTTTGAAGACTTTTATAAACTGATGAAGAAAGAAATGAGCAGAAGCAGAATTTACACAACAACAACATTGTAAAACCAAACAACTTTGAAAGCTGTTATAATTAAATAATGACCATCTATGATTCCAGAGGCCCAAAGATGGCACATACTGTCCAATTCTTCATAGAGAGGTGATAGATTTAGGACACAGAAACACACACACACACACACACAATATTTGAAAGGTTGTCATATGGAAGAGGGATTATACCTGTTATGTTTATACCCAGGGGATAAAACCAGGTGAAAGCTGCAGAGACATATTTCAGTTTCACAAAAGGAAAATTTTCCTAACAATTAGAGGTATCCACAAAGTGAAATCAGCTGTTTTAGGAGGCTATAGTTTCTCCTTTACTAGAAGTCTTGAAGCAAACTCTGAGAGTTTTCCTCTCCCGGATTGGTATCTTTGTGATGGTAAATTGAGCTATCTTTTGTTTCAACTCTTAACTAGTCCTCAGTCATCGAATGAACTTGACCTCAGACAAACTGAGACCTGGGAAAGACCTTAATTTAGAAAGGTCAAGGTCACCCACTGCATCCTGGGCCATTGCCAATTATCTTGACCTTTGTTTGCCACTGGACTTTGATGACTCTGAATGAGAGAGTGAGGCTGATAACTTTGTGCAGCTGTGCCCCACTCATATCCACTTCACGCACAAGCCAAGACCTGTGATGTCATTGGTCCTCTTCAAGAATGAAAGATGAACAACAAGGATGAGGATGAGCACTAGTCAGGCATGCTGGAGACATTCTTCATGCTTTAAGTAAGGGGTTGGAAGAGAACTATGAGGTCTCTTTATGATTCTCCCTATAACCAACTGTTTAGAGAAATTCCAGTTTGGAGTATAATGTTGGACTAGATATTTCTTTAATCTACTTCTAAGGTCTCATGATTTTATATAGAGAATTATTTATTAATTTCTTTGGTGAAAATTTTTTTCTAAACATAAATGTGCAAATAATTATAAAAATAGGAGATTAGCTTAGACATATAATTACTCTGCGTGGGGAATTACCTTAATGAATACACCAGCAATGTGCAGCTTAATTACACAGAGAAGGCATGTATTTAGATGAGAAAGAGACAGTGAAAGAGAGAGGAGAAAGGGCATTCTTAGGAGAATAGAGAATCAATTCTTTTGGAAGAGATGTAAGAGATTACAGCTAATAGCTAATAATAGTTAACATTTATATAGCATCTGCAGTATGCCAGATACTGTGCTAAATGCTTTACAAGTACTGTGTAATTTAATCCTCATAACAACCCTGGAAAGTAGGTGTAATTATTATCTCCATTTTACAGATGAGGAAACTGAAGCAAACAGGGGTTAAGTGACTTGTCCATGGTCACATAGCTAGTAAGTATCTGAGGCTAGATTTGAACTCAAATCTTCCTAACTGCACACTGCCCATTCTATCCACTGTGCCACCCAGCTGCACTTTATCTGCTGACCACAGCTATAAAATATTGAATAGATTATAAAATATAGTTATTAAGTCAGTTGTTATAGTGGATAAAGAGCTAGCCTCAGACCCTAGCCTCAGAGTTCGGTTCAAGTCCCACCTTTGATACATCCTGGTTGTGTGATATGGGGCAAATAACTTAAGCTCTCAGTGCTCTAGGTAACTCTCTAAGAATATAAGATGCAGGAATGGTTCTGACTTGCATTTGTGAAAGATCCCTCACTACTATCTTCCTGAACCAATGAAAACATAAGTCCATTCCTAATCCCTATCCTTTATTACAGGAGAGGTCTCATTTCATGATGTTGATAGTGGGGTATATCTGGAAATTACTATGACATAATAACAAAAGTTATCCATAAACTTATTTTACAATAAATAAAATAAATAAAAAATTTCTAAAAGAAAAGTGGGAAAAGAAGTGGAAGCTACAACTTTCAGGAAATGTGGCTCTAAGATGATAGGACAGTGAGATTAGCCAAGATAGCAGAGTAGGAGGAAACAATACATCACAATTCCTTCTCAAAACTACTTCACAAAGCCCTACCCTGACTGTGAGAAACACAATTTTAAAATTGTAATGAGTCATTTCACCAGCCCAGATTGGTGTATGGTGATAGAGATGTCTGTAGACACTGGGGACTGGGTCTAGCCAGGAGGATGCTTCCTTCCAGTGCTGGAGAAGAACCAGGTGCAAGGAGCAGGAACAGATGTCAAGTAGCAGTTCTGTTGCTCATACCTCAGAGCTGAGTAACAGATCCAGTGCCTACTGAGGAGGGGACTTAAGCATAGGGGTGGTGGTCCAGGGCAGAACAGAAGCTTAAGGCTTTATACTAGGTGTGGAGAAGAAACAGAAGGAATCATAGCTATGTGGCCCTGTTCCAAGAGCAGACTGGGATGTCAGATGTAGTTCCCAGTCCATATTTCATTGAAGCCTGCAATGAAATACCGGGACAGGGAGCTTAGACAAAAGGTGAGCCTGTAGTTTTATCATCCTGATCCTCTGGACCAGGGGTGGGGAACCTGAGGCCTCAAGGCCACATGTGGCCCTCTAGGTCCTCAAGTGTGGCCCTTTGACTGAATCCAAACTTCACTGAAGTGTACAGGACCCCAGCCTGAAATGAACCTGAGATCCTTGGAAAAATATAAACACTCAATATCCAGAGAAAGCAGCAGTAGGACCCGAGAGAACACAAAACAGGTGCAAGCATTGTCCAGATATTCCCTCCAGGAGTGCAGAGCCTGGCCCTAATAGAAGTATAAAGTCATAAATTTAGGCTAGAGGAATGAGCAAACAAACAGGTTCCCACTATAAAGTTATTTTAGTAACAGGTATGTCAAAAACACAAACCCAGGAAAAGAGAATGACTGTAAACCACCTACAAGTAATACTTCAAGGCAAAACATAACTTGGGCACAAGTTCAACTAGTATTCCTAGAAGAAATGAAGTAACAGTTTTAAAAAGAGTTAAAAACGATTTTATAAATGAAATGAGAAGTTAGAGGAAAGAATTAGAAAAGAGAGAGTTGTGGAGAAAAGAATTGCAAAGAGAATTAACAGCTTAGCACAACAAGACCAAAACTTTACCCTAAGGAATAAACTCCTTGAAAATTAGACTGTACCAAATAGAAGTTAATTACTCCATTGGACAACAAGAAATGTTAAAACAAGGTCAAAAGACTAAAAAAAAGGAAGAAAATGTATGGCATCTCATGTCAAAAAATAACCAATCTGGAAAGCAGATCAAGGAGTTACAATTTAAGAATCACTGAACTATCTTAAAGCTATGACCAAAAAAGAGCCTAAATATCATATTTTAAGAAATTATAAAAGAAAACTGTCCAGATCTCTTAAGAGAAAAGTAAAAAGAGAAAGAATCCTATTTGACTCCTAAAAGAAAGCCCCAAATGAAAGCTTGGGACCTCATAACTAAAATCCAGAGCTTTATTTCATTCAAACAAAAACATTGTAAACAGTCAGAAAGAAAGTATTCAAATACTGAGAAAGCACAGTCAAGATTTCACACAAGATTTGACATTCACAACTATAATGGAGTGGTGATCTTGGAATATGATATTCTACAAGGTAAAAGATATGGGTTTCCAACCAAGAATAACTTACCCAGAAAAACTGAGCATAATTTTCCAAGGGAAAAATTATATCTTAATGAAATAGAGGACTTTCAAACATTCCTGATGAAAGGACCAAAGATGAGTAGAAACTTTGAAATATGAACACAAGAATAAAGAGAAGAAGGGGAGCAGAATCAGATTAATTAGTCCTAGACACTTCTTTCAGCTCACCACTCCCTTCATTATAAATAGTTTGTGGGAAACAAAGAATGGGAGAAAATATGAGAGAATAGGGTGGAGGGAAATGTAAAATTAGCAATCATAACTGAGACCATGAATGAGATTGACTCACCAATAAAATGGAAAAGGGTAGCAGAATGGATTAGAAAGCAGAATTGAACAATGTGTTGTTTACAATAAACACACTTGAAACATAAAGATTTGCACAGAGTTAAAATAAGAGGCTAAAGAAATATTATATTTCAACTGAATTCAATAAATGCAGGGATAACAATCATGATTGCAGACAAGGAAATAAAAATGGAATTGATTAAAGGGGATAAATGAGAAAACTATATTATGCTAAAAGGTACCATAGATAATGAATTAATGTTATTAAGAAACACATGCACAAAATGGCATAGTGTCTAAACACTTAAAGGAAAAATTAAACAAGTTAAAGGAAAAAATGAACAGATCCTTCCAGGCAGTGAGGAATCTCAGTGTACCCATTTCAAATTAAGACAAATTTAACCCCACCAACCACCTCCAAAAAAAGAAACAAGAAAGAAATTAAGGAACTGAATAGAATTTTTAGGAAAATTAGATATGATAGATCTCTGCTGATTATTGAATATGAACAGAAAGGAGTATAGATATTTATTAGCTGTGCATGACATCTTTACAAAAATTGTCCCTGTATTAGTTCATAAAACCTCACAAATTCAGAAAACCAAATATTAAACAAATCTTTTGTGAATCACACTGCAATAAAATTATATTCAATAAAGAGCCACTGAAGAAAAGATTAAAAATTAATGTGAGACTAATAAATTGGAAAGTCAATGACTTAATCCTAAAGCATAGATAGTTTATAAAAGAAATAATAGAAACAATAATTTCACTAAAGATGTTAATAATGTAACAACACGACAAAAATTTTGTTATAAGGTCAAAGCAGCTCTTAGGGGAAAACTTACTTATCCAAACACTTTAATCAACAAAAAGAGAAAAAAAGCAACAAACTGGGCTTGCAACTATGAAAACCTAGAAAACTAACAAATTGAAAAGCCTCCAATCAAACACCAAAACGGAAATATTGAAAATCAAAGAAGAGATGAATAAAATCGAAAGCAAAAAACCCCAATGAATTAATATATAAAAATAGGACCTATTGAAAAATAAAACAAAACAGACAAACCATTAGCTGATTGGATAAAAAAAGAGGAAAAACAAATTACTAGTTTTAGACACGAAAACCATAAATTCACAACAAATTAAGAAAGAAAAGAAATAATCAGAAATGTTTTTGCACAATTATATAGCAATAAAACTGATATATAAATGAAATGAATTAAAATGGGTAAACAAAAATAAAAATGAAATAGATTTAAAGAAATGTAAAATACTCAGATTAACATCAAAAATAGAAGACTTCAATATACCAATTCCATAAAAAGAAAGTGAACAAATCATAAATGAGCTTCCAAAGGAAAAAAAAAGCCAAACAAACCAGAGACCAGGTAGATTTACAAGTTGAATTCTATTAAACATTTAAAGAATAATTAATTCCAATAATACACTAGCTGTTAAAAATAATAGGAAAATTATATCTATATTATAAACATGGTCCTGATAACTACAACAGGTGAGTCAAAACAGAGAAAGAAAATATAGATTGATACCCCTAATGAATATTGATGCAAAATTTTAAAATAAAACATTATCAAGGAGACTGTAGCAACATATTACAAAGATTATGCACTATTACCAGATTGGATTTATAATAGGAATGAAGGATTGGTTCAATATTAGAAAAACTATTGACATACTTGATCATAACAATAATAAGAAAAATTAAAAAACCCCATGATTGTATCAACAGATGCAGACAAAGCTTTTGACAAGATACAACTATTCCTGTTAAAATATTAGAAAACCTAGAAATAGATTATTCCTTAATATGATAGGTAGTATCTATCTAAAACTCAGAGTCACTGTTTTATGTAATGAGGATAAACTAGAGAGACCTTTTTAATAAGAACAGGGATAAAGTAAGGATATCTATTACTGCCATCACTATTTGATATAGTACTAGAAATGCTAGCTATTGTGATGATGAAAAAAATTTAGGGCATAGGCATAGGCAAAGAGAACTAACTAAAATTTTTATTGGAATAATAACAAGGTTGTAGAATATAATAAATCCATATAAATAATCAGCATATCTGTGTATCACTAAAAAAGCTCTGTAGAAGAGATGGAAAGAAAAATTCCATTAAAAAATTAGAAAAGGTATAAAGTACTTGGGACTTTATTTTCCAAGAGAAACACAGGAACTATTTGAATACAACTATAAAATGCTCTTTACTCAAATAAATACAGATCTAAATAACTAGAGAAACATTAATTGCTCAAAGTTAGGCTAAACAAATATAATAAATCTACAATACTGACTAAATGAATTTACTTATTCAGTGCCATACCAATCAAACTACCAAAGGATTACTTTATAGGGCTAGAAAAATTACAATAAAACGCAGCTGGAGGAACTAAAGGCCAACAATATCAGGAGAAATAATGAAAAACAGTAGGAAAGAAGGGAGCTTAATAATATAGATCTCAAACTCTACTGCAAAGCAATAATCACTGAAGTGATTTGGTGTTAGTTAAGAAATAGAGAGAAATCAGATAAAATATACAACATATGGAAGAAAATAAAAACACTAATCTAATGTTTGATAAACTCAAAGATTCCAGCTATTGGAGTAGAAACTCAATGTTTGACAAAAATTGCTAAGGAAACTGGGAAGTGGTCTAGCAGAACCTAGGTGTAGACGAACATCTCATATGACAAACCAAGGTAAGTTCCAAATGGGTACATTACTTAGATATAAAGGGTAATATAATAAACAAATTAGAGATGCACGGGAAAAATACTTTTCAGTTGTGTGGATAGTGTAAGAATTTATAACCAAACAAAAGATAAAGCGGATCACAGAAGATAATCACAAAAGTTAAAATGGAAAGTTTTGATTATATAAAATTAAGAAGCTTTTGTACAAAAAACCCCAATGCAGATAAAATTAGAAGTAAAGCAGATAACTGGGAGAAATATCTCTTCAGTGTGCTTCTTTGACATAGACATATAGGGAACTGATTCAAATTTATAGGAATGAGAATCATTCCCCAGGTGATAAATGGCTGAAGAATATGAACAGGTTGTTTTCTTTCTTTTTTTTTTCTTTATTCTACTCCATTTTGTTTATTTATTTTTAATTTATATTAATTTTTTTCAATAAACAGAAAACTGTCTTTTCTTCCTCACATGTAGTTCCTTTCCACCCCCTTCTCCACCATTGAGAAAGAAAGAAAACAAAGTCCCTGTTACAACCATGTGCAGTCAAGGAAAACAAATTCCCTCAAAAAAGTCTCATTCTGCACTCAATCTGTCACCTCTCTAGCAGGAAGTGGTTAGCACAAGGGTGGGGAACTTGCGGCCTTGAGGCCACATGTGGCCCTCTAGGTCCTCAAGTGTGGCCCTTTGACTGAATCCAAACTTCACAGAACAAATCCTCTTAACAAAAAGATTGTTTTATTGATTATATTATAATTAATTATAATATATCATATAATAATACCAATCACATTATATTTATATTAATTGTATAATATTATATAATTTATATGAGTTGTAATTATATTATATAAATCCTCTTAATAAAATGATTGATTTATTGATTATATTAATTATATTATAATTAATTTAATCAATAAATAAGTATATTATTATATTATATTTATATGCAATATAATTATATTATATATTATATAATTATAATAATATATAATCAACATAGACAATATAATATTATAATTAAGGATAATTATTTTGTGATTAATTATATCATACATAATATATTTTGATTAATTATAATATATTACATATGATATATTATAATTAATATAATCAATAAATGAATTTTTTTTATTAAGGGGATTTGTTCTGTGAAGTTTGGATTCAGTCAAAGGGCCACACTTGAGGACCTAGAGGGCCACATGTGGCCGGCCTCAAGGCTGCAAGTTCCCCACCCTGGGGTAAGCATGTTTTATTATGAGTCCTCTGGAATCGTGGTTGGTCATGGCATTGATCAGAGTTTTTAAGGCTTTTAAAGCTGTTTGTTTTTATAATGTTGTTATTATCGTACAAATTTTTCTCCTGGTTCTACTCAGTTCACTTTGTATTAGTCCATACAAATCTTCCCAGGTTTTTCTGAAACTATCCCCCTCATCATTCTTATATCACAATAGGATTCCATCACTTTCTATGCCATAATTTGCCAGTCATTTTCTATTTGATTGGCACATCTTCAGTTTCTAGTTCTTTGCCTTGTCAAAAAGAGCTGTCATCACTATTTTTGTAAATGTGTGTTCTTTTCCTCTTTCTTTGATCTTTTGGGGTATAGACCTAGTAGTAGTGTTGATAGGTTAAAGGGCTTTTTGGGCAGAGTTCCTGTTTGCTTTCTAGAATGGCTAGACTGGTTCACTGTTCTACCAAGAGTGCATTAACACACCTTTTCCCCCCACAGCCTGTCTGGAAGTTGCCATTTTCCTTTTCTTTGGTCAACTTGGCCAATCTGATGAGTGTGAAATAGAACTTTAGAGTTGCTTTAATTTGCATTTCACTAATTAGTAATTTGGAGGATTTTTTTCCCATATGTCTATAAATAACTTGGATTTCTTCCTCTGAAAACTGCTGAACAGGCTTAGTTGCAGAATATTTATAGCAGTTTTTTGTGGTGGCAAAGAATTGGAAACTGAAGATATGCCTACCAATTGGGGAATGGCTGAACAAGTTATGGTATATGAAAGTGATGGCATACTAGTGTGCTGTAAGAGATGATGAAGAGGATGATTTCACAGAAACCTAGGAAGAATGATGATGAACTGATGTGGAGTGAAGTGAGCAGAACCAGGAGAAGAGTTTATATAATAATAACATTTTTAAGATAATGAAAGATGTAAGAACTCTGAACAATCCAATAACCAACCATGAGTCCAGAGTGCTCATGATGAAATGTGCTGCCCACACACCTCTTGACACAGAGGTGCTAGACTCAAGGTGTAGACTGATATACACATATGCATATGCGTACGTATATTTTATATATATATGAAATAGCCAATGTAGGAATTAGTTTTGCTTGACTATACATATTTGTTATACTTTAATTTTTCTTTCTTTTTTAATGGGGGGAATATGGGAGGGAGAGAAAATAGATTTTTTTAATTAAAAAATTTAATTAAAAAAAATCATAGAACAGAATAGGAGTGATACTTTTCCCAGGATCCTAGTATGGTGAAATTCCTGGTTAGGCAGAGGGAGAGAGAGTAAAGTCTCTGATAATCTGAATACATAGAAAGTCACGACCACACACATACATACACATATGCATTGGGGGTTGGATTAAAACCTGTCCATATCCCATCATGTTTGAGTGGAATTGAGAAAGAATCTAATCTCTTAGAAACTACCAATCAATCAATCAATCAATCAACAAGTATTTGTTAAGTATCCACTCTATCTGAGAGATAAAGCCAGGCTTCAGGAAACTTGGAACTCATAAGTCAGCCAGATCTATATTTACTTTCTGGTTTCACATTCTCTTTCCATATATGTATTATTATTGACATCCTTCCTTTCCCATGAAAATAATGTCTATGTAAAGGGTCCTTTGTTATATTGTTTATCTCTATGCTCATGCTCCTCCACCTGTCCTTGCAAATATTTGTTTCTTTTTCTATATTAAAAAGCTAGCTAGCTGTGAACAAAAGATCATTGTAGAGTAGCTGTGCGTCTTATTCAAGGACCTGCATTTATTATGGAAAGGAGAAATGAAGTCTTTGGGGACACAATAGACTGTGTTCCCCTGACTCTGGCCTTAAAAAAAAAATGATCTTACTGTTTTGCTGGGCCTCATCTCTTCGATTCAGATTTGAGTTTTGTCCTAGAAAACCCATATCGTTTTCAAGCTTGTTCATTTTGCTCTTCAGTTCAATTCAACAAACATTTATTAAGCACCTAATATGTGCAAGGGACTGTCCTAGGCACTGGGGATACAAAGACAAAAATAAAATGCATTTTCTATGCATGAGGAGTTCACTACATTTTAATGAGAGGGATAAGATAGATTAGCATAATACAAGTCAGAGATTAATGGAGGCTAAGATGAGGTCTAAACAAAGTACTCCAGGAATATTTAAGGAGAGAGAGAGAACATTTTTAGTTGAGGAAATAAAGAAAAGGGACATGGAGCTGTTATTATTTGAACTGAATCTTGAAGGAAGATAAAGATTCTGAAGACAGAGATGAGGAAGGAGTTTCAGGCATGGGAGATGACTTTCATTGAGTTTAGAGATAGGTAGTAATCTAGTTTTGTTGGAGCATCAGATGTATTAAAGGAAGTAATAAGGAGTAAAAATAGAAAAAAGATAAATTGGAGGTAGATTATGGAGGCCCTTAAGTGCCAGGCTAGGAAGTTTGTCACGGAAGCAGCAGGGAGTCAGTGAAGGCTTCTAAGTTGGCCATTTTCAGTGCCCATTCTTTAACATTGTTTTTTATTTATTTATTCATTCATTCATTCATTCATTTATATATTTATTTATTCATTCATTCATTCATTTATTTTTTAAGGCAATTGGGGGTTAAGTGACTTGCCCAGGGTCACACAGCTAGTGTCAAGTATTTGGTGTGAGGCCGAATTTGAACTCAGGTCCTCCTGAGTTCGGGACTGGTGCTCTATCCACTGTGCCACGTAGTTGCCCCAACTTTAACACTATTTTTGAAGGTTTATGTGTGTGCAGGTTCATCTGGAAAAGATAGATAGAGGTAGCTGAGAGACCAGTTAATTACAGTATTTTTGTGTTCCGTGGCTTCCCTAACTTCCTTCTACAAGAAACCTTTCCTGGTCCTCCTCAATCTTGGTACCTTTTCTCTGAGATTATCTGCAATTTATCCTTTTTGTAGCCTGTTTGAACATGGTTGTTTGCATATCGTTTCCACCATTAAACTGTGAGCTCCTTGAAAGCAGGACCGCCTTTTTTTTTTTTTTGCCTTGCTTTGTATTCCTAGAGCTTAGCGTAGTAATGGTATGTAGGAGAAACTTAATAAATGTTTGCACTGGATTTGGTCATACCTAGAACGTACCTTCTTAAAATCACCTTGTATAGATTTTGTATCTATGGGCACTTTTTCTTCCCTGGCTTCACTGTAGACTACTTAGATCTTCTGAAGATAGACTCTGCAGGGCTTGGCGACAGATTGGATATGCAGGGGGTGAATGAGAATGAAGAGTCAAAGGTGACTGAGGTCATTCTGGACTTTTTGGAATTTTTGACAGCATTCACCCCACCCTCCGTCTCCACCCCGATAGTGTCTCCCCAGTCAGTCAGTAACTCAATAAACATTTATTAAGTGCTTATTATATTCCTGGTCCTGTGATAAGTGCTGGGGATACAAAGAAAGGCAAAAGACAGTCCCTGCCCTCCAGGAGCTCATAGTCTAGTGGAGGAGACAACAAACAAACAAATATGTACAGACTACATAGAGGAAAAAATAGTAAATAATTAAAAGAGGGAAGATACTAGAATAAAGAGGTATTAGGAAAGACGTCTTGTAGAAGGTGAAATTTTAGAAGGGGCTTGAAAGAAAGCAGGGAAGCCAGGAGGCAGAGATGAGGAGGGAGATCTTTCTTAGCATGGGGACAGTCAGTGAAAATACCCAGAACTGAGAGATGGAATATCTTGTTCATGGAACAGCCAGGAGGCCAGTGTTTGTCACTAAGTCGAAGACTACACGGCAGAATGTAAAGGTGTAAGAAGACTGGAAAAGCTGAGAAGGGGCTAGGTTTTAAAGGGCTTTGAATGTTAAGCAGAGGATTTTGTATTTGATCCTGGGGTTGTTAGAGAACCACTAGGGTCTATTGAGTATGGAGGTGACATGGTCTGACTGGCACTTTAGGAAGATAATTTTTGAGTCTAAAAGGAGGATGTACTGGAAATAGGGAGAGACTTATGGCTGGCAGATCAACAGTCAGGTTATCGCAATACTCTAGGTGTGAGACCATAAGGACCTGCATCAGTGAGGTGGTAGTATCAGAGGAGAGAAGGTGGTGTAGCTGAGAGATGTTGCAAAGGGTGAGATAAACAGATCTTGGCAACGGATTGGATAAAAGGATTGAGAGGTAGTGAGCAGCTGAGACTGACTTCTAGGTTGTGAGCCCAAGGGACTTGGCAGATGCTGATGTCCTTGACAGCAATAGGGAAGTTTGGAAGAGGGTTAGGGCTTAGGGGAAAGAAGATGATTTCACTTTTGGACACGTTGAGTTTAAGATATCAATTGGACATGCATGTCTGAAAAGCAATTGGAAATATGAGACTGGAGGTCAGTACAGAGGTAGATTTGAAAATCATCAGCATAGAGATGATAATTACATCCACGTGAGTTGCTAAGGTCACCAAGTGAAGCAGTAAAGAGACAGGAGGGGAGAAGGCCCAGGACAGAGCCCTGTAGGAATCCCATGGTTGGTGTGCATGACCTAGATGAGCATCTAGCAAAGGAGACAGAGAAGGAGTGGTCAGGTAGTTAGGAGGAGAACTAAGCAAGTCCTGAAAACCTAGAGAGAAGAGAATATCAAGGAGAAGAGGTTGATTGACAGTGTCAATGTTGTAGAAAGATCAAGAAGAATGATGATTGAGAAAAGGTTATTGGATTTGACGATTAAGAGATTGTTGGTAACTTTGGAGAGAGCAGCTTCATTTGAATAATGAGTTTGGAAGCCAGATTTTAGGGAGTTAAGAGGAGAGTGGGAAGAGATGAGGTGGTGGCATCTATTGTGGATGATCTCAAGGAGTTGAGTCACAAAGGGCAGAAGAGATACAGGTTAATAGTTAGTGGAATCAAGGATCAAGTGAGGGTTTTTTTGAGGATGAAGGAGCCATGGGAATGTTGATAGGCAGTAGGGAAGGAGACTGGAGAGGGAAAGATTGAAGATAAATGAGAGCAGGGATGACAGAGGGGGCAATCTGTTGGAGAAGAGAGAATGGAATAGGATTGCTTGTGAAGGTAGACGGGTTTGCCTTGGCAAGGAGTAGGGCCACTTTTTCATGTGAGACAGGGTTTAAGGAGGAGATAGTAGCAGAAGGCATATGGATAATATAAGGTAGAGGGGAGAAGAGAGAGATCTTGGTGAATGAACTGAATTTTTTCAGTAAAATATGAGGCAAATTTCTCAGTTCATAGGGTGGGGGGAGTAGGACCTGTGGGAAGTTTGAGGAGGAATGAAAAGGTTAGGAAGTGCCTCTGTGGAGAGTGCAATAGTAAGTTAATAATAGAGGTGCAGAAAGATTGTCTAGCAACATTGAGAGCCCAGCTGATGTTGTGTAACAATTTTTTACTGGACAGGGTCAGAACGATTATGTGATTTTCTCCTCCTTTATTTAGCAGCATGTGCATAGGAGTAAAGGGAGCAGATAGAGGGAATGATCCAAGGCTGAAGCTTTGCAGGGAACAATAGACAATATGATAAGGGGGCCACAGACTCAAGAGAAGAGGACAGTGTAGAGTTGAACCAGTTCACCAGGGAGTCAAGATAGGGAGAGTAGGAGACAGTGGCTAGTGCAGGGATGATGACGGGGGAGATAACTCAGGGATTGAGGGACTGGAGATAACAGTGTGGATGAACAGTAGTATTTGGTATGGGAAGGCAGAGGGAGAAGTAGAAAGCCAATAGGTTGTGATCAGATAAAGGCATTTTAGAGTTCTTGAACATGGAGATGGTGTATTTGCGGGTGATGGAAAGGTTAAGGATATGACCATCTTTGTGTGCTGGGAAGTGGGGTGGAAGAGTTGGTTATGGGAAGTGAATAGGTTGAGGGCTTAAGTGGTTAGGTTGTTTGAGGCAGTATCTTTATGTATGTTGAAGTCCTCTAGTATGAGGGCAAGAGTTGAGAAGGAGAGAAAGATTGTCAGCTAGGTACTGAACTCATTGAGGAAGGAGGTTTGTAGATAACAGCTACCAGAATTTTGGAAGGGTGGAAGATGTGGATTGTGCCTTTCCTACCTTTATTCACATGATGTTGCTGTCTCCTGGTTATCTATCTGACTATTCCTTCTCATTCTCCTTCCCTGATTATTATCCATGCACTAATAATCTATTAATAAACGCTTGTTGATTGACTGATTGATGTCCCACTCCCAAGGCTTTTGCCTGGGCCCTCTTATTTTCACTTTTGATCAACCCCTATGGATTTAATTAGCATCTCTAGTCAGATGACTCTAAGATCTACATATCTTTCACTAGTTTCTGTCTTGAATTCCAGTCCTGAATCACCAACAGGCAGTTGACTCTACCTGGATGTCCCATAGATATCATATACAATATGTCCAAAATGGGAATCACTATCTCCCCCCTCCCCTATCCCAACCCACTCTTCTTCCAACTTTCCCTAGTTCTATGTAGAGCACCATCACCCTTCCAGTTACCCAGGTTTACAATCCAAGAGTCATTCTTGACCTTCCTTTTTCACTCTCCCTCCATATCTTATTTGTTACTAAGTCTTGTTGATTTTGTCTCCACGAAATATCTTTAACCATTCCCTTCTCTGTCAATACAATCATAAACTTAATTCAAGTCATCATTGCCTCTTGCCTGAACCATCTGCAATAATCTCCTAACTGATCTCCCAGGCATTCAAGGCTGCTTCAGTTCAAGGCTCTGAAAAATCTGGCTCCAGCTTACCTGATCAACCTTATCTCCCATCATTCTACTTCATGTACTCTGTGCTCTTGTTGTACTACTCCTTGGTTCATGTTCTTGACCTAGTCTTATCTCCCTACTTTTGCTCATACAGTCCCCAGTGTCTTGAGAGGAATCCACCTCCTTCTGCCAGATTGCTTAGTTTAATGGGATCATAGATTTACAGTTGGAAGTGACCTTGGAGATCCTCTGTTCCAATTTCCTCCTTTTACAGTTGAGGAAGCTGAGGATCTAAGAATTAAAATAACTGCCCAAGGCATGAGGTACCTAGTATCTATTTTGTTTCTTCACACACACATACACATACATGCATCTCTCTATATGTATGTATGTATGTGTTATCTTTAAAGGAAGGACTTCATTTCTCTCCAGGCTGCATCCTGGATCCTTCTCTATCTGCCCCAGAAAATTCTTCATCCTGAAGCTTATTCTGGCCCTAGAATTCAAATATTGGAAGTACCCTCTCCCCCGTGGTCTCTCCCTTTGATTGCATGGCTTCTCCTAAAATCTCCATTTAAGAAGGGCAGCTGAGGACAAAGAGGGCAGCTAGGTGGTATAGAGGATAGAGTGCTGGGCCTGAAGTCAGGAAGACTCATCTTCCCAAGTTCAAATCTGTCCTAAGTCACTTAGTAGCTGTGTGATGCTGAGCAAGTCACTTAAGCCTCTTTGCCTCAGTTTCCTTATCTGTAAAATGAGCTGGAAAAGGTATCTTTTCCAAGTATCCAAGTATCTTTGCCAAGAAAATCCTAAATGGGGACACAAAGAAATGATTCAACAACAACCACCCAGGATAGCCATGTAACTTTCCAGGCTGCAAGCTGAACTATCATGTCCCCCACAATGGGTACCTTTGTACCTATACCCTCCCCACCTTCCTTTTGTGTTATCTTTCTCCATTAGAGCTCATAGTTTCCACCACTTAGCACAGTGCCAGGCTCATAGTAAGCACTTAATAAAATCTTATTAAAGACTCTATTTGAGCGCCTCAAGGATCTCTCCTGATCCTGTACTGTTTAACATTTTGTATTAATGATTTGAATAAACATAATTAGCATATTTATAAGATTTGAAGTTGACTCAAAGCTGGGAGAAACCAGGATTCAAAAATATCTTGACAGGCTAAAACATTGGACCAAAACTAATAAGATGAAACAGTGAAGATAAATGTAAGGCCTTACGCTGGGGTTAAAAACTCCAGTATCACAAATAAAAAGTTATAGAAGTTCATCTGAAAACCAGTCAGCAGATTTCATGAGATGACTCTGGAGGAGAGAGTGAGGCTGACGGCTTTGCACAGCCCTGCCTCACATAAATCCAATTTACTTGCAAGCCAAGACATCACACCTGCCATCATCCCCCCTCCCCATGTCATTGGTCCTCTTCGAGAATGGAGGACAAACAACAACAGTTGGTAGATTTAGCGGACTGCACACTCATCATGAAGCAACAATGTGACATGGCAGCCAAAAAAGCTAGCATAGTCTCGGGTTGGACTGAGCAGCGCAGTGTACTGATAATTCCACTGTACTTTGCCTTGATCAGACCACAGCCAGAATGTTTTCTTAAGTTTGAAGAGTCCAGTTTTTGTAATGTCCATGATAAGCTGGAGAACTTCCAGGGTATGGTGAGCAGATGGGTGAAGGGCCTTCAGATATTATGTCATATGAAGATAAAGTGAAGAAACTGGTGATAGCTAGCCTGCAGATGTGATTGCTGTGTTTCAGGGCATCGTATGGAAGAGCAATTTGACTTGTTCTGCTTGGCCTCAGAAGAAAGAACCAGGAACAATGCGGGGTGGGGGGGAGGTGGAGAGGTTCCCAAGAGGCACATTTTTAGCTCTGTGGAGCGAAAAACTTGCTACCAATCAAAGCTGTACACAAACAGAATGGACTGCTTTGGGAGCTAGTCGATTCCCTCTCACTAGACGTCTTCAAGTAGACTTGATAATCATTTGATAAGGTATTTCACAAAATGGATTCCTTTTCAGGTACAGGTTGAAGTAGATGGTTTCTGATATCCTTTCCAACTAAATTTGGTTGATTTTGCATTTGTTAACAATTCTAATCGTATTGGTGGTAAAGGAAGGGGTAGTGGTGTATTTGTATCTCCATCAATCACAGAGTAGGTGCTTAATGGATGATTGCCGATTGATGGCGAAACTTTTAGCTTAAAGTGAAATTGGGGCTGGAGGGGCTGTAATTATGGATTTCAGTTACTTATTTCCTTCAAGGAGAGTAGCTTGTATAACAAAATCAGAAAGAAAAGCAAAATCCAAAGCAGTACAGCCATGCTTCCTATGGGGTTCAGTTCCAGGGTCATAAAGTAACTGAACATGTTAGACCTGGGATAGTCCTGGAATGAAATGGGTGGTGGGAGTTAAGTTACATGGTCTTCAGCATCCTACCTAATGTGGAAAGTCTATCATCGTTTATGCAAGTGGTTAAGAAACCCAATGACAGGTGCCTTGTGGGTTTTTCAAACTCTCCAAAAGGCTTTGCATGGATTGGCCAGGTCATCCAAGGAGATCATCAGGACTTGAAACCCCTCCTGACTGGGACTTTGAGCTTCAATAGAGAGCTGATTCTATACTTCCTGGCCCTTTCACCCTTCCTTCAATTGTTAACTCTTGTCCAATGCACTCAGTTGATGGATAAGCACGACCCGCTCCACTGCTCTAAGCTAAACTCTCTGTAGAGAGCTTTCCTGCTTGGTGTTAAATAAACATTTGCAACAAGTGTTCTAAAAGAAAACGAGTGTCTGGGAACAAGTTTTTCCTCTGGTGATTCTGCTCTGTGTTCTCTGGGAAATTTAGTGTGGGCAGGAATTATACCAGCAGAAGTAGAAATACAAAGACCAGTTTATAGAATTGAGATTTGGAAGAGATCTTAGTCTCTTAGTCTCACTTAGTCACAGAGCCACCACAGAGAGTTGGAAGGGACCTTAGAGGTCATCTGGCTTCAACCCATCTTTGTAGACTGATAATGCATCTCTCGCCTTTACAAATTAATTCCAACTCTACTGGCCCACTTGCCTTTCACTGTCCATCACATTCTATTTTCTACTCAGGAGCTTTTGCTCAGGCTATCCACCATGTCTTGAATGTTCTTCCTCACCTCTACCTCATAGAATCACTAACTTCCTTCCAAGCATGTCTCAGCTGCCACCTCTTATGAGGAAGCCTTTCCTGATCTTCTCCCTCTCCATTTGATAATACTTTCTATCTGTGGACCTGTGTCTAGCAGAGAATATAAGCTCTTCGAGGGCAAGGGCTATCTCATTTTTGTATTTGTATCGGAGGTAGCCAGCATAGCACTTGGCACACAGCAGGTGCTCAATAAATGCTTCTCGGATGAATTATAGATGAAGAAACTGAATCCCAGAGAGGTTAAGTGACTTGCCCAAATGGTTAATTGACCTGCATTTGAACAAATGTCTTCTGACTCCAAATATGGTATTCCCCCCCCCTCCCCATTGTACCCCACTGTCTTCCTTTCAGCATTTCATTTTACAGATGAGGAAACAAACCTAGAATGTTTGCATTACTCACTCAGGTGGCAAAGCTAGTAAGTGGCAGTCAGGATTGACTCTGTCTACTGTCAGGATTGACTCTGTCTACTGTATCACACTGCTTCTCAGTCTAAGGTCAGTTTTTTCCAGAGCATTTTAGTAATGTTTTCATCTGGACAACAAGACCAAACCATCTTCAGAGAGGGAAGCACAAACCAAAGGGAAGATACAAGGCACCTTATTCCTCTGGAACTTTTCTGATTACAGCACTCTTCCCATGACATGTTTCACGATTTTCATTAATTTCATATTAATGCTAAGTTTTTCAAGGAAGAAAAGGAACAGATGACATGAAAAAAAACCTCTCAAAGTATTTTCATGATGAATCAGTATTACAACAAAGCCAAAAATGCATCAAGGAAGCCAATTTACAAAAACAAAAACATAACTCTTCTATTCTCCTTGCTCTTTGGTGCACCCTTTCCTTTTCTTTATCTGTCAACTATGCAAATCCAAAGGACCAATAAGAACATGGAAAATAGAAATGTTCCATTTTTATAAGTTCTATTTGAGCTGGGTTGGGACTCTAGAAATAGGGGACCCTAGTTTATTCATCCCAAATACTAATTGTGTGATTTGTAGAAAAAGCAAACTATTTTTTTATTTCTTCAAGTGATCACTGGCCTTTATAAAATACACATAGGGATGCACACACACAATGACTATTGAAATTAACAATGAGCCTGAATTGAAGGAGAAGAATGAGAGAGAATGTATTTTTAAATATGTACCTTTAGAAAAAAGATATGCTTCTCTACTTTACTGATCCCTCTACTCCTCTATCCCCCTCACTCCACCTCCTTCCTTCGATGCTTCCCCTCACCCGAGTTATTTGGGATTAAAGGCAGCATCGGCCCCATACACAAACGCAGCTGGTTCCGTTTGGTCGGCCTGAGCCCTGCTGTGAAACTACGACAGGAATTCCACTAAGTTGGCAACACTGCAACACAAAGAAAACAACAATAGGGAAAGCCCTTCCGTGCAGAAAGGAATGTTTCGAGCACCGTTCTCCTACAGTGAAAGGAGACAGACATAGAGGAGAACGCGCTCGCTCGCTCGCGCGCGCACACACCCACAGGGACACAGGCACAGTCCCATCCACCCACACCCGCACCCACTCACACACACAAACTCACAAACACACTCGAAGAGGAGAGACTTGTAGGCAGCAAGTTTTTCGTTTTCCCTCCCCCTCTTCGCAGCTCTGGATCTTGTGACGGAGGAGAGCCTTATCCCCTCTTTGTAATTCCGAGGTGCCCGGGACGCTCATTGACTATTCTGATCTGCCCCAGTGTTTTTTGTGGCTTGACCCCGGTGCTGTGTAGTACCACCACACCAAGGCCCCTCGAACCCGCATAAATCACATCTCTCTCTCTTTCTCTCTCTTCAAACTTCTTCCCCTTCTCTCTGTCCTCTTCTCTTTCCTTTGGTTATTTAATTCCCCAATTGAGTAGTTTTATTCCACTCTTCTCCGCAATCCTAGATTTCACTCCATTTGCGCAACAACTCTGGACCCTTTGCAAGAGGGAAAGTTTCTAGAGACTAGGCAGATTGTAACATTCTAGCTTTGTTGGGAGAAAAGTGTGCGTGCGTGTGCGCGCGTGCGTGTGCGCGTGCGTTTTAAACTAAACTACTAAGCATCTCCGTGCCATTTCCATAACTAAGCCGTTATTCTACTGGAATCAAAACAATACAAAAAACACTACCAACAATCAAAACGCCAGAGAAGTTTCAGCCCAGGCTGCTAAGGGTCAGCAAAAGACCCAGACGTTAGATGCAATTCAATAGGCACCAGGAAGAAAAAAAGAGAGCAGAATTCCTGCCGGGAAAATGAGCCTTGGCTGAAAGTTGCTTTTCGACAAAGTTTAAGGTCAGATTCTCATGTACGGGGATAAAAGATATCCTAGAATACTGCCTAGGTTGAGGAGTCACCTCAGTTACTATGCCAAACTGGCCTTTAAAAAATGTAATTAAGTTTGTAGTTCTGAATACACGAATTTGTGACTTTCTCTCAAGGGTTGCTCTTTTCTATACTTACTGTAGAAGTTGGGTGAACTATACATTGTCTCCACTTAACTCATTCCAAGAATGCGCCAGAATTACATACCGAAGAGGAAAAATCACAATTTTGCAGAGAAACGAAGATGATTGAAATCATAGGTGCCATTTTAATCTTGAGAACCAGGATTGCAATTATTTATCCCAGGCTTCTCTACTTTTTTTCTTCTCCCAATCCGTTTCAATCCTTCTTCTCCACTATATGGTTGGACCAAGGGAAAACACTTTGTTTTTAAGGTTTGTAGTGATGCATTGTATTGGAAAAGATGTCTAAAGTGTTTACAGAGAAGACCTGCTTGTATTGCTGGGGGCGGGAGGGGGGGAGCTTTCACACCTGGGTTTTCCACTTCTCCACCAATAATATTTAAAATTATTGGGAGAGTCGCTTGTAATGTTCCCAGTGAGGCTCTATAAGCGCTTAGTTTTTCTCCTCGAGGTTACAGGACAGCTGGAGAAAGATAATTAGTATTCCCTTTTAAGCATCAAAATGAAACTGAAATGATAGTCGAAGAAAGAATTTTAACAGGAGTGAGCTGGTCAAAACGCTAGATGAATTACTTAAAAGAAACAAGACAATGCGCTTTTAAAAAGTTCCTTTCTCTAAATTCAGGAACCCCTTTTTAATGGAATCTCATCAGCGTGGGCACTATCGTTGCCAACGCTCTTCTGTGAATCCTGTAGATTTCAGATAAGGGAAGCGTATCTCTCCAGCAGGACTTTTTCTTTTCATTTTCTTTCATTTCCAGGACAATTTGTAGACTGCAAATCACTGCAGGTGGGATCAGCCGCTGCGCTGCGGTGTGTAAAGTCAGTGGGAATAGAGAGTGCAGGCAATGGGGGGGGGGCACAGAGAGAGAGAGAGAGAGAGAGAGAGAGAGAGAGAGAGAGAGAGAGAGAGAGAGAGAGAGAGAGAGAGAGAGAGAGAGAGAGAGAGAGAGAGTATGAGCATCCCCGCTAGTTTCAAAGCTGCAAAGTAGAAGAGGGAGGGGCAGGCGACAGGGGGCCTGCCCCATTGGATTCCCTCATGCTAGTTCCGGGGCGGCTGACTATAAATGGCTTTATGCAATGTCTGGAGGGTGGAGAGTTGATTAGGAAACACTATGTCTCCACTGTAGAAAGCGCTTTTCTGCCACAACTAGCGGAATAAGGCGAAAAAGCCGAAGAAGAAGCAAGAAAAAAGGCAAAAGCCACGTGGTATCAAGCTCTGCTGTTGGAGCCCTTCCTGGGCTCCCCAGCTCTCCACGCTGCTACTATACTAGCATCCTAGGGCACCAATGGAACTTCTCTGCCGTCGTTCCAGGATGGACGGAGGGACAGCCGCTGCCTGCAAACTGCTGATACTTCTCATTGCCTGCACAACGCAGGTCCACTGCCAGGGTGAGTTACCGTAGGCCGCGTGCCCGGAGCCCTAGGGTTCCTTTGGAGCGCCTGTCCGAAGGCGGGGTAGGAGGCTCCCTGGCCCCCGGGGAGCGAGCGTGCTTTCAAGTTCTCTCGCTGTCCCTGGGGCAGTTCAGGTTGCAGACCATTAGAGAACAAGCAGGGAGCTCTCCTTTCCCGGCCTTTTCCCTAAGGAAGGAGTGAAGCCGGACGGACAGACGTTTGAAAGAGTAGCCTGGCAACTTTCACTGACAGTTTACCTCATATTCTCTTAGGGCTTTGTTCCTCCAGGGATTTCATCCCCTGCCCCCTGTCTCTTTCTTCCCCACTTGAAAATACAATCTTTTTCCTCACCCTATCAGTAGTTCCCTGGGCTGGATCATAGGAGGGTCTAGAAAGTAATTCTGAAACTTGAGGTTGATTTCCCAATTCATTTTCTGATTTGTCATTGATTGACTTTATCAGAGGCCATTCATTCATTAATTCTGAAAGCCTCTGACTTTTTTTTCTCCCACTTGTGCTTTTATTGCAAAGGGAGTCCCCTCCAAGAGTCATAGTGTGTGATTTCCGCCCCCCCCCCGCCCCATTCTCTAAGAAGCACCTGCAAAACTTTGCCTCTTGTGAATCCAAAGAAATAGAATCACGTAATGCTCACATCGTCTGGGGACCAATCGTAGGCAGTGGGGAAGTCTGGGAACTGGTTGGTGCAAAGGGGAGGCGATGGTGCTTGGAGCATGACTTTTCTTTTTTCTTGTTAAAATGTGGCTTGTAGGGCTTCTCTTGCGTGTGTGCGTGCGCGCGTGCGTGTCCCCTCACCATTCTGAAGAATATAATACAGACGCAATTGTTTGGTCCGAGGCTCTTTAAACTTCTTTCAAGCAGATTCAGACCCAGGAATTTGGAGAGGGGGTTGGGGGGGAGGGAGTTAAGGGATGGAGGATTGAATGGAAAGGGGAGAAAGGAAAAAAGAAGGGGGAATTGGGAGATAAAGGAGAAAAGAGAAGAAAAGGAGCAAGAAGGAAAGTTAAGGAGGCAAGAGGCAGACAAGAATGGGGGATGGAGAGAAGAGAAAAGGTGAAAAAGTGGGAGCAAGGGAGCAAGGATAAATATGGGTGAAGAGAGAGAGTGAGGGAGGAGAAAGAGAAGGGAGAAAGAGGGAGAGGGGGGAGAGAGAAAAGAGAAGGGAGAGAGGGGGCAGAGAGAAGAGAGAAGGGAGAGAGAGGGGGGAGAGAGAAGAGAGAAGGGAGAGAGAGGGGGAGAGAGAAGAGAGAAGGGAGAGAGAGGAGAGAGAGAAAGAGAGAGAGAGAGAGAGAGAGAGAGAGAGAGAGAGAGAGAGAGAGAGAGAGAGACAGAGAGACAGAGACAGAGAGAGAGAGAGAGACAGAGAGACAGAGAGAGACAGAGAGAGAAGAAAGTAAGGGAAAAGAGAAGAGCTGGAGAATGGGAGAACTTTTTTTCCTTGGGCTTTGCTGTTGCTAGGTAGCGGCTGAGAGCAGCATGTGACCAACGGGCCGAGCTCCGCTCGGTGTAGGCTGCTGCTCGCCACTGGTACTAATCTGGCTGTGAGGATGGAAGAGTCTCCCTGCTTAGCTCCCTCTCTTTCCTCCCTCTTGGACAACTTAATTGCCCTACAATGAATATGAGACCCTTATTGTTGAAGGATTAGCAGAAGTAATATATTGATTCCCCTGAGGTGCATATTGTGGTGGGGGGTGGTGATTCTGGAAGGCCCCCATTGATGGGGTAAACTGGGGGGCAAATTCAAATGGTTAATCTGCTTTCTTTGCTCAACTCTTAGTGTAAGCTCCTTAGAGGGAATCAAGTAAGTATTTATACAGCAACTTCTCCATTTCAAACCTGGGAAGAAATTTGGAGACAGTCAACAAACTTCACTAGTCATGGAAAACCCATGTGAAGGGAGTCAGATGGCGTAGATAGATAATAATTCCTTTGTGTTTCTTCCTGGATATTGAAAATGCACAGAAGTGTAAATCTGCTTTATTCTGAAGGGTCTCAGGGTCGCAGATAAAGTGTTCTTATTTTGTAAATAGGGCCATGGGATTGATTAGATGCTCCTGGCAAAAGCCTGGTGAGGGGAAATCTTGACTTCATTCATCTGAGAGCAGTTGTCTAATAGTTACTTGAATGATGAGAGTAATAATTTGGACAACTAAAAAATGAGTTTTCTCTGCATGTAGCCACTGAATACTGAATGGTTATTGGTTTTAATATTTTACCCACACACTGTGCTATATTTATCTGTCTGTCATCTATCTAGCATCTCTCTGTCATCTTTTGAATTAGAGGATGCAGCTCAAGGTGATACTCTCCATGTACCACCTTCTACAGGAAGTCTTTCTTGGTCCCTTCACTGCTAGTTGTAACTAGTGCAGTGGTTAGCTTTCTGGGCTTACAGTTAGGAGGACCTGAGTTCAAATTCAACCTCAGACAGCTGCTAGCTGTGTGACCTTGGACATATCACTTAACTTCTGTCTGCTTCAGCTTTCTTGTCCATGAGACAGGGATAATAATATCACCTACCTTCCATGGTTGTTTTAAAAATAAAATCAGGTATTTGTAAAGTGCTCTGTGAACATATAAGCCCTATATAAATGTTTGTATTTCACTACTTTGTATTTATTGTTATTTACAATTTTCCTGTAGATACTTATGTACACTTTTTGTCTCCTCTGTTAGAACATAAGGTTCTTGGAAGCAGTGATTAAGTCATGTGCTTTTATCCAGGTGCTTAATAAAAACTTGTTGATTGATTCATTGATTGATTCGTTGCTTGATCTAAATGTGACTGAGAAGCCTGAGCTATGTTAGCTGTTCTCTTCATACAAGGTAAAATCTGCTTGCTGTTAGTTGATGTTATCACTTCCCTCTTCCCCTGAATCCGTTACTGTTTGTAGGCTGTGCCTCTTTCTTTGTGAAGTTTTGTTCATTGAGCTTGCTTAAAATGGGGCACTTTTTTCTGATGGCCAAATCTTGCTACTTTTCCATAGTAGTTGATATTTGTTTTACTCCTTATGATTCTACAGGTCATCCCAGGAGGGCTTCTTTGTTTTTTTTTTTTCTCCCCTTTGGTTATGTGCAGTTTTTATTATAGAATCGTAGAATATTGGGGCTGAAAGGGACTGTATAGGTCATCCAGTCCAACCTGTTCATTCTGAAGACGAGGGAACTGAGAGTATTGAAATAACTTACTCAATGTCACCTGGCTGATTAAGGTCAAAACCAAGACTTTGTCTTTCTGCTGCATTATGAACACATCTTTGGCTAGCCCAGTGGATCTGGCAGAGTTCTAGAAACCAGTTATTCCTAATTCTCTTTTACATTCTGAGGCTAAATTTTATGTAGATGACCAAGGTTAACTATCCCAAGACACTGTTATGTGTAGTAGGTCTAAGTTTTACCATATAAATATAATAATACCTTGAAGACCTTAAGCTTGGTCTAAGATTTGACACCACTTCAATACCACACCTCATGATATCAGTTTAGTCTCCCAAAGTTGTGTTGGCCTTGTTGATCCATTTTTCTAATTCTTGGGCTATCAGAGCACATTCCTGAAGATCTTTGGCTGTGAGTAGGGTTTCCCTAGTGCAAGCTGCTACTTCATTAGATTTTCAAGCCCTCAAATTAATTGTAAGGTCATAGTTTTTCACTACCTCCTCATAGGGGTTCATGATTTCCTGCATACTTTCAAGACACTTTTAATGCATTTTGAAAGTAGTGTCATTAGCAGTGTAGAACTGTTGCTGAAATATCCAAATTTCTTGGTGACTTTCACAAGCTATCAACCTAGAAGTTTTCCAGGGAAATAATAATTATAATAATAATAACAGCCAATAATAGATAACATCTGTATAGCACCTATGCTAGGTACTATATTAAGCACTTTACAATTATTCTCTCACAACAATTGTGTGAGGTAGGTGTTATTATTATCCCTATTTTACAAACAAGGGAACTGAGACAAACAGAGATTAAATGACTTGTCCAGGGTCATGCAACTAAGTAAGAGTCTGAGCCTGGATTTGAACTCAGGTCTTCCTGACTCCAGATCCAGCCCTTGGAACAGAAATATAGTCTATCACTTTCTTCAGGATTTATTAAGGGTATAAACCACACTATTAAAAGTAGACTTATTGTAAGTAGTATAATACCAGTAGCCTTGCGTCATTTCTTGTAGAATAGCTCTGATTTGGTGCCCATGGGCACCTGGTTGGCCAACCATCATGCAGGTAGGATAATCACCTAAGATCCTGAGAATTTTTTTAACCATTCGTACTTAAAGCTTGCAAAGTCTGGGGCTGCTGCTGCTGCTCACCATTTTGTAAGAATTTCTTCTTGAGGTCAGGGATCACGGTGTATTAGGGTATTCCAAAAGTCTTAGTAAAATTTTAAGTTTTAATAACTCCACAATATCTATCCTAGCACTAGCCACATACTAGATACTGTACTTTGTTGAAGTCTAACAAAATAGAGGTTTTGATGGTAGCTAAGTTTCTCCTGCATAAGCCAGTTTTCAAAGTGTGTCTTCTTTGCCTGTCTCGAGTTCCACTTAAGCCAGTATTTAGCAATTGAGCTTTGTAGAGTCCTGCATAGCAGTCAGTCTCAAAGAATTTGGGCCAGGACATTGCCAACAGTTGAGTGAACCAGATGGTGTCTGTAATTGCTAGCAGTAGACCTTTTGAACATGCTAATTTTGGTGACATTTTCAGAATCCTAAGTCACATGTTTAATCTTCATACTAACCCTTCATCCTAACTAAATGCTATCTCTAAAGGAATTTCCTTCCTTCTTGAAAATTGTAGTGGAATATGAAAGGCAGTATGGTGTTGTGGAAAGAGCACTGGATGGGTGTCAGGAGACTAGAAAGTCCCAGCTTTTACTCTCAGGTAAATTTTCCTTTTTGAGAGTCAATTTTCTCTTCTGTAAAATGAAGCGTTTTGACTAGATTATCTTTAAGGTTCCTTCTGGCTCCAGTCTAATACATTAAATTCAGAAACTCTGCTATTCTTCTTGTCCCCAAACTTTTCTCCCCAAACTTGGGAGCATGCACATATCATAACATTTTAGCATGTTCTTTAAATTCAAAATACCCTTGAGATGGCCTTGTCTATGAATGACACACCTGCCAGTTATTCCTCTGCATAAGGAGTGCCTTTCATTACTTCAATTTGCATTCTCATTACTTTCTGGTACCATGCCATACACCAAATGTGAGCCTGGTGAATACACATTGATGACTGTTGAACATATCTATTTAACTTTTAACATTTTGAAGTACTTAAAATTTTAAAAAATTATTAGCTCTAATAGCATTATGAGAGAGCCTTGCATTGTTGTTTTCATTTTTACATAAAGAAATATGGGTAGAAAAGTTAAGGAACTGTGTCAGAGTTACTGAGGGAGAACAAATCACCCAACACCAACCACAGTGGGGATTCTTTGTTTCCTTGAAGTTCCCCCCCCCCCCTTACTACTTGGTCTAACCCAGCAGTTTTCACCGATTCATTCTTGTTTGACTCCCAGAGGAGTTGATTGTCTGCAGAGCAGTTTCTGGAGAGTGAAGTGAGAAAGCAGGACCTAGGGAAGTTTTAAATTCTCAATACTTGTCCCATTCCCCAATCCTTTCCTATCATTTCTAGTACTTAGTTCCTATTCCAGGCACCAGTCCCCTTACCTCTGAGGCTGTATAAAGAGGCAAGAATATAAAAAAGTGACTTAGAAATGTATTAAAATGCTTTCTGTTGAGCAAATGACAAATCAGAAACCATGCTTATGTGCATTTCAAAAGTCTCTAAAATTTAACTTAGAGCTCTAACTCTAATGACATGCCCTTCCTTGGCACTGTAAGAGACTTCATGCTCAGCAGGGAGAAAACAGGGGACCTTCACACTACCTTTGACTCAGAGACACTGAGATCAATGGCTAATCTCAGATCTCTGTGTGCTACCTGGTGATCTCGTCCTGAGGCTAATTAACTGGGACTTTGTTTCTGGTTTATGTCTCAGTGGTGAGGAGTGGAAGATTGAAAAGCTAGTGCTTTCATTTCAGAAGCAAGATTATGAGGTTTTAGCTTGGGGAAGTTCTCCCCCCTTTCCCTTCCCATTATTGATAAAAACAACACAGCAAAACCATATCTGAAATTACAGATGAGAAAATTTGAAGGTTTATATTGAAGCCCTCCATGCATTTGGCCATTAACCATCAAAATACCCTGACACCAAGGTCATTATTGCTAGGTTTTTTAAATTTTTGAGTATTTTTCTTTTTTTCTTTTTTTTTTTTTGTTATTGCTATTTTAAAAAGGGAGATAATAAGAGAAGGAGTTGAGCCACTTGCTACCCTGTACACAATGTTCTGTTTATTGCCCTGGTGTTGCCCAGAAACTGATGACTCCAATTACATTCTGTACTGGAAGGGGCTCCATTAACTGTGCATACCACTTAACAACTTGTGCCTTAATTAGTCAATGACATTTATTAAGCACCTACTGTGTACCTGGCACTGTGCCAAGCATTGGGGATACAAAGAAAGACACAAGATAGTCCTTACTATTAAGGTGCTCACAGTCTAATGGGCTGGAGAACATGGAAATAGCTATGTACCGACAGGAAAGCTTGGAAATAATCAGTAGAGGGAAGGCATTTGAATTAAACGTAATTGGGAAGGGGTCCTTGTAGAAGACGGAATTTTGGTAAAAAAGCCAAAGAAGCCCAGGGTGGAGGTGAAGAAGAAGAGCATTCTAGATGTGGGCAATAGTCATTGCAATTGCCCAGAGTCTCAAGATGGGAGTATTTTGTGTGAGGAACAGCAATGAGGCCGGTGTCACTGGTTTGAAGAGTATTTGTGGTAGTGGAAGATGTAAGAAGGCTGCAATGGTGCACGTGTGTGTATGTGTGTGTGTAGGGACTCAGGTTATGAAGGACTTTGTCAAGCAGAAGATTAATGTTATATGGTGGAGATGACAGGGAGCCACTGGAGATTATTGAGGAGCCGAGTGACATGGTTTACAGTAGGAAGATCACTTTGACAACTGTATGGAAGATGTACTGGAGTGGGGAGAGACTTGTGGCAGGGAGCCCAGCCAGCAGTTTAGTTTAGACAGTAGTTTAGGCTTGAAGGAATGAGGGCCTGCTGAAGAATAGTGACCATTGTGGTGAATGGGATAGTGAATTAATTAGGGAAATTAAAAAAAAAGATGCTTTGTAGCAGTGAGGGCCTAGTTGTAGTTATATAATAGAAATCCGTGTAGACTTAGAGGTTCTTTGAAAATAAGTACCTGTTCATTGACTCAGGACAAGTTATAGTTTCTATTGGATGAATAAAAATGAATATTGATTCATCAAATCTAATAAATTTTTTATTGTGCTTGCCATGCTCAAAAGTTAGCATATCATGCTTTCAGTTCTGCAAAGCACTTAACATGTTATGTCATTTGATCTTTACAACAGCCCCTAGAGTTTAGTTGCTGTTATTATCCCTGTTTTACAGATGTGGAAGCTGAGGCGGACAGATTAAGCTACTTGCCTAGGGTCACACAGCTAGTAAGTATCTGAGGCAGGATTCCAACTCAGGTCTTCCCGATTCTAGACCCAGAACTCCATACATTTTGTCATCCAACTCTCTATGTTATGTACTGTCTTAGGTTTGTTACGAATTCCGATTGCATTCATTTTATCACGGGTGTACTTTTTGGAAAGGGGTGGCAGGAAATTGTGGACAATCTGAGCAAGACTAATCAAGAAATTAATCATTTCATCAGTGCCTTTATCTGGTATGGTTAGAAAATGTTTTACACAAGGTAATTGGTAGTGAAAACCACCCTCTGAAATGCCAAAAGTGGCAGTGAGGTATAATAGATTATAAGTATGCTAGACTTGGGGTAACAAAGATTCAATTTTAAATCCATCTCTGAAACTAAAGGAGTGTCCAGGTGTAAGCCTCTTACCGTTTCTAAGCTTCAGCTTCCTCATCTGTAATATGGGGACAATAATACTTATACTTATTACCCACTCACGATGTTTGTGGGAAAAAGCTTCTTAAATCTTAAAGTGTCCTATATGCGAGTTGGTTTTAACAAAACTCTTTAACCTCCACTCTCTTTTTTTCTATTCTAAGATGCATCTTTCAGCCTTCCTTTTCAGAGGATCCAGGACATAATTTATTCCTAGGACTCAGGTTCATCATTAAAAACATCAGTTGTCGTATGTCCTCAGCTGTATGTAATATGGTGATATCTTTAGTGACTGTTGAAGTGCACAGGACAGCTTGTCCCAAAGTAACCAGAGAAGAATGTGCTTTTTGAATCCTTCATTCTTGTTTTTTAGCATTTCTGTCTTTCTTGCTAGATTGTCAACCATCATTACTTGCTATCCTCAGTATTCCTGTATCAAACAGCCTGTTTAGCCTTATAATTTGATGTTTCTAATATGCTGTGGGTTAGGGAACTAAATAATCGAGATAGTTACAATTGTGTATAAAGAACGAGTTAATAGGTTCTGATTGAGTGCTGGGTGCATTCTGAGTATATTGAAGGAATAAAGGAAATGGATTACTCAGAGGTCTTTTTTGGGGGCCTCCTTCTTGGTTTTTAGTTGTGTCCTGCATTGTTGAGGTTATCAGATAGGTAAAGTGTTGCCAAGGCCATAAGTAAAGTAGAATGACTGGAGCTTTTCCCTAGGGCATCATCATGGAGAGACATTCTTCCCCATGCTTCTCTTTGGTCCACCACTCCTATGTCTTGAGTATTTTGTTAGTCCTATATCCTGCTTCTTTTCTGGGTATGCTTTGTGCCATAAGGGTCCCACCTCTTTCTCACTCCACTATTGAGCCCTCTGCCTGTTCTTGACTTTGAATACCCCTGAAAATATTTCCAAAGTTTGTGAAAATGATGTAAGTCTAAATTCTGGAGCCATGAGACAAGACCTTTGCAAAGAAACCTCCCTTCCACCTTTTTGCCTGCAGTGCCTGCTTTCCATGGGCATTAATTTTCTGCCACCATCTTCACAGGGACACAGATCTTTTCAGATGAAGTGATCGTATTCTCCCGCCTTGACTGTCCCCTCCCTTGACCAGGCCTGTCATCAGAGCATGGGTCTGGATATGCTTTGGTAACTGTTCTGTACAGCTAGGTGGTACAGTAGATAGAGTGCTGGGTCTGGAGTCAGGAAGACCTCAGTTCAATCTGGCCTTAACACTCTACTAGGTGTGTGTCCCCGGACAAGTCACTTAACCCTGTTTGCCTTAGTTTCCTTATTTGTAAAATGATCTGGAGAAAGAAATGGCAAACTGCTCCAGTATCTTTGCCAAGAGAACCCCAAAAAGGGTTCCTGAAGAGTCAGACACGACTGAAAACAATTGAACAGCAAAGCTGTTCTGGGAGCTTTTCTTCATTTGCAGGTTTTCTTCCTCTCTTCTTAGGTGGGATTTATCTTCTGTTGTGTCTTTTGTGATACCAAGATTATAATGAGGTAACATACACTAAGGGGAGATTAAAAAATGGCTAAGACTCTGTTAAAGCAGAGTTGCAATCAACATCCTCAGTTTTCCCTAGAAAAATGCCCTGCCATCTAGTATAGAAGATGTGTAAGAGAAATGACTACATCATCTTGGGCCCAGTTCTTTTTGTCCGGGTTAATAAAGTCTTACTGAAGATAAAAAAGCTTTCCTGGGTGAAAGTTAGAAAATCAGGCCCATTATGAACTTTGGAAGAAAGTACCAAAATGAGGCCAAATTCTGGAATGAAAATCAAACTTTTCATTCAAATATAGCCACTTTTGATCCACATTGCCATCCCTCAGAGGAGGAGAGAAAGAAGAGGCAAGAGTCAAAGACTTCCTCTCTTTTTTATTTATTGAGGTTGACTCTCTTCATTCAAAATAGAATTTCTACCTTGATAAACTTATATAAGCGTGATGCTTTAAAAAAAATTCTGGCTACAAGCCATGTGTCTTCATCTTAATAACTTTGGATTGAACTATTTTTAAAAGACAATTATGATTGGGTTTTTAGACCAGGCTTTAGTCTGTCTAGGTGAATATCTAGGTAACACAGTGGATAGAATGGTGGGCCTGAAATCAGAAAGTCCTGAGTTCAAATCTGGCCTTGGATATTTGCCCTGGGTAGGTCGCTTAACCTCAGCTTGCCTTAGTTTCTTCATCTGTAGAAAAGGGACACTAGTAGCACTTATCTATCAGGGTTGCTGTGAGGATCAAATGGTGTAGTAATTTAAAGTCACTTAGCATGGTGCCTGGTACATAGTTGGTACTATATACATGTTAGCTATTATTATTATATTTTTTATTAGTTATAGTGATAGTGCCTTTTGCTTTTTTATACCACAACTGTTTTTCGTATATACTCTGTCATCCCTACAGACTATTGAATCTTTTCTTACAATAATGAAAAAGCAATTGAGATTAATCAATTAACAAGCATTTAATAAGTGCCTACTATGTGAACATGTAGGCCATATTTCTTTCTTTGTAGTCCTCATGTCTCTGCTAAGAGGAAGAACTAAATACATTTCTTTCAGATACTACTTTCATGGCCACTGAATGATATCAGAAAGCGAGCCCCAAAGCCTTTTGCAACATTTCTTCTCTCTCCATTCCTTAATTCCTTAATACTGAGATCAACCAATCAATCCACAAGCATTTATTAAGCATCTGTCATGTCCTATGCACAGACTCTAGCTGGAGAAACGAAGCTCTAGTGGTTCCTTGTAAGACCCTGACTAAGAAGAGAGGGAGATAGATTGACATAAGGACAGCAAAAGAAAACTGCAGCCTTCCTCACAGCATACATAGCAACAATGTTGTTGAGTTGCTGGCAGTCTCTTGTGTTACCACAGATGCCCAGGGCTTTCAGGAGGGTAGAGAACTTGAGCTGATTCAGTGGCAACCTTCCACCTTCCAGCCTTGGTTCCCTGTGAAAATTCTCCTTATGTACAGAATGGGTCATTCTGCTATTTTTAGGACAAATTTGATACAGTAGCTTTCATGAAGAGATAAGGCGAGGTTTTTAGACATTATGTTAGGGAACTGTCATTCTGTGTTTAAACAGAGCACAAAGGCAAGCTGTCTGAGGCTAAGGGTGCTGGGAACACAGCCTTAATTCAACAAAAGCCTGTCTTTAAAGAGGGGTGTGGTTTCCCAATAGGAGAGGCAATATGGCTCATAGTGAGAAAGCCACTACTGGTATGCTCAAAAAATTCATAGATCTTGCTCTGTGAGGGACTGAAGAAAAATAGTGGGCAAAGTTAAAGGGGAACCTGGACTGTTGAAAAATCCCCTTTTCCTTTCATTCAGGTCTGTAAAGCAAATGCTTCCATCTTTCATCTTTGTCTTCCCAGTGCCTGGCACACAGTAGGCACCTAATAAATGCTTGCTGATTGATTGATTCCTCATATTGACTGAGCTTCATTTGGTCGCAGACTCCTCAGGGAGCCATAAGTAGGTTGATTAAAATGGGGGTAATAACGTGGGATATTTGGAGTGGTGATTGAATGCATCAAGATGGCTGAAGACATTTCAAAATTGTAACATGAGAATGATAAGTTGTCTCTGGCAAGTGAAAAGGAGGAAGGGAATTCTTCATCTATAGAACATTAAATTGTAATTAGTGGGTCTGCCTGAAAAGATACCGACTTTTCAGCACAGGTACCGCTATCATACCATCCCCTATCATTATAGCCCCAAATCATCCTCTCTTTTCTGCTTGGCTTTCCCCTTTTCCTTTTTATCTACTTTTTGGACTCAGCTTCTAGTTCCCACACTATTCCTTTGTAATATCCTCTCAGTCTCTGCTACACTTCTTCCATCAATCTTCACTTAAATATGCATCAATGGAAAGTTCAACTGATATCATGTAAAGGACAAAATAGAAATAAAGCCTTTTAGTTTCTACTAACATAGCACATTTCCTAGAGACTCCAGCTGTGAGCATTTGTTGGGTGATCTATTACTTTTCTTCTCAGCTTGAAATAGGAAAATAATTATGGTAATCACTGACATTTAAAGATTTGCAAAGCACTTGTCTCGTTTGAACCTCACCACAATCCTGTGAAGTAGGTATTACTGGCACTTTTATCCTCACTTTACATATGAGGAAATGGAGGCCCAGAGAAGCTAAATGACTTTTCCATGGTTGTATAGCTAGTATGTTTCAAAGGTCGGATGTGAACATAGGTATAGCTGACACCAAGTCTCGCACTCTATTTTGTATACCACATGAACTGCTTAATAGTAAAATAAAATAAAAATGAATGAAACAAATAGTTACTTTTTATGTATATGAATAATGGTTAAGCATTTGTAAAAAATTCATCATGACATTACTTTTTTAACCTCTTTACCAATATCTAGGGTAATGAGGTGTTTCAAGAATTTGCTAAGTAATCACTGAAAACTAAGAATTGAGAGAAAAACAAAATTCACAGTTAAAAATTGAAAGTACTGATGGAATGATACTTAGTTAAAGTTAGATTTTTCTTCACTGTCTGCTAGAGTTGTAAATGATTAAGCTGTTGTAGCCTAGACAAAGAAAGCAGTGGAGAGCCGGTTAAGAAGGATGTTCAATGTGTTTAATATTCCTTATTTGTCCCCTCTAAGAAAAAAAAATCAAATGGTCTTTCATATTTGGTGCTGACTAGAAATATGAGCAACGAAATCCCTTTTTAATCCAGATTTATTTTTCATGTGTTCTGCAGTAAATGAATGAAAGATTCATTTTAGAGGAGGTTGAATGAAGTTTCATTAAAGACCTTCCATTCTTTTCCCTTTGGGCTTCCAAGGATTGACTTGTCAGGCTGACCTGTGCTTTCCCCCAAATATTCGTTTTTGTACCGTTAGCTTATTGACAGATTAAAGACCACTAGCCTTTGTTTTTCTTTCAAAGAGGCAGCTGGTCTACTAGATAGAGTCCTGGACTTTACAAGAAAACCTGCAAAATGTCCTTTCTCATGCTGTCACTAACTATGTAATTTTGCATGAGTGTGTGTGTGTGTGTGTGTGTGTGTGTGTGTGTGTGTGTGTATGTGTGAGAGGAGGTTTTTAGTTTTTTCATCTGTAAAAAGTAGGAAAAATAAAACTTTACATTTTCTCAAGAGTGTGTTTAAGGACTTCCATGAGTTAGTACTTATGTATTTCTGAGTTCTTCAATTTAAAGGCTTAGTTCCTCAGAAGAAAAATATGATTTTGCTATTCTTTGGTGATTTTTATTGAACAATTTCCCTGACATATTTTTGAAATAATAACAAGAATGGATTCGTTCTAAAGCTAGTTATACTGTTATGTTAGACAGGCAACTCTTTGGGAAAGTGAGACTTTTCCAATATATTGAAATGTGCATACATATACATTTTCTTATAGATGTGTTTATATGTATATGAATATATACAATGCTTACTGAAGGTTGGAATCTTAATGGATTAGGATCTTGGAAGAAAACATACCCTAGGAACTTCCATTGAAGAGGGCAGGGGTTTACATTTTATTTATTGATTTATACCTTGACTCCAGGAAAATGAATAGTTTGTATTTTCAAAGAAGATTAAGTTAGTATAGCCAATTGAATGTGCAATTAGTCAACAGGTCAATTAAACATTTTTTAATAGTTCTCACCCAATTTTGGTAAATAAATGGCCCAATTCTTCAAAATGTACCTTTCAGATTAATGGGTTAATTCCCAATTTGTCTTATTGTTGAGAAGTTAGAGTTTTTTTCTCAGCAGTCTTCATCTTTCTCCCCTTACTCATAAGAAATATCAATCCAATTTTAGTTAATATGGATACTCTGAGGTAACTTATAATATAAAGTCTGAAGTTCATCTGCTTACTGAAAAGTCAGTGTCAGGAACTCTTTGCTCTTCCAGCTCAGCACATTTTTTTAAATGAGAATGGTTTAGAAAAATGGAGTTTAATAGGTAATCAAGTAAGATATAAAAGTGGAGGTAGGACAGGGAAACAAGGAAAGAATGTAACTAATATCCTTTCAATGTTTTCCTTCCCCCTGTCCCCAAACTAAACTGAAAAACTGAATTAGAGTTCACCTAATTTGAAGCAGGGATTGATTTATATTTTTCGGTTTAAAAATTGCTTTTGGTAGGTAACTACATTTCCTAATTTAAGTATAACTTATTGAACCCATTGTGAATATTTTTGGCTTTGGTCTTTGAGGCTTGACTGCTTATTTATTTTTTAAGCACACAGTTATAACTGAACTCATTAAAAAGTACATTGAAAAAATTTTCAGTTTAGGAACTATCTTTAACTTAACAAATATTTTGATAGTGGTTTCAATTTTCATGGAGTCACAGAATTTGAGAATTAGAAGGGACATTGGCCACCTAGTCCAAGGCATACCAGAAAGAAATAACTATTTTAATAGTTTCCAAAGCACTTTCCACTGGTGATAATCTTGAGATGTAGGTAATAGAAATGTTATTATCCCCATTTTATAGATGAAAACTGTAAGATGGAAACTAAATCTCAGAGATATTAAGTAACATACAGTTAGTAACTATTAGATTCGAGATTGGAAGTGCTTCTTCTATACCATATGAGGCTGAATACTAAAATGTAGATCTCAAAGACACCATTGAATTTTCTATGGCTGAATTAATACACTGGGCAATTTTAATATTGCTTCATACATTGGGGCAAGTAAAATAGGTTTGTTTTGGATTTGAATGAATTTTTTTCACATAAAATTCTAACTTTTTTGGTTTGATCTTTTTGAACAAACTTTTTTTGTCATATTTTGATGTAGATTAGATATAGTGATACATTGAAATTGTCAAAATCTTAAAAAATATAATAAAGAATACATTTCTATTGTACATATGTAGTCTAATCTTGTGGAGCTTAAATCTTATGAGTAAGCTTATAACCAAATTTCAGGTTCATAAGTAAAATTTTACAAATGTATCCCCTTCTAACCTACCAGTTTAGAAATTCTGGACCCATGTCTTTTCCCCTTCATGACCCCTGAATACTGCAAGTGCTGCTCTAATGTTAGTTGTGACTAAAGTAGAAATTTTATCTTGTAACCTGCAGGTGATAAAGGAACCAGGTGACTTTTTCTGTGGTCTCAGAACACACTTGAAAAAAAATTCAGATTTTAATTTTTCAATCAAGTGAGTCTGTGAGGGGTTAGAGGATAAAAGGGCAGCTAGTCTTGGCTGCCTTGGTAAGCTTCTCAGCACCCCTCCCTATGTCTCTTACCTCTCTTCCAAATTCACTGTGCTTATGTTTCCTGAGATAATGTCCAACCAGAGTGGAAAGAACACTGGACATAAAACCTGAAGTCTTTTAACATGATTCATTGTTAAGATTCCCAATTTAAGTGCAATTAATAATGTTTAATAATACATAATAGCTGTTTCATACTATGAATCGCTGTGGACATGAGTAATAATGCTCAGACTAATGCATAGTCAAGAGTATCTGCAGTTCTGAGATTAAAGAATGAAGGAAGAAGGGGCCAGTCTAGTGTCTGGTTCATTCTTTCATCCACCAAAGAAGGGCTTCCATTAGGATAAATGCATTCTGGAGATGAACTACTGGCTTCAATAGGGGTGCCAGGAGAAGCATTTGGGATTCTTCAATAATGCTATTCTATTTCATAAAGTTATATGTGTTGGTGACTCATTAGCCTAAGTCAGTGGGGAAGGACTTAAAACTAGATTTGGTGGGGCATGATTTAGTGATCACAGTTAAGGAGCTATCTTATGATTAATTTCAAGATGACACAATGCCATATTTATCATGGAATATAAAGAAGCAGTGCGGCACAGTGGACAGAAAGCTGGCCTTGGAGCCCCAAAGACAGGTTCAAAACCTACCTCTGATGCACCTTTTTAAGACTCTAAGTTTCAGAGAATGTACCGACCTTTGCTAGTTGAATGTTTCTTCATCTGAGAGTTCTCTGTAACAATGGAATCACAGATCCAGTCTCTATCTATATCCCTATCTACAAGTAGAGAAATATCTTTTCTTTGACTATTTTCATTTATCTTTTCAATATTCCCAGTTAACTTACTAAAATTAAAATTTCATTCAATTTTACAAATATGTTTACTATACCTGTCACTTATGTTTACAAATTTTTTAAATTAATAAATTCTCAGTGTTGATAAATCTATTCATTGACATAAAGTATATGGAAGTTTTCCTTAAAAGAATAGCACCAGAAAAATTAAAAAAAAATTAAAAAACAAAATGTTTGTAATTGAGAGGGTGACATTGAAATATTGTAAAAGTGAGGAGAATTGAGGTCTGTGAAAATGTGTGCCTGGAGACAGGATGATCAATGTATGTGGACCAAGTTAACAGGAAACAAGAATAAAAGAAGAGTTCACCATGCTTAACATGGGGGAAATGCACACTTCATTTTCTAGAAGGTAAAGGAGTTGCCTTAGAGATTGCCCCTCTTCCCTTCTACTCTCATGACAATGAAAACCTGCCATAGGGCACTTGCTGATAGTAGCCAGTTTTCATTTGCACAGAGCTGGGGCATTTTTCCCAAAGAGACCCTGACTTTGGAATTTCCTTGCTTCTCCTAGTTTGACAAAGTTTTAGTTTATTGACCTTTAGGGCATGATGCAAGACTTGTCTCTTTAGTGTGGCCCTTCCTGGTTGGTAGGGAGAGTTCTTCTGGCCAGGGAGGAATTACAATCTTGACTTAGGGGTTTTGTTTTGTATTTTGGTTTTGTATTTTCTTTTGTGAACATGCTCAAAGCAACTGTCAGGGACAAGTTTTGTAAATCTAATTAATTAACCAATAGTAAGAGGAAAAGGGTGATTAGGGAGAATAACATTTTCTATACACATTTGGTTTGCTTAATTCTGGAAATGTTTCTGTGCAAATAGCCCTATCTAGTCAATAGAGGGCTGGAAAATCCTCATATCCTTAAAATATACAAAAATCTATAAATTTTCATGAATGTAAACATTTCGAAACATGACATGGTTTAAAAATAGTGTCAGAAGAGCTAATGTTCAGAATAAGCTAAGGTTGGCAAGGAAAGCTTGCCAGAAAGGTATTTTGGTTTTTTTGCTTGCTTGTTCTTGCTATATTGGAGGAAAGGAGAGGATCAAAGTCAATTGGTCTTGATAGAATAGTAATAAAAGCTGATAGAGTAGTTTTAAAATGTTATTTCTGTTTTTTCTTCAAAGGAGACTGATCTTTGGATTAGAGAGAAAAAAATGGTTACTAGAAATTGATATCCAAGGTAGTAGGTAGGTAGTAATTGAGCATCTAGATTTCCTTGATGACTTTAACTTACTGTTCCATAATGAGCTATGCCCTTCCTTGAGTACTGAAAGCACAGGTGCAGGTGATTTCTGAGCAATTGACAGTGGTCTTTAAGACTTGTAGTAAAGACAAAAACTATAAAAATGTATTAAAAATAAAGAAAGATCTTGGATGACAGGATTGGTATTAGAGAAGAGCTAATTTAATGATTTTCTCAAAAGGGAAGAGAATAAAACCTGCAACTACAGGCCAGTGATCTTGACTTTGATTCCTGGCAAACTTCTAGGAGGTTTGTTTTGTCATAAGGGATTCTTGGGGAACATCTTGAAAAGGAAGTGATCACAAAGAGCTTCATCAAGAACAGGTCAAGTCAGATTAACCTTGTTTTCTTCCTTGTTTTCTTTTCTTTTCTTTTTTTTTTTTTAGGCAGTGTTATGAGACAGGGTTATGAGCAGATCAAGGGAATGCTGTAGTCATAGTTTATCTAAACTTTAGCAAAGCATTTGGCAAAGCTTTTCATACTCTTTTTTTTTTTAAAGAAAAGTGTAAAAAAGTGGGCTTCGAGAGCATTTATGTAGACATGGGGCTTCTGAGTAAAATGGACAGATCCCAACAGCAGTTTGGTATGATGACAAGTTGGACGAAGAACTGTAGTTGAAAAATCCAGAGATCTGTGCTTGATCATGCATGGTTTAACTTTTTTTAATCAGTGAATTGGATAAAGGCATAGATTGTATGCTTATTGAATTTGATGATATTATAAAAACTGGTAGGTATAGCTAACACATTGCATAGTAAAGTCAGGCTGCAAAAGATCTTGACAAGTTAGAATGTTGGGCCAGATGTAATATGATGAAACTTAACAGGCATAAATGTTGTATCTTATGACTGAGTTCACAAAATCAGCTTCACAACTATAGGATAGCATTTGCCATAAACAAAGCTTGCTCATTGGCTGTCACAGAGGGGATTTTTGGTTATAGAGGTGTGGGTGGGATTAGATGGCCTCACTCAGAGATTTGAGGATCCTATGATTCTGTGACATTCAGTCTTGCCAGATGAATCAAATTGGATTATAAATCAACATCTCCATTTGTACCCCATTTCTCCTACTTAATGCAAGATTATGAAGGTGGCAGAGATTTTGAGATGCATCCTGTACTATCAGGGAGCTGGACAAAGAGAATTCATTTCTTAGAATATCAGAAAAGTGAGCAGAAGTCTTGTGTGTCTTTCCTATATTTTCCCCATTACTGGTATCTATCTGTAGAAAGTTTGATCATAAATAAGGGTCCAACAAAAATTGCCTTTTTTTTCTTTTTGGAGTCTCTATTGTGTGATTCTCAGTTCCTGAAGAGGGTCTCAGGCAAAATTGCAGTATCTTCATTCCATACCATTGGGAGTGCCATAACTTTTTAAAAGATAGCTCAGTTTTGAATTGAAAACGTTCTGCCTTGTTAATAATAACAGAAAGCTGTGTCTTTGATCTAGTCCTGCCCTATTGCTGAATTGTTTTTCAATTTCTTTTCTGGTTCTGACTGGAGTTGGCAGAATGCGTGTGTATGAGGCAGTTATTACAAACCCTTCTAAACAGCTATAGGTATCAATTGATAATTTTGAAATTAAGAACCTTATTTGACATCTTGGCTGTATGTGGAGGAGTGGGGTGGGGTTCAAGTTTCAGGCAGAATGAGATAACCTTGGTGATCGCTTCCAATACTAACCTTCTTTGATTTTATTTATTTTTTTAAAAAATCAAACAATGGATTAAAGATTCAAGGGAAAATAAAATTTAGTAGAACATATTTCATTGAAAAGTTACTCAGCTGTTTTTGGAATTCCTTCCCAATACAGCAGGATAATAAATATATGACAGTCTTTAGTTAGATCTTTTTTTTCTTTTTCTAAATGCTTTATTGGAGCTGTTGGTTTTCAGAAATGAGGGCATGGATGATTTCATTTTTTACTTTGTATCTCTAGGGCCTAGGATAGTGCCTGGTCTGCAATAGGTGCTTAATACATTCCTGTTGATATATTAATGAAGGGCTGTGTTTGTCATCCCAGGACTAGCCCAGCTAAGTGCCTTTTAATTCATTACTCTTGCTGGGCTTCTTGTTGGTCTTCACACAGATCACTCCATGACCCTATGGTCAGGCTGTCTGCCAACCTTGGAAGACACTGCTTTCTTACCTCTACCTATTAGAATCTCTAGTTTCTTTCAAACCTCAGTTCAGACACCACTTCTTTACACATGGTCTTTTCTGATTACCCTTCATTGGAAGGGTTAGGAAAATTAGTAAGGCTTGGGACTCCAATTTAAGAAAAAGATGAGTAGAGCTAGAAAATGGATGATATTACTAGAGACCAAGAATTATGGAATCATCCAACGTTGAGCTGGAAGGGTCCTTTGAGATGGCTGTGCCTCCCTCTCTCAGGCTACCATCCATCCCTCCACTCTATTTTGAATGTACCAATTTACCTGTGTGTCCTCTCCCTAACTGGAAGATCAATTCCTTGAAGGTAGGGATTGCCTTTTCTTTGTATCCCTGGTACTTATCACATAGGAAGAGCTTATAAAATGCTTTTTCATTGATTGGTTAATTTTAAATGTTAAGATCATTGAAGAGGAATTGTTCTGGATCACCCATAAATTCCATGATAAGTCATTTTATTCATATTTAGCAGGGTTTTTTTTTGGCATCTTTGTTGAGGTCATTGATATTAGATGAGTTGGTTTTACTTGTAGGTGATGTATGTAATCAGCTATGTAGCATGATTTTAGGAAGACCCGCAGGAATGAGCCTGTGTGATCTTTGATCCTACGATCCTTGAGGCAGTTATTCACTTTATTCAGTGGATAAAGTGCTGGGCCTGGAGTCAAGAAGACCTAGTTCAAATTCTCCCTCAGTCACATACTAGCTGTGTGACCCTGGGCCAGTCACTTAACCTCTGTTTGCCTCAATTTCCTCAACTGTAAAGTGGGGATAATAGCACATATCTCTTAGAGATTTTGTGAGGATTAAATGAAATAGTACTTGTAAAGCTCTCAGCCCAACTTAACACAATGCCTGGCACACAGTAGGTACTTAATAAAAGCTTATTCCCTTTGCTCATTTCCCCCTTGTTGCCATGGGCAAAAGGCTAAGTTCTTTAAATTTTCTCCTGTGACTACTGCTCTGCACTTTCAACGGTGTACAGAGAAATGTTAGCCATCAGTTTGTGCCTTGAGGAATTTCTAGAGGGCTCAGGTGGCTTTTTTTGCTTTAGTTTACTGTTGTTATTTAGCTGTTACAGTCATGTCTGACTCTTTGTGACCTCATGTGGGGTTTTCTTGGCAAAGATAGTGGAGTGGTTTGCCATTTCCTTCTCCAGTACACTCTACTCTACTCTCATCTCTTCTGCATTCTCACTTACCCCAAACCTGTCTTCCTCTTCACTTCGGTCTCCAGTCCCTTGATTCCTCCATACTCCCTCAATGTGTTGCTCCAATTCCTTTTTCACTTCTCTCTCCCCTTTCTCTCTTCACTACTTTAAGATTCCCTTACTCTCTTCTACCTTTGATTATCTCTTACCCCTTAAATCTTTCACCTGCTCTGCTTAATCCTCCGCCTTGGCTAACCCTCACTGTCCGCTTTGACTCCAATTCCCAAGCCGCCAACTACTATGGGAGGAAACCATTGCCAGTTGACCAGACTCACAGCAAACTGGGCCCTCACTGATAAATAGAAATTTTCAAATTGATCTAACAGTCTTCATCATATTCCCCAAAACATCTGTTCTTCTCTGTCCTCAAGATCCCAACTCCAATTCCACCTGTCTCTATTCTCAGAAGATGATCTCTTAATTTACTAAAACCAAGGCCATACTACAGGAGCTCTCTCAATTTCTTTTCTCCATACCTCATAACTTCCAGGTGTCATCACCCATCTCATCCTTCTTCCCTCTGATGTCAGAGGTGCTGCTCATTTCTAAAGTTGTGCCCTTAATTCCACTCGCTTCCGTATCTTCAAGGACCTTTCACCATTAATCAACTCTCCTCTTTTTATCATCTCCATCTCTTTCTTTTGCATCTTTAATTTTTTTCCCTGTATTAACTCTTCCCCACCTATCTACAAGCATGCTTAAGTTTATATGCTTAATTACAAATATTATTCAATTTCTATCATTCTCTTCACTGCAAAACTTCTAGAAAGAATAGTTTACATGCGTTTACTTTCTTTCCTCACTATCCTGTCACTCCTCAACCTTTTACTAACTGGCTTTTATTAACTGGTCAGAAGACCTGGCTTCTAAATTCTGACCCATTAACTAGCTATGTAAGCTTGGACAAATTACTTAGCCTAACCAACTGGCTTTCAGCCCCACCCCATCATCCTCCCCTTAGCCCTCAATTTGACTAAAACTACTTCTTTCAATGTCACTACTGAATGACCTGATCACCAAATCCACTGATTTGTTTTCTGCCTCCACATCTTTGATTTCTCTGAAATATTTGTGGTTACCAATGACTACCCCATTCCCAGTTGATATTCTCTTTTTCCTTGGCTTCCCTGACACTGTACTCTCTTGTTTACCTCTCTGATCTGCTTTGCAGACTCATCTAAATGTGAGTATCCTTTTAAAAGTCTGCCCTTGGTCTTCTTTTCTCTTTAAACTCTCCTGCTTGGTGGTCTCATCAACCCTACTCAATGCTCACGACTTTAAACTTGAATTTTTAGCCCCATCTTCTCTCCTGAGCTCTAGTCCCTCATTTCCAACTGCTCTTTAGACACACAAACCTGCATGGTCCCATTGTTAGATATAATGGAATTCGTTGTTTTCTACCCAAAATATTCCCCTCCTTATTTCCCAATTTTACTGACATCAACTTTTTTTGTTGTTGTTGATTTTACCTCCGTAACATATCTCATATCCGTTTCCCTTCTTTCCACTCATTCATTTACCACCCTACTTCAGGCTTACTTTACCTCTCCCCTGGACTATTGCGATAGCTTCATAACTGGATCCCACATAGGTGCCAAAAGAATCTTCCTAAAGCACAAGCCTGACCACGTCATTCTCTTGCTTAAGAACTTTTAGACCTCCCACCCCCAACCCAAGACCAATTGCCTCTAAGACAAATAACAAAGTCCTTAGCTCAATATTTAAAACCCTTTACGTTCTTGCTCCAGCATATTATTTTCACATTTTTACATTATGCATGCTCTACATTCCATACAAAATGGTCAATTGCTGTTCCCCAAACTTAACATTCCTTCTCCCAGCTCTGTGACTTTGCACAGGCTGTCCCCAGTGCCTAGAATGCCACATTTCATCAGCTCCTACCACTTAGTAACCCTTCCTTCATTCAAGGCTCAGCTCATGTGCCACTTTCTGTAGGTGGTCTTTCCAGATTCCTCTAGTTCAGGGGTTCTCAACTTGGGTTCGGTGAACTTAGAACAATTTTTTTTTTGATAGCTGTATTTCAATATTGTGTATATTGAAATACAGGATAGTGAGGAAAGAAAGTAAATGCATGTAAACTATGCAATGTCTTTTATTTTATGCATTTAAAAACATTATTTGGAGAAGAGGTCCACAGCTTCATCAGACTGCCAGAGGAGTCCATGACACGCAAAAAGTTAAGAACCCTTGCTGTAGTTGTTAGCACTTTTTCTTTTTTTCAAATTATTACATATCCTTGTATGTTTTCATGGCGCATCCATTTAGTAGGATGTAAGCTCCTTGAAGTAAGAGACAATTTTTTGTTTTTCTTTCTATCCATTCTCAAATCTAGAAAAATACTTTGTATATAGAAAGCACTGGGTGAGTGCTTATTGGGTCCTCCCAAATGCTTCTTGTTGAGACATTCAGGAAGTTAAGCTAATTGCCTGAAGGTTCATATAAATCATACAAAGAGGAAACCAAATTCTAAAATGATGAACTCGTAGTGAGTTATCGGTAGCTCCTGTGCCTGGGATCTGACACCCATTTCCCTTTTTTCAGATACTGATAGCTTGTTGAGTTCTTGAGGGAGATTGTCTAGAAGACCAAATTCCACTAATACCATTCATTCCCTTGTTTGTAAACCCTGAAGTCTTCTTTGATTAGTCTTTTCCCTTCTCCACACTCCTTACTTCCAATCAGTTGCCAAATCTTGTTAACGTCAGAGTATGATATGTATTAATGCTTCCTTTTCTATCCCACTGCCACCATCCAAATTTAGGCCTCTATAACTCTCTGTACCTTACACTATTGTAAAAGCTTTTAACTAATCCCTCTGCCTCTTGTCTCTCCTCTTTTTAGTCTATCTTTCATCTGGCTTTCAGGATAATCTTGTCAATACACAGCTCCTTTCAGGCCTCTTCCCCCATCAAGAAACTCCAGTAGTTTCCAATTACCTATAGGATAAAACACAAACTCCTTATTGTGGCGTTTAAGGTCCTTCACAAACTGGCCCCAAATTGCCTTTCCATTTTTACCTTACACTACCCTTCACGTACTTCAAGTACATAATTTTGTCCTGCTCCCTCCTCCTTCTGCTCCTTTTTTGCTCATGGCATTTCCTAATCCTGGAATGAGCTCTCCACTCCCCACCCCCCTTTGTTGCCATCCTTCTCTTCCTTCAAGGTCTGGCTCATCTTTGGTCCTCTTTGAAGGACAAACGACAATGACAACAACAACAACAACAGCAACTACTACTGTTACTCTTCCTCCTCCTCTTCCTCCTCCTCCTCCTCCTCTTACTGCCTCCACCATGGAGTGGTGCCTAATCCCCAAGAAAGAATTAATTTCTCCTTGAATTTCTCATGGCATATGTTCTGATTGGTGGTGTAGCTATTTGTGTATCCTCTTATCTTCCTCCTACCAGCTTGGGTAGTAGGTAGCATAGTAGATAGAGTGTTGGAGTCAGGAAGGCTTGAGTTCAAATCTTGTTTCAGACACTTAATAATTGTGTGACCCTGAACAAGTCACTTAATATCCCTTAACATATTTTTTCATCTGTAACGTGGGAATAACAATGCTACCTACTCCACAGGATTGCAATGAGGATCAGATGAATTAACATATATAAAGCACTTTGCAAACTTTAGTCTGTTATTAAATATAAATCTCAGTTGCTCAATTCAATTTAATAAGCATTTATTAAGTACCTAATACATACCAGGTACTATAGATACTAGAGGAAGGAGACATGTCCCAATGGGTCTATGTAAGTCTACTTGGAGAATCAAGCTCAGCAGTTAGGAATTAATTGCTTGAAGTAAAAATATTTTTCTTTACAATGAAAAAAACTTGTTTTTAGTAATAGAGAATATGAAAAATAATTAGATTCGCATTTCCTTATAATGCTATCTCCATCAAGTTGTTTTCGTTTGTAGCATATTTTCAGCTGAAAGTTCTAAGTGAGGATTACAAATATCTTTAGTGGTTCTAGGAGGCATTTTAATTTTCATTCCTTTGAACCTGAGAGCTACAGAAGTTTAGAACCTTTCTTTCCCTCCCCACCTCTTTTTTAAACAAGAGACCTTTATAGTTTAGTTTCTCTTTGATTAAAACCCTAAATTTCTTTACTCTCTCAATTCTATGGTTTATGTAGAAGACAAGTAGGACTGGATGAAACCAACTTGAAGCCATTTTGCAATTACATAGAAAGAATTGGAGAGTCTCTTATTGTAAAATATCTGTATTGAAGGTAAAGATCTTCCTTTTTATCATGCCAGCTAGATTTTGTGATGAAGCTATGTGCTCACCTTCTTCCATATTATAGGTACACAGAGCGACTTGAAACAGAGACACTTAGGCAGTCGTCTGAGGCCCCCTTTTAGGCCTTAGCCCTTGGGTTCTCTTGATCTGTAGTAATAGTGGTTGGTTATTTTAGGGGTGGAGGGGAAAATACTAACAACCAGTGAGGTCAGTAAAAAGATTTGGATGAGGTGGCATTTGATCTGAACCTTGAATGTACCTAGACATTCAGAGAAGGGAAGATGAGCATTGCAGGAATGATATTCGGCCTAGGTAAAGGCACAGAGGTGAGAGATGGAACGTAAGACAGGGCAAGCAACAAATGGGTCAGTTTGGCTTGATTATAGAGTATACCATGGAGAGTAATGTGAAGCAAGTCTGGAAAGACAGGTTGGAGCCATATTGTGGAGGGTTTTAAATACCAGTCAGAGGAATTTGTATTTTATCCTAGAGGCAATAGGAAACCACTAGACCTTTTTGAAAAATTAATTAATTGATCTATCAGTTAATTCTTAGCAAGGGAGTGACATAATTAGACCTTTAGAAATATCAATTTGATTCTCTGGATGACAGATTGAAAAGGGGAGAGACTGGAGGTAGAGAGATCAATTAGGAGGCTAATGTGAGAGGTGATAAAGGTCTGAGCTAGGGGAAGACAGCTGTGAGCAGATCTGCAAAGGCAGAATTGATGAGATTAACAACTGATTGGATATGAGGGGGGTGCAACCTTGGAGGATACATAAGAGACAGGCTGTGGATGTGATGATTCTGCAAAGGAGACTAAGAAGGAGAGGTCAGACAGACACGAGGGGGACCAGGAGAAAGTTAGTATCTGGAAAATCCAGGGAAGAGACAATATTTAGGAGGAGGGGATGATCAATGGTGCCAAATACTTCAGGGCTCCAGAAGGATTGAATTTAGTAATTGTGAGATCATCGATAACTTTGGAGTTAGCAAGTTCAGTTTAGTGGTGGGGTTGGAAGACAGATTACAAGGGATTAAGATGTGAGTGAGAGGTGAGGGGATGGAAGCAAAAAAATATAGGTGGCTTTTTCTAGGAGCCTCTTTGTGAAAGGAAGAAGATATATTGGATAAAAGCTTGAGAGAATGGGAAATGGCAGGGTCACATGAAGATTTTATAGGAATGGGGAAGATACGGACATATTTGTATTCAGCAGAGAAAGAGCTGAACTCCTATAGTTTGTTGACTAAAAAGTGGTTGAAGGTGAACAAGAGAGAGATACACACCCACACATACAGAAACAGAGAGAGACAGAGAGACAGAGACAGAGACAGAGAATGGTTGGATTATTGAAGGGGCAACATCCCTGAGGACCCAGGAGGGGATGCCATAGAAGACAAATAGAGGTATGTGTAAATCTAGGTAAGAATAAAGGCCACCTCTTCCTCTGAGAATAGAAGCAGAGTAGTAGTGAATGGAGGATGATATTAAGGGGTTTTGAAGTACAGAATTGGGGAGAAGAGACTGATGGCTTCAATTTTCTTGGAAAAGCATAAGATGAGGTCCTCTGTTGAGAGGAAGGGATTGTTTCGATGGTTTGAAGAAAGAAAAGAAGGTTTGGAACAGATGCTGTGGGAAGAGTGATAGTCAAACAGAGAGGAGTAAAAGAATTATCATGCAATTGTGAAGGCCCAATTGAGATAACAGATTTGTAGGGGATCCAGTTAACACGGTTGTGTGATTTTTCTGCAGCCATCAGTACTACGTGAGGAGTGGTGAGTATGGTAGGAGTTGTCCAGTATTGGGTATTTAAAAGGGACAAGTAGCGGTAAGGCAAGGGATAAGGGATTTGAGGATAGTATTATTATTTTGTAGGTGAAGAAAGTGAAGTTTAAGAAGGGAAAGTGACTTGACAGTCAGGACTAGACTACGTCTCAAAAACCAACCCAATGCTGCTCCTGCTTCACCTTTTCATTTCAACTCTTAATGTTGAAAATCCTTCTAAAATCAGAGACTCTTAAGTCCAGATATTAGAAATAACACTTGTAACCCCAGAAGTGCCACATAAATCTGAGATCATGATTTTTTTATATAGTTCATTTCCCCCGTTTTGACAGAGGAATAAACGGAAGGCCAGAGTAGTTACATGTCTTGTACAAACTCTCTCATCTGATTTATTTTTAATAATCTGCTTTTCTATCTTTGAAAATAAAAATACTGAGGATAATTTAGTCATTATTTAATGCAGATTTAGGAAGTGTAGACATGATTGAGATCTATCCAAAACCAGAAAAGTTTTTTTTTTAAATAACAAAATAAATATCTGATATCATCTCATTTTCTTGGGACTGCTTCTTCTAAAAGCATACATAAAAATGCCATTTAACAGATAATTCTGATTAGTTGTGTCCCAATGAATAGAAATCCAATTTTCTTGCATGTAATTTTTAGTATACTATAAAATTGGAATCATGGGTCCCTTCTTGTTTTTCCTGAAGTCACAATTCTAGAAAATGATATTTCCATAGCTTGACCTAGTAGCGTATTTGTAGGTAGCATGACCTAGTAGCATGTAGTATGCTTGGAATAATAACTGTCTCTAAGTGTGAAATTCTTTTTTAGGTTCATTTTTGAGGACAGTTAAAACAAACAGATCAAACAAAACAAAAGGAAACAGACCTTGGGTTGGTCCTTGGGTTACTGTTTCTGTAATCACCAGAGATAAACTTGGAAACTTGGGTCATTTTCATGTTGTGATATCATCCCTGTCATGCCAGTGTTGGAATCTCTGACACCATTTCACCCCAAATGTGCTTTGTTTAATGATGATAAAATGTTGACAAACTGTGTCCACACAGTGTTGTGTGGCCTCAGGTCATCATAATCACATTATAACACAAAGTGATGACATTTATAGGGCCTGGAAAGTGATTTGAAGACCTATAAATGCTGCCTAAGCCCAGGCATAACAAACCAGGGCCAAAGGGCTTCTGGCACAAGAGATAACCTGCTAGGGAGACCTGACCTCAATTTCTTTTTAGCTTATCCTCCAGGCTTGCTAAAAATTTGTATGGTGAGAGAGATTATGGAGGTTCAGATTCATTTGCAAACACATTGGATTTTGCTATATGAAATTCCCAGGTTAACGTAATCAGTTGCTCACTTGAATCAGTATGAGAAAAGTGAAATCCATATATTTGTAATATGCAAATCATGTGAATGAAAATCCTGATATTCACTTCTCGAACTTAGACCCCTTTCTTCCAAGCCTTATTTCACAACTTTTTAATTGTCTTGGTTCCTCTTCTCTGAAAGATCTCCAAATTATCTGTGCCTGTCTTTAGTTGTGGAATCCAGAACTGGATGTGCTATCATTAGGAACTGACCAGAGCCGAGAAATGAGAGGGTGATTATTATTTTATGATGTCGATTCTGCTTATGCTTTGTACAATCATGATATAAAAAATCGAGTCTCTCTCTCTCTCTCTCTCTCTCTCTCTCTCTCTCTCTCTCTCTCTCTTACACACACACACACACACACACACACACACACACACATACACACACACACACACACACAACACTGGTAACTCTAGGGGAACTGGAAACAACCCATCTGTAATTATTAGTTAATATTTCATGATTTGCGAACGAGAGGCAGCATGATAAGGTGAGTGACAAGCCCTTTGTGTTAGGTGTCAAAAGACCTGACTTCTAAATTCTGACCCATCAACTAGCTATGTGAACTTGAACAAATTACCTAGCCTTTCTATGACTCAGTTTCTGCATCTGTGAAATTGGGGTGGAGGAGCTTTGAAAGTCTCCAAGCTCCACTGTAACTCTAAAATTCAGCAATTTTAACAAAAAATCAAATATTCAAGCTACATTGCTAGGTGAAAATACTTATTTGCATGTAGACTGCCTTGATAGCTTCTATTGTTCAATTGTATGTTTCATATTAACCTTAAAATAGGTCAGAGATCTAATAATTTTTATACCTTACTATATCAGGGATGGAACCTAGATAGCATCTGATTTAGCTCTTTGTTTTTTCTTGTGATAACTCTGAGGTACGCATCAATGTTTTTATTTTACATATGGGAGATGTGTACAGAGAGTGTGGAAATGCAAAAAAACTAAAAAGGGGGTTATTAGGAATTAGTACATGAATTAAAGCAGAAGAACTCAGATTTTTGTATTTGTATTAGTATTAGAAAACAATTGGATACAGGTTATCAGGAGGATTAATTATCAGAATGTATTGCCCAATAAGAATATTTTCTTCTTGTTCGGGTTTCAGTTGGACAGTGAAGTCTCTGGTATTTTTGACAGAATGACTGTATTTCTAAACCGTTTGAGCAAATTCTCGTTTTGTTTGCAGAATGAACGTGTGCATATAGTGAAACCAACTAGTATTTTTGTCCTTCGACCACTGATTTAGAGCTAGAAAGAACCTTAGAGGTCATATATTCCAACCCCCTCATTATGTGGAGGATAAAACTGAGGCAGAGCTTAAGTGACTTGTCTATTAGAATGTAAGCTCTTTGTGAGTAGAGACTCATTTATTCTTGTTATTTGTATCCCTCAGTATCCCAGCATAGTGAATAGCACATAGTAAGTGCTAAATAAATGTTTACTGATTGATTGCCTTGAATGACGCAAATAGTAAGCAGCAGAGGAAAGATTTGAAACCCAGGTCCTCTGATTCCCAAACTAGTGCATCATGTATCCATAGCCACCATTTCCATTGTGATGTAACAGCTGTTGGAAGGACAAAGAAAAGGCAAATAACAGCTAGGAGAGTCTCATCATCATCTTCATTTTCACCATCACCACCATCAATTAGTCTCCTCTTCACCAAAGTTATTTAGTAGTGTTGAGGCCAAGTGCTAGTTTCTTGGATCTGAAGTCAGAGGAAGTAATTAAATCTGCTGCTAATTGCCTTGGTGACCTGTTACTTCATCAGTCTGGATCTCTTATGTTTCTCTTCTCGGTAAATGAAGGGGTGGGTCTAGTTGATCTCTAAGGTCTTTTCCAGTTCTGAATTGATGAACTTTTGTTCCCCTGTGCTGTGTAAAGTGGTTTTCTAGACCTGGTCACTAGTTTAGGAGCATTTGGTAGAGGGATTTCTTGGTGCAGGAATTGCTGAAAGTCTTCTTTGAGTTGTTCTGCCACTTCTCTCTTAGACACTTCTTACAAATTTAAATCTATGGTTCTATGAATTATGAATTTAAAACCATGTTTAGGTTAGCTTCATGCACATAGATATAACTTCAGGGTTATTTAAGAAGCTCATGTTGTTCATCTTTCCATTTTCTTTCTATATTCTTCCTTTCTGTCTTTCTTAGTTCCTTTGTTCTTTTCTTTTTCCTCAGTATACTTTCTATTATTCTTATATGCACCTTTCTTGATTGATGAAGGCTCCTTGAGGGCAGGGACTTTTATTCATCATTATGTCCTCTTCTGTGGTTAACATGGTGCCTTGCACACAGTAGACACAATATATGTTTGTGGGACTGAATTAATGAATTCAGCCTTAAGTAGGCAAAGTGCCCATTAAAGGTCAAGAGCACCATAGAAAACTTCAAAACTGTTGTGAGGTAAGATAAAATATTCCTAAAATGTTAAAATATTACAGACCACCAGGGAAAAGGGCACTTGTATGGATTTTTTTTAGAATGGGTTCAATGTTCCTGGTATGCAATTAGTGACTCATAAACTCTATCCCAGTAGCACGTGCTGGCCACATTTGGAGTTGGGCCAATGCTGAGTATGGATGAATTGCCAAGTTGTGCCATCCCTGAATAAGAAAGAATGGAGGATTGTGATTTATGATCATATGGGAGTTAATGAGCACTAAATTTTAATCTTCATGTGCCTTTAGTATTTCTATCTCAGTCTTCATCTCTGCATTTTTCTTTCACATTCCTCCTACCTCTGACATTTTAGTGTTATAGGAGCACAAATTTAAAGCTAGAAAAGACCTTAGAAACCATCTAGTATGACTTCATCATTTTACAGATGAAGAAACTGAGGCACAGAGAGGTCAAGACTCACAACCAATAAGTGTATAAACCAGGATTTGAAGCTCTCGAAGTCTAGTGCCCTATCTACTATGCCATGCTGCTTTGGGTTTATGATCTTGGGCAAGTAATCTAGCCCAAGCCTTAGCTTTCTCATCTGTGAAATGAAGGTAGTACTATCTGTATTATTTCCCTCATAGGACTATTGAGTCAGTGTATCAATGTGCTTTGTGAAAAACCTTAGAGTGCTGTCAATAAATATGAACTGTTGTTATTAATGTTATTATTTTTATCTGTAGCTTAGTTTTGGGACCAGTTCCTTTCAGGTCAGAGAACATTTTCAGATTAGCTGTAGGAACTTTTGGGAACTAGGGTCCAGACAGAGAAGTGGTGTACTCTTACCTGGAGGATATTTTATTGTGAGGCAAGAGTTAGAATTCTCCCAAAGTAGGGCTTTGGAAAGGAGATTTAATGAGTTGACCTGCAGTAGAGAGATATGACAGAACTTTGATGGAGAAAGGCATCAACTTATTTTGAAGGGGGGAATGAAAGCTGTGTTGAAGATGAGCTTCTTCTGATCTAATAAATCCCTGGCTGACATTACCTAACTATTCTTCTCTTAGAGACAGCTGAAGTTGGTGAAGTATTTTAACTCCTTCCTTCATTGCTTTTATCTCTGTTTGCATAAAGCAGATATTTATTCCTAAGTTGTCTACTTATAATTTTTTATTTGATTCATATCTTTGAAAGTGTTTTCCTTTTACGTAAAATCTGTGATGGGTCATAACTTACTTGTGATGTATATTTGTATATTGGTTATATACAGGGAACAAATGGAGAACACCAATGACTAGCTGGAAATATACAGAGTTTAACCAGGTCAGAGGTTCAGATATTTGTTCCAAATGTTAGCGCTTTGTCCTGAGGATTCCAGAGCTGTATGTGTGAGAGGATTTTATAATGATAATTTCTATTAATAACTTTTGTTTATAAGCTCCTAAAACAGTATATAGAGAGAGCCATGTGGTCCAGGACCAATTTTCCCTAGGCTAAAGAATATACTATTATTGTAATTAGAGCCAGATATCTTAGACCACAGGTGTGTCCAATAAATCTCCAAACTCCAAACTATGGACTGGTTAGAGGCCAAGACTAAAGGGAAGGCCATGCTTTTGGGCTATCTACCTAGTGGGATGAGAAAGGCATGGTCAGGAAAGCAGCTTCTCATCTCCTTTACTGTTGGGAGGAAGGAGTTAAAAAAAAAAAAGAGCATGTATCTAGCCAAACCTTGCTTTACAGTATGACTATGACACCTGCTGGTTACATATCTATGTGACAACTACCCTAAACCAGAACAAAATAATGTGATGAGAAGCAGTAAGAATGTTGTTTTTTCTGAACACTCTGGGCCAGTCAATAGGATGCTTGTATGGTTGTGTCAAAGTGCTCTTGTCAGTGGGCATAAACAATTTGGACAGGGTCTAGTTATGGGCATTAAATCTGCCATCTGGTGGCCAATTTTATTTTTTGTTTCCTTTGTTACTATAGTCGTGTTATATGCAGTTGAGTAGATTATATGTGATAGACCCATTCCATGTCAGATGTGCATGGCCATTTGATAGATTGTCTAGCTTTTAAAATTAATGGATCAATCAACCATGGACTTGGTTTTACATATTCAGTTCAATTTCACAAGCTTTGTTTAAGTATCTACTCTATACAAGGCATTAGCTAGGCATAGGGGAGACAAAAACAAAACAACAAAAAAAAACCCCAGGCCCTTCCCTCCAGGAGCATACATTCAACAGGAGGAATACAACATTTAATTAGAGAAATAAATATAGTATAATTTGAAGAAATGGGCAGCTAAGTGGCACAGCGGATAGAATGCCAGGCCTGGGGTCAAGAAGACTCATCTTCCTGAGTTCAAATGAGGCCTCAGATATTTACTATCTGTGTGACCCTGGCACTTAACCCTGTTTGCCTTAGTTTCCTCATCTGTAAAATGATCTGGGGAAGGAAATGGCAAACCACTCCAGTATCTTTGCCAATAAAACTCCAAATGGGGTCACAAAGAGTCAGATATAACTGAAATGACAGAATAACAACAACAATTTGAGGAAGGAGATTACACTAATAACTAAGAAGGATCAGAAAGGAGATGAAGGAGATGGCACCTGAATCAACCCTTAAAAAGGAAGTGAAAGATTATGAGAGGTAGAGTGAAGAAAGAGTACATTCCAGATATGTAGCCTATGCAGAGGCCTCAAAGTGAGAGATGAAATTTTGAGTTTGGGGAGCAGTGGCACATGAAGGTAAATAATATGAAATATCTAGAATATAGGCTGATTGTAGCCAAATTGGGAAAGGTTTAAAGTGCCTAACTGCAGAGTTTGTCTTTTACCCTAGAGGCAATATGGAGCCATGGAAGATACAGATAGGAGCATCATGTTGTAGTTAAAAGCTTACCCATTCTACCATGGCAGCTCATTTTTCACAAGCATAGAGGTGCAGGGAAATGATTTCCTCCTCTCCTCCTCTTCAGCATTGAATTTCATTCCACAATTTTACAAAGATTTGAAACATTAACTAAGAAATCATACAGAAATCCTTTGGGAGATTGGGGCAGGAAATTGACTCTTGAATATAGTGTTCTATATTTTTTGTACTTCTTCAAAATGGCAGAAGATTTGTGTTCGCATCAGGATAGTTACTTCCTGTACCAATTGCCACCTCTTTGTGTCTTAATTGTGGTTCCATGAGTTTGGGCATGGCAGCCTTCAGGGGGTGATTCTTTCTGAAGTTAGCTGCTAAGGTTGGTCCTTAGTGGATAGACATACAGTTCCAAGCCAGGCTTTGACTACAAATCTTTCTAGCTTGGTAGGATTAGGTCTCAGGATCATTTATATGTCATGAGAAGCTGTTGGAGAAGGAGTTTATTGAAGAAGTATCTGTATGTAAAATGTTAAATTAGTAGGTATATAAAATATTAGATTAATTATTCCCTTAAACATCTTAAATTCTCTGAGATTTGGAGTTTTCTTTTCTGCATCCCATGAGTTGTCTGGATAAGAGGTGGACATCTATTTAATACATGAAAGAGAGGGATGTTTGTGTGTTTTCTTTCCAGTGAAACATTATGGTTCAGAAGGGGATGCCTCAAATAGTTACTAAGATAGATGATACCATTGGATGCAGTATATTGGGGAGCATTAGGAAACCCAGAGCAAACCATCTCACTAAAAGTATCTACAGATAGAGTTCAGGTAATAGAATCACAGGAATATACATTTTGAACACTCTATGCCAATCAAATAGGATCTCACTGTTGGAAAGAGGCCATCTAGACCAACATAAACTGGAGTAGCAATTCCTTCTTCAACATCCATCCTGTGCTTGAAGGCTTCCAGTTATGGCAAACTTATTACCTCCCAAGGCAACCCATCCCTCTTTGGGATAGCTGTGTTAGGAAGATTATCTTTATATCAAGTGGAAATATCTTTCTCTGCAAATTCTCCCCAGCATGCATAGTTTCTAATATTTTGAACTAAGATGTCCAGTATGATTTGTTGAACACTTAATTTTTGGATGCTCTTGGTAACTTCTTGGAGGATTATTTGGATACATTAGGAAATAAAGTGATAATCATTTACTTAGTTTTGAGGGGGAAAAGAACATGGGAGGGAAGATGTTTGAAAAGTTCTTTATGCTTGGATAGCCAGGTGGCAAAACCCCACAACAAGAACAGGGTACCATAAAGATGTTACATTTATTGTTCTGCTTTCTACAGTAGTTATTCTTTAAGTAAATGAGGGCTAAGCTGTGGATTTCAATCTTGGATTTTTTTTAACCTGATAATTTTCTCTGGAATGGATAAGCAGATGTAGACTCAGTGACTACTGGGGAGGATTCCAGAGTTAAGCAAGCATCTCCTGAGTTAAGATTCTTTATCATAATCTCAGTGAGTTGATTTCAACATGCTGGTACTAGCAGCAGAAACATAGAATTACCTAATCCTAGGTTCTCTTTGAATATTTCATTATTTATGGGTGAGAAGGTGTGTGTGTGTGGGGGGGGGAGGCTTTTAAGGAATTTGATCTCCTTTGGAAGATGGGAGAGTTTATCAGAGGTGCTTTCTTGGATTAAGTCTTTCATGATAAGGAATATGAGACCTCAAGTGTCCAAAAATGTGGGACTTTACAATTTTAGTTATACTTTAGGTTGAAGTGATTGAAAGCCTGATTGTGAAGGCTCTATATATTCATCTAAAAGACAAAAAAAATGGGATAGGAGGAACAAAAGGGGCAAGGGCAAATGTAGATTATTGTTTAAATGAAGAAAGGAGAAGGGTCAATAAAGTCATCTACCTTCCCCTTTGCCATGTAATCACATAAATGAATGCATGTGCGCATGTGCGTGCACGCACACACACACACACACACACACACACACACAGAAAAGTGAGGTAGAGTGGACAAAGCACTGGATTCTAAGTACTGTTTCAAATCTTGACTCTGCCTCTTGCAGAGTCAGTTTGTACAAGTTACTTCCTTTCTCTTGGAGCCTCTTCTCTTTGACATATAATAAAGCACTGGATATACAATCAGGAGGACCTGAGTTTGAACCCCTTCTCAGACACTTGCTAGCTGTGTGACCCTGGGTAAGTCATTTATCTTCTCTCAGTTTCATTTTCCCCAACTGCAAAGTGGGGTAACATTAGCACCTTCCTCATAGGGTGGTTATGAGGATCAAAGAGATAATTCATGTAAAACTCTTTGTAAACCTTAAAATGCCACATAAATATTAGCTATAAAATGAGGGAGTTAAATTAGGTGGTTTCTAAGGTCTCTTCTGATTCAAAATGCTATGACACACAGTAACTGAGTCTAGAGAGTTCTAGGTGGTGGTAATTCATGTTCTTGTTGCTTTTGACTGATTTCCTGAAGTAATTGTTGAAGGGCAGTAACATGGTGGATAGATGGAGTGCTGGTCTTGGAATGTTAGATGGAAAACCGTCCTTGATTTGCATCCTTTGAGAGCTGCTATGAACATCCTGAGTTCTAATCCCATCTCAGGCACTTATTAGTTGTGTATGTGAGTGTGTGTGTGTGAGAGAGAGGGGGGGGGAGGGAGAGAGAGAGAGAGAGAGAGAGAGAGAGAGAGAGAGAGAGAGAGAGAGAGAGGGAGAGCGAGAGAGAGCTGGAGAATTAACCTCCCTTGACTTTAGTTTTTTATCAATGAAATGAGGAGTTGAACCCGATGGCTACTAAAGTTCTATCCATCTAAATCTATGCTCCAGTGAATCTGAACTTGAGCTGCCCCTGGTATTTACTATCTATGTGATTCTGGGACAGTCATTGAACCTCCCTGCTTGATTCTTAGTTTCCTCATGTGGGGATAGCAATAGCTGCACCATCCACCTTAAAGGGTTGTTGGGAGGAAAGTCCTGTGTAGATTTTAAAGTCCTATATACATGGTGCATTTGTAGTCTCAAGCAAGTATTTAACAGTCATTGGTATCAACTGATAACTGTGTGTAATGAATGATAACTGATGTCTACAGCATTTTAAAGTTTGCAAAGCACTTTATAACAATTTCATTGGAGCCTCACAATAACCCTATGAGGTTTAGTACTGTAAGTATTATTATTATGCACAATTTACAGAATGGGAAACTGAGGCTCTTAGAGGTTCAGTGTCTTGGCCAGGGTTACACAGCTAGTTAGTGACACTTCTATCTTCCTGACTTTGAGTCTAGTAGTACCCCTTCCCTTACATGGTACTGCCTCTCTGAGAAGTATCTTGGAAAAGCAATGTTGTTTCCAACTTATCCTTCACAGGGACAGACCAATTGTTAGGGATTTCCTTAGTTTTTCTTTGGGGGAACCCAAGGGCATCACTGTTACTTGTTGCAGTGGAGACTGAGGTGAAACATGCACCATGTACCCTCTGGGGAAATAGCTTTTTTTTAAAGCACAGAATAAATTTGTCCTGCTACCTGTAAGGTTAAATGAGAGACATAAGGTGAGAACATCGGAAACACCATTTGGTGTTGGTCTAGCTAAACTGAAGATAAATCATTTTGGGAGAAGTCTGATATTGCCAGTGTTTTATGTCTGGCTTTTTTGCTCCTTTCCTGCTTGTCTCCACCTGGCTGTCCTAGGTTTTAACTCCTTAATTATTTAAGTATCTCCAGTCTTGGAAGTGAGGCCCAAATTAATGGACTGCAACCTGGAGACACTGAACAGGACCCAAGGGTGAAGTTGGATTATATTGATATTCTTCACCTATTTGCTGTTGTCATCGACTGACCACCTGACAGCCACACGTCAGGCTTTTAGGTCTGCAGGGATTGAGGTATAGGTTGGGCCTGAAGGAAGTGGAAGTATTCTGGTCTAATGCATGGCCACAAGGCCCATATTCTAGTTTAGCATTACACTTACCCAGGGTAGCTCTGGATAGCATTGCAATTTGGAATTGAAATGATCTCACTGCCTCCAGTGTAACATTTCCACCTGATTAATTTTCCTAAAAACAAAAACAAAACCCTCATCATTCATTAACAAACACTTACTGCATTCCTGCTTTGTTCAGGACACAGTACTTGGTGCAAAGGAGGATACAAAGGAGAAGAAAGTACAATACCTGCCCTCATGGAGCTTATACTTTAATAAGAGAGAGAAGCCAAGGACAAAAAAATCTATAAGGTAGAATATGACAAGTCCACATGAAAAGTACCAATAAAGTATTATGGGACTTAGGAGAAAGATTTTCTTTACATTTGGAGGGATTAGGGAAGGCTTATGTGGCATTTTAGCTGGGCCTTGAAGAATATGTAGGAAATGGATAGGCAGAGACATGGAGGGAACCACATGAGTAAAGACACAGATAAGAGAGTAAGGGAGGCCTATTTGGAAAATGAGTGGCAGCACATTTGGTACTTTGTACCCTGGATTGTATTTTTATTTAACTTTTTATGTCAGAATGCCATCTCTTTCCAGCCAAAATTGTAAGTTCTTGTAGACAAGGCCCATTCTCCATAGTTCTGTGTATTCCCTACAATACCAATGATAGTGTTGATCCTTCCTCACTAAGCAAATATGGCCCTTGTAACAAATATGTATAGTAAAAAAAAAATTCCCACGTTGGCTCTGTCTGAAGATACAGATCTTATTCTTTATCTTAGTCAATCATCTCTCATGTGTGAGGTAAGTAGCATGCTTTATCATGAGCCATCTGCAATCCTGGTTAGTACACTGCATTGATCAGAATTCTCATCTTTCAAAGCTGTTTTTCTTTATAATGTTGTTTTTATTGTTCCCCTGGATCTTCTCATGGGACAGTGTGTGAGAGGTGCAATTATGTAATCTCAGAATTGGAAGGGACTTTATAGGACTTCTAGTCCATTCCATAGCTGAACAGAAATCTCTACAATGTATATGACAAATAGTTGTATAGCCTTTGTATGAATGAATAAAAAAGCATTTATTAAGCACTTACTAATATGCAAAGCACTGTGCTCAGTACTAGGGATACAAATAGAAAAATAAGACAGTTCCAGATCTCAAAGAGTTTACTCTAATTGGGAAAGACATAACATTAGGCAGTTTTAAGCTGTAAGTCAAATGGAAAGGCCCAGTGATTCCTAGAGTTCAATAGCAAAGCATCTTCTTTAATGTCATTTCTACTTATAAAATCATAGTCATTTCTGGGGTAGCTAGGTAGTGCAGTGGATAGAGCACTGGCCCTGGATTCAGGAGGACCTGAGTTCAGATCTGGCCTCAGACACGTAACACTTACTAGTTAAGTCACTTAACCCCATTGCCTAACCAAAAACCAAAAACAAACAAAAACAAACAAACCAAAAAAATCATAGTCATTTCTGGTATTGAACCATTTGGCAATGCCAGTGGCCTTGCTGGTGAGACCTTTCTTTTTTTCAGTCTTCAGTAGCTGTGTGGGCTGTAGAGTGGAGAGCTATAGTACTTGCAGAATAGTTGGCATGTGCCATCTTCCCAAGGGTTGCTTTTCTGGAAGTTGATTACTGGGACTATGCTGAACTGGTAGTACCATTGGTGATCTGGGGGAGTATCTCAATACCTGGGGCTCTTAGGCTTCCATATCTAGTAACAACTGGTTGGGAGTTGGTGTTGGTGTTGGTAGAGATGGCAAGCCTCTTCTTCACAATGGTCACTTCCTTTAATGGCTGAGGCTTCTAGCAGGACCATTGGTTTGGAGGGTAATTTCCTGCAGCTGGTGGACTAGGCTGTCTCCATCAGAGTCCGAGGGGAGATGAGAGTCAAGGTGTCCTTAGTGGCTTAATTCACCTCGAACATGCCTCGCTGCTGCTTCAATTAGCAAGATGAACCCATTACCTGCTGAGACAACTCTTTCTCTTTAGAGAGCTTTAATTTTTAGGATTTTTTTGGACACCAAACCTAAATTTGACTCTTTACGATGTCAGCTCATTGCTTCTAGTCCCTTATGGGGCTAAGTAGGACAAGTTGAATCTCTCTTCCTTATTGAAGCCCTTCAAATACTTGAAGACAGTTACCAAGTTCCACCTGCATCAAACATCTCCAGTTCAACTGCTCCTAGTATGTGACTCAATCACTAAACATTGATTAAGTGCCTGCTGTGTACCAGGCACTGTGCTAAGCTCAGGGGATAAAAAAAGAGGCAAAACAATCTCTGCCTTCAAAGCGCACACAGATGAATAGCGTGGTCTGGAGTTCTCCCACCATCTTGATTGTCCTCCTCTGAACGTATTTCAGCTTGTCAGCATCCTTCCTAAAATAATGGTACTCAGAAATGAAAACAATAATCCATCTAAATAGGCATTTTATTGATTGACTGAACCTGGTAACATATTACTGACCTGAATGATTTAAAGTATCTGTGATTTCACTGGTTTTAATGCTTTCTTTGCCTATATCTTAGTAGACTGTTGAATTTCTGGGCCAATAAAAAAATCTATCACCTGGTGACCACTGTTCTAGTGATGAGCTTCTTTGAATTTCATGAGCCTGATCATCAGACAGCAAATACACTCCCATTTCCAAGCCCAAATAATATGTTTTGGTAGCTTTTAAATTTTGTTTATATTTTTGCATACACTTTCATGTGTATGTTATCTCACCCTTTTTTTGTCTTTGCATCTCCAATGCCTTGTCATGTTCTTAGAACATTTGTTGTTCAGTTGTTTCAGTTATGTTCAGCTCTTTATTATCCCATTTGGGGCAAAGATACTAGAGTAGTTTGCCATGTTCTTCTACAGTCATTTTACAGATGAGGAAACTGAGGCAAACAGTTACGTGACTTGCCCAAGGTCACACAGCTAGTAAGTGTCTGCGACCAGATTTGGACTCAGGAAAATGAGTCTTCCTGACTCCAGGCCCAGACTCTATCCACTATGCCACCTAACTGCCATGAGAGGGGAAAACTTACTTTTATTTTCTGTGACTTTCTGTAGCTTCAGCTGAGGCAGATCAAAATAAATCATCATTTGCCTCCAACTCTTGCCTTTGACTTTTGTTTATTTTAATCGTTTGGAGGGTTTTTAAGTGTTAAGCCATGGGCTAAAGTAGCAGAAATTAGCAAAAAATAGCAAACTAATAACAAAATAGCTTGTTAATGTGAGCAACAAACCATAATCTGATTCCTGAACACCACTGATATTTTAAAATGAAGTTTTTAAAAAAGCATTAAAAATTAAGGACTGGTCTAAAAATACATTCTTAGAAATTTCTTAAAGAGCCCATGTAGGAAAATCAGTCACTCTTGGATTCTATTAGTCCTTTGGTGACCCAACTACATCTGTGTCGTTTTTAATTCATTCATTCAATGCACTTGTCATTGTTGGAAAAGTCTATGTCTTTGCAGAAAGGTTGAATTTTTTGGATCTTATATGTAAATTGGGAAAGTTACAATCTCTGCTTGGATTTCTTCCTATATCATCTTTGAATATGATAGGTTTTTTTGGGGGTTGGTAGTGGTGGTGGCTAGAGCTAGGCTAGAAGGTAAGGGGTTAGCATTCAAAGGGATTCTTAATGCATGATTCCTCTAAATTGTTAATTTTCAGTCTGGTTTCTCTTAACAAGAACTTTGACCTGAAGTGTGGTTTGAGCCAGTGGTATGCTGGTAAATATGTAACAACTGGCTCTAGGGGGGGTGGGAAATGTACTCATGACATACTTTGAAGTTTAATTTGCATTATTAACACATTCTCTATATTTCTATAGAATAAAAATACCCCCAATAAATCAAGCCTTGATCTATAGTGTTTGTCAGTTTCTGAGGTGTAAATGCCCAGACTGAAAATTTAACAACCAGGTCTCTCAAGCAGGTTTGAGCTGGCTCCAGCACAGTGCTAGTTATTTCAGGAAGTTTCAGAAGAGAGTGGTGTATATAAGAAGTTAGTAGTGAAGCAAAATCATCTTTTGCTTAAAGATATGTAATTGAAGATGAGTTTTTTTCAGAGACATTTTGTAAATTTTTGTAAATATTTTGTAAAGTAAAGATACTTTACTTAGACCTAGAACCTTAAATCCAAGGTTTTAAGTCAGAATTTAGCATGCCAGGTTGGCTTTTTTCCAGATCTCCTGGACATCTGTAGACAAATAACTTAACTTCATAGTACTTCACCTTATTATACCAATGCCTACCATGGTGACTTGCATGTAGTAGATACTAAAGAAGCGCTTCTTGAACAACAAAGTAGGAATAAGATCACATGCCAGTATGTAGATAGTTTGTATGGAAAAAAAAAACCCCAAATTTTTTGAAAAACTACCTAGAAATCAAAGTGCAGAGAAGATAAAATGGAATCCAAGTATCTGTAACTGTTTTCCAAGCCCTTTGCATTTCTCAAGGGAGGCTAGTTTTCCTGCTTTCTAATTTGGTTTCTAGTTTGGTTTCTAATTTGAGGTTTCTTACCTCAGCCAGAATTTGGTGTCTGTTAAGAGGCTTTATGGCACATGAAGTCTTAGTTTATTTTGTTTTCCACAAAGATATTTCTAATCAATAGTTATTTGGAAATTGTAAACAGGCATGGAAGGTTCCTGCTGAAAGATGAATTTGACAAATGAATTAAAGAGAATTTGCTGATTGAATGAGTGAATAAGTCTTGTTGAATTGCTTATTTGAGGTAGTTTAAGGTGATTGGAAGTGTATTTCAGTATATTAAATCCCTACAAACTTTCTTGCTTGAAAAAATTTTCATAAACATTTAATGTACTCAAACAGGTATACTTTTCCTGTGTTTTCTAATGATTGGTTTTGGTTTAAGAAAATATTTAAATAAATGACTGTCTTGTGCCCTGTTAGGAATATATTTAAATATAATGCTTTAGGAAAAACAAAACTGACACCTACAATTTAATTGTACTAAATGTTTCTGGGGAAATTTTATTGATTATACATACATATATATGTATACACTCAAAAGGGCAATATATTTTTATGTGAGTTTTCTTGAAAATATTTTCTTTGTAAACTAATATATTTTTCATTTAGGGATATGAATACTTTACAAGTAGACTGAGCCATATATTGTTAAAAATTTTTTTCAATCAGAAGTTATTAGAAGCTGGTGAGACAAATACACTGATTTTACAAATAGATTAAGTTGGATTACCAACAATAGACCTAATTGATAAAAGTGATTTAATATATGTTGTGTTAACAGTTAAACCCCCAAAGTCCCTAATCTCCTATGGAAATATTGCTTTGTAGAGCAAAATCCAATGAGAGGTTCTGGGATTCCAGAGTGAATTTGTACATTCCTTCAGGGCATTTTTGCAAGGGAGGTTGTTGTGTTTTAAAGGTAGTTGATAAGAGACCTGCACCACCAACCCCAGACCTGCACCACCAACCACCATCATGCATTAGTCTATAGAAGGTATTTGGGTGTATGTACTCCTGTACCACTCTGTACCACCATTTAGGCAAGGGAAATTTCTGACCATTTGCAGCATACATTATAAATCAGGATGTCACTACCAGACAATCAGATTTGAACATTCCATGCACAAAGTAGCCTTTATCCCCAAGGAATAGATCACTTAACTGTGTTTATGTGACTCTGTCGATGTGCCTTTTGTTTACATGAAGTCAGGATAATGCATTGTTTATTTTTTCTAGGAGTAGGTGTATATTTACCTAATTTTTGATTGAGTTACAAAATAATTGAAATTGGTAATTCATCATGATTGTTAATTAGCCCATGGGAGATATTAAAAAAAATACAAACACACAAATGCCAAAGAATCAACTCCCTCCACCCTTATCCCTGCCACCTTGGACTCTGTAAAGAGAATGTTTTTGAGTCCTCTGCAAGATGTTTCTCTGTTAGTTGCTTGCTTTAAAATTCCCTGCTTGGCACAAGATGTTTAGGGAGGTCCCTGGCTAGACATTTGGGAAAACTACAGAGGATTTACTTCTGCCAAGTTAGTGCCACTTGTTCCAGAAGACCTATGAAAAATCTCGATAAATATTTGTTGAATGAATGAATGGATGGAGAGGGTGAATTTTTAGTCATTATACTATTTATGTTCTCCTCACATTACCAAGAAGACATGGGAATGCTGCTGTCTTTAGAAACTTGTGTCCTTTGATAGACCCTAAGTTGATTTGGCTTCCAGAAAAGAGCTAAGACCTAGAATTTGGTGGAGAATGGCTCAAATACTTATTTAAAGCTTATTTCTCTGAGTCCAAGAATGATGTAGCTCTATGAACATGGATTTTAAAATGATGAAGATGGGAACTATTTAAAAATGATGATGGTAGCAAATGGTTTTATTTAGAAGTCATTTTCTCAGCTACGTTGCCCTTGGTGATGAATAATCTAATGAAAAAAGTTATTTGGATCATTCAGTGATTTGTTTCCAAAGTCTTGACCTATGTGTTTATTATGTTCTAACAATACTGTCTGGTCATCATATACAAGAGAATATTATTGGAAAATGGAGGTGGGCTTATAGCAGCAAAAACAATATAGTCTATTTCACCTTTCTTTTCCCTTTTTTGACCTAGGATGGATCATAGATTTAGGGTTGAAAGAGACCTTAGAAGCCAACCCCTTCATTTTACAGAGGAGGAAACTGAGACATAGGGAGGTTAAGCATAGGATTTTTCCAACATCACACAGGTTGTAAATGACAGAACCAGGATTTGGATTCAAGACCTATCATCACAAAATCCTCATCACTATAACTTCTTCGCATCATTGTAGATTGGCATTTCCCAGAATATCATATTTCCTTGTCCATATATTTATATCTCCTTTTGGGACAGAACTCATCTCTGTCTCTCCTACACTTCCTCTACTCTGCAATAGATTCTGGAAGGTTACCATAATATAGTTATATAAGTCTGCTCTCCCGTGTACATGTGTAATGAAAAGATGGGAAAAGGGACAGAAAGAAAAGGACTTAATCTATATTTAAAGGATTAAAAAAATTCAACTTGATTTTGGTTTAAAATTTTACTTGCTCAAGAAAGTTTTTTTTTCTTTTAAACAATGCATTTTAGTAGAAAAGGCATTAGATTTCGTTAGATTTTCACCTAGAAAGGATCAGATTTGGTTTCTGACTCTGTCACCTATATATAACTGCTCAACTTTGGACAAGTCACTGAATCTTCTTGATTCTGTTTCCTCATTTGTAAAGGGGTATAATATTTGCTTTACCTACCTCATAGGGCTGTTGTAAGAAATGTGCATTGTGAACCTTAAACTGCTATTCCAACATTGGTTGTTATTATTATTGTATGTCTTCAGAGTAAAATGGGATTGTGATGTGAAGGGGATTGCAAGAGAAATTCATTATTTTTGTATCACAGCTTGAGTTTTTGATTAATTTTCTCTTTCTTTGGGGTGTTGCATTACAGCATGTAACAGTGGGCAGTTCCGTTGTGGGAATGGCCGGTGCATCCCTGCACATTGGCGGTGTGATGGAGCCAAGGACTGTTCAGATGACACAGACGAAGCAGGCTGCCGTAAGTGAGGAGTGAAGATGGGGGGATTGTAAAGAGGGGTATGAAAATTCATTTTATTAACATAAAAATTTTGGGGGCTTTTAAAACTTTAACACATAGGAAGTATTATTAATTTTGGAATCCATGTCTTTTGAATTCTATTTCAATGTTGGAAATGAGCACAGCCCCACCTTCTGTTAGGGTGTGGATCATGTCTTCATCATTCAAAGATCTGTCCTATGGCCATGTGCCAGAAACCAAATATACCTCTGAAAATGTTCTTGAAGATTTTTGGAAGCATATTAACAGCAATTTTTGTTCATTCATTAGGGACATTTTTGTCTACCAAAAGAAAAAATCAAGAGCATTGGTAATTGAATGATTATGGCTCTTGGCCTAAATAGAAGCCCATTGTTACATGAAGGGATTGGACTTGGTTTCTGACTCTGCCACCCGTAACTGCTTAACTCTGGACAAGTCACTGCATCTTCTTGATTCTGTTTCTTCATTTATAAAGGGGTATAATATAATATCATCATTTTGAGGTACCACAAAGGAACTATAGGAGATGGTAGTGTGGCCATATATTAGATTATCTTTCCCAATTTAAACCTAGTCACCCATGATTCCTCATCATGTCTTTTTTTTTACCTCAGGTATTAACAAAATAGAAAAAGAAAGGACTGAAAAGGACTGACTGAGTCTTAAATTGTTGGAGGAACTATAGTACTACAGTTGAATTCCTATTATACTAGTTGGGAGTGGCTGAGCATGAGGAAGGGGAGATATCTTGTACCATTGAGCAATTCATTTACAGATATAAGTGGTACCCATATACTTGCCCATTTAGTTACAATTAAGATGGAAAAATTTGGGATTACATCCCTCCACATTCCTCACTCCCTGCCCAACAGTGAAGGAACAGCAATCCGTACAATATTACTCTCCTTTTAGACATCACTTCACTGTGGAATTTTTTAAAAGTTAATTTAAAACTTATAAATATAATTTCATAATTTGATCACATTTAAAAACATGAAATGAGGGCATTTTTGTGTTTCATTTCTTTTTTCTTCCATATATATTTAGTAATCTTTTATTTATATAAAACAATTTTAACATTTTAAAAATTTTGACTTCCAAATTCTAATACTCCCCCTTTCCACTGTTCCCTCCCTGAGATGATAAGCAGTCTGATATAAGTTATACATCTTCCATGTATTTTATTGCATTTTTTTGGTGACTCATTAGCGTGTGTGAAACTCTGGTTGAGCCTGCGAGAAGATTACCTGTCTTGGCTATGAATAACAGAGTTGGATTTGGTGATCTCCGAGGTCCTGTCTACCTCTAAATAACAGGATTTTGTATTTCAGTGATTCTTCTTACTTAGAACTACAGACTCCTTTATACTATATTGCTGTACTTTGCACCTAAGAACATTGTGTGGAATTTTATGGATATAAACTTGTTCATATAACTTTAAAGCTGTTCCTTTTTGAACCCCTTTTGCTGAATGTTTGGTAGACTAAGTGGTTTTCTGGTTTATTCTAGCTCATCCTTCTTGTGCAGCAAGCCAGTTTCAGTGTCACAGTGATGGAGAGTGTATCCCTCGGGTTTGGGTTTGTGATGATGAAGAAGACTGTGATGATGGGTCAGATGAACATCAGCAATGCCGTAAGTGTTGACAGCCCAGCATTGTTTGAATAGGACAATAGGGTCATATAAATTTAGAGCCACAAGGGATCTTAGAGGTAAACTGATATCACTATCTCACTTTACAGATGAAGAAATTGAGGTCCAGAGAAGGTAAAGATTTTTCCAAATATACATCACTAGTAATTGGCAGAACCAAGGATTTTAACCTAGGTCCTCTGACTCTGAACCCAGTGCTCTGTCAATGTCTCATAAGTGAACATGGGATGATATTCTAATTTGTCATTGATATAGAGCATTTGATCTTATTTTAATGCTCATAAATGTTGACTAAGGGGCGTATTAGTTGAGGAGTCATAGAATCATAGCATTTCATAGGCGGAAGGGACCTCGACAGCCATCTAGTCCAGGTCAGACCTGAAAAAGAATTACCTCCCTGCAAAACACCTAACACGAGTGGTCATCCATTCTTTTTTGAAGACCTCCAGTAAGATGGAGCCCATTCCTCTTATGAATAAGCTGTTAGATATGTTATGTTTTCCTTATGTTAAGCCTATGGAAGCTGCCTTTCTGCCACTTGCACTTATTACTCTTAGATCTGCCCTCTGGGTCTAAGAAGAACAAATGTAATCCCTCATCCAAATGAAGAGACATACGTGAAGGCAGCTGGCATGTCCAGGAAACCTGTGCAATCTAACCATCTCATGATATTGAAAGTATGACTATGTTCAAGAATTGCCAGTAAATTGTAGTAACTAGGAATAAAGAAATCCTTTGCCTTTTTACTGGATTACATCAGACTCAGAGGCCGATCTGGAAGCCCTTTTGGTCCCTGCCTTCATTTACGTAGGCTGTGACAACTGGATGGGTTGAGGAAGGGGAAGGAAGAGCCTGTATTGGATCTGCTTCTTTGGAACTGGATGCCTGCATACCTCTTACCCCTTATTTCCCAACGAAACTAAGCTTCCCGTTTCTGTGTTTGTCCTATCTTGTTTATATACAGTTGTTTGCATGTTATTTTTCCCATTAGATTGTGAACTCCTTGACAGCAGGGACTGTTTTTTGCCTCTCTTTGAACCCCCAGTCTTAGGACAGTATCCGGAACATAGTAGGTGCTTAATGAATGCTTTGAGTTGGGTGTTTGGATGGAGGGCCTGGCAACGACAGAAATGATATTGCTGGTGGCTTCTCCTTTTGTTCCTGCATTTGTTGCAATCACGTCCTATCCTAGGTGATCTAGAAACATAGTAAAGGTAGAAGTGAAAATTACCATCACAAATTACATATATATATATATATATATGTACATATATATGGAACTGATTCATATTTATAAGAATGACTTCATAAGACTACACGTTGAAGAATGGTTTCCATTCTACATTGGAATTTGTATATTGGTAGGTGTTCCCTACTCCACTGAAATCAGATTGGGATAAAAACAAAACAAAAACAAACTACGTTGCAGCTCTTCCATGACTTAATTTTGTTATCACTTAGTCATTTTTCAGTCATGTCCAACTCTTAACGACTCCATCCAGATCATTTTACAGATGAGAAAACTGAGACAAACAGGCTTAAGTGACTTGCCCAGGGTCACATAGCTAGTGAGTGTCTGAGGCCAGATTTGAACTCAGAAAGATTAATAGTTTTGATTCCAGGCCAGGTACTCTATCCACCTTGCCAACTAGCTGCCCTAATAGTCATTGTCTCCTATGATTTAATAGTTAATAACAATTCACATCAATATTGTGCTTTACTAACATGTCATTTGAACCTCACAACAGCCTTGTGAGATAGCCATTATAGGTATTAGCATCTCCATTTTATAGAGGAAGAAACTTAAAGAGGTTAAGAGACTTCGTCATGGTCACATAGCCATCAAGTGTCAAGGGTAGAATTTGAATCCTGGTCTTCCTCAATGTCTGTTGCTGTCCACTCAGGCCAGGTTGCCTCTTTGGTTTTCAACAACATGGGGTTGATTCCATGCCACTAAGAGGCAGGTGAATACTCTAGCAGATGATAGCAACTTCAATTAGATTAAAAACATTCAGTAAGCTCCAGCTGGGTATAAGGCACTGTGTTGGACAAAAATCAAAGAGTCTGTGCCTTCAAGAAGCTGTACAGTGATAAATAAATGCAAGATAATTGGAGGAGGGAGAGAGTGCTAATTACTAGTGAGAGCAAGGAAAGCTTTAGGAGGTGATATGTGAGCTGTGCCTTCATGGAGCTAAGGAGGTGGGGGTGTGGAGAGAGTGCATTTTAGGCATGGAGAACAGCTTATGTTATGTTACAAAGGCACAGAGATGGGAGGAGAAGTTTTGAATTTGAGGGGCTGTCAGTGGTTTTAATTGACAAGTTGAAGGGTTTGGATTTTATTTTAGGGGTGATAGGAAGGCATTTCCAGTTTTGGAGTAGGACAGTAGGATGGATGTGCCTTCAAAAATTAATTTGTCAGCTAGGTGGAGAATCTGTGCTACTAAAATTACCACCAAGACCTACTGCATTTCACCACATAATCGTCGCAGATTTTATGCTAAATTTTTGCAAAAAGTAGACTGTGACCATTATATGAAGCTTTTAAAAAAATTGTGCTGGTATTACTTAAAAATCATTTATTACTGGGCAGCTAGGTGGTATAGTGGATAGAGCACCAGGCCTGGAGTCAAGAGGACCTGAGTTCAAATTGGCCTTAGACCAGACACTTGACACTAGCTGTGAGACCCTGGGCAAGTCATTTAAACCCCAATTTCCTCACCAAAAAAAAAAATCTTTGGTGCAAGATTAGCATGCCTGGAATACTCATGAATATATGTTAAAATTGAATACTGACAATGTGCATGCACTGAGAATTCTAGGCTCCCAGCTTGTAATAGGCGAGAGATAAATGTGTATCCTTATGCCACTGCTGAATACATTGTGGCTCTATTTACCTTTAAAATGATGTGACAAACAGAATTATACCATATGGTGATTACTTGATAAAAGGTTATGAACCAATTTTTGGACTAAAAAAAACCCCAGGGTGCGACAATTATATGGTAGCGACCGTTATGTGGTGAAATGCGATATTAATGTCCAAATAAATTAAAACCAATTGCTGAGCAGCGTCCTACAAATTAAAAAAAAATTTACTTAAACCCTCGATAAAATGGCAAAGGTTCCTCGGTAGTGTTTGGTCCTTTGAGTTCTCCAGCTCAATTACTTTCTTAAAGCTGTAGCAGCTTGCAAGGAAATTATGTAATTGGAAGATGCTGGAGACTTAGGTGTAGGGGTGAAGCAATGTGGGATTAAATAGCGTTCACAAAAAGGATGGTAGGAAACATTAACAACTCAAGCATAGTACCAGTTCTTTTGAGGTGGAGAGGGGTTCCTAACCTGTTTTGTGTCATGGACCCTTTTGACAAGCTAGGAAAACCTATGGAACCCTTTTTAGAATAATGATTTTAAATGAATAAAATAAAATACATGAGATTACAAAGAAAATGAATTCTATTGAAATAAAAATGATCAGTTACCAAAATATGTTTAAAGAAAAGTTCACAGATCCCAGATGAAGAACCCCTGTTCTAAAGTTTATTTACATTTAAATTGAGACTTACTTATTTACAATTTAGTTTCTATGATTCAAAGACTAATCTTTTTCAGGCTTTTCATACCCAAGGCCTGGGTCAGATGTGAGAGGGCAGGCTGTGCGTCTTTTGTGTACTCTGAGCCAATCAATCACCAAGCATTTATTAAGGCCCACTGTGTGCCACGCACACTGTGGGAGGTACTGTGAATTCAAAAACAAGAGTGAGGAGTCCATGACAGAAGGAGCTTACATTCTATTACTGCATGTTGTCTAGCATGATGAGGATATTGCCCCACTGTGTGATACTCTTTCATTTGGATTAGGCTCAGTATTGCTGGGAAAATTCCCATGATGCTAAGTTACCAGATAGAATTTCTAAGGGTAGCAGGTGGCCTCACTACTCCATATCTCCCCTCTAACTGAAAACATGTAGAAATGTTCACTGATTTGCAGGCTATTAGAAAAGGGCCTGTTTCATGGTGGAAAAAATCTCTGACTTTAAGATTAACAATTAGATTCCTACCACATATCAAGAAAGGGGTTTTTCTGTTCACCATATGCATATTCTATAGAAATTGGGAATTTGTAATTTGCAATAGATCTCAAGGTTAATCTTCCCAGGGCCAATTTTAATGTCCATCAAGATTCTGGCTAGCAACTTAATGCAGTCATTGTCAACATAGTTGCCCCCGATCAAATAAAAAGCAGATGTTTTTTGATGGCTCCTTTACATAGGGCCTTATTTTGTCCTTAGATGCATGCTGATGGAGCCCCTATTGACTCCTGGATGCATGTATGAAAGATTGGAATTTGGCCCAGTACGTGGGAATCTTGTACTGAGTTAGAACCCTTTTCAGCCATGTCACTAGATGCCAAGGAGTCTTTTGATGATGCAGAATAGAGATTTTTTTTTTTAGAAAAATCCACATCAGATAAATTTGGTTTAAATCAAAGAATGTAGAAAATTTATTCTGTCTTTTTATGCTAATGCTTGAGATTTTGACCAGACACCTGGTCTTTTCCTTCAGTCTTTTCCTCATCACCTCTCCTCCACTGCTGTGTAGGCCGTGACACAGTATGGGGGAAATGGTGTATGTGAAAGACCTTCATTTTCAGAGGTGATGAAAACTCCTACCACCCTGCCTGGTCAAGTGTAGAGCAGGGAAAGGATTTAGGCTGAAATTCATAAACAGGATTGCAGACCGGTTTTTTAATCAGGGGCAGCCTTTATGCTGTGATTGCTGCATACTTAGGAATTACCAATATTTATTACATATACTTGGGCTCAGTGTAGAGAAATGCTGTCATTGTTACTGAAGCTTACTTTTTATGGAGGAAATGTTATATATGTACATGAAAACCAGTAACTTTATATGAGTACTTTACAAGCACTCAAATGCCTTTGGATTTTGAAACACTGAGCTCGGTAATTGGGGGAATAGGGTTAGTTTCTTAACTTGTCAGTCCATTACTTTTTCTTTATACTAGCCCTCCATTCCCCAGAAGTAAGTAAAGATAAATGAAAATCACTCTTCTTCATTAATTCTCAGGATTAATTGCATCCTGGAAGAGTCGGTGACGATTTGTTTGCATGGCAGTGAATTTCCTTTTCATCTACCTACTACTTTAGGAAACTGGTTATCTAAATTCTTTGAAATCTTGTTGGATAGCTGAACTTGAAATTTTATACTTGGCATATTTCTGTGTATACTGAATAGCAGTTTTAATAAGCTTTTAATTTAAATTTTGCTTCCCAGACAAACACTAGAACTCCTAAAGGCCAAATATAGGACTAGAAGAATTAAATGGTAGGAAAAGGTAAATTTAGGTTTTTCAGGTAGAACCAGTAAAATGAAAGTGATGCTGACACCTGGATTAGTTGCTTTCACACTTTCTCTAGAGTTCCTTGTTCTTGCTTTTGGGTGAAGGAAAAGAGATCTTTTCAGTCTCAAGGGAGCAATTAGAAACATAGCCTTAGATTAAATAAATTCTACAGGAATTTAACAGAGGAGATTAACCTTCTTAACCTTTCTCAGATAAAGGTAATGGTATAATTTTAAGAATGTCGTGCCCATGCAGTGACCAGAAATCAAACAGTTTAACAACGTCTACCTCTTAACTTAAACTTTATTTGTTGGAGTAGATACAGAAATTGTGAGGCAAAATTAATACAATTAAGAAATATGTGGATTGGGTTAATTTTTCTGTGCTTAATTTTGGGAAATGTGGTTGATAGAGATTTCATAATGTAGAATTTTGTCAGATACATGTTACAGATTAATTTTTAGCAACTAAGAAAAACATAATAAATTAACCATAAACATTTCAAATGTCACAACATTTGGGAAACATAAGACATAGGTAATTATAGCAGAATTTTCTTAATGTCTAACTTACCAAATGGAAAAGCATCAGCACATTTTGAAGGACTTGTATAATTTTGCTTTTTTTTCCTCTTAAGTTCTTCCTCTTCTTCAGGATATTTTTGGTAGCTGACCTCTTTCAGGTGTCTAAATTTTTTTTTAATATTTTCTTAGCAGAAAAAAAATAATTTTGACATCTGAAGTTTTTTCCCTGATGTATCCATGTGAAGCTCTATATTTAATTGCTATTTGCTCTGGAAGTCTGAAGGCAGATATCCCTTTCCAAAAGAGAATCGTGATTGTATTTGGAGAATTGATGAAAGTCAGCTTCCTTCCTAAGCATTTCACTAATCTATGTATAAGGACAATTTTCAACACTTATTAGCTAATACAGTTTCAGCTGTGGTCATTTTTACCTCACATTTACCAAGTGAGAAGCAGTGGGATTCCATCTGCTGTATCTCAGTTGGGAAGATTCCCCACTTCAAATCCTGCCTCAGATACATACACTCTGAGATCTTGCGCAAGTCACAGCCTCTTAGACTCAGTTTTTTGCATCTGTAAAATGGGAACCATGGCATCTGGCTCACAGGGGGTGCTGTGACTATCCATAGTGATAATGCATGTAAAGTGTTATCTGCATGTGAATTGTAATCGAAGTACCCTCTAAATCTAACACTCAGATTCACCAGATAGTTTGACTCATTTCAGCTAGAGATAAAAATCCGTAAAATTTGTCATGCCTTGCCCTCACCAGTCCTTCTAGACAGTGTTATGGTAGAGTGTGTGAGTCCTTTAAAGAAGTCAAAGAATCTTTCCTTGATTAATAAAATCCATTCTCCAACCAGCTACTAAATTCTTTACCCAGCCTCTTCCCTCATTTTAGTTTTCGTTTTATCTCTATGCATGTTGATCTCATTCTGATCTACTTGTCTTTTACGTGGTTCAACACAGGTAAACCGACATTAATTAGGCATGTCTTATTGGAGAGTGTTGTTAGGCTAAGGGGAGATATATGATCCCTGACCTCAAGAAACTTACAGTTAACAAATGCAGATAGCCACAGCACACAGTATTTAGGGGTGATAAAACACAAATATCTGTACCTATAGCTGTAATCCACAGTATTACATGGTAGGTGCATTGGGGGTTAGAATACGAAGAGCTATGTAAGGTGTGAGAGGATGCTTGTTACCAGCTTGGGGGGCAGTATTGGAATTGGGCTTTAAAAGATAAGGAATTTAATAGGTGAATGTGGGGAGGAATGTTGGGAACAGAGCAGCAACCATAATTAATCTTTACCTTGTACCTGGAAACACTGTTTTGGGGCTTAGTAAAGGTAATCTGGCCTCCCAACACTTTCTCCTACCTAATGACCTCATTAATATTTGGTAGACATAGAATACAGAGGAAGAATAAAACCCATTGGTCTGTATGTGGAGTGAAATATAAATTCAATGTCCTTTTTCCTTTTTTGTAGCTGGGCGGACATGTTCAAGCCAGCAGATGACATGCCCTAATGGTCAGTGCATCCCAAACGAATACAGGTGTGATCGAGTTAGAGACTGTCCAGATGGAGCTGATGAGAGTGGATGCCGTAAGTCTTGTGATCATAGCGCTGTATTTGGTTTCACATCCCACCCAACTTCGGTATTTTAATCAATTTTTAAGATTAAGGGGGTTGTTGATGGACAGAAATGGCTACAATATGCTTCTTGTTACCAAACTCTCATGGCAAATTCTTTGGTGGATTAGGGTTGATGGTCTGATATGATCCCATTATTATAAGACATTCTCAGTTTGTGCTGCCACAGGACACTGAGTTCTAGGTTGCTGGAGTGTGGAGATTTTATCATTAAAATAACGCTAGATAACAACAGCTTAAAGGAAAAAAGAAGATCACTGAATAAAAACACAGAATGGTTAAAGTCCAGTGGAGTTAATTTTAACTTTTTAAAAAAATTCTTTTACAAGTTGTTGGATCAAGTGTTCCAGTGCGTTTCTACTCTTGCATGTTCATATTCTACAAAATACTGTTTGAAAAGGTTACATTTTGAAAATGGGTTCTACCTTATGTCAGTGATATATGTCTTTGTTTATTAATTACTGTTAAGAATAGATGTATAAGAAGTGATTAAGTCCTGTTTAAGCAATTTGCTCTTACTCTACTTTGGGATTTCATGTGTTTTAGAACCTAGGTGATATTAATTTTAATGTCTAAGCCATAAAATGTTACGATAAGCAAAGTTTTCCTTGTATACTTTGTCTTACTCTGTTTAAGTTGGCAATATTATGGTGTAGGCATAATGTATTGTGATGCAGGTGAGGAAAGAATGTGCTGAGCCTCTGAATTCTTCTTTGCTTTCCTAGTTTATTCATTGGTAGAATTTCATTTCAGGTCAGACCAGTGGATGTTCTAGTTGACCGTTCTGTATCTTTCAATGGCATAGTGGTTCTCCATGATTTCAGTTATGGATAGTTAAAGATGTATTCCCTCCAAAGCTTTGTTTTCTCTGAATAATGAGTTGAAGTTTTATTTAGTTATCCATGATTCCAAGAGACTGATGATAAATCACTTGGGCACTGTGCTAAGCTGTCGAGGTACAAAAAAAATGGCAAAAGACAGTCTCTTCTATCAAGGAACTCACATCTAGAGGGAGAAACAACATGAAAACAATTACATACAAAATGATATATGCAGGATAAGTTGGAAATAAAAGATGTGTAAATACACTGAAAATATAACAGTCTACTCTATTAAGTCACAGCACATTCTTTTCATTTCCTGCTCCTCCCTCCCCCCCAAAACAAGAGATCTACAGAAAGCATCAACTCAAACTTACAATTACAAATTAGGCAGCAAGAGTTCTAAAGAAAACTGAAATCTGTACACTTAGCAAATTTAGATATAGTGCAAGGAGCAGAAAACCTTCAAAGAGATACAGAAACTAAACTTCACTTAGAGGCTTATTTACATATTCATATTCATGTTTATGAAGGTATTAGAAATTGGATACCCAGCCTATTGCCTGTCCTTTCGTCTTTTATTTATAAATGGATGGAAATGAATGCTTAATCTGAAATGCAAGAGGGAAGGAAGGAAATGGCATTTTGAAAGAAAAGGCACCCAAGACAGATTATTTGGATTTCTTCCATGTGCATCACCTGTAGCCAACTCTAAAATCACTAGTAAGACCTCCTCATGATTTTGCCAGTGGACCATGCAACCTGAGGTCACTCTCTGCAGGGAAAAACCAAAAACACAATCTGCTCTCATGACTTGGCATATGAGTACCTTAGCTACACAACAGTAGTCAAGGAAGGGAAGGAGTTTTAGAAATGTATGTAGGAGAAGTAAATTTTGGATATTAGGGGATTTTTTTTTGGTTAGAAAACATAAATCTTTCTGATGGATATGGGTTTGGCCAATGTACAATTAAAAGGATCAGACTTATTGCCATTTGCTTATAGAATTGAGCTTGACCAATATACACTATGGCCTTTAAAAATAGAAGGGAGGAAGGGGGGGAAAAGAACAAAATAAAAAGTGTACAGCAGAGAACAAAATAAAACCTACAAGGAAGCAAAGAAAAATGCACTGCTTTTAACATAATGTGTGGTATTTAATATACAGGCTTCCTTGAAATGGAAATTTATTGCCTTATATTTTGAATCCTCTCTTGCATTCTGCTGTGCACATGACATGTTTTTTTCTTATTTTATATATAAGTTTATGATATGCTTCTATTTCTTTTCTTTTTAAGTATTTAAGTTTTAGTGTTCAAGTCTAAAATTAAAAAAAGATTTAAAAAAATCCCTGCAAATATAATAGGTCTGCTTTTAAATACACTGCCTTCTCTTTTCCTTCCCACCACATTCCTTTAGCTAGATTTGTCTTATTAATATGGGTAAAATTTGGTGAAAGTTAAGAAAGGACCACATACATATGTATACACACGCACACACACACACACACACATATTGCTAATTTAACAACCATATCTTTTAGGTTTTGGTTTTGTGGTTGCAGCAAGAGGAGTGGAGAAAAGAAAGCCTTAAGAAGAGAGCCAGTCATAATAGAGGGCAGGGTTTGACTCTTTCTTTGGTTTTGGTTTGAAGTTATGGCATGAAATATGTCCCTTAGCACCATGGTCCTGGCTTGCTGGATATAATTTAGTTCCTTGGTTTAAATTCATGGTATCTCAGGTCCATAGGATTGTGGGTTAGTGAATATATTTTTACAAACAAGCCATTTCCTCCCATGAAGAGATAGTGCTTCATGTACATTAATTTGTTCAACAAGTACTTACTGACTATAATGAGTACGTCAACCATATATAAATCACCACGTTTGGCACTGTTGGGGTGCAGATAAGACATAATTCTTGCCTTCAAGAATCTTACAATGTAGTAGAAGAGATATGGAAGTCAGCTAGGTGGTGCCACACAGATGTAGTTGGGTCAGCAAAGGGCTAATGGTATTTCCAAGTGTGACTGTTCTTCCAAATGGACTCTGTAGGCAATTTCTAAGAATGCTTTTTTTTTTCCAGGCAAGTTCTTAATTTTTAATGTTTTTTTTTTTAAAAAAAACTTCATTTAAAAATATCACTGGTATTCAGGAGTCAGATGACTGTTTGGTGATCACAGTAACAAGACATTCCTGAAGAAGAAATTTGGCCATTTGCTAATTTCTGCTACTTTAGCCTATGGCTCAACACTAAAAACCCTCCAAATGATGAAAATAAGCAACAAGCAAAGGCGAGAGTTGGAGGGGAACAATGACTTATTTTGATCTGCCTCAGCTGAAGCTACAGAAAGTCACAGAAAATAAAATTAAGTTGTCCCCTCTCTGAGCAGCTTAGGTGGTCCAGTGGATAGAGTACTGGACTAGCTGTGTGACCCTGGGCAAGTCATTTAACCCTGTTTACCTCAGTTTCCTCATCTGTAAAATGAGCTAGAGAAGAGATTGGCAAACAACTTCTTTGTCTTTTTCAAGAAAACACCAAAATAGGGTCATGAAAAATCAGATATGGCTGAAACAACTGAACTACAACAGAGGCAGCTAGAAGGCACAGTAGATAGAGAACTAAGCCTGTAGTTAGGAAGACCTGAGTTCTAATCTAGCCTGAGATTTTGCCTGAGCTGTGTGATCCTAGGCAAGTCATTTAACTGCTGTCTGCCTCAGTTTTCTCAACTGTAAAATGGGAATAATAACAAATAGAAAGACTGTTAAGGGTGACAGGGAGATTGCTTTGTTCTGGGGTGGTAATTATGAATAAAAAGGATGAAGGATAAGGAAAACAATGGTTAGTAATTCTGGTAGGTTAGGAGGAGAGATGACTAGAGGAGTAAAAATGGAGATTATGAAGGATGGGAATATTCAGATTCTACTAAAGAGTTTATCCTTGAAAAGAACCCAGACAAGTAACTATAAGTACATTTCTACGTGTTTGGTTATTTTATCTGGTATGTAAATAGATGGATGAGTTGCAGATTTTATACTTTTCAACTATAAAGTGTTATAAAATACAAGGCAATTAAAGATTAAAAAAGAGGTAAAACTTCACTTTTTTCTTTTCAGTAGGTTATGTTATTATATAGTCTGGTCATCTGCAAAATGCCAACTGATATTAAGCAACTTGTCAGTTGTGTGTGTTTTTTTTAAATGGGATGGAAAGATTCAAAGCCATGTCCTTTTTACTGCTAATGGGATTAACAGCAAGGAAAAACTGCTCATGCAGAGGCTAAGATAAACATCCTAACAATGCTGTAGCTGCAGGCCGTTTAATTAGTATATTGGAGGGCTGCACGAGAATCCTACAGTTTCCCTTTAGTTAAGTAAATTGATCATTTTATTTTACTGGTCAACATGCCTGAGTGACTTATGTTTGAATAAAAATACTACTAATTGTCACTGGGGGTTTCAGACACTTCTTTTTAGATACTTAGGAAGGCCAGAGGAAAGTGTAAAGCCCTTGTTAAAATGCAGGCGTTCTTTGCTGGTCATCAGCAGCATTGATTCTGTGGGCTGCAGGGGCTGCGGTCTCCTTGGAGGTTTCTTTCTATTGATTTTCTGTCCTAGGGAATTTAAAATCTCTTTCCTGCATTACCTAAGCCTGATTGAGAGTAGCAGGTGGAGGGGGATGAGGGGGATAGGGTCAGTCTCTGGACTCAGACATTTGGGGGGGTTGCCCCTCCTACCATTCCTCTCCCTCCATTTAACACCACATTTGGCTTCTGCTAACTAGAATTGTACCATAATGAAAACACTAACAACAGCAACAACGAACTAGCTCAGTGACCCTGAGCCTATTCATTTCTCTGGGTCTCAGCTTTCTCATCTCTAAAATAAGAAACTGGACTAGATGATTTCTAAAGGTCCCTTCCAATGTCAGCATTTTATGCTTCTGGGATTCTGTGATGGCCAAATGAGATTTGTTCTCATCTGTTCTTTCCTTCTACTCTTTGAGTCATACATACATTTTCTGGCAGGTCAATACCTAAGAAGGGATTTGGTGCTCTGAGGCAGTGAGAAGAATATGGCAGTGGATAGAGTGCTGGACCTGGGGCCAAGAAGACTCATCTTCCTGAGTTCAAACACTTGCTATCTGTGTGACTCTGGGCAAATCATTTGACCCTGTTTGCCTCAGTTTCCTCACCTATAAAATGATCTGAAGAAGGAAATGGCAAATCACTCCAGTAGCTTTGCCAAGAAAACCCAAAATGAGGTCATGGAGAATCTGACATGACTGAAAAATGGCTGAATAACAATATATATGCACATATACATGTATATACACATGGCCATATACCATATAATACATACACAATATATATATATATATATATACACACACACACACACATATGTAATACATTAGCATTTATAAAATGACAACAATGTTCTAGTCGTTGTACTAAGTATTGGTGATACAGGAAAAAAGCAAACAAAAAACCCTTTAAAATACCTGCCAAATACCCAAATTCCTGCTTTCAAGGATCTTCCATTCTAATGGAGGGAGACAACTTACAAACAGGAACATGCAAGACCAATGCAGAGTAGTAGCCAGAAGGTAACTTCAGAAGGTGTAACACCAACAGCTGGGCAGACCAAGAGGGGCCTCCTGGAGGAGGTGGAATTTGAACCAGGGATGCCCAGAGTCAGAGGCTGACTTGGGAAACCATTCAGGGCAGAAGGAAGAGCCCATATATGTTTGCGCGCACACACACACACACACACACACACACACACACACACACACACATTCATAAGAATCATGCCCCATTGCATTTCTTGGTTGGTCCTTTTGTCTTTCTGTGTGGGAGTATATCAGGTTGGACAGTGGCTGGTACCTATGCCATTGTGCGATTGGGGTACAATGCCATTCATACATACTCAGTAGATGCTGTATATTTCAGCTGTTGAGTATTTGGTTTGCACTTGTACAAACAGTTTTGATTCATCACTCTAAGCTCCTTCCCTCTCTGTCCCTTTTGCTGGGGCAATAACAATTATCCTTCTGGTTCCCAGCATCAGGGGTGCTTGAGCTGTTATGCTTCTAGTTATTTTTAGAAAATGACCTCACTGTTGTCCCTGGGAAGTAGTGGAACCAGCTTTCAGGCTTCCTAGAAATGCCTTTTCTGACAAGCTCTGCTTGGCTAAATCGCTGAGGTTAATCACATCTCCTAATGCTCAGCCAAGGTATAACATTGGGGTCTTAAACATAAACAGGTCAATACCTGTTCCTCAACACACAAAATGGGTGCATTTGACCTGAGGTTCATTTTGAAATATTTGCACTTATCTCTGACTCACATTGCTGTTCTATGCTGTTCAGTTTTGCCCTTTTCTGTCTTAGGTTCTCTTACTAGAGGCAGGGTGCTTCAGAATTATAATTTAAGCATGGTTCTATCTCCAACATCTGAAAGCGATAGGGGGCACCCACTAAAGCCTCTCTTGTGTTTCCTTACTATTTTGGGAAGCTAATAGGGTTCTTCAGGCTTTCTAGATCGAATCAAATCCATTACCCTTGGAAGAACAAGGAGTAGTTAGACTGGACAATATCTGTATGGGCCTCCTGAAGTAGAATAGGAAAAGACTTGAAAATGGGGGATTTATAGAAGTGAATATGCAAGGAGCTCTCCAGCTCTTAATAGCTTTGGAATCATGGAAGAAGAGCAGAGGTAGGCATCCAATGTAACTGAGTAAGGAAATATTCTAATAGTTGATCAGTCATGTCAGACTCTATATGACCCCAAGGATTTTTGCTGTGGGTTTTTCTTTTCAAAGGTACTGGGGTGGTTTGCCATTTCCTTCCCCATTATGCCCCCATTTTACAGATGAGGAACTGAGGCAAATAGGGATTAAATGACTTGCCCAGGGTCACACATCTAGTACATGTCTGAGGCAGGATTTGAATCCAGGTCTTCTTGATTCCTGGCCTGATGCTCTATCCACTGCATCAACTAGCTGCCCCCATGGCACAGTACCATCGTACATATATAATATATATGTATATGCATATACATATATACACATAAAAAACCTATCTATACCTTTCTCTTCTTCTCTTGTTAATTCTTTCTTTTCTACTTTCCCCCATTTCCTACTCTCCTTACAGATTCTTTAGGTTTGCCAATGACACTAATTGGACTTGCATAGCTCAACATTAGGGCTAATGAGGTTGCTAGACCCTCAACAGAGGAAGTTTCCTCCTCCCCTTTCTCTGACTCCCTCAACCCATCTCTATACCTTTCCCTCTGTGCCCTTTCCATTTCATTTCACTAATTTCCTCTTCTCCTCATGGTATGTATCTTCTTTAGCCAACTTTAAATCAATCCTGTTGGGAGTATTCAAGAGCTAAGAGTTGCTGGCTAAACTCAAAAGTTGATGACTCCCAGGTGAGAAAATCTTTCCTCTGAACATTAGCCTGCCCTAGAGCCAGAGTAACCATCTGTCTTAAAAAGGATAACCTGAGAGCAATAAAGAGAAGATAGGGTTTTAGAACTGAATTTCCCTAAGCATGTCACCCATTGCCCATTTTGAAGCTTTTGGCTGAACTTTATCTACATGAATCTGTTTAGATGCAATCCCTTTCTTTCACATGTCTACTCTTGTTTTTAATCTTCTTTTGGCCATTTTGTCAAGCATTGAGGATGGAACTAATTGAGAGCATGACTGCCTGATTGTTCAATGTCTTATCCCTACGACAAATGTATAGCACTTTGTCCTTTTATAGCACATTAACATGTCTGTTAGTTCATTGTACCGTTAAATTATTTATATTTAGAGAGGGTAAAGAGGTCCCCAAACTGTTTTCTCTGCCAACTCTTCCACAAATACAAATGCTCCTACTGTGTGCAGATTGCTGTTATGCAGTATTACAAAGATTAAATAAGACTGTCCCTGTCCTCAAAGAGCTACTAATCTAGTAGAAAGATAGGGCACATACACATATAACTATAATACAAAAATGAGACATGATATGAGTTCTCATTCATTATAAGAGAAATGCAAACTAAGTTCTATTTAAGAGGATTATTTTTACTGGTAATTATGAATTCTAGTTTCTAATTTTATATAGAAAGAATAGGGAAATTTTTTATGTAAGCTATCATCTTAATGATTTAATGATTTTTTAAAACCAGCTAACTTGCCAATGCTAAAGTTAGCAGAGGAACATATATAGGTACATGTATATAAACGTGTAATATGTCATGATCACAAACAATTATATGAAATTTAAAATCTAGTCTCGGATTGTTTTTTCTTTGCTGTTTGTTGTAAGGAATGACTGTGTTTAATTACTATTTTAAAAAGGAAGGCTGTATGTTTTGGGCTACCAGACTCTGAACTTGCGTAAGGAGCAGAACCATAATATGGAACTTTTTTTTCTTAAACCGAGTTCCAAACTTGTCATGCACTATTCAGTGAAATGGGATGTATATCCTGGAATGTATTTAAATAAATAAACTTGAATTTTTAGGCATAAAATTTTATATTGATATCTACATTTTAAGCTTTAGAAGCTGTGGATTAGTGACTAAGATCCTTACAAATTTCACATGAGAAAATCCAGAATAAAGACCTTGCCCAGTATTCATGTGTATATTCTAAATGAATCCATGCGCATTTTCCCCCTGCTTAAAATTCTGTGGCGTATTTCAGTGGCATGACAGATCTGTCTATAGAAAAAAAAAGTTACAATGCTCAGACTCAGTCTTGCCAAACAAACAAGTGAGCTTTCAGAAACAGCCCAATGGGGAGGTAAGGGGATGGTGACTGTCTCTTTCTTGGGCCAGAGAAAAGCTCATTAATTAACCCAATGCTTGTAGCAATAGGGATCAAGGCTCAGCACAAACTCGGCACAGTTTAGACCCATAGCTTTTATGTGGGTCCCAAGAGAAGGAGGCTTTTTTTTTTTCTTTCTCTGTATTCCCAAATATTTGGCTGAGTTTCTTCTAGTCCTGATACAAAGCTACCTTGGGGCAATGTGCCCCATTTCTCAGCCCACCGCATCATATCTGCTCTGTGTGGGGCAGATCCTGGGCTAGGCTGTGTGAGGGAGAGATCCGTGAGGTGTGCGGATGGGGAGGGGGCAACGTGATCCCCTGTTGATTGAGAGAGATTCGTTATCAGCATGGATAGAGACAAGAAAGCCTCCCATTCATTTGGCGTGTCAGACTGCTGACCTCTGACCATCACAAGACTTTGCCTGAAGACACCGAGCCGGGCTTTGTGCCTTCAGAGAATGAACATGTCAGTAACCTTAAAGTTGTGTCACTTTGGGCTGCTGTAGTTCCTTCCCTTTCTGTTTGATGGCATGGTCTTTCAAAAGGCAGGATTGAGGAGAACAAGGGACCTGCCAAACAAATTGGCCTCGGAGTCCCCACGTCTACAAGCACAATCATAAGTGGAGCAGCCAGAACCCAGGGCCTAATAAATTCCACTCTCCTCACAGCTTATCTCTGTGTGTGTGTGTGTGTGTGTGTGTGTGTGTATGAGAGAGAGAGAGAGAGCGCGCGGGCTGGAGTGGCCAAGAGTTCTCTCCTGGCTCTGGGTGTTGGGGGTTTGGGGGGGCTGCTCTTAGTGTACTTGATAAGATGTTTGCTCTGTGAGTGATCAAGGCAAACTAGGGGGAGGTGAATCCCTTCGTGGTATCATTTGGCTTCTAAGACACTTAAGACTTGAGGAGTGATTTACGTTCAAAGGCAAGTAACTGCTTAGTTGTGTGACTCCTCAGGCTGACATATGACCATAATGCTGAGGGGACACTGACACCCCAAGAAACACTTCAAAAGACACCATCCCAACCGCAACAAATAGCAAAGCAAAATTTAATTCTGAGTCAATTCCCTCCCCTTCTTTGAGTTCTTTTAGGTTTATAAAGCACTTTCCTCAAGACAGCATTGTGAGGTAGCATGTGCAGGGTGTATACAAGCTCAAACACAAATAAACAGATAAATGTTAATAAGTGTATATATAATAGAAATATAGACATATACATTTGTGTGTCTATATAGACACACGTCATACACACATGTATGTATGTATGTAGTTTGTATGCATTTAGTCCAGAACTCTGATTTCACTGAGATAGTGAGCTTCTAGGGAGGGGTCCCTCTAATCAATGCCAATCAACAATGACTCTCTATGGGAGTTAGTTGCCTGGGGGCACTGAGAGGTTAACTAGATTGCTCAGGGTCACATGGCCAGTATGTGTCAAAGATAAGACTTGAACCTAGAACTTAACTACCAGGCCTGCTTTCTCTCCTCTACCCATTTTACAGATGAGGAAACTGGAAGTTCAAAGTGGTTATGACTTGTCATCTATAATATAGACACCAGGATTAAACCCAGGCCTCTCGTGATTCCAAATCTGTCACATTTTCCACTGTTCCATAGTTTCCCTAATTCTAGCTTAGATATACCTTTCTATTCAACTTTTTTTTTTGCCATTTGTCTTCCTACATATTATATGCTACAAAATGCTATTCTTGCTTCCATGTTATATATGTATAATGTTCATTAAAGTTAATAGATCAAAATAATTATTTTCATTTCAAGAAAATGGAAGAAAAGATGATACTGTCAACTCAACTTTTGTTATGTTGAAATACTAGTTCCAAAATCAAGAAATCAATCACAAAGAACTCTATCCATTAGCAATTGTGGCTTGTGAAATATCATGCTAGTTTGACTTCATTTCCTTTTGTGATAGACAAGGGGATTTTAATTGTTTCCCCAAGACTTTAGTGATATTTTTCTCTTGTTCCTTACCTGATACTTTCATCAGCTTCCTGAAAGTCTTACTTTTAGGGAAATACACATCTAGTTTGAGGCTGATACTCGAAGGAAGATTATAAATAGCTCTGCTTCAATCTAGGCCTCATGGAGCATGGAGGATGTAGTCGATGCTGTTCCATGATCTGGAATCTGAAATTTTTTAATAGTTTTATCAATGACTATTTTCTTACTTGCTACATTGTATTACATCACTATACTGCAATATATTTCTAGTAGTTAATGGTCTTTCACTCAAATTACATATTTTCTGAATCATGTATATATTTAACAGTGCATTCCTCCAGCAGAATGCAAATTTATTCAAAATAACTGTCTTCCTTTCTTCCTCCCTCCCTTCTTTCTTTTCTTCTCTCCCACCTTCCCTCCCTCCCTTCCTTTCTCCCTTTCCTTTCTCCCTCCCTCTTTCCTTTCCTCCCTCACTCCCTTCCTTCCTTCCATCCATCCTGCCTCATTTCTTTCTTCCTTTTTCTTTCTTCCTTTCTTTCTTCTTTTTCTTCTTTACCTCCAAATGCTTGTTGATTGAATTGGGTTGGATTAGGCTGAACATATGTTTCCATTCTTTCTTTAGAATATCCAGTCTGTGCACAATTGACTTGTGCCAACGGGGCATGTTATAACACAAATCAGCGGTGTGATGGGAAAGTAGACTGCCGGGACTCCTCTGATGAAGCCAATTGCAGTGAGTAGCCCTCAGCACATGATGTATGACAGGCTCTCTTTTTAAGCATGATGTATGTTCTTACCATAAGATAAAAAAAACCCCTTTCAGTTTGATATGAATAGTAGAAATGAAATTGGCCTTTTTCTTTCCCCTTCTCAACTTGTGTCCCAGCTCAGAGATGCCTGAATACCCAGTTTCAGTGTGCCAATGGAGAGTGCATCCCTCGATCCTTTGTCTGTGACCACGATGATGACTGTGGAGACCGGAGTGACGAACATGATTGCAGTACGGTGATTCTGTTATTTTGGGTCCTGTTGTTCAAGGCTAACATCTTTTTTTTTAATACCCTATTCTTTCTTCTGAAACAAAAGAGGTATTAAGCTAGATGGCTTTTGGAACCAGAAGAAAACTTAGAAACCTTGCCAAAAATGTTAGCCATGATGGTTTGGCTCTGAAAGTTTCTTCCAAAGATAATCTGCCATGGGGTGGGGTTAAAAGAAAGATGATGGACAAAATTTGTTTCCTCCCCAAAGTCCTCATTGTTAAAGCCTCATATTTAGTTGTTACTGTTATTGGCTTTTTTCTCTTCTATCTGGGTATAATGTGTTCTGGGAATTCTAAATTCTGCCATTTTTCCGGGAGTAATAGTTAACACATTTGAGAGTAGAATACGAATGAAAGAGCAAAAAAGCATTTATTAAGTACTTATTATATGCAATGCTGGAGATAAAGATACAAACATGAGAAACTTGGTAGTGTTGATACTGGAAAGGAGGGCATTTATTCTGTTGCACTTTAGGCCTTTGTTGGGTTCATCCCTCACAGTTAGTTGAAAATCCCTATCAGATGTAAGTTGGGAGTCAATGAAGGAAATTCCAGAGAAGAATAGGTTGTGAATGAATGAGTGAATGAAAAAGCACTTTCTCTGTGCCAAGCACTATGCTGTGCATGCTTTTGGAAGGCAGGGACTGTCTTTTTTGCCTCTTTTTGCATCCCCAGTGTTTAGCACGGTGCTTGGCACATAATAGATGCTTAATAACTGTTGACTGCTTTGTCCTATATTACACTAAGCACAAGAAATACAAATATAAAAATAAGACAAACCCTGATTTCCAAGAGCTGTAATGGGAGAGACAGGATATTGGAAGTTTTAGTTGCACATTAGATGAAAACGGCTCAGTGGTCCTTATGATTTGGAAGCAAAGCCTATGGCAAGACAGTCTTCCTCATTGTCATTTCCATGAACAAAACTATATTTCTTTCTGATGTTGAGCCATTTGATGGTGCTGAGGACTTTTGTGATGAGAAGTTTCTTTCATGTGTCTTCAACAGCTCTCGCTACTGAGGAGATAAGTACTGTTATACTTGCAGAGGCATTTGCCAGGTTGCATCTCCGCATGAGTTTCTTTCCTGGAAGATGACTGCAGGAGTGTGCAGAAAGTAGAGCTGTTGTTGGGGAGGGAGGGAGGGAACAGGTAGGAGGAGACACTGCAGTACCCAAGGTCTCTTCTCCATACAGGTTGCTCACATGTATGATGGTTTAGGGGGCCAGGCTAGAAACAGGGAGATGTCCTAAGGGAGTACTCCTACTTTCAGGGCTCTTACACACAACATCCTGGGCTAAATCAATTATTAGAATAGTAGGAGCAAAAGAAAGGAAGTCTGAGGCCCTCCACATGAGGAAACAAATAATAATACTGACTAAGAGGTCGCTTGTTAATTGAAAATATTACAAATAACATGAACCTTATTGACCATGGATAAGCCTTACCTCCTCATTTCTCCTACATCATGTGGATGCAGGTATAGTAGACAGAAAGTGAAGGTTACCTAACAAAGTTTTTAAAATTTCCATAATTCTCAACAACTGTTTCTGTACTTACAGGAATATACAAAGAATCTGTGGTTTTACTCTTATCGGGAACTCTTACTATGGGAATTCCCTCCACTACTGAAGATTGAAAACCATCTATGATTTAGTGGTTCTGTGGAGTTTTCTGGGGAATATAGATGTTTAGTGATTTGTCCAGTATTACACAGAGTAAGTGTCAGAGGCAGGATTTGAACCCAGGTATTTTTAATTCTAAGCACACCACTCTAGTTAGTATTTAGCCTGTACCAGGCCACCTTTATCATTTGCATATCACCTTAGAGACAATGCATGAGTAAATTGAGGAAGTATAGAATATCTCCCCTTCCTCCTCTATTAAATTAGAGAGTTCACTAGATGGCCTCTGATGTCCCTTCTGGCTCTCCATCTATTATCTTCTGACTAGCAATAGGGATGATGTTATCAATATATTTTTATGAAAGAAAAAAATCCAATACTTACAGTACTTTTGCTTTTTTGATTAATTTATTTTTAGTTTTCAGCATTCAATTTCATAAGCTTTTGAGTTTTAAATTTTCTTCCCTTCTTCACCTCCCTCCCCAAGATGGCACACAATCTGATATAGGCTCTACATATACATTCGTATTAAAATGTTTTCACGTTAGTCATATTGTAAAGAAGAGTTAGAACTAATAGGAGGAACCACATGAAAGAAGAAACAAAATAAAACAGAAGAAAAAAAAAGAGCAATAGTATTCTTTGATCTGCATTCAACTCCATAGTTCTTTCTCTGGATGTGGATAACATTTTTCCTCATGAGATTTTTGGAGGTGTTTTAGATCCTTGCATTGCTGAGAAGAGCTAAGTCTATCAAAATTAATCATCACACAATGTTGTTGTTACTATGTACAACGTTCTCCTGGTTCTGCTCATTTCACTGAGGATCAGTCCATACACGTCTTTCCAGGTTTTTCTGAAGTCTACTTACTCATCATTTCTTATAGCACAATAGTACTCCACAGTACTTTTTCTTGTTGCATGATTGGGTCACAGGGATCTTAAGAGTCATTGAGCCATTTGGTCTTGGAGCGAATTCCTTTGTCAAAAAGAGGTAGTAATGATTGCACCTGAGGTTGAAGTCATTGATCTAAGATTCTGTACAAATATCAGTCTTACTTTCAAATGGCCACTCTTCAGTGAGCACCTTCTTCTAGGACTACCGACTTCTCCAATTCTAAATTAATTCTGAGATGAATTCCCTCAACATGTGAGCACCCTAGAGTCATTCATTTTTATTCTTTTGTTTTTTGACTAAGGAAATATTCATACGACTAGCTCCAGAAGTTTCAGCTGAAGGGTGGACCTTAGGTCTGGGTAAATGCACATTTCAGTAGAAAGAGCACTGAACTTGGAGTAAAGAGACCTGGGTTCTAGACCTAGATCTGTACCATTCACTAGTGGTATCACCTTGGGCATGGCATTTTACCTCTGATTTCAGGACCTTTATGAAATGTGGAAATTGGACTAATAATTTCCAAGGTCTCTTCTCCTTTAACATGCTATTAACCCATGATTCTAATTAGATTATTCTTCATGGTTTATATCTGAGGGATGAAGTTATTGTTCTTTCTTCTTAGCCTATCAGACATGCAAAGGAAATTTCTTTACTTGCCCAAGTGGGCGTTGCATTCATCAAAGTTGGGTTTGTGATGGTGATGATGATTGTGAAGATAATGCAGATGAAAATGGATGTGGTGAGTAGAGGACTTCTGTCCCAGAAAATGTTTCCTGTGACAAAATATATTCTTTCTATGTGCAATGCTTTTCAGGGCACACACCATGTCTCCTCATTAGAATTTATAGACATGCAGAGTTGTCCATCAACTAGGGATTAGTGGGACTGACGTAATTCAATGGCTGGAGTGACCTGGACAGGTAGTCAGCAAAGGAAGATCAGGTATTTAAAAAGGCCTATATTTCATATACACATAATCAACTGGAAAAATTCCCTTGTTATCACTAAGCGTATTGGGTAGAATTATTCTCCACACATCTATACTGCCCTTTCTCCCTCTACAGGCTGGACATATACTAACGCAAGTCAACTTAAACATTTATTAAACACTGATAGCCCAAATAAGATCGGGGCATTCTTATTCCAATTTCCACTCTCACAGATGAGCCTCAGATCCCAGAGCAAGGCTCTTAGCCTTCTAGGTGTACTCCTGAGGGATCTGGAGGTGATAATTTAGTGCTTTTGGCGCAAACCTCCATTGCTTTGCTTTTTCCCAAGAATATGGGTTCAGAATTAGCTTGTTTTGTTTGTTTTTGTTATTGTTATTCAGTCATGACTGACTCTTGGGGTTTTCTTGGCAAAGATCCTGGTTTGCCTTGCAGGCTTTGAGGGGTCTGGAGTATTTGGGACTTCCCCTCTTCTCAAGCACAACCATCATTCCCCTAGGACCACAACACACAGAAGCAGTGTCAGTAGCAGGAGGAGAGGAGACACTGAACACAGACTTACCTTGCCATATGTGAGCACCCAAGAGTCATTCATTTTTATTCTTTTGCTTTTTGACTAAGGAAACATTCATAAGACTAGTTGTAGAAGTTTCAGCTGAAGGGTAGACCTTTGGTCTGGGTAAATGCACATTTCAGTAGAAAGAACACTGAACTTGGAGTAAAGAGACCTGGGTTCTAGACTTAGAGCTGTATCATTTACTAGTTGTATCACCATGGGAATGGCATTTAACCTCTGATTTGCCATTTTCTTCTCCAGCTCATTTTACATATGGGGAAGCTGAGGCAAACAGGGTTAAATGATTTGTCTAGGGTCACACAGCTAGTGTCTGAGGCCAGATTTGAACTCAATGTTCCTGACTCCAGGCCTGGTGCTGTATCCACTGCTCTGCCTACATACCCTAAGAATTAGCTTACCCTTTCTTAGGTACCTTTTAGAAAAGTGTACTTACTAAGATGTTACAGTAAGAACAGTTGATACAAAATATCCCCCTAGAAGTCTGTCACATACTTTCCCACAAGTACAGGCAGAGTCCAGGGGAAAGTGGGCTCAAGCTTAGAGAACCCATGCGGCAGAGGTATTACTTATAGTGCCTAGTTGCTGGAAGTCCTTTTCTCTCTTCCCTGGGGTACTCAAGAATGATCTCAGCATGTTCATTCCCCTAAGGAAGGTGAGTCTGTGTGCAGTGTCTCCTCTCCTGCTGCAGACACTGCTTTTGCGTGTTGTAGTCCTAGGCGAATGATGGTTGTCATTGAGAAGAGGGGAAGTCCCAAATCCTCCAGACCCCTCAAAGCCTGTGAGATCCTCCTCTGGTCAGAGGGCTGGGGATGGGAAGCATGACCAAGGCCAAAGCTGAATGCTATGTTTGTTTCAGCCTTTCAAATGAATACAGTTCTAATTAGCTTGGTAATTTAGATAAAATTTTCATCAAGTTTTGTCAGACTATCCAAACAGGATTCTCATGCAACATCACTCCAGGTTGAAGGATTTTTTGCACTTACTCTAAAGTCTATTATCCTATTATCCTTGTATAGTGGTTTCAATTCCACTCTTGTACACCTGCTATGTACAGGCTAGGCTCTTATCAAATTTTTGTCCTTTTGTGACTCCTTATGTCTTGGAGGGGTACTTTGATATTCATTTTAATGTGATTTAACTTGTAAAAAAAAGAAGGGCTTTAGGAATGGAGATGAAGTCAAAGAAGACAAGACAGTGTGATTTATCCCTAGCATTGGGGCATCCATGGAATGGTCCCAGCACCCTTTGGATGAACCCATGGGCACATGGCATTTTTTTCTTTGTTAACTGAAATTTCCCAGTAAAATAATGACATGGAAAAGGCTGGGGAATGTGGATGGGATGAGCGTGGGAGGTATAGGAGAGAATGAGGTTAAGGGGCAGAGATCAGAGATCATATGTGGGAGGAATTGTTTGGAAGCCCCCCCCCCCAATTGTGTTGGATTCCTCTTTGGTTCTACTGCTTTTGGGATGTCCAGGAGTCCAGTTTGTTCATGAACCCCATGCCATAAAAGCAAGTTAGCCAGAAAAGTTACAGTCTCAGATGTGACAATGAAGGTTGCTTTTCTATGAAAATGTCTTGGTTCCACTTACTATTTTACATATATAAATTTTTCACATATAAATGGCCTGAGAAAGTGGCCTAAAGACTCCATTTCTATGTTATTCTTTCCAGTCTTATTGAGACCATGAAAACGTTAGCCCCACATTTGCCTTCTATTAGAAATACTAAAGTGTCCCAGATAGTCCTGATTGCACAGCTCATTGTTTAAGTCAGAGGTGTCAAACATGGGACCCCAAAGCTCCAGGGCAGCTAGAACTACATTAAAATATAATTGGGAAATGTTTAACAAAATAAAAAAATACAATAAAACATAGATAATTTTACATTTTAAAACTAAATCAACATGTGACTGTCTGGGTTCTGTATTATGGATTAATGGCCCTGTTTACATTTGAGTTTGATACCACTAGTTTAAGTAACTGAGTCTTCTTCTGGGGGGGGGGAGAAGAGAGGAGAGGAGATTGTCTTGCTTATGTATTATGCAAACCCACATCTTCTTCTAACTACCTGATTTTGGGCCATTTCCTTAACCGTTAGTGTCTGTATCATAAATATACAAGGGTAAGAAGAAGAAGTTGAACTTAAATTAACCAATTTTGCTACTCATCAGCTCTGACAAAATGTTAGTGAGAGAGCCAGTTTAAAGTACTGACTGGATATGATTTATGGATTATCTATTATTTGTTTTCCTGTATGCCTCCGATTAGCATGGACTAAAAAATAAAAAAGAGATTGGCTTTGCTTTACTAGAATAAAAATATTCGTCATTATCTGAAATGGTTCATGCTTTTTTTTCCCTCTTCTGTTCAGAAAGTGGTCATCATGAGTGTTACCCAGGAGAATGGGCCTGTCCAGGGTCTGGGCACTGTATCCCGATTGAAAAACTTTGTGATGGTACATCAGATTGCCCTTCTGGGGAAGATGAGACCAATGTGACTGCAGGCAGACATTGCAGTGAGTATAAGAGCTCTCAGGAGTGGGTCATTACTCAAGAGACCTGTGCTTTCCTTTCTGCCACTGCAAATGAGAGGGTGGCTATTCTATGTAGTGAAAAGAAAAAAGATAATTATGATAGTAACTCATTATATAGGTCTTTAAAGTTTACAAAGTGAAATTTTACAAATTTACAAAAGGGAAAATTTACAATGTCAAATTAACAAAATTAAAAAGCATAGAGAGGTAAGTTCTGTATGTTATCTCATTTGATTCTCATAATAGTCCTGGGAGGTAGGCGCTACAAGTATTTCTATTTTACAGAAACTAAGGTTTGGAAAGTTAAAAGTGACGTGTTTATGGTCACCAAGGTTATTAATCATTGGAAGCAGGATTTGAAGCCAGTTCACCTGACTCTAGGTCCAGTACTGTTTCTACAACTGTGCTGTTTTGTTGTGGCACTAAATATAGAGTCAAAAGACCTGTATTGAATCTTAGCTCTGGTACATACCAGACCTTGGGCTGTTTTCATAACATCTCTGTGCCTCTGTTTTCTTGTACTCATTGTACTTTATGAGGTATTGTGGGGACAAAATGAGGTAATGTGTTTTAAACTGTTTCTCTATGCAGTTCAACATATAGTTATTAAACATCAACTATGCCTAAAAGCATTAGGAGCTTATAGTGGGGAAAAGGGCAAGTAAACTAAAAAATGTGATATATATGTAATAATAATAAAAATAAAAATAATAAAGCTAACATTTATATAATACTTACTATGAGCCAGGTACTGTTCTAAGTAATTTATAAATATCTCATTTGGTCTGCACAACAACCTATCTGGGAGGTAGGTGCAATTATTGTCCCTATTTTACAGATGAGAAAGCTGAGGCAAACAGAGATTAAATGACTTGTCCAGGGTCACACAGCTAATGTCTGAGGCTGGACTTGAACTCATGTATAGGGGATGGTCAAGAAAAGTTCTTTGGAATGTGAAGAAGGAAAAAAATAACCTTCACCTCTGGGGTTGGGAGTGGATAGGAAAGGCTTCATGGAGGATGTGTGACTTGAGTTGAGCCTTAATGAAAGGGAGGGATTTAGAACATTGAAAATAGGGGAGAGAGTACTTTCTGGCATGGAGGATGATATGAACTAAGGCACAGAGATAAGAAAGGTTAGGATGACCTGGAGATAGAGAGTAGTCCTGTTTGGGTGGTTTATAGGTATAAGGAGCAACAGGTTGGAACCCAGTGGGATACTGGGTTCAGGGACTGATATTTTATTTGGAAGGCAATTGGGAACCACTGAAGGTTTTTGAGTAGAGGCATGGCATGAATCCAAGTGGTTATTAGGAAGATTTCTTGGTAAGTAGTGAAGAAGATGGAGATAAGTTGGATACAGGAAAACAAGTTGTCAGACAATTGGGATAGAAGAGGGAAGAAGAGATGAGGGCCTGAATAGAGAGGTAGCAGTGAGAGTAAAGAGGAGGGGGATAGTTGGGAGATGTATTTTGGATGTAGAAGAAATGGAATTTGGCAATTGACTAGGTATGAGTGGTGAAGGAGAAAGAAGAGTTAACAACAATTTCAATGGTATGGACCTATGTACATGCTATTATTTTATTTTTATTATTGTCATAGCTGTTTAGTAACAAATTTGATTTATAAAAAAGATATTTTGGAGGTTCCCCCCTCTATCATGCATATGTGAATAAATATCGATTTTTATATATGAAGATACAATTATTAACCCACGGTCTAAGAATAATAGCTGCCATTTATTTAGCACTTCATGGTTTGCAAGGTACTTTACAAATAGTATCTCCTTTTATCTGCCTGGCAACTCTGGGAGTTAGGTATTATTATTATAATACCCATTTTACAGATGAGGAAACTGAGGCAGACAGAAGTTAAGTGACTTGCCCAGGGTTACTTGATAGTAATTGTTTGAGTCAGCATTTAAACTCAGGTCTTCAACTGATCCCAGGTTCAGAGCTCTATCCACTGTGCTATGGAATATAAGCTTTGGGTTGTTTTTATAGCCATCATGTTGATTTATGTTGAGCTGTAAGCATTAGATTAAATTTAATTTTTAGACAACCCAGTACTGAGTTAATGCCTTTTATATGCAAGTCACTATGACAATTTTGAATGCCCCTGTCCTCTACTTCCTGACTTTAGAAAGGAAAAAATCCATTACTTTTTAGGAAAATTGGCTCTGCTACTCTCATTGCTAAAAGTGCTATTCTTTGTTTAGATATATCTCAGTGTGCCACCCTGAGTTGTCAGCATCGTTGCCACACCTCACCAACTGGAGGAATTTGTTATTGTCCCCAGGGTTATGTCATCAGCTCCAATGATAGCCGAACCTGTGTTGGTAAGTCAAAAATGGGAGAATCCATGTGTAGCAATATTTATGGGCTTGAATAATCATTGATATTAGGGAATTTCTACTTGTGGTTAGAAGTGATGACAATTGTTATTGTTCAGTCTTTTTTTCAGTTGTTTCCGACTCCTCATGACCCCATTTGGAGTTTTCTTGGTAGAGATACTGGAGTGGTTTGCCATTTCCATCTCCAGCTTATTTTACAAATGAGGAAACTGAGGCAAACTGAGTTAAGAGACTTGCCCAGGGTCACACAGCTAGTAAGTGTCTGGCCAGACTTGAACTCAGGAAGATGAATTTTTCTGACTCTAGGCCCAACACTCTATCCACTGTACCACATACCTTGATATTAATAAGATACAAAACATTCTTTAAGCTGTTCATATTGTTTAGATTATATACATTCATTTCATCTTAAAACAATTTTCAGACTCATGTATTTACCTTTGTTTTCCGTTTTTTTTTATGCCGAAAAGCAAAAGTTTGGGACAAGCAAGTGGAAAGGAAGAGTTTAAAATAAAAAAGGAAATAAATTACTTTTTATTTAATTTTTTCTCTTATATAACAATGGAACCATTAAAAATTCTTGTCTCTTCCCACTGATAGAATTACTTTAGGAATAAACAAAATGATCATAAAGAATGACATGATGTCAAAATATTAACAAGGCTGCACTTTTCCTCACGTGGTTTCTCTGGAAGCTGGCTTTAGATCTTTTAGTCTCTATAAATCAGTGCCCTCTTCTCATCTGGTAAAGCCTTACTCCCTTCTTGTTCCACTCATACTATTAATGATAAGATTTAGGAAGGTTTTCCTTCACTTATTCCCATGCCTTGTCTAGAAAACAAAACCTTATTCCAGTGACTAAAAGTCAGACAGTGTGTGTTTTTTGAAAAAAATATTTATAGGTAAGACTTCAAAGGCAAAGCTCCTGAATATTTGCTGTCCAGGAGATGCTAGGACTATTTGCTGTCAAAAATTCCTAGTCACATTTCAGGCTCTTCTGAAGCTTCCCATCACTACTCTGTCTCCCTCAGCGACTCTGAACACTCAGCCAATCTCATGGTTCTTGTATTCAGAATCAGGTGGTGTCATGACCGGGAATTTCCTCTTGAATGTCCTGTCCTTGCCTTTTCACTGGGGTGAATCTTTTGACAGAACTGATGTGCATGCTTAGTAGAGCATAGAGAGGGGGTGGCCAAGTGAAAGCTTTTTTCCACCCTTGTTAACATTAAATACAGAATATCCAAATTTGAATGGTGTTGAGGAATTCCTAATTCTTTGAAAACAGATTCAGTTCAATTACTTTCATTCCAATAAATGTTTATTCGGTACCTGCTGTATTCAAGGCACAGTTCTAGGTACTGGAGATACAAAGACTAAATCAAAACAGATTTTGTTCCTTCATTTCACATTCTAACTGGGAGTCGGCATGGCCATCAGGGGCTGCTAACGGGATGGTGGAACCTCTTGGTGTTTGCCTGGTGGTGTATTCACTTGGCAGTGTGGTATTACCTATCTTTTGTTCCTGAGCTTAGCAGTATTTGAGGTAGGTCTGATTTAACAAATACCATCTATTCATCTGAGCCTAGACAAGTGGACAGTTCCTGGAATGTGCGAGGTTACAGTCAGCTTTAGGGATTTGGGGACTGAAAGGGTCTTGCCTACTCCTCTTTCTGGCCTGTTCTGAATTCTGGTTGTTGCCTTGAGTTCCCAGAAGGTTACAGAGGTGATCTGAAGTCTAGAAAGTAGACTGAGGAACCTCAACAACCCACTTGTGAGTTATAATTGTGACACATTAGAAATTTAAAATTCAAACTACAAATAAATGGTAGAGGAGTGCAGTAGTACACACTAACTTTTAAGTATCCTTGCAGGTTCATTTTACAAAAAAAACTGTTTTTACTTCGAGTTGAAAATAAACCAAAGAAGACTTTCAAAGTGGCCTGTGACAAAATATCATCTTTTTAAAAAAGCAAAATATTGTCAATTGCTGCTCTCCAATTCTTTATTCTAATCACATCTAGAAGATTCAAGTGAAATCTGACACTTCCTATAAATCAAGGAATACATTTGAGATTTAGTGCTCCCTGTGTTCAGTGCGTCCCTTTACTTCTCCATACCTTTGTCCCCTTATCTATAAAACGGATTTAGCTGTCCTGGTTGTTAGATGAAGTGTGAGATCCATGGATAGAAATCATCTGATGTTGACAGTATGCTGAGTAATCTTCCATTTTCTGACCAAAAACAGAGCTCTAGTTCTCCTGGTAGTGTTCACAAAAGTCATGCTGGTGGAAAATGTTTTAGACCATGACTGGTCTTTGGTTTTCCTTCTAGAGAAATTCTCTCTCAGAATCAACTGACCTGCTAGAAGCAATAGTATGAAAAGAATGGCTCTGCATATGTAAAGAATATTTGAAAATAAATGGACAAGCATTTTTCTATAGAAAAGTTTCATTTCAAAAACTTGGGCAGTAGTTTTGGGACATATATCAAGATTCATCTCAGGACTTGGTCCCTTTAAGATTCCTTTCCTGACTAACTGACCTTCTACACTTGGTATTCTTCCTCCAGTCTATACTGAGGTGTCACACACTTGCTCATGATTTGTGTTGTGATTGTTTTGTTGTCTACAATTTATTTTCTCAATTAGATTGTAAGCTCCTTGAAGGTAGGAAATCTGATTTCTCTTTCTTTTGTAAACTCCAGAAAACATAATCCAATTTAATCTACAAAGTACACTCTCAGTAAATTTAAAAAAAAAAAGAATGAATGATTAAGGTCATAGTAGAATTGGTAAAACCTCTGAGGGCTGAGGCTATTTTTGTTTTATTTTTGTCTTTACATCTCCAGTGTCTTGCACATTGTACATACTTAATAAAAGTTGAATTAATTTGCGAATGACTGGCAAAATTATTTTTCATGTCTGGGCTTTGCTGCAATGCTGTGGATGAAAGATTTTAAAATAGAAGCTTTATCAAATGGTACCCTTTATTTAAAAAGTAGATTTGTTTTAGCCTTTGCTTTATTTTGGAAGGAAGAATCCACACAGAAATATAGGAATGTTGGAATTGCCTTAAGAGAGGCAGTGTTACTTAACTATGAGTCTTATATACTTTGAAAAGTAATTGTCCTAGTGTTCATTGAAAAAAAAAACACCTCAAAAAACACATATGAAATGACTTTTTCTTCTGTTTGATGGATAGCCTACTTTATATTATCACGTTTTATAAAAATTCTTTATTATGTAACTACATCCACATGCCTTTGATAGAATGAAGTTTCTCTAGCATTCTGAATTGCCATTTGTACAAATTTCTCAAGGGTTCTCTAGGTAAATACTGTGAAGGATGATGACAAACTTGTGTTTTCCATATGGTAGATTTTGATGACTGCAAGATGTGGGGTGTGTGTGATCAGATGTGTGAAGACCGCCTCGGCCATCACCGGTGTCATTGCGTGGAGGGTTATGTCCTGGAACAACACCAGCATTGTCGAGCCAATGTATCTTGTGAGTAAATGGCAGAGAAAATGTCACTTCCATCATCTTTTGATTATTCAGGGATTGATTATACTCTTTGGGAATTATCTATGACTCTGACTTTTTCTTTGGGGGTCTAAGCCCATTATTATAGAATAAATATTCCATTTAGAATTTACAGACAGACATTTCATTTCTATTGCATTTACTGATTCTGAATATACACAATAAATGTGAGATTAACAATACATATATTATTGTTTACATTTGGATAGTATTTTATAATTTCTAAAACACACACATTGCATACATTGTTTAATTACATCCTCATAGTAACTGCAAAGGGTGGGTAGTACAAGCGTTATCACCCCCGTTTTATAGCTGAGGAAACGAAAGTTCGGAGAGTTTATTTGACAGAGCTGGTACCTGATCTAGGCCTGCTGACTCCATGCCTCTTCTCCCCAGTGATTTTGTGGCGTCACGGTGGCAGAATTCACCTTTATATGGAGCATCACATCAGATCCCTCCAGCAGCAGAATCAGACTCCTTTGACTATTGTCATTTTGAAGCTTGGACTCCCTTTAGGGATGCCCACAGTGGTCCCATTTCCCACATGAGGGGAAGTTAGCTCTTAGCTTATTTGTGGAGGAGACATGACTGATAGGCTCTGAGTTCAACTCCAGGCTCAGCTTATCTGCCTTATCCCCTTTCCCAGGTTTTCTTTGATGATTCCTTTCAAATATTCCTAGGGAAGGACTTTTCCCGGAGTCCTTTAATTTTATATTCTTATAGTACATGATGTTTGAACATGAGAACTACACAACATGGTTTGGAACAATGGAAGTTTGGATTACATTTGCTGTATTCCACTGTGAGCTGTAGACTATCAACCCAGAGATTGCACCAGCTTTGATATTCATAGCTCCTCAGGACTCTCGACAAAATCTCCTTTTCTGATGAGAAAGATAGAGGGTGGAACAAAACATTCTTCCCAAAGCCTTCGTTTAAAAAGGGCTTATAGCCCAGCACTTCCCAGCAGCTGTACTCTTGAGACTGAAGGGCTCCATTGTCATCATACCCCTCCCCCTTTCAGCCTCCTTTTGTGGGTTGCCTTCCCCCATTAGATTTTAAGCTTCTTGAGGGCAGGGAATGTCTTTTGCCTCTTTTTGTGTCACATTGTACAGTGCTTGTCACACAGTAGGTGCTTAATGGATATTTATTTATTGATTGAAAAGACCTATATATAGAGAAGATCCCTGGATTAGGAGCCGGGAGATCTGTATTCTTGTCCTGACCCTGTTCCTAACTTTTTAGAAGTTGGTTTCATCATCTGGATCTCTTGAAAAAAAAAACCAATGTAAATAGATAAAATAAATGAGGTACCCATTACCCCAAATATCCCAATGTCAAAACAAGAAATAAATTTGAGCAAAGTTTCTCCTATAGTTTTTAATCCACTTTCCTCCACAAATTTCACTGCCAAATCTGTACGTAGTTTAGGTAGTTCATTGTTGGTAGTTGTAGGTAGTTTAATCTTTCTGGGACTGTTTCTTCATTTCTAAAATGGGGGTGACCATACTGCAATTGGTTATAGGAGGTTATAGTGACTGAGGATAAGACAAGATGAAATATGAGAAAGTCTTTTGAAATGTAGAAAGAGCCATACAAATGTGAGATGCTGCTATTCCACCTTATTAAATGCAATGAGTGATTTCTGTCTCCTTCCCCTTTTAGCTGGTATAGCATCTCTGGTTTTCTCCAATGGTCGGGACTTACTAATTGGTGATATCCATGGAACGAGCTTCCGGACCCTGGTACAATCTCAGAATCGTGGAGTGGCTGTGGGTGTGGATTTTCATTTTTACTTGCATAGAATCTTTTGGACAGACACTGTACAAGATAAGGTAAGTAGAAATCTCAAGACTGGGCCCTGAGAAGGGAGAGGGACCAAGAGCGGAATGTGTTGATAGCTTTTCATTTTTGAGAGTAGATGCAGGCAGGGCCTTTGTTTTCTAACAAAAAAGGCCCTTGAGATATTTTATGTTAATCACCACCTTTTCCATGCTATACTATTACATGTGATACATTAAACAAAGCAGCCTATTATATGGATTAGTCTTGAGCAACTTTTAATTTTATTCGAAATGGAGTCCAAGAGCTTAATTAAGAGAAATAGTAGACATTCTTTCAAAACTGGTTAGATATTTAGTTGTAATTTTTTGAAACTTGATCGTTTAAAATGTAAAAAGTGCTGTGCTTTTTTGGATGATAAAAATCAGATTTTACCTGCATCTTCTAAATGCAACTGGAGTTGAGGACTGGATAACAAATATTGACAGTATTTGGTTTAACAAGCCAATATTTTGTTACATAGCCTTATTTGGAAAGTGAGATGGATTTAATTTCAACTTTGAATAAGGTAGTGGAGATTTTAAGAAATCAATTTGTGAGACTCCTTAAAGGTAGGGGAAGTCTTTTTCTTCCTTTTGTCATTTTCCTTTATTTCCAAGAGAGAATTCCAACACATTGTAATTATAGCTTTCTTAGAATTTTGTGGGGTGAGAACCTGGTCCAATTGTAATTCTGATTTGCTTAATAGGTAAAAGATCCATGATGACTTCCTTAGTGTGGGTTTTCCTTACCCTGACGTAGATTACATCTTCTCTCCACCTTAGTAGACAGTATTCATGAGTTTTGACTAAAACCATTCATCGCCATTGGGCAACTCTTTTGTAGTAGCTTCTTCAGAATAGGCTTGGTTGGCCCTTAGATGGCAGGCACAAGATCCATTCTTGGGTCTGTAGCCAAAGTTTTTAATTTGGTCATGCAGGATTTAGAGTTGGAATTCAACTGAATTAAATTTAACAGACATTTATTTGTTAAGGGATTTTAAAGCAGATTCCCATCATTTTGATGAAATTGAGGCCCAGGGAGGTTGTCACTCGCTCAGTGTCACACAGATATTAAGTGATAACTAGGATTCAAACCCACATCTTCTGCTTCTTTCTACTATGCTACAATGGGAAAAAAAAAAGGACTGGATTTGGAGTCAGGATTTGAATCTTACCCTGATTACTTAATAATTTTGTGATCTTAGGTAAGTCGCTTCTCTTGGCTTCAGTCTCTTTCTCTATAAAATGATGAGGTTGGCCTAGATTAAACACAGAATGTCAGAATTAGAAGGGCTTTCAGTGCCATCTAGTCCAACACATACATGAACAAGAATCTACAACATCTCTGACAAATGGTCATTCAACTTTAATTTGAAGACTAGTGAAGGCTAACCCACTGTCTCCAAGGCAGCACATTTCATCCTAATCGTTAAGAAATTTCTTAAATTGTCTCTTTGGAACTTTCCCCCCACAGCTCATTCTGGCATTTTGGCAGAACCAATCTAAGCAGAGAAAATCTAATCTCCCCTCTGTAGAACAGCTCTTTAAATAAACTATCAAATTCCTCCCGAATCTTTTCTGTTGCAGGATATATTTCCCCTGTTTCTTCAATCTGACTCTGTAAGACAGTGTGTTAGCTACCCCTCAAATTTTTATGTCACCTGAGAATTTGATAAGCATGCCATCTGTATCTCTAGCCAAGGCATAGGACAGTTTTTAAAAAAAGTAATTCCTAATTATTATTGAGCAATTGAATTTGGTTTTCTCCCCTTAACTTTATTAGCCGGCTTTCCATTTCTGAATCCTTTATCTAGAAATCCATTGACATATTCAAATATAATTATCTAGAAGTCAGACTTCCAGAGTTGATAAATAGCACCAGACATTGTGGAGTAGGAGGCCCTGCATTTGGAACCCAGCAATTCCACTTCTGTCTCCCTCAAAGAACAGTGAACATAGGGTTAAAAGAGCTGGGCTCATGTCTCCTCTCCTTTTCTCTGGACACATCAGTTATTCTCTCTGAGGTTCACTTTCTTCATATTTCTTCTTCAATTAGCATGATATCTTTCCTTTTCGTATTCGAATCCCCAGAGCTTAGCACAGTGCTTGGCACAGTGTATGAATTTAAGTGCTTTTTCATTCATTCATTCATTCATTCATTCATTCATTCATTCATTCATTCATTCATTCACTTATTCATCTATCCTTTAATCTGTTTTACTTTTCTTCATTGAAAAAGAATGGCTTACCTTTACATAGCCATTTGTACTTAAATTACTTTATAAAATACATTATGTTAGGACAGGATAATTTTACTTTACCTCCTTTAAGGAGTTGGTATGAGGATCAAATAGGGTAATATTGATGAAGCTCTCTGCTCCTTTAAGGATCTATTTCATTGGTGTGGGCATTCTTTCCCTCTAGATGGATGACAGAACCCCTCCTCTCATTTGATGGTCTTCATGTATTTCTGTGGCTGAAAAACTCCTTCCTTACTTAGTTGCTATCTTTTGTACAAATGGCTCCTTTTCCTCTTCCTTTGAAGATCAACGAATTAGTTTGTAACCACAGCAAAATGGTTAGCTGGCCTCTCCAAACTTAGCTAAGTTGGGCTCTAGATGAGAAATACACTGTCCCTCACTGGACCCATAAATATTTAAATCCATTTGAGAGGACTTGCCAGAACTTTGTGTTCTTCTGGCCCAACCTTCAAAGGTAGTGACATAGCAGCAGTTTTTAGAGTCAGGGGTCTTAGATTCAAACCCCAGCTCTGCTGCTTACCACCTCTGTGACTCTTGACATGTCAATTAATTTTTTTGGACGTTAACTTCCTCATCTGTAGAATGAGTGGTTTGGTGAGATTACCTCTGAAGTTCCTGCAAGCTCTAAATCTATGATCCAATGAACCTATAAATGTATAGTGTACACTTTCAGACCTCCATCATCTTGGTTGCCCTCCCTTGTTGATGTTCTTCCTAAAGTGTGGCACCCAGAACAGAATATAATACTTAATATTATACTATATATAATAGTGTAGGCGGTCTGACTAGAGCAGAGGACAGGAGGACTTTTTTTTGGATGCTTTGCCTCTTTTAATTAACATTACAAAAGCTTTCTTGGTGGTCATATCACACCATTGTCTATATTCAGCTTGTAGGCCACTGAAATTCTCAGATCTTCTTCAAACAGACTGTATGTATTAGAGGTGATTTCTCAAGTTCCTTTCAACTTTAGAACCCATGAGCTTTTGAAGAAACTTTTTGGAGTAAATAGAGAATTGGGTTTCCTTTCACTTAACTGTCATACTGTCAATCTGTGTTCACACCATCTTCTTAATTTTATAATTCTTTTATTTTATTATCTCTGATAGAATATAGGGAGATTAATTAGGAACAGGAAGCTCTCAAGAAAGTGCTGCCTATCTGTTAATCTGACTATAGAAATTAGGTGTTCCATTTGGGAAAGAAAAAAAACCAGATTTATCAAAAGGTTGACTGTTGAATGTAATGCATATAAAAAACATGACTCTGGGGCAGCTAGGTGGCATGGTGCATAGAGCACTGATTCAGGAGGACCTGAGTTCAAATCTGGCCTCAGACATATAACACTTACTAGCTGTGTGACCCTGGGCAAGTCATTTAACCCCATTGCCCAACCGAAAAAAAAAACCCAAGAAAAAAAAACATGGCTCTACCAAAATATACTACTTGAAATAAATACAGAACTTTTTTTTGGTAGGAAGTGGTGATTTAGACTCTGTACCTTCTGTCTTTCTTCCTTAGGCAAGGGCCTCCTTGGTGGTCTTGCACATTTCAATTTAGTTCAACAAATATTTATTGATTTATTGATTGTGCTTGGGGCAGCTAGGTAGACAGAGTGCTGGGCCTGGAGTCAGGAAGAATCATCTTCCTGAGTTCAAAATTTTCCTCAGTTATTTACTAGCTGTGTGATGCTGGCCAAGTCACTTAACCCTGTTTGCCTCAGTTTCCTCATCAGTAAAATGAACTGGAGAGGTAAATGGTAAACCATTATGGTATCTTTGCCAAAAAAAACCCCAAATTGGGTCATGAAGAGTTGGACACAACTGAAATGATACAGTAACACCGTGTGCTTGTCACTGTGATTCTTGACCTGATTTCTTCTAGAAGCATATTCTATACTTCCCCTTATCTCTGTGAGGGTAGAACCCCTAGAATTTTTTTTTCTAACATCCAATCTTTGTTGTTTTCCCCTGGAGTCTAACCCATCAGCTTGAAAGGAAAACATCCTTTTCTTCTTTGAGAGGTGTCTCCAGAATAGGCTGAAATTTCTTAGATGTCTTTACCGGTTCCCACAAAAGCTGAAGGGTGACGTTATTGGGCATATTTCCCTATTAGATTTATAGCAAAGACTGCTGAGAGGCTGTTTGCTGTAGATAATATAATAATGCTTCAATACTTAAGTTGGTATATGTACAGGTCTCCTCTATTGTAGATGGGTCTTGTGAATTGCTGTAACAGAAAAAACAAAGGAAAAAAAAACCCAACCAAAACCAAATTCCTGGTGCCCAGCTTTCTGGTAACAAGGCACTCTGCTGTTTGCTAGGCAGGTCCTTGGATGAGAGATATACAGTCCTTTGCCAGGCATGCACTGGAAATCTTTCCAGCTTGTTAGAACCTGCCAGGCTTTGTTCTCTGCTGGCACAGTTTTTGAAAACCCAGGGTCACTTACATGCCATGATAAGATATTAGAGGTAGAGATCAGTGGAAACAATACAACAGTAAGAAAGGATCAAAATTCCCTCAGTTTGGTTTTTTAGAATTGTGCTTTTATTCCTTGTTACCCAAAAAGTGTTGAAAAAAGTAAAGATTGGGTTTTCCCAGTTTTATATATATAGATATTCTTTTATACATAGATGTTCTTTAAAACATAATTTGTTTTCCTGTCTTGACAGTTCAGTTCAATGTAGTACACCTAGAAAACTGCAGAATGGTACTGAATTTTAGGTCACATGAATGCTTTTTACAAAAAGGATGTTCTGTATCTTGAGACACTGAAGGCATATGGAGAAAAATAGATCCTATGATTAGCTGTGGTTAAGAACTAACGATCTTCAAAGGAGGAGGAAAAGGTCCCATATGTATAAAAACATTTGTAACAATTCTTTTTGTTAGAACAAAAAACTGGAAACCAAGAGTATGACTATCCAATGGGGAATGGCTGGACAAATTGTGGAATAGGAATGTAATGTAATAGTATTGTGCCTTAAGAAATCATGAAAGACACGGTTACATGGAAATCTGGAAAGACTTGTATGAGCCGATGCGGAACAAAATGAGCAGAACTGGGAGAATAATTTATATGACAACAACATTGTAAAGAGCAACTTTAAAAGTCTTATCAATGCAGTGATCAACCATGATTCCAGAGGAGTAGTGATAAAGCCAAGTACCCACCCCCTGACAAAGAGGTGATAGATTCAAGATACAGAAAAAACCCCTGCATTTTTGAGTACTACTAATGTGGGGATTTGCTTTACAAGGGCTTTGTCTTTATTTTTTCAATTTGCAGGAGGTAAGAGGGTGAAAGAAGTTAGGGATAGGGTTGCCCCCATCCCCTCCACCCTCCAAAAAAGAAGAAAAAAAGTTCGCTGAAGGCATTTTTAAAAGAACTAAAGAAAGTCCAGAAAGAATTGCAGACAAGCAGTTCAATTTAAAAGAATTTCAGTTGTATATTGAAAAAGGAAAACAAGCTGTACATAACAGATTCACATAATCATGTACAATCTTATTTTTCTGTTCTATGTATATGAAAATGCATATTTTATATGATGTTTATTAAATTAAGAATAAAAATAAAACTAAATTTAAAAAGGAATTCATGGTTTTCTTGCAGGTTTTTTCGGTTGACATTGATGGTGCAAATATCCAGGAAGTTCTGAATGTTTCTGTTGACACACCCGAGAACCTAGCTGTTGACTGGGTTAATAATAAACTCTATGTAGTAGAGACCAGTGTTAATCGAATAGATATGGTGAATTTGGATGGGACAAATAGGGTCACCCTTATTACCGAAAATTTGGGAAATCCAAGGGGAATTGCACTTGATCCAACTGTTGGGTAAGTAGCATAGGAATAATTCTGATGTCTCTTTATATTTTCAGTCTTATTTTTCCCTCAGCCTATTTAATTCAATGGGACTTCAATAAAAGCAGAAGACAGATATAGTTTGAACAACGAATAGGAAAGGAAAACATTCTTTTCATGGGCGTTGCATTGGAAAATCAAGAAAACACATCCTAATATTTTCAGACTATTAAGACCTGTGATATTTTCAGATTCTTTCAAAATTAGGGGATTAGCATTGTATGTTCCTTGAGGGCAGGAACTATCTTCTCTAAACTTTGTACCTCCCTCAGGACTTAGCATGGTATTTTGCACACAGTAGTTGCTTGATGAATATTTGTTGTATTTATATTAGTTGAATCAGTCTAATTCAAACATAATGACCTCATCTTGTTTTTTCTTAATTCCTCTGCAAAAAAAAAAAGAAGTAATTTCAGTCTTTCTCCTATAAGAAAGACCCACAGTGAGTCCTTATTGTCAGTATCTGCCCCTCATTATCTATTCCTTATTGGAAAAACAGCTTCTGTTTCCTCTCATAGTTAAAAAACGTTGGCACCAGGTGACAGATAAAGAGAGTAACTGGGTGGTATGCTGGAGTGTGACAATCCAGATTGTAAACACTTTTCATGAATCCTTAGTTTTGTAAAAATTCTGCTTAACCTGAAAAATTTTATTTTATCCTACCTGAGGATACTACCCTTTAACCTAAGGGACATCCTTGCTGCCATATATTATTGGTTACTATAATATTGCTTACTAAAAAAATACAAGCCTCTCCTTAAGGCAGATGAACACTTATTGAATTCTTACAACACTACTATATGATTCTTGGATATATTAAATTCTCTTTGGCCCTTAGTATTGATTTTCATTTCCCTGTTGCCTGATTTATTTCTGCCTCTGCCTCTTAGGGCCTGGATTTATATGGTGGCTATTTAATGGTTAGACTGAAAACATTTGACTAAATCTGACTGTGAGGGTCAAGCACTTTCAAAGTCAAAAGCTCACCTACGTGAGAATATGTGAACCAAAAATATAATAAGCACTCTAAGAGTAGAACTTCACCTCTTTGGGATAAATACTTTTCTAGAGCACACATTTGAGTAGGCTACTGTAGGATCAAGCTCAGTGTTGTATCTCAAACCATGTTTAATATTACTGGTGAATATTATGTGTCTGGAATTTATTGAAATGACTTCTAACATGAATGTGCCATTGACCTCATAAATGATGGCACCATTCTTTTAGTGCCTAACTAAAATAGGCTAGAGTTGATAGGGTAATAGCAAATGTTTTCTATTCCAATCATTTTCATGGTGGTGAACAAACTCAGGAAAGCTGATATACTACTAAAGTTTTAAAGTTCAGATTGTTCCTAATTTCCACATATGAGATCTCCACATAGGAGACCTGGCTCTGTCATAGGACTTTACTATCCAGTCTCAAGATCAGTTAAAGCATTATCTTCCATTTGTAGTGGAGAATGGTGCTAATAACTTAATTTCTGATTGATAATGGTGGCCAATATTCAAGACAAAGGAAAATGTTCTATTTGCTATGCTTTAGGATGGTGCATTGAGGTAAAAAAATGACCTGTTGTACCTTGTAAAGTGCTGATTTTCTCAGTAAGAAAGAGAATTCTAGGATGGAACATGGAGAGTGTGGGGGAAAATGGAGTTAATGATACATTACTGAGATACCTGGAAGTAGACAGCCTGACAGATTAGGGTATTTTCACAGTTGGACTCTGGAGGAGTTGTCTTTTCTGATCAACCCTCACTGTTTCTGGTATTCTGATACATTCTTTATTCTATTGCTTTAGATCTGGAGCCCTCTAGTTTCCTGGGAAAAAATCCTCACCAGTCGTTAGACAAACTATGCAATAAAACTGGCCTTTCAGAACATGTTAAAGATGATGAAATAATGTGAGAATTCCCTAGGAAACACTTTCTATGTAAGCTTGTAAAAATAGATTCTTTTATCTTTTTTTCTTTGTAGTTATTTATTTTTCTCAGACTGGGACAGCCTTTCTGGGGATCCTAAGGTGGAAAGGGCCTTCATGGATGGCACCAACCGTCAAGATTTGATAAAAACAAAGCTGGGATGGCCTGCTGGGATAACTCTGGATATTGTATCAAAGCGAGTTTACTGGGTTGACTGCCGGTTTGATTATATTGAGACTGTAACTTATGATGGACTTCAAAGGTTGGAAGCCTTTTTTTTTTTTAATGGCTTTACACATGGGGGTGAGTGCAGGTAGTGGGAGAAAAGAAGAGACAGGAAAATAGCTAAATTAAAATATTGTTCAGTTGGTTTCCTTTAAAACTGCATTTATATGAAATAACCTACATTGAAACTAAAAGTCACACTGGATACCACTCACTGAATTTCAGCTTTGATTTTTCCCATCTACACCTAGGACGTATATTTTATTGGCATTCCTACTTAGTCCTTTTTCTTTTAGTGCCCTTTTGGTTATCTAAATTACCCTTTTACTTTATTTTTCCTCTGCTTTCTCCCTCCTCGCCCATTTATTTTGCTCCTGGACTTGTTTAAATTTTCAAGGTGAAAATTCATTGGCAAGGGCAATCCTTAATCTATTATGTATCCTATTCTATGTCCTTGACTCAAGGGATAACTTCTGATCTGGAATCCTCAAGCATGAAACACTAAATAGAACGATTTGAATGGAAAATATAGCATACTTTCTTTGTTTTTTTAAAAATTATTACCTTTGCATTAGAACTAGTTGTACACTTACTGAGATTAATTACAATATAGACCTTCCCTTTGTGTCCCCAAAACTGTATTTAATATTTACTCTCTTCCTAGGCTAAGAAAAAGTTATTTTCCAGGACTCAACAGATATGCTGGCCAACCTATTTCTTGCTATTGTTTTTTTTTTAATTATTTTTTCTTCTGTTTGCTACGAGAAAGAACACAAATATCTATCCCACCTCCTTTTAAAATTAATGTTTATGAGAACATTTTTCAGAATTCTAGCTGGCTACTAGTAGCATGTTCTAACATGCTAATAGGGTAGCTTTTGGATTCTTCATTTATTACCTAGGTTTTTTTTTTTTTTTTGCTATTGTGTGTGCTACTTAGGTATTTTGTTCTAAGGCTAAAAGGTTTGGAAAACATAAAAGTTAAAGTGTGATGTCTTTTTGTTAGAATGTGAATGGTATTTTGTCTGTAAAGGAACATCAAAGTGTTACTTAAGGTCACCAGATAGACTGAAATCATAAAGTGATTCCCCTTGCTCTGCTAGTGGCTAGCTGTGAGAAGGGAGGAGTTTGACTGAGACAGGAAACATTTTTCTCATCCACACAGGTGCTACCAAACAATGATCAGTCACTTGTTCTGAATGTGCCCTTCTAAAAGTATTTAAGGTGTACTCTGTCACTTTAACTAGTGGTTTAGGCTTTTTTTTTTTTTTTTGCTCCCACGGACATCTTTAGCTAGTTTTTTAAAAAGCTCTTCCTTATCTCTAATCTTTTACATTTTTACTGGTTTTGTTCATTTTTCTCCAAATCCTTTCTGTTTTGCAAAAAATGAAAAAGATTGCCCTATGCATATTTCTAAGCTTCCCAGTGTTTTTCCCAGCCCCAAATCTAGGACTGGTCTTAGGGTTGATATTTCTTACCTATAGAGGTTTCCATCTAGCTTATTTTTCTCATTCAGCTTCAGTTTCCAGGATCAGAGATGAAAAAGGAAGCTCAGAGATGATTTGTTCAACCCCCTCCTTTTACAGATAAGAAAACTGAAGCCCAGGGAGTTAGGAAGCCCATCTTGTTAGGTATAGAGTTAGAATTTGAACCCAGGCCCTCTGACACCAAATCAACACTATTCTTTTCATTGTAAGATGCCCTTGTCATGCCTTTTCTATATTCCTCAACTTTGAAGTGTTCCTTTGATTTAAATGTCTTAACTGAATTAAACCATTCTTTTAAGTAACCTTGCAATTCATTAAAAAAAAAAGGTCAAACCAGTTGCTCACTAAAATCAGCTGAAATTCTCAGTCAAAAATCTTATGTGTGTTGGGGCAGCTAGGTGGTGCAGTGGATAGAGCACCAGCCTTGGATTCAGGAGGACCTGAGTTCAAAACCAGCCTCAGATACAGAACACTTACTAGCTGTGTGACCCTGGGCAAGTCACTTAACCCCATTGCCTAATCCCCCTCAAAAAAGCCAAAAAAAATCTTGTATGTCTAGACAGTTATGTTCCAGGTACTTTTGGTTTCTTTTTATATTATTACTTTAAGACTCAGAAACTTGGTAGCTTTTTGGTTGTACTTTTTTATGTTGTCCACATCACCTTTGGATATTATCAAGCCATACTGCTTTGCTTGTGAAACAGTGTAACCTTTTTTTCCTTTACAATTCCAACCACCTATTTGTTGTTGTTCAGTTGTTTTTCAGTCACATCTTACTCTTTGTGATCCCATTTGGGGGTTTTCATGGCAAAGATACTGGAGTGGTTCGCCCTTTCCTTCTCCAGCTCATTTTACAGATGAGGAAATGGAGGCAAACAGAGTGAAGTGATTTGCCAAGGGTCACACAGCTAGCAAGTGTCTGAGGCCAGATTTAAACTCAGGAAGATGAGCCTTCCTGACTCCAGGACTGTACTCTATCCACTGCCCCAACTACCTAGAACTATTAAAAAAAAATTTAAAAAAATCATTTTCAACTTCCAGTTTTCTCCTATCTTGTTGATACTGGAAATGCTATCCTTTCATCCAAGAGCTGACCATTTGATTTACTTGATTCAGCAGTTTAGTAGGGACAGCCATTGGTGTTAGAGAAGAACATGAATCCATGTATGGAAATGTACATATGACCAGGCAACATAGTGGAAAGAACACTAGATTTGGAGTCAGAGGACTGAGTTCATATCTTACTACTTATTGGCCATGGGACTTTGATGAAATCGTTTAATCTTCCTTACCTATAAAAACAGGATAGCAGTATTAACTCAATATGTCTTGTGGTGTTGTCATCAGGTTCAAAGATGATAACGTATTTGAAGAGCTTTATAGATGTCAATGTATATGTAAATGTGAGCTATTACTATAATATATAGTCTGTTTTCAGCCAATGTTTAGATATTGTCCATTGCATATATTTTCTATTAATTTCTGTATTTAAAAATTAACAAATTACTTGACTTTCTTTGAGTCAAATTGAACTTAATCTTTCTTTAATGAATAACGATGCATTGTATCTTTTATAACAGGAAGACGATAGCTCATGGGGGAGCAATAATTCCTCATCCCTATGGAATAAGCCTGTTTGAACACAATGTGTTCTTTACGGATTGGACAAGGTTAGCAGTGATGAAGGCAAATAAATTTTCAGAATCTAATCCACAAATTATCTACCAGTCCTCCCTGAGGCCATATGGAGTGACCATTTACCATGCTCTCAGGCAGCCCTATGGTAAGCCTAAAGAGTAATGGAAAGAAATACTTGTTACTGGAAATAGTTTTTTTTTTTTAAGTTCATTTGTAAGGTTATGGAAGTTTATGGTTAATGATACTATGTGATTTATTATGCTTATAACATGGGATGACCTAGAGACAAAAAAGTACCTAATTATTGCCTTTAGTATTTGAAGACAACGTTGCTGATAATGAATGAGCATCCCGAGAGAAGCCAATGCATGAGCTATAATCTTTCCTCCTTTGAATATGCTACCTCTTCATTGCTTGTCAATAGGTCTCCAGTCATAGGTCATCTACTACTTACGACTCTGCCTTTTCACTTTACAAAGGAAAGGAGAACTCTAGGTTTTTTTTTTTAATCCTAGGCTCGTTTGCTAGGTTCATTCTAAAGATGTGAACAATATACACAAAGAAGAGTAAGTAGAAAATATATAAATATATATGAAATGGATACTAATACATTTTCATTGGGCAGGAGGGGCCATTAGCAACTAGAGAGATAGAGGGAGGGAAGGAAGAAACAAACTGAGCTGTGAAGGAAAGTAGGGGTTCTGTGAGATAAATTTGGAGAGGGTACATTTCAGGTTTGTGCAAAGGCACTAAGATAAGAGGTGGGATGTTATACATGGGAAACTTACTTATTATTGTAGGCCTTGCCTAGGTTACAATATTTTTAATTGCACTTCCAGTATATCTTTGTTACATTTTTCCTTTTCTATTTTGTTTATAGCTTAAATAGGATAGTAAGAAAATAAAAAGGACTTTTAATGATGTCAGTGATGATTTAGAGAAAAGCAAATTTTGTTTTAAATTTGTCTAGCTAAGAATTTTTTTTTTCTTAATCGAGCAAGAAAGTACTACAGAGGAATGAATGGAACAGATTTTTAAAAAGCAAATATACTGGAATTTAGACACTTGAAATTATCCTGTGGGAGGATATGTGCTTTTTACAGTGATGCTACCTTTGCTTAAAATCTTTCTGAAGCTACTGTTTGGAATTTCCTTCAGAGTTTCAAGGGAAGAACAGGGAGAGGAAAGGAACAAGCATTTATTAAGTACCTACTGCATGCACTGCAATAAGAACTTTTAAAATATCTCATTTGATTTATACAAGAAGCCTATGAGATAGATGCTATTATTATTATTATTCCCATTTTGCAGTTGAGGAAACCAAGGTAGAGATTAAGTAATTTGCCCAGGGTCACACAACTAGTATATCTCTGAGACTGTATTTTTCCTGCTTCCAGGTCTGTTGCTCTATTCACTGCTCCACCTAGTTGGCTCTAAGAGAGAATGCAATTATTAATCTTCATAGTCACATTGTTTTTAACTTTAAATGCTATTAGTTAGGTTGAGCACTTTATTTATCAGACATGGTTCTGAATGATCTGTGATTTTCTTTGTTATCTATCTATCTGTCTATCATCTATTTTCCTTCCTTCCTTCCTCTTTCTTTCTTTCTTTCTTTCTTCCTTTCTTTCTTTCTTTCTTTCTTTCTTTCTTTCTTTCTTTCTTTCTTTCTTTCTTTCTTTCTTTCTTTCTTTCTTTCCTTCCTTCCTTCCTTCCTTCCTTCCTCCCTCCTCCTCCCTCCCTCCCTCCCTCCCTCCCTCTCTCTCTCTCTCTGTCTCTCTCTCTCTCTCTTTCTCTCTTTCTCTCTTTCTCTCTTTCTCTCTTTCTCTCTCTCTCTCTCTCTCTCTCTCTTTCTCTCTTTCTCTCTTTCTCTCTTTCTCTCTTTCTCTCTTTCTCTCTTTCTTTCTTTCTTTCTTTCTTTCTTTCTTTCTTTCTTTCTTTCTTTCTTTTCTTTTCTTTCTTTCTTTCTTTCTTTCTTTCTTTCTTTCTTTCTTTCTTTCTTTCTTTCGTCAAATTCACCTTCCAAGATTTGCTGTTATGGAGGAGATTCAGAAGAAAGTACCACATATTTTTAAAGCAAAGAATTCCTAAGCAAATATTTCAAAACAATTTGGTATAGTGGTAAAACAATTGTTGGAATAATTGTATAATACCTCCTGAGGTTGTTACCTCCTATTTTGAAGGGACAGTATTAATTTGGATGTGTAAATTGTGATATGTTTGTTAAAAAAATCAGTCATGTTATTTCAAAGTCATGGTTCATATTTAAGTATGGAAATGGAAAAAGAAAATTCTCACTAGTTTATAGGGAGAAAATAAGTAATCTTTTAAAATTAAGTTTTAAACGGGGACAAGGACTATTTTGTTCATTCATTTGTATCTCTAGCTCCAAGGTTAGAGATTTGCACATAGTAGGTACTTTAAAAAATACTTAATGACTATCTGTTGAATTGTATGGAATTGAGTTTTGGGGAAAATATGAAAACCAAAATATTAATGACAGGAGAATACCTGAGATCTAATTCTCTATCTAATCCCTCCTGCTTCCAGTAAGGAATCCTTGTGGGAATAACAATGGAGGTTGTGACCAGGTGTGCGTCCTTAGTCATAGAACTGATAATGATGGCCTGGGCTACCGCTGCAGATGCATCCTGGGGTTTGACTTACACCCTGATGGACGACGTTGCGTTGGTAAGAAAAATGCTGTAGATGGTCTTTTCAGCGAAACAGTAGAATGGTCCGTGTGTCCATGCTCTATCCTGCCTATCGAATGCCATTTTTTTTTTTTTGCTGGGGTAGTTTTCCCATGCTTTGCTTGGTTATTTTTTTCCCCTTATGCTTTCTTATAGCACAAAAAACTCTGTATGATCTTTATAGAACATAGTACAATTCCAGGTGCACTGTGAATCTTCAGGAGATAATAATTGTTGTTGTTGGTAGAGTTTAAAGATGTGGGTTTCTGCCTTGTTGGGTCTTCAATTTACTTTTCAGTTATTTCAGACTGTAATTTTCATCTTCCCCTCTTAACTCTTTAGTTCTTTCTGATGGCATGTTATTCCCTTTCATGCACTGACCTCTCAGAATTAAAATAAAGGTTGCTACACATAATGCAAAAATGAAATGCTGGAGGTTTTAATTTGAGATTGTTTTCTCTAATTAGCCTAACCTCCAATTTAGTTGTCACTTTCCACTATTCATCTTACTTTACCTTAGAGGTTCTTCTCTATATTTTTAGTAGTTTCTCTTAAGTAATTAATGATATCTCTTGGAAAATCAGGTAAGCTTTTAACTAGATCACACCTTTCAAAGCCTTTGCTCCTTTGAGAGAAAACATGAACCCTTTCAACTTAATTCTTTTTCTTGAGCATCAGTTCTCACTCCAGAGATTCCCTTTGTAGTTGACCAATTGTGATTTTGGCTTTATTACCTTGGCAGACGCTAAACTTTTAGTGCTGGTTGCTTCCACCCCTTAGTGGAAGACTGGGATTCATCTTAGCTTTCCTCAGATGGTTCTGTTAATGTCTCGGCTATTTCTGGAATCAAATAAAATTTTTTCTAAATATCTTTAAAATCAGAGACTGAATTACTTACCTGTAGCACGCATACCTCTTTATTATCTATCTATCTATCTATCTATCTATCTATCTATCTATCTATCTATCTATCTATCTATCTATCTATCTATCTATGATTATGTCCCAATTACTATAAATTGCATCTCCTGCCCTGGACCCAACATTCTCTCTCTCTCTTTTTCTCTATTTCTCTCTCCCTGTTCTCTGACACATTCTTCTTTTGTCCTCAGGTTTAAAAAGCTTTTATTCAACGCCTTGCCACATTTTGTATTTTTCAATTCTCTCTCTTGCTGTGGTTGCTCATGGTCTCAGAACCTCAGTGCACTTTCTGGCGTGGGGTCCTTCACCAAAGTAAGCCAGAAAAAAATGTGCTGAGAAATGGATTTTACAGATGGTTTTTGATGAGATTCCCATGAGATTTAATGGAACTCCTGAATGCCTGTATTCATGTAGCACAGGGGTAGAATCCTTTCTAAAAGATGTTTTAAATAGAGGCTTCATAGGAAGGCATGGCAGGTGGGGCAGATGTGTCTTCTTCCTAGCTGGTTGCCTTTTCTCCTCCTTCTACTTTGTTCCTTTGTTATTCTAATACTTTATCATGTTCATTTTAAGCTATGTCTGAAACACTTTGACCACATACTGTTATGTTTTGCTGCTGATGTCTTGTTTCCTACTTTTCCCTTTTCTCTCTTTTTCTTCTTTCCAACTATTTTATATTCAAATTAATTTTGATTTTTACAGTAACATGAAAATTATGGAAAATACACTTTATGAATATATATTTATTTGGGAGGTTTTTTTTATATCGAAGAGTCCAATAAAAAAACTAAACTTTTTTTTTTAAATCTTTGTAGCTGTGCGGCAATTTCTGCTCTTTTCATCCCAGTTGGCAGTGCGTGGGATCCCATTCAACCTCTCTACCCAGGAAGATGTCATCATTCCAGTGACAGGAAGCCCTTCATACTTTGTTGGAATTGATTTTTATGCACAGGAAGACACTATTTTTTTTTCTGATACAACTAAGGATATTATTTACAAACAAAAAATTGATGGCACAGGTAGGATATAATCAACTTTTTAAATCTTCTGTCTGAAATTGTTTAGCTGGAGAAATTTGATGGTAACTAAGTTAATAAGCTTTGTATTGCTTCTAAGTTTGATAGTCTAATATTTTTGGTAAAAGGAGTTTAATTAAGAGAAAAATATCACTAGCTGTATTCATTAAAACAAACAAACAAATAAAACTGCGATGAAAACTTTCCACTTGTTTATTCATTCATTCATTCATTTATTTATTTATTTGTTTGTTTGTTTATTGCTTTTTGGTGAGGCAATCGGGGTTAAGTAACTTGTTCAAGGTCACACAGCTAGTAAGTGTCAAGTGTCTGAGGCTTGATTTGAACTCAGGTCCTCCTGACTCCAAGGTCAGAGTTCTATCTACTGTGCCACCTAGTTGCCCCTACTTTCCCTTTATTTTTAAAGCTCAAAAATGTGTGAATGATAATTGACTGTGTTGTATTCTCAATCAGGAAATCAAACATAAAACTTATACCTTATATAGAGAGCCTGAAATTGATAAAAGGATACCAGGCTATACTCAAACATATCTGAAAATGATTTCCATTTATTTCTGTTTAAAAACAATAGACTACCTAGACTTTAGGCTAGAAGTAAATCCATGAATTTGGAATTAAAGATGAACTACATATTGAATTCTTTTAGGAGTTCCCCCAACAATTCAGCTAGCAATGAAATATGTAAATCTATAATTAGATAGATTTCTCCATGGAAGAAAACTATGATTTGCTCTCTGTGGTAACTTCCCTATTGTAGATCTTTAAACATGTGTAAAAGAATTGAAAAAGTTGCAAAGAAAAGAAAAATCTTTTTTCCTCTTCCTGCACCTGATTCTGATGTCTGTGTTGTGGGGTATTTGCTAGTCTTTTGAAAACTTGGCAATGCTGTCATTTATGGATGACTCTTGAGTAAAGAGTTTGGGAGTTAATATCTCTGGGCAACCCCCACAACTCGTGCTGGGCAGTGCCAGATCCTCAAGGCTAGCTAAGGATAGTGTTAATAAGTGGGTGAAATCAAGTATCACATATTCAGATCTTTTGCAATGTAAAAAACTTGTCTGGAAGGCTGAGTAAGGGAGGGTAGGAAAAGATCAAACCAGTGTGAGTTCTAAATTTATCAGGATTATATTTTCCCTTTGAGATTTAAAACCCTTAGGAGTATATTGGTATTTTATTTACATACTTAATGTTATTACTCATGACTATAAGATTATGTTCTGTGAATCCGAACAACTTTTAATTTTTGTCACTGCAAGACTAAACTCATCACATCTCTAATTTTAAAAATCCTTCAAATTTCTGGTTTTTAAATTTATTTCTCCTTCACTTCTATATAATATTCATAGTATTGCAATCTTTAAAAAATTCTTTTTATGTGAGTTACTGAACCATGCTTTAAATATATATTAATGCCTTTTACAACTGCATGTAAGAGATTTTGAGTTAAGCCATGTATATATTTTAACCCTTAGGAAGAGAAATTCTCACAGCCAACAGGGTGGAAAGTGTTGAAGATTTAGCTTTTGATTGGATTTCAAAGAATCTTTATTGGACAGACCCCCGATACAGGAGTATAAGTGTCATGAGATTAGTGGATAAATCAAGACGAGCAATAGTTCAGAACTTAAACAACCCACGATCAATAGCGGTCCATCCAGTTATTGGGTAAGTAAATGTGTGCTTACTTGTATTTTCTTCTTTAAAAGCTTGGTATTCTAGGTCCTAGGCATTCTAGGTCATTGAAAAATGATGCTGTTGGGAATTTGGTTGTTGGTTTGTTAATATAAGATTGCATTCTTTGAATCCTAATAGGTTTTAATTTTATCTGTATAAGAATAAATGAAACTAATTATTTTATCTCCCTCTCACAAATACTCATCTGTTTCATATTTCCTAATTTATTTTCCTTTTATTCCCTCGTGATTGTCAGAATTGCAGAAGAAAGTACAAGGTAAAATGGATTCCATAGTGAAGGAATATCCAGTGGAATTATCTTTAAAGGCTTAGATTCTGTTCCTGCTTTAATGTATTGATATAAAGTTGAGCAAAACTTGCCTGTTCATTCAGTAGGATCTATATATTCTAAAAATCTCTTAGACCCCAGATAAAGTTTCAGGTGTTTTACTATCACATACTCTATAGTGTCAGACAAGTTAAGACAGAACAGTTTACAATGTTCCTTTTCAGTACTTACGTTACTGTGTCTGAGTATGATGAAATACTAGATAGTGTTTTCAGAATAATTAACTCCAAGCAATATAGTTTTGTTTGGAAGGGTATGATGAAAAGTGTGGCTAATATTCCTTATGTACTTCTTTGTGGTGAGAGACTGACCCCTAGAACTAAAATCATACAAAGCAAGTCTTGCTTATTTTGGTTATCTTTTTAGCTTCCTCTTCATAAAATTGACAGAGAAACCTTTAAAAATAGTGGCTTTATTAGTGAGGAACTTTATTAACTTCTATACTAAGCACTTGTTCACCCCATGAATTTGCTAACAAATGTAAATTATGATGCCTAGTTTTGAAAAGTTGCCTGATTATTCACTACCTTGAGGATTCTTTTAACTCCTATGAGGTCAAGAAGGCACATTGTGAGAGGTCAAGTTCCAGGTAGAATAACTTTGATTAAGAAGAACCAGCTGAAAGAAAAAAAAAGTTTTCTGGATTATTAGCCCAATTTTATCTCTGTCCCTCTTGAACATCAAAAGGTAGCTTGGGCAAGGCATTCCTGTATGTAAAAGTGATGTTGACCTTAAGTAGTCTCTTCAGGTCAGGAGTAGACCTGGCATGTGGCACAAAAATTTCTTTTGCATATATTGACATTCATTAAAATAGGTAATTTGGGGTAGATTTAAGACATAAACATGTTTATTTTAGCTTTATATTGGTCAAGAGAGGTCTATGGTTCATTTTGTCTTGTAATCCAGGGTTTTTCCAACCTTAAAATACATCTTAATATTAGAAGATGGGTTTGAACATAGGTGATGACATCTATCACTGAAGACTCTGATATTAACAGTGTATATTTATACAGCATTTAAGATTTGTAAAGCTATTTACTTATGTTATCTCATTTCATCCTGACCATGATCTAGTAGGTAGGGAGAGTAGGTTAGGTTTTTCTTTTTTTTTTTTTTTACAAATGGAGAAACCAATGTTGAGAGAATTTAAAGTGACTTGTCAAAGATGACAACATTAATAAGTGGATGAGCTTATTAGACTTAAACCCCTATCTCTGATGTTCTCCCTACTTCTTAGCTATTTCAGTGCATCTATAATCTCACTGAGTGGCTGTTCCCTATAATGGTGTACTTAATAACACTTCCATACCTTCTTGTTTGGTACAGTTTTCTTCCATGTCCTTTTAGAAACTCTCCACAGAACTGTTCTGGGAACTCAGGTTTCTTATTTGGAAATCCGGTTGGCAATAACCTTAGCCTGAAAAGTCAATGACATTTAAATTCTGGGGGAACAAAATTATGTGATTGTTGACTTTATTCTTCCTGAGTGTAGTTCTGCTTCAACTAATCAGCCAGTCATCCTGCTATTTTCCTCCCAAATTTTGAAAGTGAAAATGCCTGGTATGAATTTTGGATTTGGTAAGGTAAAATTTCAAACTTCAGAAACTTTTCAGTTTTTCCAGTAGCATATCATATTGGAAAGCTTTGTACACACGAGAAGCATTTTCTAATGTATTTCTTGTTGCTATTCCTTGGCAAGCATCTCATTATAGGATTATGAACAAGTTTATTTGTTCTAAGGTGTACCATTTGCTGTTGCCAGATTATTATTTGACATCCTATGCTATGGAGTTTTACAGTGTTCATATGGTGTTTGTATGTGTTTACTAAGTTTTGTCAACTTAGTCCTTTTATATAAATAAATATAAATATGGCCTGGAAAAAACTTTTTGTTAAACTTGGATTAGTCTAACATTTATTCCTAATCTTATTTAAGAATAATTATTTATGCTTATGTATTTGCTTTGGTATACATGAGGTCATTTCATTTGTGTAAGTGAATTCCACTAAGGAAGCTCCCTCTACCAGCAAATTTTGCCATTTATTGTTTAAACCAGAGGTTTAAACACAGTATTCAAGGGTCTGCAACCCTCTGGAGTGCTACCAAACCAGATTAAAATGTAATTGGGGACTTATTTAGCAAAATAAATAAAAATACAATAGAACTTAGTAAATATGTAGTTTTTAAAATCAATATGTTGCTTTAGGGATTCATACATGCAGTTTAGTGACCTGGGTTCTATTCTAGTTTGATGCTATTGAACTATAGAGTTGTTTGTGGGTGCTGAGAGGTTCCTAGGGCCACATAGCCAGTATGTGTCAGTGGTAGGTCTTGAACCCAGATCTTTCTGACTCCCAGGCTGGCTCTCTACTGATACCACTTTGACTCTTATGGGTCCAGATAAAAAATAATTAAAGTATTTTTAGAACCTTTTGCACTAACTTTATATGTATGTGTGTGTATATATATATATATATATATATATATATATATATATATGTATATATATATATGTATATATATGTGTGTGTGTGTATGTTTATATTATTACATTATTCTATATTTTAGAATATTATTTCTTATACACAAATATATTATATTTAGTTATGTATGCATCTGTCCATTGTATACATATATGTGATTGTGTTAACCTGTTTTAACCCCTTTATTTTTTATGAGGTTGGTCACATTTTGATAACTGTATTTTGTATTCAGCTACATCACTAGTTAATTCATATAGCTTATATTTAAAGCCCTGTTTTGTGCGGAGAAAATAAATCAGGATTTAGGGAAACTTTCTACTTGACTTAGAGTTGGTGTACATTTTTGGCGTCCTTAATTTAATGCTCCTCATTCCTATTCCCATTTTGCAGGTATGTGTTCTGGACAGACTGGTACCGTCCTGCTAAAATCATGAGAGCCTGGAGTGACGGGTCTCATGCAATGCCAATAGTGAACACCACTCTTGGATGGCCTAATGGTTTGGCCCTAGACTGGGGGTAAGCTACTGAGTTTCAGGAGTAGAGTGCAGTGTGAGGGGTTTTGGGGGTGATGTCAAGGAAGAAGACATGAACTTGAAGGGAATGATGGTGATATTTGGTAGAATAGTTGGGAGAACAGACAAAACTACATAAAAACACAAAAATGTAGATATTATCTATTAGCTACAGTTATGCCTACAAACCTATATTTAAATCATATACGTGTTAATGAAAACTGGAGGAGAGGTTAGTTAGCCAGTTAACTAGAGTTTATTAGGCACCTACCATCGTCTAGTTTTTTCTTTTAAGGCAATTGGGGTTAAGTGACTTGCCAAGGGTCACACAGCTAGTAAGTGTCAAGGTGGTCTGAGGTCACATTTGAACTCGGGTCCTCCTGACTTCAGGGCTGGCGCTCTATCCACTGTGCCACCTAGCTGCCCTGATACCTACCATCTTCTAAAGGCAGCTAAGTGTCACAGTGGATAGAGTTCCAGGTCTGAAGTCAGGAATACTCATCTTCCCTGATGTGTGTGACCTTGGGCAAGTCACTTAACCTTGTTTGCCTCAGTTTCCTCATCTGTAAAAATCAAATGGAGAAGGAAATGGCAAACCACTCCAGTATTTTTGCCAAGAAAACCTTGAAAGGAGTCACAAAGAGTCAGATACAACTGAAAAATGACTGAAAAATGAGATCAATAAAAACTGTGTGCTATGTACTTTATAAATAGCACTATGCTAAGTATTTTACAAACATTATATCATTTGATCCTCACAACTATTCTGGGAGGTAGGTACAAAGATCAGATGACCATTTTGGAGAGATGTTGTATAGGAGATTCACGGACAGATAGGGGTTGGAATAACTGGCTGGTCAGGTCCCTTATAATTCTAATCTCTGATTCTAGGACTTTCTGGCTAGTAATACACCAATCAGGTCATATTTACCAAGCTTCTTCTATGTTTAAGTGCCATGCAAGGTGGAAAAAGTCCGTGATATGTGAGTTGCTTTAAGGGAGAGAAAATGTAATTTGAGAATGGAGACACATGAGGAGACAAGAAAGAGGACAAGACAGTAGATGGTAAATAGTACAGGATTTCAGAGGAAGGAGAAACTTTTGGAAATAAATACTTTTAGCATTTTTATTATGTGTATTATTACTTGGCCTTCTGATTTTTCTGAAGTTAAATTCTAAAACAATAAGAAATTCAAATCAACTTTAAAGAAATTAATATCAAATTACTTGATGGAAATATTAGTATTTTTAGATAATCATCATATACAATCTTTCTCCTAGCTACTTGAATGGCAGTAATAGATCACTGGGCTTAAATCCTACTTCTGACACATGCTAGTTGTGTGACCAGTGCAAATCACTTAACATCTCTGAATCTTAGTTGCATCATTTGTAAAGTGGAGTTGATAATAACAACAATAATAATATTAATAGTCACTAGTATTTACATGGTACCTACTATATTCTATAAGTGTCTAGGTGGCACAGTGGATAGAACATTAGACATGAAGTTAGGAAGATTCCTCTTCCTGAGTTCAACTCTGGCCTCAGACACTTCTTTGCTATGTGACCCTGGGAAATTCAGTTAAACATGTTTGCCTCAGTTTCCTTATCTATAGAGTGAACTGGAGAAATTCATAGAAAACCATGCCAGGATCTCTGCCAAGAAAACCCCGAATGGGGTCACAAAGAGTCTAATACAACTGAAAAATGACTGAAAAATGAAATGAATTAAAACTATGTGCTATACGCTTTACAAATAGCACCATGCTAAGTGTTTTAAAAATATTATATCATTTGATCCTCACAACTACCTTGGGAGTTAGGTGCATTATTATTGCCATTTTACAGTTGAGGAAACTGAGGCAAGCAGAGGTTAAATGACTTGCCCAAGGTCACACAACTAGTAAGTATCTGAGGCAAGATTTGAACTCGTCTTCCTGACTCCAGGCCCCTACCTTATACAGCTATTATTGAGTTGAAGTTAGATAATGTTCATAAATTTTTTGGTGGATCTTAAGGTCTTATAGGTGCTGCAGACAGAGCACAGAACTTGGAGTCAGGAAGATCTGGGTTCAGATGCTGACACATACTCCCTAGCTGTGTGACCCTGGGCAAGTCACTGAACATTTATTAACCTCGGTTTTCTCATGTGTAAAATTGGTATAATAACACCACCTACCTTATAGGGTTGTTGTGAGGATCAGCTGGGTTGACATGAGTTAAAGTACTTTGCAAACCTTAAAGTGCTAAGTAAATGTTAGTTATCTGTCTTTATTACTATTGTTTAACAAACCAATCACTTTATTGTTATTATTTTAGTGCTTTACGGCTGTACTGGGTAGATGCCTTTTTTGATAAAATTGAGCACAGCACATTTGATGGTCTGGATCGACGGACTCTTGAGCGCATTAACCAGATGACTCATCCGTTTGGTCTTACAATCTTTGAAAGTGAGTTTGAAACAGTAAAACATCTCATCTAATGTGACTTCTTTCTCCAAATGTTCATAAATAGCTGCTATGATTGAAATCAAGGTAAACTGAGGCACAAAGCTCCAAGCACTATCGATTTACTGACAAAGTGTGAATTTGCCAATAAACAGGATTTCAGCCCCTTCAGAAATGCTAAGACCCTGAAATGGGCTCGCATTCCTTTTTTACAGACAAAAGGAAGAGCATCTAAAAATAGACAGCAGAGTTATAAATGTGGAAAACGGTATGATTGGTTATAAAGCTTGTGACATCAGAGGTGTGAGGAACAATATGATTGGCTGGAAATTAAGAAAGAGGGGCTAGCAATAACCCCTCCTTCCATCCTGTCGCTAAGAAATGTTCATTGTTTGAGTCCACCTGCAAGGACAGGTTAGTGATGGTGGACCAGACTAGCTTGGATGACAGACCAGACTCCCTGGCATTCACTTGCATCCATCAAAGATAATAGATTTCCTTGAGGCAAGAATAGAAAAAATGATTAGCAGGAGGATTGAACTTCTAAACTTAACTCAGAGACAGTGAGTGATTTACAGGGAAGCTGAGTTTTCAAACTTAACTCTGGGACAAATGAAACACGACTGCATCAGCAGTGGTACAGAATAAAATCAATAACAAAATAGAATTTGATTTTCCCAATTTTCACAACTTTGTTAGGACCTATTTTTTTAAAATCATAGTTATTTGTAAAGTATTGTATCTTTCCTGTTAGAATGTAAGCTTCTTGAAGACAGGGATGGTGCCACTTTCCATCTTTGTATCTCTAGCATCCAGCACAATTCCTTACACATGGTACATGCTAAAAATTTGTTGAATGAATGAATGAATGAATAAAGATGAGAAAGCTAATTGTGCTAACACATTTATGGCATCTCCTGGTCCTTTGTTGTTGGTAAGAGCCTGGCTAGAAGCTCTCTGGGAAAACCATTCTCCAGCATATGTGATTATGTATTGAATTACCATGTGACTCTAAATCCAGAGGTGAAGGGGGGAATAGTAGACTGTTGAGGAGGGGCCTGACTCTGGCCAGTACCCTACTAGTTCAGGCTCAGTGTTGAGGCACTCCTAGGTCATTCAACAATTAACAAAGGTACCTTATTTAGCTACAATAGAGAAAAGATATTTTCAACAAGGATTCTCCAGCACTTAGCTGGAAACTGAGTGGTCAGCAGCTTGTTCAAGATAGTGCCTGGGATCCTCTAGGCTTTCCTCACCTATAGTATTTCCTCAAACTGAGTGGGCTCTCAATCCATTGCACTGTGGATTTTCTTAGGGTTCATTTCCCACCCCCTTTGCCTTATGTGAACCACCACCCAAATTAGAGTATCTGTGATGTGGCTTCGTCCAACCTATCTGCCTGCCTAGCTAGAGCTGATTCCATAGTTCTAGGCTTACTGAAGCCAGGGCCACACTGCAATTGGGGGCTGTTTTTGGAGTATAAAAACACTTGGTGAGACTTTGGCAAAGAGCTCCTGAGGCTCCAGGGAAACTTTCTTGCTCGTGTTTTTTATTTGTTTTTATTCTATGGACTGCTTTTAAATCAAATGGAGAATTGCTTATACCTAATGATATTGAACGATTTTTAGTAAAAGGACTGCTTGTTCAAATTCTCTGATTCTTATTAGTCTATTGTGCCAGATACAGTATAGTGACCCTAACATAGAACACAATTTTTGCAATGTAGCAGTGATATGAGAAGTTCAGCAAACAACATTAATACCTTCACTATTCTTGATCAGCTGTTTCAATGTTTCATCCTATCTATAAATATATCTGGGAACCATGAAGTAGCAGGAGTCAGCTCGATGCCAATCGATCCATCCATATTCTTTCTCCCATTGTTTTGAGAGAAAACTTGAATTTCTTGACTTGAAGAAAACAGATTGAGAATGAAAAATTTTGTAACTTGATTTGAAGTAGATCGATTGAGAATGAGAAAAAATTGAATTTGCTTGTCTTTCTCGGCCAATCTTTTTTTTTTTTTCAACAATGAATGTTGAAACAAGGAGGATTTTGTACTTAACTCTTAGTTAACCAGAACACCTTTTTTCTAAATAAAAAATTGAGTCTGAGAAAAAAGTTGAGAGTTGTGTTTAGAATACAGAGCATGGAATTTTAGAAATGGCAAAAATGTATTTTCTGTCTCCCATTCTACTATTCTAATGGGTGAGTTAATTGGCATTGGAATTGTGCCTGATATACATTAGATACTTGAGAAATATTTGTTGATTGCTTGGTCAACTGATTAAATGGTGCAAAACAGTTGTGTGATATTAACTTTTTAATATGCAAATATAAATTTAATTACAAACAAGTACAAAACACCCTATATAGTCTTTATTGAAATTGGAGAAATATATTTATTTGTAATACACAGAATAGTCATTTCTTCAATAAGAAGTAAATCATTAAAAATAATGAAACTTGTTAAAGAGGCAGTTTAATATAGTGTAAAGTGTACTGGCTTTGGAGTCAGAGGGCTTGGGTTCAAATTTCTTCTCTGTTATATACTACTTGTGTGACCTTGGCAATCACTTAATCTCCTTTACCCTTATTTTCCTCATCTGTAAGATGAAGGGTTTAGAAGAAATGGTCTTCAAGATCCCTTCCAATTCTCAATCTATGATCCTATCTGTGTTGAAGTTTTTATTCAGTTATTTCTATTCTTCCTGAAAGAAAAAAAGGATAAAGCATTTTTTTTTTTAGTTAAGAGAAATCTTAGTTCTGTTGGATCTTTTCAGTGACACACAACTGAGTGAGTGCATGGGACCCTTTGATTTTAAGTACTACTCTATGTCTTCATTTCCAGATTATGTGTATTTTACTGACTGGCGATTGGGTGGAATTGTTCGAGTAAGGAAAACTGATGGTGGAGAGATGACCATTATTCGAAGAGGCATTAATAATATAATGCATGTGAAATCTTATAATGCTAATACCCAAACTGGTAAGTGGATTCATAGCCTTTACAAAAGACATCATGTTTTCTAACATAGATGTCATTTATTTTTAGAAATTGTTTCATCATGTCCATATGTTTATAGTTGAATATAACTCCATAATTCCAATATAATTGGCAGTTAGGCAGCATGTAGATAGAGTGCTGATCTTGGATTTAGGAAGACTCATCTTCATGAGTTCAAATCTGGCCTCAGACACTTACTAGCTGTGTGACCGCGGGCAAGTCACTTAGCCCTGTTTACCTCAGTTTCCTCATCAGTAAAATGAGCTGGAGAAGGAAATGGCAAACCACTGCAGTATCTTTGCCAAGAAAACCCCAAATGGGGATTTGGACAGGACTGAAACAACTGAACAATAATAATTCCACACAATTAGCTTAGGATCATAGGATCAGAGTACTAGAGGCAGAAGGGACCTCAGAGGTTATCCGTTGCAAACCCATCATTTTATGGATAAGAAAAACGAGGGCATAGAAAGTAAGTGACTTGCCCAGGCCCATATAAAATATTCTTGTTAGGGAGAGCATTTGAATCCAGGTGCTTTGATTCCAGATCTGTTTATTCTTTCTGCTAACTAGATAGTGAACTAGTAGAATTAAAGCAAGAGAACTTACCTTGGGAATGGGGGGGGGAGCATTTTGGTAGCTGAGTTCGAAAAGATTAAGCAAAGTACAAAGCTTGTAAGCGCTTACTACCAAAGAGTGGCTTGCTATGGGATAGTTTCTGGGATTTAATTTATTAAATTATGTAAATGATGTAATTCCTAGTTTGGCCAATCTTTAATTGAACTCTACATAGAATACTACTTCAACATATTTCTTTTACAGGCTCTAACTACTGCAATCGAGCAACAAATCCCAATGGAGATTGCAGCCATTTTTGTTTCCCAGTTCCTAATTTTCAGCGAGTTTGTGGCTGCCCATATGGCATGAAGCTCAGCTCCAATCAGCTGACATGTGTTGAGGATCCATCCAATGAACCACCCACTCTGCAGTGTGGGTCCTATTCCTTTTCCTGTAACAATGGCAAATGTGTACCAAGGTATTATCGCTGTGATGGTGTTGATGACTGCCATGATAACAGTGATGAGCAACACTGTGGCACACTAAGTAAGTATTTGTGCAGGGAAGTTAATTACTCGGAATGGACAGATGGAAAAAGGTAGATTTGTAAGAGGCTAGTGGTGTAGTTCTGGTTTAGAAAAGCATTGAAGCACTCAGGGGCTAAGGTGTCTAAAACTGAAGTACTTTTGTAAAGGACCATGGAGAGATATATGCTAACTATGAACAGACGTCAATGCAAAAAACCAAACAAAAAACAAAACCAGAAATTATGAAGAAATTGTACAAAGGATGTCATCAAAGAAATGTATATTAGAAAGAGAATCTGGGCTGGCCATAAAGTAAGAATGATGGATTACTGATGGACAGCTGACATACCTCAAGGTATGTGTGTCAATAGATCTATAAAAAGGCCCCTAATTTATTCCCAGATAATAATAATAAATTCCCAGAATTTATGGGAGGACATAAACAGGAATCAGATGGGGTGGGTAGGGTTAGATGAGTTGCGATGTGTATCACTGGAGAGGATAAATATTCATGTTGTTAGGTCACAGATCCACTGAGAGTAAAATGTACTTCTGTGGCTTTTGAGTTAGGAAATTAGGTCAAAAATACCCTGAGAATGGTTCTGAATAGTTTATGGTGTGTATCACTTTAGACTCCTTTAAACCTAGCCTCTTTGGGAGGACATTCCTTCTTAACTAGTATAATACCCAAAAGTTCAAAGGTATAGAAAAAGCTGAGAAAGAGACCTCCAGCAATTCAAAAGCTCCCTCTCCCATTGGGTATTTGGACTAGCACAGGCTAATTGCATCTTGGCAACAGCATTTTCCACAATGTTGAACCAAAATAAATTGGTCAATGCCTTTTAGGACCTCAGAGATGAATATTCCTGAATAGGTCCTTGAACTTGAAGCCTTTGAAAACCGTATTTGGTATGCTTCTTTTCCTCTTCAAGAGCAGTGCTTTAGGTGTAGAATGTCAGCTATCTGCCTTCTCATTTTCTTCTTTTCATGCTTACTCCAATCTGGAGAGTCCTGGACACAGCCCAGCTCTCTGAGCAAAAAGTACTATTGCTGACTCTGAAGTATTCCATTAAAAAATTCAAACAGTAAGAGTAGTTGAAGAAATTTCAGGATTTGGACAACTGGGTAAGATTATTGGCAAAATAGCCCTTTTGTGGTGATAAAAAGTTCTTTTTTGGGGGGCGGGTAAAGGAGGAAGGATGGTTTTGGATCTGTGATTTGTTGTTGTAAACTTACTGTTTGAAGACACTGCACTAATCCAGAGCAGCTGCTTATGTGTAGGCTATAGCTTCTGGAGTTGCCTGAGGCATTGAAAAATGTATTGAAGAACAAGAATAAATAGGGAATTAGAAACATGAATTAGACATATTCTCTCTTCCCTTCCTCTCTTCTTCCTACCTTGAGTGTTAGTTCTCTATTCCTTTTCCTTCCAAAGAAAATACATAGTTCTCTTTACTTCCACAGACATACACATTGTCTGATGAGTATTTTTAAAGGTTACTATGAACTCCAGTGGTCAACGTAGATACCATGTAATGGCGTTAACTTTAAAGTTTGTTGCCCAGATCATCCTCTTCTTCCCTGAACCAGGTAGAGTTTCCACTGCAGTTGAAGGAAGTTGCACTGGGCCATGCTTTTGTAAGGAAAGGAGCTAATTGTAATGTTGTGAAAGCCAATGTCTAAGAGATGCTTCTTTTTCTGATTTAGACAATACCTGTGCCGCCTCTGCGTTTACCTGTGCTCATGGGCAGTGCATTCCAGGACGCTGGCGCTGTGATAGGCACAATGACTGCCTGGATGGCAGTGACGAAGAACATTGCCCCACTGCAGGACCTGCTTCCTGCCCAGCAAGTTTGTATACTTGTGATAATAAGCAGTGTATCCCGAGGATCTGGCTTTGTGACACAGACAACGACTGTGGGGATGGATCTGATGAAAAAAACTGTAGTAAGTGTTCAGCTTGTTTCTCCCAGATCGTCAATTTTGAAGATAGTTCCCACTAATCAGTAGGCTCACAAAATTGCCTTAACACAGAGTATTTGCATCTTAGCTACCCATATTTGCTAGGGTTATTACCCCCACTGCCTCCTAGCCTTCTCTGCCTCCAAGTATTGGGCTCTCTCTTAAAAGTTTAAGATTACGTTGGTCTACATTCAATAAGTAGATTTAGAATTCTCCAATTAATGCAAATTCCCCTTAAAACAATATGAAGGCTGTCTGCTTAATACCAAATATTTGGATGAGAATTGAAAAAAAATCAAATAGGTATCCAGAGATTTAAAATATCTGAATGTTTTATATCATGTAGAAAAAATCTAAACATTTGACTTAATTTTTGCTTTTTATCTAGATGGATCATTTGATTCAGGCAAAAAAAAAAAGACAGAATAAAGAAACACAGATAAATTTTTTTTAGCCTCATTGGTCTGGTTTTTTTGTTTTGCTTGTCTTTTCTTTTAGGCTCCAGATCAATACTAATGCTTATGTTTGTATTGAAATGAGATTCAGGAGATCTGAGTCTAGTATTGGTTCTGTCATGCTTTAGCTGTTTGTCTTGGAAGAAGCTACAACCTCCCTGGGTTTCAATTTTTTCAGCTCTAGAGTAATACTGTTTCAACAACTATATTGAATTTTATAGGTTATAAAGTATTTCCCTCACCACAACCCTGTAGTGGAGGTAGCACTATTCTCTTATTTCCAGTTTACATATGGGGAAACTAAGGCTTTAAGAATTAAAGTGATTTGTCCAGTGAATAAGGGGAAAAATTGGGATTTCAATCTCCTGTATCGTCTAACTCCAAGACAAGTGCTCTTTTTGTTATATCGTGTTGCTTTCCATATTTGGTTTGATACTTAATGATTCCTGCCAGTGCTAAAATTTGGTGGTTCTAGAATTAATATACATTATTTCATATTATTAATTTGGGGGTAATTTGGTTGACTTTAAATGAATGAATCTGAGGTTTTATACCAGCAAAGTAAAATGGCTCTGAGATTTGCTGTAATTGGAACCTTCAATTAAATTAGTCACACAGCCCCATTTACATGGTGGTGCATGGCTAGAGATAGAGAAATATCAGTCATTTATGCTTTTGTATAGATGGACAACATTGATGAATTTGGGTCATTTTTTTTGTTGGGTGGGATGGAATGGCTCCTTACAAGGAATAGGCGAAATTAAAGTAAGCTGCATTCTGGTAATTTTTCACTTGTGGATTTTGATTTTCTAGCTTTACCAGTTTTATTTTCCAACCATAGCCTTTGAAACTATATTTTGCACTGCCACCCTCCCTTTCAAATCCCCTGCCATGGACATTCTAATAAGATGTCTGGCAGTGACAATACTTGAATACCCACATGACTGATATTGCCTCAGATCATAGATCTTGAGCTAGAATTTACCTTAGAGATCATCTAGTACAACATTCTTATTTTCAAGGGGAAGAAACTGAAACCCAGAGAGGTTCAGTGACTTACCCAAATGTCTACAAATGTTGTTGTTCAGACATTTCTATCATGTCCTACTCTTTGTGGCCCCTTTTGCAGTTCTCTTAGCAAAGATACTAGAGTGGTTTGCCATTTCCTTCTCCAGTTTATTTTGCGGAAGAGGAAACTCAGGCAAATAGAGTTAAGTGACTTGCCCAGGGTCACACAGCTAATAAATATCTGAGGCAAGATTTGAACTCACAAAGAGGAGTCTTGCTGACTCCAGGACTGGCACTCTATCCACTGACCCACCTAGCTGCCTCTACATACAAGTAGTGCTAAGTGGCAAAACTAGAATTTGAATTCAAATCGTACTTGAATTAAACTCTAGTTAAGCGTTCAACTTGTTTCTCCTGGATCACCAACCTTGAAAATAGTTCCCAATAATCAGTAGGCTCACAAAATTGCCTTGACACTTACAGCATTTGCATCCATGCTTCCCAAATTTGCTAGGGTTATCTTTGTGGCCTCCTACCATCCCTTCCTCCATCTATGGGCTTCCCTCTCAATAGGTTAAGAACACATTGCAACTCGGGAAGCTAGGTGGTGTGGTAGATAGAGTATTGGGCCTGGAGTCAGGAAGACCTGAGTTCAAATCTGGCCTCAGATACTTACTAGCTGTATGACCCTGGACAAGTCATTTAACCCTGTTTGCCTCAGTTTCCTCATCTGTAAAATGAGCTGGAGAAAGAAATGACAAACCCTTTTAGTATCTTTGCCAAGAAAACCTCAGATGGGGTCATGAAGAGTTGTGTACAACTGAAAATGGCCGCACAACAACAACATTGGAACTTAAAAGTTCAGCTTCCTTTTGATTGACCCACACCGCCTTCCACATGTAGATGCTTAAAAAAAGAGAGACATTCTAAGTGTTGTTCTTATGCTAGTTAAAGGAAAAATGAAGTGTAACTTGTATTCGTTTTTGGATCATGTCAGATTTTACAGGAACATGTGATCCTGGTCAGTTTCAGTGTCCTGACCATCGCTGCATTGACCCATTCTATGTGTGTGATGGAGATAGAGACTGTGCAGATGGAGCTGATGAAGTCAGTTGTAGTAAGTAGGAGGTTTCTCTCCATAGTTGCTTAGCATTTTTGGTGTTTAGTGATTTCTACCTGAGTTGAACTCTAATACCATGCTCCTTCATCCATAGTATATAACTGCACTGCCTCTGAATTCAAGTGTGCCAGTGGAGACCAATGTATCAGTAATATTTACCACTGTGATGGCGTTTTTGACTGCAATGACCACTCTGATGAGGCTGGCTGTCGTAAGTGCCAAATACCCAACAATCCAGATGAAGGAAATATTTTGTGGTGCTAGCATGGCTATTATGGGAACTTTAATAATTAATTCACAATAACTGGGGAAAGCCTAGGGTAGATTACAAAATATATTAAATGAATTCATGCTACTACTTTCAAGTATGGCATTCATGTACAGTAACTCAAGTGAGAACCAAGTTGTCGTATATAGGACCCTATTTAATTATTAGATCAGAATACAATACAGCAAACATTTAACTTCTATTAGCATACCCAGTGTCTATACATGGGGTTTTTCTAAAATGATTTATCTCATCTTTTAATCCAATTTAATCCACTGATTTTCCCTACCGATATAACACAAAGTTAATATCCATGTGACCATGAATTCCACATTAGAGGGGTCCAAATTAATGAGGCTTTTGTAGTTAAATGTATGTGAATACTTCACGTGAAATTTCATTAGAAAGAATGAAGTGTAACATAGATACACTGTCCACCTTTCATTGAGCAATATTGGGATCAGCATGGGTATGACATGTTGTAATTTCCATAGGCTGCAGCCTGATAGTGGAAATGATTTATTATTTTTCATTGTGTATATATGTTGGGTATGACCTCTGTGCTCTTAGGAAATGTCAATAGAATAGTAAATTACTTAGAGTAGAGACATTTCTTACCATGGGAAGGTTGGTTTCCTAGATGCCTGCTAATCAGTAATTAAATTAATAGGCGGGCAAACTAAAAATTACAGAAAATGCCTAAGTATTTGGAAAAAATTCCATGATTTGTTTAGAAACCTCCAAGCACTATCTTGACATTTTTTGGATGAGAATATGAATTTTTTTTTCCTGCTGTTTTGAGGTAACACAATACTGTCAGTGGCAGCTGAATTGCTATTTCACTATAGAATATCATGGCAATTTCCCGATTCTCATCTGCAGAAAGCTTTTATGGATTGCTGGATAGAGTATGAAAACTGATAACATGATAAGTATTTCCTGTAAATGTTAAGTTAACTCTACATTTCATGTATTTGAATTTTATTTAAAATGGTTCCTTAGGGGAAATGATTTCATCTCCATAGTGTAAAAAGAAAATATAAAATTAAACACATCTAGTGTAGAATAGCTATTAACAGCATGATGATGATGATGATAACTAGTTACATTTATATTAGCATTTTAAGGTACAAATCACTTTCGCATATCAATTATACCTCAGTGAAAAAAGAGAAGGCAGAACTCTAAGAGATTTTTTTAGCTCAGAATTCAATTTTAAATCCAATTTCTTTATCAAATCTGTGTTTCAAAGCATTTCCAATATGAGGAAAAAAGAGTAGATTCTAAACTCAATCACTTTTCTTCTTCAGAGTACTCTACTAAGACAAATGTCAGATCATATGAACCGGCACTTTTCACACTTCAAAAATGTAAATGTACAAGCCAGTTGGCAAGTGCTAGGTTATTTCAGTCTTGAATGAGTATGTCACTATACTTTATCCTTATGTCACAAAACTGTGATTGACAAAACAAAACAAAACAAAAAGCTGGGGCATGTAGTTACCCCATAATCAAAGACCATCAATGGAATTGTGAGCCACATTCATGAATCTGCTTTTCAAATGCCTCTCTTTTAGCTACCAGGCCTCCAGGAATGTGCCACCAGAACGAGTTTCAATGCCAATCAGATGGCGCCTGTATCCCGAACAACTGGGAGTGTGATGGGCACCCGGATTGCATGGATGGTTCTGATGAACACAACGGTTGTCTTCCCATGACCTGTCCTCCGTCTCTTTTCCGCTGCGACAATGGAAACTGCATCTACAGGGCTTGGATCTGTGATGGGGACAATGACTGCAGGGACATGAGTGATGAGAGGGACTGTCCCACTCAGCCCTTTCGGTGCCCTAGCTGGCAGTGGCAGTGCCCAGGCCATAGCATCTGTGTGAATCTGAGCTCAGTATGTGATGACATCCCAGACTGCCCCAATGGGGCAGATGAGTCCCCAGTTTGCAGTAAGTTTTCTGACCACAAATTACAGGCCATAAAGCCCTTTTGAGCTACAGGATAACAAAACCCAATGCTGTCACTGTCACTGTCACTGGGGTGTCTGAAGGCTAGTAGCACTTTACAGAAAGTCATTTTTAATGCCTTTGTGAGTTTAGAAATGTTTGAGGGGGGTAATATATAATTTAATTTAAGTAAATCATCACTGAATAATATTTCTCATTAAATTCTTCACACTTTGGCTATGTGTTTTTGTTTCTTTTCATGTTGGTGCCTAGAAAAAGAAGATTAATGGGGCTATTAGACTGTTAAATTACATTTGGTTCTATCTATAATGTGCTCTTAGGTTTTCTAACTTTAATATTTTCTAATTTCAATCAGAATGCGCCACAAAAACAATGAAGCTCGGGGTTTGTGTTTACTGTGATTGCAAAGGCTGTGATTGGCATGTAATCCTAACTACTGTCCTTTCTTTCTTTCCTCTTTAATCAATGCCCACTCTCAGATGAACCCCAGCCAGGTATGATTGTGACATATTTTAGATTTTTATGATTTCATACTGTGTTGTGTTTGTGCAGAAAATGATTGAAATCCTTTGTATTAATTTATTCCTCTCCCTCCCCTCCTCCCACAGTCTAGGTGCATAGAGTACTCTTTTAAAATTAATTTTATGGAAAGCATGCAAATTGAAGACATTTACTATCCAGCCACTGGATAGCTTCTCCCACAGCTATTTTGACCTGAGGGAGGAGAATGATGGTATAATAAATAATCCATCTGTGCCTTTCTGTTCCTACCCTAGAACTTTCCTCCATCCCTTTATGTAACCCAAGATGCTTGTCAACATCTCCTTCTGCCTGCCAGTCCCTTTATTTCTAGATTAGGTTGACTGAGGTGTCAATTGGGTAAATACCTTAGATTTCTTTGCATGCTTGAATTATTGAGATGAGTAGCTATTGTATTTCTTCTACCTGAATCACTCCTCCCCCATGTTTCTACCACTGCTCTAAGTAGAAATTGGCAAAGGAAGTTTTAAAGCTGAATGATGGTTGGTACCATAAACAAGGACAAGTGAGTGCAGGCACCATTAATCTTACAACTCGGTCAAGGGCATACAACTCTCAGTGGCTGTTTGGAAGTTGCATTGTTTTGCACATGAGGAGTATTGTACCACGATAATTGAAGAATAAGATTTCTGACACTTTTCATTTTCTTCCTTTCCTCTAGATCAGGAGAACTGCTTAGACAATAATGCTGGTTGCACTCATGAGTGCGTTCAGGGGCCTTTTGGGGCTCAGTGTTTGTGCCCATTTGGATATCAGCTCACCAATGACTCTAAAACTTGTGAAGACATCAATGAATGTGAAACTCTAGGTTTTTGCAGCCAGCATTGTTATAATGAAAGAGGGTCTTCCCGATGTTGGTGTGATGAAGGGTATATATTAGAAGGCAATGGGAAGACTTGCAAAGTTTCTGGTGAGGATTGTTTTTGGAAATGATCAGTCTTTGATAACTTATTAATTGAGTTTAATGCCAAATGTCATCATAGGTCAGGACTGGCTTTATGTGTAGGCAGTTTCCCAATTTGGGGAGCTCTGGGACATTCTCCTAACCCTGAGAAATCTTATCCTCGTGGAGCTTATATTTTACTGATATGTACATTAGTGTCGTGTTTTTGATTTAATTAAAAATTTGCTCCTAGACTAATTTAAATGGCATTTATTACACGTTAAAAAATGAAGTGCATGCGTGATACCTACTCGTCCTTATTCAGTTAACAGTTTGGAACATTTTTGAAGATAAATTTTGAAAGAAAGAATGAAATTTACATTGATAGCAGATAACTTTGATGTGGGAAGAATTTTGAAAAGGTTTCTGTATCAATGTATAAGATCCATGTGTTCCTACATAGCTATTGATTTCACAGATATTTGTTAAATACATACTGCGTTCAAGGCATCATCCCTGGCCTCAAGAAATTTACATTCTAGTAGATGTGAGGTAAGACAGAACAGAATATAAAATCCCTATCAAAGCACTAAATAGGAATTCAGAACAAAGAAAGGTCACTTTCAGGTGGCAAATTTAGTGCATCAAATACTGAAATGTATTTTTTAATGGTGAAAGATGCTTCAGATCAGCAATGATATTTTATTTTGAAAATAATATGATAAAAGAATTTCAGAGAAACTATTTCTGCATTTTAACTTCCTTTGGCTATTGAAAGTATCTTATATCAAGTGTTTGAAAGAGAAAATTTTTTTTTTCCTTCTAAGAAAATCATTGAAATTTTTGCATTTGATTCTTTCAAAGCTTCGGGAAATCTGTTGTTACTAGTGGCTAGTCGGAACCAAATAGTTGCTGACAACGTCACTTCTCAGGAACATAACATTTATTCACTCATCCGTGATGGTGAGCACATTGTAGCAATTGACTTTGATTCGCTCAGTGGCCGTATCTTTTGGTCTGACGTAAGACAGGATAAAATCTGGAGTGCTTTTCAAAATGGAACAGACCGAAAAGTAGTAAGTGCAATTTCAATCTATATTTATTGTTACTGGAACATTTAAATATTATTTGACTTTGTGCATCAGTAAGAAACTGGGTGACATTTTATCCTGTATAACTCTAAAACTGCCCTCTTAGAGTCCAGGGCTTCTTAAACTTTTTCTAATTGTGACCCTTTCATTGCTTCTTAAACTGTGGGTCATGACCCCACGGTTTAAGGAGCACTGCACTAGGTCATGTACCTGGGGCCTAGATGTCCACAGTTTTAGAGTTAGAGCCAGTAAGAAGGTAGATACATAGTCTGCATTCTAGCTCACATGATGTGAGAGCTTAGGAAGACTTTCATAGCCCCCATCATTCTGGCCACATGGGCAAAAATAGGGGCAGTAAAAGAATGAGAAAATTGTATTTCTAGACCTTAATGTTGTTATCTGTGGCAAAACTTGCTCCAAAATCTCAGCTATCTTTTTGTTCCAGTGTTACTCTCGCTATTTTTTCATTTTTGGGCTGGACTTGTGATTTCATTGGTACTGGGAATTCCTGATGAGGGAACTCCCCCTACCCATGCAGATCAGCAAATATTCTTAGAGACAGGTCAAGTGACTTGCCCAGGGTCATACAGCCAATTTGTGTCAGTAGTAAGACTTGAGCTCAGGTCTTCTTGACTCTGAAGCTGCCTCTTGATCTTATATAACACTCTCTCTCTTCTCTACTTCCACTGTGCCAACTGTATGATGTAACAAAAAAGGGTGACCAATTTAAAGAAGTTGCTATCTATGCCTAGCTGCGGGAACTTAAAAGCAACTAATTTAATTAAACCTGATGTTTTATATAGTAAAGTTGGACACCGTCATAACTCTGAATGTTTCATAGAAGATGTTTAATATTTATTTATATAATGTTTAATATTTATTAGCATTTATAGTTTATTGATTTAAAAAGAACTACTTTTATAAGGCTTTCTCACTTAGATGCTGCCTTTTCTACATTAATGTAGATACAAATCTATACATATTTATATCTCAGAGAACTTGCTTATTTGCTTTCTCCCTCTCTTTCTCCCTCTCCCTCTCCCTCTTCTCCTTCCCTACAGATATTTGACAGTGGTGTCACTGTGACCGAAAGTATTGCGGTAGACTGGGTAGGGCGTAATCTTTACTGGACAGACTATGTTCTGGAAACAATTGAAGTCTCTAAAATGGATGGGAACCACAGGACTGTGCTGATTAGTGAAAATATAACAAACCCAAGGGGACTAGTATTAGATCCCAGAATTGAGTAAGATTTTTTTGTTCTGTTTTGTTTCAAAATGATGTTATCTCAGAATGATTATAATGAGGGGTGGGGAAGAAACAATAACAGGCTTTAACTTACATTGGAGTTGCAGTGTTTAAAATGATCCCCAGTTTTTGTTTTTGTTTTGCAGTTTAGTTTATGAATATATATATATATATATATACATATAAATAAATTTCATAGAAGACTTTGAAGTCATAGGAGTTATAGTCATAAAGTTGTTTTGTTGCTGCTTTTAAATTAATCTGTCACTTTCACGAACTTATTCTTTTTGTCTGAAGATAATTTGGATTATTAACTTTTAATAATGCAGTATTTAAAATGATTAGTTGTATGATTTTATAATTAATTTCCTAATTAATAGATGCTGTTGTAATTTTCCATAAAAGGACCAATGTGCTTTAGTTTTAGTATATATGACTACTTTATGATACCTAATAACAGAGTTAGCCCCTCCAGTTGATAACACTCCACTGTAAGTCATAAAAAAGAGGGAAAAAATCCTTCTTTTGTGCCCCTTCTTAAAGAAGAAGGACAAATTATCTCATTTTTGCAAAATACCAAGAGAGCTTCTTTACATGAATTTAAATTACCCAATGCTCTATGTTGGTTCTCAGAGAATTGGGCTGTATTTATCTGTAGCTGATTCCCTTGACAATAGAAAGTATTGTACCTCAATACTTTAGGAATAAATATGAATATTTATAAATTGGCTTTCCCATCCTAAACATTACAAAATATGAACTGAAACAGATGGGTTTCACAAATCTCTTAATTTTTGGATTAACTATAAATGTTAGCCAGTGGTGATACAATGGAAAGAGCTATGGATGGGATAGACTTGGATCCTAGCCTGGCTCAGCTACTACCCAGCCAGGTGATTCTGGGGCATCATTTCCCTTCACTATGCCTCAGTTTCTTCACCTATAAAATGTAGGGTTTGTGCTAGGAAAGCTACAAGGTCATCTTCAGCCATAGAAAATGAAATGCTTCAGTGGTTCCGTAAATGATAAATTATTATTGAAAATCTCAGATGTCATCATGTACTCCACTGACAAGAGAGCAGTGTAAAAATACCCGGATGGTGGGAGATTACATTTTGATTAGGGTTTTGCATTTTAAAACAAACAAAATAAACATTTAGCTTGTGTCTGGAATTGAAAATGGCTATTTAAAAATATCAATTTGGCAATCATTTTGAATATTTGACCATTTTACTACCATCAGTAATTAGCTTTTTTTTCCACAGTGCACATCTGATGTTCTGGTCAGACTGGGGCAAAAATCCTCGAATTGAAAGGGCCAGTATGGATGGCACCAATCGCACAGTTATCATCAAGAATAAGATCTATTGGCCCAATGGCTTGGCTATTGACTACCCCAATAAATTGCTGTACTTCACGGATGCCTATCTTGATTACATTGACTTTTGTGATTATGACGGAAACTACCGGAGGCAGGTGGTAGCCAGTGATTTGGTAAGATGGCAATGAAAAGAAATATTAAAAAGCTTATGGGTCAAAATAGCACAAAGTGAACTGAGAAGCAAATCTTGTTCAGTGTTCTAGACTCTGTCATGCTGAACAGACTAGGGATCCAAGAGATATTTTAATGTGAGAAATAAAATGTATGGATAAGCTTTTTGGGCAGCTAATAGAAGAAGAGGGCCTTTATCTAAATCTAGTTTGTTATTAGCTTTTAATAAAGTATTTAAAATGATTAGTTGTATAATTTTGTAATTCATTTCCTAATTAATAGATATTATTATATTTCTACAAAAGGTCTAATGTACTGCAGTTTTGATATACGTGACTACTTTATGATACCTAATAACACAGAGCCAGCTCCTCCAGTTCCATAATGTTCCGTTGTAAATTAGAAAAGAGAGAAAAAAAAATCTTGTGCCTAGCTAATGCCCTAACATAGCCTTGAAGAATCATTTATTTACTGAGATTCTATTATGTGCCATAAACTGTGCTAAAATTAGGGAATACAAAGATAAAAATAAACAGTCTTTTTCCTCAAGGACCTTAAATTCTCCTGGGGGAAATACCATGTACACAGATACAGAACATATACTTAAAGAAATATAAAGTAATTTTCTGAGGAGAGGGGAAGGGGAAGAAGAACACTGCTATGAAAATATCCTTTTTCAATGAGTTTATATATTATTGGGGAAACAAGTACATACAAGAGTAAGTAAAAATATGTATCAAATAAATCCTAAATACTTTTTTGGAGGGGGTGATGGGAAAGACCACTTGAAGGAGATGAAATTTGAGCTGACTCTTGAAGAGACCTCTGCATTCTGACAGGTGGAAGTGAGGAGAGAGGATTTTAGGGAAATAAGGAATAGGATTGGTAACATCAATCACTCCTGTCACTTACTTGAGCTGCACGTTTCCTTCCACATTTTTTAGTGTTTTCTCAACATTTTATATTTACTAATAATGAATAATGAAATAAAGTAGTGTATCAATATTTATCTCTGCGTCACTTTAAAAAGTTTATTCTGTTGCAGTTAATAACTCCAGCAGTTAAAAATGTGTTTTCTGTTTAACAAGGAACTCTCAGTGACTTGTAGTTAATTAAGATTTAAAAGTCTTTGGTTTAGCTGCCAAGAATATACTGAAGACCTGACAGCCACAGGCTTGATGGAACTTTGGAAGACCCTTTCTATCTTTACCAAAGGCTTCTCCTAAGCTTTCCCAGGCTAATGAATGTGAACCTATGAGAAGTAACATAGTATAGTTGAAAAAAAACATTGGTTTAGGAACTACCCATGTAACCTTAGGCAAATCACCTAAAACTCTCCATGCCTCGGGTACCATCTGTAATATGGGGATAAGGAATGACTAATTTACTTAACAGTGCTGTTGTGAAGCTGAAAATGAAAGTGATTTGAAAGACGTAGGTGCTACAAAGCAAGGTATGATTATTTTAGGATAGTCATGGAAAGTACAATAGTCCTTTCTGTTTTTATTAAGTGAAAAAAGTCTAAAAGCGACTGATTTATTAGAGAGGCATTGTTTTCTACTCTTGCTGCCTTGGTCTTAATTTTTGTATGAGGCCTTAATATCACAATTAAGGACTCATAGCTGGAAAATTCCATTCCAATGTCTTGTAGATACTACGTCACCCTCATGCTTTGACTCTCTTTGAAGATTCTGTTTATTGGACAGACCGCCATACTCATCGAGTCATCCGTGCCAACAAGTGGCATGGAGGAAATCAAACAGTCATGATCTATAATATTCACCAGCCTCTGGGAATTGCTGCTGTGCACCCGGTTAAACAACCTAATAGTAAGTGAAGCTAAGTTGTGTAGACTGGGGTGTGAGTAGAAGGGAAGCCTTTACTCTGGGAATGCTTATGCTATTGAGTCATCTGTTTGCTAGTAAGCCTTCCTTATCTTCTTCGCATCTTCCTAGTTTGCAACATTTCTATTTAACACTAAGAAGTCAAATCTCGTTTGGACAGAAATAAGTCTTAATTTGTGAGTAGCCTAAGAGAAACTGGCTTATAGTAAGTTTCTTATGGCCCCTTGATCTTGTTATGTGCTCTGATTTGCCAAGTTATATATGTTAGACAGCAAGGCTACTGTGATCACCTTAGAGGCAGTGTGGCACAGTGGCAATTGTAGGATTTGGGGTCAGAGTATTGGGGTCCAAATCCCAGTCTTGTTACTTGGTGCCTGAGTGACCTGGGGCAAATCACAACTTCTCCGAGATTCAGGTTTTTCATCTGTAAAGTGAAGGGTTCTGACGGCTTCAGTAATCCCTTAGTGTGTGCTCCTATAATTGTGTGATATCATAGATCATTCTGTTTGTTGGTGGGAAGTACTCTTGGAATGCTGTTCCATGGTTTTCTTTTCTGATGGACCAGAGAGATAATTCAGTTGGTCTACAGAAACACATATACAGAACGTTTACAGTGTGTACAACAACTATTCAAATGTCAGAGTATACACACTGTTGCTGTTCTCAAAGAACCGATAGTCTAAGAGGGAAGAAGAGACAGATGCTTCACAGTTATAGCATTTTGAGCTGGAAGAGATGGTATTAATCATCTTATCCAATTCCCTCATTTGGCAGATGAGGAATTGTTGATGAATGTGGTGAATACATGATTCTAATAGTCTACCTTTATTAAAGTTTTCAAAGCTGGGATAAAAGATATCAGAATGGGAGTAAATATCCTAGACATTTAGAAAACAGAAAACAACTTCTGGTACAGATTCACTTAGTGGTTCATCTCTTAAATCTAAGGGTAGACAAATAAATAAATGGGGATTAGCAACTATATTTTGTTGGTTTACCAGGGTGTCCCATTGATTATTTGTTCCATTTCTGACTCTGCATTTGCTTCCTCTGTGAACTTAGGCAGGTCATTTGTCCTTGTTACCTCTTGTGTGAGATATCTGTCACTGGAAAAGAGGAAGATAGCCCAGGAAGTTAGGGGCAGGCATAAAAGGTCAGTTAACTTGTGAAATGGATACTAAAACCACTTTGCTTACAAATGTGAATACATATTGGAGAACCATATCATTCTAGTGCACAGTACAGGAGAACAATGTTGTACTTGATACACTGTATTTGAAAATGGGGAACAGATTTGATATTAATTTTTGGTTATGTGATTTGTGTTTTTTTTTAAATTACAGGTACAAATTCGTGTACATCTGCCCCTTGTAGCCACCTGTGCTTGCTTTCTTCATCAGGACCAAGGTTTTATTCTTGTGCTTGTCCTTCAGGGTGGACTCTTTCTTCTGATTCTATTAATTGCTTGAGAGGTATGGTGCTCATTCTATCTTATGAATGTAAATGCATATAACTTTAGACTTAAGACCTTGTTGAACACTTCACACAGTCTCCTCATTTTGCTTGTGAGGAGAATGAGACCCAAGGTGAAGTGACTTACTTAAGGTCATATAGCTTGTGAGTGGCACAGAACACAGATCTGACCTCGGTGCCTTTGTACACAGTAGATGATTAATAAATGTTAGTTGAATTTTTGAATTGTACCAAAGAGCCTAGTATTCTTTCTGGTATATTTTACGGCCTCACTTAATCATTATTTTGAAGACAGATAAATCAATAATCATTGTTAAGTACCTATTGAGGTGCTCATTTATTAAGCATAGGTGCCAGGTATTATGCTGGGGCTAGGAAAGCAATTATTGCTATTGGGGGAAGACACATGCAAAGTAAACACAAGGTACTTTTGTGGGGGAGGCCTTGTAGTTGAGGGAGGTAATCAGGAAATGTTTTATGTAGGAAGCAGCACTTAATCTAAATTTTCAAGGAAGCTAGGGATGAAGGAATCATAGTATAATTTGTAAGGAACAAAGGTATAAACTGTGAAGCTATACTAGATCCATATACAGATTGATTATAAACAAAGAAAGCAAAGATTTTCTCACTTTGTTTTTGAATCTTATGCATTTATAGTAGGAAGGTAGCATGGCACGTAGTGTATATGGTAGCAGAGCTGGCCAAGGAGTCAGGAAGACCTGAGTTTAAGTCTTGCCCCTGACGCAGGCTTTGTGACCCTGCAAAAGAATTGAACATCTCAGTGCCTCAGCTGAGTCTTTAAGACTAGAAATTGTGGAGCAGGTGCTCATCTGCATTGATAGAGGGAATTTCCACACCAGGAGTTGCTTTCACAAATGAAATCCCAGGTCTGGAAAAGAAAAAGAAAATCCTTTGTGCCTAGCACAGTGCCTTATACATTTGTTGTTATTCAGTGATTTCAATCATGTCCTATGCTTTGTGACCCAATTTGGGGTTTTCTTGGCAAAGATACTGGAGTGGTTTGCTATTTCCTTCTCCAGCCTTACGTATGGTAAATGCTTAATAAATCTTGTTGGATGGGCTTGCATTGAATTGAGATAAATTACTTGTATGGTACCTATCACATCTGGACATAATGCTATTGGTGTGCATTCAAATGAATTATTTCTTGGCTCACTTTTTCTCTCATATTGGTAGGTGAAGGTAGGTTTGTGACAAAGCAGAATAGAAGCTTGTAGAGTCTGTAATTAAGAAGTAAAATGCAGAACTTTCACTATATGAAGCATTGTGCACTATTAGGTTAGCAGTTTGCTTTTCCTATTGCCTCATTGATATTCTCCTTAACCGGATGGTTAACGCCCATTAGACATAGCATCATCTGTACAAAGAGCTTGTGTTACAGCGAATTAGAAAATTAAAAAAAGACATCATTGTTCCACTTGAGAAATTTACTGTGGGAAAAAGCAAGATAATGTCAAAATATGTGCCTTGTGACTAAAACACTGCCTTTTCTCATTCTCTATTGTTTTGAAACTTAAAAGTGTGCACAAAAGCCAAATCTCAGGGAACACACTAAGTGAAGTGAAATAAATGTATTTGACAGTGGTGAAAGATGACAAGAGATAAAGCTTAAAGACTGATTTTCAAATGGCACATTATTTCCACAGCAATTGATTAAGTGTTTCTTTTTAAAATGAATATTGGATTCTCTAATCTGGAATTAAAATCAGTTTCCAAATGAAAAATATATCCCCAAACCAGGAAATTTAGGGTACCTTCATATAATACACAGATAGGGCAGATTTACTGAAAGTCAGATGCTTATCAAGAAATAGTATTGTGCCATGATGGTTATTCCTTCCATGGTGAAAGGTTTTAATTATTGCTAATGGTTACAGAAAGATAGACATTTGCCATTTTTCTTCAGAGATTTACTCTGAACCTAATCCTTGTTGACATGTCTTAATTTAGTCTGCTGGCAAAAAAGATTAGACTGAGCTATGCACATTTGGGATACAACAGATTCTTTCAGCATAGCAATATTGTCGAATTATGTGCTGGAAACTGGCATATCCAGCATGACTAACTTGAAGGTGATTGATGGATGCTAATTCTCCTTCCTTTTGCATTTTTTGTTGATTCTCATATGACCTGACGATTATTTCTATGACCTAGACCAGACTTTTTGAGATGGAAACTTTTCAGTCTTTACAAATCAGTTTCTGGGGGCAGCTAGGTGATGCAGTGGATAGAGCACTGGCCCTAGATTCAGGAGGACCTGAGTTCAAATCCAGCCTCAGACACATAGCATTTATAAGCTGTGTGACCCTGGGCAAGTGACTTAACCCCATTGTCTAACAAACAAAACAAAACAAAACAAAGCAAATTGGTTTCTGAGTGACCTCAATACGTGCTAATTAAAAGTAAGGCTAACCCTTTTATAGAAAGAGACTTAAGAGAGATAATTTAAATCGATCATTTCAAACAACTTCTCCATTCCATCGGGGGGGGGGGGGAAGCAATGCCTTTTGATCAGTAGTATTGGGGAATAATGGGGTTATAGATTTAGAGGTGGAAGAGATCTGAGTGGACATATAGACCAGGCTATGTTCCAGTTGAGGAAGAGAAGCCTATAAAGGTTAAATAACTTGCCCAAGGTCATATTGATAATAAGTAGATAAGAGACAGCAGAACCAGGATTTGAATCTGGGTCTGCTGACTTGAATTACATATGATAATGCATCCAACATGAAGGATCTCTACTTGGGACACTAAATGTCATTCTTAGGTTCAAATTTAATATTCTCTCACTTTTACTTCTAGTACCTGAATCTATTACCACTCACCTTAATACACATGAAAATAAACTACATGTTTTCAGTCTTGAAATTCTGTGGGACCTTTAGCTAGAATGCACTTGGATGATCCCGGTCATTCAATTGGTACAAATTCAATTCTTTCCCACCCCCAATTTCTTATTTCCCCTAGTTTAGCTCTTGTTCTTTGTCTATACGCAGTTTATGCATGTGGTTGGTTTCAGTAAATCTAATGCCCAACTTCCTTGTATTCTAAATGGCACTTTTTATGCTACTTCCATTGCCTTCCCTAGCCCCCCTACTGCTTGAACCACTGTTGTCTCCCAGCGCTCCTCTCTTCAGCTTCCTGGCTTTCAGATCTTTTGATAATCATAACAATGGATGAAGCCACATTTAGTGCTTTATAAATGTTCACCCTGTAGGACATATGTGGGTCATTAATGGTTCAGACAGAAGCCGGACAATAGTACAAGAAGGAAGCAAAACATGAGTAATAAGACAGGAAATGCATGTCTCCTAAGAAGGAGAATTGCAATGGCATTAAGGAGGAATGAAAAGGTTTTCACACCACTAGGCTTAGTCTTATCCTGCTATGGGTAGGAACTGTGCCAGCTTCAGCCAGGGAGAGTTGCTTACTTAAGACATTTGGGGTTTGGGTCTGAAAGGATTTTTTTAAAAAGTCTTGTGTAATTTGGAGATACTTCTTGCTTTTAGTAGAGATGGATATTTGTAATATGCAAGATAACAAATATTTGTTGATTTGAACTGAAGGCTTTTATTGGGTCTAAATTCAATAGGCAGTGTGGCATAATTGATAATTGATGAAGAACTTGTTACTAGGAAGACTTGGGTTGAGGTACCTCCTCTGATATGCATTGGCTATGTTACTTTGGATAAGTCACAGTCTATCAGTGCCGTGGGCCAAAGGTGTCAAATATGAACCCTCAGGCTACATGGACTCACAATACTCTCTAGGAACCAGATTAAATTGGGAATATTTAACAAAAGAAATAAAAATGCAATAGAACATATGTAACATTACATTTTAAAACTAATTAAATATACCATCCACAGGGATTCTTATGTTCAAATTAATGGGCCATTCCTATATGAGTTTAACACTGTGTTCTGGGCAAATCTCTAAAACTATAAATTTCAGAGAAAGTGCAGACAACATTGGTAGAGGAAGTTTCCTTACCTCCGAGTTCCCAGTACCAATGAAATAATAGGTCTACTCTCTATCCATATCTTAAATTAAACATATAATAATAAAATCATGTCTTTGAGATTTTTAGACTGTGGCTTATTTTTTAAAAATTATACATCCACAAAAAATTCAGAGGAAGCCTGATATTATAGTACTAGTACCTAGAAGGTATTTTCTATAGTTACTCAGAAAATATTTATGCTTAAGTTAATAAGTGTGATTTTGCAAAGTACTGGAAAAAGGGGGGGCCCAGATTAAATGTGAACATAAAATTAGAACAATTATTTGTCAACAGAATCCTTCCAACTTCCCTGCTTATCAGGTGAAAGTTAAGACATAAGTCTTTAATCATGAGCTATGTATAATTGGGCTAGATGGCTCAGTGGCTAGAGCACTGGGTCTGGGGTCAGGAAGACTCATCTTCCTGAGTTCAAATCTGTCCTCGGACACTCACTAGCTGTGTGACCCTGGGCAAGTCACTTAACCCTGTTTGTCTCAGTTTCCTCTTTTGTAAAATGAGGTGGAGAAGGAAATGGCAAAACATTGCAGTATCCTTGCCAAGAAAACTTCAAATGGGGTCAAGAAGAGTCAGACATGACTGAAAAGTAACTGAACAACAGTATGTAATTAATAATCATATTTTCCAATATTAAATCCATAAAACACATTCTGATGTTATTTTCTTCTTTTGAAGGAAACATGGTAAAGTTGCATCTATGTTCCTTTAATTTGGAATTTCTGAAAATTAGGACAGAAGCAAGCCTGAAGTTTTCATTATTTTTGAAAATAATTTGTTATCTATGAGCCAATTGCACAAATAAAGTTTTAGAAGGGATACTTAAGTTTCAATAGAGAATATACATTTTAAAACATCTTTAAAACATTAAAATTATAAATTTATATATAGTGAATTTGCTAAGTGTAAATCATTCCTATTTATTAATAAAATTTTCCTGAAGACATCTACTAGGCAACGCTTGATTAGCTTTCATAACTATAATTTTGTACGTTTTGAATCTAATACAGCATAATTTCTTTAACATCTTATGTAATTCAGACTTAGAAATTCAGACTGATCTCAGGTTTTTTGTGTCACCTCCCTGGACTTCATTTTCCTTGTCTATAGAACGAAGGAGTTGGACAACAAGCCCCTTTTACCTTTAGATTTAGGATCCTATAGAAACGAGGTATGATTTTAGTGTCCTGGTGCAGTGGAAAGGAGCAACTAAGTGGCCCAGTGGGTAGAGTTCTGGGCCTGGAGTCAGGGAAACATGAGTTCAAATTCAGCCTCAGACACTTACTAGCTGTGTGATTTGGGGCAACTCACTTCACCCTGTTTGCCTCAGTTTCCTTATCTGTAAAATGAGCTAGAGAAGGAAATGGCAAACCACACTGGTATCTTGTCAAAAAAAGCCCAAATGACCAAAAGAAGGAAAAAATAGAAGACAATGTGAAATATCTCCTTGGAACAACAACTGATCTGGAAAATAGATCCAGGAGAGATAATTTAAAAATGATTGGACTACCTGAAAGCCATGATTAAAAAAAAAAGAGCCTCGACATTATCTTTCAAGAAATCATCAAGGAAAACTGTTCTGATATTCTAGAATGAGAGGGTAAAATAGAAATTGAAAGAATCCACTGATCACCTCCTGAAAGAGATCCCAAAATGAAAACATTATAGGAATATTATAGCCAAATTCCAGAGCTCCCAGCTCGTGGAGAAAATATGTGTTCCTTCTCTGCATTGACCCAGTCATTTTGCTCTGATTACTCAGAGTCAAGGACTGTGCTATTTGATGTTCTTTCTACCCATGAAGACATGGACTTAAAGGTACCATTCCTAGATCTTCCCGTCATCATGAGTTATGGCAAATGGACTAATTGGACCATATAGGCAAGAACAGACAGGGTCATATTTTTCTGACCTATTTTAACCCCATGTCAAGCAGTTAATGCTCATAGCTTCTGGTTCAATAAAACTCTTGGCAGACCGAAAAAAAAAAAAAGAAAGAAAACCCCAAATGGGGTCACGTAGGGTCAGACATAACTGAAAAATGACTGAACAACAGTGGAAAGAGCATTAGCTCTAGAAGTGGGGGACCTAGATTCAAGTCCTGTCTCTAACATTTACTCCCTGTATGACCTTGGCCAAGACTTTTCTCTGTCTGAGTCTTAGTTTCATCATCTCTAAGATGAAGGAGTTGGATTAGATGGCTTCTGAGGGCCATCTGGATCGACGATTCTGTGATCCTAGTAGCTATTTAAGAAACTAAAGAACTTCCTATTGTGAAATTCATCAAGCATGAAATGGGTTTATCGAGGAAGGCTTCCAAGCCTTTCTTTTATAGACTTTGAAGTTGGAAGAGACTCTTAGAGATCCTACTCTATCATCTTTCAGATGAGGAAATTGAGTCCCAGAGAGGTGAAGGGACTTACCCACAGTTAGGTCATTAGTGGCCCAATCAAGATTCAAACTCAAGTTTTTCTGATGTCAGATCCTGTCTTTATTCTGCTATACCCTGCTTCCTCTCCCATGGAGAGCAGTGAGAAGACCACTAAATCTTTAAGAATAGATGGGAAATTTAGGACCCCTAAATTGAGGTTACTGGACCCTACTAAGATTCTTTGTTAACCCTTGTATGATTCTGTGATTGTTTGGGTAAATATTTTTTTGTGCTTTGCATTTATTGCTACAGAGAAAATTTATCCCACAAAGACATAACAGCCTGTTACATTCCATTTCCTTAAGCAGCAGAGAATATTAGAATAGAATTCTGATTGATGTTATATTATTTTCACAGATGAACAACCCTTCCTCATAACTGTAAGAATGAATATAATTTATGGAATCTCCCTTAATCCTGAGGAGAAAACCAACGATGCCATGGTTCCTATCGCGGGGATACGCAATGGTTACGATGTTGACTTTGATGATTCCGAGCAGTTCATCTATTGGATTGAAAATCCAGTGAGTATTATATTTTAGGGACCATCAAGATCACTTTGGAAAAGCCTGAACAATCTCTTTATGAGAAGAATATATTTTGTTTTGTGGAAACTTGGCAAAATGGTGCAGAAGTGTATGAAATTAACAAGTCTCTTGATTAGTTGAATACGCATAATTATATTACTGAAAAGCAGCATAGTGTATGTAGTGGATTAAGTCCCAGCCTTGTACTCAAGAAGACTTGGGCTTAAGACCACCCTATGACACATAGTATCTGTGTGACCATGAGCAAGCCACTTAATGTCTTAGTGCTCCAGGCAAGGCAGCTCTTTTAGACTATAAACTTTGTAGATTTGTATCGGTGGAGGGAATTTTGTCCTGAGAACTCCCTTCATGGATTAAATGATAATTCTTTTTCTTCCCCCCAAGATTTTGGAGAACTTTTTTGCTTTTTACATTTCCCCCTTTTTTTACCCAATTACATCTAAAAACAATTTTTAACATTCTTTTTAAAAAATTTTGAGTTCCAAATTCTCTCCCTTCCTTCCCTCCCTCCCCCTTTCCCCTGCCATTGAGAAGGGAAGCAATTTGATATAGGTTATATATGTGTAGTCAGGCAAAACATATTTCCATGTTAGTCATGCTGTGAAAGAAAACCCAGACCAAAAAAAAAAACACTAAGAAAAATAAAGTAAAAAAAAAGTATGCTTTGATCTACATTCAGACTCCATCAATTATTTCTCTGGTGATAGATAACACTATCCTTTTTAAAAATTTATTTTATTTTAAATTCACAGAACAAAACAGTTTTGTTAGCACTTTTTTGTTAGCATTTTTCATCATATATCCTTCAGAATTATCTTGGATCACTGTACTGTTGAGAATAACTGAGTCATTCACAACTGGTCATCATACAATATTGTTGTAACTATGTACCCTGTTTTCCTAGTTCTACTCAGTTCGCTTTGTGTCAGTTAATGTAAGTCTTTTCAGGTTTTTCCGAGAGCATCCTGCTTATCATTTCAAGTAATAGCACAATAGTATTCTATCACAATCATATACCATAACCTGGTCAGCCATTCCCCAATTAATGAGCATTTCCACAATTTCCAATTCCTTGTCCCTGCTAAAGGACCTGCTATAAATATTTTTATATGTATAGGTCTTTTTTTCCTTTTTGTCTCTTTGGGACACGGACCTAGTAGTGGTATTACTGGGTCTAAGGATATGCATGATTTTATAGGCCAAATTGTTCCCCAGAATGGTTGAATCAGTTCACAATTCCACCAATAGTATATTAATGTCTTAATTCTCCTATATCCCCTCCAACATTTGTCATTTTCCTTTTCAAAATCACAGTTTTTAAGTAAAAAAATCTCACATATCTATGGTATTTAATGTACAAAGAGGTTCCTCCCAACAACTTTGTGAGTCAGGTAACACAAATATTATCTTCATTTGACAAATAAGTAAGCTGAAACTCCGAGACTTATCCATGGTGACATACCTAATAAGTATTACAACTAAGACTTGAGCTCAGGTCTTCTGATGCTAAAGCTCATCATTTTCCCACCCCGTAACACTGCTTCCCTAATAAAATCTCCTAATGCATGCCAATGCCTGGTACTCATCAGCCTGTGTCTTATTGAAACACTCACAAGCATGAAATTGCCCCAGAACAAGAGTCAGCAACCTTTTGCCCTGAGTGCCACCAATTAGGACTAAATAATGGCCATGGGACCATTGAATGTCACTGACAGCCCTAAAACATAGGGAGAAGAAAAGGGAAAAAAGAGAAAGGAAGAAGAAAACAATTAGGAAGGGAATGGAGAGATAGAGAGGGAAAACTAGGAAAATAAAAGAGATGAGAGAAAGAAGAAAAAAAAAAGAAAAGCAAATGAACATATGTTGGGAAGTGTTTGAGTAGCACCATGAATTTCCCTGAAGGTTACTTAGCAGCCTCTGTCCCGTAGTTCTTTACCTATTTTCTATAGGATGCTTCTCAGCAATTATTAAATTATTATTAAATAATCTTTAATTATAAATTTAAATAAATAATATAATATAAATAAATAGGAATCCTTTAGACAAGGTAACAGGAAGACCCTGGAGGGTTTGAGAATGTAGCAAACCTACTAAGAATCTGTCACAACTTCTGTACACATTCAGCAGTAGGCCAGTTCCTTCTCTAGATGTGGGTTTGTTACTGAGAGTTTTACTCCTGCCTACATCATTTCCTCACTTTCTCTCTATCCTCACTTTATTTGCTGTTCATACATTTGCTTCCAGGGTAACAGAGTCTCTGTTACACTGATAAAGTGTAACAAGTGGGTGTTACAAGCCCAAGATAACCTGACATTATATGTCCCTGGTGGAATTTGAGGAAAAGAAGGTGATATAAGTGACATAGATGAGAAACAGTGTGGTGCTGCTTGGCTCCAGAATAACATACCACTTTCTTGAGACCAGGTTTCACATCTTTGGTGGATTCATTTTGATCATTATTCCTGTTATAAAAGAAGAAGTATCTTTCTATTTAACCTTAGCTTATAATCTAGCAAGTGAACCCCATTTGCTCATTCCTTTCAAACTGGAGTACATATGTTTCAGTCCATACACTTAAAAATCAGTTTTGTTATGTCATCAGTATTAAGGAAGGAAGAAACAAACATTTATTAAGTGCTTACTATGTGCCAGTTACTGTGCTAAGTACTAGAGATAAAAATAAAAGCAGAGAGAAAGTTTGTCCCTGCCTTAGAAGCTTACATTTTAATGGGAAAAGATCACACATAAAAGGTAGCCAAAAAAAGCAAGAAAGAGTGGAAATGGAGATGCCCAGCCTGATAGCATGGTTTTGAAGTCCAGATACCAGACCCCAGAGCTGGGAGGGAAACCAGGGACAGCTTAGGCCCTCCATAAAATGGAGGTTCCAAGAGCAACTGACCAATGGGAGGAGGGGGTGGGCCTTACAGAGAGATATTCCAGGTTGAGAAGGATGAAGGGGAGATTTAATGTTCTAGGGCAAGGAGGCTGTCCGTAATGAGGGAAGTTCCAGGATGAGACATTGACAGAAGCGTGGTTTTGACATTCAGCAGCCAGGAACATTCACCAATGAAAAAAATCTAGTGGTTGTTACTTTTGCATCAAATATATAAAGTGTTAGACAGGTAAAGTATTTGGTAGGAAAAGACATGTTCATTATGAATTCCTGTCTTTGAGAGAGGGAGGGATAGAATTTGGAACTCAAAACTTTAAAAAAAAATTGAAAGTATTTTAACATGTAATTGGGGAAAAATAAAACATTATATTAAAAAAGAATCTCTGTCCTTGAAATTGTCTCATTTTCTTTCCCTTTTTTCCGAAGGGTGAAATTCACAGAGTGAAATCAGATGGCACCAACAGGACAGTGTTTGCTCCTGCATCTGTTTTGGGATCTCCAGTAAGCCTAGCTTTAGATTGGATCTCTAGAAATCTTTATTATACCAATCCTGGAACACAGTCAATTGAGGTAATTATTCCATAATCCTCTTTAAATTTATATGTGGTGCTTTAAGATTTATAGAATACTTTACACATGTTAACTAATTTGATCCTCAATTTAACCCTATGAGGTAAATGCTATTATTAGCCCCACTTTATAGAGGAGGAGACTGAGGCACAGAAAATTTAAGTGACTTGCCTTGTGTCACAAAGGCTAGTATCTGAGGAGGGATCTGACCTCATGTCTTTCTGATTCCAAGTTCAGTGTTCTATGTACTGTGCCAGCTTTCTGCCTTGCTCCTGAAATGAGGAATTAAAAAAAAAATGATTCTCTAGCCATATGAAGGTATCATTTGGAAAAATAATAAATTAAAATAAATTAATAAGGTAGATTTTGAAATTATTGAAAAAGAAATGTACCAAGGCATTCAGGTCATTCATGGATAGAGTCGGGAAGACCTGGGTTCAAATTCAGCCTCAGATATCAGATATGTGATTCCTGGGCAAGTCACTTAACCTCTGTCTGCCTCAATTTCCTCAACTGTAAAATGGGGCAAAGAGTACCTACATCCAAGAATTGTTGTGAGAATCAAATGACATGAGTAAAGCACTTAGGACAATGCCTGGAACATGGCAAGTACTTAGTAATGTTTGTTCCCCTCCTTCCTTTCATACTGAGAGGAAGAATATTTTGCTTGTACAGAGATGAAAATCCTCAGAGTTGTTGGAGAAAATGAATTCTTCAAAAGAATCATTATTGCTGCTTTTTTTCTTCTTGAGTATTTACTCTGTTTCTCCTCATTTCAGTTCTAATTAAAAGTCGAATATTACCTTTCTGATTAGAGGTAGATTATTGGATGTCTCTGCCTTCTTTTGATGGATTTCTTGCATGTGATAAGCATTATCTCTTATGCTAATTTCAGAAGTAACTCACGCTACCGACCGAGTCAATATATGACTGTACTGAGTGGAGAAGGAAATGGTATTTGCTTATATCAATGTGGAACCAAGTGGATGGTGGTTGAGTTTGATAATTTTTCATAAAAACCCTGAATAAATGATATATTTTGTTACGTGTTGGCAGTTAGTGGCTGCTGTTCAAGAATGAACTGTCAACTCTTTGGGTTTGTGGCTTATTGAACTCTATTCAATCCAATGTAAGTTTAGAAAGAGGAAGGGAACACTGCAACTAAAGCTTGTAAAATTAAGCTAATACAACTCACCAAGAGTAAATTAGAGACTACCCAGTAAGAAGAAAGTATAATATATTAATATATCTTTATCTTTTCCAATAGTAAAACCAGATGGAATTAAGAGAGATGAAATATGGCCAATTTGAGGAATATGTAATAGGAAATATTGAATAAAATACAGAAATTCACTAGTCAGAATATTAGTACAGTTATTTAACTATATAAGAAAAGATTTTAAGTTGATCTTGATTCTTGAGTAATTTAATGAATGTACAAATATACAAACAAAATCTTATATCCAAAATTTAATTAATTTAGCTTCGATGTAAGTTAATTTACTTCATTTGGATCAGCATTTGTCTCTTACAATATTTTTGTAGTATTATCAATGAAAGTCTTTTAGGAAGAATGAACTTGGATTAATTAGACAATTAGGTATCTTTTGTCAATTTTTTGCTTTGGGAAGGATTTAAATAGCATTGATTTATTTGTAAACGAAGCTGCTCTCTGCTGATGCCAGTTTCATTAATTTTATTAATAAATTGTATTAATAAATTTCATTAATAAAAGAGGACATTTCCCCTATTTGCTTTTTTAAACATAGAGTTTTTTAATTTCAATATAAAAACAAAAGTGCTGAAGAAATGGACACACAGTTTCCCACTAGGGGTAGCTATATGTCTGTTCTCTAAAAGGAATTTTGCAACTAAAGAAGGAGTTTGAAAAGCATGAGAGAGTAAGAACCTCATCCATGTAGAAAAACAAGGGAAAGAGGCTTTCTTTTTGCACAAAGAAAATCATAGACTTTGGGAAATGAAAGACTTGTTGCAGTGGAAGGCTTCTTGGCAATCCTAAGAGTCTGAAAGAAGAGAGACTCATCGTATCAATCTAGTGGCTTGGCAAGAGAATAAGATAGTATGCTGAGAAATAAAATATGAGAGGCAAGAAGCCGGATTCCCACTGATGTACTTTTTGGTGGCAGAACTCCTCAAGTGAAAGGATGTTAGTTCTGGATGGGACTTAGAGATCATCAAGTTCTCTCATTTTCTAGGAAACTGAGACCTTAAAGAAGTGAGGTGGCTTCCTTCGTTCACACAATAGAGCTGGGTCAAGAATCTCGGTCTCTAGTCTGCCTTACAACCTGATTCATTTTTTGCTCTCTGTTTTCTTAATAAGCATTCTTTTTTTATTTTTATTTTTAGGCAGTTGGGGTTAAGTGACTTACCCAGGGTCATACAGCTACTAAGTGTCAAGTGTTTGGTCTGAGGCCAGATTTGAACTCAGGTCCTCTTGACTCCAAGGCCAGTGCTCTATCCACTGTACCACCTAGCTGCCCCCTTAAGAAATATTCTTTAAATATTTACTGTCATTATCCCTCACCTTTCCCAGATAAAGGCCAGGCAGTTTTCATATCAGTAAAAACTTGGAAGTATTTTTTTTTTTGGCCCAATCTTGCACATTGAAAAGCTCTGTCTAATTTTTGGAGACTAACTAATACTAATGATTCTTTCCTTGCAAGACCATATGACTCTCTGGTACCCATCAGATTACCTATTGATTTGGAACAGAATTTGCTACAGCTCAGATCAGTCTCTATGTGTAGTGTGGTTTTATTAACATATTACAGATGATATTATTGTGGCCAGGTGAATTAGTACTGAGAATGTGACATGGAATTTGTATGGATGAGTGAAGTTTTTTTAAATAGTAAAAAAAGTAGATGTTTATAATTTTTTTGGTCCTTTCTGCATCTATGTTCCTTCTGGTTGTAATTTTGAAAGTTTTCCCATTGAGAAATACTTTTCCATAAGAATTTTTCTCTCTTAAAATTTTAAGGGAACTCAGAGAATACATTTGGGTGAATGATTGTTCTTTTTCTGGTATTGTCCACAATTATATGTTGTTGTCTGCATGTCACTTGAGCCTTTCTACTATGCCTCTTATATTTTATTTCTCAGCATACTATCCTATTCTCTTGCTAAACTACTACATTGATCTGACGAGATCTGCTACCAATCTGCGTTTTAGCTTTATGAGTTAGTCGTGATATGTATGCTTTCTTGCTGCTTATTACTTTTTATGTTATGTTTTTCTGCTACAGGTTTTAACACTTAGAGGTGAAACAAGGTACAGAAAATCTCTGATTACCAATGATGGGACCCCTCTTGGAGCTGGCTTTCCAATTGGCATAACTGTTGATCCTGTCAATGGGTGAGTTTACAAAATTACACATAATCTTAATATCACATTTATTCATAATATTAAAGTATAATAAAACAAAACGTGAAGGAGGAAATAATCTTGAGGAAAGGATATCTCTGCATCATCAGGTTCTAGTACAGTGCGTAATATTTAAGTAGTCAGTCAGTCAATAAACATTTATTGTCTTCTATGTGCTAGTCACTATGCTAAGCAACGGTAATACAAAAACAGGCAAAAGGTAGTTCCTGCACTCAAGGAACTCACAGTTTAATGGGGGAGACATTATAGAAATAACTATATACAAGCAAGCTATATGTAGTATAAATTGAAAATAATCAACAGGAGGAAGGCATTAGAATTAGAAGAGGATGAAGAAAGGAAAATTGTAGATGGTGGTATTTTTGTTGGACTTAATAAAACCAATTTCTTTCAGGAGGAGATTGGTGGATTCTTTCAATCTATCTTTACTTTGTCCTCTGACTCTAAAAGATTTGGGTAGTTTTCATTTGTGATTCTTTATAGTATATTATCCAGGTTTTTTTTAAAATAATGGTTTACAGGAAGTCCAATAATTCTTAAATGATCTCTTCTTGAATTGTTTTCCAGATCAGTTGTTTTTGATATCACATATCTTAGATTCCCTCTCCTCCCCCCACTTTTTCAATCTTTCGGTTTTATTCTGTGATTTCTTGCAGTATTATAGAGTAATTGATTTCTCTTTGGTCTATTACAGTTCTCAGAGATTCAATTTTTCTTAAGTAATGTTTACCTTCTTCTAAACTAATTATTCTTTTTTTTTGTTAGACAGTGGGGTTAAGAGACTTGCCCAAGGTCACACAGCTAGTAAGTGTTATGTGTCTGAGGCCAGATTTGAACTCAGGTCCTCCTGAATCCAGGACTGGTACTCTATCCACTGTGCCACCTAGCTGCCCTTAAACTAGTTATTCTTGATCTAATTCTTTCAGTGCTTTTATTTCATGTTTAATCTCTTGATTAAATCAAGACTAAATCATGCATAAGACCATGTTATTTAGGAGGCCAATGCATGACTATTTGGGTTGGAAGGTAGAATACAATGATAAGAATCTTCTTTGATATTATACAGTGGGAACAAGAACCAGAAAATGCAGTAATTTTTTAGTATTTCTTGCTAGAGCTTGCTAGCTTTGAAAAAAATATTGAATTTATTATATGCTGTAAGAAAGAAAATTATACATAATTTGGTTTATAGTTTCAGGTGCAATCATTTTTAGTTCTTTTTAAAAAATTTTTCAGTTACAAATTTTTCCCTCCTTCTTCCTCCTCCCTTACCCGTTGAGAAGGCAAGAAATATGATACTCATTACACATATAAAGTCATGTAAAACATATTTCATGTTATCCATTTTCCATATTAGATGCATTAGAAAAAAACCCAGAAAAATAAAGGAAAAATATTTTTCGCTCTGCACTGTGAGTCCATCAGTTCTCTATCTATATGTAGACAGCATTTTGAATCATGAATCCTTTGGAGTTGTGTTGGATTATTGTATTGATAATAGTTACTAAATCTTTCACAGTTGATTATCTTTACAATATTTCGGTTACTGTGTAGATTCTTCTCTGCATTCTGCTCACTTAACTTTGCATCAGTTCATATAAGTCTTCCCAGATTTTTCTGAAGCCATTTCCTTCATCATTTCTTATAGCACAATAGCATTCCGTCATATACATATACCATTAATTTGTTTAGCCACTCCCCAATTGATGAGTTTTAGTATCCAATTCTTTGCCATCACAAAAAGAACTACTATAAATATTTTGTCTGAATCCTTTTTCTTTTTCTTTGATCTCCTTGGGATATATACCTAGTAGTAGTATTTCTGAATCAAAAGAAATGCACAGTTTTATAACCCTTTGGGCATAGTTCCAAATTGTTCTCCAGAACTTCAAGACTGATTTGCAGCTCTACCAACAGTACATTAGTGTATCTATTTTCCTACATCCTGTCCAACATTTATCATTTTCCTTTTCCATCATCTTAGCCAATCTGATGGGTGTGAGGTAGTACTTCAGAGTTGTTTTGATTACATTTCTCTAATTATTAGTGAGTTAGAATATTTTTTCATATGATTATCAGTAACTTTGATACCTTCCTCTGAAAACTGCCTCTTCATATCTTTCGACCATTTTTCAGGTGTGGAATGGTCAAGTTTTTGTTTCAGCCCCCAAAATGTTACCAATAAAATGTTCTTCATATGCTAATTGTGGACTTGAAACCATTGAGTTTGAACAAACATTTATTCTACTTGTCTATTACATCACATGTTTATATCAGCATAATACAAGGCAATAATATTGATTGTTTAAAGTCATTTATCCAATTTTCTAGTAGGATTTTACATTTGAAAATAAGAGGGTTACAGAATCCTAAGTCTGTAAGGGATTTGAAAGAGTCATTTTAATCTAGAACTTTGTCTCAAATATACAAATCTCATTCTTAAAGGGCTTCAGGGACTAAGTTTCACAAAATCTTTTGTTAACCTACTTTAGTGTTTAATCATTTTTTTCTGCCAGCATATTAGGTATTAAGCCCCTCTTTTAAAATTCATTGTCTTTCTATTTATTTATAATTCATTCAGTGATTCAAGAAGCATTTATTATCATCAAACTGTTGTTGCCTGCCATATACTTTATTGAGTGGTATGGTGAACACAAAGATAAATAAATCATAATCTCTGCATTCAGAAAACTTACAGTTTAATAGGGAAATGCCAGGTCTACAAATGGGGGGAAAACCCAAAGGGCAATTTGTAACAAGTATTACAGAAGAGTTACAAGTCAAGTACTATGGGAACTAAGAAAAAGGAGAGATCACTTCCATATGGAAAATTGGGGAAGAACTTGTTGAAGATTTGACATTTCAACTTGGATTTTGGCAGTCAAGATGGCAGTCATATGTGAAGGAGAGAGGAAAAGCCAGATGCAGAGAAAGAAATAAGCAAAGGCAAGGAGATAGAAAATTATAGGACACGTTAGGGGAATGTCAAATAAGTAATGTTTTTCTGGAGCATATAATGGAGTATATAGTGGGGATGACAAGACTAGACTATTCTAGAATGACAAGAATAGAAAGGTAGGTTGGGGCCAGGACTTAAATTTGGATTTTATTTGGTAGATAGTGGGAAACTTTTGAAAGTTTTTGAACAAAGGAATGATCAAAACTGTATTTTGGGAAATTTTTTCTGACAATCATTTATATGATGGATTCAAAGTGGAAAGCCCAATCAGGAGCCTACTAGTTTATTCTAATAATCTGAGTAAAAGGAAGTATGGACTTTTCACCTAGGGTGGTGGTATTGTAAATTAAAAAGAAAGGACATATATGATAGAGATTGTTAATGTAGAATTGATAGAACTCAGTAACTAGATACTGAGATCAATAGAGAAAAGGAAGAAACGATGACTGAAGTTTTAGGAATGGGTAACTTGGACAATGGTAGTCCTATCTATAGAAATTGGAGCTCATATAAGGAGAAGACTCTATTTTGAGAAATGATTTTAGCTTAGAATATATTGAGTTTGAAATAATGGGCAAGACATTAAGGAAAAGATATTAATGGACATTTGAAAATGGGGAAAGAGACTTGGAAGAGAGATTCAGACTAGAGATAAAATTTGTAAGTAGTCTACATAGAGTTCACAACTGAGAGTATATGAGTTCATCAAGGGAAAAGAGCATATATACATACACACACACGCACACACATGTATGTGTGTGTGTGTGTATACATAAAATATAATGAGGGGGGGATGGAAGGAGAGAGAGAGAGAGAGAGAGAGAGAGAGAGAGAGGGGGGGGGGGGGGAGCGCCTAAAGATCATAGGATGGTTCCTGTATTTAGAAAGGGAAGGGGAAGAAGAGGAACCAAGGAAAGAAGTAGATAGAAAAGTGTTTATGATTTTCTAAAGAAGTGAGGTTAACTAAAATAGTTTAGGATTGTGTATTGACATGGTAGACAAGGTAAATGAGATTGGGGTCCTAAGAAGGAAATTTGAAAGGGTGATGAAAAGTTGACTGGAGCCCAAGGTATGTAGAGAGACAAGTGAATTCTGAAGGGTAATGACAGTTTGGGAGAGTGGTTTCAGTGAGGGAATGAGAGAAATAGTGGTTGAATTAGAGAGGGGAACTTCAAAGTTCAAGATCTTAGAATTGTAGTGTAAGAATTAGGTATATCTGTATTGGTGCAAGGCTAGGGTAGAGATGAAGGTCACTAGATTTGCAGAGTTTGAAGAACTGTGAGGCCAAATTGATTGTTAAAAAGCTCATAAATGTGGATTTTTAGATTGCCAATCTAGGCAATATGTAAATGTTTTCAGTGGAGATAAAAACATTTGTGTTCTGATTGATTGTTAACCAAGCATCTTATTAGAGCATTGATTGCTTTACACTAATGGCCAAACTATTTTCTACATATTTATCTCCCTCACTATAAAACAAAATGCATCTAAAATTGGAGTTAGAAAAGAGTGTGACCTAAGATAAATTTTAATTTTTCATGGGTATATTCTCATTACTTGATCTGAACATCATAGATTCATTGCATCATAAGAATATAGATTTAAAGCAGAAAAGTATCTCAGAGACTATCTAGCCCAACCCTATTATTTTATAGATAAGGAAACTGAGGCACAAAGAAATTAAATGACTTGCCAAAAGTCACACAAGTATTAAGTATCAGTAATGAGGTATGAACCTATGGAAGTACTGGTTTAGAATATAAAATCATTTGTGAAATCTTGTGAAGAATAATAGAAGATTATTGGTAGTATTGTCACATTAGATTGAGAAGCGGTGGGAAAAAAAAGGTTTTGTAGAAATCCTGGCAAGAGATGAATTTTAACCAGATCCTCTCAAGATCGTTTAGATGTGATATTGGAAGGGAAACAATAAGACAGTAAATGGAAAAGATCTGTCAACATTTCTATAACAAACTCTTTGCAATGACAGTGGAACTAACACACTGCAGTCTGCAGAAAGGCAAGAAAAAGAAATGGTACCGAAAAGGAAGAGCAGTTAGATTAGCTCAATTCTCATAGAAAAATAAGAAGATGATAGAGATAATACAAATTTGACATTCTTGTAAGATTGATTCTCAAATATATAACAGCAGGAAAGATACAGAATGATTAGAAAGAAATTATGGAAAGAGTCAGTGTGGTATAGTAGAAAGAGCAACACCACTGGAGTTAGAGATTCTAGGTTCAAATCCTGTCTCTGACAGTTACTACCTGTGTGACTCTGAGTAAGTCATTTAACTTTTTTGAACCTTAGTTTTCTCATCTGTAAAATAAAGTACTTCAACTAAGTGGCTTCTGAGGTCCCTTTCGGCTCTAGAGTTATAACCTTGCAATTACTACCAAAAAAAAAAATGATTAATAGAATATCAGGCACCACCAATTTTCACATACTTACCTTTTCAACTCCACAACTATTTATGAGAATACTCTACACACACCTATCAAGAGTATCCTTGATGAAGATGTGGTAAGGCAGAATTTTTCAAATTATATTCTATGGCTTCTTTACAATCATACAGTTGACTGACAGGTACAGAGGATATAATATTCCACTGTGTTTTTGTTTTTCACTCAAAGCACTTTATTTCGTAGAGCAAAATTCACCTTAAAGCATCTCCTCCAACAAGACATCTCACATTCATATATAAAGATAATACGAGATTCTTTGGTAGATGTAATAGTGGGGATAGTTTTGACAGTTCTCTGATTATTAGTTTTGAGCAAGGCATTAAACAGGAAGACATGCACTCACCTACAGTGTTTGATGGTGTCATGGGACGGTGTCCAGCACAGAGTTCAAGTAAAAGTGGATAGTCTGTAAATGATAAGATCCTCTAGTTGCTCCTATTTGTGATTGTTCTTGTATTAATCACCTCAAATTGCTGACACTATACATCCTCCTAAGTGAGATTCACAATTACTTAAATGATTTTGACCTGATTTTCCACAAAGGAAAAGTCAAATAGATAAAAGAATGCCTATTCTCTATACTAATTGGTTGAATGGACATCTCATTGAGCTGGTCCAACAGTACATGTAGTTCAAATAGACATGGCAAATGGGCACTGAACTGGGATCATGATTGAATAGGAGGAAGATAGTAAGCTGAATTGCATTTGAGAAACTGTGCAGGTCTTTTGGTGACCCCCAAGTTTCTCTCTAAAGCAAAAATCCATTTATTTTATTTCCTGTGATGCTATATGGTCATGAATAATGAAATAACATACAATCTCTGAAGAGTTAACATAGCTGGTCACCCTTAGGACAATTGAGAGATATATGAGCATAAATGGGAAGCAACATGTTATCATTGATGACTAGAATACAAGAAGCAGCAGAAAAATATTTTCAAGATATATATATATATATATTACTGGAAAATGAGGTTAGTCATAATACAGCAAGAGTTAGGGATAAAAGATGATAAGCCTGTATTCTGTACTGACACATATAAAATGTCACAAGACCTTGAAAAGGCACTGTCTCCTCCCTGCCCCTGCCAAATGTTGAATGGACCCTCAGTGGAGGATTTATGGGAGGAAATGAAGATGAGAAGGCAAGAATTGGTTGTATCCTGTACCCTTGGAAGGAGTAACTAAACTGATGAGGTTCTATGGCCTATTGGAGAACTGAAATATATGATATGGTGAAAAGTTTTATTATATTTTTGAAATAAAGCATTTTAAAGGCATGTTTAAATTGACCATATTTATTGATTCATTTCTGTACAAATCCCCGGACACCAGCATAACAATGGGATTCTCATGTATTAGGAAATTATTACCTCCTTCTCCTTTAATTAACTACATTAAAATCCATCCTTCCTTTTAATTTTCCTCATAAAAATCAGAATATATGAGGAAGTAGAGCTAATGGTTGCTAGGAATGAAAAAGGATTCGTGAGAATTAGTTGATAGCTAACCCCTTTTCTCCTCTTCCAGTCTCTCCCATCTGGCTTTCTTGCAGTACTAAGAATCAAGGAAAGTTTCTCTATAAAGTGAGGCTAGGATATTGATATCTGTCTTCTGAATGCCTTTCATCTGCTAAGAACCTTCTTTGCAGATCTCTCTCCTGTTTGGTTGAGAGACTTTTATAGTCATCACTGGGCAAAAATCCCCATCTGACTTCTGAGAAAACTGAAACCATCACTTGTCATGATAGAGAATCTATTTTGTACATTGCTAGGGTTGGTGCTAATGATCCAGTATGTGGGACATGGTTTGGGTTTTGTTAGCTTTCCCCGGGATCAATAGACAAAGCCAGCAAGCTAGAAAACATTAGCAGTAGGTGCCACTCATCTTTAAGTAGGTTCTTTTCTTCATTAAGTCACCCTATGTTGTTACAGGAAAATGTACTGGACTGACCATGGAACTGAAAGTGGGATACCAGCAAAGGTTGCTAGTGCTAACATGGATGGCTCACAGAGAAAAACTCTGTTCACTGGAAACCTAGACCACTTGGAGTTCATCACCATTGACATTAAGGAACAAAAGCTATACTGGGCAGTCACCAGCACAGGAGTGGTATGAAAAATAATGCTAACAATTACCGACGTACATTTGGGTGGGGCTTTTGCAGCTCACAAAGTTCCTTTTAGACAATAACTTTATGAGGTAGGTAGAGAAAGTATCATGATCCTCTTTGTTTTAAGGATGAGAAAGCTGAGGATCCAAGAAGTTGGGACCCAGCCACAGTCACACAACTAATTTGGTTTTGTCCAAATTGGAATTCACACTTAAGTCTTCTACCTTCAAATTCAGTGTTGTTTCTCCCCTACTACTCTGTCTCAACAAGCTCATGTAGCTTATACAGATGGAGTTTTAGCTTGCTTTGCCATAATTCTTGTTAATGTTTGCTGTTCTTGTAGTTGAGATCATAAAAGATGTAGTCTATAATTTGTCTTAGAAAATTGTTATGGTATTTACTCACTCTTTTCTACCAGTAATTTTTCTTGAGTCTATTCCAAAACCTCTTTGCAATGCAAGCCTATTTCTTCTGTTCCTGGTAGATACTCAGAAAAGCCTGTCACAATTTGTTATAGAATAAGCCTTTATCACAATAACTGTCACATTGGTCTTCTCTTCTTCAAGGTAAATTATTCTAATTCTTCACTTGACCCTCAAAGGTTTTTTTTTTCTCCCTCCAACTCTTTAATTTTCTTAATCTCATTCCCTGGAAACTCCTTTAACTTCTTCACTTAGAGAGTTTACAATCTGGCATCATATGTTCATTGGAGTTTTACTTAAAATACTTCTGTTTATATAGTCTAATCTGAAGTTGAGAGCTGGGATAGTTTCTAATACTTCTTTCTTTTATGTAAAACTAATGATATGATAAATGCTTCCTTAGATTGAGAGAGGAAATGTGGATGGTACCAATCGAATGATCGTGGTATTCCATCTTTCTCATCCGTGGGGAATTGCTGTCTATGATTCCTTCCTCTATTACACCGACCAAGATTATGAGGTCATTGAGCGGGTTGATAAATCTACTGGTGCAAACAAAGTCGCCCTGAGGGACAACGTTCCCAACCTGAGGTGCCTGCGAGTTTATTACAGAGACAGTGAGTATTTGTTACCCCCTTCCCATAACAGTAAAGGCACAAATCTCCCAAATACAGATTCCAAAATGAAGTTGCATAAGAAGAATAGTGAAAAAAATATTATGCCATCCCAGAAGCATTTCATGAAGTTCCAAATATTTGCAAGGATTTGTTAGATGATAAATCCATTCCTTACTATGTCTACACACTGAGTATTCTTAAGACTGGGAGAGGAGTGAGATGATCTAGAATCTGCCTTACCAACATATCCTTAAAGCAGTGATTCCCAGGAATCATGTCTTAGACAGAAGAACAATGGAATTAGAATTTCAGCAGAGGGTTCTTACATAGCTTTAAACTCTGCCTGCAATTCTATCATACATTTTCTACTTACGCCTTTAGAAACATCATTTTCAGTTTCAATAAGGTGGTAGTTATTTTGTACTTGCAATTTTTGCTCACCAACCTGTTCCTTTCTCATACTGTTAAACAAATTATTGTTAATTACCCCTCCCCAACCGAGTTAATCTCTTAGTATTTAATAGTTTTGTATGATTCCTTTTATTGAACGTGAAAATGAATGTTTTATTAATTTATCTTGTAAGCATGCCTGGAACAGTGGTTCTTAAAGTGTAGTCTGAAGACCCCTGGAAGTCCCTGAGAGCCTTTTGGGAGGTCTGTAAGGTCAAAACTATTTTCATAATAATACTAAGATGTTTTAATTTTAATAGAGTAAATATCAACATATATCCCACATAAAAGATCCTTGAAGGGTCCTCAATAATTTTAAGAGTATAAAAGGTGTCCTGAGGTTAAAAAAAAAACAAGTTTGAGAACCACTGGCCTGGAGATCTGAAGATGCATGCATATTATTGAAATGTCAGGATTTTAAAACTGAAATGTTGATTTTTTAAAAAAATATTGAGATTATTGCAGTATAATATGACGGAAGGAAAGAAATTATTGTATATACATGAAAACAGTTAATAAATTTCCATTTTTGCCTTATTGTGCACAACTTGTAATGAAATGTTAACCAATGATAATTTTAAAATTACTGAGCAGTAGTTAGTATTCATTTCAGATATCTTTAGGTGTTAGATTGTTCTACCCTAAGCATTCTTATATCTATTCTAAGCATTATTCTCCTTTTTCTTTTTGCATGGGAATGATTAATATACATGTTATTTCCTTGCTGTGGCTTTTAGCAATGAACTATTTTGGGATTCTATATTAAAATAAGAGATGGGGAGACAAGTAAATGTCTTAAGTGATTAAAAACCACGCACATACACACACTCCTTCTATTACAGATTCTGCTGGTTCATCAAATGGCTGCAGCAACAACATGAATGATTGTCAGCAAATTTGCCTGCCTATCCCTGGAGGGCTGTTTTCCTGTGCCTGTGCTACAGGATTTAAACTCAACCCTGATAATCGAACCTGCTCGCCATATAATTCATTCATAGTTGTTTCAATGCTAACTGCAATCAAAGGCTTTAGTCTGGAGACATCAGATCATTCAGAAGCCATGGTTCCAATGGCAGGCCGAGGTAGGTGACTGTAAAGACGTGTTCACATCTGGCTTCAGTATCAGGTTTAGGTCCATGCCCATCAATCATATAACACCTTCATCTTCTCTTCCCGACTTCTCCTGTCACTATAGAGCAAAATAAAATGTTATATGGGTTAGTGACTCTATACCCACATACACAATTTTTATGAAAAACTGACATAGGAATGCAAAGGAATGAGAAATCTGTTTACAAATTGTTTTGGAGTTAGCTTTTTAGACACGCATGGTAGTGTGGTAAGAGTGGGTCATAGACAGGGTAGAGGGAGAAGATGAAGAACAGGGAAGAAAGGAAAGATATAATTGAAAAGGAAGTAGAAAGATGGGGCAAGTCACTAACAGTTATTCCAGCAGTCACTTGTTTATAAAACAGACTTTTGAAATTTCTAAGAGTTGCAAAAAGACAAAAATTCAGTTATTTTGTTTTTTAATTCCCCAAAGCATGAAAACTTGTAAAACAAACTCTTTTGTTTTCTGAGGGTGGGGGAGTAGAGGGAGACAAAGAAGGATAGTGGCAGAAAGGTAGATGTATGCAAAATTCTACTCGTTTGTACAGAATAGTTAATGTTATCAACTTTTAAATGTTTTAGGACGAAATGCATTGCATGTGGATGTCCATGTGCCTTCTGGCTTCATTTACTGGTGTGATTTCAGCAGCACCGTGGCATCTCAGAATGGAATACGCAGAATTAAACCCGATGGGTCTTATTTTAGAAATGTCATCACAAATGGGATAGGACAAAATGGAGTCCGGGGTATTGCAGTTGATTGGGTAGCAGGTAGGTGATTACACTGAATCAACCAATTAGTAAGTATTTATTAAGTACGTGCTAGGGGGGAGGCACTGTTTTAGGCCCTGGGGATACAAGTACAATGAATGAAACAACCCCTACTGTCATGGAACTTATACTTAAGGAAAATTGATTCCTTTTATATTTTTTGCATTTTTGGCCCATTTAGCCTAAAACTTGTTAAAACTATATATCCTGCAGAGCTTGTTTCCTAGATAATTACTAGTGGAATAATGTCAAATGAATATGCAGTGTGGATTTAAATTAGACTAATATGATTATGTTATAATCATAATGTATAATTATTAAGTATAAGTTATATGATTAAATTCATGAAGGACAATTGATGCCAAGGTCTTTCAGATGATAAATGTAAAAATCATGGTCACATTATTAACTACTGCTGATATATACAGATCTGTTAAAAAAATTGTCCAGAAACTTTCAATTTGGATCTCTATTAAGAAGCATTCAGCTCTCACACATAGTAGCACCTTTTCTCATAATAAGCAATAGCTATGATTAGTCAAGGAGCACACTTAAATGTAAGGCCAAGTTTTTTTTTTTTAAAGAGAACTTCAATTTTCTCCCTGCCAAATCGTTTTATTTATTTATTTATTTAGGGTTACATTTGAGTTCCCTCTGTTTTCTTCCCTCCTTCTCGCTAGAGAAGGCCAACATTTCACACACACACACACACACACACACACACACACACACACACACACACACACACGTATGTATAGTGAAACTATACAGTGTTCCTTATATCAATTCTTTCTCTGGAGATGGACAGCAACTTCCTTCATAGGTCCTTTGTAGTTGATTTAAATGTTCATATTACTCATAATAGCTTAGTCATTCACATTTACTCTTTGAACCATATTGCTGTTACTATATACAATGTTCTCTTGGTTCTGCTTGTTTCACTCTTCTTTATTTCATGCAAGTCTTTCCAAGTTTTCCTAAAATCAACCTCCTCATCATTTCTTATGGCACAGTGATATTCCATCACAATCATGTACCATAACTTATTCAGCCATTCTCCAATCAATGGGCATTCCCTCAATTTCTGGGTTTTTTTTTGCCACCACAAAGAGAGTTGCTATAAATATTTTAGAACATATAGATAATTTTCCTTTTTCCCTGATCACCTTGGGAAATGAACCTAATTAGTGGTATTGCTGGGTCAAAGTGTATACACAGTTTTATAACTCTTTGGGCAAGAACATTGATTTTTAAAATAACTCCTGCCATGTAAGTGTTAAATTAAATCAATTGACTAGTTACCACTTTGGCATGCTGTACCACAGGTGGATTTTTGAATGGGTCATCATTTGATTTTGTATGGGCATTCGCTCCATCAGTTCATATCATAACCTTCTGAGGGCTCAGCAGAGGTGCTTCATGAGTTGCTATGACCAAAATTTCATTATCTGATTGCCAACCTTCTGGGGAGTTTTTCTTACCTTAAGTTGGTCCTCTGAGGATAGAGATAGCATAGTCTTATTGTAGGTCCTGTACTTAAGATCTGTTAGGACCTTTTAGAGTTTGCCCTTCTTTGTCTGAATCTTCTGAGGACCTTAGCTCATCTCCATGCACCAACCAGGACCTGGAGAAAGATGTTAGTGGAAGGAATGCAGCTATATCTTACAAATTATGGACATCAATGTATACATCCAAGCCATACGGATTACATAGTTAATAGCATCACTTATAACAACGAACACTTTTCCCTGTTTTGTTAAAAAAATAGATTAAGAGCTTTAATGTAATAAAATAATACTAATAAATACAGTAATGAATGCAGTTGTATAAGTAGACTGAACTTTAACTGGACTCTTGTATTCAATTTTAAACTTCATTTTGGACCAGACCTATATATGAGAAAATCATCAGTGTAAGAAAATCCTGGAGTAAAATCCCTCTTATTGTTGCATATGCAGGTACAACTGCTTCTCCACTTAAATTTCTAGAGATTTTAGAGAGCTTTAGAGCAACTTTAGAGTGTTGTCTGAAGCACTGAATTTGTGTGAGATTTGCTCACACAGCCAGGAGGTTTCAGAGGCAGGACTAGAACACATTTCTTTTTGACTTTGTAGTCAGCTCTGTCCATTACTCCATACTGTCTCTTCTTGTATCCAATGACTTTTTTTTTTTTTTAACAAATAAGCTGAGAGGCAATGTGGCATAGTGGAAAGCATGCTTGACTTGGAGCCAGAAGAGAGCTGTATTCAGATTCATTGTGATGCTTATTAGCTGTGTGATCATGGAAGTTTCTTTATCTATGGGGATAACACCTATGGAACTCTTTTCATAGGGATTTGTAAGGATTAGAATGCAAAGTATTTTGCAAACTTTAAAGCACTATATAAAGTAACTTGTTATATATTCATTTAACTCATGGTAGAGAGTATGGGTAGAAGTAGTGTCAGAAAGAAGAATCTCAATACTTTTTTTCCTCCAGTGAAAGTGAAAGTTTAGTTAAATAGAACACAATTAATATGATTCTCAGGTCTATACATGGGTGAGCTGTGATTTTAGGAACCAAAGATGTTTAAGATTTCAAAGAATGGTTTATTGTTGGTAGCAACAACAGCCAAAAACTTTGTGCTATATAAACCAGTAAATATCCACCATTGATTCCCTCTTCATCCTCCCCACCTGCCCTGCAAGAATTGAGATTTTATTCTAAGAGGAAGATGTGTAATGTGAATTTTCTTTTGGATTGATGCTGAGCCTTTGGAACAGTTAGGATAAAAATTCTGTGAATTAGTTTTATTTAGTATAGTCTAGGAAAAGACTCTTAAGATACTCTTAAATGTATATAAAAAAGTCATGTGAAATGGTATGCCCATCACAGGATGGGCAGACTATCTCACATAGTCTGATGGCTCTTCTTTCCTGATGGTCTTACCATTGACATATGGGAAGAATCCAGAAGGAAGATGGAGCTGTCTCCCCTGGATCCCTCAAAGATGATGAGTTTTCGGAGCTTTGGAAGAAGCAGACTTAAATATCCATTACCTTAGGTGTCACAGGAAGAATATTCTGAGAACTATGCCTTCAAATGGAAAACAAGTTGTAGATTTTAATGAAAACTTTAATTTGCTCCAGGGGCCAATGTAGACTCCCACTTTAATCTCAAAGAAACAATCTTTAGTATCTAATAGTAAACATTTGTCTTTCTAGTTCCAACCTCAGGCATTTACATATCGCCTTTGAGAGGGTGACATGTATTGACCTAAACCTGACATGTTTTGGCCTGAACTTGAAAAACTGTCACCTTTTCTTTCCTTACCTTTCAATTTGTTCATTATCATTTAGTTTTGTTTTTTTCCCACAGGAAACCTTTACTTCACCAATGCTTTTGTGGCTGAGACATTGATAGAAGTGTTGCGAATCAATTCTACTTACCGCCGTGTCCTTCTGAAAACGACTGTGGACATGCCCAGGCATATAGTGGTAGACCCCAAGAACAGATACTTGTTCTGGGCTGACTATGGACAGAATCCAAAGATCGAGCGTGCTTTTCTTGACTGCACAAACCGAACGGTGCTTGTGTCCGAGGGCATTGTTACACCCAGGGGTTTGGCAGTGGACCATAGCAATGGCTACATTTATTGGGTTGATGATTCTTTAGATATAATTGCCAGAATTAATCAGGAAGGAGGTGATACTGAAATGGTTCGTTATGGGAGTCGCTATCCTACGCCCTATGGCATCACCATTTTTGAAAACACTATGATATGGGTGGACAGGAACCTGAAGAAAGTCTACCAAGCTAGTAAAGAACCAGGGAATACAGACCCTCCAAGAGTGATAAGGGACAACATCAATTGGCTAAGAGATGTGACCATCTTCAACCCACAGTTTCAGCCCCTGTTACCTGAGGAAGTTAACTACAACCCATGCTTGGAGAATTATGGAGGATGTTCCCATTTATGTTTTGCATTGCCTGGATTGCAGGCATCAAAATGTGGCTGTGCCTTTGGGGAACTGGAAAGTGATGGAAAGAGATGTGCCATTTCTACAGAAAATTACCTTATCTTTGCCATGGAGAATTCTCTGAGAAGCATATATCTGGACCCTGAGAACCACAGCCCACCATTTCGTAAATTTAATGTGCCCAGGACTGCAGTTGCTTTAGACTTTGACAGTATCAACAACAGAATATACTTTACGCAAAGTTCTACATCGGCGAGTGGCCAGATTTCCTATGTTAGCCTGGTATCTGGGGCTACTTCCCCAACTGTCATTGCAACAGGTCAGTGTGTTGCAGATTCTGCTTGTTTTGAAGTCAAGCATGGTGAGCTGAAACATGATGATGAGTTGAATTGTTCCAAGGTGGCTGCACAGAGCCTAACTGGTTTTTTTTCTCTGTTTCTGTATTTGCATATAGATGCAGGGATTCCAGATGGCATTGCATTTGATTGGATCAACAGTAGAGTTTATTATAGTGATTACCTGAACCAGACCATTAGCTCCATGGCAGTGGATGGATCTAATCGTACTGTGGTTGCTCGAGTACCACGGCCAAGGGCCATTGTGTTAGATCCTTGCAGAGGGTTTGTCTTTTTCTTCTTTTTGGCCTCTTTGTCCTTACTCATTACTTCTCTATGATTTGGGGGTAAGTGGGTGGACAGGAGCCTAATTTTTATGTACAACTGACTTTTTATGTGCCTGTAAAAGTCACATGGAAATAGAAAGTTAGGAGAATACTGAGTGGCTATAAACAAGCAGCTCTTTTTACATGGGGAATTTTTGGAAGGGAGAATGAACAACTAATGCATTCCCCCACCTTCCCTCAAATGCAGGTCACACCTAAGTGAAGAGGTTGGCAGCATGACAGGGAAATTGATATGCTGCTGTCTACCAATTTGGGAAATCCTGGTTGATGATGCTTAGGAAAGCATGAGGGTGGAAATGGAATAAGTTGATGCCTTCTTATATCATGTAGTTTGAGTGATTCTGCTTTTTATATAAAAGAGAATTTTATATGTGCTGAATTGATCATTGATTAATCATTGCTTTTTTTTTTTTTGATGAATAGATACATGTATTGGACAGACTGGAGTACTAATGCTAAAATTGAGCGAGCCACGTTGGGAGGAAACTTCAGAATTCACATTGTAAACACCAGTCTGGTTTGGCCAAATGGTCTTACTCTGGACTATGATGAAGACTGGCTGTACTGGGCAGATGCAAACCTGTATGTGTCTTTGTTCCCCATGTGGTATTTTTCAAGTAGTTTTTGTTTTTCAGAAGAGAGAAACATTTTAGGGACTATAGTTGGTGAAAAATATAACTAAAAGCAACTAGAGTAAAGAATCAAATTTAGGAATTACATGACAAGTATCCTTTATAAACTACTGTTGTTACTTTATATGTGACCTCTCTTAGTAGGCCCTGAAATCACACAGAATTCTTCCTTGTACTCAACTCTATGGAATCATTGGGGGATTGATTTGATCCAGTTAACTTGGGGTCAAGGACCACATGATAGGAATTCTAACATTTCTTCTTTGTTCTTAGTTTATCTTGTGATTTTGGTTATGTGATGCTGGGCAACTCAGTCTCATCTATGCCTCATTTTCTTATTGTTGTTTGTACTTCATTTTTGAAGAGGACCAATGACATTACAGGTGATGTTTTGACTTGTCTGTGAATTGGATTTAAGTGAGGCAAAACTGCACAAAGTCATCAACCTTACTATTTCTTCCTGAGTCATTAAAGTCCAGTGGCAGGACAAAAGTCAAGGTGACTGGCTATGGCCCAGGATTCAGTGGATGACCTTAGCATCTTCAATGCCTGACCAAGCTTTAAACGCTCCATCATGCCTGCTTCAGGCACCTTCATGGTCATTGGAACAAATTGTTCTCATCAGTCTATTAGGGTATGCAGAGTGTTCATGAGGACTAGCACCTCACGTGTGAGAGCTTGCTAAGCCTTTTTGAGGCTGCTTATCCACCTTGGGTGTCCACTTTCACCCAACTCTTACCTGTGGCTCCAAAGACCTGTAGCATGTACAGTGGCCACACCTTGGTAAACTATCTCAGCAAAACCAGGTTGAGGGCAACTGCCAGGTCTCAAACATGTTAGTGAGTTAGAGAGATGTCTACCCAAAGCATTTGAAGACTTCCCCTGGTGGAATGGGTGGATGAGAACATTTTCTTTTGCATATGATGAGTCAGTAGTACTTTATGTCTGTACTTCTATGTTTCCATATAAATGCTTAAATTAAGGTAGCCACTAAAAGCTGAAGTATTATGTCTTCACATTCCTTATGTCAGGCTGGTTTTCTCTATGGATATCTGAGACATCTAGTTTCAAGGATGATTTTATGTTCACTTACTACATAAGTGACCTTTGCCAAATCATTTAACCTTTTTGGTCTCAATTTCTGCATCTATAAAATTGAGGTAATGAGCTAGGTTATCTTGAAGGTCACTTCCAGTTAGAGATCCTATGATTCTATTTAAAAGTCATTGACTAAGGAAACAAGACCCCCTTTCATGGTAAGAAAAAGCACAAGAAAAACAGCACTATTGGCAAACATGCTCATGAAGAAGTCAGATTTGAGAGTGGGATAAAAGCAGTAGTTGGGTATAGGAACTGAATGAGGTATTTGGAAGGCTGGGCTTTCTGAGTTCTTGTGTGATCTCATTCATTTTAGGCAGAAGATTGAACGCTCCTCCCTAACTGGGGCAAACCGGGAGGTAATTATCAGTACAGCGATCCATCCCTTTGCCATGACTGTCTATGACCAGCATATTTATTGGACTGACTGGAACACGAGGACTATCTACAGAGCCAACAAATATGATGGTTCAGAACAGATTGTAATGATCATGAATTTGCCACTGCGGCCAATGGATATTCATGTTCTAGTGAAGAGTAGACAGCGGCAGTGCCCCAACCCCTGTAGCCAATTTAATGGAGGATGCAGTCATATCTGTGCACCAGGTAAGGCATTGCCATGGATGATAGAAATGAATATGCCCAAAGACATGAACAGGAAAAGAAACCATGGGTTACAAATGTGAGGAAGAGATCAGGCAGAGACCAAGATGTAATAATAGAAGATTTCTTCGGAACACAGATTTCTCTAGTCAGCCCATATCTAAGCCTCTGACTTTGATCCCACACGGATCCTTCTAGGGTTGCAAGTAAGCAACTAATTTTTCAGTTTAATTCAGGCAATGGGGATTAAAAACAAGATGAGAAGTTGAACCACTGAATTTTATGGACTGAAGGAGCAATGCTATAGAGTTGAAAAAATGCTGAATTTTGAATCAGAGTAGCCACATCAAATCCTAGCTCTGCCACTTACTGCCTAAGTTACCTGGTGAAGTCACTTAATGTCTCTGGAACTCTTTATCTTTTTTATCTTCAAAATGAATGAATTGAAATAGATCGGTGGGGTCAAACTAAAATAAAAACATCCCGTGGGCCTCATATTGACTTAGGAAACCACAAATTAACATTATCTAGGTTGTATTATATTTTTGTTTGTTATGCTAAGCATTTTCTAATTGCATTTTAATCTGGTTCTGCCAAACTTGAGAGTTTTTCATGCTGCAAGGAATTTGACACTTATGGATTAGATGACCTTTATGGTCTCTTCCACTCTGAATCTATGATATGATTAATATTATCAGTCTGGGCAAAAGCTAAGTTGCCTATCCTTAGTAGACAGATGTGGCTCATTCACTTTAAGGAATGGAATCTCTTGTTTGAAATACTTGTCATGATACTTTGTAGCATGATGTTATATATATTAACAATAGGTTTTGTAAAGAATCATTTTGGGATCTGGGCCTGTGGTTTCATTGGTATCAATTGATTCCCACTTTGGAGACCCTGTGCACTAATGTGAGATTGTCAATTTGTTTGCAATTTATAGTCCATTGAAGTTCCAGGGGCTTTTGAGATTAAAGTTAAGAAACTTACCCAGGATAACAGGACAGTTTGTGTCAGCAGTAGGATTGGAACCGAGGTGTTCCTGACTCTAAAGTTGACTTACTTTCCACTAAGTAATGATACCTTTCCTTCTGATTCACATTGCTTTACAAACTGGGTAAATTTTGCAGAAAAAGGAGTTTTCTTAGGATTAGGATTTCTACATAGGGGAAGGCTATTTCTTTAAAGATTAAGTTGAACTACTTTTACTAAAAATATTTTTTGCTCTTTTATCACAAATAATAATAATTAACATTTATGTAATAATTAAGGTTTAAAAATTACTTTCCTCACAATAACCCTGTGAAGTAGATAGTAAAAATGATATTTTCTTTTTTTGTGCAGGTAAGATCTAGAGTTGGAAGGGACGTTAGAGATCATCTGGTCCAGTTCCCTTATTTATCATCTGAATAAATGGAGGCTCAGATAGGTTAAGTGACTTGCCCATGACTAGCCAACTGCTTCCTAGCTAGCAGGAATTCAACCTCTGTTTTCCTTACACCAGTCCAATGTTTTTTCACATGGTAACATGCCACTTTATGGGGCAGCAAGGTGGCACAGTGGATAGAGTGCTGGACCTGTAGTCAGGAAGACTCATCTTCTTGAGATCAGTTTTGACCTCAGACACTTACTAGCTGTGTGACCCTGGGCAAGTCACTTAACCCTGTTTGCCTCAGTTCCTCATCTGTTAAATGAGCTGGAGAAGGAAATGGCAAACCACTCCAGTATCTTTGCCAAAAAAGAGTCAGACATGCCTGAACAACAACAACAATGCCACTTTTCAAATAAATTAAATCAAAATACAGAAAACGTGTTTCTGTCAAATGTATGTAGGTCTGTTGAGGCAGTTGAGTACATAAGTGAAAGAACATGAGACTTGGGAGTCTAAAGACCAGAAACTTTGAATTTGGAGTCAGCAGACTTGGATCTACATCTAGTGCTGACACTAGCTATGGGACCATGTGTTTCCTCATCTGTAAAATAGGGATAAAAATATACTACATACTTCCCAGTGTTGTGAGGAAAATCTCACTTAAGACCATAGGAGCATATACATGGCGATGGAAGGGACCCCAGAGGCCATTTAGTCCAATCTTCTAATTTTACAAATGAATGAACTCAAGCCCAGAGAGTTTAGTTCACACCAGTCATAACTGGCAGAGGTCAGGATGTGAACCCAGGTCCCTGGCCTCCAGGTATGGTACTCTTTGCACACTTCCTCTCTATGCAAATTCAAGTAATTAGTCTGGTGAACTCCAGTCTGATTATTTTGTGTAGGTGCTAATGAAAACAAGAGTTTCAGAAGGAAAATAGGAATGTCTTGACATTCTGATCTTTTACTTCTTTCTGGCATAACTTTCTTCAGGTCCTAATGGTGCTGAGTGTCAGTGCCCATCTGAAGGCCGCTGGTATTTGGCAAATGGAAACAAACACTGCATTACAGACAATGGGACGAGATGCGAAGGGGTACAATTCACGTGCCTTAATGGGCGATGCATCTCAGAGAGATGGAAGTGTGATAATGACAATGACTGTGGGGATGGCAGCGATGAGCTGGAAAGTGTCTGTGGTAAGATCTTTTTGTTTCTCTGCCAGGAAGGTGGCTTGCAGGAATTCCAGGGGTTGGGATATGATACTGTTGGGAGGTTGAGTACCAGGATTTATTGTGCCCAGGTATTGGATTTAATATGGAAATGTAAATCACAATTTGGGAATTCTGACTAGATTACTGTTACATCTTTAGTACATTGCTAAAGAATTTATATAATACAAGGGGCAAGAGACCCCAGCATTGCACTCCCTTGGGATTCTTTCCCTAGTCTCCACTTCCATCTTCAAGTGCATTATGGTACATAACACAGGGGGCTTTCTGTGAGTCGTGAGGTCAACTACTGTCTCTGTTTCTTCCTAAGAAAAGCTGCTTGTTTTTCTGGGGTTGAGATAAGCAATTGTATCTTGAGAGGAATGTATAGGCAAAAGAAAGAGGAATAGCTTCTTTTCATCATAGTTAATTTGGTTTTTAAAAAGAATATAAAAGATATTTTGCATAATCGGACTAATCCAAGACGCTATCTACTTTGCACATAGCCCATTTTGCAGCAACTTTCCTTTCTGGGAGGTAAATCCCAAAGCTTTCAGACTTTTTTGGCTGCTTTTTTTTCCTTCTTGAAACTGAAATGCTACTTTAATGAATGCTCCCTTCAATCTTTTGTCCTTCTCCCTAGCATTTCACACTTGCCAACCAACAGCATTCACCTGTGGCAATGGGCGCTGCGTCCCTTACCATTATCGCTGTGATCACTACAATGATTGTGGAGACAGTAGTGATGAGGCAGGCTGCTTATTCCGAACTTGTGACTCCAACACAGAGTTTGCTTGCAACAATGGGAGGTGCATATCCCTGGACTATGTCTGCAATGGTATCAATAACTGCTATGATAATGGCACTACAGATGAGAGGAACTGCCGTAAGTCCATCATAACCACCTATGACGCTTGAGGATTTGAAACCTTAGAACACATTAGATAAAATCAACCATTCCCCAGATTGTTGGGCATATGGATTGTTTCTAGGCTTTTATTTTGGCTATTATTAAATATTTTTTATGGTTAGGTCTTCTTTCCTTTTTTTTAAAAATTAATTTATTTTGATTTATCAACAATCACTTCCATATGCTTTTGAGTTGAAAATTTTTTGGTCAAGTCTTCTTTCTCCCCCACCTCCTTTTAACGCATCCCTAGCTACCATTTTATTTTATGGAAGAAGAAATTGAGACGTAGAGAAATGAAGTGATTTGCTCAACTTGCACAAGTAATTAATGGCACAACCAAAATTAGTCCCATTTTCTGTGATGTTCTGTGCTCATTTTACTTTTTTCATTGTTGAAAAAGCATCTTTTTAAAAGATGCATGTTTTACAATGTGTTGTTACAAAAATATACACTTTTTATTTTGTTGCATATTGTGGTTTAGTAGCTTGAAAGTGATCTAAATGTTAGTCTTATTTTTTTTTTTAATCATTTCAAGCTGATCGAACTTGCCAGTCTGGATTTACAAAATGTCAGAACACAAATATTTGTATTCCTCGAACTTATCTTTGTGATGGAGATAATGACTGTGGAGATATGAGTGATGAGAGTCCCACTCATTGTGGTAAGTTTGCAGTGCTTTACTCATATTCAATTTTTTTTTTCCGCTTAGGCAATCGGGGTAAAGTGACTTATTGGGGGTCAGACAGCCAATAAGTGTTAAGTGTCTGAGGCCGGATTTGAACTCAGGTCTTCCTGACTCCAAGGCCAGACTCTATCCACCATACCACCTAGCTGCCCCTTTCATATTCAATTTAATTGAAATAATTAATTATCTTTTTAGAATTGTCAATCAAATTGTTATCTTAGAAGCAGCCCCCTAAGAAACAGAGTGGAGAATTTCTTATATGAAGGTCAAACTTCTGCTCCCTTCACCACATTTCCAAATTGTCCTCCAATGGCCTGTCTTCTACCTGAACTTATGCTATTTCAGTTCTGAGATTCGTTCCTGTGAGTTTTGAAGGTTTTATGGTCTTCAACAGTAGCCTGTTAAAAGATAAAAGTAACCCCAAAGTTTATTTACTTAAGGTTATTTACTTAAGCTATTTCTTTGGGTTTTTAAGATCTTTTACTAAAATACAAATGCCCCTAGAAGTATATTAAGTACTGTAAGCAAGCACCTTGATTGAATTGGCCGTTGTTTTTACATTTTGTAAATAAGTATGTTTCTTGACCGATAGCAGCATCTACCAAACACTTTTTGGGTGTCAGCAATCCAAGTCAGAAGGCCTTTTTAAAGTATCAATTATCCTTCAGAATAAAAGTTTAGATAGATCTGTAGTGTATGAATGTCTTAATTAATCTGTTCTTCTGACCAGTGTATAAGAGTAGAAAGCACAGAGTTAACAATGAAAGAATCATGAAGAAGAAGCTCAGGACCTGAGTGCAAGTGTGAATCAGGGATACAGGTATCAGTCAGCAGTAGAAAGAATAAATAAGGCTATCTTTGGGCCATCTGGCTCATTATCAATATTTTCCTGGGCAATCACTGTATCTTATGGGTGGTATCAGGTCAAGAGGCTGCTCCAGGCTGGAACAAGTCCTGTAGGATCATTGAAGCCAAGTTACAAGATAGGGGCAGGTACGTATTCTGTCTTCTTCTGGCAAAAGAGGCTTAGGAAAAGTATCTGAGTTGAGTCAAGTATGTATATATAGTTAAAGGAGCCTATGATTTGAAAATGAAAGGAGTCATCAGCCTACTCCCTACAAATCTATTCCTACAGAATCTTTCCAGTTTGCCACAAACAGAGACATATTAGAAGCTGTGATGATATAATGTAGCAGATAGGGTGGGCAAAAATTCTGAGCAACAAGCTTGTGTTTTATTCATAGGTTTTATCTTCTCTCCTTCCTGTAGTCTCTCTGACTTGTACCAGCAGTGAGTTCCGTTGTACATCTGGGCGCTGTATTCCTGCTCACTGGTATTGTGATCAAGGAGTGGATTGTGCTGATGGCTCTGATGAACCTCCTTCTTGTGGTAAGAAAGGAATCAGACTTAAAAAGTATTATGGGGTCATGGATGACTAGAACAGGAGTTCTTACTCTGAAGTTCATGGATCTCCTCCAAGGGTTCTGTGGATAGATTTCAAAGTGTTCTATGAACTTGGATGGGAAAAATTGCATCTTTATTTTCATTAATCTTTGGCTTCCTTGGTAATCCTTTGTATTTTATTTTATGCATTTTAAAAACATGATTCTGAGAAGAGGTACATAGGCTTCAACAGACTGCCAAAGGGGTCCATGACACGAAGTAGGTTAAGAGCTTCTGGCCTAAAGGGTGGATTGTGACATAGAAAGTACCTTCTTCTTCCCCTTCCCTCCCCCAAATTGAATTGAAAGTCCTTCATCAGTTCAAAAGTGGCCCATGCTAATAATAGTTGCTGCATATTGTTAGCAGTGGTAGACTGCATACTAATGTTGCCTAATGCAACTGTCTGAATAGGAAACAGGGTGAGGAGGAGGGAGTGGTAATAGAGAGTTGATTGGGTGCTACATGGTGGGCAAAGGGCCTATTGACTATCAGACTCTCTGTCCCTGGAAGATGAAATGGGTAAATGGATGAGGTGAGGGAAGGATGACAAATAAACATTTATTATATGGTTTCCATTTAACTTTAATTAATTTTCTCTTCTCTAAAATGAGGGTGGTGGACAATATGAATCTATAAGGCACCTTCCAGCTTTGAATCTATGGTCCTGTGATCCTGTGGTAGGGTGCGCAGTGTACTGGGCATGTAGTTATAAGACCAGCATTAACTAGATTGTGTCACCTTTTGCAAATCTTTTAACCTCTCAAGACTTCAATTCACTCATTTGTAAAATAAGGGTTTTGGATGATAATAGTCTTTTTAGCTTTGACATTGTGTAATTTTATTTGTTCAGTTCAGTTCAATTAAGTTAGAAAAAACAAAACAAACCACTGACCATTCAATGTTTTAGTTACCTAATACTGGAGTGTGGTAAGGTGCTTGTTACTCTCCAATTCTAGTGTCTGTGATCCTCCTTCTGAAGCTCCCTAGAGTAGCTAGCTGTTCCCTTTCTGCCCCTTCCCTTCCCATCATTTGCCTTTTCTTTGTTACCATGTGGTGGATGCAGGACTAGAGCTGAGTTCACTTGGAGCCCATCATCACCATCAGTGCAGTCTGGCCCACGAGTAGAGAGCAGGAAATATTTAAGTCTTTTTGTGTTGTGGATATCTTTGGAAGTCTGGTGAAGCCTAAGAACTCTTTCCAGGAAATAATGCTTTTAAATGTATAACCAAAATATATAGGATTACAAAGAAACTAATTATATTGAAATACAGTTCTCAAAATATATTTTTTAAAATGTTCACTGGCTACAGATTAAGAACCTTTACGTTGGAGAGACTCTACTGGTTGTTTCTCTTAGTTATGACATTTGTGGCCAATTTGGGGTTCTGGTACTTGGAAATATGTGGTAAAGCTCTTTTTCTTACACTGGAAGATGTTAGTAGTAGGAAAAGAGTATTAGATTTGACGTCAGAAAATCTGTGTTTGAATCCTGACCACTTGCTTACTAGCTTACTTATTGGCAAATCACATAACTTTTCTGAGCCTGAGCCTCTGTTTCCTCATCTATAAAAATGGAAAAATAATACCTATAGTATCTATGTTTCAGACTTATTGTGAGGTTCAAATTAGATAATGTATGTAAATGAAAAGCATAATGTGCCACACAGATGCCATAAGTTTACTATTTCTTCAAAAATAATATTTAATTTTCCCCCCAGTTACATGTAAAAATAATTTTTAACATTCATCATTCAAGTTTTGAGTTTCAAATTCTATCCCTCCCTGCCATTTCTCTCCTCTCCTGAGATGGTAAGCAATCTGATATAGGTTATGCATGTGCAATCATGTAAAACATTTCCATATTAGTCATTTTGTAGAAGAAAACTCAGACTGAAAAAGAAAGAATGCAAAAAATAGTATATGTCAATCTGTATTCAAACTGTATCAGTTTTTTCTCTGGAGGCGTATAGCATTTTTCATCATGAGTCTTTTGGGATTGTCTTGGATCATTGTATTGCTGAGAATAGCTAAGTCATTCACAGTTGTTCGTCATATGCTATTGTTACTGTGTACAGTATTCTCCTGGTTCTGCTCACTTCACTCTGCATCAGTTCATGTAGGTCTTTCCAGGTTTTTCTGAAATTGTCCTTTTTGTCATTTCTTATAGCACAAAAATATTCCATTGTAATCATATACTACAACTTGTTCAGCTATTCCCTGACTGATGGGCATTCCCTCAGTTTCTACTTTAGCTACCACAAAAAGAGCTGCTACAAATGTTTTTGTACAAATAGGTTCTTTTTCCTTTTTAAAAAAAATCTCTTTGGGATACAGAGCTAGTAGTAGTATTGCTAGATCAAAGGGTATGCACAGTTTTATAGCCCTTTTGGCATAGTTCTAAATTGCTCTCCAGAATGGTTGGATCGGTTCACACCTCCACTAACAGTGTGTTAGTATCTCAGTTTTTCCACCTCCCCTTCAACATTTATCATTTTATTTTTCTGTCATATTAATTAATTTGTAGGTGTGAGGTGGTGTCTCAGAGTTGTTTTATTTTGCATTTCTCTAATTGATAGTGATTTAGAGGATTTTTTCATGAGACTATAGATAGCTTTGATTTTTTTTCATCTGAAAACTGTCTGTTCATATCCTTGGACCATTTATCAATTGAGGAATGACTTGTATTCTTGTAAATTTGACTTAGTTCTCTATACAGTTGAAAATGAGGACTTTATCAGAATTACTTACTGTAAATTTTTTATCTAGTTTTCTGATTTCCTTCTAATTTTGGTTGAATTGGTTTTATTTGTGCAAAACCTTTTTAATTTAACATAATACAAATTATCCATTTTACACTGTATAATGCTCTGTATATCTTATTTGGTTCTAAATTCTTCCCTCATTCACAGATCTGACAGGCAAACTATCCCATGCTCTCCTAATTTGCTTGTGGTATTACTCTTTATGTCGAAATCATGTACCCATTTTGACCTTATCTTAGTATATGTATGTTTTCTATTTCCTATTAATTTAAAAGGCAAAGGGATGACATGGAGTCTGACTGTATTTTCCCAGACTCAGGAAGGGAGAATTAAGAACTGTTTAGTGAGTAGAGCCATTTTGCAGATGTCCCAAGAAATGTCTCTCTACAAAGACAAATTATTCACCTGAAAAAATTGTTTGTGGCTCTTTTCATTCAGACCAGTGCATCAATGTAGTTAAATTTCATAAGTTCAGTGAGAAGAAGAGCAAGATTGACAATATTAATAATAGATGAATAATAAAAATAATGGCTAGCATTTACATAGGACTTACTATATGCCAAGTACTATGCTAAGTGTTTTTTTTAATCTCATTTGGTACCCATAACAACTCTGTTGTTATGCGATTATGATCTCCCTTTTATATTTTATGATCTCCCTTTTTCTCCCTTTGAGGAAACTGAAGCAGAGAGGTTAAATGACTTGCCCAAAGTCAGATAGCTAGCAAGTCAGGTGACATTTGAACTCAGATTTTCCTGACTTCAAGCCAACCACTCCATCCATTGTTCCACCTACTTGCCTCTGATTCAGAGAGCAAGCTGATCTGATGACTTATCATCAGATTAAGTAACCTCAGATGAAATAGAAAGTTAGTGAAGTACAATTACATAATGAATAACACAAGTTTGGAGAGAGAGAATTTGCATTTTAGTTTTGACACTTGTGTTTCCCAGTCTTGGATCCATAAATGTTGACTTTTGTGAATTTTTGATTTCTCTAGAAACCAAACCTGTTTAATCTAACTGATCACACTAAGCAAGATTATTAATTTTGCAGCGTCTTATGTGAGGACGTGTTCAGCGGACCAGTTCAGATGTGATGATGGCAGGTGTATTCCAAGCACATGGATCTGTGATGGTGACAATGACTGTGGGGATATGAGTGATGAGGATCAAAGACACAGCTGTGGTACGTGGAATAAATCTCATCTAATGCAATGTTTCATCCCTTGGAAATAATGCTGAGTGGTCCTTTTATCCTTGCACAGTTTTATGCTTAGAAGAGATGTCTTTTTAATTGAATGGAGGTGTCAGAATTTTCTCTTTGCATTTCATCCTATAATTATTTGAGGTTCTCCACTTAAATGCTTTACAATATATTTTTTTAAAAAAGTAACCCCACATTAACTTATCTCTGATGCACTTAGCCAGCACAAGTAATTACCTAAATGGAGGTGACTTAATAAGGCTATCAATTTCTAGAGCAGATAAAGACAACTCTGAGTCTTGCTTTAGGAAGAATTTTGCCAATAAATCTGCAACTCAAAATCTCATAATTTGGTTTTTAGCTGTATCTTGTTGGCTTGGGGAAGGGGCAGTTATTCCATCTAAGTGTCTCTGTTTCTAAATGAAAAGGCAGATTTTCTCATTGAATCCCAAAAGAAAACTGGAATGCTGGCCAACATGCCTCAGGGGATTCATTTCCCACTACAGAAAATTCAAAACAATGGCTACAGGGGTTCTGTAGGTCCAACAACACCTGTGAAACTCTCTTGTGTGAAATGACTGTGGTCTATAGTTCAGCTACGGATGAGCTGAATAGAGAGGTTGGGCAGAGCCTACGAATTGATCTCGGTTTTTTGTTTATTTCCCTGCTCTTTGAGCAGTTCCGAGCCACCAACAATGAGATTGAATAAAGTGACTGCATCTTTATCTTTCTTTGAGGTAATGAAAACATGCTGGAAACTCATTTGTTCTCTAAGTCATTTAATTTCAGAGTTTCAGCAACTCTTGAGTGAAAAGAAGTCTGCTTCCATGGGATTTGTGTTGTTGTTCAGTTGTTTTAATTGTGTCTGACTCTTCATGACCCCATTTGGGATTTTCTTGGCAAAGATATTGAAGTGTTTGCCATTTCCTTCTTCAGCTCATTTTACAGATGAGAAAACTGAGGCAAACAGGGTTAAGTGACTTGCCTAGGGTCACATAGCTAGTAAGTGTCTGAGGTCAGATTTGAACTCAGATCTTTCTGACTCCAGGTCTGGCACTGCATCCACTGTGCCACCTAGCTGCCCCACTTCTGTGGGATACCTTGTTGTTTAAGCATATACTGAAATGTCTGGGACAAAAAGGAGTCTTTTACTATAAATTTTGTAGATTACCTCATCATGGAGGCTAGTGTTGCAGAAAGAACACTGAACTGGGTTTGAATTACAGCTTTGCTACTTCTTAGCAGCTAGGTAGATAACATCTTGGGCCTGGAGCCAGGAAGACCTGAGTTCAAATTCAACCTCAGACATCTGCTAGCTGTGTGGTCCTGGGCAAGTCTCTTAACCTTTGCCTCAGATTCTTCAACTGTAAAATGGGAACAATAACAGCACCTACCTTGAGGAGCTGTTGTGAGGATAAAATGAGATGATACTTGCAAATTGCTTGGTATAGGGCTTAGTACATAGCTGGTGCTCTGTAAATGCTTGTTCTCCCCCTCTCTCACCTGGCCTCTAGCCCTGTGATTTGGGGCAAATCACTTAATCTTTTTGAACTTCAGGTTCCTCAGCTATAACGCAGGTGTAGCTTACCGGCATACCTGTCCCATGTAGGTCAGTGCGATCCACGGGACAGAGTGCTGAACTTCGAGGCAGAAAGGCCTGGGTTCAAATACTGTTTTTGATACTTATCAGCTGTTTGATCTTGAGTAAGGCATTTAATCTCATGTCATGGGGTTGTTGTAAAGCTACTATCCAATAATGTAGGAAAAATGCTTTGCCTGTTGGAAAGTGCTAAGTAGAGCCAGTTAGTGTTATTATCTAGTTTCTAAAGTTATTAAGAATGTAGTACATGCAGTGTACTTTTCCATTTCTACCATCACAACATCTCTCATCCAGCCCCTCTTCTTTACTCAAATACTAGCCTCTATACTAATTTAGGCCCTCATCACCTCATGCCTGGACCATTACGATATCCTCCTGCTTGGACTCTATCTTAAATTTCCTGTGTTCCAACTCACCCTCCAGACATCTGCCAAATCAATTTTCCTAAGGCACAGGTATCATTATATTACTGTCCTACTCAGTAAACTCTAGTGCCTTCAGGATCAAATAAATCCCTCTGGCCTTTAACCCTCTTTGCAACCAAGTCCTGTCCTAGCTTTTCAACCTTGTTATACATTTCTCTCTCAAACTCTGCAGTCCAAATAGATTGACCTTCTTATCGAACATACAATGCCCCAACACCTGTATCTTGCCTTTGAGTTGGATGTCCTCCATTCTTGGAATGGGGCAGGGGAGTAGGGGTGGTGGGTGGGGTTGCTTCTTTACCTCCGTGTCTAAAAATCTTTTGTTTCCTTCAGAATTCACTTGAAACTCTTTTCACGTGAAGCCTTTTCTATCTCATCAGCTGTGACTGACTCTTCCACCCCACATTACCTTGTATTTATTTTGTTTATACTAATGTATGCCCATGTTGTCTGCCCAAATATAGCAGAGGCAACTGTGCTAGAATGTAAGCTTCTTGAGGGCAGGTACTTTTTCATTTTTGGTTTTATATCCCAAGTTCCTAGCATAGTTCTTGCTATATTAGAGATGGTTAATATTTGTTTATTGATAAGATGTAAGATAATTTAAATTTTTTTTTGTTAAATTATATACTTTCTGAGGATAGGGAAGATACCTAATTTATCTCTGTTTCCATTTTAGCCACTAAGACATTGCTTTGCCTGTAGTAGGTACACAATAAATATTTGTTGAGCAAGTAAATAAATGAATGAAATGTAATAGATCAATTCTACTTCTTTCATCTGAAAGAATCTGGGTCCAGGAAATTGAAAAGACAGTTTTAGATGTATTTTTATTATAACCAATAATTTGTATAGAATGTGTTTTGCCAACTTTTCTCCTGTGTACATGAAATGTCTGCTAACTTAAAACAAAAAGAAGAAGTAAACAAATTGAATTGGAACAATTTTTCACGAGATATGTGGTTCTCTCAATGTGTTTTGGTTTCAGCTGACCGCAACTGTACTCGTTCTGAATTTACATGTATCAACAACCGGCCTCCCCTCAGGAGGTGCATTCCCAGGGCCTGGATCTGTGATGGAGATGCAGACTGCAGTGATGCTTATGATGAACATCAGAACTGCACTAGGCGCTCTTGCACTGAAAACGAATTCACCTGTGGCAATGGGCTGTGTGTCCAAAACTCTTACAGGTCGGTTTTGGTATGCGAGAAGCTTCAATCAGGCCCTTTACAATGCAGAGCAATCCTTTTATTTTTCTTTGGTGAATTCATTATTGTGTTCCCTGAAGAAGCTGCTCTAAACCTTATTCATTATCCTCAAGTCTGCCACCATCCCTCTTGCTTTCTGCAAATGACCTTGCCTTCTATTATATGGAGATTAAGGCTATCAGACTCACTCCCATCAACTTCCCTTTTCTGTAACTCAGCTTTTCTACCTGTCTTTTCCTATCCAATCTTATACTATCATGAATCTAATTCAGGCCTTTATTACTCCTCTTAGAGAGGAAGACTTGCTCTAGCAGATAGAGATTTGTCTTAGGATCAGGGAGTCTTATGACACATACTGATTGTATGGTCCTGAGCAAGTTGCTTGACAGCTCAGTGCCTCAGACAGCTTTCTAAGCTTATAAATGGAAAAGCAGGTGCTGTTCTGCATTGGAAGATAAATCTCCTCTTTGAGAATTCCTTATAGATATGAAATTACATGCCTTCTAAGTGGATGGAAAAAGAGTGGGAGGGAGAGAAAAAGAAAAGAATGTTAAAAAGAAATAAAAAATAAAAAAGAAATAAAAAGGAAGTGAAATGACAGATCTTTGTGTCCTGCCCCTAAGTATCTATTAATAATAACAACTAAAATTTATATAGCACTTTAAGGATTGCAAAATGCTTTATAAATATTTTCTCATTTTACGCTCACAACTCTGAGAGGTAAGTGCTATTGTTATCCTCATTTTATAGTTGAGGAAACTGATGTAGACAGAGATTAAGTAACTTGCTCCATGTCACACAGATAGTAAGTATCTCAGGCTGGATTTGAACTCAGGTGCTCCTATCTTCATGGTTAGTGTTCTGTCTGTTATGCCACCTAGCTGCCTCAAAACTGTGGGTTTTTTCTCCAGTTTCTGATAATCTTAGGCTTTAAATATGGATTGGCCCTCAGAGTTCATCCTCATTTTACAGATGAGGAAACTGAGTATCAGAGAGCTGAAGTGACTTCCTTGAGGTCAGAGTCAATCATTTAACAAGCAGAGACAAAGATTCAAAACCAGATCTTCTAATTCCATGTCTAATGCTCATTTCATTACATCATGAAGTAACATTTTTGAACCTGTCCCATGTCTCCTAGTACCTTGCTCATTCAATTCTCTCTCTTTCTCTTTTCATCTTCATTTTTATCTTTTTATTGGTTCCTTCCCCTCTGCCAATAAACATGTAAGTTTTCCTAGTCTAGAAAATTCTTCTTCCAACTTTGCTGCCCTCTTGAGTACCCTTCCCATCTGATTTATTCTTTTCGTCACCAAACTCTCTGAAAGGAGTAGTCTATTTTTGATGTCTGTATTTTTTCCCCACCATTTATCTGTTCCTCTTTCTTCATTTCCCCCCTCCTGAACCTATAATGTTATTTATCCATGTAGGGAGCTCCCAGTGTGGAAACTCCATTTACCAATGCAGGTGGGCAATTCAAAGTCCTAGAGAGTTGTTTGGGGGCATTGAGAGATTGAAATGGAATCCAAGTGTCACACAGTCAGTATGTGGAGGAGGTGAGACTCAAAGCCCACTTCCAAGGCAAACTCCATCTCCTCTTCTATGACTCTGTTAGCTAACCATTCTATAACTTCTTGCAATCTGGATCTTTTCCCTATTGAAGCTATTTTCTTAAAGGGCATCAATTACCAAACCTAATGATTTTTTAAAAATTACTTCTTCTTTACCTGCCTTTGATAGTTGACATTAATCATATCCTCCTTCTGGAAACTCATGTTGGCTTCTACAATACTTCTCACTCTCCTCCTTCCCTTCTATGTCCTTTGCTGTCCCGTGTTACTATTTCTCCCTGACACAGATACTCTCTAAGGTTCTGGTTTTGGCCTGTTCTTTTTTTTTTTTCTTCTGTACTCTTTCCCTTGCTGATCTTATTCACTCTCATGACTTCAGTTGTCATATTGAGTCTATATCTTTGATCTGAATCACTTTTCTAAGATCTAGTACTTTATTTCCAACTGCTTTATGGTCATTCTCAGCTGGAACTCATACTGATACTTCAAACTCAGCATGTCCAAAATGGAACTCCTCTTTCTGCTTCTGAGGTCACAATAAATCGATCAACAGAGACAAAGATTCAAAATTTGCTCTTCTAATTCCAAGTCTAGTGCTCATTTCATTACATCATGAAATGTACCTTTTGAACCTACCTCAAGTCCACTAGTACCTGACTCCATCAATGATCTGTTCTGTTTTGCACCTTTAACTTGTAGCTCTTTGTTGGTGCCTTCCCCTCTCTATTGGTACCATGCCAACAAAGATTCTTGGGTTGAAGAATGGCACCACCGTTGTCCCATTCACTTTGGCTAGAAACCTCCATTATCTTTGACTAATCATTTCCTTTTTCCCATATGTACAATAAGTTACCAAATGATGCTTATTCTTCACTTGAAATGTCAGTGTCTCTGGAATCCATTCTTTCTTGTTTACACTTGCACAAACCTAACTCAGCTACTTATTTCATTTGCTTCCTAATTGGTCTCCTTTTTTCTAAGTTATCCTTCATTTAAGCCATACTACACAGTATTTGATAGGTTAGTAGGCTGTATATTTTCTTACGGGCAGAGACTATCACATTCTCCTCACTGTTAAGCATAGTATTTCGCAGAAGCATGTAGGTGGTACGGTAGAAAGAGTGCTGGATTTGGAGTCAGACAGACCTATGTTCAAATCCTGCCTCAGACAGTAGTTCTATAACCTTGAACAAATTATTTAACCTCTCTCAGTCTCACTTTCCTCATCTTCAAAATGGGGATAATAATAATTCCCCCTTCACAGGGTTGTTGTGAGCATCAAATGTGCTAACATACATAAAGAGCTGTGAAAACCTTAAAGCACTATATAAATGCTACTATTATTATCATTATTACTTTTATGGTATTGTATGTGCTTGATGCTTCATAAATGTTTATCTTCTTATTATTGTATTATATTCATATAGCATTGCTCCAATCTTGTTTTTCTCTTGTTCAAAGCCTCTTCTTGTATTCAATCTTTTGAATACCCCCATTCACCTCTTCAACCTTTTCTTCCACTACTATTCACAGTTAATGAACATGTACTGGGCTTCTCTGCCACTGTGGTTTTGCTCAAGACTTGCCCTCTCCTTGGAATGCTTTCACTTTCTCTGTCGAAATCCTATCTCATAAAGCCCAGCTCGGATGCCACCCCCTTCATGGAATGTTCTCTGAGTGATCCCAGTTGGAAGTTTTGATGTGACTTAGGGTTGGAAGGGACCTTAGGAATCATCTAGTGCAAATCCTCATTTTGCAGATGAGGAACCTGGGTCCAAGAGACATCTTGTTCGAGATCGTATAGTTAGTATGTGACAGAGTTTGGATTTGAACTCTGGTCTTCTGACTATGAATCTTTGGCTCTATCAGGCTACACTGTCTTCTATCAACTTGTTTTGTACTTTCCTTTTGGCACATATATTTTCCTCACGATTTCCTTGAAGGCAGGGACTGTCTTTTGCCTGTCTTTGTACCCTGGTGCTCAGCCTGGCACACAGTAGGTGCTTAATAATGCTTATTGGCTGACTGACTAATGGCCTGGTGCTGCATTATAGCCATTTCTGTACATATCTCATCTCCCCTGCCAGACTATGATCTCCTTTCAGGGAAAGATTATTATTTATCTTCATTTCTTATTTGCCTTGAAGGGAATCATGCATAAGAGGAATTAGATTTGTCCGCAGAACAGGGGCAATGGCTGGAGATTCAAAAAGGCAAATTCAGGCAGGATGCCTAGGAGAAATTTTTAACAGGGCTCTAAAACCAAAATAGGCTCCTTTTGTCACTGAAGGTCTTCATGTAAAGGATGGATGAACTTTTAGAAAGGATATTAAACAGGGGAGATTTATTTCAGGTATGGATTAGACTAGAGGGCCTCTGAAATTCTGTGATCCATGTTCCCCATTGAACCCGTCACAGAGCCTTCTGCTTAGTAAGTAATGAATAAATACATATTGAATGACTAAATCCTACATGCACACACATATACACAGCCAGACATACACATATACATCCACCTTTCATCTGTAAATTTTCCCCATAGAGTCATTTCACTTTTTATATCAAATTTTTGTGCTTTTTAAAGCTGTAAATTGTCTTGCTTTATAGATGACATAGTTCCTTGCACATAAATATTTAATATGATTATTCTGAGCTATAAAAACACCTCGGAAGCTTAAGCATAGTTTCCCAGAGGTAATATTGCAGTGGAGGCTCATTATGTTCAAAGTTACTGGCCTTTTCTTCTTTCTAAGCTTCACTCTAGGCTCCTTTCATTCGTATTCTTATTACTTACCTCTGTACTAATAGGTTTGTATTCCCTTTTCTTTTCTTATCTGCTGCCTGACGGGTTTTGAATTGCTTTTGCCTGCCATTTGTCAGATCATCAATGTAATAGTGTTTAAAACAGTTCAGAATTTTTCTCCCCTTGAGTACCAATGGCTTCTAGAAAGTATGCTGGTAAGTAATATGAATCCACTGGGTGCTCAGAGGAATACCAAGAGCAAATTGGGAGGTCTTGTTTTCTTGTGTTTTTAGAGGTGCATAGTGGGAAATCTTTTCTTTTTCTTTTCTTTCTTTTTTTAATGGATTCCTCTTTTGGCTCATTATCGACGCTGTTGAAGAGCTGGGATGACAGTCAGTCATGAACAGCTTGATTTAACAGTGATAAATTGTTGTTGTGAATTAAAGATTCTGGCAATATGTTTCCTTAACTGACGTTTTTTCTACCTTCCTGGGTTGTGTCTGAGATAGAGAAAGGAAAAAAGTTCCATTCAGTCAAGTCACATAGAAATCAGTTTAACACTTCCATGTTTCTAAGAGGGTCCACATTATTTTACTCTGATCACATGTTGTCTTCATAGCTGCACTGTGTGTTTAGGTGAGAAGACTCTTAGTAGTGCCATGCCGCTGCTGGAGGCAGCTAGGTGGCAGCTAAGTGGCACAGCCAATAGAGTGCAGGTTCTGGGATCAGGATGATCTGAGTCTAAATCTGGCCTCAGACCCTGATTTTGTGACCTTGGGCAAATCATTTGATCTCTGTTTGCCTCAATTTCCTCAACTGTAAGATGGGGATCACAATAGCACCTACCTTCCAGAGTTGTTGTGAGGATCAAATGAGGTAATATTTGTAAAGTGCTTCATGCAGTGCCTGGCTCATAGTAGGTGCTGTATAAATGCTAGCTATTAGTATTGCTGTTGTGTTGTTTTCTTCAACATCATCATCATCTTTTTTATTATTATTATGCACTTTCATGGGCTGTTTGACTTTGTCACTGACTTTCATCTTTCTGGTGGATCCTCTTCCACCCCCAATGCCAATTGAATGAACGAATGAAAAAAAAAACCATTTATTAATGGCTTATTCTGTGTTATGCAGTATATTAAGTGCCAGGGTTACAAACACACGCGAGCAAGATGTGTTCACAAATAATGGCGAGGGAGGAGTGTTTAGGAGAGAGAAGTCAGAGAGAATAGAGCTTGGAGACATGGGACAAGTGACTGGTGTATCCTTTCCAGGAATAGCAATATTGATTTGATCACCGTTTTCAGAATTAGAGTTAGAAAGGGGCATGGGAGAGTCCCATTCTGAGACTGGGCAAGATAAAGGGAATGCTCATCCATCATAGGTCAGGGTCATGGGGAGGGAGCGTAAGCATTGCTTAAGCCTCTGAGATGGCAGCATCTCATCAGCATCTAGGTTGATCTTGAAAGTTTGCTGCTGGAGGGGGACGGCATTCAGCGTCATGTTCATGGTGGCGCTGCTGCCCCTGCTCGATAGAAGCAGATTGGAATGGCTTGTTGGTTTGGTCACATTCCGTTAGCTTTCTTCAAGGTTCAACTCACTTTCTTCACAAGGCCCATTCCGATCCATGAAGCTTGTCTGGTTTGCTTATATACCCTCTGCCACTCGCCCCCCATTATTTATTTATTTATTTATTTTGGTGAGGCAATTGGGGTTAAGTGACTTGCTCAGGGTCACACAGCTAGTAAGTGTTATGTGTCCGAGGCCAGATTTGAACTCAGGTCTTCCTGACTTCAGGGCCGGTGCTCCATCCACCTAGCTGCCCCCCCCCCATTATTTTGTATTTATGTTTCTTTACTTACTTGTGAACATGTTTTTTCCTCCCAATGGAAGAGAAGGAGGGCAAGGACTTTTGCTTTTATGTTTGTAATCCGAGGACCCACCTCTGTGCTAGGCACACCATGGGCACTTAGTAAATGTTGGTTGAATGAATGAATGACTAAGGATAGAGCTTTATCTATGGAATCTTGCCCAGCATACAGATGAATAGGTAATTTTGGTTTTCGTATCCAAATGTTGAAGCTTGTTCAAATTTATATATTCAATCTGATTATGTTCTACCATCTCAAGTTTTAATGCTGCAAAAAATGGCTATCCTTTTTTACTGTGATCAGTATGATCACCCTTTCATGGTTTCTGATGAAAGCGTCTCTTCCTTTCCCAGGTGTGACAGGCGCAATGACTGTGGCGACAGCAGTGATGAGAGAGGCTGTGTATACCCACCTTGCCAGCAGTATCAGTTTACTTGTCAAAATGGCCGGTGCATTTCTAAAGCTTACCTCTGCGATGGAGACAATGACTGTGGAGATTTGTCTGATGAGCTAGAACAGCTTTGTACTACTCCAGAAGCCACATGCCCACCCCATCAATTCAAGTGTGACAATGGAAACTGCATTGAAATGATGCAAATCTGCAACCACCTAGATGACTGTGGTGATAATAGTGATGAGAAAGGATGTGGTGAGTGCTCTAATGGCTTTGGGTAAAGGTTGCCTGGGAGATCAATTGAGATTTCTTAAAGGTGTGGCTAAAAGTACACATCAGGGTACATTAACATACCATTGGTCCTTCTTGGTAGCTTGGGCTTGTAAGATCATTGATTTAGAGAAGGATGAGACCTCAGAGGTAATTTTTTCCAATCTCTTCATTTCATGGTGAAACTGAGGGCCAGAGAGGTTAAGTACCTTGCCCAAGGTCATAAAGATAGTAAATGACAGAGAAACAAGGTCCTCTGGCTCTAAATACAACATTGTTTCCACTGTACCATGCTGCTATCTTTTTTCTCCCATAAATTCCACCATTCAAGAGTAGTACAGCCTGTTCTTTAACTTTTTTTTTCTTTTTGGTGAGGCAATCAGGGTTAAGTGACTTGTCCACGGTCACACAGCTACTAAGAATCAAGTGTCTGAGGCTGAATTTGAACTCAGGTCCTTCTGACTCCAAGGCTGGAGCTCTCTCCACTACGTCACCCAGTTATTCTTGTTCTTTAACTTCTTGAAGCACTTATATGTTGTTCTTTCACTCCCTCTTGAAGGGAGTGAACCAGTCAACCAATATTTATTAAATGCATTACTTGATGAATATCACCTGAGCACCATGGTGATTGTCAGTAATCTTAACCAAAGAATGAATCACCTAATTGTCAGTTAGTGATAGTGTTCTATTTGTCTAGTTTAGACCGTCAGCCAACTGTCATTCTGGAGCATAGCTTTTGTTGTCTAGTTTTGCCTTCCAAAATCATTGAGAATATTCTTAGACTTGATTTTGATTTGAGCAATTTCCCATTAATTTTTTAGTTAGATTCGTATTCTTGTTTAGTTGTTTCCATCATGGCCTACTCTTTGTGACTCCATTTGGGATTTTCTCGTCAAAGATACTAGAGTAGTTTGTTATTTCCTTCTCCAGCTCATTTTACAGATGAAGAAACTGAAGCAAACAAGGTTAAGTGCCTTGCCCAAAGTCACACAGCTAATAAGTGTCTGAGGCTGGATTTGGACTCAGGAAGATGAATTTTTCTGACTCCACGCCCAGCACTCTATTTGCTATGCCACCTACTTTTTAGCAATGAAATCTTCTATTGTATTCTATTCAGAATCATATATTTTGAAAAATAATTGACCTCAATATTTGCAGAGTAAATGATCTCTCGAGATCTCTTCTTAACTTATGGTTCTATGAAATGTGGATGTTAAAATCTAGGAAATAATTTCTAATGCAACCTTTTTTGTCCTATATACTTCCTTCCCCCCCCATTCCCAGTGACTGGCCATTTTTTGCAGTATTGGCTGTAATAAAATACTTTTTCCATATTTTAATTATCCATTTGGAAGGTGATCTAACTCTTTTCTTTTTCTCTTCTCCTTAGCTCCCTATCTCTAGGCCATTTCATGCTTCATTAGTACCTCTACCAGAAGGTGGGCAGAGATAGGGAGGGAAAACAAGTGAAACTCTAGTCAATGAATTTGATTACTTATCAGTAGATCTGATGAATGACTAGATTGGGGAATAACTTGAAAATATTGGCTAAAGGAACTTTCAGATTATCATTGACTTTCATAAATATATGTAGTTCTTATTTTCTTGAAATATTTAAAAATAGTTTCACAAAATTTAAACTGAGCATCAATACAACCAACAACTTGTTTAGTAACCACATTTTAATCCCTTAATTTCAATACATAGAAGTATTATAATAAATTTTCAGTCACTCCTAATCCTCATCAGCAATTTTTCTCCATTCACGCTTCCTTTTACATGGTCATAGTAGTGCATACTCCATTTTTCTGGTTCTGCCTTTTTCCACTTCATTTTTCAGAAAGATCTTTCCAAATTTAGTTGTATTCCTCAAATTTTGTCTTTTTAAATACTATACTGTCCTATTATATTAATATACCATAATATTTTTAACCATTCTTTTGTTTTTATACTTTTAGGTTTTATATATATATATATATATATATATACACACACACACACACACACACACACACACATACACATACACATATATATATATATATATATATATATATATATATTTCCTTTCTGAAATGGTATATAATGCAGCTATGAAATACTTTGATAACATTTCCAGGGTATATTCCTAAAAATGAAATTATTGGGTCAAAAGATGTGACTATCTTGGGAATTTTTACTGTGTACTGCCAGATTGTTCTCCAGAACTATTTTATGTTTATAGTTCCATCAGCAATAAATGAGCATACATGTTCCTCCCAAACCCTGGCAGCATTGAGTTTCATTGGTTTTAATGATTTTTGCAACTTTGATGGGTGTGAAGTAATGCCCATTTTTCCAATTATCACAAGATGGATTATTGACAACTGGCTCTAATCAAGCAGATATGTTCATTTTTGCTGCTGTAAAAGGGGTTACTTTTTGACTGTTTCAAGTGTGTGAATAATTAATATCTTTCTCCTGTAGGTATTAATGAATGCAATGACCCTTCAATCAGTGGCTGTGACCACAATTGTACAGACACCCAAACCAGTTTTCACTGTACATGTCTCCCTGGATACAAACTTATGTCTGATAAGAAGACCTGTGATGATATTGATGAATGTAATGAAACTCCATCTATCTGTAGCCAGATGTGTGAAAATACTGCTGGGTCCTACATCTGTAAGTGTGCCCGAGGCTACATCCGGGAGCCAGATGGAAAGAGATGCCGGCAAAACAGTAACATTTCACCCTACCTCATTTTTAGCAACCGCTACTACCTGAGAAATCTAACTGCAGATGGTCAGTCTTACTCCCTCATTTTGCAAGGACTGGGCCTGGCAGTGGCATTGGATTTTGATCGGGTAGAACAAAGATTGTATTGGATTGATTTAGAAAGGCGAGTCATTGAGAGAATGTTTCTGAATGGGACAAACAAAGAGACAGTCATAAACAGCAATCTGCCTGCTGGGGAAGGTTTGGCTGTTGATTGGGTTGCCAGGTAAGAGTATTTATAATGTTCCTAAAACATGAAATCAGTATTAAATGTTGCCATCACTGATGGATTTTTTTTTAAAAATAAAACTTCTATTGCAAACTTGAAACTTGATCAAGAAAAAAATTTTATCTAGTAGCATAATAATGATAATAACAATAATAGCCAGCATTTATATAGAGCTTTGAGGTTCGTAAAGAGCTTTGCATGTACTATTTCATTTGATTCTCTCATCAACCCTGTAGAATAAGTGTTATTATTATCCCAGTTTTATAGAGGTTAAGTGACTCACCCAGGGTCACATAGCTAGTGAATGTCTAAGGCAGAATTTGAATTATGTGATAATGTATTAACATTAAATTTAATTTAATTTGCAATTAAAATATGAGTAACAATGTAAATTTAACATCAATATCTTGAATAATTTTATAATCCTTTATATATAACTATACATAATGATGTATAGTTATATACATGTGTAAAACTATATATATGTATTTATATAGGAATAACTCTATACATATATAACCATACATATATTTGTATGTGTATAACTACACATACATGTACAACTATACATATATTTCTATGTCATTGTAGTTCAGCAACATTGCTTTTATATCTGATCACTATTTCTTTTGTATTCTTCACTTTGTTATTCTTAATGGCTATATAACTTTCTTTTATATTGATAGACCATTTGTTTAGCCATTCTTCTAATGCTGAGCATCTAGATTGTTTCTCCTTTTCTCCTATATATTGTCTTTTCACCTTCAACCATAATTGATCTCTTCCTATTTTTCTATAATATGAATGTAGTTAATTTTGCTCCTTTCTTTGGTTTATTCCTTAATACCCCAGGCTTCTTTGCTTGAATGTTTAGAATATCACAGTTCTCAAGTCCAATGACCCATTTAAAAGAAAAGAGTATCCATCGTATTTTGGAATATGGGGAGGTTGAGGAAGGGATAGAGGATGACAGCATGAGAATGGAAAGTAACACTTTCAAAAACTTCTCAGTAGTAATGATTAGTACTGATTAGTAGTGATGATGAGGGGAATTATTTCCATTCCTTTGCCAATTTAACATAAAATGGGGAGTGGACCATCTTTTGTGCCTTCTTTGGAGTCAGAATAGTGGTCTATAAGGCCCTGATAAAAATCTGAAATTTCATCAGGGTTCTGACTTATTCTTAGATACTGTTGTCTTATGATGCTAGATATATATGTCTCTTTCACGTGATTCTTATTTTTTCAAGATTATTCATGATTTTTAAATTCTACGTTACAATTTTTATTCTGTTCTATTCTCTAGAGGATACTAAGGCATACTTTGCCTAACATGGCTAAATGACACACTAATACAATATTAAGCAAAATAATGTTATTTGAGCAGTTAGTTCTATAGGAATAATGTTTTAAATGGACAATTTATTACATTGTGGGTTTTGTGACTTTATACTAGGGTTTGTTTATAATATATAATGTACTAATATAGTAATAATGTACTGAATTATTGTGAAATGAAATTAGTCAAAGCAGTATTAATTAGGTAGGGGTATGTTTATAGCAGTTGTATGAATCCTTTAATTACAATGAGTTAGAGAGATAGTTGACTGTCAGTGCTCTTGGAGGAAGACTTTGTTTAAGACTTTTAGCTGTTAATACATCTTTGTAAATAGAGGTGTTGAGTTCCTTTTTCTTCCACGCAAAAGACACATGGAAAGTGCTGTAATTTGGGATGGGGCAGGGTGGAGTTGAGAGTACAAATCAGGCCATGTCTTCCCTCTCCTTCCAGCTGCTGGGTTCTTAAATGTTCCAACAAAGGAGGATAAGATACAGAATCACAGAATGTTAGATATGTGGAAAGGACCTTATCAGATCCAGTCTTCTAATTTTACAGATGGGGAAATTGAGGTCCAGAGAGATAAAGTGACTTGGAGATATAGAAGAGAGCTATATCTTATTAAAAAGATAATTGATAGAAAGCAGATTCAAGACGAGAACCCTGTTCTCTCAGTGTTTTTCCATTACATCATGTTGCTCGGCATTTTTAGGCATAAATGACTTGCTAACTATCTATAGGTAGAACTTGATAAAGACACAGCGTCTTTGTGAATTATACTGGCCCTGAGAATATATGGATTTTTTCCATGCTTTCTCTCAGAGTAAGTGGCATAATGACATTCCAAGTTGCTGCCAGTCATTATTTACACTTGGGCATTCACTTGGCTAGAGTGAAGAATTCTATGCAGGAGAGTGACAACCACATTTTCTTCTATACCTAAGAGATAGCTCAGTTAGTTAATGTTCTTTTTGATCAAAAAGAAGCAAATAGAACCCAATAAATTTGGCAGCTTAAATTTCTTGGATCTCATCCAAATTGGCTGACATTGAAAACATGAGATTTTTTTTTTCAATGCCATTGGGAATGCCCATTGCTAAAACAGAAGTTTTGTTTCCAGAGCCTCCAGTCTTGGTAATAGCGATGTGCCATTTTTAGTAGAAAATGTAATATTATCAGTCTACTCAGTAGGATATATATATATATATATATATATATATATATATATATATATTTATTTATTTCCAGGTTTTTTTTTTTAGAGGGGGGAGGGATTTGCATGAACCTCTGATACACTGTCATGATTTGTAGGATGAACCTAGCAGATAGTTAGTTAGAGTTAGGAGGAATTTCTGATCATGGGCCAGTGGAAACTAAATGGCCTATAAAAACATTGAGCCTATGATTTCATTCATAACATTGAATCTGGAAAATCAAATGCTGCATCTGCTATTTAGTATTTCTGTGACCTTGAGCAAAAGTTATTTTTCCCTGGACCACAAATTCCTCATCTGCAAAATGAGGGGTTGAATTTAGATGATGACTAATGTCCTTTCTAATTCTAAATATATGATCCTCCAAAACAACTCTCCAGAGTCTTTTAATTTTATATATGTTCAATCTTTCATCTACCTAAACAAACATTGATATGGACCATCCACAACATTTTCTAAGTCTGCTTAGATCAGCACACCCAGAATCAAGCTCTACGTTTTATTTTCATGGTGGACATTTAGAAGACCAAAACATAATACTTCTTAATAAGGAGGACTTACCTGATTATGAAAATCTCCTAGAATTTGGTTAGATTTATAAAGAAATTTAAGTGTTTGTTCCAATCACCAAAAAAAAAAGAGAAATCTATATGACATTGACAGGAATGGAATTGTAACTAAAGCCTTATTCAGGTAGGATCCTAAGGGGAAGCTTCCACTGAGTCTGTAATTCTCCTTAGTTTTATTGAAATAAAATATAATGAGAACTTGGTTTTGTTTGGATCATGTCTTTTTAATCTGATAGGGCTAATATTTTGCCACTTAAGGGAACATTCTTTTTTTTTTCTTGTCTTTCAGAGTTTTCCAAGCGTGTATTTTCAGTGATATATCTATTAATTTTCTTGAAAATATTTTCTATTTTAGGTGTCAGACCACTAAAGAAATGAGAAACCAAGAAAGTGATCACGTTTCTCATGTGAAGAATAGCCCCAGACTTATATATATGTGAGGGTGGAGTTGAAACCATGTCTTCTTGAATCAGTTAAAGCCAATATATTAGAGACTAGGTAATTCCCTAAGATGTTTATATAAAAGGGAAAGCTTTCCCAGAATTTCTTCTTCCTCTCATTCAGACATGGTTTCTCTCTTTTATATAAATTATTTAGAACATGGCTCAATCTCTAAAATAAATGGCTTTGACTGAGTCAAGAAATACAGACCCTATTAACACTCAGTTCTGATTGAGTCAATCGAAAAGTGTTTTTACCTAATAAAAGCACAAGAGCATAATGGGTTGTCGTCAACTGCACCCTTGTACTTATTTCTATATAGTTCTTACAACACAATATCATACACGCCAAATTATCTTAATTTAAGAAAGACTAATTCCTCATATTTGACTTCTTTCCCACCTCTGGCTGCTATTCCTAATAGTTGGATATGTGGCTCCAACCATGATTCTTTGTTGGTCTGTACTGAAAATTGTGAGAGAAGCATGGATAAAACAGCTGTTTGAAAATTTTCTCATTGTTCATTCCAGAAAGCTGTATTGGCTAGATGCCTACCTCAATTGCCTGTCTGTTGCCAATCTTGATGGCCGATTCCGCCGAAAACTAGCTGAACACTGTGTAGACTCCAACAACACCTTCTGCTTCCAGAATCCAAGAGGGATTGTCCTTCATCCAAGACATGGGTATAGCCTTCTTTTTCTAAATAGTGTTGGTTTCCTTTCCTTCACATGTCTTTGCAAAGACTGTTCTAGCACCGTCTTTACTGAGTTTTCTCTCCTGTGGAATATAGTTACAGTGGTGCTAAACCAGGAGTTAGATGTCTACTTATCTATGTATGCCGAGACACTATTTGGTGGTATTTCTGTTTTCTTTATAATAATACACCTTCATACTTCTGTAGTCAAGTGTTGACCTAACATAAAGAGGTATGGGGCCAAAATAATTAACAGATTAATAATGATAGAGTTCCTGAAATCTACATATTGGTCCTTCTCATCTTTTACATGTACCAACTCCTCATTTCCCTTCTTTCTTTCATACTATTTTAAAATTATCTTCCCTTCCTTCAGAGGCTTTAAAAAAACTCTATATTTAAAAAATTATGCTAAAACTCTATTACATAACAGAAGGAAGCTATTAGTCTTTGCTACCAGATTTTATATTCAAAAACTGATAAAAAAATGTTTTCTTAAATAGACAGGTTTACTGGACAGACTGGGCAGACCGAGCATACATTGGGAGAGTGGGCATGGATGGAACCAATAAAACTGTGATAATCTCTACCAAGTTATCATGGCCCAATGGAATCACAATTGATTACACCAATGACAAGTTGTACTGGTCAGATGCCCACCTGAACTACATTGAGTACGTACATAGAGAAGAATAAAGGAACTGGGTAACTTTTCATACCAAATATCAGGGGTCAAACTTTGATTTTATTAGCTTTTTTTTTACATTCAAGTGGTCCATATGTAACAATGATGATAATGATGTTGTGTTTACACTTACACCTCTCAGTAAAGTCCTCTATACACAGTTCGATAAGGTCCACTTCATCCATATATTTGCTCTGACATTTTCTCTCTGAATTTTAGTTTCCTCACCTGTCAGATAGAAATTAGTAATAATTATATTATCCACATAGAGTTGTTCTACGAAAAACATTTTTGAAGATGTAGAAAGTAATAAAAATAGCAGCTTGATCTTAAATTCATCATTTACAATATGAGTGTGTTGGACTGGAATCAGGGGTGGACCTTGAGGCCACATGTGGCCTTCTAGGTCCTTGAGTGTGGCCTTTTGACGGAGTCCAAGTTTTACAGAACAAATCCTTTTATTAAGATGATTTGTTCTGTGAAGTTTGGATTCAGTCAGAGGGCTACATTATTATTTTTAATAACAAAAATAAAAAATAATAACTTTGCACTTCAGTTTTTCATCTGAAAAGTAGAGATAATTCTAGTTGCACTTACAGAATTCTTGTAAAGTACATGCTTTGTAAATCTTAAAGTGCTAAAAGATATAATAATTGTTATTGTTATATCCTCTGGGCAACATAATTCTGTATTAGAGAAAACAAAAATAGAAAGAAAGACCTTTTCTCATTGATAAATACAGTTGTTTTAGATAGTAGTAGGTCATTTATTAAATTGGATTCTACATGTGAGCCTTTATGCCAAATGAGATATTTCAAAATGTATCCAAAGATACATTGTTCAATAAAAAACAAAAGAGTAAGACAATAATATATATTATTAGATAAAATACATATTACCTACATGGACTACAGTAGTGCTGGCAAGACAATTATGATTCCCAAGCAAAGCCAGTATTCAGCAGTACCAATGGATTAACTCATGTCATTCCTATTCTAGAAGCATTTTGGAGCTCTGAAGCTCTGGTCTCTGCCTCAGCATTATATAACAAATCTTACTGGCTGAGAGGAAAAGAGTGAAAGGGAAGGACCTAGGACATTGAAGATGACAAATTATCCAATTCACACATCAAGTACTTTCTCGCTGATCTTACAGAACGACTCTCCTCTTCTCCTCATTACAAATGGGTTGTGATCTACATTGGTGGAGGGAATTTCTACTCCAGCATACCTCCACCTGAATTCATAGATTTGAACCTCTACCCCCAAAGCAATTAAGACTAAAAAGATACCCAAAGAGGCTCCTATAACTTTTTGTTTGGTCCAAGATCTTTCAAGCCTTTGGAGGGTTGTTTGGTTCTGAAAGTTTGTCAGATGTAGTAGAAGTAAATAATGTATGCAAATATAGTATTGTATGTAGCCTCAAAGGTTTCTGTAAATTTTCTGCAGTTGTTTCTTAGATAATTCTTATCTATCCTGGGGTTGTCTGCCAGTAGGCATGTTGGTTTCCTGATCTGCCTTGTAAGTGAGAGGAAAGGAGAGTAGCTACTTTTGTGCTCAGGACCCCTAACTTGTGGGCACTACAGAAATACTAAGAACATCTTATATTTATATAGCCTTTTAAGGTTTCCAAAGCACTTTCCTCAGTACCATACTACGAGGTCGGTAGTGCAAGCATCATTATTCCCACTTTACCAGTCGTACCAAAAGAGAAACCATCTGCCTAAGTTGGCACAGAGAAAGACCGAGAGCCTTGCTGTGAATGTCTTATATCCTTTGAATCAAATGACAGCTAGTTTGCATTTCAGTTTATTAATCTGCAAATTGATATTTGTGATACCTAAGATTTCTTTAGAGGTTACTAGAACTAAATAAATATTATAAAATACCATTCAAATATGAAAAAAAATGTCTATACTTTAGATATGTACAGATTAGACCCTTAAACTGTAACTTAACTCAGGGTCGAATATTTACTTTAGTGGCTCAAAGGATCAAATTTTCCTGTAAAATGTTTATACACAGAGAAATAAAGCATTAAGATGACAACATTTGGCTTTATGTTTCTATGCTATGAATTTTTTCCTTCTGTTTGAATATTAAGAAGTCAGGGAAGAAGGATAGGTATTAGACCCATGATTTAATTGGTGTGGGGGAACTCCCAGATGAGGAAATTCCCTCTCTTAGTGTATACTGTCACCTCCTCTGCAACTTAAAGTCTTACAGAGGTACCTAGAACATTGAGTGGTGAAGTTACTCACCCAATGGTTATATTTTGTTGGTGGTATTAAGTTGGTTTCAGTTGTGTCCAATTCTTTGTGACCCTGTTTGAGGTTTTCTTGGTAGAGATACTAGAGTGGTTTACTGTTTCCTTCTCTAGCTAATTTTGCAGATGAGAATACTGAGGCAAACAGGGCTAAGTGACTTGCCCAAGGTCACACAGGAAGTAAGAGTCTAAACTCTTTGAACTCAAGAAGATGAGTTTTCCTGATCCAGGCTGGGAACTCTGTCCTCTATACCACCTAGCTGCCCTGAATGGTAATATAGCCAATATATATTAAAGGTAAAATTTGAAACCAGGGCTTTCTAGTTTTAAGGCCAGCTCTCTATACTCCACACCAGGTATCAAAGAAATTTTCATTGTGATTAGACGGTGGCTATCATTTAGGCTTTTGGTGCCTCTGAAGCTGTAGTTAAATATTATTTTAAAATCATGTTTTTTTAACTTTCTAGTTTGTCGAGTCAGATAGAATGTTGTTTTGAGTTTAGCTAATTTAAAAAAAAACAACAATTATTGTGGTTTAAAATTTTAGTTATCTTATAAAGTAAATGTTTGTTCACTGGGTGACATTTATCATGGTACAACCTTTTTTTTCTGTCCCCTTAGATTCTCTGACTTGGAGGGACGGCATCGGCACACAGTGTTTGATGGGACATTGCCTCACCCCTTTGCTATTACAATCTTTGAAGATACTGTATTTTGGACTGACTGGAACACAAGAACAGTTGAAAAGGGGAACAAATATAATGGGTTGGGCAGAATGGTGCTGGCGAATACAACACACAGACCCTTTGACATCCATGTCTATCACCCATACCGACAGCCGATTGGTGAGCAGATAGTTAATAGAGTCAGCTCCTATACCCATTTACCTTTGTCTGCTTCAGATTAGGTAGGTCTTATGCTGCTCTCTTGTAAACATGAAATCTTTATCTTAGGAGCTTTTTTCACTTTTCATGTTTCCTAAAAGACAATTTGCATATTCAATATCAGAGAATTGTTGGTTTGGAAGTCTGCTAGAGGTCCTTGGGTCTATTTCCTTAATTCATATACAAGACTGCATCTAAAAAGCTTTATTCTTAAATCTTAACCTATTTGTAAAGATCAGCCCATTTTAATAGCTCTCTAGAGAAGGAGATTCTGTAGTTTTAATCAACAAAAATGTCATGTACCTATTTGCATATGGAGCTGTGTGGTCACTCTGTCATAGTTTAAGACAGGCTAATGAAATGGGCCCCTTATTCCACTGTCTCAGAACATATAGGTGAGGGAATTTTTTTTCTCCCCAGCATTTGCTTAACTTATATCTTTGCTGCTGCTACATAAGCCACTTTGTTAGGTTCTTTGGAATTTTGTGGATGCATGGCATTTTATATGCCTTCTTGGTGGAAGTGGTTTTACATGCTGAATGTAGACTCTTTCTCTCCTCGTTAAATGTGAAAATGACATTGCATTGAATGATGAATTTAGAATTTAGAAGAAGGGTAGGTATTGTCAAAAGGAAGCTATGCCCATGACCGTACTCCTGACATTTCTGAAATAAATATTCTTTAGGTGACTTCAGCAGTCTTACACAGAGGCTCACAAACATCTATCTGTAGGCCCACTCACGGTCTCACCAGCCTACAAAATGAGGATAGGCTCTGCCTCCATTTGTCAATGTCCTGCTAAGTATTCTGGACCAAAGCCCTTCTCTCCTGCTATTATCTGTATCACTAGAATGAGAGAATATAGTGTCTGCCTGAAATTTGTAATCTTAGCATCCTTCATGAAACAAAAATTCCTAAGAAAACCCCACAAACATTTTATTGAAAATGGAAAGGAAAAAATGCATCCAATTAATGTGTGCCTAATTTGTTTTTTAGATCAAGTCAGATAGCATTTGGTTTCTGAACACATGAATATGAGTTGATGTTCATGATTTGTCTGCTGGGTCCTAATATCTTTTCTAGCTAGAAAATTGACTTCATACTGCTGATAGCACCTGGATGGATTTGATTTGCCACCTGTTACTTAAATAATTCTGTAGTTAGCCCTAGCTATGAATAATTGTTAGCAAGGCAGAATAACTGTGAAAGTTAATTTTCTTATTCCATAAGAGAAAATATTAAAGGTAGGGTCTTAATTTCAATTAGGGCAATCAAATAATCTTGGGAGTGGCATTTTCTTTATGAAAAAGAACCATTTGTTTTCCTTCTCTTCCCTTAGTAAATAATCCCTGTGGTACAAATAATGGTGGCTGCTCCCATCTCTGCCTCATCAAAGCAGGTGGGCAGGGTTTCACCTGTGAATGTCCAGACAACTTCCAGACTCTCCAACTTGGCAGTGTGACACATTGCTTGCCCATGTGCTCTAGCACCCAGTTCTTGTGTGGAGACAGTGAAAGGTACGTCATCCACCTCCCAACATTCTCTTCATCACACTTCAAGGTCTCTCATTTTAGGGATCTATAATTAATTTTTTGGCTATTTCAAGTATAGCTCAGACTGTCCCATTGTTTTCTATGAGTTGGCAATTTTAAATGGTTCTCTTTAGAAATTTTGAGTCCAATTATTATGGTTGTTTTGTAATGGGTTGTTTTGTAAGGAGGAAGTAAGCCTTATTTTCTGCTTCAGTCAAGTTTAATAAATTTTAAGGGCAGAGTATACAAAATAGAATCACAAAAATAATAAGTATTCATTGATCATAGGTTTCATAGCTTGTTCTTTGTCTGGCAGTGGATTCTTTTCTATGAACTTCGTAGCTTTGCTGTTTTGGGTACTATACTAATGAAAGTATAATTTTGGTTTCAGTTCTAACATAGATCAATTAGCATTATTCTGTTTCATGGCTGCATGCTTTGCCTCTAACAGGAGAGAGTCATTAAACCACTGATCATAAAGAGAAACAAGCTAGAAAGTGTGGCTGGATTAGCACAAACTCATAAAATAATTCAGACTACATGCTGGTGGGCTAATTGCATCATTTTAGTTTTTGAAGCATAGTATCATCACCTATTTGAATCTTGACAACCATCCTTTGAGGTCTATCTCACTCACTTGTTAAATATATTATCCCTCTTCATGTACACTTAGTAACTTAGGCTTAGTTCATTAACTTCAAGGTCTAAATGTAATTATGAAAAGACTAATATCCTCCCTTGACATTTCGTGGCAAACTTCCACTTTCATGATATTTATTAGCTTCTGGTGTTTTGTGATGACAGCAGAGAAATGCTATTTGATATAAAGTAAATAGTAAGTATATCTTGGTAGGTGTATCCCTATCTGGTGGAAATGTGATGGACAGAGAGATTGCAGGGATGGTTCAGATGAGCCATCAACTTGCCCACAGCGATATTGTCAACTTGGACAGTTCCAATGCAGTGATGGGAATTGCACGAATCCACATTTCCTGTGTAATGCCCTGAGGGAGTGTCCTGATGGATCAGATGAGGACCATGTTCTTTGTGGTATGTTGAATTGTCTTATCTTATTATCAATCATCCTTAAAGTCGATTGTTTTTGATCATGACATACATTACAGACCAAGAACTATTCCAAGAACTCTGTGACAACATGGGCTCTGACCTCCCCCGATCTTTTAATAGGGTGCTTTGGAAAGCTTGAGTTCACTATAGGACAAAATTCCCATTTTAGAGCTAGGGAAGCAGAGACAATTCTGCTCTTTGTTCTGGTTCTATGTTCTATATTATGAAAAGACAACCAACAGCATTAGTTGAAGCATTTATCGCTTTATCTGAGAGGAAGCTAGGTGGTGCAGTGAGTATTATGACAGACCTCTAGTCGGGAGGAACTGAATTCAGATATTACTTCAGACAATTAAAAGCTCTGTGATTCTTAAGCAAGTCTGCCTAACCTCTGCCTGATTCAGTTCTTTTTATTTGTAAAATAAATAAATACATAAAAAGGAATCATCATAACTCCGTATCTCTGAGGGTTGTTGTGAGGATAAAATGAGATATTAATAAAGCATGCTACAAACTCTAAAAGACTATATAAATGCTAGCTATTATTACTCCAATGATATGGTGCTCAACTTTTCTGTACATTATTTCTGTAGACTGTAAGTTTGAGCAAAAGTGTTATTTCATTCATGTCTCTGCTTTCCTAGTACCTCGCCAGTGCCTATCCTATACTAGCATATTCATTAATTCATTGGTTTATTGATTGGTGTTCAAAAAACTTCATCACCCAGTTTCCAACCCTCTAGTAATGACCCTTCAAAAATTTAGCTAGGGTGTCTTTCAGATTATTGGCACAATCCTTTGCTTGTTTTTCAAGATTTTTTTCAGCTTGATAAGACTTGCTGTAGCTTGCATTTATCTAGAATAGTGTTTGAGAATTGCAAGGTCACACCTACATCATAATAAGCTTTTAGAAGATAAAGTAATAAATGATATGGTCCAAAAAAGTGGTCCAGACAAAGGAGTTCTATGATGGGCCCTATATGAAGAAAAGCAAAGTTCTTGTCCTATAGAAATGTCTGAAATAAACAAGAAATATTGGCTCTTAACACCTGCGAAGCAGTTCCCCGAATATCTGATCTTTTCAGTGAATCACCAGTGTGAGACCCATCAGTGGCAGTGTGCAAACAAACGTTGCATCCCCGAGTCTTGGCAGTGTGACACTGAGGATGACTGTGGTGATAACTCTGATGAAGCCAGTGCTCACTGTGCCAGCAGGACCTGCTTGCCAGGCCAGTTTAAGTGTGACAATGGCCGCTGCATTCCTCAGTCCTGGAAGTGTGATGTGGACAATGATTGTGGTGACCACTCTGATGAGCCTATCCATGAATGTAGTAAGTGCCAATTCATAAATCTTTATGACTCTGTACAAGCAAGGGAGCATAGGGCCAGTGGAAAAGAGTACAACACATATCAGGGGAACCTGGTTCGAATCTTGCCTCTGACACCAGTATGATGCTGGGCAAGCCACTTAACCTCTGAACCCTTGTTTCCTTTTCAATAAAACAGGGTTAATATTAATAATATTAACATTAATAGTATTGTAAAGGGTTATTGTGAGGTTCAAATGAGATATTGTTTGTAAAGTACTTCCATACCTTAAAATAAATATTATTATTACATTGTATGTTTGGTATCAGGCATGAAATTCATTTCAGCTTTATCATGAACCTCTCCAATTTGGGCTTGAAAAGATGTGGGATGCTGGGCATTAAGAACTGGCACCTCTTCGACAACCACAGGTGCTGCTGCTGTTCTCATTAATCTCATTTCTCATCAATCAATATCTTCATGTCCTGACCCAGCTCCCATTTCTGACTCTTAGACTAAAGGGTAAAGGGATGCCAACTCTTTTCTAAACATTCCCAGTTCCCAGGTGCTTAGTATCTTGAAACCAGATTTCTCCTAGGGTAATTAAGCACATTAGTGAAACTTAATCAGTTTAGGATTCGATGAGAAAAGAAGTGAGAACTAAAGCTTATTGCTTTAAGTGAAAGTGAAAGAACTTGAAACTGGCAACTGCCCAGAGACTGGGCAGGCAGCATGGGACAATGGAAATAGAATTGGCTTTGGAGTCAGAAGTCTTGGGTTCACATTTCATCTCTGATGTCCAATGATGGGTGGTCTTGGGCAAGCCACTTAACCTCCCTGGGCCCCAGTTTACTCATCTGTAAAATGAAGGGGATGGACAATATGGCATCTGAAGTCCCTTCCAACTCTAGATTTATGATCCTACTTAAGTAACATATTTATTGCTAGTATGATGTTACTAGTACAATTGCACTGTTGTTGAAGATAGAATGTAATATAGTGGAAAGATGACTGGACACCGAGGAAAAAACACTGCCTTATTATTTATTTTGTCTCCTTGGGCAAAAAGTCATTTACCCCTGAATCTCAGTTTCCTTTACTTTAAAATGGAAGATACTACCTTCCCTGCCTATTTTCACATAAGTCTCGAGAGTTGAAATAATGGATATGATAATGCTTTGAAAATGGTAAAGAGTTGTTTTATTATACTGTTGTTACTCCTCAATATTTACTGAAAATTTATAGATGTGTCTGAGTTGTAGAGTAGACATAATTAACTTCAGACACGATTAAATTACTTATTCTGACCAACAATACCCTCTATTTCAGTGGGACCCGACTACCGTTGTGACAACCACACAGATTTCAGCTGTAAAACAAATTACCGTTGCATTCCACAGTGGGCAGTGTGCAATGGCTATGATGATTGCCGGGACAACAGTGATGAGCAAGGCTGTGGTATGGTTTGGGATCAGGATCCGAGGGTAGAAACAGATAGGTATTAAGTCTCCCTACCCACCTCTCATGACAGCTGAGTGTACATTTCTTATCCTTCTCCTCTTACATATCTGTCTCCCTTGTTATCCACTCCCTGCCCTATACTGCAAAAGAACTGCAGGTGAATCATGGATATCCCACCCTATGTTAAGCCTGGATGGGGAAGAAATGTAACCTTAATTACAGGGACCTGTATGAGTTACTTCCAAATGTGAAACCCTTGTCTGTAGTTAACAATTTCCTCTTTTCCCTTTTATCAGACTCCTAAAAGAATATAATTTCCATGACAATGTATTGGTCATTTGGGCTTCTCTTGTTTTGAAGATCTATCTGATTTAACTTATGACCTTCTAGAAGTACTGTGTTCAAATATGGTAATATAGAGAGAATTTTCAGGACTGCAGAAATAGAAAAGGAAATCTGGATGGGGATGAGGGAAGACATTTTTTCTAGATTTCAGAAGTATATGTGTTTTGATCTGGGTTGATAGAGGAGCTGGAGAAAAGATGAGCAAGAACATAGTAACTTTTGGTAAATGGTAATACAATGATACACAAATGATCAGTGATGACAACTTGTTGGTACAAACTTTAGTACAAACGACCATCAAGAAAACTGTTCATTTTTCCAGCAGTGTTGCAAGAGGAAACAGGTTTACTTTTTGGAAACAAGAAAGTTCTAGATTAGTTAAAAAGAAGAATGACATGACAATGAGCATTTTAAAGCACTGGAATGGTAGAATACCTAGAGATCTTTAAGAACAACATTGCAGTATAATTTTATATTTGTTCCACAGCAAAGTAGCATTTATTTTTGGAGGTTTTTTGTTTGTTTTGTTTTTGTTTCTGTTTCTACTATCCTGATGGCTTTTTGAAACTTTTTCAATGCCTGTGAATTTCAGAGGAGATGACTTGCAATCCTTTGGGGGATTTCCGCTGCAATAACCACCGCTGTATTCCATTACGATGGAAATGTGATGCCTATGATGACTGTGGGGATGGATCTGATGAGCAGAACTGCAGTGAGTTTTTAGTGCTCCCACCCTTTACTTTATTCTGAGATTTAAGCTTCTTCTTTAATCTACCTTTGTTATCTTACTTTTTGCATTAGTCCATAGGATATCATTTCTATTTTTACTTGTGAGCCATTTCATCCATTGAAATTCTCCTCTGGCTCTTCTTTGGATTGTAGAGGTAACCTTGAGTTTTGGGAGGTTGTGCTAGGAGACTGCAAAATCTCAATGGAAAGCCTTGAGTATAGGTCCAGTAATAGGTTTCTGTTGTCTCAAGACCACCCTAGTTAAATGGGAACAGATTCATCACCAAGTGGCTAATGATTAGATGATGAATTTTTTCAACCACAGCAACTCAAATGAAGGAGGATTTACATTAAATCCTCAAACCCACAGATTCATAAAGCATTAAAGTAAGCTACCTCAAATAAAAAAAAATGGAAGGTTTGTTGGTATGCAAAATTTTATTAAGCCCACCAAAAATGATAATGCATCATCATCATCATCATCATCATTATGGATTTCAGTTCCATCAGAAAGAAATGCAAGAATCAGAAGAGAACTAAACAATGTCATATATGCAATCAGTGAAAGCAATGTTTTTACAATTTTTTTTTTCAGAGAGAGGGAATGAGGGGTCACCTTGAGTTCTCTAAAGGAGTCAATGATGAAACCTGATCCAAGATTGCGTTACATATTTACAAACATTACATATATGTGTAAAGTTTTATTATATGTATTTGTTTACATATAAATATATATGTAAAGTTTTATTTTACATATATGGTCATTATATGCACAGTCACTATAGTCACTTGCAAAATAATATGTATATGTATATATGTTTCTTTTAGTTCCATAAATATCTTATGTATCAAACATTCATTGGAGATACTGGGTGCAGATTGTTTCTTATCCTAATTGCATTTTGTTCCTCCCTGCTGTTTGAGAAAAGTTAGCTTTTATTTTCATAAGTTAGATAAATTTCTTGTTTCAGTTCTTCACAAAATCCTAAATGATAACCTGAGGACAACTGTGAAAGAGATACTTTAGGAACCTTAAGTTGATGTAGAATCCTTTCTTTTTATAGGCTGGACCTTTAATGATTTATCTCATTTTATTAACCTCAGTTTAGAGCTCCAGTTTATACTTTTGTAATTATGTTATCTTTGACCTGCTTATCAGAAATGAGATTTCATGTACTAAATATTTCCTGATCTCCTTTCTAAGCCCCTCGGGAATGTTCTGAAAGTGAATTCCGTTGTGACAATCAGCGTTGCATTCCTTCCCGATGGATATGTGACCATGACAATGACTGTGAAGATAATTCAGATGAACGAGATTGTGGTACCTATAACATATATCTGTCTTTATCTCTGTCTATATCCGTACTTATATCAGTATTTGTATCTATATTTATTTCTTTGAAGAAGTAACCATTGAATAATGTACCACTAAGAAGAACTATTTTTATTTAAGTAGTGGCTTAAAATAATTTTTTACTCTATCTATCTACTTTATATTTATGGTGTAGTAGTCTAGCTGATTCAGTTTTAATTGTAAAGTTGTCTGAGAATAACACTATGATCTATTGATTTTTGCAAATCATATGCAAATAAAAACAGTTTTATCGTCCTACCTATTCCATGTGCCTGAATGTGGTCCTCAGGAAAATATAAATGGAGGTCATTGTCTCAAAGACCTTAAGCACTGAAACAGTAATCATATTGCCTTGGTTCTTTATCCAGCTATTGCATTCACCTTCAAATGGGTCTGGAGATGATCAATATACATACCAAAAGGATAGAAAACTAGGTCTATCAGTAAAGGCTTAAGATATGAGTATTATTTAGTGTGTCAGAGGTGTTACTGAAGGTAGCATTTCACCATTAGTGTACAAGGGCAGTACTTTCCATGTATATATCTTGAAAGGGATTGGTTTGGGATTAATATCGTATAGTGAGAAGTATATCAGATTTGGATTCAGAGGATTTCTGCTCAAATCCTAGTCTGCTTACTTACTACTATCTGTTATGACTTTGGGCAAGACAATTTCTCTGGGTCTCAGTTTCCTCATCACTTAGATGAGGGGGTTGAACTAGATAACCTTTGTGGACCTTTCTAATTCTTACTCTGTTACGAGGGTTAATTAGGGTCTGTTGTTATCTGAGTATGAGTAACAAGAATGTTTTGGTAAATTTTCATTCTCTAGAAATGAGGACCTGCCATCCTGGATTTTTCCAGTGTGATAGTGGTCACTGTGTGCCTGAACGATACAAATGTGATGGAAATGCTGACTGTCTCGATTTCTCAGATGAAGCCAGCTGCCGTGAGTCAATCTAACTATTCATGATGAAAGCATAAATGAGGAAGCAATGTGATTAAGTGAGCCCACTTTAGGGGACAAAGTGCCCTTTAGTTGTTTTCTATTCAGCCTTCATAGGTAACTAAAAATTATCACAGGGGTTTTTAATCTGATTCCTCAGTTAATATCACTCAGATACATGCAGGAGCTAACACAAAAGAATTTATTAATAAAATCCCCTAAATGGCAGTAGTGACTGTATCTATGATAATGAAATTGCATGTAATCAATTACTGCCTTACATGCATGTGTGACTGAATTATTTAATTGTGATAGAAGCACAGCTGATCTAATCATCTTGGTGCTATGGACAGAGTGATGGACTTATAGTCAGGAAGGCTTGAGTTCTTGGATACTTATATGACCCTGGTCAAGTTACTTAACTTCTATCTGCCTCCATTTCCTCATCTGTAAAATGAGGATAATTGTCCACACCTATCACCCAAGGTGGTTGTCAGGACTAAATGAGATGAATAAAATGAAGAAGAAATGTAATTGTAAATAATACAATTATATTTGTATAGCTCTATAGAAATATCTTTATTATTATTATCATTATTATTACTATGATGAAGCCAATTTCTAGGAACAGATATTTTGCAATCACATTTGTAAAACTCTCTATAAATGCTTTTATTATTATTATTAGATATTTATGATAGAAACATGTATCAGATATAAATAACGCACACATAAAATAATAACCATAAAAAATAGTGTAAAAGAATTTTGATCAGAAGTGAAACATACTGAATGCATGGAGCATAAAGTATCCAAGTTCCAAATGTGAATAGAAAAACAATGAATACAAACAGGCCATTATGGCACAAGCATTAACTAATAGTTGTGGCCCCATTCACTCTCATGAACAACTTAATGAATATTCATTGCAAATAGCTCCTTATGATAAGCATATTCTTTATGGAAACAATTGTTACATCATATATAGACCTGATTTTCAATACTGATGAAAACTGGTCATTTCTGTTCCACCTGGGTAGAGATTATATATAGAAATAGAAAGTTTTCAGTCATAGCTCTAAAGATGTTATTACATGCTGTTGAAAATTAGGGTCCACATAGAGCCTGGCTAGACTTTGATGTCTCTTCTAAAGGAATAGTCCATTAGCTATTGTATATTGGAGATTTCCAGCTGCTGTGTTCAGAGTATGGTAAGCAGGAATCAAATGGTATTTAGTGTTAGATCAATCCAAGGAAAAACAGAACTTAACAGAATGGAGCATCTGAAGGAAATGAAAATTGATTTTCATCTATTCCCATTTATTAACCTTCCCAATAATTGATCTGTGTCTCTTTCTCCATACTAGCCACCCGTTATCCTAACGGCACGTACTGTGCAGCTACCATGTTTGAATGTAAGAACCATGTCTGTATCCAGCCATTCTGGAAGTGTGATGGTGATGATGACTGTGGGGACAATTCTGATGAGGAACTTCACCTGTGCTGTAAGGGCAGAAAATACAATGAATGGGTTAACTCTCTCACATGGGGTCAATCAGTCATTCATTAAGTGTTTATCAATAACCTATTATGTGCCAGGTACTGTGCTAAATGCTGGGGGATACAAAGAAAGGCAAAAGACAATCCCCATCCTTGAGGTGCTGCTAGTGTAATAGGGGAGAAAATGTGAAAACATCTATATACATACACACATACATGAGTGTGTGTGTGTATGTGTATATGTGTGTGTGTGTGCATGTACACACATACATACACATATATGATAAATAGGAAATAATCAGCAGAGGGAAGACACCAGAATTAAGAGAGATTGGGAAAGGTTTCCTGCAGGAGGTGGGATTTTAGCCACAATTTGAAGAAAGCCACATAAGCTAGGAGATGGATATGAGGAGGAAGAACATTCTAGGTATGGGGGACAGCTAATAGAAATGCCCAGAGCTGGGAGATAGGGTGTCTTATTTGAAGAACAGCAAGGAGACCAATGACCCTGAACAGAAGGGTATGTAGAAGAGGGCATGTAATATTTGAGAAAACTGGAAAGGTAGGGGGGTACTAGGTAAGGAAGGGATTTGAATGCAAGAGGATATTGTATTTGATCTTTGGGGTGATGGGGAGTCATATGGAACAAGGATGGTTTTTACCCTAGTACCTCTTCCTTCCTTCCTTCCTTCCTTCCTTCCTTCCTTCCTTCCTTCCTTCCTTCCTTCCTTCCTTCCTTCCTTCCTTCCTCCTCTCTCTCTCTCTCTCTCTCTCTCTCTCTCTCTCTCTCTCTCTCTCTCTTTCTTTCTTTCTTTCTTTCTCCCTTTCTTCCTCTCTCTCTCTCTCTCTCTCTCTCTCTCTCTCTCTCTCTCTCCTCTCTCTCTCTCTCTCTCTCTCTCTCTTCCTTCCTTTCTTCCTTCCTTCCTACCCCCTCCACTTCCTTTAGAATGTAAGTGCCTTGAGGACAGGGACCATTTCATTTTGTGATTGTATTTTCAGTGCCTAGCACAGTGCCTTGTTTGCGGTAGAAAACGTAATCAATGCTAGTTGAATTTAAAAATCCTAGTACCTTTTTCTTGAGGTAGCAATTTCATACATTTGGGGACCTGTGACATTCCTTTGCCATTCTTTGTGTTCTGTATGGCGTATATTTGCTTTTTGAAATGAAAGTGAATTAAACTGAATTATGTTTTAAGATTTTTGCAGCTCCCTTTGAAATAATAGGAGACACTCTGGGGTATCACAAGATCAAAACAGAGACTCCCTACTACACTGAGTAGAGATTTTTTCCCGTAGAAAGGAAGACTTCTCTTTGAGAACTTACCCTCTCTCTACTGCTAAGCCCTTCTCTCTTCTCATTAGTTGCCATTTTAGAGTGTATTATTGAGCCATGATAATATATGGCTATTTTCCTTCACACCATGAAGAGTTATTTTAATTCATTTCAAGTACATTTTTGTAGGGGCACAAAACTGCCACTCTTGATACTTCCTTACTTGTTAAATTCTAAGCAAATATCTTAGAAGTCTGCCACTGTGAATGAGGTAGGGAATTAGGAACTGGTACTCCTTCAACAAGATAAATGTTCACCACTATAAAAATAAAACTTTGAATGGTAGGGAAGGAAGCCTAGTTTCTTTTATAGGTACTGCTATATAGTTATTATATATGTATTTTTGTATGTCTCTGTTAGAATGTAAGCTCCTTGCAAATGGTGATTGTTTCATTTATTGTATTTTTATCTCTAATGCTGAACACAGGATGTGGTACACAGTAGGTGCTTAGTAAATGCCTATTAATTAATTGATTATAGCCACATTCACAAATGTGTTTAAAATTTTACATCTAACTTGTGGGTGAAAAGAATTAATTTTCAGTAAGACATTTTTATCAAAAATGCATATATCACTTTTCATATAGTTCTCCCATTTTCCCTCCAAAGACACTTCATTAATAACCTCTCATATTTTTAAGCATTTTAAACATACAATTCTTAAAAGCAAGTTAAATAACTTATGCCCTGTATTTGAAATCAAAGTGAAACTTGATTTATTTCATTCAGCAAGAACTTACTAAGTTGTGTGTGTGTGTGTGTGTGTGTGTGTGTGTGTGTGTTTGTATTTGTATGTGTGTAGGTTTTGTATTAGGGATTAATTTCGGATGGGGAGAGGTTGGATCTGTTTGTGGAATCTCCCTTCATCAGTGCAGATTGACTACTCACAGTGTAAGAGAGTTTACTAGGGCACTGAGAGATGAAGAGACTTGCTAACATGCATGAGAGGCAGGATTGGACTAAGAATCTTCATGGCTCTAAGGCCAGCTCTTTATCTACCATGCTCATCATCATAAACCATAGTGGACACAAAATCAATTGAGGACATGGTCTTCCCTCTTGAGTTGCTTGTACTCTAGGAAAGAAGACATAATATATATATTATGTATATATATATTATGTGTATATATATATGAGTAGCTAGAGACGAATTCAAAGGCAAATGTATGATAGAGTGATATGATGGACATGGGTGATATATGCAGTCAGTGAGGGAATTCAAAGCAATGCTGTTTACTTACAAGCTGATTTACTAGTGATTTTCGGCAAATCCCTTAATCTCTCTGAGTCTCAATTTCTCATCAACAAATGAGTGCATTGGACTAGAAGACTTTTAAGGTCTCTTCTGGCTCTAAATTATTGAGTCAGTGAGGTCAACAAGCATTTATTAAGCACCTACTACTATGTGATAGGCACTGTGCTAAGTGTTAGGGATAAAAAGAAAGACAAAACATAATCCCTACCCTTGAGAACCTTACAGTCTAATGAGCCTATGAATGAGAGTTGTAATGGTGATGCTGGTCACAATTATGATCAGATTTAGATGGAATATCTTCTGGATTGTTTTAAAAGGAGAAGAGTAACATCCTGTTACAGTGATGTTCTCCTAACATGTATCCATTTCTTTCTTTTCAGTGGATAATCCTTGTGAGCCCCCATTTCGGTTCCGATGTGAAAACAATCGTTGCATTTATAGCCATGAACTGTGCAACCAGGAGGATGACTGTGGGGATGGAAGTGATGAGAAAGAAGAGCGCTGTAAGTGGACACATTTACAAAGTCAATCCTATATTTTAGGGAATTTTGGTTTCAGGAATTGTTCACTTTATCAGTGATGTAGTAAGTGCCCTGTGCTACCTCTCAGGGTTACAGAGACAAGAAAAAGTCAGTCTCTCTCCTCGAAGTGTTTACATTCTACCTGGGGGATGGAGCATATAATGAAATAAGTGTAACTCAAAATGAATAGAGGAAGAAGAGAGTACTGACAAATGAGGTGACTCAGGGAGCTTCTCACTGGGGAGTTGGCACCTCAACTGAACGTTGAAGATGGAAGTAAAAATTATGAGAGGCAAGAGTTGAGGAGGAAGTGCATTTCAGGCATGGCAAAGAGCTTAGGTGAGAACCAGGAGGTGAGAGATAGAATGTGGGATTTAGGGAACACCCATTACTTCAGTCTGACTGGAACATTACAGTTCTTGAAGGGGGGAATAGTCTGAAATAAGACTGGGAAGGTTGTGGGAGCCAGATTGCTAGAGGTATAATAATAATAACAACAACAACTCTGTATCAGGCACTGTGCTAAGTGCTTTTTTCACAGATATTATCTCATTTCACAACAACCCTGGGAGGTAAGTTATGTTATTATCCCCATTTTACAGATGAAGAAACTGAGGCAAATCAACATTAAATGACTTACCCAGGGTCACACAGCTAGTAAGAACTTGAGGCTTTAATATCAGGCTCAGGAATCTAGCCCTTTTACCATTTTCGTACAACTTTTGGAGAGAAGAAGGAAGGTCCTCGAGACATAAAAAAAGCAATAGAAATGAAATTATTAAGTAATTTTGGAAGATTTAAGGATAACTAATGGCAATAGGAGAAGTTATTCACATGAAAGACCCTCAAGCCTCATTCTGAAATTTATAGTGTGGTATAGTAGAAAGAGTATTTTGGGGCAGCTAGGTGGCGCACTGGATAGAGCACCTGCCCTGGATTCAGGAGGATCTGAATTCAAATCTGGCCTCAGACACATAACACTTATTAGCTGTGTGACCCTGGGCAAGGCACTTAACCCCATTGCCTAGCCAAAACAAAACAAACAAAAAAAAGAGTATTGGTTTCGGCATCAGAGGACCTGGGTTCGAATCTTTCCTTTGTCACTTTCCTGTTTGATCTTGGGCAAGTAACAATTTCTCTCAGCTGCATTTCCTTCATTTGTAAAATAGGAAGCTGGACTACATGGCTTCTGATGTCTCTTCTGGCTCTGTATGTGGATCCTATTAAATACACGCATACATATATTATAACATACATGTATATATTTCCACTAAAAAAACTGATTGAGCTAATTATACTTGAATAAATTATTTTGAAAACCATAAAGCACAACTGAACACACTATAATAATTAATGAGAAAAAGCATAAGGCAAACATAGGGGTTTTGTGTGGTTCTGAATATCCAAACAATTTGACAAGCTGAATTGACTGCAAACTCCCAGAATGCATCTTTCACACACAGGAATCTATTTGGTTTTTTCTTTCTTCTTTTAATTGCTTTCTAGTTGAGATGCTAATGCAGTATAGTATTGCAAAAATGGGCAAAATAGAAGGTAGGAAGAGAAACTAAGGAGCCTGGGTTATCTACATATTGTTAGAGCCAACACCAGCATCTGTTAGAGGAGTTTCTGAGTTGTTTGAATGAAAGCACAATTTACAAATGGGTCTAAATGTCTTCTGTGACTGGAATATACTCCTTCATTCCCCTCCACTGGTTAGCACCCGAGCTTCCTTCCAGACTCAGCTTATACAGAAGTCTCCTACACAAGGCTTTTTCTGACCTCCCTGGTTGTTAGTACTCTTCTCCCTACCCACCAAAATTACTTTGTATTTGCCTTATATATAATTTGTATTGATATAGCTGTGTTTTATATTGCTTTCCCCTAGTGGAATGTAATCTCCTCGAGGGCAGGGACTATTTCTTTTCATCTTTTTATTGCTAACACTTAGCCCAGTATTTTGGAAGTAGATTTTAAAATAAATGCTTGTTGGATAAATGAGTAAAATGAATTATAGCTGTACACACACACACATGTATAAACACACAAATAGTTTATATTGAGATAATTGTCTGTTTAAATTGCAGCACTGCCTAAGTAAACTCAAATGCTCAAATACCATCCATATCCTTGTCCAGTTATTGCTGACTGCCATCACACAAAGTATAGTTTTGGCAAAGTTCTTACTTTTTAAAATTGGAAAAAATTGATAAGAATTTATTTTCTCTTTCCCTTGAGAAAATCAGGATGAGCACCAATGGTGGTTCACATTTCATAAACAAATGCTGTACTGCTCTTCAGAGATGAAGTTAGTCATGATTTGATGTAGGGTTGTTAATTACTGATCTATTTTAGATGATTAATCACATAGCTCTCTCTCAGTACCATCAGTGAAAACATTGTATTAAAGAGCAGACCTCTAGTATTTCGTAGCAGAGTACATTTTTAAAAAGTGAAAATTCATTTTCCACAAAAGGAAAATTATAAAGTAGGGTAGCATGGGATTAAAAAATGAACATTATTGCATTTTATCTGGGATGGAGCTAGGAAAAGTGTTATTTTTCTCCTTTTGGAGGATCTTTCTATACACCTCAAAGTGGTCAATTGCCTGTTGAATCTGATAAGTTTAAAGAGCCTCCATTAAAATCTTGCTGCATTGACATAGAGAGGACCCAAAAAGGGACTGTCAAACTGAAAAAGTTGATGGAAGGGTCCATATTACTACCTGGGGACCAGTGTAGCTGATTTAGGAGAGACTCATCATGGAAAGATTCCATCAAGTGATAGTTATTTTTGGCTTCCAAAATTCACAAACAGTTCACTGAAACAGAGAGGAGCTTCAGTGAGGGGACTAGCTATACCAATGAAACCACAAATATTAAAAGGACAATGAGCAAGTATGGGCGATTAATTTCCCCCACTCCTATGATTTTTCTTAGGCATAAGGTATATGCCTTTTTCTTAGGCACATGGGCATCATCTAGGAAAATCCAGAAAATGTATTCTCTTTAATGTGCTATGCCTTGGATCACCACGAGTCTCTTACAATCTTTGTTGTATAACTTTCAATGGGTCACTTAATCTTCCTGATCCTATAGGTTTCTAACCTATAAAATAAGGAGTTTGGACTAGATGCACCCTGGGGTTTCTTTCTAGTTCTAGATTTATGATGCCAAAATCTCATCCCAGAAGGAGCTGTATGGCCATGAATCATTTGGCAGTATTAAGGGTATGTGTAAATAGACCTGTTTTGATGGTATTGAAACTATAGTTAAAAGATGTTTATCTCAGAGACAATCTATGTAAATGGTGAATTTTGAAAAGTGAAAAATTTTAGAACAGGATTAGCCCCCCATTGATGTCTCCCACATTGAGCATATTACATCTGTGATTCCAAAGGGTAGTTCTGGTCAGAGTGGATAATGGAAAAAGGGAGAAATTCTATTCTTGAAAACAAATCCTGGGTAAACAGCCCCCCAAACATTATGCAGGAAGGAGTCTTGATTTTGAACCTTTTTTTCTTTTCAAATGTAGGTAAGAACCCAACCACCAAACCTTGTACAGAAGATGAATTCAAGTGTGGAAATGGACACTGTATTCCTTTGAGTTATGTGTGTGATGACTTTGATGATTGTGGGAACCATTTTGATGAAACAGGCTGCAGTAAGTAAAACTCTTGTTAAAAGATTGTTAAATCTACATCTATAATTTTTGAGGTTTGCCAAAGTTTTTATTATTGGCATTGCTGATCATTTGTATTGAATTATACCAGGTTTCAAACCAACGCAACCGACAAGAAGGAACTCATTTTGTGTGTGTGTGTGTGTGTGTGTGTGTGTGTGTGTGTGATATTTATAATATTGATGTTATCTTCTTGCAAATTTGATTCTGCTCTCTCCTTCTTTCTCCAGGATGTTGTTCAAGTCATCATCTCCCCTTTCTCATGAATCTTTCAGTTTCTCCCTCTTAATCCCACGTTGAAACAGTAAACTTTCCCTTTACCCTCCTCCCTCACTGAGTTATTATCCTGCCTTTCTCTTTTACTTTACTGACAAATTTCTTGGAAAAAGTATTTTTATATGCCCCCGGCATTCACTTTCTCACTACTCATGTTCTTCTCACCCCCTTGCAATCTGGCTTCCACCCCCTACCACTCCCCTGAAATTGTAATCTCGAAGGTTGCCCTCCAGTAATCAAACATTGATCTTTAACATTAAACATTGACCTCCCATAACTAAATCCAATGGTCCCTTTTCAGTCCTCAGCCTCTTTAATTTCTGCATCTTCTGACCACTCGTTCTTATTGGTCTCCTCCCGAGGCTTCAGAGATCCACTCTGGTCTTTAATCACTCCCTCATTTTCTTTGCCGGCTTCACATCATCTTCCCAACCCCCAATAATGAATGTTTCACCAGGGGCTATTCTTGACAATCTTTTCTTCTCTCTACAATTTTTTCCATGGTAATCTTAGTTCCACAGCCTTTGACCATTAGTAGCAGAAGTAGAGCTAAAACTGGAGTCAGAGGAACTGGATTTTTATCTTGACTCTGTCATTTACTTACTGTATGACCTTTGGCAAATAAATGAACTTTCCTAGACCTCGGTTTCCTCATTTGGAGGATGAGGGGGTTGAACTAGAGAACATTTAGGGTTCCTTTCAGCCCTAAACATATGATCTAATGATTTTCAAGTACTACAGAACTATATCTCCAACTGCCTACAGGGCATCTCCATCAATATGTCCCATTATCACCTTAAAATTAACATACACCAAACCAAAGCTAATGTCTTTCCCACTGCCTTTTGACTTCACTATTTCTGGGACTTAGTTTCATTGTGTATAAAATGAAAGAGTTTGACTAGTTTTTTCTCTAAGATCATCTAAAACTCCTAATCTATCATACCATCTCAGAGTACTTATTAAAAATAGGAATACCACATGTGAGAAGTTTTATCTTAGTGTGCCATCTGCAGAAATCTTTCCATTTCTACCTTTATAACATCTCCCTACTCAGGCAGCTACCGCTTTAGTTCAGGCCTTCATCACCTCTTGCCTTGATTATTTTAATAGCCATCTAATCATCCTCCTTCCTCAAGTCTCTCACTGCCTCAGTCCACCCTACAAATAGGTGACAAAGTTTCTGTTCAGTCATTTCAGTGGTGTCTAACTCTTCATGACCCCTTTTGGGGTTTCCATGGCTAAGATACTGGAGTGATTTGCCATTTCCTTCTCTAGCTCATTTTATAGATGAGGAGACTGAGGTAGACAGGGTTAAGTGACTTGCCCAGGGTCACCCAGCTAGTAAGTGTCTGAGGCTGGATTTGAACTCAGGAAGATGAGTCTTCCTGATTCCAAGTCCAGTACTGTATCCACAGGGCCGCCTAGCTGCCCCAGCTGACAAAGTAATTTTCTCTAAATGCAGATTTGACCATGTGATTCCCCTATTCAAACAATTCCAGGGTCTTTCAGTAGCTTCTAGGATAAAAACTCTTCTATTTAGCATTTAATAAAGTCCTAGGCAACCTGGGGTTAATTGCTTTTTCTATTCTCATCAGAAATTTGTCTCTTCTCTTCCCTCATATTCTGTTATCCACCTAAACTAGCATTCTCTGAGTCTCTCACATCTAACTTGCCATCTCTTTTCTATGTGCCTGAACACTGACTGCCCCCGCCATGTGCTCCCTCTTCACATCTGCCTCGAAGAGTCTTTCTGTTCCTTTAAGACACAGCTCAATCACCATTTTATGTACTAAGCTGTTCTTAATCCTCCCAAGTGCCAGTGTTTGCCCTTCCAAACTACATTGTATTGAAATACTTTGCATACAATTGTATTTATCAACTTTATACTTTTACAGCATGTCTCCTCCATTAAAATGTAAGTTCATTGGGAGTAGGTCAGTCAATCATTTATTGTGGTTTGTCCTTCATTCTGGAAGAGTGCCATGACATCAGGGAGATGATGACATGACTTGCAAATAAATTGGATTTAAGTGAAGGAGGGCTGTACAAAGTCACCAGCCTCACTTTCTCCTCCAGAGCCATCTGGTTCCAGTGATCAGATATAGTTCAGGACAGCTGGCGAAGGCCCAGGATGCAGTGGAAGACCTTGGCTTTCTTAAGCTAAGATTTTTTCAGAGTTCTCACTTTGACTTAGGCAATGCCCATTCAGTGACTAGGGTTGGTTAAGAAGTGAGCCAATGGATGGCCCCTTTAATTAAAAAAAATCATTTATTAATCATTTTTAAATGCTTAATATGTGCCAAGTGAACAGCTAGGTGGTGCAGTAGATAGAGCATTGGGCTTGGAACCAGAAAGACTCATCTTCCTGAGTTCAAATCTGGCCTCAGACACTTACTAGCTGTGTGACCATGGGCAAGTCACTTAACCCTGTTTGCCTCAGTTTCTTCACCTGTAAAATTTACTCGAGAAGGAAATGGCAAACTACTCCAGTATTTTTGCCAGAAAGGGGGTCACAAAGAATCAGACAGGACTAAAACAATTGAACAATAAAAATGTGCCAAGCACTGTGCTGAGGGCTAGAACTCCTGTTACTACTGTTAACCTCACAAGTATCACTGCCGCCACTGCCACCACCACTACAAAGGCAGCAAGGTGGTACAATGGAAAAAGTGCTGGTTCTAGATTCAGGAAAATGTAAGTTCGGGTCTGGCCTCAGATACTGGTTGTGTGACTCTGGGCAAGTCACTTAATCTCTGTTTGCCTCAGTTTCCTATCTGTAAAATAGGGATAATAATAGCACCTACCTCCTAAAGTTATTATGAGGATTAAATGAGATAATATTTGTAAAGAGCTTAGTGTAATGCCTCATATACAATAGGTGTTATGTGAATATTAATTAATATTGTTGTTATCACTCAGATTAAGGGTGATTGGGAAAAGCTACTTATAGAAGATGAGATTTTAGCTGGAACTTTAAGAAAGCCAAGGAATCTAAGAGGTAGAAATGAGGAGGGAGAGAATTCTAAGGCATGGGGGGATAGCCAGCCAAAAAATGCAGAACCTAGAGATGGAATGTCTTGTTGGAGGAACAACTTTGTAAAGGAAGCCAGTATTATTGAAATAAATAGTACATGTGACAACATAAGGTATAGGAAAACTAGAAAGGTATGGGAAGGGATTAGATTATGAAGGATTTAAAATTTGATCCTGGAGGTAATAGAGAACCATTGGAATTTACTGAGTGGGGTGGGGGAGTGGGCAACATGCTCAGATCTGTGATTTAGAAAGATCACTTATACAGCTGAGTAAAGGTTGAACTGAAGTGAGGAGAGACTTGTGACAGACAGACTAACCGGAAGGCTATTGCAACAGTCTTAAGCATGAGAAGATGAGGACCTGTACCAGAGTAGTGGCAATGTCAGAGAAGATAAGGGGGTATATGTGAGACGTGATACAAGGTAAAATTGACAGGCCTTGGCAACATATTGGATATGGGGGCATATGTGTGTGAATGAAAGTGAGGAGTTAAAGGTGACACTTAGGTTATGAACTTGGGTGACTAGGAAGGTGATGGTACCCTCAACATCAATAAGGAATTTTGGAAAGGGTTTAGGAGGAAGGATAATTAGTTCAATTTTGGACATGTTGAATTTAAGATGTTTATGGGACATCCAGTTCAAGATGTCCAGTAGACCACTGGAGGTACAAGATTGGAGGTCAACAGAGAGGTTAGGACTGGATAAGTTGATTTGAGAATCATCAGCAGATATATGTAAGTGAATCTATGGCAGCTGATGAGATCACTGAGGGAGATATTATAGAAGGAAAAGAGAAGAGGGCCTAGGACATAGGCCTTTGGGATACCCAGGGTTAGTGGGTGTGACCTAGATAAAGATCCAGCAAAGGAGATTGAAAAGGAGTGATCAGATAGGCAGGAGGAGAATTAGGAAAGGGCAGTGTAATGAAAATTTAGAGGGAAGAGAGTGATTTATAGTGTCAAAGGCTACCAAGAAGTTAAGAAGGGTGAGGATTGAGAAAAGATCATTAGATCTGGCAATTAGATTATTCATAAGTTTGGAAAAAGTAGTTCCAGTTAAATGATGAGGTCAGAAGTCAGAGTATAGAGAGTTAAGAAGAGAGTGAAGGGGAAGGAGTGGCCATCTACCTATTATAGAAGGCCTTCTCAAAGGGTTTAGCTCAAAAGGGAAGAGAACTATGGGACAATAGCTAGCAAGAATGGATGGATCAAAGGAGGATTAAGTTTTGCAGATGGGGAGATATGGGAATGTTTGTATGCAGTGGAGAAGAAGGGAGTAACAGAAGATCCGTGAGGAAGTGGGGATGATAGAGGAGGAATCTACTGGAGAAGACGTATAATAGGTATGGCTTCATTCTGTAGTTATATCCCCAAAGCCTAACACAATGCCTGGCACATAGTAGGTGCTTACTAAATACTTGGTGGTTGATCAATTCTGTGAGCTTTCATAACTTCTGATTCTGGTGAGGCCAGATTATTTCCCAGCAGTCTTTACCATGGATTAATACTATGTGCAATACATTGATGTACTCTTCCATGCAATGCTATGAAATGATGTAATCTGTTGAGTTAACATAAATATGACATAAATTGAGTTACTAAAGCTACTCCACTCTCAGATTCTGCCTCTCTTGTTGACAGAGTGATACAAACTATAACAGGTGTTTGGAATCTTTCCAAGTTTAAGACTGAGACAAAAATTGGTTCCTCTTTCATTTGCCCGTGCTAATTTAGCTGCTTGAAATTAATCACAGTGCTTTTTTAATGGCATTTAATTAAAACTGGCATATATTTACAGAAAATAGGTAGCACCCAAATGAGTATGGGAATTAAGGCCACATTTCTTCTCAGCTATTAATATATCAGTATATCTCGGGATCATAGGATCATAAATTTAAAGTTAGAAGGTACCTTAAAGGCTCTCAAATTTATCTTCTGCCTTTTACAGATGAGGAAAGCTAAGCGTAGATAAGTTAATTGAAGTGCCTAGGATCAGGGAGTTAGCACATGTTTGAGGCAAGATATTAACTCCAGTCTGTCTGACTCCTAAGCCCAGTGCCCCTATCATGTAAGACAAGCACGTGGCCCACTGGAGTGTAGCAAACCAGATTAAACTGTATTTGGGAAATATTTAACAAAATAAGTAAAAATACAACATTAATTTGTGATTTTCTAAGTCAACATATAGCAAACAGGGAACTATTTTTCATTTGAATTTGACAGCACTGATGTGAGAACCTTCATGTAAGTACTTACTCATTATCGTGTGGAGGAGACCTCGGATTTTTAAAAGGTTATGTCCCTGGACCTCAAGCTCTGGCAGGTCTCACCAAGCTGGAAAGAGTTTGAAGGCACATCCAGCAAGAGGCTATGGGTCTATTGTCCAAGGATCAGCTTAGAAACATTTGGGGTGGTGGTAGTGGTGGTATAGCAACTCGTGAAATCATCTGCTAAAATGAAAAGGGGCTATAATATGTATCAGAAGAAAAAGTATCCTCATCAGTGCAATAATGAGTACTGAGGTTGCTTTTTGAAGTGGTGAAGATGTAACACCATAGAATTCAGTCTTAGAGATTATTACATGGACCAATAATTTGGCTACAAAACAAAATTTGTACCTCTAAGTGTCATTATATGGATACTAGTAAAACACGTCCTTTTTTCTTTATCGTGAAATTTATTTATTTATTTAATGCATTTATAATCTGTTCCTTTCACTCCTCTCTCCCCTCCTCCATTGTTTTTCTTTTTTAAATGATCGCTGAGGCATTTGGAAATAACTTGTCTAATATTCTTTAATATTTTAAAATTTAAAGAGATATTAAGATTTTAACACCAATGATCTGTAAAGAAAGAAAGCTAATTGCTGGTGGAACCAATATTTGGGAGATTGTTATATTGGGATGACTTTTTCAGTGCTCTGAAATACTTGGTAACTGTCATTCCTTTTTTGTATAATGAAAAATTTACTTGTGCGCCCTTACTTGACCGTGGGCAAGTCCTTTAACCTTTCTATCTGCCTCAATTTCCTAAGCTGATTAAAATAGGGATAATAATAGCATCAACCTCTCAGAGTTGTTGTGAGGATCAAATGAGGTAATATGAGTAAAGTGCTTACTTAGCACATGGCCTGGTACACAGTAGACACTTAATAAGTGCTTTTTGCCTTCCTTTCTACACGAGGGTGAAGGGTGAAGGTCCATGCATTTTATAGTGAGGAGACAGGTTCTTAGTTCAGTTGATCTCCCATTGATCTCTCATCTCTGGTGTCAGAGACAGAGAGAAACTAGGGATGGCCTTCTGAGATCCTGGTTGTAGAAAACACGTGGCGTGGAAGTTTCCAAGCAAGGACAGGAGAAGGGAGTTTTAGGCAGGAACTTTCCATAAATGGACGGTGGGGAAGGGTCCGGAGCAAAGGTAACTTCTTGCAGGTGCTCACAGGGGCCTCACAAAGCAGAGAATTTGGATTTTTACAAACTAAGTACAATCTTGTAACTTGTTTAGAATATGCCTTTCTTTTTCCTGGAAAGACCTCATAATAATCCTTCCACCTATCACCATCTAAGCATGGGCCTCGTGGTTCATAGGATAGTGATAATCTAATGGATTTTCTTATTCTGTTTCATGTATGTGCATGGCCAAGTGTGTATGCATGCGCATACACAATTCATTTCATTTCATGAAATTGTATTTAATTTAATTCAATTCACTTCATTTAAAGAAAATATTTATTCCCATAAGGCACTGTGCAAGGTACTGGGGGCACAAAGGCAAAAACAATGAAGGTCTCTGTCCTCAAGGGATTTATAATGCAGGGATGTGATATAACATGGACCCATAGAGTATCAAAATAGCTACAAGATGTGCTGTGTGAGTGGTGATGTTGTGGGAGGTTAGGTGTGGGTAGAAGCAATAGCACCCCGGGAAATCAGAAAAGACTTCATGGAGGAGGTGATACTTGAGGTGAGCCTTAAAGGAAGTTAGCGTATGCATAGTGATGTGATATGACTGAAGGAATTCCCTAGGCAACAAAACCATAGATTTCATAGCAGAGTTGGGCAGGTAGGTGCCACAGTGGATAGTGCACTGGACCTGGAGTCAAGAAGACTCATTTTCCTGAGTTCAAATGTGTCCTCAGACACTTACTAGCTGTGTGACCCTGGGCAAGTCATTCACCTCTGTCTCAGTTTCCTCATCTGTAGAAATGAGCTGGGGAAGGAAATGGCAACCTACTCAGGTATCTTTGCCAAGCAAACCCTAAATGGGGTCATGAAGAGATGTACATGACTGAAAAACAATTGAACAACAACAAAACAGTAGCGTTATCCATCCAAAATTCCAAGTAGCTGGGCATGGGGACACACAGCTGTAATCCAGGCTACAGGTTGGCTGGTGCTGGTGGATGTCTTGAGCTCAAGAGCGCTGAGCTGCAATGAGCTAAGCCAGTTCGGTGTCTGAATTGTCTCCCCCCAAGAGCAGGAGGGCACCTGGTGTCTAGGAAGGGTCAAATTGGCCCAGGTTAGAAACAGAGAAGGTCAAAGCTCTTGTGCCTATCAGAATGCGACCCGCCCACAAGTAGGTCCTGTACTTCCAGGCTGGGCTCAAGATAGGGAGACTTCAGTCTTTAAAAAATAAATCACAGAAGCATCTTTCCTCATAAATTCCTAAGGAAAAATCAGGTTTTGTTTTTCCCTATAATGACATCATTGCCAAGAAAAATAGACGAGGGACATACAATTTGACACACAACTTGAATTTTTAATTGATAGGTTCTTTAATTTATGCTGTTTTTCTTCACAATTTTATCTTTTTTTTTCAGACCCAGGGGCAGAAAGGACCTGTGCTGAAAACATCTGTGAACATAATTGTACCAATCTAAATGAAGGAGGCTTCATCTGTTCCTGTAGGCCAGGGTACAATGCTAGTGCTGTAGACAAAAACTCCTGCATTGGTAAAGTAGATCTTTTTTAAATTATGTTTTTTAAGTTTGCCAATTACTCTTTATGAGATATCTTGATGCTGAACCATCAGAGTCCCTTAATAGTATTATGTCTATGGTTTTTACGTTTCAGAATGAACAACGATTAGAACTGTTGTTTGGCCTGGATAAGGCTTATCTTCTCAGGTGTTTTGGGACTGCAGTCTAGGAGCCATAGCCAAGAATCATATGATTTGCTTATGAGGTCTAAAATCTTACTATATTCATCATGTTTTGCCTTTTTACCATGAATCAGTTCCAAAGTATGTGATAAAGAATACAGCTTACTAAAAGTGATGAGTTAAGTATGTTTTCAGTAGTTCTGGTCAGTGGGATCAAATGTTCCTGATTCCATGGTGTGTTTTAAGTAGAGATGAGGGAAAGCATTCTTTGGGGGAGTTGAAACTCAAAAGTTTATTATTTAAAGATTGAATGGTAGATTCCTGAACTTGAAAACTGTGTTAGCAAAGAGAAAGTGATACTCTTGACGAGAAAAAAAAATTATAGCTGTTTTTCTGAAACGCAAAGTTGACCTCGTCTTTGGGTCCTTTATCTTTTTCTTGGCTGAAATAACTGTGTTTCTTTAGGTTTCCCTTTTTTCATTTATTGGTTTATTTCTTTCATCTGAGTTTTCCTTGATCTTCATGTAAATTTTCAAGTCTCTAGAGGCACCTAGGATAGAGCACAGGGCCTGTAGTCAGGAAGATGAGTCATCCTGAGTTGATGACTTCAAGATGAGTTCAAATGTGGCTGCAGACACTTACTAGCTGTCACCCTGGGAAAATCATTTAACTCTCTTTGCCTCAGTTTCCTAATCTGTAAAATGAGCTGGAGGAGGCAATGGCAAACCACTCTAGTGTCTTTGCCAAGAAAACCCCAAATGGGGTCATGAATAGTGGGACATGGCTGAAAAACAACTGAACTGAAGTCTCTGTGGAGTGGATTTAAAAATGCATTTTTGGTTTTGTTTCGTCTCCAGACATCAACGAGTGTGAGCAATTTGGAGTTTGTCCCCAAGACTGCAAGAACTCCAAAGGAAGTTATGAGTGTATCTGTGCTGATGGATTCAGGTCTGTGGGTGAGCACGAGGGAAAACAGTGTGCAGCTGATGGTAAGCTTAGATGATATTGGAATGTCATCATTGAAAAATCAGTCATGGGCAGGGGGGGAAGTGAATACCCTTATCACTGGTGGAGAATCCATTTAAGAGCCATCGTTTCTTCTTTTTCATTCATCACCCTTTTCCCTTTGCTTTAAAAAACATTAAAACCCATAGGAATTGAAATGCTGATAGTCATATCCTACTCGTCTCAGATCTTGCCTCCTGACCACCTTGATAAATACCTTCGTCAGGAAAAGATGTGTGGGTTGGATAGTTTTCTTCAAGTTACTCAACAATAAGAGTCTGCTTATGTCATGACTATCAGCAGAAGGAAATTCATGAAACCATCAAACTCCCAGCCCCACTGAATCAAGGTTTTAGGCAGTGTAACTTAAGATGTCTCAGAAAATGGTCCCATTACATTGGGGCAAATCAAGGACACTTTGTTGACAGATTACTTTTTTATTGTCTATGGACTAATGATCACAGACAGAAGGGGCCTGGCTCATTTATAACTTCAGTCATTAGCTCTACATCTTAGGTTAATGTCAGCACCAGAAATCTGTCTCTGAATAAGTAGGAATTTGGCCCATAAAATTAAGAGATATGAACTGGAAAAAAGCAGAAAGAATGGTAGGGTATTAGAAATGACAAAATGGAAGGAATAGAAGTGGTACATAGCAGGTCAAATTCCCAATACTATCATCTAAATTTATACAACCCAATTTTGTATACAAGTTTTTATGGCCCCATCTATTTAGATTTCGGACATATGCTAGTGGCTGAAGGGGGAATGCTAGGAGAAGAGCATTTTTAATTTGCATGTCAAATGGTTAGTGGTTAAAATGGAAATTTTAACTGTTCAATTTTGGCATGCAAATGAACACATTAGAACATGCATTTGATTTGCATACTTAAGTATTGCATCCACTGAACATTTCAGGCACAAAAGTGGAATAAGGACACTTTTAGAGTTTGATCTGGTAATTAAGCAGCACATTTAAAAATTATTTAACTATTTTGAAGCTGGAATGATTGAAACAAATCCCTACATTCACATAAAAATAGAGACTCTAGGATGGAATCAGTTTATAGAGAACCGTAGATTGTTAGAGACGGAAGGAAGATTAGTCTAATTCCTTCATTTTACAGATGAAGAATCTGAGATGTAGAGAGATTAAGACAATATGATTTTCTAAAAGTTACAGAAGACCTCATTTCTAAAATATATAGAGAACTGAGTCAAATTTATAAGAAAACAAGTCATTCCCCAACTGATAAATGGTCAAAGAATATGAACAGTTTTCAGAGGAAGAAACTGAAGCTATCTATAGTCATATGAAAAAATGTTCTAAGTCACTATTGATTAGAGAAATGCAAATGAAAATGACTCTGAGGTACCACATCACACCTGTCAGATTGGCTAACATGACAAAACAGGACAATGATAAATGTTGGAGCAGATGTGGGGAAATTGGAACACTAACACATTGTTGGTGGAGTTGTGAAATGATCCAACCATTTTGGAGAGCAATTTGGAACTATGCCCAAAAGGCTATAAAAATGTGCATACCCTTTGACCCAGCAATAGCACTTCTAGGTCTGTATCCCAAAGAGATCATACAAATGGGAAAAGGACCCACATGTACAAAAATAGTTATAGCAGCTCTTTTGTGGTAGCAAAGAATTGGAAATTGAGGGGTTGCCCATCAATTGGGGAATGGTCGAACAAGCTGTGGTATATGAATGTAATGGAACACTATTGTGCTATAAGAAATGATGAGCAGTCAGACCTCAAAAAAAACTTGGAAAGACTTACATGAACTGATGCAGAGTAAAATGAGCAGGACCAGGAGAACACTGTATACAGTAGCAGCCACATTGTGGGATGTGTGATTTTGATAGATGTGGCTCTTCACAGCAATGCAAGAATCTAAGACAATTCCAAAAGATTCACAATGGAAAATGCTATCCACATGAAATATGGAGTTTGAATGCAGATGGAAGCATACTATTTGCTCTCCTTTTCCTCCGTTGTTTTGTTTTATTGCTTCATTCTCTTGGTTCCTCCCATTAGTTTGAATTGTTCTTTACATCATGATTAATGGGAAAATATGCTTAACACAAATGTATATGTAGAGCCTATATCAGATTGTATGCTCTCTTGGGGGGTGAGAAGTGGAAGGGGGAAAAATTTAAAACTCAAAATCTTATGGAAGTGAATGTTGAGAACTAAAAATAAATAAATTTTAAAAAAAGAAAAAAGGAAAGTTACATAAATTGGATTTGAAATCTACACAACTGAAAATAGCTACCCAAATACATTGAATAAGAAAATCCTATACATAGCATCTCAGAGGATGAAATACTTATTTTAGGTTAAAAAAATAACATCAAGGACAAATTGTCCTTTCTTATTAAGTAGAAGCTAAACTGGATTACAGAACTGATTGCCTGTTTAAAAAAATAATAAAAACCCGTTAGTAAAATAAAGACAATGAGACGTTTCTGGTAAACTTCTATTAAGGTTATGAGTGTTTTGTTTCTCTCATATGACCTTCTGCTCACAGTCTTGACTGAATCAGTGCCAGAGAATAAAGAGAAAATTAAGTGGAAAAAAACAAAGTCATTGAAGGGCTGGCAAATAGGGGAAAATTCTTTCCTAGTCCAGCCCTTTGAGTTCTAAGACTAAACAATAGATAAAGCAGGCAAAGAGAAACCCTGGCATTCCTCAACCTGGTACCACCCTCCCTTTCCAGCCTCATTTCCACACTACTGTCCTCTTCCATGTGTGAGCTATAGCCAAATTGGACTACCCCAAAGGTAACCTGAGATGATGTTCTCTCTCCCTCTGTACCTTTTCCCCTGGTAATCTCTTTGCTGGGAATGCCCTCCTCATTTCTATCTTTACCTGCTAAAATCCTACCAATTTTTCAAATCTAGCTAAAATCCACCTCCATAACACTTTCCCTGATTTTCCCAGTCATCGGTGATCCTCAGACCTCACATGGCTCTACCTTTGTGAACTTCTGATACAATTGTCAGGTATCAATTTATGTTATGGACGTTTATGCATCATATCCTAATAGATTTTTTTAAGGACATGGGGCCATATCTTAACCGAAACTTTCTCTCTTCCTTATATGGTGGGTAAAAGATTAAATGACTGAGGAAAACAAAAGATTGATCTTCTGAACATATAGATTTATTAATAAGATTTGGACCCTGAATACAGGGCAAGACAGACTTCTATACATTAAAAACAGTTAATTGAATAAGGCCAATTAATTAAAAGAAAACAATACAATATTAACTAATCTGATTTCTAATTAGAGAAAAGATCAGAGACTTTCCAAGTTGAGAGAGAAAGAGTGAACAGGTGTAATTCCTTGAATTCAGAAAAAGAGATGTCCCACTCCCCCCCAACGGTCTTTAAACAATCAAGGGAACGTGGAACCGATAACTGAATGATCAGCATGGGGCCAGCTTTTAAATAAGACATATGGGTTGCATGAGATGTACAATTGTGAGAAAATTCTTTGCATCATCAATCTTTGGATCTGACTGGGTTTCTGGTCAGCAGAGCCTAGGAGGTCCTTGGTTAAGGGTCTCTAAGCAGCAGGTAGAGGTGATCCAGTTTCCCAGACACTTTGTGCTAGGTTCAGACAATACAATAAAGTTTTCTCACAAGACAGAATTTGGACTAGACCCATAATTGAATAGAAAGGGAACTGATGTAGCTCCAGAATTGAGTCACAAGATGGTGTCAGTGTGGTTCATTCAATTCCCTCATTTAGCATGGTGCCTTCCACATAGTAGATAACATCAGCACGTGCTAAAGGTTTAGTTGAAGTTAATGCCCAGGACTTCCACTTGAAATAGAAATGATGAAAACCATCTCGATAGAATAAGCTGTTCAATTGAATATCAAAACTTGTTGACTAACTGATCAAAGATGTTTCAAGTGCACATATAAACTGATATTTGAGGGTTTTGCTAGTGCTTATCCCCAATTTCAGGAAAAAAAAGGCAGAAGTAAATGGCATACAGATAAAAGGAACCACTTCATCTGTTTACAGGTAATTCTCCCTTACTACTCCTGCCAGACAATGTTCGAATTCGAAAATACAATCTCTCATCAGAGCAGTACTCTGATTACCTTGACAATCAGGAACACATCCAGGCCATTGACTATGATTGGGATCCCGAGGGCATTGGCCTCAGTAAGTATAGTAAATGTTGTATTTGTTTTAAGTACTAACAAAATGAGCTTTGTTAGCTAGTGAACTTCTTTAGAAAGATTTTTTTTTCTTCTTAATATGAGTAAACCAAGTTTTGTTTGTGGAGAGGAAGGCCCACATAACTGGGTGAACTTAGCCAGCAAGTTTTGCTTTGATTTTTGCAATGAAATTTCTGCCTACCTTGTGTTTTCATCCTTGGTTATTTAATGTATACTCTGCAATCCATGGGCAGATAAGTAGTACAGTAGATGGAGGGCTAGGCCTGGAGTCCTGAGTTCAAATTTGGTCTCATATACTTACCAGCTCGGAGACCCTGGGCAAGTCACTTAACCCTGTTTGTCTCAGTTTCCTCATCTCTAAAATGAGCTGGAGAAGGAAATGGCAAACCACTCCAATATCTCTGCCAAGAAAATCCCATATAGGGTCATGACTGAAACGACTGAACAGCAGCTACAATTCATAGGATCATTAATTTAGAGCCAGAAGGGATCTTAGAGGATGTCCTGTTGAACTCCCTCACAGAGCCCCAAAGCCACAAGATGTTAAGTGACCTGCCTATGGTTATGTAACTAACAAAGAGCAGAAGTAGGATTTGAATTCAGATTCAGAGCCCATGCTCTTTGGAGTATACCATGCTGCTTCTCCCAACAAAGAAGGATCAAGAGCTGTAACTATCTCACGAAGTAGCTACTTTAGGGCCCAATGAATTTACTTTTGCAGGACTATGTCCTTCTCTTCTTCAATCTTCACGTTAAAATTCTATAGTTGCTGAGTGGCTTGTCTAAAGTCACATGTTGACTGATGGTTCTGAACCAGAATTTTAGTTGTTTTACTTCCAGGTCAGAGATTTCTCCACTAGATTAAACTGTGCAGCTTTTTTTAGGGCCTGGTGTGGGTGACCAGCGTGCCAGGTTTGGCTCTACTGCTAAGTTCTTCACCTGAGCCAAATTATTTAGCCTTTCTGGGTTTTGTTTCCTCATCTATAAAATGAAAGGATTAGAGTTTTATTCTTTCTGAAGTCCTTTCCAGGAAAGGTAGTGATGCAGTGGATAGCACACTGGGTTTGAAGTCAGGAAGACTCATCTTCCCGAGTTCAAATCTGTCCTTAGATGTTTACTAGCTGTATGACTCTGGCCAAGTCACTTAATCCTGTTTGCCTCAGTTTCCTCATCTGTAAAATGACCTGGAGAAGGAAATGGCAAACCATTCCAGTATTGTTGCCAAGAAAAGCCCAAATGGGGCCACACAGAGTCAGACATAATTGACACAACTGAACAACAGCAATGGCAAAAGTCCTTTCCAGGTCTATGAATAATTGGATTGTTTATATGTGCCTATTAAGAAAGAAAAACAATGGGGCATCTGGGTAGAGCACTGAGTTCAAATCTGGCCTCAGACACATAACACTCGCTAGCTATGTGACTCTGGGCAAGCCACTTCACCCCAATTATGGCACCAAAAGAGAGAGAAAGAGAGAGAGAGAGAGAGAGAGAGAGAGAGAGAGAGAGAGAGAGAGAGAGAGAGAGAGACAGAGACAGAGACAGAGAGAGACAGAGAGATAAAAAATTATCCCAGATGTGCCCTTTTTATGGCCGCCTGAAATAATGGTTTTTATGTTACCAAATGCTACCTATTTCAAATTGTCCTTGACCCTGCCCTGGTTAGGTTGGCTCATGATTATAAATTGTGGCCAGAGCACAATTTAAGTGGTAAAGTTGGAACTTTACTAAAATAGTACAAGCTGGTTTGCAAAACGCAACAGAAGACGGTGATGGAAAGTGGCAAGCAACATCACCCCGTAAAGCAGTTGTGGACAGAAGCCAGAAAGAGGGTATGAGCCAGATAAATCAGATTATGCAGCAAGTATGTATGGAACTAAGAGAAGTGTAAACAGATGTGATGCAGAAGAGGTCTGCTGGCAGTTTTTAAATGGTGGTGAAACCACCAGCTTTTAAATTGGAAGTCCTTTTTGAGTCCCCCTAGTTTATTATGCTCTGTTCTTCTCTCTCCCTTTATTCCCCTTCCTCAAATCATCTTGCACTTCCTTATCTGTTGGCATGTTGTATTCCCCAGTAGAATGTAATTTCCCTGAGGGCAGGGGTGTTTGTATGTCCCCATTATTTTGTACATAAGAAATGCTTAAAGAGTTTTTGTCAAATTGAAGTGGGGAAAAAAACCCATTTAAACAGGTGAACTGAGGCAGAGGGGCTGGAATTTAAAAGGTACAAACAGAAGGCAGCTAAGGAAAAATCATTGTCATCCATCAGTGGAAGCTTTTGTGGGGCATATTCACTCTAGTACTTCAAGCGACTGTGCTTTTATTGGTAGGGGTGCCCTCTCCGCTGACTCCTCTGTATGAGTTTCTATGTCTACAAAAATTCATTGCTTGATTGGTGGATTTTTTCTTTTTCCTCTCCTTTCTATAGCACTTTAAGGTTTACAAAGGGCTTTTTGTATATTAGCTCATTTGAACATGGGAGGTAGGTGCTCTCTATTATCACCATCTTACAGACAAGGCAACTGAGACTGAGTGCAATTAAGTAACTTGCTCAGTCACTGCTAAGTAGCTGGGGCAGGATTTGAACTCAGGTTTTGCTGACTCTAAGCCCAGAACTCTATTCATTGTGCCACCTAGCTGCCTCTGAAAAGAAAATTTAATTATAATAGCTAGTATTTATGTAGGACTTTAAAGTTTGCAACGCATTTTATATACTTCATCTCATTTGATTCTGCACTTTGCCAGCATAGACTGTGAGAACCCTGGCTTACTTACATGCTATGATGAAACATTAGAGTAGGTCTTTTTATAGGTATGATGGTAATATAATAACAACATATGAACATGTGTGTGCATGCACACACACGCGTGTGCACACACACACATGTGCAAATGGGCTTTGGAGTTTGACCATATAGTTGAATCAACAACATTAATGAATCCTCAATGAATTGACAGTATTTCACTTGACTAGATCCCCAGATCTCTAATGGTACTTGTCCCCAATGTGAAATTTGCCTCTGTGTTATATCTCTGCAGGTGTTATATATTTTACTGTCCTAGGTGAGGGCTCTGATTTTGGTTCCATCAAACGTGCCTATATACCTACCTTTGACAGCAGTGGGAATAATCCTGTGAAGGAAGTTGACCTGAATCTCAAATATATCGTGCGTCCTGATGGAATAGCGGTGGATTGGGTTGGAAGGTAAGTGAGAATGGTTCTTGAATCAATTGATTATTTGTTATCTTTTAAAGCATATATTAATCTCTTAAGGATCACATCCCATTGGAGATACTAAGTATCTACCTAAAGTATGAAAACATATATAATTAATTATGGGCTTCAAAAGCCGGCTTTGCTACATAACAGCATTATTGAGCATTGTAGATTTGGGCCTCATTTTCATAGTTCCACTAGAAAATGTGGCTAAGCTTGACATTTTTCTTTTCTCTGTGTCAATTATTGTTGTAGAGGGTCTGCCTAAAGCCTGAGACTTTAGCAGGAAATTACTTCCAAGCACAGAAGGGAAATCAAAGAATTCTAGTTTTGAATCCTGCTTCCACCATTAAATCTTTTTTTAGGGGTGAGGGAGACATCTTTGTAGAAGTCACATTTGATATCTGTTTCTTACCCTCAGATTTTCTAAAATCCCAGAGTCCACAGGGTTGGGAATGGTCTGCAAATAGAAGCCATAAGTAGAATAATTATCTAATTGACCCACGTCATATTAAACTAATACAGTTATTTAGTTCAAGCTCAAAGATGATGGTTGGGCTAGAGTGACATTTAGGGGGAAACAATTACATTAGGGGCAGAGTGCAAGCATTTGTAGAGACATCTACATTCCTGAAAGGGAACTCTTAATGGGAGGATGTTTGAGGAGAAGGAGCTTTGGGACCAACAAAGTTCCTGGAGAATGGTGGATCATTTGCGGTATAAATTAATTTTCACCTTTTAGCAAACCCTTCAGGTATTCCCAGAAGACAGGTTCATCTCTGAAGATGTTAATTAGCTCCCTACTGTTCCAGTTAAAATAAGATTTTTATACTGGACTACTTCTTTCAGAGTCCATTGCCAAAGAACAAAACCTTTGAGATGTGTCTCCAGAGGCCAGAGCCTGAAGATCCAGGCTCTTTTGAATGTGACATTTCCCTCTGCCAATTAGGGGATGGTAGATCTCTCTTCTTATTTGGCCTTATGTGTTACCACGGAACTGGAATTGTTAAGACTTGGACGTGTTAAGTGATAAGAGTTAGGGTTGGAGGACATTGCTGGGCCAAATGTTATTTTTAAAAACCATTTTCATCCTTTCCTCTGAGCTGATGAATTCTCTATATTCCAAGTTCCTTCTGACCTCAATGGAGGTGGGAGGGAAGATATTCAGCTTCTACAAGGCTGGTTACTGCTGTTGAATGGAAGAATTCCTATCTTAGATTAACTAACATCTCTCCTGCTCCCGCATATGAAACTATTCCCCATGCTAAGTGATTTCATCTGAAAATGTCTACTTTTGATGCAGAATTTCTAGCCTTTCTTTGTTTTTAACTTTCTTTACTCAAATCCAGGCACATTTACTGGTCTGATGCCAGCACCAATCGAATAGAAGTAGCCAAGCTGGATGGAAGGTACAGAAAGTGGCTTGTTTCCACTCAACTGGATCAACCAGCTGCTGTTGTTGTGAATCCTAAACTGGGGTAAGCCTTCAAGGACTGCAACAAGAGATCCTTCTGTGGATTGCAATGTCATGAAAATAAATGAGAGATCCATTTTTTTTTCTCGAAAGAGAAACTATTCTTAATAGAAGGGGTGCTAGTGGTAGGCATAGAGATGGCAACGTAGGCACAATGGATAGAGCACTGGACCTGGAGACAGAAAGACCTCAGTTCAAATCTGGCTTTAAACGTTTCCTACCTGTGTGACCCTGGGTCAGTCACAATCTCTAACTGCCCAAGTTTTCTCAATACAAAATGGGAATAATAATAACACCCACCCCCCAGGGTTGTTATGAGGATGGAATGAGAAAATATTTGTAAAGTGCTTAGCATAGTAGCTGGCATGTGGCAGGTGCTTAATAAATGCTTGCTCCCTTCCTTTCCCTCCCCTTGCTAGAAAACCTGCCCAGCACCTTTCTGGTGTGTTAAGTGGACTGATGTGTTTTCTAGAAAATTCTAGCAGTCATGGCTCTGAACTTGGAAGTTATTCCTTGAGCCTTCTGCTTTGATGGGACTTTGATCTGGTATGCTTTTCCCCACCTTTTCATTATTATAGAACAGAGGTATTTAACTTTTTTTGTGTTGTAGACCCCTTTGGTAATCTGGTGAAGCCTGTGGATGCTTCTCAGAATACTTTTAAATAAAGGATAGATATGCTAAATTTCAATTTTTGGTTATTGGAAAATATATTCAGTGTTCAGTTGTGTCTGACTCTTCATGACTCCATTTGGAGTTTTCTTGGTAGAGATACTGGAGTGGTTTGCCATTTCCTTCTGCAGCTCATTTTACACATGAGGAAACTGAGGCAAACAAGGTTAAGTGACTTGGCCAGGGTCACATAGCTAGTAAGTGTCTGAGGCCAGATTTGAAATCAGGAAGATGAGTCCTCCTGACTCTAGGCCTGGCACTCTATCCACTGCGCCACCTAAAGGTGTATTTCTTTTTCCTGTGTGAGTTTACAGAACCCCTGAAATCTATCCATGGCCCTCAGTTTAAGAACCACTATTTTAGAATTTTTGAATAAGTTAATCACTATACTTTCTTTGGAGAACTAGGAAGAATTCACTACATTTATGTACAGCTCAATAAATATTTTAGAATTCCAAAAGATCTATTGTTTCATCAGTGTGGTTACTTCTGCTACTAAAATAGGTCATTATCCTACTATGCCTCAGTACATGGAAACTTATGAGTTGCTAAGGCCTAAAAAATTCATCACTTGGTGGCTGGCCTTATTAAGAGGAAACTGCATGATTATCTAAAGTAGCTCTTGGAAAACAAACATAGCATCCATTGCTAGGTTTATATTTACAGCTTTTCCAGCTTGGCAGGACCCATCAGAGCTTGGACTCAACTCGCATAGCCTTCAAGAATGCAAGGTCATTTCCATTTTTGCAATGGAGTATTAGGATAGGGCTTCAGTAGAGAATAGGTAGATTATCCATGTAAATATGTTCATGTATTTATGTTCATATGTGGGTAGGATAAGGGCAGCTAAGTGGCTCAGGAGAAAGAGTGCTGGCCCTGGAGTCCTCAGGAGCTGATTTCAAATCCAGCCTCACACACATACTTGAAATGAGCCTAAAAGGAAGTTAGGTATTCATAATGTTGTGATGTGCCTTGACTGAAGGAGTTCCCCAAGCAACAAAATCATAGATTCTATAGTAGAGTTGGGCAGGTAGGTGTCACAGTGGATAGAGCATGGGACCTGGAGTCAGCAAGACTTATCTTACTAGCTGTGTGACCCTGGGCAAGTCATTTAACCCTATTTACCTCAATTTCCTCATCCGTAAAAACAAACTGGAGAAGGAAGTGGCAAACCATTCCAATATCTCTGCCAAGAAAACCCAAATGGAGTCATGGAGAGTCAGACATAACTGAAAATGATTCAACAACAAAGAGGGTAGCATGGTGTAGTAGAGACTGCTAGCCTCAAATCTAGGAATACCTGAGTTCAAATCCTACTTCAGCTACATACTGACTATGTGATTCTGAACAAGTCACTCCACCTCTTCGCTGTCTTTACTCTCTTAGCCTATGTATTGCAGAGAAGATGACAACCTGAACTGAGAGAGGGAGTTTTCTCTCTCGGGAGTACTTCACGCCAATGAAATCCCAGATCTAGTTCCCTAGCCCTTATGGACATATATGATCTATATAAACAAATTTGTCCATTTTTAGATGAAAAAAATAACCCTTATTTTCGAAGTCAAATATCACTTAAGATATCTCTATGGTGTTTTATTGTTTTATTTTGCATCCCATTAAATGATATGTTGGCATTTTTATTGTTAATTGACCTTTTCAGAATGTGTTGATACTACATTTAGTTTGGAATCTTTTGGTTTTAAATGGCTTCTTAGATGTTTCTTATCATTTGTTCAGGGTAAGTTTGGGCATTAGAAGATAAATTCACTTATCTGAGAAGAGCATTTCTGAATATGTCAGCACAGATTGTTATTATGTCAGAGCTTATGTGCAATAATAACAATAATAATATATTAAGTGTGATGCTTTAGTTTCCTAAGTGCTTTTATGAATTTTCTTTATTTGGTCCACATATCAGTCCTGTGAAGTAGATAAGGTACTATTATTATCCCCATCTTTCACATAAACTGAGGCCCACAGATTTTATGTTACTTGACCAAAGCTAATAAGTTGGAATGTGTACCCAAGTCTTCTGATTTGTCCCATTCTCTTTTATAAATCCAGCAAATTATGTTCCCTAAAAGGCACCTGTGGCTTATAACAAAAATTTTAAATTGTAGAAGCTCACAAATTAGTCTTTTTTCTCCAATATGAACCCTATGAATTATATATTACCTTACAGTGAGAAAGCCTCATTCAGTGGCAAAGGTCTGTGTGCTTAGACATAAATACAGCAATTGTCCTTTAAGGGCTATTAAGATCCCATAAGAAACAGTATATTGTAATGGAAAGCATTTCTGACTTGTAGTGAGAAGACCTAGGTTTGAGTCCCTCTCTGCCACTTACTAGCTATATGATCTTGAGTCATTTAAACTCTCTGGGCCTCAATTATCTCATCTGTGAAATAAGTCTATACTTATTTGATACTTTGATGGATCTGTGATTTCATGAGTTTATGTACTACCTCCCTTAGTGCTGATGGCAAGCTGGTTACTAGGTAGCTTTTATTTGGGTGTGGCAATTCATGAAAATTAGAAAAATACAAAATAATCTCTGATCCTTTTGGGTTTCTCTCTATTTCTTCAGTGATAAAATGAAGTGCAAGAAAAAAGAGGTAGAGGTCGTTAGTAACTATACATTAAAATTTTAAGCAGTGTATAAGCATTAATTACTGGCATTCAAGTGTAAGGTCATTATCTGATTGGTTACTAATAAAAAAGTCATACTAAACTGCTATAGTACAGTCGTTGTACCATACATTGTCCATACATTGTACAGTACATTGGCTAGTTAAAGTAAAGGTAAAAATTAACAGGGTTACATAAAGGGCAGCTAGGTGGTGCAGTGGATAAAGTGACTAGCCTGGAGTCAGAAAGACTTGAGTTCAAATCTGGCCTCAAACACTTCCTAGCTGTGACCCTGGGCAAGTCACTTAACCCTATCTGCCTCAGTTTCCTCATCTGTAAAATGAACTGGAGAAGGAAATGGCAAACCACTCCAGTACCTTTGCTAAGGAAATCCCAGATGGGGGCACAAAGAGTTGGGCATGACTAAAATGGCTGAACAACAACAATAAAAATAACACCAAATTAGAGGAAAAGATAAAAACGAGGAGATGCTGAATGTTATAATAATAATATTTGAACTTACTATAATTATTATTATATTAGTAATAACAATTCGCACCCACTCTTATAATGTTACACTCACGTCCTGAGGCTCTGCCCCTCCTCCTCACAGAATCAGCCTGATTCTTATTTCTCGGAGGTGACTTACGTGTATTCCTGCCAGAAGGCAGAAGGTTTAATTAAATGACTTTTAAGACCTCCTTCATGATTGCTCATCTCTTTGAGTGACTCACAAAATCACAGGATGTAGGACCGTAGAATTAGAGCTGAAAGAGATCTTAGGGGCTGCTGAGTTTAACCCCCTCATTTTACAGACGAGGAAACCAAGAGTTAGCAGTTTAGCGACTTGCCTAGGATTACAAAATGAGTGAATTTTTGAGGCAGGATTCTAACTCAGGACTTTGTCGGTCTAGCACTCAATCTTCTGTACCACCTAGTTGCCTCAGTCATTAACGGCATGTAAATAATGGGTTTGGGGACTTTAAGAGACTAAAAAATTCATGAGGTGAGTTTGTTGTCCTTCCAGAAATCAGGAGCACACATTCATGAAACAACAGAGAACCATACCTGAGAATAGTTAATAAGGACTAAATTGCCTGGTATTTTGTTATAGAAGACTAGAGAGAGGGAACTATCTATAGAAAGCCACCGTCCCCCTGTGTCCTGGGGCTGCTTTTTGCCCCTGGGCAGTAGCTAGGCACTGCCCTCTACTTTTTTTGTAGCCATCATTTCTCATTTCCAGATGGAGCAGTTTTACAGGAACTAAAGACAATATTTTTGATTTAGGATCTAGGACTTTGAATTCTTTTTTAAATTTTTTTTTGCTAGGCAATGGGGTTAAGTGACTCTCCCAGAGTCACACAGCTAGTAAGTGTTATGTGTCTAAGGCCGCATTTGAACTCAGGTCTTCCTGAATCCAGGGCTGGTGCTCTATTCAGTGTGCCAACTAGCCGCCCCTCGGGACTTTGAATTCTTAGTTTAACCTCCTCTTCACCTGAAGGACAGGGGCTGTCTTCCTTTTGTCGCTATCTCCAGAGGGCCTAGCGCATAGTAGGTATGTAATCAATGCTTGTTGATTGATTAATTGGTTTTACATGGAGGAAGAAGGGCATGGGAAACCAGAATTTATTAAGTGCCTACTATGTGCCGCACACTAAAGGTTTTTACAGATATTGTCTCATTTGTTCTTCACGATAACACCGTGGGATGGGTGCTGTAATATAGCTGAGGAAACTGAAGCAGACAGAGGCTAAGTGACTTGTCCAGGGTCACACAGTTAATAAGTGACTAAGGTAAAATTTGAACTCAGATCTTCCTAACTCTAGTCCCAGTGCTCTATCCATTGCACCACCTGGCTGCACAGAGTTTTAATATATTTCTTGCTTCCTCTACCCCAACAACTGAGCAAAATCATAGATCACCATGGAATGAGTGGAACTCCATGTAGGCCTTGAAGGTTGGGCAGACTTTGAATAGTGGTTATGGAAGGGCGTTCTAAGCAGTGGGAAGAGAATGAACAAAGTCCCTTAGCTACCTTTTGCATACAGACTGTGATCACCAAACACAGGTCAAATTAAAGTTTCCTTAGGGCCCTTTTTTGGACCATTTCTAGGCTATTCTGTATTTGGGGAAGGCCCTCTAACTCTTATGGAGCTCACATTTCCTGCAGAAACAAAACTGCTAGGAAGAATTTAATGTTGTTTCTCAAGGATCTGGTTATGAAATTCTTAATATGTAGGATGCCTTATTCATTAGCATTATTTGGTTATTATTTGCCTGTGATAATGCATGAAAATTAGATAAACACAAAATGACCTTTTTCTCTATGATTAAACATATGTTGATTTAAAAGCATACGGGGAAAAAATACCTCCTAAGTATTGTTATATCCTTATTTTTTCCCTCTACGATTGTTCCTGTTAGATGAGGCCCGGCTACATCCACAGAGTAAGCCTGGTAAAGTCCGGTGACGTGAGGCATCAGGCAGAGTCTTTTCATGGGTGACAGCATTGTTATTCCCCTTCTCCTTATAAAACATGTAGGTTAATACATAGGTCACCTGGAAAATTATGTTTCCCTCATGGTTAGTTTTATTCTGCCTTCAAGGGGGAAAAGCTATTTCCTAAGATAAAATTCTAAAAGTGAGAAGACCTCTGTTGTAGGTTCATGTACTGGACTGACTGGGGAAGACGGCCCAAGATAGAACGTGCCTGGATGGATGGACAGCAACGGCAAACGCTGGTTTCCAACGACCTTGGCTGGCCGACTGGCCTTTCCATTGATTATTTGAACAATGACAGGATCTATTGGAGTGATTCCAAAGAGAACATAATCGAGTCCATGAAACATGATGGGACTGACAGGAGACTTGTTTCATCTGCTGGTTAGTAATAGTCGATTTTATTTTGCTTTTGGGACTCTTGGCTACTAGTGAATATGCCTTTTCTCTTTTCTCAAGATACGATTCTTTAACTCTTTACTCATTTCAAAAATAACTTAGACGCAATTTCTGCATTTTTCTAAACTGGTTGTTAAAATGTAAATGAATAATATATGAGAAAAAAGTAATAAAAAGGATAGAGTTTTGAGTTCAGTTGCTTTTATGGATATGGACAAGTGCTAGTATGTTAATGTATAAGTACTATTGGACATATTAGTACATAATGTGACAAAAATTCAATAATCAGCTTTCACCATTGTAAACATGGAAGGATAATAATAGTTAATACTTATTTGAGGCTTTAAGATTTGCAAAGCAGAATATTTGTATTATCTCAGTTGATATTAACAGCACCCTTATGAGGTTAGTTACTATTTTAATTTCTGTTTTACAAATGAGGAAATTGAGGCTGGGATATATTAAGCGACTTGTTTAATTAAGGGTCTGAGGTAGGATTTGAATTCAAGTCTTCCTGACTCCAAATCCAGCACTCTATCTAAGGTGCCTTCTGAAGGACAGCTTTTGGTGTTTTCTAGATCTGTGCTGAACCATTCGTAATCCAGCACTCCAAATTAGAACTCTTAAGAAATCATATGCATATTATTCTCAGCAAAGGAAGCAGACATTATTCTTGAGTGATCAGAATTGACTTGTATTCAGGGGAAAAAAAGGTGTAAACATAACATGAAAGATTTTTTCTGTTAAGATAAGATAGAAAAATGTGAAACTGAAAAAGATACTTCCCACAAATGGTGTCAGACACCATAGATTAGACTAATATAATTTCTTTCATTTTGATTCTTTAGTGCAGAGGACATTTGCATGACAGCATCTGCTGATAGAGATCTGAGTTATGGCTCTCTGATGACATTCCAGTTGAATGTTCCAGGAATTTCAAGACTTTGAATTAGGCATTAAGGTTTTAATTTTGGGAGAATTATGTCTGGCACAGAAGTGGTGCTGGAGATCTGCTTTTTAATTAACCAAAGGCTGTTTTTTTTTCTTTTTTCTTCCTTTTCTTGCCCGTGGTTGAGAAGTAGGGAACCCTTATAGCCTGGATGTCTTTGAAGGCCATTTATACTGGACCTCTAAAGAAAAGGGTGAAGTTTGGAAAGAAGATAAATTCGGGAGGGGAGACAGAGTGAAAGTGCTGACAGTAAACCCTTGGCTCACACAAGTTCGGATCTATCATCAGCACAGATATAATCACTCAGGTAATCACCAGTTATGGAATGAGATGTTCCCTCTTATCTGAAAACTGCTATTCCAAATTAATAGCTGTGCTGTCAGAACACTTGGTAGGATATTGCTATGTCTCTTAGTGCATGAAAAGTTTTCAATATTTTGACCTAATAAAAGTGAGATTGATGTTATCAAATGAAGTATAATTATTAACAGCCCTAGATAATAGTCATAAAGCAAAAATATTTCAGTCTTCATCTGGAGTTCGTGGGACATGGGATTATAAAGTATCCAGAGAAAGCCACAAAATCTCCAGGTCCTAAAACGCAGTTTCAGGGTTTTTTTTTTTTTTTGGTCCAAGTAGTATGACAGGATGGTTCTAAACTTGGTCTTGTGACTTTTAAGAGCAGAATAAGCCCCAAGAATTGCATAACCAGGATATACATACCAGATGCACCAAACCCCTGTTGAATTAGTTCAAAGTCTTAACCTAAAAATCAGTTTTGTATCTCTGAGAAGTTCAGAAATTTTATGTATCTTTTCCAGATGAATATAAATGTTTTTCCTGTTTTCATAGGTTTATAATTTCATATACTTGTTCACAAATTTAGCTATACTTAAGGAAGGCTTTTATCCTTCAGAGTGGTATTAGAAAGAACATGAAATTAGAAATTAGGAAATTTGGATTGTGGTCTCAGTTCTGTTACCAACCAGCTATGTGACTTTGGGCATATTGTCTGCCCTCTCTGATTCTCAACTTCATCTTCTGGGAAATGAGGGAGTTGGAGTGGATGATCCTTATGGCCCTATTTCTGAGGTCCTAAAAGTCTATGTCCCTGGCATGAGGCCCTATATCATAATAATAGGTGGTTTGGAGAGCTAAGAAACTGTAATCCTCTTAACCTTTCCAAGTCCTTTCATTTGGTCACTAGTGGCCTTCATGCTATCTTCCTCCTGACTGTCTCCACTTCCCAGTTGGAAAAGACCATCACTCTTCATATGTTTCATAGCACTTTGCTTAGATTTCATTGCATCTATAAGGAACTCCCAATAAGGAAACTCCCTCTACTAATTCATACTGGCACCAGCTTGTCTTAGTCTTGAGAGGTTAAATACCTTCCCCAGGATCATATAGCTTGTATATATGTATGCATGTATAGACTTGAACCAAGGTCTTTCTGACTCTGGGTCTGGCTCTGTATACGATATGTCAAGCTGCCTCTCCATTATGGGCATAAAATAACATCCTGTTTCCCCCCATTTTCCTTGACTTGTGAGGTTATTTAAAATGATTTCTTCCGAGATGGATTCTTGACCCTCTGTTCCCTCTAGCCTTTACACAGTTTCACTTATAGAGTAATAAAATTGATTTTTCTTTTTCTAAAAATCATTTAAGTAGTATTTTATTTCCCCCAATTACATGTAAAAATAATTTTTAACATTCATTTAAAAAATTTTTAGTTCCAAATTCTCTTCCTCCCTCCCTGCCACCCTCATTGAGAAGGCAAGCAATTTAATATAGGTTGTATTTGTGTAGTTATGCAAAACATATTTCCATGTTAGTCATGTTATAAAAGAAATCATAGACCAAAAAAACCTCCAAGAAAAATAAAGTAAAAATAAGTATGCTTCAATTTGTATTCAGACTCCATCAGTTCTTTTTCTAGAGATGAGTAGCACTTTTCATAATGTCTTAGATCATTGTGTTGCTGAGAATAGCTAAGTCATTCACAACTGATCCTCTTACAATATTGCTTTTTCTGTGTATGATATTCTCCTGGTTCTACTCATTTCACTTTACATCAGTCCATACAAGTATAAAGTTGATTTTTCCTGTGGGATTTGTGGAATCTGTGCCTGGCTGAGAGAAGGTGATTATTGAATGCTTGTTGATTGGGTGATTGATTTAGAGGTTCCAGGGACCTTAGAGATCACCTAGCTGGATCTTACAAGTGAAGAAACTGGTCCAGAGAAGTTACAGGTAGTTTACAATGAGGATTTGATATCCTATCTTTGTGCCACTTTGATGCTGCATGGATTCCACAGTTACATAGATGAGAAGGTCCTAGAGCCATCAGTTTAGGGTGGTCCAAAGCTGATCAGTGTGGTGTTGTGTTAAATACTTATGCATTTTCTGAGTTATGACTTGTTTCCTCCCCAGGCAAATCAGGCTGGTGACTGCGTATTACTTATTCTTTCCCCTCCCCTTCATTTTAGTGCCCAACGTTTGCAAAGATGTGTGCAGCCACCTCTGCTTGCTGAGACCCGGGGGTTACACCTGCAGCTGCCCAGAAGGCACGCGTTTTGTGGAAGGGAGCAATACAGAATGTGATGCAGGTAAAGTTGCTCCTAGAGAGCACAGAGGTAGTGGGAGCCTAGGAGGGGTTTTCTGCTTATCTTTTGCATGTTCTCCTTCTGTGTTGGCTGGAAGCAAGCAACTGAATTCTCCTGGTCCCTTCTTCCCTCTTGCTGTCTTCTGGGTAAATCTCAACTCCAAATAGCAACACACACTCTATTTTCTCTATCTTTTGAATGGGATATAGCAGCTGCAGAAAGTGGGACTGGATGAATGGCAGTGGATGAAAAATAGAAGCCTAAGTATGAGGATGGCCAAATTTCCTGTTCAAGTACTCTTGTCTTAGAGACATTTGGTGGCACAGTGGATAGAGTTCTGGGCCTAGAATCAGGAAGACCTGAGTTCAAATTTAGCCTCAGACACTTCCAAGTTGTATGACCCTGGGCAAGTCACTTAACCTCTCGTTGCTTAAGTTTCCTCAACTCTAAAATGGATATAATAATAGCATCTACTTTTCAGGATTATTGTGAGGACCAAGTGAGACAATATTTTTTAAGAAGTGCTTGGCATAGCACGGTGCCTGGAATATAGTAGGTGTTGTATAAATGCTTATTCCCTTCCCTCATCCCAAAGGAAAGCCAGTGGGCCAGACAAAAATTTTTGTGTTCTAATGATTTCTGGGTACTTTTTGTCAGGTTAGCCCACCGCTAGTATCTGACTGAAGTCTTCTCAGTGTCTCTGACCCTCCTGTTGTGTCTTCCTGTAAAGAAGTTTTCAATAGTTGGTTTTGTGAATAAGACCAGCTCTTCCTTGATCTGTTCCAGGAAAGATTCCTATTAGGCTGCAATCTTCTGGCCTTAAAAATTACTTACAGTTCTTGCTATAAAGTCTGTACTATAAATCTTCATGCCCCTTTGGCATGGAGGCAATCTCCTTGGAAAAATGCTGCCCCTGCAGCAAATTGTTGTGTAGTAGGGGAGATCAGTATGTCCTCTCCATGCTCATTTTAGAACTTTGGCAGCATCAGCAAAGCCATATCTGGAATTGGAATAGTCAATAAGCATTTATTAAGGGCAGCCAGGTGGTGCAGTGGGTAGAGCATTGGGCCTGGAGTCAGGAAGACCTGAGTTCAAATCCAGTTTTAGACACTAGCTGTGTGACCCTGGGCATGTCACTTAACCCTGTTTGCCTCAGTTTCCTCATCTGTAAAACAAGCTGGAGAAGGAAATGGCAAACCACTCCAGTATCTCTACCAAGAGAACTCCAAAAGGGGTCACCAAGAGTCAGACACGACTGAAACAACTGAACAACAACAACATTTATTAAGTCCTCATTATGTGTTAGATGCTGTGCTGTGAAGAAAAGCGAAAACCTGGTGGTTGAGGATCAGAATGGAAATGAGGAATCTCGTTATTATCCCAATATTGCCATGGCTAATCTATTCTTGGATGAGGCACTGTCTATCTGTGTCTGCTTTGTACATTCAGAATAATGACACTGTTCTGTTACACAGTAGGCATTAAGGATTAACTAGGATCTAAGCTATGTCATGTGCATGCTAATTATGATAATTCAGCCATAAACCATATTGCTCATAGAAGATGACTTAATCAATTGATACAGATGAGATACAGAAGGGATTTGCACAGCTCTGGATATTTGTCCCAGACCATGCCAGTTTGACTTTTGAAGAGATTTTCTCCTGGTTGCTTTGCATCATCAGCTTCTCTTTTTCTTGCTGCAGTCAATTGGCTCAAGACTTTCTTTCAGGAGAACTATAATACCAGGTTAATCAAGCTTATTCATTACGACAGTGCTTCCAAAAAGCACCTGGATTCCATTCACTCACTCACTCATTCATTCTTTCATTCATTCACTCATTCAATAAATAATGAATGAATGTTTTCTATCGAAAAGACTGTGTAATATCAGTGACTATGAAGGTCTCACTATAGGAGAAAGTAAAGGGTATCTTAAAATCACTGTGGAACAGACTGGGAGTGTGGGCATTTGAACAAGGACAGTTTTACAGGGCTTCCAAAATGGGACCAGTTTATATACCTAAGCTGAGAAATTCTGTTCACCTTTATGGAAGTTTGAGTGTCTTGAACTAAAGTCTTCTTTTGGCTGGATGTTCAAAAAGGATTTCTGCAAGCCTTTAGGAATTAGGATATTTAAGGCATAGTGGGGAGGTAAAAAGATGACTAAGATATTCCCCTATCTTCATGAAACATACAATTTAATAAGACACAAACCAATGTCAACCATATTGGTGCCATTAAGGATAGATCCATTCTATTGTTTTTAATGTTTATGTTCTGGATTCCAGTCGTGTTCATTCTGGACAAGAAGAATTTTGAAATTTCCCATTTTTCCTTGTGTTTAACATATACTTCTTCATAATCCATTATTATTTTGTAAGGGTATTGATTTGGTCTGCATGAGGGGTAATATTTTGAAAGGAGAATTACACGTACCCCTGGCATTAAGGGTGAACAAGGTTTTGCATGGTATAGTAAGCTCTGCTGAGTATGGCTTATTAACACATGCATGGCTTTCAATTTCTGCAGCCATTGAATCTCCCCCAACCATGCCCCCAGCATGCAGGTGTATGTATGGAGGAACATGCTATGTTGATGAAAGTGGTCTCCCCAAATGCAAGTAAGTCAAAATATGGAGGTCAGATTTGTTGGGTTTTGCTTCATAAAGGGCAATTTAGTACTTCAACATAACCATGAAAATAAGTAGAAAAATCTTATTGGTCCACTAATTTTTCAAACAGCTTGCGCCTTTTGGGATGGATATTTCAGAGAAATGAAGTCCGACTCTTCTACATATTTGGATTGCTAATCACCATAGGGTAATGGGAGAATGGCTATTGGTAGATGCCTTAGTATGGAGGGAGGGTTATGCTGATGAATTAAGGTAAAAAACTTCAATAAATTCAGCATACATATATTAATGACTTATTATGTGCAAGGAACTATGCAAGATAGGGACTACCAGATATGAGGGATACCTCTAGGACATTTCTTGAATCCATTCTCCTCACCTGAACTCTCATGGCCAACCTGTGGGCTGTGGGACCAGACTTTCATCACCTCTCACCTAGAGAGTAGGTTAACAGTAACAACTTCTTGGGAAGAATTCCTATGCTCACAATAACATAAGTTACATAGATTGATTGAAAAAAAATATTTTACTGAAGAATGCAAAGGACAAGAATGCAATCCTTATGTCCCTTTCCCATCTTTAGCAACATAGTGAAAAAAAAAGAAATCAATCATTGTAAATACTTAGTCTGAACCTGTAGATGCCACTGGTGTACCACTGAAAGGGAATTTTCATGCAAATTGCTATTATTTTCAATTTAACATTTTAAAGGTTTATTTTTTTTTTAGAATAAATAGGGCCCATGCAATAACTATTCCATGCAATAACTACTTGTCTAATTCAATGTGGAATTACTTAGTTAAAGCTGAATGGGGGTGTGCCTTAAGTTAATAATGCAGAATGTGTGTTAAAAATGACAGACAATGAATGATGTTAATTGCATTTTCAGGTGTCCTAATGGTTACACTGGAAATTACTGTGAACTAGGATTTTCAAGAGGAATGCCTCCAGGAACAAGTAAGATTTAAGAATGTGGGGGACCTGCTTGTTCCTTTACTTTACTATGATATAATCTGGGGCAGCTAGGTGTTATAGTGGGATAGAGTGCTGGGCTGGGAACCTGGAAGTTTCATCTTCCCGAGTTCAAATCTTGCCTCAGACACTTACTAGCTGTGTGACCCTGGGCAAGTCAATTAACCCTGTTTGCCTCAATTTCCTCATCTGTCAAATGAGCTGGAGAAGGAAATGCCAAATCACTTCAGTATCGTTGCCAAGAAAACCCCAAAAGGATCGTGTGAGTCAGACATGATAGAAAAATGGCTGAACAACAAACAATGATATAATCAGTTGAATCTATTCTTTCAGTTCTCAGTGTTGGCTGTTAAGCTTGCCAGGCCTTTCCCTCCCAGGGTATACTCACTTATCTTTCTGTCCTTTATAGCAGCGGTTGCAGTGTTGCTGACCATCATCTTGATCCTCCTGATTGGCGCTCTGGTGATTGGAGGGTTTTTTAACTACAAGAGAACTGGTTCCCTTCTGCCGTCTCTCCCTAAGCTGCCAAGGTGGAATGCTGATTTTAGATTTTGTGCAATAGACTTTCTGTTCCTTTGGCTTTATCAATGACTACCCACTTCCCCAATTAAAATAGAAACAGCCTTCCCTCAATGTACATTTCACCTATTCTATTAAAAAAATAGTCAACAAGCATCCAAAATCATTGTTTTCTCAATATTTTCACTAGACACTGCTGTAATGTTAAAATAACAAGCAATTAATTTATTTCTAAAATGTTCAGGTTACATGGAAGTCTAGATTATGTTTCAGATAATCTCTCTGTCTCTCCCTCTGTCTGTCTTCTGTCTCTGTTGCTCTCTCTTTCTCTTTCCCTATCCCATCCTATAACACATGTACATTCAGAGTATGAACTGAGCTTTTTTTTTCTGAAGAATTAATGAGTAATAGAAAATTGCAAGCACTTCTCCTTGCTTTTTTCTTTTTTTAAATTTTATTTGCTATCTTGTTTTTATATCAAGTATATCTTCTAGTGTATTTTTCCTCCTTCCCACACCCAGAAAGCCATCTCTTATAACCAAAAATAATAAAAGACAAAGAAAAAAGTTTTACAAAACTAATTCATTGAAAAAAATCTAATAAAAAATCTATTCCATACCCATAGTCCCTAATTGGACAACTAGATGGCACAGTGGATAGAGCACTGGGTCTGGAGTCAAGGTGACCTGAGTTCACATCCAGCCTCCGATACTAGCTGTGTGACCCTGGACAAGTCACTTAACCCTGTTTGCCACAGTTTCCTCATGTGTAAAATGAGCTGGAGAAGGAAATGGCAAACCAATGCAGCATCTTTGTCAAGAAAATCCCAAGTGGGGTCACAAAGGGTTGGACAAGACTGAAAATGACTGAATAACAACAATCTCTAATGCCTGCAAAGAGGGTGGGGAAGGACCTTCTCATATCTTTCCTTCAGGGTCAAGATTGGGCATTATAATTTTATGGCACTCAGATTCAGTTGTTTTGTTGTGGCGGTCTTTTTCACTTCCTTTGTGGTAATCATTATGGATGTTATTTCCCTGGTTCTGCTTACTTCCCTTTGCAGCAGTTCATATAAGTCTTCCCATGCTTCTCTGTGTTCATCATATTCATTATTTCTTATTGAATAATAATATTCCATTACATGCATATGCTATAACTTGTTTAATCATCCCCCAGTTGATAGGGTCCATTTTGTTATCAGTTCTTGCTTACTACAAAAAAATGCTACGAATATTTGGATATATATGAGGCCTTTTTTTGGGGGGGGGGGTCATTGACCTCCAAGGAGTTTATGCTTAGCAGTGGGGTCTCTGGGACAAACAATGGACATTTTATTCTCTTTTTTTACATAATTCCTGATTGGCAAGCACTCTTTCAAAGGATCCCTTTGGTTTTCTTTCAGCTTAAGCAGTCTAGTAAAATCTACAGAAAATGGCAGTGGTGTGACTTTCAGATCAGGGGCTGATGTGAGCATGGATATTGGAGTATCAGGTTTTGGGCCTGATTCTGCTATTGACAGAGCAATGCAAATGGTAAGGGCCATTTCAAATGGATCTTTAAAATGTGGAGCCATCTTCATCGTTTTGGATTTCTTTTTCTCTTGTTTATGTGTGGGTTCGATAGAAGCATTTTTTAAAAGGACAGAAATGTACTAAAGTCTTCTGATCAGTTTCTTTACAAATTAGATTTTGGTAATACACAATTAATGCAAAGAAAAAATGGGGTTATTTGTGGAGTCTATCAATGTTTTGAAAGTAGAAATAAAATTAGTATTTTCTGGGACCTTTTAGTTCTGAACAGAATTTGATTTGCTAAAATCTCTTATACAGTCTCAGACATATAAGGTTTTTTTTTTAATCCTTTCTTTTCTGGAGCCATTTTGTATGTATTTGGGGATAAAAATTTCTTTTGGACTGAAATGGCATATTTTTCTTTTTTACTTTTTAGTTGGTATCCTCCTTCCTTATACTTTTATACTATCTGTCATATCAGAAGTATTATTCCTCAGTCACTCCCTCTAATCCTTTTTCTCATTCACCAACTTGTCTATTTTCTGCTGTCCATATATAACCAGCAAGATTCATAGTTTGTGCTTTGGATAGCAAGTGGATATTCAACAAGAAAAAAACTCAGCAAATGAATGAATTTTTTAAAAAAGCATTTCTTAGGTACTTACTACATGCTAAATACTGTCCTAAATGTTGTAGATATAAATATGGAAATCAATCCCCACCCCTTTCCTGCTTTCAAGGATGAGGATGGAGGAGAGTACATATAGGGGAGTGGTAGCTGGGGAGGAGCATTTTGACTTAACAAGTCACTGGGATGGTGAGTGGAACCACAGGGGATAGACTGCTATACTTTTTTTTTTTAAATAGAAATAACAGTATTGATTCAATTAGGTTTCCAAAACTCCAGAATGCAGAGGTGGTATAGCAGGGAGAACATGGCCAGGAGAAAAATGAATCATGCCTGGGGACTTTGAGATATGGTAGGCCAATGTGAAGCTGTCACCCATCAGGAAAGCAGTTCTAGTGTCACTAAATTTATACTTAGATAATGCTTAGATGATGCCATCTTTCATAAAGCCCGTGTCTCTGTTGCCTTTTTGTTTGCAAGGTCTTTAAGATAATTTCTCTCTCTTTGGCTAATTTTGCTCCGACAACAAACAGTGAAACATTTGAAGGCACTGTATACCTGGTATTGTGACAATGGCATCATTTTCTTTCTCAGAATGAAAACTTTGCTGTGGAGACAGGAAAGCAGCCCATCATATTTGAAAATCCAATGTATGCAGCCAGAGACAGTGTGGTCAATGTTGATCAGCATGCCCGGGTGAGAACGGAACACTTCCTTTTTGATGAGCTCTTCTGGTGCTATTCTTTCCCTGTTTTCCTTGTGTTCAGTTTCATCAACTTAAAAATCTCTTTTAATTTCTCTTCTCAAACAATTAGAAGCACATAAATGAATTTAGTTAATTTCTAACCTTGACTTTCTGCAAAGATAGGGTGGAGTCAAGATGTTACAGCAATATTTTAAAAATCAGAACTATTTTATGTCCCATAAACATTGTTGAAAGGTTAGAGTCCTTCTCTGGGTGTATCAAGAAGCTCTTCATTTTGGCTTGCATAAAGCCAAGTAATTATAACTCCAACACTGGACAGTATTTCACCAGGAAGGAGAGAGGAGAAAAAGAGAAGAGAGAGAAGGCCTCAGAGCCGCTCATTAGCTTAGGATTCAGCAGCCCAAATAATTTTTTGCCTGCTCTTGCCAAGCATCAATTCATTGTTAACACTTAGATTTTCATTGGAATGACAACAGATGGCATATTTAAATATCAGACTGAAATGTTTCCTTATTTAGGACCAGAATATTTAGGGTACTGAAAACATTTAGGTAACCTTCTGATGTGTGGTTATTAAAGCTCCAATGTCACGCCATTACTGATGCTTTGTTTTGTTTGTTGTTTGCTCCATGCCTCTGTAGAATACAAGTAGAATAAATTTAATGATGGACCTAAAACATAGCTTATGAGCATATAAGAAATGTAGTATGCTCTGTCTCCCCATTCTTTAAAATCGATGTTAGATACAATAATACTTTCTTTTACCACCAGTAAAAGTGTAGAAAATTTCTGGAAGGTTAATTATCACATTTATCTCTATAGTTTCAAATGTTACAAATTAATAAGCATTTATTAAATGAGTGCTATGTGTCAGAAATTATTCCAAGCCTGAAGATGCAAAAACAAAAACAAAATTAAAAAAAAAAAGAAACCCAAGCTCAACCCAGGAAAGAAAAACGGTCTTAGTTCTCAAGGACTTCAAATGGAGGAAATAACATATACACAAATAGATATATGCTTGATACATAAGAGTAGATGGCAGTAGCCTTAGAGGTCTGGGAAAGTCCTCCTGCTGAAGGTGGCACATGAACTGAATCCTGGAGGAAGTCAGAGATTCTAAGAGCTGGGGGTCAGGAGGCATCCCCATGCATAAGGGACAGCCAGTACAAAGGTATGGAGTATGTGAAAGACAATGGCAAGTAGGGTAGTATGATTAGACCATGGAGTGCAGGCAGGAAGGTAATAAATAAGAAACTTGGAAAAATAGGAAGAGTCCATGTTGTGAAGAATGTAAATGACAAATGGAAGAGTTTAGATGTGATCCTAAAGAAATAGGTAATCATTGTAGTTTATTGAATAGGGAGAATGACATGGTCAGACCTATGTGTTAGGAAAATCGTTTTGGCAGCTGATTAGAGAGTAAATTGGATGGAGAAGGAAGAGAGCTGAGATGGGGGATCAGTTAGCAGACCACTACAATGGTCTAGTGTCTAGGCAATAGAGGACAGAACCTGGATGGTGGTTGTGTGCATGGAGAGGAGGGGCATAGCTGAAAGCTGCGGTGGAGAAAGAAAGTATAAGATTTAGCAACCTTCAGGATATGTGGTTGAGAGTGAGTATTCCAGTATGACAGCAAGATTGTGAACTCAGGGGGCTAGAAGGATGGTGATGCCCTCGACCGTAATAGGGAATTTTTGGAAAAGGACTATGTTTGGAAGGAAAGATTCTAATTCTCCAGAGAGAAAATTTTCAATTTAACAAAGGGTTCAGATAAAAAGGATAACCTAAAGGAAGATTAATTATTCTAAAATATTACCTGTGGCCCCACAGTATCCTGTTATTCTAAATGTGTTTATTGGTATATACAACTGAATTCTTTTAATCAAGTACTATAGAGACTTTTGGGAAGAAATGGAATTGTAAGAAGGGCCAGAAGCATCTTTAATAAATCTGATTGTGACTGTTATAGAGTTTGGAGATTTTTTTTTATCCTCTAATTGTAGGACTCATTTAGTATTTAATGTTTTTGTCTTCTGGAAAGTGGGACACTCTTTGCACTCTCTGCTAGTGCATGGAATTTTCCTCATGCTATCAAAAGAAAATATAACTTCAAGGATATGGGAAAGCAAAATACCCAATGAATGAAGTGATTGAAATGAATGAAACATTTGAGAAATTCTGTTTTTATGTTTCAACTAGTGATTTTATACTGTTGGGGGCCAGGCTTTTAATTTTTGTTCTTAAAGAGCAAATAATTTCTCCTTACTCTTCAGTTAAAGTCTCTTAATCTGAAATTTCTAATTGAGTTTTTTAAATTATCATTTCATCTTTTTGGAGCTGGATAAGAAGGTTTAATGTGTTTACAGGTAACTGAATTCAGAAATGAGGATAATCCAAATTATGAAAATCCCATCAGTTCTTCAGAAATTGTTGTTGATGAAAAGCAACCTTCTATAAAAGCAGAAACAACACAAGCAACAGAAACTGCCCAGGTATGCTGTGCTTGATTTTAAAAGACCTGTTCAACTTTGCCTTTAGTTTTGTCTCTGTCAGCTCCAGAGCTACGGGTGTTTCTATGCAAAACAAAGAAACCCTGATTCTCAGATCCACAGGACTGCAGAGCTAATGCTTCTCCCCTCTCTCGAGGCCCCCTACCTGCTATCTCCCTGCATTCCTCCAAGTAACATGCAAGCAACATTAGATAGATGTGTGATGAATACTCTGGCTTCTAAGTATTGGAAGCTTCATGTAATATTTAACACACAAAAAAAGAAAGGACAACAGACTCTTGCAGTCTGACTTCTTTAAATTCTGGGATGTGACTTTAACAAAGTTTGATTTAATATTTATAGAAAACCCACAGTGGATACATAAAACATAGCCTCTTATAGATCCAGAGCTGGAAAAGACATCCGGGGGCTGTTTAGTCCAGTCCTCCTTTTACAGACGGGAAACTGAGGCTCAGAGAGGTTAGACCATTTCCCTAAAGTCACACGGGTGACCAGGATTCAGTTCCAGATCCTCAGACTTTAAAGCCAGTGCTCTTTTCTCGGTGAGATATGTCCTAATGTGATATATTTGCCAAGTTTTATGACATTTCCAGACTAGAGCATCTATGCATAGAAACTTTTTTCCTTAAATAGAATCTAATTATTGTGTCCTTCAGAGGTGTAAAATACAATATGAGTGCTATTAAGCCACATTACAATAAAATTGGAAAATATTTAACAAATGAATAGAAGTACAATAGAACAGATAATGTTAATACGTGATTTTCTAAGTCGCTATGCAGGGATCCTTTTGTATGGGTTAGTGGCCACCAGTGTCTCTTTGAATTTGATACCACTGGCGTACTTGGGTATTTGCTATATTGAATGTTGTTGTTCAGTCATGTCTGACTCTTCGTAACCCTGTAGCCTGTGTCGAGCCAATACAGTCCATGGAGTTTTCTTGGCAAAGATACTGGAGTGGTCTGCCATTTCATTCTCCAGCTCATTTTACAAAACTGACACAAGCAGGGTTAAGTGACTTGCCCAGGGTCACATAGCTAATAAGTGTCTGAGGCTGCATTTGAACTCAGATCTTCCTGACTCCAGACAAAGTGCTCTATCTACTGAGCTACCGAGCTGTCTCTCCCAATATTGAATATTCGTGTAAATGTCTGTGGAATTGAATTGTTGGGCAGCTGAGCCACTGTATTTATTAACTTTTGCCACTGGGTGGCAATCGGATGCACTTTTGACATAGTCCAATAGCACTTATGCTTCGTGTCCACCAGATGGCTTTTGTACTCTTTCTCTGGGCAATCCAGCTTTAAAAAATTAAAAGCCTGTAATATATAACCTTATTACCAGAGTCTGTGGATTAAAAAATTCAAATCTACTTATTTATTGAGAAAAATACATATCATAGGTAGTTATATATTCAAGAAGCTTTTTTTTTAGTTTAGTTTTACATAATAATGCAAGTCAAAGTGCAATTAGGCACCTTTCTCCCTTACATTATGAGAATTAATCAAATTATATAGTCTATGAGCAGATCTGGCTTCTACCCATATGATTTATAATCCTCTTTAAAGTTACATAAATGAATCTCAAAAATATTCATAAATATAAAGTGTAGGAGGCTCATCTAGAGAACAATCTGTTTGCAAGGACTCTGGAGGTTTTATTGAGTTATAGCTCAGTATGAGTCTGCCATGTGTCTAGGGTTCCAAAACAAAAACAAAAACAAAACCTAATTCAATCTTATACTTCGCTAAAAGTGATAGGCCCCTGGTATTCTGACCTGGTCCAATCACATCTAGAGAATTGTGCTCAGTTCTGAGGCCATGTTTTGAGATAGATATTAAAAAGCTAGAGCTCACTCACAAGAGCACAAGTATAGTGTGAGGCCTGGGGACCAAGGCACATGATAAATACTTGAAGGAACCAGGAATACTCTGGAGAAATGAAGACTTGTGGCAGATACTCTGTCTTTAAGTATTTGTGAACTTGCCACATAGAATGGAATGGAATAAGCATTTAGATAATGTCTCCTATGTGCTATGTACAAATATTATCTTATTTGATCCTCTCATTTGATCCTCTGAGGTAGGTTCTATTATTATCCCCATTTTACAGTTAAAGAAACTGAGGCAAACAGAGGTTAAATTTTGGTGGTCATCCATCTCATTGGAGGGTAGATTCAGTTGTTAACTCATGTGCCCTCTAAGCCCTATGAATAGTCAAATAGGCTAAGGGGAAAAGCATGGTAGGAGGGAGGCTTCCCCTATAGTGATGTGAGTAGGAAAGGCATATAGGGCACCTCTTTTGGTATCTGGCCTTCCTGCTGCTTGGTGTGCCTAGATAGGTCCTGGCATGGCTAACATCTGGGGAAGTAGGTGAGGGGTTCTCTTCTAATTCTGAGATTTTCTGTAATTTTCTGATCTATGCTCTCAAGCTCTGATTCTTACTGTATGCAAGAGAAACCATCTAGAGTTTTCTTACAGGAAGGTCTGAAAATTACTCATTAGTTTCCTTTGAAATCAGATCCCTAGCTATTCAATCTAGTTTGAAAACTGCCTTTCAGGTCTCAGCCCTGAGTCTTCACCTAGTTCGCACATCAGTACAGGGTCTTTTCTCCTAGCCAGTAGCTCTTTTCCACCCCACCCCTCAAGCATCATGAATACCAGGCTGTTACCCCCAAGCTAACTTCACTCTCCTCCCTTCCTCCTCTTGACCCCTTGGTGAACTTGTTCAACTGTACACTTTCTTCTTCTCTTGAGTCCTTTGCTACCTCATTGTACTGCAGGTATCTTATTGTATTGCTGATTTTGCCCTGCCAAGAGTTGGCCTTGGATTATTCCTACATTCATCTGCCTTTGCTCTTATACCCATGCTGCTGAATGAAGCAAAAGAAGATCATGAGGCCATGCCAATCAGGCCAACTACAGATTTATGCTACATAATCTCAACCAGGCCCTCACTGCTGCTAGGCAGTCCTTTCATACCTGCCTAATTAATGCATTGTCTCACTCACCAGAGTGGCTTCCAACCCTTGTAATGCTTCCTCATACTTCCCACGGCTTCCCATCTCCCTACTCATCTTTTAATGAAACCTAACTTGTACAACCATTAGGTCTTGATTTTCTCACCTGTGAAATGAAGATAGTGAACTTAATGAACAACAAGATTGCTTCCAGCTCTTATCTATGAACTTTATGTCTCCCTCACAAGTCTTTTTATTTCCAGAATTAATATTTGTTTCCTCACTTTCTTCGGTAAGATCAAGTACCTCACCAGTCTGGTCTTTCTCTTTTGTTGTCGTTATTTTTTTTCTTCAAATATGACACTCTAAGAGAACATAAATACTTGAAATGTGGTCTGATTTGGGCAGAGATGAGCAGTACTCTCAAACCTTGCATTCTGGAGGCAATACTTCTTTTAATGAAACATAGCAGTGCATTAGCTTTTTTGTTTTGTCTGCCCTGACATACTGTTAACTCATACTGAGGTTACAATCCACTTAATCCCCATGTATTTTTTCATAAGAACATTTGTCTGTTCCCCCCCAATTTTGTACTTGTGATGTTAATTTAATATTTTTTATTTATGCTTAATATCTATCTTCTATATGGCACCAAAGCTAAAAGTTCAAGGACAACTCATAGGTCTGAACACACCACTGGTCAGCACAGAAGGGTTGACCTGCTCTCTTTCCAACCTGGGCTGACTGGTTTGTCCCTCCTCAAGCAAGTTGGTGGCACCTTGCTCCAACGGGCTTACCGTATTAATGTCAATCTTATTAGCAAGGAGACTTGATTGGCTTAGCCCACTGTAGCTCAGAATTTCCAAGCTCAAAAGAGCTCCCAAGCAGCAGGGATTACAGCAATGCACTACCACGTCTGGCTGTTTATTTATTTTTAATCCAAACATAGAACTTAAAAATAAAAATGAACTTTCAGAAGCTTCAACAAGAAAAAAAGTGGAAAGTAGATTCACAGTACAGCATAATAAACATCATATAATAACAATAAGATGCATAAATAGTCACATATGCTACAAAACATTTTGTGAATAATAATTATATTTTTAAAAAATTGAACATCAGGCTATAAGTGATGAAACAAGTGTGCTAAATTTGGAGTCAAAAGTCCTGGATTTAATTGTTAGCTCTGCTTCTCACTACTTGTTGCCAGCTTCAAAAGCTAGTTCTTGGACTTCAGAAGGAATTTCTTAGATGTCTGCCTAAAATTCAGTAGGCTTAGATTTTGCCAAGCAAGGCAAGGTAGGGAGTCAGAAACAAGAGAGTATTCCTGAAAACTATGACTCTAGCTTCCTATGGATGGAGTTTAGGAACTAGAATATTCCATCTGTCCTTAGTTGTCAGGGTGATGACTTAAGAGAAAGGCCATCTTTAAGAAGAATAGTTTTCAAATTAATTAGAATTTCACAGAACATAGCCCTCACCTTTACCTGTACTCAGAAGTCCAGCCTATACTTAAACGGAGAATTCCAAATAGTAATGTATAATGAATCGGCTGCTTGTGACTCATACCTGCAGTTTGTATTCAGAGTCATCCTTTTTGACTGGGGAAGGTTGGGGATAAATGGTTGCAAATTAAGATATAAATCAAGAATTTATTGAGAATTCATACTTTCTCCCCAGCGACCGCTTTGGGTAGGGTGTTGTCAAAATCTGCTCTAAGAGGCTAAGTGGGGATTTTCCATCCTAATTCTTTCCCCAGAACAGTGATTTTTAACCTCTCTTGTGTGTCATGGACCCCTTTCATAGTCTGGTGAATCTATATACTCTTTGCAGTGAGGAGTGAAAATGAAGATGTAATTTTTTTTCCTATCCAAGTTCACAGACCCCCTGAAATAAGAACCTCTGTCCCAGATCTTTTGGTAAATGGTCCATGCTGGAATGGAACAAGGAGACATAGAGCTAAAGTGCAAAGAATTATCTAAGTCTAAGAAAACATCTGTTTTCCCTTTAATAAAGAAGAGAAACCTGAAAACAGCAGGTAGCTTAATAGAGAGTTACATTTGACTCAGTTTGATAACCATTGAAAGCTGGCTTGACTTGGGGTCTGAGGATCTGATTCTAGCTCTGCCTCTTCTTACCTGTGTGATGTTACATAAACCTTTTACACCTTGGTTTTCTCATCTGCAAATGGAGGGGTGAGGGGTAGACTAGATGACTTCTGATATTCCTTCTATCTCTGAATGTAAGATCTATATTGATAAAAGTATAATGCCCATTGAATCCTGGGGTTCATTCTATGCCTTGGAAAGACTGAGAATTATTAGCCAGATTTTCCCCTCCTTGACTCCTTCCCATCCCACATCCCATGAATCCTGATTTCTCCATTATAGAGGAAGAAAGGAGCCCAGCTATCCATCTCATATACTTTAAAATGTCCGTTTATATGTTTTGTATGACTTTGCATGTATAATGAATGGCATATTGTTTTCCTTCTTGATGGGTAGGGGAAGAACTACAGAGAGAGAGAGAATTTGGAACTGGAAAATTTAAAAATGAATATAAAAATTTTAAAAAATTAAATTTTAAAAAATGTCAATTTATTGTGACCATAGTCATGGTTTCTTTAGGTTCAGTCAAGGTTGGGCACTCAGTTGTTGCAAGCAAATTGGTATTGGTATAGTAAGTTCAGCTAAAGATAACATTTGAAGGTATCCCTGACCTAATGACCATCTCTAGCTTGCTTATTGTTTGTTTTCTGTCAAAGAAAATAGGTCCTTGTCTTGAAAGAGAATTTTTCAGTCATGTTTTTCAAAGGGCTGATTTTTTCCTTGAATATTAAACACATCTCCTTCCAGACTAGGCACCTAATGCCTGAGTTTCACAAATGCAGTTTTCCAGCCCTGACAAAACTCTGGGCAATAATAGATTTGCTTTCACAGGCTGCTCTTTTTTCCCCCCTCTGTGCACTTTGAGTACCATAGCCTCATGCTCATCAAGCAGAGTTCTTGTATCATCATTTTCACTAGATAAAAGAGATGCTGTGGCTGAGACTGAGTGAGTAGGAAAAAGTGGCTAGGGACACTGCAGTGAGTGATTTGCTCAGGATGAAGCCTGTTTAACTATCCATCACCACAAACAGTACGAAGGAAGCCTAGAAGAGGAGTTGACTGCAGGTTTTTTAGTCTTCTTCAGTTATCTCCTCTCCTGAACTTTCAATCTGGTCTCATGAATTATTAACTGATGATTCAATATGATACTTAATGGGGCCAGATGCTCATCTTAGACTTCTATGGTTGAGTGAACCTGTTGCCCCTGGATGTCCAGGGGCTTAGATATTTGTTCCAATGTTGGCTGTATCTGTGATTGTGTGACTATTTCAAAGGAGGCAGCACTTTAGTTGCTAAGGGTCACTCCAGGGTGACATTAAAATACTAGGGACTCTCAGTGGGTTTTCTTTCACCTGAAAATAGGCTCAAACGAATCCAGGTTAGGAACATGAAATCTCAGTGGCTCCATGATGTTATTTTTCTAGGCTTTCATTAAAAATGCATTTGGCTTCCCTAGGAGATAAAAGCAAAAAAGTTACAAGCTCTACTTCTTTTGTTAGGAACCTTTTGATTTTGAACTCAGGTAAGCCCTTATGCAGGGTTTTATTACAAAGCCAGGCCGGCTAGTCCACACAGAAGCATGTGATTCAGGAAGTTTTCTGTCCTCCCTCAAAAAAAGCTGAGTTCCTAGTCTGATCATACTGAGGAAGATCAAAGACCCAGTAGATTATGGAACAGATTGTTCCAGCGTTTGCAGCTGCAAAATGAGTATAATGATACTCATCTCTCAGAGTTGGTGTGAAAGAAATGCTTTGTCAACCATAAAATACTATAGAAAGGTGAGACGGTGTAGGGGGAAAAAACGCTGGTTTAGAGTTAGGAAGAATCCTTCCCTTAGAACAGGGATTTTTAACCATTTTTGTGTGTCTTGGACCCCTTTGATAGTCTGGTGAAATTACAGACTCTTCAGAATATTTTGAACCCAACAGACATGGGTTCAAATTATGACGCTAGCTTTTGACCCTGGGGAATAATTTAACATGTACCTCAGAGAACTCCTAGAACTTATCTACTAAGTCATGGACAGGTTGGAATCTGCTTGGTAGAGAATTCTATCACAGATATTTCTTTATTCTTTTGAACTATGGGTGGCCTCCATACCACAAACCAGGCAAATCATGAAATTTCTGGACCACTTGGTAGATTTCTTAGGGACACAAAGCTACCATCACTCCATTACTTGTCCTTGAAAAACACGAAACATGTAGTCTAGACGCCATCTGGAGTAGGCTGACCCTACTTCTATGCTTTCTGGCAAGATGCAACAGGCACCAAGAAAAACATTGAGTCTGTGAGCAAAGATGTTGAGAGATAGTATACAAATCATCTGATCTGTGGCACCAGGACGTGAGCTACCACGTCACCAGCCCTCCCACAATAACTTCCAGGTGGGTTTGTTAAGGATTTCTTTATTGTTTGTCATTAGTCTCTCGGCTTCCAGGCCTCTGAAATTCTGGTTGGGAAGTAGCTATGTGGAAAATCAGCTAAAGAACCGGAAGTCATTGCAGGAAATGATGTCATAATCCAACTTCTTCCCCTTACTTTCATATAAAACCTGCATCAGAGGTTTAGGGCTCCAAAGGAGCTCAGGGACTTGGATTTGCTCTTTAATTGTGATTGGTAACTCCCAGATGAACAACAATAGCTATATGCCAGGCACGGTGCTAAGCACCTTATAAATATCTTGTTTTATCCTCACAGCAACTATGGGAGGTAGGTGCTGTTATTATACCCATTTTACACATGGGGAAACTGAGAGAGAGGTGGAGGGAGTGAATTTCCCAGGGTCACACATCTGGTAAGTCTGAGGTCAGATTTGAACTCAGGTCTTCCTAAATCCAGGCCTGGCTCTCTATCCACTGTGTCACCTAGCTACCCCAATGAAGAAATTCCCTCCACCAGCGCAAGTTGGCCTGATGAACTCAGACATTGTGATTTGTCCAGGATCACTTAGCCAGTATGTATCTGAGGTGAGACTTGAACCCAGGTCTTCCTGGTTTCAAGTCCAGCTCACTGTTGACTATGCTTAGTTGTTCAAATAAGGAAACTGAGTCCTGGAGAGGATAAATAATTTCCCAAGGAGAATCAGGTCAAAGGCAGCCAAGTTTGTTGGGATTTGCGTGTGGTGGATACTTTGACTCTGGATCCAGCGCTTGTCAACTAGCCTGCATGTTTTATTTGGACACTGGTATAATGACCCATTATTCAAAGCAAGAGGTAGATGCACTGAAAGATTGAAGGTGGATGGAGCTTTGAAAACTCTTAGGTGAAAAGAAAGAGCATAAAATTGTATTTCAGTTCAGAGACCATAGATAGTCCTAAAGCATTCACAGGGCCAGCTGAAGACCATGGCCCCAGATTCCTTTTGTCTTTCAGAGAAGGAGGTCAAGTAGAAAAATCAAAATCTCATTATTGAAAATTACCTTTTCCCCCCCCTCCAACCCTTCTCTCTTCCTCTAGGAGTCAAAATGGAATTTCTTCAAACGAAAATTGAAGCAAAGTACCAACTTTGAAAATCCAATCTATGCAGAGGTAAAATATTTCCTTAATTTGGAATTTTTTTTTGCTTTAGGCACAAATTACTTTGCCAAATCAGACATACATATTCTTACTCATCCTTGTCCTCCTCCTTTTTGAAACTGATACCAAAAGTTGACTCTATTCATTCAGATTTCTTTCCTTCCTACATATGCATTTGTCCTCCCAGTTATGCATGGGGAATCAGTCAGTTAATAGGTAATTGTTAACCAGCTGGCATTAACCATTAGGTACTATGCTTAAGTGCTGAGGATACAAAAAGAGGCAAAAGACAGTCCCTGACCACAAACTACTGTAGGAAGATAACACACAAAAGGAAGTTGGACAGTAGTGTGTGTGTGGGGAATTGTAGGGGGTACCTGGCATGGGGCTGTCTTATATGTACAAATAAGCTTCCAATTCATGCACATGTCAGGACATCATCCTCATGATGTCTTTGGTCCTTTTCGAAAATGAAGGACAAACAACAGTAACAATAAAAAGGAGAAATAAGAAATAATTGAAAGAGGAAAGGCATTAGGATTAAGAAGGGTTGGGAAATGCTTCCTGTGGAAGACGGGATTTAATTCAGGACTTAAATGAAGACAGTAGATGAGGGAGAATGCTCCAGGCATGAGGGACAGTCAGAAAAAAATGCCAAAGCCAAGAGATGGAGTATCTTGTTCATGGAACAGCAAGAAAGCTGGTGTCACTGGATTGAAGAGTACGTTTCAGTGAGTGAGATATAAGAAGACAGAAAAGGTAGGAGGAGGCTAGGTTATGAAGGGCTTTGAATGCCTAACAGAGCATTCCGTATTTGATCCTGGAATCAATAGGGAGCCAATGGAGTTTATTGACTAGAGGTTTGACATGGTTGGGCCTACACTTTAGGAAAATCTCTCTGGTGGGTGAATGGAGGACAAATTAGAGTGAGGAGAGACTTGAGGCAGGCAGACCCAGCAGGCTGTTGCAGTGATCCAGACAGCCTGCACCAGAGTGCTTGCCATATCAGAGGAGAGGAGAGTATGTGTTTAAAAGATGTTGCAATGATGAAATCAACAGGCCTTGGCAACAGATGGAGTACTGGGGGTAAGAGATAGTGAGGAGTCAAGGAAGATATCTAGATTGGGAGCCTGAGGGACTGGGAGGATAATGTTGCCCTCTACAATAATAGGGAAGGTAGGAGTTGGGGAGGGGGAAGGTTTGGGGGAAAGATAATGAGTTCAGCTTTAGACATGTTGAGTTTAAGACCTGTTGAAGATCCAGTTTGAGATGTTTGAGAAGCAGTTGGAGATGACTAAAGGTCGATAATTACTAAATTATTCTTGTAGATGGAGAAGGAGCAACAGGAAGTTACGGCTGCTGTGCCACCCCCATCTCCTTCACTTCCTGTTGACATCATTCAAAGAAAAGACCAAGCTCCAGCTTACATAGCAACTGAGGATACGTTTAAAGATACTGCTAACCTTGTTAAAGAGGACTCTGAGGTATAACTAGTGCCATTGATTTTAGGGATTAATTAGAAATATACTTTTGCACATATATTTTTACAAACAGATGGAAAAAGGTTAACATTCAGTACTTTATAAAAATATATACATATATATACATATATATAATATCTTGCCTGTAGTTGGAGATGTCTGTTGAAACTATGCCTTGTGTTTTTTTTTACTTATGCCAACTCATATTTTTATGAAGAATTATCACAATGTACTATATGTATATCTTTGCACTGAAGCTGTCTGAAAGTAATGTTATAAATATATTTGTATATTTGTAAATTTTGGAAAGATTATCATGTCATTGATATTGCTAATAAAAATGTCTGCTGAATTGGTTATTACATCTCTAGAGGTAGATTATGTCAATGGAGGGATAAAAATCAAGGTAATTTAAAGGCCTTGTCCATTTCAGACAAAGGGCACCATATTCTAATCTTCAGATTTATTCAGAAAATAGAACCTGGACTACTCCATGATGTCCATTTGTATACACCAGCACCAAATTACTGTGCACTGTTAAATTCCAAATTCTTTCATATTAAAAGATGGCTCTGTACACACACACACACACACACACACACACACACACACACACACACACACACATGCACACAGCCCAAGGGTGACTATAGACTCTTCAATTTGTGCAGAAGATAGGAAAATAATTTAGTATATTTTGTTTCGAAGACTGACAACCTGAACAGCCATTGTACATTTTTATGTTGTCAAAGCAGAACATATGTGCTATTCTCCCTCTCTGTGGGCTTTCCCCTGAACTGCCAATTAAACATTTCTATTTGCAGTGTCTATAAGAAGATTTTGTATCATTAGATACTGGTGCCACACTATGTGATACTTTGAACTTCATCTAATGATATATTTTTTTTCTTCTGATGACATATAGAACAGGTCACTCATTTGACTGGCACCTCAAGCAGTCTTTCCTCGGGACCAAAATGCTATAGTTGGAAAATGCTTAATTATATCTGCCTTTTCATCAAGTATCTTACAAAAAGTCCTAGCAAATCAGAACTCAAATTTTGGTTTGGGGGTTTTGTGCAAATTTCATTGTCATTGACTATTTATTTCCTGAAGTGGATATTAATAGAAAGGGAAATAGTTTTTAGTAATAGTTATTATGAGGTCCTTTGGTTGAATCCATGTATCTGGACCAGAATGTACTATAAAGCTTAGTTTTTCTATGTAATAATAACATAGTCTAGTTTACATAACAGGAACCATCTAAGGAAAGTCTAGGGCCATTGAAAGAATGTATAATTTAATATTTCTTGTCACCTCCACCTAGCTAACCATGCCTATAAACTGCAAATTTAATAAATATATAATGAATGAAATATCTTCCACTGATTGTTCTGTACCTGGGTTCTCATATTTGTTCCCCATGTTTAGAGATCTTGTTATAATTATGATGAAATGTATTTTGATTGGAAAAGCAACTGGGAAATGATGCTGCTGAATAAATCTAATAAATGTGTTATTTTATCAGATTTATATTTCATACCATTTTGTGTCTCACTCATGGGCTTATTCTCTTGTGCTCTGCAGAGATTCCAGGGAATTGGGTTTTTATAAATAGCACCAGTAAAAATATTGTAAGCTGTACCTTCTTGGTTGAAATGTAAGATTCTTTTTTTTAAATCCACAAGATTTTCAGGATAGGACTCATTTCATTTAACAACATGTTGTCCTGGGATATTCTGGCATAGGAAATGTAGAACATAAGCTTAGTTATGTTGAGTTATGTCAAGTCATCAAGCATTTATTAAGTGCCTAGTGTGTGTTAGCCATAGGTTCCCAAAGTGGGTGATATCACCCTCTGTGGGGTATTGGACCAATCCTGGCCGGGGGGGCAGTAGTAGCCTCAGGTGCAGTTGGCAGGTTTTAAATAAAAATAAAGAGGTAGTGGAAGCATAAGGAAAGAAAAGAAGATAAGAAAATTTTGAAAAACTGTTCATACATCTGTTGTGTAACAGAGTTAAAGTTGTAGTGATTATATTATTTTCCAAATAAACACACAAAATGCAAGTTATAACCCATCAGTGGTCAAGTCTGCAGACAGGTCTTAACAAACAAGTGTTGGCAGATGAGCATGTTGTGCATCGTTGGAGAGTCCAGCATGCATTGGCAGGAATATGTGCATGTAATGACTTGCTTACAATATGATACTATATAGTTATATAACACAATATTGTGTCATCGAAATTTAAATGCAAGAAAACCCCCACAAATTTACAATAAATTATTAAATTTAAGATGTCTTTTTAAAAATTATTTTAGACAAATATTAAAACTTAAATATATAAGAAAAGAAAAAGAAACATATAAACTTAAATACTGAACTTAAATATAAAATAAGAAAAGAAAAAAAAACATGTCATATGCATAGCAGAATGTAGGAGAGGATTCAGAATATATAGCAATAACTTTCCATTTCAAGAAAGCCTATATATCAAATACTGTGCTTTATGTTGAAGGCTGTCCATCTTTGCTTCCTTGTAAGTTTTCTATTGTTCTCTGCTGTACACCTTTTACTTTGTTCTTTTTCCCCCCTTTCTTCTCCCCCCTGCCTCGAGGCTACAATTAAGTATGGATATATTTATATATAGATATTGATATATATACATATACATATATATATACAAACATATACTTTCTCTTAGAGATTCTACTCCTAATCTTCTTTTGATGTGTCATTTCAAAATATTTTATATTTTTTTGAAATGACACAAGTTTAAAAAAAAACTGTTAAAGTGTTAAAGAAAGTAGATTTCTGGGGGAAGGGATGGAATAATATTTTTTGAATATTTTTTCTGTAGGTTATCAGGGCTGAAAATTGTTATACAGGATTTCTTTCTTGTAATGGAGCTATGGCAGACATTCATTCATGAATTTAGAACACTAGAGGGGATTCTGAAATTCTAGGTTCCATCCACATTTCCATGAGGGCTTCCTCAGATAGACAACACCAAGTGAAACTGTTTGGAAAAGCAGACCATCATCTGTAGTACAAATGCCAGCCTGATGATTCCAAATGGGAAGGGGACTGCACATAATCTCCAGATTTAGAAACATAAGTAAATTAATCATGAGTTTCTCGTCTTTGGAAATAAATTCTAAATTTTTAATTACTTTGAAATGGTACTTTAAGGTTATTTTGTTTTTTCAAGATGCTGAGGATAGGCTAGCTATCAGAACTCTGAAAAATCACTGTTTCTTTCATATTTTCTGACTCTATCATGGCTAATGAAAGGATGGTCTATAGTGCAATACAGCTGTGGGATAGGGCCCAGAGCAGAGCAGGGAGCTCCATATGTTTGGTCTATCATGTCTGGCCTACTTTCCTTCCAGAATAGATCAAGGATATGGTTGTGGTTTACATAAATAAGCACTAAATACTTAGTTCAGTCTAGATGAAATTCTGAATTTGGGATTTATTTTGCCTGTTTTCTCAGGTCTCCAGCAGCAACTTAGTGCCCTGAGCTTTCTCCTGGCATTCAGGTTCCCGACCTGTGCACACTTTGGTATTCTTTCCCTAGAAACGACCTATATTCTTGGCATTTCCTGACCCTCTTGTCCGTATCAAAATATCTTGGAAACACCCAGTCCTTGTGAAGTAAAGGGATGGTCTCTGAGGGACTTCTATGATCTTGTGTCTCTATAATACTCTCAGCCCTGCTCTCTTCTTGGTAACAAAGCAATATGAGAAAATAATCCCTTCTGATGTGTCCATTTGTTATCTCTCCCAAATAGCCCAAGTGAATTTAACAGGGATCTTCCAGAGATGATGCCTTAATGCAGCAGTTCTCAAAGTGTGGTCCCCAAGACCCTTTCGAGAGGTTTTTGAGGTCAAAACTATTTTTATAAAAGTACCAAGAAATTTTAATTCTGAATACAGTAAGTATTGATAGATCTAGCCCATATAGACAAAAGCTCTTTGGCAGATGCTCATTGATTTTTAAGATTGTAAAGGAGTCTTGAGACCAAAAAATTTGAGAATTGCTGCCTTACCCTAAAGAATTTACCTCCATAATTCCTCCACCCTCAAACTAGACCTACCTGTCCTCCAAACTTCTCTATTTCTGTTGCTGTTCAGTTGTTTTTCAGTCATGTTTGACTCTTCATGACCCCATTTGGGGTTTTCTTGGCAAAGATACTGGAGTGGTTTGCCATTTCCCTCTCCCACTTATTTTACAGATGAGGAAACCGAGGCAAATAGGGTGAAGTGACTTGCCCAGGGTCACATGGCCAGTAAGTGTCTGAGGCCGGATTTGAACTCAATAAGATGAGTCTTCTGCCTCTAGGCCAGGTACTCTATCCACCATGCCAGCTAGCAGCTGAGAGCACCAACATCTTTCCAATCACTCAGGCTGACAACTTCAGAGTCTAACTCTTAATGGTGGAAGCATCATGTACCATGGTAGGATGATTGGATAGAGTTCATACCTGAGTCCTAAATCATGTAGATGATTAACTTCTCTCCATGCATGAATGGTACAGAAAGGCAGTATGATATGTTGGAAAGAATGCTGCAGTTGAAGCCAGGAGAGACCTGAATTCAAATTCAGATTCTGACATTTAGCTAGCTGCATCACCAAGATAAGTCCTTTGACCTCTCTGAGCCTCAGTTCTCTCATCTGCAAAATAGGTATAATAATAATAGTGCTTATCTCACACAATTGTTGTGTGAAGTACATTGTCTCTAATATATATAAAATGCTTTATGAATCTAAAAATGCTATATACATTTCAGCAGTGATAATTTAAGACATAAAAGACTTAGCACTTTCCAAATTGTACACACCAGAGTTTACCTTATGTTAGGAAAGTCACACACGCTATTTTTAGTCATGGCTAAAGAGTTTAAAATAAAAAAGAAGTTCAATGAATTTTTAGTCCCCAAAGAGGCAGCTTGACAAGAACGTATCCTTAACGAATTTTCAGAGTGTAAGACAGAATATATGTAGAGAAGATCTGGGTTCTTATTCTGACTCTACTACTCATTGATCTTGACAGAGTCACTTTAGAAGTGAAAGATCTCTTAGTTTCTGCATCTGTAAAATGAGGGGGTTAGACTGTGATTCTTTTCTCGTCTTAGGTTTTACAATTCCATAATTACCTCCATCAACAAAGGAGGAGGAAGACATTCTTACGATGCTAGGATTCTAGACAAAGTTTCCCAAACCTATTGGAATAATGCAAAGTGTGTAGATACCCAGTTACTTTCTTTAGTTCACTGCTATCCAATCACTGGACTCCTTCAATCAATCATTTACTCAAGAGGCATTTATTAGGCACTTATCATGTATGGTGGTGGGGGGGGGAGATATAAAACCAAAAATGAAACATTCCTTGCCTTCAAGGAGATTATATTATACATACAAAATCAACAAGAGCTAATTTGGGGGAGAAACAAAATTCTGACAGCCAAAGAACTAAGGGGATCAGGAAAGGAATCAACCCTCCTCCCGTCTTTGTTCTTCCCACTATGGTTTGTCATCTGTTGGGTAGTTTTTAAAAGGTCAGTTGAGATGGTGCTGTGATGGCTTTTCTTTCTTTTTTAATTTATTTTATTTTTAATCTATGGAATAAAAGAAGCATTTCCATAATACAGTATAATAAAAAAGATGATTGCACGTGGAACTGCAAGTCTACTATGTACCACTTGCTATTCACTTCAGACGCATAATAAAATTATCATGTGAATTTCTTTTTCTTTTGTTTTTTTCTGATTTTTCTTCTCTCCTTCCTAGAAATGGTTACCATTAGACACGAATAGGTATATGTTTGTGAAATTATTCTGTACATGCTTCTATTATCAGTTCTTTCTCTGGATGCAGATAGGATCTTTCTTCATGGGTCTTTTATATTTAATCTGGGAATACCCAAATTAGTGAAAATGATTTATTTGCTTAAAGTGGCTTTTCTCTTAACTAAAACTTTGTTATTTCACTAATGTCCCCTCCAACAATGCACGTTGCAACCCCTCCATCTCATCACTGCCTATCCAGTGACTCTCGTTACTGCTTTCTTATAATCTGTCTGGGTAGAACTTCCTCATTTTTCCAAATATTGGGAGGATGCTAGTGGAGCACATAGACTGTGCATCAGTCATCCCTCACTCCTGCCACATGTCCAGCCCATCTCTTTCCCTCAATACTACATTTTTAATGACATTCTAGCAGGGTGCTTATACACACATACATACATATCAGTTTATAAAATGAAATGTGGAACTAGAGGCTAGAAGCTTCCCTTCAAGTATTATTTGTATCCCCAGTACTTTAGCACATGGTTTTGTACATAATAAACATTTGGTAAATATTTTTTAATTCACTCATTTGTTTGTTCATTCATTCGCTGTGCCCAGAACATAGTAAGTGCTTAATAAATGCTTGTCCCATGAATAAATGACATCCTTTATTCCAGCTCTTCATAATTCCTTATTTGTAATATTTTTCACTCTATACATACATCCACTGATCTCTGAAACTGATATTCATTTTTTATTAATTAGTTGTTGTAGTATTGCATATAACTGGAAGTTATAGGATGTCTCCAGGAGAATATTTTTGTGAAAATTATGGGTCTTTGAACAATAGCCAAATCCCAGGAAAAGGAATAGATCCTTTTATTAGACACCCAATAAGGTGTAACTAGATGTGAGGGTATAATGAAGCTGCTCTTCTTTTTTACTGCTCCCTTTGACCCTTCTTCCTCCTAAGAAGAATGATTATTAATAACCAATGATTTGAGGAGATCCACAGTTGCCCCTTTTGTAAAGTCCTCATTTGGAAGCTCAGTCTCTGAAGAACATTGATAATGAGATTGAATTAACTTCTCAATCTTGTTCACACCCCACCCAACTTTACAAGGAATTTAATCTAGGGTGGGGAAACCCATTGTGCTCTACACTGGCATGGGTAGGGATAGATTCTTTGATTAGATTGGCCAAAGCTAGGCAATTTAGAAGTAAATGACATAATCATAGTTATATCCCCCAGCCTCTCATTAGAATAGGCCCACCTCTCATTGTAATATTCATTCTCTCATTAATTGTAAACAATCAGAGTTGATTGCCACCCTCAGGAACACCCACTCTTCCAAGGGTATATAAACTGTGAGCCCATCGCTATGACTAGTCTTTGGCATTCGACAGTGTCACTGACCCTTTTTATTGACAAAAATGCTAGCATTATTTAAAAAATTATTAATTACCAAGAAATTATGTCTCTTGATCTTTTTAAACATCACACTCCTCTCAAAAACCCTCAGGATTTGATTCAATTCTAGTCTTCAGCTTTTAAAGTCAGAGTTTAATATTATAGCATTACCTTGTCATTGAGAAGAGAAAAGCAAAATGATTCAGAGAAAAGAGATGGAAGAGAGTAAGAAGGATAATTCCCATGGAAAACAATGAAGACAGGTATGGTTGGTTAATGGTAAAATAAAGAAGTCATTATAGTTCATGGCTTTCTGGAAGCACCAGAAAAATGGGAAGATGTCTAGAAGAATATTTGTTAGCCAAGTGCCTTTTCCCTTCCCCTTTGGCTACTCTCTAACATATTACAGAAACAGGAATGGAAGGAATGCTTGGTCCTTGTCAGAATCATTTGTCTGTCCAAGATCAATGTAAAGATGTTCACTTGTTTAAAAAAAAAAAAGAGTGTGAATAAGTGGAAGAACTTTATTGGATATTTCTTCCCAGTGCAGAGCCTAAATCTGGTCCAAGTATTTACATTGTAGGCCTATATTACTGTTGAAAATGATACATTGCCTTGTTCTTTTTCTAAATTATTTTTCCAATCAGCAAATTTCTTTTCTCCCTCCCACCCTAACTCCTCCCACCCAACTACCCATCACCTCTACTGAGAATGAAAGAAAAACAAAATCATTGTTACAAATATATATAATTAAGCAAAACAAATTTCTATTTGCCATCTTAAAAAAAAAAGTCTGCTTTTATACTTTTGAGTCCTTCATTTCTTTATCAGGAGATGGGTAGAATGTTTCATTATTAGTCCTCTGGAACCGTGGTTAGTTATTATACTGATGAGAGTTAAGTCTTTTAAAGTTGTTTATCTTTATAATATTATTGTCATTGTATAAATTGTTTTCCTGATTCTGTTAATCTCACTCCATATCAGTTCATACAAGTCTTCCGAGTTTTCCCTGAAACCATCTTCATTTCTTATAGAACAATGGTATTTCATCACATTTATATAAGCTTAATATGTTCATCCATTTCCCAGTTGATTGGTGCCCCCTCAGGTTCCCATTCTTTGCCACCTCAAAAAGAGCTATAAATATTTTTGTACATCCTTAGAGTTTATTCTAGCCTTTAATCACCGAACAGGTATTGCCTCAGACAACTGAGACCTGGAAAAGATGTTAGCTTAAAGAGGCCAGGGTCTCCCACTGCATCTGGGGCCATTACCAGTCACCCTGACCTATGTCTTTCCACTGGACTCTGATAACTCTGGAGGAGAGAGTGAGGCTGATGACATTGCACAGCCCTGCCTCACTTAAATCCAATTCACTTGCAAGTCAAGACATCAGCCTCCTGACGTTATTGGTTTTCTTTGAGAATGAAGGGCAAACGATAACAACAGCATAGAACTAATCTCTCCCTTAATCTGCCCACACTGTAGTACCCTCTTTTCCTTTCTCCTATTTCCTTCTTATTTTCCTGTTGAGTGAGATGTATTTCTGTACCTGGCTGTGTGTATATGTGTATGCTCTTCCCTCCTTTAATTATTTAGATATTTAGGTGAGAGTGAGATTCAAGTGCCAGACCTTCCCCATTACACCTTCCTCTTTGCTGCTTGTGTAGACTTCTACTTCTGCGCTCTGATTATTGTAAGATAATTTTCCTTAACTCTCCATAACTGCCCCCCTGCGGTACATTTGTCTTCTCTTTTCCCTCCATTCTTCTCTTTGGATCATGAAGGCATAACAGAACCACTCCTAGGCCTTGTCTAATTGGAGTGCCTCTATGACCTTTGAAGATGATAAGGTTTGGAGAGGACATAGGTAGTATCTCCCCATATTTAAATGTAAGGAAATTATCTTTTTAGTCCTTTATGAGTATTCATTTGTGTTAACCTTTTCGTGTTTCTTTTAACTCCTTTGTTTGAACTTTAAATTTTCACCACAACTCTGGTCTTTCCGTTAGGAATGCTTGGAAGTCCTCTATTTCATTAAAGACTATTTTAAGAAGAACTCACAGAAGATGAGGGCTCACATGGGAGTCAGAAGAAGTGATACAAGGATACTCTCAAAGTCTCTCTGAAAGATTTTGGAATCGGTCCAAGACATGAGAGACACTAGCAAAGAACCACCCAGCATGGCATGCTTGCATCAAGTAAGGTGCTGTGCTCTGAGTGAAGTAGAATTTCAATAGCTCAAAAGAAATCTAAGATGTGTAAACTTAGAGACAGCTCCATTCCAAATGTTCACATTGACTATTTGTGCCCAACCTGCAGTAGAATCTTCTGAGCTTTTATTGATCTGATCAGCCACAGTCAGACACATTGTATCTTGACTCCAACATAGTGATGTCATTTTGGTCCCCTTCAAGAATCAAGGACAACAACGAGCCAAATCTTGGTTCCACCTTCCTAAACATTTCTTTGGATTTCAATCTTGTCACTGGAGTAATTCCCCTGGTTATAGTTATTTGTTTTCTCAACAAATGGTGACTTACCACTGACAATCTGTTGAGAAAAGGCAGCTAGTGGAGGGTGTCCTGCAACTTGCCTGCTTTAAAATCCTAGCAACCAACTTATAAACACCTTGGGTGCTTTTCTGAAATAGAACGAGAGTTTCTTTGAATCACTCACTGATTTGTGTTTCCTGTCTTAGACTAAATCTCCAAGTGGAATTTATTTCTTTGTTTCAGTTGTTTTCTGGTGGAAAACATATCAATTGTTTAAATTCTAGCTCAGAGTTATTTCAGGTCAAAGCTATTACCCTATGTTGTAGTATAACCTGGCTGAAGAAGCTATAGCCATCTACTACATCAATCCAGTGACAGTAATTGCATAGAGAGACTGCCAGGAAACTTCTGCTTCAAGGTTACAGGGAACTTTTTGAAAAGTCCCCAAATACTAGAGAGATATGGGGAAAAATAGATACAGTAATGCATTGTTGGAGGAGTTGTAAACCAGTCTAACCATTCTGTGAGCAATCTGGAACTACGCCCAAAGGACTAGAGTACTGTGCATTCCCTTTGACCCAGTAATACTGCTAGTAGGTCTGTATCCCAAAGAGATTTTAAAAATGGAAAAAGACTTATATGTACAAAAATATTTATAGCATATATGTATTTATATCTTTTTTTGTGACTTGGAAACAGAGGTGGTACCCATCAATTGGGGAATGGCTGAACAAATTGTGGTCTATGATTGTGATGGAATACTATTGTGTTATAAGAAATGACAAGTGTGGTGGTTTCAGAAAAACCTGGGAAAATCTATATGAACTGATGTAGAGTCAAGTGAGCAGAACTAGATTATTGTACACAGTAATAGCATATTGTTATGTTGATTAACTGTGAAAGACAGCTACTCTGATTAATATGATGATCAAGATAATTCTGGAGGACTCATGATGCTATCCACCTCCAGAGAGAAAACTGATGAATTCTAAATACAATTGAAGTATACTTTTTCACTTTCTTTTCTTTATTTCTTCTTCTTCCTTTCTCTCTCTCTCACTCTCTCTCTCTCTCTCTCTCTCTCTCTCTCTCTCTCTCTCTCTCTCTCACCAATTGGGGTTAAGTGACTTGCCCAGGGTCACACAGCTAATAAGTGTCTGAGACCAAATCCGAACTCAAGTCCTCCTGACTTCAGGGCTGGCACTCTATCTACTTTGTCACCCAGCTGCCCCTTTTTCACTGTCTTAAAAAAATAAAAAGTTTCCTACTTAGAAAGACCTGACATGCAAATGAACTGTACATATAGACACACAGTCCTCTTTTAAGGGACTGTCAGCCAGGAGGAATTCCAAGCAAGCAAGACAGCTATGAAATTTATATAGGACAGCAAGGCAGTGCAGTTTATAGAGCAGGTCTGGAATCAAGAAAATCTGAGTTCAAATCTGGCCTCAGACACTTATTAGCGGTGATTCTGGGCAAGTTACTTAACCTCTGTTTGCTCCAGTTTCCTCAGCATTGTTGTGAGGATCAAATGAGATAATAATTTTTGTTCGTCCTTTGTTTTCCAAGAGGACCAGCAACACCATGGGGTGTGAATTGGATTGAAGTGAGGCAGAGTTGCACAAAGTCTTCAGCCTCACTCTCTCTTCCAGAGTTATAGAAGTCCAGTAATAGGACAAAAGTCAGGACAACTGGCGATGGCCCCAGGTGCATTGCTCCGTAGCACCTGCTTCAGTTGCTGTCATAGCCATTGGAACAAATTGTTCTCATTCCACTGGTGGAAGTCTTCACACTCTTGGGGTAGACATCCCCCTAACTCACCAATGTTCGTGGCCCGTCCATCACCCTCAACCTGGTTTAACCCATTTGCAGATCAGAATTCCGCTTCCGGGAGCCAAGATGGCAGAGTGAATAGGTAGTTGCTCTCACTCTCCCCTAGCAACCTCTGAAAACTCAGAAAATAACAGCCCAGAACAAAAAAACCCTGGAACACCTGAACTAGGAGAAAGACAAGGAGCAGCAGTGCAGTAGCCCAGCAAATGGGTCTCCCAGTGCCTCAGCAAAAACAAGGGGCCCCAGGAAGATAAGTACCCTGTGGCATTCATCTGAAAGGAGGTGAAGAAAACAACCTAAAGGCTTCCTAAAGCCCCGACCTTGCTGATTCCAACCCAACACCAGGTGAGCTGTTAGGAGCCCTGAAGCCTCCAACTGTGAAGAAATCCTGAAGCCCAGGTGGTAGAGCAGGCAAACACCAACACCTGGACCTCCGAGTGCCTCAGTGAGGGCGGGGAACTGGTGGAAACCAGCTCAGAAAACCACCAGGACCCTCGCCACTCCACTGCAAATGAATCTCCCGGTGCATTAGCAGAAACGAGGGAGACAACACTGCAGGGGGCCCCAGGCAGATAAACATCCTGCAGCAGCCATCTAAAAGGAGCTGAAGAAATCTAAAGGAAAGGAAAAGCAGGCAACCTAGAATTGCCTGAAATTTCCAGCCTTGCTGATTCCAGCCCAACACAAGGTAAGCTGCCAGAAACCTACAGCCTCCAAATCCCAGCATAAGAGGCCCCAGAAACGCAAAGCCAGTGACCAAGACCTAGGTTCCCAACACAAGAAGCTTGGGTCAGTACCCTCTGTTCCCCAGCAGGAGAGCTCAATCTCTTTAAAGGCCAGGGAATAAGGAAACAGCATGACTAAAAAGAAACGTACCATAGACTCATATTATGAGAAGAGTGAAGATCAAGACAGAAATTCTGAAGAGGACAACATTGTCAACAAACCCACATCTGCAACGACAAAAGGTAACATGAACTGGTCTGAGGCCCAAAAAGCCTTCTTAGAAGAACTGAAGAATGATTTTAATAGTCAAATGAGAGAGGTAAAAGAGTCCTTCAAAAATACAATTGGCCAGTTGGAAAAAAAATACACTGAAGAAAACAAGTCCCTAAAAAACACAATTGGCCAGTTGAAGAAGGAAGGACAATAACTAACAGAAGAGTACACTGAAGGAAACAAATCCCTAAAAGACACAATTGGCCAGTTGAAGAAGGAAGTACAAAAACTAACAGAAGAAAACAATCTGTTAAAAACTAGAATTGGACAAATGGAAACTAATGTCTCTATGAGAGAGCAAGAATCAGTCAAACAGAAACAAAAAGATGAAAAAATCGATGAAAATGTAAAATACCTCATCAGTAAAACAACCGACCTGGAAAATTGACTCAGGACAGACAATTTAAAAATTATTGGACTACCTGAAAATCATGATGAAAAAAAAATCCTGGATAGTATCTTTCAGGAAATCATAAAGGAAAACTGCCCAGAAGTCCTACAACCAGAAGGGAAAATAACTATAGAAAGAATCCACTGATCACCACCTGAAAGAGATCCCAAATTGACAACACCAAGAAATATAATAGCAAAATTCCAAAATTACCAGATGAAAGAGAAGGTGTTGCAAGCAGCCAGAAAGAAAGAATTTAAATATCATGGAACCACAGTCAGGATTACACAGGACTTTGCAGCTTCTACATTAAAAGACCGCAGGGCATGGAACATGATATTCTGTAAGGCAAAGGAGCTTGGAATGCAGCCAAGGATTAATTACCCAGCAAAAATGAGCATCATTTTTCAAGGGAGGAGGTGGATATTCAACGAAATAAGAGACTTCCAAACTTTCCTGATAAAAAGACCAGAGCTCAACAAAAAATTTGATCTTCAAGTACAGGACTCAAGAAGGACTTAAAAAGGTAAATGGGACAGAAGGATACAATATGCTGCTAATAAGGCGGGGGGGGGTGCATGGCTGTTTAAACCCCTACAAGGCAATATGAGACTTGCAACCCTTGAGAACTGTATTGTTATTATACCTTGTTAAAGGAGTAAACAGAAAGAGGGTGGATATTAGTTGACTTTGATATAATGATAAAAAAAAATCTAATCAAGTGGGTTAAATGGATCCAAATAAGTGGATCAATCTAATCTTAGAAAAGGTACTGAGAAAGGAGGAGGCAGACAAGGGTAAATTACATTACAAGAAAAGACACAAAATCCTACTGGGGGGGGAGCATAGTTTGAACCTTACTCTCATCAGATTAGGCTCAAGAAGGGCATAACACAATCAGTTAGGTATAGAAATCTAACTTGCCCTATAGGCAGTAGGAGGAACAAGGGGAAAGAAAAGGGAGGGGGGAAAGAAAAGGGGGGGGGGAAAGAAGGAAGGGAAGCAGCAGTAAGAATAAAGGGGAAGAAAAGGGAAAGGGATAATAAAAGGGGAAAGGGAATGAAGGAGGCGGTGGTCAAAAGCAAAACACTAGTGAAGGGGAGAAAGGAAAAAGGAGAACGAAAACCATAAATGGGGGGGGAAAGGATGGAGAAAAAGACACAGATAGTAATCATAACTGTGAATGTGAATGGGATGAACTCTCCCATAAAACGGAAACGGATTGCAGAATGGATTAAAAACCATAATCCTACAATATGTTGTTTACAGGAAACACATTTGAAAAAGAGTAACACATACAGGGTAAAGGTAAAAAGGCTGAGCAGAATATATTATGCGTCAGCTGAAGTAAAAAAAGCAGGGGGTAGCAATCCTGATCTCAGATAAAGCAAAAGCAAAAATAGATCTAATCAAAAGAGATTAAGGAAGGAAACTACATCCTGCTAAAAGGCACCATAGACAATGAAGTAATATCATTACTAATATATATGCACCAAATGGTATAGCACCCAAATTCTTACAGGAGAAGTTCAGGGAGTTACAGGAAGAAATAGACAGCAAAACTATACTAGTGGGGGACCTGAACCTCCCCCTCTCGGCACTAGATAAGTCTAACCACAAAATAAACAAGCCCATTTGCCGATATAGTTTATTAGGCTGTGGCCAGGGTGCATGCTACAGCTTCTTGGAGCTGCAGGTGGGAGTTGAGTGCCAGGTGGATGAGCAGCCCTGAGAAGGGCTTGGTAAGCCCTCACACCAGAGGTACTAGTCCTCCTTGAACACCCTATACACCCCAAATGAGAAAATAACTGTAAAGTTCTTAGCACAGTGCCTGGCACATAATAAGCACCATGTGAATGTTGCTTATTATTACATACATTACATATATATATGTATATATACACATACATATATATATATGTAAGCTTTAATGACTAAAAAAACTGCGCTAACACTTTTGTAACACTCTGTACAGTTTTTTTTAAGCAAACGGAACATAATAGAGATTTGCAGTTTCATATGTGATCCTTTCCTTCTGTTCTATGACATATATATGGAAATGCTCATGTTGTGCAGTATTTGTTAAGTTCAGAATGGAAAGAAATGAAAAAGGGAGTATCACCAATTTGCAGGTGATTTTGCTCAACCAGATGGCATACTTCTAACACCTAGCTGAGGTCTGCTGCACTGAGAGAATGCAAATTGGCACTGGATGGGAGAAGATTAAAAAAATAAAACCAAAAAGATCATTTGTAGCATCAGACAGTTGGCAGGGGGAGAGGGGGGAGGGTTGTGGTCCAGGGCAAGCCTGGATTTGATTCTGAAGTGGAAGGCATAGAGAATGAGCACATGGAGGGTACATGGCAGCATCCAAGGGAGAGGTACAAGGAAGGAGGCACAAGAGTGGTAGAGGAAGGTGAAAAAGGAAGGCAGAGAAAATTAACCAGCTTAAAAAAATTTTGCCTAGGGAAAAATTTCTGCCAGAAACTCTCTTCCTCCTTCTTCCAGCACTGAACAGGGCTTTGCTTGCAGGATCTAAAACTTGAGTTATTACTATTAGCATTATAATGAAACTACATTATAGACTAAACAGGCTTTTGGGAGGCTCTCCTGGGACCCTAACACCCCTTCTTCTTTCTTCCCCCAACCCTGACATTGTTTTTAAAGGAAAACAATGCATTCCAGGATTTTTGAAGCACCCTTTTCTGTAGTAAGGGATTGGTTTCAGCCTAAGGGTCTCCTCCTACTTTTCCCTTAATTAGGAAGAGCAAGTGCATTTGATTAAATATGGGAAACCGGTAAGCTTGACTTACACATGAGTGGCCAAGACAGGAAAGTATGAAATTAAAATTGCTTCTACTGTCTCCCACTGCTAGCTGCAGGTAGCAAATTTGACTGATTTTTACTCTAAATGATACAAAATTATTCCCCGCCTGAAAGTATGGATTGAGGAAAAGCTGTTTAAGGATTAGAAACAGAAATGGGGAATTAGGAGGGGACTTGGCTGGAAGCTCCTAGCTAAGCATCACATTTCTGTATAAGTCCCATTTTCTGACTTATAGACTGGTTATAAGCACAGGCCTAGCCATCCTGCATGAGGTTGCTCTGACCAAACATTTTGCAGATGATCATAGAAGGAACCTTTGGAATGGAATGGAAGGGACCTTTGAGACAATGAGGTCCAGTTGTTTAATTTTATAGAAGGCAAAACTGAGAGAATCAAAGAGATTACTTAACTTGTCTGAAATAACATGTTGTAGGGGCAGCTAGGTGGTGCAGTAGGTAAAGTACCAGCCCTGGATTCAGGAGGACCTGAGTTCAAATCCAGCCTCAGACACATAACACTTACTAGCTGTGTGATCCTGGGCAAGTCACTTAACCCCATTGCCTAGCCGAAACACACACACACTAAAATAACATGTTGTAGTATTTATATAAATAGACCTAGAGCTGAAGGGACCCCAGAGATCATCTAATCCAGTCTTCTTCTTTTACTTATGGGAACTGTGGCCCATAGAAGTTGAGTGACTTGCCCAAAGTCACACAGGCAGAAAATAACAGAGTTTTTTTTAAATATAAATTTACTTATTTTTAGTTTTCAACATTCACTCCCACAAGTTTTTGAGTTCCAAATTTTCACCCCATCTCCCCCCTCCCCCCACCCCAAGATGTCATGCACTCTGAATATCCCTTCCCTTAGTCTGCCTTCTCTTCTATCTCTCCCCCCTCCCTTCTCTTATCCCCTTCCCCTTCTATTTTCCTGTAGGGCAGGACAGACTTCTGTACCCCATCTCCTGTATTTCTTATTTCCCAGTAGCATGCAAAAACATTTTTTTAAACATATGTTTTTAAAACTTTAGGTTTCAAATTTTCTCTCTTCCTCCCTCCCCACCCACCCTCGTTGAAAAGGCAAGCAACTCAGTATAGGTTGTACAATATAGGTTATGCAAAGCATGTCCATAGTAGACATGTTGTGAAAAACTAACTCTATTTCCTTAATCCTATCCTGCTGCCCCATTTATTCTATTCTTTCTTTTGACCCTGTCCCTCCTCAGAAGTATTTACTTCTCATTACCCCCTTTCCCAATCTGCCCTCATCTCTATCATCCCCTTGCTCTCTTGTCCCCTTCTCCCCTTATTTTCCTGTAGGGTAAGACAGATTTCCATACCCAATTGAATGTGTATGTTATTCCCTCCTTAAGCCAAATCCTATAAGACTCACTCATTCCCTCTCACCTTCCCCTGTTTCCCCTTCCACTGTAAGAGACTTTTCTGGTTTTTGTTTTGTGAGATAATTTACCCCATTCTACCTTTCCCTTTCTTCTTCTCCAAATATAATCCTCTCTCATCCCTTAATTTTATTCTCCAGAAATGACCCCTTAATCTTCAGCTCACCCTGTGCCCTCTATCTACATATACATACATATAATTTTTTTCCTCCAACTACCCTGATAGTGACAAAGGTTTCATGAGTTATAAATATCATCTTTCCATGCAGGAATGTAAACAGTTCAATCTTAACAAGTATCTTATGATTTCTCTTTCCTGTTTACCTCTTCATGTTCCACTTGAGTCCTGCATTTGAAAGTCAAATTTTCTATTCAGCTCTGGTCTTTTCATCAAAAATGCTTGAAAGTCCTCTGTTTCACTGAATGACCATTTTTTCCCCTGAAGGATTATACTCAGTTTTGCTGAGTAAGTGATTCTTGGTTGTAATCCTATCTCCTTTGCCCTCTGGAATATTATATTCCATGCCCTGCGGTCCTTTAATGTAGAAGCTGCTTAATCTTGTGTTACCCTGATTGTGTTTCCATAGTACTTGAATTGTTTCTTTCTGGCAGCTTGTAATATTTTCTCCTTGACCTGGGAACTCTGGAATTTGGCTATTATATTCCTAGGAGTTTTCCTTTGGGGATCTTTTTCAGGAGGAGATCTGTGGATTCTTTCAATTTCTGTTTTGCCCTCTGGTTCTGATATATCAGGGCAGTTTTCCTTGATAATTTCTTAAAAGATGATGTCTAGGCTCTTTTTTTGATCATGGCTTTCAGATAGTCCAATAATTTTTAAATTCTCTCTCCTGGATCTATTTTCCAGGTCAGTTGTTTTTCCAATGAGATATTTCACATTGTTTTCTAATTTTTCATTCTTTTGGATTTGTTTTACAGTGTCATGATTTCTCATAAAGTCACTAGCTTCCAATTTTTTTGCTCTATTCTAATTTTTAAGGAAGTATTTTCTTCAGTAAGCTTTTGGACTTCCTTTTCCATTTGGCCAATTTTTCTTTTTAGGGCATTTTTCTCCTCATTGGCTTTTTGGACCTCTTTTGCCATTTGGGTTAGGCTATTTTTTAAGGTGTTATTTTCTTCAGTATTTTTGGGTCTCCTTTAGCAAGCTATTGACTTGTTTTTCATGATTTTTTTGCATCACTTTCATTTCTCTTCCCAGTTTTTCCTCCACTTCTCTTACTTGCTTCTCAAAATCCCTTTTGAGCTCTTCCAAGGCCTGGAACGGATTCATATTTTTCTTGGAGGCTTTGGATGTAGGAGCTTTGACTTTGTTGTCTTCTTCTGGTTGTATGTTTTGATCTTTTTTTTACCAATGTAAGATAATATAGTCTCTTTTGCACTGCTTGCTCATGATCCTGGCTAATTACTTGAGTTTTAAACTCTTTGTTAAGGTATGAATCTGCTTCCAATGTGGAGAATGTAGTGTCCCAAGCTTCGGGGGGTTTGTACAGCTGTTTTCAAAGGTACTTGTAGGGACCTGTAAATTTTTAGTTCTTCCAAGGTGGTATGGTAAGGGGCGAGGTGTTTACTCCTTTCCTGGCCTGTGACTATAAGTACTCCTTTCTGTCCTGTAACTGTGAGGAAGGGTTCCTCTCCACAGCCACTACAGCTCCACCAAGCCAGCACTCCAACTCACCCCAGCACCGCCACCCGAACTGTGACCCAGATCCAAACACAGGCAAAGCAAAAGATTCCTACCTCAGCACTGGCAAATAAATCCCTGCAATCCCTCTCTGATCAGCCACTGGATTCCCCCTCAGTCTGTGGGCCAGAAGCTCAGGAAGCAGCTGCCCTCCCCCCCAAGGCCAAGCTTTTGGGGAATGGAGCTGAAACCCCTCCTTCCTGTCTCAGCACCGACAGAAACAGACTTTTCCCACTGACCTTCTAAGTTGTCTTTGGCATTCATGGATTGAGGAGTCTGGAAACCTTCATAGCTGCCCGCGATTCAGTCCTCTGAGGCCTGCTCCAGGTTTGCTGCGGCCTGCGTGCCCACGCCACACTGCGCTGCGCTCCCAGCCCGGCGTGATACACCTTTCTGATCAATCATCCAGGTCATCTTGGGCTGGAAATTTGTTTCACTCTGTCTTTTTGTGGGTTCTGCTGCTTCATTGTTTAGAGCCATTTTTTATGAGTATTTGGAGGGGTTTGGAGGAGAGCTCAAGCAAGTAACTGCTTTCACTCCACCATCTTGGCTCCGCCCCAGAAAACAACAGAGTTTGGATTTGAATGTGAAATCTAGTGCCTTTTGATGTAGTATAACCATGCCTACCATGAAGACACAAAACCTTACTACAACAAGGTTTAGCTGAATGCCAATTTATGACATTACTCCTATGTAACCAACTTTCAAGTCTGTACCTGAGTCAGACTACATCCAATATGGCAATACCAAGCAATGCCCATTAACATCTGACATTTAGGAATTGTTTTAAAGCCTGAAAAGTGCTTCACACATATTTCCTTATTAAGTCTTCACAATCCTTTGAGACTGGTGTTAGAAGTATTATTATCATTAGGTCCAGTTTAAAAATAAAGATGAAGGTTTAAGTGACTTACTTAACCATGGTCATGCAAACTGCGTAAGAGGCCAGATTCAACCTCAGGTATTTCATGACTCCAAATATAGAACTCCTTCTACTATACTATGAGTATATTGATTTGTGTGGCCTATCTTGGCCTAGGTCCCCAAGCAGAAATCTTTTTCTTTCTTTTTTTTTTTCCCTTTCCACAGAATGATATTTATTTTTTTTATTTTTTAAATTTAAAAAAAATTAAAAAAAAATTTTTTTTCCATATGCTTTTGAGTTGAAAATCTTTTCTCCCTTTTTCTCCCCCCCCTCCCCAAGACAGCGCACAATCTGACATAGGCTTTACATTTACATACCCATTAAACATATTTTCACATTAGTAAAGTTGTAAGTAAAAATCAAAACCAATAGGAGGAACCATCAGAAAGAGGAAACAAAACTTAACAGAAGGTAAAAATAAGTGAGAGCGATTTGACTTCCATAGTTCTTTCTTTGGATGTGGACAGCATTTTCCATCCCGAGGCCTCTGGAGATGTCTTAGATCCTCCTAATGCTGAGAAGGCTTCAGTTTAACATTCTTAGTCATTGCATAACATGGCTGTTATTGTATATAAAGTCCTCTTGGTTCTGCTCACTTCACTCAGCATCAGACCATATAAGTCTTCCCAGTTTTTTCTGAAGTCAGCCTGTTCATCATTTCTTACAGAACAATAGTATTCCATTACATTCATATACCACAACTTGCTCAGCCATTCCCCAATTGATGGGCATCCTCTCAATTTCCAATTCTTTGCCACCACAAAAAGAGCTGCTGAATATTTTTGTACATGTGGGTCCTTTTCCCATTTGTTTGATCTCTTTGGGATATAGCCCTAGAAGTGCTATTGCTGGATCAAAGGGTATGCACATTTTTGTAGCCCTTTGGGCATAGTTCCAAATTGTTCTCCAAAATGGTTGGATCATTTCACAACTCCACCAACAATGTTATTAGCTTCCAATTTTCCCACATCCTCTCCAACATTTATCATTTTCCTGTTTTGTCATGTTGGCCAATCTGATAGGTGTGATGTGGTACCTCAGAGTTGTTTTGATTTGCATTTCTCTAATCAATAATGATTTAGAGCATTTTTTCATATGACTATAGATGGCTTTAATTTCTTCATCTGAGAACTGTCTGTTCATATCCTTTGACCATTTATCAATTGGGGAATGGCTTGTGTTCTTATAAATTTGTCTTAATTCTCTATATATTTTAGATATGAGGCCTTTATCAGAGACTGGTTGTAAAAATTCTTTCCCAATTTTCTACCTTCCTTCTAATCTTAGTTGCATTGGCTTTGTTTGTGCAAAAACTTTTCAATTTAATGTAATCAAAATCCATTTTGCTTTTCATAATGTTCTCTATCTCCTGTTTGGTCATGAATTCTTCTGTTCTCCATAGATCTGATAGGTAAACTATTCCTTGTTCTCCCAGTTTACTTATGGTATCAGCCTTTTATGGTATCAGCCTTATATGTCAGATGTGACTTTATTTTGAATTTGGATGTGAGATTTGGGTCTATGCCTAGTTTCTGCCATACTCTTTTCTGGTTTTCCCAGCAGTTTTTTTCCAAAGAGTGGGTTCTTATCCCAGAAGCTGGGGTCTTTGGGTTTATCAAATAATGGATTACTATAGTCATTGACTACTGTGTCTTGCATATTTAACCTATTCCACTGATCCACCTCCCTATTTCTTAGCCAGTACCAAGCAGTTTTGATGATTGCTGCAATTTAAGATCTGGAATTGCTAGGCCACCTTCCCCTGCATTTCTTTTCATTAGTTCCTTTGATATTCTGGACCTTTTGTTTTTCCAAATGAATCTTGTTATTATTTTTTCTAACTCTATAAAATAATTTTTTGGTAGTTTGATTGGTATGGCACTGAATAAGTAAATTAGCTTAGGTAGGATTGTCATTTTTATTATATTAGCTCGGCCTACCCATGAGCAACTGATGATTTTCCAATTATTTAGATCTGATTTTATTTGTGTGAAAAGTGTTTTGTAATTGTGTTCATAGAGTTCCTGGGTTTGTTTCGGAGGTAGACTCCTAAATATTTTATAATGTCTACAGTAAGTTTAAATGGGATTTCTCTTTCTATCTCTTGCTGTTGGGCTTTGTTGGTAATATATAGAAATGCTTGATGATTTATGTGGGTTTTTTTATAGCCTGCAACTTTGCTAAAGTTGTTTATTATTTCAAGTATTTTTTACTTGATTCTCTAGGATTCTCTAAGTATATCATCATGTCATCTGCAAAGAGTGATAGCTTTGTTTCTTCTTTGCCTATTCTAATGCCTTCAATTTCTTTTTCTTCTCTTATTGCTAAAGCTAAGGTTTCCAGTACAATATTGAATAACAGTGGTGATAATGGACATCCTTGTTTCACCCCGATCTTATTGGAAATGCTTCTAGCCTGTCCCCATTACATATAATGCTTGCTGAAGGTTTTAGATATATGCTATTTATTATTTTAAGGAAGACTCCATTTATACCTATGCTTTCTAGTGTTTTTAATAGGAATGGGTGTTGTATTTTATCAAAAGCTTTTTCTGCATCTATTGAGATGATCATGTGGTTTCTGTTGGTTTTGTTGTTGATATGCTCAATGATGCTGATAGTTTTCCTAATATTGAACCAACCCTGCATTCCTGGTATAAATCCTACCTGGTCATAGTGTATTATTCTTGTGATAAGTTGCTGTAGTCTACTTGCTATATTTTGTTTAAAATTTTTGCATCTATATTCATTAGAGAAATTGGTCTATAATTTTCTTTCTCTATTTTGACTCTTCCTGGTTTAGGTATCAACACCATATTTGTATCATAAAAAGAATTTGGTAAGACTCCTTCTTCACCTATTTTCCCAAATAGTCTATATAGTATTGGAATTAATTGTTCTTTAAATGTTTGATAGAATTCGCATGTAAATCCATCTGGCCCTGGAGATTTTTTCCTAGGGAGTTCATCAATGGCTTGTTCAATTTCTTTTTCTGAGATGGGGTTATTTAAGTATTTTACTTCCTCTTCGGTTAATCTGGGCAATTTATATTTTTGTAAATATGTATCCATTTCACTAAGATTGTCAAATTTGTTGGCATATAGTTGGGCAAAATAATTCCTAATTATTGTTTTAATTTCCTCTTTTGGTGGTAGCTTGCCCTTTTCATTCTTGATACTAGTAATTTGGTTTTCTTCTTTCTTTTTTTAATTAAATTAACCAAAGGCTTATCTATTTTATTGTTTTTTCATAAAACCAGCTCTTAGTTTTATTTATTAGTTCAATAGTTTTCTTAATTTCAATTTTATTAATTTTTCCTTTGGTTTTCAATATTTCTAATTTGGTGTTTAGTTGAGGATTTTTAATTTGTTCTTTTTCTAGTTTTTTTAGTTGTATGCCCAATTCATTAATCTCCTCTTTTTCTATTTTATTTATGTAAGCATTTAGAGATATAAAACTTCCCCTAAGAACTGCTTTGCTGCATCCCATAGGTTTTGGTATGTTGATTGTTTCTATGATTTGTTGTTTGACCCAATCATTTTTTAGGATTAGATTATTTAGTTTCCAATTATTTTTTAGTCTATCTTTCCATGGCCCTTTATTACATATAATTTTTATTGCATCATGATCTGAAAAGGATGCATTTAATATTTCTGCCTTTCTGCATTGGATTGTGAGGTTTTTATGCCCTAGTACATGGTCAATTTTTGTGTATGTGCCATGTACTGATGAGAAAAAAGTATATTCCTTTCTATCCCCATTCAGTTTTCTCCAGAGGTCTATCATACCTAACTTTTCTAATGTTCTATTCACCTCCTTAACTTCTTTCTTGTTTATTTTGTGGTTAGACTTATCTAGTGCCCAGAGGGGGAGGTTCAGGTCCCCCACTAGTATAGTTTTGCTGTCTATTTCTTCCTGTAACTCCCTGAACTTCTCCTGTAAGAATTTGGATGCTATACCATTTGGTGCATATATATTTAGTAATGATATTACTTCATTGTCTATGGTGCCTTTTAGCAGGATGTAGTTTCCTTCCTTATCTCTTTTGATTAGATCTATTTTTGCTTTTGCTTTGTCTGAGATCAGGATTGCTACCCCTGCTTTTTTACTTCAGCTGAGCATAATATATTCTGCTCCAGCCCTTTACCTTTACCCTGTATGTGTCACTCTTTTTCAAATGTGTTTCCTGTAAACAACATATTGTAGGATTATGGTTTTTAATCCATTCTGCAATCCGTTTCCGTTTTATGGGAGAGTTCATCCCATTCACATTCACAGTTATGATTACTATCTGTGTCTTTTTCTCCATCCTTTTCCCCCATTTATGCTTTTCTTTCTCCTTTTTCCTTTCTCCCCTTCACTAGTGTTTTGCTTTTGACCACCGCCTCCTTCAGTCCCTTCCCCCTTTTATTATCCCTTTCCCTTTTCTTCCCCTTTAGTCTTACTGCTGCTTCCCTCCCTTCTTTCCCCCTCCCTTTTCTTTCCCCCTCCCTTTTCTTTCCCTTTTCCCTCCTACTGCCTATAGGGCAAGTTAGATTTCTATACCTAACTGATTATATTATGCCCTTCTTGAGCCTAATCTGATGAGAGTAAGGTTCAAACAATGCTCCCCCCCCCCTCTGCTGTAATAGGATTTTGTGTCTTTTCCTGTAATGTAATTTACCCTTGTCTGCCTCCTCCTTTCTCAGTACTTTTCTAAGATAGATTGATCCACTTATTTGGATCCATTTAACCCACTTGATTAGATTTTTTTTATCATTACATCAAAGTCAACTAATATCCACCCTCTTTATGTATACTCCTTTAACAAGGTGTAATAACAATACAGTTCTCAAGGGTTGCAAGTCTCATATTCCCTTGTAGGGGTTTAAACAGCCCCCCCCTTATTAACAACATATTGTATCCTTCTGTCCCATTTACCTTTTTAAGTCCTTCTTGAGTCCTGTACTTGAAGATCAAATTTTTTGTTGAGCTCTGGTCTTTTTATCAGGAAAGTTTGGAAGTCTCCTATTTCGTTGAATATCCACCTCCTCCCTTGAAAAATGATGCTCATTTTTGCTGGGTAATTGATCCTTGGCTGCATTCCAAGCTCCTTTGCCTTACGGAATATCATGTTCCATGCCCTGCGGTCTTTTAATGTAGAAGCTGCAAGGTCCTGTGTAATCCTGACTGTGGTTCCATGATATTTAAATTCTTTCTTTCTGGCTGCTTGCAGCACCTTCTCTTTCATCTGGTAATTTTGGAATTTTGCTATTATATTTCTTGGTTGTCAATTTGGGATCTCTTTCAGGTGGTGATCGGTGGATTCTTTCTATGGTTATTTTCCCTTCTGGTTCTAGGACTTCTGGGCAGTTTTCCTTTATGATTTCCTGAAAGATACTGTCCAGGCTTTTTTTCATCATGATTTTCAGGTAGTCCAATAATTTTTAAATTGTCTCTCCTGAGTCGATTTTCCAGGTCGGTTGTTTTACTGATGAGGTGTTTTACATTTTTCATTTTTTTCATTTTTTTGTTTCTGTTTGACTGATTCTTGCTCTCTCATAGAGACATTAGTTTCCATTTGTCCAATTCTAGTTTTTAACAGATTGTTTTCTTCTGTTAGTTTTTGTACTTCCTTCTTCAACTGGCCAATTGTGTTTTTTAGGGACTTGTTTCCTTCAGGTACTCTTCTGTTAGTTTTGTACTTCCTTCTTCAACTGGCCAATTGTGTTTTTTAGGGACTTGTTTTCTTCAGTGTACTCTTCTGTTAGTTTTTGTCCTTCCTTCTTCAATTGGCCAATTGTGTTTTTTAGGGACTTTTTCTTCAGTTATTTTTTTTTTCCAACTGGCCAATTGTATTTTTGAAGGACTCTTTTACCTCTCTCATTTGACTATTAAAATCCTTCTTGAGCTCTTCTAAGAAGGCTTTTTGGGCTTCAGACCAGTTCATATTCCCTTTTGTGTTGCAGATGTGGGTTTGTTGACAATGTTGTCCTCTTCAGAATTTCTGTCTTGATCTTCACTCTTCTCATAATATGAATCTATGGTACGTTTCTTTTTACTCATGGTGTTTCCTTATTCCCTGGCCTTTAAAGAGATTGAGCTCTCCTGCTGGGGAACAGAGGGTACTGACCCAAGCTTCTTGTGTTGGGAGCCTAGGTCTTGGTCACTGGCTTTGCGTTCTGGGGCCTCTTATGCTGGGATTGGAGGCTGTAGGTTTCTGGCAGCTTACCTTGTGTTGGGCTGGAATCAGCAAGGCTGGAACTTTCAGGCAATTCTAGGTTGCCTGCTTTTCCTTTCCTTTAGCTTTCTTCCGCTCCTTTTAGATGGCTGCTGCAGGATGTTTATCTGCCTGGGGCCCCTGCAGTGTTGTCTCCCTCGTTTCTGCTAATGCACCGGGAGATTCCTTTGCAGTGGAGTGGCGAGGGTCCTGGTGGTTTTCTGAGCTGGTTTCCACCAGTTCCCCGCCCTCACTGAGGCACTCGGAGGTCCAGGTGTTGGTGTTTGCCTGCTCTACCACCTGGGCTTCAGGATTTCTTCACAATTGGAGGCTTCCTACAGCTCACCTGGTGTTGGGTTGGAATCAGCAAGGTCGGGGCTTTAGGAAGCCTTTAGGTTGTTTTCTTCACCTCCTTTCAGATGAATGCCACAGGGTACTTATCTTCCTGGGGCCCCTTGTGTTTGCTGAGGCACTGGGAGACCCGTTTGCTGGGCTACTGCACTGCTGCTCCTTGTCTTTCTTCTAGTTCAGGTTTTCCAGGGGTTTTTTTTTTCCCTGGGCTGATATTTTGTGGGTTTTCAGAGGTTGCTAGGGGAGAGTGAGGGTAACTACCTTTTTACTCCGCCATCTTGGCTACCGGAAGCGGAACTCCCCCGAAATCTTTTTCTAGTTATTTTTATAGAAAACATATCAACCAAGTGTTCAAATTGTTGCCTCAAAGATAATTCTGGAGGCTTATTTTAGCAAGTAGTTTCAATTTCACTAAATTACAGGAGTTCATAAAGTAGCTGCCCCATTTTAACTGTCCAGTGAAGGTTCTAGCAAGCATCAAAACTGTTCAGTTGGAGATCAAAAGAATAGTAGAAAAGTTTGGATGAATTCAGAATTTGGACCAACTATACCTAGATGATCATGAGTTGACTTTAGCCAGTTGATCTGGGAAGACAGTGATCTATTTCCTGTCCAACTCTGTCACTTTGTCAGTGGGCAAATTAACCTCTTCATGTTTCCATTTTCCCCATATTTGAAATGAGGATATCAGTTTTTGACTTCATAAACATGATATGATGATGAAATAGGATAAATGTAAAAATGCTTTGAGGTCTTGAAGAAGATTATATAAGATTAACATATTGGTGATAACAGGAACTAGTTTGTAAGTTGTTTGTATTAGGTACCATTGTACTAATGCAGACTTAGTTTCATAGGAAGTTATGGAATAAGGGGCTCATGTCGTTGTTTGTCCTTTGTTTTCAGAGAGGACCAATGACATCACAGGGTGATATCTTGACAAGTGAATTGGATTTAAGCAAGGCAGAGTTGCACAAAGTTGTCAGCCTCACTCTCTCATCCAGAGGCATCAAAGTCTAGTGGTGAGACAAAAGTCAGGATGACTGTTGATGGCCTGGGATGCACTGGATAACCTTGGCAACTTGGATGCCTGACCATGCTCTAAGCACTCCGCAGCACCTCCTTCAGCTGCCTTCATGGCCTGTTGGAACAAATTTTTCTCAGCCACCCATTCCATTAGGGGAAGCCTTCACATGCTTGAAGTAGGCAGCTTCCTAACTCACTGATGGGATTGCGGCGCATCGGTTACCCTCAACCTGGTTTAGTTTGCCTGCTGATATACTACAGCTTCTTGAAGCCACGGGAGCGAGTTGAATGTCAGGTGCAGACTAAAGGTAGATGAACAACCCTAAAAAGGGCTTGGCAAACCTTTCCTTCCTTCCTTCCTTCCTTCCTTCCTTCCTTCCTTCCTTCCTTCCTTTCTTCCTTCCTTCTTTCCTTCATCCCTCCCTTCCTCCCTCACTCCTTTCCTTCCTTCCTTCCTTCCTTCCTTCCTTCCTTCCTTCCTTCCTTCCTTCCTTCCTTCCTTCCTCCCTCCCTCCCTCCCTCTCTTCTTTCCTTCCTCTCTCCCTTCCAAACACACACACACACACAATACAGGTGCCAGTCCCCCTTTAATACCCATATACTTATTAGTCCCTAATAAATATGTGAAGTTAGAATTAGGCTCATGTGAATCCTCCACCACCTTTAGACACACTTTGCTGAGCATCAGAAAGAGAAGAAGGAAGCACTGGTGTAACATGTGACCTACCACATTTCATGGGCCTAATATGTTGATATTAATATTTTTGATCCTTTCCTGATCCTGTGTCTGGCACTGCTCTGTATGTGTCACAGATCCTACTGAGAGTAGCAACGTACTATTTAGAAATTCCTACGAACTAGAATTTGCTTGGCTTACTTTAATTAGCAAAGAGGATGATTTTTCCCAGGTGAGAAGTGGTTGAAAGAAATGGGTATGTTTAGCCTCGAAAGAGAGGAGTTGGCAGGGATATGACAGTTGTCTTCAACTACATATGAAAAGGTTGTCACTTAGGAGAAGAATCAGACTTGTTCCATATTACCCCAGAGGTTAGGAAAGGGATGGAAGATGAATGAGGTAAATTTAAACTCAACACAAGGAAAAACTTGCCAACAATTAGAATTATCCAAACTCAGAATGAGCTGTCCCGAGAGGAAATGAGCTTCCCCTAAAAGGGAAATCTGTAAGCAAAAGTTGGATGACCATTCACTCTGTTAGCTTCCCTACTAGCTTCCTTCAAATTCAGCTCAAATTTTGCCTTCTGCAGGAGGCTTTTCCTTGTGTCTCCAGTTGCTAAAACTTTTCTTTTCAATTAATTATGTCCCACCTATTGTGTATTTATCTTGTATGTATTTAGTTATTTTCATATTGTCATCCATATGAAATTATGAACTCCTTAAGATAGGGACTGGGTTGGTTTTTTTGTTTGTTTTTGTTTTTGCCTTTCTTTGCATCCCAAGACTTAGCATAATGCCTGACACATAATAAGGTGCTTAATTAATGCTTATTTAAAATGACTGCTTCTTTTTCATGTGCAGATTGGATCAACTGGCCACTGTAGCCTCTTCCAGCTCTGAGATTTGGTGAGTCTGTGACCTGACTGAATAACAACAGTCAACAAGCATTTATTAGGCATTTACTCCACGCTAGACACTGTGCTAAGTGCTGGGCAAAAACACAGTCCCTGTCTGAAGGAGCTCACGTTGTAATGAGGGAGACAACATGGAAATAACAACACAATCACAGGGAAGGTACAAGGTTTTGCTTTTCAGATCCTCTCTTAAAAAGACTCATACAGCATCGACGTTTAAAATTGCAATGAATGGTAGAGATTTAACCAGTCTAATTTTCTCATTTTATAGATCAAGAAAGAGACCAGGAAAAGTTCAACTGATAAGAGTGCAAAATCCCATGGGCCTGGGAAAGTCACACTTCTGGGCCTATTTCCTCATTTGAAAATAATGGTATTGAGAATGCCCATCTATTGGGGAATGGATGAACAAGTTGTGATATAAGATTGTAATGGAATACTTTGTGATATTGGAAATGACAAGCAGGCTGATTTCAGAAAAATCTGCAAAGACATACATGAACAGATGCAAAGGGAAGTGAGTAGAACCCAGAGAACATTGTGTACAATAACAGCAATACTGTGTGATTATCAGCTGTGAATGACTTAGCTATTCTCAGTAATACAATCATCTAAGACAATTACAAAAGGCCTCATGATGAAAAATGCTATTTACCTCCAGAAAAAGAACTGATGGAGTCTGAATGCAGATGGAAGAATACTATTTTTCACTTTATTTTTTTCATGGTCTTTTTCTTTGGGTCTCTATTTTCTTTCACAACAGGACTAATACGGAAATATGTTTTGCATGATTGCACATGTATACCCTATGTAAGATTGCTTGCCTTCTCAGTGAGGGTGGAAGTGAGGGAGGCAGGGAGGGAGAAAATTTGAAACTCAAATGTTTTGAAAACTGAATGTTAAAAATTGTCTTTACATGTAATTGGAAAAATAAAATATTATTAAAAAATAAAATTAGACAGGTACTTAAAAAAATAAACAGTTCTCAAATCTGGGGGGGGGGGCGGGGAGAAGAAAATAATGAGATTGAGCTACATCAAAACTCTAAGGTCTTTTCCAGATGTAGATGATCTTAAGTTCCCCAAACCTCCTATCATAACCCGTTATATAGATGTATTTTCTTCTGGAGGTTTCTTGCTTTGAGACAATGGAAGAATATACCGGAGCCACAATCATTACTAGTACCAGGCTAAAAAGGGGAGGAAACTATAAGGAAATAAACAATAGGGACAATTAGCAATGTGGCATTCTGACAACAGTTGTTCCAATAAACCTTCTCAGGATTTCTCTGAATGCCTCTAGGAGGGCTTTGTTGTGAATTGTAGCTTTCTTTCCATTTTGGTAGCCGTGAAAATGGAGTCAATGAGATTGATTGACAGAACTGAGGAGGGCCTATTCATCCATCTGAATGCTTTTGTCAGAGAACAGGGAGCTTGAAAGTTCTTCCACAGTTAGCATTTACAGGCTTTGAAATGAAACCACAAGCATCTTTTTCCTAGTATGAACAATAATGTGTTTCAGGCATGAGGAAGGTCAGTAGAATAGACTCAGTGAGGATCATGCCCCTTCCTTCCCTCCTTCCTTCCCTCCTTCTTCCCTTCCTCACCCCCCCCCCCACGGTTTGTAACTGATTTTTTTTTTAATCTGAGAAGAAGTAAGGGAGGGGTGTGTGGGCGGAGAGGGGAACTGGACTTATTTACATGTTAATATCCAGCCTGTGTCAACAGTTCATGGGTATTTGAAAGACCTATCGGTGTGAGCCTGGAGCTGAAAGGCTCCTCTATGCTGGAGGGCTCATGCGTTCTTGAAAAAGCTCTGCAAATAGGGAAATGCTAGAGTTGCCGATTCCCTTAGTTTTCTGGAGCAGAAAAGGGTCTCAGGGTTCCTATTGCCTGACCTTATCCATCTGGATACCCTCTCTAGCTTTGCACCATTTTCTACAAAAAAAAAAAAAAAGAGTGTAGCAGAATAGAGTGGGGAATGGTTAGTCACAGGTCACTGGAGATTTTAAAAGAGTCCACAGGGCCCATTTTCCTTCTCTGCTTTGGACGGAGTTTTTGTTTTGTTGGCAATTTGTTTTTATTACTTATAGTTTGGCAGTTGATTGAATTTTCATTTACTAGTGATATTTGCAATTGTGTTCTGGGTGCATTCAAGGTCTCAACTGGTATGGGAAGCAAACTGTGTGTATGTGTCTGGGGAAGGCCTATGAATATCAGCAAAATAGATAACAGTTATTTCCCAGAAGATGGCCAAAAGGTTTTTTTTTCTTTCAATTTGTACTGAAGACAGAACATGGTAAAAAAGCTCAAACTGAACGTATAAAGAATTTAGGTTGCTCAGATAGAATTATTGACACCAAGAATCATTAAATAATAAAAATATTTGGAAATGGGCTTTTAAAAAAGGGTAGATTTTCTCTTCTGTCTGTAGTGAATTAGGCAAGATCCTGCTTCAAGGGCATGAAGGGAGGTGGAAGGAAAGGTACTCTGCCATACAGTGGAAAGAATGCTGGATTTGGAGTGAAGGGATCTGGATTCAAGTCCTTACACTTATTGCCTCTGCCAATTTGGACAAGCCATTTCACCTATAAAGTGAAAGGGCTGGGCCTCCAAGATCCATTGTACCTGTAAACTTAGAGATAATCCTACCGCATCTCAAGGTCACCTACTTCCTGCCTGGGTCCAAACAATAATTCTTTACTCTCCTCCCCAAGTCTTTGTATAAGTGAGTGGGGCCCTCCAGTGGCTGAGGGGAAGCACTGGGCACAGGCTCCTAAAATTACTTCACTTCAGAGAGAACAGTGGAAGGGCTGGGATATCCCCATGCTTTGAAGTTGGGCTGGGAGCATTATTAGCTAGGAGCATATGGGCTCCCTGGGAAATGCTGCTTCTCTCCTTCCATAGAACCTCAGGGGGTAAATGGGTGGACAGGCTGTGACTGTGTTTTATCAGTGTGATCTCTGCCGCAGCACCTGCCTGTGTTACAGCTTTCTCCTACCTGGTTTCCGCCTGGACTCCCTGCCGCTAGTCTCTTTAACAACAACTCTGACCTATATAGCAACAGACATTGTTCTTAAGCATATTCAGTTCTGCTAAAGTTACATATGAACATATGTGTTCCTAAAAGCATTGGCTATGCAAAAAATACAGCAATAAAAACCATGGGGCTTATGATGAAAAAATGAGGTTAAAGGCGTAATACTCAAAAACTTCATCTGTAACTCATTTAAAAAAAAAGATAGGAACCTATTAGAAATGGTAGCTTAGTTTTGTATATATTGCATGCCTAAAAAGCACATAAATATCATAATAAATAATAGTGGCTTTTGCAGCCTTAGGCTGATATTTGGCCTGCTGTTCTCACAGTGTGTTTCAATGAGGCTGGCAAATTCTACTGCTGTGGGCTGAAAGCAGACCCTAGTGGACCACAGCTCTGATACTGGGGCTGGAACATATTTGCATTTTCAAAACAAATGTTATAATAGAACTGTCTGTATTTGATTTTGTCATACACTGAGATTTTTCAAGTTCTGTAAAGAATTACTGGTAAAATATAAGTACTGTTCCTTGTTACTAACAGTGAGAATTCAGATTTGATATTTGCATATTGTGGGGAGGGTGGCAGCCACAGAAGACTGGACCTATGATTTCAATGGTATAGGAAACTCTTAGTATGGAAATTCCCTCTACTAATGCTGATTGGTACCTACTCTGCGACTTATAATCTTTGAGCAAGGATTCTTAATTTCATGTCCATTGATCCCCAATATATTTTTTGGGGGTAGCCTATGAATGTTTTTAATATTTTGATAGTTACATTTCTACAAATTTGGTTTCCTTTGGAATTCTATGTATTTTATTTATGCATTTAAAAACATTACTCCGAGAGGTTTCACAAGACTACAAATGGGTCCATGACACCAAAAAAGTTTATAATCCACCTTAGAGCTTTACCTGTCACTATGTAGCTAAGTACTTTGCCAAGAGCCACACAGCCAATTCTTTTTGTCCTCAAAGCCAGCTATCTATCCTTTACACCACAATGCCTTCAGTAAACATTATCTCTTATTAGATTGTAAAGCCATCAAGAGCAGAGACCATGTCTCACTCATTTTTGTAATCCTCAGACTTCCATGAATAAACACTCAATAAATATTATTGTAATGAATGTGTCAATGAAATGAACCTCTAACAGCCAATTGCTAGAGATAACGGATGCTGATTTTGGAGGCTAGATGGTCCACTTATAGCTACTAATAGTTGTTCCGGGCACAGCTCTTCTGAGAAGTAGTTGTATTATATCATACAAGTCACAACCTGTCTGTGTCACAATTTCCTTATCCATTGAATGAGATGGTAGAAGATTCTTTTTTAGGACTCTTCCTTTTAAGGTTCCTTCTAGCTTTGCAATGCTATGACCATATTAACGGAGAAGAAAGTAACTGGAAGGAAATGTCATAGTCACTTCCTTTTCCAAAAGCCCATAGAAATCTAGGTCACTTCAATGACTGAATAATGGGTTGTTAGGTTGTCTGTCTAATTTTCTGTCCTCTTTGCTAGAGTCTGTATATCTATAATTTTCTTATTCCCTTCTAACAAAAACGAAGTAGAATGGATTTTGCAACATTTCAGTTAACATATGATTTATCTATATTTTATGTTAATATATGGACCTATTCATATAACAGCAAAATGAAAATTTATATGTGTATATGTATACATACATGTTTTATATATGTATTATATATAAAATGTGTTTGCATAGGTGTGACCTTCCTCCCACCACCTTATGTAGAGTGTTCATAACTCCTTTTCATCTTTCTCTGTAGACAGACCTAGAAAGATAGATTGATAAGTAGAAATGTCTATATGATAGATAAATAGGCAGACAGATACTATGATAGATGGATGGTAGATGGATAGGTAGTTAGATAGGAACAAAGGGAAAATGGATAAGTACGTTTAATCATTTAAGATGCCTAGAAGTAGTAATCCTCTCAATTCTAAGACCAGTAATCTTTTAAAGAAAAATCTCGTTGCCTTTTGTTTTTCATCACATTCATTTCCAAATAGATCTTTCCCTCCCTTCGGGGACCCTTTTCTTGCAAGAAAAGTTTTCTTAAAAAATATAGTTCAGTAAAATCAAATAATGCATACTCTTCACCTGAGAGCGTTTGCCATATTCCTTCATATTTTGCCTTCATGTGACTATTTCCCACTAATCCAGTTCATCCACCTGAAAATAATTTAACATTCAATTGCACTTCTCAGAGCATTTTGGCTGGCAGACTTCTAATAATCCCCTGTTGCATGATGGGCTGCTGATTCATCCATATGAATACCTTTACAATAGAAATCATTAATCTAGAATAAAATAGGATCTCAGTCAAATAGTAGCCAACCTCTACGGTCCCCACCTCACATAGTAAGTTTTACTGTTTCTAACCATTACAAGGTGCTTTGTATCATCTGTTGAGATATTTCCAAGTGAACATCAATATTAACAAATGTTGAATTAGTTTACATCTGCAGCACGGTATGCAATTAACTATCTTTTGTACCCACTAAACTCCAGATACGACTTTTCTGAACTTCTAGCTCATTTTCTCTCTGGGTTCCTATCCCCACACCTCATTCATATTATAATACCACACAATCATCATCATATATTGGGAACCAAACATGAATGAACTAAGTTTACAACAACAAAAGTAAAATATTAGCTTTCTAGCATAGAATGGATAGATGCACTAGATATCCATAGATACCTATACAGAAGACAGGAAAGCCTAAAGTAAATTAAAGTTAATAAATCCATAACTAGTATCCTGCAGTGACTCACTGTGACAAGCCTATATGATTGAAGTTTTAAAAGAATCCATTTATTATTTAATTTGTATTCAGGTTTTCAGAAATAAATCACAAAATTCGTTGTACTTCATATTATAATTCATGGTTCAGGCAGTTCCTAGCACATGCTCCTGACTGAGAGAGACACAGAAAGTTTATTGAAATGCTGAGAAGTAAAGTCAAGCCAATTCAACAAGCATTTATTAAACAACTCTTAGGTACTAGGCATGTGCTAAGTGCTAGGGATACAAAGAAAGGGATACAAAAATAGCTCCTGCCCTCAGGGGACTCAGATTGGGGGTGGGGGGAAAGGAGACAATATGCAAATAGTTAAGTACAAACAAGAAAATTGGAGATAATTCAGGTCAGAGAGGGAGCATTAAGGACAAAAATAGATATATAAAACATTTATAATGTACTTATACTATGTACCAGGCACTGTTAGAGAGGCTATGTTCTCTCAAGATAAAATGGGGGAGGTTATTTACTATCTCACACTTTCTAACTCTCATGACTCACCTTTTGCTAACTCTTCCCTTAATGCGCATACATGGGTGCATAGGCCTCTAAATTTGTTTAATCCAGAAGTGGAAACATGTCAAGCTAAGCCACAATGAAACTAATGCTATTAGGAAATTCACTAAATGTCATGCTTAGATCAGGGGTCCTTAACTTTTTTTGTGCCTGGGTCCTTTTTGTAGTCTGATGAAGCTTATGGACCTCTTCTTACAATAATGTTTTTAAATGCATAAAACAAAACATATAATTACAAAGGAAATCAATTATATTGTGAAACAAATGAAAAGCCTAAGAGACAGAATTTCTGGGTGATTAATAATCAATTTATTAATTAGGCTAGGAAATAATCAATAAATTGATGGTTGGTGGAGATACTGAATGCCTTAATATACTTTTAGAAAAGGGTGGTATCCCTGAGAGGTGAAAATCAAACTTAATTGATGAACAGTTAATGAGGGGTTGGACTAAAAATCTGCAGCTCCTCCTGCTGAGAATGCGGCTTGATCATGAGACTCAGCACCTCCAGTAATATGGACAAAGGATTCCATCTCTACCCAGACCACTCTGATTGGCTTTTTCCTTCATGAGCTGAGTTTTTCTAAACTCCAGTGGAGGGGTGGAAAGGCATAGGCTTGAGGCTTTGAAGCTGGATTCACCTAGCTTAGATTCTGTTGACACTCTAAACAAAAGTAAGATCTCCTAGTTGGGTGGAGGTCCTGCCCAAGGTTCAGCAGCATGTTACCAGAGGATTTAGACAATCTCATCTATCAGCCTTCTCCTTCAGAGACTAACTGAATGACCATCAGGCTGATCCCTCAATGAGGAAACACAAAAGAACCTTAATCCTAATTTAATAATTGGTTATTAATATGAGAAAAAAATTTCTCTCAATTGTAATGAAGTTATCAAGATATTTTTTAAAAATGAGTTCACAGACTTCAGGTTAAGAACCTTTACCTTAGATAAAGCACAGTAATGCTGTTATCAAAGTGACAAGACTTTTAAATAGCCCAATCCTACAGGACCAGGTCTCCTCTGTACAGCTGGGAATTTTTGATCATCTTTGGAGGTTAAGGTGGACCTAGGATGCTGACAATTCCAGTCAGGGAGTTAGTTTACCCCCAATATGGAAAAGAAACACACTAATAATCGGTTGTCACAATTTAATATTGGTGCTGTTTAAAAGATAACTTCTTTTAAACATTGTAAAAAAAATTCTAAGTTTACAGTTGGATCATATGCAGCTTGTCCTATGAGCTATCTTTTTTCCAAGAGGGTCTTTGTGCTTTCTACACTTTCTTGGTATCCTCAAAGGTGACAATGAATGTTCATTCTTTCAAATATTCTTCAAATAGAAGATCTAAACTAATCTGGGATCAAATCAACAATTAATAAGCTCCTATACAATTATTAACTTTCCAACTGACTCCTGGGTCCCCAGAATAAAGAAAAAATATTCATATGGACAAGCTCATATTCTGATGTACAATTTTACATAATCCATGTAGCTTTCAATTACAGTTAATCTAAAATTTTATAATACTAAAGTCAATTTTGTGATTATCAGATTCAGACGACCACTGAATTTCCATTCAAATATGTGAGCATTTCTTTTCTATCCACACCTTTTAAAAAACCCACTGACCTTTCATGGGAGTCTTTTTCTCATAGAATTAATATCCCTAAGTGCTTTCTAATTTCCTATGATCTCTTGTACTTTTTAGATGCTAGGAGAAATGCTACCCACATACTAAAATAACTCATAACATACCAATATATACGCACTTAAACACTGAAAACTGAGGCTCTCGAAAGCTTTCGTTATTGTTTTCCAGAGGAAGTGGGTACTAAGTTCCTCAGACAAAAGTTTCTATAGTGAGGTTGCTTTTCTAAATCCAAATTAGAATGATAATATCTATGAACTTAAACTTGATTATTATCAGAAGTCTCCCCAATTCTCTATTAGTGGTCTTATGCTAAGAATTACCTCTTGATTCAGAGCTGCTGAATGAACTGTGGCCCCTGATACAAGAACAAGTACAGAAATAGTCCTTTAATTAAGGGAAGCAAAAAGCTAACTAGGTAATAATTATTGGCATTGAAACATATTGTCTCAATATTTTCATCCTCATAAGCTAGGCTATGAGCCATGAGGAAGCTAAAACTCAAGAGGCCAAATTATCTTCCTGAATTCACATGGCCAACCAACACTGTGGATGGGCCAGGAACTAGGCCTTTCCTGAGTTCAAGTGTCTTCTTTTACTATGCTACTGTCTCATTAATTTCTTGTTTTAATTCTGCTGTTACTTGTTTCCTCATTAGGATCATAGATTATGGGATCATGCATTTCAAGGTGGAAGGGTTCTTAGGCATCATCTAGTCTAATACCTCCATTCTCTCAGACAATGAAACTGAGGTCAAGGGAGGACAGGTAGCTTGACCAAGGAAGTAAGAGTAGCTAGATTTGGGATTCTAACTCCAGATCCAGTATCCTTTCCACTACAACTTCCTGCATCATTGATCAACAACTATGGGCCCTCAAAGACTAGCTTATTAGCAGTTAGAGAGGGAGACTTTCGGCCAAAACTGTTCGAGGTCACATACTCTGCTATTTTAACACTTAAAACAACTTGATTTGGAAAGAAGAGAAAATGCCCCAAAGTTGTGTGTGTGTTTTAACAATGACAAGGTTCAAAATTCTCCTAGACCATCAGGATTTTTATTTTCAAATCTTAGGGCTGTCTCTTTCAGGTTTGTATTAAAAAAATTCATTGGGGGTTGATTTGTAATAGATTTGTATTTTAGGATTATTTTCTTTCCAATTTCAGTTATAATTTCAATATTCCAAATCTTAGCATTCAGAATTATCTTCTAGGTCATACCCACAAATAGCGTTAACACACTTAGCCAAGATATTACCCATATTGCCCATACATTCAGAGGAATATAGGTACACAGGCTTATTTTATACATTTTCCTAAAATCTCTTGAACTAGGCATCTTTCAATTTTGGCAATAGTATTCTCTGGCAGATAATAATTTATATTATCACAGGTCTATTTTTAAAAAATGAAGCATAAATCCATAGAATTGAAATGAAATATACCTTCATCACAATGGGGAGATTTTACCTCAAAGATGAATGTACGAATCATTGCTCAGGAAAATAAGAATTTGCTCAATCGAATAATTACTCACAGAGGGTTTAGCTTAAACATTTTCTAATAGTAAATTACACATAGCAACAGTCCTACTCTGAGACAAGGCAATAAAAATACCCTCCTCATTCTAGGTCTATCAGAAAGGAAGACACCCTTAGAAATGAGTGCATGTATATATCACATAGGGAGAAATAGAGTATTAGGACAGGATTCAAGGGAACATCTGAATCTCACTACCTCTGCGTCTGTTATAGCAGGTGCTCATGGGGACAAGTTCCCTTTCTGCTGTCTCATACTGCTGTTAAAAAGGAGCCGTTGGAGACTCATTTCAGTTCTTCTTTCAAAACTTTCAATATTTCAGACAGACAAAGACAGAGAAACAGACACAGAGAGATGAAGACAGGGACAGGGAGAGAAGAAAAGGGGGAGAGGGAGGGAGGGACGCCTGCTAGATAAAGAGAGGGAAGCAGGGAGAGACAGAGAAACATACAGAGACAGAAGAGAAGGAGAAGAGGGAGAGAGATAGAGAAGAGGAGAGGAGAAGGAAGAGAAGAGAGAGACAGAGACAGTGAGAGCAGAGACACAGAGAGAGATAGAGACAGAGACAGAGATAGAGAGACAGAGAGATACAGAGAGAGAAAGATGGAGAAAAAGAGGGAGGGAAGGAAGGAGAGAGGAAGAGGGAGAAGGATAGAACATTTTTTAAACGTTATCTTAAAAGAGTTTTTACAACCAAGTGCTTTAGGGTTAGCTAAAGCCATTCAAACGTTGTATGAAACAGCTGAGTCATCTTTTCTTTGGAGACAAAGAAGCCTGTACAGTTTGAAGTCTAAGCGTAGTAGAAAGTGCTAATGGGTGACCTTGCAGTCAGCTTGCAAAAACGTACTGGATAATGACTTCCTATTTCTTGCTGATTTCAGCTCTCTGGCCCCACACAAAAACATTAAAAGAATTTCTGGTGGTCCATTGTAGCAGGAGAATAGTAAAGTTTCCCCAAGCTTTCAAATTACTTTGGGGGCTCAAATCTTCCTCTGTCTTTGAAATTGTTGGACCTTGTTTTCCACTGAGACACAAGTTGAATTAGTTAGAAACTTCTCTTCCATTTTCTGTTTTTATTGAGGAAAAAGAAAAGACCTTATCAGGCTCCATTAGTGATATGTAAATGCAAGAGTTTTACTGATGAGTTTTTTGAACTGCAGTTGGACTATTTGAATGACAGGAATTAAAAGCAAGCAAAGCCCTAGAGAGGTTTCCTTAAAGATCTCTGCTTGAATTGTTTTCTCCCTTGAATATGTTGGTTGATCAGACACCTTTTCTAAGCCTCCTAGTGATCTGCAGAAATATAGATTGTCTAACTCTTGGGGTTTCTTCACTTCCTGCTGAAATGAAATGTCTCTTGTAAGAGTACCTGTGGTATATTTAACAGTTTAGGGACAGGATATGAAGAGAAATAATATATGCAATGAATATGCAATGTATGCAACGGGCAGCAGCTATTTAGCACAGCTCCCTCCTCCCCCATCTCTCCAAAGGTGCTTAGTCAATACCTGTTGACCAGTTGATTTTACGTAGGTCGAGGAAAGACCGGTCATTGAGAAATTGCTTAAGCTTTGCAAAGTTAGGAGCTGTTCTTTTAGTGCCCATCCACCGCTTCCCCTCCTCCACTTCCCTGCAAATGGCAGACACCTAGTAAATAGCTTTCACATATGGAAAGCTATCTTTGGGCCTTGGGTACATATGGAAAGAGCAGTTGGGTTTGGAGTTAAAGAACCTGGGTTCGAATCCTATCTCCCACCCTTATTAGGTAGGTAACTTTGGACAAGCCACTTAACTTCTCTGGGCTTCATTTTCCCTAACTGTAAAAAAAGGGGGCTGGACTAGATACCCTCTAAGGTCTTTTCCAGCTCTCAGCCCATGGTGCTGTGCTCCTTGGTCAGTGACTTCATGGTGCTACAATAGGAACCTATCATTCTTTACATAGGCTTATCTAAGGAGTGGTGATAGCCAAGAGTTGTGACCTTCCCACTTTTTCCAAATGATATATACTTTTTTCCTAACAGAATCACCAGGTCAATTTTGACTAGGTAGTTAAAACAGCATATTGAGATGAAATTCATTCTAGAACTTTAATATTGGTCTAACTTTCCTATAGCAATGACCTTACTCAAAAATTTAGAGTGTGCAGAGTTGGTCTTTATTGATGGTGCTTGGTGCCATGTTCAATATTCTTTCCTCTCCTTAGTTGAACTCTCCCTTCTAACTCTTTATATGAAAATTATGCTCTTTTTCAATTAGATCTCTCTAATGGAGAAGGAGGAATTTTTCCTCAGTGTCTACTTGCCAACATCTACTGAAGATTTCTCTTTTTAAAAAAATTGTTTTAATACTGAACCCTCATAGCTTAGCATAGTAACTGGCATATAGTAAATATTTAACAAATGCTTGTTAACTTAAAAACAATATAAAAAGTATGCAATATTCTGTTCTCCCTATGGTTCCTCTACCTCTCTTCCAAGAGAGATATGTTTCATTATCTGTTATCTAGGACCAAAGTGGGTAATTACAATTTTGGTTCAGCTTTCTTTTAGTATTCTTTTAATTTATATTATTGTAATGACCCTGGGAAAGTCATTTAACCCTATTGGCCTCAATTTCTTATCTGGGGAAGGAAATGGCAAGCCACTTCAGCATCTCTGTCAAGAAAACCCCAAAAGGAGTCACAAAGAGTCAGACATAGCCAAAAACAACTAAACAACAACAAATCATTGTGTATATTATTCCTCTGGTTTGTTTCATTTTACTCTTTATCAATTCATCCAAGTTTTCCTGTATTTCTCTGAATTCCTCATATTTTTCTCTGTTAGTGTACTACTGTAGTTCATTATATGAACAAACCATTCCATAATCAGTGAGCCTACACTTTGTTTTCAATCTTTTCCTCTATACTTAAACTTATTTTTACTTGGCCCTACCATTTATTTCCTCAAGCTATTATGCCATCTCTCTCTTTTCTTTCATTGCTAACCTCCTTTAAAAAGTTATGTATAAATTGTGGTATGTGAATGTGATGGAATACTATTGTGCTATAAGAAATGAAGAAGTAGTTGATTTCAAAGAGACATGGAAAGATTTAAATTAACTGATGCCAAGGGAAGTGAGCAGAATCAGAATGATCTACACTATACCATCAAAATTATAAAAAGGAACAATTTTGGAGACTTCTATAAGATGATGAAGAATGAAATGGACAGAACCAACAGAATATTTTATACAACATCACAAAACACTGTAAAACAATTTGAAAGCTATAAAAATTGTGAAGAACTTAATGACCACCTATGATGCCAGAAGACTGATGATGAAAGACACTTCCTACCTCTTAACCAAGAGGTGATAGATTCAGGATGTAGAATGAGAAATTTTTTTTTCCAATAGTCAATGAAGGAATTTGTTTTGCTTGACTCTGCATATTTATTGTGAGGAATTTTTTTCTTTTTCCTTTTCTTTTCTTTTTTTTTTAGTGAGGTGGAGGGTTGGGAAAAAAAGAGATTTCTGTTAATAAAAAAACTTGAAGAATATCAAACAAAGCTATCTATACTTATTGCCTCTACTCACTCACCACCTTAACCTCACTGCTTCTTAACCTGTTATAATCCATCTTCTGACCACCACTCAAGAGAAACTTCTCTCTCTAATAACCTCTTAACTATTAAATCCAACAACTGTTTTTCCCCAGTCTTTACCCTCCTTGATCTTTCTGTAACTGTCTCTAGACTGTCTGGTTTTTCAGACAATATGCTCTCCACTTCTCCTTCTACCTATCTGACCTCTTCTTCTTGGCTTTCTTTTCTATTCTACCATCAAAGTCCTAACCCCTTTGTATGGGTACTTTCTTGAGCTCTGCCCTGGGCCCTCTTCTGTCTTCATTCTTTCTCCATCTTGCTATATCTATCTTGATTATCTCAACAGTTCCATGGATTCAGTTATTATCTCAATGCAGATGATTGGCAAATCCGCATTTCTATTTCTATTCCTGATCTAGGGTTCTACAACTCAAAACTACCTGCTACACTTTTTCACCCTGATATCCCAAAGTCATTTCAAGCTCAACTTATACAAAATACACTAGATCTCCCCCTACCCCTTTTCCTGCATTCCCTGTTTCTGTCATGGGCACCACCATCTTTCTACTAACCCTGGTCTACAAGCTAGGAGTCTTTATTCTCCATCACCTCTCCTCCCTCACAGATCCAATCAGTTGCTTAGTCTTTTCATTTCTACCTCTATAATCTTTCTTGTATTTGTCCTCCTCTCTCCAATAAAACAGCTACCACTCTAGTTCAGGCCTTCATCCTCTTGCACTATTGCAATAGAAGGCCTGCCTGTTTCCAGTCTCTCTCAAGTCCCCAGAACTGCCAAATGGATGTTCCTAAAGCACAGATATGACCATGGTGTTTCCATTTTTAAGAAGCATCAGCGACTTCCTAATATCTTTAATATCAAATACAAATTCCTTTGTTTGACTTTTAAGAGACTTCACAGTCTTGCCCCAATCTACCTTTCTAGATTTATTTTATATGATTCTCCTTTACTCCTTTTATATTCCAGTTAAACTGATCTATTTGTTGTCCACCATATACAACACCTTGATCTTTGCCTTTGTATAGGCCTTTATCTGGAATGTTCTCCTGCCTCACATTAGAGTCAGCATCCCTAGTTTCCTTCAAAATATATCTGAGGTGCCATCTCCCACAGGAAGCCTTTCTAGATGTAGGCTAAGTTTTAACCACTTCAGGATATAATTGTTGACACCTAACCCGGGTGCTGACAGTATAGATTCCTCCTTTGTTATCAAAGGCATGTCTGATCTCATCTCAGATCTACTCAAACTTCTTTGTGCTCACCAACACCCTGCGTAAGTGTTGGTTGTTTAGAGCTATATAAATTGTTCAATGAGTTCTTACCCTGTTAGAATATGAACTCCTTGAGTGCAGGGTCTGTTTCACTCATACTTATTTATTTCTATTAAAGATACCATCATTCTTCTAATTCACCTAAGGGGCAACTTTGACCCTTTACTCTTCCTTACTGAGCATAGCAGATCAGTTTCCAGGTCTTATTGATTTGACATTTACATCAGGACTTGTATCTGTATCTTTCTCAAACCCAAACAATATTAATCAGTAGGACAAAAGAGCAAGAACTCAAATGAAACAGTGAATCTGGTTGGCTAAGACTTGGGAACCTTAAATTATAGAAACTTACTTACATGTCAGAGACAAAGACAGCTGAAGTGGGTGTGCCTTCAAGGTGAAAGTCTTCACAGAAAACTGTAGACAAGGAGCAAATAGATTTTCTGCCATCATCCACCTCAATATTCTCCTGTGTCTGATCTACTCTAATCAAATGTACCTGCTGTATGTCTCAGTGTCCCCAGAGAGATAAGATAAATGTTGCTTCTGAGACGATGCCCCGGGAAGTGTACACCCATGGGACATATCCCCTAGGACTCAGGGGTAGGGAACCTGTGGCCTGCTAGGTTCTCAAGTGTGGCCCTTTGATGGAATCTGTTCCAGACAAAAAGCCACACTTGAGGACCTAGAGGGTCACATGTGGCCTTGAGGCTGCAGGTTCTCTACCCCTGTGGTATTCTTTTGACTGTCAGAATTCTGCAGGGAGTCCCAGAAAATTTAAAAAGAAGCAAGGCCAGGACCTCGTAGTATTACCTTGATCTCACAGTCCCCCTTACAATAGAGATCTTTACCAATTATCTCATAATTACATCATACGTCAGTCTGCCACTGAAGTCTAGGTCACACCTAGAAACTTAATTGAGAATGTTCATCCTTAAATAGAAAGGCCACAATTAATTACAAACCCCTGACATGTGAAATTAGATCCTGGAATATCTGAGAGTCCATGCTTATCATCATCTTGCTCCCTTACCTCCAAAGTATTGGGAAGACCTGGGTTTAAATCCTGCCTTGTACATTTTCTAGGTGTGTGACCCTCAGCAAGTAATTGAATTTCTCTGAGTCTCGGTTGCTTACTGTGTAAAATGGATGTAATCATACCACCTAGCTCACACATTTTTGTGAGGATCAAATGAAATTTCATATATATATATATATATATATATACATATATACTGAGGACACCTTAACACACTATAAATGTGAGGTATCATTATCTGGTTCTCATCTTTTAAAATGGAGCTCCTATAGAAATGTCTCTTGTACAAGCCACTGGCCTATTTTCCTTTTATCCTTATTGCTCTGTGTACTGTGGCAGAGGTAGATAAAAGATCTGTTTTCTGTAACATGTAAACTTGCCTTTTGTAGTCTCACTGAAAGCAGCTTCAGAATAACATTACAATACTAGTAGAAATAGGATGATGGGGATGATGTGTTCCTCATCCTGTTCCCATGTGGTTTTCATTTTGCTGCTAGGTTTTTATAATTTAGAAAGCTATTTTTTTGGATGGCTTAGAGATTAAGTGTAGTTGGCATGGCAACATTAATTAAAATGCTCTTAAATCTTTATGGATTAATATTAAATCTGTGAGATTGTGAACAACAGTTCTGTTTGTAATAATAATCTGGTTTCAGGTCAGTTTATTTGTTAGATTCTCAGGGATATTCTGAGGTCTGTATTTTTAGTATGGGGATTTGTTAGTTGTTAGTTTATGAAAGAAAGCAGCCTTCCATTATATATAATTCTAGCTACCAGGTCATGCATGTCTTGCTAGGTATTCGATAAGTGCTACTTTTTTTTTAGGGACATCTAGGTACTGTAGTGAGTGCAGTGGGTACAGTGCCAGCCCTGGAGTCAGGAAGACCTGAGTTCAAATCCAACCTCAGATACTTACTAGCTGTGTGACCATATCTGTAAAATGAGCTGAAGAAGAAAATGGCAAGCCACTCCATTGTCTTTATCAAGAAAACCCCAAATGGGGTCATGAAGAGTCGGTCATGACTAATTGACCAAAAAAATTTTTTTTCTGTAGCCTGTAGAGATGTGTTGTATAGTTACTACTGTTCTCGTGTCTAATCTGCAGTGATCAATAAATCTGGACTCCTTGATGATAATCTGTCTGTAATTTCTGGTACTGAATTGCCGATACGCTCCTTGCCTGCTGCTGACACTGTGTTTACAGGAAACACTGATGATAAAAATTCTCCCAGTTCTCCTTCCAATCACTCCAAATGCAGATTAGCTACAGTTGATGCTCCAAGATTGTCTTTTCAAAGTCAAAAGCTGATCATAGTGTTTACTGAGGCATCAATGAAATTGTCTTAAATTGGAATCTATTGTACTGTGTTGAAAAACCTCAAGGAGAAGATTGCAAATGCTTCCGTGATGTAAGGGAAAGAATTTGTAGCAACAAAAAGCAAGCAATGCTTGAGCTTTGGATTTATATGAGAAACATCTTGTTAATATGATGATTATTATGCTGGTGGTTATTAGCAATGTAATGGAGATGTGGACCCATGGTGGCAATGGCTACCATTTATATCTTTCTCTTCCTCCAGTGCTTCTCATATCTTCTTGATGCTTATCAGATCAAGTCAATTTGTACATGGACACAAAAGATGATAAAAGGGAGTTAGAAAAAGTAGCCTCAAAAAGATTCTTCAGGATGCACTGATTTTGTGTGTATGTGTGTGTGTGTGTGTGTGTGTGTGTGTGTGTGTGTGTGTGTGTGTGTTGGAGGTTGAAGGAAGGTAGGGTGCCCTGTCTATGCTCTGAGGAAGGAAAGAGGTGAATGGAAATTCAGGTGGCCTAGTTCAGCCTGGGATAAGGGCTGGGGATCATCTATTCAATTGAGATAATATATATAAAATGCTTTGCAAACTTTTATGTGCTATGTAAATGTAAGTTATTGTTATTATTTCCTGCCTTCCCTGGCTTACTTCAAAGATTAGCTCAGATTTCATTTTCTTTTTTTAAAATTAATTAAGTAATTAATTTTTAGTTTTCAACATTCACTTCCACAAAATTTTGAGTTCCAAATTTTCTCCTTATCTCTTCCCTCCCTGCACTCCAAGATGGCATGCATTCTGAATACCTCTTCCCCCAATCAGATTTCATTTTGTATGAGAAGTCTTTCCTAGTGCCTTTACCCCTTCTCTCCTAATCCCCCACTCCTGGTATCTTCTCTTTGAAATTACCTTTATCTACTCTGAATGTTGTCGTTTGTCCCTCATTTCCAAAGAGGACAAGTGACATCACAATGTTGGGGCCTGGATACCGTGTTTTTGATTGTGGCTGACCAGGATGATATGAGCTTGAAAGGCTCTACCACAGGTCGGGCACAGGTAGTCCACTAGAACACTTGGAATAGAGATGTCTCTGGATTTGTGCAGCTCATGTTTCCTTTGTCCTACTGCAATTCTGCTTTGCTCATGGAGCACAGTGTCTTCTTTGAAGCTCCTTGACGACAGAAACCATGTTTTTGATTTTCTTTGTATTCCTAGAACTTATTACAGTACCTGGCACATAATAACAGCTAATCAATGCTTTTTGACTGACTGATTGAAGGGTCTTTTGTTGTGCCAGTCCAATGGGGCAATGGGCTTGACTGGCATCAGTGCTGGAAATATGGAGGCTGGTCCCAAGATATGGTGACCTCTGTTGGTCTTCTCACCGTAAGGTGGGAAAACATAGCCTGTTGTCTTAGTATATTCAAGAAGGATAGGATGCTCCAAAATTAAAATTCCAACGGCACAAGCAAAAACTATTCTTTTGAGAAAAAGGAGGAGGGAGAATTTCTTTGAGAGACAGGTGTGACAATATCAATGAACTCAGAGTTTTAAAAAAATTAAATAAGATGAAAGTTAGGGGAAGTAATGGAAAATTATTACAAAAGACTATAATGTCTCTGTAAGAAGAATAATGTTGGAAAGACTAAAAACCAGAATGAGCTGAGCCTTGCAATCAGTGCCAAGGAAAACAAAAGGGATCTTTTTAAAAAGCTATTTGCAAAGCTAGAGTGAGATCAAAGGAAAGAAAGGGTTTCTGCTTGTGGTGGAGAGGATGATGATAATGGATTACAGGGCTAAAGCAGAACTAATTATGCAACTCCATTTGGCCTCTCTGTTCTCTACCAAATAGAATGGTCTTCAGCATTGGAAGCATAGAAGAAAAATGGTTGCAAGAATTGAAACCCAAGATAAGTTAAGAAGAGAAGGTAAGAAAATGTTTTGATGCCTTCAATGAGTTTGTTACCATACTCATACTTAGACAATCATTTGTGTGGGAAAAAAACAAAACAGCAAAATTGGGAGTTTTAAGAAAACTGAGTTCACTATAAGCTCATATTGAGCAAAGCACTTTATATTATGTAATAGCTAGCATTTATATAGCATATTTTGTTGCTCACTTGTTTTTCAGTTGTGTCTGACTCTTGTGACAACATTTGGGATTTTCTTGGCAAAGATATTGGAGTGGTTTGGCATTTTCTTCTCCAGCTCAATTGTATAGATGAGGAAACTGAGGCAAACACGGTTAAGTGGCTTTCCCAGGGTCACACAGCTAGTAAGTATCTGAGGCTGGATTTGAACTCAGGTTTTACTGATGCCAGGCCCAGCACTCTATCCACTGCGCCACCTCACTGCCTTATATAGCACATTAGGAAAGCTCTACACAAATGTTATCGAATTTGACCAAATTAGGTAATATATGCATTAACTGTGGGGCATTTCAGTCACCAATGAGCTAATTACCAGCTAAAGTCACACCAATGAGTTAAAAAAAACTCTTAGATTGCATTAACAAAAGAGATCCACTGCTGGTTAGTGGATAGAGGGTGACCTGGAGCCAAGTGACAGAAGTAGAAAGTCATGTAACATTTCAGAACTCTAGACAACTATCTACACTGAAAGGTACAAACCTGCACTGGCAGAGGCAGTTTCCTCACATGGGAACTGCCTGGGTTAATGAAATCATGGGTCCTGTCCTTATCCCAATACTTAATAAAAAAAAAATAGTGCCTAGAACACAGGAAGAAATAGCACTTAGGACCAAAAGTGGGAATCACAGGACCATATTGTGAGTGTTGAATTCAATGCTGGGTACATTGTTAGGAAGACTATTGAAAAATAGGATCCCAACCAGAGGAAGGTGAGTAGGTTTGGGGAAGGGACTTGAAACCATGCCGTCTAACAAGTGGTTGAAAGAATTGGAGGTGTTTGGGTTAGAGAAGCCTTAAGAAGGAATGAAGACTATTTTAAGTATTTGAAGGGTTGTCATGTGGAATTGTTTCGCTTGGCCTCATAGGAAAGAACTGAGATCAGTGTGCACAAGTTGCAAGAACAACGTTTTAATCTGATGAAAGGACAAATTTTTTAGTAATTTAGGCCTGTGCCAAAGTGGAATGGGCTGCTTCAGAAGCTATCTGGTTTCCATCAAATCAGTAAGCATCTATTAACCATCAAGTATTATGGCACCAGGCATTCTGCTAGATGCTGAGGGTGCAAATACAAAGAATGAACCAATCCCAACCCTCAAGGAATCCATTTTCTAATGAGAGGTTTTCCAAGCAGATTTTGGACAAGCACTGCTCAGATTTTACAAAGGGCATTCATATTTCAGGAAGAGTTTGGTTGGAATGATTCATGACATTCTGTGATTCAACTTTTTTTACTCTTTACAGAATTCTCTTTCCTTCTTTCTTTCTTTCCTTCCTCCCTTCTTCCCTCTTTCCCTCTCTCTTTCCTTCATTTCTTCCTCTCCTCCCTCCCTCCTTCCTTCCTTCTTTCTTTCTTTTCCTTTCCTTCCTTTTCTCCCTCCTTTCTTTCCTTCTTTCTTTCTCTTTTTTCCTCCCTCCCTCCTTCCTTCCTTTCCTTCCTTTCCTCCCTCCTTTCTTCTTCCCTTTTTTCTTCTTCCTCCCTTGTTGTTGTTGTTGTTGTTGTTGTTGTTGTTGTTGTTGTTCTTCTTCTTCTTCTTCTTCTTCTTCTTCTTCTTCTTCTTCTTCTTCTTCTTCTTCTTCTTCTTCTTCTTCTCTCTCCCCCCCAATATAAGTTTGTATCCTTTTTGTTTGGTATTTTGTAAAGACAGAAAATGATTTTATTATATTTACTTATCATATCCTATGAGTAGCCCTTTATATACTTAAAGATATTTGGTAAGTCACTTATTTTATCTTTTCTTCTTGAAGTTTAATTTGGCCTGTCCCTTCTCATTCCTTTTTAATTCTGCAGCACCTCATTTAAGTGATCTGCATACAGTAGGTGGTCAATAAATGTTGGGTGACTAAATCTTTTCCCAGAGCTTTTCAAAATCTTTCATTCGTCACTTGCTGCTTTTCTCTGGATTCTCTCTTCAGCTCCATATCTCCCAAAAGTGGTCATATAGATCTGGTCCTTAGTCAATATTGACAAACTGAATCAAATAGCAGATAAAGAGGGGGTTTTTCTTAGCACCACTACTGTGAATTTAGCAACTGTGATAAGGATCTAACAGAGGGAGGAATTTTCTAAGAGATTTCTTAGACCTTAGAAAAAATAACAAGGGGATAACAGCAAAACGATAGTATTTTAATACCCTGAAATGTGCCTCTTTCTCTGTTCTTTTCTGTTTATCTGTAATAAACTAAACCACACCTTTTTTTTCCTAGTAGAAAGTCATGTAGCTTGACTAACTATACCCACCAGAGAGTAGTGAAGTTAAACATTTCTGACTGACTGAACAGACAGCCTATCTATTTCTCTCTGAGAGACTGACAATATTTTAAAGATCATTGAAAGGTGGAGGGACATGTTTTCTTAGATAGGATTGTGGCATACCTGGAATAGTAGACTGAGTGCTGGACCTGGGATTAAATCCTGCCTCTGACACTAAGTAGATACGGGACCATGGAGGTGCTACTTAGACCCTCCAAGCCTCAGTTTCCTTAGCTACAAAAGGAACGATTGGACTCAATGACCTGTAAGGTTCTTTTGGACTCTTACTCTCCTGTAATCCTATAATCCTAGTTGTAGTTAGTGATGAATGCTGAAATTCATGACAGTGTAAAACCTTATGGCATTTTAAAAATAATATTTTATTTTCCCCCAATGACATGTAAAAACAATTTTAATATTCATTTTTTAAGCTTTGAGTTCCAAATTCTATCCCTCCACCCCTCTCCTTCCCCCTCCCTGAGATGGTAAGTAATCTGATATAAATTATACACATACAATCATGTAAAACATTTCTATATTAGTCATTTTGTACAAGAAGACTCAAAAAAATAGAAAATAGCGTGCTTCAGTCTGTATTCAGACAACATCAGTTCTTTCTCTGGAGGTGGATAGCATTCTTCAACATGAGTCCTATATCATGAGTCATCATGGGTCCTAGATCACTACCTGTTAGAGATGATTATTGCATTGGGTAGGTGGTAGGACTACAGGACATCCCAGACTGCACAAGTTATCAAAAATCAAGATTTCCTGAGTAATTTCCTGATATCTTGTCATCTCATTCATATCATGAGATCGAGAGCTACAAGGATTATGGAGATCCTCTAGTTCAACCCCTTCATTTTACAGATGAGGAAACTGAGACCCCAGAAGGCTATGCTCATGGAAGGCAGAAGATAAAGAAAGCCGATTTGGGATATAGGACCTGAGGCTTTTTCTTAGATTATCAGAAACCCATCAGGAATAAGAATCCTAGGCTAGGTCAGGACAAGAGGACAGTGAAAGGTTGGAGGGAAACTTTTGTTTTAAACAGCAGAAAGCTGTGCAAAACTTTTGTCACCTTGACATCATTGAGGGTGTTGGTTGAAAGTTTTTCTTTAAAATATATAAAGAGATGGAAGCTTGCTATTTGCTCTTCTTTTCCTTTGCTGTTTTGTTTTATTGCTTCATTCTCATGGTTCCTCCCATTAGTTCTAATTGTTCTTTACATCATGACTAATGGGAAAATATACTTAATATGAATGTATGAGGAGAGCCTCTATCAGATTGCATGCCGTTGTCTTAGAGGGGGAGAGGAGTGGGAGAGGAAGAAAATTTGAAACTCAAAATCTTTTGGAAGTGAATGTTGAAAGCTAAAAATAAATAAATAAATGAATGAATAAATAATCTCTCTCTCTCTCTCTATGTATATACACACACATATAGAAAGACAGTTAAGCAGCAGTTCATAACAATAGAAATTTAGTGATAACGTTATTGGATATAACTTTAGTCTTCATGTAACTTTCAGGTCAGGCATTTTTCAGTTGTGTCTGACTCTTCATGACCCCACTTGGGTTTCTCTTGGAAAAGATACTAAAATGGTTTGCCATTTCCTTCTCCAGCTCATTTTACAGATGAGGAAATTGAGGCAAACAGGGTAAAGTGACTTGCCCAGGATTATCTGGCTAGTAAGTGTCTAAGGTCAGACTTGAACTCATGAGGATGAGTCTTCCTTACTCTGGGCCCAGCACTCTATTGCACCACCTAGCTGCCCATAGTTCTCTAAGCCTTGCTTAAAATAGTCCACAATATTCATATATTATGATTAGTTAATAATGAGAAATAATATAGAGAGCTCATAGACAGAGGAGAAAAAGCTCAAAGCTAGGAAGACCTGAGTCAGTCCATCTCTGACAAGGCTCTGTGACACCTCTCAATGCTCTAGGTAACTCTAAGACCAGAAATTGAAGAGAAAGCACCAACCTGCATTGGTGGAGAGAGTTTCCTCATTCAGGACTTCCCTAGACTAATTATTTCTCTTACCTTAATTAGTTAATATTAATGGCTTGTTCGTTTAATAAAAAGTGATGATTTTATTGGGACAATGGTCACATTCTTCCTCATTCAATTCTCTAAGCTTAGCTGTTTAGATCATGGCCTATGGTTCACCAAGTGGGCAGCTTGACCAAACTGTCTTAGAAGAAATTAGGGCCTTCTGAAAGATGAGCAGCTCTGCATATTCAAACTGAAAATGAGGACAAAGGTCTTGCCTACACATAAGAAAGGCCTGAATCTTTCCAGTCTAGACATATGCTAAAGGGAAATAGCAAAATCCTTTATGCTTTCAATTTCTTTTTGCTGTATTCTCATTTAGAAAAATCTCTGAGCCATTTCTCAATAGAGAAGGTAAACTCTAATACCTGATAATTCAGGGAAGGATAAAGAGAATTCCTGGCTTCTGAAATGTGAAAGATATCTATCTAATCTACAAAAGATCACTGATGTGTGTATGTGTGTGTGTGTGTGTGTGTGTATGTGTGTGTGTAAGAGAGAGAAGAATGAAAAAGAAGGAAATAAGAAAAATGAAAGAAAAGAAAAAAGAAAGGGAAAGAGAAAGAAAGGAGGAAGGAAGAAAGAAAAGGAAAAAGGAAAAAAAATGGCATGGCAAGGCAAGGCAAAGAAAGAAATGGAGATTGGAAAATGTATGCTTAAATTAGAATTTGCATTAAAACCCTGGCTATTTCAGAGACCCATTCACTAGTATGGAAATCACTTGCTTTTTTTTTTTTTAAATGAACCAGAAAGCAAAGGGAGGAAGGTCATTTTTATTTATATCAATAGAGTATTATGATTCTATTTTTATGCGCTAAAATGAATGAAAACCTTCCTTATATGTGAACTTTGGTTTGGCTTCTGCCATCACAAATAATAGTTTCCGAATTTTTCCTTGATGCTGAAAATATGAAGGCACTTTCCATGCACTCATGGGATTGTGATCTCTGTTCACTGTCTCTTAAGAATGAATGTGTTTAGAAAAGTTGAGGAGTCAGGCAAAATGTTAGTCATTTTTAAGAGGCTTTCTGGAACTATTCATCTTTTTTCTCATTAAACCCAGGGCTTTGCTGCTGACATGGGTTGTGGAGTTTCTGGAGAGCTTTAAAAATATCTGAGTTTCTCTTCTTCCTGGAATTGTTTGGATGTTATCCTGCCCAAAGCGGGAGGGAAGAACTGGAAGATCTCTTACAGTTCCTTTGGCTCTCTGTATTATCTAACTGTACGGTGATAAAGAAGGTACTTAGTTGAGGAGGATCATTGATCTTAGATTTAGAGCTGGGAGGGATATTAGAGGCATTGCTCCAACCCTCTTCATTTTATAGACCAAAAAACTGGGGCAGACAGACAGTTGAAATGATTTTCTGAGAGTCATTCAACTAGTAAGTGCGTGAGGCAGGATGTGAACCCAGCACTTTCCGACTCTGAGTCCATCGCTCTATCCATTGTTCCCTATAGTTATTCCCTCTTAGCTGGACCCCGTCTTGTGTGCGTGATGCCCTTTGTTCTCAGCTCTTCATTTAGGGCCATGACTTTCTCTTTAGTAAAGGGTGCCTTTAAGACCATCCCCTTGTACGTGGGCTTCCTATTAAACCTGTTGTTTAGAACAGTATTGTTTAGGAACAATGGGAAAAGGGAAAATTGCCAGAGGTACTACCCCACATATCAAGTGTAGCCTCCACAGTCAATCAATCAATCATTCAATGAACATTAAGTGCCTACAATGTGCTAGCTCTGTGTTAAGTCCTGGGATACAAAAAGAAGCAAAAAACAGTCCCCACCCTGAAGGATCTTATACCCTAATGGGAGAGACCGCATGTAGACAAATGTATACAAAGCAAATTATACACAGGATAAAAAGGAAATAACTGAAGGTAGGCCCTGGGATTAAGCGGGGCTGGGGAAGCCTTCCAGGAGAAGGTGGGATTTTAGTTGGGACTTAAAGGAAGCCAAGGAGATCAGCAGTCAGAACAAAGGAGGGAGAATATTCTGTCCATGTATGGTGGACAGCCAGAGAAAATACTTAGAACAGAGAGCTAGTGTCTTGTTCATGGAACAGCCAGAAGGCAAGTACCACTGTATCAAAGAGTAAGTGCTGGAGAGGAAAGGTTATGAAGGGCTTTGAATGCCAAACAGAAAATTTTGTATTTGCTCTTGGAGGCAATAGAAAGTCACTGGAGTTTTTTGAGAGGGGTGTGTGTGTGTGTGTGTGTGTGTGTGTGTGTGTGTGTGTGTGTGTGTGACGTGATTATACTTCCATTTTAGGATTATATTCTGTGGCTAAATGGAAGATGTATTTGGAGTGGAGACAGATGGGAGGTAGGCAGACCCACCAGCAGCTTATTGAAATAATCAAGGCATGAGGGGATGAGGGCCTGCTATACAGTGTTGGCAGTATCAGAGGAGAGAAAGGGTTATATTTGAAAAATGTTGCAAAGGTAAAATCAACAGGCCTTGGCAATAGCTTGGATGTGGAGGAGAGAGAGTGAGGAATCCAGGAGAACTTCTAGTTTGTGAGCCTGAGGGGTTAGGAGGATGGGATTGCCCTCTGTAGTTATAGGGAAGGTAAAATCAGAGGCAATGTGGACTGGTGGATAAGAGATCTAGAATCAAAACCAAGAAGATTGGGGTTCAAGTCCCGCTTCTCATACATATGACTTTCATAACCTTGGTAAGTCCAATACAGCAAGGACTCAGAGAAAGGAGAATGGAAGGATAGAATGAAAAGCACAACCAGAAAAGCTACCTTTAGGTTAAAGCAAAGAGATTTCTGACACAGAAGTATAGAGAAGAGGGATGGATAAAGACATTAGGAAGCTTTGGGACGAAAAGGAGACATATTAAGGCAGCTTATATCTGATGATGTCAAATTTGGATCAAGTAACCAATCAAGTAGGAAGCAAAGTCAAACGTAGAGAGTGGATACACTCATCAAAGAGGTTTGGAACAACCTTTATGAATTAATGCTAAAAAAAAATAGCTTGCTTCTGACTCCCTGGACTTCACCACTATTCCTTAGCTACCTTCTTACCTCACAGCTTTCCTTAGTGCTTGGCCTGTGGCCTTCTCATCCTGAAATATCCCACTCCTTCCACAGCTCCCTTTTTCCATGGCGTGTTCCTCCCAGAACTTCCATTTTGAGGAAGGGCTCCAGGCCCAACCATCCTTCATTCTTTTTCTAGCTCTGTTCCTGAGTCTTTGGATTTTGCTACCATGTCCCCACACAGGGAGGTACCATCTCTTCTCCACCTTACCCCCTGCTCTTCAGCTACCTTTTGTGTAGCTCATTATAATGCAAGTTCCTTGGGGTCAGGGTGCATCCTTTTTGCTTATATTTATATCCTCATGACTTAGTACAGTGCCTAGCACATAGAAAACATGTAATGAATGCTTGTTGACTGACTGAATAATAAGTTTGTTAGTGACATTGAGGACCTGATTGAGGTAACATCAAGGGAATTTGAGTGCTCGAGATAAGAGATTAACCACTGAGGAGCAAAAGTACTGGGATTATTTTATAGGAAGCTCAGAGAACTAGCTGCCCTTATCTGGAATTCCTCAGCCTGCCTTGGTGATTCAGACCCTGACATCTGTTTTCATTTTTGATGCAAAATATCTGGATATATCTTCACAAAAATGAAATGAGAAGTATTCTTGAGTAGCCTTATACCATGTAGTTTGATATTGCTTAAACATTGATGTGACAACTTTGAAACAAGGAAATTGGGTGAGGAGTCATGCCCAGAGAGGAGAATGAAAAGGGGAAGAATAGAAATACATACATACATACACACACATATGTGTATATATATGTATGCATATATATGTATGTATGCATATACATATATCTATGTACATATACATATAAATTTAATGGCTTACCAAAAGTGCTTTTCTCACAACAGTCTTGTGTGCTAGGCAGTCCATGTAATTAGGTACTGCTTAGATCCCTTCCAATTCTAAAATTCTCTATGTCTGTGAATCTAAATATCTTTCCCTATCCCTTGAAGCTCCATTATTCTAGAGGAATATCTTATCCAACCTTGCAGGAAGCCTTCCCTAGATACGCAGGAGGGGGATTTTTGTCTGAAGTTTCAATTCCCATTTGCTAAGGTTACCCATGCCCTGTGACTCCGTGCCAGGCACTGTGTGGGAGAGATGTGGGAAGTTGAAGCATCATTGTTCCTGTCTCCGAACAGTCATAGAATCGTAGGCAGCTGTGGCTGGGAGGATCCAACTGTCTTCCGCAGAAGCAGAAAACGAGAATCAGAGAAATGAATGACTTGCCTAGAGTCACACGGCTCATTAGTGGCAAAGTCAAGACCCTGTACTCATAGAGAAAGAAGGAACCTCAGAATTCAGAGATTAGTTGGTCCTATCCTCACACTTCACAGATGAGGAAGCTTGGACCTACAGAGCTAAAGTTCCCTGCTCAAGGCTACCTCGGTAATGAGTAGCAGGGAAGAAATCTTACAGCATTGGCTGACACTTCATGTGTGAGGAGCAGTGCCAATTGACATCTGACTGTGTGCCTGAGGCTGTACTACAGAACTCCGGTAGAACATTTCTGAGACATGAGAAACAACAGGAAGCTAATCCTGCAATGTAGTGTTTTAAATACCCGTTTGGAGGCAGAGAGATCTGAAACCTACACAAGAATGAGAGAGACTTTCTGCCCCCTCTCTCTTTCCTGCCCACGTTGACATTCTTGTTAGTGGAGTTATCCTCTAACATAAATGGTTATCCTCTATCCAAGTGGCAATCCCTTGATGTAAGTAATCTGACATAACACTGGGGATTCACAATTTGTTAGGAGGAGTTTGAGGTGATGCACAGTCTAGCTTCTATCTGGACCTTTCAAAATCTTATTTTATGCTGCTCCTCTTTATTGAGAGATGGCAAGGTATAGTGGATAGCATGGTGGACTTGGGGGCAAAGGACCATACCTGCAGAACTGAGTGGGCCCCTAGAAGATGCTGTCTAATCTAGGCCTTCAATTTTATAGGAGAAGAAAAAGAGTCTCATAGAGGCTAAGACATGCTTAAGGTCACACAGTTAGTAAGGACCCACAGAGTAGATGGGTTAGAGCTAGGACTAGAATCTACATTCCAGAGACTTACTCTTATTTTAGAAAAAGACATTGAACAGGTCATAAATGAGCTTCCTAAGAAAAAAGAACCAGGACTGGATGGATTTACAAGTGAATTCTATCAAATATTTAAAGATCAACTAATTCCAATATTAAATAATTCGGAATAATAGGCAAAGAAGGGATCCTACCAAACTCCTTTCATGAAACAAATATGATACTGATACTAAACCAGGAAGAGTAAAAACAGAAAAAGAAAATTATAGACAGATTTCATTAATGAATACAGATAAAAAAATCCTAAATAAAATGTTAGCTAAAAGATTACAACAATATATTACAAATATTATACATTATGATCAAGTGGGATTTATACCAGGAATGAGGGGATGGTTTAACATAAGAAAAACTATTTAACATAATTGATTATATCAATAAGAAAAGCTTAAAATAATCATATGATTATATCAATAGATGATTCCAGGCCAGTTCTGGAATTGTGCTATACCATGCTTACTCCAGAGTTCAGTTCTGCTCCTGACACATGTAATCATGGTCAAGTTATTTAACTTCTCTGAGCCTCAGTTTCCTCATCTGTCAAATGGTGGTAATAATACCTGCCTCATTGTCTGCAGCATTTCCCTGATCTACCAGTTTAGTTATCCTATTTAAAAAAAAAAAGAATGAAGTTCTTCTAGTATGACTAGTTTTGATGAAGCCACTCTGGTTTTCATTGACCCTTCCTTTCTTTTTTAAGTGCTCACAAACCATCCTTTTAATAATATGTTCTGAAATATACGTATATATATATGTATGTATATATGCATATTTATTTAAAAGATTGGGAAATTTATACTTCTCTTATGCTGTAGCACCTCTCCTGTTCTCCATGATGTTTTAGATATCACCAACTTGTCATATTCTATCTATTAAAGCTGGGATGTTTTTTTTTTTAGTATCTACCTTATCTCCTCTTTTTGATCCTAAGATCCTTGAGGCCAAGGATTGTCTTATTTTGCTTTTATAGCCCCAATTATACCATAATGCCTTATACATACTAGGCAAGTCATAAATATCTACCGAATTGAATTCACATGATGTTTTGGAAAAAAAATGATTACTTTGTCACTGTATCAGTATTATGACCAGTAAGGAAAATGACATCAGTATTGTGGAAGCTTTTCTTTTTTATTTTGTTTGAGGTCGGGGAGGGGGTCCATTGAACAACTATTTAAACATGGGGCATGGAAAAGATAAAAACACGAATCATACGTGTCTAGTCCCCCTTTCTTGCTTTCTGAGTTTTTAGGCACATTCAGGGGGTTTTAGAAAGGCTCAGGCTGGGAGGACACCACATGATGTGATGTGCTTACCCCATCAGTGCATTGTTAGATACTCCATTTGACAAGTCCAGAGCCCAGGCCAGTTTCCTGACTCTCAAACACCTCCTGGGGTTACAAATTCAAAGCGGGTAAGTCCAGAGAGAGCTACCACTATCAATAATCTGCCCATGGACCCTAAGGAGGGTGTTGATGCCTCTGGTAGCAACGTAAGCAGATTGGATCTCCTTGACGGATTGAGCGGTGGTCCAGAGTCCATTGAGTTTGGTGTGAGTTTGGGTTCAGGTTGACATTTAACACGGAAACTCCAGATTAGAGTTTATCTGGTAGCTCAGGAGAGGCAGTTTGGGTAGAGAGAGCTTGCCGTAAAGTCAGGATGACTTGGGTCCAAGTCCTCCTTCTGAAACATAGTGGCTGTATGACTCTCTTAGTGATCTTGGCGGTTCTCTAAGGGACCCGTGCAAGGAAGGATCAGGATACCCCGCAATGGGCCATGCATCTGCTTTGAGGGTGAGGTGTGCCACAAAGATTGAGGTTTGCCATTCTATCCATTTCCAGGATAAAAATCCCCAGCTATTTTTGTTTCCTTTTTAGGAGGAGACTAAGATTACACCCTCTAATTTGGCATGGATGGCTATTATTTTCAGTGGTCTGGAAAGAATAGGACCTTGATATTATCTCCCTCCCCCAACTCCCCATCCCCGCCCCAGTTCTCTGTGAGGTAGTTGAAGTTTATCTTTGATGTCTCCTGACTTCAATTTTGTGGTCTCCCGCCCTGTCAGTTTTGTCTCCCCCCAACCCCCTTTCTTTCCTCTCTGTGGCCTGTCACAAGGCCAGTAGAAGAGAATATTTTGGATAGAAAGGGTGGACCTTTCTTTCTTCTGCCCATTACTACTCAGGGCCACTCTGTATCACTCAGAACTCCATTTTGACCTGCCTTCTGCAGGAAGCACCCCTTGCTCCGTTCTATTCCAATCCTCCCACCATCAAAAGCTACCTGTCCTGCTTCCAGCACCTCAGTGTCTAGCTCCCACCAGGTGACAAGAGCTAATCTGATGAATTCATCCTTGTTAATGAGGATGTCATATCACATTACCTCTCCCACTACTTAAGTTTTTCACATTTTAGTAAGGCCTCCTGTAGATGACGCTTTAATCAAAAAGAATGATTCTAAAGGTGGTAAATAAAAGTACTGTGTCAGGCCAGAGGAAGATAACATTGGGTGGGGAGGCTGGGGTTTTCAGTGACCTTCAAATAATGTAGACCATCCATATTTTGGGTCCACTTTACCCAGGCAGCAGTACTGCCCCCTCCACCCGCCAAGTCTTGGTTTGCCATTCCTGCTTTCTTTCTTTCTAGTCAAGGCTTGGGAGAGACCTCAAGCAGTTCATCAGAGATGGTTGAGGACACTCTGCTCATGTTGAGGAGCACAGGCTTCCAAATGGACCCAGGTTGAATCAGATCTGGAATGATGCTGAAATCCTGATTAGTCTTTAAATCTATCAACCTCATTTGCTCAGGAGCTGAGCAATTCAGGTTGAGTGAATTACACCGCCTTTGGATCAGCCAGTTTTACTTTATGTTTCAGCAACAGAAAATCTTGCAACACTGCTGGCATGAGAGACAGGGGAATCCAAAAAGTCTTGGCATCTACACCAGCGATGTAGTGAGTTTGAGGAAAGAGGCTTGTTAAGGCATGATCCATGCACTTTACCACCAGTGACAGGTCTATGTTCTGAAAAAGCTTGTGTTTTCCTTTTTTAGCCAGACCTATAAAAAGAAAGAAGACAAAAATTTGTTCTTTGCCAATAGGGGAAGATGGGATGTGTTCGTATGTATCTGTTGTTCCCACATGAGGACGTGTGTTTGGGTATATGATGGTGGTTGGTGCACCACTTGTTATCCAGGTGATGTGGTGATCTCTTGCTTTGTAAATATCTGTTTGTGCTAGTTACTTGGATTTTGATTTGATTTGTGTACTTTGATTTTTTTACCCATTCATCAGAGCAAGGTAAGAAGCCATTTACCCTTACAGTAAGGAGGGAAGGGATCCCTGTTTCAGAGAGAGTTATGGGCAAGTTCTGGTTCAGTTACAGGGGAGGGATATGTTTGTAGGGTATCTGCATTGGTGTGTGTTTGTAAACATGCTGGTACCTTAGTAAGCTACGAGTAAAGAGGAGGAGATGGTGGTCAATAATACTCTAGGTTTGGAGAATAGGTTGATATCAGTTTTTAGGCAAATGAAATGATTAAATATTTGAGGAAGTGGATCTTATTTTCAAATACTGAGGCCTATTGCTTAGAGAGGATAAAGACTGTTTTAAGAGGGAGAGAGACTCAACCCCTTTATCCCTTCCCCTTCCCCTTCTCTTGCAATGAGAGCTAGCATTTTGCTAGAGAAATCAATAGGATGGTGTTATGGAACATTTCAAAAGAAGAGGTACAAGTGTTTTGGATAAAATTATCAGATTGACTCTATGTCTTTTTTAATTGATGATATTTATAGTTAATTGATTTTTGTCCTGGATTTGTCTAAGTTCTTTGTCTCTGAACTTACTTCAGAAATTCAGCTGGCGTATAATGAGTTAAGTTTAGAGATCCAGTTTTCTTATTAATCATTGTTGTATTCTTGCCTTAAGGGAATCTGCTGTCCTTGAAGATTGAGGATGGAGACCAGGAAGTCTGGTTTAGTACCTTTATACCACTAAACTATCCTTTAAGGATGACAGGTTTGCTATCCAAAGAAGTCTGGTTCACTATCTCTAACCTTGCAGCTAGACTCAAACAACAAACATTTCTGAGTATCGGGAGGGAAGGAGGAGGTTGTTGCTAGCCCCTCATTCCCAGTTTTCAACAAATCATTGTCCTTCATGCCTCAGCTCTGTAACCAATCATATTGATTTCTCCATCCATGATATTGAACTCTTAACCAATCATAACTCGTTCCCTGCCTACAAAGTCCTTTTCTTTGTTCTGTAGCCCCCCAAATTATAAAAGAGAACTGTCTACCTCATTTAGGGTCTTAGCTTACCTGGGGAGGTGGCAATGCTACTTATTGGTCAATTCATGCTTTACTCATAAATTGATCATGTTCAGAACTTTGTGCCTCAGTCTACCTTAATTTTAGCTGTCACAAGGGAAACAACCAACTTTTTCTTCCATGTGTCAAAAGGCCATAACTGCAAGGGACAGCTGCTGCTGGCTTTATCGCCTGTCCTGTAGAAACACCAAGAATCAGCAGCTCTGATGAGGTGGTCAGACTCCCAGTTAGGAGGAGGAATAAAGCTGTTCCTAAATGCCTATAGATTTCAGAGCTTCAAGAGGCCTTAGAGGTCATCGAGTATAATTTCCTCATTTTATAGATGAGGAAACTGAGGCCCACAGATAAAGTTGTTCCAAGTCCTTGAAAGCGATGAGTACACATAATTAGTGAGGACTTCCCTGGCTGCTGATATTCTATATATACTCCTGTTTTCCAGGCTGGAAGGCTGGAAAAGGGAGACTTAATTTTTGGCATTGCTCTTCAGTCACTTTGGCCTGACCCAGCATAGTCTAATGAAAACAAAGAGTACAAAGCCAGGTTCAATGTCCTGTGGTACATCTGATATGGAAACATGGCAAAATGGATAAAAGGCTACATTGAGAGTCAGGAAGATCTTAACTGGATTTTTGCTTGCCTCCGTCATTTATTAGCTGTGTGACTCAGGGCAAGGCCCTCTCTGAACTTTAGTTTCCTCATTTATAAAATAAGGAAAATAATGTCACTTACCTCCCACGGCTGAGGTGAGGAGTAAGTGTGATCAAGCATATGTGATCCCTTGCAAACCTTAGAGTGCTAGGTAAATGTTTATTATTATTATTGTTGTTGTTATTCTAAGCCGTGGGTACTTCAGTAAGAGGCAAGAATAAAACAATTAGACAAAAGGTCATCATTTCAGAATCAGAAGGCACTTGCAGAGCCATCCGGTCCAACCTGGACCTAAGCTAGAATTCCCATGTCTTCAACAACTGGTTAGGCAGCCTTAGCCTGAAGACCTCATTTCCAGGGAGAATCCTCCTTTGGGAAGCAGTGCTGTTTGCTTTGGCAGAACTCTCATCATGAGGAAGTGCTTCCTTAGAGCAAACCTAAATTTGTCTCTTCCTGGCTTCCCCCCATTGCTCATCGTTCTTTCTTCTGAAGCCAAGCAGAGCAAGTCTGTTCTCTCTTCCACCTGACATCTTCAAATCCTTAAAAAGAGCTATTGGTTCCACCCACCCCTAACACACACACACACACACACACACACACACACACACACACACACATACACGCACGCACCCCTTCTCTCCTCTAGGCTATTATTTTCCCATTTCCTTCAGCTGATGCTTGTATTTTAGAACCTGGTATTTCAGAACAACTTCAGTTGCCCTCCTCTGGACAACCCCTTTCTGAAAGGTGATTCCTAACTCCCCCTGTTCTGTATGTATGTGACATAGAAAAAAAAGCCTGTACACATATCCTAACACTTGATGTCTTGTTACCTTGGGTCATTTTCTAGATGTTTTGTGTCTATATGCGGAGGTGTATGACCTGTAAGTAATGAGCCCAATTTGTTTGTGATTCCTTTACAGTCATGCCTCTCAGGCCCTCAATTATCTTATAAATAACCTTGTAGTAAGGATTTTGCCTTCTGCTTTTTTTTCTTAAATGTTACCATGACTTAGTCCTCCCACCCCCCCCCTACACTTGGCCTAGCATGGTGTGAGGAGATGCTGTAGATTACTGACTTAGGAAAGAGGGAGAGAGCATGTATGGCTATGCCTAAGACAGAAGTAAGAAAGGAAAACCCATAAGGGGTACTACAGGCTTGTGCTTAAAAATCCTATTGGTTATAAAGATTCATCATAGGGGTGGTGAACTATCGGCCTCGAGGCCACATGTGGCCCTCTAGGTCCTCAAGTGCAGCCCTTTGACTGAATCCAAACTTCACAGAACAAATCCCAATAAGGGGAGGTGAAGTTTGGATTCAGTCAAAGAGTTGCACTTGAAGACCTAAAAGGCCACAAGTGGCCTCGAGGTCACAGGTTCCCCATGCCTGGTTGGTACCTTAGGAAACTCCATATGTTGCACATGTCTAAATTTTGATATTTTGCTAATCCCTCACATTTCTGTATGAAGCAACGACTAAAGCAATTATCTGAAAGCTCACTTTTTTCAATGTACCCATCTCCATACTGTTGTTTGATATCTGGTGAAAGTTGCTTCCAGACGGCCATTTTCTTTTCAGTGGCCTTTGCGGGATCTGTCAGTCCTGTTTTAAACAATCCTGGTTCGATGCATGATACTTTCACGCCGAATTCTTTCATGTCCCTCCTGTGAAAAGAGCCCATTGGAAATTGTTCTGTTACTTTTCAGACAGTTTTATTTGGAGGGCATTCATTTTTGAGTAGGACTGTGGAATTAGGACATTGCTCCAGGGTGATAAGAGGATATTGATAGCACTTAACTGAGTTTAGCCAGTCAGTCATTCAACATGCATTTGTTAAGCATTTATGGTGTGCTAGATGCTATTCTAAGTGCTGGAGATACAGAGAAAGGCAACCCCACCTAAAAAAATAAAAACAAAAACAACAATCGATTTCCTCAAAGACCTTACAGTCTAACGAGGGGAGAATGTGCAAACAACTACGTACAAAAAAGATACAGGTAGGATAAATTGGAAATAATGTCACAGAAACGTCCAGGAAGCTAGGAAACGGAGATGAGAAGTGAGAGCACTCCAGGTATAAGGGACGGTCAGTACATGTAGGTCCTCAAATCTGAGATCTTTCCTTCAATTTCTCAACCTTCTTCTGTGCCTCCGCTCGGCCCCAACCAACAACTTTCCCCAGGTGAATACCAGGGATCTAGTCCCAGAAGCCAGACTGTCTAGCGATGTTTCTGTCAAAATCAGTTTTCTTGTGAATATTTTTGCTAATAGTAATTTGAATTTAGAGACATCTTTCTCCTGAGGGCTCAGAGCACCTGATTGAAACATCCAAGAAAAGGTTCCTCAAAAGGTCAGTGGCAAGGATGATTTCCATCTGAGGAATGGGAAGTTGCAGTACAAAAAGTGACATGGTTCATTTAATAACACTCAGAGATAACTATGGCAGGGTGGTGATTAACAAGGGAGTGGCCTAAAGTGCTCAGCAAACCTGTTTTTATCATGCACAGTCACTCACAATAGCTTTATCCAGCTGTGAGAAAGAACAAAGGTATGCCTTGCTTTGAGAGAAATTCAACATATAAAAATCGGATATCGAAATCATTTGTCTCTAATTTAGTCTTGTACACAGAAAGTAAGTTAGTGAGTCACTACTTTATAAAGTAACTAATACGGGGAATCTGTAGCCTCAAGGCTACGTGACCCTCTTAATAAAAGCATTTGTTCTGTAAAACTTAGACTCAATCAAAAGGCTGCACCCAAGGACCTAGAAGGCCACTTGTGGCCTCAAGGCCACAGGTTCCCCACCTCTGCCTTATACAGTATGTTATGGTTAGAAAGAAGTAAGGAAACAAGAGTTTATTAATGATCTATTATGTGCTAGGTACTTTATAATATCATGTCACTTGATCTTCACAACTGTGGGAGATAGGTTTCACTCTTACCCTTTTTTTACATTTGAGGAAACTGAGGCAGACAGAAGTTAAATGACTTTGTCAGGGTTGCACAGTGGGTAAGTAAAAGTATTTGAGGCTAGATCAGAACTCAGATCTTCTTGACTCCAGTCCCAGAGCTTGATTTACTGTGCCATCTAGCTGCCTCTAGAGCACTGGAGGAAGACCCAGTTTTCTCAGATTTGCTGCTTCCTGTCTCTTGCTTACTTTGTCTGAGCCTCAGTTTCCTAATCTGTAAATTGAGGTAATAATTGCCTGCCCAGATCACCCCTCATGGTGCTGTAGTGTTAAGAGAATCAAACAAAATAAGGGACTGAAGCGATTTGTAACAATAAAATATTATATGAGCAATACTATCCTACAGAAATATGGTATTTTATGATAACAAGGCACCTTACAGGCTGTATCTTATTTTAGCCTCATGACAATGCTATGCACCCATTTTATGGAGGAGGCAAGTGAAATTCTTCCTACCATAAAGATGACTTCATAGAATATAAGCTCCTTGAGGTTAGTGGCCGCTTTCTTTTGGTCTTTTTATCCCCAATCCTAAGAACAGTACCTATATTTCTATCTCTTTTAGACCTTGGCATATGCACAGATGCCATTTTTCACTGTCAGCTTAGCTGATTTCTTCTTCATTACCCATCCCCACTCTCCACCCTTCTCCTGAAGAGGGAAATCTAGTTTTGCCACATTATTTACATTCATGACAGACCTGTATTCCAAGAGAACCTCCATAAGCCAGTCCCACAGGTAATTGCTGATAATTAAGTAACTACGGCCAATGACTAAGTACACATGCAACTTCACGTGCCTGTATAGTAGGATGGGATGGACTGGGGTCCAAGGACGGTAAGGCTGGCCCCAGTATAAGGTTGGAGGACACTATTATAGTAAGACTTCACTGTCGTACTGTTTCCTTCCTTGTGAACATGGCACCTTGCAGTTCTTAGCATTAGATAGGAAGTCTTGAATTGTAATTTTGGACAGATTTCTGTATTGCTGCCTTCATTCAGTTCAAGGGTATAGTCTGATCTTGAATTGGTAAACTAAACAGTCTGTACTGTAAGCTGTGCTATATGCCTGGCACACATCTCAGCACTCAATAAAAATGAAGACTTTCCTGATGCTCTTAGCTATTAGAGCCCTTCCACTTATCCCCAAATAATGTAAATATTATACATATATAAAATACTCTATATTGTATATTTTATATATACATACATGTATACAGATTTATATACATAGATGTAATCTATAGCTATGACTATGTCTACAGCTATGTTTAAATCTGTTCATATCCATATCCATATCCATCTCTATATCCTTATCCTTATCCATATCTAACCAATATATATGAACATATATACATATGTACATATGTCTATGTCTATAACTATATCTAGGTGTTTTCTCCTTCAATACAATTCTTGAGGGAAGGGACTGTTTCACATTTGGCTTTCTAAACATAAGAACAGAGACAGTGCTTAGCATAGAGCAAATACACAATAAATGGAAATTGATTGAATGACTGATTGAGCAAATGAACATGCAGTTAAGAGCACATAATTTGGAATCAGAGGATCTAGGGTCAAATCCCATCTTGGTTCCTGAATGAATGACTCTGGGCAAGTTATTCTATAATCTCTGGGCCACAGTATCCTTAATTGTAAAATGAGAGGGTTGGGTTAGATGATCTGTAAAGTCCCTCCTCATTCTAAACCTATAATATATGATTCAAATTCCCAGAAGACCCAAACTATTTCTAATTTGCCTCATATGTTGCCTTCAGCAACATGTGGTGAAATGTGTTCAATAAATACTTTAAATGATGGTGATAATGATAGTTGATATGCCTAGGGAGTAGTCAATTTATGAAAGTTATGATGAATAACAATGATGAGATGGATCTTTGGAATGCAAATTCTGCATTCACAGAAGGCTCCAAGGAGTAGCTGGAGTTACAACTCATTTAGAAATCCCACCATAGTGGTCTTACACCACTCCTGTTTCAAACCCCCTGGTGTTATCCTAGAAATCTAAGCAAATGGAGACCAAGAAAATTGCAGAAATAGCTCTCTCAATATTAATGAAAGAATGGTTCCCTAGTGCAGAAGTTCTTAACCTAACATCTGTGAATTTAAAAGAATATGTATTTTGATAATTGCTTTTCAATAGAATTGGTTTCCTTTGTAATCCTTTATATTTCATTTTATGAATTTAAAAGCCATTATTCCGAGAAGAGGCTTCGCTGAGCTGCCAAAGGCATCCAGGAATGAAAAAAGATTAAGAACTCCTGGCCTGGAGTTTTCGGATTCTCTGCTTCCATACCACAATCTTTATTTTATGACTGATGCTCTTACAGAGCCAAGAACCCACAGTATCACCACTTACATTTTACATGTCATCATGGGTGACCAAGCTGGGATTTTAACTTCCAATGATCTTTATTTTTGCTCAGACAGAAGAAACTGGCTAGTGCTTCCTTTTGGCTAAGAACTAAAGGAGAGGACCACAGAATCCTACTAGGGAAAATCCTATTCCAAGTTCTATTCAGACACATGGGGAGCTGGAGTGTATTTATTATCATTAGAAAGCTATTCTGAAAGGGAGACAGAGTGTCTCTCCCACTAAGGATTATAGTTAAAAGAGACCTTACAGGTCAGCCAGGGAACCCTTCATTTTACAGATGAGGAAACTGAGGTAAAAGAGGTTAAGCGACTTGGCCAAGATCACGTGGGCATTAAGTGGCAAAATCTGACTAGGCAAGTGAGTGTGGGCAAACCATTTACCTTCTCTAATCCTCAGGTCTTTCCATAAAATAAGAATAATAATACCTACTTCCACGTCTATCTTCTAAGGTGGTTTTGAGGGGCTCAAATGAAATAGTAAGTAATGCGTAGGGAGGGTCTTCTCAAATGATTTTACGTTCCCCAGGTTTCTTCTAGTATCAAATGAGATAATATATGCAAAAGTGCTTTATAAGCTGTATATGCATAAATACAGCTTAAGTATAAACTATGTATGTATGTATACATTTATACATTTGTGTATTATAAGTGTGTGTACATTTATATGCATACAAATGGGAGCTACCATTATTCCTATTTTAAGTACTAAGATGTGGTGGTAAGATTTGATGAAGAGAATGTCTAAAAAGTCCAATAGATAAATGGTCAAAGGATATGAACAGGCAGTTTTCAGAAAAAGAAATCAAAGCTACCAATAGTCACATAAAAATGCTCCAAATCACTATTGATTAGAGAAATAAAAATTAAAACAACTCTGAAGTATTACCTTACACCTATCATACTAGCTAACGTGACAGAAAAGGAAAATGACAAATGCTGGAAGGGATGTGGAAAAATAGGGACACTAATACACTATGGTTGGAGTTGTGAACCAACCATTTTATAGAGCAATTTGGAAACTATGCCCAAAGGGCTATAAAACTGTGTATATTCTTTAACCCAACAATACCACTACTAGGTCTATATACCAAACAGATCAAAGAAAAAGTGAAAGGACTCATATGTACAAAAATTTAGCAGCTCTTTTTGTGGTGGCATAGAATTAGAAACTCAGAGGACACCCATCATTTGGGGAAGGGCTGAACAAGTTGTGGTATGTGACTGTGATGGAATTCTATTGTGTTGTCAGAAATGATGAGGGGTATTGTTTCATAAAAACCTGGGAAAACCAAATGAATTGATGCAAAGTAAAGTGAGCAGAACCAGGAGGACATTGTACACTGTTTTGGCAATATTGTAGCAATGATCAACTGTGAAAGACTTAGCTACTCTGATCAATACAATGATCCAATACAATGATACAACTTGATATAAAATACTGCCCACTTCCAGAGAGAAAACTGATGAACTCTAAGTGCAGATTGAAGCATACATTTTTCACTTTTTTTTTTGCAACATGAATAATATGGAAATAGGTTTTGAATGAGAGAAAACTGATGAACTCTAAGTGCAGATTGAAGCATACATTTTTCACTTTTTTTTTGCAACATGAATAATATGGAAATAGGTTTTGAATGACTTCACAAGGATAATGTATATCATATTGCTTGAATTCTCAAAAAGGGGGGGAAGAGCTGGAGGGAGGGTAAAAATTTGGAATTCAAAATTTAAAAAGAAATCAAATTTCAAAATAAGTAAATAAATAATGAGAAACAAGCAAACAAAAAGAGAATGTCTAAAAAGAAAAAAAAACCCAACCACCAAACAATTGTAGCTGGGTCATAAGTCAGTTGTAGAGAAAATTAGGATCATAAGATTTAGGGCTGAAAGAGACCTTAGAAGCCATCTAAACTAACTCCTTTTTATAGAAGAGAAAACCAAGGCCCAGAGATGTTAAGTGACTTTCCCAAGGTCACACAGGCAATAATTAGTGGAGTTAGGAGAGGTACCAAAGTCCACTTTCTCTAAGTCTAATGATCTTTCCTTTCCCAATAATGTCTTGCTGATAGGTTTCAGCAAGGTGTCACTACTGAATTAGTAAATTAGAGTGATGCTAGCTGTGGAGCTCACCATCAAATTATCTAACTCCCTACACAAATTCTTCTTTCATTCATCTTTTATTTGTCATATGCGAACTCACCTCCCTACCATTACCATCACCATCACAACCATGTCTTTATTTAGAATAAAATATAAAAAGCAAAGCTTGTATTACTTTTCCCTTCTGCCGTTTGCATTTTTTACCTTAAGCTATCATTGAACCCTTCCACTGCATACTTGGATGGAGTATAGCCACCTCCAGAGATTGCAAGCCGACCGCCTATGCTGGAGACATTGATTATCCTCCCTTGGGCTTTCTTGACCAAAGGCAGCATGTTCAACGTCACATTAATGAGACCAAACAGATTTACTTCAAAAGGCTCCCTGAAGTGCTCCACGGTCAGCCAGTCGGTGGGAGCCAATACCCCAAGAACGCCAGCGTTGTTGATCAGTCCCCAAAGACCTAGAACAAAGAGGAGAAAATGAGTCCAGGGTAGTGGGCATGGGAGGCAGAGTGCATTGTCTGGAATGCTCACTGTTCATTTGTTCAGTGGTCATCACATTGTGCTTCAATATCTTTCACAATCTGTTGTTGATGTAGATGAGTGGCTGAGGCAAAAATGAAACATAATAAATATGTTTGAAACTCCTGAACCTGGCACTCAAAGCTATTCACAGACTCCAACCCTACCAAATTAAGCTTTGAGAGAAATGATTTTTTCTCTTGTATTAATAACTAATTATTTCATTAAGACCAAGGTTTTTCCTCTTTTCTGCTTGCTCATCCAGAAATCAATCAGTGTGGGAAATCTCAGGCAGAGATTTATCTAGGCCAAGATCTAATCAGACAGTAAACGAAGTTCTATGAGGATGAGTCTCTTTGTATTTCCATGGCCAAGTACATAGTGGTCATTTGATCTTTCCTGGCCTCAGTTCCATCCTCTGTAAAATGAAAGGGTTTGACTAGATGACCTTTAAGATCTCCTAGGTCTGCATTTCTGGGAACTGCTTATTGAATGAAATTGTTGTTGAACCAGCAACTTTAGAATTCTAATCCTATCTTGGAAGGTGAGGATGTCACAGAGAAGCTTGAGTTCACTTTCTGCTTTTATTCTCTCATATGGAAAGTGATAGGAACACAGCTGGGATTAGTGAATATGTCTAAGTAATAATGCCTAACATTTAGATAGAACTTTACATGTATTGCACAACACTCTTACAGACCTTCCCTTGTTCTGACATAGGACTAGAGCTCTAGCCTTAGAGGCAGGAAGACTTGGGTTCAAATCCCACCTCAGTCATTTATTAGCTGTGTGACCCTGAGCAAGTCACTTATCCTTTTCTCAGCTTCTGTTCCTTCACTTGTAAAATGAGGATAATAATTGTACCTACCATTCCCAGCTGTCATGAGGATTAAATAGGATAACATACATAAAGTGCTTTGCAAACCTCAAAGTACTATATAAATGTTAAGCACTATTGTTCTTTGCTCTTCACAACAACACTATAAGGAAGGCATGGAATTAAAATTAAATTCCACTTCTGGTGACAAGATGGTGAAATGAGGAAGCAACCCCCTAAAGCCCTCCAAACAACTAGAAAACTGCCTTAGAATTGATCTAGGAGTGAGGAAGCAGCTGACCAGCCGGGCAGCAAAGGTCTCTCTCACTGTGGTGGGAGGGGAGTGAAGTCCAAGAGCAGCAGCAGCAGCAGAAGTAGGAACAGCAGGGGCCAGCCTCACAGCAGGGGGCCTGCAGACAGGCTCCAAACCTAGGGTAATCCCGCCAGTGAGGCCCCACCTTCCTGTAAACCAGCAGCCCCTAGGCAAGTGAGCAGTCTGTGCTGCACAGCAAGGTCCTGCCCCAGCAACCCTAGCACAAGCCAATAGCGAGGCCTTGACGCCATACTTGGTCAATAGTGAAGCCCTACCCCAGGGCTGGCCAACAGTGAGACTCCACCTCTGGGGCCCTACCCTTTAGGCAGATCAGCAATAAAATTACTTTTCCAGAGCCTGCTAGAAGAGAGGCCCTATTTCCATAGCAACCCAGCAGTAGGGCCCCACTCCTGGGGCAGACCAGCAATAAGAGCTCTCCTCTAGGGCCAGCCGCCAGAAACACTCTTGTCACCATAGCAACCTAGCAGCCAGGGCTCACACCTGGAGCAGGCCAGCAGCTAAACCTCACACCCAAGGGAGGCCAATGGGGAGGCCCCATCCCTTAGTACAAGCCAGAAGGGAAGCCTACCCTCCAGAGAAAGCAAGCAGCTAAGCCCTGAAGCCCAGTGAAAGCCAGCAGTAAGACCCAGAGCCCCAGCACAAAAAGCCTGGGTCAGTGCAGGACCAGAGCCCAACTCTCACATAAATACACCAAGTCACAAAAAAGGGGGGAAAAGATAAGTAAAAAACAAAAAATAGCTTGACTATAGAAAGTTATGGAAAGGGAGGATCAAGGCAAAAACTTAGAAGAGGAGAATAGTGTCAAAATGGCTACATGTGAAGCCTCAAAGAAAAATGTAATTTGGTCTCAGACCCAAGAAAAATTCCCAGAAGAGCTTAAAAAGGATTTTCAAAAGCAAATTACAAAAGCAGAAGAAAAAATTGGGAAAAGAAATGAAAGAATCATGAAAAAAAGAGTCATGGGAAAAGATATACAAAAATTTACCAAGGAAAATAAGTCCCTAAAAAATAGAATTGGCCAGATGGAAAAGAAAGTACAAAGGCTCACTGAAGAAAATAATTCCTTAAAAACTAGAATTGAACAAGTGGAAACTAATGATTCTTTGAGACATCAAGATACAATAAAACAAAATTAAAAAGTAAAAAAAAAAGAAGAAAATGTGAAATTTCTCATTGAAAAAATAACTGACCTAGAAAATAGATAATATAAGAATTATTGGACTACCTGAAAGCCATGATAAAAAAAAAAATCCTGGACAACATCTTTCAAGAAATCATCAAAGAAAACTGCCCTGATATATTAGAACCAGAGGGAAAAATAGAAATTGAAAGAATCCACTGATCACTACCTGAAAGAGGTCCCAAAATGAAAACTGTCATGAACATCATAGCAAATTCCAGAGCTCACAGATCAGGGAGAAAATATTGCAAGCAGCTAAAAAGAAATAATTTAAATATCATGGAACTTCGGTCAGGATTACACAGAATTTGACAGCTTCTACACTAAAGAATTAGAGGGCTTGTAATATGATATGCCAAAAGGCAGAGGAGTTAGGATTACAATGAAGAACTACCTACCCAGCAAAATTGAATATAATCTTTAAGGGGGAAAAATTGACATTTAACAAAATAGAGTTCTTTCAAGCATTTCTAATTAAAAGACCAGAGCTGAATAAAAAATTTGATCTACAAATATAAGACCAGGGGAAACAGAAAAATGTTTAAAAAAAAAAGAGAGAGAGAGAATACATAAGAAATTCAAAAAGGTTAAACTGTTTATATGTCCATATGGCAAGACTCTTAACAACTTCATTACCATAAGAGCAATTAGAAGGAATATATGTAGATAGAAGGTGTGAATAAAAGGTGACTTTGATGGGATGGTACCCCAAAAAAATAAAATAAAGAGGAGAGAAAGAAAGAAAATTGCACTGGAAGAATAAGGGGTGGGGTTGAATGGGGGTAAATTACTCCACAGAAAAGAGGCATGAAGAAGCTATTATAATAGAGGGGAAGATGGGGGTGGTGGCAGCAGGTAAAGTTTAAACCTTATTCTCATCAAATTGGCCCAAAGAGGGAATAACATACACACTCAGGTGGATATAGAAATCTATCTTATCCTATAAGGAAGTAAAAAGAGAAGTAGATAATAGAAGGGGGAGGGAGGACTGATAAAAGGTAGGGTATCTTGGGGAAGGTGGTGATCAAAAGTAAAACACTTGGGAGGAGGGAAAGTCTGGGGATAAGAGAAAGAGGGAGATAAACAAATGAAAAATAGCATGGAGGAAAATACAGTTAGTTATCAGAACTATAAATGTGAATGAGATGAACTCACCCATAAAACAGAAGCAGATATTAGAATTGATTAAAAACAATCCTACAATATGTTGTTTACAAGAAACACATTTGAAACAGAGAGATACACACAGGGCAAAGGTAAGGGGCTGGAGCAGAGTCTATTATGCTTCAACTGAAGCAAAGAAAGCAGGGATAGTGATCATGATCTCAGACAAAGCAAATGCAAAAAAAGATCTAATTAAAAGAGATAAAGAATGAAGCTATATTTTGCTGAAAGGTAACATAAACAATGAAGTTATATCAATACTAAATATATATATGAACTGAATGGTGTAGCATCTAAATTTTTGAAGGAGAAGTTGAATGAGTTATAGGAGGAAATATATAATAAAACTATGCTGGTGGGGGATCTTAACTTTCCCCTCTCAGAACTAGGTAAACCTGATAAAAAATAAACAAGAAAGAAGTTAAGGAGATGAATAAAATTCTGGAAAAGTTAGATATGATGGATCTCTGGAGAAAATTGAATGGGGATAGAAAGGAATATATCTTTTTCTCAGTAGTACATGGCACTTAACACAAAAATCCACCATGTATTAGGACATAAAACCTCATAACCAAATGCAGAAAAGCAGAAATAATAAATGCATCCTTTTCCAATCATAATGCAATAAAAATTAAATTCAATAATGGACAATGGAAAGAGATATTAAAAATAATTGGAAATTAAATAGTCTAATCCTAAAACACAAGTGGGTCAAAGAACAAATCATAGAAACAATTGAGAATTTCATTAAAGAAAATGACAACAATAAGACAACATACTAAAATTTATGGGATGCAGCCAAAGCAGTACTTAAGGAAAATTTTATCTCTAACTGCTTACATCAATAAAATAGAGAAAAAACAGATCAATGAATTGGGCATTTAACTAAAAAAAAACAACCTAGAAAAAGAACACACTAAAAAGCCTCAATTAAACATCAAATTGGAAACTCTGAAAATCAAAGGAGAGATTAAGAAAATTGAAAGTAAGAAAACTTTTGAGCTAATATAACTAGAAGCTGGTTTTATGAGAAAAAAACCCAATAAAATAGATAAATCATTGGTTAATTTGATTTAAAAAAAGGAAAGAAGAAAACCAAATTACTAGCATCAAAAATGAAAGGGGTGAACTCACCACCAATGAAAAGGAAATTAAAACAATTGGGAGCTATTTTGCCCAAGTACCTGCCAATAAATTTGACAATCTAAATGAAATGGACAAATATCTACAAAAATATAAATTACCTGGATTAACAAAAGAAGAAATAAAATATTTAAATATCCCAACCTTACCAAAAGAAATTGAACAAGCCATCAATGAGCTTCCTAAGAAAAAATTCCTAGAACCAGATGGATTCACAAGCTAAATTTACCAAACATTTAAAGAACAACTAATCCCAATGTTATATAAACTATTTGGGAAAATAGACAAAGAAGGAGTCCTACCAAATTCCTCTTAAGACACAAATAATGTGCTGGCACCCAAACCAGGAAGAGCCAAAACAGAGAAAGAAAACTATAGACCAATTTCTCTAATGAATATTGATGCAAAAGTTTTAAATAAAATACTAGCAAGGAGATTACAGCTATATATCACAAAGATAATACACTATGACCAGGTGGGATTTATACCAGAAACGCAGGGCTGGTTTTCAATAGGAAAACTATTAGCATAATTGCCATATCAGTAACAAAACCAACAGAAATCATATTACTATCTCAATAGATACAGAAAAAGCCTTTGACAAAATACTGCACCCTATCCTATTAAAAACACTAGAGAGCATAGGAATAAACGAGCTTAACTTAAAATAAGTAATATTTATCTAAAACCACCAGCAAGCATTATCTGTAATGGGAATAAGTTAGACACCTTCCCAATACAATCAGGAGTGAAGTAAGAATGCCCATTATCACCTTTATTATTTAATATTGTACTAGAAATGTTAGCTATACCAATAAGAAGAGAAAAAGAAATCAAAGGAATTAGAACAGGCAACGAAGAATGAGATTATCACTCTTTGCAGGTGACATGATGTTATACTTAGAAAATCTTAGAGAATCAACTAAAAAAACTACTTAAAATTATTAACAACTTTAGCAAAGTTGCAAGATGCAAAATAAATCCACATAAATTATCGATATTTCTATATATTATCAACAAAATCCAACAAGAGATAGAAAGAGAAATTCCATTTAAAATAACTGTGGACAATGTAAGATATTTGGGGGCCTACTTACCAAGACAAACCCAGGATCTATATGAACACAACTATAAAACACTTTTCACACAAATTAAGTCATATCTGAACAACTGGAAAAATATTAATTGCTCATGGGTAAGCTGAGCCAATATAATAAAAATGACAATTTACCTAAATTAATCAATTTATTCAGTGTCATATCAATCAAACTACCAAAAAAATCATTTTATAGAGCTAGAAGAAAATAACAACAAAATTCATCTGGAAGAACAACAGTTCAAGGACATCAAAGGAATCAATGAAAAAAAAGCAAAAGAAGGTGGTCTAGATCTCAAACTATATTATAAAGTGGTAATTATCAAAACAATCTGGTACTGGTTAAGAAATAGAGTGGTGGATCAATGTGATAGATTAGGTACAAATTACATTATAGTAAATGACCATAGTAATCTAGTATACGATAAACCCAAAGATACAAGCTTTTGGAACAAAATCCCATTTTTTATCAAAAACTACTGGGAAAACTGGAAAACAATATGGCAGAAACTAGGTATAGACCAACATCTCAAATGGTATACCAATATAAGGTCAAAATGGGTACAAGATTTTTACATGTATAGGGTGATACCATAAGCAAATTAAGAAATAATGGAATAGTTTATCTGTCAGATTTATGGATAAGGGAAGAATTTAGGATTAAAGGAGATAGGGAAAGCATTACAAAATGTGAAATAGATAATTTTAATTATATCAAATTAAAAAGTTTTTGTGCAACAAAACCAATGCAACCAAAATTACATGGAAAGAAGAAAACTAGGAAAATATTTTGCAATAAGTATCTTTGATAAAGACCTCATTTCTCAGATATATAGAAAACAGTGAGATTTATAAAAATACAAGTCATTCCCCAATTGATAAATGGTCAAACGATATGAACAGGCAGTTTTCAGACAAAAAAATCAAAGCTATCTATAGTCATATGAAAAAACGCTCTAAATCACTATTGATTAGAAAAATGCAAATTAAAACAACCCTGAGCTACCACCTCACACCTATCAGAGTGGCTTAATATGACAAAAAAGGAAAATGTTAGATGTTGGAGGGGATGTGGGAAAACTGGGACACTAATGCACTGTTGGTGGAATTGTGAACTGACCCAACCATTCTGGAGAACAATTTGGAACTATGGGTTGTAAAACCTGTGCATACTCTTTTATCCAGCAATACCACTGCTAGGTTTATATCCCAAAGACATCCAAAAAATGGAAAAGGACCTATTTGTACAAAAATATTTATAAAAGCTCCTTTTCTGGTGGCTAAGAATTGGAAATCAAAGGGATGCACATCAATTGGGGAATGAATAAGCAAGCTGTGATATATGATTGCAATGGAATCTTATAGTGCTGTAAGAAATGACAAACAGGATTATTTCAAAAAAGCCTGAAAAGACTTACATGAACTGATGCATCAGGAGAATGTTGTACACAATAATAGCAATATTGTCAGATGAAGAATGACTTAGCTATTCTCAGCAATACAATGATCTAAGACAATTCTAAAGGACTAATGATGAAGCATACTATCCGCCTCTGAAGAAAGAATTGTTGATTGAATATAAACTGAAGCATGGTATTTTTCACTTTCTTAATCTTTCTTTCTTTCTTTCTTTCTTTCTTTCTTTCTTTCTTTCTTTCTTTCTTTCTTTCTTTCTTCCTTTCTTCCTTCCTTCCTTCCTTCCTTCCTTCCTTCCTTCCTTCCTTCCTTCCTTCCTTCCTTCCTTCCTTTCTTCCTTTCTTCCTTTCTTTCTTTCTTTCTTTCTTTCTTTCTTTCTTTCTTTCTTTCTTTCTTTCTTTCTTTCTTTCTTTCTTTCTTTCTTTCTTTCTTTCTTTCTTTCTTTCTTTCTTTCTCCCTTTTATTCCGGTCTTGTACAAAATGACTAATATGGAAATGTTTTGCATAATTGCACATGTATAACGTATATCTGCTTACCATCCCAGGGAGAGGGAGGGAGGAAGGGATAGAATCTGGAATCAGAACTTTAAATGAAAACATTAGAAAAATTTTTTTAAAGACTAAATTACAATGGTTACTTCTACCCATATTATCACATATGCAGTCCTCTGTTAGGCATTTAAAGCTCTTCATAATCTTGTCCTTTCCTCCATTTCAGGTCTTCTTACACTTCATTCCCTTACACTTTAATTTAGCTGAAGTGGCATATTTGCTGTACTTCTCACATGTTACTCCATCTCCCATCTCCCATCTCCCATCTCACCATTGCTCTGGCTATTCCCACAAGCATGGAATACTCTCCTTCCTTACCTCCACATGTTAGATTAATTGGCTTCCTCCAAAACCTAACTTAGTCCCACATCTTCTAGAAGGCATTATTTGGTTTCCTCAGCTAGTAGTGCTTTCCCCTGTGAAATTACTATGCATTTACTCTGCATGTATCTTGTATGGGGGCAGTTAGGTGGCACAGTGGATAGAGTGCCAGGCCTGGAGTCAGAAAGACCTGAGTTCAAATCTAGCCTGAGATGCTTACTAGCTGTATGACCTTGGACACGTCTCTTACACCTATTTGCCTCAGTTTCTTCATCTGTAAAATGAGTTGGAGAAGGAAATGGCAAATCGCTCTGGTATCTTTGCCAAGAAAGCCTTAAATGGAGTCTCAAAGAGTCGGGTAAGACTGATAAGACTGAACAACAACCCACATCTTGTATGTCAATAATTATTTACATGCTGTATTCTTTTGAATGTGAGCTCCCTGTCCTCAAGGAGCTTTTTTTTTTTTTATCCGCAGGTCTTAGCACAGTTCCTGACACATAGTAGGTGCTTAATAAATGCTTAATGACTGACTTGCTTAAGTGTCTTCACCTGAGTCTTCTGAAACTCAGATTCAGGTTTTTGGGCTCCTAGTTCAGTATCTTTCTGACTATATCACTTTGCATCTCAGCTTTTGCAAGGTAGGAGTAAGGCTACACTCAAATACTCTGTTTATCATGTTACAACATTCAAGAAAAAGTGATTATGAGCTACTTGAGAGCAGGGACTATCTTTTGCCTCTTCTCGTATCCCCAGTACCAGCATTATATCTGGCAAATAGTAGGCATTTGATGAAATGTTTATTGACTTACCAGCGGCACTGAAAATTTTAAAAATCATTTGTCCAGATGGATTATCTACATAATACAAAACATTAGGTATTTCCAAAATCACCGTACAGATGTGGAACGTGTCTAAACCTAAAAAAGTCTCTGGAAACTTAAAATCCTGACTTTATGATAAATCAATGATAGAAAATCATAAACCATGATTGATTTTCTTAGGAAAAAAAGTGGTACCTGGGAATATTTAAAACTCCATTCAAGGCTTTAAAAACCATCTCACTTTCTAGGAAATAGCAGTTTTTGTAAAATTGGGTGACAAATATATATATATATATATATATATATATATATATATCAGGGTTCCGTTATTATTTCATCAGACTTGTGATCATTGAAGCTCTAGAAAATCCAGAAGTTCCTGGTACTATCTCTCATCGATGCCCCATGTGTTCAGATAAGGCTATGAACTTCATGACCAGTTTTCTGACTGGGGAGGTATTGAGCTTCAACATGGCAGAATGAACACCATGTCCACAGTTCATTTTGGGGGAGAGTACAAGGAGAGTAGAACGTTACCTAGGACCAGTCAGGAGTTGTTTTTTGTATATGCAAGAATGGTCATTGTCATCCCTATGATTCTAGACTTGCTTAGTATAAGAAAGAATAATGTCAGGTGGATCCATCATTCAGATAGAGCAGTTCTGCACAACCTGCAGCCCAAGGGCGACTTATGGCTTGGCTGCTTACAGCACGCCAAAAGATTTTGGGTGGCCCATAAAAAATGTAGAGGAAAACATCCTCTATAGTTTTCTTGAGCCACCAGAAATCCTTTGGTGGGCCACAGGTTGTGCAGGTATGAAGTAGAGCCTAGAAATGTCACTATATGTAGTTAAGATTTCTTAATCTGCGGGTCTATAACTTGTTTTTTTAAAAAATTTAATAACTGTCTCAAGTTATAACTTATTTGTTTTGTAATCCTATGCTTTTTCTTTTATGTGTTCAAAAATATTATTCTGAGAAGGAATCATTCCATGGCCTTCTCCAGACTGCCAAAAAATCCATGACACACACACAAAAGCTTAAAAACCCCTGCTCTGGTGGGATATACCAAACAGATGGGGGTACCGAGACAGACATGCATATTCAGAATTTATTTGCATGGCTAGTTAAAATGAAGGAATATTTAATTTGCTTAAAGTAATACCTCATCTCACTCACCTTTTTCCCCAACCTCATCTTTCACCCACTGAGCTGTCCTTTTCACATTGTCTGGGTCAGTCACATCCAATAGCACAGTTTGAAGCTTTCCAGAAGTTGCTGCCTTTAGAGCTCTGGATCCAGATTCCGTCAAACAAGCGGCAAGAACACGAAATCCTTTTTTATCAAAAGTTTTTGCTGCCAAGTTTCCAAAGCCTGTGTCACACCCAGTGATGAAGATATACTTATCATCAATGTCAGCAATCCTTAGAAGTCCTTTGCAATTCCACAATAAACAGAATATGATTAGAAAGGCTAACATCCAGAGGATCATTTCTTTTTTTCTTTTGGCCAACAGGGAGACTCCTTTTCCCCTATAATAAAGGAAAATGATGCATGCTTTAAAGCTTGTTTGCTTGTTTGTTTTTAAGCAGCTCAAAGTTCAAATAAAATCTTGGCAAAATGATGCTAGCCATTATGAAAAAAAACTTTAAAAATGTTTAAAAACTGAATACGTATGCTTGTTGGCAATTTCTATTGATAATATGGTACTTCAAATACTGAAAAAAATACTTCCAGTGTAAGGCAGAATCCACCTGGAAACAAGCACTGTTTGAATGGTAAAAGTTAGTGAAAACTCTTGTCACTAAGTTGTGCCTTGTCTGAGGGTCACTGTGAGAACAAATGATAAGAATTTTACAGGTCAATACTACTGATGAGGATCACATAGGAGCAAAATGCTAGAAAAAGAAAGTTGGGAGGAGGAGAAAAGTAAATTAGTATTTCTCAGAATGGGGCCACAATAATGGTCATTCAAATAGAGATATAAAATGGAGTGTGGCTCTGCTGAAAGTAACTTTATTTGGAAAGGACAAGGAAAGTAAAAAAAAAAGTATGTCTGTTAAAATAGTATCTGTGTGTGTGTGTGTTTCTTGTGTGTGAGGGCAGAGTTTTAGGTCAGATGGCTTTAAAACAAAACAATGACACACACTTTTATTCCCCCCTCTAAAGGCTATATACCATAAAAACAAATTTAACAACGATAACCTTGAGTGTTAATGGACTGAACTCAGCATCAAAATGGAAGACAGTTGAGAATTGTCTTAGAAAACAGAAGCCAACAGATGCATATAAAAATACTTTTAAAACATAGAGAGACATGTAGAATTAAAGTAAAGAGTGAGGATAAAATTTATTTTGCTTTAGCTAAATATCACAGAAGTTGCAAACAAGATTTCAGATAATATAATGATAAAAATATGTATTATTAAGAAATATGAAAGAAGAAAAACTACATTATGATTAAAGGTATAATAGAAATGGAAACAATATCAATAGCAAATATGTGTGTGTGTGTGTGTGTGTGTGTGTGTGTGTGTGTGTATAGCCTTTTGGGGTGAATAAAAGTGTGTGTCATTGTTTTGTTTTAAAGCCATCTGATTGCTAAGTTATTACATCTAGGAAAACCTAATTGATATGCAAAAAACCTAGGTAGTAAGACAATAACTGTAGGAGAATTTAGTATTCCTTTCTGGAGGACCTAAGAGATCTAACAGAAACTTAGACAAGAAATAAATTACCTATTTGAACAGAAAAGTAAAAAATAAATCTGAAAAACCTCTGATATTTACTGAATAGGAATTTCAGAGTTTGTACTTATTTTCATAATCATTAATACCTTTACAAAACTTGATCACATAACATATTAAAACATAAAATCTTAAAAATAAATGCAGGCAGGGATAAATAATAAATATGTCCTTTATATTCTGTAACTGAATAAAACTTTAATTGATAAAAAATATTAACAAAATATGTTGAACTGAATGGAGACTAAATATATCTTAAATAATATGTATATCAGTGAATAATTCAAAGAAAAGCAATTATAATTAAGATAATTGTAACATGCTAAAATCTATAGACTATAAAAAAATCAGTCCTCAAGAATAGATATATTTTGAATAGCAATATTTAAAATGAGCAATAGAGAAGAGTTACAAATTAAGCATACATTTTTAAAAAATTCTAGAAAAATGACAAAGTAGTAATGCCAAGCCAAACTTAACAGAAGGAAATTTTAAAATCAAAAGAGAGCTAAGAAAATTGAACACAAAAATGACTGAATTACTAAACCTAAAAACTTGTTTTTTTGGTTCAGAATGACAAAGTGATCAAACCATTAGCCAATTTAATTAAAAATAGAGAGAAGAAAGTAAAAATTTTTTAAAGTGGAGTATTTACTAATGAGCAGACAGAAATGAAATGACCAGAATCTATTATATGATCAATTGCCAATAAAACTGAAAATTCAAATGACATGGACATGGATGAATATCCATATATATCCATGATACAAGAACAACATAATCTTAGAAAGTGTAACCAAGAAAATCTCTACCAACAGAAGAAATTCCTGAAGCACATAATAGTTAATTTTGATTATATGAAATTACAAAGCTTTTTGCAGATATAAAAATGGAGTTAAAATAAGAGGAAATTACATGACTTGGGAAAATATTTTTACCTTAAACATATCTTTATGATTGAAAGCCATTTCCTAATAGATAAATGATCAGATGATAGAATACAGAGTTTTCAAAAAGAAGAAACATAAACTATCAACAATCACCTGGAAAAAAGGTTAAAAATCATAAATAATAAGAAATGCTATTTAACATAACTCTGAGGCATCATGGAAGACCTGTCAAATTGGGCAAAGATGGAAAGATGATGGAAAAATTCAATGTTGGAGGAGCCATAGGAAGTCAGACTAATTCTCTGTTGGTGGAACTGTGAATTGATCTGACTATTCTAGAAAGCAATTTGGAATTATGTAAGAAAATCCACTAACTAGTTCATGCTCTTTGTCTAGTTATTTAGGGGTCAATAAAAGCAAGAAATGGGTCTGTGAATTCAAAAAGAAACATGTACAATACTGTTTGCAAGGAGAGGGAAATAAGCCAAGTACCTAACAGTTGGAGAGCAGCTAGATAAATTGCAGTATACAAATATAATGGAATAATGGCCCTGAAAGGGATGAGGATCAGGATTCAGAGAAATGTGGGAAGACTTCTTTGAAGTGATGCCAAGTGAAGAAAGTGGCAATAAAAGAACAAGGCATACAATGACTATAATAATGTAAATGAAGACAAACCTAAAACTAAGAACTCAGATTAGGTTAGGTGAAATATAATACAGAACGCAGGTCAAATGGATAAAAAAATCATAATAATACCAAGCCAAATGCACTTCCTTTCTGCTAAATGATAAACTACAAACTAGTTATTCAGTGAAAAGCCATTTATTAAATACTTCCATTTATTAAGTGCCTACACTAGCATAGTGTTAAACCCTGGGGATAAAAAGAAAAACAAAAAGTCCTTGTCCTCAAGGAGCCCAGAGTCTAGTGGGGGAGAAAACATGCAAATGACTATATACAAGTTAGCCATCTACAATTGGAAAAAAAAATCAACAGAAGGAAGGCATTCACAGTAAGAAGGCTTAGGAAAGGCTTCCTGTAGAAGATGAGACTTTAGCTGAGACTTGAAGGAAGCCAAGAGATGGAGATGAGGAAGGAAAGGGTTGCAGGTATGGGGAACAGATAGTGAAAATGAATGGAGTTGGGAGATGGAGTGATATATACACAATCCCATTTCACTTAACTGTTTTTGAAGAATGTATTTTGAGGAGGGGGTGTTGGTATTTATGGGTTCATTGGGATGTCTGCTGTTCAGATCTTATCAATTAGAACAATTTCAAAATAAGAAGTGAAAATGTCTCAAAGTAAGTAATGGGATGTTACTTAGAAGTTGGGGGTGTGTAAAGAAGAAGCAATGCCTTTTTTTTAAAAGCTTCCAGGAGAAGTGGAACTCCATATTAGGTGGAGTTGGGCCTAGATAAAATTGGGAAGTGAATTTGCATTCCTAGTTCATCTTCTCACTTTCATCTTATATTTTTTCAGGTGTTTCTTTTTCTGCCTAATGGTCTCATGATGCCTTCTGGTTGTACTGGTAATCCATCTTCAGTGTGCTTTCCAGCTTTTTCTACCTTCCTACAGCAAAACTGGACTGCTCCAGTACCATATAAGAACAGATATTCCTGTTCTTATACCTTTGGCCACATTGTTCCCTAAGCCCAAGAAAGGAAAGGCTGCCCTTTATCCCCTCCATTTGTTGAATTCTTACTTATCTTCGAAAGCCCAACTTAAATTACAGCTTCACCAAATGTAGCTACCTTACAGGGTGGTTGCAATGACCAAATTATACAATGTTTGTAAGGTGCCTAGCATAATGCCTGGCACATAGTAGGTGCTTAATAAATGTTTATTCCCTATTCCCCTCTCTGCTACTCACCAAGTCCTTTGTCAGGAATGACCTTTCTTCACATAGCACTTTACTTGAAACTTTATAATAAACTAATCATGTTTCACATGTTAAAACAGGAACAAAGATGTCTTCTAAGTTCCCTTCCAGCTCTAAAATTCTGTGATCCTAGAATTGGAAATCATAGGATCTGAGCGTTTGAGCAGATCTCAGGTCATCTAGTCTAACCCATATCAGAAAAAGAAACATCTTTACAATATACCTAACAAGTGGTTATCCAAACTTAGCTTAAAAATCTCTGTACTGATGGGCTAACATAACAATCCCCTAAAGCAGCCAATTCCATTTTTCTATCACACTTATTGTTAGGAAGTTTTTCCTTACATTGGGATTAAATCTTCTTCTTTGCAACTTACACCCATGGCTCCTTGTTCTGCCCCCTGACACTAAACAGACAACTTCCATTATATTCCAGAGACAGAGACAGAGACAGACAGACAGACAGAGACAGAGACAGAGAGACAGAGAGAGAGGGAAATGGATTGATAGATCTTAAACTGGTAGCCATACACCAAGATGAGTTGAGTTCTGCTCATGCATGGAGGATTCCCTATCCACATATGCAGAGAAGGAGTGCTTCTGTATCAGTGGACCATGTATAGATGGAAGTGAGGACACTGTGAAGATCCTGAAGTAACAGCAGAGAGAACAGAGGTGCCAAGATGCTGGGAGACCTGGAGAAAACCCCTGTGCTGAGAGCTATTGCATCCATGAGAACTCTAGAATGAAGATGCTCATAGGCAGCTGAACTGGTCACAGCATTAGCACAGCAGGGAAACACCAAACAAAATACCAGTTGAGGAGACATAATTAAGAAGCAACAAGACAAACTGATGCAGAGTGAAATGAGCAGAACCAGGAGAACATTGTACACAGTAACAGCCACATTATGGGATGACTGACTTTGATAGACTTGGCTCTTCACAGCAATGCAAGGATCTAAGACATCTCCAAAAGATTCATGATGGAAATTGCTATCCACATCCAGAGAAAGAAATATGGAGTCTGAATGCAGATGGAAGCATACTATTTGCTCTCCTTTTCCTTTGTTGTTTTGTTTTATTGCTTCATTCTCATGGTTCCTCCAGTTAGTTCTAATTATTCTTTACATCATAACTAATGGGAAAATATGCTTAACATAAAGGTATATGTAGAGCCTATATCAGATTGTATTCTGTCTTGGGTTGGGGGGGGAAGAAGTGGGAGGGGGAGAAAATTAAAAACTCAAAATCTTATGGAAGTGAACGTTGAAAACTAAAAATAAATGAATTAAATTTTTTAAAAAGAAGCAACAAGAAATGATACGGAAAAACAAACACACATATGAGAGAGAGAGAGAGAGAGAGGGAGAGAGAGACAGAGACAGAGAGAGTTCTTCTTTACTGTTATTGTGAGATATATAAATTTTACAGGTCCAGGAACAGGGAAAGTTGACACTGTAGTGACCCCAGTCTATAGAAAGTGGTACATTTAAGTTGGTAGTATGAAATAGGTCTCTGTGGGAAAGCACAGATTTTTTTTTTAAATCTCTCTTTGGGCTATGATAAAAATACTTTATTTTTTGTTGTAGAAACAAAACTTTTCCTATGTTTGATGCTCTTGTTAGCCTGCATGCTTGCAGAGAATCTTAGAGGTCCTTTTGGAAAAAAAGAAAAACAAGCCAGTATGGACCTTCCTAGTTTTTTTTTTCCCCCAAATGGGGGAATGAGCCAGAGATATTTTTTGAGAAGTACATAGAGAATTATATCTTGGTCTTTGTTTTGCTTGACTGTGTATATTCATTACAAGGATAAAAAAGAATAAGAGAAAATAATTGTCCATTGAAAACAGTAAAATTTAATTAAAAAGAGAAAATTATTCTTGAGCTTCATGTTTGGAGGGATGAGCTGACACCTAGACTACATGTAGCTCATGCTTGATAAATATTGCAGAATTGAATTAAATTAATGTAGGCAATGAAGGGGCTGTAATTCCTATTCTACAGATGAGTACTGAGTCACAAAAAGGTGGAGAGCAACTTGTTCATTACCACGCAGCTAGAATATTACAGAAGAGAAGGACGCACAGCAGAGGAAAATGATGCCAGAAGACAAGGGAGAATGGAAACATTGAATCAAGGCTATAAAGATTTATAGCCTCACTATATGGAGTGCTAGGCCACTTGTTAAGAACGTGAAAAACCCCAAGAAAGGCAATTTCCCCCTTCATTTGCCTTACCGAATGTGTGATGCTGATTACTTGTCTGTTTATATCTACTTCTGCTTATTTTAATTGTCTCTTCTGTGGTTCCCTGTCTTGATTTGAATTTAAAATCATTCTTCGCTCTTACTTCTTGCTACTCACTCGCTGCTTTTGTTTTTATGTATTTAATAAAAAGAAAATGAAAAGCTGCTCCTGCTGTCTCATTGTCTCCTCCTGAAGAAAGTAAGAATGAAGGAGCTCTGCACTTAAGTCCTCCTGGCTTTGATTTTTATATTACTAACTTCAAACTTACAGAGTGCATTTCCTTAGTACAAAATTCCTTTGAGAAGCATTAAATCATACTGGCAAGAATTTAAACAACTTCAGTTTACTGATATCAGCTTGTCTGATCAAATAAACTTCTCCTCTGAGTTGAATCAGTAGCTAAACTGTCTACCAGTTGACACCCAGTGTGGAATATTGAGCAGGAAATGGTTATTATATGTGACTGTATATCAAAGAGAGTATTTCTTGCTAACTAGCCCTTAAGAAACAAACCTTCTAAAAAAATCCAAAATATTTTATTTGTGTTTCCTTGTTCCTTTTTGCCTATTCCAAAATATTCCCTGAATTTTGTTCCATCACAGAACAAGAATTTAATAAATGTTGAGTAGAATTGAATGCATAATGTGATTTTATTATTTTGTGACATTTTCTCTCAAATGAAAACATCAGAAGGCAGTTGTCTCTTTTTTTTTTTTTACTTTCTCTTGCTACTCTGGAGAAGTATTTGAATGACCTACCCCAATAGATCAGTAATCTCATTGATGTGGATGCCGTCTCTACCCCATCCAGGCCTGTTTATCCACAATTCTGGACTGCAGAATTTAATGGGATTGACTTCTATGTTCCCTTCTGTAATATTACTTTCTGACATTATTACTTTATACTGGCTACTTATAAACTTACTGTATTGACTAGAAAGGTATGCTGCGGGTCTGGGGGAATAGAACAAGAAAAAGTTTAATGTGCACATAAATCAGTAGCAAATAAATTTCTTTTTCTACTTATGATAGGTATCCAAATGGTCATCCATAATTGAGGCAATATATTATATCCTTAGACATTAGTATAAATCTCTTCTTTTACACACACACACACACACACACACACACACAAAACCATGTTTTCTGCCCTTTTCATCATCAACTGATCCTTATGAAAAGGGCCTGAGGAAGACAATGTCCCTTACAAATAATCTGGAGAAAAGAGACTGAATTGCCTACAAAAAGATCTTTCTAGATCACAATAAACTTTAAATTACCTAAGTGCTACACACCATGAATTAGAGCTTGCTAAAAGTGAAAGGAGCTGGGTAGCAGCTTCTCCCATATTATAGACTCCTCAAGTAGCTTTATGACCATGTGCCTACCAGACTCAACTCTTCCCGCTACTTTCCCTTTCACTGTAATTTATGTTAATATCCTGTAATTACAATTACCAATATTCTCATAGATTTGCTTTGACACAATTTTTTGGCTGTTTATTACTTAATTTATCATCTATCCATTCATTCATTAAACAAATATTCACTGAGTACCCGTATGGGCAAAGGCAAAGTTGTTCAGGTGTTTCAGTCATGTCTGACTCTTCCTCATCCCATTTGGGTTTTTCTTGGCAAAGTTACTGGAGTTTCTTCCCATTTCCTTCTCCAGGTCATTTTCCACAGGAGGAAACTGAGGCAAACAGGGTTAAGTGACTTGCCCAGAGTCACATAGCTAGTAAGTATCTGAAGCTAGATTCGGATTGAGGTCTTCCTGATTCTAGGTCCTGCACTTTATCCACTGTGCCACCTATTTCCCATGAGAGATACAAAGTTGAGCAACCACAACCAAAAAAGCAAAACAAAACAACCAGACTCTGCCCTCAGGGATCTTACAGTCTAGTAGGGAGCACAAGACATGCATATATCTATATTAAGAAGAATGATGCAATCTTTTATAAGAAGTACAAAGTGGAGGGAAAGATCACTTTCACTGGGATGATCAAGGAAGATTTCAAATCATAGAATTCTGTAATTTTAGAGATGGAAAGGACCTTAGATATCACTTAATGTAAACCCTTCATTTTATAGAAGAGGCCTGGAGAAATTAAGTGATTTGCCCACAATCACACTGTAAGTTAGTGTCCTCTTCATGGAGAAAATGGCCATCTTCAGGCTAATATTTGTATTTTAAGGAACCATCGAAGACAATGGTGATTATTTTTTTTTAAATTCAACTAGAATCTCTGTATAAAAATTCCAAATAATACAAGATTATACATTTTGGATGTCTTAACTACCATGATTTCAGGTTTCTGATAAATCTTTGGATATGAAGGATAATTAATGTTATGTGGATATACCAAAGACTGTCTTCCAACATTAAGAGCTTTTTCCTTTCCACTATAAACATCCTTGAACAAAAAAAAGGGCACTTGAATTCAGGACAACTTCAGCATGATGAAGTAGCTTCCAAGTTAGGTTTCTTTTTTAAATTCCCTCTTTCACTTGTTTGAAATATGTGACAGAATGATAGATATTAATCTCCATAGATCCCAAGGTCTGTTTGACAAGTAAAGGATAACTTAAAAAACTCAAATAAAGGTTTAAATATCATTTTAGTATGTATCTTTCCTACTAGCCAATTTAAAGTTGTTTGTACAACTCCACGATGTTTTTCTAATAGTTTCTCTAAACGTTCCTAAATGTTCATGAAAATATCAGAAAGCAAATACAGTAGGGACATAAACTACCTCTTCCATAAATCATAGGGTTCTACAGAACATTCAAATGATTCAGAAACTGAAACCACAAGACTTTAGAAAGAAACTTACTGTCCCAAGTCCTGCATCATTTTGGTCAGTGAAATGGCAAACAATTCTCACCCTAACCAAGCTTTCACATGTGAAAGGCATATGACTTGGCATCTTCCAGCTCTGTGGAACAACTTCTGATAAAGGTAAGAGAGGCTACAATAAAATGAGCAGTAAAAAGACAGACACGTCATGCATCCTCTACATTCTAGAAAGCATTTCTGACCCCTAGTTCCCTTTAGTTTTCCCCTTTTCCTCTTATTTTTGCCCATCCTCCTGGGCCCAGTTTGACATCTGAAAGTCAGTTTGTGTGTCCTACCAGTAGAAAAGTCAGATCTTCAGCAAAAACTCTGACCCATGTTACATTGTTGCTATTGTCCAGTCGTTTCCATACTATATGTTATTTCAGTGAGCCAATGACCTGGGTGCCTCATTCTATCCCAAGGTTGATTTTTTTTTTGCTTTCATTTTCTCATTAATTGTGAAATACCTGCCAATGAACTCTGTCAGCATAAACAGTTAAAAGCAAAAGATATTTATGAATATAGTATGTTCTGTAACCACGAACAGAATCTTGGTTATAATAAATATAATAGTCAATATTTTGGGTAAAGACAGAGCTAGAGTGCTTCCTTTGCATACCTGTCTGCATCACAATTGTATAGACTCCACAAAAGGGCTCTTCCAGATACAACATACATATATACTGTTTCATCAATCATGTCACTGATTGATGGCAATTTGAGAGATACTTTTAGTTTTTTCCTATAAGAAAGAAGAAAATTTGGAGGGGGTGTTTAAAAAAAAAGTTATGGGGGAGGGGGAAATGACCCTCAGTTGTTAATAATTACCTGATCTCAAGATGAGCTGGCTAGCGGAAGCTAGCTATTCCTTGACTAACTCCAGGCTTCTTTTGACCAGAAATGGAAGGAAAGGGTGGACCACAGAAACCAAATGTTGCTGCTCTCTGGGATGGAGTGGAAGAGGCCAAGGCAGCTCAGAGCAGGGTGTCTGACCTGCTTCTGAAACTGCAGGTCTGCTCTTTTATTCATGAGTCATATTGGTTGTGACACTCACTGATGACTCAGATGTTTCTGATGGGTGAAGGAAGCCAAGCAACTGTGGGCTACACATCACATAAGAGAACAATATTTTTACTACATTTATTTTTAGAATTCTTAAGAGGTGACCTAACAAAAATTCCTGAATGGCATTCTAAATGATGAATTGTTCATATTTGCATGTTTCTAGACTTCTTTCTCTTTCTCAGTTTACTCACATTTGGGGCATCTTATCATTAATTTTGCTGAAAAAAGAGAAGTATGAAAAACTCCTTACAAACCTTAGCTAACATCATCATCATCATTATGTAGGAAAGGTGATCTATAATGATGCTTTTATTCTTTTTAAAATTTATTTTAATTTATTTTTAGAGTTTTTTATGTCTTTCAAAAATGTTTGTTAAAGTAGGCAGATGAAAAAATTGATCAAGATGTAGTTTTGGAATTCTTGGTGGGCCTTAATATTTCATTCTCTCCCTTAGGTTTCAGGACAAGATCAGAGGGAGTCCCAAGACCACTCACTAAAGGAACACCAAAGGTGTTCCTGACTGAGACATGACTCTTGGAAAACCCAGAAGAGAATGGCATATCAAAAAGCAGGTGGCACCCTCCGATTCTCTGCCATTCGACACTACTCCATGGAAGAAACTTGGACAGACACTGACATCTGAAGGGATAGGAGTGAAATGTGGTTCCCTGTGAACTCCCCACCCCCTGCAATTTGTGTTAGCTACAAAACACCTACAAACTCTATACAGAGTGCTTTCTTGTAGGTCCCTTGCATTTCTCTATATTTTTGCACACTCTTCCACTTTCCTAGAACCCTTAGTTTCTTTACAAAATGTATTTTTAAAAAATTACTCATCACTGATTAGTGTGAAAATAATACGTTTTTCTAATTCTTGATGCAAAAATCCATCTCTCATTCTGTTCTCTGCCTTGATCAGTTTCCTAAAGATATTAGGTAAAAATAATGAGGGTCAAACTTATATCTGGTATCAGAGTCCTATAGCCAGAGACCTTTAAGAGCACACTCTAACCCCTTTCTACTATAGATGAGGAAACTGATACTGGGGTTAACCTGTCTAAAGTCACACAGTGATAGGACTGAGATTCTGGGCCCTTTGACATCTTAGTTCTTTCCAGACTGTTACATGTACTAGAAGGGATGACACAAAGACCTTCATTCCCCAAACAATCTCCTACTTGCTATCTGTTGCCTGCCTAAAATCCTTTTAAAAGTTAACAAAACTTCATTCCATAAAGGAGAGAAAAAGCTCAATATGCAAAAGACACTGTGGAAAGAAGTTACTGAGAAATTCACACTAAGTAAATGACTGACCATAGATCCCCTTCTCCAGTAGGATTTGATAAGGGTCAGGGTGGAGAAATCCTAAGAACAACCAGTGCCTGAAATGGAATGGAGGTGGGGTGTGGGGGTGAGTGGAGAGAGATGGGAAAGCATAGAAGGGTGTGCTTTGGAAGGGGGAATGAAAAGACATCCAGAACACTAAAGATAAACATTGCCTATTTCACAATTGAAGAGGAAAATGAAAAACAGACACTGAGGGTGCCAAGGATAAATATTGCCTATTTCACAATTTTGCTGTTCTCTAACCCTATCTCTAAACCTAATTCTGTTTCTAACCCTAACTCTTATCTTAGATATAAAAGCCTGGTATAAATTATTCATAAATAGATGTCTTTTGTGTGGGTTCAAATATTAGGGGTATGACCAAATCAAATTCTTATCCAATTATTTTTATTTTCCTTGCTGAGCCACTTTCATTTGTCCAAATAATTGAATTGATTCTAACCAGGTTGGATTCTAACAGACTGGAACCAATACTGACCTCTGTACAGTAATCTTCACACCTCCATAGACCTGAAGTTCCTAATATGTCTTCAAGATTTCTTAATATTGAAGTATTATTTTGTTTGAAACTACCTTCCCATATTTGATTTTTGGTGCAGAAGGAATGGTAGCAGTGGTAACAACAACAGCAACACAACAAAAAGGAACACCTGGACCTATGAATTTCATTGGAACTCCCAAGGAAGGAAACGCCCCCTACCAATGATGGTGGCACCTTCTCTGAAACTTATTGTCAAGGGACTTGCCTAGAGCACTGAGACTTGTGACATGAGTAGAATGTAGGTGTCAATGGAGCACCTGACCCTAGATCTTCCTACCTTTAAGGGAACCTCTCTATTCACTACACTGAATTTCCTTTCTGGCCAAAATTGTTGTTTAGTCATTTTTCAGTCATGTTTGGCTCTTCATGACACCATTTGGAGTTTTCTTGGCAAAGATACTGACATGGTTTGCCATTTCCTTCTCCAGCTCATTTTACAGATGAGGAAACTGAGGTAAATACAGTTAAGTGACTTATCCAGAGTCACACAGCTAGTAAGTGTCTGAGGCTACATTTGAACTCAGGTCTTCCTGATTCCAGGAAGAGCACCACCTAGCTGCCACTAGCAAAAATACAAAGCCACTAAACCATATATCTAGGTAGATACAGATAACTTTTTTTTTCTTTTTAAATTTGTTAACAACAAGTGGTAGAGTGGTTGGATTTTCTAGATGCAGAAAAATACAAAGGACCCCAATAAAATTAAAACACAAATCTAACTCATAATTACTCAGCCAAACAAAACAAATCACTTAGGTATTGACAACAGACAGAAGGATTTAGCCTTCCAAAAAATATTAAGTGCTTGGATAACGGAATTATAATTACATAGTACTAGCATGTTGGTACTTCTCTAAAGTTGTAATGACAATAAACCCCTAAAGATCTTGGTTCTCCTTTTTTCTTCTACAGACACTACCTTATTTTTACATTTTCCTCTACTGCCCTGGGGGAGTTTTCTACACCTTTTCTGGAGTAAAAATTGAGGTAGTATCAAAGCCACTACTAGAAGGAGGCAATCTGAGCCTTGCTTCAGGGCACCAATTTGGAGGATGACTACAGCAGGGCCCTTCAACAGCAAGGAAACAACAGTGCTTAGTACCTACAAGAAGAATTTCATAAAACAGGAAGCTACCACGTCAGCTTTATTTTCTCATTTGAGTCTCACACGCCCACTATGAGGTGTGTACTACAAAGTGTATTTTACAGAGAAGAAAACAGAAGCTCACAGAGGAAAGTGTCATGTCCATAGCCCCAGGGCCAATAACTTATCAGAGGTGGGATTTGAATCCAGGTCTCCCAAACCTAGGTCCATCACTTTATTCAGTGTATCACGTTGACTTTCTAATTGGTAGTATAAAGTTATTCATAGAAACCACAAACTGACTTTCCTTACAACACTGTAACTCGACCATTTTCACAGGGTTGAACCATTCCCTCTCTAAAATCATTAGGAGTGTTCTGTGATAACCTATGGGCTGGATCTGTGACTTCTTACTACTACAGGGGTCCTATTTCCCCATATGCTTCTCATGCCTGCCTGCAAGTCTCTTGCTTCCAGTTTAAGAGTAACCCATATGTCCTTGGGTCCTCTTTTACCTCGTTTTATTTTTCTTCCTGTGAAATATTAGCCACTTGTACAAGCATTCCAACACATGTTTTATGTGACTGTATAGCTGGCCTCTTTCACAATGGAGCAGCTTTGTTGCTACTTGGACTCTTCATGGACATTGTTAACGTGAGATGAAGTCAGACAAATGTTTCAAGCCTAAAGTAAAACTTCATGAGGTACCCGATAGGTTCTGGTTTGTTTCCATGACTGAGTCTTGTTTATCATTGATAGTTTCTTTGTATAGAGGCTTTTTCTTTCCATTCAGGGTACACAATTAATCCCCTTAAATAAATATATTAAAAGCTAATCCCCTCAGAAGGTGAGGCTTAGGGTAGGATGATGTGGGAGACCATTTCAGGGAAAGGTAGTTAGTACTTGAGAAAAGATGAGAGATTTGGGTGTGGTTAGAGACTTGATAAAAGCAGATTGTAATTTCCCCGCAGAACTAACTCAGTGGGCTGTGTTCAGCTGTGGTTAGCAAGTAAACATGACCCGGTGAACAAGAATAACGAAAGAGAGAGAAGGGCAGGGGAACAGGGGAAAGGAGAAGAGGAACTAACTTTCTCCATAGAGCCTTTTTTAGTTTGACCATTAGGAGATCACCAGAGATGTCCTAATTGCCAGTGCTGCTGGTCTTCTCTGCACTATTTGACACTATGGCCCACCCTCTCTTTCTTACTAGTTCTCTGACTACACTGTTACATTGCTACTGGAAGTAAATATGATGGGGCTACTTCTCTTCAGGTTGACATTCCCCCACTACCCACCATTCAATATGGCATGATTCTTTTTTGTGACCTCACCTTTCAAATACTCTGAGGTTCCTTTTAACCTGATTTTTGCCTATACTAACATACTGGGCAAGAGGAGCAATGAGGCATGGGGGAGGGGAAAGGAGCTGGAAGGACCCAGTGTGATGTAGACATGATTCTCCTTTCCCCAAGCAGTAGAGATTACCCCTTGAAGATGGTTCATGATCTTTCTTATCTTTACCCTAAATGGATCCACATTTCTTCTTCTTGCATTCAAGATGTTAAAAGAAATGGAAAATGGAGTACTCAATCATTTTTTACAAGGCCCATCTAATCCTTTCTCCAGGGTTTTATATTTAAATCTCTATTAGGAAAGTAGAATTATGTATGCAGCATTGCTGTTGTTCAGTCATGTCCAACCATTTGAGATTTTCTTGTCAAAGATACTGGAGTTGTTTGCCATTTCCTTATTCAGCTCATTCTTTAGATGAGGAAACTGAGGCAAACAGGGTTAAGTGACTTCCCCTGGGTCACACAGCTAGTTAAGTGTCTGAGGCCAGATTTGAACTGAGGAAGATGAGTCTTCTTGACTCCAGGCCTGGTACTCTATCCTCTGTGCTATGTCAACTGCCCCTAACGGCAAAATTGGTGTTTTCTAAATTGTCACAGGAGAAGAGATTTGGATACTTATCAACAACAAACGTACACTCAGACTATGCTCAGTCATGAAGGGTGGAGGGAGAAGGAAACAGAAAGAGGACTAAAGCATGGTCTCTGCCCTAAGGGAATTAAGAGTTTGTGAAAAGGGCCAGTCATTTTGTAGCTAAAACTAATTATGGAAGAAAATGTCTATTTCATTTTGCTTCAAATCACTCTTAGTGTGTAAAACTGAGAATGATTTTTTTTATAATTATTGTAATCTGTGAAAGACTATTAGTGACTTCCTGCTTTTCTGAATATAATGTTCTCATTCTATTTAGGAATAGAGAGTTGGAAGTAATGTAATGTCAAGAGTCAGTGAAATGTTTCTACTGAGGTTGAGCTCAGACCCAAACCCAAACCCAGGTCTTTTGATTTTAAAGCTGCTTTTCCACAGATCAATGTGAGTGTTTTCAGTCTGCGGGTGGGTACAAGTTGCTAAAAATCATATTTTGAGGAGAAAGGCATGTTTGAGGTATGAGGAAGTGTTGGCAGTAAAATCTGCAGACCAAACCCTCTTTGTGGCTAACCCTGGCCACGGTTCCCTCACTATTGTCAAGGACACAAAGGAGACCAGCCTGTGTTACAACTTGCTGTGACTAATGTTCAAATGCCCACGCTGTTCTTCGTGCCCCATGCACTCAGGACCAAGGCCAGAACATTGCATTTGGCTTTTGTGTTGTATCTTGTGTATCAGTGGGCATCTGTAAGTGAGCACCGATGTACTTCTAGAAGTGTCTTCTCTCCTGGTCCATTTGAAAGGAATGGTGTGACACCTCCTACTGCCAGCCCCAGAGTGTCCTCTGCTCCTTTTAAAGGGGGCAGCATTCCTGAATTGATGTCCGAAGCAGCTATCTGACAACAGCCTACGGAGGGAACAGCTAGTCCCATCGACCTTAGTGTGGGTTCCCTGCCCTTTGTATGTTGAAAGACTTGTTGATGACTTACAAAGGGGACAGGAGCTAATGACCTGGGGGACAATGGTCTTCATGCTGAGGATTGCTTCAAAAAAAACAAACAAACAAACTCTTAGAGTCCCACAACATGAGGGGCCAAGTTCACTCTGTAAGCCTTTTCACTTCTCTAGTTCAAGATCTGACACCCAGAACACCTAGGAAAATCAATACCCGGAGCCAAGTCCCCAAACAAACACAAGCAACACAGAGAATTAGAGATAGAAAATGTTGAGAAGAGAAAACAAAACAGAACTAAAAAGAGAACCCTTAGACGCCAAAGGGAAACCGTTTGATTCAGGATTTATTTCTCCTCTGTAAAATGGGGATAATAACAGTCCTACCTCCCAGGGTTGTTGTGAAGATAAAATGAGATATTTGTAAATCACTTTGCAAACCTTAAAGCACTATATAAATGCTAGTTATTTTCAAAGACATGCGTGAACCTCCATTTATAGTCCAGAAGAGGTGAGTTCCTCTCTTTTTGTAGTTCTTACTCCTTCCAGCAAATTTCATCAGGCATTATTTGTCATGGTATAGTATTTTCTCAAGCAGCTACTCATTGCTTCCAATAAATGTTTGGAGATACTCTTCTCTTTCTCATCCTAGACTGGGTCCAGGTGTCCAAGTAGTAGAAGTCTGGCGTGTGGGCATGATTCATGCATTCACTCACTTGTACAATCAAAAAGTACTTATTCAGCCCTGTGCCAAGCACTGGGGGTACAACACAAAAATGAAACAGTCCCTGTTCTCAAGGAACTCACATTCTATTCAGGGGGAAGCATGTGTCCAGGTAAATATGTGCAAAACATATAAAGAGTAAAAACAAGGTAATTTTTTAGGGAGGGAGGGAGGAAGCACTAGCAATTGAGGGGATCAGGAAAGGCCTCCTGTATGAGGTGATACTTGAGCTGAGCTTTGAAGGAAGAGAGAGAGTCTCAAAGACAGAGGGGACGAGGACTATGCTGCAGGTGTGCCAGAACATCTGCAAGAGCAAAAAGACAGGATTTGAAACGTCAGGGGTAAGGAAAGATAAGTGTGTTTGGATTGTAGCATGTGTGAGAGTAAAAATGCATTTAAGCCTGGAAAGGTTGGTAGGATCCAGGTTGGGGAGGAGTTTTAAATGTCAAAGAGAGGAGTTGGCATTTGGTGTTATGAAGACACTGAAGTTTGTTGAGTAGGTGAGTGATACAGTCAGACATGCACTTTAAGAGAGTCACTTTGGCAGCTTGTGGAGGATGGATTGGAAAAAAGAGACTTGAGGCAGGGACATCCAGTTGTCAAGAGGCAAAAAAAAAAAGCCTTAAAAATTAGACCTAATCCACATCCAGAGAAAGAACTATGAGGTCTAATGCAGACCGAAGCATACTATTTTCACTTTTTTTTGTTTTTTGTTATAGTTTTTCATGGTTCTTCCCTTTTGTTTCTTCTTTTACAATATGACTAATGTGGAAATATATTTAATATGATTGCATATGTATAATTCATCGCTTACTATTTTGGGGTGGGGAGGAGGGAGGAAGAAAAATTTGGAATTCAAAATCATGCTATTTTACTCCAGTGTTGATGGTTTCTTCTGTTTTTCTCAAGTTTTCACACACTTTTCATTAAATGGCAAAAACAAAGGAGTGTTAGTCTCCTTACAATTCCCTATCTTGTATTTCTACTTATAATAGATGTCAAAGTCATTTGAAGGTCAATTTAAGAATCATTTTATAATGGAACCAAGTTATAAGTTATACAGGCCTCCAACACTTACTCCCTGTGTGATCTTGGGGAAGTCGTTGAATCAAGATTCTTCATCTGTAAATTGAAGACTTTTAAAGTTCTTTCCAGCTCTAAATCTATATACTAGGTGATTTTACATCTGGAATGGGCACAAGCATCACACCTAATTTATCTTCATGACTTGAAAATTTTCATCATTTTGACACTTTTACCCCCAAAGCACTTTGTAGGGCTGAACACTTCTTCATGAGCTTGGCTTCATATGTACTTTTGAAGATTCATTTCTCCTAAAAGAGGGAAACTAAACTCATGGTAATCTCCAGATGTAGTGACTTTGCACAAAGAATTCAGAAGAATACAGTCATGTTATAATAGTGAGAATAAAATCAAACTGAAGGAAAAATAGGGATGGAAGAAGAATTTTATACTAAAGGGGTTGAGGAAATAATAATGGAGCACACAAAATATTGGCAATGGAAACCATATTTTCTTCCTTTTTCCACCAATGTCATTGGTTGGCTGGGTTGTCAGTTTCCATTGTCATCAGTTGACTTGGTGTTTGCTGGTCAACCTTTTTTGATCAACATCTCTGCTTGTCAGTGACAGGGGTGAGAATAATGGTGGACACTGGATATTCAAATCGCATAAGGTCTTGGGCAGCAGGATGAGAATACAGTGTGCCCTGATAGTCTGGGAACTATGTAGCAAGAAGAGATAGACTCACATGAAATAATGAAGAGTGAAATGAAAAGAACCATGAGAATGTTGTATACAGTAATAGCAATATTTTTTTAAGAACAACTTTGAGTTAATAAGTAATTTTGACTATTATAAATAGCCAAATTAACTTCAACACATATATGTATATGTGTGTGCATATATATGTGTATGTGTGTGTGTGTGTGTACACATGCACATATTTGTGTCTAATGGCACCATGGGGGGAAGAAAAAAAGGAAAAAAGAAAGTTATATAACTTTAATATATATTTAAAAGAAATGGCAAATTATACACAGTAGATGTACAGTTTCATGTCCAATCATGTTTTTAAAAGTTTTCTGCTGTGTAATGGAAATGCTTGTTTTATTTAAGTTTAGAATTTTTAAAATGGACAGTACTACTTCAGGCTGCTATACACGCTGTCTCGCCACCATTTTAAATAATTGAACGTGATGTGGGGCATTCCTACTAAGGCAACCCTAAATGTGACAACATCCACAAATGCTCCAGTTATTGTGACACTCACAACAAGCAAAACATTGGAGCACATTCATGGAGAATAAAAGCTACGCATAGGCAAAAGAGAAAACTTCAGAGTTTTGCAAAGGAAAACAGAAGCGTGAATCCACTGGGGGCAGGGTTTGTATTTTTATCCCAGGGATTAGAATACAAGTATAAATAGTTCTTGGCCAGGATCAGAGTGCAACAAATGAGGCCAGAGAAGAAAAGATTTGCCTAGAGATTTGTGGATCTTATCAAAGGGGCTCTTCAAAAAAGGAAGAGTACTCTTTAAATACTATCACTTTGGCAAGCTACCACACTGAGTAGCAGGTGTAATACAGGAGGAGGAAGTCAGTGGGGTAGGTCAGAAATTCAGAAGAAACAATATCCAGGACGAATGGCAGTTATATCATTTATGACTTCATATGCTGACAGAAAAATGTGTGGTGTGTGGTTAATAAATAAACTAAAGACATTAATGCAACAAAGTAGATTCAAGTTTCTAGGTAGCTCTGAGACTTGGCTAAAATATATCGATGGAAAGCAGGACTGTGCTAGTGAATGTTTAACTATTGGCTTTCTGAAAAGGACATGATATACTTTAAAGTTTAATTTGTGTTATTCACATTTTCTCAATCACTTTCTCCACTCTAGATAATCAACAGAGCAATAAATAGAATTCCAATTTGTAACATTTGCCAGTTTTGTGGTATAAATGCTCACAGTGAAAATTTAACACTGCTTTCCTGGCAGGCTGTTTTGAGTTGACTGAAGATCAATGCCTCCTCAAAGACATGCATCATTCAAAAGATTCAGATTAGCTAAAAGGTGTGGTAGAGTAGCTCCTGTGTGGAAATCCATGAACCAGCATGGAAGCATTGTAGGAATTCCTCTTCCTTCTCCAGGTCAGCCTCTGCACAGCTACCAGTGTGGAATTCCTAAACCACAGCTCTAATCTTGTCACACCCTTACTCTACTAACTCCAATTGTTCCCGCTTACTTCCAGGATCATACTCCTGTTGGCATTTAAAGCCCCTCACAACCTGGCGCCAACCTCTCTAGGCTTAACATACATTACTCCCCTGTACACACCCTTTGGTGTAGCCAAACAGGAAGGAAAGAAGCATTTATTAAGTGCCTTCTATGTACTAGGCACTATGCTAAGTTCTTTACAAACATCACCCCATTTGATCCTCACACCAACTTTGGGAGGTAAGTGTTATAATTACGGCCCCCAGACACACACCATTTTACAATTGAAGAGCTGGCACAGACAGTGATTAAGTGACTTTCGCAGTTTCACACGTAATAAGTATCTGAAGGCAGATTTGAACTCAGGTTTTCCTTACTCTAGGTCTGGTATTTTATCCACTATACCACCTGGCTGTCTTTAACTTAGAGTCTGTCCTGATTTGGGGCACAAAGACGGGTTCAGATCCTGCCTCCGACACTTATTGGTTATATGACCCTGGGCAAGTCACTTAACCGTTGTCTACCTCAGTTTCTTCAACTGTAAGTTGAGGATAATAATAGCAGCTGTCTTCCAGGATTGTTGTGAGGATCAAATGAGATGATATTTGTAAAGAGCTTTGGAAACCTTAAAGCACTATATACATGCTAGCTATTATTATTATTACCACCACCACCATCATCATCTCCATTAATTAGCAAAACTGGCCTCCTTGATGTCCCTCACACATACATTCTATCTCTTGTCTTTTTGTGTCTGCACAGGCTGTGACCTATACTGAGAATGTTTTCACTCTTTTCTTCTACCTCTTAGAAAATCTAACTTCCTTCAAAGTTCAGCATCACCTCCTATGTAAACTCCTTCCTGAATCTCTCAGGATATCCTCCCTACCCTCCAACTCCAAAATTACTTGATTTCTACTATAAATTTAAATGTATGCATATTGTAACCCTCCCATAGAATATAAAGTCCTTGAGGGCAGTAATTATTTCATTTTTGTCTTTGTATCTCCATTGACTAGCACAATATATGGTACATAATAGGTGCTTAATAAATGCTTGTTGGGGGGGCAGCTACTAGGTAGCACAGTGGATAGAGGAGCAGCCTGGAGTCAGGAGGACCTGAGTTCAAATCCGGCCTCAGACACATAACACTTACTAGCTGTGTGACCCTGGCAAGTCATTTAACCCCATTACCCTCCCCCCCCAAAAAAATGCTTGTTGGCTGAGAAACAGAAGAGATAGCGTGCATTACAGACTTAATGACCTAAGGGGGAATTACATTATAAATTCCATAAGCAGAGCAATAATGGGGAAATGCAAACTCTTTCAACATTTGCTGAAGGTTTGTCTCTGGTAAAAACAGAAGAGTCAAGGAATCTTTGGCTTGTATTTATAATTTCATCATTCAGGAGGTTGAGGTAGTCATATTGGAATCTGCTATTCCAGATCTGATTTTGAGCAATAGGGACTTGTTGCCAAAGTAGAAGTGAAGGAAATTTTGGAAGGAAGGAAGGAAGGAAGGAAGGAAGGAAGGAAGGAAGGAAGGAAGGAAGGAAGGAAGGATTAAAGTTGAAAAAAGAGATGGATAGAAAGAAGGAAACAATTTATAAAGCATCCACTGTGTGCTAGACTCTATGCCTTGGGAGCAAATTAACATCTTATATTCAAATTTGTGATGAAGAGAGTGTTCTGAGCCATATTTTGATAACTTTTCTTTGGGTCTCAATTTCTTCATCCATAAAATGAACATAGGGAAACCAAAAATTTTCATTGGATAAAACACAGCACCAATAAAATAAATCTTTATTGCTGACATATATGCATAACTAAAAAAGGAACACACTTTCAATCTTATGAAACTGTGGATTTAAAAATATATATATTAATTTATTCATATTCTAAATTGTGGCCATCAACAAAAATTCAAACATAGAAAAAATTTAAAATAATCATACATGAATTGTAAATTCTAGCACTTTTGCTTTGAATCTTTATTTAATGTGTAGATATTAACATGAATAAATGTCCTGTTTGTTTTCATGACTCCTTCCAATCTCTTGCTCTCTGTATTTTTTCATTTGGCTGCTAAATGGTCTGTGAGGTCCTCTAAATGTGTGATCCTTTGAAGCTGCCAAGAAACAGATTTAGCTCCAATATAAAGAGAAACTTCATAGAAATGAAAACTAGAGAAACTTTCTAGAAATGAGAATTGTCTGCCTCAGGAGAGCTGAAAAGCTTCAAACAGCAGTGGGCTGACCATAAAACTAAGCACATAGTAAATAATATTCTTGCTGAGATATGGGTTGGACCAGATGGATCCGGAGATCTCTTGGAACTCTTCATGGACCCTATAGAAGAGAGAAGGTAAAAGATTTCGGGAAGGGAGTAAGTATTTAGAGAGGAAAAAAGCAAGAGCATTGGGATTTGATGGATTTGAATAGAGTGATTAAAAATTAAGAAACCTGAGGAGGCTATGGCAAATGATATTTCTCTGGCAAGATCAAGATAAAGATGAATTTTTATCCATGTTGCATAACAAAATGACATCTTGATGATTAAGGAAGAATAGGAGGAACTAAAGGATGACAATGAGGTTATGATCATGAACGTATTTAGATGACTGATAATGAAGTCAGGAAGTAGGTGGTGTAGGTCCTTTGAGGTTCTCTTGGAAATGACCTCAATACTCTGGAAGAAGAAAGTCAGGATGAGAACTCCACAAGAAGGAAGAGGGAGGTTAGTCATGGCAAGGTCATCATTAGTAGGTAACGAGGTGAAAGGCTACTGAAAGAAGATATGGTAAGAGTAGTTATGAGAAAGAATACCATCACATAGAATAACTAAAGAGAAAAGTTGATTTGGGTCTTCCTCTTTTCTCCTTATACCTTCTCCCACGGTGATCTCATCAATTACCATGGATTCAATTTTCATCTGGCCATCCACCCCAATCATTTTGCCATTAGCCTCATTGTTGCTACTTCCCTGCTTCTCCGGTGTCCTTCACCCCTAAGCCATGGAGTAAAGGGGTAGTTAATCCACTCAGCTTTGGAACTCCTGCTCTGGAGCAGAACTGGCTTGATTTGTCAGGAAGGAGTGTGAGCTCACCTGGACTGCTCCATCTAGCTGACCCCAGATCAGGCCATGATTCACGTGCAGCACCAGCCATCTTTTCATCTTGCCTGCCAGAGCATGTGTACATGCCATCCCATTCCCCTTTCATCCCTTACTCTGGAACTAGAATTTAGCACAATACCTGGCACATAGTAAGTGATTAATAGATGATTAATTATTAACTGAATGAATAAAAAAATTCTATTGTTGAAGGGAAGAAAGTTCATTGACTCTCCATTCCTGTGACTTCCCAAATCAAAACTGTCTCCTCTGGTTACCTTCCTCTGTGTATGTTGTCTCTGCAATTAGAATGTAAGCTCCTTGAGGACTGATGATATCTCAGTTTTGTATTTATATTTCCAAAGTTTAGCACAATGCCTGACACATTTGTTATTGTTCAGTCACTTCAGTTGTATCTGATTCTTTGTTATGTCGTTTGGGGTTCTCTTTGCAAAAATGCTGGAGTTCTTTGACACTTACTTTTCCAGCTCATTTCATAGATGAGGAAACTAAGGCAAACACAGTTAAGTGACTTGCCCAGGGTCACACAGCTAGTAAATGTCTGTGGCCAATTTTGAGCTCAGGAAGATCAGTCGTCCTTACTCCAGGTGAATCTATCCACTGAGCTACCTAGCTATCCATGCCTGGCACATAATTAGTATTTAATCGATGACTTTTCTTTCATCATTCATTTAATCAGTCATTCATTGGTCTCTATGTGTAGCCATAGCCGATCTCCAAGCTCACATGACTAACAGCAACTTGGATATTTCAAATTGGACCCGTCTTCTCAATGCAGATCTTCAAGGCTCTTTGCCATCCTGATTGCCTTCCCACAGACATGCTCTAGCCCATCTGTTCCTTCCTGAATGACAGGACCTAGAACTGAGCACAGTATACTAGCTGATGGCTGAGAAGGGCAGCTGGAGTGGGATTACCTCCTCCCTACTTCTGGGAGCTCTGCTTCTTTTAGTATCGAGTAGGATCAAATTAGTTATTTTGGTTCCCAGATCACACAAAGGGGAACAAGCATTTATTAAGCAAGAGGCTCTGTGCCAAGCATCTTACAGACATTATCTCAACTGATTCTCACAACAATTCAGGGAGGTAAGATGCTCATTTTATAGTCAAGTAAACTGGGGCAGACGGAGGGGAAGCAACTGGCTCACACAGCTAGTAGGTGTGTAAGGCCAGATTTGAACCAAGGTCTTCCTGTTCAGGGGCAGCTAGGTGGCATAGCAGATAGAGTACTAGGCCTGGGGTCAGGAAGACTCATCTTTGTGAGTTCAAATCCAATCTTACACACTTACTAGCTGTGTGACCCTGGGCAAGTCATTTAACTCTGTTTTCCTCAGTGTTCTCACCTGTGAAATGAGCTGGAGAAGGAAATGGCAAACTACTCCAACAACAAAACTTCCTGATTCAACATCCAGTGCTCTATCCGCTGCTTGACATAGCTACCTAATTAAACCTCACTCATGTCAGGTCTGCGTGTTTATTTTTAAAAAATTTTCCTTCCCATTATTATGAAAGTGACAAACACCAACAAAAAGTTTCTTTCATTAATAAGAACAGAAAAAGATGGCTGCATATGGAACTACAATTCTCCACCATGTATCATTTTGGGTTATTTTTGTATTATTCACATATAATATGATAGACCCAACACTGCTCTGTTTGTCTGGGTTCCGTTTTCAATTTCATTCTAGTTTGCTCAGTTAATCTTTTTAAATATTTCAACAGCATTTTTTTTTCTCTTTTAGTATCGTTATCATTAGTATCACTGGGTAGTGAGCTGGGACAGCAGATGAAGTTTCAGGCCTGGAGTCAGGAAAAGCTGAGATCAAATTTGACCTCAGACACTAACTAGCTGTGTTACCCTGGGCAAGCAATTTAACCTCTGTATGCCTCAGTTTCCCTAAATGTAAAATGAGGATAAAAACAGCTCCTAGCTCTCAGGGCTATTGTGAGGATCAAATAAGATTATAATTATAAAAGTGTTTATTATGTGCTTGACACATAGTAAGTACTATATAAATGTGAGCTATTATTTTTATTACTATCACTTCTATCTCTATTTCCTCCCTAATTCTCTTCTCAAAGAGAAAGAGCTTCCATTATAACAAACAAGTATACAAAAAAAAATCACACACTGACTGTGTCTGAAAACGTACGCTTCAAGCTACACTGCTAGTCTATCACCTCTCTGTGGGAAGTATGATTTACCATCAGTCTTCTGGAGTCTTGAATGGTCATTGTGTTAATCAGATTTCTTAAGTCTTCTGCAGTTGTTTTCTCCTTCAGGGTCCTATAGTCATTATATAATTCGTTATGGAAATTGTGTTCCTGGTTCTGCTCATATCATTCTGCATAAATTCATAAAGTCTCACTGTTTTTTTCCCCCCAAATCCAAAACTTCTGCCATTTTTAATGGCATAACAATATTCTATTACTTTCAGACACCATGATTGGTTCAGTCATTCCCCAGTTAATGAGTAGCCCTACTTTCCCGTTCTTTGCTATAACAAAAAGTGCTATTTTAAATATGTTGCATATAGGAGTACTCACTTCTTGCAGTCAGTCAATAAACATTGAAGTACCTACTATGTGCCAGCACTATACTAAGCACTAGCAATACAAAAAAAAAAGGTAAAAGGCAGCCCCTGTTCTCAAGGAGCCACAGTCTAATGGGGGAGATAACATGCAAACACCCACGTACAAGCAAGCTGTATGCAGGATGATGGGAGGTAATCAACAGAGCGGGCACTAGAATTAAAGGGGAGCAGGACAGGCTTCCTATAGACGGAGGGGTTTTAGCTGAGACTTGAGAGAAGCCAAGAATCTCAAAAGGTAGAGGAAAGAGACAATTCCAGACATGGCGGATGCCCAGGGGAAATGTCCAGAGTAAGGAGATGAAGGGTCTTGTTTGGGGAGCAGCAAAAAAGCCAGTGTTACTGGGTTGCAAAATAAATGTGTGTGTGTGTGTGTGCGTGTGTGTGTGTGCGTGTGTGTGTGTGTGTGTGTGTGGTTTGTAAGACGACTGCAAAGATTCTGGAGGGTCTTGAACACCAAACAGAAGACTTTCACATTTGATCCTGGAGGAGAAAGGAAACAATTGGAGTATATCCTGAGTGAAGTGTGGGGTAACATGGTCAGACCAACACTTTCGGAAGGTCATTTTGACTGCTAAACAGCATATATTGTATTAGGCAGAAACTTGTGACAGACAGGTTATTAGAGTAGTCTAGGTATGGGGAGAGACTCTCATTTTTGTTCTTGTATCTAGCGTAAAGTCGGCCATAGAGTAGGCGTTTGACAGATGCATGTTGATCGGCTGACCAAATTTAGTTAGAATCATTCACCCTTTTGCTGTTATTTTCCTTTCTAACTTTCGAATGTTTCTGTTTCACTTTTTTTTTTTGCTGAAAAAACGTATCCCTTGCCTGACAAAGCAAAAAGTTCACCCTCTGTCATAAAGGCAGTTCATAGGGTTTACTTTTCCCATGTTGTGATACTTCTGGACACAGTATCTTATATCCAATCATCTTATAAGAATCCATTTAAGTGGGCATCTTATTCATTTTCACAGCTTTCTCAAAGAATCAGTTTTATGCAGTTCTTTGGATATGTGTCTTATATCAGGAATCATCATTACTTAAAGGGTGATAGCTGCTGAAGGATTTATGATAGTGGAATTAGGGGGCTCTTTATACTGTGTGACAAATGACACAAGGGTTTCAATTTATGAATTAAAAATTAAAAACTCAAGAAACTTGATTCAACCTAGACTCGACAGTATATTTAGAGACCCCAGCTTCATGAAACATCTGAAGATACTAGACTGAAGTCTCTAATTTTTTTTTTTTTTGCAAACCAATACCTCATATGCAGGAAATTTATACACCAAGAATGAGCTACCATGCTTTAAGCTAGGGAGTACAGAGCAATGACTACAATTTGAACAACACACACCATATAATCCATTATCATTTGGCACAGGCACCAGTGACCTGCTCATGTATCTCCTAGCAATGAACCACTTCCTCCACCCTATAGAATGAAATTCTAAGGCTTATATGTCATTTCATAGAAAAGGGAGGAACCCAGAATAAGTTGAGGCATGCAAATGAACCTTCCCATAATGGCAGGAAGACCTGCCAATCCCAAATGGAACACAATGACACTTGGCAACTCACATGAATACCACAATCCTATAGTCACGGCATTTCCTTAATAAACATTGTGCTATAGCAGATTTTTTTCTCCACCTTTTTTCCTTTGTGTCCCCTTCTTCAGTTTTTTCCTTTTATCCCTCCCCCAGTCTTCCTGATATTCCAGGTAACCCTCCATCTTCCATTAGCAGCTCTGCTTGGTCAAAAGACATTGTGCTTTCCCCAGGAGAAACTGATCACCTGAAATCTCATCACCATGCAGGTTGACTCAGTTTTTGATAGTCTACACCTTTCAACTCTCTTAGTTGCCTCTCTTTTTTCGATTGGAGGGCTGGAGGACGGAGCAGTAAATGCTTTCAAAAGCCCTCTTTTATAGAGGTCTCCGAATTTACAGAACTTTCCAGGTTATTTCTCCTTTTTCCATCAGCAGCACCCAGTACCCACTGATGCCCTTCTTCCTACTTCTCTTTTTAGCTTCCTTTTGTGTATTATTTTCCCCCATTAGAGTCTAAGCTTCTTGAGGTCTGAGACTGTCTTTCTTTGTCTTATTTGTATCCACAAGATTTGGTCCAATGCCTGCCACTAGTAGGTGCTTAGTAAATATTTATTTAATTGAATTGAAATCGAATCGTTCTTTGGAGATTTTTTAAAATAAGTGATCCAGTAAGTGTTCTGGAGTTCTAGACTTCTAAGCTATTGTATGTAAAAGGATTAAAGTCATATTCTCTAAAGTCAATGTTTTTGTCTTTGAGAAGCAACTTACTGGGGTTTTTTTATAAGTTCATTTCTATTATTTACTTTTTGATCAACACTTTTTATTATTTTTCCCTTTCTACTACTGCCTTTCCTAATTGAGAAAAAAGAAAAAAGAAAAAAGGCCCTCAATATATAGCTACATAGCTTAGCTCCCCCCAAAAAAAGAAATACCACATAAGCCATTCATAGAAATGTATCTCTGTATCTTAAATTGATCACCTTGATCAGGAGGTGGGTGGGGTATTTCACTTTCATTCTTTTGAACATGCAGTTCATCATTGCATTGATCAGAGTTCTAAAGTCTTTCAAGGGGGCAGCTAAATGGCACAATGGATAGAGTACTAACCCTGGAGTGAGGAGGACCTGAGTTCAAATGTGACCTCAGACACGTACTAGCTGTGTGACCCTGGGCAAGTCACTTAACCCCAATCACCTCAAAAAAAAAGTCAAACAAAATGAAGTCTTTCAAAATTATTTTTTCTATAATGATGTTATCATTGTATTATGTTGAGGGCTGATCTTAAGAGTCTGATAAGGGTTTAAGATCCAAGGCAGAGTTTGACCTCTGCCTAAGCTTTTACCCAAAAGGGCTTGCTGATTAAGTGGTACAGCTGTCCAAGTCCTTCCTGATTAGGAGGTCCCTGAGACATTCCTTCTCACTCTTTGAACCTTAGATTTACACATTCACTCCGCTATGCAGGTGGCACCAAGGCGCCTGGGAAAACCTTGGAAAATACAACCCAATTTAGGAACCCCGATAGCGAGGAAATTCATGTTGTCACATCCTCAGCAGATGTTCTGGGGAGTATCTCATGGGGAGGACTCTTTGAAGTTAGGCTAGATTTTCTCTATATATCCTGTACCCTCAGATGAATAAACTGAGTCAGTAATTCTGCTCTGCCTGGCCCATGTCACAAGTATTTCATGCCTCTCCGTTCGGTGTACAATCTGGTTGTGGGCAACAGTATTAATTCTTCTCCTAGCTCTGTTCATTTTGCTCTGAATCAGTCCATAGGGGCCTTCTCAGCTTTCTCCACAACTGTCTTCCATCAGTTTTATGGCACAACAATATTTCTTTACATCTAGATAGCATAATTTGTTCAGTTGCTTACCAATGGGATCACTACTTCCTTTTCAGTTTGGGGCTACCATGAAAAGAGCTGCTAAAATATTTTTTGTATGTAGGGGTCTTTTTCCTCTTTCCTTATCACTAGGTCAAAGGAAACACACATGATAGTGGCTTCCTGGGCATAATTCCAAATTGTTTTCCAGAAATGGCCAGACCAATTCATAGTATATGAATAGTATATATAGTATAGTATATATAATCCTACACTTGGAATCAGAAGGTCTAGATTCAAGTCTTCCTTCAAGTCTTTCTTAGTAGGTATGGGCCAATGTGTACATTATGACTACTCTAAATCTTAGTTTCTTCCTCTGTAACATGGGTCAGGTAGCATTTGGGTTACCTTCTCATCAAGAAAGCAATTTGTGATAGAGGATTTTGGGGAGATGGTGGAGTAGGTCAGAAAATTCCAAGCTCTCCAGATTTTCTCCACAAATAAGACAAAATGGTGTCTTAAGGTGAATGAAAAGTATCAAAAATAAACAAGAGTTGGAGCAGGGCAGTGTTCCTCTTGGGACAACCAGAGAAGAATGGAAGATCCCAGGATGGATCTTTGACCTGAGTTAAGTATAAATCCTCCAGTCTAGCTGGAAATAGGAGACTATGAGCCCTGGGGGCAGCCGGATTGCAAGGTACTCCATGTCAGCCACAGGAATTTTCACTTCCTGGACCACATGAGGAGTTGGGCATCTGACTAAGGGAAGATTGAGGGAGTCTTTGCTGATCAGGAACACCAAGCACAGCTGTGTGCTGTAGAGACATAGTCCTAGGTGAGAACGAACCAGCTCATGCCAGGTGAGTGCAGAGGCAGTGGGGTGGGGACACTGATGGCTCTGGGCACTTACAGGAAAGCTGAGTTCTTGGTTTTGGTTCCAGGCCAGAGGGGAGAACTAAAGGTGACAGTCACTGGAATATTCTCAGGGAGCTAAAGCATTTCCAGTGTAGTGTGCCAAGGTACCCTAGCTATGGCTTGGAGAGGAAAAGGAGTGCACAGGTTGGGCCTGGGACGAAGCTCAAAAAATAACAGCAAGAAGGATCCGAGGTCAGAGGCACCATCCACTATACCCCAGGACTAGAGGTGATTATAACAAGCTGCTAAACATTTAGAAAAAAAAATGAGCAGGCAAAGGAGAAAGAACCCAACCTTAGACAGTTACTATAGGAATAGAGAAGATCAGGTTTGTCTTCAGAGGAGGATACTAAGCAAAAAAAGCCTCTCCTACCCCAAAGAATAATGACAAATGGTCACCTGCCTAAAAAGAATTCATAGAAAAACTCATAAAAGACTTCAAAAATCAAAGAAGAGAGATTGAGGAATTTTTTTTTGAGTAAGAATAACCCAAGAAAAACAAGAAGATTATGGAAAAAAAAAGTCAACTAACTGGAAAAGGAGATCTAGAATCTTAAGAAAGAAAATGACTCCTTGAAATTTAGAATTGGGCAAGGGGAAGCCAGAAAAGTTTTAAGAGACCAAGAAATAATAAAACAAAATATAGTGAAGAAATAGAAGAGAATGTGAAACATCTTATAAGAAAAACAACTGATCTGGAGAACAGACCAAGAACAGAAAACATAAGAATAATTGGACTACTTGAAAGCTTTGATCAAAAAAAGAATCTTCATGCAATAATATAAGTAATAATGAAAGAAAATTGTCCTGAAATGTTAGAACAAGAGGGAAAAATAGAAATAAAGAGCCAAGATGGCAGAGTAAAAAGGCAGTCACTCTCACCCTCCCCTATCCAGCTCTGAAAACCCAGAAAATATCACCCCAGAAAAAACCCTGGAACAGGTGAACTAGAAGAAAGATGGGGAGCAGCAGTGCAGCAGCCCAGCAAATGGGTCTCCCAGTGCCTCAGCAAAAATAAGGGAGCAGAACTACAAGGGCCCAGGCAGATAACACCTGCAGCATTCATCTGAAAGGAGCTGAAGAAAGCAACCTAAATCTTCCTAAAGCCCAGCCTTGCTGATTCCAACCACCAGGTAAGCTGTAGAAGCCCTACAGCCTCCAACTGTGAAGAGAATCCTGAAGCCCAGGTGGTAGAGCAGGCAAACACCAACACCTGGACCTCCAGTGCCTCAGTGAGGGCAGGGGAACAGTGGAAACCAGCTCAGAAAACCACCAGGTGCCTCAGCACTACCAAAGGAATCTCCCAGTGCATTAGCAGAAAGAGGGAGCACACTGCAAGGGGCCCCAGGCAGATAAACACCCTAGCACCCATCTAAAAGGAGCTGAAAAAGCTAAAGGAAAGGAAAAGCAGGCAACCTAGAATTGCCTGAAAGTTCCAGCCTTGCTGATTCCAGCCCAACACAAGGTAAGCTGCCAGAACCTACAGCCTCCAATTGCCAACATAAGAGGCCCCAGCACACAAAGCCAGTGACCAAGACCTAGGCTCCCAACACAAGAAGCTTGGGTCAGTGCCCACTGTTCCCCAGCAGGAGAGCTCAATCTCTTTAAAGGCCAGGGAATAAAGAAACACCATGAGTAAAAAGAAACGTACCATAGATTCATATTATGAGAAGAGTGAAGATCAAGACAGAAATTCTGAAGAGGACAACATTGTCAACAAACCCACATCTGCAACAACAAAAGGGAATATGAACTGGTCTGAAGCCCAAAAAGCCTTCTTAGAAGAGCTCAAGAAGGATTTTAATAGTCAAATGAGAGAGGTAGAAGAGTCCTTCAAAAATACAATTGGCCAATTGGAAAAAAAATACACTGAAGAAAACAAGTCCCTAAAAAACACAATTGGCCAATTGAAGAAGGAAGTACAAAAACTAACAGAAGAAAACAATCTGTTAAAAACTAGAATTGGACAAATGGAAACTAATGTCTCTATGAGAGAGCAAGAATCAGTCAAACAGAAACAAAAAAATGAAAAAATAGATGAAAATAAAATACCTCATGTAAAACAACCGACCTGGAAAATCGATTCAGGAGAGACAATTTAAAATTATTGGAACTGAAATCTGAAAATCATGATAAAAAAAGAGCCTGGACAGTATCTTTCAGGAAATCATAAAGGAAAACTGCCCTGAAGTCCTAGAACCAGAAGGGAAAATAACCATAGAAAGAATCACCCTCACCACCTGAAAGAGATCCCAAATTGACAACACCAAGGAATATAATAGCAAAATTCCAAAATTACCAGATGAAAGAGAAGGTGCTGCAAGCAGCCAGAAAGAAACAATTTAAATATCATGGAACCACAGTCAGGATTACACAGGACCTTGCAGCTTCTACATTAAAAGACCACAGGGTGGAACATGATATTCCATAAGGCAAAGGAGCTTGGAATGCAGCCAAGGATCAATTACCCAGCAAAAATGAGCATCATTTTTCAAGGAGATGGATATTCAATGAAATAGGAGACTTCCAAACTTTCCTGATAAAAAGACCAGAGCTCAACAAAAAATTTGATCTTCAAGTACAGGATTCAAGAAAGACATAAAAAGGTAAATGGGACAGAAGACACAATATGTTGTTAATAAGGGCGTTTACATCCTACAAGGGAATGACACTTGCAACCTTGAGAACTGTATTGTTATTACACCATGTTAAAGGAGTATACATAAAGGGTGGATATTAGTTGACTTTGATGTAATGATAAAAAAAAATCTAATCAAGTGGGTTAAATGGATCCAAATAAGTGGATCAATCTGATCTTAGAAAATGTACTGAGAAAGGAGGAGGCAGACAAGGGTAAATTACATTACAGGAAAAGACACAAAATCCTATTACAGCAGAGGGAAAGAATGGAGGGAAGGAGCATTGTTTGAACCTTACTCTCATCAGATTTGGCTCAAGAAGGGCATAACATAATCAGTTAGGTATAGAAATCTAACTTGCCCTATAGGCAGTAGGAGGGAAAAGGGGAAAAAAAGGGAGGGAGAAGGGAGGGAAGAAGCAGTAAGACTAAAGGGGAAGAAAAGGGAAAGGGATAATAAAAGGGGGAGGGACTGAAGGAGGCAGTGGTCAAAAGCAAAACACTAGTGAAGGGGGAAAGGAAAAAGGAGAAAGAAAAGCATAAAGGGGGAAAAGGATGGAGAAAAAGACACAGATAGTAATCATAACTGTGAATGTGAATGGGATGAACTCTCCCATAAAAGAAATGGATTGCAGAATGGATTAAAACCAAACCATAATCCTACAATATGTTGTTTACAGGAAACACATTTGAAAAAGAGTGACACATACAGGGTAAAGGTAAAAGGCTGGAGCAGAATATTATATCTTAGCTGAAGAAAAAAGCAGGGGTAGCAATCATGATCTCAGACAAAGCAAAAGCAAAAATAGATCTAATCAAAAGAGATAAGGAAGGAAACTACATCCTGCTAAAAAGCACCACAGACAATGAAGTAATATCATTACTAAACATATATGCACCAAATGGTATAGCATCCAAATTCTTACAGGAGAAGTTCAGGGAGTTACAGGAAGAAATAGACAGCAAAAATATACTAGTGGGGGACCTGAACCTCCCCCTCTCAGCACTAGATAAGTCTAACCACAAAATAAACAAGAAAGAAGTTAAGGAGGTGAATAGAACATTAGAAAAGTTAGGAGAAAACTGAATGGGTTTAGAAAGGAATATACTTTTTCTCGGCAGTGCATGGCACATACACAAAAATTGACCATGTACTAGGGCTTAAAAACCTCACAATCCAATGCTGATAGGCAGAAATATTAAATGCATCCTTTTCAGATCATGATGCAATAAAAATTATATGTAATAAAAGGCCATGGAAAGACAGACTAAAATATAATTGGAAACTAAATAATCTAATTCTAAAAAATGATTGGGTCAAACAACAAATCATAGAAACAATCAATAATTTCATTCAAGAGAATGACAATAATGAGACAACATACCAAAACTATGGGATGCAGTGAAAGCAGTTCTTAGGGGAAGTTTTATATCTCTAAATGCTTACATAAATAAAATAGAAAAAGAGGAGATTAATGAATTGGGCATACAACTAAAAAAACTAGAAAAAGAACAATTAAAAATCCTCAACTAAACACAAATTAGAAATATTGAAAACCAAAGGAAAAATTAATAAAATTGAAATTAAGAAAACTATTGAACTAATAAATAAAACTAAGAGCTGGTTTTATGAAAAAACCAATAAAATAGATAAACCTTTGGTTAATTTAATTTAAAAAAAGAAAGAAGAAAACCAAATTACTAGTATCAAGAATGAAAAGGGCGAAGCTACCACCAAGGAAGAGGAAATTAAAACAATAATTAGGAATTATTTTGCCCAACTATATGCCAACAAATTTGACAATCTTAGTGAAATGGATACATATTTACAAAAATATAAATTGCCCAGATTAACGAAGAGGAAGTAAAATACTTAAATAACCCCATCTCAGAAAAAGAAATTGAACAAGCCATTGATGAACTCCCTAGGAAAAAATCTCCAGGGCCAGATGGATTTACATGAATTCTATCAAACATTTAAAGAACAATTAATTCCAATACTATATAGACTATTTGGGAAAATAGGTGAAGAAGGAGTCTTACCAAATTCTTTTTATGATACAAATATGGTGTTGATACCTAAACCAGGAAGAGTCAAAATAGAGAAAGAAAATTATAGACCAATTTCTCTAATGAATATAGATGCAAAAATTTTAAACAAAATACTAGCAATAGATTGCAGCAACTTATCACAAGAATAATACACTATGACCAGGTAGGATTTATACCAGGAATGCAGGGTTGGTTCAATATTAGGAAAACTATCAGCATCATTGAGCATATCAACACAAAACCAACAGAAACCACATGATCATCTCAATAGATGCAGAAAAAGCTTTTGATAAAATACAACACCCATTCCTATTAAAAACACTAGAAAGCATAGGTATAAATGGAGTCTTCCTTAAAATAATAAATAGCATTATCTAAAACCTTCAGCAAGCATTATATGTAATGGGGACAGGCTAGAAGCATTTCCAATAAGATCGGGGTGAAACAAGGATGTCCATTATCACCACTGTTATTCAATATTGTACTGGAAACTTAGCTTTAGCAATAAGAGAAGAAAAAGAAATTGAAGGCATTAGAATAGGCAAAGAAGAAACAAAGCTATCACTCTTTGCAGATGACATGATGATATACTTAGAGAATCCTAGAGAATCAAGTAAAAAACTACTTGAAATAATAAACAACTTTAGCAAAGTTGCAGGCTATAAAATAAACCCACATAAATCATCAGCATTTCTATATATTACCAACAAAGCCCAACAGCAAGAGATAGAAAGAGAAATCCCATTTAAACTTACTGTAGACATTATAAAATATTTAGGAGTCTACCTCCGAAACAAACCCAGGAACTCTATGAACACAATTACAAAACACTTTTCACACAAATAAAATCAGATCTAAATAATTGGAAAAACATCAGTTGCTCATGGGTAGGCCGAGCTAATATAATAAAAATGACAATCCTACCTAAGCTAATTTACTTATTCAGTGCCATACCAATCAAACTACCAAAAAATTATTTTATAGAGTTAGAAAAAATAATAACAAGATTCATTTGGAAAAACAAAAGGTCCAGAATATCAAAGGAACTAATGAAAAGAAATGCAGGGGAAGGTGGCCTAGCAATTCCAGATCTTAAATTGTATTATAAAGCAGCAATCATCAAAACTGCTTGGTACTGGCTAAGAAATAGGGAGGTGGATCAGTGGAATAGGTTAAATATGCAAGACACAGTAGTCAATGACTATAGTAATCTATTATTTGATAAACCCAAAGACCCCAGCTTCTGGGATAAGAACCCACTCTTTGAAAAAAACTGCTGGGAAAACTGGAAAAGAGTATGGCAGAAACTAGGCATAGACCCAAATCTCACACCATATACCAAAATAAAGTCAAAATGGGTTCAGACTTAGATATAAAGGCTGATACCATAAGTAAACTGGGAGAACAAGGAATAGTTTACCTATCAGATCTATGGAGAACAGAAGAATTCATGACCAAACAGGAGATAGAGAACATTATGAAAAGCAAAATGGATAATTTTGATTACATTAAATTGAAAAGTTTTTGCACAAACAAAGCCAATGCAACTAAGATTAGAAGGAAGGTAGAAAATTGGGAAAGAATTTTTACAACCAGTCTCTCTGATAAAGGCCTCATTTCTAAAATATATAGAGAATTAAGACAAATTTATAAGAACACAAGCCATTCCCCAATTGATAAATGGTCAAAGGATATGAACAGACAGTTCTCAGATGAAGAAATTAAAGCCATCTATAGTCATATGAAAAAATGCTCTAAATCATTATTGATTAGAGAAATGCAAATCAAAACAACTCTGAGGTACCACATCACACCTATCAGATTGGCCAACATGACAAAACAGGAAAATGATAAATGTTGGAGAGATGTGGGAAAATTGGAACACTAATACATTGTTGGTGGAGTTGTGAAATGATCCAACCATTTTGGAGAACAATTTGGAACTATGCCCAAAGGGCTACAAAAATGTGCATACCCTTTGATCCAGCAATAGCACTTCTAGGGCTATATCCCAAAGAGATCAAACAAATGGGAAAAGGACCCACATGTACAAAAATATTCATAGCAGCTCTTTTGTGGTGGCAAAGAATTGGAAATTGAGAGGATGCCCATCAATTGGGGAATGGCTGAGCAAGTTGTGGTATATGAACATAATGGAATACTATTGTGCTATAAGAAATGATGAACAGGCTGACTTCAGAAAAACCTGGAAAGACTTATATGGTCTGATGCTGAGTGAAGTGAGCAGAACCAAGAGGACTTTGTACACAATAACAGCCATGTTATGCAATGACTAATATGTTAAACTGAACCCTTCTCAGCATTACAAGGATCTAAGACATCTCCAGAGGCCTCGGATGGAAAATGCTGTCCACATCCAAAGAAAGAACTATGGAAGTGAATTGTCATTTTTTACCTTCTGTTGAGTTTTGTTTCATCTTTCTGATGGTTCCTCCTATTGGTTTTAATTTTTACTTACAACTTCACTAATGTGAAAATATGTTTAATAGGATGTAAATGTAAAGCCTATATCAGATTGTGCACCATCTTGGGGAGGTTGGGGGGGAGAAAGGGGGAGAAAAATTTTCAACTCAAAAGCATATGGAAGTGATTGTTGATAAATCAAAATAAATTATAAATTTTTTTAAAAAAAAAAAAAAAAGAAAAATAGAAATAGAAAAAAATCAACTTATCATCACCTGAAAGAGATCCTCTGAGGAAAACCTAGGGGAATATCCTAGCCAAACTGCAAAACCCCCAGGTTAAGGAGAAAATATTACAAGCAACAACAACAACAACAAAACAATTCAAGTACAATGGAGTCACAATTAAAATTACACAAGACCTAGCAGCAGTGGTGTTAAAAGACTACAGGTCTTGGAACACTATATATCAAAGAGTGAAAGAATTGGGGTTACAGCTAAAAATATCATATCCAGCAAAGTTAATCATAATCTTGAACAAAAAACTATAAACATTCAATGAATTGACAGACTTTCATTATTTTATTACAAAAACATCAGAACTTAATAGAAAATATGACGTTGAAGATCCAAGAGAAATATAAGGTAAACATCAAAGACTAATTCCAAGGGACTCAATAAGGACAAATAGTCTACTTTTTATACATGGAAATACAAACTGTATGTCTTTGTCATTAGTAATTGGATACTTCTAAAGAAAGAGTGGTATAGAGCCAAGTATGCTGTGATTCTAAAAAGTAAAATGATGTAGGAAAAGGTAAAAAGAGTAACTATCTCATACAAATGAGGTATGAGAGGAAGAACTGACACAGAGGAATTAGATGGCAGAGGAGGGTATTTAGTTCTGGAACCCTACTCTCATTGGGAATGGGTTAAAGAGGGAAAAATACAATATATCTGGAAAGGAATAAAAGTCTTCTAAATTATTAAAGAAATAAGATGAAAAGAGGATAGGAAGGGGGGAGAGGATAAGAGAGACATAGGGAATAGGATAAAGGAAGGGTATGGAAGAGTGTGTAGATTAATAGGAATGGGATGTAGAGGGAACAGCAGATATATTTAGAAGGGTATAAAAATCTTCTAAATTCAGAAAGAAATAATAGGGTAAGGGGATAAGGTGGAGGGGTGGTAGGTTAAGGAATAGGAAGGCAAGGTAGCAGGTACAAAGTAAGATAAGGAGTGAGGAGGGATAGGAATAAGGTAAAGAAGGATAGTGAGGAAAATAGGAAGGAAGAAAATACACAAGTAGTTATAATTTAGAATATGAAAAGGATGAATTTACCCATAAAATGAAAACTGGTAGCAGATTAAAATTTTGAATTTAACAATACGTTGCTTTCAGAAAATGCTATAAAAATGAGAGATACACAGAAACATAAAATAAAGGTCAGGAGTAGAATTTATTATGTAAAAAAGCAGGGATAATAATCGTGATCTCAAAGTTAAAGCTAAAATTATATTTAATCGAAAGGGATAAATAGGGAAACTACACTACGTGTCAGCCATATTACTCAATAGCTTTAACCATAAAAAATAAGTAGTGTAAAAAATATGAGAGCACACCTGTCAAAACAGATGCAGGATCTATATGAAAGTAAATACAAAACAACTTTTACACAAAGTTATATCTAAATAATTGAAGTAATATTTATTGTGCATGGGTAGGTAAAGCTAATATAATAAAAAAATTACAATTTTACCTAACTAATGTATTTATGTAATGCCATCCCAATTAAATTGCTAAAAAAATTATCTTATTGAATCAGAAAAAACAATAACAGGATTCATTTGGAAGAGCAGAGGGTCAGGAACTTCAAGGAACCAGGGGCAGAAGATGTGAAGAAACTAGATTCATTAATATCAGACCTTAAACCATATTATAAGGTGAGAGCAGTGTTGAAGTGTAAAATGGATAATTTTGTTTTTTTAATTAAAATTTTCCTGTGTAAATAAAACCTATGTAGCCAAGAATAGAGGGAATGCAGAAAATTAGGGGAAACAAACTCTCTTAGACAATCTCCCAGACAGAATGTGATTGGGTCAGAATATTGTTGTGGTGTAGGAAATGATCTTGGTGGATTTAGAAAAATATGGGAAGACTTGGACTTATGAAAGAAGATGCTATCCGCCTTCAGAGAAACATATGACAAGTGGAAATAAGCATAGTATGGTCTTATGTATATGCATTTGAGTATATATGTGTATATATGTGTATGTTTATGGATATCTATGTATGTGTATAATATATGAATGTGTGCGCATATATATCTCTATCTAGATATGTATATCCATTCATAATTGTAGCCTTCTGGAATGGGAGGGGGGGAAGAAGGAGAAAAAAAATAAGGTAAAAAGTGCCCAGCAGAGGACAAAAGAAAACATACAAGGAAGCAAAGATAGACAATTTTGAAATTAATGCATAGTATTCATTATATAGGTTTTCTTGAAATGGAAATTTATGCTTTATATTGAATCCTCTCATGTTCTGCTGTGTACATGGCAATGTTTTTTATTTTTCATTTTCTTATTTTGTATTTAAGTTTAAAATAAATTTAAAAACTAAAAAAAAAAAGTGATTTATCAACCATAAAAATTCCACGTAAATGAGAGCTGCTATATAACCTCAGGGTATTATTGTTCTGATATTTAGGTAAGTAATGAGCACTGAAGGAAATAAAGAACTGTGGGGAATGAAAAGGTTATTTCACAGAATCACTGAATTTTACAGCTGGAGGGGACCTCAGGGTCCTAGTCCAACCCTTGTTTCCTTGAGAGTGGGCATGTTTCAAGTTTGTTTTTGTATCTTTAGCACTAGTACTGAGCCTGGTCACATAGCAGGTACTTAATAAATGCTTGTGGAGTGATACCTGAACTAGAATATCTTTTATAATATCTAATGAGGAACCATCAAGTTTTTGCTCAAAGATGAAACACACTACCTACTAATAAAAATTCAGATCAATGCAGTCACCAATCTTAACTCCAGAGGATTGGGGAGGAAATATACCTCTCTCCTCTTGGTAGGGAGGTGGTAGACTATAGGTGTGAAATGGGGTATACACTGTGAGACATGGCCAATAAGCTGGGCTTAACTGTAATTCTTTATTGCAGAGGAAGGTTATGTGGTAGAAGAATGACAGCAAAATGAAAGAAAATCAGTGTAACATTAAAAATAAAAGAAATTACCCACCCAAAAAAACCTTACTTAGAGAACCAGAAAGTTCATATCTGGAAACTGTATTCTTTGGAAATATCTACGCAGCAGAAATGCATGCAAGCATGTCCAGATATCAGTCCTTATGTGGATTAGACTGCTAGAATATGTTTCTGAGACTCCAAGGAAAAGATGGTTCCTGTAAGTGTTCCAAACTTATTGTTCAACCATATTACCAATGCAATCTTGCATTCAAAGAGATCTGTACACTGTCTCTTTACCTAAACATGCCTCCATATTTTCTACATCCCACTAGTCAAGTCCCTTTTAGCATGCCATTCTCATTTATATGGAAACAATATAGTTTGTGATAAAGGAGGAGAGAAAAGCCAGGTCTAGTCCAATAAGTACCCCAGATTTTGAGAAAGCAAATCTCAAAGGGTTGAAAGAGAAGATAGGCAGGGTCACATAAGACTAAAATTCTGCAGGTCCAGTCATCCCAAAAGGAATGGAGAACTATCAAAAATGAAATTCTGAAGACTCCATGGGAAATAATTCCTAGTAAGAGGAAAATGAGAATTGTCTAAGGAGACTGATGTGACTACCTAGGGAACTTACCGGCCAACTTAGATAAAAATTACAAAGATACAGACAGAAGATGGAAGCGAGAGATGTAACACAGGATGAATATGTGTGAGCTCAGTCCTGTAAAACTAATGTCAGGAGTGCTCAGCCTCAGAATAATGTGAGGTTGAACAGGAAAATTAAAAACAACAGAAAAAGTGGGGTTTCCTTTTTTTGTTTTATTCTGTTTTGTTATATAGGGAGAAAGAGGAGGGTCAAAGTCTACTCCTTGGAGTAGATGAGACTATCCTAATTGACAACTAAGAGAAGATAGAGCTACTCTATTCCTAATTAAAGAATAACCTTTGTACTGAAAATGACAGAACAAAAATAGCCAATAGGGAGTTAGTGCCCAATTAGTAAGAAGACATCTCATGCCTTTAATGAATTCAACCAGGAACTGAAAGAATTGGTCAATGTGATTGTCAGTATATATGAAAGGAGGGTAAATATTATTCTGGTTTTCAACAAAAGGAAGAAAGTGGACTCTACTAACACTAGGATAATGAGTTTGATGTTGAATTTAAAATGGATAGCTAAAGACATAGAGAATAGATATCTACAACAGTAAGTGAAACCAGCCAGCAGGGCCACATTAGAACAACGACAACAACAACAAAAGGTAACTCAGGTCAACATTATTCCCTTTTTTGTTAGGTTACTAAATTATTGGATCTTGGAATGCTCTAAATATAATTTAACCATATTTTAGCAAAAGATTTGATAAAGTCTCATACAATTCTTTTGGCAAAGATGGAAAGTTGTGGGCTAGATAATAATGTGATTAGACAGAGTACACAAAGAGTTGTTGTTAATTATTCAATTTCCATGGGGCAGGAGATGGTGAGCCTTAAAGATTTCTTATATCTTAAAGGAGGCATCCATTATCTTAGAGATTTCCTGCCCCACCAGGATATTCCGATAAGACTAAACTCAATGAAACGTATTATCCCATTGAAACAAACCTAATCTTTTGCAACACCTGAGACTCCAAGGTTAGCATGTTCTACTACTCCCTCACTCCCTCCCCCATAAATCACCTGACATCCCGTTTCTATTACTCAACCTCCCAAATAAAGAAAGTGGCTGCTCAGCCTTTCCTGATAGACTGCTTTTGTTGCCTGCAATATTATCCTAAGGCTGTGTATCTCCCTTTTTCCCCTGTAGTGCCATCCACCAGGCAACTGCTCATCAGCTGATCTAATTAAACTTTTTGTCTTCTAAGCTTGCGTCTTGATTTATCTACCATCCAATCAAATGGTCCAAGGTGGGAGGAGTCCTTCTCCAGGAGAATCTCAGGATCTCTGGGCTAAGGAATTCCCCAACATCATTAAAGCTGCAGATGATGTAAAGCTAGGAGAGATAGCTAATATGCTGCAAGACAATCAAGGTCCAAAATTATTTTGAAAGGCTAGAGGATTGGGCTGAATCTGACAAGATGAAATTCAATAGTTCTTATACTTGGGTTCAAAATATTAACTTGATAAGCACAATATAGGAGAGTCATGGTTAGACATAGTTGTGATTTTTTTCCTGAAAACAGTCTGAGGGCTTTAGCTAATTGCAAGTTCAATATACATCAGCAGTGTGATGTGACTGTTGGAGAGCTAAGGTGATCTTGGGCTTCATTAAGAGAGGCCTAGCTTCTGAAAAAAGGGAGTTTATATATCTGGTAGGAATTATGTGAAGGTCAGACTCAACAAGGTGGAGACAACTACCAGGAAGATTAGCCACTAGGTCATGATGTTCGGAGATCTCAATATTTTCCATTGGTCATATGCCCATTGTCTGTAGTTGCTCTCCAGCAGCAAATTATATTTCAAGTGTCCCCCTTTAAAAAAAAAAGCTTAAAGAATTGAATACAAGCTTAATATAATACACAGGACCTGAGGGGAAGAGGATGGTGGTCCTTCTGCCATCCACTTTAACACATAGTGCCCATCCTGTGGGTAAATGAGACCCTTGCTCCTGGAAGCCTCCTGAAAGAAAGAGTGACTGCTACCAAGCAAATTGAAAAAGGTTGCTTTTACCCACATGGTAGGCCATTGGAAAATGTCTTCTCCCAGAGGCAGGTGCCTGGCACCTCCAACATGAGTGCCTCCATCATAGGTGGCCTGGGCATGTGCCAAAATCCAACAGACATATATCTGTCTGTATTGTCTCTGTGTAAATGTATAGATGCGACTATTGAGTGGCATGGATAGATAGCATCTGGGCCTGGCCTGGGTCTGCAGAGAGGAGAGCTAAGGAAGAGGGACAGGCAGGTACCAGGAACTCCTCGAAGGCTAGAGGTTCTTTTCTCCAATCTCCAAGAGGGGTATTAGAATATAATCATATCGGGGCAGCTAGGTGGTGCAGTGGATAGAGTACTAGCCCTGAAGTCAGGAGTACCTGAGTTCAAACATTTGACACGTACTAGCTGTGTGACCCTGGGCAAGTCACTTAACCCCAATAGCCTAAAAAAAAATCATAAAAAAAAAGAATATAATTATATCTACCTGCCACACCTCAACTCTCTGTCTAGCTAGGGGCATATGTTTATGTTCAAAAGGAAAGCTGATTCCTTGGTCATTTTTTTTTCTTTTTTTGGTGAGGCAATTGAGGTTAAGTGACTTGCCCCAGAGTCACACAGATAGTAAGTGTTATGTGTCTGAGGTCAGATTTGAACTTAGGTCTTCCTGACTCCAGGGCTCGTATGCTATCCACAATACACCTAGCTGCCCCCTTCTCTGGTCATTCTTAAACAAGACAGCAGCCCTTAACTTACTCACCAGTTTAGCGCCTCTCCCCCAAATGCTGGTTACATAAAAGACCATCATACATGGTAAATACTGAATATTTTTTTTTATCTAAGCAAACAGCAAGCAGAAATAGGAAAAGTTATATAGATTAGAATATACAAAAGTTAATAAACTCTTTAGCTTGTCGGGAGGTAGGATCTCAGTGCAAATCAAGAGAGAAAGAACAATCTCACTCAGACAGGGTCCAGGGTCTAGCAGTCTCTAGTATTTCAAGAAAGTCCAGAGACATGATGGGGCTGGCTTTCATGCATTTTGTCATTCTTTCTCTCATCCCTGGAATATCTTCTCTCTATGTGTCTCTCCCTAAGAGTCTGGAGCCAACGCATTAAGTCTCTGACACAGGGACACCTTGTTGACCTCACCATCCTCTCTGCTGTCAGGATCATGTCTCTCACCATATGTGGCACATAGCTTGGCGTTTCCTTCTTGCCCCACTTCTTTGGGAACCTGGTTACGAAAGGATAACCCTTAAGTAGCAATACAAGGATATATAGGGAGTCAACCAAGTCAGCCATGTAGCCCTACCTCAACTGTCCAATGAAACCTTCTGATGAACGATGGGCTCTATCACCATGATGACTCATTAAATAGGTCTTCCAGTCAGTCCATCACAACATTTCTTTCATCTCTTACATCGTTTTGGGTTGGTTTCTAAGTTCTGGGCTGAACTAAAGAAGTTGCATTCTCTACATGTCACAACTGGCAGCTGGCAACCAGAGGCAACAGAGCCACTTGTGTGCCCAGTGGCAGCTCTGCAGGGGCATCCTCAGTTGATACAAGGAATTGTGCCAGGGAACTTGATTTGTCATTAACATCCTAATGAGGGACCTCTAATTAAGCATTGTCCTGAAGGAGAAGCCTGAGGACAGGAGAGAAGGCTAATGGCTTTGGAGCCAGAAGGAGGAAGAGCATCAGGGATGGGAATCAGAAAGACCTGAGTTCAAATCCAGCCCAAGGTATCTATTTAGTTGGATGATCCTGAGCAAGTCATTTAACCTCTCGAGGCCTCAGTTTCTTTACCTATAAAGTGAGAGGCTAGACTCAATGAGCTGGAAAATTGATCCCTTCCAACGTCAGTCTACGGGCCTGAGAAGGAACAGAGAGGAAGACAATAAAGGTGGAAAATGAGATGCCTGGAAAAGTTACAAAATGTGCAATTGAGGAACATCTTACCCAAGTTGAAGATTTTGTCCGGTGCCTCTTTATAAGTGAATTTTGTGACACTTGTGAGACGAATAAACTTTTTCCATTAAAAAATTGTATATATTAATGAGGCATTTAGTTGGCTTGAATTTCTTAATGCTTAAACTTAAAAAAAGATCACTAATGCCAATTTACACAGTACAGGCACTGCAGGATAGGTGAGCCTGAGTTGATTGACCTCTTAGACCCAGGTGCAAAGGTTACTTGGGGTATCTAAGTTAAGGGCTGGTCCAAGAGTTCTTAAAGTTATCTGACCAATTATTAATAATTGAGCTGAGTCAGGAATGCAGGGGCGGGCCTACAAATCAATATTTTCCTGGATGTATCTTTTACTTTTTCAAAGCATTGTGGGGAGCAAGTCAAGTTTTAAAATGAGAGCCTGTACCATGGGCACAGAGACCCTTTCCTGGTGAAAGGCATCATGCATAGCTCCTGCATCTGTCTGCTAGAATGTGATTGTGATTTTAGAAGAGAGATCAACTATCTCAACTATCTCAAAAGCCTGTACTGATAGCTTTTAAAGAGCTTCCCTGTGGTGTATGTGGTGTTATTGCTTTGAGTAAGTTCAACCTCTTATGTCACCGACCTGAGCTTTAGGACAGCCTCCTGGCCATTGACCCACAAACGAATAGATAATGTTAACTAAAACACCTGAATTCTGATCAGGCCTTTAAAGTGATGAAAACCAGGGTTGGGAAAGGATGTAGTATCTCTTGACTGCCTGCACTGAAGTAGTTTCTTTCAGCTCATCCAGGTCTATGCCCACAGGTAAGTGGTGCCTCTCTGTAGGTCTGGATACCTCTCTATTCAAATCTTCTCCCTTTAAAGTTGTATTTGCACTTGTGGGTTGGTAAGGTTTTCGTTTTTTAAATTTTCCTCCCTGGTCTAGTAATTTTTAACGAATAATCTAAGGACCACTTATAGTTTTCAAGGGTCTTGAAGGTGAGACTCATCTTGTCTCTGCTTCTGAGAGTGGGGTAGTATTATAATGTTGTAAACATTTGTGGAAATATAACAAATCTGGTGAGTGTAATTAAAGTCATGTCAATACCACCGGATGAATTCTGGTAATTTTTTTTTCCAAATTGAGGCAAGTGGGAACAGGTGAGTTAGTTGGACGATGTGTAAGATTTTCGGGAGAAAATGAGAAGTTCTGTTTTAGGGACTGTGTAAAAGACATCCTGACAGGGAACACAAGAAGAATTATCACCTACTTTGCTGCTCAGGGGAGGCCTCTATCTCTGGAAAATACCACGGGCCCAAAGAAGAAGCAGATTATTGGAGTTAGGATTTGTTCTGTGTAAACTGTAAGGAAAGCTGTGTCCTTGGAGAGCAAAGAATTGTGTTTGTATTTTCCCTGGGGTCCAAATTTTGAATTATCTACCTTAATTGGCACTTTCTATGATTTAAAGATGTGATTTGAGCCATAGACAGTAATTGTGTTTTAAATCAAGGATGAAAAATTTTCTTTCCTGCCTCCCCCACCCCCAGCCGGGAACACCACCTTAGTGGCTACAGTCATAAACATCAGGACTTCATCTAATTCTATCATCTATGTGGTGCTTATCACATTAGTGGCCCTCAATACTAACTTATAATTTTGTTCTTTTCTACTTAAAATGTTTAAAACTCGTATCAGTACAGGTTAATATTTTCTCATTTGATTCTCAGCAACCCTGTAACATGGGTGCTATTATCCCCATTTTATAGTTGAGGAAACTGAGACAGACAGAGGTTAAGTGACTTGCCCAGGGTCACACAGCTATCAACTGAGACTGGACTTGAATTCAGATCTTCCAGACTGCAGACTCCACTCTCTATCCAAATGCCACCTAGCTGCCTCAGGTTAATATTTTCTAAGGGAAAGTTTGAGCTTTTTAACACAGGATAATACTTCTTTTCACTATAGAGTAGGGAAAAAAAACCTCTGGATAAGGAGTCAGTGAACTTGGCTTCAAACACTGGCTCTGTCACTACCTTTGTGACCTTGGGCAAATTTTTGGGCCTCAGTTTCCTCATCTGTAAAATGTAGAGGATGTACCATTTGGTCTTTCAGCTCTAAACCTATATGTTCCTACTACTCACGTTGATTCTTATGACAGTGGTGGGTCCTGGGAGAAAGAAACCATTCCAAAGTTTGACATGAACAATAGTATCTTAAATCAGAAGTAAACTGGAAGGGGCTGGGAATGTGACCAGAACTCATTCTTCAGATTTGCCATTTAGAGAAGGGTCACAAGTGAGACAGGATTAATGCTCCTTTTCCTTCTTTCTGAGCACTTCATGGGGCTAGGAAGCTGAATTGCATTCTCTTGAAAAAAGATGCTTTAGAGAGACAGACATGGAGAGGTATGCACTTAATATATTCATTCTTGCAATACCTGTGCTGGTGGGGGAAATATCACTACATACTATAGCTCTCTCCTGTTCTAAGATGAGAGGTTGCAGTGGAGAGAACATGAGACTCAGAGGCAGAAGATTGACATGTGCCTCATTCTCGTATCACCTGCTTTCTAATTGTGTGATTTTGGTCTGCTTCTCTGATTCAGTTTTGTCATCTGTGAAATGGGGAGGATAAAACTTGAACCAGGTAGGATTATTGTAAAGAAAGTGCTTTATAAACTCTAGAGTGACACATAAACGTAAGATCGTGTTAATTATTTTTTAAAATTATTTTTATTTTATTTTTACTATAATGATTTTTTGGTCAGCATGGGATGATGTTATCCATAACAAAACTTAGGAATTTTATCTGGGGTGCCTGAGGTCCAGACAGCAGAACTTAAAAGTGTTTATTTCTTTCATCACCATTCTTTCCCATGACGTTTTTAGTTTGATTCAATCTGAATCTTGTTCTTCCACAGGGACCTTGATAATACTGCTCTGTTCCCACAGAGTTTCTTGGAAACCTAAAATAGCACCAAATAAAAAACACAATGAAACAAAACACTGGGACAAAGGAAGCTCCCTATAAAACCAGTTAGAAACTCTGAGCTATGTTAATTAGTGAGTATTTAATAAGTGCTTACTCAATTGCCAGGCATTGTGCTAGGCTCTAAGATTACATGGAAAGGCAAAAACAGTCCTTTCCCTTAAGGAACTCACTTTCTAATAGATGGATGAGACAACATGAAAATAACAGATTTATATAGGTAGATGTTCACATGTATCTATGTATGCTATAGATACAGATATATTTATATCTATATAGATATATTTATAACTATATAACCTATATATAGATATAAATATATCTATGTAGATATAACTTGTAAATCTGCATAGACGTATTTATAACTATATAACCTGTGTATAAATATATCTATGTCTATCTTTATCTGTATATATTTATATATATCATATACAAAAGAAATATAAAGTAATCTCAGTTGGAATGGATAGGAATCTTATAGACCCTTGTATATGATCTCTGGCCTTTAGTGACCTTCAGGGACTTACTGAAGACTTCTCCAGAGAAACACAGATTCACTCTTTAAAATTAGCTCTGTGATATTTAAATTGCATTTTTTCCTTGTTGCTTACAACATTTTCTCCTTAACCTGGGAGCTTCGGAGCTTGGTTATGATAATCCTGTAAGTTTTCTTCCTGGGATCTCTTTCAGGTAGTGGTTGGTGGATTTTTTCTATTTCTGCTTTCCCTTCTTGTTCTGGAATCTCAGAGTAATTTTCCTTAATAATTTCTTGTGATATTATATCAAGATTCCTTTTTTGATTGTGACTTTCAAGTAGTCCAACTATTCTTAAGTTGTCTCTCCTCAATCTGTTCTCCATATCAGTTGTTTTTCTGATGAGGTATTTCACATTCTCTTCCATTTTTTCATTCTATTGCTTTTGTTTTATTATTTCTTGATGTCTTATAACATCATTAGTTTCCCCTTTCCCAATTCTAGTTTTCAAGGAATTATTTTCTTCCTTGACTTTTTAATTCTCTTTTTCTAGATGTTTGACTTTCTTTTCATATTTCTCTTGATTTTTTCTTGGATTGTTCTTATTTTTTTTCCCCTTAATTTTTCCTTGATCTCTCGGTAATTGATTTTTAAGTCCTTTTTAAGTTCCAAGAACTCTTTTTGGGCTTGTGACCATTTGACATTTCTCATTGAAAAAAGAGCGGCTTTTTAAGCTCCACTACCTTCCTCTGAATATGAATCTAGATCTCCTCTGTTCCCATAGTAGGTGTCTATGGTTGGGTTCTTTCTCCTTTGCTTACTCATTTTTATTTTTATTTTGTTTTCTTTTATTTTTAACAGTTTTTTTTTTTGTTTTAGACAATCAAATTCTAGTCCTCAGATGTCGGCAATGATGCCCCAGGCCTCTCAGGTTCTTCTCACTGTTATTTTCTAAGCTCTGTCCTGGGCCCAACTTTGGGCACTCCTTTCTCCTCCTAAGCCAAGGTCAGGCCGCCTCGCCATGCTGTCACACAAAGGTTCTTGCTCCCCGCACTCCCTCCAGTGGCTGCAAACTTCAACTGTCCTTTCCTACCTGGAACCAAAATGGGGAACTCTGCTCTCCTGCAAGTGCCCACAGGCAGCAAGGTCCCTACTCCTCTGCTATCACATTCACCAAGCATGTACTAAGCCATAGGCTAGGACCCGGTCAGTTCGGCAGAATCAGCTGTGGAAGGTTCTTTAAACTTCTACTCAGCCTTCCAACCCCTACACGGTCTATGAGGTGAAAGTTCTTGAAGCTAAAGTTGCCTTTAAACCCAGCTGACCCCAGGGCTTGTTGTTTATTGATTCTGCAGAGTATGCCTGGAGGTGTTTGCCCTTCACTCAGGCTAAACCTCCACCTTGGGAGGTTGAGTCTTTACTGCGGTCCTCTCAGGACATCTTGGGAAGGCAACTGCTTTACCCCTTTTTGTTTATTTCTGATGCTCTACAATCACTTTGAGGCAAGGCTCCCTCCTCAGACAGCTGGAAGTCTTCTGCCCTACTCCACCAATTTCCCAGAATCTCCCACATTCACTCTGGATAAGATTTTAGAAGCAGTTGTATAGCCTAAAGCAGGATTGGGGAATCTGCACGTGGCCCTTTAGGCCTCAAGTGGGCTCCTTTGACTGAATCCAAACTTCACAGAACAAATCCCTCTAATAAAAGGATTTCAAAACTTGAACTCGGTCAAAAGGCTGCACCCAAAGACCTGAAGGCCACAGGTGACCTTGAAGCCACAAGTTCACCACCCCTGGAAAGGGAGAGACTTCTTGGAGCAATTTCTGACTTCTTAAAAAAGTTTCCTCATCTCCTCAGCCCTTCAGTACAAATTACTTTGCAAATTATTCATCTTACCTAGATACAATGTTGCAAGGAATAAAATTTACATAAAATGTAAACTTATGATACAAAGTGCTATGGATGCTTAAAATACTGTTATTGTCATGTTGGTTCATATACAGTTGGATGGACATCCTGTAGAACGGTTACATATTCTGCCAACAGACAATGAGTTAGACCCAGAACTGAACAGAAGGCAAGCAAGAGTGCTGGATTGCCTTTGGGGAATGTGCATTTCTTTTAATGACCTCGTATTTATGCTATTATGCTTATGCTATTTTTAATAGCATAATTTTAATTATTCAAATAAAATAGTTTAATCAATAATTAAGTAATTTAATCCAACAATAAAATATTTAACATTTAATGATTTAATTTAATAAAAAATAATACTGTGGGGCTGCAAATCTCTGAAAAGTTGAGGTTGAGTATCATCCAAAGAGGGGGCAGCTAGGTAGCTTAGTGGATAGAGCACTGGCCCTGGAGTCAGGAGGACCTGAGTTCAAATCCAGCCTCAGACACATAACACTTACTAGCTGTGTGACCCTGGGCAAGTCACTTAACCCCATTGCCTAGCAAAACAAACAAACGAGGATAACCACAGCAAACGAACAAGCAAAGGGCATTGGAGCAGCTCATTATGGTAGTGAGCATTATAAACAAGGAATTAGGAAGAAGAAGTTTATTAAAGGGTACTCTCAGGAACTGTGCCACACGATCAGTCTGTCATCTCATTGGCTGGATATAGCAGAGGTGTAGTTTCACCTCTCAGGCAATTCTTTTTTAGTTCAGAGTCCACTGGTGAAGGACCTCTCCCAAGCCTATGGTGACCACCTCACAAATTTCCCCAGATCCTGTGAGTCTTTTAAGTGAGTAGATGGAGCAAAAGGTACTAGGGCTTTCTATGCTTTGAGGGCAAGTTCACTGTCTCTCTTTTCATATGCAATTTATCTGTTCAAAGGCTCAGTTTCCAAAGAGGGGCAAGTGCTTCATTTTACCTGAAAGAGCCTCACCCTTACATTTCTTGGACTCTCTTTTTTCCCCCTAAGACCTTTCAATTCACTAAGTAGGAAAGGGGGCACGCTGTCTCACAATCATAATTTAATTTTTCTATACAACATGCCACAACTTGTGGTGAACTACTCAACTGTCTGAGCCTTACTTTCCTCGTCTACAAAATAGAGGGTTGAGAGTGAGGCCTGAACTAGATTAAAATGTAATTGGCAAATGTTTAACATAATAAATGAAAATTCAACATGATCTAGAAAATGTTGACTTGTGTTTTCCTAAGTTAATATTTCATATCCCCTTACGTTAAAGTTGAATCTTTACTACCATACTTTGTTAAGAAGCCTCCAGAATATGAAAATGCCCTCTGACTCCTTCTTTTCAGAATTTAGAATCTTGGGGATCTCGGTATGTTCATATGGGATTGTTTCTGTTTTTCCTAAAATTAATTATTATTTAATTAATTAAATAAATTTATTTATTATTTAAATTAATTATCTGAAATTGCTAATCTAGCTTCTTTAAATTAAAAAAAATTTGAAAAATTAAATTGACTTAAAAAACTAGTAAATTATTTCTTCTTACAACATTTTGATACTCACCAGCACCCCTTTAAAATAAAGTAGAAAATATTTTTAAATGATTTCAAGATTCCTTTACATAACTTCATAAATAGTTAATCATAAAAATTTATAGTTGGAAGAGCCCTCCAAGGTCAGTGACCCCGTTTCGACTCAGAGTGATTGATTATTAAAGGTTGATTGTGGGGGTGAATTTTTCTTTCACTTCAGCTAATCTGATTTGTTTTTTTTTCTAGAAGAAGTAAGAGTTGCAGTGATTCTTTTCTATTTTACAGGGTCATTGACTGAAAGTAGAAATTATCATGTCTGATCCAGTCATTCTACGTCGTGTTAGAAAATTTGGAGAGGAGAATCATGCCTTTGAATCAAATGAATCAGGTACGAACTCTTTTCCTAAAAGAAAAACAAAGAAACCCCCCCCCAACCCTGCTAAATCAATGTTTTTTTTGATGATTTAACATTAAGATTAACAATGCTGTTATTTTCTCATGACTTTCCCTTACCACCAATAGAAAACAAGCAAAACAAAGGAATACAACTAAAAAATAAATCAACACTGTGGCCATGTCTGAAAACATATGATCAATTTTGTACCTATACTCCACGTTTTTTTGGCCAAAGGGAGGGAGGCATGCTTTTCCAACAGTTGAAGGAAGCAAGAACTTTGTCCTCACTCTGTTGTATAAAAGGAGGCCAAAACACAAATGGGTAATAAGTTACTAAGTTTTAAAGAACCACATCTTTACAGAGTGATTGCCATTAAGAATCTAATTTCCTTTTCATAAAGTATGATGCATTGGATATAGCAAATGCTCAATAAATCTGATTAAGTAACTGAATCTTAATCTTCCATCAGTTTATATGTAAGGAATCCTTTTCTATCTAGAATAGGGTTATTTGACACAGTTTTCCTTGTGATAAATAATAATAATAATTGGAGTTTATATAACACTTTAAGCTTTACAAAGCAGTTTACATGTGTAAAGCATTAGAAAGATTTGAATTCAAATCCAGCTTCAGACACTTTCTAGTTGTATGACCCTGAGCAAGTCGCTTAATCTCCTTCAGTCTCAGTTTCCTCATATATAAAATGAGGATAAGAGTAGCACCTACCTCACAGAGCTATTGGAAGGATAAAATGAGATTGTATTTGTAAAGTGTTTTGCCAACCTCAAAGTGCTGTATAAATAGTAACATTGTCATTATTATTATTTCACTAGTCCTTTCAACATCCCTGTGAGGTAGGTGCTATTATTATTATCTCCATTTTCCAGAGGAGAATACTGAGTCTGAGAGAGGGCAAATGACTTACCCATAGTTATAGAGCTAATAGGCTTATGAGGTAGGACCTGAATTCAGGTTTTCCTAACTACAACTCCAGCATCCTCTCTCTTATGTTACCTAGCTGTCAAGGAAGTGACCTGCTTGGAATCAGTCCTTGATCCAAGCATCACATGGTGATGGGGTGATATCAGCACCTCTAGAGGTGTTTGGGACATTAACAGAGAGGTAGAGCTTCCTTTTCTTGTTTCTCCTTCTGCCATGTTGAATTTGCAGTTGAAATAGGAACGGGCTAGGATGAGAATGGAGCTAGCTAAATGGGGAGATGCTTGGAAGAATTTAATCAGAAGAAACATAGGCCCTGCAGAAACCAGACCTAGTCTATGAAAACAAGAGCAACAATATATTCAATGACCCCACCAGACTCACCGAACACAAGCTAGTACCTACCATTAAAATGCCATGATGTTTAGAGATTAATCTGGTATTGTGATGAAGTAGAAAAGGAGCTACATTTGGAGTCGGGGGGTCTGGGTTCAAAAATCCCAACTTTGCCACTTATTACCTGTGTGATCTTAGAAAATTTACTGAATCTTTCTGGGCCTGAGTTTTCCTTCTCTTGAAGGAAAGGTTGAAGTACTTTCTAGCTATAGATTAGTTCTATGGAGCTTGATGGAAGTAATAGTACAAATTAATTATAAGAAATGCTTGAATAGCATGTAACACTGATGTAATTTGTAAGTTCTTTTAATAATGAATTCAGGAAAAAAATACAACTTGTGAAGGACTGCATTTGGGGTACCCTATACAATGTTAGTTACCATGTCTGGCATTGTGTCTTTATATATTTAAATAGTATACTATACATGTAAAAGTAAGGCAGCTAGGTGGCACAGTAGATAGACTCCTGGCCTGGAGTCAAGAAGACCTGAATTCAAATCCAGCCTCAGATGCACATGAGTTGTGTGACCCTGGACAAGTCACTTAACCCTGTTTGCCTCAGTTTTTTCATCAGAAAAATGAGCTGGAGAAGGAAATGGCAAGCTACTCCAGTATCTTTGTCAAGAAAACCCCAAATGGAGTCACAAAGAGTCAAAAACTACTGAAACGACTGAGCAATGACATATAAAAGTCCAAGAATTAGATGGTGATGAAGGCAGAGGACTCCTTTTAAATCATCATAACTATGCAGGAAGATTTCAGTTAATCACTGTTCTGTTAATATCTGTAGGCAGCACGGTGTAGTTGAAAGAACACTGGAACTTGTCAGAAAGCCCAACTGCTGCCTCTCACACAGATTAGCTGTGTGACCAAGGTCATGTCATTTAACCTCTCCAAAACTTGGTTTCCTTATTTGTAAAACTGGGATAATCATACTTGTATAGCCTAGTTTACAAAGCTTATAATAAAGATCAAATGATATAATGCATGTTAACATATTTTGCAAACCTAAAAACCTTTTATAAATGTCTGCAATTGTTAAAAAAATGAACTTTTATAAAAAAATCTAAATGTGATGATTTAATGTGGGGGTTGGGGGGGATGGAGGGGGTGGATGGGGCAGGTTTGAGGTCCCAGACCAGTGATTTTATCAAGGCAGGTAATTCTCGCTGTGGAAACTCCTCCAGCTAATGAATGTCAGGAACTTGTCTAGGGTTGAGCCCGAGAGAGCAGCCTGAAATACTGAAATGTTGAATGGTTTGTCCGTGATTAGACAGTATTAAGTCAGAGACAGGGCTTGAATCTAGGTTTTGCTGACTCCAAGGCTGGCCCTCTATGTGATCTGAAACAATTTTTTAATCGTATTCCTAAGAGTTGAATAAATGGATGGGGCTTGAAATAAATTAAGATGTATCACCTAGTAACTCTGAACTGACCACTTGTGAAGAATGAAAGAGAAAAAAAAAAGCTGAAACTTTAAACCCTATAACAAAAAGGCAATACCGAGGAAAATAAGTTCCAGGGATTGGGAAACGAAGTGTTGAGGTTGATTCAGAGGGCAGGAGCTCAGAATCATATAAGAACAGATTGGAGAGAAACATCAGTGGAAGTTGGTGCTGGAATGACTGAGAGTGGGACCATGGATTCCAAACTTTCATTTAAGGAGAGAGCCCAACTTTGTTACCTTCTCATCTCCCACCTGGCTGCACTATCTTGAGACTCCTCTGACTGACCTCTCCATTATGCCCCTGAGCTGGATACCTTCCCCAGCTTTCTTCCACCACCACTCCTCACCCCAATCCCACTCACCATTTCCAGCTTCCTTTTCTGTTTTGTCTTCCCCCATTAGACTCTAAGTTCCATGAAGGCAGGAGTTGTCTTTTTTTATATTTGTATCCCCAGAACTTAGCACAGTGCCTGGCCCATATAAGGACTTAATAAATGTTTTTTGACTATAACTATGTTAAAGCTTGGGCCAGAAGAGGAAGGTAACATGAAACCATTAATCTTGGGTATTTCGCTACCTACTTACCCTGCACCATAATCTAGCAGACAACCTGGAAGACCACCCCATCCCCATCTCTTTTCCTTTGAGTATAAGGCAGTTCTAGACTTCTATTCTCATTCAGTGGCAAATATGGATGTAAGTTCAAATAATGACTAGACCCTCAAACGTATACACAAACATTTCTGAAGGAAAACTACAAGCAAGAATATATATAATTAACAAATACTAATTTTAATTAACTAAACTTTTTTTTTTTCAGGCATAACCAAGCTTGCATACTGTGTTTTTAGTAGCATCCATCTCAATAACACCCTTCTTTCTTACTGGTTAACTGCCAAACCTACCAGGGTCTTTGTGACAGGATGACAGTTTCATTCTTTTATAGAAATTAGCTTGTTTTTATTTAAAAGTCAAATCTTTCAGAAGGATTTCTTCTGAGGATAAGCTAAACAACAACATGCACACAACATTTATACAACACACACAACACACACACATACATACACACACCAGACACAGAACCCTACTCAGTATGACCATACCCCTTAAAACATTATTTTATGGCATTGGGAAATAAAACTGTTGGTGATTTTGCATGTAATTTACCACCAAGTATTAACAATTTTTGTTTGATTTTTGTCCTGACAGATAACAATATTAAGAAAGCAAGGTAAGTTAATATTGTCAATAATAATGCTGCATTTCTAATATAAATTGGGGTTTTTTTTCTCTTTTTTTTTTGTTTCATGACATTTTTACAAAAGGAATATAACCTAAAAAATAGCACCATTTGTAGAAGAGATTCTACATTATGGTGTCCTTAAGCTACATTCTTTGTTCCCTACCTCTATCTCTACCTAGTTTAAGCCAGGCATTTATATTTGCTTCCAGAGTCCACTCAGATGTTGTTATTTTTACATGTAATTTATTTCAGCAAGCCTGTATTAAACACCTACTGTATGTAAGATACCATGTCAGGTGTTAGAGATACAAAGGCAAAAATCATTTGTTTGGGGAGTGATGATGGTGATGGCAATGATATATAGCACGTATAATGATATAAATAAAACATATATAGAAAATCACGTCATGAGGGAGAGAATGCTAATAACAGGGGAAAAATCTCACATAAGGGGTTACACCTGAGCTGTTCTTTGAAGGAAATCAGAGAATACAGAGGTAGAGCTGAGGCAGGAGAGCATTATACACATAGAATAAAAAGTCAAGGAGGTGGGAGGTGAGATGTTATGTAGAGTGAAGAGTTAATAGGATAGTTTGACTAGAGCTGAAAATGCTTGACATTGGATTGTGATAGCTTTTAGGTACTAAGATGAGTAGTTATATTTTGTCTGAAAGGCAATACGGAGCCACTGAAGATTTTTGAGTAGAGGGCTGTCATGCCAGATCTGTGTTTTAGGAATATCAACTTGGCAGCTGTGTGGTGGATAGACTGAGGCATGGGAGAGACCTGAAGCAGGGAACCCAGTTGGTTTTCGAAGGTCTGAACTAGTATGGAAACTATGTGAATGGAGATGAGGTGTTGTGGAGGTAGCATCAACAAGGCTTTGCAACTGAACAGATGCAGGGGAAGAGAAAGAAGAACCAAACATAACTCCAAGAAAAGATGGTGACGTCCTTGACAGGAATGGGGAAGTTTCAAGGAGGGAAGGTTTTGGCAAAACATAGAACAATTCTTGTTTTGGCTATGTTGAGTTTGAGTTTCCTAAAAGGATATCCAGATAGAGAAATACAGTAGACAGTTAGAAATATGAATTCAGGGTGGAAAATAGATTTGAGAATCATTTGTATAGAGAGGATCATTGAATCTACAGAAGCTAAGGAGGTCATCAAGTGACAGTACGTATAGAAGGAAGGGGACTAGGACAGAACTTAGGGGACTGTCCGTATTTAATGGGTAGAAAGAGGATAAAGATGCAGCAAAGGAAACTAAAAAGGAATGATTAGACTAGGGAAAGTGCCACACAAAGCAAGGGGGGAGAGATCATCTAAGAAAATGGCATAGTCAACTACATCAAAAGCTGCAGAGGTAAACAAGGATGAGAACTAAAAAAGTTCATTAGATCTATTAGGTAAATGATAATCAGTAATATCAAAGCTCAAATGGTTCTGGAAGTGAGGTTGCAAGGGATTGAAAAACGAGGAAGCAGAATCAACAAGTGTCCACATCTCTTTCTAGAAGTCTGGCTATGAAAAGGAGGAGAGATAATAGCTTTTAAAGGCAATAGCTTTTAGAGTTAGTAGCCTTAGGGAATGATGAGATCTAGTGGAAGTTTTTTAAGAGGAGGAGACCTAGGTATGTACGTGGATGGTGGTGGAGAGCATGAAGAGGAGAGACTGATGATGATAAAGAGATGAAAGAGAGGGGATGACTGAGAGAAAAAACTCCTGAAAAGGATGGGAGGAGATCGATATAGGATAAAGGATGGGTGGCTTGTCCTCACAAGATCAAGGACTGCCTCTTTATCAAAGAGTTTAAAAAAAAGGAGAGGTTGAGGCTTTTGAGGTATGAAATGGGAGACAATGTGTTTGATGGAATGAGTGCTGGATATGGCATTAGAGTTAATTAGTCAATAACCATTTATTAAGTGCCTACTATATTTATAGTGGCTGTTTTCATGGTGGCAAGGAATTGGAAAGTGAGAATTGGAAATGGTGCCCAACAATTTGGGAATGGCTGAACAAGTTGTGGTATATGATTGTGATGGAATACTAGCATGTTATAAGAAACGACAAGCAGGATGATTTTTGGAAAAACTTGGAAAGACTTACATGAACTGATGCAAAGTGAAGTGAGCAGAATCAGGAGTTTCTTGAGCAGGGGAGTGACACAGTAAGGTCTGTGCTTTTAGAATGCCACTTTGACAACCATGTGGATGAAGGATGGGAGATGCGAAAGATTTGAAGGTGTGATCAATTAGGAATCTGGGTGATGAGGGCCCGAGCTAAGGTGGTGGCTGTAAGACCCAGCTTCAGTTCTGACCTATATCTGGCCACTGGACCCAGATGGCTCTGGAGGAGAAAGTGAGGCTGTTGACTTTGCACAGCCCTCACTCACTCAAATCCAATTCACTTGCAAGTCATGGCATCATCTTCCTGATGTCATGGTCCTCTTTGAGAATGAAGGACAAAAACCACAAGTCTGAGACCACAATTGAACCAGGAAGATGAGTCTTCTTGACTCTAGGCTGGGTACTTTATCTATGATGCTACCTACCTGCCCCCAGGACTGAAGTATTGTGGCTAAATAGAGAAATGATCTTTGCTCAACTCTTTCCACTCTCCATAATTGTAAATTTGGCTGAATCTGTGGTTACATAGCCACACTCTCCTAAATGTGGTTCCAGATGGATATGTGTGTGACATCCTGGAACAATGAAAAGAATGATGGACTTGGAGCCCAAGGACTTGGGTTTGAAACTTGACTCTGCTAGTTATTAGCTTGAGCAACTTACTGATCCTTTCTAAGCTTTGGTTTTCCTTTGAGTTTCCTCAACTATATGTTTTCCTTTGGGGTAGAGACATCTGAGGAAGGGCTTGTCACCCCCGCCCCTTCCTGATAGTAGCCTTGACCCCCAAGTTAGGCTTCCTCCAAGGACCTATGGGTAGAAGACAAAGGAAACTGAAGACAGAGTTGAGTAAGTGGGAAGAAGAGACACAAATGTGGAGACACCTGTAATGGGGACAGATAGCAGGCCCTCCCTGGTCTGCCCTGGATAGATCATGGAGTGCCAAGCCTGTGCTCAGCTCTGAAGGACTTGGTGCTTTGGGATGAAAAGCAGGAAACTTTGGGGTGTCCTTTGGTCTCCCTTTTCCTTCCCACCTCCAGCCAAGTGAAGCAAGGGAATTGTACTAAAGCTGTAACAAAGAGGATTGGCCATTGAAAGAGAATGTGCCAGCCACTCCCAATAGTCTATAAAAGGAGCGATTTTAGTCTTTGGCTCTTTTCTTACCTCTCTTCATCTGCACACACCCTGCAGTGGACAACTGCTGAGAGATAAGCCATGAGAGGCTGCCAGCGGGTCTGGAATGATCCTGATTGATCTGATGACCCTTTCCAACTCTTGGCAAACCTGAATGTCCCTCTCCCAGTTAGCTATGTGTGCAAATCTGTTTATTTTTTATCTGTTACTTTCCATTTAGATTCCATTTGCCTACTATAAAAAACTATTGGCCAACATGACAGCTGTACACTCAACTGTTGCACCTGATGGAATAATAGCTGTCATAGAAGATTGAAGAGAGACAAGTACTTTGGGAGGAGGTCACAGAGTCACTCCTCCCCCTTAGCTGGTTCTCCTAACTCCAGTCTCCAGATCCCTACACTGCTGCTCTCTTTGTACTGACTTACTTCTCAACAGCTGCTTCATCCATGCTTTTGTGCTGTAATCTCATGTACCTGTTTGCTCAATTCTACAATTTACCCACAATTTTTACCCACAATTCCTTTCTCCCAAGGCAGGGGGAGAATATTTGGGGGAGTCAAGTCTACTTTCCATCCAATAGTCATACCCTTCCCTAAAATCTTCATCCCCCTAAGGCAAGTTACATATAAAATGCAAATGTTGGACAAGGTGATCTCTGTTAGCTCTAAACCTATAACAGTCAAGATTTCTTCAAAAGATAAAACCTCCCCCAAATTTGTAATTCCAAATTAGAATATTGACAGTCTGCATATGTGATATTTCATTATATTTTTTGTTTAAACAACTACTATGTTAATGAAACAGCATGAAACTTAAAATACTTTTCATGGAAGGCTTGGGGAGACTTTCAAGTTCTTGGCAGGTTGATGGCACAACAGACAAAGTGCTGGACCTGGAGTCAGGAATAATCATTTTCCTAAGTTCAAATCTGGCTTCAGATGCTTACTCCAGTATCTTTGCCAAGAAAACCCCAAATGGGGTCACAAAGAATCAAACACAACTGAAAAACACTGAACAAAATAGAAATTCTTACCCATTCCTATTCTGGAATAGTGCTAGGAATATACTTTCCCGATGCTTTCCCTATCTTCTCCCCAACCAACCAAACAGTATTCTGAATGCTTAAAACTTTCATCAGAAGGTCTGAGCATCATTATGAAAACTTACTTTACTTGGCTTTGAAATTCTTTCACAGTCTACAATCCATAGTCCTCATCTCCTCCCAGCCCCTATAATGCCCTCTGTGCTTCTTTCCCTAACACTAAACACAAATTCTTCCTACATCTGGTCTTATTTATATAACTGACCCTAATTGTGTGGCATGAGAGTAATTCTATATATGGTGCTTAGGATCTTAGAGAAAACTAAAGTAAACTCAAGTTGTACTTCAAGTGACATATTGTAGATGCCTAAGCATGACCTTCCAAGAAAGATGAGGAGTAGGAATCCTATCAGTAGGTAGCAAGGGAGCATCAGCATTTCTTTCATATCAGTAGTATTTAACATTTTTTGAACACCAGAGATAGGTAGGTATGCTTTACTGTCAGCAGGAGATAACCTGAGAAGAACAAGGATTGGCAGGAGAAAGGTCACTCACGTAAAAAGATATTCCAAGTTTGTGTTTGGGATGCCTGGTGTGGTAGGTTCCTGAGGCTCCTGTTCCTTCTGCAAGGGGGCCTGAGACACATACAATTGTGCCTTCATGGGAATTTTTCCTTGTCTTGGAAAGGATGGTCTATAATTGCACATTTCATTTTCTTCAGGTCACAAGATGGGAAGAAAGATGAACGCATTCAAGTCAGCTTCTTTCAATTGGTAATAAACGTTTTTAGCATGCAGTCAGTGACTGGGTGGGGCCGTGCAGCGCAGTGGCAGATTTACAGCACTGATTGCGTAATTGGACTGACTAAGGTCTTTAAGGAAGTTTTACATTTGTAAAAGTCATATCTGAAGGTATTAATTAACTCCAGAGAGGACTTTTTCAGTCATAATCTGTGCACCAGTGATCATATGCTAAATAGTGAGTGCATACATATTGCTAGTAAAATACCTTATGTTAGGTAATATATTACTTGGGACTTAATGTTCTAGAAAAATAACCCTCTATGGCCCCATTTTTCATTTCATCAGGAAAATCGTGTTCTAATAGCAATGTATATACTCCCTTTTATCATAAAGACTCTGAAGTGTCTCCTCCATAGCCTAGATCCTCAAGTCTCTCTCCATTTCAAGTTTTTACACTTTTCTTCTAACCATCAATAACAAAAGTTAGCTTGGCTTGAAGATAGGCTCAAGACTTGCCCATTCTTGTCAGCACAATAAAGTCATTTGCAAGAGGTACGCAAGGTATTGATTTCCCCACCTCTTTTATAAAAATATATATGTGTATATGTGTATATATGTGTATATGTATATATATATATGTGCACATGTATATGTGTGTATATATGTATATATCTACATATGTAAATATACATGTGTGTACACACACACACACACACACACACACATGTGTCTGAAATGAAGAAGGACTCAATTTAAGTTCTTTGGCTAAGGCATCCCGGAGTGGTGGAAAAAAATGCTAACCAGGAAGTCTGAATTCAAATCCTAACTGATTTGTGAGAGCCTGGACAACTCATTCAACCTCTATTTTTCTATTTAGTCAGAAGCAGATTGAGAACTCAGATCTCCTCTGTCTCCTTAATTAGGGTAGTTGCCACCACTGAAATCATAGATCCTTCCTATAAAGTTTAGATAAATAGGACCAAGGCAAGAAAGGAGAGAAGAAAGCCATAAACAATAACTGATAAATCTGACATTTTGGAAAAATTCGCTAGATGATAAAGTTCAGGGACCATTTTTCTTTTTTTGTACATTGGAAAATGTACATTGTACCTTGTACAAATTTGTACAAGTGTTCATTTTTTTTGGTACATTGGAAAATATTTTTCTAGGGAAGAAATGTACCTCACGTGATCGTAAATCTGTATACTCATCTATGTTATATCAAAGGATATAATTTTTTTTCCAGGTCAAAGTACAAATTCATTTGAAATATCAGTATTTATGTGAGTGAGGACACTAAGAATGGAAGGAGATTTCAGGGCTAGTGAAATATTCAAATGCCTGAATAGAACCACTATACTAATTAAAGTTGGAAGGGAACCCCTCACCAAATCATAAATTGGGACCGTGTCTTACTGATCTTTGTATGGTAGCTGACATACCTGTGGTACTCTACAATTTAGAAATCACTTTCCTCACACTCCTATTAGCTAGATAATGCAATTATTAATATCCTCATTTATCCAAGAAGTAAACTGATGAGAAGCTTAAAGATTAAATCACTTGCCCAAGGTCACTCAGCTATTAAGTGCTGGAGGCATGAATCTAACCCAAACATTCTGATTCCTAAATTGGGGCTCTCCTCACCAGGTCTTGCTAATCCTTCAGTGTCTAACATAATGCACCATGCCACATAGGAACAAAAGCAAGGACCATTCATGAACTAACTACCCACTATATCCTTTCCCACATAGAGATTATATTCTAAGCAAGCTGAAGGGGTGTAAATCAGGGAAAGTCTTATGGAAGCATTTGAATTGACTTAAATTTTAAAATTCAACTTCACAGACTCAATGTTAAGAACCTCAGTGGAAAAAAAAAACTGGCTTTGAGGTTACAAACCGGAGTTCCACCTCTGCCTCAAACACTTATCACTTATGTGATCCTGGGCTTGTCATACCCTTGAGCTTCAGTTTTTTATCTGGAGAATGAGGAGAAAACTCTTACCTCACAGGGCTATTATGAGCAAAGATTTTTCATAAGCCTTGAAATGTCACACAAATGATGATGATGATTTGTTGAATAAATGATTATAATTTAAATAAGTTTCTGGAAAATTGGTGTACAGATTTAATTTAATAAAATTGGGTTATCTTGTTTGGAGTGGTTTCCTTAGAAAATTTGATGTTGAATATGGCTGTTATGAAATCATAATTCAATATCACTTCCTAGAATATATTTGTGTATTTTATATAGATATACATATATAAATACACATTTATAAATGCAAGTATCAGTATATATTACATATATGTGCATATATGCTACATATTATATATAATATATGTTATAGGCGTGTATATATGTGGTGGGTGTGTATATACACACACATGCACACACATACATACACACATTCCTAACTTTTGTGTTTTTTTCTTTTCAAGTTTCGATTTTCTTCATCAAGGGACAAGTGGCTGATGTTTGGGGGAACTCTCTGTGCATTTCTACATGGAATGGCCCAGCCAGGAATGTTACTTGTTTTTGGCTTGATGACAGATGCTTTTATTGAATATGACATTGAGTTACAAGAGCTTAGTGTCCCTGGTAGGATATGTGTGAACAACACCATAGTGTGGGTCAACAGCTCCCTCAACTACAATGAGACTAACGGGACCCGTTGTGGGTGAGTTGACACAATTTATTCTTTTTCCTTTTTGTTCAGTTTTTACATTTAAATTCAGAACTTGGGAAGGGGACTTTATTGGCAGCTCTAGAGACTATGTATCTGCCACATGGTAAGTAAAAATGTCAACTTACCCAAATTGCTACAGAATACTCTGGCCTAAAGGGACCACTATCTCCATCTGACCTTCTCATTTCAGTGGAAACTAGATTGGAAATCATTCATTTTACCTGACAGCTGTAAGGATTTAACAGCTTGGTTGACTCTCAGCTCACGTAATAGCTTTGTTCTGTCTGTAAGGTGATTTCTCATCCATGAATTTGTTTTAATTGGATACTCTTCAATTCTCTGCTTCTGGTATATATGTGTTATGTTTCCCAACAAAATCCTTACTGTACCTTGGGTGCTGAGGCAGGTGATCCATTTGGTCAAGGACCTTTCTTTTTATATGAGGGAGTCACAAGGATGTTGGACAGCTAAGTGGCACAGTGGATAGAATGTTGGCCTTGGAGTCAGAAAGACTCATCTTTGTGGGTTCAAATCTGGCTTTAGACATTTACTAGCTGTGTGACTCTGGGCAAGTCACTTACCCCTGTTTGCCTCAGTTTCCTCATCTATAAAATGAGCTGGAGAAGGAAATGGAAAACCATTCCAGTATCTTTGCAAGAAAATACCAAATGGGTCATGAAGAGTTGGACCCAACTGAAAAATAACTGAACAACATAAGGGTGTTAAATGACCTAGAGTTTGAGCAGCTGATCCTATCCTATAGGAGGCTATTGTAATCATGTAGGAGACAGCAATGGCCTTGTCAAGACAGTAATGGTCTGTTTATTTTGCAGAAATCATATACTCTAGGAGATGGAAGGACCTCAGAAGTCATCTAGTCTAACCCATATCTAACCAGAAATCCCTTCTATAACCCTCCTCAACACTTGGCCATCCAGCCTCTTTTTGAATACCTGCAGTTATGGGGAACTAAATACTTCTGTTAGGATAGCTCAGTCAGGAAGTTGGTTTTTTTTTTTAACTTACATTGAGCCAAAACCTGTCTCTCTACAACTTCTATCCACTGATCCTCCTATTCTGTGGTAACTTACTATGGTAGTCTTTCTTTCTCCACTGATGATGTGGCCAACACAGGCTTAATTGTAATCATGAAGTCTATAATAGACACATTACTGAGTCAGTGCAAGGAAGTGGACTTTGCAACCTAGACCTAAAATCTCTGCTGCCTCATAGCTGACAGCCTCATTTGCACATCCCTACTCAAAGAGAAAAAAAACACATGACATATCCTGACCATGAGAAGCCCTTCCCAAAAGAATTTGTACTTTTCACCTATTCTAATCATTAGTTAATAGTAAGGTATCAGAGACTGTCAAAAATCCATTTAAGTTTCCCTATAATACAGTCTGTGTCAGAATACATAACTCAGGTCTGCATTACAGGAAAAGGCCTTTTTGGTATTTCTGGTAATAAGTCCCCCTGGATAATGGTGTTGGAAACAGAGCCCATATTCAGAATTCTATGACTTGCTCTTTTCTGTTCTAAGACAGCTCTTTTGTCAATATCTCAACAGTTTTCAGAAATATCCTCACTCCTGGAAGCTAAATCTCAGCTATTTGGTTTTTTGGATTGCACAGTAGCACCCTATGCTATCATTGCACTTGGGTCAAGTTCTGGAAGTTGACTAGAATTCAGGGCTTCTTCAACTTTTTCCACTTGTGACCCCTTTAGCACTTCCACAGTCATGACCTACACTCTAAGAAGTTCTGGACTAGATTACATCCTGGGTGAAAACCTCTGACCTTCAGAGTCCTCGCTCTGGCTGTTTTCATGATGTTAAACATCTACACCTATGACTTGTTTTCTAGTGTCATTTGGACACATGGCCATTATATGATTCCTGCCATACTCAGGCCATTAGCCAACCATTATGAATGATGAGTTCTCCCAATTCTTGCCATTTGTGAACTATGACATACTGAATGTACTCTGGATTTCTGTGTGATTTGATATTTGTTTAATCCTAAACTAGAAAGCAAAGTTCAATTACAGGCTGGTGTATGTAAAGACTGGAGAAAAAAGAAAAGGCTTTTCTTCTATGTAGAGTATTGCTATTCTGATGAAATTAACCCTGTCATCATGCCCCACCCGCACCCCTCCTCATCCATAGGCTACTCTGTAAGACATAGTTGCAATTTACTTGGAAGAACATGGCCAATTGTTTTCTGTTAAGATGGGAATTCTCAGCACAGACAGCTATGGCCTTGTAAAGAGAGTAATAAAGTATATTGCAGAAATCAATATCAGGTTCTGTCAATAGCAAATAAATATTTCAATAGTACATAAATGGATATGTGAGAATGTGGGTGGCACTGGCTAGGTAATGATGGCAACAAGTTCCTCTCTTTATTTCTCTATGTTTCCAAGATAGCCTTTCCAAACTGTTGAAAGGCATTTCCACACTAAAATGGAAGGATTAGATAACCGATGAGTAACTCTACTCAAAGCATAGACACAAGGCTTCCTTTATAATCCAATCTCTACACTAGGATGTTATAGATAAACAATGATTGGGGGAGGGAGAGCAGGAGAAAAGAGGAAGAAATATTTTGAGCTAAGTCCTAGAGTACACTCAGCAAATTATTATCATCACCCTCATTATCATCGTCCTGACAAAGCCTTAGATTAGCCCTAACAAAAGCACTTATGGTATTTTAAAAGAAGCCTATGCACATTTTCAACAACAGAGTATATATGGAGACTTACAGTGTACAAATATAGGCAGATGGCTTTTCTTTAATCGCTGTTTATTTTCCTAACTATAGACATCTAATATAGGTATTCATCATTTTTAGGTATAACTGTATTCTCTTAACTTTTGTCATAAGACTGTTTCCTGATTTCATGATCTCTTAGATTGGGCTGCTTATTACAGAGATTGTGTGTTTTTTAAACCTCTCTGTTCTTTCTTTTGCAAAGAAACAGGAGTCATAGACATTTCTGCATTCCTCTTATTTTGGCTTATTTATGGACTAGGAGATAATTCCATTGGAAGAGAGAGAAAGCATGGACTAAAGTCAGAAAATGGCAGTTTTATCTAAGTAGTATGTAGATTATTTGATTTTACATAATATACGCTATAAATCTTTAAAGAAGCTTTGGTGAAAATATTAGCCTGCAACATCTTAAGTCATTCTTAAAAAATGAATGCCACCATCTTGGTAGTCAGCATGGCCCAGAGAGTAAGTGAGGAAGACAAACCTTCAAGAATTTGCCAAATGTAGAATAGTCAAATTTCTGCCAGCAAGGGAAGTTTAGTTTGAAGGTGTGCCACAAGTACTAATACTACCCACTTCCCAAAGTTGTATAGGTCAGGTAGATTCTCAGTAAGCAATGGATACAAGGAGTTGCAAAAGGATAAGCTTTTTCCTTGAACACCTATGTTAACCTTCTTATGCTAATATAATATCTGGCTTGCCTACAAAGAAACGTGCTTCTTTGAGTAGTCTATGAAGAAATTATACAATCTTGGGAACCTTGGAAAGATAGCCATGTCCAAACAAAGCCTAGGACTGAACTATGGCACCAATCACACACCAGGGAGCTGTAGGATGCAGTACCAGCAGCTTCAAGGAGGAACCTACTTCAGATCTGAACTGTGCAGAAGAGCACTTTGCCAAAGGCAGCCCAATATTGAGTGTCTGAGTGATGTCAGAGTTGAGCTCTCTAAGAGTGGTGGATGCAGCCAGGGTAATAACCAGCATCAGTTTTGTGTACAATATTCCAGCACCTGGAATGACGAAATTTTGATTGAGGAAATGTCTCAGATAATAAAAATGCTGAAATTTATGAGAATTGGCAATCTTAGGCGGCCTTTGTCTACTGAATATTAAACACAGTAGAATACATACTTAAATACATTCTACAGGGATGCTTAGTAGCCACAAATAAGTGTCTTTGATTGTGGGGTCAAATGTTCTGTACAGTTGTTTGGGGAGCTGCTTTTAAATGAATGTGGTAGTCTTATCTGAACTATGAACGGGAATGGGGTCATCATTTATTTCTGTATCTATCTATTTATTTATTTATTTATTTATTTATTTATTTATTTATTTATTTTTTGATGAGGCAATTGAGGTTAAGTTTCTTGCCTAGGGTCACACAGCTAGTAAATGTCAAGTATCTGAGGTCAAATTTGAACTCGGGTCCTCCTGACTCCACGGCCAGTATACTATCCTCTGTGCCACCTAGCTGCCTATGGGGTCATCTTTCTAAAAGGCCTTGCTATGAAATTAACCTAACCAAGAGGAACTTCTAGGTATATATACTATCACAATTCTGTATGGTTTCAGGAACACAAAAGTTTGGTCAGTAAGTTGATAGGTACATACTTTAAAGAATATTTTCTAGAGTTTTACAACTATAACAGGATTGCACCATTATGGATTACTAGTTCATCAATGTATTTTGAATAGATAAAATTCATTCTTATTTTCTCTTTAGTCATACTGATTGGTTATTCCTATTTTGGGGACATAGAAACATACTTAGGTAGTAAGAATTGAAACCATAATACAAACTTTTGTCCTTGGAACAATTCAAATTATTGGCTGTATATCCCAAAGACATCTGAATGGTAAGAAATGATGATTGAAATGTGACTCTCCTACTGTATCAGTGATCGATGTTTATCTTCTGAGAACTTTTTTTCTAGTAAGATGATGAGCCTATTTCTATTCATGGATTAGATAAGACATATACATTTCTTTGTAACTAGCTCCCCCACACAATTATATAAACTGTATATTTCGTCAAGAAGAGATTCTTATTGGGTATCTCTGTGGGATATATTTAAGTAAAATTTTCTGTTTTGAATAATATTCTATAGCTAATGACCACATGACTTAGGTACAAAGGGTTTATGATCTCTTTTGGTGGAGAGATTACAGGGAATGATGAAATTACATATCCTTGAAGAATTGGAGTACAATATTTAATGCCTCTTTTTCTCCTTCTGGAACATTGTACTTCACATACCCTGGAAAGATATGAGTAGCACATTTTAGCACACGCTCTTTCCTCCCATTTCCCTTACATCTCATGGGCAGAATACAACTCTGAACACTTGGAACAAAGCTGATGAACATACCAACTTCAGCTGCTCTGGAGTTTGCAATGAAAGGTAAACACATCCCTCCTAATTTAGTATTCTGACTTGCCCCCACAAATCGCAGCAAATTGTGATGGTCCACCCCTACAACCAACCCAAGAGGGTAACAGTCAGCCCTACAACCTCCAATAAGTGACCAATATTCACTAGTGCTACCCAACAGTCACCACACCATCTGCAGCAGAGGGCCAAAGGCAAACTTTGCGCAGTGTCCAATACAGGCTTCTGATGTGGCACTGATGCCTAAGCCAGACTGATGTGAAAGAGGTTGATTAAAGACCGACCTCTATGCAGTTTTCATTTTAACTTCTACTGGTTGATTACATACATACATACATACAAATACAACTAGTATTTGTCAGAGGAAGGACCTAACACTAGGTCTTTCTTACCCCAAGGACAGGACTCTATCCATTATGCCTGGCTATCTATCAGGCATTCTGAACATAAGAAGCATAATCATGGTCTTTGCCCTCAAAGGACTTTTCATGCAGGTGGGTAGACAACACAAAATTAATTAACAATTAACTAATGAGAAGTTAATTAATAACAAAAAATTCAAGTAATAATGAAGAGGCAATAAAAGAGATACAACAAGGGCATGGGGCAAACCTTGTATTATGTGATCCTATTAGCTTAGTATCATTACCATACCATCATATACAAGCACCATTGTTGACATCACGAAATTCCATTATAATATTGCTGGACTGTTTAGGTCATAAGATCACAGATTTAAAGCTGAAAAGAACCTTAGTGGTAATTTTTTTTCCAACTTCCTTATTTTACAGATAAGGACACTTGTAGCCAGAGTGGTGAAATGTTAGGTGATAAACGGCAGAGCTGGGATTTGAATCTAGATCTTCTGATTTCAGATGTTGCACTCTTTTCATTGTACCACATGATGCCAATCAGCTAGATGGGGATGATCCAAGCTAGCACTGGAGCTTTGGCAGTATAATTTCCTCTCTGCCTGCCTCCTTTTACCTTATTACTTACTCTGTGTGCATAAACAGTGTTCTCACAGGATCTCAACTTCCCAAAACTTTTGGTTTTTGGACTCGTGTCTTATTTTGTTTTGTTTTCAGAGACAGTGAATAACATTCATTGGGGAATGCCTTTATATTGTTAATTGTCAAATGATGATATAGACAGTAACTATAAGGATGCAAAGGAAGGAAAGATAGATCTCTTTAGACTTCGGTTTCAAAGAGAGAACCTGCCAGGAGAAAACAGAGTATAGGATGAGGAAGTTTAGGGAAAGTAGCAAGGAAAGTTAATTATAGCTTAATGAAAAGAGCCCTGGACAAGGAGTTCCAGTCTCTGCTCTGCCACTAATTTGTTATGACTTTGAGAAAATCACTTCCTCTTCTAATGCCTCAGTTTCCTCACCCATAAAGGGAAATTATATTAGATGGTCACTAAGGTCCCTTCTAGTAATAAAGTTCAGTGACTGTAAGATGGTATCTCTCTTTTCCTATGGCTGCAAGTCTGTGGTCATTCTGTCCATTCTCTGAAAAATAGGGCTGTCATGAGGGCAGTGGGTTTGTTTCCTAATTCTTTGCCACCTGAAAGTAATTCCTAAATGTTTTATCTCCTTTTATTTCACAGTGCTGGTAATTACTTTGGTAACATGCCTAAGTGCCTTCCATGCTATTTGCTACAAATGCCTTTGGCAGTAACACTAAGTATAATCCTGGAGAATGGAACCGCATGGTGTGTATGTACCCAGCAGAAAGACAAAGCTAATGAAACACATTTTTCCCCGTGAGAAAGTGACAGAAACATTTTTTACAACATCACCCTGAGATGGAAGACCTATAAAATTGCTTTAGATTCCTAGAGGAGGTGACATTAAACCTCCTGAATTACAGCTCACATTATTCTACCCAGGGGTCTTTGGAGACGACCTGTTTGGGATTTTAAAACTTTTCTTTCTCTATAGAATTATCATTATGTGCTGAGCACGAGTGGAGAGGCCACAGCTAGAACACTGAATTAGTGTCCAGGGACCCCTGGCCCCATCCTGACAACAAGATAGCAGATGACAATAGATTAGTTATCATTCACACCATTTTTCCCCTCTCTATGTGCCCAGTTTCTCAATCTGCAGCATGAAGGCCTCTGTGTTTGCTGATTTGTTGTTACTGTGAGCCTTTTAAAGTCATTCGTGATTCAGTTGCAATGCCACAGAGACAAAGCCGATTTTTAAATAATTTGAGAAGTTTTAGTCATGAGCTTTTAAAGTCCTTTGAAACCAGGTTCCAATCTATCTTTCCAGCACAATTGGACATTTCTCCCATTCCCCTCCTCTGTGATCCAGCCAAACTATCCTTCTCTTTGTTCCTCATACACAATACTCCAGCTTCCTTCTGAGGAACTTGGTACTGGCCATCTCCACCATCTCTGGAATGTTTTATTGTTGTTCATTTGTTTCAGTTGTGTCTGACTCTTTGTGACCCCATTTAAGGTTTTCTTGGGAGTGGTTTGCCATTTCTTTAACCAGCTCATTTTACAGATGAGGAAACTGAGGCAAATACGGTGAAGTGACTTGCCCAGAGTCACACAGCTAGTAAGTATCTGAGACCAGATTTGAACTCAGGAAGATGAGTCATCCTGTCTCCAGGGATGGCATTCTATCCACTGAGCCACCTATATGCCCTCCCTGGAATGTACTTCCTTCTTATCTCTGCCCCGTTGAGTACTTCTATTCCTTTAATGTGCTGCTCAAACACCTTCTTCAGCATGAAGCCTTTCCTGGTTCCCTTCCCCTCAGTGTGAGCACCCTACCTTCCAAACTCCCTTGTATTTACTTTGTAGGTATTTGAATTTATTTGTTTTACATTTATGTTGTATATAGTAATTGTTGCTTCCTCCATTAGAACTTAGGCTGCTTGAACGTAGGTGTCGTTTCCTTCCTTATATATGTATCCCCATTACCTAGCAAAGTACCTGGCACATAGTAGGTATTTAAAGTAATTGTTGATTGACTGATGATAAATTTGATTAGGATGTTACCCATCAATTGAATCCAACCCAGGTAGCTTAACACGGCACTTCTAACTTTTTAAATATTTCCTCTTTTGCAGGTTGTTGGATATTGAAAGTGAGATGGTCTCATTTGCTAGTTACTATGCTATAGCAGGTTTTGCGGTTTTCATCCTGGGCTACCTCCAAGTCAGTATCATCTTCTGTGCCCTTTACATAATACAAGTCATACTTGAAAAATGTTACCTATTCACGGCAAAGAATTTCCTTGAGCCTTCAATCCAGTCGCAATCTAAAGACAAAAAAACAAGTTTTCTCAGATTCCCAGATCAGATTCTCCTTTTAATATTTAATACAATTTCAGAAAGAAATGGAGAGACATCTCTATCATTAAAAGAACAAAAAACAAAAAACAAAAACAAACAAAAACCAAAACTCCTACAATCTGTAATCCAGCTAAACTCTATTTCTCTCTGTTTTCCCCCTGTTTTCACTCCAGCTCCCACCTTCCTTCCTTTGCCCTGGCTATGCCCATGCTTAGAATGTATTCCCCCCCTCCCTCTACTCCTTAGAATATCTCTCTTCCTTCAAGACTCAGTTCAAACAACACCTTCTGAAATATGAAGCTTCTCTTGTTCTCCTCAACTGCTAGTAATCCCCTCCCAAACCACCTTTATTTAATTATCTTCTATTTATTTGTAGTGATTTTGCACACACACACACACACACACACACACACACACACACACCACACACACACTCATTGACTCCCCCATTAGAATGTAAACTCCCAGAGAGTAGGTATTGTTTCATCCTTTGTACTTGTGCAGTGCCCTGCACATAATCAATGCCTATTGATTGGTTAATTCAGATAGAGGGCTAAGCTGAAAATCTGGGGTGGATTTATGATGACTATGTTTGTTGATTCTATGGCTGCTTTGCTCTGCCCTTCTCACCCTGCCCAGATGAACCTTCCATGCCAAGTTGATGATTAGAGGGATAACAAGATGTCTTGCAATTCTTACCAGTTGCTAATTATTTTGTGAAAAACTTTAACCAGTCCATAAAACTTATCCTACCAAAAATCCTTTCCTTTTAAAATCTGCAAACTTTTTTTTTAAACTAACTACTCTTTTTCCTTTTCCTTCCCCCTTGGTGCTTCTCCTATCTACCCATTGCATTCTTCCTTTTCTCCTTTTTCTAAGTTCCCTGTTTCTTCCTCTTGAGCTACTGAAAGCTGATATTGGGATTGAAATGGTTCAAGATAGAGAATTTAGACATTTTACTGACCTACAAAGTTGGGAAACATCGGTATGAACTAGGAGCCACAAGTCCTTGGTTCTAGTCACTTCTACAACTTACCAGCTGTAGGACCTTGGGCAAGTCACTTAACTTCTGTGGGGATTAGTTACCTAACCAGCATGTAGGAGGAAGGAGATACAAATGCCTAATTTATAAGATTATTATAGATGATCAAATAAGGTAATAAATACTAAGTAAATGGTAAAATGCTATGAGTACAAGGTATTATTGGACAACTATACACTCAGCTGAGCTGGACTGAGGTCCTTTGGTGCAGGAATCAAAGAAAAGTACCTTTTTTTTCTTTCATTGTTAAATTTGTTCATTTGTTTCCTTTCCAATCTGATCACTTTTAGAATGTTGGGATGTTCCCTTTAGGCCATGTCAAAAATGTCCTGTATGTGGCACTCACATGAATTTGTTCAAAGTTATTTTAATTCTTGACCAATTTCTTAAGGAGATTGCATTATGGTGGTAACTCTTAGATCTCATTTGGGAATAATCACTATTATAAAAATAACTAGCATTTATGTAGTGCTTTAAATGCTTTACAAGTACTACCCTATTAATCCTCACACCAACCCTGTGAGGTGAGATAGGTGTTATTCTTATCCCCATTTTACAGATAAAGAAGTTAAGGCTACAGAAGCTTGAGTGACTTGCCTATGGTCACACAGATAGAGAGTATATGAATTTGGATTTGAACTCAGGACTTCCTGACTCCAAGTCCAGCACTCCATTCCATGTGGCTCCTCTCAGTGTGATCTGGAGAATTAAGAATCTATTCCTTTGTTTCCTTCACATAATGTAGTATCATAAAACTAGAGCTAGAAGAAATCTTAGAGGTCATTTAGTTTACCTCTCCTGTTTTACATATGAGGAAATTGAGACTCAGGGAGATTAGAAGAGTTGCCGAAAGTTATACAGGTAGTAAGCGTGAAAGGCAGCATTCGAAGTCAGGGCTTCAGAGGTAGTGTCACTATGACTCTCTGCACCATGCCAGTGAAGCTTTGATGGCGGTAGATTAGTGTCACATTTCATTCAAAATCTGCCTGTAGTTCAGTGGGAGAGGAGATGGATGATCTGTTTGCTCTGCACTGGACATGATACCTTTTGCCAAGCCATGACCCACCTTTTACCAACCTTTTCTATAGAAAAGATTATCTCAGAGTAACATATTAAAATTGAACTTCTCTTCCATTTCTTTCTAACAAAACTGCCTTTCCATCCTTTGAAATTTGAAGGATCTAAAGAGCCCTGTAACTGTGACTCTAGTCCTTAACATGGAACCCTTTGGCAGTCTGGTGAAACCTATGGTCCTCTTTTCAGAATAATGCTTTTAAATGCACAAAATAAAATGTACAGGAACACCAAGGAAAAAATTATATCTAAATAAGGATGCAATTTTCTTCTCCAGGTTCACAGGCCCCCTGAAATCTATCCACAGACCATCCACATTCAGATACCAGCTGTCTACTTGACCTATTTTGCAAAACAATTCATTTTTTGGCTGCTCTTTTGTGGGAGAAACATTAAATTCACTGCTGACTTAAGACTTCCAGAGATAAAGTTATTCTTGTCAGAATGAATCAACTTGTTTCTCCCTTTTTAGCTTGGTGGGAGTGCCCTGCTTTGCTGTGGGAAAAAAGAAAAACCTTCCCACTCTTCTCTCTTTCTTTGTTTCATATCATAGTTCTTGCCTGGTTTGACCTGAGACTTGAAGACTGATGGGGAGCTTCTGTGCACATCCATAAAACAGATACATACAAATGATACAGAGTGCTAAGGAATTATGGTTAATCCTTGTAGGACAAGAAGGCAGAACACCTAAATTTGAATCCTAGCTCTATTGATTACCTCAGTGACCTTGGGCACTAAATGTCTCTGGGTTTCAGTTTCTTTATTGGTTAAATGAAGAGTTGTACAAGATGATGTCTATGGTCTCTTCTAGCTCTACATCCTATGACCCCCCTCCTTCACCAAACAAACAAAACAACAACAACAACAACAACAACAAACCCAATACCCTGGAGACAGCTCCTATGCCCTATGAGAACCAAGTCACCAGATCCAGAGCCAGTCACTCATTCTAATGTACAGTATCTTGCAAATTCTCCCTCTTCTTTTTCTCCCAATGCTATTTTGAAAGTAGTTTCTTATTAGAGTGATCAAGTGAAATTTGTTGGAATGGAATTTTAATATCATTGTACTAAAAACCTATATTACCTTTCCTCAGATATATTTTTGGGTAGTTTCTGCAGCTCGTCAGATACAGAGAATAAGACAAGTTTACTTTAGGAAAGTAATGAGAATGGAAATCGGCTGGTTTGATTGCAATTCAGTGGGAGAACTAAATACCAGAATCTCAGAGTAAGTAGATCAGCAGCACAACGTTTTAAAATATAAATGTCATTGTATGTCACAACCTAAGTATTTACTAAAGAAGAGGATATTACTACATACACCTGTTATACACACACATGCACATATACATACATACTTTTGGAACATACACACATATATGTAAATATAGACATACCTCTAGGACACTATATATGTAAATATATACTTTTGGAATGCCATATTTACACATATATGTGTATGTATATGTGTGTGTGTGTGTGTGTGTGTGTGCATACATATAATCTGTGAAGCCACTAAAGGTTAAACCTGTACTAAAGCCTTTGGAATACCTTGTTTATATTCATGTATCTCTATATGTCTCTAATCCAGATGATATATTGAAATAATTTCTTCTGTGATTTTTCTGATGTGTTTAATCTTCAAAATGTGCTTCCTGGAAGGTGTATTTTTATGTCCTATACATTGTCAACTGTAATAATTATACAATCACAAATGGAAAACTTACTATAGCCTCTGGTGATGATCAAAACATTAAAACATTGGTATTATGAGAAAGAGATTTAGGCTACTTCAGCCTGAGGAAGAAGAGAAAACTGAGGGAGAGTAAGATGCAACATGGAGATAAAATGAGAACTTGTTAGCTCACCTTCATAGAGAATTATTGTAGGACCTAAAAGCAGCCTGGAAAAGGAGTGGTTGAAAATGGAAATCACACATACTGGTCTACAGCTGTTGACAGGCCCCATGAACTTCTGGATGAGGTCATAATTGGGCAAGTTTAGCAAATTGAACTGGATTTCTAAGTCTTACCATGTAGATAAGTTTTTGTGAGAATTTGCAAGAACCGTGAAATGTTTGGTGGCCAGTTATTCTACATATCCCCTATAACAGAACAGGGGGAATTGATGTTACTTAAAAGAAAGAACTGGATTGTAGAGTAGAGCTCCTCCTCTGTAAATCCTTTGAAAAAAATGCAGACTAATTTGTGACTGACAGATCAAAGAAAATCTTATGTGGAAATAATGGGATGTATTCAATGACTTCCTAAGAAGTCCTTCAAATGCACATATATCTTACTTTCCTGTGTTTGAGTAGGATCATAGGGTCACAGATATAGAGTTGAAAAGGAGCTTAGAAGTCACCTGGTTTGAACCCTCCTCCTCCCATTTTACAGATGAGGAAACCAAGGCATTAGTTTAGTGTATAATGGAAGGGTACTCATTAACTGGAAATGAATAGAAAACATCAGAAAATGTCATTTCAATGGACATAACCCAGTTTTTTGAAATCACAGCGTTTCTTGTTTGCAGCGATATTAATAAAATCAACGATGCCATTGCTGACCAGGTCGCCATCTTTACCCAGCGCATGACCACTTGTGTTTTTGGATTCCTGCTGGGGTTTTACCAAGGCTGGAAACTGACTTTGGTTATGATTTCAGTCAGTCCTCTCCTTGGAATAGGAGCAGCAGTCATTGGTCTGGTAAGAGTGCCTCCTGGGGATTCATCCAGCTTCAGAAAGAAATTGACTTCAGCAGTGTGGCTGAAAGTCTAAACAGTATTGGCTTTTCCCAAAGTATCATTACAATGAGCATTATTCCTATCAATTGTCAACTGTGGTGTTTTAGGTCACTGATAAGATGTTAGAGGCATAGCCAGAGATACGGGAATAGCAGGGAAAAGATCTTTCTGAATGTAATGGTGTCTCTCTACCAAATAATCAGTGTAATCAGCTACCCTTAGTGAGAGCATGGTACCTCACAAAGTCATCTTGGGGCTTCTTTCTGCCTATCACTATGGCACATAGTGTTTAACAAGCATCAGTTATGATGAAGTTGATGACAACGCACGTTCATAAAGGATTTTTAAGGTTTACAAAGCACTTTCCTCCCAGTGCCTCTGAAACAGGCAATACAAACATCATTAGCCCCATTTTACAGGTATTTGTAAATTGGTGTAGTCCTAGTCACTACAAGTATTCTGGGAGAAGGAAGCATAGATGTTCATGAGTAGGAATTTGGGGGGGCTATCAAAATAAATTAACTTAATGACCATGAGCATACCTTATTATTTTTTTTAAATCCATAAGAGAAAAAAATCTATTTTAGAAGAAAATGACAAACCGGATGATATCTCCTGAACTCAAGCAAAAAGGAAATGTGTAATAAAATATATATTATATTCTGCTCTAGACTGAGAATAGACTTCACATAAAAACTGAAAACAGATTCACACATCATTTGACCAACTAGCATCATCAATCAGAACTAATTGGCAAGCTGACACAAAATTTTCCTGAGAGCATGAGGGAGGTAATAAGCATTCATTAAGGACCTCAGGTGCTATGCTAAGCACATTACAAATATCACCTCGTTTGATCCTCAACAGCCCTGCGAGGGAGGTGTTATTATTATCCACATGTTATAGTAGAGGAAACTAAAGCAGACAGGGGTTAAGTGACTTGCTCAGGGTCACACAGCTAGTAAGTATCTGAGGCTAGATGTCAACCCAGGTCATTCTAACTCCAGGTCTAGTACTGCATCCACTGTACCACCTAAGCTGCCTCATGATGATATGATTAAAAGGTTAGATCAAGGATTCTTAGCTTTCTGTTTGTTTCATGGATCCATTTGACAATCTGGTGAAGCCTAGGGACTCCTCTGCATAATGTCTTTAAATGTGTAAAGCGAAATATATATGATTACGGAGGAAACCAAACATATTAAAATACCTATCAAAATGTTTTTTAAAACCAAGGTCACATACCCTAGGTCAAGAGCTCTTAGGTTAGGTGGTGTTATATTTAAGTCATTTTGATATTTCAAAAGCTAAACTTTCTTGGATGTACTCCAAAATGGACCTACTGTGGACTATGTTTTGTCCTGTTGTGAATATTGCTATACTAAGGCTTCAGTGTATTACTAACATCTCTTACATGTGTCCTTTTCTCACCATAGCCACAGTACTCTAATTTAGGCTCTCATTACCTCTTGCTTAGACTATTGCAGGGGCAGCTAGGTGGCACAGTGGATAGAGTGCCAACCCTGGATTCAGGAGGATCTGAGTTCAAATCTGGCCTCAGATACATAACACTTACCAGCTGTGTGACCCTGGGCAAGTCACTTAACCCCATTGCCTACCTGCCTAAATAAATAAATAAACAAACAAATAAATAAATAAATAAACTATTGCAATAGCCCCCTAATTGTTCTTATTTATAGTCTCTCCACTTGCTAATCCATCCTTCACTCAGCTGCCAAACTAATATTCCTAAAACATAAGTCTAACCATGTCACTTCCCTACTCCTTATTGCCCCAAGGATAAAATACAGGCGTGCCTCATTTTATTGTGCTTCACTTTACTGAGATTTGCCGATATTGCATTTTTACGAATCGAAGGTTTGTGGCAACCCTATGGTGAGCAAGTTTACTGGCACCATTTTTCCAGCAGCATGTGCTCACCTTGTATCTCTTTGTCACATTTCGGTAACTCTTGCAATATTCCAAACGTCTTCATTACTATTTCATCTGTTATGGTGTACTCTGATCAATGACCTTTGATGTTACTAACGTAATTCTTTTGGAGTGCCACAAACCACGCCCATATAAAATGGTGAACTTGATTGATAAATGTTGTATGTGTTCTGACTGCTCCGAAGATTGAAAGTTCTCCAGTCTCTCTCCCTTCTTTCTGACCTCCCTATTCCCTGAGACACAACAATATTGAAATTAGGCCAATTAATAACCCTAGAGGGGACTCTAAGTGTTCAAGTGAAAGGAAGAGTCAATTGATTTGGCAAACTTCATTGTCTTAAGAAATTGCCGCAGCCCTCTAACTTTGAGCAACCAGGACCCCGATCAATCAGTCACCAACAATGGGGCAAGACCCTCCACCAGCAGCAGCAGCAAAAAGATTATTGCTCACTAAAGACGAAGATGATGATTAGCATTTTTTTAGCAATAAAATATTTTTTAAGTTAAATAATATACATTATTTATTTTGAATTAGTACTATTACACACTTAATAGACTACAGTATAGTGTAAACATAATTTTTATATGCACTGGAAGTCCAAAGAATTCATGTGACTTGCTCTATTGTGATATTTGCTTTATTGCGGTGGTCTGGAATGAACCCACAACACCTCTGAGGTATGCCACAAGCTCCTTAGTTCAGATTGTAAAGTCTTCCCCAGTCTGGGCTCTCACCTACCTTCCTAGCTCTTCTGGCTGGTCCTTAATAGTCTGTATTCCATCTCCATTCTTTCTGCCTTAGTACTGGTTGTTGACGGTATGTGCCTACACTATACTCCTTCCTAACCCTCATCTCTTAGAATCCCTGAGTTTCTTCAAGGTGCAACTCAGGTTAGGCTTCCTGTTTGAAAGCTTCTCAGTTTCTTCTTCCCCACCTTTGCTCCTGTTCTCTTCCTCTTTCAGTTTCTTTGTATTTACATAACTGTTTTATATCCCCCGGGTAGAATGTAAACTCCTTTCCTACAGGGCTTATTGCATTATTGTCTTCGCATCCTTGAGACTAGTCTAGGGCCATTGCATATAACAGGCACTTAATAACTATTTGTCCCGTTTGTCTAACTGAATTGAATCATCATCATAAGAGGTAATATTTCTATAACTTTAAAAGGTCTGTAAGGTACTTTAAATTAACAATCTGATCCTCACAACAACCCTGGGAGGCAGCTGTTATGATTATCCCCATTTTCCCTATCTCATCTTTGGTGAGAAAACTGAGGCTAGAATAAATGTGTGCCCAGAGTCACACAGCGAGTGACTGTAGAAGGCAGGATTTGAAAGCAGTTCTCCTTGATTTCAAGTAGGGTTCTCTATCCACTGCACCATCCAGCTGCTTCATCATGGAGAGATTTAGTTTATTTAGTAAGTGAAGGCACCACAATGACAAATTAGCTGACTTTACTACAATGTCTGGTTTTTCTCTTTTGCTTGTGTTTTCAGAGTGTGGCCAAACTCACTAGCAGAGAGCTGAAGGCATATGCCAAAGCTGGATCTGTGGCTGACGAAGTTCTTTCCTCAATTAGAACGGTAGCTGCTTTTGGTGGTGAAAAGAAAGAGGTAGCAAGGTTGGTTCCCTTGTAGTTTTTATTATAAACATCTTTATTTTTAGCAGTCTCCACTGTCTTCCCCGTCATTTTACTTTAGCCACCTCACCTTAGTCACTAGCACACTGATGATAGTTGTTTCAAAATATTCAACAGAAGACAAGAAAACACACAAAAGAGAATACCTTCTACCAACTGATTCCATATTTTCAGTGTTATTTTATATTTTGTTATTTCATCCACTCTGTGTTCCAGACAATTGGAATTACTAATCACTTCTTTTCCCTGGAACTCAACATTCCATCTCATTCCATCTTGGGCTTCCACAAGACATTCTCCATGCTTGAAATTCACTGCTTCCTAATCTCCATCTTCCAGAATCCTCAAGGCTCCTTTCCAGTAACTAAAACCCCATCCCTAAAGCCTTTCCCGGACCCCTACATTAATTCCCACATTAACCATGCTTAAAAATATCCATCTCTTTCTGCATTTCAGAAGGTGAGTATAGTGTTTCATCTTCATTCTTTTGGACTCCAGGTTTATCTTGTGTTGATCCAAGTTCTAAAGTTTTTCAAAGTTATTTTTGTCTATAATGTTGTTTTCATAGTATGATTTGTTTTCCTGATTCTGCTCTCTTTATTCTGTATCAGTTCATTTAGGTCTTCCCAGATTCCTTCGAAATTATCCATTTTATCATTTCTTATAGCATAATATTATCACATTACATTCATATACCTCAATTTTGTTTAATCATTTATCAATAAGTGGATATTGCCTTAGTTTCCAATTTTTGACCACAATAAATGGTAATATAAATATTTTTGTCTCTATAGGTCCTTTTCCTCTTTTCCTCTTTTCTATGATGTCTTTGGGGTACAGGTCTAGTTGTGGTATAGCTGGGTCAAAGGGTATGTGTATGTATATCTATCTATCTATCTATCTATCTATCTATCTATCTATCTATCTATCTATCTATACACACACACACATCTGCATTTTGGTAATTCTATGGGCATAATCCCACAGCTCCACCAGCCATGTATTGGTTTTCCCACAACCCCTCCAACATTTGTCATTTTCCTCTTTTGTTATCTTTGCCAATCAGGTAGGTTTGAGATAGAACTTCAAAGTTTCTTTAAATTGCATTTATCGAATTATTAGTTATTTAGAGCATCCCCCCCATATAATTATTGATGGGTTGCATTTTTTCTTTGAAAACTGTCTGTTCCTATCCTTTGAAAACCTTTCACATCATATTGGGGGAATGGTTCTTAATCTTATAAATTTGAATCAGGTCCTTACATATCTTTGAAATAAGATATTTATCAGAGAAATTTGTTGTAAAGATTTTCCCCCCAGTTACCTGTTTCACTTCTAATTTTTCATTACAGTAGATTTGTGCAAGAACTTCTAAAAATTTCATATAATCTAAATGGTCCATTTTAACTTGTGTGATCCTATCATCTGATAGTCACAAACTCTTCCACTAACTATAGATCCAAAAGGTAATTTGTTCCTTTTTCTCCAATTTGTTTCTGAAGTGACCTTCTATGTCTTAGTCATATATCCATTTGGAGCTTATCTTGATGTATGTTGAGAGGTGTTGATCTAACTCTAATTTTGATGAGACTGCTGTCCAGTTTTTCCAGGAGTTTTTGTCAAACAGTGAGTCCTCCCAGTAACTGGACTCTTTGCATTTATCAAACATTCTGTTCATTTTCCTCTTTATGTTGTATTTCTGTTCAACTGATTCACTTCTTTTTATCCTAACCAGTACCAAACAGTGATACCTTGCATTTAAGAGTATGTACTTACTATGTGTTTGTTGACTTACAAAGAATTATAAACTTATAGAATCTCTGAGTTAGAAAGGGTCTCAGAGTCTATCCTCTTTCTAATCTGTTCTTGGACAAAAATCTTCTCTATAATACATACAACAAATGGCCACTCAGACTCTGCTGGAAGAACTCTAGGGAGTTCTTTACCTAAATCCTCTTTATCCTCTCCTGACTGTACTCCTTCCTATCTTTCCTTTCAGACTTTCTCTGAAATATCCCAGAAACCTCTTCACCCTGAAATCTCACTTAAGCCCTGCACTTCACCCAATGGAAGTACCCTCTGCCCCTGTGATCCCTCCTTCTGATTGGCTGTTTCCTCCTAGACCCTCCATTTCAGGAAAGATGCCCAGGTCACTCACCATGTCATTGTTCTCCAGGCTACACTCCTGGCTCTCCCCCTGAACTTTCTCTACAATCCTTTCCCTCCCTTTATCCTTATCCCTCTCTTTCCAGTTTCCTTGCAAGCTCTGTGAATGCAGGAACTGTTTTTCTCTCTACTTGTATTTGCATTCCTAGCACTTAGCACTGTTCCTGGCACATAGTAAGTGCTTAATAAATTGACTTGAGGAACTCACTACCTCCTAGAGTTGCATATTCTACTTTTGGAGCACTCTAAATATTAGGAAGCTTTTCTTTGTATTGTCTGCCTCTTCACAACTTCTAAACACTGCTCCTAGTTCTGCCCTTTATGGCCAGGCAAAGCAAGTTGAAGTAATTTTCTATAAGGCAGATTTCCAAATACTTGAATATGGCTATCATTTTCTCCTATTTTCTCTTCTCTGACCTAAACATACCTATTCTTTCAACCAGTCCTCATAGGATGAAATCTCCTGACCCTTCACAATCTTCACAGTCTTCCTCTGAACACTTTATCAATAAGTTCTTCCTAGACTGTGGCATCCAGAATAAAATTATTCTTTTTTTTTTCTTTTTTCTTTTTGGTGAGGCAGTCGGATTAAGTGACTTGCCCAGGGTCACACAGCTATTAAGCTTCAAATGTCTGAGGTGGAATTTGAACTCAGGTCCTCCTGAAATTATTCAATAATTCATTACTCCATATGTGGTCTGACCAGGAAAGAATATAGCAGGATTATTACTTCCTAAGATTGAATTAGCTTTCCAAGGCTGCCATTTCTCACTGTTCACTCATATTGAACTTAAAGGCCATTAAAATCCTTAGATCTTTTTCAGATGAACTGCTTTCTAAATACAAGTTCCCCATCTTATACTTCTAAAATTGATTTTTGAACCCAAATTTAAGACTTTACATTTTATTTTATTTTATTTTGTCTAGCCCAATGATACCAAACCCAAAGAGAAAACTGGTTTGAAGCACTAGGAAGGATTGTGGGCTTCAGAAGTCCACAGGCTTCCTGTTTGACACTCTCTTCTAGGTTATCAAGATCTGTTGAATTCTTGTCCTCTTGTGTGTCAACTTTCCTTGAAGCTTTGCATTGCCTATAAAATTGATGAACACACCATCTCTCTACCTTTATACAAATTATTGACAAAGGCCACGCAGAGATTCAAAAAGTCCTCCACAGGAAATATTATTCCAAGTTCTCAATGAACTATTAATAACTATTTTTTGGCTCCAGCCATTCATACAGTTCTGAATCCTTTGAACTGCATTTTTTCCCCTACCACATCACTCTGTCCTTTTCATAAGAATGGCATAAGAGACAGATGTCAGATACTTTGCCAAAATCCAGGGAAGATATATCTACTAATATTTCCAGGATCTACAAGTCTAGTAATTATTTCAAAAAAGGAAGACTGGCCTGACTTCTTTTTGATATAGCCATATCAGCATTTTCCTAGATGTTCAAAAGGCATTCGTTTAATAATATGTTGTAGCATTCTTCTAGAAGTTGATATCAAGTTTGCTGGTCTATATAGATTCAGCTTTTTTCCCTTTTTTTTTGAAAATTAGGACATTTTCTCTACCTCAATCCTGAATTGAATGACCTAAAATAGTTAGTTTAAGCACCATAAAGAATCAGCTGACTTTTAATAATGTGGTTTTTTTTAAAGGCATTTTTTAAAAAAGCAACATAGATTCTGATTTGCTATGTCCCTCAGATTGGTGACTGTCCATATTAGACAAATGTGCTGCATAATTTTAATTCTCAGTTCGCTGCTTTTAAAGAAAACAGTTGTACTTCCACAGTAGCTATATTTTATACTAGGATGCCATTGGGCATTTTGAGTTTTTGACATGGTCTTTATTTTAGCAAGTAAAACTCAGCATGAGTATATAAAGATTGTAACTGCAAAGACTAATTCTTCTTATAAACAATGAAAATAAATGACTGTGACTCAACAGTCAAAGAATAAGTTATAACTTCATAGAATTGCTGTCAACTTAATGGAAACTTTTTTTTTCCTCTCTCACAGAATGCAGTGTGATCATACCATTTAGTTTAGGCCACTATTAAATACACCAATTCAATAATAAAATAGGCTTTGTAGGCTCTCCAGAAGTCCCCCTGCCCCTTCTGATAGGCCATATGTCATAGTGGAAGCACTACAAAATTTGGAAACAATGGCCTTGGTTCAAAACCTGGCTTTGCCACTTATAGCCTCTGTGACCTTGGGTAAATCATTTAAATACCCTGGGGCTCAGTTTCTTCATCTATAAAGGTTACTTGAAGGTAATCTTTGAAATCCTTTCCAGCCCCAAAACTATAATCTTAATATTTTAAGATGTTCAACTGAATGCCATTAGCAATCTGCCAGAACCAATATTTATAGAACTATGGAATATTAGATTTACAAGGTCCTTCCAAGGTCATATAGTCCAGACCTTACTTGAAGTACAAATCTTCCTCTGAATTTGCCTTATCTTTGATAGTTGTTAATTATTTTATTGTTAATAACAAATATAAGCTATAATATTTTTATGCCATACTGCCCTGCAAATAAGCTGAATACTTAAAATGAGGTCTCTTTGGGGATAAAAATGTACTTAGAGTTACACTAAAAAATATTATCAGTTATAGACTGTGCTTTGATTTTATACCAACAAGATTTGAGTGGGGAGGAAGGAGGTATGTTATCCAAAGTAATAAACTCTTGGAACTTAAGTTCAGTAGGTATAATTTTTTTTTTACATTCTCAAGCTTATTAAAAATGCAACACAGAGTGCCTCAGGGGTGGATGCTTAAAATTATAGATTACAGTCCAGAAACACCATGATGTTGTGAGTATTTTGGAAGATGGGGAGGGATGTTCTATGACAGTGGGATAGGAGATAATTTTCGAACCACATATTCCCAATAATTGTGAAACATGTCCCTTTTTCTTTGTTCTTCCCTCACAGATATGAGAAAAATCTTGTGTTTGCCCAGCGCTGGGGAATTCGAAAGGGGATGATAATGGGATTATTTACTGGATATATGTGGTGTATCATTTTCATGAGCTATTCATTAGCCTTCTGGTATGGCTCAAAACTTGTCTTGGAGGAAGGTGAATACACACCCGGAATTCTTCTACAGGTACTTTTGAGTCCAGGGACATTTCATTTCATTTTGGGTTAGTTTCTCAGGAAAGTCTGCTGTTTATTCCCTTAGTTTCCAAGCATGGAAAGCATCACTGATTTGATAGTGTTTAATTTTGTCCATCTGTAGAACCAAGATATGCCTCTGCATTTTATGGGGAATGATCTTGAATTGATTGGATCAAAAGTTTAATGATTTGCAATTAGCTAGAGTTTTTATAGCTATAAAACAGTGGTTGTTTGAGTGTAGCCCAGGAGATAATATTCCATGAAAATGAAAAGCCAGCCATGCCCTCAGCTGAAAATTAGCTTGCTCATATAGTTGAGCTGTATTATAGCATGTACTAATAGGCATAATTGTGCGACATAATAGCTTATTAAGTATCAGGGCAATAACATCCTCAACTGAGCAGGTAATGTAAATATATGTTATTGACCATTTGGGCCTTCTATAGGAGGTTCCACAGCTACTGCATTTCAGAATACATTTTAAGTTGCCCTTTCTGAAGTGGTAGCATCAGTGAATGTGTCCAAAGATTGCTAAAAAGTAGGGAGAGATAGTACAGTTGGGTACTGATCATTACAAATAATGAATCTTCTGAAGTGGTTGCACTATTCAAATTTACCCGGCATATTTCTGTTGTTCTGGGACCAATGAGCCTATTTTCCATAATTTTATTCAAATAGCATGAATTTGAATAAATGTAACCTGGTCAGGGGATTCATTATTTGCACCTAGCTACAGTTCTTTGTTAAAGACTTCATAGAGTGTAATCAAGTAAATGCCATCCTTACATCTAAATCCTCAGCACGTATAGACTCTGAGATAAAAAAATCAAAGTATTGTGCACCAAAAATAGATTAGTTGGAAACATAAATTCAGGATTTATTGTTTTGCTATACTCACACTTTTACAGAAAAGTGAACAGAATTTTAACTGGTTTTGTCATGTACCTGAATCCAAAGTTTCTGATTTATATTATTTGCAGTAATGAATGCATAGTAAACCTATAAGGTCATTAGCTTCTCCACTTGAAGAGCATACGAATGAACCATTTATCCACTGATTCTTAAGCAATATAAGTAGTTCCCTCCACAACTGACTGTGTTTGACATTCTGTCTAAGGATAAAACATATGATAGGTATTTCTGGCGTTAATACTGTTTTCTATAGGAGATCTCTCCCTTGTTGACCTGCTTCTTCTGTGCCTGATGTTCTAACTGCTAATTGTTAACCTCTTACTCTTGGCTTTTCCCACCTTCCTGTTACTACCTTTTAAGCCATTGTGATATTGTTCTGAGGTGAGGGAGGAGAAGATAAGTGTAACATGCTATAAGCAATGTTGCCTAGAGTAAATAGAGTACTGCACTTGAAGTCAGGAAGACCTGAGTTCAAATTCTGCCTCAGATACTTGTTAACTTTGTGGCCCTGGACAAGTCACTTACCCTCCACCTGCCTGTTATTATTCATAGCGCCCACCTTACTACCTTAGATTCTGTGAAGATCAAATGCGATAATGTATGCTAAGTCTTAAATCACTACATAATGATGATAATGGCCAGTTATCTGTTAGGATGACTTCTAATTTTGTCAAAGTTGTGAGTGGGCAATTATGTTCTATAATACGAAATAAAAAGACCATTAGTGTTGTAATCAAATCAAGCTTCGAACAAAGTTAATTTAAAAAGCTTCATGATATTCACAATCATTATCAGAGGCTCATGGATGTAGAGCTGGAAGAGGTGTTTGATGTTACCTAATTCAACTTTCCTCGTTGTACTAATGAGTAAATTGAAACCCAAGATGTTTGAGGACTTGCCCAATGGCACATAGCTAGTACTTGGAAACCCAGGTCCTGTGATTCTGAATCTAATGCTTTTTCCACAGTGCTATAACTGTTACTTTTACATCATCAAATCAAGTGTTTTGGGGGCTGCTGGAGTGAAGGAAAAGATAACTGAGTGAAATAGGAAGCTTCTCCAGTGGCCCTCAAAAGATCCTTGCATCTGTAACTCTGGGTGAGCCAGTCTCTTCTCTTTCACCAGAAGGGTAGATCCAAACACAATGTTTTCTGGGTTCTGGGGTCACAAACTCTCCTTTCTCTTCCTTTTGTTTGATCGAAACCTCCATCTCCTTTCCTATCCAACTCCCACTTCCTTGGTTTTGATTAAGCAGATTCCAAGCTTTACCATCCCTCCCTTTCTTTAAGGCTCTCTGGGATGTTGACTTCTTAACTCAAACGAATTTCTAGCTGGCGGAATTGCAAGTAGGTAGGGAGAGAGGAAGTAGACGCTTTAGAAAATAAATGAAAGGCAGCTTGGTCTCTGGAGGAAGGGCAATCTGCTCAAAATAGCATTGCAAAGTAGAGTTTGTCTTTGGCAAGGTCTTCCTTCCATTTTTGCTCTTCTTTTCCTGATGTCTCCTCTTACCTGTCCCTCAGAAGCCCAGTGTCCTCATGCTGCTTGAGGAGGGTGATCAAGGTATTATGGTATTCCAGTATTTCATCTAGCTCTGGTTTTCCCACAGTGTCTCATGCTCCAAAAACGCTCCTCACTCTGCGCACCTCACATCAATCTGCCATAAAAACTTTGGTGTAGATTATAGCAGCTGGGAAGCATTTTTAAGAAATATGTTGTAGTTGAGCATGGTGGCACACACCTGTAATCTCTGGTTCTGGAGAAGTAGAGGCTGGCAGACTGTTCATACTCTTCCAAGCTGCAGTGGGGCAAGTCTTGACTGACTAAGTCAGGCACCAACTTAGTGAGCTCCTGAGAATAAGCCAGGCTGCCTCTAAGGAGGGCCAAACCCAGCCAGGCCAGAAATAGAGCAGATCAGAGAGCTGAGAGCTGATCATTAGAAAGAATGGGCGTGTCGTCATTGCACTTCTAGCTTGGACAAGATAGCAAGATCTAATCTCAAAAAAACCCAGTCCATTTAAACCCCTAGACTTTTTCCATAGAAATGGTTGTTTAGCCATGATTCTCTTATTTTACATTTACAAATTTCATTTTTTGAACCCAAGTTTAGAACTTAATATTTATCTCTACCTTATTCAAATCAGACCATCATTCTAGACTGCTTAGAGTTTCCTCACTCCAGACTCTTAAATGCAATATGTTAGCTCTTTCTCTAATATTCATGTCATATGTAAATCTGCAAGGATGTCACCTATGTCTCCATCCCAGTCACTGATGTGTCATTGAACTATACATACCCAAGGACAGGTTGCTATGTCACTCCACTAGAGATTTCCCTCCAAGTTGGCATTGATCAACTAATGGTTCTCTCAGTCTAATCATTAAGACAGTTTCAAATCCATTTAAAAGTAAAACCTTCTAGGTTATAGCTTTCTTTATTCACAAGCATAGAGCTAAAGACCGTTACATAATTTGAAATCTGAGTTTATACCTTTATATAATATATATCTCAATATCATGTCCTAGATCTACCAGTCTAGCTGCCTTGTAAAAAAAAAAAGAAATTTTATTAATTTTATAGAACTTACTCTTGATAAAGCCATGCTGGCTTTTAGTAACCACATATCCAATATTCAGATAAACCTGTGATCTTACTGATCTTCTACCAATATAGTCTGGACATCATCCATGGCTTCCTTTTCAGTATTATTCTTGTATAAATTGTCTAATAAGTCTAACAATGGGGGTACCCAGTGTCCTGGGGACATTAATCATGTTCTCTTGTCATTGCAAAGATACTAAAAGAACCCACTGTTCTTAAAGGACAATTAAAAAAAATCCTAGTCCTATTCTCAGGTAACATCTTTCTAGCCAATTGCTCATTTTATATAAATGCCTTTCCCGTTTGACTCCCTTACTTTCAGCTGGAAGTAAAGATGGAAACATGCCTCCTCCCCACCCCCTACACACCAAGGTCTTCAGTTATTTCTCCCTTCTTCCCCCTGCATAATAATGCTTACTAAGTTTATTCTGGAGGTATCATTTGTGCAAACATGAATCACCAGAATTCTTGGGTTTCTAATGTCACTGTCTTCCTAGTAATACCTCTGACTGTGTAGCCAGGACCACCTTTATGCTAAAACGAATGAAAAAGAAAGAGATTGAAAAAGCCTGAGTTGGAACTGAAGTCATAAGTTAGCTACTATTCTCATGTCTAGGCAGTTTCCTTAATCTGGTCAAAAAATGCTGAGTTCTCTCTTATCTTTGAAAAAAAAATGCTTACTTTGAATCTGCCACCCCCTCAAGCTGTCATCATATATCTCCTCCTTTTCACTCTTGATTGTTTCTCCTACCACTCCACCTATTCATGCCCCAGATCCTGGCAATCTGGCTTCTGACTATTGGAATTCTCCCTCAAAAGTCACTAAAACTCTTAATTGGCAAATCCACTGGTTTTTCTCAGTATTTATCCTTGAATTCTCTGAAACTTTCAAGTTATAGACCATTCACACTTGGATAGTCTCTCTTCCCTTGGCTTCCTGGTCCTTCTCTTGCCTACCTGACTGTTTCTTCTTGTCCTTCCATGGCTCATCATTTTCTCCCATCTCTAAGTGTGACTGTTGTTCAAGGTTCTTTCCTCATTCCCCTTCTCTCTTCTCTGTTGAACTTCATGAGTTCAATGATCATCACTGTGCAAGAGGCTACTATGTTCTCCATATGCAATCTTACCTCTCCAATTGCTTGCAGAACATCTCTCTATCTACTGGCACTTCAAAACAATACATGTCCAAAGCTGAATTTACGATTCCCCTTTTGGGGCTTTTGCCTATGCCACTTTCCTAATTCCCTATATCTTTTGACAGGACCACTTGTCTTCTAGTTACCCACGACTGAAATCTTGGTCATCTTTGATGCTTTCCTCTCCCTCAACCCGACATCTAATCAGTTGCTAAGCCTTGAAAGGATTAAAAAAAAACATTTATTAAGTACCAATTATGGGCCGAGCACTAGGTTAATTCTTATTGATTTTTCCTCCAAAATATCTCTTATATTTTTCCCCTCTATCCCATTCATATTGGCACTAGTCTAGTTTATGGCCCCATCATATCTCATCTGGACTATTACTATAATGGCCTCCTAATTTGTCTTTTGCCTCTACTCTTGCCCCTCTCAATTCATCCTCTATCTCGTTAACCCACAGGTCTTATCATGTCACTCTCTTAGTGAAGAATCTTTAGAGCAGAATATCTTAATTTGGGGTCAGCGAACTTAGAAAAAACTTTTTTGATAACTGTATTTCAATATAATGGATTTTCTTCACACTTTAGGTCTTTTTATTTTATGCATTTAAAAATATTATACGAAGAAAGGATCCATAGGGTTCAATAGACTACCGAAGGGGTCCATGGCACAAAAGGCTAAGAATCCCTCCTTTCTCTGAGATAACATGCACATTGCTCAGCCTGGCATTTAAGGCCTTCTTATAGTCTTTTCCCAGCCTACCTTTTCAGCCTTGTTTTATCTTAGTCTCCTTCACACACTCTAATGCTTTAGCCAAACTGGAGTACCCTTCTACAACCCACCTCAATGTATTTGCATAGATTGTCTCTTTTTCCAGAACATCCTTTCTCATCTTTGCCAATTGAAATTCTTCTCTCCCTTCAATGATAAGTTCAGGTGCTGAAGTTCCCCAGAGGAAAAGGATGACAGAGTGGAAAGTGGGATAGTATTAGATTTCTAGTTACAGAACAGAATTCAGATCCTAGTCTTGCTACTAACTACCTCAGTAACCTTAAGCAAACCACTTAACTTTTCTGGTCCTTGTTTTCCCCATTGGTAAAATGAATGGGGGCTGATAAGATTATTTATAAAGACCCTTCCAAATATAAAAGAGTACTCATAGGTTATTCAAATTTTCCTAGGATACTTTATCTTTGTCCCAGTCATGAATTAGATTGAACTATGCTTTTGAGTCAAGTAGACCAAAGTTCAAATTAGGTTTCTGATATTAAACAGATAGTAACCAAAGATGAAACATTTTTATGAGCCTCCACTTTAGTTATCTGAAAAATGGGGATGATAGTACCTAGCTTGATTCGAGTTTTATGAGAATTAAATAAGATAATGTATTTAAAAGCACATTACAAACCATATATACCATTTCCCCCAGTGGAGTGCAAACTCCCTAAGGACAGGAACTGTGGTGCTGTTTCTTGTACCTGTAGTGCCTAATTCAGTGCCATTGCAAACAGAAAGCACTTAATAGGTTTAAATACCACTGCTGGGCATGTACCCAAAAGAGATCAAAGAAATAAGGGGAAAAAAGGTCTTATATATACAAAAAGCAACCTTTTTTGTAGTGGCAAAAAGTTAGAAATTAAAGGGACTACCATCAGTTGAGAAATGGCCAAATAAGTTGTTGTATATGAATGTGATGGAATACTGTAGTGCTCTAAGAAATGAACAAATGGATGATTTCAGAGACATGGAAATACTTATATGAATAGTTGCTGAGCGAAGCAAGCAGAATCAGAGGGACGACTTATGCTATAACAGCAATATTATAAAAATGAACGGTTTTGAAGACTTTTATAAACTGATGAAGAATGAAATGAGCAAACTAGGAGAATAATTTGTACAATAACAATGCCATTGTAAAGATAAACAGCTTTTATAACTATAAGAACTATGATCAATGCAACGACCAGCAATGATTCCAGAGGACCCATGATTAAATATGCTAACCACCTATTGACAGAGAATGAGGCATATATACATATGTGTGTGTGCATATGTATATATAGACACACATATATTTACATATAGCAAATGAGAGAATTTGTTTTGTTTTACTATGTATATATGTTACAAAGAATTTGTTTTCTCTTTTTTTAGTGGGGTTGGAGATAAGAGGGAGAGAAAATAGGTTTCTATTAATTAAAAGAACAATTTAAAAATAGAGAGGTTGAGGGGCTGCTACAGATGTGGGATGTGAATGAATTTTCATGAATTTTCAGATGAGGCCGCTGTATTGTTAGTTTTGCTTGTTTTACTTTGTTACAAGAGACCTTGAATGAAATGGAAATAAAAAAAAGTTTGTAATGTAAAACCAAAATACATCAATAAATTTGTAAAAGAAAAAAATAAATACCCATTGAAGTACAAAATAGATTGCAAACCTTAGTAAGTTTTTTTTGGGGGGGTATAGTGGGAGAATAAGTATAAAAATCTCTAGAGATGATGCTAGGTTATTAGAATTAATAAATTAATGTTGAATTGAACTGAATTTATTTGATTCCTCCCCTTATAAATTGCTGTTGTAGCAGTACTCACAAATATGAATTAAAGACCAAATCTTTCACAAGAATCATATTTTTAAAGCCATTCATGTTGTTAGCCAAATTAACATCCCAACATTCCAGAGAATGATGCATCTGTCTAGTCCTGCCTCATCAGTCCCAGATCATCTCTGATGGAAGCAACCTAATGAGACCTGTTTTGCAAAAACAAACTGGAGAAAGTTGTGAAGTTTTAGAGGAAGAACAGGATGTGCTCTTAAAGTTTTCTAGAGGCTAGCATGCATCTTTCAGACTGCCAGGGCTAGATATCACCAGCAATCTGATAGTCTTCAGTAATCATTTGAATGATCTTGAGGATTTTTCAAAACTGTTGAAAGTCCAAGTATATATAAATTGATGGATAATTACTGTAATATATCTTTCACATTTCAGGTTTTCTTTGGAGTCTTGATAGGAGCTTTAAACCTTGGTCAGGCATCACCTTGTTTGGAAGTTTTTGCCACAGGGCGAGCTGCAGCTGCTACCATCTTTGAGACAATAGACCGGGTATGTGTTAACTAATTTACAAGCTATTCAATTGTTTTAAAACCAACACGATAGTAGCCGATATTTATATAGCCCTTTTAATGTTGGCAAAGTGCTTTATACATTTTTCTCATTTAATCCTGTGGAAGATGCTATCATCCCCATTTTACAAGTCGAAAAACTGAGGGTATGTTACCTATTCGTGCTGATATAGCTAGAGTCAGTCAGTCAGCGAGCATTTATTAAATATTTCCTGTGTGCCAGGCACTGTGCTAAGTGCTGGACATACAAAGAAAGTAAAGAGGTCAAAAAATAAAATAAAAACAAAAATAGTCCCTGCTTCCAAAGAGTTTACAGTCTAATGAGGGAGACAATGTGCAAACAACTATTTACAAACAAGATTATGTACAGGATAAATTACAGATAATCAGTAAAGGAAAGGCACTAGCATTAAGGGACATTGGGAAGTGCTTCTTATAGAGAGGAGATTTTAACTGGGACTTAAAGGAAGCCAGGAGGCAGAGATAAGGCAGGAATTATATCCCTTTATCTTTATATCCCTAGAACCTAGTACAGTTTGGGGCATATTGAATTTAAGATGCCTATGACACATCCAGCTTGATATATCCAATAGGCAGTGGGAGACTGCAACTGGAAATCAGGAAGGAGGTTCTGGATGAGTAAGGAGATCCAGGAATCATCTGCATAGAGATGATAATAGAATCTGTGGGAGTTGATGAGATCACTGAGTGAAACAGTGTATGGGAAGAACAGAAGCAGGAGCAGGACAGAGCTTTTGGAGATATCTACTGTTAGTGGGAGTGACCTGAAGATTAGGAAGTGGACAGATAGGTCAGAATGAGACTAGAATATCAAGAAAGAGAATGATCTACAGTGTCAAAGGCTGCAGAGAGGTCAAGATGGATGAGAATTGAGAAAATGCCATTGGTTTTGGCGATTAAGAAATCTTTGGTGACTTTGCAGGGAGCAGTTTTAGTTGAATGATGAGACTGAAAGCCAGACTTCAGAGAGTTAAGAAGAGAGTGAGAGGAGAGGAAGTTGAGGCATAGAAGGATGACCTTCTCAAGTTTAGTCCCAAAGGAGACAAGAGATATGCAAGAGTAGCTAGCAGAGATCAAGCGAAGTATTTTTTATGTTTTGTTTTTGGGATGACTGGGGAGATATTGGCATGTTTGTAGGCAATAGAGGAGCAACCAAGTGACAGTCAAGCCATGGAGATATTGCTGAAACTAGTCATACAGCTCTTGTCCTTCCATTGGCACACAATCATGTGAAGTACTCAGTGTTCAGAGACAGCACAAAAGAAAAGCTTCATATCTCAACTTCCTTGGGATTCCAGGAAAGTATTGCTCATAATTTGTTGCTCACAAATCATTTCCTCAGTCTGGGTCACAGAGTTAATGTCTGAGGCAGAATTCAAACATAGATCCTCCTGACACTAAAACCAGCATTTTGTCTACTCTGACATCTTAAAGTATTGGTATCTTCATATTGAAGTAAGATTAAAGAAAAAAGAGACTTTTAACAACATTATCAACAGATCCTCATCAGCATTTAGTTGAGGACGCTGAAGTTCAGTTCAGTTGAGACAGATAACTCCAGTATTTTTATTTTTATTTTGAAAAAAAATCTTATTTTTAACATTCATTTAAATTTTTTTCATTTAATTTTTTTTTGGGGGGGGCAATTGGGGTTAAGTGAATTGCCAGGGTCACACAGCTACTAAGTGTCAAGTGTTTGGTTTGAGGCCGGATTTGAACTCAGATCCCCCTGACTTCACGGCCGGTGCTCTATCCACTGCGCCACCTAGCTGCCCCCCTTAAATTTTTTTCAGTTCCAAATTCTGTCTCTTTTCTCCAGCCCTTCCCCCACCCATTGAAAAGGCAAGCAATGTGATAGCCATTATATATGTGAAGTCATTCAAAACATTTTCATAGTAGCCATGTTGCAAAAGAAAAGAAAGCAAGAAAAATAAAGTGAAAAAGTATGCTTCAATCTGCACACATGAACTCCAGTAGTTTTCTGCTACACCACCATCAATAGCTGATGTCAGGAAATATCAAGAAATTAAAATGAAAACAGTTGGTAGGTTATCCAGCCTGTGTGCTTATACAGAAAGGAACCTGGTAAAGCTCTGTCTTTGGTGGATAGGACCAGAAAGTCCTAGGGGCATAACATAGCTGAGACAAAACTAGAGATGAGTTCAGATCCAAAGATAGATGGTGGTGTTCGAAGGACTGCCGGACAGAGGATTTTTTCAGATAGTAAATTCAAAGTCAGTTTGAAGCTTGGGATAAACACTGAAGCTCCTAGTTTTTGATCATTTAACCCTTCCCACTCTGCTTCAGAAACCAATCATTGACTGCATGTCAGAAGAGGGTTACAAGCTGGACAGAGTGAAGGGTGAAATTCAGTTCCACAATGTGACCTTCCATTATCCTTCCAGGCCTGATGTCAAGGTAATTATCCTCTGGTGACAAATATTGTCTATTAACATATTATAGTCTTCTCATTTGATTAATAATTTCTGAGATTCCACAATAAGGGTGGTTCCCTTGAAGTCTGATTGTTTCTGGAACTGGAGTAGTTTATTAGCAACTTTCTGGAAATGATCTTAAGGATTGTACAATTGCTCTCTCCAGTTACTCACTTACAAAATTCTTCTGCATTCTCCATTCTGTGCACGTGCCTTGGTTAGAACACCAAATGCCAGTACTTTGGGATCAGTCAAGCCCATGGGGATGTTGCTGAAACTAGTCACATAGGTCTTTTTATTCTATTGGTCATGACCATATGAGGTACACAGTGTTCAGAGACAATGCAAGAGAAAAGCTTCATCTCTCAACCTTGCTGGGATTCCAGGAAAGTGCCATTATACTGAGTTGCAGGGTGTGTGAGGTGGCAAAGAGATGCATCTGCTGCCCCTACTTGCTTTTTTTACTGGTAGGGCAGGTTCACAAGGGCATCCAGGTCAGAAGTTTCAGTGATGGGCAAGTGTTACTGAGTTACTACACTCCCATAACACAGATATGGGGATAGACTAGCACCCTCTAATGAGAGTTTCCCTGACTTTACATAGCAAGTCTTCAAGGCAATGACCCTTCAAGGAAATCAAGGTCCTTTCAAACCATGCCAGCTAAACTTGGTCCTTCTTTGTTACTAGTGGAACTCTAGCTATACTTCTCCTCTTGTCCCTCTATTGAATTCTCCTTAATTGGCATGACCTGACATGCATGCATGCATTCAGCACCTACTGTGTACAAAACATTGGGCTAGATATTGGGAAAGATAAAAAAGAAAATTGTCCCTATATAGATCACTTCACAAGTATAGACATAAGCATTGTTTATATGGGCTATGTAGAAATATACACAACTGCCACCTGAGTCTGTGATTTACATAATATTCCTAGAATTGATAATATGAAAAGCTAAAAGATGTATTTTAATCTTGTGTGTAAATGGTGGTACTATAAATAAATGATGATTAAAAATCAGATACCTGTGATGAAAGAACAACCTCATTGTGGTTTTTCAATAAATGCTTTTGAATGGAAATTCAGTAATTATATTTCTATTTAGACTTCTGTCCCCAAGGCTGATTCTTTATTTGCCTAAACAAGATCTTCTTCTTTGACTGAAGCCATTAGAATATGAATATATATATTTGTATGTATACATACATGTATCTATATATGTGTGTATATATATATATATATGTTTGTGTGTGTATGTGAGTTAGGATTATTTCTCTGGTATGAAATGAAATATTAGTAAAATTTAACCATATTTTGAAATCTCCAAGCATTTTCACTCACTGAAGCATATAGTAAAAATGTTTTTTGTTTAATTTTCTCCCCTAAATTTAAATTATTGGTTTAACATAAATGTAATTATGATTTTGCTCTTTAATGTAGACATTAACCAGAATCTAATCTTAAAATGTTATATGATGTATGTATCATGCCTAAAGTGTACAAATTCCCTAATATCTATTGACAACCTGCAAACTGGAGATTATGTTTCTATGAAAATTTGTCTTCTTAATGTTTTGTTTGCTTAAAAAAAATCAACTGTCTCATTTTGAGGCTTTGGTAGGATGGAATTCCTTTTGTTTAAAAATTAATTACAGTCACCAACAATAACAACATGACTTAATACTCCAATGATCTAAACAAACATTTTTATGCACTAATAACAGCCATCAATTAAATGAGCAATTAGATTAAATCCAAATGTGCACAATCCAGTGTGTGTGTGTATTTGTGTGTGCGCACGCACATTTATAGATGCAAGAGTAAATGAGTTGTCTTAGGCATCCTTTTGCTTATCCTATGCTATCATGTGATGATAATTGTAAAACTGACCTATGTTTTATTTTTTCTTCAGATTTTAGATAATGTTAGCATGGTAATAAAATCTGGAGAGACGACAGCTATCGTAGGCCCCAGTGGGGCTGGGAAAAGCACAGCAATACAGCTGATTCAAAGATTCTATGATCCCAGTGAAGGCATGGTGAGTTTCTTTAGGAAGTCCCTCTGTGTGTGGAAGTTGGTCTTGAGTGCTTTGACCAGAATAATTCTAGTCTACACTGGGACTGTGTCTATACTCACCCTGATTCGAGCATTTTGACTAAATTGCAAAGTTGGAACAATCAGTTGGACTAACTCTTTGGGTTAAATTTGGACAAGCTTAGTTGACGATGAATTCAGTCAAAATGATCCAACCGGTTATCTGTGTAAATGAGGCCTGACCCTTCTACCCCTTCATTCTGAGCCTAAGCTTCCTTGACATTTTGTGGTCAATCTCTTTTGTTTGTTTTTGCATATATTGTTTGCCTAAGTTACAGAGGCTCAAAATGTATACAACAAAAACATTAAAACCAAAGTGGCTCAGAGTTAGAGACAACACAAAGAGGATAGAGAGTTGGCTTTCTACTCAGGGTTCAAGTCTTTCCCTCTGCCAGGCAAGTCTTGAACTTTGCAGTACCCCATGCAAATCTCTAAGGTTATAAATTGCAAAACTGTGATCTGCGTTAGTAGAGGGCATTTTCTGACATCAATGGGAATTCCTAATATCAATGAAATAAATCATAGGCCCAGGGACCCCCAAAAAGCCTAGGGTTGAGTTTATTTATATAGGGCAGCTAGGTGGCGCAGTAGATAGAGTGCCTGGGTTGAAGTCAGGAAGACCTGAGTTTTCATGGCTGGCCTCAGACACTTACTAGCTGTGTGACTCTGGGCAAGTCACTTCACCCTGTTTGCTTCCATTTCCTCATTTGTAAAATGAACTGGAGAAGGAAATGGCAAACCACTCTAGTATTTTTGCCAAGAAAACCCAAAAATGGGGTCAAGAAGAGTTGGCCACGACTGAAACAACTGAACAACAATATAACAAGTTTATATAGATTTTAAATGAAAGGTTCAGTTACAGATTGGAGATAATTATTATTTTTTTTTTTTGGTGAAGCAATTGAGGTTAAGTGACTTGCCTAGGGTCACATAGCTAGTGAGTGTTATGTGTCTGAAGCCAGATTTGAACTGTGGTCCTCCTGACTCCAGGGCCGGTGCTCTATCCACTGTGCCACCTACCTGCCCCCCGGGATGGTTCTTAATTATTAGTAGCGGGTATTTTCACCCAAAATTTATGCAGTTCCCCAAATTTAGCCTTAAATGTGTCACAGAACCATAGATTTTCAGTTAGAAAGACTCAGCGGGCATTTAATTCAGATCACACCTGAATAAGAATCCTATTTACAACTGTTTACCGAGACTCTGCTTGAAGATCTCTAGAGAGGGGAAGCCACCAGCTGCAGAGGCCACCCAATCCCTTTTTGGACAACTATAATGGCAGAAAGTTTCCTTTGCATCAAGCTTAGGTTGGTTTCTTTGTTGCCTTCTACTCATTGCTCCTAATTTGGCCACCCGGGCCAAGCAGAACAAATCTAATCTCTCTTCCCTATGCCTACGCTTCAAATGCCTGGAGGATAACCATCATGTCTGTCTCTAAGGATTCTTTGCTCCAGGCTTACTTTCCCCAGTCCATTCAACTGATCTTCATTTGACATGAGTTTGAGGCCCTGCTCTGGACACTCTCCAGCCTAACTGACTGAAAGCCTAGCTAGAGGCGGAAAGTCATGTTGGCACAGTCCTCTCTGATTCTAAGTGACAAGCACATTTGAACACACATTATTGATGGTTCTGGTGAAATGCCTTGTGTTGTCACACTCTGGAGAACTGCATTATTTTGACAAATAGAAAAGTCAGCAACAAAAGTGACTTCTCATTTTTCACAGACATGATGTCTCTCTCATACACTTTTCATGGTTCTCATTCCTCTTGTCTGAATAGCACCCACAGTTTACAGGACATAAAGTGGGCACCATTTTTGCAGATAGTCCTTTAACTTGATGCCCCGCTTTCAGATTATACTAGTGTACAATAGCAAGGTGTCTTTGTATGTACTATCACAAACTAAAATTTACTGTGGAATTCATGTCCCGGTATGGTGATAGCTACTTACAAAGTCTGTGGCTTTTGACATTCACATTTTCTCCACTCACCGATGTCCTACATGGGCATTGGGGTGTTTGGAGAGGACTAGCATCTCTGGTGAGAGGGCTGCCAAGCCCTTTTCAGAACTGCTCATCCACCTTTGGTGTCCACCTATCACCCAGCTCTCATCTGTGGCTCCAAGAAGCTGTAGCATGGCTAGCAGCCATACTCCAGTACCATCTCAGCTGATGGCTCAACCAGTTTGAGGGTAACTGATAGTCCTCAAACCCATTGGTGAGTTAGGCAGATGTCTACCCCAAGCACGTGAAGACTTGACCAGGTGGAATGGATGGATGAGAACAATTTGTTCCAGTGGCCATGAAGGTGGCTGAAGAAGGCACTTTGGAGTGCTTAGAGCTTGGTCAGATATCAAAGACTCCAAGGTCATCTTCTGCATCCCAGGTCATCTCCAGTTGTCTTGACTTTTGTTCTGCCCCTGGACTTCCATGAATATGGAAGAGAGAAGGAGGCTGATGACTGTGCAACTCTGCTTCACTTAAACCCAAATCCTGCGCAAGTCAAGACATCACCCCATGAAGTCATTGATCCTCTTTGAAAACGAAGAATGAACAACAACAACACGGGTGTTAGTTTAAGAATAATAGACATTCAAAATCCCTAGTTCCTCAAGTATAACTATGTTCTCATCAATGTGAGTATTCCTTCCAAGAAGATCATAACTCATCCATGCCCGCCCCTGTCATGTGCCTCTCTCTTCTTGTCTTCTCATAAGTTCATCACAGTATATCTACCCAAAGTGTTAGAGGCTTTCCTCAGTTTTTCTTGATACTGTAAAAATACTGGTGGAGCACTTGGGCTATCTACCTGTTATCTACTGCTGTTACTATGTGGCCAGAACAACTTGTTTTATAGTCTTACATTTTCCTGTTGACATGCTTTATTCTAGCTCTTCAAAGTTTCATTTTTTTTTAATGTGTTGTTACTGGTTCACACCCAGTGTGGCCTTCTGTACTGTCCTCTGTGTGATAGTTTTCATTCTTTTTGAATCTTGTAATTCTTTAGTGACTGACATGATTCACAGCCATGTCACTTGCTTTGCCAGGACAAGTTTAGATGTTGTTTTTTGCTCTAATGGAATAAAAACAAAACAACAACAACAATAAAAAAAACTTGTCCAACACCATAATAAGTATGTTAGATTAGATAGTGATTACACTGTCCAAACTATTCTGAAGAGTTTTGTACTTGGCAGGTACTTACTATTTATTCAATTGAAGCTAGAGCTAAATCACCTTAGTGACAGACCCATCATATAGAATCTTAGAATAATTTGATTATATTGAATCTTAGAATAATTTGATTACAAGGAAACTTAGAGGTCATCTAATCTAACCTCTGCTTGATGCTTGAATCCCTTCTATAATATATTCAACTGTGGTCATCTAGCCTCCCCTTGAAGACCTCCAGTGATGAAGAACTTACTACCTGCCAAGAGATCCCATTCTGTATATGAAGACTGGAACAGTAGCGAAGTGCTTGACAGTTTACAAAGTGTTTTCATTAGTAATCATTGAGCCTCTTTGTATATTTCTGATAGGTTGTGATAAAACGTTAAGACTCACATCACTGGAGGAGATCTCAATGGTGACTATGTTTTTATATTCTGCAGGTGACCCTAGATGGACATGATATTCGCTCCCTTAATATTCAATGGCTCCGATCCCATATTGGGATTGTTGAACAAGAGCCAGTCCTGTTCTCCACCACAATTGCAGAGAACATTCGCTATGGCAGAGAAGATGCAACCATGGAAGATATCATCAAAGCTGCCAAAGAAGCCAACATCTACAACTTTATCATGAATTTGCCACTGGTACTCTCTGCCTTACCTCTACTTCACCTAAACTTAGTGAATAGTAATCATTTTTCTTTCCATTTCAGCCTTGAATGCCCATCTACATCTTAAAATAAATTACCAATAATAACATGGAATAAGTAATAACATGGAAGAAAATTGCTAATGAAAATCAACAAGTCAAGTCAATAGGCATTTACTGAGCATTTTTGATATTTCAGGAACTATGCTATGCCCTGGGATACAAAGAAAGGCAAAAACAGTCTGTGCCCTAAAAGAACTCCCAGGCAAATGGGGGAGGCAACATGTATAAAACTATGTCTATACAATATAGATAAAAGGAAAATAGGAGATAATCTCAGAGAAAAGGCACTAGTATTAAAGGACCAGGCAAGTTCTCTTATAAAAAGGTGGCATTTGAGCAGAGACCTGAAGGAAGCCAAAAGACAGAGGTAAGAGCATTCTAAGCATAAGAGTCAGCCAGTGGAAGGACATGAAATTGGGAGATGGAATATTGAGTGTGAGGAGCAGCAAGTAAAATTTTTTTAAAACTTCAGTCTTCCTCATTGCTTTAATAGTGGTCCTTCAAACCCACATGGGAGTGCATAGCTCCATTCATAGTTCTCTCTCTCTATCAGAGAAATTATTTGGCATTGCTGTGTTATGGTTTCAACATAACTTATGAAAGAGTGAAGAATATTTTCAAAGTCATAAATCCACCTGCTAGAATGTAAACTCCTTGAGGGCAATGACTGTTTTATTTATGCCTTTGTTCCCCAAGTGCTTTGCACATATTAGTTCTTTAATAAATGTTTATTTAATGAATGAAAGAATTTTTAAAATACTATGAGGACTTAGAGGTCATTTAGTCCAACTCTCTTATTTTAAAGGCAAGAAAATTCAGGTTCCTAGAGGTAAAGTGAATTACCAAAAGTCACTCACCTAATTAGTATCAAGGTCACTCTTAGAACCAGGTCTTATAAGCCACAAGTTCAATGCATTTTCCAACACGCCCTGAAAAACTTTCTTTTCTCCAAACTTAAATGATTTTATTGCTATGCCATTAAACATGTCTCTGACTCCTGTAACTCAACAAAATGGAGATTCCTGAGAGTGCCATTGGTTATTTGAAAATAACTCGTATAATGGTGTTTAAGATCTAACAACTCTCTTCTCAGTTCAATTGTTCTATGCTTAGGAAGCTATCTTCAAGCTATAATAAAATATGTGGCAACCAGACCTTTGTCTCAGAAATTCAAGGGGTGGTGGTAGAATTTACAATCTTTTAGTAAAACAATTAGCTGAATGCCTATTCAACAAAAATAATTGGTTAAAATAGGAACTACCAGATTCACCGTAGTTGAACTCCTTCCCAGCTTTGTCCCTGCCTGCTCCTCCCACTCCTCTTGTGGTAGCTGTATAGTACCCGTTTTCACTCCAAGGAGCAATGTCATGAGGTCTCATGCAATCAACTGATTTTGTCTTAAATAATTGATTTGAGGGATTTTATGCTCCTTGACCCAGACATGGTTAACCAGATAGTATAACTCATATCTTCAAGACATTTTCCCCTTCCATATCTGTCTTTCTATAAAGGGATAATTAAATTTAAAATAATATTGTTGATTTTAAAATAGGTGGGGCAAGTTTCTAGTCACTGATCTCTTAACTCACAGAGCAGTTGCTATAACCTTGAGCTTGAGTTTTTCTGCTCTCAAGTAGAAAAGGTGTGATGAACAGTATTTTTCAAGTTCATTTATGATATTGCATATTTCCATTTCCTCATATAAGATTAAAGTCTGGCTAATGCGCTGGCCATTTGTAGTGTCTAGTGTATTTAGACAGACACAGAGTACATACTCAGTAAACATCTGTGGCTAATTCATTCAACTTAAGTGAACAAGCATTTTCTAAGCAAATTAATAATAATAATAATAATAATAATAGCTAACATTTATATAGTACTTTAGTGTTTGCTGAGCATTTTATAAATATTACCTTATTTGATGTTCACAACAACCCTGGGAGGCAGATGCTATTATCATTCCCATTTACAGATGGGGAAATTGAGGCAAATAGAGGTTAAATGACTTGCCCAGGGTCACACTATTAGTAAGTATCTGAAGGTGAATTTGAACACAGATCTTCCTAACTCCAGATCCTTTGTTTTATCTGCCCTCTACGTGCTAATTACTAACTAATAGGCCCTGTGCTGGGTAGTAGGCATATACAGACAAAATAAAAGAAAAAATGTCCCTACTTTCAGGGAGGGATATAATTATATATTATAACTAACATAATATAGCATAATTGTATAGCATAATTCATTTTATCATGATGAAAGACATAACGTATTTGATCACTTTTTCTTTCATAGCAGAAAGACAATTGTGAGAATTGTGTTTTACTGAGTTGTTTGCCTAGAGAGAAAAGATGAGAATTTGATTTGTGGCAGAGTTTTCTAAGGTGATTTTTCAGGATCCTGATCAATTTTTCCTTTCACTGCAGAGTTTTATTTGATATTGGCCTAAGTTAAGAGTGTTTGTATAGCCTGGAGAGCTTGAGAATGAAAGCATGAATCAATTTCTTTACATCACACGTGCCCCAAAGTATTGATTAGAATATAACCTGTTTTTCTTAAAGGAGGAAATTTCCTCCCCCCCTCCCTGGGAAGTTAGAGCTAAGAAAGCTAAAGTCTGAGCAGGACATAGCATGAAAGAATGGAAGTATTGATCCATTGTCGTGTACCAAAGGATACCTCTCATTTTAACTATTGTCTTTTGTCTTAGAAATTTGATACCTTTGTTGGTGAGGGTGGAGGCCAGATGAGTGGAGGCCAGAAACAAAGGATTGCTATTGCCCGGGCACTGATCAGAAACCCCAGGATCCTGCTTTTGGACATGGCCACCTCTGCCCTGGACAATGAGAGTGAAGCTATAGTTCAGAAAGCACTTAATGAGGTCTGTTGAAATGCTCGGTTCATTTACAATATGTAAAGAAGCTTTTGGGAAACATTTGTGTTCTGTGGCTTGTGTTGACGTTTAGCCAAATGTGTGCAGTAACATAATGGTTTCCTCTGCTTCTGGATTATTAAAGAGGCAAAGAAAGTCTCTCTTTCTAGGGTTCCCAAGGTCAGTAGAAGAGAAGCTGGATTGAGTCCCTGCTCTGCAAGTTAGAGAATTTTCCCTTTTAAGCTTGGGAGCCCAACAGCTGAGATGTGGAAACCACAGGGACAGCTCCCTCTTCTGATCCTACCTTCCCCTGTCAGCATCAGATGAGGGTCAAGGCAAAGGACACATACCATTTGCAACACTCATGAGAACCAGGATGAGGGGAAATAATGGTAGAGAAAGACAGAGAAGAATATCCTATTTCCTCAGAGTGTTTGCTGAGTCTAATAAATGCTGACATTCTAAATAACATTTTACATATCTCATTTAATTTGGTGCTCACAAAAACCCTTTAAATTAGATGCTACTCCTATTCTTATTCTCGTCTTACTGATGTGGAAACTGAGGTTCAGAGAAGTTAAATGACTTGTCCATGGCTGCATAGCTAGTAAATATTGAAAGCAGGATTTAGACCCAGGTGTCACCAATGTTTTACCAAACTGCCTTCATAAGCAGACAGTTCAATTTAAAAAGCATTTACTAAAGACCTACTTTGTGCATGTCGCTGTACTACAGTTATCCCTTTGATGTCATGGAGGTTAGGACTACAGTGCCCCAATGATCTGGAAAATCTGTGTAAGATTTTTTGGCCCTCCCTTCATATCAGAGAAAAAGTCTGATTTTCTTTTCTTTTTCTTTTATGGGGTGTTTACAAGACTTTATTGTAAAATTTGGGTTAAGTATTTGTTCAGAGGTTCTATGTCATCTGCTGGTCTTCATGTGTCATCTGTGGCTTCTGTGAAACTCCTTAAAAATTCCCATTTAATTTCTTATGCCGGGGAAAGTCGCCATGTGGAAGAGATAACCGTATGGAATTCCTGCCCTCAGGGAGCTTGTGATCTGATAGTTGGGCTACAGACACATACCCATAGGAAGCTCATTCACTAATTTAATCAAGCAGTAGGACGTGGGAGGAAAAGGGAGAATTTCAGGCTTATAGTGCCTAGTGACCCTATGTGGGAAAGGAGATGGCTTAATTTACGTTTAATTTCAGGAGTATATTGCTCAGGGTTAGTGGTATTACTTACTGCTAAGATAATCAAGATGTTGAACTGAAATTTTAAAAAATGTTCAATCTAGTATTTTGTAAGACTGGTCTTCCAAGTTCAGTACATACCATTCACAGGTGATCCACTGAGCTATGGGGAAAAATTAGAACTTTTATTTATTTTTTCTTTTAAAAAGAAATTAATATTTACTAATTAATACGATGTAATGTTTAATATGTACATTGGCACTGATTCCCTCACTCCATCTAACTGTCAGATGATCACGTCACCACAGTATTCAAAGTCCCTGAAGAAAGAATGGGAATTCTATGTTGTTGTTTGTCCTTTGTTCTTGAGGAGGACTATGACATTAGAAAGGTGATGCCATGACTTGCAAGTGAATTGGATTTAAGTGAGGCAGGGCTGTGCAAAGTCACCAGCCTTATTTTCTCCCCCGTAGCCATCTGGGTCCAGTGGTAAGACATAAATCAAGACAACTGGAGATGGCCCCCATGGGAATTCTATAACACTTGGGTTGACAGTGGTGCCCTTCTTTGTAAGGTACTATAGTTTACCTGTACTGTGTTAATAGGACTTACAGCTTATAGTAACTGATTTTAACTTAAAAAATGGAGAGGTAACTTAAAAAGAGGCCTGCAAAGGAGCAAAAACTGACTGGGAAATGACTTCTATGACAGATTCCTAGCATGAGCTAGTCACATTACTAGGTAAAAATAATGATGATCTAGTCAGATCTCACAAGAGGCCAAGTGGGGAGTGACCATGAAAATCTTTTTACCACTATGAACCAGAAGTTCACTGATTATCTTGTGGCGGTTATTAAAAGAAAAAATAGTAATGAATTTTTCTTTTATTAAAAAAAGACAAGCATTTCCAATTTGCCAATTATTTTCTCTCAGGTAGCTGTCATGTTATGCAGCCTAGCAGTTTTGCTTTTTAGATGAACACATTTAATGTGTCTCTTCAAGGTAAAAGTGACATTTAAATAATGAAGGAGAAACTAACTGCTTTTCAAAAGATACATGCTAGAGGAGGGTTTTGAAAACAGATAAATATCTTTTACCTGAGAGAAATATTTCTCATTCTCTTTCTTTCTTTCTTTCTTTCTTTCTTTCTTTCTTTCTTTCTTTCTTTCTTTCTTTCTTTCTTCTTTCTTTCTTCTCTCTCTCTCTCTCTCTCTCTCTCTCTCTCTCTCTCTCTCTCTCTCTCTCTCTCTCTCTCTCAACAATGCATGTCCTTTATAGAAATGTTCATTCATATTTCAAAAGTTTGGAACTAAATTTTAAATTAAAATTTTTCAAAGTGAAGAGTTTCAGTGGGTTTTGGACCTATTTGTTAAAATTATATTTAACAAATTATATCTTCTGATTCATTTCCAAAACCCAACTAATTGTTATTAGGGAAAGTGGAAATTTACTAGCAAAATTTCAATTAAAAATATTTGTATAATTGGTAGATGGGGTTAGAAAATGAGCATTATGATTCAGCAAGCATAGTCTTTGATATGCATTTGGATTTATCTATCTTTTGTAAACATCTTTTTCATATATGACAGCCACTAAATCCAAATTTCCAAATAAACTGAACTTAGAACCAGACTTCAATCACTAAATTTTTATACTTAGTAGTTAGTGGGAACATAAAGGTTTTTGCACAGTCAGGTAAAATAAATTATTTTATACATATTGTTTATTTTGTCTTTTTATTTCTATTTTGTGTATGTTTTATAATGGATATATTGGTACAGTAATGTGGACATACCATTTTATATCTATATGTGTACATACATGTAGATGTGTATATGTATACATGTACATATTGCAAATATGTACATGTGGTATCCTAAGGACTTTTGGGACACCTTGTACATATTGGGGATTCATAACAAAATGTTTTTGCTAATATAAGTATATGATCAAAAAGGGTTTGGAGAGAAGAGGATTCTGGTAAGACGGTAGAGTAGGTCAGAAAATTCCAAGCTCTTCAGATTTCCCCCACAAACAAGACAAAATAGCGCCTTATGGTGAAAAGCAGTAAAAATAAACAAGAGTTAGGGCAGAACAGAGGTCCTCCTGGGACAACACAGAGAAGATCCAAAGAAAAATCCCAGGATGAGGTTTGGTCCCTATGAAATGTAAACACCTCCAGACTTGTTCCACTGAAACAGCAAGCAGGAACCCCAGGGGCTTGCTGGATTGGGAGTTAGACACAGGAACTTTCACTTCCCAGACAGTGTTGAGAGTTTGAGTCTGAGCTGGGGAAGATTAAAGGAACCGCTGCTGATAAAGAACACCAGACCTAGCTATGCTGCTGAGACTTGGCCCAGGGCAAGAACAAACCAGCACATGCCTGGTGAATGCAGAAGCAGTGGGGCAGGGACTGTGCTAGTTGTGGGCACTTAAAGGAAGGCAGAGTTCTTGGTTTCAGTTCCAGGGTAGAGGGGAGAACTGAAGGAGGATATGAGGACAGAGGTAACATCCTCCATGTCTCAGGGCTAGAGGTGATTACAAAAAATAAGCTGCTACAAATAATAATAATTTTAAAAAGCGGGCAAAAGAGAAAGAATCCAACCATAGAAAGTTACTATGGGAATAAAGAAGACCAGGGTTTGTCTTCAGGGGAGGATACTGAAGGAAAAAAAGCCTCTCCTGCCCCAAAGAGTAATGTCAAATGGTCACCTGCCCAAAAAGAATTCATAGAACTCTAAAAAGACTTTAAAAATCAAATGAGAAAGATTGAGGAAATTTTTTTTTTTAAAAGAACAGTCCAAGAAAAACAAGAAGATTATGAAAAAAAAAGTCAACCAATTAGAAAGGGAGATTTAGAATCTTAAGGAAGAAGACAACTCCTTGAAAACTAGAATTAGGCAAAGTTATGAGACATCAAAAAATAATAAAACAAGATATAAAGAATGAAAAAGTAGAAAAGAATATGAAACATATTATAAGAAAAACAACTGATCTGGAGAACATATCAAGAAAAGAAAACATAAGAAAATGTGATTACCTGAAAGCTATGATCAAAAAAAGAACGTTGATACAATAATACAAGAAATAATCAAAGAATTATCCTGAAGCACTAGAACAAGAGGGGAAATAGAATTTCTTAGAAAATTTCCTAGAAATAGGAAAAATTTACTGATCACTACCTGAAAGAGATCTTATGAAGAAAACCTACAGGAACATCATTGCCAAATTCCTAAACCGCCAGGTCAAGGAGAAAATATGAGCAACAAGAAAAATACAATTTAAATATGGTGGTGCCACTATTAGAAATACACAAGACTTAGCAGTGGCAACACTAAAAGACCACAGGTCTTGGAACACTATATATGGAAGAGAAAAAAACTGGGGTTGTGGCCAAAAAATATCACACCCAGCGAAGTTAACATAACCCTGAATGAAAAGAAATGGATATTTAATGAATTGCCAGATTTTCAGGATTTTGTTAAAAAACAAAAACAAAAACACCTGAACTTTAATAGATTTGACATATAAGATCCAAGAGAAATATAAGGTACATATCAAAGACTAATTACAAGGGACTCAATAAGGACAGACTGTTTACTTTTTATATGAGGAAATGTAAAATGTATGACTAAGATTGTTATCAATAATTACATAGTTCAAAATAAAGATTGGAGTAGATCTGAGTATGATAGGATTCTAAAAAGTAAAACCATTTAGGAAAAGGTAAAAAGAGAAATTATCTTATACAAATGAGGTGCTAGAGGAAGAAGTGACACAGAGAAATTAGATGAGGGGGGCAGGGCTGGTAGTTCTGCAACCCTACTTTCGTAGGGAATAGGTTTAAGAGGGAATAATACATACATATTTAGAAGGGTATAAAAGTCTTCTAAATTCAGAAAGAAATAAAATCTTAAGAGGATAAGGAGGGGGAAAGGATAAGGGAGAGTTTTTAGAGGGGAGGATGAGGAAATAAGATTAAGTGGAGGTATAGAAGAATATTTAGATTAAGGGAATGGGAGGATAAGGGTGGGATCTTTGGAGGGGGGTAGGTTAATAGGAGGGCAAGATAGTAGGTAGAAGTAAAGTAGAGGAGTCAGGAGGGATAGGAAATGTGAGATACACACAAATATAAAATAAAGATCAGGAGTAGAACTTGTTAGGGAAAAAATAGAGGTAGTAATCATGATCTCATACAAAGTTAAAGCTAAAATAGATTTAATCAAAAGAGAAAATAAGGAAACTATATTATATGTCAGCCATATTAATCAATATCGTTTTAGACTATTTAAAATAACTAGACAGTATGGGGTTGGAATACTGCTGTGGTGTAGGAAATGATGAGTTGGTGAACTTAGAAAAATATGCAAAGACTTAGACCTATGAAGGAAGAGTTTATCCACTCTCAGAGAAACAGAGGACAAATCAGTATAGTGTGATCTTACATAGGTGCATATGAATGTATTTGCCTATATGAGTATGATTATAGAAATCTAAGTATATGTATGTGTATTTAAATGCATGTATGTATGTGCATGTGTATATATATATATATATATATATATCTTGCTGTGTATATGTGTATATATTTGTATATGTATGTGTGCACGTAGGTGTATATGTATATAGGTGAGTATATATATGTATATGTACATATTTGTGTATATTTATGTATATGTATATGTGTGTATATAGATATATAGATAGATAGATAGATAGATAGATAGATAGATAGATAGATAGATAGATAGATAGATAGATATGTATCTCCATGCTTAATTGTAGCCTTCTTGGTGGGGAGGGGGAGGAAGGAGGAAAAAAAGAACAAAGTAAAAAGTACACAGCAGAAAACAAAAGAAAACTTGCAAGGAAGCAAAGAAAAGACGGACAGCTCTGAATACAACGGATGGTATTTATTATATAGGCTTTCTTGATATGGAAATTTATTATTGTATATTTGTTATGCTGTGTACATGGCAATTTTCTTATTTTGTATTCAAATTTTAATATTTAAGTTTATAATATGTTTCTTTTCTTCTCCTATTGGTTATTTAAGTTTTAGTATGTAAGTTGAAAATTTTTTAAAATTTAGAAAAAAAAGGCTTGGAGACTATTATTCTACAAGTAAGTTTTTGATCTTTAGAGGTCAGAGACAATATCCATCTTCTGTTTCTTTTGCATGTTCCAGAAACATCTAGTCCAATGCCCTTCATTAGTGACTGCTCAGCACAAGTTGCCTGTCTAAAAGACATTTGTTTTCTTTTGACCTGAATAAGTCAGTGATATATTGAAAATTTCATTCTTATTGTGGAACCTAGCAATTGAATATTTGTAAAATTGAAATACTGCCAACCTTTAAATAACTTAGCGGACTTAAAGTATTTGGTGTTTTTTTTTTATTCTTTTTTATCATTCTCAGTTCTAGATCAGTGGCAGGTACCAAAGAGAGATTCCCTTTTTGACTATCAGAAGGTAGGATGGCCCAAGCTAGTCCATGCATAGTTAGTTGCTTATCAGTGTTCCTATACAACAAACTTCTGATCTATTAAAGCATCCTAAGGAACTGAGAAAATAATTTGACTCAGTGTTTCCTGGTCTTTATTCAGTTATCTATCATTAAAGTATTGCCCAACTCTGATCAACTTAATGACCAATAGTGATTCTAGAAGATCAATGAGGAACCATTCTACCCACCTCTTGATAGAGAGATGGTGGACTCAGGGTATAGAATAAGATATATGTGTTTGGACACAGCCAATGTAAAAATTTGTTTGTCTTCATTATACATGTTTCTCATAAAGATTTTTTTTAACTTGGTGGGAGAGGATGGAAGAGAAAATTAATTTTCAGACATTGAAAAAAAGTAAAATTTAATTTTTTAATAAAGAAAAAATGTTACCCATCCTTTCTTATAGGCTCAGCATGGACGTACCACAATCACAATAGCTCACCGCCTGTCTACTGTACGAGCTGCAGATGTCATCATTGGATTTGAACTTGGAAAGGCTGTTGAGAGGGGTACCCATGAGGAGCTGTTGAACAGGAAAGGTGTTTACTTCACTCTGGTGACTTTGCAAAGTCAAGGAGACGAAAATTTAAATGAAAAGCCAGTGAAAGGCAAGTGTCCTTTTTCCTTACTCTTGTGAAGTGAGCTTGTAAATGGGCAGAGGGTGACTCTCAGGTGTATCTACGCACTTTACACAGCAGTAGAGATCTCAAAAGCTATGGGATCTCCCAGGTGTGTGTGTGTGTGTGTGTGTGTGTGTGTGTGTGTGTGTGTGTGTGTGTATTTTGGTTTTGGTTTTGTGTTTTTGAGAGACAGCTAGGTGGCATAGTGGATAGAATGTGGGGCCTGGAGTTAGTAAGACCTAAGTTCAAATCTGACCTCAGACACTTACTAGCTGTATGACTCTGGGCAAGGCACTTAATCCCTGTCTGCCTCAGTTTCTTCAAGTATGGGATATAATAAAAGCACCTACCTCCCAGGGTTTGATCTCAGAGGATCAAATGAGATAATATTTACAAAGTGCTTAACACAATGCCTAACACATAGAAAGTGCTTAATAAATGTCTGTTTCCTTCCTTCCTTCCTAAAAGTTTTTTTTTAAAAACTAAATAAATACAAACTCCCCCCCCTTCACGTTATGCATTACAGAGTCAACTATGTGTCCATTCAGTTTCACCTGCATGACTCTCTTGGTCTAAATTGGCTTTGTTTTCCATTGCCTGTCCTTCCTGAGAAGTTGTCCCCAGGCTCTGTATGTTTCTCGTTATGTTTTTTTCTTCTGAGAGGACAATACCTAGGACACTATAGAACTTCATTGACTAAATGCCAAGGATTTGGACATTTTTAGCTCAGTGGTGCTATATAGGTGACAAGCCTTGTTTTTCACAATGGTGGTAATAAGTATTATCTATGACGAACAAACATATATATTGCAGTTGCCATTTTTGACATCAAAATAAGTGGTTCTCCTCATCATCTATTCTGTTTTCACCATGTGCTGAAAGATTGTTCGTGCTATCTTGTACAGGAGATGATGTGCCTGAAGATTCCAAACTTGAGAGGAAGCAGACCTTCCAAAGGGGGAGTTATCGGGACAGTCTGCGGTAAGCCTGAAGCACACAGTGCAATTTACAGTTTTCAAAACTTCTCCATGTTCTTCTAAAACTGTGTTCTCCACTAGTATATTTCCGAAGGTCACGTATCAGTGAACAGAATTTAAAGAAGGATCTTGAATGTATATATGTCACAGCACCCATCAATAAATAGCAAATAAATGGATTGTGTCTATGCTGGCTTCCTTTTCAATCTAATTGAAGGCTTCTCTGACAGTGCAATTCAAAAAGTGTTCCTCAAACACTTACAATAAACTTACCAGGCACTGTGCCGGGCTCCTGAGACACAATGATAGAAATGAAACAATCTCTGTTCTCAAGGAGCCTCTATGGGGATGGGGATGGGGAGGGTGGAGGGCAGGAAATAATGTATATATTGATAAGTAAATACAAAGTAATTCGTATTTTGGGGATGTGTGAAAGAGAACTAATAACTGAGAGGATTAGGAAGAGTTCCTAGTAAGAAGCTCCACTTGAGCTCAGCCTTAAAGGGAGCTAGGTGTTCTAAGAGGCAAGAGATAAAATATTCTTGATCATGTGGAGGAGCAAGGCAGAGGGATGTGATAACTGATCAAAGAATTGTTTGTTGAGCCTAGAAAGCTGATAAATGGAAAAGTGATTGTTTTTAGCTATTTGTTCCCCAAAACCAATTGTTATGTAATTTTATCTTGCAAATCAAACCCATGAATTTTTCTTTATTAGCACCATGCTCTGACAAACACAAATAATTTTTTAAAAAAGTCTGTTGCCAGAGTAACCCACCAGACATCCTACACTGTTTTTTTTACTGAATTAAATGAGCAATGTATTTTGTGGGGCAGTCAAGGTAGGGTTTCCAAAGATCTGTTGAGCAACTCATTATTTTCTTGGTTAATAAATACGGCTGTTCACCCTAATGGTATAGCTCTGTGTTTTTACTGGGAAAATGCTAAACTTTAATCTTGAACTTTAATTTGAAGTTTAAATCAAATTGCTCACATAAGAATAAAGATGTGTATATAAACAATTCAGTCAAACTATATTTGTTATCAATATACTGTCTCTAAGGGTTTTCTTTTGAGTTAAGATTGGAGTCTAATAGAACAATTAGTGAAATATCAGGGCATGTCTCTACCATTGTCTGCACTATTTCTAGGACATTTAATTAAAGTCTGTGCCCTGAGAAGATGCTCACTTATAGGACTGTCTCATTTCAGTTGTTAATTGTTTAATGAAAAGTTTCAAGAGGTTCTGATAAAATTATTCTCCTTAAAACTGAATTCAAATACCAACTCACTCAGCATTCTGAACATGGTTGCTTTTCTTTGTAGCAAAATTTTCTTTCTTTTTTTTCATTTTGAAGATACATCTTTTAAGAAAAAAGTCACCTTCCCACAAAACATTCACTTAACTTGAAGGACTCTGAATAGTGAAAGTCATAAAAAATTCTGAGTGTCAAAACCATTATGTTAAAGCTTTGATAATGATAGCTTATGTTTTATCTTAAACTTAGCAACAATCAACAAAATCATTCAAACAAAATGAAATTTCATAGATAATCTATAAATTACAAATTACTTACGATTTTGTTTTTAACTATATATATTAACTTTAATACAATAACAAAAAATCCTTACTGCTATATCCTCTTCTGATTTCTCTTTATTTCTGCATTTTTTAGATGTTGGCCTTAAAAAAAAATTGTAGTTAGTGTGTATATGGTGTCCCAAAATTCTTAGTGTGGTTTAAAGTTTTAATATCTTTAATTGTTTAAAACTGCACTAAGACTTTTAGAAGATCCTGAACATTGTTGTCCTAATTCTGCTTTCTTTGCTCTGCATCATTTCATTTAAGTCTTCCTGCATTTCTTTGTGATGAGGTTTTGGAGTGTTGGGACATGAGAATGCCAAGGCAGAGTTGCCTGGAATGAATTATACACTCAAGCCTTCTCTTAATCAACTGGCAAAGGGTTTATTGTTACACTTTAGCAAAAGGGGGCAAGGGTCCCTTACGGAAACCTGTGAGAGACTGAAGATGGTGCTGGGGTTTATATGGGAAAAGGGCATGGGAAAAGAATGCCAGGGATATTAATTAGGTAATCTAAGGGGTGGGGTGTCCTTGGGAGCTATGGATGGGAAAATGTAGGGAGTATACCAGATGTCGAGGAAGTTGTCAGAGGCATGGACCTTGGGGATCTGGCAAGAGGAAGACAGGGACAAAAATCCTTAGGCCAGGCACTCCTCTGTCAGTTCTGATAAGAGAATGTTTTCTGCCATGAGAGTAAATTTTCTCACAGGACAGGGGCCTACTGAGAAATTGGGAGGCTTTCAGAGATATGACCTTAGAGCTGAGGCCTGAGCACCCTATCATCTGTATCCTTCATATGTGTCCTTTCTTATGGTACAATAATTTTTGTTATAATAATGTGCTATAATTTGTTCAGCCATTCCTTGCTCATCAAACACATGGCTTGCTTCTCACTTTCTGGAGAACTCATATGTGAAAAGCATTTATATGATATTACAAAATGTTCTCATCATAACAGCCCTCTAAGATAGAGCAAATATTATTGGCTCCATGTTTTCAGATGGAGAAACTGAAACTCAAGTTAAGTGTTGTACCCAGAGTCAGGTCTTTTGACCTTATGTCTTAGGTGGTGCAGTGGATAGAGTGTCAGGCCTGGGGTCAGGAAGATCTGGGTTTAAAGTCCAGCCTCAGACACTTACTAGCTAGGTGACACTGGGCAAATCACTTAACCCTGTTTGCCTCAGTTTCTTCACCTGTAAAATGAGCTGGAGAAGGAAATGGCAAACAACTCTGGTACCTTTACCAAGAAAACCCCAAATGGTGTCGCAAAGAGTTGGACATGACTGAACAGCAACCAGTAATCTTATGGTTATGTGCACATGTTTTTGATTTCAATGGAATAGTCCTCTAGACCTTTCATGTCATTGGTGAGGGGACTCCCCTTAACAATGCAGATCAGCATCTCTTGTGCAACTGATTTCCTTAATAAAGAGTCACTGGGGCACTGAGGACCACTTGATTTGTCGGGGTCACAGTCATTAGGTTCTAGAGACAAGACTGGAAGTCATCTTCCTATCTCTGAGTCTGACTCCCTGACTCAGCCATGTTGCTTACCAATGGAGATTAAAAATCATAAGTGTGATGAAGATAATAGCCTATCTTTTCTAACAAAGAAAATAATCTGGATGTTATTTTCACTCCCAGGTGAAGCGTTCAGAAAAGGAAATAGCAAAAGTGGTCTAGGACCAAGACTGGTCTAGGGTGATAGAAATGAGGAAGTGGGATTTTTTTAAACAAATTTTTAGATACTGGTTTGAGTTTTTCAGATTAAAGTCACAATAAATATTCTAATGTGTCTGCTTAATGTTTACCATTTGTATCAATTAGTCATATTCTAGAACATACCTTTTTTATTTGATGAATTCTAAAAACAACAACTTTTTCAATGACCATGAAGAGATACTGACAGAGAGATGTACACATAGTGAAGAAACCGTTACTCTTTGGCAGAAAAGATTAACTGGAATGAGTGAGGAGGCCTAAACTGGTAGCTGAAAGAGACCTTAGGGGTTGTCCCAACTTTTCATTTTACAGATGAAGAAAGAAGAAACTGAGGCTCTTAAGGAGGTTAAGTGACCTTCCTAAGGTCACATAAGTAGTGTCAAATACAGGATTTGCACCCAGATCCTCTGACTCAAAGGCCAGTTCCCTTTCCAGTGTGTCACCCTGCCTCTTATGAAAAATTTTGTGCTGAAAGATTGGACTCATCTCTGCAGTATTTCAGTTCCTCCTTAGTAGAATCTTAGGTACGTGAATTTTATCATGTCACCTGAAATTAGTGTTCTGCAAACAAATAAAGCACTCGTACATTTAAGAAGGGTCCTCAGAGCTCACAATGACACCACTTGGCAGGAGCCATTACAAACTTCTAAGGAAAGGAACATTGTCAATTCTATCTTTGACTACCACTTCTATGTTCATCTTCTCCTCTCTACTCACATAGCCTCTACCCTTAGTTCAGGCCCTTATCACCACTTACCTGCTCCATTGCAACAGCCTTTTAATTGGTCTTCCTGTTTCTAATCTAGCATCCTACTGCTGCTGCCACCACCCCCCACTGGTGTATCTTCTACCTTCCCCAGGTTGAAACCTACCTGTCTTGTATGTCACTTCTTCGTTCTGGAAAAAATGATTCTACCTATGTTACCTAATCTAAAGAAGGGACTCTGATGCTAGGGAATCTAAGAATACATGGGGGGGTGAGCTTAGCATCATGACAGACCAATAGGGAAGAACATCTGTGGGCTGGACCAACTTTGTGTCCCTTCTTTGATCCCAACTGTTTTTGGACTGCTCCAATAGCTGAGTGAATATGTATGAAAAGATAATGTCCTTGGTTCAATTTTACTAAAATATTCACAAGGTGATCCTTGTGTTTGGTACGTAGAACCTGCACAATGTTGCCCTGTACCCTCCCTGTATCACACCCATGAACATATTTATACAGAGGAAATCAGGTGATGCGATCTGGTTGGACCATGTATGCCTTTTTCCCTTAAGGGAAGAAGGGAATCATGTGCAAAGAAATATCTAGAATGACTAATAAATTAATCCGTAGGTGCAACCCCTGATACCTACCCCTGTAGGTGTAATTTTACCTACCTCTGTGTTTATCCTTGTAGGATCTACAAATGGTAGGTATATTTAAAAGCTCTTGGGGGGGTCTGCTTAACCTAGATTTGTAAAAAAAAAAAAAAGAATAAATAAATAAATAAATAAATAACAAAAAACCAAACCCTATTATCTCCCTTTGTCCTCTTGAGTATAAGAAAATGCTTGCTCCAAGCTCCTAGGCCCACTCTGATTCAGTCTTCAGTTCTGGGGAGAGCTGATTTCACTTCTCAAAATGTATATGAAGGCATTTTAGTTAGTAGAAAGTAAGCTGGGTTTAGTCAGAACATTTGAGTTTGAAACCTGGCTGTACCCCTAAATCTGTTAGAGGACCTTGGGCTATTCAGATAAAATCTCTGGGTTTCATTTTCCTTATCAGTAAAATGAGGGGGTTGAAATAAGTGACCTCTAGGGCCCCTTCCAGCTCTAAATCTATAATCCTATGAAGAAAATTGAGGATATCATGTCTCCTGGTAGCTGAGAGTGTGTGTGTGTACAAGTATTCTACCAGCTGTTCATATGCTATTTATAAACCCATCAGTCAGATCCAAAAATGGTCTCTGTCATTTGAGGTCCTAAAGCAGATTAGAGCTCTAGGTTACAATAAATGAAGAGAACATTGACAATTTAAAAAAAAATCACCCTGGTTCAAGGTTCATAAAGTATTTGCTTCGTAATAATCATGTGGAATAAGTGGTTTATGTATTATCCCCATTTGACAGATGAGGAAACTGAAGCTCTGGGGAATTGTCTCAAGTTGACACATTGATTTCTAGGTCTTGGGCATCTAAATTCAGCAAGTTTTCCACTACAGGGAATCAAAGGAAGCCTTGAAATGTATAAGAAGTCACCATGAAAGGGCAGCATGCAGACTGAATGGAGGTGTACGAGGAAGACAAGAATAGCTTTGTCTTGGAGGTGGTGGTGGGGAGGAGTGGGAATGTGCCGATTGTATACATATCAGCCTCTCACCACAAAGGCTATGCTACTTTTAGGCAGTAGCTCCACTCTCTGGCCTCCATTTTTTAGAAAGAAGAGAGCAGCAAACCAAGGTCTCTCCCAGCATTAACCATTTATGATTCTCCTTTCAGCAATCAGCTAGCAGGTCACTTCTGCCCCTCTGACTATTCAAATGAATGCCTGCATCTTGGAGTGATCACTTAATTCCCAGCTTTATCACTAATCTTGCCAGGAAGCCCTTTGTTACTAATGCTGGATTAAAAGTTTTGTTGATTATTATTTTTTTCAATTCATGCTTGTGGTGTAAACCTGAGTAGAAGGGGAGCTCATTCCAACCTGTCTGGATCACTTACCTCTCTTTCATCTTTCTGTTTTCAGAGCTTCCCTCCGCCAGCGTTCCAAGTCTCAACTTTCTAATATAATGCAGCAGCCCCCGTTACCTGCTTTAGACAATATATCTTCTTATGAAGAAGACAACAAGGTCAGACATAACTATGCATGGGGAAAATTAAGGATAAATATAATCCATATCATTCAGATGCCATTTAAACCTAAGCATATGGATTGATTGGGGGTTTCTACAATAAATTGTTCTAACTCAGATTAATTGGGGGTAAGTTATGCTCAAGTGATAACATGTCAGAATTCTCACTGTTTTTAAGTACTTAACAGTAATGAAAACTAGGTGAATAAAACATTGTGTAATAGAGGTTTGTAGGGGACATTAATGAATCAATAAGGATTGCTTATAATTAGTAAATTAATTACTGACACATAATTGTGCTTCTAAAATACTTGAGGATGACAGAAAACATCCTTTTTCTCTTATGGTTTAAAATATCCCCCTGCAGTCAGGTTTACAAACATTTGCACTACTTCTCCACATAATTCCCATAATTACAAAGAAAGGCTTTGCTAAACAAAGGTATGCTTGAGTCTACCAGGCATGGGGAACCTGCTGCCTCGAGGCCACATGTGGCCCTCTAGGTCCTCAAGTGGGGCCCTTTGACTGAATCCAAACTTCACAGAACAAATCCTCTTAATAAAAGGATTTGTTCTGTAAAACTTAGACTCAATCAAAAAGCCACACCCAAGGACCTAGAAGGCCCCAGTTTCCCCACCCCTGGAACCCTGTCCAAATGAAAACACATTCTAAATGAATGGGATCTGAATTAAAGTCATTTACAGAACACTATACTGGAGAGGGCACTGAATTCGGATTCAGGAAGACCTGAGTTCAAATCCTTCCTAGCTCTGTGACCCTGGGCAAATCATTTAATCTCTCTAGGACTCTGTTTCCTAATCTGTAAAATAAGGGGTTGAATGCAGTGCCTAAGACTCCTTCCAACTCTGCAACCTTGGTTCTGTTTCATGGTGAGCTTTCTTTCTTTAAACACACAGTTTTCTAGGTTTTGGGAGAAATTTGAAACAAATGATAAAGCACAAAAGTCACAGCACAAAAAACTAAAGATACAAGAAAAGAATCTACACATATGCATAAATGTCTGTCTTTGTAATACAGCAAATACTGGGCTTCATAGACATTGTTTAAGCTTACTTAAGCTCATAAGCTTCCTCTATCATGAGAGCAAAGATTTTCTATAATATTTTATAAAGGCAAGTTAGAAAAGAAACAATAAAATATTACAATTTTAAGTACCAACAGAATTCATGACTTTGTGTTTAGTAAGATAACCGTGCATTTAGCATTTTTTCTTTTAACAAAATCTCAGATTCTGTTTTGGTTACAGGAATTTAGAAACTTGCCTTGAGTAATTGTGAACATTTGTGACCCATTATGAGAAAGGGAGTGAATTACAGTGTGGTTTACAAACAAAAGATGGAGCAAGAAGGAGTGGAAAGGTCCTCTTTTATCTTAATGCAGAGTCATTTTACAAATAGAAGATTATTCAACTTCTAAGAAGGTTTGAATATGATTATAGATCTCAGTTTTCTTATAAAAAAGATGAGTCATAGAAAATGTTTATGAGAACCATATGGTGTTACTCATTCTAGATATTATATATCTTTCAGTTCTGGATTCTTTTACAGTCATTATGACACTCCCATTGACAATCACTGAATGACTGCATTTTATTGAGTCTCATTCAAAAAATTATTGAGAGGAGAAAGATATTAACCTCTGACCAGAGTCAGAACACAAATTTTAAAGACAATCCAGTTCCAATTTTTGCCTTTTTAATGGTTTTTCCAATTAACTTTTTAAGCAGTTGGCCCATTCAAAAAGAAGAAAACAAAATCCTTTATTTTTTAAGTCTATAGAGTTCATAGTAGAGCCTCAAGGTATAGTCAAGACCCATGGTTAGACCTGTACTTTAGGAAGATCAGTCTAATAGAGGGGAGTAGAGTAGGCAGAGACTTGAGGCAGGGGGTCAAAACTTGCAGACCATTGAAAATCCAGGAATGAGGTGGTGACAATGTCAGAGGAGAAGAGGTGTCTATGACAGATGTTGTGAAGGTAGAAAGGAGAGCACTGTAACTAACTGGATATGTGAAGTGAGAGACTGAAAAATCAAGGATACCACCTAAGTTGTGAATATAATGGTATCTTTTGACACTAATAGGAAAGTTAAAAAGAATAAGATCAATTGCATTATATTTGTCCATGGCAAATGAGGTCCTTATCCATTTGTATGTAGAAATATCTAAAGCTTTAAAATAAAATCAGAATTTGTTTCTAGAAAAAAAGAGATAGTCAAGACCACCTGACTGTCAACTATGGGGATAAATGCCCTTCTCGTAGTCTACTGAAGGCCACTGATGCTAAAGAAAAAAAAAATTAAATCATATTAGTAAAAAGAAACTGAGTTTAGTTATTTTAGATTCTTTTTTTTTAGAAAGATAGAAAATTAAGGCATTCCATTCATCTACATTCTTAAATAGGAACATGGAATATAAATCATTGTTAAGGGTGTACAACAATAGTAAAAATGCTTCAGTTCTATGCTATAATTAGAGGTGGAGGACTAGAGGGAGATAGCAGATGGCAAAGCAGGACAACGCCAGTTAGAATAATGTACAATGGTGACAGATGCAGTGGCTATGAAGCCTGAAAAGCTGATGAATTGCGCTTTGTTGATACCCAATCAGTGTGATGCAACTGTGACTAAAAGTCAAAGGAATAGCCCACAATGTGGGATGGGGTGGGAGTGGTAGATAAACTACTGGCTACAAATGCTTTCATTATTCTCTAGTTCAGTTGTTTTAGTAGTGTCCAACTCTTTGTGACCCTGTTTGGGGTTTTCTTGGCGAAGATACTGGAGTGGTTTGCCATGTCCTTCTCCCACTCATTTTACAGATGAGCAAACTGAGGTAATTAGGGTTCAGCGAGATACCCCAGGTCACACAGTGTCTGAGGCCAGATTTGAACTTATGAAGATGAGTGTTCTTGTTTCTAAACCCAGTGCTCTACCCACTGTATTACATAGTTGCCCCATTCTCTAATAAGTATGTTGAAAAAATTAGAAACAGATCTTAGGTTTGTTAGGTTTGTTTGTTTTTTACAATAGCTCCAGGTCACAGCAATACATTAAAGACAAATTAGGGCAATTGCAAGAAATAACTTCTTCCCCAAATACAGGTTAGATGAAATGAGAGCTGAAATTGAGTTACTATTAAAATCAGAAGAGAGAAAGTTGAAGAATCTCAGTTCATTAAAAATCTCCACTTAACATAATCTCCAGAAATTCTATCTAATAATGAAACAAGCAACAAAAAGAATATCAACATCTCAAATTACAGTACAGAGGAAATAAGAATACAGAATTTTGAAAAGCTCCTTCGCAATTTGATAGCATAAATCCAACTAGTAGGTCAACTATACCAAACCAGATTAATTCAGAAAAGCTGGTGTTTGCTATAGCCGTGATGAATTCTCCTGGATGTATATAGGAGAATACGTTCTCTCATAATAACTGAAAGAAAGCATAGCCCCTCTCTGGAGCCACTTACCAGTTTGCATGTAGGTTGGTAGGCCAAGTGCCACCCTAAGAAGGTGGTTGTTATTATTCTCTCAATGTTGTCAGGGTAACCCTGAGAGGCCAAGTCTTTCATGGGTCCCTACCAGTGTGATCCCTATGGATAATCAATTAATGCCCTCAATAAGCTTTTAGCAAAAGATAGTTACTAAATAGATATAGTAAAAACAACAACAACAACAACAACAATTGGTACAAAACATTCTGCTCAAAGGTGAGGTATACTTTTCTCCTGCATGCACAAAAGTCCCTAGGAAGAATGTGTTCACTTAAAGCACAAAGATAGTGAGGCACAAATGTAAGGAATATTTGTGTCAAGAAGGTACCTTGCAAGGCAACAAGAGTTCTTTTCTCCCTTTGTGGAATGCTCATTATGTTTTCCTCAGGTGTGGCTCCCTATTAAAGCTCTGAGATTGGTGCTTTCCTAGAGTCCATAGCTAGCATTCTCTCCACCACAGAGAGGTCACATTCCCTGAAATTGTTTGTTTGCTCTGGTGGGTATCCTGTTGTACCTATCTGTGTTTATGTTTGTCCATTTTTGTCCTTGGTATTTCTCTCTCTGCTCCCAGTTGGATGTATTTCCCTTATTAATCTTTTCAGATGATGCCAATGGGAGACAAGGAGAGGGAAAGGCTAGATAGTCATAAGAAGTCCAACACAGCAAAAACACAAATTGGATCAAACATAAACCAGAAAGTTTGTGTACCATTACTATAATGAACCACTAAGTAAAAGGATGTGATTGAAGCTCTAGGTTCTCTATAAAACTTGAAAATATTGGGTTTGGAGAAGATCCATAATTATTGGCTTGCACATTTCACAATGATACATGAATTGCTAGAAAGAATTTTACAAGCTTACTCTTAGATAAAAACCTGATTCCACTTTTCTTAACAGAAGGTATCACACATATTCTGATAAAAGATAAGAAAGACATCTAGTGCTAAAAGATGAGAACATTGCTGACCAATTATATGTGTTGTACTTTATTCAAGTAATTCACAGATTGAGTTACTAAAAGCTTATAAAATCCTTAACAGAAAAATAACATTGGTTGAAGAACAAAACGGATGTGCTTAAAAGTCCTAGGGGCTTAAAAAGAAATTTGTTATTGATTAGGTAATTACTGATGAAGCCACTCAAAAGTGCTATAACATTTATATTGCTTCTACTATAATATAAGAAATCAAAGCTATCTGTAGTCATATAAAAAATGCTCTAAATCACTATTTATTAGAGAAAAGCAAATTAAAACACCTCTGAGGTACCATCTCACATCTATCAGATTGGATAATATGACAGAAAAGGAAAATAAGCATTGGAGAGGATGTGGGAAAATTGGGACACTGATGCACTGTTGGTGAAGTTGTGAACTGGTCCAACCATTCTGGAGAGCAATTTGGAACACAAACTGTGCATATCCTTTGACCCAGCAATAGCACTACTAGGTCTGTATCCCAAAGAGATCTTTAAAAAGGGAAAAGGACCTACATGAACAAAAATATTTATAGCAGCTCTTTTTGTTGTAGCAAAGATTTGGAAATTAAGGGAATGCCCATCAAGTGGGGAATGGCTGAACAAGTTATGGTATTTGAATGTAATGGGATACTACTGTGTTGTAAGAAATGACCAACAGGTGGATTTCAGAAAAGCCTGGAAAGACTTACCTGAACCAATATAAAGTGAAGTGAACAGAACCAGGAGAACATTGTATACAATAAAAGAAACATTGTACAATGATTAACTGTGAATGACTTAGCTATTCTCAGCAATAAAATGATCCAAGACAAACTGAAAAGACTCATGTTGAAAAATGATATCCACATCCAGAGAAAGAACTGATGTAATCTGAATGCAGATCAAAGCATACTATTTTCATTTTCTTTATTGTTTTCATGGTTTTTTCCTTTTGGTCTGTTTCTTCTTTCACAACATAACTAATATGGAAATATGTTTTACATGATTGTATATATATGTGTGTATGTGTGTGTGTGTATACACATACATACAGCTGTGTATACATATACATACATACATACATACATACATACATATATATACATACATACACATATATATATAACCTATATCAAATTACTTACTGTTTAAGAGAGAGAAGGAGAAAGTTTGGAACTCAAATTTTTTAAAAAGAATATTAAATATTGTTTTTACATGTAATTAGAAAAATAAAATACTATTTTGAAAAACATATGTAAGTATAACCATGTTTAATAAGCTTAGTAATCATTTCTGCTTGTTACAGGTCTTAGCCAGCAATAACTCCTAAGTATATATAGCCTATGACATTTGCAAGTGCCCACCTGATTTAATAATGACTATAATGTTTTCCCACCTTAAGGATCATCCTTCTGAAGAAAAAGTTGAGCCTGCACCAGTTACGAGGATTTTGAAGTACAACATTCCAGAATGGCCTTACATGCTGGCAGGTTCCTTTGGAGCAGCTCTGAATGGTGCAGTCAATCCCCTCTATGCTCTTTTATTCAGCCAGATTATTGGGGTAAGACATTGTACATTTTTATACTGCCCTCCAGTCTCTTTGTTTCTGTATCATTAGAAGCACTCTTCCTCTACCAGCAAAAAGAGCCTCAGGAAATTGCTAGCTGTGCCTTCTTCTTCCTTGCTGGTTGTGAGCTATATATTTTTTCTCAATAAGGAGAATATTTTTTTCTCACTGAGAATATAAAAAGGCAAAGCAGAGCTCTCTCATTTGGGCTTACATTACATTCATAGAATCAGAAGGTCTGTATAAAAGATATCAGGAAAGCAATTTAAATAGTGGCAAAAGACAATTTGCCTACAAAGCAATCAGACCAGAAAATAAGGCAGACAGTCTAGAGAGTACAATGTCATTAGTATCCAATGGAGGCAATTTCCTTCCTTGTAGAATGGTAAAAGTGCAGAATATAACTTGGTATTCACATTTTGAATAATTTTTGTGCCTACAGCTAACACTCAGGTCTAACCTGAATATGTGCAGGCGATAAATGGGAAGTGTGGTAATGTGGGCTAGAACTGAGAGATCCTGGATAAATGAAATACAAAAATAATTCTAGTTTTCATTTAGCCAATTGTTTCCATCTTTTCTTCCATCAAACTTTTACCCTTGCTCTCTCTGCTGAAATTACCAATGAAGTAAGTGCAACATGGTTAAAAGAAGGAAGATAGGTTATCCTGGATGTTTGCACACTCTCCTAATTCAGTCATCAAGATGTCAGCCTTGGTTTTTATTAATTTGTTTAGTGCTTTTATAAACCTGTCTCTGTCCCTTCCAAGACACCTCTTTACCCCACTGAGCAGATTTTTAAAAAAAGAAAGAAAGAAAGGAAGGAAAAAAAGAAAGAAAAATAAATTTCTAGCTATGTAGCTACAAATTTCCACATTAGACATGTTAAAAAAAAAGGTTACATTCTGCATTTTAGAATCATCACCTGTGAGAAGGCACACTTGGCCTCATGGTTTATCATTGTGTTGATCAGCATATTATAGTCTTGGAAAGTTTTCCGCTATAATGCTATTTTCATTGTGTAAATTTTTCTACTACTTCTGCTCACTTTGCTTTGCCTTAGTTCATAGAGACCTTCTCAGTTTCTTCTGAAATTGTCCATCTTTTCTTATGACATATTCATATGTCACAACTTGTTCAACCATTTCCATTCCCAAAAAGGAGGATATGTCCTTATTTCACAATTCTTGGCTACCTCAAAAAGAACTACTATAAGTATTTGTGTACATGTAAATCCTATCTCTCTTTTATTTCTTTGGAAGGCCATATGCCCTCATCTTTTACAGAATTTAGTCTTCCCAATACATTGGTTATTTATTCATACACTGAGAAGCATTATTTACAACTAACAAAAAAGCATAATTGGAATCCTCAGGGAAAGAGAGGCTTTAATTTGATTCTCTGGTCAACTGAGGGTTTAGAACCCTTTAATTTCCATGGTACTTTTTGTTAAATATCTTTCTAAAATAAGTCCTTTCTAAAAAGTTTCCTTTATCATCCTAGGAAGATGGTACGGGGAATGTAACTGAATCTTTCTCTGGTGCTTTAGGATCTTTGCAGAGTCTCTGAAAATCAGTCTGCATTGGACAATATTATTTTGGGAATTCTTCACCTTTTTAATGTCATAGGCCTCTTTGATAGTCTGGTGAAGCCTATAGGCCCCTTCTCAGAAGAATACTTTAAATATGTAAAATATAGTACATAGGATCACACAGGAAACTAATTATATTGAAATTTAGCTTTTTTAAAAAAGTTTTATGTAAAGAACACCTGATATAGAATCAGTAGTAGGTGGGATAGGAGGTTCATCTGAATCTTTATTCTCTCAAGGACATTTTCTGAAATAGAGCAGATTTCAAAATTTATATTTATGTTATTTATATGTACATCATATATACATATATACACATTTATATTATTGCTTTAGAATTAAAAAATACTTTTCTTGTAACAACCCCGAGAGATAAATAGTATATGTTATGTTCCCCATTTTACAGACAGAGTCAGAGACATTGTTGTTTACCCAGTCATGCCATATAATATACAATTGAAATTATTGTAGCACTTCAAGTTTTTCAATTAATTTTTCTGTTATCTGTACAACATAGCTGTTTACTACCTATGGGCTTGACCCGTACGGTCTCATCAGAATGGAATCATTAATGTCAAAAGCACTCCTATGACACATAGATTAGCTCATCTGAGAATCATAATAATGGTGTGACATAGACACAAGTATTATTATGCCTATTTTACAGATGTGGATACTGAGGCTCTGAGAAGTTGTTACTTACCCATGGTCACACCACCAGTAAATAACACCAGTAGGATTAGAACCCAGATCTTTCTTACTTGGAGTTCAACACTTTGTGCTTGTTTGTCTCTCCATAGATAAGAAGTTTTAGAGCTGAGAGTTCAATTCATGTTTTAAGTCCACTTGCAGTATTCTTTACATTGTACCAAAACCCAGTTATTGATGGTTCTGATTAGCTGAGTTCTCACTGTATAGTATGATGAAAAGAGATGAATCCTAAACTCTTAGGGCTAGAAGGAAACTTCAAATTCATCTAGTCCAATCCTCTTATTTTACAGATGAATAAACAGAGATCCAAAGGGTGTAAAGTGCCTTAGCTAAGGTGGAATGATGATGGTGGTGATGGTGATGGTGAAAATAATGATGACAATGATGATGATAAGAAGAATAACCTCTATAGGAACCCTGATCATCTAACTCCAAATCCAGTGCTTTTTTTTTTCCATTAATCCACACACTGGGTTGGGAGCTCTAGTCCCAACACTGCCATTCCCTAATTGCATCACCTTGGGCAAACCACCTCCTCTCTCTCTGAGCTTCATCTTTTTCATCTATGCAAGCAGTAGTCTGGATTTTTGTTGTTGCTGAGTCGTTTCAGTCCCATCTGACCCTTTGTGATTCCATTCGGGGGTTTCTTGGCAAAGATACTGGAGTGGGGTGCCACTTTCTTCTCCAGCTCATTTTATAGATGAGGAAACTGAGGCAAACAGGGTTAAGTGACTTGTCCAGGCTCACACAGCTAGTATGTGTTTAAGGCCGAATTTGAACTCAGAAGATGAGTCTTCCTGACTCCAGGCCTGGCATGTTGTCCACTGTGCCATCTAGTTGCCTTAGAAGACTTTTTCTATCACTAGTATTCAATGGTTTCCCCTGTCATCTGCCCAAGGTTAGGAAATCTGCACGGCAGAGCTAGTGCCGGCTTGCAGCCACTGGCCATGGGTCTGACTGAGCACACTGCCTCCTGGTGGTAGCAGACTCGCCTATCTCAGAGTTCAGTATACCAATCGATTAAATAGAACAGAGTAGAAGGTGCAGCTTTTTACGCAGTCTGAGACGGTGGCATTTTTCCTGTAGTGCCACAAGAGCGGGGCAAGCAGCCAGCTGGTAGAAAGAAAGAACCCAAAGTCTCTTCGTTGTTAATGGTCCAGTAAGGCTGCATCAGCCAACTCCAGCAACCTCTATTGTCTTCCCTCTTTGCTAAAGATGATTGTTTCTGGTTGTCCCTAACAGGGCTAATTAGCATGTACATTTCAAGAACTGCATGTTGTTTTCATACTCGAGGTCTAATTTTCCCATCCAGAAAATAGCCAATTTATAAGTGAGCCATTTTCATCCTAGTTAACTAATGCATGCAGGACATGTGTTTGGTGCACTGAGACTGCAGTGTGGTTTGAGAACCCAGCCAAGCCTTGGGAGCTATTCAGAGCTGGGTTCCTAATCCAGATAAAGCCCTAGCTCAGTGTAAAGCATCATTTGACAAGAGACTGACTCTCTTTCCCTGGATCTCATTTGGCTGGCTAGAAAACTGGCCAGAATTCCCCCAGAGCAGATGTTACAGCTTCAGTTCTGCATCCCCAGCTACCTAAGTGACCATTCTGTAGTAGAGATGCCTGCCCAGAGGCTCAGCAATTAAAGATAGGGTGAGCTGGACTCTCTCCAGGGATGATAGCAGCGGCAAAACTGTTAGTGACAGGAGATGCCTTCATTTGTTTTCATAAAAGGTATTTTCCCTGGACTTGAAAACATTATCACACAGTAGACAGTCAATGTGGATTTTAGATGAGTATTCACCAAATGTCATTACAATGGATCTTGCCAAGTTTGGCTCTTCTCCACTGTACACTCCTGTGAAGCTGGGTAAGGCTAATAGGCAGAGAGAGGACACAAAGGGAAATCACTGGGTCTCTCTGTCTGAAATAACAGGGTCTTCTATCTTGAACAGTGGCCAGTAATGAGTTGTGTGTCCTTCTTTGGCAAATCATCAAGCCTCTCATCTATAAAATGAGTCAGTGGAATTAGATGAGTTCTGAGGTCCCTCCCAACTCTAATATCCTATAATTCTAGGATTCTAATACCTGGATCGTAACTCAGATGAAAGTGGTATCTACATTTGGATAATATTGGCACACAAGGGGACTAAAAGAAGATTTCTTAAGATCTAACCAAAACATATTTGGTTTTTCCCTTCATGAAACTCTTTCTCACTGAACAATGGAATTATGTTACATCAAAATGGGAAAAAGTTACTATGATATGTTCTGAGATCATTCCACATATACTCATCACAAGAAGAAAGTCATGAGACCTTAAGAGTGCCAAATTCTGTCATATTCTACTAATCAGTAATAAAAGTAAAACTTTTCACTTAGAATCCATTAATTTGGAATTTTCAATCAAGGTTGCTTATACATGATTTAAATATCCATATACCTCCATACTAATATAACTAAGATACAGACCCTTGGTTATAGTTTATAGTTTATTAGGATGAGATATACAGTTATGACATAAGAGAATTAAAGAGTTGCAAAACAAAATGTAAGTGCTTAATAAATGCTTGTTGACTTAACAAAATGCCATGTGAGCCTAGAGGAGGAAGGTTTTATGAAGGAAATATCATTTGAGTAGGGTTTTAAAGACAGGCATAAGGCTTGGACCTCTGATTTCACTAGCATAGAGAACTCCCTCATGAGAAATCTCCTCGTACCAATGCAGATTGGGCAGTTCTCTGCAATTACTTTGTCTTAAAGAGATGCCTAGAGCACTGAGAAAGATGTATTGATTCGCCCAGGGTGACAGTCTTTTATTGTCAGAGGCTAGACTTGAACTCTTCATGGCTTGTGGCTTAAAGTCTGTCTTTAAAGAATTGGCAACAGTGAGTACAGCACTGGCTCTGGAGTCAGGAGAATCTGAGTCCAAATCCAGCCTCAGACCTTGACACTTATTAGCTGTGTGATCCTGGGCAAGTAACTGAACCCCATTGCCTAGCCAAAAAAAAAAAAAGAATTGGCAGGAATTTGGAGGGAGTAGAAAGTAGGAGACATTTGGGGAAGAAGGCATTTTGAGAAGACGTTGGGACAAGAGGCAGTTAGGGGACACTAATCCATTTCAAGTGACTAGATTGCTGTACACAGGAAGACCTGAGTTATGAGATCCTGGGCCAGTCATTTAACCTCTATATGCCTCAGTTTCCTCATCTGTAAAATGGGGATAACAATAGAGCGTACTTCTCAGGATTGTAGTGAGGATAAAATGTTAAGTACTTTGCAATCTTAAAGTGCCACATAAATAGTAGCTATCAGGAGAAGGACAGAATGTCATCAGGTTTGACAGGACCATAGAATGTGAGGAGGGCAGTTGGCATGAGATTGTTGAGATCCTTGAATGTCAAGCAAAGGTGTCTGAATTGAACAAAATAGACCACAGAGAATGCCAGAAGATTTGCAGAGCAAGGGTCTGGTGTGGCAAAATCTAGGCAAAGGAAAAATTATTCTGGCTGCATTATAAAGTATGGATTGTGTTAAGGACACAGGTGCTCTGCAATCCTCCACAATCACTGTCCTCTACTCTGGGTCCTCTGAGCATACTGAGCTCCAAATGGACTCATCCAGGACTCAATGTGCCAGTCAAATACTGAGCATCTGAAATCCTAGCCAGCATGGTCCATAAGGAAATATCATTTGAGTTGGGTTTTAAAGACAGGCATAAGGCCTGGACCTCTGATTTCACTAGCGTAGAGAACTCCCCCGTGAGAAATCTCCTCGTACTCAGTGGGGAATCAGCACTGAAACTAAATGTGTACTTATACTTGCTCTGACAATTTGCCATTTACACTCCCTTCCTCCCAGAATCCCCAACCAGAAGGGATGAGCTTCACAAATTGTCAGGATCCACGCAGGCTGCTCTCACTTTACACATTTACAGGAACATAATACAAGATCCTAGTCAGGATAACCACCATCCAAGATACCCACCTACCAGGTCCTGTTCCCGTGCACTTTCTTCTTGGCCTGATAAATACCATTCACACATTGTCCCTCATCATTTCATTCTGACTCTTCCAAGCTCCCAGAGTACTGGACTTGTCATCAGGGAGAGCAAAGTTCAAATCCTGCCTCAGATACTTATTAGCTATCACCTTGAGCAAGTTATTTAATGTCTCAGAGCCTCAGTCTCGTTTGTAAAATGGGGTTAATAACAGCACCGTACCTCACATGGTTGTTGTAAGGGTCAAATGAAATTGTGTATATATATAAAGTGCTTTGCAAACTCTTAAAATACTACAACAAGTATGAATGGTCATTATTCATTAGCAGCAACAATTTGCCAGGCCTATCCCACTACTTTCTACAACCAAGGGTCTTTGATACATCCCAGCTGCTGCTTTGTAGCCTGTAAGAGTGATGACTTCCCTATCATAGGCAGCTGTAGAATCCTATTCCATTTCTGTTGACCACTTCACAGTGAAGTAGATTGGAGTCAGGACAGAGCAGAGCTGGAAAGATCTGTTAAAAGGCTTCTCGACCATAGTTTTTCACAGAGTGATGAAGTCTATACTAGGATAATGCCAGGGAGAATGAAAAGGAGTTGGGTGGCTGGGTGGCAAGAATTGGTAAGTAGTTAAAAATTAGTTGGGGGAAAGAGATTAGTCAAAGACAATACTGAAATTACGAACATGAGTAATTAAGTCAACACCACGGACAGAAATAATTAAATCAGAGAAGCATGTTTGTGGAAAAAGAGCATAAAACTTGATTTGGACGTGGGAGTTTGAGATGATGGTGGGACATCCTGGCAGAGGTTTCTTATAGGTAACTGGAGATGCACCGGATTTTAGAAAAGCGATTAGGTCTAAACGTCTAGGTTTGTGAAGCCACTGCTTACAAGGAAAGAGTAAAGAGAAAAAAGGAGTTAAGAACTCCTTGGGAAAACACCCCAAGGGTCAGGCAAAGGATATTTTACTAAAGCAAATGGTTTGCTAAGTTATTTAAACTTATCATAATAATTATATTATTATATAATTATATAATATATAATATAATTATATAATATATAATATAATTATATAATAATAATAATAACTTAGCATAATAAATTTTGAAAGGTTTAAATTATTTGAGGAAATAAAATGCTTTCAGGTACTTAAAATCCATCATAGAAATAATTGATAAGCTACTTAATTGAATTACTTCAAGAATCTGTGATCTCATTGGCCAAAGTAGATTGCAACCCATTTATAATTAAGGAAGTGTCTTAAAATGTTGCCTGAGGCTCAGAGGGATTAAGTGACTAGAGTAGGGTCATCAGTTAATAAGTGTCAGAGACAAGATTTGAATCTAGATCCAAATTCAGCATTCTACTCTATTGCTAGTTGCAATAATTTTAATCTGGATTTAAAGTAGATCATACTGGGCCACTATTGAGTAACATTTTGTTAATCTGGTTTTAGTGGAAGTACTTGATAATGAAACTATTTCTTTTTTTGAAACTCTATAATTTAAACTTTTCATTCATTCAAAGTTACAAGTCGATGGGATTTTTCCACACATGAAATCCATTTCATTGAATGTCAATGTGTCTCAGTAAAAATCAATGATGGCAGGTCTTTGGATGTTTGTATAACAGCGGTATGTCTTAGTTTTCCCTATTCCATAAGATATTTGAGTTCATATCCATCATTAAAATTATTCCCTCCTGAAGCTAAGCTCATATGACTCATTACCAAACTCCATTATACACTGGAAAATAGCGGGAACCTAAGGTGAATGAATTAGGGTTGGTAGGACTTGGCCTATGCCACACCTATAGACTTTGCATTGAGAATAAATGAAAAAAAAATTGTTAAGTACTTACTACATGCCAGACACTGTGCTAAGTATTGGGGAGTCAGATACAAAAAAGTAAGACAGTCTCTGCCCACAAGGAGTTTACATTTTAATGGGAAGATAACATGTAATGGAGAGTGGTAGCTTAGAAGGGATGTTTTGGTTTGGGAAGTCACAGAAATGGTAAATGGCATCATAGGGCAATTGATTGAATCTAGTTGATTGACCGTTGTTCCCTGAGCTAGCCCAAGGAAGCATGGCTTAAATAGGTTGGTGAAGCACCAACATTGAGGGTCTGGATGAGAGCTATACATACGGTGGATTTGGTCTGGCATTGGTTGCTATCAATCGGAAGCCCAGGGTCAGGGGTGGGGATAGGGGGTGAAGCTGGTGTGGTAGGTAGAGGTGGCTTTTAGGTCATAAGCAACTTAATTTGCCAATTAGTTGTACTTTAAATTGCTACTTTGGGGACAGGGAAGGAAAGAAGGAAGGAAATAAATCAGAAGGCAAACTCTGAAGGATACACCAAAAGGAAAGAATTGAACACTATAGCAGGCAATGTAGAGGGATGAGGGAATGTATGGATTTGGACTCCAACTTGCAGTTCAGAGGCCAGACACCACTTCCCATAGTGCTGTTCTCTCCCTAGATACCACTGTGAAGAGGAGCATTTCATTTTGGAACAAAATGTCCAATTTTACATAAACATAATATTCATTCATTCCACGCATATTTCAGTTCCTACACTGTGAAAATCACTGGCCAGTTCCAGTTAGGCAATTCTTCCTTCCTTCCTTCCTTCCTCCCTCCCTCCATTCCTCCCTCTCTCCCTCCCTCCCTCCCTTCCTCCCTCCCTCCCTTCCTCCCTCCCTCCCTTCCTCCCTTCCTCCCTTCCTCCCTTCCTCCCTTCCTCCCTTCTTCCTTCTTCCCTTCCTTCCTTCCTTCCTTCCTTCCTTCCTTCCTTCCTTCCTTCCTTCCTTCCTTCCTTCCTTCCTTCCTTCCTTCCTTCCTTCTTCCCTCCCCATGGGGAATCATACACTTACATGTGGGAGCTCTGCCCAAAGGAATATAAATTTCTTGAAATAGAGTTCTGGAAAAACCAGGCTTTGATAGCCTATTGGGATTCAAATGGAACTACTGACTATGCCTTAAACCCAATCTCACTGATCATAGGTCCCAACCCAAAGCTCTGTTGGTCATTGTTTGAGTTTTGTTGGCTCCAAAGTGAGTGTAAATAGCAATTGTTTCTGTTCTGGCCAGAAACCCTGAGGGTCTTCCCCTCCCAGACTGATTTTTTTTTTAAGTAGGTAAAAGAGGCCATCTTTTGCCTCATTTCTTACCTAGCCTTAATCACTGAATGGGTGTTGCCTCAGACAAACTGAAATCTGGGAAAAACCTTAACTTGAAAAGGACAAGGACATCTCTCTCTCTCTCTCTCTCTCTCTCTCTCTCTCTCTCTCTCTCTCTCTCTCTCTCTCTCTCTCTCTCTCTCTCTCTCTCTCGATATATAATCTACTGGACCCAGATGCAGAAAGTGAGGCTGATGGTTTTGCATAGGCCTGCCTCACTTAAATGCAATTCACTTGCAAGTCAAGATATCACCCTCTTGATGTCATTGGTCCTCTCAGAGAACCAAGGGCAAATGACAAGTTCCTACACTGTGCAAATTACTGTGTTATATACTGTAAAGGGGGGAAGATGAACTCTATAAGGCATGCTTTCTATCTTCAAAGAAAGAAGGGAAAATAAAACGTTGACACGAAAATCTAACTTAACAATATGTTATCAGAGACATTTGGGCAAAACACTGGTCAGACTCGTAGCAGTGACAATTCACTTCTGGCTGGTGTGATCATGGAGAATGTTTCAGAGAGGAAGCAGGATTTAAGCTGGATCTTGAAGAGGATAGCTGAAATTTTCCTGGGTGTGAAGGGCATTCTAAGGAGAGGCAATGAAAAAAGCAAAACAAAAGCACTGAAGTGGGAAATTGTGAGGTAGGTTTGAGGAATACTGAATAGTCTGATGAAGGGGAGTGGTGAAGATAAAGTTGGAACAATGAATTTGATACAGACTGGGAAGGGCTGTGAATGCCAGACCAAGAAGTTTAGATTTTATTCGATAGGTAATGAGAATCCACAGGAGTTTTGGAGTAGATGTGGGGGGTGGGGCAGGGAGGGAGGCGGAGGAAACATGATTACAATTGTGTTTTTGGAAGCATAATCTGGATGAACTAGTTGGAGATAGGGTGGGCATAATAAATATTATAAAAACAGATTTACTATAATTTTGATACCCTGTCCTAGTATCAGACAAATAAAAGATTGATAAACATTTGTTGCTACTATTGGAAATTATTACGTTGCTTATTCTACGTATGGTTCCTGTAAAGCTATAATAACAGACAGGGTCCAGATGGGAAGTAAAAACATCATCATTGCATCTATCATTTAAACACACACACACACACATTATAAATTAATTGCATTTTGAGTACTGTTAGAATAGCTTAAGTATTTATGAGCATTAAATAAGAATTGAAATATTTATGGATCTTGAAGTATATATGAATATTAAATAAAAATTGATCATAGACACTAGAGTTGGAAAGGACCTCAGATATCATCTCATTCACCTCCTTCATTTTAGTGATGAGGAAACTGAGGTCCAAGAGATTAAGGGACTCACCACCAAGTGCTAATGAGGGTCAGAAGCAGGATTTGAAATCATGTCTCCCTGATTCTAAGTCCAACACTCTAGTGTTGGGGTGGGGAACTGTAAATTCGGGATGCAGTCAAAAGGCCACACTTAAGGATCTAGAAGGCCCCATGGGCCTCAAGGCCATAGCTTCTCTACCCCTGCTCTAGTTGTTATTAGACTAGGCCATGCTGACTCTTGATTGTACCTCTTGCTGCATAAAGAAATAGTTATCTTTATAAGCATATTTACAACATTTTACTTCAGTGTTTTGCTTTTAAGCAAAAACAAATGTTTTTAATCCAGAGTGCATTTTAAAACATCTATGAAGTCATTTCATTGGACGTGTTATTTATGAAACATTTCTTTGTTGTCTGTTATTTTCCCAAAGACTTTCTCTCTTCTTGATATGGAGGAACAAAGGCGTCAGATTAATGGGCTATGCATATTCTTCATAGTATTAGGAATTGTGTCCTTTTTGCACTCAGTTTCTACAGGTAATGAACTTTCGGTTAATAATTTAAAAAACCACATTTTTAAAAAATTCCATTGCTCCCCCCTTTCAAAAATCAGTTAATAAACTCTCTGTGCTTTAGGGATATACATTTGCCAAATCTGGAGAGCTGCTCACCAAAAGGCTACGTAGACTTGGTTTCCAGGCCATGTTAGGGCAAGACATTGGATGGTTTGATGATGCGAAGAACAGCCCCGGAGCTCTGACCACGAGACTTGCTACAGATGCGTCTCAAGTGCAGGCGGTAAGTCTTCAGACAGTGGGAGGGAGGGGCTAGGAGAACTCCAGGGGGAATTCTGTCCTGGATATGTTCAAACATCTACACATTTTTTACTGGTTTAGGTACTTGAGGGTCTGGGATGTGCCAAAGTTGTATTTTCAATCAGTTCTAAGATTGGCAATGAATGGATACCATCCCATGTCGTTTGAAAGGTCCTTATGGCCAATAGTTTTTTTCCCCCAGACCTTGCAGCTTCTTTTCCAAGTTTTTGAAATTTATAACACGTGCTTAAGGAGAATTTGCCTGTGATTGGTGGAGCTTTGAGCCCATTCTTGGCAAACAGAATTCCAAATTCTCCAAGGTCATGGGTTCCCCTGCTTGGAGTATGATTTCTGTGGAAGTAGAAGGCCTTTTCCACTCTCTCAGGCTCCCAGGGTAAAAGCCAGGTCAGGGGAACTGAGCTAAAAGAATGAGCAGTCCTAATTGGTTGTTACTGAGCATGACAAAGAACAGATTTACTCAAGGGACTTTGACACGCTCGACGAAACAGTGCGTTTTTAAAGTTAGACATCTATATTCCCAGCACTATTTAATTTGACTTGTCTCACTTAGCTCAAGTACAATACCAGCATTTTCTTAGGAATCTTCTCCACTCCACTCCCACCACAAATTTATACTTTCTGTTACTTGTTTTATTACTTGTATCCATTTCCCAGGAAAAAGTTGGGAGAAAGCTTTCTCCTGAACCATGGATATGTCCTATGACTGCTGTTAGTTCTTGTGAGTGTGGTAAATAGTACTGATCAGAGAAAATAAAAGCAAGTGTTCTCTATTCCTCTCACCAACCAAGAATCTTTTGTAATGGGTTAGTTTTCATGCCACTCCTACCTTTGGAGCTTCAGAAATCAAAGGATTCAAACCATGGAGAGGACTTGTAAAGGTCATATAATCCATGCTTCTGCCTTAACAGCTTAACCACCTCCCAGACAGAGAAGACTTCTAAGTAAATCTAGAGAAAGAAATGTCACAACCTCCCTTAGGGGCCCATTCAATGCCTTATAGCCTTCCCCATCCAGAAATCCTTCATTATACCTTAATTGAATCCCTTGCTGGTTAGATCACGCAGATTTCCTTTTCTTTCTATTTCCATTGGGAGTTTATATTAATACATGGGAATGCTTTGCAGTACATTTTAAATTTACTAAAGGAGTTTGATTTTTAAGGGAATTCATTTTGGAACACCAAAAAACATACTGAATTTCATTTACTAGATTTATTTTAAAGTGAGTTACACCCATGCTGATCCATGTTGATAACAATGCTTTGCATTTCTTGAACACATGTAACATATTTCCTATATCATGACAATCATTGCCTTGGGTTGTGTTTGATTTTCAGGCTACTGGAACTCAGATTGGGATGATCGTCAATTCCCTCTCAAATATTGGTGTGGCCCTGATCATTTCATTTATCTTCAGCTGGAAACTGAGTTTAGTGATATCATGCTTCCTCCCCTTCCTGGCTTTATCAGGAGCCATACAAGCTAGAATGTTGACGGGATTTGCCTCTTTGGATAAGCATGTCTTAGAAGCTACTGGCCAGGTAACTGGAGGGTAAGGAGGTGTCTGAATTTCATGTTGGACAAAGAAGCAATCAGGCAGAATGTTAGCTTTTCACAGGGTAAAGAACTTTCTGACCTACAAAATGTTTTACCAACCCAAAAAGTTCCCACCAACCCTTCTCCTATTTTCTAATGTCCTACTTCAGCATTTTGCCGTCTCTGATGGCTATAAATAAACATAGGTCAGAGGTTCAATCTTCTTTCAATTCTTATTTTCCAAAAAACAACTGGTTTTTTTTTGTTTGTTTGTTTGTTTTAGGACCTCAGTGTATGTTTTTTATTATTATATGGAGGCAGCTAGGTGGCTCAGTGGATAGAGTGCTGGGTCTGGAGTCAGTAAGAGTTCAAATCCAGCCTCAGACACTTAGTAGCTGTGTGACTCTGGGCAGGTCACTTTACCTCTCTTTACTTTAATCCACTGGAAAAGGAAATGGCAAACCACTCCAGTATCTTTGCCAAGAAAACCTTGTGGACCTAAATGTCACAAAGAGTCATACATGACTGAACAACTATGTTGATTTCCATGGTTAGTTAGGTCAGTCTTTCTGTCAGGCAGACTCCAGGTATAGTCACTCTACTAAACATCCTGAGCCATAGTATCCACATTTACACTCTGTTTAAAAGGTTTCTGACTTGCTGCAACCAACTCTGGCTTGTGCGGTCGGCCATATGGGCGTGCTCTTGGTGTACTGGGAACACAACAGTCATTTCTTCTCTTTTTCTCTGAGACTCTTTTTTATTCTTCAGATTTCTAATGAAGCCCTCAGTAATATCCGTACAGTTGCTGGGATGGGAAAGGAAATCCGATTCATTGAAGCGTATGAGAAGGCACTGGAAAAGCTATTTAGTACAGCTACCCGAAAAGCAAATATCTATGGATTATGCTTTGGCTTTTCACAAGGCATAGTATTCATAGCCAATTCAGCCTCTTACAGATATGGGGGATATCTGGTTCCTCATGAAGGACTTCATTTCAGCTATGTCTTCAGGTAATAATTTGTACACCATATCTCTGAAGGGGGCAATTCTCTGTGTCAATGAAGATTAGACCAACCAGCTCAGGCCAGTCCAAAAACTGTACTTAACAAGGTGTTCCAATGAAGAGCACACTTTCATTTTCTGTTTACTTGCCGAGAGGGGGGGAGTGTCTAGCCAATTGCTCTCAGTTAGAGACAGCAAAGATCAGCAAGGAGGAATGGTTCTTGCCTCGAAGCTGAAGCCTACCTGTGACTGTTGGAAATGTGTGATTTTGACATCTAGTTTCCAAGATTTAGGGCAGCTAGGTGGCACAGTGAATAGAGTGCTGGGCCTGGAGGCAGGATGATTCATCTTCATGAATTCAAATCTGGCCTCAGACGCTTATTAACTGACTGTGTGACCTTGGGCAATTCACTTAACCCAGTCTGTCTCAGTTCCTCAGCTGCAAAATGATCTGGAGAAGGAAATGGCAAACTACTCCAGTGTCTTTTGCCAAGAAAAGTCCAAATGAGATCACAAATAGTCAGACACAATCAAAAAATGACTGAACATTCCAAAACTCACAGGAGCCTGAGATTGAGATTTCAGAGAGTATCAAGTTAAAGAGAATCAGACAAAACATTCCTGATGGGAATGAGCTGTTTAGTGGCTTATTCCCTGGGCCAAACAAAATTTTCTGTATGTTCCATCTGGTTTCGTCTCAAATCAAAGGATCTGGTTTAAATTCTGCCTCTAATGTTTCCTGCATCTGTGACCACAAACAAATTGTTTAGCCCCTCTGAGCCTCAGTTTCAACATTTGTAATATAAAGGCATTGCTTCTGAGCCTGCCTCCAGGTTTACATCTATGATATTTTTTCTTCTCAGTAATTTCCCTCCTCCTCAGAAATATTTTCTGTGTTTACAAAATGGGATTTTGAAGCAGCCATGGCTGATTGTTTGAGTCTTGAGACAAACCCACCCACATAACAATGTCCTTGCCCTCTCACTGTTTTGTTACAGGCTATGTAGTTACTTAGGATAGAATGGGGAAAGGGCATCTGAGGGCAAAAACCTGGCTACACTTCAGTCATGTAGACAAAAGCACAGGCAATATCAAATGCTTGGCACAGGTCCTCATGCATTTGGCAGACTATATACTACTTCTATGGATGCTCAATGGTTAAAACATAAGATCCTTAATTTTGTCTTTGTATCCCTGGGGGGACTGCCATTGGGCCTGGCATATAGTAAGTTCTTAATAGAAGTTTGCTGACTGATTTTATTACTTTGAAAGTTCTGTGGGAGTAGGGAATGGGTCATTTTTACTGTATACCCTGTGGTGAATTTCTGTGAGGATATAGATAAGCATCTCAAAGGATGGGCAGGCACTCACTGTTGGGTTGTAATGTTCCTTGTTGGAGGGATTGCCCACAATGTTGAGAATGTGGAGCCATTAGAATTCTTTATCAGGGGTTCTCAACCTGGGATCTATGAATTCCAAAGGGGAGAAGGGTCCGTGGATAGATTTCATGGGGTCCACGAATTTTTATTAATTATATTTCAATATAATTGGTTTCCTTGGTCATTCCATGTGTTTTATATTATTGCAACTAAAAACATTGTTCTGAGGAGGGGTCCATAGAATTCACCAGATTGCCAAAGGGATCCATAAACACACACAAAAAAGCTAAGAACCCTTATTCTAGAGGATGTGAGTGTCAGTGCACAGTATAGTACCTGTTATGTTATGGATACTTCTCAAGTATTTCCTGAAATAAATTGATTTTACTGTCTGGGTTCCCCTAGGGTGATCTCTGCAGTGGTGACCAGCGGAACTGCTCTTGGAAGAGCCTCTTCTTACACTCCAAATTATGCTAAAGCTAAAATAGCTGCAGCACGTTTTTTCCAGCTCTTAGATCATTGTCCCAAAATCAACGTCTACAGCCGTGCAGGCGAAAAATGGGTAAGAACGGAAACAGGAATGCAGGCGGTAACACTCAGCTTGGTCATTCATTCAGCCTTGGCAGCCCAACTCAGTCTATAAAATCCATGCATTTTATAAATTCATATCTATTCAAGTGAATTTCTCATCATTGAATTCATGCCTATGCAGGAGGGAAATGAATTAGAACTTCCTGTCATAGCAACATATCATGTTTGGATTAGGGTAGGATACATGCTGTTTTAAACTCTATGTGATGTTAAACACGGGCAGCTAGGTGGTGTAATGGATAGAGTGCCTGCCCAGAATCAGGAAGACTCATCTTCATGAGTTCCTATCTGGCCTCAGACACTTACTAGCTAAATGACTTAAGTCACTTAACCTTGTTTGCCTCAGTTTCCTCATCTGAAGAGATGGAAATAGCAAAGCACTTCAGTATCTTTGCCAAGAAAACCCCAAATGGGGTCACAAAGAGTCAGACATGACTGAAAATGCCTGAACAACAAATGTTAAATATATTTAATCTCAAGGTAAATGAAAGCAGATGTACTTGCCATGTTTCTATTGAAGTTGTTCTGGTGTGGAATCCTGAAATATATTTATCATCTAATAATATTGAATTATGAAGGGTAGTATGCCATTGTAGTTAGAATGCAGGGCTTGGAGCCAAGAAGACCTGGGCTCGCGTCTTGCCTCTGGCGTATACTGCCTGGGTGACCCTGGGTACATTATTTAACTACTCAGTGCTCTAGTCTAGGCAACTCTCTAAGACTTGCAGAGAATCAGTCTAAATTGATAGAGGAAGTTTCTCATGAAGAACTCCCTTATACCAAAGAAATCACAGGTTGAGCATGACATAGTGGATAGAGAGGGGGACTGGAGTCAGGAAGACCTGAGGTCAAAGTTAGTCTTTGATAGTTTTAAATGTTGTAAGCCTGAACAAGTCACTGAACCTTTAACCCCAATTTGATTTGACTTTAACCCCAATCAACTCCCTAAGATTTAACTACTTATCTTAAGCACTGTGTAAACTTTTAAGAAATTAATTTGGTTTTTTGGGTTTGGTTTTTTTTTTTTTTTGGCTAGGCAATGGGGTTAAGTGACTTGCCCAGGGTCACACAGCTAGTAAGTGTTATGTGTCTGAGGCCAGATTTGAACTCAGGTCCTCCTGAATCCAGGGCTGGTGCTCTATCCACTGCGCCACCTCACTGCCCCTCTTTTTTTTTTCTCCAAATTAATTTCTTCGGGCAGCAAGGTGGCACAGCGGATAGAGCACCAGCCTTGGATTCAGGAGGACTTGAGTTCCAATGTGGCCTCAAACACATAACACTTACTAGCTATGTGACCCTGGGCAAGTCACTTAACTCCATTACCTAGCCTAGCCAAAAAAAGAAAGAAAAAAAACACATTAATTTGAGCTTTAGAAAATAGGATCGTAGCAGCAGCTAGATGGCAAGGTGGATAGAGCAGCTTCTTATATTTTCTAGTGTCCTTCCTCAGCATTCTCTTGTCTTTGATGGCTATGAGTATACATAAATAGATGGGTCAGAGGTTCAATCTTCTTCAAATTCTTATTTTCCAAAAAACCTAGGGTCTTTGCTTTGTTTTGGGACCTTAGGCTATGTTTATTATCATATGGGAGGCAGCTAGGTGGCTCAGTGGATATAGCACTGGGCCTGGAGTTAAGAGGACCTGAGTTCAAATCTGGTCTCAGACACTTACTAACTGTGTGACCCTGGGTAAAGTCACTTAACCCCAATTGCCTTCCCCCAAAAAATAGAATCACAGATTTAGATTGGGAAGAGACCTTAGGAACCATCTAGTCTAGCCTCCTTGTTTCACATATAAAGAAACTGAGGTCCAAAGAGATTAAATAACTTGCTAATAATCACACAGGGAAATAAATCTAGTACTCTTTCCAAATATTTATTTTCTGATAATCCCCAAAGTGATTTTAAGTCCTTCTATCTTTTTAATGGACTCTGTGTGTGTGTGTGTGTGTGTGTGTGTGTGTGTGTGTGTGTGTGTGTGTGTGTATGTATGTGTGTTGGGGATGGGGGATAAGGGGATATTATGTGGAAATTGCCTTCGGTCCAAGAAGGCTGAATAAACTTACACCACACTCAGAACTTCAAAAATATTTTAAAATTGGCCAAATGACCTGAATAAACCTAAGCTTTACAAAGTCGACCTTTAGAAGAAAACTCTGCCACTGTAAGTGAATTGGAGAACGATATTAAAGGTCACCGTGTCTCTCCACAGCCCATAATTTAAATTTGCTTTCTATAGGACCTGGCGATTTTGCTTCTGAGTCATTCTCAGGGAAATCAATGATGTTTTTTTCTAGAATTACAAAGTGAATAGATCAGGAGGCATGAATTCAAGAAACATGCCCTATTAATATCTTTTTTTTTGCTGTAGGCCTTCAGTGGCACAGAGTTTGAGATCTGGTTTCCTTCCTAGTAGACCAAGGAAGGGAAATGAACTCAGGAATGAGAAAAGGGAAGGAGATTCTTATCACTTCATTACTCACACCTTCCATACCTAATAGTGCACAATTAGAACTTTTATTCAGTTCCTATTTCTAAGTGGCATGCTCTGCCATCATAATGGTAAAAGGGTCTTAAGAAAGGATTAATGTGCAGCAGCTAGATGGTGCAGTGGATAGAGCACAGGCCCTGGAGTCAAGAGGACCTGAGTTCAAATATGACCTCAGACACTTGACACTTACTAGCTGTGTAACCCTGGGCAAGTCACTTAACCCCATTGCCTAGTCAAAAAAAGAAAAAAAAGAAAGGATTAATGTACTTTTTCAAGGTTCTGGGCTCTGATGTGAACATAAGTAATTCCCTATTTCTTCTATCCATAGGACAACTTCAAAGGGAGCATTGACTTTATTGATTGTAAATTTACATATCCATCTCGACCCAGTGTACAAGTTTTGAATGGTTTCTCAGTGTCTGTTAAACCTGGGCAGACCCTCGCACTTGTTGGAAGTAGCGGCTGTGGCAAAAGTACCTGTGTTCAGCTGCTGGAGAGGTTCTACGACCCCAACAAAGGGCAAGTGGTAAGCAGTCCAAAGACTTTCTTCCTGCTATCTTGTTTACTACAGACTATCTCCAAACTCCTGAAATTGTCTTCCAAGGTTCCAGTTGGCTAGAGACACTCCTTGGCTTTTGCTTTGAACACTTAACCCTGTGAATGTTTTTCCATTTCCAATCATTTGCTGGTTGACCTGACTTTGCTCCCATAATTCCTTCCTCCAGATAGCCTGCTGACTACTATATCATGCAATGACAGCAGGTCACACTGTAAGCCTAGAGCTCAGTGTGTTTAAGAGAAGCCTGGGCTTGCCTGGAAATAAAGCAGAAAGAATCCCCAACCAGAATGGGGATGATGGGAAATCTGAGAAAGGGGCAATTGGTAAGGTAGCAGGAAATGGTGAATTGAGTTGGTCAAAATTGGTACAAAGTAGAATATAAGAAAAAGGTAGATCAGGGGTGGGGATCCTGTGGCCCCAGGGCCACATGTAGCCTTCTTGATCCTCAAGAGCAGCCCTTCGACTGAATCCAAACCTCGCAGAACAGATCTGTTCTGTAAAACTTGGACTCAGTCAAAAGGCTGTACCCAAGGACCTGGTAGATGATTTTTTTTTTCAAGTGGCTTGTTATCTAAATGGAATAAATACTGGAGATGCTGGAGCAGAATGTTCAAATGAAGAATTTAGCTTGCTATTTTGACTTCCCTATGTTGCTTTTTTTTTTAAAGGCCACCCCAAGTTATTGAAAGAGTTTTTTGGGTTTTTCGGGGGGGGGTCTCCATGAAAGTGTCAGACGGATACAAGTTCTGTTTGGCAATTGGTGCAGTGGAATGGGAATGGAGGAGGGGGGGGAGAGAGAGAGTGAGAGAGAGAGAGAGAGAGAGAGAGAGAGAGAGAAGAGAGAGCGCAGTAGGGGATATGAAGAGAGGGAGGATAGGAGGAAAAATGGAGAAGAGAAGAAGGGAAGGCAGAAAAGGAGATACAGGAAGAGGAAAAAAGGAAGAGAGAAAGAGGGAGACAAGTAGAGAAGGAAAGAGGATAGAGGGAGAAAGGGAGACAAGGGAAGAATAAAAGAGAAAAAAGAGGGAAAGAAAGGAAGAATGAAAAGGGCAAAGCAGGGAATAGTGTGAGGAGGAGAGACTGAGAAAGGAGGACAATGGGGATGGAGAATAATAATGATGATAGACGCAATGGGAACTGAAGGATGCAACTAAAGCACATTCCCAAGCAAAGCAAAGCAAACAAGGGCTAAGAAGAAATAAGCAAATGGATATGAGTAGATTAAGAAAGACCAGGAATGTGAGATGAAGAGGAATAAGATACTGGAGAAGTGGACTCAGTTATTCTCAACGAATGCTGAATGATTACATAGTATTTACCATCACTTCCTGCTAACCATTTTCAGTATAAAGATATTTAATCTGCTTTGAAAGTAGCTGTTGACCAGAGTATTTATAAAACAGATTATAGTGGAATCAACATTTTTCAAAGGAATAGAATATGATTTCCAAAACTGCCATTTACATGAAGCCTATTGCCCAAGATGACTGTAAAGTCCTTGAAGACCAGGACCATGTTTACCAGGTCTTTTGTATCTCCCTATAGTAACTAGCAGAGTGCATTGTATCTGTTCAACCAAACTATAACCAGGATAAGGAAATCAGAATTCTGTTCCAGGGCACTAAACTTTTGTGGCACAGATTCAAAATAATGGTTTCTTTTAAAGTGTACAGTTTTAAAATGTATTCAATTTACATTTTGGTAGTGCTTTTCCTCCTTTAGCAGCATAGAAAGAAGTAAAATTGTTAAACTAAAAAGCTACCAAATGTCTAGTTTCCTCCCACACCCCTGTTCCCATCCACACACCCAGTGAGCTCATATCACATATTGGCCCAGCCTTGATCCTCTCTAAGGACCACTCTGGTGTTAAGGCAGAATCTCTGTATCTCCCTCCCTATGTGGCATTCTGGAGTCTCCTAACAAGGCAGTGTTCAATCTCACACACACACACACACACACACACACACTACCTACCACCACCACCACTGCCATCATTGCTTATTTGAGAGTAAATTTAGTGCTGTTTAGAGGTAAAGAAGAAAGGAGGGAAGGGAGGGAAGAAGAAGGAAGGAAGGAAAGAAGAAAGAAAGAAAGCAGGAAGGAAGGAAGGAAGAGGGAAGGAGGAAAGGGAAGGAAAGAGGGAGGGAGAAAGGAAGGGGAAGGGAGGGAGAAAGGAAGGAAGGAAAGGAAGAAGGAAAGGAAAGAAGGAGGGAAGGAAGAAGGGAAGAAAAGAAGGAAGGAAGGAGGGAAGGAAGGAAGGAAATAAGAAGTTATTAAGTGACTATTATGTGCCAGGCATCTTGCTAAGCCCTTTGCAAACATTCTCATATGAACCTAACAACAATGCTGAGAGGGATAGGTGCCATTATAATCCCTATTTTACAGTTGAGGTTAAGTGACTTGCCCCAGGTCACACAACTGTGTTTGAACTCAAGTCTTCCTAACTCCAAGCCTAGCCCCCTTTCCACTGTGCCACCTAGCTAGGAAAGCAGTCTTGTGTCCAGCAGTGCTTTCTGTTGCAGGTATTTCCACAAACACATTGAGGTCAGAGAATGAGAGATTGAGTCCCAAATCAGCAATATCTTAGTCGCAGGTTTATCAAATGAAGATAAATACTTAGGTAAACAATCATAGTAGTATAAGATTTAGAGCTGAAAGAGACCTTATAGGTCAGCTTGTCTAGTACCCCTGTTTAATTGATGAAGATACTGAGGTCCAGGAAAGTTATACAGTAACATTCTCAAGGACAAGTAAGAGAGCCAATGGCATTTGAACTCAGCTTTTCTCACTTTAAATCCAATGCCCTTTGCACTACACCAAGGTTCTTGAAGACTGACAAGCATTCACTGATCAATACAGGTCTATGAAATACTGTATTTTTATTAGAAAAAAAATTAAACATAAAAGTAAGCATATATGTTTGCTCAATAACTGCTTACATTTACATTAATTTCAATCCATATAATATCACAGCATTTATTTTTCAATTTTTCCAAATCTGGATTTCTCCTCTTTAGGATAATTTGTCTATTCATACTTTTTCATGCTTCTTTCAACTCATGATTTCCTTGTAGTCTTCATACTTGTCTATTTTAATGATCAGACAATGATTGGGCTCATTAAATCATAGATCTAGAAGTACAAGGAACTTTCGAGGTCATCTAGTTCTTGCCTTTTATTTCACCGATGAGTAAGCTGAAACTTGAGGAAGTTTAGGGGCTTACCCAAGTTTACACAGGGAGTAAGCAACAGAAGTAGGATTTGAACTGAGGTTCTCTGACTCCAGAGACAGTGCTCTTTCTATTGTTCCATGTTGTCTCCTATTATCCAGCTCAGTGTACTTTAATGTAAAGGCAGAGGAACTGGGAATTGAAATACTCTGTGCTTTGCCATACGATGTGGGGGACTCCCAGCTAGCTTTCTGATTCCTGCTGAATTGTGGTATGTTGCAGTGACTGTATTAATGAGGCCAACTGGACTCTCAATTGCAGAGCATTGTTATACCATACACTTTTAAAAGGGAATAATTTATTTATTGCAGAGGCATCTTTTGCACCAACATTACAGGAGAATATATCCTTTTCTTTACATGAAACACCTCTACTAAATTCCTACTCTGATGCTTCAACAAGATGCAAAGGTGATTCTAGGTTCTAAGGGCTAGGACAATGGAACATAAGCCCTAGGAAGTCCTTCCAAGCAGGAAGTCTTCAAGTATGGGTTCAGTGATGGTCAATATGTTTGCCATCCAAGAACCAAGCCTAATGTGGTCAACTCTTCACCACAAGGTTGACTACCAGATGATTTTTTTTTTTTTTGGTTATAGTAACAGATTAACACCACTGACTAAGGTTTAGAAAGTTTGTGGTTTGCCTTGATGGATGGAGTACCCACATCAACAAAGTCATAGAGCCCCAAAGCATACATTAGATGATGTATTATAGCTGAGTCCCTTGTAGGTCTATAGTTTTGCCTAATTCCAACCAAATCAAAGCCTTGTTAGAGCTGTGAAATGCTGGCTCTGCTCTTCCTCTAAGAAGAAATGTATTATTCTGAATGTGGAAAATGCCCTGCTAGCTGGAATTCCTAACTATGATGAACTGTATTATCCCCTTTGTTGGCAGATAATAGATGGACATGATAGCAGACATGTTAACGTCCAGTTCCTTCGATCTAAAATTGGAATTGTATCCCAGGAACCTATATTATTTGCCTGCAGCATCGCTGACAATATCAAATATGGAGATAATAGTAAGGATGTTCCAATGGAGAATGTCATCAATGCAGCAAAGAAGGCTCAGCTACATGATTTTGTCATGTCACTTCCAGAGGTAAGTACTACAGTAGAATCCAGAATCATTTCCCAGAATTCCCAGAAGAATTTTCCACAGAAAAGGGAAGCAAAAATCAAAAGCAGACTAGTGATGACTGGGAAGGGAAACCCAAGGTTGTAAATGAACACATAGTAATTTTCTTGTACTTCAGACTTTATTACTCTCAAAGTAAAATAAATGTACTGTATCAACATTCTGTAATGTTTTGAGGGAAGACTCATTAAGCACACTTGAGAAAAGAACCTTACAGAATTTGTCAGGCAAGATAATACTTCATTTGGGCCCTATCTATTTGGAGGCAGGTATAAACTGCACCTGCTATATTGTGGAGTGGCTTTGCTAGTGCTGAGGACTAACTCATGTCTACTTTAATTCTGTGCTTCTCCATCACCAAGAGTTTATTTCAGGTGTCTCTTTTGGGCTCAGAGTAGAATAAAGATGAGGAAGTTGGAACCTCCCAGAGAGGCAAATACACCCTTTAACTTTGGTTTCTGTCTTCCTTTAGAATCTCCTAGGCACAAAAGTTGCTTACTTTTCTATTTGTAAAAGTGAGTGGTGCTCTGGGTGGAGTTGGAGGGGAAAGTTGGCTTTTTTTTTTTTTGGCCTATTTGCTTATTGTTTGCTTACTGATCATTGTTCCAAGGGTTTTGGCTAAATGTCTCCCATAGTTTTGATTCTAAGCCTCTGCAGAGACTTGGTCTAATCCTCAAACAACATGATAATTATTCATTGTATATCCTGATATGAAAGGCAAATATTACTGCTTTACTGTAAATTTCAAAGTTGTGGGGATAATTTCAGCACAACAACAACAAATAATGTTTACCAGGCACCTACTGTGTGCAGAGCAATGTGCCAGACACTAGAAGAAAAAAAAACAGTTATGGTCAAGGAAGTTATAGTCTGGCATGAGAATGACACCAAGAAAATTTATTCAGTATTACCTAATAAGCATATTATAAAACAAAGTGTTTTATACATTCTGAAGGGAGGAGAGATTGGGAAAGTTTTTCTAGAAGAGGTGATATTTGAGGTGGGTTTTCTGAATAGATAGGACTTCAACTGGCAGAGAGAACAGGGAAGGAATGTATTATAGGCACGGGAAACAGCCTGAGAGTAGCCACCGAGGTGTGGAAGCTCAGGGGACAGAGAGAAGTTCAATCTGGCTGGAGCATGGGGTCCATGAAGCGAAACGTGACAGTGGCCAGAAAGCCATCGTTGGAGTCAGAAAGGCATATCTCTGAAATATACTAGTGGATAATCTTGGTTCTCAGTACAACTTCCAGGCAGCTCTCAAAGACTCTAAACTGAAGAGCAGACCCAGATCTCCATTGTTAGATAGAGCCTGAATGAGGCTTATAGGTCTTATAAATAAAGGAAAGGTATATGGAGAAATAATATGACTCAGAAAAAGTAGAGTGTCACAAGATTGTAGAAGGTCTTGAATGTCAAAGAAGTTTGACCTTTATTTGGTAAATGGTAGGGAGCTATTGTGCAAGATTATTTTTTAGCAGAGAAGCAATACAACAAAATATAAGCATAAATTATTCTGGTAGTATAATGAAAGATGGACTAGAATAGTCAGTCAGTCAATAAACATTTATTAAGCACCTACTACATATGAGGGACTGTGCTAAACACTGGCAATACAAAGAGAAGTAAAAATCAGTCCCTACCCTTGAAGAGCAAACACAATCTAACTGGGGAGATAACATGTAAATAACTATGTATAGTTAGGCTATACAGAGGACTAGAATGGATGGTGGATAAAGACTTGTATTAGGACAGTGATAGTGAAATAGAGTGAAGGAGATGGATATAAGATGTGATGTATGTGGAATCAACAAGACTTGGTCACTAGTTGTGAATGAGAGGTGAAGGAGAGAGAAGTTGAAAGTAACCCCAAGGTTAGGAATATAGGGCACAGAATGACTAGAGAAATATAAGGTCAAAAGGTAGAACATATGTCAAGAGGAATAGAAAGAGCTCAGTTTGGGACATCTTGAGTTTAAGGTCCTGTGGGACGGATGATAGGCAGTGTGGTACGGTGGAAAGAATCTTGATCTTGGAGTCAGGAGAGAACTGGGTTCAAATCTCACTTCCAGAACTCACTAGTTAAGTGATCATGGGCAAACTACTTAATTTCTTTAAGGTTCGATTTTCCTTATTTATAAAATGAGGATAAAATGGCTTAGTACATATTTTACAGAGCTGCTGTGATCTAATGAGATCCTGTATATAAAGCACTTTGTGAACCTGAAAGGCCTTTGTAAATGTCAGTTACCACACCATATACCCAGCAGTTGGATATGTGAGTTGGGAGCTGAGAAGGAAGTCAAGCCTGAGTGTCCAGATTTGGAAGCTGGTGGTTGAAGCTATAGAGGGAAAGGAGATGACCAAAGAAGAGTGTAGAAAGAAAAGAGAGGACAATCAAAGATAGGCCTTGAGAGAACAGTCACATGAAGGGGATCAAAGAGGATGAGAAACAAAGAGGGAAACAGATAAGGAGCAGTCAGAGAGGCAGGAAAATAACCAAGGGAGTACCATGTCTTGGAATCCAAGAGAAGAAAGGGGTCAATAGTGTTGGAGCTCGGAAATTGGTGAAGAATGATGAGGCCATTGGATTTGATGATTAGGGGGTCATTTATGACGTTTGAGAGAATAGTTTCACTTCAGTAGTGGGAGTAGAAGGTCAAAATGAAGGGTGGAGGTGGGGAGTGTAGATGGCTTGGAAATGGCAGCATCAAACGTAGACGGGGGTAGTATATATGACAGCGTAGTATTACAAGTCTAAAAGGCTATATAAGTACTAGTGGAAGATATAAACCAAGTCAGAAAAAGGAAGAGAATTATTCTGACAGTTTATGTTCTCAAGAATGAGGAATAATCTATTGTGTTAAGTAAAACATTCTGTATTTGATGTTTTGTTAGCCCGAGCACTCACATAAGAGCTGAGAGGTCTTTTAGACATGAGCAAAATTCCGATGTTCCCAGGAGAATCCATGGGTAGGGACAAAACAAATAAAATTCACATGTTACCAGAAGAGCCTTTTTGGGTGGGGTCAAACATGAATCAAAGATATTATTTATCATTGAGAAGCCTCCAGGATTGAATCTGGTCCATGCAAACCCCAAGTTTCAGTAATGGTCCAAGGGTGTTACATTAGGATTTTGGAGACATGCACATGTTGTAGGCATATGGGAACAAACCAGTAGAGAGGGAGAGAGAGAGACAGACAGACACAGAAAGACAGAGAGAGAGAGAGAGACAGACAGAGAGACAGACAGAGAGAGAAAAAGACAAAAAAAAAAAGAACAATTGCTTAAGTAAGGTCCTAGATAAGATGGGAGGAGGTAAAGGAAGCAAAGATATGGTTAGTAGGATTAATAAAGAATAGGAACATCTCTTCTATCCCTGCAATCAGGGAGGAGAAAGTGAGTGATGATGCTGAGCAGTTATGGAGAATGGAGGAAGGGAGCTGAAAAAGCTCATGAGTGGTAGATCTCTTCAGTGAAATAGGAGATTAAATTATCTGCTTAGGGTTGCTGGATGACACAGTGGATAGAGAAGTGAGTCTGGAGTCAGGAAGACTCTTCTTCCCGAGTTCAAATCCTGCCTCAGATTCTTACTAGCTCTGTGACCCTGGGCAAGTAACTTAATCCTGTTTGCCTCAGTTTCCTCATCTGTAGAATGAGCTAGAGTAGGAAATGGCAAACCACTCCAATATCTCTAAACTCTAAAATGGGGTCACAGAGAGTTGGAAGTGACTGAAACAACTAAACACCACCACCTTCATGACCTTAAAACAAGTCAGTTAACTTCTCTGATGATCAGATTTTTAAAATCTAATAAAAATATCTAACAAAAAATTATAAAATGGAGTTTTTGAATTAGATGACTTCTAAGTAAGAGATGACCTGAGTCATCAATCAATCAACAATTAACAAGTATTTATTAAGTGCTAATTTTGTGTCCACTACTAGGCTTAGCAATGGGGATAAAAAGACAAAACTGAGAGCCCACGCAGGGGTGAGAGTGGGGCCTATATGTAACAGGGATGACGACGTATGTAAGTACATACATAATAAATGCAAAATGGATACAAGGCCATGCCATGTGGTGAAGCCATTGCCAACGAGGGACTTATACAGTGTGGCAACAGTGGCCCACTTCAGTAACTCATTGCTTCATCGACTTTTTAAAAAAATTTTTTATTAATTTCATTGACTTTTTTTTTTTCAGAAATATGAAACTAACGTTGGGGCTCAGGGTTCCCAGCTCTCTCGGGGTCAAAAGCAGCGTATCGCAATAGCACGTGCTATCCTTCGGGATCCTAAAATATTGTTATTAGATGAGGCAACTTCTGCCTTAGATACAGAAAGTGAAAAGGTATGTATTTCCAAAAGAATATGGAAAGCCTTGCTGTGATTATGTCTATGTCTTTGGTTTTAGATGTGTTTGTAACAAGTAGTGTCATTTTCCCAGTCTTCTAGAAGTATATTCCTTTTAGAAGCATGCAATACCACTAGGTGGCAGAGTGGATAGAGTGCTGGATCTAGAGACAGGAAGACTCATCTTTCTAAATTCAAATCTGGTCTCAGACACTTATAGCTGTGTAACCTTGGGCAAGTCACTTAACCCTGTTTGCCTCAGTTTCCTCATTTATAAAATGAGCTGGAGAAGGAAATGGCAAACCACTCCAGGATCTTTTCCAAGAAAACCTGAAATGGGGTCACAAAGAGTCAGATACAACTGAACAAATAGTTAAGAACAATATTGTTTTCAATGTAGCTATTTCAAATAAGCAAAAGTCCAATCATTAAATAAGGCTTATTTGTAAAATTCTTTCAGGAACCCAAATGGAGATTTTCAAAGGATAATGATTATTATAAACCAAATTTTCTACTTTAAATTTTATCTTTTAATTTTTTTGGTTTTTTAAGTAACAAGATTTTTTAATTAATATGTCTTTTTTCAAATTTTATATCTTTTTAAATTAATGAATATCTGTGTTCTCTGACTTCTTTCTATCTCTCCACCTCCCAACCACTGAAAAAGAAAGAAAACAAAACCCTTGTAACAAATATGTAAAATCAAGAAAACCAAGTCCTGTCTTGGCCATGTCTAAAAATATATATTTGCCTCAATCTGCATTTCAGTTCCATCTCCTTTCTTCATTTTATCTTTTGAAGATGTAAGGTTGCAAGTCAGAGCAGGGGGGCCCTGACTCATAAAAACACAAAGAAAGTGATGATATATGTGTATATATACATATGTATATATATACATATATATATATTCATACATACTATATATACACACATATATGTATACATATTCATACACATTCTCTCTGTATATATATATATATGTATGTATATGTATATGTGTGTATATATATCTATATATACTGGACATTGAGTCAGGAGTAACTGACTAAACCCTACACCTGTTTCCCAAATTAATTTGGACCTGAGACACTTTTGGCTTTGAAAAATATCGATGAATCCCAAAAATATTAGTTTGGAGAGGACTTGTGGGAATTTGAAGGAAAAGGCAGAGGAAAATTGGCTTACTTTCACACACACAAATTGTCATGCACAGTAATTATTTTTGATATATACATAATCTTATATTTGGCATTTTAGAAGGAAAAATATTGCTAATATGAAAATTTTCTCTTGGAAACCTTCTTCACTTTGTGTGGAACACCAGAGTTCCATAGTATACAATTTGGGAAAAGACATCTGAGTTATACCTCAACACTTATTAGATTAGTAAAGGTGAAGGGAAAGGTGAATGACAAATGTTGGAGGGACTGCTGGAAAACAGGCACACTAAAGTACTGTTGGTGGAACTGTGGATTGGCCCAACTATTCTGGAAAGCAATTTGAAAGTATTCCCTTAAAGCTGATAAATTATCTACATCCTTTGATCCTGTGATACCATGACTAGGCTTGTGCCCTAAAGAATTCAAAGAGGGAGGTGAGAGACTCATATATACCAAAAATGTTTTTAGCAACTTTTTTTTTTAGCAAAGTACCATATCTGTGTTTATTAGCTGGGTGATTTCTTCTCAGTTCTTCATTTGTAAAATGGAATTAACAATAGTACTTACCTCACAGGGTAGTTATTGAAAAATAGCAATAAAAGCTAGCATCTATATAGTGCTTTAAGAATTGCAAAGCACTTTACAAATATCTCATTTGATCCTTACAACACATGAAGAAACTGAGGCAAAACTGAGAGTTTAAGTGACTTGGCCAGGGTCACACAGTATAAGTGTCTGAGGCAAGATTTATGCAAAGGTCTTCCTGACTCCAAGTCCATCACTCTGCCCACTGCACTAACGTAACATATAAATGCCAGTGATGATGTTGGTGAAGATGCGCTCACCATGTTCAATCAGGCTTTTGTGGTATTAAGCCATGCATAGATTACAAGATGACACCTGGTGCCATGTTCCTTCACTTGAACTTTCGGTCTTTTTTTCACAGACAGTGCAAACAGCTTTGGATAAAGCCAGAGAAGGAAGGACTTGCATTGTCATTGCCCACCGCCTGTCCACCATCCAAAATTCAGATATCATAGCTGTTGTGTCACAGGGTGTTGTGGTAGAAAAAGGGACTCACAATGAACTGATGGCCCGAGGTGGAGTATATTACAAACTAGTCACCACAGGGGCACCCATTAGTTGACTTCCTTCAAGAACTTGTACATCTGAAATATAGGTTGTTTTTGAAAAGTATTTTGAAAAGAAACCATGAGGATCACAGAAGCACAAAGTCTGAGAATTGGAAGAGACTTTAGTGGTCCTCAGGTCCAACCCATACACAAAAGGAATCCTTGCTATAAGATAGCCAACATGTGGTCATCCAGCCTCTTTGTGAAGAACTCAAAGGAAGAGGAACCCTTCTCCCTAGGTAGCCCAATCCACTTACGGACAATTCAGTGTTAGGAAGCCTTCTCCGACATCAAACCTCAATGTCTCATTTCAATTCACACCTACTGCTTTGGTTCTGCCTTCTCAGGTCAAACAGAACAAATGCAAATCCTTCTTCCTTGAGACAACCCTTCAGATATCTGCTGACAGCTATCATATCCCCCATCATCCTTCGCTTCTCTGTACTAAATATTCCCTGCTCCTTCAATCAATCCTCCTATGATGTTATGAGATAAAAGAATGGTTATATCAAAGATATGTATATAGATATATTCCTATCATGTTTATGAACAGAAAGGCTCTGATCTACAGACTTAAAATGTAGAAATAATTATGCATCTGAACACATCTCAACTCATCTCAACCTAATCTGGGGAATGCCCTAACTGGGCACCCTCAATAGAGGTCTTGTTATCACTACACTGAGAGGATACTTTGAAAAAGTTTATGTCTGTAGAGAATCTATAGTTTCAGAAATGGAGGGAGGAAAGAAACTGTGAAAAGCAGGAACAGCCTAGAGAAATTATAGCCAGGGTGAGCCTGCCTATGTGATGGCCAACCAAAGTTATCGTACCCCATGTTGCCTGAATATTTTTGCTTTTTTATGTGACGTTACTTGATATTCCACCAATTAGTAGTTCCTAAGGGTGTCCAAGCTTCCTTTTCTGAAGTAGTTATCCCTGGGAGATTTATGGGTCTATCAGACCTATATTGATGTGCACAAATTCAATCAGAGTACTTTACTTTCAACACTTAACCAAGATTACCTACACTGAGAAAATTGAAGCACTGATTGCATGGTCCAGTGGAAAGACTATTGTCCATGGAATTAGAGAACCTGGGTTCAAATCCTGACTCATGCTCACTACCAGTGTGACCTTGGGCAAGTCACTTAACCTCCTTAGGCCTCGATTTCCTCATTTGTAAAATGATGGGGTAGGACTCGATATCTATTAGGTCTCTTCTAGCCCTAGATCTGATGCTATGATTAAGAGGAAAAGAAATTAAGTAATTATGAATAATGGAGCTCTTGGCTTGGGGTGAAGGGAGAACAGGCTTGGGTAGGCTACTTGGATAGCATGAGATGACTGCAAATTTGAGCATAGGAACAATGGTATAGGAGAAGAGATGTGCAAAAAAAGGAGGGAGGAGGGTATCAAAGGAAAAAAAATCTCATCTATTTCAAAATGTTTTCTGGAGTTCTCCTTATGCTTAATAAAGGAATGGGGACAGCTAGGTGGTGCAGTGGATAGAGCACCAGCCCTGAAGTTAGGAGGACCTGAGTTCAAATCCAGTCTCAGACCAGTCACTTGACACTAACTAGCTGTGTGACCCTGGGCAAGTCACTTAACCCCAATTGCCTAAAAAAAAGAGAAAGAAAGGAATAAGAAACTCCCTACTTCCTCATACTGGTCTCTTGCTTCTGAACACCAAACTCATGCTAGTGCTTTTAGTTCTAAAGTTCACTGGCATACAGGCTAAATAGGCTTTAGTGAGTAGGCATAGATTATTTATAGTATTTTCTCTTTAGGAAAATGTGCTCCAAATTTCAAGCATCCAAATTACAAATAAAGTTTTAGAACACAACAGTATGTTTAGGACCTAGACTGATGACATTTGAAAGACCTCTAGTGACCAGATTCTGCCCCTCTCATATATCCACACTTCTATCTATTCAAGACCCCACCCTCTCCCCCATCTTCCCACCCTCCCCCAGCCCTTCCCCTTCTCTCATAGCCCCATTCAGATTCCCACCAACAGTCTTCTCTCTCTCTTAAGTTTCTTATAATACTTTTCTTAGACCTCTCCTTTGCATTTATGTTCACCCTTGTTTCCCAGTTTCTTGTATAGATGTCTCTTCTATTAAATTGTTAGCTCTTTGAAAGCAGAAGCTGTGTCACATCTACCTTTATATCCCCAGTGCCTTACACATGGCAAGTGTTTAATAAAATTTTTAAAAGGGAATTGTAGTGAAGGGGACTATGCTGTAGCTAAAGGAGAAAAGAAATTAGTCCTGTGAGAAGAACATGGAAGCAAACACACCATAGAGTCCAAAAGAAGAGCCATTGTATAACACTTACAGAGTCCTTACCACAATTCCTTTGAAGTACAGCTGGACAGCTACTGTGAAAGATGCTTTAGGAATAAGAGTAATTAGCCAATTCCATTATGCTCAATGTTTTCTCATAATCAGGGCAGTTTCTCTCATGCTCTGTAAAGGTAGGGCAATAATGCTTTTGGTGCTTTTTACTCTCCATATACCATGAAATATGGACTGGGGATAGGAAAGGAGGGTAAGAAGAAGAAGAGCAGGGAAGGAGTTCCAGAGTTAGCTGACATTCTAGTCCCAAGAAGCTGAGATATCATCACTGGAGAAGAAAGGTGAAGTCAACATTTCATGGTTCAGATTCTGGAAGACCCTTCACCTTGGCTATAGCCCTTTCTCTACCTGAGATGCTTTTGTACCTGAAACTGTCCTTGAAATATTGATCTTTCTTTCTATTCAATCTCAATCTTAAGTAGATGATAACTCCCTTTTTTAAAATGCAGATTCATTTTTCAAAAAAAGCAACTACCCCAGCCCGTACATTAACCTTTCGGCCTTCACAAGATAAAACTTAGTTGGATTTGTGATTTCATAGATGTAATTGCTCCTTCCAGTGAGTAGAAAATAAGTCACTTGAGGGCAGAAAATGCCTTGTTTTTGTCTTTGTATGTTCAATGCCTAGAACCATCACTAGCACAGGGTAGGGACTTAATAAATGCATATCAGATTGAACTGAATCACAACCCCTCTTTGCCTTTTTATTCTTACGATGATTGTCCATTTGTTTCTATAAATCTTCCACAGAGTGTACACCCAACACACAGCACACCTTCTGGTTATTTTAATACTATTGTCCAGCTCAGGGTCTCTATCTTTTGTTTCTTATTCTTGTTCCATAACTGACCCATCTCTTTTTCTAGTCATTTTATGCTCTTGAATACATATTTTAAGACACTTCTTGTATTCATATCCACCATTGGTAACATGTCATAGCCTACTTACTCACAAATGCCTTAAGGAAGACATTGTCCTGTATTAGGAATTTTGCTTCATTTGAGATTGTGCTGTTCCATAATTGGTTATCACGTAATATCACTGACTAAGAGACAGTGGAAATCAGAAAAGTCATCTCTTATACTTGGCTGCTAGGATATGCAAACCCAGATGCATTAGATGAGTCCCGAGTCTCCATGATTTGAGTGGTTCTGTAATGTTAAAATGTGTCCTCAGTCACTGGCTGCAATGTAAAGAAAATGCTGCTTGCCACACTTAGGAAAGCTAAAGATTACAGCATCAGTTGTGATCTGAAAAGAACTCATGGTAAAAGCAACATTGCAAGTAACTTAGGGACTAAAAGTGATCATATGTATTATATTGACCATTGTTAGCATTGCTAAAATTATTGCACATTAGGTATACTAGATTCAGTTGCTTCTAGTGAATCTTACAAATTTTCAAAGAAAAATTTAATGTGGTATAAGTATAATCTAAATACAATCCTCCAACATGCAAACTACTCTTTAGGAGTATATTAGTGGGACATTTTGGTAAGTATACCAACTACCAAGACACTCGAATACAAATTAACCCCTTGGAGAGTTAATTATGAACTAGCTGGCATTACAATGGCATGGAACTTCAGTGAGTAACTAACTTACTGTTCTATAGCTAGGTTCATTGAATTGCCTGACATTTGGTAGATCTTCCCAGTTAGACCAATATAAAATGAAACCTAGCCATTGCATGAATCTATGCTACAGAAGAATTTGTAGATTCTACTCTTGATCCTTAGAAAATACCAACCCTCATCACCTCACCCTTGGAGGTGACCATCTTCCAGTGACCAAAGTGATTTTCCTAAACCACAGATCTGATCATGTCACCTCCCTTCCCCCACTCAATAAACTTCAATGGTTCCCTATGGCCTCCAAGATCAAATATAAAATCCTCTATTTATTATTCAAAGTCCTTCATAACTTAGTCCCCGCCCCCAATACACACCTTGTCAGTCTTCATACACCTTACTCCCCACCAAGTACTCTTCCATCTAGTGACAATGGCCTCCTTACTATTCCTTAAACCAGACACTCTATCTCTTGGCTCCAGGCATTTTCTCTGGTTGTCCCCCATGCTTAAAATGCTCTCCTTCCTCATCTCTGCCTACTGGCTTCCCTGGCTTCCTTTAAATCCCAACTAAAATCCCATCTTCTACAACCCCTCTTAATTCTAGTGCCTTCCCTTTTAAAATTATTTCCTATTTTGCTTGCATATAGCTTGTTTGTATTTGTTTACTTGTCTCCCCCATTAAATTCTGAATTCCTTTCAGGGCAGGGATTGTCTTTTGCCTCCTTTTGTATCCCCAGTGAGCCTGACCAAAGTAGGAGTTCAATAAATGTTTATTGACTGACTGCCTCTTAGAACCTCAGTCCTTTTAAGGGGATTTTTCATCTCCCTGTTCTGTTGGAAGCTGACTCAAGAGTTGTCTGCTTGTATGGAGGCAATTGAAATTCTTTCCTCTAATCAATTCTGTTTCCCACTTCCTCATGGTTTAAGCTTGTCCTGCCACTACTGGTAGAACAAAGACAAATTTCAGACCCTTCCACAAGTGTATATGCACAAAGGTAACACACTGAGAAGTTCTATCCTACCTAAGGAGGTCTTATGATTGATTCAAACATTTGAGTATTTCCTGTGCCTTGAGAAAATGTTACTAACTCCAGTGTCAAAGGGGTCCTAAAAACAGCATTAAGTTATGATATGTCCAGGTATACCTATCACTCCTTAAAAAAGAAGATCTTGCTTTATTTCCTAAGTATTCTCCATCTATGGAATATGATTTGATTAACCTCCCTTGACTCAATTAACCTTTTGCCTTTTTTTACTTTTAAAAAGGCTAACCGCAATTGTCAATGAGCTTGGGATAATGATGGCTTTTAAAGGAATATATTCATGCTTTATCATCAGTTTCATTCACACTGCCTTCCTGATGCATTTATATTTAAAGGGCTGTCTTCATTTAACCAGCAGTATTACTAGCTTCTGTGGTACCAAGTATTTAGAGAATAATTTTATTAAATCATAAAACTGAGGGAGAAAAACATTTTTGGTTGGATAAAGAGGAACTGACCTTTCATAAAAGAAGACATTTCTATGTATTGATTTAAACTAAATATTTTCTAATTAGTAATGGAATCAATGGGGGGAGGAGGGGAAAATTTACTTTTTTTTTGCCTTAGGTAGAGGCTAGCTTGGAAATGGACATCTTTCTCTCTTCTGCCTATGGTTAATTCATTCTAAGGCCAGATTTTGCCTCCTGCCTTCCATCTGACCTTGAGGGTGGCAGTTGGGTGGCTTGTAGAGACAATAAGAAACAAAAGGTGAGAGTGAAGTGAGCAGAACCAGGAGAACATTGTATATAGTAACAGCCACATTGTACAATGACTAACTTTGATAGACTTAGCTCTTCTCAGCAACACAAGGATCTAAGACACCTCCAAAAGACTCATGATGGAAAATGCTACCCACATTCAGAGAAAGAACTTTAGAGTCTGAATGCAGATGAAAGCATACTATATTCTCTTTTTTGTTGTAGTTTTGTTTCTTCTTTCTCATGGTTCCTCCCATTGGTTCTAATTCTTCTTTACAATATGTCTAATGTGAAAATATATTTAAAATTAATGTATAGGTAGAGCCTATGTCAGATTGCATGTCTTCTTGGAAAAGAGGCAAAGGAGGGGGAGAAAATTTAAAACTCAAAATCTTACGGAAGTGAAGGTTGAAAACTAAAAATAAATCAATTTTTTTTTAAAAAAGCTGACTATACTATGTTCCTGAGCTACATGGGATATTTCTGGAATTGACCTGTAACTTCTCTAGGTGAGTTACCCTGATTAGACTGACAAATGGGCCCTTGAGTCTCTCCTTCCATGTCAATGTAAGTGGGTAGGGTAAAATTCTGCATAAACTCCCAAAATATAAGGGACTGTGGACATAGAATCTATATCCACATGTAGGCATCTTCACACCTCTCATGAGGGCATGTGGACACATAAACTCTTTGGGTTGGCTCATTCTCCCCAACCTTTTCTCATACTGGCTGGTCTAGGTTCCCAGAGAATAGTTATACTCAAATTCTCTCAAAGTTCTAGGGGTAACTCAGTTGATGGGAAATACATTCCCCTTCTCCCTCCTTTTAGCCATTGAGCATCCACCAATGTATTTCTACTTACACAAACCAGCCACTCACAATGAGACTTTAGATCTTAAATAAAATTATTTACTTAGCCAAAAAATTAATAATATCACAGATATTCATACGTTAAAGCTAATATATAATAATAAAAATACACCACAATCCGCACATAAACTAATGCACTTGATAACTATGAGGAAAGTGGGTACACAATTACAAAGAATCTGGCAAGCTAAGACATGAGGGAGGAAAAACAGTGTATTCAGGGCAGCCTATATAAGAGTGGACTGTTCCATTCCGGAATATCTACATACTGTGAAACCTTTTCTCTGCTAGCTACTTGCCTGCTGGTCCTCACTGCTCTATAGCAGGGCAAATCTTCCTCTTTTGTGCATGCAAAATAATGTAGCATTCACAAACTTGTTCAGTTTAGAAGCATCCTAGCTTTTAGAAAATATTGCCTCTTAATTTGAATTGCAGTTCCTTTTAAGTAAGAGAATGCAAAGTTCATCAAGCTTGTTATCTCTGGGTGCTACAGGCCAACCTGGCCAGTGCTTCCCAGATTGCTATGTTGTTAAATCAGAATGGAGCTTATAGAAAACAGCTGAACAAGACAAACCAGCCTAGCCAGTTCTTAAATAACACATCAGCAGCAGTACCTGTCTTTCCTATTTTGGTTTTTTCTTATCAAGCCAGAAGGGGTCAGCAAAGAGCTACTGGCACTACTAAAGAGTTTCTTAAGCTCTTGGTGGTCCTGAAGAGCAGTATTTGGGACTGAAACTCTTGTGTAATGAGATTAAATTTGTCTTCAGCCAATCAGGAATCACATAGCTGAAGACTGTCAACTGACTACTGCTGCTGGTGGTCTCTTCAAACAACTGTGGCAACAGCTGTTTTTTTTTTTACCCTCCTGCTATTTCTTCAATTTTGAGAGCCTCAGCCTGTACCTCCAATATCTCTCAATAGTTTAAATTAGTTTCCTGGTTCTCAGTGACTCATCTTTCACTTAAAAAATAGCAACTCACAAATTTTCCCCAAGAAATCAGCATTCTTTTTTAAAAAAAATCCATCAATCTCAAGATTTCTCATTATGTTAAGAGTTGAAAATACATTATATAAAGTGAACTAAAGAACCATAATGCCATGTATATCTAAGTTCTTAACATAATCCATTATTTCATTTTCTGTCCTTGAAATTTTCTTCATACTAAGTTTTTAAGTTTTAAAAAAATCTTTCTCTGTTCCCTCTAAACTATCCAAATGTTCGCATACAAATGATGAAATCTTCCTACAATTTTTATAAGATGATTTGTCTATGTTTATGCCATAATTCATTTTTAGTTCTAAACTCTTCAAATCCCATTTGAAAACTATTTCTTCATATACATATTTTAGCAATTCTTACTAAATTAAAGTTATTTTTCTACTTTCAAACAATAAAATTTTCGTCTATAAGAGTGGCAGTACCTTACACCCTTTATTGGTTAATTTAAAGCCTTTTCTATACCTTTGCCCCTTTTAGCACTAAACTGCTCCCTATGAAAGGCCAGTAAAAGAACAATACCTTACTTCAAGATAATAATAGCTCACATTTATATTGCATTTTAAATATATTTGCCACTCATAACAACTTTGTGATAATAATAACTATTATTACAATTATCCATATTTTATGGGAGTGGGGGATGGGGACTGAGGCCCAGAGACTAAAAAGTGATTTGACCAAGATTATACAACTAGCAAATACCTGAGACAGGATTCAAACCCAGATCTTTCTGTTGCCAAACTCAATCTGCTACGCTAAAGTGCCTCTTAGGATGCAAAGAACATAAAAGGAGGTTCCTTTCTCATGTTTAGATGATGGCTTCCTCTGCCCACCCCACCCCCAACATCTCAAGCTCGCCCTTGACAGCCTGAATCTTCTCTTGCCCCTATCCTTTTATTCCTTCCAAATGAAGGCTGCCCATCAAAGCAGCCTTGGGAAGATACACAGGAATTCCCACTAATCTGTTATGCTTCAATGTCGCCCATCATTCAGCTCAGCTGAAAATTGTATCTAAATAGCAAAATTATACTAGCATTCATATTCCAGCCATCCAGAAGCCAAAACCACAACGGTTTACAAGTTAAATAGAGAAGTTAACCTTTGGATCTTATTTTTTTAATCTTATTTAATGCAGTATGCATGTGATACACGGAAATTTTTAGTAAAAGTTGAAAATATGGAAAAGAAAAATAATACTGCTTTGACTTTAAAATTGAGAGTATTATTACATCACCTCATAATTTTGGTCCTTTGCTTCTTTTGATTCTTTATAGTAAAAGAATGAAGTACATAGAATCAGAATTCTTTTCATTAAAATTTTAATTGGTTTACAAAGGACATATAGACAACATTGAAACTAATCTTTGTACAAAATGGTAATAGATATGTGTAATACATAATATATAAACATGATATGCTACATTATTATATAATGCATATTATTATATAATATATATCATATAATATGATAATGTCATATTGTAGAATAATATCATATTATAATGTACCCTTATAACCTCACCCCAGCCAACCAAGACAGGAAAAGAGAGAAGAGACAAGAAAACAATTTAAGCTAGAGACATATGAGCAAAGGGCACAAAATATTGATAGATAAAGACATTTTCATAACAAATTCCTATCAAATCCCCATTAGTTCTGTGAAGCTTGGATTGAATCAAAGGACCACGCCTGAGGACCTAGAGGGCCACGTGTGGCCTCAAGGCCACAAGTTCCCCACGCCTGGCCTAGATACTTAAGGACAGTACCTTAAACCATCCTCTAACCACAATTCAAATTTCTTTCACATTGTCCTCAATTAAATGCCCAATTAATCTAAGTGAATGGAATGTAAATAAGGCAATGCACATGATCATCCTCTAATTAGCACTGGCCAGCATAGCATAGTAATATGCTCATTAGTAAGTTGTAGACTCCTAAGGTCCATAATTAGTAATCAGACGGTATATATAATAGCTCTGTAACATTCCAAATACACCATGCAACCCAATAAATCAGACCTAGGACAATCTGAACAACGAATGAAAAAAACCTGAAAAGTCAGTCCAGCTGGTAGATTTGCAGTTAACAGCTTCCTCCTTCCTGAAGGAGACACTAAAATTCAGAAGCAGCTCACTTCTCTGGCACAGACAGAAAAGCCAGAATAACTAGACACCCAAAGGAAGGCATCCCCAAGGCTCTGTAGTATAAACATGCAATTATTTGGAAAGATGATAGGGTTAAAATAACAACAACAACAATTCAATGCTGCCCTGTTGACTAATAATAAAAATTTATTGGGCACAAAATGAAAAGGATAGATGGACAGAGCTCTTTTATGAAATGTCATGGAAGCTGAAAAATCAAATTTTCATTTAAATGTGAAATTTTAGCAGGCAAAGGGTGGAGGTATTGAGATAAGAATTTGATTATGGGCCATATTTGCAGAAATTAGAAGCCTATTTAGCCATTATTAATGACAGCCCTGAAACAGGAGAATAAAAGGAATGATTCAATAGTGCAGCTTTATCTACATGATGCTTCCCTGACCTTCAGATATAATCTTCACATCTTTGGGGAAATATCATTGAGTATAATCTTCTTTTCTTCCTCCTCCTCCTCTTCCTCATCTCCTTCTTGTTCTTCTCTTTCTCCTTCTCCTTCTCCTCCTCCTGCTCTTCTTCCTTCTCCTTCTTCTCAAAGATCACAAAATGTGAATATGATATCATTTGCAATTTAAATCCATCTTGGGGGCTTTCCTGAGTATCATGCATAGCTCCCTTTAAAGGTGTGGCCCCTTTAATATGCTACTGGATATGTCTCTGTGCTTACTTTATCATTATAAAGTTGAAGAAGAAAGGCCAGGATTCTATTGACTGAGCTTTAACAGGAGCATGGCCAGAGTTCATTGAGACAGAACAGAAAATGAACTAAGTAGGAGTTGAAAAGTTATACATAGTGACAAGGGTAAGTTCACTTAGGACCACTTTGTGGTCTAGTAGAAAGAGCGCTGGTTCTGCAGTGAGAGGAACTGATTTCATATCCTACTTCCATGCATCTACCTAGGTACCTTGGGTCAGTCACTTAACCTCATGGCGCCTCAACTACCTATATTGCCCATAAAAGGAAAGGATTGGACCAAATGGCTTCTGAGTTCCCCTCCAGCTCCAAATCTATAACCATCTGAGCCTGCCTTCCTTAGCAGCTGTGTCTAGGACTAGCTAAATGGTAAAGATGAAAAACTATAAAAGGAAAAGTGGTGACAACCACTAGGACATCATATATCGTAGGATGATATAAGGTAGATTTTTTTAATAGTCATTTTGGAACTAGAATGTCTAAAGTAAACTCTCTTAGCATCTCCATTCAGCAATTTTTCTAGCTGTAAAATGCATTTACAAAGTGTTGTAATATGTTTCAAAGATCAATGCATAAGGTTTATAAGTTGTAGGCTCTGTGGGAGCTCCTGTAAGTCCCAAATAATTTATTAAGGCAGTAGTTTTTAATAGAGTATTCTTTTTAAATATGCATGGTCTTGTCAGGGGAATAGTAATAATAACTAACAACTTTGAAAGTAGCCCCCAAACTCTAAATTGTATTCTTTAAGCTTTAAAAATATGGGAAAAAGCTGTGAGGGAAATGGGAGTTGCAGGAGCCATTCCTAAATGGTTTCTTAACCATGACCTGGGTATGAAAGCAAAAAACACATGGTGCTAAAACATGGGGTTCTTAACCTCATTTTTGAAATTAAAAAAAAAATTGGATAAGTATATTTCAATCGTATTCATCTCCTTTGTAGGCCTATGTATTTTATTTTATGTATTTAAAAATCTCATTGTGAGAAGGGCTCCATACACTTCACCAAACTGCCAAAGGGATGCATTGCACAAAAATAGATTAAAATCCTGTCCTACAACTTCCTATTTAAACTGAAAATTTTTCATTGCACAAAAATAAGTCAAAATCCTCTGTTCTACAACTTCCTATTTAACCTAAAATTTTTCATTGAGTATCTATAGTTCTCCCCAGTACCATCTACTGCTTCTTCTTAGAACAATCTAAGGGGTACCTCTCCTTAGCTCCTGCAAAAATCAGGCAGAACAGAAACTGTCAGAAGAAAGGGGATGTGTTTAATGGGGAGCAATAGAGACAATGAGCAGATGGATGCAGTATGAGACAGTAGTATGGTTGTAAGAGCACCAGCCTTTCCTCAGTTGATTACCTCCAATTCATATCAAGTTATTTGCACGTTGTCTTCCCCACTACACTGTGTATACCCTGAGAACGGGGACTGTCTTTTGCCTTTATTTTATTCCCAACACTTAGCACAGTGCCTGGCATATAGTTGGCACTTAAGAAATGTTTAATGACTGAATGAGAAGAACTGGGTTCAGATCCCATTTCTGATGTTTACTATCTATGTGCCATAGGCAGCTTAGCCTTACGAGGCCTCAAGTACCTTTAGTGGTTGCAATTGTGTCATTTCAGTTATGTGCAACTCTTCATGACCCCATTTGTCATTTTATTGGCAAAAATACAGAAGTGGTTTGCCATTTCCTTCTCCAGCTCATTTTACAGATGAAGAAACTGAGGCAAATGGGGTTAAGTGACTTGCCCAGGGTCACAGAGCTAGTATATGTCTGCAGCTGGATTTAAACTCATTAAGATGAGTCTTCTTCATTCCAAGCCCTTCCTCATTTGTAAAATTAATTCTCTGCCTGGTTCTCTTGAGGTTTGCCCTGACTTCTCTCTGGGCTGTGGGCCAGGTTTCCTGTTATAACTGCCTCATTATACAGCATGTCTCAAAAGTCTTTCTGTAGTTTTAAGCAACAGCTTAAAGCACACCCTTTGTGTGTGGAGGGGGGATGGGAGTGTGTGTGTATGTGGAGGGATGGGTGAGTGTGTATGTGTGCACTTCAAATTGCCTGAAGTGGCTGATTCTCTCAAAGCCATCAACATTGGATAATACACTTTAGGATCTATGTGACCAACACTGCACCATCCTCAGGACCACAGCACCTGCTAATAAGGCAAGGCATATCATAATGGCATGCAATTTTGTCTCATTAAATTGGAGTTCACAGATTTGGAATTTATAGTGTCTGAGGCAAGATAAGGCTTAGCAGTCCAGATAAATAGTTATCAGAGCTAACTAACAAGTTTAGTGTTCAGGACAAGCTTCACAAAAGAAGTCCATGGCAAGTATCATGAATTTGCTCTAAAATCAACTTTTTAAAAATAAGTTAATTGGTGGGGGGAGACTCTGAAACTTCAAGAATCTTCTGTGGGGAAGAGAGAAGACTAGATTGAGAAGAAGCTTCAGAAAGAGGATGCAGTTTCATACTTTATCCGATTATTCTTCCTAAGTGCTAAGTTCAGTTGTTTCTAGCTGTTAAGGGGTGTGAATGCTGTCTGTGTTCTCTAAATACAGATGCCCTGAGTTGAGTCAAAGATCCAGTTCCCTGACCTAGTTTAAGCTCTGATAACAGAGAAAGATTGGGAGTTGGGTGGGGGGATAGTTAAAATATTTAAGAAAAGGATGTATATACAATAAAATGCTTTCAAAAACATTATTTACATACAATTCTTACACAAATTACAAATTAATATTTCTATTTTAAAGCCCTTGCCTAAGGCAATGTTTTGAATGAATTAATTAATTTTGTTAACATAGTTTGAATTACAGGAGACAAAAGAAAATAACAAAGCTGCTTTGAAAATGTTATTTAATTTAGACAGGCCTTCCTGGCTGGGGTGAGTGGCTAATCAGTGGTCCTAATGAGTTTAGACTATGACACTGCAATAACCCTTCTTTCAAAAAGGAAAGCTTAGTAGAAATTAAATAAGATTTACAATATGATCAGAACACAAAAACATTGTTCATCCTGCCAGTGTTTCCTGATTTGCAAGAAGATGGAATAATAGAATTGTAGATGGAGGGAAAGATCAAAGGAGCAAAAATTGTTCCTATTGGAGAAACGTTGGAGGCAACAGGTGTGAAAGGAAGTCAAATGTATGCAGAGGGGAGTGAGCTTTCTTTAAAGGTCTGTGAGTTACTAGAAGGACTATAGTATTGGTCATGTAGGTGTTAAGAGACTATGGAAGTTTAAAGTAAAGTCTGGATTTGAGAAAATGTTGATTCTTTGTACACAAACATCCACAGGCATGAACAGAAGGTTGACTCCATTCTTGAAGGGTGGTAAATGTTTGCATTTCTATCATAGGTGCTAATAACTACCAATCTTGATTATTTTGTGTGATCCACTCTCCACTTGTATGTATGCTTGGTAGAGCCAGTAGCAGAATGTTTGTAGCATGCAAATCACTTCCTCTCTCCCATCAGCCAACAATGTAAATGGGTAGGGTGTACAGCCAAAATCGATGCTCCCCTTGGCAAGCCCATGCTCTGGGCATCTTCTCCACATCTTCACAAACAGCCCCAGAGTTGCCATACCCTGAGGCATAGTGACTCTGCCATTCATGCTTTGCTCTCTTCTCAATGGCATGTTTTAGGATATAGTGTTCAAGCTTTTAATGGAGAAAAAATGACATATTTTGAGCCAACGAAAAGCTGCCCTTTCATCTCAGATATCCTGTGTGAAAGACTCAAATAGTCCAGTTTCAGTAAAAAGTTCAGGAAGTCCCCTTTCAGAATAGAAAGTAATTCCTAGGCTCTTGAATGAACCTCCAGAACTATAGTTGTCTGTTTGTTTCTGCCCTTTTAGACCAGTCTCTTATGCATTACCAAAAGTCACAACTGGGATCACCATCATATGTAGCAAAGACAAGTACAGTAATTAGTCCCTATCTTTGACCGAGCCTTTCCCTAATCTGACATAAACTGCAATTTCATGTGACAGAGCAGAAACTTAGGTCTCTCAGTTCTTAGAATTTAATCTTGTGATGTTTGAGCCTGACAGAACCTTCTTGAAGCTGTAATGATTTTATACATTTTCAATCAGCAATTTTCTGCAATCACTCTCATATTTCTAGCACAAGAAACCACTAATGACAGCTACCACCTAAGTAAATGGCATGTGTAAGTATCCCTCGACAGCTTAAGTATCTCTTCTGGATGGGATGTACTTCGTCAAGAGTAACTATCATTTTCAGCACCAAGATGGTCTCAGATAATCCATCTGTAAAAATGGCACTTCAAGCTCTGGAAATAAAAAGAACTGAGCCAGGTGGTAAGGGGACCCAGGTCCTGCCTTCAGCTCTGCTGCTCACTCATTTGGGGTAAATGTTTGCCTCAGGCTTTCTGTCTGTGAAAAAAAAAAAAGATGCTGCCCCCTATCTAGCTCACATGGAAAGGGCAAAGAGATGAGGGAGAATCTATCAATATACTTTGAGTTTCTTTCAAGGAAATGTATGACATTATCATCATCATCATCATCATCATCATCAATGTTTATATAGTATTTTAAGGTTTACAAAATTCTTTACATATATGATCTCATTTAATCATAAAGCTCAGGGTGTACTTGTATCTCAGTATAGTAAATATTTTTATCATTATATATTTTAATTCATATGTCAAGGCCTTAGAGCAAAAACTGGGTTGTGACTCTTAGAAACAGATTAAAGAACCGGCTGCTGTCATTTCACAAAAATTAACCTGTGTAGCTAATTTAAGGCACTACCAGAACTCCAATTATGCAGTACTTCATTGGACAGCTGGTAAATAGCACTGTTTTTGTGTTTTGATGTGTCAAGAGGACTCCTGCTTAATCAACACTGTTTAAGTGAGACTTCTGAACCAACCTGTCCCTCAAAAGGAAGCGTCTCCATTCTCCTTGCTTCAGCATTAGCAGCTTCCTTTGTGTTTATTTTAAAGATTTATGATTAATTGGATAGATTCTCATGTAACTTGCTTAGGTTTTCTTCTCCTGAAGGCTTATCACTTTGACATTCTTTGTCTGAATAGAGGTACATTTTGAATATTTATATTTAAGTTAGAGGTAAGGCAAGTTAGCTAAATTCAGCTTACCTCTGACAGCTAAATTGGAATGAGCTGAGTCTTTTCCATCATCCTTGAAAACAGAAGTTTTCTCCAGGGCTGTAAAGAGCAGTTACTCAGGTGCCTAGTCAGTTTCAGTAGCAGAGAAAGTTTGTCATGATCTGAGTCACTCCAGGCAGTACCAACTGTATCAAACAGTGACAACCATCTGGGGGACTAAAGCTGTGGCCAGGAGATGGAGCTGTTAAGGATTCAATAGACAGCCACATCATATAGGGGCAGAGTATTAACTCTGGAGACAGAGGATCTCCCACCTCTGACATTTATTACCTGTGTAACCTTGTAGAAGTGAGTCTCTTAACCTCCTCGGGCTATAAAATAAGAGGACTGAACAAAAAGGATTCTGAAGTTCCTTCTAGGTCTACGTCAGTGAGACTACGTGACCCTGTGATCCTGTAACTTGATGTAGAAAGTAAGCTATCAGTTATGGCCTCTTTAATGTTGTTCGTCCTGAAAAATAGCATTCAAGGTGAAAGAAACTGGGAGAAGAACTTATGAGTGACCAGGGCTGACCCTGTGGCTGCAGATGCAGAGAAGATCAGCACCTCTTCTGAACCTGGTGACTCAGTTTATCTCTGACTTCATTTAGGAACTCTTCAGGCTACAAATTAAATGCTAAAAAAGTACCATTAACTACCCAAGCTTCCTTTACTCAGGCACAGTCCTAAATGTAAATTACCTCTACAGGATTGGATGCCAAAGGTGATCTTTCCGTATATTAAATGGTTGAAAATGACTTCACATATATACAGCACTGAGAGAGAGACAGCTAGCAAGCTAGCTAGCAATCACCACAGCAATTGGACTTCTTAGACAATTTCTACAGAAAATGACCCCAAAACAAAAACGTCATGGTACAAAAAGAATCATGCTGGACTTGAAATTTGAGGATCTGTGCTAGGATCCTGTCTCTTCCACTTACTACTTGTGTGACCCTGAGGAAGTCAGTTCTCTCTGGGCCTTAGTTTCCTTATTTGAAAAATGAGTAAGTTGGAATACATACATATATATATATATACACATATATATGTGTGTGTGTGTGTGTGTGTGTGTATGTGTGTGTACATATATGTATATATATACACACACATATATACATACACATACATGTGCATGTTCATACACATATATACATATATGTATATACATGTATATATATCCATATCCATATACAGATATGATTTCTAAGTGCCCTTTCAGATGGAAATCTACAATCCCTTTTTCAGAGGCCCTTTTCCTTACCTCTAGCATCTTGCTTTGGTTGTTAGCCACCCAGACTTTGCTATCTTTGAAAAGTGAAATATTAAATGGGTCCTTGAAAGGCATTGGCATATGAAATACACTTGCAGGAGAGCTAGCAGTAACCTTAACTTGTCATCTTCAATATTCCACAGTGATTTTTTTTAAATAACATAACATCTATCCAAAATGCTACCATTAAAAATATTTATGATTAATTTAATATGTCATTATTTTAAAGAATTCATTAATTAGGTCATTAAAATGAGCAGCATGTGGCATTTTTATACATCAGAGGTAACTCTGAACAGGATGAACTGGATGGAGACAAAATAGTTAATCATCTCAGCGTTCAGAAGTATTGACTGTCTGGGTCCATTAAAAAAAAAAAGCAACCCAAACCATATTGGGATATTCTCAGGAGAACATACAACAATATCTATAATGATCGGTTTTAAAGTATTTAGATTTTGATCATTGTGCAGAATAAACAAAGATTAATGCAGCTAAGAGCTAGGATTATCATTGGTTCCACTGAGCTGGGATGAAACCTTGAAGAAGACAATTCACTTGTTTTTTGTTAGAATGAGATAAGAAGTAATACTGAATTTCTATCCAGCTCCCAAGGGCTTGTAGGTAATAATTCTATGATAAAGGACTTCAACAACCTAAGGAAAGAGGAAGCCTTTTTTTGTAACACTTTCCAAAAGAGTAAAAGTTGATTTCATATTTAGTATATTCATATTTAATAATTTCATATTTATTTCATATTTATTGTGAAAGTGTCTACCACTCTGCAGAACCATGACATGTACCATTGAAAAGAGATGCAAACTGAGACACCTACCCATCATGCTTTTCCTTTCCCCAAAAATGTTTGCATATGTGTTGGTGTATTATATAAGTGTCTTGCAGGGTGATTAACCTGTTCAGAATAATGCCAATGTATAGATCAATCCGGATTCAACACTTTAAGTTCACTTAAGATGTAATTGATTTAAGTACTGTCAAAATGTCTTCAAAGGAAAGTATTGAAGTATTCCCCTCCATTTTGAAAGAACAAAAGGCACCAAAACATGGAGTCATGAGTAGATCCTCAGACTAGGAGTTGGGACACCTGGCTTCTAGCCCTGGCTTTGCCTCTGACTAGCTATATGACCTTGACTTAACCTCTTTAGGCCTTGGTTTCCTCATCTGTAAAATAAGACTAGACAGTTGATCACTCAAGTCTATAACTGTGATTCTACTGGAGGGTCAAGGGAATTTGTCCTGTGAGAAGGGACATAACTCTTCCCCCTTACCCCAGTATATCTAATCAATCTTCTTTTCCCTTGGCCTCATTAATACATGTATGCAGTAAGGAATCACAGCAACCACAGCCAGTGGAATGGATGCACTTTTACAGAAAGATAACACGTAAAACAAATACTCAGCATGGGTTGGGATCTTAACAAAGTTGTACAGCTGCAGGAGGGTCAGTGAAGTCATCATGCAAAGCAATTTGAAACTCAGCTTATAACTATCCTTTCCTCGACAGCTCAGAAAGAACATTTCAGAGTTGATTGCAAAACCCAATCCAAAGAGAACTCCCAGGTTTCTCACCAGGCCAGCAAATGGAGTTGTGTCAATGTGGATCCAGTCTGGATTGGCACACCATTTCTTGGCTTTGGGGACAGACCACAGAAGATCAATATCAAGAAGTTTGAGAACTAGGTAAAAGCCAAGGGCAAAAAGAAACAGAAACAGATTGGTCTTGATATATGTTCTCAGACTTGCTGTTTGGATTCCGGGTGTATGTTCAAATGCTTCTGCCACAAGCATGCCTACAAATCAGACACAAAAACTATAAGTGAGTTTACTTTCTTGCCAGTCAATAAATATTTATTAAGTACCTACTGTGTGCCAAGCACTATACTAAGTACTGGGGATACAAGGTCCTTACCAGAAATCATATTCTAAGAGAAACAGGACGGCCTTGTGAAAAGAACACTACTAGATTTAGAACCAAAAAGCCTGCTGTACACGTATGGTAAAATGTAAACTCCCTAAGGACGGAGACAATTTTTCACTTCTTTGCTTTTGGATCCCCATCACCTAACACAGTAGGGCAGCTAGGTGGTACAGTGGATAGAGCACCAGGCCTGGAATCAGGAAGACTCATGTTCACGAATTCAAATCCTGCCTCAGATGCTAACTGTGTGACCCTGGGTAAGTCATTTAACCCTGTTTGCCTCAGTTTCCTCATCTGTAAAATGAGCTGGAGAAGGACATGGCAAACCACTCTAGTATCTTGGCCAAGAAAACCCCAAATGAGGTCACAAAGAACCACACACAACTGAAATGACTAAACAACAAGCCGGTACCTTGTGCATGCTAGGCACTAATAAATACTTTTTGAATAAATTTGAATTGGACAAGCAGGGCTAAGTATAAGCTTTGTGACTCTGAGAGAGTTGCTCAGCCTTTCTGGGCCCCAGTTCCCATACTTGTACAAGATAGGGTTGGACTAGATGCTCACTAAGATCCTTCCTGGTCTAACACTCTGTGCATTCCATGACCACCTTTAAGAAAGAAGTGGCTCCTCCAATCACTCACTAGGTCTGGGAACTCGGCCAGGACATATCATTCAGTGCATCAGTTTCCTCATCTGCAAAAGTGAGGGGGTTGAACCAGTTGATTTTTTAGGTCCTTTCCAGTTCGAATAGTCTACTAATCTATGATTTATGGCCTTTGAGTATATGTACTAATTATTCCCAAACCTATTTTTCTAAGTAATAGTTGTCACAATTTCTCAACCCAACAATATGTTTGCCTTTCTGGGACTTGAACCACCAATGTTAACATGGATCTTTCATTCATTCACAGTCAACAAGCCTCTCACTGTAAGCAGAGCATTTAACTAGTGCTGAAAAATAATTTTTTGGGGGGGAGGGGTCTATATCTGTGGTTTTATCACTTTAGGAAACCTCTAATGTGGAAACTCTCCAATGATGATGATACTAATAACTGCTGATATTTGTCATTAAGTCATTTTTTAATTGTGCCTGATTCTCCATGACCCCATTTGGGGTTTTCTTGGTGAAGATACTGGAGCGGTTTTGCCATTTCTTTCTCCAGCTCATTTTACGGATAAGGAAACTGAAGCAAATAGGGTTGCCCAGGGTCACCTAGCAAGTAAGTCTCTAAGACTGGATTTGAACTCAGGATGATGAGTCTTTCTGGTTCCAAGTCCAGCGCTCTACCCACTACACCACCTAGCTGCTGATGTTTACCTAACGCTTTAAAGTTTGCAAAGTACTTCATGTGTATTACCTCATTTGAGCTTCACAACAATCCTGTGAGGTAAATGCTATATCTATCATTATCCTTATTTTACATATGGGCAAATCAAAGCTGAGACAGATTAACTGATTTACCCATGGTTACATAGACACAGTCTTTGCAAGTATCAGAGGGAGGGTTCAGCCCAGGTCTTTTTGGCAAGTACTGCACTCGATCTAGGGAGTGTGAGAGACTGAATTCAAACCCAGGTTTTCCTAAGCCTCAGTCTGGCATTCTATCTACTCTGTCACACTGCTTCCCTTGATACAGAGTGGCACCACATCTGTTACTCGTAGTCTTAGAGCATTGTACAGGATGTGGAGAGGTGAGTTACTTGCCCATAGCATGTGTCAGAGGCAGGATTCGATCCCAAGTCTTCCTGACACCAAGGCTTTCCAACATTTCACAGCAAAGATAAATTTCATTTCAAATAATATATGTCATTAAATTACTGGGCACTTGAAGGACACAGAACATTATCCTTAGCTCTTTGGAACTACATAAAAAATCCAGTCATGACAAACAGCATTTTCTGAAATAATGGGGAGCTGCTCAGTGAAGCCCATCAGCCAGTGATGACTGTGCACAGATGGCTCCATCACAGAATGGCATTTCAGTTGGCCATACTTAACTCCACCCTGGGCCCAAACATTAAAAACCCCAGATAAAGTGATGGCTTATACAACTATATAAGTCAGAAAATCAGAAAGGCATTTTTTACTTCTTCAGGTCCTACGCTATTGTGCTATGTGCACACAGCTACAGAGGCCTAGAGAAGGCAACACAAACCTCAATCCATTCCCCTTTTAATCCCAGTGAGAATCTGGCAACATATGGCCAAGGGATGAGGCTAAAACTTTCGAATGATAAAACTAAAGAAAAGAGATCATATTTACCACCAATTACACCAAGAACAACTTGATGAGGAAAATGTGTCGCTATGAATACTCTGGAGATGCAGACGCTGATTTGAATCAACCAAAAAACACTCCAAAGAAATGACCAGGTAAGTCTGTGGTGGAGAGACAAGTACACACATGAAACATAAAATTGAAAGTGGTTTTATATTATTTTATTTAGAGCCCTATTTCCGTGTGCTATGTAGGTTTTGAAAATCTTCCATTCATGTTTATATTATTATTATTATTATTATTATTATTATTATTATTATTATATTATCATAGCTAGCATTTATATAGTGTTTCAATGTTTGCAAAGTGCTCTATAAATGTTATCTCACTTTAGATTCACAACAATCCTAGTAGGTAGACCTGTTTTATAGATAAAGAAACCGAGGCAGATAGAAGTTAAGTGACTGGCTGAGTAACATAGCTAGTGAGTATGTAAGGCTGGATTTGAACTCAGTTTTTCCTGATTAAAGGTCCAGTGCTCCATCCACTGCGCCACCTTGTTTCTTCTAATTCCTGAAATTTAATAAATGCTATCAATTAAAGACAATTTAGACATTATAACAGTATTTATTGATTGGGGAGGGGGGTGCATGGGAACCACACAGTCTGGGACATTCACTTTTACTCTGAATAATCAAGAACTAGTCAGTGAACGTGAACTTGAACGGACTTCAAGGGATAGTGAAGATTAGAAGGGCTTGCTATGCTAGGGCCCATTGGGTCATGACATGCCTGAACAACTAAACAACAGTCATTCCTATTTTTGTTTGCTGTTAAGTTAGTTTGTGATAGTATTTAGATTAATAATTGATATAAACCAGATAGGTTTACTACAATTTCTAGTTCCTTTATGAAAAAAGGTTTAAATGGGTTAGATTCAATAGAATCTGTGACCTAATATTTTTATTTTTGAGATGTAGGGGAAAGGGCCGAGGAAACCTGAAGCTACAATTGTGATGAAAGGCAATGATGCTCAAAACTTCCCTTTTTAAATTATAATTCTGGAAAAAGGCAGTCCCTTCTTTAAAATAACTCCAAAAGTGACTTCCGGAATATTACTGGTGTTTTAGAATGGTTTTTATATGGCCCTCAGGTCACAAGTTTCTTCTAGAAAGGGCAAAGACTAGGTATTGATGAGACTTTTAAAAGAAGGAAGAAAGGAAGGAGGAAAGCATGCTATCTGGTACAACTAGTACTATAGCTAGAGACAGAAGAACTGAGGTAAGGTCTGGCAATGTCAGTTACTAACAATGATTGGCCACGTGGCACAGTTGCTAGGGCCTCGAGTCAGGAAGACCCTCAATTCAAATCTGGCCTCACACACTTATTTGCTGTGGAGCCCTGGGAAAGTCACTTAACCTCTGTCTCAGTTTCCTTAGTAAAATGAGAATCATAATGGCACCAATTCCCAGGGTTACTATAAGGATCAAATAAGATAATACATGTAAAGTGCCTAACATATAGTAGGTGTTTAATAAATGAGTAATCTTTTTTCTATGTGGCCTTGGGCTAAGTCACTTGAACTGTTCGAGCTTCCGTTTCTATTCGTAAAATGAGGATCAAATGAGACAGCATGTGAAAACGCTAAAGAACTATATAAAATGTCATCTATGATTACCTGTGATTTGGGAAAGGGAAAGGAATTAGTGGGTGTGATATGTAAGACTTAAATTCGAAGCATTGAAAAGTACATCAAGAAAAGCTGGTCAAAAGAAAAAATATTCTTAGGTTTAGTCATATTTGTTCAAAGAGATTCGACAGACAAAACACTTAGTTTCAACTGAAACCTCACTTGAATGATATTTTGCAAATGTAAATTATTATTCACATTCATTGTAACACCTTTCTTGATGTTTTTGCACTAATTAAATTATGAATACCTTAAGCATTAACTGCTATGTGGATACCCTCGAACAGGTCAGATGTCGTTACTGGAAACTTTGGGGAGATACTCAGATTAACTCAACAACCATTTATTAAGCACCTACTATGTGCCAAGACCTGTGCTAATATCCAGTATTATTCCAAAGAGTGTGTCATCAGCTGGGACCTGGAAAATTTTTCATTAATCAATAAAATTATTGTAACAATATGCTGCTAAAAAGATTAAATGAATTTAAATTATTAGCAATTTTCAGAACTAGCTAATGCAGCTAAAAGATTAAGTGAATAAACCATCCCAGGGAGGCTATAATAAGTATTATAAAGATTAGAGAATGATTTCCTCCAACTTGGGATTTAAAGGACTTGGGGGAAAAAAGGAAAAGAAGATGCCCTGTCTAACCAAGAAGTATAGGAAAGTGTCAGAAATTTAAATTCCAGGTCCCTATGTATCTATGTCAGATAGAAAAAGCTTCCTTTTTATTAATTATACTATAAAGAGATCACCAGCAAATAGGACTCCAGGGGAAGGTTGTCCCCTGTAATGTGCGGACTTCTTGGAGAACATTTCACATCTACGTTCTGGACAGATTATATATTAGGAATAATTAAAATTCTTTAAATTCACTGGTTAAGACTAATTGGCATCAAAATGAATCAAATTTTGTTTTGAATACCTTGCTAAACGTTTAAAAGATGGTATCTGACTACCTTCTTTGAGCTCAAGAAATTAACCATTTAAATGGAAAAAATATGAACTATTAAAAGAAGCAGGCATAATTGTATGTAAACAGATACCTTCAGAGAGTATGAAAGTCATTTTCAAACTTCCAGTTTTTCTTAAAGAGAGAATTTGCATGCAAAATAAGACCTTGTATATTTTTAGAAGAGTTATTTATAGGCCACTAAAAATGATAATTATGTTATGGTAACAAAAAGGCATCTAGAACAGGACATTTATCAATGGAAAATTTCCAACACTCTGTTGAAACAATGGCCATGAGCTAATTAGAGGGTTATCTTAATTCAAAATATAAATCTTCCATTCATGTTGCTGTTCAGGGTTTGAAGAGCCAGAATAAATAAATATATTTCAACAACTGCAAGTACATCGTGCTGGGATAAATGAAAGCAAATGTGCTTTATTCAATAATGTCCAATTCAAATGAAATATTGCAGAAACCAATCCAAAGCTGACCTGTGCAGAGTCACTGATGATTTATCTATTCGACCCCCAGTGTAGCTCAGCGCAGCTGTTACCATTACATACCAGACACAAGACGATCCCATGGCATGACCTGAGGGACTTCCTATAACAATAAATAACAGATGCATTTAAGAAGTTATGAAGGTATAAGAAGTTTTGGGAATGAGCATTGGAACAGGAGGCTGAAAATTTAACTCAGGAAAAATGCCCCAGTACTCTAAGTGACTTTTTGGAGACAAAGTGACCTCTTCCCAAATTGGCTAATGGGGAGTGGGGGAGGGTAGGAATTGAGCTAAACTGCTTCAGACTCAAAAAACATGTATTTTTTTTCTTGAAACATCCTGACTTTCAAAATAATCAGTTCTGATAAGCCTGAATTTTCAAAAATGGCTAAAGCCTACATCTATAGCCAACTGCATTCAAGTGATCTTTCCATTGACTTCAATTAAAGAGAAATCAAAGCACATCCCTTGGGAGGCCTGGGACTGGTCAATTTCCATTACAATGAACAGGTCAGATGGTGAATAGTAATGGACACTAGCAGACAACCTGTACACACAAACAGCTGTCCCTTGCTGACCCCATATGGGCAGAGTCTTGGCTTTGTTGCCATGGTAGCCACCTGGCTACTTTTAGAGAACTGGGAGGTGCAAAAGGAAAAAAACAAAAGAAACCATGAAAAAGGGATGGACTTAGTGGAGCCTCTTCCTGGGGAAAAGATGCCTATTTCAGGTTCTCTGTGCTGGGGCTTTCCTGATCCTAAATATCGCTCCTTTCCAAGTGTCTAAATATTTTCTTTTTGCTTCATCACATTGCCTGAAATCCCACCCATTAGAGATTAATTTGTACTGCCAAGCAATCTCTCTCTCTCTCTCCTCTCTCTCTGATCTCCCTTCCTTCCTCTCTCTCTTTCTCTCTCTGTCTCTCTCTCTCTGTCTCTCTCCCTCTCTCTCTCTCTGTCTCTATCTCTTTCTGTGTGCCTCTCTGTCTCTCTCTCTCTATCTCTCTGTCTCTCTGTCTGTCTCTCTGTCTCTGTCTGTCTCTGTGTCTCTCTTTTTCTCTCTCCCTCCCTCTTGCCCTCTCTCTGTCTCTGTCTGTCTCTGTCTGTCTCGGTCTCCCTCCCTCCCTCTCTCTGTCTGTCTCTGTCTCTGTCTCTCTCCTCCTCTCTCTCTCCCTCTCTCCTTCCCTCCTCTCTCTGTCTCTCTTCCTTTCTGTGTGTATCTCTCTGTCTCTCTTTCTCTCTCTCCCCCTCCCTCTCTCTGTCTCTCTCTGTTTTTCTCTCTCTCCCCCTCCCTCTCTGTCTCTCTCTGTTTTTCACTCTCTTCCTCCTTCTCCCTCTCTCTCTCTCTGTCTGTCTCTGTCTCTCTCCCTCCCTCTCTTTCTGTCTCTGTCTCTCACTGTCTCTATGTCTCTCTGTCTCCCCCCTCTGTCTGTCTCTTTCTCTCTCTCTCTCTTGCTCTGTCTCTCTCTGGCAGTGTTAGGGAAAATCTATGATCTATTCACTAGATTAGTCCAATCAACTTATTCTCTTGCTAACACTGAGCTGAGAGAAGCAGTTACAAAGAAAGAATTTGACTGTGTAGAAAGGGAGACAGAGAAGCAGGTAATTCTGTAGCACAGGCCATTTTGAGGAAAGTTACTGGTCTATATGAAAGAATGATGACAATCTGAGATAACTGAAGATCTAGAAAAGGTACACTAATACAGGTTTTCTTAACCTGGGTCCGTTTGTTTGTTTGGTTTTAATTTTGATAACTCTATTTCAATAGAATTGGTTTTATTTATAATCCTATGTATTTTATTTTATGAATTTAAAAATATTCTTAGGAGTCCATAGGCTTCTCCTGATTACTAAAGGGATCCATGGCACATACACACACACACACACACACACACACACACACACACACACACACAGTCTAAGAACTTTTGAGAGGGAGAGAGGTAAAGAAAAGGTGGGTTGAAAGTACCAAAGGCAAACCCTACCGTTTTCCCCCCGAGTTTGACCTAGGACTGGCCTGAAGAAAATGATCCTCTACTGTCTCTGCTCCGTAGCACAAAAGTTTTTGCTCCCAGGATGCAGAAGTCAGACTGCTAGCGATCATACCAAAATCAGGCAACCAAATCATGATTTGTACATGTGCCAAACAACTTACACGTGAATTTGAAAAAAAAGCATAATCCATGTTTAAGTTGTTTACTAGCTAGTTGTTTAAAACTGAAATATTTCAATTCTCCTCCATCAAGAATCGTCATCATAGTGTTTGTATCAGCTAGGCCAAAGAGGTAATTAATTGACCTTAAAACCAGGAAGTCAATTAGAAACATAAATTCCCATTTCTCTCTCTTTTTTTTTTTTTGGTAGGAGGGGACTGGATCCAGATTTGTGATTTCATGGTATGGGAAAGTCCCAGTAAGGAATCTCCTTCTATCAATGCTGATTGAAGTGTTCTTCAGCTTATAATCTTGGAAAGCTTCCTGAAGCAGTGGTCTAATGATTTGCCCAGATTGACAGTCAGTAGAGGTCAGAAGTGGAACTTGAACCCAGGACTTTCTGACTTTAAGACCATCTCATTTTCCACCATACCTCTCTATTCCAGTCTGTTCTATTCTAGTCTAGTGTATCCAATAGCATTAACTTTGTGCAACATTATACACACAAACTCTTTCTCTCTCTCTCCCTCTCTCTCTCTCTCCCTCTCTCTCCCTCCCTCTCTCTCTCTCTCTCTCTCTCTCTCTCTCTCTCTCTCTCTCTCTCTCTCTCTCACACACACACACACACACACACACACAACACATATATATCTTGTGGCAAATAAATGACATCATAACATAATTCTATAACTTAAAAATAATGTAACACTATTTTCTCTTTTGACTTTCCAAACAAACAAACAAAAAGCATCATTCTTGTAGACAGAAACTCAACATTCAGGCTAAAGTGTTTATATTCCGATTATGGTAAGCTCTTATAGAAAAGACTATCTGTGCACTGCTTGTGCATGAGAAGAAAGATGAGAAATTTAAACAAAAAGTATTCTGAGGTCAGACATACTCTATCCTGCTAATGGGAATACCAGGAAGCCCTTATCATTCCTATAGGAATACTGTGTATGACAGTCCATTCTCTACCCATTAATGATATTCTCAGAAGACCTATAATGCCTTTGAAAATTGTTCAACAGTATGCACATCGACATTTCTAGAATTGCACTGTAGTTCTGGGAATGAATGTCAGCTGTTGTTAAAGGATACAGTCCACTGCTGTGTTGCTGAGTAAATGCTCAAATGACAAAATTATTTGGACAGTATTATCATATTTCATTTTTTGCAGTTAATGCAAGAGGTTGGTTAGTCATAAAAAAAAATTGTCTTTCTGCACCAGAATATCTTTATGACTCACATTGGAATATTAAGAATTCTTACTCAGATTATTTTCTTTATTCAATTTAATTCAACAAGAATTAATTAAGCATCTACAATGAGCCAGTTATTATGCTAAACTCCCTACTATAGCCCCATAATAATTTGTTAGATGATCATTCCACTTATTATCCAATGTGTTACTAGCTGTTAGTAAAAGGGAAAAAAACACTGGTCTTTGAATCCAAAATTGTGGACTCAAGTTCAAATTTTGCCTCTTACCATGTCACCTTGAGTAAGTCACCTTCTCCAAGTCTCCAAGTTTTTTCATCTGCAAAAGGGGGGTAATAATTGCACTAGATACCATATTGGGTTGTTGTGAGGATGGTACTTTATAAACTGTAATGTGTGTGAACTCATTATTCACAGATTTACAGATTATTAATAGCTAGTACGGCTCTTCTAATCTAACCTCCTCATTTTTCAGATGAGGAAACTGGTATACAATGGTGGAGAGACCTAACCAAGTTCTCACTGTGACTCAGTGACAGGATCAGGATTCTAAACCAGGTAATTGGAATCATGTCATTATTTTGGAACTACTAAAAATATCTTACCTGGACCAGTTTCACATGTTGTGGGAAATTGTTCAAGCCATGGACTTGAGTGATTTGTATAGATCTGAGTTTCTTGGACCCACCAATAAGGGCGATGACCAAATAAAATCCTACATTAAAAAAATTAGTAAATACATATGTACCATACACACAACTTTCATTTCCTTAGGGTAAAATTTTCTTTCTCAAACAAAATGCCCCAAAGAAAGAGATAGACGAGCAAGCAGAAGTACAGAGCTTTTGAAGGAATCTTGGGTTCTAGCACATCTCCTACCATACTGACAAAGGCCAGTCATTTTAGTTTTCATCACCACTTGCAATATTAACCATACAATGAGTTCGGTTTCCTTACTTAAGCACTCTGTCATCTTGAGGTGGTTATTTTTCTTTTGGAGAGGCTGGCCGTATGATTTCATTAGCACAGGAAATTCCCAGTGAGGAAACTTCTCCTGCCAATGTAGATCATCATCTGCTCTGCAACTTACAGTCTTAAAAGGATTTCTGAGGCATTAAGAAGTTAAGGAACTTGCCCAGGATCACACAGCAAATATTTGTCTTCCTGACTGTGAGGCCCTTCCTTTATTGGCTGGTTATACAGTAGAAGTATAAATTATTCTGAAGAATCAATCTTTTTGAAGCCATCCACCTGCACTTCAGGCAAGGGTCCTTTCGATTTTGTCATAAAATCAATCAGTGGGTTTAGGGAAGTAGCTGTTAACTGTGAAAGTCCATTCACTTGTAAGTTCTGTTCTTCCCATGTGACTAAGACTGCTTCCCCAGTCTAAGACTATTGCATATATTCTGAAACCTTTAAGCTGAACTAAAGTTACAGAATAATGGATGTTAGAGGGAAAAGAAAAAAAAAATAAAAGGAGCCTTACCATTTAAATATAAGGTTGAACCATTCCCCAATGACAGCTACCCATATCATCTTAGTTCCAACTGTCTGATTAAGCTGAAACCATAGTGGGAAATAAACCGAAAATATATTACGAGGATCTCCCACACTGGACATGAAATTAAGAAAATCATGGTAAGCCTGATAGTCCTTCTGCAAATGTTGAATCACGAGAATTCCATTCCTGTGAAGAAAATCCATTCCTAAAAGAAGACAATTCTGGACATAAAGAGATTGGAAACTAAATGAAGTGGTTTTCATTGCTTTTATAGGGTACCCAGGTGGCGTGTCTGGCTGTGAATACAACATGTGATTCTGTCCATCTGTGGAGGAGGCACGTTGGTCCTTTGCTGGTGAAAAGCTCGTCTGTTTATGATTTTAATTGGAGGGAAAGAGGTTCTGAAGTACACACTGATTTGCAGCAAGTCATGGGGAAAGTGGGGTTGGGGGACAATGCATGTCTTATGCAACTGTCTTTTCGTTTCATGAGCAGTTGGACCATGTTTGCTTGCCGTTTTTACACAGTTCATTTCTCTGAAGGTCAGACATTTATTTTTCTATGCTTGACTAGAGGAATATGAAAGTCATTATCAAATGTCAATCTAGGCATTTTAATTTCAAATAGAATATAGATATAAGTTTATTTATTATATCTTTGAGGAGGAGAAAAGTAACAATTGTTCAGCTAAAAAAATAGCTATGGCATGGAAAAGAGTTTGTTAATTCCAGGTTTTATGTTGTTTTTAAAGGAAGTTTGTTGTTTTAGTTGTTTTCAGTCATGTCCAACTCTTCATGACCCCATTTGGGGTTTTCTTGGCAAAGATAACTAGAGTGGTTTGCCATTTCCCTCTCCAGCTTATTTTTATAGATGAGGAAACTGAGGCAAACAGAGTTAAGTGACCTGCCCAGGGTCACACAGCTAGTAAGTGTCTGTTGTTGTTGTTGTAGGAAGTGTCTGAGACTAGATTTGAACTCAGGAAGATGTCTTCCTTACTCCAGGTCTGGTGCTTTATCCACTGCACCACCTAGTAACTCTAAAAGGAAAAGCTTTTATTACTTCTTTACAGGCAACAAGGAATAGTGGATCAAGTTCTGCACTTGAAGACCTGGAAGTTAAAGGAACACCTGGGTTAAAATCCTGATTCATACCCTAGCTGTGTGATCATAGGCTGAACCTCTGTTTCTTCATCTGTAAAATGGGGTAACAACCCCTGGGATACCTACCTCACAGATACTGTTGTGGGGCTCAAATGAATTAATCCCATGTTAGGCATTTTGCAAACTTTAAATCACTATATTCAATTCAATTAAAAATATATATATTAAAGGTCTACTACCAGTAAGGCACTATGCTAAGTGCTGAGGGTACAAAGACAAAAACCAGAAATTGTGCACAATGCTTTCTACATGGCACTTAATAAATGCTCCTTCTCCCCCCCCCATTCATTTATTCTGCACCATCAGGTAGCTGTGAGCTTGTCTGAGTATATAAAGGTCAGTATTTTTTATTGTTACTTCAACCTATGACTTAATCCAATGGGAAGGTCCCTTTACAAATTAACCATTTAATTTAGCAAATCGCTTGGGGCATGGAAAGATGAACTAACTTGCCCCTGGCACAGCTAATACATAGTCAGAAGCAAAACCTTAACACCAGTAAAACCCTGCTGCCAAGACTGATTCTTTATCCTCTATTCTGGATTGGCTCTTCCTAAATGTCATTTACTTTAATTATTAGCGAGACACAAAAGTAGGACAGCAAAGGTTTAGGTCACTAAAACACCCATTGGGTGCCATTATTGTTGAGTAATTTTATCAGTGACTTGGAGCCCTGAGAGCATGTTCATTAGGTTGGCAGCAGCAAGGACAAACTGGGCAGACTTGTTCATATCACAAAAGATAGGAATAGAATGTAAAGTAAACTGGAAAAATTAGGGAAATGGGCTGTCAAAAACAGCATGTTCAAAAGGCCCTAGTTCAAGGCCTCAAAGCAAACATTCATATGTACTAAATCAGGAACGAGTGGATAAGCAACAGAAAGAAAGCTGAGGTTTGACTGTGAGCCAGAAACGCAGTGCTGTGAGTCCGAATGTGCAATATCATGTGCTAAGGATGGCAGCAGTGGTGGGGTAGTGGCAATAGTAAATCCCACGAGAAGGCAGGGAGAGGGCTGACTTAGTTGACCTCTTAATGGCCCTTTCAGATCTCTAATTCCATTAACCCTTTCAGTTTATATACAGTCTGCTCAAGTCATTTCTGCCAGTTTCCAACTAAGACTAAAACAAAGCAGCTCCCTTCATTCCCACCCCCCCTAAAAAAAACCTTTAGAAGATTCTGAAAATACTTGTTAAAATGAATTTGAAAGCAGCTGAATTTTCCTTTTTAATTAGAATTTTGTGCTGAATGCATCAGTTGCTTAATGCACCGGTATTATGTCAAGGGCTTAGAGAAACTCCTCAATTAGAGAAAGTATTTGTGGAAGTTGGAACACATTCAACATGAAAGAATGAATGAAAAAAGTATTTATTAAGTGCTTACTGTGCCAATCATTGTGCTAAGTGCTGAATACGCAAATGCAAGAAGCAAGATAGCCCTCACCTCCCTCAAGCCACTAGTGTTGTAATAGAAGATCACACAAAGTTAACATAGTGGCTGGGGAAAGATGTTTTGTTCAGGGAAGTTTCAGGGATGGGCAGTAGAGCCATAGAACAATTCCTTTCCACAAATGATAGGATTGACTTGATAGCTGCACCCCAGAGGTATGTGTGGGAAGGAGAGAGGTAAAGGGGGAGGGATTGTTATGAGCCAAGGCATTGCATGAAAATGATTAGCATACACCAGCAGATCTGGGGCTAGCTAGACATGATGAACTCTCACCAATCAGGAGCACAGAGCCCGAGGGCAGGAGCTGGAATGCCCATCTGGTGCAGTAGCAAGGAATGAGGTAGCAGAGAGAGAGGATAGAAGGAGTATGAATGTGATTTCCTAGAATGCAAAGAGGCTTTTACCTCAAGCCTACCTCAGGAACCACCCCTTTTATGAAGCCTTCTCTGCTTTGTCCAGTGGAAAATTACTTCTCCTTCCTAAAATTTGAATACCTTCTTGCCTGGTCTTCTATGCATTTATAACTTAATAGCTGGCATTTATATGGACCCTACTATATGCCAGGCATTGTACTGAGTGCTCTCTCTCTCTCTCTCTCTCTCTCTCTCTCTCTCTCTCTCTCTCTCTCTCTCTCTCTCTCTCTCTCTCTCTCTATATATATATATATATATATATATATATATATATATATATATATATATATATATATATGTATATATATATATATATATACATATATATATATATATATGTATTATCTCATTGGATCCTCACAACAACCCCTGGAGGTAGGCACTATTATCATCATTATTTTACAGTTGAGGAAACTGAGGCAAATTGTGGTTAAATGACTTGCTCAAGGTCACTGAAGAACTATGATTTGAACTCAGGTCTTCTGACTCCAGGCCTAGATCTCTATCCACTATACTACTTAGCTGCCCATAAAAATATAACTTACATCATCCTCCCTTGCACCATCATTTTTGTTTGTATGACTAAATGTATATATGCATATATGTATACAATATGCAATGAATATTAATATAATTTAATATTAGAGAATTATATTCTATTATAATATAATATGTATAATATAAAATAAGATGTATGTAATATATGCATTGTTTCTGCAATTTTAGAATGCAAACTTCTTTTAAGGAGGTTCTGTGTCACCTTTCTCTGGTCTTACAATTTGTAATTGCATAATAAATATGAATTGAATTGAAATTGAATTTCTTGGGGAAAAGGTTGAACAAATAATACTTAAAGCTGAAACATTCTTACCTTGAAATGGAGATTGTCTTGACAGCAACAGGACAGACCTTGCTATTAGTTTTGTCCATGTCACTGGCTAGTGAAATCAATCTGACAATCAATAAACATTTGTTAAATGACAGCAGTTCCATAAATAGATCTGTTCTATTCAGGATGTAAACATTGGTATTGTATTAATAATTCCATGGCTTTTCTCCTGGGCTTAATTTGTACCCAGCATTTCATTTCCGAGTTTGACTTGTTAATGACTATCTAACAAAACTTACTTTCATTCACTACCTGTGTGAACTCTTACCAGGCCTCTCAGACTAACTGTTCAAGTTGATTCTTAAAATTTTGGAAGAAGAAAAAACCAGGAAGTTAGCCTTTTGTATGCTCTCACAAAACCTTGCCCTTCCTCTATAACTGCCTGATTTCACTCCTAGTTAGTCCATTCTGAATATTTGTTTGAGTATAATGTTGCATAATGATAATAATTTACACTGATGTGTTTTAAGGGTTGCAATTTATCTCCTACATAATAACTCTTTGAAGTAGGTATTGTAAGAATTATGATCCTCATTTCACAGATTAGGAAACTAAGGTTAAGACAGGTGATTATAAGGACCCAAAATATTAAACGTATTAATATTAAAATATTAAAAGTCAGAGTGGAGGGGGGGAGTAAACCCAGCTCTGTTTACTCCCAGTCTCTTTCTTCCCCACTAGTAGAATGAATTTAGCTGATGCAACTCATGTTACTTTAAAACGCCTTGTGTTCATAGTGAAACAATGATTAACTTAACTTCTTTGAATATTAAATCAAACAACAAGCATTTATTAAACACCTCTTATATAGATACTCAATGGATAGAGAGCCAGCCTCAGAAACCAGTAACATCTGGGTTCAGGTTCCACTTCTGACACATGCATAAATAAAGCATTCATTAAGTCAACACAGTTCAGATGTTATCAAGGAAGCTGCCAGAACCCCAGCTTTCTGGTCTCAGTATTCCAACTACTTGAGCTCATCTAAGTAGAAGGAAAAGACATGTTTGGCTGCGATTGTAAACCATTTGGCTGGGAGAGAACGTTAACAGTTCATAATGCTGACCCTATAAACAAGAGTTGGGGTACAGACTCCTTCTCTAGGGCTGTTTAGACAGCCAAGGCTGACAATTGCCTTTCAGACATGTTTTCTGTGCCATCCATTACAGAGACAAAGGGATACATTATGTGACTTCTCCAGCTGCCTTTCGGCCCTATAAATCTGAATTTTCATTTTTGTATGTGTGATTTTTTATTCTATGAAATCAGGATGAAAACATATCCTAGATTTGCCGAAGACTGGTTTTAAACAGGCTAAAGTCATATCACTCTTCTACATCACTAATTGACTCTGGCTATCCGGAATCTTTGCTTCTAGGTGTTTTGCAGATTCAGGTTCTAAATTGTTTGCAGCATCTTTAATGAGCCGTGGGCAAAGACATAAAGTAATGAGCTTCGGTCGTAGTTTCCTCTTATTCTCCATTTTTTTTTCAATCCATGTTAGTATTGCATTATTTATAATGTTCATTTTCAACCTCAATTTGTCCTTAAATCAGGGCATGAATGATCCATTTCTGTTTACAGTGAATGATGTCAAATGCATTCCTTTTCTGCAATATCATCTTAAAAAATTAAACTTTCGGCTCTTTCATTACTTAATATTCTGCAGGCAGGATGTGCTTGGCATGGAAATGAGCTTGGTGCCTTACTTAGCTAACTTACAAAGAGTCTAATGCCAAGAGATGGATAGAACCTCAGAGGACAAGAGCAAGGTTAAAAGACAGTTCACAGAAGAACAAATATGATAATGTATGTAAAGTATTTTGTAAATCTTAAATCACTATATATCAATGTGAGTTGAATTTTTTTTTAACTGGACCTGTGATTTCATGGGTATAGGGAACTCACATTAAAGAAATTCCCCTCGCAAGTGCAGATTAGCACTTGGGAAATTCATAGTCATTAGTAAATTGCCCAAGGGACATTGATTTGCTCAGAGCCACATCGTGAGGATGTGTCAAGTACAGCCTAACTCTAAACTTGAACCCACATCTCCCTGACTCTGAGACATGTTTTCTCTACCTCATGCCACATTTTCTGTCTCAGCCCTGGGCCAATGGTGTCCTAATTGCTAAGAACTCGCCATATCCAAAAGGCCCAATTACCTGATCTGGCTTCAACTGCCATCTTCCTTGCATGCTTCCTTGAGCACATATCCCCTACCTCAGTTCTTTCCCTTGCCCTGGGAACAGTAATCCAATCAACATTACTGTTGCTTCTCCTAAGGGCATGTCCTGTCAATCAAAAGCTCTATGATTCTACTCAGCACCTCTGTGCCTTCCTAGACCATGACACCCTTTCCTAGTGTTGTCTTCCCCTATTAGAACGTAAGCTCTTTGAGCAGAGATCGTCTTTCTTTGAATGTGCTTAACACAGTGCCTGGCACAGAGTAAACACTTAATAAATTCTTTTTTCCATTCATTTTTCTCATGATAATAATGATAAGAACAACATTTATTTTTATCACTATTAAAACAAGGATTTCATAAGACAGTTTTAAGGAGAGGTCAGAAAAAGAGAAGGAACAAGAAGGGATCGAGCTGAGCTCTATAGGGGAGTGAGAGTACAGGGAGAAATTGCTGGGGAAGTGCTCTATGTTGCACTGAATCCTGATGGCCTGCCACCTTCCTTTCCCTTATCTTCCTTTACTTTCTCTGACACAAGCCTATCTTGTTTCTCCTTCTACCTCACTGACCACCATTTTACAATCCTCTTTCTCCTACTTCCTAGTGAGCATCCTCCAAGCTTTAGTCCTGGGCCCTTTTCTCTTCTCTTTCTACGCTTTTCCACTCACAATGTCTTTGACTCTCACAATTTCAATTATTACCTCTATGCAAGTAAGGTGGAAACAGTCACTTAGACTCTCCATGCTTTAACTTCCTTATCTTTTAATAAAAGAACAACCACAGAACTAGACCTCCAAGGTCCCTTCCAGCTTCGAAAATCTTAAATCTTATGATCTGATGAAATATACCATCCTCCTCCAGAGAGAGAGGTCATGGATTCAGAGTGCACATTGAGAGATGTGTGTGTATGTAAGTATGTATATGTGTGTATACACATGTATGTGTATACACACATATATAAAATACATATATATGTATATGGCTAATTCAAGAATTTGTTTTTCTTGACTATACATATTTGTAGTGGGTTTTATTTTTCTTACTTTCTGAATAGATGGGAAGAGAGGAGGTGGGAGAGAATTTGGAACTGAAAATAAAATATGATTGAATTCTAAAAATAAATAAAAATTAAAATATATTAATAAACTTTTTTTAAAAAACCCTTAGGATCTGAAGGAATATTTGTCCTCCATACTTTGAGATCATTATTAAACATTAATATTAAATTAATATTAAATATCAATATTAAAGATGATTTGATCGTATAGTGGATCCGTTAGTCCAAACTATGTGGTTGACAATAGAGAGAACACTGCTTCTGGAGGCAAAAAGACCTGTTTAAAATCTGCCTCAGAGACTTACTTGCTTGAGATTGTGGGCAAGTGACTTAACTTGTCTAAGCCTCAGTTTTCTCATCTGTAAAATGATGATAATGATAGCACCTACCTCACAGGGTTTTTATGAGGATAAAATGATATCAAATTTATAAAGTGCTTTGCAAATCTTAAAACTATATAAATGTTAGCTATTTATTATTATCATTATTAATATTAATATCCTCTGTAATTCCCACAGTTAACAAATACAGGACACCTTCAAATTATACCAGATTGTATTCCAAAAAGTTCATTTGTAAGTCAAAATGTATTTTCCCACAGAAACATAGTTAAATATGATTTAAGGCAGCAGGGTCTATCCTGTCCTAGCTCCCAATACCCAACAGCCTGTGAAAGTTCTCAGAGCTGCTTCCTGTCCCGCCCAATTCCTTCCTTCTGTACCCTGTGCCTTGGCATTAAGCCTAGCTGGTTGAGTGATTAGGTGGTTACCTAATTGGTAAACCTGGAAGACAATCCCTTCTATGCAAACTTTTTTCTCCTTGCTTCTGTTGCTGTTGCTAAACTGTCATATAGGCTTAGATAAGACACACCAATCTTTATCAAAATTCACATACTATGAATTCTCTCTACCAATTCACTGAAGGTCATTGAGTCACTTTTAAGTCATTGCTAAAGAGAGAGCAATTGATAAATCTGTAATGAGATTAGGTTTACATTTTCTGGAAGTAATCCATTGATAAACCACTTTGCTAAAAGCCTAGTAAAGGCTTTTAATAAGAACCTGTTTCATCAGCTAGCCCTTTAATTCTTGTATCCTGCATACACACACATGAGCAATGTTGTGAATCATTGAATGACCCCAGAAGTTTCAAAAATGAGCAAATCTGTTATGCTTTCTTCTTAGAATCTTTAGCCTCCTTCTAGGCTCAATTCAAACAACTTGTCCTTTTAGGAAACCTTTCCATGTACAATGTCTTTTTAAATTATCATGTAGTTATCAGTCAACTAGCATTTATTAAGTAGCTACTATGTACAAGGCACTGTCCTAAGAAAGGCAAAAAAAAAAGTCTCAATGAGTTCACAGTCTAATCAGGGAGAAAACATAAAACTACATGCATACAACAATACATGCAGCATAAATAGTCTCAGAGGAAAGGTGTGAAGATTAAGGAGATCTGGGAAAGGCTTCTTCAAGAAGGTAGGATTAGCTGAGACTTCATGGAAGCCAGAGAAGCCAGAAGGAAGATGTTAGAAGGGAAAACATTCCAGTGAAAATCCTCCATGTAGAAAGATGGACTGATCTGTGAGGTGCAGAAAAAGGCACCCGCCCCAGACCAGAGTATGCAGAGGGCAACAAGGTCTAAGAAGAAACTTTGTATCTGTCTGATAGACAGCCAGCTCCTTGAGGGCAGAGACTGTTCAATCGTCACAGTCCCAGTACATAGTTGCTTAGTGATTGTTGAATGAGTGAATCCAGGATATCAAACAATCCTCTTGAATGAACAGGAAAAAAAAACAAGAAATCTCATACAGTTGTATTCTAGCATATCTCCTTCCCTTTCCATCTCCAATCACTGCCTTGTTGTGGCAGAGGGATTTGCATAGCTTAATTTTCATTAATTCATTTGTATATAACATTTTTATTTTATGTTTTATATCTTTTACATAGCATTTTCAGCAATTCATTCAATATTCATTAATAACATGGCTGTGCCATGAAGGGTTACCCAAGATGGTTATGGTGGAGAGTTCTGACAAAAGGTGATCCACTGGAGAAGGAAATAGCAAACCACTCCAGAATCTTTGCCAAGAAAACCCCATGGACAGCACTAACATGATAAAAGAGATGGCAAAAGGTAAAGGGGATGGCAGAGGGTGAGATAGATAGCAACAGACAGACTTCAAGAGATTAGTGGAGGATGAAAAGGCCTAGTGTGCTATGGTCCATGGGGTCATGAAAAGTCGGGCATCACAACAACGACAACATTATGATATGTCAATTTTTAAGAAGTGACTGTTGAACACAAGCCTCCGCTGTGTATCTTGGTTCTGCCTTCAGGCAGATATCTAAAGATATTCTTCTACTGCCACTCCTTCTCAGCCTACTTTGGTTTAAGGAAATGGACCTGACCTCTAGCCAACTACATTAGATGTTTAATTATATTAGAAATAAAATAAATTAATTGTAATTCTTCTATAAATCAGACAGCAGTAGGTGGTAACTCTCCACCCAAATTGCAGGGCTTGGGATGAGTTCTTCACTTTACCACAGGTTGAAAATGTCCACCTACCATCACACACTACTTTTATCCTACTTTTCCTTTGCTCCTTGGCCTCCTCTCTCTCTCTCTCTCTCTCTCTCTCTCTCTCTCTCTCTCTCTCTCTCTCTCTCTCTCTCTCCTCTCTCTTCTCTCTTCTCTCTCTCTCTCTTCTCTCTGTCTTCTCGTCTCTCCTCTCTTCTCTGTCTCTCTGTCTCTCTGTCTCTCTTCTCTCCCTCTCTCTGTCTCTCTGTCTCTCTTCTCTCTCTCTCTCTCTGTCTCTCTGTCTCTCCTCTCTCTCTGTCTCTCTGTCTCTCTGTCTCTCTCTCTCTCTCTCTCTCTGTCTCTCTGTCTCTCTCTCTCCTCTCTCTCTGTCTCTCTGTCTCTCCCTCTCTCTCTGTCTCTCTGTCTCTCTGTCTCTCTCTCTCTCCCTCTCTCTCTGTCTCTCTGTCTCTCTCTCTCCCTCTCTCTCTGTCTCTCTGTCTCTCTGTCTCTCTCTCTGTCTCTCTGTCTCTCCCTCTCTCTCTGTCTCTCTGTCTCTCCCTCTCTCTCTCCCTCTCCCTCTCTGTCTCTCTGTTTTCTCTGTCTGTCTTCTTTTCCTATTAAAATATTTATTTTCAAGCTCTGTGATTCTCAATTCTCAGCCTTTAGAAAATTGTCTTACTAACTTGCACACTCTTACTTTTCCTTCCCACACAAGTGAAACTGAAATTGGTTCCCCTGTCTCTTTCCTAATTCAGACTCCTGACCCTCCAACTATACAGCCTTTCTTCTCTAGTGTTGGACAAACCTGAGCCTCTTATTTCAGTGGATAGTTGTTTACTCCCCTTGCTGTTGCTATTGTCACACATCCCCTTGATTTCCTTTCATACCACGTTCCCATAACTATGTCCCTAGTAAAACTTTATTATTTTTAGTTCTTGGGTATTTGTGCCCTGTGACCTCTCCTACTGAGACCTCTGCTCTTATCTTTCCCTACTATAGTTTTTGCTCTGTCCCTTTCCTTATATTCCCCTTTTTTTCAATTGACATCTCTTGACAGACAACACCCAAATCTTTTTTCAGACCTCACAATACTCATTTTGACTGACCTCTCCTCTCCTGAGATTTTAATTCTACCTCACTCGCCGACCTTATACTGCAGTTGGAAGGAGGGAGTTTTCCCCACTTTTTAAAACAGTATTCTGTATTAGAAAAACAAATACTTGATTACAAATCTTATCAGGAGGGCAGCTAGGTGGCGCAGTGGATACAGCACCGGCCCTGGATTCAGGAGGACCTGAGTTCAAATCCGACCTCAGACACATAACACTTCCTAGCTGTGAGACCCTGGGCAAGTCACTTAACCCCATAGCCTAGCCAAAAAAACCCCAACTTATCAGGAGAGAGTTGACTTTCACAAAATGAACCACCTGCAACTGAGTTCCAATAATTCTAAATTATTTCTATATCTTGAATAACTCTACATTATTTCGATGTATTGGCCTTTACCATATCTCTTCAATCCAGTGATGGAGGGAAAAAAGATCTTAAAACCACTGATTCGCAAAGTCTTTTTCATGTTCAGTATAATTTTGCCACAAATGTGAGAATAGATGTGGCTTTTTTGAAACTGATCAGATATCTGGCTATCTCATTATTGAAAATGATCTGATCATTTTTACTTCACCATTCAGTACAAGCAAATACTTTCCAGACTGCATTCAGACTTTAGTGGCCTTCAGAAAATAATTACCTCCATTTTGGCATCCCAGGAGGACTGGGATACCTGGATAACATGATTACAAATGGTTCCCCTATAGCTGTTCTTCCATTAGTCTCACTTTTCTAGCACTGATCCACACCAATGCATCCATTAGCTTTAACTTAGATCACCTAAGAAACCATCAAAGTCACACATTAATGGAACAAGTAGTACTTTTAAGCTCTCTACCAAGTAGAATAGAATTAATCTATGAGTGGGGCTATGTTCTGCTTGTTAAAAGAAAGTAACAAAGATAAGGCTACTTTTAACTTCAAACTTGTTACTTAGCTAGTAGACCTAACAGTTTTTTTTCTTAAATATTCCTGATCATTAGTAGGTAAAACATTAAGTGTAATGAATAAATAAATGAATAAATTATCCAAAGTTTGTCTCAAAATATCTTAAATTTTCTTATAAATAGGTGGATAAATTATTCTTTTATTGAATCTACTCTTTCAACTTGCCACCACTAAGAGGAAAGAAAGGATTGATGAAGTAGGAAAAACAATGAATAAAGGTGTCAGAGGACCAGGGTTCTAATTCCAGGTCTGCCATTCATTAACTATAACCTGGGGCAATTTACTTCTTCGGGTCTCAGTTTCCTTGTTTGTAAAATGAGGAGGTTGGTGATGATCTCAAAGGTCTTTTTTTAGATGTAACTTTCTATGACTAAAGCTGGGAGCTAGCTTTGAAGACAAATATATAGTTACCTGACAGTTGACAATAGAGAAAATGGGAGGAAGAGGCTTTTGATGATTGCCTTTGATGGCAGCTAAGTGACATAGTGGATAGGGTTTTGGAGTCAGGAAGACCTGAGTTTGAATGCTGCCTCAGAAATTTACTAGCTTTGGGACCATGAGCAAGTTACTCCACCTCCCTCAGGCTCAGTTTTTTTCATCAGTAAAATGGCAGCTAGATGGTACAGTGGCTAGAGTGCTGGGTGGGAGTTAGGGAAACGAGTCTTCCTGAGTTCAAATCTAGCCTCAGACACTATGTGACCCATACAAGCTGTGAGACCCTGGGCAAGTCACTTAATGCTATTTGCCTTAATACCTCATCTGTAAAATGAGCTGGAGGTGGAAATGGCAAACCACTTCAGTATCTTTGCCAAAACCCAAAATGGGTCACCCACAACTGAACAATAACAAAAATGAACACCTAACTCACAAGGTTGTTGGGAGAAGCAAACGAGAAAATATGTGTAAAACTATCTATAAAACTTAAAGCACTATGTTTATGATATTTAATGATAATAATAATAATAATAATAATAATCTATTATATGCAACTAGGTGGTTCATACTTTGTTGATGTCACAATGATCTCTCTCACATGTAAATTATTCTTTTTCTTCCTTATGAAGTCATATGATACATTCTAGCTGGTCTAAAGGAAATGATTTGGTGATTAGGAGGCTCAGAGCACAATTCTAAGGAGCATAACCTCAAGACAGGTAGGTTCCCAGGGCACCAGTTTGTGACACTATGATAACTTTGATGAATGCTTCTTTGTATATCAACAATACAGAGATCAACTTTCTTTTTCTTTTCTTTTCTTTTAAATATGAGTCAATTGGGGTTAAGTGACTTGCCCAGAGTCACACAGCTGGTAAGTGTTATGTGTCTGCGGCCGGATTTGAACTCAGGTGGTCCTGACTCCAGGGCCAGTGCTCTATCCACTGTGCCACCTAGCTGCCCCCAAGATAAACTTTCTTCAGATGGCTCTGCACCAGAGCTATAGCTCAATGCCTGTAAGTGGAAATCTTCTAACTTTGAGAGCAGTGCTAGAGTTCAATCTCTAATGTAGAGGGTATCTATAAAATAAATGCTGGAGGTGATAAAGATCTCACCTCCCTGCTCCTTATGACCACTTTCCCTCTAGAAATAATGGTTGGAAGATTTGTCCCAAGAAAGATGAGATCTGGAAGAAGATGGAAATTACTAGAATGGAAATGACTAGCTAGAAGAGGATGGAGCCCATTTTGAAATTTCCCTGGAAAATAGAAATTCAGTGAAACCCTAGTTTATATTCATGAGAAGTTAGGTTTACCTAATTTATTAAAGGGCCTGACTTAACAGATATTTTTAAAGGAAAGTAATTTTATTACTCTAAGCTATTTAATATATTTCAGTTAACAGGACACAGACACAGCACTCTTTAGAACAGAAGCTATGGAACTGGGAGATGGAGATATGCCCACGAAGAGAATTTTGGCTAGGAAATTTCCTTCCATAGCTCTCACTAATGCAAAGCAACAGAGGAGAAAAGAGGTTGACTATATTCAATCCAGTGAGAATATTTAAGGCATTTTACTGGTGTGTGACAAAAGGTGATAGATACAGAGAACAGCGTTGGTATAGAAAGCTTCGAAGCGTGGGAGGAGAATGGTTTTGGTGAATTGGGTATTACTTGGCTTGAGTAGATTGAGAAGGAGCTGATAGAACAGGAAGCAAGATAGGGGCATGCTGGCATTGATCCTGAGATCTCCTTGTCTGAGATTTCATCAAGGTGCATGGAGGATGCTCTTAGGATTTGTAGGTTGGCTGCCCTAGTACCCCCAACCAGTATATACCAGTGGAAGAACAAATGAAGATGATAGCAGTGAGGTCAGATTCATTCACATCCTACTAGGCTGAATTGAGTTAGATAAGCTGGCTTCTTTCTAGTTCCCTTTCCAATGGCAGATGTCTTGAATCTTAGTGAGTCTTAGAATTAATTTTTTTTTTTAAAAATAAGCAAACACATGCACTGAGAACCAACTATGTTCAAGGGACTGTGATATGTTCTGTGGGAGATAGCAAAAGGAAGACATAGTCCTTGTCCTCAAGGAGCTTATAATCTAGCAGTGGAAATAGGAGACCCTCTAGAACTTATCATAGGTGGGTGGTAATCTCTTTCCATGAAAGGAGTTCCCACACCAGGAGCTCCCCACACTGATGAAATCAGAGACCCTTCATGTATTCATTTATTCATCTATAAATAATTACAATAAAAAGCAGAATATGAGACAAATCAGTCCAACAAGGCTCAAATAGCTTCAGTTTCTATATAAATCCAAGGTTCCTAACCTGGAGTCTATAATCGTGATTTTTTTAAATATGTTGATTTCAATGTAATTTGTTTCCTTTGTAATTCTATGCACTCTATTTTAGGCAATTAAAAACAACATTCTGAGAAGGAATCTAAAGGCTCCATTTGGGCTGAAGGCAGAGACTGCAAAAAGGAGTCATGACAGAAAAAGGGTTAAAAAATCTCTGATTTAGATTATACAACAGCAGAATCACAGAATGTAGAGTTGGAAAGTATTTTAGTTTCCATCCAATCCAACCCATAGGGGCATCTAGGAGGCACCATAGTGCACAGACAGAGTGCCAGGCCTGAAGTCAGGAAGTCTCATCTTCATGAATTCAAATCTGACCTCAGACACTTACTAGCTATGCAACCCCAGGCAAGTTGCTTAAACCAATTTGCCTCAGTTTCCTCATCTGTAAAATGAGCTGGAGAATGAAATGACAAACCACTCCAATATCTTTGCCAAGAAAAACCCAATGGGTCACAGAGAGTCAGACATGACTGAAAAAACTAAATAACAAAAATCCAACCCATACCTGAAAGAAAATACCACTATAACACCCAACAAATGGCCATCCAGTTTCTATAATGACTTACAATGTTTGGGTCCTGTTTTAATACAAGTAGTCCTTCAGTTTACCTGACAAATCAATCAACAAGCATTTATTAAGTACTTACTATATTCCAGGCTCTGTGCTAACTGCCAAGGACTCAAACAGAGGCACAAAGTAACATCTGCCCCTAAGAAGCATGCCTTCTCTCTTACGGGGGAGTCAACATGTAAATATCTTGAGATCATAAATCTAATAAAATGTAAGGGACCTCAGAGGCCATCTGGTCCATCCCCCTGATCTGTCAGAGGAGGGAACCTAATCCCAGGGAGGTTTGGTGAATAGCCCCAGTCACATAGGTAGTGAGCTTTAGCGGCCAGACCTGAAGGACTTCTGAATCAGAGTTCTTTGTACTGCCCTGCCTCCTGCCTTCTCGAGACCACAGTTTTTGCTTGAGTGCACTCCTGAGAGGGATTTTGCAAAGAATCAGAATTTGCTGAAAGTGCAGAATGACTATAATAATGATACTGGAACCTAGGCTCCATGGATTGTTTCTAAGGCAAACCCTCCCAAAGAAGTACTCTTTGCAAAATCAGTCTGCAAACAAAGTTTGCCCCAGTTAGGTTGTTTCATAGATTAACCATGCCAGGAACTACACTATCTAATTTTCTAAGTCGGCTAAACTTACTGTCCATGTTGCAAGCAGAAAATAAAGATTTTTTTTTAAAAGACATAATGAAGGAGAAAAGTCACCATCTTCTGTGGCATCTCACTCTATCATCGGACAAATGAAGATGATAGCTGTGAGATCAAATTCATTCTGGTCTTAAATGGCTGAACTGAGTCTTATGAATAAGCTGGCTTTTTTCTAGTTCCCATTTCTAAAGGAGAATACCTGGGGAGGGGCAGGCTTCCTAGCAAACTTTACATGGCATATGTTCATTATTAATCTTCCTCTGCTAACCTTCCACTGGTGTTTTTTACCCAAGCTTTCAGTTCAGAGATTATGAGTTGCAGGTAACAAGCAACTGTTTTAGAATTAACCGTATGATAATACAGTATAATAACTGTATGATAGCTTTAGCCATTGCTTCCAGGGATGGGGAACCTATGGCCTCAAGGTCACATGAGGCCCCCTAGGTCCTCAAGTGTGGCCTTTGACTGAATCCCCTTAATAAAAGTCTAAGGCTTGGATGGTCCAAATAACATAGCCAGGGGAGCTCTGTGCACAGGACTGATAATGGCACTGATAAAGACAAAGCCTACCCATCCATCACCCTTGTGACCAGGCCAGAGGCCCCATAACACTCTGTACCAGTCTTCACTGATAAGCTGTAATAGAAATCCTGGACCAGAGCCTGACAATATAGCTGGCTCTGGCTGTAAGATGTCCATCACTTTTGCATCAAAGCAAACACTGACTGATAACAAAGGTCAGAGGTTGCTGAGCAAATGTTTGTGGAGTGAGCATCCATTTAAGCAAAGTATTTCTCTAATTGTGTTAAAAAGAAGTCTGCATCCTATAAGCTGACTGACTTTCTGACACATCTTGTTTTGTTAAATGTTGATGGCTTTAGCTCATTGTCCTAATTTTAGCCACTGGGAATGTGGAACTCAATAATTTGTACCCAGCACATACTATTTACACATTAATTTTGTGGATAATTAGTCCACCTTTAATAATAATGTCACTTTGAAAAGGGAATAGTATAACATACACAGTCAATTGGGTACGGAAATCTGTCTTACCCTACAGGAAAATAGGGGGAGAAGGGGACAAGAGAGCAGGGGGGTGATAGAGAGGAGAGCAGATTGGGAAAGGGGGTAATCAGAAGCAAATACTTCTGAGGAGGGACAGGGTCAAAAGAAAGAACAGAATAAATGGGACGGCAGGATAGGATTAAAGGAAACAGAATTAGTTTTTCACAACATGTCTACTAAGGAAGCGTTTTGCATAACTGCACATGTACAACCTATATTGAGTTGCTTGCCTTTTCAATGAGGATGGGTGGGGAGGGAGGAAGACAGAAAATTTGAAACCTAAAGTTTTAAAAACATATGTTTAAAAAAATGTTTTCACATGCTACTGGAAAATAAGAAATACAGGCGATGGAATACAGAAGTCTATCCTGCCCTACAGGAAAATAGAAAGGGAAGGGGATAAGAGAAGGGGGGAAAGAAAGAAAAGAGGACAGACTAGGAGAAGGGATATTAAGAATGCATGCCATCTTGGGGTAGGGGGAGGGGTGAGACGGGGTGAAAATTTGGAACTCAAAAACTTGTGGAAATGAATGTTGAAAACTACAAATAAATTTATATTTAAAAAAAAGAATTTTAAAAAAAGAAAAAGAAAAGAAAAGGGAATCGTGTTCTAAGGTGCCTGAGCTATAATTAGAGAGTCTATTTTCCAGCAGCTGATCCAATGAAAATGATGAAAATAATAATAAGCCATGGCCTTATAAACTGCGCATTACCTTCATTTTTCATTCCTTTTTGATAGATCTTTCAGGTTCTCTTCCCCATTTTTGTCCCCTGATGTTCTTTAAAAAAGCAAAGGTCTTCAAAAAATTGTATGTTAGTGCTTTTTTGAAGACAATACATATGATTAATTCACTTTGTTTGCTATTGGTTCTGTGCATTTCATTAGCCAAAGAAGCTGGAGGTAATATCTTTGCAGTTTATCAACGATGTTGTTATTATATGCCAGAAGAGACTATCTTTTTTTTAAGATTTTGTCTCCCCATTTTGCCCACTATCACTATTGATCAACATGGAATTGCTCTGCTTGCCATCTGGGCTGATCTGCCTTTCCTAGAGGCTCAACCTAGTGGCTCTCCCAACCCCAGGGGCTCACCGTATTGATGCCAGACTTACTGTGAATACCTAGCCATCTCATGTCACTGAAACTCAGAAGTCCTGTGCTCAGACGTAAACCAGCCTTAGTGACAGGAGTTACAAATGTGGGCCATGACACCAAGCCAGATGATACTAATTCTTACTTTCTACTCTCAAGGAATTGACTAGGGGATTTTAATTTAGCCCTATACATTTCCAGTTCAGGGACTGAGATAAAAACAGTTTACTGTTCTCCCGTTACCACAAAACATCATAAAAGAGTCTTTGTTTTCATTGCCTTAAAAAGTAGGCTAACAAAGATAAACTAGGGGCCTGAGATAAATTATTTTTATAGACAGAAAACAGGGATGTGCTAGAGCCAGCTTGAACCAGCTCACTGGGGAGAGCCAGTTGTGAAATTTTCTGTGTGAGCATTCATTTGCACTTCAGAAATTGACAAATACTATTGTTTTTTGATTGTCTAAACTTAAGAATGTTAGAGAAAATGATAATGCATATTAAATTTAAAATTGTGTTGTATGTACTTTTTTTTGTCAGAGAGCCGGTTGTTAAACATTTTATTGACATAGTACTGCAATAAAGACCTCTTCAGATAACACTCCTGGGTTGAGTTCTATAAACTCCAATAACCATATGTGATTTTGCTAATGGGGAGAATTCCTGGAGTTGGAACTTGAGAACATCTTCCATTGACTATATAGTACAGATGACATCAATAACATATATATAATATATACATGTGTATGTATGTGTGTATACATGTGTGTATATTGTGTATATGCATATACGTGATATATGTACATATATACATAATAGATTCACTCATTCACCTGCTCTGCCTTGTTTCAACTGCACAGAACAAGACGCCCTTGTGTTGGATATCCACTGGGTCCCTCCCCCCTTTCCAGTTTTTTTTCATGTGTTGTCTTTCCCCATTAAATTGCAAGCTCCTTGAGGGCAGGAACTGTTTCTTTTTATCAATTGTAGCCCCAGGACTAAGCACAAGCCTGACACATAGTAGGCACTTAAATGTTTATGGGATTTTTTGGAAATCGTGTGGAGATAGAACTTACGAGACTTTTGGCAAATGATTAGATGTAAGGGAAGAAGAGTTGACTATGACTTTGATGTTGAAAATATGTGATTGGATGGCTGGAGATATTCTAAAAAATAGGGAAGGGTTTAGAAGGTAGAAGATATTAAGTTCTGTTTGGGGCATACTGAGTTTTAGATATCAATAGGACCTCTAGCTTGAAATGTCATAATAAGCCATTGGTAACAGAGAACGAGTTTAGGAAACTAGGGCTGGACAGATAGATCTGGGAGTTATCTACATAGAAACCAATGGAATGATGAAAACAGAACATAAAATCATAGAAAGAGAAAAGAGCCAAGACACAACCCTGGGGCTATATCCATGGATAAGATGATAATCCAATTTGTTGGAGACCAAGAAGGAGCAATCAGATGATATTTAGGAGACCCTAGACGAGCCCTAGAGCATTGTCTGAGGTATATAGATGTCAAAGGTAAGTAATAGAGGCAGTACTAATCAGTTTTTTTTAAGCATATAATAAATATAGCACATTCGTTCCAAAAGCTATGTGTGCTTCCATCTAAACCTTCTTCTGTTCTTTCTGTACATTTTAAGTGGTTCATTAACATATCTTTCTTTTTTCTTTTTTTTCTGTAGTGCTGTCATTAAACCTTATATCTCTTCACACAGCCCCTCTCCACAATAAAGAGAACCTCCCCTTTAATAAGTTAGTGCAGTCACACCAAATAGATCCACAGATTGACCATATCCAAAAATGTATGTCTCATTTCTTACCTCTAGTCTAAGAGTTCTAGAATTTTTTACCTCTAGTCTAAGGGTTCTAGAATTCAGGGGATCCATGAATTTGGATGGGGAAAACAATCATATCTTTATTTTCAGTAACCTCTAATTATGTTACCATTTCTTTCAACTTTCTAAAAACATTTTTTTTCTGAGATAGGGTCACCAGACTGTCAAAGAAAACCATGACAAAAAACATTTAAAGACCACTTTTCCAATCCATCATTTCTCTGTTAAAAGGTGGGAAGCATTATTTCATTTCCAATCCTCAGGAATTCTGGTTGGTTATTTCACTGATCAGAGTCCTTGACAAGTTGTTCAACTTGACAGTGTTGTAGGCATCACATAAATTTTTCTCCTGGTTCTACTGACTTCACTCTATGTCAGTTCATTCAAGTCTTCCCAGGTTTCTCTGAATCCAGCCTTTTCAAAAGTCCTTACGGTATAATCATATTTTATTACACGGATATACCATAATTTATTCAATCACTCCCCAATGGATGGGGACTCTCCAACCCTTAGTTTTCAGTTCTTTGATAAAATGAAAAAAAAAGTACTGCTAGGGGTATTTATATTCATGTATATGTATACATGTATGTTCTCTTCCTCTTTTACCTCTTTATGGTATATGACTAGTAATATATGCATAGTTTTGGGGTAGAGTTCCAAATGGCTTTCCAGAATTGCTCCGTATCAATCATAGTTCCAGCAGCAGGACATTAGTGTCCTGTCGTCTTCTTACAATCTCTTCCAACAATTGTCATTTTCCATTTTTGTCATAGTTGCCAAGCTGATTGGCTGTGAGATGGAACCTCACAGATTTAATTTGCATTTCTATTCTTAGGGATTTGGAGCATTTATCTTTTCATATGAATATCGATAGCTTGCTTTTCTTCTTTGGAAAGATGCCTGTTCATGTCCTTTGACCATATGCCTTTCAGGGATAGAGGCCAGGTCTTCCTCACTCTAAGCTCAGCACTATTCTGTCACATTGCCTCCATATATACAAATGATGTGTATAAAGTGAAAAACATGAGACACATATTTTGAGCCATTTTAACAACTAAAGTAAGTTGACTCACGGAATAGTGGCTTAGGGGCAGCTAGGTGGCTCAGTGGCTAGAGTGCTGGACTTGGAGTCAGCAAGACTCATTTTCCTAAGTTCAAGTCTGGCCTCAGACACTTACTAGCTTTGTGACTCCAGGTCACTTAAATCTGTTTGCCTCAGTTTTCTCATCTGTAAAATGAGCTGGAAAAGGAAATGGCAACCCACTCCAGTATCCTTGCCGAGAAAACCCTAAATGGGGTCACAAAGAGTTGGACATGAGTAAAAAAGATTGAACAACAACAACAACATGATATCATGGATAGATTACTGGAGTTGGAGTCAGCAAAACCTGGATTTGTGTCCTGCCTCAGATGCTAACTAGCTGTGTGACCTTGAACAAGTCACTTAACTTCCCCATGCCTCAATATCCTCATCTGTAAAATGGGAGGGTTAAACTTGCTGGCCTCTGAGGTCCCGTTCAGCTCTCATCTATGCTCCAGCGCCTCTTCACAATCTGGCTCCAGTGGACCTTTCCAGAATTATTTTAGGTTTCTCCCTTCTATTCATTCTAAACAAGCTGGCCTCCTTCCTGTTCCCCAGAACTTTGCTTACCCTGTGCCTTTGCAGAGCCTGTTTGCCATGCCTGGAATTCATTCCTTCACTTCTGCTCCTTGGAATCCTTAGCTTCCTTCAGAGCTCAGCTCAAATGCCATTTTCTGCTCCAAACCTTTCCTGACCTCCCTCCTACACATCGAGTTGTCTTTCCCTTCTCAAATTATCTTACATTGACATATATTTACGTGGTCCATCTTCCTCTCTGAAAGCAGGAGCTGTTGGCAGAGGCTGGGTGTGTTATGTCTTCGTATCCTCTCACCCAGTACAAACTCTTGCACATAGTAGGCAGTTAGTGAATTTTTGCTTAATTTTTTGACCTCATGGTCATTGTGATCACACGGACAGAAACATCCCTATGATGACCAGAACTACATTGTAACACTTGTCATTGATTGTGAATACATGACAGTTGCTCCCTGAACTGATAATAATAATCAGTTAGAATATGCCTGGTTGGAAGCTGGTGCTTGGGTGTTTGTGACAAGTGACAATGTAGAAAGTGGAATGGAGGTGATTGGAATGGTAGCGAGCAGAGGGCTTGAAAGGATTCTCGTCATGAGTCAGGGAGAGAGGGATGAGTTAGTGACACAAGCTGAGGGCATTTTAGTCTATGCATGTGAGGAGGCAAATGAGTGCAGTGGTAGATTTGTGGCCATTTTAGGGTTATTTGAATACGGGTCTTGAGGATGTAGAAGTGTGCATGAGGACCACGGCTAAGTGGCGGCTGCAATACTTTGCTGATACTCTGAGCCCTCAAGCTGCACGTGCAGGGGAATCTCGGTGCCAATCCCCATAAAACAATTCCAGAATTTTGGGAGCTGTATTGACCAAGTCCTAGTAGATGATAGAAATCTGATCCCATACAGTTATGAGTTCTCAGTAATTAATATATAGGAAAAGAGAGCCTCTGGGGTGGATACCATACCACCCACCCTGGTAAGTGATTAAATAAGAGGGTGAGTAGGACTCTCATAGCTTGAACTCAGAGTATTTTCTCACTCCCTCTAGGTTAATAACCATTGCCCAGAAAATCTGGGAAAATATATGTGTGGTATACAGTATACTGAGACCAACTACTCAATTGTAAGCACACAGCTCATAAAATTTAAGGATAGTTTCACTGAAAGGACAAATAAAACAAGATAAAATTCACAACAGAGTTCTTAGAAAATAAAGACAACTTCCAGCAAGCAATGATCTCCCCAAAATCTGTAAACAGTCTAGTCACCTGAAGTCATGACCAAGTGGGTTCTGCCCCCCTCTACCCAATTTACCCCATACAGACATTGTGCCTTAGTGTACCCCAGCAGTTCTGATCATGCCACATGTGATTTATACATCATGGCTCTTCTGTAGTTCTATATAGCTCCCATCAGGTACAACTCCACTGCAAAGGAGAATTTCTCCAGAGTATCTTTTGTGTTGCAGAAGGCATTGCTTTCTTCTCAGTATTACAACTCTGTTGATGTAGATAGAGTCAAACTAGTGGCCTTATATTCCTGAACCTTTTCTCCAATTATACCCTTGCCTCAAAACAGTTGGTCCAAGGAGAAGGCCCACCATCCCTCTCAGAGTGTGGTGTGTTGGGTGAGGGAAGTTTTTGTTTCCTGCAATGACTATTTCTCACTGGTTCAAGAGCCTGTAAAGGACCCCTAAGTAATTCCTAATTATGTCTTCTAATCCCAAAGACTTTCTCTGAGGCAATTTAATGGAATTATTTAAATGACTCCTTGGTATTGCCAGCCACACCTAAGGTAAAAACAGAGGGTAGGAGAAGCTATATACTCTATCTAGGTTCTCTAGGCAGCATTTCCTCAGGGAAGGTTAAGGCGTAAGTCTCATACTGGCTACAAACCCAAAACTAGTAAGTTCCTACAGCTACTGCCTTATGTCAATCAATGAATATATAAAAAGCCTTGCCTGTGAATTCTTCTATCATTTTGCTTACTAAGTAGCTGCACTGTGGTTAGTGCTCTGAAGATTCTGTCAGAACATAGATATGGTGTGGTGAAGCTACTTTCTAATACAAATTTGAAATAACAACAAAAATCTGACGTAATTCACCTTAGGTGAAATTTTTGAATTTTTGGTCCCTGTTGAGCTTTACAAATGGATTTTTACATCCCAGTGATGTCATATGTGCTCTCGTAAGATCAGTTTTAGCAAGACGTTCTCTTGGTCAGTGCTTCTCGAACTGTGGGTTGCAATCCCATATGGGGTCACGAAAAATTTAGCAACAGTAAGTCTCTGAATGCTCAATGAGCAAAAATTAGTTCAAATCAAATGCGTAACGGATCAGAGGTATTTCTGGCATCTCTCGGCCTTGTGCATCATGCAACTTACCTGCAGCCTTGGTTCTGAACAGAAAGCATGCACGCTTTGTACTGCATATGCCCTCAGGCCACACAACTGAGGAAATGTGAAGAGGGGTCTTGAGTGGAAAAAATTTAAGAAGCTCTGCTCTAGGTTACTTGGGTCAGCTTCTTTCCTTCCTGGAGCTGAAACAGTGTAGTCACCACCAGAACCAGTGGCTTCTAGATTCCAAAGAAAATGGATTAACCCACTAATGAAAGGAAAATAGCCCCACAGTCTCAGTTCAGGGAAAAAGGGGCTCAACACATCATTGCAAAAAGGAAAAACTTTACCCACAACACTTGCAGCGTCTAATAAGTATAGGACTACAAAGCATTGGAATAATGGCTACATAATTGTACCCTAACATTCCTGCCCAGGAGCTCACTTGGCTTTGCTGTTCAGTCATTTTCTTTTCAATCGTTTCCGACTCTTCATGACCCTATTTGGAGTTCTCTTAGCAAAGATACTGGAGTGGTTTGCCATTTCCTTCTCCAGCTCATTTTACAGATGAGGAAACTGAGGCAAACAGGGCTAAATGACTTCTCCTGGTCATGCAGCTAGTCAGTGTCTGAGGTCAGATTTGAACTCAAGAAGATGAGTCTTCCTGACTCCAGGCGTGATGGTCTATCTGCTGTGCCACTTAGCTGCCTTTAGCTCTTCCATAAGAACATAGAGGATGCAGAGAGTGCGGATTTTGAAGTAGGCTAGTTCTCATAGTCAGCTAAGGCTGTGGGGTTGGAGGTATGAGGAATAATAGATGGCAAAGACATAAAGTCCTGCCACAGGTTGAAGCATATGTCGACATAATCTCAACAAAATAATCTATATCAGAATCAGAGATATATTTGTGACCCGGACAAGTAGCACAAACCATGCTCAGAACAAGGTGAAGGGGAGAAGAATAGAGAGGGGCAGAGCCAGAGAAGAGGTAGTATGGTAGCCAGGAATGTATAAAGGAAGCATCAGGTAGCTTCCTATTTTAATTAATTATTTTTTTCTAGCTGAGAGGCAATACGGCATAGTGACAGAAGACTGGCCTTGGAGTCAGAAAAATGGGTTCACATCTTGCCTCTGTCACATACTGGCTTTTATGACACTTTGCAAGTCACATAAATGTATGGATGCAGAGCAGTAACTAAGCTGTGGTGGTAGAGGGAATGTGTTTTATTAATTAATCAATCAATCAACAAGAATATGTACCAAGCATTGTGCTGGATGTTAAGAGTACAAATAAGAAGAATGAAACAATTGCTACTTGGCAAGAAGCTTACATTCTAACAGGGGAAATAAGTATATCTATGTATATATGTATGTATGAATTTACATATATATATTTAAACACATATGGAATAAAGATAAAGAGAATGCAAATAAATAAATATGAGGTAGTTAAAAACAAGGAAATTAGGATATGAGGATACTAGTAGTTGGAGGGATCAGAAAAGGCTTTGAGTAAAAGGCCGTGTTTCCATTATGTTTTGAAAGGAGGGATTTTATGAGGTGGAAGCAAGGAGGGCATGTATTCTAAAAATGAGGAGTAGCCAATGCAAAGATGAGACCAGAAATAAGAGTCCCATATGTATGAGGAAGAGAGAAAAGATCAATTTAGCTGGATCTCAGGTTATGGGATGGAGAGTAATATATGGCAATGGTGATAAATTGGAGCCAGATTGTGAAAGGTTTTAAAAGCTGAATATGGGAGTTTATAGTTTATTCTAGAGGTAATAGGAAGCTCCTGAAGTTTGTAGAATAGAGGAATGACATGGTTGTATTTGTGCTTAAAGAAAATCACTTTGATAGCGCATGGAGGATAAACTAGAGTAGGGAGAGACAAGTCAGGGAGACCAGTTAGGAGGCTGTTATAATAATTTAGGTGAGACATGATAAGAGGGTGAACTAATTAGTGGTAGTAACACCAATTAAATCACAGTCAATTAAAAATCAAATTCTTGCTAGCTAGGCTCTAAGCTGTGTTATTTCTAAGTTCCAGAAGGATTATAAGGACAATCAGTACCCTCTAAATTTTTTACCCTAGGGAAAAGCCCCAGTCAATCCAACCTAATTACAGTTCTCAGAAACTAGGTTAATTTCCTCCTGATAAAATTTCTTTTACTATTAAAACAGAAATACAATTTTCAAACTCTCAGCACATAATTTGCAGGCAAAATTTAATACTGGTATTAACTCCCAATCTTAGGTCAGCTCAAACTTTGTTTATAGCTTTTTCTTTTCTTGAGAAAGGAATGGCATTGTTCACAAATTCTCATCTCATTCAACCATGAAACTCTAAGTAGTTTCTGTAGCTTTAGGGACTCCCCCAAGCTCTCTTCCCAGTCTTCCATGATCCCCTCTCTATACTTACTTTGTAGGGATGTAGATGTACTCTTATGACTTCAGGACATGTGTCCCAAAATTACATCTTCAAATATGATTTGTATGATAGTTTCATATTTCCAAATTCCTACGTGATTTCTCCAGTTGGATACCATCATTTCAAATCTAACATTTCTAAAATTAAACTCAGCAGCTTATTCTTTAAATAGGCACATCTTTCATACTACTCCAGTTTTTTTGGAAAAGCAGTATGGCCTTGGAGTCAGAAGACCTATTAACTCTTCACTCAAACACCTACTAATTGTATGATAGTGGGTAAGTCATTTCACTGATCTGAGCCAATTGATGGGCATCCCCTCAATTTTCAATTCTTAGCCACCACAAAAACAGTGCTATAAATATTTTTGTACAAATGGGTTCTTTTAGGTGGTGGTAATTGTAAGATAAAAGCCTGACCTTTAGGCAAATTTCTCTGGGACATGGGTGATGGTGAAGTTTACAAGGGGAAGGAACCGTGGAAAAGAATATTAAATCTCAGCACAAGGTATCTCCCTCAGTATAACCCCATGAGATAGGTGGTTTATTATCTTATTTCTCCTGGTAGAATGTGTGGTGGTGTTTGTTTTTCTTTCTGGAAGAGGACCACAACATCAGAAAGGGGATGCCATGACTTGCAAGTGAATTGGATTGAAGCGAGGCAGAGCTGTGCAAAGTCACCAGCCTCACTCTCTCCTCCAGAGCCATCTGGGTCCAGTGGCAAGACACAGATCAGGACCACTGGAGATGGCCTCCTGTCAGAATGTGTAATCTCCTTGAAGGAGCTCCTTAAACAACTCCACATGCCTCTGTACTCTCCGGTGCCTCACCCCTGTTCAGCCTCCTTTTGTGTGTTCTCTTTCCCTATTAGATTATACACTCCTCAGGGCAGGGACTATCTTTCTTTCTATTATTTGTATCCCCAGCACTTAGCACTGTGTCTAGCACACAGTAGGTGCTTATTGCTTTGAATCTTTATTGGATTGAATTAAAAATTTAACTGAAGGCAAAGACCATAGCTCACTCTATACCTCTCAGAGCACAGTACACTGCCTATAGTTGGCGCTTCATAAATATCCATAAATATTAAGTGACAGGATGATTTTTGTAGAAGAGATTCTAACCAGTTTGGAGCAGAGCCATAGTAAACTAATTTTGCACCTGAGAGAACATAAATGTTTTTTTCTGTCAACCCAGGCTGATACTTCACTTTCCTCACTGTTGTTATACTTTCTTTTTCTTTTTTGGTGAAGTAATTGAGGTCAAGTGACTTGCCCAGGGTCACACAGCTAATAAGTATCAAGTGTCTGAGGCCAGATTTGAATGCAAGTCCTCCTAACTCCAAAGCCAGAGCTCTATCCATTGCACCACCTAGCTACCCCTGTTATTATACTTTTAAAGGCAGGTTGGGATAAACAGTCTCTAAGGTAAATTCTAACCCTAAGATACTCTCATTCTTTGGGTTATGGGTGAAAAAACTTGCATGCAGGTTTGAAAAATCAGCTTCCCAAGTACAAGATCGGATTTAGTCTAAATAGGATCTAGGGGTCTTAGTTGAAAGCAAGCTTAGCATGAGTTAATATGGCAATAAGAAAGCCACTATAATCCTAGGCTTCTTTAAGGCAGGTGTAGTGCCTCAGACTAGTGAGGTTATGGTGTCGCTATACTCTCCTTGGATGGTGTCTGGAGTATTAGATAGAATTCTGGCTGCCACATTTTAGGAAGAGCACTGAAAAGTTGGACACCATATGATAGAGAGCAACCAGTGTGGTCAGGGGCCTCAAGCTTGTGCCATATGAAGATGGATTGAAGGAATTGTATATACTTAGTCTAGAGAATAGATTTGTCAACATGATTATCATCTAGCATTTGCAAGGCTGACATGTGGGAGAGAGAATAAATTCATTCTGCTTGACCTCAGAGGAAAAAAAACCCAGAGCAGTGAACGGAAGTGTAGAAATTTTGGAGAGGAAGATTTAGATTTAACATGAGGAAAATCTTAACCATTCATCACTCAATCAAGCCTTTATTGAGTGCTTACTATGTGCCAGGTATTTCAAGGGAGATATATATATATACACACACATACATATACATATACAAATACACACACACACACACACACACACACACATATATATAGATATATATATATATCTATATATATATATATAGATATATATATATATGACAAACCATTTCCTGCTCTCAAGGAGCTTATATTCAAATGAAATAATGTATTTTTTAAAAAGGGGAGGGGGTTTAACAGTGTCTGGCATATAGTAGGCACTATATAAATTCTTATTTCTCCTCCTTTCCTCCTTTTCCCCTTTCCCCACTCTACTGGATTAAATGGCACATATAAATCAAAACATGCAAGATAAATACAAAGTATGAGGAAAGTAATCTTAAAGAGGATGTCCCTGGCAGCAATGGGAGTGGGCTGGGAAGGGAAGGGACTGGGACAAGAAGGGAGAGAAAACTAGGTAAGGCCCCCTGGAGGAGCTAGTGCCTGAGATGAGTCTTGAAATGAAAAATTCAAGAGTCAGAAACTGGGTAGAAGAAGATTCCAGGCATGGATGATAGCCAGTGCAAAGGAATAGATATGGGAGATGGTGTCATGTGCAAAGAACAGCAAGTAAGCCTGCCCAATTGAATTATAAAGTTAGTGGAGGGAAGCAGAATGTAAGAAGATTGGAAAGCTAGAAAGAGTTCAGGTTTAGAGAGCTTTAAATGCCGAGCAAAGGACTTCATATTTGATCCTGGAAATTCCAGAAAGCCATTTGAGTTATTTGGAAAGCAGATGAATTGTCAGACATATGTTTTGGTAGTTGAGTAGGAGATGGAGAGGAATGGGGAGAAAGTTAAAGCAGGAAGAATAATCAGAAAGCAAGCAGAGCCAAGATTGTGGATTAGGAGCAGCCATCCAGCTGGATTCTCCCAACATGCCCTTCCAAACAACTTTAAGGTAATAGCTCAAATCAAATTTTGGAGCGGCAGAGTGAACAAAAAGTTGGAGTGAGATATTTTTCTGGCCCAAGAAAACTTAAGAGGTAGGCAGGAAAAGTCTGTTATACTGGGGTGGAGGTCTGTCTAGAACCCACACACGGAGGGGCAAAAGTGGCCACAGCAGAAGCAGCACTTTTGGGAGCTCTCAGCCCAGAGATGTAAGGGGGTCAGAGGACTATCAGAAAGAGATCTCAATATTAAATTTAAAAGGCTTTGCGCAAACAAAACAATGCAACCAAGATTAGAAGAAAATCAGAAAACTGGGAAACAATTTACCTCTGCAAATATCTCTGATAAAGGCCTCATTTCTCAACCTTATAGAGAGAACTGAGTCAAATCTATAAGAATATGAGTTATTCTCCAGTTGATAAATGGACAAAGGATATGAACAGGCAGTTTTCAGAAGAAGAAATCAGAGCTATCTATAAGCATATAAAAGTGCTCTAAATCACTATTGATTAGAGAAATACAAATTAAAACAACTCTGAGGTGCCAGCTATTAACCTATCAGATTGGTTAATATGACAGAAAAGGAAAATCATAAGTATTGGAGGGGATATGGAAAAATTGGGAAACTAATGCATTGTTGTTGGAGTTGTGAACTGATCCAACCAATATGGAGAGCAATTTGGAATTATATCCAAAGGGAAATCAAACTGGGTATACCCTTTGCTCCAGGAATACTGCTACCAGATCTGTATCCCAAAGAGATTTTTTTTAAAAAGGGGAAAGGACCTATTTGTACAAAAATATTTATAGCGGCTCTTTTTGTGGTGTCAAAGAATTGGAAATGCCCATCAATTGGGGAATGGCTGAACAAGTTGTGTATATGAATGTAATGGAATGCTATTGTGCTACCAGAAATGACAAATGGGATGACTTCAGAAAAAACCTTGGAATGAACTCATGAAAAGTAAAGCGAGCAGAACCAAGGAACACTGCCCACAGTAATAGCAATGGTGTATGATGATCAACCGTGAATGACTTAGCTATTCTCAGCAATGCAATGGTCCAAGACAATTCCAAAGGTCTTATGATGAAAAAATGCTATCCACAACCGGAGAAAGAACTGATAAGAGTCTGAATGCAGATTAAAGCATGCTGTTTTTCCCTTTATTTTATTTGTGTGCTTTTTCCCCTTTTGGTTTGTTTCTTCTTTCACAATATGACTACTGTGGAAGTATGTTTTACATAATTACCACATATATAACCTATATCAAATTGGTTACTGTCTGGGTTGGGGAAGGGGAAAGAGTAAAAGAGGGAGGGAGAAAATATGGTACTCAAAAATGTAAATGAATATTAAAAATTGTCTTTACATGTAATTAGGAAAAAATAAAATACTGTTAAAAAAAGAAAGAAAGATTACAGGGGACCTTTTGCTGGCACTGAGTACAGTTTGTGGGGTGGTTGTCAAATCTATTGCCAACATGCAGTTCTAGGTCAGAGTTTCAGGGTGGAAAGGAGCTCTGGGTGTCAGTCATAAAGCAGTTCTAAGGCAAAGAACAGTGTTAGTGTGTGCAGGGACCAGGGGCCCTTCCTTGGTAAAGACCAGAGTGCAGACCAGAAGAGCAGTGACCATATCTCTCCCAGGGTCATACCGCCTTGGAGGTACCAAATGTTTATAGATCTCCAGAAATAGCTCTGAAAACACCAGCACAAAAAAACCCTGAAGCTTGAGACAGTGCCTCCCCACCCCTAAGAGAACAGAGCCCAACTCTGATATATAAAGTTCAAAGTTAAGAAATAGGCTGGAAAAATGAACAAACAATTTTCTTAATTGGCCATAAAAAGTTACTACAGTGGCAGGAAAGATCAAGACATAAACTCAGAAGAACACAACAATGTGAAAACAGCTACCAAAAAAGCCTCAAAGAAAAATGCTAATTGGACCCAAAAAGAAGTCCTGGAAGAGTTAGGGAAAGAAATGAGAGTGATACAAGAAAATTATGAAAAGAAAATTAACAGCTTAGTAAAAGAGGCACAAAAAAAATATTGAAGGAAACATCACCCTAAAAAACAGAATTGGTCAAATGGTAAGAGGCACAAAAATTCGCTAAAGGGAACTTTTTAAAAAGCAGAATTTGACCAAATGGAAAAGGAGGTACAAAGTCTCACCGAAGAAAATAATTCCTTAAAAATTAGAATTGAGCAACTGGAAGCTAATGACTCCATGAGACTTCAAGAAACAATAAAACAAAGTCAAAAGAATGGGAAAAAAAGTAGAAAATGTGAAATATCTCATCAGAAAAACAACTGACCTGGAAAAATAGAGGACAGGTAATTTAAGAATTATTAGACTTCCTGAAATCCATGATCAAAAAAGGGGCCTCGACATCATATTTCAAAAAAACATCAAGGAAAACTGCCCCAATATCTTTGATGCAGAAGGCAAAATAAAAATTGAAAGAATCCACTGATCCTCTTCTGAAAGAGATCCCAAAATGAAAATTCCCAAAAATATTACAATCAAATTCCAGAACTCACAGATCAAGGAGAAAATACTTTAAGCAGCCAGAAAACAACAAACAAACAATTCAAATATCATGGAGCCACAGTTAGGATCACACAAGATTCAGTGGCTTCCACATTAAAGGAGCAAAGGGCTTAGAATATAATATTCTGGAAGGCAAAGAAGCTAGGATTACAACCAAGAATCACCTACCCAGCAAAACTGAGTGTAAACTTTCAAGGTAAAATGGGTAATTAATGAAATAGATCTTCAAGCATTCCTGATGAAAAGACCGGAGCTGAATAGAGAATTTGACATTCCAACAGAACACTCAAGAGAAGGTAAATGTGAAAGAGTAATCATAAGAGACTCAATAAAGTTAAACTTATGTTCCCATATGGGAAGATGTTACTTGCAACTCCTATGAACTTTATCATTAGGGTAGTTAAAAGTGATTTACATAGACAAAAGGCATAGGTAGGAGTCAATTATGTTGGAATAATCTCCAAAAAAAATGAAGAGAGGAGAAAGAGATGTCCTAGAAAAAGGGAAAAGGAAGAAGCAAAATGGGGGGAAAATTTATGGAAGAAAAATTGGCAGGCAATACTTGAATATCGTGCTCATCTGAATTGACTCAAAGAGGGAAGAATATATATGTGCACACTCAGTTGTGCCTAGAAATGTAACCTACTCAATAGGGAAATGGGAGGGGAAAGGGATAATAAAAAGGGAAGGGATAATAAAGGGGAGGATGATTAAAGGAGGCAGTGCCTAGAAGCAAAACTTTTGAGGAGGGACAGCATAAAGGGGAAGGGGGGGAGAAACAGAAGATAATGGTGATGTGACTGACTTCTGCCCATCAACAATGAGAGCCTTGCTAAATCTCTGTCTGCCCAGTAACAGGGGGCTCTATCTGCTGACAAGAAAACCTTGTTATTTTCTGTGTATGTGACTTACCCCTAATGTTTGTGCCCATATCTTTGAATGTTGCAAGTTAAGTTCCCCGCTTTTATGACCACATGACTGAACTGCTTTGTAAAGTACTCAACACACCTGCTTCCCCTTTCCTGACATCCTTTCTTATGGTTACCTGCCTATGTAGGAGCATGTCCCCCATACCTAGATGAGGGCCCAAAACTTGGGTATAAAAGTAAGCCACTGTCTTATCCTAGGTTGTTAGTCTTCCTCCAGGACTAGCCCACCACTTTTACGACAATAAAGCCCTCTTAACTAGGAGAACCTCTACCTCCTGAATTCTTTCTGCACAACCCAACTCCAAACATTGTCTACCTCTTCAAGGGGATAGAAGGAAATACACAGTAATCATAACTACAAATGTGAATGGGATGAGCTCACCCATAAAATGGAAGCAGATAGTAGAATAGATTAGAAACCAGAATCCAAGAATATGTTGTGTACAAGAAACACACTTGAAACAGAAAGACTCGATTTGAGAAGTCTCTCCAATGATGCAAATTACAACTCATCTATCCCTGCCCATCCCGTATGACTCTTGTTCACGTTCTCCCAGAAGTTCACACCGGAGATCCAACCAACATGCTATTAAAGGCCTTTCTCTTCTTCTCTTGACATTGCAACAGTACCAAGTGAGGACTCGGGCTGACCATTTATCATCCCTAGCTTTTGCTAAGTAACCAGCTCATTTTCTCTTCCAGTCATACAGTACTTTGGTGATACCCTTTACTCCTGTTCAGAGTTCCTCAACTGATTAAATTTTGTGGCCTCCTCACACTCATCATTCCCCTTTCTATTGTCCTATGTGTGATATTCACTTTTACTTCTTCAAAGATAGCACTATTAGGAAGGGCAGGCAATACCTTTTTTTTTTTTTGCCTGAATGTTTTGTTGCCATATAGCAACACATCAGTAAATTGGAAAAGATGGGTCTTTACTTTCATGGGAGGAAGCTTGGAGTCTGTAATAGTTTTGCAATTTACCCAAAGCTCACTCTCCTGCCTCCTTTTCAACTCTAAACCCGGTTCATGTGCTGCTAGGGAAACATTCCTTATGTGCCTTGTGGGTGAAGTTAAATGCTTTGCCCACCATATTATAGCTAGGAGGTTTTAGAGGCTAGATTCAAATCCAGGTTTTCTTGACTCCAGGACTAGTACTCTGTTCACTACAATATGCTGGCTCAATTAACATTGAGCAAGGTAGGAAATAGGGTGGCTAGGTGGCGCAGTGGAAAGAGTGCCTAAGTCAGGAAGACTCATCTTCCTGAGTACAAATTTGACCTCAGACAGTTACCAGCTGTGACCCTGGGCAAGTCACTTACCCCTGTTTGCTTTAGTTTCTTAATCTGTAAAATTAGCTGCAGAGGGAAATGGTAAACTACTGCAGTATCTTTGACAACAAAATCCCATATGGGGTCATGAAGAGTTGGACACAACTGAACAACAACAAAAGATGGAAAACACGAAGACACATGCTTGCCAAAAATATTTACTATTGCTATGAAGGATATACAGTGCAGAATTCAAACAGAGGAGGAATTTCCTATAGATGGTAGGGTCCTCGAGAGGCTTCTGTTGATGGATGATATTGTCCTAGCATGCTACAGTGCCTCCTCATTGAGACTGAAAAGTGTTTGACCCAACTATACACTCATGAAAATCCAAACAGTTGAAGAATGCAGTTGAATAGACTGCCCTTTGAGCTGGTTAATCGCTACTTACATCTTGGACAGGCACTGCAGCTTGAATGGGCAACATAATGAAGTTAATCCAAAATTAAAGATAAGAAAGATGGTGGCCTGGATCACATGTGGGAAATGACACAGCACTTCTCCATGTTACTTTATGTATGTGAATTATGGAACACTGTAATTTCTTTGTGATCAAAATCATAGCTGACTCCAATGATAATGGAGAGACACATGGTGGGCATAAACAGGCCTTATCATATTACCAAACATTATTTGCATCCAAGGAGGGTCATTAACAATAATACCCAGGATAAGTATGATTGGAAAATTCATATCATCACTCATACTAGATTTAGTAGATAGATCCCACAGATTGGCTTGAGACATACAAAAGCTAAGTGATTTATGCTGGCTAATGTAGCCAGAAAGAACTAATAGCTGGATTTGAACTCAGGTCTTCCTCATTTCCAGTCCAGCATTTTATACCATTCTGTCCCTTGAAGTAACACTGCTATTCTCTTGCAGATGACAATAATAATAGCTAGCACTGAAAAAGTACCTTAAGCTTTGCAAAGTGCTTCACAAATATTCTCTCATTTGAGCCTCACAACCCTGAAGACCACATGCTGCAGAACTCTACCAAATCAACAAGCATTTATTAATCACCTACTATTCTCCACACACACTGTGATAAATGCTGGGGATGAAAAGAAAAGGAAAAAACAGCGTCTGCCCTGGAGGAGCTTGCAACCTGGGGAGTTGGGAGTGGGGCAAGAAACATGCAAACAACTATGTACAAAAAAAGACATATAGAGGTTAAATTGGAGTAAGCTCAGACAGAAGGCACTAATGTTAAGAAATACCAGAAAAGGCAGGGATTAATTGGGAAAAAAAATGCTGGATCTGAAGAATGAGGCCCTGGGTTTGAATACCAGCTTTGACATTTACTATCTGTGTGACCTTGTAACAAGTCATTGTTAAATGAGCCTTAGGAAGAACAGAGTTCAAATCCAGCTTCACATACTTACTTAGCTGTGTGATCCTGGGCAAATCACTTGATCCCTGTTTGCTTTAGTTTCCTCAACTGTAAAATGGAGATAATAATATCTCCTAGCTCATGGAGTTATTGTAAGGCTCAAATGATAATAATTGTAAATGCTTCACATTGCTTGGCACATAGTAAGGGCTGGAAAAGTGTTAGCCTGCATTAGCTATTGTTATTATTATTTTTATTATTACACTTCCTGGGTTACTTTCTATCCTGTTGTGACTTTCGGCAAACCACCTGCTATTTGGGGCCTCAACTTCCCCATCTGAGAGATGGGAGGAGGTTGGACTGGTTGATCAAATATCGTCGTTCACTCCTGTCTGTCTCTTCTTGATCCCATTTGAGGTTTTCTTGGCAAAGAAACTGGAGTGATTTACCATTTCCTTCTCCAGCTCATGTTACAGATGAAGAAACTGAGGCAAACAGGGTTAAGTGACTGGCCCAGGGTCACACAGATAGTGTCTGAGGTCACATTTGAACTCAGGTCTTCTTGACTCCAGGTCCAACGTTCTGTACACTTCACCACCTAGCTGTCCTGATCAAATATAAGTGTATACAAAGCATTTTGCAAACCTTGAAGAGCTGTATAAATGTCAGCTCTTATTAGGATTACAGTTTCTTAAGGCAGGGATCCTTAAACTGCGATGTATAAACTTTTTTTTTCATATTTTGGTAGCTATTTCAAATTGGTTTCCTCTGTAATCGTCTGTATTTTATTTTATGCATTTAAAAACATTACTCTGTGGAAGGGTCCATAGGCTTCACCAGACTGTGAAAGATGTCCACAACACCCACGCACAAAGGTAAAGAATCCCTAAAGGTTCCTTCCAGCGATATAGAATTTACTCCTTGTGCCACAGAAGAAAGAACAGTAAAAGACTTCTGATACCCAACTACCCATGTGACTTGCGGCAAGGCACTTAATCCCCCAATGCCTCAGTTTCCTCCTCTGTAAAAGGAGCAGTTTGGCCACGTCGGCCTCCGAGGTTCCTTCGTTCCTATTTTAGGATCCAGGAGGGCGGCACCCCCTTTTGCATTTGTGTGTCCAGTGCACAGGCGCATAGTAGGAGCTTAACAAACGCTTGCTGGTTCAGCATCCCTCCTGGGTCCTCCTCCCTCAGTCTCGGGGTACCACATCCCACCTCTCTAGGTACCCAGGCTCCTCCCGCGGGGCGCAGCCTAAGTGCCCCGTCCCCGCCCCAGTTGGCGCGGATCACCATGGGGAAGCCACGCATCCAAGGTCCCAGGCTTAACAAAGGCACTGGCCGGATTCGGACCCAGGTCTTCTGGCTTCAAAGCCAAACTCTTCCAATGAAACTATTTAAACTATTTAAAAGTGATTAGAACTGGCCGCTTAAACTTGAATGAAGTGGTAGAACAAATGCATTTAACTAAATCCTAGTGGCAGCATCGGAGAAGACAGGGAAGCCTTCACAAGAGAACCGAGCTCAAGTTCAACATGCCAGCGGAAGTTTTGAAACCGCTATACGGCTTTCAAAAAATATCGAGGAGAAAACTACAAATCCCACAATGCCCTTCTTCCCCATGTTCTTTACGAGAACCACAGAGAACGCTGTCGACCAATCGCTACTCGGAGAACTTGAGCCGCCAGCCAATCAAACTTCAACAATACTTCCGGGGGCGGGAGGCGGGAGGCAACCATCATTTAAAATTGTGTTGTTTGCAGCTGATAGTTTATGATTAAAGTGCTGTCTGGCAGAAGAAGCGGGTCAGAGGGTCCGGGGGCAGCGGCGGGAGCGTCCCTTCTCCACTTCGCCGCCGCTGGTGAGAAAGAACGGGGAGGAAGTCGGGCCCCGGGCACGCGGGTCAAAAGCCCGAAGCGGCCCGGTTGTCTTTGGGCCAGCGGGAGGATCGGGGTCGGGGATCCCAGGTCCGTGGGCTGCGCCGGGTAGGAACTGCCTGGCCGTAGGGGTGGGATGGGGTGGGGAGTGGGGAGCTCCAGAGGATGAGGCCTATTTAACAATGACTTGTCCAAGGTCACATAGTAGTAACTGTCAGAGCTGGTATTCAAGCCCAGGGCCTCCTTCTTCAGATCCAGCCTTCTTTGCAATGAATCCTTGCCTTTTCTGGTTTTCCTTAACGTTAGTGCCTTCCCTCTGAGATTCCGCCAATTTAACCTCTATGCATCTTTTTAGTACGTAGTTGTTTGTATGTTTATTGCCCTACCCACAGCTTCCCAAATTGCAAGCTCCTCGTGGACAGGCACTGTTTTTTCTTTTGTTTTCATGCCCTGCATTTAGCACAGTGTGTAGCACACAGTAGGCAATTAATAAATACTTGTTAATTTGGTAGTGTTCTGTGGCACGTGGCCTCCTTAGAGACCTTTTAACAAGGGTTCTATTTTGCCTCTAAAAATGGGGGAGGGATGAGCTGGGGTCCCCAAGATCTCAGGAATTTTTATATGGGATTTCTTGAAATGGGGGGTGGGGTGGGAGAAAGGCTAGAAGCCAGAGCTAGTTGAACCCCAAAGACTGAGAGAAGAAAGTATGGGACACAGGTGTCTAGGGGCCTAGCTGAACCCCAAAGACTGAGAGAAGAAAGTATGGGACACAGGTGTCTAGGGGCCTAGCCTCATCTCCCTCACCCGCAATTTAAAAGTTGGATTTTAGGGTTTCTTCTGAAAGCTGAGAAGACTTTCCAGAAGACTGTTTCCCTTGGTGCCAAGCATCTCAGTGGTTGAGGACAATCCACCAGACCTAAATTCTGACAGTTCAAGACCTGTTGCAGTAGTGTTTTTTGGTGTAGGAGATTAAAAGGTTAATAGTGACTTCAGGCTATGTGGAAATCAAGACCATTAAATGGGATTTGATCTAGTCTGAATCTTGTAATTATCAATAGGCTCTTGTACCATTTTTTTTTTTTTTAGTATTTGTTTGATGGCTGCCTGATTTGGAGTTTGGTAGATTGGTTTTATAAGGAGGTTTGTTGCATAATTACATAGTTGCAAGTTGCATAGTTACAAGTGCTCAAGTAACATTTGTGTTAGTGAAAGAATAAATATGTTGACTTGTTAAGTCTAGGTTACTGGAAGGACGGTAATAGGGAAGGGTTTAGGGAGAAAGATAATGAATTCACTGTGGGTACATAAACACACACATACGTATGTGTACACACACAAATATGCTTGATGAGGGGCTCCCCAACTTATGTTCTGAACCCCAGAATGATTCTAGAAATCTTGGGTTTTATTTCAAGTCTGGAGCTAGTGTTAGGAACTTAGGGCAATCTAAGTTTAGAAAATCGTTTCTAGACCCTTCAGGGTTTATAGACTAAGGATTCAGTCCTTATTTCCTAGGCAGTCTGCTTGGTTTTGTTATTCTTGAAAAGGTTCAGAACTGTTTTACCCTGCTAGTGATCCTCAGGACTATTGGTACCAGTCCATTTTCATAGATCACCTTTAGACAACAACAGAGAGTCACAAAATGTTCCTCAAATTAAACTAAAAAGTACCCATGGTAGCCTAAATGTGGCAATTGGATGGAAAATCCTTTTGGTTAATTAGCTTTAGGCTAATAGTAGCATAGTGGGCAGCTAGGTGGCACATCAGATAGAGTGCTGAGCCTGAAGTCAGGGAAGACTCATCTTCCTGAGTTCAATCCTGACCTCAGACACTTAACTAGCTGTGTGACCCTGGGCAAGTCACTTAATCCTGTTTGTCTCAATTTCCTCAACTGTAAAATGAGCTGGACAAGGAAATGGCAAACCACTCCTAATGTCTTTGTTAAGAAAGCTCCAAATGGGGTCACGAAGAGTTGGGCATACCTGAAAAATGAAACAACAGAATAATGGTGTTTTCTTTGCAACCAAGATTTGGGCTGCCAAATGAGACCTCTGCAGATGGGCGACTATGGTGATAGTGTTTAACACCTTTGGGTGTGCCTTCAATCCTTAACTTCCTGATAAATAAAAACTGTTAAGTTTTTATAATATAGAATCCTATTGCCTTGCTGTATAATAGTCGTGTTCCTAGTGATGCATAGTGAATATCTCATAGTAATTTATAAATCTTATGATAGTTGTATATTGTAGTAGTTCTACAGTACCCTAAAATACCACTCATTGTAACAATGAGTTAACTTGTCTGCATTAACTTTTAAAATATGATTAATAACAAGTTCTTCTGTATCCTTTTTATTATAGCATGATGTCTCACATAAAGACAGAAGAGGAACTGGACATATTTAATAAAAGTATAAATGACTTTTGGAACAGATTCCGAAATACTACATTGAATGAACACTATAGTCAAGTGGTGGGGCTGAGAGATACCTATAAAGACTCCACTGAAGCATTGACAGGTACTCTATGCAGCTTGAAGGGTGCTACTGTATTTTATGGTCACATTATTTGATTGAGATTTAAATTTCATTTTTTTCTTACAGAAAGATTATCCACAAAGATAAAAGAGGAGGATCGAATGGTTGAGACTTTTCTGGAATTCAGAAATAGTATGTGATTGACATCTAACATAACTCCCAGCATGTTTTAAGGGTTGTTTCTATGGTAGTCATGGGAACCTAAGGAAGCTGTAGTCTTTCAAACCTCTTCATAAATCTGAGTGGTGCCATTACTAGTTTAAATTGCTTTTGCTCTTTTGTTCTCTGCTAAATTTCTTCTACAATTTTAGTCTTGTCAAACAGCTTTTCTTGTGGTCTTATTTGTAGATCACTGGGTTTGGCCTTTCATACTGATCATCAAGATTTAGATGGATAAAAGTCTTTTGGATTGCAAGATCCCCAAAGAGATTTCAAGATGAAGTTTTAGACCAGGAACTAATGGGTTAAAATAGTCAAAATATGGTCTAGGGTAGTTTTTTTTTCCCTTAACCTTTTTTGTTGGTCATGGACTTCATTGGCAATCTGGTGAGGCTAACTGATCCCTTTAAAGAATAGTGGTTTTAATGCATATGATAATACATATGCTTACAAAGGAAACCAATTATGTTGAAATATAGTTATAAAATGTATTTTAAAAAAACAAACAAGTTTATGGACCCTAGGTTAAAAATCCTTGGTCTAGGGGACTAGTTGTCATATGCAGATATACTACGTAGAGGCTATAAGCTGTTCAGGGGAAAATATTACACACACATATATAAAGAATTCATTATTTTTCCCCTAAACCCTCCCTTCTTCCAAACTTCCTTATTACCATCCTCCAAGTCACCTAGACTTATGAACTGGTTATTGTCTTTGACTGTTCGATATCTCTCATCTCCTCTTCTCCCCCCCCCCACTCCCCACTTCCAAATCCTATTGATTCTACCTTTGTAGCATCTTTTACATGTTCCCTTCTCTCCTCTGACACTACTACTGCCGCACGTTTGCACAGGCTCTCATCACCTCGTGCCTGGACTATTGCAATAGCCTGCAATAGTCCATCCTCTGCTCTGCTTTCAAACTGATCTTCTTTCTAATGTGAAAGTATGACTGTGTCATCCCCATCCCTGCTATTCCGCAAACTCCAGTGACTTTGTTGCTTCTAGGATCAAATATAAAATCTTCTGTTTGGCTTATAAAGCCTTTTATAACTTGACTCTCTCCTACCTTTCCAGTTTTTTTATACCCTCTCCACATACTCTGCAGTACATTGATATTGGCATCCTTGCTGTTCCTCCCACAAGAAACTCTTTGATTCCTGACTCCCTGCCTATTTACCAGCTGCCCTTCAAGCCTAGAATGCACTCATCTTCACCTGGCTCCCTTCAAGTCTCAGATAAAATCTCACCTTCTTCAAGAAGCCTTCCTTTATTTGCCTTATGTTAGTATCTTCTCTCTGATATTACCTTCCTTCTGTCCCATATGACTCTTACATGTATATAGTTGTTTGCATGCTGTCATCACTACTAGTGTATAATTTACTTGATGGTAGGGATTGTTTTTTGTCTTTGTAACCCCTGCAATTAATACAGTACCACGTAAGCACTTAATAAGTGTTTATTGATTTCTTGCTTGCAGCTTTGTTTATATATTCATATAGATAGATTTCTGTATATTTAAAAATAACTTTTATAGCTATCATGATGTAAGTTTTTATGCCATCTCTTATTCATTTCACTTTTTTTAGAAAGGAGTATCATTTTTCCTATCAATTTTTAGAAAGTAGTTTTTTTTTTTAATCTTTTATAGTTACAGGCTAAGGGAATAGGTTTATCAGCTGGGGTGGGGAGAAGTGTTTTTGTAAAAACACTGTGAAAGTTGTCAAGGTACGTGAAGCCTTAGTTCTAGTACTTTGTGTTTTATTTCCTTTTTATGAATGTATCCCTAAATATAGATTATTCTATATAAATACCTTAAAAGCTTTTAAAAAAGTTTCTGGTCTCTTCCTTTCTTGCTTTGGTCTTTAATAAATAACCAAATATCATTTAATAATAATTATTATTACATATACATATAGAAACATATATTTATATATATAAATACATATGCACATATGTGTGTCACAGAGATCCATATCCAAAATAAGCTTATTCAAGAAAAACAAGATAACTTATCAAAACTGGTTGACAGTATACGAGAGAAGGAATGGGAAATGGAAAAGCTGACAAAAAGTATACAGGATCTTAAGGAATCACTGGATAAGAAAAAAGAAAGTAAGTACCTTCCTTTGTAAATAAAAGTTTTAAAGTGTTAGACTGCTCTCTCTTTTATTGATAGGAATGTATATCGTCTTTCAGAGTGATGAAAAATCTAAGGAAGTTCTGCTTTTGTCTGTAAAGGGGCTGATCTCTCTCTTCCCTGGGATAAGGAAGTAATTCAGTTTTTTCAGTGGGAACTTAATCTGTTTTTTGATTCTTCCTGGACTAGAATTAACAGATTCTGGTTAAAATAAGAGAACTTAATTAAGAAAAATGTCAACAAGTAAGATTAACTTGGGATAAGTCATACTAAGTGAGAGTTTGAAGCCAGTGTATTTGTCAATGTATAGTGGCTTTTTCTAAAAAAAAAACTTGATGGAAGGAACCTATGTTTAACCATCAACATAACTGATTCTCAAGATATTTGTAGAAGGAGGGTATTTTTTTAAGTAGGCAGTCAGTAATTGAATTGTTAATTTTCACATGTCTTCCAACTCTCACTTTAGTTTTGTGGCATTTGTAAAATCCTAAAATAGCATACCCGACTTTTTTATTAGGAGATAATTATGGCCTTAGTGCAGTAGTTTTCTAGTAAATCCAATAGAATAGCTATTTCAAGCTGTGAGCAGATCAAAATAATTTCAAAGGAAGTAAGACTATATTCATGTGAATCTCCTGCTATACATTGATGCACAGTGCCTTACATCTAGTAGGAACTTAGCAAATGTTTGCTTTGAAATGAACTCTGCTTTTCATTGTAGTAACAGATAATCTCAAGGAGTATAAGCCACTAAAACATGACTCCTTCCCACCACAACCTTTATGTCTTCCTTATCTTTAGTTTTTCTACCCACTTTAGAGCAAATGCCGTTTTTTCCTCTGCATAACAAAGAGTAGCAATAGAGATGGAATGGATAGAAGTAGGCTTTTCATTCATGTCCCTGTTGATATATTTACTTGCTACTAGATTTTTCAGGAAGTGTGTTGGGTATTGTTTAAAAAGTTTTTGATGTTTATTCTTTAAAATTAATAGTTATTTCCACTGCTAACAAAGCCAATAAGGAAAAGTTGAAAATGCTGCAGAAATCTTACGATTTATATAAAGATCACCTTGGACTGGAAATTCGAAAAATTTATGGTAAGTTTTTATTTTTAATGTCAGACTTCTAAATACATTGTAAAATTGATTTTTTTATGAGATTGGAAAAGTCAGTATCCTTTGTTACACAGATGAGAATTTAAGGCCTTTACAAATGAAATCTTGAACTCTCACTCTTTTGTAAACTTTGATAAGTTTTAAAACCATAATCTTGCCAGAGCCATTAAATGTTTCTATTTCAGTTTATGTAGTTGGACGTTTTGTTAATTTTTTTCTTCATTATTACTTTGTTTTGACTCTACAGATTGCCCAGTTTTAAAGTTTTGCTCTATTGGCAGCATTTTTTTTTCCATTATGAAGCTGAGTCCAAATGATAGAAATGTTGCCAAAAACATTTTGAAAGAATCTTGGGATTTTAAAAAAGAAAAAATTAACCCTTTTTTTGGTAAATAGTATTTTTTTTTCCCTATGTTCCATGCAAAGTTTCCCCAAGTTACATATAAAGACAATTTTTAACATTCATTTTAAACAGATTTTGAGTTCCAAATTTTCTTTCTTCCTCTTTCATCTCCTGAGATAGTAGTTATGTTGTAAAAGAAGACACAGACCCAAATGGGGAAAAAAAACCAAAACATGAAAATAAAATACAGAAAGTGAAAAATAGTATGCTTCAATCTGCATTCATATACTTCAATCAGTTTTTTTTTCTCCTAACGAGGTTAGCATTTTTTTTTTATCATTAGTCCTTTGGAATTGTCTCAGATCATTGTATTGCTGAGAATAGCTAAGTCAATCAGAGTTGATCATTGTACGATATTGCTATTACTGTGTATAATATTCTCCTGGTTCTGCTTACTTCAGTTTTTATCAGTTCATTGAAGTCATTCCAGGTTTTTCTGAAATCTACCTGCTCATCATTTCTTATACGACAGTTATACCCCATTACAGTCATATACCACAACTTCTTCAGCCATTCCGCAATTGATAGGCATCCCCTCAATTTCCAATTCTTTGCCACCACACAAAGAGCTGCTATAAGTATTTTTGTACAAATAGATCCTTCCCCCCCTTTTTTTTTTCTCTTTGGATTACAGACCTAGTAGTGGAATTGCTGGATCAAAGGATTTATGCAGTTTGATTGCCCTTTGGGGTATAGTTCCAAATTGCTGTCCAGAATGGTTGGGTCAGTTCACAATTCCACCAACAGTTCATTAGTGTCCCAATTTTCCCACACCTCCTCCAACATTTATCATTTTCCTTTTCTGTCATATTATCCAATATGATAGGTGTGAGGTGGTACCTCAAAGTTGCTTTAACTTGCATTTCTCTAATCAATAGTGATTTAGAGCATTTTTTGCCTATGACTGTAGATTTGATTTCTTCATCTGAAAACTGCCTGTTCATATCCTTTGACCGTTTATCAATTGGGGAGTGACTTGTATTCTTACAAATTAGATTTAATTCTCTATGTACTTTAGAAATGAGGCCCTTATCAGAGACACTGGTGGTAAAAATTTTTTCCAAGTTTTCTGCTTGCCTTCTAATCTTGGTTGCGTTAGCTTTATTTATGCAAAAACTTATCCATTTAATGTAATCAAAATTATCCATTTTGCATTTCATAATGTTCTCTGTCTCTTGTTTGGTCATAAATTCTTCCATTCTCCATAAATCTGACAGGATTCTTAAGTTTTTTAATACACTCTTCTATTTGCTTCTGTTTTATGGGTGATCCATTCCATTCACATTGACAGGTACATTTACTGTGTATTTCTCTTCATTCTGTTTTTCCCCTGTTTATACTTTCTCTCTCTATGTCTCTCTCCTTTCACTCTGTCTCTCCTCACCAGTGTTTGCTTCTGACAATCACTTCCCTCAATCTGCCCTCCCTTCTGTTAGCCTCTCCTTTTTTGTCCCCCCCCACTTCCATATAGGGTAAGATAGATTTCTATACCCAACCGAGTGTGTGTCTTATTCTCTCTTTGAGTCAAATCTGATGAGAGTAAGGTTCAAGCAGTGTTCACTCTGCTCCCTTCTTTCCTTCCACTGTAATAAGTCTTTTATACTTCTTAATATGAAATAATTTACCCCATTCTACCTCTCTCTTCCCTTTTCTCCCAGCGTAATCCTCTTTCTCATCCCTTAATTTTTTTTTTTTATCATCCCATCAAAGTGAACTTACCCATGCACCCTCTGTCTATGCATACTCCTAACTGCCCTAATGATGATACAGTCCTTAAGAGTTATACATTATAGGGGCAGCTAGATGGCATAGTAGATAGAGCTCTGGCCTTGGAGTCAGGAGGACCTGAGTTCAAATCTAGCCTCAGATGCTTGAAGCTTACTAGCTATGTGACCCTGGGCAAGTCACTTAACCACGATTGCCTCACCAAAAAGAATGAGTTATACGTTGTATCCCTATGTAAGGATATAAACAGTTTAACCTTATTGAATAACTTGTTTTCTCTTTCCTATTTACCTTTTTATGCTTCTCTGGAGTCTTATATTTGAAAACTGAATTTTCTGTTTAGCTCTGGTCATTTCATCAGGAATGTTTGAAAGTCCTCTATTTCAGGGGCATCTAGGTGGCACAGTGGATAGTGATCTGACCTTGGAGTCAGGAGGACCTGAGTTCAAATCCGGGCTTAGACACTTGACACTTACTATCTGTGTGACCCTGGGCAAGTCACTTAACCTTGATTGCCTAACTAAAAAAAAAAAAAGAAAGAAAAGAGAAAGAAAGTCCTCTATTTCATTGAATATCTATTTTTTTCCCCTTTGAAGGATTATGCTCGGTTTTACTGGGTAGTTGATTCTTAGTTGTAATCTAAGCTCCTTTGCCTTCCAGAATATTATATTCCAAGCCCTCTGATCCTTTAATTTAGAAGCTGCTAAGTCCTGTGTAATCCTGACTGTGGCTCCTCAATTTTTGAATTGTTTTTTAATGGCTGCTTGAAGTATTTGCTCTTTGACCTAGGAGTTCTGGAATTTGGCTTACGATGTTACTGGGAGTTTTCATTTTGGGGTCTCTTTCAGAAGGCAATTGGTGGACTTACTTTCTGGTTCTAGGATAATCAAGGCAGTTTTCCTTGATAATTTCTTGATAGATGATGTCCAGGTTTTTTTTTTTGATCATGGCTTACAGGTAGTCCAATAATTCTTAAATTATCTCTTCTGGATCTATTTTCCATGTAAGTTGTTTTCCCAGTGAGATGTTTTACATTTTTTTCCTATTTTTTCATTCTTTTGATTTTTTTTTTGATTGATTCTTGATGTCTCATAGAATCATTAGCTTCCACTGGTCCAATTCTGATTTGTAAGGAAATATTTTCTTCAATTAGTTTTTTTATCTCCTTTTCCATTTGGCCAATTCTTTTTTTTTTTTTTTTTGGTTAGGCAGTGGGGTTAAGTGACTTGCCCAGGGTCACACAGCTAGAAAGTGTTATGTGTCTGAGGCCAGATTTGAACTCAGCTCCTCCTGACTCCAGGGCTGGTGCTCTATCCACTGCGCCATCTAACTGCCCCTGGCCAATTCTATTTTTTAAGGAGCAGTTTTCTTCATGGATTTTTGTACATCTTTTTCTATTTTTTTTTTTGTGTTTCCTTTACCAAGTTAACTCTTTTTTCCATGATTCTTTTATCTCTCATTTCTTTTACCAGTTTTCTTTTATCTCTATTATTTGACTTAAAAAATTTTTTTTAACTCTTCCAGTTCTTTTTGGGCCTGAGACCAATTCATGTTTGTCTTTGAGGCTTCGCAAGTAGGCATTTTGACATTGTTGTCTTCTTCTGAGTTTGTGTTTTAAACTTCCCTGTTACCATAGTAGCTTTCTATGGTCAGGGTTTTTTTTTTGTTGTTGTTGTGGTTTGTTTTGTTTTGTTTTCTGGAGCGTTTTGCTCATTTTCCAGCCTATTTCGTAATTTTTAAAGTTGATCTTTGCTCCTAGGGTGCAGGAGGCAGTGTTCCAAGCTTCTTAAGCCAGGGTCTGTGGGCCTGGATGCTCGCCTGCTACACTGGGGCATCTGGGATTGGTAGCTAGCCTGCTGTACTGGAGTCACTGAACCTGGTCACACTGTGGCCTCATGACCTGGCTGCTCACCTGTTGCCTTGGCCTGCTGTGCCTCTGGCCTTGAACCTTTGGGGCTGTGGGCCCTTGGTTGCTGATTTGCACTTGGGCTAAGGGCCTCCTGCTGGCGTGCATGGACACCACAAGTGGGACAGACCTTTCCTGCAGTCCTTCTAAGTTATCTTGGGCTAGAAAACCGTTTCACCATGTGATTAGTGGGTTCTACTGCTTCAGAATTTATTTTGAGGCATGATTTAAAGTTGTTAGGAGGGGAATTTGGGAGCACTTGGGCAAGTTTCCTGCCTTTTCTCTTCCATCTTGGCTCTACCTAAGAATCCAGTGTTTAATGATTTGTAGAATTTCCTGCCAAATTTTTTCAAAATTATTTTTGCATAGCTTTGAACAGAACCTATGTGTATATAAAATCATACTTTGAAATCTACCATTTTAAATTTCCTCAGGGAATTGAAAGTGCCACTTGATTGTGCTTTCAGCTGTGAAGAGCAACTTGATATCTGATGTAAAGGAATCTTTAAATTCAAAATAACCCGAGACAATTTGAAATAAACTTTTCCAACAGGATAGACTATCTTTTGAGAAGCTAGGGGAATAAAAGTTTTCTTACCCTTGTAGATAGGAGTTGTCAATTGTAAAACCTGGCATATTATAGTAGTGGACTAAATAGTTCAATCTTTTTTTAATTCCAGGTGGGAAACTTCAATTTATATTCCGAAAAATTGACCCTAAAGCTCCTGAAAAGCCGTTTACTTTTTCCCTGCGCATAAATGAAGAAGGGGATTATGAAAGTGCGTATGTTTTGCTTAATTGGTAATTTAAAAAAAAAATCTCATTTGGTTAAAAGTATAAAAAAAAAGAGGTACAAGATTCCCACAGGATGTTACTGTTCCTTCCAGTCTGGCTTGCTTTGGCTCTTCTTTCCCACCATGCATGGGGCCTAAGTGCAAAGTTAAATAAATATTGACTGCTTGCCTAGCAGCCTGCTCAACTAGGAGGTCACAGTGTGGCCCAGTGCCTAGGGGCTGACCCTGAGGAGTGACAGTGGGTACCAGAGGGCCTGCTGTACCTTGATCACAAACATAAATGATTCCTCCAGAGGATTTCTAGATGAAAGGACAGTGGAAGGAAGGAAAAAAACAGGCATTTATTAAGTGCTTACTATATTCTGTGCTAATTGCTGAGGATACAAATACAAGCAAAATAAAGACAATCCTTGATCTAAAGGAGTTTATATTCTAACGTGGGAAGACAACCCGCAAGAGGTAGGACAGATGGTAGGAAGGTACATGCTTCTGAAATCCAGAAAAAGTCAAGAGCCGAGCTGGGAGTTGGCTTGGGGGCTTCACAAAATGAAGGCTCCAGGAAGAGCTCACCAGTGAGAGAAGAGGGGGAGGGGGCAGGCCTTGCAAAGGGATAGTCGGTGGTGAGCAAGCTTGGGGGTGGTAGGTTGTTCCAGGGGACACCCTGAGTGAGGCAGGGTGAGCGCCTCAGCCAGGTACCTAGGGAGCAGCATGAGCTAGCAGTAGAAGGGACATAGTTTCAAACTCCATAGAAGTTCAAGAACAAAACTGAGAATGAAGGAGTGAGCATTAAAATGGCATATTTTTAATATTAAAAAGTTTAATTTTAAAGGAATATGCAATATCCTTAGAATTCTAATGAGAAATCATCTTACTTAATTCTCATGTTTACTCTGGCTCTCCTTGTCTCATAAATGAGGTTTTTTATTTTTTTTCCCTTCACTTTTCTAGATACCATACTCTGGTGGAGGAAAGGTCAGCTGACTCTATGATGTGCCCCTTTGTGCAATTAACTGTCCTATGCAGGGTGACATTCACTATGGAGAGGATAGAAATGGCAAAGACCCCCTTCCCCATTAGGTGGCAGGGAGTACAAATATATAGACGTGTATGGGGGAAGTATTCATTCACTGTATACATACATACATGTACACATAGACATCTATACATATGTCTGTATGCACACACTGCATGTTTATATGTATGTACATGTACACATCTCTGCATCTCCTGCCCTCTCTCACAGTTAACACACTGATAAAGCCCTTTCTTTGGGGTTTCTCTGCTCTGAGAAAACACCAGTACCATTAGTTATTTTCTAGAAGTCTTCAGGCTCTCAGCTTAAGTAATAGAGGGTGGAACGACAAGGTCAGTTTCATCTCCTTACTCTTTTATACTCCTGCCTTGCTTCATGATTGTGCCACCTAGTTGAGTACTCTTTGCTACTTGTTCCACTGCCAGCAGCCTCTGAGACATTAACGTTCACGCTGATGACCCCCTGACACCACAGGCTCCTCAGGGACTGCAAAACAGCCAAATGAGCTACAGCACTGATCAAGAACGGAATTCCACCGATCTGAGTAGCGTGTCATTGTTAGAATAATTATTACAATAGGATGATAGAGTTAGAATTAATGGAATAATCATCAAAGATACTATTTGGAAGGGAAATAATACTTGTTTGGATATTTGTTTCATTATGCTTTTCCAGTTGTTATTTTTCAGTTGTGGCCAACTCTTCATGATCCCATTTGGAGTTTTTTTGGGCAAAGGTAACTGGAGTGGTTTGCCTTTTTCTTCACCAGCTCATTTTAAGATAAGGAAATTGAGGCAAAAAGGGTTAAGTGACTCGCCCAGGTCAAACAGCTAGTAAGTGTCTGAGGTCACATTTGAACTCAGGTCTTCCTGAATCCAGACCCAGTGCTAGAAATAGCTGTGTATAGTCATATTAGTCAGTTCTTAATGACTGATCAAAAGCGTTGGGGTAGGAATGGGGGAAAGCAGTTCTCTACTGAGAGTAGTAATCCATATTAGAAGGTAAAGCGCAGGGGCATCTAGGTGGTGCTGTGGATAGAGCACTGGCCCTTGAGTCAGGAGGACCTGACTTCAAATCTGGCCTTAGACGCTTGGCACTTACTAACTGTGTTACTCTGGGCCAGTCAATTAACTCTAATTGCCTTGCCAAAAAAAAAAATAAAATAAAGTACAAGGTCTGTGGATGAGACAGAAAGACTTGCTCTTGTGGTTTTCAGGTCAAACTGAGGCTGTTATCCCTTTGAGTTTAGCCATAAATTTAATTCAACAAACATTAGAACATTAGTACTTATGTATAATGCTTGTAAACTCATAGTCCAAGCTAGAGCTTTGAAACTTTTTTAACTTTGTGAAACATCACCATAGGGTGAAATTAACAATAAAGAGAATCAGTACTCTTAAAGAATGGATGATATTTTTTAAAAGAAGGCCTTCTTTGTGGAACATCAAAGTAAGAGTTAATTTTGCTAGTGCCAATGAGTTGGCAGTTTAAGAAACAAGAAAGATATTTTTGTTTTGAAGGTTGCTGAATAACCAGCAGCTTGATGTCTCAAGGTTGTACTTTCTATAGGGAAATCCTCACTGTGAAAAAGGTAATAGGACAGCCCTAATTTGCATCTTTCAGTGCTGCCAAGTAGCCCAAAGTCTCCTCTGAGATGCTGGCTAGAATGTGGATATGGTATTTTTAATTGGGATTTAAAGGGAGCCAGGGAGGCCAGTAGTTAAAGGGATAGAATGGGGCATGGGAGATAGCCAGAGAAAATGCCTGAAGCTGAGAGATGTCATATCTTATTCACAGAACAGCTAGTAGGCCGATGTCACCAGATTGAAGAATATGTGTTGGGGAGTTAGATGTAAGAAGACTGGAAATCCAGGCAAGAGGGGACCAAGTTCTGAAGGACTTGAAATACCAAACAGAGTATTTTGTGTTTGCTTCTGGAGGCAATAAGAAGCCACTGGAATTTATTGAGTGGGGGGAGAGGAGGGTGGGAATGACATGATCTGACCTGTGTTTTAGGAGAATGACTTTAGTAGCTAAATGGAGAATGGATTGGAGTAGGTAGAGACTAGAGGCAGGCAGACTCACCAGCAAGTTGTTATTCCTGTCTTCCATTTCTTCTGCAGGGTGGCTTCCATAACATTCCCTACTTAGTTGACTTGCTCCAGTTTGTTGCCAGACCCAAGCTTTTCTAACTTAGGAAGGCCTTCCAAAATGTATGTTGAATCGATTTGAGTAATCACGGTGGTTAAGGAAGAAAGGTTTTTTTCTAAACTGATGAGAAGTTGAATGATTTATACTTTCATTCTTATGAATATCATTTGTCTAAATAGAAAGCAGAAGGAACCCTCATAGTAGTACTGGAGTATTCATAAATAAAAGCGGAGAAAGGCCAAAAGATACTGAAATACAGAACTAAAATGTATCTGTTTGTATTAAAATCCTATGAGAACATATCTCTCTCTAAAAGTTCTCTATATCATATGACTTTCATTTATCTGCGATCAGACCAACTGAGTTCATCAAATGAACCTATCTTGCTGTGACAATTCACCACTTTCTTAACCAGGATGCACTTAACATATTTAACTCTTTCTTGATGATCTCATGATTATCGTCACGAATATCAGTTTCTGTTTTGTGTAAACGTAGCTATAGATGGTGTAGGACCTAAGGTTTTATAGCTCCTGATAACGGCAGTGCCCCTGAAACTTTCTTAAGAAAGTCCCTGCTGTCAGCTTTAGTTTTGGCTCTTTGAGATTTTCCCCATGGAGATGCTGTAAAACATATACTGCTGTATAGGTTCTTGAGCAGTGTTACCTCAGCTGCCTTTCTGCATGATTAGTTAGTAGATTTGGCAGCAAAGCAGTCTTCTCCCAAGTGGTTTCTAGCCTTCCAGAAGATTATTTTCATAGTCTGTCTTTCAATGTGTCAGTTCCATTCAAAACATAATCTAGGATTTCTGGACCAATGACATAATGGATCCCAGGCACATCCTTTCTGGCTTTTATCTCCTCCTCCATCCCACTTGTATTTCATTTATGTGGTGGAGAGCCAGAGAAGAAACAGCATCCTTCACCATTGCATGAATTTGTGATGGAGTGTTTTGAGGGTGACTTCCCCAAAGCCTTTTTACTCTTCCCTCCTGCTAAATGATGCTTATGTAAACAATACCAAGTCATTGTTTTCTACAAGTTCTCCTTGTTTGACTTTTACCAGAATTATAGGACAGCAACATTAAAATTTCATAAGATTGAAAGTTCTATATAGTTCTTCAATAATGGACCAACTTTTTTTTTATGAAATCTTTTCTATAATAATGGGAAAGATGGACAGGAAGGGGGTTAAAAAATATTCCCGTGTACCATCCCTGATTCCTTGAGGTAGAATCTGCAGCAGCAATAGAATAAACTATTCTTAGAGTAAGCCTCTGGTTTTGAAATGATCCCTCGTTGAAGGTACAAAAAAATATTACTTCTGTGATATTGGACAAGTTCCTCAGCCTTGTGGGCTTCAGTTTTCTCATCTGTAACATGAAACGGTCAGACCAAATGGCCTCTGAGATTCTTTCCAGTTCTGAGTTCGTGATCTGCTGACTTTACATTATTAACTCTCTCCATTTTTTTTTCTCCTTAGTATCAGATAGTGCTCCTCATCTGGAATGCTTGGCAGAATTTCAAGAGAAAATAAGGAAGACCAACAAATTTTCAGCTTTCCTTGCCAATGTTCGGAAAGCTTTTATTGCGCTGGCCTGTAACGAATGTGTAAATAGTGTGTGAAGACTATATTTTCATTTTTTCCTTACTGCTCCCTTTAAAGCTTCTAAGTGACCATTTTATGTCTGACTCTTTTGTATTTTTGATGGCATTTTAGCTTGGCAGGAATTAATAAAACTATATGGCATACTTGTGAAAGCAAATTTTGTCAAAAATGTTCTGTTTCCGAAGGGAATAAAAAATGGAACGCAATAATGTATTTTGGTGTTTATGTTTGGTCCATCTGCTGGTAGTTCATTGGTCAGCATATAAACTATCCAGTAGTAGAAGAATTGTGTCTTGAGCCATAAACCTGATTTTATTAACAACTGCCAACCAGCTACGCTAGGATAGATAAGAACCAATTAATTTTTTCATTTAATGTCCACATTAGAAGTGTGAAAGGTCCTTCATTAATTGATTAGAAGTTGACAAAGCAGGGTAGCCAGAGCTATCGCAATGTTAATCATTAGAAAATTCAGACTGATTAGTGAGAACGAATTAGTGGTGTGTGCTTATTCACAAGTGATTATTGCCATTTTTTCTGTAGTTCTGGCTCCTTCCTAAACTGAAGATTTAAAGCTGGGCTTTGCTCTTTGCTCTTTTTTATTAGAAGATCTGGGTATAAGGATGGCCACCTCTTTCTCATTCTCATTCATTCGTGGAAAGGTTGTAAATACTCAAGAAAGTTTAAGGCTTAGAGTGTAGGGATGATTTTGTATATTTTCATTATTTAGTTTGAAATGAAATTAATTGCCAAAATATCTGATTTATCCATATTTAACTGTAACTACAAAATCACATTTCAAAACCAAATAGAAATGATTTGAGAATTATCTGCTACTACTCTGATCTGATCCATGGATTACTGATAGATAATTGTATTTCTAGATAAATGTGCTGATCACAGAATCTCAGTGTCAAAAGGGGTCTCAAAAACTATCTAATCTAATTTATATCTAAAAGGAATTCTTTCTACAAAATATCCAATAGGTAGTACGATAAGACCATAGATTTAAGAGATATAGGAGATCTTGGAGGTCTTCTGGTCCAATCCCCATATTTTATAGATGAGAAAACATGTCCATAGAACTGAAGATTTGTCCAAGGTCAAATAGTAGAGGGTAGGGCCACATGTCATTCAGTCTTTGAAGATGTCTAGTGAGGGGTTGCCCTCTAATTCAGACTGTCCGTTCCACTTTTGGATAATTTTAATTGTTATGTTTTTCCTTATAACAAGCCAGAATCTGTTTTTCTCATTGTTCTGCCTATTGAGGCCAAGCAGAAATAGCCATTCCTTTCCAAATGTCTTCTCCATGCTGTGCACAAACTCATTAGGAACTGGTAGTGTTATTAGAAAATCAGCTTAAAGGTTTTAACCTGATGCAATAATTTTGTGAAAGTTGTGTTTTTAAAGATGAATAATATATGTAAAAGGTACACACACCCCTGATTAGACTTTATTCTAGTAAGGATATAAGGCATACTGGTGAAATATACTTTAATGTGTTATATGTTGTAAAATCTCCTATGTGATGCTGACATATAATAAGTAATTTAGAGATTTTTCAAAATTGAGAAGTAAAGCAGCTTAAGTAGTAAAAGTGATGGAAATGAGATCCAGATAGGTTCAACTAAGCTATAGGCTATTTTACAACATGGCAAAATGGTCAAAATCTTTAAACTCATTACCACTAATTAAGTAAGATCTGAGAACATCAGCACAAAATTTGCCATAGTGTTCAATGAATGGGTTTAATGTTTTATATTTCAGGAATAATTGGAATCAGAGAATTCCATCTAAACTGTGATTTGGAGATTTCTCTTAAGTATAGAGACGATTTGTATTTTTTTAGGTCTTGTGATATGGTGCATTTACCTCACTCATTTATATTGAGTCTGCTCATTTTTCCTGCTTCTACGTGAGACAAACTTGAAATGATTCAGATTATTAGCTGTGTAGTGTCTCAAGGTTAAATTAAATGAGATCAAAGTTAATGCTGAGTAAATAATATGCAAAATGTAAATGAATTTTTTAAGCTGCACCTGGCTTGGTGGATAAAGTTCCCCACCCACAAAACCCCAGATTTGTGGTACATCTAAGTTGTATACAGCACTATTACTTAGAAAATCAAACTTATTTTTGGAGATAATGGATTTAGAATAATATCTATTATCATGTTTCTTTCCCTTTCTTGCCACATCTATAAAGTTTATTGTACTGACAGTCCATGGCTAGCAGATTAAAAAAGTTTTCCTCCAGAATAGTAACTAAACTTTTATCTAAATGGGGATAATCTATTAATAAGTAGGTATAAAACCGTGTAATCTGCTATATGAGATATTTTTCTTGGTAAATTTTATTTAAGGATCTCTAAGCTCTTTAAACAAGCCTTCTTCTTCCTTCTTATGAGAGAAGTTAGTAATTAATGATACACAGTAAGATAGGTACATTTGTGATATGCCACACTGAGAGCCAAGATACTGCAAGAGTTAATTATGAATGTTCTCAGTGCCTGGCACAAAAATAGGTCTTATATAAATGTTAGCTATTATTATTTTTGGCATGTGAGTCCTTTGTTCAAATATATGTTCATCAGTGAGTCAGGGATCAATCTGGTTTGCAAAGTATTATTTTCTTTTTCAATTTGCAGACTGCGAAATATCTTGGAGGAAAAAAATGTCTGACTCTGCATATGTCCCTGAAGGTGGGGAAGGAAAGGCAGGGATGAGGGAGATAGAGAGTTGACCGCTTACTTGAGAAAGAAAAGCTTTAATGGTGGAAATATTCCGTATCATGGAATTGTCAGAGGTTCTTTGAATCTGGTCCTTCAAGTCTATACAATTTTCTGTTATAAAGTTTTAATTGGTCTGTCTTTTTATGCCTGGCCAACATAAGTTGTATCGACAGTGAAGGGTTATATGAATTTTGTAAATCTCTGCATCAGGACTTTTGTTTGGAGAATTTTTATCCAGAAAGGGAAGCAAGAAATCTGAATTCTGCTTTTGAGATGAACACTTAGCAAAACTCATTACTATCACAAAATTATTAACTCTGGATCTGGTGCAAATTATGAAATAAAATTGGCCTTTAATATACTAATTGTAGCTGTTTCATCATTATTTAGAATTGAAAATTATTTCAGTGTCATAGTGGAAAAACTTTCCTTGAGGGAGAAAGACAGATCTACCTATACAATGGTCATGTGTATTTAATTTGATCTTATTCTCTGATGGGTATCTGCATGCACCCAACATGGACGAGTAAATTCTGGAACACTGCCAATGAGCTTCATATGAAAATATCTTGGAGATTTGTTATCCACAGTGCAGTGGAATATATTGAGGGAATGAATTTAACATTCCTAAGCTATACCATACATACCATATACCATCCACTGATCCTTGGAACTAAGGGCAACAGTCTTCAAGTCAGGTCAGCATCTTCTACAAGCATTTATTAATTTAGTACTGTGTACTAAGCATTATGCCAATATCTGGGGATAGAAAGAAAGACAACAGTCCCTGTCTTCAAGGAGCTTACAATCTAATGGGAGGAAACAACATTCAAACAACTACATATTAGCAGTATGTATAGAATAAATTGGAGATAATCACAGAGGAAGGCACTGACATTAAAGGAGACCAGGAAAGGCTTCTTGAATTTTAGCTGAGACCCAAAGGAAACCAGGAGGTGGAGGTGAGGAAGGAGACCATGGGAGACAGCCAGTGAAATTGCCTGGAATTGGATGGAGTATCTTATGTGAGGAACACCAGGGAGGCCAGTGTAATTTGATTGTAGAATATGTTGACTGTTGAGTAAGGTGTAAGAAGACTGAAAAGGGATGAAAGGGCCAGGTTTTTTTCTCCTTGCTTGGTTTTTTTTTTTTTTCAGTTTAGGGCAATTTTTCCTTCTTTTCTAAGAGAGGAGCTTATCAGGCATATTTTTGACTCTGCCTCACTTTTTCTGAGTTGTTCAGGGACTCTCATGCATTTTTCAGCTACAGTCCAACAAGATCATGGGAAAGATATCTTTACTGCTCTGTCCCATTTTTCTAGAGTCCTCAGTATTCTGTGTGTGTGTTGCATATTTGTATTTGAGCTAAAATTCCTCCATTGTGATCAATGTGTATTTTAATTCTGTATGCTTATTAAATTTACACACCTGTTTTCAAAACCTTGTGAAAGTGAGTTATCAGTTACCATTTGCTAGAGCACATTATTACTAAGGTTTATAGATCCCAAGCTTATTGGACTTTTGGAATATGTGTAAAAGAAGTTCATCTTCATGAAAGGGGACTGTTACAGTTTTGCTAGAGAGTAAGGATAGGTAACTCAATGAAACTATGAGCTATGCTGTGTGAAGTTACCCAGGATGGACGGGTCCCAGTGCAGAGTTCTGATAAAAGGTGATCTAATGGAGAATGAAATGGCAAACCACTCCAGTGTCTTTGCCAAGAAAACCGCATGGACAGTATTACAAGCTTTGGGAGATAGTGGAGGACAGAAGGGTCTGGGGTGCTATGGCTCATGGGGTCACCAAGAGTCATACACAACTATACAACTACAACAAAGGGTAGACACTTGGCTATGCATTTCCGTGGACAAGACAGAATGAAAAGAATACAAATAAAAACGATGTCAGTAGGCATGTGCATGTTTTTGAGTTTTTATGACATGCTTGTAGTGTGTGTGTGTGTGTGTGTTGAGAAAGAATTTTGAATGCTACGGTTGAAAGGTTTCATGAAAAATTAAGCTAGAATTGTGGAAGTGATTAAAATTGATTTGTCATTTTAGTTTTGGAAACCACAGTATAAACAGGAGGTTTTGAAAACATTAGCGCAATTCCCTGTAATGAGTAGACTAGAAGAATTCAGAATTTTGGCTCTGTAATATCCCATAAGAAAAAATCCCACAGAGTTGTGCCTACTCTCCCTCTTTGCTAAGCTTCGTTCTAAGCAACTGGATAGTTGTAGCTATGACACTGAGAAAGCAGTCTGGGATAGTCACTAGTTTTATAGTTCCTATCTTGATTGGCCCAAAGTAGTGTTTGGGGGACGTTTCTGGCTCTAATTGGTCTTTGTAGTGTATTTCCCTATCTTGACATTCAGGTATGCCCTAAAGATATGAGACTTTTCTTGACATAATGCCCCCTTTCCCCTCTTGTGTAATATCCCGATTGACTTGAATTGCTGGGTGGTTTTTGTTTGTTTCAGGTAGGGAAAAAAGCTCTAAATAGTAGATCCAAAAAGTTGCAGAGATTCTAGTGGTTAAGATAGCAACGTCAGGCCTGAGAAATTGGTAATTGGGAGGGGAAATTGGAAGGAAAGAAAGAAATAAGTATTGATTAAGAGCCTACTGTGTTTCAGGCACTGTATGAAGTGCTTTACAAATATTATCTCATTTAATCCTTGCAACAACCAAACCAGCCAAACCAACCTACTTAATGCTTCCTGAGCTCAGTGTTCTATCATCTCCGGCCTCTGTGCCTGTGATTCCCCTTTTCACCTTTACCTCTTAGAATTACTGACATCACAGATCTAAAGCCAGAAGACACCTTTATGCACCTCATTTAACAGATGAAGAAATTGAAACCCAGGGAGATTTAAGTGATTTGTCCAGAGGTGAGATCTGAACCTGTAACGTCTGATTCCAGAGCCAGCACTCTGTACTGCATCATGCTGTCTTCTAGGCTACATCAAGGCTCAAATAAAAGCCTACCAAAAAAACCTGACAGACCATATTTTTATCAACTACAGTGCTAAACCTTAAATATGCTAAAAGAAACCTTTTCTCATTAGTTGTTAGTCCTTCCTCTTCCTCAAATTACATTGTATATATTTATCTTTTTAAATTGCATCCTTCTAGAAGATTTAAGCTCCCTTGAAATTGGTGACTTTTAAACTTTGTCTTTATATACCTCTTTCCCTGCCTCTCCTTCCCTTTTAGCACAGGGCATTGCACGTACTAGGTACTTAATAAAGGATTGTTGGATTGGATTAGATGTAGCAAGCAACCCCAATGCCTACTTTCTAATCTTTATGAAAACTTTGTGAGAATAATCTACCTATGTATTAAGTGTTCTGAGATGAAAATATGAGAACAGAACAGCAGGTTTTCCAATGATAGTCTACAGAAGACTAATCACTCAATTAACTAAAAAATTCAGAGAATACAGGATCCCACCATATTTATTGTTAGTTGACTATAAAAAAGCGTTTGACTTTTTAGAGCAAAATGTTTCCTTAAAAGCTATCTTCTAGCATGGAATCTACTATATATATGTCAAGATCATTCAGATTTCTGATGTTCTCAGTGCAGGGTGATGGAAGGTCTGCCAAGATCCTGGGAATCTTTTTCCCCTTAGTGTGGCCACTGTCATTCTCATGCCTTGTCTCTTGGTAAGTCAGTCATTCAATAAATTAAATTTGAGGAGATAGTTGTAGATGACAGTCCTACAACTGTAGAACTAGTAGGGGCTTAAAGATCACCCTCTAATCCAACCACTTTGTTTTACAGATGAGGAAACTGAGGCCCAGAGAGAACAATTTTCCCAATAGCTATTTAGAAGTGGAGCTGGCAGATGAGCCCAGTGCAGTGTTTTACTGCAAGATGGATTCTTAAATGTTAGTTGAAATATTTCTTGTTGAGAAAAGGCTTTTACAGTGGAGGGGAAGTGGGGGGAAGGGGAGAGGGAATGAGTAAATCTTATTCTCATCAGATTTGGCTTAAGGAGGAAATAACACACATTCAATTGGGTATGGAAAGCTATCCTACCCTACAGGAAAATAGGTGGGAAGGGGATAATAGAGAGGGGGGAAGGATTGATAGAGGGGAGGGCAGATTGGGGGAGGAGGCAATCAGAAGCAAACACTTCTGAGGAGGGACAGGGTCAAAAGAAAATAGAATAAACAGGGGTCAGGATAGGATGAAGGGAAATATGGTTTTCCACAGCATGACTACTATGGAAGTATTTTGCATGACTGCACAATATAACCTGTATCGAGTTACTTACCTTCTCAATGAGGGTGGGTGGGCAGGGAGGAAAGGAGAAAATTTGGAACCCAAAGTTTTAAAAGACAAATGTTAAAAAAAATTGTTTTCACACACAACTGGGGAATAAGATATACAGGCAGTGGGGTATAGAAATCTATCCTGCCCTATAGGAAAATGGAAGAGGAAGAGGATAAGAGAAAGGGGGAGATAGAAGGGAGGGCAGATTAGGAAAAGGGGTATTCAGAATGCACACTGTCTTGGGTTTCGGGGAGGGATGAAATGGGGGAGAAAATTTGGAACTCAAAATCTTGTAGAAGTGAATGTTGAAAACTAAAATTTAATTAATTAATTAAAAAAGATATTTCTTGTTGGAAATTAGGAATTAAGGTTTTACTCATGATACTTGAAATTTGTTTAGAATACCAGAAATTGTAAAATATAAAACATTTTACAGAATTTTAAAAATACTATTTTAACATGGCACTTTTAGATTCATTCATTTATACCATGGGTCAAGTTGCATTCCCCCAAATATAACTTAACCACTAAAAGGCTGACTAACAAAGTTAGCCTATAATGTGGTTCTTAGTTCTGACACAAGGCAATAGCATTTTAAAAATTATCCAACTATTTTTGGTAAATTCCATGCCTTAGAGAACTTAGATTCTTTTCCCTCTATTACACAAGGATTTATTAGGGCCCTGCTGTGTTGCAAGGCACCTTGCTAGGTGCTGGGGGTAAAACAACAAATGACAAGCAGTTCTTGCCCAGGAGGATCTGAACCCATAACCTGAAGATATGTAGATAAAAGATTATTTAAGAAGAGAAAGAACGTTAGTAGTTAAGGAGACCAAGAAAGGATTCTGTTAGAAGGTGGTAGATGAGCTGAGTCTTGAAGGAAGAGAGGGTCTCTAAAAGAGGAAAGGAGAGAGTGCATTTCACAATCAGGGGATAGCCTCCCATGGGTGGGGCACCTGCAGCCTCGAGGCCACACCTCTAGGTCCTCAAGTGTGGTCCTTTGACTGAATCTAAATTTCACAGAACAAATCCCTTAATAAAAAATTTTGTTCTGTAAAACTTGGACTCAGTTAAAAGGCTGCGCTTGAGGACCTAGAAGGCCATATGTGGCCTTGAGGCTGCAGGTTGCCCACCCCTGCCTGCGCAATTCATGGAGGTGGAAGATGGAATGCCGAGTTACAGGAGCAGCACGTAGGCCAGTTTGAATGGAATGTCTAGTGCCAGAAGGGGAATGATGTGAAATAATTCTGGTATATGTTTTGTTTTGGGGTGTGTGTGTGTGTGTGTGTGTGTGTGTGTGTGTGTGTGAGAGAGAGAGAGAGGGGGGGGCAATTGGGGTTAAGTGACTTGCCTAGAGTCACACAGCAGATGTGAAATAATTCTAAAAAGATGCACTGGAGCCAGTAAAGGTAAAGGCTTTAAATGTTAAACTGAGCTTCTATTTTATCCTGAAGGCAATAGGGAGCTACTGAAAGTTTGGAGGAAATGCATAATGATCAGACCTTTGCTTTAGGAAGATTATTTTGTCAGTTAGGTAGAGAATGGTTTCAAGAAAGGAGAGACTAGAAGCAGGGATAGGAGGTCATTGCGATGGCCCAAGTAGAAAGGGATGAGAGCCTGAACTAGGGTGGTAGCCATGTGAGTGGGGAGAAAAGGACCGATGCAAAAGATATGGTGGCAAGATAATTGTCTAGGTTTAGTGACTATGGGACACAGGAGGCATGAGTGGAGGATGATCGTGACTCCTCACATGGTGCCCTCTGCCACCTAAATATGAAAGGTAGGAGGAAGAATGGGTTTAGGAGGGACATGGTGGACATTTTGGACGTGGTGAGTTTAAAATAAGTCTACCAGATATCCAAATGGAGATATCCACCAGGCCATTGATGATTCAAAACTGGAGTTTAGAAGAGGATTTGAGAGTCATCTGCCTCTCCATGATAACTGAATCTTTGAGAGCTAATGAGATCACCAATGTTGTTGCTCAGTTCTTTCAGACATGTCTCTTCATAACCCCCTTTGGGGTTTTCTTGGCATAGATACTGGACTGTTTTGCCATGTCCTTCTCCAGCTAATTTTATAGATGAGGTCAATAGGGTTAAGTGACTTGCCCAGGGTCACACAGCTAGTAAGTGTCTGAGGCTGATTTGAACTCAGGAAGATGAGGCACTGTGCCACTTACCTGCCCTAACAACATCTTAATGATAACTGAACCTATGGGAGCTGATGAGATCACCAACATCAGTGTTATGCTTTCAGGATCATTATCATCATGAATACTTGTGTAGCTGGCAATAGAATTTTCTGTGTTTTCTCCCACCGAACTTATTAGGAAAAAATGTTATTAGCTTTGATGGCATGTATGCCTTGAGAACAGTTAAAAACCCGAAGTACATTGTAGCACTTGTGGACAGATTCAGATAATTTGAATAAACCTCCTGAAACATGCAAGAGAGATAATACAGAAGAATGAGGGACTTTGTCAGCTTTCTGGACAAGTGGATGGCTTTTGAATCAAGGACACATTGACCTTGGGAAAAAGGGTATCTTGCCTGGGGCTAATCAGAAAGAGTTGTCACTTCTACTAGACAGGCACTTCTCCCCCCCCACTTTGGTGCAAAGAGTAAGCCCATACAAGAGAAATAATGGTGGGAATCCTATCTTACATCCCTCAAAACCTAGCTTGGTGCTCAGTATATAGAAGGCACTTAATACTTGATGAAATCAATGAATGGATAGTTGTGCTTTGGGCCAAAAAAAAAAAAAGGAAAAATCGAGAAAGTTTCTGGGTGCAATTATGAACTTAAAAGAGGGACACCCCAGGGAACAGTGTAATACACAAAGTGCTAGAAAGAGAATAAGGAAGACCTGGGTGCAGATCCCACCATTGACTCTTAGTGGTTTTGTGACCTTGGGAAGTTCACTTAATCTCTCTAAGACTCAGTTTCCTCATTTCTAAGATGAAAAGGTTAGACTAGATGGCCTTTGAGGTTTTTTCTAGCTTTAGATCTGTGATCTTATGAATTAGGACAATGGAGATCAGCAAAGAACAGTCCAAAAGCCTTCTCCAGGAAGCAATGGGGTATGGTAGGGAATTTGACCAGCAGAAAGCAGTAGAGAATAAAACTTGAGGCTGCCTGGGGGAGGTTGACAGAAGAAAGAATCAACATGGGGCGACTTTTAAGTGACAAGGGAACAATACAATGTTTTGAAAATGGTAGCTCATTTGGAGGTTTAGGGCTTTTTTGCTTTCATTTCTTCCTTTCAATAGAACATTGGTTCATAGTATTTGTCATATTTCCCTTTATATTTCCCAAATGCAGCTAGGTGGCACTGTGTATAGAGCTCTGGGCCTGGAGTCTGGAAGATGTGAGTTCTCAGCAAGTTACTCAGCCTCTGTTTGCTCAGGTTCCTCATCTGTAAAATGGGAGTAATAATAGCACCTACCTCCCAGAGCTGTTCAAAGTATCAAATGAGATAATAATTGTAAAGTGCCTGGCACAGTAAGTACTATATAAATGTTAGTTATTATTATTGCTGTTGTTATATTCTTTCAAATGGTATGTGGTCTAAGTGTACCGGTTGAGTACCATTGAAGAGTTCACCTGGGCAGCTAGATCGCAGAATGGATAAAGCTCTGGCCTTGGAGTAAGGAGGACCTGAGTTCAAATTTGGCCTCAGACTCTTGACACTTACTACCTGTGTGACCTTGGGCAAGTCACTTGACCCCAACTGCCTCACCCAAAAAAAAAAAAGAAAAGAAAAGAAAAAAGAGTTCACCAAGCTCCATGGGTACAAGAGTAGGAAAAGGAGTAAAGAGAAGTTAAAAAAAAAATTCTAGGTGCACCTAGACCCATGTACCATGAAAGTTTCTGATATCTTATTTGAAAATCATCCACATAGAAACTATGAGGGGGGAATATGGAGAAAAGAGAGTCTAGGAAAGAAGCTTAGACAGAGAAGGATCTAGGGCAGGACCTTGGACAATTCCTACATTTTGGGTGTGAAAGGAGGAAGAATGCAAAAAGAGCCAGAAGAGAAGGAAAAAGAAACACCACAGAAACTAAAGGAGAGAATCACAAAGGAGTGGCCCACATGACCAAATGCTGAGGAAAGGTTAAGGATGGAAGAAGCTATTGAATCTAACAATTAGAAGGTCAATGGGGCCCCATGAAGTCAGCAGCTTCCAGTGGAGTTGTGGAACGGGGGCCAGGTTATGATGTGTGGTAGGAAGAGTAGCTATTTTATGTAGACTGGGCTGCTTTCCACTTAAAAAGGTAGGGACACCATTGTAGGAATCATCATTTTTTTTTTGAATGGGGAGAAGAGAAACGGAGTAGCATTTATATAGTGCCTGCTATGTGCCAGGCACTGGGCTAAGCACTTTACAAATAATTATCTCAGGCTTCCTCTCTGCCTGCAACCCAAAAAGCCAGCCCCACTGGGAGTTGGGTGTCCGAGTTTTGGCAAAATCCCCCTTGCCCTGTGAGGCGATGGTTTTCTGACCGAGCCTTGTTAATTGCCATAATAAAAGTGGAGACGGAAAGGATCAGTTGATTGAGTAACCTTTTAAACTTCAGGAATTACGTTAATCACTTTGAGCAAAGTTGGTTTTTGTTGCATTTTATGGTCTACAACTGTTTTCATTGCATTCTAATTCTGAGCCTGAATCACTGGATTAGCCTAGAATATAAAATCCTAGAAGTGGGTGGTAAGGAAGTTAAGAGTAGACTTTTTAAAAGTAAGCCATGAAGGGGAGAAGTATAGTCCAGTTCAAGGAAGGGATAGCAGGTGAGGACTATTTTGTTTTGGATGCAGATGACATGAATTCATTTGTAGGCAGGAGGGAAGGAGTCATTAGAGAGGAAAATTAATGAGTAAACGTTAACGAGTAAACAAGTTAAGAGTAAATGAGATAAAGGGGAAAAGCCACTGTGGCAGGGAGTAGGGAGCAATGTCCTTAGAGTCAGGACCTGTTCTGACATGTACCAGGTTTCTGTGACCCTGGGCAAGTCTCTGAGTCTTATTTTCCCCATCTATAAAATGGGCATAGTTCTTGTACTACCTCCCCCAACAGCGTCATTGTGAAAAAAGTGTGTTGTAAAAATGAGTTAACAATAATTATAATAAGTTATTATTCTAAAAAAGCTGGAAAACTCCAATATAGAACACACAACATCTATCCTGATTGCCTTCAAAAGAAAATAAAATTGATATCCCCATTATAATCTCAGAAAGAAATGTAAGAATGGAAATTATATTGCCTTTACAAGTTTGACACAGTCTACTCCTATCATTTGTTTCAGTAAATCATCATCATAACAGTAAGAGCTAACATTTATATGATGTATTATGGTTTGCAAAGCCTTTACATATGCTAAGTCACTTATTCCTCACAATAACCTTGTGAGGTCGGTACTATTATTATCTCCATTTTAGTGATGAGGAAACTGAGGTATAGTGAGGTTATGTGACTTGCCCAGGGTCGCCCAGCTGAGGAGTATCTAAGGTAGGATTCAAACTCGAGTCCTCCTAACTCCAAGTCCTATGCTTTATCCACTGTACCACCACTGTAAGATGGTATTCTGATAAATAATGACCCCACATCAGAGTAACAAACACGTAAGTCTTGGAGAAATATTAGGATTAGGATCCCCCAGGTGAGCTGGCATCATCACTTGCCATGAGTGACTTGCAGGTGGCATTTGCTGTCCATGGATCAGAATAGAAGATTACCCCCTCAGGGCCACATGCTTAAATTCATGGGATTTACCCCAATTTCCCTTTTCTAGTACCATTCCATGGGCCCACCCTGGTTCTATTAGTTCTCTTTTCTATGTTCTTAATACTTTTGAAATAGGTTGATTGTTGTAGTCCATTCATTATTGATTAATATAGGTTGGGTTTTCTTTAGCTCCACCCAGCACAGTACATCTAAAAAAGTACTGCATTCTTCACAAATCTCGCTCTCTGTCACCACCGCATCAGGAATTATCACATTCCCAAATCCTAATCTCCAAGATACAACTCAGAGGACCATGGTCACATAGGACAATAACTTATTTGAATTTTAAGGACAGTTGTCCATTCCTTGTCCCCACCAAACTGATCACCTTTTCAGCCACCATGATTTTGAGAGGAGAGGGTTTTTTTCTTTTTTTTTGTCGCAATGAATCTGTATCCCAATTTCAGAGAATTATGAGGCAATAAAATACACACAACACTAAAACTATCCAGAATATATTTTAATCTTTGATGATGCAGAAGGCACCTTAGTTTCTCGAAGTTTGCTTTACACCATTTTTATGTTTATGAGTTATTGTAGGTACAGGGAATTGCTAGTGAGTAAAGAGATTTCTGGTTGATAGAATGAGGGCTGAAATGACTTTGACTGTAGGAGGTCAGAGACAAAATAGAGACAATCTTTATAATGTGGACAATGGAATCCTGGCTCTGTTCTATAGTGTTCATATTTCAGGCTGTTACTGAGCTGAAAAATTCATGGTTTAATGAACTGCTTAATGGAGCACGTCATGAAAATTCAATTAATAGTTTAAAACCATTAATATTTTTAAAAATCATTTTATTCTGTATAGAAGCACAGAGTATGTATTAATTCTTCATCATCCTTGCTGATTAGTATTTTACCAAACAGATAGTTCTGTCTTCACTACAATCTTTAGTCATGGATAACAGCTGACCATCCTCTCAGGAACCATTCTAACCCACTAGGCAGATAATAAACAATTCTTTATTGCTGACCAGATGTGTCTTTTCTTTGGCTTAAAGGGCACTTTTGCTTGGAAATATTTTTCATAAAAAATCATAGATGAACAAAGGTTTGCCAAAAAAAGATTCCAAAATACAAAAGTCAGCAACATTTTCACAAAGGAAAATAGGTTTGCCAATGAAAAGGATGTCTTTTGTTTTTCTTTGCAGATTATCCCCAAAGATAGTCTCAGGGTCCAGACAGCCTAATCGCTTTCTACATTATGAAATGGTTCATTTGTGGGCTACGTTCAATTGTTACAGTCCTTTTTATATATCATATCTTGATAGAAAGCAATGAGATAAAAAAGAAATATGGATTCAAAATCTCTTGTCCTACAGAGCCTAATAACCTATTACTTAGATAATATTCCAAGTGCAAAAAGCTTCCCCTACTGCATTGTCAAGGTTGAAATTAAACTTTCTGCTCTTTTTTTTTTTAAGTTATAAGCTATACATCACCTAGCAAATATAGCCTGGGCCTCTTCAGCTTTCATATCTTTATCATTGTGCTATTTATATCCCACTGTATGAGTATAATACCATGGAGTACAGTTAATGTGTGAGCCTTATCTTAAAATTTTCTCCTCTTAAGTTTAGAAGGAGAAGAGAAAAAAAATCAAAAAGGTGGGAAAATGGTATAGTATGGAGTGGGAAGTGACACAGATTCTTTATCACTTGATTCACTCCAAAGTAGCATCTGAAGCATTCTCAAAGGAAGACCTCCCTACATGGTAGCAGGGCAGTACCACCTATACCTTTCCATCTGCACTGTTGACCTTCACTCTGTGGGGTGTGGAATCTTTAGCCTTGGGTCATTTTCTAAGATGTCCAGAGCAATTACCACCATTCGATCTTTAGGCTTCAGGAACAGCTGGGGCCTACCACCTTCTCTCCTCTTGGGGCCCCAACTATCTCTGTAATGGGGGCAGCCTGATGAAGCTGTCTTTATTTCTTTCATTACACAGTCCCTATGGACAAAGATCTTGGATTGCTAGCCCTTTGCACAGAATGAAAAGTTTGTTGTTCAGTCGTTTTTCATTTGTGTCTGAGTCTTCATGACCCCATTTTCTTGGCAGAGATATTGGAGTGGTTTACCATTTCCTTCTCCAGCTCATTTTGCAGATGAGAAACTGAAGTATACAGGGTTAAGTGACTTGCCCAGGGTCACACAACTAGTAAGGGTCTGAGGCAGGATTTGAACTCAGGAAGATGAATCTTCCTGACTCCAGGCCTGATACTCTATCCACAGCATTGCCTAGTTGCCTTAGAAAAGACAACTGTCAGGAGAAGACCCTTAATAAACGTTTGTTGGATTGGAGTAGCAGTTTACCAGAGGTAGAGGACTGTGTTTCTAATCCCAGCTGTTTCTTCAGTATCTTTGTGGCCTTGGAGCTAGGTGAATACTACAGTGAATAAAGAACTGGGCCTGAGGTCAGGAAAACCTGAGTTCAAATCCAGCCTTTGATACTTAGTAGCAGCATGACGTTGGACAAGTCACTTAACCTCTGTTTGTCTCAGTTTCCTCAACTATAAAGTGGGGATAATTTAACAATAATAGTAGTAGTACCTACCTTCCAGGGTTGTTATAAAGATCAAATAAGATGATATTTAGCATAGTACCTGGAATGTGGAAGGTACTTAATAAATGCTTCCTTCCTTCCTTTCTTCATCAGTCACTTCATCTCTCTGGCCCTTAGTTTCCTCGTCGGCAAAATGAGGGGGTTTTGTTCTAATGTCCCTCTCAGCTCTAAATCTGATCCTATTCATATAATATCCTTTCTTTCTTTATGTTTCTTTGTCCTGATGCCTGAGACCTTGAGTAACAAGTCCTGCCTCTGACACTAGAACAGCTCTGAAATCACAGGCAAACCACATAACTTTTTGCAAAATGAGGAGTTTGAATGAGATGATGTCCAAGGTGGAGCTCTGACGTTCTATGATTCCCACTGTCCATTCTTAAAATAGGATTATTACGTGTTTCAAGAAAAATCATCAAAGCTTCAAAGCATTGTGAAAACCTGAAAAGAGTTGTCCATTTTCAAAAGATAACTTCCTGTCAGTTAAATGCATGGAGGGACACGTTCACATTTGGATCCTATGCCTTTGCGTTGTTTGAAGGTACTTCTTCCACATACGCAGAAGGGAAATGGCCCTTTTTCCCTTTTAAGGATCCAAACCACCAGCCTTCATTTTGCTTTTCATATATAGTCACGATGTCTCCTGTTGAGAAAATTCATGGAATTAGACAATAAGTGTGCCACAGCTATTTGGAAGTCTGGGACACTGCGTCTGCTTCCTTAAACTTTTTAAAGAGAATAATGATGGGAGGGAGGGAGGCAGTAACTAGACTGAATCTTTTTTTCTGTATCCCTAAATACATCAAAATAGTTTGTTTTAAAACCAGACTATCCCGTTCTGTTACACTGTAGTTTATATCATATTTATTAATATCAACAATGGCTATTATGCAATAGCTTTATATATTTTGCAGATTTCCTTTACAGCAATCCTGGGAAGTGGGTGCTATTATCCTTATATTACAGATTTAAAAAAGAAAAGGAAAAACCTGAGCATAAGAGACATTAAGTAAGTATCTTAGGCAAGATTTGAATTCAAGTCATACTGACTCTGAGTCCACCTAGTTACCAGTAAGGTTACAACCTATAGTGCTTTTTTCGTGTAAGGAGGGTTTGAGCATAGCCACAGGGATGCAAGGCAAGGGTTGCCAGCTGCACTTCATCCCTCTGTTACTGCTAAATGAAAATCTAGGGTAATCATTGTGGTCCTGGCGCTAGCTACTAGAGAGCATAATAGGAACTGCAAAGCATTTACTGACTCCCCAACCCAAATATTAAGAGCGGAGGAGTAAGATTGTCAAAGGGGCAGCTAGGTGGCGCCATAGTGCACAGAGTGCCAGGTCTGGCATCAGGAAGACTCATCTTCCTGAGTTAAATCTGGCCTCAGACACTTACTAGCTGTGTGACTCTGGGCAAGTCATTGTTTGCTTCAGTTTCCTCATCTGTAAAATGAGCTGGAGAAGGAAATGGCAAAGCACTCCATTATCTTTGCCAAGAAAACCTCTAAAGAGGTAAAAATATTCCCTGTTGGGAAGAAGCAGCCTAGTGGCAGAGAAGCAACAGATGGTAACAGCTGAACTGAAGAGCTGGCGATTCTGTCACCTTTGGTGGGCACCAGAAAAATGACCTTGGGCAAACAGCATGAAAAGCACCTTCAAGTCTACTTGTTAATGAAAAGAACACCTCAGAGAAAGAACTTGGACTTCAGAACCTTGTGAGTGGAGATCTAGGACAAGCCCTCACTGAGAGAGGGGCCAGATTAGGGAAGGAGAGATGTGCCCACTGGGGAGAGGGAGTGCTTTTAGTTTACTGTTTTACTTAATGATTCTTGTTAATCAGGAGCTAAGCTCTTTCTTCCTGTTGGAGTCCTAGTGCTATCTGTACCCCCTGTATTTTGGTGCCCTGAGGAAAATCTCTGATTGTCTCGTGCTAGATATCACTCTGCTCAGCAAAGAAGCAGCTCTACTGGGAAGGAGCAGATAGCAGCAGATCAGCAGAGAGGTAGCCTAGCACCAGCTTCAGAAGATATTCATTCTAGCTCAGAGGTTCCTGTACTTATCAGCACCCTCCTGGAAATATACTCTAACCCTTTAACGGTTCTTTTAGTTTGAGTCATTAAAAAAAAAGTTAAAATATTTTTAATGATGCATCTTAAATTTAATAATTTATTTTAAATTTGAGGGGTTTTTTCTGCATTGGAATTTTGATGATGCAATATTGCGTCGTGTAACCATATAGAATCATTACATGCGCATATCCCTGTTAATGCATGGTGGACTTCCAACAATGCATGACACACTTGCCTGCCAAGACTTGCTATTTAAGACTTGTCAGTGGACTTGACCACTGTTATAACTTGCATTTTGTGTGTTTATTTGGAAAATAATGTAATCACTATGACTTTAATTGTTATACAACAGGTGAAACATGTACGAACAGTTTTTCAAATTTTTTATCTTCTCTTCTTTCCTTATGCTTTCACTGCCCCCTTATTTTGATTCAATGCCACACAATTGCACTAGAGGCTACTACTTCCCCTCTTGGTCAGTCCAACACCCCCCAGGGGGTGGTATTGCCCACTCTGGGAACCTATGTATCTAGCTTGAACACAATCTAGGAGTGTGAGTTGTAGGGGAAAGAGTTTTCCTTTTCCCAACAACAGCATGGCATGAAAAGATGGTGGAGAAGAACAAAGCATAGACAAACTCTACTTCACAGCTCTTCCACACAGACATAGAAAGTGTATCATATGAGGTCTTGGTCAGGAAATCCAAGAAAAAAATCAAAATGAGTCATTTTTCCAGCCCAGATGAGAATGGGGAGATGAAGAGGTCTTTGGACACTGGAGAATAGGTCTAGCCAGAAATGGCTGTATGGAACATTCTAGAGCAGCAGAGGACAGTACACCAAGGAAAGAGGAAGGAGTATTTCTTTCTGGTTTTGTATGCCCAGCACCTACTATAGAACCTTGCATATAATAGGTCTTAATAAGTTATTTTATTGATAAGTCTCCTGTTTAACTGCCTGTTGCTTTGAATTAATGTGTAATTTATTTTGGGCTGGAAAAGGGGAACATTGGACAGGAGCTCATGAACTATTGTTTAGAAGAGATGTTGATATAAAGGGTACTTTGAACTAGGGCAGGGGTGGGGAACCTTCGGCCTTGAAGCCACACATGGCCTTCTAGGTCCTTGGCCTTTTGACTGAGTCCAAATTTTATAGAACAATTCCTTTTATTAAGGGGATTTGTTCTGTGAAGTTTGGATTCAGTCAAAGGGCCACACCTGAGGACCTAGAGGGCCACATATGGCCTCGAGGTGGCAGGTTTCCCACCTCTGAACTAGGGTATAGCTTTGGGGGGATGTTGGACTACATATAAAAATAAAACTATTAAACAACTGAAAGTTAGGTAGCTTTCAATTAAACACAAAATTAAAATGACTTTTTTTTTTTTGTCTAGGCAGTGGGGTTAAGTGACTTGCCCAGGGTCACATAGCTAGTAAGTGTCAAGTGTCTGAGCCCAGATTTGAGCTCAGGTCCTCCTGACTCCAGGGTTGGTGCTCTATCCACTGCTCCACCTAGCTGCCCCCAAAATGACTTCTTTAGAGTACTAGTTAAAGCAAACAGAACCAATAAGACATTTACTTCACCAATTTTTAATTATTCCATAATAGTAGATTGTATTTAGACAAATGTTGGAGGTAATACATGGACACAAATACGCTGTTGATGGAATTAGAATTTGGTCCAGCCATTCTGGGAAGCAATTTGCTTTTGTTTTTTCAAAATGTATTATTTATTTTTTAACATTTAGAAAAAAATGAGCTCCAAATTTACTCCCTCCCTCCCATTCCTCCTCTACCCATTGAGAAGGCAATTAATTATACATGTGAAATCACACAAAACATATTTCTATATTAGCCATATTGGGAAGGGGGGATAAGAAAAATAAGTGAAAAAAATCTGCTTCAATCTGCACTTAGAGTTCATTGGTTCTCTCTCTATAGGCATATAGCATTTTTCATAATAGGTCCTTTGGAATTGTCTTTGATCATTGTATTGATCCAGGTAGTCTTTCACAATTGATCATCATTACAGTATTGGTGTTACAGTGTACGATGATCTCCTGGTTCTGTCTGAAAAGCAATTTGGAAAGATGCCAAGAAAGTGACCAAGCTGTGCATCTCCTTTGACCCAGCTATATCTAACTCGGCCAATTCCCTAGAGAAATCAAAGACGGAGGAAAAAGATCTTTAGGTACAAATACATTTATAGCAGCTCTTTTCCTGGTGTCCAACTACTGGAAACTAAAAGGGTCTCGTTCTATTGGGGAATGGCTTGAATGTAATGAAATATTATGGTGCGGTAAGAAATGATAGGGCTGCTAGGTGGCACAATGATTCTAGCTGTGTGACCCTGGGCAAGTCATTTAACCCTGTTTGCCTCAGTTTCCTCATCTGTAAAATAAGCTGGAGAAGGAAACAGCAAACCCACTCCAGAAAAACCCAGATGAGGTCATGAAGAGTCTGACAACTCAAACAACCGAAAAAAGAAATGATAAAATGGACGATTTCGGAGGAAAGCCCATAGGAAGACCTTTATGAATTGATGTAGAGCAAGGTGTGCAGAGCTAGGAAAACAATGTATGCGGTGATAATATTATAGAAAAAAAATTCTTGGAAATATTTTAGAACTTTGATCAGAGCAATAATAAATAATAAATCATGAGTCCAAACCTGCCACTCACCTCTGGACAGAGAAGTAAATTTAAAATGAAGAAACTAATTTTCAGACATGGCTAATATGGGAAGTTGTTTTCCTAGACTGTGCAGATAGTTAGGGTGGGAGGGGGAGAAGAGGTAGTCAGAGGAAGGAATGAGCGTTTATAAAACACTTCCTATATGTCATGGGGTATGCTAACTACTTTACAAATATTATCTCATTTGGTCCTCACAACAACATAGGGAAGTATCCTCATTTTACAGCTAAGTAAACTGGGTTATTCGGATGGCTTGCCCAAGGTCACAGAGCTGGTAAGTGTCTGAGGTCACATTTGAATTCAGGTCTTCCTGACTGTAGATGAAACACTCTTTCCACTATACCACCTAGCTGTCTGAGGGACAGACTAATTATTTAAATGCTTATTAAAATATATGTATTTATAAATATATTTTAATTGTAAATCTAAACTTGTTATTAAATCTATTTAATAAATTAATTTTATTAGATTTATTAATTCAATTAATTAAAATATTATTAAATCTATTTAATATAAATTTAAATAAATCATATAAATATATTTAATCCAAACTTTAATTAATTCAGAATAATTTAAAATAATTGAATTTTCTATCATTATAAAATATATTCTACATATTAGGCATAATCATGCCACCTGTAAACACATACAAGTTTCTCAAGGGCCCAGATAATTTAGTTTTCTCTTCACATTCCTACCCATTCACATAGTACCTAGCACGTCATGGAGGCTTAATGTTTGTTGAGTCAAATTAATAGACTTTATTAGGCTACTTATTTTTTCACTTCTGCATTTTCCTATCTCTTGTGGTAAGAAAAAGCCTTTTAACAATAAGATCTCACGTCTATATAGCACTTTATGTCTTGCAAAATAGCTTCTTCACAGCAATTTCTTGAGATAGGTAGTTAAAGTCTTATCAAATTCCATTTTACAGATGAGGAAACTGAGGCTTCAAGAGGTTAACTCTCTTGCCTGGAGTCTCAATCCTGCCGAGTGTCAGAGCTAGGACTCAAGCTAAGTTTTCTGGCACCAAGCCTGGTCATGGTTTTCTTTGTGGCTGTTCCTTGTTAGTCAGCCATCAGTCATTCTACTGAGGTGTATTATTTATTTTTTCCTGTCCACAATGAGAGGTGTGTGTTTATTAGTCAAGCTGCCACCCCTGCCGAAGATTTTCTGCTGCTTTTCCTGTTTCTTGATAAGGTGATTCCCAGCCTTTCTTCCCCTCAGTTCCCCAGGAGTCTTTCTTCCTCAGATAGCTGGGGTAGGGGGGAGTAACCAGGCCTTGCCAGTGGCAGCTGTGAAAACCTTGTTGCAACTTTCACTGTTCAGAGTAACCGGTCCCCCATTAGGAGCACTCACTTGAATTTTTGCTCTTAGGCATGGGCAGATAGGATTATATAATTGACAAAATTGACATATTTGGTTACAAAGATAAAAAAAAAAACTCCGAAGCAAAACAAAAACTAATGATCAAATAGCCCCCATGGATTGTTTCCTTTGGCCAGCTGCCAGCAAATGAATCTGGTCTTGGTTTATTAAAAGTGTTGTGAACCAAGTTTAAAGTAACAGGACATCTTGCAAGAAAACAGGAAATCAACAGGTTAACAGAATTATCAGGAAAATGCATAGCACAGGCTGGGAGACAGGAAACCCTGATTTAGCTCAAACAAAGATAAATATAGTTTGGGAAAAGTCTCTTATCCTTTATGTCCCTGCATCCTTACATAGAGGACCAGGCTACCATGACTAATTCTTATTCCAGAGAATCCATGATGAAGAATGCTACCCACATCACCACAGAGGTGATGGACTGATATGCAGAATGAGACACATTCTGGGACTGGTGAATGAGGAAATCCGCTTTGCTTAACTATGCATATTTGTTACAAAGGGTTTGTTTTTGGTTTTTGGTGGGGTAAAAGAGAGAAAAAAATATATGCTTGATAACTGAAAAAAAATTTTTTTCCAAAAAGCCCGTAGCCAGCACTTCATGCTTTCTTACTTCACTTTATCATTTGAGCTTCATGATAGGTCTCATGCACAATCATCTTTCTGTTCTACTATGTACATGGAAATACCAATTTTATTTTAATTTTAAAATAAAATTTAAAAAGAAAAAAAAAGTTGGTGATCTGAGGAAAAAAGAGAAAAAGAAAGATGAACCCCAGACCAATAGAAATAATTCATCCCAACTCATACAGATACTAAGAGGTAGATCCAGGAGAGAGCCAGGCATCCTGACTCCCAGGAGTCCTTTGTACATACAGCTGCCTCCCCACCCTCAGAGAACATTCTGAGGGTCAAATGTCTGTTCTTTGTAAAGTCAATAATCCTGTTTCAATTCAACAACTGTTTATCAAGTGTGTACTATGTGTAAAACATAGTGCTAAGCACCAAATGTGATACCAAGAGGAAGGAAACTCACAGTCTTCCCCTGACAATCTAGCTTGCTAAAGAAACAGTATTAATTCCAAGATCTATAAGAGATGATGTTTCTAAGTCTCTAATAACACCTTTCCCTTCATCAGAGAAACACTGTGGAAACCTGCACCATTAGCCAGACAGTAACCTTGGCCTGACCAGAGCAAACATGGTGCAGGGTCTTCTTCCCTGTGTGGCTGCAAGAGTCATCTTAGTTTGACCTGGACCCTTGGAGCCATTTTTCATTCATCAAAAGCCTTCCTCTACCACCTAATGGCCCCACTATGTGAGACAGCAGAATATTTAAAGAAAGCACAGGCCTGCCATGTCCTCTCTTGCTGCTTTTACATTGGCCATTTCCCATCCTGGAATGCACTCTCTCCTTCTGCTAATCAGAGTCCCTTCCTTCCTCCAAGACTCGGCACAAACAGCACCTTCTGTAGGGAGTCTTTCCTGAGTGCACTGTGCCCCACCCCTACCAACCTCTAGTGCCCTCCCTCCATAAACTACCCTCTATTCATTTTTGTAGCTCTGGGTAATTCACTTAACCTCCCTCAGCCTCAATTTCCCCATGGATGAAATGGAGATAATAATAGCATTTACTTTTCAGGGTGATTTTGAGGATTAAATGAGATGTGTGTGTGTGTGTGTGTGTGTGTGTGTGTGCGCACACGCGCACGTGTGTGTGTAAAGAACAAAGAAAATAATCACAGTAATAATAGATTTTTGTAAAATACTCTAAAGTTTTCATATATATGTGTGTGTATGTATACACATATATGTACAATATGTACACACACACACACACACACACACACACACATTTTGACTTCCCTGATACAAAGTAGACTCCATGAAGGCAGGAACTGATTCAGTTTTCTCTTTGTATCCATAGCACTCAACGTATTGCCTGGCACACAGTAGGGACTTAATGTTTGATTGTTGATTGATTATTCTTCACCCCCTTTAAGGCAGATTTAGCCCACTACAGAATACCTACGTGAAACTTTGTATGCCAAATTAAAATCTTAAATGGTGGCAGGCAGTAGAAAATTCGTAGGCTTTGGAATCGGGAGACATGGGCTTTACCCTTGACTCTGTCATTAACTAGCCATTTTGCCTTGGATGAATCACTTTCTAGGTTTCCTAGGCCTTTTCAGGCCTTTCTTCCTTTCTAAAATGAAGGATTTTAATGAGGGTCCCTTTTCACTCTGACATTTTAGAAGCCTAAGATCCTGGAAGCTCCCATACATAAAGCATATTAAATTCCTGAGATTGACCACCAAACACAGGAAATACTAATTCACTGAATGGCCTTCACCAGATTCCTTTTCCTTCATGAGCTTAAAGTTTTATCCTCTGAAAGGTGGGGTTACCAAATTTGCACTGACTTCATGAGGCAGTCATGAATCATAGCAGATAATGAGCACTGCCTGAGCATGTAATTAAGACAAAGAGAGGTTCTTTGCTGATGGAGTTGTTATTTAAAATAGAGAAAGGCCTCTCAACACTTAAAGGTTTCTTACCTTTTTCCAAATTTAACTCATCATCTCGTCTGGCTTGAAATGGATATAAGGCTTTGCACGTACCATTACCATGACTGGTGATACCTGAAGCTAGAAATACATTAATTTGTAATTACTACAAGGTTTCATTAGATACAGAGAAAAATAGTGGAAATATGTGTAGTTAAATTACAGCATTTGATAAGCTTTCAGCCAGTCCAATCCCACTGCTGCGACCTCACTTTGTTCTTATAGTCTTGACGCTTGACCCTATGGAGTTGACTTTGAATCACTTGCCTCTCTGTCTCATAACTGCTTAAGCCTTATCAAACCCCACCCTTCCTCACTTTCTTGGCTCCTACTCTCCCGCAACTAGACAGGGAAGGAAGAAAGCATTCAACTACCTAGAGCATTAGGATCCTTTAAAAATTTATATCATCTAATCTGGGCTCTCACTGCATGGTGAATCTTCTTTCTGCTAACATGCTCTTAGTAGAGTTGCTCTCTTCAAGACTTCTATACCACTCTTTTTTGGTAGAAGATCTCTCCTTCAGCCTTAATTAAAAAAAAATCAAGGCAGTCCATTCCTTTTTGCATTTCCTACTCCGTTTCCTCAAAACTGAATCTCCACTGTTCCTCATTGTCTCCTCCTTTGTCCTAGTCTCTGAGAAAGAGATGACCTGTCCTTTTGCAAAGGACAACCCCTTTTCCTGTGTCACTCAAGCCACTCACTATCTTCTGTCTCCTCCAGATCCTTCCCCCTTCCATCATTCTCTCTGTTTCTGTCTCTGTCTGTCTGTCTGTCTGTCTCTCTCTCTCTCTCTCTCTCTCATTTTCAATATTTTTTTTTTATCTACTGGATCTTTCCACACTATCTACAAGCATGCCCAAGTCTTCCCTATGCTTTAAGAACCTTCACTTGACCTCACCATCCTTTCCAAGTTACTATCCTACATGTCTTCTCCCTTTCATAGCCAAATGCCTAGAAAAAGCCATTTATTCTTGTTGCCTACACTTTTTATATTGCTGCTCACTTTTTAACTCTTTGCAGTCTGGCTTCCAAGTCTAGCATTTGACTAAAATTGTTATCTCCAAGTTTACCAATGATTCTTTTTTTTTTTTGTTAGTGAGGCAATTGGGGTTAAGTGACTTGCCCAGAGTCACACAGCTAGTAAGTATTATGTGTCTGAGGCCGGATTTGAACTCAGGTCCTCCTGACTCCAGGGCTGGTGCTCTATCCACTGTGCCATCTAGCTGCCCTGCCAATGACTCTTTAACTGCTCTATCTCATAGTTTTTCTCAATCTTTTTTCTACTGAGCTTCTCTTTGGCTTTTGACATTGTCTACCTAAACCCACCTTCAGCCCTACAATAACCTCAAGTCAAAGTGACTTCTTTTAAAATCCACTCTCTTAGTTCTTACCTTGTCTGACCACTCATTCTCAGTTTCCTTTTTTGGATCACCATCTCTCTCCTGTCTCCTTATTATGGCCACCCCTGAGTCTTTGTTCTGGACCCTCTTCTTTTTCTGTCTTCATGATTGCATTCCTTTTCCTATGTCGAATCATCATTTCTGTGCAAATGACTTCTAAATCTATAGATTTATCCCTAACATTTCTTATGAATTCCAAGCCTAAATCACCAATCAACTGCTAGGTAGTCTCCACCTAGATATTCTGTAGACATCTCAAACTCAGCATGTCCAAGATGATGTTTATCATTCTCCCCTACCCTCAAAATATTTGTAAAATTTCCTTATTTCTCTTGAGGATACCACCATCCTTCTAGGCCATAACTTCAGAGTAATTTTTTAACTCTTTCTTCCCTCTCATCCCTCATATCCAATCAGCTGCCAAGCCTTATTGAGTCTATCGCCACATTATCTCTCACCTCTGTCCCTTTCTCCCCACCCCCTACTCATACTGGTGCCCTAATTTAGGGGCTCATCACCATTCATCTGGATTATTGCAATAACCTCCTTATTTGTTTCTCATATTTCAGTCCCTCTCTTATTTCTGTAGCTGCCAGTATCATCTTCCTCAGTCACAGATTGTGCACCTCTCCCTCCCCTGCTCAAAAATCTTCAGTGACTTCCCATTACCTCCAAGGTAAAATACAAATTCAATAGCCAGGTACTTAAGCTTCTCTAAAATCTGGTTCCATTCAGAATTATTTCTTATTCCTCCTCTTTATACTATAGATGGTCCAATCACTGTTTGCTGAACTGGACATTCTAGTTCCCATTTTTTGCATAGGCTGTCCTGTATGCCTGGAATACATTTCTTCCTGATCTCTGCCTCTTAGAATCCTCAGCTTAGTTTCAACTCAAGAGACATCTTCATGAAGTTCTCCCTATTCCATGCAACTGTTAATATTCTCTTTCTCTTCCGATTTTCTTTTATTTATCTTGTAAGTATGTTGTGTCCCTCACTGTGAGGATTTAGGCTCTGTAAGGGTGCGATTTTGTTCTTCTCTTTGTACAATAGTATCTAGTGTGGTTCTTTGCACCCATTAGGGCCCTTAATAAGTATTTGTTGAATTGACTTAAAGGAAATTTGACAGTAGCCATAATTTTACAGCAGCTATTGTTCTAAGGTTTTAGTTTAATTTTACAGTAGCTATAATTTTATAACAGGTATAATGTTAAGGTTTTATAGTATGGAATTAAACTTTTAAAGACATATTTCCCACATTAACTCACTGTATATTGATTAGATAATTTGTATGTTGCTTACATGATTTCTCTAGGAAAGATAATCTAGTCATACCATAGGCTTGCATGAGGAAATGTCACAGGGCACATGACTTTCATTCGTGTTACTAGACAATGAATGGCATTGTTTTTCAGCCACTGTATCATGATGCTTTAGTGAATTGTGAAGATCTGAGTGTCTCACATGGTTCTATGTTTCTTCCTTTCCTTTTACCAACTTTTAGCCAGGAGAATAGAGGAAGGACTGTTGTTATAACCATAGTTTGAAGAAGAGAGAATGGCTGGTCTTTCTGTCTATCTATCTATCTATCTGGAAGAAGGTAGTTAGGAGGAAAGGATTGGCAGTTGTGGAGATAAGGGGTTATGTAGAGAATGTGTCCCATTGGCCTCAAATGTGGTTGAGACAAGATAGCATAGATAATTGTATTTCTCAAGCTGGGGACAGTCTTGGAGAGGGTTGTGGTGACTATAGCTGCAAAAACTCCTAACAGCTCTTGGATAATGTGGTGCTGGCAGTGGCAGTGACCACCACCCTCCCAGAAGGAGGTGCACATATCATATTGCGCACAAAGCTTGTGTATGGATATCACATATTTTTCTGGCATTAACCCCTCTCTTTGACGTGGATATATGTAGCATTGATTTTAGCCAGTAATCAATTTAGGGATTAGATATAAAGTTACCTAAGGATGGAGATTCCGATTTATTTGACTGTTCACTGGAAGATGCTCTTGTCACAACATTCTCTAATCTCTTCATCATAAAAGGACGTGATATTTTTACTGAACTATGAATCTGGTCCTGTTAATAAAAAATAACAAATATAAAATGTGATTATTTATTGTCATCATAAACTTGACCATTAAACAAAAATAACAATTCAAAGGAATTTTCCCAGCAATTTATGCACTATTCCTTAGGGTATTATTATTAATAATAATAGCTAGCACTTATTGGCATAAAGTTTTCAAAGTGCTTAACATGTTCTCTCATTTCACGCACATATCTAATGTTCACAACAACCCTATGAAGTAGGTGCTACTGTCATCTTCATTTTACAGATGAGGAAACTGAAGCAGAGAGAAGCTAAGTGACTTGTCCAGGATTACCTAGCTAGTGTTTCAGAAAGGATTTGAACTCAGGTCTTCCGAACTCCAGATCTGATATTTTATCCACTGGGCTACCTCTCATGTAAAAATACTATGTTCATTATATTACTGAATGATGCTATGGAATTTTTCTCCTGTTATTATAACTCCAGAATTCCCACAATTACATCATTTTACAACCAATGTTCATAACTCTAATCTCCAGGTGAAACCTACAAAATCTTAATATGTTTATTACAAATTCAGCCTTAAAAGGTTTTAAGTAAGTCTAAAGTATTGTGAGTATATCCAAATGATTGAGGGTAATACACAGATCGTGGGCAGCACAAAAAGGAAAATTATTACCTTGGAATAAGTGTTCACACTATAGTCACAGTGCTTTTTTCCAATATGTACTAGAAAGAGGCATCCGGGGGCGGCTAGGTGGCGCAGTGGATACAGCACCGGCCCTTAAGTCAGGAGGACCTGAGTTCAAATCAGGCCTCAGACCAAACACTTGACACTTACTAGCTGTGTGACCCTGGGCAAGTTACTTAACCCCAATTGCCTAAAAAGAAAAAAAAAAGAGGCATCCAGGTGGCACAGTGGGGAGAACATGGGATTTGGAATCAGAAAGTTGCTGTTCAGTTGTGTTCGACTCTTCATGACCCCATGGACCATGTCATGCCAATACTGGCCATGGGGCTTTCATGGCAAAGATAGTGGAGTGGTTTGCCATTTTCTTCTCCAGCTCATTTTACAAATGAGTGAACTAAGGCAAACAGGGTTAAGTGACTTGCTCAGGTTCATACAGCTAGTAAGTGTCTGGGGCTAGATTTGAACTCGGGTCTCCTTTTTTCATGCACAGTGCATGCAACTCTAGATAGTTAAATCTGGCCTCAGATATTCACTAGCTGTGTGATCCAGGCCAAGTCACCCTATCTCTGCCTCAGTTTCCTCAGCTAAAAAACAGGGATAATAATAGCACCCACCTTCCAGGGCTGTTGTGAGGATCCAATGAGATAATATTTGTAAAGTACTTTGCAAATATCAAAATGCCATATAAACGCTAGCTATTATTATTAAGAGAACATTGAGAGATAACCACCCATGCTATGATCATAGGCTTTTTGTCAGTCTTTGGGCTAATCACCGAGACAAGAAGAGTAATTTTTACATCGTATAAGGATATGTAATATGTTGTTGTTGTTTCTCCTTTGTGTTCAAAGAGGACCAGTGACATCACAGATGATGTCTTGACTTGCACGTAAATTGGATTTAAGCGTGGGATAGTTGCACAGTTGTCAGCCTCGTTCTCTCTTCCAGAGTCATCGAAGTCCAGTGGCGAGATAAAAATCAAGATGGCCGGCAATGGCCCAGGATACTGTGTCTTCAATGTCTGACCAAGCTCTAAGTGCTCCACAGCTCCTGCTTCAGCCACCTTCAGGGCCCTTGGAACAAATTGTTCTCATCCTCCCATTCCACCAAGAGAAGTCTTCACATCCTGGGGTAGACATCCCCCTAACTCACCAACAGGTTTGAGGCCTGTCAGTTACCCTCAACCTGGCTTAGCCTATCTGCCCAGATAGCTTGCCGGGGTGTGGCCTCTGCCATGTTCTAGCTTCTTGGAGTCATGGGTGAGAGTTGGGTGACAGGTGGACAACAAAGAGGAATGAGCAGCCTTGAAAAAGGATTTGGCAACCCCTCACACCAGAGGTGCTAATCCTCCCATAGACCCCAATATGTTTATATAAAAGCACTGCACAGCTATATTACATACATGTATTTAGGTGCCACCTTCCACCAAAGTCTTCTTCCAGTACCTCATTGTGGTATGGAGATGACCCTGCAATCTCAGAGTCTAACTTAGCTGACCATAAGCTCTGGCAAGATGCTTATCAAGCTGAAAAGGCTTTGAGTACGGACCTGGAAATAGACTTTGTTGAAGACCACTCTAGTTAAGAGTTGAGTTAATAATCAACAGAAGGTTTCCAATAATTGCTGAAATTGTCTCTTACAGAATGGAGGGGTTGTGAGTGGTTGAGGGTGTGAGAGTACCCACACTGATGAAAGCACAAATCTTTTCAAGTGTCAAAGTACTTATGTACGTAGGAAACCATGACATCTTAAAGTGACATATACACGTAAGTCTAACTAACTTGAATTGCTTAAATGATGATTCTTCACTTAGAATTGCATGCACTGTGCATGAAAAAATGTGTTCTAACTTAAGTCAGTTAATAGTGTAAACAAAATTTAAGGCAGGATTATTTAGCATTCTTAAGAGGAAACGTGGGCAAACCATTTTTAAACATCTAAAATAACTTAACACTACCAATTTGCTGCACCTGTGACACTAGTTGTGTGACTATGGCAAGTTACTCCTTGAGCCTCAGTTTCCTTATCTGTAAAAAAGGTATTGTTACACACAGTACCTACTCTGAGTAGAATAATGTGTGTAAAATGTTTTGTAAACCTTAAACGTCATCAAAATATCAGTTATTATTGTTAAAATGAATATATTCTTTTATCTGATTGTGAAAGTGGGTTCAGTAGGATTACTGCTTAGCAATAGTTTGTTGGTGGTAGTTGTTGTTACGCCTTGAAAGGAACAAAGCTGTAATAAAAACAAATGCTCTATCATCTGTGCACTTTGCACAGAGAGCACATAGTTCATGCAATATTTTCCACTCCATCCCATCCTCATTTATATTTTTAATTAACAAAGCTTAACTGTATAATAGATGGATAACAATTTCTTTTGTTGTGAAAATTGAAGTAAATTGATTCCTTTTTCTACTCAGTAATCTGAGCTTGTTCCCACTCCCAATGCCAATATACCATGACCTTGATCCCTCAGGGTCCATGATTCCCTCTCACCCTGTGATTCCATGAGCCACAGTGAATCAGTTCCTCCATTTCTATAAATGAGGGGGATAGTTTCATTCCTTGGTTGCCTATACGTTCACGCTGAATTAGCCACCCAGCAGCTCCATCGCCTGGACATTCCTTTAACACACTCCCACTAACCCGATGTTTATCCTAGGTGTAGCAGCCTTACCTTCTCCTTCCATGTAGAGATACAAGAGCTGCATGCATGTGTTGGTTTAGGCGTCTGTTCTAGGTCAGCCAGGACGGATGACAGTTTGAAGAAGTTGGCTTGCAGAAGGTCTAGCTTCAGGTTGGTCTGCAGGAATACCATTTAGTTACAAGAGTCCTGCTGATACCATGACATCATTTAGAGAATGAAAGAGGCATAGCGGTGCTTTCAAAAGTCAAGGGGATTTTTAGAAACGTGTGTGTTTAATTTGTCCATAATGGTACATTTTCATTGATCTTAGACATTTTTACTGTAGCTTTCCCCTGCCTATCCCACCACTATATCTACCATTGGCTAGAACCTTAAGGCAGCTAGGTGGCAGAGTGGATAGAGTGCCATGCCTGGAGTCAAGAAGACCTGAGTTCAAATCCAGCTTCAGACACTAGCTAGGTGACCTTGGGGAAGTCACTTAACCTCTGTTTGCCTCAGTGTGCTAAGTACTTTACAAATGTTATCTCATTTGATCCTCACAATACAGGTGCCATTTTTATCCCCCTTGTATATATGTGGAAACTGAGGCACATAGTAAATGCTATGAGAATGTTAGCTATTATTATAATTAAAACTGATCTTACAGTTTAAGGGCGCTACAGTTTCGTAGCCCTCTGAGGGGGACAAAAGAAAGGAAATACCCTATTTCTTACATTTTTATGTACTATCCCCAGAAATTAGGACAAACAATATGATGGATGATCAATAAATTGAATTGACCAAATTAAACAAGACAAACAGGGTTAGATGACTTGCCCAAGGTCAATATAGCTAGTAGGTCTATGGGGTCACAAAGGATCAGACAGAACTCAACTGAACAACAATAGTAATGAATGACCTGTGGTCTACTTTTGCAGTACATGATAGCAATTTGTGTTAGTCTTTGTTTTATAGTGAGTGAGATGCAGAGGTTATTGTTGTTTTGTTTCGTTTCCCAAAAAAAACATTAGGTTTGAGGAGGAGTGAATTGAAATGATCCTGACCCTGCAATAGCACCTCCACTGAGAGATACTCAAGCTCTGCAAAATGCATTAAAGGCACCCAGCCATAATATCTAACTGATTCCATCCTAGAATAATTGAAGCTGCTTTTATTTGGGTTTGAAAACAATAAAAACCTGCAGCTCCAGCAGCAGGGCCTCTTAGGCATATTAGATGTCATTAGGTATTATGCAAAGCAAGCAGAGTGGGCCAAGAGAAGACGGACTTGTGTGAAACTCTGCTACAATCTTTCCTTTTTCCATGAAGCCTTCCCAGAATAACCCCACCAAGCTCTAATCACTGGGAACACTCCAATCCTCCCACAGCACTAACACATCTGAATGTAGCTCCAATTAGTTTCCATTCCATAATTTCCTCAGAAATGATTCATAGGGAAATGGGTAGAAAACTGGGCTTCAAGTCAGTAAGACCTGGATTCAGGTGCTGCTTCTGATGCTCACTAGCTGTGTGACTCTGGACGAGTCTTTTCACTTCCCAATGCCCCAGTCAATACTCCAAGAATCTTATTTGCAGAAGAGTTACCAGGAGGGAATTTTCTCACGGGGCAGCTCCCTACCCTAGTGAAATCCAGGTTCAAGCCAAGTCTGAGCCACGTACATATGAAGGTTTAAATGGGGGCATTTGGACCTTTCCATGATTCTCAAATCACATCACATGGGTGGCTGCCTAATCTTTCTCTAAGGGGATCTGCCCCTTGCCCAAATATGAAGTGGCAAAATGTTGATGATTGATTTGACTAGGAACTTAACAATCCAATCTATCAGATACAACAAACATTTATTAAACACCTAGTGTTTGTAGAACACTGTGGTAGGCATAGTCTAGATAATAACGGTTCATATTTCTTAGCCTGCTAAGGTTTACAGAATGCTTGCCTTACAACAACCTTGTAAAGTAGGTGAGGGTAGGAATAATTACCCCCATTTTACAGATGAAGAGACTGAGACTCTTAGAGCTTGAGTGGCTTGCCAAAGGGCACAGAGTTTATAAATGTCTGAGCTCCTGACCGGAGATGCCACTTTTCAGGATACAACACTGACTCAAGGAATTTACCATTTAGCAAAGGGCTGAGACACAGATGGTATTGTAAAATACAATGTTGAATGACAAGTGCATTAGAAAGTTACAAGACAGTGGGTGTGTGTGTGTGTGTGTGTGTGTGTGTGTGTGTGTGTGTGTGTGTGTGTGGGACAGGGCAGGGTTGTGGAAGCAGGGGATTGAGAAAGGCTTCCTGTAGGAGGCAGCATTTGAGCTGGCTGGGTAGGAGGAGAAATAGAAATTCACCAGGTGGAGAGAGGAAGGGAGAGCATTTCAGATATTGAATAAAACCTGAACAAAGACAGAGTCATGAGAGTATAAAGCACCTTTGGGTCACTTGGGGTTAGCCAGCTTGCCTGAGGTGCTGAGTGCAGGGAGGGAGGGAATTCTGGATGGTGAAGGAAGGCAGGGTGATATCGATTTGTGGAGGGCCTTGAACGTTGGGCACAGAAATCTGAACTTGATTTGGCAGGCCAATGGAGCCACCGAAGCCTTGGAGCACAGGAGTGGCCTGACAAGTTCTAGCCCTAGAAAATCTTCATTTGGCAGCATCTAGATGATGAACAAGAGGGAGAAGGAAAGGGAGCAGGGCATGCCTTGTTAGGAAGGGTTTGCAATAGCACAGGCACCTGGTGAAGGCTTGTTCTAGGGGAGTGAGAGGGGGAACAGTGAGGAGAGAATGGATTCCAGAGATGCAACAGAGACCAAGATGGCAGAAGTGATTGAATATGAGAGATGCAGAGGAGTTCAGGGTCCAGGATAACCCTAAGGGAACAAATGGGAAAAATGATGAATGGTGGTGCTGCAGAAAGAAATAACAAACAGAAGGAAGGGTACGCCTAGGCGAAAGAAAAATGAGCTGTCTTGGACGTGTGGAGTTAGAGGTGGGGATGTGTATGAGAAATTCAAGTGTGAATGTTCTGAAGGCAGATGAAGATGAAAGTACGGATTTTAAAGTCATAACAATACCCAACCTTTATGTAGAACTTAAAATTTGCGAAACACTTGGCAAATAGTATATTATTTGATCCTCACAATAACTCTGGGAGGTAGGTGCTATTATTATCCCCATTTTACAGATGAAGAAACTGAGTCTAGGAGGTTAAATGACTTGCCCAGCTAGTAAATTAGACATAAGGTAGGATTTCTAACTCATAACTTTCCAACTCCAAAGCCAGCACAACATCCATAATGTCAAGCTACATCATCTACACAGAAGTAACAGGTAGATAACTGGCTATGAATGTGATTGGCAAATGACAGTGTGCCTATGGAGAAGAGAAGAGAAGACAAGGTCCAAAATCTAGACCTTGGCAAAAATTTTTATTGTTGTTCAGTCATGCCCAGGTCTGCATGATCCCATTTGAAGTTTTCTTGGCAAAGATGCCGGAATGATTTGCCATATCCTTCTCCAGCTCATTTTACAGATGGGGAAACTGAGGCAAACAGGGTTAAGTGACTTATCCACGGTCACACAGCTAGTAAGTATCTGAGGCCGAATTTGAACTCAGGTCCTCTTGATTTCAGGCCTGGCACTCTATCCACTGCACCACCTAGGAAAAATAATGGTCAAGGAAAATTGTGGTGAGTCAGTAAAGGAATCAGAGGAGTGGTTGGAGAAATAGGAAAACCAGGAAAGTATGTTGTCTCCTAAGCCAAGCAATTAGGTAGCATATAGCAGAGGCAGCTAGATGGGCACAGTGGATAGAGTGCTAGGCCTAGAGTCGGGAAGACCTGCGCTCAAATCTGACTTCACACACTTACCATCCATGTGACCCTGGACAAGTCACTTACCCTACATCTGCTTCAGTTTCCTCTTCTATAAAATGGGAGTGATAATAATAACACCTACCTCCCAGGATTCTTGTGAGGATAAAATGAGATAATATTTGCTATCCCTCTCCCAAAGTATAAAACATTTTGCAAACCTTAAATCGCTATGTAAATGTGAGTGATGATGATGGTGGGTGGTCAACAGAGTCCAAAGCTACAGAGAAGTCAAGAAGGATGAAAAAAAAATCCATAGGATTGGATGATCATTGGTGACAGAACAATTTCCATTGAGTAGTGGAGACCCAATTGCAAAGGATTAGGGAGAAGGTAATGAGGAAATAGAGGCATTAGTATAGAAAACTTTTTTTTTTTAAAGTTTAGCAATGGGGGCGGCTAGGTGGTGCAGTAAAGAGAGCACTAGCCCTCGAGTCAGGAGGACCCGAGTTCAAATCGGCCTCAGACACTTGACACTTACTAACTATGTGACCCTGGGTGAGTCACTTAACCCCACTGCCTAACCAAAAACAAATAAAGTATAGCAATGATAGAGAGAATAGGTATGGGATAGCAGATGGATAGAGTAAATGAGTCAAGACTTTGACCCAAATATTTTAGGATTTTGGAGATTTGAGCAAGTTTGCAGTCAGAAAATAAATTGCCAGTAGAGAGGAGAGATTGAAGAGACATGAGGGAGCAAGGTCCTGGAAGAGGCAGAAAGGAATAGGCTTAAAGGAGAAAGCAGAAACAGTAGCTTTGGCTTGTGGCAGAGATATTTCTTTTTCTGTGATCTGAGGGAAGGATGAGAAAGAGGATCTATTGTTTTCCTGAGGTATGCATAGAGAGCATCACAGAGAATCTCTCTATCCTTGTCCAACCTAATGACCACTTCTAGTGATTCATTTGGGCATAAATCATGTTGCAAGAAGGGGCTTAGAAGCCTTGCTAAATATGATGACGTCTTGGTCATGAAACTGAAGAACTTAGGAACGTAACTGATGTTTTCATCACTGGTGCAGATTGTAGGGAAGGATGTCAGATGCGAATAGATTTATGAAGGGGGGTAGTTGGTTAGGAAGGAGCTCTTTGAGAATGAGATCTGGAATTCTGGACCATAGCTAAAAATACAAGAATAATAAGCTCTTATCCAGCAATGGAGCAAACCTAAGAAAGACTGAGAAGAATGAATTTGTCTCAAGTCTTGCAAATGTAATCAAAGGGGCTTTAAACTAATAAGGAAGGGTAGATAATAAAAATGCCTATGGCTATCCATCCAGGAGGAAAGTAGCTATGGCGTAGGAAGACTAACAATATAGAGGCACTAAAATTTAAGACAGAAAAAATTCAAGAAAGAAGTCAGCAATTCAACCCATAACCTCAACTGTCATTAGAACAAACAAAGAAATTCTTATTTGCCTTGTATTCAATAGAGAGAAAAAGAGTGAGAGAGAAACAGAGATAGAGAAAGAAAGAGGGAAATGGAGCCAGAGACAGACTGAGACAGACAGAGGGAGAAAGAGAAGAGAGAGAGAGAGAGAGAGAGAGAGAGAGAGAGAGAGAGAGAGAGAGAGAGAGAGAGAGGGAAAGAGAGATGTTGCTGAAGAGGAAATGATAGGAACCTAGTGAACACTATATCTTAAGAATTTGTAATACAAAAGAGAAAGAAAGATAGGCATAAACTGATATAAGCCTTGTTTTGCTGGAGCAGATTTCAAAGAGGTCACAGAAAGAATAGGTAGGATTCCAAGGCCTAAAATTCTACAAGAAAAGTCTAAGAAGTACCAGTAGCTCTCAAGAATGAAATTTTGATGACATAAAGAAAACCAATTCTGATGAGGAAGAGAAGAAGAAATTGTCTAAAGAGAATGGTGTTGCTACACAAAAAACTCATCGACCAACTTAGATTTTAAAAAGAAATGTGCAGTAGTCGGGAGCAAGGGCAGGTAACACAGAATAATAATGTTCAGTCATTTCAGTTGTGTCTGACTCTTCAAGGCTCTATTTGGGGTTTTCTTGGCAAAGATACTAGGGTGGTTTGCCATTTCCTTCTCCAGCTCATTTTACAGATGAGGAAACTGAGGCAAACAGGGTTAAGTGACTTGTCCAGAGTCACACAGCTAGTAAGTGTCTGAGGCCAGATTTTAATTCAGGAAGTTGAGTCTTCATCACTTCAGGCTTGGCATTTTAGCTACCACACTACCCAGCTACCCATAATAGCTAACATTTATGTAATACTTTAAGGCTGGGGAGATAAGTGCTATTATTATCCCCATTTTATAGTAGAGGAAACTGAGGCTGAAAGAGGGTAAGAGATTTGTCCAGGGTCATATAGCTGATAAATACCTGAGGCAAGACTTTAACTCAGATTTCCTTGACTCCAGGTCCAGCACTATCTAGTGTGACGCCTAGAAAAGTATAGTGTGACCCTTTAAGAATAGTGATCAGAGGCACTAGAGCTCAGGATGAGCTAAAGCTGAAGGGAAATGCTAAGGGCAATGAAAATGGGTGGGTTTTTTAAAAACTATATTGGGATAAAAAGGAGGGTTAAATATTCCTATAGAACTAGGAGTATGCTGCAGCCAGCTCAGGCCAGCTCTTCAGAGCCAATGTTAAATTTTCAGTGTGAGCATTTAAACCTCAGAAATTGCCAAACACTGCAAATCAAGACTTCATTTATCATTTTGCTCATGTCTAGACTTAAGAAAGTGATGGAGAAAATGTAAGTGACTCAGATTAAATTTTAAAAGCATGTTGTCCATACTTTTTTTGGTCAGAGAAAGAACTGATGGACTCTGAATGCAGATGAAGGCATACTATTTTCACTTTATTTTTTTATGTGTTTATTTTCTTTTGGTCTGTTCCTTGTTTTACAATATGACTAATATGAAAATGTTTTACATGATTGCACATATATAACCTACATCAAATTGCTTACCTTTTTAAGAAGATGGAAGGGGAAGAAAGGAGGAAGAAAAATTTGGAACTCAAAATGCTATTTAAAAAGAAGAAAATTGATCAGCTAGAAAGCATTCAGATGAGGGTGACATGCCTTAATATGCCATATGAAAACCAGTTGAAGGAACTGGGGATATTTATCTTGGAGTAGAAAAAATTTAGAGGAGACATGATCATTGTCTCTAAACATTTGAAGGGCTGTCATTTGGAAGACAGTCATTAGCATAGAGATGGCAATTATATCCATGCAAGTGACTTATGTCCTGTTGCTGGGCTTTGATGAATCTGGAGGAGAGAGTGAGACTGAAGACTTTGTGTAGCTCTGCCTCACTTAAATCTAATTCACCCGAAAGTCAAGACATCACCTGTGATGCCACTGGTCCTCTCTGAAAACAAAGGATGAGCAACAATTGGAAAGAGAGAATAGATTTATCCTACTTGGTTTCGGGGGGTGGCTAGGTGGCACAATGTATAGAGTACTGGACTCTGGACGACCTGAGTTTAAATCTTGGCCTCATACACTTATAAGCTATGTAACTTTGGGCAAGTCACTTAAGCCTGTTGCCTGTTTCCTCACCTGGCAAACCACTGCAATATGCTTGCCAAGAAAACCCCAAATGGAGTCACCAAGAGTCAAGCATACTGGCCCTAGAGTCAAGAGGACCTGAGGTCAAATTCAGCCTCAGACACTTACTAGCTGTGTGACCTTGGGCAAGTTACTTAACCCTGATTGCCTTAAAAAAAAAAAGTCAACCAATTGGACAACAAAACCTGGTTTGAGAAACATTAAGTTCAAAGTGGCAGATTTAGGCTTATCGTAAGGAAATACCTTCTAACAATTAGACCTATAGAAAAGTAAAATGTATTGTTTCAGGAAAGTAATGGGTTATCATTTGTGGTGAATGGCACTTGAAGTGGTTTGAAGCAATTTACTATGCGGAAGAAGATAAAGGTGAATAGAAGAATGATTTGAGTAGTAGCCAGGGCTCAGTTGAGCTTATGTACCATGACTTTGTAGCCCAGATGTATTCTCTCTGTCAACTGAAAGGAAAGGCAGGCTGAGGTCACAAATTGCATGGACTAAAAACAGATATTCCAGAAGGAGAATGTTAATCATAAAAACTCAAAGAGCTTACACTCTGCAAGTATTTACCTCATCCACTAACGCTGCAGTTTCTTTCTTGGTCTTTGCATCAGAGAAGGAGGGATTGGCTGTATATACATTGAGCATTCGTTCCAGGCCTGAAAGGACATCCATGCAGAGCATCAATATACACCCTGTGCTACTCTATCCCTAACACATAGAGTCCACTGATACTTAGCGATAATATAATAACAATTGAAATTTTAAAAAAATCTCAACTGCAGCTACTTTTTAAACCTTTTTGTTGTTGTCGTTAGTTTTGGTTTGGAGGGTTGGATTTATGATTTCATTAGCATAGAGAACACCAAGCACAGAGTGCCCTTCACAATTTAGACAAGCCACTTGTCCATAATCCATAGTTTTAGAGTACTGTTTGGGCAACCGGAGATTAAGTGATATGCCCAGATTCACGTAATATCAGAAGACCCATGTCTTCCTGATTTCATGGCCAGTCCTTTGTACACTCTGCCATGGGGCTCCTTCATTTACTCATTTATGATCCATTGACTTATTTTGACCTTAACCAAGGAAGTTTGAGGAATTCTAAACATTTGATTATCCATTTGAACTACTCAAAATGTTCACTTATTTCTGTTGTTATTTTGAGCAAAGATTTTGATTTTGTTGTTACTGTTTTAAGAAAATGACTCTGACATGGTATGGTTGGCTTCTGACATCCTGGCAACTCTCCTTGGGTCAGATATTCAAACTATTCGATATGCTTAAGTCACAAACTTCTCATCAGTTATTGGACCAAAATAAATCATCAACTACCACTAGGCCTCAGTTTCCTCATCTGTAAAAGGAAGTGATAGCACTGGCTCTCCTCCAAGGTCTCTTCCAACTCTAACTTCCTAGGTTCCATAACGCTAAATGTTGACCCAGGAGCCAAAATGAGACAGATACTGAATAGCTAACAACCCCCCGTCCACAAATAGTAATTTCTATCCAGTTGCATCATACAACTTATTTTTTAAGGTAAGGGATTTTATTTCATTGATTTCTACAGTGCTTAAGGTCCTACTTTGAAAAACTGTTAACTTGTGTAGCAACTTGAGATACAATTAGCCGCAAAATATTACCCCTTTCCCACCTGATTTCAGAAATCAATTCAAAAGTTTCCCCCTCTTAAATTGGCAATAGAGGTATGTAGTGAAGACCACCCTGTGATGTCATCAGTCCCCTTCAAAAATGAAGGACAAACAATAAACAGCAGAGGTAGGTAGCATACACAGCTAGACCACGAGGTCACCTTCAGTTTTTGCTCTCCTTTCTTTTTTCAAAAAATTCTTTTCTAATCTTACAAATTGAGTTTCTCATAGTTGTTCTTTAATCAGATAATTTTTCTCAGTTCAAATCCAGCTTAAAACAAAATGGTAAATCTCATTTCTTAGCACAGTACTTTTCCCCACTGGGTCACTCCAAGTGATAATTACAAACCTTCCTTGTCTCTTGAGGCTTTTTCAATATCCTCCTGCAATCTTGACAATTTTGATTTTATTGAAGACTTTCGTCTCTCTCTATCCATCCCATTCGCAGGATCTTCTTCCTGTATGGAAAATATTGAATGTATTACAGTACTGATGAGAAAGGAGAAAAATATGAGATTCTTTTTTCATACCATTGCATTATATCCATATTGACCATGTTTGGTTTGAATTTTACAGAAAATAAAAAGGAGAATAAATAAAAGATGATCTTTGGCTTTCCTCCACAGTGATACACCTATTCTGTTCAGCTCTTTCCTTATTCACACTTTGCATCCTTTAGCTAAGCATGTTCTGTTTTTGGAAATGGGTCTGTACTTATGTCAGTTATAGAACAGATGTCTTGTTCTAGTGGTACCTGCTTCAGTATCCTCTGTAATGGTGGATCAGAGACCAGAGTGACCTCCACACTGAAATCTCTCCCTTTCATCAGGCCTCCTGTAGGCCTCTGATTTCATGTTAAAATTTGTGCAGCAGTCAGGGACACACAGTCATGTTCCTGTCACCTTCTAAAGGTCTCTCTCATTAACACTGATTTGAGTCAGGACATGTTTACAATCTCATGTCCTCTTCAAGTCTGCTAAAATCTCACCTTCCGCAAGACCACTTTCCTGTCATTATACCCTGTCCATCTTCACTGCTATAGCCTCCTCTCTGAGATCACCTCTCATTTATCCCATACATATCTTATATGTACACAGTTGCTTACATGCTGGCCCTGTTAGAAGGTGAGCTTCTTGAGGGAAGGGACTGTTTTTGCCTTTCTTTATGTCTCCAGAGTTTAGCACTGTGTCTACAGGGCATTTTTGTTCAGTCATTTTCAGTTGTATCAGACTCATTTGGGGTTTTCCTGGAAAATATATTGGAGTAGTTTCCCATTCCCTTCTCCAGCTCATTTTATAGATGAGGAAACTATGGCCAACAGAGTTAAGTGACTTGACCAGGGTCACACAGCTAGTGTCTGAGGCCAGATTTGAACTCACGAGGATGACTCCAGGACCTGCCCTCTATCCATGGAGCATCTGGCTGCCTTCTAGGGACCTTAGGATTCCTCATTTTATTACAGAATTTCTGGAAATTACATTGGCAATATTGCCTGGAAATACATTTTCCTTTTATTGGCAAATGTGTTTTTTTCCCAAAAGAACCACCTAGTCTTCAGGGAGCAGTAAACTTCTGGATTAAGGTTTGCCAATGAATGTTGCTTCCTATAATTCCGTACTTACAAAGTAATCAGTTAATAAGAATTCAGATTCTTCCTCTGTAGTTGAAATTGCAGTTTCTTCCATTAAAGTCCTAATGTCTTTTTCAATATCAACCTTGCTGATGGCACAGTGGAGTTGGGTGTGACCCTGTGATAAAGGAGGAAGGCAGGATGTCAGTGGTAAGTGAAATAGAAAGCTTCTTGCCTCAAGCTTAACTAGAGACAAAGAAACTTCAGTACTCACAGTGGTCAAAGTTTGTCCGAAAATAGAAACATGTTGGTTGTATTGGTTTAAGATATTACACAGCAGTTGGATTCTTTCCTTCTCCAAGTCTAGGACATTCTAAAAAACACAATAAAATCCAACTAAGTTAGACATGAACCAATAACAGTGCCAGGTTGATGTAACATCACGCTAGGCATTCTGAGAAAAGGAAGCACTAGTCAGTTATCATAATAATGCCACTGAATGGCTCATAAAACTCCTGTCCAGTGGAGATTTCCCAGGGGATGAAAATGCTTCTGTGACTGTCCTATAGATCCACCTTTAAGATTACTATGCCTCAGACACTTTTTTCCAGGTTACTTTCGGTCCTGCCATATTAGACACCTGCCATATGTTGCCTGGGAGCCATAAAGCAGGTGAAAGGAGAGGAAAGCAGTAATGGAGAAAGTAGAATTTCCATAAATCCAAAAGATATGGTAGAAAAGACATGTGATCCTTGATTGGATTTATGAAATTCATTTTATCAATCAATTGGTCAATATTTACTGAGCATGTATTATGTGAAAGACCCTGTGTGAGGCAACTTGGAAGAGATAAAACTTAAGGTATGGCCCTTGTTTTCAGATGGGTGGTAGAGTGAATGGAGTGCTGTACTTGGGGTCAGCACCAATTCAAATCCTTTCCGAGACACTTACTGTATGACCTGGGCAAACCACTTAACCTCAGTTATCTCATCTACAAAACAGAGATAATAATAATATCTACCCCACAGGGTTATTGTGAGTAGCAAATGAAATATCATATGTATAGTGCTTTGCAACTGTTGAAGTGCTATGTAAATACTAGTTATTGTTATCATTTGTATTATTACAACCTAGTTACAATTCATTTGGTTGATATTAATACTCAGAGTAGCAGTAAGTCCAGGGTGTTTGAGGGCCTAGGGCTGGTTTGAGGGGTAGGTGGAATATGTCAACCTAACCAGTGAGATTTGAAGGGAAGAAATTCCAACCCCAAAATATCTCCTTTAGCAAGATAATTGCTAAGGACCAGATTTCTATGTTGAGAAATTTATTCTTTTAGGTTATTAGGAAATAGGCCTCTGTTAAAAATTGGGTCCTTAGATGGAGTAACGCATTAAGCCTTATCAATTATTCACACCTTAGCGTGAATAAGTGGATTGTAGCCTTTTCAGTGTGACAGGAAAGCGGCTCCTGGTAGGATGAAACATGCAACTGGTGCTTTTTCTAGGGTGGAGGATGGGGAAGGAGGACCTGAGCCTTGCCTAGGAAAGGCAGGCCTGTTAGAGGGGCCATAGGGAGGCTTTTTGAGAATTTACGAATTTATGGAGTGCCTGAAGGTCAAGAGAGGATATACTAAGTGGAGGTAAAGGGATTACTGAATGTGGAAGAGGGAGGGTGCCCAAGACAAAATCTCTGACCTTCACAATTCATTCCTTTAGCAAAGCTGGACTGGGTTGTTCTTGGCTTATCATAACAAGAGTTGCTTAGCAATGATACTTTTGAAGGTTTCACATAAATATGTGGGCTATAAGACCATAACAGGTTATTGAGGAAGCTAGAGAAGTGTAAAAATACATCCTTAATCTTCTGAGGTTGATATCATGGAAGAGTTAGCATGGTGTAGAATACTGGTCTTGGACTTAGGGAGACTTGGATTCAAATCCTTCCTCAACCCCAACTGGTCTTTTCTTTGTTCCTCACACCCAACCTTTTATTTCCCACCTCCCTGCCTTTTCCCTGGCCATCTTGTTTGGCTGAAATGCACTCACTTCTTAACTCCACTTCACACTATCTTCTTCCCTTAACATGCAGCTCATTCAACATCTTCTTCTCAAAGCCTTTTCTATTTCTCCCAACCATTAACATCCTCTCCACCAACTACCTTGTATTTAACTATTTTGTATATTTTGTATTTATTAAACTTAAAAATAAGTGCCGGCATTTATATAGCACTTCTAAGGAATTTTATACATATTATCCCAGCCAGGTGGCACAGTGGATAGTGCTGAGCCTGGAGGCAGAAAGACCTAGCTTCAAATCCAGCTTTGTGGGTGACCCTGAACAAGTCATTTAATCCTGTTTGCCTCCGTTTTCTCACATGTAAAATGAGTTGGAGAAGGAAATGGCAAACCACTGCACTATCCGTGCCAAGAAAACCCCAAATGGCATCATGAAGAGTTGGACACAACTGAAAACAACTAAACAACAACAAAATCTCATTCAAGATATTAAATGTGAAGCATTAATTTTATATTTATGATAGAGACATCTGTATGTGTGCGTACATGTGTATATATGTACGTGTACTCGTGTGTGTGTTATTTTGTCATAATAACTTTTGTTATTTCTCTCAGTGGCACGTGAGCTCCTTTTGAGTAAGGATTATTGTATTCTTTGTACTTATATCACCACTGGAGAAGGAAATGGCAAACCACACCAGTATCCTTGCCAGGAAAACCCCAAAAGGGGTCATGAAGAGTCAGACATGACTGAAACAACTGAATGGCACAACAATGATGCGTATCTCTGGCACAATGTTGGTATGTAGTAGGCACTTGATAAATATCTGGTTGATTGATTGATCCCTTCATTGATCCAGATTGCAACTCCTTCATGCCTTGGTGGATGGTTTCTGTATGATTTTGTGGCTCGAAAAGTTCATCCCTTGGTGTCCAATCTTCTGGCAACTGGCTTACTTGCCCCTCACTCAGCTGGTCGTTGGACAACAGAGATATGTTCCATGGCTTAGCCTAAGCTTTCCAGCATGTCAGGACGTGAGGCACTGTTCTGAATAGTGGCCCTTGGCTCTTTTATGTGAGTACATTATATGCACGTGGTCAAGTATTAAAATTTGTGACAATAAAAGAAACCTGATGTTTAATTTTTTTTAAAAAGAGAGAACTTGGATAATTTAAGGCCATCACCTGTCCTAATGGTCTACTATAAGCATCTGTATCAAATAAAATTTAAATTTAAATTGGTGCCAAGAGACCTCTTTGAAAGACTGAAGCACTGCCAAAGTTGAATCAGCAATGCAGTTTCAGAGGAGGGAGCTGTGTGTTTCCTATAAGACACAGAACTCAAATTCCTTTGGTTACAATTATTTCCAGAAACTTCTCAGGCACCATTCATTTCTTTGTGTACTTTGCTGTCACTCAGATAAAGAAGTGTCTGGAATCAGGTAACAAGAATCACTTAGGAGAATAGGACTAGAGATGATAAGATCATAGTCTGACAGGTGTAGAGGTCTTGTCATTATAGTTCAGTTGTGGCAAAGAGACTGGGGTGGTTTGCCATTTCCTTCTCCAGTGGCAAGTAAAAGTTAAGTGACTTGCCTAAGGTCATGCAGCTAGGAAGTTTCTGAGGTTGAATTTGAACTCAGGTCTTCTCAACTCCAAGCCCAGTGCTCTTATCCACTGTGCTACCTAGCTATCTCTAGAGGTTTTAGCGGTGATCTAATCTAATTCCTTCATTATAGAAGAAGAAACCAGGGCCCAGGGAAATCAAGTGACCTCCTCCAAGGTATACAAGTCAGAAATGGCCAACCCATGATTTGAACCCAAGTACCCTTACTCTAAATGCAACTTTTCCACTGTACCATGCTGCCTAGTGGTTTTTGGTCAAACACACATATGTTTCTTTTTCAAGGGAAGCCTATCAAATATAGACAAACCTCCTACATGTAACATCTTTGACTAGGAGATTTTAGGATTTTGAGCTGGAAGGGACCTTAGAAATCATGAGTTGTCTGGACCAACATCATTTCACAATCATATTATTAAGACCTTAGAATCTTGTATATGACTCTGCATGTACACTTTGTCTCTCCCATTCGATGGGAGCTCCATGAGGGCAATGACCACATTTACTTTTTTCTTTGTATCGCCCCCATAGTAAGGAACTTAAAAAATTCCCAAACATACAAAAGAAAGGATGCAGCAGAAGGGTCCTAATAAATGCTTCTTAATTACTAATTAAGTGCATGCTTTATGTTTAAAAGCAGAAATCAAAAAACCAATTCCTCCTACTTCTTTTTTTAATATTTTTATACTTTCCATCTTTCATATCCTACTTTTCTTTAAGTTCATCTTTCTCCCTGAAATAACTTTTTGTCCCTTCTTACCCTTCCAAAGATACCATGAGGGAGTCTAATTAAGCTTAAAACTCATCACTTTGGGCCTCATTTCCCAACTCTTCTTTCCTCTCATGTCCCAAGCTTCTTCCCTTACTGCTCCAATATCCCTTAGCCTTATTAGGACTCCTGCTCTTTAGAAATAACTTAGCACTGCTCTGCTCCTGCATAGCAAATGAAGAGTCCCCAACCAATAATATTAGACTAGACTAATAAATATTCCCAACTAATTGTACCACTAGGGAAACAGAAGCAAGGAGAGGAAATGCCATTTGTCTGAAAGTCATAAGACCAATCAATGGCAGAGCCTACGGTAGAGACCACAAAATTAATCAGAGCCTAGGGTAGAAACAGGGGCTCTTAGCTACATTTCTATTCTCCAGTTGTCAAGACTCCATCAGTAGGTCCCTAGGAAGAAAATCGTCCAATGTATAACTTGCCTGATAGCAGTTTTGTAAAGTGGCTTCCCATTTGAGTCTGGTTGTATAACCGGCTATGTTTTTTTGATAATAGCTTTCATCTTCCTTTGCCAGCTTCTCTGTTGATTTTTTAAGTTTATTGAGCAGCTAAAAAAATAAAAAGATCAGTTACACACATTTTCACCAATACATTAGCAAAGCACTTTGCAGTTTCACAGGAAGAATTCTGTTTGGTCCAATTAGGAGTTGTTTCATAGATAGGGATAGGGACTAGGCCCAAGGTTTCATTGAGATAGGAACTCTCAGAGAAGGAGATTTCCTCTGCCAGTTCAGGTTGGCATCTTATTTGTAACTAATTCATAGAGGTGGTTTCTCAAATAGTAGATCAAGATCTCAAAGTATTACCTGTTCAATGAATATGATATAGTGAAAAGAATATTGGACATGGAGGCAGATTTTGCTGTTGTTTTGTAGTTTCAGTTGTGACCAACTCTTTGTGACTCCATTTGGGATTTTCTTGGCAAAGACACTGAATCGGTTTGCCATTTACTTCTCAACAGCTCATTTTACAAATGAGGAAACTGAGTCAGTTGAGTGATTTGCCCAGGGTCACAGAGCTAGTAAATGTCTGAGGCCAGATTTGAACTCAGGACTTCCTGACTTCAGGCCTGGCACTCTACTCACTCTGCCACCTGACTGCCCCTGGAGATAAATACCCTGAATCTAATTAATTTCCGACTCTGCTGTGCCTCAGACACCTCACCTGTAAAATGAGGTTGTTGGACTTCAGCTCTAATGCCTCTTCCATCTCTAAATCCCACAATATACTAAATCTCTGAGTTAGTGACCACGACCATATACCTCCTTTATCCTCGCCCCCTCAGCCCTCCCAGCTCAGGGAAGGAGAAGCCCAGGATCTGAGAACCTAAGGGGACCTTAGGGAACATCTGTTTTGATGCCCCCCTGCTCCCCACTTTGTAGCTGAGAAACTTGAAGCTCAGAAGTCACGTAACCAGTTGGTGGCAGCTTCTTCTGCACCCCCAGCAGAATATACAGTAAAAACAATAGCTGACATTTATGTAGTATTTTAAAGTTTACAATGCATTTTACATGTGCTATTGAACTCTGTTCTTGTGGTAACCCTGTAACTAGGCAACTATCAGTATTATTATCATCCCCCGTATTACAGAAGATGAAACTGAAAATCAGGAAAGTACCTTGCCCATGGTCATGCAGGGAGTGATACAGGTAGGACAGGTTTCTCCTAACTCCATATTCACATTCTCATTTTTTTCCAGGTAATATTTTTGTTATTTTATTGTTATTTTTTATAATGATATTTTATTATATTATTTATCTGTAGTAATATTTTGTTGTTATTATTGCTTATTTTTATTTTGTGAAATAATTTTATTTCTTTATAAATTATTTATATAAATGTTATAAATATAAAATTATAAAATGTGCATTAAATATTTTATTAAAATATTGGGTTTTTTTAAAAATTTATGGAATTAAACAAGTATTTCCATAACACAGTATAATAAAATAAGATGATTGCACATGAAACTGCAACATGAAACTGCAAATCTGTTTTGTACTATTTGCTATTCCACATTCACATTCTTTATGTTACAGGGCCTTTCAAATCTCCCTTCCCCTTCCCCACCCTCCTTAACACTGTGAGACTCATGAGATATAAGAAGGCGGAGAAATCACCCATGTTTCAGCATCTCTTAGAAGAGGATAATATGAAATGCTTCCTCTAAATGCACAGATACAGTTTAAAAGCTTTTCAGTCTCACCCACTTTATATTTAAGAACATCATGAGTGATGCTATGTAGTAAAGAACATTCATCCAAAAAGCTGAACCTTAACAACAGATGCGATTTCTCTCAGGCTCATTTTGTCATTTTATTTCATTTGCTTGACATTCACTGGGGTGGCCTATAATAGACACAGCAGTGAGGCAGCTAGGTGGCTCAGTGGATAGAGCTCCAGCCTTGGAGTCAGAAGGATCTGAGTTCAAATCTAGCCTCAGACACTTGATACCTACTAGCTGTGTGACCCTGGGCAAGTCACTTAGTCCTGATTGCCTCACCAGAAAGCAAAAATAATAATAATAACAATAATAATAAAAAATAAAAAAAATAAAAGACAGAGTGGGTTTCTAGTGCTCAAGTGCCCCATACCATGCTTCCCTTCAATATACAGCTTCCTACAGGAGGCCTTTCCTGAATCCTCTTCCTTTTGAAATGATTTTGTATTTATTCTCATTTATTCATGTACATGTTGTATTATCTCATTAGAATGGAGACTTCTTGAGGGCAGGAACTGTTTTGTTTTTATTTTTATATCACTACTGACTTTGTTGTTGTTCAGTCATGTCCAAATAATCATGACCCCATTTGAGGCTTTCTCGGCAAACACACTACAGCAGTTTGCCATTTCTTTCTCCAGCTTATTTTACATCGGAGAAAACTGAGGCAAACAGGGTTAAGTGACTTGCCCAGGGTCACACAGCTAGTAAGTGACTGAGGCCAGATTTGAGCTCAAGAAGAGGAGTCTTCCTGACTCCAGCCCTAGCACTCTATCCATTGTGTTACCTAGCTGCCTATCCCCAGTGATAAGCACAGTGTGTACATAGTACATAGTAAGTATTTAATAAATGTTTTTTGAATCAAATGGAATACTTCTTATCTTCTAATGGAGCATTTGAAAAAAATTAAAGAGTGGCCATGGTTCTTGTTTGTTCAGTTGGGTCTGACTCTTCGTGACCCATTTGGGATTTTCTTGGCAAAGACACTGGAGTGGTTTGCCATTTCCTTCTCCAGCTCATTTTACAGATGAGGAACTGAGGCCACAAGGGGTAAGTGACTTGCCCAGGGTCACACAGCTAGTAAGTGTCTGAGTCTGGATTTGAACTCAGGAAGATGAGTCTTCCTGAGCATGAATCTCAATGCTCTATCCACCATACCATCTAGCTGGCTATAGTGATGTTTGGCAAAATGATTGTTTTCAAAGCCCTCTTGACTAGATTGGTACTCCTACTAATGAAATCTCAGTCACCTATGAAACCTGAGCTTAGTCTATCTGCATTATTACTAGGTCCTTGAGGTTTTGCATTGCTTCTGTTGTATAAATGCATATCAAATGAAGCCAGAGAAAAGGAAACACACTTCTCTATGCTCAACTTCTTGCTTGAAGAACTTTGCAAATACCTTCAGTGAGGATTTAAGGATCTTTCACGGAACCAATTCCTTGATGGTTGAATTTTCCCCTTCCATTTTTATGGTCCAGAACACTGAGAGCTTTAGGGAGGTTTGGCAGCCGAGGGTGGCTTGGTTTCATTTTTTTGTTTGTTTGTTTATTGTTTTTCCCCTTGGTCTGCATCTGTGATTTCATCACTATAGGGCAGTGGGGTCAAACTCAAATAGAAACAGGGTCCATACATCAGGATCTCTGCCAGCTGCGTATTGACTTGGTTTTAAAATATATTATCTATGTTTTATTGTATTTTATTTATTTTATTAAAATTTTCCTAGTTATTCAGGCTGCTCTCGGGAGTGCTGGTACATGGGTAAAGCTACCTTTTTGACACGTCTGCTGCAGGGATTTATTGGTGGAAGAATACCCTCCGCTGAAGTAAACTGGTCATTTAGCCTTAAAGAGTGGCCTGGGGTAATTGGGAAGTTAAGAGACTTGCTAGGCACAATTCTGAGGCAAAAGTTTTGTATTCCTCAACCTTAGTGCAATGACTGGCATACAGGAAGCACTTAATAAATACTTCTTATTAGTTGATTAATTCTTGATGCCAAAGCTAGTTCTCATACAACCATTACTTTCATGATTAGTTTAGGTGAGAAAATGAATACAATATCTTTACTCAGTTTGGGGACTAAAAGAGTTACCAAATAAAAGCAAGGCAACACTGTCTCTGTGATCTGAGGAAAAGCCATGGTTCCATGAGGGGGCATATTGGAGGAAGGTGGGAGATCATTACAAGCTTTTATTGAGCTCCAAAGCTGCTAATTCAGGGGAGAATATAATATAACTTAAATTTCCCCAACAATCTCTTCTTTATATGTTAAGGCACTGTTTTCCTTGCTGTAGGATTAGGCAGTGCAGTGGATAGAGTACCAGACCTGGAGCCAGGATGATCTGAGTTTGATCGAATCCAGCCTCCAACACTTGCTAGCTATGTGACCTTGGCTAAGTCACTTAACTTTTCTGTCTGCTTCAGCTTCCTCAACTGTAAAACAGGGATAATAATAACACCTACCACCCAGAGTTGTTGTGAGGATCAAATGAAATAATATTTGTAAGGTACTAAGCACAGTGCCTGGCATATAGAAGGTACTTGATAAATGCTTGCTTCCTTCATTCCCTCCTTCCAAACATCTAAGACTGTTCCTAGTACTTGGTATTTTATCATGCTAAGGTTTTTTGACTTTCTCTAAAGCTGTTTCATTGTTCCCTACTTGTCAACCTATGGCCAAGTCTTTAAATGAGGAAGACTAGATTCTGCAAAAAAACTGCAACCTTGTAAAATCCTACTGACACAGAACCTAAGTTATCACCAGTGCCTCGCCAGATCAAACAGCAGTTGAATTTTGTCTTTGTTTGCACAACATACAGGGACTGCACCCTCACTGTTCCTATTTTCTCCAAGGTGTTCCTTTGTTAGGAAAAATACACAGTCTATCTATTATTTGGGCAGCTAGGTGGCAGAGTGAATAGAGTGCCAGGCCTGGAACCAGGATTACTCATTTTCCTGAGGTCAAATCTAGCCTTAGACATTTATTAGCTGTGTGACCCTAGGCAAGTCACTTAACCCAGTTTGCCATAGTGTCCTCATCTGTAAAATGAGCTGGAGAAGGAAATGGCAAACCATTCTAGTATCTTTGCCAAGAAAACCCCAAATGAGGTCACAAAGAATTAGACATGACCATAATGACTGAACAACAACAAATTTTTATTATTTATTGTCTATTAGTTATCTGTCCCCTGGCTCCCCCAGAAAATAACATCTTTTTGAAGTACACATTGGACAAGAATAATTTGGAATCGACCTTTCATTATCTCTCCATAGTGAAAAACTGATAAAAACCATAAATAGATTTCTAGGGGGAAGGAATCCTTTTGCTACCAAGGAGAGTAAGTCCATCCATCTCAGGAAGACATCTGGCGTGGACACAATTGGCTATGAGAAGGTACCTTTCGCTTCTGCTTCTCAGTCACTGATTGCTTGGCCCTGTCTACGGAATGGAAAAGAGCTTCATGCTTCTTGGTTTCCACCATTAATTTCTTCTTGGCCTAGAATCAAAAACATCAAAAATTTTAAAAAGAGCAGAGTGGTATGTCAAAAGCTAAGCTGCTCTATTTTCAGATGAATCATGTCTACGACAATAGTTTTAACGACTGGCTAATTTTTGGTTCCTCTTCCCCAAACCTGCCACTAAAATATTACAGAAGCTAACAGTTTGCCCTGAGAATCAGTATATATGTTTTTAATATGTTTGGTGCTCTTGAGAAGGCTGTAAATTTTGCTGAAATGCTGAAGGCTGTACAAGGTTCCAAAACATTACTTTAGTGCAAGGTTGTTTGCTACAGAGAAATTCCAGGATGGATGTTGGCTTTATGTCTTGGGAACCATGCAAAGGAAGGATATAAAACAGTCTCATTTGGTTCCTTCTGTGCTGCTTGCTTAGGTCTTCCTTCCCCTGTCCCCCAAATAATAATAATAATAATAATAATAATAATAATAATAATAATAATAATAATAATGATAGCTTTCTTTTGACCTTCCTATACCCTCAAGCTATTATTTGATATCACTCTTCCTTTCCTTCTAAATATTTAAAAAGAGTACAACACTCATTTCATCTATTTCCTCACCATCTACTCACTACTTAACCCTTTACATTCTGGACTTCAATCCAACCACTCTACTGAAACTTCTCTCTCCAATGTGATCAGTGTCTTCTTAACTAATTATTAAATCCAATTGCCCCTTTTCAGCCTCATCCTCCTTGACATTTCTGTAGCATTTAACACTGTTGACCATCCCATCCTACTCATTCCTCCCTTGGTTTCTATGGCACCTTCTCTTTTAATTTGCCTTCTCCCTGTCTAACTGTTCCTTATCAGCCTCCTTCACTGGTTTGTTCCTCATCTCCCACCCCGAAGTGTGGACTTACATCCAGCTCTTTTTTTGTCCTTTTTTTTTTAGTTTCCCATAATGATCTTCACCCCTTCACCTCTATGTATATGATATCCAAATACACAGCCTTAATCTTTACTTTCCTTCCTGACTTCTCCACTAGTTCCTCATATTCAACATGATTAAAAATGAATTCATCTTCCCCTAGAAATCTTTTCCTTCTCCTAGTTTCTTCATTTTTATTGGTGATACCACATCGTCCCACATCCAAACCACTGCTAAGTCCTATCAACTCTAATTCTCCTGAATCTCTGCCATTTATCCTTTCTTTTATATTCCCACATAGGTAGAAAGTTGCTGAGCTGGGATTTGAACTCATGTCCTCTAGATTCTAAATCTATCATCCTTGTACAGGCTTTCACTACTTTTAACAAGTCCCTCTCTACCTCTATTTTTTCCATTCTCACGGTTGCCAAAACAATCTTTTCAATGTACAAGTCTGATCATGTCATTCTACTGGCTCAGAAACCTTCAGTGGCCTCAAAACTCTATCATAAAACACAAACTACTCATTCTTCCATTCAAAGTTCTCTGCAAGCTAGCTCCAATTTACGTTATTTCCAATTAATCCCTTTCATACACTATGTTATAGCCAATTGTGTTCTCTGTTTTCACTTTCTCATTTCCAGGCATTAATTCAGGACATCCCCCTCGGGACTCATGCTTTCTCTTTATTTCTGCCTATTGAAATTCCTTTCTTCTTTCAAAACCTGGCTGAAGTCCTAGTTCTTCCATGAAGCCTTCCACAATTCTGCTAGCTGTAAGTGATTGCAACCATATCCTTGAGCACTTTGTCTGGGTGTCCCCTTCCTTGTCTAGGCATTTATCACATTTCATTTTGTTTTATACTTATTGTTTTATTATGTCAGTCGTATCATATATGTGCCATTACTCCCCAGTAGAATATAGGCTCCTTGAGGTCAGGGACCATTTAGTTTTATCTATGTGTACCCATTGCTTTGCATAATACCTTACTCATTATTGATGCTTTATAAATATTTATTAAAGGAATTTGTGGCTCCCTTAAAAATTCTATGAAAAGGGGAAAAAATCCTCTGTGTTGCCCAGAATTAGACAACTCTCTTTTAGCATTAGGTATCTGACAGATGTCCTGTGGAATGACTTGTTTTCTTAAAGGAGAAAGTGTTACTACTTTGGCCAGTATCCTAGGATCATGATAAATCCACCCGCCAACTTTCTGTAAATCACCTGAGGCTAATAATGCTTAAATCTTGGGAGTGTGTAAAGATTGGGGTTAGGTTCATAAGACCTTATGTATTGTCTATAATCAGGCTGATTGTTCTCTGGAGATAAAATTAGCTGTTGGAGCTTTGTTTGGATAGCTCGGTTGTCTCCAATTGTCCATTCCTGAGATAGTTTTGAATTAAATGACTACCAAATGTTTTTTTTCTTTTATTCTAGTTCTAGGAATACCGTAAAAATAAATAACCACAGCTCTATCCTCTTTTCTCTTTAGCATTCACCTTGAGAGCAGAGCTGGAACAATTTTAATGTGTATAGTGTCCCTGAGATGTTGCTCAAGGGAGAAAGGATCAAAGATTTCCTTTTAGACAGACGGATTTAAGGGAGAACATATAGGTCAGTATTTGAGAGAACCAGTTGGTCCTGTAAGCCTTTTATATCCATACTCCTTTGATTCTAACCATGGAGCAAAATCTCCATCTTGAGAACTTTATGCTTTGCACTTCCACCATGCTTTGCAAAAAATAAAATTATTTACTTAGAAGTTGGGAAATTACAAAGTTCATTAAATGACCCTAAGCTTTTCTCTGAAACAAAGAGAAACTTCTTTTTTAACCCCAATATTCTGCCGGTGATGTCATGTGGCTCTGAGTCATGGAACATTACAGTCTCTGTAGAATCAAAGTTGAGGGTCACCCAAAGGGCGATGAAAAGGCATATGGTGGGTGTGTTCAGACTACAAGAAGTTACAGATGAGGAATTAGGCTTCTCAGGCTGTGTGAACAATGTCATCAAAATAATAAAGAGGTTGGTCACATGGGAGAATGAGGGGAAACTATTGGAAAGCCCAGGTGCTACATTAGGAATGCCAAGAGAATTCAAGGAAGACCCCAAGCATGGTGGTGGACCTTCTATTGTAAATTTATGGGAGGATGTGCATGAGAATTCCCACAGAATGGGGAGAAATGGTCAGATCGTGATTTGTAGCTTTGGAGGGAGTACCCACATCTATGAGATCCCAGATCCCCTAAAGAATTGGTTTTGGAAACATCATTAGCTCTTCAGGCCTTATTTCTGGCTTTTTGTCCACTGTGTTTCCACATTTAGGGCAATACTTCCCTGCCCAAGAACCTGAAAAAAAAAACTTGCCTTTGGGATCATAGATCTAGCCCTTCATTTTACAGAGAAGAAAAAAATCTTAGAATAGAAATTCTTAAAAAATACTCTTTAGAGAAGCTCCTAATTCCAAGAGTGAGTAATAAGTAAAAAGGGTAGTTAATCAGACTGGTTTTAGGAGTATTTATTGTAAAGATGCTCCTTTTGACTGTGATATGCATTACTCAGTTTGTATTAGTGTAATAACTAATTTTTAAGAACAGTATTTTAACTTATTGGTTCTAAAGAGGTCTCCAATTTTAGAGGAAGCATCACAGGAAACCCTAAAAGTAGAAATGATCCCATTATATCAGAAAGGGCTTCTTGTTGCTTGACACTACCTTCTGACCCCATCTCCTAGGTCATAGTTTAGGGGCTCAGGTTTAAAAAATGAAGGTAAAGGTTGCCAACATTGCTTGTCAGTACAAAACCTCTTGTTGAGGGTAATGCTTTTGGAGTCTCACAGGATATGTTTTCTTACCCTTCTAGCCATTCCCCCTGTTTCAAAACCTCTTTCTTTCCAACTCTACCTTATAACCAGTTGCTAGAATAAGCACCTTCAAATATAATTTCCATCCATCACTGCCCTACCAAGAACCTGCAAAACCTTGAATTTAGAATTTAGCATCAGGAGGGACATGAGCAGTCACCTGTTCTAGTCCCGTCATTTAACTGATACGACAACTGAAGTCCACATAGATAATTCTCCTTGCCTAAGGACACACAAGTAGAAAGTTGCTAGGTTGGGATATGAATTCAAATCTTTTAGATTCCAAATCCATCAGTCTTTCCCCTGTACCACAGCTGCCAATTTTGCCTAGAAGTCACATATTACCTACTGGGTTCATGCTGTCACTACAGCTCAACTTGTAAACTCTTGGAGAACAAAGACTGAAGCTTTTATTGATTTACCCTTCAGCAATCTTTAGCAATGGTGCTAGGATACATAAAAGAGGTACATGATAATTATTTGGAGAATGAATAAGAAAGAGCTTCACTGATTGTGAAGCAACATGGCCTTTTGGGGAGAGCACCAGACATGGAGTCAGGAAGACCTTGGTTTGAATCCTGCCCTTGATAACAGGTACAACAACACCTGCATTATCTACTGTTGGATTGTTGAGAGAGTCAAATGATATGATGCATCTGTCAAGGGCTTGGCAAACCTTCAAGCACCGGGAAATGTCAACATTTATTTCTGCGGTTCACAAGGTAGCGAGGACATTGGAGGCCTTTTATTCTGAGTAGTGAATGCTAAGACTCTTGCTTCATGCTGTGTACTTATCCACACATATCCATACATATCCACTTGCCAAATCCAAAAAGTAGGGCTTCAATATAGAATTCAATACAGTACATACCACTGTGGTTCTATTCTGGCATGCTATGGAAGCCAGGAAGAATTAGAAATACATAATCTATTATTAGACTCAGCTAAATAGAGGGTCAGTGGGCCAGATGTGTTGCTCTGCACAGGAAGTCAGGGAGGAAATAACTAAGGTCATCTGCAGCCCAGGCCTGTTGGACATGGACACAGCAGCAGGTTCAGAGCAGGATGCCATTTGATCTGCAGGTACTCTCTTTAAACACACACAAAACCATTTCCCTTTATTTCTGTGGGAGATGGAGACTGAGGGATTATTGGACAGGTAGGCAAATATATACACATCTACTCAGCTAAGGAGATGGTTTTCTCTAACAGAATTCTAACATTAATACACAATGTCACATTTATACACACATACACATACTCTACAAATGAATTTATGCAAAAGTCAATATGTGGGAACTTGCCTTAATTTGCTGACTCCAGTTGTTAATAACCAGATTCGCCATCTTGTCAACTTCATTATCCAGCTTATTGGAGAGAAAAACAATAAAAGTTTTTCATTTTTAAGAATGTTTTCTTCTCAGCGAGTCACTATTCTAGCTTCAAAAAGCCTGGCGGAACTTGACCACAATTCATTGAGATTTCCAAACCCATCAAAAGATGCCTTTCCCAAGAAAAGAGCCCAAGTTATCTTGGTTCTTGCATGTTTTACTGTCTTCAAGATATGGAAAAGATCCAGGTTTTACTCCCAAATAATTTAATGATGTAAGAAATTTTGAAATCTTGTAAAAACTTGAAAGAAATGTGTGTGAATTAGGAAAGGCAGCTAGGTGGCACAGTGAATAGAGTGCTAGAGCACAGAGTCAGGAAGACTCATATTCCTGAGTTCAAATCTGGCCTCAGACTCTTACTAAGCTGTGTGATCGTGGGCAAGTCACTTAACTCTAATTGCCTCTGTTTCCTCATCTATAAAATGAGCTGGAGAAGGCAGTGGCAAACCACCTCAGTATCTTTGCCAAGAAACCCTAAATGGCGTCACAAAGAGTTGGACATGGCTGAGAATGACTGAACAACAAATGTGAATTAGGAAGCACAATGATCCTTTTATGATCCATTAGAACATGAGCTGCTTGAGGTCAGGAACTGCTTTTTGTCTTGTTTTTCTATCTTCTGTAACAAACACAACACAGGATAGGTACAAAATAAATCTTATTGAATTGACTTGTTGCAGCATGTGCTGAGATTGCAGTAGGCAGTAAGGAGCTAGTGGCTCAGTGGATACAGTGCTGGGTGTGGACCTGGGAAGACCTGAATTCAGATCTGGCCTCAGATAGGTGTATAACCCTGGGAAAGTCATTCTACTTCTATATGTATCAGGACTTATCTACTAAGTGATTTATCTATTAAGTGGCAATTCACATCAGAGGAAGGAGTTTCCACACCAGAAGTTTCCCCCAAGCAGACAAAAATCAGAGATCCTCTGCATTGTGGTTTCATATCTTTGGGGCACTGACTACTCTCAAATTGCACATTAATTCAGCTTGGATTTGTTCTCTTTACATTTGTTGAGTATATACTGTTATGTCCCCTATTAGAATGTAAGTTCCTTGATATTAGGGATTTGTTCATTCTTTGTATTTCTGTCTCCAACGACCAAGCAGAGTGCCTGGAATACAGCACGTGCTTAACAGATGCTTGTTGATTGATTAACTGATCATTGCTGCCATATTGAGTTCAATCCAGTTGCCCTGAAATGGCCAGTGAAATCTGCCACAAAACAATACATAAATTATTAGACTTACTGTTCTTTTCTTCTTCTCTTGTGCACTCAAGATTTGCTGAGTTGGTTTTATTGCTTCTGACTGAATTGCTTTGCCAAGTTTTCTGAGGACAGAGTGCAAAGCACATGCAAGCAAGGTGTTAGAATTTACATTTACTGTGATATGAGCAGAACCAGGAGAACACTGTACACAGTTGCAACAACACTGTGCAACGACCAACTTTGATAGGCAATTGTGAAAGATTTATGATGGAAAATGTTATCCTCATCCAGATAAAGAAGTATGGAATCTGAATGCAGATCAAAGCATACTATTTTCTCTGTTTTTGTTGTTTTTTCTTTCTCATGGTTTTTCCCTTTTGTTCTGATTCTTCTTTCACAACACGACTAATGTGGAAATATGTTTAATGGGATTGTACATGTATAGCCTGTATCAGATTGCTTGCCATCTTGGGGAGGGGAAGGAGGAAGGGAGAAAAACATTTGGAACTCAAAATCTTATAAAAGTGAATGTTGAAAATTTAAAAATAAAAATAAAGAGGAAAAAGATAAAAAAAGGAAAAAGAAAGAAAGACAGGATGGGTACACAAGGAAAAAAGGAAGAATTTATACTCACCCAATTTTTTTTTTCTGGGAAAAACAGTATGTTTATAGAGTAAGTATTCCATACAACAAGACAAGTCTGATGTGAAGTGTTGATGGTGCATATTGTAAAACATTCATAACCCCTTTGGGGTTTGGAATAATGGTGGTTGTGGTTAAAACTTACTGATGCAAGTCAGCAGCTGATTTCATGCTCTCAGATGCAAAGGTCCAGGCACTACAAATGCAGCTAGAAATAGACACAAGGGGCAAAAGAGTTTGGTTTGTAATTCTGCAACAAACTTTGCAGAATAAAAATATCATGTCTGCCCCATGGTGTGCAGTGGGTACAAATATTTCCCCAATCCACTTACCACTTCTCTATGGGATTAAATCGTGCCGTAGGCATAGGTAATCCTACATGCTAGAATAGAAGGAGCTACAGCTCACCCAGCAGCAGCCATTAAACATATCGAATTTGTGCCTGCCTTTTTATTTCTTCTTGAGATTTTTTTTAATCCATTTCTGATGAAAACTAAAGGACAGAATCCAGGGATGCAGGAAATATATTAACACACATCTATTAGTGATAATGGTAAAGATACTGGTTTCTGTTTCATTATGGTAGCAGAGGGTGTTAGGTGTTAGGAGATACCAAAAATGCTAAGTCTTAAAGATGAAAGCATTCATTTCAGTTGGATACCAGGAACCCTAGAGCCAATCCTTCAATTATTTTAACAAATATTTATAAAACTAAAAATATATGTCTATCTATCTGGATTCTGAAGAAATAGAAAACTTAGTGCCTACCAAATGGCAAATGCTTAATAAACACCTGCAGATTGACTGACTGCCCTTTAGGGCCATCTTTCCTATCATCTCAAATTCCACATGTCCAAAGCTGAGATTATCATCTTTTCATCTAAGCACTCCTACTTTTCCTGTTTCTGTACAAAGGACTCCATTCCATATTTGAGATTTTGGTGTGATCTTTGACCCTTCCCTCTTCCCTCTCAGATCTTATCAATGACTAAGTCCTGCTAATTCTAACTCTGCAACATCTTTCACAGCTGTCCTTTCCTTCATATTTCTCCTGCTGTCACCCTAGTCTAGGCCCTCAGCAGCCTGAATCATTATAACAATTTTCTAACAGTCTCACTGTCTCTGCTCTTACTCTCTTCCGATTCACACTTCATAACACTGTCAAAGTAATCTTCCTTATGCAGAGGTCTAGTGATGACACTCATCTGCTCAAAATTATTCTCTTCTGGATCCCTGAGAAATGTCAGACTTGTTCTTTTGGCATTTAAGCCTTTAATCTAATGCCATGATACTTTTTCAACCTTGCCTAATTACTTTCTCTCATGAACCTAAACAACTGAATGTAGGTGGCCCAAATTGTGCTCCTCATTCAATCTACCCATCTGCCTCAGGTATCTTGCCAACAGCCTTGCAGTCATATACCTGCTGCTTCCCTCTCCTGACCCCATTTCCACCCTTTGCTCTGGGAATAGTAACAAATAAATAAATAAACAAACAAATGATCAAATAAATAAATGAATGAATGAATGAATGAATGAATAAATAAATAAACAAATAAATAAATAAATAAATAAATGAGTAGATGAATAGTAATAAAACCACTACTGCCTCTAGAAAGGATATGAAATCGACTATCCTATGACTCTACTCACCATCCCTGACACACAGTGTCACATCCATTGCCACACAGTGCTTTAAGGCTTTTTGAGTCCTCCCTGATCAAAGTTCCCTTCTTTGGCCACCTCTCTCCTGTATTTGTTGTCTTTTCCCACCAGAATGTAAGCTCCTTGAGAGCAGGAATTGATTAACATTTGTATGTGTATCTCCAGTACTTACTATGGGACTTAGAACACAGCAAGTGCTTAATAATCACTCTTTCCTTTCTTCCTCTCTCTTTCTCTCTCTCTCTCTTTCTTCCTTCCTTTCTTCTTTTGTCTTTGTGCTATAACTAAATTGGGCTATTCATGTATCCCAAGCACTTTCTATGCTCTCCTACCTCTACACCTATGTTCATGCAATGCCTTTTCTCCTTAAAGCATTGTCTGTTAATGGTACAGAAACGCTACCCCATCCCTAGAATTTCCTTCCTCCTCTTTATATGTTAGAAATTTTATACCCATCTTATAAAGGCCCAATTTAAACGCCACCTCCTTCATGAAGCCTTCTCTGAAACCCACTGATTGATTGCAATGTCCCATCTCAGACTTCATGTAGTACTTTATTTTATATATCTCTTGCTTTGCATGTAATATTGTATATTATGGTTATCTACATTTGTGTCTTATCTGACTATTTGTATGTAAGCTGATTAGACATTATGCCTTACCTTAGGCAGCTAGGTAGCCAGCAGTTAGAGTGCTGAGCTTAGAATCAGGAAGACGTGCGTTCAAATAGGGCCTCAGACACTTACTAGCTATGTGACACCAGGCAAGTCATTTAACCTTTGTTGGCCTCAGTTTCCTCAACTGTAAAATGAAGATAAATAGCACCTACCTCCCAGGTTTTTATAAGGATCGAATAAGATAATATTTGTGAAGTGCTTAGTACATTGCCTGGCACATAGGGACAGCATGTAGCACTGTGTTCTACAACCCGTTGGTGTTTAGACAGCTCAACAAACATTAAACAGACATTTATTAAGGGCCTAAATATGTAGCAGGCACTGCTCTAGGATACAAAGACAAAAATAAAAACAGTTCTTGCTTTTAAGAAATTTAATTGCTGTTTGTTGAGTATTAATGAATGAACGGACTGAATCATGCCAGAAAGGCTGATTGACTTCAAAAAATAGAATCCAATATTTGCTTCCTGTGAGAGCTTTAAGGCTCTTTGAGCCCTGGAAGGCTTCCCTCTTCCCTCCGCTTTCCAATGATAACAGCTGTGATTTGTGATTGCACTCAAGCCCCTGTTCATTGTCACTTCTACTTGCCAAAAAGTTTAATTAGAAGATTACCTCCAAGTATATGCTTACTAGTATACTAATGATCCCCTCAAAAACAAAAGAGGGAAAGTACTTCCTTCTTGACCCTTTACCAAGTTCTACCATACATTAAATATTTATTTCTATTATATTGATAATTAGAAAGGAGACACATACTTTGGTAGTAGTAGTAGTAGTAGTAGTAGTAGTAGTAGTAGTAGTAGTAGTAGTAGTAGTAGTAGTAGTAGTAGTAGTAAAGAGTAATCCCTCCCTCCTCACTCCACACTACTTACTTTTTCGTTGTGTTTTGAAGTGCTTTGGTGAGCTTGCCTGCCAGTTTCTGAAGGCCTTTGGCATAAGTAATCTCCAGGTTAGCCCTGTCAACAGAATGACAAGATGTTCAACAGAAAGGACATAACCATAAATCAAGATGAAAGTCAGACTCTTAGAATTTCAGAGCTGGAAAGGATCTCCATAATCATCTAGGTTAGGTGTTCTTAACCTTAATTTTATGTCATATAGCTCTCTGGTACTCTGGTAACCAATGAACCCCTTCTAAGAATAATGATTTGGTTTTTGTTTTTTTTAAATATATAGATAAACTATTTTTAAAACCTTTTTGTGAATTTTTTATTCATGTTAAATACAAAATGAGAGAAAAAAAGAACATTGTACATAGCTGAACATAAGAGAAGATTCAACATAAAATAATAAATTTCATTTCAAGAAAATCTGTATAATAGACACTACACAATATTTTCAAAGGTATCCAGCTTTTCCTTGCTTCCCTATAGGTTCTCTTAATGTTTTTAAATAGTCAACAGCAACAAGCATTTGCTGAGGGTTTATTATGTGCCAGTTCCTATACACATTGAAGGGAATGATAAATGTGAGTTAAGAGTTAGAAGAAATAAAGATCTAATTTTAGAGTTCAAGGCTCCCTGAAATCTATATCTACAGATACTTACGTTCCAGGATAAGAACTCTTAGTCTCATCCAACCCATCCATATATGATCAAATAATTGTCTCTACAATAAAGCCAACAGTTGGCCACCTAGTCTTTGTCTGAAGACCTCCAATGAGAGCATTCTCGCTGTCTCCTAGGGCAGTCCATTACACTTTGGAGCAGCTCTAGTAATTAGGAATTCTTCCATACACCAAGTCCAGATCTGCCTCTTTGAACCTTCTTCTCATTGCTCCCAATTCTATCCTCCTCAGGCCAAGCCCTATTTGGTCATTATTTGAGCACTGATTGGCTAAGAATTAATGTAAATAGCAATTGTTTCTGTTTTGGCCAGAAACCCTGTGTGTCTTCCCTTCCCCCAGATCTTTTTGTTTGTTTATTTGTTTGTTTCTTGATAATTAATTAATTTATTTTTAGTTTTCAACATTCACTTCCATAAGATTTTGAGTTTTCAATTTTCTCCCCTTCCCACTCCTCTCCCGTCACCCAAGATGGCATGTAATCTGATATAGGCTCTACTTATACATTCATATTAAGCATATTTTCCCCTTAGTCATGATGTAAAGAACAATTAGAACTAATGAGAGGAACCATGAGAATGAAACAATAAAACGAAACAACAAAGGAAAAGGAGAGCAAATAGTATGTGCTCAGCTGTATTCAGACTCCATAGTTCTTTCTCTAGATATGGATACCATTTTCCACCATGAGTCTTTTGGAGTTGTCTTAGATTCTCGCATTGCTGTGAAGAGCCAAATCTATCAAAGTCATTTCATTCATTCTCACAATGCAGCTGTTACTGTGTTCAATGTTCTTCTGGTTCTGCTCATTTCACTCTGTATTAGTTCATGTAAGCCATTCCAGTTTTTTTTGAAGTCTGCCTGCTCATCATTTCTTATAACACAATAGTATTCCATTACATTCATATACCACAGCCATTTCCCAATTGATCAGCATTCCCTCAATTTCCAAATCTTTTCCATGACAGAAAGAGCTGCTATAAATACTTTTGTACATGTGGGTCCTTTTCCCGTTTTTAGGATCTCTTTGGGATACAGCCCTAGAAGTGCTATTGCTGGGTCAAACCAGATTTTTTTTTTAAAGGAGGCTATTCTTTGCTTCATTTCTTATTAAGCCTTGATCACTGAATGGGAGCTGTTAAAGACCTTAGCTTGAAAAGGCCAAGGTCTCCCACTGCATCTTGGGCCATCTCCAGTCATCTACTAATGTATATCTATATCTATCTATATCTATATCTATATATGCAACCTCTATACATATCCTAATCTATACCTAGCCACTGAACCAAGATGGTTCTGGAAGAGAAAGTGAGGCTGGTGACTTTGCACAGCCCTCCCTCACTTAAATCCAATTCACTTGCATGTCATGGTCCTCTTTAAGAATGAAGGACAAACACTAATCCTCTGAAGCCTGACACAGAACAAGTCTAACCTCTCTCGTATGGGTCAGTCGTTCAAAAACTTGAAAACAGCTATCATGTCTCCCCAGAGACTTCTCTTCACCAGACTAAGAAGCCAAATTTCTTCAAATGATACTCGTATGGGAAACACATTAGAACACATACACATACACATATACATGAGCACATAGACACACATCATCGAAGAGCATACACACATGCACATCATTGAAGAGCATACACACACAGCTGAGCTTTGGCAGAAATTAAATAACTAAGAGAAGTAATCTGGTGTAGCAACTGATAAAGAACTCACCTCAAAGCCCAGAATACCTAGGTGCAAGTCTCATCTCTGACACCTACTGTCTGTTTGACCCTGAGCAAGTTATCACTCTGGGCAACTCTCTAAGAATATAAATTGGAGAGAAAGTGTCCATTTGTATTATTAGAGAGAGTTTTTTCACCTGGGAGTTCCCTATGAAAGGGTAATCACAGACCCAGTGCCTATCCCTGTGAAACGGATGACTGTTGTTTATTGCTGGATTGTGTCCAACTTTCCATCTCCCTATTTGGGGTTTTCTTCATAGACATGGTGGAGTGGTTTGCCATTTTCTTCTCCAGCTCATTTTACAGATGAGGAAACTGAGGCAAACAGGGTTAAGTGACTTGCCCAAAGTCACTCAGCTACTAAGTGTCTGAGGGCAAATTTGAACTCAGGAAGATGAGTCTTCCTGATTCCAGACCTGGCACCCTACCCACTGTGCCACCTAGATGCCCAAAAACAGACATGAAGAATCTGATAAACATCTTCCTGCTGTATAAATGAGAGGCTTTCACTCAAGTCAGAAACAGATTTCCAAGTAGCACCCGAACTAATCGGATTAGCTCCACATTATGACTGGAGGCAATAATGTGACATATTGTGATTCAATTAGTCAAACAGGAACCTAATAATGGAAAGCCACAGAGATAATAAAGCCAAGGTTGGCAGTCACAATTTCCATTACTTTATAGCCTGGACAGACCCCCGCAGGGAGCTTGGGGCATGCCCTCCTAGGACCAACTCTTTTGTAGTTTTGTGAAGATCAGAACACTACAGCATTACACTAATTTTATTATGAGGTAGCTGCCCTTTTTACAGACGTCAGCAGATGAAATGAGGGAATATTATTATTCATCTTCTCACTTTTTACTGAAGACACACAACACACAGGAAATTAAGTTCAATTTGCATGACATTTTCCATTTTTACATGAACTGGAGACGTTTTTGTTTCATGTTTTATTTTCAAGCATTAGAATCTATCTTTGATATTAATTAGATTTGTTATACTTCATTACAGCTTCTTTTCATTTGGGGTGCAACCTCAGGAACCTCCAGAAACTGTTATTAACTAAAACTTTCCACAAAAATTAACTAAAGATAATTCCACAGCAGAAGATAACATGGACGCCTTCTGAAATAGGATTCAGACTGCAGGTGCTCCGTTGCTAGCTTATTGATTTGCTCCTATCCAGTTATTTATGCCTCTAGTTACTCTATTTTTTTCTTTGAATAATATTTTATTTTTTCCCAATTACATGTAAAAACAAATTTTAACATTTTTTTGTGTTTCAAATTCTCTCCCTCCCCTTCCTTCTCCAAATTGATATAGGTTATATTGATATAGGTTATACATATGCAATTATGCAAAACATATTTCCATGTGGTAAAAGAAAAAATAAACCACACACACACACACACACAAATTAAGAAAGCGAAAAATAGTATGCTTCAATCTGTTTTCAGACTCCATCAGTTCTTTTTTTGGAGGTGGATAGCATTTTTCATCATAAGTCCTTTGGTATTATTTTAGATCATTGTATTGCTGAGAATCCCTAAGTCATTTACAGTTGATCATTGTACAATATTGCTGTTACTGTGTACAATGTTCTCCCGGTTCTGCTCAGTTCACTTTGCATCAGTTCATGTAAGTCTTTCCAGATTTTTCTGAAATCATACTGCTCATCATTTCTTATAGCACAATAGTATTCCACTACATTCATTTACCACAACTTGTTCAGCCATTCCCCAATTGATGGACATCCCTTCAATTTCTTTGCTACCACAAAAAGAACTGCTATAAATATTTTTGTACAAATAAGTCCTTTCCACCTTCCCCCTTTTTTAATCTCTTTGGAATACAGACCTCGTAGCAGTATTGCTGGATCAAAAGGTATGCACAGTTTATTCTGGCTACTTTTGGTAAGAAAAACACCAGTGGATGACATGTGAGACTAAGATGCGGAAACCCATCTATCTGGAACTGGCAGGCTCATTGCCCAATTACAGCCAAAGATTCATTGTAAAGAAAAACTTTTAAAACAATGAAGTTAAGAATAACACTTTCAGTTAAGTTTTGAAATAATGCTTTTCTGATTAGCAGGCTCCATTTGAGAAATATGAAAGTGTCACAGGATTGAGGGAGAAAGCTGGTAGAAACATCAACACCCTCAAGTACCTGAGAACACACCAGATCTCTTCTTTGAAGAGAAGGGAATGAGCATTTATACAGTGCCTAATTAGTACCAGGCATTGCACTTTGCAGGGCAGCTAGGTGGCACAGTAATCATGTAGAGCTAATCCGATTAGTTCGGGTGCTAGTTGGAAAGCTATTTCTGACTTGAGTGAAAGCCTCCCATTTATAGAACAGGAAGATGTTTATCAGAGTCTTCAGCTTTATTTTGGGCAGGTAGATGGTGAAGGAGATAGGTGTTAGGCCTGGAGTCAGAAGACTCATCTTCCTAGGTTCAAATCTGGCTTCAGACACTTAGCCAAGTCACTTAACCCTGTTTGCCTAAGTTTCTTCATCCATAAAATTAGCTGGAGAAGGAAATGGCAGACCACTCCAGTATCTTGCCAAGAAAACCCCAAATGAGGTCACAAAGAGTCAGACACACCACCAGCACCACCAACAACTTGTTTTTCATATATTATCTCATTTGTTCCTTACAGCAACTCTGAGAGGGAGATAATGTTATTATCCCCATTTCACAGCTGAAGCAACTGAGGAAGACAGAAGTTAAGCAACTTGGTCAGGATCATACAGCTAGTAAGTATCTGAAGCTGGATTTCAACTCAGGTCTTTCTGATGCCAGACCCGGATTCTAAACACTTTACCGCATAGCAAGCTTCCTCTTATGTCCTCTTGTGATCATCCTGGCTCCAGTTATCATTCTGCTCTCAGAGATGTTTTAAATTAATAAACATATTTAGATAGATCATAAAACTAGAACTGGAAGGTACTTCACAAGGTCATTTAGTTCAACCTCATCATCTTACTGATGAGGAAACTGAGGTTGAAGTATGCCCTAGATCATACCGGTAGGAAGCATAAGAGGCAGGACTTGAACTCAGGTCCTCTGCCTCCACAGCCAGGGCTCTTTCCACTGCTCCATGCTGCCTCCTAAGGGGCTTCCCCAAATTTGGCAACTCAGTTTAGGATCCAAGGGTTGTAGGACTTAGAACTGGAACCAATCAGTCTCGGGGATGAATCTATCTTGTCTCTTGTAAGGTCACTCAAAACAACTGTCAAAGATTCCTGTTAAAAAAGAGAACAGTGGCCATAGCGCAAGCCAATAGTGTTCACTTGCTAGGCTTACAGGATGCTCTGGTTACACAGTTGCTGAGGGCTGCAAGCTCAAAGCAAGACCAAGTAAAGGAGAACTCCTTTTATTGAAGCTGAGCTGGCCACTTCCACCCAAGGGCAAGCTTGACTTCCAGGCCTTCTCTTCATGTCTAAGCAGCCCAGACTGGGCCGAGCCTTCTTAGAGCCAGACAGTCATTGGTGCCCTTAGTAGTCAGCACCAGGATCCCTCACTTACTTCCTGCAAAGTCAGGGAAATGGGCTGATGAGATTAAATTACAATATGGCTGATCTCCCACTAGGCAGCCTCACCTTTAAACACAGTCGGCAGCAGAACTCAATGAGCAGTTCTCTGGGGCTCATCTTCCTCCTCGCCTGCCCCTTCTAGTTCTTCTATGCCTGCCCGCTCCTGAGGGGCTTTATCCAACAGCTCTGCAGCCCGTGTTTTGCTAATGCTCTTTCCTGACTTGTTTATGATGCTCTCTTTGTGTGCTGTCTTCACAGAATCTGCATGCACAGGGATTTGGGGACTGAGAATTGCTGGGAAAGTAGATTAAATGTCTTTTTCAAACAGACACAGCCTTACCTCTTAGTAGTCAGAATCGTGAAAGCTACTGCCTGCTAAGGAGGCAAATGATGAAGTGTGGGGATGCTGAGTTTACCCTCACTTCTCTCCTTCCCTCCAGCCCTACTGGTGCCATCACCCCCACCTCTTCCCAGCTGATAGTCAGGACTCCTCCCCAGGTCTTGGTTCTGACAGCCAAGCTTTTTCCTTATCTTAGTCCTGCCTCATGTTATCCCTAGTGGTCCCCAACCTCTGCCCTTTCATTCTTTTTTCCAACTTCTCTCTGTATGTTGTCTTCTCCCTCTAGAATGTAAGCTCCTTGGGCTAGGGCAGGCACTATCTTGCTTGCTTGTATTTGTGTGCCTGGAACTTAGCACAGTGCCTGGTACTTGGTAAGCAATTAATAAATTACTTTCCTTACTCCCTTCCTTCCTTTCCTTTCTCCCCTCTTCTTCCTTCCCTTCTTTCCTCCCCTTCTTCCTTGGTTCCCTCCCTCCCTTCCTCTTTCCCTTCCCTTCTCTTCCTTTCCTTCCTTCCTTCCATCCATCTTTAAAAGGATAGATATAGATAAAAATCTGTCATCCATTATCTACTATATATTTCTGCTAACTATCATCTATTTATCTATCTATCTATCTATCTTCTGTACCTATGTAACAGGTAGATCAGTAGCTATTTGGAAGGTGTACAGATCTGATATTTGAACTTCTGGAGTGCTTGGTAATAATCAGTCAATCACCAAACATTATTGAAGTACTGGGCACCATGCTAGACACCAGATATACTAAGATAAAAAATGGAATAGTTCCTATCCTGAAGGAGTTGACAGCCTATCAGGGGAGACAATATATACACACATATAAATATATATAAGATAAATATGAGGTTATGGGAAGGGGGAAGAGAATCAGGAAAGGCTGCAGGTAGGGGGAAGCATTTGAGCTGAGCTTTGAAGGCAACTAGAAATTCTAATAGGTGGAAGTGGGGAAAGGAGTGCCTTCCAGGGATGGGGAGCAGCCTAGGCAAAGGCACAGATGTGGGAGATTGATTATTTTGTGTGACGAATAGCAAGGAGGCTGGTTTGACTGGTCCATAGAATACACAAAGGGAAATAATGTCCAGTAAGGTGGGAGAGGTGAATTGGATTCAGCTTGTGAAAGGTTTTCTTTGATGCACAGAGAAGTCTGTATTTAATCATAGAAGTAATAAGGAGCCACTGGAATGACTACTGGTGGTGATAATGGTAACACTAGACTTATGTAGTGCTTTAAGCTTTGTAAAGTACTTCACACATTGTCTGGTTGGATCCACACAGCAATCCTCTGAGGCCATGCTGTCATAGTCCCTATTTTGTAAATTTTATAAATACAAATTTATATTTACAAATATATTTTACAAATAAGGAAATGGAGAGGTTAAACTATTTACTCAGGATCACACAGCCAGTAAATGTCTGAGGCAGTATTTTAACTTGGATCCTTGTAGGATTCCAGAAACTGGGGAGTAAGGAGAATTGATGCTAATACAGCACTTTACATATATTTTCTTTTGAATCCCACAACCCTGCGAGGTATCAGTAGTAATAGTAATGTCAGTGGCTGCTAAGTGGTGCAACAAATAGAGCTCTGGGTTTGGAATCACGAAGACTCATCTTCCTGAGTTCAAATCTGACCTCAGACACTTACTATCTGTGTGACTTGGGGCAAGTCACTTAGCCTTGTTTGCCTCAATTTCATCACATGTAAAATATGCTGGAGAAGGAAATGGCAAGCCTCTTTGCCAAGAAAACTCCAAATGGGATTACCAAGAATAGGACCCAACTGAAACAACAATGTCAGTCCCTTTTTACAGATGAGCAAACTAAAGATGAATTGGGTTAAGAGAATGGCTGACAGCCACATAGCTAATAAGCGTCATAGAGGGGGGTTCGAGTCTAGGTTTTCCTGTCTCCAAGTCCAGCATTGTAATCAAGGTGCCACATAGCAGAGGGCATCATGATGTCACAGGCCATCAGCCTAGCCTTTTCTGGCAGGCCTGAAGCCCGAGTTAGTTTGTTTGGAGTAAGGGAAGATTTATCATCAGTCCCTTCTGTCTCAATTTATTGATGACCTGAAGGGGTTTTAAACATCCAACATTCACATCTCCTGAGCAAAGCAGGCTACAAATCTCATCTCTGCTACGGCATTTCAAGGCCCTGATGAACATTTGTGAAACCCTAGCAGATCATTCTATATTTCAGGAGCAACCAAAATGAAGCAAGAGACAACAATGGGGAAGAATACAGATGGATGAGAAGGAAGTTTAATGATTCTGTATATACTTTCTGGATAGTCAGCCTAAGACTGATACCACTCCCCCACCCCCACCCCTAGCCTTCAAGGGCTCTGAATGGCCTTTACCAAGGAGTTTTTTCAGGAGTTAAATCCATCTCAAAAGAGAAATTGTCGTTTTAACTGTCTGTGTTTGATTCCTGTGAAGTCAGGATGTTTATGATTTGAAACAAAAGACAGGAGATGAGGCATGGGTCTAATTCAGCAGTTCATGCCCTCTTGGATGGAATTCCTGCTGAACACAATTGAAATAACCTTGGTATTTCTGGGCAGCCCTGCAGCTGGAGCTGGATGCCCTTCAGAACCACAAGAATGAGGTCACTGCAAATCGTTTTCTCCTTATTGTCCTCTGACAACAGCTTTTTATCATGTGTTTGTCACTTTCCAAGGCAGAGCTCATCTGATAAAATAGAATCCCCCTTTTTAAATTGCCAGAAGCAAGGTAGTATAGAAATGCCTCATTTGTATAACCTTTTCCTATCTCTTTACAAAGGATACATCTGGAAATAGTTCTTCATATTTCGTAGCCATTACATCCAGACTTAATTCTAGGTTCCCAAGCTAGCTCCTTTGCACATAGATGGATGGAACTGTAACCATAGATAATTAGAACTAGAGAAAGGCAACAGGAATGTGGGCCCAGGCAACTGAGAGCTAACATCATTTGCAGGCTTTCTGCAGTAGAGGATTAACCAAACCTATTACCTGGTTAGTGAAAAATAATTAGTTAGAACAGGAAGCTTCCAGATGACAGACTTTCTCCTCTTCTCCACCCCTAGTGACAATACCCAGGTGATTTCCCTTCCCCAACCTGCCCATCCTACTTCCCCCATCCAAATGAATTTGTCTTAAATAGAGTTCATTGGAGCAAGTTAGTCAACAACTATGCTTGCTCATGTTCTCTACTATCTGCCTCAAATGCAAAAATTGCTGGTCATGGTTCTGCATATGCTCCCTGTGGTGCAACATTCCAACTACTTTTCACGATCATGAACAGGGAAATTACGTTTCAAGTAAATAAGTTACCATCAGTAATGGTGCAGTGTCAAAATGTAGCATCCAGAAAGGTGGTGAGGGTAAGGATGGATTAAACATTTTATAATTTCCTTCCAAAGTAAAGAAAAAAAGAATAAACATGTAAGTGACAGCTACTGAGTGAGGTTCATAGGATCAGAGATTTAGAGCTGGACAGGACCACAGACATCCTGTAGCTCAGCCCCCTCATCTGTTAGATAAAGATATTGAGGCCAAAAGAGAGTATGCTGTGCTTTTGGATCAATAAAGATTATAATGAAAAGAGCCTCCTGTCTCCATGGACGATACCTCCTTGACTTGAGGGATGGCCTGGGAGTAAGTCTTCCTACTGCTCTGGGTTAGGAATAGCTTTTCAACATAAAAATAAGTCCATTTCTAAGAAAGCCAGTATGATGTAGGGAGAAGAAAATTAGACTGAAAAACAACAGATCTGACTTCTGGGATATAAGTAACATCAGAGCTGAAAGGTACCTTGGATATCTGTTGGGGCTAATCCTCCCCCAGTCCCCATGTTATTTTATTTTCTCCCTTATTTGATGAGGAAGCTGAGAACTTGCCCAGAGCCACACACAGCTAGTAAGTGGCCAAGCTGGAACTAGACCTGAGGTCTCTTAACTCCTAGTTATAGAGTAGGGCAAGAGGTGGGCAGCAGCTAGGGATCACCATAGTGCATAGAATGCCTGGCCTGGAATCAGGAAGACTCATCTTCATGGATTCAAATCTGGCCTCAGACACTTACTAGCCGTGCGACCCTGGGAAAGTCATTGAACACGGTTTGCCTCAGTTTCCTCATCTGTAATATGTGCTGGAGAAGGAAATGGCAAACCACTCCAGAGTCTCTGCCAAGAAAACCCCAAATGCAGTCACAAAAAGTCACACATGAATGAAAACAACTGAACACAAAACAGGGCAACAGACGCATGGGCCCAGAGGACTGAGAGCTAATATAATTTGTAGTGTTTCTGTAGTAGAGAATTAATCAAGCCTGTCACCTACTTAGTAAAAATAATTAACTAGAACAGGAAGTTACCCAATGATAGGCCTCATCCTCCTACAGTGAGTTGGATACACCAAGCTACCTCTAGTTCCAACTTTCACCTGTGGCTCCAAGAAGCTGTAGCATGCACAGTGGCCCCAGTAAAATCACCTCAGCAGATGGGCCGAAACAGACTGAGGGTGACCACCAAGCTTCAAACCAGGCCATGAGTTGGGGGGGTGTCTACTTCAGGCACGTGAAGACTCCCCCCTTGCCCAGTGGGTAGATGAGAACAATTGGTTCCGAGGGTCATGAAGGCGGCTGAATGCTTAGAGCTTGGCCAGACGTTGCAGGTGCCAAGATTATCCACTACATCCCAGGCCATCATCAGTCGGACTGCGGGCGACTCTGAAGAGAGAGTGAGGCTCATGACCTCGGGCAACTCTGCCTCACTTAAATCCAGGTCACCACAGGTCAAGATGTCTCCTGTGAGGTCACTGGTCATCTTCGAAGGAGGAACAGGAACAGTTTCAACTAGGTCATTCACTTGGGGCACCCTTAGTTAAGCCTCTTCAAAGGTTGGATCAGGCTGTGAGCTCCCTGAGAGGAGGGACTGGATTTTGCTTTCCTTGGCATCACTGGCACTTAGCACGGTGCTTGGCACTTAGTAGAAAAAGCTTGTTGACTAACTAACTTCATTATCCTCATCTGGAAAATTAACAGATTGGCTTAAATGATATTTAAATTAGCTTCCAGCTCTAACACTCTACTAAATCAATACCAAGTCTGACTTTTCACTCAACCACGTTTTTACAAAATGAAATCTATTGTTGTTCAGACATTTCAGACTCTTCATGATGCTATTTGGGGTTTTCTTGACAGAGATACTGGAGTGGTTTGCCATTTCTTTCTCTAGTTTATTTTATGGATGAGGAAACTGAGCCAAACAAGGTTAAGTGACTTGCCCAGAGTCACACTGCTAGCAAGTGTCTGAGACCAGATTTGAATTCACATCTTCCTGATTCCATGCCTAGTACTCTATCCACTGTGCCACCTAGCTGCCCAGTATGAGGTCTGGGGTGCTGCAAATTCCCCACTGAGTTTCTCCACTGTTGGGTTTAATAGGCAACCAACCATAGAGGCAGCTTTTTGTAGTGGGAAGAGGATACTTCTTATAATAAGAACACCTCAGTTCAAATACCTGGCTCTGTCATTTATTAGCTGTGTGACTATGGGCAAGTCCCTTCACTTTGCCAAGAAAACCCCAAATGGGTTCACAAAGTCAGACATGATTGAAACAAATGAACAACAGCAAAAATATTTGTAAATGTTGTGAGAAAAGTACTTTATAATCTTAAATGCTACATAAATGTGTTAGTGTAATTAACAGACAAAGCAATTTTTTTAAATGCCCTTTAGAATAACAGAAAAGAGTAATGTTGAGGTCGGAGGCATACTCTTTTTTTGAAATCTATATTTTCTTGGTATCTTTTGTTTTTGCACCACCATCATTCCCAAGATATGCCACCCTTTTCCCTACGTAGGGAGTCATCCTTTATAACAAAGAATAAAATTGGAGAGAGAAAAAAACAAACCCAGTAAAGCTAAGCATCACCTCCACCAATACAACAGTGTAGGTTTTGTTCATATTCATGCTTCTAAACCACAGAGGTGGAATTTCCATAGAGAAGCAGCTCGAGATCTTTTTTTTTCTTTTAAATTCTGAGATCTCATAAGACATTAACTTGAGATCTCAAGAAGCAATTGAATCAATCTCTATTTCTAGGTATTTCTCAAACCTACAAACTTCTAACCTTCCATGAGATGTTATGTAATAATCTCTCCAAAAGATTCAACTTACCCTAACTCTGGGATCTATTCTATCTCTCAACAGCGGTAATAATATAAAGACCTCTATGTTAACCACTTAGCCTTGCTGGTAGTCCCCATTAGGCCTTAGTATCCAAATAACAGAAGTACCCTGCCTTATTCCTTTTGTTTTTGTACTGGTTCAGTCATGTTTGACTTAGTGACCCCATTTGGGGTTTTCTTGGCCAAGATACTGGAGTGGTTTTCCATATTCTTTTCCAGCTCATTTTACAGATGAGGAAACTGAGGCAAATAGGGTTAAGTGACTTGCCCAGGGTCACACAACTGATGTTTGAGGCTGGATTTGAACTCAGGTCTTCCTGACTCCTGGCCCAGTGCTCTATCCACTGCACCACCTAGCTGCTCTTCATTTCCTAGACCCCTGTTCATTAACTTGTATACAGTAGTAGCAATACTGTTTTAAGAACAACTTGGAGCTACTAAGTCATTTTGACTATTGTAAATACCCAAAGTAACCACAAAGGACCTATGAAGGAAGATGCTTTCTGTATCCAGAGAAAGAACTGATAAATAGAAGTATGTATAGAATGATTTTACATATATAGACATATTTGTGTTTAATGGTAGCCATCCCTGGGGTGGGGCAGAGGCTAAGGAAGAAAAAAAGAAAGCTACAATATAATGTTAAAAGGAATAGCAAGCTGTATGTAACAGCTTTGCAGTTTTGTGTGCAATCTTTTTTTTTTCTATTCTACTATGTTGTGGAAATGCTTATTTTATTTCTTCAGTTCAGAATAAAATAAATCATTTTTTAAAAATTAACTTCCTCCTCCTTAGTTTCTGACCTTTTTTGCTTTCAACTGCCTGTATACCACAATGTCCCTGGGAATAGGTCCCTGACAGTTGCTTTCCAAGTATCCACCCCACCTCAGCTTGGATTGATGCCCAGGATCAGTTGGCTTTAAGCTTTGGTTCTCTAGTGGCCTCGTTTCATTTATACCTTGAACCTTCTCACTTGGATTGATATAGTTTCAGGTCTATTTTCTTAAATCATATCTCCATATACCTATTGCTAGACTAACCAAATTTTGTCTACTACCCCTCTATGTTTAAAACTACTTCCACCCTCTCCCCAATCTCATCCTTTGTCCATTCCTTCAGGTCTGGTTGGATTCCTGATCCTGGCCTTCTCCACTGGGACTAATCCCTAGTTATGTCACCAGGTAGACCTTATACAAGGCATCTATTCAATCAGTAGTCTTTCTTTTTTCTTTAAAATCTTCAGAAAAATAAAAACACACAGCCTCTTTTTTAACTCTTTCCAAATCTCACAAGCCCTTCCTAATATCGAATATCTTTTCTCTCTAAAGAATGCAATAAACTCCTCCAAATTAAATCAATATATAGTTTAATGCTGGATGTCTTCATCACAACGATGAGCAATGGAAATGGGACAATAAAAAATTGTATGGAGAAATATGGCTTAGGAGTTAGAAATGAAAGGGCTTAAAGGCTTGCAGACTACATAGAAACTCCATGCCTATATATCATGAATGCTTCCTTCAAAAAGAGTCTAGGAGGGACAGCTAGGTAGCTCAGTGGATAGAGTGCCAGCCCTGAAGTCAGGAGGACCTGAGTTCAAATCCAGCCTCAGACCAAACACTTGATACTTACTAGGTATGTGACCCTGGGCAAGTCACTTAATCCCAATTGCCTTTAAAAAAAAGAGAGAGAGTCTAGGATAATAGATCTAGAGTTGGGAAGGACCTTAGAGATTAGAGGTCATCTAGTCTAATGCTCTTATTCTACAAATAAAGAAAATGAGGCACAGAGAGGTTAAGTGACTTGGTCAAGGTCACATAGGCATTAAGCAGAAGAGCCAGAATTTGAATATGGGTTATCTGACTCCAAACCTACCAGCGGTTTATACTAAAACACAATGCAATACTGAATAAAATGACTTTTAAAAACTAAATTAGCTTTATCTTTACTGGCAAGAAACAAGCAGTTATCATTGTGGTAACTTTTCAAATTAGCTTTCTCCGTATAGTCACAGCCTCGACTTGGTAGAGAAAACACTGAAATTAGTACCAAATTAGAAGAAAGAATAAAAATGAGCTGGCTATGTGTTCTTCTAAACATTGTGTTCTTCCCTCTACACAAGACTCGGCCTACAACTAAAATAACTGCAGCCTGGCCCATTTAAACAAGCTTTTGATGCCACAAAATGCAAAACGAATGAAAGACCACACATCAACACAGAATTGAAGCAATGGCTAATATAAAGATCACAAGATTTTGGAGTCAGGGGAACTTGATTGGATCTCACCTCTTATACTTACTAGCTCCTAAACCTGTTACTAATGTTTAGACTTCAAAACTGTACCAGCTTCTGACTCATCCTGGAATTTCTCCTCAGGGCTTGGAGTTGCAGGCTCCTTCCCCTGCAACATCCAACCAGGGCTAGGATCTTCTTACCCTGGAATAATCCTCTGCAGAACCTGATACCCCGGCCCCCTCATTCCCTAGGCACCCCAGCTCGCGCAACCCCAACCACACATCCTTCTCCCTTTGGTGAGTTCCTCCTGCCGTCTCCCTTTTGCAGAGGAGCTGAGGCTGACCAGCCTTCTTTCTCCTCCTGGTCCTGTTCTGGCTTCTGAACTTCAGACTATGCCCCTGAGCTGACCGCCTTAATTTCATTTTGACCCCCACTCCACGCCCTCTTTTCATATCCCTTTTGTGTGTTATCTTCTCCCATTGGAATGCAAGCTTCTTCAGGGCAAGGCTGTCTTTCTTTTTGGTTCTAATTCTATGCCCAGCTCCTTACATAGCCTCTGCCACAGAATAAGCACTTAATAAATCCTTCCTTGGGACAGCTAGGTGGATCAGTGCATAGAGTGCTGGCCTGATCTTTGTGAGTTCAAATCTGGCTTCAGACAGTTTCCTCTGTTTGCCTCAGGTCTTGGTCTATAAAATAAGCTGGAGAAAAGAAATGGTAGATCATTCCAGAAAACCCTAAATGAGGTGATGAAGAGTTGGCCACTACTGAACAACAAAAACAACATATCTTTCCTTGCTCGTTTGCTTCTTTCCTTTGTCCCTCCCTTCTTTCTCCCTCTCTCTTTCTTTTTTATTTCTTTCCTCCCTCTCTTCTTTCCTCCTTTCCTTCCTTTTCCCCTTCCTTCTATCTCCCTTCTTTCCTTCCTTCCCTTTCTTCTTTGCTTCCTTCACTCTCTTCCTTCTTACCATCCCTTCTTTCCTTTCTTTTTGACCTTAGGCACTATACTTAGCCTCTTTGGTCCTCAGTTTCCTCATCTGTAAAAAGAGGGGTTGGGCAAAAGTGACCTTGAACTTCTTTTCTAGCTCTAAATCTTATGACCCTTTAATCTTCAGCAACCTGGTACAAGCATAATGCGTACCACTCCTTCCCACCAAGCCGGACTTGCAATGTGCAGTTTGGGGACTGCTTTGACCTATGCAGGTCACAATCCCATCATGCTTTAGTGGCAGCCTTCATGAGCTTCTGAGGTCCAAAGAATTCATCCTATGGTGCCCAACCTTATGGTGATGTCCCTCTTCTATTATAAATATATAAAAGGCCAGAGGATAGAATTGCTTTTTGAAAATTTGACCTTCAGTTTCTTACAACAGAGCAATCGATTTCCCCAGCAGAGGCTGTCTTCAACTAGAGCTGAGAGCAAGCAGGAGCCCAGACATTCACAGACACATATGCCAGAAATGTACCTTTGATGCAATTACTGATGGGGTTTACAAAGGCAAAGGGGTCCTTTTGCCATTAGGCATTCGCCAAATGACTGTGCTTCTCCAGGCAGATCAAAGTTTGCTTGCCTCTGCTGGAACAGGCAAATTGAAGCTATTAATTGAGGGAAACAAGTTAAGTGTGACACAGGGAATTGCAGAACATCAAGGCAAAAAAACCCGTCATTTCAACAGGAACTCTGCCTGAAGAACTGAATTGAAATCTTGCTTCTGACACTTACTTTATTGTGTGACCCTAGGGAAGTCAGTTAACCGCTTTCAGCTTCAGTTTCCTCATCCATAAAATGGGGATATTATCTCACAGGGTTGTTCTGAGGATCAAATGAGTTAATATACGTAAAGTTTTTTGCAAACCTTGAAGTCCTACATAAATGCTAACTATCATCATCATTATTATTAACACTGAAAATGAGGAAAAATGGAAGCAAAAATCTTGTCTCGCAGATTAAAGATGACCCAGGCCCACAGCTTGATTGAGATAAGGACACTTGGTGACAAAACCATGCTATTCACCCTATCAGAAACGTAAATATTCTGTGGCAGCAAAGTCAAGAATATGCAGCTTCCAGGCCAATAGAAAAAGCAGTCAGGGCCTCTGCTAGGCCAGCTGAAAGAGCCAATCTCAATCATTAATTCTCCACCTGTATGGTACCAGATGCCATCTCTCTCTCTCTACGCCTGGACTTCATTATTCCACTCTGCCTGAATAATAAAATAATTTATATATTATTTCAACTCAACCAAATTTTATCAAGTGTGAAGCGTTGTTCTAATTGCTGGGGAGAGAGAAGAGAGAGAGAGAGAGAGAGAGAGAGAGAGAGAGAGAGAGAGAGAGAGAGAGAGAGAGAGGAAGTAGTTTCTACCCTCAAAGGTTTTACTTTCTACCCAGAGTTTTACAAACCTACTTTCTCCATAGCAACTCTGTAAAGTAGTGAGTTCTAATGCTATCATCCCCATTTTACAGATAAGGAAACTAAGGCCCAGAGAAAATTCATGACTATATGCCTAAGCTCATGAATTTTTTTCTGTTAAAGTTATCAGAGCTGAAACTAAAACTCAGATCTCTTAAGTCCAGTCTGTTTCCAAATAAATCAGGTACTATGTCTCTCTCCTTCCAAAAGTGAAAATCTCCAGTGGAAATATCCATTTCAAAAGCACCATATTGCTATTGTATGGATTTGTCCATGATATTTCTGTTGTTGGGCAAAAAGTTCATTTTTAAAAACATTAAATTTTTTTCATTATTCTTGATAAACACCAATAAAAGTAAGCATTTCTATATGCAAAGATGGATGGGAAAAGACGATTGCGCATGACATTGCAAGTTTCCATTATGTACAGCTTCTTTTTTAAAAGTATATAAAAATTCAGCATATTAATTCCAAAGCTTGTCTGTTTCCTTCTGCTCTCTCTCTCTCTCTCTCTCTCTCTCTCTCTCTCTCTCTCTCTCTCTCTCTCTCACACACACACACACACACACACACACACACACACACACAATTGGAGGTGTCAAACATATAGTCCTAATGGCATGCAGCCCACATCACTCATGAGTGGGAATGGACTGAACCAGATTAAAATGTAATTAGGAAATGTTTAATAAAATAAATAAAAATACAATAGTATACAGATAATGTTAATATGTGGTTTTGTGAGTCCATATGAGTCCCATAGGGATCCTTATGCACAGTTTAGTGGCATGCATTTCTATTTGAGTTTGACATCATTGCTTTTTTTGTTGTTCAGTTGTGATCAACTCTTTGAGACTCTTTTGGGGTTTTCTCGGTAAAGGTGCTGGAGTGCTTTGCCATTTCTTTCTCCAGCTCATTTTTATAACTGAGGCTCTGAGGAAACTGAGGCAAACAGGATTAAGAGACTTGGCCAGGGTCATACAGCTAGTTGTGTCTGAGGCTGGTCTTGAACTCAGGAAGATAAGCCTTCCAGACTTCAGGTCAGGCACTCTACCCTGGGCACCAGCACTCTTTCTACTGCAGCACCTAGCTGCCCAAGAGTTAGGAATAAAAATAAAAATAGAAAGAAAGACATTCCCTGCCCTCAAGGAGCTTACATTCTGATGGGGGAAGGTAGCACATAAAAGGTAATAGAAAATCAAGGAGTGTGGAAAGATGAAGGTGGTATTGTAGAGAAGGCCCATAGAGTCAGAGGTGCAGCCTGGAGAGCAATGAAGACATGGCTGGCCTGGGCACCCTCCTTAAAATGGGGGTTCTGCCAATGCTGAGTGAAGTGAGCAGAGCCAGGAGAACATTGTACACAGTAACAGCAACACTGTGCTATGACCAACTTTGATAGACTTAGCTCTTCTCAGCAATGCAAGGATCTAAGACAATTCTAAAAGATTCATGATGGAAAATGCTGTCCACATCGAGAGAAAGAACTATAGAGTCTGAATGCAGACCAAAAAATACTATTTTCTCTTTTTTTTCCTTTCTCATTTTCCCTTTTGTTCTGATTCTTCTCTTACAATGTGACCAATGTAGAAATATGTTTAATATGGTTGTATATGTATAGCCTATATCAGATTGCATGCCATCTTGGGGAGGGAGGAAGAAAAAAATTTGAACTCAAAATCTTATAAAAGTGAATGTTGAAAACTAAAAAGAAAGGTATCAAAATTAAAAATAAAATTTTCAAAAATAAATAAATAAAATGAGGGTTCTGAAAAAAATCAGCCAATCAGAGGGAGGGGCTCCAGGAGCAGAGAGTACTTCTATTTCTGTGAGTAGTCCAAGGATGGGGTAAGCTTCCAGGGTGAAGAGTTTTTTAGGGCTTTGTAGAGAAAGCATGGGAGAGTCAAGAGTGTAGGACAGTGCCTGGCGTATAATAGCTGCTTAGGTGTGTAATTCCATGGATTAAACTATTGTCTAAAGCACAACACACCTAGAATAGTTTTTCCTCTGTCAATTTACCTACAGAACTTTAATTAATCCTTTGTGTTTAGGTCATTCGTGTTTCTACTGGTGAGATACAAGTATTTGCCCCAAGCTGTTATGCTTTTCAGATTTTAAAATTACTTTCCCCCCATCTCCATCATACAGGTAACACATGAAGGGAGAAATCCCTAGTCATATAATGCCTGCATCTGTTTCTGCCTTGCTCAGGCAGTGTTTGCAAACCTCAAAAATGTTTGTGGACAGATGCCATTGCTCACTGAGAGCGTGACTGAGAACAGATGGCCACACTAACCGCCTCAAGACTTAGAACATACAAAAATGGACCTAAAATAACAGCAGTGGGGAATAGAGGTAAATTGTTAATGCAGTCTGAGCAGACTGGGCCCCTTGCTATGGACAGAGCAAGAGAGACAGGTAAATAGAAATAGCCAAGAGGCTGATGGCTACATAGGGGTACCTCCTGATTCCAAAGGGTTATTACCAACCCCTGTGTTCATCCTTATCTCACCTAATAATAACCGGTGCATCAAAAGTAGCCAAGGAGTTTGCCTATCCTTTCTGAGTGTATTTGGAAAGGCTCCAGAGTATGAAACATTGATGTCTCAAACCACTGTTGCTACTTAGACTTTACCTGTGCCAGTTCTGAGCAGGGCTGGGTTTTTTTAGAGGAGCTGAGAAATAAGGTGGCAGTGAAGGTATGTATCCTCATATCATCTCTGTGTACTCTTATGATAGTAGCAATCAACATGCCATTATCCTTCCTTGAACTCTAATACTGAACTGAGGACCTTGAAGGCAAGGGTATGCTGTTAAAAGTTTAACAACCAGCTCTATCTTCTCTTCTTCCCCACAAATGTACACACTTGGGAGCTGGTTCAGCACACCTCTGCTTGCAGACTATTCAGATCCTGAGACTATGTTTGTAAAAGCAAAGTAGAGGAAAACCCAATAAGATATGGCTATGCAGAGGGAAAAATTCCGAAGGAACTAGCACGGTGTTTCAGGAGCAATCCCCCAGGTTCATTCTTTCATATATACTTTATTCAGTCAGTCATAACTGTGACAGATCATATACTGATAATGTTCTGAAGTAGATGAGACTTTTCTTCACAATTAATTGCTCAATAAAGTATGTAGCCAATGGCATTCAGGGCCTCCTATTTGTATACCATGAGCATATCTGACATAGTGGGCAATTAGATCACCGAGGCCCTATAGATTGTGGTTCAGATCTCATCCTATTACCTGACCAAGTCATAGACATAATCAGAGCTTCAAGGTAGAAGCTGCTGTTTGTATACTGGGTCAATCTTATGTGAAAATCACTTAGTTTGTGACCAATAAAGCCATTTTCTTGTTCTGGTTGTTCAATTATTTCAGTTGTGCCCAACTCTTAATGACTCCATTTGGGGTTTTCTTGGCAAAGATACTGGAGTATTTTGCCATTTCCTTCTCTAGCTCATTTTACAGATGAGAAAACTGAGGCAAACAAGGTTAAATGACTTGACCAGGGTCGCACAGCTAGTAATTATCTGAGGCCAGATTTGAACTCAGGAAGATGACTCTTCCTGATTTCAGGCCTTGCACTATACCATCTAGCTGCCCAAAAAGCCATTTTCTGGCTGAGGTTTATCCTCTTTCCACCACCCAATATACCCCCTGTAGCCATGCAAATCCTTTTATTTTGCTGTTAGGAGAGAAATAAACATTTTCAAGGGGTGGGGGAAGAAAGGAGGGGAGAGGTGAAAACCAGAATGGGTTGCTTGACTTCCTCCATAAAAAGGCCACTTGGATACAGGGTTTTTAAATTCAGAAATCGATTACTGTAATAAATTAAGACTTTTCAGAAGAAATCTGAGAATAAGCTAGATTTCCATCTATAAGGTTAATGTGCAGTTCTGTTTAGACATGTGGGAAGGACTGGAAGACCGCTTAAGATTCCTTTTAGACCTCTTTGTTGCTCATTGTAATCACTCCACCAGTAAGCATTGATTAAGCATCTGCTTTGTGCTGGGCACTGTGCAGGGCTGCTGGGATTCCAAAACCGCAGTTTACATTCTAAATGAGATCATACCTGGGCTGATTTGGAGCCAATTTCTTCTCTTTACACCCTTCCCAGGACATCACAAAAGTTTACAAACAAGCTGACCAAGTATCAAGAGGAAAGACAAGGACACCACAGGCTTTTCCAGGACAACTGCTTCGTCATTCTAATGGAGCCCAAGTTGTATTCCATGAGATGGAGAATAATCACTATTCCAAACAAGCTCTCAAGCAGAAAACTACAAAACACCATGTTCTAGAAAGTAGGGCATCTGGAAATCTACAATCATGTCTCTCATTGCAAATAAAGAGATAGAAGCCCCTACTGCCAACATCTGTACTATACCTTTGCTGAAGGATGGACATGAGCTGTTTGCAGAAATTCTCTCCATTTTGAGAAACTTCCTTAAGGTCCTTGTACACTTTATTATACTGAAACAAAACAGGCAGAGAAGGAAGATGAGTGCTGTTAGACAAAGGTTCACTGTAAACCCAGTACTTTTAAACCTGGAACTGTCCTTTTAAATGATTATGACTGGTATACATATCCTTTGGATTAAATCCAAAAAAGGAAGATTAGGTCTATTCAGTCCGACTCATAAAGATCCCATAGGACTTTTCACCTAGCCCTGGTTACACCTGTGCTGATCCTTTACATGGATCAGATTTCATGAAAAATCAGCAATAGTGTATATACGTATTGTGGATGTTTCTTACACCCAGGAGTACCTACTCATTCCACCTGATTGCAAAGTACATATATAGAAGGAGAAATCAAGGTTGTTCTTTAGAATGAGTTGTAAATATTTAACTTGTCTTTTTTTTTTCTACCACTGAAACTTTGGACAAATATTTTTGCTGTTAATCACCAAATCCTAAACCAATAATATTAGTTTATCTTTGCTGAGAAATGTCATATTGTCATCCTAGAAAATGCAAATGAGTTATAATTTAACACCTTAAGTTAGATATTTGTGAATAAAGGTTTTGTCTTATTCTCCTTTTTGTCCTCGTCACCTGTAGTGATAAGAACAACTTTTTATTAATGAGCTGAGCCTCTCTCTTGAACCAAGCATTTAAAATGGATCTATTCAGCACACAAACATAAAAACGCAAAGTAGAAAGCTTTCATGCTTTGGCTTTAGGTGTAAGTTAATTTTCTCAGTAATGATCATAGGATTTTAAACACAAAATGGAAAGTTTAAATGGTGGCTTCTGTTGTGTACCCTTCTGACACGTTGAAGACATCCAATACTGTAGGAGAGTTTCACCTTCCTTTTTCACACGCCCCATTGGAGAGGTGTGATAGGATTAGATAAAACACAGGGGTTTATATTGTACTGTGTAAATACTGTTCTGGATTGGGTGATGAGCTCATCTTCATGAAGAATAACAATAGGGGTTGGACCTCTGTTTTCATTCATATAAGAAATGAGTCAGGAGACTCCTCTGCCAATGCAGGTGGACACCTTCTCTGCTGTATATAGACTTAGAAAATGTAGGAGGGCACTGAGAAGTTATATGACTTGCCCAACGTGATACAGTCAGTATATGTCAGAAGTGGGACTTGAATCCAGGTTTTTCTGATTTCAGGGCCAGCTCTCTATCACTATTCACTTTTCAAAATCTTCTTTTATCCACGACACTCTCAGTCATTCCTCAGTGACACAGTGTCATTTATTCACATCCCTTGGTAAGCTCACAGAAATAGAATTATAGATATGGAAGGAATCTTGAAAAATGATCTGACCCAGTTCCCTGTTTTCAGAGAGGCACTGATAAATTTTTTTAAAAATCCCATAGACAGATACATGTTTTAAAAGACCCACATCCTACTTTCCTCTGTGACCTTGGATTCCAGGGGCAGATTTTGTGCCTAGATCAGGCATTTAGGGAGATTTGACTTAGAGAAAACACTGATAACCTTGGCATTGCTGACAAAGGTGATATGGATGCCAATGGTGATAATTTGCATTTCTTATGTAAAGCCTATGTCAGTTGTGAAACATATCTGAAATTCACCTTCAGGAAAAGGAATCATCCCATCTGGTCTTTTGAAGAAAAAACTTGCCAATATGAGTAGTGTTATATTATCAAGACCTCTTCTTGCTTCCCTCTTCCCTAAATGCAGTAGAATTAAGCACAGTTTAGGTCAATGACCTACTTAGTTCTCATCAATGATCTTTTCATCTATGAGGGATCTTATCGATTTGAGAATTTCTTTCAGTGATGAAGAGCACAACTGAGGGAGAAGATGCTGGGAAGATGGCAGAGTAGGTCAGAAAACTTTCAGTTCTCCAAATTTCCTACACACACACACACACACACACACACACACACACACACAAGACAGACTATTGCCTCAAAGGGAAGGAAGAGCAAAGGAAATAAACAAAAGCTGGGGTAAAGCACCTGTCCTTCTAAGACAACTTGAGAAGACATGACCTCCAGGGCCTAAGTGAAGTGCAGACACCTCCAGGCCAACTCTTCAGGATCAACAAACATCAAGCCCTGGGGGCAACAGGGTTGAGAGGCAGCCTCAGCCTTAGAAACTTTCATTCCATGGAGAGAGTTGGGGATTGACCACTGAGTAGGAGAAAATTGAAGACTGAGTAGGAGAAGATTGAAGGACTTTCCACTGTTGAGGGACACCAAGCACAGCTGTGCTGACCAGAACCATTCTGGGCTGTGGCTGCGGGGAGAAGGTGCTAGCACATACGTTGTGAGTACAAAAGCAGAGGGGAAGGGACCCTGTGGCTGGGGGGTGCTTCTAGGAGAGCAGAACCCACAATTTCAGTTCCAGGGCAGAGAGGACAGCTGTAGTTTGCAGCCACTGGAGGGAGTGTAGGAGGTAAGATCATTTGCAGGATGGTGGCCAGGGGCTCTAGCCATGGCTTAGGAGTGGAGAGGTGAGCCCAAGGTTGGACCCCTACACAGACCTCAGAAAATAACAGTAAGAAGAACCTGAGGCTTGGGGCATCATTCTCCATACCTGGGGACTAGAACTTGATTACAGTAATAACTTCTAAAAACAAAATAAAACAAAAACCAATAAATAAAAATGAGTAAGTAAAAGAGAAAGAACCGAACCATAGATAGCTACTATAGGGATAGAGAAGACCTGGGTTCACAGTCAGAAGAAAATAATGGAGCTAAAAAAGCCACTCCTTACTATGCCCAAAGGGCTACAAAAATGTGCATACCCTTTGATCCAGCAATAGCACTTCTAGGGCTGTATCCCAAAGAGATCAAACAAATGGGAAAAGGACCCACATATACAAAAATATTCATAGCAGCTCTTTTTGTGGTGGCAAAGAATTGGAAATTGAGAGGACGCCCACCAATTGGGGAATAGCTGAGCAAGTTGTAGTATATGAATGTAATGGAATACTATTGTGCTATAAGAAAGGATGAACAGGCTGACTTCAGAAAAACCTGGGAAGACTTATATGGTCTGATGCTGAGTGAAGTGAGCAGAAGCCAGAGGACTTTGTATACAATAGCAGCCACGTTATGCAATGACTAAGAATGTTAAACTGAACCCTTCTCAGCATTACGAGGATCTAAGACATCTCCAGAGGCCTCGGGATGGAAAATGCTGTCCACATCCAAAGAAAGAACTATGGAAGTCGAATCGCTCTTACTTATTTTTACCTTAAGTTGAATTTTGTTTCATCTTTCTGATGGTTCCTCCTATTGGTTTTAATTTTTACTTACAACTTCACTAATGTGAAAATATGTTTAATGGGTATGTAAATGTAAAGGCTATGTCAGATTGTGCGCCGTCTTGGGGAGGGGGGGGAGAAGAAGGGAGAAAAATTTTTCAACTCAAAAGCATATGGAAAAAAATTTTTTAAAAAATTAAATTTAATTTTAAAAAAAGCTACTCCTTTTTCAATAAGCAACATCAAATGGTCCCAAGCACACTAAGAGTTCTTAGAAGAACTTACAAAGGACTTTAAAAATCAGATAAGAAAGATTGAGGAAAATTTAAAAAAATAAAAGCAATCCAAGACAATCAAGAAAATTATGAAAAGAAAGTCAACCAACTTGAAATAGAGAATCAAAAACTTAAGGAAGAAAGTAATTCTTGAAAATTAGAATCGGGCAAGGGAAAGATAATGACATTCTAAGACACCAAAAAATAATAAAACACAATCAAAAGAATGAAAAAATAGAAGATAACGTGAAACATCTCATCAGAAAAACAACTGATCCAGAGAACATAACAAGGAGAAATCACATAAGAATAGTTGGACTACATGAAAATTACAATGAAAAAGAATCCTGATACAATATTACAAGAAATTATCAAAGGAAATTGCCCCGAAGTTCTAGAACAAGAAGGCAAAGCAAGAATAGAAAAAATCCACCAATTACCACCTGAAAGAGATCCCAGGAGGAAAACTTACAGGAATATTATAGCCAAATTTCAAAGTTCCCAGGTTAAGGAGAAAATATTGGAAGCAACAAGAAAAAAGAAACTAATTTAAATATCATGGAGCTACAATAAGGATTACTCAAGACCTAGTAGTTACTATGCTGAAAGACCGTAGGTCTTGGAATACTCTAGTTTGTACAGCAAAAGAACTGGGGTTACAACCAAGGAAAACTTACCCAGCAAAGTTAAGTATAATCCTGAATGAAAAAAAAAAGTCATTTAGTGAACTGAAAGACTTTCATATGACAAAAGACTTTAGTGACAAAAACAGCAGACTTTTGTGACAAAACAGCAGAACTTAAAGGAAAATTTGACATATAATATCCAGGAGAAATATAAGATAAACATTAAAGACCAATTATAAGGGACTCAATAAGGTCAAATTGTTTATTTTTTATATGCAAAAATATTATCAGTACTCTTATAGCTGTCATCATTATTTGGGTAATTTGATAGAAAGGCTTGGCCTGAGCTGACTATTATGGAGTGATTCTAAAATAATAAAACTAGGTGAGGAGAGATAAAAAGGAGTAATTATCTCATACAAATGAGGCATAAAAGGAAAAACTGATACAGAAGAAGCTAGTAATGAGAGGTGTGGGTAGTGCTGGTACCTTACTCTCTCATTGGGAATGGATTAAAGAAGGAACAACATTTAACTAGAAGGGTATAAAAGTCTTTTAAATTCAGAAAGGAATAAGAGGGCAAGGGGATGGGGGTGGGGAGAGGATAAGGGAGGGACTCTTAGAGGGGTGGGTAGATTAAGGAATAGGAGGGCAAGGTAGCAGGTATAAATAAAGCAGAGGAGTGAGGAAGGATAGAAATAGGGTAGGAAGGATAGTGAGGAAAAATAGCAGGAGGAAAATACACAAGTAATTATAGCTTGGAATGTGAATGGAATGAATTTACCCATAAAATAGAAATGGATAGCAGATTAAAATTTTAAATTCAACAATATATTGCTTTCAGGAAATACTCTAAAAATGAGAGATACACACAGATAAAATAAAGGACAGTAGTAAAATTTATTATGTAAGAAAAATGGGAATAGTAAACATGATCTCAGACAAAGTTAAAGCTAAGAGACTTAATCAAAAGAGAAAAATAAGGAAACTACACTATGCATCAACAACTTTATTCAACATTGTACCATTTAAAATAAATACTATAAAATACCTGAGATTACACATTCCAAAACAGACACGGGAATTATATGAACATAAACACAAGTAAAGTCATACCTAAATAATTGAAGTATTATTTATTGTTCATGGGTAGGTAAAACCCATATAATAAAAAAAATGGCAATTTTACCTAACTAATCTATGTATTCAATGCCATCCCAATTAAATTACTAAAAAATTATCTTACTGAGTTAGAAAAAATAATAACAAAGTTTATTTGGAAGAAAAAAGGCCAGGAATTTCAAAGAAACCAGGGGAAAAAGATGTAAAGGAAACGGATTAAGCAGTATCAAACCTTAAACTATATTATAAGGTGAGAGCATTGTTGAAGTGTAAAATGGATGATTTCAATTATTTTAAATTAAGATGTTTTTGTATAAATAAAACCAAAGTAGCCAAGAATAGAAGGAAAGCAGAAAATTGAGGTGGGGAATGTTTTCATAGACAGTCTCTCAGATAGGATGTGATTGGGTTAGAATATTGCTGTGACATAGAAAATGGTGAGCTAGTTGATTTAGAAAAACATGGAAAGACTTGGACTCATGAAAGAAGATGCTATCCACCTTCAGAGAAAGATCACAAGTGGAAATATGCATAGTATGGTTTTGTATATGAGTTGATATGTATATATGTATATGTTTATAGATATTTACATATATGTGTATATATACATATATCTGTATGTATATATATACATGTGTATGTGTGTGTATGTGTGTATATGTTTAATTGTAGCCTTATTTAGGGTAGTGGGAGGGAGTGAGGAGGAAAAATAAAGTAAAAAGTATACAACAGAGAACAAAAAAAATCTACAAGGAAGCAAAGAAAAGCTGGGTAGCTTTGAAAATAATGTGTAGTATTTATTACGTAGGTTTTCTTGAAATGAAAACTTATTGCTTTATATTGAATCCTCTCATGTTCTGCTATGTACATGGCAATTTCCCCCCCTGTTTTGTATTTAAGTTTAAAATAAATTATAAAAATTTATGAAAAAAAGGGTCAGCTAGGTGGCGCAGTAGATAGAGCACCGGCCCTGAAGTCAGGAGGACCTGAGTTCAAATGTGACCTCAGATCAAACCCTTGACACCAGCTGTGTGACCCTAGGCAAGTCACTTAATCCCAATTGCCTAAAAAAAAAATTATGAAAAAAAGAAAGAAATAAAAAAAGAATTTGAATGAACTTAAAACAAACAAACAACATAACCTACCCATGCCTGCCTATCATATGGTCATCACAAGCAGTCCACTCAACATTCTGGAGTTCTTCCTCACTTCCTCCAGATACCATGATTCTGGCTGCCCACCTGATGTAGTTGTCTTTAGAATGTATCAAACAACCCTTGTCATATTTTATACTATACATTTGGCCATTTGTGGTCAGATAACTAAATATACCTATGACTTCAAACTATTTTCACTGAAATTAGGAATTTTCTAGCAGTAATAGTGTGTAGATGACACTAATAGGTCTGGCCTCCAACACTTACTAGCTGTATGATCCTGGGCAAGTCACTTAACATCTGTTTGCTTCAGTTTCCTTATCTGTAAAATGGAGATAATAATAGTACCTACCTTTCAGGATTGTAATGAGTATCAAATGAGATAGCTTTAAAGCACTTAGCACAGTGCCTGGAACATAGTAAGCACCAGATAAATATTAGTTATCATTATTAATAATAATTGTCACTGATTTGGCATTATAAGTTTCACAAAGTGCTTTTCAAATATATCATTTGATCCCACCACGGCTCAGATAGGTAAGTATCACAGATACTATTATACCCATTCGGCTATTAGGGCTAAGAGATCAAATGACTTGTCAAGAGTCACACAACTAGTAAACTCAGAGGCGCTATTAGAACTAGGGTCTCTTTAACTCCAAATCTAACACTTTTCCCACTCATATTTAGCTTTTTTTTTTGGTACAATATAATGAAAACAGGGGAAAGGGAGTGGACATTTATCTAGCATCTACTATGTTCTAGGCTTCACAGTGCTTTACAAATATTATCTCATTTGATTCTCACAACTCTGTGTAAGATAGGTGCTATTTTTATCTCTTTTACGGTAGAGGAAACTGAGGCAAACATAGCCTAACATGAGTCAGAGATAGGATTTGAACTCAGGCCTGCCTGACTCCAGGTCCAAAGTTCTATCCATACCATACCACTTACGCTACCTTTTTAGGCAGAGACTGTTTACTTTTGAAGGACTGAGGTCTAACCTGATGTAAAAATATTTATGTATACGTGATTGACTGATTATTCCCAACTTGTCCTGTATATTACTTGCACATAATTGTACATGTGTGGTCTCACCCATTAGACTATGGGTTCTCTGAGAACAGCAGTTGTCCTTTGCCTTTCTTTTTATCTCTAGGATGTAGCATTATTCCTGGCACACAGTAGATGCTTAATCAATGCCTATTAACTAACTGATTGACTGACCTCAATAACATCTCACTGATTTATAGTGCTACCAAGAGCTTTTAGTGTATTCCATTTAGTCAATCTCAAAGATGAACTTTTTGAAAAGCAACCTTTAAGAAATAACAGAAATGAGAATATGAGAATAAATCTATTAGAGAATCCACCCAAAATGCACTCATTCATAAATTGCTTAATCCATGTGACCAAAGCATGTATGTACATTATGTAATAGTTGGAAGGGATATTTGAATTCATCAAGACACTCTTCATTTTGCCGATGAGGAAACTGAGGCCCAGTGGGGTTAAGTGACTTGCCTTAATGTTGTTATTGGTTAACCACAAGCCAAATTATGAAATAGAGGGTTGTTTGGTGCTCCCAGCCTGCACTACTGACCTATTCCCATCTTGGATTTATCTCATCTTCAGCTCTTCACTCTCTCATTCTCCATAGCCAATCAGTTGCCAAATTTTGTCAGTCTCACCTCAATATCCCCTTCCGCCCACTCACATCACTGCCATCCTAGTTCAAGCCCTGCTCACCTCCCACCAAAACTACTTATTGATCTTCCTGCTTCCAGTTATATCCCTCTGAAATCCATCCTCCACATAGCCAAAAGAATCTGCCTAAGGCACAGGGCTAAGATTCTACCCCCCCCCCCCCCCCCCCCCGTCTCAGTCATCAGTAGTTTCCTGTAATCTATAGGATAAGACACAAACTCCTCAACTTGGTAGTTAAAGTCCTTCACATTCTGGATCTGGCTTGCTGACCTTTCTAGATTTGTTTCAAATCATATCCTGTAATGCATTACGTACAGTTGACCAACCAGATCAGCTTAATTGCTATAGTCTCAACCTTTGTACAGGCTGCCTAACCCCAACCTGAAATGCTCTTCTTCTTCACCTCTACCTTTTAGAATCCTGTTTCCTTCAAATCTCATCTCATTAGGTGCCACATCTTCTCTTCCAGCTCACGTTATCTTCGATTTACCTATACGTTTATTTGTTCCAGGAGAATGTAAACTCTTTGAAGGCAGGGTTCTCCCCACCACCAAGTATAGAGCCTGGTATGCCCATTGTCAAATACAGAGCTAGGTACACACTAAATCCTTAATAAATGTTTATTAATTTAATTAATTCTTTCCCCCAGAAGAAAATCTAAATCAAAGAATTACCCCTCTCAGGGTAATGTAACACTTTTAAAGTGTTACATCTGATCATGGAAAGAAAGGCTTGATCCCTTGATTAGGGAGATTTCAAGGCCCAGGAAGCAGGTTGGGAAGTATCTTGGGAGTAGGTTCTGGGACCTTGGAAATCACCATGAAGGCCACAGACATCACCCATTGTTTCAGGCCCTGGAAACGAATCTGCAATTGCGAAAAAAGCCCCGCTGCCAAGCTGTCTGTCTGCCACAGGCAACCATGTTAAGAAAGGCAGAGCTGGCTTGCTACCAGGCTAGGGCTGGACTTGGCCCTAGTCAGAAGGTAAACGTAATATATTATTAACTACTAAAACCTATTGTAATCATGGATTTGGAGCTGAATCATAACCTTTGAGGTCCTGTTCAGCGTAATCAAGTTCAGTCATCAAAAATTGTAAATGAAGACTAAAGCCTACATTGAAAAGACTGGACATTCAATTAGCAACTTCTTAAATCTTCCTAGATTAGCTTTAACCTGTGTCCATTTCTGATGTGCTGGATTTAAAGATGGCAGATTAAGGCATTCTCAGAATTCCCAGCTGTTCTGAGTTCAGCCACAAGAAAAAGATATTTTCACAAATATTGAAGGCCACGGATATCATCTTTGTTGTTAGAAGGTGATGAGGTAGCATGGCCTTAAGAAGGGAATCTCAAGCTTGAAGTCATTCAGACTCTGCCTTGGATCAGTTGTATAATTGTGTTCAGGCTACTTCATCACTCTGAGACTCAGTTTCCTCATTCGTCAAAAATGGAAAATTATATTTGTACTATTTGGCTTCGCAGGGTCATTGTGAGCATCAAATTAGATAATGGGTAGAAAGTATTTTGCTAAATATAAGGAGCTATGTTGATGAAAAAAACAATAAGTATTATTAATTATTAATGTTGTTATTGTTATGTTTTTATGTCAACATTCAGAAAGCAAAACAAAATCTCCCTCAATTTGGGAGAAAAACTGGTACTGAAATCTCAAGACCAAATGAAAATGATTATAGGTTAATAAAATTAATATGGACCTTTTTAAAGTACTATTTAAAGAATTTATTCCACAGTCAGTTGGGCCCCAAGCAGTAGAGAAAATTGGGTATGATATAGATTAGTTGGGTAAAACTTGGTACTGAATGTACTGGTGTTCACAGTACATCAAAGAAATCAGAGAGATCCCACAGCCTCCACATGTATTCCAAATAGTACAGAGATGCCATGGTGTCTCCCTGGCCCATGCCTTAAAATCCATGACAGGATCAAGGACCCTGTCTTGGCCACCTTTAGGTCACAGCCTGAATTAAGATGTTATTTTGGCATAGATTTACCCATCATAGGGAGGGTTTTCAACTCTTTTTCCATTCCCCATCCTCTTATCCCTGATTTGTCCAAAGAAGACACTAGTTGAGGGTCCTAGAAAGACCTCTACTAATGGAGGGAGGCAGCTTGGTATAATAAAAAGGCAGTTGGATTTGGATTCATAGAATCTGTATTTGAATCGGGGCTCTACCACGTTGGATACGTTACTTGACCTCTCTTGGCCTTAGAATCCACATATATAAAATGAGGGAGTTGGAGGAGATTTCTTCTCATTTAGAACTGGTCATTTCCAACACTAAATCTACAGTCTTATGGTTTCTCCTGAATTTATCCCAATCCTTTGGATGTTTTGGAGATTATATAGGTCAGATGCCAGCTGTACTAAAGGGCCTCAAATGTCCTAGGTTTCTATGATTCAGGCTGTGAGTTCCAGCTTGGTACTTGTGTTTGTGGGGTGAATGGGATGCTGTTTTCCTCGCGCTCATTTTTTGTCATGATACCTTGGTAGAAAGGTCCAGTTGTGAGAGTAAAGGTGAAATAATACAAGACATCCAAAGCTTCTGAGCCACTTTGAAATCCACAAGGCTCATGAGCCAGGTGGTTATGACACACTCAGGTCTTCCTGTTTCTAAACGTATCTGTTTATCTACTACAAGACATGGACGTGAAAAAAAAAAACACTTTTTCCCTAGAAGTATCAGACCTACTAACCATGACTGGACTGGTGATCGTGACCCAGGCACCTCCTACTGCATTAGAAGGAGTGATAAAAAAGGGAAGTAGGTGTACCTTGTCTGAGAATGGCCTCTCCCAAAGGCTATTCTTTTTCTCCTGATACTACATCCTAAAGACCAATTCATCCATGATTCCTGAGACCATCTGAATCCTTCCCTTGTTGACCCAGCTCCTCCATCCTCATGAGAATGAGAATTTTGATTTAGGCTCTGAATTTCTCCTCGTGTGAGCAACATGACAGGATAAAAGGCCAATTGCGTTTTACATTAGAGATCCATCTCGTTCTTTAGTGAAACCTCAACTAAGCTCCGTGACTGCTGTTAAGAACTGGTACGAAAAAGAGAAGAGGAAGGGGAGGGGAGGGACGGGGAAAGGAGGAAGGGAGAAGAAGAAGGAAGGTAGGGAAGGAGGTAGGGAAGAAGCGTCCTTATTGTTCCATAGTTATTTGAATATATTCCCCATATGTACTTTAGACTCAGCTGGGAAGAATAGGTATTGCTGGCAGCCAGAAACACCCAACATCCTGTATATAAATACTTCTGATTGTTGAGAAATATGTCCTGTTTAAAGGATCAGAACATACTTTCCAGGGATAGGTGAAAAATTCTGTGGTTGTTATAATCTAGGCAGAAAAGACCTTTAGCAGGGAGTGGAAAGAAGGGAAGGAGAGGAGAGGAAAAGAAAGGACATGAGAAGAGAGGACAGAAAAAAAAAAAGGGAAAGGAAAAGATAGGTGGGGAAAAGCTGCCTTGGATAAAACCACTTTGGCATCTAATCCAAACTGTATTTTACTTATCTGTCATATGAATCAGAATCAGAAGCCCTTGATCTATTAGGCCTGTCACTATTTCACAGGAGGAGATTAGATTGATTTGATTGAATTTATGCTTTCCAGAGATATGCTGGTTACGGGCACCTTGGCAAATTCTCAGCACAGATAGCTAGAGGCCCCACGGTAAATTCACCCAATCACATTAGGTCCCCAGAGGACCTATGGTATACTCAGTCAGTCAATCAACAAGCATTTATTAAGATCTTACTGTGTACTCTGCACTATGCCAAACACCAGAGATAAAAGGAAAAAAGAATCCCTGCCCTGTAGGTTTGAAACAAGATGGGTTCACATTCCTGTTTCTTTGGGGGATGGTTGAACAATTTGGTTCCCAGGTTACTGTAGGTACCTTCCAAGCTGGAACACCAGAGTCACAGAGAGGTTTGACAGGGTTTCACGGCGGTATTTTGCAAGTAGAAGGAATTCAGGTGTTTTAACAAAATAATTTAATTTTTCTTCATATTTTAAGTTTCTAAATAGAGTTCTTTACTTTTCTCTTATGTTGTCACTGTCTCCTTGGAAGGAGTCATTTGACTCTAAATATAGTGAAAGTAACAATAAAATAAATGGTACAATTTGATCAGTGGTCAGCAATTAAAAAAAAAAGAGCATACACGAATACACTATAGTGACAATTTTCTGACCACAGCAGTGTAACACAGAGAGCGTACTTATCTCCATTTTACAGAGGAAGATACTGAGGCTCACAGGTAATGAATGTTATTTCTCTTTTGCACAGATAGACTTTGAATCTCAGAGAAATGGACTGAACTTGTCCATCATGTTGTAAGTATTCAAACCCAGGTTTCCTGGATCTAAGGCTACAACTCTTTCCTTTACGCTACACTGCCTTTATTTATATGATTTTTCCCTATCTAGGCAGAGATGTGCTAGTAAATGTTTAACAATTGGCTGTCCCTTCCCCCTAAAAAATTTATGCACGGCATATGTTTAAGTCTAATCTGCATTATTAACATCTTATCCATCACTTTCTTTCATTTAGACAAGCAATAAAACAACAAATCAAGCCCTGATTTATGTTTGCTGATTTCTAAGTTGTAAATGCTTACACTGAACATTTAACAATCAGCTCTCAAAAACCCTTTCCATCTAGATACAGCACACCTTGCATCTAACTAGCTTTCAGGACACAGGAGCTTCCCCAGCCTAAACCTCTGGCCATCTCGCCTGTCTGCGACATTTCTCCACCTGGAATAGAGATCTTCCAGATAGAACCTCCAAAGAACCCATTCCCTTCCTAGGGGAGAGGAGTTAAGCCAATCAACTATTCTGTATTGGCCAGAGCCATATTGATTGGTGGATGAGTGAGTGAAAACTCACCTAACCCCCCATACATAGGTGGCTAGGATGGCCTAGATCAAACCTTGCATCCCATCTAGCCATCCCAAGCATCTTGTCATCTGCCCTTATGCTTCATGAGTATTATATCCTCCTCTCCCCTCCACTTCTATCTCTTGCTTTTGCTTTGGGAACAATAATCAAATCAACACTTCCACAGCTACTGAAAAGAGCCTGACAATCTATAGACTCCACTCTTAAATCCTGTGACCGTCTAGTCCAAAATTCCTTTCCATGGTCAACACTCCTCTACTATATGTCTTTTATACTCTATTAGAATATAAGTTCCTTGAAAGCAGGGTCTCTCTTTTATATTTGTATCCCTAGCATCTAACATGGAGCCTGGCGCATAGTAGGACTTAATAGATGGTTGATGATAGATTTGTTGAGTATTGGACTAATAGATAGATATTGATTTTATTTCATCAGCTAGGTATAGTGGACAGAGTACCCAAGTTCAAACATTGCCTCAGATACTAATTGTGTGAAATTGGTCAAGTAATTTAACCTCTGCCTGCCTCAGTTTCCCCACCTGTAAATGGGGGTAATAATAGCACCTACTTCCCAGGATTATTGTGAGGATCAAATTAGATAATAATTGTATGACTCACAGCATAGTACTTGGCACATAGATGTTAGTTATTGTTGTTACTATTATTATTGTCAAGTTGGTTTAGCAGTTAGAGTGCTAGACTCAGGAAGACTTGAGTTGAAATATAGCCTTACAAATTGTGTGAAGCTGGTCAAGTCACTTCACCACTGTCTGCCTCAATTTCCTCATCTGCAAAATGGGGATAATAATAGCACCTACTTCCCAGGGGTGTTGTGAGTATAAAATGAGGTAGTTGTAAAATGTTTCACAAATCTTCAGGTCTTAGATTTAGTTACTATTATTTCTTCCTGTTTCTCCCAAGATTACAAAACTACATTAGCAATAGGGTTGTTGTTTCACTTGGTTTGAGGAAAGTCTAAGTGCTCAATTAGAACTGTGACCCCACAGCTCATGGAACTTTTAAAAAAAGTTTGAAAGAAACCTGTTTCAGAACAACTCACCAGAGTTGTACTTGTCACTCTAGGACTGCACAAACTAGTTTCTGTACTGTCATTAATGATATATGTCTCCCTGGGGCGTGATCAGAGTGTCCTTACACAGACAACAACCTACTTGACCAAAGAGTTAAGTCTAATATTAGGACACTTTGTTCGGCGGGTGGAAGGTGGGGGGATGGAGTAGGAGGCTGTAACCTATTCTTTCTGAAATTGATTGTCCTCATCTGTTAAATGGGAATAATAATGCTTTCACTACCTATCTCACAAGCTACAAAGCTGTTATTGAAATGTCAGTCAGTCAATAAGCATTTATTAATCACCCACTACGTGCCAGGCATTGTGCTAAGCAGAGACACAGAGGAAAGCCAACTATCATAATCACTCAGGGGGAACTCGCAGTGTTTTGGGGAAATTGATTTTTTAGAAATCCTTTTTAATTCTTGTCCTTGCCTGTTCACTTTTGTTCTGGGAAAATAATTTTCCATTGATCTCTGCAGGAACCTAGTCCCTCTTCTGCCCATTTTTGAATATTTTTTTCCCATCTTCTCTCTGTCTTCCTTATAATTCCTATGCCTTGTACACTATGGACAGTTATCAATCAATAAATATTAATTATTGATTGCCTACTCTGTGCTAGGCACTGTGCTAAATGCTGGGGATTGTTATTGTTGTTGTTTGTCAGGAAGACGAGGCCCGGACTTGCAAGTGAATTGGATCTAAGTGAGAGAGGGCTGTGCAAGGTCACCAGCCTCACTTTCTCCTCCAGAGCTATCTGGTCCAATGGCAAGATATAGATCAGGACAACTGGAGAGGGTCTCCACTGCCTATACAAAAAGAGGTAAAAGACAATGCTTGTCCTCCAGGAACTCATTATCTAATGGAACAAATGTTTGTTTGATTTGAATGTGCCCTTAAACTGAAACATTGTAAACATATCAGTGGGAAAAATGTATTTTTTTTACTTGAAGGAGCTAAATATAAATATGAAGAGAATATAAATTTGAAGATTAAACACTGAATATGATCATTGTGACTTTTGAAATATATTGTTTGATGTTGTAGTTATAATGATAGGACTCCAGTATGGCATCACTTGGCTAAGTGGTACTAATACCTATAAAATATATAGGCAGTAACAGTTTTGTACTTTTCTGACCCATTTTAACACTGTGTCAAGCAGTTAATGATGGCAGCTTTTGAGCGGTTATGACTTGAGGCTGACCATTGTGGCTTGTAGACAAATGAAATCCTCATTCGATTTACGGTCTCTATAAGGAAACCAACCCCCCTCAAGCCTGGTATGGATAAATGGCCCTGGGAATTTTGCCACCACATCTGGGACTGATTAGGAATGCCCCCTCTCACATCTGGCATCAATTACCTATTGTCAACCAAGCCCATTATTAGGATATGAAATACCCTAGTATGTTATGACAGTAGCTGATATTTATCCAGGATTTTACAGTTACGAAACTGTTAACATGAATAATCACATCTGATGCTTGACAGTGTAGTACACTTGTTTCACAAATGAGGAAACTGAAGCTTAGAAAGGATAAATGACTCGACCAGGGTCACATGCCCCACCATCTTTTTATTCCTATGCTTCTTATGCAGCAAAGGAAAAGAGCACTTGACCAGAAGTGAGAAGACCTGGGTTTTAGCCACTGGCTACCTGAGTGGCCTTGGGGGAGGCAGGCAACTTCTCTGGGCCTCAGTTTTCTCATCTCTAAAATGAGGGTCCCTTCCAGCTCTAAACCTCTGATTCTTTGATCTTAGATGTCCTTCCTTGATTCTATTGTCAAATAATTTCTTATAAGTCTGCTTTATTAACATAGACCAATTCCTAGTGGTTATTTGGTGGATGCCTTGTCATTTTGTTTAATTTGGGTCTGTGCTGCTTGCGTTGGTCAGATAATCAAAACTTATTTAAAGAATAATCCTTCATAACATCGTTTTCCTTTTCCATCTTGCTTTCTTGTCTTCCCCCAGCCCCATTCCTCTCATCATATGTTCCAAATTAGAGAGGTTTTTATTTTGTTTCATTAAAAAAGATGAAAAAGAAGAGAATTTCCACTCTGCCTTTTGGGGCCACCTGATTTCAGGTTTTCTGCACAATCTAAATTCCTCTCTAGCTGCTCAGATAGCTAAAGAACATTTGATCTTTTTTTTTTCTAGGTGCTTCTTGAATCTCACTTTAGCCTTCTACTGCTTCTGCTAAGACTCTCAAAATGTCTTTGTACTTCTACCCATACTTCCATTTCCAATGATCTTCCCAGGTTTGAAATGAACTCCTTGGTAAACTAGTCAGAACATGGAGGGATTGTTCTCTCTCAGCTTTAGATCCTGTTCCTCCTTTTTATCTTTTAACTATATAGCTTCTAAACCTTGATTTCAACTACAAAAGAAGGGGGCTAGGGTATGTTAAAAGGAATAGCTTAAAGGAGCAGGTTTTACAATAAGAGATCAGAAGAGAAGGTCTAAGAAATCGAAGAAATGTTTGAAATCTTGTCTTCAATTCACTTCAATTTTAAATTATTAACTACATTAAATGAATTAACTTCAATGTTAAAAATCAACTCCAAATTTCCCCCCCTATTCATGCACTGCATTCTGTGTCTGTTGTATCTTCTGAATCTTCTTTCTGGGTCTTGGGATTTTTTAGAAGTAGCCTCTGAGCAGAACACATCCAGCCTACCAGAATATGAAGGCAGACACACAACGAAAAAACACTTATAAGTATGCTGGGCTCAGAAGTAAGCAACAAGCTGACCTCTCCCTTTGCTCTTGTAAATGGAACTAAAGTAAATAACAGGCTTCTGCCCAGCTGTCTATATCTCTTCACCCGTAGTCTTGGGCAGCTCCGATGGGTGCGAAGTCACTAGTTAAAATCCATTAGTAGATAAATCCCAGCTCGGCACCCCTCCTTGCCCTCCCAACACACACACTCACACCCACACCCACACCCACACACACACACTCACTCATGCTGGTGCACACACATGCACACAAAGTTACTCACTGAGCAGTTTGTCAATGGATCTTTCATGTTGGAGTGGGTTTTTGCTTCTGTCTTCTTACCTTGGTCCCAGCATTCTCGAAACTGTTATCAAGGCTGGGTGTTTCCTGGACTTCCTGGATTCAGAAGGGCCTGTCGTACACAGAGGCACACATTATTCTTGCCAAAGACAACAGACAGGAAGCTTCAGCCCTGGACTTTCATCCCATTTATTTCCTGAGTAAAATAATCAAAATACCATCCGGTAGGACAACAGCACCAGGTCTAGAAAACTGTCATGGTTTTCTGTCAGGCAATGATTTCTATAAATACTGAAAGACCAGGTTAAAATTCAAAGATCATAGGAGAACATCGTACAGAGTAACAGCAATAGTGTAAGGGTGATCAGCTGTGATCAGGACAATTTCAAAGAATCCATGATGAAAAATGCTGTCTACCTCCAGAGAGAGAACTGATGAACTCTGAGTGCAGACTGAAGCGTATTTTTTATCTCTTTCTTTTTATTGCTTTATTTTGTTTTCTTTTGCAACATGGCTAATAAGGAAGTAAGTTTTACATGGCACCACATGTATAATCAATATCAAATTGCTTGCCTTCTCGAGGAGGGAGGAGAGGCAGGAGGGAGAGAATTTGGAAGTCAACATTTTTTTTTAAATTATTAAAATTTTTTTTCTTGAAATTGGGAAACATTTAATGAAATAAACAAAAATAATTTTAAAAAATCAAAGGTTATAACTGAGTTCTGAATTATATGGCAATTGGTGGTAGTGAGGAAGGATCCATAGGGCCAGATAATATCTGTCCTGATTGAATCTGTTGCCCAAGATGTCCAGGAAAGCTGAGCATGATGAGGCCCTTTTTAGAGGAAATAGGAGAATTCTACAAGGAAGGCGTGGAAAGAAGGAGAGGTGTCAGTGAATCAGCAGTGGAGTTATGAATGTAGAAGAAAGGGTAGACGTTTTCTTTGTCTTCAGTCTTCACCCAGCTGCTAAATTGACATTCCTAAAGTGTAGGTCGCATAATGTCACCTCCCTACTTAAAATCCTTCAGAGTCTCCCTACTGCTTCTAGGGTAAATTTTAAAAAAAAAATCCATAGTCTGGTACGTTGAAGCATCCCACAATATTAACAATTACCTTTCTTAGCATTTTATATTATTGCCTTTCGCACAATCTCCATTCCAGTCAAACTGCCTTCGAGCTATTCCTTGTACACAATCTTGCATCTTTTGCCTTCATGCATTTGCAGAAGTGGTACCCCATGCCTGGAATGTCTGCCCTTCTCATCTCTGCCTCATAGAATTTCTAGCTTCTTTCAAACTCCAGTTCAGGCACCATTTCTTAAATGAAGTGTTTCCTGACCTCCTTTCCTGATCCCCAGATACTAATATTCTCTCCCTCTTGAAATGACTCTGTATTGTTTTGAAATGACTTATTTGGGTACATCAGGCCTGCCTAACATACGGAACACTAGTCCACCAAAGGATTTCCCCTGGTGAGTGAAAAAAATGTAGGGTTGCCAACTGTGCACTCTCCTGTTTGTCACATGACCCACGATAACTAACCATCATTAGTCTGTCTCTAGTCTTCTGAAGAAGGTTAGCCTATTTTAATTTTGGACCCTACCTGCTGCCAAGTTGTGCAGGTCTATAAGCTACTCGAGATCAGGGACAGTTTTGTTTTTGTCACTGTATGCCTAGAGCCTAGCATAGTGAGAGAAATAATTATTTTTCTCTTATATTTAATAACCAGTTATGAAATTAAAATTGAAGTTTTTTTTCCCCTTTGTTTCCTCATTCAGGGACCAGCCCTTACAGGTTAGTCATTCTCTGTAGGACAGGGGTGATGATGAGATTGGCCTATCCTCCAGCAACATTCTCCTCAATTTTGGGCTGGACCCACTCAACTAAGAAAGCTGGTTTCTGATTAAAGTATAAATGGAATCTAATCTAGGGGAATTCCAGCCTTAAAAGCATTAGGCTCTCACCTTTGAACCCTACCTTTCCCTCCCCCGCGCACTCCCCACCAATGTTCAACTTGAGTGGTTTGGTCTTTGTCTAGATTGCTTAGGAGTGACCTGGGTGGATGGATGCCCTTGTCCAGACAGCAAGAGGCAGCTGAATCTCGTGATCAAGCCCTAAGGCTTTCAGCCCATCTCCTTGTCCTTCCCCTCCTCAACCCCCCCCCCCCCCCCGTTATTTGTTCACAGTTGATTTCTGCCTATCAGGGCCACCCACTTTTCTAAATGTATTTAAGTATTCAGGAATCTCCATGGTTTTGTCTCTGGTTACTGAGAGAGACCACTGACCGTCAATTTCTTTATTAATAAATTGACTATTAATTACCCAGAAACTGTCTCTCGGGGTTTTTATTGGTCACAATAGTATCTTGCATGAAGCAGGTGCTTAATATGCGTTTGTTGAGTTGAATTGACCAAAAGGGTTACTATGCCTGTTGATGAGCCAACTTGCCCCCTTGTTTTTCTCACCTCAATCACTTCATGGGAGCCCACATTGGATGTCTGAGTCTGAGGGCATGAAGTTAAATGGATGACATAAATAAATGAGTTATGAGGCTGAGACCAGAGCGAGAGAGAGATCTTTTCTTAGAGACTTATCATGAAATCACTCTGGAGTTAAGATTCAGATTAGGGATAAGAGGTTTTGAATTTTAGGGGATGTCCTTGCTCAGAACTGTCTCCTAGGCCTCTTAATGTGGAAACTGAAAAGCTTGGACATAAATTTGGAAAAGATAGCTTAATATTCTGTCCTTTCTTTATTCACTCAGAAGGAGTAGCCTTTTAGGGGAAGAGTAAGATTAGTTTTCTAGGGTTTCTTTTTGACCAGTGGTCTCTGATTTTAAGACTTCATTTTTAGGAAATTTTAATACAAATAGTCTATTTCCTTGTAAGATCCACTTACTAAGCTACAGGGAATTTTCTCAGAATGTCAGGGAACAAGCATGCATCATGCTTGTAAGGAGCTCTATTAAGTCAGCCTGGCAAAACACTTCAGTACTTAAAAACTTTCAATTCTCATCCCTTTTCAGGGGCCATTTGTCTATCACTCACATGCAGCATCCATTTAAAGTCAGTAGAAATGCTGAACAAAGAGGAAGAAACAAAGCTGAACCAGTAAGGTGGCTAGGGACCTCACCTCTTTGGTACCACGACAACCACCAATCAATTTTTAATAACTGTTACACTCCTTCAGGGTGACGATCGTACTGTTCACTCATCGTCAGGAGCACATATGATCTTAGTTGTTTTTCCATTGGTGGTGGTGACCTGTGCTAAGCCATCCACATTCTCCCCTACTCCCTCTAGGTCACCCATAAATAACAAACCTACAGAAGACAACTAACCAGGATTAAGGGGCAATGAGGTGGTGACACGGATAAAGCACTGGGCTTGGAGTAAGAAAGACCTTTGTTCACATCTGGCCTAAGACACTTAGTAGCTATGTGATCTTGGGCAAGTCACTTAATCTGTCTGCCTCAGTTTCCTCAGCTGTAAAATGGAGATAGTAGTACCCACCTTCCACGATTATTGTGAGGATCATATTAGATAATAATTGTAATAATAATGAGATAACAATCGTAAAGTACCTGGCACATAGTAAGCACTATATTAATGTTAGCTATTATTTTCATTATTATTGGTATAGGGATTAGAGCAAAACAGATTGGTCCGTAAGTCCTGAAATCATATAATTTATATTTGGGATAGACCTTAGTTATACTGAGTCTAACAGTCAAAACTCCTCATTTAACATGTGAGGAAACCAGAATTCAAAAAAGTTCAGTGAATTCAGCATTAAATAATGGAAAGATCATAGGATCTGGCATCAGAAGAACTGAATTAGAGTGTTGGCTCTGCCATTTACTAGCAATATGGCCCTGAACAAGTTATTTACTTTATATCTCTCTGTTCCTCAGTTTTTGTTTTGTTTTTAGTTGTTTTTCAGTCATGTCTGACTCTTCATGACCCTTTTTTTGGGGTTTTCTTGGCAAAGAAAAATACTGAAGTGGGTTGCCATTTCCTTCTCCAGATCATTTTACAGATGAGGGAATTGAGGCAAACTGGATAAAGTGCCTTGCCCAGGGTCATATAGCTAGTAAGTGTCTGAAGTCAGATTTGAACTCAAGTCTTCCTGACTCCAGGTCTAGTGCTCAATGCACTCATTGCACCACATAGCTACCTTTGTTCCTCAGTTTACTCATCTGTAAAATAAGGCTAGTAGCCTCAAGAACCTGTTCTTCTCTAAATCCTATGAGCCAAAGTTACACAGACAAGTAGCAGAGCTGGGACTGGAAGCCAGCTTCTGTGACTCAAGCTTTGCTTCTGTTCTGACTGTGCTGCAATAGCCCACAACACTGACTACACTTCAGTGCAGGGGATAGAGCACCTGCGCTGTGGAGTCAGGAAGATCTGAGTTCAAATCCAGCCTGAATCACTTGATCACTTGATACTAGCTGTGTGACTCTGGGCAAGCCGCTTAACCTCAACTGCCTTGCAAAAATAACCCAAACAAACAAACAAATAACAACAAACAAGAATTTATTAAGCACTTATTATATGCCAGGCTCTAGGGATAAAAAGAAAGGCAAAAACAATGCCTGCCCTCAAGGAGCTTATATTCTAGTGGAGGAGATAATACATAAATAACTAGGTCCATACAACTTATATACAGAATAGATGGAAGATGGAGCAGCAAGGTGACTTGACAGGCCTGGAGTCAAGAAGGCTCATCTTCCTTTGATTCAGTCAAAGGGCTGAATCTGAGGACCTAGAGGACCCAGTTCCTAGGCCCATGGTCTAGTTCCTTAAGTAAGGAGTATTTAAAAGTTGCTACTATAGAAGTCAAGGGAAAGTTTGACTTTATAGGCAAAGGGTGCTCTAGACAAAAGTGAGGCAGACAAAAGGACATGCATTGGTCAGGAAAGGGTGGGAGCAGACCTTTTTCAATTTAAAATCAAAGCCATGAGAAACATAGGCAGGAATATGTTAAACTGGGGTTGAGGTTTGCTATGAAGGCCTTTATTCCATCTACCACAAGCAATGGACCTTCTTACTGCTCCAAATGGATATTTAGAATATTCATGCACTTAATTGGGGGACAGAGAAGACTCCTGATTTTGATTTCATTAGGGTTGGGAGCTCCAGGTAAAGAATTTCCTCTACCAACTCAGATCAACACATTGCAGTCTTTAGAGAGTTATCTGAGGGCACTAATAAGTTAAGTGACTTGCCCAGAGGCAACTAGTCAGATAAGAACCAGACCTATACTTCATAGATATAGGGAGCTCCCAGATAAGGAAACTCCTTCTCCCAAGGCCAGTTGGTACCTTCTCCACAATGGATAGTTTTAGAGAATTTCCCAGAACCCTGAGAGGTTAAGTGACTTGCCAATAGTTACTCAGCCAGTATGTATCAGAGGTGGGTCCAAGGACAGTTCTCCAGAGCCACTATTTCAAGTTGCCTTTACAGATGTATATATAACTTTATTTGTTTTCACTATCTTTTGAAAAATGGAGAAAGCCTACACTGTTGGCTCATTTCCTTCTAATCAGTGTTGCGAAGGATGATTAAGTTAATATATGTAAAAAAGCTTTGAAAATCAAAAGGCATTACATCAATGTGGACTCCTTACTTCTTCACTTCCAGTGACCCACTTGTCAAACCCTAAGTGAGTGGGATCAAACTGGGGAAGATCTGAAATTCTTTTTGTTGTTGTTATTGCTTTTTATATATATTTTTAATATATCCATCAATTCAATAAAGGGAAGGGAAGGAAGAGGAGAAGGGAAAGGGGAAGGAACACATTCATTAAGTACTTATTTTGTGCCAGGCACTGTGCTAAGCACTTTACAAATATTATCTCATTTGATACTCACAACAACCCTGTGAGGTGCTCTTATTGTCCCCATTTTACATTTGAGGAAACTGAGGTAGACAGTAGTTAAATGACTGTAGGGCCATAGTTATAGTAAGAGACTGAGGTAGGGTTTAAACTCCTCTTCCTGACTCCAGTTCTCAGTATATAGTAAATAGTTACCATGTGCTAGGCACTGTGCTAAGTGCAAAGTAGAAATGAGCCAGTTCCTGCCCTCAAAGAACTTAGATTCTTCTGGGGGGAAAAACAACAGGTTCTCAGATGCATAATACAAAATATGTGCAAAGTAAATATGAAGAAATTTGGGGGTTGGAGGAAAGTGCTACCACCTGAGAGAAAGGGATCTGGAAAGGCATCTTGTAGGAGGTGGCATCTTAGCTGAGCCTTGAAAGGAACAGGGACTTCTAGAGCCAGAGGTGAGGAATGGGAACATTTCTGGCATGGTGGAAATATGTACAAAGGTGTGGAGAGAGGAGATGGAATGTCAAGGAAGGGATCAGTTTGGCTAGACTATTAAGTGACATTAGATTGTAAGCTCCTTGAGGGCAGGGACTGTCTTTTTTCTCTTTTTGTATCCCCAGCCCTTGGCACAGTGCCTGGTACAAAGCAGTATCTCAACAAATATTTGTTGATTGAATGACCAATGAGAAATAGTATGCAATCAGTCTAGAAAAAATACATTCAGATCAGATAGAAAAGCTTTAAATAGCAAATATCAAAGTCAGTTCCTAAATACCGCACCTCCCTTGCAACATTACCTTGACCTCTCCCTTGTAATGGGAGGGAAAAATCCAACCCCCCCTCCAAAAGAAACAAAAACAAAAACAGTTAAGCAAAAATGATCAGTAAAGGAACGATGTCTATGCAAGATTCAGCTCCTATTGTCCTCAGCTCTGTATAGAGGAGTGAAAAGGGTGTTTCTGATTCCTAGAACCAAGATTGCTCATCGTAATTAATCTGAGTTCAACTGCCTCTTAGTGTGGTTTTCATATACATTACTGCATTCATTATGCATACTGTCTTATTGGCTCCACTTTCTTTGCAGTGCATGAGCTCTCAACAAGTTTCCATGTTTTTTTTTTCTTTCTGAATTCCTCATATCTGTGGTTTCTTATGGTGCAAGGAATAGAATGAAGCATTGGTAGCAGCCATTTTCTCCCTGAATGACAGATTCATCTGTGACACATTTGCAGATCCCAAGTCAACTCTCCCACTTCTGAGACTTGGAAGCAGCCTCTTGCTTTTGGTTGGTTTGAGCAGATGGAAGGCAAATTCTATGTGGTATTGACATTTCAGGTAAGAGAACCTCAGAGACTATTTACAGCGTATGGCTATGCTTGCACCAGTCAGTCTTCGGAGGGAAGCAATCTATCATTACTCTCATGGTGATTAAATTACACACAGTTCTGATCCTGGTTTCTGCCAGTAGTAGGTCCCTTGATTTCCAAATCCCCCCTGAGCTGGTGCATATATTTATTCACTCTTTAATGCTGGTTTTATAAAATGTACCTTCATGACCAGGGCCTCTGGACATAGCTGTCTCTGCAGTTCTAAATCACTAATGAGTGTTTTAAACCACGAAAGAAGCTGCAAGAACACAGACCATGGCTGTTAATGTTAATAGCCAGTCTTAAAAATGTCACAGCCAAAGTCATCTTTATATGGAGTTGATACAAATTGCATTGTGTTCAAAGAAATTATCCAGAAATAAGCTTTCTGCCATTTCACAGAAATTCCATCATTTTCAAATTGGAACCCAAATGTCAATTATTCACTTATTTTATAGATGCAAACTAGATCTTCTTTCTGTGCCCTATGTGTTTCATGTCTAATGTATGTGTCCAAGTTCCAAAGACATTCATTTCAAGGCTCCAGGTGTTACTAGAGAGTAAAAATGGAAGTCAAATGGATTCATTTACATAAAATGAATTAACCCAAATTTGCTTTTCATAAACAAGTGCTCAAATATGAAGAGTAATGGACAACTAATTAACAAACCATTCTTCCTACAGCTGTGATCTATGGCTGTGTTTCCAAGGGAAGTATGAGAACAAGGACATTTTACAAATGCAAATTAGTCCAAATTACATTATATCTTCATCTAATCACCTATATTAATATTCATGGATCCTTAAGTATAGAGTCTAATCTTCAGCCTTTTGGACCAACAAAGGAATAGCCGGTAGATATTTGCTTTAAATTCCAGGATAATGTGTAGGTGTGGCATGTGTGTGTGTGTGTGTGTGTGTGTGTGTGTGTGTGTGTGTGAGAGAGAGAGAGAGAGAGAGAGAGAGAGAGAGAGAGAGAGAGAGAGAGAGAGAGAGAGAGAGAGAGGAACAGCAGGCCAGTTTGACTGGCCCACAGAGTACTTGACAAGGAGTAATGTGTAACAAATAAACCTAGAATGATAAGTTGGAGCCACATAGTGAAGAGATTTAGATGTCAAATAAAAGTTTGTTTTTGATTCTAGGAGTAGAAGGCTACTGAAGTGTAGTGAGCAGGGGAATAATCTGGTCAGATCTATGCTTTAGGAATATTACTTTGGCAATTGTTTAGACCAAGGAATACTGAGAGGAGAGACTTGAGAAAGGGACTCCAATTAGGAGGCTATTGCAATAGCCTAGGAAAAAGGTTAATATGTGCCTTATTAGGAGAGAAGCTCAAAGCTTCAAGAGATGTAGAGGTAGAATGAACAAGACCCAGCAAGGCTTGGATTGGATGTGGATGGTGAGGGATATCGAGGAATCAAGAATGTCTCCAAGGGGGAGAACGTTATTGACTTGAAAGATGGCATTTTTGATAGAAATAGAGGTGCTCAGAAGAAGGGTGAATCAGCTTTGGGGGAGAGACACCAGCCCATCCACCACTTTCACTTCCCTAGAGGTTCAGTTGCCCACATCTATATGGCAATTAGCCAGGTCTACAAGTGTGGCCAGGGGACAGGAAACAGTTTTATCTTTTTTCAATGGCATATTTCCATTGGGATTGTTCATAAATGTCACACTCAAAATATCTATTGCCAGTTTTGTAGTAGGTACCCAAATAAATTTCCCTTAGCATTTAAAAATCCAGCCCTTCCTCTCCTTCTTCCACTTACTTCTAATTTGCTTTTGCTTCCTCTCTACTCTCTTGTCTTCAAACCCTTTCTCTCTCCTGTGTTTTGCTACTTGCCTTGCTCCAAAGTTAGATGTTGATGTCCTTGGCATGAAATTACAGAATGTACATTATGTTTGAGATGCTGCTGCTCACATAAAAGAATACTAAACCTCTGGTTCCTTTGTACCCCTTTTCTTTGACTCACTATGCTTTCTAGCTGATGCTTCAATAGTGTTCTCTAATGCTTACTGAGTTTTCTTACTGATGGAACATTGGTTTATAGCTTAACAGTACTTTCCCATTGGTTATTTTACATAATCTTCTTACTTTGACCTTAATCGTTCATTCAACAAACATTTGAATGCCTACTGTGTTTTAAGAAATGTGCTAAGTTAGGAAGATACAGAGCTGAAGGAGGCATGGTTTGTGTTCTCAGATTCATAATCTAGTGCACAAATAATTATAATATGAAATAAATTAAATGCCTAAGAGTAGTACCAACAAGGTGTTGTGGGGATTCATCATAGATTAAAGAGATCATTTTGAGCTGGAGGAATAATGGAAAGCTCATGCTGCAGGTAGCAATGGATCCAGGCCTTATAAGATGGGTAGGACTGGAAAATGGGGGAGGGCCTTCAAGGAATATGGAATAGTGTAAGTAAAACCAAAGACTCAGGAAAACATGTGGCCTATTGGGAGGTGAGGGACAGCTAGATGGTATGTAGGGGTGGGGAACCTGTTGCCTTGTGGCCGCATGTGACCCTCTAGGTCGTCAAGTACAGCCCTTTGACTGAATCGAAGCTTCACAGAACAGTTTGGATTTAGTCAAAGGACCACACAAAGGGGCCACATGTGACTTCGAGGCCGCAGGGTCCCCACCTCTGGTATAGTGTATAGAGAGCTGATGCTGGAGTCAGGAAGACCTGAGTTCAAATCTAGCCTTAGATACTACTAGTTACATGACCCTGGGCAAGTCACGTAACTCTGTTTGCTTCAGTTTCCTCATCTGTAAAATGATCTGGAGAAGGAAATGGCAAACCACTCCAGTATCTCTGCCAAGAAACCTCAAATGAGGTCACAAAGAGTCAAAAATGACTAAACAAATGACATGACTGAAGCGACTGAACACACAATGGAAGGTGGGTGAAGGTGATAATAGTTAAATTTGACTGGAGCAAAGGGCATATTAGTGTGAGGAAAAGCTAGAAGGACAGGTGGAAACCAGATTATGGAGAGATAGACTAAAAACCTATAGATATTACTAACTGTGTGACCTTGGGCTCACTAATAGTAATCACTCACCCTCTCAGAGTTTTAGTTTTCTTATTTGTAAAACAGAGATAATGTTCTATCTACCTCACAGAGTTGTGGTTCATATTTTTTGTTTTTTTGTCTTCACATTGCTAGCACTTAGCACAACTACAGCTTAATGTTGTTTCACGCTAAGACCCTAGAGAAAATTTCATAATAAGACTGTATTGCATACACTGGAGGATACTGCTTTTAAAAACCTAATCCAAAACCAGGAGCAGGAATATGTAAAGGCCCTAAATGCCCATCAGGAAGCAGGTGGTTCCCTTAGGCACAAATGCCTGGTCTAATGCCATGCCAAGGGAGTGGGATTGATGGGACCAGACCCGGCTGATGGTGTCTGAGAAATCCTGTCATCCTTCAGGAGCCATTAAGGTACTCTGTGAAATTCCTTTGCCACTGATGACATGATCAAATTGTTTTGACTTCTTGAAACAAAATAGGGGCTTTCAGTCCACACAAGCTAATGGTTAACAGAAAAGAGGAAACCTATCAAAGGAACGAGCACATAAGCCCCTGTATTAGTATAGACCAGATCCAGGCTGGTCTTCTGGTAGCTTGGTTCCAAAATCTGAATGAACTGTTAAATTAAAAAAAAAGATATGTAGGGATAGATAGATATTTAGATATTTAGACAGACAGATAGACAGATAGATAGATAGATAGATAGATAGATAGATAGATAGATAGATAGATAGATAGATAGATGGATGGATGACACCCAGGCTTCTCACAGCTTGTCTACCATAGAGTCTGCTTGGTCCCCTACCATCTGGGTAGTGGGGAATAGCCTCCTTTGATTGGCTGCCCATGTCTTTTATCCTCAAAAAGGATAGGGAGCTATTCACTCTCTTTTCTTCATAACTGTTTAGCTATTTAAACTATTTAAACACGATTGGTTTCCTTGATAATGTGATGTTCCATTTAATGCATTAAGAACATTATTCTGAGAAGGGATTTATAGACTTCATGAAACTGTCAGTGGCCCCAAAAGGTAACAGAACCCTTATTTAACTAACATTTAATGAAAGCGGTCTAATTTAGTCTTTGCAGAGGAAGAATGTTCAGAGCAGAGAAGGGATGTTCAGCCATGATAAAGCACTGAGTCAGTTGAGCAAGGCTTCTCAGCCTCGTTCACGTTGCTTGTCTTTGGTCTCAAGCCTCAGGAGGGGTGCTCCAGCCACTCCTATCCAAGCTACTTTATATCCAGGTGATCAGGAAGGTACATCAATAGCTAGAGCCTTCCTTGACTCAATTAACTTTCAAGGATGGTTTCAGCACTTGCCAAGGAAAAACTCACCTAATTTTCAGGAGGGGCAAGTTATGGTATTGTTCCCACCACACCTCTGCTAATACTCAAGGTTTCCAATGTGTTCCTTTTTTACCCAGTCCGGTGCATGTGCATTTTTCTTAGTAGGAACCATGTTTGGGACACACCTGGGGGATGGGGAGGATCAGTGCATACATACGTGGGAAGGGAAGCACAAGGATGGTGGAAACGGAATTGGGTGTGGGTGGAGTGATAAAATGTGCTTGAGGCTGTAGGTAACAGATACAGAAAGGCTAGAACACAATGGGCAGTGACAAACAGGAAGGGCACAATGACTGAAAGACAGATAGATACAGAGGAAGATGCCAAGAGACCAAAAGTTGGAGTAAGGAACGTGTGTCTCTGGGGCATGAGATGAAATGTGTCTCTTTTGTTTCTGTGCGTTTCATGCTCCTGGATTTTTTTGGTTTTGAAAAATTGGGACAGTTGAATCTCTTTGATTATGCTCAGTGTATTTTTCAGAAATAAGTGTTCCAAAGAGAATTTCACTTTGAGGTTTATGTTCTGAATTTTGAAGAAGTATTGTATTGCATCATAAGGAAATGTGAAAATACCTTTCCAACGATGAGTGCACTGAAATGACTGAGATTGTGTACTGTAAACTAAATCACTTAGGATCACAAATTATTAAGCATAACCTTCTCATTTTAGGGATAAGGGAACTTAGGCCCACAGAGATTAAATGAATTGACCAGAGTCTCTCATGTGGTCAGTGTCAAGAGATAGGATTCAAACTTAGGTCTGGTGAATCCAATTTCAGAATTGCACATTCATCATTTCTCGCTCCCAGGAAGGTATGTAAACACCCTGCAAAGATTAGCATGTTTCCACCTAATAGAGAAGGATAGTCACTCATACATTTTTAATACTTATCTTTATTATGAAAGTGTTTTCAAAGTAAAATAATCCACAATAATGATTGATTCCAGAGATTCAATGATGAACAATTACATTTTCCATATTAAAAAAATCATCAAAACACAAAGTAACTCCCAAAGTTCAGTTATGCACGATATCAATATCATAAAAGAATTCTAATAAGCTAACCATACTTCACTCCATTTCTGAGAGCTGCTCAAACACAGATTTGTCTGAATCACACAGGTGATGCCATATCATCTGTTCCATTCCTCACTGCAGGTTAAAAGAAGAACACTACACCCCAAATGCACCATGACCAAAATGACGATGGAGGCAAACATCTGTGCAAACAAGACTTAAACTATCTCCAGACACATCCAGACTGTGTTCTTTATAACTACTATTGGAAGTCCCCAGCTTTCTAAAGTCAGTTCCATCAATCCCAGTTTCTAAAGCTTCCATGGCAACTCTGAAAATAAAAGTCCTTTTGGTGAAACACTATTTCCTACTGAACATATAATCCATACAGACAGCTCCTGTTTTGTGATGTCAAGGCAACTGCAGTTTGTATACAGTATTCTGGAAAGTGAGGGTTACTCAAGTTTGTGTTGGAAGGGACTGGACGCTGTGTGTGACAAAGTAGTTCATACAAATGCAACACAGTTCAGACAAATGGAATCACACAAAGGAGGAAGTGTGGCAAATGTGAAAACCTATCAAAGAATCAATGGCAGAAGAGAGACAATATCCTGTCTCTTTTTTATTGAAAGGAACAGGAGGCTGGAAGGATGTAATCCTTTTTGAGATAAATAGTAGCATCCCCTGCCCCCACTTCCTGTATAATCTTAATAGTGTCTAATCTTGTTGAGCTGGAGACATCTTGTGCTGATTATTTCTGGTATCTGCTTATAGAATTTTTCCTTTCTTTTGTTCTAGAGGATGCTTAGTTTTTAGTACTTTTATTCTTGATTTTGGGGTTCAGCCTGAACCCAAACTGAGAATATTTTGCCCCTCACTTCCAAAATGCCCTCTAGATACACTGTTGGAACTCTGCAGAGTTCTTTGATGATTATGTGGGGTTTTCTATGAGCTTTGGTACATTTTTCTCTATTAAAAAAAATACCAGAAGCAAATACTTCTAAACACATGGACTGAGGCAGTGTGGCTTAGCAGAAATACTATGTGTCTCAGAGACACAAAGAACTAGGTCCAAGTCCCAGCTGCCTTTTATTTTTTATTTAATTTTAGAGGCAATTGGGGTCAAGTGACTTGCCCAGGGTCACACATCTAGTAAGTGTCTGAGGTCATATTTGAACTCAGGTTCTCTTGACTCCAGGGATGACACTATCCATTGTGTCACCTAGCTGTCTCCTTTGCCTTTTATTTACTAGTTGTATATGACCTTGTGCCAGTGAACTTGACCTTCAATTTCCTTCTCTTTAAAATGGGAATAATAATACCTACTTCTCACCACCTTAGGCTTTCAACAGGAAAGACCCAATCTTCCCTGTGGGCAAGCATTATACTATATCATAGGCAAACATTTTCTGAACACTATAAGGTGGGCACTGTACTAGTTACTACCGCCCATTATAGCTGAAGGCAGAATTTGGCTTTAAATGTTTTTCTTTGATATTTTGTTATTAAGAATTGGCAACAATGAAACAGCACAGTCTTTTTGGTATTCTGGGAATGGCACAATTTCATTTTACTGACAGAGTCAAGCTGATTCTTGAGGTCACAAGCTCTTTCCGGTCATTATTTTACCATATCTTTGATGACTCCAAAGGTTGTTTTATGAAAACTTGGTCAGTTCTTTCTACTATGCTGTGAGGCAAGGCCAATGAGCCAAATGAATTTATTTTTTCTATGCAGGTTTTATCGGAATCAAAAGTGACTTACTTTGGTCCCTTTCTGATCAAGTTGACAAGGATTTTTTTTTGCATGTGTTCTGACATATCTGTGCCCCAGCAATTACTTCCTTCATCTATGATAAGCATACAAAATAGAAACCTGGAGGCCACTGTCAGCACAAGACTTAAGGAAAAGGGAGCCAGGAACATTTTCAGGACCTTAAACTCTACTATGGATTGTGAATGCATGTCTTCTTGTTTCTAAAAGATATCTTGAAACCTTTCTGGTAATTATAATAACAATAAATCATTTCTGTTCATACAATATTGTAAGATTTATAACATGTTTCACATATGTTATCTCATTTGAATATAATCATGACCTGGGGCATATACTCAAAAAGTTTAGCTTTTAGAATTATTTTGTTTTGATTTAATTTTTTAAATAATTAAAATCTCATAAGAATGGGCGTGAATACTTAGGATAATACTCCAGCAGATATTTTCTAGATGGTGACAGAAATTTCTGAGTGAAAACTACTCTCTGTGCAACACAATGTTGCAAGTGAATGATTTTTCAGTCCCTTGGGTTTCTTTATGAACATTTATATGGGATAGCCTTGGGCCAGCTGAAACAATAATGACTTTTTTTCCTTACTTCAAACCAAGTAACACTGACATTGTCGTGAAAGGCTCAGACCCTTTCTATTATGTATTAGAGACCACAAGGTGCTGAAAAGTAAAGTCTATCAAATACTTAGGGTTGTAGTTTTGGCAAAAGAATTGAATATTTTTTATTTCTTCTATTTTTGCCCAATGGAGATCTGATATTTTTCTTTTCTCAACTAGCTGCACTTTTTGGAGATTACCCACCTTTCCCACACAACTTCATCTTCATTAAAAGGCTGCTTCCTTATATGAATGGGCCCCAGAGCACACTGTCTGGCTGCACAGTTGGGGGTTGGATGTTAATGAAGTCATGGGGAGAGGTGTCTACAGTATGCATATCTGCAAAAATTGAGCTAAAAATAAACCCCAAACACTAACAACTGTCCCTCCCACTCCCCTCACTTCCATTAATAGACAAAGTCCTAATTTTACTAATGCAGCTAGAAACCATGAACCAGTTTACACATCGTAGTCAGAAAGATTCTGCTCTCCTGGCATGCTAAGGGATGGTTTTCTGTAACTTTTGGTGGGGTCAGCAGTAAGACAGGAAGGTCAACAATGAAGGAAAAGGTGAAAGGACCTGGACAAGGCTAAGTGTGGTTTGGCTTTACCTAGTTTTTGGATAAACGTACACACAAAAACACACAGATCACACTTTAAAAAATACATTACTTGTTCAATTTGACTCAAGGCCAAATTCTAACCATCTAATTCTTTTCCCCCCCAACATACCAAGAAAGCTTATAACATTTTGGAATAAAAACTATTTTTCTAGAAGTTTTTCTATCTTTCCCCTTCCCACACACATGGATGGCATGAATGAAAACTGAAGGTGAATGATGTCTACTCAGGGCTATGCTATACTAAACTATCAGACTGTTTAAATGTACAGTCTATGCTTCCAAGGCTATAGTATTGGTAGATATTATATATACCTTCACCTAGCCTTGAGGGGGGTTCAGAATAGTATATGTATGTATGTATATATATATATATATATATATATATATATATATATATACACACACACACATATATATATGCATACACAATGCATATATGCATATTTATACATACATATAATAGTTTATCTAGAGAGACAACAGATTCAAAGTTGTTCAATTAAAAGGACTCCCTGCCCAAGAGCACTGAACGAAATATGGATCTACAGATTCTTGGAAGGACTCGATTAGCTTAAAATCAATTGATATGGCACTATCTTTGGGGTCCTCCCAAACCTCCTGTTAATTGACCTTCCGAGTAAAAATATAAACCACAACCTAACCTGAACAACATTCAGAAATCATCTACCTAATCTTTAAGCAATGATTCCTCTACCACGTATTCCAAAATTCATCGTTCTGAAATTACTTTTCCAAATAGAATAGCCCGTGGCCTCGTTGGGACCAGTTCCCACACACACTTAGGATTTGATGTTTACATCCCACTGTTTCTGCTGGAAATCAAGTAGGCTGAAAACTGACCATAGAAACTAAAGCGTGGTATCATATTTAACTTTTTCTGTCTTTATTTTAAAAGATATAAGATGAACTTTCTTTTCTTAATTTTCTAACATGTTTGATGTTATTTTAAAAGAGCTCACATTTTCAGTATGTTTTCAGATGACAAACAAATGCTATTAATTCTTTTTGATTACTAACAGAAACACACAAATATACACATATACACACATCCTCATTTTTTGAACTGAAGTAATGGGGTTCTACAAGAAGCAGGAATATTGCTTTTTCAATGACCTATCTAATGTCATATGTCAACTGTATGCCAATATCTTCCCAAATTTCCTCAACCACTGGGATGGGCTAAACCAGGAACTGTTTTCTGAAGAAGTGGGAAGGTTTAATTCTTTAATGTGTGATCTTCTAGCTGAGACAATTCTTTATTCTTGTGATAAGGAGGAAAAGCTATTGCTCCTTCCTCCTTCTCTCCTATATGAAAAAAAAAGTTCTTTGGTTCATGTGTACCTTTCTTTCTTTCTTTCTTTCTGCACACATATAACACTGTCAGAAAGGAGGTTTAAACAAGTCTGTTGCCCAGAAATCTCTCACTGCTGATCCAGCCAGTGCTGGGGAGAACAATTTTCCAAGAGAAAGTTAATATTTCCAATAGGAATAGTGCCCTATAGAAACTTTGCTAGGAACTAAACAAGTATACACCGAGGGATTTTGATCATCAAGCTGACAGTAGCTTAGTTTGTAGAATAGGCAAATCATTCTGTTTTTTGGATGAGAAAGAAGGTCAAATATTCTTTTCCTTCTAATTCTGTCAGGCATAATTATTACATATGCACACACACACACACAGACATACAGACACAGACACACACACACACAAAGACACACACGCACATGCCCAGGTCAAATACTATAGGAGTTTTAAAAGCTGGATGCAATAAAGTGCTCGACACTAGGGAGAACTCTTCAAAGGCTATAAAAATTGACTTTTCTGTTTGAGCAAGACTTTCATCTCTCTTTCTTCCATGACAAGGCAGACTATTACAGCAATTATAGGGAGAGCGGTGAAGCCTGGCTGAAACCTTTCTGCGCATGCATGCAATAATGACTAATCTCTGAGCTGGTGGGCTCTGCTTTCATTCTTTCCAGCTCATAGAGACAAATTCTCAACATTAAATGCGAATTTTCCATTTACAACTATGGACCCGAGCAAATGTTTCTCAGCTGAACCAGAAGCAGTGCAAGATGCTATATCCTGCTGGGGTTAAGCTTACAAGGCAGAACTAATCTGCAACTAGGAATTTACCATAGCCATTGACATAAATATATCATGGGTATGCACACAAGTAATGGAGCCTATTCTAATGCAATTAACTACCAATTTAGTTTTAAAACAATGCTAAAATAATACCCTATAATAACCACTGTTTAATTTGAACTGCTAATTGATCACATTAGAGAGACTACTTACAAAACTAATTCAGCCTGTTTAAACTTTACATTGGGAGAACAGCCACTGCGAAGTGATCAGCAATGTCAAAACCAGCACTATAACACAAAGGAGGCAAACATCTGGAGCTGAGCTGTTATCTGCAAAGCTGTCTTTAGCTTACTATAAGTGACAATTCAAGCTGACAAATACTTATAGGGGACTAAGCTGCAGCAACAAGAAGGGATAGAAGAGATAGGAGCATCTCTTTCTCTCAAAAAGAATTTGCAGAGTAAAAGGAGTGAGGCAGTTCCCTTTTGTCCACAGATTTACAAACAAATACAAAAAATAAATAATATGCAAAGACATTACATATGAAAATACTGTTCCCATTTGGGTCAATAACATATACATATAGCATGCCTACATATAGAGAATGGAAAGTCTTCTTCATTCACAGACAGGAAATACGGCAGTGCACTATCAGAATGCTTTGATAATCCTAATTTTTGTTTCTGATGCTGAGATATAGCAAAGGGACTGCATTCGCAACTTAGTTAAATACTTCCAGTAGCAAAGAGTTCACTTTGTTCAGGTCTTGTGGTTTAGAGTAGTTAGTGTTCCTCTGCACACGGACCCCCTGTAAGGTACCCATTTGTGCCACTGGTGCCGCTGGTCCCATTGGTGTTGGTGGTAGGGTTGTGTGGGTTCTTTGCAGGAAGCACTGAATCTTCCTCATCTGAGCTGGATTCAATATCACTTCGGTCATCCTTGGACACCTGCAGAATGCCCAGAACACAATTAGCTCATGGAAAGTCACCTCTGTTGGGATCATGCCAAGAAGCTCATGCAGTCATACAGTATTGAAATAGATACAAACACTGTGAAACAGCTCCATCAGACTAAATGATCCCTAAGTCTCCCTCTCGTTCTGTTAGGCTATGACTCTAAGAATCATTTTGTTTTCTCATGCGTGGAGAAGGCAGAGAAACATAGCGGACAGCACACCGGACTTGAAGTCAGAAAGGCAAATTCAAATCCTGCCTCTGATGTTTGTTAGCTTTGTGAAGCTGGGCAAGTCACTTAACCTCTTGGGGCCTCAGTTTCCCCATGTGTAAAATGACAGGGTTGGATTAGACAGACTCAAAGGTCTTTTCTAGCTCTAAATCTATGATCCAATGATGAGATAGCACAGCTGGATGGAAAAACTTGCTGTAGGATTGCAAGATAATTACAGGAATCAGCTGTTAAAATAATGGGGTTCAGGTTTAGGTGTCTCACTCAAACATTTAAAATATCATTCATCAATAGCCTTACCAGACCAAATCCACCAGCTAGGGACTGACAGATTTTAAAAAGGGGAATCTATGAAATAAAATGATAAGATTATTAGCCAGACAATATTTGACTGTACTGGCCCATGTTGTTCGCTAAAGCCTGGGACTCTCATGCTGATAGATCTTGTTATGACTTCTTAAAAAAAAAGTTTGAATTTGATTTTCATAATTTTAGAAAAAGAAGCCATGGATAAAATAACAGAGTCCAGAGAGAAATACTATCCTAATCTTTTAATATATTTGTTTATTTCACTTAGATCTTGGTTAGTAAAACATTCTTATGACCTTAACACACATATAAATTATTGGTCAGAAAATGGGTAGATGGAAGGTTTAAGCTAGTTAAGGAAGAAATGCTGTAGTTGTGTTTTAAAGAAGTCTTGCCTCCAGGAAAAATGGGGTCTGAAACTTCAGTAATCATGGATTACGAGAAGACATAAGCGGATCTAGGCATATTCTGTGGGGTTCAATTTTTTCACAAGAGGCAATTTTAAAAGTTATTTAAGTTTGGGGAGGTGGGGGTGGGGAAACAACTCTAAGAAAAGACTTAAAATACTATGGCTAGAATCCCATCCTTATATACTCTCCTATACCTAAGTGCTTAAGAATGCTTAACTTTATTAGTAGAGTCAGCTGATCCTGAATAAATAAAGTTTGGGAAATAACCTAGACCCTGTAACTCCTTTCTAGTGGGGGGAAAAAATGAAGCAAGCCTGCTGCCTTGAAAATCTTCCTACTAGCTTGGTACAATGTAAATCTGTCTAATCTTGTTCATTACTCCTAACGCCATCTATTCAAAACTGAAGCTTACTCATTTATAATAACTACACTGTAACCTATGACACTATTTGATATAAAGCTCATCTATAATGGTCCCCCAAATTGAGAAGGTTTAGTTCTTCAAATACCTAAAGGATGTCATCAGTTTATTTTACCTGTAAGATAAAATATGGCATAGGTCCCCAGCATATTAAAATTAAGCTCTAGGATATGTTTTTCCCCCATTTATCATACATGCTACTACAAATAAAAAGAATCTACATTTGCAGGCTTGAGGAGTTTGGGCTAAATTATATTAGGAAAAATCTATATAAATGCTACCTTCAGAGAACAAAGTAATATAGGACACCAGATTCACTTCTTCCCTCTGGGAAACACAAATCTCTAAGTCATGCTTGAGAAGAAATCTTAATGCCACAGATGAGCTGGGAACAGCAGCTAAGATGCTCTCAAGCATGATATCTGTAGTGAGACTAATGCCCATCTCTTCATAAAATGGGAGAAAAAACCAAAGAGGATTACAAGTCTGATAGAATAGCAAGTAATAAGGATAAAAGTAATTCAATTGGTGTTGTCCTAGAACTTTTCGTTCACACAACCGTCTGGGCTGTTAATTTTTTTTCCTCCTAAATGAGGACTTTAAACAAAAGTAAAGCCGTTTTGGATAATGGAATTTAAATTTTCCAACCCTTAGGTTTAATGCATACATTTAACCTTTACAAAGGAGTTGGTCACCTGTTTTCTTAGCAAACTTAGATGGCTGATTTTAGTCTTCCCTGGAGAAAATTCCAGCACTGTGTTATCCCTAGATAATAACCCTGGAGAGGATGGAGAAGTATAACATTGGATGGCAGGCAGAGAATCCACAGAAGATCTGGCATTGGGTCTCAGAAATCCTGTCTCCTAACCTTGTGCTTGGTCCTGAGTATTGTGCTCTGTTATTCTCCTCTGAAGAACGAGTAATGTCATGATCTAAAGCCCAGCATTTTCTACTTTATCCTTGTCGGTTTGCCAAAAGGTTTAATGTGGATGGAACACATTCTTCTACATCCTGTGGTCTCACCCATATTTTAAGGATTAAAACCCATAACGGAAGATCAGATAGAGGAGCAAGCAATACAGGAACTATTCTGAAGAAATGTTGACTTATATTTATCCAAGGGATGTAAAATTGAACACCTCCACACTAGGTTAGATTGCAGTCAGTGGTGTGTAGGGGCATGAAGTGGATGTTATTCATGAGTAAGTTTGAGTTGGAGCATTCTGTTAATTCAATCATGTTAGAAACATATGCATAGAGAATTTTTTTTTTCTTTAAAGCCCCCTGTAACAGGTTATGGTCACTCAGTATAAGTACAGATAGAGGTGTAAGAAACTTACATGCAAAGGATTCCATTTCCCAGCCTTCCAGGATGGCAGGAGGAAGAGAACAGACAAGTAAAAAAAAAAAGTCACAGAGGATGTTTCAGAGAAATCACTTGTCAAATACAGACAGATGACTAAGGATTAGAATCAGAGAAGACTTCAGGGAAATCAGCCTCATGAGTCTACTGTAAATAACAGAGATTCAATTTGTTTTTACTGAAATTCAGTTGGATGATAATGCTTTCCTAGTATCACTTTTGAGAAAAAAGAAGTATTCAAAATGGAGAAAGAACAGCATTCAACTAATGCTCTTCTCATAAAGAGAAAAATGTAAATATATTCTCTTCTCAATGACAGAGAAAAAGCACATAAACAACATGCTATCATTAAATCTAAAGCTGTAAATGGAGAACATTTACATGTGAACATCAGTGAAGCAATGCTAATGCTTTCCACCATAAAGGAACACTAAATAAAAGAGTAGGAAAATACAGCCTTAAATTGACTAAAGTTTACATTAAGGACTAAGGAACAACTGTTTTGATAAAATATAGAACAATAAAACAAGTTATTACAGGATTGGAAGAAAAAATAAATGCCATTTCCCCCAGAAAAACGTTGGACAAGGTTGATGTTGCCTTACCTTGCCCTTGGAAATAGCTTTGCAAGCTATCTTTATAATTAAGTAAGACCAGAAGCAATTCAGGACTTGAATTAGCAACAGTAGCAAGTTGAAAACCCACCAGGATGGGTATGGTCCAACAATTTCCCAGCTTTCAAACAATGTTGTATTTAATACCCTAGAGAAAGGAAGAAACAAATAGTTATCAAACACAGCCCAGGTAACTTTGATATCACTGGTGCTCTTGACACAATTTAGAGCATCCCACATCCAGCAGATTCCTCCAATCACTGAGTCCCTAGAGCACTGCCTCTCTACGTACGGCCCACAGATCCACAAGACTGGGGGTTCCTTCAAAATCTAGCTGCTTAAAAGTATCAGTGTTTGCAATGTAACACTATCTGAACTTTTGTTTTTGGCATGAATAAATTATATTATTGCTCACTAATATTTCATCAAGGGCAATATGGCACAGTTTACAGTGGGAGTTCAAGTGAGACGGCAGAACCTAGGTTCAAGTTCTGACACATCCTAGCTCTGTGACCAGGGGCAAGTCACTTGGTCTATTAGTGGCTAGGGCAATTCTCTCAGACTAGAAGTTGTGGACAAGCTGTTGATCTGGGTTGTTGAAAGGAGCTCACCAATGAAATCATATGAACAAAATCTCATTGATAAAATCATAGGCTCAGACCAAAATTATTTTTCATTAAACACAACATTATTGTTCTCATTATTTCTAATGACCACTTTCTGTGGTTTCAAGTAAAGGCAGTGAAGTGTTATGGAAGGAATATTTGGAGAATTGGATTCTAGTCCCAATTCTTGACAGTAACTGGCAACCTCCAGCTGTCTGGGCTTCTGTTTCTTCAATTATGAAATGATGGAGTTGGACTAGATAATCATGGTCCTAGATCTGAGCTAGGACCCTAGAGGACAATGAGCCAGCCTTCTCCTGTTACAGAGCAAGAAACATGAGACCCAGGAAGATTAAGTGATTTGTCTAATGCTGCATGGGTAGTGTCAGGGGCAGGATTTGAACCCAGGGCCTCTGATCTCAATATTAATGTTCTTTTCTAAGGTCCTTTCCAACTCTACGATTCTATAATTCTTAGTAGGTAGATTAGGTGGCATAAGGGTCTCTTGCCCTATTAAAAGTGGTCTATGTAAGGACAAAATTTGAGAACTGCATGAGAGATGGCTCAAATTGAACTGTCTTCATTTTGAAGATGGGGCAAAAGAGCGGAAAGAATGAAGAGGAGTAAGAGGAGCAGAAAGGTTTCCCCCCCCTTCCTCATTTTCCTCAGTTCCAGTAATTAGCTAAACCGTTAGAGGATGCCTGTTTGGGTTATTTGTTATAACACAAATTTATTTTTTGAACATTTTTTTCTGGAGGTGTAGACCACTATTCCCTGTGTCCTGCTGGGTTGTTTCTAAAGATGTGCACATACGCCAGTAAGTAACCCCACTACTGCCCAGATACCTGCCTTGCTGTCACATAGCAGAAATGGTCATGTCATCAATTACTCTTTCTCTGGGTAGTAACAGAGGCAAACCAGGCTTGTGTGATGAGCACAGCAGGGCATACTGAGAGCCCCAAGAATCTCCCTCCTCATTGAGCTCTGTCTCAGAGCCCTGTGCTTATTTTGAATTTCACAGGGGATTTGGATTTTTTTTTTCATTTAACAGAAAAGAAGGTTCTACAGAAACAGGAGTTCTGGCTGGACAGTACTGTTCATTTGTTCATTACAAAGGAGGTTTCATTAGATAACAATACGAGCACATGCCATGGGGATGATAGGGGTACTAGATATGCCAGTAAGTAACCCCACTACTGCCCAGATACCTGCCTTGCTGTCACATAGCAGAAATGGTCATGTCATCAATTACTCTTTCTCTGGGTAGTAACAGAGGCAAACCAGGCTTGTGTGATGAGCACAGCAGGGCATACTGAGAGCCCCAAGAATCTCCCTCCTCATTGAGCTCTGTCTCAGAGCCCTGTGCTTATTTTGAATTTCACAGGGGATTTGGATTTTTTTTTTCATTTAACAGAAAAGAAGGTTCTACAGAAACAGGAGTTCTGGCTGGACAGTACTGTTCATTTGTTCATTACAAAGGAGGTTTCATTAGATAACAATACGAGCACATGCCATGGGGATGATAGGGGTACTAGATATGCCTTGTTACACTAACACTTTCACACTAATATGGACTTAGAACATCTGCCAAGTCAGGGGTGAAAAGGGGCTCATACTAAGTTCTGAAATGCTGCATCAGAATTCAATAGCTATGTTATAGCAGGCTGTAGCACCTCTGCTATGCTGTTCAAAGGTAACAGGATTTCTTTGAAAACTGACTTGGCTGCCTCCTGATACACTTGGGAAAATATAAGGGCACCAAAGGATGTATCTCAGTGAGAAGCTAGGCATGAAAAATAATCACAAAATACTGGGAATTTAGATGAGAGAAATATTGCACTATTATATGGTCTCAGAAAAACCAATGAACTCTAGAAATGAGGGGAGAAAGAAACCAAAGCGGAGATCACTAAAGAGTATACCATTGTTTTGTCACTATAGTGGCCATTTATAATAGATGTCAAATGAACTTTTTTTGCTCCCTTTCTAGTGGGTTGAAAAGGCACTGATTAGTCTCTGGAAAAATTAATCAATAAACATGTATAAGTACCTACTATGTGCAATGCATGTACCATGTGCAATATTGTTTAAAAGTACTTCAGTCCTTTTCATGCAATTGTCAACCAAATAAGATATACAAGAATAAGAAATAAGTAATAATTGAACTAGAGAGATTACCTTATCTGAAAATTTGTGTTCAAAACACATTTAAAATAAATGAAAATCAACAGGCATTTATTTCTTGGGCACCTACTGAGTGTGTGTGTCAGACACAATGCTAGGCACTGGGAATAAAGTGCAAAAAATGAAAACTCCTTAATTTCAAGGAACTTACATTTAAATGATGCAGATGACAAGGATGTATATCACTACATATAAAATATACACACACACAAAATACAAACCAATATAAAGCAGTTAAATACCAAGTGGTTTGAAGGGGAAGGCATTAACAGTTGGGAGTCAGGAAAGGCTTCAAATAGAAGCCTTCTTGAAGGAAGAGAGGCATAGGCAAAAGCAAAGACAAAGGCAAGAAGGTAGTGAATTCCAGGCATGTGGGACAGTCAAGTCAACAAGCATTTCTTTTTTATTTTTTTTAACAATCATTTCTTAAGCTCCTACTAAGTTCCAGGAACTATTCTTAGCAATAGAGATACAAAGTAATTTTTTTAAAAAACCCTTGTTCTTCAGGGCCTCAAAGTCTAATGGGGAAGACAATATACAAAACAACTACGTACAAACAATATTTAAACAGGATAAATTGAAGGTGCCCTAAAAGGGATGGCACTAGGTTTCAGGGAGCTCAGGAAAGGCTTCTCGTTGAAGCTGAGACTTTAGCCAAGGAAGCTAGAAGGCATTGATTAGGATGGGGAGGATTCCAGGCATGGGAGACTGCCAGTGAAAATGCCCAGAACTGAGAGATGGAATGTCTTTTGTGAGAAAGCAGGGAGGTCAGTGTTTCTGGATGTCAGAGTACATGCAAGGGAGTAAAGTGTAAGAAGGCTAAGTAGGTACAAATGGGCCAGGTACAAGTGGGCTTTAAAAGCCACAAAAAAGCCACAAACAAGATTTCATGTTTGGTCCTACAGGTAATAGGGAGATACAGGACTCTGTCCTGGGCCATCTTCTATACTATTTCATCTGCTCTTACTCGAATCCATGGATTCAATGATCTTCATGCAGATGATTATCATATCTACTTATCTAGTGCTACTCTTTCTGCTGATCTCTAGTCTCACATCTCCAATTGGACACCTTGAACTAGATGTCCTATAGACATCTTAAACTTAGCATGTCTAAAACTGAACTCACTGTCTTTCCCCCTGAATCCTGCTCTCTTCCTAAATTCCCTATCACTATTGAGGATACCATTATCCTCCCAGTCCCGTAGGCTCATATTGTCATCTTCACCTTGCTACTCTCCCTCACTCCTCAAACCCAATCTGTTGTCAAGGATCTCTGATTCTATCTTCGTAACATTTTTCATAATATATCCCCTTCTCTCCTCTGTCACTGCCACCAGCCTGGTGAAGGCCCCTATCATGTCACACCTGGGCTATTACAGTAGCCTGCTGGTTGATCTTCTCACCACAAGTCTTTCCCTATCCCAGCCCATCTTCCACCCAGCTGCCAAAGTAATCTTCCTAAAGTAGAGGTCTGACCATGTCACACCACAAGTCTTTCCCTATCCCAGCCCATCTTCCACCCAGCTGCCAAAGTAATCTTCCTAAAGTAGAGGTCTGACCATGTCACCTCTCTACTCAAACTCCAGTGCCTCCCTATTGCTTCCAAGAACAAATGTAAAATTCCTATTTGATGTTCAAAGCTCTTTCACATCCTATGCCCCCTTCCACCACCTTTCCATTCTTTTTATATCTAACACTACCCTCTTACCCCATCTACTCGGAGATCCAGTGACACTGGTCCTTCTTGCCATTTCTCATACAAGACACTCCATCTCCTGACTGTCAGCATGTTCCCTTGGCTGACCCCCATGCCTGGAATGCTCTCCTCCTGGCTTTCTTCAAGTCTCAGCTAAAATAACACTTTCTGCAAAAAGTCTTTCTTGATTCTCCCTTAAATCTAGTACCTTCCCTCCATTGGTTATCTCTAATTTATTCTGTATCTTGTTTGCTTGTTGTCTACCTATTAGACTCTGAGTTCCTCGAGAGCCAGGGCTGTTTTCTGATTTTCTTTGTATCCCCAGGGTTTTAGCACAGGGCTTGGCGTACAGCAGACACTTAATCAATGTTTATTGACTAAATGACCCTTAGAGTTTATTGAATTGGGGGGAGAAGGATGTGACATGCTTAGAAAGCTCAATTAACAGCTCAGTGAGGGATGGATGGGAATGAGGAGATACTTGAGGTGGGGAGACCAACCAGTAGGCAATTGTAATACTCTTGGTATAAGGTGATAAAAGATTTACATCAGGCTCATAGCAATATCAGAGGAGGGAAGGAAGGGGTCATATTTGAGAGATAATATGAAGATAGAAGGAGCAGCTACGTAGCTCAGTGGATAGAGTGCTGGGCCTGGAGTCAGAAAGACTCCTCTTCCTAAGTTCAAATATGGCCTTAGACACTTACTAGCTGTATGACCTCGGGCAAGTCTACTTAATCCTGTTTGCCTGAGTTTCCTCATCTGTCAAATGAGCTGGAGAAGGAAATGGCAAACCACTCCAGTATCTTTGCCAAGAAAACCCCAAAATGGGGTCACAAAGAGTTGGACACAACTGAACAACAGTGGGGAGTTGGGGTGGGGGAGACTGTGGTGTCAAGGATGATGCCTAGGTTGTAATTCTACATGACTAGGAGAAAGGTTGGGGGTAGGGGGAAATTGAGAGGAATGAAGAGTTCAGTTTTAGACAGATTGAATTTAAGGCATCTATGGGATATCTAGTTCGAAATTTTGAGTAGGCCATTGGAGATGATAGACTAGGGCTGGACAAATAGATCTGAGAATCATTTGCATAGAGATAATTGATCCATGGGACAATTAGTACAAGGGCATGGAGAATGACAGATATCACAGCATAAACACTGGCCAAATGATAACATCCTGATAGAAGAGATGGAGAGGTATGTGGAATTAGAGAGCACCACCATATAGTATAGTATCATTTTTTCTTTTAATTAGCAGCACCTAACCACAAGATGGGAGATTTGGCACACTTAAAATAGAATAATTCATTCTATCTGCCTTCTGCACTACACTGTTGGTATGGGTCTCACAGCCCGACCCAGTGCTGCAGAGTAATTCTGATTGGACCTTGTCTTCTGAGACTAAGGCACTGGATTTGACAGGTCTTATGCACCCCATTATAAGAATTCTTTCATCAAATGAATGAGCTAGCCATTTTCCCCCTCTAAGTTTCATCCAATATGCATGGCTGTAATTAAAAGTAGTAGGAGCTATAAACATACATCGAAAAGAAGAAAAGATTTAATTATTATTCATTTTAGAGTATAAAGAATCCCTGGCAATCATTAGTCACTGAATTCTAATAACTCAACCTAGGAGAGTAATTTTAATAGGCTGTTACAAAATGTAAAAGACTCTACTTGGACTACATCTTATAACTCTCCTATGGTTCCTTCTTACTTTTTAATGATCCCTTATGCTAAATTGGATTATCTCATAAATATTATACAAGGTAAGGTGGAAAATGGATATATTCAGGAAGGAGAGCAAGGTTTATAACCTGTTTTATAAGCAACAGAATAGAAAAGATAGATGAGCCTTACTTTAATAAGCCCCTTATAGACTTGAGGAGTTATGGAGTTTGGGATTCCCCCCTGTGAATTACAGTATTCTACTCTCTATCTACAATCTGTGGTCTATTTCAAACCTCAAAATAAAAGGATTTCTGTAGTCACCACATTCAGCAAAGCTCTAACTACTTACTTACTTGGCAGTTTTCCAACTAAAATTTTTAATGAACATTAGACATCACACTGGTCTTTTTGGATCATACTTCTCATAGTAAGTTCTTATATATCTTACGTATTCACCAAACTTAATAGCTGGTGTCATAGCATAATGATGTCTGAAACATTAAGGATGACAGAGAGAACAAGAAATGTGTGGGTTTTTAAAAAATTCCTGAAGCAATCTCATTATACAAATGAGTCATGTGGTTAGACACTGAAGATAAGGAAGGGATCGATCACCAAAAAAGAACCTGTCAAAGCTTAGTTTTTTCGATTTATCTGTATAAAACCATGCTAATGGCTACTAGATCACCAGGCATGAAAAAAAGAAAAGTAATATTCTTTTTCCAGGTGCCACATAAAATTAATGTCTTCACCTTGAGAAGATCTGCCTAATGGCAGTAAGCTTTCTTTGGAGGGGGAAGGGAGAGGGTGTCAATGTCACTCAGGGTCATAAATAGGATCATAAACTTCTGCTTGAGATGAGTTAAAAAAAAATTAAGGGTCTTCCATGAGGAATATGAGTCAACATGGGTGGAGATTTACCTTAAAACTAGGGTACTCTCTAAAAGCCAACTCAGAACTCTGGCTCAATATGAGAGCCTTAGCACACACATGTTATGTGCACACTGCCATACCAGCAAAATGCAGGCTCTCCTTAAAGATAATCAAAAACCTACCAACATGCCTTTCTTAGCCCAAAGGAGGCTTTACATATAAATGCATTTCAAATCTACTTCACAAAACAGCAGCTGTAATTGAAATGTTGACATTCCAAACCCACACTTAAGAGAGAAAAAGTGAGGGAATAGGTTACCTAAGCAAAGTACTGAGTTTCTAGGGTTTCCTGTGACAGTGAATAGCCTGGGCCTGAAGTAATATCTGCAGGGCAGTTTCCACCTGTTTTATACTATTCAGGCTTTATTTTCCCCCAGATTTGTCCTTTTCTAAAATATTTGTTTCAAAGATACACACAGCTCAGAATTCTTCTGACTTTTGGGGTTTGTCAGCACATTTGTCAGCTTTTAGTCTGACAGTTTAAAGCAAGGTTTCTTAAATTGTGATCCATGAACTTTAGGAAAAAAATTTTATGATTATATTTCAATATAGTTAATTTCTTTTGTAATCTGTGTTTTATTTAAGGTATTAAAAAGCATTATTCTGAGAAAGGGTCCATAGAATTTGGGCTTCAAAAAAGGTCCATGAAAATTGGTTAAGAACATGGTTTACAGGGGCAGCTAGGTGGCTCAGTGGATAGATCACTGGCCCTGAAGTCAGGAGGACCTGAGTTCAAATCCGGCCTCAGACACATAACACTTACTAGCTGTGTGACCCTGGGCAATTCACTTAACCCCACCTGCCTAAAAAAAAAGGCAAAAAAAAAAAGGAACATGGTTTACAGAACATCATACCTGAAAACAGCAATATTGCAGTGATGATCAAATATGAAAGACTTAGCTACTCTGATCAAGACAGTCATTGAAGACAATTTCACAGAATTCATGATGAAAAATGCCATCTACTTCCAGGGAGAGAACCAAAACTCTGAGTGCAGATTGAAGCACACTTGCGTCCCAATTTATTTTTTCTTGCCCCCCCCTTTTTTACAACATGGCTAATATGGAAATATATTTTACATGTCTTCACATTTATAATTGATACCATATTGTTTGCCTTCTCAATGGGAGGAGGTGAAGCCAGAGGGAGAGAGAGAATTTGGACACCAAAATTTAAAGAATGTTCAAACTATATAAATAATTTCAAAAAGGAACGCCTGTATAGGGTACAAAATGGTTTGCATGCCCATGTCTGGTTATCATATATAACTTAGCTTTAATCTCATTCATGAAAAAAGATTGTAACAGTAACAGATGAGAAATTTCCTAATTGACAGTAAGAAAGGTTAAATGAATTGCCTTGGGTCACACAGCTAGTAAGGATCTAAGGCAGTACTTGAACAAATCTTCCTGATTATAAGCCCAACACTGTGCGCCACCTAGCTGTCTGTATCGAGGTGTCCTTGCTAGTGATGCCCCATGTTTCCTGCTCAAACTGCTTCCCTAGGTTGCTGACATCTTGCCTTACCCTTGCTTTGATCAAATATCTTGCTCTTTGGGATTTATGTGTTCCTGGTCCCTTCCTACCTGCTTGGTTCTGGCCCCACTGCCTTAATCTGACTTATGATACTTATATGTGTCCTGACTGCTGATCAGTCCTGGCTCCATTATGAATTCTGGGCCCTGGTTCTTCTTCCTGGGTCCTGCCCTGTTTCTGTAAGTCCCAGCTTCCTCTCTCTCTGTCTCTCTCTCCATACTCTTCTGTACCCCAGACCATGGTGCAGACACAGAAAATGAAAAGCTGACTACCCACGTGACAGAACAGATACAGAAGAAGGATTCTATTTTGTACTATGTCTCCTGGGTAAATGAAAGACCTTAGCTATTCACCTGCCTCTTGTGAGTATGCTGAATTTTTGGCTTCTTGCTTCTGGAGTAGGTTGATGCCATTTATATTTTCCCAACAGATGCTTAAATGGAAACTTCTGTATGAGAAAGGTTCTCATTAGGCACAGACTCAGGCCAAAGGAGTTTGTTGTGATGGTGGCTAAATGGCCATTCTATTGATTACAGCTGACAGGAGTGATGTAATCTGCACATTTGATAGGTAAATGAGGCTCTGCCTCTGCTCCTGGAGATGGAACTAAGGGCATGCTACCATCTTTATGCCTATACACCATTATTTATGTTTTAAAATGAAAGACAGAATGCAATGAGAAAGGAAGGGAAAAAAGCATCAGGAAAACACATCACTTACTAGCCTGCAGATGCCTCACAAACTACAAGGGTTTGAGTATTCATGAGACCTAAAAATCTCTGTCTCTTTCTGTGAACCACATGTCTCTCTGTCAATTCCAAAGTAAATTTAGAAAACTGGGACCTTTAGAGACCTTCCCCCACCCAAGTCTACCCCTTTCCTTTGGGCAGGAATACTCATATAATCCTAGAAAGATGACTGTCCACTTCATAAAAATCACTAGACAAGACTATGATGCTGTCCTGCCTTGGGGAGAATCTTCTCACTGCTGAGTATAACTCTGCCAGCATGTTTCTTCCTTTGCTCAAAGGAGCATGAAGAGAGGTAGTGTTGATTTATGATTCTTGTATGAGTCCGGATGTCAGTAATTCAAGAATTCTAACTCTAGCACCATCTTTACCAGACTGTCTCTGCCTGCCTTTGGGGAAAGCCATCCAGCCTCTCAGTTTGTCACCTGTCTCGGCTGCAAAGAGGAGATAATGATGCATCCCTAGCTGAGAGGTGGTTTGCAGATAATGAAGGCTATGTGAATGCCAGTGCTACAGAACAGCCCAAAAGGAAAGGTTCACAGCTATACACAGGATGGTCTAGTTGGAACGGTCTATTCTTTTTTTGATTTTTTTTATATAAGATTTCATTAATTTTTTTACATTATCAGTTTTTCCCAATACCCTGCTTCCTTCTCCTCTTAAATAATCATCTCATATAATATAATATTTTTAGACAAAAAAATAAAAACTAGCACAACTGATGAATATGTTGAAAAAGTCTGAAATCATGTATTGTGCAACACCTCTCATTTCCATGAAGGGGTGGGATGGGGTATCTCTCTTTATTCATGGCATGCTTGAGCTTTACTGCATTCACTTTTGATATTTTTGTGTGTGGCTGTTCTTTCCATTTACTTTGTTTTAGTCATTATGTATACTCTTTTCTGGGCTCTGCTTAACTTTATCCTGCCTCAATTCCTATAGATCTTTCCATGCTTCTCTGTATTTATCACATCATTACTTCTTACAGCATAGTAATCTTACAGCATTACAATCATGGACCACAATTTATTTAGCCATTCTTCATCAATGAACATCTACTTTGGTTCCAATTCTTTGCTATAAAGATTTTGGTGAATATGGGGACTTTCTTCCTGTCAATGGCTTCCTTTGGGTATAAACCCAGTAATGAAGTCTCTGGGTCAAAGGGTGGGAACATTTTAGTTACTTTATTTGCATAATTCCAAATTACTTTCTAAGATGGTTATGTCATTTTCACAGCTCCTCCAACAATAAATTAGTGTGCTTATCATCCTACAATCCATCCAACATTTACAATTTCCATTTTTTGTCATCTTTGCCAATTTGCAGGGTATGAGGTGGAATTTCAGGGTTGTTTTGATTTGTATTTCTCTTATTAGTGATTTGGAGCATTTTTTCATGTGGTTATGAATACTTTGCAATTCTTCTGAAAAATGTTCACACCTTTTGACCATTAATTTACTGGGGAATGGATACTTCTCTGATTCTTTTTTTGCTTTTGTTTTGTTTTTAAGCAACTGGGGTTAAGTGACTTGCCCAGGGTCACACAGCTAGTAAGTATTAAGTGTTTGGTCTGAGGTCACATTTGAACTCAGGTCCTCCTGACTTCAGGGCCAGTGCTCATCCACTGTGCCACCTAGCTGCCCCCAAAAGGACTACTTCTCTGATTTTTAAGGACAGCAGAAACCTTTTGAGGATTTTGGGTTTGAGGAACAGGTTGGGTCCTGTGTCATGTACTAGCTTATTATTATTTCAAGCTTCTATCATCTGTAGTTCTGTTTGAAGGAATGCAATTTGACTTACAGAATTTCCAAATATATCATCAGCTATGTCATGATGAGATTGGACTGTACTAATCCTCAACAACTATACCAGCAATGCTTCCATTTCTGTTTTGATTCAAATATGCACAGAACACAAATTTCAATTTTACTTCAGAAAAAATTCATCAGAGATTTTACTTGTTAAAAGAATAAACAATTTGCTATGAAATTGACTTTTAATCATGGCAAAATGGACCATACTTACCTTTACCACCATTTACGTTTTTCAAAAGATCATCAACATCAGATAGCTATTACAACTTACTGAACAATCTTTCCCTCTTTCTACCCTTGTCTTTGCAAGTCTTTTTTTTTTTTTTACAACAGTATTTAGTGCAGGGGTTATACGGCACTTTTTTTGTGCCATAGGCCCCTTTGGCAGTCTGATGAAACTTATGGACCCCCTTCTTAGGATAATGTTTTTAAATTTACAAAATACATTCATAGGATTACAAAGGAAAACCAATTTATTGAAATGGAGTTATCAAAATATGTAAAAGAGATGTACATGGACCCCCAGTGAAGAACTCCTGATTCAGTGTCTTCCTACACATTTACCAAACTTCCTTATCCCCTATTGTTTGTTGCAGAAATATACAAATCATTGTAACAGAGATTTTAACCTAGAAGGTATGTTATAAGTAGTCCTTATATATACTTATATAAGTACCTTATATGTAGTCCAATCCCCTCATTTTGTAAATGAGGAAACTGAGAGTGAGAGATGTTAAGTGATTTAATCCAACTTCACGGTGGCAAGGATAGGGTTCAAATGCACTGACTCCAAATCCAGGACTCTTTCCCATACTTGTAAAAACATTTTTCTTTTGTATAATTGTCGATATTTGCATATATATACACATATATGTCTACATATACGTATGTGTTGCATACATACTGATTTCCTGCTTTCTTCCCACTGTTTTTACATCTTTCTATATTTCTTTAGGGGCAGCTAGGTGGCACAGTGGATAGAGCACTGGACCTGGAAGCAGGACGACTCATCTTCTTAAGTCGAAATCCAGCCTCAGACACTTACTGGCTGTGTGACCCTAGGCCAGTCACTTAAACCCAGTTTGCTTAAGTTTCCCCATCTGTAAAATGAACTTCAGAAGGAAATGGCAAACCTTTCCAGTATCTTTGCCAAGAAAACTCTGAATGGGGTCAGGGAGAGTCAGACATGATTGAAAATGACTGAACAACAATATTTCTTTAAATTATTCATATTTGGCACTCTTAATTGCATTACATGAATGTTTAAGCTAACTGGTTATTTGAAGTCATAACCCATATCCCCTCTGCAACCTTTAACACTGTTGATCACTCTGTCCACTTTTGGATATTATCTCCTCCCTTAGTTTCAGAGACACAACAGTCTCCTGGTTCTCCTGTTACCTCTCTAGCCAATCTTTGTTTATTCTCATTCTCTTCTTAGCCCTAATGACAGCCCAAGGCTGTCCTCGGCCCTCTTCTTTTCTCTTTAGGTTCTCTCTCTGGGCATTGTCATTCACTCCCAAGGACTCAACTACCACATCTGTGCTGGTTACTCCCATACTTACATCTTCCTCTGAACTGCAGACTCATGTCTCCAGCTGCCTACAGGACATCTACAGCTGGATGTTCCCCCAGCCCCTCAAACTTAGCATGTCTCAGGCTAAATTCATTCACTATCTTCCCCCTTAAATCTACACCTTCTCCTAACATTATTATTTTTGCCAGTGGCACCACTGTTCACCTGGCCTTCCATGTTTCTAACCTTGTAGTTATCTTTGATTCTTTCTTTCTCAACTAATTAATTAGCAGCTGAAACTCTGGAAATATTGCTGCCCTCTACCCTGCCTACCAAGATCTTTGTAATGTCTCTGAATCCATCCCCTCCTTCTCTAATCTCCCAGAAACTACTCTAGTATAGGCTCTCATTTTGATTTACCTAAACTGATAGAGCCAAACTTAATTAGCAACAGAGCCACTGATCTGTACATAAAGATCCAGGGAGGTCACATATTGACTTAGTTTTAAAATGTAATATTATCTATACTTTATTGTACTTTTTATTAAATATTTCTCAATTACATTCTAGTCTGGTCTGGGTCTCACTCAGGAGTGTTGTGGGCTGTATGTGACTGTTCCTACACCTAGACTCTTTATAAAATTTCCTATTTCTACTTTCTCTTTTCTACAGCCCACCCTTTATACTATCACCAGAATCTTCTCTCTGGTATACAGGTCTCATCATGTCCATTCTCCAACCCGCCCTCCCCCCCAAAGGCAATCAGGATTAAGTGACTTGCCCAGGGTCACACAGCTACTCAAGTGTTTGAGTGTCTGAGGCCAGATTTGAACTCAGGTCCTCCTGACTCCAGGGCCAATGCTCTATCCACTATACCATCTATTCTTCCCCAGCTCCCTTCCTGAAAGCTCAACTCAAAATTATTCACCTACTATTCAAGGTCCTATAGAAACTCACACTGTCCTACATTTCCAGCCTCATTTCAACTTAACTCCCCTCCAACCATACACTCAGGCTAAACTCAGGCTCCCAAACATGCACTGCACCACGGGCCTTTGTGTGCTTTTGTTTAGGCTATATCCTATATTTTGAATGTCTTTCCCCTCCCCAGCTTTACCTGCCAAATTCTGACCTATTCTTTGCAGTGGGAACACTAGCTCCTTCAGGAAACCTTCTCAGATCCCTTCAATTGGCAATAACCTTGCCCTCCAATTACACACATCACTTTGTTTTGTAAATATTGAATATAGTTATCAAGTGATATGGTATATTACAGCTCTCTTGCACCTACTGGATCTAAGACATGGTGCTAGGTACTGGGTACAAAGGCAAGCTAGGGATAGGAAACACAACATGTTAGTGGGTAATTAAACCTAGGGAAATGAAAGAAGGTAGAAAGCACTAAGAATTAAGAACTGGGGGAAGGATTAGAGAAGGCTTTCCTGAGAAGTTGGCACCTGAATAGACCTTTGAAGAAGAACAAGGAGAGATGAGGTGCCGACTTTAGGGAACAGCTAGTGGTCTCCCTGGATTTGATGTTAAGTGAGTGGAGTAATATGAACTAAGTCAGAAAATGTAGCTTGAAGCCATAATGTGCAGGGCTTTGAATGCCAGGCTGAGGAAAGTATATTTTTCCTGAGGCAATAAATAGGAAGTCATTGACATTTTTTGAGCAGGGAGGGTGACATAGTCTTGTGCCTTAGGACGATCATTTTAGCAGCTCTGTGAAGGAGAGATCAGAGAAAAAAGAGCCCTGGATTTCCAATTGGTAGATTCATTAATCTTTTAATCAAGTAATTAATACAGATTTATTAATCATCTACTATGTGCCAGGCACTATGCTAAGGATATAAAAGTGCTGAAGATACAAAAAGAGGCAAAAGACAGTCCCTGCATTCAAGGAGTTTACCATCTAATGGAGACAACATACAAACAATGATATACAAAACAAGCTATGTCCAAAATAAATGGGAAATACTTAACAGAGGGAAGGCACTGGGATTAAAAAGGGTTGGGGAAGACTTCCAGTAAATGAAGGGATTTTACTTGGGACTTAGAAGAAACCAGAGAGGTCAACAGGCAGTCACAAGAAGGGGAAGCATTCCAGGTATTGGGGACAGTGAGAGAAAATGCCCAAAGTCAAGAGAGAGAGTATTTTTGTTGTGGAACAGGTATAACTGACAAAACCTGTTTGGATTGTAGGGATGAGGGAGATGGGAAAAAAAATCAATGATAACTCCAAGTTTTTGAAATTGGATCATTGAGAATATGCTGGCACCCTCAAAAGAAATAGGTTAGTTTGGAAGAGGGGCAGGTTGACGGGAGCCAATCTATGTTGGCAGAGTTTCTCAAACAAAGTTCTTACACTGATGAAATCACAGGTCAAAAATAAAATGTTTCCCACACTCTATAGAAATAATGTGCATTATTATTTCAGCTCAAAATGTTTCAGAATGGGAAATTTCAAGCTGGATAAAATATAAAATTTGGGCTAGGTATTCTTTGAGGCTGTACAAACCCAGGTTCACTATAGCTGCCACCCACCTACATCCATTCCTAGGCCTTTGGTCAAATTTTAGGAGTTGATATCTGCCTGCATTCTTCCTTACGTAATTGAGGATCACACCCTGCAGTCTAGAAGAGACAACAATCATGCCTTAAGGAGATGACAGTTTAATCCCACATTTTCTTTCTCATAACTCCTGGTCAGACAAGCAATGCTGACAGGTTTTTGGCAACAAGAGTTTGCTGCCTTCTAAATCACTCAGCTCTTGTTTTGACCTAAATAATACATGAATTGCATCCTTCATTCAATCACACAACTGGGCATGTGTGTGAACCTGGGTTGGGAGCACATTAAAGAATAGCTGATCCCATTTTGTTCACAGCAGCCTATGTCAGATACAGTGGATATTCTTAAAGTTTCCTCTCCAAAAGTATATCTAGTCATCCTTCTTTACACTAAACAAAAGAAACTACCTTTTAAAATAAGAAATGTGTCTCCTCTTAAAAAAAAAGAATAGAAACTGTCCTCCTTCAGAAACAACTGCAATTTTACTGCCTGGCAACTATCAAACCCAGGAAGGCAGAAATGGGCTAGAAAATTGTGAAGAGAGGGAAAAGGGGAATAAGCATCACCTTAATGCCAGGATAAAGAATCCGATTGCTAGATAAACCATTTTTTGTTGTTGTTCATTTTTCAACTCTTTGTGACCCCATTTGTAATTTTTTCTTGGCAAAGATATTGGAGTGGTTTGCCATTTCCTTCTCCAGCTCATTTTCCAGATGAAGAAACTGAAGCAAATAGGGTTAAGTGACTTGCCCAGGGTCACAGTAAGTATCTGTGGCTGGATTTGAATTCAGGTCTTCCTGACTCCTGACCCCACATTCTATTTATCTACTGTATCACCTAACTGCCCTGGACAAACCATAGGAAGTCTGTTTTCCATCTTCCGTGATCAGAAAAACTGAAAGTGCTCTTATTTTCAACTATAAGCTACAGAAATTAGTACAACTGAGTAGCATCTCTGTGAAATGTGAATAGTCCGTATGAGGTGGTACTCTATTATCCAACAATACTATTTGTACTTTTGTTAACAGGTAGATTGCATAGTGGATAAAGCACTGGGACTAGAGTCAGGAAGATCCCAGTTTGAATCTGGCCTCAGACTGTGTGACTCTGGGCAAGTCACCTGAATGCTATCTGCCTTAGTTTCCTCATCTGTAAAATGGGGATAATACCTCCCTGCTTAATGAACCCTAATAGATATTTAAGCCTTCAGAATAAACAAAAAATTCCTGTTTTATCATTTATAGCACTTCACAAACTGGCTCCAACCTACTTTACTACCTTATTCTTTACTACCATTATTCTCTTCATGTCTCCTACTGACCTAACAAAGAAGCCTTCTTGTTATTCTTTACTCTTGGCATTCTATCTACCTATCTATCTACGCCTTTGCACTGGCTGTTCCTTCTGCCTGGAATGCACCCCTCTCCCCTCATTTCTACCTCTCAGAATCCCTAATTCCTTTCGAAGTTCAGCTCAAATACCATCTATTACATGAATCTTTCCAGATTTCCCTTGGCTCTTCTGGTGTTTCTCCATATTAGCTTGTATTTATTTTTTAAATCCTTTCATGTGTACATGATTCCTTAGAACGTAGGCTCCTTGAGATGAGACTGTTTTATTTTTGTCTTTGTATTCAACACCTGGCATATATAACAGCTGCTTAATAAATGTCTATTGTTTTATTGATTCTAAATTATCTATCCCAAGAATTATTTATTTGTCTCTTTTTGTTACAGAATCACCCTTGCTTTGAAAGAGTGAACATTTGGGGGAGGCAGGATAGGAGGTTTGAGGGGATAAAGGCTAGTGGATAATGATTCCCCATCTTTACTGTCTAGCCACACCCATATAACATCTATTGCATGTTCATATACTCATGAAACATGCATAACATCTATTTTTACTATGTAGAATGCAGTTGTGGGCCACATGTTAACTTAGAAAACCACAAAGTAATGTCATCTATTTTTTATTGTATTTTTATTTATTTTGTTAAATATTTACCAATTACATTTTAATTTGGTTCCCAGCCACACACAAACTGGACCCCTCTATATTGTAAAACAGAGGAAACAAAGTTGCAGTGAGTTTTGAAACAGTTAGAAAGGTAGCTTTGGGATACTGAAAGTTGTTAAGACAACTGTAGTTGAAAACAGCAGTGAATTTGCCTAATCATTATTTCCAGAAAGCTATGTCAAGACACCAAATACCTAAGTACATATTATATGCCCAACATTTCTAGGCACTATGGGGGGAGAGGGTGACAAAAGAAAGAGATTGTGAGGGATTTACAATCAGTTTGGGAGGCAGCAAAAGAATGGGACAGACTGTGGTTACTATGAGAAGTTAGTTAAGGCCTTAATCTGCTTGGAGAGCCCTTGCAGATTTTAGTGGAGCTGGATGGATTTCTAAGAAGCTGCCCTTGAGGACCCTCCAAGCTCCAAATTGGCATCTCACATAGATGCTGCTCTTTTCATATTCATGGATTCCCGTTCTAGATTGGGAGGCAATCTGTTATTGATTTTTTCCCCGGAGTGGGCAATCCAGCTGTTTCCCTCCTTCAGCTTAGGCTGCCTCAAAGGTCTATGTTATCAGGGGTGAGGGAGGGTGGGAAAGGCTGAAGATCAAAGTCAGCAATTAAATGTCAGAGAACTAGGCCACATGGATTCCTAGCAGAGAAAACCCCATAGAATAAATTAAAGGCTCCCGGACAGGAACAGGTATTAAAGAGAGGCCAGGAGAGGCGGGGAAAGGGGCTTTGGGGCTGTTCGGTTCATAGGTCCTCATTCTGGAACACTTGTCTTCCCAGGTGAACCAAGAAAACAGCAACCTTGTCTCATCCAGAAGAAATGAAACACACTTATGCAAACATGGCACCATTTGTCAACGAAACAGCTACTTGTTGGCTGACGCCTGCAGCTGTTAGTGTTACAGCCCCAGAGTGATCTGAATGACACTAGTCAAGGTACTGGGAAACCTGTCTGGCATTATTTCTCTTGTGTTACTGCATGTTTCATGACTATATGAAAAATTAAAAGTGGTCTGTGGTACAGTAGAGAGTTGTAATTTATGGTCAAAATTGCCATCTCCCCTTCTGCTGATCTGCCAACTTTTACGTCAGCAGGTTCTCAGACCTGTTTTGTTTCCTGGAAAACAGTTCTTTGTCTATACTTGAAAAGTTCCCACTTTCTCTCTTCTGCCTTTTTCCAACACCAATCTAATTCACCAGAAGCCAAACCACTAGTAAAATAAAGTATTTTTTTTCTTTTCCAAAATAATATGTTTCTAGATGCCTCTACATTTCAATTCCAATTTTGATGGAACTTACACTATTAGAGTGTTATTGATTTTTTAACCATTTAGCTAGATTACTAAGGTAGTAATCATTATTTAGTTTTTCCAAAGTGGTGTATATGTGTATAAAATACATTATATTGCAGATTGTATACATTTATTATATATATCATATTGCAAATTGCAAGGACTATTTATTAATGTCTCAGGCTATATAAAGAGTCATGGGCATTTTAACAGAGCATGAAGGCAGATTCATTCTATATACATACACATATACACATACATATACATATATATTTTATATTTTTTATATATAGTTTGTTTTCCCAACAATCTTATGAGGCAGCTAAGGACAGATATTAATATCCTCATTTCACATATTTAAAAAAGAAAGGCTTAGTGACTTGTATAATATCATCCAGTCTGAGATGAGACTCCAAATCTTCTCTAGCCCTATGCCTCTTTATATAGCATATTACACTACTCTTAACATATTTCTGGATGCTTTGAAATTATATGGATATTTCATAACAGACCTAAAGGAATCCAAATATTCCTTGTGGAAGTAATGAGATCTCAAAAAAAGAAAAGTGTAACTTGTGAGTATTTCTTCATATATCTGGACACTCATCTATTTCATCTGTATTAAAAAGGAAAATACTGCAATTCACCATATATGAATACAACTGTACCTGTCCAATACTAGTCATTGTATAGTAGTGGACATAAAAATTAATCCATGTTCTTTAAGGTATTTATGGTGTATCCAGGATTACTAAACATTGAGCAGCATTTTTAAAAAAGAAAAAAAAAGATCATGAGGTCATTAAGTTCAACCCCTTTGTTTTGCAGATGAGGAAAATTGAGGCCTAGGGAGGTTAGGTGACTTAAACAAAGAGATACAAGTAGTAAACATCAGAGGTAGCATTTGAACCCGGGTCCTCTGATTCCACAGACAGCACTTTTTTTTGGGGGGGGGTGCCTAGGCAATGGGGTTAAGTGACTTGCCCAGGGTCACATAGCTAGTAAGTGTCAAGTGTCTAAGATCAAATTTGAACTCAAGTCCTCCTGACTCCAAGGCCAGTTCTCTATCCACTGCATCACCTAGCTGCCCCAGACAGCACTTTTTCCACTGAAATTTATCATATTGTTGGTGAAACAACTAAAGAATATAAAGAAACACGTCCCAGATTGCAGTCAATGTGTGTTCTCCTGATGATGACTGGGTGGCACGAGCTGAGGCACATTGTGTTAACAGAGATCTCAACTACTGAACTAAAATAATGTAACAGACAGGAAATTATTTCTGCCCAACGTACTGTGAAAAGTACTTTACCAATTATGTTGTCTGGTGTATTGAGTTCTCTTTGGTTTGTCTGTTCAAACCCTTTTTCTTCTGATGCACAGTCACCGCCCAAAACCAGAATATTTTCAGTGACCAGTGTGAATACTAATATCTCTACTCTTGTTAATGGAATCACTGTTGGCACAAGGTCATCCCTTCATAGTTTAAATCACAGTGGATTTTTAAAAAAAATATGCTGAATGGATACTAGGAGGCAGTTGTATCAATACTAATCTTAACTCCTTTGATTTCCTTCCAGAACAGTTAAAAAAAAATGCCTGTGACTTTGATCAATGATAGGAAGGGAAGAAGGTCAAGCTGAATCCTTTGCAACAAATCTTCAGGTCTTTAAAGAATTCATTTCAAACTGCACCCATGCCACAGAGATCAGGGTATGTGTCGCAACACATTTTGGTTTAGGGCTGACATGCTTATGAGCAAATTAGCATGAAAGCATTCACGAAATACCCTTGGCATCAGGAAATACTAGTAAAAATGATTCCAAGCAGGGCAATTTGATTCACTAGGTGCACAGACTGGCAAGGAAAGCAGGGAGGAACCTCAGCAGATTGAATTGCATGTGTTCCTTCTCCTTCAGGCAAGACTACACTTGTGCTATGCCTAACAAGGGTGTGTGTGTGTGTGGGGGATCTAAATCAAATCAGATCTGGGATCAGAGCAGTAGGCATCAGATAAGATTCCAGAACTTTCTTTCAATCCACACACCCATGTTTAACTACTTCTGTTAACAAGAAATTCTCCATCTATAACCCACATCCTTTATGCTTCTGTAGAAGATGTCTTCATGCAGAACACTGGGTCTGGAGTCAGGAAGACCTGGGTTGAACTCTGAACTCAAATACTTACTAGCTGTGGGACCCTAGAAGACCCTGGCCAAGTCACTTAACCTCTGTTTGCCTCTGTTTCCTCAACTATAAAAAGGGGATAATTAACAGAACCTACCTCCCAGGGTTGTTGTGAGACTCAAATGAGATAAAGGGCTTAACACAGTGCGTGGCATGTGGTAGGTACTTAATAAATGCTTGTTCCTTTTGTTTTTAGATAATTTTATCTTTCTTATGCTTTGGGCTTTCAAGGACTTCCAGAGCAAGAGTGCTATGACCAGCACACTTGCTAGGCATGTAGCTCAATAAATATATGATAGAAATGCAAGACATTCTAACATTTGGTGATGACAAATATAGGAAGAATATATTGCAATGGAAGTGAGGCAATCTGGGGCTTTCTCTGTGATGGGACCTGGACCCCAAAAGGCTAGAAGTAATTCAGTCTCTCAGTAGGCTCCTGTGAAGAATCTTTCCTTGTTGCAAGCACATACAGAACTGACCCTGTAATTCTTCAGATAAAAGCTATCAGTACAGGCACAGGGTGCCTGCCCAAAGACTCTGTCTGAGGCACCTGGACTATCTTGTCCCTTCTCCCCCAATATCTGGTATCAACAGAGCTTTGTCTGTTGACTCCCTGAATCTTCCCATATATTTCTTTCCCTGTCCCTTTTTGCATATAAGCATTGGCAACATCCTCATTTGTTTGCAAGTTCTCTAAGGAACTTCCCCCACTTTTTCAGGGTTACAATTAACTTTGCCACTTGACAGGAAGATGGTTTGAATGTGTGAATTCATTCCAGGAGACACCCTGACATTTTGGGGTTCCCAGAACCCCTAAATGTCAGCACCCCTAAACCACATCATACCCACTCTGCCACTAACTTTCTGTGAAAACTTGGGAGAAATTGTTTAATGTAAGTTTTCTCATCTGTCAAATGAATGCATTGGACTACATAATCTTTAAGGCCCTTCTAGTTCTAATAACCTATGAACCTGGGAGTCAATATGAATAACTCATTTGGTTCTCACAACAATATTTTTAAACTGCACAGTTATTCTAAGGGGCAGCACCTCCAAGCCTAGGTGTGACCAGCCCACATCTCCTTGCATTAATGGGTCTCACAGATTCTATCTTTTTGGCTACTCTGCTGTTGTTTTCTGGAAATACTTTCTTTTCTTCTGACTTACCTCCTCCTCCATTCTCCACCTAAATTTCACCTTTCTTCTATATATTATCTATCAGCCAATTCATTAAATTGTGAGCATCTTGAAAACAGGGGCTGTCTTTTGCCTCTTTTTGTATCCTCAGTGCTTAGCACAGTGCCTGACACATGGTAGGTACTTAACAAGTGTTTATTGATTGATGATTGATTATGTCGTATTAGCTTTTCATCTGCAAACAAATTATCTACCATTCTAAGCTATCTGAAGGAAAAAAATTTTTAGGTGTTTATGATTGGTGAAATTATGATTTGTATGGCTGGAACATTTACCAGGTTATATGTTACTAGGTTATAATAATATTTCCTCTTTGACATAAACAGTAGAGCTCTGAACTTTGGAATCATATAAACATACACTTTTTTTAAGCTGGAAGGAAGCTTAGAAATCATCTACTTCCTCATCCCCTTTATAGCTCTGAGACTATATGATTTTATGATTATAGCTCTCCTGTCTCATCCCTGGTTTGTTTTTTTTTAAATAAAGAAAACAAAATCCAAAGTAATTAAATGCCCAGATAGATACATGAACATATCTTATAACTGTATCATCTGCAATTTTGATTCTTCTGAGATCATGACTGTACATTAAGAGAATACTGATTAGCATCAGTAAGTGATAAAATTAATTCAAAATTCCCTTATAGTATTTCATTTTCTGTTTAAACATAAACATCTCAGAAATTGTAGCAGCATTCATGAAGATGAAACAGGAATATATGTACACACACGCACACACACAGATACATATAATGCTTTGATAAACATGATTTCATTTGAACCTGAAAACTAGTAGAAGAAGGTACCATGCCTTTATAATCTCGTGTTTTCTTTTTAAAGCCTTCCTCTTCTTATACTCAGAGTGACTTAGTTAATATCCTTTAATAAGTAGCGATGACTCTTTGTCTCCTAACTGCCTATTTTTCATCTGTCCTGGTGTTGTTTATTTTCCGCTAATATCCTTTCATATCCTAACCACTTAGGCACTGTGAAATGATCTCCAGATGCTAAAACACAATTTAAAATTTTTGAAATGAAATATTCTCAAGCACATCACTAGTATTCATATATTTCTATGCCAAGATCTTAATATCAATTTTCCTGATTAAAAACTTTTTTTTCTTAAAAAAAGACTTTGGACATTAATATCATTAGACATGTTGGTGAGATCTTGTCTTAAGAAACAAGTGAGTGTAAATATCAGTTTCCCTTCAAATGTTTCAGAAATTATTCATAAACAAGACTATAATTAATGGAGACAGTAGAGACTGGGTTCCATTTTTGTCATTAATTCATTGAATTGTTTGGGACAAATTGCGAAGCCTCAGTTCTTGGGATAATAAAATGTAACAATTTCTATGAAGTTTTATTTTCAGACTTGTCTGAATGGTCTGGAAATAAACCTGTATGAAGCCAAGTATCTACTTCTTCACATCACAAAGTCTTCCCTGATCACAGGGAGACCTCCCACCTTTCTCCACTTTAAACTCATTTGTTTCACTATATGAAACTGGATTTTTTTTTTTGCAGAAAGCTTTACAAATAACTTAAATATGTAATTTAGCATGAATTCTCCAAGTAACATTATCCTCTAGCATGTGTGGGTATGTCTTTTTTTCCTTTTGCCAAAAATGCTCTAAAAGTGGTAGCCCTATAGGCTCCTAATTGCAGCACTTCCTCTTCGAAGGTAAGAAGGTCAGGTAATTGATCTGCAGGGCAGAAAGACAGCAGCTGTTGCAAATAACCCTAATAAGAGATTTCCCTTTGAGATCTTTACAGTAAACTTTTTTTTTTTGCTTTTTGGTGAGGCAATTGGGGTTAAGTGACTTGCCCACAGTCACACAGCTAGTAAGTGTCAAGTGTCTGAGGGCAGATTTGAACTCAGGTCCTCCTGATTCCAAGGCTGGAGCTCTATCTACTTTGCCACCTAGCTGCCCCTACAGTCAACTTTTAAAGACGAGCTAGCCCAGACTTCTGGGCTTGTGTTTCCAAACTGGTTGGGTTGCTATGAGTGGAAAGTTCCTTAACAGACCCTATACAGTTCTGGGGGAATCTAGTTCTCTAGGGAGTTTTTCCAGTTATCTGTGTTTCTCTGTTTTATTTTTCCCTGTGTACCATGCAGTGGGCTGTATTGCAAGCTGTTGAAAGTCTTAAAGTAGCGCATACACCCAAAGGCTTTGGCAGTGATTACACTGTGTCAAAGGCCAGAGATGACTTCATCCTTGACAGCACCTTCTAAGACCTATGAAATGGGTCTGGAGCTGTAAAGATCCTTCAAGATCATCTAGGTGAAACACTCATTTTGGAGATGAGAAAGCTGAGACCCAGGAGGGAAGTGACTGGCCTAAGGTCACACATTAATGAGGAGCACAGCTAGGATGCCAACATAGGTCACCTGCCTTCAGGTTCAGTGCCTCTGCCCACCCATGTTGTCACTGTCACTTATTTTTATCCATCTACTCCAAAGGCATTTACCTGCAACTGCATCCATTTAACTTGCATTGGAGTGTGTCCAGCAATTATGACTATTTAATGAATACTAGCCGAGGTTCATAAATGGCGATTTATCAAACATGATTCCAAGAGTATGTACCAAGACAAAATCTCCAGGAATACATTATAAATCAGTGGCCTCTAGTCCAATCTTTGATCTCTTTGTCTTCCTGGATATGCTGATTTATGGGGCTATTACATGTGAAAGGCATGGAACCATACTCTCCTCTCTTCCCTTGAGATATTTAGCCTTCAGGCAGAATTCTCAGGGGAATATGTCAAGGTAATTGTTTTTACCCTGTTTACTATTAAGCCTTCAGTTTTAGCCAAAGCAACAAACCAGTACCCCAACCTCATACCCCAAACAGGAAAAAAGGACAAATCCATTCTCCTACAAAATAATAGTATGAGTTATAGGAAATTGTCATAGGGAATGGTGTTGCAACTTTACACAGAAAATAATACAAAGTGTTTCTGAAAGCAGTTTAAGTGCAAAACTAAAATAACCACACTAAAAGAAGTTAATATTGAACATTACTGCCATTACCTGTATGGATTTCTTTTAATGCTACCCAAAGCCAACCTCTGTTTTTAAGTATCTTATTGAATATGGGCCCTAGAGAGCCAAAGAGCTGACTAGCAAACCATTTTGCACTATTCACCCTTTATTCTCAGGACAGTCGATAGAAATTCTGGAAACGGCACCAGATCTACTTCTCTGTACTGCCTTTTGTCATATTAAGGTTTTCAAAATCTAGTCTCAAGGTGGCAGGAAGGTATATGGTTGCAGCTGCTTAGAGACTGTTGCCATGGAGAGCAACAGGAATAATGGTAGAGAGCTGTCTTGCTATAGCTAATTTAGGGGGAACTGGAGAATATCTGGGCACCAAAATTCATCTGCATCCAAAGAAAGCTGAATGCGGAAAATTGATGATACTCTTTGTTGAACTCACATCTCTATTATTTAACTTGGTATTGCATTCAGCGGGTTGGCCCCAGACCACATCTCTTCATTCCCCTGCCCTTGGACTCAGTGCATGATCCCATTCCTTGGTAGTACATTTACTTTGGATGCTGCTTTCTGCCTCTGATCCATCTGCTTAGCAACCCCATATTATGACTTCTGACTCTGGCTTATCATAGAATGCATCTGGCCTTTAGCTCTGTAGGAACTATTCCTCCATGTATCCCCAAATGGGAAGATCACAACCTGCATGGAATATACTCATTTAGCTTTAGTAAGGTCATGTCAGATACAAGGGGTGAGGCTAGGGGGAGCAGTGCAACACAACCTCTAAATTTTGGTTGTCTCTTGAACCAGCTCACTTCAAAGATATGACCTTTTAATATTCAATCTTACCCCCAAACTTGCCTTTATTAATCTGTTTTTCATTTTGTGTGTTTAAAAATTAACCCATTTCAAATGTTTAAATTATGCTTGAAGGAGCTAAATAAGCAGTAGGCCATGGCTTTGAACATTCTAAATCTGTTGTAACTCATAAAAGAAAATCCAAATTGTTAAACACATCACACAATTCAGGGTGATAAAATACCCATTATCTAGCAAAGGACAATTTAGCTGTATCACCAGCTGCATAAAGGATAACCTCTTTCTCTTCTGTGCCTGGTAAACTCAATGCTTATTATGCATTTAATAATCTCCACCATCTGTCATTTAATTTACTAGCAACATGAGTTAACACAGTGTAAAAGGGTAAGGCTGAGCCATGCATATTCTCACTGGTCAAATATGTTGGGTTTGCTACTTAGAATTAATTGTTAGCACAACAAAGTGCTTTCAAAGTTTCCAAACACAGCATTCCCCCCCTCCCCCACAAAAAACAATCATACTTCAAATGAATAAAGGGCACAGCAAATTCAAACAGGACACATGGTTCTATCTTATGTTAATAGAAATTAAATCTCAATGTCATATTTAGTGTCTGACCTAAAAAATTGTGTTGCAAAAATGACTCATGCTCATGCAATATTTTTCATGATTGAGTTGCTTATGGCTACTTTATAAACTATACACCTGGGGTACCAGTAGAATAAGTTCTCTTTTAAGGTGAAGGAGACACAGTAAAATGAGTACTGCTGGGAATTGAATTAGCTATGTTTAGACAACAGTAAAATGTTTGCTTTCTGTAATCATTAGGAGGTAAGGGGTATGACTCAGATGTACCCCAATAGGATAATATCTTAAACACTGATTTGTGAGTGCACAAATATGGATAAACAACAGTAGTCTTCAACAAAAACACTGCCCAAGTGATGTTAGGCATGTTGATGATAACACTCATAGGTTCATAGAGCTAGAAGAGACCATACAGGTCATCTGATCTCGCCCCCCTCGTTTTACAGATGAGGAAACTGAGGACCAAGGAGGCTAGGTGATTTGCACACTTAAAAGCAAGTAAGTGGTAGACACAGGCTTCTAATCCAGGTCCTCCGACTCTAAATCCTTCATTCTTTTCTGTTTTACTACATTGGATCATTCATTATAAAATCTCAAACTCGCTTTGGATGCTCCTAAATGAACTTCCTACCAATACTATCATTCTGGAATTTTAGGGAAGTGATAACTTTAAGAAAACATAATTTGATTTTAAAAATAGGTTGCAACAGGAATGTACTTGAGATATGTATGTGATTCATGCATAGGAAAAGAATTTGTAAAACTCAGTTACTTTCTGCCTGCAAAACACTGAATTTTTTATGTTGGTGTTTCACTTTTTACCAAGAAGAGGTTGTTATTTAAATTAAACCTGAAAAGTTTTTTTGTCTTTTTTTTTCCTCAGACTCCAATACTGTGTTATAAAAATATTCCTTGTACCATAGACTTTTGTAGAAAAAAATACTCTTAATTGATAATTTAAACTTGTCCCTATCATAATTATTCATATTTGGAAAAATAGAATGGTTCAAAGAACACTAGCTGAGGAGACAGGGGACCTGGATTGGCCATTCTGCTGCAGTTCTGTTCTGTCATTTGTTAGGGATGGGAGAGGCTGAGCTATTTTCAATAGACTATAATCCAGAACATGCAGATGTCCAAGATGAAATGAGGGAGGCAAAAATACCTAAAACCCAAGAAATACGGGTTTGGAGCCCAGAAAGAGAAGTGACTTTCTATTGGAATTGAGGGTGGGTTGGGCTATCGGCTTGTCTAGGTTTTGACCAATGCGTTGAGGGTGAAGCGAACCAAGCAGAATGAGGTGGGGTCAGTAGCAAGAAGGTCTTCACTTAGATCCATTATGGAAGGCTGTGAAGGGCAGCTCTGTTCACCAGATTCGATTAATCATAGAATCTCAAAGCCACAAGGCATTTCAAGTGCTAGCTAGTCCTACTGAGACCTGAGCAAGTATCATCTCTACCACATTCCCGATAAGTGGTCATCTAGCTTTTGCTTGCTAATTTTAAGTAAGAGGAAATCCAGTACCTCCTGAGACAGCTAATTCCACTTTCAGATAGTTCTAATTCTGAGAAAGTTTTTTTTCCTTACATTAATCCTAAATCTGCCTTTTAGTAACTTCTACCCATTGCTGCTATTCTTGCCCTTTAGAACTAAGAACAAATATAATCCATCTTCAACATGATAGTTCTTCAAATATTTAAATAAAATTATCATTAATCCAGTTTCCCTAGGTTTTCTTCCCTTCTTTAGACTAAGCATCCCCAGTTCCTTCAACTGATTCTCATATAGGATGCTCTGAAGGGACTTCACCACCCTGGTTGTCTTCAGTTTATCAGTGTGTTTCCTAAAAAGTGTTACTTAGAGATGAACAGGGTGTATCAGCTGTGATCTGACCAGAGCAGAATACAATAAACCAGGATCTTCCTAGTCCAAGACACCATGCCTCACAACACAGTCTAAGATCAAACAGCTCTTTTTTCTGCCATACTGAATTGCTGACTCATATCCAGTTTACAGTACAATAAACATCTCAGATCTTATTCAGATAAACTGTTGCCTAACCTCATCTTCCCCATCTTCTACTTGGGAAGTTGACGTTTTGAATACAAGTGTAGGAGTTTACATTTTTCCCTGTTAAATGTTCTATCATACTGAGTTATTTTTATTTTTCTTCTTTTTCTTTTTTACTTTTGGAGAGGGAGGGGTTAGGCAATTGGGGTTAAGTGACTTGCCCAGGGTCACACAGCTAGTAAGTGTCAAGTTGAGTTCTTTTTAGATACCATCATCCAATGTGTCAACTATCTCTCATAGCGTTGCATCATTTTCATAATCCAGTAAGCATACCATCTATGTCTTTATTCAACCATTAATAAAAATGTTCAACAGCACAAGAACAAGTGTAGGCCCGTGGGGCACTCCACAAGAAAGCTCCTTTTAACTTGGCAAAGAAACAACAATGGCCATTCTTTGGGTCCAGCCATTCAATTAGTTTCAAATCCACTTAACTCAGATCACAATCTAGCCTACACTATGCCCTCTTTCCTCTAAGATTAGAACAAGAAACTTTGTTAAAAACTTTGTGAGAATCCAGATTAAGTATCTATAATATTCCCTTGATTCATCTGCCTAGAGGCCCTGTCAAAAAAGGAAATGAACTTGGTTTGGAATGACCTATTCACGGTGAAACCCTTGCCAATTTTCTTCTGTGTTCACTACTTCTCTATATGTTCATTACCTTTAATAATACTTTGGGTAATTTTGTCAAAAACCTATATCAAACCCACTAGCTTAGGCTTTCAATATTCCATTCTCTCTTTTTTTTAATGGGGTATTTTCCACAATCTTTTGAAATCACCCACAGTGACTGATCACGGCGGCACACACCTGTAATCCTGGCCACAAGAAGGCTACGACTGACAAATAACATGTGTTCAGTTCTACACCTGTATACAGTTCAGTGGTAGGCTAAGTGGATCATCTGTCCGCATTAAGTTGAGTATTAATATGGTAAGCCCATGGGAACGTGGGGAAGGGAGGCCAATGGGTCACTTAAAGAGGTAGGAAGTGTTCTAGGTCAGAAATGAGAAGTTGAAAACTCCCATGATGATCAGTGCGGGCCCAGTAAGTAGTCCCTGTACTTACCGCCTGGGTGAAATAGGGAGATATGGGCTTTAAGAAAAATCATTGATAGTATGTTAGAAATTATATGTGCTTATTATCATTATAATTACTTTTAACCCTGAGTTTAGTTCCTCTGGACTTGGTGACTTGAACTCATAAAGGAAAGTGTTGTTTTACTATCACCCTAACTTACTATTTGTTTCCATGGTGATAGCATTAAATGAAGTTAATATCAAGGCAAAGAGAAGAATTTAATGGCAGAAGAATGTCCTCATCTTCAAGCAAAGGCTGCATGACTACTTGTCAGGTATGCTGTTGAAGGAATTCTTGGTCTGGAATAGGTTGGACTAGTAGACTTTTCATATCTCTTTCCATTCAGACTCTGTGAAGGAAGCTACAGTAACCAGTCATCTAAGGCATTTTGATCTCCCTTCTTCTCTTCAAAGCAGTAAATAATCAAAGGGATACTATGTTCTGAAAACAATCAAGGAAACCAACCCAATATTTCATACATATATCTATCTCATACATATTATATTTATATTATTATATTAATATTTTATATACACACTTATGTTTATATTATATTTCCTATATATATACCATAGCTCCATCACTAAATTTTAATCCTAGAGGAAAGGAATATGCCCCTTCTCCTTTTTTTTTTTTTAATCTCTAACACCATGTAGCATAGTCCTGGGAAGGTTCTTGATCCACATTTGTTAACTGACCGACCAATACAATAATTACGTTTAAATAAGAAATAAGATAAATCTATCTTTCTCCTTTCCTCAATCCATAGCCTTTGCCAGCTTTGCTGCCAGTGTTGCTGCCAAACCTTAATGTCAAATTCAAGACTCCCATTCAGAAACAGTTCTAGCCCATGTACCACAATGTTACTTGGGTTTTTTCCACATGTTATTGAAAAGCAGCCTGACTGCAAATGTTTTTTGACATTTAACTTGAATAGAAGAAAGTAACTTAGATGACTCAAGCTCCTTGCTTAAACAACCACCATTAAGAGAAAATAAGGATTCAAAGTTCCCTTGACCCAGTAGTCAAAGGGACTCATGCAGATTTCTGGAAATCTGAGGATGTCAAAGAGGGAGTAACTTCAGGTCCACTGATTTCTCACTAGCATGTCAGTATTTACACCTTTTATTTTTTTCAAAGAACTTCATAACAGGACTAGATTGATACCAAGCTTTATTCATCCTGGTAGCAGTAAATACTCCTACTAGAGTGTCCCTATACTCAACAATTGCATAAGATAGGACGCCCAGCTCTGTTCAAAAAAGCAGCAAGATGGAAAGATATGCCATCAGTGCCAACACAGCACATACCCAGGAAAGAAAGGATCTATTTATGAAAATATTGTATATTTAATAATACTCTGATTTGTGTGATTGATTCAGTTGTTAATTTTAGCTCATGGGGTCTGGATAAAAAACATCTTGCTCCACCTTATATATAAAGAGTTGAGTTTTTATGGTGTAATTTGCTAGGATGATGATTATATGGAAGTGGGAGAATTTTTACCAACAATAAATGTCTTACACAGTGAAAATAGCAGCTTTGCTCCTACATTCATTTAGCAGCAGGAGGCATGAAATGGCGTGGCCCTCTTGAATTACTGCCGAAGTACATTCCAGATGCAAGTAGATAGATGGCTAAATATAAACCCAGTTGCTCAGTTCTTTTGTTTCTGTCCCACCGCTATGCAACTTTTAACTGAAAATGTTTGTGATAGCACTAATTCTTTACCAGCGAGGCTCTGCAGGACAGAAATGAGTTCATGTGAAGTCAGAGCAATGGCAGATTTCCCAAAATACAAACTAAATGTACATACACACAGGCACATGTGTATATACATACAGCAAAATCTGATTAACCCCTCAAATTCCTGCACTTGGTAACTACAATGCTATTCCAAATCGATGTACTACTTTTGTTGCAGGCAGATCTTATCTTTTAAATGACCAAGTACTGACTTCAAATGATCATGTCATATCTTGTGTTGTCTCTTACAAATTGCTTCCTGAAGTGGAAACAGCCAAATTCCCTACTGGCCTTTTTTTGACAGTAATCAGTAAGTTATAACCATCATCTGGGGACTTTCCAGGGTAATAAGAAAGTATTTAGTTCCTACTACCATAAAATGCTCTTTTGTCCATTACAGGCTGCCTCTTGAATGGGAAGTAAAAAATATCACTGTTCCAATTTGGTCTAATGACAAATCAGCTGCAACCATTTCCAGGGGCCCTTCAGGATTGTAAAAAAAAAATCCTAGTGAGAATTCCCCAAAGAGGATTATCTTGTTCTCTACCTGGTTGGGGAAGAACTGGTCCAAAAGAAGCTTTGTCCAGAACCATAGTGACCCTCCAAAAACAGGAATTGTCGATTCTTTAGGAGACTTTTGGAAATGACTTGATTAAAAGAAAAGCAGCAAGTGAACCTAAAAACCTCTTTAGTCTAAACTACTTGATAGTTTTTTTCCTGTATTTATTTCATTTTAGTTCTTCTTCATTCTTGATTAGCTCAAAGTAGGAACAACCAACCAACCATCTCCTGTAAAGTACCATTTGCTTCAAAGCCTTCTTTCCTCTAGGCATTTATTCTTCTGGTAAGGATGGAGTAGAAACTATTTAACTGCTTACTGTGTGGCGAGGAGAGCTGAGGGCTTTCTTAAATTTCTATATCAAACTTTTTGAAAAGCTTAATTAAAAATAAAACAAAATTAAACTGAAATGCCTATATTTAGATTGTGGTTTTTGTTTTTATGAAATCCTTTTTTAAGGGCAGCTAGGTGGCACAGTGGAGAGAGCTCCAGCCTTGGAGTCAGGAGCACCTGACTTCAAATCCGGCCTCAGACACTTGACACTTACTAGCTGTGTGACAGTGGGCAAGTCACTTAACCATGATTGCCTCACCAAGAAGAAAAAAATCCTTTTTTTTTTTTTAAAAAGAGAGAGAGTAGCTTTGGAAAGGAAAAGGAATATACTTCCCTTTAAAAATAAAGGACCTTTCAATTTGATCTGAGATTCCATCATTGTACATACATAGCTAAAGAGATTAATGACAAAGAGAAAGCTTCTCTACACACCAAAATATTTATAGCAGTACTTTCTTTTTTTAATTAATTTTTATTAATTTTTATTTACATATACTTATAATTTATATTTAATTTTTTCTAATTATATATAAAACAATTTTTAACATTTGTTTTTTTCTTAATTTTGAGTTCCAAATTCTCCCCCTCCATCCCTCCTCTACCCCTTCCTCTAGAAGCCAAGCAATTTGATATAGATTATACATGTGCAATCATGAAAAACATTTCCACATTAGCCATATTGCAAAAGAAAACACAGTCCCACCAAAAAAACCCAACAAAAAATAAAGAAGGCTAAAAAAGTATGTTTTGATCCACATTCAGACTCCATTAGTTCTTTCTCTGGAGGTGGACAGCATTTTTCATCATAAGTCTTTCAGAATTGTCTTGGAATATTGTATTGCTGAGAATAGCTAAGATCATTGTGTAATATTGCAGTTACTGTGTACAATGTTCTCCTGGTTCTGCTCACTTCACTTTGCACCATTCATATATGTCTTCCCAGGTTTTTCTGTAAGTGTCCTGCTTCTCATTTCTTACAGCCTAACAGTATTTCATCACAATCATATACCACAAATTGTCCAGCCATTCCCCAGTTGATGGGGATCCCCTTAGTTTCCATTTCTTTGCCCCCACAAAAAGAGCTAGCAGCACCTACTGTGGTAGCAAAGAACTGGAAATAAATTGGAATCCCATCACCTAGAAAATGGCTAAACTAATTGTGGTACTTGAACGTAATGGAACATTACAACAGGTATGATGAATTTAGAGGACAAACTTATAAGAATTGATGCAAATGAGTTAAGCAGAGCCAGGAAACAACATGAAATATACAGGAAAACAATAATCAAATGACTACAGTAACAGAAATGAAAAGAATAATCACCACAAAACAACTGAAACTGAATGTTCTGAAATCATAAAGATCAAGGTTGGCCCCATAGAAGAGATATGAGAAGACACTATGTGTGTCTTTTTGTAGCACTTGATACTGCTGAAGACCTCTTTATTTTTTGAAACTGTCCTATTCAGGTTTTAAAGACAGTCAATCTTTTTTTTCTTCTGCTTCCTTGATTACTCCTTCATTATCTTCCTCACCTTCTCTTTCTCTCACCTCTAAATTTCCATGTTCCCCAAGAATAAGTCCTCATTTCTTAGCACCTCTCCCTATCAACTTTCTCATTCAAAGACCCAATCTACTCTCATGGCTTTAATTAGCACCTGGGTGGATGATTTCTAGTCCTGATCTCCCTCCTCAGACCCTCACATCTCCAACTGCTAGCTGGACAGCTCCACCTGGATACTGTCACCTCAAATTCAACATGCCTAACACTGAGTTACCTCTGTCACCAAAAGAGATCCCCCTCTTTCTTTTAATTTCTCTATTGCCCTTAATGATACCATCATTCTCCCATTCACTCTAGCTAATCAATTATCAAATTAAATCGACTCTCTGTGGTTTTTGGATGCTTAATGCCACTAACCCATTCAAAGCCCACTACACTTTATGCCTGGATTTGAATCATAGGATCCTAGATTAAGTTAGAATGTTTAAGGTGAACATTTGTCCACAAGTATTTAACAAGGTCTCTTCTACCTTCAGAAGTCAGTCTGCACAGTCAAAGCTTAAGCTGTGTACAATCTTATGGATTCTGAGAATAATTTTTTTTCCCTTGATGAGCTTTCACAAAAATGGGATGTGAAGAAAAAGGGGTATATGTTATCTATTTCCCTTAAAGGTATTTGTACCTTACTCCTGCTACCACCACCTACTTCAGATTAATTATGTGACCCTGGGTAAGTCATTTGCCCTCTGCCTCAATGCTCTACCTACCCCAGCCCCTCTTCCCCTCAGCCATCTTTTCAATGTCACTAAATTAAAGTTCTGACCATGTCAGACATGGGTGTGGGGAACCATTCAATAAACTCCAATTGCTTCTTATCACCTCCTGAATCATATGCAAAATCCTATTTGGTATTCATATACCCGCTCCCCCCACACACACACTCTGCAATCCAGTGACATGCTATTTCTTTCACAAGATGCTTCATTGCTCAACTCCAGGCATTCATTTTCACTTGCTGTCCCCCACGTATGCCTCAAATTCTCTCCTCTTATCTACTTTCTGGTTTCCTTCAAGTCTCATCTAACACCCCATTTACTATAAGAATGCTTTTCTGATCTCCCTTAATGATTGTGTCTTTCCTTTGTTGATTATCTCCAATTTATCCCATCTATAGCTTATTTATACAAAGTTGTTTGCCTGTTGTCTCCACCATTAGACTAAGTTCCTTAAGAAAAGGGCCTCTTTTGGCTTTTTTTGTATCTTTAGCTCTTTACTTAACAAATGCTTATTGACTGATCCTTCCTTCCTTCCTTCCTTCCTTCCTTCCTTCCTTCCTTCCTTCCTTCCTTCCTTCCTTCCTTTTATCCTCCCTCCCTTCCCAACTTCCTTCCTTCTTTCTGTCATCCCCTTCATTCCTTCTTTATTTTTTCCCTCACTTTCCCTTATTTTCCTTTTCTCCTTCCCTTCTTTCCTTCCTTCCTTCCTTCCTTCCTTCCTTCCTTCCTTCCTTCCTTCCTTCCTTCCTTCCTTCCTTCCTTCCTTCCCTCCTTCTTCTATTCCTTCCTTCTGTCCCTTTCCTTCTTTTCTTGCTTCAACCCTCCCTCCCTTTCCAACTTCCTTCCTTATTTCTGTCATCCTTTCATTCCTTTTTAAAAATTTTTCCCTTGCCTTCCCTTATTTTTTCTTCTTCCCTTCCTTCCTTTCTTCCTGCCTTCCCTCACTTCACTTCATCCCTCCCTTTTTCTATTCCTTCCTTTCTTCCCCTGCCTTCTTCCCTTCCATTCTTCCATCTTCCCTCCCTTATAAACTTCCTTCCTTCTTCCTTTCATCCTCTCCTTCCTTATTTTTCCCTTCTTTCCTTCTTTTGTCTTTCCTTTACTCCCTCCCTCCCTTTTTTATATCTTTATCTCCAGCCCTTTGCATAATTCCTGGCATACTTAAATGTTTATTGATTAACTGATTAAACTAGCATGGTAGTGAGATGGACAGTTTGTATGACTTACATCCTTTTGGGGTAAGTGTTCTACTGGGGCTTTGTATGCTATCAATAAACCTGTGGTTCAAGCATCTTAGTGTAAGGCTTTCACCATATTTCTTGAAATCCCTGAACCTGTCATAGGGGGAGATATCAGTTACATATACAAATACTAAAATAAAAGCTACAACAAGATAAGTACATGAGAAAAGAGTAAAGGTCTATGTAGGATCTGAGGAAGGAAGTTCCATATCCAGTTGAGAGTGACAGGGAAATATTTGCAGAGAAAGTGGCAGAAGGAAAGTCTCCTTAATGGAGGATGGGAGTCTTAAAGGATTGCTAGGAATTCAATATGAACAGAGAAGGCAGTCTAAATATAGAAGCCATCATTAGCCCAGGAAAAGGGCAAAGAAACAAAGGACATGGTCAGGGCACAGTGACTAACAGTAACAGTAACTATCTGTAACAGAAATCTGCTTGTTTAATATATAGGAAGGAAAGTGAGGAGAAATGACATCACATTTAAGTAAAGAAAAAACTGCTCTTAAAAGTCAATTCAACTTCACTCAGAACTGTCTAATTTTCTTGCTCTGACTCATCACTTCTTGCAATACATTTTGAAAAAACAAACTGTATTTGGGTCACGCCTTTAGCTTAAGTAGCAAAAATAAACACATCTTACTTATTTTTGTAAATATTCCCCCCATGCCTAGAAGACAACATTTTAAAATTGAATGTTTGTTAAAGAAACAAATGGATGTTCACAATTTCCCCAAATTAAAGACTTAGCTGCTCCTTTCAAACAAAGAATAATATCTCTTCTTGGAATAATTGATCACTCAGAGTTCTTTCTAAGAAGGAAGTAAAAATCTGGTTATTCTACATAGCTACCCCAAGGGCTAAAAGGCCATGTCACATATTAGTCAACTAAACAAGAGCCAAAGATTCACATAAAATCCAACTGATAGGAGAGATGAAAGTAGGAATTCCTTGTTGGAAAAACATCAGAGGCTTCAGATTTGGGGGAATGTTGTTGGTACAGGAGCATGAAATGTATTATTTATAGCCTTTAATTTGTACATCTAGCATTAAACATAAATAACCTCAATTATTTTTATAGTACTTGGAACATGCTTTGCCCTATGGTTAGATTTATACTGAAGGCAAAGGCAGAAGACTCTGTGGCTGTTAATTTAAATATCTGAGGTTCACCAGATCAGAGCTATCTATTCCCATCAATTCTTTGCCTGATTGAGTTTGATTTTTGCACAACACTGACACTCCCTATTTTCAAAAGCTATTTTACCAAAAAAAAAATCATTTACAATTTTCCACTAATAGAAACCTTTCCTGGATGCAAAAACAAAAAGAAATGTTAAGACTATAGTTTAAAGAGCCCTTAAGAAGGATTAAGAAGACTTGGGTTTTTGGAAATTGAGAGGATGCCCATCAATTGGGGAATGTCTGAGAAAGTTGTGGTATATAAATGTAATGGAATACTATTGTGCTATAAGAAATGATGAACAGATTGATTTCAGAAAAACCTGGAAAGACTTGTATGGTCTGATGTTGAGTGAAATGAGCAGAACCAAGAGAACGTTGTACACAATAATAGCCATGTCATATGATGACTAATATTGATAAACTTAACCCTTCCCAGCAATACAAGGATCCAAGACATCTCCAGAGGCCTCATGATGGAAAATGCTATCCACATCCAAAGAAAGAACTATGAAAGTTGAATTGCTATTTTTTTCCCTTCTGTTGAGTTTTGTTTCCTCTTTTTGATGGTTCCTCCTATTGGTTTTAATTTTTATTCACAACACCATTAATGTGAAAATATGTTTAATAGGAATGTAAATGCATAGCCTTTATCAGATTGTGTGCTGTCTTGGGGAGGGTGGTGGGGAGGAAGGGGGAGAATTTTTTTTTTTGGCTAGGCAATGTGGTTAAGTGACTTGACCAGAGTCACACAGCTAGTAAGTATTAGGTGTCTGAGGCCGGATTTGAACTCAGGTCCTCCTGAATCCAGGGCCAGTGCTCTATTCACTGCGCCACCTAGCTGCCCCCAGGGGAGAAAAATTTTAAACTCAAAAGCATATGGAAGTGATTATTGATAAATCAAAATAAATTAATAAAATTTTAAAAAAAGACGGGTTCTAGGCCTCATCCTGTTAACAGCTCAGTAGTCTTCGGACAAGTCATTTCAGGCCTTAAGGCTTCAGTTTTTTCATCCAGAAAATAAAATTATACCAAATGATTTCAAAGTAATTAATGTAATTATGTAATTACGATTCTACAATTTTTATATAAGTACATATCGAATATCAAGTCTTATAGTTAAAAAGTTCTTTTCTGACTCTCTGTAAATGATGATTTTTTAGTACCATCTGAGATTATCTATTTAGGTTCACTTTTTAAAAAGATTCCAAGGCTTTAATTGAGAAACTGAGAAAATGACTTCGTTTATGGCAAATGGTCTCTATCTAAATCTATCTCTATTTCTATCTAAAACCATTTTCTGTAATGGAAAAGTTACAGATGCCTTTCCAATAAGATCAAGGATAAAGTAAGGATGCCCATTGTCACCACTAGTCTTTCATATAATTCTAAAAATGCTAGCTATTGAAGTAAGACAAGAAAAGAAATTGAGGAATTAAGCAGAGGCAAAGAGGATACAAAAGCATCACTTCTTACAGATTTGATGATGATATGCTTTGTATGAAGAGTGAATTTAAAAATTAACTGAAACAATAACTTCAGCAAAGTAGCAGGATATAAAATAAATTTTTTAAATCGTCAGTCTGTCTACATACTACTAACAAAACCCATCAGAAATAGATAGAAAAATAAATTCCTTTAAAAATAACTGTAGAATGCACATAACATATCTGAGAATCCACCTACCAAGACACACATAGGAATGACATGGCCACAATTACAAAACACTTCTTCTAGAAAAAGACAAGCTTAAATAATTGAAGCAATATTAACTGGTCCTGTTTTCTGTGCCAACATGATAAAAATGACAACACCAAACTTTATTTATTTATTTAAATTGCACCAATAAAACTACCAAAGGGTATTGCATAGAACTTGAACAGACAGAATTCATCTGACAGAACAAAAGGTCAAGAGTTTCAAGGGAAAAATCGAAAGAAAACAAAATGAGGAGAGGTGGCCTAGCAATACCAGATTTCCAACTGTACCACAAAACTATTTGGTGCTGGATAAAAAAAAATGGAACAGTTGATCAGTAGACCAGACTAGGTGCACGTGATACAGAAGCAAAGAGCTTGGTGTTCAATAAATCCAAGGATTACAATGTTGGAGTAGAACTCACTACTTGGTAAAAAGTACTAGGAAAACTGGAGAGCAATTTGGAAGTAATAAAGTTTCAACTGATATCTTCTATATCACCTGATTTATCATATTAAGCTACAAATGGATATAGAACCTAGATATAAAAGGTCATATCAAGAAGCAGCACCACCACCATATCTAATATATATACAGCATTTCAGGTTCATAAAGCACTTAAAAAATATTATCTTCATAACAAACCTAAGAGTTAGGTATTTAATAATAATAACTAACAATTATATAGTGCTTACTATATGCCAGGCACTGTGCTAGGTACTTTAAAATTACTATCTCATTTAACTCTCACAACAACCCTGGAAGGTGGGTGCTATCATTATCCCCATTTGACAGATGAGAAAAATGAGAATGAAAGAGGTTAAGTGACTCATTTAGGGTCACACAACTAGTAATGTCTGGGGCAGGATTTGAACTTAGATCTTACTAACTCCAAGTCTAGTGTTCTATCCATTTTGTCACCCAGCCACCTCATTAGCAAATAAGAGAAGCAAGGAAGTAGATAACAAACAAGTCCTCACACAACTACAGATAGTGGGAGAGTTCTTGACCAAACAAGGCATAAGAGGACCTCGAAATAAAATAGACAATATTGATTACACAAAATTTGCACAAATTGTTTAAAACTGTTGCACAAACAAAATCAAAGCATAGAATTAGAAGGCAAACAGTTAAATGGGGGAAAATTTGCAGCATACTTTTTTTGATTAAAGTCTGACATTAAAGCTATATAGGGAATTGATACAAATATGTGTGGGTGTTGTATCACATGAATAAAAGCTATATCCCAATAAGTAAATGATCAAAGAATATCAGCTTTCTTCAATAGAAGAAAGGTAAGCTCTTAATACTCATATGAAAACATGTTTCAAATTACTAACAAGAGAAAGTCGAATTAAAACAGCTTGGAGGCTTAACCTCACACATTGGCAAAGACTGGCAAAAACAACAGCAACAACAACAAAAATAGTATAATGACAATTGCTGGAGGGGATGTTGGATGTCAGGCACACTAATACACCACTGAGGGAGCTTTGAATTGATTCAATCATTCTGGAAGTCAGTTTGGAACTATACCAAAAACAAAATCACTAAACTAAGCATATGCTTTCTTCCATGTGAACTCCCTTTCTTCTCATTCTTTTCATCTCAAAACCCTTTGATATTATCTTCTACTCTCTCCTCAGCATCTGACAAATATGTGGTTCCTTCTCCTTGCCAAGGTCAATTTCTCTACGTGTGCATATGATCATATCCCCTCCCATCTACTCCAACAAATTACATCCATAATCATCCTTGCCTTTCAAATCTTCATTGTATCCTTTTCAAATGGTTCCTTCCTTACTGCCTTCAGATATGCCCAGATCTCCTCCATCCTCAAGTAAACTTTCATCAGACTTTACTATCCCTTTTAGTTATCATCTTACATCTCTCCTTGCATTCTCAGGTAAACTCCTTGAAAAAGTTGCCTACCTTTGCTCTCTACTTCCAGCCTTCTTGCTCACTCTTCAAGCCCTTGTGATTCAGCTCATGACCTTATCATTCAGCTGAAAATGCTCTCCATATGATGCATCACCAAATGATATTTTAATTACCAAATCTGATGATCTTTTTTTTCACCCAGCACTACTCATTCTCCATCAACTTTTTGTATTTTATACCCCTTAGTGCCTTCTCCTCCTGAATATTCACTCCTCTTTAGCTTGTGACACTCCTCTCTCAAGGTTTGTCCCCTACCTGCCCATTCTTCTTTCTCAGTCTCCTTCGTTGGCTAATCATCCATATCATGACCCTTAAGTGGGGGTGTTCCCCAAGATTCTGTCTTGGGCTATCTTATCCTTCTACATTTCCTTTCTCTGGTGATAACCTTTTCAGCTCCAAAGGGTTTAAGTATCATCTTTATGCTGATGATTCATGTATTTATATATCTAACCCCAGTATGTCCTTTAAGTTAAAAAGTTAAAGTTAACTTTAAGTTACACAGCATCAACTGCCTATTGGACATTTCAAACTGGATATCTTGAGGACATCTTAAAATTGAGTTGGCCCAAACCGAACTAATCTTTCCCCCAAATTCTCCCATCTTCCAAGTTTTCTTGTTTCTGTCAAAGGTTCCAGTCTCCTAGGAACCACAACACTGTCCTCAACTCCTTATAGTCCTTCGCTCCACACATCCACTCAATTGCCAAATCTTGCCATGTTTACCTTTCCAAAACCTCCCACATTCGACCCCTTCTTTCTACTCACATAACTACCATGTTAGTTCAAACTCTCATCGTCTCTCACCTCAATTGTTGTAATAGCTCCCTAACTGGTCTCTTCTCTGCTGCAAATCTCTTCCCACTCTAGTCCATCTTACACACTGCTGCCAAAATAATTTTCCTTACGTGTAAATCTGAACATGTCACTCCCTTACTCAACCAATTCCAGTAGCTTCCAATTGCCTCTAGAATCAAATGTAAGCTCTTTTAGCTTTTAAAGCCCTGTGCAACTTGGCCCCAACCAATTTATAGCCACAATAGCTATTACCCAACCTCTTAAACTTTGATATATGGCCAAACTGGACTGCTCTTGAGTCTTCATACATGACACCATCTCCTATCTCTCATGCCTTTGCACAGACCATTTTCAACACCACTCTATCACCATGCTCAAATGAGTACTTCTCTTCCTTTAAGATGCAGCTAAAGCATCATCTTCTATATGAAACCTTTCTTGATTCTCCCACACACACTGCTAGTGTCCTCCCTCCCAAATTCCCTTGCATTTAATATATTTACATTTATCCAATTTATATTTATGCTTTATATATTTATATAGGTACTAGCTATTTTTGCCATTAGGATGAAAGCTTTCCACAAATAGGGATTGTGTCATTTTTTTGTATTATGCTATCCCTAGCACCTAGCACAGTGCCTGGCACATGGCAGGGACCTAAAAAATACTCACTGATTGATTAATCTATGCTACCACTTCTGGAAATTTATCTCAAAAAGATCAAAGAAAGAGGGAAAGGATCCATATGAACAAAAATTGTTGTAGTAGCACTTTTTAATCATAGCAAGAATGGGAAATAATGGATGCCCATCAACTAGAGGATGCCTGAACAAATTTTGGTCTATGAATCTATTGGATTATTGCTGTGCTGTAAGAAATGATGATACGGAAGGAGTCAGAGGAACCTGGAAAGAGCTGTATGAACTCAGAAAAGAAGCAGAGCAAAGTGAGCAGAACCAGGAGAATTAAATGTGCAATAATTACAATATTGTAAAAAAAAACAAACTATGAAAGACTTAAGAATTATTATCAATACAATGATCAATCAAGATCCCAAAAGACTGATGACGAATCATGTTTCACACCTTTTGGCAGAGGTGATGGACTAAAAGTGCAGAATGAAACATAATTTAAGATACAGCCAATGTGTGAATTTATTTTGCTCGACTATAGTTATTAATTATAAGGGAGGGTTGTTTTTTTTTTGGAAAAGGAAAAGGAAAATAAGGGAGGAGTAACACAAGAAAAAAGAAAAGAAAAAAGATCAAAGAAATATCTTAAAAATATATACATGAGAGAACAGAAGAAAGTACAAAAGAGGACACAGACATTTAGGGCAGTGTTAGAATCACAGAATCATATTTATATCTATTTAAAAAAACAAGTTGTATATAATAGATTCATGGTGTCATAAATTATACAACCTTTTGTCCTACATTATTTGAGTGTAGAAATGTTCATCTTTATCAAATTCTTAATAATAAAAAAGAAAATTAAAAGAAAAAAGAAAACTGCTACGTCGTTCTTCATTGTTGCTAAGGTATGAACACCAGAAAGTCCATCCTAAACCAGATTAGAAATAATAAAAGTCTAGTCATGATTCCCAAACGTAGCACTGGGACCTTGAGGCTCACAGGATCATTTCAAAAAAGAATTTTAATAAAGTTGTGGTGACAGTGAGGTATGTAAATTAATCTGTTTGCTGAAACTCTTGTCTCAATTCCCATAGGTTTTCCATCTTAACCATTAGTCCCACTCTTTATGTGGAAAATGCATTCTGCAGCTTCATGCCTAAATTTTCTTGACAGAAGGAGACAATAAACTGTCTGGCCTTATTCTGTATTGCCCCTGAGACGAGAACCACCCAAATACAGAGAAGTGACTAAATAGTGAGTTGATTTTATGCTGGTACAAGTTATGTTATATTCAGTTCTGCTATATGAAAAGGGGGAAAAAGTCAGGAATTCAGTGGCAGCAGCTTTAGTTCACCTCAGTTTGAGGAGAAAAGTAGGTTAGAAGATAAAAATAAGTTATGATTCAAGCTGTGTATTCAGTTAACATTTTAGCAGCCATTCCCACACCCCAGATGACAAGGTAGAAATAATTGCGGTGGAATGGAACAGGTCTGGGGAGATGAACATCAGTCACAAGATTGCCAGTAGTCAACACTGACCACCTCATACCAGTGTCTTAGCCCTGAGAGAAAAGCCAAAGAATCCACATGGGGAAAGAAGTCTAAGGGTGAATGGACAAACGTACTGTGGTAAATAGTGCCTAAGCCTGAACAGTGGAGATATTTTTCTACCAGAAATTTCCCTATACTCTACATTATAACAACACAATTTCCAAAGACAAAAATAAAAGGAACTATATCAAATTAGAATGAAACCTATAAATCCCTGTCCATCTCTCAGGACACAACCTTCAACAAAGTGAGCTGTGAAAGCTGTGATGGCTGGGATGTTGTGCAGGGGTTTCAAATAAATTTTACCAACCTTGGCAGACACAAAGATCTGATTAAATTTCTGAATGAAGAAAAACAAACAATAGTTGGAATCAAATTTAATTGTGTTCTTAAAAGGGTTACCTCATTAAGTCCTGAATTCCCCATTTCTGCAAGTCTTCACACAGGAGCTAGATGACTTTCTCAAGGACCATACAGCTGATTATTGGCATAGAAGTTTCCTTCCAACTTTAATATTCTCAGATTCGGTGGAGAGGAGTTCAGCCTTCCTCTCACTACCCATGTGGAGAATCTGGTTTTTTAAAAACTTTTTAGCTCTTACTACACTGCACCCTTTCATAGCAATTCTAAAAACTGTTTTGCAAAGCATCTCCCCATCCCATCCCCAACACTGGAGGTAAGCATATGGTTGTCATTGCTGTTATTCAGTCATACCCTTCTCTTCGTGACCCCATTTGAGATTTTCTTGGCAAAGACACTGGAGTGGTTTGCCATTTCCTTCTCCAGCTCATTTTATAGATGAGAAAACTGAGGCAAACAGGATTAAATGACTTGCCCAGGGTCACACAGCTAGTAAATGTCTGAGGCCAGATCTGAACTCACAGAGATGAGTGTTCCTTATTCCAGACCAGGTACTCCATCTACTGTACCACCTATCTGCTTCGAAGTAAGTATAGAAACAGTTTATAACAAAGGCTTACAATTTTTTTTTTGCATGTGTGAAAAGGTTCCCCCACCTACCTCGGCCCCCACCTCCTTTCACCTTAACTTCCAAACTAGCAAGTAATATCCAAAGTAATGTTTGGAAGCAAGAGAGGCTTCCTAAATGTTACAATGATTTAGACAAAACAAGGAAAATGTTCTTTCGTGTTTGCCATTCGAGTACACAATGATTGGGGGCACAGTTTATATAAGGTTTTATTTTAAATTTAAAGCATTTGCTGGTATAGCATGGAACCTGTTCTTCAGTGGGGAATGAGGGCTCATATCTCTCCAAGGAGAAAGGTAGGGAAAATATAGTTCATTAAAACCTGGATGAGAGGGCAGCTAGGAGCCTCAGTGAATAGAGCTCTGGCCTTGGAGTCAGGAGGACTTGAGTTCAAATCCAGCCTCAGACACTTAACATTTACTAGCTGTGTGACCTTGGGCAAGTCACTTAACCCCAATTGCCTCACCAAAAAAACCAAAACAAAACAAAACAAAAACCTGGATAAATGGACTATGCAGATAATAAGGTGTTCTGGTTAATTCCCATTCAACCAGAAAAACCTGATTTATTTTAACTTGTTGATGAAAATCTCCATAAAAATGCATTCATGATTTCCTGCCTCAGGAAGTATAGTAGACTGAATATAATTTAAATTTGCTTTGATGGTCCAGGATATTACAGTACCTGAGGTCATTATTTTGAACATGAGTTGATGTAAGATTTAGGACTAGAAGGTACCTCGGAAGTCATCTAGTTCAGCTCCCTCTTTTTAAAGATGAGAAAACTGAGGTCCATTAGAGGTTAAATGACTTGCTTAAGGTTGCACAGGTAATGAATATCAGAGGCAGGATATGAATGCATTTCCTTTGACTTCCACTCCAGTACCTCTGCATCATGTTATCTCCATTACCACTGTACTACACAAGAAAGAACACTAAACTGAGAGAAATGGTTATTAATAACCAATGATTTGGGGAAATTCAGAGTTCTCCCCTTTTTCTAAAGTCCTATTTTTAAAAGGCTGAGGGTGACAGCTGGCTTGAGCGTGGGCGTTCTGAGATGCCATGAGCTAAGCATTAACATGGTGAGTTATTGGCAGTGGGGAGTGGTAGTGGTGTGGGGTAGTGGGGAGAAGATGGGATACACCAGGTTGTACAAAGGGCAATGAACCAGTCCATGTTGGAAATGAAGCAGGAAAAGTTCCCTTGCAGATAATGGCACTATGTATGTGAGTAGCCAATTTCCAGCCTGCATGAGAGAAGGAAGGAAGAAGAGAAAGAAAGAAGACAGGGAAAGGGAAGGAAAAGGAGAGGAAGGGGAGGCAGAAAGGAAGGGAGGAAAGAAAGTGGAGGGGAGAGAGGAAATAAGAAAGAAAAGAGGGAAGAAGAAGAAAGGGAAGGAAAGGAGAGGAAGGAAGGATGGGGAGAGGAATAGAAGGGAAGGAAAAGGGAAGGAAAGAAAAGAGGGAAGGAAGGAAAGGAAGGAGGAAAAAAGGAAGTAAGCAGGGAGGGAAAGAGAAAAGGAGAAAAGAAAGAGGGAGGAAGAAAAAAGAAAGAAAAGGAAAGGAACTGAAAGAAGGAAGGAATCCATGAAGCCAGAGACTTTGGGGGAGGAGACCTATTATCTTTGGCCAAAAGTTGATTTCTTTAATGTTACAACAGGACCAGTAGGCCAAGGTGCTTTGTCTTTAATATTTGGCATTTCAGGGGCAGCTAGGTGGTGTAGTGAATAGAGCTCTGGCCTTGGAGTCAGGAGGACCTGAGTTCACATCCAGCCTCAGACACTTAACACTTACTAGCTATGTGACCCTGGCCAAGTCACTTAACCCCACTTGCCTCACCAAAAAAAAAAAAAATTTGGCATTTCAAATTTTATTAACGGTCTCTGCAGCTAGCCTGCTCATGTTCTTATTGATGTAAAGACAGTGAGTTCTGAACGATGAATATTAACCTCAAAGAGCTAACAGTCTAGCTGGGGAAACAAGGAATGAATACATGAAAAGTTAAATGATGGTTTAAGAGTAGCTTATATTTACATAGTGTTTTAAGTCTTACAAAATGCTTTTATATATATATTCACTAGAACCTCATAACAGACAGGCAGGGTAGGCACTACAAGTGTTACCCTCATTTTCAAAAGAGGAAACTGAGTCTCTAAGAGATTAAATGGCACACCTGAGATTACATGTTTGGCAAGTGATCGCTATTAAAGCTAGCTAAATTGAACTGCGCTGACAGAGCTGGGGCTCTGATCCAGATAACGTCAATGATGCCAGATATGAAATGCCAAGAGTCTTAGAGCTGGCACATCTCTCGTCCCTTCACTGTCAGTAACATACCCAAAAGCAGTTACTATGGCAGTGAAAGAAGCCTCCTGAATTCCTGGGAAGAAGCTCAGAAAGACCTTGACTTTCTAGCCTCTGAAAACACCCACACTCTGGTCCTCCACAGTGATTGTTAGCCTGGTGCTAGGCTAGCCCTGACTAGTCAGTAGACTGTAAAGTGAGGTACAGAGCTCAGTTCTCAGTTGAATTCAGGGGCTGCGAAAATTAGGGGCACAGAAGCAGCAGCAGCAACAGCAGCAGAGCAGTGATTGTTGAAAGGAAGGAGGTCGTGGGGATGACATGGTCCTGCTGTGGAGGCACAGAAGGAAAAATGCTGCAAAATGCATCTGCACCTAAAGAAAAAGTCTGAATCAAGGTTCAGCCTTCACATGCAGAATTTGGTTCTATGGCAAACTTGGCTGAAATGCGTCTATTCTAGAAACTGAGTGATATGCACATTGTTTTAAAATCTTTTTCACACATTAGGCTTGGTACTGTTGGAGATGAAATTGGTCATTCTGAAATTTCAGTGGTAATGAAATGAATTTTATAGGAATGTATTTTGATACTTTGACATGTTACCTTTTCTTTTTTTTTCCTAGCAATGAATTTTGCACTAGAAAAAAAAATCAAGGCATCATCTCTGAATAGACAATGTTACTAGGATACTGCATTCTCTCTCTCTCTCTCTCTCTCTGTTGAGTCACTGCTCTTGCTCTCTCCCTCTCAGGAAAAAAAATTCCCTTCTGCATGAAATATGAAAATATTTGCCTTATAATAAAATTAAGCATTCCTTCCATTCAAATTGCCTGAGGCTGACTGCCTTCTTTTCTAAAAACTTCTTCTTCTTCTTTTTTTTAAGCTTTTTGGCAATTGGGGTTAAGTGACTTGCCCAGGGTCACACAGCTAGTAAATGTCAAGTGTGTGGTCTGGGGCCAGATTTGAACTCAGGTTCTGCTGACTTCAGGGCCCGTGCTCTAACCACTGAGCCACGACTGCCTTCTTTTCTAGAAATCAACCTAAGGCCGAAAATTTTTACTATCTTCCTCTACCTCACCTTGATCTTTTGTTAGATCATCTCTGCAATCTATTTAATATAAGGACCTTTAATCTTGCATGTTGAATTAATGTGATCATCACAGAAGAAGTCATATAATATCTTAGCTCACATTAGCTGTTTCACTCTTGTCTATCTCATAAAGGCATTCATTCTACATAGTACAGTCTGAAGAAGCTAATTCTTAGCAAAAGCAAAAAAAAATCCCTCTAATTTTTCTTGCCAAGAAAACTCCAAATGGGGTCACAATACGTCAGACAGAACTGAAATGATTCAACAACAAGAACAATAAGGCAACAAACCTATGCAAAATGGTGACGGGAGGTATAGACACACACACAAAAAGATGTATAAAATATCTGCTTTCTGTAAAAGTTAACATGGTCCTGAAAAAATCAGTGAGAAGAAAGAGGTGGGGGAGGGGGGAGGCTGCTAGACTATTGGAAAACTGGATCCATTATTCACAGCTCTACAGGCCAGAGTTTTAACTCCCTTAAATTTATCAGCTTCCTCTTCACTACTTATGCTTCTGATTAAATGGTATTGCTCAATTCCTGTTGAACATTGATGCAATAAGTGCTTTGCTTATTTGAAATGGTGAAAATTTTTCCAGAGTTAAATTTTTTCTTCCTTCCGTTCCTTCCTTCCCTCCTCTTCTTCCTTTCCTTCCCTTTTCCTTCCCTTCTATTTCGCTCCCCATCCTTCCTTTGCTTTCCTTTGCTTATTTTAAATGGTAAAAATTTTTCCAGTTAAATTTTCTCCTCAGTAAAATTTACCTGCTAATGTCAGATGGAAGCATTATGAAAAATGTACTGAAATTCACAATGGCGCAAAAAGCTCAGTTTTTGCCCCTTGCATTTAAAATGTACCATTTAACACAAGCAGGAAAACAAATTTCAGAGCAATTTCTTAGAATTGATTTGAAAAAAATCTATTCAGCTTTTACATATTTGTGAACTCTGAGACTAATCTGGTAATCACTAGCTATTCAGAAAAGCAAACTTGCAATGTTCCTTTGGTAAATGTTTCAGCTTGAAAAGCAAGTCAAAGAGAAAGCTAATCTTGACACATTCTTTTGGTTCCTCAACACCAAAGAGCTGAAAATCGTATTAAAGAGTCTGTTTGACAGCTGAATAGTCCAGGTAGCTCTATAGCAACTTTAAAAAAAAATCTTGCCTAGACCTCTACAGAGTACAAATCTGCAATTAATTTCCCTACATTGCAGAATGGCACACTGTAGAAAGAGAGATTCAGAGAGCTAATGTTCTTTCAACTGAACCAAAGCAGAGAAAATGATGGATTTACGAGATAAAATTCACCACTGAAGTTTTGCAATTGACTCCTACCCCTTTTGATAGAGGCTGACAGGTATAAATTCGAGGTCAAAATAAGGCCCCCAACATTGCCCTGCTTGAACAGAGTTAAGATGAAAGGATCTCAAAGTCCTCTGATGCCTCTGAAGGCAAGAGTACTTGGTAACATGCAGAGACTTCAGAGTTATGACATTCATTCTAGTTTACCCAGCTAATGGGCTAGCACAGAAATAGAGCTGCAGGGGAAATGAATGGAAGTTGAGAATGCAGTCTATCAGTTACAATGTTCTTTCTGGTAGCAGGGAATAGCTCCAGTGACTTGCAGTAATTATGATGAACTCACCCTGGCTTTTTGGTGATGGTTCCATGTTATCTGCTTAGTGAGTACCCACGATAGGCACTGGGCCTGTGACTTCACTGTTCTCAGGTGCTTCTGCAGGGCAGTCACTGTAAGGAAACCTTCACCAATGCAGATCAGTAGCTGAACTGTTCTGCAAATTATAGCCTTAGAGAGTTGCCTACAGCAATGAGGGGTTAAGTGACTAGGCTAGGATCACAAAGCCAGGATACAGCCAGCCATCAGAGGCTCGACTTGATCTCATGCCTTCCTGACCCCAAAACTGGCTCTCTATCCACTATATCATGCTGCCTGTCACAAAAAGCAGTGATTAAAACAGAACTTGGAGTCAGCACTAGCAAGAATCAGATACTTCTCTTTATCATAAAATGTGCAATGATTACAGAGATGATGTTTTAATCTTATAATTAGCATCAACTATAACACATCATTACAACTTCTCACTGAACAAGGGAATGCCCAGAACCACAATATACATGGTCAATTTAGTGGATGAAAGCAGAAACAGCTTTTAAATGGCTTGCGTCTGTGTGTAGACACACTAAAAGTATAATGTGGATTTTTGTAGACTAGACCTTGAAAGAGATGTCAGTGTAGCAGAAAGATGCTCCATAGTTGTTGAACTTGAAAGCAGAACAGATATGAGAGGATCTGGGCCCTGGTCTTGGCTCTGCCAAGGCCTTACGACCTCGCACACATCCTATAATTTCTCTGCTTCAGTTAGCTCTCCATCAAAAACAAGAAAATAATGGTGTTCCTCCTTCTCCCCACATACAAACCATCCCACTCACAAAGATGCTCAAAGGATAATAGGACAACAATAATAATAATAATGTATACTCCACTAAATACATACACTTCACTCACAAAGATGCTCAAAGGATAATAGGACAACAATAATAATAATAATAATGTATACTCCACTAAATACATACACTTCACTCACAAAGATACTCAAAGCATAATGATAATAGGGTAATAATAAGACAAAAGATATAAAAAGAATTTGTTCATATAGGTATTAAACAACTTAAAACTCATCATGATCATCCCCATACTAAGTCTTGAAGACAGCCAAATCAACTACTGGTATGACACGAATTAATAAAATGGTAAAAAGAAAAAAACTGCCAGGATGGATGGGTTTATTTTGGTCAGGATCAAAGTATTAATTTTCCCTTCAAACCTGTACTTCCTCTGAGTTTCCCTTTTTCTATTCCTGGTACTGCTCTTCTCCCATGTCACCTACACTTAAAGTCTTAGAGTTATCTTTGACTTTTCCCCTGAATCCTGACATCCAACAAGTTGGCAAGTTCTGTTAATTCTTTGCTATTGTTCAGTTGTGTCTGATTATTTATGACCCCGTGAACCATACCATCCATGGTTTTTTTCTTGGCAAAGATACTGGATTGGTTTGCCATTTCCTTCTCCAGCTCATTTTTTACAGATGAGGAAACTGAGGCAAAGAGGGTTACGTGACTTGCCCAGAGTCACACAGCTACTAGTAAGTGCCTGAGGCCAGATTTAAACTAAGGAGTTTAAAATGATTCTTCCTGGCTCCAGGCCCTGCACTATGCACTGCGCCACCTAGCTGTGAGTGTTACTATTACTTTGAATTTATTTCTGATTCACAAAAAAAGAACTGGTTAATGATGTGGGAAGGTTGGAAACCTTAGGAGAACCAGCCCTGTATTTTAGAAGTCTCAAGTGAAATACATCTACATGAACCCTCAGCTGTAGGAAAGTATATTTTAGCAATTTCAAAGCAAAGATGGATATAATCCCATGACCAGATACTTTAAAGCAATGATTCTTAACTTGGAGTCTACAGATCTCCAAGGGGTTTGTGTGTAGATTTCAGGGGTTCCATGAATTTGGATGGGGAAAAAAATCATTTTTATTTTCTATAACCTCTAAATGAAATTTAGCATTTCCTTCTATGAGGAATGTGGGCAACATTATTCTGAGAAGGGATTCATAGACTTTATAAGACTACAAAAGGGGTCCATGATAAAAAATAAAAATTAGAAAGTTTAAGATCCCCTGTTCTGAGGAATATGACTTAAAAGAGACAAGAAGTTATTTAAAAACAAGCAGACACTGAATAACTGCCTAACCTCCAGAAAGTCATTTAACCTCTAACTGTCTCAGATTCCTCAACTGAAAAATGAGAATAATAGTAATAACTACCTTACATGGTTGTCATAAGGATCAAATGAGGTAATATTTGTAAAAACACCTACTACAATGCCCGGCACATAGTAGGTGTTATATAAATGCTTATTCTTCTCATCCCCCCCCCTTCAGGGTGATTAAGATTCTTGCTCAAGCTCTGTGACCCTGGGCAAGTCACTTAACTCTGACTGCCTCCAAGAGAGGGAAAGAGAGAGAGAAATAGAGAGATAGAGAGGGAGAGAGAGAGAGAGAGAGAGAAGAGAGAGAGAGAGAGAGAGAGAGGGAGAGAGAGACAGAGACAGAGACAGACTGAGAAAGACAGAGAAAGATAAAGAGACTTGCTCAAGGTCACACAGGTAGGATTTAAATCCAAGTCTTCAGCTCCAGAGCCGTTGCTCTTCCCATTGTGTTATGTAAATCTATAAGATTCTGTAAATCTATGGTCTGCAGAGAATTTAAAAACTGAGCATGTAAAATAATGGTTTCCTGAAATGAAGGAAAACGACTGTGACAAAGGCTATTGAAATTAAAATAAGTCCTAATTTTATTGCAGTTTTTTTGTTTGTTTGTTTTGAGGGGAAGTAAAAGCAGGTTTTTTAACCAAGACTTACCCAACAAGTAACCTTTGGGCACACTGAGAAAAATGTCACTCCCTAGGCATCCAACTGCACATCTGTCATATGCTTCTTTCTTGGAATAAAGGAATAAAATTCTTTCTCTCTAGATGCTGCTTACCTAAAACTTGGCTATACTCAAGCAGTATGGTAGCAACATCACTTCTCTTGCGGGTACAGGGTTGACCAAATATTGACCTCATTCTTTATATAGCTTCAGCAAGTACTCGGGGAAGAGATTTTGTGTAACTAAAACAGGAGGTACTAATAACAACATCTTCATTCCTCCAAGACTCATTCTTACTCTTCTGGGCTCTGCATTCTAGGAAAGTCTGCTCTGCCTGACACTGACCAGAAATGGAAGTTGTTTCTCAATTTCAAGGAAAGCAATCAATACCCATTTATCAAACACTATGTGCTAGACACTGTACCATGGGAGCTCTAAATCAAGACAAAAAAGATATAGTTGCTACCCTATCTCCACCTCTGGGCTTCTTGGCTTCCTTCTAGTTCTAGCTAAAATCCACCTTCCACAAGAAACTTTTCACACCCTCTTTAATGTTAGTGCCTTTCCTCTGCTGATTATATCCGATGTGTCCTGCCCATATCTTGTGGTATGTAGCTGTCTGTATGTTGTCTCCCCCATTAGACTGTGAGCTCCCTGGGGACAGGAAGTGGGGTTTTTTGGTATTCCCAGTGCTTAGCACAGTGCCTGGCACATAGTAGGTGCTTAAAAATATTTTTGGACTTTATGGACTAAGGAGTTCATATTCTCTTGGGAAAAACAACACCTATATATAAAAATAAATGTGATTTCATGCATATAGGGAACTCCTGTATATGGAAACTTCTTCTACCAATGAATGTCAGTACTTTCTTTCTCTGTAACTTGTAATCTTAAGAGAGTTGTCTAGACCAGCAGTGTCAAATTCAAACAGAAATGAGGCCCCTAACCTATACATAAGGATCTTTATAGCTGCATATTGACTTAGAAAACCACATATTAACATTATCTGTGTTCAATTATATTTTTATTTTGTTAAATATTTCCCAAATACTTATTTATTCTAGTTCAGGCCACACTTGGAAGTGTTACTGGCACATGTCTGACACTTTCTAGTGACATGCTGAATGTCACAAAACAAGCATACGTCAGAGATGGGACTTGACCTCAGGCCTTCTCTGGCTCTGAGGCCAGTGCTCTATCTATTTGGACAGGGAAATGTCATGTGGACAAAGCTAATGCAAGGTAATTTCAGAGAGGAGCCCTGATGACGGGGGGGTGGGGAGGATCCAGAAAAGTTCTCATTTAGGAAGTGTTATTTGAGGTGTACTTTGAAGAAAAGTAGGGATTCTACGAGACAAAGGTGAGGAGGGACTGGGGATGATAATCTGTACAAAATCATGGAGATGGGAGAAGGAATATCACATATGAGGAGCAACTACTTAACTTGTCTGGAATGCAGTCTTTAGTCACTGTGAAAGGTTTTAAAAACCAACCAGTGAATTTGAGTTTTATCCTGGAGGCAATGGGGAACCACTAGAGGTTTGGGAGCAAGGTAATGTCACGGTTAGATCTGTGCTTTAAGAGTATTACTATGGCAGTTAAGACTCCCAAAATGGAATTCAGGCTTCTTAGAGAGAACAAAAACCTCATGTGTCTAGAGTCTCTCTATATCTCATGTGTTCCCTGTCCTGTCTTGTGGTAAATATTGACAGGAGTTGGCCTTTCTCTACTTAAGATTAAATATCTTTTCCAACCCATATTTCCCTTATTTTAGTCCAGTTCTGTAGAAAAATCAGCTCATCACTATCCATGGTGTTAATTAAGCCTATTTTGTAACACTGAATCATTTCAGGAAAGAAGATTAGCTTACTCACCAGAGAGGAAATATACCAAGTCTTGTGGTGATGAAGACTATTGCAAACATGACAAACATTAGGTCACACAGTTTTTGAAACTTGGCATAATTTGCCATTTTGGCAGCCTGTAGATAGAAGAAATGTGACATTAATTTAGTGGTACTGGCAAATGAAAAGTTTCTATCAATATGCAGAGACTTTTCCCAAGCCACAACTGACCAGCTGCATCATAATGCAGATGGATTTGAAGTGCCAGGCATTAATATTTATAAACCATCTACGGTTTACAGGAGATATATCCGTCATCATAAATGAATATACTGATTCATTCAAATGTTACATATTCTGTCACATAGAAAAAGTTCAATCATAAGGTTGAGTTAAGATAAGGAAGAAGGGGATATTCTTGCTGATATGGTGATGTTATTGCTTTCTGGCATCAAAGATGTTGGATAATCCCATTAAAAAAATAATGGAAATCCAAGTACTGAAGTTACCCAACACTATCTCGAATCTTTGGGCTTTATTGTCTCTGACCATTTGCACTTAAATGTTTGCTTGTCCTTTTATGGGTATGATGATTATAGTCTGGGAATATGCTCCCTGACTTGTTATCATAAACTTTGAAACAAAGAACAAAAAGCCAAAATCATGTCATGAATCTCTCACAAGTCAACTAGCTAAATTAAGTTCAACATTATTTCCTTTTAAAAGGAAGGCTCGCCAATGCTGGGAAGTGACTGATGGTGAGATACACTCTAATATAATTTAATAATGTGATTTTGGGGCACTTTTACCCTACAAGTCAGCCTATACACGGAGATGATAAAGATGCCTTAATCTTGCATTCCTTACATTCATTCACTTTGTGAAAAATTCATTGATGATCTGGATTAAACTAACTATTTTCTAAACATTCTACTTCCCTCCTACATATTTGTGCAAAAGCATAAAATGCATTCTCTTTTCATCTTGACCTCTCAAAATTCATATCTTCTTTCAAGGCAGCTCAGGGGCCACCTCATCTGTTAAGCCTTGTCTGATCCTACCAGTTATTAGCATTCTCTGCCACTTCAAATTTTCTGATACAACACAAGCGCGTGCGTGCGCGCACACACACACACACACACACACACATACACATGTACGTATATATGTGTGTGCGTGTGTGTGTGTGTATAGATAGATTTCCCAGTAGAATGTAAACTCCTAGCACAAAATCTTGCTTATAGGTGTTTCATAAGCATGAGCTGTTCTTAATCAAATACTTCTGAAATAGTTAAATATTTCAAGGTAAAAGTAGTGAGGCACATAAAACAATGAATGTTATATCTAGGACACATTCCTGCATATTACAAAGAGATTTTCAGGGATGTGAATGAAGGGCTATACACTCAAGGTACCAATGAACTTATGATATCATCCTCCATTTTGTAGAGAGATACCATTAGCTGAATCCATGTCAAAGGCTTGTTGATAGTATTTACATGGGTTGGCAAACAAATGCAGTGTACAGCATTTATTTTTAACTCTAGCACTTAAAGTGCTATAGTTTCTCTGCTTTAAGTGAAACACAAAGTGATAAGAGAACTTCATAGGCCAGAGGAAATACTTATTAATGAAATGGCATCTAAGCAAATGAACTACTTATTTGTTGAATGACTTGTTTCTGTTCTAACAAAGAGAATGAGAATTAGAATTCTTTAAATTGAATGAAAAAAATAAAAAGACAACTTACTGCTTATTTCTGACCTAACCAAAACACAGAATTTCTCATGCCTTATGAAGCAAGTGGATTTTCTAAGTATGTATTTTTGGACATACATTATATGTCCAATGCCCATGCTGATTATGAAATCTATTTCTTTTTAGACAATATTCAACCTGCCACTATTTCTTTTCCTAGATAAAAACAGAAGATTGCATAAAGAGGATTTCAAAGCTGCAAGTTGCTACCTGATTTCCCATCTCTAAGGGCACTTAGGTTTTAACCAAATATCGACTGATTTTACAAGAGCTGTCCTTGGGCTTATTTCTTCCTTTGCAAAACATTATTATGAATATATTTTATTTTGGATTATTATCCAGCAGAACTACTAACACAGGTATCTATTCTATTAGAATGAATTTTCTCTTATAAATCATAGGATTGTAGATCTAGAGCCAAAAGGGACTTCAGAGGCCATCCAGTCCAATTTTCTGATTTTACAAAGGAGTAAACTGAGGCCCAGGGAAGGTGAATGACTCTTCCGAGACTGGTAATAAGCAACAGATGTGGAATTTAAACTCTGACCTTCTGACTCCAGTACCAGAACTCTCCCTTGTACCACAAATCATCTCTTAGATTAAATTCTTTACTAAAGCATGCTATATTTTTCAAGTTCCGAAACACTGTCTTTATCATAGAGTCATTCCCTGGAATTTCATCTCCATGTTATTTTCTATATTATATAGTTTATATAATATAAGTCATGTTTAATAGGGCTTGGGACTACTTTCTGTAGCATTTGTAGTATCACAGCTAGTAGGAATTCATCAATACAATGTAGATTTTAAGGTATATTGGGTCTATCCAACTGAAATCTGAACTGAGCTACATTGATTTTTTTCCTCATTAGGAAATCTTCAACATCATGTTAAAAGTGAAGTATTTAATTAACCAATAAAACAAATTGAGTCTGTACTCTAGGAATTAAGAACAAGGATTGAATTTGAACACTGAGAGGCAGTAGGTACAGTGGCAAGAGTGCTGGATTTAGAAAGTTCAAATCCCATCTCTCCTACTTGCTACCCACCCAAACTTGGACAAATCACTTAATTTCTCTGGGCCTAAATTTTTTTATTTGTAAAATGAGAGGCTAGGTTAGAAGGTCATTGAAGTTCCTTCCTGCATTAACTCTGTGATCCTAGGAATTATTCAGTAGATATTAGGGATAAATACCGTGCCTTGGGAGGAAAAAAAACAAAAACAACAAACCTCCTCTAAATTATTCCTGTTTAACAGTGTGAATACCCAATGGATGTTATTGTGATGTATGTTTGTGTGAGTTATAAACTAATATCCTTCCAGGCATTTTTCATAATATGAATAAGGTATACTATTTTGGGGGTGCCTCACTTCCAATATTTACATACAATTTGCTGCTTGAGTATACATCATACTCTGAATACTACAAGTTGATATTTAAATTGGTAATAAGAACTGCAACCATTATATAACCCTTTCCATGCATAGCACCCCCTTTAAAACTGAGAGAAAGAGGATTGAAAAAGGAAAGCCCTGTTGAAAGCATTACAGTTTATAATGCATTGTTAAACTAAAGGAAACAAAGCCTAGTCAATTATGAGCAGGAAAACAATAAAAAAATTATGAGTAGGAAACCATAATTATGATTTCCTCATTGCAATATCTTTTAATAGCAAGGGTAGAATAGTAAAATAAAAAAAAGTTTCATTACACTTTTAATAAAAAACCCTAACATGATAAAATATTTATTGCATAAAGCTTTTTATTCACTCAATTATAGATGCATTTTGTTTAAACTGATAAGGAAATGCTCTGAAGCTTCAAAGCAAGAATTACTTATAACTACAATATTCTCCAAAATGCCAGCTTATCGGAACACAGAATAACTATGGCTTGCTTGGCAGGCTTACTGACTTAGGTGCTTTGCAATGTTAAAAGACGACCAAGGGCTCTCACCTCCAGCAGGGCATCAGCTGCATCATGGAGACACATGACCAGGGTCCCCACTCGGGCCATATTGTTGACATATGAAAAGGTGATTAGGGAGATGGTTGCAAGATGATGCAGGAACATAATAACAAAGTCCTTTAGCAGAAAAAAAAACATTGATATTAGGCCTTAGCAATAACATAGTATTCCCATGCCCATCTAATGTGTTGCATCATGCTATGCTCAGTACAAGGTTCACTTTAATATTCCAAGAATTTATAACACTCCCAGCGGTCTTGAATACCCTGAGCAGGATAAACTGCATGCATATGCAAGTATATACAAAGGGAATATACAAAGTGAGGAAGCAAAGGTTTTGTGAACATTCTCCAGTTCTAACTCGATGAGTCAAACTGTATGTAAATATCGGAAGTGAGACATCCTCAAAGTAATATGCCTTATTTATATTAAGAAAAATCACTGTGGGGGTTGAGTGAAGAGTGTTGGATTTGGACTGGGAAAGCCTAGGTTTGAATCTCAGACCTGACGTGAATTGCCTGTTTGGCCTGAGGCTAATCAATTTACCTCACTGAGGCTTAGTCTACTCATTTGTAAAATGAGGCTGCTGTTAGACTGTGTGGTCTGTTTTGGCTCTAATATTCTGTGACTCTCCTCTCCTCTTTCTATATACATTTTGTTGATTTCATTAATTCTCATGGATTCTTCTAACATCTATGTAGATAATGCAAATCTATCTCTCCTGAGCTCCAATCTCTTACCTTCACCTCTCACATATGCTGGCTTAACAATTCCACTTGGACATGGAAGGCATGTTGGATGTGTGGACTTATCTGAAACTTAACATGGGCAAACCAGAATTCATCACCTTTCTTCCTACACGCTAGCTGTCCCCTAACATTCTTTTAGGTGTTGAGAAGAGCACCGTTCTTTTCAACACCCAGGTGCAACCTGGGTCATCTTTGTCCTTTCAATCTCACACATTCTCACACTTGATTAACTGCCAATACTTGTCCATTCTACCTCCTCAACATCTCTCGGATCCTACACCTTCTCTCTACTCGGGGAGCTTGAAATATGATATTCTGGAGGGCAAAGGGGTTAGGATTACAACCAAAAATCACCTACCCAGCAAAACTGAGTATAATCCTTCAGGGGGGAAAATGGATATTCAATGAAATAGAGGACTTTCAAGCATTCTTGATGAAAAGACCAGAGCTGAATAGAAAATTTGACTTTCAAATACAAGACTCAAATACAAAAACAAGCATAAAAAAGGTAAACAGGAAAGGGAAATCATAAGGGACTTAACAAGGTTAAACTGTTTACACTCCTACATGGGAAGATTATACCTGTAACTCATAAGAACTTTCTCATTATTAGGGTAGTTAGAAGGATTATATATAGAGTTGAATATGAAGAGATGGTATCTAAAAAATAAAATTAAGGAGTGAGAGAGAGAGGAATGCACTAAGAGAAAAGGAAAGGGAGAGGTAGAATGGAGTAAATTATCTCACATAAAAGAAACAAGAAAAAGCTTTTACAGTAGAGAGGAAGATGGGGAAGGTGTGGGGGTGTGTGTGAATGAACCTTGCTGTCATCAGAATTGGCTCAAAGAGGGAATAACATTTACTCTCAATTATGTATAGGAATATATCTTACCCTATAGGAAAATAGGAGGGGAAGGGGATAAGAAAAGGGGTGGATACAAGGAACGAGATAATCAGAAGCAAAACACTTTTGAGGACAGACAGGGTGAAAGGAAAGAAAGAATAGAATAAGTGAGAAGGGGGAATAGGATAGAGGGGAAATACATTTAGTAATCATAACTGTGAAAAAAGTTTTGAAGCAAGTTTTTCTGATAAAGCCCTCATTTCCCAAATATATAGAGAACTGAGTCAAATTTATAAAAATAAGAGCCATTCCTCAATTGATACATGATCAAGAGATATGAAGTTTTCAGATGAAGTAATCAAAGTTATGTATAGCCATATGAGAAGGTGCTCTAAATTTCTATGATTAGAGGAATGTAAATTGAAACAATTCTGAGGTACTGCCTCATACCTATTAGATTGGCTAATAGATCAGTAAAGGAGGATTACAAATGCTGGAGGGATATGGGAAAAATGAAACATTAATGCACTGTTGGTGGAGTTCTGAACTGATTCAACCATTTTTTTTTAAATTTTCACATTAGTAATGTTGTAAAGAAGAATTAGAATCAATCGGAAAAACCATGAGAAAGAAGATACAACAAGAAGAAAAAAAGATAGCAAACAGTATGCCTCGATCTGCATTCAGACTCCATAGTTCTTTCTCTGGATATGGATAGCATTTTACATTATGAGTCTTTTGGAGCTGTCTTACTTCATTGCATTGCTGAGAAGAGCTAAGTCTATCAAAGTTAGTTATTGCACAGTGTTGCTGTTACTGTGTACAATATTCTGCTGGTTCTGCTCATTTAACTCAGCATCAGTCCATACAAACCTTTCCAGGTTTTTCTGAAGTCTACCTGCTCATCATTTCTTATGGAACAATATTATTCCATCACATTCATATACTACAACTTGTTCAGCCATTCCTCAATTTATGAGCATCCCTTCAATGTCCAACAAAAAGAGCTGTTATAAACATGATTCAATCATTCTTTAGAGTAATTTGAAACTATGCCCAAAGGGCTATAAAACCATGCATACCCTACGACCTAGCAGTGCCACTACTAGGTCTGTATCCAAAAAGAGACAAAAAACAAAAGGGAAAAGGACCTATATGTATGGAAATACTTATAGCAGCTCTTTTCTGGTGGCAGAGAGTTGGAAATTAAGAGGATGCTCATCAATTGGGGAATGGCTGAACAAATTATGCTATGTGATTGTGATGGAATATTATTGTGCTATAAGAAATGATGAACAGGATGCTCTCAAAACAAAACAAAAAAAGCCTGGGAAGACTTACATGAGCTGATGCGAAGTGAAATATACTGTGTACAAAGTAACAGCAATATTGTGCGATGATCAGCTGTGAAATGACTTAGCTATTCCAAGCAAAACAACAATCCAAGACAATTCTGAAGGACTTATGATGAAAAATGATATCCATCTCCAGACAAAGAACTGATGATGTCTGAATACAGATTGAATCATACTTTTTTTTTTACTTTCTTTACTTTTTCAGGGGTTTTTTTGGTTTATGTTTTCTTTCACAACATGACTAATACAGAAATATATATTTTGCATGTCTACATATGTATAACCTATATTGAATTGCTTAGCTTCTCAGTGAGGGGGATAGGGCAGGAGGAAGGGAAGAATTTAGAACACAAAGTTTGAAAAATGAATGTTAAAAATGGTTTTTACATGTAATAGGGGAAAAATAAAGTACTAAATCTTTTTTTAAAAAGCTAGGCTGGCATTGTGTGATGACTGACTTTGATAGACTTAGGTCTTCTCAGCAATGTAAGGATCTAAGACAACTCTAAAAGACTCACGATGGAAAATGCTATCCACACCCAGAGAAAGAACTCTGGAAGCTGACTGCAGATGGAAGCATACGATTTGCTCTCCTTTTCTTTTGTTCTTTTGTTTTGTTTCTTCTTTCTTGCGGTTCCTCCCATTAGTTCTAATTCTTCTTTACATCATGTCTAATGTGAAAATATTCTTAATATGAATGTATAAATAGAACCTATATAAGCTTATACGCTGTCTTGGGGAGGGGGAACAGAAGGAGGGGATGAAAATTTAAAACTCAAAATCTTATGGAAATATATGTTGAAAACTAAAAATAAATTAAGTATTAAAAAAGGAAAAAAGCTAGGCTGCTACAGAGGCTTTTGTTCACATTTTAAAATGTGCCTTTTTTGCTGTATCTCTAAAAGACTGCGGGGATAAAGGAGGTGCTCTTGAATTCATTTATTTAGCAGCATTCTTTCATTGGGAAGTTAATGACAATTCATTAGCAGCACATTCTGGACTACAAAATTCAGTGCTACAAGCATTTATGCAAAACATTCAACCAACTGAAGTGGATTTGGCCGATAGAGTGTCACAATAACAACAGCTCTTTAAATAAGCTCAAAAGGTAGGGGGGAGGCGAAAGGAGAAGCAGAGAGAGTGAGACACTGTTTCAAATAGTCTCCGGGGTTCTTGTTCGCCCAAGTTTAACATACACATTTTTAAGTCCCATCAGCCCAGTAGCTAACCAAAATATTTCCCACAACTCCCATTGTTCAGTTGAGGATACCTGCTTTTGGCTGCTTGAAAAAATAAAATAATTTATCCTGCTCTTTAATTTAGAATGAATAAATATAAATTGATTAAACATTCACTGAACTTGGGAATCATGTTGTAATTATGTTTCCTTGTTTATAGTTGATAAACATCAGTAAACAATGCAAAGCTCAATGCAATAAATTTCCTATAAAAGCATGGTTTTCAGACACCAGACACATATTGCCTGTAAACACAAATCCATAGATACTAGATTACAAGTGACTTTTGCATCTAAGTCCCCAGGCACTGGATTTTTTTTTTTTTTTTACATTTTTGGAGGGGTTCTAGGAGGGGACAGGCTCAAAGATCCGCCTGCAGCAGGAATTCCATTTTCAGTACCAAGATGTACCAATGTGAATGCAGAAAAATAAAACAAGTAAAGCTTTTAGAAGAACATTAGGCTCCTTAAGGGGGCATCACACAATGAAATATAATTTCTAAAGAAGCTGCTCTTCCACATTTACTTGCGTTCAGCCCCCAATTCCTTACCCTCTCCACCCTCTCATAACTCTTGTATGCATTAGTTTGGTTAAATACTGCACTTGATTGAAATTACAGTCTTAAAGCAAATTGTTAGTTTGAATCCTACAAAACTGGAATAGTAAGATGCAGTCTTTCCAGACTAATGGTAGGTAACATCATGAAAAATGTTTAGTGGGTGCAAACATGCAGGGTGTGGTTGAAGAACTCTGTAAATGTCTGGGTCCATATTTGAACTCATGTCTTCCTCCCTCTACGTCAAGTACTCCAGCCACCATTCCTCCTATCTTCTTCTAATAGATCGTCAATCACTTCAGAGAGCAAAAGGGAGCTTTTGCACAGCTTAAAATGACTCTAATTTCTGCAAAGCACAGTAATAATATAAAAATTTAGAATCTTTGGAACCATCCAGAATTTTTTTTAACTCTAGCAGATCATATTTTTTTTCTTTCCTATAATACAACTACTCGGTCATTTCTAGATACATTAGGGCACAGCGATTTTGGAATAAAAGACTAATAACAATTGCACATTGAGTTTGCTGTCAATCAATGTCAATATCAATGAGAAATATGTTTGTATGCTGCATGGACTTCAAAAATATAAAAAAAAAAAGATCAAGATATAAGGGGTGGTGACCACACATTTCCCAATTCCACTGAGGTAAGGAAAAGGTATTGACTGCAATTAAACATCTAGTGGTGAAGATTTAGAAACACTAGAAGTTACTGAGGGAATACGGAACATTTAAGAAGACAGACTGGTGGCAAAGAAGGGAAAGATATTTTATTTGTCAACAATGGCATATAAAAGACAAAATAGCATTGTCAGCAATTTTTTATCTTTATATCCTTTTTGTCCCTTCACTTCTTAATTTTCCAACTGAATTAGGCTTGATTTATTAATATTTTCATTTTTTAGTTTACTTATTTCCATGTTAGTATTCAATAAGTGTAAAATAAATATTTTAAAATTGGAAGAGGATAGGACTTCTAAAATTGGGAGAGTTCCTCATCTGCTATGATTGTTTAGCTCTGTTCCAGACTAACTGTAAGGAGATGAAATGATGTAATTTGAGATTGAGAAGGGACCTTACAGACAATCTATTTCAGAGGTACTTAAACTTGTTTTGTGTCATGAACCCTCTCAGTCTGGCAGGACCTTTGGATCCCTTCTCAGAATGATGTTTTTCAATGCATAAAATAAAATACATAGGATTACAAAGGAAAATAATTATATTGGAATGCAATTTTTAAAATATTTCAAATAACAAGTACAGACCCCAGGTTAAAAAGCTCCAATCTAGTCCAACCTTTCACACAGCAGTAGGAAAAACAGAACTTCATAGGCTAAATTATTTTCCAATAGTCACATAATCAGTTAGAGGCTAAGCTGGAATTAGATCACCAGGCCTCCTAACTTTCAGTTGAGTGATATTTCTACTACTCTATAACATTATGAACTCTTAGTGAACATTTGTTGAAACCAAGACTCAAAAGAACAACATAGTAAAGACAATTTATAGATTCTAGACCAACTAAATGGCTGCAGATAGAAACTTATTAACTACGGAGTTGCTTAGCATCAAAGAACATGAGGGAAATTTTGGACATAATGTCCTATCTCTCATAACAATTTATATGGGTACAAGTCTTTTAAACTATCTACAAAATATGATGATTATATGGGCATGTTACATTCAAATGACCTACTACAGTCTACACAGACTTTGAAAGGTACTGTACCACATAATGGTACAATATACATAATGATACAGTATTTCAGAAAAGTAATTTCAGACAGAGATCCTCTCATGCCTACACTTATGACATTTATCTTACAACAAATATTCATGGAAAAATTAAATCAATGAAAAGGAGAAGATTGGGAAACATTAGTCTATTTGTAAGTACTGGCAGATACTACTCAATTTTGTTGTTGTTCAGTAGTTTTAGTTGTGTTTGACTCATTGTGACTTCATTTGGGTTCTCTTAGCAAAGATACAAAGAGCTATTTCCTTTTACAGCTTACTCTACAGATGAGGAAACTGAGGCAAATAGGGTTAAGTGACTTGTCTAGGGTCACACAGCTAGCTGAGAGTCTGATGCTGGATTCAAACTAAGATAAGTCTCTGTGACTCCAGGCTCCACATTCTATCCACTGCACCACCTACTCAATTACCTGACTTGAATTGCATTGAAGCCATCAATACCTCATAATTGCCTCATTCAAGCTATACCTAGAATCAAATTTGTTTCAATACTTTTTTCATGATTTCATATATTTCTTTTATCTCTGAACTTCTTAAAATGTCTATAAGGCAATTAATTATGGAGTCATGTCATATTCAAGTAATATACTTATTGATAATGAAATTCAAGAAACTAGCAAGCTATTTCAAGACCTTTTTAATGAATTTCCCTTGATTTTACCACCATCTTTTTTCAAATTTTAAGTGCTTAAATTGATTGTTTTGCTATAAGGTCCTTCCCTGTGCATTATTCTCACCCTATTGCTACCCATTTCCAAAATAAAACACAGCCTTTCCAACAGTAGAATAAAATTTTTCCTGCCTTATTAGGCTTAGTCTGTCAGGGTAGGGTATTTGGTGTGGTCATTATTCACTTAACCTGTAACAAAAGTAGCAATGTTCAAAAGGATCTCCCAAAATGCGTAAATGAGCCTTAAGAGAAGGGGAAAAGGGACTTATCCATTCTAGTTCTGGCATATTTGAAGATGTGTATATCAAGAAGAAATTATGAGTTGTTTTCACTAAGTAGGGGAATATGGATTGAAATGTATCTACCCTGGATCACATAAAAACCCATTTCATACTGAGACAGCACAGTTTTAACCACTGGATGTTTAGAACCAGCCGAACTGGAATAAGACAAATTTAAGTCAACAAACAGTACACTAATGGTGGTTACATCTGGCATATTTGCACTCTTCAGTGCATTCTTTTACTGGATTTTCTTTTTTAAGGTTAAGAGATGGAGCTGCTTTTTGATTTTTAAGAGTCAACATAAATTACCCCACTATGTGAACTGTTCCAAAGCTCAACAAACCTAACGGAATCATGATTCATGAACACCAGAAACAGGGCACGCAGTTCTAGGGATGCCCTCCAGGAAACCATAACATAAGCAACCTTGTAACCATCCAGAGTAAAGCAACTACTGTGAGTGACAGGGGAAAGGGAACAAAGGCTGTATATGGAAATTGGAATTCTTCAATGTGAAGACCAGGGAGAAGATGATCAAAATCTATAAAATAATGACATTTGTTACCAAATTCAGTCTATTAAGGCTCTCTTCCTTGAATCTTACTCTGTTTTTTTTTTTCGGGGGGGCGGGAAGGAGGGTAGAGGTAGTAGAGAGGAGAATAGCAGGTAATATAAAGCACTTTACTTTATGAAGTGGGAATATTCCATTACTCCAGTATATCTATGACCTCATTAATGTGAGTATTCCTTTTAAAGCAGAGACTTTTCATTCTTATCTTTGTATGCCAATGAAGTAGGTTATGGTCATGTCTATATGTTACAAGGGAGGATGCAGGTCTGAGGGAGAACAGGTAGGATTTCAGGGAGAAAGGCCCTCAACGTTGGTGTAGATAGGATTTCAAAGTTCAAATCCCCAGCCTACAGAACTGATAGGAAAATTAATCCAATGGGAGTTGAAGAATGCTGATGGATGAAAGCCTTCTCTCAGGCAGCAGCTAGAGCATAAAAGTTTCTTGATTTCATACAAAATGGAAGGCTTTACACTGGTAGGATGGTATTGGATAGCCCTAGGACATATAAAATGACTCAGTTCAAAAGGGGCCTTCTCTGACCTGGCAGATTGTTCATTCTATGATGGCCATATCTGCCACAATCTGAGTGTCCTCTCCATGAAGGAAAAGAGAAACAAGGTCATGGTGTTTAGGTGAACCAGACCTACATACTTATTCTATATTCAACAACTGTATCCTAATAAATTAGGCAAACTGATTTTCATGTGCTTAGTCATTTTTGCCATCACAATACCTGTACTTGGGATGTCTCCCTGAGTTTCCTAGCACACCCCAGGACCCAACACAGTTCCTTGGATGCTGCAGGAATTCTAAAAATCTTTACTAAGTGACATAGAATTTTAGGTGACCCACTTCAATCATGGAATCATGGATTTTTAGAGCTGGGCAGGGTTTTAGTGAGTTATTTGGTCCAATCTTATAATTTACAGTTGAAGAAAATGAGGCTCAGAGACTTGCTACTGATCACACAGGTGGAAAAGCCCAGATTTAAACACAGGCCTTCTCACTCATGCTGAAGTTCATGCTGCATCTAACTCCTTTATAAAACTTCAAGACATCCTGTAAGAGAAGGATTATTTTCACTTTTCCAGTGAATTACCTTTACAGACATAATATTACTTTATATTTTGTTAGGTATAGTATTACTTTATAGCTCTTGGGAATCACTGTATGAACAACATTTATCTAATTTTCCTCCCACGCAACATTTACAGTACCATTTCAAGATTAAGATCTCATAAATTTTTCCACCATGAACCATTTGCTTGGTATTTAATTTTTAATTGATTTTAGTGCTATAGAAAATGACATTGCAAAACAAAATTTTATTTGGACAACACAAAACCATTTTCAAGAATTGTCAGTTCTCTTTTTATACCACCAATTAATCCATCAGTTAGTATTTAGTAAGCAGCTATTACATGCCAGGAGTGGGATACAAAGACAGAAATTATAGAGTCTCTATCTTTCAGGAATTTATGGGTTTTTTCCAGGGAAGAAAAAATATATGCATGCATACATATAAAATAAATACAAGATAATTTTTTAAATTGAGAGTTACAGGGATTATGAAAGGTTTCAATGTAGGAGGAGCTATTTGAACTGAATTTTAAAGGAAATTAGGGGTTCTACTAGAAGAGGCAGAGGTGAGGAGGGAGCGCATTTCAGGCAGAGAGGACAATTGTGGAAAGGCACAGAAAAAGGAGGAACTCAAAGAGGCCATTTTGGCAGAACCTTAAGAATGTGAAAGGGAGAAACATAAAATAAGGCTGGAAAGGTTGACCATAGCTCAGTTGCGAAGAACTTTCAATCCCAAATAGAATAGTATATATTTGATCCTTGGAGTAATTAGCAGCCACTGAAATTTAATGAGAATACTAATTGAGAATTGAGAACATTATTATTGAGAATTCTAATGGTTTTTACAGAGAATACTAATTGTTAGAGCATAGGGATTGCTCTGTCAAGAAACTGCCGGCTAGGTCTTCCTTCACTCAACAATCCACAAAACGTATTTTGCTTTCAAATAATACTAATAGCTTACTTATTTAGCTAGGGGTGCAATGGATAGAGAAGTGGGCCTAGAGTCAGGAAGACCTGTGTTTAAATCTGGCCTTTGACACTTTCTGGCTGTGTAACCCTGGGCAAGTTACTTAATCTCTGTCTGTCTCTTTCCACAACAATAAAATAAGGATAATAATAGCAGGAAGAAGGTTGTTGTGAGGGTCAAATGAGATATTTGTAAAGCATTTAGCATAGTGCCTGGCATATAAAAGGTGCTTAATATATCTACTTAATCTCTTTCTTTCCCCCTATTCATTTAATATTGTTCATTGTTAATTGTCCCTCATATTTCTGTGTCATTCTGTAATGTCCTAAATTATAGTCTCCTAAGGTTCAGGGAAAGGCTTTTGTGTATAGTTTTTATTGCACCTAGCATGATGTTGTCATGTGTGCATAGATACTTAATAGTTTTAATAATTACGATAGAAGTGGCTTTATGAGCACTTATAATAATAGCACTTGGCATTCTAGGGGCATGTTCAGCAATTTTTGTCAAGGAACAACAAAGGATTTTTGCCCACTTCTGAAGACAAAGATAGCTATTGCAAATCTGCCTAGGTACTCAGTTACTCTACAGCATCAGACAAGGCCTTCCAGTTGAAACCACAAGGGAAATTTGACAGAAGTCAGAATCTAATTAGAGATGGTCCAAGACACCGTCAGCATTGCCTCGACTCCTGCTGTAAAAGAAAAGCTGTAGGATTTTATTTGACAACAGGCAGTCAAAATCTTAGTTTTACAGTTCAGTTAGAAGCAAAATCCATTATATGGCAAAGTGCCCCCAAACTCCATAACATCAACCCACATCTTTTTTCTTTTCAGAGGAAAGAGTATCCTTGACATCTAGAGTTTTTCAAATCATTACCTGCCCTAATGTAATTATAGTGCTGAAAGCTAAAAGTTCTTACTTTTTTCTTACTTTTATAAGGATTCCCCCAGACATAAAGTGAAGTAAATCTTGAACTGAAATTCTCTCTTCTTATCATTCAGTATCCTCTGTTTCTCTTCCTAGGGCTGGAAATTAGTCTTCCTACCACAGCAAGACACTTACTAGCTATGTGACCCTGGGCAAGTCACTTAACCCCAATTGCCTAAAAAAAAAACCTACCACAGCAAGAGTTAGATTTCACTACCTGAAATATGCCAGCATATATATCTTCTATGACTTCAGAGAGGTCCCAGAACCAGGTACCATCACACAAATGGTCTTAGGAATAAAACAATTAGTCTGTCCCAATTCAAGGAACACAGTTTTGAAGGGATAGGACGACAGTGCTAGTATTAATCAAGAATTTAATGGACAGTGTTGGCCCTGTTGGCCAAGAATAAGAAAAATGCCAGCAGTGTTGGCCTACAAGTAACAGAACCTCCCAAATCATATGGTTTTGCTTCTGTGCTCCATAATTTTAATTCATGGAATTATAGCATCACAGAATGTCAGAGCCAGACAAGGACATAGCCTCAGAGTCATAGGCTATCTGACACCTTCCTTAGGCATATTAACAGTTGCTGCCTTCCTAGTCAAATACCTAGTCTCCCTTATTGTAATAGCACTTATAAGTCACTTATTTAATCTTATTTATTTAATCTTCAATTATCTTTATGATGCTCTTTTTGCTTATTCTCATCCTAAGCACTACAAGATAAAATGACCAAGTATCCAATGAAATTGTTTCTTGTTACTTGTGGGAGGTGTGATGAAACTAGCTCCACCAACAACTTTGCCCTTATAAGGGAAGCCTGTGGGTCATCTTCCACTTATGCTCTAACTCACTGCTGTTTTTTGATTTTGCTTATCATAATGACATCAATATTGATGTATTATTCCAACAACATTATAATGCATCAGTCATTGCACAAAGATTTTTCACTAAAAGTGGTCATACTTAACAATATTTGTTACATACTTAACAACTTTGTTGTTGTTCAGTTGTTTCAGTTGTATTCAACTCTTCATGACCTCATCTTTAGGATTTTCTTGGCAAAGCTAATGGAGTGGTTTACCATTTCCTTCTCTAGCTCATTTTCACAGATGAGGAAACTGAGGCAGAGTTAAGTGACTTGCCCAGGGTCAAACAGCCAAGTAAGTGTCTGAGGCCAGATTTGAACTCAGGAAGATGAGTCTTGCTGATTCAGACCCAGTGCTCTATCCACTGCACCACGTGGCTGTCCCAAATTTTAGGTGGTTAACAATAGTGTGATTCTTACCACTCTCCTCCACTCACCCATTTTCACCACTCCATAACCACCACTATATGATAAAGGGGCCATGCAGGACTGAGAACCATTTAAAAAAAATTTTCTTTATCTCATGGTTGCTTTGGCCAAGAAATTCATCATCTGGTGGCTTACCCACTTGTGTTGGGATGCTCCATAATTGTTCTGTTGATCCTCAGATATCATAATCAGCATGTCACTGGGAGCACACCCAAAGCCTTTCGATGGTAGGGTCTCTACATTGGTTTTAAAGCCTTTATGAAATTAAAGTCACCTCCATGCCATGAGGAGGCACAGAAGTTGGACTATATGGAGGTCCTTTTGGTTCACACCAGCTAGGTGTGGGCAGTGGACAGAGTACTGGATCTAGAGTCAGGAATACCTGAGTTCAAATCTGGCCTCAGACATTTATTTGGCTGTTTGACCCTGGGCAAGTCACTTAACTCTGTTTGCCTCAGTTTCCTCATCTGTAAAATGGGGATGATAGTACCACCTACCTCCCAGGGTTGTTATGAGGATAAAATGAGATAATAATTATAAAGTGTTTAGCACATAGTAAGCACATATAAATGTTAGGTATTATTATCATTATTGATTCAATAAAAGTCATATTATATGAAATTGGGCTAATCTCTTTCATTTAAACCAACAAATTCAATGAAATCTTAAGTTCAAATTTCCATTTATGATTCCCTCAAAAAACACTACACAGAATAAATAAAATCAAGAAATATCTGTTGGGTCCATGTTTGTCTGTTATATACTTCTTTCTTAGAGCAACAGGGAAAATGCAGGTTCTAGATAGAGGAGGGAATATTTGTAATGGCCAAGGCCCCTCTATTGAATGTATTGAATACTATAATTCAGCACCTGCTTCTTTCTTTCTTTTTCTCCCTTGCTCACATATACCCACATCCAGGAAACCATTAGAGTCTGAGTTTGCATTCTTAGATCTGGCCTGTACCTGAAGATTTAGACTGGACAGTTCTAACCACATTCTATGAGCACACTTTTTCTAGGAGTCCTTTTCTCGTCCCACAAGATACTTTGAGTGTCTCATGAATCTCTCATGGAAACTGGAAAACTGTCTCACTTTAAACTAGCCGAGGACAAAGTAGAACCTCTTTAGGGAACGTGGAACATCTGAGCCCTTTCAAACAAGTACCCACACCCCAACAAGCTTAGAAGTAACTGGTATCCAGGAGAACAGGTCTCCCTTCAATGTTGCAGCCCACAGATATTGGCTTAATGTGGCATGAAGAGATGTCCACAGCCTACCACTGCCATCTTCCTTGGAAGGAAAAACAGCAAGCTATACTTGGGGCTACTTTCAGCAAGCTATATTCCTTAGGGGTTTGTGCACTGATGAGTTATCTCCTCATAAAGACACGTATACGGCAGTATTTTGGCACCATACCTAATCTTTTATTGCACATATAAACTATTGGTTAAGCTAGCCTTTGAACAAAACCCTATAAAATTCTCCAATAAAACACAGGTCTCTTACTGAAAAAATAGCTTTATCATCCAACTACCAATGTGGAAACACCCGTTCTAAATTAGACTGGTACCCTCCTCTTCACAGGTGTAAACATTATAAAAGAATAGTTTCTTTCTCCATGCTTGTTTTCATAAGAAATAGTGACAAGACTAGGACATGAATCAGCCACAGCTTGGTGTAACGGAAAGAGAGCTAGCTTTGGAGTTTGGAGGACCCAAGTTCAAATTTTCCCTCTTGACACTAGTTATGTGACTCTTAGTAAATCTCTAAGTTTCATTTTCTTTATATGTAGATTTGAGGATGAAAATAATAACACCTACCTAACAGGGTTGTTATGGGAGTAAAAAAAAAAGACAGGTAAAATGCTTTCCAAACATTAAATTGTTACATTAATTCTAGCTATTTTTATTATCACGAGAGTCAGGATTCTAGCTCTCAGCAAAAACCTAAGAAAGACGAAATGCTATAATGACCATGAAGCAGAAACGTGATAAAACCACATTACTCTTTATAATAGTGGTCAGTTATCTGTATTTACTTCTTGTACTGAAAACAGTGTTGATGTTATATAGTAGGGAATAAGCAATGTCTTTCCTTTTTCCATACAGATCAGCAGAAATAATCTAATGTGATTTCATTTTGACAAAAAGAACGAATATAAGAAAATGGAGAATTAGGGAGCTTTTCAGGCATTCCATTCCCCTGAAGAAGACCTAAAGATAACTTAAAGAAATGTTATTGTTTGTCCTTCATTCTCAAAGAGGAACATGACATCAGGAAGATGCAATTTAAAGAAAATAAAGTATTTTCTAAGACCCACTGGTGGGTCTTTCCTGCTTAGGAAGCAGGAAAGATAGACACCTAGGTTGCATCAGAAGAAGGAAGGAAGAGTTACAAATGGCAGCACTAGAACTGACAAATAAGAAATGTTGCCAGTCCATTAACCTATTTAGCCACAGATGGAATAGCGAGCTTTTAAGAAATGGCTGGCCTACCTTAATCACCATATTTCTGCCCTCCCTATTATAAGGATCAAAACCTTAGAAAATTTCTCATGAGATTTAGTGTTTCTCTTGGGTTAAAACAAAAAAAAAGTACAACAAGTTGACTTTACCAGCTGAGCCCTGGAACTGTGCCACATGCAATCTGCCGTGAAGTACTCTGAAAATGTCCAGAATTCACTGGCCGTACGCCCAGGCCTTCTAGCCAAACAGCAGTTTAGCTAAAAGGGTGCAAGGTTTAGACACAAGCAAGCTGTTTAGAGCTCCAACACTGTAATAGTAATTAGCACCTCTTTGGAAAAGTTGGAGGCACAGAAGACATTTTCATTATGAACAGGTATGAGAAGACACATAATTTTTTAAAAAAAAAGTATGCCTTGAAAAAGGAAAAAAAATGATAAGGATATATCTCCACCTGTTATTTCCAAAAGAAATTTTTATTTCTTATTAAAAAAAAACTCAAAGGGCTTTAGCCGCCATTGTTCTACTTATTGGATTATTCAAATTAGAGTCTTCAGACAAAATGGCTCCACTTTGGCTATTGACTTCTCTTTGGTAAGATTAATAGCAATTCTCATCTCTATACATAAGGCACTAAAACAAAGAGGAATAAAGCAGTTAAACTATGCCATGACATATGCTAATGTCAAAATAAAAGTTGTTCCTTTATTTATGGAGTTTGGGTTTAATATGGTAATAGACTGATGTTAAAGACAACAGAGCAGAAGTAGAGGGAAAAACATCTCCTAAGGTAGATTTTTTGAAAATTAAAGATGACTTTCGTAGAAAGTTAAGATCCTAAATCCAAGCCCTGGAAAGTTAATCCAAGTTAATTCAAGCTAAATGTCTACTGATAATCACATTTAAGAAACAAATATATTCCAATAGCCTGGGTTGTATGTGTAGGAGCCTGTGTTTGTGGATTCTGGTATTAGTTTGAAATCTGCCAATCTAGTTCACTGCCACTTAATAGGGAGCTAAAGAAATGTTCTGGTTACCCTTCTATTAACTTCCCTGTTAATAGACTTTCAGAGGTCGGCTTCCATTTCATATTGTCAATGGGTATCTTCAAACATCTTGTTTTCACAATGAGGCAACAGGCTGTTATCCACTTTCTAGAGGGTTTAGTTAGAGGTTCCAATAGAGACGCTCAGGAGGGTTTCTGGCAGTACAAATACACCATACATCTTCTCACTGCTTGAACAGCAGGTCATTTGGTCACTGGAACAATGAGTGAGGAGTCAGTGAGGAGTGGAGACACCCTCAGAAAGATGTGGGTGGAGAAAACAACAGTTATAGCTCAATAATGAAAATTGTCAAAATATAAGTCCTTAGTGATTAAAAGCTATGCAGGATAATGAGCAGGCCTGGTAGTGCTTGAAATCCTATTTTCATAAAAGAAACAGCAATAAGCCAGATGAGTCAGGGACATATATTTGTTCTTCCCGATAATGAAAGGAGAAGATGCCAAAAATCATCATCCAGCTAGCCTTCAATTGAAACCAGCCCACTGAGGTTTTGACTAGGTACACACACACACACACACACACACACACACACACACTCTCTCTCTCTCTCTCTCTCTCTCTCTCTCTCTCTCTCTCTCTCTCAATTTCTAGGCTACTAGCAATGCCCTTTTCAAGGCACAACAGCAACTCTGCACACATTATAGTCTTGTCATTTTTCAGTAATATTTCCTGCATTCAGGTTATTGGTTGTTACATCTATAATATGTTAAACCCTTTCCTTCAAATTAATCAGCTGTAGTTCCTTATTAGCATCATGGATATGTCTCATAAAGAAATTAACATTGACCTCAGAATATTAGAATGCCTATTAAATTCTAAACCCAGGGCCTTGTGATTGCATGGAGGTAGTCCTGGGTTCTTAAAGTCTATGTCAGGAGAAAAGAAACTCTCTAGCAGATCCTAACAAGCTGGTAATGCTTGGAGTCTGGGCCTGGCAACAGACTGCATCTGTTGTCTGAGAAGGAACCTAGCCAAGAGGCTCATCACCTCATAGAAGATTACCCAATGGGTGATTTTGTTTTTAAAAAAGCTCTTCTACTCATGCACACAGGGATTGCAATCAGCATTGATGAAGGTAGTACTGACACTGACAAAGGGACAGATGCATTAAGGAAGAATATTTAAAACACTGTTAGCACAGGAAGAAAAAAAGCTATGACAAATGCATTAAGAAAAGCACAACTGAGTGTCAGGGGTTGGTCATTTCTGCCATATTAGCATTTTAGTAGCCATGTCTTGATTCCCTGTGGCAAAAGATAGTTTATAATATTTTAATGCCATTCCTGGGCTTTCAGTGGCTCTTCTCCATCCATCCATGCTCCTAATTGGATGAGACACTGTAAAGGCTTCAGGGAGTCATGAAAGACCTCCCACTTCCAATGGAAAGCTTGACATGAAGATGGATAAAGTCCTCCCAATGCCTAGCACAATGGGTGATTATCACAGGACTGATGATCAAGAAAGTTCTAGTCTAGTCCTAACACTGTGGCTTTTGGAAAGAGCTACTAACTTCCTGCTTTTTACATCAACTCCTCTGCCTTCCCAATGGTGGTAATGTCAATTAGTAGCGTTTAGAATATGTTCTAAATACCACTAAGACACCAGTTCCTAATTCAACAGACATTTATGCTGCTCAGGACACATTTGCACCATCTTTCTTTAAGATAGGTATTCCTACTTTTTTTTGTGTATCATGAACTTCTCTGGCCATCCGATGAAGCCTAGGGATCCTTTCTCATAATAATCTTTTTTAAATAATTGAAGGAAATGCTAAGTTTCAGTTAGAGGTTAGTAAAGATAATGATGGGGTTTTTTTTTCTCCATCCAAGTTCACAAACCTGCTGAAACCTATCCATGGATATTCTGGGATTAAAAACTCTTGCCTAAAGGGGTTTAGGACCTATCATTCAATAATATGAGATCTGAGGCATTCATATGAATCATATAATCCCAGGGATCCTGGAAATTTGCATTTGTTCTCTCTTGCCACTAGCATAATCTGACTTAGGTCAGTCTTGTTTCTTACCCTTTGAATCACAGGGTTGATGTAGACTAAAATAATCTGACTCCATGTCCACTATAACAATTGCTGATGAAGTTTTATCTTCTTCATAGAGTCTGGAAAACTGTCCTCATACATAGAGGCAGCTAAGTGGCACAGTGGATAGAAGGCCTGGAGTCAGGAAGACCTGAGTTCCAATTCATCCTCAAACACAACAGCTTTGTGACCTTAGGCAAGATATTTAATCTCTGCCTACCTCTTGCCCCATCCATAAAATGGGGGTGATAATGGCACCTACCTCCCAGGGTTGTTGTGAGGATAAAATGAAATAATAGCTGTATAATGCTTAGCCTAGTGCCTGACATATAGTTAAGTGCTTAATAAATAGTTCATTTCCTTCCCCTTCCCCACATATCTGAGCTAGAAAAATCAGATGAATGGGAATTGCTGTTATCAGGATTCATTATTATCTATTTTCATGAGATAAAGGCATTAGGTCAGAGAAGAAAAACTGAATCATTTTTGGAAATAGCTGGCACTCTGATAAACAACAATGAATGTTATAGGCAAGAATTAATATAAAATTGGTATTTGAGAAAAAGAACCATGACAACAAAATAATGTTAGTACAAACTGGTAACAGGGACCTCACTCTGTGTAGTCCAGAATGAGATGTCTGGATTTCAAATCTACCCATGCCACATTCTGCATATGTTGACATGCAGCAATTGCCAAGAGCCACAGAAAATACAGGGCTACAGCCTCTTCTGATTTTTGTCACGACTTCCTCTTACCTTTCTTTTGATGTCAGTGAACTGAGAAAACATTAAGGACCAATAGAAGGACAATTCCAGGATATAGTAGTAATGAAGGTCAGGTGTCAGTGGCTAGAAGTGAGAGATGAAAGAAAAGATTTATTAGTTAATATAGAGCCTATTTTATTTTGAAGACGTTTCAAATATATTTTAGATAAATGATACAACACTTGTAGCTTGAACAAATGGGCTTGATATTTCATTCTGTACAAAGACAATGATATTTTCAAGAGTGGCTCCAATTTACAGTTTGATATCATCATAGTCCTACCTTCTCCCCCATGAGTTCTCAAATAATATGAACACTTGGTAGTTTGTTTTTCATTGGTCTAGTACAAGCACTTAAGGTTTTAAAAAAGCCTAAAGAATAACTCTGGAACTTTTTAGAGCACTTGAAAACCACAAGCATATCCTAAAACAGAGAAGAAGAATAACACTCTATGACTGCTGTGGGATTTTATTATACAAGAATAAGGACTGTAAGTGTTTTTTGTCCCCAGTTTTAGGCTAAAAGTTTATTGCTTAGCTAGGCTCAAAAGAATAAGAAGAAAAGGGAACAAGCATTTATTATGCACTTATGATGTTCCAGGCACTGTGCTAAGTGCTTTTACAAATATTATTGCATTTGATTCTCACAATAACCCAGAGAAGTAGGTGCTATTATTATCCCCATATTGTAGTTGAAGAAATGGTGGCAGAGGTTAAGTGACTTTTCCAGGGTCACATAGCTAATTAAAGTGTCTAAGGTTGGATTTGAATGCAGGTCTTCCTGACTCTAGGACCAATAATCTATTCATTATACTACCTAGCTGCCTCTCAAGAGTTAGAATTATCTCAACTCATCATTAAACCTTATTGTTACAGAACAAATCTTTTTTCATACTGTCAAGACTAAATGGATGCTTAAAAACATTAACTTAAATGATCAGAATAATGGAGAAGCTACTCTAATAGTCTGGGACCCTACAGTCAAGTAGCCAAGAGCCTGTAATCATCAAGAAAATGAACAGTGCGGTGGGAGGGCAAGGAAGGGAGGGAGAGAGAGAGAGAGAAAAAGAGAGACAGACAGACAGACAGACAGACAGACAGACAGACAGACCAAGAATGAAGGACAAAGGGTGGGAGGGAGGGAGAAAAGATTTTTGAACATTTTAGACAAGGGTCTCTGTTCATATGGTGGTTACATAAGTTTTAGAGTAGCAACAGAGAGCCTGCAAGATTTGTCAAACCTACAAATCATTAACTACTTCTGATAATGTATGAGAGATCATCAAATGATCATTTGCAAAATGAGGAGGTTGAATGAAGTGATCTATAAGATTTCTTCCAGTTCTAAATCCTTTCATCCTAAGAGAAATACAGTTTTCAGAACAAGAGAAAGAATAATTCCTTAATACTCTGCACTGGTCCAACCTCATCTAAACTCTTGTGTTCAGGTCTCAGTGGACACTGAGTTAAGATTGGACATTGAGCAGTAGGAGGATATCCAGAAAAGAGGAACCAGGATGATGAGAGGACTTAGAATCATATCATGATCAAAGGAATCTGAGATGTTTAGCCTGGAAAAGAACTATATGTGTGGAGAGAGGAGAGGAGAAAAGGAAGGGAAGAGAAATATAATTACTACCTTCAAATACATGAAGGGCTAAAATAAAAGAAGAATTAAAATCATTCTGTATAGCTACAAAGATTAGGGCTAAGACTAATGTTAAAGTTACACAAGTGCAGATAGCTCAAAATAAGGAAGAATATTCCCACAATTACATCTATTTAACAATGCAAAAAGCTGCCTCTTGGGGCAATGAGTTTATTACTAAAAGTGGTCAAGTAGAGTTTAAATGACTACCCAGACTGGACATAGTGACTTGGAATCAGAAAGACCTGAGTTCAAATCCCATCTATGATACTTACTCATTGTGTCCCGTCCCCCCCAAAAATAAAACACATAAATAAACAAACAAACAAACAAATAAATAAATAAATAAATAGAAAGATGCTCATCGTGCAACCATGGTAAGTTACTTAAACTTGCTCAGGTTCAGCTTCTTTGTTTGTAAAAAGGGAATAACAACAATTGTACCATAGCACATCAAGGTTGTTGTGGGTTTCAAATGAGGTGATGTATGTAAAATGCTTTGTAAAACCTGAAAGTTCTATATAAGTCAATATTTATTATTTAGCTAGTGCTACTATTAATTGTGAAGGATATTATAATAGAATGACCAGCTAACTTGCCAACCTTTAAGGTGTGTTGCAACATTAAGATTCTAAAACTGGGCAGGCAGGTGGTGTAGCCGATAGAGCACCAGCCCTAGAGTCAGGAGAACTTGAATTCAAATCTCGCCTCAGACACTTTTTTTAACTGTGATTCTGGGCAAATCATTTAACCTAGATTGCCTCCAAAAAAAAAAGACTCTATGACACTGCAGTTCTTCATCTAGAAAGGTAAAGGTTAAGAGGAAACAGGATGGGAATTTCTAAAATTATGTACACTGTGGATAAGATTAACATAGACGAAATCTTGTTAGAACTTGAGTGAAAAGGTTTAAAAAAATTTTTAATACAATCTTATCCTCTGTGTAATAAGCATATGAAACTCATTACCCCCAAGAAATATCACTGCCAAGAAATTAATGGATTTTAAAGAGTTTGGAAACATTTGTGAGTGACAATACCTATCAATACATACTAAGAGAAGCAGTAACATGTTAAACAACCAAATTTAAAGTTAATTTCAGGAGGAATAACGGCACCCTATCATAACACAATCCTTGAAGAAGCTATTGGTAACAGAATAGTTGGGTTTGACCCACTGTGGAAATTTCTGTGTTCCCTGATTAATGATTGCTGGCAATAGAGAAGGTTTGTTAGGGAGCACTTATTAAATGCTGAAGAGTCTGAAGAAAACAAATTTGCAAAGCACCTGGCACAGAGTAGGTAACTAATGTTTGTTGTTTGACTAGTTGATGGCAAAGACTGTGGGTGGAAATGGGGGTCTGTTTAATACTTTCTTCTTAGTGTAATTAACTGCCCATTTTGGTTTTTTTATTTGATTGGTTTTGTTTTTTTTTTTTTTTGATGAGGCAATTGGGTTTCAGTGACTTGCCTAGAGTCACACTGCTAGTGAGCGTTTTGTGTCTGAGGCCAGATCTGAACTCAGGTCCTCCTGACTCTAGGGTTGGTGCTCTAGCCATTGCACCAACCAGCTGCCTGAGAATTGCTTATTTTGTAGGTGAACAGTTTAGTTGCTTAAAGGAAGAGAAAAAAAAAGAAAAATGATAAAAATTTATAAAAGTCAACTTATGAAGAAACAGTATCTCATTGATATAATTTTGAGGAATGGCTCATGATGCTCTGAGTACCAGATAGAGAACTGCCAATCAGATGAATATGCTAAGAGGACCTGTTCTAAGGCAGAAATGACTGAGATAATGGTAGCTGCTGGGCATTATGGTCCTTCAAATCATTTACCTGTGATTGTTTTTAGAGTTTTAAAGGTTATAATTGATATTATAAATCAAACAGTTGTTTACGGACTATGAAAAAAATTATAAAAGAGCTAATGGGAGTCCATATCTGATAGAAAGATGGGTTTCTTGAATTTTATTCCCTAAGGTAAATATGAATCACTTAATACCAGGAAGTTCTTATTCAAGGCAGTAGAGACTATTAAGAAGCTATAAGAAAAGATAAAAGAAGGAGCTGAATGGAAAAGGAAACTCAAGAAGATGAGAGATAGAAGACATAGAAGGCTTTCATCTGCTTTGCTGGGAACCTGCTAGTTGGAAGAGATGCATTGCTTTGCTGACTGGCTGGAGAAGGCTGCTAGAAGTTTGTTAGAAGAGAGCTATATAAACCCTGCTATTGTGCAATGAGCTATCGGGAACTGTTGTTTTTTTAGGGCCTACAGGATGAGATAAGAGAATCCTCTCAGGGGTTACCTGTGTTGCCCTCTCCTGTTTTAAGAGGGTTTAAGAGGAAGAAATAGAATGTTTTGCTGTGAATAGAAAGGACTTAGAGATACCTGAACAAAGTGGAGAGATTTAAGGAGCTTGGCTCTGACTTAAAAATACTGCTTCTCACTGAAAGAGAGTAATACTTTTTTTTTTTTAAGTGCCCTGATAAAGGTGGCTGCGAGTGAAAATAGCTTGTCATTGTTTCATTGACTTGAGGGCAAAAGAGGAATAGCTTTGCCCAGCAGGACAGCAGTAAGGACCAGAAGGGAAACAGCTAGTAGAGGAGTAGTTTCATGTCATGTCCTTGAAGGACATCAAGGTCTGAAGTCTAGAACTATGTCATCCCTGGCACATGGGGTTCCTCATTCATGTGGCTCCCTGTTAGGTTTCTATGTGTACTCACTCTCCTGCCTTGATATTATGTGCATTGTTGGAAGACTGTGATCAGAGTTTATGGATGGATTATAATTATTCCTGCCCTTGATTTCTATTGAATATATGTTGTGATTATTGTTGTTTATTTTATCTTATCACTTAGTAAATGTTTTATATGTAAGAGTTACTGCTACCATGGTGAATAATTGTGTGAAATTGGTAATACATTGGTGGGGGCTCAGGATGCACAGTGGTGAGTAGTATACTCCTCACATACACACACCAAAGTTACCCTAAAACTCTACCCCTAGAACACTAAAGTATAGTAGTGAACTGTAGCAGAGTGTTTGTGTCCTCATTTTGGGAAGTCTAGATCTAGAATGAATTCAAAGGTTGGAATGAGTAAGCCAGATCAAAGGGAGAAGAGATTATGATCCCATGTCATCTCTATCCTATATTGTTGAGGCTAATCTCGATGCCTTCATATTCAAATGTGGGATAAAAACATTTGCAATATAGGGATGTCATGAGGAAAACATTTTGTAGATATTATATAAATATAGGGTGTTCTTTTAATTACCCCTTTAACATTAATATTATATTCTTTGAAAATGAGAACTTACCCCACCCTGACAGAAACATCTTAAAAGTTTCAACCTTGTTTATGAAGTTCATTGAATTCATGAGGTAATCACATAAATATATTGCTATTTTTACACCTACATATATTTGTAAAATAGCACAATATCTATATTTTTGCATGACAGCACACCTTTAGTACAATGGGAAAAAGGTCACTATTACCTCTTTCACTTACTACCTATTTAGTTATTTTATTAATATATCAGTTATTAAGAGTGTGAATCAATACTATGGAAAAACTTCATCTTTTAAAGTCATTACTCTCCTAGAACTTGAACTGTAATCTACGTGTGAATAAAGAACTAACTATACATACAATTCTATCATTACATATATATAGTCACATCTTCCTTTTGCAGAATGATTATTTGTTAATACTCTTTGCACTGAAAAAAAGGAGTTAATTTCTAATTAGTGTACTGCATTCTCCTAAGATGACCAATTTTTCCATAAATAATTACAATTTTCTACAAGCTTTCTCCAATTGTGTATTGAATAATTCATGTCTTTGCAGTACACAGTTTCTTATCAGTAAAAAGCACAATAATGATACAAGTTCCCATGCATGGTGCTCTTCTTGACAATGACTTAGCCAATGTTCATTGTACAATCTTGCATCTATCGAACACTCAATCTCTCATGCTGATTGTTTGGTGCTCTCTGAAACTGTCAACACATTTTGGGCTACTGCTGTTGCCTACTCATTTTTTCACTAACAAATAACATATCAATTCCATCCATAAAGCTAGGAGACGTGATAGGACTGAGCATGGGAGTTTTTTGGTGTTTTTTAAAAATTACATTTTGTGCCAGATTTCACAAAGCACATATTCTTGTTCATTTGGATCATATGGTAGAATTTGTCTTAACATGTGGCCTAGTAGAAATGCTACCATGCCAAAAGAGAACTGAAGTTTCTAGAAACCTTCAAGTGATAACAAAAACAGAATTTTTACTCTTTGAGAATGCTGAAATTCAGCATATCACTACAGAGCAGAAGAGGAACTTTAAAATGCAATAATACAGATATTTAAAGAAAGTACTTGGGACTCAAAAATGTGGTTCTACTGCAGTGAGCAATTAGTTTCCAATGTAATTTAATTATCTGCTATCAGATTCTCAGAGTTCTTTAATGTTATCCTGCTAGTTATTTGTATTCTTTTCTAATCTAGATAAAATACCTCCAGGAAATAGAAATTTCAATCTAGGATTCCATACATAGAATGCATATACATAGCCTTGGACTCCCCTGCAAAGGGCATCTGATATAAATTCCTAACTCTCGTTGGAACACTATGTATTTTCTTATGAAGATAATAGACGTATATGCTCCTTATTAAAACTATGTACACCAAAATGTAAAATGGCCCAAAGTCTCAAAAGAACCAAAAGAAAGGAACCCTGTGTAGTGTAATGTACTTGCTTACTTGAGGAAAGGCAAAACATTTAGTTGAACATTTGGCTCTCATGTACAGAGTGTCCCAAAATTCTTAGTATAGTTTTAAGATATTGCAATTATAAAGCTACTAAATTATTATTATTATTTAATCTATTAAAGCATAACACTGCACTAAGACTTCTAGGACTCCCTGTACGTGTGTGTGGATAGATGGATAGATAGATAGGTAGATAGATGTGTGTATGTACTGCCCTAGATGGATGAGAAAAGTTCTAGTTTTGATATTCAAATCTAGATTGATATCGTACCAAAACCAATACTAATTTTACTGAATTAGTGGGTAGATGCAAAGATACTTCAGAATACAAGGATCTGAAAAATGTCTTCCAAAACTGTGGTTTTAGTCTCCATTCAAACAGCTTTCAGTTGCATGGATGAGTTTCTCTTATATTTGGCCAATTCCATACTTATGCCCCCAAGGAAGGAATGCTTCATTTACATTTCCAAAGTCTTCTCAAATCACAAAATAAGACAAACAGCTTGCTACCCTAAAATTCTGCACTTGATCTTTCTACACAGTCTGTTTATATGTGTCAGTGCTGTCAAGAAACCCTCAGGCTTCTAGTAATTAAAAATAGCCAGCCCCACCTGTTTAACTGATAGAGCACTATACTCACCCTTAAATGTATATGCCTGCTGGACTTACCCCTTACATACAGACACACATATACCCAGAACCCTTTTCCCTAACCAGGGCTGCTTTCCAATATCAACCAGTAGAGGGCACCAAAGAGTCAAAGAGTTAATCATCCTGATGAGGGCTACAGAGAAAATGCAATGAATTTGGGGCATCACAATCTATCAAGAAGGAAAACAAGTTCTCCTACCTGATACGGATAATTGTACCAGCACTGCTTTGTGTTCCACAGCCAGGGTGTCTGGAAAACAATAAGAAAGAAATGCATTTTAGTGATTAAGAAGGAGGAAAAGGCACTTATTAAAGCAACCAATTCTAGGACATATTGCTCTTGCCCCACTTCAAAGGAGTTTTTATTTTGTGTTTGTGTGGATTTGGAGCACTTAAAAATTCAGGAAACAGATGAAAGAGTAATTATTTTTTTATAGCAACTGTGCCCTTTGATCATTCAGGCTATTCCTAGGACAAAAAAAACAATAAAACACAAAGGTGAAGATGAGGCAGTAGGGTATGCACGCTGGGGTTATTTTTCTAGCACTGAGATAGATGGATCTGTAGTAATTTATTCACATTCTTACTCAGATAGTACACAGGTACAAGACAAGTGTGCAGGGTTAGTCTATGAAAAAATAATTCCTCTCTTTGTACAATTCACTGATCTATGTGTATATTATACCCCCATGTTGACTTCATTTGCCATGTTCCCTAAAGCACTGATCAAATTGACCCAAATTATGGAAATTTTGGAAATCCAGAATAAAAAAGACCCATCTAAAACATGAGAAACTACAGAGGGCCTTAGCTTTTTCGCTTTCTCATTGTGAAAGGGCCAAAATAAAGGAAAGAATGAAGAAATAACAAAAAGTCGTTCGCTGAATTTTTGTTGAATCCACTTTCCTCTAAACCAAGACAGCGTATTTCTATTTGCCATGGAATGAAGGGGAAGAGGAAAGAAAAGTAAGAGGAAGGCAAATGTAAAGATGTCCACCCTGAAGCACAGAGATCTCTTCTGGGGAGTAGGACTCCTTCCTTGGGTATGACTGAATGTGAACCCTTCCTTCCTTCACTCTAAGTTCGTAAAGGACATATCTGTTCTAGGCCACCAGGAATGATAACGAGGAAGTGGGATTCAGAATGGCGTACCCTCTAATTTTGAGCAGCTACAGCTTCACTGCTGGGATAGCAATCCTGATAACTTGGATCCTGCTCATCCCCTCCATATTTTAGCTTTGTTTTTCTGGAGCTCCAGTCTGGTGATCCTGGAGTCTCTAAGTAACTGTGGCCAAATTTTTGAGAGAAATAATGATACCTTACTAGTATTTTTGTATATTGCTTCTAACTTTTTATTTCATCTTCTTACCCTTTGAAAATGAACAAATATCATTACCATTTTACAGATTACATAGGTTGAGGCTCAAAAGATGCTCAAGAACAATTTGCCCAAAATCACATGTCTAATTTGTGGAGGAGCAATGATTGAGGCTCTGATTTCCTGAATCAAATTTTAACACTCTGTATATTTTTTTGCCTGAATCTATGTCTCAATTCATTTTTTCCCCTCTACTGCCATTCTCTTTCTTTGTTACTCTCTTTTCTTCCAACCCTGTTTAAGTTTCTGGAATCTACAACTGAAGGTAACACTGAATTATTAGGTTTTTTATTGCTCTTTTCAAAAGCAGATGGAGTATTTTATTTTTCTTTCTCTTGAAATAATGAGAAAGCCACCTTAAATTATGTACTATTCATTTATGTGTCCCCTCAACAGAGCACATTTTTGCTATATTTCTCCCTGATTTAAGCAAGCACTAGGTAGACTACACTTGAATCTGATGGAAATACCCCATGAACTGAGTGCTATACACAGAATTATAGGCTTTAAAAAAATGCCATTCTTTAGAAACTATTTATTCCATAAGGCTAATTACACTTAAAATATCCCAGTATTATGGTTACCATTGTTAAAATTCCTTATGATCAATCTCTAGGGCTAAGATTTTTGGTCTTTTTCCTTATCAGCAAACTTGATCTCTCCTCACTGTAATTTAGGCTTATTTCTTGGTAAATAGAAGTAGAGAATAACTAGTCTTAATACATCTTGATACTTGAAATGCCGAGAAACCATTATTGAGTCTTCCTTCAGCCTTCTGTCAGTACTTTTTCATTTACCCAGATTCATAAAAGATTCAAATAAGAGCAAAAGAAAGCAGCCTGAGATGCATATTTACCCAGTCCACACTTTGAATCTCAAGTCACAAAGCATAATAGGTTTTTCCATTACACTACATACATTTGCTTCAAGACACATGAAGCCCACAGTAGTAATGAGCAAGGACATAAACAATCCTGCACCTCATATAAAGGGTCAGGGTCATCTTTCATCTTGAACAAATATAATCACTTCATTATGGATGCAAAACCAGGGGTAGCTTCCCAAGGAAATCATCTTATCATCCTCATTTTTTATCTAATAATTTGTGTATGTATATATATACACACATACACTTACATCAGACTGTATAGAAGAGAACCAAATCAGGTATCTATAATCACTACAAACAGAGTGGGATTGTATAGAATACAATATCATGTATATGTATTTGTCATCTATTCTTTTATTTCATGAAAGACAGGAGGGAAGCCTTCTTATGTCAGTATAGCTGTTATTTTAATCATTTATACTTTTTATCAACTCTGTAGTAGAAACACAATTTCAGTGTGAATAGAACTTGACAAAAATTGGAGAAGAGGGCCACTAGTATTTTACCGCCTGGTATATGGTAGGTTTGGTTTATTTTAATCTCTTCCTAGGAAATTTCTTAAAAGCAATATTTTTAAAAGATAGTGTTGCACTACTTTCCAACTTCTATTAACACCTATTGTTGCATGGAATCAATTATCAACGAATCAACATCCTGGCACCTATGTGACCTTGGACAAGTCACCTCACCTCTTGGGACCCATTTTCTGCATCTATAAAGTGGGAGATAACACTCTAAGTGCCACCTACCTACATCACAAGGCTATTGTGAATGTATGAGATAAGCTATGGGAAAGTACTCCATAAATCTGAAAGTACTACACAAATGTATGCTATTAAGATTATAAAATTCATGACAATTGTCTTTCAAAGAATCTCTGTATTAGGTAGGCAAAGAATGAATCCATATATAAACATGTGCATCCATAGCTACATGAGGAATAATAAGCAAATACCTAATGGTCACTTACTGTTTAAAAGCATAGACTACTTCTCTGGTAATGAAGCACTATACACCAAGAACATTTAATTATTCCTTATTAAAAAATAAAGGCTAAAAAACAGATCTGAAGCAAAAAATTCCCAGTAAAAATTTTAACTAGAAATGTGAGACTACAGAAAAGGACTATTAGTTTACTAAGTTTAAGTTAGATAATAAAATGAAATAGTTTTAAAATTAGGTAGTTAGATGTCTAGAAGCAGCAGTTTCTTGGAATTAAACACTATTTTATTTGGACTAATAAAGGATTAAAGAAGTTTTCCAGATTTAGAAAAGCACCTTGGTCTTTTTATCTACAATCAGCTTGTCAAAGACAACAATTCTCCTCAAGACAGGAAGTTCTTTTCATCTTAACTCGATTAGCAGTCATGTTTTATTTATTTTTTCTTGGTAGTGGTTTGCTTGTTTTATTTTTTTAATGCAGTAAAGATACTTTACGGAAGGGTACAGTTGTAGCTACAGTTAGGGTCAGATAAGCCTAGAGCTGCTGCTAGCCAATTGGCATAAATGTCATCATTTCCCACTTACCAACCAACTATACTTTCTTCTTATACATACAAAACAGACATGAGGAAAACAGCAAGCAAATCTGTGAAAAACAAACTGCTCATCTAGGGAAGGATAACTTAAAAAGAGAAATCACATGCATGGTATGTGCATTTGCTTTAAAAGCTATTCAGTGACAAGAAAATGTAACTTTGACACCCCACTCCAACCTTACATACAAGGTTTTTGAACCCACTATTAATCAGCATTGGAAAAAATATACTGTCATTCATAAATTGGTCAAGATGTTCCTTCAGCAAAAGCTGGACTCAGTTTATAAAAGAATTTGAATATTGGCCTAACGTACAAAGTGGGGTGGATACTTGGGACCGGTAGCATGAGCCTCTCTGGGGTGTCACTGACTTGTCTAAGCATACAGATTGACACTTGGGAATTTGCTTTAGGGCTTTATCTGAGAAATAAAGGAAAGGGGATGTTTGGTGGGTAACATTTCATACCAGCATGTTTACCTTTTAGGAACACGGGCTGAGTCTATAGGTTTTATTTAAATGGTGGAAAATGAAGATAAGAGAATCAAGAAGAAGAGATGAGAAATGAGAAAAAAAGAAATGGAAGAGTTTGGGGCATAGAAGAGGAGTTGTTTAAAAATAGCCCAAAACAGAAATTCAACAAGGTGCAACATGTGGGTCTGATTTATAGGTATATTATTATAGCACTAAAGGTAGTAGACCTTTATACAGACCTCTATTTTTTTTTTAACAAATCTCATAAGCAAAAACATTTAAACCGTATTTACAAATAGTATACACTATTAATAATGTATTGCCCCCTCAAGTTATTTGAAGAATTCTAATTACAGCCAGATTCTAGCAGTATAAATTGCTGCCCCTGCAGTACATGTAGGTTGTCATTGATATTTTATGAATAATAAATAATTCCTTAATTTAATTTTGCATTTCAAACATAAAAACCACATTTCATTGTAGAACTGACAGCAATGCCAAGGTCATAAGTTAAAGAACGAAAATCCCCAATGATAAATCAATAGCACAGACGAAGCAAACATATTTATTTTACTGACTACCTACCAATTCTCACTCCTTATCTTGCTGCTAATATTGACATCCATGGGTCACATAGGACATAGACTGGAAAGGCTGGGCCTGGCCTGCCAGGAGAGCTCAGGGATGAGAAAAATTCAATACTCATTTAGAGGGAAAGCAATATTGTCAAAAGTGGCTGTGGCTATGGGGGTGGAAATAATTTCCAAAGTAATCACCAAATGCTGTTCTGCCTCAAAGATACTTGGATGGATGGATGGATGGATGGATGGATGGATGGACAGACAGACATATGGCAAAATACTGATACACAAATGAGCAGGACTTAGTGAGTATTAACAAGACTATTTTTGAGCTGGGAAAAGAAATAATGAAAGCAATGTTTAAGGATGATAAATAGGTCAGTAGTATTTAGGATGCCTTGGGGAAAGGAAAGCTTGAAATTGAAAGAAAATGTCTCAATGACATAGGGGTTCTATGATGAGGACCCTAGAGTGGGACAGTACATAATCGATCACTAACCTCATCCTGAAAAATTGTCCTTCAAACCATCTGCTCTTCCTTTCTATTATCACTCTTCAAGACCTGGCCTCCTGGTTTATGCAACTTCCTAGCAAACTTTGCTGAACCAAGGTTATACACCACTGCATACTACTGAAAAAACAAAGCTTACATGTAAATTTCACCTTGTCTCTCCACTGCTTGAAAATTTTTAATAGATCCTTATTTGATATTCCATAAATATTAAGTGTCTGTCTGGTTTTGAGGTTCATCTCACCTTACCCACATCTTACATAAATTTGCTTTTTATCATTCCCCAACAAGAACCCTGTGCTACAACAATCTTCTCTCTTCCCTAACAGAATGTTACTTATTCTTTAAGGCCCACCTCTTATGTAAAAGCTTTTCTACAAATGTTAGCTCCAAGTAATATCCTTCTTTGCTGAATGTTTGCAGCCCTATGCTGTGAATTACAAAAATTACAAAATCTCAGCTGGAACGGACCTCAGAGGCCTTCTAGTCTACTCTATTACCAAAATAAAACCCTGATTCATATAAATGATCATTCTAGCTTTACTTAAAAACCTTGGGGGGGGGGGAGTCTAAGGACCTATTACTTCCTGTTGAGGTTCATGGCAGCACTTTTGGGTAGTTTTAATTCCTAGAAAGTTTCACCTTACATCAATCTAAACTTTTCCTTCTATGAAACTCAAAAGATCATAAATTTGAAGCTAAAAGGGACTTAGAGATCATCTCATCTAATTTCCTACACAGTTCATGAATACTATAGCATTCCTGGCCAGTGATCATATAATAAATGTATCCAATGATGGGAAAGAAGGTGAACTACATTGGTTTGGTGCATCTCTAATTGTCAGAAAGTTTTTTCTAATATTGAGATAAAATCAGTCTTTCTATAACTTCACATTTTTCCAAATTGGTATAATGGATTAAGAGTTTTCTAAGACTCTTTCATTGTCTAGAAATACCTCTATCTTCAGGCCCCCTAAAAAGTCTTCTTGTAGATGAAAGCAATGCAATGCCCTTCACTACTGATATGAACAGGAGGCTGGATTGTGCATTCTGGGCATTGCTCCTAGCACAGCCTACAAAGTATTACTGACTTCCAAACAGATACTCAGACCTTAGCTTAGCCCTGAGTAAAAATGAATGTTCAATACAAATTACTTGGGAAAAACTCCAAATTTGACAAAAACTTGTAGGAAAACTGGAAAACAATTGGAAGAAACTAAGTTTAGCCTAACATCTTATATTAAATACAACAATAAACTCAAAATAGACATGTGACCTGAATATTAAGGGCTTTGTTACAAAAAGAAATTATAAGAGAACTAAATCAGGTATCTATCATCACTACAAATAGAGGGGGAAGCACAGAAGGGGGAGATTTTAACCAAAAAAGGGATGAAGACAAACACAAACAATAAAATAGTTAATTTTAACTACATGAAATCAAAAAGATTTTGCACAAATAAAATCACCATAACTAGTGTAAGAAGGGAAGGTATAGATTGTGGAAATTTCTTTGCATCAAATAGTTCAATAAAGGTATGTTATCTAAATAAATATAGGAAACCAAAGAAAACGTATGAAATCAAGAGCCACTCTCCAGTGGGTAAGCTGTCAAAGCATCTGAATAAACAGTTCTCAAAAGAACCATAGTCTTTTAACAAACATATGAAAGATTCATACAAATAACTAATAATGAGAGAAATATAAATCAAAGCAATTCTGGGATTTCACCTCAGACCCAAAAAACTGACAAAGATGACCAAAGATGAGAATAGTCAATGTTGCAGAGGTTATAAAAAGACAGACACATTAATATGTTGTTGTTGCTGTGAATTGTTCCAAATACCGTAAAAATTAAGTGACTAAAATGTCCATACCTTTTGGTTCAGAGATCCCACTATGAATCATATAGTCTAAGAAGATGAAAGGTAGAAAGAAAGGTCACATCTACACTAAAATATTTATAGCATTACTTTCTCTCAAAGAACTAGAAAAAAAGAGTAGATGCCCACAAATTGGGGAATGATTGCACAAATTTTAGTACACGGATGTAATGAAATATTATTGGGCAATAAGAAATGATGAAGATGAAGAAAACAAGAGTAGCATAGAAAGACATATGAAATGACATAAAGTAGAGTAGGCAGAATTAGTACTACCACATGACTACAACAACGTAAAAGGAAAGAACAAGAACAATGAAAAATTGAGCACTGTGTAACTATCATGACCAAGCTTGACTTTGAAAAAAATATGAGAAAATACATTATACTCCATTGGAAAGGCTAAGGTCTGTGGGTGTGGAATACTACATATACCGGACGACTTAATTAATATGTTGGTTAGTTGGTTAATATGTTGAACTATTTTTTCCCTTGCATTTTTACTATGTTAAAAGGGATGATAGGGAAAGAAGAAGAATATATTTGGAAATGAGGATGAAACATAAACAAATGGTATTAATAAAAATAAAATATGAAGTTTCAGACAAAACTTTTTAATTGCTGGTATTACTGACTTATGATGGGCACTATAAATTAGAACTAAGATAAGCACCAAAGAACCATTCCAAGGTTAGGTCACATGATCTCTAACATGTTTTCCAGCAGTAACATTCTGAGACCCCATGAATCTTACTATAAACATTGTCTATATAAAGGACCTCACAAATGGGCAGCAATTTTAACTGATGTTCAGCATTGAATTTTAAATGAAAACATCTCTGTTTATAGCTTAGTGAGATGAAAATCAATGAATATTTAAGGGACAATTTTATGTGATAGCTAATAGAAGATACAGATTTAAAAGAAGAGAGATTTCCACAGAATTCAGTTAGTGCCTTCCTTCTGGGATTATTTTCCATTTGCTCAGTATGTATCTACTGTATACACCAAATTTGTCTCTTGTTCCCTTAAAATGTGATCTTCTTGCGAGCAAGGACCATGTTTTTTATTTTCTTTTTATGCCTGGCACTTATCGTGGCAGCTGGTTCATTGATAGTGCTTAACAAATACTTTTTGACTGGCTCCATAAGGGTAAAGTTTTGAATAATGAGGGAGAGACCCTACATATTTTAGAGTTTTTGTTTAACATGCTTATCTGGAGAAGACAAGAGAGACTGAACATTTCACTGACATTCCTCTGTGGAAGGAAGAATCACTAGAAGGAAGAAGTTGGCTTTGAAAACATTTCTCCCCCATCTCAGCAATTCTTTTTGTACAAAGGTTATGGAGCTAACCAATCCAATCAATAAATAATTCAAAATACACACTATAAGCCACAAGTTCATAAATCTAGATCTGGAAGCAACTTCATAGGCCATTAGTCCAAATATTTTATTTTATAAATGAGGAAACTGAGGCACATGGAGATTAGGTGATTGATCTAAGGCCACATAAGCATTGAGAGTCAGAACTGGGATTAGAACCCTGGTCCTCTAACTCTGGAACCATTGCTCTTTTCATTGTACCACACTACTTCATTTTCTATTATTCAGTCTTCAGGACAGAAAAGAATGTGTAATTCTATACCCTTTGTGGCCATACAACACTTTGGAGACTAGATCACAAACACGCATATGTGTATATATGCATAAATCCATATACACACACACATACTATATATAATATATAACTCATATACACATATTTATATATACAATATGCATACTATGTATACATACACATTTAATATGCATATATATTTATCCATTTGCTTAACAAGTTTAAATCAGCTACATGGTCTAGATGGAAAGTGAGAGAAATGATTATGTCTCTCATATTAATAACCAATTAATATGGGGGGAGGGGAAATCCAGGTTGTTATTTTTTTATTTCTATTTCCTCAAAGTCCAGCTTTCAAGGGCATTTCTGACCCTGCCCAAAAAAATTCACCACACCCAGACCATCTTATCATGGTAGAATTCTTACCACACCATTGTTCATTATTTATTAACTAGGTGGAGGATAGATCCTTTTGTATAGATTGCCTGAGGTAGGAGTGGTTTGGCTTGAGATGAGTCTCTCTTTGTCCATGAATGACTTGATCAGAGTCCCAGACCTAATGAGTTAGAACAGGACCACTTCTCACTATAATATTCATTTCTCATTAATTGTTAACCAATCAGAGATGATTTTCACCTGTTGAGAACACCCACTCTTTAAGGGCATATAAGTGTTGAATGGGCTCCATGATTCCTTTTTGGTTTATGAGAGAAAACCAAATTATTGATTAGTTGCTACTCATAATTAATAACATTGATTATTAATTACCCAAAATTATGAATCTTGGACTTTTCATACATCACAAAAGGAAACACACAGGTTATTGCAAAATGTATTTCCCCCATGTGTAAATGCATAACTTGATTAGATTTTTTATTTTTTGCTAAAAGAGAATATAAACACAAACAGGTATTAAAGGAAGTAATTTAGAATTGAGAAAAAGTAATTTAGAATACCATTCAATATCCTGGTCTTCCTTTCGGGAGAGGTATACATCAATTGCCACCCTACAAAGAGACTAGTAACTAGCATAAGCTCTGGTCCCTTTAAATGTTTTCATTGTCTAAGAAATACTTAACATGTTCAATGTGACTACCAATTAATACTTAATCTCACTCTGCTAGTGTCCCACATATATTGAAATTGGTCTAGAGAGTCCAATAGTTCTACATTATAATCAGGTTGAGTGGAGTCAGAGGCTATTCTTGAGGATGTTGGTTCAGAATGTTTAATCAGACAATTCATAGCTCCTACAAGAGGGTAGATTTCCCACTGAGAACAACGATTAGCCTTGGGGGCTGTTTAGTTTAAGAAGCCTTTGATACTCGTCAAGACTGTGAAATATAATAGAGTGATTTGGTAAAATCACCAAGTCAAGGTCTATACATTTAAGAAGTGTTTTGCTGATGTCCCTTAAAATTGACTATATGAAGTAAAGGCAAATAGTTCTCTCCCTTAGCATTTGGCCTGTTTGCTACAATCTGAAAAACTCACAAAAGTAGAACAAGACCCTAATGTTCTAAACAAGTGTAATTCATTTCCCAAACTCCCATCCTGAGTCACACTGCCAGCAATCCTCTTTCCAGTTATAGTTAGCTTGGGGCCCACATAAAACAACTATTTACATAAAAACATAATTTCAAAAAGATGAATACTGCTATCCTATGATTGTGAATAGTGCTGTTAAATACATGTTCAATGTGACTATAAATCAATTCCTAATCCCACTATATTACTTACCCTCTCACAGATACTGAAATTAGTCTAGAGAGTCCAACAGCTATATATCACCAATGTGTGTGGAAAGGACACATCAACAATAAAACATCTTGCAGCCTCACTCATCATCCCTTTGACTTCATCCTTTCCCTAGCCACCACTCCCTTCTATGTGTTACATCCTCTCATTAGAATATATGCTCCATGAAGGCAGGAACTGTCTCACTTTTGCATTTGTATCTCCAACATTTAAAATTGTGCTTGGTATGTAGTAGGCACTTAATAAGTGTTTCTTTTCAATCATTCATCTCCATTCCCACTGCACCTAGTCTAATTGAAGCCCTCTTCACCACAAATAAACTTAACTAGCTTATGAGTCTTTTCCCTCTCCTATTTATCCTGCACATGAGAAAAGTCTTCCTAATAAGGGATCCTCATCATGTCTCTTCCTTGCCCAAAAACATTCAGTGTCTTCTATTGCCTCCCAAAATAAAGTTCAAACTCTTTAAACAGCCATTTATTGACCACCCATATACTTCAAACCTTATTTTATACTATTCCTCTTTGTGTACTTTGAACACCAAGCCAAGCTGATTCCTTACTGTTCCCTATTCTGCTCATTTGTCCTTCCACAGGTTTGTTTAATATTGTCTCCTATACTTCAGAAAAATTACCTCCCTTCCCATTTTTACCTGTTAAAACTCTCCTACCAAGACCAATTCAAGTACTACTACTCACATGAATTCATAGGCAGAAGTAATTTTTCCTTCCAATGAATATTCACAGAATTTTTAAAAAAATTTTCCTGTATACTTTTTTTTTAACTATCTGCTTCACATTCATTGGGTCAATGGATTTTGGGGTTGTAAAGGTCATTAGACTTTGTGTAATTGCCTCAAGTTACAGAAAAAGAAATTGAGTCTCAGAGGAATTCATTTATTTGCCAAATTTCACAAATAAATGAATCAAGTCATAAGCACATTTTTGAACTTGAATAATAATTATCATAGGCATAATTTACTAACGTGGTAGTAGATAAAGATTAGCCAAATGAAGGACAAAATTTTCCAGAATGCTGGGTAAACTTTTACTACTTCTTAAAAAGAAAAGAAGTGTACAATTCAATTAGCTTTATGGACAAATATATCCTCCTCCTGTCCTAGTATACCACATTAAACATACTATATTTACTATGTCATAGAGACATACTATGCAGAGTTATCTGGAAAGACACCAATGGGTTTTTAGTATTTTTTTCACTATAGTCTAAGTTACAGGGTGCAAGTTGCTTTGCCTTTGTATTATTCCCTGTACTTAGAACAGAACTTCACACAATGTATACTCCATAAAAATGTTTGCTGAATAAAGAATTTCCCTTCTCTCCTCACCAATACAAATCCTGCATGTCATGCTCTGGCCATGGTGCTGAATATAAAAGGAGCTGCCAATCTGGGACTCAGCTAATTTTATCTCTAGTCATTCGATGTTCCAAACAAACCAAGCCAAGCGAAACCAAACCAAATGAAAACTTTAATTTGCTTATCAAGGCTAAGTCATTCACTTCCATTCAGTATATTTTACTGTTTTATTATTTAATACAATGGAAATTTTGCCTTTCAAAATTCTGTAATAATTATGACTTCAGCCAAATTTTAAAAAGTGATCACTTCTCAAGAGGTATTCTTTCTATAAGTTTCCAATGCATCAAGGCATATATATACATGTACGTGATTCATATTTAAAATTAAAATTTTGATGAAACATGGCTAAAAATTGATAATAGTACCAGTTGGGAGCTTGAGTTTTTGCAGACATTTTAAGGCTACAATGAGTGGACATACGGAAAGTACAGCATTTCAGTATCTAATTTCACACAGTCATGTAATGTGACAAACTCACCAACAAACTATTCATCTTGAAAGGAGTGATATATCCTCATCTATTATTTACTTCTTAATTAAGTCAGAAAATTTTAGCTTCTAAGTTAACTACAAAGAAACAGATCTTCACATAGCTAGGTTTTGAGCATCAACATTTGATTTTAACCAAGCCTACTTTCTAGTTTGTTTTTCCATTTTATGACTTTCCCAAAATTGCTATGGATACTCTTTTAAAAATGTACCTTTAAATATTAAAGCTATTCAAAACACAATAGTCAAAAGAGCCTAATATAGGTTAGGTTATGTAGGTTAATATAACAAACTGTTTAAGCAGTGACTAGCTGAATATAAGTAAACACTTTCAACAAGATTGTTCTCTAAAGATTCTCCCATAGGAAGAAGGAGTTCTTAATATCAATTCAAGAAATTACAGTTAAAAGACTAATTAAACTGGTATCCTCTTGAAAAAATACATCATCTCCCATGTTTAGCTATAGTCAAAATGATACCAGAACAGAATGAAATAAACATGTTCTTTCACTAAGCAACTCTCATATTTGCTCTTATGTAGGTGGAATAATCTAGCCTACAACTCACAAAGAACTGTATTTCATCTTTCTCTTGTAATTCTTACTGCATAGAAAATAAATGCTTGGGCTTTCTACAACCACCTAATGAATCTCTGAGACTGTGACTGATTTTTATGATTTTAACTAACCAATTTTACTTTCCTGTAGTTTTATACATGCTGTCAAGGGGTTGTACTTGTTGCCTAAAAAATAGCTTATTTTTCAGGCACATAGGCTATCAATTACAGAAATGCCTGAATAAATAAATGAAAAACACAACTATTAATGTACTAGAAATTGACAAGGTTGAAAAAGTGCATAAAGTTAGACTAAGCTAAGCCATTAGGCTTCAGGGAAGGGTATACAAAGTATTTCAGAAACAGAATAGCAAATGCCTTGCTTTTGAAAATCTGTACGAGGTAAATCTTAAGTCAGAAGTAGCTATAAGACAGTGAAATATTTTTTTCCAATACAAATAATTCTGTGTATTTATGTGACAGCATCCTATATCTTTTTTCTTGCTACTTAATCTGCAGTTAGATGACCATGGGCAAGTCATTTAACTTCTGCACTTTTGTTGATCATATGTGTAAAACAAAGGAGTTGGACCAGATGATTTCTATGTAACTTTTCTATGATTCTAAGTGGCTCTCTGGACAATCTCAAACTATTTTATATTGATGACATCTAATAAATATGTAGTACAGTTAGAAAGGAATATTAATTTAAGCCTTCAATCAGCCATTTAATTATTGTTTTCAATTTTTTTGTTTTCATCCTACAATCAACATTTAAAATTACCAAACCACTATAAAGATTCAGTGGCTTGTTACATAAATGTATATTTTTATATGGAAAATTAAATGAGAGTGCTAGCTTATATAATGATTTCTATGGTATTCATCATGGAAAGACGCCTCTTGCTTTCAGATATTGGTATTAGGGGATATGATATCCTCATATTTTATCTCATCATAATACAGGAGACTTTCTATATGTAGTTAACATTTTGATATGCATAACTTACTCGTATTTGTGAATCCTTATTTTGTTAAATTGAGCTGTGTTATAACAGGGTTCTAATATATTCTGTAACTGTAGTTGTTTCTGGATGAATTTAAAGAGGACACACCAAGAAGGAAATTACAATATCCTAGACAGGAGATAATGATGAAATTGCTTAAATATGAGGAGAATCATCATAATGGATTCCCAAGTCTCCTTCAGACACAAGACAGATATGGGCTATACCATCAACTCCCTGGATTTCCCGGTTAAACTACAAACCAATTTTTAAGAGCAATAGTAGATACTGTAGCAGTAGTATACAAGTTTTTAGGAAGTTCTTTCTATTATAACTTTCACATTTCCCTCAACTACCTCATTAATGTATTGAATAATTTTAAATTAAGTAGGTTATAGGTTATAATCAAAGGAGGAAAATATGATGAAATATAGAGAAGAGTTTTTACCTTTGTACTGTCAGCAGTTCACACCTTGCCTCTGACACATACTGGCTATATAACCATGGGCAAGGCATTTAGCCCTCCAAAGTCCCAGACAACTAAGACTATGAGCTATAGAGAAACTGAGAGCATTCAAATGAAATCACAAGTCAGGATAAAAAACAATAACAACAACAGAAATAATAATTTGACTGATATTTAAATTTTTTTTAATTTGTAATTTTTATAATAATAAGTATTTTCCTATCCTTTTGTCTTTAGTTCTCTGGAACTAATTTTGTTCAAACAGATTGAAAAAAAATATTAACATGAGACTTATGATGCCCAGGACTTATTCTCAGCACTAACTTGGGTATTTAGGGCTTAGGAAGCTTGGCCTGAAACCAGGAAAAGATACTGATCAACTAGCTATGTGGTCTGTAGGAAGTCATTTAACATCTTTGAGCTTGGTTTTACTCATCTATAAAAGTAAGATTTTGGCTTAAATTTTAATTGTCACTTCACCTCTATGCCTCAATATCCCTATATGTAAAATGAATGTAATAGTGGGCCTACTATGATGAGAAAGTGAAATAATAGATATAGGGAAAATATCAAAAGCATTACATAAATATGTAAGACCTACATAAATAGAAATTCCATTTTTTTACTCAGATTTCCCTGGTCTTAACAAATCATAATAAAAACAATAGCCAGATGCTTTATAAAATATTTTATTGTTAAGATAGAAAACCTTTCTTTATATTTTAATATCCCAAGCATGTTACTCTAAATTGATAACAATGTATTGGATATTTGCTTCTCTTGAGTGTTTTTGTTTAGTTTTACGGTGCTTGTATTCTTTTTGTATACATCCTGTACATGTATCTGTGTTGTCTCCCCCTTAGAATGTAAGTTCCTTGAGGGCAGAGATATTTTATTTCACTTTCTTCTTTGTATTCCCAAGGTTTAGCAGAGTGTCTGACATATTTGCTTAATTGATTGACCATTGTCTGAAATTCCCTTACCAGATATACTCTAATTCTCCTTCTAGCAACAGTTTCATTCTTTGAAGTAGTTTAGAAAATTTATCAACTGAAATCTGAATTAGATTTTTACAATGTTGAGTACTGGCTAAACTTTAGTAATGATTTTTTTTTTGGAAGAATAGCATTCAACACAAATAATCACTTACTAAATTAGAAATTTTGTAAATTCATATTTTTGCATATGTATTTTTGTGGTGTTTTGGGATTTGTAGGGGGAAAATATGCTAGGCAGCATGGTATGGTGAATAAAAAGGTAGCCTTGAAATCAGGAAGCCCTCAGATCAGATGTTGTCTCTGACACTACTAGTCTCAACTAAGGCAAGTCACTTAACCTCTTAGTGCTGGAGGCAATTCCTTAAGACTCTAAGTTATAGATGAGCTGCCAATTTGCATTGTGAAAGAGTTTCCAATGGAACAAAAAAGCAAAGAAGGAAAGAAGATATCTATGTATCAAAGATTTAATACTTCATATATTTCCTAAAATATTTTGTACATAGGAAAATTTTAGGTTTGAAATATATGGATGAAATTAATAAATTACCATTTTTGAGGATCTAGAATACCTCTAGGATAAAGGGGAGTAAGACTTCCCTAAAGTCACATGAGGACAAATAATGAAAAAATTTAAAGCATTATTCATATTTATACCTAGAACATTGGTCTGATGCCAGCAGAAACACTGATCGTTTACTAATAGCTAGCATTTACATATCCCTTTAAAGTTTACAAAATGCTTCACATATAATTACCTCCTTTGATTCTCACAACAACCTTGGGAAGTAGATGCAATTATTATCCAATTTTATAGATGAGGAAACTGAGGCTGAGTAGTAAATTGCCAAGGTCACACAATGAACCATCTAGAGCAGAATTTGAACTCAGCTCTTTCCGACTCCAAGTCCAGCACTCTCCACTTCACTGCCTAGTGCCCCTACTAAGAAATGTTATTTTTTAGTAGTTACCATGAGTTCATCTCAGTCCAGTCCTAGGTATTCTGGAAGGGGGTGAGGAGAAGAGAATCAGAATAAGCCAAAAACATGATCCTTGTCCTCAAGAAGCTTGTAACAATTATGGAGAAAAGACTAATATATATGAAAGAAAAGAAAAGAAAGGTAAATACCAAGTTGGGTCATGGACATTAAGTAGAGATCAATCAGTTGGGGCTAAAATACTTATGAGAACATTTAAGAGGCAGCTAGTGGTATAGTGGCTGCAGTGGTGGGGAACCTGGGGTCTCGAGGCCACATGTGGCCCTCTAGGTCCTCAAGTGCAGCCCTTTGACAAACTTTCACAAGTTTGGATTCAGTCAAAAGGCCGCACTTGAGGAGCTAGAGGGCCACATATGGCCTCGAGGATGCTGGTTCCCCACCCCTGGGCTAAAGCAATGGGACTGAAATCAGGGAGACCAGTATTCAAATCTGGCCTCAGACACTTATGTGTCCCTGGGCAAGTCATTTAATTTCTGTTTGCTTCACTTTCCTCAATTGTTAAATGAGGGTAATAATAGCATTTACCTCTCAGGGGTATTTTGAGGATCAAATTTACTAATATTTGTAAAAGGCATGTAATACAGTGCCTGGCACAGAGTAGGTATAAACAAACAAACACATTTATTAAATAAATAGATGCTTTTCCACTTGCTTTTACCAAGGATGTAGGTCCTGAAAGATAGGTAGGATCTGGCTTGGCCAAGGGGAAGGTGAAACAAATTCCAGACTAGTGGGACTACACAAGAAAAAGTGTAAGGATGGAAAAGAGAATGTGTCTCCTTGAGACAGTGAAGAAATTGGCCAGACAAGAGTCAAATAGTGAAAGTCCTTAAAAGATGGGTAGGAAAATCTAGACTTCAAGTAGTAGGAAACAGGAGACTTTTGAAGTTTTGTCTTTTATAAAATTTAGTTTTAAAGCAGAGGCCTGAAGAGATTCAAATGATAGTTAAAATAAAGACAGAAGCAGTGGTACACAGAATGTATGAGAGAAAGAAGAGCCTAATATTGGGTTGAAGAGTTAAGAGACTGTTATAACACTCCAGATGTGAGGTTGTGAAAAGGCCTAAAATAAGATGTTAGTGATTGGTATTTGGAAGGAAAAACAAACACTAGAGATAGGATAAAAATAGAAATTGAGCTGGTAACTGACTGGTTGGGGTAAAGGGAAGAGAGAGAGAAGTCCAAGTTTAAGAGGTGAAGTGAGTGAAATTATGCCATGGACAGATGCTTGGAAGTTATCTCTAGCAGATGAAAAGCATATTTGAAAATATGTACTAGTAATATGGAAATACAGACAACAACTTGCTTGGGTGTATTATTTTTTTTTATTCAAGTAAAAAGAATAGGAGTTATTACTTTTGGCCTAGAAAACTGTGCATACCCTTTGATCCAGCAATACCAGTTCTAGGTCTGTATTCCAAAGAGATCATACAAATGGGAAAAGCACCTACATGTACAAAAATATTTATAGCAGCTCTTTTTGTGGTAGCAAAGAATTGTTGATTGGAGAATGGCTGAACAAGTTGTGGTATACAAATGTAATGGAATACTATTGTGCTATAAGAAATGATGAAGAGGGTCAGAGCCAAGATGGCAGAGTAAAAGCAGTGACTTGCTTGAGCTCTCCCTCAAACCCCTCCAAATATCTGTAAAAATGGCTCTAAACAAATTCTAGAGCAGCAGAACCCTCAAAAGGAAAGAGTGAAATAAATTTCCAGCCCAAGACAACCTGGATAGTTGATGGGAAAGTTCTGTTGTGCTGGACTGGGAGAGGAGAGCAGTTCAGCATGGGCTGCACAGGCAAAGAATGGACCTCAGCAAACCTGACGCAGTCCTCAGGGGACTGAATTATGGGCAGCTGTGGTGGGGTCCAGACTTCTCAACCCACAAATGCCGAAGACAACTTAGAAGGTCAGTAGGAAAGGTCTGTCGGACCTCGGTGAGAGAGGAGCATGGTCCAGCCACAGTCCTGGCGCAATCCTTGGGCAGCAGCTGTTTCTGGAACTCTTAGCCCACAACATGGTGGTGGATTGTGTGGCTGATCAGAAGGGGACTGCAGGGATCTCTTTGCTGGTGTAAAGGCAGGCTTCTCTTGCTTTGCCAGTGCTTGGATCTGGGTCACAGTTGGGTGGCAGTTATGGAGCAAGGTGGAGTGTTGGTGTGGTGGAGCTTGTGGCTATGGTGGAGAGAGAATCCTCCTCACAGTTCCAAGGTAGAAAAAAGTGACTTTCAAATACAAGACTCATGAGAAGCATGAAAAGAGCCAACCCCACTCTTGAGGACCCTAGATGGGGAGGAAGTATGACTTCATCCCAAGGAACAATGAATATGGAGAATTCAGAGAAGCATAAAAAGACTTATATAAACTGAGAGAATAAAGGAAGCAGAAACAGGAAATATATACACACAATGACGACAATGTAAATAAAATGGGTTTGGTTTTACTAAACTACTTTTTTCCTCTTTCTGTTTTTATTGTTATTACAATTAATGGTGCATTAAAACCTCATAATCACTTTACAGTTTTAAAAGATATATATATATATAATGTATATATATATATATGTATATATATGTGTGTATATATATATGTATATATATATGTGTATATATATGTATATATATATATGTGTATATATATATATTATGTATATATATATATATATATACATATAAGCTGAACTTAACAACAGCTAACTAGGATAGAAAAGGGACACAGACTGCCTCAGGAGATAACGTGTTCCCCCTCTTTGGAGGCCTTTAACTGGAGGCTGGAAGACTGATTGTCAGTAATGTTACAGAGGGAATTCTTGTTAAAGTACAGATAGCACTTCTGAGGTCCCTTTCTGTTCTGAGATACTGTGATTTGGTGACCCTCAGAATAAAGCTAAGCATGAATTTGGAGGAATGTGTTTCAGCAAATTCAGACACACATTTTCCTTCCCTTGATCTTGTTACTAAATGTCCCTCAGTCTCTAACACTACAAATGCCTTTTAGTAATAAGAAGGCACAAATCAGCAATAAATTTAAATTCAATGATGTGCCAACACTGTATTTAAAAATCTAAAAGAAAAAAAAGGACAAACAGGCAGATTTCAGAAAAACCTAAAAAGACTTACATGAATCGATACTGAGCGAAGTGAGCAGAAGTAAGAGAACACTGTACACGGTAACAGCAACATTGTGTGATGACCAACTTTGATAGACTTAGCTCTTCTTGGCAATACAATGATCTAAAACATCTCCAAAAGACTCATGATGGAAAATGCTATCCACATCCAGAGAAAGAACAATGGAGTCTGAATGCAGATCGAAGTATACTATTTGCTATTTTTTTTCCTTTCTCATGGTTTTTCCCTTTTGTTCTGATTCTTCCTTCACAACATGGCTAATATGGAAATATGTCTAATAGGATTGTACAGGTAATAGCCTATATCAGATTGCATGCTGTCATTGGGGGGATGGAGAGAAAATTTTGGAACTCAAAATCTCATAAAAGTGAATGTTGAAAACTATCTTTACATGTAATTAGAAAAATAAAAATACTATTAAGTGGAAAAAAATAAAATATACAATTAAATTTTTTTTAATTTAAAAAATTTTTATTTTTAGGCAATTGGGCTTAAGTGACTTGTCCAGGGTCACACAGCTAGTAAGTGTCAAGTGTTTGGTCTGAGACTGGATTTGAACTCAGGTCCTCCTGACTTCAGGTCCAATCCTCTATTTGCTGCATCACCTAGCTACCCCAAAAAAATTTTTAAAAAAGAATTGTTACCTTTGAAATCCCACTCTAAAATAATAAAAAAAAAGAAATTCCCCTCTAAATTAGCTTTGCCATATCCATAGCTTTGGTAGTCATACCCAAAGGTTAAATTGTAATGATTTGGCTTTACCAGTAACAATATGAGAGAGAAAGAAGAGATCAAAGCATTTGCCAAAGAGGAAAAAAAAAAGCAGGGCGATTGTACGGGGTGGGGGGATATAGAAACTGAACAATCAAGACATTTCAAACTACCCATCCAAGTAGCACAATGCTGACAGGGACAGCAGGGATATGACAGCTCTCACTTCACAGTGAACAAGGACAGGGGCGTGAGTCCTGGGAAATAGCATTGGGTTATGAAACAGGCAAGGACAAAGCCAGATAAGAAAGCTCTACAGGAAACCTTTCCACATCACCAGAATCCAATAGCTACCTTGAGCCTCCAAACAACCTTGTTACCAAGTACAGTATTTTTCATTTATGGCAATATTTATTACTCAGTGCCTCAAGAACATGTTGGATAAAACCTAGTATTTTGAAACGGGCTTGACACACCGAGAACGAGTATAGAAACACATTAATAATAGCTGTAATATGAGGTAGCACTGATAAGGTTTGCAAAATACTTTGTAAATATTGTCTCATTTGATCTTCACAACAACCCTTGTGGGAGGTAGGTGCTGTTATTATCCCCATTTTATTGGTGAGGAAGCTAATGTAGATTGAGGTTGAGTGACTTGCCCAGGGTCACATAGCTAGTGTCTGAGGGTAGATTTTGCACTCAGTTCTTCCTAATTTCAGTTTCAGCATTTTATTCACAGACCTACCTAATTACCACATTAGCCTGAAGGAAAGCAAACAAGTAAGCTTTATTGCAAGGATACACTCACAAGAGGTCCTTGGGTTTCCTGCAATTCTTCAAAGATTTAACTGCTGCTGTGTTGGGGCTGAGGCCTGGCTACAGCTCGGATTTTCAGAACTCACAGTTTATAGGGCCACTCACCTGAGTCACCACCTGACCTCACGAGGACACATAGGATTACAAGCTGATCCCTGGATACCAATGACCAATTATGGCCACCTAGTGCTTTTAAGTGACCAGTCATGCTGTGGCCCCTGGCACCACATGCCTAACTGGTACTGTGACCACACAGGGGGTCTCTACACCTATTATTTCCCAACTTGAACATTTTCTAAATGCCGCTAGGATAGCAATAGCATAACATTCACTTAACCACAGTTAGCAATATTTCATTGGTGACATTTCTTACTCTGTACCTACAAAATTACTATTTTGGAATACGCAGACAATTCAAAATAATGATAAGATATAGTACTTCAGACCTATAGAAATTATGGTATCTAACCCCCATGACATGACAGCCCCTTGAATGGAGGAGGGGCTCAATAGTTGTTAGATATAGTTGAATTTTTAAATGCCTTTATATTTACTATGAAAAAAACAATGAGATAATGAGCTACTCGTATATATATATATATAAAACAACATGTATATAAACACAATATTCATAACTTATATTTGCACAGTGCTTTAAATTTTGCACAAAACCTCCAACACTGTACCCATTTTAAAACTTGTACCTCACAATAGCCTTGTAAGCTAAGTATAACAAAGTACTATTACCTCCATTTTAGAGACAGAGAAACTGAGGTTAAGGCTGGTATGCTACTTCTGGCTAGTATCAGAGGAGGGATTTAAATGTAGGTCTCTCCAGATTCAAAGTTCAGTCCTCTTGATAACATAAAGATATATTTGTACATTTAAGTGTTAACATACAGGACACCTTACTCTAGTGTCTAAGGCCCTTTCATAAAATGTTTTGAAATCTGGTTTATTAGAGACTGGCAAAAAAGTATATACTAATTAATTCTGGAGAAAAGTCATCTAAGGAATCTAAATGAACAATGCTCATTGAGACTTAAGAGGTACAGATCATTAGAGCTTAAGGGCATGATTTTGCTTCAGTAGAATCTATGTTCCTTGAGGTCAGGAACTGATCTTTTGTCTTTAAGTGGGTTGACCACTTACTAGCTCAAAGAGGGAGGAGGCTCTGATAATAATAACACGTGCTGGGTCTTTTTAGGTGGAGAAGACATCATCTTCCCTAAGTCACAGCAAAGAGCCCACTGGCCACAGAAAATTAGCCTGTTTCTCCTTAAGCAAAAAATTCCCTTCAAGACAAAAAGATATTGATTAAATTTTATGATGATATAAAGAAAATATATCAGATAATTAGCATAGTGGATTGGTCCAAGTCAAGACCAATATTTGTGCCTATATAAATATGTATATCACCTATCTACCTTACAATGTTGCTTTGAGCATTAAATGAGATATTTGTACGGTGTATAGTACAGTACATAGAATATAGTAAGTGCTTAATAAATGCTTATTTCCTTCCTTTGAGAGATCAGTATTCTGTCAGCCATGACCTCCTGGGCAAAAGATGCTTCCCTAATCCTTTGTAGTTTTTGCTGTTTTCTTAAGGAGCAGACTTTCATTAGACATAGACCTTCAAAAGTCAAAAGTCATGGCATCACTGTGCCAATAAAAACTAAAATGAAAGACATCATATGTAACCCTAAAAAGAAAAGAAAAAAGACCTATGAGATCATAGATTTTTCAAGCAAATTGACTTAACCATGAGCGTTCTAAAATGTATTCAATAAAAACTACCTCTTCAAAAAGCTTTCCATGTTTTCAAAAGAACCCAATGTTCCTAACCTTAGTGTTGACAAGCAAAGCTGCAGCCTGTCTTTATGAATAAGAGACATAAAGATGTATTCTCCTTTTTATCTAACTCCAATGTTTTTCACTCATTCCAAGAATGACAAAAAGAAAATAGGAGCCCCCATTTTTATGGTACTTTAAAAACTTTCTCCTACTGTCATTCACTCATAGTAAGTCTTGACTATCTCTTCTGTTTGGTTTTTTTTTTTTTTGTGGCTGTAGCATTCTTTCGGGCTCACTGACACTGCTACTATTGATTCCACCATCCACAAAACACCTATGGTCACTTCGACAGAATTCTACCACTTTTCAAACAACTCTGAAATCTTCTCACCGCATTACTACTGAGGTATTGTTTAACTGTGAAACTTTATCAGTCACAAAAAACACTTTGTGAAATTGTATATAAATATTGGGCACAACAAAACTATATTATCTTTTCCTAGAAGTACATTAGTTTCAAAATGATAAAGAAGTGCTAAGGAATAATTCACTGAAGTAAGTAAAGCAAAGGGCTTTAGATTAGCCTGTGAAATTGTATACAAGTTAGAAGAAAACAATAGATCACTGACTTGTACAATGAGTTTCAAGCATCTCAGCAAAAAGAAAGTTTTACTGAAAAAACACAATATGGTAACAGGCTATTCTGAAACTTTACCAACTGCTTTGTTAGAGAACAGAATATTCAAACAGACAATAACTTTATTTTTAATATACTAAAAATCAATCAATTTTCATAAGTCTTTTGGTAAAAAAGAGTGAAATCTGTCCTGTTTTTTGTGTTTTAATACAATGAGAGTTGTCAAAATGCAATGGACTCTAGCATTTTATATTGGATAGTTGTAGGCATTCACCCACTTTATACACTCAACATGAGTGTTGAATCCTGATGATAACAGAACTAAGGCCTGCAAGTGGCAATGAGCAGTAAAAACTATGTTGACCCCGCTTCATTACCCTCTTGACTTGGGGATATGGGAAGGATCAGCCAGCACTGGAGAGGATGGCAAAGGATGTTGGGTCTTCTGGGAAAAAGCCAGGTTTCAACTAAGGGTCAAAGGAAGGGAATAAACATTTAGTAAGCATCCACTACATGCCAGACACTATGCGACATGCCTTACAAGTCACTTGAGCTAGAAAATGGAAGGAGTTTAAGAGGAGAAGATCAGGATAAGAGGGAGTCCATTGTAGAATGTGGGCTGAAAAAGAGAATAATGGAAGGTATGGGCAAAGGAAGAAAAGCACTGAGGACAGAGAGGACTGAGCTACCCAGGGATGCAAATACAGAGAAGTAGCTAAGGGAAAAATTATACCATTTCAATTGCTGCTTTAAACAGTGTTGGCCATACTCTTCTCCCACTTTACTTTCTCTGACTCTTCTCTGTTCTGTTTCACCTCTTCCCTCTTTACCTAAGCTATTTCTGTTCCTTTTGCTGATCCCTCTTCCTCCTCCCTACTCTGAGGAGTCATCCTTCAAGCTTAATTCAACCTTTGAGCTACTTGTCCTTTCTCTTTGTGAAACCATTCACTCCTGGGGCTTAAACTATCACCTCTAGGAAAGTAAGGTAGAGACAACATCATGTGGTAGAAGAAGTGGTTTTGGAGGCAGAGAACCTGAAGGCAAATACAGCCTGGATACTTACAAACTATGTGATCTTACAAATTAACATTGCCTCTTGAGGGGTCAGTTTCATCATCTAGGGTGAAATCATACAGTAGAAAGAGCAGTGAATTTGGAGTAAGGGGATTTGGGTGCAAATTATACCTCTACTACATATTACCTTAGGCAAACCACCCTCTTTCAGCTTCAGATTTTTTTATTCTGTAAAATAAAAGAAGTCGACTAGAAAAACTCTGCAGTTCCTCCTGTCTCTAAAATCAAATGATCCTATGAACAAAAAGCCACGTCACTGTGGTTTTTCTATGATTTTGTTTCTCTCTGGGGACTTGGGTCTTTATGGGGTATGGGAAACTTATCAATAAAATAACTTGGAATAAGCCTTGAAAAGAATTTAACAAATCCAAAATGGCACTTCTAATTCAACATCGGTAGGTCAGGATTTAACTTGCCCTGCCACCAAAATAACATTAAGTTCCCTGAATTCTAAACAACTAATTTGTGAAGCTATCAGTCAAGAGAACAGAAATGCAACATTTCTTCCCTCAACCTGAAACTGAGAATTAAGGTTCTGTCAGTTTAGAGATAGAAAAATATGCGCTGCATTCCCCTTTCAACACAGTACCCATAAACTGGAAATTACAGACTGTCTGTAAATGGCACATTTGGTATTTAGGCAATTATTTATAGTTAATAGACATCATAATTCTCTAGCAGGTAATCGTACATGGTTAATTGAAATAACTCCTTAATCTTTCTTCCATTTAAAAATATAATTAAGGCTATAAGTGATGGCAAATTAATAAGCATTTTTCTAGCATATTCATTGTTAGAATAAGCTTATACTTGGACTTCAATTGTTTGCTCTCCTATTCTTGAGTAACCCCTGTGTGCTCCTAGCATGGGAGATGACGAATTGCTGCCAACAAGAGACAACCTATTGCCATGGTAGCATGTGAACCCTCCTACGTCACATCTATACCCCTACAGGTCTTTCTTTTAGACTTGAAATACCTAGCATTTTGCCCCTTTGCAGCTAAACTCGAGGTGGAGTTTATCATATGCTGAAATTCTTTTCCTAACTTGCCCCTCCCTTTTCATTTAGTACATGCTCTGTGAGGGAGGTTGCCTATTTGGAAACTGTTTCTAGGTCAAATGCTTTCCTTCAATAATGCAACTGTTTAGCTTTTTTTCTTACCATAGAAAAATGCCTACATAATTTTTCCTTTCAAAATTAAGTGAGAGCTAAAAAAAAACTTCATCATAGGAAACCCCAAACTAAATAAAGTGCAGCCAGAGTAATATATTACAATCCTCTGAGAAAAGGTAAAGCATTCATTGTTACCCTCATTAGACTTGAAAAATGCAATACTATTCATTTCTGTGGACAGACTGTTGAATGGTCACTGATCATATTCTTAAGAGTTAATATCAATTGTCTAATGAAAGGGATCTTAACTTTTTTTTTCGTCATGGACTCCTTTGGCAGTATGGTAATAATGCATATGAACAAGAAATGTGTTGATGGTTTTAAATTCATAAAATAAAATACATATGATTACCAAGGAAATAAATTCTATTGAAATGTTTATCAAAATATTTTTAATAAATTCACAGACCCCCAGGTCAAGAACCCTTGTTCTAATGCAATGGTTTCATTATATGCTCATTTGAGCTGTCTATATTCAGAACTCTTCAAGGATTTTTTATTCTTATCATACCATATCCCTTGATCAGCCTCACAGAGACAGGGCACTGGAACAAACATAGTGCAGAACATCACCAGAATCCAGAGACATGCCATGAAAAATGAGAAAGATCAAAGGAAGGAGTCAAAGGTTAGATGATTCTATGAAAACAGAAATATGTAGGATAATTTTAGGTGTTATCTTAAAACAAAAATCTCCTGGTTTATATATTTTTTTTCTCATGAGGTAACTTTTTTACAGACCATGTAAACATGTTCCCTCCAAAATCCTCTTTGAATGCCTCATAATAGCTTTGGAGTGACCTTAGGTTCTTTCAGGCTAGGCCAGCAGAATAAAAGCAAGGCCAGTCTCCACCTCAGGCTGAAAAGGCCTTGAATATGGACCTGATTCAATTAAATACCATTCCTAATAAGTACCAGACAACAGGAATACACAGATAAAAAAAAAAAAGAAACAGTCTCTCCCTTAGAAATTAAATTTTACTGGAGGAAGAAAACATGTATATAAATAATAAATAAAAATATATTACAAATAATACAAGTAATTTCAGTGGTTAGAGCATTAACAACTAGATGAATTAAGAAAGGGCTTCTTTAAGGAGATAACTCTTCAGCTGAGCCTTGAAATGAGCTAAGGGCTTTAAGATAAGAAGAGGTAAAAAGGGAAGACATTCTAGCCACGGAGACAGGAGATATACAGGGCAACATAGGCCAATTTGGCTGCAGATTATAGTGTTGTTAAATGACATCATCTTTCTGGAAAGATAGCCTACAGATCTGGTTTAGCAATTTAAATGCTAAGTGGAGGAATTTATACATACATACATACACACACACATATATATACACACACACACACACACACACCACACACACATATATATTTTTTTGTAGTGGTAATAAGGCACCACTGGAACTTTTAGAGGAGAGGAGTGATACAGTTAAACTTGTAGTTTAGTAATATCAACTTAGAAGCTGTGTGAAGCATAAATTAGAGAGGAGAGAGAAGCTGAAAACAGGGAGGACATTTATGCTATTACAATATTTTAGATGAGAGCTATTGAAAGCCTGAACTGTGGTAGTTGTGGTTTGAGTGAAGAAAAGGGAATGGATATTGGGAAAGGGACGCTGGGGAGGCAAGATATGGCAACGAATTAGATATATGGAAAGGGACAAGGGGAAAGTGGAGCATAAAGGAAGATTCTGTGGCGGTGAATGTGTTGGGAGGATGGTGGTGCATTTAAAAAACAGAGAAGTCAGGAGGGTTGTTGTTGTTTTAGGAGGAAACCTATCAAGTTCTATCTTGCACATGTTGATTTTGAGATGCCTATGGAAGAGTTTCTGAAAGCAGAAGCAATCAATTCCAGAATCAATTTCAGAATAACATAACAGATTAATTAAATGAGATTGAGGACAACATAGCATTCCCTGTGCATTATTATATACTCCCTATGTAAAGTTTTATTTTATAATGTATGAAAATCAGCTACAAAAAAAGCACTGAACACAGGCAGCTGGTGCCAGACTGCAGACAGCACTGGGCTTGAAACTTAGACGCTATCTGTATGACCCTAGGAACCTGGAAAAGTCCCTTAAACTCTCTGGGCCTCAATTTCCACATTGTAAAATGATAGCTTCTAAAGCCTCTTCCATCTCTAAATCTACGATTCTATCATACTATAAAGTCAATATTTATTAGATGAAAGCAAGTGGCTGAGATTAAAGTTGAATGGTATCAATGAAGCATACTATTGATACCTTATTGGTCCAATTCAAACAACAAACCAAGCAATACTTGGTGAGGATTTTCCTCAATGAGTATAAGACATGGTCCTTTTACATAGGGAGAAATACTGCTAAAATCATAAAGAAATCCTAGATAATAAACATAAATCAAATGGAAGGCTTTTAAATTCGGAGTCAAAAAACTTGGTTAAAAAAATCCTTTGATAACTATCTCTACATCATTGGTTTCCTTTGTTATCTTATGAATTTTACAGCATAGATTTTTTGTTTGTTTGTTTTGGGTTTTTTTTTGGGGGGGGGTTTGCAAGGCAATTGGGAGTAAGTGACTTGCCCAGAGTCACATAGCTAGTGTTATGTGTCTGAGGCTGGATTTGAATTCAGGTCCTCCTGACTCCAGGGCCAGTGCTTTATCCACTGAGCCACCTAGCTGCTCCTGCATGCATTTTTAAAAAAATCATTATTCTGAAAAGGGGTTTAAAAGACTTCACCAGACTGCCAAAGGGGTCTATGACACAAAAACAATAAAGAATTCCTGATCTCGTGCATCTTTTCTACCAAATGCCCAGATGGTCCATTCATCAAAATAATTTCAAATCTCTCTCCTACCTAACTTCAGGGAATTTATATCTTCCTTTCTGAGCAAATTTTCAAGTGTGCCACATAATTTTAAAAGTTACAAAAGCTTTGCTTCAATGCTCTCAGTAAAAAATGGGAGGTTAAGTAATTTAAAACATAGTTTCATGTGCATTTTTCTAATCAGTTAATTTTCAACTTAAATATTTTCAAGTGCTTGACTTTTTTGAGAGAAGATAGGTAAAAGGTACCATTCATTTTCAAGACAATGTATCCTCCTCAATAATTTCTATCATGAATGTTTTTATAGCATGTGATTGACTCTAGGAGTTTAGAATGGCAAATAGCCACAGAAGGATAGACTGTTTTTCATCAGCCATTTGAAATGTATAAGCAATGCAAATGTTCATTCCATAAATATCAGGCATCTGACAACCTGTGCACTATGCTAAAATATTTAATCTTCTAATTTTCACAAATGTTAGTATTGACAAAAACACAAGGAGGAAAAAAAGATAAATTGAGGAATCTCAAAAAAACCTACCTGTTAATGAGCATTTATTAAGTCCCTACTGTATACTGTGCTAGGCACCAGGAAACAAACACAAAACTGAGATAAGCTCCTTGAGGTCAGAGACTATATTCTACATGAAGTTACTGTGACAGACAAGAGTTATTTACACCTCCTACCAGTGAGGGCCTAAAATAAAAGTTTGCATAAAAAGATTTGGGGATTTTTATTCATCCTTTCCCAACCACAAAAACCAAGACTCAGTAATGTATATAATAAGAGGAAATGATAGTCTTGTTGGTCAATCTCATCCAAATGTTTTTCTTTCTCTCACACACATCTGGTTTAGATATTTACATAATTCAATTAGATTAGGGGTTTTTTTTGAGATTATTGGTACATGTGGGAAATATGAAATAATGGAAAATTTGATGAAAGCCCCCAAAGGGATTATATCCCCTCAAATCACAAATAGAGATGAAGACAATAAATAACTTATAAATAATGTGCTGATTGGGGCAGCTAGATGGTTCAGTGAATAGAGTGCTGGGCCTGGAGTCATAAAGATCTGAGTTCAAATCCTGCTTCAGACACTTACTAGCTGTGTGGCCCTGGACAAGTTATTAACACTGTTTGCCTCAGTTTCCTCATCTGTAAAATGAACTAAAGAAGGAAATGGCAAACCATTCCAGTATCCTTCCCAAGAAAATGCCAAATGGGGTCACAAAGAGTTGGACACAAGTGAAAAATAACTAAACAATAATAATGCTGTTAATGATAATGTAGTACTTTCAAATTTTAAGTTATATTGAGAAACAAGCACATGAATTCATGCTGAAAAAAGGAAAGTAGGAGACAAATACAGTGTCATTTTAACAGACCAATTAAATCCCTTCAAATTCTAATAATTAAATTGCTGTTGCTTTGAAAAAATCATGGCTGTCTCATAAAACATAAATCTTAGCCACAATTCACATTAATTTTTGTTCTGTAAAAATATATTAGATGATTCCATATAAAGGAGTGCTCTATAGATGAATGCTCTAAACTTAAAATAAGCATATAATTTGAGTTTGACACCATCAAGATTTGATGATTTCCAAGAAAACTTACAGCTCTAAATTTCTATACCACCATTATGGATTCAGTCCTATTAGTTAAGACATTGTCACTCTATTAATATTAAAATATTGGGGAAGTTAGGAATGAACATATAAAGCTATTTTAAGTCATTGACATTTTATTGAGACTTATTTTATAAGCTCTCTTCCAACTAGAACTATCTGAGAACAGTTTCCAACAGGACTATGATATATACAGGTGTCTATCTCCACAGAACAAATCAGATAGAGGTCTAAAATTCATTCATTCAGGCACTATTTATTCAATGCTATGTGCAAAGCATTTGGTCTTTGACCAAATATTCTGTTCTTGACAATTTTAAACTGGAGGTAAGGGTTAAGGTAGAAGGACCTCTGGTCTTAGCCCAAAATAACCTGGGTAGAAAACAGTATTAGGGTATGAGGTAAAGCTAAGGATTTGGAGCATCTAAGAGAGAACCCAGAGAAGAAATAAGGTTGTTGAAAAGTCAGGTGACAAGAGTGCCAAAGATAATCTCCTATTTCATAGTTTTGCCTCTTTGTGTTTTCTCATAACTATATACAGAGTCACAGAGATCCTTAAAGAAAATGATGATAAATGAAGCCTTCAAATTTCTTTTCAATGTCTTTTTCCCATTTAACAACTCTACATTGGTCAATTTCTCTGCTTCACATTGATGCTTTCTCCAAATTGGAGGAAATTTCCATTCTGATTCTTTCTGAACAAATCAGACAAACTGTGCCCATCTGATCTTCAGGTCAGCACAGGTTACTGAAATGATTTCCTTCTCCAGTGAGTACAAACACAGGTTTATCTACAACTCTAATACACTTAATACAAAGAAGAATGGAATCACCAGGGAAATTAACAACACTTTCTTGCCCGTAGCAAATACTGAACATTTTCATTTGGAAAGTACATTCAGTTATAAATGCTCCTTCTACAAGTTCTGAGACAATGCAAATGCTGAGGACACCATAATTCTGCATTCTGATTCAAATGCCCTAACCCTCATATTTGCACAAGAACACAGGTAAATCAAGAACCACACCATTCTGATGCCTACTGGTTGATAATGGCGATAAGTTCACTTCAGAACTCAGAGAAGCAGCTTATAACAAGAACAAGAGAAGAAAGACTTTGTTGTAAGACTTAGGATTTGCTTCAAAGTATAAGGGTGAAATTGAAGCAAGCAAATAGGTACCTGCCTCAGAGCTGTTGTTGGGACAAATTTTGGAGTCAATCTGTGAGATAGGGATGGCAAATGATAATCTCAGAAGAGGAATATATTACAGTCATTTAAACCTCTCTGTTACTATTCTAGTTTGAAAATTAGACTACAGTGGCCAATTTTCACATTACCCTTTATATCTATCCATTGATACTGATATACAGCTAGACATAGATAGATAGATGGATGGATGGATGGATAGGCAAACAGAGAGACAGACAGATACAAATATAGATAAAGATGTTATCCCAGTGTATTTTGAGGACTTAAAGATAGTCACAGAAAAATAAAATCAGCAACTAGTTCCAAAAACAATAGACCTTTATTACAGTCATGTTTTAACTTCATACCAAGAAAGGTCAGTGGCTTAAGGTCATTCATAGGGTTGGGGATACTAAAGCCAAAGCTGGGGCGACAACTGAAGGATATAACTGAGGGGTCACTGGATGTCTTTGGAACAAGAGGAAGGAGGACATTCAGTGGTGCCTTGTAGAGAAGCTGCTCTTTACTCCTCAGCCTTGCCACTCGTTCCTAGCTTCAGCTCTTCAATCACTCTTCCTGGTCAGAGTGGGAGGCAACTGAGGTCCCACTTTCTCCACTAGGGCCTCATCACCTCAACCTCTCTACTAGGAATAGGACCAAAGCTCTGGTTATCATAAAATAATCCACATTAAGATATCAAAAAGACTTACAATAGTTTTATATTTCACCTCATGTAGTAAGAAGGTCCACCGAATAAGGCAGCTTAGGCTGTTGGGTTATAACAGCTTACCTTAGTCAGCAGCAATGAAACAAGCCACAACCAAATCATCAGCAAGCATTTATTATTTTTTTAATTTATTTTATTTTTAATTCCAGGAACAAAATTAGCATTTCCATAACACAGAACCATAAAAAAAGATGATTGCACATAAAACTGCAAATCTACCATGTATAACTTGCCATTCCCTCCAAATATACAAAAGTTACATCTAAATTTCTTTTTTTCTTCCCTTCCCCCACCCAGCCCTAGAGATACCATTAGACACAAATAGGCATATATAAATATACACCTATGTAAAATTATTCTATACATACTTCTATTTATCAGTTCTTTCTCTGGATGCAGATACCATCTTTCTTCATATGCCCTTTATTTTTAATTTGATAAATAGTCAAAATGACTAAGTCTATCAAAGTTGTTCTAAAATAATATTGCTGTTACAGCACACAATGCCTTCCTGGTTCTATGTGCCAGGCACCATGCTAAATGCTGAGGATATAAACACAAAAGTAAGCCAGTCATTGCCTTCAGTGAGCTGACATTCTAATGGAGAAGACAGCCTGAGCAAATAAGTATATTTATAATGTCGAAAAATGAATACAAGGCAACTTGTAGGGGACCATGAGAGACTTTGTGTAGAAGGTGATGCTTAAGGTGATTCTTAAAGGGAGCCAGGGCTTCCAGAAGGTGGAGGTGAGTTAACAGCGATTTGTAGGCATGAAGGACTGCAAATGCAAAAGTACAGAGACAGCAGATGGTGAGTTTCGCATGCAGAAAAGCAAGGAGGCCCATATAGCTGGATCATAGAACACAGGGAGAAAAGTAACCTACAAGACCACTGAGGATAGGAGTTGGGGCTGAATGGTTTACCACTTCTGTTGTTGCATGAGAGGAGATATCAGTTAGCAAGACCACATGGAGGCATGGAAGGTTATAGCATGGAAGATACCAGGAATAAAATACTTGTGAAAAAAGAGATGAAGTCAAGCTGGATAGGGATATGTAGAGCAGAGAAAGCCAGTCTCAAGAAAAGATAAGCCCACAAAACTCAAGTTTTCCCAGACTATAACAGGTGTTATATATAACTTTCCAGAAAGTTTTCCAGTTCCCCCAGGTGTGAAAATACGGACACATTTTGAGAGATTTTTGGATGACTTCCATTTGCTTTTATAATCCCCAAAAGGAAAAAAAAATAACAGAGAAAATGATTGCTCCCTTGTGACATACTGGGTGGGAGCAAAGACTATACTTCTGTGTAAACTACAGTAATCTGAAAACAAAATCTTCTGACATCACAGATTTGACCCTTTGGGGCACAGTGAAACTGCCAAGATGAAAAAAAAATGGGACCTCTGTTTATGATATTCTAAATGTGCATGAAATGCTTGGCTGTCTAGAAGCCTCTGTTTCAGAAACATCAGACTTCCAGAATAGTTCTGGACCTGAAAAAAGCTACCTAAGACATCACGGATGGTGAAAGAGAACCCAGACACCCAGATACAAAAGAACAACCCTGAAAAGAGTCAGAGAATCTCAAAGGTTATACCTGGTATGCTGTGATTAGTCATTTCACCATACATAAGGGGAAAGGAACACCTGGATTAGCTGGAGATGTCTGTAAAGCCAACCATTTCATGTATAAATTGAGAAGCATGGGAAAAGCTACAGTAGAGAGAGGAGTCAAAATGAAAACACAAAGTGAGAGGAGAGAAGAAAGCAATAGAGATCAGCAGTGTTAGTTGCAGGGGCAATTAAGAGCGGTGATGAAGAAAGCTATTCTGATAACAGAGGAGAAAAAAGCCAGTGATGGAAACTGATAATAGCATGTTTATGCTGGTTGGGGAAACAAAGTCACTTGTAACTCAGCTAATGTAGCCCTTGAAGTCATATGCATAGGATGTGAGTACTATGCTTAGCTTACAGGAAGCAGGGGAAAGAAAGACAAAGGCAGAGGCAAATATATTGTTGAAGGCATTAGTGTGACATGCTGAAAAAATTCAATTCAATCAAATTCAGCAATCTAGGAGGTATTCTTATGTGCATTCCAGTGACAAACTAAACTATAATACAGTAGAGAACCATGTGTGTATGTATGTGTACATACGTGTGTGTGTGTGTGTGTGTGTAGAAAGAGAAAAAAATATGCAGACAGAGACAGAGAGAGAGACAGAAATAGATGTATCATAGAAGTAATTTAAAACCTTCTCCTGAAAAACAAGAGGGCAAGAGCCTGTTTTAAAGTGTCTGCTGGCCACAATTTCTGTATAACTTAGACTGAAAACAGAAAAATGTTGATCAATCACTACAATATATTGATTCATCACTGTATGATATTAGCACTTAAAAAGGGAAGTTGTTCATATTGATATTCATATTTAATATTTCCACATTGAGTCATCTGCAGCTGCAGAGAAGGGCTGCATGATGCACCTGCCTAATTAGAGCACCTCCTAGATCATTATTAGTGGTTTTCATTTTCTAAAAAAGTCTAAAGTGTTCCTACTTCAAGTCCAATGTTACTGAAAGAACAAGTGATTTTGGGGGTGGGGAGAATGCACTTTACTGAGTCCTGTGTGTTTTCTGATGATTTTGTCTTCATTGAAAACAGAAATGACATTATAAGGTTAAATATAATTGATGGAAAGTCAGCATTATAATCTGATAGGGAAAATAAAATTGCCTGGTTCTTGGAGAGAACTCATTTTAGAATATCTTATCCCCTGAACAGTTGTATGATGTCAGTGTCTACCTCAGAAGTCTCTGGTAAACCAAGTTCCCCTGGGTCGAGCACAATGACTGTTCTGACTTAATGCTACAGATGACCCCCCCCCCATAAAATATTTGGTAAAGAAGAGTATCATTGTCCTTTTAAATACCAGCTACCTACAGGGCACAAACTAAGGTTGTGGAGATGGAAAAAAAAGAACTTTGTGACTAATTGTCTCACCTTTTTGTGCTACAGTGAAAAACTACATCAAATAATAACTATGTGTTTAGCTTGAATCCTAAAACAAGCACCTGCTTCAGAGCTACAGCACTTGGATTTCAAATCCTAGTTTTGCTGGCTTTTACAAACAGTTCACCTCTTTGCTCCTCTGCTTCTTTCTCCTCTTCCTCTTCCTCCTCCTTCCCTCACCACATGTGGCTCCTCTCTCCACTTGAGATGCCATACCCTTACATGTGGGTGTTCTGTCCATAGGAATATCATTTTTGGTTGCTTATAGTTTGTAAGGTATTTTGGGGTTTGGGGGTCTCAATTTTTTATTTTATTTTTTATAAAAGCTGGGACAATTTACTTTTTGTCCTATGCAGTTTCAATTTATGATTTTTTGAAATACAGCTCTGAAAAAAATAGGCTTTTAAAAAGCCTATTTTTGTTTCAAATACAGCTACTTGACTACACCTTTAAACCCAAACCACTCTTACTTTCATTGAAAGGCCAATGAATAATAGCCCCCAGTCCAAGTGTCAGTGACTCATGATTTAGGTTTTGATGGCTTGTGGTAGCTGTTCTTCAATCTCATGAGGGGTTTTATTGTCAAAGATACTGGAGCAGTTTGACATTTCCTTCTCCAGCTCATTTTACTGATGAGGAACCAATGCAAAATACGGTTAAGTGACTTGCCCAGGGTTCCACAGCTAGTAAATGTCTGAGGACAGATTTGAACCCAGGAAGATGAGTCTTCCTGACTCATAAATAGATGTAAAACATATGCACAGAAACACAAAGTTGTCAGATTTCTGGAAATTCTGAAGCCACAAGAAAAATTTTCTTCTCTTTTCCCTTTTATTCAGAGGTTTTAAGGTTAGAATTTTTGTCATTTTTTTTGCTGCTGTTGTTATAGTCTTTAAATATATGTAGCACTTATTTTTTTTAAAGCAGTGTTTTTTATAGATCTAAGTAATTGTGTTAGTTCAGTAACACAAACATGTATTATCTACAATTTATTCATAAAATTATAATGCTAGATACATTAAATTTGGAAATAATTTATTCTGACCATAATTACTTCCAAATAACTTTCAGATAGTTTAATTTTAAATGCCCTTGATTTTTTTATTATTATAAATAAGCTGTAACCATATAGAAATTTAGCTGCTTAGAATTTTTTCCAGTTCACAAGATTAAGGCAAAACCTGAGAAAATATAATTAACATTATAATAGAACAAAGCTTTATGTTTTATCTTTCCTTGATTCTTCTTATATTGCTTGCTTTGTTTTCTTCAATGAATTCATCAGTTTTACAACAATAACAAAAGTCAGCAGGAAACTCCAGAAACAATGTGGTGAAGTGGAAAGGCCCAAGGGTCAGGAGACATGAGTACTAAAACTAATTCTTCTACTAATTTGTTGTGACCTTGAGCAAATGACTTCACCTTCTGGGGACTTTGGTTTCCTTATCCATAAAAAGAAGAGTTGAATTAGATGATCTTGAAAGTCTCTTCCAGCCCTAACTTTTCTGAGTCTATGCTCTGTATTAAGGTTCTCCACCTTAATGAAAGCACTTGGTTTCTCTTAATGTTTATTAAAGACTTTTTTTTTTATATCAACTACATGGCGCAATAGTGCATAGAGTGCCTGACCTAGAGTCAGGAAGATTCATCTTCCTGAGTTCAAATCCAGCCTCAGACACTTACTAGTTGTGTGACACTGGGAAAGTCACTTACTCCTGTTTGCCTCAGTTTCCTCATCTATAAAATGAGCTGGAGAAGGAAATTGCAAACCACGCCAATATTTTTGCCAAGAAAACCCCAAAGTGGGTCCCAAAGAGACGAACATGATTGAAAAATGACAAGGCTGAACATAACTAAATTTATCCCTCCCCCTCCTAGAGAGAGCCATTCATAATAACAAAGAATAAAAAAAGAGAGGGAAAAACAGTTCAACAAAACAAACCAATAGATTAATTGAGTCTAACATTATACATACACATACACACACACACACACACACACACACACACACACTATTCTATACCCATAGTGCCTGACTTCTATAATGAAGGGAGAAGGATGAATACATTCACTTTCAGAGAACACATTCAGATGATGATTTGGAGGGGGGGGCACGAGGCAATTGGAGTTAAGTGACTTGCCCAGGGTCACACAGCTAGTAAGTATCAAATGTCTGGTCTGAGGACAGATTTGAACTCAGGCCCTCCTAATTCTAAGCCCGGTGCTCTATTCACTGTACCACCTAGCTGCCCCGATTCTTTTTTTTGTTAAAAAAAGAAACAGTCCCACAAAATTCAGCAAATACAAGTTTGACACATGGAACTTTTCCAGTCAGCCCTATTTTCTGAGCTATTATTCTCAGCATTTTCTATTGTTTTTAATGCTTCATTATTATCACCTTCCTACTAGTAGGTAATCAAATTTTGCCTAAATTGGAACAAACTTCATTCCTTCTCAAAAGATGGTTTCCTTCTTGGTTTTTTGCATTTTCAAATAAAAACATTTTCTTTCAGATGCTCCAGACAATGGAGGGCCTTGAAGCAAGAAAGAAGGAGCAAACATTAATTGTGCCCCGCTAAAGCCTTGCTGCCATTTTACACAGAGGATGTGAATGGCAACATTCCGGACTACATTCCTGGATAAAACTCTTGAAGTTGTTCTGTACTATTGGAAGGAACTTTTCAAATGGCAAGTTCTGGGCAATGCTTATTTGGGAACTCAGTCAAGTTCAAGAACAGCACTGTCATCATTTATACTTCTCCCTTTGGATAAATGGACATTCTTGCCAATTTTCACTCCATTTCAAGTCCTTTGAGGCCTAGTCAAGAGGACAGAATAAATATCCACTAACTTCTACATCAAAGAAGATGCCCAAAAGCCAAGAACACAAGGAATCTATCTTCTTCTTATGAAAATGGCTCAGTCCCATGGAAGCAAATATGGCTCTTGTCTCCACTTTGTAGAGCTATACTGTGTCAAGGAGTTGTAAAGATCTGGTACTATGGACAAATTTATTTAAAGATTACATTATAATCTTTAAAAATAGGAGGCTTTGACTCATCATTCTTAAAAAAAAATTCATAACTAAACTAAAAATTTGCCCCCCAGGGGCGGAGGGAGAGGATTTAGGAAAAATGCTTTGAAATGCTTACTTTTGTTTTTCCTTTGGCCTTCATATCTCATTTCTATCTATCTCCATATATAAATATGCATATGTATATGTGTATGTATGAGACAGTTAGATGGCCCAGCACATAAAGGACTGAGCCCGGAAACAGGAAGATGTGAGTTCAAACTCAGCCTTAAACAGTTACTAGCTGTGTGAATCTGGATAAGTCACTTAACTTCTGTTTACCTTAATCCACTGGAGAAGGAAATGGCAAAATATCTTTGCCAAGAAGATCATGAAGAGTTGTATACGACTGAACGACAAATGGGTATGTATGTGTACACGTGCATGTGTGTGTAGAATACATATTGCATCTAGAAATCTAACTGATATATATATATATATATACATATGGAAACCTGTGATACATACATATATATATATATATATATACACACACTGAAAACAATAACTCAAAGATTCCTAAGATAAACAATGAAGTTAGACAAAATCAAGCATAGCACATATCAATATATAGCAAAAGATTTCACATTTCAAGGCTAGTTTAAACCATCTCCTAAAAATTCGAAGGAAAATCTTCTATCTTTGCATTACTGGAGAAAAATTTTCCACGTAAGCACATAACTGTATTAGCTACACAAAATGTTCCATGTTACAATCTGAAAGCGAATTATCTATGTCAAATAAAATTAAATCCAGTTAAAATTAAAATGTTCCCCATCTATAAAAATGTAGCACATTTCCAAGTAGTGTGTATCAGAATATAAAAAAGGACATCTACATTTTTCCCCACCTTTGGCCTGGGGTTTCAATCTCTAGTCAGTTCCTGTGCTTGATTTGGAAAGCTGGCAGTCAGGAACAGAGCTTCCAAATACTTAGCATATGAATCTAGCATAGAGCATCAGGAATTGCATTCTTTTCATTAATTCTCATGGGATATAACAACCACCCTTTTTGCTACATAGCTTACTTTCAAGGTCATTTTTTTCCTCCAATTCCTAAGACTCTGAGACAAACAAAGCCTTGGAGATTACGGAGTCCAGGCTCCTTTTACAGACAAGGAAACTGAGGACCATAGAGTTGAAGTCAACTGCCCAGAGTCTCACAAGTTGTAAACAGCAGAACCTGAATTCAAACCCAGGCCATCTGACTCCAAATCCAGTACACTTTTCAGTAAATCACACTTAGAAAAAGGATAGCTTTTTATATTATAATATATGAGCAGATGACATGAAGAGTGTGTTTTTTTCTTTAGTTGTTTCAGTTGTGTCTGACTCTTTGTGACCCCATTTGGGGTTTTCTTGGCAAAGATATTGGAGTGGTTTGCAATTTCCTCCTCCAGATCATTTTATAGATGAGGAAACTGAGGCAAACAGAGATAAGTGACTTGCCCAAGGTCACACAGTTAGTAAGTGGCTGAGGCCAGATTTAAACTTATGAAGATAAGTCTTCCTGATTCCAGGTCTGGCACTCTCTCCACTGTTAGCACAGCTGAACATAAAATGAATTTGGCCACAGGGGTATGGTTAACATCAATTTCTTTTTTTTTCAGAGAAAATAGCAAAATGTCATAACTAGCATATTTTGTGTCTTTCAAAAATTTTTTTTCTGCATTTGGACTCCCTTGAGAATTAAAACGTTCATATTAAAATGTTATCAAATGATATGTTTCTTTTTTTCTGGTGGGAGGAATTAGGGAGGATTTCCTAGATTGCCTTTTCTCTATTACGTTTGCACAATGGAACCTTGCATTCATTTGAGATTAGGCAGAGTTTCCTTATCCATTGACAAAAAGATTCTCCCTAAACCCTGAAGTTATATTTTCCTTGCATCCAAACCTACTAATAGGTCAGCCTATTTACAGGTATGTAGCCTAGAATCAATCTGAGCAGAGACCAATATCAGAAGCAGAGGATAATGAGCAATTCAATATTATCTCCTGATTATACAGCAAACAAATAAGTGAATTGTTTTTCTAACTAAAAGATTATAATCAATAATTAGACACATTTTTTCATTATTTTCTAAGTTTTACATTTCACCCAAGGAAATCAAACTCAGTTAACAGTTATACACATTAGGATCAAGGAATAAATTAATTAGCCTAACTTCTTACTTTTGGAGTTAAAGTAAAAATACAAGGATAATTCAAACATTTGCTTTGGACATTGGTTGATACTTCATCTTTAGCTAACACGGACAACCCCACAAACATTTTGGCTCTAGAATGGAAGATGAGCCAAAATGCTGATAAGCAGAGAAGAATGAGCAAATTAATTTGGGTCCTGCTTATATTTCTATTGTCAGCATAAATCAGTGGTTTAGATGAGCTAAGATCTCTTGCTTTTATTGAAGTCATTAGGACTTGTCAGTGAATAATAATGTGGTAGAATTTTATAAGAACAATTCACAGATCTTAAGTGGAACTCAAGCTCACTGGGTATTTTTACATAATGATGGTTATCATATATAGCCTCCTTTAAGCTAATAAATGGTTATGCTTCAGTCACAATATTAGTGTAAATTACACACTTGTTCACTAATTAATTCCTTAATGGAAAGGATACCACCTTCTGTTCCCAAAGAATTTGGGAGACTTGAAATCTTGCTCCATATTAGGGAGCCTGAGAAAGCCTGGAGAAAGCCTGACAGCAATGGCCTAAGACTTAGAGAGTGTCAGGAAAGGCAGGTGAGGAACCTATTCTGTATATAAATTGGGCAAATTAGGAGAGAGAACTTTACTATTCAGGCCCACTGGGTTATCCCTTAATGAACCATGGTAAGTAGTGAAAGAATTCATGCAAGCACTGCCATTAAGTCAAGTAAATAAGCATTTACTAGGTGCCATTCATTGCACTAAATGCTGGAGATATTAAGGAGGCAAAACTAGTTCCTGCATTCAACAGGCATAGTAAAAGAAATAAAATTCTTTTTTTTCCAAATAACATAATGCTAACTCTCTTTTAATCATCTCATTACCCCTATAAAACAGTAAGCATGTTAATTATCTCCTTTTAAAAAACAGAAACTGAATATAAATCATTTCAAAGATTTGTGATTCTTATTATTTCTCCAAAGACCCACAAGAAAGCCTCCTCTGCTTTTTTCCATTCTTCCTCCTTTCTATCCTTTCCTCCCCTGCTCTAATAGTGTGGCACTATTTCTAAGATATTTAAACAGTGGAAAGATGATAATGATGAAAATGGGATATAAAATGATAATGGTTAACTGACTGGGGATGAAAAGTAAAAAAAGTTAGGGGAACGGACAAAAATCACTGATGTGAAGAGACAAATTAGCACTAATCTTTGTAGCCCAACCATGACACAAGACGAGTAATGAAGAAAAAAGATCACAAATATACCAATTGTGAATTGACAAATTTAAAAAAGAAAAAAAACCAATTGATTTGGATCCAGTAATGACCCACCATCCTTTCCCCTTTTTCTCTTTTCTCTTTTCTTCTTTTCTCCCTCCAGGGTAGAAAGTATATGACTGTGATATTTGAGCCGGTAGGGTTAGAGGAATTGATATTTGATGGAAAGACCAAAGAAATATAAAGATCTCAAGCATTTGCCACTCAGCACACTTTTCACCAATCATCACAGTGAGGTGAGACCAGAAAAATAAACAAAACCCTCCCGAACCAGGCTGATGGACAGAGAGGAAGTAGAAGACAGATTAAGGGAGCCTTTATCTTTGGCTCCTATGTATTTGAAATTTCTTCCCTTCTGTGTTCATTCTTAAGGGGAAAAAAGGGTCTTCTGAGCTGCTCCTCCACACAAATGCCTTCCACCACATTAAAGAGCAAAAGAAAACAAAAAGAAAGTCTGTATACAGATGTTCTGTACTCCTTTGGATTTCACTATCTATTCCCCTTGTGAAAGAGCTAGGCTTGGGAGCAAGGGACAGCTGTAGATGAAATGCCACTACCTGTGAAACTCCCTAGGTTTAGCAAACGAATTTCATCTGGCTACTTCTTTGGAGGCAAATAATACTCCCTCTGCTTTTTCTTCTGCCCTCCCATTTTTTGCCCCTAAATTAGTTCTCATTCTTTAATCCAGTTTACAAACGGCTGTTCTTCTTTAGAGAGAGACAATATGATGGATGATAGAGCAAAAGAGTGAGGAAATTCTGTCCGCAGTTTAATTTCTTGTTTTCCTTAGGACAAGTTCCAAGAGGGGATCATATTTATGCCTATGGTTGTACAAACACAACTTGTCTTTAAATATATTAGAAAGGCCACAAGAAGAGAGTGTTACTCTAAGAGTAGAAAAGCTTTATTTTCTATAAATTACACATGTGAGGTGTATCATTTTCCAGAATAAATGAGGAAAAAAGGATTTCAAGAAAGACCATGTTTGTATCTTTTAGATAGGCACTTATTTGCTTATTTATTTTAAGACATTAATAAAATTTTCTAACAAGGCATTATAAAACATTGTGATTATCTTTGCAACCATTTTCTTTTTTACTCTTTTGCTTCTTTCTCCACACTTTCCTTTATTCTGTGAAAATAACAGAACTGATGAATTACTATTAGCTCTACTGAATATAGTAAATTTTTAAATTTTATTTTATTTTCAATTTATGAAAAAAACCGAACATTTCCATAACACAGTACAATGAGAAAGATAATTGTACATGAAACTGTATATCTATCATGTAAAAATTGCTATTCTTTTAAAACATAATAGTTATCATGTAAATATTTTTCCTTTTTCTTCCCTCCCACCTCTATTAAAATTTCACAGCTAAACCACTGACTCACATAATCAATGTTAAACTTATCTAAGAGGTATATTAACTTTATATATGCATGTATACATCATACATATGTGTGTATATATAATATTAATATGCTGTTTCAGTATAATTGTTATACAATATATTTTATTTTATGCATTTAAAACATTATTGTGAGAAGTCTGCCAGAGGATTCACCCGACTGCCAAAGGGTACCATCACACACATACACACACACACACACATACCCTGATCTAGTCCAATCCCCTGCCCATCTAGATAGTCTTGAAGAGTTCTTGTAGCTGACCAGCCACTGAACTCATTTATGACCCTTCTGTGGTTCTTGGCTGCAGACAAATGGTTTGTCAACCAGGCTCACACTCAAAGTCTTTCAGATTTGGTAAGACCTACCAGACCCGTGTTCAATGGTTGAGCATTTGAGATTCCAGGCCCATGTCTGCATCACATCACACAGAACCTTTAGAGAAAACTTTAATGGAATTTATGCCTGCACTATTCTACAACTCACAAGTATGGTCAACACATTTCACTGCCTTAGCTTTCACTGATAAGTAACTTCAAATCAACCAGCAACAATTTCTACTCATATCTTTCATTTCTCTTCAGATAGACATACAAGATGACTAAGCACCTTGCTTATGCCTTCCCTTGATATTTTGATATGCCTCATCTTGATAAAAGATGTAAATTAAAATGTCACAATTTCTTTTGATGGGGTGACCCAAGTACAGTACATTGCTTCATTTCCCTGATATGTGTGATCTGACTTTGAAATGAACTTCCACATTTTCATTGTAAAAATCTTTTTCATTTCGAAAAGCCTGACCCCCCCACAGCTAATAATTCAAATTATCTAAAATGATACTACAATGAAACAGTTAAAAATAAAATTAAAAATAGTTAATGGGCTCAAATAAATGAGATAATTTTCTAACCTAGACTCTTAGAATTTTAGACTGAGAAGGAAATTTAAGATAATTAAGCACAGGGATTGTTTAACAGTTTTATGTCATGGACTCCTTTGTCAGTCTGATGAAAGCTACCTCTTTCTAAGGATAAAAGTTTTTAAATGCATAAAATAAAATGCATAGAATCAAAAAAGAAACTAATTGCATTGAAATAGTTTAAAAAATAATTTTTAAAAAAACAAGTTCACAGTCTCAAGGTTTAGAATTCAAATTCTAGTATAATTGATGAAGTAATTGAAGCATGCAGAGATTAAATAGCCTGTCCATGGTGATAGAGTGAGGAAGAGGAAGAGATAGGATTAGAGCCCAGGTTTCCAGACTCCCAGATTCCATGTCTTTTCCACAGTAACATCTGTAATATGTATAAGTCTTGTGCTAATCAAGCATCTCTCCCATCCATTTTACCAGGATTTCCTTCTAGTGAGCATACAATTCTCTCTCTGAAGCAAGGCTGAATTGTGATAATTCACTCTCCTCCTCTTTTGGCTGGTGGCCTGTAATTTTCTGCTCTATACTTTGAACTCCTCTTTTTATAGAAAGGAATAATATCCTTCAAAACAGACTTTTAAAAAATACTTCTTTCATACAGTGTTAATACTTTCCTTGCCTTCTTCCATTTGCCTTTGGAAAACAGATGAAGATATGTGTGTCATTTTCCTCTCTTTGATTACCACTTCTATGAACAAATCAAGGTAATATGGCTCCTTATAGATGAAAGATAAAAGAGCTATAAGCCTTTCCCAGAAAAATTTCCTATTTCAGAATAAGACAATTATATTGATATGGATAATAAGATTAACTTGCTTTTCTCTATGATTTTTAAAAAAGTAATATAGTAACTGACAATCTTCCATGCATAACTAGATATGTTACCATCTGTAGAACCTCACTATCGAGTCTCTTAATATCTCTATTGAAACCAAGGAAAAGTAGAATTTATGTCCCTTTTAATGAGCCAAATAATATCTCCCTTTGAATGTCTCAGCAGCCCAGTGATGGATGTCAAAGGGACATCAAGACATATAAGTAGTCATCCCTGTATTAAAGAGAACCACACTTTATAACTCAATACACCATGGCATGACATTTTTTTCTTGCTTTCGCTATTTAGAAGGAAGGTGTTTTCTTCTTAAAAGATCTTTTCTTTTCATTTTTCCCATAATTCTTTTAAAAAACAGAAGATTCTTAACTGATCTAATTGCATGACATATTAGAAATAAGCTATTACCTCTTTTCATGCAAATGTGATACTAACAATGCAACACAAAACAGTAGGCACATCCAAAAAAATGTTGCAGCACAGATGGCAAAACATTCTATGTCACATTTTCAGAATCAGTTTGGCTTTGCTAATGATTTACAGTGCATTTCTTCTATGTCTAATTGTTTAAGCCAGAAAACTAAAGTGCAGATACAGCTAATGGAGTTTATTTAGTGACTAAAGTGTTTTTTTAATCAAATAGATTTTTTAAAAAAATTAATGCGGCCACAGATAATTAGCTTTTTCACAAATCCTGGCTACTAGGAAACTTGGATGGTCCATTCTGCATACATGTGATATCTATTCTTGACAATAATCTTTTACTTTGTAAGATAATAGCAGGTGAGTGGCTCCAAAGTCCCATTAACTATAATGATTTTTAACTCAAGTGTATGTCACAAGACTAATCCATCAGAAACTTATAGAGAAAAAGCACTACAATTCCAATATGGCTCATAAAAAATGAGCCATAAGCACAATTTTATTGAATAATATAAGTTATCACACAATCTCTACTGAAAATTAACAGGCTGACTTCATGTTTCAAGCAGCTATGTTAATTTTATTATATGTGGGTAAAATTTGGGGAATCCACTAACATCAAACTATAAGGAATGAGGATTTCTTATTCCTAAGTGGTGTTGTGTGTGTGTGTGTGTGTGTGTGTGTGTGTGTGTGTGTGTGTGTGTGTGTTTACCTTGTCTGCTTTTTATCTGCTGGCTCCACCAAACTGTAGTAGTGATGCTGCTGAAGGCATCATCGTATGTTACCAATAGCCTTCCTGCATTTAGTGCATGACCACAGGTCTAAGACCTCTAAGACTAAACAGACGGGCTATCTGGAAAACCGAGTATATTTCTATCAACAAGGGTGAAAGTGTGGAGAACTTGTCCTACATACACCCATTAGCCATGTTAGAAGCATCATATTTTATCACAAAGCAACAACCATCAACACATGAAGTAATACACTATTAACCTCTGCTTTCAGGATACTGTAAAATATGACATTTAAGCTAACACTCAATTATTTTAGGTAAGGACAGAAAAAATTCATATGAATTTAATGTAAAATTTAAGTTGGAAATCAATAAATATGTTGAAAAATAGTCCAATTATAGTACTTATTACTATGTTTTCTGGAGCTAGTCTAGACTATGTCATTAGCAAACTTTATTAGATTCAATAAAACAATATTAATTGTATATTTTATCAAGTCTTGCAGCTGATTAAACTGATGAGCCATCCTCTCATCTTCCAATCTCTCAATCTTGTTGCATATGGTCAACTGGAAGAATAGGAGGTGCAGATAAGTAGGGAAAAAAAAAGTATTTCATAACCTAAGGACAGAATCTCCTTGGAGATAATATGGATTGCAACTTTTTATAGCTAGTGTTTTAGTGTTAGATTATTAAAAGAAAATTTAGGATATTTAAGTTACATCCCTAGCCTTTGGGGATGCCATCACGAAGGACATGACCAAATTCTCTGTTCCCCCCCTCAAATTCCCATTAGCGTCATTATGAGCAACTCAACTGTATAAATCTCTCGTCTGTCCTAAATGTCTTTCTTATATTTTGTCCTGTTCAGCTTAAATATTAAAAACCTAATTGGTCAGTTGAGTTTCAGTAATTCTCAACAAAATGTTATTTAATGTTAAACTGATAAGTTTAACTCACTCAAGACTCCAAAATATCTACTAAACACTAACAATTTGTATTTCTACATTTTCTCCCAAAGTCTCAATAATTTATAGGAATATACTATTATTGTATTTCATATGTTAAAAAAGCTATATAATGGGGCAGCTAGGTGGCACAGTGGATAGAGCACTGGTCCTGGAGTCAGGAGGACCTGAGTTCAAGTGTGACCTCAGACACATAACACTTACTAGCTGTGTGACTCTGGGCAAGTTACTTAACCCCAATTGCCTCACACACACAAAAAAATCTATATCATTATTGGTAAGATGTAAAGGGAGGTTGGAATCCAGGATGGACTGGTGGAAAAACTGAACACAACTGGTACTATATCTGTGAGGTTCAAAAAGGATGTATTTCCCCACATTGTGAAAGCAGTCTGAGGACAAGGGACTTTCAGAGAGCAGAAAAGAAAGAGAAAGTAGGGCAATGAAAGGGGGCTGAATTAGATGATGTCTGTCATAGAAAATAAGAGGTTCAAGAAGAATTAAAAGCTTAGGCTTGGACTTCTGTTTATGGATTTCTGTATCTTGCTATGTTTTTATGGTCTAGCAATTTACAGAGGGGCGCAATGGTTGTGGCTCCTTCCAGTTGAGGGATGACCAATAAGGTCTGAAATTACTACCTAAGTCTGACTGTCTCTCTCTGCTTCAGCCACATTGGTGATTGAGGTATATCCACCCCCCGGTGCATACTGAGACCCACTTCAGACTCTGATACCAATCCAGACTCTATACAGGGGGAGATAGAAGGATCCATGCATCCACAGCTCAGATAGCTCAACAATAAGTCAGTTTATTGTTCATCTTATTCTTAGTGACTGAACCCTAGCTTATTCCCAGTGACCAAGGTCCCATATTGTGCTTTAGGACCAACCTTGTACCTTAAATCCAGTAACTGAGTTCATGTCTTTTTCTTCCATGTCTTATCATTTATCATGGGACCCTGCCTGGTATTTCAGTTACTCTGGGAATGAGATTCTGGCTTGTCCTCACCAGTCCTCCAAGGAACTAGAGACCCGACCCTCAACATCATAGTACCTACCACCTGCCACCACGATATCATGCTTCAACTCACACATCCAAACCCCATCTTAGCCACTGAAGCTCTCCAACATGTTGTCTAAACTTCCAGCTGTTACCTGCTGCCTAACTCACTTGACCTTCTCTCCTCTTGTCCATACATTCTTCTATTTCCCATGACTTAGACCTTTCTAGAATTTCTGTCTGGTAGAGTAGACAGGTTTGTCCACTCTTGGGGTCTTAAGCATCCTGGTGTAGCCCTTTCTGCTATACACAGAGCCTGGATAATAACAAGAAGAGTCAGTACAGGGTGAGGTACATAGGCAGGAACAGAAGGGTAATAATAGCTTCATGTGTCAACTGATGAAATGAGGAAGAAGAATGGGAAGGAAAAAGAGAAAAGAATAAAAAGAACAAGGGCAGAGAATTCAAATTTCTAGAATGACTGCCTCCATCATTTCCCATAGAACAGAATTAAAGGACCTCCATTATCACGTCCCCTAAATCTCTTCTCTTTGTAAATTAGGCCAACAGGGCATTATCCTGAGAATAAAATTACACCCCAATACATTTAGTGATTTTTTTTTATCTCTGTTCTCTAAGCCATGCTGCTACTTTGTATTATAAGGGCACTGAGATAATTAACAGTGGAAAAATTTATCCCTGTGTTCTTTTACAGGTCTAGCTGGGGACTAAAAGAAGGTAGAAAAGCCGTAACAATTAATCAGAAACAAAAATGAAATGATGTTATTTTTTCCTTCATGCTTCAGATGTCAATAATTCAGAAAGGGCACAGGGCAGGGGTTTTTGTTGTTGTTGTTGTTGTTGTTGTTGTTGTTGTTGTTATGTTCTGCTATTAGAACTGAACAGTTGGGGACAAACCTAACTTCTCTGTCACTGCTGAGCACCATGACCTTGCTAAAGAAACCCTACGGCAGATCATTATTTCACAGTTACTCTCCATACTGATGTTGACAGTTGGTCCTCTAATAACTGATAAAATATGATCTCTGCATGGAGCCATGGTGGAGGCAGAAGCAACTCTGACTGAGAAAAGGTGACAACTCCTAATAGCATACTACCCAGAAAGCAGATCATGTTCACTTACCATATAGCTACCAAGTGCTCTCCACAGTTACAATCACTATGGAGACAATTCAGATCATATCATCCATTAGTGGAACATGGGAAATATGAAATCTGGCTCTCTTCTGGGATGAGGAGGAGAGGAAGAAACTGCAGCCCGCAATTTTACTTTCCTCTTTTATCTTCTTACTCTTATCTTTCTTATTTACTCTTTTCTATGATGAGGAGAGGGGGAAGGGGATAATCCCATGCTTTTCTTATTGACTGAATGATGAATTCTATTATTGAAATAAGGTTAACTCTGCTAGGAATCAAGAGACCTGATTCCCACTCTAAGCACTGTCATGACACTAATTGTGTGACTCTGAGCAAGGATATGACATACAGGGCATCGAAGTCAAGATACCTAGGGCTTAATAATATCTATAAAAAGAGGAGCCTTACTGATCACTAAAGTCAATTTCAATTCTATTGTTGTGTCCCAAGTTGCTTAACTTCTCTGGACTCAGGGCCTTCATTTATAAAAATGAAAGGTTTAGATGGCATTATTTCTAAGGTCCCTTTCTAGATAAAATCATCAATTAACTTCTCAATTAACAGTATACTAGGTCATACAGTGGATGGAGTGCCAGGCCTGGAATCAAGAAGACCTGAGTTCAAATTCGACCTCAAATACTTGCTAGCTATGTCTCCTTAAGAAAGTCACTTAACTCTTGCCTGCCTCAGTTTACTCATCTGTAAAATGGGGCTAATAATAGCACCTACCTGATAGGATTGTTGTAAGGTCAAATGAGGTAATAATTGTAAAGTGCTTCATACAAATATTATTTATTATTACTATTATTAATGAAAAGAGCACTGAATTCGAAGTCAAGAGATTTGGGTTCAAATCATGGATTTCATCCTTACTAGTTTAGTTGTATGACTTTGTGAAAATTGCCTCAGCATCAATTCTTACCTCTTCTATGGGGAGAAAAGAAGGTCGGGGAGGAGAGATGGTAATAATTCTTTTACTATTTACTTAGATTGCCTAGTTTTCTCCAAAAAATGGACCCACTAAAGAGGCACTGCCTGAGCACTAATACAAGAAGGAAGGGGAAAGAACAAGTATGTGTGCCAAGTACTGTGCTAAGAACTTTACGTATATTATCTTATTTGATCCTCACAACATCCTTTTACAGTTGAAGAAACTGAGGCAGGCAGAAGGTCACATAGCTAGCAAGGCAGGATTTGAACTGAGATCTTCCTGACTTCAAGTCTGATGTTCTGTCAACTATACCACATTGTTTTCTCTCATACAAAACATTCATACTGTAATTAAGTGACAAATTATACAGAACAGACTATAAATGCTAGAGGAGATCAGAAGAAGGTAATTAATGAGGGGTGGAACTGTCAAGGAGAAATCTAAGTCAAGTTAAAATCTAAGGTGGACCTGAATTGACCTTTGAAGGAGGGACAAGACATAGTTTTAAGTAAGGAAAGGCATGTGAGAAAAGTCACAAGAGTAGGAATGAGCATGTTTCTTGAACTGAATGGAAAGGACACCCACTGACCCTGAAGACCACACCGAGTGGCTCTATATAAATTCTTCTTCCCTTAGCCCCTTCCCTATACATGTCCTTTTCCTATACATACAGACTCAACATATATGCCATAGAAGCCTGGTGGAGGGTGGTTACTAGTTTAATAAAGAACAATTTTATTCCTTTTTCATGGCTCATAAAGCATTCAAGACCTAACCTGCCTTCTCTGTCTTCTGAAGCAGCCACCTCACAGAGTGTGTGTGTGTGTGTGTGTGTGTGTGTGTGTGTGTGTGTGTGGCAGAGGGGGAGGAGAGGAAGGCTGGCCTGCCAACGTCTACAAATCTGATGTGATCATGACAATAACCATCAGTGCAAAGCAGACCAACTCTTATGGACATTCATGCAGGAAAAGGAAATGAAACACAGAGAAAAATAGAAGACAAAAAATGTGTACTCCTATAAAACTCTCCATGCCTGGGCCAGAGTTTTTCTGGAGGCCCAGGAGTAGGTTGTAACAGAACCCATGCTACTCATATTGAAGAGCTTGCCTCTGTATGCCATCCAGCAATATCTGTTATGTATATCCCACTGTGAGAGCCTTGTATATTTTTCTCCAAGAAAGAATATCAGATCCACATACAGAATCCAAGATATTGTTTACAAAGAGAACATGTTATTTTTTTACTATAGATAAGGACAGTGTTTGAAAGTATTGATCACTGTATTCCAAAGCAATTAACACAAAGGCTTTATTAAACACATAACAGACCAAGAATGCAATTTTCAATATTGCATTACGTAAACTATTGCTAAGCAATGTGCTAAAAGATTAGTCTGCAGCAGAGCCAATGTGGGGATATCAGTTTTCATACATGGATCAATACTCATGTCAAATTACATTATCACTTCAATGAATTTATGATTTTAATATTCTGAAGAGAAATCGGGGATAGATTTTTTTATACATTACAGGTCTCTAGCACAGGCTTACCCTGGCATATTAATGAAGACTGATTTCTGTCTTAATGCTTTTCCTAGAGAGAGCTAGACAGTGGATAGGGCCTTGAACATGGAGTCATAAAGACCTGAGTTCAAATTTGAGCTCAGGTACATAATAGCTGTGTGACCTTGGACAAGTCACCTATGCTCTGACTACCTCAGGTTCTTTAATTGTAAATGGAGATAATAGCACCTAGCTGACAGAGCTGCTGTAAGGATCAAATGGGATATTTGTCAAGTGCTTAGCACTGCCAGGAACATAAGCACTGAATAAATACTGCTTTCCTTCCTTCTTTCTTCCCATGCTCAACACAACACTACAAATTGTACAGACCTATGCCTTAAGGTGAAATTTCTTCCAGGAACAAGCAGAGTATGTAAATGAATGTGACATTTTGGCAGCCTTTGAAATAGGAAGGGTCTTTCTGCCCCCCCTCCATTTAGTTCTAAACTTTCTGCAAAGTTGGTATTTTCATTACCTGTGCTGAAAAGATAAGAGTCAAGGGTCGATAAAGAATCAAGTGCAGAGACACTTTTGTAACTCAAGGACAAGCTTTGTTCTGAAATGTAGTAGTTTGTAGTTGCACCTGTGAAAGAACACAAGCTCCACCCTCAGACAATCAGGCTCAATCTTTCTCTGTGCTGCAGGGCCTCAAATCTTCTAGGCTCCTTTCCTTGGAAGAAGCTACCTCTCTGAAAAGTTGTTATTGTTCCAACAGATTCTGTACCCTTAGAGAAAACTTAGGGGAAAGGACAGCCAACACTCTTAGGGAAAATTTTACCCATACAAAAACCAAGACAAAACTACTGCATTCTACCAAAACATGTCACAACCTTGCAATATGGCCTTTTGGCAGTAGGTAACTGCCAGAGGTGTTCGGAGTAATGCAAAAGACAAATTAAAGAATGTTTTTACACTTGGAGAATCTAATGAGTGCTTTCCACCACTTTGTTCCTGAAGTTTAGATTTTTTTGTGAACTGAGAGATGACGTAGGAGTTGTCATCAGATGAGACGCTATGTGTTTATATTTATGCCACTTTGTGGGGAAATGTTTTTAATACCTAACTCCCAAATTAGGAGATTATTTATTAGTCAGGTTCTAAAATACTCCAACTGCTGGACACAAAAGATTCTCATCTCCACTTATTTCAGCAGCCCTCTATCATTTGGAGAGAGATAAAGTAAGTGAATCTCTCTATGCTGAGATTTTTAATAGAGCCATAAAAACAGATACATTTCTCTCCAAAGCACAAAGAAACAAGCTTATTTTTATGAAGCTCAATAATCAGAACTGTGGCAATTTAGGGTGGCAGATATTGGAAAGTGACATTGGAAAGATCTGGGTTCAAATCCCATTACTGGAATGTACTGCTTATGTGGCTATGAACATCAAAACTTCTCAGTAACCACAAGCACCTCTTTAAGACTCTAAGTTACAGATGAGTTATGAACTTGTACCAGTGAAGGGAATTTGCCCCATGAGAAGTTTCCTATATGGAGGAAATTACAGATCTGAGCCAAAAACACCAGGAGAATTAAAGCCCAGGATGGTTAGTGGCCGAACCAGCACCAAAACATGAATCTTTCTATTCGACCCAACGTTCTTTCCCTTACAACAGTGACTCTTGGTACATCACTTGGGTTTCTCAAGAGAAACCCACGTACAATGAGACCCAAAAGGAGAATTAGTTTATTCAGAGTTAGTAATGAAAAAGCAAAGTCTGGAGAAGGGAGTGTCAGGAAATTTGAAAAGATACGGATCTGGATAAAGAAAAAAGGAATAAGGTACAGCCATATTGCAAGGTTGTGACATGTTTTGGTAGAATGCAGTAGTTTTGTCTTGGTTTTTGCATGGATAAATTTTTCCCTAAGAGTGTTGGCTATCCTTTCCCCTAAGTTTTCTCTAAGGGTACAGAATCTGTTGGAACAATAACAACTTTTCAGAGAGGTAGCTTCTTCCAAGGAAAGGAGCCTAGAAGGTTTGAGGCCCTGCAGCACAGAGAAAGATTGAGCCTGATTGTCTGAGGGTGGAGCTTGTGTTCTTTCACAGGTACAACTACAAAGGAATAAGGAAAGGAAGATTTTTGCATAAGGCAGGAGGTATAAGAACTTCCTGAAGTCATCATAAATAATTCCTATTTGTGAAGAAAGCTTAACTTTTTTTTTTTTTGGTGAGGCAATTGGGGTTAAGTGACTTGCCCAAGGTCACACAGCTAGTAAATGTCAAGTGTCTGGTCTGACCCAGATTTGAACTCAGGTCCTCCTGACTCCAAGGCCAGTGCTGTATCCACTGCACCATCTAACTGTTCCAGAAAGCTTAACTCTTGAAAGTATGGGCAGCTCTCCCAGTTTGCTTACAGTATCAGCCTTTATATCTAAGTCATGAACCCATTTTGACTTTATTTTGGTATATGGTGTGAGATTTTGATCAATGCCTCGTTTCTGCCGTACTCTTTTCCAGTTTTCCCAGCAGTTTTTTTCAGAGTGGGTTCTTATCCCAGAAGCTGGGGTCTTTGGGTTTATCAAATAATAGATTACTATAGTCAATGACTACTGTGTCTTACATACTTAGCCTATTCCACTGATCCACGACTCTATTTCTTAGCCAGTACCAAGCAGTTTTGATTACTTTATAATATAATTTAAGATCTGGAATGGCTAGGCCACCTTCCCCTGCATTTCTTTTCATTAGTTCCCTTGATATTCTGGACCTTTTGTTCTTCCAAATGAATCTTGTTATTATTTTTTCTAACTCTATAAAATAATTTTTGGTAGTTTGATTGGTATGGCACTGAATAAGTAAATTAGCTTAGGTAGAATTGTCATTTTTATTATATTAGCTCGGCCTCCCCATGAGCAACTGATGTTTTTCCAGTTATCTAGATCTGACTTTATTTGAGTGAAAAGTGTTTTGTAATTGTGTTCATATAGTTCCTGGGTTTGTTTCGGGGGGGTAGACTCCTAAATATTTCATATATTTTATACAGTTTACCTATTAGATTTATGGAGAACAGAAGAATTCATGACCAAACAGGAGATAGAGAACATTATGAAAAGCAAAATGGATAACTTTGATTACACTAAATTGAAAAGTTTTTGCACAAACAAAGCCAGTGCAACTAAGATAAGAAAGAAGGTAGAAAACTGGGAAAGAATTTTTACAACCCTTCTCTCTGATAAGGGCCTCATTTCTGAATATATGGAGAATTAAGTCAAATTTATAAGAATACAAGTCATTCTCCAATTGATAAATTGTCAAAGGATATGAACAGACAGTTCTCAGATGAAGAAATTAAAGCCATCTATACTCATATGAAAAAATGCTCTAAATCGTTATTGATTAGAGAAATGCAAATCAAAACAACTCTGAGGTACCACATCACACCTATCAGATTGGCCAACATGACAAAACAGGAAAATGATAAATGTTGAAGAAGATGTGAGAAAATTGGAACACTAATGCATTGTTGGTGGAGCTGTGAAATGATCCAACCATTTTGGAGAGCAATTTGGAACTATGCCTAAAGAGCTACAAAAATGTGCATACCCTTTGACCCAGCAGTAGCACTTCTAGGGCTATATCCCAAAAAGATCATACAAATGGGAAAAGGACCCACATGTACAAAAATATTTATAGCAGCTCTTTCTGTGGTGGCAAAGAATTGGAAATTGAGAGGATGCCCATCAATTGTGGTATATGAATGTAATGGAATACTATTATGCTATAAGAAATGATGAACAGGCTGACTTCAGAAAAACCTGGAAAGACTTGTATGGTCTGATGCTGAGTGAAGTGAGTAGAACGAAGAGAACTTGTGCACAATAAGAGCCACATTGTGAGATGACGAATATTGATCAACTTAACTCTTCCCAGCAATACAAGGATCTAAGACATCTCCAAAGGCCTCGTGACAGAAAATGCTATCCACCTATGAAGAAAGAACTATGGAGTTTGAATGCAGATTGAAGCATACTATTTGCTATTTTTTTTCTTCTGTTGAGTTTTGTTTCTTCTTTCTGGTGGTTCCTCCTATTGCTTCTAATTCTTACTTACAACATCACAAATGTGAAAGTATGTTTAATAGGAATGTTTATGTATAGCCTATATCAGATTGTAGGCTATCTTGGGGAAGATGATGGGGAGGAAGAGGGAGAAAAATTTTAAACTCAAAAGTATACAGAAGTGATTGTTGATAAATCAAAATAAATTAAAAGAAAGAAAATTTTTAAAAAAGAAAGTATGGGAAGCTATTGCAATACCATATCAGTACAGGGTGTCCCAAAATTCTTCGTGCAGTTTTAAGCTATTAAAGCTGGGCATGAATGAGAACTGAAGGCTGTCAGCTGCTCTACATTTTGGTGCCAAGGTTTCTTAATAGGTTATATATGACTCATGTTTGCAGCAACCCCAGAGGAATCAAGCCATCATTCAAGGTTGCCTCTTAGAAAGATTTAAATGATGTTTCAGTCAAAACATTTAGTTTAGGGAAATGTTTTTTATAAGCAAGGTGAACTTTTGTTCTAGTTATAAATAACAAATTATTTAATGAGCTACTTAGTTTTCTGGTCCTTGTTCCTTAAGTTTTCCTTAACAAAAATGGCCTAGAGATTTCTGAAGACACCACCATGTAATGGTTCACTGTTTTACCGGAAATCTAAAGGCTCAACATTCATTGTAGTCAATAAATAGCATGGCTTTCAAAATCACTAGCTATAGCTGTGAAATGAAGGACCACTTAGCAAGCAAAGGTGAGACTAAATGCCACAGAAATACTTTATTTTCTAAAGAAATAAAATATTCCAACCACTTACATAATGAAATTTTAAAAATGAAAGACTCATTTAAGATGTAGATAGACTTCCAAAATCTGGTTTGATCTCATTTTCCCTCTAACTGAAGAAAAGATAAAAAAAAATCTTGTTTCCATGGAATCATGAAACATTATATAACATATAAACCTGGAACATATAAAGAGTATATAATTAGAGCAAGTAAAGTCTATGACATGGCTGAGGTCAGGTTTAAGTAACAAAAAACAAAAACAAAAACAAAAAGTGTATTATGACTAGTGTCTCATTGTTAGAATCATATCACCCAAATAAGCAAAGCCCATATAGCTCTATCATTCTCCAAATCAATATTTCCTAATCCAAACTATGCTGCAAACCAATAGAATATTTACATTCTCTATCACAGGTCACTAAAATGGCATAGGCATATGTATAATTATTTTACATTTTAATGCATATGGTTTAATACTCTATCAATGATTTTGATAGTAGCATATATGCCATGTTCAACTAATTTGCAGATGGCAAAAAGCTTGGGAAAAGAGCCAAAATATTGAATGACAAAACCAGGGTCCAACTATGTCTCAAGGTTAAAATGACAGGCTAAACTGAATGAAATGAAATTTATAGGGATTAATATAAAGATTTACATTTGGGATCAGAAATCAACTTCACAAGTATAAGATGGGAGGAACATGGCAAATAAGAAGTTAGCCTGAAAAATAATTGGGGGTTTTAGCAGACTGAAATATAAGTCCCCTAAGTGACATTGCTGCTGGTACTAGGCACATTTTAGGAAGGGAATGTATCTACTGGATAAGTTTCAGAAGAGGCTTACCAAGTGGAAGAAGATCCATGAGACCATGCCACAATGGGCTCAACCGAAAGAACTTAGGGTTTTGGGCTTGGAAAAGATGAGGCTTAGCAAGGCCATGATAGTTATGATGACACAAGGTTGCAGCATATCTGGGGAGGTGATTTACATCTGTCTTGCCGAGCACTGGTGAGCTACAAGGATCTGAAAGCTGTCATATGGGAGGGAGATTAGACTCATTCTCCTTCACCTCAGGGGCCAGAACTAAGAGGAATGTATGCTCCTAGCAGGGGGGAAGACTTCACCTTCAAGTAAGGAAAATTGCACAATTAGAGTTTATCTAAAAGTAGAATGGGATACTTCAGGAGGTAATGGGCTAAGTTCACCCCACCTGAAGAAATTCAAACAAAGGCTGGAATACCACTTGTTGAGTATGATATAAGGTGGATTCTTATTTTATATGTGGGTTGGACTGGATGCCCCCACACCCAAGGTCTATTCCAACTCTGAGATCTTCTGTATCTTGGCATTGATTTTGGAAAACGTTGATCTCATTCACCCTGTGAGTACTTCACACAACAAATATATTGCTATGCACATACATAAAAAGGGCTTCTTTCACAATTATCATAATCAAGGGATAAGAGTCATTTGTGTTGACATGAAAAAAAGGGCAAAGTTCAAGTCAGGGCTTATCTTTGAATTGCCGTAACATTTCTTAATACTCTGGCAATTATAAATAAAGAACTTTAATGTTTTATTAAAGGTTCCTCTGTGGTTGCTGCCTTGAATATTTGTGCCACTGTGGGAGTTTTGCCCTTCTCAGTAGATTTATTGAAGACACACTGGCCTAACCATCTTCCTGTTCCCACCCTGAAGAAGGTCTTAGCCAATATTCCCTTGGACTCTTCAGTTCTAGTAGCCAAGATTCAAATGAAATATATACATACTAAATACAGTTCATGGTCTGATTTGCTGTCATGTACTTCCGGAAATAATTTCTACTCATTAGCATTTATTCTATGTGGCTCGAGGTCACACAGAATACTTATTGTTGCCAATGAATTACATAGTAAAATGGGTCTTTTCACTAAGCTCAGAAAAGCAATGCAATTTTTAATACGAAGACATGAATGAATTCTGATTTGTACCAATAAAGCAATTATTAACACAGGTGAGATCATGAATCCATCAATATATTGAAGGAGACACACATCCTGTGCATACTGACATTTACCCAGCACAAATACAGCTGTATTTTAAAACTCATTAGGATTTAATTTACTTTCAGAGACAAGAGACTAATTTTTAACTGAAGGCATAGAAAGAATACCTACCTGCATACTGAACACTTAAATGTACCTGGCAAGTCTTATACAGTTTAAGTGTACTTGTTTTTTTTCTAATATTAAAATGGTTCAAATACAAAAAAAAGTTAGTAGTGCCCAATAGAACCACCCTACTCCTACTGAAGATGTCAGAGATCAAAGGAGACAATAGGTAACATTAATATATTTGAAACGGATGTAAATTTTAAGTGGCTTTTAAAATACCAAAACTCATAGAACCTTACAAGTTCATTCTCCTTCCTTCAATACTTCAGAAGACAATCAATAATTGGTTCAAATTCCAGTAAGAGAGCCTACACTTTTAGAGCACTGCAAAGGTGGAGAGAAAAAATGTCCACCTACCTTTAGAACAATTTCTTAACCTGGAGTCTGAAAACTTTAAAAAAAATTTTTTTGATACCCAGATTTCAATATACTTTGTTTTCTCTGCAATCCTATTACTTCATTCTGTGCACTTAAAAATAGTATTGTGAGAGGGGAGCCACAGGTTTCACACAGAAAGATCAATGACCAAAAAAAAAAAATTAAGAACCTCTCATCCAGAAACTCTGCCCACTGCCCAGGCTCAAGAGAAATTACCTGCTTTGCTTTATGGAAGGAACATGAAAGCACAAATGGTTTTAGAATAGTCCTCACCCTATTTTTCAAGGGCTGTCAAGCTATTTTGAAACTTCCTCCAGTCATAAATGATCTCTCCCCTCTTCAAATTTCTCATGGCACTCTGGACATCTCCTCTAGACTTGTCATATTCCATCTTATTTCATTGTTCTTTATGTACCTACTTATCCCTCATCAAACCAGAAGGTCTTTAAGAGCAAAGACCATCTCATTTTATCTTTATACACTCAGTACCTTGCACAGTGTTTTGAGTGCAGCAAATATTTAATAAAATCAACAACTAGCTAAAGAATTTCATCCAGGACCTACTGTGTTTATGTTCTAGACTCTGTGCTAGGTTCTGAAAACACAAAGACAAAAACAAAATAATTTCTGCTTTCAAGAAGGTTACATTTTAGGGTCAGTGGGAAAGGGCAACATACACAGAGAATCATAATATCTGTGTCTGTGTGAGTGGGTGGGTGTGGGTGGGTATTCTGGGTATGAGTATGGGTGTGTGTTACTTTTTAGTACATACCTGTAACTTCTTTGGTGTTGAATTCCCAGTAAAGAAATAAACCCCAAATCAGCAAATATACAACAATTTACGATCTTAGAGGGTTTATATATAGAGCTCATACAAAATAATATCAGGAGCACTAGCCATTTTGGGGAAAAAGAAAGGCTTCTCCTGTAGGATGTGACATCCAAGTCGTATTTTTAAAAAAGCTAAAAATTCCATGAGGTGCAAATGTAAAGGGAGAACATGCCTAGAAAGCAGAGAGAGTATGAGGAGGAGTGATGTGTGCTAAGACTAGAAAGAGAGGTTGAAAGGCTTTACATGTCAGGTGGACGGATTTTTTTATTTTATATTAGAAGCAAGATGGAGCTGCTGAAGCTCCTTCAGATGGAAAATTACATGGTCAGACCTAGGCTGGGTGGTGCAGCAGATAAAGCACTGGGCTTAGAGCTAGGAAGACTTGAGTTCAAATCTAGCCTCAGACATATTAACTGTGTGATCCTGGGCAAATCACTTAACCCTGTTTGCCTCAGTTTCCTCATCAGTAAAATGAGCTGGAAAAGGAAATGGCAAACCACTCTAGTATCTTTGCCAAGCAAACCTCAAATGGGGTCCCAAAGAATGAGAAAGGACTGAATAGGCTATAGGTATCAATTTGGCAGCTAGGTAGACGATAGATAAGAGAAGGAGAAACTAAAGTCAGGGAGACAAACGTCTGCTGAATTTGAATTTAAATTCTGAGTTTGGATAAATCATTTCTGATTTTTCCTTTATAATGAACCCTTTTCTTCTGGGCTTTTGTTTGCATAAATAATGCATTCTGCTGAAACAAGAAAAATATCCAATTATTCCAACATACATAATATTATTAAAAATATCTAAGAAGAATGCTCCATCAAATCCCCTATAAAGAAACCACATGTGTGGCAACAGTGTGTTATTTTAACCATTATTTTAAAATTATGTTCAAATTCAGTTCCATGAAACTTTTTTTCCCCAAATCTTTCTAGTTCCTATTCCATTTTGTGACCAAGATTTAATCCAGAAAGACAGCTAAACCCAAAATGGGGATGCATCTTAGAAAATATCAAGGAAAGAAAAACTGAAAATAGATTTTTCTAACACTTCATGTTTTAGATTTACTTTTATCCAAACAGATCCCTATTCTTCTATTTTTTATATTAACTAATAACACAAGGAAATTAAAAGAATATTGGGAGATGCTTTGGGGTTGGGTTTTTTTTTTTTTGGCTTGGCTTTTGGTTTGGTTTTGCCTAGCCTCAATGCTAGGAACGTTTTTTTCCACCTGAGGAGGAAGAAGAGAGAAAAAGGAGAGAAAGAGAGACAGAGAGGGAAGGAAGGAGAAACAGTGGGCAACAGACAGACAGAGAGACAGACAAAGAGAGAGAGAGACAGAGAAGAGACAGAGAGAGAGAGAGAGATAGAAGAGAGAAACACAGAGGAAAGAGAGGGAGAGGGAGAGGGAGAAAGAAATGAGAGAGGCAGAGAGAAGGAGGAGAAAGAGGTAGAGAGAGGATGAAGATGGGAGATTCACTGTGAAGAAGAAAAACTGAATATTTTACTCAATACTATATCACTCAGCTCAGGACCACCAAGAAAAGTTGCAAGAAAATATCTTTCATTCTTCTCAGTTTGTTTAGGAACATAATGTTTTAGAATACAATTCCACGGTCTCCTTGTGCCTTAAACTGTCCAGGGAAAATGGCTCAGTCTAGAGTGTAAGAGTTGGAGGGGGAAGGTAAATCAGCCAGGTGCTCTCATATCCTACACCTCTAGTGCAGGAGCTTTTAACTCTTTTTGTCTCGTGGATGCTGTATTATTAATAGCTAATAGGTATGTGCTGGGTACCATGCTAAGTACTTTACAAATATTATTTCATTTGATCCTCACAATGATCCTGGGAGGTAGGTGCTATTATTATCCCCCTTTTACAGATGCAGAAACTGGGGCAAACAGAGGTTAAGGGACTTGCCTGGGGTTACACAGCTAGTACTTATTCGAGACTAGATTTGAACTCAGGTCTTCCTGACTGCAAGCATGCCGTGTACCCCTCTGGCAGTATGGTGAAGTATACAGAACCCTTCTAAAAATAATTTTCAAATGCATAAGACAAAGTATGTAGAAATTTTTAAAGAAAATCAATACTAATGAAATACAATTATCTAAATATTAAATAAGTTCACTGATCCCAGGTTAAAAACCTCTGCTCTTATATAAGTGACAAAAACCAAACCAAACCAAAACTCCTGGTATTTGCTTCCTTGATTCCCCTCCCCACCCTTTCTTCTACCAACAGCCACAACAATCTTTTGTCTTGCCTACAGAATTTAATACTTCTATACTAGATTACTTATACTGACTGAAACCAAAACATAACTTCTTCCTATTGCCCCTTCCAAAGTCAAAGTTGTTAGCCCCATAGCACTGATGCCCTTCCTTCTAGACCATCGGTTCTTAACCTTTTTTGTATCAGACATGCCTTTGACAGTCTAGTGAAACCAATGAATTTTTTCTCAGATTTTTTAAAAATTCATAATAGAAGGAAATAGTGAATTTCAGTAAGAGATAAGTGAAAATAGAGGTGTAATGGTAGCATTTTAGTGTTAGTTTACTGCAGGGAAAAGAGCACTGGTTTTATAGTCAGAACACCTTGGTTTAAATCCTGGTTCTATGACTTAATCAATCAATTAAGGCACTGTGCTAAGACTTGTTGCTAGTGACTTGCTCAGGGTCATTGACTCTGGACATACAGAAGCAGGATGTAAACCTGTCTTTCTGGCTACTGGGCCAGCTCTCTACCTACTATACTATGATTACTCTTTCTGGTGGTTTTTTTTTGTTTCTTTGTTTGTTTTTTTAGGCAATTGGGGTTAGGTGACTTGCCCAGGATCACACAGCTAGTAAGTGTCAAGTGTTTGGTTTGAGGCCAAATTTGAACTCAGGTCTTCCTGACTTCAGGGCCGGTGCTCTATCCACTGTGCCACCTAGCTGCCCCTTCATGATTACTCTTAAAATTATAAAGGACCAAAAAACTGGAGAAAGAAGAAAATTTCTAAAGCAAACTTAATGAAATTGGAAAATTTAAACCAATTGTTTCATAATGATATTTGCAATTGGACAGAGGCAGAAAGCATCAGATACTTCAAGATTGTTTTATTAGGAAATCTAATTAGAATATTAAAAGGTTTACCTAAATATTTAGAAGGGAATTAATCAAGTGAAGATGGTATTGAGTATACTGAGAATATTTGAGGGGATGGAGTAATAGCCATCCATCTACAAACGTGTGTTAGTATGTGTGTATATATGCACATACGTATACATGTGTGTATATGTATATACACACATATATAAATCTGTATATAAGTACATATGTATATGTGTGTACACATATACATATAGATGTATACACACACACAATTTCAGCATTACACCACTTCAGAACTTCACATTGTGAACTCTTTCAAATTTATTTTTGGTTATCCAATATCCAAGCTCAAGGTGTCAGTACTGGTCAAATGAACTAAAAATTTTTGGAAGGAAGACCAAGAACACTCTGTGTTTATATACATATATATATATATATATATATATATATATATGGAGAGAGACAGACAGACAGACAGACGGATAGATGTCTCTTGTGGGCCCTCATTTAGGCAGTTTCACTACCTCATAATTAAACCAAGCTTTGAATTCCTGACTGAAATTTTTCATTGCAACCTCAACAAATGACTTTCACAAATAAATTGGACTCATTATATTCAGGTCACAGCAAGACAAGCTGGGGGCAAACTCACTATGTGGAAGGAAGCACCATGGATTTCTGTTTCCTTTACTAACTATTACTATTTGCTAACAATTCAAGAAACTCAAATGCTAATTCCTAATGGAGACTGCAATAACAAGAGTCATTTGCACATGCTGATTTTGTACACTGCCTGTTGTGTGATGGGAAAACAACCAAACTCTTACATTATCAGGAGATATTTATAAGTCTGTCACATAGCCTACTAATACCTTTAAGTAATAAATTGTCATGAGAAAGAAACATGTTACTTAGCAACATATTTCACCTTAAAATCTGGTTTCAGAACTTTTATTTACAGAGCTATCTTAATAGAGCTTTCTAAAAAGGACAAATTGTCAAACATTTTCTAAAGCAAATGCACTATTTGCTCATAAACAGAATTTTACTGACTTAAAGAAACACCACTTCCCCACACAGACAAATTGGCCCTCGAGCACACATCTTTATAAGCATAAGAAAGTAATTTCATGCTCCTACCTTTTTTAGAAACCGGACTCCATAGGTAAACACATAAAGGTAAAATGTAAATCGCCACCTGTAAAAAGGTAATAGTATATTATGTTGGGTTAATTAAATGTATTTCACAATACACTGTGTACTAAATGAACAGGAGCACTAGACAACCTAGATATACTTACTGCCAGAGAAATGTAAGGTACTGAGCAGTTATAAAACCAGCTAAAAAATACATTTTCTATATAAAGGGTTAAATGTTTTATTCATAACATTTTATTTTTCTTCAGCTCGTTATTTCATTTTCCCTTATTCCCCACATCATCTCCTCTACACATAGTACCCCAGGGTTTTCTAATCCAACATTTACACTTCCTTTTGTGATTAAGCACTTAGCATCCATGAGAGGATGTGGTTCAAGAACCCGAGGGTGTACAAAACAACCTTAAACTCTGTTCCTGGATCAGACACTAGTTCTCTGTAGCTACAAATAAACCATTACACTTAAATCACATTTTACTTTTGTAAAACAGAAAATACATCTAGAAAATCTGCAATAGAAGGTCAGATGAAATTTTTTTAATATGAATGTAACTCTTTGTCTTATACCTAAAAGAGGGCATAAAAATGAGAATGATACATTTGAATTTATATTAAAATACTAACCCTGACTCCTCCCAGACAAGAAGATTCTGAAAAATAATCAGATATGGATATAGTCTTGCAAATTCTTACACATTTCCTTAACACATTATTAGGATATCAAAGGCAGCATGGCATAGTATATTGAGAGCTAGCCTCCAAGATAGGAAGACCTGAGTTTAATTCCTACCTCTGACTTCCACTGACCATAGGACTTGAGCACATTATTTAGTACAGTGCCTGACACATAATAGGTATTTAATAAATAAAATGTTAATTGATTGATTGAAGCCACCCAACCTTGGTGCTCAATACCACTCTCTAGTTTTAGAGAAGGTGAAGACCTGCATTGTGAAAGGGAGTTTTCCCACTGGGGAGTCTCCTGTATCCTTAATTATCACTTGCTTCAAGGAATTTCCTTAAGGCAGATCAACAGCATGTGTATTATTTTTGCAAAACATGGTATTGCAATGCCCACTGCATGGGGAAATCATAAGATTCCAAAAGATCAATAATGAAGAATGCTATTTACCTCCCAACAGAGGGATGGTGGTCTCAAGGTGCAGAATGTAACACATTTTTGGATATGGCTTGATTATTTTTTTAAAAAAGAAAGAAATTAAAAAGGAAAAAACAAATAAACACATACTGGTAAACCTACACATGCATATCTTGATTTATGAGTGTACACTTCCCTTATAAGTCAAGTTATATCAAGTCAAGAAGCATTTAAGTGTTTACTCTGTGTCAGGCATTGTGCTAAGTGCTAGGGATACAAAAAAAAAGGAAAAGAAAAGAAAAATGAACTCTGTTCTCAAGAAGCTATTGTTAAATGGCCCAGATGGTAGGCACAATTAGCATCAAGGGGGAATCAGGCTTCCTGTAGAAGACTGGATTTTAGTTGGGACAGACATGAGGAGGGAAGTAGAGGCAGAGATGAGAAGGGAAAGCATTCCAGGCATGGAGGACAACTAGAGAAAATGCACAAAGTCTGGTGTATCATGCAAGGAACAGCCAGTGTCACTGGATTTTAGAGCACAGGGAGCTGAGAAAGATAAGACTGAAAAGGCAGAGAGAAGCCAGGTTATGAAGGGATTGAAAACCTAAACAGAGGGTTTTATACTGGATCACAGAGGTAAAAGTGAGCTACGAGGTTTATTGAATAAGAAAGTGCTGGGGATTTTAGGATGATAATCTGGAAAATACTTGTCATTTCAAGAGCTATACTTTGAATAATTCATACTTCTGAAAGGAAAAAACACCAGCCAAAAATTTTCATAGTCATAAAAAGAATCAAATTCTTTCAGCGACCAGGAAAATATCATCCTAGAAGGGGCTTTGAGACTATAACTATCTGCTCTTTGATAGAGACCACATTTTTCTCTATCTTCAGTCTCCTTAAGGAGCCTGTGCTAAATTTAGCAACCCCTCAATTCAATTCGACAAGATACTATGTGCCAGCTCCTGTAATAATTACTGGCAATATAAAGACAAAAATGGTCCACACACTCAAGGAACTGATATTCTACTGGCAGAAACACGTACAAAGATTAATACATACAAAACACATACACAGGAAATATAAAGGAGAAGGCACTTGCACAGAGTCTCCAGGATGTAGAATGGGCATTCTTATTTTGAAGTCGGGTATCGCCAAGAGATCTATGGATTGATTTTAGAATTTTCATGCACAGGGATGGAAAAAATTACATCTTCATTTTTACTAAGAAACCTCTAACTGAAATTCAGCACTTCTTTCAATTATTTAAAAACATCATTCTGAGGGGTCCCTTAACCAGACTATCAAAGGGATCTATGACATACAAAAATGGTTACGAAGCCCAGATTGGGAAGGACATTAAATGTCCAAAAGAGGAGTTTGTATCTGATCCTAGAAACAATTAGTCATTGAAGTCTCTCTAGCAGGAGAATGACACATTCAGACTATGCTTTAGAAATCATGGATTTGTCAATTATGTGGAAGATGGAAGTTCCTTGAAGCCAGAGACTATTTTATTTTTGGTTTTGCATTCCCAACACCTAACAAAGTGCTATGCACATAATAAATGCAGTATTTAATTGCTATGAAGGGAAGATCTGGAGTCAGGGGGACCAAATAGGATGTTATTACAATATAATACAAGTGTTACATCTAGGGTGGAAGAGAGGAGACAGATGTGTGATATGTTGGAATGGTAGAATCCACAAGGCTTGGCAAGACTTGGATATTGAGAGTGAGAGAGAAAGAAGAGTCAAGGGTGACTTGAAGGACAGTGATATGCTCAACAGAGATAGAAAAGTTGAGGAAGAGGGAAGAATTTTTCAAGGAAGAGAGTGAATTCCATTTTGGACAGCTGAGTCTGAGGTGCCTATAGGACATCCAGGTGGAGATATTCAGCAGACAGTTGATGATGTAGATATAGAGATAAGCAAGAAAAAGATGAGGCTTAAAGAATGTCTTCTCTCCTTATTTCCTTTGTACTGCAAAAATAAAATCATACCCTCTTACTCCTCATTTTAACCAGAACTGCCCTACGTCTGCTATTCAAGTAACCAATTTTCCTACTCACATTTCAAATTATACCAATAATAAGATCTAAGACAAAACACAACTTTTCATTACAGGACATAAAAATTTAAATATAAGAATATTAAATAATCTTTTCTATTTTAAAGGTAGATTCCTGCTCTATGGAAATTGTTTCTAAAATTATCCATTGGGACTATAATCTGAGAAACAAAAACAAATCAGTTTCTAGCACAGAGTCTTAGAACCACAGGCCCTTTGGGGATTTTCTCCAAAGATTCATAAAAATAAAAATTAGGATACACTATCAAATAATACGTCTTAATATTTGAAAGAATGCACAAAGAAGAAATTTGAAAAAATGCATTGATATTAGGTAACTGTTAGTTTCTAGTTTAAAGAACTTGGCTGTTTTTTTAAGGAGGCAATTCAGTGTTATAGAACAAAAGACTGGTCTCTAAGTCGGAACACTTGGGCTCTGGTCCACACTCTCCAGCAAACTGCAACAGGGAGACCGTTCAGTTAAAGTTTCTTAGCTTCAGTTTCCTTGAAATAAAAATGTTGAACTAAACTAGTTCAACTAGGTTAACTAGGGTGTTGGACCCTAAAGGTCCAATCCAGCTATAAAGTTCTATAATTCTACATTACACAATAACTAATGGGAAAAAAGTTTAAAAATGCATAACTAACATCGAAAAAGTACATTGCAAAAACAATAAAGTTTTCTTGACTTTCCCACAAGAAAAATAGCTTATCCCATAAAAAAGATAAACTGGGCTCTACCTCATGACCAGTCATGAAGTATTTCCCAGAGGACTGTTTCACCAAAGAAAGTCTGGAAACCTTTATAATGAAATGAATTATTTAAAAGGTTTTAAAGTCTTTCCTATGTTTTCATAGTATGGATAAAATGATCATGTTGCCATTTCCTTCCCTAGAAAAGAGAGTGTTCCACCCCATACACTAGGTTATTCAAGTATTTTATATTATCTAAATCTGAAGATCAGAACATAAGGCTATTTAAAATGGCCTTTCACCACATCTGGTATATTGTCTATTGTCCTTATACAACAAAATCTAAGCAAGGCTCTTTAAAAAAAAATGAAGCTTAACGACATGTCTCATAAAGGTAGAGAATTAGAGCAGTACCTGAAATACTGTGCAGTCATCCCTGGAATAGCAGATGGATATTAAACTATAACCAGGAAAACCAAAACTCTGGGAAACAGAATCTTGAGCTCAGCAAAGGGGACAGTTAACATTGAAAACCTTCAGGCTCCAACAACTCCTGGAAAATTGTGGTCATGTGTTCCTATTTGCTTATGTTTGTTAAACTCATAATACAAAATTTAAATTTTAAGTTTCACATGTCATCCTTTTTTCTGTTCCTTTGTCGAAAGTTTCCTTTTTATCAACATGTCAAGTTCACAACATAAAAAGAAAATAGTAGTTATCTTTATTATGTCCTTTCTCAATTATCCACACTGAAGGAGGCATGTCATAATATGGATAATTGTAAACTGGATCACAATAGGCAAGAGGGTTTTTAAACTTACCTGGACATTCTAAATAACCTGCATGTGTACTGATCATTTTAAATTAATTCCATGTGAAATGTAGGGATTATTTAACATGAAACATTAACAAAGGAATTTCCACAACAACCTTTCTTGGAAGCAGGTTTCTTTCAAAAGTTTTTAGCTAACAGTTATCAGAAATTGCCTAGCAAGAACAAAGTATAGAATTAGAGAATCTCAGAGTTGGAAAGGACCTCCCAGGTCTATCTAAAGAACAGCTGACCAAGAATCCACCCTATGTCATACCAGACAGCTAATCATCCAGCCCTTACTAGAAGTCCTTCAAGGGGGAACCCACTCACTCTCTCCTGAGGCAGTCCATTCCGGATAGCTCTCATTGTTGGGTTTTTCCTTTCTTCAAGCCTAAATTTTCCTCTCTGTATCTTTTACCTTGTCTTCTCAGAAAGCAGCTTGGACTTCAAACACAGAGAAGTCGTTTGGTCATGAGAGAAATACAAACATCAAAGACTTTACTCACATTACAGCCACATTTTCCCAGCCTGCCCAGACTTCCTGGAAATGAAACCCTTAATTGGATGGAACTCGCATATGAATAAGACCACACATCCACTTCAGTATTTGAGTCCTTTGATGTTCATATTAGTGGCTCCTCTGCAACACTGTGCAGCTACTTTCTCCAGTTCGATACGGTTTGTTTTTCTGTGTGTTTTGTTTCTGGTTTTTGTTTGTCTGTGTTTTTTTTGAACCAGACCTGTTACTTCATAGTTATAGAAAATAGGGAGCTCTTGGTGAGGAAATTACCTTCTAACTAATACAAATTGGTACCTGTTCTAGGTGGCACAGTGGATAGAGTGCCTGGCCTTAAGTCAGGAAGATTATCTTTCTGAGTTCAAATCCAACCTCAGACAATTGCTAACTGCATGATCCTGGGGAAGTCACCCCATTTGCTTCAGTTTCCTCATCTAAAAAAATGAGCTGGAAAAGGAAATGGCAAACTGCTCCCATATCCCTGCCGAGAAAATCCCAAATTTGGTCACAAAGAGTTTGGCACAACTGAAATGAATGAACAACAACAAAACCTGTTGTACAATTTATAGTTTTAGAGAGTTTCTTGGGTCACTCACTGAGGGGTGAAATAACTTATCTAAGTTCACACAGTCAGTATGTGTCAAAGGAAGGATGTGAACCCAGGTCTTCTTGACTCTCAGACCAGCTCTTATTCATATGATATGTGCCCTTTAGGTACTAGATTTTCAGCCAAAAGACTTGAGATGAAGTCCTAGCTTAAATGTGAATCATTGTTATTCTACTAAAACCATGCTGTATTCCTAGGACGTAGTGACCAAAATCAAGTCATTTCCAGAAAATGTGTGAGGACATAAAAACGTTGTTGTTGGAGAAAGAACTGGCTATGAGTATACAGAATTCCGTGTATGACTTACTCTGCATCTGAAAGTCATTAAATCCTTTACTGTTGAGGAATGTTTTGTTTCTGCCCTTTTGTCATCTGTAAGGGGAGTTTGGAGAGGATAACATCTCATAACCACTACACAACATAGGCTAACATAAGTTTCTTGTTGTTCAGTTGTGTCCAAGTCCTCATGATTTCACAGACCATTCTGTCCATGAGGTTTTCTTCACAAAGATACTGGAGTGGTTCACCATTTCCTTCTCCAGTGGATTAAGGGAAACAGAGGTTAAGTGATTTGCCCAAGGTCACACAGCTAGTACATATCTGAGGTCATATTTGAACTCAGGTCTTCCTGATTCCAGGCACCACATTCTTTCCACAATGCCTTACAAAAGACAACTATCAGGAGTGGGCCCTTTAATAAATTCTTGTTGGATTGCAGTAGAAGCTTACCAGAGTATCTATCCACATGGATGAGCTCTACCCCAACTCCTCAGTGCCTCTGTCTAAGGGTTTCTGTCTCCTCTCCTTACAATTAGAGACACCTTTCTTGACATTCTCCCCAGGTATAAAAATAACTAGTTATGACCTTGACAATAATATTTCTTATCAAACATACAATAGAATAAAATGTTTGCATTTTTAACTATACTATTAAAATACTTCTATGTAATAAAAGATCATTTCCCCAGAATCTATAAAAAATATATAAATAAAAGAAAATTACATGAGTCAAGCAGATGATCAGAGCACATTCTGGAGTTAATTACCCAGAATTTTAGTGTCATAAATCTTTGCTTATGCAAAGCTGCAATCAGCCCTCTAATCACATAGTAGATTAACACCTGCTTTCCACTATACTTATAACTGAATACTTTGAGACAGTATGGACAAAGGCCAAAACATGTGGCACCAAATAGTCAAACCTTCCAATTCTTTCAGTATAAGATCTGGACCTAAGAGAAACCCTCAAAAATGCATTCCAGTTTCGTTTCTAATTTATTAATTGTGGTTTTAGACCTGGCAGCTTTAAGGACAGTAACAGTCTTGTCTCTATGTGAACTCTCTTTTCATTTCAAAAGGAGCTTGGAGGGTTATTTTGGGTCACACATTTATTTGTAAACAAGCCAACATTTGTTTTTCACATTCAGAGCAGGAATGCTATTACTTCCCAGCTCACTATTTTCCCTCTCCTTTCAAGGAATCATTGACATAGCCATCACTCTTGAAATTTCTTTTCTGTGGTAAGATATAGTAACTAATGAGGCAGGGTTGGCTCCTCTTCCCCTTTCCCCATAATCAAAACCATAAGGAAAAATAAAAGCAACTGAGTTAAAATCTTGTTCACAAATCATGCGGGCTCCCCACAGATTTTAAGTCTTTGGTCTTTCCCATTAGATTTCAAGCTTCCTGAGGGCAAGGGTTAGGCTTCTACAGTTGCCCCTAGGACTGTGCTATATACCAAATAGGTCTGAGCTTCCCAGTCTTCTTGTAAGGAAGATCTCCTTTTTAATTCCCCAAACTCTTAAGATGATTTGGATGTGTTATCTGAGGTTACAGTATTTGCTCAATAAATGCTTTACGAATGGATGAAGAGAAGGATGAATTAACTTCCTTCTAAAGTCAGTGAGAATAATGCTATATCTTAAAGAGTGACCCAACTCTGTTGATCCTAGTGGGTAAGTTCTCTGAGCCTCACTTTTCTCACCAGTAAAATGAGAATAATAACAATAATGAACGCACTGCCTACTTCATCTGGTGATTGTACAGAAAGTAGTTTGTTATATCCTATGCTGCCATAGGAGTTGTCCAAGGTCACCTCCTGCAAATTATCTATTTTGGGAGTTGCACTGAGTCAAGGAAGTCTACTCTTTAAAGATTATTGAGGGGGTGAGTGGTTCATGATCATTCTCTCTTCTATGAGACCATCCCAGAGCATAATCTTTAACTTTTAGGGTTCAATTTCAGGGGCTTTGTTATCTGCTAGATTTTTTCCTACACCTTGGGAATTTATCCCTTTGTGTAGTATACATTATCCCCCCTAGGCAGATGACTCCCAAGCCCACTTCCCAATTCCCATACTTTCATTTTTGCCACACAACATCTTAAGAGGTCCTATCACTATAACCCTTGTTCTTATCCATAAAACTTCCCAATTCATCCATACTGTCAAAAATATCATTTACAGAGTTGCCCAAGGGGGTAGCTTTGGAATAACCTTTGAGTTACTTGTTGCTTTTTCTTCAGCAATTGGAGTTCTGATCTGCATGTTCCTTTTGGTTCTGCAATTCCTGACCTGATCCTCATAACTCTCATACTTACGCCAATAGACTCAGGCCCTGACTCCTTCATATTTAATGCTACCTTAAAAAGCGGCAAAGGGTTTCTTCCTCAAATGCAATTTCAACTATGTCACTCCATTTGTTAAAAAAAATCACCTAATAGTTCCCAAATTGCTTTTCACATCTGTTTCAAGCAGGGAACAGATCAGGCACGATGAAGTATTTGAGTAAACAATGCAAGCCAAAGGCTGCCCTACTGAGGTACAAAGGCTGTCACCCTCCAGAGAGATGGGAATACAGAATGATCATAGTTTTCTTCCTGTTCTCCTGTGAAGATGTGCTCAGTGCATCCAGGTGGAGAGATCCTGCAGAAAGCTAGGAGTTGTCCTATCTGAGCAGCACAAGAGCAGTAAGTAAGAAGGCTTTTATATGCTTCCCAGTGGACCCTCCCTAAAAGATAATTAGTTACAAGAACTCTCTACCTTAGGTCACCTCCTTGAGGAAAATCCCTCACTGGCTCATGATAGATGCTCCATGCTTGCTGTCTAATGAAGCCATAGCCTAATAACCCACAACATCCAAAAATAAACTGTGGATAACAAGATTCTATGATGGTAATTCCTTATATTCCACTATACCTGAAATCATGTGTACCTTCTTGTGGTTCAGTTTTTTTTCACTTGTGTCTGACTCTTCAGCCCCATTTGGGGTTTTCTTGGCAGAGACACTAGAGTAGTTTACTATTTCCTTCTTTAGCTCATTTTACAGATGAGGAAACTTTACAGATGAGGGTCACACAGCTAATAAGTGTCTGAGACCAGATTTGAACTCAGGTCTTCCTCACTCTAGGCCAGGTGTTCTATGAGTTATGGCACCACTGAACTTCTCAGATTGTATGCCTTCCACTTTAGCCAAACACAAATTCACTTAACGGTACTTGCATATCCAGTCTCACCTCATTAGACTTAGAAAGCTTGATAAATGCACCCCAACAAGGAATGTCCCATTCCTGTCTTCTACAAAGATGCCTCTCTTCTACATCTAAATTAAAGTCAAGCCTCCTTAGAAAGGTAGAAGCCATTCCAAACACACTGTTGATCACCTGTATGAAAACTCCCACCCCAATAAGAATAAGCAGGCATATCTAAGTATGAAAGTATATATTTTATGACATTCTAGTCCCATATATGCCTGCCTTAGGATGAAAGCCACTTGAAGACCACATCACTTCTACATGGTGTGAAGTATCCTGAGTCTCATTATACTTATTACAATGTCATATATTCTCTGGGAACTTGATACATTTAGCAATTAATGGACAGAACAGAGCAAAGATTAATGTTCAAAACAGTTTATACACAATGAATATAAATGAAAATACCATCTTTAAATGAAATTAAAGGCTATGACCATATTAGGCTTTAGGAGACAAATGATGAAATACATGTCACTCATCACAGCAGAAGGGGCAGGGATACTCATGGGAATATTGAATTTTTATCAGATATAATCTCTGTGTCAGCTGGTTTTGCTTAACTCTATTTGTTAAAAGTGAGGATGGGAGAGGGGCGTCCTGAGAAATGGTGTAAAAAATAAACCATTAATAAAACAAACATATACATATATAAGCACGATGTCTTCAAGAAGTTCTAATAGTGTGAGCAAAAACACAGGGGTGGAGGAAGAATAGGGAATATAGGGGGATGGTGAGTACTCTAGTTTGGCAGGAGGTAAAATTCATGATGGGAAATAATATGAGGCGAGGCTGGAAAGCCAGGATGGCACCAGACTGTGAAAGGCCTTGGAAGCCAGGCTGAGGGTGTAGAATCTTAAACTTGGTGCTCCAAAGCTTCTCTCATCTCGTGAGCATGAATACCGCCTTTCAGTTGTTTTGCATTTGTAAACCCTACCAAAGTCACTGGACACTGCAGAGCCATGTAAACACTGCAGATAATATTTCTTCATTTCTCCCCAGGCTTCTAGCCAAAATTGGTTTCCTTCAGAGATTAGTTTTCTTTAGATTTAGGAGAGAATATGTTTAAGTGATGGATGGGCTAGAGTCTCAGCTGACTAACTTGTTAGTTGAGTCTGAGGTCATTTTTTAAAGATACAGCATCATTTTTTTTAGGCCAGTAGTCCCTTTTTCAGGTTGTTATTAGTGTGGCCTTAGCACAATAAAGATGCTCATCTCCCAGAGAAAAACACAGTGGCTCTAGTTTATAGACACAGGTCTGGACAAGACCCCAGATTTTTTAAAGAATGAAATGAGAGATCATTTTCTTTCTTTGAAAATCTGATATCAACTCTAAATTGCCAGTATAGTTTTCATACTTTCATCAGTTTCGAATACCAAACAAATATGGTAGCATGGGAATAAGATAGTGATAAAACTTGAAGGCCAATTAGCCCAAGCTTTCCACTAAAAATGTATTATGTGATTTCCAAATAAGTTTTTTAAACTAAAAGAGGTTTAGCTAGCCACCAACCTCTATCCCCACCCCAGATGAGTTATTTTAAAAGATACTTAGTTTGGAGCTAATTTCATGCACTTTCCTTTTCAATCACAAACCTTAAGGTATGTAATGGATTTGATTCTGACAGACTGATCTTTCTTCAACCTTAGACAAATCACTTAACTTCTCTGGGCATCTGTTTAATCATTTAGAACAGTGCTTATTAAACTGTGGGTCATTAACCCATAGAGGGTTGTGAAAAATTTGGCAACAATAAGAGGTTTCTAAACGTGCAACAACCAAAAAGTAATTAAAAAATCAAACATGAAATGAATCCGAGGTGCTTCTGGCAGCGCTTCCCCGTGTTGCATCACACAACTTTACTGCAGCTTTGGTTCTGAACACAAAGCATGCACACTTTGCACTGTGCAGGCCCTCAGGTCACCCAACGTCAATACTGCCAAAACATGGAAAAAGTTTAAGAAGCCCTGATTTAGAAAATAAAAGTGTTGGCTGGGATGACCACTAAGATCTCCCTCAACTCTAAATATATAATCCCAATCCTATAAAATTGTCTAGGACAAGGGTGGGGAACCTGTGGCCTTGAGGCCTCATGTGGCCCTCTAGGTCTCAAGTGCAGCCCTCTGACTGAATCCAAACTTCACAGGACAAATCCCCTTAATAATAAAAGGATTTGTTCTGTAAAACTGGGACTCAGTCAAAAGGCCATACTCAAGGACCTAGTGGGCCACATGCGGCCTCAAGAAAACAAGTTTCCCACCCTTGGTCTAGGAGCAATACTTCTATAGAAGTTTTTTATTGTTCAATTTTCCTAAACTATTTCAACTAGACAATAAGAAAATCCTGAAGCTTCTTGAGGAGGGAAATGGTATGGTTAGCCTTGTGCTTTAGGAATATTAATATGGTGGCTGTGTAGCAAGAGGACTGAAGAGGAAAGAGACTAAAGGCAGGAAGACCAACTAGCAGCTATTGCAAATGGAGAGAAGAAGACAGGTACAAGAAGTGCTGCGGAGGTAATATCAATCAATCAATCAATATTTCCATCTATAAACATTTATTAAGCACCTATTATGCTAAGCACTGGCATATTAATAAGAATTAGCAACTGATCGGATATAGAGGTTGAGAGAGAGGAGTTAAGGATGACTGTAAGGATGTGAACTTGGACGACTGGAATCAGGATAGTGGCACTTGAAATGGAAATGAGAAGATTTAGCAGGGATGAGTTCTGTATTGGACACGTTGAGTATAAGACAGACGTCTCCAAGAAACACCCAGGGGAGGTATCTAGCAAGCAGTTGATAACACACTGAAGTTCAGGAGAGAAATAAAGGATGAATGTTTATAGATTTGGAACTCATCTGCAAAGAGATTATAATTAAGCTCGTGATGGTTGATATGATTGTCAAAGGAAATAAAAACAACAAAAAAGAGAATACAGCCTGGAACAGAAATATACCCACTCTTAGTTGGACCAAGGGAATCTTTCTCTGTGTTGTTCTTAGCTTCCTATAATTTTTTTTAAAAGGTTATTTGCTGTATTTCCCTCCTCTCTCACCATCATGGTTTCCTACTAAAGCTCCTCTGTATCCATGCTTTTTTCTTATTTCAAGAAAGCTCAGTCGAGTTGAGTATTGAGTGAACTTGAAACCATGAAGTCCCAACTAAGTTAAAATCTTGCCTTAAACTCTCACTAATCCTGTGGTCTTGGGCAAGCTACTTAACCACTCTCAGTCTCAGTTTCCTCATCTGTAAGACTAGATTAAAAATTGGACCTGCCTGACAGGATTATTATAAGCATCCAGTGAAATAATAAATGTAAGATGCTTTGTAAACCATAAAGGACTATATATATATATGTGTATATATATATTATATATATATATATATATGTGTATATATATATATATATATATATGTATATATGTATATATATATGTATATATGTGTATATATGTATATATATATATATGTATATATATGCTAGCCATGATTATTACTATAATCCATAACATTCTCTTCCTTCTCTGAATATCATGCTTCTATCAATGCAGTCCAAGAGCCCTTTAATTTCTTTGGTTACCACATGATAGTGCTGGCTCACTCCAAGTATGCTGTCAATTAAAGTCAGTTCAAGAAATATTCATCAAGTGTGTGCTGTGTGGAAGGTACTATACACCAAATCTCCTATGGTTTGGTTTTGTTTTTTCATATGAACTGCTTTTTAGCCACATATCCCCCACCTTGTCCTTGTACAATAGATGGTTTTGAACTCAAAGCATTTGTAAATACTACTTATTCATCCCTAATATATTTATTTTTGTTAGCTTTAACCCATGCCATTGTGTCAAGATATTTTAGGATCCAATTTATCAGTGACTCCTTCCAACTTAACATCCTCAACAAATTTGGGAAGCATGTCACCTGTGCCTTTATTCAAGTCATTAACAAAAATTTTGAAGATAATAGTGCCAAAGACAGAGGCCTTTAGCACTCTACCAGAGATCTCTCTCCAGGCTGATATCACTTAACCAAAACTCTTTGGGTCCAGAAGGCTAGCCATCAAGTCACCCTTCTCTTACATTATAGGAAGGCCTAATTCTATTGATATAAGTATGTATGTATGTATGTATGTATGTATGTATAGTATAGTGTAGTATGGTATCTACTACATGTCTAGTATTTTGCTGGATCCTGAGGGAAGAACAAAGAAAGCAAAAGGAAAAAAAACATGGTTCTCAATCTTGAAGAGTTTGTATTATCATCAGGAAAACAAGTCAAACACATGTAAAATATGTCAACATCACTATTCTCTAAGATCCTGCCAAAATGTGTATTAGCAATGGAGGAAGATAAGAACAGTATGTAATTTCTGTAAGATAACCCCCAATGGTTACATAATCACATCTGCAAGTTCTTTCATCACCCAGGGAGGTCACTTCAAGGCCTAGCTCCTGAGTAATCTCTTCACTGAAACTTACTTTCCATGAGATCTTTTTTAGCATTCCTGTCTCTCTTACACATTTTTCACAGTCTACTTCTTATTATGCTTTTAATATACATTTCTTATTTCCTCTACTGGCCTATAAGTTCTATAGGAGTAGGGACTATATAAATTTAAAGTTTTTATTCCCCCACACACACCAAAAAGAGTGCTATATACAGAGCAGGTAGGGAAAAGGGAAGAGAATAAGACGTTATATAGCACCGACTATATTTGTTATATAATACTATTATATTATAATATATTTATATATCATGTATTATATATAATGATTTATCACATGTATATAATTATATATAATACTATGTATTATAAAATTATATTAGTCTATATTCCATAGTATTATATTATAATGTATTATTCATATCATATCATATATATCATATATATCATATCATATCATAGGTAGCATAGTATAGAGTGCCAGGGCTGCAGTCAGGAAGATTCATCTTACTGAGTTCAAATCTGGCCTCAGGCACTTACTAATGTATGACCCTGGACAAGTCACTTAACCCTGTTTGCCTCAGTTTCCTCATCTATAAAACAAGCTAGAGAAGGAAATGGCAAACCACTCTAGTATCTTTGCCAAGAAAACCCCAAATGGGGTCACAAAGAGTTGAACACAATTGAAATGACTAAACAATATAATATTTGTAATTATAACCACAACTATAGTTATAATATTTAATTTATAAATCATATTATATCATATTGATATAAATATATTATATATTGTGTCCCACACTATTCTAAGTACTCTTTACTAATATTATTTCATTTGATCTTCACAGCAACACTGCAAGACAGGTGCTATTATTATCCCCATTTTACAGAGGTAACCAAGGCAAACAGAGGTTAATTGACTTGCCTCGTGACAACAGCAAGTATATGAGGCTGCATTTGAACTCAGGTCTTCCTAACTCTGAGCCCAGTCCATCCACTATAATTATCCATCTTTGTATCTTCCTTAGCACTGTTGCTCTTTGAACAAAGTAGGCATACAATAAATATTTGCTGAACTCACACCTGGACTATTAGGATAGCCTGCTGGTTGATCTCTATGCCACAGTCTCTCCCCACTTCAATTTACCCTCCACTAAGGCTGTCAAAGTGATCTGAAAGCACAGATTTGATTGGGTCTCTCCCCTGCTCAGTAAACTCTAGTGGCTCCCTGTCTTTTCCAGGATCAAACATCAAATCCTCTATTTGGAGTTGAACAGCCTTCATCATCTGTTCCCTCCTGCCTCTCCAGTCTTCTTACACCTTACCCCAGCCACCACAAATGCTCTCACAAGACACTCCCCTCTTCTGACTCTTGGATTTTCATTAGCTGGCCCCCACTCAGGAATTTTCTCGCTGGCTCTCCTGGATTCCTTCAGTCTCAGCTAAAATATCCCATCCTCTACAGCAAGCCTTTCTTGATCACTCTTAATTCTAGTGCCTTCTCTCTGTTGATTATTTCCACTTCATCCTATACATAGCCTGTTTGTACATGGCACATACAGAGACAGCTAAATAGCACAGGAGCTAGAGCACTGGACCCAGAGTCCAGAAGACCTACGTTCAAATCCAGCCTTAGACATTTACCAGCTTTGTGACCTTGGGCTAGTCATTTGATCTATTCTGCCTCAGTTTACTCAAATGTAAAATGGGGATAATAATGGCACCTACCTTACGTGGTTGCTGTGAAAATAAAATTTTTAAACCATTTGAAAGGTACTATTCAATTACTAGATAATATTATCATCATTATCATTATTATTATCATTATTATTATTATTATTATTATTATTATTGTTACAGTTGTTTGCATGTTGTCTCTCCCATTAGGCTGTGTACTGCTTGGCAGCAAAGTCTGTCTTTTACATTTCTTTGTATCCCCAGTGCTTAGCACAGTGCCTGGCACATAGTAGGCATTTAATAAACATTTATTGCCTTACTGAATTGAATTTAATTGTTCATTTTCCAATGTTTTCATCTGACAATCAATAAAAAATAACCTTGTATGTCTATCCATTAGAAAACTTCACATCCTTTTAATAAAACAAGGGAGCAACTCTTACTCCTCAACTGAATGGCAGAGAGCCTACCTACTTTATTTTAGTAGTGTGTAGACTTGGTGAAGACACTCAAAACTGCTCATCCCAAGATCAACAATATTTAGTTAAGTAGACATTGTTTACTAGATAACTTTAATTAGTTATCTAGATAAAGGCTAGAGTTTTGGGATAAGATTTTGGACCTGTTTTCCATTTTTACTCAAGTGCTTCTGGTGATTACTTTTTAAAAAAGATAACAGGTGTCTCTTTTTTCTGCAACTCTAAAGACCTTTCTTCAGTCATCTTTCTCCTTAACCTCACTATAGGCTGGTAATGCTGAGCAGCCTGGCCTCAATATATAATCCTCTCCCTTTACTTCTTAAACACTACATTCTCTTGGTTTTCCTAGCTCTCTCTAATCACTCATTCTCTGACTTCTTGACTAACTCTTCTTCTTCTACTACAATTAATGTTCTTACAGGTTCTGTCCTTATTCCTCTTCTCTTCTCTCACAAGGCTCTCTCCCTTAGTAATTTCACTTATATGTAAGGCTTCTACTACTGTCTCTGATTTGAACTGGCACATTCATGCAAATGCGTAAACAAATTCTTGTATTACAATGAGTCTTTCAGCCAGATTATGTGATTAGAAAAAGGTATACAACTGCTTGGGCCAACATGGTATTAGAATGTACAAAGTTTTAGGTAACATAAATGGGAGAATCTTAGATGTCTTTCTATTAGAAATTACGGCCTTACATTTTGTTGCCTCTTGATTTTCCCCTTGGATATAGTTTTAAATAGTTATTTAATATTTAATGCCACAGAATGACTTGAGACTGCTACTACACTAAATCTACATATTCCATACACAGCTCCAAAAATGTTAGGAGTGAAATTGAGTAGGGATGAATAGTGAAAAATTCAGTAATGTATTTCCATGGCAATATGGTATCATAAATAATTCAAGGTATATGGGTAATTAGATTATTGGAGATATATAGATGAACTAGTTTAGTTTGTATTTCTTCCTCGATTTTTAAGCCTGTGGTTTCTTGAATATTGTTACCATTAAGTCAACAAGCACACATTACTATCTAATCATCCGAATTCAATGTATAAACTCCAGAATCATCATGAAGTGCACTTCAGTTCAGGGTCTCTCAAAAACCAAGATTATAACGAGGTCTAATATCTGGGAGGCATATAGGAAATATTTTCTCTCTGATGTTTGCAGCCTAGGTTCTTTGCTTAGGGCAGAAGTGAAAGCTAAAAAAACACAGAATATTCAGAAGCTTGAGTCGCCATATCCCGAGGATCGATCAGTGCTGACTTTGTAAACTGTGCTTCAGGTTACAGCAACCACTCACAACAAAAATACATGGAGGAGTAGACTCAGCAAAACTCTGTCCATGAATAAGAACTGATCCACCGTGCAGTGACATGGATGTGTAGTTGGTTAATCAATAGATTTGAATGGAATTATTGCCTGTTCCAATATGCTGCATGTTTTGCACATACCGTTTTTCAACATTTCCACACAATAACCTACAAATGTAATCGCTCTTTCACCATGTGAGCATCTGTATTCTTTGGTCTCTCCATTTCTGACATGGAAGTCTTGTTACCATGACAACTAAAATCGCCCTATGATCATCGCATCACAGTTAATCATACCTGGTCCCCACTGCTCTTGGCTCTGGGTACACCCCTGACATCCTTGAGTAAGATGTGCCACCCGCTCTAATTCTCCCCTCAGTTACTCCTCTCCCCTTTCCAAGTTCTAATTCTTTCTTCATGTTCCACTGGCTAGTGTCCCTCAACAGCAAGAAGAGCCGATAACCCATGTTTTTGTAGCTTTGCATAAGTTTAAAGCTTATAAAGCATTTTCCTGACAAATACCCTGAGGAACAAATATATAAGTATTATGCTCATGCTACAAAGGGGGAAACTGAGGCTTAGGAAGTTAATTATCTTTCAAGGATCACACAGCTAAGAAGTGTTATTGTGCCAGAATTAAAAACCAGGCCTTTCCTATCTCCTGGTTTAGTGCTTTTTACCATAATATCAACTTAAATGGATGGAACATTTTGCTTGGTAATGGGACTAGAACTTCATTCTAGAAAAAGGAAAGGGAGAGTGTCTCCTTTGTGTTCTGGAGAACTATTTAGGTTAATACTCATAACACCTGTGAAATAATGGGTCCCAATTCTGAAGCTTCCTTTTCCTGACTAACAGGGCTGATCCAAAGCACTCTATTATCCAAGCAAGTTTACTTTTGAGCAATCACTACCCAAATTGTTCCGTATTCCTGGACTTGGAGTAACTAAGTCAGAACAGAGAATATCTAAGACAGGTGAAAAAAAATAAAAGAAATGGACTGTTATTTGCTCATAAGGCTCAACCATCAAAGAGATCTGCCAGAAGTCAGCCTTCACCTTTTTTTCTGCATTATTCATTTATGGGAGAAGAGGGTAAGGAAGGAGAGGATGAAGGAAAGGGAGGGAAGGGCAGAAGAAGGCAAGGGAGAAACAGCAGTACTTTATGTAACCTGGGTTAATGCTATTTGGAAAGATTTTTTTTCTATTTAGGAGGAAAATTCATCAGTTTGCTCAGCCCCAAAGTTATAATGAAAACAATAGTCTTTATGAGTAGTAAAAAAGGTAACTCCATTCCTCCTTCCTTCCTTCTCTCTCTCTCTCTCTCTCTCTCTCTCTCTCTCTCTCTCTCTCTCTCTCTCTCTCTCTTTCTTTCTTTCTTTCTTTCTTTCTACAGAAGAGGTATAGTAGAAACAACAGGAGCTTAGAGTCTAAAGTCCTCTGATCAATAATAGACTCTGACACTTTCCAGTGCCCTAAGGGCAACATAAGCCATTTCACGTATCTGAATTTCAGTTTCTTGTCTTCTAAAGTGGGATAAGAGTACTGGCAGTGACTAGTAACAACTGTTTATTTTGTCACCAAAGTTTTTGAGTGATTGACTGAAGAAGCTAAAAGAAAAATTCAAAACCAAGCAAATCTTAGGCCATGATATTTAACAGGAAGACATCAAAGACTCTCCAATCTGTTACCTGTAGCTTTGCTCATTTTAATAGAGAAGATTGTATCTTTTTTTTTTCAAATTGCCTAACCTATCTAGAAGAATTACCATACTAGTACAGAAATTTGTTTACTCATTTGCGTGCATGTGCTAGTTTATATCAACAACTAGGCAACAATTTTAGTTGAAACTATGAGAATGAATGCGTTTGCTAAGGGAGTGAGCCTCATAAGAGAAGATAGGAAGCCTGGGGAATAGAACCTAAGGGAACATCAACATTAATGGTGGCAGAATTAATCACAAAGCATTTAGTAAGCACCTACTATATACCAGTCACGGTGCAAGGCATTGGGATTATAAAGGAAAAAATGGAATGGTCTTTACTCTCAAGGATTTTACATTCTATAGGGAAGAAGAGAAGTTAGTGAAGGAGACAAAGAATGAATGGTAAAGAGATAAGGAACAAACTTCAACTTCAACAATTTAAGTTGTTCATTATCATTATCTATCAATAAAAAATGGTCCTGTATGTTGCCCTCCATGGACCTGGTGAAGACTTCTACCTAGATTTCTTTGAGTAGAAGATGGTCCTTATTGAGGAGGGTTTAGTCAATAGTATCAAAACTTGTAGAGAAAGCAAGACATAGAAAGACTGACAAAAGATCTTTAAAATAGTCAATAAATAAGTCATTTAAAAAAAATTTTAAATTATAAACTTAATGACCATAAACAAAAATATACAACTAGATATACAAAACAAGGCACAAAATCTCCCCCCAAATCACTGCCTTTAATAAGCAAACATATAAGCTTCGCTTGAATAGTTTTGAGTGTCTTCACCAAGTTCATGGAGGGTCAGCATACAAGATCATTTTTTATTGATAGAGAAATGAAGGCATCTGATAATGAACAATTTAATTCAACTCAATGAATATTTATCGAATGCTTATAAGGAACTGTGCCAGATACTCAGGGAGATACAATTAAGGTAAAAGCTACCTCCAACATTTGTGCCAGGAAGCTGTGGTACAGGCTCAGGCCTTCTTGGGGCCTGGGGGAGCTTCTGCTTTTCAGATATTAAAAGCCTGTTGATGGTGAAATGACGTACTTGGCCCTGTGCAGCACCATCTTTAAACAGGCCTACATGGCAGGCAGTCAAGCTGAGGCCTCAAGACTTGGGCAGTTTTCAGACAAAGTAGTCAAAGTTATCTAAAGTCATATGAAAAAATGCTCTAAATCACTACTGATTATAGAAATGCAAATTAAAACAACTCTGAGCTTCTATCCCACACCTATCAGATTGGCTAACATGACAGAAAAGGAAAAAGACAAATATTATAGGGGACGTGGGAAAACTGAAATGCTGTTGGTGAAGTGGTATACTGATTCAACCACTCTGGAAAGCAATTTGGAACTATGCTCAAAGTATAAAACCATGTATAACCTTTGACCAAGCAATACCACTCCTAGGTCTGTATCCCAAAGAGAGAAAAAACAAAAAGGAAAAGATCCTATATACATAAAAATAAATATAAATATAAGCAGCTATAAATAAGCAGCTCTTTTAGTGGTGGCAATGAACTGGAAATTGAGGGGATGTTCATCAACTGAGGAATGGCTGACCAAGTTGTTGTATATGATTGTGATGGAATACTATTGCATTGTTAAGAAATGATGAGCAGAATGCTTTCAGAAAAATGAACTGATGCAAAGTGAAATAAGCAGAACCAGGAGAATATTGTATACAGTAATAGCAATATTGTATGATGATCAACTATGAATGACAGCTATTCTCAGCAATGCAATGATCCAAGACCATTCTGAAGGACTTAGGATGAAAAATGCTATCCATTTCCAGAGAAAGAAGTGATGGTATATGAATGCAAATAGAAGCATACTTTTTCTTTACTTTTTTTATTTTTCTTGATTTGTCTGTGTTTTCTTTTACAACATGACTTACATGGAAATAAGTTTTTCATTACTGTTCATGTATAAATATATTGCTTGCCTTCTCAAGGGCGGTGCAGGGGGGTGGAACTCAAAAATTTAAAAAACAAATGTTAAAAATTATGTCTTCTATGGAATTGGGGAAAAATAAAATATTAAATTAAAAAAAGAATTGGATGGATGAGGCTGTTGTGGTCAGGCAAGGGTGGAAAAAAGTCCCCCACAACAGATGGACAGGGAAGAAATGGATAAGGCTGCCATGGGGATAAAGCTCAGGTATGAAGCATGTTGTTCACTTCCACAGGGAAGATATGAACTGGAGAGCAAAGGCACAAATGGAGGAGTCTCCAATGAAAGAGGAAAGGGTTAATGAACCACTGTTTCAGGGGATGGAGCAGGTCAGGGAAACAGGAAAGGGGAGATACTGATGGAAGAGGTGTGGAGATTACAGAGGAAGCATCTCTAGGAAGTTACTAACTGCACAAATTATATACTATGGGACTAAGCCCTGCCTGTGCTTCCTTAGTTATGACTCTGCATAGTGGCAAGACTCCAGCAGAAAGGAAGTAGGGAAGGATCTAGAAAGGAGCTTTACTGGCTCCAAAAGAAACAACAGGAAGGAGAAGTTGGATTGAAGTGGGGCTGTAGTGCAGGTGCAAGTTCAGGTAAAGGGGGCCATAAACAGCAGAAGGGGCAGGGCAAGCATTACTAGTTATAGGTACAGGTTGTTCAGTAAGTTTAACTAAATTTAATGTTTATAAGATATGGATCGCTCATATCTTAGATTTGTGGACAAATGGGATTGCTAATATCAATTAATAACAATATTTATTATGGACATCCTATGTGTTAATATTTCCTTAACTTTACAATTAAAAGTAATAGTACATTCTTATGCTACATTTAAAAAGCCAATGTATAAAAAGCAAAATTTACCAGACTCCCTCCCTCAAAAATTAAGAGATGTTTATTTGAATTATAAAAGATCTGAACTTTACCAAACATTTAACCATAGGCTTCTTTATGGAAGGTTATAATGCATTAAGAGCTATCCATCATAAATTAACTTATTGAGGTAGGTATGGAGAGAGGAGAAATAAGAATAAAGAAACTTAAATTATTAGGAGTTTCTAAAAATTAATCATTTAGAAATGAAGGGGGAAATTCTGATATAATAATACAAATTCATGGGGAAAATACATTCAAATTATTACATTTTTAAAAATTAAATTTTATTTACAACTTTTCTAGAACATGTGTTCTGTAAAGGCATAACTGCACAAATGTTCAGCAAATCAATGCCAAGAAACATCAGGTGTGGCCTCTTCTTTCTTCTCCAAACCATCTAAAACCATTTGGTGCTTAATGGCTAATGTAAAAATCACATTAACTCTTTTGCAGCACTATGTGCTCCAAAGTGACATTGCCAGGAAAAGCATTTCCTGGATTTTAAAAGCTAATTTATTTTGAATTCCAGGTAGATCCCCAGAGAAGCATTGCCTAACAACCAGGAAGATAGATGGCTGGTAGAGGACTGAGTGGTTCTTTGATTAAGACTAACTGTCTCACTGATTTCTACAGGTTACTGAGGAGGAAAGAGAAGTGGAGTAATAAGATGCTCAACGTACTAATTGTCCTTTCCATCTATCTATGTCTCAGGATCTCAGAGGTCAGAGGTCAGAGTCTTCAGAGGTCATTTAGTCAAACTCATACCTGAACAAGTATCCTTTCTACAACAAGGCCAGTAAGTAGTCAGTCTTTGCTTGAAGACCTCCAACCAGGAAGGGTTCATCCACAATCCCAGTAAAGCAGCCCATTCCACTTTGGGGTAACTTTTTGAAGTTTCTGAAAACTAAGAGATTCTGAAACTTGCCAAAGACTGAACCTTGGGGCTTCTTTGTGGGAAAGTACATAAAGCACCTAAAATCTATGCATCATACATTAACTTATTGAGAAGAAAGGATGGAAAGAGAGAAGATGAGAACAGAGAAACAAATGGCCAAGAGTTGCTGAAAATTAATGATCAGTCAGAGATGAAGTCAAAGTTAGGAAGTTTCTCCCCCCATCTACCACAATCTGCCTCTTTGCAACTTTTACCCTGTAGTCCCTACTTCTGCCTTCTGGGGTCAAAGAGAACAACTGTATTAATGTAAAGGGAGAGGATGATTAAGGTAGTCCTTTATTCAACTTGATGAGCTCCCCAATTAACTTTTTGAGCTTACAGGACACTGGATGGACAGTTGGGGCACCTAATAGGCACCCCCCCATGGCACATTGTTTAGAGGACAAAGACAATTCCAGATCAGTTTTCAGTAATGGCTCCTGCCTCCAAGATGACTGACTAGTGTCCAGAATGCTGGAGTGGACAGGCTTTTATTGAGGAGACACTCCCAATTAAAGAGGGCTGACAGACCTGCTGGGACCTATCTCCTGTTTTGCTTTCTGTCTACTCAGAAAACAGGGCACAGCAAAGCAGAGCAGACCTGTGATCTGAGGAGCAGAAGAAGAGAAGTGAGGATGTAGGACAGGAACTGTGAATGTTCATGAACTCTCCAAAGCATGGGACCATTCCAAGGGTTTGCTCCATGAGGTCCAATAAAAGAGTTCCTAGTATTTTACCATCCCAGCCCCAAAGATGGCAGCAACTGAGGCAGTAAGAGTTCCTGTAGTGTAAAGTGGCATAATAAGTCTGGCAGGAATTGTGTAGAACCCTATAGGAAAGCTACAGATTCACCAGAATGTCAGATTTGTCACAATAACAAACCTAAATATAGTTCTTTCCAAGGGGATCTACTATAAGTACTTTTTGTGTTTTCAGCATCTATTTATGGATTCCTATAAATCCCTTAAGTGCATTACATGTTTCCTGTATCTACTTATGGGCTCCTTCCTGTAAATTCTTCACGTGTTATGTATTTTGTGTGAAGTAAAACAAAAGCTGTCCTATACTCAATATATATTGGTTACCTTGAGTGCCTCCATGGGAGCTTGGGTCTCTCTTACCTATATCTGTAGAAATTCGAATGTATACTATACCTAAGTATTCTTAAAGATTTCTAAGAGTGAACTCTAGCAGGGACATAACACATTAAAAAGCAAATATGACCATTTGGAGTTATCCTCCAAGACTGGACCCAGAACTTTAGGGATGCCTTGAGCCATGGGTCCCAATAACAATAACTGGCAGTTAAGTAGCATTTCAAGACTTTAAGGTCTGCAAAACACTTTCTATACATTATTTCTGTCTCTTTGAAACTTCTACCCATTACTTCTTTTTTTTCTTTTTTTGCTTTTTGGTGAGGCATTTGGGGTTAAGTGACTTGCTCAGGGTCACACAGCTAGTAAGTGTTAAGTGTCTAAGACTGGATTTGAACTCAGGTCCTCCTGACTCCAAGACCAGAGCTCTATTCACTGCACCACCTAGCTGCCCCTTCCCATTACTTCTTGTTCTGCCTTCTGAGACCAATCAGAAAAAGTCTACTCCCTTTTCCATATGACAAACCTTCAAATACCTGAAAACAACCATTATATCTCCTACATCTTCTTACCTAAAATCTACCCATTCTTCAGGGCTCAACTTTAACCTTATCCCCCCCCAAAAAAAATCTTACTTCCTTTCTGGAGATCCGGTGTAAGGTGATTTATCCCTCCCATGAAAAGCTACAGAACATAATTTGGCCCCTGAACAAATATTAATTTGTAGTATTACCTAATTTGTTCATATACTCATATCTCTTTTGTCCAACTAAGCTAAAGATTCTTCAAGTATAGGAAATACGTCTTACAGTTATTTTATATCCCATCACTCACCCCTATCTGGCATAGTGCTACGCAGAAAGGAGGCATTCAATGAAATAAATGCTGAAAGATATTTTTTAAAAAATACTGGAAAATAAAGGTATTTAAATTTAAATTTAACCCCTTCTTTTTAAAAATGAGGGATTAAGACCCAGAGAGATTAAGTAATTTGCTCAATACAGCAAAACTGGAGTTTTAAGCCTTGGTCCCAGGTTCTAAAGCTAGTGCTTCTTCCACTACACACTTCAGTTGCAGCCTTCTTCTATATGGTAGGCACTTAATAAGTGTGGTTATTTTCATTCTAAAAAACCATCGGTCTTTGAAACCAATAAAGACTTGCTTAGGAGACTTGTGTAATCAGAAGATTGTTAAAACATTATTTAAATAGTGGAGCTTTTTGGAGAGCAGGCATGGCAAAAAGGTTTTTTATGTTGGGAAAGAATGCTGCATTTGTCTGATGGGATTTCTGCAACCATCCCCCTCCAATGGGCAGAGGTTCTATCATGTCTCTCCTTTATTTCCTTTAGAATGGTTTGGGGTGGGGGTTAAAACATTTTGAGTTCCCCAGAAGAAGGAACTATATAAATATGAAGAATTATTATTAGAAAGAAGCCAGGTTTGCTTATTAGGAAGATATATGTAAAGGGAATGAATGGAATAGTATGGAAATTCCTGTCAGTAACAAGCCTCTGAACCTTGCTGTGTCGTCAAATTCCTAGATGAGCTAGATAGATAAATGGATAAATAAATAAATAAACCAAATTCCCCCCCCCAATTCTATCTTTATCATTTCTTCCTATGGGGATGTGGCACCACAGCTCTTTCTGGCAAATTTTTGATTGACAGTTAAATAAATGCATTTTCAATAGCAGCAGTGTCTAGTTGGATTAACTCATAGTTTTCAAATTTTAGGGGGTTTTTTTGGGGGGGAAGGGACAGTACGAAAAACAAGCAGACTGTGGGGAGAAAGGTGGGTAGGACATCACTCATCACCAAAATGTTGAAAAATGTTTCCATACCCCCCCAATTCAGTTTTTTCCTAGAAGACTAAAAATATCTTCCATGAACATATTTTTACTCATTTTATCTAGGACATTTGCATTTGCATTTCTAAAAATAATCTAAAAAATCAGTTTGTTTCTTTATCTAAGAACACAATCAAAAATTTTACTATTTAACTCCTAATCTGTGAAGTTAATAATGTTCTCATATGATAGCAAATGACAAAATTTGGTGAGAATACAAGGAACCTATATATCATGTTCTCCCCAAATACAGTTTGTAATGCAGTTCTGGTTCCAGCATACAGAAGCATGCAATTATATGTCACTATCCTTTCAAATACAGAGTAAATTGACATAACATCATCTACAAGCAGTAACACACTAGGTGAACTAAGCTTTCCAGGGTAGTCCAATCCTACCTGGAAAAGTATCAGTATCAAAGAAACTATAATTATCACAGGCTTTCCTGCTGAAAGCTTTGGCAAAGCCCATGGATGGACAAGCTGAGCTATACCAGCGATTCAGGTCACAGCTAAAGCATGCTGCTGGGGGCAGTGTGCTTCTGTTTTGTTCTGCTGCTGTCTACATTGTAGCTAAATATTCATCAGTGAAATCTGGTACTTTCCCAAACATCAAATCCACTTATAAAATCGAGGTGCTATTTAGTTAAATTGTTGCTTAGATTACTTTAATTGCTTTGGAATCAACGCCCAAAAGCAAAACCTACCTGCATGCCTGTTGATAAATATTCGATACAGTTTTCATCCTCCACACACACTAGACAAACAAATACCACTGCTTGGTGGCTCTGTCTGTGCATTTTCTCACTTTCTAGAAGCACAAGAAATCACAAAAAGGTGACATGATTTGATCAGGGTGGTCTGAAGGTGTGTGACTGAATAAACATTCAAATGTGACAGTCCTGGTCTCATATTCCATTTTCTAACCCACCCACTCAGTGCATAGCCCAGTATGTGGCACAGAGTAGGCACTTAATAAATGTTTATTGATTGATTGACACTCCTTAAGCCCATTTCACAGAAAGGCAACAATGTGGAATAATGGAAATAATATGCACCTGAAATCAGAGGACTTGATTTCTAGGCCCAGTCTTCTAACTATCAATGGTGTGATCACTTTGTTCTTAATAATAGAAAATATGAAAAAATAAAGTGTGAAGTTATAAAAATTTTACTCCTTTTCACACCATCCTAATCTTCAACAACATCCCAACAAGTAAAGCTTGCCCTGATTCAGTGACCCAAAGGAATTTCTAAAATCAACTCTCATTACTAGCACTTCTAAAAGTTTGTTTTTTTAATTAAGTTCTTTTTATTAAGAAATAACTGAAAGTAAACTTTGCAGCTTTTAGTTTTCAGAGTAACTTAATATTTACTTTTTCATTCCTGGCACACAATTTTACCCTCCAATAAAGGCATTTTCCAATGTTTCATCATAACCTGGAAGTGACCCTGGATTCTTTTTTTTTTATTAATTTATTTTGATTTATCAACAATCACTTCCATATGCTTTTGAGTTGAAAGTTTTTCTCCCCCTTCTTCCCCCCACTCTCCCCAAGACGGCACACAATCTGATATAGGCTTTACATTTACATACCCATTAAACATATTTTCACATTAGTGAAGTTGCAAGTAAAAATTAAAACCAATAGGAGGAACCATCAGAAAGATGAAACAAAACTCAACAGAAGGTAAAAATAAGTGATCGCGATTTGACTTCCATAGTTCTTTATTTGGATGTGGACAGCATTTTCCATCCCAAGGCCTCTGGAGATGTCTTAGATCCTCATAATGCTGAGAAAGGTTCAGTTTAACAATCTTAGCAAAAGCAAAATGGATAATTTTGATTACATTAAATTGAAAAGTTTTTGCACAAACAAAGCCAATGCAACTAAGATTAGAAGGAAGGTAGAAAATTGGGAAAGAATTTTTACAACCAGCCTCTCTGATAAAGGCCTCACTTCTAAAATATATAGAGAATTAAGACAAATTTATAAGAACACAAGCCATTCCCCAATTGATAAATGGTCAAAGGATATGAACAGACAGTTCTCAGATGAAGAAATTAAAGCCATCTATACTCATATGAAAAAATGCTCTAAATCGTTATTGATTAGAGAAATGCAAATCAAAACAACTCTGAGGTACCACATCACACCTATCAGATTGGCCAACATGACAAAACAGGAAAATGATAAATGTTGGAGAAGATGTGGGAAAATTGGAACACTAATACATTGTTGGTGGAGTTGTGAAATGATCCAACCATTGTGGAGAACAATTTGGAACTATGCCCAAAGGGATACAAAAATGTGCATACCCTTTGATCCAGCAATAGCACTTCTGGGTCTATATCCCAAAGAGATCAAACAAATGGGAAAAGGACCCACATGTACAAAAATATTCATAGCAGCTCTTTTTGTGGTGGCAAAGAATTGGAAATTGAGAGGATGCCCATCAGTTGGGGAATGGCTGAGTAAGTTGTGGTATATGAATGTAATGGAATACTATTGTGCTATAAGAAATGATGAAAACAGGCTGACTTCAGAAAAACCTGGGAAGACTTATATGGTATGATGCTGAGTGAAAGTGAGAAGAACCAAGAGGACTTTGTACACAATAACAGGCACGTTATGCAGTGACCCTGGATTCTTGAAGATAGATTATACCAGGGGAATATAAGCTTGGGCAGGTCCTACAAAGACAGAAAGACTTCAAATCCTGGCCTGAGGACACACTGTCCTCTAAGGACAACCCTAGAGAAGTTCAGAGAAACACATCATTAGCAAGTTTGTCTCTGGGAGGAATGGTGGGAGAGGAAGAAAGTCCTTCAATACAAGAAGACCTTGTACTAAAACGTTTAAAGGGATGGGATCTATATCAGAGGAACATATACCTACATCAAAGAAATTACAGTTTTTTTGCAGTACTGAAATAGACTTCAAAAAATCTGTGATTTCATCACAGCTCATTCATGATATAGGTTCTTCCATAAGTCATAATCCATTCATATAGAATAATAAGTTATTTAAAGCTGGAAGGGACCTTAGATGCCAGAGTCCAAACCACTACATCATTCTACTTCTCCTCAACCCATGTAGATTTTGTCCATGTCCTCACACAAATCCTGTTCCATAAAGGACTGTGGGGGTCTTCTAGATCTCTTGACATCTTACGAATAACAACGGAACACTCTGGCTATCCACCAGTTATTCCTTATCCTTAATACATGATCAGTCATACATCTCTTTTTTGGTCAGACAGCCCTGATAAAATCCTTTATATTGTTTCTCCTACACAATTCTTAGTAATGTTTTGTAGTCCTACCAGTACTTGTACCTCCCTGCTGCTCTCTGGGTGATCCTCAATTTTAATTGTTTTTAAACTGTGATTTACTTTGACTCAACCACACAGCATCACCACAAGACTATTGTTTAAAAAAGAAAGGAAGAAAGATGGGCCTTTGCTTCAGGGGTAAGCCTGGAAACAATTAAAGCATGGTAAAATTTCCTAAAAGCAATCCAGCCCACCTCGTCCTCCTGTTTATACAGACTCATTGTCCATTCACCATAACTGTCCAATATATATGTCCTGATGGACCAATTCTCTGGATTGTCCATCTGATTTCATGTAGTAATCTGTATAATAGGCATTGAAATATAAAATTATTAATTTAACACATCCTCAGAAAGTCATTTAACAGGTTTATATTCTCAAAGGTAAACACCAAAGCAAGGTCCACTCCTCAGGATTTGCTTTAGTACAAGTTGTGTGTGTATGTTTAAATTTTAGAACATATGCCACATTTAACTAATTTCTGAGATAAGAAGCCAAAAGGAAGCAAAAGACATGAGATTTAGGGCCTTTCAAGACCGCAAAATCATAAATACACAAAATGAAATGCCAAACCAATGGAGTTGATTTAGATGTGGTTCTGGGAGGCTGCCAGGATGTGATATATAGATTTCAACAGCAATCCTGACTACAGCAGGTGGTGTTCACAGCTAGTAAGAGAGGTAAATAACGCATGCTCTAGCTGATTCTCTCTTTTTTCTTCCCCTCTTCTAACACAATTGAGTTAAGTAGTACCTTTCAAATATTTTTAAAATATTCAAATATTTAAAATTTAACCAGTTTAAGAAAGAATAAATAACCTGGCAATAGAGGTTTGAAGACTATCTCTTAGTGAAATTGAAAGAAGACAAAAGGGTTGCCATGTTACTTTCTAACATTGCTTCTAATGATTTCAATATCACAGTGAATATTTATTTATTAAAGTACAGAGATATGATAGCCTCCTTGTTCAAAGTGAAAAAAAAACCACTATCCAATTAAATCTGCCTCTACAGTATAACATTTACAGCATAACATATCTTCAAATATTGTTTACTAAGTGGGAAGGAATTATGTCACAATGCTACTAAGGAACATGCTAGTTAAGGGTTTAGGGGTGGCCTTGGTCATTGCTGAGCATAGGTGAATGATACATGTATGAATTCAGTATGGAAAATAAACATTTTTATCTATTTTTTCCATGGCAAAGATGTCCTTGACAGAGAAAACAAATAACAAAATAAGATCTAACAATTCTTTCAGAATCTTGAGATAGTCTGCCTAGGCCTGGTGACCTGAACTTTAGGGTTGCTCTTTCTCCTTACTTGGATTTTAGCTTTTTGCTAATCATTTTATCTATGTTTTCCAATCCAAAGATGTCCTTGACAGAGAACACCAGAGTGAAAAATGAGGTAAATTATATTTCTCTCTCCCAGCCCCTCCCAGAAGCAGTCCCTTCACTTTTTTTTCTTTTCTCCTCTTTTTCTCCTTTAAAAATATTTGTTATAGGGTATGTTTCTCTGAGTTAGGGAGAAGGAGGGATGCTGAAGAAATGCTGATGATGTAAAAAACAAAGACATCGATACAATTAATTATTTTTAAATTCTGTTTCTACATCTTATTTAGTCAAAGAGTGAATCAGCAGCAGGTCACATAAGAGGATGCAGGATTCCTGAAACCCAGAAAATTCTAATGATTACAAACCACCAAAGACAGTAAAAACCCAACATTGCAATTTATGCAGATATTACTATAACATACAGGTTTTTTTGGAGAAAACTTAGTACTCCCTTTTATTAATAAGGAAGGAAATTGTAGTTCTCAGCTATTGTACATTTTAAACATCTATATACACAACATGCCTGTTCACACTAATTTTAGGATCATTTTAATTTTTGTTAATGCCTTGGGGAATCAATCTGATTCAATTTGCGTCAATAAAAAAGATTACCATTCAAATGAAAGTAAATCTAGTTAAACTACTATACTTTGTAATACGTAATGACAATGTTAAATGATAGTGGATATTTTCATTGGAACTGCCACTGTCTTAATTTAAATGCATTAGTAACTTTATTACTGTGTCACCTGGAGCTCAAAGTAACAACATCAAGTTCTAAATGATACAATTTGAGAAGAGCAAGAAGAAGAGAAAACATACGATCATCTTTTGTCATTTACAGTTGCCTATAGATTAACAGTTGGGAGGTATTATCTAATCCAATCCCCTCCTTTTTTACAGATGAGTAAATGGAGTCTCAGAGACATTAAGAGACTTACTCAAAGTCACAAAAAGTGACACATTTGAGATTCATACTCACATCCTTTGACTCAAGATCCAGCAGGTTTTCTATTCTACCAAGCTGTTTGTAGCTTCTGATAATCTCAGTGACTCTAACTTCCCCTCTGTCTAGGAACTCTCACACATAAATCCTATGAATAGGGTAGGCAGATAAGATCTCTGACTGAACTGTAATCTACCTCTTCATACTGAAAACCTTCCCTAGACATATCATCACTTGACAGTCAGATATAAGAACTATTCTGTTGCACTGAATGAAAATATGTCAATTCCTTGTCCCTTGTAGTAATGATATTGCTTACTTTGGTGAAAGCCATACAGATTGAATACATCAATCTTGCTTTTCTTTGTTTGTTTGTTTTTGGGGTTTTTATTAATTTAATTAGTTTTCATTTTCAACATTCACTTCCACAAAATTTGAGTTCCAAATTTTCTCCCCATCTTGTCCCTCCCCCCACCCAAGATGGCGTGCATTCTGAATACCGCTTCTTTTAATCTGCTTCCCCTTTATCTCCCCTCTCCTTCTCTTATCCCTTTCCCCTTCTATTTACCTGTAGAGCAGGATCGATTTCTATACCCCATTGCCTGTATATCTTATTTCCCATTTGCATGTGAAAACACTTTTTAACATTGTTTTTAAAACTTTGGGTTTTAAAACTTTGAGAAGGCAAGCAACTCGATACAGGTTATACTCTTGTAGTCATGCAAAACACCTCCATAGTAGTTATGTTGTGAAAGACTAAGTATATTTCCCTTCATCCTATCCCGCCTCCCATTTATTCTATTCTCTCTTCTGACCCTGTTCCTCTTTAGAAGTGCTTGCTTCTGATTACCCCCTGCCCCAATCTGCCCTCCCCTCTATCATCCCCCTGCTCTCTTATCCTCTTCCCCCCTATTTTCCTGTGGGGTAGAATAGATCTCCATACCCAATTGTGTATGTTATTTCCTCCTTAAGCCAAATCCAATGAGAATAAGATTCACTCATTCCCTCTCACCTTCCCCCATTTCCCCTCCACTATAAAAGCCTTTTCTTGTCTGTTTTATGTGAGATAATTTACCCCATTCTACCTCTCCCTTTCTATTTCTCCCAGTATAATCCTCTCTAACCCCTTAATTTTATTCTCCAGATATCACCCCTTCATCTTCAACTCACCCTGTGCCCTCTCTCTCTCTCTCTCTATGTGTGTGTGTGTGTATACACATATATACATACATATACATATATATATATATATATATATATACACATACACATATATATACATATATACATACATAATTTTTTTCCCCTCCAACTACCCTAATACTGACAAAGGTCTCATGAGTTACAAATACCATCTTTCCATGCAGGAATGCAAACAGTTCAATCTTATGATTTCTTATTCCTGTTTACCTCTTCATGCTTCCTTGAGTCTTGTATTTGAAAGTCAAATTTTCTATTCAGCTCTGGTCTTTTCATCAAGAATGCTTGAAAGTCCTCTATTTCACTGAATATCCATTTTTTTCCCCTGAAGGATTATACTCAGTTTTGCTGGGTAGGTAATTCTTGGCTGTAATTCTATCTACTTTGCCCTCTGGAATATCATATTTCAAGCCCTCTGATCCCTTAATGTAGAAGCTGCTAAATCTTGTCTTATCCTGATTGTGTTTCCACAATACTTGAATTGTTTCTTTCTGGCTGCTGGCAATATTTTCTCCTTGACCTGGGAACTCTGGAATTTGGCTACAATATTCCTAGGAGCTTTCCTTTAGGGATCTCTTTCAGGAGGTAATTGGTGGATTCTTTCAATTTCCATTTTACCCTCTGGTTCTAGACTATCAGGGCAGTTTTCCTTGATAATTTCTTGAAAGATAATGTCTAAGTTCCTTTTTTTTTCCCTAGGCAATTGGGGTTAAATGACTTGACCAGGGTCACATGGCTAGTAAGTGTCAAGTGTTTGGTCTGAGGCCAGATTTGAACTCAGGTCCTCCTGACTTCAGGGCCAGTGATCTATCCACTGTGCCACCTAGCTGCCCCTAGGCTCTTTTGATCATGGCTTTCAGATAGTCCAATAATTTTTAAATTATCTCTCCTGGATCTATTTTCCAGGTCAGTTGTTTTTCCAATGGGGTATTTCATATTATTTTCTATTTTTTTTTCATTCTTTTGGTTTTGTTTTACAATGTCTTGATTTCTCATAAAGTCATTAGCTTCCATTTGCTCCATTCTATTTTTTTAAGGCAATTGGGGTTAAGTGACTTGTCCAGGTCACACAGCTAGGAAGTATCAAGTGTTTGGTCTAAGTCCAGATTTGAACTCAGGTCCTCCTGACTTCAGGGCCAGTGCTCTATACACTGCGCCACCTAGCTTCCCCCCCCATTCTAATTTTTAAGGAAGTATTTTCTTCAGTGAGCTTTTGGACTTCCTTCTCCATTTGGCCAATTCTGCTTTTCAAGGCATTCTTCTCCTCATTGGCTTTTTGGACCTCTTTTGCCATTTGGGTTAGGCTATTTTTTAAAGTGTTATTTTCTTCAGTATTTTTTGGGGGGGGTCTTCTTTAGCAAGCTGTTGACTTGTTTTTCTCAATTTTCTTGCATCACTCTCATTTCTCTTCCCAATTTTTCCTCTACTTCTCTTACTTTCTTCTCAAAATCCTTTTTGAGCTTTTCCATGGCCTGGGACCAATTCATATTTTTCTTGGAGGCTTTGGATGTAGGAGCTTTGACTTTGTTGTCTTCTTCTGGTTGTATGTTTTGATCTTCTTTGTCACCAAAGAAAGATTCTATGGTCTGCCTTTTTTTTGCACAGTTTGCTCATGACACCAGCCAATTACTTGAGTTATAAACTCATTGTTAAGGTAGAGGTCTGCTTCCAGTGTGGAAAATGTACTGTCCAAAGCTTCAGGGATTTTGTACAGCTGTTTTCAGAGATACTTATAGGGACCTAGAAATTTTTAGTTCTTCCAAGGTGGTACAATCAAGGGTGATGTGTTTACTCCTTTCCTGGCCTGTTTCTCTGGTCTATGAGTTACCACAAGCACTCTTTTCTGCCTTGGAACTGTGAGAAGGATTACTTCTTTACTGCCACTACAAGCTCCACCATGCCAGGGCTCCTCCTCACCCCAGGAATATCACCCAGAACTGCGACCTAGATACAAGCACTGGCAAAGCATGAGAATCCTGCAATCTCCCTCTGATCAGCCACTCAGTTTCCCCTTAGTCTGTGGGCTGAGCTCTAGAAGCAGCCGCCAACCTGGGACTGTGCCAGGGCTGGGGCTGGGACTGAGCTTCTCTCTCACCATGGTCACAGACTTTTCCTACTGACCTTCTAAGTTGTCTTTGGCATTTGTTGGTTGAGAAGTCTGGAAACCACCACAGTTGCCCATGATTCAGTCCTCTAAAGTCTGCTCCAGGTTTGCTGAGGCCAGTTTTGCCTGGGTACCCGTGATGAACTGCGAGCCAGGTGCAGTAGACCTTTCCAACCAACGATCCAAGTTGTCTTGGGCTGGAAATTTGTCTCACTTTGTCTTTTTGTGGGTTCTGCTGCTTTAGAATTTGTTTAGAGCCATTTTTTACAGGTATTTGGAGGGGTTTAGGGGAAAGCTCAAGCAAGTCACTGCTTTCACTCTGCCATCTTGGCTTGGCCCCAATCAATCTTCCTTAAAACAACTTTTAAGGTAAAATGAAGTAAGACTATTTTTAGAAACTGCAACACAGCTTGAAATTCCAGGATAGCACAAAGTGACCAAATCCTGGAGAAACTAATGTAGGAATGACATACTCCACCCTGAATCCCCAGGTATTCTAAGAACTTCCACTATCACTACCACCCCTACTTCCCAATGATAAGAGAAACAGTAGGGACAGACCCAGGGTTTCACTCAGAAGTCTGGCACACAAATTCCAGGTTGCAAGGGATTTTTCATGTAATAGGATACATCCTCCTCAGATGTTTCATGACCATAGCAACCCATGAAGACCATCTAGTAAGGCATAGAACAATTTCATTCTGCCCAATTCAATACAATACAATAAATATTTGTTACGCACCTACCCATATAAGAGACATTGTGATAGAAACCCAGGATACAAAAGGATAGGTACAGGGATATAGATATGAATATAGATAGGGATACAGATACAGATGGGACTAGGGACTAGGGTATATACATGCGCACTGAACCTGTAATTTCATGGTGGTGGGGAACTCCTAGTAAAGTAATTCCTCTGTACATAGCGGTTGGCAAGGTATAGTCTTAGAAAACTGCCTAGAGCATTGAGAGTTTAAGGAACTAGTCTTGTATGTGTCAGAAGCGGGACTTAATACTCATGCCAGAGCCCACCAACTATAACATACTGCCTCTCAAAGAGAAAAGAGAAAAAGAGTCTTGAACATGGGGAAGTCACCCACAATGATGAAATCATGGGTCACTGAAATAATGAAGTACATGACAAAGAAGTGGGGGACTCTTCTTCCAAACCCAGCCAGTAAAGTGCCTAGACAGTCAAAGTGACACAAATCTAATTAAGACAGAAAGCTGAAGGTCTAACATAAGTCATATCAACTTATTCTAGTGAACATGTCATTGAGCTTGGGAATAGGTCCATGAGATGGTATCAACTGTTTTCAGACACACAGCCTCCATTCAGCAGACACAGGTCCTCAAAGTATTTAGAGGTATTAAGAAACAATGTGTTTCTCTTCCCAATTCCCAAATAAGGAAATCAACTTGGGAGTTTCTTATCAACAAAGAAGTATTTAGTATTCTCTATTTTGTATCCAATAACATGGTGGATACCAGAGAGGATACATAAATATAAAACAAGTTTCCTTCCTTCCTACATGTTCTGGTTAGGAAAACATTTGCATAGTACATATAAAACAAAATTATACAATACAAATAAATCATTAAGTGCTAAATTGGTAATAACTTAGAATGCAAGAACTCAAAGAAGGAATCCATTAGTCACTTTTCTGTAAAATGAAGGCATTGAACCATATAATCTCTGAGGACCCTTATAGTTTTAACAGTCTGAGGTGATAAGTGTAAGCTGGAGTAACTGAGAAAGGCTTTTCTGAGGAAGTGGGGCTTGACTGACAAATCAGAGCTAGGTAAGTGATTAGAAGAGAATGAGATAAGTTGCTTTAGTCAGTAACTTATTCAGCAACCATGGAGAGCATCTAGACAAGGCTTTTATTTAACAAATGGGAAAACTGAGTCCCAAAGAGATGATGTGATTTTTCCAAAGCTATACCTGCCAAACTGCTTAACACTTCTAATACAAAAAGAGCTGCCTAACTGGACCGGCCTGATTGACAATTAAGAAGGAGTAGCAATAAGTAGAGAGGGGACAATTTGCAAAGGGTCTTGAAATTCAGAGAAGAAAGTACTGGGTGTGGTAGAGAACAGGATCATCACAAAGCTGTCAGAACATAGGTAAGGGAAGATGGAATAGGCTAGAAAAAAAGATATGGAAAGGAATTAGAGGAGGTAAATGTTTTATTTTTTTAAAAAAAAATATATGGACTGGTACTAAAAGGACCTGGTACTTTTTTTATTTTCAATCAACAAGCATTTATTAAGCATTTACTCTGAGCTATGGACTGGGCTAAAGACTAGCAATACAAAGACATATGTTCCCATTGTCTTCCTCCTTAGAATGGAAGTAACTTGAGGGTATATTCTAATGGGAGGGACAAGGGTGAACATATGTAAGTATCTACATTATATGTACAAGATGAATAGAAGGCAATTTGGGAAGGGAGTGTATTAGTAGCTAGAGAGATAAAGATCAAGAGATAACATAGTAACTATGGCAACAGGAAAAATGTCAAGAATGACCCTTGAAGCAATTCTTATAAAGTGTAACAAGAAAGATCCGTTTACATGCATATTTTGCAACAGTCTTTTCTAAGTCACAAAATTCAGAATCGTGTTTGAAATTACAATAAAAAGTCCAAGTGAATTAGCATAAAGCCCACTGGCACAAAAACAAAAGGGAATTGGACAGTCTTTTTTTTCCTACTAAATTACGCTGAAAAGACAACCCACAGCAAATTTATAACACTATTTTTAAGGGTGGCCGACATCAGATAAAAAGTAATTATGAACTGGTAACAATTTTATAAGCAGAATGACTTTTCTATTAGGAAAATAACAACACAGTGAATTTCACAAATAAAGTTTTATATGATGAAGTCCTTTTTGGGAACCACTGGACAACTCATTGTAGCAATGCATTGCCAATCTGGTTATAAGTTTTCTAAAACCAATAATTTGAAGCTTTCTCAGGCTTCTGTCTCAGTAAAACTATCTCTCCGATGAGCAAGTATTTTATACATATCTATCGAACATCCCTCAACGAAAGTTGTCAAGGAAAAGCCAATTAGTCCAGACCCAGAACTAAGATGGGGCAATTAGGGCTTTTTTCCAGGTACCAAAATTAGAGAATGATTCCTTACATCCTCAGTAAGCAGACACCAGCAATCCACTGCAGCATCCACTGCAAAAATAGCCAAAAACCAAGGATGCTGTCCGGTTTCCTAAACCACTTTCCTAATGTGAGGCTGTGCTTCCTCTTACTTGACCCAAACTACTTCTGCTCCTTTGTTCTAGCACCACATTTCCAAGCACATTTCCTTTTACACACAAATCTTACAGCAAAGTTTTTTTGCTTTGGGGCTTTGTTTTTTTTCCCCCTTGGGTGTTTTTTTTTTGGAGGCAAAAATATAGCAAACAAGTAAAGTTAATGAATCACATCTTCATTGTAGGTGACTGCCCAAAATTTAAAGACCAATTCATCTTAACAGCTAGGTTTTAGCCAGTGACCTGACCCATGAAGGTACTCATCCATGAAATGAAAACCATTATCAACAATAAAACACTCTTTGCCTAACTCCTAGTAACACAAAGAATTCTGCAGTAGAAAGGACTACATTCAGCTGTCTGACTCCCAACATCCAAGGCTAGTGGAGCAGATGATTTCTAGAATATCTTCAAAATCCTCTGTATCAACCACCCATTCAAGACATATGAGCAGCAGGGAGTTATTACAGCAACTGAGAAGGCAGTCAAAAGAGTAGGGGTAGGTAAACACTAGGATCAGTTAGGTGGCTCAGTGGATAGAGGGCTAAGCCTGGAGTCAGGGAGACCTGAGTTCAAATCCAGCCTCAGAGCATTATTAGCTGTGTGACCCTGGCTAAGTCACTTAACTTCTGTTTGCTTCAATCCAATGCAGAAAGAAATGAACCTCCAGTATCTTTGCCAAGAAAACCCCATTGACAATATGGTCCACAGGGTCATGAAGAGTCAGACAGGACTGAACAATCAGGCTAAACATTTCTATCCTGATGGCCTATGAGAAACTTTTTTCCCATGGGAAGCTCTGCTCCTAATCCACTTGTTGTAATCATATCCTGTTAATGTGTCACTTGTTTCCTTCATATTCTTCCAACACTATGACACCCCTATTAGTCTTTTATCTTTGAACTCACTTCCATCAGATTTTTGGCCAGGTCTTCAATGAATTGATTTAGCACTGTGTAGTTTATTATATGCATGTGTGCATGCACGTGTGCATACACACACACACACACACACACAGATACATACATATATACATATATACACACATACATATATACATATACACATGTATGTGTATATACACATATATGTGTATGTGTATATACACATGTGTGTGTATATACACATATATGTGTATGTGTTCATACGTGTATGCATATAGCTATAGCCATATTTCTCTATCTATATATGAGACAGGGACTGGACCAGCAATTTCATAGTCTAGGAAACTCCCAGACAGAGGAAACTATCTCTGCCAATGGGAGTTGTCAACTTCTCTGAAATTCATAAATTCAGAGAGTTGTTTAGAGTGCTGAGAGGCTAAGGCTCTTGCCCAGATTTACACAAACAGTACAGGTCAAAGGCAGGACCTAAAACTGGAGCTTTCTGGCTTCAAGGCTGACTCTCTATATCACTCTCTGTCTATTCCACTCTATACACTGTCTATCACTGTTTCTACAGAGAATATGCACATAAACTGTATGTGTTTGTGTGTACACACATACATACAGATATATGTATATAAAAGATACATGTGTATATATGTATGTATGTATACGTATGTGTTTACATATATAATGTGTGTGTGTGTGTGTGTGTATATATATATATATATATATATATATATATACACGATTATATATGTATTTATGTGTACTTACCCACAAGATGTGGTTCCACATCTCCGTGAGACAAGAGGACAGCTGACATGAGATATAGATTTGGGAGCTCCCATAAGAAGTATGAAAGCTACAAGCTTATCCATCACATACCACTCCTGGAAAGCAGATGACCTACTCTGAGGGAGGTGGACCAGACTGAAAAGATTCCTTTATTCTGAAGATTCTAGAGACATATTGTCAGAACTCAAGTTGCCATTAAATAAAACTGGGGCTGCCAAGAAATCCCAACTCCCACAAGCTTTCGGTTTGACTAAGTACCCTTAATCAATTAGTTTGGGGATTTCATAACTTATTCGATGGATTAGTGATTTTATCAGCCTTGGAATTCTTTTTGATCAGTACAAATCAACCCATCAAAAACTCTTATTTTATGTCCTCCCATAAATCTTCCATAGAGGAGTTGCCCAAAAGTTCTTAATCTGAGGTCTATGAACTTTTTAAAATATTTTATAACTGAATTTCAATATAATTGGTTTCCTTTGTAATTTTATGCATTTTATAACAAGAATAATAGTTAGCATTTGTGTAGTATTTAAGGTTTGCAAAGTGCTTCACAAATATTATCTCATTTCATCCTCACAGCAACTCTGGTGAAGAAACTAAGATAAGCAGAGGACAAGTGACTTGCCCAGGGTCTCACAGCTAGTAAGGCTGGATTTGAACTCAGATCTTCTTGACTCCAAGTTCAGCACTCTAACCACTATATCACCTGACTGCCTCATGTTTTATTTCATGCATTAAAAAAATTTCTTTTCTGGAAAGTTTCTGTAGTTTTCACCAGACTGCCAAAGGTGTCCATGACACATAAAATGTTATAAGAACCCCTTTTCTCTTTCTTCTAACATTATGTGGATTTCAGGGTAAGATGAGGTCTCTATCTATTCCTCATTCTACCAGCTTTTGTCATCATAGAGGCATGGGATGATTTTTTTTTAGTTTTTTAAACTCGATTACAAAATAAGAAAAGAAAAGAAAAAAATAGTGCCATGTATACAGCAGAACATAAGAGAAGATTCAATATAAAGCAGTAAATTTCCATTTCAAGAAAACCTATATAATGAATACTACACATTATTTTCAAAGCTGCTCAGCTTTTCTTTGCTTCCTTGTACATTTTATTTTGTCCAATGCTGCTTACTTTTTACTTTACTTTTTTTCCCCTTCCTCACCATCCCCCCCCCGATAAGGCTATATTTAAGCTCAGATACACACACATACATACATAGATATCCATAAACATATACATATATACACATATACCCTCAGATACATATACATATGACTGTATTATGCTTATTTCCAGTTGTCATATGTTTCTCTGAAGGTAGATAGCATCTTCATAAGTCCAAGTCTTTCCACATTTTTCTAAATCCACCAGTCTATCATTTCCTATATCACAACAATATTCCAACCCAATTACATTCTACCTGTGAGATTGTCTATGAGAAATTTTCCCCAATTTTTGCATTCCCTCTATTCTTGGCAACATAGGCTTTATTTATACAGGAAAATTTTCATTTAAAATAATCTAAATTATCTATTTTATACATCAACACTGCTCTCACTTTATGATATGGTTTAGGGTCTGATATTACTGAATCCATTTTTCTCACATCTTTTCCCCCAGTTTCCTTGAAGTTCCTGAACTTCTGCTCTTCCAAATAACCCTATCATTTTTTTTTCTGACTCATTAAGATAATTTTTTAGTACAGGAGGATATTTTTATGCCATTTCTTGCACACAAGCCATCACTGATAATATGCTGCACCTTGCATATTTCCACATTAGCCACATTGTAAAGAAGAATTAAAACCAATGGGAGGAACCATGAGAAAGAAGAACCAGAACAAAACAGCAACAAAAAAAAGAAAGCAAATAGCACGCTTCCGTCTGCATTCAGATGCCAGAGTTCTTTCTCTGGATATGGACAGTATTTCTAGAGTCTTTTGGAGCTGTCTTAGTTCCTTGCATTGCTGAGAAGAGCTACGTCTATCAATGTTAGTCACTGCACAATGTGGCTGTCACCGTGTACAATGTTTTCCTGTTTTTGCTCACTCTACTCAGCATCAGACCATTAATTCCCTTAATTAATTTTAGTTTTCAACATTCACTTCTATAAGCTCAGATACATACACATACATATATATAAATATAGATACAGATATAGATACAGATATAGCTATGTGTATATAGATAGATAGATAGATAGATAGATAGATAGATATCCATAAACATACACATATATACACATATACCCTCAGATGTTGTAAATTTTCTCCCCCTCTCTCCTGGCCTCCCTCCCCAAGATGGCATGCAATCTGATATAGGCTCTACATACGCATTCCTATTAAACATATTTTCACATTAGTCATGTTGTAAAGAAGAATTAGAACCACAAGAGAGAAGAAACAAAACAAAACAGAAGAGAAAAAAAATTAGCAAATACTATACTTCGATCTACATTCCAACTCCATAGTTCTTTCTCTGGATGTGGATCGCATTTTCCATCATGAGACTTTTGGAGATATCCTAGATCCCTGCATTGCTAAGAAGAGCTAAGTCTATTAAAGTTAGTCATTGCACAACGTGGCTGTTACTGTGTACAGCATTCTGGTTCTTCTCACCTTCAGTCAGCATCAGTTCATGCAAGTCTTTCCAGGTTTTTCTGAAGTCCACCTGCTCATCATTTCTTACAGCACAATAGTATTCCATTACATTCATATACGACAACTTGCTCAGCCATTCCCCAATTGATGGGCATCCCCTCAATTTCCAATACTTTGCCACCACAAAAAGAGCTGCTATAAATATTTTTGTACATGTGGGTCCTTTTCCCATTTGTATGATCTCTTTGGGATACAGACCCAAAGTAGTATTGCTAGAAGTGGTATTGTTGGGTCAAAGGGTATGCACAGACTGCCATTCATCTTTCCATTGTCCTTGTGGTAACTTACAATTTGAATTCTCTGGAAGGTATGCTGTTCTTTGAGTTGTAGTCATACAACATTGCCAGAATACTGTTGTTTAAAAAAAAAAAGATGTGTTTTTCTGTCAAGGAGCATATTGGGAACCACTGAAAGCATGAAACCATTGCTTGAATGCAATCTAGCCTGCTCTCTCCTCCTATATAATCCTAGGCATCATCTATCTGCAGTGACTTTCCAAGATACATGTTGTAATGAGCTAGGAAAGAGCCTATATCTCAAGGGTAGAGTGCACATTCTGCATGCTTGCAGAGAGCAGATCACAGTATTCAATCCCTGGTATTATTGTCACTTAGAATTCACAACTGCAGGTGACAAGAAATTCTACCTATCCACAGTTCATTCTTTGCCAACAATTTCCTTTCAATCACACATCACCTGAAGCTGAAGTGGATCTCACCAAAACCCTGTACCTGGCTTCCAAGAAAAAAGCAGAATTTTTCCTGCTTCAAACAGCCCTTGCTCAGTGGTTCCCTTCAACCCAAAGGGAGCAGAGTGGAAGAAACACAAGTAACACAATAATAACATGCATTTGAAGCAAAAAAAATTCTCATTAAGCAAAACCTTATGTCAAGGACTGAAAGTACATGGTTCTTTTCCGCAGCAGAGATTCCTTCTCCTATATTAGTATCTTGCAGCTCTTCTCCAAATTTCAAAACAATACAAATGCTGCAACAGGTGCTAAAGCAACATATTCACACACATGCATGCATACACACAACTCATAGGAAATTTAGTAACTCCAAGATATTTATGGTACTTTTTTTTTATCTTGGCACCTTACAAAATCATTCTAAAGGAACACGTTATACAGAAAACATATGGGGAAAGGAACAGTAGAAAACAAAGAGAGGCTGAAATGGGAAACAGGAATCATACAGGACAACCCAAGGTAAAAGAGTTAGTAAAAAAAATAATAAAAGTTCATAAACACAATGAGGTGATTCTGAAGTGCAGAGAGTGCTGGGCCTGGAATCAGGAAGATTTAACTTCCTGAGTTCAAATCTGACCTCAAACACTTCCTAGCTGAATGACCTTGGGTAAGTCATTTAACTCTGTTTACCTCAGTTTTCTCATCAGTAAAATGAGCTGGAGAAGGAAATGGCAAACCATTTTGCCAAGAAATTCCCAATTGGGGTCACAAAGAGTTGGAAACAACTGAAAGGACTCAACAACAAAAGCTCATAGAAATAGAAGAGACACACTTCATTCTTTTGTATTTCTTAATACTTGCTGTCCCCTATGCCTGGGATGCTCTCCGCTCTTATCTCTGCCTCTTGATTTTCCTTCAAGACTCAGACTCCTACATCACCTTCTACAAAAGGCTATTTCCAGTCTTCCCAATGGTTAATGCCTTCCTTCTAAAGTTACCTTGTATTTATTCTGCATGCTATCTTGAATAAATGTCTTATTGTACCTTTCTATCCACCATTACAATGTAAGCTCCTTGAGGGCAGGGAATATTCTTGCTTTTTCTTTGTATCCTTAATGCTCAATAAAGTACCTGGTACATAGTAATTCATAAATGCTTGTTGACTGATTTAGGAAAGCTCATAATTAAATCCCATAAGAAAATAATCTGTTGTTTTAAAAGAGACTTCTACAACTTTTCTAAGAAACAAATTTAAAAGAAAAGAAAAGAAAGGGAAATATGCTAAATAGTTTAATATCTAAAGAAATAAATGAATTTATTAATATATACCTTTCTACCAGAAGGAGAATGACTGTATTGGGATACAGAAATAATGCTACTGAAGAAGTACTGGATTCCAACTGTTTACAAAGGAAAGGAAGGTTTTTAGCTTTTAGCCTAGAGTAATTTTGTTGTTGTTGTTGTTGTTTTAAATTTATTTAATGTTGTTAATTTTTATGTCTTCAAGTCTGTGTCTATGGGTCTATTGGGAAGTGAATATGTGTCTAAGATTCTATTTGCTGTTCATTATAAATAGATGATAACTTGCCATTAGCAAGTTACTTTATTACTAAGAAATTGCAGAGGGGATTACTTCCTTTCTAACATTTCTTCTTCGTGATCTAATATCCTAAGATGCTCTCACAATTCAATTTAGTGTGTTGTATATTTTCCACAAAAGAAATAGCTCCTGCTGCTATCACCCTTGTTACTTTTCCAAGTTACTGGTGTCCCCAGGGAGTGCCGATCCTAAGAAAAATAACATAGTGTACCATCCTCACACTTGTTTATATTGAGGAAATTAGAAGAAATTGAAAGCCAGCCTAGAAGAGAAAAAAGTTGCGAAAGTCCAGAGGACAATGTGCAGGTTGACTTATAGGGAGGGCACCGATAGGAAGGAAAGAAGGAAGGAAGGAAGGAAGGAAGGAAGGAAGGAAGGAAGGAAGGAAGGAAGGAAGGAAGGAAAGGAAGGAAGGAAGAAAGGAAGAAGTATTTATTAAGAACTTACTTGGTTCCAGGCACTGTGCTAAGCATTTTATAAACAGTATTTCATTTGATCCTCACAACAATGAGGTAGGTGTTATTATTATCTCCATTTTACAGCTGAGGAAACTGAGGCCGAAAAAGGTTAAGGAACTGACCCAACAGCTAGTAAGCGTCTGAAGCTGGATTTGAAATCAAGTCTTTCTGACTGCAGGCACAGTGTTCTATCCATTGAACCATCCAGATGCCACAAGTAACATACAAGTCTCGACTAACCCACAAGGAGACAATCACAGAATCATAGAATTCCAGACTGACATGTCTCTGACACCATCAATTCCAACCCCTATCTGAACAAGTATCATCTCTACAAGTAGACTAACGTACCTAACTTCCAAAGAGTTCTGGTGGGGAGAGCCCACTCTCTTCAAGGGCAGACCATTACACTGTTAGATAGCTCTACTCAGTGCACAGATTTTCCTTGCATCAAGCTTAACTCTATCTCTCTGTAATTTCCAACACTCAGTCCCCCTCCTGCTGTCTGGCACCAAGAAGAACAAATCTGATTCTTTTTCCCCATAAGAGCCATTCAGAAACTTAGGATCAGAGAATCGTAGATTTAGGGCTAGAAGGAAGCTTAGGGGTCAGCTAGACCAATCCCTTCATTTTCTAGATGATAAAACTCAGACCCAGGGAAATTAAGGGTGACCAACTATAATAATAATGAATAATAGTGAGCATTTAAGTAGCAGCTAGATAGTCCAGTGGATAGAGCTCTGGGCCTAGAATCAGGAAGACTTGAGTTTAAAACTGCCCTCAGATACTTACTAGCACTTTATTTATCTTTCCACTGTCTAATGCTGCCTCCCAGAATTCCTGTCGCCTCCTAAGTAGTCTTTTCTCCATTTTGAACACAAACCTATTCCTTCAGCTGATGCTCATGTGGCATGATCTCATGGCCCTTCCTTATGATTGTTGCTTTTTCTCTGGGCATTTTCTAGCTTATCAATATTCTTTTTGGAAATAATATTTTCTTCTTCATTGTGAATTTGCCAATCATCAACAAACATAATATTTCAGTATACAAAGGTTTTCTAAAAATGTGCCCAGAACTGAAACAACACACCAGATATGGTCCAGCTAGAGGGAAGTAGAGAAAAACTTATTTCCCATCTTCCTAGTCTTAGCCACTTACACTCTTAATGCATCTGGAGACCAAATTAGTTTCACTGGCTGCTATTATCATTCTGTTAAGACTATAGTAAATCAAAACCCAAGATCTTTAACAGATGAATTCTATTTACCCATGTCTATCTTATCCAGGTGGTACTCACCTCAAACTAACTCCTGAAAGCCTGTTGTTATATTTTCAATGTGAGTATTTATATCTCAGAAAGGGGAAAATGCTACAAATCATGGCTTGATTGATTGTTTTATTAATTTTCCAGACATGAAAAAGTCATGGAGAAAATGTTAATTATGCAGATTAAACTTAAAATGTGTCTTGCATTTGTTTTTTGGTTGGCTGGTTGTCTTTGTTTTTCCTGGAGAGCTGGCTGCTTAACATTTACCAGCATATTCTCGCCCGCATCTTAAATTTGTGAACTGATTTTTTTTTCAACCCAAGGCTTTATATTTAGTCCTTTTAAATTTCATATTAGTTTCATCCTAGTGTTCTAGAGCATACAGATCTTTTTTGGATCCTCACTCTGTCATCCAGTGTGTAAGCTAAATCTTCCAGGTTTGTGTCATCTGCAAATTTGAAAAATATGCCAACTATCCCTTTAACTATACAATTGACAAAAATGTTAAAAAACACAGGGCACAGAACCCCAGGGCCCTCTATTAAAGAACTTCTTCCAAGCTGGCAAGGTGTCCCTAGCTTCATTAAAAATATAGCTGTAGGGGGCAGCTAGGTGGTGCAGAGGATAGAGCACTGGCCCTGAACTCAGGAGGACCTGAGTTCAAATCCAGCCTCAGACACACAACACTTACTAGCTGTGTGACCCTGGGCAAGTCATTTAACCCCCATTGCCCCCCCCAAAAAATATATATATATAGTTGTAGTGTCATCTCTAATATATCTTTCCTGTTCTCCACAAGGGTTAGTATTCTTTATTAAAATTATTTTGTGAGTTCATACATACATATAGATACACATGCATGCATACATATATGATACATATACATATGTAAGTATATATGATGCAATGTATAGTTGTTTATATAGAAAAGTAAATGTTACATATAGTACCTATAGTGTCAATCCATATGTACACATGCATATAATATGTTTGTGTGTGTATCTATATGTAATATGTATAATTTATGTGCATGGTATGGCCTCCCACCCATGAAAAATGTAAACTAATTCAGGGAAGGGACTGCTTCATTTTTGTCTTGATATCTTCAAAGCCTTACACACTGTTCAGTTATTTTAATCATGTCTAACTCTTCATGACCCCGTTTGGGTTTTCTTGACAAAGTAGTTTGTCATTTCCTTTTCCAGCTTATTTTACAGATGAGGAAGTGAGGGTTAAGTGACTTGCCCAGGGTCACACAGCTAGTAAGAGTCTGAGTCCAGATTTAACCTAGGAAGATTCCTGACTCCAGGCCTAGCATTCTATCTACTGTGCTACCTAGATGCCCACCTTACACATAGTATATGCTTAATAAATGTTTGTTGAATTTAACTGAAATTAAACTATTAATGATTGGTCATTAGGTATAACCATTCAACTAGTTCCAAATCCATCTAGCTGCGCTATCATGTCACTTGTACCTCTCCATCTAGTCAAGATAGCATGCAAGATGTCAGCCAATGCTTTGTCATCATCCATGTAAACCATTAAAAGTAGGGACTCTATAAAGGTTATACATAAAGGTATCATATAGAGTGATTCTATAAGAAGGGAGAATTTTCCAAATATGGGACCTACTTATGAAATGATATTTAAGCTCTAAAACAAAATTTGAAAAGGAAAGTTAAACACACACACAATCTTCCAATTATTTAGAAATTGACTATCCCTCTTGTCTCTCTTAAATATACATATGGAATGTCACTAAAAATCTCTGTCTCTAAGAATGAGCATCTTATTGCTGAAAAAAGACAGAAATGTTAAGCTATTTAGATTCCAAATAATTTTGCCATTAGTGACTGTCTAAATCTGGTTGAGTCACTGTTCTTTAGTAAATTGGGATGAAAATTTTGAAGATTAATGAAGGTTGCATTAAAAGGTGGCAATAAGCCAGGACCAAAGTACATACACAAGAGTCCCTGTAGTACCTTCCCCCAACCCAAATCCAATGTACGCAAAAATAAAAGAGAAAATCAGAGGACCCTTGGTGATCCAATATCATCCTTGTTACCAGTATATTGATGGACTTGTGATCGCATCACTATGGGTATTCCCTCAAAGAAGGCAGATCATAATCCATCTATTTCTGCTAATGCCATGTGGTTATTGTTCATTTCTGTCTATAGTCCTTCACAGGTATCTACCCAGTACACTAATGTGTTTCCTCTAGTTCCTTTGTCCAATAAGTAGGTGGTCTACCTCTTCTCTTACTATGTGACTGATGCATCTTTTTTTCCCATCTTACTAACAGCATCTTTTCTCCTGCACAATTCTTCATGGCTTATGTGTTGCAGCCTGCTCCCACCAACCATTCACCTCTCACGTACCCAAGGTGGTTTTCAACTTGAATTCATCACAGATTTTGATATTCAGAGCCTCCACTTAAAAGATGGGCTTTTATTTCTGGGAAAAGTTTGAGGTTATTAAAATTATTGTACACTGTGCCAGTGGCAGGCTAATCCATATGCCTTCTCCTTTTCAACTTCCAGCTCATTTTCCATTGGCTACACCTTCAGGCTCATCCCATGTGATAGTCTGGACAACAGACATTCTTCTTCACTTGTTGTGTGTGTGTGTGTGTGTGTGTGTGTGTGTGTGTGTGTGTGTGTGTGTATAAGCTCTTTTGAGTGATTATGACTTTCATTTAGGAGCATCTGCAGTTTTCTGGGGTGTAATGAAATTAGCTCAATGTCATCAGCAAAGATGAGCGACAGGTAAACCTCATAATTTTTTCAAATTCTCCCCTTTACTTGGACGTTGTACTGGCCATCCTTCAAGATAGCAGCAAATATCTTGCTGGTTTGTGCCTTGCCTGATTATTAATAAACATGAGGATCATTGACCCATTGTGAAAAAAATTAAGGGGGTGACCCTGGCCAAGTCACTTCCTGTTGCTAATCTGTAAAATAACCTTCATGTTGCTTTTGATTCCTCATCTATGAAATGAGGATAATATTTGTACTACCTGGAGAGGGAAATGGAAAACCACTCCAGTATCTTTGTCAAGAAAACCCCAAATGGGGTCATGAAGAGGAAGACATGACTGAAATGACTGAACAGCAAAAATTTACATTACCTTCTCTGTAGGATTCTTTTTTGCAAGCTTTAAAGACTTGTGAGTTATATGTGTCATCATTCTTTCTGGATAATAACTTACTTTAATTGGATGATCAGGTCAACTTGCCGTGAAATTGATTTGGGGTAGAGAAGAAGGGGAAAAGTATAGAGCAAGAGGTTAGGTCTAAGTGGGGTCTATAGATGTGCTTTGATCTCTGAAAGCTTGTTGGCCATATGAGGACAAGAGATGTCCAAGGGAGTACAGAAATATTAGGATTCAGTAAAGAAGGTAGGACAATGACAAAGACAAACTTTGCTTGCTTTGTAATTGTAATAAGTTTTCAATTTCCCCTAAAGTCAGGTCAACATCAATATTACCATTAAAAATTATCATGATGTGTATATATCTATATCTACAAGCATACAGACATGTGAGTATAAAATATTTTTCCAGACCTGTGATACATATTATGCATACATACATACATATGTGCTAAATAAAACTTCCAAATTAAAAATTAAGTTTTTCTAAGACATTTTACCCTCCCCACATTACTATGCTGTTATAGACATAGTAGCATCACAGTAACTTGCATTAAAATTAAAGTTGTTGGGCTAAATTATTGCCATGAGTTCCTTGACTCATGTTGTATTCATGCTATATTCAAGACTTGGATTAGGGCTTAGCACAGGAAGGGTCTTCTGAAATAATTCTCAATCACTTGCTTCTATTTGCAATATCCAAAATAAATCTGATATTTATACAGATCCGGGCAGGAAATATTTTCATTGGCTTGAAAATTTTGGAATAACTTGACATCTTGTTGCTCACCCTAAAAGTCTTCCACCACCTCCAATTGCTGGTAATCATGTCTAAACACGACAGATCACTAGTTGTGTTTAACACAAAAGCTTAAAGGTGGCCTTCAGTATATGCCATTTAATTTAGTATGGTTTCATTGCCCAAGGCTTAACTCATTGTTGTCACAAGTGGTGTGGCCAAATTTTGATCACGGAAGTGTGAGGGGTCAGTAGGAAATCTAATATGCTGCTATCTGATAACTATCACCCTGAAAGCCATGCAGAAAGGAGGAGAGGGGAGAAAGAGTTTGAACAAATGGAAAGGGATGGAGAGCCAGACACCCAGCCAGCAAAACACCAAGAAGAAAGTAAGCTATAGACTAGCTTATTCTTAATGGTCTAAAATTGGTTTTTCTTGGATGATGGGGGTGGGGATGAAAAGGGAGGGAGCAGAGAATGAGACAGAGAGAGAGAAAGACAGAGACAGAGAGAGAGAGAGAGAGAGAGAGACAGAGAGAGACAGAGAGAGAGAGAGAGAGAGAGAGAAATGTGGAAGCCAGAGAGTGGTACCAAAAACTTAGCCTGAGAAAGGAGCTGCTTCCCCTTGAATTGTGATGTACAGCTGCTAATAAAGTTGATGAAACTCCTCTAACCTCTGACTTTAGGATCTGAAAATTTTTTTCTCATCCATTAAACAGTTAACTCCCTTAGCAATCTCAACCCCAACAGAAACGCCTTAGCTAAAATGTCAACATTAATCATTAGGCTTTGTTGCTAACTCATACCTCTCAAAGTCAATCCTGCGCACTCAATATCTTTTATGCAAATTGGAAATCTCCGCTTTTCAGTCATTCTCTCTACAGCAACCTTATTTCTCCGGGGCTGCTCCAACAGCCCTGGCTTTTTCTTTAGTCCACATCTCCTCTAGAGCTAAGCAAGAGGCATCCACTTCCTTGTCTTTCCAATCACACAGCGGTGTACTGAAGGCTCTGAGGTTCTTAATACCAAATTAGTCAATATTTTTTTTTCCTGTGGCAGCCCAAGCTGACAATCCTGTATGAACAAAAGGGTTCTTCTCTTCCCCTTCCAAAAACAAAATAAATATGGTAGTAGTAGTAGTAGTAGTAGTAGTAGTAATAATAATAACAATAACTAGCATATAACTAGGATTCAAATATAATTTCAAGAATTGCAGTGAATTTATATATATACATATATATACATGTGTATATGTGCACATACATTATACACACATATGTATATTTATACACACACACATGTGTCTGTGTGTGTGTATATATATAAAATCTGATTCATAAGATATCAGTGTCTCAGAAGAAGAAAGCATTCTCAATCACACCAAACCTAATGCAAGAAAAGTAAATTAGTTTCTAGGCCTTAAACAAAGGCACCTAGGTGGCATAGTGAATAGAGTATTGGTCCTGGAGTCCAGAAGATGCCAGTTCAAATTCTGCTTCATACACTTACTAGCTATGTGACCCTGGGCAAGTCATTTAACCTCAATCTCAATTCCCTTGCCTATAAAACTGGAATAACAGTAGCAACCACCTCGAAGTGTTGTGAGAATCAAATGAGATAATTTGCAAAGTGCTATGTAAATGTTTATTACTGCTATTATTAGGCTGGAAGAGACCTTAGAAATCATCTAAAACAACTCCCTCATTTTTCTGAGGTCCAGAATGTCAAAGTGATTTTGTTTAAGATGACACACAGATAACTGAATAGCAGGGCTAGGATTTGAACAAGATATTCTGACACAAAATCTATTAGTCTTTGCTCATTGCTTCTTTTGTTAATAATTAAAAGATTATGAGATCACAGTTGGGATCATAAAAGTGCTTAGCACAATCCCCGGCATAGAGCAGCCACTACTACATAGTATTTATTCCCTTCCTTACCCTTCCATATCTTCCCTTTCCTTCTTTTTCCCTTCTCCTCTGCTCCCTTTCCCTGCCTTGCCTTGCCTTGCCTCACCTTCCCTTCTCCTCTCTTCTCTTCTCCACTTAGAGCAGGAAGGAAGATCAAAGATAATTGAGCCCAACCCTGGCCCCCCACTGAGGCCCAGAGATTTTTAAGTGACTTTTTCAGCCACACAGCTAATAAGTTTCTGAGGCAGGATTTGAATCCAGGTCTTCCTGACTCTAAATCCAATATTCTACCCACTACATTGAGTTACATGGGTAGAATTACTGTACTAAGGAACAAATCATTTGTACTCACAAATAATGAAGTCAAAAATGATTTTAAAAGAACCACAGGAAAACACGTATGAATGAAATAGGAGAACTGGAACAATATTATACATGGTGACTACAACGGCTATCGAAACATAAACAAAAAGATCACACAAAGTAATTTGGCCTTCAGGTAATGTGGTTCCTGGAGAATAAATAATGAAGCATGCTTCCCTCCCCTCAGGAGAGACACAGGTCTCTTATTGAGAGAGCAATATGGTGCACACACTTTCAGGAACATTCACTATATTATATGTTCTATTTCTTATTGTTGTTCAGTCGTTTCAGTCATGTCTGACTTTTTTTGACCCCATTTGGGTTTTTCTTGGTAAAGATACTGCAGTGGTTTGCCATTTCTTTCTCCATTTCATTTTATAGATGAGCAAACAGGGTTAAATGACTTGTCTAGGGTCACATAGCTAGTAAGCGTCTGAAGCCACATTTGAATTCAGGAAGACGAGTCTTCCTGACTCCAGGCCAGCACTCTATCCATTGCACCCCCTAGCTGCCCTATCTATTTCTACCCAACTGCTTTTCTTTGTTACAGGGGAGACTAGGCAAGGGGAGAAGAAGGGAGGGTGTTCCGCACAGAAAGAATATGTATCCAGAAATTACAGTGACACAAAATAAAACCAAAAAGCACACATATAACATTTTAAAATTATTCTATGCTCTGGGGAAGTCAGTGTGGAGGACCACAATCCCACTGATGGGAAGGTAGTGGGCTCTTCCCATAACCTTTATTTAAGAAGGGTATCCAGGCCAGCCATCTCTCCATTTCCTATCAGGCTGCTCACCTCTACATTTCTCCATCATGAAGTATCTTCCTTCCACCCCAACCCAACCCTGTCCCCCTTCGGCTTCCTTTTATGTAATGCCTTCCCCATTTAGATTGTAAATTCCTTAAAGAAAGGGACTGTCTTTTCATTTTGCTTGTATTTGTACTCCCAGTGTTTAGCACGATGTTGGCATATACTAAATAATTAATAAATGTTTTTGGACTGACTGACTGGCTGACCGTAAGAAGGCATGGAGAAATAGAGGCAGACAAGAATCAAGATCATATGAAATAACACATGTAGAATGCTCTGTAAATCAAAATGCTATATAAAAATTTTCTTATTATTATGAACGAAATATTTCCCCTTGATCAATCCATTTTTTGCCTCCCATGTTCTTCCTTTTCTTCAACAAATGGACAGCAAAAAAGTATGTTAGAAATTGTAATAACTAAGTTCCTTTTGCTCCCCCCCAAAAATTGTAACCTACAGAAAAATGTAAAAGCCAAACACCAGTCTTGCAAGTTAATTCTGACTCAAATTTCTCCTTTAAAAAATTCTACTCTCCTGCATTAGTACATATACATTAGTCCACATGTTAGTACATAAATATACTCATGTTGCTGCCTAGGATAATTCTCTACTACCCTAAAGTGGAATACTGATGAAGAATAAGATTTGATCCAATTTTCAAATATTTTGTTCTAATTTTTCCTTGAATCAATCTTGGTATTAAGAAAACTATTCAGTATCATACGATATGGTTTTGTCTTAAATATTCAGGATGTTCCATGGAAAAATTTTTCCCTTAAAACTGTTTGAATGTGAATTCTACACTGCATCACTTACTCACTTGTAACATAAAACACACTTAAAGACAATAAAAAAATAGTGAGCAAAAATAGGATACAAAGAAGGAGGTGGCTACCTCTCCTGAGGCTTTGACCTTGCTTCTCACCATTTAGTCTTAATGTCAGTGCTGTAATATAACTAGTGGAGGAAGATGTCAAAGTTTTGGCAGTCTGAAGGCATTTTGTCTGCCTAACAGCATCCTGCATTCTCAACCTTCTAAAATTTCTCCCATGTACTCCTGCAGTTTTATGAATTCCTCTTTTTACACCTTTGAAAAATCTCTATTTCAGTTGTCAAAAGGGATGTGAGCACTTGTAAAAGAATATGCATCAAAACTGACAAGGCTATGAATGAGTGAGAGTAGGCAGGAAGGAAAAAAATGTATCTCATCAATGTCTCAGCATTGTTGCCCATTGAACAACTTCTGTTAAGTTCATGCGCATTATGGTGCTGATGCCAGGCAGGTTAGCAATCATTTCCAACACTTAAAAATCATTATTGAATTGAACACACACACACACACACACACACACACACACACACACACACACACATACACACACACGCTTCTGCTAGAGGACCACTGAAAGACCAAAATTCAATTTCCCTTTTTATCATAAATTTATGTTTGCTTACTGGAAAGGAGAAAAATGCTGATCTTTAATACTCAATTTCGGTTTCTTAGCCCACAATTTGCACTTTTTTTCCAAAAATTTTATTTGGTGTCTATTCAATTTTACAACAAAAAGTATATTTAAACATGCACATAACAATGGCAACTTATTAACTTTATCTCTCCTTCTGATTCTTAGGATTCTCTACATTAACATATCTATTCATACTTGTACATATACTACATACTACTTCCATGGATATGGTATTTGACCAACACATCACAGTTTACATTTGAATTGACACTAACACAACTTTCTTGACTAGAGCAACTTATATGAGCTCTTGGTCCATTCCTGTGAAAAGGAAACACCTATGGCATGATTATTATGAAATAGTTATGGCTCATACTCACTCTCCTCTCTATGCTATGTTATTATCCAACTCCTTCATTAATCTATCCAATTCCATCTCTTCCCCTTCTATATTTTTGCCTTTTGAACTACTTCCCAACCCTTAATACCTCCCTCCATCTTAGAAGTAGCTTAAGTAGGGAGTTATGTTATCAGACTGGCACTAGGAGCAAGTTGGCACACAGCACAAAGGGAAGGGAATGTAGTACATCAATCTTTGTTCACCACATTCTTCCTCAAAAATTTGAAAATTTACTCATTGCAAAAATTCATAGGCACACACTATTGAAGAGTACAGCATTAGATTCTGAGTGGATTGAAGAATAAGACATAGTCACCAATTTCAAGGGGGAAGATATAAAAGGAAAAGTTAACAAAAGAAGGCAGTAGATGTGATTCACTGTCAAGAAAGTACTCTAGAAAAGAGGGTTTGGAGGAAGGAGAAACAGTTTCAGAGAAGAATAAAAGATTTGAGGTGAACCTTGAAGAACTAGGGGAATATAAATTCAAAGAAGAGGGACAATGGCAGTCTTAGAGGGAGACAAAGCATTCAATTTAATTAAATTCAACACACGCTTATTAAATCATTTACAAGACACTGTTGTTCTGACCTCAAGGACCTTAAACTCAAAAAGAGTAAACCATGTATATAAATACATTTAGTTGGGGAGGAAAGGATAGACTCAGGAGCCTCCAAGAAGGAGGCATTTGAAACATATAATATTCGTTATTTCTTATGATATAATAAAAGAATCATAGAATATTGAAGGAGACGTGCTAGTTCAATTCCTGCCAAAGTCATGAATGTGGTCTATAACATCCCTAAGAGAAGTGGTCCTCCAGCCTATGCTAAAAGACCTCCAGTGACAGGAAACTCTTCATCAAGGCAGCCCATTCCATTTTTGTATAGCTCTAAAAGTTAGGATGTTTTACAACAAATTGAACTGAGATTTCTCCCTGTAACTTCTACCTGTTGATCTTAGTTTTGTTCTGTGTGCCCTCCCTAGAATAGGTCTGTCACCCCGTTTTTTACATTGCGCATCTATTTTCCATTGCCTACAATAGTTCCTCACTGCTACTATAGTCAAGTGCAGCCACTGAGAGAGTTCATCAGCATGAGAGAGATATTAAGGTAGTTTGTTTAGAAAGATTAATATGGCATTAGGGAATAGGACAGACAAGTAAAGGGAAATTGGCAGATTGGTTCATTACGATAATCTGGTGTGGTATTAATAATGGGCACTATAGAAATATAGGAATGGAAAGGAAGAGAAAGGATGAATGAGGAAGACATTAAGAATCAATGGAACTTAGTGACTGATTGGATATAAGTGGCAATGAAGAACAGGGAATTTGAAGAAGAGGAGGAAATGAAATACATGTTAAAAATAACCAGAGAGATGCTGTGAACTAATTCACTTGGGGTAATCTGCATATGAATTATATTTGCAATTATGAGAATGAATGAGTTTTATACATTGGGCTATATAGAATGAAAGCAACAAAAAGTTAGTGACAGCCTTTAGGAGAATAGCCACAATTAACATACAGAAGGACAAGACTGAAGCAAACAAAGAAGGAAGAGTCAGAAAAGTAGGAGAAAATAGGATATGATCATGTCATAGAGGCTAAGAAAAAGAAAGGTTTGAAGAAAAAGGATGTGGTCAAAACTGGCAAGTGGAAAGAAAATAAGGGGAGGGAATAAGCATTTACATAGCATCTACTGTGTGCCAAGCACTGTGCTAAGTGCTTTACAAATATTATCTCATTTGATCATCACAACAATCCTGCAAGGTAGGTGTTATTATCCTCATTTTTATAGGTGGTGAAACTAAGGCAAACTGGGGTTAAGTAACTTTCCCAGGGGATACAAAGCCAGCAAGTGATTGAGGCTGGATTTGAACTTAGGTGTTCCTAACTACAGGTTCAGCACCCTATACACTGTGCGACTTCCCACTCACCTAGAGAGGTCAAATAAAACCAAAACTGAGAAAAAAAAATGTTAGACAAGAGAAAAAGGTTAGTGTAGACCTACAATAATGCAGCTTTAATAGAGCAAAATAGAGTTTGAAACCAGGTTGCATGGTGTTAAGGAGAATGTTGATAAGTAAAAGCAGATACAGAGTATTCATTGGAGAAATTTGATACTAAAAGGGATGAAGAAAACTTGTTACTTAAGAAGACTGAAGGTTTGAAATAGCTATTTGGGGAAGTATTCTAAGAATTAACATGATATGTAAAGAGTTACAGAAAAGCAATGAGAGTCGAGTTCAAGTTCAAAAGCAGATTAAAAAGTAAAGATTTCTAGGAGGCAGGAAAGAATTTTGCACAATTCTCTAATGTTCTCAAGGAATGTTCTGCCACCTAATCAGAAGCAGAGAAACTGACGAGTCAGAATGATCCTGAGTTGGGAACTGGTACTATCAGGTACCTGTCAGAAGGTCAAGACAGACAATAAGTCTAATGTATTAAGGAAGGAAGAATTGAAATGGCTGAGAACAGATTTCAGGACAGGCAAGGAATAACTTATGGTTGGAGAGAACTATAGCCAAAGTACATGAATTGGAAGAAGTCAAACAACTAGATTTTCCAGTGAATCTGTGAAATCTAGTGAAGGTGAAGAGAGTAAGAGGGTGTGGGAGGAAGAAGTGACTAATAAAGAGGCTGTGATCCTAGAACAACAGCATCAAAATGTAGCTCCTGCAGATGAATAGAATAGGACCATGCTACAGTAAGATTTGTAGAATCATTATCCTTGAAATCAGCCTTACCCAGCTCTGTCTTTTTCTTCTTACATTGTTTTCTTCCACACAGTGTTCCTTATTTGAATCCCACTCATCTTGTAAAGCTCAAGTCCCAACTCCTCAAAAAAGCCTTCTCTGACCATTATCACACCCAGCCCACATTGTTTTTCCTTCTCGATTCTTACAACCTTTATTGTCCTTATTAATATTGCTCTATATTTTTCTAGCAATATTGTGGTATGTCTTATCTTCTCAAGTAGGTTATGTAAGTTCCTTAAGGAATGGAACCATGTACTTTGTTTCTCCTGTACTACCCAATACAATATCCTGTATACCAAAGGTGCTCAATAAATAGGTTAATTGACTAAAATTAATGACAAAAGCTGGGATGGGTCCATTCAGATCAAGACTGATTTGCCTAGTGATGGTCAATGGAATCTAGAAAGGCAAGGTCCTTTGAGATTCAGATGGATTACCAACACAGATATTGAAATCACAAAGGATCTTTACAAGAACAGATAGAGGGAAAATATATACACATACATATATAATATATGCATATATACACATACATGTATATACATATATATGTATATACACGGTGTATATATATATATATGTGTGTTGTGTGTGTGTGTGTGTGTATAAACACACACACACACATACACACACACACACACACGCGGTACTTAAGTCCAGAATGTTCTTAGAGCCTGACAGATGAATAGCATAGAGGATTTGGAGATAATAGCACAATAAGGCAGCAGAGATGTAAAATTTTAAAAAGGAGAGGTATGGTGACAGATCAGTGATCTTGAAAGGAATGGAAGGGTAGGAAGACAGCTGATCCCTGCTGACAACTTGTATGGAGTCCTGGTAGAAAGCAAGGCCCCCACTAAAGAGAGCATCAGAGGACATAAGGGTATCACTTAAAGTGAGACAATAGAAGGAGAGAAAGAAAAGGTTGAGAACAAGTAAGGGGGGGTCTCACAGATCCCAGGAGGAGAGACTAATAAAGAAGTTGACTAGGGCAGAACAAGGGGCATGAAATTGAGGAAAGAAAACTGGTTCTGGAGTCAGAGGACTTGGGATGAAATACCTCCTCTGATGCTTACTACCTATGTGACCCTGGAAAGTCATAACCTTCCAGGGACTCAGGTTCTTCATCTGCAAAATAAAGGGGTTGGACTAGGCTGGTCAGCTTTGAATCTATGATCTCATGACTAGAGGAGTTCTCTGGACAGGAATAAGGGTTAAAAAGGAAGTGACAAAGGGCTTTGTGGGTACCAGCAGACATGGAAATCTGAGGGTAAATATTTCAGTAGCAAGAAAAAATATGGTTCAGAGTCTATATACTCAAGGTAGCTAAAAGTTAGGAGAAAGGGAGGGAACACATAGACGCAACAGGAAGAAATGATACATACTCAAGTACACAAGACCCAACCCAAATAAATAATCTAAATATAACATTAGTGTGATAATGCCAGATACTCTAGTTACTAAACACTTAAGCAGAAAGCAGGACTTCCTGAGCCTGCATCATGGGGGAGAGGGGAGAAGGAGGAGGATAGGCAAGGAGTTCTTGAGTCTGATCAACAGAGATAGACAAACCCTCCCTTGACAAGTAACTACCCCTGACTCTAATTATAAGAAGGATTCTGGGTATTATATTTACTATGTCACTTTTCTGGAGCTTCTAACCATTCTGATTTCTCAGAGACCCTTCCAAACCTCTCAAGATAGGAAGGAGTCTGAAGAGATCAAAGAAAAAGGAAAAGGACCAAATGTACAAAAATGTTTGTGGCAGCTCTTTTTGTTTTGGCAAAGAATTGGAAATCGAGGGGATGCCCATCCACTGGGGAATGGCTGAGCAAGTTGTGGTATATGATCGTGATGGACTACTGCTGTGCTATAAGAAATGATGAGCAGGATGCTTTCAGAAAAACCTGGAAAGACATGAATTGATGCAAAGTGAAGTGAGCAGAACCGGAGGAACACTGTACACGGAAAAGCAATACTGTATGATGATCTAGTGTGGATGGCTTAGATATTCTTAGCAACACAGTGATTTGAAGGACTTACAATGAACAATGCTATCCCCCTCCAGAGAAAGAATTGATGAAGTCTAAATGAAGACTGAAGCATACTTTTTTTCACTTTATTTTTCTTGGGTTTGGGTTGTTTGTTCGTTTGGGTCTGTATTTTCTTTTGCACCATAGCTAATGTGGAAATGTTTTGCATGATTGCACATGTATAATTTTTATCAAATTGTTTGCCTTCCCAAGGAGAGATCAGGGAACAGAGGGAGAGAATTTGGAACTCAAAATCTTAAAAAATGAACATTAAAAAGTTTTTGTTTATGTATAATTGAGAAAAAATAAACAACATGTGTACTAAAAAAAATGATAGGAAGGAGTCTATGGTTCTAGCCTTAGGACTATTGTTATATTAATGTGCTTCTCATTCACTTTTCCTTAAAATTAAATTTCACTCGAAGCATTAGATTTCAACCATAAAATGCTTTTTCTAGCATAATTGAAAGCCAAACCTTGGGGCACAAAAACCTGTCAGTGTGAAAAGGCTTCTCAGACTCAAAATAGAAAGGGCTTCTCTCTAACTAGAGTTGGAACTGATAGCACTATTGTTTGAATTATCAAGTATGGGGAGAAAGTTCCCCAAAAGAGAGAATTGAATAAAAAACTGTAGTACCTCACAGGAATGGAACAAACTTCACTGAAATTAAAGACTAAACTTGATAACTTTACTATAGGCAGAAATCTTTTCCTTGTCAGTGAATAGATTGGATGCCTTAACTCTTCTTTCTCATTTCTGTATTTTCTGTGAGATAATAGTTTCCTGGATATGAGCATATCACAAAAATCACAGAGCCAAAAGGGACCTTTAAAAGCCATATAGCCCATCCACACGTCCTGGCAACATCAAACTCAACCCACTCCAAAAAGATGGTTATCTATCCTTTCCTTAAACTCTCCAGAGAACAGGATGCTACAACCTCCAGTGAATTTATTAGGTCCAACATCTTACAACTCTTATGATCAAGAATCTGCTTCTCTTCTCTAAATTAGGTCTCTTCCACTGCAATACAAGGTTTAGTTTATCAGCTCCTTCCTTTCTCCAAAAAAATTTAATTCACTCCATTTCAAGGTACAAACAACCAGAGAATTAGTCACTGACAGTTGTGTCACTTTCTTCTGTTTTGAGTCACTCCATTAATTAATCAATAAGCATTTATTAAGCACCTAAAAATGGATTCAATGTTTCCAACATTTAGCTTAGACACTCTTCCAATCTACTCTAGCTTGTATTTTTTTTTTCTGGATAAGCCATTAATATTTACTGGATGGTTTTTCTAGGAAGTTGATGTAAATGGAGTGAACCTATTACATACAGTGAGTGCTTAATATATGTTTGTCAGACTGAATTGAACTGAAGTATGAACTTACAGAGGCTCTAAGAAGTAGGAAAAAATGGTTTTTAAAAGTTCCCCTAAGAAATATATTCCAGAGAACTGTGGAAGAAGAACTACTTACATGCTCTCACAGAACCTAGTAAGAGTGCTAGGCTTCTCCTGGTTGCGTCTCTGTCGAAACCAGCGCTGGATATTGCGAACGTCCCAATCTAACTGCTTGGAAAGACCTTCCAGTCTCTTCTCATCTGGATGCTATAAAACAAGGTATCAGGAAATTATTATCAATTCATTTTCAACTTCATATAGTCCCCTTAGGTAATTATAAGCACCCCTAATTTGATCATTTACTAGTTTACTTAGATTTATATGCACATCTTTGAAGAAAACTTCAGCATAAAATTAATACACAATTAATCTTTTAAGCAAAAAAGCTCAAAGAAGCTCAGCTTCCCTGTACTCTTCTCCTACTGACTCTAACCCTAAGAAAAGTAATGTTAAAGAATAAATACATAAATGAATGGACGGATGAATAGATGAATAGACAACAAAATAGTATAAATGCCCCTCACCATTGTCTCCCCTACTAAAGGTTAAACCATTGCCCAGCATTTAAGGTCCTTCAAAATATGTCTCCAAAATACCTTACAGCATTTTATTAATCCTTTCCAATCATTCAAATCCAATGAAACTTGATTTCTTCCCATTCCCAATATGTCCTGCATTCTCTTATCTCCTTAACAATTACTATCAAACTGGTGAAATGATGGATGTTGTGAATTTCAGCACTTCTTAAACTTGTAGTATACATTAACACAATCTATATCATATTTATCTATATTGTACCATATCCTTTTATGCAACATCAGAGGCATGTACTGGTGATCCTTGTTGATATGATTCTGGAATAGTAAAGTCACACTTAGAAGAAGGATCAAATGTTTCTCAAGAGATTTTAAATTTGGAAACTTGTAAAAGATAATCCCATTTCTTTCCTCTTCTTACAGATTAGAAAAGAGAAGAATACATCAACTAGAGGAGGCTGAAGACCAAAGACATCAGTTCTCATATCAACTCTATCACTAAGGAGCTGTAGGACAGTGGGTTTATAGCTTGCTTGCTCTTTGCCTCAATTTTCCCATTTTGTAAATGTAGATGCTAATACCTATCCTATTTTACAATTTCAGAAGGGTGCCATAAGAACAGTAAATGGGACAGTGCTTAGGAAAAGCAAATAAAAATGTATTATTATTGTATTATTGCTATTTAGTTCTTTTCTCCAGTACAAATTATAGCTCTTAATACCACGTCTAATGCCACTGAATTCTTTCAGGTGGCAAAAAAGAAAAGACCTAGCCATTAGGGTTAGGTTAGAGAAAGAGCTTACAAGAGGGCAAAAAAGGGGACAGATGAGTTTTAATGTGGGTAAGGATAAGGTCATATATTTAAAGATAAAAACAAATTCAAATTATATAATACAATCTAGGTTGTTCAATGATTAGACAGTTGGAGTCATGAAGACTTAAGCTTCAATCCTGACTCAAACACTTATCAGCTGTATGACTCTGGGCAAATCATTTAACTTTTCTCAGCCTCAGTTTTCTTATTTGTTTAATGGGCATAATATTTGTACCTACCTCACAGAGTTGTGATAATCAAATGAGATAACACATAAAACATTTTACAACCTTAAAAGTGCTAAATAAATTCTATCTATCCATCTCTTATATACAAAATCAAAAGCTAAGCAAAGATATTGAAAACAAAACAAAAAAAATCCTCCTCTTATGCAACACCACATGCAATTTTTTTGCCACAGCCAAAGAAAGATATATAGAAATTAGAGAAAATTTTTAAAAGGGCAATTAGAAAGACTGAGATAGAAGGAGGTATGGCTGCTATATAAGGGCAAAATAAAAGGATAAGGAATCTAAAGTAGAAAGACAAGGTAAGACTAATAGTCATATAGTATTCAACTCTAGTCCATGTCTTTTCACCACTTCCCAAGGTGTCTACCCCACATACTCAGGGAAGGGGGGGTCCTCCCTCTAGATTTCTTGACATTTCACAGATAACAAAAAAATGTGAGATGTATGTCAGCTATTTTTCACTCTGATTGGATGACCATACCATCCCTTTTTTAAGTCAGACATCTCTCTGATGATAGTCTATATACTACTTTTCCTGCAATTTGTTTCTATGCAGATGACTCCCAAATTTTCATATCCAGCTTCCATCTTTCTCCTGATCTCCAGTACATCAACAATTGCCTGCTGCATGGATGATAAAGCATTCTTCCAAATACTTACCATATGCAAACATTTAATAAATACTTGTCAAACTCAATTGAATTTATGCATGTGTTAGTTTCTCCCACCCAATTTTCCACTGACTATTGAATAGTCTGTGATGAGTTTTTAAAAGAATCAAGTGATGTATTAATTTTTTGTCTGTTGAAGGGAAGAGGGAAAAAACATTCCCAAATTTTTGAGGCTGAACCCCCAAAAGCCCTTCTACAAAATGGTGCCACTATCAAAGACAGGACACAAGACTTGATGAAATTTTTCATCATGTGTAGCAGTTTTCATGCTTTTATAATATTAATAGCTCAAATTTATGTAGAAACTTTCTCCACAAGTCTTGAAGGCTTTCTCTTCCCTAAATTCCTTTCTTCATCTAACCTGTTCTTTTTTACAAATGGGAGGACTCTGAAGGATTTAAGAAAGAGTAGCCCCAACTTGGCTGCAAAATCTCTTTACTACCTCTGTATTAGAAATTATTCTGGTAATTGTAGTAAACATAAGGCCAGAGAAATAAAATCTCTTTTGCATGATTCCTATGGGAATACGTGTGTACAGAAAATGTCATTGTCCATATTGCATGCTTGATGCATGTTACAATTCCTTACATAAGGTGAATTCAAATGTGATCATGTTTTAAAAAGGGCCTAGAAATGCCCTTGGTAATGTTGTTTTGGTGAAAAAATATGTATTTTTCTGAGCCAACTTGACACATCATATAAAAACACAAGGTTTTCTTTAAATTTTCTACTATGCAAATGCAAAAGAATATACAAGTTACTCTTTTTTGTAATAAAGATGCTTTTACAGATTATAATTTAGGAAAGGCTACAATGACTCCCACAAAGCCACAAGAACCTTTTTTTTTTGCATTTTCATTTATCCACTTTCTTTTTTCCCCAAGTGAAAATTTTGGAAATACTTAATGGTTTCCTATGCTCTTTTCAGGAAAATGGTCTTTATATTTTAAAAGAATCATCTAAGAAAACCTTCTCAGGTACCTAGACCTTAATGTGAATATGAGAGTAAGCAGTTCAAATAATCAGTAACTGCAAATATCAAGTTAGGAGTGAAATTTGCTAGATTGTCAATATCAGAATAAGTAGTCTGCATTAAGTCCCACAAAATAATGGCAAAAAATGAATATGCTCAGTATCTGAAAATACAATGTTCACTAAAGAAAATCCAACGGTCCTTTCTCAACAAATAATTTTAGTTCATTTAGTCAGAGCGTACTAAGAGCCAAGATGGGGTATTACAATTAAATATAACACATTGTCTGGTCTCATGAAGCTTACAATATCATAAAATAATGACACATAAATAGCCAAAATACTACTTGATTGAGCATGTAAAAGAGCCATAAACAAACTTTTATGGGAAGTCCAAGGAAAGAAAGACTTCCTATTACTGTCTCCAAGAAATTGAAGGGCTAAAAAATGGGAGAGGAAGTAGATATGTTTTATTTTAATTTTATAGGACAGCTATAGCAATCATGTGTGGAAGTGGCAAAGAAGCAGATTTAGGTTCCAGGTAAGGGAAAACTTCCAAGAAGTTGTCCAGAAGTAATAAGTTCTGCCTAACTCAAGATCTTCCTTGATGACTGGATGACCACTTGAATGACCACTTGCGAGACGTTGTAGGAGAGATTCTGGGTCAGGCATGGGTTGCCTGAGATGGCCTCTGAGATCACCTCCAGCCACGAAATATTGTGAATCTTCAATTCCTTTCTATTTATATATCTCTAGTACACCTACTGTAGGTAGTTCCTAAGGACCTTCTCTGTCTTGGTTTTTTTTTTCTTTAGTAATATTGAGTACTTCAAGCTCCTTTCTCATTTGTTCTCAGAACGATCCTTCCCCTTCTTGAATTTTATTTGTTTTCTGATCCTCTAAGTTGCTAGTGGCTTTACCCCTCTCAAAATTACTTTGTATTTATAAATATTTTGCATATGTTTATATATCAACATATTGTCTCCCTCAATAGAATGTGAGCTACTTCAGGGCAGGGACCATTTCATTTCTATCTTTGTATCACTAGCACCTACTACAATGCCTTACGCACAGCAGGTACCTAATAAATGCTTATGGATTGAACTACAACCCCTATATTTTTGTCACTTGCCTCATGTTGCTTCTGTGCTCAGCTTCCTCTTTTTACTATACCTCTTGTTACCCTGCCATGTTTTATATTCCTTTATTTTTACCATCCCTTTTTGCCTTGCTTTCTCTATATTCCTGTATTCAATCCATAATTGAAGTTTACTCTCCTTGACTGTTTTTGAGAACCCCAACAAGGGAAGCTGCTATCAGCACCAATGTAGTTTTTCCACACAAGACCAAATTATATACTCTGCCTCCACTCAGACACATATGAACAAATAACAAACAGCACAGGCTTCATACCTCTTCCTAGATGTCACATGAAATAAAAAGAGGAACAGAACATGACTTATCACTGACAAAGCAGAAGGATTATTCAGGGATGAGTGAACAGATTGCTTTTCCTGCACTCTGGGGATGAACTAACAGGCTTCTAACCCTTCACACACTTGTTGCTTTTCTACCCTTTTTGGTCTAAGCATTAATTCTCCTCTGCCAATTCATATTTTGCCAATTTAAACAACATATTTGTCTAGCACAGTGCAGCTCACATGGCAAAGGCTTCAACAAAAACCTGTTAACTGATTGATTTGGTAATTGTGACAGCTAATACCATAAGTGAATATCATACCTTTGTAATTGCAGTGAAGACCTTTTCCAGAATGGCATTAGGCTGGGCTTTCTGTGGTCCATTGGCCTGGATGTTAAGCCCTAAGGCACATGGTTTGGCTATGAATCTGAAAAAGATAAAGAATAGAAATTATATTTTCCTGTAGGTACACTGAATTTAACCCAGATATAGTTTTCAATTTTCCTCATCAATCATCTTTGAAATGTATAGTACCACAAAGATATGTATGGTAATTATAGAACAGTGTTTATTCATTTTATTTCTATAGTCCTCCAACAACAGGAGAAAATTTCCTAGAAGACCTTAAATTTCTTGACTTTATATCATAAGACCTACTAGACGGGCATCTGCCCTAGGATTAAAAAGTTTCAGACCAATGGGACATATATAATGCCCTCTGTGATTCCTCAAAGATATAGTTCACATGATGATTAATGATATTGACAAATGCAGCTCAATGAAACATTTAATAGCACCTACTGCATGACAAGTCTCTGTGTTAGGTGCTGGAGATACAAAGATAAAAACAAAAAGCAGATCCTGTCCTCAAGAAGCTTACATTCTACTGGGGAGAGTGGGAGTGGATTATAGAGCAACATGTAAACAGATAAATAAACAAATAAAAGATAAATTAAGAAGAAGCAGCTTATAACCAGGAGAATGAAAAAAGGCTTCCCATAGAAGATGACACCATAGTTACACCTTGAAGAAAGGAGGAAATGAGAGATAAGTAACTGGAAGTTTTCATCTACATTCCATGCTGGCACTAGTCTCATTGACTCTAGCCCCATGGCTAGTGATTACAATATTACTGCCTCCAGGTTTCTCAGAACCCTGTGTGATTCTCATAAGCTTGAAACAAGTCCTGCTATACGTCCTCCAAAGTAAAGCAAAATGCCTGATTTTCTGCAAAATTAATCATTTGGTCAAAGACTAAAGTCACTTTGTCCTAGAGATTTCCTTGATTTCTGGAGGAAGGGGTAGAGGATAAATCTCTACTACTGCAAATAGTATCATCTGATTACTCAGTAGCATTAAAACTTTATCTATATATACAATGGCCCACAGGGACCCATTTGTCCATTTGCTCCCACTTTTTGATCTCACTCACATTCAGTTTGTTCCTGGAGTATGAAAGAGCAGTTTCCTCTCAACATTTCTAGATGTTGAGAGAAAAACCCCAGGGGTGATGAGGAGGAGTAGGTTACTCCACTGTTTATGAAGTATTTGACATCATCTGGAAAACATGACATTTCTACTGAAATAATACCACCAGGGAATAATTTGTTCCAAGTTCTCCTTAATATTTTACTTTAAATAGGATTCTAGGCATAAGGAACAATAAATTTTGTTATTCTTATATAGTGCCTAAGGTATACTCACTCTGTGATAAGATCACAGATCCATCCGAGTGCTGAAATGTGTACATAATGCAGGCCCAATGGAGCAATTTTTATGTAAAATTTTTCTAGCAACATTTTGTATTCTAAGGCCCTCCCTGGTTCTTAGGGTAAATTATTCAGGTAACACTCATGGAGACAACTCTAATTCCTCAGGAAGAATTCTATAATTTCTGAGAAACAAAACACTGCAATTTCATTTCAGAATGTGCTTTCACTGAAGATATCAAAAGATGAAAGAATTAGATGGGGGGGAAAAGGTTGTCTTTCCATATATTAGCTTTTGTTCTATGAAGATCTAAATGTATAATATCATTGAAAGCTCTAAGACAGTGACATTTTAATCATCAGGTATTTTGCTTTATGGAAGCAACAGTTCCCTGAGGCCAGGAATAGCTTTGGTTTTTGGGTTGGTTTTTTTGGGGGGAGCGGGGTTGTCTTTGTATCCTCAGCACCTTGGACAGCACCCAGTACATAATAGAGATCTAATAAATGTTCCTGGATTAACTGACATAAGTCAAGCTGCTCTTTTTTTTTTTAATTTTGAAAGCCAGCATGGTACAGTAGTAAAAAAATGCTGGATTTTGGAATCAGAATTTTTATCTGCCACTTACTACTTATGTGACCTTGGACAAGTCATCTATCTGGACCTCAGTTTCCTACACTGTAAAATGAACAGGGTGGACTAGATGACCTTTAAGGCCTTTTCCAGCTCTAACTGTGACCCCAGGACCCCACTTGAATTTCAGAATACTTGATTCATTAACAAATTTCACCAAATTAGCGTAAGCCTGTTAGTCTTGTAAAAACTGTTCAGAATATAGACTGTGTTCAGAAATGCATTCTTTGAAAGAGCCACAAAACTGTTCTGCAACTACATGCTTTCCTGATTGTTTTTCAGCAGTGGTACCTAGTCTTCTGGTGACACATTTCCCTTTGAAAATGCCAAAGTGACCCATGAAGAAGAACACATTGCTCAAATAACTACATTTGTTCATAAAATTATTTCTTTTTAACTAGCATTGGGCACAAGATGCAGGGTAGGGAGAACTGATTTTTTCTAGTCAGTCAACAAGCATTTATTAAGCACCTATGATGTGCCAGGCACTGTGCTAAGCACTAGGAATACAAGAAAAGCAAAGATAGTCCCTTCTTTTTATTCTTTTATTTGAAAAATATTTCTAACATTTTTAAAAAATTCTGCGTTCTAAATTCTCTCTTTCCAGTTCACCCCTACTCCAGTGACTGAAAAGGCAAGCTTTTGTTCAGTCATTTTTCAATTGTGTCTAACTCCTTGTTACCTTATTTGGAGTTTTCTTGGCAAAGATACTGGAGTAGTTTGCTATTTCCTTTCCCAGTTTATTTTACAGATGAGGAACTGAGGCAAACAGGGTTAAGTGACTTGCCCCAGGTAACAAACTAGTAAATAAATGTGAGATCAGATTTGAAGATGAGTCTTCCTGATTTCAGCCCAGCACTCTATCCGCCACACCATCTAGCTGCCTGAGATGGCAAGCAATTATGATTATCAATTATATATGTGAAATCTGTATTAGTCACATTGAAAAAAAGCAAGAAAAATAAAGTGAAAAAATATGCTTCAATTTGCACTCAGAGTTTATCAATTTTCCCTCTGGAGGTGGATAGCATTTTTCATCATGGGTCCTTCAGAACTGTTTTCGATCATTGTATTGATCAATGTAGTTTAAGTTTTTCAAATTCATCACTATAATATTGTTATTGCTTTGTACAATGTTCTCCTGGTTCTGCTTACTTCATTTTGCATTAGTTTATATAAGTCTTCCCAGGTTTTTCTGAAACCATCCTCAATCAAAACAAGCTAGTTTAGGGATGGGGAACCTGGAGCCTCCAGGACACATGTAGCCCTCTAGGTCCTTGGATGCGGCCTTTTGACTAAGTCTAAGTTTCACAGAACAAATCCTTTTATTTAGGGGGATTTGTTCTGTGAAGTTTGGATTCACTCAAAGGGCTGCACTTGAGCACCTAGAGGGCCACATGTGCCCCAGAGGCCCCAGGTTCCCCACCTCTGAGCTAGTCTTTCAAAACCCTTCATGCTAAGGAAGCCAATCTATCACGGATAGATACAAGTGGGTGGAGAAAAAGCCAGTGGGTGGAATAAAAAGGAAAAGAAGAGAAAAAATTTTCCATCCACACTTCCAGGGATGTAATCCCAGTCAATGGCAACATCAGGAAATATTAGACTATACTTACAAGATTATTTTGTTTAAGAAAACAAGAAAAAATAAGGAATATATCACAGTATTGGAAGTCACTTCTATGTGACCTTTGGAAAAACCTGATAACTTCTGCTTCTTTATCTGTAAATTGGACATGATAGTTGTACATTGTATGCCTCAAAGGGATACTTGAAATGAATTCTGAATGAGTAGTGAGGTGGCATAGTGTATGAAGTGCTGGAATGGAGTGAGGAAGATCTGAGTTCAAATCCTCCCTTAGATACTATCTGTGTGACCCTGGATAAGTTATTTAAACTGCAGCCTGTCTCAGTTTCATCATCTGTAAAATGGGGATAACAATAGTAACTACCACCTAGGATTGTTGTGAGGATGAAAGGAGAAGATTTTTATAAAGTGCTTCGCAAACCTTACAGCATTGTATTTGTTGTTGTTTCTTGTCGTTAAGGCGTTTATCAGATGTGTCTGACTCGGTGACTCCATTTGGGGTTTTCTTGGCAGAGATACTGGAGTGGTTTGCCTTTTCCTTCTCTAGCTCATTTTACAGAGGAGGAAGCTGAGGCAAACAGGGGTAAGTGATTTGCCCTGGGTCACACAGCTGGTAAGTGTCTGAGGCCACATTTAAATCAGATCTTCCTGACTCCAGACCCACCCTGGCTGCCCAAAAAACTATATAAACGCTTCCTCTTGTTATTATTTCCTCAGGGAAGGAAAAACAATTTTGCTCCCAGAAAACTGACTAAAATATGCTAAATATACTGACTAAAATAAAACATACTTCATGGATCAAGTAGCACCAAAATTAATGGAAGTCCAGAAAGCTGAATTGGGAGATCAACGTCAAAAAAAAAGTCTAGAGTCAAAGAGAGTTCATGAAAAAGCAGAGATCAAGATCCCTAACAAGAACACCTGGCCCAGCCTCCTGCCTCCAAGAAATACCATCCTTTTTAAAAACCCCAGAAGAATTCTAAAACCTTCTTTATTGACTTCTTTTAGCATTTCATCAAACTCAGAGTCTTTAATGCTGAACTTGAAATAGATTTCCTTTTTTTAGTCACCCACAGGAACTGTGAGGTCAACATTCTTTTCATAACTAAATGCATAGAAAGCATTTCTCTTTTCCAGGGTAAATAGCTTTCCTTCCTTTAACCTTTCCTTAGTAACTTGGTTTTGTATTATTTTAATTGCATTTGTCACTTTTCTGGATCCCAGTTTATATCTCCCTATAATTTGTATATTTTTGTCCAAAGTAATATAAAATAACTAGAGGATAATAATGATCTCAGGGGAAAAAAGTATATCTGAGTAAAAACAAACCCTCCCCCCACCTTGTTTCCTTCTTTCTGTTTGGAAAAATATCATGGAAGTTTAATTGTTGTTGACGCTGTCACTCCTTTATTTTTCCCTCTTTAATGCCACTCCTTGCAGGAAAATCCTCATTGGTAATGCCTACATACACACACACATACATTTATTTTTTTTTATGCATAGAAGGCTTGTCTTACAATCTGAAAATAAGTAGGGAATGTTGATGAAATTGTTCAGTATCAAAGTGTTACACATAAGTCTCAAACCTTACTGTCATGTTTTAAGTCCCACTATTTTGTGGAACTTTAATTGGTATAAAGAATAACATGACAATGACAGCAGTTAAGAAGTTGTTTGCTTGGTGTTTTTTTTCTTTTAGGCAATTGGGGTTAACTGACTTGCCCAGGGTCACACAGCTAGTAAGTGTCAAGTGTTTGGTCTGAGGCCAGATTTGAACGGAGGTCCTCCTGACTTCAGGGCCAGTGCTCTATCCACTGCACCACCTAGCTGCCCCCAAGAAATCTTTCAAAAATCATATGCTGAGCTTCAAATCACTTGTGATATGTAATTTAATAGTATACTATTTCAATTTTATCTATTCGTTAAGACTTCTAATTGTATGTATATTATTTAAATGAGTTGATATATGTAAAGCACTTTGCAAAACTTACAGCAATCTACAAATGCTAGCTTGTAGTATTATTCCATGCAGCATTTCTATTCTTCAGTTTGACTGGATCTGCAGTGCCACTCTGCCTCTGCAAGGATCCAAAATCATACATGCATTTTTTTTCTTGTATGTGTGAAATTTCAGGACATTCAACAATTCCTGAAAGATTGTTTCACAAAGATTTCCAATAGTCTCTCAAAGTGGTGGAATGTCTCAAGGGACTGTTACATCTTGACTCTAAGCTATCATGAGTCTTATTGCATGATAAACCATGGCTACATAAGACAGGTAAAATAAGAAAAAAGAATTTCCCAGCTCCCTTCACTCTTTCAGTGAATGGGAACAATTTTTTAAAAGATACTAATGATAGGAAAATAAACTCTTCTACCAGAAAAGTCCTAAAATCTTGGCAAGTTTCTCTGGCAACCGATCCTACCAAATAATAATTAGCAGTCAGATCGATATATTTAGAACATCAAAAGCTTTATTTAATAATAATACTTTGTATTTGTACTGAGTTGTATGTTTTTCATATGTTGTATTTGTGTCTAGTATATTATATGTGTGTCTTATATATATACACACACTTATATGCACATACTCAAAACAGTGCAAAGATTTGAGACTTCCCACTAATAGTACAGATTGCAAACCATCATTGCCTGTCCCTCCCAGACAACTCTCATTTATGGTCTCCCCAAAGTTCAGAGGAAGTCCACTCAACAAGCCAGAGTGGAGGCCTTCCTCACTTTTGCTTAAAATCAAGAGGATAGCAGTGGAGCACTCTGGCTGTTGCCCTACCATCCCTTACTCTTGCCAAGTCACCAACCCATCTTTTCATCTTTGGCATACAATTGTTGGGTCATTAAAGTCTTGTCCAACTCTTTGTGATCCCAGCTGGGATTTTCTTGGCAGAGATACTGGAGTGGTTTTCCATATCCTTCTCCAGCTCATTTTACGGGTGAGGAAATGGAGGTTAAATGACTTCCCCAGAGTCACACAGATAGTAAGTTTCTGAGGCCAGATTTAAACTCATGAAAATGGTTCTTCCTAGTTCCAAGCCCTATCCACTGTGCCACCTAGTATACATACTTTCATATACAATTTCTTGATGACACCCATTTCTACTCTTCTCTTTTGGCATTCTTCCTTGGTTATATGTTGCAAGTGGATCATACTACTGTGGCCCTCTCCTTTGCCCTCTGTGTGACCTTCATCTTTAGTTCTTTCAAGGCAACTGTATTCTAGATCTTGTTGCCATATGGTAACACCATTCTGGTTGGTATTAGAAACACCAGCCTTTGCTTTAATTAGGTCAAGAAAGGAGTTTTGCAATTTTCTAAAAGTAATTTAGCCTATTCTCATCTTCCTTCTCAAGATCAGCGCCAGCTCACTGTCTATCTATACTGTTTGTCCCAGATATACATACTGTTTTACAGGCTCATATACTGCGTCCATTCAAATACACATTGAAATCTGGACAACAGACATTCTTCATCCACTTGGTTTTTCCTATGTGAATAGACCTGCTAAATTCCACTGAGTGATTACAGATCTTTTCCAGAAAGATTCAGAGTGTCCTGGGGCTTAATGTAATCAGCACAATGTCATCTGCAAACAAGGCTAGCCAAAAGACTTCACCAGCCACACAGACACAATCCCTCCTTGAACTGGACTCAGGCACTTGGATAAAAGAGCCTGCAAAATACTATTTTTCCCCTATTGAATCAAATACTTTTTCATAATCAATAATAAGTCCAAGGGATCTCATATTCTCTGCAGATTTCAGTTAATTGTGAGATGGTAAGATCTGGCCCATTGTTGAAAAGCTACTTATGCCTAATAATGCCTTCAGCTGAATATAATTGATATAAAGATGACTCAAAGATAGAGAATATATACATATACCAATAGTGAATATGTTTGTATATATAAATGCTTTATAACCATATAGAGTTGCATGCTTTTTCAAAGACTTATTATTATTTGTAATTTCATTTTTTTTATTTGATCAATACAATAATCCTATTAGCAAGATGGCAGCTAAATGGTACAGTAGATAAAATGCTACACTTGGAGTTAGGAAGACCTAAGTTCAAATCCAGTCTCAGACAGTCACTTGCTATGTGACTCTGGGCAAGTCAGTTAATGTCAGCTTCAGTTTCTTCAACTGCAAAATGGGAATAATAATAGCATCTACTTTACAGGATTGTTGTGGAGGTCAAAATGAGATAATATGTGTGTAAATCTCTTTGAAAACTTTCAAGAGCTATAAAAATACTAATCATTATTGTTATTATTAATGGAACACATAGCATAATTCTCATTTTATAGATACATGAGGAAGATTAAGTTTATTTCCCCTGTGCAATACAACTTTTGCAGAGCTGCCAAACTGATGTTCCTAAAACATATAACAGATTTAAATCACTCCATAATATGGCTCCAACCTCCCTTTCTAGTCTCATTTCTTATTACTGTCCTTCACATACTCTATTCTAAGTCAAATTGGCTTGCTAACTGTTCCATACAAGTGTTCCTCCATGTCTGGTACATACTCCTTCCCTATCTCCACCTCTTAGAATCCCTAGCTTCCCTCAAGCACCTTATACATGGGGCTTTTCCCAATTCCCCCCAATTATCAATCCTTTCTCCTTCTTGAAATTACATGGTATGATTTTGCATTTACTTACTTGTGTACATGTTTCATCCCTTCTAGTAGAATGTAAGTTCCTTGAGGGCAAGGGATATTTCATTTTCCTCTTTGTATTTAAGCTGTTGAATTTCCCAAGATAACAAAGCAAATTAGTGGTAAAACTAGCTATAACTGCTATCTCATTGTTCTCTAAGCTAGTGTTTCTTTTTGAACTTCTGTTGTCTATGACATGCTGCAAACATGTCTGCTAAGTTACACAATGAACTAGTGGTATGCCTCAAAAGATCCTTCATGCAGATTAATGAAGCTTCCTGGAGTTGCAATATCATGCTAACTGAATTCTTTTCTCATAATGATGAACATGGAACCACTGTCACTTTTCAAAGTTGTATGTCACCTTTCAATGACTAGAAGTCACTAACTCACAGGCACGGTAACATACTTAGAATCTACCTTTTGATTATATGTCTTGCTAGATTTCTTCAACCTCTGATCCTGCATGACTATATTTTCATTCCCATATTGCAGCAGATACAGAATTTGCCATATCTGTTTGCTTGTTGTCTCCCTCATTAAGTTGAGCTTCTTGAGGGACAGGACTCTCTTTTTTGTATCCCCAGGACTTGGCAAAGTGCCTAGCAGATAATAGGACCTTAATAAATGTTTATTGACTACTGCTTATCATCAGCATTAGTGCAACATTTCATTAATTGCCCTGTGCAGGGGACAGTTTCTTAGATGGCATTCCAAAGAGTTCTCCATTTAGTGTTTAGAATGGGATCTTACAAAAAAAAATAGATTAACAGAAAATGAAGAAGCTGGCTGAAGTTGATTTCATTATGTGCAATCTTGGAACTTTTAGTCAGTCTGGACACTATTTGTCATATTATAAAAAACAGCTTTGCAATTCTAAATCATGCTAGCACTCCAAAAAGGGAATATGAAGGATGGCAGGCGGTCAGTGACTTCACGACAGTGTAAAATCTCACAGCATCAAGAGGCAAACCAAGGAAATGGTGTAGAGATTTTGAGACTAGTAAAGCCTAAATATTGCTTACTCAGGAAAGGCAAATGGAAGAAGAAAGTTAGAATGCAATGTTTTCTGTGACTTTCAGACACATGCACACACTTTCCCATAAGGCACATCTCATTTCCTTGATGGAATTCTGCCTTACTGGAACAATGCACAAACCAGCTCCATGTTAATTGTTAAGAGGATTAATCCCCTCTTAACTTATGATACTAATCCCTCTACCCCCCAGTTACATCATTAGGAACCCACATTAGCTGGAAATAATGGTATTGGACCTCATAATCTTTTCATGTAGACATTCATTAGAAAGAGACAAATCTGCCTATAACAAATGACATTGTACCTAGAGAAAATACAGGAAAGACAATCTAAAGAGGTTTTTTTTTCCTATTTAAAGCTTGACAATATATTGAACCACCCAAGTTATCTACTTAAGAAGCTTAAGCCTCCTGAATAAAATACACTTGTACAGAGTTCTTATTTTTAAGACCTGCACAGAAGGACTTAGTAATTAGGTGTAATTAAAAGTAAAGAGTCTCCAGAAATAATATTTCTCTATGAAGGAAATTCTCAGAAAAGTACACAAGCATATCTTTTTAATCTCAATTCTAGACTTTACCAAAATAAAAATATTTGCCTCAGCCAAAAACATCATTACATTTCAGGAATTCAGGGTGTCATCTAATCTCTAACATTAAAAACAGTATCATTCATATAGTATTAATATATGTATTACTGCATATGGTAGTAGCAATATAGCATATAGCGTTCGTATATATAGAATAGTGTGTTTATTCAGTCATTTTGCTGTCATGTCTGACTCTTTGTGACCCTATTTGGGGTTTTCTTGGCAAAGATACCAGAGTGTTTTGCCATTTCCTTCTCCAGCTCATTTTATAGATGAGGAACTGAGGCAAACAGGGTTAAATGACTTGCCCAGAGTCACACAGCTAGTTAAGTGTTGGAGGCTGGATTTGAACTCATGAAGAAGAGTCTTTCTGACTCCAGGCCCAGCAGTATATCTACTGCACCACCTAGCTGCCCATGTATAGGTAGCATACATGTAGTATCAATATTAGTATCATAGTGCAATATATTATGGGTAGGCAGCTAGGTGGTGGAGTGGATAGAGTATTGGGCCTGAAGTCAGGAAAATCATCTTCCTGAGTTCAAATCCAGCCTCAGACAATTAATAGCTGTGTGACTCTGGGCAAGTCACTTAACCCTGTTCACCTCAGTTCCTCATCTGTAAAATGAGCTGGAGAAGGAAACGGCAAATCCCACTTGTGTCTTTGCCAAGAAAACCCAAATGGGGTCATTAAGAGTTGGACATGACTAAAATGACACAAAAACAATATATTTATTGGTATATGAGTAAGTACACACACACACACACACACACACACACACACACACACACATTCTTAGATATACAGGAGGTCCCAAAAGTTTTAGTGCAGTTTTAAGTTAATGCTTATATGTTGACTATGTTCACACACATTCTTTACAATCAGAATCTTAAAGTTCAAAGAGACTTTAAAAGTCATCAAATTAAACTTCCAACCCCATGGATGAATCCTCTCTACAAGAATCCTGGCAAAAAGCTATACAGCCACCTCCATAGTTCTCGAGTTTGTTATGAAATTTTTCTTCATAAATCTGCCTCTTTTTCACTTTTTCCATATGTTACTATAAGAGAAAAAAGCATTTATGAAAGTAATGTTATTTACCTCAACTTATTTTTTCTCATGATTTCAACTTCCTCTATAAACCCCATTCAACCAAATGTCATTTATGATGTTCTCCATTTCTCTCTAGGGGGACCAGGTTTTCCAAATGAAAAGAGGCTTCCTTCACTGGAACTGGTGCTCCCCAGGTGGCAGGGAAATATTTTTCCTTCTGTCTTTAGCAATGCTCTTTCATTTATTTCTCTCATTCCAAGAAAATTAACAATCATTTGATATCATTAAATCACAATTTATGGAGCATCAAGATGCAACGTGGTAAAGTAGAAAGATTTATTTGTATTTGCACTCAGAGCTGTGATACAGTGAAAAAAGCAGGAGAGCTTTGAGAGCTCTTGATATTGGTTCCATGGCAAGTTTCTCAACTTCTCTTGGTCTCAAGTTTACTCATCTATAAAATGAGAGTTTGTACAACTACCAAACTCTTGATAAAAATACAGGTAGACATAAATAACTAGAGAAAAATTAATTGCTCATGATCACTCAATACCAATATAATGAAAATGACAACACTACATAAATTATTTGTTCAGTGTCATACCGATCACACTCCAAAAAGGTTACTTTACGGAGCTAGAGAAAGTTACGATTCATCTGAATAACAAAAAGTGAAGAATCTCCAAGGAAATATTGAAAAAAAAGTGGGAAGGAAGGCCATCTAGCAGTACCATATTTCAAAGTATACCACAATAACATTTGGTACTAGTTAAAAAATAGAATGCTTAATTAATGAAACAGATTAAATACACAACATACAAAAGCAAATGACCAATGTTAACAGCGTTCATTAAACTCCCAAACCACATTTTCTGGGGTAAAGACTCACTATTCAACAAAGACTGCTTTGAACTCTGTAAAGCAGTTTGGCAGAAATTAAATTTAAGTCAACATTTCATACTACATAGTAAGATAAGCTCCAAATGGATGTATGACTTAGACACAAAAGGTCTCATACTTAACAAATTAAAGGAACAAGGAAGGAAATGCCTTTTACAGTCTAGAGTTAGAGTTTGTGCCCAAACAAGGGACAGAGAGGACCACTAAAGATAAAATAGGCAATTTTGATTATATAAAATTTTAAAGCATTTGCACAAACAAAATGAATGCAGTTAAAATTAATAGGGAAATAGTAAACTGAGGGAAATCATTTCTATGTGCCACAAATTGTTTTCCCATTCCCCAACAGATGGGCATCACTTTGTTTCTCATTCTCTACCTCCACAAAAAGTGCTGTATATGAAGTCTTTCTTTTTACCTATGATCTCATTGTAAGTATATGTGTGGCAGTGGAATCTATAGGTCTAAGGGGAATTTTAATAATTTCTGGTGGTTCTTGAGGTTTGTGAATATCCTTACACATAAAAGTGTCTGTCAATGGTGAAGCAAGTTTATTAACACTGCCAGACATTAAAAAGAAACTTATTTTTAACAACCTCATGAGTCCTGCCAATAGAGAATATGCATTATTGTTGTTAGCAGGAAAAGATCCTGGAGAAATGAATTCAATGCACAGACCATCTTGGCAAAATAACTTAATTTGTCTTCAAAGCTCATACGCCACAGCTGCTTCAACAGGATGTAGCAAAGTACTTCCTAGACCCTAAATATTGGCTTTACACTGACTAGAAAACCTACATGGAGCTGTCAAGCTACACTTCAGTTGAGAGTTCTTACAAATTTGGACACAACAAAGTTTGCTGATCTGCAAAGATTCAATGGCTGGTCAACTTTAGGACCTCTATAAAAATACACATTTTGGGATTAGTAACCCAGTTTTTTTTCCCATTATACCACCATATAAATGTCCACAACTACAATCACAATTTCCTTCATCATCATTATCATTATCTTTTCAGATAGCTCAGAATCAACTTCATTTAGTAGCCTACTAACATGAAATATTCATATAGTACTGTTTAACTTGCCAGACTAAATTAGGCTAATTGACTAAAAATGGACCTCAGAATTAGTTCTCAAACCTTTATCTAAAATTAGTCAGAGCACATACACATACATTAATTACAGTCTGGTCTAAAAGTCATGAAGATAATATACACCAATCAAGTGAAACAGCTACATAACCAAAAAGAAGGATGCGCCTAAGGAACATTGTTAACAACTTACATAAGCTCCATTTCTTTTTTTTTACATCTAGAAAGGCTGTTTCCAAATATGACAAAAATCATATTTCCATTTGAGACCAATATGTTCAGTGTAGCTCCTCATAGTCTAAAGATTTCTGAAGGCTGCTCAATTTTTAATTTAGGTCTTTGTGTTTTTCCAGCTGGAGATGAGTGACTTTTCAAGGTTGCTGACCTTGAAAAGTCTCAGGGTACTCCCTAACCGCATCATAAATTTCTTTTCAACTTGGCCCTACTAATATGATTTACTAGTTTTACATGGTAACCTCTCATCTTTCATCTCTGGCTTTATAAAATATACCCAGAAATAATTTAAGTGAATGTTCTTCATTTTGAACACAAAGGTATTAACCAAGCAGCTATATCACTAATGATAGGTTCAGTGCTATTCAGTAACATGCAGTGTTATTTTTACCATTTATTATCATCACTGTTATTATAAGTGATTGTATTAATGTATACATTATAATGTTATGTATTTCACAGTATATAAAGTTATAAAACAATTATAATATTAAGTCTTATCTGTGGTTTTTATAGTGTTTTGAGTCATTTCAAAATCCTCTGACTTATTTATCCTATAAGGGCCTCACAATATTTCTACACAATAGACCAAGAGATCTCCATACCTTTGACAGTTAAGGAACCACAGAGAGTTTAAATGACTTGCCCAAAGCACATAGAAAATCAATGAAAGCCTTCTGAGACTGGAATACAAGTTCTACCAAGTTCCAGACACTTACTACATCAGTAAATATTCCAGAAATCAATGAATGAATAAATGAGTTAATGACCCAATGAATCAAACTGACAATCTATATACATTTCATATGAATCACAAATACTTCCATAGACTGTACAATTTAAATGCTGTGTTTTTAATGTTATGGACAACCTCAATCACTGCTTCAGAAATACAGCTGTAGTCTCTTTCTCTGCCTCCTGCTTGTGGGTGGGAATCAATATTTTACAGCCATTTTGCTTTCTAAATTCATCCTTTCATATTCTTTCAAAAAATAAGCCAAAATATTTGTTCAAATTTGACAGCATAAACTATAGAAAAATATCTAATATAATTCTTATGATTTAGTATAATAGAGTAACTAGACTTCTTCAATTTTAAGGGGAGAAAAGGGGGCCTTTTATAATATATTCATATTTATTAATATTTATATATTTCTTATTTAAAATATGTAAAAATTTTCTATTGCCATTTGTTCTTTTTTTTTTTTTACTAAAATTAGGTGCCTTTAGAGTAGGAGTTCTTAACCTTTTTTTGTGTCATGAACTCTTTTGGCAATCTGGCAAAACTTTTGGACCCCTTCACAGAATAATGCGTTTAAATAATTGAAGGAAATACACATTTTTGGTTAGAAGTTAGTGAAAATAGAGATGTAATTTATTCCCATCCAACTTCTCAGAGCCCCTGAAATCTATCCATGGACCCTTCAGAGATCATGGATGACCCCCAGGTAAAGAATATCTGCTTTAAAACTATACAGTGGAGACTTTCCTATTTTCCCTAATAAAGCGAAAGAATACTATCAGGGATAGTAAGTAATTGATGATGTCAAGATTCTACTCAATTTTTTTTGGCCTATCTGTACATGTGTCCTTGGCACCAGACTATTTGAGTCTGCCTTTCTAGGCAGATCAACAAATGATCAACAAAGATAAAAAGGATTTCCATTACCCAAGATATGAGAAGCAACTAAGTTGCTACCTAATTAAGAAGTAGTTTACTAAACACTTAGTACACGTATAAGAATTAAAACACAATCTCTGACTTCAAGTTTACCATCTAGATAGGTGGAACAAAAACCTCTACACGTGACATAATACAAGAAGAACTAAGTACAGATATTCTGAAGTACAAAATCATTCACTATATGGTAGAAAACATTACGAAAAACATCACTCCTTCATTCCGTTCCCAGCTCTTTTTCTGACTTTGCAGATTTCTCCACTATTCCCCCAGTAGCTTTTACTACTGGAAGAGCCTCCTACCCTGTCACCTCTTCCTTTGTTCAACAAGGTTTGGCAAGCTCTCTCCCAAACCTCCACTTTGAGGAAGTACCGGGGCCAGCCCTCCTCCCTCCTTCATTCCTCTCTGGGCTCTGACCCTGACTCTGAATTTCCCATTGCTCCTCACTTTTCAGTTCCATGTTGTGTGTTAGTTTTCTCCCCTCCACCCCATTATAATGTGAATTCATTGAGGGCTGGGACTGTCTTTCTTTTTGCTTGTATTTGTATTCCCAGCATTTAGGACAGTGTCTGGCACAAAGTAAGCACTTAATAAATGCTTGCTGACTTGTTGACTTGATTGAAGCTAGTGGAAGAGAATGAGCAATATAACTTCATCAAAGAGAGAAAAGCAGTAAAAGCAAAAATGAGACAGCTTGGCATGGAACCAAGTTCAGCCACCCCATTTCAAATGCATTCAAAGACGAAACTGGCACAAGGACAACAAACAGACTGAAAACGAAGCAGACATAACAGCACTTCTATAACGAGCCTTTTTCATCATCAATAACAGGAGAGCCACTCAGTCTGGACTCTAACACCTCAGTCCCCAATATACTAGGTAAGGAAGTTGAAATGGCACTCAAAGAAATTGGGAAGGGTAGTTTGACCATGACATTTACTCATCAATGAAATCTGTACTGAAGACAAACAATCTTGAAAGCACTGAGTATCATTGTATAAGATATTACAGTGAGGAGAAAAACAAGAAAAATGAGGAAAAGTCACAGACAGTAATGACCCAAAAAAAGGAGATTTAAAGGCTGTAAACCAGATGCCCCATTCTTATTTGGAAATGACTGAAAGGTTTAATGTGTATGTAGATGACTAGATTAGGATATTTATTTTTAATGTACTTTAAATGGTTAAGGAATATAAAAGTATAAAATATACTTATTCCAGGAGCATTCATAAAAATGATCATTCTCTGATATATAGCTGCATAACTCAGGTCTAACATTTCACTTTTAAGGCGTTAAAGAGCTTTTATGTTTTTTCTCCTAGTCACAAGAAATGTGATAAACACACGTTGAATAAATGGTAGCAAACATGGCAAAATGAAAAAGCACTGTCCTAATGGAATCCACAAGTTAGCTGCTACCAGGTAATTAAGGACTACGAAATCATGACAACTTCCTCAAGTCCTGAATCATTCTAAAATAGATATGCAAAAATTGGAACAAAAAATAATTGCTTTCTTCAGTTCTTGAATAAATCAAGAGAGCTCTAAGTCCCCTTTTCAGCCATGCCATTCGAGGTTGTTTTCTTTTTAGACCAACCAAAATAAAAGTTTTCAACTTCTTTCTCCCTAAATTCCATTAAAATGTAGCGAAACAAACATAGTGAAAAAATCTTATAACCCTGTTTGCAAAGTTTCTACTTCTACACCCAAATTCCTATGAACTCATGTCTTCAAAGAGAATATAACCTTCCTCAAACACAATTGTTCTCATATCACTTGCTGCTCTGGAAGCCTACCATATCTGGTAATGGGTGCCTCTGAACTATATATGTTAGTTCCTGTTATAAGCATGATATGACGAACCTGAGTAATCCTAAGCCCAGGTTTAAATGTGGCATATAGCATATTGTGAGGGGTAAGAAACCTTTCAAAATGAATTCTATGGTTTTTTTCCCCAAATGTTAAGGCCAAGGTCACTGTTGATCCAATCACACTGAGGTAATAGGTAGCATTATATATGTATGCATATGTATGTATGTATTTGTATATGTATGTGTATCAAGTCATGCTATATAAGCCTTTGGTTTTCACTTGGGAGAAAAGCACTACATCTCTATTTTTTTTTAAATAGCACCACCCTCAACAGAATTAGATACAGTGGAAAGAAGTTATAGTGAGCCAGATTTTGTTCAGGAAGAGGAATATTTTTCTAAAAATTTGAATGGTTCAAAAACAGAATGACCTGCATTACAAAGTGTTAACTTCTTGATTTATTAGAAATGTGTAGGAAAAAATGTTTCATTGGGCCAGAAGATCTCTAAACTCCTTCCTGCTATCATCTGAGAACATGATGGCAGGCACCTTGTCTTATTCAGCTTTTTAATATCACATGTTGCCTTGAAAATAACAACAATGAGAATTTATATAATGCTTTTGGGTTTACAAAGCATTTTCCTCACCATAACTCTGAGAGATAGGTAGTGGAAGTCTTATTATCACCAATTTACAGACTGGGGTTTGGATGGCACGGTCACTTTACTTTTAATAAGTAAATAAGTAAACTCAGATCTATAATTAATTCAAGTACTATTTCCACTATGCATATTATTCCTTCTAGGATGGAAGATGAACAAATAAACCGTGACTCTCCTCCACATCATGGGATGGGAGGAGGGGATGTTGTGATTATCTTGTTTTACATTTTACCTAACTGTACTACATCACAATGCAACACCCAAAGAAAATACAGACAGCTTTTAAAAATCTGCAAATTACTCTGGCAAAAAAAAAAAAGGACTGACCACTGAAAAATAAGAGTTGGCCAGTTGTTCAAAATTTCAAGATTGAAATTAAGCTGTCAACACAAACTTTTGCTGAATCCTCAAGTTCCAGTTTCATTTGGATAGGGCCAAAATAGTGAGTCTGGCTTCTTTATTTTACTTTAACTGTTTTTGCTGTCACCAGACAGATTCCTCAATGGGCTGATGATTCTCCAGAAAAATCACCAAGGATGGGATCCCAGAAGGCTAAAGATAAATGTCAGCTAACAATTGCAAACAATTTCTCTACAAAATTACCCTCATTTCAGATTATTTTCTTGGAGGAACTTATGGTTTTAAAAATAGTAACCTGGTTTCCAGCAAGTTGGAACCTACCATTTGGGGGCCCTTGGGAGGCACTGCATTCCTTCCAGTTGCTAGTAATGCTCTAACTATTTCCTCTAGAATTACTTGTTCATGCTGGCTACAAAGCAGTGCCAATACTTTCCCTTTTGAGAAGGGATCCCTACAAGTGATATTCCCTGGAGGCAAAGCTAGAAACTTTATTTTTCCCAAGAACTTGGCAATGGCATCCAAGGGGCCATCATTTCCTGTATCAACCTTCTAATATGGTCTTCCAGCTTTAGCTGCTAGAAGTGCTGACTTTGAGGAATGTGGGATCAGACCTGTATTTGAACTCTCATACTTGCACAATGAGTATCATCCCTTTTCAAAGGCAACTTGGCGATTTCTCACAAATTGAAAATAGGCCCATGATGGAATAAGTCACTTTCTTAGTTTACATCAAAGGTGCAATGTCTTTTCTGGCTTTGGATTTGATATATTCATGGAAACAATACAATTTCTGTAATGTTGTATTTTTAACATGTCACATTTCTGCTTCACCATGAACAAATTATAAAATATGCTTTCCTAATTGCTCAAAAATAATCACACGAAGCATGTACTGAAATATCTAAATGAATGAACTTTAAATATCATTCAAAGAGAAAGTGTTGAAATCTGAAAATTATCTAGTCATTGTCCCTTTCAGAAATACAATTTGAACTTCATCACAAAACCTTGGGGGCAGGGATTGTTAGCCTTTTTTTTTTTTACGTGTCAGAGATCCTTTGTGCAGTTTGGTGAAACCTATGGACTCTTTTTTCACAATATTTTTGCCTACCTTGATAATTAAAGGAAAAGCTAAATTTCAGTTAGAGGTCAATGAAAATAAAGATGTAATCTTTTTTTTTTCCCATCCAAGTTCACAGACCCCTTAAAATCTATCCATGGACAGGTTAAGAACCCTTACTTTAGAGAGATCATAAATGATAGTACTCTTAGGAAAACACATAAATAACCATTTTAGATTGGAGTGTCCATCATAAAATGAGGGAAGTTTTGTTCTCAGTGTGCTGTAATAGAAAGAGCACCAGACTGAGTCAGGAGCCTTGGGTTTTGGTATTAGCCCTGCTACTGCGTAACCTCAGACATGGCACTTAATTTTTTTGGGCCTCAGCTTCCTCATCTCTAAAATAAGAGGGCTGGTCTAGATCACTCAAGGCCCTTCCAATTCTAAAAATTCTGGGACTATGACAGTCTTCTCCAGGGAAAGGCATTTCTACCAGGGGTCAAATAACATTCCAATTCTCTTTGTTTTCTTTAATGGAAAGAGGAAGTTGTGGTTCAAGAACAACTGAACCAAGTCAGGATGAAATAGAAATTAAGAAACCAATTCTTCTTAGCCATTCTGTCTCGACTGTTTCAAAACCATTGCTAAGCCCACCTTGCAAAAAACCATTCTTTGCCTTGAAGAACATACACAGTTCTTCCCACGAAATGGTCCACATGGGTGCCTTCACCTCTTGTACTGGACTCCATAAAGTGGAGGGAAGTCTGACATTGGCATGGCACTTTAAGATTTTCATAGTGTTTATGCACAGTATCCTCTTTTGTGTCTCACAACAATCCTGTGAGACAGGCAAGACTACTAGCCCTTTTTTCTAGATAAGAGAGAGGAAAAGGAGAGATTTTCCTAGGGTCACATATTTAACAAGGGAGAGATGAGATTTGGATCCAGGGCTTCCTGAGTCCAACACTGGCTATCCACTGTGCCACTGTAATGGTCTTGCCAAATAATACATGAGGCAATATGCCTCATCGAACACTGAAAGGCATGTAACTCACCTATGCCTGGCCCCTGCCAGCCATTTCTTGGCCCATCTAGAATCTACTGAGGACAATGCCATAAAAATAAGCTATATATCCATTTTAATCTTGGAAAATTGAGCAAAATCAGAGGCAAAGTTAGTTGGCAGCTATGGGAAAGGGAAATAAGCTTCTCATGACAAATATTATTCATAGAACTATTATCTTCCCAATAATAACCAATGATGATAAAATTCACCTCAAAACATTTTGCCAAGAGGAAATAATTATAAAAATCTATTGATCTGCAATCCACATGGCCTTTAGCAGGTAACCTGCCAAAAACGGATCCTAGAAGGACATCAACAAGAAAAAAATGGCAAACCTATATATAATCTGTTCTCCTTTCCTTTCACCTTAAGTCTAGAAATTGTTTGGTTCTGCAGAGAAATTTTTAAAAGTCAGTTTTCCAAAAACTTAGATTGAAAAATCTTTTAACATGCTGATATTTTCATGGGTTGCTTATTTCTTCTCTACACTGGGATTATTACATGGCTCCTACGTAAGACAATGATATAAAATTGTGGCTGTTATTGTTTAGTTGTTTTTCAGTCATGTCCAACTCTTCATGACCCGATTTGGGGTTTTCTTGGCAAAAATACTGTAATAGTTTGCCATTTCCTTCTCCAGCTCATTTTACAGATGAGGAACTGAGGCAAATAGGGTTAAATGACTTGCCCAAGGTCACAGAGTTGGTAAGTGTCTGAGGCTAGGTTTGATCTCAGGAAGATGAGTCTTCCTGACTCCAGGCCCAGCACTCAATCTGTGCTACCTAACTGCCCCATGGTATAAAAGTAACCAACTTTTCCCAATGTCAACCACTCAGATCCTGGGCATTCATCTGCAAGATATCTTGAGGGGATATGGGAGGACAGGCCAATCTGTCTAGTAGGGAAGATGTGAAGATTAAAGAGAAAAGAGGGATAAATAGGGAGGAAAGAGCAGAATAGGCTTATCATTCACAATCTTGAGGACAGGAAGTATAGAAGGCTGATAGAAGAAGACCGTGATAGAAGAAGTTTCTGCCTCTTTCCATGAGTATATGGAAATTCTTTTGAGTCACACTGCAGATGTCCATCACCATTCCTTTTTTCTACCATGTGAATGGCCTTTTTAGTTGCTACTCTGCTTAAGCAACCCTTCCTGCTTCATGTTGCAAGCCTCCAGCCTTCAGCACCAGGTGACTATTGGCCAATCTGAAGCCCACTGTGCTGTGATATTGGAAGAAGACTATGAAACCTTCTCAGGGCCATTTCTTTTATGTCTGGGCCATGTATGCAGCCTTCAGGAGACAATAAATACACATCATCGGATTTTCTATAGCATGTTAACTTGTACAAATGATACAGACTAATAAAATTATTTCAAACAATACAGATAAAAAGTGTTAATCTCTCTGGCACTAGTTAAACATATAGCTTCATCTATAGATGGATATACAGATATACACATATATATATATATATATATATATATATATGTAAAATTCAGCTATTCAAAAATTTACATTTTAAGATTAATAAATTATATAGTTCAATTCTCTAATTTAGCAGATGAGAAAATGAAATTACTTATATAATCATAAGATTTCTAGGGTTGGAAAGAAGCTGCCAGGTCATCTAATCTAAGTCCTTCTACTATACACAATGCCTCCTTAAGTAACCTGTATTCTAGATGGAGAAACAATACATGTAATAGTGTGATCAGATCATATATATAGTTTTAATAACTTAAAACTGTACCAAGATCTTAGAACACTCTATATATATAAATAAGTATACAGACATGCCTGCATAAGAGATATTCCAGGCTCTCATAACACAAAGTTTTGGAATCACAACCCTAAACTTGTACCAAAAATCACACGTACAAAGGTTAATGAAAATTTCTTTACATTCAAACATTAAGGTACCTTGCTTAAGATTATTTTTTAAAAAACAGAATTCTCCAAACAGAGGGCATCTTGAAACATTAAAAAATAAATAAAGTAACATATAAATATAAATAATAAATATAAATAAATAAATAAATATTTATAACATATGCCTGTACGAGGATGACATGGATATGGTTGTGTCTGTCTACCCAACACTTAAAGGGGAAAAAAATGAGAGGAGGTCTTTGTACTGACTACAATCATCTCAAATTGTTTTACTCCACAAGAAAAATGGGAATACGAGGGACTAAAATAAGCTTCTTTAACATTATCATACTTCAAAACATCAATGATTGCATAAATGTGGGTGCTCCTATGGATACAGATGTAAACCACTCTTTGCCTCAGTAGGTGTTTTCTTAAGTTGCTATGGCAAAAATAAAATGAAATAAAAATGAGTGAATCAACTTTTTCAACTTCTTGGGTAAACCAATCTTTTGAACCCTGTTGGATTTTGCTAGGCTCATACTTGGATAACAACTATTACAGGGCCAGTATTCCTTTCCAGCTTTTTAAACTCTAACAAAGATGTTATCTTTGTATCCCTATCACACAGCCCAATGCAGAAGGGGAAAGGAATAAGCATTTATGAAGTACTTACTATGTGCCAGGCACTGTGCTAAGCACTTTTCACAAATATTATCTCGTTTGATTCTTATAATACTGTGAGGTAGGTGCTATTTATTACCCCCTTTTTACAGTTGTGGAAACTGAAGCAAACAGAGGTTAAATGACTTACCCAGGTCATACAACTGGTATCTGAAGCCATATTTGAAATCAGGTCTTCCTGACTCCAGACTCAGGGCCCTATTCACTGTACCACAAACTGTCTCTTGCAACATAAGTGCCTTATAGGTAGTAGATGCTTTACAACTAATTATGGAACTGATGTTTGTGAAATGATCTCGCTGTGTGGAACAGGCCTCCAGTACATTGGCTTATGCTCTGCTAGCATAACCTTTTGAGAAAACAGAATGACCTCAATGAGACTAGGCTTTGGTGAAGGTACACAATTTGATATTCTCCCAACAAACCCTCTGCTTATTTCTCTGTTATTCCCTCCTCTAATTCCATCCTCCCCAGATTGGAATAGCCTTCCACCCATATAACCATCCTCATTTATTCCTCAGCTTCACTTTCTTTATATCTTTCCTCACAACTCACTTCTTCTGTAAAAACCTTCATTTCCTGACTAAAAGCTCATCCCTGAATTTCAACCAGTTTGACAGATCACTGCAGTCCCAATTTCTTCATCATATAAATACTTCCAAAGTTTCAACTCCTTCCTCGAAGTTTGAATATAGATAGCCAGAAACAGATTGTGAGGTTATCAGCAGGGACTTCTATGGTTTTTACCATCCACTGAAAAAATTATGTGTGCCAATCAGCGTTAAGTAATAAAAGGCAATAAGCTTAAAAAAACTCAATTCATAAATTAATTTTTAAAATCCAAGCTGCCCATGTGATTTATAATTCATTTCTCCCCTAAAAAGTTATCAGAGTTTATTATATTTTATCATTTAGTCTCCAAATTTACCAACTCTTAAAATATTCCCCTAACAAGTCCCATGAGTTTTGTTAATTATAATAAGCCAGCAATGTAATAATAAAAGGTCCATGTGAGAGATTATGAAATCTGCTGTCTAAAGTATTTTTGTGTCCTTTTAGAAGGATAGAAAAACATGTTCTTTTGAATGAAAAACACCAGAAACAAGGTTGTCTTCAATGAGTTGACAACAGAGGCATGGAGGTCTGGCTGTGTATTTTATAAGGAAAAATATCTATACCTAAATTTCAAGTGTACTAAAATAAAAAAGAATTTATCTTTTCTCATCAAAGTAAAGAGTTTCAGAAAAAGAGTAATGGTCATTGAAACCAATGTCTTTATTTTTTGGTATACTCTCTGTGCAGCCCCTGTAACCTATTCTGGTGCTTTTTTATTCAAATGTTCAGTTATAAGTGGGTCCATAATCAATCATATACATTAATTTAATGTTAGTTTATTATATTTTTATTAATAATTAATTTTATTATTATTGTAATTTGCTGGGAGGCTATCTCCAGCTACTAAAACATTCAACAAACTACAAACACATGCATTTATGAAGTATCTACTACATGCCAACAGGCATTGTGCTAGATGATGGAGCTACCAAGATGAATAACACAGTTCCTGCCCCTAATGCTGTTACCAACTCTTACGAGAAAGGTACAAAAATAAGCAAAACATGCTTTAGAGAATGGTTCAGACTGCTCTAGTCACATTTCAGGAGAAACACATGTCTTTCAACTGGGGCAATCAATGAAAGTTCCATGGATAGCATAGTATATAAGTTAGACTTTGAAGGAAGAGAAAGATTTCAACTGGTGGTGAAAGAGAACACCTTAGAATAATGTAAGACACCACAGGTGAACACACAATCATTTTTCACATTATTCCATGAAAAGAGATTTCAGGGAATTACAAATAAGAACAAAAGGTCTAATTTTTTTTCCAAAGTCAAGATGCTAAGAATCTAGCCACTCCTTGGCCTAGCATCTTTGGATACTCTGCAGGGTATTATGCCCAAATGTGAATGCGAATATACTCATTACTCATTGTTTCTATGGGATTTCCAGATCAAAGTGCTTTAGAATTCTTCCATTAATTTCTCCTTACTTCAATCCTTTGGAAGTATGTTGCTTTTGTCTTCTTACAAATATAATCTTTTACAAATGAAGAAACAATATGAAGACAAAAATCATTCTCTTTTCTTCTGCAGAGGAGGGGAGAAGAACATGATTGATTTGGCCTTTGAATAAAAAGCCTTTGTTTGACTCTCTAAGGCAATCTCTAAATTAAAATATTATCACCAAAATAAGCACAGATACTTATTAAGTAGTAAGACTCTCATTCCCCCATCAAATTCCAACCACTTAAAATCATAACACGATGCTCCTCCCAGGATGAAGCTCATCTCTCCTAATCTCACTACCATGATGCTAACCGAAGCCTTGATTCGTCACCTCTCTCAGCCCCCTTTCCTCTCTGATTGGAGGGATGTAGGGCAGAGTACCAAACTCCTCCCAATGCTTTACTTTACAAAGGGCAGGAACCGGACTCTCAGCTCACTCCTCTTCACATCTGCTGCCCTGACTGGTTTCAACTCTACAGAGCAGGATGCCCCTTTGTCCCCATTTTTCTGCCTCCTTTTGTGTGTTGCCTCCCCTCCTTAAATTATAAGCTCCTTGAGGGCAAGGACTGTCTTTCTTTTTATTAATTGTATCCCCAGGACTTTTGCACGTTATTAGCACACAGTAGCCACTTAATGAATATTTATTGGATTGATAGTAGATAGGGCTGAACAGAGTCAAGAAGGCTTGGGTTTGGGGCTCCGAGAAATAAAATGCTGGGCAAATCACTGAACCTCAATGTGCCTCGGGCAATTTTTAGGTGTTATCTACTCAGTCACAGAGGATTAAAATCTGTGATAATGAAAGAAGTTTCCACATCAGAAGTTTCCTGTCCTGAATACATAAGACAACTTTCATTTATTTACGTAAGTACTACCGGTTGTGGCATCTTAAAAAAAAAATTGAAATATGATCTCTATTTCCAAGAGATTACAATCAAGAAAGAAACAAACACAATATACAAACAACTATATTCCTCTGCAAAATATAATGTACCAGAAAGAAGAATAAAGTGGTTTGTAGGCAAAGGACACATCCATTGTCAGGGGAAAATGAGGTAAAGCTTTATCATCTGAACTAGACTTTGAAGGATGGGTAAGATTCCAACAAGTAGAAGAAGGGAAATCATGAGGGTCCCTTCTCTTTTTATTCCCTTCCTATATGTGGATTAGCCTACACAAAGAGCTTACTCTCTCCAATCCAAGTACCTTGGCATGGGCACCTAGTTAGCACTTATTCATGTTGATTGAAATGTGATCATTAGTGTGCTCTCTTCACCCACCAAGTGGGTAAGAACTGTTACTGGGAAAGTATTTTAAAACTTTTGAAAATTAAAAAAATAGAGATGAAGGTTATCATTTGGTAGAAACCTATTCTATTCCATAACTCCCAGTCTACAGCTTGACTTGTCTCCAAACTCAGCCTTAATCCCATCCATGGTCTGCTACTTCACTTTCATGGTTTACCAGCCATTCCTTAATGCCTCAAATTTTCCTGATCCTATTTTGCTGATTCCTAGGTAGGCCCCACTTCTGATTCTCCCAATCCTCTGAGGCTGCTTAGCCCTGCTGGAGGAAATAATGAAACAAAGCTAACTCTATCTACTACAATCCTTCTCCTTATTCTTCCTGTTACTTCCTTGTCTACTTCCGTACTGGTCCAGACTGGAATAGCCTCTCACCACACAAATACCCTCATTTATCCCTCAACTTCTCTTTCTTCAGTCCTTCCTCAGAACTCATTTCTTATGTGAAATCTTGGATTTCCTAAATCAACAGCCATTTTAGAAGACAATTTAAACCAATTCAGAAGGCAACAACAGATGACACCATAGCTAAATGGGGCAGAAGAATTAAGAAGAGACCTTTTTCTAGCAGATGAAAAGGAGCTGATGGAGAGTAAAAGATCAAAGATGGAGGAAGTATGGCTAGACTACAGTTGTATGAAAAAGATTTGGGAGCTGTAGTAGGCTATAAGCCTACTGAATCAATACGAGTCAATAGCTCAACAAAGTCAAAAAAGCTCATGCAATCTCAGGTTGCATAGAGAGATGACTAGGGATCAGAACATAAAAAGATTAGAGTTCCACAGTCCTAATAAAGGCAGTTCTCTGTCTTAGTTAGAATACTTCTGTAATGTTGCATTTGTTTTAGTTTTCTACATTTTAAGAAGAACACTTACCATTCATTAAGATCATAACTACATGAGAATTGGTTGAAATGAATACAGATGTTTAGCCTAAAGAAGAGAAGGCTTAAGGCAAATATCAAGTGTTTGAAGGGCTATTAGGTGAAAAAGATGTTAGAATTTCTCTGTTTTGCTCCTGAAGGCAGAATTAAGATCAATGTATGGAAGTTGTAGTAAAGCAAATATCAGCCCAAAGAGAAGAGCAAAAATACCTGAAATATTCAAGCCATCCAAAAGCATAATCAACAACTTCAGGTTGAAGCAAGCTCCCCTGAAAAGAAGTCTCCAAGCAAAAACTTGATGACTGTTTGTTGGGGACATTGTAAATGAAATTCTTGGTCTGATATGAGTTGGACTAGATAGTCTTGAAACTTTGTGAAGATGTATGAAAGGGAAGGGATGATTAATGTAGCAAAACCCAGGAAAAGACAGGAGAAAATGTGATTAAGTTTTGAGGTACAGGGATTAAACTCAGTGAAAAATAGGAGTAGCACTTTTTATGCGACCAGTGCGAAGGAGGAGAAATGGGTAATGACTGAAACTGGCATCTTTGGGTTTATCAAGCACTAGATAACTATGGTTATTTACTACTGTGCATTGTATACCTGATCTATTCCACTGATCCATCATTCTATGTCTCAGCCAGTAACAGATTGTTTTCATGATTACCACTTTGTAATAGACTTTGAAATCTGGCACTGCTAGGCCACCTTCCTTCACATTTTTTTTCATTGATTCCCTTGATATTCTTGATCCATGAGCAACTAATATTTCTCCCATTGTTTAGATCTGTCTTTATTTGTGTGAAAAATATTTTAAATTGTGTTTCATGTACTCCCTGGGTTTGTCTTGGCAGGCAAACACCCAAGTATTTTATATTGCTGCACTTATTTTAAATGGAATTTTTCTTTCTATCTCTTCCTACTGGGTTCTGTTGGTAATCTAGGGGTAGGGATTATCAGGAGTGTTTTATAGAATGAGAACAGAGAACAAGAGATTTAGAACAGTTAGAGGATAATGGGATAATAATAATAATAGTAATATATTAATACATTAATAATAATAATAGAGGACAAGAAAGCAGAAAGATTGTTGAGCAAATAAAAGGGTCTGGCTGTGAATATGGGAGACAATACAAGTGAGAGCATACCAACTGAGGTAAATAACATGAACAAAGTTAGAGGGGAAGAAACTAGCATGGCCTGTATCAGGGACAACAAATAGCATGGCATAACTAGAACAGAGGGATAACACATGCAGGGAGGGTGGGGAGAGAGATGCAAGAAAACAAGTTAAGTAACCAGTAGAATCAAATTATGAAATACCTTGGAAGCCAGACAGAGAGAGTCTGACAATAAGGAGCCAGTACAGATTCTTTAAAAAGTGAGTGACATGATATAAGACATATTTTAGAAAAATTGATCAGGAAGCATATGAAAGAATGAAAAGTGAGAAAAATGGACACAGATGGAGATCTTAGAATGATATGCCTTAGAATATCTTATTAGTATTATTAGCATCATTAAGTAAGCCCTTAATATATATTGGATTGGCTTAGCCAGGAGAAAGATAAGACATGTACAAAAATAACTGTGAGGTAAGTTAGAATATAAGGCAGAAGTCTAGCCAAAATACTGAGAAATTCAAAGAGGAAGACGTGTATTTTAGGTGGAAGGGGAAAGGGGGAAATTAGGAAGTGAGACCTGATGTGGCTTTTGATAAAAAAAAAAAAAAAGAAAGAAAGAAAGAAAGGATTTCAACAGACAGAAAGGGCAGAGGTGGGGAAAATGGGAGTCTATCCTAATCACGGAGGGTGGCATAAGCAAAGGCATAGAGATGACAGAAATCAAGAGAATGGCAGTAAGAGGACAAAGAGTGGCTTGCCCAACCACAATTACATAGTTAATCACTCAGTCATGTGCGGGCCTGTGTAGGGTCACAACAATAAGAAAGTAAAAGAAAGAGTAAATCTGAGAGACATTTTCAGGAAAGAAACAATAGGACTTCCTATCAAATTGGATATATTTTCATGACTAGGAGGCTAGTATTACAGATAACTATAGGGAAGGGAAATAGATTTTGGAGAAAAGATGATGGATTCTGTCTAGAACAACACTGAACTTAAGGTGATGGCTAGACATCCAGGCAGAGATGTACAGAAAGCATTTAGAAATACGAGAGGCACAAATGAAAAGTCAGGGTTAAAACTACAGATTATAGATGTCCTAGTAGAAAAGGCAATTAAGGGGCTTTGGAGGAGATGAGGTCACCAAGGGAATCAATGCAGATAAAGGAGGAAAAGGAATCTTAAAAGTCTTGATAGACTCTCATAATTCAATTCAGTGATTATTTAGCACCTATTTTGAACAGGATACTGTGCTAGGTATGGGTGAACGTATATTCTAGTCAGGGGATGGTGCAAATAGAGACAATTATAATAAAAATAATAAACAAATTCACACAAAACACAAGGCACAAAATAAAGGATTATGTAAAGTCTAAGGGGGGAAAAGCATTATTGATTTTTTCTCCCCACTATTAGGAGGCAAGAGGAAGAACCATCAGTAAAGACAAAAAAGAAGAAATGAGACAAGTAGGGGGAAGAATTGTGAAAATACAGCATCACTAAAAACAAAACAAGAATTCCAAAATCTTGGGGACAAAAACTGAAGACCAATATAAGGATTTAAAGATATCAATTTGAAAATACTGCTAAATGATTTGATGATTTGATTTTTTTTCCACAGTAAGGCTTCTAAAACCTGAAACTAACAAGTAAAGCTTTCTTTTTGAATTTGTCTTTGCTTTCACAAGAACATTGTGGGAAATAAGGGCCTTGATTTAAAGGACCTGGACCATTATTAGGAGACCTTCATTAAGGTGAAGGGTAATGGTGAAGAGAAGCCAGAATTCAGGGACAGAACTGAGGTGGTATCTAGCACTGAATGAGAGGGATGGGAAGAGGAATTTATATCAGGTTCAAATTGCTAATCAATTAAAATTAATAATAATAACAATAGCTAGTCTTTACACAATGCTTTAAGGTTGGCATAGTGAGATATTTATCACACACACATACACACACACATGTATTCCCATTTCATTCTCACTATGTTGAGAGGTAGATGCTATTATTATCCCCATTTGACAAATGAGGAAATTGAGGTAGAAAGAGGTTGTGACTTTCTCAAGGTCATAGTGAATAAGTGTCTGAGGCTGGTCTTGAACTTAGGTCTTCCTGCCTCCAGGCAGAGTGCTGTATTCATTGCTCCACTTAGCCTCTTGAAAGCGTTTAAAATTCAAATCTTGACTGATATTTTTAAGATACTCTCTTAACTCCTTTCTCCTCATAAATTAACATGAGTGTCTAAAGCCATATTAGTGATTTTTGAAGAAGCAAAGTAACTGTATCACTAGTTTCCAGAAGAAGAAACTGAAATACAGAAGGGTAAACTTGCCTAGGTCATACAGTGGGAAGAACTGGGACTACAATCTGTCTCCTGACTCTTAGTCTCCTGAGCTTTCATTTGTCTTCTTCCTCAATTAGATTTCAAATGTCAAAAGAGAAATGACTTAGTCTTTTGCATTGCATTTTGATATTCCACTTCCCACCTCCAAGTCTTTGTACAGAGTACTCACCCCCCTGGAATAATTTAGCTCCTCATTGCAATGCTCTAGAAACTTAGTGGGTGCTCAATAAATGCTATTTACTGACAAAGGGAGTTGACAGTAGTCCCCATTCTCTCTAGTCCATCTTTCCTCTCATGACTGTGCAGCAATTCAGAGATGTGTTCCCTGGCTCCATGCCCTCTACATTTCCTAAGTGTGGCCAAGGGATTGTATTTGTCTCTATATCAGCCTTAATACAGACATGTGAAAAGACAAAGCTAAGGACTTGTGCTGGACTGAACAAAAAAAGCTAAGCTATGAGGTCATATAACTTTCGACATTGGCCTCTCTGGACTCAGTTAAGCAAAGACCTCTTAAGAAACTGAAATTCAGGTGATTTATTGTTGATTCATCTTGAGCAAACTACTCGGTACTTAATATAAAAAAAAAATTATTCAAAGCAGCCAAAAGCCAAATAGTTCCAGATCCTGGAGCTAGCACCTCTTTTTACATACTTCTTTTACTACTTATATTGCTTTATGAATAAAAATTAAAATCAGTTTTGACTGCGACATAATTTGGAGGCTACAGAGTCAGATCATAATAGGTACAAGGCTGCATTTCTTGATTAAAGTGCTAGAAATGAGAACATTTTATTCATGAGAACCAACTCTACAAATACTCCTGAAAATAACATCCATGTCTTTCATAGCAAATGTACCAAGTTGCCAGTCACCATGGGATATTTGAAATCAAACCAATCTGAATAAAAAGTTCCAAGGACATAATGATATGTGTAAATGCAGATCTCCCATCAGATTAGAAATACCTGATGAAGTCCAACCCTTTAAGCCTTGACACAAAAATGAAATGCCCTAAATCGTAGATTTACAGAAAAGACTACAGGCCTTTTACTTTTAACCTCCTCATCTCTTCTGTCCATCTCACCCCTTTCCATGCCCTACCTCTCTTTAAAAAGATGCTGATAACTTTCCCCTCTAAAAAGTTTTCTCTAATTAACCCCACCCATCTTCGATAACTCTGCAAGCACCAGTAGCTCTCAGTCCATGTACCCCTTTGACATTCACATCTAAGACCTTTTAACTTCCACCTGGCGACATACTCATTACAACCCTTGGAACAATCTAGCAGACAGGTAGAAGGAATATAAGGAGCTCTAGATCAGCTAGTCATTCAGTAGCTGAGAAATAAATAGATAATGCTATTCTCATCCTACTCAGTTACAGTAACTAGGATTTTACCTGATTCTTATTATCAAGTCCCAGTCTCATACCTTGGTAACTGAGCTCCTGTCTGATATCCCTCAGGGCACAGTGGATAGAATGCCAGCCCTGGAGTCAGGAGTAACTGAGTCCAAACCCAGCCTCTGACACCTGTGACCCTGGGCAGATCTCTTAACCCTGTTTGCCGCAGTTTCCTCATTTGTAAAATGAACTGAAGAAGGAAATAGCAAGCCATTCCAGGATCTTTGCCAAGAAAACCCCAAATGAAGTCACAAAGAGTTGGACACTCTAATCAACAAAACAACAATTAGTGTCCCTCCCTCCTACTCAAAATACTACTCTCCTCTTGCTCATCTGTTATGCTTTTGTCTGTCTGCATTACATTAAATTATACTTTTATATATTTTTTTCTCAGATGTTCTTAGACCTTTTCTTCAGGGGAATGCTGTAGAGAGTTTGACTAGATTTCAAAAAAGCATTTGACCAAGTCCCTTATGTTAGTTACTTCTCCATTTATTTATACTACTGATTTTTGTCTAACGTCTTTTCATCTTATTAGGTATCTTGTAGAGGGGGATTCCTTTTCAAGTATAACTTGAATCAAATGGGCACTTTGACTTATGGACAAGATGGAGAGATGTGGTCTGAACAATAATGGATTCAGACCTGGGTGAATGACTAGATCCAGTGAATAATCTTTAATAGATCTATAGCATCTATAGCACTTTAGTAATAGTGCCCCAGAGACCTTTCTGTAACCACGTACTGTTTATTAATATTTTTACCAATGACTTGCATGAAGTTATAAGTGGCATATTTAGCAAATTAAAGATGACATTCCCATTGACCCATGAATGTCACTACTGTATTTATACCTCAAGGAAGACAGCAAGAAAAAAATCCCTATGTGTTCAAAGTTTTATAGTAGAATTATTGGTAATAGTAAAAATAGAAGGGGACAACTGATAAATAGTCAAAGGATATTAACAGGCAGTTCTCAGGTGAAGAAATTAAAACTATCTATAGTCATATGAAAAAATCTAAATCATTATTGATTAGGGAAATGCAAATCAAAACAACTCTGAGGTACCACATCACACCTATCAGATTGGCCAACACGACAAAACAGGAAAATGATAAATGTTGGAGAAGATGTGGGAAAATTGGAACACTAATGCATTGTTGGTGGAGTTGTGAACTGATCCAACCATTTTAGAGAGCAATTTGGAAACTATGCCCAAAGGGCTATAAAAATGTGCATACCCTTTGACCCAGCAATACCACTTCTAGGGCTATATCCCAAAGAGATCATCAAATGGGAAAAGGACCCACATGTACAAAAATATTTATAGCAGCTCTTTCTGTGGTGGCCAAGAATTGGAAATTAAGGGGATGTCCATCAATTGGGGAATGGCTGAACAAGTTGTGGTATATGAATGTAATGGAATACTATTGTGCTATAAGAAATGATAAGCAGGCTGACTTCAGAAAAACCGGGAAAGACTTGTATGGTCTGATGCTGACTGAAGTGAGCAGAACCAGGAATAACAACCACGTTGTATGATGACTAATATTGATAGACTTCACCCTTCTCAGCCATACAAGGATCTAAGACATCTCCAAAGGCCTCATAATGGAAAATGCTGTCCACATATGAAGAACTATGGAGTTTGAATGCAGATCGAAGCATACTATTTGCTATTTTTTTCTTCTGTTGTGTTTTGTTTCCTCATTCTTGTGGTTCCTCCTATTGGTTCCAATTCTTCCTTATAACATCACTAATGTGAAAATATGTTTAATAGGAATGTATTTGTATAGCCTGTATCAGATTGTGCGCCATCTTGGGGAAGGAAGTAGGAAGGGAGGGGGAGAAAAATTTAAAACTCAAAAGCATACAGAAGTGATTGTTGATAATTCAAAATAAATTAATTTTAAAAATAGAGGGGGAAATGTGTGCTTAATAATTGCAGATGGTCAAACTGGGGAATCTATAAATGTAATACTACTGAACTAGAACAACAATGAATATGAAGAATTCAAATAAACATGGGTGATCTGTATGGTGTCATTTAGTGAAGAAAGCAGAATCAAAAGAAATATTCAACAATGTAAATCAAAACAAATAATAAAAGGCAACAAAATTCAGGACATATGAAATGGGTAACACTGGTACCAAATTTTTAAAATTAAAGGATGTGTCCTTCTTTTCTATTAACAAATAATGAACTAAAAGAAGGTGGAAAATAACATGAATCATCCATTGCAATCATTCTATTAAGTATCCTTTACTGCACTGTTTTCAGGAAATGTATTTTGTGAGGGGTTTCTCTGGAATATTTTGGAACATCTCTGCTATATAAAAAAGATGCATCCAAAAATGTTATTTTTATTAATAAGTAAAGGAAAGATTTGGATAATTGCCACGTTAGATTAAAATTCTTCTTCCAAAAAGGTCTTGATTACCTATGACAATGGGCAAAATCTAATAAGATGAAATTTAATTGGAATAAATGTATAGTCCAACATTTGGGTTCAAAAAATCAATTTCACAACTAAAAACTGTTGAAACAGACATCAGTGTGTCTAAAAAAGATCGAAGAGTTGTAGTAGATAGCAAGATCAATAATCCAACAGTGTAACATAGGAATCAAAACAAGGAATGTGATCATAAGCTGTATTAAAAGTGAAATTGTATCCAAAATGAGGAAGGTGATTATTTTGCAGAAGTGTACCTTGGAAGTCCCTGTAAGGGGACTTCCTTTATCTGGATGTCACTTTTTAAGAATACATTGACAATCTGGAAAGCATCCAGAAAAAGAAAAGGATCATGAAGAACCTCAAGAAGAACCACATCATCCAGGAACTGGTTAAAAGAACTGGGGGTTTTATCCAGGAGAAGATGGGGACAAAACAGTGGTCCTCCAATATCTGAAGATCTGTCATAGCGAAGTGAAGTTAGCCTTATTCTGCCTGGAAGCAGGGAAAGAACTAGGAGGTATGAGTGGAAGTTACAGAGAAGTAAATTCAGATTTGGTGGCAGTAAATGTGTTTTGTCTTGTTTTACTTTGTTTAGTAAAAAGCAACAATAATAACCCAACTTCCTAACAGTTTAAGGTAGCCCCATGTAGAGGGGGCTGCCTTGGAGGGAGCGGGCTCCTGCTGACTAGAGGAAAGTGAATGATTCCTTATGGATGTTGCATGTAACCCATGCAAGCTGAACTGGATGATGCTTAAGGTTCCCCCCTAACCTTGTGATCTTCTGATTTTCAAGCCTTCCCTCTCCAGCTAAGGTCACAAGCTTTAAGAGATACAGAGCAAAAAAATTATGCCTTTCACAATAGGAACAAAGTTACCTTGCACATTACCAATTCTTGATAAATGTTGTTGACTGACTTTTGCCATTTAAAAAGGAACCATTTTAATAGCTAGCTAACTTACAAACATACAAAATAATTGTCTACACCCGCAATGGAATTTTCCTGCTGTTGGTATACAGTAAACAGCTGTAAAATATCCTACTGTAAAAGCAATATAAATTATATTCCATATTTAAATGGGGGATGAGTGGGAGTGTACTTAACCAATACAACCAAGAATTGAAAAACTATACAAAAAGATAATTGCCAAAGTTCTTCCTAGTCAGCAATTTGAAATTAAAAAATCAAGTTCTCTTCATATATCAGAAGAGAACTTCCTTTCCACTCTCCTATTTCTACCCTATGGAGAAATTTGCTGAATGCTGTGGAAGAATCTAAAGAAGTCACTTTATTATTAGCTGAGGAAGCGACTGTAAGCTGATCTTCAGTAGGGGTGTAGGGACAGCTGGTGAACATGAGAAGTGGAAAACACTGGGAGATATGATAGCGACTTCAAGACTAAGTGTCCAAGGAAAGGTTCCAAAATAACATTCAAATACAGATAGTTCTGCTATAACACAACATGTACAATCCTAAAAATCGCCAAGTTATGAAAAATCAAACAAAAAAACAGTACTTAAGGGGGAAATGGAGTTAGGGACATAACATTTAAAAAATTCATTAATTACATTAAAAAAGATAAGAACCTAATAAAATGGTTTTACACATCCTAAATGGCTAAGAAAAACACAAATGCTACAAGAAAAAGCATCAATGGTTTCAGACTGCTACTTGACCTATGTCCCCATTCCCACAGACCCAGGCTGGCAAATGAATAGTTAATGAGTGAACAAGAACCTCAGTGGACCACAACTCCAGGACTCATTCAACTTGTGATGTTAAATGAGTGTCCTGGTATTGTTGTTGTTTTTAATGTAGAGGTTTTCTGCTTTGGTGGACAAAACTGTGCATAAGCAAATCCAAAATTTATGTTATGCTCAAAATGTTCCCTAATATATAAATCTCATCGAACAAACTTGCATTTACAAAACAAGCATTATGGAAGAACTGACTTACTAACCTTTTATTTTTTAATGCCTACTTGCTTTTGCTACTGAAGACAGATTCATAGGATTTAGAATGGAAAGGAATCGTGGAGCACATCAATACCAAATCTTTACTCTTAAAGATCAAGGCAACTAGGTGATACAGTGGATAAAGCTCTGGACTTGGAGTCAGGAAGAGTCAGTTCAAATCCTGCCTCAGGCTCTTATTAGCCGTGTGAACACGCCATTTAGACTTGTTTTACCTCGGTTTCCTCATCTACAATATGAAGATAATAATAACACCTATCTACCACGGTTGTTGTGAGACTCAAATAAGAAAATATTTGGGGGGGGGGCGGATATTAGTCTTCCCAAATTTGTTTCCAAACTTAGAAATGGAAATAAGTTGAACTACTTTGTATTAGATCCTTTTTTTAAAACCCTGTACTTTTTCTTAACTCTGAACATAAGACAGAAAAAATCAGACCTTTCCTTCATGGCTAGGAGGGTGAAGGTACTGCTAATGATGCCGCAAACAATGCAGAAGCAGGAATAAAATCCAAAATATGAGATCACAATGATCAACACCAGCAACGCAGCTAAATGCAGGGATTTCAGTGCTCCAGTGGGGGGAGGGAGGAGAGCAAACGAGGGAGTAAGAACTACAGCCAAAGGTATTGCCAGCTCTTGAGCCAAGAATGGTGGGTGGTAGTGATGATAGGAACAGCAAGTCTGGAGCTCATTTCCTGTAGTGTTGGGGATGGGCCAGGGAAGAATGCCAGGCAGAATGGATATGAATACCAACCTCTGGCACTGGTGCCAAGAAGTTTGGACTCCTGCTCTAGATCACCTTTCACTATTTGAATCCAGTGATTCTCAAAGTTTTTGGATTTGCAACAGCTTTTTCAATGACTTTACAATTTCTTCTTCAAACAGAATTTTTTAAAGTTCCATGATATATACAAATTTTTTAAAGTTTAAAAGAATTTTGCTTTATGAGAGTTTTTTAATACCCTTTAAAAGAAGTCCCTGAATCCTAGGGATTCGTTTTTGTTGATATACTAGGGTTAAGAAACACTATCTTAAAAGAAAATCAGATGGCTCACAAATATATCATTCTCTGAGAAAGTTCTCCTGTATGTGAATAAGTAACATTTGAATATAATCATTGAAAAACACAATAAAATATGCCAGTTTGGTTTTTCCGCAGATTTATTTTTGCTTCAGTTTTCCAAACCAAAGCAACAGAAGGCAGAGTCAAGACTGTCACCATAAAATGAGCCTACTAAACTAAATGTGGTTGCACTTGGAAGTATCCTTTACATGCAAGAGCTGAGCCAAATGTACTCTGACAGTCCTATTCTAAGGAATACAGAGTTGTACATTTATTTGTAATCCTCTCTTGCTAAATTTTTCTCCCTCCTTTCTAATCTCCTTCTGCAAACTTTATTAACACTGTTATCTTTTATGCCATTACTTCCAAAAAGAGAATGTCAGGGGACAACAATAGCTAGCTGTGTGTCAAAAATTATGAACTCTATCCTCAGCCTTCCCAGCAACAGCTAGTCATATGGTCTCCACCAATTCATTTAATTCTTCAATCATTTTTAATTCTAGCCTTTCAAATTCTGAACTTTGGTTTGTTTGTTATGTTTGCAGAAGCTTTACCTAACTTCAGAAAGGATTAAAAAATATGATCTGTGTCTGAAAGGTATTACTACAAGTTGTTACAACATCAAAGCCACACATACTAACAAAACATTCTCTTCTTTGCAATGTGGTTTTCATTACTTTCACTAGTCATGATCATTGCCAAAATGCATGGCAGGATGAAGTTCAGAAATCTCAAGCAATTCAGTGACCCTTGAAGAAGAAAGGAGGGGGAAAAGTCCAGAAACAGTTACTAATCCAATTCCAGGCTTTGTGAAGCAAGAAAATTTAAAAAGCATGAGACTGGCAGTTGCCAAAGGGATTCATTCTCATCAGTGGAATAGGTGTTGTAAAGTTTCTTTATTTTTTCATACTACCATTTGGTGCTATTTACTCTAAAGTACTAATATCACCACACAGACAAACAAAAGTAATACAGATAAAAGTAAATATATGTTTGAGGGAAGCAGAGCTGTCTTAGAGAAAGGGATCACTTTCTACCAAGAACGCAAGACACTTTCTCTACAAATTCAAGAATAAGACAGCCTCCAAAAAGTCAAGACATTCCTCTTGACTAAAACCGGTAATACGGGAGCAATCTCCATGCAGAATTTATTAACTTCAGAGAAACTCAATGGAAAATGAAAGCAACCACCAGTTTAATTTCAACTAATCTACTACCTCTTCACTTTATCTCCTGAATTTTAATCCCTCCCTCTGTGATTACAGACAATTATTGTTGTATGGAGTAATTCTATGGAAAGACAGACCTGCCTTATTATTGAAACATACTTACTGAGAGTCCAACTGTGCTGCATGGAAACAATCTCTGACTTTTGTTAATTCACACTTTTAAACAGACAACACTGATACAGACAACTGGTGGTTGTTTTTTGTTTTGTTTTGTTTTTTGTTTTGACTTGAAAACAGAATCAATACACCAAAAGCATAGAGAGCAAAGTATTTATATAATATATAGGCAACAGTATGAATACATTTGGGGAAGGAGAAGAGGACAGTAGCCATTAGACATAATACATTCAAACATGGATATATATATAGTCAGGGGAATGTAGAATCCCTTCCCTGACCAATTAAAGATTCTATAGAAGAGGTAATATCTCAGGAGTTATAAGAGACAGATACATCAGAGCTAATTTAAATAAAGGTTAGGGGAAGGCTATGCCAAAACCCACAATCCTTTGGCATTTGAAACCCTTCACAATCTGCTTTTAATCCAACTTTCCCAGAGATCACACAATGCTTTTCATGAACTCTCCATTCCAGCCAAATTGTCTCAGTTGTTATTACCTGTCCCATCTCTCACCTTCATGCCTCCCAACTCCATGACTGGAATACTCTCCCTCCATATCTCTATTTCTTAGAACTCCTAGATTTCTTCAAGGCTTCCCTCAAGATGCCATGTCCAATAAGAGCTTTTCTTTACTCTCAGATGGTATGCTCCATCTCTTGAAATTATTTCATATATATTTTGTATTTAGTTATCTGTATACAATAGAAATGTGATTCCATGAAGGAAGAGACTCTTCCATTACTTGACACATAGCAGGCATTTAATAACTGTGGGGTGAATTGAATTGCAATCTAAGGCTTTTGCATGGGAGGCATGACAGGTGACAGCACAGTGCTAAAAGCTAGTGTTTACAGGATACTTTCAAAGAATAGCAAAAGGTTCCTTTGGGCTAGGTCTGATGGACTTAACAAGGGTTACTATGTTAAAACTGTAACATAAATATGTACCTTTAGTTACAAGGGCCAAATAATGGTTAATCTTTAAACCTAAGAGGAAATGCTTTTTTATTTTTACTGTCCTCATTGCCAACATCTACCTTCTCTGATATTCTCAGTCTTGCCAAACAGGGGGGAAATGGAAGAGGGAAAGGTGGGTAGAGAAAGGAGAGAAACATCTTCAAAGGAAAGCAATCTTTTCCCCCTAGAACTGGGACAGTTTTATTTCTCCCTGTGGATACAAGGCAGATTTCAATAACTCAGTGTCTTAGAGAATAATTGTCCAAATGAAAAATTGGCTTTTCTTTGTCTTACGGTAAATCATCCACCTTACCTTGAGAATCATTTTGAAAGAGAAATCTCCCAAGCCAGTGGCCCCATTTCAGAACCCTTAATAACATACGCTAGAGGAAATACCATCATCTACATCCAAACTCTACTCAGCACATACCCCAGAATATAAGTGCCCTGGATGAGGTAGTTCTAATAATAATATGTCTAGCCAGCATTTAAAACGAAAATGCCACTAGGTGGCAGAGTGGATAGAGTACCCAGCTTGAAGACAGGAAGATCTGAGTTCAAATGTGACCTCAGATACTTAGTAAGCTATGTGACCCTGGGGAAGTCACTCAACCCTGTTTGCTTCAGGTTCCTCAACTGTAAAATGAGCTGGAGAAGGAAACAACAAACCACTCCAGGATCTTTGACAAGAAAACTCCAAATGAGGTCACAAAGAATCTGACCAAACTGAAAATGACTGAACAACAACAAAGAAAATGAACATAAGCAACCTTTATAAGTCTTGGTTTCTTGTACATCCTATAAAGTTAGTTATTCAAGGTGTGTTGTCAGCTTGCATTGAATAAGGCGAGTTTACTCAGATGTTTCTCTAGTTCTTTTCTATCATAATCTTCCTAAGCCATTTGACTAAACCTGACTCCTTTCGAATTTTGCCTAAATTTAGGGAGGCACTTTTCATTCCTGGATTCTATCCACCCAATACCCTCAAGCATAAGATCAAACCAAAGAGGTATTTACTAGGCAATCTGCTCCTTCAGAGTATCATCAGGATCCTTTGCTTTTCCTGAAACTCCAGGTATGAGAACATGTAACATTTCAAAGAAAATTACTTCTCTACCTAGTAAATTTTGGGGGGGAAAGACAGACACAGAATGGAGAAAATGGTATTCTTTGTTTTTTTCTGAATTGTTTGTGTTATGTTGATTTTGTTTCTATAATGCATTTTTAAAAGTCCACACATTTCTGGCTCCCTTTCCATGCCTTATCAAAGCAAAAATACATATCCACAGCAGTTGCCACTATTTTGAAATGAAAAATAAAATAGTCCAAAATATGCCTCAACTTTCTTCAGACATGTAGGATATTTCAACTCTATTTAGCAAATATTTATTAAGGAAATTATTTATTAATAAATACTTACTATGTGCAAGGTATAAGGGCATGGTTCTTATCCTTTTTGTACATCATGGACCCCTCTTCTCCAAATAATGTTTTCAACTGCATAAAATAAAATGCATGGGATTTCAAAGGAAACCAAGTAAATTTAAATACAGATCAAAATATTTTTAAAAATCAAGTTCAAGGACCCCAGGCTAAGAACTCCTGCATTAGGACCAGGGAATATAAAGACGAAACAAAACAATTCTTGCCTTCATAACGGCCAATGATACTGAGTGTAACAATCCTTGGATTGTGGCCACAAACAGACCACTTGTAACTTGAAAAGAATACTTTACACATTATTGTCATAAACAAACCCAAAGTTTAAACAAGTAAAGTATTTATCCCTCTGAATATCAACAATGTAAACAGATCACCTTCACAAATATTAGCAAGGTTTTTGTACCATATTAGGGAAATATAAGCAACACACAGATTAAACATAGCATAATCCTATGAAGATGTATGAAAGGTATATCAATGGTGACATTAGGATCCATTCCACCTATTCAACCCCAAAAGAGAAAGGACTAGAGGCAAGGGGGATACTCTAGACCAAACATTTGCTCAGATACAGTGCTGGAGTCTAACTCATGTAACTGCAGCCATCAACAGAACAGTCACACCACAGACCCAAAGCACCTCAATATGTTGAGAGAATGGGGTGGCAGTGAGTTCTCTAAGTTCTCTCTAGATATCTGATGGTCACAGTGGGTGTGGGGAGGCAGAAAGCAGACTTAGTTGATGGGCTAACAACTTCCCAGAACATTCTTTTACCTGACTGAAAGTGAAATACTGTACACAATTTCAGTTACCAAAATTATGTTGAATGCCTTACATTTGGGGAGCACACTTTCACATATTTGATATGATTTTATTCTTACAACAAACCTGAGGGGTAGACAGGACAACCATCATCATCCCCAGTTAACAGACTGGAAAACTGAAACTCAATGAGGTTAACTGACTTGCAGATGCAGGTGGTCCCCTTTTCTGTGACATGATACATTCCAGGAAACTATGTCCAAAAGCAAAGTAGCATTAAGAAGAATCTGTTGGTGCTTGTCTATTCTAACATGTTTGGCCTTCTCAGCGAAAACCATCAAACAAGCCAATAAAATAAAGGTGGTGAGAAGCAAAATAATTTCATTTATTATGCCAAATAAGTAGAAGGGGCATGAAAAGCTATAAAAAGCTAGAACCACCTGTAGTCATAGATGTAGATGTTTACCAAGCAGACCCTGCTAATGGAGGAACCCACATATGAGGAACCCACAGAATCCTGGAGATAATCCAGAGATCTCTTCATTCTGTATTTTAAAAAAAAAACCAACAATGGGGAATTTCCTTAAGTTTTTACTTAATTAACTAATGCATAATTAAAAGAGTATCCTGAGAACTTTAATTTCTTCCACTTTTAAAAAAAAAGAACTTATCAAGTTGTCAAAAGGAGAAACCCATATTGCTACAACAACTCTCTCTCTCTCTCTCTCTCTCTCTCTCTCTCTCCCTCTCTCTCTCTCTCTCTCTCTCTCTCTCTCTCTCTCTCTCTCTCTCTCTCCTTCTCCTCTTCCTCCTCCACTTTCTCCTCCTCGTCCTTTCCCCCCCCTTCTCTGCCTCTCCCTCCACTTTCCATTCTCTCAGACCACAAAATGGATAGCTGGACACTCATTTAACTGGTTCTACAAAGAAAAACAATTCCCACTCTAGGTTGAACACAATTATCTGTGATTTTTTCAGCCCCAAGAATTTTTCTGTGGAAAATAGCATTCAGATCAGAACAACTCAGAAACCCTTAAATCATTCTGGAGTCAGTGCCATCTCGATAGAAATAGACACTTCCAGCATCATCACATGGTAACCTCTACAGGTGTCCTAAGATTAAAGTGTTTGATATCTCAAGTATTACATTCTCTTGGAAAAGAAGCAACAGCAAGGCTGAGCTGTTTCCTGTTATTCTAATCTGCAAAATAAACACATCTGAACTCTACTGAGTAGCAGTTATTCTGCAAAATTACTGAATGTCAATCTTTTCCCAAGATGCTGTTAACAGGTTACATACCTTTGCAATCTAGTACAGTGAGTATCTTGTTCAGGTAGATGATTGATGATATATAACTACATACACAAATCAGCTAACATTTAGCTAATTTTCCCCCCACTCTTTGAGATGTTCTACAAGTATTCTTATTTCAATAAATGTCTTTGGTTTCCATTTTAATGCAGAATCTTCTCCCTTTTCAGTAACTAAGATCTATTATCCTTGAGCTTATAAGCCCAGGAATTTGTACCCACAGAACATACATAATTGTACCACTGGACAAGAGAACAAGAACTGTTAATACTCTTTGAATGGCTCTTCTCCTGGCCACAGCAGGACTGGTTAAGTAACTGAGCATAACCTCTGCAAAAGCATATAGCCAACAATGTTGCTCTCTTGAATGGCTAACTCATCCCAACTAACACTCACATTCCTAGGGCTCCTAGAAGTGGACAACCACCATATACGGCTATAATTCAAACTCTTTCAGGGATCTAGAGTAAACCCAGTTTGGGGCTGCAGGTGGGAGAAACATTACTATTTACCACCACAGCTCATGAGCCCAAGGGGTGCACTTCTCATCTACAAAAACAAAAATAAAAAACCAACCATCACTATGACATCATTATCTCTTAAAAGTGAGACATTCTTTAACGATAAGGCAAAAGCAACTCAGTTACGTAATATAAGATAAATGAAAAAATAATCAATGTGCCATATTAAATCTGGGCCACAATCTCCCACCAAAACATGGTATAGAAACTTAGCAGAAAGGCATATAAATGTAGAAAACCCATGCTCAGGGCAACTAGCAACTATGAACTATAGGCTCTGATATCCTTGATTCCTTCACTAGATGAAACCATGTCTCTGCTAACCACTACCTTTACAAGCCTCAAGTCTCTTCTGTGAGGCAAATATAGCAAATGCTTCTCTTCTGCTTTGAAACTGATGAAACAATGACAGCCTCTTTTAACACGCAATCACCCTTTTAAGGACTCTGAGAAATTGCTACGTTTTATAGTGACAAGCATTCTCTTAAGCCAGGAAAGGTACAAAGCTCTTTACCACTCGCTCTCTGGCCAAACAAAGGTCTATGAAACAGGATCCTGTATGGTCCAATAAGTTCTCAGCCTATGTGCTATAAAATCTCTTTTCCATTTTGCTTTTCTCTCTAAGACCAGAGGGAGAAGTAAAGAGCAATCAGATACTTCTGAAAGGTTTCACCTCTCTCAAAGTGCAGATGATGCTGAAGGGCATTAGCCCACATTGAAGCAAAGTTTGCCTCTCTTCCAATCGTCAAATCCTCAGTCTTTTCTTCAGCTAATCCCCAAAGTAATTATCCTTTTCTAACCAATCGACACAATAGCTTCTGGTCAATTGACTGCTCCTGGTCTTGCCTTCATGTCTCTCCTGCTGGGTCAAGGGTGGGGAACCTGTGGCCTTGAGGTCACATGTGGCCTTCTAGGTCCTCAAGTGCAGCCCTTTGACTGAATCCAAACTTCACAGAACAAATCCCTTTGTTCTATAAAACCTGGACTTAGTCAAAAGGCCATACCTAAAGATCTTGAAGGTCGACCACATGTGGCCTTGAGGCCACAGGTTCCCCACCCCTGGAGCTGGGTTCTTCACTGCCTCAAATCAGTGGCCTCTGGTGGTCAATAACTTCTTTTATGAGGTAAAGTTCTAAGAATCCACCTTTTTATCAGTTATGAAACCAGCAGCCAGCACTTAATCTTCCCATGTTCTCTGCTTACTTGAATTACTAAGTTTTAACTTGGCTAACTCTAAAAACAACCTCATGAAAATGATCTGGGGGATCACAATTCTCCCTTAGTCCTTTCATCTAATAGATAGTTCTTATAACAATGTTTCTCTTCATATTTTAATGGCAAAATTGTTCCTCCACACAGATTTTATCAGTATATCAAGCACAAAAAATCTTTTCCCATCCTTTTCAACAACCAAACTGTTCACTTGGGAAAGGGTCAGTTCCCTACTTTCTTCACAAGCTAATTTAATCCTTTTTCTCTACCCTCTTCCCCTTTCAGCAATCATATTGAGTGTACATATGTGTGTATCTGTATATACATAATGTGTATATGTGTATATTTACATATGTATGTATGTGGCAGTACCTTACATCAGTCTCCCACCTTCCTGCCTCCCTATTTTGCAAGATAGGACAACTGTGGTCTTTTTCTAGACCACAGCTAAAATACTCTATTCCTCCATTCTGTATGAGCAAAGAATTTTCTCAAACAGGAAAATACGATCATGGATACATAACTGGAAAGCATGTTTGTTGAGTCATTTTTCAGTCATGTCTGACTTTTTGTGACCCCATTTGAGATTTTCTTGACAAAGATACTGGAGTGGTTTGCCATTTCCTTTTCCAGCTCATTTTACAGATGAGGAAACTGAGGTAAAAAGGGTTAAATGACTTGCCCAGAGTCACACAGCTATTAAGTGTCTGAGGCCATATTTGAACTCAGGAAGATGAGTTCCTGACTCCAGGCCCTGCACTCTCTCTCTATCCACTTTGCCCCCTATAGCTAACCTAGGCTGGTACAGGTCATAAAATCCAACCTTCTCATTTTACAGATGAGGAAACTGAGGCTCAGAGAGATGAATTGACTTGTCCTGGGTCACACAATGCGTAAAAGTTTGAGGCGAGACAACTCCCAAGCCCAGCACAAAAGACCTGTTTTTCATAAACACAAGGACTCCTTTTTAAAAAGTCCTCCTTACTAGTGTATAGAGCTCTACTCTGCCATAATATCACAAAACCTATGATAACAGAAGTTGAGGGCAATTTCCAATTAGTACAGGGCTAATTATTAATATTCTTCATACCCTTGATATCCCTATGAGGTAGAGGATAGATTCATTATCTATGCCTAGTCCACATAACAATTAACTCATTTGCCCAGTACCAAATTGCAAATAAAAGGGGAAAAAAGGAGAAATTAATTTTTTTCAGTAAAATAAAATGTCATAAACTCCATAAAATCAGAAACATAGTTTCTCTTTTTTACATTGGGAAGAAAATACTTTCAGCATTGAAGCAATTATGGAAGGAGTGAATTATGCTGAAGTTACTTAGATAAAATTATGTCTAACTGATTGAACCACTGCAATACAGGAGCTTTGGCAAAATACACTATTTATTCATCTACAGCCTCTCCCAAACTCCTCACCTTTCAGTTTGGGTACGAAGGCTTACATTTTCCTTTAAATCTCCTAGGAATGAAGTATTACATTTCTTAAGGTTTTTTAAGTTCTTTTGTCTACTGTTCCTTTCTTACCTTATATTATTATTACTATTGCCTTTATTTCAAATTCAAGGTTAATCATTAGCAGTCATCCATTTCTTGAGTCATCCATTTCTTGAGTCTTTATGCTATGTTCACTGTCACATCAAGACGACAGTGTATCTATCATATAATAGATGATATGTAATATAATCTATTAAACAGTGACACAAAGCAGAATTTTATCAATGGCAGTTCAAAAAAACATTGTAGGGATCTTTTTTTTTAAATTTCAAGATAAAGTGTAGGTATAAGAAAGATAATCCTAAGAAAGTTTTCAAAGGTATATGTACAGTCTACAAGGTACACAGGACTCCTCCCTCAGGACAGGAAGAGTTACTTAAAATGCTGGGAAAACAAAAGGCCTAACAGGGTCAGCAAATTCAATAGCAATTCCTCTGCTTGTTTGTTGCAGCTAAGGTAATCAAAAATAGTTCAAGACAGTTCTATAAATGAGAAACAGAAACTTTTCTCTAAGCAAATCTTTTCAGCAAATATGGCTGATTACAAATCTTTGAAGCATACATTACTGATTGCTTAACTTGAATATATTACATGCCATAGAAAAACATGAGGCAGTCTGTTCATATGACTAACACACACACACACACACACACACACACACACACACACAGAGTATATCTCCTAAAAGCTCAATAGGAAGGAGGCATTTCTCTGTTAGCAAAGAGCTTGGAGCTTGGCACAGGCAGAATAGATGTACGTGGTGTAGTAACAATGCTCATTAATGTAAATCTAAGTTCCAAGGACACACACACACAGTGGAGAATGAATTCCTATTACAAACTCAGTTACACTGAGATTTATCTATATTGCAGAGCTTATTTCCAAATCCAATGAACTAATCAGCTATAATTTATAATGTAAATCTAGGTGAGCAAATGGGAAATTAGCATTCTTTTTAATTAGTCCCAATTAGATTAACATTGACCAAAGGAAGGCAATTTCAGTTTCTGATTAAGACTCACAAACCACCATCATTCAATATTGTTCAAGTCAATCTTACAGTCTTTTTCCAGCTAAGTTTACTCCTAAAATGTTAATTCTAAAGATCATAAAAACTCTAAGTCAGCTTTTTAGTGGCTGAACAAAAGATTTCACCTTAAAAGTACCTAAATTAAATTAATGTTGTAAATAATCTAAGAACTGTGCAATCTTTGCTATTCCCCTCCCCCATTCTACTTTGCCATAGTCACTGCAGAAATGGGTGAGGAGCACACAGGACTGTGTGTTATTTTATAGGTTTTACTACTTTATGGATGTTTGTGGTTCAGAAAATTAATTCACTATCTAATGCCCAGCATTCTGGTGGGGAGGCACTCTTAGTTTAGAAGGTTGGTCCTTGAATAGCAAACATAATAGTCTGTCACTGAACTTAGTAGAACCTGCCAGAGCTTGTGCCCCATGGGTATAAAATTCAAGAACCGAAATACTGGACAAAAGTAAAGACAATGAATCTTCTACATTTATTAGGTAGATATGGTTAACCAATGCAAAAGAGTTACCACAATAAGAAGGTTCAAATAGCCTAGAATTTTGTTCTGCCAACAGTTTCCCCTCCAAGAAATTTTCATAAACTAATAACCACTGCCAAAAAAAATTAAATGTAAAATGAGCAAAAACTCAATAAAACTCTAAGCATTTAATCAAAGTAAAAACAAATAACAAATAAGCAAAACAACTGGTTTTTGCTCTGTGTCCCTTTCCAGGTGTACCTGATGTTCAACTACTTATGCAATCACATATTTATAACTAAAAGAGACCTTAGGTTATCTATTTCAATCCCCTCATTTTACAACTGAGGAAACTGAGGTCCAGAGAAGGTAACGCCATAGAGGCAGCAAATGGCAGAAAAAAAATAATTCAAATCTGGATCATGAAAATGAGTCTTCCTGATTCCAAAACCAGTGCTCTATCCACTGTGCCACCTAGCTACCTCCACCCCCTGCTTTAGATACAAAAAGGAAAAAGCAGACAAAAAAATGAACCTGCAGAGAGCATGGCATTAGACCTAATTAAGCCAACATGAAGAGAGAATTGTATATGAAATAGGAAGATAACATAAACTTGAGTAGTTCTGCTTATGCTTCATAGAGATCTATTGGCATTAAAAATTATAAGAGAACTATGACATTTAGCTTCTGTTAAATCAGTCTTTGATATTATGTGAAGAAGTAGCAGCGGTTGTCCTAAGGAGAGGAAGTTGGGAAGAACACCTAGATCTGACCAAACACCTAAAATAAGAGATCTGCATGGGAGGCAACAAATTTTACATATAGGATTAATATTCAAGGCATAAGAAAGGGAACGATTCTAAGAGAATGGAAAACAGTACAGATGTTAATTTTACCAAAATAACTTTGTAGAGGCAACCAAGAAGACATGAAAATGCCAATCCATATGCCTTCTATGAGAATGGTATACATATGTTTTAAGTGTATCCTTGATGAAAATCAAGGTAATTTTCACAGAGGCATAGAGCATATAAGATCCCTGGGATCTACTATTTATTAATAAATGATCATTTAACTAAGAAAAATATACAATTTTAATGCAGATGTTCTTAACATAAAATGCATAAGTGGTTTTGGTTTTTTTTAGTTCTGATAACTGCCTTTCAATATATTTGGTTTCCTTTGTGTTCCTATGTATGTTATTGTATGTATTTAATAATAATGATGATAATAGCTAACATTTCACACAGTGCTTACTATGTGTCAGGCACTGTGTTAAGGGCTTTACAATTATAATCTCATTTGATGCTCTCAAGGACCCTGGGAGGTAGGTGCTATTATTATCCCCATTTTATAGATGAAGAAAACAAGACAAACAAGTGAAGAGACTTGCACAGGGTTGCACAGCAAGTAAGATGCTGTAGCTAGATTTGAACTAAGTTCTTCCTGACTCTAGGCCCAGCACTCTAGCCAGTGGGCCATCCAGCTGCCTCTCAAAATATATTATGCAGAGAAGGTGTCAGTGGACTTCACTAGACTGTCAAAGGGCTCCCTGACATAAGAAAGGATTAAGAACAAATAAGGGGTTATTTTATATGTGTGTGTATTTGTGTCTCTGTGTGTTGTATAAGTATGTGTGTATGTGTATGTATATACGTAATAGATTATACATGGTTATATATAAATGTTACATATAAGATTATAATCATATATAAGCTTCTATGAATTTTTTTTCAATAGGAAACAGAGAAGGAAGAGAAAATAAATACTAACAAAAAAAATTTGAATTTTATTTTAAAAACTACTACGCAACTGTGGAGATAACTTTAATAACTGAGTATGGACATAAAATGACATACTCACTTAAAGAATTCATATCAGGAAAAATGGCCAACAAAGCATATAAAGGAAATTGTTATGGATGGCAAGGTTCTCCAAATGTTCCCAATCATTATACTAATTGAATTGAGCCCTTAACCCCATAAATCCTCCTCAGTGAAATCCAAAGGAAAGCATAAGGGATTATTCTAATTATCCATATTGGAAAAAATGAAGTCAATTTTAAAAATCACATATTAGCAGACAACATGCAGTTGGAGGTACACTCTATTGAGTTAGTACAACTTGAAGAGACATTGAAGATGAGCTGAACCTAAGACTTAATAGACAAATCAATAGAGCTAGATATTTAGGAAACTGTCCAGTGTTTTCAATAATCCAATTTAATAATAATATTATCTCATGGATACTGTCTGGCTGAACAATCAAGGAACACTCTGATCTCAGGAGTAATTAAATTACAAGTAACCCAAAGGAAAATGTAAAGATACACAATAGGCTTAAATAGGCTACAGCAAGTTACCATGACAACATGCTTTCTAGATGTGACAGAAAATATTGTCAAGGACGTGTACAATGGGAAATAGGGGTAGGCTGGTCACCAGCAAGAAGAAACAGACTGATAACCCAAGGGTTACATTATAACCTCTTCTTACTTTTGGTTCAACCTTTGGTCTGCCTGATAGAACTTACAAATATCTCCAACACACCCAAGTTACAAGAAGAACCAGAGAGAGAAACCTCTCCAAAGCCTGGGGAAATGGAGACTGGGGAATGGGGAAGTACACTCTTTTAGGAATAATGAAAAACATCAGACAAGAATCAAATAGAATTAAAGAAAGAGAGAGTCATGCTTGGTGGAGAGGTACCCACACTGACAAAAATCATTCAGCCACCCAAGCATCAAGTATTCAAGGTCCCTGAAATAGGACTGTACAAGTACTTTCAGCAAAACCCATTTTCTTAATACTAAATTCAAATTATGTTTTGATCAGAAAAAGACTCCAATCTATATAACAGAAGTAGTAATAACAATAACAATACTAGCTATTAATATAGTGCCTTAAGGTTTACAAAGCACTGTACATATATTATCTCATTTAATATTACAATAATGTTAACTATCCAGATATTTAAAATTTCAGCTATTCAAAAGGAGATCCCAGGAAAGTAATAATTGTTATATAAATGTAGAATAAGTTATTACTTTATCATTGTTATTAAGTAAAATAAAATTTTAGCACACCAGCAAAACATTGAGCGTGATGAAAATTTTGCTTTTGCTTATTACTCTGACAGTTTAAGCATATATCTTTCAGGGAATAAGCAAAATATCACGCCCACATCTGAAAGGAAGTTACCTTCAGTAGACTGTGACAAACTTCTATAGAAACTTATGCTATATAATCACTCTAATCCTCCAGCCTCCATATGTCAGAAATTGTACCTCTTTCCACTTCTTAATAGTTTTGCTCTATCGAAGTGTCTACATTGCCACCCATCACCCCACCAATGAAAGTACTCATTTAGAAATAATAAAGATATTTTATTGATCCCAAACATGGATTTCATTGGATAAAGATGAAAGACAATTTATGTGATGAAATTTAGAGAGGTTTATAGTAACTCAGACAAAAAAAACCCTAAAAAAACCCTAAGCTAAGGAATATTCTCTTCCACCAAAACCGATATGGCTTATAGAAAAAATAACTTGGTAAATTCTAAGTGATAATGATGATGACAGCTACCATTTATGTAGTGCTTTAAGATTTAGAAAGCCTTTTAAAAATATGATCCCATTGTTATCCTCACAACAAGGGAGGTAGGTAAGTGCTACTACTATCCCTATTTCACAAATGAGGAAACTGAGGCTGAGAGAAGGTATATAATTTGTCCAGAGTCACACAGCTAATAAGTATCTGAGGCCAGATTTGAACTCAGGAATCCTGACTCTAGGCACAGCTCTCTAGCCACTGTACCACCTAGCTGGTTTAATTAGGATGCTCCCATAAAGAAAGATTAGGAAACTTCACAAAGGATAAGACAGCCCCATTTCATTACCTCTTGCTGAAGTACACAACCTATTATCATGTTTTTAATTGGTGTAACATCGCTGATAGCAAAAATAAAGCAGTAAAAATGTGTATTGACATCAAGGAAACACCAGTATATTTCTTTTGTGTTAACAGAATAACCCTAACAAATTCCTTACTTCAGAAAAGCCCCAGACTAAGGTTCTTTGCACCTTTTGTGACATTGAGAGGAAGACTGACTCTAAAAATAAGGTTTTCTCTGGAAGTAGGGAGTGTGGAAGATACATACTGGGAGATATAGATGATATAAAAATAAATGATTTCAACAAAAAATTTTAGAACAAATCTGTGATTTCATATACTTAAAATAGTACAAAATAAAATTTCAAATTGTTTAAATGGTGCTTATAATATTTAATAATTGCTAATGATGATATGGCACTTTAATGTTTGGAAAGTGCTTTACAAATGCTATCATTTTATTCTTGCAAAAACCTCATGACTAAAGTATTATTATTATCCCTATTTTATAGATGAAGAAACTGAGGTAGACAGTGCTTAAGTGACTTGCCCAATGTCACACAGTTAATAAGTGTCTGAGGCCATATCTGAACTCAGATCTTCCTAACTGATTCCATGTCCTGACATCTTTGTTATTCATGAATCTTCCTGAAGCTTTACTTCTGTGCTTGTGCCACAAAACAATTATTGGAGTCCATTTTCTAAATTAAAATAAATGAATAGCTAGTTAGAAACAAGATAGCATTGTATGAAAAGGTTCTATTTTAAGTGTAAGTTTGTTTTCAAAGCTATATTGTACATATGCACTCACATGATTCAGGCTTCCAAGAGACAAAAATAAAGATTACAAAACCTGTCTAAGCTAGAAACAGTTCCTCAGATTTTTTTATGTCATTTAAAGTACAGTGGGCAACCAAATTACAAGTGAACCAGGATGTGGGCAGCAATGGGGTAAGCCTGGTCAGAAGGGGCAAGGATCAGGATTCTAGTTAAGCAAAGGTCCTGGTAGATTACAAGCAAGACCAGAAGCCCAGAGTACCAGACAACAAGTAGCACAAGAGCAGACAGGTCTGACTCGAGGAGAACGAGATAGGCAAGAAGTCAAATGCATAACTGAATAGGTTGCTCTCTCCAGAGTCAGCAGGCAGAGGATTACATCTGGATAATTCTGTTAAGAGAGGGAAGGGTAGACAAGAAGAAGTAACCGATTTAATTAGGTAAAGTACAAGCCCTAAAAGATCAGAGGGTCATTAAGACTAGCACTAAAAAGCAGAGAGAGACATCATACATCACATTGCCTTTCAAAAAGATGTTAGAGCATAAAAACTCAAATAAAAAGAGAAAAGCATAAATAAATATTATGTACATCCTTTACAGACCACAATGAAATAAAGTAATCAATAAAGGAAGTAGGTACAAGGGATACAGACCTAAATGGGGTTAAAGTAACAATATTCTAAAAAATGAATTAGAAAAGAAAGAGCAACTCTGCATAAAAAAGGAAAGATAATAGCGAAACAACATACCAAGAAAAAATGAAACACAGTTAAACCAGTCCTGAAGGGAAAAAATGTATGTCTGAAAACGTTAGCAAAAGAAAAAAAAAAGGATCCTATAGTCTTCTCCCTTAGAATGTAAGCTCCAAGAGGGACAGTACTACTTCAATTGTGCTTTGTATGTTTAGCACCTAACACAGTGTTTAGTACACAGGAGGGCTAAATAAATGCTTTTTCATTCATTTATTTATTCATTCATTAGTTCATGCTTTTAGCAGCTCAAATTAATGCTTCAAAAGAGAATCTTTATGATCTTACCAAGGAGAAAAGTCAGCGCTTCCATCAGAGACTGAAGTAAAGGACAATGTAGCCAAAGATGAAGAGAGATTTTGAGGTATGTAGTTGGGAATGAAGGGAGCTCACAACAGACGGGCTCTTTTCTCAGTGAGCTAAGATGAGGACATCTGATAAAGTGGTACAATAGGTGGGAGAGTTTTGAGGAAAGAAGGAGAAGTTTTGAAAAACTGCTGAGATTAGTAGGACAGAGTCAACTAAGTGAAAACAAAAGGTTTACCACAAAACAGTGAAAGTCTAGTTAAAATTCTGTAACACGATTTTGTAGTGAACCCTATCAGTAGAGAGATGTGACTTCCTCCAACCTCATTCAACAGATCAGGAACGGAGATGGCAGATGTTGGGCATGATCTACAGCTGGTTATTAGCCAGGCCTGAATCGTAGTAGGGCAAGGGGTCAAGGGAGGCAAATTTGTGGATACACTGGCTAACCACAGGGTCAAGGCTATAAAGGGAAGAAAATGAGGCCAGAGCAGAGGTGATGGGCTAGGAGTGAAAGTACTAAATGGTTATGGTGAGGAAGAAGACTAGGTTTACAAGGCAGGACAAGAGAGAAGGCAGAACAGGAGATTGTGAATACAGTGGAGAATGTCAAAGTTCAAATTCATAGAAGCAGTACCATTATGGGTGAGGATAAAATCTAAAACAAAACCTTATGGCTGGCTACAGTAGATGCATTTATAGGTCTTGGGATTTGAGGAGGTTGATAAATTGGGAAGCCAGAGAGTTTATGGGGACACATCAACACCTCCACTAAGGCCCCTTAATATGAGGACAAGGGTTAGGATCAACAGCCAGATTGCTCAACAGGATTCCTTGGAAAAGGAGGAAAAGTGTATCTGGAAACCAGTACATCACAGCAAAAATGATTTGGACTAGTTGATATATACAAAGTTAATCTCAAAAGAGGAGAGGTCCCTGGGTGATGGTGGTAAACTAGGGAAGTAGAGAAGCAGTGCCTTCAATAGGGAGGAGATTTCTAGGAGCACCAGAGGCTGAAGAAAGACCCCACTAAGAGCCAGTCCCTTGGCCTGGAAAATGACTCTCAAAGAAAGTCAGAGCTCTTTTCCAAAGAAGTTTTCAATTTACTACAACAATGCCAAAGGTGACTGGTTCTAGGCATTATCCCCTTGCTTGTCACCTGATAAAAACATAGCAGGGCCAAAAACAAAAACCTTCATCAATACAGAAATTAGTCTGTTGGATGGCAGAGTCTCTAGGCTCCTGTTCTCTGTAGGATTTATTCTTTTATCCTAAAGAGGGGCAGTGGTTCAGAGACCCTAGCATTTAACTAAAGTGATAAATATTTACTCTACAACATAATCAAATAAATTCTCCAGCCCTAGGATCAAGAATACAAACAGGACCTATTACCTCAACAGGCACTCCTCTATGAAACTTTACTGTGAGTTATTTCTCACTGGAGAGGTAGAATTTGGATTGGGGTTTTCCTGGAATTATAAGATCAATAAGTCGATAAAGTGCAGTCTAGTCCTAATTCATTGTAGTGATTTGGCATAAAGGAATAGTGCATTTAGTGCAAATTGGCTTCACCACCAATTCAAACTTTCTGTATGTAATGAAGGAAGAGGGTCATCTCCTACCCTAGCTAATCAATCCAATTGGACTGTGACGTGAAATTTTAAATGTATAAATAAGATGATATATACCTTGGGATCTTTTTATGAGGTAAGATACTCTTGATTGGGTCCAAAAAGAAACTGTTTCAGTAGGCAGAAAGGATCGATTATAACTATTGACGCTTTATATAAAATAGTCCATTAGTGAACTTTGGGTTGGGGGGGGTGCACCAACACGTAACACGTGTACTTATTTTCCCTACTCTTTATGTTATCTAAATTACTAAGTAATCCCCCTCCCCAACTTCCCTTCATTCATACTCTGTTTCCAAAACAGGTAACATACCTTATCCATTAAGATCTTTAGAGCTCCTAAATTCAGAGCAAACTATTGTTCCAAAGGACTGTCAAGTGGACTACTGAGCAGACACTGACTTGTTGAAAGTGATAATTCTGAAATAGTATTAATAGTGATCCTTGGACTTTAATAAACTGAAAAAATTTTGCATGGTTCCCTCAATCCCCCTTTTATCCCTCTTCCAGCAACTATTGTTGGTATAATATATGAAAGTAAATACATGAAAGGGAATGAAGAGAAAAGAAGAAAAATCAAGAAATCAATTAATAAACATTTATTAAGCACTTACTATATACAAGACACTGTGCTAAGCACTGGAATAACAGTTAACAAGATAGCAAATATAGCATCTTAACTTAAAAACAATTTGAGAATAGATCATAGCAATTATACAAATTCACTCTCATTCATTCACAATGTAATACTCATTAGATGCCCACTAAATGTAAGGCACTGGGGATAGTTAAAAAAAAAAGGAGAAGTATCTGTCCTCAAAGAGCTTATAGTCTACTGAAAGATTCAACATTTACACTAACAAATAAATGCAAAATAATTCGAGGGAAGAGAAAGTACTGACAACCATGGGAATCAAGAAACACTTCATATAAAATTCCTGATCGGTCTCTCTGTCATGGATCTCTCCCAATTCAATCTCTCCACAGGCACCAAACTGACATTCCTGGAAGACATCTGACTCCAGCTCCCCTACTCCAGAAGTTCCAGTGGCTGCCTACTAATAATGAGCACAATCACATAGAGACCCCTCTATTTGGTATTTAAAGCCCTTTCCTTTTTGACTTGAGACAACCTTTATAAGCTTATTGCATGTGAAGCCCCTTCACACTATTTACCTTCCAGCCAAATAAGCTGATTTATTGTTTCTTGCACATAATGCTTTATCTCCATGTCTTTACATGGAGATATCCCATTCCTGGAATATTGTATTTCCTCTTCACCACCTCTTGGTATCCCTGGCTTCCCTTCAAGGCATAATCATGAGTCCTCTCCTGACCCTGGAGAGTGCCCAAACCACACTGACATTACTTAGAATATGAGTGAAGGAGTCACATGTAGAGAACCAGCTTCAAAACAACTGGTTTCAAGTCCCAATTCTGACATATTACTGTCTGTGTGGCGCTAGGGAAGTTGTTTATCTCTCAGTGCCCCCAGGCAAATCTCTAAGGCAACAAAATTGCAGAACAGCTTCTAAATTGCATTGATCAAGGGTGGTCTGTCACCATGTAGTTCTCTTCATTGATAACATCATATCAATGGAAGTCTGCATCAGAATGTTGCTTACCTATTGGGATGGTGTTTCTCTCACATAGAATATAATTTCCTCAAAGGCAGGGATGTTTCCTTTTTGTCTTGGTATATCAAGCATGTTGTCATTTGTTTATTCATTTTCGACTCTTTGTAACTCCGTTTGGAGTTTTCTTGGCAAAGACACTGGAGTGGTTTGCCATTTCTTTCTCCAGCCCACTTTACAAATGAGAAAACTGAGGCAAACAGGGTAAAGTGACCTACCTGGGATCACACAGCTAGTAAGTATCTGGGGCCAGATTTGAACTGGTGGAGATGAGTTCCTGATTCCAAGGTCAGTGTTCTATCCACTGCACCACCTAACTGCCCCCCCATCCCCAGCATAGTAGGTACTTAATGCTTATTGAATGAATGAATGAATGAATGATGACTGAAATGTAAAAAGAAATTATCTCTAACCTCTGCCCCCCCCAAAGACAACTCTATTCAGATAACTCCTTCCACACATTCTAAGCTCTAGCTGGACTATTGTCTAGCATCTAAATGTGCACTGAATCCTCATTCCTCTAAAACTCTGCTCACAATGTGATTGGACAGGTTTTGCTGTCTTTAACTGCTGAAGGTCCCGCTCAATGCCATCTCCTCGAGGAGCCTGTCCTGACCTCTTCAACCATGAGACAGCTAGGTGGATAGCATGATGGGCCTGGAGTCAGGAATACCTCAGTTCAAATCTGGCCTCAGTTACTTACTAGCTACATGATATCAAGTAAGTCACTTAACTGCTGTCTCCCTCAGTTTCCTCAACTATACAACAGGGATAATAGAAGCACCTACTTTGCAGGATTGTCATGAGGATCAAATTTGATAATATTTGTAAAGCCCTTAGCACAGTGCCTGACACCTAGCAAGGACTCTACAAATGCTTGTTCTGTTCCCTCCCACCATGATAATGACCTTCTCTCTCAAATCTCAATTACGACACTGTTTTACAATTTTATGTATGTAATATCACTGTATATTTAGCTATCTGTATTGGTATCTTTTGACCCCAGTAGACTGGAAGCACCATGTCATTCCTTATGTAAACTTCATAAATCTCCCAAGGCCTTGCACAGTGCTCTATATACAACAAATGCCTAACAAAATCTCTGTTGAATTTGTAAAATTATTTTCCTGAATATGTTATATAGGAAGCCATTTTATACAGTGAATGAACACTGAGACAAATAACCATTTTGGGCATTATTCAAAGAGCATCTATAATGTGACTCTGCTAATGCTAATATTGCTGTTGCCCTGTAATAGCATTCAAGTGAAATCATTTGCAAATGTCTATTTTAAATTTCTCTAAAATACATAAAAATTAAACCTCTATTGAATATTACCATATTTTTCATTAAACCAAGGATAGAGGGGAACCAATCTGTTCTTCCTCAGTCCTATTAATCAATGGCAGATGGAGGAAGTACCCGTAGTCTCAGCTACTCTGAATCTGTCATTAGTAGGATTTTAACTTATCAGCCTGATTAGCTTAAATGGATTGTGTACTGCAATCTTTATGCTTTAATCATCTAGATACTACAAAAATATGAAATGTGATTTCCTAAAAGGCAATGTACTATTGCAACACGTAGCAATTTTCTGTTAGCAACTGGAATGCCACAATATTCATAAAGAGACACTTAAGTATATTTGTTTCAAGCACCTTCCTGAAAAAGGCAACTGAAAAGCTTAGTGTGCTATCAAGCAATGTGTATTTTGCTCTTACCCCCTCTCTACTCTCCCACCATCTCTGTCACAGTTTTAGACAGTAGTTACTCCCCCATCTCCAACAGAATCAAGTTTGATTTATCACTTTATCACTTTGTGATAAATAAAAGTAATAGCACCTACCCTCCTTCCCCCCAAAAAATCCAAACACCAAGAGATCTAGCATATCAGTTCATTGAAAAATGTCAAAATTAGCAAAGGAAACCAGTGGTTTTCAGTGAAGTTATGTTTCACTAACTCAGATAGTAACAGAAATAGTCAAGACTAGTTAGTGGTTAGGCGGGTCAGAAGAAAGGTCTGTGAGTCAGGAATCTAGACTTTTTTTCCTTAAGGTCTGCTGATGACTCCCTCTGCGACCCCTTTGTGAAAATAATTACACTCTTTATGCTTTTTTTTTAACTCCTCCTATTCTCCCTTTTCTCAAGACTTTCATTCTTTCTCTCCCCATCTTATTCCCTAAACATAAAATCACCTACAACCTAAGGCATGATCTCCAAAGCATCCCGTGCATGCTATTTAGAAGCCACGGGACTCACATCTCTGATGAGAAATGACTTGAAATAGGCTCACACAGAAACAGTATGGACATGTGACTAGAGCAAAATGACAAACAAAGACCATTTCTGTATGGGGGTAAACAAAGGCTATCAAAAAACAAACCATCAAGTGGCAATGGAGAGCCAGACCGATGTCCCAGAATTAAGACCTTTGACCATCAAATTCACAAGAGTTTTATTGTCAACAAGCATTTTTTAAGCACTTACTATGTGCCAGGTATGGTGCTAAGCTCTGGAACACAAATGCAGGCAGAAAGATAGTTTCTGCCTTTAAGGAGCTTATTAGATTCTAATGGGGAAGACATCAAAGAAACTGAAAAGGCTGGGAGAAGATGACAGTACCCAGGGTGGAATTAAAATTATTAATGATTTTACAAGAAAAACAACTTTATATCTGAAAACACTATCACAAAAGATTTCTATAAGAGAAAGATTATTGGGAGGAGGTAGTTTAGACAGCAAGGATATGTTTTTTTTTAAGGTGTCTTTCTTTTCCCCATTACCTTCCCACCCACCCCCCACCCCAACAAAATAAGCTGTATTTTCTCAGATGAGGCACTGAGCTTCTAGGGAACTTAGCTTCCTTCATCTGCTAGATGAGAGAAGTAAAACAAATAATCTCTAAAGTCCTTTTGGGGTCTAAAAGCCTAATAATTGCTATAATTTTTATCAATAATATTTACTTGTAAGCATTAATATTAATGGTAGCTCCTATTTATACAGAATGCTTTGCACTTTTATTATAAAGAAAAGGTTTATGGAGTCTTATTAGAGGAAAGGGTTAAAGAGGAAGTTAAAAAAAGAATCACAGCCTTGAGGATACTCTCTGGAAGACTGGTGCAGTGTAATGGGTAAAGGCAATGGTCTAGGCTACCCAGCCCTGCTCCTTATGGTATGTCACCTGGCAAATCACGTCTCTCTGAGCTTGTCTACTACTTTGTAATGTGTGACTAGCAACATTTGTACTGCTATGGTGGAGAAGAGACAAATTAAGTAATGTATGTAAAGGGCTTTTTAAATGTCGTTTGCTGTTTCTACTCTTGCTATTTAAATGTATAAAGGCATCAGGAATATAATTGGCCAGAAGGGCTAAAAAGAAGATTAAAGTGATGAAGGGAAAACAATGAAAAATTTCAAAGGACCACATTTGTGAGATGATTTGCAATATCTGTGGAAATTGTGTTGGTTTTGCTTGTTGGGGGGGAGGGGGAGACTGTAAATATGTGTACTATGTAAATGGATTTTAGAATAGTAATTAATTTTTTAAAACCCATGGCATGAGGTTGAGAGTGTGTCCGGTCATACCAATGCATATGGCCATTCCCTGGGATCACAGAATCATCAATTTAAGAGTAAAATGGAACTTAGAGTTCTTTAAGTCCAACCACCTCATTTTATATTTGAGGAAAGTTAGGCCAGTAGGGCAAACATTGGGTAGCTAGGTGGCAAAGCTGATAGAGTGCCAGGGCTAGAGTCAGGAAGACCTGAGTTCATATCCGGCCTCAGATACTAGCTGTGTGACCCTGGGCAAGTCACCTAACCCTGTTTGCCTCAGTTTCCTCATCTGTAAAATGAGACGGAGAAGGAAATGGCAAACCCATTCAGAATCTTTGCCAAGAAAACCTCAAATGGAGTCAAGAAGTTGGACACAACTGAAATGATTGAACAACAACAATAAATAAAAACTCTTAACAGCTTCAATGTTAAGGTCTCCTGAGATTTGACAACCTGGAAGCCTAAAACAGATTGCAGCTCAGCCTCTATGATTCACTTGAGAAGAGCTAGCTCCATGCTTCTGGCATATTTGTGAACTCTTCAGAAGTAAAATATTAAAGCAACTTCAGATATCAATTCACTATTCATTATACTTAAGGGTGTACATTTCTAAAACAGCCTCTCATTTGGAAGGTTATAAATAATTTCTTTTGTAACCATTTTGCTGTTCAGTCATTTCAGTCATGTCTAATTGTGTGATTCCATTTGGAATTTTCTTGGCAGAGACACTGGATGCTTTGTCATTTCCTTCCCCAGGTTATTTTACAGATTAGGAAACTGAGGCAAACAGGGTTCAATGACTTGCTGAGGGTCACACTGCTAGTAAGTGTCTGAGGTAGTATTTGACCTCAAGTCTTCTTGGCCATCCACTACAACACCCAGCTGCCTTTTGTAACCCTGTCTTTCATGGCTGTCCAATCTACTGTTGAAGATAATATTCATTCAGATAGATAAGATACCGTTTATCCAATTAACCACCTTATTACAAACTAGTTAACAACCCTCCATGCATCAAAGGAAAACTTATTATTTTGCTGACTTAAAAAATATATATTGCTTAAACTTTAAGCAAACAGAGCACACCTTCTGCTCTTAGGCTGCTTTTCACCAGCATCTGCTTTTCCTAAACCTGTCAGAAACCCACAGTAATGTTTGGTTTTTTGCTGCAACTCCCTTCTGATCATTAATACTAGCCTATGCAAGTGAGTATCTATCCATACCTTTAATCTTTATCACACCATCATTTAATGAATTAATCATGCACATTTACCAAGATTAATCTTCAGTCCAGAGTATTACTAAATAAAAAAATATTTCATGCAAATTGCACTGAAATCCTGTTTTTAAATAAAATGCAAGCATACCTCTCAACACCCACCCCCTTTTAATCAATAGTAAATAATCAATTAACAGCTCACAGAGGGCATAGAGGAGAAAAAGCTTATAGAAGAAAAGCACTCATGATAGTGCCTTCTTAGAGAGTCCTAGGAAGGCATCAGGGGGATAAAGGCAGTAAGTAAATCCAGAACGAGCCCTTCTGAGTCCAGTGAGGGATTAGCCCAAATTGAGATTACTCTTCCTATATTTGAAGTTCCAGAATAGAGGGATCAGAGATTTAGCGGGAAGTAAAAAGGTAGATATTTCCCCCTTAGTTGAATAAAGCAGGAAAGAAAGTCCTAACTTTAAATGATTATATATAGTATGGGGGACCTGCTAGTCAACTTGATGTGAACTCATCATTGACTAAAAAGTAACCTAGAAGAGGTATTGAACTAGGGAGGAAGTGGGGGAGAGCTAGGGTTGTTCAGATGGTTTAGTTGTTTTTTAGTCATATCTGACTCTTCATGACCCTATTTACGGTTTTCTTAGAAGAGATACTGGAGTGGTTGACCATTTCCTTCTCTAGCTCATTATAGATGAAGAACTGAGGCAAACAGGGTTAAGTGACTTGCCCAGGGTCACACAGCTAGTCAGTGTCTGAGGCTGGATTTGAACTCAGGAAAATGAGTTTTCCTGACTTGAGGCTGGGCACTTTATCCATCGCGATACCTAGCCAGAACTAGGGTTAGAAGCTCTCTACGATCCTTTCCATTTCTAACATTCTAAAGCTTTCTAAATGTGCTCCTTGATCCAACAGACATCCTGTTACCCAGCACTCAAAGTAGTACAGGTGAAGGCTAGGGAGGTAGGAGGTGTGAAGAAATTAGAGAGAAATAGTTACAAGATAGAAAAAAGTTATTATTTGGTAACTGTTCAGGAATACCGTAGCTTTTCCCTGGCTTGCTAAGGGCATGCTAAACTGATTTTGTTTACCTAAAACAAAGTAACATAAATATAGCTGAAAGACAAAAGTAACAAAATCATTGGCCAGAATGTTACAGTTGTAAATTCTCGAACTCAAAGGCTCTCATTTGTGCGCAACCATCTCTGGCATTTAACTTGAGTTTCACTAGGTAACAGGTAGTAACTTTTTTGAGAAAAGATAAATTCCAATATTAGAAATACACAGATTTGAAAATTGTTAAGGGCCAACAGAATCTATCCTATTCCTAGGAATTAGGCAACTTTTTTTTTTTTTTGCTTTTTGGTGAGGCAATGGGAGTTAAGTGACTAGTGTCATGTGTCTGAGGCCGCATTTGAACTCAGGTCCTCCTGACTCCAAGGCCAGGGCTCTATCTACTGTGCCACCTAGCTGCCCTGCAACTGTTTCTAAAATCAAGAATGTAAAAAGGCAGAGGGAGGCTGACTTCTCCTAAGTCACACATAGTTAATTAGTGACAGTCTAAATCAGAATCCAGGTTCTCTGACCTCCAATCCAGTGAATGCTCTTTCCAAGCTGCCTCCTCACCCTTAAACTAATGTAGGTGAAAACATACCTGTTTGGGTATACACTTTCTGCTCCCTGTAACTCAAGGAATTGCCCTTTCCAAGAAGTACTTTTGCAGTTCTTGAAATCACAATTATGGATATTTAGACTTCATAATGCAGTAGAAATGAGAGGCAGCATGGCATAGAACAGGTTATTAACCTTTTTTTGTATCATGACCACTTTTGGCAATCTGGCGAAGTCTACTGTCTCCTTCTCAGAATGTTTTTAAATTCATAAAATACAAAGGATTGCAAAGGAAACCAATTATATTGAGATATAGTTATCAAAAAAAACCTTTTTAAGCCTAAATCACAGACCTCCCCCTAAGATCCTTTGGTGTAGTAGAAAGCAGACCTTGGAGGAGCTAAGTTCAGATCCCACTCCGACACATATTAGCTGTGTATGCCAGGCCAAGTCCCTTTGCTTTTCTGTGCTCCAAGCAACTGTTTATCAACCAATCAATAAACATTTATTAAGTGCCTTTTATGTTCTAGGCATTCTTCTAAGCCATGGGAATACAAAAAGAGGCAAAAGGCAGTACCTGCCCTCAAATAGCTTGCAATCTAATGGGGAAGACAACACGCAAACAAGCTACACATAGGATAAATAGGAAACAATTTTAAAAAGGAAAGCACTAGAATTAAGAAAGGTTAGGGAAGGTTTCCTGTAGAAGGTGGGATTTTTGTTGGGACATAAAGGAAGCCAGGGAGGTCAGTAGAGTGGAGAAGGTCACACTGCATTGTTAGACAGGAGCTTCCTTATATCAATGAAATTACAGTTCTGGCCTCTATCCCTATTCCAATATCGCAATAAGAGAACATAGCTGTGGTGGTACCAGGGTCAAAATTCAGGTAGATGTTAAACCTTCCTGGCTCTTTTTCCCTTGGAATAATGATCCAAAACAACCATCAAGCTAGTGTTATCTGTGGATTCACAAAATTGACAACCACCATGACCACACTGTTATTATTATGAAGCCAAACATAGCACATTTGTATAAATTCCAATTTTATTTTAGAAGGAGCCACGCAATTTTAAAAACTAGACATTTCAATCTGTCATGCAGATAGTACGCATTTACCAACAACGACTTCTCATCTGTCCCTTCATCTATATTGGAAATCAACTGTACCCAGCTAAATCAGAGTTTCATAAAGGTTGTTCCCAAATTACTAAGCATGAGGTTATTCAGAGCTCAGTTAAAATTCATTGACTGTATATGGTTCCATTTTTAACTAGCCCTGCTGTGCCTACATATTGTAGCACATATGGCTACATAAGACACCATGCACAGGCCAGATACCTTTACTCTCAATCCTGAAATGGCAGAGACTCAAAAATGTCAAGGTAGGATTGAAGAATGGGAAAAATACATTGCCAGAAAATGTTATTTAAATTGTACTTTGTATACTTATGTTACAAAGAGAACAAACCCAATTTCATGTTTTCTACCTTATCTAGTATGTTTGGGGCACTAATTAATTAGAAAGAACCATGCAATTATTTGTGTTTGTGTGTATGTATAACTATATTCTGCTTTTAAAACTCAAATCATAAAAATTTGTTATTAAAATATGCTAAATTACATGGCAACTATTCCTATTATGAAAAGATTCAGGTCAAATTCCTTTAAGTAGTATGCTCTAATAAGTACATTTAAAATAAGTTCCAATTTGCAAAAGAAAAATTCATATTCCAATCTACAAGGACATATTTATTATATAAAAGTGAATTGCAACTATATTAACAATAATGACTACATCAGCTACATCAATTGAACAAAGCAGGCTACTACTGAGGTTATAGTCAGAGGTCTGAGTATGGTAAAGGTAAGTGGGAAGAAGAACTCTCTTCTAGAGTCACAGATTCCATGAATAATTCCCCCATATATTCATTCTGCCAATGGATGCTCTTCACCACTGGAAGAAGCAGGTGAAATAGTGTGAAGATGGCTTCAATGCAAACCTATCAACACACCCGGAAAAACAATCTAAGTACAAATCCAAGTCAGTTACCTTTTTTTTTTTAGTGGACAGCAGGAATTCATGAACATCATTACCTTCCTAATTTAAGCCATAAATGAGAAATCTTTGACTTCTAGGGAGACCATTTAATGTAATGCATGTTTTTAAAATACCCTAAAAAAAATCCAACTGCATATCTACATGTCAGTATGATCCAATTTCTGCGACTGATGGATGAAAACAGCTGTCTCCTTTGTAAGTTACACATTAAATCATGAGTTTGTACTTTAAAATAAATAAATAACATATTCATGAAAAGAAAACATGAATTTCTAGTTTTCAACTTTCCCAGATGTCAAAAATGGATTGCATTTAAGGACGAGACTTGTTTCCACCCTGTTTAAAAAAAAAAGCTACTTTTTTTTCTTCACATAGTGAACAGTCTGGAATCAGAATAGAGAAGAAGCCAAGAACATGCAGATGTCTGCACTCAAGTCGTTTTCTGGCATGCTTTTGTTCTCCAAGAAATAAGAGCACACATCTTTCTACAAATGGAGTAGCTGACTACTCAGATGTGAGCACATTGCTGCTATGACAAACCTTGCTTATCCAGTAGTCTCTTTTAAAGATTACTAAGGTGGGTATACATTCATCTTCTCAATAAATATTTGATTTCTAATGCCATAATCAATAAATCGTAAATACAGCTACATTTTCAGTTATATTTCAGCACCTATTGGGACTAAGTAGGTATATTTCAGATTACATTATTTAAAAAACAAGGGTCTTTTTTTTCCTAGTAGGCATTCTAATGGGCATTTCAATTTCTTTATTTCCATAATTGCCTAAGTTCTCATAGTATGCATCATTTTGCCCATTTGAAAATACAAATTACAACCATCACATCAACAGATTTTTCATGGAAAAGGCAACTTTGGAATAACAAATTCTGTCTTCCTAAACAATTTTTTCAAAGTACCTCCCAGGAAACCACGACAAAGCTGTCTTTTTTATAAATGGTGGGGGGCAAAGAGGATCAAGGAAGAATCCTAATTGCTCACTATCCTGTGACCTAAGAAATTAAAATATTTCTGTAGTCTTTTGGAAAAACACTTCCATGGACCCCACTACATTTCAATAATCTTAGAAGAAAACACCACCTGGAAAATCTACCTTAGAAGTAAAAACTAAAAACATGAAATAGGTTTTAAGTTTAGTTTTGATAAATTACACATACATATGTAATTACATATATATAAATTACATACACGTGTATATGTATGTATATATACATACACACACATAAATTACATATATACACACACACACACAAATACTACCAACATAAAAATATGTTTTAACTTTGCATTCCAGTTCAAAATGATTATGGCTATCAAACTAAACTATCTGGAAATTCATCATTACCAAGTCAGTTACTCCTTTTAAGAAGCCTATCTCAGAACTGGTCTGCAGTGCTGGAGATCTCCAAAATTAGTCAATACCTTTCCCACATGGAAATATATTTAACATTCAGGTAGGCACCTTAGGTGATAAATATGACTACTGAGAAGCCAAGTGGGGCCAAAAGCCAAGAAGACACTAGGGAAAAAGGGGGAATGTGGGGAAACAAGTTCATAAAAACAACACCAGGACCAAATGATTTGAAGTGTCTTTCTTTCTCCCTTCTCATCCGTTAGTCCCGCTCTATTAGAATTAGATGTGTAGTATCCAAGCATTCCCAATGAAATTCCGCCTCCTAGTGCTACAGTTGAAGCAACATACAGGGTGCCCTGGTTGGGCAGGAGGGGAACAGTGAGAACCTATCCGAGCTAAGTCCAATATATGCCCATCAGCAGCAGCTTTTCACCTTTTGTTCCCCTCTCCCCAAGGAGAGAAGGTAGCAGTACCAAGAAGATCCAAAGATAACAACCTGCACTTCTGTTAGAAAGCTGAGTCCCTTTTTTGGCATTCTTGGGTCAAAGAATTAATGAGCAAGTAAGAATCTCTCTTCCCTTAAATCGGGACTCATTTGTGTCCACTCTCCTGCTCTCTACACAAAGGCTCTGGGATGCCGGGGTCACTGGGTGACAGGGAGCGAGAAAGAGGAAGATGCCTTGCTCTACAGAGTCTGGATAAGGAGGACGGCAGCTGCACCAGGATGTGTGCTAGGGAGCGGGTGACTGACTGACTGTGTGTGTGTGTGTGTGTGTGTGTGCATGTGTGGGTACGTGTGTATGTGTGTGTGTAAGGGCGAAGGGAAGAGATAAAGGGAGAAGGGGGAAGGAGGCAGAGGGAGGGAGGCAGAGACGTACGTGTGTGTGTGTGTGTGTGTGTGTGTGTGTGTGTGTGTGTGTGTGTGTGTGTGTCGCGCGCGCGCGCGCGCGCGCAGGGGGAGGGGAGGAAGCCGTCCAACCCTTCTTACCTTTCAAATACCAGCCTGACCATGAAGATGAAGAAGGCCAAGGGGAAAGCAAGATAGAGATCTTCAGCCTGGGGGAAAGTGGCTTCTTCTGTATTCTTCAGATCTGCCCAGGTGACATTGTGGGGGAGCCAGAACCTCTCGTTCCAGAACCAGGCTAAGATCCCTGCCATCTTGCTTTGTCCAGCCTTGTCCTGCAGATCTCGCTGCAGCGGCCGGGCTCCTTGCAATGTCCCGGGGATAGAGGAGGGCGGGGATGTAGGTTCGTCTGTCCCTTGGAGCCTCCGCAGCCGGGACCGCGTCTGCTCCTCAGCTGCCTCTGCCACCGCAGCTGCTGCTGCTGCTGGCGATGGCTCGAGCTCCTTCTGAGCCCTGGCTCTCGTCTCTCTCTCTGGCCGCGCTGGGGAGAGGGGCCGCCTCGCCTGTCACATGGCAGCCCAGGCTGCTAGCCCTGATTGGCTCTTCCTGCCGTCAACCAGCTCCACACACGCGGACCCACGGATGCTTCCCCACGCCCCTGAGTGAAGGCGCAGCCGCTGCGCTCTGGGGTGCAGTGGACACTGTAGGGATCCCTAGGGCAGGCAACAGACCAGCTCCCGCCCGCCACTCCTCCAACCTGGAGAACTGAGCGTGTTACCTGTGAAAGATCCCTAAAAGCTGTCCTGGCCAATGTGCATGCTCGCACATGCTCAGTGCAAGGACTCCTGCCCCATTGGAGTTCCAGAATGAGAACTCTATACTTTCCCCCGATTAGTGGTGGCCGCCAAAGATGACTGGCGGGATGCGGAGGAACTACACCGCTGCAGTTCGGAATCGAATCTTGGGCTGGAGATAAGCGCAAAAAAGGGGAAGGCTGAAGTTGATGTAAAAAAAGGGTGGGGGGGGAAGGAAAGAGTGATCCACGTTCCTGCTTGAAATAAGAAGAGAAAACAGAGCTGGTGGCAAGAACGGAGTTCCTCCAGCCCCCGCATTCCCCCTCTGGTTCTCTTACACCACTCCTCACCCAGAGTTCTTGTTTCTTACGCTTGATGTTTTAAGCTCACATGCTCCAAAAAACGATTTTTTCGAGAATGGTGGTGATGATGAATGCTGATGACAAATAGCAACATTTTGTACCCATTCTCAGGATCTAGTGAGTGCTCAGACCAAAATTCTGGCTTCCTGCCTCATTCATTGGTAATTTCATCAATTCTGCCTTCAAAAGTTAGAGCACAGGGGGCAGTGGCCCCTGGGCAGGAGAGGATCGTTCAAAAATTAATTCCACAAATAGTAAGTGGGAAGAAATTCTAGTGTAGAAAGAGCACTGGATTTAGTGTAGATACGGAGGACTTGGGTTCAAATCTCAGTTGTGTTACTGTGTGACCTTGGACAAAGTTACTTACGGCACTAGTCTTGGAGTCTGGGAGACTTGGGTTCAAATCCTGTCTCAGACACATTACTTTTGTCACCCTGGGCAAGTCACTTAACCTCGCTGTATCTCATTATCTCATTTGCAAAATGAAGGCGTTAGCCTCTAAGGGGACCTCTAAGGTTCTCTTCCATTTCTAAATCTATGACCCTCCCTGGTTCTCAGTTTCTTCCAAGCATATAAAGAAGGGTTTGAACTAAAAATCTTCTGAAGCATCCTGTGTGCAAAGAGCTTCTCCAAGGCACTGGGGAAAATACAAAGGAAAAAAAAGTCTATTCTCAAGAAATGTATAAGGCTTTGGCACCCTTGGGCAAGTTTTTGGATGTTAGTTTCTTCCTCTCTCAAATGATATCACAGATGTAGAGCTAAATGGAACCTCAGGGGCCATTTCTGATTTTACATTAAGGAACCTGGAGCTCTAATCCTTGGAAGTGGAATTTAAACTCAAGTCCTACGACTCCAAAGCGGCTAGGTCGAACAGTGGATAGAGTGCTGACTAGACTTGGGGTCAGGACATGTTCCTGAGTTCAAATCTGCCTTCAGACACTTACTAGCTGTATGACCCTGGGCAAGTTGTTTAACACTGTTTGCCTCAGTTCCTCTTCTGTAAAATGAGCTGGAGAGGGAAATGGTAAACCACTCTAGTATCTTTGCCAAGAAAACCCAAAATAGGGGTCACAGAGAGTCCTATCTGACTGAACAACAACTTATGACTATAGGATCCATTCCCACTGTTGAACTAGAAAATCTTTAAGATACCTTATATGTTTAAATCCATAAAACAACTGAAATACACATTAGAATTAGATAAATGCATAGAAGGAGTTGAACAGACATACATATGAGAAATTTTAAGAGAGATCACTTATAGCTATGGAGATTTGGGAAAGATGGCACCTCAGCTGGGTCTTGAATATAGATGAAAATTTTCAACAGGCTGAAATGTAGATGGAGTCCATTTCAGGTTTGGAAATCCATATACGTAGATGCACAAAGGTAGAGGAAAATAAGATTGAAGAATCAGTAACCTAGATCAATTGGAGTACAGTATAAATGATGGGAAGTTAGTGTTCTGATGTAAGATTGGTGCCCAGAGCCTGAAGGCCAGGTGTGTTACATTTCACCCCTTTCTCCAGGATTCTTGGTAGCTTTGAGGGGATTGGCAAATGTGGGGAATTCTTGGGCTCTGACAATGACTCCAGTCCCCACAATAATATTCCCTCACCAATCAGGGATTGGGCCCTGCACCACAGTTCCACTTAACTACTAACTTAGCTTTTACAAAGGAATACTTACTTCAAGAAGTATAATCAAGGGGCAGCTAATTTGCGAAGTGAATAGAGCACCTGCCCTGGAGTTAGAAGGGCCTGAGCTCAAATCCAGTCTCAGACCAGATACTTGACACTTACTAGCTGTGTGACCCTGGGCAAGTCACTTAATCCCAATTGCCTAAAAAAAAAAATATAATCACAAATATACAAATTTATTCCCCCAACACATAGGATTTAATCCTCCTCCCATCCCTTGTATCATCTCATACTCAGGGAAGGGGGAAGTAATTAGTTTCATAGATTAACTCAGTTCCTATTTAGGAGTACTAGTCCCAAGTCCAAAACCCTCTTTGGGCTTGGCACCTAAGCACCCTGGTCTCAGGGCTTTCCTGCCAAGCAAGTTGCAATATCTCACCTGGAATCTTGCTTAGTGGATTGAGCTCCCAGGATTTACACCTGCACTTAGAAGCAAAGGACAAATGAAACAGAACAGAAACAAGTCTCACCAAAAGGGGAGAAATACATGCCTCCCTTCCTGGTTCAGTGCTGTGGATGATCTCTGATCTTTACCCTCTGGAAGCAAAAGAAAAGAGTGAGCAGGAATAACAGAGTTACTGTTCCAATTTGGAAATGTTTAAAGATGGGGCCTGTTCCAGCTACACAGCCGGTCGAAAAAAGTTACTCCAACCCAGATGATGGGAGAAAATGGAGAAGAGTACTTCCATGTTAGGAGATCTGAGCATGTTCCAAGATCCCAAGGCCCCAAGACATTGATTAGTGAATGCCATACTGAAGCAGATGAAAGATCCATTCAGGCTAATATTCTAACTGTGGCACTACCATTTTATTCAAAAGCATGGAAAAGTGCCTTCTTAAAGGTGTCTTCTACCACCCGTTCAATTAAGTAATGTGGCTAAACAGCGTAGCTTTCTTGTAAGCCACTAATCTAGGAAAGCTTTAGGGCAAAGGCAGTTTTTGAGAGCTCTTCAAATTATGGAGTTTGTGGTCATTAAAAAAAAAGATGTTCTAGAGAAGGACAGGCCTTAGTCTGATACTTTTGTGGTACCTCAACACTGGCATTGATGTTAATTGAGTCTAGCAAAGGTCAAACCACATTGATCAAGGAGAACTTCATCCTAGGAATTCCAAATTTGCCAAGGCCGAAGGAAGTTGTTTTCTCCCTGCACAGCCCAAACTGTCCAAAGGGACTTGCCAATCCCTTTTCAGGGCTGCTTACACACCATTGGTGTCCACCTTCACCCAACTCTCACCTGTGGCTCCAAGAAGCTGTAGCATGGTCATTGGCCACACCCCAGTAAATTGTCTTGGCAGATGGGCTAAACCAAGTTGAGAGTAACTGTGACGCCTCAAACCTGTTGGTGAGTTAGGGGAGCTCTCTACCCCAAGCATGTGAAGACTTCCCCTGATGGCATGGGCAGAAGTGAACAATTCGTTCTACCTGACCATGAAGGCAATTGAAGCAGGAGCTGTGGAGTGCTTAGTGCTTGGTCAGACAATGAAAATGCCAAGGTCATTCACTGCATCCTGAGCTGCCGCTGGTCGTGTTGATTTTTGTCCTGCCACTAAATTTTGATAACTCAGGAAAAGAGAAAGAGAGAGAAAGAAAGAGAGAGAGAGGTGGAGGACTTTGCCCAACTCTGCCTCAATTAAATCTAATTCACAGGAAAGTCAGACATTGTCATTGGTGCCCTTCAAAAATGAAGGACAAACAAGTAGGAAATGGTGGAATTTTTCCAAAGTGTAAAATTGACTACTGCAATATATATCAAAGATGGTGGTTATGTTGAATTTTAATAATAAACATGTCAATATTTTTCAAAGTAATTAGCTTTTCCATTTTTTAAAAGTTTATAGCATTTGTTCAAATCTGGCCTCAGGCACATAGCACTCACTAGCTGTATGACTCTGGGCAAGTCACTAAGCCCCAGTTGCCTCACCAAAAAAAAAAAAAAGACTTTTGGGACACTTTATATAACTCTACTAGGTCGGACATTTTATTTCCCAAACAACAGGGAGACGTAGGCGGGAACATAAAAATGTTAAAACTTGAAGGGCCCTTAGAAATCAATCAGCTCAACTCCCTCATTTTAACCATGAGGAAACTGAGGTCCTCAGAGGTGAAGTGACTTAAAGACCAGAGGCAGGATTCAAACCCAGGTTCTCTGACTCTAAATCTAAGACTTTTCCATCACCCATCCTATTCTTTTATGCAGTTTCAGATTTGAAAATGTCTATATTTAATGGATTCTTAAAAGTTTTTCAAGTGGAGCACAAGCTCTGGACATCTCTACCAAACTGAAAAAGCTTAGCACAGTACCCAGAATATGACACTTCATAAATATTTTTTGATCAATTGATTGAAAACCATCAAGTATGTCTCCAGGACCTGTCTCCAAGGAATGGCCTAGTTAAATTGGGAGCACTTCATCACTAGGTTTGCCACCAATGCCACCAACCATTGACTAAGTCATAACAGAGTTGTCACCTCTGTCAGTAGAAGGAATATGCGTATCAATGTCTTCAGTCAATGACCTTAATCAGGTCCTTATAATACTGAAGTAAGCATATGTTGGCTATGGTCACAGCATAAAAGCAATTCCCTTTGTTGCTACCTCAACATTTCAATGATATGTGATTTCATCAGTATGGGCATGCCATCCATTGATTCAGATACAACCACCACTACATAAGTTAGTAGGCTGTCCGAGAGTCTCTGTAGCCAAAAAGTTCATTATCTGCAGATGACTTGGTGATGTCTCTCTTAACTTAGTAGAATCCTTCAAGGAGTCATGCAGTCCTTTGCCAGGTCCATCTTAGAAGCCTTTTCAGCTTGGTAGAATGTGCCAGAGCTTACATTCTGCTGGCATAGCCTTTGGGAACCCTCCTAACCTGTCCTTCCAATTCTATCTCCTCTATCTTTCAGTTTCTTCCTCAGCTTCTTTGCTCCTAGCACTATTTTTTCATCCTCACCATGATTTCCAGCCCTCCATTCCTCTCAATCCATCAATCCCTCTCTAGCCTAATTTCATTCCCTTTATAGTATTAAGTAGTTAACCAGTTCGACTATAAACTATGCAGCCTAGGATGCCTCTCTAAGCCCAGGTCCAAGCCACTTGGTGATCCCTTTATTCTTCCTTGATATGCTCTATATACCATACTCTACAAACCTTTATTCAAGCCTCCTATGCTATCTCTTCCCTTTTCCTTCTCAGCAAAGCACCTTAGCTACTACTATATTGAGAAAATAGAGGACATCTACCATGTGATTCATTTTCTCCCCTACTCCTCACCTCTCGGATTATCTTCACTTCTCTTTTTCTTTTCTATGGTTGCTAAGGAACAGGGAATAAGATGGCCCTTATTCTTGACCAAACCAATCTTTTCTACTTGTGTTTTTGACCCCATCCCTTCCTGTCTCCTCTGGGAACTTGCCCCTCCTCATTTCTCTTTTATTTTCAAACTTTCCTTATTCACTTGTTTCTTCTTCAAGCACCATATCTCCTATATTCTTTCTTTCATCGATAAACCCCTGGAAATGGTAGTTTACACTGATTTCCCTCATCTCTTCTTTTCACATTTGCCTCTCAATCTCTTGCTGTACCATCTTTCCCAATAGCTGTTTGACTTTGGAGGACTCCACATGGTACCACTCTACTGAAACTAAAACTGCTCTCTCCAAGGTTACCAATGACTTCTTAACTGCTAAATCCAATGTTCTTTTCTCAATCCTTTTTCTATTTAACCTCTATTTAATTTTTCAATCGTTGACCACCTCTCAACTTTTTTTTTTTGACACTGCTTTCTCTTGGTTCCTCCTATCTCTCTGATGATTTCTTTTCAGTCTCCTTTGCTGAATCATTATCCTGGTTCTACCCACTTAGTCTGGTCTTCTTCCAAGATTGGCCACCCTCCATTCCCTTCCTCCCTCTCTTCTTCCTTTCTCCCTTTTATTCATTCATCATCCACCTATAATCTCTCAGTTGTCCTGACCTATGTCTTGCCACTGGACCCAGATGACTCGGAGGAGAAAGTGAAGCTGATGACTTTGCATAGCTCTACCTCACTTAAATCCAATTCACTTGCAAGTCAAGACATCACCCTCCTGATGTCATTGGTCCTCTTCAGGAATAAAGGATGAACAACAACAATCTGATCTATAGTTCCACATTGTCAGCTGCCTGCTAGACATCTCCACCTATCCTAATTTCAAACTGCCCATGGCCAAAATGGAAGTCATTATATTGCCCTCTCCTCCTCTAACTGTCCTTATTTCTATTGAGTATTTCTATCCAGTCACCTAGGTTTGCAACCTTATCATCGTTCTCAACTCTTCTCTTTACCTTTACCCCACTCCCAAATCCAATTAGTTACCAAGTCTTGTCAGTTTTCCTCTACAATATCTCTCACTTCTATCCCCTTCTCTCAACTTATAAATGCCTCTAACAATTCATGCCCTTGTCAACTCTTGCCTAGACTTTTGCAAAAACTTTTTAATTAATCTCCCAGCCTGCCTCTAATCTCTTGCCTCTGCAGTCAATCCTCCACACAGCTGCCAAATTTATATTCTCTGGGCCTCAATTTTCTCACCTGTAAAACAAGGATAATTATAGCACCTCCTCGGAATTGTTATAAAGATCAAACGAGATATTTTACATAAAATGCTTTGTAAATCTTTTTGTTGTTGTTCAGTCATGTCCAGCTCATTGTGACTCCATGGATCATACTGTCCATGGGGTTTTCTTGGCAAAGATACTGGAGTGGTTTGCCATTTCCTTGTCCAGTGAATTAAAGCAGAGGTTAAATGACTTGCCCAAGGTCACACAGCTAGTAAATGTCTGAGGTTGGATTTGAACTCAGGTCTTACCTGACTCCAGGCCCAGCTTTCTATCCACTGAGACACCTAGCTGCCTCTTAGAAATCTTACAGTGCTATAAAATATAACTATCATTATATTTCCAAAATATATATTTGACCATGTCAATTTCCTGCTCAGAAGTCTTCAGAGGCTCTTTATTATGTCTAAGATACAATGAAAACTCCTCAGCCTGTCATTTAAAACCCTCTACAATGTGATTCCCACCTATCTTTCCAGTGTTATTTCCTATTTCTCCTTTTCACGCACACTCTGCTCTAATCAAGTTGGACTGCTGGCTGCTTCCTGTCCACATTTCATCTGTTGCTCCCCTATGCTTTTGCATAGATATCTCCCACATCTAAAAGACACTTCTTCCTTCTGTCTCCCTCCTAGAATACCTAGCTTCTTCCAAGTATACCTCAAGTGCCACCTACTACTTGAAGCCTTTTTAAATTTCACTTCCCCTCCCCACCAGTTGTTAGTACTCTCTTAAATTGTTATATGTTACTTCATACATCTTTTGTATTTAACTGCTTACATTTTCTATCCCTGCCTTCCCTCCACTCAACCATGAGCTCCTTGAATGAAGGGAATGGTTCAATTGTTTGCCTTCAAATTCCTGTTGCCTTACAGTGCCCTGCACATAGCAGCTCTTCAATACATATTTTTTCATATGGAACCTAAGTTTACCTCTGCAACCTTATGAGGCATCAGAGTAGGACTTTTAATAGCAATTATCCAGCAACTCTCCTCCAAAGTTTCATCATCCTAAAAGCAGAGAATTATTTAAATGGGCCCCATGAGTTGAAGGGGTCTGATTTTCATTGAATAATAGGTTTATTTTAAAATATTTCATGTTTTTAGATTTTATTTCAGTTTACCTTATTCTTAAAACTCACATCTTCAAGCTTATTAGCAAATGTGGTCTTACTCCTTAAGCTTTCAGGATTGATTATTTTTGCTCTGGAGGTTGACTCTATATATTGCAGTGTATATTTGACAACAGGTCATTTAGAGAGTTTCGTCCCTATTTTTGTTTTTGCCTATTATCGCTAGGATCAAGAGTAATCTCCATCCTGTAATGAAACTTCTGGAAAGTCCACTTGGTGATGAGGGTTTAGGGATGTGGGAAAGAGTTTGAGCAAGTCATTTCCTTTTCTGAACCTCAGTTTCTTCCTGTGTAAAATAAGGGGGTCAGACTAGCTATCTATAAGTCTCCTTCCTACTCTGACATTCTGTTATTTTTTAGTTTATATAAGTTGCCACAACTCTAAAAGCTGATCCCAGAAGAAGAATTAAATCCCATTAAGGATTTAAAGACTCTTGATCGTGGTTACAATTAGTACATTTTTTAAGAAGGGGGAAAAAAAATCTTTGCTCTCCCTGGGCCCCTACAGCATACAAGCCACCAATACCCACATCCAAATATGGTAAGCAGCTAGATGCCCTAGTAGGGAAATAAGTGTTTCCCAACATTGTTGCAACTGTCCCAAGAAGGGGTACTCCAAACTACATAGGGCATAAATAAAATATCGTCCTCTAAAAGGGTCTTGGATAAATATGACATTTTTCCTACTGGAAGGGTCAACATTATCTCTGGCAATCAGGCCAGGTGGTGAGGGTTTGAGGCTCTTTTGCTCCCTCCCCCTCAACTCCCACAAAGCACATCACTTGAAGCCCTTTTCTGACAGTGACAACCATCAATTAGACATGCTACTCCCAGCTGAACCAAATCACTGGTTCATTTTTTTTTTAATGTCTTCTCTCAAACTATCAAAATCTATTTAAATGTTAACTTTTTCCCTTGTAATTTTCTTTAACCTATTAATGTTGTGGTGAAGTTTAATTAAAATCTTAACCATGCCCAGTGTGCTTAGAAAGTACCCAAGGAGTGTGAAAAACAGTCAGTAGATTTGGCTGTAGGCTGCATACTCTGTGGGCCTGCTTCTGTCTCGTTCTACACAAGTCCTTAGCTAAATTCTGCATTTTGACATCCACATCCAACTCTCATGTTTCCCTCTATTAATAGTATTATTTATGTAAACTTAGATTTGTCATTTATTCTCTCAAAGCCTCAGTTTCCTCCTCTGTAAGATGCGAGAAAAATGTGTAAAAATCATCTTTAAGATCCCTTATAAACCTAAAAGTACATGATTTTGTGTAGGAGATTTTTGGTTGGGAGGGAAAGGGCTTCTGGACCTGTGATTTAATCACTAATTTAACTCCCAATGTAAAAACCACCCTCCAACAAGGCAGATAGGAAACTCATCAGAGTCTTATATTTACTGAGAATAACTATGAATATCAATGAAACCACAGGTCCTGCACCACAGAAAAAGAATAATAATTATTCTTTTTCTGTAAAACGTTTTATTCATTTTAAACAAATACAAAATGAGAAAAGGAAAAAAAGAACATTGCCATTATGCAGCAAAGAATAATAATCATTCACATCATATATATTCATAAGATTTTCTTAGTATCTATAACTATCAATAATTCCCATTTCTTTTCTTGCAGTCTCAAGCAACAAAACAATACTGTGTTAGTGAAAAAAATATTTTATTATGATCATGGTACCGCGTACCTCAGTTGGGTTTTAGGACAGTTACTGAGATAGCAGATCACCAAATATTTCCAAACTTCTGTTTATGTTTCATTGGGAAGTACCTTCCTCAGACTGAGGCTCTACACATGGAGATAAGATTAGGAAGCTACTTCAAAGGAGACTGAGAATTCCAGCATTTTTGCCAACCCAAATCCACCACAGCCAGAAGCCTGATAGCTTTGTTTGGCATTCAACCCAGACCGGATTGGGACCAGACTGACTCTGGATGATAAAAGAATGAGTCAGTGAACAGGGAGAGTAAGAAGCTCTCCCTAGCCCTAGTTCCACTTAAATTTTCATCTAAAATCAGAACTATCTAGTGTCCTAAGTTATTGAGACTTCTTACTTTGTAACTTTCCTTTTCTTTTTATATATTATTTTGAACTCCTACCTGTTTCCCCTTATTAATTTAATATTTAATACCTACCTTGTATTCTATCATCAGATCATATATTTAGGGTTGGAAGGAACCATAGAGATCTTAATCAAACTTCTCATTTTGCTATCATATAATAAAACTGAGATTTGAGAAAGGCAATAGACTTACTCCAAATTGCATGGTTTTTAAGGAGCAGCAGTGGGATTCAAACCCAGTTCTTCTGACTCCAAATCCAGAATTCTTTCCATTACATCACCCTAGACTGGGGACACTAAAGTGACCATCCATGTAGACCATATCCTTAGGAAGCATACATCTAATCAAGGGTGTGAAGTTCTTATGAGTTAAGATATGATTAAGTTCATAGAAGACGTCAGAATGGCATGAGAGATTTTAGTAAGACAGTATTACCAGTATTACAGCTGGAGGCATCAGGGAAGTCTCTCTAGAGGAAGTGGTACCCAAAATGGGCCTTGAAGGAAGAAAAGCATATCAATAAGTAGAAATATCAGTAGAGTCTATTCCAGGCTTGGGGGATAGGCATAAATGAGATAAGGTATGAATAAAGTTAAGCTTTCTAAAGTTTCTAGTTCCTTAGAATGCCTAAGGAAACTTAAAAATATTTAATATTTCATATGCTTTTTTTTAGTGGAGAAAAAGGCAGTGGAGAAATCAGTAGGTCTATCTTCCCTTCAATAGAAGATCTGAGTGAGAGGAACCCAGGACAGAATGGGTAATGATCATAAATATGAAGAGTGAAGTCCAGGTATGTCATAGGTAGAAGAGTGGGACATAAAAAGCTGGTCCCAAACCAAGTCTCTCATACTGGAATGCCCTTCCTCTCTACCATGGCACCATAGAGGTGAGCTGAATTGACTAAAATGAATTATTGTTTATAGCAATTCATAATATTTAGAACTACTTAGAACATTTTCCTGATGAGTAAACTAGGGCCCAAATAGGGGGAGGAAATTACTACTTCTAACATCTATGTAGAGTTTTAAGGTTTGCAAGACATTTTATAGCAATTATTTCATTTTATATTCACAACAACCCTAGGAAATAAATGCTATTATTATCCCTATTTTACAAATAAGGAAACTGAGGCAGATAGAAGTTGAGCAATTTGTCCAGAGTCATGAAGCTAGTGTTTAAAGTCAAATTTGAACTCAGGTCTTTCTGACACCAGATTTAGCTCTCTACCCTCTATGTCATCTAGCTGACTCAAAGAGAGGTTAAGTGACTTGCCCAGGGCCATACTGCTACTTAGGTATGAGATAGGATTCAGACTTAGGTCTTCCTGATTCCAAATCCCTTTATCTACCTCCTGAGCCACTTAGCTGCCTCTTATTTATAGCAATTAATATTTAAATCTAAAGCACATCTTAGAAAGTACCTATTCCAGCCATCTCATTTTTGGATGAGGAAACTGATAACAGAGAGAGAAAGTGACATAATTATGGGGGGGAAATCAAAACGTTAGTTGTTCTTTCTCTTTTCCAAAAAGGGCAGAAAGCTCACATCTTTACATGAATCTTGAGATGCATTTGGGACTACTGTCCTTGGAAGAATAACTTTGAAATGTATCTCTGTCTCTCTTAGAGGTATTCTTTATTAGTTCAATAGTTTTCTTAATTTCAATTTTATTAATCTCTCCTTCAGTTTCCAGTATTTCTAATTTGGTATTTAATTGAGGATTTTTAATTTGTTCTTTTTCTAGTTTTTTTTAGTTGCATACCCAATTCATTGATCTCCTCATTCTCTATTTTATTCATGCAGTCATTTAGAGAAATAAAACTTCCCCTAAGAACTGCTTTTGCTGTATCTCATAAGTTTTGGTATGTTGTCTCATTACTGTCATTCTCTTGAATGAAGTTATTGATTGTTTCTATGATTTGTTGTTTGAGCCATTCATTCTTTAGGATTAGATTATTTAGTGTCCAATTAATTTTTAGTCTATCTTTCCATGGCCCTTTATTACATATAATTTGTATTGCATCATGATCTGGAAAGGATGCATTTAATAGTTCTGCATTGGATTGTGAGGTTTTTGTGCCCTACTACATGGTCAATTTTTGTGTATGTGCCATGTATTGCCAAGAAAAGAGTATATTCCTTTCTATCCCCACTCAATTTTCTCCAGAGGTCTACCATATCTAACTTTTCTAAAATTCTATTCACCTCCTTAACTTCTTTCTTGTTTATTTTGTGGTTAGATTTATCTAGTTCAGGTTGAGACCCCCCACTAGTATAGTTTTGCTATCTGTTTCTTCCTGTAACTCTCTGAACTTCTTCAACAATTTGGATGCTATACCACTTGGTGTATATGATACTTCATTGTCTATGGTGCCTTTTAGCAGGATGTAGTTTCCTTCCTTATCACTTTTGATAAGATCTATTTTTGCTTTTGCTGTGTCTGAGATCAGCATTGCTACCTCTGCTTTTTTTTAATTCAGCTGAAGCATAATACATTCTACTCCAGTCTTTTACTTTTACCCTATGTGTGTCCCCTCTGTTTCAAATATGTTTCCTGTAAACAACAGATTGTAGGATTATGGTTTTTAATCTATTCTGCTATCTGCTTCTGTTTTATGGGAGAGTTCATCCCATTCACATTCAGTTATGATTACTATTTGTGTCTTCCTCTCCATCCTATTCCCTCCCCCTCCCGTTTGGGTGCTTTTCTTTCTCTTTTCTCCCATTCCCTCCTCACTAGTGTTTTGCTTTTGACCACTGCCTCCCTTCTATCAGCCCTTTCCCTTTTCTTCCCCTTTACCCTTATTACTTTTTCCCTCCCTTCTATCTCCCCTCCCTTTTCTTTCCCCTTTCCCCTCCTACTGCCTATATGGCAAGTTAGATTTCTATACCTAACTGATTATGTTATTCCCTCCTTGAGCCAAATCTGATGAGAGTAAGGTTCAAACAATGTCATCTCCCTCCCTTCTTTCCCTCTGCTATAATAGGTTTTTGTGCCTTTTTTTGTTAAGCACATTAACTATCCTTTTTTTATTTGTAATAAATGATAGGTTAAAAACCAGAAAATTTTTCCCAAGGAATTCTGGGTACTTTCATTTCATTCAGTGGTTCAGTTCAGAGCCATGTTACCATTGTCATGAACCCTTTGAAGAGTAAGAGTAATCTCAGAATTAATCAGAAGCCACCCCATGGGTGAATTCAGAATCAGTTTTAGAATCATTTTGTTTAATGTCTGTATGACCCAAGAGAGGTGAAGGGGAAATTGTGTGTGTGTGTGTGTGTGTGTGTGTGTGTGTGTGTGTGTGTGTGCGTATGTGTGTGAGTCATATGGGGAGTGTGTGTGGCTATAAGTGGCTTTCACTTTGGACTCACATAGAGCTGAATTTCTCCTTGGGCAGACAGAATCCAATGAGGGAAACAGAATTTTCTCACATTTTCAGCTTGATAGGATGAGACAGCACTGATCCAGAGCATACTCACTGATATGCTTGGAACCCAGAGAGAAGAAATCAATAAGGAGACAAGCCACTAGTGTCGAGGCGCAAGGCTCGCTGTGGTTGTTATGGAGTGCAACTGAAGAGTCCTGCATCACATCTTTATAGCTCCCAAGTGCTATTGAACTGGAATTAAAGGTTATGAAGATCAGGGCATACATTTAGCACGCACTTCAGCTGGAAGGTACCCAAAGGCTCATGTATAGTGGAGAGATCACTGAGGAGAAAGGATCCCATTCCTGGCAGAATTCCCATCTCCTGATGGAAATTATCTGTTTTCTGTGGCAGCATCTGTGATTGTCAGAGGAAACTCCATGAGAAGTATATCCAGAACCCCCTCCTCAAGCAAGAGAAGTTGGGCTGGATTTCCACAACAGGTTATTTTTTTTCCTGCACTCAGAAATATAACTATTGTAATGGAAAGTGTATGAGTCCATTCCAACCTAGATCTTTAGGATGAACAAAGCTGACACTTGGAGCTTCTTTCTTCTTGAGAGTAGCTTTGATGTTCCCCCAGAACAGAATATGTTTAATGTTTAATGCCTTACGTTTAATCACTGAATATAACCATTCCATTCCAGATCCCGTCTTCTAGAGGGCCCAGCTCTGGAGGGTAGTTCTAGCTGTGATCCTGCTTATTCTGGGATTTCTTCTTTTTTTAAATTAATTAATTTATTTTTAATTTTCAACTTTCACTTCCTCAATATTTTGAGTTCCAAATTTTCTCCCCATCTCATCCCTCTCCCCACCCCAAAATGGCATGCATTCTGAATACCCCTTCCCCTAATCTGCCCCCCCCTTCTCTTATCCCCTTCGTCTTCAAATTTTCTGTAGGGCAGGATAGATTTCTATACCCCATTGCCTGTATACCTTCTTTCTTTCTCTGTGCCTTTTCCTTGTCTGCCTCCTCCCTTCCTTTTCTCCCAGTACAATCCCTTAATTAGATCAGATCAATCCACTTACTTAGATCCATTTAACCTACTTAATTAGATTTTATCATTACATCAAAGTCAACTTATACCTACCCCATCTATGTATACCCCTTTAAAATGGTATAATAACAATACAGTTCTCAAGAGTTATAAATGTCATCTTCCCTTGTAGGGATGTAAACAGTTTGTCCTTATTAATAACATGGGTTTTTTTTCTGTCTTGTTTACATTTTTATGTCTCTTTTGAGTCTTGTATTTGAAGATCAAATTTTCTGTTGAGCTCTGGTCTTTTTATTATTTATTTATTTGCTTATCTATTTATTTGTTTGCTTGCTTTTTATTTATTTATTTATTTGTTTGTTTGTTTTTGAGCACTGGTCTTTTTATCAGGAGGGTTTGGAAGTCCCCTATTTCATTGAATATCCATCTCCTCCCCTGAAAGATTATGCTCATTTTCTTTTTTTTCTTTTTCTTTTTTTAATTTATTTTTAATTTATAGAATAAAACAAGCATTTCCATAACAGTATAATAAGAAGATGATTGCACATGAAACTGAAAATCTACTATGTACAACTTGCTATTCCTTTTAAATATACAATATTAACGTGAAAATTTCTTTTTTTCTTTTTTTCTTTCCTTCCCCTACCCCACCCTAGAGATGGCCACTATTAGACACAAATAGGTATATGTATGTAAAATTATTCTATACATACCTCTGTTTATCAGTTCTTTCTTTGGATGGAGATAGTGTTTTTTTTCATATGTCTTTTGGGTATTTATAATAGTCAAAATAACTGGAAGTTGCCTGATCACCTGGGCCTTTCCATTTCTTTGGCTCCTGTGTGACTACTCTTCCATTTATTCCAAATCTTTATTTTGTTTTGTTTTGTTTTGTTTTAATGAAGCTAGGTTTCCCTATCTTGTCAAGGCTAGAAATACAGAATGCAATCCCAAGCCCACTACTCACCAGCATGGAAGCTCTGACCTGTTGTGTTTCCAACCTGGGCCATTTCACTTCTCCTTAGGCAGCCTGATGGCTCCTTATTCTGAGGGGTTCACCATACTGGTGCTAGACTTAGTTCAGATACCTGATTGACTTATCCCATTGCAGCTTTCACCAGCCTCAGCCTTCCTGACAGCAGGGATTATAGGAATGTGCTATCATTCCCAGCCATCTGTACTAAATCTTTGTGAGAGTCATCTAGGCTCAAATCAAGGGCATCCTCCATGAAGATTTAGTAGGTGACAAGCAGACTTTCCACAAGTGATATTCAATAACAGACCACATCATTACCATTTGACAATTAACCAAAAGATGCAAAGAAGATTCCATCATGCTTGCTATTTGCCATTATTAAAAAAAAAAAAGCAAAAACATTTGATTCAGTAATTCTAAACACTGCCTTATAGGCAAGGAATTTTTGCAACAAGGAATTTTTCATCCATGCATCAAAATCATTCAAGATTCCTTAGAAGATATAACAATAGAAGCAATCCCGGTCAATGGCCCTCTTATATTAAACATCAAGCACAAAAGGTATGAACAAATGTAAATGCATATGTTCAATATGTGCCAAACACTGTGCTAAGTGCTTGCCATATAAATAGAAAAAGAGACAGTCCCTGATCTCAAGTAGCTTACAAGGGACATAATATATAAATGAAACTTCAGTCACAGGGCAGACAGAAAATCCAAGAAGTCTGAAGGATTCAGCTGCAGGTTAGAAGATGAAGTCCAGGGGTGTTTAGGTTACATAAACATGTCAGATGTGCAGGTAGTGCTAGAGATCTACAGCACAAGGAAGCAGAGTAGATGATAAGGCTTGGTAGATTTTAGGAGTTAGTGGTAACGGCAGACAGTTGCTGTCCTTTGTGCTTGAAGATGACCAAAATAACATCAGTATATCTGGGTCAAATTACAGTGTATCAGACTGTGGCTGATCAGACCAATACAAACTAGGAAGACTCTCCCACAGGTCAGGCACAAATAGTCCATATGAACACTTGGAGTAGAGTTGGCTTTAAATCTGCACACCTCACAGTTTCTTTTGTATTACTGCAATTGTGCTTTGCTCATAGAGCACAGCACCTTTTTTGATGCAGACGTGCCACGCCGGGCAGTCCTGAACCAGTGTCTCCCATGCCTTATAATCAATTCCAGAGTTCTTCAGAGAAACATGGATAGATGGTAAGGTCTGGTGGTCCTCTGTCTCATGGAAGGAATAGAATTGTTGAATCCCATATCATTCAAGCCACGAGAGCAGTCAATCAGCTCCTGAGAAGGAAGAAGGCAAGTGGGAAATACTTGTTCACTAAAGGTATCCCCCACTGTGATCAAGAAGATCTAGCATGGAGTCCAGGTAGAAGGATTCATTTTAGATAGGTAAAGTCATCCAGATGTTCCTATTTGTGAATGACATCCTGATGATTACATGAAGCTCCAGATTACTACAGAATTTCCTTGAAGGAAGACATAATCATTCAAAAAAATTTGGCCTGACCAACAACACAGGAGAAATCCAGTGGTTGAAGAATGTGTATTGCTCAGAATTCAACATATTTATATACCTTATAGAACTTGTTCAATAGTATGTGTATCTGAGGCTGACAGTACAGTTAGACAGTGAGTTCCAACCCACACAGCTGAACAAGAGGGGAAGATTGAGAAAGTTTGCTTTCGGGAAATTGCAAGCCTCTTTTGCTGATCCCAGGCTTCCCTAGAAAGCAAAGGCCCATCTTTTCAACATTTACATTCTGCCAGCATGGCTGCATAAAAACAAGATTTGCAATACAACCTCCTTGAATAAGCAAAAAATGAGTATCAAACATAGGGCAATGGAGAGACACAGGGTAGGCATGTGCAGGCTGAATGTATAAGCAATGAGGAACTCTGAAGAATATCAGGAATAAAAAAACAGTACAAGAAAAAGTGTATGCTGCAAAAAGACAATGAGCTAGTGATGTAGAAAGAATGAGGGATGAGACAGACAGACAGCAGAGAGTTTCATTGGTACTAAGGCTCCAGAATACTGAGTGCATCCCCTTTCAGGAACTTTTGGGAGGACAAGGAAAGGCAATGAAGAGAATAAACAGGCTTCGATGGATTTCAATCTGCAGCATTGGGAGACACTCTCTAATTGATGAGACCACAGATCCATTTGAAAAAACATTTAAGTATAAACATATAGAATATCAAATATTCTTTGGAATGCATATTTCTTTAATTCTCTAAAATGTAATTAACCTTTATACTTAAAACTGAAATATTTCATTTCAACAAGGACAAGACATTGACAAAAACTTGTTTGTACACATATAGATTTTCTTTCTATGAGTCTGTCTGTGAAAACTATTTAGAGTCATTTAAAAATAGCCAAGGTATAGAGCCCTTTAAAAAGGCTTATAATAAACACACAAGTTAAGTTACCCCTAATGGAAACTAAGTAAAATAATACAATGAATCAACAAAAGGAAACCATGAGACAAGCAGGCTTGAAAACTTTATTTCAATTACATTGAAGGACAGAGGAGGAAGGAGAAGCAATTCCTATTTTTACATGTTTTTGTTCATTCTCTTTTATTCAAGTTCTAGCTGATGTCCCTTCTCCTGGTCTGAATAGTCCTGAATGGTTCTCTGACTGTGGCAGTCAAAGATAGAAGTACCTGTCTGAAAATGAACAAGTCTCCAAATATGAGCATAAAATACGATTTATCAGTTTTTAGCATTAAAACAAGCAATGGCAATAATTTTATGTGTTTGTGGTAGTGAATGGTAGTAAATGTTATGTGTACTGGTTCCTGTGATATAAATTTGCATTATTTCATGTTTTCATAATTCTATCACTTTCCTCATTCTTCAAGTAAACTATGAACTAGTCTCCTCAAGGTCTTTGGGCTCATATGGAAGCTCTGAGGGACTGTCATTTTTCTCCTTTTGGGGTCATTGCCCCTACATGACTTATTCCAGAAAATCTGATATGCTCAAAGCCCTTGTCTAAGTTTCTGCAAATGTTGATAATAGAGCTCACTCACTCACCAGGTCACTCAAGATGCCAAATGAATATCAGGTAGCAGATAGTCTTGATTGTACTGTACAGAAAATACCTTACCAAAGGACTCAAGAGCCAGAAACCAGAAACAGAAGTACATAGATTATTCAAATATTTCATCACTTCCTCCTAAAAAGCACTGAATTTGAAGTTGTCATTGGAGCAATCTTCTGACATTCCAAAGAATTCTACTTTCCCACAGAGTCATACCCCCTGCCCCCAGAATTATAGTGTCATTTTATGGTTTAGATTCCCCAAGGAAGGTAAACATAATTTGAGGGCTGCCCTGTCCAAGTAACATTCTAACTCTGCTCTCTAAGTAAGTTATTGCCTTCCTTCTCAAGGAACATTCTTCATCAAGAAATGCCCTCTTCTCCTTAGAAAGTCCAGTGTCTGAAATCTAGAAGTCATCAGCTTGGAGTTAAATGAATGAGAGTCCCTGCTCCTTCAGGGAAGGCACCTAAAAGTCTGAACTGCAACATGCCTCTGCAGGTTGTGAAACTGGATGACCACTGCTCTATTGAGGAGAGTCAGTCAACAAGAATTGATGAAGTACCTTCTAGGTGCTAGGTAATATGCTAAGATCTGGGGATTCAAAAAAAGGTAAAGACAGTCCCTGATCTCAAGGAACTCACAGTCTAATGAAGGAGATAACATGTAAACAGCTACATACAAACAAGCTTCCATTTGAATTGTCTTAAGAAGATTCTGGAGATCTTCTGGCAAGATAAGGTACCAGCCACTGAGGTCCTTTCTCTATCTGAGCTGCCAAACATTCAAACAGCTGCAGAGAGCAAAACTCTGAAGTCACACAAGGCAATCATTCATGCAGAGGTCAGAAAAGGCAATACAAAGACACTCTCAAGGTCTCTCTGAAGAACTCTGGAATCAATTGTGAGATGGTGACACTGGCACAGGACTGCCTAACATGTTGTGTCTACATCAAAGAAGGTGCTGTACTTTATTAGTAAAGCAGAATTGCAGTGGCTCTAAAGAAATGTGAGATGTGCAAATTTAGAGACATCTTCACTCCAAATGTTCATATGGACTATTTGTGCCCAACCTTTGGTAGAGCCTTCAACCTAATATTGCTCTGATCAGCCACAGTTGGACACATTGTACTCTGACCCCAACATAGTGTTGTCATTTTGGTCCTCTTTAAGAACAAGGATAACTACCAACCAACCAATAAGCTATCTACAAGATAAATCAGAAATAATCAACAGTAGTCAGAAGTTCGAATTATCTTTATGGATAAACACACAAGAGATATTGGATTTGGGGATGTAGAGTCCTGTTATCTTTGTATGATCAAAACCCATTGATTTTTTTTCTCCAATAATTTCTGCCATTTGCTTGATTTATACAAGTGTTCCTCTTTTCCATTGTTGCTACATCTTAATGCTTTTTTTCTACAGTATTAATAGATACATCACTTTAGATCACTTTGCTTCATAGGCTAAAAGACCTAGAGGAAGACTTTTGGAATGTTGGGTAGATTCATTACAGAAAATTTATACAAAGACATGAGCAAGAATTCAAGCAAGAGAAGCAATAGATGGTTTAAATCTGTACCATAAGGAGGACCCACATAGATGAAAATCCCAAATCCACAGATAACAGGTGATTTCTTTGGCTTTTGAAATCCACTGATAGGGGCAGCTAGGTGGCGCAGTGGATAGAGCACAGGCCCTGAAGTCAGGAGTACCTGAGTTCAAATCCGGCCTCAGACCAAACACTTGACATTTACTAGCTGTGTGACCCTGGGCAAGTCACTTAACTCCAATTGCCTAAAAAGAAAAAAAAACCTAAAATAAAAAAATAAAAAATAAAAATGAAATCCACTGGTGTTCTGTGATAGATTCATCTGTCATCTTGCATCCCAAGAGTCATTGTGCCTCAAGGAAAAAGGAAAAGGAGAAATAGACACAAGAGCTATTTTGGAAACACAGTATGAGAGAAAAATGAAGATGGATTAGGAGCACTTTGTCTCCAACCCCCCATACATTTATTTTTGAAGGGACTCCAATAGCAGGCACTAGGTAACTTCCACTTTGAGAAAACCCAGTAGACATTGTTGCAATACTATAGGGAAAGAAACAGAAGAGAAATAAGGCTTCCACCCTGTTGAATTCAAGTTACTCTACCCTTGAACACTGAGTTTCTTGCCTTTGGCTTCGTGGGAAGTTTAATGGCCAGTAGAATGGACATTGATCTACCCCAGAGATTTTATCTGGAATATAAAACTTTGCACAAATGTCTTTGTTCACAGGTGACTAGGTGGTTCAATGGATAGAGAACTGGATTTTGAGATGGGAAGACCCAAATTCAAATTTGGCCTCAGACACTTACTAGTAGTATTACCTAGGGCAGGTCACTTAACTTCTCTCTGTCTCAGTTTTCTCATCTGTGAAATAAGAAGAATAATAGCACCTACTTCTCAGGGTCGTTGTGAGTATAAAATTAGATATTTGTAAAGTGCTTTGCAAATTTTAAAGCACTATAGAAATGCTAGGTATTATTTTTATAGTGATTGGGTGAAAGGGAATTTCTGAGGTATTGGCCTGCCTGGAGCTAAGGTATTGATGTAGGACTAAGGACCATTAGGCAGGCTGAGAAACACATGAGATGAGGGCATTTATGTTACTTAAGTTTTCTAATTTCTAATAATCTGATTAAAATTATATGTACAAGTATGCATAAGTAAAAGCTTTAACAGAAACACATTAAGGATATGGATGAAAGAGAGGCTTCAATAGGATGAAAGCTGAGCAATTACCTGATTGTACATACATAGACATAACTCAAACCCATCCTAGACTAATGAGAGAAGAACAATACTACCCACAAAAGAACTGAGCCAAGGGTGAGTGCCAACTGGCTCTTAGAAAACCTGAAAGTGGGGGCAGCTAGGTGGTGCAGTGGATAGAGCACCAGCCTTGGAGTCAGGAGGACCTGAGTTCAACTCCTGTCTCAGACACTTAATACTTACTAGCTGTGTGATCCTGGGCAAGTCGCTTAACCCCAATTGCCTCACCAGAAAGCGAAATAAAATAAAATAAACCCCCCCAAAAAGGCCTGAAAGTGACCAGAAGATCAAGACTTGTATCCCTGAGCACCCTCTGGTTCAGATGGTTGATCAACAGCACATATCCTGGTTCTTAATAATGAATAGGATCATCTACTTTTCAAAGAACCCTCCACAGTGTCACAGATAGAAGCAGGGGTGGGCTGGTAAATGTTTATCAATCCATTCTCTGGGGAAAAAAATACATTATTAACATTTTCTTCATTATTTTCTAAAGGTTAGACAACAACAAAGTGATAAATCAAGCCCTGATTATAGCTGATTACCAAGGTGTAAATAAATACTTACACTACAAATTTAACAATCAGCTTTCACAAGCAAGTGCCAGCTGATTCTAGCATATGCCTGAAAGTATCACTAGAAGTACTTATAGCACTGATCTTCACGTTTCACTGTAGTGTATAACAGGAAGCCTGGACACAAACCTAGATGTGGAGAGACGAGGGAGCAGCACACTACAGTAGAAAGGACCTGATGTTTGGAGTTAAAGGACCTGGTTTAAATACCAATTTTGCCATATACTACCTGGGTGGCCTTGGAAAAGTCATGTTACTTCTTTGGGGCTCAGTTTCCTGTAAAATGTTGAGGTTGAACTAAATGACCTTTAAGGTCATCTCCTGATCTGTTTTAGAACATGCATATAGCTATCTAATCTTCCCCAAATGAATTTATTAAATAATAAATATTCCCCAGTGATTTTTAGACAGACATAGGGACTGATCTTTTATAGATATTATGTTCTATTGGATTTTCTGATCTGTGCCACTTATCTGATAGCATGTGTGTATACATATATGTATGTATTTATACATATATACATACTTATAAATGTATTGTATATATGTGCATATATACATATATAGCCAGTATATATGTATATGCACACACAGTATATGTGTACATATATACATATACTATCGTATATACACACAGAAACAACATATGTGTGTATGCACACACACATATACTATCAGATAAATGGGACAGATATTATATATGTGTGCATTGCTTTATAGCAATTTTGAAATCTACTAAAGAAGATACCCTGTCTCCAGTTTCTTCTCTCAGAATTCTTGATAATCTTGATGGTATATTTCTCCATGTGAATATTGTAATAACTTAATCTAATTTCAGAAATGTCCTTTTGATAATTTGATTGGAATTGCCTTTAATTTGAGGATTATTTGGGGGAATGTTGATATTTTTGCCCTATTTGCTCAATCTTACCATGAATAGGGGATATCTCTTCACTTGTTCCATTTTTCCTTGATTTCTAGTGAAATCATTTGAAAGCTGTCTTCATATAGATCTTTTGCATGTCTTGGTAAGTCAGTGTCCAAATATTTTACATATTTCATCATTGTTATAAATTTTCATAAACATTTCCCCTAATCCTTATTGGTAGTATATGGAAATGCAAATCATTTTTGTGACTTTGTCTTTGTGCAACTTTACTAAAGGTGTTTATTAGCTCAATTTTTGTTGATTCACTTGGAGTTTTGAGATATATCATAGATCATCTTCGAACATAGACATTTTAGGAGCAACTAGGTGGTGCAGTTAATAGAACTCTGGCCTTGGAGTCAGGAGGACCTGAGTTCAAATACAGCCTCAGACACTTAATACTTACTAGCTGTGGGACCCTGGGCAAGTCACTCAGCCCCAATCGCCTCACAAAAAAAAAAATACATAACAAACAGAGACATTTTAACTTCCTTGCCAAAGCCTATTTTTTTCCATATCCTTTTCATACTCAATGTTGCTAATATTTCTGAGACTATGTCAAATAACTATGGAGGAATTGGAAAGTCCCACTTCAAATCTGTTTGTTGTGGAAATGCTTCTGGTGTTTCCCTCATTTTTACAATATTAATTTGTTGTTTTAAATGTATACTTTTTCTATATACATTTAAGGGAAAAAAATCCTTCTGTTCCTATATCTTTAATGTTCTGAGATAAATGAATGCTGTATTTTGTGAAGGGCTTTCTTTGGATTTAATGTTTCTTTTCCTACTGTAAATTAGGATATAGTATATGTATCATTTTAAACTGAAAATAAAGTTGCCGTTTTCCAAGGCAGCTGTAATTTAGTAGAAAGAGTTCTGGACAGAGTGTTCTGACTCTGCCACCAATAACTATATGACCTTGGGCAAGTTGCTTTAATCTCCCTTTGCCTCAGTTTCCTTAGCTATAAAATGAGGGAATTCAAATAGATGAGCTCTAAGGTCTCTCTCAGCTTTAATAACCCATGAAATTATTCTACACTAATGCTTTTATTAGTGAGTACTCTTTCACGTACATTTGTCAAGCCATGAGAGCATGGCTTTAGTTTTCTAAGTTATTTTTTTTTCTTCCAGAATTAGTCATTGGTAGTTCTCAGCCAGGGATGGATTGTATCTGAGAAGAATTGAAAACATTCTTGTTTAGATCATTGCAAATCCAATCAAGAGGACTTTAAATTCAAAAATGGAAAGGAGATATAGGAAGGGAGAGAAAATGTTGACATATAACTGCCAAGCCAGAAAGCACAGAGTAGTGGGTAAACATATAAGAATAAAGAACTGAAAAAAAAATACAATACAAAGAAGAGAAATAGCAACAAAAAAGCATGGTCTCGGGTGTCTATGCATAAAGTATGAGCAATTAGCAAAGTGAACTAGAGCCTTTAATCTAGGGTGATATAATAGATAGAACTCTGTACTTAGGAACACCTGGGTTTGGATCCTGTCCCAGACATTTAATAGCTGTACGACTCCAGGTGCCACTATTTCCTGTTCTGACTATTCATCTACTACTTTATCTGTGTGCTAATTCATAATTGTTTGCCTGACTTATTATTCATTGCTATACTTTGACCTCTACTACTTCTCAGGCATAGAGATGGCAACAATAGGGGACTTCAACTGGCTAGACATCTGCTAAAATTAAAGCCTCTGAGGAATTCTTGTTGATGATGTCATTATTCAAAAGATGGCAGAAGCAATGAGTGAAAATTCTGTTCTCTGTCTGGGTTTGACCAGTAAGGAGAAAGTAATTGTCAAAACAAAAATGACTGGAATCTTGGAAGTAAGAAATTGTCATCTTAGAGTTCATGATAAGTAAGGAGAGGCATGCCATGGATAGTTTTACACATACCCTAGATTTAGTGAAAACAAATTACAAAGAGTTCAGAGAAAGGATGGGCAGGACTTTATAATTTAAGAATCTAAAGGGTTCAAGAGGGATGGGATGCTCTAACGAACAAAAGGATGATGACACCAACACAAATTATTCTCATGAGGAGAAAAAGGGGGAAACTGTATAAAAGAATCTCCCTGATTGCCTCATTATCCCACTCTCTTCAGCTGCTCTTCCAAATGCTTTTATACTTCCTCTCCCTTAACCCTTTCAGTTGAAAATCTTGCCTCATATTTCATTGAAAAAATTGAGGCCATTCTCTGAAAGCTTCCTCTTCTCTGTTCCTCAGCTCGTATCTCCCAGATGCCTTCCCCTACCAGCCTCCTTCATCCCTGTCTAACATGATGAGGTGACCTTTTTGCCCTGGCAAACCTCATCACGTGATCAAGTTGTCCCATTCCATCCCATCTTCTACAGCAGATTGCTCCACTCTGTTAACCCTAGTCTCACACTTATCTTCAATTTCTCCCTCTCAAATGGCTACTTTCCTACTGTCTGCAAACATGCCCATGTCTCTCCATCCTCAAAACACCTCTCACTTGATCCATCCCTCCATGTTAGCTATTGTCTCATATCTCTCCTCCTTTGGGTGGCTAAACTTCTTGAGAAAGTCATCTGCAATCCATGATTTCACTTTCTTTCCTCCCCCTCTTCTCTTAACTCTCTATAGTCTGGCTTCTGGCCTCATCGTTCAATCAAAAGTACCGTCTCCAAAGTTACTGATGATATTTTAGTCTCCAAATCGAATGGTCTTTTCTCAGTCCTCATCCTTCTTGACCTCTCTGTAGCCATTGACATTCTTGATCATCTTCTTCTCTTTGATATTCTCTTTCCTCTAGGTTTTTGTGACACTGTTCTCTTCTGGTTCTCCTCATACCTATCTGACTGGCCCTTCTGAGTTCCCCATGTTGGATCTTCACTTACATCATGCCCTTCACTTACATCATGTAGGCATCCCACAGAGCTCTTCTGGACCCTCTTCTCTCTTTATAACATTTCATTTGGTTATTTCATGAGTGCTCATGGGCTTAATTATCATCTTTATTCTGCAATTCTCAAACCTAAGTCCTAATCTCTCCTTGACACCTAGTCTTACATTTACAACTGCCTATTAGATAACTAGAACTGGATTCCTATAGACAACTGAGCATATACAAAACTGACCTCAATATCTTTTCCCTCAAACTTTCCTTTCTTCCTAAATTCTCTATTACTATCAAGAATACCACTATCCTACTAATCACCCAGGCTAGAAACCTATTTATCATTCTTGACCCCCACTCTCTCTCATCTCCTATAGCCAATATGTTGCCAAAACCTGCCAATTTTACTTTCACAACATTTCTCATACATGTCTCCTTCACTCCTCTGCCCTGGTACAGGCCCTTATCAGCTCACACTAGGACTATGGCAATAGCCTTCTGGTTGGTCTCCCTGCCCCAAGTGTCTCCCCACTCTAGCCTATCCACCATCCAGCTACCAAAGTGATCTTCCTAAAGCATAGATTTGACCATGTCACCCTCCCTACTCAGTAAACTCCAATGGCTCCCTATCACCTTCAGGATCAAATATAAAATTTCCCATTATTCAAAGCCTTTTATAACCTGCCCGCATTTCTAATCTTCTTAAAATTGACACCCCATACACATACTATGGGACCCAGTGACACTGGCCTCCTTGCTGTTCCTCAAAAAGACATTCCATCTCCTGACTCCAGGCATTTTCAATGGCCATACCCCAGAATGGGAATGCTTTCACTCTTCATCTTTACCTCCTGCCTTCTGTGGCTTCCTTCGTGTTCTAGATAAAAATCTCCCCCTGAGGAAGCCTTTCCTGATCCCCTTTAATTATAGTGCCATCCCTCATGATTATACTACTTATACTACATATAATTTGTTTGTAGTTGCTTGCATATTGTCTCTACCTCCTCCTGCTCTCAAGCAGGGGTCTGTCTTTCTTTGGCCTTTATGCGTATACCCAGTGCTTGTCACAGTATCTGACTCTGTGCCTTATTAAGCATAAAACAAATGTTTCTTGACTTGATTTGACTTGGGATAGAGAAAGAAAATTAAAGCAAGAGCATGTAACTAAGTTTGAATATGGCAGATTATTGTTATTGACCTGTAAGGAAAATGTCAAGAATAACAACTTGTATGGCCTGGGATAACTTCTTTCACCCCCATAGACCTCATTTTTCTCATCTACAAAATGAGGGGGTTGAAGTAGATAGCTTCTAAGTTTTCTTCCAGGTTTAGATCTATGATCCTATGAGTGCTAAAGCTAGAAAGAATGGATGACAACGTTGAGGGGGTTTTTTTGGCTTTATTGTGAACAAAATAACAGTCAAAGAGGATACAACAGGCTGCTCCATTCAGATAAAACAATGATAATGAACGATGGCTTAACTACTCTATATTCTCTACTATAGAAAGTGATCCACAGTTTGGGAAATGTGGAACAAAAAGGGTCATTGGAATTGAAATTTCAGATAACCAAGACAGTGGCTAAAACAACAACAACATCAACAACAACTATCTAGCTGTCTTCTTGAGTTCTTGACCAGGTCACTGGGCCCCAGTCAGCAGTTCCTAGGATACTAAAAATATTTGAAGAAATTATGGCTGAACTACTATCCATGATGAGACTGCTGAACTACTGCCTATCTTTGTGAAATCACAAATACTGGAATAGGTGCCACATGACTGGAGATGGATGAATGTTAAACTGATTTTCAAAAAGAAAAAGAAGGTAGATGCTTCCACCTATGGACTGATGATCTTGATTCTTATTCTGGGGGAAATTCTAGAATGCATCATTAAAAGGATGATTTATGAGATTCTTAGAAAGAAAGAAATGTAGTGATGATTAAGAGCCAGCATCAGTTCCTCAAGAACAATTTGTATTGTTCTTGTTCCCCATTTGGACAAGGTTAAAATGCTAATAGTTATGGGGCATATTGTCACAGTATACATCAATTTCAGTGAGGTCCTTGATATATTTCCAATGCTGTCCTTATGGACAAGATGGAGAGAGATGTAGGTAAGTGATATTAGCATTAGGACTTATTAAATCAGGAATTATTGAATAACAGGGCTCAAGAAGTGGTGATTACTGCACCAAGGTCGAACTAAAGGAAGGTCACTAGCGAAGTGTCACAGGCCTCTGTCTTTGGCCCCATTCTGCTTAACATTCTTATCAATGACTTGAATCAAGGCATAGATGGCATGCTTGTAAAATCTGGTGATGAAATAATAACAGAGCTAGAATGTATATAGGACTTTTAGGTTTGCAAAGACCTTTACAAATCATTTCGTCCTCCCAACAACCTTGGGAGGTAGATGCTAGTATTATCTCCATTTCACAGATGAGGATTTAAATAGGAATCTTTTCTCCACTCAAAGACAAGCAGAGCATTTCACAGATGAAGGAAGCAGAGGGTCAATAACTTGCCCAGCATCATGCACCTAGTAAGGTTTAAGGCTGAATTTGAACTCAGGTTTTTCTGACTCCAGGTTTAGCACTCTATCCACTGCACTATTTAGCTCCCTCTTAGAGAAATAACTACCATGTTCAATGTCAAAATCAAAACATGCAAAAAAATATTTTATCTAATTAAATCAATTAGGTCAAATCCAGTAAAAGATAATTTAATGAGATAAATACAAATTCTATACCTAGATTCAAAATAGCAATTGGACAAGTAAGGAAGGGATGGGGCAGGGAGGAAGGGGAATGTTTCATGTGAAAAATATCTGGCAGGGCTGGAATGGGAGTTGTATCCTACAAGCTCAATATGAGTTGGCAGCGCAAAAAAGATGGTTAGTAAAGTTTATGTCTATTTTGAGCTGCTTATCAGTTACACAGATGACGCTAAGTTAGGAAGAATAGATAAGAAGATGGATGGCAGAAGGGAGACTGCAAAAGCTCTCCACAGGCTACAACATTAGATTGAACCTTCTAGGATGAAACTAAATAGGAATAAATGTAAATCCTTACACTCAGATTCCCAACAAATTTATCAGTTTATGACGACAGAGGCATGAACAGTTAGCAGTTCATTTGAAAAAGATTTAAAGGTTTTTGTGGATTACAAACCCAATATGAGTCAACAGAATGATATGGCAGCCAAGAACACTAATGGGACCTTGGGCTGCATTAACAGAGACAGAATATCTAGGTCTAGTATTGTTGCACTCTGCTTTCATTGTATCATTGTTGTATTTAGTACTGGGCACCACATTTTAGAAAGGATCTCTATAAGGTAGAGGATGTCCAGAGAAGGACAACCAGGTTGGTAAAGAGTCTCAATTATTCCATGTGAGGATTTATTGAAGCAACTGTGATGTTTATCCTAGGGGAAAAAAAAGATTTAAGAGAACAGGATAATTGTCTTCAAGTACTTGAAGGATTATCACATGGAAATGTGATTAGGTTTTGTTGTTGCAGTGATTGCTGTGGTCCCAGATGAAAGAACAAAATACAATGAGAAGACATTGCAGAGGAGCACACTTTAATCTTGAAATAATTAGAGCTGTTCAAAAGTGGAATGAGCTGCCTTGGGAAACAGTGAGTTCTCTGGCCCTATGGGTCTTCGAGTGGAGAAAAGATTCCTATTTAAGTCTGGGTTAGACTGGATAACCTGAGAGGTCCTTTCTTACTTTGAGAGTCTTTGGTTCTAAGATTCTTTACTTCCTCCCTGGTTTCTGGCAGCCAGCTTTCCTGGAAGGGACTATGGTGTAGTGGAAAAATCACCAAACCATGAATTAAGAAAAATACCTTTCAATACCAGCTCTGATATCAATGAATGAAAAACCATTTATTAAGCATCTGTTATGTGCAAAGCACTATATTAAGCAGTGGTGATACAAATAAGAAAGTAAGACAGTTCATGTTTTCAATAAGCTCATATTCTTATTTGAGATTCTACATATATGAGTTTTTGGCTGCAAATCAGATATACAGGTCCCATGGTTCTTGGGGTACAGAGGAAAGCAGGTGGTAATATATCTTCATTAATTTGCACCAATAAAAAATATCCATTTTGGATGCTGAATCACTTGACAATGTCAAAGACTTTGGTGTCAAGAACTTAGCTGTATTTGCAGAAGAGGTAAGAGCTGTATCATTCTCAGAGGCAAGGGCCAGCTCATATCTCCATGATGGTGACAGATACTGTACTAGAAGGAAGACCAGTGATCACAGTTGGGGTAGGGAGGGTGCTGCCATTCCTGGTGCTGTTGGGCTAACGTGCCAATTGGTGACAGCTGGTCAGCAACTGGTGGTAGTAAGGAAGGTAGGCTCCTTTTCCAAAGTTATTGTTCCCTTCAATGATGGCTGTGGGGCCTGGGCTGGGAGCAAGACTACTAAATAGTCTGGGGGCCCCACTATTTCCAAAGTTCTTGGGTTCAGAGTACTGAACTAGTTCTTCTGGAGTCTGAGGAGAGATGGCGGCAATAGAGACAATAGCAGTGGTTTGACCTGTCATTTGCTGCCTCTGAAGGTCTCTCCCTCAGGGTGCTTCGCTTCCCCATAGGGAGCGGTTGGTCAGTGGTTGATGGGGACCAGTAGCCACTTCTCCACAGGAGTCACTTCTCTCAGCACTAGCTATTTTACCACAAACAGTCACTTAACCTTTCTTAGATTAAATTTCTTCGTCTGTATAGTAGAGGTAATATTTACCTGATTCATAGTGCTATTGCGAGAGGAAAACTTTGTAGGTCTTCAAGTGCCATAAAAGAGTGAGTTATTATTTGGAGGCTGCCAAATTTCCATTCTCAGTCCTTGCTGAAAAACAGGTCCAGGATTCCATGTGATAAATCATTAACTTGGCAGACATTAGCCATATCCATTATTTACCAAATTGTTGACTGATCTACCACACTCTTCTAGAGATTTGTAGATGTCTAGAGATTTCTTGCACTATTGCTAACAGGTGGAAATCTTGGCATATGACATCACTACATCCTAAATCAAAAGAGTCAAAATTACTCACCCTCTTTCCCCAAGTTTTCACAATTGAAGTTCTCATTTAACTTTTGCAGAAAAAAGGACTAGTTCAATGAATCAATCAATAAGCATTTCTTAGAGCCTACTACGTGCCAGGCTCTGTGCTATAACATCCCCCCTACTAGGGATAATAAACCAAATGTGAAACAGCACCTGCCCTCTAAGAGCTTACATGGTAGGATTAGAAAGAAACTTCTGGTTTTGAAGGTGACTTTCCATTGCAATAAGACCTGATCAACTTTGCCAATAAAGTATGTCCAGAGTAGACAGCAATTTCCAAGACTAAAATTATCCTTTTTCCAAGAAATCATTAATGTTCATTAAATTCCCTTGTGCATCTTTGTATTGGGATGTACACATACTAAACAAATTCCTCACTTCCCCTCTCTAGGGAAAATTTTCTTCTTCTGTAAAATAAAAGGACTAGACTAAAGGATCACTAAGGTCCTTTCCAGCTTTATGGGGCTATGTATATCTATGAGTGAATAAATATGCTCCCTAACCCTCCAGATGAAAAAGAGAGAGAGAGAGAGAGAGAGAGAGAGAGAGATAAAGATGCACACAATACATATATAGTCTTTAAAATATATATTTATAATATACATTTATTTATTTGTGTGTCTATGTATTGGCATCTTTGTCACATATAATTAACATAAATGGTAGGGAAGACCTGGGTTGAATCCTGCTTTGACTCTATATATATGTATGTATGTATATATGTATGTATGTATGTATATATGTATGTATGTATATGTGTGTGTGCGTATATATATATATATATATATATGAAAATACTCCCTTCCCCCCCAAAAAACACATTTGTACCCATACTTTGTATTAAATTCAAAGCAGTCTAAGAGTTTACCTAGAGAGGAGTGTCATTTCCCAAATATTCTGGAGAGCAATTAATTGGATACATTAAATTTAATTGGACAGTAATAAACTGTAATACCTTCTTCTGCCCTAATCACATGCAATATAGTAAATGATCAGCACTATGTAATTAGTAGGTTTGCTGGGATGTTTCTATTTGTCTTGAATTTTTATAATCTCTAAATCCTTTAAAATCTCTAAATAATCTCTAAATTGAAACTTTAAGATAACAACTAAAGTACAATATGACCAGGATTTAGAAGGGGGGGAAGTTTCCAGAAATGCTCTTAGATATGGGTTATTAGAGGTTTTAAAGACTCTGAATGCACAGTTCTAGATTTTCCAGAAGGCTTCCCAGCAGTTGCCACAGAATTATTACAAAAAACCAGATGCCCTAGAGCTCACTAAATGCTTATGAATGATTTTTCTTGAAAGATTGGTGCAATTCTCATTTGCATTGTAAAACTGACTTAAGCTATGAGTTTAGAGGTAAGTTTTAGGAGTTCTGACGTGGCAATTTGCCATGAGAATATTTTTTTTTCTCCTCCTGGGTAAGAAAGCTAGCATGCTAATTAAGGGTGCTTAATAGCCCTCAAAATTAATTCTTTGTTACCTGCAGTGGTTTAATTATTCTCTGATGGTAAACAGAAAAGTGCTCTGCATTTTAAAACAGCTTTAAGGCCACTTGTTGATATGTGACTCAAAACCTTGAACATGGCTTTCTCCTGTACTTCTCACTATTTACCGTACCTCACTTAGGGAAGCATCCAAGATAGATTGAGCTTTCAGGACCTGGAGACCACATAGTATGCTTACAACATAATGACAATGGCTGTCATATGTTGATTTGTGAGAATTTTCATTGTTTTTAGGCATCTCTCATATAAGAGGAATTTTTAGAAAAATAAAAATGAAATTTCTGAAGGAAAATTGGATGACTTAGATATTGTTCACTAAATGTAACACTATTCAAATCCAGAAAGCAGGGAAGTTTCTTCTTAAAATCTTCTTAAGCTAAATCTTAATTTAGATGGACATAATGACCAATCTTGATTATAGAGGATTAATGATGAGACTTAACCCCCAAACTCTCTGCTCTTTTCTAACTTTCCTATTACTGTCAAGGGCACCCCCATCCTCCCAGTCACATAAACTCACAATCTAGGTGTCCTTTTTGACTCCTTACTCTCATCCCTGCCCCGCCCAGCCCCACCCTGAATCTTTTGCTAAGTCATTGACAACTTTTTATTCTACTTTTTTTTAAAACTTTTTTTGAAAAGCATTTTTCACACACCCCTTACACTCCTCTGACACTGTAACCATTCTGACACAGACCCTCATCACCTCATGTCAAAACTATTTCAATAGCTTGCTGGTTGTTCTCCCTGCCACTAATCTCTCCCCACTCCAGTCCATTTTCTACTCAGCTATCAAAGTGATCTTCCTAATGAGCAGATGTAAAAATGTCATCTTCTTTCTCCCTCTATAAAAGAAACTATAGTAGTTCTCTCTTACCTCCAAGATCAAACATAACTTCCTCTGTTTGACTTTCAAAGCCCTTCACAGCCATACTTCCCCCTCCCCACCCCACACACCTTTCCAGTCTTCACAGCTTTCCCTCGTCCCACTCCCTGCACTCTCCAGAGGCACTGGCCTACTTTCTCTTTCTTACACAAGACAATCGTTTTACAAAGTTTAGGCATTTTCACTGGCTGTCCTCCATGCCTTTGAATGTTCTCTTCTGCATCTCTGCCGCTAGGCTACCCAGTTTCCTTCAAGTTCCAGCTAAAATTCCATCTTCTACTGGAAATCTTTCCCAATCCTCCTTAATTCTGGTGACTTCCCTGTTGAGCATTTCCCATTTACCTGGTATTTGCTTGTTTGTACATAGTTGTTATCTCCCCCATTAGACTGTGAGCTCTTTGAGAGCAGCAACAAATTTTGTCTTTCTTTGTATCCCCAGCCTAGCCCATAGAAGACATTTAATAAATGCTTATTGAGGAGACCAATATGGCAGAGTAAAGGCAGGAGAGGAGTGCAGTCCAACATAGACCAATCCCCCAGCAAACTAGGAGCAGGCCTGAAGGCAACTGAATCACTGGCAGCAGTGGCAGTTTCCTATCATAGCTGAAAGTCCAGAGTTCCCAGGTTAAGGAGAAAATGTTGCAAGTAGCCAGAAAGAAACAATTCAAGTATCATGGAGCCCCAGTCAAGATAACACAAGATTTAGCAGCTTCTACGTTAAAGGATTGAAGGACTTGGAATATGACATTCTGGAGGGCAAAGGAGCTAGGATTACAACCAAGAATCACCTACCCAGCAAAACTGAGTATAATCCTTATAATCATTGACATTAAATGAGATAGAGGACTTTCAAGAATTCTTGATGAAAAGACCAGAGTTGAATAGAAAATTTGACTTTCCAATGCAAGACTCAAGAGAAGCATAAAAATGTAAACAGGAAAATTAAATCATAAGGGCCTTAATAAGTTTAAACTGTGTACATCCCTACATAGGAAGATGATATTTGTAATTCATAGGACCTTTCTCATTATTAAGGTAGTTAGAAGGAATACATATAGACAGAGGGCACAGATGTGAGTTGAATATGAAGGGTTGATAATTGAAAAATAAAATTAAGGGGTAAGAGAGGAACGTACTGGAGAAAGAGAAAGGGAGAGTTAGAATGGATTAAATTATCTCACATAAAAGAGGCAAGGAAGAGCTTTTACAGTAGAAGAGAAGAGGGGAGAGAGAAAAGGGAGGGAGTGAATCTAACTCTCATCAAAATTGGTTCAAAAGGGGAATACACATGCAATTGGATATAGAAATCTATCTTTCTTTACAGGAAAGTAGGAGAGGATGGGGATAAGAGAAGGGGGGCAATAGAAGGGAGGGCAGATTGGAGAGGGGGTAGTCAGAAGCAAAACACTTGAGAACGGACAGGGTATAAGGAGAGAAAATAGAATAAACAGGGTGGGGAGGGATAGGATGGAGGGGTATACAGTTAGTAATAGTAGCTGTGAAAAAAAATTTTAAGTAAGTTTGTCTGATAAAGGCCTCATTTCTCAAACATACAGAGAACTGATTCAAATTTATAAAAAGAGCCATTCCCAACTGATAAATTATCAAAAGATATACTCAGTTTTCAGATAAAGCATTCGAAGCTACCTACAGGTACATGAAAAAATGTTCTCACTATTGGTTGGAGAAATGCAAATTAAAACAATCTGAGGTACTACCTCATACCTATTACATTGGCTAATAGGACAGAAAATGTCCTATTGTTGGAGGGGATGTGGGAAAAAATGAGACATTAATGCACTGTTGGTGGAGATGTGAACTGATTCAACCATTCTGTAGAGCAATTTGGAACTTTGCCCAAAGAGATATAATTATAACCATGCATACCCTTTGACTTAGCAATACCACTACTTCATCTGTATCCCAAAAGTGATAAAAAAAAAAAAAGGAAAAGGACCTATATGCACAAAAATATTTATAGCAGCTCTTTCTGAGGGCAAAGAATTAGAAATTGAGGGGATGCCTATCAATTGTTGAGCAATGGTTGAGCATTTTGTGGTATATGATTAAGATGGAATACTATTGTACTATAAGAAATGACGAGCAGGATGCTCTTAGAAAAACCTGGAAAGACTTGCATGAACCAATGCAAAGTGAAATGTACTGTGTCCAAAAAACAGCAATATTGTAGGATGATCAGCTGTGAATGACTTTGCTATTCTCAGAAATATAATGATCTAAGACAGTTCTAAAGGACTTATGGTGAAAAATGCTATCCATGCCCAAAGAAAGAACTGATGGTATCTGAATGCAGATTGAAGCATACTTTTTTTAAACTTTATTTTTCTTGAGTTTTTTTGTCTGTGTTTTCTTTTACAACCTGACTGTTTTGGAAATGTTTTGCGTGATTACACATGTATAACCTATATAGAATTATGAGATTCTCAATGATGGGAGGTGGGGAGAGAAGAGGGGAGAGAATTTGGAACTTTAAGTTTTAGAAATGAATGTTGAAAATTGTTTTTGCATTTAACTGGGGAAAAATTTAAAAAACTAAATAAAAAATTTTTAAATTGATAAATGCTTATTGACTGTTTATATTAATTTACTTATTGTTGATGAGTGAAAAGCTATTTTAACTAGTAACAGCTCCAGCCTTCCAATCAGTCAGCCAACAAACATTTATTTCATGTTTACTATGTGCCAAATACTGTATTAAGTAAGTGCTGGGAATATAAGCACAAGCAGAAAGATAGTCCCCTGATCCAACCATTCTGGAGAGCAATTTGGAACTATGCCCAAAGGGCAATCAAACTGTGCATACCCTTTGATCCAGCAATACCTCTACTAGGTCTGTATCTCCAAGAGATCATTAAAAAAAATGGAAAAGGACCTACATGTGCAAAAATATTTATAGCAGCTGTTTTCTAGGAGCAAAGAATTGGAAATTGAGGGAATGCCCACCAGTTGAGGAATGTCTGAACAAGTTGTAGTGTATGAATGTAATGAAATACTATTGTACTATAAGAACTGATAATCAGATGGATTTCAAAAATAGCTGGAAAGACTTACATGAACTGATGCTGAGTGAAGTGAACAGAACCAGGAGAACATTGCATAGCAATGTAACAGCAATATTGTGTGATGATTAACTATGCTTGACTTAACTCTTTTCAACAATACAATGATCCAAGACAATTCCAAAAGACTCATGATGGAAAATGCTGTTCCCATCCAGAGAAAGAACTATGGAGTCTGAATATAGATCGAAGCATACTATTTTCACTGGGGTGTGTGTGTGTGTATGTGTGTGTGTGTGTGTGTGTGTGTGTGGTTTTTCCATTTTGTTTCTTCTTTCACAACAGGACTAATATGGAAATATCTTTAACATGATTGTACATATAAAACAGATCAGATTGCTTGCTGTCTTGGGAAAGGGGAAAGAGAGAGAGGGAGGCAGGGAGAAAAATTTGGAACTTGAAATCTTATAAAAAATGAATGTTGAAAACTATCTTTAAATGTAATTGGAAAAAATAAAATACTATTTACTAAAAGAAATAAAAACAAGTTTAATTCAATAAAAAAAAGACAGTTCCCTGCCCTCAAGAAGCTTACTTTCTAATTGGGGATAACAACATATAAAAGGAATCTGAAAGGGAGGAGAGGAGAAGAAGGCATTTAATAAGGGGCATGATAGAGAAAGTTCTGCGATGATGAGTCAGCAAATGCAGCCTGGACAGGAATGAAGAGCATGGATACTACTGTTCCTCTCTCCTTGCCCCTTACTCCCCAACCTTATATGCTCTGATTCCCGTGTGCTGCCTACATCAGGCATGGAAGCAGCAGAATGTTTATGTGAGAAGCAGTGAAGTTTGTTAAAAGCTATTTTTGTCTGCCATTGTTAGACTCCTCTGCATTGGTGAAATGCCAATCAAATCACAAAAGAACGACAGTATAGAGTTAGACAAAAAATAATAAAATTCATATAGAAGAACAAAAAGTCAAGAAGCTCAATAAAAAAGGCAGGGGGATGAAGGAGGAATATCAGGACCAGATACCATATAGTAGTGATCACTAAAACAATTTGGTGCTAGTTAAAAAACAGAGAAACTGGTCATTAAAATAGGTTAGGTGCAAAACATACAGAAGCAAATTAAAACAATAGCATAGTGGTTGATGAGCCCAAAGAACCCAGAACAGAGACACTATTTGACAAAAACTGCTCGGGAAAATGGAAAGCAGTTTGGCAGAAACTAGATAGAGACCAATATCACATACCATATACCAAGATAAACTCCAAATGGATCTATGACTTAGTCATAAAAGGTGAAATCATAAGCAAATTTGAGGAGCAAGGAAGAAATTACCTTTCAAATCTATGGATTAGGGGAGAGTTCATGAGTAAATAAGAAAAAGGAGGAAAAAGCAACAGATAGGATCAAAGAAGATACACTGGGCAATTTTGATTACATAAAATTAAAAAGTTTTTGCACAAGCAAATCTCATGCACTTACAACTAGAAGGGTAATTGATAACTGGGGAGATCTTTGTGAGATATTTTTTCTGATAAGTATCACATATCCAAGATGTGTAAATGATTGATTAAATTGATAAAACTAAACCATTCCTCAGTAGTTAAGTGGTCAAAGGATACGAACAGGCAGTTTTCAAAAGAAGAAATTCAAGCTATCAACAACCATATGAAAAAATACTTCTAATCACTGATAGAGAAATGCAAATTAAAACAGCTTTGAGGATCCACTTCATATCCCTCAGATTGTTATAGATAAAAGAGGAATGTGACAAATGTTAGAAGGACTGTGGGAAAACAGGTACGCTAGTGAACTGTTGGTGCAACTATGCATTGCTATAGTGATTCTAAAAAGAAATTTGGAACTTTGACCCCAAATTTACTAAACTCAGAATATCTTTTGAACACACAATATCATTATTAGGCCTATACCCCTACAACATCAAATAAGAAGGGAAAGACCTATATGTACAAAAATATTTATAGATGCTCTTTTTCATAGTCAAAAACTGAAAATTAATGGAGAAAACAACGGCTAAACAAATTATGGTATATGAATGTAATAGATTACTATTGTCATAAAAATGATGAAATGGATAATTTCAGAAGAAACAAGGAAGCTTTCTGTGAGCTAATGCAGAGTGAAGTGACCAGAGCTAGGTGAATAATTTTTACAGTGACATTATAAAGAAAAAGAATTTTTAAGGACTTTAGAACTCTGATCAATGGAATTGAATCTTTATTGATTACAATTTTATTTCATTATGGCCAGTAAATAATGTTTAATTCTACATTTTCTTGCATTTGTTTATGATTTGTATGCCCTAGAACATGGTCAATTTTGTAAAAGTATCATGCACAGCTAAGCATTATGTATGCTTTTTACTAATTTAATTAGTTTATTAGAGTGATCTATTATACCTAACTTTTCTAAAATAATTTTCAAGTCTTTAATTATTTTCTTCTTTTAACTTTTTGTGAAATTTATTAAAGCCAGAAGAAGACTCATTAAGGTCCCGAACTATTGTGGCTTTAATATCTGTTTTTCCCTATAATTTGTTTAACTTTTACTTTAACTACTTAGATGTCATGCATATGTATGTTAGTTATTCATATGATCTCATTATTTTGGGAGCCTTTAAACACAATGTGTAATGGAATTAACACAAATAAACAAGGCCAAGAGCCATTCACCAATGCATAAATGATCAAAGAAATAAGCTAACAGTTTTCACAAGAATTATAGACCCAAAAAGCCATATTAAAGGTTACTCCAAATTACTAATAATAAGAAAATGCCAATAAGAACAACTCTGAGGGATTACCTAACACTCAGCAAATTGAAAAAAATGGGAAAAATTAGAAATAGTCTATGATGAAGGGGCTGCAGAAATACAGGCACATTAATACACTATTGGTGGAATTGTGAAATGTTCCAACAATTCTAAAAAGCAACTTAGAATAATGCTTTTTTAAAAGTAATTAAAATGTGTATATCCTTTGACCCAGAGATCTGCTTCTAGGCATATTACACCTCAAGATATACACTTAAATGTTAATGTTAGCACTCTTACAGTAGCAAAAAATCTGGAAACAAGGTGGTTGTTGTTTAGTCATTTCAATTGTGTCCAACTCTTCGTGACCCCATTTGGGGTTTTCTTCACAAAAATATTGGAGTGCTTTGCCATTTCCTTCTGTAGCTCATTTTGTATTTGAGGAAACTGAGACAAGCAGGTTAAGTGACTTGCCCAGGGTCACATGACTAGTAAGTGTTTGAGGCCAGATTTGAACTCAAGTTTTCTTGACTCTAGGCCCAGTGCTCTATCTGCTGTGTCATCCATCTGCCCATCGATGATGCCTAAACAAATTTTGATCCAAACGTAACGGAATATTACTATACCAAAGAATTGATGAATATGAAGAATTCAAAGAAGCATGGGAAGAGTTATTTGAACTGATGCAGAGTGATGTCAGCAGAAACAGGGAAAGAATAAATACCAGGACTACAACAATATGAATAGAAAAACAAACAAACAAATAAATCCTAAACACTGAACCCAAGTAGCTATGTGGCAATTTGGGTAAGAGTACTAAGCTTGGGATCAGAAAGACCTGAGTTCAAATCCCTCTTCAGGTACTTATTTGCTGTGTGACCCTAGACAAGTCACCTCACCTCTCTAAGCTTCAGTTTCCTCATCTATAAAATGGGGATAATAATAGCACCTGCCTCACAGGGTTGTTGTAAGGATCAATTGAGTTACTATATGAACAGAGTTTGCAAACCTTGAAGTGCTATATAAATGCTGCTACTGCTAATTAGGATGACCAAGAATCTTGACCCTATGGAAGAGCTGAAAAAAATGTTTTTATCTCTCTTCTTTTGCAGAGATAGGAAACCATGGGCATGGAATATTGTATATCTCGTTAGATTCAGTTCATGCGTTAGTTGTTTTTGCTGAACTGCTTTCTCTCTCATTAAAAAAAATTCTTGGGGCAGCTAGGTGGCGCAGTGGATAGAGCACCAGCCCTGAAGTCAGGAAGACCTGAGTTCAAATCCGACCTCAGATCAAACACTTGACACTTACTGGCTGTGTGACACTGGGTAAGTCACTTAACCCCAATTGCCTAAAAGCAAAAAAAAAAAAATTCTTTATCTGCCTGTGTGTATGCATATGGAGATGGTATAAAAATAAAAATATATATCAATATATTTTTTAAAAAGAATTCTTTTGGAAGATTATATCTCTTTGTGAAGAATTTTTATAAATTATAAACTAGATTATTAATGATATATCATATTAAAATATTATAAATCATAAATCTTTATAAAGATTACATTTCTTTAAAGAATATGAATTTGGTGCTATTACTCCTGGCTTAACAAAGAGAGATAACTATAAACAGGGGTGGGCTGATTAATGCTTAACAAGTGATGCTCCATAAAAGCAGGATGCATTTTTAAGTTTAAACTGTATTATTTATACTTTCTCCATCACTTTCTAAAGTCTGGACAATCAACAAAACAATAAATCATGCCATGATTTGGAGTGTTGGCCAATTTCTAGATATAAACACTTACACTGAAAATTTAGTAACTGGCTCTTACAAGTCAGTATGAGCTGACTCCAGCATACTCCTGACAATAAACCACCAAAAAGATGTAGCAGTAACACCATCAGTAATAGCTTTCCTCCTTCATTCTGAAGCTCTCGCAGGTGATCATACAATGAGAATTGTCCTCTCACATGTATTCCCTTGCACACACTCTTGCTATAGGTCACAGACCTTTGCCCTATCCCGGCATGACTGCCCATGGTAAACATTTAATTTGTATTTGAAAATTTAATTGAGCTGGACTAGGGATATCCTAAAAAAATCCTGTAGATGAATTATGTAAATCTCATGACTTCATTTTCTTAAGTGAAATAATATGCTGACCACTTTTCCATTTAAAACAGTCCTAAGAGGGAATTTTCAAACTTTAGAGAACTGAAATTTGATGACCAGTTACCAGAGAATGATGCAGGATGGCCGTGCATTGTAAACACTTGGTTGTTGTTATTCTTGGATATTTTTTGGACAGTACCTATGATTTTATCAGAAATTCCCTCTACCAATGCAAATCTGTCCCTGCTGTGTGACTGATAGTAGTGAAGAGTTGTCAAGGACATGGAGAGTGACTCTAGAATCACTCTGGAGCCATCATATGTCACAGTTGGACACCAGCTCTACAGCCACTAAACCAATTGCCTTTCAGAGGCTTAGTTAAAAGGAAAATATTATAACAGAGCTTGGAGTTTCCCCTTCTCCCCAGTGATAATGAGAAAAAGTGAAAGAGTAAATCCAATCATGCCCCCTAGACCAATATTTAAGGGAGCAGATAGATATACTTCTAGCCTGGTACCAGTGGAAAGAATAAAGAAAACTGTGGAGAATCGAGTTACCAAAGTCCAAAGGTTTCATTGAATTACTAGATTCCTATAAATTGTTCAGTCATTTTTCAGTCATGTCCAACTCTTCCTGACCCCATTTGGGGTTTTCTTGGCAAAGATACTGGAGTGGTTTGCCATTTCCTTCTCCAGATCACTTTAGAGATGAGAGATTGAGGTAAACAGGGTTAAATTACTTGCCCAGGGTCATATAGCTAATAAGTGTCTGAGGCCGGATTTGAACTCAGAAAGATGAGTCTTCCTGACTCCATGCCCAGCACTCTATCCACTGCGCCACCTAGCTGCCCCTAGAAATTGATCCTTCATAAAGTTTGCTTCTGTTCCTCCCTGGCAGTGACTAAGCTTGCTTTGTCTACCTCCTTGGAGCCACAGTTTCAACAGACATAGAGCTATGACCACTCTTCTATCTGGGGATGGAGGGAGGGGGAGAACCCACAACTGCTAGATCACTAAATTGAGGCAGGCAATGGGTCAGGAGAGAAATGTGGTCTTGAGGTTGAATAAAATTATTTCTCTAGTCACTCCTCCAAGTAAACCATGACATGCTGATTTGATGTTGTTTCTTAGGATATATGAATGTTTATGTGAGGGAGGACTCAGTTTGATGAAGACCTTTGTGACATAGCTTTAATATTACTATACTATTAAAGGAACTTGGTTATGAGCCAAGTCTGTCCCCTTCATTAATGTAATTACAACCAGAGCATCTCTGGATCTGCTCTAATCTCCTGAGTCACATCCTAAAAGAGATATATTTGGTCCATCTAATATCACCCTGAAATTTCCCTGGAAATGAATGCACCATTTTCTATGAACATCCTGAGGAGTATGGCAGAACAATAAGAAAAGGCTTCCCTAGCCTCACTTGTTTCACTGCTTTAAAGATTGGTTACCAAATTGTAGAATGTTAGAGCTGGAAGAGGGCCTTGTATCCAGGCGAAGCCATTGATCTCACAGATGGGAAAGCACAGAGAGATCCAAAGAGGTGCCCTAGCTTACCAGAGTGACCCAGTAAATAAAGGACATAACAAGGACTTGAACCAAGACTTCCTAATCCAGGGCTTTTTCCACTATGCCATGAATTGCTGTAGGTGAGGAATCCAATTGTAGAGAGCAGCCTCTATCTGAGGACCACACCTTGCATCCTTCTGTCTCTGCTCCTGTATATATGATGTTCAAACTAGAATTTGTCATCCTTTCATTTTGCTTTTCAGTTACAACCATACCCTGTCTATTCCCTGCCCTTGCCTGCTGAGGGCTCCCCATTGCAGAGACTGTTTTAGCCTCCACTTCCTGGACAAAGCATCATGCTCACCTTATTCCCTCCCTCTCCCACCCCTAAAAACTTATTTCCTCTAAGATCCAGAGCGACGGCTATTTTTTTTTGAGGCAATTGAGGTTAAGTGACTTGCCCAGGGTCACACAGCGAGTGGGTGTTATGTGTCTGAGGTCAGACTTGAACTCAGATCCTCCTGACTCTAGGGCCGGTCCACCACGCCAGCTGTCCCCTCTATTTTTTTAATAAAACAAATCAACCCATGCTGATGACAAGTAATGACAGTTATTATTATCACTCTGGCACCACATGGTGTATTGTAGTTGGAGTTTGTTTGATTGATTTTGGGTCTAATCAGTGATTTCTTTGATATAGAGAACTCCTGGTGAGGAAACCTCTGTAGTTCAACACCTGCTCTACAAACTAAAATCCTAGAGCGTTACCTGAGGTCCTGAGAGCTGAAGTCACAGTGCTCAGGGTTATGCAGCCAGTATGTGTCAGTGGTGAGACTTGAACTGCAAGGCTTTCTGATTCCAAGGCCACCTCTCCATGCAATAATCTAGTCAGCCTCATTTCAGCTGGTACCTTCTGAAAATCGACTGGCTTAATCACAACAGTGGCATAATGGAAATAGCCCTGAACTTGGAGTCAAGAAAGACCTGGGTTCCAATCTTGCCTCTGACACTAACTACCCCTGTGAATAAGCTACTCTCTGAGCTTCAGTTTTCTCATCTTTAGATTACAGAGACTTCTTGGGAGACCCAAAATAAATAATGTATGTAAAGTGCTTCACAAGCCTTAAATCAGCTATATAAATGGGAAGAAGGAGGAGAAGGAGGACAAGGAGGAGGAGGAGGAGAAGAGGGAAGAGGAGGAGGAAGAGAAGGTGCAAGAGGAGGAGGAAGAGGAGAAAGAGAAGGAGGAGGAGGAGGAGGAGGAGAAGAAGGAGGAGGAGAAGGAGAGGGAGAGGGAGAGGGAGAAGGAGAGGGAGAGGGAAAGGGAAAGGGAGAGGGAGAAGGAGAAGGAGAAGGAGAAGGAGAAGGAGAAGAAGGAGAAGGAGAAGAAGGAGAAGAAGGAGAAGGAGAAGGAGAAGAAGGAGAAGGAGAAGAAGAAGGAGAAGGAGAAGAAGAAGGAGGAGGAGGAGAGAAGAAGAAGAAGAGAGAAGAAGAAGAAGAAGAAGAAGAAGAAGAAGAAGAAGAAGAAGAAGAAGAAGAAGAAGAAGAAGAAGAAGAAGAAGAAGAAGAAGAAGAAGAAAAATTGGTAGTACTGGTGCTGGTAACAGTAGTAAAAGAAGTAGTAGTAGTAGTGGTAGTGGTAGTGGTGGTAGAAGAAATAGTAATAGTAGTAGTAGAAGTAGTGGTGGTGGTGGTAGTGGTAGTGGTAGTAGGGGCAGAAGTAATATTAGTATTGGTAGTAGTAGTAGTGGTGGTGGTGTGGTGGTGGTGGTGTGGTGGTAGTAGTAGTAGTAGTAGTAGTAGTAGTAGTAGTAGTAATAAACTAAGTGACTATTAACATTAGGCATCATTCTTAGGGCTTTGAGGGCCTTTTTGTATCCCTCCAATCCCCTCATTCAGGTTAGGGACAGTCCTGTTAGGTTTATCTATTGTTCCCAACTCAGCCACTTGCTACCTGTGTTACCTGGTTCAAGTCATTTCACTTCTCTAGGCCTTAGTTTCTTCACCTGTAAAATGGGGGAGAAGGAGCATACTCAATGATCTCTAAGGTCTCTTTTAGCTCCGATCCTACAATTCAACGAGTGTATGAGGTAACATAAAGATTTTGGAAGGTCTGACCATGGAGATTCCTATCAGGGTGTGTGCATAGTTTAATGTCACCAATGGTTTGTTCAGAGTAGAGAAAATCTTGTGTCAATCGCCCAGTGCATGTTATATCATCTGAAAGTTGTGCTTCTGGCTGCACTACTATTTCAAGGTCAGTGTGATTCAGCTAACAAGGAAGAAACTGAAAGAGAACCTGGGGAAGCTGCTATAGAAAGGAGCAGCCTGCAAATCAAGAAGAAAGGCCTGAACTCTCTCCATGGATGGTCTTTGAACAAGAACAGGTGATAAAAACTCAGGGCTAGGAAGCCACCAAGCCAATGAATAATTTCTGCAAACAATAGACTGTCAGAGGCTGGTAATTCTGTACAAAGGCTTCTTTAATTCAAAAGATTCCAAAACTGTATAATAAAAATGATTTGGCTTCTTCCGGGCTGAGCAAATTTTCCCTGAAATTAGGTAATTTTCAGAGGAGCGTTGGCTCTTTTAGCTCACTTGGCTGTATCTGTGGAGAGACAGTGAAGTACAATGAGAAATCCACTGGGTTGGGAGTTAGAGCCATTGGGTTTGAGTTCTGGCACTGCCACCTTCTATTTGGGTAACCTGGGGCAAGTCACTCACCTCCGGGGCCTTACTTTTCTCATCTGTGAAATGGGGAGGCATTTGACTAGATGGGCTTTAAGGTCCCTTACAACTATAAATCTATGACTTTGGGTCAAATAATTTCATTCTGTGGAAAAATAAACCAAAAAAGTCAGGCAATGTGATTGTTCGATGGAGTTCACATATCACTTGACTAAAATTTTCACTTTCTAGGTGATTGTTCAGGGATGGTATGGACAAGGCCTCAGAGGAGCACTGGAGTGCCTTATCTGGAGAATTCTTCTCCAGGGTTCTAAGGTCATTTCATGAAAGACCTCTCCCTCCATGGACACTGTCACGTGGGCTTCTGAGGTCTTCTGAATGCTTCTCAGCTATTAAGGGTGGCATGTAGCTAGGGTGTGCCCTAAACACATTAAAATTGGAAATCAGGTAAAATGCAAATAGCTTTCAAGATGCTGAAATCTCATTTTATTTAGTACTAGAGATTCTTCTGGAACAGCATACTAGGCAAAGCAACTCAGGATCTGTGAGATACTCGTTTTATAGGCTAATGTTGTGAGTCTCTGGAGGGCATTTCCTATTATGTATATTGCTTCCTGGTATTAAGAGATGAGATGTGTGTGTATGTCTATGTCTATGTACGTGTAATATACATATAGATATACATACATTATGTATAATATATATACCTTTTTATATTCTCAGTGCTTAACATAGTGTCTAGCACACAACAGACATTTAATAAATGCTCATTTACTAGGTGGCACAGTGACTAGAGTGCTAGACCTAAAGTCAGGGAGACATGAGTTCAAATTCAGCCTCAGACACTCTCTTCCTGTGTGATCTTGGGCAAGTCACTTAATCTCTATGTACTTCAGTTTCCTCAAATGTATTCTGTAAAATAGAATAATAATATTATTACATAATTATATATTATAAAAATTACATATATATGTAATATATAATAATAGCACCTGCCTCTTATTGCAAAAGCTCTTAGCTGTGTGTGTATGTGTCTTATAAAGCTCTTAGCAAAGTGTCCCGGTGCTATATAAATGTTAACTATTATTATTTATTTATATGTTTAGCTATCAATGCTACATAACATCTATATACATATACCTGTATATTATAGGGACATATATATATTATTATTACATTGATAGATAGATGTATATTATATGTATATATAGATATACACATTATATTACATTTATATATACATGTATTTTATATGGGTATAGTTATAAATTATATCTATCAATACATGTATGTTATATTGTATATATATATACATACATATATATAACCTTTATAGATACTTGTATATTATATATGTATATCTAGATATATCCACTATATTATTACATTTCTGTATACATGTATTTTATATGGATAAATATACATTATATCTATAGATACAGGTATGTTATAGTGTGTGTGTGTGTGTGTGTGTGTGTGTGTGTGTGTGTGTGTGTGTGACTCTCCCAGAGTCATACATCTAGTAAGTTTCTGAAGCTGGATTTCAACTCATGTCTTCCTGAATCTTTACCCGGTGCTCTATCCACTGCACCACCTAGCTACCTCCTTGTTCTCTAAGTCCTATGCCAACTCCTGGGACTTTTGTTCATTTGAAGTGTCAAAGGAAGTCAGTCTGATATATATATACATTTATATTTATATTTATATACACACATATATATCAGCTAGGTGGTACAATGGATGAGTGCCAGGCCTGAAGTCAGGAAGACTCAGCTTCCTGAGTTCAAATCCAGTCTCAGACACTTACTAACTGTGTGACCTTGGGCAAGTCACTTAACCCTGTTTGCCTCAGTTTCCTTATCTGTAAAATGATCTGGAGAAGGAAATAGTAAACTGCTCCAATATCTTTGCCAAGAAAACTCCAAATGGGGTCACAAAGAGTCAGACACAACTGAAAAATGACTGAACATTTACTATGTGATCATAAATGATGTGACTGAACAACAATATATACATTATATCACATCTATAGATACATGTATATATATATAGATATATATATATATCTAGTTATACACATTATACTACATCTCTATATTACATGCATTTTATATGGGTATATATATACTTTATATCGATAGATACATGTATAACATATAGTATATCTATATACAGTATATTACATATCTCTGTACATGTATATTATATATTTATATCCATATACATCAATATATTAAACACTTTACTGCATTATTTTATTTGAGCCTCGCAAAAACCCTGTGGAGTAGGTAAGGTAAGAATCATTACCCCCAATTTATCAATTAGGAAACTGAGACTCTGAGAAGATGAAATGACTTGTCCACCATCAACCAGTTAGTGTCAGAGCTCAGAGTCCCACTCTAGTCACCTGAGTATAGACTCAGTGGTAGTCAGCATGTGCAATGGAAAGAGCCCTAGTTCTGGTGTCAGAAGAGCTGGATTCAAATCCTGCCTCTGATACTTAGCATCTATGTCATCTTAGAAAAGTCACGTAACCTCTTTGGGCCTTAATGTCCTTAATGGCCCAATAAGGGGTTTGAACTGGACGGCTTCAAAGGTCCTTTCTGGATCTATGATCCTGCTGAAGACTCACCACCACTGTTTCATAGCTCTGCCTGTACTTAACTAGGACTTGTAAACTTCAAGGCCACTTCTGAAATGTGATGAGTCCCTGCTGGGTTTTTCTTGTTGAAGAAAAAATGTTCCTCCCTGAAATTTGGAGTGAGAAATGCAGAATCATCCTCATAGGTATTGTCATTCGAAAAGAGGCCCAAAGCAGATGAGTAAGCTTCTTGCACTCTGTTGGCAAGACCTAAAGTTCATTCTGGAAGCTGAGCGTCTGCTGGCTGAGAACAACTTGTCCTGAGAAATCTTTTTTTGTGCCTTAGACCAGGCTGCTGCTGCCATTAAATAACTACTTCTGCTCAAAGTTATATCACCAGCAATTGATTCTTGAGAAATGAAAAGTGGATTTTCACATCACTCTCTTCTCTGCTTCTCTAGGTGTTGTTGTTCAGTTGTTTTCAGTTATCTGACTCTTCATGACTCCATTTGGGGTTTTCTTGACAATGACACTGAAGTAGTTTGTAATTTCCTTTTCCAGCTCATTTTACAGATGAGGAAACTGAGGCAAACAGGGTTAAGTGACTTGCCCAGGATCATACATCTAGTAACTGTCTGAGGCTGGATTTCAACTTAGCTCTTCCTGAATCCTTACCCAGCACTCTATCAACTGCACCACCTAGCTGCCCTCTTCTTCTCTAAGTCCTATGTTAACTTTGGGATTTTTGTTCATTTTAAGTGTCAGAAGAAAGTCAGCCTGATATAATGGATAGAGAGCTGGCCTCAGAGGCAGAAAGATCTCAGATGACACATCCTGGTTGTACGACCCTGGGTGAGTCACTTCATGCTTTAGTGCTCTAGGTAACTGTCTAAGACACTACAGTTGCAGAGAAAGGGCTGATCTCTGTGTCAGCAGAGAGAGTTTTCTCATCTGGGAGTTCCCTATACTGATGAAATCACAGGCCTTCTTCCCAAGTGTCAAATGATAAAATTAGTTTCCCCCTACCGCACGGATAGTATGATCAGCTGATCTTCTAGATGCTATTCACACATTATAAAGGCTCACGGGAATTGAATTCCTTATAACTTAAGAATATCGATATTCTACTTCTCCACTGTTTTAAATAGGGTGTCATACCCTTCATTGATGTCAGTGTCATTTGTAGAGAAGCTATGCACATGAGATGGCATTTTACTGAAGTATGCCTCTGTTTAAACAGATTTGGGAGGCTTATTGATCATGAATCTGCTTTCATTTCAGATTAGGTCAATAAATGCTTATGGAGCATGCACTAACCTCCAAGGTACGGGGGGTATATACAAAGAAACTGAAGACACAGTTGGGATGTAGAGGTGTCAGGAAAGACCAGCACCTCTGGTGTGAGGGCTTGCTGAACCCTTTTCAGGGCTGCTCACCCACCTTTGGTGTCCATCTTCACCCAACTCTCACCTGTGGCTCCAAGAAGCTGTAGCATGTGCAGCGGTCATACCCTGGTAAATTGTTTGGGCAGATGACCTAAACTAGGTTGAGGGTAATTGATGGGCTCCAAACCCATCAGTGAATTAGGGGGGTGTCTAGAAGTGAAGTAAAGACTTCGCCTCGCAGAATGGGAGGCTAATGAACAGTTTGTTCCACCAGGCAATGAAGGTAATGGAAGCGGGCACTGTGGAGTGCTTAACACTTGGGTTAGACACTGAGGTCACCAAGATCATCCACGGGCCATCACCGATTATCTTGACTTCTGTCTTGCCGCTGGACTTCAATGACTCTGGAAGAAAGAGTGAAGCTGACAACTCTGCACAGCTCTGCCTCACTTCAATCCAGTTTATGAACGAGTCAAAAAGACGTAGTTCCCGACTTCAAGGAGCTAACAATTTAGTTGAGGTGATACAGTATAAACAATGAGAAAGTTTAATAGTGAGAGATTTAAATAATATTTCAAGACAATAATAAAATATATCAAAGGCCTTATAGGACTGACACATGAATTACAGAAACAAAAATTTAGATAGAGGTTGAGAAGTAGGAAGGATTGTTTCTAGCTGAGTGATGAAGAAAAGCTGAACAGAGGAGGCATATTTCAGCTGGATCCTGAAGGAAATTGGTAGGACATAGTGAGGTAGAGGAAACTGAGATTTTGCAGAAAGGAGAAATCACATGTGCAGAAACATGGAAACTGGAAAGCATTAGGCTTGTTCAGGGGACAATAAATAGATTGATTTGGCTAAAGCACAGGGTTACTGTAGGGAAATAGTGAAACATGAAGCTGGAGAGGTAGATAAGTGGCAGATTAAGGAAGACCTTGAATGATAACTGAAAGAGGATGAGGAATCAATGAATAATAGAAGAGCTTGACAACCTCCCTATGAGATAGGTAGTGCTGGGAATAGAATGCCCATTTTGTAGATAAAGAAACTGAGGCTCAGAGAGCTTAAGCAGTTTATCTAACACCATACAAGCAGGTATTCAAACCATGGTTCTACTCTCCTAGTGCCTTCATTCTTTCGAGGCAATCAGAGTTAAGTAACTTGCCCAGGGTCATACAGCTAGTAAGTGTCTGAAGCCAAATTTGAACTCAGGTCCTCTTAACTCCAGGGCCAGTTGCTCTGTTGAACCACCTAGCTGTGCCCGCCTTCTTCCTTTAAAAAAAAAAAGTGAAATAAGTTGATTAAAACTGTGTTTTTTGAAGATATGTATTTTTTTTCATTTACTTTCCCTGCTTTTCTATGGAATTATGTTCATCTACTACTCTTAAGTTTTAGGAAAATAATTAAATTCCTAAAAATTGCCATGACCAATTTTATCTTCTGCTTCTCAGAAAAGAAATCCACTTCCTCTTGCTTGAAGACTTGTATTGCATTCAAATTATAGTGGGACATCATAAAGAATTTTTTGTTATTGTTCACGTTTGTCTGACTCTTCATAACTCTACGCACCAAATGTCCATAGAGTTTTCTTGGTGAAGATTCTGGAGTTGTCTGCCATTTCCTTCTCCAGTTCATTTTACAGATGAGGAAACTGAGGCAAATTGGTTTAAGTGACTTGCCTAGGGTCACACAGCTAGTAAGTGTTGAAGCTGGATTTGAACCCTAGTCTTTCTGACTCCAGGCCTAGCACCTTATTCATTGTGCCACCTAGAGGCCCCTTAAAAGCCTTTTTAAATTATTCCAAAAAAAATTCCAATCCTAATGTCAGGTCAGTTCAATCACCAGAATATATCTAAGTCGATATTGAGTCTAAGCAGACCTGAAGTGGTCTTCTCTGTGTCATAGTGCTGGTTAGCTCAGTAGAAAGTTCTGATCATTCCAGCAACTGGAAATGATGGCTTTGGTTTTATCAGCAAGGTGTTAGCACCACCAGTGATGAAAGACAATTGTGCAACGGGAAGAGCAGGGGAGAAGATGCTGCTAGTAGTGCCAGTGAAGATTGCCGCTCCTCCTCCACTCTGAAGCTGTCACTCAAAGCAGAGAGACTCAGTGGCTGGGACCCGGCTTTCCACAGCCAGCATTTATGCTGCAGAGCTGACTGTCTGTGTGCGAGGGCAAGTGAGACCTGGGTTAGACGTCTTCATGGCATAGCACTATGGCTCTGGGAGGCTGGTCCCGTGGACGACTTTTCATATATGCCTATGCCTATAATTCCTCTGTGATATATATAGTGAGCAAGCCTTGTACCTTGGGGTGGGCTATAAGCTGCCCAAGGTCTTAGTCCCAAGAGACACCGAAGGAGCGGGTAATCCTGACTTAGGTCACAAGTCAACATGAGTTGAATTCTTGGCTACCCTCATCACCTTTTCCTAATCTCTTTGGGCTACTTCTTCCATTGGTCATGGGACCCTCACAACAAGAGATTGAGGCAGGTAGGTAGAGAAGTGAATATATCGGTGGTCCTGGAGTCAGAAAACCTCGAGTTCAAAGCCAGTTTCAAACACTCACCACCTATGTGACTGTGGGAGTCACTTATTCTCTGTTTGCCTCAGTTTCCTCAACTGTAAAATGGGTATAATAACAGCACCTACCTCCCAGGATGGTTGTGAGGATCGAATGAGATAATAGTTGTAAAGGGCATAGCATAGTGCCTGACACATAGTAGACACTATATAAATAATGTTATTGTCATTGTTAAGGGCCCTAGCACAGTGAGGGAGAAGTCATAAATTTGGTGCCCCAGGAACAGGGAAGAACCTAGCATATTTGCATCAACTTGCACCTAGTTTATGGATGAGGAAGGTAAAGAGGGAAATAAGGACAAAAGCTGCTGAAACTATCTGGAAAGGACCTATATAATTCTGCAGTGACAGAATAAAACACACCCATGAAACAGTGTTTGAGTTTGTGTATGAAGAGTCACTGCAGACTCAGGGGCAAAAGTATTGGTAGATGCTGATAAAAATTAGAATTGAATTAGAAGCCAACCACCCAGTGAGTGACGTGTGTCAAGGTCCACATCTCCACCCTGAACTCTGTTTGCTTTCCTGTGCACAGACCGGACTCCTATACCAGCTGGCCATGTTGCCTCACTGAGATTTTCCCCCTAGGACTCCGGGGGACATTTTTGTTTGTCTCAACCACTACATGCTAAGGTTTGGGTTATCCCTCACAGATTGATGAACAAAGCTGTTAAATAACCACTGGCCTCTATGCCCGACATCTGTCATCTTCCCAAAACACACAGCCTTCTTCTGTTTCATTCCAAGGACCATGTCCTCAGACATGTAGTCACTGCCTTTTTGCTATGCACCATGAATTACAGATGCAACTGGGGTAGATTTAGCTAGAAAACATCACCAGGAAGGCCGAGAGGCCATAAGTCATTGAGCTGCTTAGAAAGTTTTATAGAAAATTCCAACAAGCCGACTGCACTTTGTATTGCCTGAACAACTTTATATAAAACCAAAGCCACAGGGCCTTACCTCCACCAAGTTAGGCTTGTATTTGTGAATTCTAGATTGTAGGCCAGATCAGTTTCTTCATCACCTCATTCATGACCTTTGGCAGTTCCAAACTGGCTATTTGGCCAAACAATATAGTGGAAAGAGATTGGCCTAATCATCAGACGATCAGGGCTTGAGTCCCAGTTCTGCTACTGTGTAGCTTTGAGAAAGTTATTTAGCCTCTCTGGGCCTCAATTTCCTCATTTGTAAAATGAGGGTTTTGGAATATCTACTCCAACATCTCTGTTAAATCCCTTCAAGGACCAACATGTAGGAATCTGTGAATTTTAGTCCACATTTGTGGGCCCACTATGATCTCCTTATCTTCAGGCCATGGAAAGCTCATAGTTCAGTTATAGAACGTAATCAGTGAGGATAATCTTACATTAGACAGGACCACAATGTGACATATTCTGCCTCCATGCCTTCTCCCTAAAATTCTTAGCGGTAAGATGTTAACTCTGTGGTGTAGGAGGTGCTCCTTTTCATAAAGACGGCATTTAAGACTTCACTTCACTGAGGACCTGGCCAAATCAACCTTCATATAAGTCTCCTACACTTGAGAAGTCCTTACAAATGGGAAATGATGTGTGGTTAATCACAAAGCATCTCCAATAGACAGGCAAGTTGGAAGGCAATAGGAATTCATTAAGTACCTATTTGTTAAGCCTGGCTATGTGCCAGGTATTGTACTAAGTACTTAACAAATATTGTCTCATTTGATCCTCACAACAACACTGGAAGGCAGGAGATATTATCCCCATTTTACCGTTAAAGAAACTGAAGCAGACAGATGTTAAGTGACAACTTAACCTCTCATAACTCGTAAGTATCTGAAACTGGATTTTAACTCAGGTTTTTCTGATTCCAGGCACAGTGCTACGTGCACTGTACCAACTAGATGCCCAAATAGTACCCTATCAACAGCCTCCCTCCCCACCATACACACACCACATGAATTCAGAGCCTAGGAACATTGGTCCCTCAACAGTTACCCAGATTATAAGTCTAGTAGCCTTCCTACTTTAACTTCTGGCACAAAAGTCTATGAAAATCTTACCCCACCAGAACCACAGTCCCATTTGGTGCTGATAAAATGGACAAATAAAAAGATCCTAGAACACAAAATCTTTCATTTTGAAGATCAAGTCTACTAAAATAGACACCTCACATTACCTAATGTATGACTTCCAGAAATCTTGTGGTCTTGGAAAGCCATGTAGCACTTGATTCTGATGCTCATGTTAGACCCAAAGCATTGGTGTCAGTGTAGACTCATATGCATTGAAGTGATGGCATAGGCTGATATTGATCAATCAATTAGCAAAATTTTATTAAGTACCTACTGTGTGCCAGTCATTGTGCCAAGTGCTGGAGATACAAAGAATGAAATAATCTTGATTCTCAAGGAATTACATTTTAAAAAGCTAAAATTGAACTAGACGCCATCAAGTGAATAATGTAGTATCAAGGTAATAGTCCCTCAACTTTCTTTGTTCCTCCTAATCAGCCTACATTAGACTCCTGTTAACCAACTTTACCACGCCTATTTATTTCTCTTTATTTATGGCTTTGAGACAGTCCCTAGTATTTGCTTTCTAATTCTCCCTTGGACTTTTGTTGACACTTCAGCTTATCTGGAAAGACTGGCTTCTGGGATTCTGAGCTTTTGATTATCCTTTGTAGGATTTTAAAAGTAAAACCTGTAAATTTATAAAGTCTCTAACCAAGAAATAGTTGGTAGGGGTTCCCAAAAAAATTAGGGGTGCTGATCACAGCCTTTGGTAGTTTTGGATTCCTTTCCTCCAAAAGGTAATGTGTCATAGTGAAAACAGTACTTCATTTGGTATCAAGACAGGGAGAGTATAAGAGAAGGAAAAGAGAGGAGTATAGAGAGAGACAGGAAAGGAAGAGGGCAGAGGGGAAGAGAGAAAAGGTGGGTGGGGCCAGTGCTAAAGAATAGTGCTCTGTGTGACCCTGGGCAAGTCACTTAACTCCATTGCCTAGACAAAAAAAAAAAAAGAACAGTGCTGGTTGTTCTCTACTGGGGTGAAGGATGGGAGAATGAGAAGGCAGATTTTGGCTGATTAAAACAAAAAAAAAATATATATATATATATATATATATAAAACTAATGGCATCTAGAAGGATTAAGGGAAGTGGTTGAATGGAAAAATAATTGGAATTCTTTACATTCATCATTATTTATAGCACAATGATGATTACAGTTTTGGTGTACAGATATGAGACCAGTTGACCTTTGATACTATTTACCACAGAATATATGAATAAAAAAAGTATTTATTAAGCACTTACTACATATATATGTCAGGCACTGTGCAAAGAGCTGGGGATGTAAATAGAAACTTCTGAGAGTAGAAAGTTCCTGCCTTCAAGGAGCATGCATTATACGAAGGTCAACATATAAAAGGAAGCAGTGACTTGGTCTGGGAAGTCTTTAGGATGGTGAGTGGAGCCAAGGGTAATTGACTGAAATTTCCTTTCTAAGAATGGTAGTATTGATTTGATTATTGTTCCAAGAGCTAGAGGTAGGAAATCGGGGAGGGGGAAATTGGTGATAAAGATCACTGGAGTGCTGTAGTTCTATAGAACTCTCACCAGTCAGGACTATAGGGTCTCAGGGAAGGAGCTGGAGAGCAGGGATTGTGGGTGAGAAGGTATGGCATGAAGATAGCTAGAAAGCAACAAGTAATATGGTGAGATAGTGGGATAAAATAGCTAGAGATTAGTCAGGGAAGTGGTACAGTGGTTTAGTTATGTGGTCCTCTCACCCCTTAGTGTTTCTGTCTGGATTTTGTGTATTCTAACTGATTGTGGCTCCCCTAAAAGAAGTATTCAAGAGCCTATATAGTATATCTGTGTTCCCCAGGCATCTTTTTGGGTCCGTGGTTAGATCCTACACTACTCCAGAGCCAGAACACAGAGCTCACCCAAAGAGAATCTGATTAGTGATGATGTGTGTCACATATTGAGCCCAGAACTGAATAGATGACGTAGAACAGCTGAGCTCAATTCCTCATCCCAACAGAAGGAAGAGGTGCCAGGTGGCAGGCACTGGAACATGACACATTGTCAAATTAGAGCCCCTGGCATCAATCCCTTTTGTTAATGGCTGGGAGGTAATGCAAAGACCAGCCAACAGTGATAGAATAGATATTTCTTAAATCATAGAATCCTAATATTATAATTTGAAATTAGAGCTCAGTGATCCTTAGTAACAAGTGACCAGAATGATATTGACAACTGAAATCTTTAGAGGATCCAACAAACTCTTTTAGCAGAGATGCCAAGGCTGTTCCACTATCCAATCCTAGCGTGGTGTCAAAGGTAAGTTAGGAGATAGCTAGCATTTCTATAACACTTTAAGGTTTGCAAAGCACTTTATATATGTAATCTCATTTGATCCTCACATGAATCAGGTAAAGTAGGTACTATTGTCATCCTCATTTTACAGATGAGGGCATCAAGGCAAACAGAGTTAAGTGACTTGCCCAGGGTCACATAGCTAGTAAGTTTCTGAAACATAATTTGAACTCAGGTCTTAACTTCAAATTCAGCACTCTATCCACTAAGCCACTGAAACATAACCATTTATAAAGCTGTTTTTTTTTTATAAATCACAGAGGTGATATAGTAGGTCTTATGTAAGCCTTGGCACCACCCCCCCTTTATCTCTCTCTCTCTCTCTTTCTCTCTCTCTCTCTCTCACTCTCTCTCTCCCCCTCCCTCTCTGTCTGTCTTTCTCTCTCCCTCTGTCTCTCTGTCTCTGTCTCTCTCACTCTCTTATATTTACTTTCTGATTCCTTTGCCTGTGTAAACTTCAACCACTGCTACATGCATATGATTTTTGCTACAACTTGAACTAACCATTCCTACCTGCCCTGTGCCACAAGCTGGCTTGTACTTGATTTCTAATGGATATGTAACTCTTGGCTTGAAGGGCCAGAGACTATCTCCTCACTGGTGAAGATTCATTATTCAGTGTCCCCTGCCTGCATGAGGGGCAGATTTGGAAAGAGCAGGAGAGAGTCTGGAGAAGGCTATATGTAAGTTTTCCTCATGGGAAAATGGGACCCATTGGAGAGAGAAAAGAAATATTTTAATTGTTTATCAGCTATTGTGAGTCCCTTTATGTGTTTTCTACAGTTGTTTATGGACTCCTTTACATTTTCTACATTTTCTGTGGGGTGAAATAGAGGCTGTCATTTATACAACAAATGGTTTTATAACTTTGAATATTTGTGCAAGAACTGAAGACACTTTTACCCAAACTTGTGGAGATGTATACATGAACTACATCATATTTCAAAAAGTAAATTCTGAATTGAGACAACATGAGCCAAAGAGAATTGACTTTTTAGGACTGCGCCCATTAATGGACCTTGTCCATGTAAACCTAGAACCTAAGAACACTGGACTATGGGTTAAAAATGTGAGGACATTTTGGAGAAATTAATTAAGTATAACTGAAGTAAATTAAAATTAAATATTTGTTCAGTTGTGCCTGACTCTTCATGACCATATTAGGGGTTTTCTTGGCAAAGATACTAGAGGGATTTGCCATTTCCTTATCCAGACCATTTTACAAATGAGTGAACAGAGTCAAGTGACTTGCCCAGGGTCACAAAGCTAGTAAGTGGCTGAGGTCAGATTTGAACTTAGGAATATAACTCAAGGTCTGGCACTCTCTAAATTAGCTTGCCTTAGGTTTGAAACATTAATGAATCCCTGTAGATACTCCTTCTAGTCATTCTCCTTTCAATTCATAAAGCTATTCTCTAGCTTCTGATCTTAGAGTCACTTTCTTCTTTTTAAAGGCCATCCCACATACATCCAATCTGAAGTTTAGGATGAGTCCTTTATTTCAGCTATTAGATCTCTGCAGAAGCAGAGACTTCTTCTATACAGGCTCTAGATGAACCTCCTGTGGGCTTCTTGCCAAAGCTTCTTTCTTGTCATCAATGAACAGAACTAGTGTCCTTGAGGTTCTATATATAGAGATGTTGATTAATCATTCTTTTTATATTTTATTTTTCCAATCAGCAAAATTCTGCCTTCTCCTGCCCCAACCCTACCCCACAACTGAGAAGGAAAGAAAAACAAACTCCTTTTACAAACAGGCATAGTCAAACAAAACATATCTTCACATTGGCCATGTTCAAAAAACATCACACTCTGCTTCCTGAGTCCTTTACCTCCCTATTAAAAGCTGGGGGAGCATGTTTCATTGTTAGTCCTCTAGAATACTGGTTGGTTATTAGTTGATCAGTTAGCTGATGGGAGTTCCTAATCCTTTCAAAGTGGTTTATCTTTACCATATTGTTGGCATCGTATAAACTGTTCTCCTGGTTCTGTTCATTTCACTCTGTATGAATTCATGTCTTCTAGGTTTCTCTGAAATCATCCCCTTCATCATTTCTTACAGCACAACAGTATTCCAGCACATTTATATACTAAAACTTATTACTCAATTTAGAGCCATCCTCTCAGATTCTCACTCTTTGCCCCTTCAAAAAGATATAATATATATATATATATATGTACACATATATATGTTTTTTGAATATTTGATTGTCTTGGTTAGAGATTTTGTCCAGTTGTTTCAGCTGTATCCAACTCCCTGTGACTCCGTTTTTGTTTTGTTTTGTTTTGTTTTTTGGCAAAAATACTGGAGAGGTTTGCCATTTCCTTCTCCAGTTCATTTTACAGATGAGGAAAACAGGGTTAAGTGACTTGCCCAGGGTCAAACCCCTAGCAAGTATCTGAGGCTGGATTTGAACTCAAGAAGATGAGTATTCCTGATCTATCTACTGTACTACCTAGCTCCCCTGATTGCTTAAGATTAATTCCTCCCCTAATCCACCCTCCTTTTAATGTCCCCTTCTTTCTACTCCCCTTTTCCCTTCTATTTCCTGGTTGAATGAAATGTATTTCTAAACCCAACTCTGTATATGTATTCTTCCCTCCTTTGACCTATTCATGTGAGAATGAGATCCAAATGTCAACCACTCCTCTCTCATTTGTACATATGTTTACTCGTGTACCTTGATTACGTGAAATGTTTTTCCCTAAACTTACTTTCCCTTCCCCATGAGTGTATTCCTATTCTTCTCTCTTTCCATTCTTCTCTCAAGGTCATCAAGACACAACAGAACCACTCTAGGTGTTCTGTCTAATTAGACTCCTTCTATGTCCCCTGTTGATAACAGGGTTCAAAGAGGACACATGTATTTGTTTCCCCAATTTGAATTTAATTAGTTTACTCTTGTCTAGTCCTTTATCCTCATTGTTTGTTCATATTTACCTTTTCATGTTTCTCTTCACTCCTGTGTTTGAACTTCAATGTTTCTACACAGTTCTAGTCTTTTCATTAGGAATGCTTGAAGTCCCCTTTTACTAAATTCTCTCCCCGCCCCCCATAGGATTAACTTAATTTTGCTGAGTAGGTTCTTCTTGGCTGTAAGCTTACATCCCTTACTTTCTGAAATATTATATTACAAGTTCTCTTCTCCCTTATAAAAGTGACTGATAAATTGTGTGCTACCCTGACTGTGGCTCCTTGGTACTTGCAATTCTTTTTTTTTTTTTTTGGCTGCTTGCAGTATTTGTTCTTAGACTCTAGAAGCTCTGAGTTTGGGCTATAACGTTCCTGAGCATTTTTAATTTTAGAGTTTTTATTGAGAAGTGACCAATCAATTTTTTCTATAGTCACTTTGCTGTCTGGTCCTAAGGGATCTAGGCAATTTTCTTTTACGATTTCTTGAAATGTGATGTCTGGACCCTTTTTGAAATCATGACATTCGAGTAGCCCAATGATTCTTGCATTTTTTTCCTCCATAATCTGTTTTCTAGGTCAATGTTTGTGTTATGAAAGACCTTACATTTTCTTATAGTCCTTCAGTCTTTTGACTTTGTTTTAATATTTTTTGTTATTTCATGGAATCATCACCTGCTATTTGGGCCATTCTAATTCTCAAGGATTTTGAGAAAGCTTTTGTTCCTCTTGTGCTAAGCTGCTAATTCTCTTTCTAATACTTTCTTCCACAGATATAATTTTCTTTCCAATTTGTTCCTCTAGCGTTCTCATTTCACTTATAAAACCATTTAACTCTTACTTCATCTCCTTCAGTAATTCTAACTGAATTTGTGCCTAAGCTGTGATTTTCTTTGAAGCTTTCCTTGTAGATATGTTGGAGTCATTCTCTTCTAGGTTTGTGTCTTGAGTGTGCCTGGCATCATAATAGCTGTTTATGATGGGAATCTTTTTTTGTTCGCTTATCCTTCCAGCCTACTTCCTGACTTTGGATATGAGGTTACAGTCAGACTCCACACACTTTGTGTAGGGAAGGTCTTGTCAGGACCTTTTGCTACTTTCTTTGGAGTATTGACTATGGTGTTATTCTAGGCTCTAAGGGACAGCTCAGGCTGGGGAATCTATAAGCTTTCAGTCCTCCCAAAGCGCTCCAATCCAGGGCAAAGTCTGATTACTCCCTCCACACCCTTCCCCACCACCTCCCACTCTCATTCTCACACACACCCCCCACCCCAGTCCAAATTCTGCAAGTACTTGACCTACATTTGGGTCAGAGCCATAGTAGCAATAGTGGCTGCTGGATTCTGGCACTATCGGTAAGCTAGGATATGCTGCTGTTGATTAGCTGTTACTCAGTCACTTCATGAGCCACCATCTTGCCCTACCCACTGTCCTTTCTAGTTCCTTTCTCTGTTCTCATTACTCTTTCATAACCCTTGATCCAATCTGGGTGACCAGGATCTCCTTACCCATGGTGGGACCATCCCATATTTCTCAGACATCTGTAAAATATTAGTACTAGGCAACAGCAGCATTCTACTTCAAAGGCTTGTGATGAAGAAAACTTTTTAAACCAGAAGTACTATGTGAATATAAGTTGGTTTTGTTGACTTTAGAAATTATCTGTTTTATTTCTCTCATCTGGCAGATGAGGGACCTGGAGCCCAGAGAATCTAAATTACTCACACAAGGTAATGCAGTCTATTTCATTGGGCAGAAAAGACAACCTAAAACAATATATCCATTCACTCCACCTCACCTCCTCCCAATACTCTTGCTGCTCCAAAAATCTTTTGCTATGCTATTTTCACAGATGAAGCTGCTTTTTCTGACATCATTTCTATCAAGGGTCTTAGAATCTTTGTAACGGGCTCCTCGGTCCATGTTGCCTAGAACTTCCAAGTGTTATTCCCGACCCCAGGCGTCTAGTGAGGGTTTATAATCCTTATTGCTTTACTTGCTTGGACTCTATACCTCTTTCCTGTATGTGGCTAAACTCTTTCCTGTTCTTCTGTTCCTTAGCTGTCCTCTACACATAATTAGGATGAAGGCAATTCTCTAAAAAATATTAATAAAATAAACAAAGGGGCGAAAGGCATAGTAGACAAAGGGCAGATTCCAAGACCTGCCTTCAGGTCATGCCTCTGGCACATTCTTATTGCTTCAGATATCTAAGATGAGAAATTGCCCAGTTGCATTGGTAGAGAGAGTTTTCAACATCAGTGAAATCACCAGTCAGACAGAGAAAAAAAATACTGTACATTGTTAATTTTTCTCCATTAACATTAGTTTAACCATAAGCTTCAACCTGTACACAAACACAAGCCAAACTAAGCAGTTGTTACCTAAATACTGAAAAATGCTGACTCTGGCCAGACACCAAGATGAAAGAGTGCCACAGGCAAACTCAAGTTGGGGAATTCCTGAAATCGGAGGCTCAGGTGATTCTTGGTGATTTCAGCAGTCACAATTCAGAGAGAGCTGGGCTACCTTTCATATTTACACTCCTTGATCATGACAAGAATTTGGAAGCAGCCCAGTGGGCTGATCTAGTCTTCTGGGAGCAGATGTACGGAGTTTCCATTTACACAGCCCCACAAAAATACCCAACCATCCTGGCCACAGTTGTTGTGAAAGTTCCTGGATGATATTCAACACTAGTTCTTTGAAGACTGGTCTAAATGTAAGTAGTCTCTTGTCACAGGCTTCTTTTGAAACAAGGGTTATGGGTAAATGGAAGGAGTGATCGAGTTTCTCTTTTCTTTTGAAAAGATCTAATCCTCTAATGAAAAAAAGGATGCGCAACATTTTCCCCATGGCAATGAATTTGAAAAAAAGCTGACCCATAAATGCTGATGAAAACATGAACATTCACTATCAAATTATTGTGTTCAAAGCCTGTGGTCGCTAGGAGGTGCTTACTTTCTTATATTTATCCAGAAAGGGGGCTTTTCGGCTGGAGTCTACGGACTCCCAAGGGGTTCTTGGATACATTTTAAGGTGTCTATGAACTGGGAAGAGAAAAACATTATATCTTTACATAATAAGTTTATGCCCCACATGTAGCATGACATGTTATATGTGGCTCAGATAGACAAGACTAGACATATCTACTGTGTCCTCCTCCCACCTTTATCCAAGGCAGATGTTAATTTGTGCCAGGAAAGGAAGCAAGAGGTTGGATCCATAGAGGCTGGCCCCTCTGCCCTCCTTGGAGAAAGGGAGTACTTGGCCAGAATTATGTCTATCAGCTCCCTTTGATATTGTTAGTCTAAGGGATGTAATTTTTAGGTTCAATCTAAACTCCTGGTCACTATTTCTTAATGGGAAAGATATTTACTTAAGCTTTACATCCAAGGCTTGATTATCTTCCCTTCAAATGCCAGCTCTACAATAACTATACATAGTAAACAGCAAACCCATTTATGCAAGTCAATAACAAAACAGAAACTAGAGAAAACATATATGTAGATTATATATCAGACAATACAGAGTGAAAGACTTCTCTCACTGGGAATGAGGTAAAATTCAGCTCTACCAAGACAAGAGATTCCCAGATCTCACCCAAAGGGGAAATTCCCCAAAGTCTCTGGAGCAGCAAGCCGGGAATAGGGATATGACAGAGGCTGCCAGCTCCTCTTATGTTGGCTTTTCCCCAGTCTTTTTCTCCCTTCAGCAACCTGAAGTGAGGTTGGTATCCATCTTCCCTCTCAAAGACAGGAACCAAGAAATGATCCCAAAGAAGACTGAAGAGCTTGAAGAGATTAAAGAAACTGAATCTCGCTTCTTTCTTTCTCAACAATTTCACCTCACCCTTCACACAGGCACAGGACGTTGATCTCCACCATTGAGGAGAGAGTCCCATAGCAAGCTCAAGTTATATTCATTTTCATTAATCTCGACTAAAATTTAGCATTTCCCTTAATTAAGAATTTTTTTGGACAACATTATCCTGACAAGGCATCTGTAGGCTTCAGCAGACTGCCAGAGAGCTCCATGGAACAAATAAAGTTAAGAATCATTGACCTATATATTTGAATATGATCTTCCTGCATTGCCTTAAAACTAAACCAAGCATGGGACAAGGGAAAGGGCACTTTTGAGTCACAGGACTTGGATTCAAATCATACCATTGATGCTTGCCACCAGCGTGACCTGAAGCAGGTCAGTTTGCTGTCTCTTTCCAGCCCCAGACCTATGATCCCATGATTCATGGGATCTGACTATGACCTGACTAAGGAGAGGCAAATTATAACCCATCCGTGCCTATCCGTTTAATGGAACTATTGCACAGCTTCTCTCATTAATTCAACATAGGGAAGTCTTAAATGGAATACAAAGTCCACATCTTCTCTGACTGTAAAAATGAAAAACAAAAATAAAAACAAAAAAAACCCCTTCATCTTGGGGCAGAAAAGGAAGACCTGGTATCTTGAAGACTGTGCATCAGAGTGTTCAGACAGCAGGTTATTTGCTATCCTTTATGAATCATATGTTAATTTTTTAAAGGATGTTTTTACATTTCATATTATAATATAACCTTTGAGACCTTAAAGTCAGGAAAGAAAGCTACATTGGTCCTCGACTATGATAGAAACAAGGAGTTAATTGGAAATGGAAATGTTACTTGAATCCATGGAGAAAATCATGGTATGATGAGTCTTCATCTGACTCTGAGGATTTCATAAACATTAGAGGGTGATGGTTTCCCTCTTCATTAAATTTTCATATTAGCCACATGCTGATAACTTCTTAAAGAAATAAACAACAAAAAATAACTTCATGTTCTAGCAAAGAAAATAGCTTTTGCCCTCTCTTTTTCAGCCCCAAAGTCTTGTGATAAATCTTGTTTGCTTCCCAGGTACAGGGTCTCAAGTTATAATTTCTCAATATCAATTTTGAAAGCTGCATTTTCCAAACTGACTTTTTGCCAGCTTTAAAAAAAAAGTGAAAATGGGTTTATTTAAAGCAAATTTATGGTAATGATAATATTCCATCTGGGAGCAGAGACTTCCTAAAGAGAAAAAAAGGTAGTATAGGTAGGGGTAAGCCCCACTCTGCTTAACTATCTATGGATACCAATATCAGATCATGTCTCTTTGTACTCCTTTGTAAACCCATAAAGGAGGGCATTCACAGCTACCAAATTATTTTCCTTAAGCACAGATCTAACCATTTCCCTACTCAATACATTCCCTATTGTATCTAGGGTAAAAGATACACTGCTCTGTTTGCTTTTCAAAGCCTTTCACAGCCTGGCCCTATCTCATCTATTCAGCCTCATTACCCATTACTAGCCCTCCCACGCTCTATGATGCTGCTGAACTCTTTCTCACACTTGGCCTTCCATCTTCAATGTCCATGCCTTTCCACTGGCCATCCCCCTTGTCCAGATTGCTTTGCTTCCTTACCTCTACCTCACCAAATCCTTACCCTCCTCCAATGTGCAGCCCAAGCAATACCTGCTATATGAGGCCTTTCCTGATGTCCTGGACAACTACTGTCCTTCCCTCATCTTCCACTTAGTTGTATATGACTATACCCATATATGAGTGTATATGCGCACATGCACATTACATGCATGAGTTTCACGTGTATATATGTACCTATACACATGTTGTCATGCATAGAGTTACACATATATATGTCCCATGTGTGTAGGTATATGCATATACACTCGCCTCAGTCGAGATAGGTGGCACAGTGAATAGAGTGCTGGGCCTCAGGAAGACCTGAGTTCAAATCTAGATTAAAGATACTCATTATCTATGTGACCTTGGGTGAGTCATTTAACCTCTGTCTGACTTGGCTTCCTTAAATGTAAAATGGGGATACTAATAGCACCTATCTCCCAGGATTGTTGTGAAGATAAAACGAGATGACATTTGTAAAACTGTGCAGGGCACAGTGTCTGGCACATAGCAGGTGGTATAGAAATGATCGCTATTATTATTATTCCCCTCCAAAGTTAACTGCCAGTGACTAGCTCCTCAGTTCTGTTTAACATTAACATCAATTAACATCCATTAGCTTTTTTTTCTTTTTTTAGGCAATTGGGGTTAAGTGACTTGCCCAGGGTCACACAGCTAGTAAGTGTCAAGCATTCGGTCTGAGGCCGGATTTGAACTCAGGTCGTCCTGACTTCAGGGCCAGCGCTCTATCCACTGCACCACCTGGCTGTCCCTCATCCATTCGCTTTTACAAAGAGATATTCACTTCAAAGTTATAACAAGAACAAAAATGTAAACATTTCCCTCCATCACCTGAGGAGAGAGGCGCATGCCATCTCCTACAGCACCTCAGTCTCTGGGAAAAGGAGGCTCAAACTTTAAACAGCACTGACTCCAGCAGATCCACATCCAAACCCAGGCTTGGTGCTGAATGAGTCCTTGTTTCAGATACTGCTAGGCAGAATCCAGAAGGTAGTTAGTTCTTTTTAACTTGGGTCTCAAAGCCGGGCTGGCTCCAAAAGCAGGCATGGATTCAACTCTCACATCTCCTGGACTTGGGATGGCTTACTCTGTTTTTGTATCCCCAGCATTTAGCATACTTCCCAGCACTAAATCAATGCTCATTGATGGATTGATTCATATGTGTGTGGGGGAGCTAGGTGGTGAAGCATATAGAGCGTTGGGCCTGGAGCCAGAAGAACTGAGTTCAAATCCATCCTGAGATGTTCACTAGCTGTGGCCCGTGCCAAGTCACTGAACCTCTATCTGACCCAGTTTTCTCGACTATAAAAGGGGGATAATAATAATCCCTACCTCCCCAGGTTGTTGTGAAGATTAAATAAGATAATATTTGTGAAGGGCTCATCACAGTGCCTGGCACACAATATCTATTCAATAAATGCTTATTTCCTTGCTTCTGTCCTGGCCCTGAAGCTCGGTATTGCTCAAAACTGACTGAATCAGAGTCTACACTCATGTACTGCAGAGTCAGAGGAGCTTTCTGGGACCTGCCAAGAATCAGAGTCACAGTTCTCTGTAGCATCTGAATGAGGCAAATAAATGAAAGTATTGGCTTAGTCCTGAACTGACCTCTAATGCAATTCTACCATCAGCATCGTCCCCAAAAAGGGTCGCCCACTTTGGCAGTGGGATTCCACAATGGCAATCACACAATTTGAAATCAACCAATCAACCAGTAAGCATCTACTAAGCACTTACTATATAACAGGCATGGTACTAAGCACTGGGATTTCCTTCAAGAAGCGTATATCCTATTGGGGGAGACAATATAAATCATGTACAAAATAAATATCAGATCATTGGGGGAGCACTAGCAGTGAGAGGGATCAGGAAAGGCCCAACGCAGAAGGCTGTCCTTGTGCTGACAATGAAAATAAGGCATTCCAAAAGACAGAGATGAGGAGAGTGTGTATTACAAGCATGGGGGAAGCCAAGGCAAAGACAGGATGGAGTGCCACATCTGAGGAACATTAAGGCTGCCCTTTTGGCTAGATCACTAAGACTGTGAAGGGGAATGATGTGTAATAAGGCTGCAAAGATAGGTTGTGAAGGACTTTAAATGCCAAGCGAAGGTGTTTGTATTTGACCCTACAGGCAATAATACTGGATTGTAGCTAGCCTAGAAAGAGTAAAAGGACGAATGGCAGGTGGGCCAGAAGGTTAGAAACACCGAGTATACTGTCTCTACCTGCTACCATGGAGATGGTCTGACCACCCCCCCCCACTGCCTGTTTTATAGGTTTCCCCAAATTGCCACCTACTTTACATTACTCAGATAAATTACTTCTCCCGAAGTTCACATTTAATGGCAATCCCCTGGCTCCTCCCTCCTCCTTTTGTCAGTGCTCATTGGTTCATTCCTCATTAATATTAAATCTTTAACCTTTTGTGTCCATGTGGGTCTTCTCAGCATAGCAAGGGGAAGGGAGTAATCATTTATTAAGTATGTACTATGTGACAGGCAGTGTATTAAAGTCTTCACAAATATTATCTTATTTGATCCTCACAAAATCATGGGAGATAGGGGCTCTTACTATTATTCTCATTGTGCAGATGAAAAAACTGAAGCAGACCTAGGGGTCACACAGCTAATAAGTGCCTTGGATTTTTTGTGAGGGATTTGAACACATGAAGATGAGACTTTCTGATTCCAAGCCCAGTGCTCAACCCATCGTGCCATCTGCAACTTTCTTACTCTCCTCTAAAATTTGATCTACATTTTGAAAAAGTTAAACATGCCTAACAGAAATTCACGGCTAGGGGCAGCTAGGTGGCGCAGTGGATAGAGCTGTGGCCTTGGAGTCAGGAGGGCTTGAGTTCAAATGAGGCCTCAGAGACTTGGCACTTACCAGCTGTGTGACCCTGGGCAAGTCACTTAACCCCAATTGCTTTACCAAAAAGCAAAGCAAAAAAAAATCAAGGCTATCTATACAAGCCTTTTTTGTTCTTTGTATATAGAAATACTTGGGTTTTGTTGATGATTGTTAAGTTCACAATAAAAAGCAAATAAAATAAAAATCTGTAAGAGCTCTTTATAGAGTCCAAAGCAAGGACTTGGGAACTGGAGAAGGAGGAGTTACAGCACGCTCAAGGAAGAACAAAGGTTTTCAGCTTCAGTATCAATGCCCTGACCTTCTTGGGTTACCGTATTTGATTCTCAACATCTGCTCCCAAACTCTTCTAAGAGACGGTAATGTCTGATCCTCCTTGGGTCTGAAGGAGCCTGTTTCTTTCAGGCACAAGTGATGATGTAAGTAAACATGTCTCCCCATGAACTCTCAAACCCTAATAGGGATGGATGTCTTAGCGCATCCGCAAGACAAAGTAAACTTTTCACTCCCACCTACTCGTATCAGAGAGTATTGTGAATGTGGACTTTATTAGAGTAAAAAAAATTAAAATAAGACACTGAAAACTGAAGACTTTAGTGTTCCACAGGTTCACAGACAATTCTGGTTTTTTTGTTTGTTTTTTGTTTTGTTGTTTTGGGTTTTAGGCAATTAGGGTCAAGTGACTTGCCCAGGGCCACACAGCTAGTAAGTGTCAAGTGTTTGGTCTGAGGCCAAATTTGAATTCAGGTCCTCCTGACTTCAGGGCCGGCACTCTATCCACTGCACCACCTAGCTGCCCCCTCACAGACAATCCTGAAACAGAATCACATGGCAAGGTAAATTGAATGGCTGTGCCCTTTTATTTCTGGTTTCATTTGAAGACTGTGGTTTAATTAATATAGAGGAGAAAGTAAGTAACATGACATTGATTGTCATTTTGAGAATTTTAAAAATTACATGAACTTTATTATAATTATACACAAGAGGTAAAATATGCCTACACTATAATTATACAGTTGGATCCTATCAATATCTAGCAAGCTCTGTATGTGGTGGTATGGAGTCTGGGTGGGGGGGAAAGGCTGAGCATGGCACAGTAGAATGGAAAAAGCATGGGATTTGGAATCAGAGGGCCTGGGTTTAAATCTCAGCTCTTCTGTGTGATCTTTGGCAAGTCACTTAAACCTCTCCCGACCTAGGTGTCCTTGTTTGTAAAATGAGGGGACTGAACTCTCAATCTACGGTCTTATCATCCTATGACATCGTGGAATAGGGACTAGGCTAGGAGTTGGGAGCCAGGCTCCAGTCTTGGTTCTGCCACTAATAGACTACAGGGCTGTGGGCAGGTGCCTTCTCCTGGCCTCAGCTGCCTCTGCTGTATAATGAAAGGACTGGACTAGATTGTCTCCAAGGCCCCTCCATCAATCTATCTCAACAAACTGCCCATGACACATACTGATACCAGACATCACTTGCCTGAAAATGTTCCTTGTGGCACAGAGATAGTGAGGCAGATTGAGATCTGATGTGACTCAGCTCACACTCAACTAGAAAAGTCCCTGATCCCAGCTAAGAAAATAAGTATAGGTATCCCTTTCACATCATGACTTTCCCCATCATGGTTTGATACATCACAGGTCAGCATAAGAAATTAAATGGGAATTTTGGGGAAGTTTTGCAGAAGCCACAGATGGCACATGAAGGCCAGCAGTCAGATGACACAGAAAAAGTTTAGAAACTCAGAAATGCATAAAATATATGTATAGTATTGTATAATATCAACATATTTTATCTTTTAATACCATGATAATTTAGACTTCTCCGGTACAAACAGAGGACCAAAAAATATTACATGGATTTTCCAGATCAAAGAGGCACCATGGCCCTAACCCCACCGTGATGTGGAAGGGATAACTGTAGCCCTAGTGGCCAGGATTTTGCACACTGGAGGCTCTGATTGTTTAATTGAATGAATAAATGAAGGAAGCATTTGTTAAGTATTTATATACTTACTATGTGTTAAGCACTGAGTGAAATGTTGGAGATAAAAACAGAAAAGTAAGATAGACCCTCCTCTCGTGGAGCTCACATTCTCATGGGGAAGACAATACACACTGAAGGTTTCAGCTGCAGGTCAGATGGTTGCATGGCCCCTAGGGTGCAGTTACAAAACAGATAGCAATGCCTCTTCCTTAATGTCATTTCCACTGATAAAATCACACCACCTCCTGATAGGGAACCAATTCACAGGACTCAGAACTCTCCTTCGTGGGTCGTCAGTAGCCATGGCTGTAGCATCTGCAGAAGCCTTTGCCAGGCTTTGTCTCCACAGAGGCTGCTTTCCAGGATTGTGGCTAAGGATACTGGGCCGGAAGCACTGCTATTCCAAAGGTTCTTGGGTTCAGAGACCTGCATTGTCTCCATCAGGCTCTGAGGGGAGATGGTGGCCAAGGTGGTGGCAGTAATTTGACTTCCCTGGGACAAAAGAAGTGAATCCCCTTACCTTGGATGCTTTACTCTCATTTTGCCTAGTTTTCAGACTGTTACATTGGACCCAGGCTATGATTAGTCTAAGCTCATTACAGATGTCATTTGCTGCCTCACTATTAAATTCTCTGCTATACCTAACAGACAAGCTATTCAGAAACAGATGTATCTTTTTTTTTTCATTCTGTGTGGCTCCATGTACTAACAAGTTCCTAGTAATGCTCTCTCATGCTGTTGTCTGGCTCTTGCCCCTCTTCCTTATATAAGGAGGCAGTATCTCTCCTTTCCCAAAGAACTTGTGAGAGGTAGTAAGGCTCCCCACTGAGCTACTTCAGTTGGGACAGGAAATTATTGCCTTTCTTGTTCTGTTTTCCATCCTAATACTCAATATTGAGCCTGTTTTGACTGAGCTTCTCAGATCTCCTCTCAAGATTGAGGGAAGTGAAAAAAAAATTAAGGGAAGTGAGTTTCAGGTTTCTTCCATATCAAATATACCTCCCTAGGCTGTTTCAAGAAAGGTTTATTACAGAGTACCTAATACAAAAAAAGTGACCTCCCAAGTCCCACCCACTCAAGCAACAAGGAAGTACCAATTATGGATCCCTGTGCCAGCCACTTTCCTCTACAGTCTAGCAGTGTATTTTTGTGTGGCCCTGGAATCTTCATCTATCTTCATATTCTCCCATCTTAGTGTAGTAGAACTGGAGACCCAGGTTGTAGTCCTTGTTCTCTTACTAGCTTTCTAAGGGATCTTAGGAAAAATCACTTCACTTTGCTAAGGCTTAGTTTCCTCTTGTTTTACTAGAATAGATACCTAGAAGAGGGGAAATATTCCATTTTGTAATAAAAAATGTGTTTGGCCAGAGAAAATAGCAACCACTATTTAAGATGGAAAATTCCCAGGGTGGATGAGTTTTGGACATTCTGTTACTTTACTCAAAGTTTAAAAGGTTAAAAGAAAACACAATTTTCTATTATGGCTTTTGAAGAAGTTTCAAGAGGCCATAATTGACAAGCCTAGTCAAGTTGTCTTTTGGGCAATGTGTACTTCAGTTATCAATTTCCCTATGAAAGTTAATTCAGTGAAAATATAAATAATTTTCTCTTCTTCAGATTCAACAAAGGGCAACAGAGAGCAATATACAATAGGTGCTAAGTAAAGGCTACTAATAAAATCACAGAATTTCAGATTTGGGAGGGATGTCAGAGGGCATTTAGATCAACCTGTACACAAGCAGGAACCACTTCCACAACGTCCCCACAAATGGTCATGGCATTATAGACCAAGACTTGAAAGGTACTAATATAATCCATCTCCTCCTTATCTTACGGATGAGGAAAGCGGAGCCTAAAGATGTTAAGTGATTTGCCAAAGGTCATACAGGTAGAAAGCATCAGAGGTGGGGTCTGAATTGAGGTACTCAGACTCCAGATCCAGTGCTTTCAACCCCATTTCCTCTCATTTTATAGAAAAGGAAACTGAAGTTCAAAGAAGTTAATGTGATATTGAGTAAACTGCCTCACCTCTCAAGGCCTCAACTTCCTCATCTATAGAATGAGGATATTAGATCAGACAACTGAGGTCCCTTCCAGACCTAACATTCTAAGTTTTTAATGTCAGTTTGAGTTTCAAATTCAGTATCACATTGTCTCCTGAATTGTATTGTGTATGAACTACTTAGGCAGGGCAGCACAATGGATAAAGTACTGGGCCTGGAGTCAGGAAGCCCTGAATTCAAATCCAGCCTCAGAAGCTTACTAGCTATATGATCCTGGGCAAGTCGCTTAACCCTGTTTACCTCACTTTCCTCATCTGTAATGAGCTGGAGGGGTAAACGGCAAACCGCTCCAGTATCTTTGCCCAGAAAACCCCAAATGGGGTCATTAAGAGTTAGACATGACTGAAACAACTGAACAACAACAATGAACTTCTTAGACACATTCCAAATCTAGGACCCTATCCTGAATGTTAACAAGGAGTATGACGACAGGAAAAATAGATCTATATTCCAAAACCAGACCTGCGTGGCAATGGTGCTAGGAGGCACACTGAAGAATTTTTAATGGCTCCACTTATTTTTCTGGATTTGGAGCTGGAAGATCATGGCTTGAATAATGGCTCTGTCATTTACCTTCTTGGAAAAGTCCCTTAACCAACCACTCTGGGTCTCCATTCCTTGCCTGAAAAATCTCTACATTCCCATCCAGCTCTAAATCTACGATCTTAGGATCCAATAGGTACTTCTTAAGTTTTTGTTTCTTTTCTCCTCCCCTTCCATCTGTTCTCTTCTCCTTCGGCACTTCCGTCAACACTTCATCCAACCTTGCATTCGGCCTCAAAGGCAAAGCCGAATGAACAGCTGCGTCTTTCAAACATGGTCTTTTGGATCCTCTTCCTTCATGAGCCATGAAGGCAATTATGGGGCTAATTGGGGAAAATTTTGTCTTTTTTGAGTGTAGGATATTGATTTATCAGAAATAGTCATTATTTTTGCAAATTGATTTAAATGTTTTCTCTCCCTTCCCTTATGTTGATTGTTTTGTATGTGAATTTGAGTTCTCACCTCTGCCTTTGATATAGCTCACTGGATCTGTTCCAATGGCTTTTATAGCTCTAAGCCACAGTTACCCCCTTCTTGATTAAATGTGGTGTATATGAGAAAAACTGTACGTAATAAACAAAGGTGCCATAGAAGTCAGCCTGGTTGACTTGCCTTTTGTGCAATATTTGTTATTGACTTCTTTTTTGAAAATCAGTTATTGATTGTTATATACCTGCATGTATATGTGTATGTACATCTATATTGTTGATAGATATAGTATATCTCTATATCTCTATATATTATATATACATATTAAACATGAGAGTTAAGCCACTTAACCCTTTAAATATAAATGTGATACTCCTCACTCTATAGTTGTCTCTCCCTCTTCCTGTATGGGATAGAGACTTTGGGCTACAGACAATAATAACAATAATTTATATAGTGCTTTAAGATTTGTAAAGTACTTTACAAATATTATATCATTTGATCTTCACAAATATTATATCATTTGATCTTCACAACAATCCTAGGAGGTAGATGCTCATTCAAGTATCTGAACACATAGCTGTATTAACCTTAAAAATATTACTTTCAATGTTTTTCTGTGGTTTAATCTTAAGGCAATAGTTTATATGCATAAATTCTGTGAGCGACAGCCTTCCTTAAAGGAAGATTGTTATAATGATCTCCAGAATACCAGCCTTATCTTACAACAGTATCTGGGGCCAGATCTGAACTCAGATCTTCCCGACTGCAGGTACAGGACTCTCTCCACCGTACCAACTAGCTAGAGAAAGGATATGATCATAGGAGGTGACCTGACAATTGTGGGAAAGAAATGCTAGGCTCAAGATTTAGGAGAAAAGAAGAATAGGGAAAATGGCAGCCGGTTTCTCCTCACAAGGGTCGGCGCTTGGGTATACCCATTGCACTGTGCCAGAAATGAGCTAGCTGTAGCCAGATGAGACCAGAGGTCTCTGGCCAGATGAAGGTGGGTCAGATTGGAAACAGCTTCTATCAAAACTACCCAGAACTCCCCAAACTCCCCAGATCCCAAGCTTATGCCTGATGCCATGAGTTCTGGGTCCAGAATTTCTACCTCTATGTAGGCACTCCTTTGGAATTAAACCCAAACTATGCCTTTCCTGTACTTTCTAGGCTGATAAAGTTTCTGTACCATCTGGTGGTTTCTGGAATTTAGATGAGTGGCAGACTCACAGATGTTTTATTGACATTTTATTGCTTTGTTATACATTGTGAGCTAGTTATTATGTACCATTTATTCAATCCTTGATTCTAGCCTAGGAGTAAAAACAACCATATGTATCATCCAAACACGCTTGTCCTTTTCTGTGGAAAGCCAATGCTATTGTGCCAGGTCAGGTGACTACAGCTCATTGAAATACAAGTCCAAGAAAAGGTTAGGGGTCACCAATGGGGGAGGGCTTAGAGCTAACTTTTAATTGAGTAATCCAACAATTTCTTCCACTCCTTGATACATGAGATGAAGAAGGTGGTGGATAGATACCCCCTGAATTTCTAAGCATCCTAGACATGGAACTTTCTCAACACTTCCACCCAGTGGAGGAAACACAAATTACCAGGATGAGTATCATGTACCTTAGGCTCCAAGATCCTCAGAGTTTGGTAAGATTGAATGAATGACCATTAATATCTGCTGGTACTTTAATCAAGCAATAAGCATTTATTAGACACCTACTGTATGCTAGGCACTGTGTTAGGTGCCAGGAATGATGATGAAGATGAAGAAGATGATGATATTTATATAGTGCTTTAAGTTTTGCAAAGTACTTTTACAAATACTGTCTTGAATCTTCATAACAACCCCGAGGAGTAGGTCATAATAATAGCTACATTTATAGATCACTTACTATGTGCCAGGCACTATGCTAAGTGCTTTACAATTATTATCCAATTTGATCCTCACAACAACCCTGGAAAGTAGGTGTTGTTATTATTACCCTCATTTTACAATTGAGGAAACTAAGGCAGACAGAAGTTAAATGACTTGCCCAGAGTCACACTGCTAGTAAGAGTGCTTAGATTTTAACTCAAGTCTTCTTAACTCCAGGGCCAGCGCTCTATCACTGCAATACTTAGCTGCCTCAAATACAAAAATAAGACAAAAATCACACTGGATGAAATGATGAGAAGAGTCTGCACCAATGGAATAAGTACCCGCACTTGACACAGATTCTCTTGTTACTTTGATACTTTTTTGGCTATCTGATCTCAATACAGGTGCTCATTCTTTTGGAGCACAATGTGCTCCTTCTTTTCTCATTATATAACATATATATAATTTACTTCCTCCCACAGGTTCTCCATGAAAGGGCCATCCGTTATTCTCCGAACCACTATCTGGATGTCTTGACACTACCTAGATACCAATGAAGCTCACATGCTTTTCCTCTCTCTGTCTTTCATTCGTTCCTCTTGTCATCTATCTTTCTGCGAACATCTCTTGTACCACTTTTTCTGTGCAATTCTCTATTGGTGATGTGTTGCGACTGATGCTTGCCTTGATTCTTTGGAGAATGTTGTACTGCATGACTTTCAATTAGATAGCATTGAAGTATTGATGTACATGTGGGTAGCTGGGGAGTGGATCTTGATACCTCTCATCAACCAAAGTCCCCTTCACACCCAACTGACAAATCAAAGAAGGCTCAGGCTACTGACAAAAAGATTTTGAATGAAGTGTCGGTTGGTTGCTGCCCTTCATTCTTGAAAACCAAAATGGTATCACTGTGTTGGAGTCAAGCTACAGTGCATCCTGCTGTGGCTGATCAGACCAATAGCAGCTCAGGATGTTCTACCACAGGTCAGGCACATACGGGTCACATGAACATTTGGAGTGGATTCTCTAAATTTGTGCATCTGGTGTTTATGTTGAGCTACTTCAATTCTGCTTTGCTCAGAGAACACAGTGCCTCCTTTGTTGTGGGAATGCCATTCAGGGTGGTTCCTTTGCCATTGTCTCCCACATCATACAATCGATTCCAAAGTTCTTCAGAGAGGACCTTGAAAGTGTCCTTGTATCGCTTCTTTTGACCATCATGTGAGGGCTTGCCTCACATGAATGAATGAAGTATAGAGATATGTAAATGCCCCCTTATTCCCTTTACAAATGTGAAGAAGTTTTCCTTGATGGAATTCTAATTGTGGACCTAACCTGCAACTTGGGAGGGTCATATTGAGGTAGTAACTCATATCTCCTAGGACTTGCTCTCTGCGGGACTTCCAAGATTCATGCTTTAAAGCTTTCCTGCCTTGACTCTGTATATATAGTTGTCCTGCCTTGACTTTGTGTCCATAGCTGACAAGGTAGCTTTTTAAAAGCTATGAAGGGAATAGCAAACCTTTGGCTAGCCATTGAAAAGCTCCCTCTAATTCCATCATGAGGTATTTCTTCACATTTCATAAAAGGGCAGCAAGGTACAGGTATATTTCTTTTTTACATTAAACATATTTTATATTAAACATATTTTCACATTAGAAGAATTAGAACCAATGGGAGGAACCACAAGAAAGGAATGAGAGAGAGAGAGAGAGAGAGAGAGAGAGAGAGAGAGAGAGAGGGAGAGAGAGAGCAAATAGTATGCTTTGATCTACATTCAGACTCCATAGTTGTTTTGGTTTTTTGTTGTTTTTTTTTTTCTGGATGGGATAACATTTTCCATCACGAGTCTTTTGGAGTTGTCTTAGATCCTTTCACTGCTAAGAAAAGGTAAGTCTATCAAAGTTAGTCATTGAACAATGTTGATGTTACTGTGTACAATGTTCTGCTGATTATGTTCACTTCACTCAGCTTCAATTCATCTAAGTCTTTCTAGGTTTTTCTGAAGTCCACCTGCTTATCATTTCTTATGGAACAATTGAGGGGCATTCCCTCAATTTCCAATTCTTGGCCACGACACAAAGAGCTGCTATAAATATTTTTGTACATGTGGGTCCTTTTCCCAATTTTATGATCTCTTTGGGTTACAGACCTAAAAGTGGTATTTCTGAGTCAAAGGGTATGCACAGTTTTATAGCCCTTTGGGCATAGTTCCAAATTGCTCTCCAGAATGGTTGGATCAGTTCACAACTCCACCAACAATGCATTAGTGTTCCAATTTTCCCACATCTTCTCCAACATTTATCATTTTCCTGTTTTGTCATGTTAGCCAATCTGATAGGTGTGAGGTGATACCTCAGAGTTGTTTTGATTCACAATTCTCTAATCAACAGTGATTTAGAGCATTTTTTTCATATGCCTATAGAAAGCTTTAATTTCTTCATCTGAAAACTGTCTGTTCATATCCTTTGACCATTTATCTATTGGGGAATGGCTTGTATTCTTATAAATTTGATTCAGTTCTCTATATATTTTAGAAATTAGGCCTTTATCAGAGACACTGGCTCTAGAAAATGTTTCCCAGCTTTCTGCTTCCCTTCTAATCTTGGTTGTACTGGCTCTATTTGTGCAAAAAAAATGTCAATTTAATGCAATCAAAATTACCCATTTTGCATTTCATAATGTTCTCTATCTCTTGTTTGGTCATAAATTCTTCCATTCTCCATAAATTTCTCCATAAGTATTCTTGCTCTCTTAGTTTGCTTATAGAATCAGGCTATATATCTAAATCATGCACCATTTTGACTTTTTCTTGATATAGGGTGTAAGATGTTGATCTATGCCTAGTTTCTGACATACTATTTTCCAGTTTTCCAGCAGTTTTTGTTAAATAATAAGTTCTTACCTCAGAAGCTGGAGTCTTTGGGTTTTACAGACATGTTTCTGCAGTTCATCTATCATTTCATTGTCTTCTTTAGCTGCACCTTCTGAGATTTTAACTAAGTATGGATCAGAAGTGTCCTGACCAAATCTACACACTCTTTCTCCAACATATATATAGTATTAGGAAATATTGTGTCATGATGAAAATGTATGTCAACTTTCAGGACAGAATCAAAAAAACATAATATTTATGTCTTTATTATGTTATAAAATCTCTTTGCTAAGAAGCTTAAGGCTAAGTACTGAAAGAACTTAACTACAGTGTCATTACTACAATCCTGTAATTATTCAAACTAGGGTAGCAGTGTTTTTGGACAGCTATCATCAAGAATTCATTTTCTTCCCTAATAGAAATTCCAATTTTCCAGTTTATTTATAGGAAAAATGTTTTAAAAACCTTACAAGGCCTTAGCTAAAATAAGTTTAAACCAAAAATTGATAAACAGTCTTTTCTTTTTTCTCAAGAACAGATTTTTTTTGAGATTTAGACAATATATCAGGGAAAATTTCTGGGTCACATGACCAAAAATACAGAAGACCAGACCTTTTTTTTTTCTCCTAGTGCCCACTAAATTTTTAAAAATCCCCCAAAGAGGAATTATACATTGGAAATAGAATAATTACAGCTGAATACTCAGGATATTAAAGAAAGAAGCCAAACAAGGTAATTCTTATGAATTAATTCTGTGGTTCCCTAATTTAATGTGCTACTCAGAACCTCTCCCTTACCAGCCTCCAAGTCCCATGAGGGCACACAACCTGACCTGTAAACTTGTGCTGTGGAACTCACTCAGGAATTGCCCTCCTGCTACAGATTCTCTGTGGGCATACTCCTCCTCCCTGCTTTCCTCAACCTTTTTGCAACAAGCAGTAGAGATTAACTCTATCCAAGCCCCTAAGGGAGAACCAGAAGTAGAGTAAATGGGCTTCCTTTTGACTGGGATTGCCTTTAAATTATTGAACCCCAAGGCTATAGGGAAGTATCTGGAATACCTCTACCAACCTCCCTTAATGCTCCAAAAAGTGGCAAATTCATCCTAGTTAGAGGCCAGAGGCAGAAACAGAACTGGGGCAATAAGCCAAGGAGTATGGTTGTGCCCAGCTTGAAGGAATGGGGAATAAATCTACCTGAGACAAATCTTGTCCCCCTAGAAACTATTTAAGGTAGGGATTGAAGCTGTTAGAAAGTAAATTCCCCTAAAATTCAAGATGAAACAAGGAATAGAGAGAATCACAGAAGATAAAATGGACAATTTTGATTACATAACATTTAGTTTTTGTACAAAGCCAGTATAGCTAAAATAAGAAGAGAAACAGTTAACTAGGAAAAAAATCTTTACAGTAAACTTTTCAGATAAAAGTCTCATTTCCAACATACATAAGGAATTAATTCAAACTTAAAAGAATGAGAGCCTTTCTCAAATGATAAAATGTCAAAAGATATGAACATCAGTTTTCAAAAGACTTTCAATCAGCCAATAAATATTTATTAAGCACCTACTATGCTCCAGGACACTGTGCTCCATCCTGGGGATACAAATACAAATACACACACACACACACACACACACACACACACACACACACACACACACAAGAATGGGAGAGGACAACAAACAAATGAAAACTGAGTTAAGAGTGACTTGCCCAGAGTCACACAGCTAGTAAGTGTCTGAGGCCAGATTTGAACTTAGGTCTTCCTGACTCCACATCGAGTATGTTATCCACTGTGCTGCCTGGCTGTTTCCAAGGACAAAATGGAAAAAGACAAGGATAATTTCAGGGAAACCTGAGAAGAACAGATCCAGGAGAATAATTTGTACAATAAAAACATTGAAAAAACTGAAAGACTTAAGAACTCTGGTCAATGTAATGCCCAACTATGATTCTAGAGGACCAATGCTACCTACCTCCTGCTAGAGAGGTGATAGACATAAAAGAAATGAAGAAAATTATATTTTTGGACGTGGCCAACAGAGAATTTTGCTATGCATATTTGTAATGTGTTGTGGAGTTTTTTCAATTGGAGGAGCATAAAGGAGAGAAAATGAATGCTTGTTAATTCACTACAAATAAAATAAAAGGTAAACAAAGAAAAAAGAAAGTTCCTTAATGTGGGAGGCTAAGGAAGCATTGCACTTTTACTATCAAAGGAGTCAGAAATTGAGTGACAGGGAAATATGAGGGGAAAAGGCTAAAGTTACTAATACTTTAAGAGGAAGAAAATTTAGTTAAAAACCTAGAGCATAAATAAATAAATTAACAAAGAGCACACCAAAATTAAAAGAATGAGTACTAAAATTTCAAAAAATTTACAAAATTTATCTAAATAAACATTATAAGGCAAAGAAAATTGAACCAATGCCTGATGAAACACAAAATCCTGTGCAATCCCAGGAGAGAATGTAACTAGAACAGGATATTCCATTGTAGTTCAAAAGAGAACTAAAAATAATGAGAAAAGTTAAAAGAGAACAAATATCTGAATATTTGTCTTGAATAGCAGAAATAATATGCACAATAGAAAAACATGAATCTATAATGTCTATTCTCACCAAAGAAACAGAAGAGAGAACAACAGATTTGGAAAATAAGTATACTAAAGCAAAAGACAACCTAGAAAAAGAGAAGCAAAAGATAAAATTGCTAAAAGAATAAATATATAATCTCCATATAAGGAAAAACTATTAATCTTGAAAACAGAATGCATAGAGATATATTAAGTATCATAGATTTACCAGAAGAACATGATAGATCTAAAAACCTAAACACAGTGCAGGAAATGACAAAGAAACTGTCCAGAACTGTCACATACTAAAAATAAAGCAACATATATTCACAGATTACCTCTGGATCCAAAGAATTCACAAATCAACTGCAGAAAGAAAAAAAAAACACAACCAACAACCTTCTATTCAAACTCTAAGGCACATAGTGGTTAAATTTAGCTACGGTCAATAACAGACAAAAAATTCTGCAAGTAGCTAGGAGAAATACCTTCAAATATAAAGGAAAGGAAATTCAAATACCACAAAGACTATTCTGTATCCACTAGTAACTTCAGAAGGAAATGTAATAATTATTATTATATTATTCTACTTTTTATTTTTAGGCAACTGGGGTAAAGTGACTTGCCCAGGATTACACAGCTAGTAAATGTGAAGTGTTTGGTTTGAGGTCGGATTTGAACTCAGGTCCCCCTGACTTCAGGGCCGGTGCTCTATCCACGGAAATGTAATAATTATTATGAAAAGCAAAAGAGCTCAAGACACAACCTAAAATAACAAACTCTACAAACCCGAGTCTAACTATCAAAGAAAAAAGATGGCTGCTCAGTAAAGTGAGGCATTTGAGAAATTCCTGAAAGAAAAAAATAGACATGAGCAGAATATTCAACTTGTAAACATCTCAAACACAAACACACAAAAAGTAAATAAATACAACCACAAAAGAAAAAAATAAGTAATGAAGTAAATTACTCTATACAGATTATTTTTAAGAAAGACAAAGATTGACTTATTTGAGTTAAAATAAAATGAGAGGAACTGCTAAGTTCATAAAGGGATAAAGATGAAAGTGGAATTTAAAGAAATATAAATGATGGTGGAGAAGCAAGTCTGAAATACCATGGTATTTTTTTTCTAGTGAGAAGGCCTCAACCCAATGAGGGTAAGGAGTCCCATATTCTATAATAAAAAATAGGGACCTAACAAAGGGCCCAAACGGGGGGGAGCTGGTGATGCATAGAGAAACTACTTGTTCTGAGTATTGTGCCTCCATGGACAACATGCTACCTCTGAAGAAAGAAAATTGGAGCTCCTGTGTGCAGCTGGAATCAAGAAAGGTGGAAGAACACGAACCCAGATCGAAAATTACATACCAAATGGCAAAGTGAATCATAATGGAGAGAATAAGGGGTAGAACTGGATATAACACTTCCCCTTTACACCCTCTTTTCAACAGAGAGCAGTAGAATTGCTAGTTTGGAAAGTGACATACACTGTCAGACTTAGTTGCTTTGTCATTTGGTTATATTTAACTGCTTTCCTTTGTTATATCCGCTCCTCTCTCATTGAAACCTCCCTCACATCAGAAAATGACTATATGTAAAGAGAAAAAAACATCAACTTAAAAAATGAAAAATAAAATGAAGTAGTTAGATGATTCAGTTTCAATTTAGTTTAACAAGCATGTATTAAATGCCTGCTAGTGCACTACTTTGCTAGATATCAGAGATTAAAAGAAAAAAAAATTATCTGTCCTCAAGAACCATGCTGGGGGGGGGGTAAGGGTGGTGGTGACAGGGACAAAATATACACAAACAAATATAAAATGTATATGAAACAAACATGAAGACACTTCAGTAGGGTATGGTTGAGGAAGCACTAATAATTAGGGCAATTAGTGAATGTCCCTTGTAGAAGGTGATACTTGAACTGAGCCTTGAATGAAACCATGGATTTGAAAAAGCAGAGGTGAGAAAGAAGAACATTCAAGGACAGGGAAACAGGCTGGGTAAAGAAAAAGACAGGAGAGGGAGTGCTACGTTCAGGGAACCCAAAGCAGTCTAGTTTGCCAAGAACTCTAACATTCTGAGATTTTAGGAAATTTTAATATTTGTATTAAAAATTATGCTAATTTCCTAAAACATGGCCTACGTGGTAAATAATGCCTTAATGATTATTTCTAATTCCAGGACTACTTGTTACATTTAAATATGAAAATCTGTTATCACTATATTTATTTGACATTAACCTTCCTATGAATTTTAATCAATAGGAATAGAGAATGTTTCATTATATATTAGCATCTTAATGTTCTTTGGTTTTATCTATGCCTACATTAACATTATAGTTATGTGTTCTGATTTATATTATGGAAAAACACTAAGGTTTTAAAAGCCTTGTGAAGTTGGGTTTGATGTCTCCAAGGATGAGTGTGATTAACAGTACTGGAAAATAACCCAACCATAAAAAAGAAAACATAGCATCAGTTTGTCAACTTGCTTGAAACACAAGTGACAGCGGCAATTTTCTCTTTTTTACTAGCCTACCATGAATCAATATTCATTAAAGGGTCTGGTATTCAATGCTTTGCAGGTGCTCTTTTGTATGTTGGGAATATTGTCTTTGTATGATATTCAGTCACTAATTGCTATTTAGTTCCTCCAGTTTCTGCCTTTGCATCTTTTTGTATCACTATTTTTCTCTTGCTCAGCAAGCCTTCCTTGCTTGGCAGTATTTTGCGTCTTCCTTTGCCTTATATGTTTGTAACCATTTTCCTTGTGTAGATTATTCCTACGCCTTCACAGAGCCTCAGAAACAGCCTGAGTATTATTTTGACTTCATTGAAATTCTGTTACAAAATTCCGCCCCCTCCCCTTCTTTTTAATGTTGTTCCCACAGATACCTTGCCAAAAACTTAGTTTCCTGGGAAACTTTATGAAGAAATTTTCCTGCACAATATAATCTTGGCAAGCATAATAAGATCATTGGGTGGGTCTGCTTAGCTTACAAAACTTATGATCTTATCTTTAAAAGTAGAGAATTGTATAACGAGAAGGAAAGAAATTTAACCATGCACCCAGGTTACGTTTTTTTCTTCCAGTCCTCCAGTGGAGTCAGCTGAGGAAAGTATGTTGTTTTAAGTAGGAATGGAAACAAGGATAGGACCTATGATTTTATTAAAATTGGAAAATCCTAGATGAGGATACTCCCTCTATCAATGTAGGTCAGCACCTTCTCTGCAACTTTTAGTCTTAGAGAAGGGGTTTTTAACCTGGGGCTAAGAATAATCCCTCCAGAAGTCCATGGATGGATTTCAGGGAGTCCATGAACTTAGGGGGAAATTACATCATTATTTTCACTAACTTCTAACTAAAATTTAGTATTTCCTTCTATTATTTAAAAACATTATTCTGAGAATGGATCCATAGGTTTCACTAGACTGCCAAAGGTGTACATGACAAAAAAAGGTTAAGAACTCCTGGCTTATAGCATTTTCTAGGTCACTGAGAGGTTTAGTGGCTCAGCCTAAATCATATAGACAGTATGTATCAGAGGATGCTACATCTTCCTCTGAAACATACTGAAGACATCCTCTGACTTCCTTCTCTGAGGTCTGTACTCTATCTACTAGGCCATACCCCTTCTCTAATGAATATAATCCTTATTATTAATGCCCTATTCCCATACATTAGTCCAAGGAGCAATGTTATGATATTAGGGGTACTAAAATGTGGTCACCAAAATATTTCTCTAATGTGGGTTCCAATTCTTAATTCAAATAATTTCTTAAAGTCCTTTTGGTGACAATGTTTTATATCCTGGAAAAACTAGTCTTAGAGTAGCTAAAAGTTTAGTAAAGATCTAATTAAAACCATTAGTGGCTATCGTGTCTTACCAGGGTGTAGGACTATAGAAATGACACAAAGCTTTGAAGAAAAACTTCAGAAAGAAGGAGATAAGGGCATGGAGCACTGTCAAGCCTCAGAGGGATACCACAGTGTGATGGCCAAGGTCCCTTGACTTCTGACACTGAAATGCTTAAGAGAATAGAGAAAAACTCCAAAAAAGTTTTGTTTTTATTTTTAATCAAGTTTGCAGAGGTCTCTGACCTTGCATCAGATTCATTAACACCAGATCTTTTTTTTGTTTGTGCCTAATACCTCTGGCACCTTGTAACATAGTATAGCACACAAGAATCCCCCAGGGACCCACACATAGACATGTAAGGAAAAGCACTCAGAAACCTCTATTGCTGCATTTTTCCACCACAGAGATGCTTGCTCTCTCTTTTCCTCTAGCAAAGATCAAGCACCTTTGCTTTAGCAGGGCAATGAGTCAGCCTATCGAATGCCATCAAAAAAAAAAAAAAAGGCCTGGTTCTGCTGGTTTTGTTCACTAACTGAAAGCCCTAGCATGAGAGACTAGCATGATGGAAGGTGAACTGTTTTGTAGGTCACAAGATCACAGTAGTGGAAGAGTGCTAAAAGGTTATCTAGTCCAAACATACATGCACAATAATCTCCTCTACAAGATGCTAAACAAGTGGTCATTCAACCTTTTATTGATCCTCCTGACGTAGGGTATCTACTAGCACCTATTCCACTTTGGGGTAGCTCTAATATTTAGGACGTTCTACACATCCAGTTTAAAATTGACCCTTTGTAACTCACTGTTCCTAGTTCTGTCCCCTAGGGCTAAGAACAAACTATTTCATCTTCTAAATGACAACGCTTCAAATACTGCCAAATAGAAAGTTTATCCCCCATAAGTTTTCTTCAAGCTAAACATTTCCATTTTCTTCAATAGATTTTCACGTGTTATGAATTCAGGGCTCTGTATCATCCTTCTCTATGCCTTCTTCAGTTTTCCAAAGCCCTTACCAAAATGTGGTACTCAGAGAAAAACATTTCAGTTTAGGGCATAATTTAGGAGAAAGGAGGACTATGGAATGCTAAAAAAGAGAAAACAGGCACGTATGGAAGACAGTGGGAAAAGCCAGCCACCCAGAGCTGCCAATTATGTCCAGGATTTAAGTTGTTTTGGTATATATGCTTATCAGTGGTGTTCAAAAAATTAAGGATGCTAGATCTTGTTTGAGAGGGAGTTTTAAGACATAGTGTGTATTTGGGAGAGGAAAGAATGATTCCAAAGTTGTGATTTGGTATAGAGCTTGGAAAGAGAACAGAGGGTGACTGAGAGGTAGAGAAACAGTCATAAGAATGAGAGGCATCAGCATCATGAGGAAGTGTCAAGGTCTAGGGCTAGGCAGTCCCAATAGTTTGTGTAGAAAGAGACTATGCATGAGAGAGAGAAAGAGAGCTTCTGGGATTCTGAAGCCACAAAATGCTGGGGGCGGGGGATTCAAAGGAAGTGAAAATTGGGACCCAAAGCCTATAGGGGGTGAGGAGAGTTGTATGGAGTGTAAAGTGAGAGTGTGTATGTTCTGTCTTCTGTATCTTCTTACTCTCTACCCCCATAAAGACATGCCTCTACTTGGAGAACATAGTAAGAAAGTTCAGTAAGATCCTATACCTGAATAGCAAACATCTAATTTCCCTGTAGTCTGTGAAAGAGAAGGATGTGTCTGAGAAAGAGACAAATATTTATTCATTTTTTTCTGTGATTTGTTCTGCAACCCATTTATTGTTCAGAATATGGTTGGTTGCAATTGCTTTGATCAGTGATAGCCTCCATTTGGGTCACTATCTTTTCTTGTTTTCCCCATACTAATTAATACATGCTATAGGTAACAAATCTGCTTTCATTTCAGATTATATCCTTTCTTATTTCTTCCATTTTCTGGCTCTCACTGAGACTTGGCTCCCTCCTGATGATATAGAATTCTTGGCTCTCTTTCCAGCACTGGCTACATTTCACTCATTTTCCCTAACTCACTGGTCATGAAGGGGAAGTTGGAATACTCTTCGTTCCCCACTGCCACTTCCAAGTTCTCTCAACCATAATCATTTAGTAACCTCTCTTCCTTTGAGATTCAGTCAATCCATGTCTACCACCCAATCAAAATTCTGGTAGCTGCTGTCCATCAATCTCTTATTCTTTCCTCTATGAGTTCAGTGACTGGCACAGTCTTACCTCTTCAACTCTTACCCTCATACTAGGAGACTTCAACATACACATTGATATTCCCTCAAACATACTAATCTCATAGTTCCTCAACTTCTTCATTTCACATTGAATACTCCTTCACCCCCCACCCAACAAAGATAGTCATACCTTTAATCTTGCCATTATGCACAAATACAACACTTTCATGTTCATGAATTCTAAAATTCCCATACCTAATAATTTATTCTCATTCTAACTCTCCCTCTGCCTTGTGAGCCAAATTCTGTTCTTACTCCACACCTACTATTCCTCGACCTCTCAGTTCTTTCCCAGGCCATCAACCCTTACATTACCTACACTTTCCTCTCTTCCTCATCTTGACCCTTTGGTGAACCAGTTCAATTTTAGATCATCTTCTTCTCTTGATTCCCTTACCCTCTTAGTCTATCTTCAATCTTGCTGCCAAGCCTCAGCCTTCGATCACTCACCACCCACTGCCTTTGCTCCTATACACATGCTGCTGAATGAAGCTGGAGAAAATCATGAAACCTTTTTTATTAGGTCCATGACAAATTTATGTTAAGGAACCTCAACTGGTTCATCAGTGCTATATCTCTCTAATTTATTCACTATCCCATTCACTATAGTAGCTCTTCCAAACTTTTATCTCTCCTCAAACCCCCCATGGCTCTCTTTCTTCCCATCCTCTCAGCTGACTGGAAAAGTTAAAGAATGTTCATCAAAAGTTCCCTCTTCCTTCTCTTCATCTGACATCACCCAAATACTTTCTTCCACTATCTTCTCTTTTATACCTATCTCACATAATGAGGTGGACCTTTTCCTTGTCAAAGCAAACCCCTCTGCATGCACAAGTGATCCCATTCCATCTTGTCTTCTCCAGCAAATTGCCCCTTCTATCATCTCCACTGTCTCACTTATCTTCAATCTCTCCCTATCTATTAGTTACTTCACTAATGCCTTATAAATGTACTCATTTCTCCCTCATCCTCAAAAAACCCTTACTTTATCCATCCATCCCCATTCTCCTCCCTTATGTTGTTAAACTCCTTGAAAAGGTTGTCTACAATAGGTGCTTCCACTTCTTTTCCTTTCACTCTCTTAAGTCTCTATAGTCTGGCTTCCAACATTATCATTCAACTGAAATGGCTCTCTCCAAAGTTTCTGATGATCTTTTAATAATTGCCAGGCATAATGGTCTTTTCTCAATCCTTATCCTTCTTGACCTCTCTGCAGCCACTGATGTTGTCAATTATGCATCTCTCCTTGATAATCTCTTCTCTCTAGGTTTTTGGAACACTACTTTCTCCTAGTTCTCCTTCTACCTATCTGGCCACTCTTTTTGAGGCTCCTTTATTGGGTCTTCATTCAGGTCACACCCAATAACCATGAGTGACCCTAGGGCTCTGTCCATGACTCTTTTTTCCTTCTATACTATTTCATTTGTTGATCTCATAAGCTCTCATAGATTTAATTATGATCTCTATGCTAATCATTCTCAAATCTATTTATTCAGCCCACCTCCCTACTGACCTCAAGTCTCACATCTCCAACTGCCTATAAGACATCTCAAAATGTATGTACCATAGACATTTTAAATGTAACATGTCCAAAACTTATCTCATTATCTTTTCCCTCAAACCCTTTCCACTGCCTAACTTCCTTTTTAACGATCATTCTCCCAGTCACCAACATTCACAATCTAGATGTCATCTTTCTTACTCATTCTCTCACCCCCTGTATCCAGTCTTTTGCAATGTCTTTTGATCTTACCCTTGTAACATCTCTTGAATGTGCCCCCTACTTTCCTCTAACACTGCCACCATCTTGCTGTGGGCCCTCATCACTCCACACCTGGACTATTGCAATGCCCTGCTGGTTGATTTCCCTGCTAGAAGCTTCTCCCTACTCCAATCCAACCTCCACTAAGCTATCAAAGTGATCTTCCTAAAAAGTAAGTCTAACCATATTACTTTCCCACACATACACACTCAATAACATTCTTTGGCTCCCTATGACCTTCAGGAGCAACCATAAAATCCTATTTGACACTCAAAACCATTCATAACCTGCACCTCTACCTCTCCAGTTTTCTTATACCTGATACCCATCCACCATGTTCTCTGTGATCCAGTTACATTGGCCTCCATGTTCATGGATGGTCCCCAGGTCTTTGAGATTACCATCCTTTTGTATTTTTATCCTCAGTGCTTAGCACAGGACCTAACAATAAATATTTGTTGATTAATTGATTGATATCCTAAATTGTGATCATTTGTAAAAGAATTATGGGAAGCTGAAAACTGTCTGTTCTTTAATATTCCTATTCATAAGATGCCATAAGTCATTTAAATTTAGTCTGTTTAGCTTTATGGTTTCATTTTTATATTTCTGTTAGATACATAAACCTCTGAAAGTAGAAAATGAAAGCCTCATATAATTATAATGTTCCTATCTGTGTCTTTTTCATTATGAATTTAGACATAATACAGTTTTATACATATATATTTGATGATATTTCATCATCTGTAGTACTTTTAAATATAAAGTACTTTCCCTGTTTATCTGGTCATTATGTATTTTTGCTTTATCTGTAATCATGATTGCAACTCCTGCTTGTTTGTTTTTGGAATCACATGATGCATAGTAAATGATCTTCCAGTTCCTCATTTTCATTTTATATCTGTCTTTATTTTTTAAGTGTTTTCCTTATATGCAACACATTGTTGGGTTTTATTTTCTTGTTCTTTCTACTATTCATCTTTTCATTTGGGAATATAATTCATTTGTCATTAAGATTATAATTTTAGGCTTGTGTTTTCTTCCATTTAATTCATCTGAATTAATCTATTTGAATAGTTATTACGTGGTAAGAGTGTCTGCACTAGGGAAAATGAAGAAAACTCTGCATAAAACACACATATCTAAAGAATTAAAGGATAGCTTTTACAAGTTGGATATAAGAGAGGATGGCTGCTATTCTCCAAAACTGTGTCCAAATTGAGGTTCCTTCTCAGCTTTTCTTTTTTTGGAGGGAGACAAAGAAAGAGACAAAGAGAGACAGAAACAGAGACAGAGAGCTTTTGTTGAGTGCTTATTATGTGCCAGGCACTGTGTTAAACACTGGCTATACCAATACAAGAAAGCAAGATAGTTCCTGCCCCATAGGACATTATATTCTAACAGGGGAAGTTAACATAGAAAGGTGAGCTGGAAAGTTGGGACAAACAAATGCATGACTTGGAGCTGGTTGCTGGGAAGTCAAGAGGACTTGTTCTGGGCAAGTTAAGGCAAAAATTCACCTAGTAGGGCCCAGGGTGGCTCCAGGGGCAGAGTTCAAAATTCCTGTGGGAAGGAAGTAAGGATAATTACCAGGGTGGAGATGGTGTATTGTTGAGCTAGAAGCTGGGAAGCATACTGGAAAAGTCTATCTCTGAAGATTGTAGAAAAATACTTCCTCCTTTGGGGCAGCTTCATAATGGTGACTAGTACTCCACAAGATATTATCTGTGACCTGTGTTTCCAGATCTATACTTTGGGATCTTGGAGTAATTGATTGGGGTATGAGAGTATGAAAGTATAGGACTGAAATATTCCTTAGTTTACTAGAACTTGGCTAACAAGGAAGATATAGAGAATATTATCTAAGGCACCAAGTCTTTGAGGCCATTTTGGCCCAGTTAGATTATTACCTGTGAAATTATAAGTGGGAAGACCTTCTCTCAGTTCATTTTAGGGGGTAAAAGCAAAAGAAAACAAGAAGCAATTAAAACTACAAAGAAATATGGCATAGTAAACAAATAATATCGACATTAACACCCCCAAGTAGTTCTATTTCTAAAGTGCCTGGCCAGTGGCAGGAGGATGGCCTTGGTTTGTCTTCTCAGAAAAGATCCTCTGAGGCAAATGCTTATTATATATTTTCCCCTTGAGATTCTGTGTATGAATGCCACCTCAAATTTTAAAGTCGAACGGTAATAAACTTCCAAACACAAAAAAATGCTTATCAAGGGGGAAAAAGTCTTAATTATTAATATAACTATGTAAAGATGTATTTATGAATGTATGCTCTAGTAAGCAATATCAATTAATTTGTATTTTCCAGAAGAAAGATGGCAGTTGCAATTGCAAAATTCTAAATAGCGAACAAAACCTTGTACATATGAGTTATAGGATTATAAATCCAGAGCTGAAGAGAGCTCATTTCACCTCCCTCATTGTATAGATGATGAAACCAAAGCTAAGTGATTTGTCCAAGGTTACATATATAGTGTCAAATGTAGGATTTGAACCCAGATCCTCTGTTTCTGGAGTTAGTGCTCTTTTGACTACACTAAGTTAACTCTATAAAAAAAAGTCTCAAAAACCACAATTAGACACTAAGAAATGAATTGAAGAATTTATAATTTAAGAGACTTTATATGAGTATATTTCAATGTTCTCCCCATTATTATGAGCCCCACTTCCTCTTCCTCTATCTCTTTTCTTACTGCTCTTACTCTACCACGTTTCCCCAAGCAGGCCAACGAACTAGAAATACCACTTCCCACTCCCCTCTCAAAGTCAGATGTGATGAGAATTATCACCAACTGCCTCCTATCACTTACCTCCCTTCTCCCTTCCTCAGCTATTTCTAGCTTAATATGAACCCTTGAATAAAAAAGTTTCATTCAGGAAGTAACATGGATTTTAGTCCATGTATTAGTAATTATATTCTTTTTCTTTCCTTTCTCCTGATCCTTTGATCCTTCTTAAATTGTTAGCTTTTTCTATCCTTCAACGATCTTTGTTTGCTCTTAAACACTTGATCAATGTAGAACTTGAAAAAAAACAAACTCAAAAGCCTTCTGTAGGCCTAGAATCATGAGAAATCTATTTTCACTGTTAAGATTTTTCTTTGTTAACTCTACTCTCTTATTTTTCTTATGTTCTTCCTATTTGAAGTATTTCCATGTCAAAAAGTGTGTGTGTTACTTATAGTGGGGAAAAGAGGAAGATCAAAGAAGGACTAAAACCATTACTCAGGATAGATGAGATGATGACAGTGGGTGAAGAAGAGAAGACAGAACTACTCACCTTACATTTTTCTTCAGCTTTCTTTTCAAAAGATAAAACACAATCTTTGGGCTGGAGAAGACAGAATGAAAATACCTAATAGAAGGCCAAAATCCAAGGTATGTAAAGGGTAATAATATCTAGCTGTCCAAGATGAATCAAAATCAGAAGGCCCAGAGAAACTGCAAACTGTGGTGGTGGTGGTACCAACAGAAGGAGGAGTAGTTATATAGCACTTCAAGGTTTTCAAAGTGCTTTACAAATATTAATTCATTTTATCTTTCCAACAACCAAGGGGGGGTAGGTGCTATTATTATCCCCATTTTATAGATGAAGAAACTGAAGTGGAGGTTAAGTGGTGTGGCAAAGGTCACAAGTGTCTAAGGCTGGATTTAAACTTAGGTTTTTCTGACTCCAGGGCCAGCTCTCTATATACTGTACTGTGCCTGAAGAGAGGCTATAACAAGAATGACTAATTAGAGAGACTGAATTGTAGAGATAGAGTCCACACAATACGCCAACTGATATAGAGAGTAAGGAAGAATGGAGAGTTGAGGATTACGCCTATGTTGTAAAACTCAACAAGTGGTGCCTTTAACAAAAATAGAGAAATAGGAGAGGTGGGCTGGGCAGGGCTAATGATGAGTTGTTTAGAACCCTGTGAATTTGAGATGCCTATCCGACATCTAGGCGGAGATTCCCAGCTGGCAGCTGGAGATAAGGCACTAGAATTCAGAACTCAAGAGAAAAAGGAAGGCTGGATATATAAATATATTCTTGTTATAAATGAACTCAAAAGATGAAAAACTCCAGCCAAGTGAAAGGATAACTCACACGTCCTCCAAGAGGAGAATAATGAAATTGATCTCATCATGCACCAAAGGCACCAAGGAACATAACTTTACAGTACTCTTGATCAGCCCACCTTGAAAGTCCATGACATGTATTAGCAAACAGAACCCCATAATGATCACTGCAACTTACATACCAACCATCTGTTGCTGAAGACAAAGGGGGAGAAAAATTGTCTAACAAATTTGGCAAGATCATTCAAAGTCAGTGAACAGTATCTTCATACTTTGGTGACTTCTATGCAAAGACAAGGATAGCAAAAGTTATGTTGGAAATTATTATTTAGGGAGGCAGAGTCAAGGTAGAGGAGTGCTAAGAAGTTGTTTAGTGAACTCCCCTTTACAAACTTCTCCAAACAGATCCAGAAAATGTACCAGACCAAATCCTGATGTGGAAATCTAGAAAAAAAAACACTGAGTCATTTGTCCAGCCCCACTCAGCAAGGAGAAACAGAGAGATCTCATAGCAATGAAGACTGGCTGGAGCATTCCAACACTAACATTCCAGCACCCAAGGACAGGCTATATGCTAGGGCAAGAGGAGTTCTCAAACCACACCAGGGCACCAGGTAGGCCATAGCAAAGCATGAGAACTATCAGTTTTGTATCCCATTACCCTGTTCCAAGTTACAGATTCAGGTTGGACCAAGAAGGGAACCTACACACTGAAATAGTATTCCCAGATAGGATGGTCCTGGGTAGTATACAGAGGAAGTTCAGAAGCCAAGAGCAGCAGCAGACCTCAGGTGCAAAGCAGGGTCTTCTTTCCAATGTCTATTCCAGCCTGCAGAGGAGTACCAGGGTGAGAATCCCAGGCCAAAATTCTGCTGCTGAGCCAACAGAACTTTCTAGCTGGCTTATAGGGAGAATCTAGCAATAGTCTACTCTTGCTTGGACCCAAACCAAGGTCAGGAACTTGCAGAGCTCAGACCAGGAGGGCATCAATTAGATACCCAGGATTAGACCGTGCTGGGAGCATTGAAAGCTTACAAGTTCCCAGTATGTCCCTAAAATCCTGGAATAATATAACACTCAATAACCCAAGAAAGCAGCAACAGGACTATCCCATACCTTCCCGATCGAAGTGAAGCAGTTGTTCAATTGTGTCCAACTCTTTGTGACCTCATGGACCATAATACACCAGGTCCTTCTATCTTTCACTATCTCTTGAAGTCTGTCCAAGTTTTGTGTTCATTGTTTCCATGATATAATCTATCCATCTCATCCTCTGCTGTTCTCTTTTCCTTTTGCCCTCTATCTATCCCAACATCAGGGTCTTTTCCAAAGTATGGCAATGCCTAGCCTTAACATCAAGTCCAAAATCAGGAAGTAGGCTGAAAGAATTGACAAAGAAACAAACAAAAAAAAAGAATCCCACTATAATGAGCTATTACGGTGGTAGAGAAACTCAAGACACAAACATAGATGATGAGAATGACTCCAAAACATCTACAAGGAATCCCTCAGAGAAAAACACATTCACTCAATAGGAAAACAGAAGAGAAATGGAAAAGGAGGAGAGCAAACTAGAGGGAGGATAGATCAAAGGAGAGATTAATTTAAGCAAAACATACTCTAAGGATATACAAGAAAATGTCTCTTTTTGAGATGGCAAAGAATGAGAATTTGAGTAGAAGCTTATCTTGATTGACTACATGAATGTAATGGTTGTTGTTTTTCTTTTGTTCTCAATGGGGAAGGGGAAGGGAAGGGTAGGGGAAGGCTAGATGGTGGATCTTGCCTCATTTGGCAATTAGGAGACTATTAGTACTTTTGGAGATAGAAGTTTTGGTTGAATGAAAAGATCAGAAGCCAGACTGTAGAGTTAAGAAAAGTATGACTAAAAAGGAAATTAAAGCTTTAAGGTCCTCTCAGAGAGTCTAGCCACACATGAAGGAACCAGGTTGTGAAGGGCTTTAAAGACCAGAGGATTTTATATTTGATCTTGGAATTACTAGGGAGCCATTGGAATTTACTGAGTAAGGGAGTGGCATAGCCATTATCTGAACTTTAGGGAAATCACTTTGTCAACTGAATGAAGGATGGATTGGAGTGGGGAGAGACTTAAGACTAGAAGATCAACCTTTGTATAATCTTTGTGATTGATATTTTGTTATAGCCTCTTCACCAATATTTTATTTTAAAATTTTGTATCAATGTTCATTAGGCATATTGGTCTACAGATTCCTTTCTGTGTTTTAACTCTCTCTTATTTAGATATCAGGATCATATTTGCATCTTAGAAGGAATTTGGTAGGATCCTTCTTTCTTGCAGTTTATGTAGTATCAGAATTCTTTGAATATTTGATAAAACTCACTTGTCAATCAAAAAAAAAGACAATATTGTTCAGTATTGAGTGAAAGAGGTCCAAACATGTAGATTACTCATAGTCTATACATGTGCGTATAATTATTTTCTTCAAGAGAATAGTCAAAGGCACTGGATGTGGACCCTTTGTGGAAGATTTACAAGATATGCAGAAAAATCATATGGGATCAAAGACATGGATGGGAAGTAATCTGCACCAGTCAGTGGAGATCACCAGTCCTGGTGGCAAGGTTCATATGCACTTCATGCATCCATTAAAGTAACCAAACGTGAGTTTGCTTGTAGATAACCGATTTATTTTAGGTAAATCTCTTTTAGACTCAAGATGTAAGACCCTATCTCTATATAGCAATTTATCCTCTAAGAAGTTTAGAATATCATTTGTCTACACATAAGGGGTTGTAGAAACAGACCAACAGGATAATTAACATCACCCCAAATCCTCTTTTTACCTTAATAGGAGTGTGTTGCCCAAATTACTTGCTTACTGTCTTCCTGTGTAGACAAAATCATATTTATATTCATAAATTATTCCATTCATAATGACTCCTTGAAAATGATTTTTAAGAAAATACATGCAAAGAAGCTAGCGAAACCATTTCAGATGAAATTGTTTAGGGGGAGGGGGTAGAAATTTTAATCCGAGTTTCAGTTCTGAAAGAGAACATTTCAGGATTGATAGAGGATATCTTGTATTCCTAGTTTTAAGGACTCTGTAGATATCTATACTTCCTCTCAATCATCCTTGGCTGAATTTCATATTCTTGTATAGAGGACCTAAAAAGCTATCATGAAGATGAAAAAAATTTAAAGTCTGGGCTGTCCTTAGCCAGTAGAACTGGCTCTTTTTCTATCCAAATCAGCTTTCCTCAAAGCTTCACAGAGCAGCTTACAAACTGTCTACCTTGAATAGAGTAGACTGGTGACAAGGTTTATTACTCTCTTTTCACATTAGTGGAAAACAGGCACAGAAAAGGCAGCCATTTGGCTGGCATTGTAAACTAAGAAATGGAAATTTGAAGGACTCCCACAAATAACTCAATGAGTCAAATTCTCTCAGTTAGATCTTATTGTCATCTATCCATTACATGTCAATCTTGGTATTATTTTTAAAAAAGCCTACTGTCTGCACCAATTCCCATCTCAACTGCAGTATCAAAAATGACATTTGAATTTCTTTTCTCTTTGGTTTCTAAGCAGAAGTTACATGTGGTTATGTAACCCCAAAGAAATTCTGCATTTCAGGAAATAAATAGGAATTTATTTTTAAACTCTTAGTACATAGAATTCATAAAAGGATTTGTAATGGAAAAGTGTTGTCTTTAGGTAAGGTAGGGCTGGGGTTGATTATATCCATATCAGTGTATATGGCCACCAAATTCTAGTGTAAAAAAGACATAAACAAGGAATCATATAACACTTCCCTGACTTCAATGAGTATTGCCTTCTCCTTTATCTATCTTCATCAATAAACACTGTTTAAGCCCATACTGCCAGGTACTATGCTAAGTGTTGGAGATAAAACAAAAGGCAAAAATATGATTCCTGACCTTAAGGAGTCACATTCTAATGGGGGAGACAATATGCATTTAACTACATACATTATTGTATGTGTCTCTGTGTGAATACATGTTGTTATTGTTCAGTTGTTTTTCAGTCATGTTCAACTCTTTGTGACCTCATTTGGGGTCTGCTTGGCAAGGATACAGGAGTGATTTGCCATTTCCTTCTCCAGATCATTTTACAGATGAGGAACTGAGGCAAATAAAGTTAAGCAACTTGCCCAGGGTCACATAATTAGTAAGTAAGTGTCTATGGCTGGATTTGAACTCAGATCTTCCTGACTCCAGGGCTAGTACTCTATCCACTGCACTACCTAGCTGCCCAGGTGTGAAAACACACACACACACACACACACACACACACACACACACATTTCTCTCTCTCTCTCTCTCTCTGTCTCTCTCTCTCTGTCTCTCTCTCTCTCTCTCCCTCTCGTCTCTCTCTGTCTCTTTCTCTCTCTGTCTCTCTCTGTCTCTCTCTCTCTCTCTAAGTGGGAAGAGATCTCAGAGGGAAACTAGTAGGTAGGAGAAGAGTGACTGGGAAAGGCATCCTATAGAAGGTAGGATACAACCTGAATCTTCAAGGAAGCCAGGGAAGGTAGGAGACAAGAGATGAGAAAGTAGGGAGATGGAGTGTGTGCATGAGGAACAGCAAGAAGGCCAATGATGTTGAACTACAGAGCATGAGAGAAGGATTAAGAAGACTGACTAGAAAGGTAAGAAAATTAAGACATATATCTAGTTTACATGCTTTGTGGCTGGACCTTAAAATAGCTTAGCTATTGGTTCCTTTTTTCTGACTTAGATGGAAAAACCCTAGGGCCAAAGTACTTCTGTTATGTGGCCAATATTAACTACTACATTAGTTAGTCTTGACAAGATGAAAAGTGAAAGTTTCTCATGTAAGATGTAACCTACGCTCCATAAATGTAAGCCTAAGTTTCACTTTCGTTTCTGGGGAAGGGGGTTGTGCACCAGCTGCCCACCCCCCTCCCTTGTTTTGTAACCACTCCCTCTCTTATTTTGTTCCTTAACTTTACCATATAAGGCAATCCCCTAGCTCCCAAGCTAGTTTTGAGTAAAATGTACCTCTTGGGTTCTGAATATACACTGTAACTTCTCTTGCCTCAGCCAATGAAGATAAAGAGATTGAGACAAACAGGTGGGGAGGGGGGCTTTTTGGAGTGCTTTGTCTAAGACTATATATACTGCTTGCTGTTGTTTGTGCTTCGCCTCCCTACACCAGTCTGGCCTGGGTAGGAGACGCCCAACTCTTGCTAGAATAAAACCTTCTGTTTTCTACCTGGAGATACCTCTGAGTTTTTATTTGGGTAAGTGGTCTCTATTCCACTCAAAGATGATATTGAAAGACTGACATCAGTCTTTCAATTAGGCTTGTTTTGATTGCTCACACTTCTAGTTACACACACACACACACACACACACACACACACACACACACAATGGAAGTAGCTGATAATTGTTTTAGCAACAAAGTTAATATCTGTTAATAAATTTAAGTATTCATATTTTTATTCATCAAACTAGATGTCATAGAAATTAGTTTAATGGAGGAAGAATAGCAGTCAAGACAGACACAATTTCACAGAAGACAAAATCCAAGAAAGAAACTAGTAATAAGCCCTTGGCCTCAAATTTTTATGTACAAATAGACAAACTATAAATAATTTTTGTGCATAAAGACAAACTATAAATAAATAATAGATGAAGATAAACTAAAAATGCTAATATAAGGACATAAATTTGATTTCCCTGGTATCTGAAATTTGGGGAAATGAGGCTTAGGGCTCAACAGACACCTATTTTTCTGTATCTCACCAAAGACAGTTTCATTTCTAGACTGATTTCATATACCAGAGTCCACTCTGACAAATAAGGAGCACTGGACTAAGGAACAAAGAGATGCTTAACCATTAGCAAAACCAAGTCCATGGTGAGCTCTTATCCTGTGGTCTACTCTACATCTAAGCTTGAGGTAATGCATATTTTAATGGAAGGAGCTGTCTGCAAAGAAGAGTCCATTTATCCTTAAAGAAGACTATTTTGTCTATGGAGGGACATTCAGGTAGAAGAACGTCTCTCTTTGCGCTCTTGAGTTGTTTGCATTTTTTAATATTGTCAGTATATATATAATCACCTGAAGAGCAAACGCTGTTTTAAAGTGGATACAATATTATTGTTAAAGTTGTAAATGTCATTCAGCTCTAGAAGAGTACACATGTACCTATCCTGTTTTCCAAAATCTTTCAGAACTGGAATATGGCTGTAGAAGGGAATATCTTACTCAAAAGAAATAGATTAGGTAAAAGGCCCAGGGTGAGATTAATAACATTGTCAATTAAGAAGATATGCTCTTTTGAGGAAAACTAAGAAACTGAAGGGCAAAGAATGATAGAGAATGTTCAGGGAAAGAACTATAACAAGCAGAGGATGATTGGAGTTTTGCTCTGGTTTATAGAGGGGTGTGTTCCTCCATTTCCCAGAGGACTCGAAATAATGGAGGAAGCACTTCCTATGAGAGATGGTTTCAGCAGGAGACATAGGACCTGTGAATTCCGACCATGGGGAGAAGATAAGAAATCTCCACCTAGATTTTGGTTCTCTGAGGGGAAGAACTATTCTCTCCCTTTGCATGAATTAGGGGCTTCCATGCCTCAAGAGGCCCTGTCTATGGACTGGGCACTTTTCTCACTGGAGCCACTGCAGCTGAATAAGGCAGACTTTCTGCCCTCCACCTGACCTACTTATGGCAATTGAGATGCTCGTGATTAGCAGCAGAATCAAAGGTGATGGCACACTATGCCAAATAAATAAAAACAAAACAACTGAAACAATGGTAAAAGCAGCTTGAACTGAACCCAGGACTTTCTGACTCTAAGGCCAACCTCTACATGGTCTCCCCCCGCCACTTCTCTGCAGCAGTGGAGGACTCTACATGTGGCTACTGCATATGACATCTAACTTTCTTTTAATATGCTAGTATCTTTTGTACAAATTTTTTACATTTTTTATAATGGGTTATTTTATGGGAGGAAGTAGGGGAAAGTACATAGTGAGAAATGCAAGTAATCTAAAGATATCAATTTTTTAAATGTTTCTTAAAAACCACATACTATAATTCTGTGAATTACCATCCCTTGTAGGTATGGGAAGATCTAAAACACAAAATTTTAAAGTAACAAAGAGAAACTGACAAGGAGGAAAAGTGCAAAGAGATGTGTATGATGTGGCTACACAGGGAACTCAAAAAAAAGATTTTTAAAAGATACAGGAAAAAAGGAAGGGAAGGTAATGAAGATAACTACAAAATGTGATTTAGGATCATATTTTAAAACGAGCTTGATGAGGAAAGTTAGGAATTTTTTTTTAAAGAGTGGGGGAGTACTAAAGAATATAACTTTGCCTCAGAGTAGATAAAATAATTGACAAAATACAAATTGACCATTATTCTTCTTCCTTCTTATCTGCCAATGAGTAATAATTTTTTGACTGAAAAGGACAGAACAAAAAGGTTTGAGAGGATATTGATAGTGAAGATGATAAAAGAGCACTTAATTACTTGCTAATTCAAATCATTGGGCTCAAATGAATGATTTCTTCTGAACTCTGAAGGAGCTGGTATGATTGTTAAATGACTCTATAATTGTTCACAGAAGTACATATTGTCACCAAATATTAGAGTCAAAAATAGGACACAAGCAGGGAGAGTGCAGAGGTATAAAACACTCGACTTCAATCAGTATTGCCTTCTCCTTTACCTAACATCATCATCACAAGTATTCCACCACAGAACTAGAGTCAGGTTATGTGTTAAGCAATGGGAATACAAAGAAACATGATCCCTGTGCTAAAGGAGACTTCATTTAAGGAGAAAAAATTCTATTAGACCTTATACAAAAGAGGGATGAACTGCCTTGGGTGGTAGTGAGTTTCTCTATCCAATCCCTCCACCCTCAGAAAGTCTTTTATGAAAAGGTAGAAAACTAGCCACATGTTGGTCTAGATGGCTTCAGAGGTTACTTTTGACTCTGAAATTCTGTAACTCCTAGTTATCAAACCCCAATTTATCTGTTTTATATCAGATAGCACTACACTTCTTAATTATTCTACCCTTGTTTACCTTACCCTAACAGATTTATGAATTTGACCAGAGAAGTAAAGTTATAACTGGGGTTCTACCAAGCAAATATTTTAACATTTTGAAACACTTTTTTAATACACATCCCCCACCACCCCAAAGTCTGTCATGGTGGTCTCTGCAATGCACCAGCTTGAAGCCCCAATGATCCCTATTGTTAATATCAATAAAATCTAATATTATAATTGGTCTTCCTGCCATGTAGACTGATGACAAGAATTTGAAATAGGGACACCTGAACACAATCTGCAGTTTATGTCTCCAGTTCAAACAGTAAAAGTTCAACTAGTATACAATCCACTTCTCCTGGCATGTTTTTTTTAATACATGGTCTGTGTATTCTGGTATCAGATATAACACGGACTAGAGGGCATTGGTTACAACACAGTCAAGTTTGTAATTTCTTTTTTATTTATAGTTTTGTTTGAATTATTATATTTCACTAGTAAATTAAAATATACCTTATCAATTTTTAAACTTAATTTTTATTGTGTACTTAACAATTATCAACAAACATTTCAATATACAAAGATTGTATTTTTTCATAGTGGACTCCAGCATCATCTGAAGAAAGTGTCTGCTCTCAAGTGGATGGGAGAACCCTCAAGGTTTGTCTAGTACCCGACCCAGAAGCGGCCAATACCCACATGAGACAGCTGTCCCAAGATTCCTGACAAGGGCTAAGTATACTGTCCAAGTTTTTTTTTCTTTTCTTCTTCCCTTTTGTTATATACCCAACCACCAGGGCCCTAATTCAAGCTTGTGTTGGCATTTTCCTCTACATTCTTGGCCCCCTCTCTTATCTGCTTACAAGCAAACAATACCTGATAATGATACCTGAGACACACTTCTCCAATAAGTCCACTCAAGGAACTGACCTCTCGGAATAAAAATGCTCATCCTGGCCCCAACTGGCCTCTCGTGGCATCTTGCCTTATATCTGCCTCTCCTTTATTGGCCAGAACGATAGGGGTTCTTTCAGATGCCCCCCCCTCCGGGCCAAAAAGGAGAAATATCAAGCTATTAGGAGACACTCAGTTTTCCAGAGCTAAGGCCCAGCAAGTAAGTTGTGCCCTGAGCTTGGCATAACAACAATCCACTGTGCTCACCCTCTGGATGATCTCAGCCACAGCAAAATCCCAGAATTGTTTCATATAATTATTGTATTGCTTTGATCAGCACCATATTTTTTCTGAGCCCAGAAAAGCACCTGCTGTATCCATGTTCTGATAATGAAGCCCTGCTATGAATCAAACTTGTCACATTGTTGCTATTACCCCTCATTGTCAGGGCTACCACTCACTGAAGCCACTGGAATGAGTTGTTGACATTTGGCCACATTAAAACAGGTCCCCTCTCTAGGAGTGAGGCTCTCACGCATGTGTTCTTACTTGCAAGCCTTCTCCCTCACTTTGAAATTAAACTGTTTGATTCCTAAGTCTTCTGTGTTTAGCCTGCTCTATTTGGCTCCAGCCCCCACATGGTTAGAGACCTGTTTCATCCAGTAGACAGCAGACACCTGCCCCCCATCCTCTTATGGTAGCAAATTTGTTCCTCGGATTAGACTCTTATCTTCACTCACAAACATATACCAATTTTCATCCTTCTTGTCTTTCCCTTTTTGCTTTCTTCACATATCTTAGAGCCCCCCAAAAACCTATTCCTTTCATCCTTTTTCCCTTATGTTCCCTCAAGTCGGTTACATTTTTCAGTAACCATAACAATACTGTTTTCTCCCATTGTGATTGCATGCGGATAGTGACTAATCAAACAAAGCTGTAAAGTTTCAATTTTATTAAGGTACTTAGTTTAAAGATTCCAGTTTGTCTCGGAAGTTTTGTGCTTTAAGCTGATTTTGCACATCAAAATAATTTTAAGCTCCACACATTACAACTGTTTTGTTTTTTAAAATCAATCACCTTTTTTTTCCCTACAGCTAGCAAGCTGATTTGAGGTATAACCCCATTACCTATTACATTTCTTCTTTTCCCACCCCTCTTTATGATAGTTTTACAAATGAAGCTCTGCATACACAGGAGCAGCCCACCCTAGACCTAGTCTGTAAGTATACACAGCAGTTTGGGGTGATTCCTTGTCCCAAGAGAAATACCACCCCACTCCCTAAACCAAAATCCAACCCGAGAAAGAGCTCAAACAACTAAAACTTGTGATGCCCTCTTTAGACAGCAATATCCCACCCCACCCCGCCGTTCTTTGGAATAGACTGGGGGTGGGGGAAGGGAATAAGATAAAACAGAAGGGAGAAATCTCCCAAACGTGCAAACTGAACACTCTAAAGACACCCCTCACCCCGCTTAATTACTGGGATTGCCGTCTGAATTCAGGGTAAATTCAGGGACCAAGATGTACAGGGATGGGTGGGTGCTCAGTCAGTGGTCGAAGCTGGGTAACATTTATTTGCAAAGCAAAAGAGAAAGGCCAAAATATGGGGGAGGGGTGTGTGGGGAAGTTGTATGGCAGGGGAGTGCATGGAGCCAAGGGAGGCACGGACCCAAATACCAGGTGAGGATTGTGGGGTGCAACAGGCCGGCTCACACGCACTCACACCACATGACCCAGAGAAGGCCCTGAAGCTAGCTTGGAGAGGGGAGCTGGGGCGGTGAAGGGCGAGGTCGGGGCCGGAGGCCTCACTGCATCTGCGGGTCATCGGGGCCCGCCTCCATCTGCCCTGCCCGCTGGCGGTCTTGCTCTTGGGTGAGCCCCTCGCAGCGCTTGCGAAGGTCCTGGGCCTCGTTCCGGGCGCTCCCCAGGTTCCTGCGGCAGGCCTCCAGCTCCTCCGTCAGCTTCCTGAGGTCCGCTCTCAGGGCCTGCTTCTCGCTCACCTCGGCGGCGACACGCAGGCTGGCCTGGGCCTCGGCCTCCTCCAGGAGCCTCTCGCCCTGGTCCCGGTAGCGCTGCGCCGCCTCGTCGGCGCCTTCGGCCTGCCTCCGCAAGGCCTCCTGGGAGGCCTGCAGCAAGGCCTGCTGCTTCTGGAGGGTGGCCAGGCGGCGCAGCAGTAGCGACAGCAGCAGCGCGAAGCCCGTGACGTGCATGTTCCGCTGCGCTTGGAAGAGCTGCTTTCTCTGGTGCTCCGGGCCCGGGGCGCAGCTCAGCAGGCCCTCCTTCCCCAGGCTCTCAAACTTCCTTGTCTCCCACACGGCGTACAGGAAGAGCAGCGCCAAAGTCAGCAGCAGGACCCCGAAGAAGAACCGCCCGCGGCCCACCACCCAGCGCACCAGGCGGGAGCTGAAGACCTTGTGCCATTTCTGCGGCGAGATCAGGGGGCTGCAGAGCAGCAGTAAGGCCAGGATCTCGACGTAGAAGAAGGTGGTCACCGCCACCCACTGGATACTCATCCTGAGGCACTGGCGGGGTCCCGAAGGAGAAGACCCTCGGCTGGTCTCTATAGCAACGACTTTCCAGGGGGCGGGGCCAGCCTCAAGTGGACCTGGGAGGCCACTCCAGCCTGCTGAGTCCTCCAAGCCCTCTATGATTGTGGAGACTCCACTGGCCACCTGGGTCAGCATCCTCTAGTGCTTTTATTTATAATATAGACGTATATTAATTAATTAATATATTATACACATAGTGCATTCTTTTCAGACTGTAATGCGGTAAAAATTATATTCACTACAGAGCCGTGGAAATATAAGTTAAAAATTAATTGGAAACTAATCTAATCCTAAAGAATGAGTGAGCCCGCGCAGCTGGGTGGCGCAGTGGATAGAGCACCGGCCCTGGATTCAGGAGGACCTGAGTTCAAATTCGGATTCACATACATAACATTTGTTAGCGGTGTGACCTTGGGCAAGTCACTTAACCCCATTGCGTAGCCAAAAAAAAAAAAAAGATGAGTGAGCCAAAGAACAAATCATAGAAACAATAGTTTCGTTAAAGAGAATGAGGACAATGAGACCATGCACCAAAATTTATGAGTTGCAGCCAAAGCGGTACTCAGAGGAGAATTTATATCTTTAAATGCTTATATCAATAAAATAAAGAGCACAACAATGAATTGGGCATGCAACTGAAAAAAAAAAAGAAAAAGAACAAATTAAAAATCTCCAATTAAATACTGAATTGGAAATCTTGCAGGTCAAAGAGATTAATAAAATTGAAAGCAATAAATAAAATTATGAGTTGGTTTTACAGAAAAATAGATAAACCATTGATTAACTTTAATTAAAAAAATCAAATTACTGGTATCAAAAATGAAAAGGGTAAATTCACTACAATGAAGAAGAAATCATAGCAATTATTAGGACTTATTTTGCACAATTGTATGCCAATAAATCTAACAATTTAAGTGAAATGGTTGAATATTTACAAAAATATAAATTGCCTACATTAACAGAAGAGGAAGTAGAAATACTTAAATAACCCCATCTTAGAAAAAGAGGTTGAACAAGCCATAAATGAACTCCCTAAGGAAAAATCCCCAGAATCAGATGGATTCACAAGTAAAGTCTACCAAACATTTAAAGAACAGTTAGTTCCAATACTATATAAACTATTTGGGAAAAAATAGGCAAAGGAGTCCTACCAAGTTCCTTTTATGAGACAAATATGGTGCTGATACCTAACCCAGGAAGAGCAAAAACAGAGAAAGAAAACTATAGACTAATTTCCTTAATGAATATTGATGCAAAATCTTTAAATAAAATACCAAGAAGGAGATTACGGCAGTACATCATAAAAATCATACTTTATGAGCAGGTGGGATTTATACCAAGATTTCAGGACTGGTTCAATATTAGGAAAAGTATCAGCATAACTGAGTGTATCAATAACAAAAACAACCACAATTATATGATTATCTCAATAGATGCAAAAAAAGCTTTTGACAAACTATAACACTCATTCCTATTAACACTAAAGAGCATAGGAATAAATGGAGCTTTTCTTAAAAGGATAAGTAGTATCTATCTAAAACCATTAGCAAGTATTATCTGTAATTGGGATAAGCTAGAAACCTTCCCAGTAAGATCAGGGATGAAGCAAAGAAGTCCATTCTCACCACTGTTATTCAACATTGTACTAGAAATGTTAGCTATAGCAATAAGAGAACAAAAATTGAAGAAATTAGCACAGTCAAAGAGGAAACAAAACTAACACTCTTTGCAGATGATAGGATGGTGTGCTTGGAGAATACTAGAGAATCAACCAAAAAAACTAGTTGAAATAACAACTTCAGCAAAGTTGCAGGATATAAAATAAATCCACATAACTCATCATCATTTCTATATATTACCTAATAATGTCCAGCAGGAGATAGAGAAATCACACCTAAAATAACTGCAGATAATATAAAATACTTGGGAGTCTACTATCAAGACAAATCCGGGAACTATATGAACACAACTACAAAACACTTTTCACACAAATAAAGTCAGATTCAAACCATTGGAAAAATATTAATTGCTCATGGATAGGCCAAGCCAATATGATAAAAATGACAATTCTTTTTAAATTAACATATTCAGTGCCATACCAATCAAACTATTATAAAAGTATTTTATAGAACTAGAAAAAATAATAACAATTCATATGGAAGAACAAAAGGTCAAGAATATCAAGGGAATCAATGAAAAAAAAATATGAAGGAAGGTTGCCAAGCAGTACCAGATCTCAAACTGTATTGCGAAGTGGCAATTATCAAAAAAGTCTGGTACTAGCTAGGAAATAGAGTGATGAGTGAGTAGAACACAATACACAGTAGTAAATGACCATAGTAATCTAGTGTTTGACAAGCCCAAAGTCCAAGCTTTGGGGACGAGAACTCACTATTTGACAAAAAATACTGGGAAAACTGGAAAGCAGTTTGGCAGAAAGTAGGTATAGACCAACACCTCACACCATAGGCCAAGATCGGGTCAAACTGGGTTTTAGACACAAGGTGTAATATTATAGCAAATGACTGAATGTGGAAAATTTTACCTGTCAGACCTATGCATAAAGAAAGAGTTTGTGACCAAGCAAGAGATAGAGAAAATTATAAGAAAACAAAATGGATAGTTTTGATTATATTACATTATGAAGTTTTAGCACAAACAAAATCAATGCAGCCAAGATTGGAAGGAAACGGGGGTGGGGGGGAGGGGACTTTACAGCAAGTTTCTCTGATAAAGGTCTCATTTCTCAAATGTATAGAGAATTGAGTCAAATTTGTAAGAATACTAGCCATTTCCCAATTGACAAATAAGGGGTATGAACAGGCAGTTTTCAAAAGAACAAATCAAAAAGATCTGTAACAGGGGGAGGGAACCTGTGGCCTTCTAGGTCCATGGGTGTGGCCTTTTGACTGAGTCCAAGTTTTATAGAACAAATCCTTTTATTAAGGGAATTTGTTCTGTGAAGTTTGGATTCAGTCAGAGGGTTGCACTTGAGGACCTAGAGGGTCACATATGGCCTCAAGGTCACAGGTACCCCACCTCTGATCTATAGTCATTTGAAAAAAAATGTTTTACATTATTATGATTACAGAAATACAAATTAAAGCAACTCTGTGCTACCACCCCACATCTATCATATTGACTAATATGACAGATATATTGGAAGGAATGTGGAAAAATAAGGACACTGATGCACTGTTGTTGGAACTGTTCCAACCATTCTGGAGAGCAATTTGGAACTGTGCTCAAAGGTCTATAAGACTATGAATACCCTTTGATCTATCAGTGCCACCACTACTAAGTCTGTCTATATCCCAAAGAGTTCAAAAGAAAAGGACCTGTATGTACAAAAATTTATATCAGCTTTTTTGTGGTCACAAGGAATTAGAAATTGGGGGGATGACCATCAATTGGGAAATGGCCAAACAAATTATATTATATGATTGTGATGGAATACTATTGTGCTATAAGAAATGATGAGCAGGATGCTTTCAGAAAAACCAGGAAAGACTTCTTTAAACTGACGCAAAATGAAGTGAGCAGAACCAGGAGAATATTGTGTGTAGTAACAGCAATATTCTCCAATGATCAACTGTGAATGACTTAGCTATTCTGATGTACAGTGATCCAAGGATTTATGATGAAAAATTCTTTCCATCTCTAGAGAAAAAAACTGGTGAGTCTGAATACAGATTGAAAGATGCTCTTTAATTTTTTTCTTTTTTTCCCTTTGGTCTGAATTTTCTTTTGCAACATGGCTAACATAGAAATGTTTTGCATGACTTCACATGTGTAATTTATATCAAATTGCTTATCTTCTCAAGGGGGGAGAGGAGAGAGGGAGAGAATTTGAAACTCAAAAAAATGTTTAAAAATTAATAGTGCCTTTCTTCTTAGGATTATATATTTAGAGTTAGAAGGGATCTAAGAAGCCATAGAGTCCAACCCTTTCATTCTGAATAGGGGAAAACTGAGACTCAGAGAAATTAAGACTTGCTTAGAGTCAAAAGCTTGACTACTTGTATAATCATCCCCTTATTATTGTAGTATTAACAGCTTGAAATGATGGATCAGGGAATTCTAAATTTGAAGTTTATCCCTGTTGGTATCTATTTAATATTTCCCTGAATTTCTCTTATATGGTTTCCTAATATAGGATTTTTTTTCTTTTATATACTTTGCTGTGTCTTAGTCTCTTCTATCTTTCCAGTATTCTTACACCTTACTCCCCTACAAGTATTTTAAGATTCAGTCATAATGACCTTCTTGCTGTTCATCTCACTAGATACCCCAGCCAGTGCATTTTTACTCACTGTTGCCCATGCCTGGAATTCTCTCCCCCTTCATTTCCACCCCCACCCCGATGTCTCTAGCTTCCTTCAAGTCCCAGTTAAAATTCCACCTTATGCTAGCAAACTTTCCTGATCACTTTTAATGCTAGTACCTTCCTGCTGAGATTATCTCCAATTTATCCTATATGTTTCTCATTTGTACATATTTATTGGTATGGTGTCTCTTTCATAAACTGCAAGCCTCTTGAAAGCAAAGACTGTTTTTTCCTTTCTTTGTATTTCCACTTCTTAGTATAGTGCCTAGCACATAGTAGGTAATTAATAAATGCTTATTTACTTAACTTAGCTACAGTTTTTTAATATATGAGATTCTCTTTCACTCTCTCTCTCTCTCTCTCTCTCTCTCTCTCTCTCTCTCTCTCTGTTTCTTTCTCTCTCTCTCCCCCCCTCCTTTTCCTCCTCCTCCTTCTCTTTCTTTTCCTCTTTTTCCCCTGGGATTTTTAGGAATCCCAGTATTTCTAAAGTTTTCCATCTTTGTTCTGTTCTTCAGATCCATCACTTTTATATGCATTGTTTTGAAATCTTTTCTGGGCTTGTTTTCCTGATTCTTCTGTTCCTTCTTCTGTAAAATAATTCTGATTTTCATCTAACCCATTGTTTTGTTTATATTTTCCAATGACATTTCTAAACCATTGAGTTTAATCATCCTAAAATTCCTTGGTTGCATTCAGTTCCTTCTTTATTTCATCTTATGACAGTTTTGTTGCCATAATTTTCCCCCTTTAATTCTTTCAGCATGATTATCCTTTTTAGTGTGTTTGGGGAAATTTCTAGTTTTGTTCATGGCACTCTTGTTGGGAGATAAGGCAAGCAGACACAATGAAGCAAAAAACAAAACAAAGCAAAAACAGTTTAGGAGATTCCTTTTTATGTCCTCTTCTTGTGTCTCTCTAAACCCTCTCTCAATTATCTCATCTCCTATGAGTTCAATTATTATCACTATGTCAATGACTCCCAGATTTATATATCCAGCCCTCATATCTCTACTCCCCTGAGATATCACCAATTGCCTGTGCGGCCATCTCCAAATCATCCTCTTTCTTTACTTTCCCTTGACCCTGCATACAGTTAGTTGCCAAGCATTGTCCGTTCTGTGGCCCCAACTTCTTTCACATCCATTCCCTTTTCTTCATCCACACGTTCAGCAGCTGTGTGGGCAGAGATTTGGCTTTTGTTACCTATTGACTAGATCAGGGTGAGGAACCTATGGTCCATATGGCCTGGTAGGTTCTTGGGTGTGGCCTTTTGACTGAATACAAGTTTTACAGAACAAATCCTTTTTTAAGGGGTCCTATGATAACAATTATATAACATTTAAAATAGTGTAAATATATAGCAATAACAACAGAGTATTTCCACCAATACTAACCTAAGGGATCTAGAATGCAATAGTAGAGTGTAGGGTGGCAGCTAGGTGGCACAGTGAATAGAGCACCAGCCCTGAAGTCAGAAGGACCTGAGTTCAAATCCGGCCTCAGACCAAACACTTGACACTTACTAGCTGTGTGACCCTGGGCAAGTCACTTAACCCCAATTGCCTAATAAATAAATAAATGAATGAATAAAAATAGTAGAGCCTAGGAAAGGCAGCATTGTGTAATGGAAAGACTTGTGTTTTAATCCTATCTCTAATACATGCTACCTATGTATTTATAGGCTGATTACAACCTCTCTAAGCCTCAGTTTTCTTATTTGTAAACTGGTGATTACTACCTGTAATGCCTACATCATAAGATTGTTATGCAGATTGATCAAGATAATGACTATAAAGCATTTTGGAAATCTTGAATTTTAGTTACAGTTAATTGTATGCCTTCACAACCTCCATAGCAGTACATGAATTCACTGCTATCCATCAGGCTGTCTGGGATTCTCTTACTTTGTCATTGCCCTCCTACTTCCACACCCCCATGGCATGGACTTTGAGGAATTGTTGTCATCATCATCGTTATCATCATCATCATCATTGTTCTTATTATTATTTCATCATTTTTTTTCAGTGAGATTGAGATAGTAATTATCAATTTTGGGACAAGTCACTATCTGGCCATTATTTCTTTATATTCATTATTCTTCAGACTATTATATAAATGGATAAAAATTGCTGCTTTTATAGTTAAATAAAAGTATCAGAGTGGTGTTTCTGGGGGCACCAATTGTTTAACTATCCTCCATGGTTTTGATTCCAGTTTATACTACCTGTATTTCTTTGATTCCTGGGAGCACTTATACCACACTAACTAGAGTGATAACACAACCAGTGGTGCTTCAAAGCCTTGGTCAGCTTTTTAAGATTCCTCTCATACCTCTATAGCCATTGTAGCTGTTAGGGTACATAAATGTCCTGTTGTATATTACCTGCCTTGGCTGGCATGCCTCAGTTTTGCTATTTCACCTTTCAGGGCATTGTTGATGTGTTGAACTTTGACAGTAATTTTTGTTATCATCCTTATCATTATTCTTATAGAATTAATTATTTAAATGTCCTTCCATTAATAAGTCTTGGTACTATATCTATGCTCTAGAAGAGGGATTCAATTTATGTAGCTCCAAAGGACCTTCAGAACTCTTAAGCAATTGGTGGAAATTATAAGAAGATAGGCCAGATCATTCTAAGAAAAAGTAATTATAATTGTCCAAAAACAGAATGCTAAAAAAACACCCCCATGGTTTAAGAAGAAAAAGTTATGAAAATGAATGAAAAGTTTCCAACAAATGGCCTCAGGTGGCCTATTTGAATTGACTTTCTGCTTTTCCCCTTCAATATCTTTTTTTAAAACCATATTTGGCAACATCTGGGTAGCTTCATAAACAAACAAGCTAAAAGGTTGTTTATTCATTCCATATTGGATCATCTACTCATTTCTCTCCCACAGAGCAAAATGAGCCAGCCTGCATCTGCATGTTACAAAGCTTCCTGACTGAAAAGTACAAAAAAAGCTAATGTTCATCCATGGACATGTGTGTTTTATTATTTTTTCAAGCCTAACTACGAAAGGCAATTTAGTCAGACACAATTTTAAGAAGGCTGAGAGTGTTTGGGTCCCCTGTGCAGAAGTTTACAAAACACAAATGAGACCGCTATTGTCATTGCTCTGGTATTTAGAAATATATGTTATTTATTCTGAGGTTTTAAAGCTAATGCACAATTTCTCTTTTCCTCACTTTAATGGTGTTAACAGTTCAAAAGACCTTAGTAAAAGTTCCCAGCTTTCAACAGGAGATGGTGCCTTGTCAGATTTTGTTGGTTTCCCCTCACTCTTGTTCAACAGTCTCAGAACACAAAGTTCATCTCAATCTAACTTTTACATCGTTACTTAGACCTTTCAGAAAGTTTTTTCTAACCACACTTGATTAGGAGGAAACAGAAGAACTGTTTGAAGAAAGTTAAAAATTTAAATCTCACAGGCTTAATGCTAGGTTCCCTGGTTCTTTTCCAGTCTACTTCAGGGAGAGATACCAACTTAGCTGAAGTGCCAGCTTGAAGAGAGTGGTTGCAGCCTGGTGGAGAGAATAGAATTCACACCAGAAACAGAAAATCAGGTTCAAGTCCCATCTTTGATATCTATTGTCCATATGGCCCTGGACAAGTCACTTAACCTCTTAGTGTTCCTGGTAACTCTCTAAGACTTAAATTGCAAAATAGATGTGGATCTTTATTGACAAAGGGAGGCAGCTCTGTACAGTGAAAAGAGGTTTGGAGTTCCAATCCTACCTTTGACAAGATACTTACTTTGAGACAGTCATTTAACCTCCTGGGCCTCAGTTTTCTCAGTGTAAAATGGGAGGGTAGGAGAGGTAGACTCAGGCATCCCTTTCAGCCGTAGATCTGGATGATTCCCTTATCTGAGGTTCCTTATTTCAATGAAATCACAGAAGAGGAAAAAATGTTATCTTGAAGAGGTTCTCAAAGCTATCCATGAGCAAGAGATCTGGAGTGGATCTTAGCAGCTATTGAATCCAACGTCCTCACTTTACAGATTAGAAGACTGAAGCCCAGGGAGGTTGTGACTTGTCCATAGTAAGCATCTGAGTCTCCTGCTTCCAAAGCCAGTGTTCTTTCCACTATATCATCACTGCATTGAAAAAATAAACAAAATTTGTAATGGCCACACTTCACCCTTTCCCCTCCACATTTCCTCCCCTACACCCCACAATTTCCCGACATTTAATAATGACATTAACCTGGTTTTTTTTTTATTAAGAAACAGAATAATTTTACAAGAGCTGGGTCTAAGAAAGCAATCATACAAATTACTGATTGGTCTAAATTTTCCTAAATTATGAGTTTTCCTCCATTTGTATTGTGATATCAAGCATTGCTGCTAGGAATACTACCCAGGCTCCACCACTGCCAGGTGCAACAGATTGCAGAGGTACTGGGGTCAGTGCCTTAGCAGAAGAACAGCCTGTACACTGTGAGATGCTTGGCATGCAAATTGGCCGTCACTGACAATACCATAATCCACATCTTGGGTCCTGCTGCAAATGACTCCCGTGCATTTGACGTTTCAACTTGGCTGTCTCTCCATTCTCTACTCTTGGCATTTTTCTCTTGAGCAACCTGAATTCCTGATTCTTCCTGTGATTACCTCCCCTGTTTCTGGAGCTCTTTGGCACCTGCTCCTTATTTATATTCTTTGTATTCCCTCTCTTTTGATTTTGACCCAATATCCCTCTCTATCCCAATTCCCCTTCAGGACAGAATGCTCATGTCATAATTCTTTTAAAAAAAACCCACCCTATGTTATGTCTGACTCATCCTAGTGTTTCATAGTTTTGCCCCCACTGGACTGTCACAAGTCCAGGGTGGCATATATTTCTAGGAGCAGAATGACCTTTAATACTTAACCAGAATTTAATAAAAAACAAACATTTTAAGGGACCTTCCACATTAAAGGTTCTGTTCTGAATACTAGCGATACAAGAAACAAAACTGAAAGCCCTGGCCCTCAAGGAATTTTTAAAAAACTTTTTTACTCTGAACACCAAGTAAGATAAGCATTTCTATGTACAAAACAATACAGGAAAAAGAGGATTGCATATACAGCATGCTTCTCCCTCCAAATATACAACAAATTCAAAATATTCTTTTTTTAAAAGACAAAATGTTCTTTTCAAAGATATTCTGCTTCTCTATTTCTTGTTGACTTTTCTGTTTTCTTCCACACATTTAAAAATGCTTCAATGACATACTTTTCCTTCTTTTCTTCTTTAAAAAAAAAAATCAGTAACCTTTATGAATAATCCCCTTCTTTACCCAAGTATCCTTTTCCAAAATGAAAGAAGGAAAACCAAAATCCTTATACCAAACATGCATGTTCATGCAAAACAAATCTCCATATTAGCCATGCCTGAAAATATATCTCATTCTATATGTCGACTTCATCATCTCACTGTCAGGAGGTGAGTAGCATGCTTCATCAGTTCTCTGGAACCATGATTGTCACTGCATTATTAAGTTATTTAATCTTTCAAAGCTGTTTTCTTTACAATGTTGTAGCATAAATTGTTGTACACCTGAAGTTTTCCTATCCTAGAAGGTAGGAGTCCAGGATAAGACCTAAGGTTCAGCAGCCTAAGAAAACCAATAGAGAGGCCTAGGATCCCTGAAAGTGATAGATTGGAAGTCCTTGGTTTTTTTTTTCAATTTTTTTTTCATTTTTAGGCAATTGGGGTTAAGTAACTTGCCCTGGGTCACACAGCTAGTGTCAAGTGTTTGGTCTGAGGCCGCATTTGAACTCAGGTCCTCCTGACTTCAGGGCTGGTGCTGTATCCACTGCACGACCTTGCTGCCCCGTTGGCAGTCCTTGTTAAGGAGAATTTACTTTCACCTTGGAGATGCCCCTACCTCTGAGCCTTCTCTGATTAGTGAGTGACCAGAACCACCATTTCATGAATTGCTCAGGCCATTCATACTTACTTCTCTTCTGGCTCCACTCCTGACTCTGTGGGCTTTTCCACCTCCCTGACAACAGTCTTCTCACTCTGGAGATGCCTCCACCCCTGAACTCTCCCCTCTGACTAGTAAATACATAACTGGAAACATCATTTCATACAGTTCCTTGGCAACCCATGCTCATTGGTCTCAGATCCACTCTTGTCTTTGGACTTTTCTATCTCCTTGCCAGGAGCCTGACCTCATGCTTTCCAGTTGCTTTTTTTATTCCAATTCCCTTCTTCTCCTATTAAACGGCATGCTCTTTGAGTGTAGGGACCATTGTTTTTGCTTGTATTTATATTCCTAATACTTAGCACAGTGCATGTAACATTTTTGTTGTTCAGTCATTTTTCAGTCACGTCCAATTCTTTGTGACCCCATTTGGGGTTTTCTTGGCAAAGATACTGAAGTGACTTGCCATTTCCTTCTCTAGCTCATTTTACAGATGATAAAACTGAGCCAAACAGGGTTAAGTGTCTGAGGCAAGATTTGCACTCTTCAAAAGATGAGTTTTCCTGACTGCAGGCACAGCACTGTATCCATTGCATCACATAGCACTTGAATGAACGAAGCCATGAAGGAAATTAGAACTTTTTATGTTTTGCATGATTCACATGTATAATTGATATCACATTTCTTGCCTTCTCAATGGGTGAGGGAGGGGCATGTGGGAGGGAATTTGGAACTCAGATTTTTTAAAATAAATAATGCATTTATTGAAAAAAAAAAAGAAAGAAATCAGGGCTTCTTGAGGGCAGAGATGCAGAGGGTTTGCATTCTGAGAATGGGGCACAAGCCAGGTGAAGGCATAGGGAAAGAAGATGGAATCGCATTACAGGGAACCAGGAGTAGGTCAGTTTGGCTGGAATTTGTGGTGCATGCGCAACATGCCAGCAAAGGTAGAAGGGACCCCAGTTTTGAAAGGATGTTAAATACAGACAGAGCAATTAAAGTTATATCCTAGAGGCAACTGGAGTTCCCTGACATCTGGCCTATGCTTTAAGAATATAAACATGGTGGCCAAGTGGCTGCCATACAGAACTAGAATGGTTCTATTGATTGGATGAAGAGTAAGACTGGAAACAGGAAGACCAATTGAGAGATTTCTGTAGTTCAGGTGAGATGTGATGGGACATAAAGTATGATGGTTATGGTGTAAGTACAGAGGTAGGGATGGATGTGGAGGTATGAGATATGAGTTGGCATATGGTTAGGTATAGAGGCTAAGAGAGAGGGAAAAGTTGACTGGAAGGATGCCTTTTAAAAATTCTCTTCTCTTCCCCTCCCCCCCCAAGGTTGCAAATAAACAAACAAAAACCTCTTCAGCCCTTTTGATGTCAACAAGTCAAGCTAAGTAAACAAGCATTTAAGTGCCTACTATGTGCTAGGGACTGTGCTAAATACTAGGGATTCGAATGTTATCCTTACCTTTCCTCTCTAGTCTTAGCATATTCAGTTTTAACATTTTATTCAGTTTTAGCATTTCTGACATTCTTTTTACAGGGTCTTGCAACAATTTATAATCTTCTTCTATTACCTGCCCTTGCTTCCATCTTCTGTACATGTCTTTCAATCTAAGAATAAGAACTATAACTGGGGCCGGGAGGCTGGGGTACAATGCTCACACCCCTTCCCTCTCTATTTTAAATACACGTGGCCTGGACTAGGTTTCGTCCTAGGGGAGACTAACCTCTAATCATTGTAAAAGCTCTGTATAACCCACCAGGAAAGGCAAATTGGTGCATGCTCTCAGGACTGTGCCCTTGTTGGCCAGTCCTCTTGATATATTTAATATTATTTTATTCACTCAATTATTAAAAAATGTTATACCTGATGGAAGCCTTACAGGTAATTTAATCCAACCTCCTCAATTTACAAATGAGAAAGCTGAAATGTAGACAGGTTAACTAGCTCATTCAAGGTCTTATAATTAAATAATGGCAGAGATAACACTGGCCACTGCCTCTGGTTCTAGCCTGGTTCCAGATACCACATGTACTTGAAATTACCAGTTACATTCATGCCATAAACGCTCTACAATTCAGATTTTTCTTTAATGATATGTATCATGAATATTTATGAGTCAATTCATTATTATAATATTGTTTCAAAAATTACAGTGGAATGGGGAGTGGGAGATGAAAGTGAATTAGTCTGCTTGAGAACTACTCTAAGGACCCACTACTAATGATACTTTTTGACTGTACTTTTAAATCCTCTTGGTATGCTGAGATGCTGACTATTGTTCCTTTACTTATTCAAGTTTGCAATTCAAGCCTGGAGATACTATGGCTTTTTTTTCCCTATCACAGATACTTGGCCTTCAATTCGAGAAACAACTACCAGGCGGCCTTAGGTTGTCTTGGTCTAGTGTCCCAAGCTACAAGTCTATGGCACCTGCTTTCCCCTCTCTCAGAAAACAAATCTCTACTGGAGCTTAACAAATTTGAAACAAAAACAGATTTTAACTCGAAGCAGATTGGAGGTCTTGTAGACCTGCTTGCCTGAGTCACCACAGGAGTGACAACCTGCCCGTGATAGGCTGTGGTGTACAGGGGCAGAGCTCTGGGAGCACTATTTTGGGGGGAAGTGCTTCCCCCTTCCAGTGGTAAGATGAGCTACAGGTCTGACAGCAAACTAAATAACCATTCAATCATCAAGAATTTATTATGTACCAACTCTGTACCAGGTACTTCTCTATGAGATCTTTCTTGATTCCCCCAGCTTCTTGAATTTCTCCTTCCCAAATGCCTTGCATATACTTTGCATAATTTTATATATACTAATATGTGAACATGTCATCTTCCCCAATAGAATGTAAGGTCTTTGAAAGCAGGCACTATTTCATTTTTATCTTTGTACACTCAGTACAAAGCATAGTGCCTGGCATGTAGTAGATATTTGATAAAAGCTAGTTGATTGACATATATTTGTATATATTTGTGTAATGATGACATAATGAACATTGTATCATGCTTTGAGGTTTGCAATGCACTTTTCTTAGCTTTACAATGATACCCCACCCCACCAAAACACTTACCCCACATCCTATTGTTTATTGTTTCCTAAGATACGTTTAACATGAGACAAAATCCTTTTTCATTCCACAGTTAGAGATGATTATTAAAATGGTAATATATTTGGGAAAAAGAGGCAATGTGACAAGTCCTTGAATTGGATTCAAGAAGACCTGGTTCAAATCTTGCCTTTCACACTGGCTATGTGACCCTAGACAAGTCACTTATCCTATAACACACATACTATCTTAGGTAACTCCCTGGGATTTATCTACTAAGTCATAGATGGAGTGACTTTCTACAATGCAAATGGTTGTTGTCCTTTATTCTCAAAGAGGACCAAAATGAAATGGAAATAACCTTTGCTGACAAATTCACAGATCCTTCAAGCACAGGAAAGATGTAACACGTTTACCGATGGTAAAAATATCTGATATGACATCGCTTTGATAAGAGAAGGTTTTCATAAGACAGGAAGTGGTGGAATGCTAAGGGAAAGGGAGCATATTGACAGAAAAAGGACAAAAAGAAAAAAAAAACCAAGTCCGTTGATGACAAATTTTTCCTATTCCACAATTTTAAGTAAAACCAACCTTATTGGCAGGTGACAGAGAACCACTACAACACCACATGCCAAAACCCTAATGCACTTTGTCATACCTTCTGTTATTTCCTAAAGGGGAAGAAATGTGCTTTTGAAAAGCAAGGTATTTTATACCAGTAGGCCTCTCCAGTTTGAATAACTTTGAGAGGCCTGCCCCCTACTGGAATAATGAAATATTGCATACCAGTCCTTTCCAAAACTAAGCTAGGTGCTGATGCCATCCATGCCCTCTCTCTTTGTGTGTGTATGTGTAAGAAAAGACACTTGCTGAAATTTTTGCCTAAGCTTCCTCATTTGTGCTCATTAGAACATGTCATTCAAAGCCACACTAATAAGGTCTAGGAAAAGAAAAAACTCTTTGTTTTCCAATGCCATTTTCTTATTAATTTATAAATATTCAAATTAGTAGAAATAAATGCTCATAGTCAGATTCCATTTGAGTAACTTGCCACAGAATAGTCCAGTTGCTTTGCTATGCTCCAAATGTTCTGTAAATGCCCTTTAAATCGAACAAGGGAGTTTCTCAAGCAAAATGGTATCAACTATTAAATAGAACTTTTTACCTGAAGACTCTCTTAGGGGTTTGTGAATATCCTTTCCCCCTTCTCTCATGGATTAGGATGTAAAAACCCCAAATCCATCATCTCGAGGAAAGCAGCATTGTCAAGGCAGTGATTTTCCTCTTAGGTTATCTAAACATTGTAATTTGTTCATTTGTTCTCTATAACCTTGTGCACAGTCTTCATATGACTGTTCTACAACATTAACTGTTTTAGATTACAATTCTGAAAGAGTAAACTCAACCAGGAGAATAATTTCAACAATAATACAACATTATAAAGAAAAACAGCTTTGAAAGACTTAAGAAATTTTATCAGTGCCATGACCAACCAATATTCCAGAGGACTAATAAAAAAGTGTGCTACCTATGTCCTAACAGAGTAGTGACAGACTCAAGGTACAAAATAAGACATAGATTTTCAGACTCAGACAATTTGGGAATCTGTTTTGCTTTATTATACATATTTGTTATAAGAGTAGCTCCAGAAACAGAAAAGAAAAGAAAAGAAAGAAAAAAGGGTCATTGAAGCAATATTTTAGATGTACAGAAGAAAATAGAAAGCCAGAAAGAATCATATACAAGCAGACAACTTTGAAGTTATATATTGAATTTATATTATAGTTGAAAAGTAAGCTATACATTTTAGAAAGTAATAGTTTTGTGAAAAATACTCTTTTTCAGTTCTAACTTATATAGATGGAAATGTTCATTTTATTTGAGGTTTGTTAATATCAGAATAAAAATAAATAATTTTTAAAAGAAAGATTACAAGCCTGAGAGGAGCTAGAGCCTCGTCTAAATCATTAAGTATAACAATGCCTGATATAGGTTGATTCTTAGTAAATATTCCTTATAATGGTTAAGGGTAATTAAAGGGAGCTGAGGGAGAAAAGAGCAACCTTTCTCCATAAGCAGAATAAATATTTGAGCTGTTGAACGAGTGGTCAACATTTTAATTTCAGGGTTAGAAGCAGCTGGTGGTGTAGTACGTAGTTTTCCGTGCTTGGAATCAGGAAGACTCATATTCAAATATGGCCTGAGAGACTTTCTAGCTGTGTGAACCTGGTCAAGTCACTTAATCTCTATTTGCCTGTTTCCTCAACTGTAAAATGAGGTTAATAACAGTACCTATAGGGTTGTCATGAGGATCAAATGAGATAATATTTCTAAAAGCACTTAGCATGATGCCTGACACAGTAGGCACTATATAAATGCTTGTCCCCCACCCCCGAGGCAAGAGAAATGAAATAGTACCCCTATATTATTTCAGCAGATTATCTATCACAAATGATTTTGACCTAGTAGATGACCTACTTGAGGAAAATAAGCAAGTAGCAAAAGTCAAAATACATCTATGACAATCCTGTTGCATCTGTTCCCTCCCTCCTCCACTCCTAGACAACTGTGAGAATCAATGTGTCTTTTCTGCCTCAGAGGGAGAGAAGTGCAGGGAGGTAATCAAGTCATTCCTTATTTGTCTACTCTGTGACCCAACTTCACTGTATTTACTGTTATATTTTTCTGCATTTGCCAGTTTAAAAATGGAATATTTGTCTAGCAATAAAACCTAGTAGCTGAAGGGCAAGCATAGATTTGTTTGTCCAAGCTGTGTGGTAATTAATAATGCATACTTCAGAATATAACCTGTTAGCAACAGGTGAGTGGGTGGGTTACAGAAGTTCCTAGCTGGGCCACACAGCCAGGTAAACTCTAAAGGTTCTGCCCATACCTGGATTATAGAAGAGAAAGTATTTGAACAAGGTTCTGCCTGAGATCATTGCTGGCACACAATTTTCAAAATCAAGCCAGTCCATCTTTGTCAGGTGCATGATGCAGGGTATGGAGAAATGGGAGTAAAGGGTTAGGCAGGATTCTGGAGGGCTTTGGCCGCTCAGCTGGAGCCTGGTGTTCCTCCTTCCTTCCATCTATCTTCCTTCTCTTTAATCCTGTTAAATCCTCTGGGAGAAGCAGCCAGGATTTCCTGTAGCACACCTGTGTGTACCTCCACCCCAATCCCAGGTTTCTGAGCATGGGTCCATGAGTCGGCCTTGTACAGGACACATACTAGACACAGAGGCGATCACGGTAATAACATGACCTAAAGATATGGCCTAGAACCACATATCTGATCCTCTACAAATGAGCTCTGTTCTTCAGTTTGTTGACCTATAAAAAGAAAGCCTAACTAAGTCCCTTCTAACTTTAAATCCCATGATCCCATGAGTCAAAAGGACAGCATGAGTACTTTGAGGGCAGAAGATAGGAGATGTCAGGGAATAGGAAAGAAGGGTAGGGGTGTGGAGAGAGAAGTGTAAGTGCATCAAAGGCAAATTTCACTTACTTTCAATGTCTTTATAAATTTTGCATAAAGTTTTCAGCCCTGCCCCCACTCCTCTCAGAAAGGATCCTACAGCAAAGCTACCATTTAACTGTAGCCAGGTCCCTTCTCTCCTCTTCCATAGTTCCCTTGTCTTGATTAAAGAATTTAGGCATTAAAAAATAATAATTTAGGCATGAGAGAGAGAGAGAGAGAGAGAGACAAATCAGCCAAGGTGAGAGCTGGGTCCATTAGAGATGCTTCATAGAAACAGCCCAGAATGAGATTTGTGCTGCAAACAGGTGTGTGTAGGGCTATTGTATGCTATAAATAACTGTGTACACATCCAGATTAGTAAAAATTATGGTAATTATAGGAGCAATGACTACCAGGTATCTTTCTTTACTTCTTCACCACTTAGAGGAATCTATGATGTCATCCACACAAGGACTCCAGAGGGGGCAGATTCCAACCCGTCCATGACTGCCCATCGTGTGTGACCCTTGTCCATATCCTCATATAAATACATCACCGGGAGTACACACAATGCACAAGGACTTTTCTACTTCTCTTGATGTTGCATGGATACCAAGAGAATACACACATTGTCTCTTTGTTTATCCTTTACTCTCATGTTACCCGCTTATCTTTTGTTTTGGTCCATATTTCTGGTAACATCCTTTAAGCCAGCATTTATCTGTGGTTTCTCATTTATAATGAGAGCAATTACAGCTGCTCCACTGATCTTTTTAATAATACTTAAATGTAATTCTTCATGGTATTCCATGACTTGATAGCATGCAACATCACTGGAAAGTCATTTTTCCTTCCTGGGAAGAAATGGCCAGGGCTACACAACAGCTTATGATGTGGCAAGCACCTTTGGGTATCACCAAAGGTTCTCTTGAATTGCTTTCTGTGACCACTTGTCGTGAGTAACTTTCCAGTGACACTTCTAGGGCAATAGAGAAAACTTCTAAAGTCTAATTTCATCACTAAATGATGCAGTTAGCTACTATCTTGGTCCAGACCACAAGAAAACCCAGTCAATGGGCAGAACTATGTTCATCCTCGTCTTTGTGCATTTTTCCCAATACTCATCCTATATCAAAACACACTCAGGTGAAGTTACCAAGCTCCTTATGATTCTCAGACAGCTATTGCCTCTATCTCTGACCCCATCTCATGAGTCACAGCTATTAGCCTGAGGGGGTATGGACAGCTTGGATTTACCCAATCAGAATCTTTGCTATCAAGGCCCCAAGCATAGGGAAAATTCCATTCTCCTTCTACTGTCTTGCAGTAAGGCAGTGTAATCGTGTCTGTATTCATTGCCAAAGAATCAATGAAAGACATGAGACCAAAATAGATAATAAAACCACTTTTCCAGGCCCTGACTACCCTTACATCCTATGAATATTCTGCAAAGCCAGGAGTTAAGAAAGGCATAGTTCAGTGTTTTGAACCCAGGCCTTCTATCTGTCTCTCCCACCAGGAGTGAGCAGCCATCCCCAGGTGCTGTTCAAGTCATCCTTCATGAGGAACAAAGTCTAGTCAAATGAGGAAACTAATGATTCAGGGCAACCCAGCTGTCATAAGTGCATAGATTTAGAGCTGGAAGTAACCTTAGAGAACATGTAGTGCCAGGACTCTTAACCTTTTTTTTGTGTCATGGATCCCTTTGGCAGTCTGGGGAATTCTGTAGACTCCTTGAAAGTTTTTAAATAATTGACGGAAATGCTAAATTTTAATTAAAAGTGAGTGGAAAAAAAAAATATATATATACATATATATTTCTCATCCAAGTTCATAAATCCCCTGAAATCTATACATAAACCCCTTGTGGGTCCATGGACTCCAGGTTAAGAGCTCCTTACCTATTTTAACTCATCCCCTACATAGGGAAACTGATAGCCCCAGGGCTTATGATTTAGTCCTCAAGTAACAGAACTGAGATGCAAAACTCAACTGACTCCAAATCCAGTATTCCTTCCATTGCATCATACTCCCTCTCTGACACACTTTCACAAGTAAAACCATAACGTGCTCTAGTTCAGTAGGTATTGTACCATTTCACTTGCGTAAGGTCTGTTCCTATAGCTGATACCATGGTTAAAACGGAGAAAAAGGAGGGAATAGATCAATGTTAGCACACAGATGCCCAAAGTAGAGGATATAAGCACTGACCTGTAAGAACTCAGTCCCTACTACCATCTTTTACCCTCCCCTCTTCTTCCTTCCTCTGTGTTATTTTGTATCTCAGTAGCACCAGCCTGCTTTGCTACCTTATCTCTCATTTCTATCTCCAGCTGTTCTTCTGCTTCTTGAGAAGTGTTGGACATGCCCACTCCCAGAAGCTTCATGAGTGGGATCAACTTATGTCATCAACTGAGACAAGGAGTCTATACTCATCAACTTAGAAATAAATGTTACCTTCTATCACACTAAACACATAGAATCCATGGCCTTTATTCCTTTCTCTACTCCAGCAGTCTTTGTTGCAGAGCTATACATGGAGGAATATTTTTCTTTTTAAAAAGTAAATTGTATTGATATTTTTTGTGGTTATGTCACTTGTATTTATCTCCAAATGCATATACCTTCTCTTTCCCTCTACCAGAATCAGAAAGATCTGAGTTCGAATCCAGCCTCAGACACTCACTAGATTTATCACCCTGGGCAAGTAACTTAACCTCTGTTTGCCTCAATTTCCTCATCTTGAGAATAAGAGGCCATCTACCTCCCACCCCTGACCTGGGTTGTTATGAGAATAAAAAGAGATAGCATGTGTAAAGTGCTTTGCAAACTTTAAAGTACTATATAAATGTTAGCTATCATTAGAGAATGGAGAATATCATGGAGAATAAAAAAAAAGAGTTGGGAGAAAGCCATTCAGCAAAACTGAGCACATGTTTTCCAATATAAAGTTATTATTCTTAGTTCATTTTGAATGTTTCTCAGGGTATAAATTCTGTACAGCTTAGTCTAACATCACTCAGGTAACTTGCGGCAGGCATTAAATTACCATATCTCTTCTAGGCTTTCTCTAATCCAGTAGAATGTAAGCTCCTTGAAGGTAGGGATTGCTTCACATTTGTACTTGTATCCTTACCCTGTAGCACTCACTGCACTTAGCACATAGTAGACACTCAGGAGAGACCTGCTGATTAATTTCACACTCCTTCCTGTTGCTTGTCTTCTTGTGGTGCAATGGACAGAGTGGTGGGCCTGAACCTGGAAGACTTGGGTTTAAATCCCTCCTCAGGCACTCTCTGGCTGTGTGAACAGAGGAGCTTTGGTCACCTGATCATGTAACTAATGAGGCTGGAGGTTAGGTAAGGTAACCTGTACGTCACTTCCCGATCTAGATTTATGATCCATTAATCCTTCCCAAAACCGTGTTTTTAGAGGTGGCACAAAGTTAGAGTCCTGGACCTGAAGTGAGAAAGACCTGAGAGTCTAAAATGCTAGGGTGACCCTGGGTAAATCATCTGTCTGCTTCTGGAGCCTCATCCAATTGGGATAATAATGCCTAACTCTTAGGGCTGTTGAGAAGATAAAATGAGACGACATTTGTAAAGCACTTTTAAAGATCTTAAAGTGTTGTATAAATAGAATTATTATTCTCATCTGTAAATTGGAGATAAGAACACCTGCAGTACCACAGAATTGTGAGGAAGAGGAGATAGAGAAGCTGCCTCAGGGTCAGAAAGAGTTGAGTTCAAGTCTTACCTCTGATGTGTAGCAGCTGTGTGACCCTGAATAAGTCCCGTAACCTTCCAGTGTCCTATGAAGTTCTCTGAGAATATATATTGCAAAGCAGTTATTGATCTGCATTAGAAAAGAGAGTTTCTTCATCAGGAGTTTCCTATGCCAATGGAATCATTCTTGGTCTCCTCACTTAATTTTGGGATTCTTACAGACATGTGGCATATCAACCAAGATTGAAGTTCTTATATTATTTATTTTATTTTTAATTTTATTTATTTTAATTATTTAATTAATTTTATAATAAAACCAGCATTTCCATAACATAGTATAACAAAAAAGATGATTGCACATGAAACTGCATATTTATTATGCACAACTTGCTATTCCTTTTAAATATGTAATAAAGTTATCCTTTAAATTCTTTTTTCCCCTTTTTTCTTCCCTTCCCCCCACCTCCTGCCCTTTATAAACATAGCTACCATTAGACACAAATATCTATGTTTGTATATATGTATATATATAAACATATATATACACATATACATGCAAAGTCATTCTATGCTACTTCTTTTTATCAGTTCTTTCTCTGGATGCAGCTAGCATCTTCCTTCATATGTCCTTTGTAATTAATTTGGGTATTTATTGAATTTAGCCGATATTCTCTGCCTTCTGCATGCATAAATTCCCTGAAAAGTCTTTTTTCTGTTCTAAGCACTAGCACCTTGCTAAGTGCTTATGAGCTAAGCCTCTAATCCTCATCAGCACACCCTGGATTCTTCTTCCTTGAGTCCCCCAGCCCTCAGTGTCTTTAAAAATTCCCAGTATTCTTTATAATTCTCTCCCAGTGTCACCAACTTATAAGAGTTGTATAGTTCTATCATCTGCCTGACACATTAACATGTTAAAAAGCTTAATTCAATTCACACAAACTGTTCAAGTATGATCTTTTCCCTTGGAGCGTTAACATTCTTAACATTCATATTTCCATTTTATAACAGTTACCTCACCAGTCTGAAGTCCCCAATCAATCCAGCTATTTTTGCAGAGGGATTGCTGCCAAGCGCTAAGTGACTCAGGAACCTTGAAGTTTAATCCTGCTCTTCCAAACACCATATTTTACCATTTGCTCATGAATCGAGTTGAGAAACTCGATGAAGTCATCTAGTCTGTTTGACTCCACCTCCAACTTCAAGCTGGATAACAGTGAGATTCCTTTAGACAAATGAAAATTAATCTTATTTTTAAAGTACTCCAGCCTAGAATTATGGAGGCAGCAGAACAAGTGTTAGAGTTGCACTTGGAAGAGTTCTGAGTCATACTAGCTAGGTGACTATGGAAGAGCCATTGTACCTGTGAAAGCCTCAGTTTCTTTATATGTAAACAGGGAGGAAATATCTATACTATTTACCTCTCAAGGCTATAGTCAGGAGCAAAGGAGATAATTTATGCACAGTGTTCTGTAAACCTTGAGATGCTATTTAAATGTAAGATGTTATTGTTATTTATCTGATAAATGATGAATGTTCAGTCATGTCCAACTTTTTGTGACCCCATCTGGGGTTTTCTTAGCAAAGATACTGGAGTGGTTTGCCATCTCCTTCTCCATCCCATTTTACAGCTGAGGAAACTGAGGCAAGCAGGATTAAGTGACTTGCCCAGGGTCACACAGCTAGTAAGTGTCTGAGGCCAGATTTGAACTCAGGAAGATGAGTTTTCCTAACTCCAGGTCCAGGGTTCTATCCATTGTGCCCCGTAGCTGCTCATAGCTGACATTTATCTGAGACTTTGCATATGTAACAATGCATACTGGAGATTGTGGAAAGCAGGAGGGCAGAGCTGTTAGTCATTTTACTTCCTGGCACCTTATGTGGGCTTGAGGAGTGACCTTCTCTCTGGCCACTCCCTCTATCCTCCTAGCCCTTTTCTGGGAGAGTGGTTTCCTTTCAAACCAGCCATACAGCCAGGAAAGAGAAATGTTGGTTGCTTGACTTGCTGACAACCAGCTAGTTTCCTGCAATGTTACTGACTCACTTGCTGCTGAGAGATGGTAGATGTATTCTTTCTACTCTGGGAAGTTAAAATAAATCAGTAAAATAAACTTGAAGCATTAAAAAAATTACTAACAACCAATAATTCTCTTCGTCCTTTGAATGTGAGCCCCCAGCCAGAAACCTCATTCTAGCAAATACAATAATTTTACATCTTTATTCCCTCCAGAGTGTTGTATCAAGCAATAACATAGTATCAACTTTATCTAAAGGCAAAAATTGGTTATATGAATTTGTAAGTTACCTGCTTAGGGATAAAAAGTGAACTAATAAGTCAATAAAATGAGAGAAACAGAGACAGAGAGAGAAAGTGAGAGAGATAGAGACAGAGAAGAGGGCTACAGACAGAGCTTTGGGGGAATCCACACTTGGTAGGTAGGAAATAGATTACAATTCACTAAAGGAGACTGAGAAAGAATATTGCATCAGGTAGAAGAAAACCAAAAAGAGTGATGTCCCAGAATCCAAGAAAGGAAATGGGGAGTGTCTAAAACAGGAGAGAAGTCATTGGCAACCTTGGAGAATGAAGTTTCAGTAGAGTGGTAGGGTCGGAATCTAGACTGTAAGAATCTCGAAAGTGAGTGTCTATGATTTTCTAGGAGTTGGGCTTTGAAAGGGAGAAGGGATATAGAACTTGTGGTGATGGCAGAATCCCCCCCAAAAAAGAGAATTTTGTATTGCTTTTAAAGATATGGGGGGCAGCTAGGTGATGCAGTGTTTAGAGCACTGGCCCTGGAGTCAGGAGGACCTGAGTTCAAATCGGACCTCAGACATATAACACTCACTAGCTGGGCAAGTCACTTAATCCCAATTGCTTCATTTAAAAAACAAACAAAAAATATGTGAAAGAGCTGGGCATATTTGTAGATAGTGAGGAAGATTCACTGGATAAGAAGAAATAGGATATGAGGGACCAAGAGTTTAAGTTTAAGGGAGCATGGTCTTGGAGGCAAGAGGGAATGGAATCAGGATCACTAGGAGAGGGATGAACCTTGGCAAGGAGAAGCACCATCTTTTTCAGAAACTGGAACAAAGGTGGAGAATGGTAGGGTACAGAGTAAAGGAAAAGAATAAATGTAATATTAGGAGCCTGTAATATCCAAAAAGAAAAAAGTAGAAGATGAATCCACTGTTGAGAGACATTAAGGGAGAGGAACAGAACAGGAAGCTTGAAGAGAAATGTGAAGATTTGGAATAGGAGCTCTAAGGAATGTAATAGGGTATCAGTCAGGGAATGACAAAAGAATTGATATGAGGCGATGAGGATCCAGTTGAAAATGCATAATAAAAGGGTGCATGACTTGCTTTAGCAGCATTCATCGAGATGTGAGTAGGAGTGGAGAAGGCAGAAAGTGGGAATGATCCAGGATTAGGAAATTTGTGATCAACAACATGACAAAGAGACAAAAGATCCATGGGTAAAGGATCATATATAATTGAACTTATGGTCAAAACTCATCAACCATTTGGTCAAGATCGTAAAGGAAAGAATGTAAGGCTACAGCAGATGTGATGAATTGGAAGAACAGGTGTATGGATGGAAGGACTAGCTGGAGATTATGGTGAGGATGAAGAATGCTTAAGGGGATTGTAGAAGACAGAGATGGAAAGATAGAAGATAATAATCAAAGAATAATTCCCTTTATCACAAGGACAGCTTTTCTTTTTTTTTCTTTTTTTCAAATTTTTATTTGCAGCACTTAGCATAGCATTTTGCATTTAATAGGTGCCTAACAAATATTTGTGGAATTATAGATGATGATGAGATAGACCTAAGTGTAACAAGGAGGTACAATGTACAGAGTACTGGGACCTGGAGTTAGGAAGATCTGAGTTCAGATCCAGCTTTAGATAACTTACTAGTGGAGCAGCTAGGTGGTGCAGTGGATAGAGCACCTGCCCTGAAGTAAGGAAGACCTGAGTTCAAAATCAGCCTCAGACCAAACACTTGACACTTACTAGCTGGGTGACTCTGGGCAAGTCACTTAACCCCAATTGCCTTAGAAAAGAAAAAAGATAACTTACTAGCTGTGTGACCTTAGGCAAGTCCCTTTACCTCTATTTGTCGCAGTTTCCTCAACTGTAAAATGGGGATGGTAATAGCACCTACTTCCCAGGATTGTTTTGAGAAGAAGAGGAGATAAAGTGTAAAGTGCTTAGTACAGTGACTGACATGTAATAGGAGCTATATAAATGCTAGCCATCATCATCATCATTATTAAAGATGTGCTCATCCCTGAACATTAGAAAGGTACAAAGTGAAGTAATATGTGAGGTTTGAGAGAGAGTGTCATTACTGACAGGAAAGAATCAAATAATGCTTCATAGAGATGGTGATATTTGAGTTGGGCTTTAAAGGAAAGTTAATAATCCAACAAGTTTGGTGGAGGGAGGGGTACATCATTACGGAAATAAGGAACAGTGTAACAGAGGCACAGTTGCAGAAAAACATCCCTTTCCTCAGAAATTATGAAAATGGAACCTATTATTTATAACTTCTGTGACTTATTTTACACAGTTTTTTCCCCAGACATCCCTCCTACCCAATGCCCACTACGTAGTGCACACAACACTATGAAACTGTACTAAGGAAGCTGTGTCTTGGTACTTACTTAAACGGTGTACTTGGTACTTTGGTATTTACAGACTTTTCTCCATAAATAATTCCCAGATACCTTTAAGGTAGGGAGTATGTGAACTCCCCAGGTGAGTAAAACAGGACAACAGGTGTCACTGGGCATGGACTTCAAGCATTCAAGTCAAAGAGGCCAAGAGACTTAGAACAATAGGAAGGTTACAAACAAGATAATTATCTTTCCCCTATACCATCACACCCCTAATCCCCATGTTTGAGTGAGCTCTTTCCATTTTACCTCTTGGGTTATGTGTGTGTGTGTGTGTCTATGTGTGATATAAGCTAAAATAGGCAAAAAAAGCTGTTGATTCAACAGTGGTTGAAGCACTAAACTTCTATGCTTATAGCTGTCTTCTAGGAATGAGTGGTAGCTGTGTCGGTGTGGTTCTCTAAGAGAAGTCAGGACCAAGGACAAGGTACACAGTGAATCTACTCAATTCTCTGCTCCTCATTCCTATTTCACTGTCCCAAAGTCTTCTCTTATCTACTTAGTCTAGGTATATGACTTATTCATTCTCTGGCTTGATTTCCACCTAGCTGCCCCCTCCCTCTTTGTATCTTTTTAAAATGTTTTGTCAATCAAAAGCTTCATAGTATCATTACCTTTAGTAAGTAGTTTAATTGGATAAAAGACCAATAAAATGCAAGGTACATGTGCATCTCATAAACTCAGTCTTCTCAATTACCCTCACACCTGTTCTTGAAGCCTCACTCCTTCTTGGGTCTCATTTACATTGTGAAAAAAAAAGCTTAGATGCTTAATATAACTCTTCCAATTCCTCAGAAACACACATCGAGAAGGAGGACCTGGGTCCAGATCCATCCTCTGTCACTTACCTGTGTGACTTAGGACAAATCACTTTACCTCTCTGAGCCTCAGTTCCCTCACCTATAAAATGAAGTCATTGGAAAGATGTTACCTAGAGTCCTGTCTCGGTCTGAATCTGTGAACCTATGAACAAATATGAGTACTTAATTACACAACTGAGCTATAGTGATCAGTGATTGGAAAAAAAAAGACCAAAGCAAAAGCTGTTTAGGAAGGTAGTTCCATTAGAAGCAACAAAATTTTGAGTTGTCAGTGCAGGCTAATGGAGGGAGGGGTGATGTTCTTCACTGAGAAGTAAATATACCTTGGCTGTCTCCATACTTAATGCACACAAAACAATCCACAAACTCCCAAAAATAAAGAAAAATTTTCTTCAGACAAGGACCTCTGGTAGGTTACTATTCAGCCTAACAATTCAGCCCAATATAATATATGACTAGGAATTATTCATTCTTTGACTCTGCCCCTACCTATTTGCAATGCTGTCTTCCTCTTCCTAGCTGGTGAATCAGCCAAAAGAAGTGCAAATGATCATTATCTTTGATATACAATTTAAATGGATTAGATAATAGGATAATTAAATAGAAACAGGTAGGACAAATGCAAGAAACATCTCCCTCCACCCTAGTCCCCACTCTGTCTCATGGAGCCTTATTCCCTGTTAGAAAGAGACAAAAGCTTAGGTGCTTAGTGCAAAACTCCTGACTCCATCACCTACTACCCTTACTAGTTCTCTACCCTGCTCCATCATTGACTCAACTACATGGGTACTCTCTATCTTAGCTACAAATATGAAGGTCTAGTTCACCTCTGTACTTGTTCAGTCATAGGAATGATTACTTGCTGCCCTACTCTGCTATGGGGGGAAAATCACTCCCAAGACTACAACCTTACCAATATCTCATCTTTCTATTTCTTCAGCTTTCACCCTCAAAGTCCATGATCGGTTAACATTATTCAGTTGTCCTATGTAAGCCCTTGGGAAGTCACTTTCAGGAATCATGTGTTCCCTATTCCAAAAGCTTTCTAGGAAAGCTAGCCTGTGGGAAAAGTACAAGGTGGGATAAGGTAATGACACTGATTTTTTAAAATGAGTATACAAGATCTTTTGTATCCAAATGAATGCTGTCTCAACCATTCTGATGGTCATATTCCAATGATGCTACTGATGGGGTAACAGCCTGGGAAACTCCCTCCACAACTTTCCTTGAACTTTCCCACGTGGCCAAGTCTCTGGAGTCTCCTCTCCACTGGCCTTCCATTGTGGCCTGTGGCCAAACCTCCATTCTCTTTTACTTCTAACCTAGACCAGCCTTTCATTGTCTGGATGGCCCCAGGTCACTTCCCACCTTTAATTTCTTCTAGACCCCTTCCACTAGGCCCTGGTCCCAGGATTAGCCTGGAGCATCCTGCCCTTCTGAATACCTCCCAGTCATCTCATTTTACTATCCACTCCCATCCAGATATTCCCACAGATCTTTTTCCTACAAAAAGAGTTAATCTCAACTACCAAGGCAGATTCTTAGAATCTTGCCCAACCTGTTCTAATAAACCTTGTCTTTGGCTGAAAGAAGACCTGGGTTGAATTTATTCCAGGCCTTGAATTTCAGGGTCCCAGCACCTCTAGACCTCAACACTACTATTACTCAAAATATTTTTTGAAATTAACTTGAGAGACACTTGATGGAAGCAGTTTCATTATTTTATGACATCTAACTTTTTTAACAAAATGCTATTACCCAACTCATTATTACCCAGAATTGACTCCAAATGATGTGTCCCTGCTTCCAAAATTCAAGGTTAGCCACAAAGGATGAAAATTCATCCACTCTGGTGGACATTTAAGGGGGGCAAATTGCCACAGGTTCTATTGACACTTCTAAAAGAAAAGTTCAAAAACGTTTTGAGTCTGAAATAAGTGAATGAATGACCTTCCAAGGAGACTTCTTTGGCAACAATAATAATGGTTTATAGCACTTACATTTCACAATACACATGCATGTTCTGATTTATTAATAAAAAAATCAGTCACATTATAGTTCAAACTGTCTTCTTATTAGTTTTGTTTTGAGTAAGATCTCATACTTTTCTTGTCTTTGTCCCTTATTATTAAATTAGAAACCCCTAGAAGGCAGAAACTGTATCTTTCCTGTTTCTTCACATAGTGGTTGTCACACTGTGAGTATATGTCTAATGTTTGTTGGAGTTAATACCATTTCTCAATTGAGATTTGGTTTTCTTTGCGACTTCACTGGATTAAAATTTCTAACCTTCTTGGAAATCCCAAGAGCATGTAATCTATGCTACTGAAGACAGTTCCAGCCTACTGAAGTCCCAGGAGAGATGAAGCTTCCAAAATAAGATTATTTTTAAAGGGCAAAGCAAGAAAGGCAGAACATTGCTTTGGCATAAAATATCAAACACAATTAAGGATTAACAAAATAAATTTCCTCATAAAATGGGCTGATTATTTTATTTTCTAATCTAGACCAGTCATTTTTCATGAAATATCATGTCACAGCAAGAGAGATTTCAGCAAATAATAGAAAATTAACCAAGTGCATCAGAGATAATGAATCATGCCAAGAATAATAATTACTTTCTGACTAACTCTGGAAGCAAACAGGGAAAGAAATCATGTTAACAACTAAGTTAACATAGAGGAAAAAAATCAAATAAGATCATATCTGTAAGCTCTTGATAAATTGTTCTTATAAAAAAAAAATCGAGAAAGCTTACCACCCCTGCCATTCAGGATACTCCCTCCTCAAATAATCCTGTATATATTTTTGTTTATGTGTTATACTGACCTCTCTGTTTTCAGTGGTGTGTAAGCTCCTTGAGAGTCAGGACTGATTTTTATTTTTAACCTGGATCCCCATCACCTAGTTCAGTGCCTGGCACACAGCAGAAACTTAATCAAATGTATATTGGATTGGATTTGGGTCCAGCTGGGCCATACTCCCCTTGCTACCATAGGATATCTCAACTACAATGACTGAGGTCATTGACAGTAGTTATGTTTTCAAATGGCCATATGTAGGGATATTTACATCCTGCCTTTACTTGCATCTGGGAGCCCTAGAAAATCTCTGCTGTGGGACTGTCTCTGTTGTCAGCTGTGCAAACCTCCAACTGAAGACAATTACATGAGAAAGCATTTGAAACATGAGGATCCTTTAAATAGTCAGTCAGTCAATCAATATTTATTAAGTACCTACTTTGTGCCAGGTACTGTTCTAAGCACTGAGGATATAAATATGAAAAAAGACAGTCCCTACCCTCAAGGAGCTTATGATCTAATAGGGGAAGACAATATACAAAAAGAAACAGAAAAGAAGTATGGGGAATGGGTACCTGTCACAGGGGCACAGTGGAAAAGTCAGAAGTCCTGAAGTAATAGAGCCAGGTAAGAAATAAAAAGATCAGAGAGACAGAGGGTGGTGATGAGATGGAATATCAAGTCTGATGAGATCTTGCAGAGTGATGAGGTTTTCCCACTAATGAGCTTTCTGTAGCATGGTGAGAAAGTTAAAGAAGACCCAGGGTAGTGTAGCCGGGTGAGAAATTAGAAGTTCAACCATATGACTATGGAGTTTGGAACACTCCCACCAAAAAAGTAATCTTGAGAACTTTTCTGCAGTGCATTTTTAGACATTGCGAAAAAGAAACTAAGTATATGTCCTTGATATTGAAGTGAGGGCAGGATTTCTTTTTTTGTACTATCTCTTCAATCCATCTGTTCTTTTCCATTCCCTCTGCCACCATTCATCATGAGGACTTAAGTAGAATAAAATCCACTATTACTTCATATTTTAAGCAATGTAATAAAGAGGAAAAGATCACTAGCTCTAGGTTCAAATCCCAACTTTTCTACTTACTACTGGTAATACCTTGAGAAGATCACATAACTTCTCATTTTTTTCCCTATTTCAAAATGGATTTCCTAATACAATTTCCTAATACAAAAAAAAGGGGAGTTGAACTAGATAGTATTAAAGGTCCTTTTCAGCTCTAAATCTTGAAATTTTATTCAAATTCAAGCCCTTATGCTGAGTATTCTCTCATTGGGGCATTTAAGCTGTTAAGGTTTAACACCGTTAAGACTTTTGGAACACCATCCATCTGTACATCTGGAATAATGCAAAGGCTATCCTAACTCTAGTCTCTTAGCCCCTAATCTATCCTATATAGTACTGTCAGATTAATCTGTTTTAGAACATCACTTCCATCATCCTCCTTTAGCAAGGCATTCAAAGCCTTCCACAATCTGGCAGCAAGTTAACTTTCCCACCTTATTTTTATCTCTCATGGGTTCATCATCTCTATATAGATGGCTCAGATCTTCATATCCAGCCTCCATTTTTCCCCAAGCATCATTCTCAAATCACCATATGCCTATTGGACATTTCAAACTGGATGCCCTGGAGACATCTCAAATACAAGGTGGCCAAAACTGAATTCATTTTCCCTCCAATATCCCCCCCCCTTGTATACTTCCCTATTTCTGTTGAAGGCATTCTTCACCATTCTTCCAATGTCTAACATTTGGAATTTCAGCATTATCTTCATTCCTTACACTCCCTCATCTTATATATCCAATCAGTTGCCAATCAGTTGCCAAACCTTGCCATTTCTACTGTCACAACATCTTTCAAATTTGATCCCTTCTTTCTTCTTATATTATTACCCAAGCCTTTGTTACCTCTCGCTGAGATAATTGCTACAATATCCTGATTGGTCTCCATAGCTCAAGTATCTCCCTACTCCACTACTATGCACTGATGCAAACTAGTTTTTCTTAAACACAGACCTCATCATGTAACTCCTTTACTCAACCAACTCCAATAAACTACTTTAGCTTTTGAAGCTTTACACAACCTAGTCCCAACCTATCTTTCCAGCACCATTATTACTCTCTATTCCACACTCTGCCATCCTGCCAAACTGGCCTTCTCATTGTTCCTCACTCAAGACATACCATCTCCCATCTACATGCCTTTGCACTGGCATTCCCCATATCTGGAATGCATTACCTTTTTACCTCTATCTTGTAGAGTCTCTTTGTATCTTAGCAGCTTAGGCACTGTCTTCTAAATGAAATCTTTCATTATCTCCCCCAATTGCTAGTGGCCTTCTCTCTCAAACTACTTTGCATTTAAATACTGTTTGCATAAATAGATAGATAGATAGATAGATAGATAGATAGATAGATAGATAGATGTATTAACTGTATACTTATAGATATGCATATATATATGTGTGTGTGGTCCCATTATTTTCCCCCTTAGAATATAAGCTAATTTTGAGGGTAGGAGGAGCAGATGAGGTGGGACTCTTGGAAGAGTAGGAGGTTGAACCCAAAGTTTTAAAAACAAAAATTTTAAAAAAATAAAAACAAACAAAAATAAACAAAAATTTTTAAAAAAGCAAGAGTAGGAGGATGGGGGAGAAGATAAGGTAACAGGGATAGGGTAAAAAGGGAGACTGAGAAGGAAAATAGTGAGTAAAAATAAGATGGAAGGAAATTCACAAATAGTAATTATAACTTTGAATGTGAATGGGATGTTTATAACAGCTCTCTTTGTGGTGGTAAAGAACTGGAAATTGCAGGGATCTTTATCAATTGGGGAATGTCAAATTACTTACTTCTCTATAACCTGGTTTCCTTATCTTCACCTGGATTAAATGATCTTTGAGGTAAATTCCAACTCAAAATTTATAATCCTTTAATCTTAAATTCCTTGGAAGTATTTGTTAATCCTTCCTCTGAAGTTTTGTCCACACCACTCTAACATATGAGAAAGAGGTGTGCTGTATATAGTAGGTGCTAAATAAATGTGTGTTAAATTGAATAAAATAAAAATGACCCTCAACACCCCATTCAAATTATATCCATTCTTCAATATCCAGCTCAAATCTCATCTCTTCTATAAAGCCTTCCCTAACTATCCCAGCTTGAAGTGATCTCTCCTTCCTCTGAACTCCTATAGCAATTATTACCTGTGCCATCTATTTGTCAGTTAATCATGTACTGCTTTTTGATATTTCTTCTATTATGGAATCAAACTGTTATTACTTATTTCTTTTGTTGTTACTTAATTTTTCACTGGTTTATGTTTTGATTTCCTAATTGGACTGAGACCTATTTGAGGATAGAAACTGCACCATACGTGTCTTTTTATACTTTACAGCAATTTTTCCCAAACAAAACTACATTAGAGACTGGTATCTAAATTATCTTTATGCCTCTGCAGCCTCAGTGCTGTATCTCTCTATGTCTTGAGAGATGGAAGTGGGAAGTAGGGAGAGAACCATGGGGAAGGAGAGTGTCAGGCATAGGAGTTAAATTCAGGAATCAAAAAATGGAAATGCCAGGGTATGGATTTTTTCCCTAAATTTAAAAGATTTAAGAAGTAGGAAGTAAGGCAGTAAAAGCTCTGCATATCAGTAAAATTTTGCCACATACTGGTGTTCATTTGTGGATGACAGCTGAGAGATACAGCCCTATGTTTACCAGTGAAGTACCCAGTATACCAGAGCTTAATAAATACTTTTATTCAATATTTGTTTGGTTTAATCTCCAATGGACACAAATGATGGTTAATGGAACTCCCTCCCCCTCCCTGAACCAATAGTCACTCCCTTCCCTTTAGACTCTCACCAGCATTGCAAATCCACTCTGAATCCTAAATAAATACTAATTGAAGAAGATCAGATGCTTCATGTAGATGTCCAACTGCTGTAAATTGTTTCTGAACCAAAGATGTTTAGTGTGAACTGGTGTGAAAGTCTATTAGCTAGTAGTCATCTCCTCAGATAAATTCATATTTCATGAAATGAAGAATCAGCTACAGCAACAGATACAGAGAGGGCATGGGGAGGACGTTAAGATCCCTCTTGCTATCTGCCACAGAGAAAAGGCTTGTTCAGAGAACCCATGGGTGAGGCTGGTCTTTTATTTTATTCTTAGTTCCCTATGGGTTTACAGTAATTGTCTGACATCATATGTGCCACCCTGAACATCCTTATAGGTATTTAGAAGTTATAAATGGTGAGTTTAGGTAAGGAAAATCTTATCAGTTGTGTTCATTTCAATTAAGTATCTTCACATATGTATTAGACAGGCAAGGATGAGGAAGATATGATTCAATATCATGTCAGATGCTAAACTGTCTGCTTCTTCGAAGGGAGTTTGGGGTATGTGAATTTTATGAGACTTACAACTCATTTTCTTCTGGGGAGGTCATTGCAATTAAAGTTGAGGGACAGAGATTATGGATTATTTTCTTTTAACAACTTGATAAGAGGATTCTTCAAAAAACCATTAGGTAATTAGTACAATTTTGAATTGGTTTGCATTCAGGAATAAGGAAAAAGAAAGGATGAGTCAGTTTTTTAAGGGATGGCAGTATTTTGGGGGTAGGCATTATGACACAGCAGAAAGTTTTGTGGGGAGGTAGGTTGGTGCAGGAGGACAGTAAGATGCATTTGGATGTGGAACTGCAGCTCTGCTATTATAGTGCGTGAACTTACATGAGTCATTCTTCTCTGTGAGCCTCATTTTCCCCATCTGTAAAATAAGGTGGTTGGATTATCAGAGGTTCTTAACCTGGAGTCCAGGAACTTTTAAAAAATATATAACTTTACTTCAATCGTATGATTGGTTTCCTTAGTTATCTTGTATATTTTATTTTATGCATTTAAAAATATTATTCTGAGGACTCCATAAGCTTCTCTAGACTGCAAAAGGGTTCCATGACAGAAAAAAGGGTAAGAATTCCTAGACCAGATGACCTCTAAGATCTTTTCCAGCTCTAAATCTGTGATCCAAGAATTGCATAATTTCTGCTCTGAACAGTTGGTTAATTAGGGTGAAAAGCAATTATTTTATAATACATTGTCATGTTATTAGTGACCTAAGTGTATCACCTAGAGATAATTAATGTACTCTTTCCTGGAAGATTTCCTTAAAAAGGAAAGAAAGGAGTAGAAGCAAAGACTTAATACAGCTAGAAACTGTATTTGTGGTCAAATTTATTATAATTTATTATATATAGGGATGACATCCTCCTAAAAGGGGAATTAGACTAAGTAATAAGATGAAGATATAATGTAAAAGTTTTTCTAAGTAAATGGAATAGTAAATTTTGAGAAAGTGACAGGAGTAGTATTGTGTTGTTTTATGACCAGCAGATTTAGGAGAATTACCTAGGAATCTCTACAAGTAATTTAGAACCAGAGAAACAGAGCCCCCTTCATATTTGCCCTAAGAATGAAGCCTATTCCAGAATGTCCAAGAGAAGATTTCCAGGGACCAGATAACTACCTGAGACATCTGAGACTCAAGACAAGATGAAATGATTAAATTGACATTGAGAGTGGGTTTCTAGGATACAAAGAGACTTGATGTTAGTTAATACTAATAATCATTATGGTATTGTTTTGGGCTTGTGTTTCATGGTATTTATGTTTATGTTTAAGTTCTGTTGGTTACTGTGGAGACATGTAAAGCTCTCTTCTCAAAATTAGTTCGTTTTGAGCCCTACACATAGATGTGATACGTAACCTGACTTATGTAATTCTTGTTATAAATATATGAAAAACCTTATGGATTTGCCTTATAGATAAGTGGTCCAGGAGAGGACAGGACTTCTCACTCCCCCATGAATTAAAAGGAGGAAATTGAGGGAACTGATGGGGTTGGAACGGCAAGTGTTGAGGGGAATTGAGCAAACAACACTAACTCCATCTTGTGATACAATTCTGGGCTAATGCAGTTTCCTTTCTATTCAGTTGTGGGTCTAGTCCAACTTCTGTCTCGTGAGAAAACTTCACTCAATTGTGGGAATTGAGAGACAACTTTCTGCCATTGTTTGAACCTAACCCTGCACGGCTGATAAGTTGGACCACCTTTACCTGATGTTTAGAGATTCTTAACTAAGGATCTAGGTTATACTGATCAGAAACCCAGTCAGATTCAAAGACTAATGTAGGGAGCTTTCTCACAATTATATGTCTCAACCAACCTGTATGACTTTATGTCTCAACTGAAAATTGGCCCTGTACTGATCAATGAGTTATTGTTTCCATGTTCCTTTGATTGTTTACGGGCATTTGGAAGAGTGGGATAACCCTTTTTCTGAATTCAAAGAATTGCGCCTGTTTGCTCTCCCCCTCCCAACTTGGAAAGTCCCTAATCTTTCTTCCAATTAGAAATCAGATTATCTAATGTTGTATTGTTTCCTTTTAATTAATTGTTCTTATTTGATTAATTGTTTTTAAAGTTTAAAAATCTGCCTCCCCTGTATGCAGGGTACAATGCCAAAGCTGAGGAAGGCTACTGGCCCTGATTTCTTGGGCAATTGTCATGCATGACTTAATAAATTGATATGCTCTGAAGCTTGAACCTTTGTTTCTTTAGTCATTTCATCTTTCACTCACTACACCCCCTCCCATGAATCTTTGCCTAAGACTTACATCCTTTAAACCTAAATTAGTTTTATTTGTCTGTTCAAAGAAACATACAATTTTCTGAGAGTACCACTTTGGAAATGAATTCACAGTGCAATGTCAAATTCAAACTGTGGATGATGACAGGGACAATGATATATTATTTTTAAGCTGGTCACTTTGAGCAATAGGCTACAAGAAATAGCAATCTAATTTAAAATCATGCCACAGTATATCATATGTGGTGATGGCAGGAAGTATTTCTTAGCTGAATGAAATTTTTAAAACTTTCAATAGAAAAAAAAATGAGCTGCATTTCCTTTAGGGGAGAAGGCTTGAGGGCTTGTACCCAGGAGATTTGTGATAGAAATAAGCTTGTTGTGTTTACAGACTGTGATTAAAACAGTTAATAACTAATAGGAAGGGGCAGCTAGATGGAGCAATGGATAGAACACTGGCTCTAGAGTCAGGAGGACCGGAGTTCAAATCTGACCTCAGACACTTGACACTAGTTGTGTGACCCTGGGCAAGTCACTTAACCCCGATTGCCTCACCCAAAAAAAAAATTCAAAGAAAAGTTAAGTTCTATGATCACTTGTACATCAGTCATCAGACATTTAGGGCAGCTAGGTGGTGCAGTGGACAGAGCACTGGCCCTGAGGTCAGGAGGACCTGAATTCAAATCCAGCCTCAGACCAAATACTTAACACTTACTAGCCTTGTGACCCTAGGCAAATCACTTAACCCTAATTGCCTAAAAAAAAAAATAGGAAATTTCCAAGGAAATTGCTCTGGTATGAGTGTCCAGGAGGTTCAATTTCTAGCATCATAGAAGTTTCTTGAAAAAATAAAATGAAATGTTAGAAACATTTGCTAGTTTCTAGTTATCTTTATAAAGTAACAACCTTCATTATTCTATTACTTGATTTTGAGTATGTTGCTTTTTCCTATATACTTACAGCTAAAAGTTGTGTTGCTAGTTGTTGTTTTCCTATTTAAAGAAAGTAATTTCTCTTTTTTGAGGAGCTACATCAAATTCTGATCTGGGGTTATATAGATCTAGAATTTTAAATCATGAATGGTAGAACATCAGAGCTAAAAATGATATTACAGATCATCTCATCATAGAATTAAAAATTTAGAGCTGGAAGGGATCCTAAAGGTTATCTACTCTAATGCCCTCATTTTATAGTGAGGAAACTGGGGCTCAGAAAGGTTAAGTACAGACAACAACAACAAAGAGCTACTATTTATATAGAACTTACTGTGTCAGACACTGTACTACATGCTTTGCAATTATTGTTTCATTTGATCCTTACAAAAACCCTGGGAGGTAGGTGCCATTCTAATCCCCATTTTGCAAATGAGGAAACTTTGGCAAACAGAGGTTAAGTGACTTGCCAAGGGTCATATAGCTAGGAAGTATCTGAGATTGAATTTTAACTCGGCTCTTCCTGACTTCAAGCCCCATGTTCTATCCACTATGCTGCCTAGCTGCCTAAGTAGTAACTCACTAATTAAGAATTTTAATTCAGGACCTTTGGATCCAAAGATAGCACTCTCCACCACACTACATCGCTCCCCTCTGCAGATGAGGACACTGAGGCTCAGAGGAGTTAAGTGATTTGCACAAGGTGCTACAAGTTACATCCCTTTTTGAAAAGCCTAGAACTGATATCTGAGAAAATATTGAGCATTGTTACACTATTCCTTATATGGAGTGGGCATTTTGAAGTTTTGACTCTTTCTTCATTCTCACCTCTGCGCAGATTTAGAAATGTACTTTCTTTTGTTCCAGCAAGTTCCAGTGATGGAGAAGTCACAACTTCATGAATCAGCCCATTCCACTTTCTGAAAGCTCTTAATGGTTAGCAAGGTTTTCGTTATAGCAAATTTGTAAGTTTTTCAAAGTGAAACAAATAATACTACTTAGGAGAATTGTTCTTAAAACTTGATTTATAAATAAATAAACATAATCACTTCAGGGTTTCAAAGAGATATGACTACATTGATGCAGATTGTAACCCCCTAAGACTTGATGGATGGTTTTCAAGGGATGCTATACTGTGACATGACACTTGTGTCCAAAAAAAATATATCACCTTATGGCCAATCTGGTGACAAATTAACATGATGACAATCTCAAATCCACCATGTCCCAACTTGCTTCCAAACTTCCCTATTCCACTATCCTTCTGTTTATCTAGATTCTTAAACTAGGTGTTATACTTGACCTGACTCTATTCCTTTCCCCACATACCTAATCAATCACCAAATTTTGTCATTTCTACCTTTGCAGTATCTCTTACATCTTTCTTTTCTCTCTTCTCACACAATCACCATCTCCTAAATGATCCCCTTGCTTCACATTTCTCACAATCCCAGTTGATCTTCTACAAAGCTGTCAAAATTCTTTTCCTAAAGACATCTGATAATGTTATTCCCTACTCAGTAAACTCCAGTGATTCCCTGTTCCTCTCATGATGATATATAAGATTCGCTATTTAGCTCTTAAATTTCTTCACTATTCAGCCCCACCCTACCTGTTCAATCTTATTACACATTACTCTCCTTCCTGCATTTTACAGTCCAGACAAATTGGCCTTCCTATTATTCCCCACACATGACATTCCATCTTCACTTTCCTCATATATATGTAATATAATAATAGCTGTCTCACATGCCTAGAATGCATTTGCACTGCACATTTGCCCCTTAGAATATCTTATTTCCTTTAAAACTTTGCTCATGAAGCCTTTCCCAATATTCCCAGCTGCTAGTGCCTTCCTCTAAACCTCCCTCCTCCCCATTCTCTCTCTCTGCACATATAGATAAAAATATATATACAAACATACATTTGCATATATATGTAGATATGGGTGTGGGTCTAAGTGTGTTGGTGTGTATAATTTTCTTCAATAGATCATAAGTTACTTGAGGAAAGGAACTGCTTGAGTTTTGTCTTTACTCTCCCCAGCACCTAATAGTTTCTTGTACATAGCACACACTTAATAACTACTTATTGGTTCATTTATTGATGGTTTGTTTTGTTGATATTGTAATTAATTAATCAAATAAGCCAAGAAAATAACAAATATATTGCAATCTGATGAAATCTGAATTATTTACATTTTGGTAAAAGAAAAGGTATACATTTTAACAAAAGAACAATAATAAAACCATATCTATTATATATGCTGTTTTTAATCTCTTTTCCATCTTTGTACTTGCATGGTTTTGTTGCTATTGTTTTTATAGTCATATTAAATGTCTTTGTTATTCTAATTTGGCTTTCATTGCGTTTTATAACTTACTTCAAGTTTTTATATTTTTTAATATCTTCACATTTGTCATTTTTTTATGCTGCCACAATCTTCTATTACAATAAAATCACAATGTATTCAGCACTTCCTCCATTGTTGATTAAATGGATTGCTTCCAGTTTTTCACTATAAAAAATAAAGTAACCATAAATATTTTTGTACAGCTAGGTCTTTTCCTCCATTTAATAGCAAACTTAGAACATAATCCTGGTACAGGGATAATTAGGTGACAAGTATGATAACTTGTATTTATTATTGTCTATTACCAGATTCTCTCCAGAAAGAGCACCCCAATTAGTATCTACGAACAGCATAATCAAGCACTTATTGTACCACCATCACGCCAACATAGAACTTCATCACTTCTTGACATATCCTTGACATAGCCCCAGTTGCTGCTGACCATCTTCACTCCACTGGATCCCACCCTGCTCTGATAGATGAACCTTCTCCCTTAGCTTGCTGAGACTCCCACAATATTGCCATTTCTTACAGTTTCAACACTCCTTTTCCTTGAAATAACCTCTTGCCTTCCTCCCCCAAGCAGGTTTTCAGGACCCTTTTGTTATTATCTTCCTGCATTAGAATATAAACTCCTTGAGAAGATAAATGATTTACTTTTTTTTTGTATCCTCTGCTTAGCACAGCACTTGGCACATAGTAAGTGCTTAATTAATGCCTTTTCTATCCTCTCCCTATCTACCTATTTATTATTTCGAACTATTTTGGCCAATTTCAGAGATATAAAGTGATAAAATGAAGTCGTTTTAAAGTATGTTTCTGATCATTAGAAATTTTGAAACATTTTAAAGTGATCTTTCTGTGAAAGATATTTTTCAAAACCTTCGACTATTTATCTATCAGGGAATGAGCTATTATTAATGTAGATTTACATCAGCTCCTATAGATTCAGAAGGTAGTATTTTGTACAGTCTATTTACTGCATTCTTTCTGAGGTGGTGAAGAACCTGAAAGTAAATGGAAAATGGCTGAACAAATTATGGTATGTGAAGATAATGAAATACTATTGTACCATAAGAAATGATGAAAGGCAGGAGTTCAGAGAACACTGGGAAGACTTGTATGAACTTATGCAGAATGAAGTGAGGAAAACTGGGAGAATAATTTATACCTTACCAACAATGTTATAAAAACAAACAGCTCTTAAAAAATTAAGAACTCTGGTAAATGCAATGACAAACAATGAAGAAGCATATTATGCACCTTCTGATAGGAAAGTGATGGACTCAAGGTATAAAATGAGACATACACTTTTTGGACATGAGCAATGTGGGAATTTGATTTTCTTGATTATTTATATTTGTTCCAAGAGGGTTTTTTTTCCATTTTTTCTTTTAAATTGAAATGTAGAAGGAAGAGAAAATAAATACTTGTTTGTTGAAAATAAAATAAAAGGAAATAAAAAATCTGTCTGCTGCAAATATTTTTCCCTCAATCTGTTCTTATCTTTTTTTTTTTATTATTTTGGACACATTGATTTTTCATTATACTAAGTCTATTTAGTTTTATATAACCAAACACATCAATTATACATTTGTGTCAATGTATACAGTTATACATTTGCTTGATAAACAGATGAATTGATATATCATTTTCTTAATAGTATGTTTTTTTTTCTTTAAAAATACAGAACTCCAAATCTATGGGCTGAAAAGGAGCTCAGACTTTATCTAACCCAACATGCGCCTGTCAAAGAACCCCTTTAACAACATTAACAACAAGAGGTCATTCAGCCTGTGCTCAATGATCCTCAGTTAGGGATAACTTAGACCTCTTAGGAAATACCAGTCCACTTTTGTATAGCTATAATTTTTAGGGCTCGTAGGTGGCAAGCTGGATAAAGTACAGGCCTGGAATCAGGAAAACCTGAATTCAAATCCAGCCTCAGATACTTACTAGCTGTGTGACTCTGGGCACATCACTTAACCCTCTTTGCCTCAGTTTCTTTATCTGTAAAATGAATGGGAGAAGGAAATGGCAAACCACTCCATTATCTTTGCCAAGAAAACCCCAAATGGGCTCATGAAGAGTCTGACACAACTGAACAATGAAAACAACAATTTCAGGAAGTTTTCCCTCTTGGCAAGCCTAAATCCCTCACTTTGCAGCCTCCATCCATTGATCCTAAGGAGAGAGCACCATGAAACTATCACTCTTGTCATTTCAAACTCTATGCCTCTCTTAATTCAGTCTAGGATAGCAGAGGTATTCATGGTTGACATGTCACACTCTTGAATTATGTTGAGATGGCAGTCCACTACAACTACTAAAATAAAGATTTTTTCATAGGAATTGTTACTTAGCCACAAATCTCCATCTTGAACTTGTAAAGTTGATTTTTTTAAATTCAAGGTAGAACATTTTTCCTTCTTAAATTTAATCTTAGATTTAGCCTGTTATTCTAGCCTATTGAGACCTTTTGTATCCTGTCATCCAGTGTTTTAGCTGCACTTCTAAGTTTCATGTTATCTGCAAATTTTACAAGCTGACTTTATAATTTGATCCAAGTCAGGAATTAAAAAAAAAAAGGAAGACAACTATACATTGTGAATAGAGAGCCATGGAACCACAATGACCTGTGCTGCAGTATTGTCTCTGAAATATACTGGCTGTGTATCCATGAGCAAATCATTTGATTTCTCAGCATCCAAGGCAACTCTCTGAGACTATAAGTTCCAAAGGTATGACCTGCACTAGCAGAGGGAATTTCATGTTCTGTGACTGTCCTTTATCAATTTCAGGGCTTCTTAACCTCTTTCCCCTCAATACCCCCTTTTTGAGTTTTGGCAGCCTTCCTTAGAACTGCGATGGCATGTGTAGAACAAAGTACACATGTGGTATGTTCAGAACCAAGGCTGCAATGAAGTTATACAATGCAACATGGGAAAGCACTGCCAGAAACACCTCAGATTCATTACATGCTTGATTTATAATCAATTTTTGGTCACTGCACCTTCAGAAACCTTTTACTGTTGCCAAATTTTTCATGACCCCATATGGGATCATAACCCATAGTTTGAGAAGCCATGAATGGTTCCACCCATCCCTCCCCCAGCTGCTACCTTCATTGAAACTCATATTGAGTGATTCCTTCCTCTGATTGGTCAGTTCTTACCATACCATCCAATTCAAGGAAAGTAATCAAGCCAGCCATTTCCAATCTTTCATTTCTCTCTGGGCTCAACTCTTGACTCTCCAGACTTATTTTCCCACCATGTTCCCACGTGATTACCTTCCTGTTTTTCAGCTTCTTTTTATGTTTCATCTTCTTCCTTCAGAATATAAGCTCTTTCAGGGCTGGGACTGTCTTTCTGTTTGTATTTGTGTTCCCAATACTTAGCATAGTGCCTGGCACAAAGTAAGCACTTCATAAATACTAATTGACTTAAACTTTACTTGAACAGCCCAGGACCAAACACTGAATTTTAGGTGTCTCCCCTTGAGACCTTCCTCTAAGCCGTCAGCAGCCAGCAAACATTTTGGGTTTGAGTTTGATCAATTCTTAATCCACAAAAATGCACCATTATCTAGCCCTTAACTTTCCATCTTGTCCACAAGGATTATATAAAAAACTTGTCAAAAACTTTCCTGCAATCTAAATGTACTTTGTATACATCATTCCTCTAACCTATCTGTCCAGTTATCCTGTGAAAAAAGGAAAAGAGGTTAGTCTATTATGTCCTATTCTTAGAGAAGTTTTTTGGTTTTGGTTTTTTTTTTTTGGTTAGGCAATGAGGTTAAGTGACTTGCCCAGAGTCACACACCTAGTAAGTGTTATGTGTCTGAGGCCAGATTTGAACTCAGGTCCTCCTGAATCCAGGGCCGGTGCTCTATCCACTGCACCACCTAGCTGCCCCCTTAAAAAAGTTTTAGTGATTGCTGCTTTCGCTTCAAAGTGCTTACCATCCACCCCCTTAAAAAATGTGTCTTGGAATTTACTGAAAGTAGATATCAAGCTTACTGGTCTATGGTTAGTAGACCTGACAATTACTTGGTTTTTTTTTAAATCAAAATATTTGTCTTTCCCTAGCTCTGAGGCACTTCTCTCATCTTCATGATGGAAAACATCATTTCAGTGACCACTGATGGCATCTTATCTTCTAGGAACCATAACTTCTAGGAAAAATGAAGTGAAGGTCCTTCTATAATCTGGCCTGATTTGATCGTATTTGGAGTACTGAATTTATTTCTAAGCAGATACTTTAGGAAGGACATTGATAAACTGGAGAGTGCCAAAGATAGTGAAGGGACTCCGGATCATTCCCTAAGACAAAAATTCCTAACGATTAGAACTATTCAAAAGTAAAATTGGAGGCTTCTTAATTTTCTCCTTGAACATCTTCCATTCTTTCAAAGAACATGTCAATCTTCCTAAAAACCTAGAGATAAGAAATTATTCCTTCAGCCTTTTACTTTCTCCTTTAAGGTAAAGATGACCTGTACATTTTGCATACATGGGTGTTAGTTGGTATTTTCAGAAATACAACCAGAGCATGTTCTCCGTAGACAACTAAAATGTTTTTCTTGCTCTTTATATGTACTTGAAACACAATGCCTAGGACATAGCAAGTGCTTAATAAATGCTGGCTCTTTGGTTAAAAACTCCATAGTACTTTGTCTTCTTATTGGTAGTGTTACTGGATAACAGCCATGGCAACCTGCCTGTTTGCAATATTTGTCCATTATGCTAAGAGTTCAGTCCAGGAGAGTTCCTAAGCATGGATTAATTTATTTTTAAAAATTTATATTCTTAAAAAAATAACATTAGTGAGGGTAGTTGGAGTAAGATAGTGGAATGAAGTCAGGGACTCACCTAACCTCTCCAAACAACTTTAAAATAATGCCTCAAAATGAATTCTGATATGGCAAAAGTAATGAAAGGATGGGGCAAAACAATGTTCCAGCCCAAGATAACTTAGAAGGTCAGCAGGAAAAGCCTATCTCATTGGGGTAGGAGGAGAGCGCAGTCCAATGCACACTGTACCTGTCAAGCTAGCATGAGGCTTGGGCTCAAGGAAGCAGCAAGGGTAGAGCCCCAGACAAAGCCAGAAGAGAGGTCTCAGAACATTGCACAAGGCAGCCAGCAGCAGGCCTTTAGGGCATTTGAATCTGCAGTGGGTGTCTGAGCACACAGATATGAAGTGAGTTGGGCAACTGGTCAGGAGGAGATTACAAGAGACTCTTTGCTGTCACTGTGGGCGCAGGACTTTGTTGCATTGCCCATACTCAGTTCTGTGTCACAGTACCACAGCACGAGAGCTTCCAGCCACAAGCGAGTGGGGTTGCTGGTCACAATTCCAGGGCAGAAAACAGTAGTTTGCACAGACAGGAAAGGAGAGCACTCCAGGAAAGTAGTAACCACACCTCTCCTTAGATCACACCATCTTGGAAGAACTGAATACCCCCAGAACTGACTCTGAAACAACAGAACAAAAAAAACACAAAGCTTCCGAGAGTTGCACCCCCCCGTTCCCAAAGTATAGCTCAACTTTAAAATAAAGTTAAAAGTCAAGAAATAGGTTGGAAAAACGAGCAAGCAACAACAGCAACAACAAAAAAAGAACCTGAAGAGAGAAAATGACTGTGGTGACAGGGAAGATCAAAACACAGTCAGAAAAGGACAACAATGTAAAAAACAGCTACAGGCAAAGGACCAAAGAAAAATATGATCTGGTCTCAAGCCCAAAAAAAACTCATGAAAGACCTTAAAAAGGATTTTAAAAATCGAATAAAAGAGGTAGAGGAAAACTGGGAAAAGAAATGAAAGTGATACAAGAAGAAAATAACACTTTAAGAAAAACAGAATAAGCCAAATGGTAAAAGAGGGACATACATCCACTAAAGAGAAGGGCTCCTTTTTGAAAAAGCACAATTGGCCAAATGGATAAAAGATATACAAAATTTACGAAGATTCACTAAAGAAAACAACTCCTAAAAAACTAGAATTGGCCAAATGGAAAAGGAGGTCCAAAAGCTTACTGAAGAAAATAATCCCTTAAAAATTAGAATTGGGCAAATGGAAACCAATGACTCCATGAGACATCAAAAAAGCAATAGAACAAAATTTAAAAAAAGCTTTTGACAAAATACAACACTCATTCCTATAAAAAAAACTTTAGAAAGCATAGGAATAAGTGGAGCTTTCCTTAAAATGATAAGCAATATTTATCTAAAACCAATAGCAAGTATTATCTGGAATAGGGATAAGCTAGGAGCCTTCCCAATCAGATCAGGGGTGAAGCAAGGATACCTATTATCACCACTATTATTCAATATTGTACTAGAAATTCTAGTTACAACAATAAGACAAGAATAAGAAGTTGAAGGAATTAAAATTGGCAATGAGGAAATAAAACTGTCACTCTGGGCAGATAATATGATGCTATGCTTGAAGAATCCCAGAGAATCAACTAAAAAACTGCTTGAAATAATTACATTTCTACATATTACTAACAAAGTTCAGCAGCAAGAGATAGATAAATTCAATTTAAAATAACCATAGACAGTATAAAATACTCTGGAGTCTAACTGCCAAGACCAACTCAAGTAACTATGTGAACACAATTACAAAACACTTTTCACACAAATAAAGTCAGATCTAAACAATTGGAAAAATATTAATTGCTCATGGATAGACTAAGCCAATGTAATAAAAATGACAATTCTACCTAAAATAATATATTCCTTCAGTGCCATACAAATCAAATTACCAAAAAAATTAGTTTATAGCGCTAAAAAAAAGTAATAAAATCTGTCTAGAAGAACAAAAGGTCAAGAATATCAAGAGAATTAATGAAAAAAAAATTGTGAAGGAAAGCAGCCTAGCTATATCAGATCTCAAACAGTATTACAATGTGGTAATCAACAAAAGAATCTGGAGTACTGGCTAAGAAATAGAGTGATGGAACAGTGGAATAGATTGGGTACACAAAATGACTATAGTCATCTAGAGTTTGATAAACACAAAGAGCCAGACTTTGGGGACAAGAATTCACTATTTGACAAGAACTGATGAGAAAACTAAAAAGCAATTTGGTAGAAACTAGGTATAGAGCAACACCTCACACAGTATATCAGGATAAGGTCACAATGGGTACATGAGTTAGACATAAAGAGTGATACCATAAGCCAATTAGAGGAGCATAGAATAGTTTACCTATCAGATCTATGGATGAGGGAAGAATTTATTGCCAAACAAGAGATGAGAGCATTACAGGATGTAAAATGGATAATTTTGATTACATTAAATTAAAAAAGGTTTTGCACAAGCAAAACTGATGCAGCCAAGATTAGAAAGAAAGCAGAAAACTGAAAAAAAAATTATAGCTAGTTTCTTTGACAAAGTCCTCATTTCTCAAATATATGGAGAACTGAGTCAAATTTATAATAAGACAAGTCATTCCCCAATTGATAAATGGTTAAAGGATATGAACAAGCAGTTTTCAGATGAAGAAATCAAAACTGTCTATATTCGTATGAAAAAATTCTCTAAATCACTGTTGATTAGAGAAATGCAAACAAAACAATCACATCTATCAGATTGACTAATATGACTGAAAAGGAAAATGGCAACTATTGAAACATATTCAAAGAAAATGAGCACGAGTGAACCCTAATAAGAAAATATAAGATCAACTGGGAAAAGAGCTTGTGGAAAATAAAATGTTGTGGGAATAAATCTAGTTAGAATTAAAAGAAGTTAAAAAATAATTGAGAGGAAACAGTGAAGAAAATGACCAAAGGGATATAATGGAAAACAGCAACTAAAAACAAATCACTGCAGTGGAAAACAGAATTGCAACCAAAACATATTTATTATAGGATATGAAGTTGCAGAAAGTAATTGGATTATCTGAAGAACCAGAAAATATGCAAATTCAAGTGATAGGCCTGGAAGATATATTATGATCAGAATCACTTATATCCCTGGAAATTTAGAAAAAAATAAAATAATTTGAACATGATTTTTCTAGAAAGTAATCATTCAAGAAAACTTCCCAGAAGTAGCAAACACAAATTATATATACAAATAGTTGTTGCTGTTCGTCTTTCATTCTCAAAGAGGACCAATGACATCGGGAGAGTGCTGTCTCAACTTGCAAGTGAATTGGATTTAAGTGAAGCAGAGCTGTGCAAAGTCATCAGCCTCACTCTCCTCCAGAGTCATCAGAGTCCAATGGCAAGACATAGGTCAAGACAACTGGCGATGGCCCCATTACAAATAGCAAGAATCTACAGGACTCCAATAAGACAGAAGCCAATATTAAGCACTCCTTGATAGCTAACTTGAACAGGATAAGGAAAAAATATTTCCAGCTACCAGAAGACATGAATAATCTGCCAAGGAATGTTAATGAGCATCATAGCAGATCTTTAAAGAACAAAGAGGAATTGTAATATGTATGTATGTGTGTGTGTGTGTATATCTATACGCGTACATAATATACAATATATACATATATGTGTGTGTATATGAAGGAAAATGGGCAATGGACCCAAGAATTACTTACCCAATAAAGCCCAGTATTCTTTTTCTAGGCAAAGACAGATATTTGAAAAGCAATTGACTATCAAAAAATTGCTGAAATTCCCTTTTAAGGAAATATAGCAACAATCAAACTGCCCAGACAAAAAGACAAAAATACTTAACACAATCCATACTTCTTAAATAAAGATTAGTGTCTAAAAATACCAGAACCTTGAGATCAATGTATTAACTAAATCATTTAATGCTTCAGAGAAGAAACAAAAGTAGGGTAGAGTGGGGTACAAAGATGAGAGAGAGAATGACAGCAAATCATTTCCAAAGTGAAACAGATCCAATATTTAATAAGGTAGCCTCCAAGTTAAAGATACCTACATAATTATTAATGTAAGACATGGCACCTTTATTTTGTTAAGGTTGAGTTAATAATAAAAACAAGAATAACAAGAAGAAAATATATGTTCCTTTCTGATAAAGTGATTAAAGAAAAACTAAAAATTGGAAGAAAAAAATAATATATCTGTCCCAAGAATGGAGAGGTTACATCTCTATCAATCAAATAAATGGAAAAATTATTAGAGATAAAATAGGTGTTTGATTTTATGCACAAAAAAAGAGATTTTGCTCAATAAAAAGGACTATCTTTAAATTTTAAAGAATGGGAAAAAATTTGGGAGAATATTGACAGTTATATAAAGCAAAGATCTGGAATCCAGAATTTATCAAGAACTACTAAATATCTATAAAACTAATTAATAAGTGCTTCTCACTGGAATGATGATCCATGGACAAAAACAGGAAAAGATGCTCAAATTCCTTATTAACCAGAGAGGTGCCAATCAAAACAAATTCCATGATGTCATGAAAATCCACTAAAATAGAAAAAATAATGTAATAAAATGTATTGTTGATAAGGCTTTGAAGAAATAAGCTCACTAACAACATTTTGGTAAGACAATGAATTGCACAGCACTTGGCAACATATGAGTCACAAAACTGATCATGTCTTTTATGGGAATTATGGGAATTGAGTGAACCACACTGACTCCATCTTGTGACTCAATTCTGGATGTAGCTCAGCTTTCTTTCTATTTAATTATGGATCTAATCCAATTTGTTTTGTGAGAAAACTTGATTCAATTATGGGAATTATGAGAAAAAAATTATCATATTGTCTATATCCAGCCCTGCATGGCTGGGAAGCTAGACCACCTCCACCTGTTGCTTAGAGACCCTTAACTAAGGACCTGGGTTATACTGATCAGAAACCTAGTAAGATCCAAAGATTGATGCAAGTGGTTTTCTCATAATTACACAACTCAAGCAACCCATATGTCTTATCTGAAAACTGGTCCCATACTGGTGGATCAGTTACTGTTTTCTTGTTCCTTTGACTGAATACAGACACTAGTAGGGAGACAAAGAAGTGGGACACCTCTTTTTCTGATTTTAGGGAATTGCACCTGTTTGCTCTTTCCCTCCCAACTTGGAAAACCTCCAATCTTTCTTCCAATTAGAAATAAGATTACCTAACCTTGTATCCTGGTTTATATCCAGTTAATTGTTTTCTTTTAATGTTCTGTCTCCCCCTCTGTTTGGGGTCCAGTGCCTAGCTGAGGATGCCTGGTCCCAATTTGTTATGCAATTGGCATGCATTGCTTAATAAATAGATATGCTTGGAAACTCAAACTTTTGTTTCCTCAGTCATTTCATCTTTCACCTGTCACACTTTTAACCCAGTGATTCCTTTATGAGCCTGTACCATAAAAATATCATAGTAAGGAAAAGTGGGAGGGAGGCAACTATCTATACAAAAAACTTTATAAGCTGTAAATCATATTCATGTGTCATATTTATTTGAAATAGCAAAAACCAATGAAAACATTTACTCCAAAGACTGGAGAATGACTGAATAATTTATAGCTTGTCAATGTAACAGAAAAATAATTCCTCCCAAATATAAATATGCATACAAGGACTATGGAAAAGCCTATGTTATTGCTATAAAGCAATACTGACAAAAACAGAGCTATATTCACATTGAATTCTATTATTTGTTAGAACAAAACAAAGCAAAGGTAGCAAAATCTCTTAGAAGCATGGAAAGCGACAGAGAAAATGATTTCCCATTTGTTTTCCATTAATCTCTTTAGCTCTGTTGTTTTGTTTTTAAATAAAAGAATGTCGTATACTGCATTCCTTGTATATGTGTTTGATTATTTTTTCTTTCTTAAGGGTAAGTGAATTGTTTAAAATGCTCTTAAGATGTTTGTTATTGACAACATATTTTTGATTTTTTTCTTAATACATTCTCTAACTTCTTAAAAGGACTACAAAAATTTACATTTAATATAAAATTGCTCATTTTAGCTTGCTTTACCATTCTCTGTTAATTTGCTAAAAGGTGATACAAACTGTCTCATTTTATTATTTCCATTATTAAATCAAACGTAACAAAAGAACACTAAATGGAATTCCATTGTCCACCATTTCCTTCCCCCTCCAGTTTCATTCACCTGCCTTTTCTCTTCCTCTTCATTTGTCTGTAAAGTACGTTAAATCATATAATCCTATTTCTTTTCCCTTTTTTCCTTTTCTGTTTATCTTCTCACTCTTCTGCTCTTAACGCCAACTTTATTATTCAGGAATTAAACCAACACAATACTTCAGTTATTTTTGTCACCAGAAGGAGGCTCTCACACTAAAGTAACTTCATCTCAGTGAAAAAAAAAATTTCTTCTTCAATGTATTTAATTCTTTGGTTGTTTTTCCAGTTCATTTTAGAAGCTCTCTTGAAGTAAGTTATTTTTTTTCAAGAATTCTTTCATTTTTTTAACGGTTCATTTTTGTTTTTAAATAGAGTGCTTAAATTTTCTGGGAAACTGATTCTGGGATTGCAGCTTTTGATCTTAAATTATATGCGTGCCACATTCCATCTTCAATTATTGTTTGTATTTCCAATACAATTATTTGAAATTCTGATGGATTTTGTTGTTGTTGCTGTTGTTAATTGATGCCTCCCTCCTGGTGACTGGAAGGATTTTCCTTCATTATAATTATGAAGTTTGACAAATTGTCTAGGTGTGCTGGATTTTTAAAAATTTCTCTTTCAATCAATTAATAAGCATTTAAGTACCTATTATGAGCAGACTCTGTGCTAGCTGCTAGGGAGAAATGCTTACATTCTAATGTAGAGACAAGCACATATAGAAGTATAGAGAGTTAATACAAAAAAGAAAGAAATGTGGTCTAGTGGAAAGCCAGGCTTTAAGCCCTTCCTCTGGCATATACTGGCTAGGGACACAAGGGAAATAACTCAATCTCTCATTATTCTAGACAATTGTCTCAAAGTTATTTGCAACAAAGGTATCCACCTGCATTGGTAGAAAAGTTTCCTCACCTTTGAGTTCCTTATATCAATGAAATCCCAGAAATCTATTTCTTGAGTACAAAATAAAGGGTAGTAAAATGTAGCTAGGTGGTACAGTCAATAGGGTGCTGGGTGCTGGGTCCTGGAGTCAGGAAGACTCATATTCCTGAGTTCAAATCTGGCCTCAGACACTTACTAGCTGTGTGACCCTGGGCAAGTCACTTAATTCTGCTTGCCTCAGTTTCCTCATCAGTAAGATGAGCTGGAGAAGAAAATGACAAACCACTCCAGTATCTTTGCCAAGAAAACCCCAAATGGGATCATGAAGAATTGGACACAACTGAAATGACTGAACAACAACAAAAGTAAAATGCAAGGTAGTTATGGAAGTAGGACATTAGCAATTGAGATGAATGGAAATACTGAATAAAAGATGGTAATTCAGCTGTGTCCTGGAGGAAGAGAGATTTAATGAGGTAGAGATGAGGAGAAAGTGCATTCCAAACACGGGGAATCTCTAGCATAATGGCAAGTGATAGAGTGTGATGTGTGAAGAACAGAAAGGAATCTAGTTTGTTTGTGCTGTACAGGGCAAGAAGATTTGTTGTTGTTCAGTCATTTTTCAGTCATGTCCAATTCTTCATGACCCAATTTGGGGGTTTCTTGGGGAAAAGTAATTTGCTGTTTCCTTCTTGAGCTCATTTTGCAGATTAGGAAACTGAGGCAAGCAGGGTTAAATGACTTGCCCAGAGTCACACAGCTAGTAAGTGTCTGAAGCCACATTTGAACTCAGGAAGATGAGTCTTCCTAACTCCAGGACCAGCACCCTATCCACTATACCACCTACCTACCCTATTTACTTTCATGGATATTCTCAAGTTCTTTGATCTTTGTTCCATTTTGTCATTATTTTCTTCCTGGGCTTTTTAAAACTACTTTTATTTTTTCCTTTAATTTTTCCTGGGACTTTTTAGTTGCTTATTTATTTTAATTTCTCTTATTATTTGCTGATTTTGTCTTTAATTTAATTTCTTGATTGTACCTGTTATTCATTTGCTTATATCTTTCATGATTCTCACTTTGTTTCTGGTGCTGTTTTTAATACTATTTTGAGATGCCTTTCTTCTAGTACTTTTTTATCTTGTTTCTCTTTAAATTTTTTTAAAGCACATGTGCTTCTTCAACTGCCTTTTTTTCAGCAAATTTTAATTTTCTCTTGGGGATTTACAGCAATTTTTCTCCTTTTCATGATTTCCATTATTAGTTTTTTCAGTGGGATCATGAGGAGCCAGGTTCCCTTGTGACTTCTCATTCCACCACTTTCCTAGACATGTTTTTTTCCTTCATGTTTGAGAAAGGTTTTTGCAATTTTTTTTCTTCCATTTAGATCACTTTCCCCCCTTGTCTCCTTTTTCATTTGCTGTTCTCCAAAGATACCACCAATAGTGATGACAAATAGTCTTTAATAAAGCCGGTGCTGATAAGCAGATCGAATTCATCTGAAAAAAGTCACAAGATCAGTATGTCTGTTAGAATTATTTTGCTCAGACCAGTAAGCTGAGTAATCAGAATCTTAGTTTGTATGAAGGGAAGTGTGAAGGTGATGGGGGGGAAAGTTACTTTCATTAATTACTTTAATAGCATTTCAATCTGTTCCATCAAATCTTATTTTCCTAAAACCATTTTTATTGATGCTAATGCACTCTCCATGATACTATTTTCATATCTTTGCTTAAGAGCTAAGTTCTTTAAAAAAAAAAAAAGAGCTAAGTTCTTGTTGAGAAGGATAAAGTGAGAGGGATTTTTCAGTTTCCTGAAGGTGGCTATAGATTTTTTCCCCTCTGAGGGACACTCAATCCAAAGTAACAAACCATACAAGTTGGAAATAAGGAATGTCACAGACCCCCTGGAAGTGTCAATGGCAGCTAATTATAATCTTTGTTAGCTGTGAAATGCCTGGACTTGCCTGAACTTGTTATATCACTGCAAGGTGAAGAATTTGCCACTCCAGAGGTAGCTAACCGCTTTTAGGAAATTCATTTTACGGATTTGCATGTAGGAGTTCGGCAGCTTTGGTGCTTATTTCTCTTTAAGTTTTATCATTACTCCACCAGTCTCCTTCCCTGTTGTGATTCAAGATGAACATTCTTGGAACTCCTCCCGCTAACTCATCCACCTCCATGCTTTCTTATTCCATCCTCTCCAGATCTATTCCTCAAAGTTTTTGGTAGTTGCCCTATGGACAGTAGGAAACAACTGTAATCCAAACTTGTTCTCCCTAACTCAAGGCTTCCAGGCTTATCTAAAACAGCTGCTTCTAAAGAAGGCTCAGCTAAAGCTTCTATGCTAGATGAGAAAAGATTACAATACTCCCCTTGGGAACTTGCTTTCATGTCTCACTCCTACAGTCTGGAAGATTTCCTTATGTCTTTGAAAGGTGTTTCCTGGTCCAATTTAAACCTATTTGCTCCTTTTTTTCTGCCTTTGGTGAAGATGCATAATAACATGTTCAATGTAACAAACCCTCCATGTACTCAAGACTATGCATCCCTGGGTCTTAGCAGTTAATTCCTAAATGGCTTAGATGCCACTGTGCTAAGTGCAACATAAATAAATAATTGATGACTATGTGTTTCTCATTTTCTTGTCCCCAGACATATCTGCGTGGATTCTACCTCTGATCAATCCAAAATCAGATTACTCAAGTGATGTGCTATTATTGCCACTCAGTGTAAGTACGGTTCTTTTAATAGGTAATTTTATTGATGCTCCACTCAAAGGAGAAAATCAATATGTGCAATTCTGAACTTTGGGCACTTGTCTTCAGGCACAGTACTGCCTTGTTATAACTCTGACATATGCTCTGATGTGCAAGTTTAATTTTTTTTTGGTTGGAGACACTTAAAAATAAAAATAATATTAGCATGAAAGGGTATGAACTATATATTTGGAGGATTTATGCAGGGATGTTATTTATCTAATCTAATATCATGACCTATCTAGTGTCCTCTAAAGTAAGAAATTATAAAACTGAAGCTTATTCTTTGGAATAAACACAATGATTCATTTGAGATGAAAAGTTTTGGTTATATGAGTGCTTATACTGCATGGCATTTTTATTCAGGTGAAGCCCCTAGAACTAGTTAGAGAATCATGTTGAGACTCATTCTGGGCAAGTCGCTTCCATGCCCTATCTAATCCTCAGTTTTTTCATCCACAAAATGAATTAGATGATCTCTAAGGTCCCTTACAATTCTCAACTTATGACCTGTGAATTTCACTGTGTGCTCTTGCAAATCTCTATCCTACTTAGATACTTGAAGTGATGCGAACCCTTTGATGGGCACATTCTCATAAGTGTGGTGACTTCCTCCACTGGTGCAGATCATAAGCCTTCTCTTCCTGTGCACATCTTGACCTCTTCCATAAATCTTCAGTAGAGGCACCATGCAATGTCCTGGAGGCCTTCGTCTGGGTCTTTTAATATTTCATGGTCATCATTTGAACACTCAGGCCATTCATCTTTTTTTTATAGATACATGACTGAACCACATCTTTTTTTCCTGTAGTACATGTCTTAATGTGTTCAATACCACTGTTTGTAGCAAATCACCATTGGTGAAACGTTGAAGATTATGAATAACCAACTTATGTCTTTCTGTTGTCTTTTAATTGTGCAAAGAAATAGCAACGAAGTCAATCTCTTTACTGTTACCATTTCTCATTTTTTTAAGAGTCAATAGTTTGTTTAAATAAATCAAGACATAGCCATTGTAATTGTGTGAAGTATGATCTCAGCTTTATCTTTTCTTCTAATTTAGTGTTTGTTTGGTTTGTTTTTTTTTTCTTTTACTTTTGCTTTAACTAGTTGATAGTGTTTCACAGGGGTGGTCCTCAGACAAAAGGCACAGAGTTCCTCTGAGACTTTAAGCTAGTCTAGCTTGGTAAAACCTACTAGAATTTGTACTCCACTGTATAATTTTTAAGAAACAAGAGTCATTTCCATGTCATTTTTTTTTTAGGCAATTGGAGTTAAGTGACTTGCCCAGGGTCACACAGTTTTCCATGTCATTTTTTAAGTAGAACTTTGGGGGAGGGTGACAATGGACAGCCTCAAAGTCTTTAAAGTTCTGAAGGGTATATTATATTCATGTATATGTGTGTGTGTGTGTGTGTGTGTGTGTATACACACACACATATATATGAATATTATATATATATATACATATATATATATACATACATACATATACATATATATGGGGTAGATAGACGAAAACAAATACAAAATAACCATGAATATTGCATGGTCCTTTTCTACTTCCACATCAATAGTAGCAGAATAACAGAAACAAGTCAGAGGATATGAAGAATGATACAATTTTTAGATCACTTAGAAACATTAATTTCACTTTTGATACTTTGAACATGAGTTCCTTATCCAGTGACCAATGAAACTATATGCTACTGAAGGAAATGAATTTTAGCCATAATGACATTTTCATTATAAATAAAACCAGAAGGCATAAAGACATTGTAATCAAATGGAAGAATGACTCACAGGGTTTCCTCAAAGAGGTAAATATAAGTAAAATATTTTACTTTTAAAGACAATGTCTAACAGGTTTTTAATACAGTAATCACAGTAACTATCACTTTCTTTTCTAGTTTCATGATTTTCAGCTCAGGTTGCATTCTATAACTCATACTGTAAAGAGAAAAGTGTTTTTGATTCAGAAACATATGAAATCTACAAAATCTTAATTTGTAAATAAATAAATGATCCTCAGTCAAAGAAAATGGTAAAATGGGTTTTGTCATGCACAGATGGAGAACAAAAAACATCATTTCATGAGATATTTGGTTATCTCACTTTTCAGAGATAATGCTAAACAATGACAAGGAGACCATCACGAAGGAAGAAATAACAAATATCTTTTACAATAGATGAATAATAGCTAATGATGATAATGGGCATTTATGTTATAGATACTTTTAAGGTAATCAAAAGTAAAGAAATTAAATGATAATTTGGCAAGCACCTGCAAAATTATTATGCTCAGTTACTTCAGTGCAAAGTAGGACACAGGGAAGGACGGTGAGATAACATTGAGAAAATATAATTTGAACTTAAGAAGTAAAAAAGGCCAAAGGCTTATAGATTCCTCAGAATCTTCATACCTATAATCATGAGTTCTTTCCTCAAGAAGAGATTTGGAAGGCCCTTAACATGGTGCTTGCCAAATAATACCATCAATAATGAAATGACTGTATTTAACAGACTGAGAATCATTTCAGAATCAGCTATCTATGTCATTCAGACCTTTGATATGTTAAGACAAAAGTCAAAATTAGAGAAAAAGATAAAATGAGAAGACTACATGAAAATACAATAGGTCCAGTCCAACCTATTTAGTCAATCTTGACCTTAAGAAATGCAAAATAAATTAATAAAAACTTAAAATATTGATTTAGAGTCAAGTCTAAGACAAGTTTAACTGATTTAAAACAATTTACTCTATGAATTTCCCAAAAGAATTCAGAAATTTAAAAAAAGAATTCAGAAATCATCTTAAGACAATAAATTTCCTAAGCAACAGTTTAGAATATAAATTCATTTATAAAATATTACCTGAGAAGAAGATGTATCACCTCTCAAAATAGTAAAAGACAAGAGAGGAAAATGAGCTTACAACAAACTTATCTTAAAACTTAACTAAGCAAGAACATACCGAAAGGACAACAAATAGATGCAAAAAAAATGGAACAGATTGGCCTGCATATACTCATAATCAATGATTTTAGAATGACCATATTTGGACTTCACTATATCAGTATGTGTCAGAGAGGGGGAGACAGAGACAGAGACAGAGGGAGAAATGGAACATGCACATACCACACACATATCAAGAGTATTCATAATAAAAGTATAAGAAAGAAGCAAGCAGCTTTCACAAATTATTTTCTAAAGCAGACCATATCTTTAAGGAGAATAGGGAAAATAATAAGCACTGATTAAGTACTTATCATGTGCCAGGCACTGTGCTAAATGCTTTAAAATATTATCTTGTTTGATCTTCACAACAACTCTGCAAGGTGGGTACTATTACTATTTTTAGTTGACCAAAACCAATAGATATATTTCTTCTGTCAGTGATGGTCATATTTTTTTCTTCCTTAAGTTTTGGGGAAATTGGAGTCAGTTATAGACTCTCAGCCTTCTAGTCCAACACATAGATAAATAGAAATTCTCTTTTTTTCTCTTTTAAAAATTTTTATTCATTTTTAACTTAAATACAAAAAGACCAGAAAAAAAAGAACATTTCCATATACATAGCACAATATAAAAAGAAGATTCAATTAAATCATGAATTTCCATTTCACACTTTAACTTTTTTTTAAAACTATGTGAAAAATAATACACATCATTTTTAAAACTACCGTGCTTTTCTGGGCTTCCTTCTAAGTTTTCATTTGTTCTCTGCTATGCAGTGTTTATTTTTCTTTCTCCCTCTCTCCCCACCCTCACCCTAGAGATGCCGACTATTAGACACAAATGTGTGTGTGTGTGTGTGTGTGTGTGTGTGTGTGTGTGTGTAAAACCATACTACTCATACTTTTATTTGTCTGTTCTTTCTCTGGATATGGATAGCATCTTCCTTCATGGGTCCTTGGTAGTTGATTTGAGTATTTCTAATACTCAAAATGATTTAGTCATTCAAAGTTGTTCTTAGAACAATATTGCTGTTACTGTGCAATGTTCTCTTGGTTCTGCTCATTTCACTCTTCATTATTTCCTTCAAGTCTTTCCATGTTTTTTCTAAAATCAACTGCCTTATCATTTTTTATAGCACAATAGTATTCCATCACAATCATATACCACAGCCTGTTTAGCCATTCTCCAATTGACAGGCAGCCCCTCAATTTCAAGTTCTTCGTAACTACAAAGAGCTGCTCTAAATATTTTAGAATATATAAGTTCTTTTCCTGTTTTCCTACTCGCCTTGGGAAACAGACTTAGCAGTGATATTGCTAGGTCAAAGAGTATACATAGTTTTTTAACCCTTTGGGCACAATTCCACATGGTTCTCCAAAATGGTTGAATCAGTTCACAACTCCACCAACAATGCATTACTGTCTCAATTTTTCCAGATCCCCTCCAACATTTGCCACTTACCCCTTTCATCATTCTAGTCAATTTGATAGATGTAAGATGATATCTCAAAGGTGTTTTAACTTGTCTTTTTCTAATAGTGATTTAGAGCATTTTTTTCATATGACTATATATAGTTTTGATTTCTTCATCAAAAAACTGCCTGTTCACATCTTTTGACCACTAATCAGTTGGAGAATGACTAATATTCTTATAAATTTGACAAAGTTTTTTTATATATTTGTGATGAGACCTTTATTTGAGAAAATGCCTATAAAATTTTGCTCCCAACTTTCTGTTTTCCTTCTAATCCTGGCTACATTGGTTGTATTTGTACAAAAACTTTATAACTTAATGTGATCAAAATTATCCATTTTACACCTTACAGTGCTCTCTAGCTCTTATTTATTTATAAATTGTTCTCCTGTCCATAAGTCTAATAGGTAATATGTTCTATGTTCTTCTAATTTTCTTATATCTTCCTTTATATGTAGATCATTTATTCATTTTGACCTTATCTTTTGCCAGACTACTTTCCAGCTTTCCCAACAATTTTTACCAAATAATGCATTGTTATCCCCAAAGCTTAAATCTTTACATTTGTCAAACACAAAGTTACTATAATCATTTGCTACTGTGTATTGTGTGTTTACTGTGTTCCACTGATCTACTTTTCTAATTCTTAGTCCGTACCAGATAGTTTTGATAATTACTGCCTTATAGTATAATTTGAGATCTGGTACTGCTAAACCTCTTTCCTTTACACTTCTTTTCATTAGCTCCTGTGATATTCTTGAGCTTTTGTTCTTCTGAATGATTTTTGTTATTATTTTTCTAGCTCAGTAAAATAAATTTTGGTAATTTAATTGGGATGGTATTGAATAAATAGATTAGGTAAAATTTTCATTTTTATTATATCAGCTCTGCCTACCCATGAACAATGACTATTTCTCCAATTATTTAAATCTGACATTATTTGCATTAAAAGTATTTTATAATTATGTTCATGTGGTTCCTGGGTTTGTTTTGATAGGCATACTTTCAGATATTTTCTGCTGTCTATAGTTATTTTAAATGGAGTATCTCTTACTATCTCTTCTTGCAAGGTTTTGTGGTGCTATATAGAAATGTTAATGATTTTTGTGAATTTATTTTATATTCTGATACTTTGCAAAAATTAATTGTTTCCTCTAATTTTTTAGTTGAATCTTTTGGATTTTCCAAGTACAGTTATCCCTTCCATATATTGACTTTCCCCATCCCAGTTTTGTATATAGCAGATCAGCATAAGACATTAAATGGGAATTTGGGGAGAGTTTTGTAGAAGGTGCAGATGGCATATAAAAACCAGCAGACAACACAGAAAAAGTTTAGAAACTTAGAAATTCATAAAGCGTATGTATAGTATTGTATAATGTCAACATTTTATCTTTTAATACCATAATAATTCAGACTTCTTCTCTGGTACAAATAGAGAGCTAAAATTTTTATGCAGGTTTTCCAGATCATGGGGGCACTGCACCTCTGACCCCTGTGATGTGGAAGGGATAACTGTAAATCATCATATCATCTGCAAAAAGAGATGGTTTTATTTCCTCACTGCCCATTCTGATTTCCTTTTTCTTCTCTTATTGCTATTGCTAGCATTTCTAATACAATATTGAATATTACTGGTGACAATGGACATCCTTGTTTCACTCCTGATCTTATTGAGAAGGCTTCTAGCATATCTCCATTACAAATAATGCTTGCTGATTATTTCAAGTAGATGCTTCTTATCATTTTAAGGAAAAATCCATTTGTATCTATGCTTTCAAGTGTTTTTAATAAGACTGAGCATTGTATTTTATTAAAAGCTTTTTCTGCCTCTTTTGATATAATCATATGATTTGTCATTTTTGTTATTGATATAATCAATTACGTTAATAGTTTTCCTAATGTTAAACCATCTCTATATAACTGGTATAAATCCAACCTGGTCACAGTGTATAATGTTTATAATATATTGTTGTAGTCTCCTGGCCAGTATTTTATTTAGGATTTTTATATCCATATTCATTAATGAAATTATTCTATAATTTTCTTTCTCTGTTTTTACTTTCTGGTTTGGGTACCAGCACCATTTTGTTTCCTAAAAGGAGTTTGTAGGACTCCTTCTTTGCCCATTATTCCAAATAATTTATTTCATATCAGAATTAGCTGATCTTTAAATGTCTGTTAGAATTCACTTGTAAATCTATCTGGTCCTGATGCTTTTTTCTTAGGAAGCTCATTTATGGCCTGTTCAACTTCTTTTTCTAAAATAGGTTTAGTTAGATATTCTATTTCATCTTCTATTAATCTAGGCAGTTTATTGTAAATGTTCTTCTGTTTCATTTAAATTGTTAAATGTATTGGCATATAATTGGGCAAAATAATTCCTTATAATTTCTTTGATTTCATCTTCACTAGTTATATATTCACCTTTCTCATTTTTAATAGTAGTGATTTGATTTTCTTCTTTTTTTAATCATATTAACAATGCTTTATCCATTTTATTGCTTTTTCACAAACTAGCTCCTAGTTTTATATATTAATTCAATGGTTTTCTTCCATTCAATTTTATTACTCTCACCTTTAATTTTTAAGATATCTAATTTGGTGTTTAATTGGTATTTTTTAATTCATTGATCTACTCTTTTTCCATTTGATTGAAGTAAGCATTTAGAGATATAAATTTTCCCTTTGATCACTGCTTTTGCTGAATCCCATAGGTGTTGATATGTTGTATCATTATTATCATTCTCTTTAATGAAATTATTGATTTCTTCTATGATTTGTCATTTAACTCATTCATTCTTTAAGATTAGATTGTTTAGTCTCCAATTAATTTTTAATCTGTGTTTCACAGTCACTTATTGAATGTAATATAATTTGTATTTGCATTGTGATCTGAAAAGGATGCATTCAATCTTTCTGTTTTTCTACATTTAATTATAAAGCTTTTATGCATTAATATATGGTCAATTTTTTGTAAAGATATCATGTACCACTGAGAAAAAAAGATGTATTCTTTCTATTCCCTCTTAATTCCTTCCAGATATCTATCATATATATCTTATTTAAGATTCTATTCACCTCCCTAACTTCTTTCATTTTTATTTTTTGCATTAGACTTATCTAATTCTGAAAGGGGAAGGTTAAACTTTCCCACTATTATAATATTACTATTTATTTCCATCTGTAATTCATTTAACTTTTCCTTTAAAATTTTAAATGCTATAGCATTTGATGAATATAGGTTTAGTACTGATATTACTTCATTTTCTATGTTACCATTTCTCATAATGTAATTTGCCTATGTATCTCTTTTAATTAGATCTAATCTAACTTTGTCTGAGATCATGATTGCTACCTGGTTTGTTTTTGGGTTTTCTGATGGGTTTTTTTTTGTTTTTTTATTGTTATTATTTTTGCTTCAGCTAAAGCATAATCAATTCTGTTCAAGGCCTTTATTTTAACTCTGTGTGTATCTTTCATTTTTAAATGTATTTCTTTTGAACAACATATTATTGGATTCTGATTTTTTTTTTAGGCAATTGGGGTTAAGTGACTTGCCCAGGGTCACACAGCTAGTAAGTGTCAAGTGTTTGGTCTGAGGCCGGATTTGAACTCAGGTACTCCTGACTTCAGGGCCAGTGCTCTGTCCTCTGTGCCACCTAGCTGCCCCTGGATTCTGATTTTTAATTAATTCTGTTATCCATTTCCATTTTATGGGGGTGTTCATTCCATTCACATTCAAAGTTATAATTACCTCCATCCTGTTTTTCCTCACTATTATCCTCCTCACCCTCTCTTTTTACCTTATCCCTCCTCACACATCTGATTTACTTCTAACCACTACCTCCCTAATTGGTGCCCTTTTTAAGAATCCCTCCCTTATCCTCTCCCCCTATCCTCCTACTTCTTCATCCACACCCTTCTAGAAATCCCTCCCTTATCTTGTTCCCTCTCCCTCCTATTTCTTTATAAATTTAGAAGACTTTTATATCTTTCTAGATGTATATGTTATTCCTTCTTTAACTCAGTTCCAATGAGAATAAAAGCTCCAAGCTCCATCAGCCCTCTACCCTTACCTGCTTTGACTGTAACAGTTCTTCCACTCATGCCTTGTTTGTATGAGATAATTTTACCTCTCTATACCCAATTTTATTTTCTAGAATCACCCCATCACACTCAACACAACCCCAAGCTTTTTAATCTATATTTACTGTTTCAAACTACCAAGTAATGATAAAATTCTTAAGAGTACAGATAACATTTTTTCCATATAAGAAGTAAACAGTTTGACATTATTGAGTCTTTTATAATTGGTCTTTAACGTTTACCTTATGTTTCTCCTGGATCTTATATGTCAAATCTCCCACTGAGTTCTGGTCTTTTTGTCATAAATACCTGAAACTCTTTCAATTAATTAGAGTTCCTTTTTTTTCTATTCAGGTTTATCAGATTTGTCCAGTAAATTATGCTTGGTTGCAAACCCAGCTCCTTTGGTCTTTGAAATATGATGTTCCATGTCTTTCAGTATTTTAATGTAGACAGTGCTAGATCTTATGTTATCCTGATTGTAGTTCCACAGAATTTAGATGATTTTTTTCTTATTGCTTGTAGTATTTTCTCCCTAACCTGGGAGCTTTGAAATATGGCTATGATACTTCTGTGAATTTTCATCTTGGGATCTCTTTCAGGTGGTGATCAATGGATTCTCTTTATTTCTATTTTACCCTCTCATTCTACAACTGCAAAGGAATTTTCCTGAATGATTTCTTGTCATATCTTATTTATTTATTTATTTATTAAAATTTTATTAATTTATTTTGATTTATCAACAATTACTTCCATATGCTTTTGAGTTGAAAATTTTTCTCCCCCTTCCTCCCCCCCACACTCCCCAAGATGGCACACAATCTGATATAGGCTTTACATTTACATACCCATGAAACATATTTTCACATTAGTGAAGTTGTAAGTAAAAATTGGATTAATTGGTATAATGATAATTGTTCATCCTATGTGAGAGATGGATGAATATGCTAGGATTTTTTGTAGGTGTGTTTGGTTTAGTCCTCCTCATCCTCCTAGCAGTGTGGATAGGATGGCTAGGGTAGTTAAGATTTTTATGTTTAGTGATGGTGAGATTTGGTATATGATTGATACAGGAGCTACTTTTTGTCAGGTTAATAGAATTATGCCGGATAGGAGTGGGATTCCTTGTGTTACTTCAGGTACTCAGAAGTGGAAGGGTACTAGTCCTAGTTTAATGGCTAGGGTTAGTGTTATTAGGATTGAAGCTGTGTTGTTGGATATTTGGGTCAGGGTTCATTGGTTTGTTGCTCAAGCATTTTGGATAATAGCAAATATTATTATTATTGATGCGGTGGATTGTGTTAAAAAGTATTTGATACTCAACAGAAGGTAAAAATAAGTGAGAGCGATTCAACTTACATAATTCTTTCTTTGGATGTGGACAGCATTTTCTATCCCGAGGCCTCTGGAGATGTCTTAGATCCTTGTAATGCTGAGAAGGGTTCAGTTTAACGCTATTAGTCATCGTATAACATGGCTGTTATTGTGTACAAAGTCCTCTTGGTTCTGCCATATCTTATTTAGACTCTTTTTTCCCCAATATAACTTTCAAGTAATCCAACAATCTTCATATAGTCTCTCCTCAATCTGTTCTCTAGACTGGTTGTTTTTCTAATGAAATGGCTCACGTTTTCTTCTATTGCTTTATTCTTTTTATTTTGCTTTTTTTCTAATTGGTTGACTTTCATTTCATAATTTTCTTGATTTTCTTGGTTTGCTCTTATTTTTCCCCTTAGTTTTCCCTCAATCTCTCTTGTTTTATTATTTTTTAATTTTTTTAGTTAGGCAATGGGGTTAAGTGACGTGCCCATGGTCACACAGCTAGTAAGTGTTATGTGTCTGAGGGCGTATTTAAACTCAGGTCCTCCTGAATCCAGGGCAGGTGATCTATCCACTGCATCACCTAGCTGCCCCTCTTGTTTTATTTTTAAAGTACTTTTTAAGTTCTTCTGAGAACTCTCTTTGGGCTTGTGACCATTTGACATTTTTCTTTGAAGTAGGAGTGGCTTTTTTTAACTTTACTATCTTCTTCTGAGTACGAACCCAGATCTTCTCTATTCCTATAGCAACTGCCTATGGTCAGGTTCTTTATTCTTTACTTGCTCATTATTATTATTATTATCATTATTATTAAGCAGCTTATTATTATAGTCAGGTTCTAGTACTGAGAAGCGAAGGCAGATGCTTCAGGCTTCAGGTTTTTTGTACTATTATTTTCTGAGCTCCTCTAGAGTCTCAGGCATTCCTCTCAGCCCTTGAGCCATAGCTAGGGCCCTCAGCCACACTGTCACCACAAATACTCTTAATCTCAGCAGTTCCTCCCTTGGCTGCAAACTTCAGCTCAACTGTCTGCCTTGGAACCAAACTCAGGGACTCTACTCTCCTGCAAGTGCCCACAGCCATCAGGGTCCCTGCCCCTCTGCTATTGCACTCACTGGCATGCGCTCGCTCCTCCTCACCCAGCCACAGCCCAAGACCACATCTGATCACAACTGGGTCTGGTGTCCCGACGTAGTGGAGGGTCCTTCAATCTTCCCCTATTCAGCTGTCTGACCCCCACACTGCCCATGAGGTCTCTGTCTGAGTGGTTAAAGTTTCTGAAGTCAAGGCTGCTATAACCCAGTTGCCCCCAGTTCCTTTGGTCTTTGAAATACAATGTTCCAAACCCTTCAGTATTTTAATGAAGACGCTGCTAGATCGTGTATTATCCTGATTGTAGTCATTTGTTGATTTAACAGAGTCTATCTGGAAATGTTTGCACTTCAGTTGGGCCAAACCTCCACCCTAAAGGTCTGGGTCTTTCCTAAGGTCCTCCCAAGTTGCCTTAGGAGGACAACTGATTTACCCCAACTTTTAATTATTTCTTCTGCTCAAAGTTCGATTTGAGACAATATTTTATCTTGTCTGTGGGAGAAATTTGGAGAGCTCAGTATTTGTCTTATTCCACCATCTTTCCAGGAAAACCCCTTTTTGACATCCTAAATTTCCATCCTCTATCTGAATAATCATAATATTTCTTCAATACTTCAAGGATCTGTAATTTCATCACTATGAGTAATCTTTCCAACAATGCAGATTTCATTTCCATCTATAACTTAAGAAACAGTCTTTAAGAGTTTATGTGGCTAACAACAACAATAATAGCTATATTTAAGTAGTGTTTTAAGTCTTCCCAACTATTTAGTAACAAGTAATTTACCATGAAGTAGTATAGCTCAGTGGAAAGAGAGTGGACTTTGAAGTCAGAAGACCTGAGTTCTAGTCTTTTCTCTGCCAATTTTGTGAGACCTTGGGCAAGGATTCTCTTTGGGCTTCAGTTTCCTCATTTGTAAAATGTGGAGGATGGACTACATCAGTAGTTTGTGTGTCCTGGAAGACCCTTATGGCAATCTGATGATGCCTACGGCTCCCTTCTCAGAATGTTTTTAAATAATGGAAATAAATGCAAAATTTCCTCTAAGAGAAATTGGTTAAAATAAAGATCTGCTTTTTCCCATCCAAGTTCATGGAGCCCCTAACATCTATTCATTAACACCTTTCATTCACCTCAGATTAAGAACTCCTCTTCTAAGTGATCTCTAATGTCCCTCCCAGCTCTAAATCTGTGATCTTCTGACTTCCCAAGGCAATAGTAGATGCAATTATTAACCCTCATTTTACCATTGAGGAAAATGAGGCAGAGATTAAGTCACTTGCCTAGGGTCACTCAGCTAGTAAGTGTCTGAGGCAAGATTTAAACTCAGGTCTTCTTGACTCAGGCCCAGTGCTCCATCCCTTGTGCTATCTAGCTTCCTCTTCACAATAACAGTTAACTAAGGGATAAGAATACACAATTCTATAGGGGTTTTTTTTTGTTTGTTACTTAGCAAAAAAAAAAATTTTTATTTGTCAGGGTAAATCGCACCCTTAAAGTCTCTCTTCCAAAAAGGTGTCTCCTATCCACATGTTAAGACTATATCAGATTTCTGGAAATAAATAGTGTGTAATAGAAAGAAGCCTGGTTTGGGCATCAAGACAGACCTGAGTCTGAATCCCACTTCATGCATTTAATAGCTATGTAACCATGGCCAGATTACCACTAGGTACTTGGACAGGTGCTAGAGATGAACAATGAATTAGACCTTGAATTTAACATAAGAGGAGACTGGAGCGCATTTAGAAAATTGCCAAGAGTTTTTATTTTTAATGATCTCAAGCTGCTTCCTGACACAAAACCTCATCCTTTTGAATATACTTTTATCCCAGAGATGTTATATGCTTGCAGATCATGAAAGTCAATGATTTCCAAAGAATCCAAATTGCAAGTGATCAATGGAGAAATGCATGATGGGTGTAAGTGGACTGCAGCTTATTAATATACTGATATATGTCATTTGATGTATACATATGTATGATGATAAATAATGACTTGAAGACCAAAAATTACCCAGAAGACATCAGCAAAGAAATATGATTAGAAAATAAAGTAGACCAGCAATATAGCCAGTACACAGGTACACAGGTACTATTCTGTCTACCTATGGTTCCTCTCAGGAGGCTCTCTCTCAGGAGGGCAGAGTTTTTTTGGATTTGTTTGTTTGTTTGTACACCTCACCCCTGGTACCTATCACAGTGCCTAGCTCATCGTGTAGATACTTAAATAACTGCTTATTTGGATGGAATTAATAGACAGCCTAAGGGTTTTGGCTACCAATAAAATATTATGTCCTAAAAGAGGGCCCTGAAAAGTTCTGGATTAATATATGTGTGTTTATACATACATATATACACATATATACATGTATATGTGGGTGTATATACATATATATGTGTGTGTGTGTGTGTGTATATATATATATATATATATATATATATGATATCTCTCTGTGTCTCTCTATATCTCTGTCTGTCTGTCTCTCTCTCCTGAATGGAACAACGAACATAGACAAGAATCACACAGGATGTGAAGGTATGTATGTATTATTACATGCTGAACTGATGGAAGGGGTACCCCCAAACATGGAATCATGGATCCATTGAAATACCAATGTTTCATGGTGCCAAAGAGCTCATCTGTCTTAGCTACTAGTTGCATAAATGAGTTTATTTAAATATCCATTCATTTTCTAAATTAAATTATTTTTTATCATAAAACTAAAAGAAAGGCAATTTTTCACTGGACACTCATATGAAAGAGAGGAAACAATGGATGGAGGGGTTAGCCTTTGAGGCAGGAAGAATCAAGTTCAAGAACTGTACATAATACACAGCAGCTGTGTGACCACAGAGAAGTTACTTGAACATTGAATGCTTCCAGGCAACACTTTAAATTATAAAGTGCAAAACTATTGCTAATATTCACTGATGAAAGTAATTCCCACTATGGGAGTTAACTATATAGATGAAATTTTAAATCTGGTATTCCATTCCCCTTCCTCTTTCCACACACACACACAAAAAGCAAAAAACAAAACCAACTATTTCATTTTGAGCAGAATAACCCTTCTGTCCAGTGGGAATGAACTGGGAAAACAATGGCCTCGTAGTAAGCCAAAAACAAAGGAAGTTTCCTGGAGACAAAGGCAAGTGTATTTAACCTAATAGGTACAGAATAAACCAAACTCTTTTATTATCCTAGCAAATAAATATTTAATCTAAAGAAATTGCAGTAATTATCGCTAATTTTTATTCATTAAAAACTTGATGCAGCTAGGTAGTGAAGTGGTTAGGACTCTAGAGCTGGAAACAGGAAGACCTGAATATAAATCCAGCCTCAGACACTCACTAGCTCTTTGACATGGGCAAGACACTTAACTTTCATTTGCCTTAATTTCCTCAATGGTAAAGTAAGGATAATAACAACAATTATTTCCGCAAGTAGTTGTGAGGATCAAATGAGATAATATTTGTAAAGCGCTTAGCGCAGTGCCTGGCACATAGTAAGCATCAATATAAATGTCTATTCCCTTCCTTATTTTTATTTTTCAGTTTTTCTACCCAGTTGCACTCTCTTCATAAGAAGTAAAAAAAGCCCAAAAGCCTGGTGGAAGGGTTTCACTCCGTAAGGATCTGGCCACTCCCTTTATGAGGGATGTTTAATCCTTCAACTCTCTTCCACCCCCTCCATTCTAGATCCCTCCCTAACATCAGACTCCCTCTCCATCTGCCCCTTGATAACCCTTCCCCCAATGCCCACTCCTATAGGAAATTAAACGTTCCCACCCATCCTGATCACTACCATCATCACCATCTTGGAATCTGGCTAGAATAGGGGAAAAGGAGTTGACTAGGAAGAGACATGGAGTAAACTGGGCTGATTGCTTTTTGGATGCCTGGGGAGGGAGTTCATTGGAGACTGGGTGGGAGAAACATAGTTTTTATAAAGTCAAGAATAAATATTATTTGTGTTGTAATAAAAAAGGGGGGCAGCTTTGCCTTTTAATATATCATGTTATGGGGCTGCAGTAGAAGAGAGTGGTAGGCAATGTGTCTGAGATTAGAATGTCATATATGTTTGCTTAGAAAGAATTCACTGATATTACCACAGTAATTATTTGCTGTTTTAAAGCCATAATGTGCAAGTAGAAATGACTAGGGACCATTTAGCAGTAACTTCTGATCCTAAATGAGTTTTTGTTTTGATTAAAGGACAGCAGTTTTCCTTTTTGGGGTCTGTTTAACACAAGACGTAATTATTTTTCAAAGATCTGTTAGATTTGTATTTGTATTCTATGAGTAAAAGAAGATATTTTATGAAAAATTCTTGCTATACTTTATTTTTAAAGGATTTACTGAGTTCAATAAATAGTAATATTGTTTCATTTACTTAATAATTTTAACCCACTCTTTTTAAATTCAAAAGAGCATTTTAGAATTAAATCTATTACTTCACGCCACTCCCTAATCAAACTTTTCCTCTTTCTTTTACAAGTCTTATCTGTCATTTTGCAAATCAATATGTGGGGCCAGGGGCTTTAGCTTCATGGGTTTCCTAATTGACTGAAGTTTTCCCCCAAAGGTGGAGAAATGGTAGAGAGATTTCAGTTGGGATGGTCCTGACAGGCCCATGGAGTGACATCATATGTTGCCTGAGGTAGGGTTGAAGGCCAAGAACACACCAGTAGTTAGGTAAAACCCTTGGGTATTGATCCAGTTGATTACTTTCCCCGTGTTGTGCCTTGGGTAAAAGAAGTTGACTCAATTCTCACCAGCAAATGTTGATTTGGATGACTTAATAAGCTAAGCAAAAGGTACAAGTTAGAAGTATGTGCAGCATCACCACATAATCATAAGCCCATCTATTCCTTGCCCCCAACCATCTACCATCAGAGGACTCCAGACTTTAGATCTTGCAGTAGCATATCTTTGTTATACTTTAAGATGGCCCAATTTCATAACTGGTATATTTTCACCAGATGGCTCTGATGGCATGTTAGTGGTCCTGACTTTACTCAGCTCTACCCACTTGCTTTAAATCAGCGAAGTTTCCTATAACAAGATAGTTCGAAAAGTCATGGTTTTGATTTCAGTAGGAAGACCCTGCACACTCTCACCTGCCTTTATTGTAAGAGCCATGTTGGTCAGCTCATACCTACCTCCTCAAGAAGAGATTATGGAATCAATATAGAGAACAAGACATTCATTTTTGGACATGAGTTCAGGAATTTGTCTACACATATTTGTTACAAAAGCTTTATTTTGTTGTTGTTCAATTGGGGGAGAAGAGAGGAAATGAATGCTTACTAATTACAAAGACATCAAAGTTTTGAAAAGAAAATAAAGAATATTTTAAATAAAGGAAAGTCATAGGCAAGGCAAGGCAAGACAAATTGTAAGCAAGTTAAGGCACATTAGCTAATCCCTCAATCTTTGGAATCCCTAACCCAATAACATTCTAGAAGAGTAACCATCATCTTCCAGAACTCAAAATGCCAGTCATCCTCAATCCCAAGGAACCACAAAGGACAATTTTGTAAGTTGCCAAACTATGTCAAACGAGAAGCTACTGACCTTCCAACCCAGAACTGGGAATTCTCCATACTCTTTTGTTTCCCTCTACACTATATTCCTCTGCATGAAATTCCTCAGCTCAAACCCTACTCACTGGACCAAGCCCATTAATCACCAAGATACTCAACACAAGAGTCGAACAGATTTATTAAGCAAAGAGGAAAAAAAGATCCTGCTGATTGCAGTTGACCAAGAGTTGACCTTGCTTGATCCCAGAGTTATGAATTGACTGAGAAAGGAAGGAGACATATAGGATGAAAGTTTATAGGGATGGTAGAGTCTAGCGAAGGTTTTTAAGGCTTTCTAGACTGATTGTTTGCTATTTCCCTATTCTTCTTGAATGACATTCCATGTACCCCATACCTCCAATTGCATTTCCTCCTCATCTCCATCTTGTGGAACCTCTTGATTCCTTAAAGCCTAAACTCAAGTGCTACTTCTTAGAAGAGGGCTACTGACTTGCTAGTGGCCTCAAGAAATTACTTTGTAGCTATTTTGTACTTAATTTTATATGTATGTGTTATCTCCCTCTCCCCCTACACACACACACACACACACACACACACACACACACACACACACACACACACACACACTGCCATAGAATGCAAGCTGCTTGAGGACAGGAACTATCCAGTTTTTGCCTTCTTATCCCCCAAAACTAGCGTGGTGCGTGGCATATAGAAAGTGCTTCATGAATGCTTCTGATTTTTTTAATTATTTTTGTTGCCCACCTCCCCATTTTCCAGTAATAAAGGTTATACCTTCATTGGGTTGGTCTGTTGAAAAAGTATATAGACTCTGATTAATGTAATTACTGGTAATGATTTTGGAGACCTAGTGGTGAAGTAAGCCTCCTATCAGTAGAAAGGCAGTGAATTAGAAGGCATACATTTTCAGACATGGCCCAACATGTTGATTTGTTTTGCTTGACTTTATTTATTTGTTATAATCAACATGGTTCTACAGGTGAAGGGAACGGGGAAAGTGGAGAGAGTCATTGATCAATGATAATAATATGAAAAAAAAGAAAAAAGTATCAATAAAACTTTCAAAAAAGTAAACAACAACACTAAAACACACCCAAACTCACATTAATTTTAGTGATAAATTTTGGTCCCAGAAAACTAATGATAAAACAAAGTTCTTTGCTTTTTCTTCACAGAAACTTCCTCAACAGACTATAGGTACAGTTACCATTTCCCCTTCATACCTAATTTTTTCTCATTGCTTTTCATGAGATTCTAGGCCTTTTGTTCTTCCAAACGAATTCTTTCATTATTTTTTGTAGGCCTACAAAGTATATATTTAATTTGTATTTTTTGCTATGTTATCTTCCCCCATACACATACACCCAACTGAGAGAAGGGGCTGTTTCATTTTTGTTTCTAGTAGTGCCTAGCAACATGCCTGGCACATACATAGCATGTACTTAATCAGTATATGTTGAAGCAAGATGGCACAATGGATAGAGCACTGGGCTTGGAGTCAGGAAGACCTGAGTTCAAATCTGTCATTAGATGCTTACTAGCTTTATGACGTAGGCAAGTCAATTCATTTCTGCCACAGTTTCATCTTTCATTTCCTCAAAATGAGGATAATAATAGCACCCACCTCTGAAGGTTGTTGTGAAGATCAAATCAGATAATAATTATAATTTAGCACAGTGTCTGCCACATAGTAAGCACTATATGTATGTTAGTTATTATTGAATCTCTTAGATCCAATAAAGAGGAGCTAGAAAATTGTTTCACTTTAAAAAGGAGTTCCTCATGTTTTAAATGATGGAGAACTACTGGTTTAGATAGCAAGGAATTTGGATTTCAGGATGTTATATCTCAGGCTGCAGAGTTAAAATAAATGAGATTTTTCTCCTACATAAGTTAGTACACTTCCCATAGCTCCTTCAGACAAACTTTCTGCCCTTTCATGTTCTTTCCTCCTTCCCCTTATCAGTGCGCCAGGCCTTTCTTTAAACCAGATGGAAGGGTAGAACAGTAGGCTTGGAGTCTGAAGACCTGTGTTTGAATTTGGATTCCTCTAGCTACCACCTATGTGATCCTGGGCAAGTGTCTTTACACCGTGGCTTCAAAGGAAACCGTTGTGGAGGAAATGGCAACTGAATTGGGTCTTGAAAGGAAAAGAGATTTTAACAAGTGTAGATGAAGAAGGGAGGGAGGAATCTATTCCAGGATTGGAGGATAGCATTAGCAAAGGCAAGGAGGTAATACAGAATAGGGAAAATAGAAGGAAAAGTAGTATAGGATTGTAGATTTATACCTGTAAGGAACTTCAGATATCATCTACTCCACACCTCTTGATCTGTGTGTCTGTGTGTCTGTATTTGTGTATATGAATGCACCATGGACCCCTTTGTCAATCTAGTGAAACTTAATACCATTGTGATTTGTTGACTACACTTATAACAGGAGGAAATGCTCTATTTCACTTAGAGGTTAGTGAAAAATGTAATTTTTTACCATCCAGGTTCAGAGACACCCACTCACCCCCATCTATCCTCCTACCCCTTCAACTTCCTAAGAATCCTTAATGTAGTCCAATTTCCTTTTACAAGTGAAGGAAAGGGGGCAGCTAGGTGATGCAGTGGATAGAGCACCAGCCCTGGAGTCAGGAAGACTTGAGTTCAAATCTGGCCTCAGATGCTTACAAGCTGTGTAACCCTGGGTGAGTTACTTAACTCTGATTGCCTCCAAAAAGAAAAAAGAAAAAAAAGAAATAGGGCCCCAAAAGACTAAGTGTATTGCCCAGGGTCATGCATATAAAAAGTAGCAGAGCCAGAATTGGAATTGAAGTCATTTGACTCCAAAGCCAGGGTTCTTCCTGTGAGAGATGATCTCTCAGAAGTAAAGCCGGGGGAGGGGTGGGGCGTAGCTAGGTGGCTTAGCTAGGTGACTTAGCGGATAGAGCACCAACCCTGAAGTCAGGAGTGCCTGAGTTCAAAACTGGCCTCAGACCACACACTTGACACTTACTAGCTGTGTGACCCTGGGTAAGTCACTTAACCCCAACTGCCAAAATAAATAAATGAATAAATAAATAAATAAACGGATGAATGAATAAATGAGTAAATAAATAGATAAATAATTAAGTAAATACATGCATAAATAAATGAATAAATAGATAGATAAATAGATAGATAAATGAATGAATGAATATATAAATATATAAATAGATGAATGAATAAACAAACAAACAAACAAATGAATGAATGAATAATAAATAAGGAAGGCCTCCTCAAAGGGTCATTAGTTCTTGTTAATGGCTCTGGTATTGTTGCTTTTGAGTGGTACATGTGTACCAACACTAAGTGAAGACCCCTCAGAATACAAGACCCCCTCCCCTAGCCTTCTCCAACCCCTACTCTTAGATAATGTTAACAGAAATTCCTGAGCCATAACAGCATCCTGTCTATCTCATCCTCTAGCTAGTTATATGACCTTGGGTAAAAGGCTGCCGAAACTGTGAGGCCCTGAAAAGGGGAACATGCTAACATAATTTCTATACCTCTTTGATCTCTCTGTTACTGGGGTAGTTTTTACACGAATAGATTGTACACCTGAGGCTCAGCCAATGAGCTGACGGAAAGGGGGTTAGGGTGGGCTGCTGCTTTAGGGTCTGTATAATCTTGCCTTAAACAAAGAGCACTCGCACTCTTGGTACAGCTTAGGCAGCACGGGGGTGCCCTTTCTCGAGAAAGTCAATAAAGAGATTTCTCCTTTTTGCAAACTTTTGTCAAGACTCTGGTTTTAATTTGGGTAGGTAGTCTCTGTCCCACACATTGTCCACTTTACCAAGCTGCCTGCCAAGTCTAATATTCCTGGAAAGCAGAGTAAGTAAAGGATAATATTACGAAATAAGGCTGGAAAGGTCAGTTAGAGCCATATTGGAGAGAACCTTGAGTCCCAGGATCAGGAGATTATGCATTATTCAGGAGTCAATAATGAACCATTGCCTTTTTTGAGTCAAGGACTGACATGGCCAGAGAATTATATTTAGAATATTTCTTGTAAAATATATTGAAAAATATATTGGAGAAAAGATAGAGTAGAAACAGGAAGACCTGTTAAAAAACTTATTACAATATGCTAGATGAGGCAAGAATATCTGGCCAAACAACAGATAGCATTATGGGATGTAAAATGGATAATGTTGATTACATTAAATTTAAAAGGTTTTATACAAACAAAACCGGTGCAGCCAAGACTAGAAGGAAAGTAGAAAACTGGGCAAGGGTGGGGATGGGATTAGTAGCTAGTTTCTTTGACAAAGACCTCTTTCTCAAATATAAAGAGAATGGGGTCAAATTTGTAAGAAAATTAGTCATTCCCCAATTGATAAATGGTCAAAGGATGTGAACGGATGGTTTTTAGAACAAAAAAATATGTATCTATAGTCATAAGAAAAATCAAAATCACTATTGATTAGAGAAATGCAAATTAAAACACTTCTGAGGTACCACTTCACACCTAGTAGATTGGCTAATATGACAGAAAAGGAAAATAACTGTTGGAAGGGATGTGGAAAAATTGGGACACTAATGCACAGTGGGTAGAATGTTAATAGGGTAGAGTTGGTAGAGTGGTTGGTGGAGTGGACCAACTGATCCAACCATTCTGGAGAACAATTTGGAACTATGCCCAAAGGGCTATAAAACTATGCATACTGTTTGACCCATCAATACCACTACTAGGTCTGTATCCCAAAGAAATTAAAGAAAAAAGAAAAGGACCTATATGTACAAAAATATTTCTTTTTGTTGTGGCAAAGAATTGGTAATTGAAGGGAATGGCTGGATAAGTTGTGGTATATGATTGTGATGGAATACTATTGTGTTGTAAGAAATGATGAGCAGGATGGTTTCAGAAAAACCTGGGAAGACTTACTTATATAAACTAAGCAGAACCAGAGAACACTGTCCACAGTAACAACAATGTTGTACAATAATAAACTGTGAACGATTTAGTTATTCTGATCAATATAATGATCCAAAACCTTATGATAAAAAAAAACCTACCTCCAGAGAAAGAACTGATGGAGTCTGAATGCAAATTGAAGCACACTTTTTAAACTTTATTTTTCTTTGAAAACTGCCCATACTCTTTGACCATTTATCTATTAAGAACTTTTTTCCTGTTTTAAAAGTAGTTTTCAAATAGAATTCCATTCCTGGTAACCTTATATACTCAGATTTATCAAATGCTAGATTGCTGAGACAATTCGTTTTTACTCTTCTATAACATTACTTAATCAGTCTATGCCACTGATCTACTTTTCTGTTTTTAATTTATATTTTAATCCTGGATAGTTTTGAAATGTATTGTCTTCTTTATGTAGTTTGAGCTCTTTTAGCACCAAGTCCCCTCAGAAATAATGGATCCAAAGAAAAGGAATAATCTAACAAAACTCTGACAAGAATAGGTCATCAATAACATTATACAGGATAATGAGAATGGGTAAAAACTGGTCAAGAGAAGTCAAATCAACAAACATTTGTTTATTAAACACCCACCATAGTCCGGCAATAGCCTGAGAACCAGAGATGCAAACAAAGACAAAAACAGCTTCTGCCCTCAACAAGCTCACATGCTAACGACAGAGATAATATGCAGACAACTATGTATATAGAAAATAAATATAGGGTAAATTGAAGGTAATCTCAGAGGGAAGGCACTAGTTTTGAGGAGACAGGAAAAGCTTCTTGTAGAAGGTGAGATTTAAGCTGAGACCTGAAGGAAGCCAGGATGTAGCGATAAGGAGAAAGAACATTCTATGCATTGAGGACAACCAGTGAAAGCATGGGGTCAATTACCTTGTAGAGGAGCTATATCCAGAAATTTGTGCACTGCCACCACTCCAAATGCTGCTGTGGTTCTGCACTGGTGTATTATTATTAGAATGTTTTTCTTTATTAAATGGTTAAATGAGATAGCAAGTGACTATTTGGTTGGAGTTGGGACCATTGTGGAGTTACTGATAATAAAGTCACAAATCAATGTCCTGAGCCAGGACATTTTCCTGAGCCTGAGTCCACGCCAGGAATATGCTGCATCCACTGCTAATCACTCCTGAAAAACAGAGACCCCTGCAAATTTCATCAAGTCTGGCTGGTCATTCAAAACCACACATCAATGTTTCAGACAGTGCTATGTAAATTGCAATGAGTTGAGTGCAATATGCACACACTAGAATTTTGCTAAAAGATTCATTAAGTAAACTGTTACAAAGTCATACCCTGGTACAGAGAGGACCCCAGAGGCTCTGACAGAGCTGATCAAGCTGGAAATGCTTCCATTATAGGTTTAATGAAGGAATTCTGTTGAGGAGGACCAGTAAAGCTAATTTCAGAAAAGCTTCTCATGAGAAAGTTGGCCAATGTGTGAGATACGTTGTCCCCAGCAGCTCATAAAGCCCATTAAGGAAGGCACGGAGAGCATTGCAGTCTACATCTGTGGGAAAAATACAAGCATTGAGAAATGGATTCATTTTTTGAGTTGGTGAAGTATCCTTATAGGGTGCTGCTAAAGAACACCACTTGGGCAGCACTCTCTGGTCCCCTAATTGGAAGGCTGCTGGGCTAAAGGGCAGAGTGAAAAAGTCCTTTCCGGGGCAGCAGGTGGCGTAGTGGATGGAGCACCGGCCCTGAAGTCAGGAGGACCTGAGTTCAAATGTGGCCTCAGACCAAACACTTCACACTTACTAGCTGTGTGACCCTGGGCAAGTCACTTAACCCCAATTGCCTAAGGAAAAAAAAAGTCCTTTCAACCTTCCATTCAAAAATGACTGCCAGGGCAGGTATCTCATCATGTCCCACCAGGTTTACTCCTTTTATTCTACACCATCATGTCCCCAGGAAACCTCATCTTTAGGAAATTCATCCTCCTGTGTTATAGAAGTTTTAGAACTCACATCTCATCAGTTCTCACAGCACACTCTGATCCTCTGATTGAAGGACTGAAGTGTGAAACAAAGAACTCCTTCTAAACCTAGCATTTGAAAGGAGCTTTCAGGCCAGCCATCTGGTCATGTATATTGCTTACATATCTCACCTACATATCACATGTAGTATATAGTACCCATGTGGAGCAAATTATATACATCACATTGTTGGATGTCATTTAATATACCTACTCAATAGGTCATTGATTTTCTTGCATCATTTACAGTATATGTTGTATAAGTTAAAGATGTGTTATATATGTTAATGTGCTATGAGTGTTAAATAAGTGTACCATATGTTATATGTGTGTTATATGTATCATGTAAAACACAAATTCTATATATTATATTGACATATGTTATATACGCATGTCTATAGATAAATATATGTGGGTACAAATGTAGATATATAGAGATATGAATGTGTATATATACATATATGCATATAAATATGCATATATACACACGTGTTAGCTTTGGTACTCACATCTCATTAGAACCCTCAGTACTGTCTACCTCATTGGAAAGCTTATTGGCGAGCTACAGTAAAGAACCTGTTCTAAAGTCTTAATTTTAAGAGGGCTCCCAGGCCAGCCATCTCTTCACATACATGTGTATATGCATACATGCCTACACATGTGTATATGTGTACATATACACATATACATATTGCTTACATTTATTACCTGTGCTTTGTATGTAGCATGTTATCCATGTATAATAAATGACTAGATACATAAGTGTGATATGTCACTTATTATACATAGACAATGTCATTGAGTATGCTTACATTATTTATATATTGCATGTTATGCATGTTAAATGCATGTTTTATGTGCACGATATATAGTTAAGTATCATAAATGCTATACATGTCTGTGTTACATGACATGTTTGTTATACATACATATCTATTATGTCACACATGTATGCGTACAGAGATGTAGATTAGATATAGATATGTCAGCATTGGTACTCATTAGTAACCGAAGTACTCTCTACCATTGTGGTTGGAATGCTGGAATAAAGAAATCGTTCTAAAATCTCTATTTTAAGATAGTTCATATATAGACGTGTATACATACATGCATACATACATGCACAAATGTTGTTTGCATATATGGCCCAGGTGTTGTGTGTAGCATGTTATTCACGTGTAAGTTGTACACATAGAGAGATGGCCAATCAAGGACCATCTGTTCACATGTTCACATATTTCAATTTAGCCCTTGAGTTCTGGTCTCAGGTATGGAAATTCTATGAAGTTCTTTGTCCCACACTCTGAATGCAGACAAAACTCCAATTGACATCAGTGAGGGAGTTTTGCTTTTGCAATATGTGGGATTGGGTTTTAAGCCAACAAGGAAGATAGATTGCAAATTTAAATGAAAACATCATTTCAATGACATCCTTTTCTTGACCAAGGGAATAAAGCCACTGTCTCAAAAAATGGAACTAATCTTATTTGTTTTCAAATCAATAAAAGAAGGCTGAGAAGACTATGCTGATTCTGAATTCTTGTCCCAGTCTTGTTAATATAACCTCTAGCAACTTTAGAATGCTGCTCTTGGGAAAACATCTAGAAACAAAATGCATTTCTTCCCCACGCCCTCCCCCCACCAAAAAAGTCTTTTTATCTTCAGTTAGATATAAATCATCTTACTGGAAGTATTTTCTTTTTTTACAAAAACCACAACTCAGCATATACTAACAAAGACACTTCCTTTTGGTAGTATTTTCCAGGACTAGTTTATGAAAGATTAGAGCTGGAGGGGATGTTAAAGGTCATTTAATCAAGGCCCATTATTTTACAGCTGAAAAAACTGAGGCCTGAAAGGTCAAGGTCACACAGCAGACCAGAATTGAGGTGTGTCTCAAGGGCTCTCTGCTAAATCACATTGCTTCTTCAATTCTAGACTGAGGCTCTTTTTCTGTAATCTTTGAAATGTCTATATTTCATTGACCTTTAACATATTTACCAGATTTAGACTTCTCTGTTCTTTCCCCCATTGTTTATTCTTCCTTCCTTTCCTCCTTCCCCCAAACCTCTATATCTGATAATCAGCAACACATTATTTAAAAAAGTCACTAGAAATGAAGAAAAAAATTCAGGATTCAAAAAATTTGACAACCTATAAATTTTATTATCATTATCAGTTTGATGACTAGCTAACTTCATGATCAAGGTAGAATTCCATTCTATTATAACCTGAGGTTCAAAGCTTGTTTACATAAGACTCACTTCATTGGTGAAGATTGATACTCCAGGCCTATCAGAGAGGCATGAAGGGTTGAATTGGGAAGAGTTTGAGGGAGAACAGAGATCCTGCTTTTCTGATTGGAAGTCAGTTACATATTTTCTTCAGGTCCCAAGATGTTGGCTTGTTCCAACTTGGTAGCTCTCCATTTTGTATAAGCAACTCTGCTTGGTTTCAACTCCACAGAATATTAACCATGTACCCCTTTAAGTCCTCTCTCCTCCCATTTTCATCTTTCTTTTGTGTGTTGTCTTCCTCTATCATATTATAAGCTCTTTGAGGGCAAGGACTGTCTTTCTTTTTCTTATTTGTATCCAGAGTGCTTAGCATAGTACTCAGAACACAGTATATGCTTAATAAATGTTTGTTGAATCCAAAATTAAATTGAATTCTTTCAGAGTCTTTTCTTTTTCTCCCTTCATGGAACTGAAGAGAACCTAGAACTGTCTGACACTCTTCTCTTGAAGCTGAAAATCAGATAAACAGGACCTCTCTTCTCCCCCAAGCTCTTGCCAACTCCACCCTTTACTCAGGCCTGGGTCATTGAATAATCAGTCTGAAACAATAGAGTCTTATGCAAATGGATGTGGTTTATACTATGAAGAAAAATTTACTAGCTTCCATGAATATTGAGAGTACGAGGTAAATTTCAAGTCCCACTTAATTGTTCTTCACAAAACAGTTTTGATATATGAGATGTCACCTTACTGACTTTAGAACCTAATCCCAGGTTAAAGTGTGACTGAACTGTGTTCTGCCCTCAAGTGCATTGTAGTCCAGACAAACTGCCCTGGCTGATACACCTCTTGTTTAACATTCTTTCTCTTGCCTCCTGCTTAGGCAAATTTGTACCCCAGGCCTAGAATGCTTTCTCTTCCTACTTCTGCTCCCTTGGAATCTTCAGCTCCTTTTAAGCCTCAACTCAGGTACCACCCTTTATGTGAGGTCTTTTCTGATCCCTCTACTCTTCAGTGCTCTACCCACAAAAACTAAAATTAATGCTTTAGGCTTTATATTTCTTTTTTCTGTTTTTCACAGTAGAATGTAAGCTCATCAAGTGCAGGGACTATTTCATTTTTGTCTTTATGTTCCCAGGACTGATTACAGTGCCATGCACATAGTAGGCACTTAATAAGTGCTTATTGAATGAATGAGTGATCTTAATCCAACTTCAATAGATGGCAAGGTTATCTGCCAAAAGTAAGTAACAATAGGGTAAAGTGCTAGGTGGCACAGTGGGAAAAACACTGGGCTGGGAACCCGAAAGACAATTTGAGTTCAAATCTGGCCTCGGACACTTACTAGCTATGTGGCCCTGGGCAAATCACTTAACCCTGTTTGCCTCCATCTGTAAAATGAGTTGGAGAAGGAAATGGTAAACCACTCCAGTATCTCTACCAAGAAAACCCCAAATGGGGCCACAGAGAGTTGGACATGACTGAAATGACTGAACAACAACAAAGAATAATGAGGGTAAATAATAATAGCAGCACTTATATAGTGCTTTAAGATGTGCAAAAACACGTTTCAGATGTTATCTCATTTAATCCTCACAGCAACCCTGAGGGGAAGGTGCTATTGCTATGCCCACTTTACAGAGTAGCAAACAGATGTTTAGTAACTTTCCCAGTATTCACAGAAATAGTAAGTGCCTGAGGTAGAATTGGAAATCGGGTCTTACTGACTCCAGGTCCAACTTTCTATCCACTATATCACCTAGTTTGCCTGTGAAAGGGTATAATGAAGGCTTGGGGTTTGGAATAACTACTGTGGGGAGGCGGCTAGGGAATCACTGAAATGAACGTGAAAACTTCTACCTCTAGTCTGCCTAAACCTAAATATATAATGACCAAATCGTGCTCCTTTACCCAAAGAGTATCCCGTTGTGTCATTAACTCCACCCTACACCCTTCCCACCTTCCCCTAGCCTTGCTCTTCATCTTCTATTTCCAGTAACACTTTCTTGTCCCTGAGGACCCCTCCTCATTCATATAGCCTCCCTAGGCTACAGAAATGTGTCAGAACTCTGCTGCTGTAATATTGCCAAGTCTCAACACATGCAAGTCTTCATGGACTAAAATTGACACTTTATACTTTGCCTCAAAGGAAATAGGGAGGCAGTCCAGTCTATAGGACATAGAAGCAGCTGTTCTTTGATGCCTCTCTTTAAACAGGCTACTATGTTTTGTGCAAAGTGAAGTTTTTCAATATCCTTCTCAGGTAATACGCTCACAAGCTCATAGACTAAAAGTGGGAAGGGATCTCAGAGATCAAGTCTAATCCCCTTGTTTCACATATGAAAAATAAGTTCTAGGGGGTGAGGAGGAGGCAAAAGGAATGTGCACAAGGTCATACAGTTAGTAGGCAGTAGAGCTAGGATTTGAACTCAAATTCCGGTTTTAAGATGTGTATTTTGAAATGTATGACTGTAATTTAAGTTCAGCTCTGGGGCAAGAGTGGATAAAGTGCTGGGCCTGGAGTCAGGAAGACCTGAGTTCAAATCCAGCCTGAACTAGATGACCTTGAGTAAGTAATTTCATTTCTTTTTGCCTCAGTTTCTTCATCTTATAAATGGGGAAATTAGTAACACGTACCTCCCAGAATTGTTGGATCAAATGAAATAATTTTTTGTAAAGCTTAGCACAGTGCCTGGAACATAACAGACACTATATAAATGTTAGAGATTATGATAATGATGATGTTTCATCTTCATTTTTTTGGATTTGTGGCTTATCATTGCACTGAATTCTAAAGAATTCTAAAGTCTTTAGGAGTTGATTTTCTTTTTAATGTTATTATTGTTATAAATGTTCTCCTGCTTCCATTTGTTTTACTCTGCATTGTTTCTTAAATGATCTTCCTAGTTTCCTCAGAAATTATCCATTTCTCCATCTCTCAGAGTATAATTATAGTCCTATTATATATATACACACACACACACACACACACACACACACACACATATCACAATTTGTTAAACTATTCCTAAATAGGAAGACATCTCATCCACTCAGTTTCTACTTTTTGGCTACTATCAAAAGAGTTATTAAAAACATTTTTGTATATATAGATCCTCTTCCCATAGCTTCTACAACATTTGTCATTTTCCTTTTTTGCCATCTTTGCCAGTCTGATGAGGGGAGATGGAATCTCAAAATTGCTTTAACTTTTCTCTAATTTTTAGTGCTTTAGAACATTTTTTCATATGATTGCTGATAGCTTAGATTTCATCTTTGAAAACTGTCCATATCTTTGACTATTTATCTATAGGGAATGGATCTTATTCTTATAAATTTGAATCAGTTTCTTATATATCTCGGAAATTAGATCTCTATCGTGAAAATTTGTTGCAAAGATATTTTCCAATTATTTATGTCACTTGTTTAACAAGTTTTCCTTATTCACAAATCCAAAAGGTAATATCTCCTTTGCTCCTCTAATTTGTTTATGTTATGATCTTCTCTATCTAGGTCCATTTTGAGATTATTTTGTTGTATGGAGTGTGGTGTTTGTCTAAGCCAGGGGTGTGGAATCTGTGGCCTCAAGGCCACATGTGGCCCTCTAGGTCCTCAAGTGCAACCCTTTGACTGAATCCAAATTTCAAACATTAAAGGATTTGTTCTCTAAACCTTGGACTCAGTCAAAAGGCTGCACCCAAGGGCTACATTTGGCCTTGAGGCTGCAGGTTTCCCACCCCTGAACTACAGTCTTTAAATTTATCAAACACTATGTTACTGTGTTTGTTTGCCTCTGTTTGCTGTACCTGCTCTGTTCCACTGATTAATCTCTCTCTGTCTCTGATTCTCTTTCTGTCTCTGTCTTTTTCTGTCTGTCTCTCACTGCCTTCCTATCTCTTTCTGAATCTCTCTCTGTTTCTATTTCTCCATCTCTTTAGCAGTGCTGAATTATTTCAATGATTTCTACTTTGTTGTATAGTAACTAATAGATCCCCTTCCTTCCCACTTTTTTTTTGCATTAATCCCCTTGAGATACTTGCCTTTTTCCCCTTCATGTAAATTTCATTATAATTTTTTCTAGCTCTGTAGAATACCCTTATTTGACTGGTACAGCACTGAATAAGTAAATTACTTTAGGTAGCATTGTCATTTTGTTATATTAGTTTGATCCATTCATGAGCAATTAATGTTTCTCTAATTATTTAGGTCTGTCTTTATTTTTGCAAAGAAGGACTTTTTTTGTTAGGTTCACATAGTCGTTAGTAAATCTTGGAAGATACACTCTTAAATATTTTATAGCTTGTGTAGTTATTCTGAATGGAATTTCTCTATCTAGATTTCCTGCTGGTTTTATTGGTTATATATGAATGTTGCTGATTTGTGTGGATTTAGCTTGCATCCTATAATTTTTTTAAAGTTATTAATTATTTCAATTATTTTTAGTTGACTCTCTATGGTTCTCTAAATACACTAACATACTATCTTCAAGCTGTGATGATTTTGCTTCCTCTTTGCCTATATTTATTCCCTCGATTTCTCCGTCTTGTCTTATTGCTAAATCCAGCGTTTCTACTGCGCTGCTGCTGCTGTTGTTTGCTGGTTTTCGGTTGTGTCTAACTCTTCATGACCCCATTTGGGGTTTCTTGACAAAGATAGTGGAGTGGTTTGTCATTACCTTCTCTAGCTCATTTTGCAGATGAGGAAACTGAGGCAAAGTTAGCTGACTTGCCCAGGGTCACATGGCTAATGTCGAAGCCTTTCTAGCACTGTGTTAAATAGTAGTAGTGCTTTACCTTGCTTTACCCCTGATCTTATTGGAAAGGCCTTTAACTTCTCTCTATCATACATACTGTTTGCTCTTAGACTTAGAAAAATATTATTTCCTGTGGAAAGGAAGGGACATTTATTCCTATGATTTCTAAAGCTTTTCATAGAAATTAGTGTTGAATTTTGTCAAAAGCCTTTTCTCATCTATTGATATAAGCATAAGATTTTTATTACTTATATTATTAACATGGTTTACTATGTTTATAGTTTTTCTTATGCTAAAACAACCCTGTGTTTCTGATATAAACCCTACTTGGTCATAATAAGCTAATAACAGTTTTAGTTGATGTTCATCGTTAGTTCAATTCAAATACATACAAAGACCTATTAGGCACCTAACACTATGCTAAACACATTGAGTGATATGAAAGAAGCGTAAAACATGACTCTTCTCCTTTAGAATTCTGACATTAGTGCTATTGTTAGTGCCTCCCCCCTCCCCCACTCAGGTTACCTTATATCTGCTTTGCAAATGTTTTGCATATATTTATACATATGCAAATTGTCTCTCTGTAAGTTCATTGATGGCAAGGATTGTTTTTCTTTTGTATCCTCCATAGTACATAGTAGGCTCTAAATAAACACTTACAGATTGATTAACTAATGGAAGAGCTTATAATTGAGCTGAAAGGATGCGGCAGGAAGGAAATAGAGATTACAATAAGATAATATATAATAACATACCAAACTGCAAGTGCAATAGGACTTTAGGGAAGGAAAAGAGAGCCACTGCATCTCCCTTTACCTCCAAAATCAAATATAAATGCCTTTGTTTGGCATTTAAACTCTTCATAAACCCATGAAGGCACAGTGCTTGACACTTAACAATATTGCTTAATAAGTTGATTGGTTGATCAACCTTCTTAGGTACCTTATCCTTCACTCTCCTCCAGGCACTCATGTTTCAGCACCACTGGCCTACGTGCCCATCTCAACGGGCTGCATCTCATCCTTAGAGCTTTGCATTCTTTGTTCCCCAAGCCGAGAATAACCTGCCCCTTCATCTCAGCTTCTTTCTTTCCCTGACTTCCTTCAAGGCTCAATTCAAATCTTTCCTTCTCCAAGAGACCTTTCTGGTCTCCCCATTGCTCAATTCCTTCTCTTGTAGAGTCTTCTCCATCTACTCTGCGTATGTCTCGTATCTACCTACTTGTTTACTTGTCTCCTCCATTAGAATGTAAACTCCATGAGTATGGGAACTACAGGTTGTTGTTTTTTATTTTCTTTTTCTGTAGCGCCTTCATTTAACACAATGCGTGACACGTAGTAATCACTTAATAAGTCAGTAAGCACTTGCTCATTTGGTGTAACCCGACTTCAGGTGAAGGCCTCACAATAGAGGAGGAACTTTGAGCTGGGCCTTTGAGGGATGAGTAGGGAAACAATCTGAGAAAAATGTAAGAGAGTATACAATTGAATACTGAATTGAGTATAATTAAATGCCATAGTAAGTGCTATGGATAATCAGAGAGAGATTAATACTGACTGGGACTATGAAGAAAGACCTCATATAGAAGACTGAACTCAAAATCATATGATTTCAACAACTCAACAATTCAATTTAACAAGCATATATTAAAAGCACATAATATATGCAAGATATTATGTTAGGCACTTGGCATACCAAGAAAGCTATATAGTCATTGCAATATACAGTATTACTCCAAGGTGGACCTCTAGCAAGATAAAAGACTCAGATTTCATTGAAGTCTAAAGGGATTCTCTGATGGTGGAGGCATTGAAAGAATCTCCATTATTTATATTACTCCCCTGGGGAAGGTTCAGGGTTCACTCTCTAGATCAGAGCACTGTGCCGCTTTAAACCTTGACCTATAGCCATTTTGGTAGTTGCTCCCCAGAATTTGTTCATTTACTAATTTTTCCTTTGCTCAGTCTCCTTGCCATATTGTTTTCTCACTGGCTTCTCTTTTATAGGTACTCATTCTACCACTCTGCTGCCATTGGTATCTATTCCTGGTGATCATTGTGGTTCTGTCCAGGTACTTGTCACTGTCCTTTGCTTCTAACCAACATGATGGTCTTTTTCATAGAACTTTAACATCAGATGTCATGCAGTCCAAACCACAGCTAAGTATTGACAGATATACCACCCTCCAAAGGAGCTCTCTCTTAAAAAAAAAAAAGTTAGGCAAAATCCACAAACATAATGACTACATCTGCCAGTGTGGTCAGTATTTTGCTCCTAGGCATCTAGGTTTATATGGAAAGGAAGAGGATGCTTGATTTTTGTTTCTCTGGGGACAAGATTGTTCATTACAATGATGCCATTTTTGCCTTGATTTTTAGTGTACTTTTCATTTACATTATTGTAGTCACTATATATTGTTCTTCTGGGTCAATTTACTTCACTCTGTACTAGTTAATATAAGTTTCCCTATGTTTCTCTGAATTCCTTAGATTCAAAGTTTCTTATATTGCAATAATATCCTACTAAATTAGCATATCAACTTTTTTCATCCATTCTCAAATCAGTGTTTCCAATGTGCTACCATAAAAATACCGCTATTAATATTTGGGGGGGTATGTATATGTACACACACATAATAGATAGAGATAGAGGAGAGAAACAGAGAAAGAAAAAGACAGAAAGAGACAGAGAAAAACTTCTAAATTAAAGCCTCCAGCATATTGGCTGGAGGATTTATGGGAGGACATGATCAAGAATTGGGTATAGTTATGTATGGGCATGGGTAGGTATGAGTAATTGTTGTTCGCGTCATTGTTGATACTACCCATGCAGATCAGGTCACAGATCTGTACAAATATGGAAGCTAAGTATACATTTTACACTTGTATTTTTAAAATTAACTCTACAATTACAGAATGGGAATAATATTGCCAGTGCATGTCAGATCACATGTGAATAGGATCCGTGTGTTTTAGAGCACTATAAGCTCACTATGAATCAGTAATATGAGGTGTCATGATGGGTGCTTGCTAAAACAACCTTTTTAAAAATTTTTATTTATTTTTAGTTTTCAGTATTCACTTCCACAAAATTTTGAATTCCAAATTTTCTCCTCATCCTTCCCCTCCCCTCACCCCAAGATGGTGGGCAATTTAATATAGGCTGTATATATACATTTATATTTAATCTATTTTCACATTAGTCATGTTGTAAAAAAGAATTAGAATGAATGGGAGAAACCTCAAGAACAAAGAAACAAATCAAAAAAGAGAGTAAATAATATGCTTCCATCTGTATTCAGACTCCATAGTTCTTTCTCTGGATGTGGACAGCATTTTTCATCATGAGTCTTTTGGAGTTGTCTTGGATTATTACATTGCTCGGAAGAGATAAGTCTATCAAAGTTAGTCACTGTACAATGTGGCTGTTACCGTGTACAATGTTCTCTTGGTTCTGCTCACTTCACTCAGCATCAAACCATACAAGTCTTTGCAGGTTTTTCTGAAGTCAGCCTGTTCATCATTTCTTATAGCACAATAGTATTCCATCACATCCTCTACATTCATATACCACAAAGTGTTCAGCCATTCTCCAGTTGATGGGCATCCTCTCAATTTCCAATTCTTTGCCACCTCAAAAAGACCTGCTATAAATGTTTTTGTACATGTGGGTCCTTTTCCCTTTTTCATGATCTCTTCGGGATATAGACCTAGAAGTGGCATTGCTGGGTCAATGCCCTTTGGGCATAGTTATAAATTGTTCTCCAGAATGGTTGGATCAGTTCACAACTCTACCAACAATGCATTAGTGTTTCAATTTTCCCACATTTTCTCCAGAATTTATCATTTTCCTGTTTTGTTATGTTAGCCAATCTGATGGATGTAAGGTGACACATTAGAGTTGTCTTGATTTGCATTTCTCTAATCAATAGTGATTTAGAGCATTTTTTCATATGACTATAGATAGCTTTAATTTCTTCATCTGAAAACTGCCTGTTCATATCATTTGACTATCAATTGAGGAATGACTTGTATTCTTATAAATTTGACTCAGCTTTCTATATATTTTAGAAATGAGGCCCTTATCAGATATACTGGTTGCAAAAATTCTTTCCCAGTTTTCTGCTTCTCTTCTAATCTTGGTTGCATTGGCTTTGTTTGTGAAAAAACTTTTCAATTTAATGTAATCAAAATTATCCATTTTGTATTTCATAATGTTCTCTATCTTGTTTGATCATAAATTCTTCTGTTCTCCATAAATCTGACAGGTAAGCTATTCCTTGCTCTCCCAGTTTGCTTATAGTATCAGCCTTTATATCTAAATTGTGTACCCATTTTGACTTTATCTTGGTATACGGTATAAGATGTTGGTCTATGCCTGGGTTTTGCCAAACTATTTTCCAGTTTTCCCAGCAGTTTTTGTTAAATAGTGAGCTCTTATCCCAGAAGTTGGAGTCTTTGGGTTTATCAAACAGTAGATTACTATAGCCATTAGTTGACTGCTGTGTCTTGTGTACCTAACCTATGCCACTGATCCACCATTCTATTTCTTAGCAGTACAAAGTAGCTTAGATGATTGCTGGTTATAATGCAATTTAAGAGCTGATATGGCTAGGCCACTTCCCTTGCATTTCTTTTCCTTAATTCCCTTGATATTTGCTAAAAACAAGCTACATTGTTAGCTTAAGCTTAAGCTACATTGATGGTGTGTGTGATTGTCCCATTGCACGCTGCCTTGCTCAGAGCCACATGATACTCCATGTTTGGAGTATTATGTTCCTTCTTGACCACCACATCTTGGGAAGGATATTGACTAGGATGATAGAAAATTGAGAATCGCCATTTTGGTTGAATGAAATGTTTAGCCAAGATAAGAGAAGACCTAGGGGCACATGAGAACTGCATTAAAGTATCTGAAGGGCAGTCAAACAGGTGAAACTTGTTCTTCTTGACTCTAGAGGATAGATGTGATATAATGAATAGAAATTATAGAGAGGCAAGCTTCAGTTCCAGTTAAGGAAAAATATACTCATGATTAGAACCGTCTAAAAGTAAAATGAGCCACTTAAAGGAGTACTGAGCTCTCTAGCACTGCTGGTTTTCAATCAGAGACTAAGTGGGCTAGAGGATATACCTGTTCAGGTATGGGTTGCATTATATGATCTCTGAGTTTCTATGATTCTGTCTATACAAAAACTTAATTATTTTGGTTTGGGTTTTTATCTTGAATGGTTAGAGAGTTCTTGGGTTTCTGCTTAGCTGAAGATTTTGATTGAATGTTCTATATATATAATATATGAATTATTAATTTCATGGAATTAGGCTAATGTGAAAATATTTAACAGTAAAAATGTTCGGAAGGTAATGTAATCTGGTTTTTTTTCTGATTATTCAAAAGGTACTTTAGAATCATGCTGAGCCTCAGACTCATCATTATAAATATCTGTTATTCAACTCAGTAAAAACTATGATTAAATAAATTGATGTAGGTCTGTCCCCAAAGCCTAGCTTCTCAATAAATTCCTGATGTGAGCTTGTTTACTTTTTATTTATTTTCTGATTCTTATAAAATCAATGTATACATTGAGGGGAAAAATTATTCTCTGAGCCTTCTGGCAGGTTATATTATAGAAAAATGGGCATTTACTGAAATAATGTTCTGTATTACAACATACTGTCTTTGACTGTCTTTTCCTCCCATTACATTTCGAATTTTCTCTCACAACTTCATTTACAGATTCAAGGTGTTCTTTGAATAAGGTATCACGCTTTTCCTAAGTAAGCAGAAATGTGAGAAAATCACCCATAGCACCATTTCACTGCTTTAACTTCGTGCTGACTCATTTGCTCCCTCCTCATTGAGCCCTTCTTTTAAAAAAAAAAAAAGAATTTAATTACATCTCTAGTTCTAAAACTGCTTTTTTCTACCCTCCTTTCTTTTTTGTTTTGAAGTTCTGTGCTCACAGACTCCTCCAGGAAGGAGGAGTTCAGTAACAACATCTCATAGAGTTCTCATTCTTTATATGGTATTCAATAAATACCCTGGGAATGGAAGTTGCATTTTTCATGTCCTTTCTTACGATGAAATATGGAATATTTCCTTTAAATATATAGATTCTATATTCAGAAACTTTTTTAAATTGCTTTTCTTCCCCTTGGGTGAATATGGGATCCTGACAAAAAATTAATTCTCATATATTCTATGATTTTGATTTGATTGTAAGTGGGATTTTTAAAATTCGCATGACCGTGTTTCACTAAGATAGACAAATGAGTGTTGATGGGCATGTCTGGCAGGCCTATCTGCCTGCCTTGCTTAAATGATACATTCTACCTACGTTATTGACAATGGGTACTCATCACTAAAATTGTCGATGTTTGCTGACAGTGTCAGCGATGCATTGCATAAGAAGTGAGGTATAACAGTGGCGTGCTGAGTCACAGGTACATGTGCTGGGAGTAGACACTGAAAACTGCTGCATGCCTTTCCTTCTTTTCATGGATCTCTACTGACTTTTCAGAGGAACATCCCAGGTTAATTTGCAACACTGGCTCAGCCCTCAAAAGGAAGATGGGGAAAGAGAATGTAAACAAGGAAAGGAAACAGAAAAGACCCTTCCCTTTACCCTAAGACTAAGTGGAAGGTTCATAGACTCAGATGATGATAGATTTAAAGTTGGAAAGGACTTTAGAAGCCTCTTAGTCCAACCTCCTCCTTTTACATATGAGGAAATTGAAGCTCAAAGAAACTAAGAGACTTTCTCATGGCCTAATAAGTAGTAGAGAGATTTGGGGAAAGCTAGGTAGCTTAGTGGATAGAGTTCTGGGCCTGGAGTCAGGAAGACTCATCTTCCTGAGTTCAATCGGCCCTTGGACACTTACTAGCTGTGTGACCCTGGGCAAGTCATTCAAACCTGTTTGTTTCAGCTCCCTCATATGTAAAACGAGCTAGAGAAGGAAATGGCAAACCGCTCCAGTATCTTTGCCAAAAAAACTTCCAATGGGGTCATAAAGAGTTGGACGTGACTGAAACGATTCAACAGTAACAAGAAGGATTTGAACTCAAGTCTTTCTGACTTCCAGTTTAACACTGAGCTAGCTGTTATTCTAGGAAGGAACACTGCCCACTGGGGAAGGAGGAAATAAATGAACCTGATTCACCATGAGCTGACCCAAAGGGGATAATATAGCCTCATTGTAACTATACAAGCAAAAGTATAATCCTCTACCTGAAGGAACCCTTTGTGTGGGAAGGAGATGAAAGAACAGAAAGTCCAAAGGCCTTCTGGGCCCAGGCATGAAAGAAATATAACCCATTCTTCCATTGTGGATCCCCTTGCTAGCAACCGGTAATCCAAGGAAATCCTTTTATCTTGTTCGTCGTAATGTCGTGATAAGTACTGTCAAATGCCTTGTTGAAAATCCAAGTTACTCAGGGCATGATGTGCTACTGATTTAGCAATCAAGTCAAAACAGTCAGGCGGCAGTAAACCTATACTGGCTCTTGGTATTTACTATTTCCCCTTCTAAATACTAATAGACTTTGCCCTTAATAATATACTTGAGAATTTCTCAGTAAACAATAATTGATGATGCATTCTAGTATTTGATCCTTGTAACAATTAAGTAAGGTGGGAGCTCTTATTGTATAAATGAGGAATATGAGTCAAAAGTTTTCTCTGACACAACCCATTATTTTCAAGGTCACACAGCTAGGGAGTGAGGGGGGGATTTGAACTCAGGTATTCTTACCTCCAAGACTGGCATTCTATCCAATGTGCCATGTTAGCCCTTCAAGCTAAGCCCACCAGTCTGTAGTTTTAAATTATCTACACTCTTCTGTTTGTTTGTTGGGTTTTTAAATTGAGACATTAGACTGTTTGTTTCCTATAGTATCCCATCCATTCTTCATGAAATTTAGAGCTCATTGATCATAGCTTAACAATCATATCCACCAGTTCTTTCAACACCTTGGGACATAGTTTATCAAAACCCGATGTCTTTGAACTCACTGAGGGAAGCTAGGTATTTTCTTTCCATCTCCTCACTTACCTTGAATTTCTACCTTCTATTCACTATTTTTAAAAAATCCTTCTGAAGATTATTCTCCTGGGTAGAGCAAATGAAAGCAAAATGAGTTGAGTCATTTTATAGTTATATCTACAATCATATACATACACATATGTATATATCCTCAAGGAGTTTAAAACTAATGGGGGAAGACGACAGACAAGAAGAAGCTGAAAGGGGCAGCTAGTGGTGCAGTGGATAGAGCACTGGCCCTGGATTCATGAGGACCTGAGTTCAAATCTGGCCTCAGACACATAACACTTACTAGCTGTGTGACCCTGGGCAAGTCACTTAACCCCTCTGCCTAGCCAGAAAAGAAGAAGAAGAAGAAGAAGAAGAAGAAGAAGAAGAAGAAGAAGAAGAAGAAGAAGAAGCAGCTGAAAAGGATGGGAAGGGAGGCACCAGGCAGTAGTCAGGCAGTGGAGGGGAATGATGTTCCCTGGAGTCAAAGTCAAGCAGAACTGCTGATAGAAAATAAAGAATTATATGGAAAGTCCTGATCTGAGGCTTCTATAAAGGAAGACTTGGGGAGGAGTTTACTGTTCCACCCTCCCTCCCGCCAATCAGAGGGAAGAGACAACTGAGAGAGCTGAGGTATTTCCATTAATTGGAGAACGACTGAACAAATTAGGGGATACTCATATAATAGGATATTATTATTCTGTAAGAAATTATGAATAGGGCTATTTCAGAGATGTGAGAAGACTTGTATGAACTGATGCAAAGAGAAGTAAGCTGAACCAAGAGAATAATTTATATAATAACAAAAACATTGTAAAGAAAAAAAACCTTAGAATTAATAGCACTGATGAAATATGCAACCCTTCTTCTGACAGAGAAATAATAAACTCAAGGTGAAGGATGAGGCATACATTTTTGGAAATGGCCAATGAAGCAATTTTTCTTGACTATTCAATCTGATAAAAGGGTTTTACTTTTCTTTCTTTCAGTTTTTGTTGTTGTTGTTGTTATTGTTGGCAGGGACAGAGGGAGTTTATTATGAATATATATTCATAAAGTGAAAAGAAAAAAGTAAAATAGAGCTCCATTGATGTATTTTTATATTTTTTGCTTTTTGGTGAGGCAATTGGGGTTAAGTGACTTGCCCAGAGTCACACAGCTAGTAAGTGTCAAGTGTCAAGTGTCTGAGGTTGGATTTGAACCGGTTCCTTCTGATTCCAAAGTGAGAGCTCTATCCACTGTGTCAACTAGCTGCCCCTGATGTATTTTTTTTAAGAAAAAAATTAAAACAAAGGTCAGTGGGAAACACAAGCAAGCAGAACACCTTTGAAAACAATCTGTTGAATGTATGTATACTTAAAAGAAGTCCTTTGGGCATAATTCCAAATTGTTCTCCAGAAGGGTTGGATCAATTCACAACTCCACCAACAATTCATTAGTGTTACAATTTTCTCATGTCTTCTCCAAAATTTATCATTTTCCTTTTTTTGTCATGTTAGCCAATCTGATGGGTGTGAGGTAGTACTTAGACTTATTTTAATTTACATTTCTCTAATCAATAGCGATTTAGAGGATTTTTTCACATGACTATGGGTAGCTTTAATTTCTTCATCTGAAAACTGCCTGTTCATATCCTTTGACCATTTATCCATTGGGGAATGACTGTACTCTTATAAATTTCACTCAGTTCTCTACACATTTTAGAAATGAGGCCTTTAACAGAAACACTGGCAGTAAAAGTTGTTTCCCAGCTTTCTATTTCCCTTCTAATCTTGGTTGCATTGGCTTTGTCCAAAAACTTTTTAATTTGAAGTAATCAAAAATGATATATTTTGCATTTCATAATGTTCTTTCTCTCTTGTTTGACCATAAATTTTTCTCTTCTCCATAGATCTAACAAAGAAACTATTCCATGCTCTCCCAATTTCCTTGTAGTATCACCCTTTATGATCTTACCTTGGTATAAGATGTAAGATGTTGGTCTGTGCCTAGTTTCTGCCACACTATTTTCCAGTTTTCCCAGCAGTTTTTGTCAGATAGTGAGTTCTTATCCCAGAAGCTGGAGTCTTTGGGTTCACCAAACAGTAGATTACTATAGTCATTGTCTACTGTGTCTTGTGTACTTAACCCATTCCACTAATCCACCACTCTATTTCTTAACCAGTACTAAATAGTTTTGATGATTGCTGCTTTATAATATAATTTTAGATCTAGTATGGCTAGGCCACCTTCCTTTCTTTTTTTCATTAATTCCCTTGATACTCTTGACTTTTTGTTCTTCCAGATAAATTTTATTATTTTTTTCTAGCTCTATAAAATAATTTTTGGTAGTTTGATTGGTATGGCACTGAATAAGTACATTAATTTAGGTAGAACTGTCATTTTTATTATACTAGCTTGGCCTACCCATGAGCAACTGATAATTTTCCACTTATTTAGATCTGACTTTATTTGTGTGAAAAGTGTTTTGTAATTGTGTTCATATAGTTCCTAGGTTTCTCTTGGTAGGTAGACTCCCAAATATTTTATATTATCTCCAGTTATTTTAAATGGAATTTCAATGAGCAAGGATTTGGTATCCTCATCCTTCCTCAGGAAAACTGATAGGGGCAATTGGGACTCTGAAGTGAGAGAAAGCATAGATGCCGGAAAGAGATTTCTCATCAAATGGGAAAAAATTACCAAGGGGAGAGGGGGGCAAATGTTAATAATAGAAGACCAAATAGAAACTTTAAATAACCCAGCCCCAGAAAAAGAAACAGAACTTGCTGTAAAGGAACTATCAAAGTAAAAAAAGTTGCTGGTCCTAATAGATTCACAGAAGAATTCTATAAAACTGAAAAAACCAATTAGTACCCATACAACAAAAGTATTCTCAAAAATTGAGAAAGAAAGCACCCTGCTCAGCTTTGTTTTATGAGACAAAATTTAAATACTTAAATTAAGGAAGGATAAAGCATAGAAGGATAATCATAGATGAATTTCATTAATAAGTATTGATTCAAAAATGTTAAATGAATTCCTGTTGAACAGACTATAAAAATTCATCCAAGAAATAATTCATCATGATCTAGTTGGATTTATACCTAAGATGCAAAGATGGTTCAACATTAGGAAAACAATCAACATAATTAATCTTATTAAAAACAAAGGCATAAGATCTACGTGACTATCTCATTAGAAAGAGCCTTTGTCAAAGTACAGAATTCATTTATGCTAAAATCTCTACCAAAAAAATAGGCATAGAGGGATCTTTCTTAATATCATAAAAAGTATAAATCAAAATCAAAAGCAAGTATCATATACAACAAGGATTAAATGTACAGGAGTATACAATAAATACAGGAGCAAAATAAAGAGGACTATTCTTCACACTATTATGTGACATAGTTTTTGAAATGCTAGTAAAAGTAATAAGACAATAGAAAGAAATTAAAGGTGTGAAGATAGGTAAAAAAAGAGATAGGACTAATCCTGTTTGCTGATCCTATGATGGTTTACTTGGAAAATCCTAGGGAATCAGCAAAGATACTAAATGAGACAATTAAACGACTTAGCAAAGTCGCAGGCTATTAAATAAATCCTCAAAAATCAATAGCACTTCTAAAAATAATAACAAAATCCAAGAAGCAATAATAGAAGGGGAAATACCATTCCAAATAACTATAAAAATATATAAAGTATCTGAGGATCAATCTATCAAAGCACATCAAAGACTTGTATAGATTTAATTACAAAGTGTTCCTTAAAGACACAAAGAACAACTTACACAGTGGGATGGCCAGGCAATGTCAATATGATAAGAATGACGATATTCCCAAAGTTAATTTATACCAATATAACAATCAAATTACCAAGGGGACATTTTATAGAACTTGATAAAATAATAATCAACTTCATTTGAAAGAACTACAGATTTAAACCATCAAGGGAAGTGATAGAAAGAGATATGGACAAAGGGGGAATAGTCCTTCCTGACCTCAAATTATGTTATAAAGCAGCAGTCATAAAAACCATCTGGTGCTGGTTAAAAAATAAGACAAATAAAAATGGAACAGAATGGACAAGAGAGAATAAGAAACAATGTAACTTCATAACTCATTGTTCAATAAAGCAGAAAACATGCATTACTTAGGAAAGAATTCCCTATTTGATTTTTTTTAAGTGCTGGGAAATTGAAAGCAGCTTTGCTGAAATTAGACCAAGACCAACACCTTACACTGCATCCCACAATATATTTTAAACGGATATATGACTTTAATACTGAAGTTCATACTATTAAAAGATTAAAAGAGAAGCAAATTATAACTGTCACAGCTATGGATAGGACATTATGTTATTAATCAAAAAGGGAATAGAGGCAATTAACAAAAATAAAATATGTTACTTTGATTACTTGAAACTGAAAAGCTTCTACATGGACAAAATTAATGCAAATTGGGTTAAGAAAGGAAGTGGTTGACTGGAGAAAAATAATGTTTGCATCAAATTTTCTCTGATAAGGGCTTGGTACCCAACACAAACACACACACACACACACACACACACACACACACACACCACCACCCACCACCACCACCACCACCAAAAGCCATTCTGTAATACATAAGTAGTCAAAGGATGTGAAGAGTTCTCAAAAGAAGAATTGCATACTATTAACCACATGAAAGAATGCTTCAAATCACTAAAAATAAAAGAAATGCAAATTAGGACAACTACAGGGTTTTTACCTCATGCCTTGCAAATAGGCAAAGATGACAAAAGATAGGAATAGTCAATGTCAGGTGATTTTAGGAAGACAGGCACAAAGGTGCATTGTTGGTGGAGCTATTAATCAATAGAACAATTCTGGAAAATTATTCAAATTTTACAAATAAAGTAAGTAAAGTGTTCATACCCTTTGACCCAGAGATTCCATCACTGGACATATGCACCAAGGATGTAATTAATAAGAAGAAAATCCCCCTATACACAAAAATATTCATAGTAGCGTTTTTGTGATAGCAAATAAGTGAAACAAATTAGATGCCCGTTGATTGGACAAATGGATAAACAATTTACGGTACACAAATATAATGGAATATTATTGCACTTTAAGAAATGTGGCTAATACAGAGAAGCACGGAAAAATCTACATGAACTGATATAGAATAAAAAAGCAGAGCCAAGAAAACAATATACATAATGACTACAGTAATTTAAATGAAAAGAATAGCCATAAAAAGTGAATGTTGGAAAATTATAAAGAAAAAATATGTCATCTGATAAGACATCAGATGTCCTCAATAGCACATCTAGATGGCTAGAGTGCTGGGCCTAGAGTTGGGAAGTCCTTTGTTCTAATCCAGCCTCAAATTCTTACTAGCTGTGTGACCTTGGACAAGTCACTAACCCTAACCGTAACTGTGCTCTGTTTGCCTTAATTCACTGGAAAAGGAAATAGCAAACCACTCCAGTATCTTTGCCAGGAAAACCTCACAGACAGTATTGTCCATGGAGTCATGAATGAACAACAACATGGTGAGATGAAAAACAAAATATATCAACAGAAAAGTATTTTTCCTCACATTAGTTATGTTGGGAAAGAAGAATCGGAACAAAAGGGAAAAACCATGAGAAAGAAAAAACCAACAACAAAAGAAAGAGAAAATAGTATGCCTTGATCTCCATTTGGACTCCATAGTTCTTCCTCTGGATGTGGATAGCATTTTCTATCATGAGTCTTGAGGAATTGTCTTAGATCATTGCATTGTTCAGAAGAGTTAAGTCTAACAAAGTTGGTCATCACACAACGTTGCTGTTACTGTGTACAGTGTTCTCCTGGTTCTGCTCACTTCACTCAGCATCAATTCATATAAGTCTTTCCAGGTTTTTCTGAAGTCCATCTGCTTACCATTTCCTATGGAACAATAGTATTCCATTACTTTCATATACCACAGCTTGTTCAGCCATTCCCCAATTGATGGGCATTCCCTCAATTTCCAAATCTTTGCCACCACAAAAAGAGCTGTTATAAATATTTTTGTACATGTGGGTCCTTTTCCCTTTTTTATAATCTCTTTGGGATAGAGACCTAGAAGTGGCATTGCTGGGTCAATGCCCTTTGGGCATAGTTACAAATTGTTCTCCAGAATGGTTGGATCAGTTCACAACTCTACCAACAATGCATTAGTGTTCCAATTTTCCCACATTTTCTCCAGCATTTATCATTTTCCTGTTTTGTCATGTTAGCCAACCTGACAGATATGAGGTGATACCTTAGAGTTGTTCTGATTTGCATTTCTCTAATCAATAATGATTTAGAACATTTTTCCGTACGGCTATAGATAGGTTTAATTTCTTCATCTGAAAACTGTCTGCTCATATCCTTTGACCACTTATCAGTAGGGGAATGACTTGTATTCTTATAAATTTGACGCAGTTCTCTATACATTTTAGAAATGAGGCCTTTAACAAAAACTTTGGCTGTAAAAATGCTTTCCCAGTTTTCTGCTTCCTTTCTAATCTTGGTTGCATTGGTTTTGTTTGTGCAAAAACTTTTTAGTTTAATGTAATCAAAATTATCCATTTTGTATTTCATAATGTTCTCTATCTCTTCTTTGGTCATAAATTTTTCCCTTCTCCATAGATCTGACAGGTAGACTATTCCTTGCTTTCCTAATTTGCTTATAGTTTCATCCTTTATGTCTGATTGTGTACCCGTTTTGACCTTATCTTAGTATATAGTGTAAGATGTTGGTCTGTGCCTTGTTTCTGCCATACTGTTTCTCCAGTTTTCCTAGCAGTTTTTGTCAAATAGTGAGTTCTTATCCCAGAAGCTAGAGTCTTTGGTTTATCAAACAGTAGATTACTACAGTCATTGACTACTGTGTTTTGTGTACCTAACCTATTCCACTGATCCACCACTCTATTTCTTAACCAGTACTAAATAGTTTTGATGATTGCTGCTTTATAATACAGTTTTAAATGTGGTATGGCTAAGCCACCTTCCTTTGTGTTTCCTTTCATGAATTCCCTTGATATTCAGGACCTTTTGTTCTTCCAGATGCATTTTGTTATTTTTTTTCTAGCTCTATAAAATCATTTTTGGTAGTTTGATTGGTATGGTACTGAATAAATAAATCAATTTAGGTAGAATTGTCATTTTTATTATATTAGCTCAGCCGACCCATGAACAACTGATATTTTTCCAATTATTTAGATCTGATTTTATTTGTGTAAAAAGTATTTTGTAATTGTGTTCACATAGTTCCTGGGTTTGTCTTGGCAAGTAGACTCCCAAATATTTTATGTTGTCTACACTTGAATTTCTCTTTCTATCTCTTGTTGCTGGGCTTTGTTAGTAATATATAGAAATGCCAATGATTTATGTGCTTCATTTTATATCCTACAACTTTGCTAAAGTTAACTATTTCAAGTATTTTTTAGTTGATTCTCTAGGATTCTGTAACTATATCATCATATCATCTGCAAAGAGTGATAGTTTTGTTTCCTCCATGCCTATTCTAATTCCTTCAATTTCTTTAAAAAAAGTTTAAAATGGAAAAAGATTGTAGTTGTTTGTTCAGTTCTCTGTACAACCACATAGTTCTCTTCAGACAGCTCTCCGTTACCTTTTCATCAGAACTGTTTTTCTTTATGTTTTAGAAATTTTATTTTGAGAGCTTTCTCTTCATCCTGAGCTGCCTTCTCCAGTGGCATATTATTTCCTGGAATTCTACCTATCTTCTTCCTAAATCCCTGGACATCTGCTCTCCTAAAATCTAGGATGTATATCAAACTATGCCCTGCTTTCTTCTATTTCTCTATTACAAATCATAAGAAAAAATGGTCAGTTATCCCTAAACTTTCCATCATGTCTACTCTACCAACAAATTGGTCTTTCTTTGTAAAAATTAGTTCCAGAATAGAATTCCTATTGTTGGTTCCTTTATCACTTGAATGATGAAATTGTCATTATAGCAAGTCAAGAAATTATTAACTTATTAAATGTTTGGAGAACTGAATTGATTTGAGCTATGTTATTGACAGCGTCAGCATCTTAATTAAGAAATATGTTAGTCATGATGATAAAGCAGGCACATTTGCTATTCAAATTAAGTCTATTCAGGACAGACGTAACTAACTCATTCCTTAATGCTAAGAAATTTCAGAGAAAGAAAGTTCATTGTATCAATACCTTAATGTCAAGTAAATGGCGTTTTTTCAGATTATTGCAAATATTGTCAAACCAGATAAATATGTTCTAAAAATTGCATATACTGTCTAACCAAAATCTCATCTTCTATAAGAAGCCTTCTGCAGCCCCTCTTAATTCCAGTGCCTTCCCTCTTTTAAATTATTTCCTGTTTATCCTGTATGCAGCTCACTTTGTATGTATTTGTTTGCATGCTGGCTCCCTGATTAGATTGTAAACTCCTTGAGGGTTTTTGCCTCTTTTTGTGTCCCCAGAGCTTAGCACAGTGCCTGGCTCATAGTAGGTGTTCAATAAACATTGATTGATTGATTGATTATTTAATTACTTTGTGCCTTTTAACTTTACATTTAGGATACACACACACATATAAATATACATGTATATATATACATATATATATATATACATATATACATACATATATATATATATATATACACTTATATTCACTTGTTATCTCCCTCATTAGAATTCAAGCTTATTGAGAATAAGGATTGTTTCATTCTTTGTTTTTGTGTCCCCAGTGCCTATCACAGGTCTGAGTACACAGTAAGCATTTAATAAATACTTGCTGTTTTGATTGATTGATTGATCAATACTTTCTTGTCTCTATCAAATTTGTTCTTATGGAATGATCTGGTAAACTTATTCACACTAACTTACAAATGGCTAATAATGTTTAAAATGTTAAATTGTTGAGCAGGAGTATGGCATCTTAGAATGCAAGACATAGAGGTCAGTGACACACGGGATTGAATTTGAATTATAATTGACTTTAAGTTTTATACTTTGTCTTATTCTTCCTTATATTCAGAATCCTGATACATACAGCCTTAGAATGAGCTTTAGGACAGAGTTGTTCTTAAAGTCTACCATTATGACTAAATATATCATTGTTCAAAATTGTGATTTTTTTAGTCTAGTCCTATAATTTCATCCATTCAGGGAGCTCCTAGCATGAAAACTCCACCCGCTGATATAGATGGACAGCTTTTCTATAACTTATGCTTGGGTGACCTAGATTCAAAGAGTTATTTCCAAGGATTGAGAAAATTGTTTTTTGTACCCATTCTCCCATGTTTAGGAGTATATATTCACTATGTGGATAGTTTAATGATAAATGTTGCAGCACTAAAAATGAAAACAAAACCCAATATATAATTCACCAATGTTGTCATAGAGTTTATTAAAGCTTATAATATAACTAGTGGGATCTTAGATAGATAGAAAATACAGGTATCAGAAATGCTGCTCAGGCCTCCTTATGTATTTATAGGTAAAGTCTCTCCTGGGCCTGTAGAGCTGTTGTTCCTATGCCATTTGTCAACAAAGCACTAGCATACATGTGAAAGTCATTGGACAAATTTTAATCAGCAATGAAATTTGAGGATGCATTGTTCAGATTTACAGATTGAAAAAATAATGTCTCACTTCACAGTCTGGTCTTAAGGTCTGGGGAGTGTTGGTAACTCAGGGTCTATGTAGCTGTGTTCATGCTCAGTTTTTCTGAATTCATGATTTATCTTTTGGGTAACTTGGTCTTGGCACACATTCAACATTCTTAGCACCCTTAGACCAAGGTAACTATTTATTGGATTGAAGGTCTCTGTTGGACTGTTCTCATAATTAGCCCAAGGATGACATACATTTAGTAACCTGGAGAGGTGACTCAGAATGGGCACCCTGCCCAGTGCATGTGCTAATAATTATCCTTACAATCTCCTTGGAAGAAGGTATAGTTGTCTTTGAGAAAGAGTAGGATGGGTGGAGCAAAATTTGCATATTAATAATCCTTAAAGAAGAAGGAAAAAGAAAAAAGAAACCCTGTTGAACTTTTAATGCATGTTGCCTATTACAAAGAAGTGATTAGTTCTCTTTCAAAAGAAAGCTATAAACTCTAAACATGCAAGCACAAAGAATTATACTAAACTATACTTAATACAAATGGCTTCACCTGCCAAGGAAGAAAACTCCCAAAATCAGGGTTGCACTATAATAAGCAGTAAGCAATAAATTGATCCAATCCTCAATAACCTGTTTATTCTCAGTCCTACTTTGGTCCAAAGCCTGTTTCCCCAGGAGGGTTCTTTCCCCATAAATTACTGCATAATCACCAGCAGGTGTAAGTCCCTGGACTCTCTGGAGGAAAGAGATTTGGCATACACTACTGTTTAAGCTGAATTTAACTGGTTAGAAAAAATTGTAAATTCTAATTCATTGTGTTTCTTCATTATTCAGATAGAATTACTTAGTCGCTTGGAGATTTTTCTGACTAGGTTAATGAATGCACACACATGCACATTTACCACACAAAAGGAGTAATGTGGTTTTTTTTTTCTTACCCTACCCAAAGGACACTGCAATATCTGAATGTGTAGTATAGGTGCGCTTGGGTTTGGGCATTTGCAGGGCCTTTTTTTTTGAGCTGGCAGCAGAGGATAGGGCGCTGGAGAATTTCTAGAGTATTACACCTTATGTGCATCTTTTAACTGAGCATATCTCTTGGCTCAAAAAACTAATGGGGTGGTAAATTTGGACTTCAGGAAAGGATAATTATAAAATGAACATAATATTCTTTTGCTTTTCTCTTAGCTACCGAAGCTAAATGTTAATTTTAGTGAACTTGAACTTTATGCTTTGATAAGAGACAAGCAAAAAAGGAAGTGTTGACCATCCTTGACTTCATGGTTTTAAATATAAGACTTTGAGAAGGTTTAGTGTGATGTATCTGACCTTGCAGTGAGGAAGGCCTGGGCTCAGGACCTGGCTTTGACACATACTGTAGATATGACCTTGAGCAAGTTAAGTGCTCTGAGCTCCATGCAATTCTCTGAAACCTTAAGTTGCAGAACAATTGCCTTTCTCTATAAGTGGAAGGAAGTTTTGTCCTAAGAGTTTATATTGTTTCATCTTTAAATGGTCACTAAAGCCTATGACAGACATAGCAAAACATTGTAAACAGCTGATCTGTTTGAGTTGTAAACAGACATATTTCAGTTCAATTCAAGAGTCATTCTTTAAATGCCCACTTTGTGCACAGAATGTTAATTATAGTGGATACAAAGATAAAAGGAAATAGGCTTTGCTCTAAATGAAACTGTGTTTTACTTTGGGGCTAGGCGTGGAAGAAGAAGGATGAGACTGACCAACCAATCAACCAAGGAGCATTTATTGATCTCCTGTTGTGTACTAGAAAATATGCTAGTGACTGAGGATTCCAAGACAAAAAAGGAAACTCTGCCATCAAGGACCTTGCATTCTCTGGGAGAGATGACAAGGATACCTATAAGTAAAGGACAAAAATAAGACTGGATTCATGATTTCTTTGATATGGGGAACTCCAGAGTGAAGAAACTCCTGTTACTAATGAAAGTTAGAACCTCTTTGCAGCCTAGGATTTGAGAGAGTTATCTAGAACAATGAGAGGAAAAGTGCCTTGCCCAGAGTCACATACACTATATGTCAAAGGTGGGATCTGGACCCACCTCTTCCTGGCTCCAAGGTCAGCTCTCTAACCACACCACCATACTGCTTCTCATGTACCTATAAATATGCGTAGAATAAATGCAAGGTAGTAAGACAGGGAAGCCACTTGCTATCGAGAGTACAGGCTCAGGGAAAGCTTTAAAGCCAGTGATTTTGATTATGTTTCATTTTCTTACAGCAATAGTTATACATTGGGGCAGCTAGGTGGCGCAGTGGAGACAGCACCGGCCCTGAAGTCAGGAGGACCTGAGTTCAAATTTGGCCTCAGACCAAACACTCGACACTAGCTGTGTGACCCTGGGCAAGTCACTTAACCCTTTGCCTAAAAAAAAAAAAAATTTTTTTAAAGTAGTCACACATGCATGTTTCTACTCACACTGGGCCAATCTTGACAATTTGAGACTAGACAGCTGGTTTCCCAGTTCTTTGTAGTTGTAGTTTTTTGTAGTCAGTTCTCTGTCAGTTGAATGATGGCTTGTGTATCATCTATTTGTTTTTGTTGTTCTTTTGTTGTATTTTTGATTCTCTGGTTTTCAGGAATGGATATTCTTCCTCCTCTCAGGGGCCAACAAGGATACTTCTTTGTCTTTTCAAAGCACGGAGCCCCACCTGTGGTGGGCTAGAAGCAGGTAGGGAATTTCTGCACAGGCTCTCTGCTCCCCTTGTTACTGTACTATTTTCAAATATCCAGGAGTCATTTGGAGCCAGATATGGTGAACAAAGAAGGCAAATGAACTATGTGATATCATTTTGATTAAAAAACAAAATTATTTCAGAAAAAGTGTCCTGTGAGCTAGGCAACTGGCGAGGTAAGAATCCCTAGACCACAATAAAGCTTCCTTTAAGACTTTGGTGTCACCTCCTAGAGAAGGATTTTCATGGTCCCCTCAGACGGCATTAACATTCTATTTTAAAAATTTTTATTAATTTATTTTGATTTATTCGTAATCACTTCCATGTGCTTTTGAGTTTCAAATTTTTCTCCCCATTCCTCCCCATCACCCTCCCCAAGACGGCACACAATCTTCTATAGGCTATACATTTACATTCCTATTAAACTTTTTGCACATTAGTGATGTTGTAAGCAAAAATTAAAACCAATAGGAGCAACCATCAGAAAGAGGAAACAAAACTCAACAGAAGAGAAAAAAAAAGATAGCAATTCAACTTCCATAGTTCTTTCTTTGGATGTGGATAGCATTTTCCATCATAAGGGCACTGGAGATGTCTTAGATCCTTGTATTGCTGGGAAGGGTTAAGTTTATCAATATTAGTCATTGCACAAAGGGGCTGTTATTGTGTACAACATTCTCTTGGTTCTGCTCACTTCACTCAGCATCAGACCATACAAGTCTTTCCAGGTTTTCTGAAGTCAGCCTGTTCCTCATCTCTTATAGCACCATAGTATTCCATTACATTCATATACCACAACTTGCTCAGCCATCCCCTAATTGATGGGCATCCTCTCGATTTCCAATTCTTTGCCACCACAAAAAGAGCTGCTATGAATATTTTTGTGCATGTGGGTCCTTTTCCCATTTGTATGTTCTCTTTGGGATATAGCCCTAGAAGTGCTATTGCTGGGTCAAAAGGTATGCACATTTTTATAGCCCTTTGGGCATAGTTCCAAATTGTTCTCCAAAATGGTTGAATCATTTCACAACTCCACCAACAATGCATTAGTGTTCTAATTCTCCCAAATCTCCAACATTTATCATTTTCCTGTTTTGTCATGTTGGCCAATCTGATAGGTGTGATGTGGTACCTCAGAGTTGTTTTGATTTGCATTTCTCTAATCAATAATGATTTAGAGCATTTTTTCATATGACTATAGATGGCTTTAATTTCTTCATCTGAGAACTGTCTGTTCATATCCTTTGACCATTTATCAGTTGGGGAATGGCTTGTATTCTTATAAATTTGACTTAATTCTCTATGTATTTTAGAAATGAGGCCCTTATCAGAGACACTGGTTGTAAAAATTCTTTCCCAACTTTCTATCTTCCTTCTAATTTTAGTTGCATTGGTTTTGTTTGTGCAAAAACTTTTCAATTTAATGTAATCAAAATTATCTATTTTGCTTTTCATAATGTTCTCTATCTCCTGTTTAGTCATGAATTCTTCTGTTCTCCATAGATCTGGTAGGTAAACTATTCATTGGCATAAACATTCTAAAGAAAAATCCAGTATAGGGAAAAGTTTTGGATGAAACAATAAGTTCTATCATACCTGAGAACTCTCAAAGACTCAAAGTGGGCATTCCATTTTCTGTTGGTGAGTTTTTTGGATGGTAGAGAACAGGGATAACCAGGAAGCAAAAATGTGTCCTTACTCAAGTGGAGATGGGTGGAAGTTGTTCTGTTTTGGGTCTCAGATATGGGGACTAATCGTTGGGCTTGGATATTGGGAGTTCTTGGGAATTGATACCTGTCCAGGAGCTTATGGGTGCTGCTCTGCTGGTTATTGTGGGTAGATGTAATGTAAGCTCTTTGGGTTGCCTGAACAATCCATATAATTAATATTAAATAATGTTGGATCCCATGGTGGGAAGAAAGTAGTGGAGATGAAGGAGGTTGGAATATTTTCCTTTTATGGTCAAGAATACCACCATCCTTTCACTCTCCCACGTTCAAAGCCTTGGTGTTACCCACAACTCCTCACTCTAGATCATTCCACATATCCAATCAGTTGCCCAATCTCCTAATTTCTTTCTCTACACTACCTTTCACATATGTCCTGCTCTCTCCACCCAATATAGTCATCACCTTATTCAGGCCATCATCTCCTCCTTCCTGTACTATTATAATAGCCTTCTAATTGATCACCCTTGCTGAAGTCTTTCCTCATTCCAATCCATCTGCCACTCATCTGCCAAAGTGATTTTTCTAAAGTGTAGTCTGACCAAATCATCCCCTGCTCAATAAAATCCACATTATCCCCTGAGTCCTTTGTTTTTCATTAAAAGTTTTTTACCATCTGGCTCCTTCCCACCTTTCCAATCTTCTCACATTCTCAAACTCTTCTCCGAATCAGCCAAAGTGACTGTTCCTTGACAGGACATTTTGTCTTCTATCTCTGGGCCTTCGTATTGATAACTCCCCATACCTGGAATTAATTTATTCCTCACTCCAACTCTTAGTATCCTGAGCTTCCTTTAAGACCTTGGTGTCACCTCCTAGAGAAGGATTTTCATGGTCCCCTCAGAGGCCATTAACATTCTAAAGTTATCTTCTATCTATGCCATATTTATATTGTATATACTCTGATTTATACACGTAGTCTTCCTCATTGGAATGTGAGCTTCTTGAAGGTAGAGACTGTTTTCAGTTTTCCTTTTCATCTCCAGAGATTATTGAAATATTTGGCACATAGTAAGCAAGTGTTAATAAATATTTGTTGATCAAATGTTTGCTACAATTGATATTGACACCCCATAGTCTGAACTCATTTGTTTTCCTCATGCTTCAAAAGCTATACCTACAGCTTCTTAAAGAAGATTCAAGGCATGATTTTTAAAAATGCAAAGTTTATTTACCTCTGACTCCAATTAACTCTAATTACCTCTGACTCCAGTTCTCTAATACAAGAAAAATTTATCTTCATCCTCCTTACTTGTCCATTAGAGCTTTTCCAAAGCTGTTAATAAAAGCCATGGAATACTCCATTCCATTTTATTTTTCCTAATAAACTTCTGTCTATCCACAGTACATTCACCACGGGGTGAATGAGAACTTTTTGATTAGCTCATCAAAGGTCTTACTATAAACCCAAACAACACTTTAGCCATTGGAAACCTAGTCCTGTATCTGGCCATCCAATCACCCATAGCTCCTTTTCTTCCACAATACCCTTCTCCCTACTTGAAAAAAATTAATTTAACAATCAGGTCACTGCAAAACAACTACTTGCCAGTCAAATATTCTGGACTAGGGAAGTCCTGTAATTCAGAATGGGAGTTAAAATGCATTAAGACACTCATGTAGCATAACAAGAAATTAAAAGCTTATAATTTCTAAAGTTAAATGCTAGTCCCCTTTAACTCCACAGTCACCACAGCCACTGCCCTTGCTGAATCAGGAGGTGTTGTTCAATGGGCACTAAAAGCATTTTTAACACCTCTAACACTAGTTTCCCCTAGCTGGGCCTTTTATGCCTCAGCCAGCAAGGATGCCAAATAGCTTCCCCCACTCTTTACAGAGTGAACCCACCCAATATAAAATAGGTATAGCTCCTACCATATCAATCAACAAACATTAATTAAGGGTATTCTTTGTGCCAAGTGCTGTGCTAGGCTTTGGGTAAGATATATCTTTTAGATAGCACTTGGTCTCTGCTCTCATTGAGCTTGACCTTGAGACTTGAAAATATTTTATGAAGGTATTTGATGCTAGATTTGTACAGGGCCTTTGATGCTTTCCTTAAAGAAAGTGTTCATGACATACATATGTATGAAAATTCTGAGCAGCCTTTAGCCTCTTTATTTTCCTGATCTTTCACCATATTCTCCAGTATAGAATTCACCATTATCTCCTGGGCCCACCTTCATTTTGACCTTGCCAAATATCATTCTTTATGTTTACCTGGTTTAGAGCATCTCATTGAACTATTTATGGAGTTTCCAAACTTATTCCTCCTGTTCTTATAATCCTCTGCAATAGATTTTAGCATTTAAGCCATAATCAGCTTCTTGGTCGTCTGTTTGCTTGTACATTGAAGCATAGCAAATCACAAGATATTCTATGAAATGATATTGCTTGGGGCAGCTAGGTGGCACAGTGCACAGGGCCCTGGATTCAGAAGTACCTGAGTTCAAATCTGGCGTCAGTCACATAACACTTACTAGCTGTGTGACCCTGGGCAAGTCACTTAACCCCATTGACTAGCCAAAAAAAAGAAAAAGAAATGATGTTGCTTGTCACCTTTGGGCATGTGATGAAACCAGACTCATCAATCCTTTTATTTGAATCTCTAGTGAGAACCTATGAAACATCTTTCCATTTAACTATAATTTAGCCTTTAATATCTTCTATTTATATGGCTGGGATTCAGTTCTGACAGTAGTGAATCAATTTGTTGGTCCTTAGATAAAGATCATACATTAAGAGGATTAACAGCTAAGTGTTGGTAAGGGTCTGAAAACTGTGATTCTTGGCACTCATTGTCTCCTTTTCTGTCCCTCCACAACTTTTACTGATGAAGAGGAAGGGACTACCAAAGAGGACATGAGAATGCACTCGTTTCCCTTCTTTGCAGAGGTAGGAGGCTTTGGATGTGGAACATCCGTAATTCAGATTTGGTTGACATGGGAGTTAGCTTTGATGGCCTGTTTTTTCCCCTTTTAAATTCTTTGTTGTAAGGGATGAGTCTTTGGGAAGGGCAGGGAAAAGGGACATATTGGAAAACGAAAATGATGTACAAACAGTAGATGTCAGCAAAATTTTTTGAAAAAGAAATTAAGTGTTGGTTTGAGTGATCAATAACATTTTTTTCAAAAACTTTTTTTCAATAACATTTTTTAAAAGAAAACTTGACAACATAAGATAGAGGACCATTTTATCTTGTCCCCCAAAAGGAATTGCCACAATGGCCAACTCACTAGCAATTTTCCTCTTTGTACCTAGGCTGGAAGGCAGGCTGACCTTTCCAGCTTGTTAGAACTTGGTAGAGTTTGTTCTTCACTGGAATAATCTTTAAGAATCCAGGGTTGAATCAGGATCACATCCATCCCATGATTAGAAATAGGTCTTTATTGGACAGTTATTAATGAACATCTGCTTTTAAAGTTTTATGAAATATTTATAAATAGAATATAGCAATATAAAAACAAATTTTTTGTTATCACTGAGTTGGCTTCATGTCAAAAATGTAAGGATATTTTAATAGTAGAAAAACGATATAAAGAATCCCTATCAAGAAAAATAGTGCAAAATCCTATGATTATCTCACCCAATGCCCAGAAGGCTGTTAATAATATTTATTTAATGTCATAATTGCTAAAAATACATATTGGAATAGAAGAGTTTTTCTTTACTATAATAAAATGTATCTTTGTTTACATAGCTTGGTTGAAAGATAGCCTTAACTTCAATGGAGAAATGTTAAAGGCACTCCCAATAAAAGTTAAGTGTAAAGCAAAATTGGAGGAGGATCATAGATTCTTCAAGCTTCAATGGACCTTAGAGATTATACAGTTCAACCTCCTTATTTGACAGTTAAGGAAACTAAGGCAAATGGAGTTTAAGTTATTTGTCCAGGGACACCAATTAGTTAAGTGTCTGAGATCCTATTTGAACTAACTAGGGGCCCTTTATCCATCAGGCCAACTAATTTTCTCTGAAAAGCCACCATCTGGTTGCCTGTACTGATTGAATTAGTGTTTCATTTGGGTTGTACAGCCATGGCCTCAAGGGTATTGATGTGTAAGACTTTTGCCCCTGCACTGAAAGCCCCCAAACTGCTGTGATATTCTAGTTTGCTCTGATACTGTGCTTCCACAGGGGCTATTTGTAGCAGATGCTGGTAAATGTTTAACTAGCTGGAGGTGGTGACAAGTGTGCATGACATACTTCTAAATTTAATCAGCATTATTAACATTTTTCCATCACTTTCTTCAGTCTACATAATCAACCAAACAATACCTCAAACCCTAATAGCATTAGTGGATTTCTGAGGTGAAAATTTAACAACTGACTCTCCAGAGACTAACTTGCTGTAGTGCACCCTGGGTTTATTTGTATATGCTGGGCTTACTGTGACCTGTAACTAAATGACCCAGATTGCTTTCTGAGGTCATTTTCCTCCCTTTCTCTTTCTTTATGTTCATTGTTCTCTGATATCACTTCTCAAGAAGAATGTAAACAGATGGGGGCATTTGGGGATACCTGGCCCCCAGATAATATTCCCCTAATTCCCATACTGAATTACTATTTCTAGGGCTCCATTTATTAAAAATTCCTGCGTAGCACTGGGTTTCATTATTGTTATGGGGATGTGGGGCATGGGAGGCTCATTCCATACACTTGTATCTGCTTTTCTTTTTTCTCCTTATCCTGACACTTGTCTTGTGCTTTATGGCATGGACATCAGTGGGGCTTAGCTTTGACAATTATACCAACTAAAGAGAGTGCTCCTTTCTTAAGGCCTGTCCGATGACCAATCAATCACATTTTGACATTATGGATCTATTCAGATTTTTTTTCTATCCCTGTTCACAACTTGGAGGCATTTTCAGTTACCTTTGGGTTTGTGACTATTCTGAACTCATTGAGGGTGTCAAAAATTGAATGTTGGGTATGTGATGAATTGTTACATATTCCCTTTAATTCTGCAAGCTTCCTAATTGCATGATTAGTGTATTAATCACCTTGGTATCGCCACAGTCCTTAGCATAGGATTTTGTACATAGAAAGGGCTCAATAAAAACCTGTTTAATGAATTAGCATCTGAAGATATTTTTAAATTAAATAAAAGCAAAAACATTGCTAGAAGCAATACGCCAATAAAAACCACTATTTTATTTTCTTTAAAAATAGAATCAGTAATGCTCCTTGGTTCTCAAACCAAGGATAACCCTAGCTAGGCACAAAGAGTCTTCACTTAGATCTCAAAGAAGTTGAATTCCTTTGATGCCACTTTCTCATTCAAAACCCACATCAGTGCATCAGCGGTCAGAAGGTCACTGAGATTAATGGAGAGTCATTAAATGTCACAAAAGCAATTTTGTATGTAATATAAAATGTAATATAAAGCCAATTTAAAGAGATGGTTGGGAAAATAAATGAAAGCATAAGTCTAGAAGTGGCATTTCATGAATTGAATTCCTTAGAATAGTTAAACTATGAATTTAAAAAGCAAAGACCTTGTGATCTAGCCTAAAATTGATTTCTACCTTTTCTTTTACGTTGTAAGTTAGTGGTAGTAAAATAGTCACCATTGACTTCTTAATTATGAACAGCATTTAACTTAGGAACATGGAATCACACCCAACTCTGGACTTTGGATAATAGCTTAAATTATATCAGTATAAAGTACATGACATCTCTATCAACAATATGTGTTCAAGGATCCTTAGCCTTATGGGCATGGTAAAGTTTTGTATATTCCAAGCTGTTTCCCAGAAGACTATTTTACATTCACTCAGCAAGTTAAGACAAAGTTTTAATATGTTTACTTTTTTTTTTTTTAAGATGCAAAATTGATATAATGGAAAAAGTTTTGCATGGAAAATCAGAAGCAGCTTCTGGTCTTAGTTCTGCTACTATCTGTATGATCTTAGGCAAGTCATTTAACCTCCTCTGGGACTCAATTTCCTTATCTACAAAAAGAGAAGGGTTGGACTAATTGATTAATAAGAGTTCTTCTATGTCTAAAGTTCTGTTATCCTATTCTATATAATTACTTCCATTCAATTCCAGGCTATTTCACCTTTTTGACAGTAAAATAAGGTTCCCCATCTTAGATTTTGGGAGATTATATCAAATTAAAACCTTAAAACTGGGCATATTGATGAACTGTTGTGAATATGATTGGCCAGACAAATCATCAGTAGTGGTAATGACTGCAGATAGATTGACAGTTTTCTTTACCTTCAACAAAAGATATAGGAATTGGCCTTTCTCCATGAAATGACAATGTTATTTTTGCTGTACTTTAAAGATCATTCCTTAACGTTTTTCTGTTTAGGTTTGTATTGCCCAAAAGACCATTTTTTTATTACTGTACTAGATGTTTTCCTAAAAATCTAAGTAAAAACTGATTTTTTTTTGCAAGTTTATAAGTTTTAACAATGTATTAAGAAATCTTGTTATTTAAAGAAATCCTATAGAGAGGTTTGCAGGAGGGAAAATGGACAACTTGATTATATAATATTTAAAAGTTTTGGCACAAACAAAACAAATGCAGCTAAAATTAGAAGAAAAGCAGGAACTGGGAGGTGATCAGAAAATTTCTTTGATAAAGGTCTCATTTCTAAGAGATACGGAACAGAGACAAATTAAAAGAATAAGAACCATTCCCCCATTGAAAAAAGTTAAAGACTATGAACAGGCAGTTTTCAGAGAAAAAAATCCAAGTTATTAATAACCATATGGAAAAATGATCTAAATCACTATAAATGTGAATTAAAAACAACTCTGAAGTATCACCTCATATCTATCAGATTGGCAAAGTTTACAAAAATGTAAGATTTCAAATGCTAGAGGGGTTTTGGGAAATGAACTGGTTCAGCCATTCTGGAAAACAATACTGAACTATGCCCCCGCCCAAATATTAAACTTTGACCCATTAACACAGCTACTAGAGATCTCTATTAGAGAGCAAAGAAAAAGGAAAAGAGTGTGTATGTACAAAAATATTTATAGCAGCTCTTTTTGTGGTAGCAAAGAAGTAGAAACTGAGGGGGATGTTTATCAATCAGGGAATGGCTGAATAAGTTATGGTATATGAATAAGATCGAATACTATTGTGCTATAAGAAATGATTAAGGGGACCATTTCACTGTAGTCTGAGAAGATTCACATGAATTGATGCATAGTGAAATGAGCAAAACTAGAACAATTTATACAATAGCATCAATACCGTCAACACCAACAACTTTGAAAGACTTAGGAACTCTGATCAACACATAATTGACCAACAATAATTGCAGAGGACTCGTTGTAAAAATACTGCCCACCCCCAGACAGAGAGCTGATGGGCTTACAGTACAGAGTGAAGCATATTTTTTTAATGAGGCTAATGCAAGATTTTTTTTGAATATATAGATTTGTACCATTTTGTTTTTCTTACTTTATCAGGGGGAAGGGCAGGGAGGTGAGAGGGAAAAAATTCAGGTTCAGAAAATAAAATTGAATAAAAAAATAAATTGGAAGGTGAATTTGTGGTAAAGTGAAGAATTGATTTGCAAAAACATAATCACTTTCTAATTTACTTTGTAGTTCCAGATACTACTATATTTAATTTGATTGAAGTGAGTCACTCCCATAATGATAATACTGTATCAACTTAAAACTTAAGGATGTACACAGTTTGTCAGGGTCCAAAGAGTCTACAGGATTGTTTGTGTTTCTATTTTGCTCTTAGTTTTTCCAACCCATCTCTGGGTATATTCACAGTATCATAGATTTAGAGCTAAAAGGGTCTTCAAAGACTATCTGGTACAATCTCCTCCTTCTACAGATGAGGAAACGGTCCCAGAGAGGTTAAGCGACTTAAGAGAAGGTAGAATTTGAATCCAAGTCCTTTGACCCCACATCCGGTGCTCTTTGCCTCTCTCTAATACAGATTAGGAAGAATTATTTTTTTCATCTTAATTAATTTATTTTTAGTTTTCAACATTCACTTCTATAAGCTTTTGAGTTTTAAATTTTCTCCTCCTCTCTCTTGGCCTCCCTCCCCAAGATGGCATGCAATCTGATATAGGTTCTACCTATTATTATTATTATTATTAAATTATTTTAAATGTTAAATTAATTAAATTAATATTAATAAATTATTATTATTCCTATTAAACATATTTTCACATTAGTCATGTTGTAAAGAAGAATTAGAACTAATAGGAGGAACCACAGGAAGAAACAAAATAAAACCGAAGAGAAAAAAAATAGCAAATAGTGTGCTTCGATCTACATTCCAACTCCATAGTTCTTTCTCTGGATGTGACAGCATTTTCTCTCATGAGACTTTTGGAGATGTCTTAGATCCTTGCATTACTGAGAAGAGCTGAGTCCATCAAAGTTGGTCATTGCACAATGTTGCTGTTACTGTGTACAGTGTTCTGGTTCTTCTCACTTTCACTCAGCATCAGTTCACACAAGTCTTTGCTGCTCACTATTTCCTATGAAACAATAGCATTCCATTACTTTCATATACCACAACTTGTTCAGCCATTCCCCAATCGATGGGCATCCCCTCAATTTCCAATTCTTTGCCACCACAAAAAGAGCTTCTATAAATATTTTTGTACATGTGGGTCCTTTTCCCATTTTTATGATCTCTTAGGGGAGCAGACCTAATAGTGCTATTGCTGGATCAAAGGGCGTGCACATTTTTATATTTGGACATAGTTCCAAATTGCTCCCCAAAATGGATCAGTTCACAACTCCACCAACAATGCATTAATGTTAGGAAGCACCTACTATGCAATAGGCCCTGTGCTAGGTGCTGGGGGATACAGAATAAAAAAACTGTTACAGCTTTCAGAGAGCTGACATTCTCGGGCCGGGGGAGGGGCAAGGCACGCGGCAAGGCACGCATATTAAAGAAAAGTTCCTGATACCCTCCAGTCCAGGGCTTCTTAAACTTCTTCCACTCTTGACCCCTTCAACCCTTCTTAGGTTCTGCGAATTTGTTTTTAAAATATTTTGATAACTGTATTTCATTATAACTGGTGTTCTTTGTAGTCTTATGTATTTTATACATTTAAAATTTTTTTCTGATTAGGGGCCCATTGGTTTTTCCCAATTGCCAAAGATGTTGATGAGACCAAAAAAAAAAATTAAGAAATCATGCTGTAGAAAAAATAAAATTGATTCCTCTGACAGGCTTTCTATTGTGGCATGTAAAGTTGACTTTATTTGAAAGCATTTCTTGTATGGGAAATAAAACAAATGTAAATTGTAAAGTCCCTTTGGCTCTCCCCCTTCCCCCACACCTTTTGATTCTAGAGCCCGTGCCTTTGATTGATTGATGGCACTGACCCAACTTCTGACCCATCGGCAGGTTATGCATGCACTGAAGTTTGACTTTGCAGTACTGTTGATAGCTCTACATTGGATTATTTCTCTTGTTCTGAATAGGAGGGATATGCAAGATGGTGGCAGAGCTTAGGGATGGAGAAGTCAGTGGTTGTCTAGGTGGAGCTAATTGGTTTGTGTATATGTTTCAAACTGGTAACACTAATTTCCTCACTATTCTGATATTTCATTGAGTCCTGACACCTTGGCTAGAAGAGTCTAAGCCTTTCTTCAAGATCTCCATTTACATTCAGATGACTCAATGGAGTTCACATTCATTTAGTGCTTCTTTTTCCTTCAGCATACTTTTTATTTAACTTTTTGTTGTGATGTTTGGGGATTGGCTTGTTGGATGGGTGTTGAGGTGGTACACATTCTACATATTTGTCCTCTCCTTAAAACAAGCATGCTAAAGCTAATTTGTTCTTCCAGGAACCTATTTCTTCAAAGAACCGCAAAAAGAATACATAGTTTTTTAGTTGGATTTTAATTTCTTTTCTGGCTAAAACAGCTGAAACACAGTATTGCCTTGTCCAAACTGGCCCATTGTTTCCTAATACCCTTAAGTAATTAAGTCCCCTTATCTTTACTTTACATCAATGTTTTCATTTACCCTGAATTGTCTTTTTCATATAACATTTCCAATTTTCTTTTGGGCATGTAAATTCTTTTCAGGGAATCCTTGTAGATTATTGAAACTAGGTTGTAAAATCCTATGAGCTCTTTTAAAAATCATGCCTATTGCCTCATTAATGTAATACTAAGTAGTAAGATCCACACAAGACTGTGACCTATTATTTATTGTTATATTTCCTTTTTTACTTTCTAAGGATAAAGATTGTCACTTCAATGCAATGTACAGTCTAGAGTACACGGGGCCATCATTGGCCAGATTCAATTCAACTCGACCACTTATCTACTAAGGTCAATGTATTATAAGTAGTCAATGTCAAATAATACACGTATTCATAGTTAAGTTTGCCAATACCTAAAAGATATAGTATAGCAAAAATACTTTCGTAAATTTAAGAATAAAGTATCTTTGGGTTGTCCAAACTGTCTCCCATGCCCGGAATTCAAACTCTCCTTTAAAATTCCTGGCTTCCTTTGAGGTGCAGCTCACGTGCCACCTCTTACAGGAAGCCTTTCTGGATCGCCCTAGTTATCTGCCCTTCTTCCTTTTTCAAATTATGCCCATATTTATCTGTACACTTTTTGAATGCTAGCCTCGCTCCCAACGTAGGTTTCTAGTAGGCACCACTTATTTTTCGTTTTGACTTTGAATCTCCAGTGCCTGGCACATAGTAGGCACTCAATAAATGCCTTCAGGATTGGACTGGATTGTAACACACAGTAAACTAATTTTAACTCAGTTTCCTTAAAATTCAGGAATTCTTTTACCAGTATGTTAAGTGCCTGGCCCAAGAGTTCTTGAATAGGTTAATAGGTCTCATTATTAAGTGTTTAGAATTGGAAAATGAGCTGCCCAAAGCATTCTCCTACATTCCAGATCATCACCTCCCAGGGATCAGAAGGGCTGGGAACAAACTGGCTGCAAGTTTACTAATCGCGTTTCACTCACCAAGAAAAAAAGTAGGACTATGATTAGATTAGGAAAGGTGGGGAAAGAATATTGGCAGGTAGAGAACACCGGAAAGTTACAACTTAGGTTATTTTTTAACAGGCGACCTAATAAAAAAAAGTGCCTTGAGGCTGCTTCATTCTCTACCATTTTAATAGACCTTCATTTCCTCCAAAAGGAGGTGTCAGGTCTTTTGCATTCCGGACCTCGTAGACTGGCGGAGGGTTCGAAACCCCCTCCCCCTAGGAATCAGGCTGGGGCCTGGCTATTGCACATCTGACCCCTCCTTCTCACCTTCCTCCGGGCATCGGAAGGAAGAGGGTGGGTGAAATCTTGAAGGTATTAAAACTAAACAAATAAAAGAAAAAGAAAAAGAAATCCTTAGTGTTGCAGCTCAGTGAATGGAAACTTCTCTCCCTACCTCCCCCCGCCCCCGGCGGCCCTTCCCCCGGCAATGGCAAGAGACCTAGCCCAGCAAGTCTGCTAGCTAATGCAAATGACCCAGCAGCCCTCCCTCCGTCGTCTCTTTGGGGGCACGAGCGGGTGGTGCTGTCAGACCAGCGGCTGCAGCCTCCGCAGCCAGCCGCAGCGGGAGCGGGGAGCGGCCACCGCTCCTCCTTCTCGTTCTTCCTCCATCTCCTCCCTCCTCCTCCTCCTTCCATCTCCTCCCTCCCTCCATCTCCCACTCCTCCCCCCTTCTCCTCCTTCTCTCCCCCTCCTTATCTTCCCCTCCCCCTCCTCCCCTACCCCCTCCCTCTTCTCCTCCCTCCTCCCTGCCCTCCTCCCTCCTCCCTCCTCCCTCCTCCCCCCCGGCGTGCTCTGCCTCTCGGCTCGGCTCGGCTCCCCTCCCCTTGTGGCTGGCCCAGGCAGGCAGGCAGGCCGACGGCGGGCGGCAGGCGGCGGGCGGCGGGCGGGCAGGCGGCAGGCAGGGGAGGGAGGGAGTGCGCGAGCCCGGGTGAAAGGTGTCGGCCGGGAAGGAAGGGAAGTTAGGACTAGCAAGAAGGTCGTTGGCTGCTCGGGGCGCCTCTTCCCTCCCCCCTTATCCCAACCCCCCCACCCCCTTTTTCTTCAGCAGCATCATGGCGGAGCCCGGCGACTCTCCCGTCCATGTCCAGCCCCAGCAAGCAGCCCCGGTGGCGACGGCGACGGCCGCGGCCACGGCAGCCCCGGTTCCGGCGGCGGCGGCGGTGGCGGCGGCTACCGGGGCGGCCTCGGCGGCCCAGGCCATCGGCTGGCCCATCTGCAGGGACGCGTACGAGCTGCAGGAGGTGATCGGTCAGTGCTGCTGCCGGGCTCGCCCGACCCCGGGGCCGGGAGGGAGGCTGGGTGGGTGGGTGGGGTGAGTGCCTGAGAGGGAAGGGATGCATGCATGCATGCACGCCCGGAGGACGACGAGGAAGAGGACGAGGGGGCGGCGGGAGCCGGCTTTCGCGGCCTACCGGCTTTTTTCCCCCCGCACCCCCTGGGAGCCTCTTGGTGCAGGAGGCCGGTCTGTGGGAGCGCTTGAGCACGGCGGATGTGACTCGCACTGCAGACGAGTCGCAGAGTGCAAACTTTTATCTCCTGGGTCCGTGGCAGCCGGGGAGGAGTGAAGAGGGGACCGGTTTCCTCCCCCTTGTCCTCCCGTTCGTTCCTGTAGGAAAGCGAGAAGCCCCTTCCAGATGTTCGAGGCGGGGTGTGTGTATGGTCGCATTCATGCAGCTGTTTCTGCAGCTGCTCCTTCTTGGCTCCCCTCCACCTCTTCTCACTCGCGTACGCTTTGGGGACTCGTAACTCTTGTGGCTGTGTCTGCTCTCTCCTCTCTCCAGGGCCTTTTAACCTTACGATCTGGGCTTGGGTTTATCTCTGGGGTCTGGGGCAGAGTGGGGAGGGTACAGGGAGAAAGGAGCCCTTCCTCGGACCTCGGTTTGTATTTGCCTGCATCTTTGGGGTGGTGGGTGGTGGGGTTGGGTGGGGTGGGGTGGAGAAGATGCTTCTTCTTTGGATATGACGCCGGCCGGCTGTCACTCCTTCTCTCCTTCTCTCTCTTCCTCCCTTTCTCTCTGCAAAACCTCCCCTTCCACCTTCCCCACTGCGAGTCTTTGGGAAGCCCCCTGTGCCAAGCGCGCCTGCCCGTGCCGGGCGTTGCGCCTGCCCCAGGATGGGGGCGCGGTGTCCGCGCCCGTGCGCGCTAATGCTGCTGCCCTCGCTCGCTGGTCTAGCGTTGGTTTGCGAGCAGTGAAACCTTAGTCCTCTCGCCTGCGATCGTCTCCCAGCCTCCGGGGGGGCCTCTGAGTCGGCTCACTAACAGGATTGTAGCTTGCATTTTTAAAAACCTGAGAAAGTTCCACGCTGAGGCCGGATGTGACCTCTCTCGGGCCACTAACGTGAAGGGCCAGGTTGATTTCAGCCCGGGCTGGTGGTTTCTCTCCTCTGGTTTGCTGAAAGTCTGAAACCCAAGAAGGGAAACCTCCTAGGTGGCCAGGGGTGCACACGTTCTAAGTTCACCACTTTTCCCCACCCAGGTTTGTGGCCTTATTCAGCTCAGTGGGCATGAGGGTATTTAAACAGGGTAGTAAAGTGTTTCAGAACTTTTCTATTAAAATTTTTTTGAGACCCTTACTTTTTCTAGTCTCCCTTTTCTTTTACAAATTTCTTTAACTTCGGCAACTTTTATCACTTACTGTGTAAATGTATTTAGAGTTTGGGCAAGTGGGTACCTTTCAGAGCCAGCAAATCTAGGGATAGAGAAGGGAAGTAACTTCTTGGGGCTTAAATGCATTCTTGTGAAGTAGCTACCGATAGGAATGTTTTTGACAGGGTACAAGTTCTTGACTATACACGTATAGGTATTTGTGGTATGGAAACTCCATCAATGCAGGTCAGCAACTTCTGGGCACTGAGCAGCTAAATGTCACACAAACAGTTTTTCAGAGGCAGGATTAAAACCCAGGTCTTCCTTATTCTTAGAGGATATCTTATATTACCTCTGCCACACCATGCTAAAAAAGACTTCCGAAGTTGAGATGCATCCATAGATCTTGTCTCTGTTTCTGTCCCTTTCTCTGTTTATCTCTGTCTCCCTGTCTCTATTTCTGTCTCTTCTCTTCTCTTCTCTTCTCTTCTCTTCTCTTCTCTTCTCTTCTCTTCTCTTCTCTTCTCTTCTCTTCTCTTCTCTTCTCTTCTCTTCTCTTCTCTGCTCTGCTCTGCTCTGCTCTGCTCTGAATAAATGGTCGGTCTGAAAGGAAGCTGTAGAAATGATCCCAAGGGTTTGAAACTCAAGAGAAGGTCTTTGAAATCTCCTACTTATTAAAAGTCTAGAACAGAGACTTTGTAAGGATCAATCCTTCTCCCCCAAGCTAGCTATGAATGATTAAAGAAAAAACAAAATATCAACAAACTGGTTGATCCTGTCACAGTATTATTTGGAAGTCCAGGACTTTGGACATTTTTTAGTTGGTGTCTGTTGTGGTTTTTAGTGTCATTAATTGTGTGATACTGCTTTTTTTTTTTCATGGTCTGTACAAGAAGAAATTGCTAGTATTAGGATTGTTATTTCATTAGGGTTAATTTACAGCCCATGTATTTAAAAAATGAATGCCTATTTGAATTGATAATTGTCAACCATTAGAAAAATTTTGCCCTTTCCATCAAAATAATTTAAATGATTTAAATGAAAACGAAAGTGATTGTTTCTGTTTGCAATAGCATTGTTGACTACTAGTTGGTCACTTTAATGAAAAAATCACCCATTTTCTTGAGAAAATTTATAAGAGAAGCTTGTTTAATATCATGACCTGGCTTTCTGCACACTGCGCCCATTGCCCTATTTTGTTCATGATGCAGATTTGTTGTTTCTTTGTAGTTGAACATTGTTGATGAAGGGACAAACTATAAAGTGCCTCTGTGGCAGCTATGTCATTGCAAATTAAATAGGTGGATCTGGGTTTTGCAGGGGATTAATATTTATAGGGTATCATTGTAAACCCATTTCTACCAAGTCCTAAGAATAAGCTCTTTTTTTTTCTTTAGCAAACATTACACGTTAAAGTTAGTAGTACAAACACTGAACCACTTTCAATGGGAATTCCAATTTTAAGGTCTCTGGAACCACCACACAAGCAGGTGTCATATATCACTCTCCAGCAGTATAAACTGTGACCAGCAGGAGGCCTAGAAATGCCTATTTGGGTAGAAGAAGAGACAAGTAGTTTTAACTTTCTAGGGTGGCACAGAGTACTTTTTTCTCTAGCTCCTTCTCTGCAGAGGTTTGAATTTCAGGTGTAGGAGAGAATTTTTTATTTCACTGAAAATCCGAACAACTCAAGTTCAGTGGCTTGGTTTTCTTTTTTTTCCTCCTCAAATGAAATAGATTTTGTTAGTCTAAAAATAAACTCTTCTCTTTTATTGACTTTGTTTGTCTTCCTTGTAGTTGTATGAAATCAGTGAGAAAATAGTTACGTTCTACAGCTTTATCATCTTTAGAAGTTGTTGCAGGCTAAAACTTTACCTGAAGTAAATTGAGGGGTTATGCCAGGGAGAGGTTAAAAATCTGGGATTTCTTTCTCCAGCTGTCAGTATCTTAATCATAGCATATTTAAAATATTTCTATAACTAGACATTTTTATACAAATATATGTAGGTGAAGGAAATTTCCATTTCTTTCTTACTCTTTCTCTTCACTTATTTTCATAAACACTAAAAAAAGCTTTCTTTTATAAAAGTCTTTATCATAATTTAATCAGCTTTGATTTGAAAAACAAAGAATAATAAGGGAATCACAAAACCTTTGACTAATACCTGTGTCCTAGAATATGCCTTCTGTTGGTAGCCTGTGAATCCTGTCTATTTACAGTTGGTCTCTTGTTTTCAATATTTTCAGTTAAATAAATGCTTGTTGAATGAGAAATTTTCTCCTGTGATTTCCTGAAATAGAGTGTAAGAGTATTTTCTTGATGAATTTTGCAAAGACCAATAATTAAACATTTTTTTCTTCTTGTTCGTTGTCACTTTTGTCTTCATTGCTTCCAGATACTTTCTTGAGTTAGATCATTTTCCAGGTTTGCCTTTCTGCTTGCATGTTTCCTTTCCCCTATTTTATCCTCTAGTTTAAATAATTCTGCTTGTAGTCAGATCTATTGCTTATCCTTGCCATATATATTTCTAAACTGATGAGTCTAGAAATCATCACCGTGTCCTGTGACTACATAGGCATACATAATTTAAAATTTCATCTTCTGATATATCTGCTTATTTCTTTAATTTGTTCATTATGTTTACTAATCACTTTGTTGTATCTTATAGAACATTATAGTTTTTTTTTCTGATTCTACTCTTGGTTCTTGAATTTTTGCCTTGGCCTGTTTTAATCCATAATATTTTGGTGTTGGAAACTTTTTTTTGGTTTCCTTAGTTCTTTGAGGGATTCAAAATTTTTCTTTTGAGCATTTCTAAGAACTCTTCTTTCTACCATTTCTTTTTCAGTTTTTGAAGGAGATGTTGAAGTAGATTTCGCTGTGACCCTTCACTCCCATCTCCTCCCAGAGATCTTTTTGTTCAGAGATCTGAAGCTGGGAGGCATCTCAGAGGCCACAACTGCTTCATCTTATAATTGATATTGAGGCTTGGGGAAGTTAAATGACTTTATCCAAGGTCACCCAGATAGTGAGGCATCAGAGATAGGATTTGGACATAGTTTCTCTGACTTGGAACCAGTGTTCTTTCTACTATATGGTGGAATTTTATAATTTATAATTTAAAATATTTTTGTTGGATTGCATAATTGAAAATTTGAATCAGTTCATTAAAGCAGTGGGTATAGCATTTTCTGGTTTTTCTCTTAGGTACCAAATGGACCATTGGCCTAAAATGTTTTATTTTCTTGAGTGTGCTTTTTGCAGGATGCAGAGCACTTAATGGCAGGCCTGCCTTTCCAGTAGTTTTGTTCTTGACTTCTAAGTATCACTGGAGCTCATTGCTCCAGTTATTTTATTACATTAGTTAAGGGAATATGTACATATATTCCATTGTAACTGTATGTGCCATCTGTGTGTGTACACGCAGATGGCACATGTATATATACATATACATACATATAATTCTTGATTGTTAGGATTCCTAATAGTAGGTGGTAGTAGGATCTCTGGATTCTCCTTTGCTTGCATTCTGCATTGGACAGGTGACTCTATTCAGACTCTATTTCCCTTTTCCACATCCTGGTAATCAAGATAGGTGGCCATGTCACCAAGTCACATTACCTAATTAGGATAGTTTTTAAGGTTCCTTTCTAGAAAAGGATCATTGTAGTCTCAGGAGTTTCTACTTTGCCCAGCACCTTTGAGGTGTCCCCAGTGTGCATAGGACTTCCAAGGGGGCTGTGGGAGCTGCTTTGGGAAGCATTAGGAAGGTAGTAGCAGTGGAGTAGATTTCTGGACACTCAAACGGATAAAGCTTTGGTCACATCTGAAAGATGGCATCTCATTGATCTGTATAGAGGCTCTAACTTGGAATCCTTTAGCTCTTGCTGTCTTGCTATCACTATTAGTTTTATTATTAAGGTGGGGTTTTTGATCCTAATAGTAAAAGGTTTGGAAGAACTGACTAGAGTACAATATAGTGTTCATGAGTCTTTATATAAATTTTTAACTAAATTGTTTTTAATCTGAATTTTTTTTAAAGCCAAGAAAAACATATACTGAAATAACTTTTATAGGTACAATTGCTGTTACAGTGGGGAAGGCCTGTGGCTAATGGGAAAATTAAACCACAGATATATTCTGTTCCTACTTTCTGCATTGATTTATGCACTGATTTGCCTCTTAGCTTTGCTTGTTTTCCTCTCTGGCTATTTTTCTATTAGTGTTAAATTTTTGATAGTATTTGAAACAGGAGCTAGACTGTACCTGGAATGTGTCCTAATCTTACTTACTTGTTGGATAATGCTATACAAAGCTTTAGAATTGCAGAATCTCAGAGTTGGAATGGATTTCGGAGGGCATCAGAGTCATGTGTCCAACCCATCCCTAGACTAAAGTGACCTCTACAATGTTCCCAATAAGTGGTTCCTCAGACTTTGCTTAAAGACCTCAAGTGAAGAGGGGAAATCCCATACCTTAGAGGCAGTCCATTCATTACACTTTTGCATAGTTCTGATTGTTAGGTCATTTTTCCAGAAATCAAGCCTAAAAATTTCTTCCTTTCAGTGTGTACTCATTATTTCTAGTTCTTTCCTAAGGGGCAGAGCAGAATATATCTTCCACATGACAACCTTTTAAATACTTGCAGCCAGGTATCATGTTTCTTCTAAATCCTCTTCTCTAGAATTAACATCCCCAGTTTTCTTTATCTGATCCTCATGTTAAATAAGACAAAGAAAGCCTGATGTGCTGTGAAGTTAGGGCCCTTTCACTCTTTAGGTTATCTGTCTGAAGACACTTATCCAGGTTATCAGGGTCTTGTATAAAAATGTGGTGCCCAGAAGTGAATGTGGTATTCCAAATGTTCTTTGATTAGGGCAGAATATACAGCATGCCTACCGTCACTCTCATTGCGGATACTTGTTTCCTTTAATGCAGTCTGAGATTACATTAGTTTTTTTTGGCTGCCCTTAATACATGCTCATTGATTGATTGGCTTCCCTGTCACACTGTTGGTATATTGAGCCTGAGGTCTACAAAACTTCCTAGATCTTTACCAGATGAACTGTCACCTAGTCACCTCTCCCCCATCTTATGCTTGTGAAGGTGATGAGTTTCTTCATACAGAAACAAGGATGTTGGACTAAATGACCTCTGAGAGCCTTTCCAGCTGAAATTCTGTGATCCTGTGAAAACGTATAAAGTTTTATTTCCTTTGAATATGTAGTTTCTTCAAAATTCTTTCTATGTTCTTTTTACTATTTTATGTTGAAGGAAACCATATTTATTTGAGAAAGCATTAGTACCAGTCTATTTTAGCACAAATTCAGCTCTGGTTGTGCTTGGGCAGGGACCTATTGTTGTCCAATCCATGAGATCCTTAGTAAATTGGGTTTAAGACTTGGTGTTTGAGAAAGAAATCTAGCCAGTAAATCCCAAGTTAACTAGGTAGCTTTTGGCCATCAAAACGTACTTTCCCTTGGGCAGAACACCCTCAGGTAAGGAGAGAGAAAGGTTGGGGGGGGGGATGAGCTGACATTTTGTGGCCTTGGCCATTTACTTTTTCATCATGAACCCATTCTCTGTCTGGGGATATACTTGCATTATTCTCCTCATAGGATTACTGGGAAGAAAGCTCTTCATAAGCCTTAATATACAGTAAAAAACGTTGTAGCCCTGTCCTGTTGTCCAGAGGTACAATTAATAGAGGACCTTCCTCTAGATGAAAAAAGAGAGATTCATTGCCAGGAAGATTGCCCACCAGGCAATGATTTTTTTCAGCTATAGTAACTCATTAAAGCCATCAACAAAGCCGAGGAGTTGTCAGGTGCAGTGGTGGACCCTTTATGCACACTGATGAAAGGAGAGATCATTGAAATACTGTTATTAGGAAAGGTCTTTGCTCACTTTAGACTCTTAATGATTTTGGGACAGGATATTAGCCTGTATGTGGTAAGGGAACAGAATGGCTTCCTATCAGGAAAGATCAAAGTGAGAAGAGAGGTTACTGCTTGTGGTTTCCTCCTCTTCTCTGCTAGCAGCTGGGTGGAGAATCAGGGAACCTAGGAAGCAGCTTGGTGCTGCAGCGCATAGAGTGCTGACTTGGAGTGAGGTAGACCTGAGTTTGAATCCTGCATGAGACACTAGCACTTGGATTCTGGGTAAGTCACTTAAATTTTTTAGTCTCATTTTCCTCACCTGTAAAATAGAGATAGTAATAACAAAGGTAATAATATATGCAAAGTGCTTTACAGATCTTAAAGAGCTATATAGATGTTAGTTGTTATTATGCTGTTCACTGCAGAACTGGTTGACAATTGAGAAAAATCCTACGAGCTTTAAAAAACCTTTAGAGATTATCTAATTTAACTTCCACATTTTATAGATGAGGAAACTGAGGCCCTGAGAATTTTAAGTGAATTGTCCAAGGTAGTAAGCAGCAAGCCTAGAATTTGAATCCATGTCCCCAGACTCCACCCTTCTGTTTTTCTTCGCACTGGGTTGGAAAGGGCTGTGAAACCTCAGGCAGTTTGAACTGTTGCTTGCATTCGTTGTCAGTGGCCTATTCCACAAGTGCTGAGCATAACTTTCACAAAGGCTGCTGTAGAGGAGTGAACATCCTCTTCTAAAAAAGGATGTAGCAGCGGCCTGCCAGGACTGCAGTTTTCTTCTACCTCTGAGTTCACCCTGTGCAGGTTGCCATGTTGGCAGGAAGTGCATGCAGCTGACTGTCAGAGAGCTAGGAGGGAAGCCAGGGAAATTTTGCTTTTAGGTAAATCATCTTGCAGACCATAAGGGCCTCCTCCCCTGAAGGGGAACATTTTGCAGACCGGTATTGTTAATGATGGTGCTTATTTAGAGCTTTTCAGCCAATCAGCTCAAAGAGCTTTGCAGAAATTAGCTCATTAATCCCCACAAAGCAAGGGTAAGCAATTCTAGTGTTCTCTGCCTTCCTGGGTCCTGTAGGTGGGTGATCAGAGGTGGGGCAAGATAAATTTCTTTCTCTCTTAAATGAGGGGGTTGGATTGATCCACTTTCAGGTCTTCTCCAGCTCCAATATTCTGTGTCATGTGAATCCAGGAAGGGAGTTTTCTGAGGTCAAAGCAAGCAGAGGTACAGTTTAAGAAAAGGACAAAAACCCCCACTTCTAGGATCTTTTTCTTTGGATCTCTTGAGTCAAGATCAGAACATCCTCCTCTGTTTTCTCTGCTGCTGTAACTTTTTCTTTAGTAGTCCACCCTTCCAAGTTTTTTTTTTGTTTGTTTTTGGTGGGAGTGGTTTAGGGGAGGTCTAGGAGGTTGGGGTAGCAGCATTATTTTACTTAATCCTGGGTATTTTTTCTAAACAAATTTCTTGAGCTATGTTTAGAAGTCAGGATGGGAGAGGAATTGGGATATAGGAAGAATAAGCAGAATCTGTGGGAAGGTGGGTTACAGAGACGTCACTTTGGTGGTGGGAATTGATTAAAACTATAAGGTTTTGAGGAAAATATTGGCCTGCTGTTTACTGGACCACAGATTTGGTTCTCTAAAGTCATCAAAATTCAGAGATGTTTAATTCCCCTATAGTACCATCTGTGGGAGAATATTGGTATTTCCTTTCCTGGAAAAAGAAATTTTCACATCATTAAATGAATTGATTTAGGTCTATTTCAATGCCCAGATAGTTATGTTTAAGTTATAGCATTATGACAGTTTTAAAAAAAATGATTTTCAGGATTTCTCTTTAAAATATGATCTTTGATGCTTGGGGGGAGGCAGGTAAGACTTCATTATATTTAGTTAGTAATTGAGAAATTTTGGAAAACTGGAAGTCTTTCTGAAAGTATAGACTAACAGGAGTTTTATTTCTAGAATTGATTGACTTATTTCCTTAGATAGTAGGGAGCCATTTAAAATTTTTGAACAAGGAAGTGACATTCATTCAACAAGCATTTGTTACTTGCATCCTAGATGCCACTGTGATATAGAAAATGAGCACTGTCACACTGAGAGTAATTGTGAGGCTTATGGTGTTCTGAGCCAGCTTCAACAGCTAACAAACGAATGAGGAACTTTGATGTTATTACGAAAATGTATGCTAGAAAAAAAGATGGGCTGGTCACATGGTGAGGGTGAGGTTTGACAAGTGGTCTCATGGTGTCTTCAATATCTGAAGAGAGCAAGGAGGGCTTCCAGTGCTTTGGGTTGACTTCTGGAAGGCCATGCACAAGAAGTGACAGGATGGGCAGACTATATCCAAATTGTCATGATCACAGATCCATCTGAGGATGTATTGGAACTCTACAAACAAAAAATGAAAATAGGCTAATAGCTTCCACTCTTATATTCTTGAGGACCTTACATCTTACATGATCAGAATTCTACAATAAGAATGCTGATTTAGCAGTATTGGTTAGCTTAGACCGGAGAAGGGGGAGACCAGAGGAAGAAAGAGGACATAAGGATTGCACTATGGTACCATCATTGGGCATGAGAAGGAGGGAATGAATTGAAGAGATAATTTGGAGGTAGAACAGTAGGACTTGGTTGTAGGTAGAATTCTTTTTCAAGTTTGAGTTGTACTAGATGGCCATGGAGGTCCCTGCCAAATCTGCAGTTCTGTGCTTATGCTCCAGCTTAGCATCTTGTATTCCTGTGTGAGGATAAAGGGATATATTACAAGTCTTTTCTCATTAGCCATCTGCTGAGGTGAGACTCTACTAAAATTTATTATTTCAGGAAGATTTTTGAGTGTTAAAAAACTAATAGAAATAAAATCTTAAAAGTATTGCATTTTACTTCATATTGTGGGATTATATAAACTATAAATTTGTTTGATTGGTCTTCAGAAGGTTTGGAGGCCGACAGTTGTCATATATATTGACACATCAAAATAAGTGAGAACACTATTGCAAAATTCTTAAGGAAAAGTGGGTCTTGCAGTCAGAAAGCAAATCCTTTCGTTCATTCTGGCTTTGTGACCCTGGGCAAGTCACTTCTCATGGAGGGGAGCCGTCCCCTCCCCCCTCTTTCTTAGAGTAATAAAATTGCAGAATTATTGCCACTTAGCATTGGTGGAAGGGATTTCTTCTTCAGGAACTACTCCCTACACCAATAAAATCAGAGGCTGACAAAAAACAAAACAAAACAAAACCCCCAAACAACCAAACCAAAAAACCAAACCCAAAACAAAACTTTTTTTTTTTGGCCAGGTTAATGCCTAGTGGAAAAGATTTTGCACCCTAAGGACTACCTTTCCATCTGTTGTGCAGCCAAAGCTTGTCTCTGCTAATTAGAATTAGAGACCCTTGAGAGCAGGCATTGTCTTGCTTTTCTGTTTTGTATCTGTAATGCTTAGCATAACAGTTCTTAATCTTTTCCATTCCATCTGTTAGACATTAATTTTTTATTTTCCCAGGTGAAATGTTAATTTTTGTGGCCACCATGTTTCCAACCTTTGGTCTTTGCAGAAAACCAATTAGGGTTAAGTTATGTATTACTATTAAAAATAATTTGTCTGAAAAATGGAGATGACAGAGTTGATATTGGTTAATTTTGCCATGTAAGTGCCAGATCTTTACTGGGATTATTTTAGAGGCTAAGGTCATTGGAGTACTGTTACCTCTTAGGATTCTTAGTTGAGGTTGAGATATTTGAAGAAGCTAGGATATCCTCCTGAGTTGATTTCATAATGGTTACTATTAAAGTTGGTGATGAGGAACATTCTGGTTCCTTTCTCTTCTAAGACCAAGGCTTGAAAAAGGGTTGTTGGCACAGGATGGGAGAGGTGGTTTCTGTACCTTGTGTTTTCTGGTTCTGTTTCTTGTTAACCTGTATCGTGTAACTCTGGAGTCAGCTCTTGTTGTTTGAGTAAGCCCTTTCAATTATAGATTTAAATTCTATCCTTTGATAAAATCTGGGGGACCTAAGTTCTGGGAAGCATAGTATACTGTGCTAATGTAGAATCTTATAATACAAAGGGGACTTTAGAGATCAGTGCTAGCTCCTCCTTAGATTGTAAGCTTCCTGTGGGCTGGGACTGTCTTGTGTTTTTTTTTTATCCGCAGAGTTTAGCACAGTTTATTGATTGATTGAAGGATTGTTTAGACCCGTTTGTGCCTAGGGAGGCAATGCTTTGTCTCTGAGATCACACAGTCAGTCCCAGAGCCAAGACTAAAACACAAATCTCCTGCTTCCTAACCTAGTGTTCCTTCTGTTTTGCCAAACTTCTTTTCTACCAGTGGAAAGGAAGAGCAATAAAGCTAGCAGGTGGGATATGGTCTACTGACCTCAATGAATTTTATAATTACTGTTTTAGTAGAATCAATGTGTGTGTCTTCCAGGGGACAACAATTCCCATATAGGTATAATAATAATACTCTATGTTTATATAACACTTTTTTCAAGAAATATTAACAATATTTTGGACTTTTTTTTAACCTTTTGCAGTAAACCTTTGCAAAAGGCTGACCATTGAGAAGAACTGGCTTTCTCCACTTAGTAAAAATGAATGGGAAAACGAAGTATGAGTAGTAGATTTCCCTCCCACCACCCAGCAGACTGCACCACTGGCCATTTGCCTGGACCAAGGCCTGCGTGCTTAGGTATGCTTGAGTTTGTTCACAGGACTGTCTTTACCAGTTTTTACCACTCATCTTATCCACCCAGCCTCCCACAGTAGTACTTAAATTGTCACTTATAGCAGAGGTGTCAAATGCACAACCTGCAAGCCCATTACACTTCTGAATGCCAGAACCAGATGAAAATGCAATTGAGATTACATATTTAACAAAATAAATAAAGACACTAGAAGGTAGATAATGTTAATAGGTGGCTTTCTGAGTCAATATGCAGCCAGCAGGCATCCCTATGTTGGTTTCATGGTTTGAGTTTTGACACCAATGATTTATAACACAACATGTGCCGTCTGCCAGTACTCTTCTGTAACCTGTGTATGAGAGTGGGAACTCCTTCCATCAACATAGCTAGTAAGTAAGTATCAGAGGTGGGATCTGAACCCAGGAATTTCTGACTCTCTGTCAGGTGTTTTCTCCATGGTACCTTGATACTTCTTAAGATTACCACTGTCTGACCCAGATTATGTGAAAGTAATATTCTTGATGACAGTCCTGAAATCTTGAAGACTGTGTGCGTCCTATGATACATTTGAATGAAAATGTAGTTGCCTTAAAGGATTTCTTAAATAACTTTGGATTTAGTCCCTTGATTAATGAATACTGTGGCCTCCAGTGCTGCAACATTGCCTTTCTGTTGGGTTACTTAGAATAGCTGGTTTTAATTCTTTTCCTCTAGGCAGGGGTGGGGAACTTTCGGCCTTGAGGTCACAAGTGGCCCTCTAGGTCCTCAAGTGTGACCCTTTGACTGAATTTCGGTCCTAGAGGGCCACATGTAACCTTAAGGCCACAGATTCCCCACCCTGTGTTTGAGGGTTGACGTTGATGCTGATTTTAGGATTATGGAAGTTGGGCAGGGCAGGGGAACCCAACTATGAAAATGTTTCTTTCAGTATAGTCTGCATTGGGAATCTCGTCAGTTCACATTTTAAGAGGAACACTGATTCCTATGTGTATTGAAAATGGACACCGTTGATGAGCTGAGGGAATCATTTTGAAGAGTGAGGTTTTTTTAATCTCCCTGGTTGAGCTCTCACATCTTTCTGGGAATTTTTTTTGTTTTTGTTTTGGTAAGTGCTTGTGATATCCATGAAGAACACAACATTAGGCTCCCTCCACATTCCCCAGAAAAGTCAATAGCAATGTTCTTAAAAACTTAGGAAAACATTGCTTTTTGTTGAAAGGATCATGGCAGAGCACTACAGGGACTAATCTGGGCTGTGACCGGGTAAGGACTCACTGTCCCAGTGATAGGAAAAACTCCAGAGTCCTGGGATCGCTGCTCGATAGGAAATGGATATCCTGGGGGACCAGAATCATCTTGGTTTTTATCCCGTCCTTTACCCTGACAGGGAGAATCTGGCTTGGTAGCATTTTTGGTGGGAAAAAAAAACCCATGAAAAGAAACAATTGCTCCTCTAGGGAAGTTTTTAAATTAATTGTCAGAAGCAGTCACAGCAGTGTTTGTTGAAATCACTGAAAGATTGGACTTAAATTCCTGCCCTTTCCAGTAGTCACTGGCTTAAAGCAGAGATTGAAACATGTATATTTTTTCTTTTTAAAATGTGATTTTCATTATGTAGTCCTTCCCACAAGCATCCAGGGGCTTAATGAGACAGTTCCCTTTGGGGAGGGAGTTGGCAGTTGCAGCTTTGTAGGATTTGGGACAACAGAGTCTAAGATCTTGTTGTGGCATGAAGTTTGGGGGCAATGAAAGATAAGACAGAGACTGTTGGAGGAAGCCTGGTGGGGAGCAGTGAGCAGAGGGAAGAAGGAGTGGCAGTGAACTCAGCCTTTGAGAAAAGGCTTTATTTAGAGAGTGCAAGAGCCCCTCGGTCATCTAGCCCTAAGAATCAATTGTATATGTGGGTTTATAATCCAAAGTGTATCCCAATTAGTGTATGTTTGGAGGAGTACACAAAAAGGCTCTTCTGAAGGCCATAGGCTCTCCAACCCTGACTAAAGTAACAGTTTGGTCTTTTTGATCATTGAAGAGTGTGAGTTACATATAGATTATAGAATTGATTTCTGAAGGGGGCCTCAGAGTGTCTAGTTCAACTTGCCCTACTCCCTGGCCTGATTTTGCAAAGGAGGAATATGAGAATCCAGAATTTTAGAGTTGGGAGAAACCTCAAACAGCGATGATCATGTCCAACTCATGTCCTAATCAAGAATCTCTTCTACAACACATAGAAAGAGACTGACTTGGGGTGGGGTGGGGGTGGGGTGTCAGAGTTGTTGTTTAGTTGTTACAATCATGTCTGACTCATTGTGACCCCTTCAGAGGTTTTCTTAGCAAAGGAGTGCTTTGTCATTTCCTTCTGCAGCTCATTTTACAGATAAGGAAACTGAGGCAAACAGAGTTAAGTGACTTGCTCAGGGTCACACAACCAGATTTGAACTCAGATCTTCCTGATTCCAGCCATGGCACTCTGTCCCCTTCTTCACCTAACTACTTGGGTTCGTATCTTGGCTACCTGTGGGTCAAGTGGGGAACTTCCCTGGGCCTAGGTTCCCTTATCAGTGAAATGGGGAGGATGGACTCGATGGGCCTCTCCAGGTCCTGCCAGATCAGAATCAATAGTCCCATGAGCTCCTTTGGAAACAGTCCATTACATACATATTTTGGCTTTGCTTAGATTGAACTGGTCTTATTTTCTGTTCTGTAGGAGAATCTCCTGTAGATCCTGGTGGACCCAGGTGAATTTTCCTTATACATGATAATCCTTTGAATATGTGAAGAATTGTTTATCAACTTGAAGGATTTGGGATTTTGTCAGTGCCTGTACTCTTGCCCCTGGCACAGACAACAATCACTCTGATTTAGGAGTAGGTCTTTGATAGTTGCTGCATCTAAACATTTTATCACCTTGTGACCAGGCTGGTGATGAGTCTTTGTGTCTTAGCCAGGCTAGTCCTCAGATGAGGAGACAGACAGACAGACAGACAGACACACACACACACACACACACACACACACACACACTCTTTTTTTTTTTTTGGTTAGGCAGTGGGGTTAAGTGACTTGCCCAGGGTCATATAGCTAGTAAGTGTTATGTGTCTGAGGCCAGATTTGAACTCAGGTCCTCCTGAATCTGGGGCCAATGCTCTATCCACTGTGCCACCTAGCTGCACCTTCCCACCCCACCTTCTCCCCCTCCCCCTCCCTCCCTCGTAGGAAAAAACCCATCTCTGGGGGCAGGGAATCTGGGTTCAAATGTTGTCTTTCACACATAGTAATTCTGTGATGTTTACTGGCTCACTACCTTATTCAGCCTAAATCTCCTTGTTAATAAAATATGGGGGCTGGATTAGATCACCTCTAAAGTCCCTTTCAGCGCTATGAATCTAGATTTGTGAATTTATATCCTACAAAATATATATGTATAGGACTGTGGCTATATTGATACTTATGTTTACATGCATACATCTGCACATCTGTAGGTGTATATATACACATCTATAGATTGTGGAGTATATGTATGGAGATACATAGACCTGTAGATATAGATTTATTAGGTACACACACCCCCACACCCTGACACCCACCCACCCCACCCCACAAAGAGCACTGACTTTGGAATCAAAAGACAGGGATCAAACCTGCTTATCACTTAAAAAAGTGCCCTTGGCCTTAGGATCCTTGTGTGTAAAATGAGATTGGTGTATTAGATGGCCTTTTAGGCCCTTTCTGGCTTTAAATCTATGATTTTAGGATACAGACATGTACTTACTGGCTGAGGGTCAGACTTAAGGTGCTATTGTGGTAGGGTGTAACTTATATAGACGTAGGAAAAATGAAAGTGACCACTTTCTGAGAGGAAGGTTTTTGATAGAGGAAATAGTATATGTAGGGAGATTAATTTGGTTTGCGGTCATTCGGAAACAATCTGTACCCTCCTCCCTTTGGTGTTGCTTGTGTGAGTGGTGGTGTTCCAGGGACTGGAGCTGTGTAATCTCTCCTCCACACCCTCCACCCTCCACTTGCCTCCCCCATTGGCTGTTTTATATTTGTGGAGTCTTAATTGCAGTGCCTGACCTTAAACCAATGTCATTACAGGAAAAAAAATTGTAATGTTTTAAACCTCTTAATTATTTGGGAGATTGGAAGAGGTATAGGAGATGAGGACAAATAAACAGTGAAACACATCTTCCTTTTCTTGGTAGAATCGACCCACCAACCAAGAGGCACTTTATTCCAGACAGTGTTAAGTGCTAGGGATAACACGTTTCCTCCCCCCAACCCCCCCAAAAAAGGGCAAAACCAGTATCATCTTCTTCTAACAGGTTTATGTTCTAATGGAGACAATGGTGTGCATACGTAGATACTTTCTAGATAAATTAGCCTTAGGGGGAAAGGCACTAGTATCTGGGGAGCATATGTCCATCCTCCAGGAGGTGGCCCCTGACCAGAGATTCTAAGAGGTAGAGGTTACGACACGCACTGGGGGAAAACCGGTGAAAAGGGCCTGGTCTGGGAGGTTGACTGTTGTAGAGAGGATGGGGAAGACAGTCCCTTCTGGCTGCTGCATAGTCAGCTTGTCAGACATGGCTGCTGCATCAAGCTGATTTTGCTTAAGTTTTTCTGTGTGACACAAGAAAGTGTGGTTACATGTGTATGAGAGAGAATGTGGTGTAAAAAAAACACATTACTAAAAATTGATAGAGGGATGTTTTCAATCTCTAAATCCTGTGGTTTCTTTTTAAAGACAATCATTTTTTCCCTGTCATTCAGTGATATAGATATACCTTTGTGAGAGGCAGCTTAGGCGGTGGGTTGCAGTGGATAGAGTGTTGGGTCTGGAGTCAGATAGACCTGAGTTCAAATCCTATTTGAGACATGCAATAGCTGTGTGACTGTGGGCAAGTCACTTAACCCTGTTTGCCTCAGTTTCCTCATCTGTAAAATGAGCTGGAGAAGAAAATGGCAAACCACTTCACTCTCTTTGCCATGAAAACCCTAAATGGGGTCACAAAGAGTCAGGGACAACTGAAATGATCGAACAACAACACCTTCTTTGTCAAAGCTAGGTAGAAATCAATTGTTGGTAGAAGCATTAAACATTCTGTTTTGTCTCTTAATAAGTTCCAGGAAATGGAGTGTTTTCTATTTATGGGGACCCTGATTTATGTTTCTGGAAAAATCAGGGTGTCTTATAGGTAAGATAAGATGCAAAACTCAGCTACAGTAACTTTTTTTTTAATAGTTGTATTTCTCAGATTCTTAGGTTACTTTGCAGGGCCCCTTGAAAACAGCTAATTAAAGGTGCTATAGGTAGTGTATGTATATTTGACTAAACATTAGTCTTAAATATTTAGCAGTGTGACTGATTTTCAAGTGATAAAGGGGACAATGTAGTGAATTAATATTTTCCTGCTAATAGTTTTTATGACATTAAAAAGATAATTATCTTGAAAAGTGAAATTATTTTCAGGGGTATATAGTAGAACAAAAGCTTAATAACCTCTTTGAACTCCTTAGAAGAAAGGAGTTTACAACACCAGGGACAGAAACTTTATGAACTGTGACTGTAAAAGAATATTTTTGTTGAACAAATATACCCGAGCTTCCAGGTCCAAGTGAGCCCTTGTGGCCTTTGAGAAGTCACCTTGGGAAGGTAGACTCCATTCCATCGAGAGTGCTTTTGGTTAAAGCATTTCTGAGCTGCCAGAACTTATGGCACATTTTTCGAATTTCCCCAGTGGGGCAAATATTTGACCCTCGGGGGTGGTGATGGCGGCGATGGCAGCGTTTGGAAATAGCCCAAAGTCATTTGAGGCTAACACGAATGAGATGGTTGATCAAACTGGGTAAATCCTAATTTGTTGCTTCTGTTACTGTTTTTTGATAGTTATACCTGTTACATTTGACTCTTATTAGGTAGACATACTATCAGTTTCATTAATTTTTATATTGTTACAATTAAGAAACAAGTGACTTTCTTGTGTAGCTTATGAATTGGATTTTAATTCAGTCCCCTTCTCCCCCTGTCCCAGCAAAAATAAAAAAGGTTCTAACAGAATATTGAGTAGTTTCAGTATAAATGAAATAACTTACCTCTCAAGGTGATTGACTACTTAGATGGAGATTAAGTCATTTGGATATACAAGTACTGGTGTGTTTGTTAGGGGAAAAAAATCAGATTCAGGTATATGCAGCAGTCCTTAGTATAGGATCAAAAACAGTGTGTTTTGTTATTTTACTGTGATGATGATAATGTCTGTATATCATAATTTGATCCTCAGAACTGTTTTTTAAAATAATTGAGATGAGAAGAGTGTCCATTGCAATGCCATCACAACATATCCAGAACTGAAATGACCATTTTTCTTCCCAATTCTGTCTCATTTTTCAGATTCTCTTTGTCAATAAGATGACTCCCTCTTCCTGTCAACTGCACTTGTGGTGATCTTTGATTCCTTCCTCTCCCATTTCACAAACACTAACCAGTTGTCAAGTTCTTTTCATGAGCACCGATGTTGTCCAGGGCTTTCTTATTATCTCATGCCTGTCTGTTGCAGAAGCTTCTTTGCTGCCCTCTCAGATTCTGGCTGCCTGCCCTAGTACTATATATTGCCAAATTAGCCTTCCTTATGTGTAGGTCTGGTCATGCTAACCTGTTACCTTAAAACCTTCCATGGCTCCCCATTACCTACTAAACAAAATGCAAATAAATAGCTTAGCATTTTCAAGGCTGTCCAGTTGTTGTCTTTTTTTTTTTTGGGTAAAACATGGTGCCTAGAACTGAACGGAACTACTCTGACCAGGCCAGAATATAGAGGGATTATCACTTCTATTTTTGGGAGCTATGCCTCTGTATAGTCTAGATCCTGCTAGCTTTCTTGGCTATCACACTGTTAGCTCAAGTGGAGCGTCCAGTTCATCAGAAGTGTTAAATTTTTCAGCTGAGCTGTTCTTACCATACATCTCCATCTTATATTCATGAAACTGGTAGTTTGAACCCTTTTTGTGTTACAAAATAGATAGTCAGTTTTATCAAATGAGCTTCCATCTAACAACAGCCACCAAAACCCAAATAAAAAGTGATTGGGAAAAATATACCTTTACAAATCTGACATGCAGATTCTCTAAAGAAATAAATACACCCTGTTTCCAATGGATAAGTGGCCACAGGTGAGAATAAATTTGTTTAATATGTATTAAGCACTTCCTGTGTTGCCAGGGTGAGAGGATGAATAATAGACAAGCTGGAGAGGCCAAATGCAGAGTCAGGAAAACCTGGGCTCAGGCCCTGCCTCTTGATATGGCCTGCCTTTGTGACTTTGAGTAAATCACTTAATCTCTCAGTATTCCAGGCAGTTCACTGAAGACTTTAAGTTGCAGATAAAATGCGGATCCGCATTGGGAGATGATGTTCTCACCAGGATACCAGTGAGATCACTGGTCTCATCCCTTCCTAAAAGGAACATGATTCTGGGGATGTAGTAACTGAAATAAAACTCACAGTCAGGAATGTTTTATTTACTTATTTTATACAAAAATAAGTAAATGCAAAGTGGTTTCTGGAGAGACAGGGTTAAGATTATAAAGAGCCACATGTATTTCAGGTTTGGGGGACATTTTGTGAATAGGCAGCTAGGAGGTACAGTGGATAGAGTGCTGGGTCTGGAGTCAGATAGACCTGGGTTAAAATCCTTCCTCAGACAGGCACTGGCTGTGTGACCCTGGATAAGGCACGTAATCGTGCTTGCCTTAGTTTCCTCACCTGTAAAATGAGCTCGAGAAGGAAATGGCAACCTCTTGTTTCTTTGCCAAGAAAATCCCAAATGAAGTCATGAAGAGTCAGACACAGCAGAAAATTTGACTAAACAACAATGTTAAATAAAAACATTGTCAATATGCCAAGGTGGGAGATGGTATGTAGAGTTTGGGGAATAAGTAGTAATACAGTTTGGTTGGATTGTAGGGTATTGTTGTTCGGTCCTTCAGTCGTGTAGACTCTTTGTGGCCCCATGGACCATACTGTTCCTGGGGTTTTCTTGGCAAAGATACTGGAGTGGTTTGCCATTTCCTTCTCCAGTGGATCAAACAAACAAGTTAAGGGACTCACTCAGGGTCTCATAGCTAGTGTCTGAGGTGGGATTTGAACTCAGGTCTTCCTGACTCTTCAGGCTCGGTACTGTATCCCCAGAACCATATAGCTGCTTCTTGGTTTGTTGGGCAGTAATGTGAAATAAGGCTAGAAATTAGTTGGAGCCAGTTTGTGGAGGGTCTTAAATGCCAGACAGAAGAGCCTGTAGTCCATCCTAGAGGCAACCGGGAGCCACACCAGGTTTTTTGGGTAGGGATGAGTGATGTGGTTAGATCCATGCCTTGGGAACATTATTTTTACAGCTGCATGGTGTATGGATTGAAAGGGGGAGAAAGTGGAAAGATGAAGTTAATTGAGAAGCTATTAGAATAATTCAGAACCTAAACTAGTATGGTGGCTATGTGAGTACAGAGAAAAGGATGGAAGGGAGAAATGTTGTATAGGTAGAATTGACGGTACTTAGACATTTTACAAAACAAGAAAGGCAGACTGTAAATAGTCATCTATTAGAAAAACCAAAGAAATGTACATCAAAGCAGCCTTATTACTAACTTACATCTAATTTGAAAAAAATAATTAAAAGTGGCAAAATTTTAAATGATGGTTTTGGGGAAGTAGGTGTATTATTACATAGTTGGAGGAGTTAAATTGGTGTAATCTTTTTGTAGACCAATATACAAACTCATTTGCTTTTATCCAGCTATCTCTTTGCAATGAATGTACCCTAAAGTTTTAATAAAAAGAAAAAAACTATCTGTATGAAAAGCTACTTTATTTGTTTTTTTAAATTCAATTTTATTTATTCTTCATCTTCCTTCTACTTACCTCTCTCTCCTGCTCCTAATTGAGAATGCTTGAACTCCTCTAGAATTGTGGTTGGTAATTGTGTTGATCAGAGTTCTTAAGTTTTTCAAAATTGTCTTTACAATATTGTTATCGTGTAAATTTTTCTTCTGTCCACTTCACTTTGTATCAGTTCATACAAGTCTTTCCAGGTTTCTCAGAAACCATCCCCTTCATCATTTCTCATTTAGTTCCTTCATTTGTAACAGTGAAATACTGGACAACAATTTAATAGCGGTTGGCAGATGGGTCATAGGATCATAGATCTGTAGCAGGAAGGTACCATAGAAGCTATCTAGGTCAGCCCCTCATTTTGCAGATGAAGAAACTGAGGCCAAGGGAGGTCGTGACTGGTCCAAAGTCCAATAGGTGTAGTCTCAGAGGTGGGTTTTGGTCCCCCAGGTCCTCTGACTCCAAAGCCAGATTCTCTGTGAAGAATGCAAAGACACAGATCAATCTCCCAGCACACACGCACAGATGCTGTATAAAACTTTCTGTAAATGGTCGAAGAGCTTAGCAATGGACATAGAGTAAATAAGTTGTTATTAGTAATTTATTATGTCATGTAGTAAGTAAGAAGAGTACTGGCTGTTGCAGTCAGAAGGCCTGGGTTCATATCCAGCTCCAACACTCCCTCTGTGACATTAGACAATTCTTTAAACGTTTCTGGTCCTTAGTTTTTTACATTTGTAAAATTTGAAGGTTAGACTACATGACTTTTGAGGTCCCATTTAGCTCTAGTCTAAGATCTTATGAATGGTGTGATATAGCTGTTGAAGTTTAAGAAATAGTTTATTTTTTCCAGGACCCTACTCTGATGCCTTTACTTTGCAATGGAACATGAGCTCTGGCAAGTCTTTACAAGCTGGAAAGATTTTGAGGATGGACTTGGTGATGGATTGCGTCTATTACTTGAGGGCCAGTTGAGCTGAACTAGGAAAGACTGGTCACCAGAAGGCTGGCTACCAAGGTTGATTTTTTTCACTGACAGTAATTCATGAACATCATGTGATGGTATATAGAGGTTAACAATGAAAGCATAGACCTTTAATTAAGTTTTAAATTCAAGTTTTAAAAATTGTTTAGTAGTAATTATTTAAAAATAGTATTTATCAACTTTAACGAATTGATAAAAATGTTTTACAGTAATCAAAGCACCAGTGTATGTGGAAGTACTAGAAAAAAAAGCATTTCGTCCTGTTGAGTAGGTATTCTCCCTTTCCTTGTCTGTACCATTCATTTCCTCCTTGTCTGCATTATTCATTTTGTTACTCCTTTTCCCCCTAAATTTACCCTTATTCTGAATTATCTCAAATCCTTGAATTCTGAATCAGTGAAGTCTCATCATACTTTTTATTTGGCGTGAGTCTTTTAAAGACACTGTGTAGAATAGATTTACCTCTTTGTCAGAATAATGGGAGCAGGGGGCTATATCTTTCTATATTATGTTCCAAAAATCACTCTTTGGAACCTGTAGCCACTGGAAGAAGTCATCTTCCTATGTCAAAATATAACGCAACTTGTAGATAACTTCAGTTTTATCTCAGCTCTATCTTCTGCATGGATCTGGTGGGAGGAATTTCTGACCCCAAGTGTTTCATTGTGCAGCTGGTAGTTTAGTGTTTCAGAGGTGAAGGAATGTTAAAAATTCCCTGTGGAATATTTCTGGAGGCTGCTTTGTGTTCCTGTGAGGGGTCAATTTCAAGATATCTTTTTTCCTGATCTCCTCCCTCCTTTCTCCCAATCGTTTTCTCCCCAAACAGTGATTTTCTGGGTGGATATTTTGATGGAGATGTTGAATGGCTGCTGAGCTCTGAACTTAGGCTGCCCGAGGCCCTCGGAGGTTGCCCAGCTGCAGATGTGTTCTCTGCCTTTTTAAGCGGGGGTGCTCACTTGCTGGATGCAGATAGTTGAAATGAAATCTGGTTTCAGATGCACCCTTTTAAAAATCTGTTTGATTGACTCATTTGGGGGGAATCTGGGTTTGGTTAAAAAAGACAAAGAAAGGCATATCTGCTTACAGAAAAGGCAACCAAAGAAGGCTTTGTTTATTTTGGAATGTTTATTCTTACTGACTTTAGCTGTGTATTTTAATCCTGTACTAATTAATAGACATTTTAGAGATCAGCAACATTAAGCATTTGTTTTATTAAAGAATTTGAAGTGTTGTAAGAGTGTGGAAAAATTCCTTTAAATCTCTTTTCAAAATGAAACTCTAAGCTTTCCTTTAGGCAGCCTGGTTTTGACTGATAAGGCATGTTAATCTCCATTTGATTGCTTTATAGGGAGAGAAAAATTCATGATGCCCATAGTAACAGTAGATTTGTAAATGCCCTTATTTTTATGTAGTAATAGAATGACTTTAAGTTTTATAAAATTTGATACTTTTAGTTTAGGAAAAAAATCCTTCAACTTTTTTTTCTGCTTTCTTTGCTTCTTACTTTACACTTTGGGATGTATGTATCACATTTCATACATCCTTTCTTTACCGCTTTCAGCTAAAATTATTGAGGTATGAGATGAGAATGCAAATGTAGTTTGGGGGTAGGTTGAGACAAGTTTCCATTCAGTATAACCCAGAGTAACAGGTGCACTTGCTCTTGGGTAGGGGTTCCGAACCATTTAGAATTTGCTTTGTTTTTTTATGGAAGATACTTGCCCTTCTGCTGCCTAAATGTGCTGTATGGCATGTTTTTAAATGAAAGTGAATTAAAAGTAAAATTAAAGGAAAATTCATTATGCCTTTTAAGATAAGGGTTTTGGAAACCTGGATTGGGCTCATCAATCCGGTTGGGAAAGGGAGAGACAGCATGGTGTAGTTGATAGAATGTTAGATTTGGGAATCAGGAAGACCTAGGTTTGAATTCTGCCTCATAACATACTCATTGGCTATATGATCATGGACAAGTCACTATGTCTTTCTGAAACTCAGTTTTCTCAGCTGTTAAATAGGTGTAATAGTACTTGTGGTGCCTACCTTGAACTCAAGTGAAATAAAAAACACAGTAGGACTGTCAGTTATTATAATACTCTTCTTATCAAACCTTTGGATGTTTGACTCTCTCCTGAAGTCTCTGAGAAGACCAGTCAAGTTAAGAGATTGGTGATACACGAGTTTCTTTTGGATTTTTTTTCTTGCTTGCCTTTAGAGTTATTTTTTATCTTGTAGTTTTGTACTTTTGCTATTTAAATACAGTTTGCTTCCATTGTTATGAAATATAACAAAGTGTATGCTATGGGGTAGATACCTAAAGGGATAGAAGGGAAGTGGACAGAGGAAACCTACATTTTCTTTTTTAATTGACTCAAGTTGATAATTTTTTTTCATAATTGTATGTTTTAAAATTCATTATTAATAAAACAAACTTCATTGGAAAAAGAAGAGCATGGAATGTACTTGAGAACAGCTCTAAGGGTTTAACTGAGCATCCTTTTTATTGAGGGACTGAAGTGATACTGGAAATGATAACTGAAGTACTCTGAGGGGTTTGTGTTGCTACTTTAGTCGGTACCAGCTAAAGAAAAACCTAGCTGTAACATAGGAATATTGAAGTTGTGAAAAGGATCATAGAAACACTTTGAATTATTTCTTTTCCACTCAAGATATGAAATAAACTTCCAGATGCAAAATCCATTGGGGAATCAGTGACATTGAGAGCTTTAACCTTGGTGGGATCCATAAAAGTAAATTCCTCAAATGAGGAGCTACCATTTTCTGGGTAAAGATATGATCTTTCTACCATATAACTGCCTTCATGTGCTTAATTAGCTTCTTTTGGGTGCAAAAGTATCTACTTTATTTTTGTAGGAAGTGATGTCATTTTATATCTGTCCAAATCATAAAATTGACCAGCTACACTTATCCTAATTCTTTATCTAATATAGACCCCATTTAAATACAAGCTACATTTTGTGGGGTAAATTAAGTGAGCCACTTTCTACAAGCTAAAAACCTCTTGAGCCTTATATATTGACTTAATAAGATGCTGAAATCAAGTATGAACGTCCAAGCCTCTTCAGATCCTTTGTTTTGTCTTAGAAATATTTGTCTGCTTGGTTGAAGCAATAGCGCAGCTGCTGATTTCAGTGAAAGTGGGGTGATGAGCAGAATAATGGTACAAGTGGAAATGTTCTCAGCAAGCAGGATGCTTTTGTTCAAAAGGACAACTTGATTAAATTCATATCCTGTTGCCAATTGGTTGAATTCTTAGAACAATTGCAAATTTAGTTCCTTAGATGCAACAGAAAGAGTGTTGTTTCTTTATTACTCTCTTCCTTGTTGAGAGGATAAACAAAACGTTATGCATCTCAGATTAAGTAAGTTATTACCAGGATGAAAGAGTGGTATTTTGTACATGCTCATCAAAACAAAACAAAAAGAAAACCCCAAAACTACAAACCAAGTCTAGTTTAGACAGTTTTAACCATTGGAATGTAACAATACATGTATATAAGAATTATTGAACTTCAGACCTCATCCAAACATTGGATCTGTAACGATGTGAAACTTGCCAATTTGGATCTGATCACTGGTTTTTAGGATAGATTTAGAGCTGGAAGGACTCTTAGAGGTCATGTAGGCTGACTTCCTTATTTTACAGATAGGGAAACTGATGTCTGGAGAGGTTTGAATGACTCATTCAAGGTTACACTGAAATAAGTGGTAACACCAGGATTCTCTCATTCCAAATCCAGACGCTTGACATTTTACCATCCTGCCTATTGATGCAACTTGATACTTAGGAAGAAAGTTAGTATCTGTCAGTCAAAGTATAAACTCCTGATCCTTGGCATTCAGAGACCTCAAAAATCTGGATCCAACCTACTTTTCTAGCCTTCTATCTTATTATTCCTATTCATATATTTAACTTTCTAACCAAACCAGACTGCTTTCCTTGTCTCATGTTCTTTCTGATCTTTACCTTGAGTAAAGCTTAAGTCAGCTTAGTTAATATTTGTTGACATAATATAAATGAAAACAATGCTGAAAGGGATCTGAACTTCGACCACCAGCCTTGGTCAAATAATGTACAGATAATGAAACATTCCTTTCTCCTGTTATTAGAGATGTGGGAGGACCTGTAGGAGCAGAATGTTGCTCCTAAAAGCAACTAGGTGGCACAATAAATTGAGGGCGGACTCTGGAATCAGGATGATCTGAGTTCAGATGAGGCCTTAGACACTAACTAACTGTGTGACCCTGGGCAAATCACTTAAACTCTATTTGCCTCAGTTTCCTTATCTGTAAGATGGAGATAATAATAACACCTACCTCTCAGGGTTGTTGTGAGGACCAAAATGAGGTAATAATTATAAAATGCTTAGCATAGTGTCTGGCACATAGTAAACACTATATAAATGGTACTATTAAATTTGATGGATTGGTTCTATTGATGGTACTCTCATAAGAATCCTAAGAATCATTTGCTGGGAATTCCCCACTTGTTGGAATGTTACCTGAGTTGGATCAAATATGCTTTCAGTTTTGTGTTCTTTCTACATGTTAATATGTAGACCCTTAAGTGTTAAGTTTTAATTAAAAAAAATAAGCAAACCTGTTAATGTAGTGATATGGGGCAAAAAGGTCATAACACCAGTTGTACTATGTGCTTTCTGACTCAATGAAATATTGACTTTTTATTGCATTTTTTTGCAATTGTGTGTGAAGGAATGTATGAGGAGATAGAATCGAGAAGCCACTTTTACAGTTATATAGTTTTAGTTTAGCATATGTTCTTCAGCGTATGTTTCCCCCTCCCCCTCAGCGAGGGTCAGTCTGTTGGCATCTAGGCACTTTGACTCTATAGAATTGGGTATTTTAATTTAAGAAATTTAAAGAATTTAAGAAATAGGTCCTTCTTTCTGATAGTGGTAGATACCTGTTAAGTTTTGTAATTTCTATCAGTTTCATGCATTTTTTTCCTTTCTAGTTTTATAATAAAAATACTTGTATTATTCAATTTTCAATTTTCCATGTTAATGGAGTGAAATATGAATATGGATAATAATTGAATTCTAGGCATCTTCCTGAGAAAGATCCGTCTGTCAAAGTGATCCCATTCCTGGAGATATATATGATTTCAAGGGAAGCAGATTACTGGAAGAAAGTCCTGGAGGAGAATCCTTGGGGATGGAGAGAGCCTTCTTCATCCCCTTTGATGAGACAATATCTTTTGCAAAATGGCTTCTTTTTAGTTACATAACTTGGAACGTTAGGGCAGGGAAGATTGATTGGAAAGACAAACACAATATATCCTTAACTAATTGGTGGAAGCTTTTCTACTAAAACCAGATACTAGGTTCCCCGGGAGAACCTTAGGGAATGATTTGGAAACAAACAGATGAAAAAAAAAACCCTTCTATGTCCTTCCCCTGTCCTCTCTCAGCCTGTCACAGCTGGCTGACTGTCCTTAGACCAGGACAATGAAGGAACAGAGGAAACCAACAATTAGATCTTTGTCTTTGTGAAGTTGGGTGGGGTTGGGAGCCAGAGGGAAAGGTGTCAGTGGGATCTGCTAGGCACTGGACGGAAGGTAATCCCTGTGTGGTTAATCTGTGGATAGGTCATCTGTATGTTCCCAGTTGAGGGTTTAAGGATTGGAAGTCCCGCTTTCCTCCCCCAAAAAAACAGCCGAAAGCCAGACATAAAAAAGCATTTTGAGGGGCCATTTTATCAACATTATTCTATGGATGGGAAGAGACTTCTGATTAATTATTGGACTGCTCATTTGCAGTCTCCCTTCCCAGAGTATGGTCTCTCACAAGGATTGAGTCACCTTTACATCTACTTTTGATGATTTTTTTTTATCCTTGCACTGACCAGGCTTTATTGTGTTGATCTTACACAGGTGGTAGATGAAGAGCTGAGAAAATCCTTTAATTATATATCCTAAAATGGGATTCAATTTTGGCCTCTGGGAACTTGAAAGGAGCGAAGTCCTAAAAGGCAGTAACAGTAACTGGTCCAACATGGTGTGTTGGTTGCTCTCAGCTAGTTGGTGTCCTTTCCCTTCAGTATGTCTCCATATTTCGAAGCATCTCCTTCTCGAGACTCCTCTGTACCTTTATGCTCTAGTCAATTGGGACAATTCCCTATTTCCTGATTTACATTTTCTCTGTGCCTTTCCTCCTGCTTTGTGGTATTGTCCTGTGCTTATCTGCATCTCCTGAAATATGCTTTTTTTTAGCTTTATTTTTTATTCTGAACTTAAGATACCAAATATAATAAGTATTGCCATATACAGAGAAAAGAAAAAGAGGATTATTACATGAAATTGTCTCCTTTATGGGTAACTTGCTTTTCTTTTAAAATATATAATAAATGCAACATGTTAACTTTTTTGAAGAAATAGATATTTATTGATATCTTTGTTCAGTAAATATCCACTTGTAGCCCTGTCCCTTTGCCCTTTCAGAGTCATCCCTTATACACAAAGAATTTTTTTTTTAAGAAAAAAGAGAAAGAGGAAGAAATCAATGAATATGGAGTAAGGAGAGATGTCTTCTCATCTTTCTAATTTAGGGTCAAATCTGTTTTTTGTAATTCTGCAACATTCAGTTTTGATTGTTTTATAGTTTCAAGATGTTGCTTTCAGAGCTATCTTGCTTGTCTGTGATTCCTTCAGGCCTTCCTTCTGTTCTCTTCCGTGCTTTAAAAAAATACTTCACTGATCCTCTTTTCTTTGTTTTCCTTTCACAACTCTTATCTAGCTACTCCCTCTTCTGCCCTCCCCCCCAACCCTGTTTGTATTTCAAGAAGTTGTTTGGTTGGTGATATTAAAAAAAAAATTGATGTGCCAGAAGGGAGACAGTATGATATAGTGGAAAAATTCCTGATGGGAGTCACGGAATCTAGGCTCATATCCTGCCTATGATCCTTAAGTAAAATGTGACCTTAGGCAAATTACTTCACCTCCAAGGGTAGTTGGTTCTACATCTGTACTTAGAGGGTTGGACCAGATGGCTTCTAAGGTACCTTCCAGCTCTAGATATATGATAAGTCTCATAAATCACCTTAACTTTCTTTCTAAATATTGTAAATGTTTCTTTAAACTCATGTTACCAATTCACCAAATACTTAATAAGTACTTGCTATAGGCAAGTCATTACCTTGGATGATAGGAATATAAAGACAAAAAAATGAATTGGTCCTTGTCCCCAGGAGTTTATGATGTTCTGATTAGGGGTGGGGAATATAACACAGATGTAGACAAACGAATATTAGGTGAATTGCGGAAGGAATGAAAAGCTTTTTCCATCCCATCCTCCAGTGGTTTCAGGTTAATTTTCTTATGTTATCACTAGATCTTTTAACCTTTATTATCAAAGAAATGTTATTGAAAATGCTGTTCTGCCATTGTGTGTGTGTGTAAGTGAGTTTATTGCTCTAACCATCTACTGGGGGAAGGGTTTGATTAAGACAGCTTCCTAGAAAAGATGACAAATTAATCATCAATAAAAATAGGAAATTTTGCTTTTCCTCAGACTTTTATTTTAGCTGCTGTTGTCTTGAAGTTAATTGTCTAACTTGGTAAGCCTGTGGGATAAGGCATAGAATTCCATTTAAAAATTAGGTACTCATTATTCTTCAGTGCGCAATAATAACGAGGATAATAATGTTTAGGAAGGTAGAATTCAAGTTACTAGAAATCAAGACTGCTGCTGCTTATGATTTCTTTTGTGACCTGGAGCTTTCTCTATCAGTGGGCTCCCTTAATAACAAAATAAGGGCAATTTTGCTTCCCTGATTTCTAAGGCTATTATGAGAAAGAATTGTAAGAATGTGTACAGCTCTCTTACAGCCTGTAATCTTCAAAGTCTCGTTTCTTTTAGAGATTCACTGATAGTGCATCATTTCATTCCAAAACAATACTAAGGCAGTAATGACCTTGAAATCAATCAATATTTATTTTGGAACTGACACATTTGCAGTGCTGTTTTCAGATGTGCTGGTCCTGATTATTCTATAATCCTTCCTTTCTCCACCTTCTCTGTTTATGGAGAGGGGTGGAAGGAAAATAATAGTTTTTTTTAAACAGAAAATTGCTATGCAGAAGTCTGAGGTTATGTAATTTTCAAATTCAGTGGATTTGCTTAGCTCTAAATTCTATGATTTTGCGTAATAGAACTCCGTTCTGCTGACGGTCCTGGGGTTGTTGCTGTTGTCTTTCTGTAGTGTCTCTCTCTTTTTGGAGCTTCTATCCTCATATTTTCAATCAAATCAGGATGGGAACAAGAGCCAGTCATGATTCCTTGAGGTCAGTGGAAAGCAGTATAAGGTTTAACTTTAAAGAAATTGGATGTAGCTTAAAAGTGACTTATGGAAGTCATTATCAATATTTGATAGTCATCCTGGAACCATAGAAGGTGGTTCCTCCCTTTTGCCCATCTGAGGAAGGCTCTGTATGGTTCCTGCACTTCTGGCTCAAGCAAGAAGTTATTCATTGTTTTCTTACTCCTGTAAGATAGAAGCTGTAGCCCAGGCCACCTTGCCTTCACTCTCAGGTGATTGGGAATGTCAATTCTGTCAAGCCTGGTGAGTCAGCTCACTGTAGGACTAAGATAATATTACTTTATCCTTTCCAGTCTTCCCAACCATTGCTGCTTCCCCTCTAAGGCTACTCTCCGTCTACTCTCTCTCTCTAATATATATCTTGAATGTGCTTATTTATGTACATGCCTCCTCGTTAGACTATAAACTCCTTCAGGGCAGAGATTATTTCAGCTTTTTCTTTATATGCCTAGGACTTAGTATAATGTCTGGTATACAATAAACATTTAATAAATGCTTGTTGACTGATTTCTGGTAACCAAATGTAGAGAAATTTTAATTATCCCTCCAACTTTTTCTGTCCTGGCTGACTTAGGTGGGAGGAACTTTGTTCCCAGAGGTTTGGTTAATTGTGGTGTCACTTTTAATATAGAGAATGGGGATAGGGAAAGGAAAGAACATTCCTGCTTGTTTGACTCAGAATAAAGTAATATATCTGCTTGGTAGATCACAAAAATTATTCTTCTGTTTATGAGATGACCCATAGAAGAGAGGTGTGGTGGTTGAATTAGGCATTAGATTAAATTAAATTAGATGATTGAAAACACACTAATAACATGTTTTTCTTGAAGGTTGATGGTAACAACTCTCCCTTCTCTAAGAACAGAAACTTCTGTAGGATTTGCCCAACTCAGGAATAGCGAGTGGTGGTTTTTTTTGGTTGGTTTGTTTGTTTGCTTGTTTCATTAGGTTACATCTACCACTCCTTCCCAAACTTGTATTACCTAAGTTGAGTGTAAGGTAGTCCTGGGGCCTTTTGCAGACATCTGAAGGTGGGATCTTAGAATCATAAACATAACATTTTGGAGCTGATGGAAATTAAGTAATCCAACGTCCTGATGTTAGAGATAAGGAAACAGAGGCCCAGAGAGGTCCAGGGCCGCGCAGTAGCAGAGCTCTTTATTGGCTTGAGACAGTGTGGACCAGTGGAAAAAGCCTTGCTCTATAGTCAGTGTGCCTGGGTTCAAATCTAGCCTCTGATACTTACTAAATTTGTGACCATGAACTTATCCTTCCTGGAATTCATTTTCCTTATCTGTAAAATGAGGAGATTGAATTTAGAGCCTTTCTTTCTGGCTCTGTGGGTCCTATGACTCCTAGGTGTGTGGTTTTTTTTATATTATGGCAAACGGTCTTTACTATTGCGTGTAGTTATACCCTTCTCTGCCTGGATACCTGGGCACCTGGCGTCTGATGTTTCCAGTGGAAAACTTGGGTGCAAAATGGAGGAGACAAGAGGAAAGAGATTGCACATTTTGATTCTGGAGTTAGGAGTTATGTAATTTGATAGTTAAATAAAAAATAACCTGCTCAGTGCTGAAAGATAAGGGAGACTTCTTATCTGACCAGATGTTTCTTTAGGGGAGTCTTATGTTAATCTCTTTTCTAGGACCATTTTTTTTTTTGCCACCCCTTATTCATCTATGTATTTTGTTCATCTTGAACTCTCTTCAACCCAATAGTTTTCATATGGGGGAAAATGGAAGGTAGGGAGGAAGGAGGTGGGAAGTCCTCTTCCCTATCTGAACTGTTTATTTCCTGCCCCTCCTCTAAGTGACAAAGTTTCCCTTTTAAACTTTTGCTTTTATTGTGTTTATGAATGAATGAAACCCTTTGTAAAGCTTATTGGAATGTTCTGTGGGAAGGACACTATGCAAAAATTAATTGTATTGCATAACTGCCTGAGTCCTCATGGATGCCAAAACACTCTTGGCACTTCAACAGATCCTTCTCTGTGGTCAGTCATATGAGACTAGGATGCCCGGTGCACATGAGATGCAGCTCTGTCCTCCTCACCAGTGCCCCTGGGGATGACCTTTAGCCTAGCTCAGACAAATGTCTAATCTTGTATTTCTACAAACTTTGGCTTCTTAATACAATGGAGAATGCGACTTTCTTTCTTGCATGATTCTTTCCATGGTTTCTGATTCTTTACAGATGTCAGATTTTTGTCCCTCTTTTTCATCAGGGGGAAGAAAACTGGCATTCTTGACCAACTGTCACAAGAGCTATCTTTGGTTTGGGTAATTGGCCTTTCAGTCCTGACAAGACTCTTTTTAGTAGGATACCTGTTGGGGGAGGTATTAGGGAACCTTGGTCAGAAAGTTCAGCGTGTTTTTCTGAGTCTCCTTCCATTGCTCCTCATCTTCTTTTTGACCTGGTGATGTGGGTGTTTTCCAAGGGTCTGTTCTTGGCCCTCCTCTCTTGCCTCTTCTCCATGTACCTTCTTGGCAAGGAGCCCAGACATTGCTTTTCCCTTGGCAATCTTTTTTCACTCCCACAGCTGATGTATTTTGCAGAACTGTAGGAACTTTATGAACTCTGCAGACCTGTACGTCTGTCTTTTTTCTAGGGTATCTCTGCTAGATGTCTCCCTGGAATCTCTAAGCATAGGCTAACCGGAGCTTATCTTTCCTTCTAAGCCTGCTCCTCTTTTTACCAAACTGTATTATGTGTGGTCCCCCCACCTTCATTCATCCACCTCCGTTTGCACTTTGGGATTATCTTTGACCTGTTTCTCTAACTGTTCACTTCCATTCCTTGCTTTCTTGTCCCATGAGTAGTGGCCATGTGATTTCTGGCCTCCATACATTTGTTCAGAACAGTCCCCTTTTTCACCTTCTTCAGCTATTCAGGTCTTCTAAAACCCATCGCAGATAGTATCTCCTGCACTATTCCATGTTGCACCTATCTCCTGAACTGGTTCTGTTCTGGACAGCCTGGTTTTTATACTTAATCTTAAGGCAGACTACATGGGGAAGAGGGAGGCTGTGGCTTCTGAGTTTAGTTGTTGGTGATGCTCGTTCCTGGGGGATACAGGTTAGATCAAATTGCACAATATACTTCCTTCATGTATTCCATCCTACCTTTTATACTGTGAAATTAAGTTAAAATGGTATTAAGGTTAGGCTTGAAAAAGAAAAGTTAGGTGATGCAGTGATTAGAGTGCCAGGCCTGGAGTCAGGAAGACCAGAGTTCAAGTCTAGGTTCAGACACTTACTAGCTATGGAACCCTAGATAAGAAAGACTCTTAACCTTTACTTGCCTTAGTTTCCTCATCTGTAAAATTGGGATGATATCTACCTCTCAGGACTGTTGTGGGGATAAAATGAGTTATTCATAAAATGCTTTGCAAACCTTAAAATGCTATGTACAGTTAGTTATCCCTTCCACATCTCGATTTTCCCCATCGAAGTTTTGATGGGTCAGCATAAGAAATTAAATGGGGAAAAAAAAAAAGAAATGGGAATTTTTTGGGAGTTTTCTGGAAGCCATAGATGACATGGGAAGGATGACATGGGAAGGCCAGCAGATGGCACAGAAAAAGTTTAGAAACTCAGAAATGCATAAAATATATGCATAATATTGTAAAATATAGCCTATGACCAAATAATTAATCCAAATTTTACAATAAGGTACTGTAAACACCCCATAAAAGAAAAAGAAAAAAATTCAGACTAAATGATTAAATACCAGCTGCTATTATCATCATCATCATCATCATCATCTTCATCTTTATTATTTTAACAAAAAAGGGGTAGAGTATGTTAACAGAGATGGGGTAAGCCCAGTCCTTTTGACTTAGTGATAGTAGTGGTAGTGGTGAGGTGTGTCATCTGCTGATTGGTACATGTAGACTACCAATTAAAATTCAAGACATAGATCTTAATTTTTGGCAGTTGGAAGAGTTAACCATTTTTTTCCCTTATTGGCTGGCTGCTTCTCTCAGTCTCCACTGGACTTTGATGACTCTGGAGGAGAGAGTGAGGCTGATGACTTCGTACAGCTCTGCTTCACTTAAATCCAGTTTATGAGCAAGTCAAGACATTGCCCTCATGATGTCACTGGTCTTTTTCGAGAATGAATCTCCAACCAGCCACCTTGTTGTCCTCCTATGATGTACCTTCCCCATTAGCTTTTCTCTAGGGCTTACTTTTCCTGGGCAAGATGAAGCTACCAACAATAAGGTTTTGGAGTATAGTCTATTAGTTAGTGTTGATTTCATAGGATCCTAGATCCTAGAGCTGGAACAGACTTCAGAGGCCATCTTGTCTCATTACCTCATTTTACAGATGAAGAAATTGAGGTTCAGGAAGGATTAGTGGCTTTCCCAAGCTTGTACAGGTCATAGGTTTTCAGGCAGAATTTGAACTAGGTTCTCAGATTTCAAATTGAGTACTCTTTCTAATGTACCATGCTCATCATATGGGATGTGCCATCCCCTAACCCCCCTCAGAAAACAATAAAACATGGTGGAGGTATGTCAGTAATCTATTAGAACAGGATTAAAACATTTTTTTATTCATTTATTTTTTAAAATTATTTTTAGTTTTCAACAATCACTTCCATAAGCTTTTGAGTTTTAAATTTTCTCCCCCTGTCTCCCCCCTCCCTCCTGAAGACGGCACACAATCTGATATAGGCTCTACATATACATTCCTGTTGAACATATTTTTACATTAGTCATGTTGTAAAGAAGATTTAGAACCAGTAGGAGGAACCACAAGAAAGAAGAAACAAAACAAAACAAAACAGAAGAAAAAAAAGAGCAAATAGTATACTTCGATCTGCATTCAAACTCCATAGTTCTTTCTCTGGATATGGATAGCATTTTCCATCATGAGACTTTTGTAGACATCTTAGATCCTTACATTGCTTAGAAGAGCTAAGTCTATCAAAGCTGGTCATCACACAATATTGTTGTTACTATGTACAACGTTCTCCTGGTTCTTCTCACTTCATTCAGCATCAGTCCATGCAAGTCTTTCTGAAAGGTTTTTCAGAAGTCTGCTTTCTCATCATTTACAGCACAATAGTATTCCATTACATTCATATATCACAACTTGTCCAGCCATTCCCAATTGATGGGCATCCCCTCAATTTCCAATTCTTTGCCACCAGAGAAAGAGCTGCTATAAATATTTTTGAACATGTGGGTCCTTTTCCCGTATTGATGATCTCTTTGGGATACAGCCCTAGAAATGCTGTTGCTGGGTCAAAGGGTATGCAAATTTTTTGGCCCTTTGGCCACAGTAGAACAGGATTTTCTTCTAGGCATGTAGTGTCTACTATGTTTAATATGATTGTGTATTGATCATCTACTTAATGCATTTTTCTTTTTGTTCAGACTTGTAATTTCATTAGTGTGGGAAACCCTGATGAGGAAAAATTCCTTTTACCAGTTGCAGATTGTCTCTTCTTCTGTAACCAATGAGGGTTGAACTTGAACCTAGCACTTCCTGACTCCAAGGCTGACTCTCTCCGTTATGCCACACTTCCTCCCATTACATATTGCTAGACATTGTATAAAGCAAGGTTGGCAAGGATATGTGACTTTTGTCCTCTAAGAACTTAGGACAAATGTGTGTGTGTGCTTGTTTTATTATGAACTTAGGATGATAGTATCCAGCCATCTGAATTCCATACTATATTCTTCAAGGTACTTGATACATTTTCCTGATTTACAGTTCGTTGCTATTGAAGAATCCTATTAACAATTATCCTATAATTAACTTAGGAATTATAGAACTTTCTAGTTGTGACTGAAAAGGGCCATAAAAAGCTAATGCACCCTTCTCCTTTTGCAGGTGAAGAAACTGAAGCTCAAAGAGAATATGATTTGCCTACAATCACATAACTGAATTTATCCTAGTGCCTGAGTAATTGAGTATTATATTTGCTATGTATTAGAAGCAATAATAATAATTCATAATTACTTAGCACTTAGAAGTTTACAAAGTGCCTGTCCTGTAATAGACTTATGAAGTAGCCACTGCACATGTTATCCCCATTTTACTGAGAAGGAAACTAAGGCCCAGACAGATGGCTTGCCCGAGGTCCCACAGCTGGTGTCAGAGCCAGGTCTCCTGTCTCTAAGCCCTGTGCTCTTTACATTATACCAGGATATCTAGTATGACTGGAAGGGGTGTGTGTATTTGGGGAAGGAGGAGGGGAGGAAGAATAAGATGGTGTTTGAAGGTTTCTTCAGATACTAGATTAAGGCTAGAACTAAGAATGTTACTCAGCTGAGGGTGGGGAGGAAATAGTCCACTCAATGACAGTACATTTCAGTGACTTCTTATGTAAACATTTACTTGAACAGATGTATTTATCTGGTCCATTTACTAAAAGTCCAGGTATTCAAGATACTCTTCTAGCTGCTTCTCTTTACTTGGAGACCACATTCCATTCTGAGGAGTGGTATATTCAAGCTGCCTTCTTTTCAACTTTCTGTGTGCACTCCACTGGGCAGCTAGGTAGCCTGCAGTTAGGAAGACTCATCTTCCTGAACTCAAATCCAGCCTCAGACACTTAATAGCTGTGTGACCCTTGCCAAGTCACTTAGCCCTTTTTGCCTCAGTTTCTTCACCTATAAAATGAGCTAAAGAAGGAAATAGCAAGCCCCTCTAGTTTCTTTGCCAAGAAAACACCAAATAGCATCATGAATAGTTGAACATGACTGAAAATGACTGAACAACATGCACTTTAGCAATAAAAGAAGGTTTTCATTGGCTGACTTTTTTTCCCCATCCAGATTTATTTCATCAGTGTAGTGAATTCAGTGTGGCAGTTCCCTCTGTCGGTGGAGATCAGCAGCTCCTCAGTAACAGTCTCAGGAATGGCTGAGTTAATTGATTTTTCCATGTTCACACAGCTAGTCAGTCTGTGTCAGAGCCTGGAAATGACCTGAAGCCTTCCTGAATACCTGGCGTCCTTCTGTCCTCCATTCTGTCTCCTTGGACTTATAATTGTCATTAGAATACTGTAGGATATTAGCATTGAGCAATTGTCCTTTCTTCTCTGTAGGAGCTCAGGTGAATAATTCAGTTCTGAAGTGCTTATTGAAGGAGGAACGTAAATAAGCTAGAGCTTGTCCAGCAGGCTACCCAAATGGTGGGAAAGCTCATTATGTAAGGAATGTTTGGAGAAATGGGAGTTGAATGGGCCCAGTAGTTGTCTTCAATTATTTGGAGGGCTGTCACTTGGAAGGGAGAGTAGATCTATTCGTTTTAGCTCCTGTGGACAGACCTAGCACTAATGGATTGAGTTTCTGGGAGGTAGATTTTGACTTAATATTTGATGAAGGATTTTCTAGTGATGAGAATGCTCCAGAAATGGGATGTTCTGCCTTATAAGTTTGTTTTCCAGTCCTAGAGGTGTTCAGGCAAAGGTTGGATAATGATGTATTAGTGATATTGTAGATAGGTTCGGGAATTTGGACTACATGAGAAGCAGCATGGTCAAGTGGAAAAAGTAATAAAAATGGAGTCAAAGGACTTGGGTTCAAATCCTATCTCTTAGGAGTATTGCCTGTGTGACTTTGGGAAAGCTATTTAACTTCTTTGGTTCTCAGTTTTTTCACCTATAAAATGGAGGGGTTGAAATAGTTGTCTTCGCAGAACTAGAACCCTGCCAACTCTAGTTTGATGATCCTATGTTCTCAAGTCCTTTCTAAATCACAGTTCTATGACTCTAGCATCTTACAGTTGGAAGAGGTCTTGAACAAGGGCATTTTTTAGAAAAGGGGATATATGTTCACTGGATGACTATCATAGTAGGATATTGAAAGCATAATTTATATATATGTTTGTATATACACACACTTGATTGTCATATAATGCTATATATATTATATACCCTATGTATGTGCTATATATACACACATAGATATTCCTCATCTCCAGAAGCCATATATATGTGTATATATATAAAATGTATGTATGTATATATGTGTTATATATGTATATATCTATATATAGGACTCAAAAATGCCATATTCTATTTAAGGGAGGCATTTGAGCCCCTTGTACAGACCTAGAAAGGGATTTAGTAATCCTATCAGTGAACAGTTGTGTCCTAGCATTGGAACACCTGCCCCCTATCCTAACTTTAAAAGGATGACTTTGCTTCTTGTTGAAATCCATGTGATGGAGTCTATCCTGACTCTCCTGGTTGAAAGTGATCTCTTCCTTCAAATTTTCTACTACACTTGACTTAAAACTCCTTTTTATACTTACTGCATTTCTCTAACAATGCCACTTATAATATATATATTAACTTAAGTAAGATATTTAACTTTTCTGGGATCCACTTTCATCATTTTAAAAAAGCGGCTGGCCCAGGGTTGGGGGGAGTGGTGGGGGAGGAGGAGAAGGTGGTGTTCAGACACATTAACGTGTTATTTGTGGAGCTGTCAAATAGTGGTATAGCTATTCTGGAAGTAATCTGGAGCTATGTTTACTTAAAACATCAACAAGCTGTGTACACTTTTGACCTAGTGATAACATCTACTACACCTAGATCAGAGAAAGAAAAAGAACTTATATGTGCAGAAATCTTTATAGCAACCCCCTTTTGTTATAGCAGAGAACTGGAAACTAAGTGGCTGTGCATCAATTAGGAAGTGACTGAAGAAGTCATGGTGTATGAATGTGATGAAACATTATTTTACCATAAGAAATAATGAAAGGATGGCTACAAAGAGACCCAGGAAGACTTACATGAACTGATGCAGAGTTCGGTGAGCAGAACCAGAACAACCATTTACACAGTAACAATGGCATTGTCCAGACAATGACTTTGAAAGACATAAGAGATTCCTCTGGCTCTCTTGAATCCAGCTCCTGAGAGAGAGGTGATGGATGGCCTCAGAGTGCCAAAGGAGAAAAACCTGTCCAGACATGGCCATTGTGGGATTGTTTAGCTTGATGTTTAAATTTTAGATTTATCCACTCTCCTACATTTTCTGTGTCAGGTAATAGTAAATTTCTCTTGTGTACAGAGTGTTTTACGGTTTACAACTTGCATTCTTCACCCTGTGAAGCAGGTAGAGTAAATATTATGATGAAAAGTTTACAGATAAGCAATTCAAGTCTCAGAGAAGTTAAGTGACTTGATCAAAATAATTTCAACGAAATGGAAGGGGACATTGGACTTGGAAGTCCAGACTATTGACTCTGTAGTAGACAACTAAATGATTTGTAAACAAATGCTTATATTAAGGGCCCTGACTAAAGAACTGAGATGTTTGTTAAAAAGATTGGGGATTGTTTTTTCTCTTTGTTGGGGGAGAAAAAGAAAAGAGGGTCATTGAAACAAAAGTTTTTGAAATGCATAGAAGAGAACAGAAGGGAGGCCAGAAGGCATCACAGTCTAGGAGGACAGCTTTTAAAATAACAATTTGAATTTATTATATTCATAGTTGTATGTACAACTCTCTCATATATATATATACACACACACATCACATACACACATATATGAAAGTACTCATTTTAATTTATGATAATTAAGATGAGAATTTTGTCTCAAAGTATAAAGTGTTCTTATTGCTTTTCAGGGTTAATTCCTTTACATGTACCATCCTTTTACACCTCCTCCAGGACCCTGTTTTATTAGGTAGACCTTTGTAACATAGCTGACAGAACCTCTTGGCCAAGTTCCCCTGGCTGAAGACCTGTTCTATAACCTAACCAAGTGGTTGTTTACCAGGTACATTTTGGGGGTGTCTGACCTCTCCTCCAGATATTGAGTTTACCACTCTTAAATTCATTGATTTATTACCCCTACTTTAGCTCCTCCAGGAACATTCTGTTTTTGGCTCTGGTCTAGGGTTTATTTACAAGAAAAGAGGGGACAGTGAAATAAGTACTCAGTGTATAAACAGTAATTGTATACAGATACAGGGCAGATGATTTATTCCTGCTCTAAGAAAGCCATGATAAGCACAAGAGAATCATAACACATATAATAGAATGACCAGAACAGAATTCAGTTGTTCACTTATTATGAGCACAGTCAGCTGGGAGGTCAGTATTCAGACCTTTTTGGGGCATAGTTTTACAAGGCTGCTAATTAGCCATAGTACATTTCTCTTCTGTTTTCATTGTCCAGTCAGTCAACTGAACTTGGTATTTCCAGTGGCCTCTCTCTGTTGCCATCTGCTCCCTAGGTACCAGCTCTGTCATGCCAGTGCGTGGGTACTTTCTCTTGGTGGTGGTAGAACTGCACAGTGCAGGTGCTTCCCTATGCAGATAGCCTTGGACTGCCAGTCCAAGGGATAGATGCTGTTGCCATACCCTTGCTGATAAGAGATGCCACCACAACTTTAAGCTTTCAGGTCTTTCGGGTTCTCACAAGAGACTATAAAAAGGGAGATGGCCTCATTTCATCTTGGTCATTGTCTTGCCTAGGTAGGGTCATGTGCTCATAGCTTTCAGCTGATTGGGAAATTGAGTGGGATCCCTTTTCTGAACTAATTTTCTGGATAGCTCAGAGCTGTGCTCTTCCTGGGGGAGGAGTGAATTGCCCTTTTTGTATACCCACTAACTTTCAGATCAGTAGTGAATCATTGAACTCCTGGCTGATGATGGCCCGACATACATGGCTAGAAGTGAGCCAACTGATTGACTGGTTGGGGAGAAGAGTAGAATAGAAGAGGGGGAGAGGAGAGCTGGTACACTTTTTCTCTTATTCATTTTGAATCTACTCCTTTCCACTAGACCCTTCCCACTTGCTCACAGACTTGTATAGGGCTCCTCATTCTAAGAAAAAAGATGACCCTCGGGCCTTTCTATTCTATCAAGCCTACCACATCTTCACTCCCCCACTTTATTACCACACTTCCTGAAAAAAATATTCTGCATTTAATGCCTCTACTTCGTCAGAACTCATCACTGATTACAATGTGGTCTTTCCCCCAACAGTTCTCATGGCCTCCTCCCCTTCCCCATTTAAAGACCACTTTTGACACCATTATCATCAAATCTAAGGACCTTTTCTTAATCTTTATCCTCTCTAGGTGTTGCTACTGTTGACCACTTCCTCCCTGTGGAAATACTATTTTCCCTTTTTAACCACTCTTCTGTTTTCTGACTCCTTTCAAAACTCAAAGCTTTCTCCTAGTCCTTTTCTCTCATGTTCTTATTTACTTCTCATTTCAGTGGATCATCTTTAGGCAGATGACTTGCAAATTTTTATCCTCATTTCTGACCTTTTTCCTGAGATCAAACCCATTCATAGGCCACGGGCAGCACATGTTTACCTGAATGTCCATCAAGCCCCTCCAACTTAATGTATTTAAAACTTAAATCGTTATTTTTACCTCAGACCTTCCCTGACTTTCTCGTCAGTAACGCCATCCACATTAGAAGCCTCCTGTTGTCTGTAACTGTTCTTTCTCCCCCACTCCTGTCCAAGTAGGTGTCATATTTTGTCACTTCAGTCTGTGCAGTATTTCTCTGGTCTCCTGTCTGTCTTCACTGCTACCGTCCTAATATAGACAGACCTTCATCACCTATCAGTAATCTCCTGACTGTTCTTCCTGACTCTTGGTTTCTTCCCCTTCTGATCCATTCTTCATACCTTTTCCAGATTAATCTTTCTTTATCTGGTCATGTCACCCCTAGTCTTAAAAACTTTCTATTGACTCCTTATGGCCTATGGCTTATCCCTGCATTTGTTGCTCTTGACGATCTGATGCCTTCCACAGTCTTATATTCCAGTGTTATGTCAATCAACATAAACTTACTAAATGGCTGTGATAGGTCAGATACTGTTAGGCCCTGGGGATACTGATATGAAGAATAAAACAATTCTTACCCACAAGGAACTTACATTCTAACGAAGGAGATAGATACATATAAATGTTTATATGTATTCTGGATGTATGTATACAGAATAAATGCAAATTGGAATGTCAATCAACTGGGATAAAATAAAGTAACTAAATTTGTTGACAAAGCCATCCCTTAAAATTTTTAGCATGTAATGTATGGTTTTGTGGCAGGCTCTTGTTTTTGTACAATTTGGCATTGAGTTCACAAGACCTATATATTCTGTGTTCTTCACCATGAAACAATACAAAACATTGGTTAATCACTATACTTTTGTCATGCAGTCCATCTTGCCTAATTGATAGCCTTGATTTTATAGCCCATAGGTTTTCTGTGTGCGTTGAAATAAGGTGAATTCTCAGGCCACTAAATCATTTATCTCCATCTTTTGGCTGTATTTTCTTAACCTTTCTTGACACGTGACGTGGTACAAAGCCATATTGCCGTCTTCTTTCTGTTTGGGAATTTCTGTAATTCCAGAACAGTTTTGTGCCTCAGCATATCAGTGTGTTTATTCAGAGTCAGAGCTGAAAGGTACAGCTTTGTTGGGAAGGCATAGCTTGTCAGCTATTCATGTGATGGATGTGCTGAATTCTGAGTAAACTCTTCTTGGTAAAAGAAGTTTAATATAATCAAAGATGCATCATATGTACAGTATTGCAAGTACCTGGAGGGGCTGCGATGATCAATAAAGAGAATTAGACTTACTTCCTTTTGAGTTAATGTAAGGTTAGTCTGTCCAGTTACAATATTTGCTTTTAAATGTGTTGCTGCAAAGTTGAGCAATGCCACCATATTTAGTAACACTCTTGAAAAGTAGTGGGAGGAGTGAAGAGATAAAAGGCACACTTTTACTGTAAAATAGTGATGTTGACCAGATTTTCAACCCTTGTTGCCTTTACTCTTTTGTAGACCCTTGTCTTATTAGAGGAAGGCAACACAAGTGCTGGAATTGGAGTCAGGAAAACTTGGGTTCACATTCCAGCTCTGTTGCTTCCTAGCTGGGTGGCTGTGGGGAAGTCACTAAGCTCTTTGTGTCTCAGCTTGCTCATGTTGTCAATGGGATGATAGCCGTAGTGGGGTGTACGATGTTCAGCAAGACTAGCACCTATGTATGAAGCCTAGCTGAGCCCTTTTCAGGGCCGCTTGTGCCCCTTTGGTGTCCACCTTCATCCAGCTGTCACCTGTGTTCTAAGAAGCTGTAGCATGTACAGTGGCCACACCTCAGTAAATTGTCTGGACGGATGGGCTAAGCCAAGTTGAGAGTGATCAACAGGCCTCAAACCTGTTGGTGAGGTAGGGGAATGTCTACCCCAAGCATGTGAAGACTTCTCCCCGAAAGAATGGGCAGATGAAAATAGTTTGTTCCAACAGCCATGAAGGCAGCTGAAGCAGCCACTGTGGAGTACTTAGAGCTTGGTCAGACATCGAAGGCACCAAAGTCATCCACTGCATCCTGGGCCATCGCCAAGCTTCTCCATTTTTGTCTTGTCCCCCTGGACTTGGATGACTCTGGAAGACAAAGTGAAGCTGATAACTTTATGCAACTCTGCCTCACCTAAATCCAGTTCATGTGCAAGTCATCACCTGTGATGTCATTGGTTCTCTTTGAAAATGAAGGACAAACAACAGCTATAGTACCCTTCTCACGGGGTTGTATTGAGAGGAGTTATCTAAATGCCAGTAATATTCTTGTTATTATCATTAGCATATCCCAGACAGTGGTAGGGGTACTGGCATCTAGGTGGTGAGGATGAGGCTGAAAAACGATATACCTGTTTGTTACTATTAACTCCTGGTCCACAGTTGAAAATCTGATATGGAATATGTTCTTAAAGAAGAATGAAAGGAGAATCGGATTTCATAGATATTCCCTTCTCGCTTAAAAATGGTTTCAAAGAGGCTCTTGCAAATTTTTTAGACTCACTTATACATTGCACGAATGCATCTCAGTGTGTACATGTTTGTGTTATTACAATATATCTAGTCCCATAACTGGTAAAAACGATGCCTAACTCCTTATTTGGAAGAAATCAAACTGTGGAACTTTTTCCTTTGCATTTTTTAACTTAGGTAAAGATATAAAAAATGATTAAGTGTCTTTTGCTTGAGATAGTTTTGTGGGTTAGAGCTTTTAATTCTTGTTCATGAGTGTTATGTGAGCTGCTTCACAGAGATTAGCAATCCCAAGGTTTTCTGAGGTTGTGAGGTTGTATATTTAAAATACCACAACCCCTACCAACCCCACCATCAAAAATCAAGTGCCTAAAACTTGTCAGCTTTATCTGATTTGACTTTTAAAGATTTAGCATATTGTATATAGGGAGAGTTGGAAATGAGTTGAAAAAGAAAAATGGATTACATTTGTTTCTTTCAAGAGGAGCCAGTGTAAGAAAGAATAAACAGCTTAGGTCAAGTGTAAAGGTCTCTTCAGCTTAGTGAGTTAGCCTTGTCAAAATCCAGTTTATAAAAATTAACTTTTTGATCCTTTCTTGTGCTGGCTTTTTAAAAAATTTGTTTTTTCCCCAGTTATATATAAAAACAATTTTTAACATTCATTTCTTAAAATTTTGAGTTCCAAATTCTCTTTCTTCCTCCCTCCCCTACACCTTCATTGAAAAAGCAAGCAATTTGATACAGGTTATACGTGTGCAGTCATGCAAAATATATTTCCATCTTAGTCATGTTGTGAAAGAAAACACAGACCAAAAAATCTCCAAGAAAAATAAAGTAAAAAAAGTTCGCTTCAATCTGCGTTTTCATACTCCATCAGTTCTTTCTCTGGAGATGGATACTATTTTTCATCATGAGACCTTTCGAATTGTCTTGGATCATTGTATTTCTGAGACTAGCAAAGTCATTCACAGCTAATACTCATACAGCATTGCTGTTATTGTGTACACTGTTCTTCTGGTTTTACTCACTTTCAATTTGCATCAGTTCATGTAAGTCTTCCCAGGTTTTTCTGAGAGCATCCTGCTCATCATTTCTTATAATAGCATAATAGTATTCCATCACAGTCATATACCATACCTTGCCCAGTCATTCCCCTTAATTTTAAATTCTTTGCCACCACTAAAGGATCTGCTATAAATACTTTTGTACATATGGGTCCTTTTCTTTTGTGTTTTTTATCTTTTTGGCATCTGGCTTTTCCATAGTCCTGATCATTATCATCCATCAGCATCAGTGAGCAACCTTTATTGCAAGGTAGTGACTTGGATACAAAGAGGCATAAGGTCATAGGATTTAGTGTTGGATGGGACCTTGGAAGCCATTTACTACCATCTCTTTTTATAGTTGAGGAAACAGACCAGCGAGGTTAAGCCTCTTGGCCAAGGTCTCTCAGATAGTAAGTGGCAGAACCTGTGCTGTGGAGACAGGAAGAGGGAGTGGGGTTTGAGAACATGCTCACCACAGGCTGAAAAATGAGAGCCCCTAGAGATCTCCACTATTTTGGCTTTTATCTTTCTGTCCCCAGTGCTTATCACATAGTAGGTGTTTAATCAAAATTTGTCATAGGAATGAACACTGAGAAACTTAGTCTGGAAAATATCATCCTTTCCAGTCGCCAATACTCCCATCCACACAGATCCCAAGACCTTTTAACTTTAATCCATTTTAAACACTCCCAGGCTTTTCTTTTATTAAATACAATAAAAATAATTATAATTTGGGCTATTTCAGGATTTCCTTGGAATAATACAAAGACTTTATTAGGCCATAGCATACAAGAAAGATGGTCCCTGTTATCAAGTGTTTTATTGAGGGGTTGAAAGATGGCATACATAATTTAAAAAGATAAGTAGCTATCCAGGGTAGTATATGAAAATTATCCAGTGAAAAGTGTCTGTACATATGTACATGTGTACATACATACACACATGTATGTACATATATATGTACATACACATGGATGGGGTGCCTAAACAGAAAAATGAATATGTATATGTATGTGTTTATACATATATATATATATATTATATATATATATATATATACATAAATACGATGATTGCTGACGTTACCAAGGCAGATGTGAGTAAATCATTCTTCCCATGGCCCCCAGGAGCCTCTGCTAAGAACCCTTTGAGTTTGTCATCATGGTCTCTCTGTGGGTTTTCTTTTCACAACACTTCCAGCAAGACTGGATTACCTATTCTCCAAGCTGGTCTAGCTCTTTTAATATCGCTGGTGTTTTATGTTTCCCCTATGTCTGGAATGCCCCATTCTCTCTAACACTCTTAATCTCTGCTTCTTGAAATCATGCTTATCCTTCAAAACCCTGTTCAAATAGCCCCAATTCTAGGAAGCTCTGAATCACTGTGGTTGCAATAAAAGCAGAGTCAGTTTGGTAAATAATCAGAGGCCCATAAAGGTTGCTTAAAACTGGTTGTGCTGGTTAGTACACAGATAGTTGGCTTGTAAAAATGTTAACTTTAAATTTCCTCTGGAGGATTAGTTGAGAGTTTGAGTGAATTCAGGAAGTTGTGTTTTTGCAGTGGTTCTCCAAAACCTCTTTCTTGGCCTGGGAGTCATGATGCATGTGTAGAAGATACAATAGATGTGTGACCCATTCATTGTCAGAGAAAGGAACCTGTCGAAGGGAAGGAGAGGGGCAAGGGTGGATTTAGCCAATATCTCCGGGATAGGGGTGAGTTGGGGCTTCCAGTGTTTGGCTTATTCTCCCAAGTCTCTTAGATCTAATGCTTTAGTGCCTCATAATCTGTAGTTAGGTGTGGGCTCTTCTCCCTCCCCCTCCCTCCCCTCCCCCCCCTCCCCTCCCTTCCCTCCCCTCCCCTCCCTCCTCTCCCCTCCCATCCCCTTCCCTTCCCTCTTAACTCCTGCTTCTTTATCTTGGCAGCCAACGCATAAGTAAATAGGTAGCACCTCTCATATTCTTACCTAGCTGTTCCATTTGATCACCTGTGATTTTTCTTTGAGAGTATCTGTTTTCCCTTAGACCTACTTTTCTTGTGTCTCCTTTGTTGTTTTCTAGTCATACCTGTAACATGTTTGTTCCCTCTTAATCTTCACTTCTTCCAACTCCTGGCTTCCTTAAAGACTCAGCTGTAAATACCTCCTCTTTGAAGGAGGCCTTTTTGTAGGGACCCACAGCTGTTAGTGCCTTCCACCTCCTCTGTATTTGTCTTGTATGTACAGATTTATTTATATGTCTCCTCCTTTAGAATGTAAACTCAAGAGGGCCTCTTTCTTTGGATCCCCCAGCCCTTAGTATAGCATCTCTACAAAGTAAGTACTTAAATGTTTGTTGATTCGTTATTGATTGACCCCTTCTTGATTGTCTGGAAGTGATCATTTGGATTTAGCTGTTTGTCTTGTTGCTTACACAGAAGAGTGCATGGGCACCTCCTTAACGTATGTGCAGAAGAACGCACAAATATATGTATTTTGAAGGCCTGATGTTGGAGTGGGAGCGGGACATGGCAAAGAGTATGTCAGCTCATGATTTTGCTTATCCTCTTGAGTACAATTATCAAGTATTACCTGGGTGCTAGGTGCTCTCTTGCAAAACCAAAAGCTCATTGCTGGTCATGGTTTTAGGGTCATTGCAAACATTTTTAAGATTTAAAAAGTATCTGCTGACAAAGTTGACCGCTAGATCTTTATTCCTTGTGTTGCCAAAAGTTAATGATGTTGTTGGCTGAGCTAGATTATGGGCTCATCCAATATATTAAGCTAGCCTCTCAGTCATCTGCTTCTAAAGTGAGTGTGAGCTTAAACAGTAAATAAGTATATTTGGAAGGCCCCTTAGAGGTCATCTCATGCAACCGTTACATATTCAGTAATGTAGGCCCAGAGGCCTTAACTGACCTATCCATTAAATTGTAGACCTGGCACATCCAGGTCTTGTGATTCCCAAGTCCAGTGCTCTTTCCAATATATTTTCCTGCTTTTTGCAAATTTGACTTTGGAATATATTGAAGTGTATGATGTTTTTAAAATTGGGTCAGGGTTCCCTTCTGCACTGTTTTTGTTTCAGCATTGCAGAGTGTATGGAGAAGTGGACTGAATCAAGAAGACCTGGGTTCAAGTTTAGCCTCTACACACTATGGGCTGAGTGATCCTGACTCAGTTATTTAGTCTCTCAGTGCCTCAGGAAACTCTGAGAGTACATATCTTGTTCAGAAGGTGTCCTTCTCTGCATTAGTAGGAAAGCTACTCCTCCCTCCCAATGAAATTATCAATGAAATCATTTGGATTGAATGAGTTGGGGCCAAAAAAAATGTTTAAATAATTTTGTGTTCCCTGAGTGACTGAAGGCAGGCGACTTGAGCTTTCTGGGGACACAAAGAACCTGCTTCAAGACTGAAACTTGGCCAAGGGGCCCCAGAATTGGTTATTAAAGGCAAAGGGAATGGGTCGCCTTACTTCTGTCATCCTTTCTGATGGATGACCTTCCCATGACTGGCCCTAGATGTATATCAGAGTACAGGGTAAGCCAGATATTGTAAGGGCAGAGATGCTATCTTCTTTTGTACCACACAGACCCCAGAAAACAAATAATAGGCCCTTAGTAAATCCTTGTTGATTGATCAGTTGATGGTGGGCTTTGCATCTGCTCAGACATGGGGGTAACAGAATGGCAGGGCCCCTGAGAAATAGCCAGAGTGGTATTTCCTTTTCCCATGCTTCTCTCACTGCTCCACTTCTTTGTATTGTTCATTACATACTTCTCTCATTGTGACTGTCTTGTTGTTCCAGGTATAGACAGGTGAATTTTTTTGTGGTGGGTGAGGTATAATCTGTTCTGGCAGCCCATTGTTGGTCTCTCTGTGCCCATTGTTGCCCCAGTGACAAGGTGGGTTTGGTTGCCACTTTTTTCTTACCTTGGCCTAGGTGGTACCTCCACTATGTCTGAAGGTCCATTGTTTGGATGTTGGGTGGCTTCCCGAACTTGGTGTACTACCAGTTGTTAATATCTTTACAGTATCATTTAGGTTGTAAGTTCCTACAGGGCAAGGGAAAGGTCTGTGCACAGTGCCTCACATGCCACCCTGGGCACTTCCAAAGATCATACTATTTGATAAGAAGCTGCCCTATGTGTTTGAATCTCTGGAGTCCAGATGGTGATTCTTGTTCTGAAAGCACACACTACATTTCAGGAGTATGCAATCCCGTGTGCAGCCCCCCCCCCCCCCCCATTTACAATCCTTTCTTGTCTTCTTTGCTTCCGGCTCTTAAGCATCCTGTTGTTCACAGTTCACTTTCTAGTTTGTCAGAATCCTGGATGTCACTCAGGGCTATTGAAAATGATAGAAAAAAGGTCTAGAATCTGACATTCCTGACAGCTGTGACAAATCTTATTCTTTATAACACTAGCTTCGGGCAGGACTCTTAGGTGCTGAATACTCTGGAGATGTAACATTTCATGATTGATTCTCTAAGGCAAAACATTTCCCCTCACTTTCTCTGGGCCTCCTTGTTCTCTTTTGTTGATTTCCTGTGTATGAACTACTCTTGGCCACCTTAGGTAGATTATCCAGTTTGCAGATTACTTATGTTCCTTATTTCTTCCCTCTGGCTATTTGAGGGCTCATAAGGGCAGTAGGGACCTTGCAAGGACATCTAGCCTATCTTCTGCACCTCTCTTTCTCCAGTGTTCGCCTCCTCTGCCTTGCTAGCAGAGCTTTATGTAAACACTTTTCATTGTTTTGCTTTCCAACCCATTAGTCTTCCCCACCCACCCCAACCCCTCCTCTTTGAGTTTTTCATGTATGGCCCATTCATAAGTTTTCCTCTGGAAGTTAACTGGCCCTTCTGTTACTATTTTGCCTGACAGCTTGCTTTCTTGGAACATATTAAAAAATGACCTTAGATGGGATTTGCTCATGTACTTTTTTATGAATAGTTTGACCAGTACTGAATAATCAATAAACTTATTTTTTAACTGTTCAACAAACTTTTATTAATCATTTTCTTCCTTCAAAGTACTCACTATGTCTATTCAAGGTTATTTTTTCAGTTTTCTTCCTAAGAACTTGTATCAAAACCTTTGTAGCCCTTCAAAGGAAGGGAAAGGAACAGTAATCTCATTAGTAACTCTTGTTGAGGCTGAGTTGAGGTTTAGAGATTTCAGTTTATGTCTATTAAGGTTCCTATTTGGAGGAGTGGAATCCCTTTGCTCTATCTACCTTAGGCATTTTTCTTAGTTATCTCTCCTGTTGGGTGTTTTATAAGACATAAACACGACCCTAGCTCTTGCCCTCTCCCGAAGCATCTGTCTTGCCTATCCTCAGGTGCTGGTTGTGAGCTACTGCCTGAGTTAGGAAATCCTTCTGAGCTTTTCTTTTGGCAGAATAAAACTTTCCTTTGTCCTAGTTTTTGGTGGTTGCTGGAGGTCATCTTTTTAAGGATGTTGCCTTTTAAAACTTTCTGACCTGGTATCCTAAGAAGTTTTTGGGGAACCTTGCATGAACTTAAGCTGGGAGAATTCTCCATGTCTATTTGTTGATAGGCTCGAGGTACACAAGTTGTTGGATATGGGTAACTCAGAACTCTGATTTAAGGGTCACAGAATTGGACTGGACCTTAACCACCAATCCCTTCAATTTAGAGATGAGGAATTGAATCCAAGGGACTTGCCTAGAGTCACACAGATATTAAGTGTTTGAGAGGGGATTTGAACCTTCTTCAGGTCTTCCTGACTTTATCCAGTACTCCAGCTACTATGCCATCTTAGGATGTTGAGTCCTTAAAAGGTCTTTAGAGATAATGTTTATCCCGTATTTTTCTTATAGATGTGTAAACTTTACATCTGCAGATTTTACGTGACTTAGACTACTTTACTCATTTAGTCAGTGGCACAGCCAGGGCCTGAAAATGGGTTTGCACGGGTGGAAAGGATTTGAACTCAGGTCTGACTCCAAGGCTCATGCTTTTCCCCTTAAACACTACTGATGCATCCTACAGACCTCTTCCTCTTAGTCAAATTTTAACTATCACTTTTTGTCCAGTGGGACATTCTTGCTGCTAGTTAAATTCCAACTTTGCACAGAGGGCATCAATTCCTAAATATTTAAATGGAAGATCCTGGGAGGTTTTTTTTCATAGTTTATCTAGTAAGAGTCTGAAATCCAGACCCATATGCCAGTGTAGTTAGAAAACGTAAACATTGTGAGAAATGACTTTTAGAATTTTAACTCTTGGTAGGGCTTATTTTCAAGGACATTTTGATGAAAATTTGCTTTTAACTTGATGGGATATTAACAGACATTATTGTACATTTTAAAAAACTCATTTCCTCAATCAACATTTTTTCTGGTTAGCAGTTTTCCTGATTCTATTAGGTTTTAGGGATCTAGAAAACAATGAATCTGCTTTACTCTGAAATAATTGTGGCTTGTCCTATTTAATTTTAGCTGTATACCCAGCCAGGGGTGGGGAACCTGTGGCCTCAAGGACACATGTGGCTCTCTAGGTCCTCAGGTGCAGCCCTTTTACTGAATCCAAACTTCACAGAACAGGTCCCCTTCATAAAAGGATTTGTTCTGTAAAACTTGGACTCAGTCAAAAGGCCACACCCAAGGACCTGGAAGGCCACTTGTGGCCTCTAGGCCCCAGGTTCCCCACCCCTGACCCAGCCAGTGTTAACTGATTTGACATAGGGATGGATAGTTCATTGACTCTCTTGAGTTTGCAGTGGACATTGATTATAATGTTTAAATGATATTTAGTTGGTGGCAGCCTTATGCAGACTCTATCTCTGCTGTGTGTGGGTATACTCATGTCATCAGAATATAAGAAGACTTAACAAAGGCAGTATAATTACTTGTAAACTTGGTGTAAAAATGAAAGGGAATGTTTATAAAGTGGTGAAAGGAGGAAGAGCGCTTGCCAGACATTTATGTGATAATTACAGAATAAATCTAAATGAGGAGATTTTTATCTTGACATATTTTAAAAGTGTGAAAATGGGAAAAGAAAGCATGTCGTTTCACTTAGTTAAATGGTTTATGATTTTTATTTGAGAGTAGAAAAGCAGGAAAGATGGTGGTTTTGTGCATGTGGGTGTGTTGCATGGATTTGCTGGTGCAACATGGCTTTTAATTCTTCTGCGGCTTTTATCCAGTCAGATCTTTGCTGGCTTCTGACATGTTCCTGTGCATGGCTTGTGATGGGACAGTAAAAATCCATGAAGGGAGGCAGTGTGACATGAATAGAGTGTTGGACTTGTGTTGAAGGCCTGCCTTGCACATTAGCTTCGTGTCTTGGGCATGTCGTTTCCTCATCCATAAAATGGGAATAATGATAGGGAGGATCAAGTGGTATTATATATGTAAAGCACTTAGCAGATCTTAAAGCCCTAGGTGAGTGTAGGTGATGATGATGATGATAATGAAATGTTACTTTAATGAGAGATGCTAGGATGAACAATGAGAAATTATTTGCTTGGTGTCTCACCTGAGGGTAGCTGATACATGAAGAAAAGGGATTTATGGTCACCTGTTGGAAATCTAGAATTGTTTTTTAGATTAGATGTCCTTACCAAAAAAATAACATTGCAACCAAATTATCTAAGACCAAATCGTTTCTTTTCTTTCTTTCTTTCTTTCTTTCTTTTTGTTTGTGAGGCAGTCGGGGTTAAGTAACTTGCCCAGGGCCATACAGCTAGTGAGTATCATGTGTCTGAGGTCATATTTGAACTCAGGACCCTGTGATTCCAGGGCCAGTACTCTATCCACTGTGCCACCTAGCTGCTCCAACCAAATAATTTCTAAGCCCCAGCTGACAGCCTGGCTATTTCGAGCAGCATTTGATGTGACCACATTCCAATATGACTGAAGAATTTGGACAGTCCAACGGGGTACATTGCATAGTCTAATAACAATAGCTTTTATTTTTATAGGCCTAAATTATCTTATTTGATGAGCAGTCAACCTTGTGAGGTAGCTTAGTATCCATGTATTTGTCTTCATTTTACAAAGGAGTGTGCTTGAGGCTCAGAGGCACTTGCCCAGAGTCACTCTTTTTCTAGTAAGTGGAGAAACTGGGATTCAGACGCAGGTTTCATGTTTCTAACTCTAGGATTCAGTTTCTTAAATTGCAGTTTATACACAATTTTTCAGGAACATATATCTAGGTACTCCCACAGTGGGATTTGGCCTGTAGATAGCAGTCTCTTACTCTGCTCCAGGCATTCTCTTGAGATGGCCAGGCAGGCTCCCGAGCTAAGTTTAGCAAATATAAACACCGTCGGAGCAACATCAGTATTCTCTGAGGCTAAGAAGAGGCTTTTACAGATGTGTGTGAAGAGGCTCCTTTGCCTCCTTTTAAAGTATTGAAAATAAACCTTATTATGTTAACTGAATTTTGGATGAGTTGCTTATTAACCCCTTTGTGGTCAAGGCATTCGAGAGCTTCCCATTTCCAGCTGACCCAAAGCGCTTTCCTTTAGCGCTATTTTTAGCTGTGGAGGGGAGTGAAGGGCAGGAATGCCTAAAATATGATGCTGGAGTGAAGAATCTAGAAGACAACTGGGAATCTGGGGATTGTATGCAGATAGATCACTTACTTTCTTAGACAAGTCATTGAGGATTCTGAAAGCCGAAAATGGAACTTCTAAATAGGTTGCAGTCTCCATTCATATGTACTGAGCAACCCCCTCTGAGCTTTCTTTACCTACAAATGTTTAAATATAAAGCAAAGTAATTTACAACCAGGGCTATCTGTATTTGCTTAGCAACCCTGTGATGCTACCATCTGCAGAATCTAATCCATGATCTCTTTCCGAATTTAACTAGGAACATTAAAATTAATTTTGGTGGCGGATTATAGTGTAAAATAATATACTTTCTCCCCCTCCTGCCCTCCTCCCTTTCCCCCTCTCAGCCTTTTAAAAGGAAGTTGGCATCTTTCCCCAACTCCTCTCTTTGCTTTACTGGTGTTTTGTCCTCCGTTCTCATTTCCTAGTTAAATAATCCTTGAGTAAGGTTGTTCTGTCGTTTTCTTTTCATTGGCATGCTTTGGCAAGACATTGACATATAAATCACAGAATGACATCATTTTGAGTGAGAACAGATTTCAAAAATCATCTAATCCCACCTCTTCATTTCACAAATGAAGAGATTATGATCTAGATGGTAGAAATGACCTTTCCAAGGTCACGAGTTTGCTGCACAGCAAGAATCTAGGGGTCTCAACTCCCAGAAGGTTCCTAGGAAGCAAAGTGAGGTTCTTAAAAAAATTACAAGCAATCAATTAACAAGAATATTCAGTTCCTACTGTAATGTGCTAGGCAGTGTTTCACACCTAATTTTACTGCTCTTAGATTGTGAGGGCTGGATAAATCTTTTTTGGGGCAGAGCTAGAACCAGAACCCAGGTCCCCCGATTTCCTTGTCCAGTGCTCCTTTTCTCCTTTGGTCCAGACCTGTGATTTCATTGGTATAGGGAACTCCTGGGGGGAAACTCCCTCCACTAATGCAGATGTACACCTGTGGATAGAGCTCTCAGGTGGGTTTCAGGTCTTGCCTTTGACACGGAAATAATGGAATTTGCTCTATTAGTAGAAATCCCAGAATTTTAGAGGGGGAAGATACCTTAGAGACTCAGTCCAACCTTCTCGTTTTACAGGTAAGAAAACTGAGGCTGAAAGGTGGGAAGAAGGACTATAGCCTCTCAGTAGCAGACCTGGAAACTAGAACTGAGGCCTTGAGGCTCCTTACCCATTGTTCTAGCTGTCAGCCTCACTGTGTCTGTTGTGTTTCTTGAACTAATGAGTTGACCTTGTAATTTATGTTTGCTAGTGTTTTAGCCCTTAGCTTGAATAAAGGTTAGGTTAATAATTGAATGTAAGGGAAAATGTTTACAGCTGGTGCTGATAAGAGTTTTAGATCCTGTAAGAGTTTCTTCTTGACTCTGGAAGAAAACAAAAAACTTAAAACCTCCAGAAACAAGCTTTTCTTATTAAATTATTTTCTCTTTCAAATGTGTATTTTTTCTTGTTTCTTTATACTTTTTCTTCCTCTCAGGTAAGGGTAGTGAAGTATTTATACAAAAATGTCAATTGTGAAACACTGCTTAGCACATTATAGTAGGAACTGAATATTCTTGTTAATTGATTGCTTGTAATTTTTTTAAGAACCTCACTTTGCTTCCTAGGAACCTTTGCTCATTTCCCATTGCCTTTTTTCCCCCTGCTGTAATTGCTAGATTTCAACTTCTTACTGCATTCCTACTCCTCTATTTGGATGATGTCTTTTTAATCTAACCAAACTAACCAAAGCAGCATAATTGATATAGTTGAATCATTTGAGCTATCATCCAGATAAGGCCTAAAATAGTCCAATCTGTATGTATGTATACTTAGTGTAGGTCTGCAAGGTTCCTGGAATGATAAATACTTCTGTGTGCTGATTGGAGTGTGGTGAAGGGAATATGGGAGTGGTGAAATTTGTTCTACTTTTTTTTTTTTGTCAGGAGTTTTTCTGGGTTATGGGTGTTTTTTTATGATTTATGGTAGTGTTGGTATGATACTTTGGCTTAATAACAAAACTTTGTTTTTCCCATAGACATGTTTGTTTTTTTCTTCATGTTCAAGATGACAATACAGTAGGACACACCCTTCCCCCCAACACCCCAGTGCTGAAGCATTTACTTCTGGGGCTGCGTCTCTCACTCTTGTGACCAGTAAGTGGTGTATGTTCAGACAATCACGGAATCTGGAAGGGCTTGTAAGATAATAGGTATTGAGGGGCAGCTAGGTGGTGCAGTGGATAGAGCACTGGCCCTGGAGTCAGGATGACCTGAGTTCAAATGTGGCTTCACTAGCTGTGACTCTGGGCAAGTCATTTACCCCAATTGCCTTACACCCCCCCCCCCCCCCAAAAAAAAAGGTGATAGATCTTGAGCTGGAAGGAGCCTCACAGGCCTTCTGGCCCAGCCCCTCAGTTTACAGATGAGGAGTCTGAGGCCCAGGCATGTCAACTCACTTGGGCAGTTAGCATCAGAGGTAGGATTTGAACCCAGGTCCTCTGACTTTGTAGTGAGAGTGCTTCTTCCACTATAAGATGCTGCTCTCAAAAGCAACTTGGCAGAGGGATTATTGTTTTGAACTCAGAGTCAAGAATATCTGACTTTGTATTTTGCTTTAGATAGTAGCTATGTGACTTTGGACAAGTCACTGAGCCTCCGTTTCCCTGTGTTTTCTGAGACTACTGACAAGGGTTAGCAGTTTAGTGGGGTAACAGAGTGAATCCAGCCTTGGTCTTCTCAGTGCTCCAAGGATTCTTAACCTGGAGTTGGTGAACTTGTTTTTTAAGAAATATTTTGATAACCATTACAGTATAATTAGTCTTGTTTACAATCTTGTGTATTTTATTTTATGCATTTAAAAACATTCTGAGAAGGGGTCCACAGGCTTGATTTCACTGCCAAAGGGGTCTGCAACACAGAAAAGGTTCTAAATAGGGAGCCCCCACAGTTCATTCTGTACTCTTTACTTACAGGATATATTTAAAAAATTTTTTTAAATTACATCAACAGAGTTTTGTAACTTAGACATTGGGCATCATCACCAGAACACCTCTCTCAGGCTTCTGTGGCTCGTGCTTCTTTGGGCATCCTGGGCAAGTCACTTGCCTCTTCTAAGCCTCAGTTTCCTTATTTATCAAATAGGGATAATAATAGCACCTATTTTAAAGTGATGTTTCTAGGAGCAAATGAGATGATGCATAGAAAGTGCTTTGTAAACTCTAAAGGCCTGTGTAGCCTTGGTGTGTTGTGAGCCCCAGCTTCCACTTTCCGAGCTTGCTTTTTGATGCAGCTGGCACTATTAGGCAAGTCTGGAGGCCAGATTGGGACCCTCTCTGCTGCTGCCTCTTGCAGTCCTCTCTCTTAGGAGCCGAGGTGTAACCTTGTGTATGGAGAGGTGCCCCTATCCTTTGTTACCGTAGGTAGCTTCTGAGCCTCTGCCAATGTGCTTCCCATTTCCAAAGTCAGGCACCATAATACCACGAACTATTTCACACAGATCATCTTATTAAACTATAAAGCAGAAATAGGAATACTAATATTTATCCATTATGAGGCAAAGCCAGAAATAATCATAACTTCTACTCAATAGAAGGCAAAGGCAGGAATTAATCAAAGCAGCATAATCCAACCATATACTGGGGTCATCTTCTGCGAAAAGGGAAAAGTGGGCACTTAAACTTATAGGAAATGCAGTGAGACACATATGTGTTTAGCACGGTGCCTGGCACATAGTAGGTGGGCACTTAATAATTGTTGATTGATTGATGAGTACTAAAACTCATATATATATATATATATAGCAACTCATGGCTCTGAACTGGTGGCCTTTCTTTTTGGCTTTTTCCTGCTGGGCAGAGCTGTTTATCGGCTTGTCTCCAGCTGATGGAGCAGTGACAAGCTTATTATTTTTAATGTTATCATTTTAAAGCTCACAGCCACCCTCATTAGAACAATGAGTAAATTATGCTATTGTAGTGACCAGTAATTCCTTGTAAGCCAGAGAGCTGCTCACCTCTTAAATCGATTCTGTGTGGTCCAGTTAGCTCCTAAGTCCTCTCAGCAAATTAGATGCAGGGCCTCTTTCTTTCTCTGTTTGTTCTGTCAGGACAAGGTAACCAGGTAGCTCATCACAAGGCAGCAGGATTCAGCTTTCTTCCAGTGAGCTTCCAGTAGCTGCTCCAAGCCTTTTGCTAGCCAAAACAATGCCTCTTTTCCAATCAGTAAGTTCCTAGGGAAACGACTCAGAAGTCAGCTGGCTCAGCTGGAAGCCTCTGCCTTCTGTCCCCAAGCTCCTGGGGCTTCTCTCCTGTGCCTACTTTCTTGCTTTTTCTGCCTGTCTTTTCCTGTAGCTTTTTCTCTGGTTTCTTAACTGCATCTGGTGCCTCACATCAGAGTCTCTTGATTAGTGACTCATCCTTACCTTCCGAGGTGAAACTCAAGAAATATAGCTTTCTGTCAGGTATGATCCCAGTACTTTTTAGATAATCTTCCCATTGTCTCCCAAGTTATTTGATTTACAGCTGTTTAAGTTGGACTGTCACATGCAAATGAGCTGATGGACCGCAGTGCCATGTAGCCACTGTTAGACCCGTTATTGTTCAGCCTTCAAACAGATCTCAGGATATTCATCTGAGGATTGTTTCTGGATCTGGTTATCAGAACTGTCTTCACTTGGGAGCCTGTGTTTCTTAGGATTTTATCAGTTTTACTTACAGAAATGTACTTTTTCTGCCCCTTTCAGCACCCAAGTCTATTCACATATAAAAAGGATAGCACTTATATAAATATGAGCTATTATTACTTGTCAAGGGACGCTGTAAGTCTTATAAGCACTTTATAGTCCAAAGTAAAAACAACTAGCAAAGAAGACTTAAAACTGAATAATTTCCTTCAGCTAAGAAAGATAGGAATTAAATCAGTTGTTTAACATGTCGTGTAACTATAATCAATCACTAATTCATGTAAAGTAGAATTCGTATGTCTATTAATAATTAATAGAGATATTTAAAGGTTAGGAGTGCTGGCATTGGTGCTGTTGTAGGGAGGTGGTTTTGATATTTTAACAAAAATGTTTTTAATGGATTCCCCCTGTACACGTGCACGTGTGTGCACACGCATGCACGCATGCATACACATACAGACACATAATCTACAAATATACAAATACTGTTGCTACTAGAATTTGATTGTCTGTTGCCAGTGGAGCCAGGGAGAAAACTTGTCTTAAAAATGTATGGTGATACTTAATGACATGATATTACCTTTCAGAGCAGTATACTCTCTTAGTTATCTAGAACATTGGAAAATTGAGGGTACAGCTTTGTGATTAATTACCTAAAATTTATTTCAGCCATTTCGAATGGAAATTTTTCTAAAATTTATTACACACCTTATTGTTTGGTCTTGTCCAACTCTTCACTGATTCCGTTTGGGGTTTTCTTGGCAAAGACACTGAAGTGGTTTGCCATTTCCTTCTCCAATGGAGTAAGGCAAACAGGTTGAGTGACTTGCCTAGGGTCATATAGCTAGATTTGAACTCAGGTCTTCTCTGATTCCAGGTCTAATGCTCTCTCCACTGAGCCACCTACCTGCCTGCAAGAATGTATGGTAGGACATGATTGAGCCCCTTGATGTCATCCTCAAAGATTGAGGGAAGTACCCTCAGAATATGCTAGTTCCTTCTTAGTATCCCATTATATGCTGTTATTCATGAATTCAGCTGAACCTTTTAAAACGATCTATTTTACATTTAAAATTTTTCACTACATCTTGTAATAATTGGTTCCATAAATTTACTGCCTGGTTTGCTAACTGTATCCTATTATTTGTCATAGACTTCTATCTCAAGCTTCAAAGATCAGCCATTCATTTCAGGTTTTTTGAGGAAGGTTGTAGTTAACCTTATTCATATTATTCATACTTTTTTTATGCTTAAATGGATGAGTACTGAATCATTTTAGTCCAGCTTCATATAACAGTACCGTTATTCCTTTAGTCATTTGGTTTTTTGTTTTTGTTGTTGTTATTTTTTTCTAGGCAGTGGTGTTAAGTGACTTGCCCAGGGTCACACAGCTAGTAAGTACAAGTGTCTGAGGCTGGATTTGAACTTAGGTCATCCTGATCCCAGGGTTGGTGCTCTATCCACTGCACCACCTACTTGCCCCTGCCATTTGGTTTTTGTTTGCTAATTCTTGAGATGTTGAGATTAGATTGAAGTTTTATATCAGAAAAAGTTAATTTTTTTCTATTTGTTTCCAGTTCCCTTTTGGAGAGGTAGTGTGCCACGGTAGATAGAAGGCCAGGGTTGGCATCAAGAAAATCTGGGTTCAGTTCCTTCCTCTGAAATAAATTAGCTTTATGACCATGGGTGGCAAGTCCCTTAACCTCTCAGAGCCCTAGACAACTTACTAAATCGATAAGTTAAGCATGATCATTGGTGGAGGGAGTTTCCACATGGGTTACTTCTTATACAGATGAAATCACAGGTCCAGAAAAACCAGAACATTAAGTATCATCCAAAAAAGTTTTTGTTTCCAACAAGCCATAAATTGTACTGAACTTAATTTTAAGTTCTTTATTTTATTTTTGATAATTTAGGACTGTCATTTTGAGGTCTAAAGTTTCTTCTGCAATATTCCTGGACCACAGATGACAAGCAAGCCTTTTGAGGGCTAGGACTCTTGTCTTTGTTAACCCTCAGATAGATGGGCATGGTCTATGCCCTAGGCCATATGAAGATAATGTAGGGATTCTGCAAAGTCTGGTTAGCAGCTGTATGGTATTTGGAGGAATTATCCATCCTGTATTCCCTGAAGTATGGAATTTATCTCAGGAGGAGAGAGGCGTTTTTCTTTTTTCCTCGTTATTTTGGAAAACCACCACAAAATATTTTTAAAGGATCTAGTAGCATCCGTTTTTCTGGTATTTTGTTTCTTGGGCCAGAGAATGTGGAAATCTAGATGTAGAAAAGCGATTTATTTATTTATTTGTGCTATTTACACTGTGAAGGTGAAGTAGAATGCCCTGTTCATACATTGTTCAACATTTAACACACAGCTGGATGACAGCTTGAGGATCCAAAAGTATCTCAACAGGCCCTAGGTGGTGGATCAAATCTTACACCATTAAATTTAATAGAGATACGTTTAATAACCCAGGCGGGGGAGGGTTTTTGGTGGTGGTGCAGCTAAATGGTGCAGTGGCTAGAGCACCTGCCCTGGAGGCAGGAGGAACCAAGTTCAAATCTGGCCTCAGGCACAGCACTCACTAGCAGTGTGACTCTGGGCAAGTCACTTAACCCCAATTGCCTCACCAAAAAAACCCTCCAAAACAACCAAAAACAGGATGGTGGAGGTGTGATTAGATAGCAGTTCATGTGAAAAAGCTCTGGGGGTTTTAGTGGATCACAAGCTCAGATGTGAGTCATTTATGTGACATGGCCACCAACAGACCCAACAGACTGGTGGTATTGAATAGAGGCATTTCTTTGTACTGTGAGGAAGTGATAGTTCTGCTGTCCTTTGCCTTGGTCAGACCATATTTAGAACATTGCGTTCATTTCTGGGAGCCACATTTTAGGAGGGACGTTGGCAAAGTAGGGTTTAGAAAAAGGAGGGTGACTGGTATTTGGTGGGAACTGGTGATAAGTGATTTAGTCTGCAAGAGAGAAACCTGAGAGGACATGTGGTAGTGTCTTCAGGTATCTAAAGGACTCACATGGAAGGAAGGATTAGATTTTTTTTTTCCCCCTGCTTAGCCCCAGAGGTCAGAAGTAGGATGAATGGGTAGATGTTGCTGAGAGGCATATTTTGCCTTACTGTAAGCCATATTTGGCTTACTGTAAGGAAAACTTCCTAACAATTAGATCTGGTCAGAAGTAGAAAGGGCTCTTTTGGGCAGCGGTCAGTTTTTCCTTACTGGAGATAATCAAGAGGAATCTGGAAGATCACTTTGTTGGCATAGTTGTAGATGAGATTCCTGTTTAGGTACAGGTTGAACTAGATGAATTATGAGGGTCCTTTCAGCTCTGAAATATCGTGATTTAGTGGTTTATTACTTGGCATTTGTACTGTGATTGTCATTTTCCTAAAAAACAGATCTGACCATGTCATTTCTCCACTCAAAGATCTTCAATGGCTTCCTGTTTCCTTTAGATTAAAATTCATAATCCTTAGCCTGGCCACTTACTTTTCTAGTCTTTTTTTCATGTTATTCTCCATTCTAGTTAAACTGACCCATCGTTTGGTCCCCTTGCACCACATTTCACCTCCCCTTTTTATGCTTTTTTTCTTTTAGAATTTTATCTGTAAACTGGCAAAACTTGACAAACACCAAATTTCCGTGTGTGTGTGTGTGTGTGTGTGTGTGTGTGTGTATACATATATATGTATATATATATGTGTATATACACATATATGTATATATATGTGTATATACACATATATCTGTATATATATATATGTGTATATACACATATATCTGTATATATATATATGAGAATAGAAAAAGAGAACTATTCATGAAACTGTGATTTAAAAAAAATATACAAACCTATGTCTAATTGCTTGCCTTCTCATTAGGGGCGGGGGTGGGGAGAGAGGAAAGGGGAGAATTTGGAACTCAAAGCTTTAAAAATGAATGTTAAAAATTGTTTTTAGGGGCAGCTAGGTGGCTCAGTATATAGAGCACCGGTTCTGGAGGCAGGAGGACCTGAGTTCAAATCCAGTCTCAGACCAGACACTTGACACTTACTAACTGTGTGACCCTGGGCAAGTCACTTAACCCTGACTGCCTCACCCAAACAAACAAAAAATTGTTTTTACATGTAACTGGGGAAAAACAAAATACTAAATAAAAAAGTACAACCACTCCCCCCACCGTTCATATATGTTATCATACCTCATATAAATTATATATAACTTTTTTTTTCATCTCATCTTTGCCTTTTTGCCAAGTGTGGTTCTCCCATATCTGGAATCACTCTGTGTGGAATAATCCTAGCTTCCTTCCAATAGCTTAGATGCTACCTCCTACATGAGGCCTTTCCTGCTTGAAATGACTTTATCTTGTTTTGTATAAACCCTCAATATTGCAGAGAAGGTGCTGACCTGCTTTAGTAGAGGGTTCAGTCTCTTATTCTTGTTGTTTACAGTTACTTGTGTTCATGTCATATCTCCTCAGGAAAATGTAAGCTCCTTGAGGGCAAGGGCTGCTTTGGGCATTGTCCTGGTATTCTCCTGTGACTGGTTTGGTTTTTTGGGGGCTCTGGTAGAGGCAGCTCCCAGTGAGGAAACTCTCTTTTTGCCAACTTAAATTGGCCCTTGCTTGGCAACTCATACTCTTAGAGAGTTGATTGGGGGCTACAGAGGAGTTCAGTGCTTTGTAGAGAGTTTAGGTAGAGAGTTGCACCCACTTCTGTGTGACTGTGAGACCTGCTCTTTATCCAGTATTCTCACTAGTTTGCACACAGTAGATGCTTAAAAAGTATTGAATTGAGTTGAATTGCTTCACCTATGCTTACAACTGGACTCAAATTGGCTGTTCATTCATGTAGAGGCTATTTTAAGAAGCACTGAGACACCTTAGTGCATCATCTCCTGCCCCAGAGATGTATGCTAGCTCCAAAAGCTTATTACCTGCTTTATTGAGGCCTTCCAGCACAGTTATCAGCCCTTTTCTCAAGGTGAACTGAATTTGATCACTTGGTAATATAAGCATTTTAGGGGGGAATGGAGCCCTCGCAGGCAATTGTGTTTTCTCTTGCCTTTAGAGAGGAGTAGTGACTATTTAAGCAGTTAGGTGTCACAGTTAGAGCTCCCGACATAGAGTCACAAAGACCTGAGTTAAAATCTAGCTATATGGGGCAGCTAGGTGGTACAGTAGATAGAGCACTGGCCCTGAAGTCAGGAGGTCCTGAATTCAAATGTGGCCTCAGACCAAACACTTGATCCTGGGCACATCACTTAACCCCAATTGCCAAAAAAGTAAATAACCAAAAAAAAATCTAGCTATGTGTGGCTGGTCACACTAGCTGTGTAACTCTAGTCAAGTCACTTAACCCTGTTTGCCTCAGTTTCCTTATCTGTAATAATGAGCTAGAAAAGGAAATGGCAGACTACTCCAATGTCTTTGCCAAGAAAACTCCAAATGGGGTCACGAAGGCTCGGATGCAACTGAGCAACAACAACAAAAGTGATTGTTTATGTGGACAAATGGGAATTGACATTCCCTTGTGGAATGTTGGCTTCCATTCAGTTGATTTAATCAGTGTATGGAATAGGTTTTTTGTTTTAGCTTTTTTTTTTCTTTGCTAGGCAGGATTAGAGGACCTCCTCGGAGCAGAATAGTACATTTTTCAACGAAGCCAGATCATGAGATTTTATTTTATTTATTTCATGAAGTCATAGCAGGAGAAGATCTCAAAGTTAGCTTTGGGGTATATAAAAATAAAGTCTGTACTTCTGTTTCCTGACTTGGAGGTCTGTGATTGTTGTAGGACCCTTACCTTCTACTGGGTATTGGTATTCCTCTGCCCTAATTTGTTCTACTGTTAGTCATGACAATTTAAATTTTTTAGAACAGCATACCCCATGCACGGATTTTTAAAAAATTTATAGTAATAGCTAACTGGGAATGTCATTTAAGATTAAAGTGCCTGACCCAGTCTGCTCAAATATTCCATTTTGATAATAATAATTTTTGTTTAGAATTCTATTTTGACAGGGTTACTTTATATATGGTATTGTATTCAGCCTTCACAACAATTCAGTTCAACTCACCAAATATTTATTAAGCAACTGCTCCATGCATGGCACTGTGCTAAGGGCTGGGTATGCAAAAACAAAACAAAAGACCATTTCGTGGTAGCAGATGTTATTAAGGCTTTTGGCAGTCTGGCTCTTGTCGACTTTTCTAGCTCCTAGGCCCACTGTCCTAAAGGCTTTCTACTTGTTAGTGTCTACACCTGCTCCTTTTGGAGTTGGTGCGGGTGCAGGTTACTAGGAAAACCTCTTAGCAACTCTTGGCACATTGTTGATGGAGTGTTAGAGTGTCCCCTTATGCCCCTTTTTAAAAAAGATTAATTTAAAAACAAATTTTTTTTTGGGCTAGGCAGTGGAGCTAAGTGACTTCCCCGGGGTCACACAGCTAGTAAGTGTTATGTGTCTGAGGCTGGATTTGAACTCCAGTCCTCCTGAATCCAGGGCTGGTGCTCTATCCACTGTGCCAACTGCCCCCAAAACAATTTTTTTTAAACATGAGAGAACTTAAAGAGTTTTTACTTTTACATTTAAAAGGTTTATCTTGTCATACATACTAAAATCCTGAGTTGTTGAGTCTAAACCATTTGTTTTGAAAGCTGGTAATAAAAAAATATACACTTAATTTAACTTCTGTTTGAGTAGAAATTGTGTTTGAGAAGGTCATGTTGCCTTTCATCTCATATGTGGGTTTTTTATAAGGTAGTCAAGCCTAATTGCTTAACATACATACACTGTCTTATGTGTTATTTTTTAAAAAAGGCTCTGCTCTAAATCAGTTAATCATGAAGATCCTGATTGTACTATAACATTAATAATATATATTTTCATAGACTTTTCTGAGAATTTCAAGTTTTCTTTCATGTTTAAAACCCTATAACCCTCTCAATGAATGTATAAGATAGGTCAGAAATAATATTATTCCCATTTTATAGATTTTTGGAAGCTGAGGCTCAGATATTAGATGACCCCCTCCCCCCAAAAAAGCTGTCAGTTAGTGGCGAAGTCTGAAATAGACCTTAACTCTGAACTAAGGAATAAACAGTTAGCTCCTAATTCCTCCCCTGTTTCTGTCCTGGCTTCTCTCCTCTGGGTGGGCCGTCTTATTTGCCCGTCTTCCTGTGTGCATGAGTCGGCATGTGTTCTGGGGTGGGAGGGGTTCTTAGTCACTGATTGGGCAGCGTCCTGGGGCAAATTATGAGGGGGAGTGGTAGCCACATATGTCCTATGTGACCTCGGGCAGGTCCTTGAATCTCTTTGGACGTAAGTTTCCTTACATATAAAAATAAAGGATTTGGACTTTCGTGATCTCTAAACTCCCTTCTGTATCTAAATCTGTGATTCTGCGAGCTCTGAACTTGAAGTGTCAGGTGTTTTGAGCTCCACAATGTATGTATGCTTTGAAGACCTTTGGTTGAAAATTGCTCTGAGCTCTCAAGAGGACTACTTGAAATTTTGTTTTGGTAAATGAATGTCCAGTTCTACTTCCACAATATTTTGTCTTGTGGTTCTTTCACCATCGCACCATCTTTCATCCATCTGCCCCCTTCTCTCATGCACAAACCCCCACCACAGCTGTTCAGACAGACCCTCTTTACCCTAGCCTGAACAATTCCAGTAGCCCCTAAATATGGTCTGCCTGATGTCAGGCTCTTTCTTTCCAGTTCCTTATTTCGATGCAATCAAAATAATCTTGCTAAAGGATTGGAAATTAAGAGTATGCCCATCAGTTGGGGAATGGCTGAGCAAGTTGTGGTATATGAATGTAATGGAATACTATTGTGCTATAAAGAAATGATGAGCAGGCTGACTTCAGAAAAACCGGGAAAGACTTGTATGGTCTGATACTGAGTGAAGTGAGCAGAACCAGAACATTGTACAAGGTAACAGCCACGTTGTGTGATGACTAGTATTGATAGACTTAACCCTTCTCAGCAATACAAAGATCTAAGACATCTCCAAAGGCCTCGTGATGGAAAATGCTATCCATAAAGAAGAAAGAACTATGGATTTGAATGCAGATCGAAGCATACTATTTACTATTTTTTTCTTCTGTTGTGTTTTGTTTCCTCTTTCTGGTGGTTCCTCCTATTGGTTCTAATTCTTATTTACAACATCACTAATGTGAAAATATGTTTAGTAGGAATGCATATGTATAGCCTATATCAGATTGCTTGCTGTCTTGGGGAGGGAGGTGGAGAAAAAAATTTTAAACTCAAAAGCATATGGAAGTGATAAATCAAAATAAATTTAAAAAAAAAACCCACCCATAAAGAAAAAAAAATCTTGCTAAAGCCCCAGTCTTAACCATGTCACCCTACTCATCAGGAATATTCAGTGATTTCCTATTCCCTCTATATTACACACACACACACACATACACACTCATATTATATATTATACATATATAATAATATATAAACTCTAGTAGTTTGAAGCCATTCATAGTCTGGCTCCGGCCTATATTTTCAGACTTGTTCCTTCTATCAGCCAAGTCGGAGAGATGAGCCAACCTTATTCCTTTTCATGGCCTAGTAGCTCTTCCCAGAATTCCCCAGCTGGAGACCTTTGTTGATGCCACCCACCCACACCAGGAATTAACTTCCTTCTTACCCCAGACTTTTTGAGAATGTTTAGTTTCTTTCAAAGCTTAACCTAGCGCAAGCTTCTACATCTCAGTTCCTGATAATTGTCTGTGCTGTCTTCCTTCCTTAAGTATTTGCTTTTGTTCACATGTTGTATCCCCTGTTAGAACAGTAAACTTCTTGAGGACAGGAGCAGTCTTTCATTTTGCCTTTATCCATTGGTTACTAATCTAGGTGGATGCCCACTGAATTTGAATTTACTTCCCAGCATCTAACATACTTCCTGGATAAAGCAAGGAAGGTCACCTAGTGGTAAACTGTTACTGTAAATCAGGTCTAATCAGATAAAAACAATCTGTATCCTTCCACACACCTTTAACTTGTGTAGATTAGGCCTTTTAAATGCCCCAGTGCTCATTTCCATAATTCCTCGTTCCTCCCCGATTTAGTTTGTGGCTTCCCCACCCCCTTTGGATTCCTGCCCCCTTAACTGAGTGAATGTAGACTGGGTATTTTGTTGACACCTCAGATATGGCTAGAGGTCCAGGTTGAGTTTAATTATATTCATTCCAGTTTGATTCCCTACACAGTTTCTGGCTATCTCCCTTAAAATCAGAACCCCAGGCTAGTCTTTGTTTTTCTGTGGTATTATCAGATAGCTGTTGATGAGTTATACCCAAGTGCAGCCTTTCATTGGCGAGGTCTGTGACCTCCAAATGTTTTAACAAGTCAGGTTTTCCCAGGTAATGTAGCTTATTCAGGTCATTGGTGAAATTTAAGTACACTTTACTGAGAGGCTGTTTTCCTTCCTCTCCTAGGTTTTTACTGTTCAGTTTTCTCTAAATCCGTGGCTTACAACAGTGCTGGAAGAAAGTTCAATTATTTGACTTTTCTCCTTTGATCAGAAGCTGCTGCAAGCAAGGCTGTCAGTGCCAGCTTGACTGTAGCTCTGATGAATCTGTGCCTCTGCCCATAGTATGCCCATCACACGGATCTGCCTTAAGAAACTTAAAAGGGAGAGAGGAGGAGACGTGTGTCTTGTAAAGGAATGACCACAGTGAGTTATGTGCATAACATCTGTCTCTCCTTGTGCTCTTCTGATGGAAGCGGTATTTGATTTAGTAGTTTGCAGTACTGGGTGTTCCTTTCACTTACTGAGAGTGCTTCAAGATAAAAGAATATTTCTGACAAGACTTCCTTCTTTAGAGAGAGATAGTAAGATGAAGCAGATGGCAGCAAGTGGTAAATCAAGTTAAAAGAATCAGAGACTGTTAGAACTAAAAGGGACCTTAGAGGTCATCTAGACCAAAGTGTCATGGACCCCCTTGATAGTGCAGCAAAGCCTATGGATCCTTTTTTTAGAATAATATTTTTAAATATATACAGTAAAATACATAGGATTACAAAGGAAATCAATTGAGAGACAATTATCAAGGTATTTCTAAAAAAATCCACTGACCCTACAGTAAGAACCCCTGATCTAGGCCAATCCTCTCATTTTACAGGTGGGGAAACTGAGAGAGAGAAGTGACCTGCCTTCTGAAAAAAAAAAAAAAGAAGTGGCAGGACAAGAACCCAGGTTATTTAACTCAATTCACTGTCTGCTTTTTAAACTTAGTGATCTCAGCTCCAGAAGACTATGAACATGCAATTCAGTTCAATAAACATTTATTACAGTTAGGTAATGTAGGGATTATGCTGGACTGAGTCCAAGTTCTGCCTCAGACATTTACTGCTGTATGACCTTGGGTAAATCGCATAACTGCTTCCTGACTCAGTTTCCATATCTGTAAAATGGGGATAATAATAGCATCTACCTTCCAGGTTTGCCATGAGAATCAATTAAGATAACATATGTAAAGCTCTTAAAGCACTATATAAATATTAGCTTATTTATGAGGTATACCTACTTATATTCTAGGCACTGGAAATGATACTCCTACTCTCATGGGACATCTTTCTCTGATCGTTTCTTAGTGAACTTGTTTTTTTGGGATACCTGGCAGTGAAATTTTCGAAAATAGATGTTATTTTCTTCAGGTTCCAAAAGCAAAGAAAAGGCAAAAATTAAAGGAAGAAGGCATAGAACCCAGAGAATGTCTATTATCAATTCAGGGAATACATCTGGAAAGGAATAGGGAACTTGGTGAAGATTGTTTTGCTTGTGGTACCTATTAGGACACATTTAACATTAGTATCCGTCTGTACTTTGCTCCCTGGAAAATTTATGTAAGTGTCATTTCACAGCTATTTACTAAAGTGAAGGTGGCAAAGTTGCCCAAAATGGTGGACTAAAAAGTCTTACCTGTTACTCAGAATCAAACTAGTGACTGGAAATGATCTTATAGAATGGTTTTGCCCTTGTCCTTTGCCTGACTTTAAGTAGCACTTGGAAATGACCTGAAAACTGAAGGTAGTGTTAAGAGCTTTCTGTTTTCAAAGTAACCCATAGTACTACTCTGGAAATGTGTTCTTTGCAGTATATCATGAGTGTGGAGTAGATACCTTTATCTTCCCCTCCCCCCAACCCTTACCCCACCTTGGGCTGGGGTTAGATCTTTTACTCTTGTTTCCCCCACCCATCTTTGGGGAAGACACTTGGGTACTACTCAACTATCAGAGTCATAGGTGTAACTGGCATTATGTGGGGTGGGGAGGGTGAGGATGAGGGTGTGTGTGGGAATATACTCTTACAATTTGGCCAGAGTGTTTCCGGAGTTCCCACTGGTGTGCTTCCCACTTACACAAAATAGTCACACCATTGACTGTTGTTTAGTAATGAGTGTTTCAGACAACAGCAAAAATAATCATCATGTTTATTCAATAGTAGATAAAAGCAGTCAAAATTTCATAGCCCACCCATTCATAAATTTGAGTCACATTCCCATTATTATACACACTTTCTGTGGGGGAAAGTGAGTACCCACTGAAGCTTAGTGGTAAGGTACATGAGTAGGGAAACCCCTGTGTCCAGAGTGGTTTGTGACTTTGGACTGTAGGTCTGGATGTCAGAAATCTCTTTTAGGAAATGGTCTGCACCACATATTATCCTTTTCTCTTCTGAGCCTCTCTGCTCTACAGCTAGATAAGGCTATTTCTCTGCTACTTGTAGGCCACTGAGGTAGTGTTAAGTTCTACTAATAAGCAAAAACATTTGGTATTGTTTTGCTGAAACTGCAGCCTTAAACTTGAGGAGTATTGATTTTAGGTGTCTTCCTCTACCTGGGCTTGGAAACAGTATTAAGCCATTTTAGAGACAAGCAGCTTCCCAGATCTGCCCTTTGTACTAGGAGGAGGATTTTCCTCTCAAGGTAGAGGGTAGTAGAAGGTAATGCAATCAGACCCCTGAGGGGTTTTCCCTGTGACATTCTGTGGTTGATGCTAAAGGGCCGTGAATTCAGACAGCTCACTGCCACCGGGTGGATGCTGCTTCTTCCAATATTTCTTTTTTCTTTTAAAAAAAATTTTAACATCTGATTTTTAAAAAATTTTGAATTTCCTATTTTCTCTTTCCCAGGTGCCATTAAGAAGGCAAATAATATGATACCCATTGTACATAGGAAGTCATGCAAAACGTTTCCATGTTTTCTTGTTCATTTGTTTCAGTCCTGTCCAACTCTTCATGACCCTATTTGGGATTTTCTTGGCAAAGATTTTCTTGGTTTGCCATTTCCTTCTCTAGCATTTTACAGTTGAGCAAACTGAGGCAGAAATAGATTAAGTGACTTGCCTAGGTTCATATAGGTAGTAAGTGACTGAGGCTGGATTTGAACTCTGTTTTCCTGATTTCAAGCCCAGCACTCTGTCCACTGTACCACCTAGCTGTCCCGTATTTCCATATTAGCCGTGTTTAAAAAAAAAAAGCAAGCAAAATAAAGTGAAAAAAAACCCCCAGAGTTTATCAGTGGTCTCTCTGGAGGTGGATAGTATATTTCATCTTTTGGAGTTGTCTTGGATTATTGTATTGATTAGAGTAGCTAAGTCTTTCATAAAGTTGATCATCTTTACAATATTGCTTTTACTGCGAGCAGTTTTCCTTGGCTTTGCTCACTTCACTTTGCATCAGTTCCTATAAGTCTTCCCAGGTTTTTTCTGAAAGCATCCTGCTCATGATTTCTTATAGGACAATAATATTTCATCACAATCCTATAGCACAACATGTTCAGCCATTCCCCAACTGATGGGCATCTCCTCACTTCCAATTCTTTGCCACTACAAAGGGAGCTGCTATAAATATTTTTGCAGAAATAGGTTCCTTTCCTTTTTCTTTGATCTCTTTGAGGTAGACCTCTAGTTAATTTCCAAAAGCTACAGCAGTCACCTCTAATAAGAGAGCTCCCTACATGAGATGCAGAACTTGCCTATCAGTTTTGCTCAGCTCAAGTCAGTTTCTGTATTCTATCTTTTGGTAGTAACTTCTCTCTTGGACTTCTTGTGTTTTCTCATACTGCCTTTTCATTCTTCTGATTTTCTTATCTTCTTTCTCCTGTAGCTTGTATCATAGCATGGCATCCTCATAAGTATTGATCTAGCTCTAACCCATGTTGGAAAACACCCAAATGTATGGCAACAGCAGGTACAGTGTAAATTATATACTTTTCCGGTACTCTCCAGACAGTTCTGTGATTTAGAGTTTCTTAGCTATATTGTTAAAAACCCTGAAGAGTTATATATAAATGAGCTGATGGATTGCATCATACTGCAGCCATCCCATCTTTAGCCAGTATTTATGCCTTTAGGTTTCTTTTAAATGGTATGCTTAACTGTTTGAAGCTGCTTTTTTTGTTTTTTTTACATGAATGTGCTTTTTCTGTCCCTTTCAGTAACTAAATTGTTTACATGCCAAAAGTGCATTAGTGTGAACCAGGCCTGTGATTTCACTGGAATGAAACACAATCTGTGATACTCCAGTCTAAGAATCCTTACTATAGCACTGTCTCCCCGCCTCCTCCCACCTCTGAAGACCTCAAATGTACAGAGCTAGTGACTCCTTCCACAGGCAGCCTTTTGTACCTTCCGATAGTTCTAATTATTAGAAATGTTTATGTCAAGTCAGCCCAGATCTATTTCTCTGCAACTTATACCCACAAGGTAGCTTCTGGGCTACATATAGACTATTATATAACAGACATACACTATGTAGCTCTTTTTAACTTCATTATTTTTGTCAGTAGCACTACCATTCCACCTTTCTCACCATGTCTGAAACCCATGAGTCTTTCACATCCAACCAGTTATCAGATTTGTTCCACCTTTGAAGCACCCTTTGTATCTATTCTATTCTCCTTCTATTCCTAGGCTACTCATCTATACTCTTCCAATGAGATTGTAGCTCCAGAGTAGAAAGGGTTCTTAAAAGTCATCTAGTCCAAACCCTCATTTTCCAGATGAGGAAACTGAGGCTCCAGGAGGTTAAATTTCGCTTGCCCAAGGTCACCCAAGTAGTAAGTAGCAGAATGTGATTTTGGATTACGGTTCTCTTACTTTAAAGGCAGCGTTTTCCCTGTGGCATCAAGATGTCTCTTGAGTCTCCCAAACAATACTCTCTTTGCTATTTCAGCCCAGTTTTTCATAGTGTTGCCAGACTTATCTTTCTTATGCGTAGATCTAGTTGTGTCGTTCTTGTGCTGAAAAATCTTTAAAGACTCTCTCTTGTCCAGTGAGGAAACTTTAAACTCCTACTAGGGACCCTCCACAGTCTGGTGCCGTCTTATTATTCCAATCTTCTTCCAAACCTCCTTCCTCCATGGACTGTATATCTGATAACTGCGCCACCTAGCTGCCCCAATAACCTAACTCTTAATGAGTTGAGGTTTCAAGGACTTAATGTACACTTGGTCTATTGAACCACTTGAAAGGGACCTTCCTTTTCTTTCTCAAATTCTGAATAACCTATGATTGTCTATTGCTATTTAGTAAGTATTTAAAAAAAAACTTTATAACTTTAGAAATGTCAAAAGGTAGCATTTGGGATCCTCTCCATATTACTGCTTGTTTATGTATAGATATCTGTTCATAAAAGTGCTAACAAAGATTAAAGGGTAACCAATCTTCTTGCTTGATAACCTGTCCTCTGTTAACTTTTTCAGGCAGTGGTGCTACTGCTGTGGTCCAGGCTGCGCTATGCAAACCCCGTCAAGAGCGAGTAGCAATAAAACGCATCAACTTAGAAAAATGCCAAACGAGCATGGATGAGCTACTAGTAAGTAAACAAGTGAAACAAATGACGATTTATTTTTCTTACTTTTTTTTTTTACTGGATTGATAAAATGGATTGGGAAAGAGAGTAACAACTTGGGTGTATAAGTTTTGAAGCTTTTATTTCTTAAGGAACCAACTACAAACTCCCTCCCTTCAAATTTTTAATTAGTGTAGTAATGAACCCTAATATTTATAATGTTTTAATTAAATTCAGTAAGCATTTCATAAGAACTTGTTATATACAAAACATTGTGCTAGGCTGGGGAATGCAAAGGTAAATGAAACTTGGTCCCTTCCAATAAGGAACTCTAATTGAGTACATCAGCTAGAACCCTGGGTAGATAGATTAGTAGGTCATAAACAAGTAGAAATGGGTGAGGATATACTTTCCATGATATTTGAAAGATGGAGAATAATAACCAAGAGGCAAGACAGGAGAAGGACATGTCCAGATTTCTAAAAAGAGAGAAGAGAGTGGAGACTGCACACTATTGGTCAGAGAGTTTTCCTGAGACCTGGGAAAATCCTAGAACCACTAAAAGTTTAGTGGAATGCCCCAGGGATCTTGGTCCTTGTCCTTGGGACTCTTTAATATTTTAATCATTGACTTGAATAAAGACTTAAGATAGATGCCTATCAGACCTGCTGTTGACACAAAATGAGGAAGTATAGATACCATATTGGGTGATACAATTCAGATGTGAAAGATCTCTATACACTAGAACATTGGACTGTATCATAGATATTTTTCAGCCTGGACTTATATTTTCACTGTAATTTCAGTGAGACTTATGAAACTTAATAGGGGTAAATATAAAATCTTACATATGGGTCCAAAAAAATCATCTTTAAAACTTCAAGATCAAGTGAGGATATAAGAGATAGCATTTATCAAAAAAAGAGTAAAGGGTGTTAGTGGACTGCAAGCTCAGAATGGGTCAGCAAAATGATATAATAGTTAAAAAAGCTAATGTGATGTTCAGCTACACTAAGAGAGGTACAGTTTTGCCTCTCTTATAAGACTAGTCCTTAGGTATAATGCATCCTGATTGTTGTGCTCAGTTCTGGACACAGCCTTTTAGAAAGGACATGAATGAGTTGGAGGGTATCCAGAGGAGAGTGGTCAAGGTGATGGAAGATCTAGATAGTGTCATGTGAAGTTCATCCAAGAAACCAGGGATGCTTTGCCCAGAGAAGACTTGATAGGAGTGAGAGGTAGGTGTGTGTGTGTGTGTGTGTGTGTGGGTGTGTGTATGGGTGCGAGTGTGGGTGCATACACGTATGTGTGTATGGTAATTATCTTTTAAGTCTTTGAGTGGTTATCATATTAAGGAGATATTAGACTTCTTTTGCCTGTCCTCAGAGACAGAATTAAGAGTAATAGAAGTTGCAGTGAGGAAGATTTAGGCTTGACGTAAGAAAGAAAATCTTTTCTAACAGTTAAGAGTTCATTGCACATTGAATGAGCTGTCTTTATTCCACTTAAAGCCTTCTGGCTGGATGACCACCTACGTGTCAGGGAAGTTGGAAGCACCTCTATAGGCTCACTGCGCCCAGGGAGCCTGGGTTGCTCAGTCATTCTCACAGAGGGACCCTTATGTTTGAGATCACATGGCTGCCAGATTCAGTTCTAGGGAAGCTTAGGCTCTAAAGGGAGGGACCAAGCTCTTTCTTGTGGAACTTTCTGTATTTTTATGCCCCCATTCCAGAGTCTCATAGAAAAATCATTAGATTTTATTCTTGTCTAGGGTCTCGCTAAAAGGTAGAAAGTTGCTCAAAGTAAATTGTAGATCAGGTATAGCACAGCTGTTTATTTCTTTGACTAAGAAAAAATGCTAAAAGCATAAAAGGCTCAAAAGCTTTCATTGAAAAAGATATAAAACATGATGCTATTTTACCCTTCTTGACCCTTAAAATATGGGAAATTTTGTGTGATTCTAGCGTAAACATTTCGCCTTTACCATGGTTCTGCACTATCCACATGACTCCCTCAAGGTTCATGTCCTCTGGCAGGGTGGGCCAGGGTTCGGCTTTGTGTTTCTGTGTGTGGTCATCTTGTCTGAGAAAAGTCTTCTGTGCTGCAGCCAGCACCAGTTGAGGGACCCAGGAACTTTGGATCTCTTGAACTAATGAGGTTTTCTCTCAGGCTGGAAATATCTTTCTCGGGATCTCTAAGGTTATATTCTGGGAAGGAAACACAAAGCAGAAGAAGCAACCAAGGCCTTGAGAATCCAACTTAGGCTTACTTAGATGACACATCCTTCTTTTAATGGGCCATGGAGGAGAGGCCTCTTCCCTCAACATGGGAAATCCCAGAGAGTGAGTTCCATGATACCCATTCTAAAGAGGAAGAAGAGTGAGAATGGAGGTTGTCTTTTCTTTTAGAGTCTGCTGAGGGGGTGTTTCTTCCTAAATCAGTGTCCGCTTTTCTTTGATGAATTCCCTTCCCCCTTTCTGCTGACCTATCGATGAAAGGATTGCTGTGTCATACGCCTAGTCTTTAGCACTGAGCCAGTCCGTGTAGCCCTGAGGTGACTAGGAGGCTTCATGCATGTTTCTTTGTATACTCCATTGAGGTGTGTTCCAGCCAGAACAGATCGAGGGAGCTCCTGATTGTCACTATTGCACACATAAAGAGTTGGTTCCTGTTTAGTTACTGGTTTGGTTAAATAGCCTCTGAGATCCCTTCCATTTCTATGATTCCAAGCATGGAAGATGAATTGAAAAAACGTCTAGGGAAAGGTTGGATGAAATTTGGTAAGTAGTGAGCGAGTATATTTGTGTGATAAGCTTGGAATGGTATAGGTTGGATCTCTCATAAATTAGGATGTCTAGGCCTTAGCTTAAGTCTGCAGAGCCACTTACAAGAGTTTTCTCTGACCAAGAGGGTCTTGAATTCTAATTCAGTTTAGTATACCTTTATTCTTAGACTAAGAAATCTGAATTTTATTAGGCAATGGGGAACCATTTAAAGATTTTTTTTTATGGGAGTGACATGATTATAACCATTAATTGGATTAATGTGTCAGAATTGTGTAGGATGGATTGGAGGAGGGAGACCAGTAGAGGCAAGGAGACCAGCTAGAAAGTTACTGCAGTAGTCTTATCAGAAAAATTACTGGGGCCTGATCTGTAGTGGTGGGAGACATTCTATTAGAGAGACAATAGGACTTGATTATTTTTAGAAATGGATTAAGTTCAGTGGCCAATGTGATCATTTCTACCCTCTGAAATTCTGTGGTTCTTCAGACTTAGCAGGCTGGTTGGATGAAGGGAACAGAAATAAAAGTTAGGAGAAGCAGCATGTGTTCTGATGAGTTTGTGGTGTCAGTAGGACTTCTAGGTACAGATACCTGGCAGAAAATTGGAAACTAGGGTCTACAATTAAGGCTTAAGGTATCTATTTGTGATTCATGTGCATTGAGATGGCAGTTGAATTGCTGGTCTAAAGGAAGACGGTAAAAATAAAGAAGTCCTGAGGACAGATATTATAGATGCTTTCACATATCTGACTTATTTCTTACAATCATGTATTGTGAGACGGGGCTGGGGATGGTCTCTCTGTCTTACAAATTAGGAAACTTGAGACTGCTAAGGTCACACAGAGAGTAAGAGGCAGAATCAGGACTTGACCCTAGAACTTTTGTCTCTCTATCCAGAATATTGGCTCACAAGACATGTGAGTCATTGTGTGTCTGTAATTGTGTGGAGCATGGATCTGGGTACTGAGAGGGAGCTTATTTTTCCTATAGGCGATTCTGTATTGTAAATAAAGTTCTTTTGTATAATGATTGGAACTCCTCAGTGTGGGTATGAAAGTAGTGTTAAGTTGATGGCACTGTAGTTGTATTTTCATTGTATTCCCAGTGTTCACCGTAGTGCCTGCACATAGTTAGTATTTCACAAATGCTCATTGGTTGATGGATTGATGGATTGATGGAACAATCGATTTTCCCGAAATAAGTCAGTATTAAATAAACAGCTTGGCTTCTGGTTATGTTGTCCAGCAAGCTGGGAAGAGTTTGAGAATTTAATCTCATAAATATAGTTCTCTTTGTGCCTGCCAATTTTCTTTTTTCTCCTTTCTGGCCATTTATATGAGAATGCTGGAAAACTGCAGGGGAGGAGTTAACTGATTGGTTACTAAAACAGTAATCCCAATGCAAATATTAGTCTAGCAGCTCCAAGCAAGTTAGAAAGTATAATGACATTTGGCTCCAAATGAAGAAGGCTTTTGTTATGTTCTGTACTTGGAATGAAATGTCATTAACAAGAGCTTTTTGTCTCCATTTAGAATATAGCTTTTATTTCAGGTTTAATTACAGTGCACTATAGTTTAAATTGAGTTTAGGCATAAAGCTGTAGTTTTCCAGATCTGCTTGGTCTTGTAATTTAAATTAGGCAACATAATGCGTGGATTTTGTTGGGATAGAAACAACAGATTGCTTGGTTACAATTCAGATTAAGGAGAAAGGGTTTCCATAATCCAGTGTTAATTTTTAATTTGCATATGCCTTCAAAATTTCATCTTTCATGTAGCTGCCAAGCTTATATGCTTACACTATTAAATTATCCTGAATGTCCTTTGGTCTCTGCTGGTTATGAACATGGTGGCAAGTGATGAGTATAGATGATATAATTCCCTTTTTATTTCTTCCAGTTTTCAGAGTTACTTTGCCTGGTAGGGCAAAGAAAGATTCATAATGTTTTGAAGTAATTCATTATTTGGTAATGTTTTTGTAGGTGATGGCTCTGTTTTTTAACGTCACCAGAAATCATCACCTTTGAGTCTGCTTACTTTTCAAAAGGATCAGCTTTAGCTTGATGGAACCTTGGAGGTCATACAGTCCAGCCTTCTCATTTTCTAGTTTAGGAAAGTGAAGCTCCAGGGACTTGTCCAGTGTAGTGTAGTCAGTAGCAGAGCTAGGACTGGACCTCAAATTCTCTGCCTTCAGATCCAGTCCTCATTGCATGGTACCTGCTTGCCTCAGGCTTTCTTACCTTGTGTTCCTGGTGTAAGGGGTGACAGGTCAAGCTATCTCTCATTCTTATAGAGGGCACTTTTGGTCCTAGTACCTGACAGTGTTGGAGTGAGTTCCCAGGGCATGGAAAACTCTGGATTTTTTCCTGTAACGTCAGCTTCCACACTGCCTTTTTGTTTCTTCTTAATTCAATTCGGTCAGCCTTTATTAAGTCACTAGTACATGCCAGACACTTCATCCTCTTGAAGCTTGTTATCACAGCTTATTTCCCTCTTGTGCCTTTGAATAGGTAATAGTAGTGCTAATATAGGATATGGGCCCTAACCAATCAACCAGATATAATTTATTAAGCGCATACTAAAGATACAAAGATAAAAGACAAAAATAAAACAGATAAGATGTTTTTTTTTTTTAATAAGAAGGAAGGCAGTAGCATGTAGAAGGAAGATGGATCATGACAGGCTTCGTGGACAAGGTGATAGTCAAACTGAATTAAAGAAACAAGGGGTTCTGAGAGGCAGAAGGGTGAGGAAGGAGAGCATTGCAGACATGGGGTACAGCTAGTCTGAAGGTGTGGGGAGTAGGAGGAAGAAGGCCAGTGTGGATGAACCTCAGAATGTGGGAAAGACAAGAACACCCTAATGAGGGTTACAAAGGAGAATGTGCCCTTCCTTTTTCTTTACTCTAACCAGGAAGTGTAGTAGAAGACAGCACTTCTGGTGGCCCTATCTGATAAGGGCCAATGCCTCCCTCCAAAAGGAACTCTTTTTCGCTTTGGAGGGAGGGGGAGGTTGTTAGATTTGCAGATTTTGTGGATTCTTAGTTCTTTAAAAGGTGTTTTATCTTTATTATAATTATGTCACCATCATATTGAGAGGGAAAAACCCTGGTACCTCCCTAGGTTGGACCCTCCTTTTTGACCAAATCAGTCAAGCTTAAATCTCTGATAGATACACTAGCTCCTATCTGATGATGTATACTGCATCTTGTCCTACCAGACCTTCACCTTTGTTATCATGAGGAGGATTTTTTGATAAATTTTACGAATTTTTCATTAGCAACATAGTTTTGTTTCTGTATCATGTAGTATGAGGAACATATATGTGTGTATGTGTGTGTGTTATCCTTTGTTTTATTCAAATCTGAAAAATTAGAAGTTTATTTTTTTAAATTTTGGAACAATGATAGGAGCTTATAATCAATCAGCAAGTATTTTTTGAAGGCCTACTATGTGCCTGGCTCTAGGAATACAGCTACAAAGAATGAACCACTCTCTACTCTGAATTAACTTACATTGTAATGGGAAAGACAACCTCTGTATATAAGTGTACACAGTATAAATATAAAGGTAGTTGCGGAGGGAAGATGTTAGCAGTGGGAGATCAGAAAAAGGCTTCCTACATAAAAAGGTGGATTTTAAAGAAAGTGAGGGACTTTGTAAGTTGGAAGTAAGGATGTTTGTTCCAGGCATGAAAGAAAACTGGGACAAAGTCTTAAGAGATGGGAGATGGAGTGTGAAGGGCTGAGAGAAGGCCAGTTTGGGGGAATGGCAGGATCATAAGGTATGGAAGGGGGAATAATAACCAGTGAGGCTGGAAAGGTAGATTGGGGCTTGGACGATGAACAGAGGAATACATCTTCAGTCTGGAGTTGGTTGAGTAAGGGAGTCACTCAGTAAGCACTGAACTTAAGGAAAATACTGTGGCAGCAGTGAGGAGGATGGTTTGGAGTACGGTGAGACTTGAGGCTAGAACACCACTTAGGAGTCGAGAGGTGATGAGGGCCTGAAATAACGTGGTAGCTATTCAAGTGGAGACAAGGGTTAAGATAAGTGGAATGTTACAAAAGTAGAGATGGCATGATTTGTTTACTGATTGGACATATGGGGTGATCAAGAGTGAGGGGTTGAGGATGATACCCCATTATTGATCTGGAAAATTAGAAGGATGGCAATGCTTTTGACAGAAATTGGGAAATTTGGAAGAGAGGAGGGTGAGAAGGAAAGATAATGAGTTCAGTTTTAGGCATGTTAAGTTTTAGATGTTTCTGGGATGTCCAGTTTGAAATGTCTAATTAGGCAATTGGTGATAGGGAACTGAACCTCTTGAGAGACATTGGAATTGGATATTTTGATGTGAGTCGTGAATAGAAATGGTAATTAAACCCATGAGATCAGACAAAATTGCCAAGACAGATTTTAGAGCCAAAAGAGAAGGGGTGTAGGACAGATCTTGGGAGTACCCACAGTTAGGTGGCTTTATGTGGAGGATAAGAAATCAAAGGAGACTGAGAGGAAGTAATCTGATTTGAAAGAGATGAGCCAGAGGAAGAATAGTAAGGTGTCATGTGGCCAGGAGGAGAGAAAGGTGGTCCATCGTGTCACATGTATAAACATTCTATAACCTTTGACATGTTTTTAATATTTAACCTTTTGAACAGGAAAATGAGTCATTATTTGACTTTCATTAAGGGACTGAATGAACTTGGGCCTAGGAGATCTTTCATTTTTATTTAAAAAAAAAGTAGAATTTAAACTATGACATATTTCAAGACATACAGATCCAAAGACTTGAATAACCTGCCCAAGGAAACTCAGGTAGCAAATATAAGATGTGGAATTCCACTTCATTGGACAAATCCAGATTTTTTTTTTTTCCGTGTCGTGCTAGGTTGCCTTCTTTTTAAGTTGTAATACTGCAGTTGCCTGCAATTTAATTATCTCTCTGGATTCAGGTTTTGACAGTGTTTGAACATTCGGTCTTAGTAATCCCTTCATTCCCGGTATGTGTATTATATGCAGGATTAATACAAGGATTTTTTCTTTCCAGGTCAGTGCACTAGATCCTTTTGCAAACTGTGGCATGTGTTAACTAGAAGCCATTGTTCTTATAAGGAACAATGGTAGCTGGAGTCACAAGCTACTGAGGGTGTTATGTCATGGGAGGGCCGTTTACGCTGAGGTTAACCTTTTACTCACTCCTTGCCTGATTTGAGCTGTCTAGCACAGATAGCTTCTTCCAGTTGAATTTTTCTTGTTTTTAAGAGAATATTAAAAGAGTAAATCAGTGACTGTTGCTGAGGAAACTTTATATAGGATCTTTGAATGCAGGGTTCAGAAATAATCTGTGGGTACCTAGAAGAGTTGAGATTGGTATTGCTCAATAGAAAAATGATCATTATTCTCTTAATAGTAGAATCTCAGAGAGGATTTCTCTAACTTGAAAAAAAAGTTTTATGCCATAAACTGAGAGTTTGTTTTTATTTTTTGAAGCTTATGCTAGAAAGGTGAAAGTTAGTTATTTAATATATTTTGTTCTGGAAAATTATGGTGTTTGAGGGAAATAACTAATTTATTTGGTTTTAACTCAAGTTTTCTTGATCCACCTGCCCCCATGATTTTAACATGCCTCTCTTTTACACTGAGACCATATTTGAAATGGGAACCTGGTAACTAAAGCTAAGCAGCCTTTTGGAAAGAGGTAAAGAAATGAAAGGTGTCAACAGATGCTAATATTACCAGAAGTTGGCACTTACGGAGAAATATTTTTAAAAGTTTGAAACAAGAGTGAGTGCCAGTTTGCTTTAGAAGGGAGAGAACGAGATGGAGATGGTGAGTGGATTAGATGATATCACTGGTGCTAAACAGCCTAAGTAAATTTTAATGAAACTCATCAGATTAAAGAGGAATTTGCAATACTTTGTTATTAGTTATTATTATTCTTACATTGCCTGAAGAAGAAGTGAGCTTTAGGTGTAGAAGGAAGAATGTAGAAATAGGAGGGTTGAATATAAAGAAAGGCAAGGTTTTTACCTTGATGAAATGATACTTTTCCATAAGCCTTTACACATTTGATACCATGAGTTAGCCAAAAACTTTCAAGCATATTTATTTATTGGTGCTACAGAGAATTAAATGTATCCATCTCAGTGAATGCATTCTTTTGGGGAGGAAGTAGTAGCTGGAATGCTGGACTACTAGACATGGGAGGCAGGAAGAGTTGGGTTCAGATCCCATCTGTATCACTTAAGTAGCTATGTAGTAATTTGGGCCACCTAGCTAAGTGTCAGTTTTTTCACCTGTAAACGAGGGCTATTAATAACCATTTCTTAAGGTTGTTGTGAAGCTCAAATGAGATGATATATTTAAAGCACTTTGCAAACTTTAAAATATAATTTATATGTCATATTATTTCATGTTAATTTTTTCTCTGCTGTCCAAGCCTTGACTAGATGTGAAAACACACAAGTGTGCTATGAAGTGGTCATATTGTGTAACTTCTTAATGTATTTGTGTGGCTCGCCTTTTAAAGGGAGGCAATTGTATGGCTTCTGTAGGATTATTCAGTAGGTATTTGTGTGATGAATGCATTAATAAATGCTAAATGATCTATGTAGATCAGGAACCATCATGATATTTGGCAGTGATTTTCAGTGGCATGGAGTTGTTAGAAAATAGATAAATAGAAAAACTTGGTTTGTCATTAGCACCTTCTCATCTCCTTTTTTCCAGCTCCTGTCTTATAAACAAGGCAGCGTTATGTCTCCCTCCTAAGTGATAATTAGGAAATGAAATCAGAATGAGTAGGCCAGTTTTTGATTGAAGTGATCCACACTAATGGATAAATGACTAATAGGCTTACTTGACCATCTCAGGCAATATTTACATTTAAAAATGGCTATTAGTCCAAATTAATTTTTAATCACAGTACTGTGTATTGGAGAAATGTGTGAAGTTGGCTGCTTTTCCGTTGATCCTCATCTAATCTAGGTCTCCGATTGCTTAGAACGCAGTACCCTAGCATCTTATTTTTGAAAGACTCAGTTTACCTGGCTTAGATAGTGCCCAATTATGGTAATTGATGTGTTTTCTCTGTCTGTCTCTATCTTTGTTTTTCTCTGCTTCTGTTTCTCTCCTTAGTTGTATTGTGAGACTAAATCAGACTGAATTACTTCTTTAGTATCATTATTCTCTTTGAAAATGGTACCAAAAGCACTGGGATAACATGGTGTTTATTATATCAGTTGTAAACTGCTCATATCTCTAGCTCGCTAGCGTCTATTTATAAGCTGTTCTGTTACCCTGCATTTATCTAAATCTTTTTTGAAGCTGTATATGCTTTCAACTTGCACCACCTTGGGGGTGGGGGGAGTGCTAGTCAGTTGAATCAGCAAATATTTATAAGGTGCCTGCTTTGTACCAGCTAGTATACTAGTTGCTGGAGAGATAGGAAAGCAAAAAGGACCAGTTCTGCCCTTGGGAGCTCACCATTTTCATGCACCAGGGTGTGCCTCCTCTTTTGTGCTGAAATTTAGGGGACAGATCTTTGTTTACTCACATTATAACTTCAAATATAGCAGAATGTTGAATTTGAAGTTGGGAAGATCTAGGTTGAAGTCATTTAATAGCTCTCAACCTCAGTTTTCTCATCTGTAAAATGGGGACAATAATATCTAACACTTAACTCAGAAGGCTGAAATGAGATAATTGGGTAAAGTGTTTTGTGAGTCTTAGGGTGTTATATAAATGTCAGTTCTTCATGATTTTATAGATTTTAATTATTCCCTCTCAGCTTTTGACTTTCTAGGCTCAGAAATCTGATCCTGGGTGGTCCAGTGTCATGTGTTGTGCTGGATCCTTTTCTTTACTACCCAGCGATAGCAAATCTATTTCTTTTCTGCTTTCATGAGCATTCATTATATCACAGGTGCCACCGGAACTTACATACAGTTGGGAATGAAGGAATGATGTTTTAGTGTGTGAAATCCTGGCCCTTTGGCCAAGGAGAACTTTTTTCTCTCTACCATTTGCAATGAAAGGGTAAGTAATTGATTTCATTGTGAAATAACCTCTAAGTTCAGCTGGAATTTTAATGTGTGTTGCCTCTGGGAGCTTAGAAAAAGTAGACGTAGGTGCCCATCGAGATCTGCATTATGTAGTAATACAACGAGGACTGATTAGGAGTCAGGAGACCTCACTTCTACTCTAGGCTTTGCTGCAGACTGGCTGGGTGACCTTTAAAGTCATCTAATTGGGGTTCTGCTTTATTTAATATGAATAACCCTTGAGAATTAGTATGGCTTAGTGATAGAGAGCTAGCCTTACAGTCAGGAAGCCTTAGGTTTAAGTCTCATCATGGCCACATCCTGTATCTGTGACCTTGGGCAGATCTCTTAACATTTCAGTTTCCCAAGCACATCTCTAAGACCATAAGTTGCAGGACAGGTGCCAATCTACACTGGTGGAGAAAGTTCCTGCCTTTGACATTCTTGCACCGGGCCGTTCCTTTTCAAACAAACACACAAACACCAAATATCAAAGTCTTACATAATAGTACACTTAGACAGCAAGATTGACTGGAAAGTGGTTTTTCATGGCAGGAATTCTGTTTTCTTACTGACCTCCATCATAAGGTCAGAAATCCCAGTGGTTTGCTAACAATTTTTCTGTTCTGCTAAGGTAATAACATACACTTAATTCAGTAGAACTTTAAAAATATCATGCTTCTTCAGTATTGTGAGCATCTCTGATTTCATTAGCCTGAGTATTCCCTTTACCATAGTAGATGATAAGAAGTTAGTAGACGTTCTTTGAGAGTTGCTATGGGTGAAAAATTCATCCCTCTTTCCAAATCCAGCCTGTCAAAGGACATTTTCAGACTTACCTGGGCTATTGAATAGCAGACATGCTACCTGCTTATTGGGAACATACATTTATACTTAAATTAAGTTTTACATTAATCACAAAAAGAACTTGATAAAATCTCACCCATCATTCACAAAATATTGCCAGTAGTCATGGTGTGAAGGTATTTCTGGGGTCTAGAAGACCCCTTCAGTAGAGGGGCAGGGTGGTGTGAGAGACAATGTGTTGTAGGAGATACAGTGATGGACCTGGAGTCAGGAAGACTTGACTTCAGATCCTGCCTTTGTCCAAGACTCAGAGCATTGATATAGAGGAATTGAATCATATGTGTATTGACATCTTCACTGTAAATGAAAGTAGAAATAAAGAATCGTAGCCAAATGGAAGGATAGCTTCTAAGTTCTCCTTAAATGAATAATGACACTTGAGGAAGTGGTTTTATTCTGTGTCCAAAAGCAATAAGAAGCGTCATTTCATGGAGCATTTTGGTCATCTCATCTCTTTTTTGTAATGCTTATAACAATAAGTGTAAGTAATATGATCACCATGAAAATAAGTGCAACTTTTATGGGCCGCCATTTGTAGAGAGGGAGAAGAAGTAGCGAAATTCTATGGAAAATTGGATGAGATTCTCCAAATACTTGGTGACTTTTTGTGAACAAATGCACCAACTCCCATTTCTTTTCTTTTTTTTAAAAATAATTAATTTATTTTTAGTTTTCAACATTCACTTCCACAAGATTTTGCGTTCCAAATTTTCTCCCCATCTCTCACCTACCCCCTCCCCAAGATGGCATGCATTCTGAATACCCTTTCCCCCAATCTGCCTTCCCTTCTATCACCCCTCCCCCCTTCTCTTATTCCGTTCCCCTTCTATTTTTCTGTAGGGCAGGATAGATTTCTATACCCCATTTCCTGTATATCTTTTTTTCCCCATGTGAAGACATGTTTTACAGTTGCATTGTAAAAATACTTTTTAACAATTTGTTTTTAAAACTTTGGGTTCCATATTTTCTCCCCTCCTCCCTCCCCACCCATCCTCATTGAGAAGACAAGCAATTTGATACAGGTTATACATGTATAGTCACGCAAAACACTTTCATAATAGTCATGTTGTGAAAAATTAACTATATTTCCCTTCATCCTATCCCACTCCCCATTTATTCTATTCTTTCCTTTGACCCTGTCCCTCCTCAAAAGTATTTGCTTTTCATTATCCTCTCCCCCAATCTGCCCTCCCTTCTATCATTTCCCCCTCTCTTATCTCCTTCCTCCCTATTTTCCTGAAGGGTAAGATAGATTTCCATACCCAATTGAGTACCAACTCCCATTTCTATACTATTCTGAAGTGTACAGAGTACCTCCCTTACAACAATGCAAGAAATAGGTAGTATAAAATGGACACAAGGAATGAACTTAAGGCTTGTAGATTGTTTATAAGTTTCATGCCTGCATATCATGAATACTTTATTCAATAAAAGAGTCAGAAGTACTTAACATGGTAAGGAATATTACAAAAAACAAAATACTACCTTTTTTTTTTTGCTTTTTGGTGAGGCATTTGGGGTTAAGTGACTTGCCCAGGGTCACACAACTAGTAAGTGTCAAGTGTCTGAGGCCGAATTTGAACTCAGGTCCTCCTGACTCCAAGGCCAGAGCTATATCTACTGCACCACCTAGCTGCTTCTAAAATATTTCTTTATTACAACAATTCTCCCACAAACCCAAACACCTTTGACTTGGTAGAGCAAACTGTAGTCATAAAGCCTCTGCTCCAACAAAGTATATAGTCTATGCATAAATTGTTATCATGCAAGATTTCTTTGAGAGATTCAACTACAGAAATAACTTGATTTATTTAATGATTTCCTGCTTGTCAATTGGAGGTAGCATAGAATGGAATGCAATCATGTCTCTACACCAGTAATACCTGGGTTCTTGTTCTGCCTTTGACACAAAATGACTGTGTGTGACCCTGGGTAAGTAACTTTCAGGTCTCTAAGCAGCTCTCCAGGACTAGAGCAATATGTCTTCTTCATCCACTTGGAAATGGACTTGTGGTTGCATTGATATAGGGAGCTCCAGGTTAAAGAAATTCTTTCTTGTTTTCTCTGCAAGTTATAGTCTTGGAGAATGAAGAGTTTAAACTGATATGCCAGCTGACTAACCTTCTGGGCATTGCCTGCCAACTGCTTTGGCTAGATAGATGGCGCTGCCAGCAGCTGCATGTTGAGGATCTCTGAGAAAGTGCAGCTCTTTTGAGTGAGAGCTTGAGTGTCTTTGAGACACTCATAGATCCCGTATTTAGGCCTTTAGATTACTCTAATAGCCTCCAAAGTGTTACATCTGCATCTAGTTTCTCCCCTACGATTCATCTTGCACAGAATTGTCAGACTGATTATTTAAAGCTTTGCTTTGATTGGGTCATTTCCCTGTTAAGAAATTGTCTGTTGTTCCTTTTTAGGATTGATTAAAGAATTAAAAAGTCCATATTGTATAGGTTGGCTTTTTAAGGTCCTCTATAATTTGGTCTGGTCTGCCTTTGTAGACTAATGTTGAATTTCTTAGTAAACTGAGCCTTTTCACTATTGGTAATTCTACTTACTGCCTTGCCAATACAACTTGCACTTTCTCCCTCGAGGTTTTATTTACATCTTGCCTCCCTCCTGGAATTTCTTTTTTTTTCTTTTCCTCTCCAAACGCTATCCATAATTAAAGACCCAATACAACTCCTCTTTGATCACTGCAGCCTGAACTGACCTAGCTCACATCTCAACACCTATAACTTAATTGCGTGGCATTCTTCATTTGGAAATCAGTCATATTCTTTTTTTGTGATATGTATTATTGCCATTAAATGTCATTTATATTTGATATGATTTTAAAGTTTTTGTGTTTTGTATTTTTTTTTCCTTTACTAGATTGTAAGTTTCTTGGTAGTGAGGCGTGGGCAAGTTTCTTAAACTCTCAGTACTCCATCCACTTCTGTAAATTGCAGAGAAGGTGCTGACCAACATGGTGGAGGGCCGCATAATTCCCTGACCTGGGAATTCGCTGTAACAGTGAAATCTCAGATTCAGTTCTTGCCCCTAAACATCTTAGAAAGAAAAAAGTGGAAATCTTTATAGCTTTCTTGTATTTTCCTTATATGTCTGTACTCAGCTCTTAGTACAGTGCCTGGCACATACAAAATAAAAGCACTTAGTAAAAGCTTGTTGACTGGTCCCGCCCTGTCCCAACTCTCGTACAGATGTCATATTTCTTTTACATCTATATACTGTCCATATAATTATGTCAAGTTATCTCTTTTGCTGGGTTAACCTATAACTCTTGTATTACCCGTGTCACTTGACACCACCTTATAAAGTGGTTTTATGGTTTTGGAAGCCAGCATCCTTAGATCGGTTGAGAACTGCCCTCCTTCATGACAAGACTTTTTCTCCCCAACATTTTTTCTTTTTTTCATAGCGCCCTTCGGTTGATTAACTTTCTTCCCTTTTCTCTTCCTCTTTCTCTTGCTTCTGCCTTCCCTTCCTTCTTAGTGGAGTAGCGAGGCCATTTTGGGGTTTCTGTTTTTTAGAGAATAAAACTGCAGTGATTTTCTTGGCATAGTGGATATTTTTCAGGTTATTGAGGGGCAAACCTTGTTTACTATCTTTTGATTTATCCTGCTTGGTTAATTACAGCATCTATATACCCAGGCCAGCCCCTGTAGTCTAAAGGTTTTCTTCTGTTTTTTAATTTAGCTTTGAAAACTAAAAACACAAAACCCCCTTTCCAGGAATTGTTGGTGCTTTTGGCATTGTTTTCTTATGAAACAAAAAAAAATATTTAAGCAGTTCGTTCCTTCTCGTAGTTTGAATGATTCTATGAAGAATTCTGAAGCTATAGGAGGTATAGAAAGTGACTTTTTCAGAAGTTGCATCTTTCAAAATGGTTAATTTTTTCCCCCTATGCCTTTGGTAGGAAGAAAATTTTCAAATATTTCATGAACCATTAAATTTTTTTATGTCCTAGGTATATCTTATAGACTTCCTTTGAGAACTTTCTTTATATTTCTGTTGTACTATAAAAGTAATAAACACATTTTGTCAAATTATAGCTGTTTTCTCCTGTAAAGGTGAACACCCAGTTGTACTTTGGGTGAGTCATTTTTTCCTTAGGTGGCTATAGGCTTATAGGAGACTGGGCTATAACCCCATCAGTCCTCACCTAGGCAGATACTTTATTGTTTTTTGTTTGTGGTCTGCAGCACTGAATTGGGATCAGGAAAATAAATTTTCACTTTTTATGCATCTTTGCTGAATATGTACTTTTTTACTGGGCAGATAAAATTCATCATGTCACCCTCCCTTTCTGCTTTCTGTGTTACTAGAGGGTCATATATTGTTTAACTCATTCGTTGGCACTAATGTCTTGATTAAATAATCTGTATGAATTTGACTACCCAGAATTGATGGACACAGCATCTTTACCTTTGAACAGGCTGCCCCTGTGTCTGGAATACGCCTCCCCCACACTCCCATCTTCCTTCAAAACATAGCTGAGGTATTACCTTCTACCCTAGACCTTTCCTGATTTCCATTCCCTCTCCCTGAGTGGTTAGTATTTTTTCCCTCTTGGAATTACTTTGTATTGTGAATAAAAGATTTATTAAGTGATTTCTATGCCCAGTACTCATACTAAGGACTGTGGGTGTTGTTGTTCAGGAATTTTTTCATTATGTCTGACTCTTCATGACCCCATTTGGAGCTTTCTTGACAGAGATACTGGAGTGGTTTGCCATTTCCTTCTCTAGATCATTTTACAGATGAGGAAACTGAGGCAGACAAGGTTCAGTGACTTGCCCAGGGTCACATAGCTAGTAAGTGTCAGAACAAATTTGAATTCAGAAAGATGAATCATCCTGGCTCCAGGCCCATTGCTCTGTCCCTGCACCACCTAGCTCTGCCAAGGGCTGGGGATAAAAATATAAATGTGGAAATTGCCCTTGCCATCATAGAGCTTACATTCTCATAGGGGGAAGCACTTTGGCACAGTGGAGCCATAGAGAAGGAGATTGACAAACTGGCACTATCAATTTGATCATGTTTGGTCATAGTTTTGGAATTTTAGAGTGGGAGATATGTTAATGCATAGATGAAATCATTGAGGTGATGGCTTTGGAGTAGAGAGCCAGGTAAAGTGTCTGGAGAGGTAGGCATCACTAATGGGAAGAATAGGGCACATGTTCTGGAGATGAAATGGTTAACACTTTGAAGGCATTTTCTCTGGCCCAGGTGCCAAGGTGCCTGGACTATCAATTTGAATGTACTTTTGATCAGCTGTTTATTTGTGTACATGTTACAATCCTTCCCACCAGAATGTAAGCTTCTTGAGGCAGTGGCTGTTTTCTTTCTTTCTCTTCCTTCTCTTTCTCCTTTCCTCTCCCTTCCCCTCCTTTCCTTTTCCTTTTCCTCCTTCCACCCCCCCATCCCCCAGTTTAATATCTTACACATAGTAGGTGTTTGTTAAATTGAATTAATCCAATGTATTACAAGTACACATTAAAAACAATGGTGTATTCTGTTTCACACATTTTTGCCACCCCACTTCCTCATATTGCTATCCTTTACATGCCTTTCATACGAGACATTTGAGCTTCTTAAATTTGAGAATGGTGCTGTTTGTAGCTTGCTCTAAAGTGCTCTTTATGGCAGATAGCAACAGTGCATAAAGATTAGAGGACAGTGTGGATAATTATGTGTGACACAGAGGTGGGGCTCTGGGGAGGTTTCAAAGTAGCAAAAGACAGTATGGCTGCTTATTCCGTGAAAATGGGTCAGAAGTTTTGGATCAACAGCTTATTCCTTAAGACAAATCAGTTCCCAATTTATCTTCCTTTTCCTAGCTTTAGAACCTGCTGAGAACCCTCATTCCTACATTGGGAAGCCCACAAGTTTGGAGTCCACATTGTTGTAAAAGTTTGTTTCCTCAGTAGCTTGGCGCTGAGTGTATTTCCTCAATGGAACAATGCTGTAAGTGAGGCTATGAAAACCTGAGGCTGGCTCTCGTCTTTTCTTGAAGAAGTCCTAGCAGCAGATCGGAGACTTTCCTACTCTTAACAGATGGTCTTAAAGGTTCTTTTTCACTCTAAACCCCACTCTTTTACACTCACGTAGTGGGAGTAGAGATTACCCTAACTTCCAGCCACCCATGGGAATGTGGGAATGTGGAAGATGTTTCTGCAGGTTCTGAACTGGAAAGAGAGAAACTGTTTGTTAATGAATTGAGTAACAAAAACATGTCAGTTGTGCATTATATTTGACACATTTTTGCCACCCTTCCTCCTCCTATCTCTGACATTACATGCCTTTCATACAGTGAAACACTTGGACTTAGTAAGTTTCCCTTTGAATGTGGCACATGTGATATTGGGGGAGATGCATGATGGGGACACTGTGAAGTCTGGGCTATGTCTCTGCTCTAGTCTTTTCTGGGGAGTACATAAGTTGGTCTACCCACTTCCATTTTCATTGCCATCCGTTGTGGGTGGCTGCTCTAATATCTCAGCTTCTTATCTATCTTCCTGTCCTTGAAATTTCGAGGTTCAGTAGGTGGTGGTGGGGAAGGATTGTTTAAATTGCTAAACGTTATAGGAAATACATTAGGTAGAAAGTTTCACTCCTGTATCCTCTCTCGTTCTTTTTTTTTTTATTTAAATAATTTAAGGAAAGACAGAAATAACTTCTTTTGTGATAATGGTGAATCTTTGGGTTCTCTGGATGGAGGTAATAATATCTTATGTTTCAAGGATCCTAAGTCTCTGGTTTACTGGACATTTCATCTTTGGGATAGAATAGAGTTTGTAGTACAGGGAAGAAGAAATGAGATAAGGATATTGAATTGACTAACCAACACTTCACAATGTATTGTATTTGACTCATTTTTTGCCACTTCCTCTCCCTCACCCTATATTGCTGGTTTTAGATGCCTTTAATATAGTGAGACATTTTTTGAGATCTGTGGTCAACCCTGAAGGCACAAAGTACAATCATCTCTGCGGGGGAGGTGAGAAGCTAGGGAGTAGGGGTAAGGTAGTCCTGGTCCAGTTATCAAGTTATATAGGGAGGGAAGGGGGAGAAGAAAAATTTTGAAGAAATGCTGCAGTAGCAGGAGAAATGGAAAAGTTCCTGTTGCTACTTTTCTAATCAATGGTGACCATTCCTGGGTAGCCATTTATATATTATATGGGTATATGTAATACACCTATGGCCATAAGACTGGACTGACTGCAGTCTGCATCTTAGTGCATATTAATTAAATTTATACTGTATATATGATTTGGCTCATTGCACTAAAATTATTTTATGATATAGCAGGAAGAGCTTTTGCTTTGGAGTTAGAGGACCCAGGCTCAAATCCTATCTCTGATGATCACAGCGTGTTTGACTTTAGGGAAGTCACTTACCCCTCATGGGCTTCAGTTTCCTCATCTGTAAAATGAAAGGGTTGTGCTGGTTGGTCTCAGAATTCCCTTCCTGCTCTAGATAATATAGGATCACACACATTTGTGTACATATACATATAAGCATATATATTATATGTATACAAAAAGTGTTCTATATACGCATATACATGTGTCTGCAAATCTCTATTCAGAGTTTAGCAGGGCAGGAATTAGAGATCAAAGATTTCGGGACATTTTGAAGTCCTATGCTTTCTTCTTTCCTCCTTTGTAAAAAAAAAGGGATACTTTTTGTATTTTTTTTTCAAAACAAATATCATTTTTGCTTTGTTGAGAACTTTAAAAAGACCTCAAAATGGCTACTAGAGGCACAAAGAAAAAAATAAGAATCCTTGCCCTCAATGGAAAATGAAAGGAAGGGGATAGAAGAGACTTTTTTTTTAAATGAGGAAAGGGAAGTTCTCACTTTATTTAAGAATGCCAATTTAAATATATGTTAATTATATATTTTATAAATTATCATTATATATTATATCTGTTAGAGTTATGAACTCACTTTCTTAGTTGAAAAACATAGATAAATTATTGAGTACTTTGGTTTGCTTTTCAGAAAGCCGGTGTAGGATATTTAAAAGTATAGTTTTTCTAGATAACAGTTGCAAATTTGCTTTTACTTTTTTTTGTTACAAGCCGTGGAAACTTTTAGTAATCTAGTGTCACTTTAGTTTTTCCAAGTTTATGAGAAGCAGACAAAAACTTGAGAAAAGGAGAAACAATATCATCAAATTAATATTTTGGTAAAACAAAGTGTGTCTTTGGTGTCCTCTACAGCGTCAAGCAGATGCAGAAAAGGCTATATACAAATGGAGCTGCAGAAAAGAGCACTGCCCCCTGGAGGCAGAAATGTAGTTTTGCTTTTATTTCAAAGCTATCCTGTGTCGTTGGTTTCCAGCTTTCAGGAATTAGAATGACTTGCTACAACTAGTAATTTTTCCTAAATTGATTTACATAATTTTTAGAAATCATTTTGTGGCATTAAAGGCCACAACCTGAACATTGTAAAAACATTTTCCCTTTTAAATAATTTCATGATCCAAAATTTTCCTCTTAAAAAAAAATTAGAAAAAAATTAACAGGTTCTTTTATTTCCTTCTGTGTGTGTGTGTGTGTGTGTGTGTGTGTGTGGCGGGAGGGGGTGTGAGTGTGTGTCTTCTCTGGGTTTTCACACCTTTGGATTGGATTTGTACTTTTAACATTTTTTTAAAATTTATTTGCCTTGCCTACTTAGTACAGATACTAGCAGAAAGTTTTTTGTATATCAGGCCTTGGTTTAGGAAACTTAGCTTTGTATCAGTAGTCATTTTACTGATGCCTCTATTCTTGTATTTACTGTAGTTTTCTTCCTTCACATATTTTTCATTACATTTTAGAATCACAGTATAAGTGAGACATTTTTTAGAGCATAGAAGCACAACAGATATATTTTAAATTTCCCTTGTATCAGTTCATTAATTACAAGCAAACAGATCATTTCAGAGTTAGTGGTTTCACTACAGGGTTTGGTAACTTTGTTGACTGGGTTTTTTTTCCTCCTTGTTTTAAAATCCATTATAGTCTACCCTCACAGCTGCTCACATACACTCATCTTAGTGAGGTTGACTAGAAACCATCATAGCAGCTGCGTATGTTTTCCCTCTCTTTCTCACTGGTCTGCTCCCTTGTGAAGAGACCATAACATAGTGAGTACTAAATATTTGTAGTCCAGAATCAGTATTCTGAGATTGGTGATAGAAGCTGTGTGTGTTCGTGGGAAGGGGACATGGGAGTAGGGGATGGATGGTTTCCCTGTATTTAAATCTTTGTGGCACTGATTTGGAGTTTTATTAATGTTCATATGTGACTTTCGATATGAAAGCTTTTTAAAATTCAGATAATAGTGCCAGCCACAAATTTATAAAATGACAGGGTCCCCACAATTTAGCTTAGAATTCCTGTAGTTAGTCCTGAGTCTTTTAATTAGATTATAGGTGACCTTAATAGCTCTTCTTTGTCAATTTGTGGTGCTTTGGGGATATCTTTGACATTCTCCATAGTGTTTTCACTATGTTCCACTTGTGAAGGCCTTACTTAGTTGTCTTCTGAACACTTTTGTTATCAAAGGAACTTTTGTTACTGAAGAAAAAAGAAAGCCTAGTGTTTTTCTTTGTGTGATGACATTCATATTGTTCAGGGTTTTTTTGTTTGCTTTAGAAAATAATTTTAAAAATTCTTCCAAATAGAAGGAAAGAAGGAAGAGAGGAAGGAAGGAAACCACTGTTTATTAAATGTTCAAATCTGGCCTCAGGTTCTTAATAGCTATGTAACGCTGGGCAAGCCACTTAACCCTGTTTGCCTCAGTTCCTCATCTATAAAATGAGTTGGAGAAGGAAATGGCTAACCAGTCCAGCAGCATCTTTGCTAAGAAAACTTCAAATTGGGTCCCGTAGTTCGTTTAGGGCCTAGATCTGTGATTTCATTAGCATAGGGAACTTCTAGAGCAGTAAACTACCTCTGTCAATGCAAGCTTGGATCTTCTCTGCAACTTGAAATCTTAGGGAGTTGTCAAGAAGTGTCAAACAGGCAAGCCCTGCAAAACTCCTGAGTCCTGCCCAAACCAGATTGGACTATAATTGGGAAATATTTAACAAAATAAATAAAAATACAGTAGAACTTAGATAACGTTAATATGTGGTTTTCTAAGTCAATATGTGGCCTGCAGGCCCTGTTTCTATTTGAGTTTGATGTCACTGGCCTAGAGCTCTAAGGGATTCCATGACTGGTGCAGGGCCATAGAGCCAGCCTGTGTCTGAAGTTGAATTTCAACCCAGTCTGCTGCCTCTCTGGCATATGTGGAAGAAAATTCTTTACTCTGCATTTTAAGCGCAAGTTTTCTAGGAACAGTTTTTATTAATTTAAACTAAACTTATTTGAAATCTTTCTGCTTCAGAAGTGTCCAAAGATGGGCAGTTAGTCCATTTCTTTGAAAACTTTCCCTTTCACAAGCCACATTGGAATGAACAATTTATAGTATTCTGAAACAATACACAAAATTCCATAGTCAAGATTGAGCAATGGTTCAGTTTTAGTTGATAGTCTTATTTAAATTTAAAATATTAGTGCAGACTGAAGAATACTTGTCCTAAAACCCGAATCCTTTTCTTTGAGCACTCCCTGTAAGGCAAGAGTTCTTAACAAAATTCTTTTTGATTATTTCAATATGGTTTCCTTTTTAGTCCTGTGCATTTTATTTTATTCATTTAAAAACAATCTTCTTTGAAGGGGTCCATAGGTTTCACCAGATACCAAAAGGTTCTAGGACACAAAATAGTTAAAGAACACATGCTCTAAGGATGTGCCTTTCTACCTGGTCAAAGATGAATCCAAGAGATACTTCTTTTAAATGATGTCATCAAAGACTTCTTTGTTTTAGTGTGATCATTATCTTAATCTGGTCAGAGCATGAGGAGGAAGGGTATTGCTTTTAGAATCAATAAAGAGCATTTAAATTGTCCAGGTTGCCTTAATTCTATCCTTCAGAAGAACAGAATTCCTCCCTGAACTTTTATGCAGTGTACCAGAAGAAAGTCCTTTGGTGGTGGTAGTTTGGGGGGGGGGGGAGTGGGAGAGGGTTGTAACATATTTTTAAAATTGGTAATTAAAGAGATATTGATAGAGTTTCTCATCCAAAATGTGACTAAGATTTTTAGATTTAAGTCCCAACAATCTAGCTTCCCAACAATCTAGCTTTAAAAGTATAATTTTAAAGTGTACTAAGAGTTTTTGGACATCATGTATATTAACATGGAATTATAAATCTGACAACAGCCTCCAGTATTTGAGGGATAATGGTATTGGTTCACATTGCTGCAGTTCCTTAGAGTTAAAAAAACTTTTTTACTTCTATTACCTCCTTTTATCTGTACTAGAATCTCGTGGGCCTCTTTTCTTAGCCTTTTGAGTCATATCAAGGACAGTACAAGGATTATCCCTCTTATGCAAATTGAGGCTCGGAGACATTGTGACTTGCCCAAGATGTGGAATTTAGAAAATGTCAGGATTAGGGTTTGTAACAGTCAAAATAGGTGTCAGTTTTAGAGAATAGCTGATTCTCCCCCATGCCCCACCCCTGTTCTAAGACTTACATGGCTCCGCAATCTCATAGTTGTGGTCATCCTTTCCTTCCATCAGTTTGCCACAGAAGGTTCACACAGCATTATGGGGACCAGCTTTTTTCTGACACTGATAGGATAAATCTTAGGTGACTATGGTATTCCATGACTTGCAGAAATACAAAAATAATAGTAGAATTTAAAAAAGAATGAAGTATTTCAAAGATGGACTTTAGTTTCCCGAGAGAAGTTTGGGATTGTTAATGGAGTTCTGCACCTTCTCAGAAGCAATCTAATCCACTGTCTTCCTGCTTTTAGTCTGGGCCCACTTTGTGTATTTGTAGTGTCTGTATAAGATGTATCTACTGGTGGACCACCTCTTTTGGCTGTCCACCAAAACTACGTGTTATAATCTAAACAATAAACATTCTTTATGTACATGTTTTTTCCTATATGAATGATGAAAGCCAAATTCTTTTGAGTAGACATCTCATCCAGGAAGTTTGCTGTTGTTTTGGAGCTTGATGTAGCCAGCATGATTTCATCATTGGAAGGGTCTTAATATGTATATGGAATCCCTTAGACTCTGTGCTCAATGTCCCTTATCAGTCTTGAATATCTCTTTCTAGCATACCTATTTTACCTGATAATAATGATTAGAGGGTCATTGGATAAGATTATCTCTATTGTTCTGTTTTAATTTGATATATGGATAGGAAGATGTTGGAAGAAAGCCTTTTTGCTCAAATGAATCTAATGCCTTCTTATAATCAATAAAAAAAAATCAATAAACATTTGAGTACCTCCTAATGTGCCAGGCACTGTGCTAACTAGGTGGAAATACAAATAAAGGCAAAAGACAATACATGCCCTCGAGGAGCTTATAATCTAATGGGAGAGACAGCATACAAACAGCTATATATATATAAGCAAAATGTATACTGGATAAGTTGGAGATGATTAACAGAGGGAAGAGACTAGAATTAAGGGGGATTGGAGGATTCCTATAGAAGGTGGAATTTTAGCTGGGACTTGGAGCCTGGGAAGCCAGGAAGTCAGAAATGATAAGTGAGAGACCATTCCAGGGTTGGGGAACGGCCAGTGAAAATGGGAGATGGGAGATGGAGTATTTTCTTCGAGGAATAGCAAGGAGTCCTGTGTGGCTGGAACTCAGAGTATGTGATGGGGCATAATGTATAAGAACACTGGAAAGAGGGGAGTTAGGGCAGATTATAAAGGCCTTTAAATGCCAAACAGAACTTTATGTTTGGTCCTAGAGGTGTTGGAATTTATTGAGTAGAGAAATGACATGATCAGACTCGATACTTTGGTAGTATCTTGTAGTACATTTTTCAGTCAAGTTGTGTGATGGTAAGCTTTGATCTACTGTGGAATGAAAGCTTGTCTATTCTTAACTAGTACCTTCACAATAGTTTAGTTTGTGAGCAGCTTATTCTTATAAAATTTTTATATAGATAGAAAAGTAGATGTATTGATCAGTAGTAACTGCTGTTCTCTTGGCTGCCTTTCTTGGCGTATTTAATGAGGTTTAAGATTTTTCCAACTTTTTGGTATATTGACCTCTTTGACATAGTTTGTGAGATGATCCCTCAATGCCCTCACAATTGTGTTGCCTTTAGCATGGTTTTTTCCTCTGCACATTTGGTCTAATTCAGCTGGGTCACCTTTGATTTCTTTAGTGCTATTTCTACCTTTTTATTTTCTTGGACTAAGATGTTCAGTTGTCGGGATTCCACTGTCCTTGATCTTTTCTATTTTTTCCTTTGTTTATTGCCCTGTTTTCATTCATTCTTTCATTCATTTCACGTCTTAGGTAGAACCTTGTTAAAATGAGCTTCTTGTTTTTCTCCTCCATTGCTTCTTACTGTTTTATGAGGTGATACTGCTCTTTGAGAATGATTATGGTTTCATCTTTTGTCTTTGTATTGGCACTTCTTAGCACAATGCCTGGGAAATAGTAGGCACTTAACAAATACTTGTTGATTGATAATTTATTATCTACTTTTCTCTTTTACAAATAAGTTTATATTTTAAATTGATATTGCTCTTGGCTGCCATATCTCTCCACTTATCAAGTATAATACGTTAATGCTTGTTGACCAATTTTTTTTAAGTTCTTTGGGTCATCTTATAGCAGTTGACTTAGTTTGGTTAAACTGCCATGTAAAAATTATTGCAGTCAATGCTTGCCTTTTCTTCTGTCTCCCATTTTCGTCATTAATAACATAGAAATAGATCAGGATAAGAGTTGTTTTCAGTGCACACCCCATTTATTCTTTCTTCTGACTTTGCACTAACAAGTGGGTGGTCTAATTGTACATAAACTAGCTGCTTCAGGAATGACTCCCAATCAGTAATGAATGATTCATTTCCTGTGTTATAATCAGATTTTTTTGTGATGTCATTTGATGCTTGCCATATCCAGTACTTTTTGATTCTTCTCTTGAAGAAAGCATTCATGTTGCATAATTATGAGGCTTTTGTGTAGTACATACAAATCTTTAGGCTTTCTCATTCCTTGTTCCTGTACCATATTTTCCAACACGACTTTTCCTTGTCCTCTCCTCTTCCTACCTTTACACTGATGTCACCAAGTATCAAAGTGCACATTGGCTTGATTTTTCTTACCTCTTTATCTTTGGCAACATAATTTACAGCTATTTTGTGGTGGTCTTTTTGCAAGCCCTTATCCCAAGCACTGCAATGTGAGAATGTCTCCTGCTATAACATTTTTTGTTGCCTTGGGACCTATCATAAAACCAGCTCAGCCGGCCTCTTTATTTGCCTCTCCAAGAAGCTGTGAACCATCTTTCTGTTCATCTGCAGTTTCTTTCTGCTTTTATTTATAGCAAGAACTACAAGAGTGATAGGATTCTGTTTCTGCAGTTCCACTTGTTGGTCCTTCAGCAATGGGCCTACTTTTACCAACATCTAAGTTAAAATTTACAGACAGTCTAAAAACTTTTCTTCTTGGTGCTCCCAGCCTCTTTCCCACCACGTTGTCATTGTTACTACAGAGATTAGAGGGCACCCACAAGATGAAGGGCCATCTTGCTTTTTTCTTTGTTTCATAGATTGTTATCACCAATTCATCACCAAATGGCCACTTGACTAGGGATGGGCCTCTCCGTACGTAGCTAGCTAGGCAGGTCTTGGGAAAGCAGACTCAGTCTGTTGCCATGGCCTTACTTGAAAGCCATTCCATCATGGAAGAACTATCACAACTTGTATTCTGCTTGCAAAGCCTTTGAGAGCTCCAGATTTTGTTTATACGTGATGAGACATTGGAGTAAAAATTTTTTTGGTGTTTGGTTTTTAGAGATTCAGCTATAGCATAGACCAGAACATTTCCTTCAGTGATCAGTATTATGTAGTAAAGAAAAGTACCAAGGGGCAGCTAGGTGGTGCAGTAGATAGAGCTCTGGCCTTGGAGTCAGGAGGACCTGAGTTCAAATGTGGCCTCAGACACTTGACACTTACACTAACTGTGTAACCCTGGGCAAGTCACTTAACTCTGATTGCCACAACCCCCCCCCCAAAAAAAAATACTGGGTAGAGACATGGAATTCTAGCATAGCCTCTTCTTAATTGTGTTATTGTAGACAAGTTGTTTAACCTCTCAGCCTCAATTTCCTCATCTGTAAAATGGGGATAATAATTGCATTATCTACTCTGACAGGCTTGTTGTTAAGAAAATGTCTATATAAAGGTAAACTGTTATTATTATTGTGGTTGTTGTTATTATTCATAGCTCTGGATAGCAGTCATTAGATCATAGATTTAGATCTGAAAGGACCTCCAAGGCCAGCTAGTTCAGCCCCCTCAATGTATAAATGAAGAATATGAGGCTTATCCCATAGTGACATGGGCTTTTATATCTAGATCTGGGAAAAGACCTCAGGGATTATTTAGGCCAGCCAGTTCATTATCTACATGAGCAAACTGAAGCATGCCTAGGGAGTGACATGACTGATGTATAGTCACACTGGTAGTGTTAGAAGCAAGATAAGAGCCCTCTGACTTCAGAGCAAGTATTTTTCCTACTGTGCTATACTGCCTTCCAGTTCCATTAATTCTTTTTTTTTTTGGCATCAATTATGATTAAATGACTTGTCCAGGGTCACACAGCTAATAAGTGTCTGAGGATGGATTTGAACTCAGGGCCTCTTGACTCCAGGACCAGTGCTCTGTCTACTGCACCACCTAGATGTGTTACTGCTCCTCCCCCCACTTAAAATTAATAGTTAAGTGGCTAGTGTGGGGAGAAGGGTTAGAGTTCAAGGATTCTTAACCTCTTTTTGTGCTATGGACCCATTTGGCAGGATAATGTTTTTAAATGTATGAAATGAAATACATAGCAGACCAAAGGTTAGTGAAAATAAAGGTGTAATTTTTTTTTCCCATCTAAGTTCATGTATCTCTTGAAAATTATTCGTGGACCCATTGGAGGTCTTGGAATGCCAAGTTAAGAACTTATGGGCTAGATGGTGTTTATCAGCTTGATTGAGAGGGAAGAGGAAGCTGGACTGCCCCAAAATGATCCTTCATCTTTAGTTTTTCTTTCTTCCCCTTGGTAGAGGTGAACTGGCACTTCCCCCTAAAACTTCAGAACGCTCAAATATTCAGCCAGATCCCCAAACACCAAAAGTTCTCCTGGAAAGAAATGTGATAATTTGTAGGTTGTGGAATGCCTAAAAAAGCCTGCTCTGTTCCCTTAAGGCTCCTTCCCTAAAACACGCACTCGTTTGTGCACATGGACACCCACCATTCTTCACTGTCTCCAATGTCAGAGAACCAGATACTTCCACTAGGAAATGATACTGGCTGTCTGAAAGAGAAGGGTTGGAACAAGTGTTTTCCTGAGTCTGGCCCAACCCTGCTTTCATATGGAAGACTTTCCTTTCTGAAGAGCAGATGGGCAGTAGAACTGTTTATGTGCCATTGTGTTTAATGATTTAAAAGTTTAGTTGTTTATAACTAGAATGAGGGTGACTGTTGCCTGTATTCATTTGCATTTAGCATAGAATGATTAGAAATGTGAACTCTGTATGTTCAAGAAAACATTGCTCATGTTTCTGTGAACAGCAGGGGATGCCTGTTTGAACTGGACTCCATTTCATGCTGCAAAACTTTAAATGGGCCATCCTCAACAATTAACAGATGTCAGAGTGAGTTAAAAAAGGAATGTCCTGGGCAGGCTTCCATTTCTCCTTACAAAATTGCCTTCTCATCTCCAAACCTAACACTAGAAACAGACGGAAACTGGACCTCAGATTTCAGATCTTGTTTAAAGGACAGAAGTTGATTGAATTGAAAAGTGTCAGATTTAGAATAGCTGAAATTATTTAGTTTTGTGGAAGGGAAGAGAGAAGGTGAAAGAGACAGGAATATGTTACATAATAAATAGAAATAAAAAGCAGTACTACATTTCCCCATTATAGTAGGAGCTCATAATTATTTAAAAGCAATTCTTTCTTCCTTATATTTATCTTTTATAGGTATAGTTGACAGTCATACTGCAGTAATCTTTGAAGCACGTGCTAAAGAAATTTAGTGTTAGTATTAATTACAAAGAGAAAAATCTGAAGAACCTAGGCTATGCAGGTCTATTAACATTCAGTACACATTTAAACAAACATTTCTGATTAACCTTGAGTTAAACAACCCGTCAGTCAATCAATAAATTAAATGCCTTATGTATGACACTTCTAAACACTAGTGATACAATTGCAAGAGTGAGTATGTCCTTGTCCTCAGAGGGGAATGGGCAGACTGAAATTATTGCAGAGTGGATAGGGCACTGGGCTTGGATTTAGGAAGACCTGAATTTGAGTCTTGCCTCAAACACATCCTAGTTATGTGATAATGGGCAAACCACTAACTTCTCAGTTATAGAGAAGTTTTAAAGCTGTATCTCCGTTGGCTTTGTTAAATAATCTTCGTAAAATGTATACTTATTTCCTTCCAACCTTTAACAAATGCAGACAGGGTAGCATTATCTTTGTTTAATAATTTAGGAAGTCTTAGTATTTCAAGGACAATGTCATAAACATGTTGTTTTATACACACACACACACATACATACATGCATGTGCGTGTGTGTGTGCGTGTGCATGTGTGTGTGTGTGTGTGTGAGAGAGACAGACGACAGAAAGATAAAACAATGGATGGAGCACCAGTCGGGAGTCAGGGAGGCCTGAGTTTAGATCTGGCCTCAGATGCTTTGTGAGGCTGGGTAAGTCACTTTGCCTCAGTTTCCTCATCTTTAAAATGGGGAAAATAACAGCACCTTCTGCCCAGGGTTATGAGGATAAAATGAAATCATATTTGTAAAGGACCTAGCACAGTGCCTGAAACATAGTACTATATAAATGTTTAGTTATTTTCAGTCGTGTCCCACGCTTCATGACCTCTTTTGGGTTTTTCTTGGCAAAGATACTGGAGTGGTTTGCCATTTCCTTCTTCAGCTCATTTTACAGATGAGGAAACTGAGGCAAATAGGGGTAAGTGACTTGCCCAGGGTCACCTGGCTAGTAAGTGTCTGAGGCCAGATTTGAAGTCAGAAAGATGGATCTTCCTGACTCCAGGCCTAGCACTCTTATCCACTGTTTCCCCAGCTGCCCTATGTAAATGTTAGCTGCTATTATTATTAGTAGTATCATTAACTTTTACATGTGTATGTGTATATCAGTGTATATCCACCTTTGGATAAGAGAAACTAAGGCATGCAAGTGATAGTTAAGAAGAAGGCATACTCTGAGAGACCTGGGTTCAGATCCTACTCTTGATGTTTAACGGCCATATGAACAAGGACAAATCAGTTATCCTCATCTTTAAAAATGGGCATAACAACACCTGTCCTAAGTACTTTACAGGCTTGTTCTGAGGTTTAAAGGAGTTAATATACGTTAAATGCTTTTGAAACTTTAAAGTGCTAAGTGTTAGTGTTTATTATTGGTGGAGCTTCAATTAGAACTTAGGCCTCCTATTTCTTGTCCAGAGTAAAAATTTGGTTCTGCGTCTTAGAAAATCATTGCAATGTCTCAGTCTAACTGATGCTTCAGGCACATATAATCACACTAGCAAACAAACAGAAAGATTGCTTCCCCCCCCCACGGTACTGTGTCATGTTTTGCTTTCTTTATAGAAAGAAATCCAAGCCATGAGCCAGTGCAGCCATCCCAACGTAGTGACCTATTACACCTCTTTTGTTGTAAAAGATGAGCTTTGGCTGGTTATGAAATTATTAAGTGGAGGTAAGTTGTTTGTATTTGGGGAACTCTGGGACATACCGTTAAGATTTTTCCAATGTGTGGCATGTTGTCATTCCTCTAAACTGGCTACTGTGCCATACTGTGGCACAGCAGCAACTCTGGGTTCTTAAAGACCATGGCAATAATTGACTGCTAGGTTTAGAACATCCTACCAAGTTGAAAAGGCTGTAAGCGAAGGCCTGGCAGTGGGTTCTTGAGAGGTTCACCATCAGAAAGTTGCCCACTAGGTTATTATTTTTTTCCAGACCATAGCAATTCAAGAAATTCTCTTCTGAGGGGTACAGGGATTATGATCTGTTTCTAGAAATATCTTCGCTGAATGAAACAGTAGCTACATAAAGAACTTAAGTTGGATGGCTGTGACCCTCAGAGCTTGAATGAAGTGTTGTGATATTGGGAAATGACAAGGACTTTGGTTCTCCAGCTTGGAGGGCAGTCTTTCTTGGATGTCTCCCTCACATCAGTATCTTTTCCATAAACCACCCTCTGATTCAGATGCTAAGCTCCCATCCCCAGGAAGAGAGAACATTTTAGGATTGCTTAGGCAAAGCCAAGCGGGCGGCAGCAGGGTTTATGTAATTGCTAGGACCGAGCCCAGGCCCCCTCAGAGGAAGGAGGGAGCTGTCCAAATTTAAAAGAAGGCAAAGTCAGTCTTGGAACCAAAGAGGCCCAGAAATGAAATAAACCAAGGAGCTGTAACTTCCTTGGATCTACTTTGGCAGACTTGTGGTGAATCTAGTCGAGCCTAGCTCAGCTTTGTTCTGGGTTCCAGCCAATCCTATTAGTCATTGTTTCCTTGAGTGCCTGCTTGGCTTGCTAATTTCTTTTTTTTTTTAAAAAGGAGAAAAATAGAGGAGAGAGAAGAAGCTCTGTCAGTACATCTTTGGATGCAAGATTAGCTTGCCTCTGGTTGAATGAACTACCTTGCAAGACAATCTAGAGGATTTCCAAGAGCCTGTGACTCTGAACAGGATCAAATACCCTGTCCAAGTCTCAGGTTTTATCTCTTGACTTTACTTTTCAGTTTGCCTTTTTATTTTTAATCCCATAAAGCAAACTTTATTGAATAAAAATGTCTAAAGGTTCATTAAACCACTTCCATTCCTTTTCTTGTTGCTCTTTGACCTGACAGAAAATTTCCTTGCCCTCTTAAAAAGGAGACCTTCCTATAGTGGACTTTGGGTAAGAGGAAAGTTAAGCAGGTTTCCACAGGTAATCTTGTGAGTGCAGACTGATGTGGAAGCTTACTCATTGTTCTGTTTCAGCAAAGCAGGAAATTATTTTGCAAGCTTGATGGTATAGCATTGCCATATACACAATTCCTTTGGAATTTGGCCTTTTCCTCCCTAAATTATCAGAAGGTATAGTTTAAAAGAACATTTCTCTCTGAGGGGAAAAACTTGTTGATTTGCTTTTGATAGCCTCTTGATTGAAAGGAGGAGGTTGGCTTAATGCAGTAATGTCTGATGGGGAGACAGCATCCTCACAGTTAATCACTGTAGGCCAGAAGCCAATTTTAGGGCCTTAAAGAAGCCATTTGTTAACTCCTCAGAAATGCTCAACCTCCAGGTAATTACAGCTATTATAAATGACCTGGAGGTACTGAATATTAATTAATGTGTGTTGAAACCTGAGTTGTACATTGCCAAGGGATACTGCTCTGTTTACTTTAACATTGTATTGAATAGTTTTTCATTATAAAGATTGGTATGTTAACCCATTTTTTCCCTCAGGTATATTCAAAGCCGTGTGTTGATGACCCACAAAGAAAGTAGCCCTTAGTTTGCCAGGGTCCTGAAGTAGTGGGCTACCTTTTTTTTTTACCCATCGGTTCTGGCTCCCATAATTTTGCTGTTGAGGAGGAGCTGTGGCCTTTCCTTCTTCAGTTCTCCCCTAGCTTTATCTTTGAGTATTTTCCCTCACTTTTTATCTCCTATTTGAGTCCTGAAGCCTTTCTATCATTGAGGAATGGAGAAAGGGCCTAATACTACTGTGTCTCTGAAAGCTGAAGGTTGGATGTCAGGAAAGACTTCCCAGCATTTCTGCCATGGGAAACCTACTACTTTGCTGAGGCAAACATTGGGCAGCTCTGCTTGTTAGAATTTTTTCCCTTATATTGAGTCAAAATCTACTTTTCTGAAACTTCCATGCATTGCCTCTAGTACTGTCATCTGGGATCAAGCAAAATAATCCAAAGAGCCAATAGGAAGGCCTTATTAATTCACATTTTCCTTGTTTAAATTTAAAATTCTTTTGAAATGTGTGTGTGTTTGAAGCCACAATGAGGAATGTACTGCTGGTGCAAATTTGGAAATTAAGCCCACTGCTTAATTTTTTTAATTAAAATTTAAAAAAATTATCAGGGGTTTTATGTGTGTTTTTTGTCCCCCACATCAGTCCCTTTCTTCTAATCCTCTGCTTCTGTAGAACTCTCCCTTACAACAAAGAAAAACAGTTAACTGTTGAACAAAGCCAACCAATGGAATGTCCCTGTCTGACAGTGGATACAAGATTCCACACCTGTAGTCTGCCATTTCTCTGCTAAGAGGAGGGAAGGGTGTTTCTTCAGATGCCTTCTGGAATCAAGATTTGTCATTACATTTAATATGACTTTTTAGGATTGTTTTAATTTACATTATTGTCATTATGTATATTGTCCCAATTTTGCTTATTTCAGTCTCTGTTAACACACACATGTCTTCATTTGAGAATATTTTAAGTTTGGATAAATAGCTTTTTTTCTCTAGTTAGTACAGCACTGCTCAAAAGGCAACTAAGGTAATTGTTTTTAAAAGTTATACTTATCAATTTAGGTTCAATGCTGGATATCATAAAATATATTGTCAATCGAGGAGAGCACAAGAATGGAGTCCTGGAAGAATCAATAATAGCTACAATTCTTAAAGAAGTTTTGGAAGGCTTAGATTATCTCCATAGAAATGGTCAAATTCACAGGTATGAATATCTGTAGAGATTTTCTTATTTAGATACTTATTTAAAGATTATCAGAGTAAATCATACCATGGTAAGTTTAGTGACATTTCTAGTTTCATTGTGTGTAGATAACATAAGGTACCATTGATTGGCAATTTAAATATTTAAGGAAAAAGCTAGAGAGTCATTTGGATGAAATATATTGGCCTACAAAGTTAGGTTATATATTTTATAATTTTGAGGGGCTGGTTTATTTTAGAGAACATTGCTTTGAGAATTAATTTCAAGGTAGTGCACATCTGAGATATATACACACATATATGTGATATTTTTGTGTGTGTGTGTGAGAGAAAGGAATGTGTTAAGCTGTTTAAATTTAGACTTCTTCATTTCATTGCTACTTTTATTGGCTTTGTTTATTTGTCCAGGGCTTTGATTAGATAAACAATCAAGTTTTTGTTGAAAAATTAATTTGCAGACTATAAAAATATTGATTGTCTCATAAAAAAATCTGCAGTGTACTGCTTGGGTCATATCCTCTGGGTTTGTTTGTTTGTTTTTTTTACATTCTTTTTATTTTTAGGACTGGGATAACTGCTGCAAACATTGTAATGGGTTGATGGGAGTAAGGGGTATCCTTTTGAGAGGGAAAAGGAAAGGACATATTTGGTAGATCTCCCTCTTTTTGAATATAATACAGTAGTTCTTGAAAGAGTACTGCAGCCTGGAAGACCCTAGGGATTCTCCTGATTCAAATGCCTTTCTGTTTGTTGGTAAAGTTTAATCTAGTGGGCCACTATGTCTGTTCCAAGATATGATTAGAAGGGTTTTTTCCCTCCCAGAACAATAAATGAATTTATACTTTGTAGCATCTACTGCTATTTTCTCCAACCCACTTTTTATATTTTACCATCCAACTTGTATATTTTCTTTGATTAAAATTTAAAAATGTTTTCCCAATTGCATGCAAAAACAATTTTAACTATACATTTTCTTTATGAGAGAGCAGTACTACCATGTTACTAGGACTATTCATCTAATCAAACACAATAAGGACTAGAAATGTTAAAATGAATAAATTATTCTTCCTACTTGGTATTGATAATGAAAAGACATATGCCCCATAATCAGTTTGCTCATAGAGCAGAAACTGATGTATATGGGGTTATTTTAAAGAGTATTTTGGAATGATTCTCAGTGGCAGAATGTAGTTTTAAATAGGTAGCATGTTAATGAGAGAGATCATGGTATAGTGGCTTGAGGGCCAGCCTTGAAGTCAAGGAGGTCCTAGGTTCAAGCCCTCCTTTTGACAGAGCTGTGTGGCTGGCTAGGCAGATCTCTTAACTTCCTAGTGGTCCAAACGGTTCTTTAAGACTAAGTTTGGATGGGGGCAGCTAGGTAGCACAGTGGATAGAGCATTGGCCCTGGATTCAGGAGGACCTGAGTTCAAATCCAGCCTCAGACACATAACACTTACTAGCTGTGTGACCCTGGGCAAGTCACTTAACCCCATTGCCTAGCCAAAAAAATAGAAAAAATTTAAAATAAGACCAAGTTTGGATACCCTATCAGTGTATGCCAGGAGGTCTCTACACTGATGAAATTAAGAAAAAAATCCCCAAAACACCCCACCCAGAAAACATATTGAAGTGCTTCATAAGATGAAAACATTGTGAGTTTCAGATCTGACTCTGTTACCACCATGCAAGATCAAGGCTTTGTTTGTTTGTGATTGAAATGAAATCTAGTTAGTGGCTGAAACATCCAGGTTATCCCAGTGTTGGTCACATTTCCTCATTTATAAAATAATATTTGTGAAGTGCAATTCAAATGAGTAATATTTGCCTTTTTAAAAAAACCTACCTGAAGAAATGTATATAACATAATATGTGTGCTTTGTAGAATTAACTTCTGATTTATTTCTGATAGGGATTTGAAGGCTGGTAATATTCTTTTGGGAGAAGACGGTTCAGTACAAATAGCAGGTAAAGATTATAAATCTAAAATTCATTATTTGTTTACACAGGTGTGTTCTGTTCTACAGTTTCTGAGAGTTTATCTTTGTTACTGAGAAATGAATAAATGCATATACTCTGTTTTCTCCAGATAGTGTTCAACAAGGCCTGATTATACTATTTATAGTTTCTTTGCAATACTGGAGCTTGTGGCACATACAGTTTTTAACTTCTGTCTTAATTCATCTTGGATCGTTTGACAAACAGTATTGTTTTGGCTAATAGCATTTTACTTAAGACAAATCATGTTGTCCTTCTAGTTTTTTATTCAGTTTTGTTAGGCTTGCTAATCTTTTGATTGAATAATGAACATTGATCATTTGTGGGAAGAAGAGATTTGCGCAACAAAATCATTCCTACTCTTGATGATGCTGAAAGTTTGAAAACTTGGTGACAAAATGAAAACCCTTTTTGGAAGGCATTGTCAAGGAGCCATCCCCTCCTATCTGTAATGCCTCTCCTTATTCTGATGCCTTTCTCAGAACTACTTGTAATATGTAGATAAACCTTTATTAGCTCTCAGGTAATGACCATTCAGGAAAGTGTATTGCAATGGGAATTCATTCAGCTCTCTCATTTTATCCCCAAATAATGCTGAGAATATTGACTGAGCTCATTTGGTCTTATTTGAGGTGAAGACATAGTTGCTCCATTTTACAAATGAAAAATGCAGCGGAGACCTCTTTAACTCTCCCAAATCCCTGTCTACCATGCTAAATCAGATCAGAGTTGCTGGCCTTTAATTTACTTTTCTGTCTATGATTTGCCTGATCTTGAGATCTATGGGTAGATATGGTATCGCTGTCAGAAATCCACACTAGTCTGTGAGGTTTTCTGTTGACCATTGCTTGCTTGCTTTCTCCAATGGCCAAATAATTTTTTTGGTAAAGTAAATCTTTTAGAGAGGATCCAGTAAAGCTGTGACTGTGTACAAGAGTGAGGGCATAGAATCATAGACCTAGAGCTGGAAGGGTCATATGAGGAAACTGAGATCTGGAAAGGTAATTGACTTGCTCCAGGTCACGCATAATAAGTCGCACAGCCAGGATTAAAACTCCAGGTTTGTGAGTCTGCATACCATGTTCTTTCCACTACACTTTGTTAACATCTGATAGGACTTTAGGAAGAAGGTTTTGATAGACAACTGCATGACTGCAGAAAAGTAGTGACTTTATCCTTAAAGGAAGGAATTTTTTTGAATAGGCAGGAAGGGAAATTGGAAACTTTGGGGAGCTGAGCATCTGCTTCTTAGGAAGCCAGCAACAGTAGGAAAAAACACAAGTAAACTTTGCAGCTATTTCCATTCTGAATGATAGGCTTTATCCTAACAGTTTGTTTCATGGTTTATTTGCTGTTCCTGAGGCTGTCTAGCTAAGCTCCTCATTCACTTAATCCTCCACCCCAGGTACTTATTAGCTCTGACCACAGAAGCTAGGGACAGTTCAAGAATGCTTCCATTGAATACCTGAAAGCTGAGGATAAACTTTTGGACGCATTTTAAAACCTCTTGGCCCCAGTGTTCCTTCCTTCTGTCGCCTTAACACTGTCCTGAGTTTGCATGATTCCATATGTTCGGTAGGTTCTGAGAGCATTGGTAAGCTAATAAGAAGGTAGCAGATGCTAGTTGGGAAACCAGAAGAGTTAACTTGCTGTCATTCATCTTGCTTTAACAGATGTTCCTATTTTTATAAAGAAATTATCACATCCTGATAAGAGGGTCAGAGTAACTGCATTATGTCTTTGCAGTAAAGTGGCCTATCAGTTGTTGTCCTTTTAATGTCTTCTCTTCACTATCTGGCAGTAATTTAATCCTGTTAGTCTTATATTAATGATTTGGTGTTCTTGGCTATGTCTGCTATGTGTTTTGGACAGATTGTCCTTTTCCAGTTTGGATTCCCTGAGGTTAACTATCCTTGAATCTTTTTCTTCCACAATACTGGTGTTTTGTTAGGCTGTGGATGTGTGCCACATACCAAGAGGGTGGTTGGTGGGAGGGGGGGTGTGAGGGTGGAAGGTGGGGGAAGATTGTCTACTGTTGTGTGGACATATGGCATATATCTTGTAGTAAATATGAGCACATTTGATAAACCGAAAGATTTTTTTTTGGCCCTTCTCTAGTGTCCGAAGGTGAGAATCACTTGTAAAATTCAATTCAGCATGCATTTATTAAGCACTGCTTATATGCCAGGAACTGTACTAGGTGATGTGGTTACAAAGACAAAAGTGAAACAGTTTCTGTCTGCCCTCCAGGATCTTGCTATATGCTTCTGGAGGGACACAACATACATATAACTAACCTTACTGCTAGGGAAATTGAGAGAGAGAGAGAGACCTCTAGCAGCTGGGTGGGTGGGGAAAAGAAAAGGCAGCTTCATGGAAAGCACCTGTGTACCTGAGTTGAACTCTGAAGGCACATGAGGTGCTGGGGAGGTAAAGACGTGGTGAGGGGAACATTCTAGGCATGGGAAATGGCTTGTGCTACTGTTGCTCAGACATGGGAGATGGAGTATCACATTTGAACAAATGCTACTGTTTTTAGGTTTGGTTGGGAGTCCATTTTGGAAAGGCAACTTGGTGTAGTAGATGGAGTACTGGAGTTGGAGTCAGGAAACCTAGGTTCCAATCTCACTTCAGATGCTTTGGAACTAAGTGATATTAGGAAATCATTTAACTTCTTTGGGACCCACTTTCTTCAGCCATAAAAATATGGAGTTGGATTCCTTCTAGATCTAGATCTACAATTCTGTGAATGTAGAGTTCATGGAAGGTGGTACTCTGAGATAAAGCGGAGGGGTAGTTGGGAGCTAGATTGTGAAAGCTTTATTAAATGTAGCTTTTCACTTTTTTTGGCAGTGTGAGATTTTTGAGCAGGGCACACCCATGTCTTAGGCTATTTGAAAGCTTTGAGGAGGATGAATTACAGAGGGGAGAGATTCTAAGTAGAGAAACCAGTTATGAAGCTATTCCAGTCTAGTGAGAGGTGATGAGTTGAACTCAGGTAGTGTGTATTTTGTGAATTAAGAGAAGGGGAAGGAAAGGACTGATGTTGTGGGGTTAAAATGGCAAGAATTGGTTGCTGGTTGGCTGTGGGAGGTGAGGGGAAGAGGGCAGAGTCTAGAATGACCGTCTTCAAGGTTGCGAACTTGGGTGACTGGGAGGATGATGGTGCCCTCAAAAGAAATAGAGAAGTTTCAAGGAAGAGTAGGCTTAAGACAGAATATAATAGATAATAATAGATATAGCAATAGGTATTAATTCCATATCATTCCACATAACTGATAATACTTTTGTGTATATTGCAGTTAAGATGCCTATAGAACACTCGGGAGTAGGTAATCACTAGGCAGTGGATCTGTATATGACAGGACTTTATCAGAGCCATTAGTACTGATTATATAGATTAGACAGTTATCTGCAGAAACTGTATGGGGGAGATATTTTTGAAGGGGGGAGAGAGAGAGAGAGAGAGAGAGAGAGAGAGAGAGAGAGAGAGAGAGAGAGAGAGAGAAGAAAGAGCGAGCGCGAGCGAGAGCGAGAGCGCAAGAGTACCCCCATGGACAAAATGAAAGATCGTAGGGGAGGAAGTTAGTATATTTAATTTTATAGGAAACAGTATAGACTTTGTATGTAGAAAAACTGTGTATTACATAGATCCTAATTGTTGGGATGAAGTATGTTCAGGTGTCTTCTGCTGTAGGGAGGTCAGGAGGACAGAGCTCTGTAGTTAGGTTAAAAACAAAGGAGCTGGATAGCTTTCAAACACTAATAGCATTTGTAATTGTGCAAACAAAAATAACCTGGCACATAATTAGATCTTCTGCATCTGTGCATAAATTGGTTGCCATCTGGGCCAGGGAACCTATGCCACACCTTTTCCCTCTTCCATCTCCTCCACTGCTGTTGAAGCATAAAGTATTGTACAGTCACTGGTGAGGTTGTGGGGGGAACTGAGGGGGAGGGAATTGGAGGTGTTTGAAGGAGAGACACTACTCGTGTGAGTCATCATCACATGCAAAACTGTGCTGAGGAGCGCCCTGGCTCTAATCAGTGCAGAATTTTTAAGCTTGATGCACAAGGCCCCTTCTTTGCCTTCCAGATAAATAACTTGATTAGACAGTGTCTATAAAATTAATAGCTAGCTCTTACTCCTGTTCTCCAGAAAGAGGAGAAGCCATTTTAGTCGTATTCCTCCCATAGTACATTATATCTTCCTCATATAGTGCTAGGGAAAGGCACATCTTAGTTATTTGTGAACAAAGGTGAATTCTTGTTCTAGACAAACTTCAGATATAGAAGAAAGCCCATAATTACAAAACTGACAAATTATGTCCTATAGGAATTTTTTTTTCATATTAGAGATGGATTCAGTTTTTGTATTTCCTTAAATAATGGATTTTCCTGGAAAATTTTAGATTTTATTTGATTTACCACAATTATTTTCATTTGGTTTCAGTCAGCCAATTTTGATTAAAAAATGGTTTCACATCCAATACCTGTGTAAGAAGATCATTACTCCCTTCCATTGCTGTAGACTCTGTTTATGGATTTCCCTTCCTTAGTTTTTAGTAATAGTTGGGGAATGAGAAAAGAAGGCAGCTTAAGCTAGGTTTAGCATTGTTTTGAAAATGTGTGGCATAACATAGGGAGCTCGGGACCCTGGGAGGGTTTCACCAGCATCTATTTGTTTGATTTTAATCATATACTTAGAGCCACACTTATTCTCTTGGCACCCTCACATCTCAGGCATAAAATGGAACAGGAGTTTGTTTGTTTAAATTAGTAGGATAGTTTTTTTCAGTGAGGGGAGGTTGTGTACCCAGATTTTTTTTTTCTCTTGGTATATTTCAGCCTATGTGTTGAGTCTTTCATGACTAAAGCTTTTTACCAGTAATACCTGCTAAGACTTGACTTGCCTGGAAGTAATCAGGCTTTATGATTCAGCCATAAGAACCCAAAGGGAGGTGGAAATGCTGACTGAGTGTTATTCACAAAACCACATGGTATTCTGCCTTTCACTGCTTTGGCTTAAAGAGAGAAGGAAGGCACTGTAAGAAGAAAGCCACTTCTTGCATTCTCAGGAGAAGCAGTGCAGTCAGGTTTTAGGCAGCATCCCTTTTGGGAGCTGGGATTGAGACACAGGAAGTCCAATAGCAGGGATATTGTGTAGGAGACAGCTTCAGACTAGAGTCTGGCTGCACTGGGAACTTGGTTCTTCTGAGGATTCAGAAACAGGTGATTACTGTTGGTGCCTGTGTTTGCTGTGGTGTGCACAGAACAGCGGTGTCTTCTTCTTGTTTCTTTTGTCTTTGGGTTGGTGGTGGTGATAGCCCATAGGTGGGAGAAATTAAGCGGTGAGCTAGGATTCTAGAGGTTTTACTTCAGCCTCAACCCCTTTCCCCCCCTTTTCCTTAACATACCCAGAGTGAGTGACTGCCATCTGGCCACACCCCACTGATGATTCAGGCTCAATTTGCTGTTCAGAGAAAAAGGTTACTCTCTGCTTAAAGCTTGAACCTTTCAAGAATATCTCTTATTTATTGTGCTCTTTAGTTTTCTTTATAGAACAAGAGGAGTCCTTTGTTCCCCATCCCTGCCTTAGGCAGTTAAAGCCAGGCCATTGAAGAGGTGGAACTAATTGATTGCCTGCTATGAGATTATGTAGGCAGAGGCTGTCAAAATGTCAGGTTTGATGGTATCAGATTTTTAGGTTTTTGCTTAAGGCATGCTTCCAGAGTGTTAGGTTTTGTGCTAATGGTTTCCCTCTAGTTTGGACCTGGAGTAAATTTCATAACCTGGACAATAGATTTCTCTGGTCTAGTTGCAATGACATACATAAGACAATAGGTACTACACATTAGAGGTTGGAGAAACCATTCTTAATGGAAAGAAATAGCTAAAAGTTGCTTCTGAGAAGAAAAGGAGCAAAGAAAGAGTAGTCCTGAAATACTGTGAAGATTTAAAAATAGCTCTTCATAACTGAGCCAGGTCTTAGCATTAGGCAAAGTAGGCAATTGCCTGAGACTCAGCAAGCATGAAAACACAATGAAGTACACTGTGTATTCCTTTTTGTAAGTACTTATTTTAATCCCAGGTAATTCATGCTCTTCATGGCATTTGAGTATTTATCTTGCTTTAGGTCAAATCACATGTGTAGCAGTGAAGAAATGGATATAAACCTCAGTGGCCACAATCTTCAGGCCTTGCCTAGGGTATACAAGTGAAAACCTTCTCCCAACTTTGCTTTGTGGTAGAGTCCTGTGGTCATGAGATAGTATGTAGGAGCGGAGAGTTGGGTGTGAAAATAGAAGGGACTATTCTGATCAGTTCCTTCACACCTCAAAAAAGGGGATGTGTTAGAAAATTTGGAAACTATAGTTTACAAAATTATGTAATCCTCCCAAATGAATGCCTCCCCCAACCTAGGAGGTGCCATTTTGATCCCCCTACTAACACCTACCATTCCACCCCTACCTTATCAGTTCCCTAAAGCAATGTGGGGCTTTATGATTCTTAGTTTGACAGTGTTGAAACCTGAGTAGGAAGGGAGTATGTGGTGAAGACCTAAAAGGGGGGAGAGAAGTTCTCTTACTCACCTTACGGTTTACAGGTATGAGTATGATCTCTCAAACTCTGCTGAAATTTCACCACATATTTTCTGAGTGTCTAAAACCTCTTGCCCCACCTCCCCTCCATTGAATAAATAATTCCTTCAGAGTGCATTAGATTCCCTAGCTCTGAAGGCCAAGCCAGGGATTGTTTCCCTTTCATTGTCAAAGGGTAAATAAATATTTGAGACATAACTAGAATCTTAGTGGAGAGAGAGTATTTTGTTGTTTCGTCATTTTTTCAGTTGTGTCTAACTCTTTGTGACCCCATTTTGGGTTTTCTTGGCAAAGATATGGGAGTGGTTTACCATTTCCTTCTCCAGCTCATTTTACAGATTAAAGAACTGAGACAGACAGGGTTAAGTAGTGACTGGCCCAGGGTCACACACAGCCAGTAAGTGTCAGAGACCTGTGTTTTGAAACTCAGGAAGATGAGTCTTCTAGAGTCTAGGCCTGGCACTTTATCTACTGTGCCACTCATCTGCCTGGCAAGAGAGGGTATATAAACATTTAATAAAGGGTAGGGCCCATTATGTTAAATATGAGTTCTATTATATAATCTAAACTATTACATATTTTATTTTTTAAATTTTATTTGTTTTTAGTTTTCAGCAGTCACTTCTATAAGATTTTGAGTTCTAAAATTTTCTCCCCCTTCCTCACCTACCCCTAAATATGATATAGGATATATATGTACAATCATATTAAACATATTTCCATGTTGGTTGTGTTGTAAAGAAGAATTAGTACCAAAGGGAAAAACCATGAGAGAGAAGAAATTAAAAAAAAAAAAAGAAAATAGCATGCTTCCATCTACATTCAGACTCCATAGTTCTTTCTCTGGATGTGGATAGCATTTTCCATCATGAGTCTTTTGAAATTGTCTTAGATCTTTGTATTGCTGAGAAGAGTTAAGTCTAACAAAGTTGGTCATTTCACAGTGTTGCTGTTACTGTATAATGTTCACTTCACTCAGCATCAGTTCATGTAAATCTTTTCAGGTTTTTCTACCTGCTTATCATTTCTTGTGGAACAATAGTATTCCATTACATTTGTATACCACAACTTGTTCAGCCATTCCCCAGTTGATAGGCATGCCCTCAATTTCCAATTCTTGGCCACCACAAAAAGAGCTGATATAAATATTTTTGTACTTGTGGGTCGTTTCCCCATTTTTATGATCTCTTTGAGATACAGACCTAGTAGTATTTTCTGGGTCAAAAGATATGCACACTTTTATAGTCTTTTGGGCATAGTTCCAAATTGCTCTCCAGAATGGTTAGATCAGTTTACAACTCTACCAACAATGCATTAGTATTACAATTTTCTCACATCTTCTCCAGTATTTATTATTTTCCTGTTTTGTCATGTTAACCAATTTGGTAGGTGTGATGTGGTACCTCAGAGTTGTTTTAATTTGCATTTCTCTAATCAATAATAATTTAGAGCCTTTTTTCATATGATTATACATAGCTTTAATTTCTTCATCTGAAAACTGACTCTTCATATGCTTTGACCATTTATCAGTTGGGAAATGACTTGTATTCTTATAAATCTGACTCTGTTCTCTATATATTTTAAAAATGAGGCCTTTATCAGAGACATTGCTGTAAAAATTGTTTCCCAGCTTTCTGCTTCCCTTCTAATCTTGTTTGCATTGGCTTTGTGCAAAAACTTTTTAATTTGCTGTAATCAAAATCATCCGTTTTGCATTTCAAAATGTTCTCTATTTCTGGTTTGGTCATAATTTTTTCCCTTTTCCAGGTAAATTATTCCTTGCTTTCCTAATTTGTTTATAGTTTCGCCCTTTATGTCTAAATCATGTTTCCATTCTGACTTTATCTTGGTATACATTATAAGATGTTGGTCTATGCCTAGTTTCTTTTTCCAACAGTTTTTGTTAAATAATGAATTCTTATCCCAGAAACTGGAGTCTTTGGATTTATCACACAGTAGATGACTATAGTCATTGTCTACTATGTTTTATGTACCCACCCTATTCCACTATCTACCACTCTTTTTTCTTAGCCAGTACCAAAGTAATTTTGATGATTGCTGCTTTTACAGTTTTAGATCTGACGTGGCTAGGCCACCTTCCCTTGCATTTCTTTTCATTAATTCCCTTGATATTCTGGACCTTTTGTTCTTCCAGATAAATTTTGTTATTATTTTTTCTAGCTCTATAAAATAATTTTTTGGTAGTTTGATATGACACTAAATTAGTAAATTAGTTTAGGTAGAATTGCCATTTTTGTTATATTAGTTTGGCCTACCCATGAGCAATTGATTTTTTTCAATTATTTAGATATGACTTTGTGTGAAAAGTATTTTATAATTGTGGTCATATGGTTCCTAGGTTTGTCTTGGCAAGTAGACTCCCAAATATTTTATTATGTGTACAGTAACTTTATTTATTCATCCATCCATCCATCTGTCTGTCTGTCTATCTATCATCCATCCATCCATCCATTCATTTTAGCTTTTTGGTGAGGCGATCGGGGTTAAGTGACTTGCCCAGGGTCACGTAGCTAGTAAGTGTTAAGTGGTTGGATTTGAACTCAGGTCCTCCTGACTCCAAGGCCAGAACTCTATTCACTGCACCATCTAGCTGCACCTACAGTAACTTTAAATGGACTTTCTCTATCTCTTGCTGTTGAGCTTTGTTAGTAATATATAGAAATGCTGATGACTTATGTGGGTTTATTTTATATCCAGCAACTTTGCTAAAGTTTTTAATTATTTCAGGTAGCTTTTTGGTTAATCCTTTAGAATTCTCTTAAGTATGCCATCATATTATCTGCAAAGAGTGGTAGCTTTGTTTCTTCATTGCCTATTCTAATTCCTTCAATTTCTTTTTTTTTCTTTAATTGCTAAAGCTAACATTTCTAGTACAATATTGAATAACAGTGATGATAATGGGCATCCTTGTTTCACCCCTGATCTTGTTGGAAATGCTTCTAGCTCATCCCCATTGCATACCATTACATATTTTAAAGGCTGAAAATAATCAGTCTTACAAATGAATGTTTTCCAACTCTGACCATGCATGGGCAGTTCTTCCTTCGTTAGCTCATAAGTAAATGGATGAAAAATTAAGAAAGTCCTGAAACAATGGTCAGGAATTCAGAAGCCTTCTGCATACCTAGAAAAACAATGCAAATAAAAGTTACAAAAATCTAATACATAAATTCTTTTAAAGGTAAGTCAAATTATCTGTTTTAAAATTTATTTATTGTGCTTAAAAAAGTTCATGATAACATCAATTATTCTTTTATACTTTTCAACTGAAATGGTTTCCTTCATGTAATTCTCTAAAAAAGACAAGGAATTCCCTGGGGGAAGGGAGCACTATGTGTGCTTTGAAAAGGTAATAAAATGAATGAATGGACTTTCTACATTTTAGGGTTTTGAAAAATGTTCCCATTTAATAAAAAACCTCTGGCTTATAGCAGGAATGTAATCAATTTCAGAAACTCAGTTTTCCACTGCACATTTAAACCATTGTTTGGAAACTGTATGGGTGCTTAGATGTTGTCATTAGGATTATTTCTATCCATAAGCAGCTGTTAGCAGCTGTCTAAAGAATAACCTGAAGAAGTCTTAGAGGATGAGTCTCATGGGAGTGAATCATTTCCCTCTTACCCTGCTGGAATTTTACCTCTGTGAAAGCATTTTTAAGGGGGTTAATCTCAAAGGAAGCGGGGGTCTACAGGGAAGAATGGCAGATGCATTTCCTTTCCCTGAGGTGCATTAGACTGTATTAATGAGACTTGTTAGGTAAAATAAGTTTTTAGTTAGTAAGAAAAGCAATACAAGTTGTTGAGCTGTGATTATATTAATGAGTATATTTATATTCAGCGTATTTTCTGTATCCCAGTGTCTGAAAATTATTCTAATCTTGAGCTTAGGGACAGTACCTGCCCCTTGGAAAAGGTGAGAATTTAGATTTTGGAGAGGATCTCTATGTGTCCCGGGCTAATAGGTTGTCTCAAGGGAAGAATCTCCCACATGATAATAACTCTTACGTAGCTTGGCTCAGGCATAACTCACTTTGTGGTTGATTGCAGTGCATCCCCTGCCATCCATAATGTTGGGGCCTCCTTCCCTCTCTAAGAAACTTTTGAGTTCCTTAAAGATTTTTTAGGTCTGATTTTTTGTAGATGTTACCTGCTTTGGATTCTTGTTACGATTGCCTGCTAGATCCAAAAAGCTTACCAGTACCTGGCTTACAGTCTTCCCTTCTTACCCATATCTCGTTATCATAGTTTAGCACTCAAATCAGCCACCATGCATTTATTGAGCACCTACTCTGTATGTTCCAGTCACTCACTCTGTACATGGTACTGAGGACACAGAGACAGAAATGGAACAGTCCTTGCCCAAAAGGAGCTTATACTGTTCCCTCAAACACCCTAGCTTTTCAGTTCTTCAGCTGTCTTCAGCTACCACTCAGAATGGTTATACTCTTGATCTAACCATTGCCCAGAAAGACTTGGGTCCAAATGTGGCCTCAGATACTTATTAGCTTAAGAAAGTCACAACTTCTGTCTCAGTTTACTTAACTGTAAAATGAGGATAATAATAGTAACTACCTCCCAGGACCAAATAGGAGAATATTTGTAAAGTGCTTAGTATAGTATCTGGCATTAGTAGGTGCTTAATAAAATTCCTGCTTTCCTTCCATCTGTTCTTTCCTTCCTTGCTTCCTTCCCCTCTCCCTCCCTCCATGCTGTCACTGTGTTGTAGAACTTCTAGGAAATCCCCTCTGATCACAACCCTCTTATTCCATCCCTCTTCCAGATTTACTCCTCCTGAATCTATTCTTCATCATCAGGAGGTCTTGTCTGTCCTCTCTGTTGTCCCTGCTCCAGCCTTGCGTTCTTCCTTCTTCAGTCTTCAACCTGGGATTGATCTGGGGCTCATTTATGCATGGTCTACTTTTGAATTCTTTACCTCATTATTCTCTCACCAGTCAACTTTGTCAAACCCAAATCCTGAGTTATTTTCACGATCTGACGTATGAGCGCCAATTCACGTGCTTTTTGCATGCTGTTGGAGAAAATCATGCAACGGGTCCTTTGTAAATTCCTTATCTATTTTTAACTGGACCCTCACTGCTGCACAGCAATCCTTTTTTTCTCCTGTGATTGATTCTGTATGACTTTCACTGCAGCAACTGTTCTAAAGCTCTTCTTTTTCAGGCTCCCTGTACGACTCCTCTCCCCATATTCTCAGCCAACCCATATTCTTATGTTTTCTTCTTTATTGTAGAGGCTGTTCTCCTTGAGATCTCCTTTCTTTCCTACTCCACATATCAACCCCACTGGTAACACTTCCCATTCTCTTGTTCTTTGCTCTAGTTTCTGACGAAATTACAGCTTTTTTCTTTACCATAACCAATCCTTCTACTTGTCTTCGGTCTGGTCCCTTCCCATCTCTTTTGGAAACTTGCTTCCTCATTTGTTCCCTTTCTTTGTCTATCTTAAATCTGCATATGTCCTCTAGGCCCTTTCCTGCTGCTTAGAAACATGCCCATGTCTCCTCCCCCCCCCATCATTTATCAAGAACAACAAACCAATCACCTTTACTTTGCCTTTTGCTGAAAATACTGCCTTTTATCTCTTCTTCCTTTCACAATCAGACTCTTAAAAATCATCTGTATTCGTTGCTTCCATTTCACCTCCTTTCCCCCCAGACTCCTTGTCATCTGACTTCTAACTACCATCTTTTCAAGGATACAAAGGCTCTCTTGACTGTTAAATCTGGTGACCTTTTCTCAGTCCTCACTTTCCTTGACCCCTTTGCAGCTTTTGACACTGTCAGTCTCCATTTCCTCCTGGATACTCCCATTTTTCTTTTGTAACACAATATTTTCTTCCTTTTCTGACTGTTCTTCAGTTATTGTTGTTGGGTCATCATTAAGCATGGATGTCCCAAGGGGCTTTCGTGAGCCTTTTTTTTTCTAATTTCTTTACACATTCTTTCTCTTCGTGATCTCATCAGCCCCCATAGACTACATGTTCTCTATCCAGGCATCTTCTAAATCGAAATTCATCCCTCTTGAACCCAAGTCCTGCATCATCAGCTACCTCTAAACCACCATGATTTCTCATTGGCATCTCAAATTCAACATGTTCAAAACAACTGCTGTTTTCTTCAAAATCTGTCTCTCTACTAGCCTTGTATTTCTGTTGAGGGCACTGTTATCCTTCTAGTCATCCACCTTCATGTTAGTTTTTGCCTCCTTTCCCTGCTTCATCTCATGTATCCTGTTTCCAGGTCTTTATGATTGTAGTACTGCTGTCTCTCTCGTTGTCATCTGCTTCTCCTCACTCACATAGTGTCCACTTTGCTCCAGGCACTCTGTTTTGCTTGGACTACAGTGGTAACTGTTAATTGATCTCTCTGGTTCCCTTCTCTCTCTTCTGCAGTCTGTCTTCTACGTAGATGCCAAATTAATATTCCTAAAACACGGATCTGTCATTCCTTGATTCAAATATCTTTCAGCTCATTATTGCTTCTGATATAAACTATAGGCTCCTCAGCCTGTCCCGTGAATAACCTGGTACGTGCCTACCTTTTCAGAACTATTTCAAATTACTTCTCTTTATGTATAAGATCTAGCCAACCTGGCTAATGGGGTGCATTCTCAAGGCTGTCCCTATCTGGAATATACTCCTTACTTACACCTTCTTGATTCTCTGGTTTGCTTAGAGGATCAGCTGAGGTACTTCCTCCTACAGAATGGCTGGCAGTGCTCTCTCTTTTTTTTTTTCAATATTTATTTATCTGTGTACCTGTTGGGTTCTCCACTTTACTTTTCCTGCCCCCTATAATGTAAGTTTCTGGAGGGCAGAGATCCTTTGCTCTGTATCTTTGTACCCTTTGTGCCTAGCATAGTATTTTGTACACACATTTGTGTTGTTTGTTGTCCAGTCATTTTTGCAGTCTTGTCTGATTCTTTGTGAACCCATTTGGATTTTTCTTGGCAAAGATATTGGAGAAACCATTTCCTTCTCTAGTTCATTTTATAGATGAGGAAACTAAGGCAAACAGGGTTAAGTTGACTAGCCCAGGGTCACCCAGCCAGTAAGTGTATGGGACCAGATTTGACCTCAGGTCTTCCTGACTCCAGGCCCAGTGTTCTATGCACTTCAGCACCTACCTGCTCTTGTTCACACTAAGTTTTCGTAAATGTTTGTTGAATTGAATAGTATATTTATATACCATACTTTGTTCAGCAGTTTTCAGAGAAATACTAAAATATGCAACTTTCAAACTCACAAATGTGGTTTAATGTTTTCTCACTCAGAAGAATAGGGATCTTATATATCACCACAGTATCTTTATTGTGGTATTAATTTTTTTATCTAGAATGGACAGTGAATTAGGATACCTGATTTCTAGTCTGACTGCCTCTGATTCACTGAATGATCTTGACAATTCATTTACCTGACGTAGGTTTCAGCTGCTTTAACTGCAAAATGAGGCAATTGGACTTGATGTTTCTACTTCAGGATTCAATGTGAGAAGGAACAGAAGAGATAAGAAGGGGGAGGGACTTCTGAAAACTGATATTTGGAGGGTTTTGGCAACCCTGATAGCTTTGGGATAAATGGTTGGAGGAAATTACAATGTTTAGCCTAGAGAAGCAAAGAATTAGTGGGCACAAAATAGCTTTAAGTATTTGACAGGCTCTCACATGAAAAGGATTAAACTTGTTCTTCTTTGCCTTTGAGCATAGAATTTGGAGCAGTAGATGGAGGCTGCAAAAAGGCAGACTTAAGCTTGGTATCAGGAAAAACTTTCCATCAATTAGAGCTACCCAAAAGGAAGAATGAGTTGCCTTGGGCAAACTATCACTGTTGGTCTTCAGTCCAGTAATCAGAACTAGAAAGGCACCTAGCCAAAGCTGAGACCCAGAGAGATGAACAGATCGCCCAAAGTCACACAGATTATAACTAGCAGAGCCAAGATTTGAGCTCATATCCCATCATTCCAAAATTCAACCCTCTTTCTACAATGTCATTCAGCTGTTGGGTACGTTAGAAAAGATTCTCCTTCAAGTAGGAATTGTACTCATTAAGTATACTCTGAGGTCCCTTCCAGTTCTGAGACTCTTTGATTCTGTGGTTTCTAAAAATTCTGATTCTAAGGTGTTATTTGTAGGCTTGTGGGTAATAGTGAGTTTTGGTAAACAGAATGCTGGTTAATGTAGGATTTAACTTATAAGGCTCTTACTTTTGAGAATTTGCTTATCCTAGGTTCCCAAAAAACTTAGGGGCCTCATAGAGATGCTTTTATTGTAATTTGTTTCCCTCTTTAAAATACTTTAGAGATTATGTTAGCCTTGACTTGCTGTTCTATAAGCTTAATAAAAACAATACAATTCATCTTAAGTGCTTGTAGTACTTTAATCATCCCCTTTAGGGGACCATCTTTGTGGCATATGAAATTATTTATTCTGGCTTTTTACAGGCTTTCTGGTAATCAAGTTAGTGAGTCCATGTGGAAAGCATTTTTCCACATGGTAAGGACATGACTATCTAGACACATATGACCATTGTTTTAAAATTTTATATTTATTAATATTTTATATCATCCCTTTTTTGTTGTTTGTTTCTGTGTTTACTGATTCAGTATCCCTGGAGTTCTTATGACCTCAGGGTGTTACTCTTGTTTACTTTGGGAAAATATTTTGAGTTCAGGTAATAATGACTTTATCTCCTACTGATTTTTTTTTATAGGGCCTTTCATTTATCTGATCAGTTTCATATCTAATGCCATATTTTATCCTAAAAACAACTCTTCTTTTAGTAGGTTGCAATTTATCTCCGATTTATAGGTGAGGAGCCTAAGTTACAGAGATGTTACAAAGGCTTCCTGAATCCTGACTCCTTTCCTCAGGCTTTTTATGTGTTACCTTTCAACTCTCTGGGTTCTTCCGAGCATGTTACTTCTTCTTTCTTGTTCTATGTTTCCTCTTTGGTTAAAATGAGAGGTTTTGATTGGAAGACCTTTTAGTCATTCTGTGAATGGGTATCACCACTTACTCTGTTTGGAATTTCCTAGAGGCCTGATTATCACTTTAGTAAGGGAATGACCTTGAACAAGAAGAGGCCATCTCCCATCTGTTGGTATAGCTACTTTTTTAGCAGTGCCAACCAAACACTAGTCAGTGGAAGTTGAAGCATTTAGAAGGCAAATATGTGTATTTAAGTTGCTCTTGATCATCTGAATGTGAGAATTATCTATCAGGCGGATTGCTTGAGAATTAGGAGTCCTTTCTTGCCACCTAGCTGCTATATGTTGTAAATTGGAGGTTGCTTCGGCTTAGCTGGACAACTGTGTGTGGATTTTGATTCTGGTATCACAAGTTTTCACGCTTTGGGGAATGCTGCTTGGGAAATTATTCATCGTTTATCATCATTTGCACCAATCCCTCCTCCATTGGTCTGGCTAATTTACCCCATGAGTAGCCAAACTAAGAGCTGCTGATGGACTGCCCTGCAGTCCTGCATCTCTTTGTGCACTTAGCACCTCTGTCTTTCCCTTGAGGTTGGGAGTGGGAAGACAAATATGGCTGTCATGGAGAGTGGGGGTGGAAGTGCTTGGTTTGGGGATTGTACAGCACTATTATCGAATAGTAGCACTATTAGAGAAAACAATGCTTAATTGTTTTCCTGGTTGTTTGTATTTTTCATGTCAGTGTAGGATGATAATTTCATATCCAGAATGCAAATTATGCTCCCAGCCTGGAGTCATTCCTTTAAAAGTTAACACTATAGCACATCTGTAGAATATAAAAGGGGGAGGGGGAGAAGCATATGTGAGATGATTCAGGGAGCTTATCCATATAAGGTCTGATACAGGGAAATATTTTCTCCTGAACTTTTCATGAATTTTGAAGTTAACTCTGTATACATTTAGGGAGTTAATATCTTGATATCCTACAGTTCTTTTGATGGCAGTACCTAAGAAGGCTGCGAAACTGTCATATTTTTTTGTTCTCTGTGTTTAAAAGAAGAATCCAGGACTCTTTTCATCAGGAAGTAGGAAACTTATATCTGTAGGAACAGCTGACAAACAGAAGCTGTGGGCTTGGACTCATTAAATGTCACAGGATTGATTTTTCTTTTCATTTCTCCTTCAGTGCTCCTTTGGGGGGGGACCATACTCTTCTCTGAGGTGGGATCTGTTTTTTTGGGGAGGAAGGGTGGAAACCATTTTTGTTCTGAATCTTATGATACTGAGCAGATCAGGGGTGGGAAAGATGGGATCTCTCTATCCTCTGAACTGATGCAGCATTTTACATCTCTTTTGTTGCAGTTTCAGATTTTTTAAGTTAATTCTGGTAATGTCACAGTGCAGGTATCTCAAGAACCAGAATATTATTCAATCCAGCAATATCTATCTGTTAATTAACTGTTATGTGCCAAGCATTAGGGACAGACAGAAATGCAGCTTATGTTCTGTGCACTGTAGGCTCATTCTTTTCTTGCCAAATATTACTAAGTACATTTAGGGATAGGAGTATCTCATGGCCCCAGAAGCCACTGGGGTTCACTTTGCTCTTGAAAGGGGACCTCTGATAGTCACTACCTGTGTGACGTTAGGTAAGTCACTTCTCTGATATTCCCTCATGTAAAATGAGGGGTTTGGACTAGACAGAGGAACTAGATCCTTTCTAGCTCGTGAATTCTAGCCTCAGAAGATGGTTTTATATCTTTTGTCATTCAGTGGATTAGTTTTGTGCAGGCGTAAAGAATTATCTCATGCAGCTTGTGCCATCTGTATAGCCACTGATAGAAATGTGAAGCAGCATGGGACCAAGCAAAGATTTCTTGAAACTTTGCTTTAGAGACCTCTTTTCAGGTTGATGTAGAAACATTAGTGAATACTATTTGAATATTAATACTACTATTCTGGCCAGCTCAGCTGCATGTGAATCCACCTAAATACACACATACCCAGTTCTTACCTCTTCATATTTTTCCCCAAGAAGAGCCTAAGACACTTTGTTAAATGCTTTGATAAACTGTTTGAGCAGCATTCTCCTGCCCTACCTGTCTCCAGTCTAGAAACTCTTTCAAACAAAGGTTTAGGTAGGTATAATTTACCACAGCCTATTCTTGATGGAGTTATACTAGTGATTCTTGGAATCACTATTCCTTTCCCTGATCACTAATCTTCCTTAGACATTGTAGCAAAGAATTTTTTTAAAACTAGGAATGGAAATAAAGATCACTAGCGTAGGGTTTGTAGACTTCACTATCTTTCCATTTTCTGTAGTAAGGCTTTTCATCTTTACTTTGTCTCTGTTCAGTTAAGGAAAATCAGTGTTTACCAGTATCAGCAGCCCAGTGATTGCTAAGAGTACCATCTTGGAGTCAGATAATCTGGGTTCAGATCCCACCTCTATCACAAATGTCCTGTGTGACCTTGGGCAAATCACTTGAGATTGAACTGCATGGCCTCCAAGGTCCTTTCCAGTTCTAATTCTAATGCCCTGTGAGCAGTGCTCTAAGATATAGTTGGGCCTGGTGACAGAAGATCATTAAGGACAGCTAGCAGACCTTTAAATATTTTGGGATTCAGAAAAGGGGCTAGATTGTTCTTTTTGTCCCCAGAAGGCAGAATTAAAAGCAATGAGTGGACGTTGCAATTAAATTGCCTTTTGTAAGCCAGTGTAGAGGGAGGTAGAAGCAAGTCAAGTCCACCCACATGTTCATCCTTCCTCCCATACCCCAACCCCCTCCTTGCAGTGTCTGTTGTTTCTCTGTGTTTCAGTTTTACTTTGGAAGAAGCACAGAATGTAAAAGTATATAGGGTATTCTGAAAGTCTTAGTGTGATTTGCACTAAAACTTTGGGACACCCTATAGTGTGTATGTATGTATATGTATGCATATGTGCGTGTGCACATAAACACATACACGACTCTTATTCTTTTTTCCATCTTAAATTATTTCTGCATCTTTATTCCTTTCTGACTCAGAAGAAGTATCCTTCCTTTCCGAGCCTATCCTATGCTTTGTATTCCATCCCTCTAAATTATAACAAATGGCAGGAGCGGGGACTGAGAACAGGGACCCTCTTTGTCTATTGTAAGGTGTTTCAGATATACAAAAAAATGAGATGTAGACTTTTGGGGCATTATAGAATTTTGGTGTCTAGGGAAATGTTTAGGCAAAAATGTTTTTGGAAAAGAAGGGGAGAAAAAACAAGCAAACTGGTTAGACAGCTGGCTTTTTTGCTGGCTTTTAAAATGATACTAGTGCAGTAGCTAAAGATTCAGTGGGAGTTTTTCTTTCTTTCTTTTTTTTAAAGGCAGTTGGGGTTAAGTGACTTGCCCAGGGTCATGTAGCTAGTGAGTGTAATGTGTCTGAGGCGGGATTTGAACTCCAGTCCTCCTGACTCCAGGGCCGGTGCTCTATCCACCGTGTCACCTAGCTGCACCCACAATGGGAGTTTTTAAAACCAAGTTGGTCATACTAAAGACAGTGTTCATACTTGATGATAAGAAATATTCTGCGTCGTGAATAGTAATACTTCCCGTTAAGCAAACATAACAGGGACATTTAGGCTGCAGTGGCTCCAAAGCAGTGTTTTGTTTCCATTATCTTCCCACTCCAATTTATTCTTTATGCCATTTGCCTGTATGATTTAACAAACAAAACAGATTTCATGTAGTCTGTTACATCACTACCATATTCCAATAATTCTCTAGAAGAGTACCTTCCCTTATAACAGTGAAAAGTTAAGTGAAACCACTATATGCAGCTGCTGAATTTACTGGAATATCTATCATTGTGCACCCACAGTTCTACCTCTTTACCAAAAGGAAGTGTATTCTAGGGTCAGTCGCCTAAAACCAATATCAGTCATTATGTGGGACCAGCATCCTGCTTTTAGTATTGTCTTCAAGTACATTATTATAATTATTGTATATGTTGATGTCATACAGCACTTGATTTTACAACTGTCTAATCTATTTATCATGACTTATTATATATTATAACTTATATATTATTTCCTTATGCCACATCAGTATGTCTCAGACTTTTTAATCTCATCTGAGCATATCATAGTGCTTTGTACTCAGTAGGCATGTAAAAAATAAATTTGTTGTGTAAATAAATGAGATTTACCATCATATTGGTGGTTTTGAGACTTTGGGAAGTTATTCACAGAAAAGTTGGGGAACCCCTGTTTTTTTTTTAATATAAATTTATTTATTTTTAGTTTTCAATATTTACTTCCACAGGATTTTGAGTTCCAAATTTTCACCCCATCTCACCCCTCCCCCTACTCGAAGATGGCCGCAATCTGAATATCCTTTCCCCTAGTCTGTCCTCTGTTCTATCTCCCCCCCTTCTCTTCTCCCCTTCCCCTTCTATTTTCCTGTAGGGCAGGATAGACTTCTGTACCCCATTTCCTGTATTTCTTATTTCCCAGTAGCATGTGAGAACACTTTTTAAAAAATATGTTTTTAAAACTTTAGGTTTCAAATTTTCTCTCTTCCTCCCTCCCCACCCACCCTCGTTGAAAAGGCAAGCAACTCAATATAGGTTGTAACATGCTGTTACATAAAACACGTCCATAGTAGACATGTGGTGAAAAACTAACTCTATTTCCCTTAATCCTATCCTGCCCTCCCATTTATTCTATTCTTTCTTTTGACCCTGTCCCTCCTCAGAAGTATTTGCTTCTGATTACCCCTTTCCCAATCTGCCCTCTCTCTATCACCCCCTGCTCTCTTGTCCCCTTCTCCCCTATTTTCCTGTAGGGTAAGACAGATTTCCATACCCAATTGAATGTGTATGTTATTCCCTCCTTAAGCCAAATCCTATGAGAATAAGATTCACTCATTCCCTCTCACCTTCCCCGTTTCCCTCCACTGTAAGAGACTTTTTTTTCTGTTTTTTTTTTGTGAGATAATTTACCCATTCTACCTCTCCCTTTCTTCTTCTCCGTATAATCCTCTCTCATCCCTTAATTTTATTCTCCAGATATGACCCCTTAATCTTCAACTCACCCTGTGCCTCTCTATCTATCTATCTTCTATCTATATCTTCTATCATACATATAATTTTTTTCCTCCAACTACCCTAATACTGACAAAGTCTCATGAGTTATAAATATCATCTTTCCATGCAGGAATGTAAACAGTTCAATCTTAATAAGTCTCTTATGATTTCTCTTTCCTGTTTACCTCTTCATGTTCCACTTGAGTCTGTATTTGAAAGTCAAATTTTCTTCAGCTCTGGTCTTTTCATCAAGAATGCTTGAAAGTCCTCTATTTCACTGAATGACCATTTTTCCCCCGAAGGGTTATACTCAGTTTTGCTGGGTAAGTGATTTTTGGTTGTAATCTTATCTCCTTTGCCCTCTGGAATATTATATTCTATGCCCTGCGGTCCTTTAATGTAGAAGCTGCTGTGTTTCCACAGTACTTGAATTGTTTCTTTCTGGCAGCATGTAATATTTTCTCCTTGACCTTGGAACTCTGGAATTACGCTACAATATTCCTAGGAGTTTTCCTTTGGGGATCTCTTTCAGGAGGAGATCTGTGGATTCTTTCAATTTCTATTTTGCCCTCTGGTTCTAATATCAGGGCAGTTTTCCTTGATAATTTCTTGAAAGATGATGTCTAGGCTCTTTTTTGATCATGGCTTTCAGATAGTCCAATTATTTTTAAATTCTCTCTCCTGGATTTATTTTCCAGGTCAGTTGTTTTTCTGATGAGATATTTCACATTGTTTTCTAATTTTTCATTGTTTTGGATTTGTTTTACAGTATCTTGATTTCTCATAAAGTCACTATGTTCTAATTGCTCCATTCTCATTTTTAAGGAAGTATTTTCTTCAGTAATCTTTTGGGCTTCCTTTTCCATTTGGCCAATTTTTCTTTTTAGGGCATTCTTTTCCTCATTGGCTTTTTGGACCTCTTTTGCCATTTGGGTTAGGCTATTTTTTAAGTGTATTTTCTTCAGTATTTTTTTGGGTCTCCATTAGCAAGCCTGTTGACTTGTTTTTCATGATTTTCTTGCATCACTCTCATTTCTCTTCCCAGTCTTTCCTCTGCTTCCCTTACTTGCTTCTCAAAATCCCTTTTGAGCTCTTCCAGAGGCCTGGGACTGGTTCATATTTTTCTTGGAAGCTTTGGATGTAGGAGCTTTGATTTTGTTGTCTTCTTCTGGTTGTATATTTTGATCTTCTTTTTCACCAAAGTAACATAATATAGTCTGACTCTTTTTGCACTGCTTGCTCATGATCCCAGACAATTACTTGAGTTTTAAACTGTTTGTTAAGGTAAGAGTCTGCTTCCAATGTGGAGAATGTACTGTCCAAAGCTTCAGGGGTTTGTACAGCTGTTTTCAGAGATACTTGTAGGGACTTGTAAATTTTCAGTTTTTCCAAGGTGGTATGATGAGGGGCAAGGTGTTTACTCATTTCCTGGCCTGTGACCACAAGTATTCTTTTCTGTCCTGGAACTGTGAGGAGGGTTTCTCTCCACAGCCACTACAAGCTCCACCACGCCTCACCCCTGTGCTCCTCACCCCGGGACCGCCACCCAGAACTGTGACCCAGATCCAAGCACAGTCAAAGCAAGAGATTCCTGCCTCAGCACTGGCAAAGAGATCCCTGCAATCCCTCCCTGATCAGCCACTGGATTCCCCCTCAGTCTGTGTGCCGGAAGGTCAGGAGGCGGCTGTGGGGCGGGCCGTGCCCCCCCCCCCCCCCGCCCCAGGCCATGCTCTGGGGGAATGGAGCTGAGACCCTGTGTTCCTCTCTCAGCATTGCAGAAACAGACTTTTCCCACTGACCTTCTAAATTGTCTTTGTCATTCGTGGATTGAGGAGTCTGGAAACCACCACAGCTGCCTGCAATTCAGTCCTCTGAGGCCTGTTCCAGGTTCGCTGCGGCCTGCATGCCCATGCACACTGTGCTCCGCTACCAGCCTGAGCGATATACCTTTCTGACCAATCATCCAGGTTGTTTTGGGCTGGAAATTTGTTTCACTCTGTTTTTTTGTGGGTTCTCCTGCTTTAGAATTTGTGTAGAGCCATTTTTTTACGGGTATTTGGAGGGGTTCTGGGGGAGAGCTCAAGCAAGTCACTGATTTCTTTCACTCTGCCATCTTGGCTCCACCCCTGGGGACCCCTGTTCTAGAGAATTCTGCTATCTGGTCATATAGAGTATATCTAGGAGAGGAAAGATAGAGTGTTCATTATGTCAAAAAATTCAGGATGACTTCCAGGAGCCAAGATGGTGGAGTAAATAGTAAATAGTCCTAATTCTGCCATTTGCTGAAATACAACTTTCGATGCACTTCATTGTCATTCTAGCATTGTGTTTTAGGCAAGAAATAAGCAACAGAAAAGTGTTTCATATTGATACTTAACCTGTAGAGTGGGGAATCTTTCTGAGTGCGGTTGCCCTTTAGAATATATGGATTTTTTTGGGGAGGGTGCAAATGGACCAGGTTAACAGATCAAGACATTCATTAGTATGTGACACATGGGATACTGCAACTATACAGACTGAGGAAATTGTTGATACATCAAAATTTAATTAGGTTTGATCTAATAGATTGCTCAGGGGAGTAAAAAAAAACCCAACAAAAATAAAAAAACCTGTGTGTCCTGCTTGCTGTCCCCTCTTGAAATTTCTAAGTATAGTGGAAGAAAATACTAAATAAATTCTATTTTATTTGCCTTGTAAAATGCCTTAATTAGGAATCTTACTAGGTATTTTCTGCAAACATAAAGAAATGCTGTTTCTGATCACCAGGCAGGAAAGTCTATGGTTAGGTGAAATGATGGTTTTGAGTCAGGCATGCCTGACTGAAGTATTTCCTTCTCTGTGGCACCCTGGGCAAATCACTTAACCTTTCACAGCTCCACTTTCCTCACTGAAAAGCAATGACGCTAATAACACCCTCACAGAATTGTTGGAAAATGAAGTGAACTGACATTTGTAAAGCATGCTAAAGTATTATTTAAATGCTATTATTATCCTAACTAATCTAGAGGCAGCTAGGTGGCACGAGGGTTAGAGCGCTGTCCAGAGTCAGGAAGACCTGAGTTCAAATGTGGCTGCAGACACTAACTAGTTGTGTAACCCAGGGCAAGTCACTTAACCACTGTTTGCTGCAGTTTTACCTTCTGCAAATTAGGGATACTAATAGCACCAACCTCCCAGGGCTGTTGGGAGGATTTAATGAGATGATAATTGTAAAGTGCTTGTCGCAGTGCCTCACATATAGTAAAGACTGTAGGAATGCTAACTAGCTGGCTAATTGGTTTGTCTTTCAAGTGATATTCTCTCTCTCTCTGTCTCTCTCTCTCTCTTTTGTCCAAAGGTCGTTTAGGTTTGATTCCTGTTGAAGGTGTCAACAAAATGAATCAGTTTTAGATGGTCAGGCTGACTCCCTTCCTTTCCTTTTTTTGCCAGTGATTTGGAATGATGATTGTACGGAAGTGACTTAATTGTTCTCTTCCCCGTTTTGTGGTCTTTAACACCGGAACTATCAATATTTATGCACAGTTATCCCTTCCACATTGTAGGGGTTAGGAGGTTGGTGCCCCTGCAGTCTGGAAAATCCATGTAAAATTTTTGGCCCTCCCTTTGTATCAGAGGAGAAATCTTGACTTTTTTCTCTTTTTCTTTTATAGGGTGTTTACAGTACTTTATCGTAAAATTTGGGTTGATGTTATACAATACTACACATGTATTTTATGCATTTCTGAGTTTTCTAAACTTTTTTTGTGTTGTCTGTTTGGCCTTTGAGTGTCATCTGGGGCTTCCACAAAACTCCCCCAAAATTTCCATTTAGTTTCTTATGCTGACCTGTGACATATTGAAACCATCATGGGAAAAGTCGTGATGTGGAAGGGATAACTGTAGTCCTTTAATGATATCTACAGATATCATCTCATATCTGCGGGCTGCTTGTATGCAGGGATAGTGTCAGGATCAATGAGATGATTTTCTTTTTAAAGGTGGCCCCTTAAAAATGGTTCTTCAGTCACCTTAAGAGCAGGAACGCTGGGGTTAAATGGTAAACTTGATCAGTTTGTCAAGGACCCTGTGATTTTGTTAGTATGGAAACCACCCACTCATCCAGATTGCATCTCATCTGTGATTTGTAGTCGTAGAGATCGAGAGCAATGAAGCAGCTTTCTCATGGTCACATAGATGTTGGTGAATGTCAGAGGCCAGATTTGAAATTGGGTCTTCTTGATTTCCTGCAGTCTAGCAACTATGCACCATTGTCTGTCAGATTGGGTCATGGGTAAGATTGCAGAGTATTTAAAAATAGGACATTGTGTGTGTGTATTAGATATATATGATACAGACACACACACACACACATACACATATCTATGTATCTATGGATGTCTTTATATGTAAATATATTTTATATCTGAAATAAACATATGTCTATATGTATAGATGCATAGATATATAGATGTAGATATATAGTCAAGTAGAATACTGGTGCTTCGTTGAGAATGAGGAATCCTCATTCTCAAATTACCAAGCCATACTATATAGTAGGGGAAACCCTAATATAACCACAGCCTTGTCCATTCCTAGTTAACTTTTTCATGGTTCAGAGAATAGAGAGGGAACACTTTATGATGTGTAGAAAACTTGGAACATGGAGATTTAAAAAATTATCTGTTGTGCAGGGACCTTAAAGATACAGAGCATCAGTTAATTAACAAATGCTTACTAAGAACCTACTGTATTCCAGGGTCTGTGCCAGCCCTGGGGACAGAAAGAGAGAAATGAAACATTACCTCCCCTCGAGGCCCTTATCAGGGGATCCAAGGTATACATATATAAATACAGTATGATTTTAGTAGGTTGGGGGTGTTACATATAGTGTAGAAATAGAGTAGAATTTTGAAATTTGTCATAGAGAATAAAGGAAATAAAAATGAAGGGAGTTGATGTTTGAGGTTACATGGAATCTTAGTAATTTCTAGTTTGTAATTTTATGTGGTTAAAACCTTGAGAGGATGATCCTGTACAGAGGTTTTTAGGTAGATATATAATGTGATTAATTATGTATTTGGTGTTTCTGAAGAAACCAGGATAACAGGGAAAAAAAAAACCCAACAACATAACAGCAGAAGTTGAACACGAGCTTCTTAATTTGGGTAGAAGGTAGAATGAAGTAAAACATTTTATTTTTTATGATACAGATTTATCCAGGAGCAAGGAGTCAGGGCAAATTTAGATAGATATATATGGTAAAAATGAATGAGGTTGATCAGATGCCATCCTTCAATCAAACAAAAATATTAATAAAATCCAAAAAATTCATCATAGTGGTTGTATCCCACTCAATCTGTTCATATTTTTCTGATAAAATGTGGTATAGTAATAATATTAAATATGGAAAGAGATTGTGAAAAATCTGAAGCTTCCTGTCAGAAATTCATGCAAATGTATGGAAATGAATATAATTTTTGAAAATCTTTTTATGAGGAGAAAAGTAGAATTAAGACAGACATATTGAAAACAAGTTTATGATAAAAGTTAAAAATTGTGGCATACACAGAGATGAGGAAAAACAGGACTTGGAAAGACATGATAATATCGGATGTATCCCAAAGGTAGAAGGACAGAGTTAGGTGGAGCTTGGAATGATGAATGGTAAAATAATAGCTGAAAAGAATTGGGGAGAGGGGTTAAGTATTGATTTGATAAGAGACTGTTTGGAAGCCAGTCATCTGAAAATATCCCATGGATTGAGGAGCTTTATGAAGAAGTCTTAAGTGATGAAGGAAAGCAAATGTCCGTTAAAGTAGGTGAGGTATGAACATATTTAGTGATATTTGGGACACTATCTCCAATGAAGTGATAAGGGTAAGACTTGGAATGGAAGCAATAAAGAAGTATTTTGAGGAAATTTAATAATGGAAAGTGAAGATCTCAAGAAGTAAAGGAATAATATGAGAAAGAAAGTGATAATGGTAGCAGAGCCATATAATCATGACATATTCAGAAGTATAAGCACTCTTATTTCCTTTCTTCTAAAAAAAGTGTTATTAAAAATGAAAGTGGTGTTTTGCTATCTTGTTTGAACTTTTTTGAGGTGGTCAGATGTCACAAGCAACTGCCCTAGAGTTTTGGCAGATAGAAAATTGAATCACAGTATGGGTTTTCCTTTGTGCCTGGGATTCTCCTTAACCTGGGGTCTTTGAGCTTGAAAAAAAAAAAGTAATTTGATAACTGTATTTCAACATAATTAATTACCTCTCTGATACTATGTATTGTATGCATTTGAAAACATTAATCTGGGAAGGGATCCATTGACTTCACCAAACTGCCAAAGTGGTTCACAACACAAAAAACGTTAGGAACCTCTGCTCTTTGCTGATATCATGACCATTTAAAACTTTGACTTTTCTTCCTTCTGCTTATCTGCTTACTACCACCACCAACAAGAAAAAGAGGGACAGACACCTGCACCCTTGCATGGTCACAAGTATTCGCATGTGTAAATGCATACACACACACACACACACACACACACACACACAGAGCACCTAGAGATTGATGTTTTATTACTATGTGTTTGCTATTTATCTTTTTTATATTCCACTCCTTGATTGAAATTTTCTTTTTTCCTTATTAGCTTTCTTTGAAAGACAAGAACAAAGCAAGGTGTCCTCCACGACTCTGCCCTCTGTGAGAACGTATTAATGTTTGTTGACGATGGCCAAGTGGTGCTAGGAGATGGTACATACTTTAGAGGAGGACGTGAGATTCTGGAGGAGCCAATGCAGGCATCTCTGAAAATGTTCCTGTGGTTTTTGGCAGTACATTTCTGTTTTGACCAGTAACAAGTCTAAGACTTGGAATCATATCAGACTGCTCAGGCATTGTTTTGGGGGATACGCACATGTCATTTAGGATTAAACAGAGAACATCAAACTAGTTTTTCTATGTTGAGTAATCACTGTTTGATCTTTACTCAGCAGAGAGCTTGGCAACTCTGAACTATTAAACCTACTGCTCTGATTTGCCTTCACTCATTTCCTTTTCCTCAAAGGAAAGTTCTTTAACTCTCACTGATAAGCAGTGAAACCCTTGAACCCATGAGGCTAATAAGCAACTACCTAGAAATTCTGGGCTTATGACTTTTTTATTGTCACCTTAACTTACTGTGAGGAATTTGGCAAATTATTTAAGCCTTTGGATGTCTACATTTCCTTTATCATGCTTAGCCAATCAGTGCTAAGTTCTGTGGATAATACCTTTGTAATATATCTTCCATTTTTTCCTTTCTCTATATTTTCCACAGTTACCACATTAGTCTGGCATCTGTTTGCTGCACATATGGATTCTAGCTTCTTGTCTGGTTTTACTACCTTAAATTTTATCATCTCTCCTAATCCATCTTTAACGTCACTACTGCATTGATATTCCTAAAAAGTGACCACATCTTAAACTTTGTGTTGATTACTGGAACAAGTCCTGATGTCTTAGCCTTAGTCTTCCACAGTCTCTTCTCTTGAGTCACAAGAGTCTCAGAGCTGGAAGAGACCTTAGAGGCAATCGAGTCCAGCTTGATTGTGAATGAGAATTGTCTCTACACCCTCCTTCACAAGGCATTCATCCAGCCTTTCCTTGGAGCCCTCCAGTGAGTGGAACTCGCTCCCTCATGAGGTACCTTGTTCCACTCTTGGCTATATCTAATTCATAGGAAGTTTTTCCTATTATCAAGCCCAAATTTTCCTCTTTCATTCATTGTTACTTGTTTTTCTCTCTGTGGCCAAGAACAGAAGTAATTTTTGCTTTGATGTTTACATCTTATCAATGCCTCTGCCCTTCTAATTAGGCTCTATGGCATCCTCTTTATGGAAGGGGCCCTACGCAGGCTTCTCCCCATTTCCTACCAGCACCATTGCTTTTGTACTTCTTTGAACTCTCTTCAACCCACCCTCCTCCCCCTTGCTTTTTTGTTTTGTGTGTTGTCATCTTCTGTTAGATTGTAAGCTCTTTGAAGACGGGCTACTGTCTTTCTTTTTATTGGCATTTTTAGCCCCAGTGCTTAGCGCAGTACCTGGCACCTAGTGAACACTTAATAAATGTTTATTGACTTCTAACTATAATAGAAGTGCATCTAACTAGTTCGTATTAGTAGCCTAATCAATTCCATCCTAGGCTTCTGACCATTTTCTGTATCACTGATGCTGATGAACTTCCTTTTAAAAAAATAAATTAATTTGAAATCTTTATCAAAGAAAAAGGGAAGAGAATAAAGTCTAGAAACTGTGCTTAGCCAAACCGATGCACAGCTATTCTCAAGTCATGAATCCTCTGCTTGTGTCAGACCAGGCTTCTTTCTGTGCCTCACCCATCCTCCACGTTATGATTGTGTCATTTGTGCATTTCCCTGTCTTCTGCAATGTCGGTCTGCAATGCCTGTCCAGAGCTTAACTCACATCCTTTAGAGCTTGACCCAAGTTCTGTTCTTTCATGAAGTCTTCCCCGATAATCCTAGATCATATCTTTTTTCATAGAATTTCTTTAGCCTTTAGGGTCTGTGCTATATTTGTGGTCTATGATCACATAGACTCAACATTTAGTATTGTACAATATTGTTTAGTTTCATGTAAGTATATGTCATATTTTTCTCAACCTGATTATAAACCCTTGATGGCAGGGACTGTATTTTGTATGGCTTTGTATGGGAGAGAATATAATCTTGTTAAGGGTAAGGGGTTGTTTATAATTTGTCCTTCTATCCCCAGGGCTTTGCATAGTGCCTGGCACATAATAGGTTCTTCATTTATACATGTTGAATTCAGTCCTCAGTAGGATCTAACACAGTGCTTGTTGCCACAAGTGCTTATTCAGTTTGATCCACTAGAATTTTTGCCTCGTGCAGTTTTGAAAAGAATTTAAATTTTGTTATTTTTTATGAGAGGTACTGGCATGGTGATTAGAGAGCTGGCTGAATGGCCAGGTCAACCTCTGACATGCCAAGTCAGAGAGCATTTACAAAAGAGACAGAGAAAACGCAAAACAGTCCTTGCCCCGAAGGAGCTCACAGTGTAATGGGGAAGACAATATGTTAACATTTCTTACAGATAAAATATAGACGGAAAAAACATGGGGAAGGTGCTAACATCAGGGACCAGAAAAGACTTTTTACAGAAGGTTGGGCACAGACTGGATGATGTGGAGAGGATGCTATCCTGCATTGGTAAAGAGAGTTACTGCGCCTAGAGGTGCCTGAGGCTAGTTCTCACCCCTCTTTTTATGATAACACACTGGCAGCCACGGCCATGGCAGGCTTTTTCAAGGTGCAGTGATTGTTACACCTTGGGACACAGAAGGTTTTTTTCTGAGCAATTATTACATTTGGTTTTGTGCCAAGTGAGCGAATTGCTGGAAATAAGAGCAGGACATATATTTGGAAAATGGGGTTACTAGTATAAGATAGTGATGATAATTGGGGAAAAGTGGAACTAATTACCTAAGCAGATTGTCGTACTGCTTTGTTTAGATCAAAGGTCTGTGAAAACCATTTTAATTTGTGGGCTGTACAAAAACAAGTGGCGGATAGATTTGGCCTGCAGACTGTAGTTTGTTAACCTCTGGTTTAGAAAATAAGGTAGGCGAATTTTTAATAAGATGTTGATAGTACTGTCATCCATGGAGTGTTGCAGGGAGAAGTGAGAACTAGATGGCATCATCAAAATTCTTCTAGCTGTTTGATTTTGTTTCTGTCGCATTCTGTCTGAAGGCAGCTCTGAGAACAGGACCAATAAATACCGAATACATACTCAATGCTAGACCCTGGAGATAAAAAAAGACAAAAATGGTAATTCCAGCACTCAAGGAGTATGTAGTTTATTAGGAATAATAACATGTACACATAATAAATATAATCAAAGTAAATATAAAGGAATGTCAGTCTATCTGTGACCACATAAGGTACCAGTAGTTCTGTTTACATAGGTACACTATGTACCTTGGAGACTATATTCTCTGTCTTTCCATATGTAGATTTTTCTTTACATATAAGACATGCCTGTTCAGCATATTGCATATTTATAGTTGTATGCTTATGCAGATGTTGTGATAGATATTTTCTATTTCTGACACAGGTTTATAACCTTTTTTATAACCTCTTTGAGGCTTTTAAAAAATTCTAACTCTTTTTAATGATTTGAGGGTGAATTTTCTTAGATGATATTATGAATAAGCCCACCATAATATGAATTATAAAAGATGTATTGATAGAAAGCATTCAACCAGTAATGTACTCTAATGTCTTTCTCAGTGGTTTTGTAAGTTTCCAATACAAATTGACAACTTGTATAAAAAAATGAGATAACAAAGACAAAAAAAAACACACAACCTTAAAATTATACAAATGGCTAAGTGTACATTTTTATGTTACATGACTTATGTTTGGAAGACATTAAGGAAAGTTTCTTGATTAATTTTTAATTAATCAGAGACTAAATTAATGAGAGACCAAACTCTCATAACAATGTCAAAGCTCCTACATCTAAAGACTCCAAGAAAAATATGAATTGGTCTCAGGCCATGAAAGATGTTGAAAAGGATTTTGAAAACCAAGTAAAAGTGGTAGAGGAAAAATTTGGAAGAGAAGTGAGAGTGATGCAAGAAAATCATGAAAAACGTGTTGTCAACAGCTTTGTAAAAGGGGACACAAAAAAGTACTGAGGAAAACAACATCTTAAAAAGCAGACTAGGTCAAATGAGGTACAAAAAGCCAATGAGGAGAAGAGTGACTTAAAAAGCAGAATTGGATCAACTGGAAAAAGAGGCACAAAAATTCACTGGGGGGGAAAAAACCTCCTAAAAAGTAGAATTGGCCAAATAGAAAAGGAGGTGCAATAGCTCATCGAAGAAAATAATTTCTGAAAAATTAGAATTGAGCAAATGGAAGCCAATGACTATGAGAAATCAAGAAATAATTTAAAAATCCCAAAAGAATGAAAAAATAGAAGACAATTTGAAATATTGGAAAAGTAACTGACCTGGCAAATAGATCCAGGAGAGATAATTTAAAAATTACTGGATTACCTGAAAGCCATGATCAAAAAAAAGAGCATCATTTTTCAGTAAATTATCAAGGAAAACTGCCCTGGTATTCTAGAAGCACATGGTAAAATAGAAATTAAAAGAATCTACCAATCACCTCCTGAAAGAGATCCCAAAATGATAACTCCTAGGAATATTATAGCCAAATTCCAGAACTTCCACTTCAAGGAGAAAATATTGCAAGCAGCCAGAAAGAAACTATTCAAGTATCATGAAGCCACAGTCAGGATAACACAAGATCTAGCAACTTCTACATTAAAGGATCAGAAGGCTTGGAATATAATATTCCAGAGGGCCAGTGAGCTAGGATTACAACCAAGAATCACCTACCCAGCAAATTTCCAAGGGGAAAAAATAGACATTTAATGAAATAGAGGACTTTAAAGAATTCTTGATGAAAAGACCAGAGCTGAAAAGAAAATTTGATGTTCTAGTATAACACTTAAGAGATGCATAAAAAGGTAAACAGGAAAGGGAAATCATAAGGGACTTAAATAAGGTTAAACTGTTTACATTCCTACATGGGAAGATAATACTCGTAACTTATAAGAACCTTCTCATTATTAGGGTAATTAGAAGGAGTATGTGTAGACAGAGGGCACAGGTGTGAGTTGAATATAAAGGGATGATATCTAAAAAAAGAAAAATTAAGGAGTGAGAAAGAAGAATGCCCTGGGAGAAAGAGAAAGGGAGAGGTAGAATGAGGTAAATTATTTCATATGAAAGAGGCAAGGGAAAAAAAAACCTTTTACAGTGGAGGGGAAGTAGGGGGAGTGAGTGAACCTTACTCTCATCAGCATTAGCTCAAAGAAGGAATGCACACTCAATTGTATATAGAAATCTTATCTTACCCTACAGGAAAGTAGGAGGGGAACTGGATAATAGAATGGGGGCAGATTGAGGGAGGGATAGTCAGAAGCAAAACACTTTTGAAGAAGGACAGGTAAAAAATGGAAGGGGGATAGGATGGAGGGAAATACAGTTAGCAATAGTAACTATGAAAAAACATTCTGAAGTAAGTTTCTCTGATAAAGGCCTTATTTCTCAAACATATAGAGAACTGATTTAAATTTATAAAAATATGAGCCATTCCCCAGTTGATAAATGGTCAAAAGATATGATCAGTTTTCAGATGAAGTAATCAAAGCTATCTATAGACATATGAAAAAAAATTCTAACTATTGATTGAAGAAATGCAAATTAAAACAATTCTGATGTACTACTTCATACCTAATTGATTGGTTAATTGGACAGAAAAGGAAAATGAGAAATGTTGGAGGGGATGTAGGAAAAATGAGACATTGGAGTTGTGAACTGATTTAGTCATTCTATAGACCAATTTGGAACTATGCCTAAAGTGTATAAAACCCTTTGACCTAGCAGTACCAATACTTGGTCTGTATCCCAAAAGAGATAAAAAGCAAAAAGGAAAAGGACCTATATGTACAGAAATATCTATAGCAGCTCCTTTCTCATGGCAAAGAATTGGCGATTGAGAGGATGCCTATCAGTTGGAGAATGGTTAAATAAATTGTGGTTATGTGATTTTGATGGAATTGTACTCTAAGAAATGATGAGCAGGATGCTCCCAGAAAAACCTGATGCAAAGTGAAATGTACTGTGTACAAAGTAACAGCAACATTGTAAAATGATCAGCTATGAATGACTTATATCTATTCTCAGCAATACAACAGTCTAAGACAGCTGTGAAGGACTTATGATGAAAAATGCTATCCATCCCCAGAGAAAGAACTGATATTGTCTGAATACAGATTGAAGCATACTTTTTTTACTTTATTTTTCTTGAGGGTTTTTTTTTTTTTGGCCTGTGTTTTCTTTCACAACATGACTGTTATGGAAATGTTTTGCCTGACTACGCATGTATAACCTATATCGAATTGCTTGCTTTCTCAGTGGGGATGGGAGGGTGAGGAAGGAGGAAGGGAGAGAATTTGGAACTCACAGTTTTAAAAACGAATGTTAAAAATTGTTTTTACATGTGTAACTGGGGAAAAATAAAATACAAAATAAACCTTAAAAAAAACTCTCCGAAAATACTTTTTACTTATAGCCTTAATAAAATACATTTGTAGATTATACACAATTATTTTATACTATAATCCATGAACAATAAATTAGTTTAAAATCTGTTAAGATAAAGTCCATAATTAGAATCTATTTCGGAATTAGGAATTCCATTTAAATTAATATCTTAAGAGATTTTCTAACATTATCTTTTCCCATGTCCTAATACAGTAAATGTGTAATGAAGGGTCATTGAATCCATTTAACTGTACTGCTTGAGAATTGTTCCTCTTCTTCTACAAAGAAGCCTGATCCTTTGGTTCTTCCAGTTCAATTTCAAACCTCTTTATACAGCATGGTTTCTTAAAATATTTATAGTTGGAAGATGTTTTGAGCTTGACAGATACATACAAATGAATCCAAATATTTTAAAAAATGAAATATGCTTTTGAATAACATTAGCATGGGAGGATGAAGGAACAAAGATTCCATTTGTCATTTTATTCCCTTTCTTTTTATTTGCATTCTTATTGAGGAGAATTTGTAAATTTAAATAATGAAAATCTAAGATTACTATAACACAACTGGGAAACTATTTTCTAAAGCAACATTGAGTAAGTACCAAATTATGTGATAATTTATTATCTCAACTATGGGGCAGCCCAAAATAGAGTTCTAATAAATTACGACCTTGGTTTGTTTCAAGTTGTAGTGTGGTGACTGCTGTCACCCTGACAACTGAAGAAGTGTGACCAGTCAAAGAATTTGTATGAAAGTAGTTTTGAAGATTTTAGATTGCTCAGCATTTTATCACTTTTGAAAAGCATTTACTGTCTTTCAGTCTTGTTAGATTGCCTGGATATGTATGATCCTTTCATAGGCTTGTACCAATATTTGTTTCGGTAATCTCATTTTTTTTCCTTTTATGTAAAACTGCCAATTTATGTTTCACAAGGCATATACAGAATACACCTTTATATTCTCACATCTGTCCCACCTATATTAAGTTTATTTCCCTGTGAAAGAATTTTAAATGGATTACAGATGTCATAAAGAGTATTATTTAGCACTCACAAGCAAAAGCATTTATACTCAAGAAGAATTATCCAAAATCCAAACATTGAAAAAAGTCATTGTATATATGTACCTTGAGCTTTTTTCTCTTGGTTAGTTCTTACATAAAGACACATCTGGGCTTGTTGTTTGCTTTAAACCTAATAATGTTTATAGATTTGTTGTTACAGTTTGGGTTAAGGTGCCTAGAGAGATCTGAGGTTAGAGAGGGAGCATGTGGACAATAGAAGTTATTCATTGCTGGATTAAAACCAAATTTAAAAAACAACAAAGCCACTAAGTCACTTGGAATCAAGAAGGCAAGAAAATACAAGAAGCAAACCAGCCAGAGCGTTGCTTGTTATGATACCTTTGTAGGCAATCTTGTAAGCAGGTTGTCTAAAGTCAGTGTTGTTGTACACCGAAAGCTATCTTCTGAGGGTCTAAGCAGATGATTTGGGTGGATGTGAATATGTTGGTAGTAAAACTATCTGTTGTTTAAGTATATCATAATTAAAATACTAATGATATGTATTGTAGGTTCTTTTACAAGTTTGGAAATAAGAAGGCCTTACACAAATAAAGCGAGTGTCATTTGTTCCTTTTTCTTTCAGATTTTGGTGTTAGCGCCTTCTTGGCAACAGGAGGTGATGTTACCCGCAATAAAGTAAGGAAAACATTTGTTGGCACCCCTTGTTGGATGGCACCTGAAGTCATGGAACAGGTAAAAAGATTATGTAATTGTTGACAGAGTATGGTAAATTTACATCATATAGACATGTCATGAATACATAATAGTGAATACATACTATGTAACATGCAGTTACATGCATGCATGTATGTTATATTAAAGTATATTTTTCTTGCAGGATGTGCAATATGTGATATTAAAGTATACTTTTCTTGCAGTATGTGATGTTAAAGTATATTTTTCTTCTTGCAACAATAGGTGAGAGGCTATGACTTCAAGGCTGATATGTGGAGTTTTGGAATAACGGCCATTGAATTGGCAACAGGAGCTGCACCTTATCACAAATATCCTCCTATGAAAGTAATTACTATTGAAAATTATATATCTGATCTTAATTCTGGTTCCAAGGAATCTGCAGTTATTTTTCTTTTGTATTCATATAAATGAACGAAACCTATGCAATCAGCTTCCGTGTTTTGTGGTTGACATTCTCTCTGAACAGAGTTACTGTGAGTGACAAAATCGATTACATCTGCCAGGATTGAAGCTTTATATTCTAAGGGTGGAGGTAAATTCAGGTTCATTATGGTTGGTGGGTAACATTATTCCTTTTGAAAGCCAGGTAAAGATAAAGTGCAGACAGAGTGCAAGGCCTTGAAGTCAGTAATACCTGAGTTCAAATGCAGCCTCAAGATACTTATTACCTGTGTGGCCCCAGGCAGTTCACTTAACCACTTTTTGCCTCAGTTTTCTCATCTGTAAAAGGGTCAATAATAGCACATACCTTCCATGATTATTGTCATTATCAAATGAAATAATATTTATAAAATGCTTGGCACATAGTAGGATCTCTATAAATATTAGCTATTATTAAATCAGCTTTGTGGCTGAGTTCCCCAACCTATCAGCCCTCTTAAATTTGTTACTGCCCTGTAAAATTCTCACCTTCCTGGTATAGGCTGTATAGGTGATTTATCTGGGTTAGTTGAAACTCCTTGAGTAATAGTAAGTGTATTTTAAATATGTTCATATTTTTTCTTAAAATTTTTCTTAAAATATTAAGTAGCCCACAAATGTGGTTTCTCTCATCTGTGAACCTATGAGCCAAGTGCTAATACACTTGGGCTGTGTGTTCAGATTGAGAAATTTTAGAATGAAGAAAATGTAAAAAACATGACTTTTTTGAGATAAGAAGGCCCAAAGTTGTTTAATCTTTCACTCCCTCTCTCCCCAAGAGCTCTTACCTAACTTTGAACGTTCTTTTGTGAAGGTCTCTTCTCCCTCCCTCCCAATTACCTTTTGTTCTTTGCTTTCTTCCTCCCCCCAGTGGTTTTTGTCTCATAGCAAAGTCACATTGACTAACCCTGGGAGCTTTACTTCATGCTTTATCCCCAGTGAACAATCAATTGTCCACTTTATTTCTTTATCAAATATTTATTCATTGATCTGAAGGAATTGGAGAAGAATCTAGGTACACATGGCATTGGCACAAGCTAATACTGATCTGTGCATTCATGGAATAAGAATATTTTGTTGCTTGAAATAATTTATTTGTAAAATCTGCTTTTCAAAAACAAACAATTTTGGGCTCCAGGAAGCTGATTTCTCCTTTTCTCCTTTGAATTTGCTGACACATCCATCACAAGTAGCCCTTAGAAGGAAGGAATTGCACCTTTTTGGTTTAAGGTTGTGTTCCTTTTGTTCTAGAGGGAGGAGGGGTCTTTTGAGCTAAGTTTGTATTTAATAAACAAGTTGTTCGTATCCAGAATGTCTTTGTTTCTTTGTCTTTTTTTTGGTGAGGCAGTGGGGTTAAATGACAGCTAGTAAATGTTATGTGTCTGAGGTCGGATTTGAACTCACGTCTTCCTGAATCCACAGCTGGTGCTCCATCCACTGCGCCACCTATTTGCCGCCCCTTTTCTGTCTTTTAAGCTCATTTTGGACAAGTTACCCCACCATTCTGTGTTATGTTCTTTTATTTCCAAAAGAGGAAAACTATTCTACTCCCTAGGATTTGGCACACTGATATTTAATTTTAGTCATGTGTTATAAAATTCTGAGTTATTTCATCTACTTTGTTGCAAATAGGGTGTTCCATGTGTCTTGAATTTACTCTGATGGTATTTGGATCTTGTGAATTTCCTAAAAGTCCTTTTTTAACTTTTGATTTCTCATCAAGGATTTGGTAATTCCATGCCTTGAAATTATTGTTACAGTTCCTTTGAGGTAATTTCCTCCTTTCTCTTTTGGTGATTTGGTTCTTTTGAAGGCTTGGTTCTCTGAAAAGTAAACAGTTCTTTGCTGGCCTTAAAAAATTAGCTAATTGGAGATTTGTTTGAGGGGGAAGTGTTGCCTAAATTTTCTTCCTTTGGATATTTGTATGCTACCCCCATCTAGAATGACATGGAATCACAAGTGACTGGCTGTTATTTAAGTGTTTTTCTTCTTGAAAACTAATTTTTATAATGGATATATAATGTTGCATTTTTATAATATATTAGCCAGCTTATTAGTAGAATGAACATGTTTCTTAGTGACTCATTCTCCACATGTGTAATAGATTTCATGATATGAGTTAGTAATGTTAAAAAAAGCTCTAAAGCATGTATGTATGTATGTTCAAAGAAAATAGAAATTCTCAATATATGTAGGAAAATAATATAATTTTGAGGAAAGTTTTCACATCAGAATTTTCTTTTTTGTACCATGTGTAAAATCACAAAGACTTTTTTTTTTGGTGAAATTACCTTCCTTTCAGGAAGGAAAGTACTAAAACTTTCCTTTTGTTTATTTCTGATATAGGTGTTAATGTTGACATTGCAAAATGATCCTCCCACTTTAGAAACTGGAGTAGAAGACAAAGAAATGATGAAAAAATATGGCAAGTCCTTTAGAAAATTACTTTCACTATGTCTTCAGAAGGATCCTTCTAAAAGGTATGTTATATCTACAAAGACAAGCTGGTTACTTGACTTAAGCTGTAAAGTTACAGAATGTTAGAGCTGAAATAGACCTTGAGAGATTGTTTACTCCAATCACTATTTATTGATGAGGAATATGGGCACAGGCACATGCGCGCGCGCGCACACACACACACACTCTCTCTCTCTCTCTCTCTCTCTCTCCTCTCTCTCTCTCTCTCTGTCTCTCTGTCTCTCTCACACACACACACACACACACATTCGCGTGTGCAAAGGATGCACGTGATGATTTAAGTTATGTTATTATTATTATTATTATGGGGAAGGATTGTGAAAGTTGGGATGATCCCTGAGCCTAGGGAAACCAAATTGACTCCTTGGGTTCCAGATGTCATATTTGCCAAGGGTAATTGCATCGGGAGAAGAAGGGTAAGGTTTGGAGAGTACCTGTCACTCATTTGCAGATGAATTGAATAGGTAAAAGTGTCAAGATCTTTTAAGACAGCATGGGGTGTTGTTGCCATTACCAGTATTTATTTTAGGTGTTAGGAGACTCTTTTCATGAAATCAAAAAAGAAATCAAAGAAAATTTTCAGGGCTTCATTTAAAAGCTCTTTTGATATCTTGAACAGGGTAGGTCGAGCTGACCTCCTATTACTTGAATATCTTGCCAACTCTAGTCTAAACCAGGCACAGCTATTGAATTTTGCATGAGTTGCTTTTTCCATACAGAACAAACATTTTGTACCACTTACGAGATTATCAGGAAAGAAGATTAAGGAAATTTCACACTAAAAAGATTAATCATATGTACAGAAGGAACAAATGGTATTCAATTAGCTGTAATGCTTCCCATTTATTCTTGGGTTATTGCTATGAATATGTGCTCTCATAGTCATTTTTTTCTCCCTTAACTTTTGTCTGTGACTTTGAAATACCCTAGGTAGCTATGATATGTTCCAGTAATCATTATTACTTCATTAGGACTTTTGGTTATCTGAACTGCTGATATATTTACCACATCTAGGCATTTCTCATATTGGTTCCTAATAATAAATCCTTTCCTGACCTTGATTAGTGTGTGCAGTATTCAGAATTATATGCTAAACTCATGGAAATAGACAGGATCTTGAGAAATTTTCTGGTCCTAGTCTATCCCTCATCTCACATAGCAAAGTAAGAGCTAGGAAAAAATGTTAGAGGTCTTATATTCTAACACATTCATTTTAAAGTTTGGAATAAGGTAAGGCCGAAGAGGGTAAGGCAACTGACCTAAGGTCTTCTACTTAGTAAATGCTGGAGGTGGGGTTTGAGCCCTGGTCTTCAGATTGTCAGTCCAACACTTTTTTCTATTACAGAACACTTAAATTGTAGTAGACAGTATAGCATCTATAATTTAAAATCCATGGTAAAGTATATTTTTCTTCCATTACCTTTCTGTGTTTTACCACTGCGTCTTTAGGAAGTTTTCTCTCTTAGCTAAATCCCACATGCATGCAACAAGTTAAGTATTTTCCTCTGTAGAAAATAACTTTCATACTTTTGTCTTGACTGTTAATTAAGAGCCAACAGTTCTAGGTCTTTTAATCTTGCTTCCTAGGTCCTATTCCCCAGCCCTTTGAATTTCATTTCTTCCTTCTAAACCTAGAGCCCTGCCTTGGAGATAATGCTTTAATAAGCCTGTGATAGCATTTTTTTATAATGGAGTTTTTACTTTGCCATTCCCAGGTAATGCATTTATAGTTTTGCTTCTTACCATTTTTCTTGCATTTGCACCTTATTTTTGACTTTTTATTATATTGCTGTGGCCTTTTTAATGTAACTTTTTTTGGTTTATTTGTCACATAGCTTATAGTTGGGAAAGTGATTTTAAATTCTAACAGAGCCCTCTTTCATCTCTTTTTATTCTGGTTTGTAAAGTAATACGATGTCATTCATTTCATTCATTACAGTCATTAATGAAAATGCTGAATAGAAATGACTTGCAGGCAGAAATACAACTTTGTTGCTCCTCCCTGTAATCCCCCATTCCTTCCATCAACACTTGGTCATTATTTTTTAGCCTTGAACTAATTATGAAATCCACTCAACATGTGTGAATTAGTGTGCAAAATCACATTTTTATAAAATAGTCATTTAATGAACATTTATCAAGTACTTACTATGTGCCTTATGTATTACCCAAACATAGATGGTAGAGTTGACAAAATATCTAGCTGTTTCTTTAAAAAAAGAATCAGTGCGAGTCTTAGGATTTCCATCCCTTTTAGGGAAGACTGTAGAGAACTCAAAATTTCTTTTAAAAACAGGGAAATGGAATTTGCATGAGTGAAATATGAGAGATAAAGAAACCTTAAGCATTTCTTTAGGGGAGAAAAGAAGTGACTTTTGCTTAAGCAAAGTACAAAGAATAAACATTTTTAAACTAGAACTTTTCAAGCTCTAGACCAGACTGCTTAGCCTTTGTATCATGTGTGCGCGCGCCCCCCCCCCCACCCCCCATGGTCATAGTCTGGTGAAGCCTAAGCATTTCCCCTTCCTTGAATAATGTTTTTAAAATGCATACAATAAAATGCATAGTATTACAAAGGAAACCAATTATATTGAATTACAGCTATTCAAATATGTATTTTATAAGCAAGTTTTTCAAACTATAGATTAAGAACCTTTGCTCTAGACTATGTTTCCTTCCACTCCTTTAAGAGTCTGTAGATGATTTATGAACATGACTGTAGAGGATCCTTTGGGGTGGACATCTGGCTTGCTGCTCTTGATTTTATATGTCCCATGAGCTAAGAAAAGTTTTTACATTTTAAAATACTGTTTTATTTGATTTAAAAATGTGAAAAACAATGTTACCCATAGGCAGCCCCCTGGTCCATTGTTTGCCCACAAGTACTTCATTTAAGGGAGAGGATCTGTTAATCTCCTGATGAAAACTGAAAACTTCTAGACTGCTGTGTGGCTTTCGAGAGCTTCAAAATGAATCATCCCTCAGACCATGGACTTTTCCTCTAGGTGCAGGGAGCTCCTGTATTTATACTGTGTTACATTGCAGTGGAAAATTGCTAGTAACCATGAAGGGAGGAAACATAATTGCAACATTCTCTCTCTTCTCTCTCTCTGTCAGCCAAATGGTTTGAATCATGCAATCTTCTCATTCTGCACTGTACTTAACAGGGAAATATAAGTGTTTCCTGTATTTTTTCCTTCATTCTAAAAGTTATATGCAGATATCCTCCTCATACTTTCTTATATTCTTTTTTATTTCCTTTTGTTTCCCACTCTTCTTTTACCTAGTATTCCCAAGGTACAGTGGAAAGGGTGCTGGACTTGTTGACGGAGGACCTTGGTTCAAATGCTGGCTGTGCTCCCTACTCTCTTGGGCAAGTCACTTAATCACACTCCAGGCCTCAGTTTCCTTATCTGTAAAGTATGGGAAGTAGACTAGGTGGCCTTTAATCTACCTTCCAGCTCTAAAACCTATGATCCTATGATGGCCTCCACTTACCTCTAAGTCTGTTTTCTTTTATTCTCACATTAGGTATATTGCTATTTGGCAAAATTGTTGGCTGCTCTTCCAAACTTTTAATCTATTTACCTAGTTTTAGGGAGAAAGCGGGCTCAATCATGTGCTGTTTCAGTGTCCTATCACCTTTGGTAAAGCAGTACCTGTTTAAATTTATTTTAAAAAGTGAATTCTGTAATCTGTTGACCCTTTTATTGGGTCATAGTGGTTTGGGGGGAGGGGGTTCATTTTTTGATAGCAAGGAAGGTATATAGAGAAATGAGAAGCCTTTTTTCCTCTTTTTCTCTTCCTGCTTTGCTTTTGGACATGCTTTCCTTATTGCCACAGAGATTATGTTGTGATAGAAAATGATGTTATTGCCCAAACTCCATGCTCTGAGATGAACCTAGCCTGGTATTGTGAAGAGAAAGCATGTTATTCAGGAGAGGAGCTTGAGGAGGAGAGCAGGAAGAGCTTCATTTTCTCACTTGAGTATCTCATTTGTGCGTCCACTGTCTCTCTTCCTCACTCCATTTATCTCACTCACAGTCTTGTATTTAATGAACTCTTAAAATTTTCATGAGGTCATTAATGCATACTTGAAACTGTACCCTTGAAGATGAAGTACTAGAAGCAGTGATAGCCTGACCAAATTGAGACCTATCAAATATTTTAGCTTCATGTTATTTTTAAATCCTACATGGTTTTTAAAATAGGGCGGTCCTTTTCCTTTCTTTTGCAGGCCCTTCAGTTTCATTTTAGGTTGTGAAACAATAGGGACAGCTAGGTGGCTCAGTGGGTACAGCACTGTACTTGGATTCAGGAAGATCGGAGTTCAAACCCTACCTCAGAAACTTTCTAGCGCTGTGACCCTCTACAAGTCATTTAACCCTGCCTGCTTCAATTTCCTCATCTGTAGAATGGGATAATAATAGTACTTACCTTTCAGGGCTGTTGTGAGCATGGCATGAGATATTTGTAAAACCTAAAAGTGCTATGTGAATGCTAGCTATTATCATTATTATTATTATTACTATTTAGTCAAATATAGCTTCAGATTTCACATAGCAGATTTTATGGATAGCTTACTCCTTATCTGTGCATTTTCTTAACTTTTTGCATATAAAGATATCAGAAAACTTATACTCACCTCACATTCCAACCCATGCATTTTTCCACTCCCCTGATGCTTTGACTTGGCTTTGTGAGTTAAAACAACAAAAACTCCTAAAAAAAACCTCCCCAAATTAAATCATGTAATATTACTACTGCTTTTAGGTTAAGTTACTTACTTCTGTTTAGACATTATAAACTCATGTATTTAGCAGCTTTTTTTTGGAGGGGAGGTGAATGGAGTGTGGCAATTCAGTTATGAGTTCATATGGAACTCCCAGTGTGGATACTTCCTCCTTGGATACAGATAGGCAATTCTTCTATCACTTATATTGTTCCTAGGAGCAGTAAGAGGCTGAGTGACCTGCTCATTGCCAAGCTACTGAATCAGAGGCAAAACTTGAAGGCAGGTCTTCCTGACCCCAGCCCTCTGTATTTCCTACCTCATGCTTCCTCTGTGGAGAGTGATTCTTGGTAGTTTTGTATGATGGGGGCCATCATCTGTTTCATTTTGTCAAGGGATATGACTGCTCTTCCACTTGAAATCTGGGGATGGGGGTCTGGATAAGCATTCTCTAAACTGTGATCCCAGAACTGACTATCACTGACATGAATAAGGATTTTACTGTTAGCGTCTGTGTTTTCCTCTTGCTGTTCCTTTCTTGTCTATATTCATTGAGGAAAGAAAAAAAAATCAAGAAGTGATCACCTTAGGGGAATAGTAACGATTCTCTTAAAGAAACAACACTGATAACATAGAGTTCATAGCAATTCTATATATTTGGGGCAGAAATGCTTTTGGCCTTCCTAATTCAGTTCTCCAGCTCCCTACCCTTCAATTCAATGAACATTTCACCTTTTATGCACCATTCCTTGCAGGAAGCACTGGGAAAGATAAACCCTGTCAGTTAGGCAAGCACAGATTTTTCCCTCATAGAGCTTGCAGGCCAGCAAGGAGATAACTCCCATACAGACTGTGCATGACTGTTTCATATGTTTCTAGGTGGCCCTTGGGAACGTCTTAGGAGTGCTTCCCAGTCCAGCAGATCTTCTGAGACCCAGCGGACTTTACTATATTCAGGAGGGCAGGGTTATGCCACATACAGATTGTATTCTTGCGTTATTGATAAAGCAAAGGATTTAGCTTGCAGTCTTGTTACTCTGCTGTCTTTCCTAAACATGGAATTTGCCATGAGCAATAAGAATCAAAGATAGTCACCTGATTTTTTGCCCCACATATTTAACTTGTAAGGTCTAAAACAGCGTCATTAGGACAGAACTACACCATTGCTGCTATTTAACAGGGGTCCATTTTACAGTTTAGCAGCCAGTTTGGCTATTCCTAACATAGTCTTTTAAAGAATACTTCAGAATTTGCGTTATTTCATTCAGTCACTATATATATATTTTGAGTGGTCATTGTTTCAACTCTAATTTATTATTGATCTTTCAGGCCCACAGCAGCAGAACTTTTAAAATGCAAATTCTTCCAGAAAGCCAAGGTAAACTGCTTCCTAACTCTCACAAGTCAACCTGCTCTTTTGAGATGATGTTGAATTTCTGTGCATCTTAGTTGATTTTAACTGGTGGAATGTTTGTTTTACAGAATAGAGACTATCTGATTGAAAAGCTGCTCACGAGGACACCGGATATAGCACAGAGAGCCAAAAAGGTAAGGTCCTTTGGTTGGTACGTCCCAGTGGGAGTATGTTCCATTGACAGAACTGGCTTTCCTAGGGAAGTCAGGAAGCCGCTGTGTCAGGCAAAGATAGATCATGTAAAGACTGATTTTCTGGTTGATGATTTACCAAAAACCCTCCTTTTTGCTGACAATTCTGTCCATTTTGCTGCTTGGCTATGTTTTCACATTGGAATGACTAAAACTCAGCAGTTTTGGTAAAAGGGGAAAAGAAGGTTGTGGGAAAAGAGGCAGGACCTATTGAATAAAATGAGGTTTTAGGATTTCAGATGTACCCAAGCCCTATTAGCAGTGATGATAATTGGGTATTAACGGGCAAAATCAGTCAGGGTTTCTGATGTAGTCTTAGATGACAAAAATAAAAATTGGTTGGTTTTGGTTTGAATGAGTTCTGGGCTTTGGGTATTTGCTCATAAAAGATCTGGAGCCTCTCCGCTGTTAGACCATCTTTTTATTTGTATGGGCTGATGAGAAGAATTAAAGTGATGTTCACCTTGGGCTATAGTTTTTAAAGTGGCTGGGTTTGTCTATTACAGATTTTGTGCTAGTATATTTGGAGATTTTATTTTATGTTTGGCACACAGTCAGAGAGAGAGATCATTTATTTTAAAATTAGAATAGGTATTTTTAAAAAGTGCTAATTTTCTATACATATTTTGCTTTTTATGAGATTCAGGAAAGTTGGGTTTTGGGTTATTTTATTTTCTATTTTAGTAGCATGGTAGAAAATGATCTTTTAAAAACACTCTAGAATTGTTACTTCAGTAAGGCAGTGTATTTATTAAGTACCTTAATAAGAAAGGAGACAGTAAGCTGTCTGAACCTGAATATTCTGAACTATGAATAAGATTGTGAAAAAAATTTACAAAACAGTTTCCAGTTATTGTCTATGGGAATTACCATCATTGAACATTAACCTCTTAACACTGCATTTTATTGAAATTTTATGTAACATGACTGAATTTAGCTGACGACTTCAAATTCAAGTTTTAAAGCTTTTCTGAAAAGGACTTCAAGGACTAATCTCTTAGGACTCTAAGTTACAGAATTGTTGCTGAATTTCTATCCTGTGAATTCCTCACACTGATAAAATCATAGATCTGGACTGGGAGAAAAAATAAAAGCTTAATTACAGAGACATTTAAGGAACAACCTTTATGGGGTGAGAAGCAGATAACTAGAAATCTTTAAAGACCCAATTGGATATAGAATACCCATAAAGTAGATTTATCAGTAAGTATAAATTGTATCAATCCATCTACTTACCCACATTTATGGAAATATTTGAATAGTAAAATAATAATAACATGATTTAGTGTCAATTTTATTTGTCCTGGGGAGTGATTGGTTGTTTCCAAGTTCTGTCAGGTGTGAACTTCTAAAATGTATATTAAATAGCCCATTGGGTTAAGGGAGCATTATGTTTGATGATAGTAAGAGGAAGTGTGAGGACTTTTTTCCCTTTTCACAAAAATATATTTATTTTGAAAATCAGTAATCTATTCTGTTCAAATTTAGAGTTAGATACCAGTATGAAGTACCTCAAGCATCAGCCTGTACCCCCAAGACAAAATTTTAGATAATGATCTTAAGTAAATGTAGTGTATTTTGTCTTTGTGTTCCTGTACTTTTTGTTTGTTTTCCTTGAAGATGTCTAAGGAGAAATAATGTCTGCCAGACTCTTTCTTAGTGTAGATGGTATGAGAAGAAGGTGGGGGAGTTCATTATAATTTTGAAGTAAGGTACTGCCAAATCATATTTGTGAGCAAAATATGCTTTTTGTGGACATAATAATTTTAAAGAAATTATTGATTAGATGGCATGATAATACATGAATAAAATTGAATACCCATATAACCCCTACTGCCTTTTATCTTTCTGTTAGATTCAGTGACTAATATTTGTTTCCTAAGGCAATTTCTCCCTGATAATTTAGAATTGTGGGGGCTGGATTTCTTTACTTAAGTGTTTGCTGAGTCATTTTTGTAGTTTTTTAATGAACATGTAATTATCCCCTGGGTGACATTAAAAGTTGCACTGGAAAATTCCACATTCCTCAAAAGTAAGATGTAATAACAGATTTTGCCAATTTCAGTCATCTACATTAATATTTCCCAAGGAAATATTATTTATTGATCAACGTAAAATGAAGTTGGCATTGTTGACATAATTTTGTTTCTAATACCTCGTTGAAGCATATAGGATTTTGTGATAGCTTTTTAACTAGACTGACAAAACTATTCAGCTGAATGTTTTTCATATAATCAGTCGGCAAGCATAATATATATATATATATAATAATGAGAAATTAACATTAACAGGGTACTTTGTTAGGCTTATTAATAAAATGTTTGGATATGATTTAATCTAACTCTCCTGTTTTACAAGGAGATAAAATGAAGTTTAGATGTAGTTTTTCAACCAAATCCTCTGTCACTTAATTGCTGCTTTATTGTGACATTGGGCAAGTCATTGACCCTTCTGGACCTCAGTTTTTTGATCTGTAAGATCAGAATTGGGCTGGATCACCTTCAAGGTCACTTCAGCTCTAACATTTTGAGATTCCAAGATTTTAGAACTACCACTTACAGTAATCTTGTGTTTATTTTCTCATCTCTTAAAATGAAAGATGGTCATTGAAAGGAGAGCTGCAGTGATCACAAAAGCACATACCCTCATGTTAGGAAGTGAGCTTGGAAATTAGGTAGTCCAACCCATAACTGAACAAGAATCTTTATAAATAATAATTATCATTGTAATAATGTCACATGTACATATATAACACTTTGGCTGTTTTATCTCATTTAGTTGCCACAAAAACCCAGTGAGGCAGGCCCTCATTTTATAGTGGAGGACATTAAAGCTCAGTTACATGATTTGCCTGAGCCTCACACTAGTAAGGACTGAGGCAGGCTGTAAATCTAGATATTCCTGATTTCAAGTCCACTGTTTCATCTGCTCCTGCTCCTCTAATGTCTGCTGCCTTTTTTATTATGTACTCAACAAGTCATCACCTTACTTAAAGACAAATGATTAAGAATTCACTCTCCCTTACTGTGTTACTTGTTTCATTTTTTAATAGCTCTCATTGTCAGGCGATACATCATGGCATAGGGTAGAAGATCTTAATCTAGGGTCTGTGAACTTATAAATACACACCCACGCACCCAGCATTTCAGTGTATTTGGTTTCCTTTGTAATGTTCCATATTTTATTTTATGCATTTGACAACATCATTCTGAGAAGACATCCATAAGCTTCCTTAGGTTGCCAGAGATGGTGTGGAGAGAGGGGAATCAAATGTAGACTCAGGAAGAGGTGGGTTTGGGTTCCTCCTCTGATGCTTACTAGCTATTTGGTCATGGGCAGGTCTCTCTGATTTTCAGTGCCATCTCTCTTAAGACTAATATTTAAAGATGAATTGCTGATTTACATTGATGGGAGGGTTTCCACACCAAGAATTCTTCACACTGTTGAAATTATTAGACTATATCTAACTTTCCCCTCAACCTCTATAGTCCCTTCCCCAAAATAAACAAAACATAAACCTCTACCTTAAAAACAAATTATCAGGAAATTTTACTTTTATTATCTGGGGGCAAATATTCTTCTTCATCCTGACAGCCTTTCACAATTTTAAGAAAACTGTTATGTCTCACTTGATTCTTCTGTTGACCCAGGCAGGAATCCTCTCCTTGATTCCATCATTTGTCATATGTTACAGTTTCTGGTCCTCTCACCATCTTGGATTCCCTGTTCAGGACTTACTATAGCTCTTCAAAGCTCTTTCTAAAGAGAATGTACTCCAGTTTAACAGTCTTCTGAAATGGGGTACTTCAAATAAATATGCAATAGACGTACAAATATATGTATGCTATATGCATGTATATAGAATGAGATATGTATAGATAAAAATCACACAAAGCCAGAAAGGAGTGGGAAAGAAGAATTTAAGTACAAAGAGTATGTACTTGGGTCATTTTTTTGGACAGTTATCTTTTTTATTTAGTTGTTAATCTTCTTCTCTTTGACCCTCTCTGTCTCAGCTTATTTTCAGCTTCTAAGTCATCTAAACCTTGCCCCTTTTTAGAATATACAGTATTTCATAAGATCGTAGGGTAAGTGATTTAGATCTGGAAGGGGGTCTTCCAGGCCTTCTTGTTTAAATCCCTTATTTTGTAAATGAGAAAACTGAATTTATTAGAGGTTTAATTACTTGCCCAAGGTTAGACAGTTTTCTTAATTTAATCATTTTGCTTCTGATTTGTGTCCTCTAACCTATATCCCTCTGTACAGTTTTTGTTTGTTTTCTTGAGGTATTATTTCTTTATCAGGTTCTCTTCTGCTCTTTTATAGTGAAATCATGTGACATTACTGTTTCTGCCCTGAATTGTTTCTCATCTCTTATTTCGGCTCTGCTTTTTTTCAGTTGAATAACACAGTATGTTCGAGTGCTTTATAATCTGATTTTTAAAAGAAGAATATTAGTTTGCAATGCAAGCAAAAGCAAATTTTGTTTTCCGCATATTTGTCTAAGAAGATCATTTGCTGAGGCCAGTGTCTAGGCAATAGGAGTTTCTAGAGAATGTGAAATCTTCACATTAGTGTCTTTAGTGTCATTAGTGTTTTTCTAGGACATGACTTTCCATTCTTCATGTTCATTACTATTTGAGAGCTCTCTCAAGATTTTCAACATGATCCTGCAATCTTTCTCAAATGCACAAGGGAAAAATGTATTTGTAAATTCATTTTAGAAGAAATGACTTTTCCGCTAACACTTGACATTGTTAAAAAGTCCTTTTATCATCCAGCTTACATAAGAAGTATTATGGGGAAAAATGAAAATGTGCAGGTTCGTGTGATTTTGGTTTTATTGTTTCTTGATTTCAAAACACATTAGTAGGGAATTCATTCTAGCCATATATACACCATCTTTCAGGATTTGTTTAAAAACTTATGATAAAGGTTTTGATGGTGATTTAAAAAACATTTTTAGAGTCTTTGATATTTTGCACTGACCTGGCATAGGCTGTTGTTTTAAAAGGCTATATAATATTTAATAGGTGGCCTTTGGTAGTATAGCACTGGTCTTGCAAGTTAGAACATTTAAGTCCTGTCTCTAATACATATGTCCCAGTCACCATGGGTGAGTAAATAACTTTGATCCTTAGTTTTTCTCAACTCCAAAATAAAGATATTTATATTTGGGGCACTTGTCTCAGAGCAGATGTTGTGACAAATGAGTTTTGTAAAGTGTAAGGCACCAGATATGTATAAGTTGTTGTTTTTACCAAACCTGTGATTTCTTTGGAGTAGGGAATGAATAAACTCTGTCTAGCAGATCAGATTGGCAACTAATCTGTTGTTGAAGCTGAGAGATTAAGCGATTTGCCCAAATTCCACACAGCTGGTGTGTGTCACAAGTGGAACTTGAACCCAGATCTTCTTGACTGGGAGAGCAGTTCTCTGTCAATTATACCCCCTTCTCTAATTTATGATACTGATAAATAATAAAAATAAAAGGCAGAAAGATAATACCTGTAATGTGTTTTGCACATCATGGGGTATGAGGTGGGGTGGAGATTTCCTTATATATGCAAAGGGGAACCTTTTGAATGGTTGTATGACTGCTTCTTATAGCATGAATGTGCATGCCAGTATATGCACATTTCTTAAAGTAGGCTGGTTTTTTAATGTTTTTCTTCTTTTCAAAACACTTTTGTTAGCTCTATGTACCTAAGGTTACTTCAATGTGAGGTGCTGTCAAACTTTGTTTGTTTGTCATTTTGACTGGAAATGGATGCAGCATCAACTTCAGATCATCGCATGCTAAACTCTTCTATTGGTGCTTGAAACAATCCCTTAAGATTCCTGTGAGATTCGTCAGGCTAAGATCGAGAGCAACTGTTCTGTTCCCACTCAGTGACCACTGGGAAAGTACTTTAATCGCTCTGTTCAGTAAATTAATTTAATGTTTACTTTGTAGTGTGCCATTTGTTATTTTGTAGTGTCTTACAATGACTCTGGTGACATGAAAAGTCAGTAGCTCAGTGTTTTGGTGTTACTGGCTCTCTTAAATTCTCTTCTTTTTATCTTAAAACTCCTTGACATCATGTCTCTTCTCTCCTCCTTCCCAACAGTCTCTGATAATGAGATGTTGATAATAATAATAATAATTTTATTCTATGTTGATAATAATAATTTTACTCTGTTCCCTGAACTTGACAGTTCAACCCCTGCCTCTGTACATTTGTACAGACCTTTCTTCAGGCCTGGAATTTACTACCTCCTCACATTCTCCTTTCAAAATCCTTGTCTTTCTTCCCTGAAGCTTTAATTAAGGTACATCTTCTCTTGTGAAAGCCTGTCTGATACTCCCTCCCCCCATTTTTTTCCATTAAATTTTTTTTTCAGTGAATAAAAATCTTTTTTTTCTTCCCTGTAACAAATATGCACAGTCAAGCAAAAAAATTTTTATGTTGGCCATGTCCAAAATTACATGTCCTATAATTCTGTACCCTGTGAGTCTGTCATTTCACTGTTATTGATCATTGTGTTGATCAGAGTCCTTAAGTCCTTCAAAGTTGTTAATTTTCACAGTGTGGTTGTTATTGTATTAATTGTTCTGAATCTGTATACTTCGCCTCAGTTCATATAAGTATTCCCAGGTTTCTCTAGAAAACCATCCCCTTTATTATTTATTACAGCACAGTAATATTTCATCACATCCATATTTCGTAAGTTGTTCATCACTTCTTCAGTTGATAGGTACCACTTAGTTTCTAGTTCTTTGCCACTGCATTCTTGTTATTATTTATCTTATTCTCTTTATTTTTCAATATACTGTGCTTATTTGTGTTTCTTTTATAGCCATCTAGTAAAAGGTAAATTCCTAGTGAACAGCGACATTTTTGTCTTTGTGACCCCAGTATCTAGAATGCATAGACACTGAGTAAACCTTATGATGTTATATACACATATTGTTATTGTTATCACAACTGCTTACATCTCTGTGATACACTTAGCATGAACCATTTACTATTTATGTGTCATCTCACCCTCCTAAGAGTCTAGGATCCATGAAGGTAGGGACTTTTTGTTATCTAACCTCTATATCTCCTTCTGTACTAGGTCACACATCCATTTGGAGCATATTTTGGTGTGTGGTATGCAGTGTTAGTCTAAGCCTAATTTCTCCTAACTTTTCCAGTTTCCTGAACAGTTTTTGTCAGCTCATGAGTCCTTTATCCCAGTTGTTGAGGTTTGGGGGTTTATGAACACTGTACTATCATGTTTGCTTCTGGATCTCACATACCTAATCTATTCCACTGATTAACCTTTCTGTTCTTTAATTAGTTCCAAATATTTTTGATGGTTACCATTTTGTGGTGCACTTTGAGATCTCTATCCCTTTCCTTTCTAATTAATTTCATTATTTCCTTTGAGATCATTGATCTTTTGCTTCTCCAGGTGAATTTTGTTAGGTTTTTTCTAGCTCAACAAAGTAACCCTTTGGGTGCTTTGATTGCTGTCATGGAAAAAGTAAATTAATTTAGGTAGTGGCCATTTTTATGGTAGACTGGCTTAGCTGTTAGCAATTAATGTCTCTTAGTCATTGTAATTTCATAGCATTTAATCATGATTGTTTTGTTGTTCTTATTCTTTTCCTTTGTATTGTGGTAGTCATTGTATGTATTGTAAATGAGCTGAAAGAAAATGTTCTGTCAGTATTTTCCATGACGCCACCTGAAATAATTGTAAAAGTAGTAGCATCTGTTTTACTCTTCCCTCCCTGATCCCAGAGCAAAACACGAGTCCAAATTATGTTTCTTTTTTTCACTATTGACTGTATGACTCAGAGGAGTATTTTGACTTTTCTGTCCTTTAATTTCCAACCTGTAAAATGAGGATAATATTTGCTCCTATGAACTCTCAGGAGTGGTGTGAGCATTCATTTTGGATCAGGCATGGGGTGCTTGCCTAATTGGTTGGTTGCTAAATGTCATAAAGGTAGGTAGTAAATGGCAGAAATGGAGTTTTTTGTGAAGAAAACATGTTATAAACCTTACAGCATTATATACACATATTGTTATTGTCACTACTGCTTGCATCTCTGTGATACGCTAGCATGAACTATTTTCTATTAATGTGTCATGTCACCCTCCTAAGAGTCTAGGATCCATCAAGGCAGACGCTCTGTTATGTAACCTTTGTGTCTCCTCCTGCACCTCAGTTTTGCATGCAGAATGTGCTCAGTTAAGTTTATTGAATCGAAGATAGAGACTTGGGATTCATACACCTATAGGGGAGTAGTTGAAGTTGTGCGAATGGATGAGATTTACTAAGGGAAAGAATGGAAGCACATTGGATTCCTTATCTTCCTTTAAATTCCAATTAAAATCCTTTTAGGAAGCCTTTCCCAACCCCTCTTAATTCTAGTGGCTTCCCTCTCTATTTCCTGTTTATCTTGCATATAGCTTGTTTGTACATATTTGTTGGCATGTTGTTTCCTAGATTAGATTTTGAGCTCCTTGAGGGCAAGGACTGTCTTTTGCCTCTTTTTGTATCCCTAGTTGGTTGTTTCACTTCTTTGTATCCCTAGTGCTGAGCAGAGAGCCTGGCACATAGTAGGCACTTAAATAAATGTTTATTGACTGAGAAGAAAGAAGTAAGCAGAGAACATTGAGGGGAATGGGAAGAGAAAGAGAGGCCACTGGACTGGGAAGGCATTCTGCAAAAGCTATAGTCAACGTAGCTAGTTCTTCTTCTCTAGACTTGGGCTGCTCATCTTGCAAGTCCTGTTGCTTACTTTGTACATCCAGTACATCCAGTCTGTATGACTGTATGGGGCTTAAGTGGTAAATTTCTTCTGTTGGTTTTGGTAGTCTTTTAGTTTTAGCCATAGTCACCAATCTTGGGTGTCCTGCTATCTTCTTGCCCTGTGGATAAAATTAACTAGATGTCTGTGCACCATTTACATCATTGTTATTGTTATTATTAATGTGATGAGTTAGCATGTGTAGGAGAGAGCTTGTAACAAGTTTTTTCTGTGTGTGTGTGGGGGGGAGGGGTGTGTGTCTGATGGAGCTTCAGCGTGCTGACCATTGGTGTCAAGCCTGCTTGTGTTTATAGAAAGAATCTGCTGGAATATAAGCAGAGAACTATGTAATAACAGATAGGTAATTTGTCATTTTAATATGTGTCACCAGGCCCATTGGTTCCCCTTCTAAATTTAAAAAAATAATACAGACAAGTTAACTTTAGGTAATTGAGTGAGCTGAAAGAAAATGTTCTGTCAGTATGTTACATGATGCTGCCTGAAATAATTGTAAAAGTAGTAGCATCTATCTCCTTCCCTCGCTGACCCCTGAGCAGAACATGTCTAAATTGTGGGGGCTTTTTGTTTGTTTGTTTGTTTTACTATTGACTCTGTGACTCAGAGAACTATCTTGACTTTTCTGTCCTTTAATTTTCAACCTGTAGACTGGGGAATAATATCTGTTCCTACCATCTCTGGTAGTGAGCCCTAATGAAATTTGATCTGCCCTGCCTAGACTAAAAGGTGATAAGAATGATGCTAATGGTGATCTAAGAGAATAAGTTTGAATACAGTTAGATTAGCTTTCCTAAGCTTTTTACTTCTTCTTGTGGAAGAGAAGTTTCCTGTCCCATTACTGCTTCCCATGTGACCCTCCTCAGGCCTGCCTCCTGCTCTAGGGGTTTTGAGACAATATTCATATGATATCCTCTCATTAATGCATTGGATTCCCTGAGGAGAGAAGGGCATAAATAACTTTCCAGACCGTAGAAGTATGTGGCTGTGTCATGGGTAGCCTCTCATAAGGGTCATATTTGGCTGATCTGTATCACAGGTGCCAAACACGTGGTGTGTGGTTCACATGCAGTGTGTAGTACTTTAGTGTCTGGCCAAACCAGATTAAAATGTTATTGGGAAATATTTAACAAATAAAAATACAATAGAACATAGATAATGTTAATATGTGGTTTTCCAAGTCAACATTTAGCCCTCAGGGATCTTTATATATGGTTATTGTTTCCTGTTTCCATTTGAATTTGACACCACTAATATATCATGCTTACATTCATACATTCATATGCTCTCTGTTTTTCTGAAAACTCCTTCTCTGTGGATTACAGCAGCCATGTAATTAAGAGCCTCATACCAAGAGCCTAATAGTATATCAGTCTTGGAATTTGTTTGGGAGGTTGTGTGTTGGGATAAGGGAAGTGAGGATATTAAAGGAAATGTTCTGTTTCTCTTTCCTATTGCCATCTTATTATATTTTCACGAGCATTGATGTCAGTGGAAAACGATTGCTTGAGCTGTTTTCACATGAAACAATATGGCCTAGCAGAAATAGCCCTTGCATAGGAGTCTGCACACCTGTACTACAGACCTGACTCTGCTCTAGGGGCTGGGTGACCTTGGGGCCCAGTCACATAACCTCTTTGTCTCAGTTTCCTCCATTTGTAAAACTGAATTGATAACATCTGCTTTGTTTTCATTACAAGGCTATTATTGTTGTTTGGATATAATAATAGAATATTTTTTGGGAAAAAAGTAAAGTGCTTTGTAACAACATAGTGACATTATTATGCTGAGCCATGGTTCACAGTATCACAGAATTTCAGAGGTGGAAGGGATCTCTTTTCAAGAAAATATTACTGATTTTCCCAGTTATTAGTGAGCCTCACCCATCATAGTGCATTTTAAAAATATGTATGTGCATGTGTGTGTTTCCTGAATTGATTTTTCTGTGACCATGTTGACTTCCCCTGGTAGAATGTTGGCTCCATGAAGGCCAGAACTGTCTCCAATATTGTATTTGTCTTCCCTGAGCCTTGATTAATTGATTAATTGACCTTATCAGCCATCTTATCCAATCTGTATTTGAAGATGAACCCTCTTTACAACATTAGAGATGGGTAGTCATTTAGGCTTTGCTTGACACTTGTCAGTGAGGGGAACCACTGCTTCCTAAGATAGCTAGCTCCTTCTACTTTGGAATAGCACAGGCCATGTACTTGCCCTACCTGAAGTGTTCTCCTCCATCACTGGAGGCCATGCCCTGGGGGATTTAATCCATTCTTCATTGGTATTAGTATTGCTGCTGTCCTGATTGTATTCACCTACTCACCAGTCATATTTTCCAATACATATATCCAATCCCAAACCATGCTTTCCAGCCATCCATCTAGGGCCATCTTCTTGCTTAGAATGTAAATTCATGGAGGGCAAGGACTGTCTTGTGGTTTGTATTTTTTTTTCTTCTTTTTCTTTTTCTTTTAGGCAATTGGGGTTAAGTGACTTGCCCAGGGTCACGCAGCTAGTAAGTGTGAAGTGTTTGGTCTGAGGCTGGATTTGAACTCAGGTCTTCCTGACTTCAGGGCCAGTGCTCTATCCACTGCGCCACCTAGCTGCCCCTGTGTTTGTATTTCAATCCCAGCACTTCCTTCATTAAGTCTTTCCCCTTCCTTCTTGCTTCTTCCTTCCATTATCTTCTCATTGTCTTCCTTTCCCATTTTTCTTTCTTTTTTCCTTCTTCCTTCTCTCTCTTCTCCCTCCTCTCCTTCCCCCCCCCATTTCCTTCTTTTTTCCTTCCCTCCTTCAGTCTAAATATCCTTTTTCGAAGTTTCTCCTCATTACTCCTGGTTCTCCCCTCAGGCACCAAGCAGAATAAGTCTAATCCCACTCCCAAATTCCAAGATAGTTATAGAGCACCTGGCTGCGGCTGCCCTTAATAAATCCAGGTCACCAGGCCCAGACGAACTACATCCCAGGGTACTTTAAAATCTGGCACGTGTGATTGCTGAGTTGTTGGCACGGATAAACGCTCTTTTCCTTCATTCTGCTGAGACAAGGTCAGGGCTGGAAGCTTTACTGAGTGTAAATTTACCTAACTTTGTCCAAAGAAAAAGGCCAGTGAATTTGACTTAGAGAAGCATGACATTAGGTTGACTTTTTTTAAAAACGGGGATTGGATAATTCTGCTAATTAGGCACAGGTTGGCCTGATGTGAATATTCTCATAATTGTGGGCTCACAGATTTCTTTTACCTCTCTGCATAGCTGACTTAAAATGAAGAGCCCAAGACCTTCATCTCCCTCCCATCCTCAGTGAATCATATCAGAAAGTGAACTCGTAGAGCCTATGTGGATCTTTTGGTGTTTCACGAATAGGAAAGCATTGTATTCACTATTGCTATTTTGTCAGTTCATTCCTAAGCGATTCACCCCTTTGAATAATCCTCTGGATAGTGAACTTTGGTTGAGGGATAGGAATTTGAGAGAGAAGGCTTCTGAAGGAGAGAAAAGAGTTCAGACCTCTGAGTCTGTTTTGAGTTACAGAGTGCAGGTAGTTGGGTGGCGTGGTGGATGGAGCATCAGGCCTGGAGTCAGGAAGACTCATTTTCCTGAGTTCAAATATGGCCTCAGACACTTATGAGCTGGGCGACCCTGGGCAAGTCACTTAACCCGGTTTGCCCCAGTTTTCTCATGTATAAAATGATCTGGGGAAGGAAATGGCAAACTGCTCCAGTGTCTGCCAAGAAAACCCCAGATGGGTTTGCGAAGAGTCAGACGCGACTGAAAAACGACTCAGCAACAAGAAGAGTACAGGCCGTGGAAAAGAAATAATTACATTCTTTAGAGGAAGCATTGGACGTGTCAGGGGTTTAAATCTCAGCGCTGGCACTTACTTCTACCTCTGTGATCCTGTAAACCTTTGTTTCCTTATGTGTCAAATGGGGATGATACTAGTTGTACTACCCATCTGTGCCTTTACAAACTGTAATGGGCTGTATAAACATGAATTAATGTTTAGAAGCCTGTTGCCTAGTGGGTTAGGTGATAGCAGTGATGTCTTAGATTGAGCTTATATAGGTTTGTGAGAGCTAATTCTTAAATTTTCAGTGTAAGCATTTGCACTTTGGAAATCTGCAAATACTACATATCAGGACCTGATGTATTGTTTTGTTGATTGTCTAGACTTAAGGAAAGGTGGTGGAGAAAATGTTAATGCAGATTAAAATTAAAAGTATGTCATGCACACATACCCCGATCCCTATCTCTCCCCTCCTCCCTGAGAGCTGGTTGTTAAACATTTACTAACATTCCTTTTGGTGTTAGTATGCACTTTTGGCAAAAGAGTACTGTAGAAAATTGCATGTATAATATTGCTGTAATTTTTTGGTGAGGTAAACAGAAAACAGCAGTCAAAAGGAGAAAATGTATAGCTCAAATCTTTTTGCTTTTACCTCATTTATTTGCACTCATATCATTTTGTATACTTTTGTTCTCGTTAACCCTGGATTTTTTCTGTGAACACAGGGAAGAGAGAAAGGAGGAAAAGCAAGGATCGGGGACAAAAGAAGGCAGAAAGGAGGAAGAAAGAGGGAAAGAGGAGATGGAGACAAAGGGGAATGGAGAGAACAAAGTGGGGAAAGACTACAGTATGTTTATGGTTACAGAGCACAGTTGTTACTAATTGAATTCCATGACATCCAGGTAATTGCATATACATCTGGAGGGTTTGTGAGAACAGAGAAATGTTAGGAGAATATAGGAGGAGGACTAGAAAATTTCTTTATCATCAGTGAATATTTTGCATACTTTCTAGGTGCCAGGAGAGTAATGAAGATAAAGTTATAGAGATAACTAGGGGCTAGGTAGGGTAACAGTTGAGAGTGTTTTGAGTTCCAAATCAGGCATACTTAGTATCTTTGTGATCTCCTATCTGTCACTTAACTCTTCTGGGCCTCAGTTTCCTCATCTGTAAAATGAGATGGTTGGACTCAGTCTTTGCCAACCCTTCTAGCTTTAAATGATTCTTTGACTTGTGGGTTGAGAGATGCACTTGTTTATTTCTTAGGTGATGGTTTAGGAAGATTAAACTGAAAGTGGTGTGTAAGGTGTACCTGTTGCTCTGAAGGCTTGTGTTATGAAGGGTAGTTGGGTATCTCACCTGATGATTAAGGTGTTTTGGGGGGGTGTTCATTACCAGTGGAAAATAACCACAGAATCAAGCTTGAAAAATGTGAGGGAAAGGGGAACCAGAAATTCAGGTAGGCTGAAGTGTTGAGGGAGTTGAAAAAGCTTCATCTTAGGATCTGACCTGTAATCTAAAAGTCTGGAAGGAAGCATTGAAATGAGTGTGATTTGGAAGCTTGGTGGAGCTCACCTGGCTAAAGAACTGAGGTGGTACACATGATGTAATTGTGTTAAAGATGTGTGCCCACCAGAGGGCAGCATTGCCTTTGAGTTGTGTGCTTTTCTCTAAAGCCTTGGGAGCAAATGGTCTTTTTTTTGTGGGGGGAGCAAAGTATTTTCAATGCCAGACAGCCTAGTAAGCTAATAAGCTTTTTGGTAAATGGTTTAAGCACTTTTGAATTGCTTGATATCTGCTTTAAAATGACTAAGAACACCTCTGAGGGTTCTCTCCCCCCCCCCCCCGTAGTGTCCTGACTGTGCCACTTAGGATAATTCATAACTAGGAATTAAAAACCCTCCCATGTTTCTGGGCATGAGCTAGAAGAAAAGGGGATGGGCTTCAGATTCTTGTCTGAGTTTTGCTACTGATCTGAGCAGTGTGACCTTGGGTTAGCTATTTATCCACTCTGGGCCTCATTTGTCCTAACTATTAAAACAAAAGGAATTGAATTAGGTCAGGGGTTCTTACTTATGCTTTGCTGTTGTTGTTGTTTTTGTCGACCACTCTGGCAATCTGGTAAAGAAACACTCCTCAGAAAAATGTTTTTAAATGCACAAAATAAATATATAAGATTACGAAGAAAACCAATTATATTAGAATACAGTTATCTATCTTAAAACCCAGTTCATGGACCCTCTAAAGTATATCTGTGAACCTCCTGGGGGTCTTTAGACTCTAGGAAATTTCTAAGATCACTTCCAGCTCTAAGCCTGTGATTCTGTGGCCCAGTACTTGTGTGATGGAAAGCAGGAAACTTGGTGACCTCTTGAGATCCCTGCAAATCCTTAGGTTCCTAGAATTATTCTCAAACTATTTTATAACTCGGCTATTCTCAAACTTTTGGAATCCAGGACCCATGTATATTCTTAAAAATTATTGAGGACCCCTTCAAAGACCTTTTATTTATGGAGGTTATATCCATCTATCTATATGTACCATTAGAACACTTTAGTATTATTATGAAAATAATGTTGATCTTGAAACCCCCTAGAAGGGTTCTTGGAGGACTCTTAGTGGTCCCAGAACCATACTTAGAGAACGATTGACCTAGAGGAAAAGAAAGGAAGACATCATTGCTTTTATTATAGCTGTAGGAAATCTCAAGAACTTGATTTTCTCTATTACAGAAATTAGCTGCAAAGTCAAACATTTCAGTCATGAAGATTGAAGTTAAGCTGGAAAACCTCGCAGCTTAATTAATGGTGATGTTTGAGAGCACTGAAACAGACAGATAAAAGGGTAATGTTCAGAGAAGAATCAGAAATAGTAAAGAGCAAAAGAGAATCTATTTTTGATGTTGTTAAAAGTGGATCAGCCCTTATTAGCTATCCCTTTAAGTAGGAATAGATTTGAATATGCAAGCTTCCTAATAATTCAACGGACAGCTGTCTTTTCACCAACAGGGAATGTTAGAGCTGCAAGAGAACTTATTCTCCACTCTCTAGTGCTCTTTTCTGACTTTTGTCTTTATGAATTAAAAAAAAATACTGGTATATAACTCTTGCTTTTCCAAGGAACTTAAACATGTCACAGTTAAGTCAGCCTATCAGGCTTTATAGTAACCCATTCAAGCAGAGCAGGCTGGTTTTATAAGTGAGAGACAGGCAGAAGAGCAATGAAGTGATTTTCTTAAAAGTCATTGATCGATGTTGGCTGAACTGGGATGATAACCCCAGGGCACCAGTGTTCTCTCAGTCTCTGGGATTCAGCTTCGCTTCAGTTGGAATGCCTTTATTTAGTCAATACCCAGACTTTGTCGTCTTAAATTGGTTTTGTTTGAATAAATCCTTTTTTTTTTTTTGCTTGTAGATCAGTCACTAGGGGGCACTAATAGAATAGCTTATTTTCCTGCCTTTTCCAAAGCTTGCAGCTGGAGTAACTTTCAAGGATCAATAAACCTTGGTGATCCTGGGGTTTCCTACTTCCCTTTCATTCACTCAGACTTTTCTTCTTTAGCTGCTGCTGTGTAGAGCTGTGCCTGATGGTTGTCCTCAGCTAGAGCAGTGAAATGCAGAATAGTTTTTTTTTTGAATGGCCATGAATTGCTATTTTAGATCTGCGGAAATTCAGCAAAAAAAAAAAAAGAAAGAAAGAAAAGGAAAAAAAAAAGAACACCTGTTTTAGTTAGGTTGTGACGAGCAGGCAGTGATTGTGACTGATTTATAAGTAAATAAGGAACATCTCTTGACAAAACCAATTTAAAGTGAAAAGACATGGGTTTGACTAAAGCAACAGTTCTCCAGGTGTTGTGCAAGGACCCCTTTGGGTCCCTAAGACCCTTTTAGGGGGCCTATGAAGTCAAAACTGTATTCATAATATTATTAAAATACCCATCCATTTTCTAAATGCATATGCAGGTAAGGCTAGGTAGCGCAGCTGAAAGAACTGTGGGCTTCGAGTCAGGAAGTTCAAATTTCTTAAGTAGCTTTTCTTTCTTTTGTCCAGCTGTTCCCAAGCTTTTTTCATACTGAATTCATATAAAGCCTCAGATACTTAGTCACTTTGTAATCATGGGCAAGTCACCTAACCTCTCTTTGCCTCAGTTTTCTCATCTGTAAAATGGGGATGATAATAGCACCTACCTCTCAGTTTTCCTGTAAGGATCAAATGAGGTAATAATTGCGAGGGCTTAGTGCAGTGCTTGGCACACAGTAAGCACCATATAAATGTCATCATCAGTGTGAACATCATTGGTCAGTATCAACCAAGACAGTGGCCTGAATGCAGAGATGAGAACCTGGCAGTCTTCTTTTAAGCGAGACGTTAAAGAGATTTATGAAAGTGTACAAAACAATATTACTCTTCTCAATAATTTTACCAAAAAGGTGTTATTTGTGTTATCATGTATTATAAAATGACCAAGTATTATTTTAAAGTGAATGAATGAGTGCCTAATTTTAAAAACTTATCAGTTTTCAAATATCTAATTTGCAAATATGAATAGATATAACCCACATATGCAAAATCTCTTTTGGGTCTTCAGTAATTTTTAAGAGTATAAAGGGGTCCTGAGACCAGAAAGCTTGAGAACAGCTGGACAAAAGAAATGAGATTTACTAAGGAAATGGAAAGATGGTTGGTTATTAGTGTCGAATGAATGTTTATTATGTTATTCAGAAAGCATATCAGACTACTGAAACATCCCCAGAATGTAGCACAATGCCTGGGATATAGTAGGTGTTTGATAATGCTTGTTCATTGGTTAGTTGAAAGAAAATTGTCTCTCTAGTTTTGGAATTTGTTTTTCCCCCTCGCTTTTGGGAATTTTGTCATCTCTGTGCCATGCACATATACAGTAGCTAGTTGTCCTAAGGCATGCTGTCTTTTGGGGAAGATTAGCATTAACGAAGGGACTTTAGCTTCATTCAGTGTCCCAGCCTACTGACATGCCATCTTGCTGTCAGACAGCTTCTTAGGAGGCAGGTCATAATGAATTTGTTACCTTTGGCGTTGGGGTAAGTGGAAGAGGAAGGAGGAGTCAAAAAGTGAGCCTGAGTTAGTGGTGGTCTGGACAAGAGTTTTAGGCTGAAAGGAGAAGGGAGCAAAATTAAAATTCACATTTTTTAAGGAAAAGAGTTGAAGACCATAGGGTCATCATAGATTTAGAATTGGAAGCACCTTAGATACCATCTAGCCCAGTCCCCTCCTTTTTAAAGACCAGAAACTTAGGCCCCAAGAGGTTAAGTAACATACACATTGTTACCCGTATGTTTCTTAAGGAGGCAGCAGATAAATTCTGGTATTGTGGTAGGGGAAGGAAGCCAGTTTTCAGTTGTCTAAAAATTAGGTCTACATATAGTCCATTGCTATGAATTTGGGGTAAAGCCATTTCACTTGTCTGCTGTTTTGCTTTCTGGACTGTACAGTAAGAATAGTTAACTCTTGATTATACAGTTACTTTGAACAATAATGCTGTAAAATTTTAATCTTACCACCCCAAAGTGCCGCACCTCACTGTCCTTCCTCTCCTTGAGCCCATCCTCAAGCATGCTAGCCAGGATGCAATCAGGTTTGCCGATCGATATTAATATTGGATGAAGCAAAATGTAATTGTAATTAGAAAGGTAAGAAACTGCTGGGCATAGGGGTTATTCCTCACTTACTGAATTCTAAAATGAAATTGAAATTTCGAGGGAATTAGCCATGGTTTCCTGATTGTTTGTGTCACTCTTCCCCTTCATTTTGGGATGACTAAATGAAATCTAAATTTAATAATAGCTGACATCTTATATGACACTTTAAGATTTGCAAAGTACCTTACATATATCATTGTATTTGATCATCATCCTATGAGGAAAGTACTAGAGTTATTGTTGTCACCATATGAAAGGTAAGCAAACTCAGAGTGACCCAGAGGCCATTCAGCTTTGTAAGCATTTTAAGTCATTGGATTTGAATCCACATCAAGTGGGATGCCTAAGTACATACCTCAGGGGTTTGTAATCAAATAGAAGATCCACCAATGTGTTGACCTCTGTACTTTTGGAGTTATGTAGGTGGGTGGGTGGAAGGTTTTGTGCTTGAGCAAGAAGAGGAATGTGGGGTGTGGTTTGGACGGCTCAATCACATAAAGAAAGATCAGAAATTATAGAATTTTAGAGGGCTAAGAAAACGTAGGGGTCATCGTGGCCAACCTGTTTATTTTACAAATAAGAATTCTGAGACTCAGAGGGGTTTCCCTATAAACACACAACCACATAAGCATTATAATGTGGGTGAAAGAAATGATTTGTGAGGTTGAGAAAAAGTCTTGGCATATTTTAATTTAGTGTATTTGTTGCTTTGAAAATCAGAATAATCAATGTAGTTATAAAGCAAATTAAAGTTCATGGCTCTCAGTCAGGGTATACTTTGATCTAGGATTTTCTAAGATTCCCACTCAATCACTACTTGCAAATTCAAATACAGAATTAGATTAGGATGTTTTGATTTTTAATTTATTTCTATATACAAACACATAGGGAAAGGAAGAGTCCTTGAACAAATTACAAAGAGAGAATAATATAGAACTATGAAATTCAAACAACATTCTTTAATTTAACTCTAATTTAAAAGGCCAAATGAAGTTACTTTGTTTTTTATGTAGCCAGTTTGTCAAATAACATATTCAAGGTTATCCAAAAGCAATAAAGATTTTTACAAAGTTTTCTTCATCAACAAGTAGTATTTCTTAAACTGCTCAGGATAAATGCTATACAAAACAACTCAAACTCATGTAGTCTGTGCCTGTGAGAAGCTTACATTCTAATAATTTTTTTTAAAGCACAGACTTTTTAATTCTTTTTCTTTCAGTTCCAAATTCTCTCCCTTCCTCTGTCCCCTCCCCCATCCACCGAGATGATAAGATAAACAAACCCCATTATCAGTATGTATAATCATGCAAAACAAATTTCAGCATTAGTCATGTGGCCCCACCCAAAAAAAGGGAAGAAGATAAAATAATATGCTTCTCTCTGCATTCTGAGTCCATCACTTGTCTGTTTGCAGGTGGATAGCACATTTCATCATGAATCTTTTGGAATTGTAGTGGGTCATTATGTTGAGTTACTAAGACTTTCAAAGTTGATTATCTTTAAAATGAGTAGCTAGGTAGTGCAGTGTCTAGAGAGGCAGCCTGGAGTCAGGAAGACTCATCTTTCTCAATTCAGATCTGACTAGCAGGGTACTTGCTAGCTGTGTGATCATGGGCAAGTCAATTAATCCTGTTTGCCTCAGTTTGCTCATCTGTAAAATGAACTGGAGAAGGAAATGGCAAACCACTCCAGTATCTTTGCCAAGAAAACCACAGATAGGGTCATGAAGAGTCAGACATGACTGAGCAACAACAACATCTTTAAAGTATTAAAAGTTGTTCTGGTTCTCACTTCACTTTGCATCCATTCATGTAAGTCTAACCAGATTGTTCTGAAGCTATGCCTTTCATCACTTCTTAATAGCACAATAGTATTCTATCATATTCATATATCATAACTTGTCCAGCCATTCTCCAGTTGTTGGGCATCCCCTCAGTTTCCAGTTCTTTACCACCACAAGAAGAGCTTCTGTGAATGTTTTTGTACATTCAAAGTCCTTTTCCTCATTCTTTGATCTCATTGAGGTATAGACCTAGTATTGGTATTTCTGGGTTAAAGAGTACGCATAATTTAATTTCACTTGGGGGCTAATAATATGTTTCCAAAGACTATGATAATCACACTTTATGTATATTAATCTTATTTGATCCCCTCAACAGCTCTGTGAAGTGGGTACCTGTAAATATTATTTCCATTTTAATGATGAGGACTGAGGCTTAGGTTAAATAGCTTGTCCGTGGCCTCCTGACTGTTTAGTGTTGCTGTCAGGATGCAGTCTGCAAAAGTGTTAAACAGTTCTCTATTTAGCAGTATATGGGATGCAAAGGCAAAAACAATTAAGTCCCTGCTTTTAAGGAACTCACATTCTGTAGGAGACAGTATATACAACCTGTACACACATATGCACATGCAAAACAAGTATATGCAGCACATGCAAAATAAATACAAGGCAATTACAGAAGAGAGCACAGAGGCATTGACGGGCGTTAGCCGCTGGGAGGGTAGGGTTGGGGAACAGAAAAGGGCTCATGTGGGAGATGCTTTCTATGCTGAGCTTTGAAGGGAACTGTAGAGAGAGATTCTAACAGCTGACAGTAAGGGAAGTTTATTTGATTCTAGTTTTTCTAAAATTCTGGTTAGCCGTTTGCTGGTGTTTAGTTAGTTCAGATCTTTTTGTAGTCTTGTGACGCTTCCATTAAAGCTTCTGAGTTTTGTGTAGAATGTATACATGTCAAAGATGACTTTTTGGAACTCTCAAAAAATAAATCTTCTCCTGTTATTTCCAAGTCTGCGTTGTTGTCTGAGTCTGGCTTACACTGTTTGCACAGTGCTGTTATTCTGTCATCCCACTGCTGTTATTCTTTCCTCACAGGCTGAATGTTGCCATCAGATTTTTCCCGAATTGATTTTTAGCTGCAAGTGCCCACCAGGAAGCATAACATTTGAAATTTGCATAGGACTAAATGGTATTTATGACTAGAATCTACAGCTAAACAATATTGCCCGCCATTTTGATTCCATGCACATTTTCTCTGTGGGTTTCCTGATGTTGAGCTTTAGAGAATTTCTCTTGTTGGGGGCAAGAGACGTGGGAGGGAGGATAGTAATCCCTGAGTAATTCTTTCTTTCTAATCTTTGAATGATGAGATTTATGGTAAGAGGGTTTACCACCTTTGAAGTTCTTATCTATTGCTTGGCATATAGTTCCCCTGGTACTGGGCCCATTGGTAAGTCCTGACCTTAGTAGAAGCCAGGTATTCTCCCCATCTAAAGCTGGAGATCTCTAGGAGACTCTGTCTTACTGTTAGGCATATAGTTACTACAGGACTTTCTCTTTTCTTATCTTAAAATCTATTTTAAGTCCGGTTGTATTACCCATCACTGGCTCACCTATGGCCAAGATCCTGATTGATCCCTGGAACCTCACCTTCACCTGTAAAATGGAAATAATATTTTTTATTACCTGCTTATTAGTAGGGTTGTTATAAGGAAACACTTTGCAGGCTTTGAAATGCTATACAAATTTGAGTTAGTAATAATAACTTGTTGCATCAGGGTTTTTTTCCTGTTGAAACCACCATTTCTTTTTTAATGAGCTGTTCTTTCTCCCTTTATGCATACGCAAACATTTTGTGAAGGAGGAACCTCTATCTCCCCAAGTGTGTACAAGATAGTATTTAAATGTCATAGGGATTATCTCTTATTTTCTTAAGGAAATTAATGTCCTAAAGTTAGTGAATTTCATAGTGTACTACCCATTCCTTTTCTTCCTGTCATTATGAAACTCAGTAATCTCTCAGCTAAGGCATTGTCCTTCATCTTAACATGAAGCCTTCTTTCTATACTTGCTCTTGAGTTGAGCCCATACAGTGTTAGTGTATTCCTCTAGCAGCACTAACATTTTATTAAAGTCCCTCTGAATCATATCCATTTTGGCTGGAAAAATTTTTACCACTTTTTTTTTCTTTTTGATGACTTCACAAATTATAATTAGAAATGTCTGGATCTGTATGTTTTTTTAAGTAATCATGATGAATTAATTACCCTTTACAATAAAAATCATTACCTAGAAACTTCTACAATGAAAAGATTTCCAAGTTCTCCCAGGAATCCATTGAAATGGGAAATGACCTTGGTTCTCCCTCCCCCTAGTTACCATTTGAGACAAAACTATTTGCCCCTTTTCCTTGAGGAAAATTTTAGAACATGTTATCTCCTTGTTATTGATACATGGTTCATATCTAGTTCATAAACAGTCCTAATGATGTGCTCTGTGTATATAGCCTTCCTTATGCTATGCATAACAATCTATGAGAATAGTCTGTGTTCTGCAAGTCTGTGTCAGGTTGCTAAGTCTTGCCATTTCTGCCTCCACAGCTTGTGTGGCATCTGACTTCTCCTCACAGCTGCCACTGTAGTTTGGGCCCTTGTCCCCTCTGATATAGCTTCCTGCACCTGCTTCCTGATTGCTTTCCTGGTTTCAGTTCTTTCCTTGCTCCTGTCTATCCTCCATTCTGTTGCCAAATGGGTAGTCCTTATAGGAAGAGCTAACCATATCTATCACTCATTCTCCTACTCAGTAAACTTCAGTGGTTCCATGTGTGAACCCTGAACCCCTACAAAGCCCAATTTGAAACAGAGCCTGCTCTAAGAAGGAGACAAAATTGGGCTACATGTATCCATGGTTTAATTTCTCTCAAGCTGGCTTGACGTGCATTGCATAGGAGTTCAGTCCCAAACTGGGCCTCCAAAGAGGGCCAGTTCAGAACTGGCTTGGGTTGGGATTTTGGGGTTATAGCCTTGTATGCCTTCGAAGAGTAGGTATTCCAAGGGGCGTCAACCAACTGTGATTGGTCAACACACTAGGAGGTGGCTGATATTAAAATGAGGTCCACAGGGGCCAGTATCTCTCACTATCAAAGGAAATACCACCCCCAGTCTTGGGAGTCTGTCTCCACCCAAACCTGAGTAGGATAAAATCAATTCAGGCCGGGGTTGGAGTTTGACCAAGGTAAGAAGATTCAATGCAATTTCATTATCAGAGATGTCCTTCTGAAGAACTCTGGTCAGAAGGCTGGCAGGGGGAAAGCTCTGAGTCTGCACGACACAGATTACCAAGTGACATCATTTTTAACACCTGTTGAATTCTCAGATAAAATAGAAATTCTCCTGCTTGTTTTAAAGCCCTTCACAGCCTGTCCCCAGCCTATCTTTCCAGTTCATTGTGTACTCCTCCTCTTCCCTGCCTTTATTTCCTCCTTCCTCTCCCCACACAAAAGGTAACCAGCCTTCTCTCTATTTCTCATGCATGTTTCATCTTCTGTCCCCGAGGTGCCTTTCCACTGGCCATTCCCCTCATTCTTAGAATGTACTTCCTTCTTTCCTTTCTTCCCCCTCACCTAGGATCTGTCTCTGTTTAAAAAAACAGCTCAAGCACAATCTTCCACTTGAAGCCTTTCGTGATCCTCTCAATGCTAGTGTCCTTCCTCCCTTTGTATTTATTGCTATGTGTTCTCTTTATTCTGTATGTCCTTGTACATGTATTCATTTGTCTTACTCATTGGAATGTAAGCTCCTTATGAGTAGGAATTGTTTCATTCTTTGTATTTGCATCTCCCACCACCTAGCATGGTGCCTGATACACGTAATAGGTACTTAATAAACATTTGCAAATTGATCAATGGATTGATGATAACTCAGAACTAATTTTCCTATAGAATCACAACAGATGGTGAGCACAGAAACGGTTTTGACTTACAGTGTAACTGAAGTATTGTTTCTTGATTGTTGGTGTCATTTTAAAGACTGTCTCCATATCCCATCTAGACTGGAAATGCTGGGACCCATTCCCATTTTCATTGCCGCAGGGGCTTTGACCTGCCCTGTTTGTGAGTTGGACCCATTTACTCCTCCTTAGGTGACTGCTGGCTCTCATGTAAATGCCAAACTTACTATGGACACTGTCTTGGTATTGCCTACTGCAGCCCTAGAGCTTACCTGGTAGCAGGGAGTACAGGCATGTGCCACCATACTTTGCAATGGTGTTTATTTGTCATTTTAAAAACAGGGAAAGCATTTTGACAGGTGACCTTTGTGCAGCACTTGGTATTTCAGATAGCATCTCTATGTACATTATCTTGTTTAGTCTTCCTGGAAATCCTCTGAGATGGTCAGCTTACATAAGTAGGGAGTCAGTGTGATCTTGTGGGAAAAGAAAGAAATGGGTTCTGTTTTCAGGTCTAGCAGTAGTATTCTCTGTGACCCTGATCAAGTCAAGTCACTTCAGCTTCTTTGGCCTTGTTTCTTTTTCTATTAAATGAGGATGGTAAAGAATAACAACTAATGTTCATGTAGCACATTAAGGTCTGCAAAACATTTTACAAGCATTCTTTCATTGGCTATCGTTACAAACCCATAAGGGAAGGATTGCTGGTATTTTCCTCTAGTCCAGAAGTTAAGTGACTTGCTCAAGGTCTTCAGCTAGTCTACATAGTGGGGTGAGTGTAACTCTCATGCCTAGTACACCTTTTACACCCAGCTTTCGTCACATTCAGCTGGGACTATTATGTCTCATGAAGGTTGAGTTGCTCAAGGCTGCACAGTTAGAGGCAGAATTAAAATCCAGTGTTCTTCTCCATCCTGCCTCAAAAAATACTGTGGGATCAGCACTATTCTTCTGAAAGTCATAAAGTTTAAGTATATCACACACTATGAAAATTGATATAAAACTCATTGTACATAAATGACTATTTTAGACTAATTCCAGTTTGGGCCCTATCCATTGTCTAATCCCCTACAGAAATCACTGGAATTTCTGAGGGCAAAGGAAGTGAAAAATTAGAATCCTATATTCTCCTGGGGTGGGGGATATTCCTATAAGCTATTAAAGGAAGAAACACTGTCTTCTGTCTCCCAGAAGTGGTACTTTGGGTAGGTAAAATGGTAACTGAGTATCTGTCAGTCTATGATTTCCATCCTAATTTCCAGGAGAATCAATATACTATTTCCGTTCATGCAAGGTGAATGAGAAAGGGAGTAACGTATTTGGGGGTTAATAGTATAGAATAATTGCAACGGCTGGATATTTGGGCAGATAGATAAGAGCCAAAGTGGACAAAAGCAGTGGGTGGGGAGCTAAGTAGCATGTTATGAGGAAAAACCCAGGAAGAAGGGATGCAGGGATGGTGGACTGTCTCTCTCTCTCTCTCTCTCTCTTTCTCTCTTTCTCTCTCCCCTTCTCCCCCTCTCCCTCTATGCGCCTCTCTCTCTCTCTCTCTCTCTCTCTCTCTCATCCCTTCTGGCTGTAACTGCATGATCCTGTGCTTCCTCTAATTTGAAGCCATTCACATTATTATCCTTCCTACAAAGATGTGTATAGATAAGTAGTGAGGAGTGAGGAAGAGGAAGGAGTGTTCAGTGATGTTGAGGGGTTCAGAGGAAGAAGGATGAAGAATTCTCACAGAAAAACTCTGGGTAAGGAACTGTCAGGGATACCTTAGTGATGACCAGGGAGATGAAGGAAAGAAGTAGTCATAGGAAGTACCATGGGCCAAAGTGGAGACTGAGAATAAGAGAGGCAGAGATTGGGAGGGAAAGGGATAATTGCCCAGCTGCCAACAGAGAGGGTACGCCTTGGACTGTGACTACCATCTGGTTAAATGAATGAACCTTATTGAATACCCGTTTGGGGCTGGGAACCATTGAGTGCTCTGGGAGATAAAAAGATGGCATCCCTTCTCTTGATAAGCTTTGGTCTAGGGTAGAGAATAGGAGAACTGAAGGAGATCTTAATCATTTTGGCCAACATTTTCATTTTATAGAAGAAATGGCCATATGAAGCAATGGGGATACAGTGTTTCTTCCTTTATTAAGTACTTATTGTGTCAATTTCTTGGGGACAGGTTCAGAGTTTAGAAAAGATAGTTACTGCCTGATTGAAAATTAAAGTAGGCAAAAAGACACAAACATAGATAACTAATTCACAGTAGCATAAAAAGCAGAGTCTTGGAGATAGAAAAACATGAGACATCATTCCTGTTTGTTTAGTAGGAGTAGACTGATCATCTATAGAGATTTTAGAAGGCATTCCCAGCTTGGGTTGAAGGTCCCAAAGACTTTTTGATACATGACAGAGATTGAAAGGAAGCATAACTGCCTACCACTGTGAGATTAGAGGAGAGGGTTCACTCTTAAAAATGCATTGAAGGAGAAAACAGCAGAATTTGGCTGTCATTCGCTGACTTTACTTTGGCTGTGTCCCATGCCTGGAATGCATTTCCTTCTCATTCTTTCCTCCTGGAAAGCTTATTTTCCTTCAGATCTTAGCTCCATCACTACCTTCTATGTGAAACCTCTCTTAGAACCTTCTCTCACCAAAATTATCTTTGATTTATTTTGTATTTTTTATATTTTTTGTATTTATACATTGTATGTTACCTGTTGTTTTCTCTGATAGAAAATAAGCTCTTTGAATACAAAGACGGCTCATCTGTGTCTTTAGATCCCCAGTGCTTAGTACAGTGCCTGGCATATAGCAGGCCTTTAACAAATAGTCATTGATTGGTTGATTGATTACAGTCCATAGTGCTAGAACTTATACTTTAAACACAGAAAGAATCAGAGTGTACTCATGATCACATTTTGCTTCTTTTGTATCCCTCGACACTAAAAGTGTGACATTTACCTTATTTCTCAGTTTGAGAAAATATTTGTATGGGACTTTGTGGGTATAAGGGGTTGTATGTAATAAAATAATTCTGTATATTTCAGAAATGAGAACTATTCTACCTGGACATTTATTGAGGCTTTTAAAAAAACATATCAGTGGTTATTTTTGGTATTTTACATGGAGTATTAAATTGGATGTGATTCCTTTCCTATAAGAATTTACAACATGATTAAACCACATTGATGGGACAGAGATATACAAGATAGGCATTTAAAGATATTTAAATCATCGATTATATAACATGAACACATTTAGTCGGGTGGGCAAGTCCATTTAGAAAACAGTAATTTTATCCCTGCTGTTCTCTCATGGCCTAAGAGATAGGTGTCTTCTGAATCGAAGGTGCAGCCTGAAGTCTTGGTACATTAGCAAAAAGTGTTCTAGTGGCCCTTTGCTACAAGACTTTTGTTACATGTTCTTTTGCATATCCTCTGCAGAGGGTCTACCCTAAGTGCTCCAGGCCTGGGGGGTGGGGTGGGGAGGGCAAGCTTCTCAAAAGCTAATCTTTATCATAGTATGGTTGGGCACGAAGCATGTAGGCCTTCTATTGGTGAGCTCTCACTCCCCCTATGTGACTGGCTACATACATCTCTCAGAAGTTATCCTTTATGCTGATTCTTTTGTACAATTCTTCATGAGTAAAATACATGCCTTAGTCTTGCCTCTTCAGTGCAGGAGCACCCATAGCTTTATTTTTTCAGAAACTGTGGTATTCGGTGACTCTTGATCATATAGTATCACTGGAGGACCTTAGGGCTATTAAAGCATTGTACAGATTTTGAAATACAACTTTAGTTTTCCTCCTCCTAATCAGTTTTAGGTACAGCTCATTATCTTTAAACACTGCCTTTCCCAATTATGTGCACTAATGGACAAGCTCTAGCGGGCTTTTGCATCCAAGAATGTCCACATAATGACATTCTTCATAAGGTAGTTGCTTTGAGAACAGTAGGCCAGATTCTTTGGAATGGTTCTATATGCCATTTAGGAATTTTTGCAGTGCTCCAGCCCTTAATGTAGTGAGCACAGTGTTACATGTAAACTTCTGGAGGATATTACCATCTATACAGAATCCTTCCATTTGGACTGGTATGCAGTGACAAGCACCTTTAATGAGCATTTGTCTCATGTTAGAGGCAGATTGGCTTAAGGAATAGAAAACATTGGACTAAGGGACAGGAAGACAGATCTAAGTGGAAATCCTGCTTCAAGATTTGACCTATCTCAGGCTCAGTTTCCTCACCTGTAAACGGGCAATGAAAATAGCATGTGCCTCATAGGGTTGTTTTGAGGGTCAAGTGAGGTAATATATATGCAGTATGCTTTGAAAACCTTGAAGTGCTATAGAAATGTTAGCCATTATTTGCTTTATCTGCGCCTCCATCTTCCAAGAAATCTTGTGTGATTTTAATATATGGATGGTAGACCTCTTAATAGAGGAGAGCCATTAAAGTAGTATTTTCTTCTGAGTCACACTTTTTTATAATCAACAAACCATAAGTACAATGGATCTTTAATTCTCTGTACTTTTCAGTTAGTCTCATTCCTGAATAGATATGGTGTGCTTTAGAATTTTATTTGTTAAGTCCATCTATTCCTTTCTCATTCCTTTGTCAAGTGCTCCCTCTATACCAGTAATGTCAAGTTCAAAGAAGTGCCAGTCCTTCTTGACTTAGAAAACCACAAATGAATTATCTATGTTGTATTGTATTTTTATTTATTTTGTTAAACTTCTAAATTACATTTTAGTCTGGTTCAGGCTGTACTCTGTGAGCTTCCCACAGATGGAGTTTGACGCTGTAGATAATTCTCATAAAGATTTTGTGGAGTTGGGGAAGTAGCCATATGGGTTGATAGTTACTGATATTTCAGTGGCTTTTTTGTTTAATAAGGTGGCTCGCCTTAAAAAAAATTAGTATTCTCTCTGTTATGAAGTATCTTACCATTTCTAGAGTATACACCATTCCCCCCACACCCATCCACAGACCCATATATTCCTTTTTGTTGACATCACGTTCATGAGGTAGAGAAAATGGCAAGGGCTTATGGTTTATAGAATAGAAATAGCAAAGTAGGTAAAGAATTTAAGTAATTTTTCCAGGGTTAGAAAGTTAGGAGCAGAAATAGAATAAGTAGTACTCGGTTCCCTGTTAGATTATGGTGACTCTTTGATAAGAGAATTTTGTTTTTAATTTTCTGAGTTTTCTGAGTCAGTGCCTAGTACACAAAGTGTTTATTATGCCTTTAAAAAAAACTGTCCTCATTAACAAAATATACACTTTCATGTGTCAGGTAGGTATATGAATGAATATGTAATATAATCATTATGAATTCATAATATGAATGAAGTTTACACACGTACCATTAAAGTTCTACATTTTACAGAATCCTTAAAAAGGTGTTACTAGGATTACATGATGTATTACACAAGAGCTGAAGAAAGAAAGACCTTTTCAAATACTCCTCAAATTCCCCAATAATCATATTATGACTGTATTCCAAGTATTTTGGAATGAGAGGACAAAACCCAAGCTGTTGAGCATAGGACGTCTGCCTTGAAATATCAGGGCAGACAATGACGTACAAGCCCTTTTGTTTATGAGCTGTGAGATAAATGAATGAGATCAAAAATCTTTGGAAGGATAAAGTGCTCTGCAGACTGGTAAATGTCAGTTATAAAGAATTACAGCGTAGCACCCTCAAGTCAATGCTATTTTATTTAAAATTGGGCACAGTTCTTAAGAATACACAATTTATTATTATTATTTAAAAAATTGTAGTTCTTTTACATGGTTCCTTCATTTGGAGTCAGTCAGCTTCACAGCATTGTTCTTCTTGTGCACATCTTGGATTTATACCGAATTTAGGTTAACTTGGCCTGACTTTGTCTTTGAAACTGTAGCAGTAAGCAACGTTGTAAAGACAAACAACTTTTGGAAAGACTTAAGAACTGTGATCAATGCAATGACTGACCACTTTTCCAGAATGATGATGCCATCTGCCAGCCATCTGCTGATAGAGAAGTGATAGACTCAGGGTGTAGATTGAGGCATGTGATTTTTGGATATGGCTGTGCAGGAGTTTGTTTTGCTTGATTATGCATGTTTGTGACAAAGGTTTTCCTTTTTTCGATAGAGGGAGGTATGTGGGAGAGAAAATACAGTTTTGTTCATTGAAATAATTTTAATTTAACTTAAAAACAACAGAAAAGGAGAGATCGCAAAGCCAAAAAAGAAAAAGAAATACCAAAGTTGAAAGGAGACAAGAGAGAACTCAAAAAGCTCAAGGTGGTACAGCATCTACTCTTCAACTGACTTTTGGTGAGAGGAGGGGAAGAAGGGCTGTGAAAAAGATGGAGAGATTGGGCTCAGAGGGGACTGTTGTTTGAGTAGGTCCATAAACTGGACCACAGACTGGGCCTTTTACCAATCTGTATCAGAGTCCCTGCTATGCAACTCCTTCTTTGTAAGATTGCCTTAGAATGAGGTTCTGTTGGTACTTCAGCAGCTGCCCCCACCCCAGCCCACCTTGGATGAGGTTCAAGAGAGATCTCTCTCTGATGAATTCTGTTCTGCAGTCATCACTGTGTTATAGTGAGGCGCCAGTATAATTATATTCATTCTAGGACACAGTTGATTTCGTTGCTTATATAGTCTGAATATTTCTTCATTCAGGGTCCAGCCATTTGGTTATTAATTCTCAAAGCACAAGCTTTTAAATTGCAATTAAATTTGCATAGCTCTGTGCAGTTTTTCTGAGAGGCATGGCTGCTACTTCCTGCATAAATTAGCTTCTCAAAGAGCTGGTGGTTTGTTTTTTTTTCCATTCGGAATTCTCCTTTTAACTTCCCAGGATTTATGTGTGCACCTTGTCAGACCCTGCTTGCCTTTGAAAATTGACTTACATGCCCAGACCTCACTCTGCCAAGGTCCTTCATTGCTCTGCCAATTAGCTGACATCACATTGTGGGGTCTCTCTGAAGCATGCCTGTTGCGGAGGGAATGTAATCTGCCTTTCCGAGGCCAGTATCTGCTGACCCCTTTGCATCATAAACTGGATGCAGCAGGTTATCTGTATGTGCATGTCATGGACAGAATGAAATTCACCTAACTAGCAGCAAATGTTCAGATGGCTGAATCATTTTAGTTCTATGGCACCTAAGAGGCAACACAGGCTGTATTTTGTTCAGAGTGTTTATTATGTTGTGGGTTAGCGTTGGAGTCTAGCAGTTCATTATAGCGAGTAGGTTGGACAGCGTAACCATCACTCTTTCAGCACGGTAATTTCTCCAGTACAGACTGGATGACATGCAGAGTTGGGACTGTGGTGAGTTTGAATATCATGTTGCTCCTGCCACAGAGAGCAGGGAATTTTCTGGTCTTAGAAATATGTATGTCTATAAATAATAGTATTGACAACGTCCCTCATTGTGCCTTAGGTACCTTTTACTTACTTATTCTTAGAAAGCTCTGGATTCATAATAACAAAAACAGCAGTCACATTGATCTGTAAAAGTTTGAGAACAACGTTTTTTAATAGTTATTGGCATACTGAATACTTAGGACCTCTAAACTACATGGGAAAAAAATTTCTCAGAATATAAGGATCTAACTGAAGAAGTCAAACTCAGGTGGTAACAGGATGCAATATATATCATTATTGCTGTTTACCTGGATATGCTTTTTTCTGAGTCTGTCGAAAACAAACCTATATCCCAACACTTCTGTGTATTCACAAAAAGCACTCATTTTCCCTACCTGTGCAATAGTTCGAAAAACCTTAAAGAACAGTAGTAGGATAGTGATTTAGACCAAGGACCGTTTCTGTCTGAACTCCATAATGATATCAGCTACCTCCACCCCAACTGACATTTATTCATATTTTTGTAATTACAAAGTATTTTCTATACAAGGTGTCCCAGAAGTCTTAGTGCAGTTTTAAACTTTAATAGCGTATTATTGTAAATTGGGATACACATGATGTACACAATCTCATTTGAGTCTCGTAAGGATCCCATCAGGTACTTAGCTCAGTATTTCCATCCCAATTTTCTTTTATTTAAATTTTTAAATTTTTATTTTTAAAAATTTATTCTTAGTTTTCAACATTGACTTTTTGAGTTCCAATTTTCTCTCCATCTCATCCCTTCCCCCACCCCAGGATGGCATGCATTCTGAATATGCCTTCCCCTAATCAGCCCTCTCTTCTCTCTCTTCCCCCTCTTCTCTTCTCCCCTTCCCCTTCTATTTTCCTGTAGGGAAGGATAGATTCCTTTACCGGATTTCCTGTATTTCTTATTTCCCAGTTGCATGTGAAAAGAATTTTTTGAACATATGCTTTTAAAACTTTAGGTTCCAGATTTTCTCCCTTCCTCCCTCCCCACCCACCCTCATTGAAAAGGCAAGCAATTTGATACAGGTTATACATGTGTAGTCATGCAAAACACTTCCATAGTAGTTATGTTGTGAAAAACTAAGTATATTTCCCTTCATCCTGTCCCACCCCACATTTATTCTATTCTCTTTTGACCCTGTCCCTCCTCACAAGTGTTTGCTTCTGATTACCCTGTCCTCCAATCTGCCTTCCCCTCTATCATCCCCCTGCTCTCTTGTCCCCCCACCTCCCCATCTTCCTGTAGGGCAAGATGGATTTCCATACCAATTGAGTGTGTATGTTATTCCCTTCTTAAGCCAAAACCTACGAGAATAAGATTCATTCATTCCCTCTCACCTTCCCCATTTCCCCTCCACTGTAAAAGCCATTTCTTGTCTGTTTTATGTGAGGTAATTTGCTCCATTCTATCTCTCCCTTTCTCCTTCTCCCAGTATAATTCTCTCTTACCCCTTAATTTTATTCTCCAGATATCACGCCTTCATCTCTAGCTCACTCTGTGCCATCTATCTATCTGTCTATCTATCTATCTATCTATCTATCTATCTATCTATCTATCTATCTATCTATCTATCTATCATCTGTCATTATAATTTTTTCCCTCCAGCTACCCTAATACTGACAAAGGTCTCGTGAGTTACATATATCATCTTTCCGTGAAGGAATGTAAACAGTTCAACCTTAATAAGTCTCTTATGATTTCTCTTTCCTGTTTACCTCTTCATGTTCCACTTGAGTCTTGTATTTGAAAGTCAAATTTTCTATTCAGCTCTGGTCTTTTCATCAAGAATGCTTGAAAGTCCTCTATTTCACTGAATGACCATTTTTTCCCCTGAAGGATTATACTCAGTTTTGCTGGTAGGTGATTCTTGGTTGTAATCCTATCTCCTTTGCCCTCCGGAATATTATATTCCATGCCCTGGTCCTTAATGTAGAAGCTGCTAAATCTTGTGTTATCCTGATTGTGTTTCCCAATACTTGAATTGTTTCTTTCTGGCTGCTTGCAATATTTTCTCCTTGACCTGGGAACTCTGGAATTTGGCTACAATATTCCTAGGAGTTTTCCTTTGGGGATCTCTTTCAGGAGGGAGATTGGTGGATTCTTTCAATTTCTATTTTGCCCTCTGGTTCTAAAATATCAGGGCAATTTTCCTTGATAATTTCTTGAAAGATGATGTCTAGGCTCTTTTTTTGATCATGGCTTTCAGATAGTCCAATAATTTTTAAATTCTCTCTCCTGGATCTATTTTCCAGGTCAATTGTTTTTCCAATGAGATATTTTACATTGTTTTCTATTTTTTTCATTCTTTTGGTTTTGTTTTACAATGTCTTGATTTCTCATAAAGTCATTAGCTTTCATTTGCTCCATTCTAATTTTTGAGGAAGTATTTTCTTCAGTGAGCTTTTGGACTTCGTTTTCCATTTGGCCAGTTTTGCTTTTTAAGGCATTCTTCTCCTCATTGGCTTTTTGGACTTCTTTTGCCATTTGGGTTAGGCTATTTTTTAAGGTGTTATTTTCTTCAGTATTTTTTTGGTCTCCTTTAGCAAGCTGTTGACTTGTTTTTCATGATTTTCTTGCATCACTCTCATTTCTCTTCCCAGTTTTTCCTCTACTTCTCTTGTTTCTCATACTCCTTTTTTGAGCTCTTCCATGGCCTGGGACTGATTTCATATTTTTCTTGGAGGCTTAGGTTGTTGGAGCTTTGACTTTGTTGTCTTCTTCGGGTTGTATGTTTTGATCCTTGTTACCAGTAGAAAGATTCTATTTGTGCCTTTGTTTGCTCATGATCCCAGCCAATTACTTGAGTTTTAAACTCTTTGTTAAGGTAGGGGTCTGCTTCCAGTGTGGAGAATGTACTGTCCCAGGCTTCAGGGGTTTTGTGCAGCTGTTTTCAGAGACACTTTTAGGGACCTGTAAATTTTCAGTTCTTCCAGGGTGGCATGATAAGGGGCAAGGTGTTTACTCGTTTCCTGACCTGTGCTGTGTTCTATGAGTGACCACAAGCACTCTTTTCTGCCTTGGAACTGTGAGGAGGATTTTCTCTGCACCACCATTACAAGCTCCACCAAGCCAGCATTCCTTCTCGCCTCAGGATTGCCACCCAGAACTGTGACCCAGATCCAAGCATGGGCAAAGCAAGAAAATCCTGCACCAACAAAGAGATCCCTGCAATCCCTCTCTCATCAGCCACTTGATTCCCCCTCAGTCTGTGGGCTGGAAGCTCATGAAGCAGTTGCTGCCCTAGGGCCTTGTATGGGACTGGGGCTGGGGACCATGCTTTTCTCTCACCATGGTCACAGACTTTTCCCACTGACCTTCTAAGTTGTCTTTGGCGTTTGTGGGTTGAGAAGTCAGGAAACCACTACAGCTGCCTGCGATTCAGTCCTGTGAGAGGGCTGCTCCAGGTTCACTGAGGCCTGTTTTGCCTGCGTGCATGCCAAACTGTGCACCTTTCCCTGCCTGGCACAATATACCGTTCTAATCAACCATCAAGGCTGTCTTGGGCTGTAAGTTTATTTTACTCTAATCTTCTTTTGTGGGTTCTGCTGCTTTAGAATTTGTTTAGAGCCATTTTTTACAGGTATTTGGAGAGGTTTTGGGGGGAGCTCAAGCAGGTCACTGCTTTTACTCTGCCATCTTGGCTTCACCTCTCTACACCATTTTCACACAAAAAAGCTAAGATTCAGGGTACGTAATGTGCTCCTCATGGTCACATTGTTCGTTCATGGCAAAGCTGGACCAAGATGCAGGTATTTTTATCCCACCACATCTCTGCCAGAATACTCTTCCTAACAATTGAATTTTCATCCTGTCACTCTCCTCACCTGTCTTCTATGGCTCCCCATTAACCACCATATAAAGCTTAAATTGTATTGAATCCAGCCATATATGCCCCTCAGTATGTCATGCTCCTGTTGTTCTCTTCACCTGGCATACCAGACCCCTTCCTCTCTGTCTTAAAATTCTGCCCTTTCTTCTAAGGTTAGCATAAGTATACCTTCTTGTAGAAGCTATCTATTCTATATAACTCTGCACAGATCCTTCTCCCTCCCTAATCCTGTAACCATGCTGTGTTAACACTGTGCATCTGGGCATTTACTGCTGTACCTAAATTGTTATTTAACTCTTTAATAAAAGCCAATCCAACAAGCACTTATTAAATGCCCATTATGTTAGAGGCACAGAAGATAGGAAGAAAACAAAAACCTGTCCTTGTCTTCAGGAAACTTATATTCTACTGGGCAGAGAGATTATTTTTTATCGTCCTCTTCACTGATATATGGGAGGGAGAAGGGGAAAGAGGGAAAGGAATAAGCACTTATATGGCGCCTACTAGGTGCCAGGCACTATGCTAAGTGCTTTTTACAGAAATCTCACTTGCTTCTTAAAACAACCCTGAAAGGTAGGACCTACTGTTTGTTATCCCCATTTTACAGTTGGGAAACTGAGGCAAAAGAGGCTAGATTTGAACTCCAGATTTTTCTGACTCAAGGCCTAGTATTCAGTCCACTGTATCTGTCCTCTCCTACCCTCGCCTTTCCTTCTCTCTCTCTCCCTCTCCCTCTTCTGTGTGTGGGGTCCCAGAAGTCTTGGCGCAGTTTTAAGCTTTAATAGGTTAGAATGCCCCAAAAGTCTTGGTGTAGTTTTAAGTCATTAGAGTGATAGCATTTTAAAGTTTGCAGAGTGCTTTAATACATTTCTTCATTGGGGTCTCATACTAGTTTTTGTGAATGAAGAACTAGTGGTGGGTATCCTTGTTTTATAGATGAAGAGGTTGAAGTTCAGAGAGTTTATGTTCCTTGCCTGTCATCAATTAGGTGGTAAAATTACTGAGAGTGGACTTGAGCTCATCTCCCTTGCTCCCAGGCCCAACCCTCCATCCCCTAATCCCAGTCTGGGCTTACTTTACTTCCCCATTGAGACTAAGTTCTCCAAAGACTTTGAATATCTCCTCTTCTGCTTCTTTTGTACTCTGTGTACTTCCTAAGATGCTCTGTACTCAGGAAAAACATGTTTAGTTGAATTAAAGGATAAAAGACAGTTTGAGAAAAAGTCTGTCCTCACATTTACCGGTAGCTCACCCAGCTGCAAGTCTTAGTAGTCAAAATGTACAGAGAAATATCAAGTCAAATGAGGAAAAATGATCATCTTCAGAGGGAAAAACCAACTAAGAACAACAAAGCAAAACTTTTGCACCTTTATGTCATATTAGTGAATTGAGCTTTCTTTCTTTCCTTGTATGCAGTTCCTGCTACTGTTACTATTACTACTACTACTAGAAGCTAATATTTATGTGGCAGTTACTATGTGCCATACACCTTGCTAAGAACTTCATAAATATTATCTCATTTGATTCTCACAAGAAACCTGGGAACTAGGTGCTATAGTTAACCCCATTTTACAGATGAGGAAACTGAAGCAAATGGAGAGGAAGTGACTTGCTCAGGGTAATGCAATACTTGTCTGAGGTGGAATTTGAACTGAAATCTTCCTGATTCCAGGCCCAGCGCTCTATCCACTGCACCACCTAACTGCCCCAAACCATAGGTTTCCGTTTGCTGAAATTGCTTTGTAAGCCTCATCCAAGTCAAAGTAGTTTAGAAGCATTTATTTTACTATATTTTCATTGAGGTTGGTGAAAACAGTGCTTTCTGAATTTGATTTAAAAAATAAGTGTAAGCAGTTTGCTTAGGAAAACAACACACGATTCTAGTGAAAAGTTGGTGACATTGGGGTTTGTGAAATACACATTTAAGCCTGTTACCACTCATCCTCTGCAGCAGGAGTAAGAATAGCAATGATCTTGCCTTTTATTTCTAACGCAGACTGAGTCTTTCTGGCTTGGGGTGATTTTCATTTATTCCTCTACCTTTTGACCAAAAATGTTCTCAAGTTTGCTGCCTGGGAGGATAACTACTGATGGGGATGGAGTGGGGTTTAGAGTGGCCCAGCGAAGAAACTAGGTAGAAGCTCAGAAATTATCAGCAAATTTTTAAGTGGCCACTGCCATGTGTTTTGCAGCTTACCAGTGGAGCTGTCAGTCATTGGTAATTCAGTAGCTGGATAACCAGTCTGAAAATTTCTAATGACTTTTGCTTCTTTTCTCGTTTCACTTGCTGCCTACATTTCACTGTTGACTTGTCATCAATACTTCTACCAGAAATGGGCAGGGCAGCAAGCTAGCAGGTGTTGCATATCTGGCATAGGGATGGGAGTAAAGGAGATTAAAAGATGAAGCCAGGAGTTGAAAAAAAAAGTTTTGTAACTTGTAGTGGGTTTTGGGAACATTTTTGGAAATTTGTCTTTCTCTGTTCCAGCTGCCATAGCTGAAATTTATGTTAACCCATGGCAGCTAGTGTCCTCACAATAGAGTTTATGGGGTTTTAATTTGGATTATATTGGTCTGATGTAATTGGATAATATTTTAGAAAAACTTGTTGCCATCTCACAATAGACATGCAGTTTTACTTGCTGTGTACAGTGTCACAAGAGGCACGTGAACTGAGAGCCAGCTTTGGAGCCAAGAAGACCCAGGTTCAAGTCTCTGCTCTGACATGTACCAATTGTTTAATCCTGTGCTTAATCAATGTGCTCTCAGCAACTCTCTAAGACTATAAATTGCCGGCCTTTATTGGTAGAGGGAGATTCCTCATCTGTCAGTTCCTTCTCCCTATTCCAATCTATAGATGAACCTTTAATAATTGTCATCAACTGAAATATAGCTACCAGTCTTCTGGAAATCTAAGGTTTTTAAATCTTGGAAGAAACATTTCCTCCCCATCCCTCCCCCCAAGGAAAAAAACTTTCAATATAACAACATTTATTAAACAGTTGTTGTATGCCAGGTGCTCAAACACAGAAGTAAAAAAAAACAAAAACAAAAACGTGATTCCTCACCTAAAGGAGTTCACCATACTGCAAACTCAACTTCTGTCCTGGCTCAAAACAAACAAACAAACAAACGAAAAACAACCCAACCAACAATGGAGGATACTGCCACAAGTGAAGACAGCCTTTGAGAAGTAACAACTTAAGAGATTACCACCAGACATGCAGTGATTGGTCATGTTACCTTGAGTAGTAATAATAATAGTTATCGGTTAGGTCTGTACAATGTTTAAGGGTTTTCAAATCTCTTTCAAGAAATTTGATAGGAAAGGGATGCTGATTAGCTGGAGTGTTGGTAAAAAGCCAGCCTTTTCCTAGTACGTCAAAAAAACACAAGGGGACAGAAGGGTCAAGAAAGAAGAATGGAGCGAAATGAGGATAGAGTGGTGGGAAGCATTAGTGGATTTGGTGGTCCATAGATGGGAGAGTGGAGAAGAAAATCAGCAATGAAAGAGAACATTCCTTCAGTAAACATTCCCACCCTGTCTAAGGTGCCCTCCCAGAGCTTTCAGAGATAAGGAAGACTCACTTCAAGCCCTTTAGGGGATTATGGTCTGGTAGAGGGCTTAAAGCAAGCCAACAAAGAATTAATCCTAAATAGAATACAGTTATTTCTATTGCTTATAATGCAACAGAGGTTAAAGAAACATGAGTGGGAGTTCAGAGGAGGCCAAGATCACTTACACCCGAGGAGAAATCCAGGGATGGCTACTTGGGAGAGTTAGCAGGTGAGCCTCATGTGAGCTGCACTTGAAGAAGAGCATCACATTTCAGTAGGCTGAGATAGATGTATGTGACAGACATTTCACATGGTAAAGCAAAGGGGCAGGGTGGGAAAACTTGTATGTTTTGTACATTATAAATGGCCCCGTTTGACCAGGGCACAAAGGGTTTAGTGGGCTTTTGTAATAGGCGAGAAAGTTAGAAAGCTTAGTTGGGGCCATATGGTAGAGGGCCTAGAATGTCACATTCATGAGTTTGGCATTAATTTAATTAAGCAGTTTGTAGTCATGAAAGGAATGGGGGGTAGATTATGGTGTGCACACAAATAAGGAAACCATACCTTATCTCAGGGATCTTACATTCTAAAACTTATGCTGAAGGTTTATGAGGGAAATAAAAAATGGTCAGCAAAAGGAGCCAGGACCCCAGACATCCACAAGGGCAATCCACTTGTAATACTAAAGGGCACATATATTTGCCGGTCTCTTACTCGGCAGCCTCCTCACCCTGGAAATATACTTCGCCCCTGCAACCCTTTCCTCTGAGTGACTAGTTCAACTTTCACTTTAGGGAAAGTACTCAGACCAGTCAAGTCTTCATTCTTCTCGGGACTCCACTCCTGACTCTTCCTTATCATTCCTCTATCATGCCTTGAGCTAGTACTTCTCCTCTCTCTGCTTCCCCCCCATCCCTCCTTTTTCAGATTCTTTTTCATGTATTGTCTTCTCTCACCAGAATCTAAGCTGCCTGAGGCCAGGGAGTTTGTTTCTCCTTGCATTTAAATATCCCTGGTGTTTGGCACAGTGCCTAGCACATGTTGTTAAATATTTGTTGATTTGACTCCTTTGTCTTCACACTGACTGAGGTATGAAGAAATAGCTTTAGCTGGGGTTGGACCCCTGACATTGATTCCTTTAGTTTATCAAGAAGTTGTTCAGTTACTGTTCTTGTAGTCTATTTAGGAAAGAAGATAAATATAGAGTAGATTGTAGAAAGATTTACATTTAAAAGTCAAAATATAAAGTTAAAGTACTTAAAAGCACATCTCATGCTTTTAAATTTTTAATAACTGTCAGATATTACTGTAAAGTAATTTTCCTTTGTATCTTAGTGAAGCTGTGCTGAAATGTCAGCTCTCTAGAATGATTCATTCCCTGTGTGTTCCAGATAGCCAAAATTTTGCTTTATTTAGTTGTGGTTATCCAAAGAAGAATGGAATTCTATTTCACATTTAGATTGTGTGAAGGTTGATTTATTTAATTTTCATTTGAAAAAATGTTAAATTTCATGTGACTGAATAATCTAACCTCAAATGTAAGAATTAACTAGATATTATAATTAATATTGAAAATGAAGTTCAGTAGACATAATTATTAATTTTTCTTCAGTAATTTTTTTTCTGTAGAAAACAATATATATTGATTAAGATCTTTATTCCTAGGTTCTAAATTGATTTTTCACTTAGTTATCAACACAGTTAGTGAATTCTGTTTGGAAGAGGAAATGGAAAACCACACCCTCTAGTCTTGGAATAAATGATATGTAGATGTATATACATTTATCTCTGCATACCACATCCATATCATCCAGTGAAAATTCACATCACATTCATTGATTTACTTAAGGATGGGCAAAACCGTTGTACTGTCAGAAAATCATAGAACCTACCCCTGAGGAAACAAAATTAGTATCTAGAAGTATTATTAGAATCTTTATGCTTTTTAGTGTTAACTCACTCATTGATTCAGCTTATATATCAGGAGTTATGCAAAAAAAGGGTTATGTTATTTTAGAAGAAATTTAATGAAAAATGTATATGTTTTGTGAGCACTAGTGTATTCATTGTTTAGAACCTTGAGTTGGTATAAAACCATATTCAACATGGATCCATTCATGTATCCAACAAGTTTTTAGACTTGTGGAAAGATACATAGCTAAATAAGACATGATATCTGCCTTCTAGGAATTTAGAATCTAGTAAGTATAAATAAAATATTTAGAAAGATAAAATATTTAAATATCTAAAGGAGCAACAATTTTACTTTTTGGGGGAGGCTATTACAACCATTCCTATTTCCTAGTAGACTATTTAATGGATCAGTTGACCTGCAGTTGAAAACTAAGCACTGTGGGAGGATCTGCCAGAGGTTGTCCTCTGCTTGTATAGCCTTTAAGAATCCAGGACTGCTTCTGACCTGAAGTGAGGTCTCAGGATAGGGCTTCATTGGAGCATGTAATATATCCATTTAAGAAAATTTGTCTGAAGTGACGTTGAATATTAAGACTGATTTTATGCCATTTCAATGTCTGGGGCAATTTTATACCAATAATAGTAATTACTCACGTCTATTTAGAGCTTTTTTAAGGTGTTTGACTGCATAGTCTACTGGAAAGAGTGCTGAAAATGAAGTCAGTGGAACTGATTTCAAATCTTTATTCTGCTTCTTAATATCTTTGTGACTCCAGCATGTTACTGAACCTTTTGGGGACTTTGCACATCTTTATAAGGAAGGCTTTGACTAATGACCTCTAGAGCTGTGATGTATGATCTTGAAAAGTGCTTTCTTCACAGCCACACTGAGGTATGTAGTAACAGTCTTATTTCTGTTCTAAACACGGAAAAATAGTAGTTACAGGGCAAGTTATGTCCCCTTTCTGGACCTCACATTCCTTATGTAAATGAATGGATTGGATGATCTCCTAGGTTTCCTACAGCTTTAAATCCTGTAATGAGTGACTAGGTGCTTAAAGAATATTAACCTTCATTTAGTTAGCTAGTATATAATTACTTTTCCTCTTCCCTTTCCTGTGTTCCCTGGTATGAGAGTCCCCTAAGTTAAATAAACCTGGATCAAAGAAAACGCTTAGCCATTCTGATAATATGTCCTGCCTTTCCTGAACAAAATGTACATATGAAATCATTACTAAGCAGTTGATTATCCAGTTTCTAGATTTCATGAGCCCCATTGGAATTTCTCTCATCCCGTGCTCTACTTTTTGTTCATTTTACTTTTTTAGGGAATGTAGAATTCTTTCACTCCACCAGCATGGTGACCATCCTAATTCAGACCTTCAGCACTTCTAGCCTGCATTATTACACTTAGACTCCTAATTATTCTCCCAGCCTCTGTTATCTCCCTATTCTAATTCATCCTCCTTATCACTGCCAAAATAATCTTCCTAAGGCATAGATCTTACTTCCCTGCTCAAATACTTTTAGTAGTTCCCTAGTGTCTTGTGTATAAAATGGACTGATTTTTAGGGTGCTCCACAATTTAGCTTCTGCTCACCTTCCCAGCCTTATTTTGTACCATTCCACTTCATTGTCTATATATTCCAGCTAACCTGGAGTACTAAACTGTTCCAAAAATTCAGTATTCCGTTGTCCCTCTCCATGGATTTAAGAAGCCGCCCCCCTTCCTTGGAATGTGTTTCATCCTCGTCTCTTCTTCTCAGTCATATGGGAAAGTGAACAGAACTTCTAGAATCAGAGGAGTTGGTTTCACTTTCCACCTCTGAGGTTTACACCTGTCTGATATTGGACAAGCCTCTTAACCTTCCCCAGGCCTTGGTTTATCCTCTGTGAAATGAGATGGCCTCAGAAGTCCTGCACATGGCTAGATTTAGAAATCTGCCAATATCCTTTCAAGTTGTTAATGCTTTCTCTCTCATATTACTTGATACCTATTTATCTGTGTTCATGTTAGATCTCTCCAATAGAACACAGACACCTCAAGGACATTTATTTGCCCCTTGCTTAGCACAGCGCCTTGTATACGATAAGTACTATGCTATTTGTTGAGTTGAATGGACAGAGGAAAAAGAAAGCCAAGTCAAGGTTAGGACTTCAGTAGCTCTGATGATATACTTACTGATTGGAGAAAATGATTAACATAAGTTTAAGAACTGAGGGAGAAGGCATGCTATCCATGGACCCCCACTATCATGGACCTTCCATTATCATGGAAGAGATAGTGGGTGTTTCCCCAGGGAATGTATATACATAAAGGACAACTATGTAAGGCCTTATGGTTTTCTTTGATCATTCCAGAGTTGTTACTGGAATAAACACTTGTATTAGTAATGGCAGAATGATGTAATGGGAAGAACATCAAGTTTGAAAATAGAGGACTTGGTATTTTGTTGATTCCTGGCTCTGATCATCTATACAGTGGGAATAATTACGGTAGCACCTGAAGATCACAAGAGAAAACCATTTATTAAGGTAAAACAGTAATTAAGTGCCTACTACATACTAGACATTGTGCTAGGAGCTATGGATAGAGAGACAGAAACGAAATAGCCCCTGCCCTCACTCAGAGAACTTTAGAGAACTATGCAAAATGGCAGATATCGTTGTTAACCCCTTTGAGCCCTGGTTTTCTCATTTTTTTAAAAAAAAATTCCTTTTAGCTCTACAAGTTGTAATACTAATAGAGCATGCAGCCCTTCAGAATCATTTGCTGGGAAATTTCTAGCATAATGCTAGATGTGTTTATTTTGCAGCTATGTCAATATCCTTTTTAGTACTAATTAAACTTTTCAACATAGGATATCAAAGCATTTTACAACTCGGATTTTGGCCTGGAACCAAAAGTCTCTTGTACTTTAGTAGAAACAACAACAACAACTTGCTATTATAATCCAGGGAAACATGTTTTCTTTTGATAGTATGGGAAGTGAGTTTTATCACTGTGAGTATTCAGAATCCTTATCTTGCTTCAAGGCTGACATCCTCTGTGAATCCTTTTTTCTCTTCTTCCCATTTTTAGTCCCTTTCCTTCCTCACATTACCTTGTGTTTACCTACCTGTATAGATGATGAAACTGAAAAAGCGCTGGGCTTTAAGCAGGAAGACCTGAGTTCAGATTCTGTCTCAGACAGTTACTAACATACTGACACAGCTAGTAAGTTACTTAACCGCCACCTGCCTCAGTTTCCTCATCTGTAAAATGGGAGTCATATTAGCACCTACCTCACAGGGTTGTTATGAGAATCAAGTGGGATAATATATGTAAAGCACTCTGCCAGTTTTAAAAGTGCTATTCAGTGCCAGCTGGATGAAGATGATGATGATGATGATGATGATGATGATGATGTAGATAGTCAACTAATATTCATTAAGTGCTGCCTAAGTGCCAGGCACTGTGCTAAATACTGGAGATACAAGACACACAAGAAACTAGCCCTCCTCTCAAGGAACTCACAGTCTAGTAGGAGAGACAGAATACAAACAGCCATGTAGTAGTAATAGTAGTAGTAGTAGTAATGTTAATAATAGCTAACATTTATGTAGTGCTTACTGTGGGCAAGGCACTGTGCTAGACACTTTACAATTGTCACCCAAACAAGATGTGTGTGGGGTTAAGTTGGGGTAATTGTACAGCGAAGGCACTCAGAAGACCTTGCAGAAGGTAGTTACTCTCTCCTCCCTTAGTGGGGGGAGGAACAGTAATATATCAGCTAGTACTTGTGGGTGATCGTTCTTTTGTTTTCATCTTCCTATTCTTCATACCCAGTGGAACACACTCTGCCCGTAGTAGGTCCTGAATAAATACTTGTTGGAATGAATAAAATTCTCCTGTTCATGATTAACAAAAGACTAATGAAACATTTACTTTCCAGTTGAAGGTTAAAATGGCAACTGTAGACACAAACGCACTTCATGCTGTGCCCAGAGCATGCTTGAAGGGAGTGAGAGCCAGCTTGGAAAACAGCAGTGTACAGGACAGGTTGGAACATCTGTTTTTCTGCTGCAATTGTCACTTCTGTGGCAAATGTGCTGTTCTCTCTGTATGCAGTGCTTCAGGTTTGTCTGTCCATCCCTACCCATGAATCCAAGGAAATAGCAGAATTGTGTTTCTGTCCTGTCAAGAAAACAATATTCTGCCACCCAGAATGGAGAGAGAGGCAATTTTCTGCACCATGTTGTATCCTTTTCTTTCTTCAGACTTTTTCCTATAAGGAAGATGGACTTTCACTGGGTCCCTGACCGCCATCAATTCTTTTGACTTTTTTAACGAGAGTGCTGTGGAAAAGTGAAAAGAGCATAAGTAGAATTATCTATAAAGAGTGGTAGAAGATGAGATAGTGGAAATTTGAAATGTTGGCAGCAGTTCAGCCTTAGGCTTCTAAGATGTGCCTCTTGTGAGTTTAGCAGTACCCTGAAATTTAGCCCTGATACCTTTGCAGCTCAAGTGGAATTTTAGCACTGTGTACACTGAGAATCTGCATCAGAAATTTCTTGATCATGAACTCTTTCCTCTTTGAAGGACAGGGCAGTGTTTAAAAGGAGTTGGTAGCAAAGGGAAAATCATTCAGGATGTCAGTAAGGACTTATTTGCTTCTTCAAATTATCCCCAACACAATAGGACACTAACACATTCTCAGAGGCAGATGGGCTCATCTATTTTGATCACCATCAACTGAATTTTCATTATTTAACATTTATAACATTGCTTTTCCTCTAACGTGCTTTAGATGCTTAAAGCCACTGACTTTTCTTAATACCAGCTCCTGCCTTATCTTAAGTACATAGAATATGTCACATCCTATTAGAGTCCCACAATCACCTCTGTCATCTATGATGACCTCATGATTGGGCCAGTATTAGTAAAATAGTGGTACACATCATTTAGCTGGTAATAAAACTGCTCTGGGTCCTACAATAGGGAATGTTAGCCAAAAAACCAAAATATTCTACACTGCCAACACATCGATATTAATTTTTAGTACCAGAAGACAGTCTTGTTGGGTTGGTGATGGGGAGAGGAACCAACATTAATGTCAGAGAATCTTCTTCACCAAGAGAAATGGGACTTGTGATAAGTGTGCCTGTCGGGGTGGTCCGACGACTGTGAGTCAAAGAAAGGAGGCTGGATTGAAAGGAAAGAGATAGATTTATTAACATGCTGAGGAAACTGCTGAAAGCGGCTTCAACTTCCTAGGGTGGAGATTTAATTTTTATGAATTTTCAGTTCATTATGGAGTACATAACCAATCACCAGGATTCTGTAGCAACTTAGGATAGATTAAAAAACAAACAAACCACTCTTCACAGGAGAGGGAGAGGTAGCGAAATGGGGGGAATCATTCAGGGGAGAAAAGGGGAACTTAGAGAAATATTCGCCATGCAACTGGAAGGGTTTGTTATAGATGTGAGAAGGCATTTTCTTTTCTAGGACAAAAGGCAAGAGCAGGTGACCAAAAAGTTTTATAATTGTGAAAAAGGTCCTTTTAGACAGAATTGTAGAGTTGAGGTAACCATTTAGACAGGCTTGCAGGTGTCTCTTATTCAAGGACAACAAATAGTTTTTACAGCAATAAAACTATGAAACTATCTACTTTACATAGTTTAGTGTATTTTATTTCTCCTTACTTTCCACTATTAGGCCACCAGTTGGGTTGGGGTATTTCTGCATGCACCAAAATGTCAAGAAATGGTTGTGGTTTCTATCCTCTCCCCACAGCTTCTACCCTGTTACAAACTGACTTTTCTCTTTTATCCCTTTCTCTCTCCGTATCTCCCCTTCCCCTTCCCATCCTGAACCTTGATCATTACCTATGAGTGGAGGGGAAAAAGAAGAAATGGATAAATTTCTGGCAGCTTGCCATGTTGTGTAGCTGATACTGAGCTGGATATAAGTACTCATCATCCCTAACTCAAGTACTGGCCAGGTTGTCAGGTTATTTTTTAAGTGCAACAGCAAAATTTTCCAGACATATTTGTGAGGTCTGCAGCAAACACCACAGCAGAAAGTTTATTGCAACCTACGCCATAATGTGAAAAGGCGCTGACAATCCTCCTACCAGGCCAGGATAATTTGGAGAGACCAACATTCATAACTGTGACATCAGTTATGATTTGTTCTTTATATCCTGTGTGTTCAAAAAACCTGATGAAAGGCATTTGTTGACTGGATATGATGCATAATGTTACTGTAATGACAGATTTTTTTCCTTCCAAAATTTGCTACATAAAATCAAGTTTTAAAATGATTAGAAATACTAAAACATTGCCCATTTTTATTAGAATAAATGTTTATGAAAGTAAATCAGTATTGCACAAAACCTTTCCTGATCTGACTGCTAGTCACCCCCCCCGCTAGAATTTTCTTCTCTCTTTGAATATATTTGAATTTATTAACTTTAGATTTATGTTGTAAATATTTCATATATGTTTGTTGGCTACCCCATTAGAATGTGAGCTCATTGTGAGTAGGTGTTATTTCATTATGCTTATATCACCACTACTTATCATTAGGACTTAATAATAGATTCTTAATAAATACTTATTGATTGGTATTGTGACCCTTTCTACCCACATTACAGGTTTGCCTGGCCCTACTGTCTTTTAAAAGGCTTCCTCTTTTATCCTTCTGTCTTTACATGCTTACTATACCAATTTTTGTTTTTAGAAAAAAAATACCTCCTGTTTTCTTAATTGAGAAGGATAACATAGATTACATACATGGCTGTTGTCCTTCGTTCTAGAAGACGACCAAAATGACATCACTATGTTAGAGGCAAATCGCAGTGTGTCCGACTGGCTGATCAGATCACTTCCAGCTTGGAATGCTTGTACAGTAGGTTGAGCACAAATAGTCCATGTGAATATTTGGGGTGTATTCTCTTAAATTTGTGCATCTCACATTTCTTTTGAGCTGTTTCAATTCTGCTTTGCTCATACAGCACAGCACTTTCTCTGATGAGGTCATACCAGGTGGGTGGTCCTGTGCTAGTGTCTCCCATGTCACACATTCAATTCCAGAGTTCTCAAGAGAGACCTTGGGAGTGTCCTTCTATGGCTTTTTCTCACCCCATGTGAGCACTTGCCCTGTGTGAATTCTCCATAAAATGAGTCTTTTTGGCATTTGAACAGCGTGGCCAGCCCATTGGAGTTGTGCTCTCTGTAGTAGAGATTACATATCTGTTTGTTGGTTGAGTGTAGAATTTTGATGTTGAAAGTTATCTGGGAATCACTGGGAAGTTGTAAGCTTATTGCTGGTACTGAAGAAAAAGGATAACTGTTTAAAACATGCTTATTTATGACAGTATGTTATCCTGTCCATTTTGATATGCATAGTATATTGCCAGATTGTTGATGAAGAAGCTGCTAAAGAATTCATTGCTGCCATTTGAAATGGATTATAATATATACCCTCAGAATTGTATCACCATGAAGAGTTATTTAGGAATATTTTGGATGCTTATGTGAAACTTTCGTGAAAATACTTTATAGCCACACACTTTTATCAAAAGTAATTCTAAAAAGTTTTTCAAGTTTTTGTATCGTAGTCTTGTTAAACTGCTTAGTAAAAATGAAATATTACAGACTCTCCTTGTGTACTCTGAGTAAGAATTGATCAGTTTGTGCTAGAATCATCATTCTGTATACTGGCTCTTAATACCCACAAATCATCCAAAGATGTAAAGGAAGGGCTCCAACAAGTTGGGTGAATCCTCTTTGAAGGACATAGACAAGAGTCACAGAGGATAAAGAAGTGGAAAGGCAGCAAATTTGCGTGATTGAATCAACTGTCAGGAAATACATGGATGATCAGAGATCTATGACATTATCTGCATAATCTACAAAATCAGGACATGTGCAGAGGCCGTCTAGGGCACTTAAAAGGTGTAATTCCTGGGATAAGTTTTTCTGAGATGGATTTGTTGATTATATAATTCATACCTAACCAACCTGATACTTAGGCAGTAATCTACTCCTTATGATTTGGTTATGTGCCTTAACATGTAAGGTATACCTATTACTGAAGACACATCAAGACACGGTAGTTCAAATAACCTCAGACGTTTTCCATTTAAATGCCTTTACTATGAGACAATCTTTTTTTGTGACCTTGCAAGGCATCAGTATAAATACAGGATCTGTTAGGATCAATGGAAGCAAAAAATTGGCTATCCCTGTTCTGCCAACTAATTTAATCCGTTCCCCACCCCATCATAACTCTGTAGTTCTCATGATTTCTATTTTGTCCTGTATTTGTGAGAACGTTCCTGTTTTCAGCAGATTCTACTCTCATCTGACCAGATCTGCATGTAGATAGATGATGGTTATGGTCTTTCCCCCCCTTCTTTTGCTGTAGATTGTGATATCCTGAGCAGCTTTTCTGATGGGCTCTGTTCTCCATTACCAACCACTTAGTTTTCCTTTTTCTTTTCTCGTTCATTATCTTTTTCTTAGCAAGACTGAAAGTTCCCATTTTTTTTCTCCTTTTCATTTTATTTTTTTAAAGTAGCTGAAGTTACAGGTGTGCTTGGTATCCAGTCAGGAGTAACTTTAATACTCAAAGACAATAGCAGTAAAATTAGTTTCTACTTTTTTTTTGTTTCCAAGTACTTACTGTTGTTCTTTGTCACCCTAACTTGGTGAAATGACATAATAGAGGTTTGATGGGAATAGAACATAACCAGAAATGTAGTTATTATTAACCCTATGGTTGTACCACTGCTTCAGAATATCACTTACCCTTTGAATGGTTTATTTAATAGCGTTATTCTTTCAGGTTGGTTTCCAGAGTAACAAAACTCCATTATAATTGTTTCGAAAGTAGTATTTATCAAGTTGGATTTTTTTTGTTTTACACTAAGCAGTTATGTGTATGATGAGGATGCAAAATGTATGGTCTTCACTAAAGCTATTCCAGACTTTTGAATGATTGTTTTTTCATTATACTGATTTGTGTTTTTACAGTTTTTTGTAAGTCTAATTGTCAAATAGAACATTTTTAGTGCCATGTTTCCTTACTTTATCCCTTTATATTCCACCAGAAGGAATGACGAAATTCTGCAGAATGAGTTATTTCCAAAGTATCTGAGAATTTAGCTATAGCTAATTGCCTTACTATGGCTAACAGAAATGTATTTGTTTTAAAATTTCACTATTTTACTAAGGAGAAGAGGGTTAGAGCAAATTGTTTTGACAAAAGTAATTTGTTAGTAGGTCTGAGTTTCCTGAGCAATAGCAGGGTCGTGTACTGTCTTGTGGAACCACCCATCTATGGGGGGGAAAAGAAATCAATAAAGCTGCCTCTGTTACCTGGTATGTGTGGATAGTTGTTTCTTTGTGTGTCATCCCCTGACTAGAATATAACTTTTCTGAAGGCAGGGATCACTTCTTAACTAAATTTGGGATTTCCTTGCTGCTTAATAAATTTGTTGAGTGAATTGGAAATTTTCAAAAAATTAAAATGCAGTAAATTATACTTAATGCTAAAACTATACTCAATGCAAGTGTATCCATTTTAAAATTAAGACGTTTCCGGATAGTATAGCAATTCAAGTTCAGTAAATTATTTTTGTTAGAATAATGTAAAGGCTAATGTTCTTTATTCTTAAACTTTTAAAATAGTAACAGTTTGGATGTAAAAGTTATAACAGCTGCAAACATTATGTCATTAGACCCATAACCAGTTTGAAAGATTTAAGCTTGCATATTTATAATAATTTGCTCATTTGCGTGGAGGAAGTCATAATTTTAGTTTCTTCTATCTGTGTTGATGAGCCAGTCTCCTTCTCCTGTGGGATTGAAAACCCTAGTTGAAGAGCCAGTTGGGGCACATTATAGATCATTGTTTGCATGCTGTCTCCCTTATTAGACTTTGCACTCCTGGAGGGCATTGACTGTTTTTGCCTTTCTTTTTATCCCCAGTGCTTAATAGTGTCTGGCTTATAGTAGGTGCTTAATAAATGCTTGTCGATTGATTGACTGTGGCATGATCTTAATCAGTGTTTGGTACATTCCTTCTTTGAAGGATGCCTTCAAGGCTGCACGTTTCTCTACTGAGGTTGTGCTTTTTCGTCATAAATCGTAAAAACACAACAGCATTTTCTGTTCTCCATACATCCCAGTCAGTTTTGTGCCTGTGAAGATATGGTCTGTGAAATGTGAGGGGTTGTGGAAAAGCTGCCTAACCTCTTCTGATATTTAGATAAATTCTTCAGCCATTATCATTTCAGATTATGTAGAAATGAAACAGTAGCCATAGTCAGAGTAAGCAAATGCCTTCTTCCATCCCGGTTTTTTGGTAATAATAGTACTGTGATCTTTTCCATTCTTTTGTAGTCTTTTCCCTTTTGAAATAAATTCCTGAGTGTCTTTAAAGTGTTATCTCCAACAGAGCTTTCTTCTGTAGGTGTTAATTTGTGCCCAGCCACTTTTGGCAAATTCCTCCTCTTGAGTCATGGCCATCTCCCTCCTTGGTGCTGAAGTGGCAGAGCACAGATGTGGTTCTGCTCTCGCTGGTGATAAGAGTAGATTGTCATATGTACACTGTGTTGTGTTCCATTTCATATCTATTTATTCTCTTTCCAATTTCATCTTGAAATGCTTTGGGGATCATCTGGCCTAGATGAGCCTCATCCCAAACTCTCTGCAGGTTGATTTGCTTCCAAAATCCTCTTCCCCACCAGCACCACTTATTTTGTGAGGTAGAAGTGTTGCTAGTTAGTCCGTCACCCTCTTCCATTACGTTTGACAGATGTATGTGTACTAGAGACTTTTTTTGCCCTTGGCTGTTATGTCTTTCCATGGCAAGCAGATTAAATGTCTGCCAGCTGAAGCAGTTTCTGGGCTCTCTTGTTCTCTTTGTAGTGACTGTTTTGCATCCATTAGACATTTCAAAGGAATGTTGATACTTGGTAGCTTTACTTTTATTCATTTCCCATTTTTTGGAGTTGTCAGATTGTTTAAAGAACTTGGGTTGGAGCTATTCTAATTGGATACTATGTCTTATTTTTATCCTTTCTTCTTATTTGGTATTGATTTTGACATTTATTCTAACCAGTGGATAATCTGACTGAACACAACAAGTTGCTTCTAAAATAACTGCTGCATTGGTAGCTAGGCATTTCTTGTCTATAATGGTCATTTTCTTTTTCTTTCTTTGTTTCTTTTTTTTTTGTGAGAGTAGGTTTGGCATCTTTTGACAGTTACCTTGAAGAAAGTATTTCTTGATATGTAAGCTACGTGACTTCTGAGTGGGTTACAAGAAGTATTTGGCCTCTTTTGTTTCTAGTTAACAAACTATATTTTTCAGCTTTGACTGGGGTTTTTTTGGTTGTTGTTTGGCATTATTCTTTGTGCCCCTCTTCCCATTAAGTCACTGGGTGTTTAGTTATGTATGGATTTAATTTTTGCTTTATTGTCATAGAATTTCTCCATCATGTTCTCTGCCAGAGACTTGGTACATAAGCTTCTTTTGCTTATCACAAAGATTGCACATTAAGATACCAAACTTTTGGGTAATATTTGTAAACTCTGCATCACTCCTTCCTCTTCCCTTTCTTCCCTTTCTCTACTATGTTACTGTGGCACAGATATAGAAGTGAATGAGGACATTTTGTAGTCTTATCTTACTTGGGTCCTTCCTCTGACCAGAATAATTCATCACTCAGCATTCTGGTATTGACCCCTGTGTATTTATGCAGGAAGGTCCTTAGGCAACAGATAAGGTTTAGAACTGGTAGTATACCTGAAGCTTTTCATGGCTTGATTGAAGTTGCCAAAGTCTGTGCACTCCAGTGGCCTGCCCTTCTAGAGCCAATGGTCACCTTTACACCACAGTACCACAGTGAGGTATCTGGATGGGGATTTTATAAACCTTAAAGCTCTATGTAAATGGCAGCTTTGTTTTAATTACTAGGAATGTAAGATCACAGATTGAGAACTGCGTGGACCTTTGAGATCACTTTTTAGATGAGGGCCCATAGAGGCAAGGTAGGTGGCACAGTGGATAGAACTCTGGGCCTGGAATCAAGAAGAACTGAGTTCAGATCCATCTTCAGCCACTTAGCAGCTGTGTGTCTCTGGGCAAGTCACTGAACCTCTGTCTGTTTCAGTTTCCTCCACTGTAAAATAGGGATAATATTATAGCAGAACCTACCTTGCCTTGCAGAGTTGTTGTGAAAATCAAATGAGATAGTATTTATCAGAGTACCACTTATCACTGTCTCTGGCACATAGTAGGTACCATATGAATGCTCATTACTCTTTCCCCTTCCCACCACAGAGGGTGACGTAAATTGTCTAAATTATAAGATTGGAAATAGAGAGGACTGGATCTGTGATTTTCTTGATATAGGGAACTCCTGGGTGAGGAAACGCTGCCTACTAATGCAGATTGGTACTTCCTTGGCAGTTTATAATCTTAGAAATTATTAAATAGACTTGGCTAAAGTCACACAGCCAGACTGGGTCAGTGGTGGGACTTAACTCAGGTCTTCCTGGTGCCAAGGCTAGCTCTCCACCAAGCCATGCTTCTGCCTTTTTATCCAAATCATTTATTTTTTAAAAATTATTTTTGTTTCTTATGTTTCTTTTTTTTTTTTATAGAGCTTTCCATGTCAACAGTGCTTTTATGGCGTGAATTCTGGAAGTGTGTTACCAAAGATAGATAGAGATACACACACATATATTTAAATTAAGTTGCCTCCATTAATTGGAATAAAAACTTGGTTACTCTAGCTCTGGAAAGCTCAGATCACCTTCTAGTGCACAGAAAGGACGTTTGTAGGCAATTTTTTATTTTCCCCCATAGAGAACAATGTCATACTACCTAGCCTATAAATTAGAATATGCTAAGCTTCTTCCCCCTGAACCCCTCTGAAGCCCTCAAGTTAACAGAAGGTATATGCAGACAGAGGTACAGTTAGTTACTGCTGTATCATCATATTAACCGTGGACAGATTTAAGCTGTTTTTTTTACCTTATGCTAATCACAGTTACTGCTTCTCTTCCCACTTTACGGTTGTAAACATTGACATTTTATTTTATCTCTTTAGATTTTAGTAAATAAAACTAAGTGGGTAAGTCTGATATAAAGAGTAATATTAATGCAAGTAGGTGGCCATTTTGTTGGTTATAGATGAATCATACTTTGGGAAATAAAATGGATCAATTCCTGCCAGAGAGATTTGAAGGGGAAAAGTGCAAACTAAATGCCAGGATTGGAAGCAGAGTTTTGTTTGTGGTTCTTTCCCTCTCCCTTTCCCTCTCCCTTTCTCCCTCTCCCACTCCTTTTTCCTCTTTTCAATTCTCCTTTCTTTAATTTTTTATATAGTGTTTCTGGTGGGAACTTGAGGAATGATAATTCATCAGTACCTTTGGTTTTAATTAAATTCAACAAACATTTATTAAGTCAGTACTAGGTAGGAGGTGCTAGGTAGTTAATTTCATGTTTGTGCTAAATTGGCACCTTGTCTGTTATCTTATGGATCCATAGATCTCAGACTGTTGCCTGGGGGTCACCACTTGCTAGGTAGCGTTCCTGCTCACCCCCCTGATGAGTGTCAGAGGGTGTTGAGCCAGGGCCTTCCTGACTCCAAAGGCTAGATCTTTATCTCATGCTACAAAGGTGGGGAAAACATCCCTACATTCCAGAAGCTTAAATTATATCGGAAACACAATTTCATTCCACTTCTGAAGCATTATATACAGTTATTTATACTGGTGGGATAGAAGTTTCTTGAGTTTGGGACTGTTGGTGTTCTTTGTACCCAAACTCATTGCATCTCTAGGGTACCCAATGTTTGTTGAAGTGGAATGGATTGAATTGTGGCTCCCATTCCTAAGTAGCAGTCAGTATAGTTTTGTATTATGCCACTTGGAGGGCCTTTCAATTGTTCTATTTGATTGTAAGCATTGAAGTATTTTTTCATGTTGCTGTCAAGACATAAGTTCTCAACTTTCAGACTTTTTCATAACCCAGTTAACTGTATGGTTCATCAACAGCAGAATACTTTTTCATCCATGGCTCTCTCTTCATTGCCTTTTAAATAAAGCAATCTGTTTTAAAATTTTTGAAATGCATTTCAGCATTTCTTTTATAATAGTTTTGCCTCACTATCAATAAGCCCCATTAAAATCACTCTCTTTAGACTAGGGTTTTATAATGCCTCTGACTACAAAGAGAAAAAACATTTCACCCAGGTCACAAGAGGTGTTTTACATTAAGACCTAATGTGCCTCAAAGGTGTGTTTTTTCTTTTTTTTTTCTTTTGCAAATAAAAGATGTTTATACTCATTTTTTCTTTTGCAAATAAAAGTATTTATACTCATTTTTAGAAGCCGTGGATAATAATCTGGTTGCATTTTAACTTTCAGTGGCTGAACAGTGTTAGAACTCAAATTCCTAGACCCCAGTTAATTGCTTTCTTTTCCTAGACCCTCATACCAAATCAGACTTGGAACCAGCTGCAGCTGTTCTCTACCTTAGATGTCAAATTGAGCTGACATGTAGAACTGTTAACCTTGACTATAAATGGTATAGTGTTTTTATTGGAATTAAAGAATCCACTATGAAATAGCCCAGGGTGGGGTGGGGAGGGGGGGAAGATAGGGTGAGGGTGGAGAATGATTTTTCTACATATCTTCACATAATTACATGAATCATTGGCAGTTGGCATGTACCTGCTAATCACATGGCTTTTTGATTTTCTTTTTCTTACACAGAATACTTCAGAATTAAAACCTCATTCTAAATCATCTCTTCTTCACCGTGCCTTCCCCCAAACCTTACCCCCCCCCTTTTTTTTTTTTTTAAGTTTTGCCATTTCAGCTATAAGGCCTTTGGAAAGTATGTGCTATGGATCACTCTTGCCTTAGTTCAATAATTTGAGATAATTAAGAAAGGCTGATTACAATCCAAACAGCAGTGTGGTTGCTGATTATCATGCTGTGTTCCTAGCAATCTCATGAGTCTCATAAATGCTACAAGGTGTGTTAAGAATAGTCTGATGCTGTTTTGTTTTGCTCAAGTAGGCTGAGCAGAATCCTGGGAAAACAAGCATGATGTCAGGTTCTGAAAAAGAGCAAGATGGCAACCGAAGGGTATTTGATTTTTTGATTTAGGATTGAGACCACTGAGTGCTCCTAGTGTGCTTCATTAGGTTGCTTGATTTACATGTATTTGCCCTGTCAGCAGTATGTTGCTTGCATGCATTTTCTTTTGTATTTCTGATTCTTTCCATATGGCATTGGATGTGCATTCATTTGTAGATGTGTTTAACTTGTTTTTAAGAGAGTATAAGGGCTTGACCTTATGTCATTTTCCTTATATTTTCTTAAGTCTTCTTCACCTTCCAAAATGTTTTGTTCCACGCCTTAGTAAAATAGGTCCTCCTGTGACACCTCAGAGAACAAAATATTTTCAGAAGAGGTAGAGTCCTGAGTAGTGTCAGACTGTGTGGTCTTTTAAATGTAAATCAGTAGTTAGTTGCCTATGAATGCATAGCCACCTAGGTAATTGCTGGGGTGGGTTATATGCCAAATAACCAAGTAGCTGTGTTAGTGAAAGCTTTGGCAGTGTGTGTATCTCTCTCTCTCTCTCTCTCTCTCTCTCTCTCTCTCTCTCTCTCTCTCTCTCTTTCTCGCTCTCTCTCGCTCTCTGGTCCAGAATGACTGAAGAATTTGTATGTGTGTTGTTTTAACAGGTTAGAAGGGTTCCCGGATCCAGTGGTCATCTTCACAAGACAGAAGACGGAGACTGGGAGTGGAGTGATGATGAAATGGATGAAAAGAGTGAAGAAGGAAAAGCAGCATTTTCTCAGGAAAAGGTATAAGGCAGTTGCTTAACTTGGGGTTGACGCTCTTAGCAAAGGAGAACTGGTATTTTTGTTTTTGTGGCATTTAAATATGACGTGTTAGTTTTTGTGCATTAACTTCGGATACTTGTTTTACAGTCACGAAGAGTAAAAGAAGAAAATCCAGAGGTGAGTTGTTTTCCTCCCTTCTTTATCTCACTCCTGTCCTGTCCCTTTAAATATCTATCTGGGACTAATCATTTAGAGGAAAGACTTTGAAGTTTTGAGGTTCTACTTGAAAAATAACACAGAAAACCAAGGTAAAATTTTATCATCATTTTTTTGTCAACGGCAAGTCGCTGGTTAAAATGTCCAGGAAATTCATTCAGAATTCGCTGGTCTTGATCTTTAAAGTCTCCTATGAGTCTTGGTTAGGCAAGGGAATACTCTTTTATCAGTAGCTTCTCTTTGAGAATTGGTCATCTTTTGATCAACTTTGATTTTTGATTCTATTAACTTCCTGATTTCCTAGTGACTAATGATGGCCGTGTTTCAAAGGAGTTGGTAACTAAGAAAGAATTTCAGCCTGTTAGAATAGATTTAAATATTGTACAGAACTAGTCATTAATATGTGCTTATGGCAAAATTAGATAAAAAGAAAAGAAAAACATCATGTTTACACATAACCTAGCATCCTTCATTCTCTTTACATTTAAACCCATCCTCCAGTTAGTAGGCATTTTCATTTGATTAACTGTAGCCAGTCTTGTAGTTTAGACTTATCTCAGTGGCACTAGTCAATGGGAACTTATCAGGAGGAATGGGCCAATCCCTCAACCCTCTGCTATTATTTTCTTATACTATTTGTACATAATCCCTTCCATAACTACTGGTAGTAGTTTTGTGTCTGCGCCCTTTCTTTCCCTGCACTTAAAAACTGAATCTGATTGTTCTCTTCTGTGTACTTTTCCATTTAACTGCCTCCCTATCTCCTGCAGATAATTTTTCCCCTAATATTTATCCTGCAAATTGATTTACTTTTCCCACCCACTCCCAAACATGAAAATAATTTCTAAGCATGAAAATTATCTTTCTTTCATTAGGGATAGAATCCTGCTTTTACAATCTGTGATGGTTGCATATGCCAGAAGCTTTAGTAACATGGGTCACATTGGGCATAAAGGCTGGTCTCTTCCAGTTAGTGTGAATATTTCCCTATGCTTTTCCTGCTTTCTCATTTTTGCCTGTTATTTGACCCCAGAGTCATGGATGAGAAATCATTGTTGTTATAAAGCTATAAAAAAAATAGCCTAAGAAAGAAAATGGTTCCAGTATCAGTTTTGAATCAAACAACCATTACTAATGTACTATAAGAACTTGACTGCCTGATACTTAATCTTTACATCACTGGTGCAGACTGATAGGTGTGTGGTTTTTTTTGCTCATGAAGATTGACAGGTATGTTATAGTACCATTTGAAATAGCTCTCAGGGTTTAAGGGGAAAAAAAACCTGGGATAGTAATATCCTCTTGCCAGGAAGGCTTTACTGCCTTGAAATGAAAAAAGAGACACTAACTGAATGGTCTCAATTAACCAGTATTTTAATCTACTAGAGTAGATTTTAAAACATTGGCTATTTATCTCTATGTCTGGAAGACATCGTTGATTTCCTAGCATGGTGCCTGCTTAGAGATCTCATTTTGTAATCAGTCTATGAATTCAGACATATTTTTAGTTAAATCCTATACTCCTGCTTTTATTTATATATGATTTTGGGTATCATCATTTCCACCTAGTTTTAAGACATTTGAAAAGAGAGTTCCATTTTGCTTTAATCTACTGCTCTAATGAAGTTTCCTGTTACCCAAGTGTGCACATGTGCAAACACACACATACTTGCACCCCATTTTGGTGCCATGGTTAGGTGGTTGGCATCTTCCCAAAATGGTATGGCAAGGGTTAGGAACAGTTCAGTATCAATCAGTCATTTAAGTTGCATGGAGTACAAAGAGATATGCTTTTTGGGTGCTGTGATCTTGTAATGTACATCAGGCATACAATTGCTGTCACACATAAATACATCCGAAAGATTCTAGAATTAAAACCTCTACCTTTGTTATCTCACTTGTTCCTCAGAACAACCCTGTGAGGTAGGTGCTGTTATTATCCCCATTTTACAGATGAGGAAACTGAGGCTCAGAGAGGTTGAATGCCTTGCCCTTGGTCACACAGATAGTAAATGTCAGAGGTGGGATTTGAACCCAGTTCTCTCCTGACTCCAAGTCCAGCACTTTATCCACAATACTACGGTGCCTTTCATCAGTACCTGAGTGGTTTGTCAGGTGTTTACATCATTTCTAAGGCAAAGGTAAGCATGGAGAGCACAGGTAAATGCATAATTTTGGTGACCATCAGGAAAAGACTCCATGGGACTATGACATCTGGATGGAGTGAAGTCAAAAACACTGTTTTGTCTGCTAAATGGTATTTCACAATCCGATGAAGAAGAGAGAGCAAGAAAAACAGCTTAGTCATTATCTAGGGATTGGAAGTTGGTGTCTAGGTTGGATTAAATTGAAAAGTCGGAATGACTAGTTAAGGAACCCTTGTAGTTATGTCTTAAGAATTTCTCCATAAATTACAGACTCATAGGAACTAAGCTAACAAGGGGACTCAGAGGCCCTGTAGTCTAACCTGGTGTGATGGGTAGAGCGCTGGACTTAAAACGAGGAAGATCTCGGTTCAAATCCTTCCTCTGCCATTTACTACTATGCAACCACAGGCAAATCACTTAATTTCTCTGAGCCTCAGTTTCCTCATATGTGAAATAGGGAAAAATAACACCTATAGTACCTTTTAGTACAGAGTTGTTAGGAGACGCAGATATAATCATGTATGTTAAACTTTTTTGCAAACCTTAAAGCACTCTATAAATATTCAAAATAATTGAATGTGAGAGTGCGTGCGCACGCGCACACACACACACACACACACACACGCATGCACACACACAGAGTACCTGAACAAGAATTCCTTCTGTAGCACGTAAAAGTAACTATTCTGCCTCTCATTAAAGGCTCTCCCTCACTACCCGCTATCACTTAATGGGACGATATCATACCTTTTAGATAGCTTTAATCTTTGGGAAAATTTTCCTTACATTCAACCTAAATCATCTTAGTAATTTCTACATGTTATTCCTAGGCTGCCCTCTGGGACCAAACAGAACAAATCTTTCTCCCTTTCCCCATGACAGCTCTTGGAATCCTTGATTATAACTATAAAATCCATATTTCCTCTCCCAAAGTCTTTGAAAAGCTGAAAATTCCCAAGTACTTTAATATGGCAAAATTTTAAGGCCTTTTAAAATATTCTGGTTGTCTTCTCTCCAGGCTTTTCAGTGTCCTTCATAAAGTGTGGCACATGGAGCTGAACCTAGTCCTCTAGATAAACTACTGTCTATTCCTGTCTATCTTATCTTACGCTCTAAGGTTGAGTCTTTTGAACCTATGTGTAAGACTTTTACGTTCATTCTATCTACCTTATTAGATTTGGCCAGATATTCTTGTCTTTTGAGGTCATTTTGAATCCTGCAATAATCCTATAATTAGCAAATTTGATAAGTATGCTATAATAATAATCATAACAATGCAAAATAATTGGCATATAGCACTTTAAGCTTTTTTCAAATGCTGTACATATATTGTCTCATATGATCCTCACAATATCCCCAAGGGGTGAAGGTGTTTTTAGTTTCTGAAGAAACTGAGGTGTAAAGAGATAACTTGGCCATGGTCATGCTGCTCATAATGTTTCAGGATATCATTTTAACCCAGATCTTCCTGACTCTAAGTACCCAACACTTTAGCCAGCATACCAAACTGCTTCTACCATAGATGCCTTTGTCTAAGCCATTGATAAAAATGATAACTAGCTCGGGTTTCCTATCTTTTCTACAAAAAAAATAGCACGAAAGGCTTTGTAGAATGCTTTGCTGAAGTACAGGTAACACGTGTATGTGTAGGTATTTACAGCGTTATCCTGATTTACTGATCTTTTGATCCTCTTCCTCTCCCCTCCTCCCGCCTCCCTAAAAAAAAAAGTGGCATATGATCACTTCCCTTTCAGTTTTTGAAAGTTAGGGCAGCATTCATCCTTGCGAGTCTTGTAGCATTTCGCTCATCCTTCATGCTCTTTCAAAATCTTTGACAGTATTTCATCATTCACGTTTTCCTCCTTCCTTTACTACACTGGATGTAGTTCAGCTGGGCCTGGTGACTTAGAATCATCAGGGGTGTCCAGGTGTACTCTTAACGTCTCTACAGAATGTTAATGTTACCCCCAAGATTCCCATCATTTCTTTTTCAGCAACCTTCGGTGAGAGTCTGGTCCAAAAAAGGAAGAGAAAAGAAAAGCAGCTTCATTTATTGCTTCTTTCACCTTTTGAAGTATGCAACTATCATTAATGCAAGGGAAGAAATTACTAGTTGATCTGCTTTTGACAGAGTAAGAATCTAGATTTCTGGAGAATTGAATTCCATTTCTACCATATCATGCCTCTGTGGCAACCCTATCCATATTTCTTTGAACTTTGGCGTATACTGTGGTGACAATATCATTATTACTGCTGTTAGTCTATGTCTAGATAGTCTCTGCCATGCTTCTCCCTTCCCCATCCTATTCTTGGATTTCTCCACATTAGTTTATCACCTTAGTACACAGCGCTATTTTACCCAACTTCCCTACATGCCTCATTTGTTCTCTTTAAAAAAAAAAAGTACGTCCTTGTAGAGCCAGTGTTCCCAGTCGTGAGTCCCATCCCACCAGTTCTCCGTGATACCCTGTGGGTTTTTTATAGCTGGCTGTTTCTTAGTTTTTTGTTTTTTGTGAATTTCTGGGCATCTCTACTACTACTCTTTGTTCTTTGGAACTAGTGTGTGGGTGGGGGGGGCGGCACCTAATTGGGGAGGTTTTCATAGACAGTTTTTTCCATCCCCTTTCCTTGTCAGTTTAGCCTTTTGATGAATGTGGAAGATCTTTTGCTTTCTGTTTCTCAAATCTGCCTTTCTTTTGTGAAGCCCTTGTCTGTAACTGAGAGCAGTGATGGAAAAAACCACTTCTGCCCTTAAGATGCTCAGTTTCTTGCCTGAATCAAATTCAGGAGGAGCATCAGCTTCTAACTATCAAGTATGGATTTGTTCCTTTTTCTGTCTTCTGAGCATAAGAGATGACAATGATGAAAAAACAGGAACTGTATTTCTAATAAGATTGCTTAGCATTTTCATTGGAAAGAGCAAGATACCTAGGTTATAACAATAACAGTTTATGTTTACATAGTGCTTTAAGGTTTACAAAGTCTTTTAGGTACATGGCCTTTCTCATTTGATCTTGCAACAGCCCTGGATGTAACAAATTATACCCATTTTACAGATGAGAGAACTAAAGTGCAGTAAAAGCTGAATCACTCGCCAAACTTCACACCACCCATGGAACGAGTGTTCACATCAGGTGGCCAGGTGTTCTTTCAGCTGTAGCATGCTGATTCAGTTTGAGAAAAAGGAAATGACTGTTACATTGTTGCATTATCTTGTCCCCCTTGGGTGATGATTAGTATGATGCGATGAAAGAAAAATAATGTTTCTTCATTCAACAAGTTGTTTTTGAAGGCCTAGGAAAGCGTTGCTTGTTGATGATTTACAAAGAAGTACAAAATGGCCCTTTAGCCTTTTGGGACTTAGCCATCCTGTGAACTATACTTTCTTGTTATCATTTGCAATTTGTAGGGGCTGGCCAATATCTGTAGCGTTGAGGATAGTGTTGTCCACGTAGTGACGTGGATGTATAGTATAGGGATCTCTTAGGTGAGGTAACTTCCTTTACCACTGTGTCTGCTGCACCTTAGTATTGTCTTGCTTGGACCGCTGAGAGGCTGAGAGTTTGCCCAGGGTCACTTGGCCAGTATGTGTCAGAGGTAGGCCCTGCACCCAGGGCTTTGTGGCCTGAAAGGCCAGGTCTCTAGCCCTGGCTGCCACTTAACTTGAACATAACAGACACGTAATATTCCATTAAATTAATTTGGATCACAGCTTCTCATTGCTTTTGCATTTGTTCTTTGCTAAAAAGGGAAGCGAGGTGGATTTTGATTCTAGTAACTACTGCTGTATGCTCAACATCCCCAAGAGGTCAGTATTTCATAGCCAACATTCTCATTAAGGAGCACTCAGATAAGCAGCACCCTCAAGCAGTTGGCAATGCCCAGGACTACAGAGTCCAGGCTAAAAACTAGGGACAGTCTCTGCCCTGCCCTTGTGAAGATCTGTGCTAACAGCACAGCCTGACCGTTTTAGAAAATGAGGATGGACCTCAAGGGTCCCTTGTAAAATCTCTGGACATGTTCGTTAAGGGGCATAGAGCAGGGTGAACTGGTGTGGCAGTTACTATCTGAAATTTAGCCATGCCTACAATAAGTACCATAGAGTGTTGTGTTTCAGGGAAGCTCCTACTTTCAGCTTCCACAGTTTGATTTCATGGGAAAAAATTATTCAGTCTAAATTCAACCCAAGTTTATTATGTTGGCTAAGAAGCTGGAAACACGCTGAGATTTATAGTCACAACTAATTTTTTTCTCTAAAACACATACCTTTCAGTGGCTATAAGTGACTTTTAGATCCATGCTAGCTACTTCCATTTCTAATCAAATTTATTTTTTTTAATCACTTATTATTTCCATCAATTTTCAAAGCTTTCTGTTTTTTCTTTGTGTGGAAAATTTATTTTTAAATTTAGGTTTATTATGATTAACTAAAGTCATTAGAATTAATTATCGTTTTTTTTATAAGGCCGTATTAAAAATGTGAGAGACAAAATAACATAGCTAGCTTCTCACATGTCTTGGCTGGGTGATGTGACCCTGGACAAGTCAGTCAACCCCTTTTTGCTATAGGACAGTGATTCTTTAACACAATCAGTTGCAGAAAAGGAGAGGATCTGAATTGGGACAGGGAGTTTCCTTACATGGATTTCCTTGTAACAATTACATCACAGGAGTAGTCCAAAGAAATTTTGTGTGTGTGTGTGTTGAATATTCTATTTACTAAGTAGAATTTTTTTCTTTGGAAATAGGCTGTATTTCTAGAATTTCCAAAGTTGAAAGATAAAAGTAATTCCTAGGCACAAAGTTGACCTTACATTCCTCCTTCCTGTTTTTGGAAGCCTTTCCTCTTTTGCTTAACCCAAACTCCAAAATTGTTGCCTTCTTCTCCCACCAGAGCACTCATTCCATCTAGTGTCTTTGTCCTTATTGGAGACTGATCCTGCACTCAAACTTATTCTAAAATAGTCATAACTGATAGCTCAATATGTTACCCTCCCTAGGATTATTCATGTTTCAAAAGTAACTGCTGGGAAATGTCACTGCCTTAATCTAAAATGACATATGTCAAATGGTAGCATTTCAGGCACTATGACTGGCCAGTGGGGAGTGGAGGGAGGAGATTTTAGTGAGGTGGCCATTTCTGGGAGTCCTCACACCACCATACATCCATGCTTTGCCTGTATGTGCCCCTTATCAGACACCAGCAGATAAAACTGTGTACCTGTGGAGGCACTGCATGAGCCAGGTAGACAAAAGTAGCCTCTTTCCAGTTTGTTTCAGTGCAAAAACAGATTAAAACTTTCATTTGACTTCCAGAAAATTAACCCAGCTATTCTCTTTAACTGGGTCATTTCTATATTGTTCCAGGATGGATCTGGACTTTGTGTAGAAGTCTTATCTTCTGAGACAAAAGGCAGAATTAATGGGAAATCTAGAATATAATGCAGTCAAGTGCAGAGTACTAGAGCACTAGAGGGTTTAGCTGCAGTGGTTCCATGACTAATTCCAGGGTTCTTCCTTATCTGAAACTGTAATACTTGGGTGTTTCATGCAGAATGGAGCAATTAGGCCTTAATTAAAGAGGTGGAATCATAGAACTAAAAGATACCTCAGGTGATCACATGGTTCAGTCGTGTGCCTTCTAGATGGGGAAATAACTATCTAATGTATTCAGGTTAATCTGCTTTGTTACATAGTCATTTTAAGTGTAACTAGAAAATAAGATTTTGCTTCCTTTCACTTTTGAAAACTTTCTCAGAGTTAGCATTATTTTTGGTATCTGATCGTTGGGAATTGATAAGAAAAGAGTAGATATAGGGAATCTCTTTTCTCATTGGTAATTGCTGCTTCTTGTGGAGTGCTGGGTACTTGGAGTTGGGTTATAGAACAGAGGGTAGGAACATAGCACTGGAGAAGAAAATCATGGGTATTTTACTAGTGCCACTTACATTTCAGACTTTGAGGGGGAAATTCTGCACACCACTCTGGATCCATGCTTCTGTGATGGGGAAAAAAACAAAACTAAAACCATATACCAAAAAAAATACCTTTATATATATTAGATCTTCCTTTTGGTGTGTTTTCAAGGTAATGATTAAAGGGTCTTTACAAAGGGTCTGCTAAGCAAGCATCTTTTAAGTTAGGATCCTTTAATATTTTATCAGATTATGCCACAAGTAACATGCGTCTTACGGCTTGTTTCCATTTTCACCTTGATATGTCAAACAAAATGTGTTTTCTGTCATTCATTTCTTTTCTTAATTTCTTTACCTTTTGAAAACAGTAGTTGTGTTTCTGATCATTAAGACTTGATCATCATCAGACTGACTTTAATGTTATAAATTTGGTGCCTTGAAGTACTCTAATGCATTACTCTTTTGACAGATCACGGTGAATGCCAGCAGTATACCTGAGCAGATAAAGTCACTCTCTATACAGGACTCTCAGGTATGTACCTGTACTGTTCACTTAAATTTGGGATAGTTCACAGAAGAATCTTCAAGGACACTAATATTATAGTAAAGAGATTTTATAACTTCAAAATAATACTTCCAAATCATGGGCTTGTAAATTTTTTGGTTTTGAATAAAGGGCGTGTGGGAGAACAGTTGTTATTTATCATGGCTTGTGGTCCTCCAAGCAAAAATGGATTCCTACATGCCTTTCAAGATTGTTAGTGTTGTATGAAATAATAAAAGGAATGAAAATAGCGAAAACATGATGCCATATTTCAACCTTGTAACTCACGAGTAATTAATAAATAATAGGATTTTTCAGTTTTGTTTTGATCTTAGAGAAGAATACTGATTTAAAATCCTGAATTTCACTTACTCTTTATCATTGCTGGATTCTTTGTTAGCAAACTTCACAAGCTGTTTTCGTGTCTTCTATTTTTACTATTAAAACAAATGTCATGATTGACTTCTTAGACCCTTTAAAAATAATTACAGGAAATGTGAAGAATCTTATATGGTCACTTAGGAGCCAGTACCCTTTAGGAAAGAGATTGCTCCATTGAAGGTTTACTGTGACTTTGGGCAGGCTGTCTGATGCCGTGTGCCAAAGAGTCACAGTGGCATCTGAGCTGCACAATACTACTAATTTTTTACTTTGAAAATGGAAAATTCATTTAAAGTTTTAGTCACATTCTCCTAAATTTCTCTTCTTTAGAAGACTATCGATTAGTTGGCAGGGGAGCACTGTGGAAAGCGGGCTGGATTTGTAATCGAAGGATCTGGCTTTGAAACCTGGTTCTGTCACTTAGCACTGTTACCTATGTGATCTGAGCAAGTCACTTAACCTTTTTAGGCCTTAGTTCCCTCACTTGTAAGTGGGTAGATTTGATGTCAGCTATTAAGTTTATGCTACACTGAACTTTTAATAAGTGTTTGACATCATCAGGGTTGGTGTTTCTCAACAGCTAATCTGTGGTAAATGTGGGGCTGGTCTGTAAAACTTTTACTACTTCTTAAAACCTATATACATAGACAGACTTCTCCCAGATGCTTCTCCTTTGGCTCTTTCCCTCTTCCTTTTTTTCTTGGTCCCTGTCTCTTGCACTGCTGAGAGCAGCTGTGGTAAAATGCTGGAGAACATAACAGTCCTCAAGGTAATTTATATATCTTATTAGTACACAGAATAATTTCGTTCAGAAAACATAGACTTACTCCAAGCTAGCCGTGTCCCCATTTAATAGATGAGCAAATTGAGACCCAGAGATAGTAAGTGATCTGCCTGGGGTCACATTTGGTTATGTGGTGGTAGAATGATTACTACTGGCTCCACAGCTATGACGATGATTGCTGCTGATGCTGCTACTTTTACTTTTACTACTACTATTGCTACCACCACTACCTAGTGCTGTTACTATTACGTGATATTTATATAGCCTTTTGAGATTGGCAAAGGATTTTACATATATTATCTTATTTGATCCTGTAGGTAACCCTGTGAGATAGATTTTATTATCATCTTCACATTACAGATGAGAAAACTAATAATGATGATGATAGTAATAAGAGTAAATAAATAACATTTCTATAGCACTTACTATGTGCCAAGTACTATGCGAAGCATTTTACAAATATTATCTCATTTGATTGTTGTAACAACCCTGAGAGGTAGGTGCTGTTATTATCCCCATTTTACAGATGAGGAAACTGAGGCAAACAGAAGTTAAGGTTAATGACACATAGTTATCACATCAGTTAAGAAAAAATTTATCGAACACATCTATTCCAGGCACAGTGTTTGACAATGAAAATACACAGACAAAAAGCGAAACAGCCTTTACTCTCATGGAGTTTTATATATGATAAGAGGAGATAACATAGCCATATCAATATTTACCAAATGAATACAAGATAATTTTGGAGAGGAAGGCATTAATATTTTGTAGAACCAGGAAAGCCTTCAGAAGGGAGGTATATGAACTGCGTTTTGATGGATGCTAGGGATTCTAAGAGTCTGAGATAAGGAGAGACTTAGGGAGTGTAGAAGACAGCATCAGCCAAAACATGGCAATGGCAGAGTGAGTGCCGTGTGGGAGAAGCAGTATGAAGAGGACAATTTCAAGAGCAAAGGAAATGTAACAGGGAGTTCCATATAAGATTATGAAGTTGGATTGGATGAGGTGGTAAAAGACCTTAAATGCTGAATAGAGGGGTCTGTATTTGATCCTAGAGGTGATAAGGAGTCACTGGACTTACTGTGGAGGGGAGTGATGTGGTCAGGCCTGAGATTTGGCAGTAAGCCAGAAGGCAGGAGTTGAATCTTGGCCTTTCCTGGTTGTAAGTCCAGCAATGTCCTCTTTACCACCAAGTTCCCACAACTAGAACCCCTATTTTCCAATTCATATGCTGTTATTTCTATGTACCATACCATGATTGAGCATTTTAAGACAAACTAGAAGTTTAATTAGTTGATCAGTGACTAGTTCCCAAGATGTCACTGAGTAAAGGGAAGGCCAGGCAGTAGAGAAATGAATTGCTATAAATCGATCACCTTTAGAGGAATAGTAATTAGAAAGATGGGATTTTGTAGGCCATGTTTGAGTGGCAGAGCCCCCATTTCAGCAAGGGGCAAACAGAGTGACCTAGGATGCCAACAAAGGTTGGGTTTAAAAAAAAATAACACATTTTGCCTCTAGTATGAAATAGTATGAACAATTACCAAATGGTTGTGTTCTTTCTGGTTACAAAAGAATTCACATATATTAACTCATTTGGTTGTTACAACAACCCTGTCAGATAGGTTGCACAATTTATATTATCCCCATTTTATAGATGTGGAAATGGAACATCAGGGAAGTTAATTGACTTCCCTGAGTCCTTCTAGTTGATATGTTTCAGGATTGGAACTTGAACTCCGGCTTTCTAATTTGAAATACAGTCTCTTTCTACTGTGTCATGGCAGTTTCCCCCCTCTGTTTTCATTACTGTCTCTTCCTCATTGTTTGTGTATTGAAGAGAAGAGATGTCCCATGAGTGAGGACAAGGACCAGTTGGCAGCAGGTCAAGCATTCCTCTTTAAAGACACTACTTATTCTTTTGATGGTTAATCTTCTCCCTTTTTCTTCCTCTCAAAGATACCAGTAGGTCACTTTTTTTCTCTCCTGAAAATTAGGATTTCTTTTTGAAACTTCTATCTGAATTTTCTCTGGAAATTATTAGCCTTTTATCTCTAATGCTTCATTCTGAAGATAAGTGAGATGGTGTACATAAAGTGCTATTCAGGTTTTCGGGAGCAAAATGACCTATCTTAATGGCCTATTTTAATTCAGTGAGAGGTGATGGCACTATTCACTTATTTTCTGATAAATCTTCTAACACCTTGTATTCTTTTGTTTTTAAAGGGTCAGCCTAATATTAATGAAGAATTTACAGAAACTTCTTGTGCTGTGAATCTTGTTTTAAGATTAAGGTAAATAATTTTTTAAAATGTTGCCTTTTGTCTTTGGAGTATTATTTCTTATCACCTCATTAAGTTTTCATGGTATGAATATGAAATAAAAATGGTAACCTCTTTAATTCCCAGTATGGCCAGCTATATGCAGTATTCTGTGAACTAATTGCTATCTTCTAATTGCTTACTGAAGAAGAAGAAAATGAAAAGCAGAATATGAATGTGACTTCAAGCTTAGCGTACCCTTCATTAAGAGTTTTTTTCCCCCTTTTCCTCCCCGCCCATTGCAGTGTAGGATCACAGTGAGAGATTTTTAATGAGTTTCTTTCATACTTCAGCAGTCAGTCTCTGACAGAAATAAACCATGGCTGTATTACAAGTTGCCTGCTCAGAACATTTTTCAATGGCAGGTTTGATCAACCACTGTGGAGAAATGACAGATATATTTTGAAAGAACATTCAGTCTTCTAGGAAATAGATATAAATATGGTGCCTCTCCAGACTATGTCTAGTCTTTGTAGTTATGTAGTGAATAGGCGCTGCTGCATTTTAAAGAGCTTTTAATAGAATCAAATATGCAGCTTGTAGTCCTTAAGTATTTTTGTGATAAGATCAGTGTACTCTTTAAACATTTCATAAACTTACCTCCTGAAATGACCAGTTTGCAAAGGAGCAAAATGCCTTTCTCAGTATACATCTGCATATTCATTTTGTGTGTGTGTTATACATACACACACACACACACACACACACACACACACACACAGTTTATGTCTATACAGTATGTGTGTATGTATGTATTTACATAGTAATACTATGTACATAGTATATATACAGACACATTTTTCATCTAAAGTGATGCTTATCACTTTTTATAATAATCATTCTCATATATTATGGAGTCCCATGTAGTCAGTTAATTAGGTAAATAAAAATATGAAGTAACCTTTTTTGGATGAGCAGTATTATGGATCTGAAATTTAAAAAAAAAACATGCCTTAAGTTTTTTTTTTAACAGTTCATTAATGCACATTTATCTTTAAGGAAAGATTTTAGACAGTAATTTAAACTTTTAAAATGTTAGTTGGTATGGTGACATGAGTTATGAAGCTTTTGATGTTACCTGTATCATGACAATATTTAGCTACAACCACTGTACAACATTAGCCAGTTAATGTCCAACATTAATTTGATGGTCCAGTGCATATTTAGTATAAATCAGCATGTCTTCTCTTCAAAGGAGAACAACTTAATTTGCTTCATCAATCATAAATGATACAAACACAAAATCTAATCTATGTCCAAACCTTAGTTGGGCATTATGGTTTGCACTGAATGCTGAATGTCAGCCATCTTTTTTACTCTAATCAACATAAGGCTTTGTTGACCATACACTGGAACTATAAATACGTAAATAATTTAAGCATGTTTCCTTTCAGTTCATAGCATGCTTTCACGTATGTTATCTCATTTTAATCTCATTACATTTCTACAATTCAGTTCAATTAGCTGCCTGTTGTGTTCAAGGCAGTATGCTAGGCACTGGGGGTAACTGCAGCCCCTGCTCTTAGAGAGGTTTGAGATATACAACATTCGTGGAGATAAGTAAATACAAGGCAGTGAGAGGAGGGATAAAGCATTAACAACTGAAGAGGAATGGTCAGGAATAAAGGAGAAAAGAACACAAAGAAGGAGTGTAAAGATTGTTGTCCAAGAACAATGGAGAGATGGACATTGAATGTTGAGTTCCACGAAGCACTGTTAGGCCAATTTTACAGGAACATAGTATGAAGGAGCTAATATGAACTAAATTTGGAAGGAGGGATGGGAGTCAGATTGTAAAGACATAAACACCAGGCTTATGATTTAGTATTTTATCTAGGGGCAATAGAAAATGCTGATGCCTTTTGAGCAGTGAAGTAATGCATTTAGACCCATGCCTCAGGACGATTATTTTGGAAGCCATTCAGAAGGTATATTAGAGAAGGGAGAGATTTTACACAGGGAAACTGAATAGAGGCCATCATCATAGTCCAAGGGAAAGCTTATGAGAGCCTGAACGAGAGTGGTGGCCATGGCTTAGATGAAAGGAGATACGCAGAATGTTAAGAAGGCACATTGATACAGCTTGGCAGCTGATTGAATATGGAATGTGAGGAAGAGAGAAGAGTTCAGTATAACTTTAGAATTACAAACCTATGGTGTATTGACTTCCCCAGAAAAATAGAAAGTTTGGAGTTAGGGGTAGATATGAAAAGTTCTTTTTTATATATGTTGCATTTGATATACCTATGAGACAACAAGGTGGAGAATTCCTCTGGGTTGTTGGCTACATGGAAGAAGTCGAGAGAGAGATTAGGGCTGCATATAGATTTGGAGATCATCTGCGTAGAGATGATCAGTACGGTACAATATGAGAAGAAGAGGAAAGAGAGTATGGCTTAGGACAGATTATTGAAGTGCACACACATACTGAGAGGTGGAAGATGACCTGCAAGGGAGACTGCAATTGCCAGTCAGTACCTAAAGGAGAAGGAAAGCAGATTTGCATCACAGAATCCAAGAAAAGTAAATAACTGGAGCAAAGAGTTCTCAACAGCCTCACAGGTTGCAGAGAAGTCCAGGAGGAAGAAGACTGAGAAAAGGCCATTTGATTTAGCAGTTAAGCGATCACTGGTAATTGTGGAGATCATAGTTTTCAGAGGGACTGGTGATCATAGTGAGATGTGGAGTAATTCTAAGAAGAGTGAGCCAAGGGGAGGGATGGGAAAGCTAGGAGATCATATCAGAAGGGAGAATTTCAGAGGGTGATACCATGGAGGTGGTATAGGTTATGAGTATTGATGACATATGAGGAATGGCCAAACCTATGAGTGGCTTTGCGCATAGGGGTTTGAGAAGATGGTTGAACTTCAAGGTCAGGGCATTTGGGTGAATATCCATCTCAATAGTGAAGTCCTCAGATTAGAAGGCAGGGGCTGGGGTAGTGAAGAAGACCAAGCCAGGTCATAAAGCTCTTGAGGAAGGGAGGAACTATAACCTCACTATCGGTATATCATACCAGTGATTATTTGGGTGGGATGAAAGTGCAGCTTAAAGAAAAGGAGAGGTTACAGAGTGATGGTGTAAGAATAAGGGTCTAAAAGTAGCCATGGGGAGGAGGAAGCAGCTCAGGTCACTTTTACCCAGTGTTTTGGCGGTCATGGGAGGAACAAAACATGCTTGAAAATGTAGCCAGAATTGTAGTGTCTTCTGAAGAGAACCATATTTGCTGGGAAACTGCAATATCAAAAGAATGGAAGATGAAAAGGCCTAGGGTGTAGGAGAATTTGTCATCGATAGAGTTTGTCATCAGTAGAATTCCAGAGGTTTCAGTGGACTAGGAAATCCAAAAAGGACTACAGAAAGTCAGAGCTGAGGTGAATAGGGATAAAAGTGTGAGTAGAGGTGTGAAGAGGAGGGCTTTTTGCCATGGCAGCTCCCAATCTCTTGAGTCCCTGAAAATAAAGCAGTCGACCTCTGATGGATCTCTTCAAGATATCTGATAGATTTGAGCCCTCTTCTTTGAGACTTCATATTGCCTTTAGCTCCCGAGGCAAGGGTCTCTGCTAGGAATGGGTGCTCCTAAGCTCAGGCTTCTGCTGCCTGTTGCAGCCCTGTGAAGTAAGAAGGGCAGGTCTTGGAGTTATAGAAAGTTAGCACTGGGATGAAACTGAGGGGTCACCTAGTCCAGGATTCTTGTCTCCCTTTTACAGATGAGGAAATTGAGGTTCAGAGATGTTAAGTGATTTGTCCAAGGTCACGGAGGTGGGAAGTAACTGAGTTGAGACTCAACTCCAGGTTTTAGAATTCTGAGCCACGTTCTTTACTATGTCTTTTATATGACAGGCACTGTGCTAAGCACTGGGAATACAAAGAAGGACAGAAGACAGCCCCTGTCATCAAGGAGCTAGTGGGAGAGACAGAATGAAAACAGCTGTGTACAAACCAGGGACAAACAGGATAGATCAGAGGCAAGCAATAGCAGTAAGGATAGGTAAAGAAAGGCTTCTCATAGACTGTGGAATATTAGCTGAGACTTGGAAGAAGCCAGAAAAACTAGGTGGGAGAGTTTTCCAAGTGTGGAGAAGAGCCAGTGAACATTCCCAGAGGGTGGAGATGGAGTGTCTTGTTCAAGCAATAGCAAGGAAGTCAGTGCCACTGAGTATAATACAGTGGGGGAGTAAGTAAGGTACAAAGAGACTGGGAAGATAGGAGGGGGCCAGCTTGTGAAGGGCGTGATATTTGATTCATATTTGAATCCCGGAGGTGATAGGGAGCCACTGGTGTTTGTTGAATGCGGAGGTGATGTGGTCAGTTCTGGGCTTTAGGAAAATCATTTTGACAGCTGAATAGAGAATAGATTAGAGTGGGAAAAGACTTGAGGCAGGAAAGGCTGTTGTAGAAATCCAGATTTGAGGTGATGAGGGCTTCCACCAGCATCCTGGCAATGCCAAAGGAGAGATGTTATGGGGTTAAAATTGACAGGCCTTAGCAACAGATTGGATATGGAGGAGGAGAGGATAGTGAGGAGACAAGGTCTAGCGGTACCCTTGATATTATTGGAGAGGTTCAGAAAGGGAGATGGTCTGGAGGGAAATATTTCAGTTCTGGATATATTGAGTTTAAGGTGTCTGCAGGACATCCAGTTTAAGATGTCTGTTTGACATTTGGAGATGCGAACTTAGAGGTTAGGGCTGGATAAATAAATTTGAGAATCATCAATATAGCAGTGGTAATTGCATCCATGGGAGTTGATGTCAAGGAGCAGTTCAGAGGAAGAATAGAAGAGGACCCAGGACAGAGCCCTCTGGGACATCGATGGTTAGCAGGCAGACCCAGCAAAAGATGTGGAGAAGGAGTACTCAGGTTGGAAGAAAACCAGGTTAGAGCAGGGTCACAGAAACTTAGGAGAAGGTATCAAGAAGAGAGTGATGGACAGTGTCTGAGGCTACAGAGAGCCCAAGGAAGATGAGGAGGGAGAACAGGTCTTTATATTTGGCAATTAAGAGATCATTGGTAACTTTGGAGAGAACAGCTTTGATTGATGATGAGGTAGAAGGCCAAACTGTAGAGTGTTAAAAAGATAGGGAGAAAGAAAGTGGAGGTACCTCTGTTGTTTGTGTCTCCTATACTCCTGCCTCTCAGCCCCCCCCCTCTACATTGTCTCCTCTATACAGTGGTATACTGTGTATGTGTCATATTGTTTAATTTGTTGATTTGTGGCCTCAGTGGTTTGGCTTTGGAAAACTTAAATTCTCAGATTTTTCTTTGAGTGGGTTTGTCAGAGGAGGGGTACAGTTCTTAGAAAGCAATGGCTATGACTGCCTATCATTCACATGCCTCCCAGCACTTATTGAAATCTTTGGCATACACAAATGCTGTGAATAAATACATAATGATGAGGAGACATAAAACAAGTACCTAGGAATTATCCTCCTGCTTGCTCTCATTGGCATTGTCTCTTGTAATTTTTGGAACGGTTTTCATCTTCTAACACCATCACTTACCTTATTAGGGAGCATGTGGGAGGTCATCCTTCTGACAGTGTAAGGAGATAGATTGTTTCTCCTGAAGAGCAAGATTCATTTTTTTAACTTATCTGTATGCTTTCTTCTTCCATGACATTTAAAGAGAAAAATCAACTGATCCATGTTTTAAAAGTTATTAAGAAGATTTGCATCTGTAGGGAGGGTTTTTGGTCTTAGGAGTTTCTGTCTTATGTCTGCACTGATCATCTTTGATATAAAAGGAAGGGAATAAGCATTTATATAGCACCTACTACATGCTAGGCATTGTGCTAGGTGCTCTTTAAATATTGTCTCATTTAATTCTAACAAAAACCCTGGGAGGTTGGTACTACTATTTTCCCCATTTTATAATTTAGGAAACTGAGGCAACCAGAGGTTTAAGTGATTTGCCCAGGATCACCCAACTAGTGTGTGAGGCCACATTTGGGCTTCCTGACTCCAAGCCCAGCCATGGAACCACTGTACCAGCTAGCTGCCTCTCTGTCCTTTGTGTGCTATAATGTAGGAATCATAGCCTCACCTAGAAGTCGAATTCTACAAGATTATTTTCATTATACAGGAAGATCATTTGTGATTCTTATTCAGAACTTCCTTAATCCTAGAAGCATCCTTAGTGCTCAGTATAATGTAAACCAGTATATTTGATATTCAACTAATAGGATTTTAGATTTAGAGCTGGAAAAGATCTTAGGGATCATCTAGTCCAACCTCCTCAGCTTACATATGAGGAAACTGAGGGCCACAGAGGTGAAGTCCTTTACCCATTTCCACACTTAGTAAGTAGCATAGCCAGAATTCTAACTCAGGTGATCTTAATCTAAATCTCTTTAAACTGTACCATTCAGTTAATCAGTAAGCATTTATTCAATGCTTACTATGGGGCTTAGGCACTGTCCTTGGTGTTTAGAATACAAGCACGATGAATGTAACAAATTCTCCTCCCCTCTCCACTATCTTGTATTGGGTAACATGATTTGGGAGCTCAAGAGCTGGTCTCAGAGTCAGGACAACCTGAGTTCAAGTCCCAAGTCTGATATATGATAGCTTTGTGACTCTTGGCAAATAAATCCCTTATCCTTTCAGTGCCTCTTACAAAGCTTTTAGCCTGAAAAGGGCTGAGAAATTGGTGAACTACAGTAGAGGGAATTTCATCACTGGCAGTTCCTTAAAACAGTGAAATTATAGGCTCATGAATATGTTCATAACATACATGTACACATGTGTGCATAAATATATGTGTATTTAGATGCATTTATATATTTAACTATGTACATTTTTTCCCCAATTGAATGAAAGCTCCTAGAGAAAAAGGACTATTTCATTTCTGCCTTTCGTATACCTGGTGCCTAGCACAGCATCTAGTAGGTGTGTAAGTGCTTGTTGGTTGATGGAAATGATAAAGGTTTTTTTGTCTCCCAGTGTGAGAATTATTGCAGTAGCTTGTTTTTTAAATTATAATTTTTCTTCACAAATATAAAAAAAACCCTCAGCTGTAAATTAGCCTCTCTGAGGATCTTGATATCTTTTATCATCTGTAAGATGGGTAGTCATGATTATAGTAGATTAATTGCCTCAAATATAAATTGCATGTTTGTTTTAATTTTATATTACTGATTCATTTCTACCATTACTGTCTACATGTTGGTTTCTGCCCAGAAAGACGTGTTGATCTGATGATACAAGTCATCTGCGTAAAGAGGCAGAGGACTTCATATTATGATTTGGTGGGGAGGGAGTTCAAGCTACCCAGAGCACTGGCCAGGAGTCTGAGATTTTCTGTATCAAGTAATCTCTGAAGTCTCCTCTTCTAAGATTGTGTGTCTGTCTTTACAGTTGCCTTGTTTGTCATCTTCGCCCTATGAAATAGAAGAGAATCTTATCAGTCAAGTATATGTGATATTTTTATTAACTTATTTTCAAAAGGTAGCACTAAATATTATAATCTTTAATGAGTTTAGTGCTCCTTTAAGGCAGTGTTCTGTTTGATTTGTGTTCTTTTGGATTTCCTGTTACCACAGTAACTTTTATTTTTTTCCCCCTCAACTTGTTAATGTTCTGAGCACTGTAATGATTGGTTAGGATAAATCTGGGAACTGGGAGGAGGAACTCTGAAGCTTGTAGGCAGCCAAGTGGCACCATAGTGTGAAGAATACTGAGCCCGTAGTCAGGCAATCCTGAGTTCATATCCAGCCTCAGATACTTACTATCTGGGTGACCCTGACGAAGTCACTTAACTTGTGTTTGCCACAGTTTCTTCAGTTGTAAAATGGGGATAATAATAGCGCCTACTTCCAGGGTTGTTAAGATAAAATGAAATAATATTTGTGAAGCACCTAGCACCATGCTTCTAAGTTCGAGGAATCAGGAGTTCTTTTTTGATCAGTCTCCTGTCACTCATTCTCTCTCTCATCTCATCTCATCTCATTCTGTCAGGCTCTGGTGATACTTTCCTTCTTTCCCAATCCTGATGATTTAGCAGACCAGCTCAACTCTTCACTGTTCTAGTTCTCATATTCATTCTCTCTCTCTCTCTCTCTCTCTCTCTCTCTCTCTCTCTCTCTCTCTCTCTCTCTCTCTCTCTCTCTCTCTCTCTCTCTCTCTCTCTCTCTCTCTCTCTCTCTCTCTCTCTCTCTCTCTCTCTCTCTCTCTCTCTCTCTCTCTCTCTCTCTCTTCTCTCTTGTTAACAGACTTCCCCAGGGTCACGCAGCTACTAACTGTCTGAGGCCGCATTTGAATTCAGGTCTGGTGCTCTATCACTCTGCACCGTGTAGCAACCCTTTTTCCTAATGTTGCCCATACCTTTCCAGGTCCCAGCCATCAATTTTTAACACCACCTACCTCCCCTTTTCCTCATGTGCTTTCTACCAGAGCTTGAAAACCATCTCACAACTGTGCTGACTGGACCCACCGTAAATTTATTTTATCCATTCTCAGTGGGACCCTCCCTGCAGTAAGGCACTGCTTTTTAAAATCTTTCCTAATTGCTTTTCTGTCCCACCCTCTACAGCAGCTATTCCAATCCTTTTTTATCCTAGAGCCTCCTACATGCAGTTGTGCTTTCAGTTTGTGAGGCAGAATATTTTTAAGGATTGTTGCCTATATCTGTCTTTGCACTGATTTTAAATTGTTCCTTTAACATCTCCTAATCATTTAATATTATGACAGGCACATCAGAAAGTATTTTTTTAAAATAGATTCTAAATATGAGAGCTGGCATTGCCATAGAATAACACTGACTTGTTTATACAAAATTCATTTTCTGGGCATCTTGTCTGCTACATTTACAAATCTGGTGATGGCCTGAGGGAGGGGCTGTGGTATTCAGGAAGGTTTGCTTAGTGTGGTGTGGTGGATAGAGGGTGGGCTGTGAAGCCAGGAAGACCAGGATTCAAGACTTGTCTTTGACACATCTTGGCTGTGGGACCCTGTGCAAGTCACCTAACTTCTCAGTGGTCTAGGTAACTCTCTGAAACTATAGTCTTAACTGTAGCAAAAGTGCAGACCTGCCTTGGTAGAGGGAGTTCCCTTAGCCAGTTGTGTTTCTGTGAAATTTTAGGTCCCTATCTCTCTAGCTATTAAGGACAGGAGATTTTTCAACTCCTCAGATTTATTTATGTCACATTTCCCACTAATCAATGAGAAAATATTAAGTGTCAGTTTAAGGGCTTTCCTGGTTATACATTCGGTGCATAGCAACAGGACATAATAGTTTATATGGTCCTTGGAAACTGTCCAAAGGAAGTGCCTTTAACATTTAATTTTCACTTTGCAAAAGTAATCCCAGAATTTCGGAAACCTGTAAATGTATGATATGGTAGAAAAACCCCGTGGGAATTAATTATCAGTCCTTTAGGTTGGTAAGACTCTCCAAGACAGAAGTTGGTTTTTTATCATTGGGCACACTGCTATCCACTACTCACGAAGATGGATGAGATCTGTTTGCAGCTGGCTCACAAACTGTTGAAAGAAATGTGCGCCTGCATTTTCCAAGACCGCTTCCATGTTTTGACATGTGCAACAGAGTTTTTCTTCAAAAGATCCCATCATTGTCACAATTTTGAAAATGTTCCAGGTTTGGTGTATACAGGGCTCCAGGAGACAAAAGGAAAAGTAGAAGTGGGAAAAGTTGGGTGTCCAAAGAAATACTCTTGGCATGTGACACTTAATTCACAAGTCCCTTGTTTCATCTTTGTGTATACTCATTTTGGTCGTATAGTTAGTACATCTAATATAGTAGGATTGTAGATATGAACAATGGAAGTGACCAGAGGTTATCTACTATAACCCACTTATTTTATGCATGAGGAAACTGAGGCCCAGAGAGGTCACATAACTTGCCCTACTTGCCAGGGAAGATCTAGGAATTTAGGGAGAATATTCATCATTTAAAAAAAAATGTTATTAAGTAAGTGTCTGTTACATGTAAGGCACTCTCTTTGGTACTGAGGATAAAGACAAAAACATGAGTTGTTGCTCTCAAGCAGTTTGTATTCTTCTGGATCCATGAAATATTGAATTTTTAAAGGGCAGCTGCAAAAGGCCCTTTAATTTGCAGCTGCCTCAACAAACATTTATTAAGCACTTACTGTGTGTCAGGCACTGTGCTAAGCACTGGGAGGATTCAAAGAAAGCCTAAAACAGCCCCTGCTCTCAGGAATTCACATTCAGACATGCAAACAGCTATATACAAAGAAAATATATACAGAATAAATTGGAGAAAGTCTTAGAAGGGAGGCAGTACCATTACAAAGGACTGGGAGGCTACTTTTAGAAAGTGGGATTTTAGCTGAGACTTAAAGGAAGCCAATAAAGCCAGGAATCGAGGTAAGGAGAGAGAGAGGATTCCAAGCATGGGGGAAAGCCAGTGAAAATGGACTGAGTCAGGAGGTGGGTTGTCTAATGTAGAAATAGCAAGGAGATCAGTGTCACTGGATTTTAGAGTATTTAGGGGGATGGAGGGAGAGCGGAGTAAAGTGTAAGAAGCTAAGTGTAAGAGTTCAGTTATGGAAGACTTTAAAAACCAGAGGATTTAAAATTTGATCTTGGAAATAATAGGGAGCCACTAGAGTTGATTGATTAGGAGAGTGACATGGTCAGACCTATACTTTAGGAATACCAATAGAGGCTGAGTGAAGGATGGGTTGTGGAGAGGAGAGACATGAGGTAGGGAGACCTGGGCTATTGCACTAGTCCAGCTGGGAGGTGATGAAGGCCTGTGCAAGGGTTTTGGCAATGCCAGGAGAGAAGAGAGAATATATGTGAGATGGTACTATGCTAAATTGACAGGACCTGGCAACAGATTGGAAATGGGGATCACATTCACCGGTCATCTCTGTGCAGATGATTTCCAGGTTTATTTATCCAACCCTACCATCTCTCCGTACCGACAGTCTCATATTTACAATTGCCTGTTAGACATCACAAGCAGAATATCCTGTAAACATCTTAAACTCAGCCTGTCCAGAGAGGAGCTCATTATCTCCTCTCTCTTCTTACAGACTTGCCCTATTGCTGTTGCACCACCATCTTCTCCATCACCCTGGCTAACCACCTCAGTGTCATTCATTCTCAACTTCTCACCTCCTGAAAATATTGAAATTCGTGCTTATGTCTTAGTGATTTCGTTACTTGCTTCCAAGGTTTTACCTAGCAGATCACTTGTTGTTGCTTGGTTTTCTTGCTTCTGTGTGAGGTGACATAAAGAGGAACCTCTTTCTATTCTTTTTCTCGGCAGCAGGTGGAAGCACTTTCCCAGCCCAAGCAAGGAATCTGCTGCTCTTCTTAGCCCTTTAAACAATTCTGCATTTCAGTTTTACATAGGAAGGTTGTCTCTGAGGGCTTGTCCTCTTGATCAGATTTGAGTAATTCAGGGGACTGTTTTCAAAGTGATTTCAGTTCTTGGTAACCAGGTCTCTGGAGATGATAAATGGTAATATTTCATGCTCAAAATTCTCAGTCTTGAAAAGTAACAAGCATATGTCAGTGCTGGAGCTTTCTCTGCATTTAGATTCCTGTTGAAAACAAGCTTCCCAGAACATATTTTTTACTTCATTTGATAACCGCTGAAGAACTAGAAAATTTTGCACTGCTTGGTAAAAGTCTTAGTCATAAACTTGGTGGTGGAATGGGATGCAGGACACTGGTGTGGCCCCCTGGATCACAACAACCAACATTCTGTGGTACTCATATTAAAGGGAAGGTGTTTCTCTTTGATACACTATAAATGGTTTCTTTTCTAGATGGTGGTCCACCCCCTTCTGATCCCCCCATCTCCACTCACTTTGGTCCCTTATTTCCCAGATGCCTTTCTTTGATCACATACTCCACTAAAGTATCACTGGATATTTGTTCAGCAAATCACAGCATGTTAAGTGGTGCTCAGACATACAAAATACATAATTTTCTCTTCCCCTTTTCCCACCCTTATATCATTATAATACAACTTAGATAAATAAATATAAATGCTAAAATGCTTAGTTTTTCCTCAGGAGGAAGCATTGATTATAGCATAGAAGTGATTCCTGAGATGTTGTCAAAATAGTATGCAATGTTAAAGCAGAGATTTCTACAATACTCCTATACTTTAGACTGGACCTGTGGTTCTCATATAGGATACCTTCCAGGATCAGGGACATGGGTTTCTTTGAAACAATTGCCTTATTTTACCTCCTCAGCTTGGTTATGTGACTAATTTAGGAATTGGCTACATTGGCCAATAAAACAATAGCCCCCATCTTTGTTTCTAGCCAAAGACCATAGAAGTATTTATCTTTTATGGAACGGGCACAATGTGCTGGATATTGTAAAAGTCAGATCTCTTCTAATCTATCAAAGATCCTCTTGCTCATTTTAGCATATGGCTACGTATCTTGAGATGTAATGGGGTCTTGAACCTATCACTGGACTCCTTTAACATTGAGGAGTCAAAAATTGTTATGTTGGCTACCAAACTTCCAGTTGCTCAGAATCTTATAATCTCTGTGACCCTGAGCAAGTCACTAAACCTTTTTCTGCCTCAGTTTCCTCATCTGTAAAATAGAGATGGTAATAGTGCCCAACTCTTTGGGCTAGTGTGAGGATTAAATGAAATACATGTAAAGTTCTTTGAACAGTTTAAAGTAGTTATTGTTATTGTTGTTGGTGTCGTTATTATTATTATTATTATTATTAGCTTTCTGGGAAGAAATTGTCAGACCTTTGGCCAGAGTTTGCTGAGATGTGTTTGAGCTCACTGCTTCATTGCCTTAAAGCCAGGGCTTGGAAAGGGCAGAAGTTATGTGGAGGTGGGGGAGAAGAGCAGAAGAGGAACACCTTGGAATAATTCTGCACTTAAAAATTGTTGCAAGGAAGAAAAACCAGGTTGTTCAGAGGATTTTAAGAAGTTGGTAAGCCTATAAAAAGAGGAGGTGGGCAGGGTAGATCAATCTTGTAAAGAAATATAGGTATCCTCGCTTAAGTTATACTTTTTCTGAACTTGAACTATCTTAGATAACTGCCTGCCCTTTCCTTACATATTAAAAAAAATAAAACTCTGTAGACTCCTGTGGTAATATGTTCCAGTTTTTGCTCTGATGAGTTTGCCTAAATTAAATAAATAGCTAAATAACTTTGGCCTCCAAAGGGAAACATGAATTATTATTTTTTTTAGTAATACAAGTAAACAGTTCCTGTAGGTTTAAAAAAAAAAAGTGTGCCTGGCCCCAGCTACGTGTGTAGGACATTTTCAGAAGACCAGTGCTACTCACTTATCTTTTCTGGACAATCTTCTTTTAGAACTGGTTCCAGGGCTTTTGTCACAACTAAATAAAGGAAACCATTTTCTGCACTAGAGGCAAGCCTTTTGCACTGGGGCTACTCCAGTGAACCCATCAATTTTCTCCACTGCACTGCATTTTCACTGGTGTGGTGAATTAGAGTGGGCTGTGGTAGGAACTTTGGAATAACTTTTCAATCCCCTAATTGGAGAGTTTGTCAACATGGTGACTTGATGATTGTCTCTGAGCTCTTTGGGAAAACCTTGGGGATCACATAAAATTATACCTTTAGTTTATGTCTGAATTCTCTTTTGGATTCCGTTGTGATTGGGAAATAGTATCAACTCAGTCACAGATGCAATATAAGCTTGAATTTGGTTTTTAAATTTTGAATGGTCTTAATGTTGTTTGTAAGTGCAATACTTTGAACATAGTAGGTGTTTTATTAATGTTTATTGAATTTTGCCCCAGAAAAAAATGAATTTGTCCTGGAGTGCTCTGATGAGTTCTTAGCTTTTAAAAATGATCATTCAAGTTTGTCAAAATGCTTTGCAAATCTTTTTGCTTTACAAAGTACCACATAAATGTCATTATTTTTATTGTCACATTTTGAACATCAATATTTATAAACTCATGTTACAAATTAACAGAAAAAAATTTATCAGATTTTTTTCATAACTGCATTAGATTACTAATTCTTTTGGAAGGTGGGAGGAAATAAACATTTATTAAGTACCTACCATCTGCCCTGCACTGTGCTAAGCACTTTGCAGATATTAGCTCACATAATATTCCTTTGTGTTGCCAGTTGGCATTTAAAAAGTAATAGGACTTAAAGCATTTTATTCACAAATTGCCCTGCCTTTTGCTTGGAAAAGGGTTAAAAAAATCAAGGTGACACAAAGGAAATCAGTTAGCATATCTAAAATAAATTATGTGGCCAGGCATGGTGCACACAGAGATGTTGCTGCTGGGAAAGGTAGAGATTAGTGGGTCACTTGAGTTCAAGAGTTCTGAACACCAGTAAGGCAAAAGGCAATCAGGTGTCTGCACTTAGCCCAGCTCCCAGGTGGTGAGCCTCTGGGGCAGAGTGCCATCAGGTTTCCTAAGAAGGGGCAAATTGCCTCACATGGGAAAAAGGGAGCACTTCAGAGCATCCGTGCTGATCAGTGTTAAGATCAGACCCATAAGTGTCCACTGCACTTAAACTTTGGTCAAGATAGGGAGACCCAGTCTCAAAATTAATGAATTAACCAACTAATTAAATTAGATGGTAATTCCTCCAAAGAGATTCTAATGAGAGTATTTGTCTACTCAATGCGTAGCACTCTATTAGGCACTGTGGGGAATACAAATTCAGTTCGACTAGGTACTGGTGATACACAAAGAAAAAGGGGAAGACTGTCCGATATCCAGGGATGTACATTTTCCTAAATGGCAGGTGGGTCACCGATGGAAGTTGTTAGTGTTATTATTGTTGTTTGTCCTTCGTTCTGGAAGAGGATCATGACATCAGGGAGATGATGCCATGACGTGCAAGTGAATTGGATTTAAGTGAGGGAAGGCTGAGAAAGCATCAGAGAAAATTAAGGAAATCACCAGCCTTACTCTGTCCTCCAGAGCCATCTGAGTCCAGTGGCAAGATATAGATCGGGGCAACTGGAGCTGGCCCTCACAGATAGGAGTATGTTCTAGAGGGAGAAGACACTGACTTCTGGGAACATTAGGAAAGGTCCCTGAGTTGTACTTTGAAGAAGGCCATGAGGTAGAAGCATTTCACATGTGGATTGCCACCTGTTCAAAGGTACAGGGCTGTGCAATGAGTTACTGTCATAGCTTGTCAACAGCATAGGAAGTTACATTGACTGGAATGGGAAGATCACAGTGGGGAGTAATGGGACTCATTATGTTGTACCATGCTGCCGCCTGTAGAAAGCTGCAGTAAAATCCTAAGTCTGTATAACAGACTTTCAATGAGTTGATAGTCTAATTGAGATGGGAACACCTATAAACATTTAGGTAACTTGACAGTTTAAAATGAATTACCACAATGAGTGCTGTATATCAGAAGTGCTCAGGGGAGAGGGTGGGGGTCACTCTGTAAACTGGACTAATTATGGAAGTAAGTCCAACTCTTATCTACTTTTTTTTGTGTGTGGTGTAGAGTAGGACTTGATCAGTTTTGCTATGAGGTGGCTGTTTGTGGAGCAGAAGGAAGATCTAGGAAGCGATGGAGATTGTTATGAGCAAAATTGTGGGACGTTAGAGTTGGAAGGGGTCACAAGAACACAAATTTAGAGCTGTCATCTAGTCAATCTCCTCTCATTTTACAGATGGGGAAACTGAAGTCCAGAGAGGTGAAGGGACTTGCCTAAGATTTCATACATGGCAGAACTGGTATTGAAACCAGACTCTGCAGATGAGCAGTCTTTCCATTGCTCCATTCTGCCTTGTGATTTTTGACCTTTTTTTGTTAATAAATTGTTGATATGAGCCGCTAGCTATGGTTTGAACATACCTAGTATTTATGAGGCTCAGTGCCTGCTTTCGTTTCCCTCCTCTCTCCTGGCTCACCTGCTGCAATCCACTGTCTTGCCAGCCTCCTTAACCTTCTTTTGCCCCAGTCTGCCTCCCTCTCACCATGGGTGCTTTCCTGATCTTTGCCCCTAGACTGTGTTTCAGGGTACATCACTATTCCTCCCACCATTACATTTCTTTTCTTTTGAAAAATGTTTTTTTTTATCATGAACTTAAATATCATGGACATTTCCATATACAAAGAACAGTAAAAAAAAGAATTGTGTATGAATCCATGAATATCTGTTACATACAGCTTGAATTTTTTTAAAAAAAGCATAAATTAAATTTAGCATGGTACAACAGTGCCATATTTGTCTGTGTCCCTCTTTTAAACTTCCTTCTGCTCTCTTCTATATATTTTTAATGTTTCATCCAGGTTCTTTTCTTCTTTTTTTTTTTCCTATCCCTATTACCACATCCCTATCCTCCACCCCCAATTCCCAATACGGTGTGTGAATTTGGGGTGGAAATATGTGTTCAACATTCTGTTATCTTTTTTTTTTTTAAATTTCTTCAGTCCTTTCTTTGCCCTCATTTTTTAGCATTGCTAATTTTTTTTTCCAGTAGGATCACAGAATCAGAGCAAGAAGGGTCTTTAGAAACTATTGAATCCTTCATTTTACAAATGAGAAAACTGAACCATAAAGAGGCTAACTAAGTGACTTGCCAAGGTCACAGCCAGTGAGTGCCTAAGACAGGACTGAAGTCCAGGGCCTCCTCCCTCCACATCCAGGATCCTGTCTACTATGCTTCCTTTTGTATCATCTCCTACATATGTCCTGGACTTTATTACAACACTTCATCAAGATTTTTGGGTGGTGGTTGTCATTTTGATGATCAAACTTAGCTGATCTTTAGTGACATATTGTGCCTAAAGCCGACTTCGAGGCATCTAGTAAACCACCAAGTTCAAGGATAGCAGACTTATTGCATCAGACTTGGCCTGAAAACTACATATTGAATGACAGCAGAAGGACGTATTCCCCCCACCCCCACATTCCATTTTCCTGCTCTATCATAGAAGCTGAATCTGAAGAAAGCTATTAAGTCAGAGGAGCAAAAGAGAGACTTTGCAAGGAGGATCTCTCTGACGTTAAACTGACAATAGCACTGATGTACTCCACAGTACTCGGGGACCTTTCAGCCAGCCCTCAAAAGTTACCTATGGGTACTTGCTGAGGTTCCTGCCTTGGGAATATAACTCTGGAAGAAAGGGATAGTATAGAAATGCTGCACTATAGCATGTTGTGGAGGGGAGAAAAGTTCTTAAGAAAGAAAACCTCCCCCTAGGACAGAAAAATCATTTTTTATCAAGTGCCCTACACTCCAAGGCTTATGGAGGTTGCTGTCAAACAGCTAAACCCCCCAATAAAGGTAGTTTTTAATGTTGTTCTGTTATGAAATTTCACCTGACAGACAATTCCTTCATATCAGGAGAACCTTCACCCAAAGATATTTATATCTTAGATGTAATGAAGCACCCAAGACTCAAATGCAAAATGGAGATTAAGATACTTTACCCTGAGGATACAGAATAATAATACTCCTCGAATAACCAGGTCGGAGAGGGTGAACTTGTTGAAAATACTTAAAATATGAAATCTTATATGAGAATTCCAAATCTTTGTAAAATAGTATGAGCTTACAGTACATTTCAAGACAAAAACCCAGGGAGGCATTTGAAAAAAGTCATTGCTTGAGCAGTGGCCTAGATCTTCTGCTAAGGTCTGCTTGTAGCTGTTACACTTCTTTTTACTTGACTTAAATGAGATCTACAATTCTACTTTCTCTGACATCCCAGCAAGTGGAATTTATAGCAAGCATATATGTTTGCTCTGGATATGAGTTTGGGGGGAGGAGGAGAAGGAGTGTTTGTATGTGCACATATTTTTTCTTTAAAATTTAGTAGCAGGTATAGCATGACTTAATCAAAAAGAAAAATATTATTTATGATTTGAGGTTTTCTATTTCTCTTTTTATTATAGGTATATAGTTAATAGCTCTCATTTTATTTTATTTATTTATTTTATTTTATTTTTATTTTATTTTATTTTAGTCTGGACTTTTGTCTGCGTTTTCATCCAGTATTAGGAGCTCCTCCATTGGTAAAGGATATATGTCTTCTACCAGAGGAGATGGGTAGATGTTTTGCAAATGATAATCTTAGGGATTTTCCTGTTTCTGTGAGAAGTTAGTTGACTTAGGCTAGGGTCATTACTATAATCTTTGGTCATGTTTATTGTTATTTTCCCATCTCTGTAGATGAATCTCAAATACTATAAATATACATGTATACTTACATCCCTGACCTCCCCCAGATACCAGTCCCATTTTTCCAGCTACCCACTAGACATTTTCACCCAGGTGGTTTCCTGGTAACAACATTAGCCCATCCCAAACCAGGCTCAATATCTTGTTTCGTCCTCCACAAAGGAAAAACACAAACCCAGCACATTCTGGTTTCTCTATTATTATTAATGGTGACACCATTCTCTTCGGTGATACAGGTTCAAACCCTTTTATTTTTTATTGCATTTTTTACTTCTTCTTTTCCTTTTTCCCATCACATCCAAAGCACCAATGTTTTCCAACTCTGCAATATGTCTTACATTCTTCTGAACCTTCTCATCTTTAGTGGCTGGCTCTCATTACTTCATGTTTAGATTATTGCAATAGCCTTTTTTAAAAAGAAGCTTACTTTTTAGAAGAACCTTACTGCCCTAAGTCTACTTTCATGCCACTTGTAGATTAATCTTCCCAAATGTGTTTTTTATCATATTATCTTCATCCCCCTCCGCAAACATCTCTGTTGACTCCCTTTTATGTGTTGAATGCAGTCTAAATTTAGCTTGACTTTTCAAGTCCTTAATGATCACTTCAGCCTTAACTCTCACTGTTTCCCTAGTTGCCAGATAAAAAGACCACTCAAGTGTGAGTTAGGAAACCTGAGTTCTAGTATTGGCTCAGCCATCAGCTAGCGATATGTACTATCCATTTGGCTTTGTATGCCATTTCTTCCATTTCTGTTTGTCAAAATCAAACATATCCTTCATGTGCCTCATCCTGCATGAATTCTTCCTAGAATCCCGCCTACAAGTTATCTATGAATCCTCTTAAACCCCTCCCCCAAAAAACCAAACCCACCAAAATCATACTTCTCCTTTTGGCACTAATAGATTCTTGTATTAAATTAATTATTTGTATACTTTTTTATCTTCCTTATAAAATATTAATCCCCATATAGGAAGAGACTATGTGATATTCATCTCTTGTCTCCCACAATGCCTAGAAGTGTAATACACATAATACGTGCTCAATATACATGTCTTAAATTAATCAGACATAGTATTTTGAAGCATTTACCACATTTTAATACATGTGGAATTATACTAGTGTTAAATCCCTCCCGTATGTTTTATCACATTTAAATCAACTGAACTACTTATAATATGTGTAGTTTGGAATTTGAGGAGTTTGTTTTTTATTACATATCTTCACCAATATTTTCTGATGAGAGGCATGAAAAAATCATCCCTCCCCCTCAAATATAACAGATTATGTCATCTCATACATTTCTGAGAACCAATTGTAACTTAGTGTCAGAATTAAAAGAATAATAATAATGGCTTTGCTTTTAATGACTGATTTTAAAAGCCTTCAAGCGAGCACCTGTCAGGACACAGAAGTGCCCATTGGTGATCAGGGTCTGTAGGGGAGGCTGAAGTGGATGTTCGTAGACAGTAGCTATGTTATCCTTGTTCCGGGAGTAGGCAAGGGTGTGAGCATGGGCATTCTTGATTCTAGCTTTTGAGAAAGCTTAGGTGACCAATCAAAAACATCAATAAGGCCCTCTGGATACAGAAGGCTACCAGACTTGAGTGTGGATCACTCATGTATAACTGATCCTGTCTTCAAGATTTTCAGTTACACAGCTTTTTGGCAGCTAGGGGCAGATGCTGGTTTGTGAAAAAGCCCTTTCAAGTCATTTAAAAATGTTTTGTCAGTGAGCACTTCAACAGGCTGAAGGAGGTCAATAGACTGGGGTCTGAACATAAGTGAGTAGAGTACATTTGGCTGAGAGTAAGATTCTATTTATGCTCTGGAAAAGTACATAGTTAAGTTGGTACCTGCTGTTCCACTGGTGGTCCAAATGCTTTTTTAATGTTCAAAATACAGTAAAACCCTGAAATGTTGTCTTCCATGAAGTCACTGCTAGCCTACAGCCTTTCTGAATGTAATGACAGCAGTGATGATCATCATTGTGATAGAATTCTGAACTTGTAGCACTATTTCTCTAAGTATTTCTAAGTTCAAAGATGTCTTTCATAATTTGGTGTAGATAATGTGGATGATATCTATATATTTTGTCTTGGCACAAACAAATTGCCAAAATACGTGGTAAAATGTTAGAAGGGCATGTTTTCTGGGATCTTCACCATTCTCTCAAGGGAATATCAGTATGCACTGAATTTAATTCAGCTCAGATCTTTTACTAAGAGTCTGCTGGGCGACATTCCTTTTTTTTTTTTAATGTTGTTATTTCTTAGTTTACTTCCTAATCTCTCTAGTGATTTTACTACAACAAAGCAAAGTTATTAAATCTTAATCTGTAAAGGAAAGATTTAGAGGGGTAGAATGGGCAGGAGAACTTTCATATTCTCTTTGAATTTAGCTGATAAAGGTAATGACTTCAAAGCCAGTCCCACTTTACAATTTCATCATCACATCCAAATGTTAAGCCATATAAAAGACACCAAGAACTGTTTGGCATAAGATCATGCATTTAAAGCTGAAAGGGACCTTGGAGCTAGTCATCTAATCCATAACTCTCATTTTACAGATGAAGAAACTGAGGTCCTGGAGAGATTGAATGACTTTTGCAGGGTCACCTAGGTATTTAATGATCAGAGTCAGAACTTGAGCTCAAGTCCTCTTGCAAATGCAACACTCATTACTGTTCTGTACAAAGCCTCTATTTTAGCTAAAAGCCAGTTCATAACTTATTGTAATGTTTGCCTGCTTTGTGCACTATCACTCCTTTTTTCTTTTTTGAGTGGGGCAGTTGGGGTTAAGTGACTTGCCCAGGGTCACACAGCTAGTAACTGTCAAGTGTCTGAGGTCAGATTTGAACTTATAACTTATTTTAAACATTAAACTTAATATTTTAACAGTCCTTGTGAGGAATAACGTTAGCAGCTAGGTGGCACAGTGGATAGAGCACATGACCTGGAGTCAGGAAGACTTGAGTTCAGATTCTGCCTTAGACATTAGTAGCTGTGTGACCCTGGGTAAATTTACTTTATATTGTCTGTAAATTTACTTTATACTGTCTGCCTCATCTGTAAAAAGGAGATAATTGATGATAATAGGTAATGCCTACCTCCTAAGGGAGGTTGTGAGGGTTAAATGAGATTATATTTGTAAAGTGCACAGCACAGTGCCTGGCACATAGTAAGCACTTGATAGATGTTGGTTTCTTTCCTCCTTTCCTACTAACTAATAATTTCAAGAAGTTAATCTTAGCTCCACATTCTGAAATTCATTCTTGTTTCATCTTGGTTCCATCGCCTTCATCCAGGGCACCCAGAGATCTCCTGAGTAATCTAAATGCCCCTTATCCTCTGATACTCTCCCTCAGCTACCTACATAATGACACGGTACCTGTCAGCACCGTACCTACATGCTTTGGCAAGTATGTCTTTATTTTTAGTACCCAGTAATATGATGCTGGAGTAAGAGTATTCTTTTCCCTCACATTGAACTACTCTGAGTTCAACCCTACAGAAAGCTGTGAGTTTATTCAAGATGCTGCCAAATTGTTTACTCTCATACTTTTTAAAGCTATCTCATGAATATTCGTTTCTGCACCCAATGTTAGATAAACAGCTTAATCATTTTTGTCAACTGAATCTTTCAAATCTTTGAACCGAATCATCAGTCACATAATTTTTCCCCAAGCCTGTGTGCGTGGTCAGAATAAGTTCAGCCTGTTCTGTGAACCATTTTGAAAAGGTGTTTCTTGGCCTTTTAGTCTGAAAACTTCCTCCTTAAAAGACAACTGTATTACCTGACAGCAGATCTGTTACCTTACTAGAAAAAATAATGGCAGTGTGAGATTTATTTTCCTCCATTAGAAGGAAGATGATTCATTAATAATTTCTGTTTTTTTCCTTTTGCATAGGCTTGCATCTTTTCTATATCTGTGCCCTAATGCAAAGGTCCATTGGTCAATGTAATAGGGAGAATTTGTCAGAGGTCAACAGATTGGGAGATGGAGATTAGACAGATCAGATTGTGTAGGGTTTGGTAGGGGTGGGTTGGGGTATTTTTCTTTATTTGTTCTTGGATAATAATTACACAACACTCCCACGTCATATCTGACATGCCTGATATTTTGAGGCATATTATGTCAGTGGGTATGGACATTGCCCAACAGTATTGTCAGGACTGGAGATGGCTATAAAGTAATGAGACTGGTCCCATTGTGCTTGTAGGTCAATTGCATTATTTAATTACAAAAATAGTCTTGTGTTAATGTGGACATTAGTTCCAAGAATATGCAGGTAAAGATGAGCAGCTTATCTGCTTACTAGCATGACATCACTTGAAAATTAATGCAGACCTTGGTTTCTTGTGGCGTGTACCACTGAGAAGTAAGTTTGATGTTAACCTGAGGTTCTTATTTCTGTGGTGCATAGAAATTTCCAGTAGGTTTACGTGGTTTCTACTACAAATGATTTATCTCCCTTGAATGTTTTAGTCCCAGTGCAATATATTTGTGCTCCAGAGATTAAGAGCAAGTTTGGTTTAGGCCCAAGTTGTAAATATTGTACTTCTACTAATTTTTCAGTTTCAAATAAAGCAAGAAGACAGGAGAGGAAGTACTGCTTCATGATTATGGGACAAACTTTGCAGTTCATTTAGTAGCTGTAGGATGTTGTGGACTAGATCACTCCCCCATTGAGAAAACTCTGGTGGTTCCCTTTTACCTCCAAACTCAAATGTACACCTATCTCTAGGTTATTTAAAGCCCTTTACAGATGGGCCTCAACCTGCCTTTCCAAGCTCTTTATACATTACTCCCCATCATGTTCTCTATAGTTTAGCCAAACTTCCACATTCCATGTCCCTGACTTCACACACACAGTTTCCCATGTTTGGAGTGGAAGGAATACTGTCTTCTCATCTCTGCTTCTCAGAACGCCTGATTTCCCTCACAGCTCAGTGTTAGCATGGAAACTGTTGGATGGGCATAACCTGTAGTATCCCACACAGAAATGCCACCTATGGTGTTCAGAACATTTTACTTAAAAAACAAAGAATCGTTTATATTAGTAACTTGTTTTAGGCCATTTCAGCATGAATGATACTTTCATAGATTGTAAATACTGTAGCCTTATGTGGTGAAAACTTTTTATGCAAAATATAATCTATTCATAGGCAGCTGTGTAGGCCATGGAGCATCACAGATTCCCATGGTGATTCCCATATGCAGGAGTCTGTATTTGGATCTTCAAGTTAGCTGACAGCTGTGTAAAATCACATAAAGCCAAGGCTGCTCCCCACAGGCTACAGAGCTGAGGAGTTCTTGTTTTTCTCATGGTCTGTGGAATGTGTTGCACTACCAAAACCTGCTCCCAGTATTGTAGTCCCGGAAGAGAATGTTCTTAACTGGTATGTAAAGCTAAGGTTCACAAATGTGCTCAAGACACCCCAGTTGCAGGACCTAGCTCATTAATCATATGCTGCACCAGATACTGTTTTTTGAGGGTAATAGTAGGAATCAACCTGTAATTATTTGACTTTCACCCACATCTAAGGTTGGACTTCTGGGCAGCAAGTGAGTTGCTGAGTGGCCTGATGTGGACATTAGCACTTGGTTGCCCCTATTCTTGTATTTTCTGGACTTTGAGCCAGCTTTGCTTTGCATCTGGAGACCTGGTCCAGTCATTGTTCTAAAAGATCCCTGTGAGACCCACCAGGTGGGCAGCTCCCAGAGTGCTGAGGACAAAAGATTGTGCTGAATGATCTCTGGGCTTCTCCCATTCTCCAGAAAGACAGGTCATGGGGCAGCTAGATGCCGCAGTGGGTAGAGCACCGGCCCTGGAGTCAGGAGGACCTGAGTTCAAATGTGACCTCAGACACATAACACTTACTAGGGTTGTGACCCTGGGCAAGTCACTTAGCCCCATTGCCTAGCCAAAAAAAAAAGGACAGGTCTTAACAAGGCCTCTGATGTTTCCCCTTTCTGTACCTTTACATGTTTTAAAGCCACAGCCTCCAGCACATATTGATCCTCAGTCTCTGAATACTTATGATACATATTGACTGTATCAGAACTTAATTGTAAGCTGTATTCTTCTCCAATTTTTTTTTCTTGTAAGTTGTGCTTCCTCAAACAGATGGTCATTTCTTTGAAGGTGAAGAACATATTTTATACTTTTTGTCCTCCTACTTTGCAGGGCATATAATAGATATTTAATAAATTACTTTTAACTTGATTTGCCCTTAATTGAATACCCATGCTTAGGACACTTACTTTCTCTTGGATTATTTTAATGTATCACATTTATCAGAAAAAAAAATGATCTGATTTTTTTACTTTTATTTTTATACACATTTTGGCTTTTCTGCCTCTGAATTTTTTCTCCTTTATATTTCTTAAGTGATAATAGTTCTCAGTTGTAGCTGAGAGTGCTTGCCTGATTGTAAGATTTACTTTCCCCTTGGGATGACTTCATGCCCAAAGATACAGATATATGAGTCTGCTTACTGTTAACTTACTGAAGAGAAGAATAATTGACTACAAAAGCCCATTCTATTGATATTAATTTTCCAAGTCAATTGACTTATTCATTGGGGGAAAAAGTACCTTTGCAATTAAATACATTTCTATCTATGTCTCTTCCAACAAATAGGGTGAATTGGAAAACATTTGAAGATAAAATTCCATCTACTGTTAGCATTTTATGTTATTGAACTGGATGATTTTCTTTCCCCAGTCTCCCAGCAGAGTGTAAACTCCTTGAGGGCAGGGTCTGTTTGGCTTTTGTATCCCCAATGCACGAAGAAAGATTATTCAGAATATAATAATAATAATAATAATAATAATAATAATAATAATAATAGAATTTAAGTAGTGCTGTAACGTTTAAGTTCCTAGTCTTTCATGTACATTACATACTTTGATGCTCACAACAGTCCTGTGAGATAGGTGCTGCTATTTTGGAAATATTTAGGAAAATGAGGTAAGAGGGGCCCAGGGTCTGTTCTGCCACCTCGCCTTCTGTGGTAAACTTGAGGGGCTCCCTATCTTCTCCAGGATCAAATAAAAAGATCCTCTGGCCTTCAAGGATCCTTGCTCTCTGACCCCCTTCTGCCTTTCCAGTCTTTGTACATCTTACTCATCCCCACTTGCTCTGCAGTCTGGTGACACTGGCCCTCTTGCTGTTCCTCTCCCAAGACACGCCATCTCTCAGTTCACCGAATTTGCGTTGGTTGTCTTCATGCTTCCTCATCTCTGCCTCCTGACTTCCAGGCTTGCTTCAGGTCTCAGAAAAAATCTCATCTTCTTCATGAAGGGCTTTTATGATCTTCATAACATAAGTGCCTTCCCTCTGTTGAATATCTCCAATATATATCTTGTTTATGCATAGTTGTTTTTGTGTTATCTCCCTCATTATACTGCAAGCTACTTGAGAGCAGGGAATCTGATTCTCTTTTGCCTTTCTTTGTATCCCTAGCACTTGACACAGTGCCTGGCACACAGAAGGCACTTAATGAAGACTTCTTGACTCCAACTCTAACAGTCTTTCCACTATGCTATACTTTATTCTGTTATAAATACTTTCAGTGTAAATAGTAGATATTCTTAGTAGGATAACAGTAATGAGAGTTCAGCTAGCATTCCATAAACTGTGATAATGTCCAAATTAATGACATTCATTTTGCTGCATTCTGGCAAGAAAATTGTGTGGGGTTAGGAGGTGGTAGGTATTGATTGATGAGGAGATCTAGTGTAATGATTGTAGAATAAGGGGGGTTGAATGAATAGACTCAAAAGATAGAGGTTTATGTATCAGTGGCATCCTGGAAAAGGGCATACAGTTGAGTGACCCAGAGATATATTCCTTGTCCTTTTCTCTTCAACACTCATTAGATGTGTCTATCAAATCTATGGTTTATAGGAAGTTGGTTCTTCTAGAATTCTGGATGGTAGACTGATGATCTTAAATGATGATCATTAAATTACAGGCCAGAATGATGAACCAAATGTAATAATAAGAGAAACATCACAGTATAGAAGGGGTCACACATCAAAACAGCAGTATATGGGTGTGAGAGGGAGGAAGGAAGGAAAGAAAGAAAAAGGGAAAGAAAGAAAGCTGAAAGTGAGCTACAAACCCAATTCAGTCAATAGAAATTGATGTGGTCTAGGCTATATTAATAGATGAGAATGCAGAATGAGGGAGGTGATAGTCAAACCATAGTCTTCTGTTCAGTCCTTGGCACTGAATTTTCAGGAAGACGATAACAAGTTCAAATGGGTCCAAAAGATGGCCACCAGTACAGTGTGGGGAACTGGAAGCCATAGATGGTTGTAAGGGATTTTATATGTTAAAGATGTTATTAAGACTGGAGAAAAGGCAGATTGGGGGAGGGAGTCATCAGAAGCAAACACTTTTGAGGAGGGACAGGGTCAAAAGAGAGAATAGAATAAATGGAGGGTGGGATAGGATGAAGGGAAATACAGTTAGTTTTTTACAACATGACTACACATGTATAACCTGTATTGACTTGCTTGACATGTCAGTGAGAGTGGGTGGGGAGGGAGGAAGGGAGAGGATTTGAAACCCAAAGTTTTAAAAATAGATGTTAAAAATTGTTTTCTCATGCAACTGGGAAGTAAGATACACAGGCAATGGGATATAGAAATCTATCCTGCCCTACAGGAAAATAGAAGGGGAAGTGGGTAAGAGAAGGGGGCGGTGATGGAAGGGAGGGCAGATTAGGGGACAGGATATTCAGAATGTATGCTGTCTTGGGGTGGGGCAACATGGGGAGAAAATTTGGAACTCAAAATCTAGTGGAAATGAAGGTTGAAAACTAAAACTAAATAAATATTTTTAAAAAAATAACTAAAAAGACGAGGAATAAGATCGTTATCTTAACTTTGACTAAATTCATCCTGTAAAAGTGAGATTTGTTTGGCTCCAAAAGGTAGAACATGGGACAGTGGGTGAAAATTGCATAGAGGTAATTTTTGCCTCAATATAAAAGGGAGTGGGAAGGAGAAATTATAGCAACTCTTAACAATCTGACTTGTCCAGAAGGGTAACATACTGCTTTGGTAGATAGTTTCCCATCACCTGAGGTCTTTAAATAGAGGCTGGATGACTCAACTTTCTTATTGATGATATTTATTAAAAGAGATTTCTACTCAAGTTTCTGGCCTTTCCCAAATATCAGATTCTAAATTTTTTAAATTTAGAATTCAGAAAACCTGGGTTCTGCTTCCTGTTCTTCCACTACTTACAACTGCACTTCTATAGAAGTCAGTTTTCTCTTCTAGAAAATGATAACATTGAACTAATGTCTTTGAGGCCCCTTCCATTGCTGAGATTTTGTGATTTATTATATTTCCTCTATTTTCTCATAGCACTTGCCTTCTGAAGAAGAACAAGCCCTGAAGAGTCCCTTTTTTTGTGTTAGAAATCACATCACATTATTCCTATTCCTATTCATGTGACATCTTCCTAGTTTTTCTGTGTTAGAAATGTAGAAGCTCCATCTTATTTCATGGAATGGTTGTATATTTTTTTTGAATCCCAGAAACCCAGAAAAGTTGTGGTAGTAATTAGTGACAGACCTAGAACTAACACCCACCTGAATCCTCAGAACATGCCTGTATGTTTTCAGTGTGTTTATTGTATGCAGGTAACTATTGGCCTTTGATTTATTAGTAATTTTAAATAAATGTCCCAGGTCACTGAAACTTGTCTGTAAGGTTTTCCTTCCTTTTCCCTGTCGTCTCTTTATTCTCCTCTCCCTGCTCCATGCATAAGCAGGAAAAGCTCTCTGCAAGGGTGGGGTCAAAGGTGTGACTGGCAAGGAGTAACTATCAAGTCTAAAGAGAGGTTTGGCTGGCTCTAGCTGGTGATTCACATTCCATAGATGGAGGCCAGAATAGGGATTTTTTTTTTCCATTTTTGGCTTCTTCTCTAGCCTTAAGCTCAGATAGGTGCACCAAGTTGCAAATGGTAGTGTTTTAAGGATTTTTTTGCCCTAGGACTTTTTATGTTGTCTTTCTATGAGAATTAGATATTTTGTAGGTATTATAAATTTTTTATTTTTTCTGAATAAAATGCAAAAAAGCATAAAGGGGTACTTAATTTTTTTTCTTTTACCTGTCATTACATATTCCTGAGTTAAATAGTGAATTTAGTTCATCAACTGGTTACTTTTGAGGAAAATTTACTGAATCTTATTGAATTTAAAAAAAGTCTTAGCATAAAGCATTGTAGAAAGTATTGTATGAATGAATTTTCTTGAATCCTTGGTGTATGATTTTTTTTAAAGGAAATTCCTACAACCTGAAAACTTAATTAGAAATTTTCATGAGATCAATGATTTAAAGCTGGGAAGGACTTTGGGAGCTATCTAGTCCACACTCTCATCCTCTAGATGAGGAACCTGGTCAATGACTTGCTTGGGGTCTTACAAGTATAAGAGTCTAAAGGACTTTTGAAGCGAGATCTTCCTGACTCTGAAGTCCAGAGCTCTGTCCACTCTACAGTACTGACTGTCATCAGCCTTTTCCCACACTTAGCAGGGATATCTCAGTGTTCTGTTTGTTGTCACAGAACCATGGCATCCTATTATTCAGTCCCAGTGCTATGGATGGTACTTGCTTTTTTTGTGAAAAGCTGTTGCGACGTCATTTCTTTAGGCCCAGCTTAATTTCTTTCACATTCCAGGCCAGTGGATCAGAGCAGAGAAATCTTTCTTCACAGGAGTAGTCCGGGTTGCAAAAGACCTTAGATTAGAGTTCATCAAAGAGTAAACAAACAGAGCACCAGAGAGGTTAAGTAACTTGCTTTAAATTTGCATGTAGGTCCTCTGACCCCAAATGTAGCACCTTTGCCATTCTACCTGTTGGCAGAAGGGCTCTGTGTTTCCATAACAGAAAGAGGTGTCTTCTTTATTGACATATATGCAGTGAGTTAACTACTGTCACTTGGGATTTTGTGGCATTTTGGTAATAGGAGCAAGCTGATTTCCCCTAAAGGCTTTATTTACCTTTAAGAAAGCCTGTGTTTAGAAATTTGGCTATTTTTTCTTTAAGGCTACCTTCATAAAATTTCATTAACGTAATTTCAGGCCTTAAATCATGCAAATCTTCAGTTTCCTTGAAATCAAGAGTATCCTGTGCCATATCAATTAAAGTAAATGTACTTTCAATTAAAGGTGTTAAGGATGAGATTGAAGAGATTAATTCTTTATAAAAGAATGACCTTCAGTAGTCAGATCCAATTAGGCAGTTCTCCAACTATATTTCATCTTGATGGGACAAGTCTACTGCTAACAATCCATCATTGTGATCTTTTCAAAGGAAGAGAATATTTTGGGTTTGGATTCATAAGGAATAAGCAGCCTTAGTAACATGAGCAGTAGCTAAGTTAAATAGCAGTGTCTAGGTCTTGTAAGTGTGAATAGAAATTACATCAGAAAATGTTGATGCTAGAGATGTTTTCCCCTCTAAAATATTAAATAGGGAATTATGTTCATATAAAGAGGCAGCTAGGTAGCTCTGCAGTGCTGTGTCTGGAGTCAGAAAAACCTGAGTTAAAATCTGGCCTCAGACACTCAGTAGCTGTGTAAACCTGTACAAGTCACTTAACCTCTGCTTGCCTTTATCCACTAGAGTAGGAAATGGCAAAAAAATTATATTTGCCAGTAAAATCCCATGAAAAGTGTGGTCTGCAGCTTCACAAAGAGTCGAACACGACTAAAGCAACAAAAAATCTTCATGTGAAAATGAATTGCCCTTAAGTTCACCTACTTCACTCCAAAATTTTGCCTGTCCTCTGTCATCCTGCAAGTCTATCTTTCATGCCTCTTTTTTGTACTCCAGTGTTTTTATATTTCAGTCTTAAAAGTGATTTGTAGTTGTATAATCTCTCTGGGCTTGTTTCTTGAACTATAAAATTGAGGGCATTTGAAAACGGGTCCCTTCCAATCCTAAAGCTATACGCCCATGAACCTAGTTTGGGAAACTCTAGAGTAGAGAATTTCATATCCTAAAGGGTACTTAATTTTTTTTTTCACATAGTAAGTGAAACATACTTAAATGTGTTTTTGTTTGTTTCTTCAAGTTTTGTTTTTGTGGGTTTAGGTACTTTGTTCACCAACACAAATCACAATTGTTTTCATGAGTTTCTATGGCCAAAAATGGGCCTCTCTTACCTCAGGCTGGTTTTTGGATAGTAGCCTATGGGCATGGCCACCCAGAAACCCTTCCAGCTTGATAGGTCTTGCTTGAGTTTGCACTGCTCTGGCATAACCTGAGAATGCAGCATCAACTTGACAACAGGATACAGCACCAATGTAGAGCTTAACTGTAGTAAAAGGAAAGTCAGGGTGATTCCAGTACAGCAATATTCAGATATTCCTTCCATGTAGGTTTTGGGCAGATGATTTAACAGTTCAGTGATTTAGTCTAACATATTTTCTTCTTTTAGTAATTACTGTTTGGTCTACCTTTTCCATTCCAATTTTTCAAATTGCGCTTTTTTTTTATTAGTTCTTTGTTGCATTCATTCAATGTGCCTCATATTGGTGTGCCCTATAATAGCATATAGTCAAAAAGAAAGATTTTTCCAAATCCTGTATGTGTTTGTGTGTGTGTACATACATATTCATGCCTTCACTACTTAACAATAACATAAGTGGAAAAACTCTTCATATATTCAGTGTTATTGTTCCATTTCTTCAACTTTTCGTAAATTTTAAATGGGTATTTACTATTCAACCCCTCCTTATTTAATCTTCATGAAAATTGTCTGTGTGATCCTAGCAAGTCCCATAACCTCTCAGTGCCCTAGACCATAAGTTGCAAAGCAGGAGCTATTTTTTATTGGTAGAGACAATTTCCTTATCAGGAATGTCCTTTCTTAGTGAAATTACAGATTTCCCTCTCTCCCCATAAAAGCAGAAGACTGTAAGCTCATTAGCTGATATGGCCCCTTAATATTGGATTACATGAACTTTAGAATTTTCAGTAGGTAATAGCTCATCATAGGGCTTCTTCAGGGGCCTCTCTGTTGCAATGTTTTCTTTAGCAACATAATTAATATCTTAATTTTTTTTCTCCTTTGTATGATTGTAATGTTAGGACTTTGGTATGGTATAAAGAGCTTTGGATTTAGAAGGCTCAGGTTCTAATTCCACCAGTTGCCATTTACCGAGATATTGATTTTAGATTCAACTATTCCAGAATTCAGCCATCTTTGTCTGTAAAGGTTATCCTGAAGCTAAAATGAGATGATAAAGGTGAAAGCCAAAGTAAACAGTAAAGCACTGCTTTAATATGTGGTGTTATTTAAATGGAAGCAGCTTTCTAGGACTATATTTTAGAGACAAAGTGCCAGCCTACATTAGTAGAGGGAGTTTCCTCATCTGGGAATTTCCTGTGCCAGTGAAATCATGAGTCCAAAGCCCTATCCTAGTATTTAAACACACTCCTGCACGTTTTTGTTGCTTGCTCATATGTGAATTGACAAAAGTAGGCTACGCCTTGGAAATTGTGGACAGAATTAAAGAAGCAAATAGCATTTGATTGATTGGGATAAATGTATATAAAACAGGGCAATATAATAAGATGTTAAGAATTTCAGTTATTGAGTTTGATTTGATGTTACCAACATGGCGCAAATTTTTGAAATATAAATATTACGATTAGTTTTGTGAGGTGAGTACTACTATTAGGCAAATGCTGTTCAATTCCTTAAGTCCTTTCCTTTATTTATGTCTTAATATATATGTCTTTGAGTATAGGGAATACTGTAGCATCAAACTATAAAATGCTGTTTGCATATTAACATCAACTTGTATAAAAATTGGAATACATTTAGTTTGATTAAGCATCGCTTCATTAGATTTTAATGTGTTGTGTGTAATGTATTTCAGGAACTCCAGAAAGGAACTTAATGACATACGATTTGAGTTTACTCCAGGAAGAGGTAGGTTTTATTGAAATTATTCTTTTATTGCCCAGAAGCGCATTTCAGAAATTGATTACTGGTTTGGGGTTAATAAATTACTGTTTCAAAGTTTTTTCTCCCCAGTAAAGGAATTTTGTATTACTATAGTAATTCCAAACCAAAATCCTTTTGCCCACTTGAGTCTCAGTGGCTCAGTGCTATACTGTATACTGTGTATGTGAACATATATAATAAAATATATGAGACTGTATATATTAGCTCACCCCTGGAAATAGGCATTGATAATGTTGGAGTAGAGCTTAAAAGAAAGCAGGATGGACCTAATGAGAATTATACAGAAAACCTAATAAGAACCTAGCAACAGACAACTACTCTACTGAGAAATGTGACTTACTTTGATTTTACCTTCACTGTTGTGTGTTTGTGGAAGTCTGTATTGTAAGAAATTGATGGGAAAATGTTTTATTTGCTTTAGATGTTAGTAAATATGGGTATGCCTAATGTCTGTCTTTAAGCTGAATAGAATTTTCATATTCTAGGCAAATTTTGAGTACTGTCCAAGCTGTCCCAGTTGCTTTGCAAAATAAAAATATTTTGAGTGGCTAAATAAAGTAATGCATATCAGTCAATGTTTAGGGAATCCCAGAATCTAAAGATACCTCAGAGGTCATCTAGTCTGGTCCACACTTCAGTGGGTGCCTCCTCCTAAACATTGTTAAGACATGGCTAGCTAGCCTCACTGATAGAAACCTTTCTACTTCCCTAGACATCACTCCAGTCTTGATCAGCTCTTATTGTTTGAAATTTTTCCCCTAAATCAAGCTGAACTCCCTCTCTTTGTAGCTGTTATCCATTCTTATGTTAGAGTCAAGTAAAACAAAAGTAATTACTTTTTCCGTTCATGGTAGCCTTTGATATACTTGGAGGCAAATATGCTGTCCTAAGTCTTCTGTTCTTCTTACTAACCATTCCTAGTTAGAGAGGCAGGATTGTACTGTGGAAAGAGAATTATGTATCCCCTTATAGCCATGCAAGACAGTTTGTTTGGACATTCCTCGATCCCTGCAGTGCATTCATTCTAAAGATGAGGCAACTTAGAGAGATTGAGAGAGTGACTTGACCAAGGTCATATGAGTACTCAGTGGAAAAGTAACAAATTAAACTAATACCTTCTGACTTTGCAATTCCAGTGCCCTTTTCACTAAGCCACAGTGCCAGGAGCTTTCTTAGATTTGGCCCATTGGTCTAGCCTGTTGAGATCTTTCTGTATACTAATTCTGTTTTCCAGTGTGTTTGACTTCACAACTTCATGCCTCTATATAGAGTTGAAAACTATGTCACCATCCAAGTAACTGATAAAATCATTGAACCAATTAAAATAAGCATCTGTCCTTGAGACATTCCTTAGAGACTGCAGTCTTGGGTCGACCTTGGTCACCATTCTTTAATCATTCAGTACGGTCCAAATCTATCTAACTCCACTGTCTCTATTGAGTCCACTTCTTGTCTCCAAGGGTGTCCTGATTGAATCTTTCAAATACGTTGATAAAATCCAAGTATACTATGCCTCTGATATTACTTTGATTTACCGGTCTAGTTATTTTGTTGAAAAAGGAAATGAATTTAATCTGACATGATCCTTGCTGGCTTCTAATATTTACCTCTTCCCCTTCTAAGTGCTCATAAACTATTCTTTTAATAGTGTGTTCTAAAATTCTTCTGGGAATTGAAGTCAAGTTTACTGACCTATAATTTGAAGAATTCTCCTTCTTCCTCTTTTTTTTTTTTTTTAGAAAATTGGTATATTTGCCTGTCTCCAATCCTGTGGCACTTTCTTCTCTGTAATTTTTTCACACACTGCCTGTATTAAATGCTGGTCTTCTACATCCGCAAGTTTTATTTTATTACCCTGTGATATAGTTCTTCCAGGCCTAGTGACTTAAATTCATTGAGGGCAGCCAAGAACTCTTATATTTCCTCACAGCTTTTGATTTCCATTAACTTTTTAAATCTCTACTCTTGGATCTAAAGTTAATTTGGCTCATTTCAGAAGATATTGATCACCTCCCCTTTGCAGGGTACTTTGCTAAGCACTGAAGATAGCAAGATAAATATGACACATACTCTGCTCTCAAGTAGTTTATAATCTAATGGAGGGGGGTTGGGGGAAGGGTAGAGATGGAGGGACTTTTAACAGATGTGCAAAAACCAATGTTAAGTACAAAAGAGAGCCCTTAGGACAAATTACTAAAAGAAATTTGAGGATGATAAGACTACTTTCTGCTCTGGCAGTTGTGGAAAACTTCATGAGGGAGGAGGAACTTGAGTTGGGCCTTGGAGGAAACAAAAGTCTAAAACAGAGAGAGTAGGAGTTGGCAGTGAGGGAAGAATTTAATTTCATGCATGGGTGACAGTTTCAACAAAGACAAAATTTAGGAGAGGGCAAGATGAGAATAGAAGACCAACTTGAATGTTAAACTTGAATCTAGAGAATATGAAGAGAACTAGTAGTATCTAATAAGGCCAGAAAGGTAGGTTGTAGAGGCCAGGAGGAGGAGCCTGTGGAGTCCAATGAAGGTTTTTGAAAATACAAGTGACATGATCAGCTTAGGACTGTTACTTGTATTTACATCAGGTCAGTTACTTGTATAGCTGTGTGAAAGATGGTTTGGTAAAATGATAGATTAGAAACAGGAATGAGACCAGAGAGGATTATGAGAGAGTTGATAGGGGATAGGATTTGGATATTTGCACTAGGAATGGAACATAGAAGACTGCAAGAACTATTGTTGTGGAGTAATTGATAGGCCTTGACAGCTGATTAGATGGGGAGAGAAGGAACAGCCAAAGAGGATACCAAAGTTGTAAAGCTTTTTGATGGGGAAAGATGTTGTTCCTGTCAGGAGAAATAATGAAATTGGAAAGAAGGGTGGGTCTTGGGGGGAAGATGAAGTAAGTTTTGAACATAATGAGTTTGAAATGCCAGCAGAAAATCCAAGCAAAGATAACCAAACACAGGGAGGTAGAAGCAAGGAATTGAAATTCTGGGGAGAGGTTAAGGGTGTTGGATAGAGACTTGGGAACAACTTAATAGAGGTAATAATTGAAACCATAGGAGTGGTTGAGATTACCCTGGGAAAAAGTATAGAGAGGAGAGAAGAGCACCAGAGCTTAAAAACTTTGTTGGGGAGAGGAGGGAGAGACCCACATTTAAGTGCAGGAGGAGAAGGGAAGCTGGGTAAGGATACAGACTAGGAACGTTAACCAGGTAGGAGGAGAACGAGGATGCAGTGTCATAGAAGCCCAGTGAAGGCAGAGGGTCACAAGAGGGAAAAGGAGAATATCTAGGACAGGGGTGGGGAATCTGTTGCCTCCTGGCCACATTTGGCCATCTGGGTCCTCAAGTGTAGCCCCTTAACTGAATCCAAACTTCACAGAACAAATCCCCTTAATAAAAAGATTTGTTCGTAAAACTTGGACTCAAAAGGCCGCGCCCAAGGACCTAGAAGGCCACATGTGGCCTCTAGGCTGAAGGTTCCCCACCTCTGAAGAGAATGCCAGATGTCTAGGAGAATGAGGGCAGGGGAGATAAAGGAGCTATTTGATTTAACAATGACCAAAGTTGGAGAGAAGAGCTGTGTCAGTAGTGGTGGGTAAGGACTACCAACTTGGCAAGGTGTTCAGAAGTGAGTGAATGGTTGTTGAAGTGGACTCGGTGAGTGTAGACTAAACTTTCTGGGAGGTTAGCAGTAAAGGAGAGGAGAGAGAGATAAGTGAATGGCTTCATCAGGTAGCAGAGTCAAGGGAAGGATGTGTGTGCCTGTGTGTGTGTGTGTGTGTGTGTGTGTGTGTGTGTGTGGAGAGAGAGAGAGGCAATAGACAAGAGGGGGGTATATTTGGTAGACTTACATAATGAAATAGATGAGAGAGAATGGGGTTGAGCTTTCAGGTGAAACTCAGAGGAGGTCTGTCTCTGAAATGAGAGAAAAAACAGAGAAGATAAAGTGTTGACAGTGAGGTTCAGAAGAAGCAAAAGACTTCATGTGACTTGGCCTTGTCATTTCAGTAAAGGTGGTCCTCTACTGATACTGAAGGAGAGGAAATGGAACAGATGCAAAGGCAAGAAATAAGTAGTTCTACTTTTTCTGTTACTGTACCATTTGCCCCTTTGGTTCTCCATTTGCCTCCAAGTGTAACTTAATAAACTGCCAACATTTCTCATAATTTTACAACAACCAGTATTATTTTGGTTAGAGCTTTAATTCTTACTCACTTAATAGAGTTAAGCAAAAGTTCTCATTCTTATCTCTGGGGACAAATATTAACCTCTGTAATTGCTATTACAATTGATGTCTCAAGTTGAAAGTAGTTACTTAATGATGCCAGGGGACTTAACAATTTTCTACAAAATTTGAAATAAAGATATTGACTAGGCAATATGGATAAAGAACCTTGTGGCAGAAGATTAATGTTGAAACAATACCAACTAAGGACTTCAGTGATATGTTTATCTGAAGGGTTAAAAATGAACATTGCAGTAAAAATCAATTGTAATTTCACTGGCAACAAAGAAATGGATTCCTGTTTCTGCACCAGTTGTGCTTGCTTTGGCAACATTGGTTGCCCTTTTTTCATCAAAGTTCTCTGCTCACAGTTGCCAGACAGTATTGAAGGCCTTCTGTTATCACGCTGCATTCACCGGGCAGTGCTGTAATTGGCCAGTTAGCAAAGGAGACACAATGTGCCTATCCTCCAATAATAATATTGCAGATTATTGGTAGCGTCTACTGACATTTCAGATATTTTCTGCAGGGAGCAGGAGAATAATTTACCTATTTTCATGTCTGTATTTATGATAACAGGTAGCAAGTGAGTAGTGTGTGTAAATGGAGTCGGGAAGACCTGGATTTAAGAGGGATCTCTGACACTTGCTGCCTGGGACTCAGGGCAAATCTGTTAACCTTTCATTGCCCCAGGCAACTAACTCTTCCAAGACTCTTAAGTTGCTGATCTCCTTTAACCAGGGGAGTTTCCTCAGTGGCAGTTCTAAACTGCACTGATGAAATCCCAGATCTGAGCCAAAAGAAAATAAAATTGACAAGCGTAATGCAAACATTGCTCTTTATATTGGAATGTGATTCTGTCTTAAGTATCTTTACACAGACATCAGTGATTCCCTCAGACTTTAGTCGTGAGAAGCAGTAACCTACGTAAATACAAAATAAAATTTTGTCAAACCACCCACTTCCAAGGTTCTTTCCAGCCCTAAATCTGTAACCCTCTGACCCCTATGTAATATCATGTGCAGCAGACTTCATTTTCTGTATTTCTTCCCTAGCAGCGAGGCCTGTACCTTGTGTCCTCAATGTTTCCTTCTGGTTTCAAGCTGCCATTTTTGCCTCTAGCTTTTCAGGGTTCTATTTGCATGTAAATAATAAGCCTCAATTCTTGCATCCGGTAACAGCACATGCATAGGTGATTGAAAAAGACTTATTATGAAGCACTATAGGGAAACATTTTAGTGTTAGGGGAAAGTAACAGATGAAAAGGTTAACAAATTCAAAGAGCTCCCTCAGCCCTGATCTTCTCCACCCGTAGAAAATGTGTACTATTCTCCTTAGCTCTTTCCTGCCTAAATTTCTTCTGTTCTGTTTTGGTTGGAATAGTAGCATAGTTCCAGTTTCATTGCTGTGGTTTGGCCGGTGAGACATGGCCCTCCTAGCCCTCCAGAATCTGCTTTTTCAGCCTTGAGTATGGATAAGATCATAGAGTCTAGGTGAGAGTCTTCTTAAGATAGTTCTCATATTCAGAGATTTCGGGATATCTCACACTCAGCTAGGACTGAGGCTTAGTTAAGCCTTTTCTATCTGACCTCGCCTCTCAATTCCCCAACTATCAGCAAGAAAAAGATTATTCCCTCTCTGGACTCCAAGGCCATTGTCTCCCATTTTTCAGGTCTTGGCATATTTTATATTTGGACTTTTTCTGAACACCTTCATGCTCTGAACCTAGAAGTCATTTGCTCTTTTATCTTGCTCCATTTCTTTCTTAATAATAACAGCTTACATTTATACAGTTGCTTTCTATATGGTAACTGTGAGGTAGATGTTACTAAAATCACCATTTTACAGATGAGAAAACTGCCCTTCAGCGAGGTTAAATGACTTGTTCAGGATTACTGTTGGTCACACAGCTAATGCCTAAGGCTCTGGGATTTAAACCAGGGTCTTTCTGACTCTAAAAACAGCACTCTACCACCATTCCATTCTCTTCTCTTCTAACGGCTCCTGAAGTAGATTCTACAAACCTGGTCTTTCAGCTGGTTTATGCTTTGATGAAAAACTAGATTCTAGGTTTTGCTGCCCAGTCCAATAGGCTGTTACTGATCTTTTTATTTCATGGCTGTTCCCACCAGACTCTCTGGCTCTATAGTTTTAGTTCTCAGATAAACCTGGCTTTAGCTCGCTGCTTTTGGCTAAGCTAAGCTGACATTCCCCAAAGGCTAGTAGATACTGGAACCATTCCATCCCTACTCCTCAGCTAGGGATCAGTCACTTCCCCGTTTTTGAGTCCCAAGTCACTTGGAGTCTTGTGGTCCCTGTCCCTAGGCTAGGGCAGGCCCATATCCTGGCACACATAATTTTTACCTGAATTTTAAGCAAGAATTCACGAGTGCACTAAGAATCAGCCTATTCTCACTTGTATTTCATAGCATCATTTTATCATACTGAGGTGTGATCATTGAGATTTGATGGGAGTATAACAGTATTTTCACAGAATGACAGTCACAAAACATACAGAAACACAGAGGAGTGCCCTATGCAGTCAGCCAGCCTGCTGCTTTTCAGGATTTCTAATATGCCTTGCCCAGTGCTTAGCAGAGCTGATATTCACAGCCATTTGTGAATGTCAGTAGCCCTGGCTGCACTCCAATACCATCTCTCATTTTTGCTCCGTTAAAATAGCTCATTTTTCAGCCCTTTTGTGTGACTTCAGGGATGAGTGGGGTAGGGGACCAAGGTGCTTTTAAGGCAGACAGCAAACATTTATTGAGCACCCACTATGTGCAAGACAATGTGATATACGACAAGCACAGAAATTGAGTAAAAACATTTCCTACAGTTACTGCAGGCTTCCGAGGACATGAAAATTAGGAGGTCTGTTTTCTGTTTAACCCCCTGGAAATTCATGATCATGATGCCTTATGTTCTTTTCCACTATTTTGTAGGTAACTATGTTATTCTTAGATTTATTCCCAATTATAAACCCTCTTTGGGGGAGGCTGATAAACCTGGCTCGTATAGGACATCTCATGCTACTGGAATTATAAGAAAATAAACCAAACTTCTCATCCATTTTGGAAAAAAGAAAAAAGATCTCCTCTAGCAAGGTTTTAGTCCAAGGGTTCTTAAATTTTTGGGGTATCATGTAGCCTTTGGGCATACTGGTGAAGGGTATGGATTGCCAAGGAAATCAATTCTATTGAAATATGGCTATCAAAGTATTATAAAACAAAACAAATTCACAGACCCCAGATTAAGAACCTTTGTTCTAGTCTATTCCTTCTGCATTCATTTCAAGAAAGAAAATGAACAAAAGCACAGGTGACAGTTACTCAGTTTTGCAAGTGGAAGGTAGAGGAAATACATATTGAGCCTACTTTTTTTTTTAACTGCTGTTGTGAAAATTGGGCTGTGGTGGGGAAGAGGTGTTGGGGTGGGCAGACAAGTTTTAAAATGTGGAGAATGCCATTGGTGATTCTGTGATGCCAGGTATAACAAAATAGCATTCCTCTGCCCTTCCCCAATACCCACCATGTCTACACAAACACATGCATACGTGCAGTGGAATCACAGCCAAGGCTGTGTTGGGGGCTGCTTTGGCAGAGATGACAACAACGCTCCTGTGATCCTGCCATCTGATATCTGTAGAGTGTGGGAAGATGCTTGCATTGCAGCCTCCTCCCAGGTCATCTCTGGATGCTGTGCTGTTCTTCTCTGTAGTTAGTTGGAGCACTGGATGCAGGGGAAGATAAGTCAGTGCAGTATAGACTAGATTGAGGAGTATAACTGGAGCCTTCTGAGCCCAGAGGTGTTAACTCATTATGTTGATTTATATGTGCAGGTATAAACTTCATGAAGGCAAGGATCATTTCTTATCTAAACTTTCTGTCTCCTCTGAGAGGCAGTATGGCAAAAGGGATAGAGAGCCAGCTTCACAGTCCAGAAAACCTGGGTTTGACTCTGCCTTCTGACACATACTAGCTTTGTCACCCAGGATAAGTCCCTTCACTTCTCAGTGTCCTAAACAAATCCCTAAGACTCTTTAAGTTGCAGAGAGATAGCTGCTCCAGGGCTTAGCACAGTGCCTGGTACATACATTGTAAGTGCTTAATAAACGTTTATTGATTGATTTATTTCTATACCTTGGTAAAATGTGTTTCCTCATTGGCAATTCCCTCTGCCTCTTAAATCAGAGCTCCATTCTGTTCCTTCTTCCTCTTTCTCCACCCTCCCAAACCAAACAACTCCAACAGGGCTCAGCACGTAGTAGACACTTAATGCATATTTATTGAAGTGAATTATATGTAATGGTTTCTAAGATTTCTAGTTTTGGCATCTTTGGATCCCCAGAATTGTAATGTTTATTAAGGCTGGATAACCTATCTTCTCTTCTTGACACTCATTCAATCCCATCATTATAAGAAGGTTGCTATCCACAGACTTCACCATAGGCTTAATTATTTTATTCAATTGTGTTTTGTAAGAAAATGTATGAGTCTGTTACTATCAAATGATCATTGTCAAGATAAAAATATCTTTTAATAGGACAAATTAAAAAGGGTCATTTGGGGAGTCTATCAGTTGTTTGTGCCAACCATATGACATATCAGATACTAGTAATTTGACCTTTATCCTAAATCTTAACTCACTCACTGCTAAAGATTAAATTGGATTGAAAGATTACTGGTATTAACTTTGAAAAGAAAGGAGAGCAGTGCCACCAACAGCATTTATGACATAACTAAATCAAAATGCATTTAGTGAATAATTCAGATAATAGAGAAGAAAAATTTCTTGGTTCACCAAAAATGAAGTAATAATTTCATGTGACACCTACTGAATAGATGGCAAGGTGCTTATTATAGCTGATAAAAATTTATCATGGTATCCCTCTGGATTTTCTTCCTAATGTAGACTGAAATTTAATTAAAAGCATATGTAGGTAGAGTGTGGTATCAGAAAATATGTGTATTTTTAGATTTCACTGGATTATTGATTTTTATTTTATGGCTGATACATATTCATTTCACATTTGGACAGACACGGCAGATGGCGTTTCTCAGGAGCTGTTCTCTGCAGGCCTGGTTGATGGTCATGATGTAGTTATAGGTAAATCATTTTTTAGTATGCAGTGTTATCTTTGTCTGTTGATATGCCAAATGTAGAAGTGCTTAGAAAAATGTTTTCATAAGGAAATGATTCTCCACTTTACTTCATGTAGAAGCTTTTAAATTCTGCTTGTATTTTTACTCCGTATATGGCAGGGACATATCTTGGTATCTTGGGATATGTTTTATTTATGCTTCTAAAAAATAAGAAGGTCATTATTACATACAATAACATCTTGCTTATCCAGGAGTCACTTAAACAATCATCTCAACTTGCCAAAATTGCCAGAAACCCAGGAGTAAGCAACATAGATCACTGCAGAAACAAATGTCCCTAAGTCCATTTGCTCAAGCTGAAACACTGTTCATCAGAGAGCTCCCTCAGAATCTTCCTGAGCATTTTATTTACTCTTATTTTAAATACAATTATAACAAGGTTGCTTTTTTAGTTTCCGAGCCTCCCACAGATTAGAGGCTGTAAAGTAAAGAGGAAGGGAGAGACAGGCCTGCTGGCATCAAGGAATGGTGGCCGACAGCCTGGAATCAAGGGAGTAGGCAGAAGAACTATCTCTGAATGGCAAGAATTTTAAAAGCATAATCATTTGGGGACTTTAATGTGCAGGCTAATATCTCTGTGTAGCTCAGTAGCCCTTGAGGGCTATAGCATTGAAGAGTGAATGTGTTTATAATGATGACCATGAGTCATTAAGACAAGGGTAAATTCTATTCTGTATCCCCTGTTTAAGATGGCAGAGAAGTGCTCACTGGGGTAAGCTTCAGTTATCTGAAAAATTCACATGTGGAAACCTTACTTCCTGATGATGCTGGATGTTTCATTTTGTGCAAAGGGTGTTGATCTCCACTACTTAATTCTTCTCAGTGATTTCCTAGAAGCCATGTCATGAAATAATTTCTCGCAGAACAGCTCTGCTTTTTCTTACAGAAACAACGATAATTGGGGATGACTCACCATCTGATGAATCAGAAATATGACCCAAATTATATCATAAAAAGCAAAGATAGAGTAACTCTAAGTTTCTCTAAGCATTTCAAATGGTAACATCATTCTCCAGGTTCTTGTGAGCTAGAGTACATACTCTACGGATTGGTCATGCATTTGATTCCTTCTGCAAATGAATTGATTTTGGCCCTCCAGAAGTTAACGTACTATCTGTCACATTTTGTTCTGCTACCTAACTGTTGTGGAATCCTGTGGGTTTCTTTTTTGTTCTCTGATTGGTTTCTAGGTAAGGACTGGTTCAGAGTACTTTTAAGTTAAAATTGTCAGTCCATTGAAAAAGGTAAAATTCTTTCATCTATGCAGAAGAAACAAGAAAATATCTTACTACCTCCAGGTTTACCCATAAAACTGAAAAGGAAAAGGCCACCTCAGTGAACACCGAAGTGTTTCTCTCCCCACAAAGATCTCAGACAGCTAGAATCCAGATAGGAACAAAATGAATTGGGATTTACAATAATAAACAGAAATCCTTAAAAAATAAACTAATAAAGATCGATCCTTTCTCCTGTCTGGCAAGAATGTTGTTGAAGGTCAGATTGTCTCAGGATCTGAATTGATGCTAGCTAGCCTTGAGTTGGAATATGTGATGAAAGCAAGAAACAAATGGGAAAGTCTCTGTGTTTTATTGTTCCTGTTCTGTATAACTTCACTTCAGGTGCTTCTGTTAATTCAGTTTACCTTCTTTGTCCCAGGATAGCCAATAATATGTGTGTATGCATATATTTTTTAAAAAATGTAATCTACAACAATTTCCATTTCTTAATTGTTCATCTTTCCTACTCTCCTAAAATTGTTTGCTCTTTTACTAATTTCTTAGAATAGTAATATTCCTTCACCTACGGTATTTAAGAATCTAACCAGGTGTCTACATGTATTTATTATGTAGTGGTGCTGAAATGAATTAAAGTAATTTAAAATGGGGTTATCATGGTGATAGAGTCTTCTGTCACGGATGACAAGAAATGGTCGGCACTTATTCATGTTTTCTATTATAGTAGATGGCATATCAGGTTTGACCATCTGATCAGCAATTAAAGTGTTATAAGAGTGAGGAGATTATATTTTTGAAATGAATCACATGCCCCACACCACAGCCTTTGGGGAAAAAGGGTAATTTTCAGTTGCACAAGAACAAAAACTTCATAGACAAGATTCTTGAAGTGTTGCAGAATCTATTGTTTTCAAGACTGCAATGTTCAAGTTATAGTTTCAAATTTTTGGTGTTTGTCAGGGACTAAGAAAAGAAAAAAAATCAACAAATGGAGTTTGAATGAGGTTTTGAGGTGGTGGACTTTCTCCAATTATCTATCTCATCAGATAGTTTGAATTAGTTAAAAAAAATTTCCAATGAATTTCTGTGGTTTCTTTCTTTCTTTCTTTCTTTCTTTTTTTAATCTTGAAGTAAATTTTTATGATGGAATGAAAAGACCTGAAAAAAAGCAATAGCGGAAAAAACCGTATGCTACAGACCAGTGAATGTTATGACTTTTACTGAAACAGTAACAAATGGAGGTTTCACCAAATCTTCAATATCTAGCTCCAGGGTAATCTGCCTTTGGTTTCCAAGCCATCGTAAAACAGAATTTGGATTGAAGGAGAAGACTGATAGGGACATGAAATGATTGCCTTAGTGCAAAGACAGAGTAAAACAGAAATTAAATTCAGTGCTTATAGACTTGGGTAATAAGCCAACTGTCATTGTACTTATTTAGAGGTGCCTTCTAGGAAGACTTTTTGCTTTGCGTAATTGGGAAATGAAAAAATTGTGAGCCCCCAAGTGACTATTGGCTAAAGAATTCAAACTTAACTTTAAAGATGGAAAAATGTAGAGATAAGATGTAACGTAAAAATATGCCTATTGTGTCTGATTCTGTCTTGACTTAGAAATGGCAATATGCAAGCGCTAAAATTCCTTGGTATTCCCAAATAGGAAAGGCTATAGAAGAGAAAGATTAGTTGGCTTAACCTTGCTTCGGTGAGAGGTTTGCTTTCTGATTGATAGGAACTGATAAATGGCATTCCTCTTTTTAGCTGAAGCATGCAGAAATCCAGCTTCTCTCTAATGTGTCAAAGGAAACAATAATCCCAAGTTCTGCAAAAGCCTTATGAAACATAAGAATCTTCCTGCTCCTTTTAATAAATCCTGCAAGCTGCCGAGCAAGGTGTGGCAAGCAGAGCATCTTTGAATACTCTTGCAATAGACAGTTTCTTGGCCTGCCCAGCCAGCTCATTCCCTCTTAGCTGCAGTCAGCAAGGAAAGTTACTGGAGAGCGGTTTTAGATGAAAATGGTGGGTGAAAGCCAGTTGGCAATGGGCCTTCCAAAATCACAGCACTGTTTTAACCCATGAAATCCCTGAGTGCCCTGGCACATAGTAGGCAGTTAATAAATGCTTGATTCATCAACAGTGCCATCAGCATGTGTCTTTTTATTTTGAGCCTTTGAACATTTCTTGCAAACAGCAGAAATTTAGAAAGAGATGCTGCTATTGCCTTTCACTGTGGCCCTGTAGTGACCTATAAAATTCCCCTTTGAAGTTGTTTGAGTTTAGCCCTGTAGGCTGGTGTGCTAGTCTCAGTGCCCTAAGTCTAAACGACCAAGTGCCCTTTGCTGTTACTTGCAGATCTGTGTAAATGAGTTTGGTTCGTCACCATGCTGTGGGGAAAGAGCGTGGACTTGGGGGGAGGGGGCAAAGCCCTATGGTGGAATCCTGGCTCTACCCCATGACAAGTCATGGAACCTCTCTGGGCTAGCCTCCGATTCTCTACCCATCCAGCTGTAAAGTGCTATGATAAATATTTTTTTGACCACCATAGTGCTTTGGCAGCTAGGTGGCACCATGGTGCATAGAGCATTGGGCCTAGAGTCAGAAAGATTCATCTTCAAATCTGGCCTCAGGCACTTACTAGCTGTGTGACCCTGTGCAAGTCACCTAACCCTTTTTTGCCTCAGTCTTCTCAGCTATAAAATGGGCGTAATGATAGCCCCTACCTTCCAGAGTTTTTGTGATGATCAGTGAAGTAATATTTGTAAAGTGTATAGCGCAGTACCTGGCACAAAGTAGGTGCTTTATAAATGCTAGTTCTTATCATTATTACTGGTCTCAGTTGTTTATTTACATGATGTTTACTTCTAAATGTATCTTCCTTCCTGTGCCTCAAACTGAGTGAACTATCCCTTGCAACAAAGATTTTAAAAGGTAAAGAGAGAAGAAAAAGCAGTGTCCAAGAATATTCCCTCAGCCATTGTTTCCCATATCTGCAAAGAAGGGAGGGGAGGTAGGTGAGGCATCTAGGTGGTACAGTGGGTAGAACTCTGGACCTCTGGGGTCAAGAAGCCTGGAGTTCAAATCCAGCCTCAGACATTTGCTAGCTTATGTAACTCTGGGCAAGTAATTTATTCCCTGTCTGCCTCAGTTTCTCCATATGTAAAAATTGGGATAATAATAGTACATACTGAGTTATTGTGAGGATGAAATAAGATAATGCTTATAGAGTACTTTGCAAACCTTAAAGTACTATATGAAGTGCTAACTATTCTCAACTCTTTTCTGAGGCTAAACTTGGTCATTATAATTATATAAGCAGAACCTTCATTTTTTAGGAAGGGAACCTTTCATACACCTTGCCTGCTTCTTCTCACTTCATGCCAGAAAGGGAATTTAGCTGGTTGGGAAAGCATTTTTTTCTGCCTCAATTATTGCCTGGCATAGCCTTTTGAAGTAGTTTTTCTGTATTCATCTTCTCTGAATCTCATATCTGAAAAGGAAGTAGTAGATCGTATTTGCCTTGCTATCATAGTTGGTCTCCTCCCTCTTCAGGACTGCTTCAGAGCTGCCTGTTTTCTCTTTAATATGTGTGTGTGTGTGTGTGTGTGTGTGTGTGTGTGTGTGTGTGTGTGTGTGACTTGCCCAGTGTCACACGGCTGTCCACAGTGTCTAAGGTTGGGATGATATTGTCTTGTTCATAGAAATTTGTACCACACTGAAGAGTAGGGATGGTTGTTAATTAAAAAAAAACACAGCAACCTAGTATTTGTTGCTGTTCAGCCAGGTATTTGAAGCTTATGTATTTTTATTTAATGGTGCAAGTATCTTCACCAGATCTCTCCAGAACATGGGCTTGCTTGGACTGGGTGCTGTGGCCACCCTAGTAACAGTTAGGAATATCTCTATCTGTGGTGTACAGTCTCAAACTTATGACACACCAGTGCACTTTCCTGGTGAAAGACTTGGAGAAGAGGACACCTGTCTTGGCAATGAAACCTTCTCTTGGGGCCTCTTCTTATACTGAGTTTTAATCATTAATGCTGTGATGTTTAGACTTAGAGACTTAGAGGTTAGCTCTTATCACCTGAACTGCTCTGCCAAGCCAAGTCTCACCACGATGTTTTAATGTTAAAGTGTCTAATTTTTCCAAATGTTGAAAAACCCTTAAGCATGACCCTGAATGGCATTGTATTTTTAGTCATGCTCATATTTAGTGAAGATGTGGCCAAGTGATTTATGCTCAGGAGCTGTCCACATAGTAAGTGAGTACCTTGGGATTTATTAAGAATTGCAGGTGCCTTGGGAGAAGAGGCTTCACTAGTTTTCAGTATTCTATTTATTGGAGTTAAACTGGGAATATTTTTCCTGGCAGTACCAACAGAATCTTTTAGGAGTTTTTTTCCGTTTTTCTAAGCCTTGCTGTTGAAGATGCCAACTGTAGCATCCTGCTTTTCATTCCCCAAGTTTCTATTTTCCCTTATTTACAACTTCTCAGAAGTGTTTCTGGTAGTCAGATAAGAGCAAATACACAGTCAGATTTTAAAACTTAGTGCCCAGAAAAAATTTTTAAAACTTTAATGTAGGAAAGTCCTGGTTCTAGAATGAGAGGACCTGACTGAGTTTATTGGCTAGTTCTGCTACTTTTACTGCATGGCTGTGTGACCTCGGACAAGTCATTTCATCTTTGTTTCCTCATAGGTAAAATAGTGAGTTGGGATGGATGAGTTCTTAAGTCCTTCCAGGATGAAAGCTATGCTCAATATAAAAGATCATTCTTTCTAATTTTGCAGATTCAGGAGTGTGAACTTCTAATTCTTTAGATGTAGATAAGTTGAGGATTCAATAAAATTAAAGTTTTCAGGAGAAAGTTGTTTTTTTCCCCCCAGGAAAATCTCGAAGCAAATATTTTTAGAGGAAGGTCTAGATATAAAACATTGACTGACTCCTCTGTTTGACATGTTTTATATCTAGATATTTTATATCTAGATATAAATATTAACAGCATTTAGTGTAATTGGTTTCCTTTGCAATCCTGTGTATTTTTAATGTGTTTTAAAACACATTATTTTCAGAAGATATCCATAGGCTTCATCAGCTTGCAAAGGGGTCCATGGCCTAAAAAGATTAGGAACCTCTGATGTAGAAGGGGATGCCCAGTATGAGCCTGAGACATGGAGGGGGGGAGGGCATTTCAGGCATCCTGGAGCAGAGATGAGATGGTGGAGTGTCTCACTTAATTTGTTGATGGGTTGTACAGCACAGTTCTCTTTTAAAAAAAAAAATTAAATCAGAGCACAGTGAAGGGTCACCATTGTTATTACTGTTAATAATATTAATAGCACACATTTATTTGGTGCTTTTCATGTTATAAAGCACTTCCCACAATATAGCTCTTTGAGGTAAAGATTGCAAGCATTGTTTATCCCTTTTTTTTTCTTTTTTCTTTTTTTATTTTTAGGTAATTGGGGTTAAATGACTTGCCCAGGGTCACACAGCTAGTTAAGTGTCATGTTTGGTCTGAGGCTGGATTTGAACTCAGGTCCTCCTGACTTCAGGGCTAGTGCTCTATTCACTGTGCCACCTAGCTGCCCCTTCCCCTGTTTTACAGATGAGGAAACTGAGGTTAGTAGAAGTAAATTAAATTTCTCAAGGTGATGCAGCTAGTATCGCTATTAGCAGTGGTGTCAGGCACAAATTGGAAGATGGGGTGTGGGGGAGACACCAATCTATACCTAAGGATATTGACTTAGTTTTAAAATGTAATATTATCAATATTTTATTGTATTTTTATTTATTTTGTTAAATACTTCCCAGTTACTTTTTAATTCGGTTCAAGGGACACTTGGGAATGTCATGGAACACATGTGTGGGCCTCCTGTTTGTTACCTCTGACTACTAAGAGCGTAGGCACAGTCAGAGGATACCTTAGAATGGTGGTGTCCAACTCAAATACAAATGGATCCCTGCAGGCCTGAAAGCCACAAATTAATGTTACCTGTGTCATATTGTATTTTTGTTTATTTTGTTAAACATTTCTCACTTACAGTTTAATCTGATTCAGGCACAAGGAATTTAATACCTTGTCCTCATTTACAGATGAGAAAAATGAGGCCCATAGATATTCAATGCCTAGTTTAAGATCACAGAACTAATAAGGAGGAAAGCCAGGGCTGAAACCTTGACTTTCTGACTCCAAATCCATTACGGAATGCTAATTGCCAGAGCAGTCCTTTGAACCCAGCCAGGCCAAGATTTTTCGCTTCTGTACCACCTTCAGCTCAATTCAGTTCATCAAACATTTTTTTAAGTATATGCTATATATACTTTTTGCTATGTGCAAAAAAAAAAGCGGTATAGAGGTAGATTTCAACACAAGCCTTTCTTTAAAAGAACTTGAAATGTGATGAACCGACTGTACACAGAGATCTGTAAGATGAAGGGCAGGAGGAAATGCCAAAAAAAGGCCCAGGAAAAGTCTATGAGAAGTTTGAAGATGGGATATATGTGTCAGTAGACTCTTTCCTGATTTCTGTGTGATTTTAAATTTCTCTATTTTGGTCTATTTTGTCTACAGACTCTGCTGAGACAAAGCTTTGTCTGGTTCATTCTGTTTCATTGTGGTCAATCTGTAGTACAGTTTGAGCAACAAAGAATGCATAATTGCCAACCCCTACTGCTCACAAAGCAACTTTTACGAGCTGCTGCAAATTATAACCCTTAAATCATCTTATTAGTAGGCCCAGTTCTCCAGTGAAGTCACTTTGCAATCCCAGAGCATATTCAAGTATTCCATTTAAGTCCAGATTTAGGCAAACTCTTGTTCACTTATAGATAGAAACTTTTGAATGTTTTATGGATCATTTGTAATATAAGTTCTGTCTATGTGTTTATTTTTATCTACCTCCAAGTTTTCTGAGGCTACAAAAAATTTCAATTGTCCATTAAATGTGCTTTGATGCCTGGAATATAGTATAAGTAGTTGTTCATGCTTGTTAATGCATTGACCAGTGTGCTGACCAATGCCAGTCTCCCAATCTCAAACCAAACCCATCTGTTCTTACTTGCCCAGCATGTGGAATTAGAGACAATCATCCACGGCCTGCCTCAAGCTGATTTCCCTCTGCACCAGATTCCCTTAATTACCCAACTAAGGGTTAGTAGGAGAGCAAAGAAACAAAATTATTGTAGTTTTTTGAGACTCAGTGCCTAATTTTCTTTTTATCTTCTCTCTTATTTCTTTAGACTTTAGATTTGTGCTAACTCAGTGCTCAGGATTATAAAATTCTCAATTTTGGCTTTATGCCTTTCATTTGGTGCCCTTTTGGGAAAATAAAGAGGAAGTATTTGCCAAGCCTAGTTATGAGCAATTAAGCTTGGGTTCTTAAATTTGAAGCTGGTTGTGCTTTTACCATCCAAAATTATCTATTTGTGGATATTTTAAGTGCTAATTAATTCTGAGTCTTAAGGAATAGAGACATTAACTGATAGCCTCCTGACAGACATAAAAACATGGTGGTGTTTTTCCGGCACATGCCTTTTCAGTTGCATAACCAGAGTATAGGTACCATATCTTTCTTAATTATCTCCATAGCCTGTTGAGCAAGGTTAGCCACTGAGGTGTCTGGCTGGGTTTCGTAGGTGAGGAAACTAGAATGTTCTTGGATTCAGAGTACAGAGCTCTGCCTTACATCTTCTCTGCCCAGACTATTGCAAAGTGAGACCTCTCTACTAGACCTGGAAGGCAGATTTGGGTGGTTATTTTGTTCTCTTTTGAAATATAGAAAAACTTCAGGGTATCCACCATAAGGGAAATCTGGTCAGTCATGGGCACTTATGAGACCAGGAATAAGAACATCATATTGAGTCTTCTTCCATTCCAAGCTCCCAGGAGGGCCAAATCATAACAGATTTTGAGATGTAGCATTTGCTTTGATCACAGTATGTGTATTCACTCTTTCTTTTGTTGAAAAATCTTCCAGTGAAATAGGGTCAGAGCTCTTGGGTCATGACCCTGCACCTCCTTACTTGTCATCAAAATATGGCAATCTCAGTCAAAGGAAGAGATTCTGGAGTTGCTTATTCTTTGCTATCTTACTTTTATTCATCTTCTCTTTGACTATTGTGCTTCAAGGTATTGTCATATCTCTTCCCCTTTTCCCTGGAACCGAACTCCTAGAAAAAGCTGTCTATACTTGTTGCCTGTGCTTGCTCTCACACACCTGCCAACATTTTGCAATCTGGCAATGCAGCCTCATCATTCAAACATTTCTCTCCAAAATTATTAACGATCTCTTAATTACCAAATATAATGGCCTTTTCTTAATGCTCAATCTGTCAACAAAACACGAAAGTATTCACCAGGCTCTGCTCCTGGACACTGTCATTTCTAATTTTTGTGATGTTCCTTCTCAGTCTTCTTTGCTGGTTCATCTTTCATATCACACACAATAACAATGAGTGTGTCCCAAGACTCTGTCCTGAGCTGTCTTTATTCTGTCTCTACACTTCCTCACTTGGTGACCAGATAGCCTGTGGATAGCCCACATATCCACAGTGTCAGATGATCTGGAGGAAGGCAGTCAGCATGTGGAGTACATTCCCCCTGGAGAATTGATGGGGAGATCTATATGGATAGTTGGAGATACAAGAGTACAATTCATGAGAGAGACTAGGACTGGATGTACAGAGGATGTGTATCTCATACAGGATAAAGAGGTGCAGACGAGTTGTGATCTGTACCCTTGGAGGGAGTGCCTTCAGTTGAGATCATCGATGTGCTAAAATTTTATGAAATACATATCTTTCATGAGAATTTGCATTAGGAGAACCTTGTGGGGAAAATGGGCCTTGGATGTACTTTCTGGATTTTTTCGCTTAAATATATCATCAAAGATAACAAACAGATTCTCCCCTTAAGCTCTATTCTCACCCTGCACAAAACCTAACTGGATGTTTCATTCTAAATGTTGTCCCTTCACTACCTATAAATAATTCCCATTAGTTCTAATGTGAGGTGAGTTCACAGAGGGACAGGAAAATAGCCTTGGAGGATTTTAGAGATAACTAAGTTTAAATATTTCACTACCCAGGCTCATTTAAGCTTTGGTGCATTGAAAAGTAATTCATAGCAATTTAATATTTGAGGATCAGGAGAACTTCAGAGACACCTTCTGGTAATAGCTCACATCCAATTATTCTATCAAAGAAAAATTAGAATTCCTAGCAAAAGCAAAACTCACACATTCATCTCACGCTCTTTCTTAATATTAAGTGACAGTTTATAGTACATGAAGCAAGCATATCCTATGTAGTCTTGATGGTGAGATATATTTCCTGTGCTGTAACGTCACTTTATTTTCACAAGAATAAGGGCCCATGCTAGACTAACCCTTAAAGCAGAACCGTTACCATTTTACTTGTATTGAGTACATACAATATTCGTGTTCATAAGTGTCAAATAAACCTTCTGTCCCAAGCAAAATAATGGAAGGTAAGTCAAGTTAATTTTCCTGCAGCTAGTTGCCTAAATTGAAGCAGACTATCAGGTGTGCTGGTGCTGAGGGCCAAAAGCCATTTGTTTCAGTGACCTCTTTCCTAGTTGTCTTAACTCAGTGCATGTGCTTTACAAAGCTGTCAGTGATCTAGTTGAGGTTTTGGAGCACCCACTGCCATTCTTCCTTCAGCCTCTGCTTGAGAATGTGGGGACAGCACTTTCTGCTATACTTCCCTGATGAGGAGTCAGAGTCAATAATAGTAATTGGCTTAGAGGGCATAAAAAAGAGCTGACAAATGTTCATATTAGCAATGATGATATTTAAACCTAAACAATTAAATAGCATAGTAACATCTTATAGTAACATCTTAGGATTTATAGTTTATAGACTTTATCTCACTTGGTCCTCTGTATCAACACTGTGAGGTAAGTGGTATCTTGTTTTTCCGTTTGACCTATGGATTTATCAGTGTGTATCCTCCATCCCAGGGTGCAGGTTGGAAGCCAAGTATGTCTTCTCAGACTGTGTACTCTTTTCCATGTCCACCAAAAAAGCCCCTCTAGAGCGTCCACCCAATGGTTGAGGTCCATCTTCTAGATCTCTTGACATTAGGTGGGTGGACACACCAGCTCCCCATGCATTAGCCCTCAGGCTTGCTGCATGAGCAGACCACCTCATTTTCTTGATTGTAAAGATTTTGGATGATTTATGCTGTTGTTTATGCTTTTTTTATTGGAAATATGCTACACTCTGCTCACATAGTTGAGTCCCTTCATTGCTGTACTTGTGCATTGTCCTCCAACTTTAATTCTTTGTTCTGTTTTGTTCAGTGATTTGCATCCATATTAGAATCACCAGAAGAACATTGTTAAAAAATAGGATCTTTGTTTCAGGGAGAAGCTTGGGCTTATGCAAAGTTCTGCACACAACTTCCCAAATGTAACACTAAGCCACTTTAACCCTCTCTTCAGTTCTGCACCCAGTTCATTGTCTACCTGCAGTGATTGTCCAAGATCCACAGCGTACTTAGAGACTAGAAATGTGAGCTGTCTATACTTCTGTATATTATAGTTTGGACAATGATGTAGATCTACCTGCTTTGGGCCTAGCTTGACTGTAATAAGACGGGCCATCAAGCAAAATTATTTCTGTTGTATCAAAATCGTGTATGATTTTAACATAGGAAAAACCTTAATTAGAGGAGAGCTTCTTAGATAACATTTTGCTTTACAGAATTAAATTTTTTTTCATAGCTGTCAAACAGTAAGAACAACGGGAATTTGTCTTATCTGCATCCTTCTGTCAATTATGTGCCTGACAATTTGGTCTGCTGTCAAATATCATTTGCAAAAGCCTGTCTGTTCCTTTTTCATACCTTTATCAAAGAGCCCTCTATTTGTGTATAAATTATTCTTACTAAAAAAAACTTTGTAAAAATGAGAAAATAGGCACATGAGTTAGTATTGTTATTTTGTTATATCACTGTATTGTGTTAGTTATAATATATTCAATATTCAGTATTGTCATTCTGATCAGGTTTTTTTCATAATAATAACATGCTTCATTTTTTTTCCCACCAAGCCTTTGATGTTCTCCTCTTAGGAGATTGTCTTGAGAATCAGTCATTAAATATTGGGTTATTCATAGCATGGACTTCCTGTTTGTAATTGGTCTAATTTGACTGTATTCTCCATTTTTTTGTTTGTTTAGTGCTCTTTCTTTTTTCTCCTGCAGCACATTAGAGATTGTGATATTAGAGTCCACACTTTTGTGTGGCCAACCCCCTCCCCTCCTGATAGAGAAAAGAGCTTATTATAGACATTACAGGACTGGTGCCCTTCCCTTCTGTTATTCTCTTTCAGGTTAAGTGATTTCAGAACAATCTCGCATCGTTGGGTTTCTTAGTGAGTTTTCTGTAAACTTATTCCGCTTCCACTTGTCTCCACTGTTTTATGGTGTATTAACCTTTCATTTCCTCCATTAGATTTAACAGATGAATTTATGTTTCAAACTCTTTCTCTTTGCATCTCAAGAAGGTGAAGTGTGTTTTGGCCAAGGTATTTATAGACTGCCGGGGTCGGGGGGTGGCATTCTCATTGAGATGATTGACTAATATCAGTTAAACTTCTTTAGTTAATGGCAGTCATCTTTGTTGGTTTTATTATCTGCTGCCCATGTTTCTGCATCAGTAACTTATGTAAACAGCTCATTTTAGAGTTGTTTTAGCCTCTTATGCTTCTTAGTTTTATTCTTTCATCTAATTTGTTTCAGATTTTGTTGTTTTGCTAATGTGATTGGTCTTGACAATTAATAGATAGCTAATTGAATGATTTTCACATTGCTTATTTCCTATTTGTTAGGATTTAATCAGTTTCATTTCTTGAAATGTGATATAATAGATATCTGAAGGACACCTATGATGTCTTTTCTGGGTTTTCTCTTATCCAGGTTAAATATGACTAAGTTTCTCTTCCTTGTAATGTAATTTGTAGGCCTTCGAGGCAGCTAGGTGGATTGAGTGCTGGACCCAGAATCAGGAAGATCTGAGTTCAAATCCAACCTCAGACCAGGTGTATGACTGTGCAAGTCACTTAACCTCTGCCTGCCTCAGTTTCCTCATTTGTAAAATGGTGATGATAATGATAGCACCTACGTTCCAGGATTGCTGTGAGCATAAAGTCAGATAATATTTTTAAAGTGCTTTGCAAACCCTAAAGTGCTATATAAATGCTAGCCGTTGTTATTACTGTTTTTATTCCTTTCAACAGCTCTGTTTACCCTTCTGAATATTTTCCTGATAGATTATCAATTTCCCTCTTAAGATGTGGTGCTTGGTTTTGTTTTTGTTTGCTTGTTTTTCTTTTTTAAGCACTTTTGTCTCTTTGGACTCCTGGGTAGCCACAGTCCTTGGATGTTTTCCATAAGAATTGCAAACAAGTCAAAGTTTTCCCCGATTTGTATTTTATAAAATTGATTTTTATAGCCAAAAATGTAGAAGATCACATTGGTCCTTATTAATTATCATCTTGTTATTTTTTGCACATTTTTACACAAGACACAATGTAAGGTTTGTGTGCAAGAAGCCGTGTAAAAGATATCCTCAGAGAAATATATGACCAGAAAAGGAGGACATTTGATCATGTAGCTAGAGTAGGATATAATCAAAGGACAGTTAGTATGCTGCATTGGTGCTCATATAATGTCCAGAAATTTAAAGGAAGGATACCAGCCATAAAAGCAAGACCACCCATAAAAGATTTATGGGAAACCACAGACAAGTGTGTCTTACAGGAAGAGATGAATTATGATCATTTGCATATCAGTGAAATCACAGATCTATTGAAATAATGAGATATGGTTATTTGCATCTTAATTGTTAGTTATCACAGCCTTAAAACCTGGCTTTATGTTATTTTTTTGATGTCTTATTTGATAAGCAACCATGACTTTTATGTTGGATAAAAGTCACAGATAAAAATATTAAATAGGAAAAGTCTTGGACAGAACTCCTTGGCTCGCCAATGGAGACCTCGTATTTTGACACTTCCATTAATCAATACTACATAGATACACAGCTTTTTTTTTTCCAGGTTTCTAAAATATTAAATACTAACATTTCTGGTTTCTTTGAATTTTCATATGGATTGAAGCCTTAAAGATAACTATCAACACAAGTATCTTTACTAACCTATCATTTACATTTACTCTTATCCCACCTTGGATTGTTTCCTTTGCTGACCAAGTGAGAGAGTGGTTATTGACAGGCTGTGTTGTACACATTTTGGGAATACAAGAAAATGGATAGAACTAGCAAAAATGGGTTGGTTTCCTTGTAGACATGCAGTGTCACTTTCTCATAATACAAAGCTTGTTCAGCTTTGGAAGAAAGAATTGTAGGACTTCAGAATAGTTTGTGTGCGTTTTTATTATTGTCTTGGGCACCAGCATATATTCCCTTGGCTTTCTCTTCCATCTCTTAGTTTATAATTTGTAGTTTAGTGGTAAGAGTTTATCACTGAACTGAAAACTAAAAGGTGTAAGGCCAAAGCCAGACTTCTTAGCCTTTGGAGAATCTATCTAAAGAAATATTTTCTCCTGCACAGAGTTAGCCTCTTAGCTTTTGCATCCAGACCAGCATTCACAGTACACTTCAGAAACTGAACTAGTGACTTCTGGCCATGTGCGTGTCTACATATCTACACACCAGAAAGAAATCCACATGGGTCAAAGTGACACCTCAACAGTGTGAGAAATTTGAATCATCCTTGGGCCCTAGAGCGTCATGTAATCTTTATTTTAAATGATTTTATTTACTCCTTTTGGGCTATCTTCAACAAATCACTTTTCCTGTTTTCATCATTCTCTTTGTTCTACAAATTAGTAATTCTCATAACCCTCAGCAAACTTCTTACATTGTTCTGAGATCTAATGGAATGTAAGCTCATTGAGGGAATAGAATGTAAGCTTGTTGAGGGAATGAAGTGTTTCATTTTTGTCTTTGTGCCTAGTACAAAGTGCTAGGTCACTTGCCTGGCACATGGTAGGTGCTTATTGGGTGATTGGTTTTTGTCCCAAATGGCCTGATGGTGAGTGAGCCCTGGTACCGATAAAGTCCTTTAAAATTGCTGTTTTCATTGTCAAGGTACATCAAAGTAACAGAGAAGCTGAAACTAGTCTTTAAGATTTCTGTACTTAGTAGGCACATTCTTTGGTGGGTGGGTGTGTGTGTGTGTGTGTGTGTGTGTGTGTGTGTGTGTGTGTATATCTTAGAGGAGCCTCCCCCATCCCCCACCACCTTTTATTTTCTTTTTGGTGAGGCAGTTGGGGTTAAATGACTTGCCCAGCGTCACACAGATAGTAAGTGTCAAGTGTCTTGAGGCCGGATTTGAACTCCGATACTCCTGACTCCAAGGCCAGCACTCTATCCATTGCACCACCTAGCTGCCCCAAGGAGGATCCCCTTCTAGAACCAGTTCATGCTCTCTGTGTCTCTGATATTTGGTTGGACTTCTTAACTGTATTTGGTCTTCAGAACCACATCCTTACCTGTAATTGGTTTTTTTTGTTTGCTTGTTTGTTTTTGGTTTTTTCCTTAATTTCAGGTCATGAGCTTTTTGATTTGAATTTTTTTTTTTAAAGAATTCAAACTGTAGAAAACTGATCTTTTGGAAACTATTTCAGCACATATTATTTTTCTCAAATCTTAATTTAATCATATTTTCTGAGGGAATGAAATTGCACATCTTTAGCTGAGCATCTTTTGGGATGTAGATTTCTTGTCCTGTCTTAGTTTAGTCTGGTCTGGAGTTTTAAGAGAGGACAGAGCCCCACACTCAGGTGATCTAACTTCAGCATTTATTGATGAGACACATAAAAGTATATATACATGTGCCCTGTCCACTGCTGATATTGATGTTGGATATGGTTTAAGCAGTTTATGTCATAGTCCCAGGAAAGCAGCCCTCAAGCAGAACTGCAGGCTGACTCTCAGTGGTCCAAGGTATTTAGAATTAATTGTTTTATCCTGAAGAGGACAAAAGTATTGAGGCCCTTACCCCTTTAGGGTCAGCTGATCTCAGGCACCTTTGGATATATACCAGTCTTGAGCAGGCCAGATAAGGATGAACACAGAGGTTGGGAAAATTACTTTGCCATTCAATGGTTTGCACTTAAGGCTTATTATTCATTCTAGCTGTTTGGGAAGGGGCCTAGTCTGATCAAACTACAGCATGTGGCAAGATTGAAAATGGGTTAAGCACCTTGCAATATAAACTTACTTCTAAGTGTCAGCAAGTTGCACGTGTTTCTCTTCAGAACCTTAATTTTTCCTAAGTATTCTTTCAGTGCTATGGCAGCTACTATTCACTACATGGACGGGTCTTGTCTGCATCTCCTTCCCACATACGTAGCTAGACTTCATCCATACTCCTGTCTCCATATCTATTACTCAGATAAAGTAACTTTTAGGAAGTTTCTATGCAAAAAGTTTCAAGCCATTACTACTTTCAGATTAGGGAAAGAGTTAATTTTCTCCTGATCCATTTAGGATTTCAACATTGTTTTGATATCTTGTAAATCATTAATGTCCAAAGTATCCAGACCCCCCAAAATTCTGCATGTACCTAATTGTCGAGTTATAGGATGTTAGATATCACCTAGTGCCCTTTTATCATTTCACAGGAATCAAAGGGAGTTACGAAACTAGAAAAGATCTAGAAGCATAAGTACTTATATCCTCTTACCTCACAGAAATGGGGAGCAAATGAATAAGGTGGATGGTCAAAGGAAGAATATTGTGTTATGTAGATAGGGTAACATATAAATTTTTCAGAGTTTGGGAGATTTTTGTCCAGTCATTTTTTGAAACAGTGTATAAGGCTGTCCTGTTTGCCACTGTCAAGAATGATGTCCTGCTACACATGTATAACATGTATGGAGTTGCTTGCCTCCTCAATGAGAGTGGTGGGGAGGAGGGAGGAAGGGAGGAAATTTGGAACCCAAAGTTTTAAAAACAAATGTTAAAAAATTGTTTTCACATGCAACTGGGAAATAAGATATACAAGCAATGGGGTATAGAAATCTATCCTGCCCTACAGGAAAATAGAAAGGGAGGGGGATAAGAGAAGGGGGAGGGGCAGGGCGGGTGAGAGAAGGGAGTGAAGATTAGGGGAAGGGGTAATCAGAACGCTGGCTGCCATCTTGGGGTGGGGGAGGGGCAAGATGGGGAGAAAATTTGGAACTCAAAATCTTGTGGAAGTGAATGTTGAAAACTAAAAATAAATTAATGTTTAAAAAAAGGATGTCCTGTTCAAAGTCTCAAGTACACAAAGGATTTCCTGTAGGTGATGAGGGCCTTTAGATGCCTTTGTTTTGTAGACTTCATCACTCTAAAGCCTCCCCTCTGATCTCCAAGGCCACTCCAAAAAAAGATAGGGGCCTAACAATCAACAAAGGAAAAACTAACTGGTTGGGGGCTGGTGGAAATCCCTATTGCCCTGAAGATACCATGTTGTTGGACCAGGTGTCCTTTGAATTTTCTTGTCAGTACTGTATCTAAAACAAACAATTACAGATGAATAGTAAGCCAGGCCCAGAATAAAATAGAAAGAAGAGAGCAGGCAAAATTGCATTTGGAAAATTGTGAAACATAAGGGATATCAAACAGGAATGTATCTTTGAAAAAGGGGAAATGAAGGGCTATGTAGCTGGAGAGATGAGGGGTAACACAACCCAAATGCTGTATTGATTACCATGAAATGTAAGATTTTCTAAAGGAAGGCCCTGCAGTCCTTGGGTAGGTTTTTGCTTTTGTATCTCTACCTCTTACCCTGGTCTTTGGAATATAGGCAGACTTTTAAAAATGTTTCTTTGTTGATCCCCTTTGGAGCATTTATGGGAGAAGGTGAACAAAAATTACTGAGGAGGCATGGATGAGGCATGCTGTGCTAAATCATGGAACAAATCTCACCTAGAAAAAAAGATAAATATTTCTAAAGCATATGCCACATTCAGGGAATTTAGTGATACTTTATATAAATTAATTGTTTATGTTTCTGTTATGTTTATCAGCTTCACCCTGATCAGTTCAGTGATTTTTTTTCCTAAGTGACCGTTATTTTTGGCATCTTCTTGGGACTAATGACCAGTAATTGCTGACTAGTTGTTCTAGCATCTTATGTTTGGTTCAAACTATACATTCAGATGCTTTTGCTGAAAGAATTGTTTATGAAGCCTTCCGTTTATTTTATTATGTGCATGTGTCATATGTATGTGTGTATGTATGTATGTATGTGTGTTGGGCACATGCACATATGTGTGTAAGAATAAATGGATATTTAAAATGCTGAGCGTTTTGCTCTCCAGTAGCCAGAAGTGTAATAGTAGTGAAAGTTGGAGGTTGAACTTTTACAGAGCTTCTCAAATTTATGGTGCAAGTATAAATGAGCATTCCAGTGGTTTCTACATTTCAGAATTATGTCTGAGAAACACAAAGCTAGATGTGTAATCGTTTTTTACTACATTATGTTGGAATGAATTCATCATTTTTATCTCACCATTTCTCATTAAAAGCTTAATGCCAATATTCCTTCCTGACCTATGCCAAAATGAAGCCTCAGCTGCAACTACCAATTGGGTGCATGTTTGAAAAATTCATTGTGGTTCCGTAGGCAGATTAACTCCTAGAAAATATATATTTGACAGAACCTTCAGTCATCCAGAAATAAATTATCTGCATAATCTTGCCAAAATGCCTTTGGTCTATGAGTGAGTTCCTTTGGAACCTATTTACTCACTTGTCTTTATATAGCCTGTATATCTTCTTCAAGTGCCATCTTCTTCCCTGCCTCTTATTCTCCAGAACAGTTACACCTTTGTTAAGGTGAGTTTGTACTTTGAATGTGATTGTGTTGCTATATTTTTTCAAGAGCTAGGTTGGCTCCTTGTTACACGGTCCATTGAGTGTTAAAGGGTTGTATTTTTTAATTGCTTATTCTTAACCCTTTGACTGGCTCTTCCACATTTGTTGGACTTGTTACTTGAACCATCACCTTGCCTGTGTTCTCAGAACCATTGCATCATTCCTAACATTAAACTAACATTCTGCTAATGTTAAGTTTACAAATGGATCCTATCTAAATTTATAATTGGGCAAGGTTTGATCAAGATAGTTTCTTTTTTACCACTATACTTACCCAAACCTGTCCCTAATGTATGATTGATGGCATATTCGTTCCATGTTCTTAAATTAAAGCACTACCTGTAATTTTTTATGCTTCTAGTTTGTGATGAATAATTAGATATAAATAACACTGCAATGAGCTAAATTGGCCTCTCTTTTCAAAATTTCCAGAAAATCAGCCCTGTTTGTGGATATGATTGATAGTGATAAAACAGCCTATCCACCTGGTTATCAAATCAGAGGCTGTTGGAGTTGGCCAGAACCTTGCCAATTAGATCATCTCATCCAACCCCTTCATTTTACAGATGAGGACATTGAGACTCTGAGATCAGATCTTAATTACTGGCAAAAATGGAATGGAAGGGACTTTTATAGTTGAAAACAATGAATAATTAAAATTCATTCCATTGGTTATTGGGACACACTGTATGTTATATTATTCTTGGTAGTAGATTTACTATCTTAGTTGTGTTTCATTGATTCTTATCTTGAAACTAGTCTGAATTCCCTGGTAGGGGAAGATGGCTAGAGTTTTAACAGACATCATAATCACTAAATCTGCTGAGGGTCAGGACTCCTGGGATCTATCAGGTTTTGAACATAAGATACTTGAAAAATTAAACCCTACAAAATAAAAAGTTTTACTCAAGGAAGAGAGTTATTAGGTGAGAACCATGAAACATATAAGTTATCAGGGGAGTTCCCAAATCAGGGACAAATTGTCAGGTATATAAAGTATGAGCTAAAATTGTTGGCTCAGCAGTGACTTGAGTATCATGAAAATTGTTGTTGTTTTTCAGTTGTTCAGTCATACCTAACTCTACGTGAACTAGGCAGTAGAGGCACGAGATTTTTCAAGCACAGACTCTCACACCCTTGTTCACATAGCTAGAGGTTGTTATTTAACTGTGACATTGCTAGTTTAGCCACCTCATAAAACCCCTTGGGTTTAGATAGTTATTAGACTGTCCACACAATGGTTCGCTTTAGTAGTATAACCCAAGGCTCTGAATCAAAGCTCTGGGTTATATATACAGACCATGCTCATTCATGGTTGCTTTTCACCCAAATCCCTCTTTTTGGCTCATGTCCCCACCCAGGATTTTCCCAGATGATGTGAGAATTGTCTTGTGTCTAAGTCTCTACATCACAAAAAAAAAGGCACTCAGATCCCATGCAGAAACTCAGGGTAACAATACGTGGCATCCATGATGGGCTTTTTTCCCCACTCAACAGAAAACCCAGTGAATTGCATCCCAGCCCATAAACAGATAAAACTCTAGTTCCCTCTCTGGAGAGTTGCATTTTTCCCAGAGGTCTGTGCAGTCCTCTGGGTTTAGAATACTGCCCTGGTTGGGGTCCCCGAAATGGAGAAAGAGTTCAAGGTGCATAGAGAGCTGCATTCCTACTAGACGGCACAGTCCACACAGCTCAGAGTACCAGTGATTTCTGTGCCCTGGAGGCTTGGCCCAGGAATTCTTCATTCTTCCTCTGCACGTTATCTGTTGCTCGCACTTGTCCCACCATTGCTCTGTCATTCCTGCAGCTCTCCACTTGACTCAAGAGCCCCTTGTCCTACCCGTCCACTGCCATTTCTGGAGCTCTGTAACCTTTGGGGGTCTTCCTGGGTTTCCTGAAAGACTTGTGGAGACTTATGGACTCCTCCCGTCCAGGAACCTGAAACGTGTATTGAGCTGGCTTTTATCTGCCTCACAGCTGGTTCTCTCCATGTGTTTGATCATCAGCATCCCTTTTAATGGCTAAATCCAAGGGTGGAACTCAAGTATTACCTTCATCAGCTCATAATAAAGTATTAAAAGGCCAGAGACAGTGCCCAGGACCAAGTGACTTTGTACTTTATCAAAGAGCTAGTCTTGTCAAGGGAATTTATTAGCTCCTTAGAGAAACATCTTTAATCCCAGAACAAAGTAGATGGTTTGCCTTCTCCCAAAGGGGATTCTTTGCACACAGTTGTAGACTCTGGAAGGATGATGCTTATTACCGTGGAACTTCTCCCTATTTCTGTTTCCTATTTCCCTAGGGAAATATCTAGAGTTGGGGCTGCAGATACGTGCACCTGAAGTCACTATAATATAATTTGTTCTGCAGACATTTTAACTTTCTGCCTGTATTGTGTGTTATTTTAATGTATTTAATTTCAGAAAGTCAGAGTGATACTCTACTTTCCTATATAGTTGCTCAAAATGTAGTCCACATCAGGCACTGAAATTAATATCTCATTACAGCAGAGAAAATTTGTGTCTATTTTAACTACCTGGAGATTTGATATTCCTTAGGTGACTCAACAGTACAGTACTGTTCTTGCCCCTAAAAATACCAGAGAAATTTGAATATTAAATTTTGAGGATTTCACATCACTGAAGTCACCTACTTTATACCTTTCTCAAGTTTCTTATAAAAATTTCAATACTTATTTCCTAAATAACCTGTTAACGTTAACAATTATTTCTAGATCTCTGAATAAAAGATATCAGTATAAAGAAGTAATGATATTACACTTTTGATTATTTTAAAGATTAACGTATCTTTAATATCTGATAAGCTATAAAGACTGTGAAGGCTTTTGCATATAACTAAGCTTTTGGAACACTCTGCCTTTATATATTAGAGATTTCTCTAAAAACCAATGACACCACTGAATTAAAATGCTACAAAGGGATACACCTTCTGTGCTTCACTTAATTACTCCAATGGGGAGAAGTAGGGCATAGGGGACTGGACCTGTGATTTTATTGTTACAGGGAATTCTTTACTCGAAGAAATTCCCTCTGCCTTCCAGGACACCTCCAGGCATTCTGCCCACTGCTTCTACCCCCTGAAAACTGGACTCTGCTCATGGACCTACACAGGCATTGATAGGCCAGCTTTCTGTTTCTCTGTCTTGGTTCCAGCACTTCCAGGGTATCTCCAGCCGTGCCAGTCCCGAAGCCTCCACCCTATTTTCAGCTCCTCTGTGTGGGTTAAATTCTTTCATTAGGATGCTCCTTGAAGTCCATGAATGACTGTCTTGCTTTTATTTGTATCCCTAGCACTTAGAATGGTTCCTGGAGCATAGTAAGCACCTAATAAATGCTAGATGGCTGATTTAATGTAGGACAGTTGAATACAGCTCAGCACCTCCATCGACACTGATAGTCTTTGAGTTTTGCCTAGGGTGCTGGCAGCCACGTCAAGTGACTTGCCCTGGGTCACACATCAAGCAGATGTCAGAGACAGGAATAAGACCAAGGTGGCCTTCATTCAGGCATTGAGCATTTGTCATGTTTGTCACAGGGCTTTGGCACTATCATCATGAACAAACACAAATTTGTGGGGGATTTTCTAAATTATCAGTAAAACCAGACCTTTGAGTGAATGAGCACATCTGAATTTTTCTGGAACTTTATATAATTACTCCATGTTTGCCTTTTTTCTTTTCCCACCACCACAGTAGTGCAATACAATTACTTCCAGCTCAAAACAGCTCCACTGCTTAAAGTAGGAGGTAAGAGCCCTGTTGTGAATCAACATTTTCATGTGACTTGAATCAAAATGTGTCTGTGATCACAGGTGAAAGGGCCTGATTTGAAAGACCAATTAAAGCTAAAGACGACTTGTTAGAACTAGTGATGAAGTTCTTAATTCACAAGCGGATATTCCCCAGTCCCTCCCTTGCCTTTGAATTTTGTTTCTTTGTAATTTTTTATTCTTGCATTAAAATTTGACACATGAACAATTGCAACATTTTTTCTTTAAAACTCATGAAATTATATTTCCATATTTTGTCATTTTTTTTTCAGACAAAGATAAGTGTTTTGGTATATCACTTGCACTGTTTTTTTATGACTGCCATGACTGGCCAACTTCCTTTTTTGGAGGACAGTATGCAAGGGGTTAAAAGCAGAGGAGAAATTCAGTTCAATTAAGTACCTACTGCAGGGTGTTTCAAAAGCTTAAAATGGCACTAAAACTTTGAGGACACCCTGGATATATCAGGTACTCTGCTGGTCCCCAGCCCCGTGCTCTGAAGAAGCTTACTTTCTGCCAGGGACTATAGCATGAGCAGAGATTATTGAAGAAAAGCCTCTTGTGCCCTGGGTAGAACCTCTATACATTTATGAAAAAGATATGAACAAGAATCATGCGAGATGGTGTCAAAAGATTCTGTGAACTGTATGATTGGAGGGAGCCAGCCACATTTGAAATAATGGATCCAAGATAAGATGACTTCCCCTCCCCTGCTCTTTTGCAGAGGTGGCATGAGTGTCAGATATTATTAATATATTGGCCCATTTTGCTGTTTTTTTTCCTTTTAAAAAAAATCTTTGTTATATAAGATGGATCTCTAGGATGAGGCAAGGGGAAGGATACGGGGAAATTTAGGGGATACAAAACCAATGGACCCAACAAATTAACAATGTAAATGTAAAGCAATTCACCTTTCTTTGTTTCTGTACGTGTTATGGAAGAAAGTCAATCACTTGTTAAACATTGCACATATTACTGGAGTCATGGTAGTCTGTGTAGCTTAATGAATATTCCTTGGAATCATTCAGGGCCTTACCAAAAAAAAAAGTTTTTCTTCATCTCTTTTATATAATAGATACCATTAGATGGGTCCATAAATGGTGTCATCTTATGTCCCTAACAACTTCTGCCTCTCTAAAACTTAAGTCATTCCACTTTGGTTGCTACTCATACTTTTGAATTTGAATTCTTCTAGAATGAAGAAAGAGGTCATGGTTAACCGATGCTCACTGTCTTCAGTAGAATCAGTATGGCCTGTGCTGCTGTGTAGTCTCAATTCTGGGTATGAGGCCTGGTCTCATTTGCTCTTGTCTCTGCTGTCAAAGATAGTTCTGATTTTTTTCCCGCATGGTGCATCATTGCTGATCATCCCCAAGTGATTGTTGTTTTGATTTTTTTATTTTTGAGCAGCTTTTTGATTGCAGTTCTTTGTCACAATTCCTTGTGCCTCTTTTTAGCCTGGCCTTATTGTATACTGCATGAGCCCTTTACCCAGATCACTTGTAGGAAACACTTCCCTTTCCCACAGTCATCATCATCTTAATTTACATTGATACCTTACTACACTGAGCCTTCTGAGGACCTGGATCCATTCCTTTCTTACCTATTCTTTAGCCAGAGTTATATTGTCTTAACCTCACCTACTCTTCTATCCCAGAATCCAATATGGAGCCTTATTTCAGACCATTACCAGTGTCACTCAGTTACAAAAGTATAAATCAGTAGCAAGTGCCTAAATACAATCAAATCATATCCTCTCTGGGGATGTAGAGCAGAGGGAATTGGGGGAGGGGAGGCAGGTAGGAATGTGGGGGGGAGGGGTTGTGATAGGCAGATTTGTTAACAGACTAGAAATTCAAGTGCGTTGGTTAGACAATTTACATTTGGAGAAGTTTCTATTTCAAGCCCTTTTCATAAATAATGCATTCTGGAATGTTTGGTAATCTTCCTCCTTATCAGAATTTCCAGTATCTTTCTCAGGACCAAAGTTCCCAACTGCTGTTGTTCTCAAGATTGCCTTTTTGTTTCCTTTTTGAAGTATAAGAAATGCATTAGCCATTCTCCAGTCCTCTGGCACTATTCGGTCCTCAGTGAATGATCAGATCTTCACCACAGGCTTTCTTATTTCCCTTGCCATTTTCTCAAGTAGCTTCTGATAAAAAACAAGCTTTTTGATAGGCATCTCCAATGTTGGCTCTAAGGGAAATGCTCCGACAGTGCACTTAAGGTTTGCCTTTGCCCCTTCAAATCAAGATTGAAGTTTTAAATAAATCATTTCGTGGCTCAGCAGGTAGTGCCAGACATGCAAATACAGGTGAAATCAAATCCTGAAAAAAAGTCCTATGTGATTACTTGTGAAGAGGAACCTTACAAAAGATAAGTGAATAGAGTTGTTGACATTTTTCCCCTCCTGACAAACACCTTGGTTTAACTTATGAATAAAGCAGAGATGTGATGTGGAATACCATGGTGGATAATGGACTGCTAACAGTTTGAAAGAAAAATAGATTCTTTGAAATGACTCAAATTTAACTAAGGCTTTTCAGTACACACACATGCACGCGCACACACACACACACATCTCTTTACAGCTTAGAAAACAGAGCTTTGCACTTATTAGGTCTGCAACAAATATTTATTGATCCATTAGGTATAATATTAACCTAAAGTGGCCAGGTTCGCTCATTGCTAAATGAGCTTGCATATATGTGTATACATATATATTAGTAAAATTTTTATGCATGTACATACATACACATATTTGGTTCAAACCTGTGATTTCATTGCTGCAGGGTAGCGGTCAGCAAGCCAGATCTAAGAATGGCTTTTACGTTTTTACATAAAGTTTTAAGTCCAGGACCATGTTTGCCAACCCCTGATGTAGGACATTAGTTCTCAGAATATGTTCTAGGGACCTGTGAGGGTCCCCAAAAGCTTTTTAGCAGGTCTGTGGGGTCAAACATATTTTCATAATAATATTGATTTCCAGTTTCTAATATGGCAAATATTAATACATATAATGTACATGAACAAAAAAGCCCTTGGGAATCCTCAGTAATTTTTAAGAGGGAAAAGGTTTGTTTTTTTTTTTCCCTGAGACCCAGAAGTTTGAGAAATCCTGGTCTAGGGAACTTCCTATGTAGAAACTGCCTCTACCAATGTGAAAACTCCCCTACCACTGCAAAAACTTCCTCTCAATGCAAAGCTATAAACTGTTATACACTTGATAATCTTAGGGGGTTAGTTACCTGGGCACTGAGAAGTTAATGGATTTCCTGAGACAAACTTAGTGTCAAGATAAGATGATGATAATGATTCATAATCTCCAATGTGCTTTATCAACACCAACACCATGGCACATACATATAATGTGAATTTATATGCATCAAAAGGATCCTGATTGTTTTGGGTGCCATGCAGTCAGGTACTTGTCATCCTGGAGGTGACCATCCTGCAGGGAGGAAGAAGATATTCCAGGCCAGGGAAAGGAAACAGTAGGAGGTACAGGAAGAATGGGCTGCAGTTACAGCTGTAGGCAGATTGGGGGAGGGTACAGTCTAAGCACCTTACTTTTCTAAGCATCTTAAATATAGAGCTGGAAGGCACCTCAGTGGTCTCTGGACCTTCTGGTCTAGCTCACTCATTTTACAGATGAAGAAATTGAGAGGCTAAGTGACTTAGCAAAAATCATACAATTTCATAGCCAGGTCTTCTGACTCCAAAGTTAGTGTACCACCGTGCTTTTAGGCTTAGATTCCTGGGGAAAGAAGGAAGCCCTAAAATCTTCCCCATGTGCTATTTCTTACAGTTCCTTTAAGGCAGGGATTCTTAACCTAAGCTTGTTTTTAAAAAAGCATTTTGGTAACTGTATTCATTGGAATACATACATACATATATATATATTATATATATATATATATATATATATGTATGTATGCATATATATATTTATACAATACAGTTATATTGATAACTGGTTTCCTTTGTCATCCTATATATTTTATTTTACGCATTTAAAAATAGTATCCCAAGGTTTCACCAGATTGTCAATGACACAAAAAAGGTAAGGAGCCCTTCCTTGGAGAGAGTCAGAGCCTTTCATTCCATAGGTCAGAGATTTCAAATGCAAATCCCTAGCATAATTTAGCATGTTGATATATAAATGATTGTAGTCAAAATGTAAATGAAGGTAAGTCTGGCACATCTAAGTGTGAGCTATTATTATAAGGAGAAGGAACAAGTTAGAAAAGGATTATATACTGAGTACCCTGCTTATGGGGTTGGGGGTAGGGCGAGCAGAGTAGCATTATTCCTTCCCCTCCCTTCCCCACCATGACCTTTTTTTTTTTTTTAAACCTAGATAGATTCATGATTTGGTTCCCTGATGCCTCCTTTTCATTTCTGCCTGCCCTACCTTTTTCACATGGTTTCCTCCAACCCATGGGAAGTATGTAGGCCTTTTTCTACCAACCCCATGCCAAGAAAACTTGGTACTGCCCTAATGTTAAATATTTTTTAAGGGTTTTACTGCTAAGCACTGCATAATCAGAGTTACAAAATTTACCAGCCTTTTCAATCTCTGTCTTTCATGGACGCTTACAGGGTACTAGGTCTGGCTCCTCCTTTGCCCGAGTTAGGGCTGAGTTATCTTAGATCTTAGTCACTGGCTAGGCCATTTAACCCTGTTTGCCCATGGCTGTAAAATGAGCTGGAGAAAGATATGGCAAATTTCTTCTGTCTTTGCTAAGAAAACCCCAAATGGGCCCATGAAGTGTTGGACGTGACTGAAATGACTAAAGAACTAGCTAGCCAAGCTGTTGGGCAAGATTCCAAGTTATCAGATAGAATCTTATGGGGCTTCTTGTATTGAAATCCTTCTGTTATTGTTCTCCCCAAAAACTTTCTCTTGGATCAAACTATCTGTCTCATTTTGTTGTCCTACTTCACTCACCTCTGTTTTTGGAGATCTTGAGTCTCTGGCCTTGAAAACTGTCTCATCTTTTGATCTGTCCTTTCTGCTCTGGGTATTTGAAAGAGATTCCTGTAACCATCTGTCATTGCCCTTTGGCCATAGACTGTTGTGTTTCCTTTTCTCTGGACTCTAGGTGTTCTTAACCTTGGGTCCATGAGTTTGTTATTTTTGGGTTTGTTTTGTTTTTTAATATTTTGGTATTTCAGTATGTAACCTTGGCTTCCATTGATGACGTAGATTTATACCATAAGACCCAAATTTATAGTGATTCTGTACTTTGAAGCATAGTTAAGAATAACTTGTGTTTATGCTTCCAGTTAGGAGGCATCCTACTTCATTGAGTCATAAAGCTAGAAAGAATTATAGGTCTTCCAGTTTTGTTGTTATTGTTATTATTCAGGCCTTTCTGTCATGGCCAACTCTTCATGACCCCATTTGAAATTTTCTTGGCAAAGATGCTGGAGCAGTTTGCCATTTCCTTCTCCAGCTCATTTTACAGATGAGGAAACTGAGACTCAGTTAAATGATTTGCCCAAGTTCACACTAGTGGTAAATGGAAGAATTGGGATTCAAACTTGGGTCCTCTGACTCCAAAGCCAGTGATTTTTACCTGCCCTATCCCATGGCTCTGCCTGCACACACTTATGCAGGAAATTCTGTGAGATCAAGTAGAAGATAAAAAGGGGAACTCTTTAACAGGGTCTTATAAAGTTGACCTTTTCTCTCACCAAAAGTAGGAAGGAAGCAGTTTATACTTACTCACTTTTTTGGAACTCATTCACGCTAAAGTGATACCTTAGTGATGCCTTTTATAGTGTAAGAGCTTTGTCTCTAAGTAGTAGAACATGAGCTTGAGAAGGGAGACCATTTAACTTTTTTCCTTTTTGTCTTTGCATCCGCAGTACAAGTAGGAGACCTTTAATAAGTGTTTGTTGAGTAACTTTGGTTGAGTGAAGTTTTCAGTCGTGGCCTGCACCTGAGGCTCACTACTCAACCTTTATTTTTCAAGTTTTAAAGAGTAACCCAGAAAAGCTCCTTCTGGGACTGATCCACCTTGATGTAATCCCAAGACACGAGGCTGCCCAAACCATAGAATCCCTTATTAAAGAATGATTTGTTAGCAAGGCACTGACAGTATCTCAAAGTATCCTTGTGGATAAAAATAGGAAAATGTGAGCTGTAGATGATGTGGAGTTAGATGAATTTGGAACTAATTGGGTAACTGGATCCTCAACCATATTCTGCTTAACTTTTTAAACAGTGACTTGTGTGAAGCCATGGATGACATAGTGAGGAGGATTTCAGGTGACACAGACCTTTAGAGTTGAGAAGGGAGGGCACATTGGAATGATTAGTTGTTTAATCTGGTCATCCAAACTGATGTCCAGAAAGGTATTTTTAGGCTGGAGCAGTAGGCTGGATCTAATTATCCTAAATCAAATAAAGATAAATGTAAAGTACTGCACTTCAGTTGAGGGAAGTGAGTTCCCAAGAACAGGAGAGATGTGACTAGGGGGTGGGTGTGGGAAGGAATATAGGTGATTTAATTTAATTGATGATAAGCTCTATGTAAGTCAGTAATGGAACATGATAGCCACAAAAAAGCTAAAGCTCAGTAGATGTGTAGTGTGCAGAAAGAGGGAGTTTTCTAGTCCCACTCTAGTCAGACCATATCTAAAGTATAATAATAACAAAAGCTAAAAAATTTATATATCACTGCTTTACAAATCGTATCTCATTTCATACCTTCACAGGAACCCTGCAAGGTAGCTTCCTTTATTATCTCCATTTTACAGATGAGGAAACTGAGGCCAATGGAAATTTAATGACTTGCCCAGGCTCACACAGCTAATAAGTGTGAAGCTGGATTTGAGCTCGGGTCTTTCTGATTCCAGGCCCAGAGTTCTATCTACTGTGCCACTATGCTGCCTGAGGTCCTTGGAGATCTTCCAGTGGAGGCTATGTGTAGATGGGATTCCTGTTTAGGGGAATGTGTGGGATCCCTCTCTAGTCCTGAGATTCTATAGTTCTTTGAAAGAGCTCTAAGGCTTTAGCTTTCTTTCACTTCTGGACTATACAGGTGCCTCTCTAATGTTGTCATTTGGAGTTTAGCAAAACAAATGGTGGGCTCAGAAGCTTTTAGGTTTTCTCTGTACTTTGTGTTTGTGCCAGATGGCGCTGCCTCAGTTGGCTGCTTTGCCCTGTAATTTACATAGTGTTCTTCATATGACTATATTTACTGTGTCACTAATTTTAACTTTTTCAGAACTTTTCTCATTTGAAAAGTCATTAGGGTTAAGTCACAAATGGTGCCACAAATTTCAGCTAACTAGACACAGAAGCATGTGACCCTTGAACAAAACGTATTTGAAAGAAATGAATGTAAAGTCTTCTCCAACAGATTGCTCCTTCTTGTCATCCCCACTCCAGCAGTTACTTTTAATCTCCCCCTCTCTACTGGCTTATTTCCTACAAATAGTCCCGTGTCTCCCCTGGTCTGAAAAAGCCCTTAATTTGTTCCTCCATCCCTGCTAACCATCATCCTATATCTTTTCTGAGCTTTGTAGTTAAAGTCCTTGAAAAGGACATCTGCAAAAAGTACCTCCACTTTCTCTACTCTCACTCCCTTCTTAACTCCTTAGTTTAGCTCCTGACTTTATCATTACACTAAAACAACTCTCTCCAAAGTTACCAGTGGTCTCAGTTGCCAAATTCCTTTTCTCATTCCTCAGTCTCCTTGACTTCTCTGCAGCCTTTGAGACTGTTGATCAGCTAGGTTTTTGGGACACCATTCTGTCCTGGTTCTCCTCCTACCTGTCTGACCTTTCCTTCTTTTTCTCATTTGCTGGATCCTCCTCCACATCATGTCCTCTAACCATAAGTATCCCTCAGGGTTCTGTCCTCACCCCTCCTCTCTTTTCCCTCTATACTACTTGACTTGAGGATTTATCTCATCAGCTCCCATGGATTTAATGACCACTATGCTGATGATTCTCAAATCTACCTATCCTGCCCCAAACTGTTTGCTGACTACCAGTCTTATACCTGCACCTACTTTTCAAACATCTCAAACTGCATGTCCATAGACATCTTATGCTAAACATTTCCAAAACAGAATTAATTCTTTCCCTCTAAACCTACCCTTCTCCCCTTCCTGTCTTCCTTATTACTGTAGAGGTCAGATGCCACCCTCCCAGTCCCTCAGACTCACAACCTAGGAGTCATCCTGGACTCCTTAGTATCTCTCACTCCCCCCACCCCCATTCCAAGCTGTTGCAAAGCCTGTAGATTTCACTTTTGCAGCCTCTCATATACACCCTCTTCTTGGACACCGCAGGCCTCATCACCTTACCTCAATTACTGCAATAGCCTGCTGGTAGCTCTACCTGCCTTGAGTCTCTCCCCACACTATTCCATCTTCCATTAAGCAACCAAAGTGTTTTTCCTAAAGTGCAGGTTGGAGCATGTCACACACACACACACCACCGTCTCCTACCTTTCCAGTCTTTTTATACCTTACTTCCCTCCACATACTCTTTGATTCTGTGACACTGGCTGCCTGCCTATCCCATGAATAAGAGACTCCATCTCTCACCTCTGAGCATTTTTTCTGGCTTTCCCCCGTACCTGGGATCCTCTCTCTTCTCAACTCTACCTCCTGACTTCCTTTAAAGCCCTAATCAAAATCCCATCTTTTACAGGAAGCCTTTCCCAACCCCTCTTAATTGCAGTACCTTCCCTCTTTTAATTATTTCCTATTTATCCTGTATAGGATAGCAAGTACTTGGACATAAATGCTCTTTCCTGCAGCAAGGGTTGTGATAACACATAACTCCCAAGTGTCCTTCCAGCAGAGAGAGAAAGAGAGACAGAAGTAGGTGAGAGAGTGAGAGGTGAGAGACAGAGAGTAATTATGCAGATGGGGTTTTCCCAACTCTTTGGAACACTAAGATTATTAAGATATTTATGGGATAAGAAATCTGTCCATGCCAGGAGCTCTTAACTTTTTTGTGTGTCATGGACCCCTCTGGCAGTCTGGTGACCCCTTCTTAGGATAATGTGTTTAAATGCAGGAGGTAAAATACATAGCATTACAAAGAAAACCAATATAAAACAAAATGAAGGTGTAATTTTCCCCCCATCATAGTACACAGACTGCCTGAAATCTTTCCATGGACTACCAGAATCTGTGGATCCCAAATTAAGAACCTTTGACCAACTGAATAAAACATTGTTGCTTATCAGTTGGGGGAGGTGGCAGAGAGAAAGATGGGGCAGAATAGCATACAAATTGTGTATGAAGCTATCAACTTATATTTTTTATGTCAGTTAAAATAACTAGGAGCCCCAAAAGAATGTCATATATGCCTTTTCTCTATTAGAAAGTTTTCTAATTAGAGAATTTCATTTTGGATAGGAATAAAAAGAGTCATTAGGAACACATCAGGCCATGGGATAGAGAAAAGTAGCAGATTCTAAAGCCTACAGAAAAGATGGAGAAGAGCTTACTGGTTGGTAATGTGGACTGTCTGACTTCTTCTGGCATCATGGTGAAGTGGAAGAGCAAGGGCTTTGGATTTGGATGTCAGTGGCCCTGAGTTTATTCTCGTCTCTGCTGACTACCCTAGGCAAGTCCCTTTGACACTTCAGGCCTTACTCAGTGTCTATAAAGTCATGGGTTAGGTTACATGACTTTTAAGATGCTTTCCAGATCTTGTATTTAATTTCCCTACCTCCACTCCGATATCAAAGTGCTCTTCCTAAAGTGCAGGTTGGACCACATCAACCCCTGTCCCATTCAATCAATGCCAGTAAGCTCCTTGTTACCTCTAGGACCACATATAAAATTTTGTTTGACTTTTAAAGCCCTTTATAACCTGGCCCCTTCATACATTTCTAGTTTTCTACTGTATTTCCCTCTGTGTGCTCTGCAGTCAAATGATATTGGCCTCTTTGCTGTTTTTCACAAAGGACCTAACCTCATGAATTTTTAATGACTGTATCCCATGCCTGCGTGTTATCCTTCCTCACCTCTATATTTTGGTTTCCATGGCTTTCTTTAAGTCTTGGCTAAAATTCTACCTTCCAGAAGAACTCTCTTCTGGTCCCCCTTAATTTTAGTGCCTTCCCTAATTCTGCATGTATCTTGTTTGCATTTTTTCCTCCAAATTCTGCTATGTATCTGTCTTAAATGTCTTTAGTGATCACTGTTAACATACTCAATCCTCATCCTTTCTCCCCTTATGAGACCTGGCACATAATAGCCACTGTATTAAATAGATGCTTATTCTCTTCCTTCTGCCCCCAGGAAACTCTTCAAAGTTACTTACAATGGTAGCTTATTTCTCTTGGAAAATGTATGACAACATAAACAGCACAAACAAGATAGATAATCTTTATGAAAACCCACAAGGTTTTTAATTTCAGAATACACTTTTAAAATTATTCATCTCTGCCTGCCATTTTAGGAACATGACAGAGGTATTCATTAAACATCCAGGAGAAGACATTTTCTGTAATTGCCTCTGCTGAATAGTAATACTCTTTGCTTTTTTGAAGCAAAGAAATTAAGTCTTATCTCAATTCAGGTTGATGTAGAGACTTCTCAGCTACCATGACTTAAAAGACTGGTCATTCTTCACACAGATGTTTCACTTTCTTCTGTTGTTTCATTCTAAAGTAGAACTAAATCAGAATGTCCAGGTGAGTTGTCTCCACAGTTCAAGTCATTGTACCAGCTTCATTGATTAATGTCCTCACCTGTTTAGAAATGACCAGTAGAATTTAATTGCTAATGAAATCTACAGTCATGACATTTATTTTCTTCCAGTTCTTAAAACTTTAGCACGGAAAGCACCTTAAATCACTAAAGAAAATTCAAGACCAAAATAATCAGCTTCTCCAGTTTCGCCTGTTTTTAAATATTCACCTTAGTGCATCCCTCCCCCAAAAGTTCCAAAGCCTGTCACACCATTTATAACCAAATGAAAAGCAAATAATAATTGGGTTATTAAATTTAAAGTTATTGAAATTTAAACAAAACTCTTTCCTGACTTTCTTTTCTGTGTTTAAGAATTATCAGATTGGTTGACCTTTAGAACCATGCTAAATACTTGAGTAAACCTTACCTTAAGTGAGCTTCAGTGAGAACTGTAGCTGTATGTCATATACTCCTTTATCTCTCACCTTTCCATCTTTTTTGAGGCAACTGATGGGGCATTGGATAGGATTCTGGTCCTGGAGTCAGGAAGACTTGAGTTCACATGTGGAATCAGATACTTACTAGCTGGGTGACCCTGGGCAAGTTATTTGACCTCTGTCTTAGTTTCCTCATCTGTAACATGTACATAATAATAACACCTATATGGAAAGATTATATGAGGATCAAATAAAATAATATTTGTAAAAAGCACTCAGCATAATGCCTGATACTTAATAGGAGCTACATAAATACTCTTTCCTTCCATGAATGCATATTTTTAAAGATAATTTTGACTTGCACTTTTTTCCTCCTATTGTTATAGTTGTTTATGATATGTGCGATTTTGTGATCAGATATTTTTTCCTGTGCCATATCAATTTCTTGGAACTCATTTTGGCTAATTTCAAAATGAACGTTGACATTAGTGAGTTTCATATTTCTGCTATTATGCCAACTAGCAGTTATAAAGTCCAAGGTTTGGCATGTGTTGAGCCTTGCAAATAAACATAGATAGTGTGCTCATTAACAAGGCTTAGTGGAGTGTGTCACCCACACACTCCAAATGGTAATAGTTGCAGGTCTTTAGCAATATTAATTTAGTTATGACAAAGAGCCAGTTTCTGATGTACCTCCCATGGCTGAACATCCACACACATCTCCCTGTCATTGCTTGGGTTTTCTGCATCTTTAGACCGTAAGTTCTCTTAGAGCCAAGATGACTTATTTTTGTTACTCTGTGGTCCCTAGAGTGTCTTCAGCTGTGCTGTGAACACATGGGGTTCAAAGAGGATGCTGATGGATCAGATATACTGTGAAGTAAGCACCCACCAGTCATCTTTTGGTCTTAGCTAAGAATTTTCTTGCCTTTGTTAGAATATATCAGACTTTGAGCTTCTATCATTTCTTTTCTCCCACAGTTTTCAGTGGATGAATAAGTTAAATTAAATAAAGACAACCAGCCACCAGCCCTTTATGGGGTTATTTTCTGAAATATACTTTTATCTGAGGAGAAATGTGTTTCTTTGGACTAATTGCTAGGAATACACAAACACAGAATATAAACACTCATTACATAACTGTTATTTTTCCAACTGTCAAAATGAGAATGTATTGCATAGTACATCTTAGAAGGAACTTAGAAAAAACAGGGAATGTAGAATGTCAGACATGAGCTGCCAAAGAAATGGCAATTCAGTTCTGCGTTATCTCTGATGGATTATTCCAAGGTCATCCTATTTCCTCCTCTATTAGGAAATAGAAGGTTTTGATCATTGAATTCTTTCACATACTGTGGTTACTGTTAATATTTTCATAAACACAGGACTCAGAGGACCTTGTCATCCTAAAATGCAAATTTAAACTTCTTGTACTGGGGACCTGGTGAGGAACAATGGAAGGGAATTACTCACTTTGCAAGATCTTTTTGGAGAATGAAAAGGACAAAGGTGGGATCTAGGAGTAACAAGGGCATTTCCAGTCAGTGACTTATTTGGAAAACATATATAGCGCCTTCTCTCCTTCCTTTCTTCCTCCACCACTTGCACACACTTTGGACAAGAGTAGGAAACACTTAGTAATGAGAGAAAGTGGCTAGGAAGGAGGAAGTGAAAGATAAAAGTAGGAACAGGTAATGTCCTGAGGTTTTACTCAGAAAATAAGGAATGGTTGACAGAAATTTGAATTAAGGCAGTTAGAGATCAGAGGAGGAAAAGCATGTTCAAAAGTCACATTTTGTTCAGAGGCTGGAGAGAGTAAAATGTGAATCTTGGCATAATCCTCACATGTCTAAAAAAACCTTAAAATAACCACCACCACCTCTCAGCCCTTTTCTATATACACCCCAGGTAAGGAGCATCTTTATTTTTTAAATCCAGGTGCACAGTAATAAGAAGGGGGAGGGAAACAACACAGTGATCACCCTTCCTTTTAATGAGCATTGCTACTGCAAGGGGGAAAAAATTAGCATCATCCTGAATTTTATGTGATGTCAGTTAAATGAAGGTGTTTTATAGCACTTTACAACAAATTAGAATCAAGTAAATTGAAAATAAGCCTAGCAGCTGGGAGAAGTAATCAGGTAAGTGGCCAGTTTTGCTATTTTTGCTTTGAGCTGAATAAGAGAATTTGAATTTCTAATGTCCCTGAGGTACAGGATTCACAACTGGAGAACATAGTTCTTAGGGTGATTGTTTTAAATAGCTAACAGTTCAATCTTGCCCTCTAGTACACAAGCTCACTTTTTGAAGCTGCTTGGAAGATCAGCAGTGGTATATGTATGCACCCAAGCAAGCACTGGCTGTTGGCATAGGATTGAGCCCGCTTTGGGATGGAACAGCTATAGCAGAGTGGAAATAAATGGCCTGGAACAAGGTCGTAAATCATCAGTATTAACTGAGAGACTGTTCGTGATGGAAAGGAGCAAAATTCAAATGATGACTTTATGGCTGCCCATGAAACAGCCCAAATCAGAGAAGCCATTAGAACGTTTTAGTTCTTAAGAAAATGAGCGCTGTGCTCAGTTGCCGCAGTTTGCATACAGTCAGAATGCCCTGACTTTAAAACACACAGATTTTTTTTTCTTTTGCAGAAAATATGCAGGGAAAAAAAAACTGTTGTTTCCTGGTAGGTAGATGTATAGGTTTGTCATTCAGAATACTCTGGGGATGGGGAGAGGGAAAAGATTGACTCTGAGATAATACAGGATACTCATCACTGATGGTTTAGAATGAAAGGTGGTATGTTGGGGTGGACACTAGGTGGTGACGTGGATAGAGTGCTGAGCCTGTTGTCAGGAAGACTCATCTTCCTGAATAAGTCATTTAACCCTGTTTGCCTCAATTTCCTCATCTATAAAATGATCTGGAGAAGGAAATGGAAGAACACTCCAGTGTCTTTGCCAAGAAAACCCCAAATGGGGTCATGAAGGGTCAGACATTACTGAACAGCAATGGAAATGACTGAAGAACAATGTTGAAGAAGACAGTTGTTATTAGGTTTATTAGGGAGAAATGAGTCAGATTGAACATACGTTCCCCCTCCCCTTTTTTTTTTTTGCCTCTGGTTCCCGGATGAAATATAATAAAGAAGTCAATTGACTTGCACAGAGATCTGGCTTGCTATATTTTTTTTTTCATTTGACCTAAAGGCCAAACTTTAAACAGGTCACACTGTACTATTTTAAGTACCCACCTCTTCAAGGAATTATTTCAGTATTTTACAATTGGATCTGGAATTATTTTAGCTTTACTTTAAAAGTAGAATTGTAGAATAGGAAGCTCTTTTTTTTTCTACTTTTTGGAAAATGAACTATAATCGATATCTTTCCTCAAACAAATGATGTGTTTATCTGATTATAATGATTTAGGATTTATGTTTGGTAAAGGCCAAAATGAGACTGCTGTCATTGTCTTTTTTATAAATCAGTCAGAATATGTTTTGCTAGGGAAAATGGGGGAAAAAAACTATTTCTTTACTAATCTATTCCAGTGTATGATGATATCATGGTTTTTACATTTGTTTTTTAAAAAAAAAACCACACCTGTATATTTGTTCAAAGAGTGTGTGTGTGAGTGACTGTATGTGTCTTTCAGTATTCCTGCTAAAATGATGAAGATGCAATCAATTGGCATTTTTGAACCTGAAATGACAAAATCAAATTCTGACCATGTTGGGCACAGTATGATACCATTCAAGATTGTACTTAGATGGTTTGACAAATCACTGTGATTCAAAGCCTCAACATGTATGCCTGATTGGTAGAAAGTATCTACTGTTTTTTTGCTACCTTTGTTAGGAGCAAATATGAGAAATCAAGCAACTTCATAAGTTACGAGATCAGATGTGTTTACTCTCTGCCCCACCCCTGTTATTTCCAGAAGAAGGAATGATTTTAATATCTCTTTGTTTTATGTCACCCTCTACCCACTAATGAATCTCTTCAGCCTGGTTGTTTATGAGGCCAAGCGTTTGAATCATTGTGGACCAACTTCATTCCTATTTACTTAATTTCTTGTTTTATAGAATGGAGTGTGTTTGGAGAGTGTTATGGTTTATTTAAGTGTGCATGAGCACGTTGTCAAAAAATCCATTTGGTCTGAATACTACCCAGCCTATTTGGCCCAAGAGCAATTTGGACCATGCAAATACAACCTCAAAGTGGCTGTGAGGTCTGTGAGAAAGCCATTCTGATTCCGTGATTGGAAAGCCAGTTGATACTACAAGCCTCTCATCTACCCCATCCCCTCTGTTTTTTGCTTTGCAGTTGCTGCGAATTTGCAGAAGATTGTAGATGACCCCAAAGCATTAAAAACATTGACATTTAAGCTGGTAAGTGAAAGGCTGTGAAAAGTGACTCAAAAAGCCGGTAATGAAACAAATGCAAAGGACGTGCTGCCATTTTGTTCCCCGTTTTTCTTACCTTTATTGTTTTCTTTGGAAATCCATTCCTGCCTTTAGCACCGTCCTTAGTAGTGTAGAATAGTTTTCTTGACAAGAAAATGTATCTTTTTCAATAAGCCCATTTTCCTCTTTTTACATTCCTGGATCAATTAAAATAATAACTTACTTATGAGTCCTGGAGGCTGTGCCCAGTCTCTTCTTTGGGGAAGCATTGCTTGACTCTTTGTTCAAAACCATTGTGGATCCAGAGTGACATCCTTCTGAGGATGCTTCCAAACTGTGGTACAAGCAAAGTCCTATGAAATATTCAAAATAGAGAGACAGTTGCACAGAAAATTTTGGAAGTACTTGGAGGAAGTTGTGGCTTTAGCTCCGCTGATGCCTGATGAACAAAAATGTAACACAGGGTGTTCCCAGAGTCTTAGTGCACTAAGACTTTGGGGACAACCATGTATTGCAATGATAAGTTTTCAGTGACCATAACAAAGTCAAGAGAGATTTCAGTGGCTTTGTATTTCCCAGTAAATCAAACACCATTTCTGATGTGGCTGCATAAAATAGGCTTTCCATCTCATCCTGAAGTTTCACTGATGGTTACAAGGTAGCTGGAGCTGGGGAAAGATGGTTGCAGGGGAGGGCCAGAGTTAGCTAGTTTCCATTTTTCCCCAGTAGCATAATGTAATCTTGAAGATAGGACTGGTTCTATTTTTCTCTATGTATTCACAGTACCTGCACAGTACCTGATGCATAATAGGCAATTAATAAATGTTGAACAGACCTGCCCAAAAGAGTTCACTTTAAAACTATAAATCAAAAGCATGTCAAAACAATACCAGATATTTTTTTAAAATGTAGATAACCAAGACTTGACTGTGAATTACATTTATTGATGATCTGTATTTTTCATTCCTTGTGAAAATTAACTAGAAAATGTGCTTAGCCAAAATTGCAGAATGATTAGTTACAGTAAATGCCAGGCTGCTGCCAATTAGCACTCTGGCTTTCAGCCCTCTGGCTTTCAGCCCTTATCTGATTTCAAGTGACTGGGCCGCATTTAAAAAAATGACAACAACTCAGTTTTCAAAGAGAAATATGTAGTCTCTGAGGAGTTTTACATTGTTTTGGGAATAAAAGAATGTTGTGTTTAGATGTAAAATGAGAAATTAAAGATGGGAAAACTTATTTGCCTCTGTGTACCCTCGGGGATTAATACCAGTCAGTAATCTATTTTAAATGCTCTTTCAGGCCCCTTCAAGCCCTAAAATTCTAGAATTTTGTATTTTTTTTCCAGCTCTCCTGTAATTTTTAAAGTCAGCAGATCATTCGTTTGAGATATTTCTGGGCAGATAGAACCAAAAGCTGACATTTCCATAGAAGAAACAATATGATGGAGCTGGGATTTAGACCCACGTTAATATTTATAGGTTGGATGATCTTGGGCAAGTCACTTAATATGGTTGAGTCTTAGTTTTCTCATCCTTAAAATGGGAAAGATAATACTTTTACTGCCTACTTCACAGAGTTATTAAGAAAGCATTATGTCAAACTTAAAGCATTACATAAAAGTGAACTGCTATTATAAACTAATATTTGTTCATCTTAGGAGTTATATTAGAATTTTATATGTGAAAATAGTACATCTTCAGAACACTTTCCCCTTTAAAAGTTAGCTAATTATTCTATACTTAGTTAATTTATAACTAATTAACATATTTACTGGGACAGGAGAGTCCAGTTTAGTTTTAACTTTATCCTTGCTTGACCTTTTAAATGATCAGATAACAGTCTCTCTGTCTCCCAGTTTTCCCACCTATAAAATGGGAATTATTGGCACCCATCTTTCTCCACTTTCTTACAGACACCTAAAATATGTGCCTTTGAGTAGAAATTATGAAGGCCTTTAAAGGGAAGACAGTGTAACATAAGCCCCAGATATGCTTTGCAGATTGGGGTTTTTTTTTCCCCTCCCCTATACATTTCTCTAAATGATATTGAGTCACCTGGCATAACAGTGAAACCAGTATAGAAGACTGCTTGTCTTGGAAAGATCCCCATGTAAAGGACCAATCTTCTTAAAACATTTTGGACTAAAATCTGTAGCTTGTGATTGAAACCTGCCAGTATAAAAAAGGCCACTGTTTTAACAGAGAACAATCTCCTGCTTTCTTGGACCATTATAGTCTGATGTTGTGGAAGTGTTGCTCATTTCTTATTCATTCCCTCTTAGGACTGATTCCTTGTAATATTGTTGCTATCCATAGTGGTTGACATGGGTTGAGATTGAATTTCATTTGTAACTTTCCTCCTGTGTTCCTAACCAACTCGACTATATTGATCCATCTCTCCTAGGGGAGAGTCAAGAGATGTTGTCACATAATGCTTCTCCTTCTTCACCAACCCCCTCCCCCTAGAGCCTGAATACTTCACAGCCTAATAGTAATTGCAGTAAATGTAATTGGTCCTTTTAGCTAAATGAGAGTTAAGATGTTAAATGAAATTAGGCACAGAAGTGAAGTGGTCTTCTTTCTAACTGTGCTTAAAATGATAGGTTCCTGCTTTTATTGTGGACTGTTGGCCAACATGAGATCCTCTAAATGGGGTCAGTGTGACCTGTTTGTCGGCTGATTTTCCATAGGATTTGAACGGCATGATAAAATTGCCTAGTTTCAAATGCATTTGAATAGGCCCAATTATTGTAGTATTTTGGCAGCAGTGCCCTTCAAAAGCCTAGTGCTGCTTTTGGTCCTGTTCTTTTAAAAAAATTTGCAAATTGTTTAACATATAATTTATAATGTTATTTTGATTGGTTTTGAAGGACAGCTTTTCCAGGTTCAGGAAAATTTTGAATATGTGGTATCTGAAATACTGGTAGATCATGTGGTTTTCCATTTGTTTCACCTATCTGATGTCAAATATTTGTTGAAATGTTATACATACAGACATATGTTTTATGTTACATACATACACGTGTTAAATCTGCATGTGCATACATGTATTCTTGTATGTGTGTGTGTATATGTACATACATACATATATACGTATAGTTAGTACAGGAAAAAGATAAGAAATAAGAGAATAGAAATAACAGCCACAGTTTCATTTTTGTTTAATTCATTAGACAAAATGGTTGAAGAAGTCCAATACTTGTATTTTGTGGAGGTAGGAACAATAAGGTCCAAAGCTTTTTTGCATTCATTATTTCCAAAGAATGGATGCCATAGGAGGTCTTCCTGCTGAAGTAAAATGTAGAGTGTGTGTGTGTGTGTGAGCCCAGTATAATTTTATTGCTTATTTTGAGTATCCTTTCTAGATACAAAAGTGATTTTTTTGTTAGTCATTTTATTCTAGTCTTCATTCATCTCTCCAAAGTACAGTATTCTGGAAACACCATATTGACTGTTTTTTTTGTAATTGGAAATAAATAATATTTAATTTACTCTTGAAGGCAGATCAAGTGCATGTTAATGATGTCTGATTTATATGTGTTTGACCTCTGCACCATAGCCTTTCTTTTGAAAGGTAGGATTAAATTTTAGACACTAAACATTGGAATAGAAATTGCAGAGACAGTTCTGTCACCAACAGGAGAAACTAAATCACACCAGGTTGCATGACCTAATGCAGTGTTTCCAAAAGTGGGAAGGAGGTTACGGGGAGAATAGGGAAAACAGAATTTGAAAAACCAGGATGGGTTCAGAAGGATCTAGTTCTGTTAGGCCCCAGAGAAGCAGTGGGTGGAAGTTACCAAGAAGGCAGTTTAAGCTTAAGGTCATGGGGGCAGTGGGGAAAACCACTTCCTAGCTGTCCACAAATTAGAATGGGCTGCCTCTCGGTGTGGTGGGCTCTCTCTCCTTGGAGAACTTCAGGCCGAGGCTGGAGAGCCACTTGTCAGGTATAGCATAGGGGAGATTCCTTTTGTATGTTGGTTGGACAAGATGGTTTCTGAGGTCTCTTCCAACTCTAAAATTCTGTGAGTCTTTGAGCTAGAAAGACATTAGTTGGGCATTAGCTTGAAGAGCGATGTTCTCCCAACAGGCAGTCCTCCAGCTTGCCGGGGCCTGAAATGCTTTTGGGTCCTGATGGCAGGGTTCAGGTCTCACCCTGAAAAACGACACTCATTTGATACGGCATCACTGATCGAGACACAGTTTTATTTCCCATAAAACACAATCTACGGAGTTGGTACAGGCCCCTGAGTTCAGACATGAAACTTGTGAAACTGGCTCAAGTAGGGAGCAGAAGAGCAGGGTCTTCTTTCAGTGAGGGAAGGGGTGGCTGCCACAGAGACTGACTTCTCTTCTTCATATTCCAGGGCTGACATATCAGGTAGAATTGGTGCATTAGTAATGTGATTTAAGAAGTACTAAGAAAGTATATACACACATACATACACACTTTTAAAAACACTTCAGTATCACTTACCATGTGCCAGGCACTGTGCTAAGTGCTTTATAATTGTCTCATTTCATCCCCACAACAACCCTGGAGAGGTAGGGGCTATTATTACCTCCATTTTACAGTTGGGATAACTGAGATCAGCATTCAGGGAATTTGCCCAGGGTCACACAGGAAGTGTCCAAGGCTGGATTTAAAGTCTAATTTTCCTGATTCCAGGTCCAGCCTCTATCCACGGAACTACCCAACTGCCCTACTCATTCCTATTCACCCTATAATATCTAAAATTCTACCAGCGAGGGATATATTTGGATTCAGTCCTAAATGTTCTTTAAAATATGCCCTGGAAAGTTTATAGGGAGTTGTTAATATTCATTTACACTTTAGTATGACTTAGTTTAATCAGGTTGCTTTTCTTCTGAAGCTGAAATCAACTTGGTGAAGAAAGAGGAGTTTTGTTTGGAGGTGAGCAAGAAGAGATAAGTAATTGGGTAATATTGTTGTTTCTCTTGGGAGAAAGCCATTCTGTGGAGGTGTCTAAGTAAGGAACTTTGGTCACTATGAGGTCACTGCCTTCCTGGAGGACTGGGGGGAAAAACAGCCCTATGAGGGAGGAAAGCTTGAAAGAAAGGAAAGTAGGGAGATTCTGAAGACTAATATTGCCTGCCTTGAATGGGGGTGCTGGGGAAGGGGAGCCTTCTGCATGGACTCTGAGGATTATGTATATAATTCACCCTTTGTGACTACTAGCTTTATTACCTCATTAAAGGCATCACCATCAGGCCATTGAGTCTTCCACAGGCTAGGGAACTGTGTATCTTGCTTCTATCTCTAGCTTGATTTCCTTTTTCTTGATGTACTAGCCCAGTGTCAAACATGGTGCGGTCATTTGTTGCCATTTTAACATTTCATAACCATCACCACCATGATGGTAATTGTCAAACATTTATTGCGATCCCATCATAGGGATTCCATGATAAAAATGTATAGTTCCCTACCCCATCCCACTCTGTTTTCTGGTATGCTTGAGGGCTTTCAATTTTAAGAGTTATAAAGGGGAAAGGGGTAGAACTTAGGTAAGGGAAAAAAGTGATAGTATAATGAAAAGAGAGGAGATGAAAATACTGACAACATTTTAAAACATTTTTTCTGGTAATGGCCATAGATCTATGCTGAACTGTCCATATGCTCTGGCACAATTAGAAAATGCTGATAAGGGTTATTTAGAGGTTCCTCATGTGGCCATGGAACACAAAACCAACTGGTCCACATAGGTATTGAGGAACAAGGTATATGGAATGGCATAGGGGCTCTTGGGATCAGAACAGTGAAAAATATGAAGAGAATGGCAAGGTCCAGGGCCAGGCATAGTTTTCTTAGGGGCTGCAGGGGTGAAGTTTGGATTCAGTCAAAGAACCACACTTGAAGACCTATAGGGCCACATGTGGCCTTCATGCTGCAGGTTCTTCACCCCTGGCTAGGCTGACCACCTCACCATGAATTTGTACCTTGCTGCCTCCAAGCATATTTCTAACTCCTGTCGTCCTTCCCCAGCTATTTCAGGTATGTTGCAGAAAGTTATGCCAGTCTTTTTCAAGTAGTAGATATGATAGTGTTATAGAGAAAATGTAAATAATATAAAATCAATAATACTATTAAGATGGGATTGAATTTTTAAAAAGAATTTCAAAAATATTTTACTTAAAAATTCTAGAATAACTAGGTAGCTTATCATGAAGGAACATGGATTTACAAATCCACCTGCATGTACTGTTTAATGGATCCACTTGATACACTGTCTAAACACATATACCAACCAGTGCTAAGTAGGTTAGTTGTGATGAATTGGAAGGAGATTTAAAGGGCTCGTTTCCATGGGAGACTAATTGTTGTGACAGTAGTTTAGTAGGAGGTTTGCCAAGAAAAGGGTCATATGGTGTTATTGATGTTTAATTCATCATTCCCCCACTATTTATCAATCATCTCCCGCGCCCACCCCCCCCATTTCTTGAACAGTATGGTGTCCAGATCTTGATTTATGCACCCAACAGCATGAAGGGAGCAGCTTACAAAAGGTGATCAGCATGTATGTGGAATGTTAGGGGGAAAAAATTAAGGACATTTAGAAATCAGTCAGTTCCGTATTGGGAGTTTTTGATGACTCTCACAGATTTTTGAAGTAAGAAAATAAAGTTGAGTGTTTGATATAATGGTACTTTGGCCAATTTTAGGCTGTAAATACCTCCTAAGAAATTTCTAAGAAATAGTATCTTACAGAATATATTTTAGGATAAACATTCGATGGTATTTAAATATTAGCTATTTCAATTAAAGATTGTCAGTTTTTACCCTGGTCCTTTCTCAAGATGAGCTAATTGTTGTTGAAAAACAGATTATATTTGAGGGAAAGATTAGTTGGAGCCTTTCCATTCATTTTTGTGCTCTTCCATTTTTAATTAACAACATTTAAGCTAAAAGCATCTTTTAAATGTCAAATTTAAATTATTTAGTGGAGAAGATCGGTGTGCAGTTTATTAGAAGTAACCAAGGCCACTTCCTTTATTTGTAAGCTGAATCAACAACATGTAACAAATCTCTTACCACCACTTTACTGGTCCCTCTAGAGTCTGTCTATAACCTGATCAATTAAGTGTGCAGTTATGACACTTAGAAAGAAAAACATAAACCATTATTGAAAGTTTTTCTCTTCTTTTCAGGCTTCTGGCTGCGATGGGACGGAGATCCCTGATGAGGTAAAGCTGATTGGCTTTGCTCAGTTGAGTGTCAGCTGATGCCTGTGGCTGGATATCATCCTCAGCCCCCCATCCCATCTTCATCCTCAGCAAAATCAGAAGATTGTGAAGAGACCTGCTTAGATGAGAAGGGGGAAAAGAATTAAACACAACAACCCCGCCATCACCATCACCACCACCACCCCACCTCCACTCACCGAGTTCTTCATCATGCTCCAGCAATTCACATCAGAATCAACAAACCCCACAGCTGCACAATTGCTGCTAATTTGTCCAAAAGCTATTCATTGTTCTGAGCAACCAATTTGGATCTCCCCAACTGAAACCAATCTGGAAATGCACTCAGGTGGCCCTATTTATTGGTAATAAAAGGAATTTTCTATCAGAAATGTATTTCTTCTTTCATTGTAAAATTTCTGTGATAATACTTTAATTGTACGTCTGACAATACTGCCTCTTTTATGTTGTATTTAGAAATTAATATACTTATAAAAATTAAGATTTATTAGCCAAACTTGAATTCTAGTTTTAAAACTGACTGTGAATTTTATTTTTCATATATTTATGCTTTACACATCTTACCTATAAGGAAAACAGTGGTTTGATTATGTGCAGTAGCAGTTAATCTCCTGTTATTTAAAGAAAAAAAGTGTCAGGTATATCTTTGGAGTATTTGTAACTTCTAGTTTTTGAAATGACCTAATTAGGAATTAGGGAGCGTATTATGTTGGTTTGTTTGTCTATAAACCAATCCACAATCTGATTGTCTCTAGGGAGTGGGAGGTGCCTTGAAGACATTAATATTAAGAATGTGCCTGAGGCTGCTTTCTTCTAGAATAGTCTCAGTTCTAGGAGTTTCATATGCATCCAGTCAAATATATATGTTTGGCTTAAGTTTTGCTTTCCTGGGTCTTCTATGAGCTAGAATACCGTATGATGTTACCATCAAGTTAGACCGCTCACTAACTCTGCCTATCTGTGATTTGCGTTCTTAAGTGATAGGGCTTGTTTCTGTAAAGATTAAAAACTTGAAAAACAAAAGGAAAAAAACAAACAAGAATCTGAGCTTTACTTGAAATTCTGCAGAATACCGAGATGGAAAAGAAAATAATAGAAAGGGCTTTGTGCAATGACTTAAAAGGTAATTTGCTGTTAGGTTTCAAGGATAAATGTTTTTTGGCCCAAGTAGCCCTCTGCTTAACCTCTGACACATCTAGATATATATTACAGAACTAGTAAAACGTTAGGATTTTTAAAATTGGAATATCCTGTCAAGGAGGTAGACTCCTTGAACCCTACCATGACTCTTTCCTAGCTAACTCTGGATATGGCAGCTCTTTAAAATGTACTTCAAGACAGCCAATAGATATTACTAAGAAAAGTTATTTATAATTGCCTTGTCCTAATTGTTAAGGTGTTTTAGAGCCATTTGCATACAACTTAATGTAATTTCATTCCATTCTATTGTTTACACAACGATTACTCAAAGATGACTGCAAAGGTAAAAGGAGAATAAAAAGCATATTGCACAAAAGATGGCGTTTGGGGCTTCATTCTTTTAGATGTTCCTTTGCATTGTTGCCCTCATGTTACCTAACATAGAATTTAATACTTCAGGCCTTTCTGAAATCAGTGTGTGAACTCCTTCTACCAGTATAAATTCCCATCTTTCTTTGACTTTGTAATTCCTAGTTCCTAGGGCTATAAATTCCCATCAGTCCATGGGAAGGAAGCCAGTGATGAATCTCTCTAAACTTAGCTAAAATGATAGTAGTAATAATAATGATAGCTAACATTTATATAGTGTTTACTATTTTCCAGGCCCTATACTAAGCATTTTTATGATTATCCTCTGATTTGATCTTCACAACAATCTTGGGAGGTGGGTTCTATCTATTATCCTTATTTTACAGATGAGGAAGCTGATGCGAACAGAAGGTGCCCAAGGTCACACAACTAGTAAGTGTATGAGGTTGGATTTGAACTCAGGTCTTCCCAACTCCAGGCCCGGTGCTGTGTCCACTGTGCCACCCAGCTGTCCTCTAGTGCTCAGATGATAAGCAAAGAGTCCATCGTAAGACCCTCAATTGAAACCTTCCAATCCTGTTTGGACTTGCCAAAACTTATACTCCATAGGCCCAGCCCTTGAGAGAGCCTAGGTCACTGCCAAATCACAAGGAGATATTAGAATCAGATTTTCACAGAGATGGGGAACCTAGGTGGGATATCTTTTCCTTTCTCCCATCATCCCATCCACTCCCACAAGAAAATGCCTTGAAAAAATGACAAACAGTAGGCATTCCAGAGGGAGGAAAGGACATTTGGACAGAGAGCCATTTTGCAGATTACCTCAAATTATCTGAGAAAGACAAAAAATGTATCCTGCAATCAGACGGATGTTCTCTGAATTAGAATCACAGAATTGTGGAGTGTGTGGGAAAATAGAGACTTTTTTTGTCCACCCTTTTCATATTACAGATCAGGAGCCTGAGGCCCAGGGAAGAAATAAGACTCGGCCCAGAGGAGTGGGAGTCAGAGATATCGCATTCCATCTTCAGCTCAGTGACCTTCAGCAAGTCACTCAAATCTCTCAGGTCCTTCTGTTTCCTCATCTGTAAAATCATTATACTATATACCAGATGAGCTCTAAAGTCTCTTCCAGTTCCAAATCTATCATCATATGAGACACATGACGACTAGATGGCAATGTTTGGACACAACCCCTAGCACCAGACCCATAGCACCCTGTCACACAGGATTAACAATGGCGAGTCCGTGCTGTGAGAGGTGATGGCTATTAGTCACATCGTACACTGGGCAGCGCTATTAAGTCTGCCTGCACTCACACAGAGAACTTAGCACACATTTAATAAAGGTACCATATGTAAGTAATTCTTGTAAGCCACAGGTAGTTCAAAATATGTACGGACTACCCATGATGTGCAGAAATCTATGTTAGGAGCTGTGTGGGGGTACAAAAATAGAAAAGATGGTTTCCTGGCTACAGGAAGCTTCAGGTCTTGTAGAGACAAGACACTCTGAATAGCAGCACAAAGCACCATGATCTATGTAAAATATGATAGAACTAAGGACATGGATGTTACAGGGATGCAGCCAAAAGGTGTGATTGGAATTAGGTGGGGTTAATGAGCTCTCTCACTTTGGCTCTTTCTTCACCCCTCTCCAACTGGCTAGAATCTGGTAAAGTAAGCAAGGAATCAACCAGAACCTAGAAAATGGGAAGTGGGAGCAGGAACGGGTGGGATCAGCAGTTGAAGTTGATCAGCAAAGCAGACTCTGCTTGGGCTATGAAGGCAACATCAAAAGAGGATGAGCTCTGGAGTCTGAGGACCTGAGTTCAAACCCTTTTTCTGATGGTTACTATCTGTGTGACCTTGGTTACTTCCCTGATCTTCCATTTTCTCATCGGTAAGATGATAGGATTGAACTGGGTGAATTTGCCATATTTTCCAGCTCTAGATTTATGGTCCTCCTTGGAGAACAGGAGTCTAGGAACTTTTGTAAGAGGTAGTTTTTACAGCACTTATCTAATAGGTAAGGCATTAAGTACTTAGACCAGTCATTTTGCTAAGCAATGGGGATATAAATGGAAGCAAGCAAGACAGTCCTTGCCCTTAGAAAGCTTATGTTCTAGTGGAAGAAGACCACATAAAGAGGAGCTGGCAGAGAAAAGGAGGGTGACATGATTTGGAAATAAGAAGTAAAATGGGGGTCTGGAGTCAGGTGACCACTTGCCCTCAAAATAAAAAAATAATAATAATATAGAAGGAAAGGAAATCAATCGCATTTTAACTTCTGTCTCGACAATAGCAAAGTAACAAGTTGACTCAAGGGACAGTAAATGTTAAGGACAGGACCACTGATGCACTTTGAGTCAAAGACTCTCAAATCCTGGTTTTGCCACCAACTTGCTGCCCGATCTTGGGCAGGTCAGCTGTAGGTGTCTGGGCCTCAGTTTCCTCATCTGTAAAATGAGGTAGTTGGAATCGATGCTTTCTATATTCTGAGTTTTCTTTGATCCCTGTCTAGAATTCTTTTCCCAGATTTGAAGTGATTGCATTTAGTGCTTCATGGCTGCCTTTGGACCTTCTCTGCTCCTCATCCCCCACCTTATTGATGTTCTCCCCACTCCTCTATCCCCATCTTCATATTCTACCCGTATCTCAGGATGCCGTCTGAAATCTATTTCAACTATAAGATTCTATGACTTTAAGTGTGGAGTAGAAGGAAAGAAAATAGTTACTTGACTAAACTGTTTTCATTGTTAAACTCAGGTAGAGACAATCATGGTATCCTTCCCATCTCTCTTCAATTCAAAAGCTGTAGCCTGTCAGCTACCTGATTGTACTGTTTCTAGCATTATCATGTCTGCATGTTTCTCTGTAAATATATGACATTTTTGTACTTAACCTGCAAAGCCTGTGTCAGCCTATCATGATTCACCATTCAACTGTAAGCTCTACAAGGGCAGAGCCTTCCTCTAATAAAATTAAGCAAATCACACGGGGCCTCGTACAGAGTTTTATATCCCATGAGTACACGCAGAGCCACAATGATTCATTCTTGCCTAAACCAAAAAAGACAAAATTCGCTCAGATGAGAAGGTAGTTGTCAGTGCCCGGGGCACAGGCTGCTGGGGAAGATGAGGAAGGGAAAACAGGGAGGGTAGGAGTTTACCTGGGGGAGAAGGCATCCTTTTGTAGCTTTCTGGGTCAAATTCTTGTTAACTGGTTGCTTAGCTCAGCTGTCTGTGCTGCTGAAGGACTAGATATAGGGGTGGGAAAGCTGCGGCCTTGAGGCCACATGTAGCCTGAAAGCACCTTCAACACGCTGAATTTCAGCACCGTGAGAAAAAAAGCCTTTTTGCCCCATGCTAGTTAAGGTTCGGGACGTGGTAATACAATAGGTACATTTTCAGAAGGAAAAACATTTGTTCATGTGTTCCTTGGGTTATAGTCAAATCAGTAGAGGAACTGTAGTTAAAGCAGCGCAGAATGACAGAAAACACAGACATGCCAAGTGGTAACCAACTTCAGCATCCCCTCCTCATCAACAGCCTTTAAAAGCCACCAATGGTTTTAAATGCCCTCACAGGCTCCAAGAACAATTTGGTGTCACCAGAGTCAGTTGCTCCAAATGAGCTTGATGTGATGGATGGACAAGGCTAGTCTAATCAGCAAGATTGCTGAGATCAGTCTGGAGCTGGGAAATACAGAAGCATCCACAATTGCTGCTGATCTTCAAGGCAGGAGAGAAAGGATAGGGTTGAATTGTCAGCAGGGCCGCTACAAAAATCAATCGGTTCTTTTTTAAGCTCCTACTCTGTTACAAAATAAGGAAGGAGGTGTTTTTTTTTTCCCCCTCTTGCCCTGATGACCAAGTCACCAATAGTTCTTCAGTTAGCACTGTCAGAATGAGGGAACCATAGGAGTCTAAAATCCTCATTGTTTCCAAGTTTACATAGCCAGTGAAGGATGCAGTCCCAGGCTTTAAACCTCTCTAGTGTCTGCTTCCTGGGTACCTACTGTCCAATTTGTTATCTTGCTACTAAGCTGCCACTAATGAAAAATTCATCTACACCTTCCTAAATATAGATCCTATTCTCTCTAGCAACACTTGTCCAGGCTTATGGGAGGATCCACCATATTTCTTTCACTCCTAAAGCTCAGTATTAGCAAGTCTGGTCCCTCTTGCCCCAACAAGGATAGCCTATTTTATATCTAAACACCCTATTGCCAATTTTAGTTTTTACTCCCCTGGGCTTTCTATATTGAGTTCATTGGTCCATTCTTCAATCCTAAGCTTACTTTCAGATGGCCAAGAAACCTTCTTAATGTGTTAACCAATTTGGGTTTCCATCAGCAGGATTTTTTGCCAAACAGAGGTTTGATTAGATGACCTTTGAGGTCCCTTGCGACTACGAATGCTGTGACTCTGTGTTAGGTAAACTGAGGATGTGAAGCAGTGTAAGCATTTGTGGGCCAAATTCGTTATGTGTGAACTGATCTCAAAATACTATTTCCAGCAACAATTAGAATAAATGCATGGTTACACAAGGAGGACATGTGGTTGGTTATTTGTATTTGGAATAGATGGAATAAAATGATCTTTAAACCCTGAAGTGGGTAGAAATGCTTGTTGGAAGAAGTGACGGCACTTTGTAAAGCATTAGCAATAACAGGCAGCTTCTTGCATGTTGCCTTCCCAGCCTCTGTTGAAATCTTTAGGGACTCTGAGGTTTCACGGTCACTTACTCATATAGTGCCCTTGAGTTTGCAACAAATGCCAAACATTTTAGCCAGCTATATTTATGAAGCCCCAAACCAGTTCATTCTGCCAAAATGCCAAGAAAAAATACCAGTTCTACAGTTACTTTTTCTTCATATCCAAGCTTCTAAAGAACAATATCTAACCCACATAGCCCTATTCAACTCACTATACTTTATTAAGTGGCTGCTATGTGCTGGACACTCGTCTAGGTGCCCAAAACAAAACAAAAACAACCCACAGTTATTCCTTGCCTTCCAAGAGCTTCCAGGTTAATAATAATAATAACCCAATAAGTATAGTTCAAGGTCGAGTTGAGAGATAGGACTAAGGCACAGAAAAGATCCAGAAAAAAAGTTTTAGGAAAATAAGTGAAAAGGAAGAGATCTCTTTCAGTCCTGCTGAGGGGTCAGGGAAGCCAAAAAATAGATGCTTCATGGAGGAAGTACCATATGATCTGTCCTTAGAAGAAATTTCCTTTTTTTTTTTTTTGTTTGGCTAGGCAATGGGATTAAGTGACTTGCCCAGAGTCACACAGCTAGAAAGTGTTACATGTTTGAGTCTGGATTTGAACTCGGGTCCTCTTAGGTCCAGGGCTGGAGCTCTATCCATTGCACCACCTAGCCGCCTCTAGAAATGAGTCTTTCTACAGGAACAAGTTAGGAGGGTGAAAGCTCAAGCCACAGGCCTGATCCATTTGAATACACAGAGGCAGAGGAGACTAGAGTTGGTGGTCCAACCTAGTCTGACATGAAGTGTAGGTAGGGAAGTATAAGCTATAAATTGGAGCTTCATGGAAAGGTAGATTGAAGCCAGAGTGTAAAGGATGTTAGATGCCTAAGGAATCTCTATTTTGCTCTATTTGCAGGAGGGAACAACAGAAAATTTCTGAGCAGGGCAGTGATGTGGTCAGACCTCTGGATTGGAGGGATAATTTTGGTAGCCCTTTGGAGAATGGAGTGAAGGGGCAGGGAGGTTGGGAGAGGTGGAGGCGGGGAAATGGGGGCAGAGAGACCAGTTCAGAGATGATTACAATAGCCCTGGCATGTAAGCCAAGAGGACCTGGGCTAGGGGGGTGGTAATGTGACTGAAGAGAAGGGGGCGGATGGGAGAGTTGTAGTATTCCAACCACAGGAATCAACAGGGATGGCACTGATTGGGTGTGAGGAGTGACGGGAAGGGAAGAAGAGTCAAACTTGACTCCAGTGTTTCAAGCCTGGATAGCGGTACTGTCGTTGTTGATAGGGCGATTGAAAGTGGGGGCAGACTTAGGGCGGAAACAATTCAATTCAGGAGACGTTTAATAGAGCACCTACTATGTGCAAGGTGTTTTGCTAGGTACTGATTTTTCAAAAATGAAAAATCTCTTGCTCTAAATAAGTTTACATTTTATTGAAGTTGATGAATTTAGTTCTCTGCATGTTGAATTTAAGTTGTTAGTGGGACATCCAGTTCTTCTACTTATAAATAGAAATGCCACTGATGGAATCCTAATAAAGCTGCCCCCAGCCCCAGTATTCTAACTTCCTTACGGGCCCCACTGAATAGTAAGTATGTCCTGATTTAACCACACAATCTGGCTTTAGCCACACTACAGGCCCCTAGGCTCAATATAGCCACTTCCCCTACCTAGCCACTGTCCCCCCACCCCGACACATTATCCTAATTTCTAGCAAGCCTCATTGCTCACTAGAACGACAGATGTGTCCATGAAGTCATGTTTCTCACAGAAACAGCAGGAGTGTCCATGTGATGGGATCACAGCCACTGCCTCTAGCTAGCCACTGACCCCAGACCCATTCCTCATATTCCCACAGAAACAGAAGTCTCAGACAAGACCACAATATTCAGCCAATCAGAAAGCAGCACCATGAGGATGCCTGAGTAGGATGTAGACTCCAAAACAATAGAAGGGACTTTCCCTAAGTAGACAATAGCAAAAGCTATCCATTAGGTGAACTTATGACATAGAGGGGCTTATTATAATATCATTATCATACATACATACCCCCCATATGTTTTTTTCTTTATGCATTGTGGGTAATCACATGCCCTGTTCCACTGAGGCTAGGACCTGTCCCCTATTACCTAATCCCTTAACAAGCCTCTCCCACCTTTTTAATATTCATAATTTCTGTTATGTGATTGCATCTTTGCTCTATAAAAATCCATCTTGCTTTCACTAAAATTGCTGGTTCCTCTTGGAACTTAGCCCCCTTCATCAGAGGTGTCAGTCTCAATAAATGCTCATACTTGGATTCGAGGTGGTTTGACTCTGAATTCTTTGAGATGGTTCCACCACAACACATCATGAAACTGTAACACCACGTGACCTTGATTTCCAGCACACAGAGGTTTTGTACCAGATCTCAGGGGAATGATGGGAGCTGGAAATACCGATTTGGGAATCACCCGTAGAGAGATGATAATTGATCCCATGGAAATAGATGAGAAGATCAAGAAATCAAGCAATCCAATGAACATTTATTAATCTCTTACCATAGGCCAGGCACTGGAATAGGCACTAGACATGCAAAAAATCAAAACAAAACAAAACAAACCAAAAAATCATCCTTGCTTTCAAGGAGTTTCCATTCTATCAGTGTAGACAATGAGCAGTTGTATACAAAATATATAAAAAATAGATTCAAGGTCATCGAGGGCAGAGGGGAGAAAACACCTGTGGCCTGGGGTTAGGGGTAGGGCAATATAAGAAAAAGTCTCCTGTACAGTAGACAACAGTACAGGAGCTTGAATACTGACGGAATGTAGTGACACTGAGAGGCAGAGGAGAGAGAGAAAGCATATAGAGTTGTTGTTGTTCAGTCGTGTCCAACACTTTGTGACCCCATTTGGGGTTCTCTTGGCAAAGGTACCAGAGTGGCTTGCCATTTCCTTTTCCAGCTCATTTTGCAGATGAGGAAGCTGAGGCAAACAGGGTGAAATGACTTGCCCAGGGTCACACAGCTAGTAAGTGTCTGGGGCCAGATTTGAACTTGTGAAGATGAGTCTTCCTGATTCCAAACCCAGTGCTCTAGCCACTGAGCCACATAGCTTGGGGGTGGGGGGGAAAGTAGGTGCCGAGTTCTTTACATGTGGTCTCTCCCATTAGAATGTGAGCTCCCTGAGGGCAGGGGCTGTTTGTGTTGTGTCCTTAGCACTTAGTCCAGTTTGCTTTCTGACTGAAGATGAAGTGGAAGCAGTGTGTAGATTTCTCTTTTTACAAGATTAGCGCGAATGGGAGGAAGCATGTTCTTAGGCATTTAGGAAAAGAAAGTGAAAAAGGATGAGACTGAAGATCAGAGAGAGAAGGGGTAGTGGGACTGATAAAAGCGAGAGCATCTGTCCCAGAGGAGTTGGGAAAGGATGCCATGAGGGGCAGAAGCAGATCTCAAAATACATGACAGACTGTTGTTTCAGATTTTGTAGTCCAGTGCCTCTTCCTATAATATAAATTTAGAAGTTACATGCAACCTTCTGTTTAATTCTTAGCACAGAAAATCTTCTAATTTGTAAAGGCTCCTATAGTGATATGGGTATCTCCATCCTCACTCCCCTTCACTACCTGAATTTTTTATTTCACCCTGTCACACCCTGATATTCCACTAATTGAGGATTCTATTAGATTACCAAGCAACTCTCTTTAAAAATTAAAATGCCTCTAAGAGGTCTATGGTGCTATCAATCATTCATACATTACTATGAATTAACTCAGAGTGGGTTTTTCTCCCTAGAATCTAGCAGATCTTTTGATAAAAGAGGAGTTTTGATTGAAAGCTAGAATAGAATGGCAATTTTGTGGGATAGAATCTTTGCCAAGGGGAGCAGAGGCAGAATAAAGCTAAGGTGGGTCTGGGTTAGGCACACAGTAGAAAGCTCAACAACATAAGATTGGGGGCCTTAGGAGAGAGGCACTAGATATTGGGGAGATACCAAAGTCAAACTTCACTTCCTTATTGGTTTTACTTGGTAATATCCAGTGCCCAGGAAATGAAAAGTTCTTCTCTATCTCTTCATCTACATTCCTGTGTTAAGCTAATTAGCTTTCTGGTTCTAGGATCTTGAATTCAACTATTCCTATCGTTCAGTTCCATATTGGATCAAGTGGGTTTTTGTGGGCTGCACTGTGAACTTAACCACTAGGTAAAACATTTCTTTAGAAAAATGTGTCATGAGTTCTGAACAACCAATTTACAAAGGAACATTTGGAACCCAAGCTATTTTTCCTTTGGGATTTATTTGGGAAGCATGCCTACAGGTGTACTTAACTATTGCCTTGGTTTTCTTGCCCTATCCCTCACCTCATGTTATCCTTCCCTGAGTCTATCTCGTCCACTTCTTGATATTTTTCACTTTGGACTTCAGTTTCTTCTTTATAATTAAATTTATTTTTTATTGTAAATTTAATAACCATCACAATCATTACAGCATGCAAAGATAAATGAGAGAGGGTTATATAAGAAACTAGGAACTTTGATGAATAACAACTTCAGGAAAATATGAGAAGACTTGCATAGATTTTAGATTCTCATCTTTAAGACCTTTCTCAAGAAAAGCTTTGCGTTTTCTCCTAGATCCTTATTTTTCTCCTGAAATCAATTTTTCCCATTCCACATGTATTTTTAATTCTGGCACCTGGGTCTAGATGAGCTTTAATAGCTACAGTAGATAAGCTTTAATAGCTTCAAACTGCACTCAGACTTTTGGGACACCCTGTTTATCCAATACAGAGTATATTGGATACATTTGTCTTTCTTCCCACCAAATGCCTGTTCTACAAAGACTGCATGTAGAATATAGCAAACAAACTCATTTATCCAAGCTGATAGCAAGCAGAAATCTGAGAAGGTATACAGTACCAGACAGTACATAGTGTGAATGAACCCTCCTACTAGAGGTGGTTATTTCACAGCCCTATAGAGAGAGTCCCAGATTTTACCCAATGGGAAATTCCTGAAGTCTCTAGTGTAATGAGGTGGGCATAGGGATTTGAGTGAGGTACCAGATGCTCTACATTTCAACATCTTGCCAGGGTCTCTTTCCCTGGAGAGAATCTTGAACCACATATCTTTTCTGTAGAAGGTAAAAGCCAGAAGACCAAGATCTCTCATCTCCCCAGCTTTTGACAACTCCACCCTTTGGGCAGGTGTGGAGCATTGAATAATCAGTCGCTACTAATGAAGAAAGTCTTAGCAACTGGGCTGGAGTCTCTGATAACATTCAAACTGTTTTCCAAGGACTCCTGTGGTTCCAGGAAGTCGTTCAAGAAATTTCATTTAATAAAAACACCTTGTAATGGCAGACAAACAGAAAGTGAATTATGTTTATGTCTGACTTTACCTATTAAATGATGTCCTGCCCATATCTCAAGGGTCAGAAACAGGGCAGGTGTGCTAAAAACAAACAAACAAACAAACCAAAATAAAACAAAAATGCTGTGGGCCTAGGAATTAGCCACTTCCTTTTGGCTCCAATACCTGTTATTGGATCCAAGGCCTAGAGACCCAACCAGAGGCAAGAGGATGGGCTGAGCTAAACTACCTGAGAAGGACTAGGGCTTCCAGTCTTTTCCCCCAAACCACCCTGGATTTAACTACTTTGTATATATTCGTATTTACTCTATATTTATATAATGTACTTGCTGTCTCACGCAGTAGAATGTTAGGTCCTTATAAGTAGGAATTATTTAATTTTTTGCACTTGTAACCCCACAACTTAGCATAATGCCTGGCACACAGTAGGTGCTTAATGAATACTTGCTGGTTGATTATTTGTTATCTGCTCTAGGCCAAGATTTTTTGCCAACATGGCCCTAGATCTTGACTTATGAAATAAGAATAAGAGGAGGTATCTGATAATACTTCCCTATTAGACTCATCCCTGAAACTATTTGCAACTTTATATTCTGGGGGCTACAATTTGAAATAAAAATTAAAGAAACAGGAATCTATAAACTTCATAGAAACATTCCCAGAGCTCTTATTCTCCTGAGTTTCCTGAGTGCTACAGCAGGTCCCATTTTTCCTGTTCTCCCATGTTGGCTGTTCCCCAAGTCTCCATCTCTTCCTATAAATCTCATTTTTTAAACCTATTTTCCTACTACCCACCTTCATTCAACATTTTCTAGGTTTTAATCAGTTCCACATTTTCTTATACCTACCCCTTCCTCCCTACTAAAAAAGCAATAGGCATATTGTGGAGAGTCAGTGTGCATTCTATGTTTCCTGAGATAAGTTCACTTTGAAATATTTTGCTCCTATCACCATTTTAAAAATTATTTAGCAGACCATGAATTCTAATTTTGATGGAAAAATATGATCATGATGTCCATGGACCCCCCCCTTAAGGGAGTTGGAGCGGAACTATGGAGGAAAGGAGCCCACTTTGACCCCCATCGGTATTTTCTACAACCCTGGTGGGGTGAAAAAAACTTAGTCTTGGAGTCAATCAGCCAGAAAGAAACCATTCAGATGTTGTAGGGCCACAGTCAGAATTACACAAAATTTAGCAACTTCCATATTAAAGGAGTGGAGGGCTTGGAAAAGGCAAAGGAACTAGGATTACAACCAAAAATAACCTACTCAACATAATTGAATATAATCCTTCAGAGGAAAAAAAATTGATATTTAATGAAATAGAGGACTATCAAGCATTCCTGATAAAAAGACCAGAGCTAAATAGAAAGTTTGACATTTAAACACCAGACTCAAGAGAAGTATAAAAAGATAAACATGGATGAGAAATCATAAGGAAATTAATAATTTTTAACTGTTTACATTTCTATGATCCTCGTAAGTCCTAAGGATTTTCTCATTATTAGGACAGTTAGAAGGAGTCTACATAGACAGCTGGCATGAGTATGAATTGATTATGTTGTGATGATCTCAAAAAAATGAAGGGCTGAGAAAGAGAGATGCATTGGGAGAGGGGGGAAAGGAAGAACAAGAATAGGGAAAAGAAGAGGGAAAATAGGCTGTGCAAGGAAGAGGTTTTACAGTAGAGGGGGAGATGGAGATGCAAGGCAATACTTAAACCTCAATCTCACCAGAATTGATTAGAAGATGGAAGGATACACATATACACTCAGGTGGGTATAGAAATTTATCTTACCCAACAGAGACATAGAAGGGGAAGAGAATAAGAGAAGGAAGAGAAGTTGATAAAAGGGGGGCAGATTAAGGGAGCCAGTGGTCAGAAGCAAAACAGACTTTTGAAGTAAACAGGGTAGAAACAGAGAGAGGAGGATAAATAGAAAAATTTGGATGAAGGGAAATACATAGTTAGTAATCAAAACTGTGAATGTCAATAGAATGAACTCATCCATAAGACAGATAGTAGTATAGCTTAGAAACCAGAATCTAACAACATGTTGTTTCTAAGAAACATACTTGAAATAGAAACACACACACAGAGTTAAAAATAAAAAGCTGGAGCAGAATATATTATGCTTCAGCTGAGGTAAAAAAAAAAAGGCAGGGGTAGAAATCATGATCTCAGACAAAGCAAAAGCAAAAAGAGACCAAATTAAAAGAGGTAGTTGGAGAAATTACATTTTGCCAAAAGGTATCATAGACAATTAAGCAATATTAACACTAAGCATATATGCACAAATGGCAGAGCATCCAAACTCTTAAAGGGCAAATTAAGTGACTTATAGGATGAAATAGACCATAGTCTAGTGAGAAACTAGTGAGAAACCTCAAATTTCTTCTCTCAGAACTAGATAAATCTAACAATTAAATAAGGAAGGAGTTAAGGAGATGGATTAAATTTTAGAAATGTTAGACATGATAGTCTGGAGAAAATTGAATGGGAATACAAAAGAGTATACCTTTTTGTCAGTGGTATATGGCACCTTTGCAAAAATTGACCATATATTAGGGCTTAAAAACCTCACAATTACAGAAAAGCAAAAATATTAAATATACCTTTTTCAGACAATAAAAATTAATAAATAAAATAAAAGTTACACTCAATAAATGGTCATGGAAGTATAGATTAAAAATTAATTAGAAACCTAAATAATCTAATTCTAAAGAATGAGGATGTTAAAGAACAAATCATAGAAACCATCAATAATTTCATTAAAGAGAATGACAACATTGAGACAACTTACCAAAATTTGTGGGATTTAGCCAAAGTAATGCTGAGAGAAAACATATCTCTAAATGCTTATGGGGAGACAGAGAGACAGCAGATAAATAAATTGGGCATGTAATTAAAAAATAAACTAGAAAAAGAACAAATTAAAAATCCCCAATTAAATACCAAAATAGAAATATTGAAAATCAAAGTAGATATGAATAAAATTTAAAGTAAAAGAAAATCCATTCAACAAATAAATAAAAAACTAGGGGCTGATTTTATGGGAGAAAACCCCAACAAAATGGATAAACTATTGGTTAATTTGATTTAAAAAGAAAAGGAAAAAAACCAAATTACCAGTATCAAAAAAATGAAAGGGAGAATGCACCACCAATGAAGATAAAATTAGAGCCATTATTAGGAACTATTTTGCCCAAGAATATACCAATAAATCTGACAATTTAAGTGAAATGAATGAATATTTGCAAAAATACAAATTGCCCAGATAAACAGAAGAGATAGAATACTTAAATAAACCTATGTTAGAAAAAGGAATCGAATAAACCATAAATGAGCTTCCTAAGAAAAAATCCCCAGGACAAAATAGATTCAAAAGTGGATTCTACCAAACATTTAAAGAACAATTCATTCCAATACCACAGGAACTATTTGGAAAAAGTAGGTAAAGCAGGAGTTATATAAAATTTCTTCCATGATACAAATATGGTTTTGATACCTAAATCAGGCAGAGTAAAAATAGAGAAAGAAATTGTAGACCAATTTCCTAATGAAAGTTGATACAAAAATGTTTAAATAAAATAATAACAAGTAGATTACAGCAATACATTACAAAGATATCTTTGTGACCAGGAGGGATTTATACCAGAAACACAGGGCTGGTTCATTATTAGGAAAACTATCAGTATAATTGACCTTATGAATAACAAAACCAAGATAAAGCATGTGAATCTTTCAATAGATGCAAAAAACCTTTTGACAAAATACAACACCCCATTCCTATTAAAAACACCAGAAAGCATAGGAAAAATTGGAGCTTTCCCTAAAATGATAAATAAATGGAAGTTTAAAAAAAATTCTGAAATCATCAGTAAGTATTATCTGTAATTGAAATAAACTAGAAGCCTTCCCAACAAAATCAGAGGTGAAGCAAGGATGCCTATTGTCAGCATTATTATTCAATATTGTACTAGAAATGCTAGCTATAACAATAAGAAAAGAAAAAGAAATTGAAGAAATAAGAACAGGAAACAAAACTATCACTCTTTGCATACAATATAATGTTATATACTTGGGGAATACTAGAGAATCAACTAAAAAATTAATTGAAAAATGTATTACCTTAGCTAAGTTGCAGGATATAAAATAAACCCACATAAATCAATAGCATTTCTATATACAACCAACCAAGTCCAGCAGGAAGAGATGGGAAAAGGAATTCCATTTTAAAAATCCACAGACAATATAAAATACTTAAAGTCTATCTGACAAGACAAACCCAGTAATGATGTGAACACAATCACAAAACACTTCTCATACAAATAAAGTCAGATCTAAACAACTGGAGAAACATCAATGGCTGAGTCAATATAATAAAAATGTTATTTCTACCTAAATCAATTTACTTATTCTGTGCCATACCAAATTACCAAAAAATTATTTTGTAGAATTAGAAAAAAAAAGTAAAATTCATCTGGAATAACAAAAGGTCAAGAATATCAAGGGAATCAATGAAAAAATGTGAAGGAAGGTAGCATAATAACACCAGATTTCAAGCTATATTATGAAGTAATAATAATCAAAACAATCTGGAACTGGCTAAGAAATAGAATGGTGGATCAGTGAATAGATTTGGTACACAATACACAGTAGTGTACTCAGTAGTTTATCAGACTTGATTTTTTTCTTGGTACACTGAAAGATCCAAGCTTTGGGGGCAAGAACTCACCATTTAACAAAAATTTCTGAGACAACTAGAAAGCATTTTGGCAGAAATTAGTTATAGACCAACACTTCACAATGTATGCCAAGATAAGATCAAAAGGGGTACGTGATTTAAAAATGAAGGGTGATATCTAAGCAAGTTAAGGGAACATGGAAAATTTTACCTGACAGATCTATGGACAATGGAAGAATTTATGACCAAACAAGATATAGGATCACAGAGAGTAAAATGGATGATTAGATTAAATAGATAAGCTTTTGCACAAACAAAACCAATACAGCCAGATTAGAAAGCAAGTAAGCAACTGGAGTGAAGACTGGTGGAGATTTTATAGCAAGTTTCTCTGATAAAGGCTTCATTTGTCAAATATATAGATAACAGAATCAAATTTATAAAAATAAAAGCCATTCTCCAATGGACAAATGGTCAAAGGATAGGAAGAAAAAGAAATCAAAGTTTTCAGAAAAAGAAATAAAAGCTATCAATAGTCATATGAAGAAATTAATTATTGATCTGAGAAATGCAAATTAAAACAACTTAGGTGCCGCCTCACACCTATCTGGTTGACTAATATGATAGAAAAGGAAAATAACCAATGCTGGAGGGGCTGTAAAAGAATAGGAACTCTAATGCATTGTAGTTAGTTGTGAACTAATCAAACCATTCTTTTTGTTGTTGTTGTTTTAGTCAAACCATTCTTTTGTTTGTTTGTTTTTTGTTTTTGTTTTTGCTAGGCAATGGGGTTAAGTGACTTGCCCAGGGTCACACAGCTAGTAAGTGTTATGTGTCTGAGGTCAGATTTGAACTCAGGTCCTCCTGAATCCAGGGCCAGTGCTCTATCCACTGCGCCACCTAGCTGCCCCTAGTCAAACCATTCTTGAGAATAATTTGGAACTATGCCCAAAGGGCTATCAAATTGTGCATACCCTTTGACCCAGCAATACCACTACCAAGTGTATATACCAAAGAGATCAAAGAAAAAGGGAAGAGACTTATAGCATCTCTTTTTGTGGTGGCAAAGAATTGGAAATTGAGAGAAATTGAGATTTTTCTATCAACTGGGGAACAGCTGGACAAGTTTTAGTATATGATTGTGATGGATAATTATTGTGCTATAAAGAATGATGAGCACAATGATTTCAGAAAAACCTGGGAGACTTACGTGAACTGATACAAAGTGAAGTGAGCAGAACCAGGAGCGCATTGTACATAGTAACAGCAACATTGTAACGATGATCAACTGTGAAACACTTAGCTACTCTGATCAATATAATGATCCAAGATAATTCTGAAGGAATCACAATGAAAGATGCTATCCAACTTCAGAGAGAGAACTGATGAACTCTGGGTGCAGACTGAAGTATAATTTTTTTCACTCTGTTTTATTTTACTTTTTGCAACACAGCTAATATGGAAATATATTTTGTGTGATTTCACATGTATAATTGATGTTTTATTGCTTGCCTTCTGAATGGGTGGGGAGGATTAGAGGAAGGGAGAGAATTCAGAACTCAAAATTAAAAAATTTAAATAAGTAATAATTTTATTTTTAAAAATAAATTTAAAGAGAAGTACACATTAAGATCATTTCAAAAGAGTTTACTGCAAGAGTTCAGCAGAAGTGTTTTAATACTTAAAAAAATTCTGATCATAACAACTAAGATGAACACTTTCAAATATGTAATAAAAAAAGATTCTATGTAAAACAGCAAATTTACATGTCATTTTCTTTTCTTTTTAGGCATAATAAACTCAACAAGTCACTTAAAATTAGCAGCAGTTTTGTTCAGAGGGAAGGGAGGGTCTCTGTGGCTGCAGAAGCATTTATTTGAGAACCACTTTAGAAAGATTTAGAAGAAATTGCCCTCACCTCTAACAGCAGTGATGTCTTATTGGTTGGCATATAATGACCAAAAAACTATTGGGATTGATTTCAAATGTTTCATGTGGCTGATAGGATTTGGGGGTTGGGGCAGGAAAGATAAGAAGCATTTATTAAGCGCCTACTATGTGTCAAGCACTGTGTTAAGTGTTTTACAAATATTACCTTATTTCATCCTCACAGCAACCCTGTGGGGTCGGTGCTAATACCTCCCTTTTACAGTTGAGGAAACTGAGGCAGACTGACATTACATGACATTAATGCTAACTCTAGAGGGGTGTGTGTGTGTGTGTGTGTGTGTGTGTGTGTGTGTGTGTGTGTGTGTGAGACTTTTTAGTGATCACTCAGTATTATTGACTGGATCACTAAAAATTTTTCTGCTTCATTTCAAACAGATAGGTCAGATCAAGAAGAAGATTGCGTGTTTGTCTAATTACCTCATCACTCATCAATTCAATTTTCTTTTTATATGGATTCAGTACATTTTTAGACTTGTGTTAACAAGGCATTTTGGAAATGGGTTATTCAGATGGTGATGGCATTTTACCAACAGATCAAAGTCCAAGACAAGTTACCAAGTCTGCTGACTTCAGTTCATGGCTCCTGCTGTCTAAGCAAAAGCCATTTTGTCTCACACTTCCCACATTCCTCATTCCTCAAAATAACCCCAGCTCTTGGATCCCAGAATGATCTGTGGAATATATCTGAACCTACAAAAGGCCAAATTAGTATACAGTATTGAAGTTAACTGTGATAGGACTAGACTTAAGAGAAAGGAGACATCTCTGTTCTTTACAACTAGAGAAAACATAAGTTCTCCATGGTGACATGTTCTCATCATAATGAAAAATGATTGGAGTGATGCATTTTAAAAATCCATCCTATAAAAAATGGCCTAGGTGCATGGCTTGACCCATAAATCAATAGCCCCTGATAGCTGGGTGTTTCCTATAGCCCACATGCACACAGCAGAAACCTGTTTAAAGGAACATTTGGGAAAGGGATTGGATAAATGGTCTCCTAACCTGGACAAACGTTCTGCCAAGTGACTGAAAAAGCTGTTGGATCTGCTTCCATCTTCCATGCAGCTTATTACATGATGGTCAGTCTGATTAAATATTCAGATTTGATAGTCATGTACTGTGACACTTCTATGATTTATTTGGTCACCGTCGACAAGGCCAATATTATAACACACATAAACACTACTTTATGGCCATTTTATGATAGTTAGAATGGTGATTGTCAAGCTGTTTTCACAGTCAACAGCTCATCTCCAAGTGTCCTGAGATTCCTGTCACAGTCAAAGAATTGAACCAAAGAACTTTAGGATAATAACTGGGGCCTGGGCAGTGCTGGTGTAAAGTGAGGTCCATAAAGGCCTCAGCCACAAACATTTATGGGCATTAAAGTTATGCTCATTCTACAGCTTCCTCAAAATAGGCTTATTTTTCTACTCTCCAGGAAGCCAAAAGCCTGACCTCCATCCAGAGCAGAGATTTTCATAGAAATCTCTTGTAAAAGGCAGCTTGAAGTAGTGGGGCAGACAGTCACAGGTTCAGGAAATCCAAGGCCTTCCCAGACACACTCTGGCTATGTGACACTGGGACAGTCGCATAAGTTCTGAGTATTCTCCAGAGGTGTCAGACTGGTCAGCAGAACTCCAAAAAGGAGTGTGATACCAATGCTCTAAATCAGAACTTCTCAATTTTTTTTCTGCTCACGACCCCGTTTTCATGTTTCAGTTCAGGTTTCAGCAACTTTCGTTGGCCTTGAGTGGCCTGAAGGCCTGCACAGTGCAAAGTGTGCATGCTTTGTCTTGAGAACCAAGGCTGCAGTAAAGTTGCACAATGTAATACAGGCAGGTACAGTGTTTGATTTTAAATTAATTTTTGTTCGTTGTGAGATCAGAAACCTTTTACTGTTGTCAATTTTTTTGCAACCCTGTATGAGGTTGCGTTGCATAGTTTAAGCTCTGCTCTAGATGAGGCTTCCAGATTATGAGTTGTAGAGCTGCTGCTTATGGGTACTGGTGGAGGGAACGTCCACACTAGGAGTTCCCCATACCAATCAAATCACAAGTCTGGTCCAAAAAACAAGAAAGAAGGAAAAAAGAAAGGAAGGAAGGAAGGAAGGAAGGAAGGAAGGAAGGAAGGAAGGAAGGAAGGAAGGAAGGAAGGAAGGAAGGAAGGAAGGAAGAAGGAAAGGAAGAAAAGAAAGAGGAAGGAAGGGAAATAAAGGAAGAAAGGATGGAAGAAAAAGGAGAAATGGGTCACAGAGCCCTATAAGTCCTTGCAGAGCACTTTGTATTCCCATAGATAAGATGAAGGGAAGGCAGAGAGGGACAGAGAGACTGAGACACAGAGGAACAAACAAAAAAACCCAGAAAAATAAAGAGAGGAAGATATAAGGAATTTATTCTCTAATAATAATTATAGCTCTAATAATAAATATAGCTAATATTTAAATAGAATTTAAAAGTTTGTACAGTACTTTATGCATGTTATCTCACATGAGTCCTGCAGCCACCCAATGCAGTAGGCGCTATTATTATTGCCATTTTTACAGCTTAGAGAAATCAAACAACTTGTCTAAGGTCATATATCTAATAAATATCTTGGGCAGAATTTGAATTCAGGTCTTCTTGGGGTCAAGATCAGCATTCCATCCATTTCTTAATCTTCCTTCTTAGAGGAAGTTCAAAGCTTTTGAATAAGTCCTTTCATCCATCCATTTTCAGAAAGCTCTATGACAAAAAAGAAGAAAAAGTGTGTCAATGTGAGAAATAATTGCTATTCATCAGGAATGCATTCTATTGATCTATGAAAAACTTTTTTAAAAAATACAAAAGGCTTTCATTTTTAACCTGAAGTATCCTGGCCAGGATTAAGTATCTCCACTCAGCTTCCCTGTTGCAGGATGACCATAGCTGATGTTCTATTTCTGTAGCTTCTAGCTTTGCCATTGCCTCTGCGTGGATTGCTGCAGGATTGAGGGTTAGCCTCCTTGAGGAATAGGGAATTAAAAATAATGCAAATGAGACAAGGACTGAGTTTGGATATTTCATAAAATCAGTTGACCTGTTTCTTTTCTGAAGTAGGAGAAAGGATAGTTGTTGCTTGGACTGGTAGCCCTGATTTGGGGATTGGAGGATTTCATGTTCTTTCCTTAAGTGCTTTTAAAATGGGATAATAGGCTAAAAAAAAATCACATTTCCCAGTTACCAGATGCCTTTAGGGGATGTTGAAATTAATAATTGGAGTGAAAATTGGAAAAAAAATGCCTGAGATAAGATGTCCTTAGATATTGAACAAGAACTGTCGGTGACAGTCTCAATGTACCTTAATTTGAAAGAGCTTTCTGGGGAAGAGTATGGTATTTAATGTGTTCCCCAAAATCAGTGATGACATACCTTGACATTAGACACTGTGGCTCAATCATTTATACATAGGAAGGGTTGTAAGACAGCATACAATCAGATATAAGGGAGGAAAACTGACATTCCCTGAATTCCCTCTGGGTCCCTCAAATGAGCAGGGCTTTTTTGAGGCTTGCTTCCATAAAAGCACTTTCTATATTCTCCCTTTTCTTCTACACCATTGCTACTTATATTATTCTGTTACTGTGGAATGATTTTGCCATTTGAAAAACAAAACAAATATCTCTCAGAGCCAATCAAGCACAAAAGAGGTCACAAAAGCTGCTGGAGTTTCTGGAATAAGATCCATTGAAAAACCACATCTTTTAAAAGAGATAATGTGAATGTAAGACCAAGTATTCAAATGCCTTTGTTGTTCACAATTCCAGGGCAAATTCCTTGAGAACAAGGGCATGAACTCTCTTGCCTGAATTATATTCCAAAACAGATCATTACTTCTTTTCTTGCTAATTGTTCCTGCCATCCCTGCTTAGCAGACCAAATTCATGTTGTCTTTTTCTCCATTGAGTCACTCATTAAGCCATTTCCAGTCATCTTCATCTTTATCTTGCCACTGGACCCAGATGGCCTTGGAGGAGGGAGTGAAGCTGGTGACTTTACACAGCCCTCCTTCACTTAAAATCCAATTCACTTGCATGTCATGGCATCACCTCCCTGATGTCATGGTCCTCTTTGAGGAAGGACAAACAACAACAATAGTCAGTAAGCATTTATTAAATACCTACTGTATTCCAGAAACTGTGTGCTAATGGAGAATAGACACAGGATGGGCATACTACATTTTCTATCAGCAGTTTTGCTTGACTTTGACTCCGTGGAACACCATGCCCTGTACCTCTTGGTGGTTGCCCCCTCCCACTTTTAGTTTCCTCTTGCGCTTTTAGATGGTAAGCTTTCCCCAACAGACAGTAAGCTCCTTGAGGGCAGGGACTGTTTCTTTCTTATTTGTATCCCTAGTGCTTAGCATAGTGCCTAGCATATAGTAGGAGCTAAATAAATGTTTACTGAATTTCATTTGATTGAATATAATGGCCACATGAATGAGAGAAGATGACAGATCCATCATGATATTGGTGAATACTTGTCTGGTGATTAAAAAGGTTCAAGAGATATAGTTTCTGGGTAATTTAATAATTTTATTAATAAGGCCAGCATGTTATTAATAAAAGGATAGTCATTTGGCCATCTCTCTTAGGCCAAAGACACCTAATGGCAGTAGGCTCACAAGTTATATACCTTTCAAAGAGTAGGTGTTCCTGAGAGGTGCCAGTCAACTTTAATTGGTTAACACAATGGGAGGTGGGCTGTATTAAAATGGGGGTCTTGGGATATGTGACTTAGGTCACCCAAATCTTGGTCAAAGAGACATCAATTTCCATATCACCTTGCCAATAGGAAGGATCCACATTTTCGCAGACATGCCTGAGCAAACACAAGGAGCAGGAATACACCCATTAGCCCAAACTTAGGAATTTTTTTACTGTCTGATTACATCTTGGCTTGGGTAAATCTCTTTTTTATTATGGTTTTTTTGGTTTTTAAAAAAATTTATTTATTTTTAGTTTTCAACATTTACTTCCACAAGATTTTGAGTTCCAAATTTTTACCCCATTTCTCCCCCCACACCCCAAGATGTCATGCATTCTGAATGTCCCTTCACTTAGTCTGCCCTCCCTTCAATCTCTCCCCCCCCCCTTCTCTTATCCCCTTCCCCTTCTACTTTCCTGTAGGGCAGGCAGGATAGATTTCTGTACCCCATTTCCTATATTTCTTATTTCCCAGTTGCATGTGAAAGCATTTTTTTAAACATGTGTTTTTAAAACTTTGGGTTCCAAATTTTCTCCCTTCTTCCCTCCCCACTCACCCTCATTGAAAAGGCAAGCAACTCAATATAGGTTATACGTGTGCACTTAGGCAAAACACTTCCATAGTGGTCATGTTGTGAAAAACTAACTCTATTTCCCTTAATCCTATTCTGCCCCCCATTTATTTTATTCTTTCTTTTGATCCTGTCCCTCCTCAGAATGTTTGCTTCTGATTACCCCCTTTCCCAATCTGCCCTCCTCTCTATCATTCCCTACTCTCTTGTCCCCTTCTCTGCTTATTTTCCTGTAGGGTAAGACATATTTCCATACCCAATTGAGGGTGTATGTTATTCCCTCCTTAAGCCAAATCCTATGAGAATAAGATTCACTCATTACCTCTCACCTTCCCCCCATTTCCCCTCCACTGTAAGAGCCTTTTCTTTTCTGTTTTTTTTGTGAGATAATTTACCCCATTCTACCTCTCCCTTTCTCCTTCTCCCAGTATAATCCTCTCTCACCCCTTAATTTTATTCTCCAGATATGACTCCTTCATCTTCAACTCATTGGGTAAATCTTTAAGAGAGATTTCCCTCATTGGTTGGTTTTTGGATGATGAAGTAGAAAAGAGGGAAAGCCTTGCTCCTAATTCAATAATTAGTTATCAAATATGAGAGAAATATTCATTTCTCACACTTGGTAGTTTTCATTTCTGTCCCACATATCATTTGACCCTCCCAATAGCACTGAGTGGTATAGACAAGGCTAGGTTTTATTGCATCCATTTTACAGATGGAAACTAAGGCCCAGAGAAGTTAATCAATTTACCCAAAGTTACACAGTTAGCTAGAGTGTATCAAAACTTGGATAGGAACCCAGGTCTTTGATGCTGAGTCTAATACTTTTTTTCTTAGAGAGCTCAAGTATTTTATAAAAATATGGTAGCCAGTTGCTAATATATTAGCATACACCAGGCATTGTATTCCTGTCATAGAATTCAGCACAATAAATGTAAGGATTTAAAAATCCTCGACCCCTGTATTTATACTTTGGCTTGGAGTTGGACAAAAAGCAAAATAATGAACATAAGTGCATATAAATATAAGGCAGGTAATATACTTGTTCTCAGCTGCCCCTGTATCCAACAACACAGCCTATCGATCTTACTACATTTTCACTTAACATGTGGAATTTATAACACATAAGAAACCTTTTTCCCAGAACCATTTCTACCCCATATAGCAAGCATTAATCATTCCAGAGAAGCTCAGTCCTCTCAGTAAGCTGAATGAGAAGTTAACATAAAGACTCTTCATATTCTGAAATGGAACAAGAGGGTTCCTGGGCATTAAGGTGTCTTCCTGTAGACTCAACTGTCAACAGGTCATAAAGAATATACGGCCAGCATTCCAATTAAAGCTTCAAGGGATGAAGGGTGAAGGATTGAATTGTAGGTGTCTTACCCTAGGGACTGAAAAAATAATAATTTAAAAAACAACATCCTGGGATTTCAGATCTTCCCATTAGGTTATCACATTTGTCACTCTCTTCATATAATGTGGCGCCTTAGCACATAACATTGTTGTTATTGAGTTTTGTTAGACTCTTTGTGATACCATTTGGAGTTTTCTTGGCAAAGACACTGGAGTGGTTTGCCATTTCCTTCTCCAGCTCATTTTACAGATGAGGAAACTGAGGCAAACAGGTTGAAGTGACGTGCTCAGGGTCACACAGCTAGTGTCTGTGGTTAGATTTTTATTTGTGAAGATGACTCTTACTGACTCCATGCCCAGTGCTCTGTGCCACCTAGCTGCCCAATGGTGACATTAGTGAATATAAGAATGGAAACTCCTTGAAGGCAAAGATCAGTTTGTTTTCATCTTTGCATGCTCAGGACCTAGCAGTATGCCTTGAAGATAGTAGGTATTCAACAAATATTAGCTGAATTAATTGAACACAAGACATTTGTATGGAATACTAGATAGTGAGCTGGCCTTTGAGTTGGGAAGACCTTTCATTTCCTACCTCTGACACCCCTGACCCTGGTGAAGTCATTTAGCCCCCAGTTAATTCTCCAAGTAGTTGTCTAAGACCATCAGTCAGTCAACAAACACGTATTAAACATTTACTCTGCACCAGGCATTGTGCTAAGTGCTGGGGATACAAAAAGAGGCAAAAGACAGTATCTGCTCTCAAAGAGATCACAATTTAATACTGAAAGTTGGGAGAAGGCCAGGTAGGTAACGGTAGAGAAAGCCCCCTATACCAATGAAATCATAGAAAAAGCAAAACAAAACAAAACAAAAAACCCCCAAAACCAAAAATCGTGATTGATTATCCAAGTTTAAGAAATCAGCTATGCCTAGAATAGAAGAGGACTGAATTCAAGTTAGAAGTAGAACAGTGGAAAGAACCCTGGCTCACCAATCAGTGGACTTGAGTTTGGGTTGAAAAACAGCCTCTGACACTACCTTCATGAACATGGGAAAGTCACAACCTTTCTGGGCCTCAGTTTTCTCATTTGCAAAATGAGAAAGTTGGTCTCTGAGATCCCTATTACCTTTTCAGGGAACTAGGACTTTAGCTCTGAAATGGCTAGGTGGTGCAGTGGATAGAAGTAACAGGCCTGCAGTCAGGAGGACCTGAGTCCAAATCCAGCCTTAGACATTTAGTAGTAGTAGGAACTTGGGCATGTCACTTAACCCTGTTTGCCTCAGTTTCTTCATCTGTAAAATGAGTTGGGGAAAGAAATGGCAAACTACTTCAGTATCTTTACCAAGGAAACCTCAAAAGGGTTTCTGAACTACTGAAAAACAACTAAACAACAACAGTTATTAGTTTTACTTAACTATTTTCCTTCCCTACAAGAGACCTCTCACAAAGTGGGAATAATTTGTAAATGTATGTAATATAAAAACAAATCACTAAAACAGAAAGTGACAAAAAAATACCACCTAGTTTTCAGTTCTTACCTAGGTAAATCTCTTAACTTCTCTATTTCTGACAGTGGTACTGCCTTCCACCCAAGTCACCCAAGGTGGAAATCTTAGAGTTATCTTTGATCCCTCTTTTTAATTTCTTATATTTAACCAGTTGTCAAATTCTAGCAGTTCTACTTCCACAATGTCTCTCTCATCAGTCTTATGATTCCTGCCTGCCAATACCAGATTGTTGGATTGTTCCTGGATTGTCTCTCATGTGGACTATTTCAATAGCATCCTAACTGGTCCCTCTCCCTCCAGTGTCCCCTCCCTCCAACCCATCCTACACACTGTTGCCAGCATGCATATTTTCGTTGTGAACAGATATGATCACGTAATTCTAATCAAAGCCTTTTAATGACTCCCAGTTGCCCGTGGAATAAAGACCAAGGTCCTCAGGCTGGAATTCAAGGCACTCCTACAGTTTGGTTCTAATCTACTCTTCCAGATTTAGCTCACATTTCTCTCAGCATCAGCCAAATTGACTTACTTGCTGTCCCTGGGACATGTATGTCACGATTTTCTGGCTTCCCAGAATGCACTCTGTCCCCCATCTCTGCCTTTTGAAGCCCCACTTTGTCCTTCAAGATTCAGCTCAGTTTTAGTTTCTTCTATGTGAAATCTTCTATGCTCCCCCTCAAGTGGAGGTTAGCTCTTCCTTCTCATACCTTGCCTAGTCATTTGCTCTTTTCTAATGCATACATTATATACTGTTTTGCATTATAATTACAGTATTGTCTTATGTCCTATGTGATTTTGAGTATTTTGATATCAAATATCAAATATTATTTATCTTTTTAGCCAGGTGACACGGTGGATAGAGCTCTGGGATTGGAGTTAGGAAGACCTTAATTCAAATCCAGCCTCAGACACTGCTTAGCTGTGTGAACCTGGGCAACTTTAACTTCTACCTCAATTTTCTCAACTGTAAAATGCGTATAATAATAGCACCTATATCACAAGATTATTTTGAGGATCAAATGAGATAATATTTGTAAGGAGCTTAGCACAGTGCCTGGCACACGGCAGGTACTTAATAAATAATTGTTCCCTTCCTTCTTCTAGTACCTAGCAGTGCCCTGCGCGTAATAGGTGCTTCATAAATGTTAACTTGAATTTAATTATGAATGGAGATGACTTAAGGAAAAGTGTGCTATGCAACATTGATACTTATTCCATACAGAGATTTGTCCCATGTGCCTTATTATAAAGTGATAACAATCTTATTACAGTTTTATTCTGTTTGGACCTCCCATTCTCTAAATTAGTTGTCTCAAATTTGAATTCCGGGTTTGTTTTAAGGCTATGGCACCAGGGGCCACATGGTAGAAAGGAAAGAACTTATCTGGAGTCAAAGACTAAAAGTTCAGATCTTGACTCTGTCTCTTACTACCACGTTGGGCAAGTTATTTAACCCCTCTGGGACTCAGTTTTCCTGTCTCTAAAATGGCTGGATTAGATAACCTTTCAATTCCCTTCTAACACTAAATCAGTTATGCTAAGATCTGTTCACAGTAGCAATCGAAATCTTTGTTTGCTCTGACAAAGATTTTTAATCTGATAACTGCTTCATCTGAACCCAGGGAGGAAGGATTGAGAAGTTTCCTGAGGGACTCCAGGAGTCCAATGTGGCTACGAATTTGAAATCCCTGCACTGAGCACCAGAGTCGCCAAACTCTGTTAGTGCACGTTTCTTAAAGAAGGATTCAACAACAACAACAACAACAACCACGACAAAACCTTTCACTCCTACAGATCTACAGCTCATCTATAATTTGTAATCTTAGGGAGATGCCTGGGGCATGAAGAAATTAAAGTGGCTTACCGGGTCACATAGCCAGTATATGTCAGAAGCAGTTCTGAAATTCTACCTCACACCCTTCAGAGGGCCAAAGATGGCAAAAAAGGGAAAATGAAAAATGTTGGAGGGGGCTGCAGAAAAACATGCACGCTGATGCACTGTTGATAGACCTATGAATGGGTATGATCATTCTAGAAAGCGGTTCGGAATTACCGACAAAAAAAGTTACAAAATAGCCTTGCCCTTTGACTTCTACCCAAAAGAGATCACAGAAAGAAGAAAAGGTCTTTTATGTAAAAAAAAACCATACTTATAGCAGTGTGTGTGTGTGTGTGTGTGTGTGTGTGTTGGCAAAAGAAGTGGAAACTAAGAGGATGTCCAAAAACAGAAGAATGCCTGCATATGTCATGGTATATGAGTTGGATGGAGCACTTACTACTGTGCTATAAGAAATGAAGAAATGGATAATTTCATAAAAACATGGAAGAACATCTGAACTGATGCAGAGTGAAGGAAGGAGAAGCAGGAAAACAATCCATACTCTAAGATCAATATTATAAGAATGAACAATTTTGAAGACTTTTATAAATTGATGAATAAAATGAGTACAACCAGGAGAATGATTTACATAGTAAGAAAATCACTGTAAAATCAAACACATTTGAAAGCTGCAATACTGTGATTAATTCAATGACCATTTATGATTCCAGAGGACTGATGATGAAACATGCTATCCGTTACTGAGAGGTCATGGATTTAGAGTACAGAACGTATATTTTTATATATAGTCATTGTGGAAATTTGTTTTGCTTAATTACACATGTTTATTACACAGTTCTTATTTGATGGGAATGTGGATGAGAGGGAAAGAAAATAGATTTCTCTTAATTTTTTAAATGGGAGGAGGAGTTTGCTACTGGTTGTTGGATCAACTTTGAGATGAGGTCACTTTTATTAATTTTACTTAACTGTTTTACTTTGTTAGAAGAAACATCTCAAAAAATAGAGTAATGTGTGAATGTTTGCCGTATAAAAGTGAGACATATTAACAAAATTTCAATCAAGCAATCTATATTGAAATAAGCTGTCAATCTGAAAAGAAAATCATAAAGTAGCAGGTAAGACTTAGACCCATGTTTTCCTATCTTGCAAGCATAGCCCTCTACCTAAGATGCCTCATAAAGATTGATTATCATGAGTTTACAATGCCCAAATCCGTGAATCTGAAAAGTAAGTGGAGCTTGTCATACTAGTAGCTAACATTGTCCAAGGTGTGACCCAAGGGGCTGTGCCCCAAGATATTCTCCTACAGTCCGGTTGTCTAATATTAACATTAGCTGAAAGCAGCTGTGAAAAGTCAAACTGCCTGGGAGAGGTAATGCATCAATACATCATCAATCATTAACACCTAAAACATTAATTAGTTCTCTTTTTTCAGCACAGAAGCCTAGGGAAATGGGACATTTCCTCAAGCTCAATCTTGTGGGAAATATGTGAAACACAGCAGAAGCCCAGGGTATTTGTGGGACCATGGGGTCCTGAGGCCAAAGGAATGGGAAAGATGGGGTGATGGGGTGTGCAGTCAGTGAAAGAAAAATATTAGAGAATAAACACAACCTTGCTTGCTTCTCAGTTCCAAGATGGAGCCTGAGGAAATGGACACAGATTATTCCACTGCTTCACAATAGGCAGCCAGGTGCTTGATCAGTTGGCATGTGTACATGTTGATGTGATGGGGTAGACTACCTCGTCGTGTTTTCTGAAAGCATTCTGGGGCCCTGGAGGATAAACTAATGAAGTTTCACATTTACATTTTTCAAGTACATTCACGGGGCTTCACATTTCCCTATTGTCTTAGAGACACCAAATAATCCATCCACCTGATTTCCTTTGCAGGAAAAGCATTGTAATACCAGATAATGGCTCTCCTGACCCTAGAGGTCGACTAGCCTGGAAGTGATTATGAGCTATAATTTAGGGGCTGATTAAGCATTTCAGGAGAACCTCCATTGACCAGTAGCCTATGTCAGTGGGCACTGCCGTGTGGAGGCTGACTTCTACCTAGGCTGGATTCCCCTCAGCACTGACCACTGCCTCTCCTCAGCAGCCATTCACTGTCAGGTCACCCATTTTTCCTGAGCCACCTGCTACTCCCTTTTGAGGCCCCAGCCGACAAACCATCTAAGATGTGACCCCAGTAACAGCCAATTCAGAGCTGGGATCAGTATTTTTCCCCCATCTGCAGTCGAACCATTTCAAAACGCAGCAAGGGAGCTGGTCTTTTTTTTCCCCCTTCCCTTTGGTGGTTGTGTTCATCGTTGTAAAAACCAATTACTGGAGCTCAGGTGCGAGGAGTGAAATGTATTTAGTCACAGGTAAAGTTCATGAATGCAGTATTAGCTGCAGAATGGGTGCTGTGGCATCTTTTACAAATGAATGCATATCCTGGAGTCCTGCTTCTCTTACAAATAGGCCATCTCCTGAGTGGTACTGATGCAAAAACTGAAGCAAAGCCTAATGGTCTGGCAGCCTCGATGCAGCTGAGAATAACTGGCCGTGGCAGGGAGCACTTTATCTTCATCTTATCTTTTTTCTTCTTCCCTTCCCACTACGTGTTTCTGAAATCTATAATCTCCCTTGGGATCACCAGTTCAATGACCCATAGGACAAATGCTAGCCTTTGCCCTTCTTGGATTGATATTTGAAGCCAAGGACTTGAGGGAGGGGAAGGACACAGGGGAAGCCAGGAGATGCCCTATTAAGAAAGACAGCTGGTATCCACCAGGTTATTTCCTAACAATGAGCTGTCCCCAAATTGTTTCAGGATTAAGTGACTAAATCACCAAATTTAGCTGGATTTCTATGGTAGACATGGGCTTTTGTTGAAATGCTTTAATTGAGGAAAACACTTAGCTTTTGATAACTGAAAAGTTAAACTAAACCCTGCATCTCTAGCACCAAGTACTCTTTCTTGCCTAAAGAGCTATAGTTCTGAAGGCATCCTATCCATAATCATAATCTTAAAAAACACAGTCTCTAATATGATTCTGCATGTTTGTCTTAGACAACACAATATTCTGTGATCTCTAAGGCATGGTATTCTTTCAACAGCCAAATTTGTCTTCTGGTTTGAGTGCCAGGCAGGGACAATATACAGGGCGCTCAGTTTGGGGTTGAAAGAGCTGGGTATGAATTTTGGCTCTACCCATGAGAGCTTAGGCAAATCACTTTACCTTTTGGGGGTCTTAGGTATTATTTTTTATTTGTGCAATAAAGAAGTTAGACTAGATATTCTCTGGGGTCCCATTAAGCTGTAAATCTCACTAGCCAGAAAGCTGGCTTAGTAGCTAGAGCTCTGGACTAAGTGTCTGAATGACTGGATCTACACAAAACAATTTCTCTCCATCTTTGATTTTTAATCATCTAGAGCCCATTTCTAACCACATCTCCATCACGTGTGTTATTCTGTGACCCTAGTAAACCCCACACTCCTTCTGGACTTTGTCTCTCCCTATGGCAAGTAGAAGTGTTAATCCCCTACTTATTTTCCTCCCAGGACCACTACAAGAGTGAACATCTGGGCAGCAGTTTAATCAACAAAATCAATCAACAAGCATTTAGTTTGAATTTAGAAAAAGAAATTGTTGAGATCATCTCTGTAAATGTTTGTGGAACCCCCAAATCCCATCTAATCCTTGGCAGTCTCCTTAACCCTCTGCTTGTATATCAAGGGCATTGGATGAAAGCTTCGTTATCATCCCTCCTCTCTATCTCCAAGTATCTTCCTCCTCCCCTCTGTATATTCTCTTCTCCTTTCCTCCCGTTTCAAAGGAAAAGGTGTTTCCTCTCTTTTTTAAGTCTTATCCTTTCACCTAAAAAACATGCAGAGGAGAGCAGAAGAAAGTTCAGGAGTTACAGACAAGACAGGCAGTATTGGTACTACTATGTTAAATTTGATGTTTCCTTAAAAAATCTGTAGATTTTGGCAGATTCACAGTTTCATATGCAAACCTCTTTTTCTACATGGAAGTAGTCATGTTGGTTGATGACTGCCAAGTTCATAATAAGTCATTTTTTAAAAGAAAATGTTTTAAGGATCAGGGAGGCCAAGTGACTTTTTAAAATCCAATCTCAGTCCCTCTCCTCTTTCTGAGATACAGTTAGCATCTTTCTCTTGGTGCTTTCAAACAAACACAGGTCTTTTGCAGGTAGAAAAAAGGAGAGAAAAAGAAGATTACACACAAACCTGTGAAACTACCAAAATCGACAGATTTTTTTAAGGACACATTAAATTTAACGCAGTTGCCTGTCTTGTCTGTATCCTCTTTTGAACTTCCTTCTTCTCTCCTCTGTGTATTTTAAGTGTTTTATTGACACTTTTTTTGTTTTCTGCATGGCTCTTGCTGCCTCTCACTTCCCTTTACAACAATCCCACCTCCCTGAAATAAAAACCTTCCTTTGTAGGAAAAAAGCACAATGAAGCAAAACAAATTTGTGTTGTTTTGGGTTGTGTTTGAAAATGTAATGCCTCATCCTGCACCTCTGGTTAGCCCATCACCTCTCTGCCAAGAGACGGGAAGCTTGCTTCCTCATCTGTTCTCTGATCATAGTTTTTAAGACTTTCAGAATTACTCCCCTTTATGGTGTTGTAGTGGGAGCACAAACTGTTTTCTTTGGGTCTGCTTGCTTCATTTGATTTCAGTTCAAACAAATCTTTCCAGGACTCAAACTCCTTTCTTGCTTTACTTTTATAAACGAACTTCCTAAATGAGTTACCCATATATGTTTTCTCCATTCTGTACCCATCATTCCTTCTTGCTCCCTTGAAATCTCTTACGGATCCATAACTGATATTCACCCTAGAGTGCAATGTCCAATAAATCTAATAATCCAGTCTTTCAAATAGGGATTCTTTGCCTGGAGTCCAATAACTTCTTCTTCTTCTTTTTTTTAGGCAATTGGGGTTAAGTGACTTGCCCAGGGTCACACAGCTAGTAAGTGTCAAGTGTTTGGTCTGAGGCCGAATTTGAATTCAGGTCCTCCAGACTTCAGGGCTGGTGCTCTATCCACTGTGCCACCTAGCTGCCCCCCAATAACTTTTTTTAAAAAATATTTTTGATAACTATATTTCAATATGTTTGGTTTCTTTTGCAATCCTATGTATTTTATTTTATGTCTTTTTAGAAACTTTATTCTGAGAAGGGATCCCTAGTCTTTACCAAATTGCCAAAGGCAACTGTAACACGGAAAAGGTTAAGAACCCTGTTTTAAACTCACATTCTTTTCTTAGTTCTCCCACTTCAAACCAGATGTCCTGCAGGCTTCTTAAACTTAACATGTCTAAAGCAGAACTCATTCTCTTTTCCCTTCAAACCCACTCCTCTCTTCCAAACATCCATCTCTTGTTAAGGGCATCATTATCCTTTCAGTCATCCAGGTTTGCGATCTTGGTATAAGCCTTTACTCCTCACTGTTACTCACCCCATGGAGCCAATCAAGTGTCAAATCTTGTTGTTTCAACTTCCACATCTCCGGTATCCATCTGCTTCTCTCCACCCACATAGTTAGTTCAGGCTTTCAACACCTCAAGCCTGGACTGTTACAACAGCTTTCTAATTGGTCTCCTCATCTCAAGTCTTTCACCCATGCCAATCTAGCCTTCAAAGAGCTGCCAAAGTGATTTTCCTAAAGTACAGGTTTGACTGTCACTTCCCTCCACAATAAACTCCTTTTATCTCTAGGATCAAATATATTCTCTGTTTGGCACGGAAAATCCTAACCTGGCCCAAACCAGTCTTTCCTGTCTTATTTCACTGTATTTTTCTGCACACATTCTATGGTCCAGTTAATCTGCTTCTGCTGTTCCTCATTCACAGCAGTTCATTTCCCATCTCTATATCATTGCACTGGATCTCCTCCTCTCCTGGCATATACTTCTTTCTCATTTCTACCTCTTAGAAACCCTAATTTGCTTTAAGACACAGTATAAGTACCACTTTCTATGTGAAGCCTTTCCTTATCCCACCAACTGAATGCCCACCTGCCTCCCCAAATCACCTGGTATATGTTTCGTTCATGCTTGTATATTTACACATCTCCACCAATAGAATGCAAGCTGCTTGAAGGCAGGTATGGCTTCACTTTTGTCTTTGTACCTTCAGCACCTAGCATGTAGTAGATGCTTAATAAATAAATTTCCAGACAGACATAGTAGAAATTTGGTTTTTGACTATGCATATTTCTTACAAGGCCTTTATTTAAAAAATATTCTAATGAGGTGGGTGAGGAAGGAAAAGGGGATAGGAAAGGGTAGCATAAAAAAAGAGGGAAAAAAAGAGTCATTGAAGCATCTTTTGTTTTTATAATCCCTAAATAGATCTACTATGTGTAGTGGAAAGAGGACTAGATTAGGAATCAGGAAACTTAGTCTCAGGTTTGACTCTGTCACTTCAGCTGTGTGACTTTAGGTAATTCATTTAATCATTATGAATTTCAATATTTTCATCTGTAAAATGGGGGTAATTGTGCTCTGTACCCCATAGGTTTCTTTTGAGGAAGATGCAGTAAGTGCTATATAAATGTGAACCATTCATAAATATGGGTAGTGCCCAAGGGCATGGCCTTTTGCTGTTTTCTCTCCAAATCCTTTTCCTTATAGACATCATCCACTTTGAAGTCTCTGCCAAGGTTTGACTCCATTAACTTCTAACCTGAGTCTCAATCCTATATCTCCAACTACCTGTTGGGCAGTTTGCTTTGGATGTTTCATGGCTATTACACATAGCACGATTTAAGTTAAATTCATCTCTTTTTTTTCCTCCAATGATTTTCTCTCTGGACATCCACATTTTTTGCCAACAAGATAATTCTGCCTTTCTCCCAGTCACCCAGTTGACTTCAGAATTATCTTTGGATATCAAGAAAAGGAACATTGAATGAGTTAATCAGTTATCAATTCCTGTTTTTGTTTTCCTTCCTAATGTCTCTCACCATTTTTTCTCTCAGTTCCCATTCTCACTACTATAATTTCAAGGTCTTAACCTCTAATGACTACTAGAATATTGTAATAGCCTCCCATCAACTTGTCTCCCTACCCTAAATGTCTCTTTCCAATCCATTTTGTGCCCTCCTGGAAGATTAATCATCCTAAAATACCATTTTCATTATGTCATTTCCTTGCTCTAGAATCAACAGTGGCTCTCCAGTGCTTTTAAGATGGAGTCCAAATTTTCCGGCCTGGTATTTAAGACCCAATTTACTCTTACCCAGCTTTCTAATTTTGTCTTCAGTATGAATCATCAATTTATCAACTCTCATTCATTGCTCACACTTCCCTAGAATACCCTATGCATTTCCCTGTACCCAGGGAAATCCTGAAATTGAAGGTTAATTCAAGTCTCAGATCTCCTCCATGAAGATTTTCTCGACCATAATGATAGGAGATGGGTGCCGGACCTGTGTTTCATCGGTGCAGGGAACTACCAGGTGAGGAAACTCCCTGTGCCAATGCAAGTCACCACCTTCTGTCCAATTATTGTCGTAGAGAGCTGCCTGGAGCAGTGAGAGGTTAAATGACATTCCCCGGGCCACCCAGCTAGTATGTGTCAGAGGGCAGGACTTGAACCCAGGTGTTGCTGTCACTGAGTCTGGCTCTCTATCCATTATCATGCTGGACAAAAAAAAATGATCTCTCTTTGTAAACTTAGAGGTACTTATTGACTGTGTAAGGATGGCTCAGGGTGTCTTTAATCTCCTCTGAAATACTTTTGGAGCATAATCAACTGGCCATGGTTCTATCCACCTTCAGCCCTTACTTTGACTTGTCTACAAACTTTATTTCTTATCACTCATTTAGCACTTAGCATGGATTGCCCTTTAGTGTTAGATATTATCATGTCAATGTCAATGACTTCTCAATTGGATTGTAAACTCTTGAAGAGCAGAGGCCATCAGGTTTCTTTGTATTCTCCATAGTAAAAAGTACTCAATAAATATGTCAAATTTTTAAAACCCAATCTTTGATTTTATTGATACAAGGAACTCCAAGGACATTCTGGGGAAACTTACCCTGACAGTGTCGATCAAGCAATATCTTCTCTGTCATATCCTGCGTGGTCCTAGAGAGTGAAGGGGGGTCTCGGCCATTGAGAGGCTAAGTCATTTGTCCACATAGGCTCATGTAGCCAGTATGTTATCAGAGGCAAGACTTGAACTCTGATTTTCCTGACTTCAAGAATAACCATTGATCCACGATGATTTGCTGGCCTCTCCGATTGGTTTTTTAAAATGATAGCCCTCAGGAGTGTGCTAGAGCCAGCTTGAACTTGCTCTCCAATTGATAAATTTTCAATATGAACCTTTACACCTTGAAATCAGCAAATGCTACAAATCAGGGCTTGATTTATTGTTTTGTTGATTGCCTCGATGGAAAGTGATGCAGAAAAATGTTAATAATGCAGATTAAACTGAAAAGCGTGTTGACATGCAGTTTTCCCCCTCTCTATACTGGTTGTTAAACATTTACCACCACATCCCTGAGACTACAATAGCAATCCTGGTCCTCCAGAGGTTTACAGATTCCTTAACATCTGCTCTGACCCTCTCATTTTACAGAAGAAAAAAAAAACACACCAACTGAAAACTAAAGAGCTTGTGACTTGCCCAAGGTCACAGGTAGTCAGTGGGACCACTAGCATCTGAACTCATGTCCCATAATTCCAAGTTCAACACTCTTTCCACTCACCATTTTGACTTTTTCTCCCCTTCCCTCTCTAGCCTCCCCACAATGTCTGGGCCATGTTGAGGGGACAGAATGAAGAATAGAAGTCCTCAGATCCTGCAGAAGCTCAGCCCAATTAGAATATTGGGCTGTATGTGAAATCACTTCTTCTGGCATCCACCCACATCCAGCATCAGTCTTACTCTCCCTATCCAGATTTTTCCCCTTCCTGCATCTCTACACTAAGGAAACAGTCATTCATCTGAAGCAAATAAACTCAGCCTCATTCCTCGGGAGGGACTTGCCTGGGGGAGAGCAGGGGGACTAGAAGAAGGAGACAGACTCTACTCAGTCTCCTTGGACAGCCTGGTGGGATTCCTCGAAGCTCGCCTTGATTTCTTTCAAGCCTATGTTTATTTCCACGGCTGCTCATGCCTGCGAATGCCTCACGGAGGCTTCTCACCTAAGACGAGGAAACACTTTCTCTTGCTCCTGTTCAGATGTTCAGAATCTTTGTTTACCTGGGAAATGCCCAAGTTCCCTTTGCCTAAAAGCCTGTCAGCCTCTACTTCATCATGGAATAATTTACCTGCACCATTAAGGCTTTTGTGAGGTCGATTTTATTAGAATTCCTCCATGTTTTGACTGCCCTTTTACCAGTTGATGTGTGGACACAAACTATTATCAACAGCCTCTTAAGAAATGAAACCATTTCTCTTAAACAATCTTCATGCCCAACTCCCAGGATTTTTATTTTCTATTTCAGGGAGTTACTGCAGTCCTTGAAGTGTCAGCTTTGCGGCTGAAAGGGAGGCAGGAAAGGGACCTTTTCTTTCTTTGAAAGAAACTCTAGGAGCAGCTAGATGGTATAGCGGATAGAGGAAAGGCCCTGCAGTCAGGAGGAGCTAAACTGAAATCCAACCTCAGACCTGTACTAGCTGTGTGACTCTGGGCAAGTCACTTAACCCCGATTGCCTAAAAAAAAAGTCCCCCAAACAAACAGATCTTTTTTTTTTTGGTCTGTTTTCTTTCACAAAATTATTAATATGGAAATATGTTTTGTATAACTACACATATATAAACTATATTGAATTGCTTGCCTTCTCAGTGAGGTGGGGAAAGGGAGGGAGGGAGAGAATTTGGAACTCAAAAGTTTTAAAAATGAATGTGAAAAATTGTTTTTATGTGTAATTGGAGAAAAATAAAATAGAAAATATGTTTTAAAAAGGAAAAAGAAACTCTAGTTGACTGAAGGCTTTCAGAAATCTAGTTATCTCTATTAAGATTTGAGCACAATTGCTGACTAATCAGCAAGGGAAGAAAAAATCCCATCCTAGCCCCCAAGTCCTTTGGGCCATCCTCGGCACAACCTAGGCTTCAGGCAATGTAGTAGGAAGCCCACAGTTTTCTTCTAAGTGTTATGATGCTCCGTCTCCCTTTAACATTCTGGATGCAAACCCCCAGAGGCCTCTTATAGCATCAACTCTATTGATTCAGTTTTTATGCCAAATCTAGTAGTAGGCTAAGGCAGAACAAAACTGAGCTCAGCTGCTGCTTGGCTAATCCCTCCAAACACATCCACTTCTTGTCTCACAACCAGGTTAAGCCCTTGGAGACATTGAGATGTAGGCGAAGTAAGTCCCTGGGTCACCTACCGTTTCAGCTTCCCTCTCCCTTTTGGAGATGACCCTTCTCTGTTCTGCCCTCAAGCTTACTCTTGGCTAGCTGTCAGCTAATTCCATAAGGTATAAGTTGATAAGGACTTAATGTATTATCCCTCTCAGGACTATTTTTTATAGGAAGACATTTTAATAGGAGTCTTGAAGACAGGAAAGCCTTCAAGATCTGAATTAATTGATCTGTTCCTGGCACTAGTTGACAAGGAAGTTTGTGGGAGGCAAGCCTGCCCAGTCAAAAAAAATCACAGCAGGATAGGTACCTGCTTCATCTACTCAGAATATTGGCTGTATTCAGACCTAGAGTATGTCCAAGCAGAAAGGAGCACAGAGTATGGCTCACTAGATATGGTTTGGTGACCTGGGTTCAAATCCCAACTCTGCTGCTTACTTCCTATGTTTTTTGGAGTAAGTCACTTAACTTCTCCTGGCCTCAGTTTCCTTACCTGTGGAATGAAGGAGCTGGACTAGGCAATCCACAAGGTCCCTCCCAGTTCTAAATCCGGTGTTAATTGATTTATTGTTGTTGAGTCGTTTTTTCAGTCATATCTGACTGTGACTCCCATTTGCTATTTTCTTTGCAAAGATACTGGATTATCATTTCCTTCTCAAGCTCATTTTACAGATGAGGAAACTGAGAGAAACAGGGTGAAGTGACTTGCCTAGGGTCACACAGCTAGTAAGTGTCTAAAGCCAGATTTGAACCCACGAAGATGAGTCTTCCTGATTCTAAACCCAGTGCTCTATCCACTGCACCACCTGGCTGCCTTGATAAACTTATTATCCTACTGTTTAGGTTGACAGGAGGTGGGAATCATGTCCTTGAAGGAATGGAGAATCACAGGAAGCTGTTAGAGAGAAAACACTGAAGAACTGGGAAAAAAATTTTAAAAAATTTTGAGGCAGAGTTCTTCAGTCAGGGATTAAGTGAGGAATGCAAATAGAGGCTGATTGGCCCTCAGGCTTTGCCAAATCAATCTACAGATAGACTGCAGTTAACCTCAGAATAAGAAATTTGTGTTTTATAAATTCATCCTTTTTCGTGCCTTTTTCAATTTCTTTTGTTTGGGTTTTCTCCTAGTTTATTAAGGTAAAATTCCTTTAGAAAAATCCCAAACTTTTTTTTAACTGGACTAAGGGGAATTGGGATTTGTCCTACCTTCGCCTAGGGTAGTTAGAGGGCTCAGAGAGCCTCTAGAAGTAAGAGCTGCACCTCCTAGGTCTGGGCCATATCAACAATGAGTAACATCTGCATAAAAGATGGAATTTGGAAGAAAGCAGTTGATAGGACAATCTTTGTAAAGGATGAGAGGGGCTCCTAATCCAATCACCTTCTCATCTCACTCTTAGCAGGTGGTAGGGTACAATGGAAAGAACACTGGATCTGGAATCACAAAACCTGAATTCGAATCTTGTCTAAGATGCAGAATGTGATTAGGTTGGTGAGTGGACTGAAGGACAACAAAAAGGGGCTCTTTTGGCAATATGGAGAAAGAAAAAATTAGAAGAAGATATAGGGGCACAGCTTGGGTTGGGGAAAAGATGACAACAGAGAGAAGGTAAAGCCACTCAGTTCTTATTATGCTTTTGTCTTCTCTGCCTGGGAAAATAACCTTTGTATTGGAAATGAGAGAACAAAAATTATTAGTATCTAGTTGATACGTAACATCAACAAGGAAATAGTAAGAGAGTGTCTGGTAGCCCCCAATGAGTTCACATCACTTGGCTCAAATGAACTTTATTCTTAGGGACTGGAAGGATTGGCAGGTTGGAGGGGGAAGCATTTATATAGTGCCTACTATGTACCATGCATTGTGTGAGGCTCTGTACAAGTATTATCTCTTTTGTCTCACCTTGTGAGACAGGTGCTGTTATCACTTTCATTTTACAAGTGAAGAAAAGGAGGCAAACAGAGGTTAAGTGAGTTGCCCAAGGTCACACAACTAGTAACTGTTAGAGGTCAGATTTGAACTGAGGTCTTCTTGACTCCAGGCCCAATGGTCTATCCGCTGAGCCACCTGACTGCTCCATGACTGAAACACCATCAGTGGTATTTGAAAGATGGTAGGAAAGGGGGAAAGGCACTACAGAAATGGAAAAGAGAAAATGTTGTCCAACATTTAAGAAAGGGAAGAGAATCGAGTTTGTACAGTAGAGAACAGTAAGCTTATCAAAGATTCCTGGGGAAATTCCATAATGGGTCATGGAAAAGGTAGCTAGTGAACATTTACAAAGGAAAGAGCCAACATAGTTATGCCAAACTAACCTTATTCCTTTTTTTAAAGGGATACTTAATTAGTAACTCAGAAGAATTATGTGTAGATTACTTAGATTTTAGCAGAATATTTTATAAAATAGCTCATCCTATTCTTATATGAACAAAGGTGGAGAGCTGGGGGCTAGTTGATAATGTGACTAGATAGATTTAGAGCTAGGTGAATTGCCGACTGAGAGTAGTAATTAATGGTTTAATGTCAACTTGGCAGGAAATCTCCAGAGGAGGGCCCCAGGGATCCATGCTTAGTCTTATGCTCTTGAAGAATTTTATTCATGACTTGAATAGCAAAGATGGAATGTTTATCAAATTTTCAAGTCACAGAATGCCAGGAGTAATAGTTAACACACTGAACGATAAAATTAAAATTCAAGAAGATTCAAACAGGCCAGAACATTAGGTTGAATCTAAGGAGATTTAATTCAACAGGAAAAATGTTAAAGTATACACTTGTGTTCGAAAAATTGACTTCACAAATACAATATAGAAGAGGCCAGAGTAGACAGCAATTTCTGTGCAAAAGATATAGGGATTTTTGAATACGACAAACTCAATATGAGTTAACAGCATGCTATAGAGAAAAAAAAAAGCTAACACGGGCCTTGCGCTTCATTGAGAGAGAGGCATAGCTTCCAGCAATGACGAGGTGGCAGTCTTTCTGTACTCTGCCCTGGCCAGACTAGATCCGAAGCGTTATCTTCAGTTCTGAGTGCAATTGTTTGGTGAAGACTGACAAAGGAGAGTGTCCACAGTAGGGCAGGATGAGGATGGTGGAAGGTTTTGAGTTGGTCAGTTTGTATTTATTAAGCACCTACTATGTGACAAGCAATGTCCTAAGGGCCAGGGTACTGTCAATGTCATATGAAGAGCAGTTGAAAGAACTGGGAATGTTTAGGCTTGAGAAGGCTAGGTAGGGGATGGGCAGAAGTGCTCAGGTGTTTAAAGGGTTGTCACATGGGAGGATGACTTATTCTGCTCTGTTCCAGAAGATAAAGCTAAGAGTAATGGTGTAGAGTTACTAAGATACCATTCTTCGGCTTGTTGTCAAGGAAAACTTCCTAACACTCGGAGCTGTCCAAAAGTGGAATGGCCTGCTTCATGCTAGGAGTGGGTTCATTCTCCACCACGGTCTTCAAGCAGAAGCTGGATTACTGCTTTTTGGATAGGTTATAGTGGGGATTCCTCTCAGCTATGGGTTGGACTTGACAGTCACTGAAAGTCCCTTCCAACTGTAAGATTCTATGATTCTGTGAACTAAATTTATTTCATGATTTCAGTTATCACATCCATATATATGTGTATATGTGTATATATATATATCCATACATATACACATACACATGTATATATACGTGTGTATATACACATATACATACATATATGTGTATGTATATATATGTGTGTGTATACACACACACATCCCATCTGCATTTCTACTTCTAACTTCTCTTGAATCTTCACTCCAACTCCAATTGCATAGTGGGCATTTGCATGTGGTCCTGCCTTTTGCCTCAAACTTAACATTTCTAAAACCAAACTCATCTTTTGTCCCAGTTTAGCTCCCTTCCTAGATTCCCTTTTCTGGGCCAATGGCACAGTCATTTTTCTAGTCACCTAAAATCTTTAATTCATATTTGACTTTTCCCTCTCTTCCCTTACCCCATCTAATCAATTTGCCCAGACCCAACTATTCTTTCTTTAACATCTCTCTTGTTACAGCCTTTTCTTCTTATTCTCACAGCTACTATGTCAGTCCATTATCATCTCACATCTAGACTCTTACAATAGCTTATTAAGTCTCACTATCTCCAGTCTCTTTCCCTTCTAAACCATTCAAGGTACAACAACCAAATTATTCTTCTGAAATTACCACTTTCATTCCATTGTTCTCTTGCTTGAACACTTTCAGTGCCTACCTGACTACCTCCAAGATAAAGTTCAAATTCCTTAGACTGGCATTCTAGGCATTCATAGTCCGGCCCAACCTACCTTTCCACCCATCTTCTGGTAATCACCAACATGAAGCCTTCATTGTACCCAGGCTGATCTAATCATTGTGCTCAGAATATGCTTGGCTCGTTTGCTATGCCACACTCTTGCTCATGCCTTCACAGGATCTCTTCCATTCTCCTCTCTACTTATCCAAACATCTGTTCTTCAGGGCTCAGCTTCTTTGCCACCCCCTCCTCCAAGCCCTCCTTATCTACCTAAGACCACAATGATTTCTCCCTTCTCTATACTTGCTATATCATTTGGTACTTATTGAATGCTGACATATTCTTTTTCAATTTTTAAGTTTATTTATCTTGTCTTCCCAACTATATTCTAAGCTTGTTGAGTGCTGGCACCATAGTTCATTGTATACTCTGTACGACCCAACACAATTTCTTATGTATTGAATGTGCTTGAGAAATATGTGGTGAATATCACTCCTGAATGAAACTGATTGAAGATTGTCCACCTTTCTGTCCACTCAATCAAGACTCTCTCTTCTTTCTAGACTGTTATATTACTATGGAAAATACCTTAGAAGCATTTTGCATATGCAAAGGATGAGATTGACTAATTAGAGCCTAATCATTAGAGCATGCTCTGTTTATAAGCTGTGAGAAGGGGCAAATCTGAACGTGCTGTAATGACTGGGCCCTCTTGGTCAGTTACCCCATTACGTCTAAATAGCTGTTAATGATAATTTGTTGTAGTTAGTTAAGAAATGGTTCTTAAAAGGACTTTTATACCACAGGAAGTCTTCATCTTAGCTTTTTAGCAAATGAATCCAGCAAGAAAATATATATTTTTTCTGTATCTTACATAAAAAGAAGCAAGGTAATAATTATCTCATGACTTAAAATTCTACCAGGGAAATTGACTTAAGAAATCAGGATCTCTAAAATAAAATTCTGAAGATACAAAAAAGATTCTGATGAGGAAAAAAACTGGAAAAATCTATCTAAAAAAAGCCAATGTGTACACACAGAGAACTCACAGGCTAATTGATATTTTAAAAATACGTATACAGAGGATAGAAGAGATCAAAATCAAGAGTGGCATGAGAATCCTCTTAGGATCAGGATAAGCTGAGGTTGCCCATGAAGGGTAATAAAAACAATTTTTAAACTCAACTCATATTTTACTTTTGTTCTTTACCAAGAAGAATAATCTCCAGGTTGGGAAGGGTAGACTGGAAACCCAAGATAATCAATCAATAATCAATAAATAGTTATTAAGTGCCCAAGACAGGGTCAGAGCGTACCTAACTCACCTGAATGAATTCACTGTATCAGATGAACTACATATACCCCTGGATACTGAGAAAACTTGAAGAACTGATTTATGAGCTGCTCTTCATCCTCTTCAAAAACTAGAGAAAAAGAGAGATGTCATGATCCAAAAGAGGGGAAAAGAGTAGATTATTCAAACTATAGACCAGTGGACTTGAGGTAAATTTCTATGTTCTGAGTATCTGTCACTAATAATCATTACAGGTTCATTAAGACAAACCATGCCTGGACAATCTCCAGCCCCAGGCTCTCCCCTGAATTTCTGCCCTTCATCAACATTTCAAACATCAGACATTTCAAAATGGATGTCACAGAAACGTCTCCAACTCAGCACATCCAAAACCAAGCTCATTCTTTTACTCTCCCCACCTAAGCCCCCCCCTCCCAATCGTCCCTGTTTCTTTTGAAGGCACAATCAGACAGACCTCCATCCTCTCAGGCTCACAATCTCAGCACTTAGCTCTTCTTTCGCTCTTACCTCCCAAGTCCTATGCATTGCCAAATCTTACTGTTTCTGTCTCCACAGACCTCTCTCATCTGACCTCTTCTCTTCAGTCGCAGTGACGACCTTCATTCAGGTCCTCATCACTGCTCGCCCAGATTATAATAACAGCCTCCTCATAGGTCTCACTGCTTCAAGTCTCTCACTAGTCTGGTCCATTGTTTAAATTGCTGCTAAAGTTATTTTCCTCAAGTGAGATCTGACCATACGATTCCCATATTCAATCAGCTTTTTACCACCTGGACCTAACCTATAGTTCCAGATTCACAAGACATTATTCCTGATCCACACAGCTCTCCTATCTCCTGTCTCCTTGCCTCATTCCACATTCTCTCCCTGCATTCACTTCACAGGGTCCCTCCATTCCTTTAAGATGTAGTTCAAGCACTTTCTTGGGAATCCTTCTTGATCTGTCTCTCCTACCCCCTCCCCATCCTAATTCTCTATCTCACAAAAGTTTTTGTATTTATTTATGTAGCTAGGTGGCAGCTAGGTGGTAGCTAGGTGGTGAAGTGGATACAGTGCTGTCCCTGGAGTCAGAAAGACCTAGGTTCAAATCCAGCCTCAGACACTAGCTTTGTGACCCTGGGCAAGTCATTTAACCCTGTTTTCTTCAGTTTCCTCATCTGTAAAATGAGCTGGAGAAAGAAATGACAAACCAGTCCAGAATCTTTCCCAAGAAAACCACAAATAGGGTCACAAAGAGTCAGACAAGACTGAAAATAATGGAACAATAACAATTTGTATTACCCTGAAGGACTGGTCAAGGTCAACAAAGCCAATCTCCTGTTACATATAAACCTAGAGAATGACACCAAGACATTAAGTGACATAGGTGAGAGTCATCACAACTTGGAGACTCACTGTCTTTCCACTATTCCAAGCTGCCTCTCATTTGCCTTAGTTATCTCGATGAGGATATGGTTCTGGCATTGCCAGCTCTTGTTTAAAGGGTACATTCGGGTCTGGGAAATAGTCCCAGTTCTTAAGGTAACATTTCTACCACATCTCCAGCTTTCTCAGAATGATACACTTGGCACAAACTGAGGGAAAAGAAAGTCTTGCCTTTTTGTTGCCTGGCCATGGTGAAGATTCCAATATTTGGGCAGAGAGCTCTCCCTGACTGGCTGTCACACTGTGTCCTCATGCAGTTGGACACCCCACAGATGCTTCATCAAACTGTTAGAGAGCCCAGACTGTGTGGCTCTGCATCACTGAAAACAAAAATAACCTTGTAAACCAGAGTTAGTGATGGAGCCGAGAGCCTCTATGCTGACGTGTTTTTAAAGTTGTTTTTTCCATTACTGAGTGCCCATTTTCAACATATAGCATTCATTTTCTCATCTTCTGTGTGCTCAGTGATGGGAGAACAGAACATGAGGGAAAGATGTGAGAGACAGGCAGGCTCAGGACTGATTTTTAGGATTCAGTGTATGAAATATAACCCACGAGGTCTTTAAAGCTGCAGATTATTTCTCCTTCCTCCTATCCTCAGCCCCCCCACCAACTGTCTTATCTTATCTCCTCATTCATCTCAGATTACATTACTCCAGAAGCCAGACCCCCAAGCTAACTTGAAAAATGAATATATTAGCTTCCATTCCATACTCAGGGAGCCTTTCCCTTCAGAATAAAAACCCCTGCCTCCCACCCAGAGTGTGTGTTTGCTTGGTTTGACAAGAGTACCTTTCATATCCTCCCTGATGCCAGGCTCTTTTCAGGATCTGGGGGCCTGAAATCTCTCTCCAGGTCTTCAGGATGGCCTCCGCCTCCAACATTCACAAAATCAAAGTTCTCAGACAATCTGCTCGGTGTTTCAAATACTACATATCCATAAGCAGAAACAATCTGTCTATACTTAATTGACTTGAGATTTGGAAAGCTATTGGTTTTCATTCCCAATCTGTTCTCCTTGATCAGACACTTCGTCCCCTTGGGAGAAGCAGTCAACTCATCTTCCTTATGTTTCTGAGCTTTCCTGGGCCTCACTGACATGATTGTGGGGAAGCAATCATTCTCATCTTTATAGGAAAATGGGAACAGTACCACTTTTCCAGCTGTTTGTTGTGTGATACATGGTGATTTTCTTCTCTGAGCCATCCATCTCAACTTGACCTGCTAGTTCAGGAATTTGTATTCAACAGTCCTTGTCAGGATTTCCTATTTCCTTTTTGAGGGAGCTCCAACCTTATGCTAACATTATAAATAGGTCCCTGTGTGAACTTGGGGGTCACTGGAAGATGGCTTATCTTTCCATTGGTATTAAATGCTTCCCTTCTAGAGGAGCTTCTAGGTCCTCCAAGGTCCTCTAAGGCAGTTGTCTAGGTCTAAAGGACTACATAGGTCCTAAGAAAGCAGAACTTATTAGAGAGAGGAGAGAGTTGTCTACAGGGAAAAATTATTATTTCTCTCTGATATTAATTACTAATTATTGTATCAGGACCACGGTTTTATCCCTTGTCTACTTACTCATCCAGAAATCAACCCAGTGTGGGAATCAACCAGAAATCAAACCAGAAAATTCCCCGTGTGGGAAATCTCTCTCAAAGATGTACCCAGACAAAGGTCTAATCAAAGATAGTAAAAGAAATTTTAATTTTGGGCTAATGGACTTTCCTGCTCATTGTGTTTGCTCAGACAGGTCTGGGAAAAAGCAGATCCTCCATTTTGTCAGACAAGTGATATGGAAATTGATAAGTCTCTTTGATATGAGAGTTGATTGTCACCTTCAGGAACACCTACTCTTTGAAGGGCACATAAACTGAGCCCACCACCGTGAAGGGTCTTTGGTCTAAGAGAGAGACAGACATGATGCCCTTATTAATAAAATTAATAAAATGATCAAATTACTCAGAAATGATGTCTCTGGGAACTTTCTTAAATGTCACACTACTATTTAGTGACTCCTGTGAGCCCTTTGTGTAAGGTGAAATAAAGGAAATCGGTGAATAGGCATTTATTAAGTGCCTGCTATGTACCAGCCACTGGGGACACAAAACACTGGGAATACAAAGAAATGCAAAAACAGGGTCCTTGCCTTCACCTTCAAGGAACTCAGATTCTAATGAGGAGGTAATATATAAAAAACTAGATATATACAGATTAGATGGAAGGTTAACTCAGAGGGAAAGGGAATTGGGGGTGGGGTGGGGAAGCACTGGATCAAGAATAAAAAGATCTGGGTTTGAATTCTACTTTTCTTATTTACTTGCTGTGTGACCTCTGGCAAATTATTTCTAATCTTTGGGCCTTAGTTTCCTCATTTGTAAATTGAGAGCATTAGACTAGATGGTAGGGTCTGAATCCTCGGTGTGCTCCTGTGTATCCACATCAAGCTGAAATCCCGGGGTCTTGTTTGCTTCTCCTGGAGTGAAGCACATAATGAGAAGGGAAAATTGGTGAGAGACATTGGATACCTCTATGGAGCCTGCTATTGGTGATGGGGAGCAGCATGTTAATTATCCAACAAGTGTGGCTGCTAATCTATTTTGATTGCTCTATCACTTCTGAATCTGCCAATGCGTGTGTGTGTGTGTGTGTGTGTGTGTGTGTGTGTGTGTGTGTGTGTGTGTGGCAGGGGGCCATGGAGGGGGCACTGCAGCTCTTGTTTTGTGTGGTTTCCTCCGGGGTTTGAGCTGTGAGTGAGATGAAGTGCCTCCCCCACTGGGGGCAGCTATGCACGTAAAGAGGATGCTCTGTGTACTGCACACTCTGGATCCACATTCCACCTAATCAGTTCGTTTTCCTGGGAATAAGAAAAAAAATGGAGATGCCTGGGGCAACGAAGTCTATATAAATATTCTGGTGAAATTAAACTTCTTTGTTTGTCAGAAATAAAAACTTACCTAAGTCCCTAAGGCAGAGGCTGAACTTTGCTAGGAAGCCAGGCAGATGGAGGGGACCTCTTTACTTGGTGTTTGAAGGAGGATAGAGTTGAACTTGGATTCTGGGAGACCCCATTCAGATGCAACCTCGGACACTAGGGAAGTGACTGAGGGCAGGACACTTACCTTTTCTGAGTCTCAGCAAACACTACAACTAATCTACAGAGAGATTGACATCATGGCCAAAGGACTAAGGAATACTGACTAGGCTGTCTAGCACTGGGGAGGCAGAGCACTGGGGTCAGGAAGAGAGGAGTTCCGATTTGGCTTCAGACTCTCATTAGCTGTGTGACTCTGGGTAAGTCATTTAATCCTGTTTGCCTCAGTTTCCTCATCTGTAAAATGAGCTGGAGAAGGAAATGGCAAACCTCTCCAGTATCTCTGTCAAGAAAACTCCATTTGGGATTACAAAGAGTTGGGTGTGGCCAAAACAGCTGAACAACAAGGGAGGCAAACTTAGCTTTACAGAAAAATGGTTATTCTCAAGACGGAAAGTACAAGAATGACTCCAACCAGAACAATCAGAGGGTGTGCCTGTCTTAGAATCCTAGGTATGCTAGTTTGGAGATCATCTTATCCAAAGCCCTAATTTTACTGATGTTATTCCTGTAAGGTAAAGTATAGACATCAAATCCTGGCATTTAAGACCATCCAGAGTTTGGCCTCAACCTACCTTTCCAGTCTAATTTCACTCTTCTCCCCTTCATGCCCTTTATGCTGTCAGACTGGGCTGTTCACCTACTTTGTCCTGTACTCTTCTGCCTCTGCACATTTGGCTAAGACAGTCTTCATACCTCATTTCCAACTGTTAAAGTTCATATCTTCTCCAAGATTCATCTCAGGTGACACTTTCTTCCTGAAGCCTTCCCAAATCTCTCAGCTGAAAGTAATGCTTCCTTCCTCAAGTTTTCCTAGAGTATTTTAGATGGTTTTCTTTTTTGTCCCTATTATCCTCTACCTTGTATTTAACTTATTTGTATACATTTTATTTAATTAATAAATTAATTCAATTTACTGATTTAAAAATTAAATTTATTTATTTAATCTCATTATTTAATTGTAAGCTTCTGGAGGGCAGGGGCTGCTTCTTTTATCATCTCTGTAACTTTGGTGCTTAGCTTAGTGCCTTAGTAGGCAGTTAGCAAGAGTTTTTTAATTGAATGAGGAAACTGAAGCCTGCAGAGTGGTCAACAGGTACCACAGTCATCACCTACTGATGAAGAATAGAGCAATTAAAGTAGTAAGTAACGGTCGGGATCAGAACCCAGGTTTTCACAATCCTTATGGATCTTCTTTTTTTAAAATTTTCAACATAAATTTATTTATTTTTAGTTTTCAATATTCACTTCCACAAGTTTTTGAGTTCCAAATTTCTCACCCCTCCCCCCACCCCAAGATGGCATGCATTCTGAATACCCCTTCCCCTGGTCTGCCTTCTCTTCTATCTCTCCCCCCTCCCTTCTCTTATCCCCTTCCCCTTCTATTTTCCTGTAGAGCAGGATAGACTTCTGTACCCCATTTCCTGTATTTCTTATTTCCCTGTTGCATGTGAAAACATTTTTTTAAAACATGTGTTTTTAAAACTTTGAGTTCCAAATTTTCTCCCTTCCTCCTTCCCCACCCACCCTCATTGAAAAGGCAAGCGACTCAATATAGGTTGTACATGTGCAGTTATGCAAAACATGGATCTTCTTTTCTACAGAAAGATCTTTAGGGATTGTAAGTAAGGTGGATTTTGTTATTTTTTTTAGATAATAGTTCCCAGGATACATGGCCAAAACAATTTCTAGTTCCCAGGTTTTCATAGTATAAACAGTTTCTAATGTGACTGCACAATGAGATACAGTGATGAGATAATGTAAACATTTGAGTTTAGTTGTAAATAAACTACTGTGTCTGAGCAGTGGTAAGTCATCAGGATATTGTTAAAATTAATGTAAACTTGTGAGCCTATTGCTGGCAAATTGCCTTCTTTGTATGCTTCTCTATAAATCAAGTGAGCAGTGGTCAGTGAGTGGAGATTTGGGGAATGTGTCAGCTGAATGTTGTGTGTGTCTTGATTGGCCCCCATCAAGGCTTGGGGGGAATGTGACTGTGTAATGCTGTGCTGCCTCAACCGGCCCCCATTGAGGCTAAGGGGGAATTCACAAGCTGGAATGTTGTGCATGCCTTGACCTGCCTCCATCAAGCCTTGGGGGAATGAGATAGGAGTTGTGCTCCTACACAGGAGTTGCCCCATTCTCACCATCCCGTGAGAAAAATAATTAGGGGAAGCTGTAGGAGTCAGTGCTCCCATTATCAGCAACCCACTTGAGAAGGGAAGAATAGCATAATAAAATTATTATTTAACCCCCTCATTATGTCTCCATTCCTGTCCTTCTGGCTGCCCATATCAAAAGTGAACCTGATAGAGGCTGGAGAAGAAAAGCTCCAGTGGTGCCTCCTGCCCAACGATTGACATAGTTGGTTTCTTCTATGTCTTTACAGGGATCATGTAGGTTTCAATATTTAGCTGGAGGCAACCCTAACCTGTAAGGAGGGAGAAGAGATAAATGATTTCTTCTTATATTTCTTTAGGCCAGAAACTCTGAACCTTTTTCTTTTTGAGATACAAAATTATTGTTACTTTGCTTTTTGATGATGCTTTTCTAATTAAAATTCTAAATGGAACATATTTTCTTTTATAAAGTTTTAAAACTTAACTTTTTTTAAAAGAAAATTCATTTCTTTTGAGAATTTGCTGAGATTTTTTTTTTTGATCTCTGTCTCCTTTGCTGAATTGTCATCCACATCATGCCCAATACTCATGGGTGTCCTCCAAGGTGTTCTGAACCCTCTTCTCTTCTTCCTCTAATACTATTTCACTCATGGCTCCAATGATCATCATCTATGCAGTTCTACTTCTCAGTTCTACTTGTCAAGCCCTAACCTTCCTCCTGACCTCCAGTCTTATATCTCCAACTGCCTATTAATTTAAGAATACCTCCAAGGACTAAGCTGTGTCAATTTATGCAGTGCATTTTTAAATCAATGGGGCAAAGAAAACAGAGATAGTAGGATGAAAATTTTTATTTCAAATGAAAATTATAATATTTTTGTAGGAATTGATATGTCTGGTCCTTCAAACTACCTTGTCTGTAGTCATTTTAAGTTCAACATGTCTAAAACTTTCTTTCTCTTCAAACCTTCCCTTCTTCCTAACTTCTTTATTACTGTAGAGGACACCACCACCTTCCCAGTCTATCCTCCACTTAGCTGTCAAAATAATCTTCCTAAAATGCAGGTCTGATCATCACTCCTTATTTAATAAACTCCAGTGGCTTCCTATTACCTCCAGGATCAAATATGAAATTCTCTGGCTTTGAAAGCCCTCCATAACCTGACCCCTTCCTGCCTATCCAATCTTCTTACACCTTACTCCCTCTCTGTACTCTATGACTCCAAGACACTGGCATCTTTGCCATTCCTCACACGTGACATTTCATCTCACAACTCAGAGTGTTTTCACAACTGTCATGACTTGAACTCTTCCTCTATCTCTGCCTCCTAGTTTCCCTGGCTTCCTTCAAGTCTCAGCTGAAGTCTCATCTTCCGCAAGAAGCCTTTCCCAGTCAGCCTTAATCTTAGTACCTTCCTCCTGAGACTACTCTGAATCTATCCTGTATATATCTTGTTTGTATAGAATTGTTTTTATATTTTCTCCCCTATTAGACTATGAGCTCCCTGAGAGCAGGGACTGTTTTTTGCCTTTCTTTGTATCCTTTGTGCTTAGCACAGTGTCTGGCTCAAAGAAGGGACTTAATGAATTCTCATGGACTGACTGAATCAACTTTTGAGATAACCCTTTGGGTGTTTTTGAAAGCTAGGGCTGGATACCAAGACTGTAAAGACTGATGTCAAACTCAAACAGAATAGGGACCACTAAACTTAAATAAGGATCTCTATGAGCTAGATATTGACTCAGAATACTACATATTAACATTATCTATGTTTTATTGTACTTTTGTTATGTTAAGTATTTCCCAATTACTTTTAAACCTGGTTCATATCTATGTTTTATTGTACTTTTATTATGTTAAGTATTTCCCAATTACATTTAAACCTGGTTCAGTCAGCGCTTAGGAGGGGTCCCTTGGGTACCATGTTTGATACCTCTGCTCTATGATGGTCCCAGCTAAAGGTACCCACTAGAACTTTGTACTTAAAGGGAAAGGAGCCAAGGAATCCTCAATATTCTCTTCTGTTTTTGCAGGACAGGAGGATTATGATTCCTATTTTACATTTTAAGAAGTCTGAAATTCAGAGAGAATAAGTGGATTTGGAAAAGGACTTAGGACATGCTCGCATCCCATACCTGGATACATTCCTTGAGGTTTCAGGCAACTTTTGTTGCGTTTTGGTAGAATCTTTCATGCTTGTAGCAGAGATAGGGAGGTCAGGCATTTCAGGGATCTACATTTAATATTATGGATTAACCCTTTGTGTTTTGCTCACAACAGATGTCTGGCTATTGAGTCTATGACTAAATTCTATTTAGCACATTATCTGCTGAGCATCTATAATGTGCCTATAACTCTACAGCTAGGACAGAAATGCAAGCCCATAGCTAATGATGGGGACTCTCTGATAGCCTGGATTTGAGCAGCCATTCTCAAGTTGAATGTCATACTCACAGGAAGGAAAGCAGAATGAATTCAGTTGCTGTCTCAGTCGGAGAAACACCGTTAACAGTTCTCTCTCAAGCAGCCTTTAGACAAATTTCCTTTACCTATTATGCAATTTGTTGCACTTAATTATTTCTCTCCAAATCCCAACTCCCAAGTAACCCAATCCATTGACATACAGAAGGTCAACTCCTCTATTTGTCTTAAGTATCAAGGACTTTAGAGAAGAACATACACAGAATTTTGGGTCAGGTCACTGGCAGGGCCCTGTTAGCTATTTGTACTCTAAGGTATAAAATAACTGAGCTGAGGGAAATAAGCAGAATGGAGAAGGAATAATTTATGAGAAGATCATAATAGTGTCGAGAAAAAAAAATCTTTGAAAGACTTTGGCAAGCTGATCAACGCAGTATTTAATTGTCACTTCAGGGGACTGATGATGAAGTGACTGGCAGAGAGATGGAACACAACAGGTGCTGAATGAGGCATACATTTGCAGACATAAACATTGTATTAATTTGTTTTGCTTGATTGTACTTATGTTTCAAGGTGGGGGGCAGGAATTACTGGGAAGTAGGAATGACTTTAGAAAAGTAAAAATAAAAAAACTGAGATTAGTACCTAATTAGAACAATCTGTTGAAATAGGAGGCTACTAGATACCTCCCTCAGCTCCCTAGCTGAAGCATCTCAAGTGAATTAACTTTGCTCCGGACTGGTCTGTTCTACTCCTGCTCTCTCCATTAAAAAGCTGGTTTGAGATCACATTTTATGCTGTACCAATTAAATGACAACCAGTCCCTGTATCCCAACAGCTTTATGCTGCTTGCCCTAGGCTTATTTCAACCTTCTCCAACCCTCCCCACACTGGAACGTGACTGGTTATGATGGAATACAAATGATCAGACCCACTTTTTTGCTAAGCTAGACTTTCAAAGCAACTAACTTCCTTAGGAGATAGTAATAATAAAATAAAGAAAGCTAACATCTTTACAGCACTTCAGAGTTTGTAGAGTACTTTACACATAGTATGTCTTTGACCCTTACAACCATCCTGTGAGGTAGGTGCAATGATTACTCCTACTTCACAAACAAGGAAACTGAGGTCAACAGTTAACTGACTTAAGTGACTTGGCCAGGGTTACACAGCTAGTAAGTCTCCAGGGCAAGATTTTAACTTGTCTTCCTGACCCTAAATCCAGTGATCTATCCAGTTTCTTCTCTTGCTGATAGAAATTAATCTAGTCCACATTCCAGTCTATTAGATTTGTTCATCCAAGTGTAGAAATGCTGATTTTGAGGAATAAGAGATAAATAGTTGTGGCTTTCTCTGTTCATACTATGTCCCAGTAAAGCAGTAAAGCCAAGTAAAGTCTTGGACTATCCCCATTGTCAAAGGTCCCCAACTCTATGTGGGTATATCTTTTTATGCCCTTAGGTGAGCAGTAAGCCACACTGATAAAACTAGAGGCTACTAGGAAGCGGCCTCAAGGAAGGCGCAATTTTAACCTTGGCCCCTGGACCAGTCAGGTCCCTGACTTTTCAGGGATAAACTAGCCTAACCCTTATTGGGGGGCAGAGAAAGGGGAACCTTCTTATACCATTCTTCCATGACCTTTAAAAACTTGCTTAAGAATTCTTAAGTTCTGCCAACTATAACTAAGAGAAATCAATACTGTAATCTTCCCATTTGAAGTTGACTCTTAAAGTTCATTAGAAACCTATTATGGATCCTATCATGATATTTAAAGTGCATTTTTTGTTTTAGAGTCTGATGGAGATAACAACTTTCCCTCTCTAGTTAGGGAAAAAGTGAACTCTGCCCTTTTCTTTCTTTTTGTAAGGCAATTGGAGTAAGTGACTTGCCCAGGGTCGCACAGCTAGTAAGTGTCAAGTGTTTGAGATCACATTTAAACTCAGGTCCTCCTGACTCCAGGGCCAATGTTCTATCCATTGCATCACCTAGCTGCCCCCAAACTCTGCCCTTTTCAAGGAAGGGCCACTTGGCTCCTGGGGATAATTTCTCTGTTGCACACTTCCATCCATAGTAAATTTCTCCTATGGTTTGATCTCACCTCCACCCTACACACACACACACACACACACACACACACACACACATCCCACAGATCAGCGGGTTGGGTGACTTTTCTCACAATCTCCCTAATTTAGCTACAAAGAATTTAGTATTTGGTATGAGGATAGAAAGAAATCTAGAACAACAAAATGGAAAGGCATATATTAGAAAACATCTTGTCATTACAAACTGTTGTGTGAATTCACAATGAAATGTGTTTTAGGAGCCAGATTTTCATTGTCTACCTCTAAGAGAATTTGATGGAAATCAGAGTCAAGTTGGAAAAAATTAGAGATAGTTCAAAGCTTCACAGAGTTGACTTGGACCCTTTACTCAATGGCAAAAATCCAGAAAAATGTTGGGGGAAAGTGAATGAAAACATTTCTAACCCTGATTCATCTTCCTGTCTCATTCTTTACTGTTGCTCTTCCCTCTCCTGCCTTCCTCTTTCAAATAACTCTCCTTTATCACCCCTAGCTTATTTCCTTAGATAATTGCGCTCTCCATCTGCTTCCTACTTTTTCTTGTTTGATTTTCTTAAAGTCATCTCTATTTCAGTCCAAGTCCCTTCATTTTCTTTTAATGTGTAAAGATCTTTATGACAACATCCCTGACACCAATTATGTGTTCTCTTAGTGAGAGATGAATATTATATCTCTGATAACATCTGAGGGATAGGATGGCATAGCAGAAAAAGCTGATAGTTACCCACCAGGAGAGACTTGGGTGTGAATTCTGCCTTTGAAATTGAGAGTTGTGTGAACATGGCTAAATCACTTAACTTCAATGAGCTTCAGTTTCCTCATCTGCAATACAGGGATAATAATATTTGTGATACCAACCTTACAGCCTTGTTGTAAGGATCAAATAAGATGATGCATGTGAAGTACAATGCATCCTTTGAAGGTGATGCAAAATGTCAGTTGTGTCTAGATTCCCAGGCAGGGACAGGTACCTCCTTTGATTATTTAGTAGCCTAAAACCAAGCCAATTCAGTATAAAGAGGGTTAAATAATCATTTATGAGTAAAATGCTATTTCTGAAGCTATGTCTATAAATCAGTTCATTTCTACAAAAGGAATTTAATATTAAGTATTAAATTGAACCAATGGGAGGAAAAATGGGGGAAATTGAGAAATTCTTTGGGGTCTGTGAGGGGAAGAGGCTGAAAAGATGAAAACATTTTCCCTTGGAGGAATTGACAGCAACTCACCAGCAAATCTCTTCATATGAAAACAAACCAGATGTACTTGCTGTGGCAGTACATTTACTAAAACTGGAATGAAACTGAGTTTAGCAAGGTCCCTGTGTGGGAATGACAGGAAAGTTCATAAGGCATTTTGTAATTTTTCTTTCCTCTATTACTAGGGATAGGGTTTCAATTGGAGGATAAAAATTGGGGAGGAGGCATATCAGAAAAAGGGTAAAATGTGGTTTAAGAATTAAAAGATTTCAATAAAGCTTTTTTTTTTTGTTAAGCACCTCTGAAATCTTCTTTTGTTTTTGCACTGGAAATATTTCTATTTCAGCATTTCAAAAGATCTGTGATTTGAACCATTTGGGCACCATGGGGAGGCTGCAGCCCTTCACATTTTGAGAGGACTGAAGCATGAGCAGAGGAGAGCAAAAAAAAAATGTCATTCCCTGGTGGCTGTCCTTCTGGTGAGAAGATTCCCCAAACTGAGTTAGGGGATAGTACTGGGAGGACTGTCTATTTCGGTGCTATTGCAGACCATTCCAGTCTAGTATAACCTGCTGCTGTCCTTACCCATGGACATGGCCATTGAGAACGCAGCATCTCCTCCATGCCAAAATGCATCATGGTAGGACTTAAATAGAAATAGAAACTGCTACTTAAAAAGAAACAAAAAGCAGTAAGCTCTGTCAGCAGTTGTACTTTTCTCTGTCTAATCTCTGCCTGATCCTCTCATTGACCTAATAATAACCGCTGAAATTTATGTAGCATTTCAAGGTTTGAAAAGCACTTTACATGTTATGTCATTTGAATCTCACAGAAACCCAATGAGGTCAACGCAATTATTATCCTCTTTTTGTAGAGAAGAAAGTAAGGCAAAAAGACATGGAGCAATCTTCCCAGGGTCACACAGCTATTAAGGGTCTGAAGATTGATTGGAACCCAGATCTTCCCAATTCCAAATCCAACCCTCCATCCCCTATAGCACCTTGCTGGTTTATAGCTGAACTTCACCTGAGGGTGGCCAGATAGCCAAACAAAGGGAATGGTTCTTGTGGTGCACTGCTGACAGGAAATCTTCACTTTTCTGGGTATATTCAAAAGTGAGAAGAGGCCAGGCCTTAGAAACACATTTTCTAAGACTCACCAGCATATTCTGCATTTGGCTCAGGATTGCCTCACCTATGAGATCATGGGCAACTCTTGGAGAAGGGGTAGGTTGGGGTAGAGGAAATCACTGCATATTCCCACTATTCACAAATGAACACAATCCAAAGGAGTCTCACGTAGAGGAATTTTATCTCCCCAACTTACACACACAAATAGACCTTAAGTCTGTTTGATCCAGTATTATGGACCATTGGTTGGTTGTTGTCCTTCATGCTTGAAGAGGTCAAAAATGACATCACTATATTGGGGTCAAGGTACAGTGTGTCTGACTGTGGCTGATCAGACCAATAGGAGCTGGGAAGGCTCGACCAAAGGTTGGACACAAATAGTCCACGTGAACATTTATAGTGGAGTTTTCTCTAAATTTGTACATCTCACATTTCTTTGGAGCGACTACAATTCTGCTTTGTTCGTAGAGCACAGTGCCTTCTTTAACGCACGCTGTGGATCATTAGGGAACCGTACAAAGTTTACATAAATGGCTAGGCAGGAAAGAAACTCCCTCAGAGCTCTGTATAATAGGGATTCTCCAGGGCAACAGCTGACAAGCTTACCTGAGGTATGGCAACCATGCTGCAAATAATTTCCCTCCTACTATGCTATTGGAAGTGGCCTTCAGTCAACAGATCAATAGCAAAAGAGTCAGTTGCCTCTTTGGTAGGCTTTTATTCCTGGGCTGGTAATTGATTTTCTGAGAGAGAATTGGTAAGTGAAAATAAGAATAGCTGGGCTGTTATAGAGAGGTATTTTCTAGTTTACCTGTGAGGCATTTCCTAATTCTATGTATTGTCTGTGGTCCCATAATGGGCATGTCTCATCAAGTCTATTTATCACCACCTTTCATTACCAAACACACATACTGTTTGTGTGTATCTGGGTTTTTTTGGGGGGGCAAGGCAATTGGGGTTAAGTGACTTGCCAAGAGTCACACAGCTAGTAAGTGTTATTTGTCCGAGGCTGGATTTGAACTCAGGTCCTCCTGACTCTAGGGCTGGTGCTGTATCCACTGCATCACCTACCTGCCCCCTATAACTGTTTTTACGAAGTATTTATTAACTGTGACCATCACAAGGCTAGATGGTACAAAGGCTTGACACAGTACCTGTTGTCCACCCTCCTTGAATGAGTTCTGACTTACTTTATATTCTTGATGCTTAGAAGTATGTCTGGCACATAATAAGAGTATAAGAAACACTTGCTGATATGCCCAAAGGGCTATAAAACTGTGCATACCCTTTGATCCATCAATACTGCTTCTAAGTCTGTGTCCCAAAGAGATCATATAAAAGGGAAAAGGACCCATGTGTACAAAAATATTTATAGCAGCTCTTTTTGTGGTGGCAAAGAATTGGAAATTGAGAGGATGCATATTAACTGGGGAGTGGCTGAACAAGTTGTGATACATGAATGTGATGGAATACTATTGCTCCATAAGAAATAATAAACAAGTGGATTTTTAAAAAACCTGGAAAGACTTACATGAATTGATGCTGAGTGAAGTGAGCAGAACCAGGAGAACATTGTACACAGTAACAGCGACATTATGCAATGATCATCTTTGATAGACTTAGCTCTTCTCAACAGTGCAATGATCTAAGACAATTCCAAAAGACTCATGATGGAAAATGCTATCCATAACCAAAGAAAGAACTATGGAGTCTGAATGCAGATTAAAGCATACCATTTTCTCTCTTTTTTTTTTCTCGTGGTCTTTCCCTTTTGTTCTGATTCTTCTATCACAACATGACTACTGTGGATATGTTTAATATGATTGTACATGTATAGCTCATATCAGATTGCATGCCATCTTGGAGAGGGAAAATTTTAGAACTCAAAATCTTATAAAAGTGAATGTTGAAAACTAAAAATAAATACATATTTTTTAAAAGCAAGGAAAATGATTGAAGTAAAAATAAAAGAAATGCTTGTTGACTGACTGGCTGTCACTCTATTGCTTTGATTTCTCTTCATGGGCTTCTAAAGCCTCGTTGTGTAGACTCCTTGTTTGGCCTCTCAATTTCCCCCCTGGATTCCAGATCTATTGCCCATGCTAACCTTTGAAACCTGACTAACTCTTTAAGCCTTGGCTGCCAATCTGGAATCCTGATCCACTGCCTATTCGCAACTTTGATTTCTGCACATGACCTCACTGGCTCACATTGATCCTCCATCTTGAACTCTCAAGGCTACCTTAGCTCCTCCACGCCATTTCCTCATTTTGTACTGCCTGTGTTCCTCTCGCTGACAGAAGCGGAGCAGCCTGCTCGAGAATGATATGTCATTGGTGTCAGCCTAGGCTCTCCTTTCTGCCAGCCTTGAAGAGAGATTTGTGTTTATGGAGTTATCTTTTGTTGAAGGAAGACTAAGTGAGCAATTGTGGGGAAACTATTAGAAAGGAGAAGCATGTGGGAAAAGTCAACCAAGGAGAGTTAGCCAAACTGGTTGTGGTTAGAGACAGGTGTGAATAAAAATCCTTGGATGCAGAGAGAGACTGACTTTTTAATGAGCCTGCAAGTGATGGATTGTCCTCTAGAGAATCCTCTCCTTCCAAGAGGAAAAATATATAATTGGAAGTTATAGATTGTTCTCTGCACTCCTCAGAAGTGGATGTGAGCTCTGAGCTAGCCAAACTTTATTAAAGTTTCTAGTGACCTGCACTAGATGCTGAGTGAGTGAGAGGGGTTATAGATTTCTGACTTGCTTTGTCTCATTTATATGTATTCATAAAGCTTAGAAGTTATCAAATCAATGGCAGTTTGTTTCTAAATTCCTGTTATCTTTCAGCTGCATTATCTTCCTGTTGCCTTAATATTTATTCTTAATTATTCATGTAACATTCATGTACCATGTTTTTCTTCCTCTTTTTTTTTTAAAGAGTGTTTGTTTCCTCCTGCTTTCCTGTGACATTGACATAATGGACTCATCAGAACCATTGTCTCAAAATCGCAAGTATAATGTGATGACTACAGCAAAAGATGAACATCTTCAAGATTTTCCCATCTTAAAGCTGGAAATCCAAGTCTTTGAAAGACCTGGGTGATGGTTTTTGATCTCCTTTAGCCCAGCTCTTATTTGATGATGTCATCGTCATCCCTCTGAAAACTAATCTTCATCACACAACCAGCACACGTAACTCTGCCCAACTTGACATAGAAGGCAGCTTCTACTGAGTAAATGCTCTGGAATAAACTTCACAGAGAGAATAAATCACCTCTCCTGCCATGGTCCCTCCAGGTGAGGGCTGAAGTCATTGCAAAAGGCATAACAGATAGCTGGCATATGTACCAAACTAATAGATTCTATGAGGAAAACTAAATGGAAGATTTTTCTCATGTCCTAGGCACCTTTAGCCACAGAGACAGTAGAGCCAATGTCATTATAGATGTAGCCGAATCAATAAAACTTTTTCATTCATTTCTTTTTCATTTCACACACACACAAAATACCCATTTTAACCAAGAGAGAGGTAAGCAAATATTATCCAGGGCAATTTTTCATGCTCACATGGATTACATTCTGGGACACACTGCTTTTCTAAATAGCCCAGGTTCTTTTTTTTTTTTCCTGCTCCAGAAATATATTCACTTCTCTTCCAGCAATGTGAATTCATCTGGAAATCTATGACAATCAATTAAGTAAATGAGAAAATAGAATGCTTGTAATTATGATAATCAAGCTATATGAAACCCACCCTCCCCATTCTAATACCCACACATCTTTAAGCAATATATTAATTAAGCCCCGGGTAATTGTTACAATTAGAATCAGACTTTTATCATTTTTTTAAAAAAAGTATTCTCTGAGAGGAAAATGCAATATCTCTAAAATGTATGCAGCTGTCAGTTTTTTTTTTTAAATATAATTCATTTTGATTTTTACGTTGTCTTTTCCCTGGCAACTTAGAGATGATACCAGTATGCTTATTGATGCTATTCAGGGTATTTCCCCATTTCCTCAGCTGACAGTCCTTTTTAAAGAAGTTCAAATGATGAAATTTTAAAATGATCATGGTGTTTCCAAAAGGTATTTGTGGGGAAATCTTTGTGCCTTGAATATCTTTTCCTGGTGTAGAGGTGGTTAGGACTCATAGCTCCATTTCTAAAAAGAAACAAGGGCACCCAGCAATGACCCATAGAGCAGGGACAGAGGCCCTTTCTCTTAAGTAGCTATCAACTCTCTGCCAGAAAGAAAGGCACCAGCACTTTCCTGACCACAATTACAAATGTCTATGCAAATATCTAATCACAGTGCGGCATTACAAAGATGTCAGGTAAATGAAACACAAGAAGGGCCAACTTCACCTGAACTGTGTCCCTAGTTAGACACCCCAAGTTCATCTAAGATGAACTTGATATTTTCTAAGGAGAATAGAAAAAAATATTTTTTCCATTTCTAGCCGTGGAGAGGTACTGCAGCCATCAAAGGCCAAAGAGGGCTGGGAAAAAAAGACTCAGGTTTTCGGTCTACTATAGACCAACATTTGGTTCACTAGACCAAATGCTCTTGAAGTTAATTTTCCCTGAATGCGCTGAGGTCATATTGAAATTTTCAGGAGCAATGAACAATGTGGTGGTGTCTTTTGGCTTCTGAGCTATTAGACATATTGAGGTTGGTTGTCGGGTGAGGTCAATGGTAAATTGTAGAATATTTGTTTATTTTAACGCTGGAAAGTGCTGGTATTTCATAGAGGAGACTCAGAAAAGAAGCAGATAAAGTGAAAAATATGTTCTCCTTCTGTTTATTTTTCCCAATGGTTAAAAAATCAGCTTTTATGGAACAATAATCTTCCTCATGACAGATGGGCCTATACATTAGCATCGTGCTTTCCAGTCAACAGAGTTTACATTTCAAGAAGGTGAAGAAACCAACTGTACACACACCTTCAGTTTCCATTTGTCTTTTTTTTTGTTTGTTTTCTGACATTAATACAAAAAATAGTATTCTGATTAGCAGCTCAACTAGCAACCCCACATAAACCTAAATAATACTTTAAACCCAAAGAGTGCACTTTTACGGACACTTACTTTTGATGAAACAATATATACAATTTTGACAAATAAATACATAAATACATCCATTCATATATAATGATACACCTAAATGTCAATTTTTATTAACAAGCTTCTCTAGTAAATTGCTTCTTTCATTCACAAGTTGCTTTTTGTTTATAAAAACCATTTCCCCCTTTACAGCAGAAATTTGAATTAATTCCCCCACTGAAATCACATATTATGAAAGATAGAAAATCAATCCCAGGTGCTTTGGGTTAAATATTCCATTGTCCTTTGATAGGAAAAGTTTTATTGAAAAAGTCCTCCCCTCACCCCTCTGCAAAGGGGTGCTTCCTTTCATCCCCACTCCCCACCCCCATAATGCGTCCATTCAATAGGCTAGGTTGGTTGAAATTCCATCCAAAGTAAACAGGAGCTTCCTCCTACTCTGACTCCAGTGATTTCAACAGCTCCAGTGTCCTATTCAAATTGGCATTTGCCATGTTATAGGAAAAAACCAGAAAACCTTGCAATCTTACACCTAAAGAAAACTGAAAGGCTCGTTTGAAAAAGGAACATTACGAATGAAGACAATGAGCTTGGATACTTAACATCATCCTGTGCTAAAGTAACACTGCAGATGGGAGGTATGAGAAGCAGGTTATCAGACATAAACTGACTGCATGACCCCCATGGAGGCTGCTGCCTGCAATAATGTTTTAAATCCCAGAAAAGGTTTGGGAATAGGGATAAGGATGGGGTGGGAATAAGAATGGTATAGAGACGGGATAGGATGAGGGGCAGGGGCTGGATCTGTGAGTGTATTGGTAGAGGGAACCCCTTGGTGAAGAAAGGCCTGCTACTAATGCAGGTCAGAACTTTTACTGAAACATAAAGTCTTCGTGTTGCCTTGGACACTGAGACAGGCCAGTGTGTGTCAAAGGCAGGCCTTGAACCCTCATGTTCCTGACTCTGAGGCCAGATCTCTGTCCGTTGCCCCTTAAATCAGAGAAAGGACACAAAAATCTGTCTAATGGTTGCCCAAGTGATTAGAGTCTTGTTTTGGCCAGAATCAGAAAACTAACGGAAGGAGGAAGCCAGAGGCTTTCCGTGATCACCTAACATGAAAAAAAATTCCAAACATTCAAAAATGGAGGGCAAACATGCTTTAATTAAGGCTACAGAATCACGGGGCAAAGAGCATTGCTCAAATAAGCCCCATGCAGAGCCGAATGTTACCCAGCAGGCAGGCTTCTACCTCTATATGTACAGTTGAAGAGAGATGATTCCTTTAAAATATATACACATGATCTTTGATGGATATTTACATGTTTGTCCTCTGTGCACTAGAGACCACTTTTAAAAAATCAGGAAATTTAAAGGAATTTCCAAATTAATAATGACCACTGCTTTTGTTTTATTTTGTTTTATTTTAGACTAGGGAGGTCTATTCATAATATGTATATATTTATAACATATACATATAAATATATATATCATGCTCATAATGTGTAATTTCTTGGTATTAAGAGTTGTTGGCTGGACATGAGACAGGTGCAGAGCAAAATGATTTGGGCAAAGGCCCAGTCCAGTTGCTTAACAATTGAATAGATAATGTTTTGAATCACCAGGAAGAAATCATTGAATTTGAGAACTGGCAATAATTACTGGACAGGGGAGCTGACTGATCTTGTGGGGCCCAATTTCTCCTCAACTTTTCTAATATTTTTCTTGTATTGTCCAAGTTGAAATAAGCTGACTATATATGTGTGTATGTATGTATATATGTGTATTTACACATACATATATATGCTTATATATACACACATATACACATATGTATGTAAGTGGATGTGTATATATATATATATATATCCATACACACACACACATATATATATGTGTGTGTTTATATACATACACCTATATACATATATATGTTTGTATATGTGTATGTGTGTATTTATTAAGAGAAGGAGTGACTAACTAGGTCTTACATTTCTGGGAATATGAGATGTAAAGAACTTTCCAGAGGACTACTTTTTAAGGACCAAAACAATTCAGCAAATCAAAACAGGTACAACAAAAACAAGGTACTGTCTTCATGTCGTGGGGTTTTTCCTCACTAAGTATGGTAAACTTTCCAAATGGATGCTGTGTTATCATCAATGTTTGGTTTGCTATTAATTTTGCTGTGTTTATTCTTCCTTCTGGAAAGATGAGTGGTAAAGTGAATTAATTTTTCCCATCTTCTGAATCCCAGAGAGGCCATAATTCAAACTACTGGAGAGATTTCAAGTTGCACATTTCTCCAAGCAACTCAGCTTATTCCAACATCCAAAAAAACCAGAAGCTTCTGACACAAAATATACCTTACGCCCCCAACCTTTGGAAGACACATTATGCTTCAGCGCAGAGGGGTAGCATTCAATGCATGGAAGTAATAATTCATCAAGTGATTCCAGAGGAAGCATAAATAGTTGAAGCTTCCCAAAAGTGCTTTGTGGACCCCTTTGTCAGTGTGCTTAAGAGGACCCCTTCTCATGAGAGTGTTACTAAAGACATAAAATAAAGTATATAAGAACACAAAGGAAACCAATTATATGGAAATAGTTAACAAATCATTAAAAAATGTTCATGGACTCTAGGTTAAGAACTCCTGATCTAAATTAGACTAGAGAGAAAGAAAAGTTTTAGTGATTTATTCCAGATTAATTGTGGTGAATTTTATATTAACATATGTGGTATATTACTAGTAATAATTACTAGTTTGCTTTTTCAGAGGGGAGGGAGAGGTGGAAACTGGACCCATGATTTTAATCTGTGTAAGAAGCTCTCAGATAGAAACTCTCTTCACCAACACAAATCAGACACTGTAGAGTTAGAATGCCTGGGGCATTGAGGGGTTGAGTGATTTACCCACAGTGTTAGAGGTGGGACAGGAACCCAGGTCTTCCTAACTTTAGGGCTAGCCCTTTAGATACCATGCCTCCACTGCCTCTCACCATTACTCACTGGTTACTGATATTATAGCAATAATAATAATAATAATACAATAATAATACTTTGCACATACATAGCACCTTTCAGCTGAGGATTTCAAGGTACTTGGCAAACATGAATTAAAATTCACAGCATCCGGGAGGTAGGTTTTTTTTTTTTTAATAATTGCCACTTTGCAAATGAGTAAATTGAGGCACACTGAGGTTTCCATCATTTTCTCCTTTGACACTGGGAGTCTTGTGGAAGAGAAAGGAATGGAACCTAAGCTTCCCTCCCTTGGCTGCAAATCTCTTGAAACTCTGCCCCTGAGAAGACCTCAATGCTATTGCAATTGCATGTAATACTGGGAACCTTGCTGACATTCAACTGTACTAAAGTATGCATTGCACACACTTGGTGTGCCAGCCAGATTTGGTGCCCTTTGCCTAATTCCTAGGGCTCTAATTCTTTTCATGCTTTTGGAATCTGCCATCTTTGCACTGTGATGTAGCACTCTTCTTGGCCGCATATTAGCTTTGCTTATTTTCTTTCTTTGGAACCGTGTGCCCAGATGACCCTAACATTCCAAGTGTACTCAGTGACATTGCATACTGGGTTGAAGCAGGTAAAGTTACATTTGGCAATTTTCCTTGGAGGCACAATTTTATATTTGTTCTGAAAGAACTGAGAATAAATCTCCTATTTATTTTGTTAAATAGCATTCTATATACATTCCACCTGCTGCCCACCATGTGTTTAATCCTTGGATGAGCAATAAAGTTGTTTCCTGAACTTCTAGAACATCTGATTCTCAAGTTCAAATTCCCACTCATCCAATGCCTGTCTTCCTGCCAGAACTAAGTTCTTTTTTGGGGGTGGAATTGTACATATAACACATTTTGCATGCCAATATATGGGAAAAAAAACCCAATGTAAATATCACACACAGCAGAAATACTCCCTCTCATGTGTCTTGACTCTGTCTATTTCTAAACAGGTTTCTAAACAAAGTTATTTTCGCTTTGAAGGGATGAGATGAAGGCATTATTGTGAGGTGACTTTCCTTCTCTCAGAACCAGATTTCTACCTCAGAAGCATAGTTGCTGTAGCTGGGTAGCATTCAGCCAGTTTCTCCTTTTGGGGGCACAGGTTGGGAGCTGCTTTTTGAGAATAAATGGCAATGCCCTATGCCCTGAGATTGGCATCTGGCACTTTCAACTTGTGTAACATCTGTGTAATGAGAATGTGACATTTGTAAACTGATGATCAAAGAAACTAAGACATGAGGGGATGGGGGGAAATACTTTTTGCAAACTCCTTCACGATTCATTTCCCATAGTAACATGTGTAAACTACCAACAATATAGCCTCCCAAATTAAAAAGAAGAAAGGAAGGAAGGAAATGATAGAGGAAGGAAGGGAGGAAGGAAGGAAGGCAGGAAGAAAGAAAGAAGGAAAAAAAAGAAAATAAAAGATATTTACACCTGTAAAAATCTTAACACCGGAGATGTTTCTTGCTTGACATGTCATTCCAGATTCTATGCATTTCTTCTGGTGTGATCTGATGCACAGTAATGACTCGGCGATATCTACACAAGCTGTAGGCCATTTTCCAGTGATTAAAGCCACTGTTTTGGAAAGGGTGAATGCCCAGCTTCCGAAGACACAGTCCCACATACACATCTTCAAGGTGAAGCAGTCTTGTGTGGAGTGAGGTCTTATAAATGAGTTCTGCCACATCGGCTGAAAAGATATAGCCAGTCCCGGAGCAGAATGGTGGGTAATTGCTATCTGGGTACAAATCTCTGGGCATGTACCACTTACTGCGGACATCCCGGATTGGTCCTCCATTAATGACATAGCCAGTGAAGTATCTTCTCCTTGGTTTAGTGTTGGGTTTTAGTAGTTTATAGATGAGATTATCCATGTTTACAAAAATGTCACTGTCTGTTTTCATGACGTACTTGGCTTTTGAGCAGAAAGTGGCAACCCATCTCATCCCCATTAACGTTTTGAGGGTGAGGTTGTGGTACGAGTCAATGAAGTCCTCTACGATGATGTCATGGAAGATTTGGCTTTCTTGTTCCACCATCTGATTTAGAACAGGATCAGCATTCTTCCCTAGGAGAAAGAGAGTGGCGATTTTGATCCCCTTAAAGTTGTTTTCATCTCCCCACGTCTCTCGGATAGCCTGTCGGGCATCAAATTCCTTGTGTGTGGTACTAATGAGGATGACAAGGAAGGGGGTGCTTTTCTCACATTTCTTGGGCTCATTTATGAGAAACTCAAATGCATGAGGGTTTATAGGTCGAGTTCTTATATTACCAAAGGTAACGTTCTTCCTGGCTGCAGCAACGTTAGTAAATGGCCGAGAGCCGGAGTAGGAAGAAGTAGGACGAGTTATACTTAGGTACCAAAGAGCGCTAGCCCAGCACACAACTGTCAAAACATAGAGACATGAGACCTTTGAAGCCATTGTCTTTGCAGCTCCTCTATGCAGTATGTTGAATAAATAGCCTTCTTACCATTAACATCTCTTCGTCCTGCAAAGGCAGCATATTACTTGAAAAATCTTAAAGTCCAATCAATACAAATTACTGTGAGATTGTTCATAGGTATGGGTAGCAGGCTTCTCACTCTACTTTCTTCCTCCCTGTGATGATGGGTTCCATGTCTTTGTAAGTCTTCCTCCTGATTCTGCAAAATGCAAGAAAGCACACTGTTTGTTAGGCTTGTTTTTGTGTTTTGACATTTCAATTCAGTATCATTAAGCTATCGTGGAGATTTTAGGGTTTATAATGCCCTCCTGTTTCATTGGAGGCAGTGTGCTATAAGCCCAGGGCAAGTCACTTGATCTCTACTTGCCTTAGATTCCTCATCTGTAAGATGGGGATGGATAGTGGGAGCAACTACTTCCCCGGATTGTTGTAAGGAGAAAATCAATCAATCAACTAGTCAATCAATAAAGAAGGAGCTAGATTGTGTGGTGGATAGAGTGCTGACCCTGAAGTCAGGAAGACCTGAGTTCAAATACTGCCCCAGACACTTACTAGCAGTATGACCCTGGGCAAGTCAGTTAACTGCTGTCTACCTTGGGTTCCTCAACTGTAAAATGGAAATAATAATAGCACCTACCTCCTAGGGATTGTTATAAGGATCTAATGAGATAATATTTGAAAAGTACCTGGACCATAGTCAGTATTATATAAATGTCAGGAAGGGTTCAAATATTGCTTCTGGTACATATAAGATGTGTGATCCTGGCCATGTCACTTACCTTCTTGAGTACTCTAGGCAACTCTAAGACTATAAGTTGAATAGAAGGTGCCAATAGGTGTTGGTAGAGAGAATTTTTTAACATGAGAATTCTCTAGGCAACCAGGTAGTGCTGGGCCTGGAGTCAGGAAGATCTGAGTTCAAATCCAGCCTCAGGCACTTTCTATCCATGTAATCCCATGTAACCATTGTTTCCATGACTGTAAAATGGGGATAATGACAGCACTTACCTTGTAGGGTTGCTGTAAACAGTCGAATAAGATATTTGTAAAGGGCTTAGCACAGTGCCTAGAATGTAGTAGGTGCTTTATAAATGATTATTCCCTTCCCTTCCCCCCCCATACCAATGAAGTCACAAATCCAGTCCCTGTCCCCTCTTCCCTTCCCCAACATAATCATTATTCTTGGAGGTAACAAAGATGATCATAGCTGTATGAGAAGGAACGGACCTTAGAAGTCAACATCCTCATTTTACAAATGAGTGAAACTAAGGTCCACAGGAGTGTCGTCAAAGGTGAGTTGAAGCCAGCTTGGCTTGTGAGAGCCCTTAAATTTTCAGTGTGAGTATTTATATCTCCAAAAATGGCAAATGTTACATATCAGGTCCTGCTCTACTGTGTTGTTGATTGCCTAGACTTTAGAGTATAATTGAGAAATGATAATAATTTAGGTTAAACTTGAAAATGTATCTTGTGTTGATTTTTTTGAGTCTATCATTAAATATTTACCAGCATACCCCTAGATATAGTCATTCTCCTAAAGTCACAAAGGTAGTAATCCAAATCCTGTGCCTCCAGACCCAACATTCATTCTACCTTATTCTCCTGTCTCCCCACATTCCATTTGTATCAGTTCTTGGAAACCTTACTGCATAGATATTTATGTTTTAGTTTAACAGTTTTTCTTGTTGTTGTTGTTGTTGAGTTGTTTTTCAGGCATATCCAATTCTTTGTGACCCCATTTGAAGTTTTTTTTCTTTTTGCAAAAATACTGGCATGGTTTGCCATTTCCTTCTCCAGCTCCTTTTACAGATGAGAAAACTGAGGCAAACAAGGTTAAGTGACTTGTCGAGGGTCACACAGCTAATAAGTGTCCAAGGCCAGATTTGAACTCAGGAAAAGGAGTTTTCTTGACTCCAGACCTGGCATGCAATTTACTATGCTACTAACCTGCCCAGTTTAATGTTTACAAAGCATTATATATAGTCTCAGTTGAGCCCCACAATAACCTCATGATGTAGGTACTACAGGTTATCTTCATCATTTTATAGATGGGAAATCAGAGTGTCAGAGAGGGTGACTAATCCATGTCCCAGTTAGAAATTATCAGAGGCAGAATTCAAACCCAGAAGTGGAAGTCAAGCTCTCTTGCTTCCAAGTCCAGTATTCTGTCCACACATAATGCACTTGACTAGTCACCTGTATTTCTTTGATTTGAGATGAATGAAAAGCCCAAGAGATAGAGTTTCTGGGTAATTAATAATCAATTTATTGTTTAGGCTAGCAAATAATCAATAGGTTGATGGTCAGTGGTCTCTCTCCAGACAACACCACAGAGATGCCTGAATGCTTAAATATCTTTGGAAAGGGAGGTGTCCCTGACAGGTGAAAATCAACCCTGATTGGTGAACAATTAATAAGGTGGTAGACATATTAATGAGGAGGTGGGTGAAAAGTCTTTAGTTCCTCCTGCTGAGAACATGACTTGATTATGGGACTCAGCTCCCTCCAACAATCTGGACAAAGGAATCCATCTCTACCCAGACCACTCTGATTGGTTTTCTCCTGCATAAGCTGGGTCACCCTAAATTCTAGAAGGGTTCCAAGGAGCAGATTTATTTCCTAAGGGCAATAAATCTCCTAGATTAGATTCTGTTTGTTAACATCTTCTAGCTGGGTGGGGTCCTGCCCAAGATCTCAGTGCATATGGGTAATCTCATCTATTAGCAATGTCCTTCAGAGACTGACCGACTGACTGACCTGCAAGGGCTGGACCCTGAATGAGGAAATAGAAAGGAAAAACCTCAATCTTAATTTAATAATTGGTTTTTACTATAAAAGAAAATAATAATCCCTCTCAGATTCCTGACTTCTCACCTGTTTCAGGTCATTAGCATGAAGTCTGATCTCTTATGGAACTTCTATACACATGAATGTTGAGAGAGCAAATATAATGGGAGGAAGAAAAAAACAAACTCTGGGTTAGAGTCAGGAAGACACACATTCAAATGCCATGTCTGGTGTATCATGGCTGTGTGACCTTGGGCAAGTCAATCAGCCTCTGAGGGGCTGAGGCAACTCTCTGAGACTCTCAGCTGAAGAGCAGCTGAGCCTGAGATCGCTCCTGTTTAGGAAATCACCCCGATGAAATTGCTCCAAACCAATTACACATAGTATACGTACAAAATGGCTTTGGCCATTCTCCTGGCACCCCCTCATCTTTTCCCTCTGTCTTAATTCACAGCCAGCTCTCTATTCAGGATAACACCTTCTACTCGATGGCAATCTTGACCTCCAGATCTCTGACTCTTTTGTTTCCTTGACTGTATCCATTTTTAAGTTGCTGTGGCTGAAAAACTGTCCCTCACCTTGTTTCATAATGCTGTTTACTGGTCTTGTTCCTAGCTCCATTTTGAGTCCCACTAAGTAGTACCCATGGGCAGCTAGGTGGTGCAATGGTTAGAAGGATAGGCTTGGATTCAGGAAGAGTCATCTTCTTAAATTTAAATCTGGCCTCAGACACTGTATGACCCTGGGAAAGTCACTTAACCCTGTTTGCCTGAGTTTTCTTATCTGTAAAATGAGTTGCAGAAGGAAACGGCAAATCACTTCTGTGTCTTTACCAAGAAAAGCCCAAAATGGGATCAGAAAGAGAGGGACATGACTGAAAATGAATGAACAACCACAAAAGTAATACCTACCAACCCTTCTCCTTCATCTTCCAGCTCCTACTCCTGATTCCCAGCTTTCCAGATAGTCTCTCTCTCTCTCATACACACACACACACACACACACACACACACACACACACACACACACACACACTCCTGTTTGTTCTCTCACATGCTGAAACCATTCCTAACCCCCCTGTGGCAGAGTTATTTCTGGTGCCAGTTCAGAGATTCAGTGCTATGTATCCAGGTGAAATCACACTGGTCCCTGCTAATTATTTGCATCCTTAGGGACTCACTTATAAATACAATAGGATCCTAAGAAATGAGACTTTTGAATTTGGGGGCCACCAATTCAAGGGGAGGTGATGAGCGCTTCAATTAGCATTCAAATGAAAAAGTTGTCTTTAGGAGTTCCTGGTTCTTTCCCAGAACTCCCAACTTCTATCATGTCATTTTTAAAGGTAAGCTAGGTTACAGAGTTCACTCATGTAAAAAATTGTCTCTCGCTTCCTTGTTAGAGTATATTGCAGTAGTCCTGGTAGACAGAGATAGGAGATAATGGATGTGAATTTCAACAAACTCAGCTTTAGAATAAAGTATGCACTTCAATGTATGCACTGTGTTGAAAGAATTTAACTAGAGTTATGTATGGAGACTCATGTTCCAAAGCACAATCATCATAATAAAATAAGAAGACGGGGATGAATAAAAGCAGAGTCAATAGACACCATGTTGTCTAAGCCAAGAGTGGAATGTGAATATATGAGCCATAGGAGGGAGGCCAGCAATAGCTCATTGTAGTTATGATTCTTCTTAAATGAACATTAGAATAGCTCCTAGCAGCGTGACTCTGAGTATAGCTAGGGCTCCAGCTGACCCTTAATAAACACTGTCCAAATTTGGCCCTTGTATTGCCAAACTCCTGGTGGAAAGATTGAGGGGGAAGCAGACAAAAAGGATGTGGTTTGCTGTGCTATTTGAAACCTCTAAAGAGAAGCAAGAGATGCTTCCAAAACCCATGGTAAAGATTCAGTACCCCACTTCAGGGCCCCATGCTCTGACTTTAAGGACCTCCCCACTTCTCCTATAAAGTTGGGAGGGGGCATCTCCAGTCGTCCCTATCTATATCTTGCCACTGCAGCCAGATGACGCCAAAGGAGAAAGTGAGGCTGCTGACTTTGCACAGCCCTGCCTCACTTAAATCCAATTCACTTGCAAGTCGTGGCATCACTTTCCTGATGTCATGGATTCTCTTCAAGAACAAAGGACAAACAACCCTGTGGGGAAGGAATACCTCAAGGGTCCCCGAACCAGCCTCCCCATCACAACTTCTATTCTAATTGTTCTTTTCCAAACCCTGTGTTGTGGACTCTCTTATTTACCTATCCCTCTTATCCCATTGGTGCCCGTTAGTATAATTACCCCCCTATTTCCTGGCCATTCATTCCTGTCTGACCAAAATACAATTCTAACCTCCTACAGTTTATGTGTAACCTGGGTTTACATATCGCATTTCGCTTTTTTTTTGCTGAAGTCATTATTAAAGGAATGAAAGGGGTCTTCATTAGACTTGGACCTTGGGGCTACAGCCTCACTCCTTTCTCTCATTCCTTTTGTCCTTTAGCTTTGTCCCTAGACAGTCTTCTTTTTCTTCAAGCCTTTTTAGATTGTCTTTGTAGAGCCTGATATCTGAAAAAGAGGGCCTTAGCTGCTATTCTGTGTTTTCTCTCTACCTATGTTTTGTTTTGAGTGAGGCTTACCCAAAGGAATGTATGTTTGCAAAAGCATTCTTTAGCTGTTTGTATACTAGTTATACTCAGTCAATGTGAATAACGAATCTCCTGAAATGGTTGCATTATTCAAATTTGCACTGCATGTTTCCATCAGGCAGCAAGCAATAATCACATTTTACATCATTATAACTTCAAATAATGTGAATTTGAATACACAAGACCACCACATCAGAGGATTCATTATTCATGGGGATCCAGACCTGGTTTTAGTAGTTTTTTAATGCGCAGCTCCAAGCTGATAAGATAGGTTAGGTGGGGGAGGGGGAAGGAGATGCTATTCCTCAAAGTATTTCTCAGGAGAAACCAAAAAATTCCCTTCCCTTCACAGAGGCATGGAAATACTGAGTGAAGGGAAGGAGAATCAGGGTTCATGGCATAGAACTTGTAGGAAAATTGCCTGTGGCTCTAGATGTGGGGAAAGTTCTGGGATAAAAAAAGTTCACAAGTCTGTGATCTAGTATGTGCTATGATATAATTTGTCCTTTGTAAAGAGTAGAGCTGAGAACTAGCCCAATAATCCAGATCTGGTCTGACTAGGGAAATATATCCCATTTCTGGATTGATTCTGAACTCTGTGCAGTCCTCGCTAAATATTGTTTATGATAACATTAGATGTGATACTATTCGTGACTCACACCTTTGAGTTAAGCATTGCTCTCTCAATGTGGTCTCCTCAAAATAGATTAAAGGCAAAAAATAGATATGGGGCAGCTAGGTAGGTACTGGATAGAGTACAGGCCTGGAGTCCGGAAGAATCCTCTTCCTGAGTTCAAATCTGGCCTCAGACACTTAGTAGCTGTGTGACCCTGAGCAAATCACTTAACCCTGTTTGTCTCAGTTCCTCATTTGTAAAATGAGCTGAAGAAGGAAATGGCAAATCACTGCATTATCTTTGCCAGGAAAACACCAAAAGTGGGTCATGAAAAGTCAGCCATGACTGAAATGACTAAACAACAAAACAGATTATTCTTTGAATAAACATATTAGATTCCTAATACTTTGTAATTAGGCCTTGCAGTTAGTCTCTTAGTATATCTTTAGCAGAGAAACTTAGAACAGGGCTGGACGAGGTGCGAACTCTCCAGGCAAAGTGGGAACACTTTACTGTCTGAGACATCTTTGCCTCATTGAGACCTTCCTCTGGCACTAGATTTAGCCCAATCCAATAAGCATTAATTAGACTCTATAGGCAACAGGCATAGCAGAAGATATAAAGTCCATAAGCAAAAACAGACCTTACCCTCAAGGAGTTTATATTCTACTGTGATAATTCGTAATTTAAAACATAAATCAATACAATATAATTTGAGGCAGAAGAGAGCACTGACAAGCAGGGGAAATCAGTAAAAGCTTCCCATAGTAGAGGCTTGGAGGAAGCTGGGGAGTTTAAGCATGTCCTTGGAAAGAAGAAGGGAAAATTGCATATGTGTATGAGGATATTGGGAGTTCTGTGAGAGAGAGACAGAGAGACAGAGAGAGACAGAGACAGAGAGAGAGAGAAAGAGAGAAAGACAAAGATAGAGACAGAGAGAGAAACAGAGAGAAGAGATAAAGAGACAGAGACAGAGAAACAGCGAGAGAGAGATAGAGATAGAGATAGAGAGAGAGAGAGAGAGAGAGAGAGAGAGAGAGAGACAGAGACAGAGACAGAGACAGAGACAGAGACAGAGACAGAGACAGAGAGACAAAGAGAGATTCAAGCAGAGTGAAGGAGCAGGAGTAAGGAGGGGAAAAAAGACTCACCTGGTATTGAGATGGCTTGACTCATCTCCATTTGACTATGCCTCACCTAGGGGAGTAGGCCTGTGAGCTGACTGTGTTGTGATTGCCATCTCTCCCCAGCTCAAGGCTGGCTCTGAGGTCCCCAGGGGTGTGCTAAAGCCCCTGTTGGGAGGTTGGGTTCTTGGAGGGGGCCCAGGAAGACTGTGGAGGGGGCCAGAGGCTCTATCAGCCTGTGTTGGGTGAGGCCCTGGGGCAAGGTCAGTGCTGCTGCAGCCCAGACCTCAGACACTACCTAGATGTGTGACCCTGGGCAAGTCACATAACCTCTACCTGCCTCTGTTTTCTCATCTGTAAAATGGGGGTAATAATAGCACCTACCTCCTAGGGTTGTTGTGAGAATTAGATGAAATAGTATTTGTAAAGTGCTTGACAAACCTTAAAGTGCTACCTAAATGCTAGTTATCATCATCATCATCTTCATCATCACTATTATTTTAGAAGACCTGATCAGCTTCTTCTCACCTTCTATAAGAAGCCTTTCTTTCTATAAGATGACAGTCTCTGCTAATTCCAGTGCTTTCCCTCCAATTAATTATTTCCTATTTATTCCATCATTAGTTTGTTTGTAAACTGTTTGTTGTCTCCTGCCCTTTAGATTGTGAGCTCCTCTAGGGCCTAGAATCATCGTTTGTGTCCCCAGCACTTAGCATAGTGCCAGTCATGTATAATAGCGGGCACTTAATAAATGCTTATTGACTTACTGGATCGGACTAAGGCACTGCTGAACTGTTCCCATTCAGATCTGAGAAAGACAGTGCCATATTTTAACTCTCCTTTGCTCTCTCAGCATGGGGGCAGAAGGTGTTTGTAAAACTTATCTTTCTTCTCAAAAGTTACCTTTACGATTTTTGTTTAAGGAGTTAGTTTGATTTCATTGCTTAGATGAAATGCCTGCTCTCCTGTAACTGGTTGTATGATTCATCGTTGTTTGTGCTTTGTTTTTGAAGAGGACCATGACATCAGGAAGGTAATGCCAAGACTTGCACATGAACTGGATTTAAGTAAGAGAAGGAGGGCTGTGCAAAGTCATCAGCCTCACTTTCTCCTTTGGAGCCATCTGGGTCCAGTGGCAAGATGTAGATTAGGACAATAGCCCCGGATGTATGATTCATTATTAATAAATGAAAGGTAAAGAGTGAGGAACCATTGAACAGCTTTCAGTATACTGAGATTTGAACCTAGATCCAAAGTGCCAGCCAAAACCTGACTAGGTTTTGAACCAAAGGAGAGAATCTCAATGAGTTTTGGTTGGGTGATATTAGGTAAAACATTGCAAAACAGAGTGAAGCCTGGTAAGGTTTTCTCCCTCAGGCTAAAGCAAGCCTGGAAGACTGGAAGAGATTGAATTTGTAAGAGGCAGAGCCTCAGGCAAATTCATTTCCTCTCTATTGCTCTCTCTCTGAAAACTGGTCCTAGAATCGAGGTGGAGAGGATGGAATGGAGTATCAAGCCCTTCCTTTGTTGTAGTTCAGTTGTTTGAGTCCTCACTCTTTTGTGACCCAATATGGGGGGCTTTGTGGCAAAGATGCTGGAGTGGTTTGCCATTTCTTTCTCCAGCTCACTTTATAGATGAGAGAACTGAGATAAACAAGGTTCAATGACTTGCCCAGGGTCACAGCTAGTAAGTGAGTGTCTGAAGCCAGATCTGAATTCAGGAGGGTAAGCCTTCCTGACTCCAGGCAAGGCACTCTCTCTGCTGCGCTACCAAACTACCCCTGATTAGTGGAGCAAGGTAGTATTAGAGCTAGAGGGAGAGAGCGGTGAGTCTAATGGGGTATAACTTGAAGTTAGAGAGATTAGCATTTGTAAAGAGTCTGGAAGCTTTTGTAATGAGAGGAGAGACCAGATGAGTGCTGAGGTTTGAAGAAAGAAGGCAAGTGAGGCAGCTTACTTCCCACTCAAGGTGACTTGTTAGAGATTTTCCTGCCATAGAAGTAGTGTCTTGGTGCTCAACAGCAACAAATTAAAAACAAAACAAAAGAAGACTTAACCAACTGCCCAACCAAAAAAGCTGAAGGACACAGGACCTAAGCTGAGCCCTGGAGAAGCTGCGGAGAGTCTCAGCACAATTCTCCTGAGGGCTCCAGCCCTTTTACTACAATAATTGGATTTTTTTATTCATTTGTTTGCTTTTGTTTAAGGGAAAAGTTATGTATCAGTAGAACAGAGAGTTGTACATACATTTGTCATTCCTCTTACACAACGGCAGACATTGATGACACATTAACTCCTCATCCCTGAAATGCTAACCCCTTCAAACAAAACATTTCACAAGATACCAGAAAGACTCTTCCCTGGGGGCTTTATTGCATAGCCCATTGGACCTCTTCTTTCTCCCCTCTCCCTTGAGTTTTTCTTTGGTTCATTCAAGTATAAAGCTAATTCCTTTACCTACACAGCTGATTAGATCTATTTCCTTCCATCTCCTCTAAGACCTTGTTCCAGCAATCAGCCTTCCACCCCTCCTCCACACTCTCCCCATGCACCTTCAGTTTCTCCCCCTCTACTGGCTCCTTCCCATATCCCTACAGACACAGAAGGCTCTTCCCCAAACTAAAATGACCTTCCTTTGGTGCTTTTATTCTCTCCAGCTACTATCTTATCTCTATTAAAATGGAATGGTTAATGACTCTACTAACCACCTTGATTTTCTGGAGCTCCTTTGCTGTCCAGAGGAGGCCCAACTGACCTGGGAATCAGAATCAGCCAAGCAGGAGGCATACTGAGCATCCCTTTAGCTTGACATACCAGAGATCCTTTGCAATGCTCTCTGAGTGAAGCCAAATTCCTCCTGCTGTGTCAGCAATCACAAGACTGGATTAAGCTCGCACAGACATCCTGAATCACTTCTTTGCTTATTGGAAACTGTAATCTTGACTGACGAAAGGATAAACATCCTGAGTCAGGGGTACTTCCTTGCTTCATGGCTTTATAACCCCCCTCCCCTAATCCTTTAGTGAGCTCAGTTCTTACTGCAGCTCCACCTGCATGTATGCCTGCCCACTTGAGAGAAATAAACACGCCTACAACCTAATTCTATTTGTCTTTCTTAGACCAAAGTCTGGAGGTTGACATCTCTTTCCCCCACTTCATTGCTAAACTCTTACAAAAGTCTAGGATCCACATTTCCACTTTCTTAATTATCCACTCTTTGATCATCCCTTTATGGTCTGTCTTCCATCCCTACTGTGATAACACACTTTTCATTCATTAGATCCTAGAACTACATCGAGAAAAGAGATATCATCTAGTCCAATCTCCTAGGTAGTGAGCACCAGAGGGGTCATTTGAATACCAAGACAGTGCTCAACATGCTGCACTCAGATGCTTCCTTCAACAAACATCTACTATGTACTTATGGTGTGCCAGGATCTATGCCAAAGAAGATAGTCTGAAGAAGATGTGAAGATAAGTGGGACAGGACCATCCTTGAGGAGCTTATTAGAAGAGTTGACATGGACAAAAATAATGAAGAAACCTTTGTAACACCTCTCATATATGCCTCCTTCTCATTTCTTTTTAAATTTCTTTTTGCTTTTAAAACCAACTTTGATCATAACAATATCAAATACAATTCCTAGTATTTCTCATGGAAGAATCTTTTATACAAAAGTATTTCTTTTAGGGAAACATGAAAAACAGAGGTAATATACAAGAATCTTTATTATTTTATGTCACTTAAATACTATTATAGTGATAAATATATTTATATCATATATATTTGTATCACTTAAATACCATTATGTGTAGTATAGTATATGTGCCATATACAAATGAAAAGTATTGCAATAGTCTGCTGATTGATCTGCTTGCCATAAATCTCTCTTTACTCCAGTCCATCCTCTACTTAGCAGTCAAAGTGATTTTCCTACAGTATAGATCTGACTCACTCCATAACCTGGGACTCCCCCTCACCTCTACAATCAAATATAAAATACTCTGGCACTCGAAGCCCTTTCCCAATCTGTACGGTCTTCTTCCATTTTATACCTCACAATATAATCTATAAACTACTGTCATGGGCCTCCTTGCTGTTCCTCAAACAAGACGCTCCAATCTCTGGAGTCCATGTACATCCACTGGCTGGTCCCCATAGAAGGAAAGCTCTCCTTCCTTATCTCTTCCTCCTGGCTTCTTTCAAGTCTCAGCTAAAATTCTACATCTTATAGGAAACCTCTCCCAATCACTCTTAGTCCTAGTACCTTCACTCCATTGATTATTTCCAATTTTATCCTGTGTAGATCTTGTTTAACATTGTTGCTTGTAGGTTGTATGCTTCATTAAACTGTGAACTCCTTGAGAGTGGGTAGTATTTTTTTCCTTTTCTTTGTATTCCCAGCATTTAGCACAGTGCTTAGCACATAGTAGGCACTTAATAAATGTTTATTGACTGACTATAGAAAATAGGATCAGAAGATCTTTGATGAGATCTGTAATAGACCTCAAAAACCATCTAACCCAATGCTCTCATTTTACAGATGAGAAAATAGAGTCCTGGAAAGGTCTAGTGATTTGCCCAAGGTCATGCAAGTGCACAAGATAATCTAGCCCAGGGCTAGAAAGATTGAGCAGAAAGGTCTAGATCACACTTGTGACTAAGGAGTTAGAGGGGGGCTTCTTGGAGGGCATGAATAAATTTAAGAAATAGGAGAATATGGTCTGAGTTCTTTTGGTAAAACTTCTTCAAGGGACCACTTAATTGTTTATTGTTTAGCTGAACTGAATCTCCACATCCCAAATAGTAAATGGCCAAGCTGGGAGATTCAAATCTGGTTCTCTGAATACAAGTCTAATAAATCTAAATCATACTCCTGGCCTCAAACTACTTTTCCATCTTTAGTTTATATTTTTATATTTCTTAAATTTATGATAAAGAAGAGAATAACTTTATAGTTTCTTACATAAGTGATTAAAACAATGGTCAATCCATCCTGTTTTTTCAAGGAGAAATGCAAGCTTCTTGGACAGAAAGCTCTAGCCAATGCATTCCCTGTTATGCTTTCCCTCTGATTTGCTTCTCCTTTCCAAAGGAGTATTCGAAAATCACAACTTCTCAAAGCATCAGTTAGTCATTCAACATTTATTAAGCACCTACTATGTGCTAGATACTATGCTGTGATGTTTCTTTATACCAGTAAACTAGCATTTATTAAACATCTACTATGTGACAGGCACTTTTCTAAATCTGGGGATAAAAAGAAAGGTAAATAACAGTCTTTGCTCTCAAGGAATCTTCCTTATTAGACTGAGAAAGAGCTCAGTCTAATGGGGCAAACAGCATAAAAACAACAATATACAAATAAGATATATTTATAATCCGAAGACCAGATTTGAATCTCCCAGTTTTACCATTTACTAGCTAGGACATGGAGATTCAATTCAATTAAACAACATTATATACTATATATATCACATATGGTATGTATCACACATGTGGTACATATAATATATGTGATAAATATATCATCTATATGTGCACACATATGTATACAATGTGTGTGTGTATGTATAAAACTGGAGGTTGTCTCAAAGGGAAAATACTAAGATTAAGGAGATCTGGGGAAAGCTTCTTGCCAAAGGTGGGACTTGAAAGAAGGTAGGGAAGCACCTGCATTTTAAGAAGATCAAATCGATGTAAGAGTGGAGGATGGATTGAAGTGGGGAGAGACTTGAGGCAGGGAAGCCAATCAGAAGGCTATTTCAATAGTCCAGACATGGTGATGCAGGCCTGTACCCGGGTGGCAGAGGAGCATATAAGAGAGATGTTAGGAAGTAGAAAAAGTAGAAAAAGAAATTGACAACTGATTGGATGTGACAGGTAAGAGCTGGTGAAGAATCTAGGATGCAAACTAGGTTTCGAGTCTGGGTGACAGGTGACTGGGATGATGATGGTACCCTTGACAGTAACAGAGAAGTTAGGAAGAGGAAGGGTTGGGGCGTGGGAGATAATTAGGGAAAGACAATGAGTTCGGTTTTGGACATATTGAATTTAAGATGACTACAGGTCATCCAGTTTGAGATATCTAATAGGTAGTTGGAGATAGATGGGAGTGTAAAAGTCAGGAGAGAGGTTATGGTTTGAGGTTGGTGAAACATCAGCATAGGGATGATAATTGAATCCATTGGAACTGATGAGATCAACAAGTGAAATATTATAGAAAGAGACAAGAAGAGGGCCAAGGACAGAGCCTTAGGGGATACTCACGGTTAGTGGGTATGGCCTGGATGATGTTCTAGCAAATGACACCGAGGAGTAATCAAATACATAGAAGAACTAGGCTAGAAAAGTGTCATGCAAACCAAGAGGGAACAAAGTATGAAAGAAAAGGGGGGAATCAAAGGCTACAAAGAGGTCAAGAAGGATGAGGATTGAGAAATAGCCATTAGATTTGGCAAGTAAGAGATCACTGGTAACTTTGGAAAGAGCAGTTTCAGTTGAATGACAGGGTAGGAAGCTGAACTGCAGAGAATTAAGAAGAGAGTGAGAGGAAAGGTGGTGGAAGCATCTATTGTATATGGCCTTTTCAAAGAGTTTTGCCACAAAAAGTAGATGGATGGATCAAGTGAGGGTTTTTTGAGGATAAGGGAGACATGGATAGGTTTGTCAGCAGTAGGGAAGCAACCAGTAGACAAAGAGACACTGAAGATTAATGAAAGAGTGGTAATGATGGATGGAACAATCTGCTGGAGAAGATAGGATAGGATGGCATCAAGATGTATGTTGCAAGGAGAAGGGCCACCTCTTTATGTGAAGCAGGAGTGAAGGGAGAGATAGTGGCAGAAGTTATCCATGTGAGGTGACATGAGGAACGGAGGAAAGGATGGAGCTTTCTGTAAATGGTATCAATGTTTTCTGGGAAATATAAGGCAATGTTCTCAGGTGAAATAGAGGGCAAGGGATGAAAAGTTTTAGAAAAATCTTCATGGTGAGTGCAATCAAGAATGGAAACAGATTAGGGAAGTATATTATTACCCTGCCACAGTGAGGGCCTAGTTGAGATTATGTAACATAAACTTGTGGTGCACCCCTTCAGGACAGTTCTGTGACTTTTTCCAGTTTTGTTCAGTAGCAGATAGGTAGGAGAGACACAGGTGATGGGAGTAATCCAAGGCTTCATTTGGAAGGGCATGATTTTCAATAGGATAAAAGACTAGAGAGAAGAAGACAATGTAGAGCCAAATTAATTCATCAAGGGCTCAAGATGTGGAAGGAAAAAGAAGGTAGCCAGTAGGGGTGATGGTCTAGGAAAAAAAAATGAAAGATGGAATGACAATAGATTATGATCAGATAAAGGAAGTTCATGAACGTGGATGTGGAACACTTGTGGGTGATGACAAGATCAGGGGTATTACCATCTCTGTGCATATCTGGAGGGGTAGGTCATGGGAAATGACTTATTCATGGGAAATATGAGGAATTGGGAGATTAAACTATTTGAGGGAGTATCAATATGTATGTTGAAGTTCCCTGGTGTAAAGGTAGGAGTTGGAAAGGAGAGAAAGACTGTGAGCCAGGCACTGAACTCATTGAAGGTGGAAGGGGAGTTTCCTGTAGACAACAGCTACTAGAACCTTGACTGGGTGATAATTATGGATCAGATGAACCTCAAAGAAGGAGAGGTATCACTGAACAATGGTGGCAAAGGGAGAGTCTTGAAGTGACAATGGGGAGCAAGGAGTAATCCAACTCCCCCACCATGACCAGTTAGTTGGGGATATGAATGAAGGTGCAACCAGTGCTGGAAAGGGTCATCAAGTGTCATCAAGAGGGAACTAGGTTTCAGTAAGTGCAAGAAGATGAAGGAAGTGAGGAGAGAAAAGGTTTAAGATGACAGCAAATTTGTTCTCTATGGAGGAGGTATTTCTGGAGAATGTGTAAAATGGGGATGATCATCTTGGACAGTCTACCATCTGAGGTAGTCCAAGGAGTCCACTGTGAGGAAAGCACTGTAGGCAATGGGGTTGAGCAGGGGAATGATCAGACCTGTGCATTAGGCTGATTAATTTGGCAATGGTAGGATAAAGTGAGGAAAGAGAGGCTGACTTAGAGGCAAGGATGTAGGACAGGAGGCTGGTCCAGAAGACAGGCCTTCATAATGGTGATAGTAGGGAAAGTGTGAAGGAGAGTACTGAGAGATATTGCAGAGACAACGGCAGGGAAATAAAGACAGGACCTGGAGAATGATGAATGTGGGGTTAAGGAAGGCACAGGAATCTCAGATAATTCTATATCATGACCTTGAGTGACAGGAGAAGGGTGACGCCACTGACAGAAACAGGCAAGTAGAGAGGAGGAAGAGATTTTAGGGGAAAAATAATGAGCTCTGTTTCGCTTTTCAGGGAGTTAATATGGTAGAACCTTCATTTCAAGAAGCTTATGTTTCTTATTGAAAAGTATGTTTGATTGACTGCTGTTTTTAATCATTTATGAAAGAAACTATAAAGTTTTCTTCTTCTTTGTCATAAAGTTAAGAAATAGGAGAGTATGGGTTGTGTTCTTTTGGTAAAACCTCTTCAAATGGGCACTTAAATGTTTATTGTTTCATTGAATTGAATTTCCTTCCCTGGAAGCCACATTGACTTCCCTATCAGTCATGGCCAGGTAGATGACAATGTGCCCTTGATTTCCTCTTCATTTTATTTGGACGAAAATTCCACATCTGGCACTCATCTAAAATGAATTGACTTGCTATGTAAAGAATTTCATGCTTCCTAAAAAGCCTATGAAACCAGTGCTTCCCATTTTAGTGGTTAGTCTTAGGATAAGAATAGGGACTGGGATAGGGAGCGGATTTGTGGTCACCTTGGAGTGGACAACTCCAGGTAAGGAAGCTCTCTCTACCAGTGCAGGTCAGCAATTTCCCTGTAACTTGTAATCTTATAGAGTTGCCTATGGGGTTAAAGTGATTTTTCCGGGATCACACAGTGAGTACAGGTCAGCTGCACAACTTGAACGCATATCTTCCTGGCCCCTTGGCCAGTTCTCTAGGACATACTGCAGCCAAGTTTCATAGCTTGGGGTCCATGAAAGTCTTCCTTTGCTCCCTTCAGAGCTTTTTAATTGGTGCCCCAAAGGAAGAAATATTAAATGAAATGTTAGAGTAAAAAAAAATGGCCGAGAGAGGCTCTCATAAAACTGCAGAATTGCCAAGTTGTAAGACATTACAGGGGTCATCTACTCAAAGAATTAGTTTTATCTTCTGCCGAGTACGAACTCCTGAGGAAAATAGCAGTTCTTTACTGCCATTCATTTCTTTGTTGCAGCTGAGCTCTTCTCCCAACTTCCTCCAATGCAGGAGAGGTTGTGGAAGGCGCACAGTAGCAGCAACCAATGCATGAGGAGCCCTGAAAAGAAAAGCAATGGAGGATGAAGCATATTGGTTCCAATGTGGATGTGGACGACAGCTCGAGGGAACCATGTCTGGGGTGTGTGTGTGTGTGTGTGTGTGCGCATGTGTATGCATTCATGTGCATGTGTGTATGTGCATGTATGTGCATGTGCATGTGTGTGCATGTGTGCATGTGTGTGTGTGAGAAGGTGGCAGGAACAAGGGCTTCACCTTGGCCTCATCCTTTCATCCATCCATCCATCCATCCATCCATCCATACATCCATACATCCATACATCCATCCATCACTGCAATCTGTCCTAGATAAGATGAATTGTAGATCCACCAAATTTCCAGATAGGCAGGGAAACTTGTGCTTGTCCTATAACTTATCACCGTACTCTTTAAAATTTCACCTAAGGGGTTAATAGTTTGTAGCAGATAATTCCCACAGAACATTGGAGACTGGGGAACTCTTCTCACTGAATCTTTGGATGAGCTCTGGGAAGGATGGGGACAATGTCAATGGCCCAGTAATATTTTGTTTTTGTTTAGTTGTTTTTCAGTCATGTCCAATTCTTTCTGACCCCATTGGCCAGCACACTGGAATGGTTTGCCATTTCCTTTGCCGTCTCATTTTTATAGATGAGGAAACTGAAGCAAACAGGATTAATTGACTTGACTAGTAACATTCTGGTAAGTGTCTGAGGCCAATTTGAACTCGGAAAGTGGAATTTTCCTGGCTCCAGGCCCCCTACTCTAACCACTGTACCACCTAGCTCTCCCTTGCCAGTAATATTAGGAGGTAAAGTTATTGTAGTGGTAACAGTTCACATTTGTATAGTTCTATAACATGTAACAAAATACTTTCCTTTCAACAACCTTGAGAGAGTTAGTGCAAATATTATAACCTCCATTTTACAAATAAGAAATCAGTCTTAGAGACATTAAGTGAGTTGTCCTGAGTCATGGAGTTAGTAAAAGTAATGAAGATAGGATGCAACTCCAGGTAAAGGTGAGAGCTGGAATTCTAACTCCCATTTGTGGTTTGGAATAGTATGGAATCACCCTGTTCTAAAGCAAGCAGACAATTCAACTATAACTTAGACTCTTAGTTGTCTGGGAATGCTGCGAGATAGCCTACCCCATGGTTATATAACTTGTATGGACCAGAGATAAACCTTAAACCTGGGTCTTTATTACTCTAAGGCTCAAGAATTGAAGTTTTCCCACTATGCCACATTGTCATAATTAATACTGTTTGAGGATTACATTTCATTTTCTGTAAAATTTTGGCTATTAATATAATACCTGTCTGCTTTTTTCTCATCTGTAGAATGGGGATAATAATAGCATCTAGTTCTCTCAGTTGTTGTGAGGTTCAAATAAATAATATTTTTAAAGTGCTTTGCAAACTTTAAATGAATATAAATTATATGAATATAAATTATTACCATTATTATATCCTCAGGATTATTGTAAGGAAAATGCTTTTTATCTATCTATCACTATATCAATGTGAATTACTGTTGTTGTTGCTATTATTAACAATAACTGTTGTCTATATCAGTGGCAGCTAGGACAGACCTCTGGGCCTGGGGTCAGAAAGCCCAGAGTTCAAATCCAGCCTCAGATTCTCACTAGTTACATGAGCCTGGGAAAATCACTTAACCTCTGTTTGTCTTAATTCACTGGAGAAAGAAATGGCAAATCACTCCAGTATCTTTGTCAAGAGAAACTTATGGACAGCATTGGTGTGATATGGTCCATGGGGTCATGAAGAGTCTGATAAGACAGAATAATTATCACTGGTGTCAAACTCAAATAGAAACAAGGCCTATAAACTGTACATAAGGATTGCTACAGAAGCATATTGACTTAGAAAACCACAGATTAATATTATCTGTGTTACACTGTATTTTTCAATATTTTGTTAAATATTTTCCAATTAGATTTTAATCTGGTTTGGGAGCACTTGGGAGTATTATAGACTATATGTTTGATGCCTCTGGTGTATATGATATGATGCATTATAGTTTAGAAGGAAAAAAGATATAGCGTTACTAAAAGTGAATCATTGGAAAAATAACAAACAGGAATGTAAGCTCCTTGAGAGCAGGGATTATTCTGACCTATTTTGGGGGGTTTGGGGTGGAGGAGACTCTTCAGTGCTTTGCACAGTTTCTGGCATATAATAAGCTTAATGAACGCTTGTTCATTGCTGCCTTACTGATGAGAATGAAACAATAAGCTGGATGAAAGACTATAGGAAAAGCTACGGAAAGATCTGTAAATCACATCATGAAACAGGTGAAGTAAAAGAAAGACTTTCGGGAAATGTTTTGCCTTTCAAAAATTATTTTCCTTTGAATTGTTTCAAAGAGTCCTCTTTTTTCAAGAAATGCAGTAACTCCATGCAAGAGAACTAACTGATAAATGTGTCCCAAAGGCCAGTACATACTGCAGTTTCACGGAGCTGCATTAATTTAGCCTGTGGTTATCTCGATCCTCAACTCCTCTCCCCCTTCCTCCCCTGCACTTGTAATTGTGCTCTAAATAAGCACAGAGAAGAAAAAATAGCATACCATTAGCATCAGATAATGGCCATTATGAGAAGAATTTCATAGACCATTATGCTACATACCTTGCTAACTTATTATCTCTTCAAATTATCCATTCTCAGAAAGATTTACTTTCATTTTCTTGTTCCTCCCCTCACCCCTTGCTTGGACTCTGGCTCTTGAAGCCACAGAGCCCTTGGAGGTATAAAATACATAAGTGCTTCTAGGAAATGTTCCCACTCTTCTGCCCCAGAAAGAAAAAAAAACAGTGCCAAATTTATTCCTTTTTATTTAATTACTCAACCATTCATTCAAAGAGACCCTCAATTTAGCTTTCACAGCTGAAAGTCACTCAGCAAAGAGGGTAGTGAAGATGGTAACCCCAATGAGCCTATTCATCAGGACTTGGCAGCTATAGCCATTCCCTGCCCCCATTTGGAAAGAAATTATTTTATCCTGGATCATTTTGATTTGCGATACCTTGGAGTTTATTCGAGGGATATGCCTCAGCTTTGTCTGGTCCCACCATCTGGAAGAAGGAGTCAAACTTGAAAGCGGGTGGCATCAGTATATCTTGGTGGGGATGTAGGGCCCTTGCTGTTCTCAGAGTCTCATTTGGTTCAACTGTGGATAATGTGCTCTTCCAATTAGAACAGAAGATTATAGCTTTCTGCAAATCCATGGTTCCACTGGTTCTAGAATTTAGAGGCTTTTCTAACATCCTTACATTTCTCTTTGGGAAAAAAAAACAGTGAGAATGAGAATATCTCATTATTTAAAATAAATGCTTGACTTCCTTTGTGGGGCTGAGTTTTATGACATATATAAGATGTTTTTAAAAATGGGCAGAACAATCACTTGCTTAATCATAAGAGGCTGGAAGCCTAGCAACACGATCAGGCCCCGTGTGGGGGGCTTCTCTACAGGGATGGGAAAAGAGGGGATTTTTATTAGAAATGGGGAAGAGGATGAGAGGAGAGACAAACTACTAATAAAAACAGCAGCTGGGAGAGTTTAAAAATGATGAGCTATGGGACTCAAGCAGGAGTTTTCATTTGGTCCATTTTTTCCCCTCAGGCTGATATTAATAGGATAGAGGAAAGATACTTAATATCTACAATTTACATAGGCTAAGGAGATATTTCCTTTAGGTAACTCACTGCAGGAGATAAACTACACTTTCAACTCAAAGACATTGGGATGGTGTAGAATCCAGGAAAGGATGGCATGGAATTCTAGGTTTTTAGTTTTTCCATTTTTCTTGCTCTGTTACATGCCACTTTATACATAAGTATTATTGGGATACCATTATTAAGGATTTTCATTATTCACTCAAGAGCCATGACCATTTTGTATGGAGATCCCCAAGGGAATTACTTTGCAGTCAGCTAATTTCATTTAAAGGCAAATCTGGAGACAATCCCCTACAAGGTGAGTTATGAGGAACATGTAATATACTGCTAAATGGTGCAAATGCAGATTTTTCAAAAATTTGGTTACTGCATACAAATAAGTTACTGCTCCAGACTGACTATATCAATGAGACGCTTTCAATTTGACTATTGTTGTTCAGTTGTTCAGTTGTTCAGTTGTTTCTGACTGTGTGATCTCATGGACATACATATATACATACATACATACACATACATACATGTGTACACACACACACACACATACATATCACACCAGCCCCTTCTATCCTCCACTATCTCCAAAAGTCTGTTCAAGTTCATGTTTCTTGTTTCCATGACATGATCTAAGCATCTCATCCTCTGCTACTCTCTTTTCCATTCGCCTTCAATAATTCCCAACATCAAGTTTTCCCCAATGAGTCCCTTCTCATTATTTAGCCAAAGTATTTTAGCTTCAGCTTTAGTACTTGACCTTCCAGTGAATAGACTGAATTAATTTCTTTAAGTATTGACTGACTTGATCTCTTTGCTGCCCAAGGGACTCTCAAAAGTATTCTCCAGCACAAGAATTTTATATCATTGATTCCATAATGCTTAGCTTTCCTTATAGTTTAACGCTGACAGCCATATATTGCTACTGGAAAAAAAACAACGACATAGCTTTGATTGTATGAACCTTTCTCAACAAGGTAATGTCTCTGTTTTTTAGTATGCTATCCAGATTTGCCATAGCTTTCTTTCAATTTAGCATCCTTCAAACCCCAAACCAAGAATTATATCATGTTTCCAGACTAGTATATTCACATGTCTGTAATAGGGTGGTCTATGCATGCAAAAGATGGGGATGCTGCATTATATGGTAAAAGGATCACTGCCTTTGGAGCCAGAGGACCTGGTTTCAAATCTTGCTTTTGGTGCTTATATAGGCAAGTCACTTAATCTCCATGGGCCTCAGTTTCCTCATTTGTAAATTAATGGAGTTAGACTGGATGGTCTCTGAGGTCCCTTCCAGCTCCAGATCAATGATCCTATGCCGTCTGATGCCATGATGCTATCAAGGAATGTTGAATCTAATAATTCAAGAGAAATGCAAAGATGGAAGTAATTGATTTGTAACTTCGGTTTTTTGTGATTTGTAAATTACTATGTATATTGGAAACTAGATGGTCACATGTGACTACTCCACTGAAGTTTCACTCTAATGTCTCATCATATGTGGTGGTGGGCTTGGGTTTCCAAAGGATATACCAGTAGGCTACAAGCTCTGGAAGGTCTCAGCCAATCTAAAAAGGTTTTAAGTATGGGCTAGCATTACATTATGCATACCTATAGTCAAAGGACCACTGGCTAAGTTTGGAGAAGCTCATTGTTAGAGGGTCAGCCACCAGGTAATAGATTTCCTTTAGTCTTAGTAACTTGCCTAAGTTTTAGAAGGAGTTGTAATCTACCTTGGTGGAGGAAGTATTTACACTGATGAAATCTTGAATTAATAAAAGCATTTAAGACCCTATTATGTAGCAGGCATCGTGCTAGGGGCTGAGGATACAAAGACAAAAAAAATCCTTGCCCTCAAAGATTTTACACTCTAATATGGGAGGCAATATATACATATTTAGGGATAAACAGGCCACATAGAAAGCAGACACAAGGTAACTTTGGAGGGAAGAGCATTAGCAGCTGGGGCAGGGGGGTGGGTGATCAGGAAGAGATTCTTGTGGAAGATGGTGCTTGAGCCAAGTCTTGAACTATGTTCGGGATTCCAAGAAGCTGAACTGAAGAGGGCCAGCATTCTGGGCAGGAGGGAATGGGGAGGAGGTAGTCAGTGGAAAGTCATGGGGACAGGAGATAGAATGGCATGTCCTTCCTTCCTTCCTTCCTTCCTTCCTTCCTTCCTTCCTTCCTTCCTTCCTTCCTTCCTTCTTTCTTTTTCTTTCTTCTTCTTTCTTTCTTTCTTTCTTTCTTTCTTTCTTGTATAATTGGACTATAGAATACTTGGAGGGAAATGATATGTATGAAGGCTAGAAAAGAAGGTGGGGGGCAGGTTGTAAAAGGTTTTAAATATTAAACAGATGAGTTTTTATTTGATCTTAGAGATAATAGGGAGCCATGGCAGTTGTTGAAGCTTTGAAGCTTATGTGTAATTACTCATTCATGCAGTTAGTGGAAGCTTTTAGAAAGCAGCACAACATAAGTCATGTGAATTATTCCACCACAGATGACAGAGAAGGTTTAGGAGATGATAATAAAAGATGTTGTTGAGCAGAATACCATTTTATTGGTCATTTTGGTTATTGAAAGCTAGAGTTGAATGCATAAGCATGCTAAATTCTTATGCTAATTACTACTCTATAATAATGTGATAAAACCACATATTCCACCATCATTAGTGGCTTCAACATATACTTGGGATGACAACTTAGAAGACTTGGCCTTAGGGATTCCTATTCTCCTTGGTTTTACCAGCTACTGGTCTATATAGACTCACTGTTGAAAGGCCTGAAGTCAGTTCAGCAGTCATCTTTTCTGTCCACAACCTCTGTGCTTCATCTCCTTTCTTCCTTCACCTCTATGGATCCCACACCATATTTAAGATTGTCACCCTTGATTCTTACCTCACAATGGACAGTATCCCTTTAATAAAAGGATTTGTTCTGTGAAGTTTGGATTCAGTCAAAGGGCCGCCCTTGAGGACCTAGAAGGCCACATGTGGTCCTCGAGGCCACAGGTTCCCCACCCCTGGACAAGACCATTAGGTATGGCTTTCCCATGCCCTTTTCATCTCCACCTCTTCTTTGTTTCTATAGCTACTTTTTCAGCCTCTCCTACAGTTTTGGAGGAAAAAAATGTTTTCCCTCTTTTCTATGGTTCACTGCTTCAGCTGTGTTCTTGATCTAATTCTTCTCTACCTGCTGAGGGAGCTTGCTTCCAGACATATTTGGAAAGACAGTCTATTTTAGAGCCTAGGATGCTAGATTTAGAATCAGGAAGAGCCAGATTTGGGCTCTGCCTCAGTTGGAGCTAGCTGGGTTAACCTTGAGCCTGTTTCCTCATCTGTAAAATGAAGCTGATGGAATGACTTACGCCCCTGGATTGTCTAGAGGATCAAATTAGATATATGAGCTTTGCAAAACTTAAAACCCCATATAAAAGCCATTTATTCTGTTTATCTCCAATTGCTATCTTTTCACTGACTTGTCTTTTGCTTATGAATAGGCATAGGCTTCCCCTAGTTTTTTTTTTTTTTGGAAAAATAATGACCCCTTAGTTGGACCCTGTCACTTCTTCCAAATATTGTTTTACTCTTTTCCTTCCTTTCACAGCTAAAGTCCTCAGATAGATAGTCTGTGCCCTATTTCAGAGCCTATTCAGTAAATGTCTTACTCTGAAATACAGGTTCTTAGCCAGAGGTTCGTGAACTTAAAAAAAAAATTGATAATTACTTTTTAGTATAATGGGCTTCCTTTGTAATCCTATGCATTTTATTTTATGCATCTAAAGTAGGCTTCACCAGACTGCCAAAGGGGACCATACCACAATAAAGGTTAAAAACCTCTGCTCTAAGGTGGTGTAATAATTTCAATGATGTTTTAAGCTCTTTTGGTCAGGTACCACACATTTGTGTCTCCCTTAGCCCTTGGTGTGGTGTATTGCACAAAATACATGCTCAGTAAATGAATGTGGGGTGAATGAATCTTCTACATTCTAGCTTCCTTGATCTTAATGTCATGTAAAATTGCTGATCTTTCTGACCTTGAACCGTCTCTCTTGGCTTGCTTCCATGACACTTTTGTTTCTGAATGCTCTTGCTCCAGTTCCTACATTAGCTCCTTTCCTTCTTCTTACTGCTTTACTCTGGTCGTCCCCCAAGGTCTAACATCCCTGTAGCCTGCTCACGCAGGAATACCATTCCCCTCTTCTCTCATTGATGAGTCTTCCTGGACCCTCCATTTTGTGGAAGAGCCCAGGATTGCCTGCCTGCATTCATTTCTCTCCCGTCTATGTTTCCTGACTTTAAAAACCATGCCCTAGCACTGCGAACATTTTATCTACCTACCCAACCTTTTCAGCTCCTTTTCGTATGTTGTTTGCCCCTATTAGAGTGCAAGTTCCTTGAGAGAAAGAATTGTCTTTCTTTTTGCTTTTATTTGTATCCCCAGCACATAGCTCAGTGATCTTTTTTCCTTCCTTCCTTCTTTCCTTCCTTCCTTCCTTCCTTCCTTCCTTCCTTCCTTCCTTCCTTCCTTCCTTCCTTCCTTCCTTCCTTCCTTCCTTCCTTCCTTCCTCCCTCTACTTTGGAGAGCCCTGCCACTCTGTCACTTCTACAATAGTACTTTGCTATTTTCTTGATTTCATCAAAAAATTATGGAGCTTGAAGATTCCTATTTCTAGGGAATCTGCTACATCCCTTACTGTTTTCATCACTATTTCTTCTTCCAGTGTTGGAGGAAGCTGATGGTGAGAAGAGAAAGACAAGTCTGTCTTGCTTCTGAGTTTTCTATAGAAGGTGTACTTAAAAATATTTTATTGATGTCTTTTGTCTTTGTATCATAGTCACCTCTGGGAGAAAAAACAATCCTACTCAGATTGAACTTTGAAGGTGTGCTTCTTCTAAAGGGAGAGTGTTTAGCTTTCCAACTACATGAACTGAAAAGCACATACTTTAAACAACTATAACAAGGGTAAGGATCAGGTTTTACTAAGGTAAAAATATTCTATGACTTCTTTTTTCATATGCACAGTTGAGAGTCTCACCTTTCTTGGCAATTTAAGATGTCAAGTTATTGCAGAAAAATGTTAAGATGTTTAAAAATACCATTAAAAGGGTATTTTTCTTGATCCATTAAGAATACCCTTCTATGAAATTCTGTGGCCCTTTTATATTTCTAGGTCTGCATTTTAACAGCCATTTCCCAAATAAATCCTAGAATATGGTATAGGTGATTTTCTAGATGATTTCAAGCTATTTGCTTTGCCTTGGCATGAGATATTCTGAAAGTTTAGCTGAACTTCTGAAAGGTTTTAGACTATAACTGGAAACAGGTCAGTTGTGAAAGGAAATAGTCTCTTTCCTGGAACATAGCTAACAGTGTAATGATAATGTCATAAGAAATCAAGGACTAAAGAGAACCATTTGTTTTTCTTCGTCATGTTGTTCTCTTCTGTTGAAAGGATTTGGTTAAAACAAGTGGATAATGTTTAATGCAAATTGTTAATATTGATCTTTATTGAAATAAAGCTATCTATAGAGCCACAAAGAATTCTTTTTTGTTATTGTTTTAGTTATTTCTTTACACTATTGGTGGGCTTCTTGGTGTCAGAGGTCATGTGGTACAGTGAAGGGGCACTGGAGTGGGAATCAGGATATCTGGATTTTAGTTGGAGTTTTGCCACTAAATAACTCTGGGATTTGGGTTCTGCTGTTAAATGTTTAACAACAAGCTTTCTGAGGGGGTAGGGTGGGGTGGTGTATGCATGACATACTTTTAAGTTTAATCTGAATTAAAATGTTCTCCATCATTTTCTTTAGACAATGGAAAAAAAATTAAGTCTTGATATGTAGCATTTTCTGATCTCTGAGGTGTAAGTGCTCACACTGAAAATCTAGCAATCTTGTAAGCCTTTTGTGAGTTGGTTTGAGCTGGCTCCAGCACTTCGCTGGCTTAGCTTTTCTGCATCTTAGTTTCCTCATCTGTAAAGAGTGCAGTCTGAGCTAAGGTTTCAACTAGCCCTAGAATTTTAGATTCTGTGCCTTCCATCTCTATTCCATGGTCTGGTCTTTAATCTGGCAGCATAAGAAAATTGATTTAATCAGCTTGCTCATGGATGACCAAGTTCTACTTAATTGATTCATACTAACTGAACTCACATGAGATTGACTTGCTAGATAGAATGCTGATTTATTGATTTGCAATGGGATATAAATCTGCCTCACAGAGGAAGATATTTATCTCTCCTGGCCTGAGCGCTTCTTGACTAATACTAAGTTATTGAATCAATAATCATAAGGTTACTTGGTGAGTGTAGAATTTTATAGTAAATGAATGTCTTTAAAGAATACTTTCGTTGGGGAAACTTCTTTCTTGGGAGTGCTAGGAACAATGACAAACTCTAGCTTGATAACTCTCTTTTTCTACACTTCTGTGAGATCAATTAGTTTGCTGCTGGCCTTTGTCATTCCGGTATAACCCTTATTCCTTTCAATGCTCTTTTTATAATGTTATACTTCCAAGCATTTAATTCATTTAATGTTGGTTGCTTCTGGAAGCACCTTAGTCTCATCAGATGTCTCCAACTTTTTTTTTTTTTGTAGAAGGATCATACTTATGTGTAGCCTTAGGAGATAAAGCAAAGCCCAATGGGTTGACTTTATAAACAGGTATATTTTAGCTAAATAGAAGAAAAGATTTTCTAGCAGATATAACAGTCTAAAATGCGAATGGATTTTATTTAGGGTATTGAATTATCTAGTACTAGTGATGAAACAGAAGTCATATAACCACTTGTCAGAGGTACTGTAGAGGGGATACTAGGGAGGAAATTGGCCTAGAAGGCCTTTGGGGGTCCCACCATTAGGTTCTATGATAGCCTGAATTACTTCAAAGAAAGTTTTATTTTTGTTCAATCATTTCAGTCATGTCTGACTCTTTGTGACCCCATTTGGGGTTTTCTTGGGAGAGATATTGGTTTGATTTGCCATTTCCTTCTCCCAGATGAGGAAACTGAGACAAACAGGATTAAGTGACTTGCCCAGGGGTCACACAGCTAGTAAATGTCTGAGGCCACATTTGAACTCAGATCTTCCTGACTCTGGACAGGCAAACCATACCAGTATCTCTGCCAAGAAAATCTCACATTGGCTCACAAAGAGTCAGATATGACTGAAAGGACTGAACAACAACAATGGCAACTTTCTAACTCCAGGACTAGTGCTCTATCTACTGTGCCACCTAACTGTCCTGAAGAAAGTTTACTGAAGATAATTATATCATATAAGAGCTCTCCTTGGCTGTCATTACAGAATGGAGCACTTGCTGATCTTGTTTTTGGATTCTACCCATCTTGTTTCTGAGACTGTAGTCCTCTTACCATCGGCTAAACTAGTGTAGTAGAACAATGGCCTGAAGTCAGAATTTTAACTTTGAGAAAGGACGAAATATTGTCCCAGATTCCTGAGCTCCCTTTGAGACTCAGCTAAAATGTTGCCTTCTACAAGAAGCTTTACCTGATTCCCCCTTAACTCTAGTGGTTTCCCTCTGCTAAGCATCTCCAATTTGTGCTATATTTTTGTTTGCACATAGTCATTTGTGTGTTGTCTTTCCCATTAGATGATGAACTCCTGGAGAACAGGGACTGTCTTTCTTTGTATCACCAGCACTTAGCACAGTGCCTGGCACATAGCAGGCACTTAATAAATGCTTATTGATTGACTGGTTTTCAAAAAAGGAAAGAGAATGATATCTGCAAACATTAGTCCACCGAGTTTGATTTTAATTCCTGGATTAAAAAAAGTTGAATATATTATTAAAGGGATGGTTTACAAATATCTTGGAAAGAATGGGGTTTTCACAAAAAGCTATCTCGTGCTATCCTTGGGGACAAAATCAAGAAATGTGAACTATACAATAGTATAAGTAGGTGCATTCAAAACAGGTTGAATGGTTGAGCACAAAGAATAATCATCAATAATTCAGTGTTAACTTTGGAGGGAAGTCTCTGTAAAGCACCTCAGGGTTTTGTGCTTTGATCTGTGTTATTGAACATTTTTAATCAATGACTTGGATACAGGCATAGATGGTAAGGTCAGTAAATGTGTAGATGAGAAAGTTTAGAGGCATAAATAACACACTGGAGGACAATTAGAATTAAACAAGGTAAACTAGAGAGGTATGTTGGGGGTAAGTGCTGGGTCCGTTATTTTATTGGTAGGGGGGGAGGAAACTCCCTTTTCCAATGGAGATTGGTACCTTTCCTGCAATTTATAGTCTTAGAATGGGCAGCTATGTGGCACAGTGGATAGAATGCTGGGCCTGGAGTCAGGAAAACTCATCTTCCTGAGTTCAAATGTGGCTTCAGACCCTTACTAGCTGTGTGACCCTGGGTAACTCACTTAACTTTGTTTGCCTCAGTTTCCTCATCTATAAAATGAGCTAGAGAAGGAAATGACATCTCTGCCAAGAAAACCTCAAATTGGGTCAAGAAGAGTTGAGCAGCACTGAACAACAACAAATAGTCTTAGTGAGTTTCTTACAGTCCTGAGAGATTTAGTCACAACGTCAGAATGTGTCAGAGGCAGCACTAAAACCCAGGTCTTCCTGTTCTCAAGTTCTTTGTGCTCTATGCTACATTTCCAGAATGATGCTGTTCACTCATGTCTGACTCTTCATGACCCTGCGGACCACAGCACACTAGGCCCTTTTATCCTTCACTATCACCTGAAGTCTGTCAAGCTCAAGTTCATTGTTTCCATGATACTGCTCATCTCATCCTCTGCTGTCCCTTTCTACTTTTGCCTGCAATCTTCGCTCACATTAGGGTCTTTTCCAATGAGTCAAGTCTTCTCATTATGTGGCCAAAATATTTGAGCTTCTAGAATAATAAGATAAGATAAAATTTAATAGGGCTAAATATAAAATGTTATTTTGGGTACTATTTTGGAAAATTGTGTTCTTTTCTGGACACCATGTTTGACAAAGAAATTGATGAGTTGGAGGAGTGACTAGGATGGTGGAAGGCTTTGAGATTATGTCATATGAAGATTGGCTAAAAGTACTAGGATGTTTATTTAGCCCGGGGAAGAAAAGAATGAGGAGATACATGATATGTGTCTTCCAGTATTTGTAGGGTTGCCATGGAGAAGATTATTTATTGACCATGGTACAGGCCTTCATCTCTGGCCTTCTGGTTGTTCTCCCTGCCTTAAGACTGTCCTTCTAAACTGAGCTTTTCTACATTTCCAATCTTCTTACGCCCTACTCCCCTTCACATGCTCTGTGATCCATTAACACTGGCCTTTTTGCCATTCTTTTTCACTGGCTGTCTCATATACCCAGCCAGCTCTTCCTTTTCATCTCTGCCTCCCAGAAGCTTTCTTGGTTTCCTCAAATCTCAGCTTAAATCCCAACTCCTCCAAGAAGACTTTCCCAGTCCTCATTAATCTCAGTGTTTTCCTGCTAAGACTACTTCTGATTTATCCTGCATATATCTTGTTTATGGACAGTTGTTTAGATGTTGTCTTCCCCACTAGATCATGAGCTCCTTGAGAGCCTGGACTGTTGTTAATTGCCTTTCATTTTACCTTCAGTGCTTACTACCGTGCCTTGCACCTAGTAGGTACTTAATAAATGCTAGTTGATTGATGCGTTGATTGATTTTCCCCATTCCATTCCATCTTCCACTCAGTTACCAAAGAAATTTTCCTAAAGCACTGGTCTGACCGTATCATTCCAGTACTCAATAAATTTGAAGTAGTTATCTATTATCTCCAGAATAAAATATAAAATCCTGGTTGGCTTTTAAAGCACTTCACAACCTGACCCTTTCCTGCCTTTTCAGTCTCCTTGTACTTTACTCCCTTCCCCATTCACTATGATCTTGCAGCACTGGCCTCCTTGTTATCCCTCACACATTACTCTTAATCTCTGATTTTGTTTTTTCACTGGCTGTCCCTTTGACTTGAATGCTCCCCTTCTTCATCTCCACCTTCTGGCTTCCTTTCAGACTTAGCTTAAATACCACATTTTGCAAGAAGTCTTTTCAGGTGTCCTCCATCCCCCCCTATCCCCAATGTCCTCCTCCTAGACCAAGCCTGCACAACCTGTGGCCTGTGGGCCACTTATGGCCTGCAGGCATGCTAAAGGATTTTGGGTGGCCCGCAAAAAATGTAGAGGATGTTTTCCTTCATATTTTTCACAGGCCACCTGAAATCCTTTGGTGGATTGCACGTTGTACAAGCTTGTCTTAGATAATCTCCCATTTACACTGTATGTACCATATATGTACGTACCTGTTTGCAAGTATGTACATAAGAATGTGATTGCCTGTAAGTATTTGATCTCCTTGAGGTCAGGTGCCATGTTTTTGCCTCTATTTCCCTTGTACTTGCCTCAATTCCTATCTCATAATCTGTACTTAATAAATACTTGTTGACTATTGACTGAAATTCTTGGTCAGGCGTGGATGAATTGGACTCGATGGCTTCTGAGGTTTTTTCCAACTCTAAAAAATTCTGTGATGAGAAGTTTCTAGCATATATTGTATTAAAAAAAGCCAACCTGACATATATAGACAGAAATCTATAGAGTTTAGGGTTTGGTTAAACTTTAAAAAATGGATTTCATTCTTTGAAATACTAACAGGGGAATGAGAGACTTGAAAATCTCTAAGATTCCTTCTAGCTCCTGATCTCCTAATCTTGTGAAATGCTATTTTTAATGATAATGAAACCAATAGAGCTACAGTCACTATTGCTATATTGCCCACATCTCCTACTTTTTTTTAAACCTACATAATGTTCTGCTTCACTGAAGACTGTAATTTGTAGACTGACTGATGTGTTCATTTGTGAAAGATGAATAAATTCTCTCAGGGTACTGTGGTGGTACTTACATATATATATATATATATATATATATATATATATTCAACACAGGTCTTCACTTTCCTGGGGCTGTCACTATATGCAGCTACAGTGCTTAGCTAGGCCAACTCTTTCTTGGTAATGTCCCATGCTTGGGACCTTTCCTACCATCCTTTTCCCCATCATAACTTTCCCTCATATTTAAATTGAAGAGATAAACGGTGTTAATCATGTAAAATGCTATCCCTTTCAAATAACTGGCCTTTCTGCATTTGACCAAAGGCTTTCTGGACACAGGACTGTGAGCTGAAGGAGTGAAGCAAAACTGGGAATTTCCTGGCAAGTCAGTGGAAAAGATATTTTAGAGTAAGCAGGTCTGTTAATGCCTTGTTGGGCTGGTGTTACTGTTATCACCCTTTTCAAGAAGAAGGGAAGGAAGGGTGACTGTAGCAACCACTGGATGATCTCCTCGTCAGCCATCTCCTGACCCAGGTTGTCCCTTGATACAACATACCACATTGTGAACTGGAGTGTGCTCCCACAAATGTGGCATCTCTCCAACCTACAACACCACACACTAGACATGATCTTCAAAAGATAAAGCTGACAGATTTATCAGGGCTAAGATGTCTTTATTTAAACAAAACAACAACAACAACAACAACCCAAATCTGACAAATGGTGTAAATTTCCCTTCACTGGGAATGAGGGCTAAAGCCAGTGCCTATTGGTGTAGCAATTCAGTATTAAGCAGGTCAATGGGAAAGTGATAGGGGTGGAGGGAGGCCCTTTAGTAAAATGATTCTGGGTTGAGCCTGGAATTTAAACTTACTCCACTTATGCTGCAAGCACCCTTCTCCATCCCCACACCCCAACACTGGGCTAACTGCACCAACTGAACTAATAGCTGCAAATGTTCCTCTGGTACCTCATTGAGGTGTTGAGGTGATCCTGGTTCCTGAATGCTTTGCTGGTGGCATTTAAGCTGCCAGAGCTTACTTAAGGAGTCAGATCAAGCTAAAAAGGCTTTTGTGTGATGACCGCTTATCAGGGATATTGTAGAGGGGATTCTCATTCAGAAATGGATGGGGCTTGAAAGTCTCTGAGGCCTTATAATCTGGAATGCTCCCCCCACCCCCTGAAATACTTTCTACATTTTTTCCATATATATATATATATGTATATACACACACACATATATGTATATGTATATATGTATATGTATATGTATATATATGTATATATGTGTATATATGTGTATATATGTATATATGTGTATATATGTATATATGTATATATGTGTATATGTATGTATATATGTATATATATATACATATATATATATATGTACATATTCTCCTCATAATTTACCTTGAAGGCAAAGATTGCTTCATTTTTGTCTTTGTATACCTATTGCCTGTAACACTTAGCACATGATAGAGGCTTAATACTTATTGACTGATTGGAGATTCCGTGAGTAATGTATGGCCTGGTGCCAGACTGTATATCTGTTGTCCAGGGCTAGGCTTATTATTTGTGGGCTGGGGAAAATGCACTGATTCTCTTTTTTTGGTCATAGCATCTCATTAAATAATTCACCAAAGGTGTGCTGGTAAATATTTAACAACTAGCTCTCTGAAAACATGACACTTTTTTTTTTGTTTTTTTGGCTAGGCAATGGGGTTAAGTGACTTGCCCAGGGTCACACAACTAGTAAGTGTTATGTGTCTGAGGCCGGATTTGAACTCAGGTCCTCTTGAATCCAGGGTCAGTGGTCTATCCACTGTGCCAAAACATGACACTTTTCAAAATTTAATGTGAATTATTAAGACTTTTTCCATCACTTTATGAAGTCTAATCAATCAAGAAAACTATAAACCAAACCCTGATTTGTTAGTATTTGCTAATTTCCGAGGTGTTGAAAATTTAGCATTGGGCTCACAGGTTGAGCTGGCTCTAGCACATCCCTCTCTTTGCTAATGTGTAGAGCAGATCATGAAGAGGCAGCTAGATTGCTCAGTGGATAAAGACTGGCCTAGGAAGATCTGAGTTAAAATCCCTAGCTGTGTGACCCTGGGCAAGTCACTTAATGTCTGTTTGCCTTAATCCACTGGAGAAGGAAATGGCAAACCACTCCAGTATCTTTGCCAAGAAAATTCCATAGATGTAATGGTCCTTGGAATCATAAAAGTGAAATATGACTGAACAACTGAATTGCAAAGGAGTGAAATGTGATTTGCATCAGTGCAGGGAGTGCCTACACTCATGACTCTTAAGGCATTAGAGTAAGTAGAGTAAGTCATAGTCTTCTAGTTGTGGTTGAAAATAGCTGAAGAAGCTTGTTATATCATCTTTTGTATGTTTCCCATCTCCACACAATGGGAATATGGGTAGTGTTTTATATTGCCTTGACATATCTTCATGTCTAACCCTATGCATCCTGTGCCCCATTAGTGGCATCAGAAAGTGATAGTTATTGAACTTGCTTGGGTTGTCACTATTCTAGAGCAGAAATGTACATGGGAACACGTAACATACTCTAATAGGAATTTAAGGCCAGGGAAACATGATAAAATTGGAGGTGGTAAATAGTGGAGGGACTGTGGGAAAAGGCATAGATATTGGATAGAGTGCCAACTGTGAAGTCAGGATAGAGTGCCCTTCCTGGAATTAGGAAGATGAGTCTTCCTGAGTTCAAATCCAGCCATACTAACTGTGTGGCCTCAAGCAAGTCACTTTACCCTATTTGCCTCACTTTCCTCATCTGTAAAATGAGTTCGAAAAGGAAATGGCAAACCACTCCAGTATCTTCTTTGGCAAGAAAACCCCAAATGGGGTTCTGAAAAGGCGAACACATGAAAAATGAGTGACCAGCTGCATTTTTGGTGGAGCTATGAATAGATCTGATAATTCAAGGAAACAACTTAGAACTTTGCATAAAAGGTCACAAACAGAGCAGTTTTCTGTATATGCCCTGTGATTCAATGATACCACTAGTAGGCATATACTCACCAAGCCAAAGACAGAGAGAAATCTCCTATCTGTCTCTCTGTCTGTCTGTCTATCTATCTATATTTGTAGCAGCATTTTTTTTGTAGTAGTAAAGAACTAGAAAGAACATAGATGCCTATTGACTTCCCAATGACTAAACTAACGATGACATATGAATGAAATGGAATATCAGTGTGCTAAAATAAATGACAAACGTGATAAATACAATTATGAACAGATTTAGAGAGAAGTAAGCAGAAGCAGAATAATTTACATGATGACCACAATAATGTAAAACAAAACATAGACTTCATAACTCTTATGAGTACAGTTAAATATGAATTCACAGGACTTATGATGAAACAAGCTTCCTGTTTCTTGGCAGAAGATACAATCAGTGTCTACACTATCACTGCAGAGCAAGGCATCCATTTTCAGACATTAGCAATGTGCTGATCTGTTTTGCTTGCCTGTATTGATTTATTACAAGGGAGAGTTCTGGTGAGTGTGTGTGTGTGTGTGTGTGTGTGTGTGTGTGTGTGTGTGTTCATTGGAAAGCAATCTTGACTTTTTTTTTTTCAGCATCTCATACCTTCTTCACCTTTCTTGCTGACCACATGTTCTCTGGCTGTTTCTCCTTAAGACACTTGTAAAAATATTGTCTTTGATTTCAGAACTGAACTTATGTGACTTCAGTATAAAGTATTTGGATGTAGTAAAGTATTTTTAGCAGTATAGATTATCCATACTCCTCAATAGACCCTGGCCACACACAGATACACATAAATACACATACACACATGCACATACATAAACTGTCACCTGGCTTAAAGAAAAATTCGGGAAATATGATGTAGAAGAAAAAACATTTCTGAGGTGACTATTTTTTCAAAAATGTCTAGGGGATGTCAGCTGTCAAATCTTTGAATTATTCTTTGCTGAATGTCTTTCTGAAACCATTTTTAAAAATTATTTGACTTGATGTTGTGATAGGTCATTTGTGATTACATCCATTTTGTTCCGTTATTGCTGTAACATGTGGAAATTGCATCTCTATGGAGTGACAAAGTGATGCAAATAATGCTCTTCACCTTGGGTTGCCATAGACACAACCATCACTTCCAATAGCTATTGTGCTTTGTTCTTTTGTGAAATCTCCTAACCAGATTCTTCACCTCATATCACATCTGAACTGGCTGTGATATTGTGTAACCCTTGGAAAGTTTTTGGGAGGCACAATTTCACTCTCCAAAATTGCTCTTGTGAGAAAATATCTTTAGAGATTTTGTTAAGTAGGATCTAATATACTTGAAAATTCTTTAGAGAGGCCATTTTGCTGCCAGATTCAAGAGGGTAAATTGCATCTTCAGGTAATAGGAATGATGTGAGGAATAACTAATTAACATCTCAAAGGCTCTCAAAGTATAAAATGCTATATTCATAGCAGTAATACGAAGCTTCAGTAATCCTCAGGGTCCATGTCAGTCCCCAGCAGTTTTCTAGGCTTTGAGAAAGAGAGGCACTAGCTCTCTCAGGAACCTACGGGAAAGAGAAATCAGAAACTCCCAGGATCATAGATTTAGAGTGAGAAGGGGCCTTAAAGGTCACCAAGTCCAACTGTCTCATTTCATTAATGAGGAACAAAACTGAGGTCCGGAGAGTGACTTGTCCGGGGTCACCTATATGGTTACTGGCAGAGACGGATTTGAAGCCAGGTTCTGTTTCTAAATCCAGTGCTCTGTCTACTCTACCATACTGATCAATAGTTGACAGTTGAAGTTAATTGTGAGTGATTGAAAATTAATTCTTCCATTAAGATTAGAAGAGTGTTGTTAACAACAGCAATAACGCAGTGGATAGATCGCCAGACCTAAAGTCAGGAAGACCTTAGTTCAAATCTGGCTTCAGACACTTATTAGGTGAGTGACCTTGGGCAAGTCACTTAATCTCTGCCTGCCTCAATTTCTTCAGTGATAAAGTGGGGATAATAATAGGACCTAATTCCCAGGGTTGTTGTAAGAGTCCCATGTGAAAACACTTGTAAAGGGCTTTGCAAACCTTAAAGTGTTATGCTAGCTATCACCATCATTATTATAAAGAACAAAAGGATTTAACATATTCAAGTAGTATTGCTTCTGTGCAGCAGCTACTCTGCATGTTAACCCTTCTGTTCTGAAAGTGTAAAGCACTCTCAAAATGGCATCATGGAAAGAATGTAGGCCTTGGAATCAGATGTTTCTGGTGTAAACCACTGTCAGTGATCTTTGCTATATTATGGTAAATAAGAAAATTAATAGCAGTAGCAGCAGCAGCAGCAGCAGCAGCAGCAGCAGTAGTAGTAGTAGTAGTAGTAAGTAATAGTAATGATGGTAGAGGTAATAGTAGTAGCAGTAGTAGCAGTAACAGTAGTAGTAATAGAAGTGGTAGTAGTGGTGATGATGATGATGATGATTGGCAGTTAAGGCTTTAAGGTTTGCAAAGCATATTACAAATATTAATTCATTTTGTCTTCACAATGATCCAAGGATTAGAGAAGGGCAAATGTCTAGCAGTGGAGTCAGTAAACTATTTAGCACAAGGCCACAAGAGAAGGAACTCAAAAAGACAGGGGTCACATTCCTTAGAGCTACATCCTTACCCTCCTGTCTTCTAGAAATGTCAAACTTACTTTTCACCAGCCGACAGGGGCATGATCTTTGGCCAGTCAACAATAGCCACTTCTCTAATTCCATCAAGGAGAACCTCATATCTTGTAGAGTGGTAACAAAATAAAAATTCCTCTTTGCACATGAAGACATTAAAATCTAATTGGCTCTGTTACAACGTCTGTGAATTGGATTAATGGGGGGGGAGGATAAATTCATTAAGAATATTCTGACCAATACTTCTCCCAACCAATATTCTCTGCCCCGCCTCTCCCCAGGTAAATCTTTTCTGTCCCCAGAAAATCAACTATGGTGCTTTTTAACAATTTGTCCATATTCCCAGTTTTTGGTATCTCTCTAGTGACTTGAAGAAGCTTAAATCTTTTCATGCATCTTCTTCCATTGTTTGTTGTTGTTGTTCAGTTGTTTCAGTCATGTCTCACTCTTCGAGACCTTATTTGGGGTTTTCTTGGCAGAGATACTGCTTTGGTTTGGCATTTCCTTCACCAGCTCATTTTACAGATGAGAAAACTGAGGCAAACAGGGTGAAGTGACTTGCCCAGAGTCACACAGTAGTCACTGTCTGAAGCCTGATTTGAATTCAGGTTTTCCTGACTCCAGGCCCAGCACTCTACCTGCTGTGCCACCTAGCTATCCCCAATCTCCCATCGTACTACACTACATAATTGCTGGCTCCTCCTTCCCTTTTCTAAAAAGTGAAAATTCATTCTTTAATCCTATAACATCTTTTTTGTTTGCCACAGTCTATCAAAGATCACTGACAGTGGCTTACACCACTAATGGCCTTCTGACGCCAGGTCCCAAAGTCCTATATTCTTTCCACTGCCTCTGGTGGTAAGGTAGGCCAGATGATAGGACAGTTTGATCAGTTTGGAACTGGTTAAATGGGTGGACCTCAAAAGTAGTTATTAATTGTTTAATGTCAATGGAATAATTGTTCATGTTTATATTGAGCTTATGAAAGAATTATCTCATTTAGGCTTCATGATAAACCTGTTAGGCAGGTGCCATTATTATCCCCATTTTACAGATGAGGAAACTGAGGCTCAGGGAGTGTAAGCACTTGCCAAAGTCTATATATCTATTGAGTTTCTGCATTGGGATTCAAACCAATACCTACCTGAATCCAGGTCCAGCTCCATTATGCCACGTGATCACTACAAATTATGGAAGGAAGTTCCTAGTCAAATAACTCAGGGATCTTTGTATGACTCTTCACTATTGAATATTTTTTCTCAATACCTTTTAAAGTCATAACTGGCATATGTTTAGCAAATGCACAGATGTCTCAAAGTTGAGAGGGATAGCTAATATTTTTGATGAGTTAGGACCTAAAAGATTTGAACAGATTATAAATTTGAAGTAGTGGAGACAAATGTATAGCTTTATACTTCAGTTTTTTTTTTAAATCAAGATCAGAAAGATAAAATGGGGAGCTATAGCTAGACACTAGTTCATTTGAAAAAGAGCTAGAAGTTTTAGGGAAAAGAAAGACAACAGTGTGATATGGAAGGCAGAAAAAGTGAATGCAAACTTTGGTTGGATTAAATGAGGCCCACTCTGATTACCCTTAACTTATTGATGTTCTATACGTCCCTCAAGACCCAGTTCAAATGCTACTCCCTCCATAAAGCCTTCCTTGATTTCCCTTAATGGAAATAATTAGTTCCTTATCTGATCTCCAAACACTTAACTCTCCTCTCACTTCTAATATTCTAGTTTATAGTGTATTGATATTTGTAAGGTCCCAGAGGGCAGGAACTTTACATATTTTTTCTTTCTACCCTTCCTTCCCTCAGTCTAGGCCAGTGCCTAGCACATTTGTTGGGGGTGGGGGTGGGGTTCGTCCAAGACCTGTGATTTCATTGGTGCAGGGAACTCCTCAGATCTGTAAAAAGAGGACAATAATTTGCCCTATTTACCATACAGGATTGTTGTGAGGAAAGTGCTTTGCAGAGGACTATATAAAAATGAATTATTATTATTATTGCTGTTGTTGTTTTTATCACTATTATCCTATTATTAGTATCAGGAAGATATTAGTATGAGGAAGCAAATTCAGACAGTAGGGAGAATCAAACCCGGTGTGGACTGCTAATAACCTACTGCCCAGGGTATAATAATTAAGTAAATTATTGTGAGATATCTCATTTTGCATTTATTATCAACATGTTTTGGTTCTGTTATCTTTTTTTTTAAGGGAAAGAACAAGAAATGTTTTCTTAATTACGTAAGGAGAGTGGGAACAAACAGAACATTTTTATGTGTATGTTTATGTGTATGTGGGTGTGTGTATTGTGTATTCCATCCTTGGGAGTCTGGCACAGTTTCCATCCTTGACTAACCTCTCTTTGTTTTTAATGGTTTTCTTGATCTTCATTGGCCCTACACCCTCAGCATTCTCAGAAATACTTGTGATATGGCTTGTTGGAACTATGGTTGTTCAAACAGATGACATGGCCTTGGTTATATAAAAGCTTGTCTTAGAAATACCACCTATTTCAATTACTTGATGTCATTGGGAGGAGGTCTAACAATAACTTGGTGGCTGGAGTCTCTGAAATCGTGCTTACCATGCCACTGACCTTCATAACACCATGACCTGATTCATCAATCTGCTGGGATAACTTATCCACCAACTACTGACAGGAACAGGGCAAGACTAAAGCAATTTAACTGTAGAGGGTTTAGTGATTGGTGTTTCTTCCTCTGGGTGTTCATCATGGGAATAGAAGTTGGAGGCCTGTTTTGAATGTCAGGATGAAGCAGTTTCCTATTTTGTCTCAATTCTTCTGCTGATTTTATTTTGGAGTCTTCTCTCAAATTGGCATCCCATCATCTCATTAGAATGTAAACTCCTTGAGGACAGGGATATTTCTTTTTTATCTTTGTAACTTGGGGCCCCAGCAAAGGTCTTAACACACCGTAGGCACTGAATATATTTGTGTTTAATTGAATTGAGTTGAATGAGAATTCTGTCTTTCCCAGGCATTAATTTCGTAGGCCTCAAGGATAGTATGATTATTATGAGGTTCAAACTTGACATTCTTTGGGGTCTCTCAGACATGACAACTTTGTCAGCTACTTGCTTTGTCTGCTTGGGACCAGGGCATCTCACCAAGAGGTCGTCTTAAAAATCCTTTCAGGCATCTCTTTGCTTAAGTGGTTCAGTGCTATATCCTGCCAGGCAAGTCTTCTGGAGTCTAAATGTACCTCTTCTCTAGCCTTCCTTCTGACCCTTATCAGATAATGGATAATTTTATTGATTTATTTTTTGCCTCAAGTTACACAACTGGGAAGCAACCACAAGTAAAAGTCATGTAGAAAAAGAGTAACTACCAGATGTCAACTGAGCTTTGTCAATGTACTCACTGTTAGGTGAGTCTTTTAATAGTTTTTAATAGTTTTAGGTTTTATCTCTAGAATTTTGTCAAATGTATCCAGGACAACCAATTACTAGCATTGCTGTACATACACTGAGGTAGAGAGAATCTGCTCTATGGAAAAGAAATTTCTGGAAGAATTTTAGTAGGATCATAGAATCATTGTATCTCAGTACGAAGGAGAACCTTAGAGATTTTCTAATACAATATTTTTCCAAAAAAAAAAAGAATTCTTTCTAAAGTATTTTCAACTAGTGGTCATTTAGCCTCTATTTGAGCATCTCCAGGAATGGGGAGCTTACTACTTCTTGAAGCAGTCCAGGTAGCCAGGTTGGCCTTTTTTTAAAAATATGGAGTATAATCCCTTGGCATGTAGAAAAACACAAATAATGCAATTTTGTTTGCTAAACTTTAGAATGGGTGACTGTGAAAGGCTCTATTTTCTATAGGGAAGGACATTGGATATACAGTTAAGGGATGGAGGTTTGAATTCTAATTCTGCTACTTTCTCTCTCTGTCTGTCTTCATCTCTCAGTCTCTCTCTCTGTTTTTCTCTCTCTCTGACTTCGGGCAATTCAAGATCCCATCTCTGAGCCTCAGTTTTCTCATCTGCAAAATTAAAGTTTAAACTGGATAATCTTTAAATTACTTTCCAGCTCTAAATCCTACTTATGATCTTGTGATCTTATTCTCCCCTCTTGATTAAGCCGTGCCATTGAATCCCTTGGGCTTTAGGACACTAAAAGACAGGTGGAGGGGTGGGCTGCCTCCCTTGCAATGATCTCCAGCAGCCTCTTTCATCACATGCTTTTTGCTGCAAAAGGCATCCAGGGTAGGTAAGAGTCAAAGATTTTGAAGATTTGCTAGGTGGTGACTATCAATTATCTCTGCTCCTGTCAGTCCTTATGCTGAGAAGCTACTGTATGCCATTTTTTGTTCTTTATAAAGTAGAGGGCAGGGAGTAACTTTTCATTAAGTTTTTATTTAAAGCTACATTAACATTCTCACCAAATCACACTCCATTCAAGTGTTACTGCAATCTGGCCTGAACCAAGTTAATAATCTCCTGTGCCTAATAAGGCAAAGAAAGGAGGATGCACTTGCTAGGGAAAGTCACCTGAATTTTTATGTTCTCTCACATTCATTTCCTCCCTCCCTCCCTCCCTTCCTTCTTCCCTTTCTTCCTTCCCTCTCTTCTTCCTTCTTTCCTTCCTTTCTACTTTCCTTCCTTTTCTTCCTCTGAAATATCTATAGGAAGAGAATAAATGCAGGAGAAATGGTCAACAGGGTCATTCAGATTTCTTATGTCTTTTTTTTTTTTTGCTTTTTGGTGAGGCAATCAGGGTTAAGTGACTTTCCCAGGGTCACATAGCTAGTAAGTATCAAGTGTCTGAGGCTGGATTTGAACTCAGGTCCTCCTGACTTCAAGGCCAGAACTCTATCTACTGCACCACTTAGCTGACCCCTAGATTTCTTATGTCTTGATCTGGCTTGTGCTTTTCTAACTAGGAAACACAATGTGCAGGTTAGAACAATAGCCCAGTGAACTTTTCTGGTTTGTTCCTTTCTCCACTTGTTAGGGGCAGGGAAGAAGCCAGTGAGAGTCTTGCTTATTAGGCCTGTAATAGAATTCTTTGGGATCTTTCTCTGAGGGCACTGGTACAAGTGTGTTATGCTCCAGTCTCAGCCTTCCCAGTAATTGAAGAATGGGAGAACAACATGTTTATGATCCCAATGACTCAGGGGAATTTTCCAGGTTGAAGTAATAATCCATTTATTAGCATTTTAAGATTTGCGAAGTGCTTTACATGTGTTATTTTATCTGATCCTCACAACTCTCTAAGGTAGATGCTATTATTATCCCCACTCTACAGATGAGAAAACTAAGGCTGAGAAAGGCTAAATGACTTTCCTAGGACTGCACAGTCAGTAAGCATCTGAGGCTGGTAAATGTTTGAACTCAGGTCTTCCTGACTCCAAGTCCAGTACTCTATCCACTACACCTTCCACTCTTCCCCTCTTTACCCAGCTTTTTTTTGGGGGAGGGAGTGGGGAGAGTAGGGGAAGGGAGGTTAGTTCAGATCTGCCCCTTTACTATCGAGCCAATCAGCACATGTTCTCCCAGTTATAGTCTTAGAAAGTTGAGAGATCAAGCAAATTGCCCAGGGAGTATATGTCAGACACAGGATTCTGAATCCAGACAGCCCTGACTCTAAGGCTTCCAACACCTTTCCCTCTCTTCCCCAACCTGCTGTCTCTTTCCCTTACAATGAATATCCAATAGTAAGACAGATGATGTAGTGGATTGACCGCTGGACTTTGAGTAGACAAGGTCTCAGTTCAAATCTTGCCTCAGACTTAATAATTGTGTGATCCTTGCCAAGATACTATTAGGACACACCCTGTTTTCTAGAGCTAAGGTCCAGTAAGCAAGCTGTACCCTGAGCTTGGCATAGCAACAATCCTTTGCACTTACCCTCTAGATAATCACCGCTACAACTAAATCATAGAACTGATGGTCCCTGAACTCAAACAAGCACCAACAGGCTTGAACAGACAAGAAGCCCTGCTATGAATGGACTTTTTGTTGTTAGACAACCTTGACTCTCTATTGCTGTCATTCCTCACCACTGTTGCTACATTATACTATTTCATTCCTTGTATAGCCACAAATATATAAGTCAAGTTTCAGCTACATTAAAGCAGGTCCCCCCCACTAGGGGTGGGGTCTTGGCACATGTGTCTAGATCCTTCCTTGCTTGCATGCCATTCTTCTCTCTGAAATTAAACTTCTGTTTGATTCCTGACTCCTGTCCTTAGCCTGCTCTGTTTGGCTCTTGCCATCCTCAGGTTAGAGGCCGGTTTGGTCGGGTGGACATTAATTGGTGTCAGAAGGGGGATTGGACATGGAACCAGACCATTGGACTCTCTGGTATCAGTGGGAATGGACCAGGAGGCACTGGAGAATCATTTCTTCAGAATCTGTCCTCCCTTGTCTGGTGAGTCCTATGCCCTTTTCCCTGCTCCAAAGCCCTGAGATCCCACATTGGTTGAGCTTGCCAATCTTTGTGAGGAAAACTGCAGGGCCCCTCCAGTGACCTGGTTCGTCTCGGATCACGCTGGGAAGGATATCCTTTCTTAAACTACATGCCTCTGTTGATTGATCCCTCTGTGTGCCTCTGTTGTTTTTTTTTTTTAAACTGCATGCCTCTGTAAAATTGTAACTGCATGCCTCCGTAACTGTGTGCCTCTGTATGGACTATAACTGCAAACTTTGTTAAAACTGTTTGTGTCTGTTTGTATCTGTCTTGTCATTTTGTCTATGCCTGTGTCTTTGTAAAATGTCAAATGTCAAATGTCTATGCCATGTTTGTGTTGTTTGTAGATTCTGTTACCTTGAAAGATTTAAAATGCAGCCAGCCAGAAAAACTTCTAAGGCTGTAACCAAAGAGTTTGAAACTCTGGGAAAGACTAATGAACTTTCATACTTGAAACAGTTGTCCCAGTAAGCAGGACTACCTTCTACTTTAAGCTTTCTATGGGAGATTAGGTAATAAGAAAAAAAAGTCAGATAATCAAAGTTTGTAGAACAGCTAAAAACATGTTAGCATATTTGGGAGGCTTGAAGATTTATCATTTTTAAAATTGCAGGGGAGAACTCCTGGGATTTTGGGTAATTCCAGGAACTCACTCCTTTCTGAAATATCTTAGTAAGTTTTTGGGGTACCACTCTGTAGAATTTGCTTTAAGGAAAAATAAGGCTTAAATTTTATAAAAGTTAGAAGTAGATGGCATTTTCCCTTTAAGACTGACAGCTTCATTATTCTAGGGCAATGAAGGAAGGCAGCTAGTTTGGAAGTAATCCCAGAGTAAAGAAAGAAAAAAAAATAGGTAAATGGTTTGCACCTCATAGCAACCTCTTGTTAACCCTTCCTGGATATTTCTGACCATTGAAAAGAGAAAAAAGATTGTTTAAACCAAAGATCTCTTTTCAGAGACCTTCTCTTTCTTCCTGTTAATCCCTTTCATCTCAGATCAGATTCCCAAATATGGATGCTGAAAAAAAATGCTAAAAAATGTAGGGAAACTTGAATTATGTTCCAGTTGCAGAAATTTATTTGCTGTGAAATGTGAAGCAAGTTATATTGTCTCTTTTTGCCCCAGTTTACTGATGTGTAAAGACAAAAATAACTATGGACTGCCCCCTTCCAGGGTTGTGAGATCAAAATAACGTAATGATTGTAAAGTGCTTAACACAGTGACTGGCATATGCTAAGCACTATATTATTATTATTATTATTTCTTTAATTGAACGTAATTGTTCCATGCATGATAACTCTAAGGTGGTTTTAAAAATGCCAAAGGTAATGAGATTAATGATTTTTATATGTGATAATTTGGAAATGCAATCAACTTAATGTCAGATAATAGTAATATATAATAGTAAATTTTCATTTGAAAATTTTGGCTATTATGAAAGTTTATATAGTGGTTTAAAGATGTAGCCTCAACATATCAATGATGAGTCAACTATCTGGTATTTGCTGTATGTCTGAAACTCCAGAATATGGGTAGTTTTAATTTACAAGAAAGGGATAAATGAAATGTTAACTGTTAGGGAAACATCAGGAAAAATATTCAAGCCCTAAATCGTGGTTAGTGAAATTTTGCTATTTAAGGTAAAATTTCTTGGGACTGTAATTTACTATTGTTTTGAACTTTGATTACAGGGAGAGTTGTCTGAACTGTCATGAAGCCAACAGTAGAAAATGGCATGTGCTGCAGTCTGGGAACTGCTAAAGGTGGATGTCTGCACCTGGGAAAAGTTTTGGGGGCAACTTTAGCACGGCCCAAGGTAGGCTCCTCCTGACACTATTTCTTCATTGTGTTACTTCTTTTCCGAAAAGGAAAATTCCCACTTGGTTTATCCTGAGCCTTGCTTTTAACACTCTATGCCTACATGATTGGCTGTCAGATAGGACTCATGCCTGCAATCAAACAGAGATAAGGGAATTTTTCCTCCTGTTATGAATATATGACATTGTTATTACTATATTTGTTTTCTCCCTGTTATAACAAATTTCTATAATCAAGAAGTTTTGTAAGCATAATGCTAAATCTATTAAATAATAGATTGATACTGGAACATCTCTGAGTTACTATAATAGGATGCAAGTATGAGCATCTTACAATTTTAACTTGTATTTGTGGTCAAATACAAATACAATTTGTGGTCAAATAGGGATGATATCCTCCTAAGGGGGAAATGATTAGGTAAAGTAATAAGACAAAGATGTAGTATAAAAGTTTTCTAAATAAATGGAATAATAAGTTTTGAGAAAGAACAGAATTAGACTGTTATCTCTAAGAAATATATACAGAAATATATGACTGGCTTTCGAATTTATCTATCATGTAAATTCAGGCTTTGAGTATGTTTCAGTAATAAGTTCTCAAAATTAGATTAAGATTTTACATGGGACCTAAAAAGCCATTGAGTCCAACACTCTTATTTCACAGATGTGGAAACTGAGGCACAGAGTGTGACTAGGATCATACAGTTAGTAACTTTTTGAGGTGGGATTTGAACTCAGGCCTCTCCTGACACCAACTTTGCAACTTATTAATTACACCACACTGCCACTCAAAACAATTGATGGCAGTGATGGGATAGAAATCCAGACCCTTAAAGACACTGTTGTTGTAGTATAGTGGGAAAGGCATTGGGTTTGCAGTCAGGAGGACATGTGAGTTCAAATTCTGAGTTTTCCACTTAGCAGTTTCATAACCTTTGGCTTGCGACCTTGGGCTTCAATTTCCTCACACAGAGATGAGAGAAGGGGCTGTACTTGGGTGGTGTCTAATGTCCCTTACAGCTCCAGTCTTCTCAGATGCCTTTCAATTTGCAAGTAGGAGAGATAACAGGGAGAAGTGGGCTAATAAGATATTCTTTCTACAACCATTTTGTTTGCACTGTTCAGTATGAAAACAGTTCAGTGATCTCACCACATTTTGTCCAGAGTTTTACATTTTTTTTTTCAGAACCCTTGATCCTTTGCCCTTTACTTTGGACAAATTAATTTTCCAGCATGTGACCTGAGGGCGCGTGGGCTGTGTGGGAGACCCTGCCATCTGCCATGAAGTTCAGCCTCTAAGCCACAGGCTTGAAGGAAACTGTATTTCAGGGACAAGGAAGCCAGGAAGAAAAGGGAATGAGTTTGTTTTAACTCTCCACGAACAACAGCAGCAGAGCAAATCCAGGAGCTGGCAGGGAGATGAAGCTAAGTACCAAACTATCACTAGAATTTGCATAATGTGTAATATAAGGTGTTGATTTATCTCCTATAAGCAGGGGAGTATGGCAAGGGGAGGAAGAATTACAAATCAACCCTTCCCCAACCCTTAAGAAACTGATCACCCAGAGGACTGAGACTTTCTGCCCCGTTAGGCTTACTTCCTCTCTCTACTTAGCCAAATGACTAATGGTGATAGCCTTACTTCTGCTGTGGGCCTATAATGGTGCCATATGCTGCCTCCTCCCCGAAAAAGAATGAATGGATGGCAGAGAGGCTGTTGATTTGTTCCTTTTTTATAAGTGTAGCTGCTGTAATGCAACCCTTCTCCACCCCTAAACTAGGACTTTTCTTTTGTACATCGGCTAGTTGGACATGTGTTCATAAAATGTTATGCTATTAGAATTGAATAGTTTCGTGTTAATGTGATTGTTAAGTAATTGATTTCCTAATAGGCTATTTGCTAGAGCTTGGGTATTCATCACATGGATTGAGCTTTTAGAAATTGGGCATAGAGCGGTGTGAATGCATGTAATGGTTTTTGCAAATGAGGAATGAAGCCTCAGTCCTTCTATTTTAGGGACAATCCTAACCTTTTAGAAAACTGCAGTGACAAGTGTCTCAGGTGGCAGGCAGAGTTAGAAAGGGGAATACTACCAACATTTGTTTTTGCAGCAGCTTCAAAATCTGCGTCCATCCTCAGTGTCCAATTATTTCTTGCTGTGTGTCTTGATGAATTCTGCATGGGACTGAGGGTAGAACTCTGGGTCTGTTCACTGCTCTGGCCCTGTTTGACCATGTGCAAGTAACTAGCGAGATCTTAATTTTCACATTTGTGAAATGCAGAGTGCTAATATACCACTGAGAACCCATTCTTGAGTTATTGGTTCCTTTGTGCATTGTTGTTCAGTTGTTTCAGTCCTATTTGATACTTCATGACCCTGTTTTGGGGTTTTCTTGGTGAAGACACTGGAGTGGTTTGCCATCTCCTTCTCCAGCTCATTTTACAGGTGAGAAACTGAGGCAAACAGAGTTAAGTGACTTGCTTAGGATCATACAGCTAATGTCTGAGGCCAGATTCAACCCAGGAAGATGAGTCTTCTTGACTTTAGGCCCAGTACTCTATCCATTGAGCCACCTAGCTGCCCTCCTTTATGCATAACTTCAAATGAATAGTCCACAACCATCAGGGATTAACCTCATGTAGAATGAATCCTATTTCCCAGTTTCAGAAGAGCTTCTGCTATAAATGAAGTCTCTCTGCTCTGCTGGAAAAATTTTGCCTTTTTGCTGGTGCTTTCTCCCATTTATGTCTTGGCACAATCCTTTTTCCTTTTTACACAACCTAGCACCACAACAGCTCAACATTATCTACATCACTTTCTTTCCTCTTCCATATCCTCTCATTTTGACTGCTTCCTCCTTCCTCACTTCCCTCTTCTAACTTTTACTTCCCAGGTGTCTCAATCCTGTTACTTTCTTGCCTTGCCCACAAAGCATTTAGGGCCAAATTTCTGGATTTGAAAATTGCACCTGAATATTTTAAAAATATTCAGAATACTGAGTAAGTGGCTTTAGTGTTGTATGTATTCCAAAAATTCAGATTTGAGGAGACAGTCAATGAATGCACAATTTAAAGTATAATTACATAGTAATTACTCAATTTTGCATGTGCACATGTAACATTCTCTATGGGTTACAGTCGACAGATGTCATAGCAGATGTACTCCAGCTAAAGGCGAATGTCCATTAGCTATACCAGCATTAGGGCTTATTGTCTTCAATAGCATAGGATATGTAGCTCCTAAAAGGTACTATTGAACCAAAAATGATGAAGGATCCCAAGTCGTCAGTCAAACATGGACAGATGTACACTGATAAGTGTATATGTAATATGGGTGGATTGGCCTATGGAAGCCAATCCTTGGAGCATTTACAGATATCATCCTCCCTTCCTTCCCCCACTCAGGCCAATAAACCACATGGAAACTTGAAGGGAGATGATTGGTTTCCAGTCATGTGTGAGTGAGTATGTGTGATGACAAAAAAGCCTTCTAATTGACCACAGAGTTGGAGGACAGATGTCTTAGGGATTGTTGAACCAGAACTGAGTAAGTATACAAAAAGGGCAATTCACCTCTTTCTCACTCTATTCTCCTTGATTACTGGGAGCATGGAGATCTACTTGGGCTGGTCCCAAGAGTTGGGTGGCAGCTCTGACTTCCACTCAGTCATGGTATCTGTGAGCATATGGCCACTTTCATTTCTTTGTGTTTGTTCTTTCCTGATCTTTGGCAAATGGATATTCTGAGATGGAGGTGTCCAGGAGACTTTGTGAGTTTGGGAAATCCAGAAGCCCCATCAGAGGTCTCATCAGTGGTCACAGCTAATGGAGGTATTAACAGTGGCTACCAGAATGTCACTGGCTGATGACAATGGAAGCAGATATACAAAGATGTGGAAGGAAATTATCTGAGGACATTAACAGCTTTAGAGAATATAATGCCCTGAAAAGGGGAAAATTACTGGCTATTGGCTCTAAATTAGTGCAGATACTCAGAGCCCAGCAGAGAGATATTCCCAAAGGGAACTTTATGGGCATTACACAAAAGGAGAAAAATACTTCCAGGGCCACGAAAAGCCACTATTTCTTTGCCACATATGTTCCCTTAGCCATGTGCCTCACGACTACTATACTTCATATTTGTGCCAACTTCCCTTTCTGGATTCTGAGTGTATCTGGTAGAAGACTAGACCTCCATAATTTTGGGGGAAATGGTATATAACAATTATTCTTACTACTTTTTCCTCAGCAAATCTCTTTTCCAAAAGCTAATGGAGTCAACTGGTTGATTATTAATGGGCAGCACACTGGTGGGGGCTCAGGAACAACAGTACTAAAACCCATAGCTCCTAGAACCCTACCAGAGGATAACATACTTGTCTTTCAGGGGACCAAAACTGCAAGTACATATTGGGGGAATACCCCAGAGGGAGTGCTTCAAATATATTCAGAGGTTTCGTTTTAAAGGATCCCAATGAATATTTGTCCTTAAAAGGTACTTATGTGTACAACTGTTTGACCAACTCACTCATAGGTAATTGATAATGAAATTTTAGAGCTCAGCAATCTATTTATTTTACAAATGAGGATAATGAAGTTCAGAGATATTAAGCTACTTGGACAATGTCATATAAGTAATAAATGAATGATAAAGCCTAAAGTAAAACTGGGCTTTCCTAATAACAGTCTAGTGCACTTTCTACTCCAATCCACTTCATTCCTCTTTACTACACTCTTTTCTACTCCATTAGACTCCGCTCCTCTACACTCCACTCCAATTCACTCTTTTCTAATCTACTCCTCTCCTCTCCACTCCACTTTTTTCCTTTCAACTCATCTCTGATCTAATCTCCTCCCCTCCTCTCCATTCCACTTTACTTTTCTCTACTCCTCTCCACTTTACTCCAACTCACTCCTCTCCTCTCCACTCCACTTTTCTCCTCTCAACTCCATTTCTTTCCAATCTAATCCCCTCCCCTCCTCGCCACTCCACTCTTCTCCAATCCAATTCAATTCACTCCAATAGAAACCTATTAAATGTAAACCATTATGCTAGGTGCTGTGGATAAAAAGAAAAGGTTATATTCTACTGTTAGGAATACAACATCCTAAAGAGGTAAGTATACTTCATGCTGTCTCTACATCTAGTGAATCCGTCTTACTGATTCTTTGATGGAATTGGCTGATTGTCCATCTAATCAGTATAGTCAAAACAGTTGAATTGTGTACATGGACAATATTGAAGATTTATATGTGTATGTATGTCTGTTTCTGTGCAAAAATCTCACTTTTATAGGATACATTTTCAAATCTCCATGGTATCACATCAATTCCTTAAGATATATGCAATGTGGAAGATTATTGATCATGTCCCTAGTCTTTCGATCCAAATCTATACAAGTCTATATCATTCACCAATACTTTAATACTTGGCAAGATACCTTGCTGTACTGAAAAAGAGCAGTGGCTTGGAGGACCTGGATTCAGATTCCAGCTCTGATACTGCCTATGTGACCTTGGGCAATTCATTTAATTTCCGGAGCCTCAGTTTCCCCATATGTAATTTAAAGATGGCCCCTGAGGTCCCTTTTAGTCTGATGGCTATAGTTTTATGATCCTAATATTTGTGATTTCATCAGTGTGGCCAGTCCCTTCACCAATATAGAAGGATAAATTCTCCATACCTCAGGAGATGGTTTTATGAATACTATGACCAAAAATAATTCATCATTTGATGGCCCACTTTCTAGAAGGTGATGAACCCCTTGGCACATAACATCTGTCCTCAGATATCAGATATATTGTCTCTCCCTGGGCCTATTTTGGAAGGGTTTTCAGATTGATATGACCTGCCAAAGCTTATACTCTGTTCTTAAAACCTTCAAGATGTCAAGGCCACCTCCATGCTATAGTGAGGAGGCATTGGGAGCAGGCTGCTCCCCCTTGTGTGTGCTGCTTCTTCAGACCTTTAGGCTCTGCCTCTTCACTTGGAATTATAGCACTTGACTAACTATCATTCTACTAATTGGGATCCCTCCCTGGCTATGTCCCCTTACTGACCAGATCCTTAATGTCCATCTGGTCTAACTGTAGAAATATCCTAGTTTCTACTCAAGGCCCAGGTAACAGAAACAAAATAAAGGAGAGCTGGGTCATGACTATGGTACCTGAGGGCATAATTAGATTCCTAAGAGAAGTAACACTATGTTGTTGGTAAGGCTATTAAATACCCATTTTACTAACGTGTTGTGACCTCCATTATCACATTTTTTTCCCCTGGGCATTTTACTTGTTCAGAGCAAGTTTCTCTAGAAGGGCTGTATTCATTAACCCACAAGGCAGTTCAGCACAAATTGGACATATGCCACTGTTGTCTGGCAGATGACCTTTGCTTTTACCAATGATTTCAGAAGCCATTCTGCAGTGATTGAGAAAATGGAACCTGTGAGTGGGAAGTCATAACTGCTGAAGGATCTCACATAAGTACCAACTATTAGATATTTCAATCTGGATGTGTCAGAGACATCTCAAACTCATCCAAAACACAAACTTCGTTTTTCTAGACTTCCCTATTTCTATCAAAGGGATCATCATTTTTCTAGTATCCTAGGTTTGTGACCTCAGCAAAATCCTTGATTCTTCATTTTCTTCTACATATCTGATCAGTTGCCAAATCTTGTTCCTATCTTCACAACATTTCTCTCAACTGATTCCTTTTCTCTGCTCTAATAAGTGACCAATTTAGTTTACCTTTCACCTAAGGTTATTGCAATGGTCTCCTAATTGGTCTCTTGCTTCAAATCTCTTTCCGCTCTAGACCAGCCTTCCACACAGCTAACAAAGTGATTTTCCTTAATTGCAGATCCAACCATATCATTCTGTTACTCAATCAACTCCATTGGCTCCCTATTGCCTTCAGGATAAACTACAAATGCCTCTGCTTGGCATTTAAAGCACTTTACAATATGGTTCCAACCTATCTTTCCAGTCTTATTATACATTACTCTCTTTCTACACTTTAGGATCCAGCCAGTTTGGCCTATTTCTCACACAGGATTCTCCGTCTTCTTTTTTCCGCACTGGACATCTGCCATACCTGGAAAGCATTACCTCATCATAGAATCCTTCTCTTTCTTCAAGACAGCTCAAGCACCACCTTCTATATGAAGCTTTGCCTTATTTCCCCAACCCCAAAACTGCTAGTGCCCTCCTCCAACGCTTCTCCTCATGGTAAAGTAGAAAAATCACTGACTCCAAAATCAGATATGCTTATGTTTAAACCCACCTCTGATGCTTATTACCAGTGCAACCATGTGAAAGGCACTGTTTCCTCATGTGTAAAATGAAGAGGTTGAGCCAGAAGACCTTTAGATTACTTCTTCTCTAGATTTATGAGTCCTTCCTTCCTTTTCTCTTCTGCCTCTCTATCCCTATTTCTCTGCATTCCAAAAATAAAATCAGGATAGTTTTAATACTTTTGGGGCATGGGCTTATTTATGCTTCTTTTTCTGTTAATAAGCAATCCCGCCCATTGTTAGGAGAAGTTCAGGCACTAATGTGGAGATATAAAATAATTAGAGGATGTGCTCAGTGTGAATTTTAATGTCATGGAAAACTCTCTTTTCAATACTGTGCTAATTATAGGGTGAGGCTGAATAAATGAGAAGCTATACAATTAACATAGCATGGCTCATTACAACTAGTTCTGAGTTAAGGCTCTTTTTGAGTTCTTATAGCTTTAGTATTAATGATGATCTATCATCACTAACAATGTGTAGCACTCAGATACCCCTAGAGATCTTTTGGATACGTAAGGCTTAAGAATATATGTGACTAATCTGATGATCAGTCTTTTTATACCTCATTCCTCACTGCACACCCTATAATCTGGTGACCCTGGCCTCCTTGGTGTTCCTCACACAAAACACTTCATCGCTAGACTGGGCATTTTCACTGGCTGTTTTCCATGAGTGGAATACTCTCCTTCCTTATCTCTGCCTTCTGGCATTGCTGGCTCCCTTCAAGTCCCAGCTAAAACCCCAGGGAACCTTTCCCTATCCCCTCTTCATGCTGGTGCCTTCCCTCTGTTGATTGTCTTCAGTTTATTCTGTATATATCTTGTTTGTACAGAGTTGTTTTTCACGTTACCTTAACTATTAGACTGTGAGCTCCATGGGAGTTCATATTGGAGCTGGATTTGCCTGTCTTGGTATCCCTAGCTCTTGACACAGCACCTTGCACATAGTAGGAGCTTTATAAAAGTCAATTAGCTGACTGACATAAGGGGAGGCCCTGACCTTCTTATTATCATCTCTCTGACCTCAATGAAAGCCTCTCAAGGTCCTAAAACTGGCTTCAGAATGGATTTGCAGTGAGGACTTCAAGTTGTAATAACCATGGATGTCCAAGGATAGTTTGAGAGCTAAAGTCAAGAAAGCAGTAGCTTAGCAGTCAAATCTCCAGAGGACTGACTCAGTCCTTTGCTCTTTCCAAGTAAGATAAAGTACTTATTATGCACTTTACTTTATGCTGATGGTGTTAGACTTTTTGGACTCTCTCCTCTCCCTTCCCACCCTCTCTTACCTCCAGAAAAATCATAAGTATCAAAACCCATCTTTCCTCTCTAAGCACTAAACATTCTATACCATTTCCCACAAACATAAGTATTTTTGCCCCTGCATCCTCTGCAAGCCTTTTTGAAATCAATCTGCATAACCCCAGAGCTCCCCAACTTCTGGGTTCAAATACTGCCTCAGAAAAGTCCCAAATTACCTTGGGCAAGTCCCTCAACCTCTCTGGCTTTAATTTTATCATCTGCAAAATGAAAGTATTGGAATAACTGATCTCTAAGTTTCCTTCCAAGACTAAATTTGTGACCTAAAAAAATGTGATTATGTGTATCTCATTTAAATGTGAAGTCATCTAGGCTGACTGTCTATCCTAGGTCCTAGCATATCTAGGAATTTCCTTTGTACTTTGATAGAGGGACGTCTGGATCTTTGGATCACAGGTCTTGGCTAGGAAGGGATCTCAGAGGCATTGGGCATTTTCTCCAGCTGTCCCTTGTGCTTGGTACACTCTCCCCACTCTGCTCAGACTATTGACCTCCCTGGCTTTCTTTAAGTCGCAACTAAAATCTTACCTTCTGTAGGAAGTCTTCCCCAACCCTCTTAATTTCAGTGCCTTCCAGTTGTTAATTATTTCCTGTTTCTCCTGTATATAGCTTGCTTTGTATATTTTCGCTTGCATGTTGTTTTCCTTGTTGGATTGTAAGCTCCTTGAGGACAGAGGTTGTCTTTTGCCTATTAGTGCAATGCTTGTATATAGTAGGCATTTATTAAATGTTTGGTTGATATATAGAAAAAAGTGCTTTGAAACTATAAGGCAGTATATAAAGAAGCTATTATTATGGCTACATAGTTTAGATGCCATGAATTCACAGATCTGAAAGGGACCCTAGAGAATCCAGCTTTCTTGTTTTACATATAAGCAAATATTCGCAGAATTTAAGTGACTTTCTCAAGGTCACATTGCAATTTAGTAGCAGAACCTGGATTAAAATGTAGGTCTCCTCACAATGGACTTCTTATCCCATTCATTATACCGCATACTCCCAGAAAGGCTAAAGTCACATTAATGCATTTGTTGTCCTTCTGTGTATGCATGCATGCATACATGTATTTTTTCATGTGTGTACACATGTACTTGCACACATAGGCATGTGGACATGTGTGCGTTATTGATATATGCACGTACTTATGTATTTGTGTACATGCATGTATCTATGTACATGAACAGATAGGGGTGTGTGTATATGCATGTATGATCCAGATCTATGATTTCATTGGCATTAGGAGTTCATGGTGAGGAAATGCCCTCTACCAGTGCACCAGCAACTGTTTCATACTTCATTGTCTCAGAAATGTGCCTGAGGACACTGAGGGGCTAAGTAACTTAAGTTATATTCTTAATATGTGGGTCACAGGCTGGATTTGAACCCAGGTCTTCTTGATGCTGGTCCCACTGTATCCACTACTTCATTATGCTTCTCAGCTATAGTATTTAGAAAAGGATGTTTCTAGAGTCTGCTTGTCCCAGTTTGCTGAAAGCCAATTGTTAAATTTTCAGCATGAACATTTATAATTTGAAAATTGACAAATCTGTGCATCATGGCCTAATTTGTTTTGTTAATTGTCTAGACTTAAGAAAGTGATGGAGAAAAATGTTAATAATGCAGATTATACTTCGATGTGTGTCTTGCTTTTTGGAGAGCCAGTTGTTAATTAATTACCACACAACTCTGTAACTAAGGTAATTCAAATGCAAAGGAGAAGTTGATGGGTAAATGGGGGTTATGGAGTCTACAATCTGCTTTTAATTGTTTTAAATCTCAGCATCTCACATGTTTGAAAATGGGCTCATTTATTTTTGAAGCTTTCAGTACATAAAACATTCTTTTCAACTTAAATAAGAATGGTCAAAGTACTGCAGCTTCTAGAACAAGGTTATTCCATCAAGGATGATTCTCAAATCAATTAGATGTAGCCCTGGAGAAACCAAATCTACCAGAAGTCCTTGACAAAGTAGGCTTTTTTTCCTCCTTTTTTTTTCAACTCCTGAGTATTTCATTCTAAGTAGTGATAAAAGAGGTTACACCTAAAATCAGTCAAAATTTTCATGGATAACTGCCTGAATAAATCCAGAGAAAAGCCAGCATCCATTGAAATATTCCATTTTTCCTGTGATCATGAAGTTAAAAAGGCTTTTATACCAAGGCCCTAGACATGCCTGCTATATCAACATCCAAGAAGAGAGAGGACCTTTTTTCTCCTCCTTACTCCTTACGCCATCCACCATTCTTCTACAAGGCTGAACTTGAATGGTTTCTGATTCTAGCGAATGAGTCATTTTCACAATGGCGAACCATGTAAATTGACCAGAGCAATCTGATCCTACCTGTTTTATGGAGCATGTCACGTCCTCTTTTCTCACTTTTTATGTTGTATAGAAAGTTCAGTTTTCATTTGCCTGAGGTTGAGAGTAAGGAACTCTGGAGAGGACTTGCAGGAGACCACCAGGAGATGTTGTTGTTCAGTACACAGAAGAATCCTAAGGGACCAAAATAGAGAACTTTGAGAACAAATGAAATTATTAAGATCTGCAAAGTAAGCACAGAATCATGTTACTTAAAAAAAATTAGTCATAGGGTATATCCATATGACTATGGATGAAAAAAAAAGATTGGACCAAGATAGTATCGAATCAGAGAATTAAAAAGGATTGTAGAGATCATCCAGCCTAAGCTATACCATTCATCAGATTCATCTATTAAGTCTGTGGAAGACATAACACAGTGTTCATTCATTCATGCATTTATTTATTTATTTATTTGTTTGTTTATTTATTCATTCATTCACCCGTCCACCCATTAATTAATTAATTAATTTGTTTATCGCTTACAAAGCATCAAGATAGGCCTGATTCTCATGATCAAGCCAACACTTTACCAGTTATTCAGCAAATTAATTCAATAAGTATCGTTTGAGAAGCTACTGTATGCTGGAGACCACGCTAGTTTCTATAGCAGACACAGAGATGAACAAACTACAATATCTATCATCATGGAATTTATGGTCTAGTAGCCATGAAATGGTCATTATTTGTATGTATTAGTATGGTGCTTAGCTTGGAGTGCCATCAGAAAGTAATGAGAATACAGGATAGCCCTAGTTATGAATAAATGAGATCCACTGGAATCACCTGGTTGGTTCCAATTTCAATTTTATTCAATTCAACAAATATTTATGGAACACCTACTATGTGCCAGGCCCTGTGTCACCTTCTCAGGGTATATCAGAACATATGATCCTGGAAGAGAGCAACTTTCATTGTTATTTTTGTTGCTTTTCTTTATATCCTCAGTTTTTAGCATAGTGCCCCAGCACATAGGACTTAATAAATGCCTGTTGACTCACAGAAACAAAAATATCCTCTGCCCTCAAGGTGCTTACATTCTTGGGGGTATGGTTATGGGATGCACTGATGAACACCAAAGAAGGTAGGCATGCCTATTATGTTTCCCGATGGCATGAAGTAGCATAATATAGAGCCAAATATTTGTTCCTTAGCCTTCTGTTTAGTCCATCTTGACAACTAAATAAAAATAATGGTCAAATTTAACATTCGAATAGCATTTCTAGGTTTACAAAGCATCTATAAGATAGGGAGTTCAAATATTATTCCTTTTTTATAGATTCTATTTAATTTAATTCAGTAAGTATTTATTGAATACCTGCTATGTGCCAGGCACTGTGCTGGTTCCACAGATACAAAAAGAAAAACAAAACAGTCTCTACTTTCAAGGAGCTTGCATTCTTTTGGAGAAAAACAATATGTACACAGATAAATAAATACAAAATAATTTCAGGGAAGAAGGAGGAGAAAGGAACAAACATATATTAAGCACCTACTATGTGCCAGGCATCATGATAAGTGCTTTACAAATATTATCTCATTTGATCCTTACAACAATCCAGGAAGGTAGGTGCTATTACTATCCTTTTTTTACATTGAGGAAACTGAGGTAGACAGTGATGTTCCCAGTGTCATACATCTAGTCAGTGTCTGAGGCCACCTTTGAACTCAGGTCTTCCTGACTCTAGGCTCAGCGATTTATCCACTGTGGTAATTAGCTACTTCAGGGAAGAGTTCACAACTGGAGAAATCAGAAAAAGATTTCTGTAGGAAGAGACACTTGAGCTGTGTTTTGAAAAAAGGTAAGGGATCCTCTGGGGTGGATAAGTGTGTGGTCATTAGGAGGAAGTGCACTCCAAGCATGGAGGATGGCTTATGGAAAGGCATGGAAGTGGTAAGTAAATTAGTTTGACTGTTGAAGAAACTGAGGTTAAGTTCTGTTTTCCCGGCATGTGATCCATTGCTACTGCAGCTCAAGTTTTGCATTAACTCAGATGAAACTCTTAGTTTCTGCCACAGGGCTGTGTTGGGAAGTGAGTTCACTCTATCTAGCCACGCCCAATCTCTTGACCATACCATCTTCTTGTTATGATACAGTGGAAGGTACTTCTCTACTCCAAACCTCCTCCCCCAGTCTTTCTACTTCTTGAAATAAGCGTAATTGAATATGACCATTACTTTTGGAAAGGGCACACCATTTATTATCCTTTAGTTTAACTCACTGTCCCTATAACTTCATCCTTTACTATTTATCACTTCCCTAGATATATTGTCTTCCTCTATTAGAATATAAGGGAAAGCTAAGTGGCACAGTGGATAGAGTGCTAGGCCTGGAATCAGAAAGAATCATCTTCAAGAATCAAAGAGCTGTGTGATCCTGGGCAAGTCACTGAACCCTGTTTGCCTCAGTTTCCTCATCTGTAAAATGAGCTGGATAAGGAAATGGCAAAGCACTCCAGTATCTTTGCTAAGAAAACCCGAAATGGGGTAAAAAATAGTCAGACATGACTGAAAAATATTAGAATGTAAGCTCCTTGAGGGCAAGGACCATCTCCTTTTTGCATTTGCATCTCCAGTGCTTGGCACATAGCCCTCATGTAACTAAATACCTTTCATTAAGTGGCTTGCCCATGGATATACAACTAGAAAGTGTGAGAGTCAGTTCTTATACACAGGTCTCCTGGAATTGAAGTCTATTGCCCTACTGCCATGCCATACTTCAAATACTAAATTAACTAGGTGTCATTGCTCTCAGTGGTAAACCTTACATGGACCTCTAAGCAGATGCTGAATTATTTCCCTTCACTGGTAAAAGTAAAGCTATTGTTGTTGTTCAGTCATGTCCGACTCTTTGTGACCTCATTTGGGATTTTCTTGGCAAAGACACTGGAGTGGTTTACCATTTCCTTCTCCAGCTCATTTTACAAATGAGGAAAATGAGGCACATAGCATTAAATGACTTGCCCAGGGTCATACAGTCAGTAAGGGTCTGAGGCCAGATTTGAACTCAGGTCTTCCTGACTTCAGGCCCAGAGTGCTATCTATTGTGCCACCTAGCTGCTCCGCAAAAGCAAAGTTAATGAGTTTCAAAGCATATCAGTAAGTTCAGTAATTTCATGCCATTAGATAAACGTTCGACTCTGAGGCACCCTGTTTGCACACTTATCTTTAGCTAGAGATGCCTGGCTAGTCAATTTTCAGAATATACAAGACCTGCCACCACACTCCCCTCCCGTCCCCCCCCTTCCCACGGATTAATGTACTTAATAGATAATTTTCTAAATGCCAATGGATGAGTTTCCATAGTGGCAATGTTCAAAGACTTCAATAGGTACCACAAGCTGACCTTGCAAATACAGCTGCTGATTTTTTCACTTTATAGCACATAAAAACATGACTTTCTCAGTCTTCTTGAATTTTAGATCCACAATAAGAATTTTATGACCTTTTTATACGAAACATTTAAAGATCAACATAGAACAAAATAGTCACCAAACAAGGGCCAAAATAACCCTTGGGAAAACAGCTGTGAAAAAATGATGCAGTAAATTCTGTCAGCAGGTGGATTATCTCTGCTGGGCTTAATAATAATAGCTGACATTTCTTTTTATTTCTTTTTAGCATCAATGTTTATTTTTAAACGAACCAAAATCCACTTTCTCTCCCATGCCACCGCATCTGAATTGAAAAATGAAGAAAAACAAAGCCCTTATAACAAATACTTATAGTCAAGTAAAACAGATCACAATGGCATATCTAAAACACACACATACACACACACACACATGCACACACACAAGGTTAGTCATTGTGTTAATCAGAGTTCCTAAGTCTTTTACACATGTTGTCTTTACTATATTGTTTTTATTATATAAATTGTTCTCCTGGTTCTGCTCACTTCAGTCTGCCTCCATTTATGCAAGTCTTCCTAGGCTTCTCTGAAAACATGCCCTTCACCATTTCTTGCAGTATCATAGAATTCCAACACATTCATATATTGTATCTTGTTTCAACATTCCCCAACTGATGGTTTCCAGTTCTTTGCCACTACAAATGAGAGCTAACATTTCACAGAATCACTGAATTTTGGAGTGGGAAGAGACCTCTTTGGCCATCTTGTCCAACTTCTACCAGAAAGGAATCCTGTCTATAACATATCTGACAAAATGATCATTTGCTCCTCAGTTGAAAGGGAACCCACCACCTCCTAAGGCAGCCGATTCCATTTTTGAATAGCTCTAATTGTTTTTATTTAGAGGCAGATAAGTGGCTCAGTGGATAGAGCTTGGAGTTAGGAACACCTGAGTTCAAAACCAGGCTTAGACACTTACTAGCTGTGTGACCCTGGGCAAGTCATTTACCCCTGTTTGCCTAGGAAGCAACTAGGTGACTCAGTGGATAAAGCACTGGGCCTGGAGACAGGAAGACCTGAGTCCAAATCTGGCCTCAGACACTTGTTAGCTGTGTGACCCTGAGCAAGTCACCCCTGTTTATCTCAGTTTCCTCATTTGTCAAATGAGCTGGAGAAGGAAATGTCAAACCACTCCAGTATCTTTGCCAAGAAAACCCCACGGACCGCATTAAAGTCCACAGGGTCACAAAGAGTTGTTGGATATGACTGAACAGCAACAATTGTTTTTCTTTACACAAAACCTAAATTTACCTGTTTGGTATTTCCATCCACTGATCTTGGTTCTTCTCCCTTGGGCCAAACAGCATAACCCTCTTTCATATGACAAACCTTCAAATACTTGAATATGACTCTCGCATTCCCCCCCTCCATCCTCACCATAGTCTTCTGTTCTCCACTCTGTGCACTCCCAGTTTCTTCATCTGATCCTCAAATGACATGAACTCTAGGCCTTTTGTCCCCCTTGTGGCCCTCCTCTGCATGCTCCCCAGCTTACCTATGGTTTCCTTAGACTGGGGGGCCTACCACTGAGCACAATACTCTAGATTCAGTCTGACCAGGGCAGGAGCGATCGCTTACGCTCGGAAGATAGGCCTCTCTAAAGCAGCCAAAGACCCCTTTATGTTTCTGGGCTTCTGTATCACACTGCTGAATCATTTTGAGCTTGAAGTCCATGAAAACCTTCAGATCTTTCTCAGATAAACCTCTCTCTAATCTTGCCCTCTCCCATCTCGTACCTGTGAAGTCGCCTTTTTTGAAACCCAGTGTAAGACTATAGGTTTATCCCTTTTGCATTTCATCTTCTTAGATTCAGCCCCGTGCTCTCTCTAGCCTGTCAAGATCTTTTCAAATCCTGATTTTGTCATCCAGTGTGTTAGCTGTCCTTCTCAGCTTTGTGTCATCTGAACGCTTGGTGGGCATGCTGTCTGTGCCTTTTTCTGAGCCACTGATAAGAATGTTAAATAGCACAGGACCAAGCATGGATTCTGGAGCTCTCCACTGGAGACTTTCGGGCAAGTTGACATTTAGGCTTTAGGGACTCCTTTGTTGGCACATTCAACCAGTTCCAAAGCCAGCTCACTATATCATCATTGAGTCTACATTTGTCCATTTCTCTCACAAAAAAAGAGTGAGAGATGTTTTATTAAATACTTTGCTGTTGTTGTTTCAGTCATGTCCGACTCTCTGTGACCATTTTGGTGTTTTCTTGGTAAAGATACTGGAGCGGTCTGCTCATTTTACAGATGAAGAAGCTGAGGCAAACAGGGTTATGTGACTCTTTCAGGGTCACACAGTTAGTAAGTGTTTGAGATCAGATTTGAACTCAGGAAGACTTCCTGACTCCAGGCCCACCACTCTATCCACTGCTCCACCTAGCTGCCCAAGTAAGGGATAGAATGAGGAGTCATATCTTAAAAGTGAAACTTCATTATTTAAGGTAAAAGTGTTAAGACTTCTCAGAACATCAGACAGTCATGTGAATTCAAATGTTAGTCCAAACACACATTTTAGAGCCAAAGAAAAATGTATTTTTTGGAAATCTGTTATTTGAGATAATTAGCACAAATGTGCCTTTCTATTTGTGCAGGTAATTGAGAGTTGACTGCCTAAGTTTTGTTTTCCCAGAGAATTAGTCTAGCCTTAAAATTAGCCACCCACTCTTTCACGTAAGTAATCATTTAGGCCTTGAAGTTTCTGCTGAATTGCTCTGAAATGAAGTCAGTGATAGAGGGGGCTTGCATAACCGCAGTGGAATTCATATAGCTGACTATCTGTACTAAGGAGTCAGTGGGAATAGAAATTTGCCTCATCATAGTTTTTTGAGTTTCTCAATCTTGCCACTGACAGAATTTGTACCATGAAACCCTCACACATTTTTTTGTTGTTGTTACAGGAACATTGTTTACTATGACAAAGATATCACACAATTTTTATGATCTTGGTCTTTCCTTCTTGCCTTTGTACAAGGCCAGAAGAGAAACATTTGCAACTTTTACAACCTTGAATCGGACTCCAGGAATGTCACCAACAGCATGACCTTTTCGACCAAATCCAGCAACCAAAACTTCATCATTTTCCTCAATAAAGTTCAAGCAGCCACCATTGGGAATGAACACAGTGATTTTTTTACCGTTCTTGATCAGCTGGACTCTCACACACTTCCTGATAGCAGAATTGGGCTGCCTGGCTTCCACACCAGCTTTTTCCAAGACAATCCCTTTTGCGTGAGATGCTCCTCCAAATGGGTTGGCCTTCGAGGCAGTGCCCAAATGAGCTTTCTTATATTGCTTGTCATGCCACTTTTGGTCTCTCCTGTGGCTTCGGAGCTTTCTAGCAGTACGAAGGCCATGGCACTTACCCATGCTGCTGCCATCGGGGCTGAGAGGAAAGAGACCCTCACATATTTTAAATGCTAGACTTTTACATATGACTCACATTTGATCCTGGTTTGTGTGTGGCTTGTCTAGAATTTGAGTCCCAAAGGATGGGGTTAGTCATGAAGCACCTCTGATTTGTCCACAATTAGAAGCTAAATTAGAAGCTAAAAGTGGTGGTCCATTAGGAAAGCAAATAGAGGTAATAGCTGATCTATAATTGGTTAATGAGTATTGGAGCAGGAACACAAGGCTCTTAGGTCTTTAGTTTTTAGTAGTAATGAACCTTTCTGAACCTTCGAAACCTCTCTTCTTTTCCTTACCTTTCTTTCTCTGTGGAGAAGTAGAGGGTCTGTGTAAATGCACTATGACCCCTCCACTCATCCATCCATCCAATAAATTTTTATTGAATGCCTACTGCTACCCTAGATTTGATGAGGGATACAGAGAGGAATTCTTGCTTTCAGAGGGCTTACAATCTAATTGGAGAGACAGAATGTGAGCACATCAAAAAGTCAAATAGTTTATAATCTCTTTAGTTTTTATCTCTTTATAGTTTAGTTTATATCTCTTATATATAGGTAGTTTACATCTCTTGTTTCTTATTTATATTGCTTGTTCCAGAGATTTAAATTCTCTGCATACAAATATTGTGCCTAGAGGGTATTTTCTCAGTTTCCATGAAGCTGAGACAGTCATGTAGAGTCTGAGAGCAGAGACAGCTTCTCTTCCCCCTCATGTGTGGGAGGGCAAAATGCTAAAGGAAAGGTGAAATTTAAAACTTCTGATGCTTTTGCTGCCCCCAGGCATGAGTATGGCTGATGTACCTTCATTTAACGCACATTTATGGTGTGGCAGGAATGGAACATGCCGTTGAGGAGGACATAAGGGCTTGTGCTCTGCCTCCCAGGTCCTTTTTGTTAGACCAGGTATATGACGTGATGTGCATTAAATGAAGGGGCAACACACTTTCAAGCCACAATAATATCCTGGAGGTAGCTAGAGAATTTAGCTCTCTTCTTTAGCAATATTCCTTCCCAGACTGGAGGGGAGTGAGGAGCTGTCCATTTCTTCTCCAGATCCTCCAGATGATAGCATTAGCTAATAGCTAGCATTTGTATAGCACTTCAAAGTTTTGCAAAGCACTTTACAAATGGCATCTCATTTTATTCTCACAGCTAAGAGGGTAGATGATATTATTACCCCCTTGCAGATGAAGAAACTAAGGCAAACGGGGTTAAGTGGCATGTCCAGGTCACATAGCAAGTGTCTGAGTTAAAATTTGAACTTGGGTCTTCCTAACTTCAGGTCCAGTGCTCTGTGCGCTATGGCACCATCTAGTGCCCAGATAGATGATTGTCCCTATATTTGTGGAAACTTAAGATCCAGTCCTATGTACAATACTCATCCACTGGAGAAAATCTAGCACCATTTATAGGAGACAGAGACCATTTTCTTGTTCTGCTATTAGACTTTTAATCAATCCATTCATCAGTCCATCAAAAAACATTTTGAAATTATCTTCTATGTGCCAGGCACTGGGCTAGGCACAGGGTACACAAAGACAAAGGCTGAAACAATCCCTGTTATTAAGGAGTTTGTATTCTACCTTTCTTCTCCAATTAGACCGTAAGCCTTCTGAAGGCAAGAATCCTTCTCTGTATCCTTCACTGCAACTCCAATGCATCAAGCATTCAGGAAATTATTTGGTGAATGGATGAATGAGTAAATCAAACACCCGACCTGTTACCTTCACTATAAACAAAGATGAGGAAAGGAAGAGTTTTGAAGGTGAGGGAAAAAAATAAAACATTGTCTTCATATTTCACTTTCCTCCCCTCAAAAAGAAAAAACCCAAACACCTAAAGGTAGTCATGACCACAAGTCTGGACTGTATGTAAAGCACTTACAATTAGTCACTGTGTTTTAGTCAGAGAAAGCATATTTGGGAGGTCTTATGGCATGTAATTTGTGCTGCCCTTATATACTTATTTCTTCTTTTGCCTCAGACCTACTTGTGGCCCATAGCTATATGGCACAGTGGACAGAGTCCTGGGCCTGGAGTCCAGAAGATCTGAGCTCAAATCTGGCCTCAGGCATGATAGCTGAGTGACCCTGGCCAAGTAACTTACCCTCTATCTGCCTCAATTTTCCTCAATTGTAAAATGGGAATAATCATGGCACCTACCTCCCATGGTAGTTGTAAGCATCAAAAATAATATCTGTAAGGTGCTTAGCGTAGTGCCTGGCACTATTTCCTTCCCCTTCCCCATATTTTAAAATCCTCATAGTCAGAGATTGTGACATCTTCGTCTCTCCCAAGGTGCCTAGACTTGTGTCTCACATAAAGTACATATTTAATAAACACTTGTTCAGTTGGATTGACCAAACAAAGTCATAAAACATGCATGGAGCCAGTTGGTACTACATACTAACAGGCAGAAATGGACTGCGGCTAACAACAGCTAGTGTTCATGTAGCACTTGAAGGTTTACAAAGTGCTTTACCTATGTTATCTCATTTGATTCCCACAACAGTTCTGTGATGCAGGTGCTATCATCATCCTTTTTTCCTTTTCTTTACACATGAACTTAAGTAACTTGCCCAAGGTCACATAACTAGGTAATGTCTGAGGTAGGATTTGAACTAAAGTCTTCCAGACTCCAAGTCCAGTGCTCTATCCATGGTACCAACCACAAAATCAGTCTCAGACAAGGTATTTCCAGTTATTTTCAAAATCAAGTCCTAGGAGGATAATAGACAGTCATTTTGTGTTACTCTATAGGGATTATTAATATTAATAATTTATTACAATTTATGCATTTCTAGCTGTACAAATACATTTATATTTATACACATATTAATAAATTTATGTTGCATTGTAGAGGGTCTCAAAATGCTTTAAATATATTGTCATTTGATCTCATCTGAGCTTCACAACATTCCTGTGAGGTATGTGCTCTTTGTTAAATCCATTTGATAGAAAAGGAAACTGAAGCCCAGAGATTAAGTCAGGAGTGGGGAACTTGCAGCCTCAAGGCCATATACGGCCCTCTAAGTCCTCAAGTGTGGCCCTTTGAATCCAAACTTCACAAAACAAAACCCCTTAATAAAAGGATTTGTTCTATAAAACTTGGACTCAGTTAAAAGGCCACACTTGAGGACCTAGAGGACCACATGGGGCCTCAAAGCCACAGGTTCCCCCCACCCCCACCCCATCCTGTTTAAGTGATTTGTTCAACCCGAAGAGAATTGTCTGAGTATGGTTCATTAGCCAACACTTGTCACCTCTCAAAATTCTTGATTCTTTCAAGTTATTCAATCATTCATTCATTCTGTAAGATTGGACAGCAGGGAGCTTGGCGGCCTGATCAATAGCACCAGATTAACACGCAAATGCCTCTTAAGGGCAACTCCTGCAACTCCTCTGGATCTCTGCAATGTGGCAATTACAAAAACACTGCTAAGATGCCTCCTTTAGGAATGAACAATCAATCCTGAATAGAGGAGAAAAGCATCATTATTTTAGCACAAGGCAGCTAGAATTAGGAACCTCAATGGGACGTCTGTGGACCACTCTTGATTTTGAGTGATCGGTGACTCAGTGTTTACTATATCCATTCATAGCCTATCACAGAAATAGTCCTACTCTTGCCATTAGAAGGTTTTTCTTAGCATTGCTTGCTGCTAAGTGGAACCAGGGAAAGCTGAAGAAAATTGACTACCATTCTTCACTACCCTGCTGAGCTCATATAAAATCTAAAAGGGATTGTGGCCTGTTGTCAACTTGCCCACCAAGGAAGACAAAGCCCCCGTGAGAATGATTTAGCTTAAGGGTTTCATTCTGGAATAGTAATTATGTGTATTTTTTTTAAAATGAAAAACTGTCCTTAACAAGACCGGGAAAGTGGAAGTAGTTTGAGGAGAATTAATGCTATTCGAACCACATACCTCCCCACATTTCAAAACCTATCACATGGAACATCTGTTCCCTTATTCATTCCAAGCCCCCGTTGCTTCTCTCCCCCTGACCATCATTTCTGCATCTGTCCCACTTCTGCTGCCCAGTATCTAGGCATGTGTTTCATTGTTTCACTGTCTGATTTCCCATTTTGGATTGTTAACTCTTTGAGAAGCCTGTGGCCTCTCTGAATTAGAGCAGCACCTGCCCTAGGTGTAGGAAGTCAGACATATGCTCACTTCCAAAGTCCAATCAGGACATGCTTCAGTACCTCTTGGAGCATTTTTGCGTGGTTATAGCACATGCAGAACAACATGACCTCACCTGATTTGAACATTGAACTCTATTATTACCTAAGTCAGAGTCCTCTGACCCTGCTTTCTAACTAGCCTCTTCCCCAGCCCTTGAACCTTAGACTCCACACCTCACAAATACATTGAATTGACATTGGCTCTGAAGAGTAGGGTGTGATGGGTGCTGGAACATTCATTTATTAGCTGAGAAGAGGCTCTTTCTTTTTAGAGAGAAGACCTGTTTTAGGTGACTGGTTTGATTTGGTTAGTTTTTATTTTGAGCAGTTCTCAGGTGACACTTTTTTTTTTTGGATAGGGTGGGGTGGTTCTTTGTTAAAGGAAGTTTTTTTTAACTCTTTAAATACTGTTTTATTCAAATATTTTTGTCTTCTTTTCTGAGATTCTAGATTGAAAGCTGAGTCAAGAGACATCTCTCCCTAATCCTTCCCGCTCTGCACCTCTTTTTGTTCAAAGGTCTGACCGTGTGATTCCCTTGTTCAAGAAACTTCAGGGGGCCCCTATTTTCCCGACTCCCTGTCAGGCTGGGCTCCAATCCCATCTTCCAGGAGGCCTTTCTCCCCTACCCCATCCCCCAAGTTGTGTTTTGCCTCCTTTCTCACTCCCATTACTCTGTTTTTTCTGTGAATATATTTTCAATTTACTTATCAATAAATGTTCCATTTCTTTCCAGTATAATCTAAGTTCATTGAGGTAAAGTATTGTTTTGATTTTGGCCTTGTGTCCACACCACCTAGTCCAGTGGTGCATGTTAGACACAGTAGATATTCATTGAATTTTATTGAATTCAAGGGAAGGAATTTGCTGGTCCTTCCTTTTTGCGACTATGATTGCTCCACAAACACATTATTCAATCAATAAATGAAGGTTTATGATGATGAAATGGTGACAATGGAAAATAAATAACAATAATAACTGATTTCATATAGTGATTTAAGGTTTACCTAGTCCTTCACAGACATTACCTCATTTGGAAGAGTCCTCAGTGGTCGTCTGGTCTGACTCATACTGAATAAGAATCTTCTATACAATATATCCAATAAGTGGTCATCCAGGCTTTACTTGGAAACCTCTAATCGGGGAATCTGCTATGTCCTGAGGCAGCCCCATTACACTTTTGGATAGTTTTAAATTATTAGGAAATTTGTTTTCCTTTCCCTACTCCAACTTCTGCTTATTGTGCTCAGTGTTTATCTCTGGGATGGAGAACAAATCTAATCACCCCTGCGTATGACAACCCTTCAATTCTTGAGCTTCACAACAGCCTGGTGAAGTAGTTACTATAAAAATTCTTTTCTCCGCCTTACAGATGATGAAATGAAGGTTCAAAGAGCTTGAGGGAATCTGTCCATGATCATGTCAGAGTGAGTATTAAGACCCAAGTCTTCCTGATGCCAACTGCAGAGCATGATCTACTTTGCCATGCTGTCTCTCACCTGTAAGCATAGGAGTGCATATGTGTGTATGTGTAGGTGAGTGTGTGTGTGACTGTATGTGTGTGAGCATGTGTTTAATATATTTGCAGAATTTGTTTCCTACCCACCAATACATCTGTTCAGTTAAATCCAATTCAGCAAAGATTTACCAACCATGTACAAGGCACCACTGAACAGGCAGACAGACACAGATGTGATTTTAACATTCTGGGAAGCATAAAATGCTAGGTCTGGAAATAACCAGGAGATTTTGAATACCTTGGAGTCTGACCCTCTCATTTGAAAGATGAAGGCACTGAGGCTCAGGCTGTTGAGATGACTTGCCCAAGGCTGTATGGTTAGTTAGTAACAAGAGCAGGACAGGAACTCACATCCTCAACATCCATCCATAGTACTTGCTGAATGAATGGTTATAGTTTAAAATGGATGACCTGGAGGGAAAACTATCACTAAGTTTTGGTGAGAATCATCCTTTAGTTGGGGGTAACTTCTCTGAAATACAAGTAAGATCAGAGTTTGAGAGCTAGAAAGGACCTCAGTGGCTATCTAAGTTATCTACATCTGAGGAAGAAACAGAGGTCCTTGGAAGTGAAGGGACTGACCCAAGATCACACAGGTAGTTGAACCCAGGGCCTCTTACTCTAGGTTCAGTGTTCTTTATAGTGTAATGTAATCATTCATTAAACGGGGAATAATAGCACCTACCTCCCAGGTTTGTTGTGAGGATCAAATGAGGTAACATGCAAAGTCCTTTGCAAACCTTTAAGTGCCATATAAATGCTAGCTTATTATTATGAAAACTTGTCCATTTAGCTCTTGTACTAATTATTCAGTGAGGGTGTTGGCGGATGATCCTGGGATCATAGTTCTAGATGGTTCTGAGGCCATTTTGTCCACCCCTCCCTTTTTTTTTTTTTTGGTGAGGCAATTGGGGTTAAGTGACTTGCCCAGCGTCACACAGCTAGTAAATGTCAAGTGTCTGAGGCCAGATTTGAACTCAGGTCCTCCTGACTCCAAGGCTGGAGCTCTATCTACTGTGCCACCTAGCTGCCCCCACACTGCTTTTTAAGTTAAACTGAGTATGGCAGTTAAATCACTGGTCTAATCTCACATAGGTAGTAGGTTTCAGAAGTGGGATGTGAACCTGGCTTCTTAGACTTTGGTGCCAACGTTCTTTTCACTGTACCAGGCTTCCTCACTTCAAAACTCTGTTCATTTAGTTCTTTTACTCATTATTTGATGAGAGTCTTGGCAAATGAGAGTGGAAACTCAAGTTGTCTTGTGTATAAACTGGGCTTTTCTCAATGTTCCTGTCAACATTGTAGGGAATATTATGGGGAGAAGAGAAATAGAATGAGAGGACGAGAAGGGGCTATTCTCCTGTTTTCCAGTTGGATGACACCTGAACCATTTGAATCAAATAAGAATCCAGCCTGCTTTTATAGCTTTCTATTTATCAATAGCTTTGGGATTTTTAGAACAATATTTCCCTAATTAATGTGGTCACCAAATACTTTTGGGTTTGATATATCTATATCTATGTCTACATCTAGATATAGAGATAGCAATATGTATATATAGATCTCCATATATATATCTATAGATAGATATAGATATAGATAGACAGAACCCAAACATTCTACTCGGGAACGGGAGTTGGGTGGTGAGTGAGTAGAAGCTGGTTATTCTGAATACTCTTGGGATAAAGGTGGGTTAGAGAAATTTTGGTGCAGAATAAAGGAAATTTAGCCTACTTTCAAGCAATAACAAAAACCTGAAGCACTTAATGTGTTCCATTTTGGTTTTTTGCTGTGTAAATATTTTCACATTTAAATTTGTAAGGGGAAATCTTGCCAGCATGGAAATTTTCTATCAGAATTCTTATTCACATCATGCAAAACACTAAGGGTCCCTGGAATTTAGTTTGTGAAGCACTGTTTTAGAAAATTGATGTAATTTCTAACTCTCATTATTTAGTCACAGGAATGTTTTTTACTGACACACATGACTTCAAGAATAAATAAAAGTTGTTCTCACATAATTTTGTCTTCACAACAAACATATTCCCTGAATTTTAGTGGTAAACTCTCCTTAAATTATAATGCAGGAATGTTGCTGAAATGATGATGAACCAAAGTTAAAATGTTTTGGGAATTTGTGTAGAAGGTTTGCAAAAGGTTTATATGAGCTCCATGTATGCTCAGTTGGTAATCTTAGGCCATGCTCAGAATATCCTGTTGTAAATACAAGAGAAGGCACATAGAGAATTGGGACATTCCATCTAGTTTCCATTAAGGTTAGGTGTTATTATGTAAGTTGGGTGACTGCAGCATGGTGGTTAGGGTTAAGTTCTTAGGAAGCTTAGGTAATGTCACTGTTCTCTTCCCTGGTCATTACCCTGGTTGGCTTTCTTGGAAATTTTTGCCATCCGTCGAATGGCACATTACAGGAGAGAGTATAGCTAGATACAAATCCAGATGGTATAGTATTGTAGGATTTATAAAACGAAGGAACCTAAGAGATTATTTGGTTTGATTGTCTCATGTCACAGAGAAGGAAATTGAGGCCTAGAGAGGTAAAGTGACTTGTTCCGTGTCAAAGAAATAGTAACAGATCTACTGTTGAAAAGAGGCGCAGCAGTAGTATTGCCTTCACATTCAAAAGATGGCACATTATAATGATTGGTAGCAAAATGGAGTGTTTTGTGGCTCTACTGGTTCATTAAGTCCATGTTTGGTCCTGATGACAGCAGCCATATAGATCATGTTGTTAACCATGTTGACTATTGATTGTGATTCCAACAACTTGCATGAGTTGGTCAGGGGCATGCAATGGACAGAGGACCGCTCTAATTCTATAATTATTCATCAGCTCTAGTATTTACTCTTTACTTTCAGATCAATGAGCTCTTGATGGAGTGGAGGTGATGCAAGGAATGGGCCCAGTGTGGGATCGGTACATAATTCTCCTCCAAAGTGGAAAGCCATTTGCTAGGTTTTTGTTGATTTTTACATAGTCTTCAAAAGCAATTCTATGAAACAACAACTATTCCCAAGTAGATTGAATCACTTTAAAAGTTTACCCAGGGAATGAAGAATTGAACTTGTCACCCATGGAAGCATTAGTCCTGATACTTGTGTGTGTGTATATCTGAAAATATACATCTTGCTCTACTCTTAACATCCATCACTTCTCTATCAAGAGGTGATTCTTCTCCCTTCATTCTATATCAGCTCATAAAATATTCCCAGGTTTTTCTGAATCTACCTCTTTCATTATATCTTATAGAGTAATGATGTTCTATTCTATTCATATACCATAATTTATGCAGTCATTTAGTCAGTCAATAAACGCTTATTAAGTGCCTTTTATGGACTAGGCACTGTGCTAAGCACTGGGGATATGAAGAAAGACAAAACACAGTCACTTCTCTCAAGGAATGCACAGTCTAATATTAAGGTGCTCACAGTCATTTCCTAGTTGATGAGGAAACTCACTTCATTTCCAGTTACTCTTTGTTACAGCAAAAAGGGCTATTATGAATATTTTGGTTTATATGTTCTCTTTTTCCTGTGTCTGATCTTGGTGAGGTATATAGACATGGCACTCTTATCCACCATTTTGTTAAATTATGGGGTAAGTCAGATCAGAATGGTGTTGGTTATGAATGAACTTTTCTACAAACCGATTTCACCATCTGAGGACGAAGAATCAGAATGTAAAGTGGCAACAAAAAAGCGAAAAAGAACGACCAATTTGATGTCAGAGGACTTGTGGTCAAATTCCATCTCTGCTACTAACTGCACTAAAGGTGTGGCTTTGGGCAAATTATTTTCTCTCTTTAAGTTGTAGTTTCCTCATCTCTAAAATGAGGGGGTTGGATTCAATCAGAGAGGTCAAACTTCAGACCCAGCCATCCAATGCAACATAGATGATGTTAATTTGTAGCTTTCTAAGTCAACATGTAGCCCACAGGGATTTGTTTCTATTTGACTTTGACATCATTATACTAGATATATGATCTGTAAGGTCCCTACTGGATTTAAATTTTGTCATCTTAAAATTCTACTGTTGGCCACTTAATGATTAATGATGGTCTTGGAGACCAATCAATAAACTGTTAATGGGTTAAAACATGTGGAGGGCTCAAGAACAACCAGGAGGCATATGTCGGAAATGTTGATATAGATGCTTACAAGCTTTATGGAAGGTCTGAGATAGGGGTGAGATATTATACTTGGAAAAAATGTTTCAGGGGAGATGGTTTGCAATTTTTACTCCATTTTTGCCTGATAACATGAAAACAACAATTATCTCAGTCCACTCCCATCAATTTGATTTTTCTAAAATTAAATGTAGGTTCTCCAGATCTCTAGGGGTCCTGAAAGCTTTGGTTGCCCTACTCAATATGCAGGGCTGTCACCTGGGCCGTTCCTCTTCTTTATTGCATTAGGAGCCTCAGATGCTCAGGCAGCACACTCTAATAAGGAAGAGCAAGGTCAGCAGCTAGGGAAGGACAGCCAAATATTCACCTGTTTTTGTATGTAGGTTTTTTTGCCTCTTTGATTCCTATTCCAGAATAAATCCCTATATCTTTCCATGAAAAGAAACTATTTTGCCTCTAGATAAGTCAGTCAGTGACCTCAGCCAGTGCATAGAATTTTCCAGCATTCTATTAAAAACATTATTTGACAAGATGTCTGTCTCCAAGTTTGTTTCTTGTTTTTCTCGGGGGCAGAACAGGAGGTATATTAGATAAAACCTGAGGAAGCAATATATTGTTTGGAGTTCAGAGAAAACAAAGTAATGGTCAAGGATAGACAAATTACTGCCATGCTTAAATGCTGACGTGTGCATGCATGCATATACACACACATGCACACACACACACACACACACATATCATCTGATATGGTACAGTGTTCACTAACTTAGCAATGGTTTTAGCCCCAATGATGGTCAAGTAGCCCATCTGTTCCTTTTATTTAAACCCTTTTGGCCCAGACCCTAAGTACCAATCAGTTCACCTTTCTCTCTCATCTAATCATGGTTTCTCTTACAACGAGAAAATGAAAATTGAGGAAAAGAGCCACAAATCAGCGCCAGTGTGTATATGTGTACTCCTGGCATTTTCCCCTGGAAAAAATGGTAATAAATACAAAAGGTCCTGTGAAATATACCTTCATTAAAGTAAAATACTGTTCCTCTTTGCTGGGCTAAATGCATGCGTTGGAACCGTATACTACTCAAGGGTATCTTGATACATGTGATGGAGCAAGAGTGCGAATGGGTCACTCAGAGTGTACTTTATAAGGACAAATGTATTCCTTGGGAGAGTTTCGGATAAATGGACTGAATGCACTTTCATTTATGAGGCCTTTGCTCATGAAGGCGATGAAGCCCAGAACTGAGTCACTGAGTTGCCAACAGCTGCAGAAGGCCCTCTGCTCCTAAGGAAAGGTCAGACTGACCTCTTTGCTTTTGCTTCTGGCTACTGGCTTGATGAGACTCTATTAGCAACAGTGGACAGTGGCAACAGAGCATTTGTCTGCTGCTCTTACCTTTCAAATCACAGATGTCCCTTAAATGCACAAAACACTCTAATCACATCTAATTTATTGTTGAAATCAATAGGCACTAACATGTATTTTGAAATTTCTGATGATTCAGAAAGACCTCTTCAATCCCAGGACCCACCCATACTCCAACAATAGACCAATATCTGTATTTATTTTTGAATAGACACTTTAATCAAAAAGTCCTTATTGAGTTATGTTTAAATGATTACAGTATTTGAGATCCAAAAACCCTGAAAAATCAGATGTTGCAATCAAAGCACAATTGAACTATTCAGGGCAGAAGATATAGTTGTTTTGTAAGGCGCATCAATCACTAACTAGATGATGACCCATATAAAATGGGATCTATTTACCACAATAGACATTTTAATGGCATCCGTTTTAAGGGAATCTCTCAGTTTATGGAAAGGCACTACATTTTCTAATATTATACAGGCTCAAAAGGAATGTTCCATTTAGATGTGACTGGTTTTGTAGACATTACCAATGAATTTGACAAATATTTATTAAGTGCTTACTGTGTGCAAGGAAGAAAGGCATCATTTAGAGTAGATAGCCTTGGAATCAGGAGGTTTGGGGTTCAAGTTTTGTTTCTGATACCTGCTGGCTGTGTGACCTTGGGAAAGTCACTTAACTTCTCAGAATTACAGAATTTTAGAGTTGCTTTAGTAGCTGTCCATTCCAACTCTTGTCTGAAAGGAAGACCTTGTGTAATATACCAACCAAGTGGTCATACAGCTTTTCCTTGAAAAATCATCAATGAGGAATAATCTGTTCCCTCCTAAGGCAGCCCATTCTACTAGGTTCTGCTTTTTGTGAAGTTTTTTTTTCTTTCTAATATTAAATCAGTTCTACTTGCTAGAAAGCTTTACTTATTAGGAAGTTCCCCCTCACCCCCCATATTAAATCAGGAAAAAAATAACAACAAAAACAAACCACCCAAGTCAGTCTTTGTCTCTTTGCAATTTCTACCATTTGCTACTGGTTCTTTCCTCTAGGGAAAAAAGAAATAGTCCAATCTCTCTTCCACATGACAGCCTTCAAACACTTGAAGAAAGCTATTATGTCCTCTCTGAATTGTCTCTTCACTGTGCTAATTATCTCTAGTTCCTTCACTCAATCCTTAGATGGCATGGGCTCAAGGTTCTTCACCTGGCAGCCCTCCTCTGAATACTCACCAGTTTATCAGTGACTGTCTTTTCTAAACTATGTGGGCCAGATCCGAACACAATATTGCAGATGTGGTCTATTCAGCTGTACTTGAGCCTCCTTATTCTTGGAAGAAAAGCTTTCCTTAATGCAGCCTGAGGTATCTATAAGATTGTAAATTATAGTTGAGGTCGCTGATCTGAATTAATAGAAGTTTTCATACTAGGAGTTCCTACATTGATGAAATTACAAGTCTGGATCCAGTCACTGCCTCCACACCTCTCACCAAAAAACAAAAAAACAAAAAATGCTGCATTGGGCACTGTGCTAGACAGGTACAAGAATTTTATTAAGTTCCTGCCCTCAAGGGGCTTACAATCTAGTAGGGGAGATAAGGAAGGAAGGAAGGAAGGAAGGAAGGAAGGAAGGAAGGAAGGAAGGAAGGAAGGAAGGAAGGAAGGAAGGAAGGAAGGAAGCATTTATTAAGCATCTTCTATGTCCATTTATGTACAGGCTCTCCCTTCTGCCTGACTTGAATTCTCTTGTCACCTGTATCTGGCAGAACCTCTAATTTCCTGCTGTGCTCAGCTTAAACATGACCTTCCATAGGAAGTTTTCCACCCTCCTCCTCCCCTCTTCTTCCTCCTTGTCTTCACTCTCCCCCATTCCCTTTACCTCTTCTCCCTTTCTCCGTTCTTTTACACAAATAATAATAATATTAATAGCATTTATAGTGACCTTTATGGGCAGTTAGCGGGAGCAGTAGATAGAGTGCTGGGCCTGGAGTCAGGGAGAGTCCTCTTCCTAAGTTCAAATCTAGCCTCAGATACTTATTAGCTGTGTGACCCTCCCTGGGCAAATCACTTAACCCTGTTTGCCTCAATTCCCTCATTTGTAAAATGAGCTGGAGAAGGAAATGGCAAACCACTCCAGTATCTTTGCCAAGAAAATCTCAAATGGGGTCACAAAGCTTTACCTATGTTTTCTTATTTACTTCTCACAACTCCTCTAGGTTGATGTTATTGTTATGCTCATTTTACAGAGAGATCAAGAGATTTGATCAGTCATACAATTGTCTGAAGCAGCATTTGAACTCAGGTCTTCCTGACTCCAAGTCCAGCACTGTCTCTAAGGTACCCTTAGATCTCTAAGATACCCACCCCTGCTACTAGTACCTGTCTCTAAATGAGTTGGTATTTATTATATATTAACATATGTACATATTATTTTCCCCTTAGAATATAAGCCCCTTGAAGGCAGAAACTGCTTCATTTACACCCTCAAGTTCTAGGCCTCTTAGCTGTGTCTGACTCAGAGTAGGTGTTTTATAAATACTTGTCCACTGATTGAATTATAAGCTGACAACTGGTGTTTGTTAGAGATGTATAATGATGGCAAGATCTTTAATAATATCAGAATGGAAAGTTACAGCAAATTCCATTTGATTCTCACTAATGTGGTGATTTAATCTAGAATATTTTAAAATCTTCTCCCAAAATGCTACCATATTTTATTAGTCCCTGTTAAATACTAGCATGATGTGATGGTTAGGTAGTCTACTGGAACAAATAGAACATTTATATTTGTGGAATTTCACAGGGGGCATAGCCCTACTAATAGTTATAACTAGAACACGGTTATAGCAGCCTTAGTAATGAAATTTATAAATGTTGGTATCAATGCTATGATTTCCCAAAAGATGAATGGTCACAGGATTCGAAAAAACATTTTTCAAAAGATGAAATGTAAGCAATCAGAAACCATGTAAAAATTCTTCAAATCATTAATAGTAAGAGAAACAAAAGTTAAAACAACTGGCTTTACTGCATACCCAGTAAACAAGTGAAGTCAACATAAGACAGAACTAACCAATGCTGGTGCAGCTATGGAAAGACAGGCACACTAAATACTCTATCGGCGGAGCTGAGATTGGTCTCACCATGCTAGGAAATAATTTTGAGTTATATGAGGAAAGTTACTAAACTATTCTTGATTTCACTACTGGAAATATATGATAAAATGGTAAAAAACATAAAGGTCCCATATATTTCAAAACATTCGTCATCGTACCCTTTGTGGTAATGAAACAAAGGTCGTGCCCATTGATTAGAGAAGGGCTGAACAAATAGTGGTATGCAAATATAATGGTATACAAATATAATACGTAAATTGTAATTTACATTACAAATGTAAACAAATAATGGGATACAAATATAATGCAAATTGACTGATAAGAAACACTAAATATGAGGAATTCAGAGAAACATAAAAGAACTGCATAAAATGATGTAGAACCAAGAGAACAATATGTACAATGAATGGGTGAATGAATATATGAAGTTATGTGATAAATGCCATGCTAAACGCTGAGCACACAAATAGGTAAGTGAGACCATCTCTATTCTCAAGGAACTCACATTCTAATGTGGCAGACAATGCACATAGGAGGGTTTTACTGTAGGAGGTGGGTAGGTGGTAGATCCAGCGGTCCTTAGGACAATGGCAAGGTAGGTAGTTTTCATCTTCTTTAATGTCAGAAATCTTTGTTTGTTCGTTTTGGGTTTTTGGTGAGGCAATTGGGGTTAAATGACTTGCCCAGAGTCACACAGCTAGTAAGTGTTATATGTCTGAGACCAGATTTGAACTCAGGTCCTCCTGACTCCGGGGCCCATGCCCTATTCACTGTGCCACCTACTTGCCCCAATGCTAGAAATCTTTGACAAAAACTTATCCTCTCTGATAGTACCAAGCTATAAGGGTGGAATATTGTTTACACAGTAAAATGTGGATATTGTGATGGTTTCTTTTTGAGTTTCTCTTTGTTACAAGGGAGGGTTCTATTAAGGGTGTGATGGTACTAGAAAGTGACAGTAATGTACAAAGGAAAAAAAACACTGATAACATATGAAAATGTATTGATGCTATGTCAATGAAGTATTATTTCTGTATTTCTTTTTTTTTTTTTTGGCCAGTCCTTCAGAGTGCCAGGTAGGGTCGAAATAGTGAGCTATCTGTTCAATTCCAAACGTTTTGTCCATGCTTTGATTTGCTTGTATCCGAATGCATTACTGCTCAAGAAAGCAGATTGAGAGTTTTGCTGATTCATTTGGTCATCCCACTTGGTGAGTTCCCTGCTGTATGTATCCATTGGCTCTGTTTCACTTCAGCCTTAGGGTCTCTTAGGCTCAGACTATTTACCAGAGTAATAATACCCCAGGACCTGACAACTGTAGCCTGGACTTGGAGGGCACTGCTTAGTCTGTGTCTTCTCACCACCTAAGCAAAATGTGGTAGATCTTAGGATTGGAGCTAGAAAAGACCTTAGAGATCATTTAAATCTAGACTACTTAGCCTTTTTTGAGACCTAGGCACTTTCGGCAGTCTGGTGAAACCTATGGACCCCTTTCTCAGAAAAATGCATGAAGTACAATTCATAGGTTGAAGGAAATCTTAAATTGAAATATGGTTATCAAAATATGGAGAAAACCAAAATCATGGAACCCTTGGGAGTCTGTGGAGACCAGGTTGAGAACCTCTCATCTAGTTCATTCTCCTCTGTTTTACAGATGATGAAACCAAGTCTCAGAGGGGAGAAATGTATGACACAGCAAGCTACAGATTTGGGATTCAAACACCTTACAACTTCTGATTCCAAATCCAGTCATTCCCAGGAGGCCACAAGTTGTTTTTCCCTGGAGATTTCTAAGCAAAAGATAGATAACCACTTATCAGTTTTGTTTTAGAGGAGATTCTTGAGAGTTATGGCCATAACTACATGCTTTCTGCAATTCCTTTCACCTCTGAGATTCTGGGAGCCATTTCTAAGTCACACAGTTAGTAACAATAATAACAGCAATAACCATAATAATAGCTGACACATTTAGTGTTTTAAGAATTCAAAGCATTTTATTTGCATCATCTTATTTGATATTCACAATACGTGTGTGAGGTAGGTTCTACAGGTCTTGGTGTCCTAATTTTTTTACAATTGAGAAGATGGAATTTCAGAGAGGTTCAGCAAAAAAATAACAAGATAATTATTCACATCATGAAGACCAAAACTTAAAGTGCCGGTTTTCATTTTAAAATAATAATAACAAATAGTAGGTTTACACTTATATAACACTTTACATTTGCAGGATTGTAAAGTTTATCCTCTATATTCATGCATTAAATGAACAGGAAATAGAATAGAAAACAATGGAAGGTGGGGCATGAATCTGGAACTTCTGGGAAAGTTAAGGACACCTGATGGTTCAATCTTTTTTTGGGGAGAGGGAGTGGGGGGGATTGAGGACATTTAAGTAGCATTGCTAAATACTATCTATGCCAAGGAAACTAGGTAATAAGAAGAGGAAATGTGATAATCAAGGACTTTGGCTTCTATAAAATAGGGTGACTAAGGTAATAGGGAGTTTTGAGCCTCTGGTGGCATTGAACAGGCCTGTGAGAGAAATCTAAAGAAGCCAGGAAAAACAAATAGCAAAGAGTCTCAATTCAGTATTAAAGGAAAAGGCGCAAACTCACAGTTCTTGTGGCCCGCTGAGATTGTGCCTTTTTTTTTTTTTTGCCTCTGCTATAGGCAAATAGCAAGAATGCATACCCTACAGGTAAATTGGTGTTCTTTCTGGAGGAGGTTAAAGGGATAGAGACTCACTTCTCTGCTGCCCAGCTTGGCAGTGAGGGTGAAACCTTACCCCGAAGACTAATAGGACAGATGCAGGAGAAAATTAAAAAATGAAAAGGAGGCTATAGAAATAGAGGGGAATCCAAACCAGGGGGTCTGAAGATGAGGAGGCTGCAAGGGTGAAGAATGTGTTGTATAGGAGTAGAAGAAGAGAAAGCAACTTTGGGCACATTGAAATGCATAATCCTAATGAAGTTCTCACCATAGAGGAAAGATCCGGGTTTTCTAAGGAAGAGTAGCTAAACTGAACAGAACAAGGGGAATTCACAGATACCACCAAGAGTGAGGGCATCTGTTCCTAGCCTCAGGAAGAAGATACCTGTTGTGATGGCAGGTGACTTCCCACTAGGAGCTATGGAAGCAGCCATATGTCAAACTGACATTTCTGATAAGGAGGCTTGGTGTTTCTTTAGGCATGCATTTAGGAAGGCACAGGGAGTCTCCAGAGACTTGTCAAGCCTACCATCCCTTGGTATACTGCCAGGAGGAACCTAGAAAGAGTTTCTAGGTATTATGAATCACACAGAGAATGACACAGAGCCTAGAAGGGACCTCAGGGACTGTCTAATCCAACCCATCCATGGGTAAGAGAGCAATTTACCCAACAGGGTGTTTTCTTAAGTAACTGTAGGAAAGGGGAACCCATTATATCCAGTGTCAGCCCATTTCACGTTTGGTAATATTTCTAATTATTAGGAAGTTATTTCTCCTCCCACCCCCATACCAATCCTTAATTTGGCAGCTTTCACCCATTACTCTTGGTTCTGTTCTTAGGGTCCAAACAGCATAATCTCTTTTTCATATAAAAGACCTTCAAATCTTTGAATGCAGCTATCCTGTCCCTACTCTCCCTTCCGTTCCCCACACTAAGCACCCCAAATTTCTTCATCTCATCCCTGCCCCCCTTCTCTGAATCATCTTCCATTTATCAGTGTCCTTCTTAAACTGGGTTGCTCAGTTTGACTAGAGCACAGAGGAATTGTCATCTCCTTAAGGTTGGAAACAAGACATCTCTTAGAACAGGCTAAGAGCGTTCTTTATTGTTGTTTAGTTGTGTCTGACTCTTCATGACCCCATTTGAGGTTTTCTTGGCAAAGATATTGGAGTGTTTTACCATTTCCTTCTCCAGTTCATTTTATAGATGAGAAAACTGAGGCAAACAGGGTTAGGTGACTTGCCCAGGGTCACACAGCTAGTAAGTGACTGAGGCTGGATTTGAACTCAGGAAGACAAGTCTTCCTGACTGCAGGCCCAGCGCTCTATGCACTATGGCACCAACTAGCTTTACTCTACATCACACTGCTGACCCATACTCAGCTTAAAGCTCACTAAAATCTCTAGATCTTTTTCAGATAAACTGCTATCTAATCTCTCCTCTCCAATCTTGCACCTGTAAAGTCACCTTTTTTTCAAACTGATTTATCTGTTTTAGATTTCATCTTATTAGATCCAGCCCAGTGCTCTCTCTAGCCTGCCAAGTTCTTTTTGGATCTTGATTTTGTCATCTAGCATATTAGCTCTCCCTCTCGACTTTGCATCATCTGAAAATTTGATGGACATGCTATTTATGTTTTTATCCACGCTCAGATCTGCTCTTAGCTCTATCCCTCACTCATGTAGTATAATAATTATGACAGCATTTATATAGTGTTTTAAGGTTTGTGGAGTAAGTTATATATTATCTCTTTTGATCCTCATCATACCCCTGGAAGATAGATGCTGTTATTATCCCCATTTTATAGATGAGGAAAATGAGGCTGATAGAGTTAAGTGACTTGCTCAGTGTCACGCAGCTAATAAGTGTTTGAGGTGGAATTTGAACTCAGGTCATCTGACTCCAAGTCCAGCACTCTATGCCCTGTGCCACCTCTTGTTGGAGAGGCAGTATGGCCTAGAGGATAGAGAAGGGAATAAGTATTTTTAAACCAGGCACTGTGCTAAGCACTTTTATAACTATCTCATTTGGTCCTTTACCATAACCCTGCAAGGTAGGTGCTATTCTTCACATTTTCACATTCATATTACAGTTGAGGAAACTGAGACAGAGACTAAATGCCTTGCCTGGGGTTACACAACCAGTAAGCGAGGCCAGATTTGCACTGAGGTGTTCCTGACTCTAGGTGCAGTACTCTTTCCATTTTGCCACCAACTGCCTATTAGAGAATCAGCCTTAAAATCAGAAAGACCTGGGTTCAAATTCTGCCTCTGATACATAGTGGTTGTGGGATTCTGGGCAAACCATTTAACCCCTCAGTGTCCCAGGCACAAGACTATAAGTTGCAGATCTGCATGATAAAGGGACTTCCTTGGGAAGTCCTTTTGCCAGTGAATCACAGGTCCCCAAATAAGCAAAAAGCCCCAAACATTGGACAGATAGCCATCATGTTCCAACACAGACTTTTATTCTGCAGGCTAAATATCCTTAGTCTCTTCCAATTTCCTTCATACAGCATGAAAACGAGACCCTTCATCATCCTGGTTGCTTTCATCTGGCTGCTTCCCAGCTCATCCTTCGGTCCTCAATTCCAATTGGAAGCAATGATAAAAACCGTCCCTGTGTATTAAAGTCCTTCAGTTTCCGGCCTACGACTTCCTTTCTAAGGCTAAACGCGGCCAGATGACAATTCATCTGAAAATATCTGGGGGTTTTAGTGAATGATAAGCTCAGTATGAGTCAACAGTTTGATGAGATAACCGAGAAAGCTAATGGAAACTAGGGCTGTGATGAGAATCATGGAATCATCAGATCTTAGAGCTGGGAAGGACCTCAGCAACAGCTCATGACTAGGTGGTATAGTGGATGAAGTATTGGGATCTCCAGTCAAGAAGATTTGAGTTTAAATTCTATTTCCTATACTCATTAGCTGCATGACTCTGGGTATGTCATTTAACTTTTGCTGCCTCAGTTTCCTTTTCTGTAAAATGAGAATAACAATAGAGCCTATCTCCAAGGTTGCTAAGATAAAATAAGATTTGTAAAGTGCTTTGAAAATGTAAAATGCTAGCTATTATTAATTATTATTAATGATGATTATTAAAAAGAATCTCCATTATGATATACCTGATAAGTTAGTCATCTGGCCCTTACTTGGAAGCCTCCAGTGAGGGGCGACTCAATTCCTTCTAAGGCAGCCCATTCTACTCTGGGAGAGTCCCTAGCATCATTACAGCAAGTCTAAACTTGTCTCTTTGTTACTTCCACTCAATGATCTTGATTTTGTCTTCTCTCTACTGTTGTTCCTCCTTCATTCTCAAAGAGGACTAATGACAGCAGGAGAGGGATATCTGGACCTGCTAGTGAATTAGATTTAAGTGAGGCAGCTGTACAAAGTCATCAGCCTCACTCTTTCCTCCAGAGTAATCAGAGTTTGGTGGCAAGACATAAGTCAAGACGACTGGTGATGGCATGACTTTGCCTTCTAGGGCAAATAAAACAAGCAGAATCTGTCTTCTACATGGTAGTCATTTAAATACTTGAAAATACAGTTATCATGTCCTTGCTTCAATATTCTCTTCTGCAGGCTAAACGTCTCCATTCCTCCAACTAATTATTATATGACTTATACTCAAGACTTCATTGCTCTCGGGGGAAGCTAGGTGGTGCAGGGAATAGAGCACCAGCCCTGGAGTCAGGAGGACCTGAGTTCAAATCCGGCCTTGGACACATAACACTTACTAACTGTGTGACCCTGGGCAAGTCACTTAACCCCATTGCCTAGCTAAAAAAAAAAGACTTCATTGTTCTGGTTGCCTTCCTCTGGATACACTCCGGCTTAAAAATGTTTTCCCTAGTGGTCAATCAGTCAATCCAAAAGTGTCTATTAAATGCCTGTAATGTGCCAGGTAGTAAGATACAAAGCAAAAACTGCTTTCAAGGAGCTCACAGTCTAACGAGGGAGACAATATGCAAATAACTAAGTACATTTAAGATATCTACAATAGAAATGGAAACACAATGTTCCAGATATTGTCTATACCAGAAGATGGCAGGATTATCACCTTATTCCTGGATGCTCTCCCTCTTTTAAAGCTTCCCAAGTCAGATCACATCTGGAGGACTGTGTTCAGTTCTAATTGAAGTCTTGGAAAGCATTGAGAGGTTGACAAACCAGATAAAGGAAGGACCTTGATTTCCCACCACGTGTAAATAGATCAGATGAACCAGGGGTGGATAGGATGGAGGAGAAAAAAATGAAGGGAGGACATAGTAGCTCTCTTAAAGGGTTGTCACACGGAAAAGCAAAGAGATTTGCTCTGCTTGTCCCTGGGAGAGGTAGAACCAGAAATAATGGGGGAAGATTCATAGATAGATTTAGTCTTGTTTTAAAGGAAAACACTCCTAATATTTAGAGCTGCCGCAAAGTCAAATTCACTGCCTTAGAAGGTGGAGGGTGCCTCCCAGAGACGGGCTGGTAAGTGTTTAACAACTGACTTTCTGAAAAAAACCAAACAAGAGAAGAACTCATGACTCACTTTGAAGTTTAATCTGTATTATTTAATTTTCTCCATTGTTTTCTTAAATCTAGACAATCAAAATAACAAAGCAAACCTGATTTATAGCACTTGCCAGGTTCTGAGATGTAAATGCACACACTGAAAACTTAACAGTTGTCTCCTCTGAGCCTGGATGAGCTGGCACTAGCATGCCCCCGCTTCACTCTCATTGGGAGACTTCAGACGATACTGTAAAGATTCTCCTTCAGTTCTAGCTAAGGCCAGAGAGCCTGAGAGGGCCTTTCCAGCTAGGAGAGTCTGGGTTTCTTTGACACTTTGCAAATCTCAACACGCTATACAAAAGAGAGGGGATGAGCATCATCGTAGTGTGTACATGGGAGTCAGGATTTGAGTAAGGCTTGGCCTAGGTGACAGCTGAAATCCTTCCCAACTCTGACATTCTGTGATGTTGTTTAGTTCCTAAAACACCTCTGTGAATCAGGAGAGGCATTATTCTACCCATTAAACAGATTAAGAAACTAGGGCTCAGAGATTTTAAACAATTTGTCAAAAGGTAGAGTTAATAAGTGACAGAGTTGGATTTATAGGATTATGGATTTAGAACTGGAAGGGTCCTTAGAAACCGCTGAGTCTGACTCCCTCATTTTACATATGAGGATAGTGAGGCCCAGAGAGGTAAAGGGACTTGCCCAGGGTCACACAGTTAGCAAATGTCTGAGTTGGGATTTGAACCTAGGTCTTCCTGACTAGGCAGTACTTCAAATAGAGTGCTAGGCCTGGAGTCAGGAAGACTCATTTTCCTGAATTCAAATCTGGCCTCAGTAACTTACTATGCAGTGTAACCCTGGGTAAGTCACTTAACCCTGTTTGCCTCAGTTTCTTCATCTGTAAAATGAGCTGGAGAAGGAAATGGCAAACCATTCTAGTATCTTTGCCAAGAAAACCACAAATATGGTCATGAAGAGTTGGACGTGACTGAAAAAAAAACAGAACAACAAAACTTCCAGACTCCACATCTGGCACTCCATCTATGCAGCCTCTTTTTAGACTCCTAACTATCTGTATTAGTGTAACATAGAGATTGCTGCCTAACACCAGGGGGTCTTCCTAGAACAGATCTTCAGAAATATTTATAAGGACAATCAGTGGTGTTCTTTTAAATCTTATGTTTTATATCTGCCTTTCAAAACCACATGCATTTAGGGAACCCTGGGCAAAGGTGTTTTGTCTTTTTTCTGAACTGTCCATTGCACGTGCTACTGATAGATGACGGGTATCAGTCAGACAAGGGAGGTTCATTGCTAGCCAATCCAGGACCTGTACTGAGTCATGCAGAAATAGATTAATTTGTTTATTCAGTAGAAAAACACCTCTTAATTAGGCAGAAAAGATGAGTTTGGACTGAATATTAGACTAGATTGCTTCATTAGTGAGAACAGGAGTTGTGTATATTATAACCATTAAGAAAATCCTGTCAGTTCTCAGATATCTATGCTAATGGACGGGAGCTGTGTCACATATTATCTAAATAGCACATAAAAATAATTTGTATTTTGGATGAGAATACAGTGATGATGATGATGATGATGATGATGATAATGATTTTGGTAGTAGAGTTAGCCATCTAAATATGTATGACTACATACAACATATGAGTTGGTACTTCTCAAGCTTATACCAGGTGGTATAAGATTGGTGGGAAAGGAGATTATAAAGAGTGGATTTTAGGGGAAAAAAACTAACAGCCTTGCAACACAGAAATTTGCTGAGAAGACTACAGAATGAAATTTTATTTCAAACTTCTGCTTGGGTCTGTATGTACCAATTTGGCCCCCCCGCCCCCAATTCTTCCAATTCTCCAAACAAGTGGTTTTATATTTATGTGATGAAGTAAAAACTTAGTGTCACAGAAATTGTGCTAATATTAAAATTTAAAAGGCTTGCCATGTCTAAGACTGAACTTGTATTTCTCCTATCAAGAGTACTTTCACTAAAGTCAGAAAGAATTTTGCATGAAGCTAAGACCTCTTTGGTTGTGGGTCATAGACATATTTCAGCTTTTAGATCATAATTGGTTTGGCCCTTAATATTTACTTTGAAGTTTGGTTATTTTTTTCCCCCCATTTCTTCACCAGAGAACTGTTCACCAGAGATGCTGTTCAGAGACTGTACAATACATAAATTTCTACAAGCAGTAGATCAGAAGCCCTAGATGACATGAATAAAGCCAGAAAAAGCCATTGACAGGGTGGCAGGAGTTGTGATTTCATAATAATGAAAATCAGTTTTAATTGTGTGGGAATTGATTATGGGCAATTCGACCAACTACTGAAAATATCTGGACACTGGACAAAGTTTTGAGTAAAAACTTCAGAGTTGAAATACTTCCCATATTTCCCCCTTAAACATTCTGGAAATGACACTATATTTCACAGATGTCAGATTTAGTGGCTACTCCATTACTTGTGCCAAGGATTTGTGAACATGGCCATCAATATGGCTTATGTTAATTTGGACAGTGGCGATCTCCTCCTATGTGCATTCCATAAAAAGTAAATAGTCAAAGAATCCAAGACTGAAACCCAACTTTCTTATCAAGGAAATATAGCCGGTGCTAGCAAGGAAGGCTATATTTGTGGAAATTATTGGGCTGGAAGAACCTTGAAAATTTGTATTCATTCAAGCAGGAACATAAGCAAGCCAGCCTGAATCCATATTCCTTTCCAGCTGTCTGGATAAGGGCAAGAGACTGTTTTCTCAAAGGTCACCAATGACCTCTTAATTACTAAATCCAATGATTTTTTTTTCAATCCTGATACTCATTAACCTTTCTGTAGCTTTTTGGCACTGTTGGCCACCTGCTCCCTTTGTATACCCCTCATCTCTTTCTTGGCTTTTATTATGTGGTTCTCTCCTCTTGTTTACTGGCTCATTTTCTTCCACCTGTCTGATCACTTTCCAGTTTCGTTTTTTTTTTTCCATTTTCTGGTTCTACTCTTTCTTCCACCTCCTAGGTGTAGGTGTCCCCAAAGGTGTCCCTTTTAAGGTATCTGTCTGGGCCATCTTCTTTTTCTCTCTGTAAGCTTTCTTTCTTGGTGGTTTCATCTATTTTTCAAACAAGTTCAATTATCTCTATATAGATGACTCCCGGACACACATATATTTTGCCCTAATCTCTCTTCTGAATTTGTCCTGTATTTCTAACTGCCTTCTAGACCTCTCCACCTGAATCTCCTGTCATCACCTCAAAGTCAACATGTATCCACCTGAACTTACCAGCTCTCTCTCTAAACTGGCTCCTTTCTAAACCATCAATACCCCCATTTCTGTTTACGGTGCCACCATTATCCCATGCACTGAAATTGAATATGATGAAGATATCTTTGGCTCTCCTCTCTCTCTTTCTTTGCTCTCTCCCATCTAAATTATTGTATTTTTAAAAAATTTTGTCTCCATGGTATCTCTTGAATACATCACCTTATCCCCCACTCACACTGCCCACCATTCTAGTTCAGACTCTCATTACCTCTTGCTTGGATTATTACAAAAGCATCCAAATTGCTATCTTTGCTTTTCTACTCTAAACCTTCAAGCACAAGGTTGCACAATCTCCTTGAAGCACCTGTCTGATCATTTAGTAGAATGGAAGCCCCTTGTGGGGAGTAGCTGTTTTGTATTCGTAACCCTAATACTTGTCATAGTTTGGAAAGCAGTAGGCACTTAATAAATGCTTCATGATTTATTGATTGATATTACTACCCTTCTCAAAAACCTCCAGTGGTTTGTATTATCCACAGAATAAAATATAAATTTAGCTTAGCATTTAAGGCCCACAATATGGTCCCAGTTACAGTTCAAAATTGATTTCATACCTTCCATTGTTCCAACCAAATTTAACTACTACCTGTTCTATGAGTGTGACTGTCCATCTCCTATATCCATGCATTTTCACAAGCCATCCCCCACATACTTCCTCTTCATCGCTGCCTTTCAAAATTCTCTCTCCCATCAGCATTTAGCTTAAATATCACCTTCTCTAGTAAAGCCTTCCTTGATCCTTCATCTGAAAATGTTCTTCCTGTCCTCAAATTTTCCAGGATCATTTTATTTTATTCTTTTAAAAATTATCATCATTTTTTCAATTAGCAAGCATTCATTTTTTGTTTCCCCTTTCACACTCTTTACCCACTAGGAAGAACGGAAGGAAGGAAGGAAGAATAAAATTATAGCCAAGCAAAACATATGCCCATATTGGCTATATCCAAAAATTCATTTCTTATTCTGAATAAGAATAAACATCACAATAATTAAAATCATAATTCATCATCTCTTTGGTGGGTAGTGTTTTTCTTTATCAGGTTTCTAGAATCACAGTTGATCATTTAATTGATCAGAATTCTTAAGTGTTTTGAAATTGTTTGTTTTTACAATATTGATTTTATAGTGCAAATTATTCTTCTGGTTCTATTCATTTCATTCTGCATCAGTTCACACAAGTCTCTTCATGTCTCTTTGAAATCATTGTGTATTCCATTACATTCTGGCATTACAAGACTGACCATGACACCTCCCTATTCAGTAGACTCCAGTGGTTCTCAGTTGCCATCAGCATTAAATATAAAGTCTTCTCTTTGGCTTTTAAAACCCTCATTAACCCATTCCCTTCTTACCTTTATAGTCTTCCTGTACCTTACACACTCATCCCTCTCCCTTCCTCCTACTGCCATATCTTGTGATGTACTGATCCTGGCCTCTTTGCTGTTCCTTAAATGTAACACTCCATTTTTCACTGGCTACTCCTTATGCTTGTAACTCTCTCCCTCCTCATCTCTACCTCCTTCTCCGGCTTCCTTCAAGTCTCAGGTAAAGTACCACTTTCTGCAGGAAGCCTTTTGCAGGCCTCCTTAATGCTAGTGCCTTCCCTCTGAGATCATCTACACTTTACCCTGTATAGACCCTGTATGCAGAGTTATCTCCCCTATTAGACTGTGATCTTCTTGAGAGCAGAGACAGGCTTTTTTTTTGGCCTTTCTTTGAATCCCCACTGTCTGACACATAGCAGTCACTTAACAAATGCTTGATGACTTACTGATTAACTGCCATTCATATATCATAACTTGTTCATCTACTCTTCAATTGATGGGATCATTTTGTATGATAGCTCCTTTGACCCATCACAGTCCACTTCATAGTATATTTACACTTTCTTTGAGCTCATCTGGTATCTTTTTCCAGTAGATTCAAGGTTCTTAAAGAATAGGGCTGTATCATTTTATTTTTATATCACTAGTTTCTAGTACTGTGCCTTGCTCACAAAATCATAGGATTTAGAGTTGAAAAGTACAGTAGAAGTCTTCTTGACCAACACCCTAATTTTATGCAAGAAGAAACGGGCCCAGAGATGTTAAATAACTTGTACAAAATTGTACAGACAATAAGTGAGAAAGAAGGATTTGAATTCAATTTCCTTTATTCTAAGTATTTTCTCTCTATTTTAACAGTATTGTCTCCCTCATAGTAAGCACTTAATAATGTTTATTGAATGAATGAATGATTGAATCTTCTGCTAAATGCAACTCATTATCTAGGAGTCTTTACTTTTTCAGAAATTAAATCCTTCTTCATTTTCTTATTCTGGTGTAGGTCACTCTATACAATGCTAGGGAAATAAACACCATCTCTGCTAGGTCCTGTTAAACTGGAAAGACTTCGAGTATGGGCCCAACGGCAGATAGTCACCTAAGGGCCAGCCTAGCTGTGTGCAGAGACTTTTAATCTGAAAGGTGGTCACAAAGTGATGGGTTTTTTTGGGGGGTGTGGGTACAATAGAGACTATAGCAACTCATGAAAACTTTCCATTTTTTAAGTTTTTGAATGTATAGGCATAGTGTAGACAAAGCCAGGCTCCTCTCAACTTTCTGTTCTTAAGAAAAGATAATCCTTCTCATCTTTCTTCATAATTTTGGCCTTCATTTAATTAACTTTTTAGATTTCTGAACTGTACCAATCTGAGGAAAAGGTTCTAAGTGGAAAGAGCAGTGATGTCACATCAAAAGATCAGGGCAAGTTGCTTAATCTCTTGATGAGTCAGTTTTCTAGGCTATACAATAAAATGAAAACATTTGAACTACTTGCCTCACAGGGTTGCTGGGAGGAAGGTGCTTTGTAAACTTTAAAGAGCTATAGAAGAATGAGATTTTTTTTAAAAAAATTCTTAATAGGTAGCATTTATATAAGCACTGTACATATTTTCTCATTTGACTCTTAAAATATTTGATCCTTACAACAACCCCGCAAGGCAGATGGTATTACCAATCCCATTTTACAGATGGGGAAACTAAGGCTTATAGAGGTTAAGTTCCAGGGGTGGGAAACCTGGGGCCTCAAGGCCACATGTGACCCTCTAGGGCCTCAAGTATGGCCCTTTGACTGAATCCAAACTTCACAGAAAAAAAAATCTCTTAATAAAAGGATTTGTTCTGTAAAACTTAGACTCAGGCAAAAGGCTACACTCAAGGACTTAGAAAGCCATATGTGGCTTGAGGCTGCAGGTTCCCCACCCCTGGCACTAACCTATGGTCACACAGCTAGTAATTTGAACCAGAATTTGAACTGAAGTCTTCCTGACTCCTGACACTTCTACCAGTTATGCCTCCAAACTGTCTCCAGTTAGCCTTTCTTGGCCTTGGTTTCCTCATCTCTTAAGTTAGAGGTAGGACTTGATGACTTCTAGGATCCCTTTCATCTCTAAATCAATGATCCAATGATCTCTAATTTCATTCCAATTCTAAAAGGCTATGTTTCTACAGTTCTACGGGAGAGTATGGTTTATAGGGTTCCAAAGGCATGTAAATTAAAATAATATGAGAAGCATTGCAACTTGCTCAGATGAAAAGAAATGGTATTTGTTATAGGTCTTGGAAATTCCTCTAGCATACTATATTCCAGATGCTGTGCTAGACACCAGGGATGCAAAAAGGGAAAGTGAAATAGTCCCTGCCCACCAGGTGCTTCCATTCTACTAGAGGAGAAATTACATACATTTGTAAATATATATATAAATATATATATAATATATATATATATATATATATATATATTATATATATATCACACACACACACACAAAATACATAGAAGGTAATTTGTAAAATTGGAAAATTGGCAATGGAGGGGAGGAGAAGGTACTAATAACTGGGGTCATTTGGAAAGCCTTAATATAGAAGGTAATACTTGAACTGAGTTTTGAAGGAAACTGGGTATTCCCAGAGGTACAGGGGGGAGGCACTGCATCCCTGGCATAGCACATGCTAAGGCACAGAGATAGGATATGTAGTTTCATGTATATGGAACAGTAAGAAGGCCAGTTTGACTTTACCATAGTGTTAGAAAGGAAATGATGTAATAAAATTGGAAATGTGTAATAAAATAGGGTCAATTTGTGGTATATGATTGTGATGGAATACTACTGTGCTATAAGAAATGATGAGCTCAATGATCTTAGAAAAACATGGATGGACTTGCATGAAATAATGAAGTGTGAAATGAGTGGAAACAAGAGAACACTGTATACAGTAACAGCAATATTGCTTTAAGAACAACTTTGAGTGATTAAGTAATTTTGATTATTATAAATACCCAAATTTAACTACAAAGGACATGTGAAGGAAGACACGATCTGCATCCAGAGAAAGAACTGATAAATAGAAAGATGCATAGAATGATTTTACATATATCTACAAACATATTTGTGTCTAATGGTGGTGAGCTCTAGGGTGGGGGAGAAAAAAAGGGAAAAAAAGAAATTTACATGATAAATTTATTACATATTTAAAAGGAATAGCAAATCATACATAATAGATTTGCAGCTTAATGTTCCATCATCTTTTTGTTATTCTACTATGTTAAGGAAATGCTTGTTTTGTTTCAAAAATTAAAAACAAAATAAATAAAATTTTAAAAAAAGTAGGGCCAGGTTGTGAAGGATTTTAAATGTTAGAGGAGTTTATATTTGATTATAATGGAAAAAAGGAGCCATTGGTAATTACAGTATAGAAGAGTGACGTGATCAAATTGCACTTTAAGAATATAATTTTGGCAGCTCTGTGAAGGATGGATTGGACTTGGGAGAGAGAGGCTTAAGGCAGGGAGACCAATTATGTACACCAGGCCCTGAGGTAGGTTGGTGGCCATGTGAATAGTGGAAAGGGAACCAATGGAAAAGATGAGATGTATTCTAATCTTCTTAGCTAGTATTCACCAGGAATTCAACCATAGTACTTCTAAGCTGTGCTCTAATGTTCTCCTATGCAGAGCCCAATTTTTTAACAGAAAGAACAACGGTGGACTTGAAGCTCTCAAAATTATTATTATTATTATTATTGCTCTAATCTATCATTTCTAGGGTGGAAAAGAAAGTCATTTTTTTTTGGTTTCCATGCTTATATATTTGGATTTCAGGGGAGGGGAGTTGCTGTATTTACCTTTTGTTAAAGACAAGGAAAGTAAAACAGAAGATGAGTTTATTGTTCAATCACCCTAACCTTGGTTGATAAAAGTCCACAGTTTGTCATGTTAATAAACTCAAAATTGACAAAACAATAAATAAAGAAGATTGGCTCAACAGATTGCACTCTTCACAGGCAGTGGGAATGAATAAAACTGATAGTCCCCACAGTCACAAAAAAGGCTCATGTTCCTTTTTGGAATAGCTTTCAAGGTGGAGAAAGAAAATGTCCATTCCATATAGTTTCCTCGTCCCTTGGTCTGTGGTTCATTCAGGGAGAGATTAGCCTGCCTCTCAGACAAAGCGATTCTCAGTTAAATGTAGGTGGCTTTAAAAAAGAGCCACTTTTCAAAATGCCATCAGAGAGGATTGTGGCTGATATCTCTCAACGTGTACCCAAAAAATTGGCATTTCTTTTCTTCAAATGCAACAATGAGTCAACAGAAGAAACCCTATTTCTTTGCTTTCTGAACTAAATCAGCCTGTTCCAGTGTGTATGTTCCTTTATTAAAAATATCAAATTCAACCAGACTTATTTGAATAAAACACAAATTCATTAGGTTCACTGCAAGGTTTCAGTTTATTCAGTGATAATGAAACTGAAAAATAATTGAACTCGACTTGTGTTAAACACAAGAGAACAAATCCATGCTTCAAGAGAAGCTAGAAACATTTACAGCAGGTTAGAAATTGATAACCAGGATATGAAAACAGGAAACCAAATGGCTGAAAAGGCTAAGGTAGAAACAGGGGTTTAAAAACTGAGAGCTAATTAACGGGTCCAGAGAGACCATCTTTCAAGTGCTAAACCACTGAAGCATACTGCTGTCAATTCTATATTTTAGGGAAATTTGATTTAAAAGATGAATTGGGCCAGTAGGACAACCAGGGTAAGTGCTATCCTTAGCAAAATGTATCAATGGGAAATGCTTCTCCACCAGAGACAACAGTGTGAATTTCCTAAGCTAACCCCAAGGTGTCAGTGTGTTGAAGGCAAGGGGTAAGAAGCTCTGCCATTTTAGAGCAAAATACTCCCTACTATGACCATATGTTAAAATGATAACAAAACACTTGAATGAAAAGTGAGAAATTTGACCAATCTTCCCGATGTTTTCCAAATATCTAAGTGTTACAGGTCATGGATGCTAAACACAGGAATGATTATTTTTTTTCCTTCGGTGAAGGTGATAGCAATGGAAATGATCCCTCCAATGTTACATAGAAGAAAGAATCCTGGCTGTAGACTCAGAGAAACTGAGTTCAGATTTTGCTCCTGAAGCCCATTACTTGAGTCACTTAAACTATCTGAGCCTTGGTTTTTTCATCTGTAAAATAAGGGTTTAGGCTGTATGGTCTCTGAGGTGTCTTCTAACTCTAGAGCTTGGGAAGACCCCTGGTTACAGAGTCAGAAGACCTGAGTTCAAATCCTAACTCTGATGTTTACTTCCTGTGTGATCTTGCATAAGTTACTTAACTTCACTAGGCCTCAGTTTCCTCAACTGTAAATTGAGGAGTTGGCCTCAAAAGTCTCTTCCAGATCTATTTCAATGATTCTCACTCTGAATTCTTATAGAATATATTGTCTTGACCACTTATTTGACAATTCCATTCCACTCATTACAACACAATATAAGCTCATAGGTCTAGAGTGGGAAAGACCTTAAAGCCAGCTAATTCAACCCTCTCATTTTGTTGTTCAGTCATCTTTCTGTCGGTCTGATTTTTTTGTGACCTCATTTGGGATTTTCTTGACAAAGATACTGGAGAGGTTTGCCATTTCCTTTTCCAGTTCATTTTATAGATGAGGAAACTGATGCAAAGAAGATAAAATGACTTGTCCAGGGTGACACAGCTAATAAGTATCTGAGGCCAGATTTGAACTTAGATCTTCCTGACTCCAGGCCTAGCTCTCTCTCTACTGTACCACCTAGCTGCCCACATTTTACAGATAAGGAAACTGAGGCCCAGTGCGATAAAGCTTAAGTTCATACAGGTCATAAGCATCAGCATTAGGATTTGAACCCAGATCCTTTGGCTTCAGGGCCAGTGTTCTATTCACTGTAACACTCTACATACAATAAGACAAATATTTATTAAGTACCTGTCATGTGACAAGAGAAGCAGCCTGGTGTAGTGAATAGAGAGCTAGACTTGAAGCCAATAAGACATGGGTTCTAGTCCAGCTTCTGAGAAAAAGTAGCTGTGTGACCTTGGGCAAATAACTTAACCTCTCAGATCTCTAGGCAACTCTAAGACTCTAAGGTGCAAATATGCATTGCTAAAGGAAGTTTCTTCACTGAGAATTCCTTATACCAATGAAATTCCAGGCATCAACATAAACAAAAATATCCCCAAACCACAAGATCTCTAAAATTATAAGTTGTAGCAAAGGGGCCAACCTGCTTTGGTAGAAGTCCTTTTTTCATCTGAGAATTCCGTATAACAATGAATTAAAATAAATTTTAAAACATTTAATTAATTAATTTTTAAAGATAGGCAACTGTTAAAAGCCAAAAAGCCAAAAACAAAAACAAAAAAACCCCCAATGAAATCACACTTTATCCCCCCCCCCCCGCCCCCACTGTTTGCTAGGTGTGGTTTTAAGCACTGAGAACATAAGATTAAAAAAAAAAAAAGAAGAGAAAACCAACCCTCAAGAAACTTATAATACAATGGAAGGGAAGGAGACATGTACAAACTGAGTATAATAAATAGTAGAATGTCACGGAGGCTAAGGAGACAGTCAGCAAAGCTCTACAAGAGAGTTTCAAGAGAAGAGCTAATTTTAAGCTTGCATAGGGGAGGAGTCTGGGAAGCTTTAGTGAAGAAGAGAGGCTCTGACTCTGAAGCTGGCTGAAGGGGGATCAAAGGATTTCTGTAGGTAGAGGTTGTGAGGAGTGCTTTCTAAGTACATGGGATGTGCTGCACAAATTCATGGAGGAAGCCGAGGAAGCCATCTTTCTGAAAAGGACATAGGCTGGGTGCTGAAATGTGGCTAAAATTTAGAGGGTACAAAAGAAGGCTAGAAACATAGGCTATGATCAGATTCCAAAAGGCTTAAATACCCAGCTAATGTAGTCTGTTTTTATTCTGTCCTGCAGGCAATAGGGAACCAGTGAAGGTTGTTTTTTAAATTTTTTTTTTTTTAGAGGAGAGTGACGTGGTCAGACCTGTGTCATAGGAGAAACAGGAGGCAGGGAGACCAGCTAGGAGGCTTTTATGCTAAGTCGGGATAAGAGTAATTAAGGTCAGCCTCTCAGCTGGTGGTTCTGGTGAGCCTGAAAGTAGCTGGGTAGTTCAGTTAATTAACCAATGAAAAAACATTTATCAAGTGCCTACTATGTGCCAGGCACTGTGACAAGCATGTAGCTTAGCAGTCAGCACAGAAGCTGCTGGGGGCTGAGCCATTATTCTGGGCTAGGAGTGGCAAATATTACTGGACTTTTTATCAGGCCAGTTGATATGATTAGGGTGCCTTTTGGTTTCATTGTCTGGATTTCCAAAGGAAACCCTCCTTGATGAAAATGTATCTCTGTGTTCCTTCTTCCCTAGGCACCTGGTATTTTGTGACAGATTTTGGCACTTATCCTGAATGGCAATGAATCAGTGTCCTGGTAAGGAATAAGTCTGTGATGGGAAGGCCTGTCATAGACTCTGTGATTACACAATGGTGTGTTTTGAGGCCTAGATAATGAGAGCCTGAACTAGTATATTGGTAGAATGAGAGTGAGAAAGCTTAAGAACTGGTAGGACCTGGCAATTTATTGAGAGATGGGTATGACAGAAAAGGAAGAATTAAAGATGACTCATTGGTTTAGAGACTGGGAAAGATCGTGTTGCCATCAACAGAATTAAGGATGTTGGGATGATGGGTAGGGTTTGTTTTTTTTTTTTTTGAGGAAGAAGATGGGTTTGATTTTAACCACATTGAGTTTAAGATACAGCATATCCAGCTTATAGGAAGCAGAAATGCAGGACTAGAAGTCATTGGAGAGATTAACACTAATTATGAATAAATGAATGAATGAATAAGGCATTTATTAAGCACTTATTGTGTACAAGCACTCAGTTAAACACTGGGGATACACAGAGAAAAGTAAAGCAGTCCCTTTTTTACTTTCATAACAAGATCACATTCTAATGGTGGTCATAACACACATGGAAGGTTTCAGCTATGAGTTAAATGGAAAGGTTCCATGGTCCTTAGGATGCAGAAGCAAGGTAGATGATAATTCTTCGATGGCATTTCCACTGATGAAATCATGTCATTTTCTGGTGTTGAATCATTTGACAATGCCAATGACTTTGGTTTTCAATAGATGTGGCTATAGAACCTATAGGAACAGATGCCAGGTTTCATTTCCGTATGGGTTTCTTCCCAGGAAGGTGGTACAGGCACTGGGCTGGCAGTATTGCCATTCCCAAGGCTTTTAAGTTCAGGGTCCTGTGCTCTCTGTATTTGGGTCTGAGAGGAGAGGGTGGTTAAGGTAGTGATGATGGCCTGGACTACCAGGCACATGTTGTTGCCTATTTCTTCCAAGGTGCCCCCTATCTCTCCCTCAGGTGCCCTGCTGCTTCAGTCCGGCTGGCTAGCCTACTCTTTGGGTGCTGGTTGGCAGTAACTAGTGGGGATGGCTAGCCCCTTCTCTATAGGAGTTGCTTTCCTGGATAATGGCTATGAGGGTCCTATATATGCATATATGTATAAATTTATATATGCATGTGCAGTCATTTGTATAAAGATGATAAATGAAGCCACAAGGATAGATGAATTAACCAAGAAAGATTAATCAATAGACCAGTATTTATTAAATGTTTATTATGTACTAGTCAGGTCCCAAGTATTTGGGATGCAAAGAATGGCAAAGACAGTCCTTGTCCTCAAGAAGCTTATATGTAAGGGTACACATATGTAGGATTCTCTCCTGCTTTTTTAAGAAGTCTGAATTATCATTTATATTGTCAGTTTTTTTTTTCATGTATCTCATCTGCTCAACTTGACTATAGGCTCTTAGATCCTATAAAGGATTTATATTTTTATCTATGTTTGTATTTTCATCAATGTCTGGTCCAGTATCTTGTACAAAATAGGTACTCATTGCATAGTATTAGTATTTGGTGATTGATTCTGGAGGATATGGCACTTTGGTCTATTCTACAAGAAGTCTCAATGAAGGTAAGAAAAACTATCTGAGCTCATAATTTCTTATAGCACAGTAGTATTCCATTACAATCATATACCACAACTTGTTCAGTCATTATCCATTGATGAAGATCCCTGCAATTTCCAGCTCTTTGCCACCACAAAGTGAGGTGCTATCGGGGGCAGCTAGGTGGTGCAGTGGTTTATCCACTCTGGCCTTGGAATCAAGAGGATCTGAGTTCAAATCTGTCCTCAGACACTTGACACTTACTAGCTGTGTGACCCTGGGCAAGTCACTTAACCCCCATTGCCTCACCAAAAAAAAACAAATTTAAAAAAAAGAGCTACTATAAACACTTTAGAACATATAAATTCTTTAAATTAAAAATAAAATAAACAAATGTGAAGAAAAAGTGTCTGGATATACAGTTTTAACTCTAGAATTCATTTCAGAACCCAAGGAAAATAATTTGTTGCTGGCTCAAAACCTTGTCTATAACTTCATAGGACTTTTCTATTAAGTTATAAATCGGTTGTGATCTGAGGTAGAGGAAGGAATTTCCACATTGGGAATTCCCTATGCTGATGAAACCACAGACCCTTCTTATAATTCACCTAATGCCTATATGGAAAGATGGTCTGATGATAAATGAGATGATATTGAAAACATATTACGTGCCAGGCACTATACTAGCCAAGCTGATTCTACTGGAAAGATTGAAGTAATTTGTTCCCTTTTTTTATAGATACACATATTTTGCAAGTTGCAAAGATGCCATTTGACAAATTACGTGTCACTGAAATAAATATGATTCCAAATACAAATCATCCGGACAATTAATCCAGAGATTATGATGGAATGTCTACCATCTTTCCAACACTGTCCTTTCTTTCTCGTGATTGGATTGAGCCAAATGAGTAGAATATGCTTTGAACTCTTAAATGCATTATAAACCTAAGATACCATTATTTGAAGGTCCCCAAATAGAAATTTCATTAGCTTTTAGGGGAACTGAAAAAAGGGCAAAAAATGGTCCCTGCAATTAATGAACTTTTTTGAGTAATGCCTCATGTGAGTGAACTCTGTCTAAATAAGATGTAGAGAGGATAAACTGTTTTAGACATATCTATATTCTATGGGACATTCAGTTTGCCAATAGGCAGAAGATGTGAGACTAGAGGTCAGAAGAGAGGTTGGAGGCAGCTAGATGGTTTAGTGGATAGAGCACCGGCTCTGAAGTCAAAAGTGTCTGAGGCTAGATTTTAATTCAGGTCCTTTTGACTGCAGGCTTCAAATTTTTCAGTGAAATTCAAGGCAAATTTCTTAGCTGAGAAGTTTGGGGGAGGAGGAGACATGGGTTTGAAGAGGGATTAGAAGATTTGGAAAAGCTGTGGTTAGTTAATCAATTAGAAAGGTGTAAAAAGATTGCTTTGCCTCTGTGAGGGCTCACTTGAGATCATTTAACATATATTTGTAGTTTACTAGTCAGTGAAGTTACTTGATTTTAGCAGCATGTGACTAAGAGCAAAGACAGTGGATGGTGGGAATAATTCAATACTGAGGCTTGGCAGGGCAAGATTGGTGATAGGGTCAAAGATAGGTGATAGGTCAAAGGTCACCCTTTTCCAGTGAAGGGTACTACAGAGTTGGACCGGTTCACTAAGGAGTCAAGACTGGGACTGTAATTAAAAGGAAAGGATTGTCATCTTCCATACCATTAGCTCTTGGGTAAATACCAAGATATCTGGTGTTATCTTTAAGTCCTGAAGTTAGCTCCAAGAGTTACATTGTCCCTGAACTGTTCTTGCACCATTAAGGAAAGCCATTATCTCCATAACAAACCTTTCTAGAAGCCAGGAATTCTAGACACTAATTCAGGTCCACTAACAAAGGCTGTAATATGCAGATGGATCCTTTAAGTCAATTAGCATTCTTAATGACAAAGGGAAGTGGTCACTAACCCCACAAGGGTATTAGCCTATTTTCCTTGATGAAACCAATTGCTGGGTCTTCCCCATCCACCCAACTCTCTTCTTTGTTCTCTTGTACTTCCCAAAACTATATGAAATCTAATAATCTTATGGTCTTTGGTCATCGAGAAAGACCATTGACCCAATTTATCAGTTACTGCTAGCCTAACTAATAAATTGATCATGCTTGGACCTTTGTTTATCAGTTTACCTCAATTTTCAAGCATAACACTGGGATGGGGAGAGTATGATCATGCCTAGAGGACCAGGAACATAGTTTGGAGGTGGAGCAGGCCAGAGGGAGTATGAGCCAGTCAGGGAGTATGAGCATCATGGCTGTGCCCACTCATGCTAGAGAGGATGGGGATGGGAAAGTGCGCCTAGGGAGGTGGGAGAGGCAATCAGTATACAGTTGGTACAGACTGAAAAAAGAGTGTGCTGGGAAGGAAGGAAGTAAAATGGTTGAGACTTCTGACAATAACCCATTTATCCAAGTAGAGAGCAACCAGAAATTGGAGAAGTTCCGCAGATGAGAATATGTAAAAAATACAAGACAGAGAATGAGCTCTTTAGATGTGGTGGAGATGAGGCAGGCCTTTATTTTACCCAAGAGGAAATTTCCTGAAGTCTCTAAGGAGGCAAACATATCTGTCTTCCAAATTCTATCTTCCCAAGAGAATCTAGAACCAGAAATGTTTTCTCTCAAAGCAGGAATGTAAATTAAAAAAAAAATCAACCTTGATAAATATTTATGCTATTAGAAATTATTAAATTAAGTAGTCACAAAAACTATTATATTTATATTACAAAACAATGAGAAATTATATTAAGTAGTCAGGAAAACTATAACATCATATCTATATTAATGTTTGTTATATTTATATTACAAAACTATGAGAAAATATTATATTAAGTTGCCACGAAAACTTGGTGACAAAAGATTAAAAGCCAAAAGATTATTAAGTTTGGGTCCTAGGATCTGCTGTAGAACTTTGGCCAAGCTGCCTCATTTCTCCAAGCTCTAGTTTCCTCTGTGGTAAAGGGGAAATGCTTGAGTTCCTACATCATGGCATTTTAAATGTAAACTACCAAAATTGGTGTATTAAAGATGTGGCTAGGTGGGACAGTGGATAGAGCATTGGTCCTGGAGTCAAAAGGACCTGAGTTCAAATGTGACCTCAGACACTTGACACTTACTAGCTGTGTAACCTTGGGCAAGTCACATAACCCTGATTGTTTCACCCCCCCCCAAAAAAAATTAGTTTATCAAACAATGTCACCACACAATCCCTGGACATGTGTGCTGTAACTTAAAGGCGAAATCAAATGAATAAATTATGACGATGAAGACAAACAAGGAAAAAAATTCCCAAAGCAAAAATTCCCTTCCTGGAACTGTGTGATCCCAGGTGTGGCCCTTATCCTCGCAATACCCTTAATAAGTCTTAAAATCTTTAAGTGGTGGGTAGATTGCTGATCTGCATCAATTGAGGTAGTTTCAACAATGGGAGTTCTATAGTAAAAAAAAAAAAACAAATCATAGATCTGGGCCACTAAAAAAAAAATGAGGTACAAGACACTGTGCTATACTCTGATTGAAGTACAGAATTCTTCCCCTTCCTTCCTTCCTTCCTTCCTTCCTTCCTTCCTTCCTTCCTTCCTTCCTTCCTCTTCCTTTCCTCTTCTTTCTTTCTTTCTTTCTTTCTTTCTTTCTTTCTTTCTTTCTTTCTTTCTTTCTTTCTTTCTTTCTTTCTTTCTTTCTTTCTTTCTTTCTTATTTTAATTATCAATGCAGTTTCTACAAGGAAGAATTCAACTGTAGTGATTCATACTGCTCTTTTCAGCTGGCAGAAATGGATGGACTGACCAGACCCTAGTTGTGGCCATTGATTTCCTGACTTTTGCCACTGACATGGTAAGGCTGTCATATGGAACATTCTGTAGTGCTTGGCCCTAAGGTAGGGGATAGAACTGAGAAAGTGTTTTCAAATGAATGGAACCCATATGGAGAAGAGATAGATATGCTAATGATTAGCTACAGTTCTCAAAGAAATGACAAAACAGCATGTCCTTGATGTTCCATTTAGAAATATTCATTGTTTTAAAATGCTGCACTGTGCCTGCCTTGGTAGACCAAAGAATTAACAGCATGGTGTGATGACATTTATTTGTGTCTGCCATGGCCTTTCACTTTAACTTGCTAAATTGCTAAATAGGCAGAGAGGAGCTCACAAGAAAAGTGAAGCTTTCATGGCATTAACCTGGAAGTAACATCATAAAATCAATCCTGAATGAGCAGGGAAGGGACATAGCCAATTCTGGAAGTGAGCATATGAACTACTGAAGCTTCATTCTTCCAAGGTGAAGCTATGTGACAGGCCTGATCTCAGCAGTCCATAGCACTGACGGCTCCAAAACCTACCCAGATACACAGAATAAGCAGTGGGGCCCGTCATTTGCTCCTGTGTTGATTTAATACCCCAGTAATTCAGAAGAGCTGACTAAGGAGAATTATTGGAAATGAGCAATGGAAATAGCTGTCATTGTAACACCTATGAATCAACAGTTCTCGCTGATTTGAACAGTTTGGAAAGTTTACTGCCCTGAAGCCAGCTGGAGAAACTGGAGAAGGGAATGGTGATATGTGCTGTCTGTACTGGTGAGCAGTGCTTTCATAGTACCTTTACTGGAGTGCTTTTGGATCTAACTTAGCTACTTGATGGAGGGCAGATCATCAGGATGTGGGAGAAAGAAAGGAAAGAAGGAAGTAAACTCAAAGTTATTAAGCATTTTTCCAAGTGCCAGGCACTGTGCTAAGTGCAGGTGATACAAATAGAAGCCAAAAGAAAGATAGTCCCTGCCCTCAGGGAGCTTACGTTTGGATGGAGGAAGGAACACACAAATGTGAGCTAAAAGAGGGGGAGTCACCTGGCGCATGGTTTTGATGTAACTACTAATCCCCAAATGGAAAACCCTTCCTGGCAGAGGAGTACAATATTGTGGTCTGGATGGACCTAAATCATCAAGGAAATCCCCAAATGAAGAATTCTAGGAACAAATGATGTTGTTGTGGATTAGTGAAGCAAGACATTTCAGACACAATGTGCCAATTAGCTCTATGATTTATTTTGGCAATAGGAAGCAAAATAGCTCTATTAACATGATATAGACTAGTATGTCATGGGCCTCATCACTGTAAATCATACCATTAATTTGTTCCTAGGCATTTAAGTGACATTCTGAACTGTATTACTTGGTACAGTAAACACCAATTTGTAGAATGAGGCTCTGTTCAACTTGTAGAAAACCATAGCTGGGAATTTTCTAAAGTACAACTTCTGTAAGCATACATGGTGAAGAAAGTGGGTTGGTCTAATAAGGGTTAGCCTGTGAGAAAGGTCCAAATTGAAAAGTCACTGCCAGGTACGCTCTGGTCACTATCATCAATATTACCCAGTCACCACTTGTTTCTCCAGCATTATCCAGTCACAGTATGTTTCTCCAACTTTACCCAGGCCCAACCTGTGAGCATGAACTCCAGTGTAACCCTCTCTTCCCCTTTCAAAGTGTCTAGTAATCACAGCTTTGATTCTAGCTTTATCTCAGGCCCTGAGATCGATGTTTTTGACTCTATTCTGATAATTTGATATTCAGTCTTGTCTGTTCGGTGTGACCTGGGGCAAGTTATTGTAACTTTATGACTCAGTTTCCTTATCTTGAAAATGAGGGAGTTGGACCCAATGACTTCTAAGGTTCCTTTTGCCTCTAAATATATTTGTAGTTTGGCTATACTATTCCCGACCTTAAACAATTCTCTGAGAACCTGACTAAGCAGCTCAGAACACTCTGAGTTTCAGACCCTGCTAAGTTCCCAAGTTTGGTATTCATAGAATCTCATATATTATACAAACTTTCAGAGCTGGAAAGGCTTTAGAAATGTCCTAGGCTGGTGCCTTCATTTAACACATGAGGAAACTGAAGCTTAAGGAAGTGATTTTTCACCCAAGGTTCTGATTATTTCAAGATGTGCCTTATCAGCACATCAGATGTGAAGACCCTGGTGGACATTCCAGATCAGCAGTGTAACCTTTTCATTTCAAGTAAGGCTTCAGATCAGGCCATTTGGTTTTGAAAGACATTCCTATTGTCTGCTCCAAGGCTACAATCAGTGAGCTTTATCATGTTTTTAATGGAAGCGTGTATTGAGTCAAGGATTGATGCCTGAAGAGATTTTCAATTTTAATTTGTGTTTCCAAAGTCATTCCTACTCTTTTGAATTAGTGAATTATTGCATGGTAATGAGAAATTTCATTACTTTGCCCCTTTGTAAAACAATAACAAACCTGTGCATAAATACCCTCACATTAGTAATGTGCAAATGGGGTTTAGTACAGGCAAATATCTTTCTTTGGAGGCCACCCCTACACTGTCAGTTACAAGGAACAAATTATTCATGTTCTGAATATTCAGCTTAATACACTTGGTACATTTTCTGTAGACATGCTCACAACGAGGGCCAGGTCCACAGAGTCTGAAATAATCAGAGACAGTGTGTTGTGGTGGATGGAGTTGGAAGCTAGGTGGGATAATGGAAAGGATACTGCCTCTGGAATCAGAGAACCTAGATTCAAATCCTGCTTCTGCTAGTACCTGTGTCACCTTGGGCAAGTCATTGAACCTCCCTGGACCAGTGAAAGTTAATGACCATAATCCCTTCATTGAGTTCTATTTTGCTTGACTGTAGGACTTGGCATTTGAAATCCAGATTAGCCAGAAAGTGCCTTATTTCTCTGACCTCTGTTTCTGCTCTCCCAGAGTCACTGAGGAGCCAAAAGGACAACACTATCCCACTGCTTTATGTTAGATGAACAGCAGCTCTTTTCCTCCTTAAAATGTCCCTTCTGAGGTGAGAAAATAACAATGAAATCTTATTTCATATCCAGCTTTGCGTCAAGCAAATGTGCCAAGAAGGGAATGACTTCACCTTTGCCTGTGAGAGTCCAGAAAAAGAATTCCCACTCTGTGTGGAAGAATCACAGGGTGACTCAGAGTCAGGAGGTAGGGGGAGGTGGGAAAGGAGCCTCAGGAAGACACTTACCAAATCGGTGGTGGGTAGCAGCCTGGTAAACACAAAGAATATACTCTGATGGGTCACAGACATTTGCCATATCTCCAGGTGGAGTCCTATTGAATAAAATGATTATGTTTCATGGATAAGTATTCTCAATTACTCAATCAACCAGCATTTATTAAGCACTGACTTTGTGCCAAGGGCACCTAGGTGGATGGAGTGTCAAGTCTGAAGTCAGGAAGATTCTTCTTCCTGAGTTCAAATCTGGCCTCAGACATTTACTAGCTGTGTGACCCTGGGCAAGTCACCTAACCCTGTTTGCCTCAGTTAATTATCTATAAAATGAGCTGGAGTAGGAAATTGCAAACCATTCTAGCATCTTTACCAAGGAAACCCCAAATGGGATCATGAAGAGTCGGACACGACTGAAATGACCGAACAGCTGCAAATAGTCTTGACTCCAGGCAGATAGATGCTGCAGTGGACAAAGTACCCAGCGTGAAGTCAGGAAGTCACTAAGTGTCAACCTCAAGGTGGACGTGTCCAACTTTGGAGAGACGTTATGAATATGAGAAGTCTGGAGGGCAGGCTGAGGTTCACTGAGTTAAGCTGACTGGCAGCAAGGGGAATTTCTCATCAGAGAAGATGACTACTGACAGGAGAAGTGATGAAAATCCTGACCTGGTTTTCCAGAAGACATATATATTTTTTTTGGGGGGGGTGACAGTGCAAAGCTGAGAAAATATAAACCATCTAATCAAGAGTCCTTTCTGCAAATGATCTAATTTCTGTTGAGGTTTAAGTACCCTCTGAGCAGATTGTAACAATAGTTATGTTACCGAATCATTTTTTAAAGTGGTGTCAGCGGGTGTTTGTGAGAGTCTAGTATTTTTTTTTTAATGTGTAGGAAATGCTACCTGTCCTATACAGCAGCAACAACATACCTGGTTTACATTTATTTTAAGTGCCCTTTTCCCTGTGCCTTGGAGAGATCTAGACATGAACCAACAACTCAAGCCTTCAGCATTTTTTTCTCCAGGTACCTGGGGTGGGGAGACTTAAGTAGTCAAAGAGTGTGAGAAAAAGGAGGCAAGCCCCCAAAAACATTAGTGGAAGAATTTCCAAAGGACTGAATCTGGTCTGAATTACGTGGGTTGTTCTATATTGCTCTAGAACAGAGGTGTTCCTTTGGGAAAGGGAGTGGACATATCATCAACAGTCCCCTTGGGACTAGTAGTGAGTCATAATGATAGCCACCTTCCAAAAATAGTTAATATTTTTATAGCATGTTAAAGATTGCAAAAGACTCTTAAATACTTTATTTCATTTGATCCTTGTAACAACCTCATGAGGGTGATACTAAAGATATTTTTTGTTTTTGGTGGTGAGTCGCTTCAGTTGGTTTGACTTTTTGCGACCCCATTTGGTTTTCTTGGCAAAGATACTAGAATGGTTTGCCATTTCCTTCTCTAGCTCATTTTACAGATGAGGAAACTGAAGCAAACATGGTTGAGTGACTTGCCCAGGGTCACACAGCTAGTAAATTTCTGAGGCCAGATTTGAACTCAGGAAGATAAGTCTTTCTGATTCCAAGTCCGGTGCTCTAATCCATTGCACCACCTAGCTGTCCATATGAGGTATTATTTATTCCTATTTTAAAGATGATGAAACTGATGAAAAGGCTACATGACTTGTCCATAGTCTCATAGGTAGGAAGTATTACATGTGGGATTTGAATTTAGGTCATCCTGACTCCGGATCCAGCACTATACCATCTCTATAACTGCACAATCTAGGATCTAGTACCCTTATATTAACAATAAAATGTTCCTGTGAGAAAGGACACCTATAATCTTCACTGAACCAGTCGGAAAAATGAAGGCGCATCCATCATATTGTTTAGGAAGCAGTTTGGTTTGGAGAAGAGTTGGAGGGCATTTGTATTATTTGAAAATATGGTTACCACCTTTTTCAAAATTTTAACCAATGTAGTGATTTAAGCAGTCTTCCACGTCTAAACCTTGACTTACTGGCATTTGCTACAGAGACCACCTAGAGTTTGAATTCTTGCTCCTACTCACTCCCACTAGATTGTGAAATCTGAACCAAAAGCTGGTGTCACTGTTTAAAAATAGCAGTGGGTCTGGGAATAATTTTTTCTGCTTCTTTAGGTAACATCTTATTTCCTTTTCTTTTCTATTTCCTGGGAGCTTTTATGGTTGGAGATGAGATTCAGAGAATGAAAATATGCCGCATTAAAAACGAACCTCCTGACAGATTTAGTGTTGACAGGAATAATAAGGTAGCATTTCATGTCAAAGAATAGACAATAGACTGAAATTTGGCAATGGGAAGGAAGGTGCTGTTAAGAAGCAATTGCACTAGATTTGCCATTGGATGAATGGGAAAAGAACCTTCTCTGTGATTTTAAGTTGGTCAAATGCTGTATATGTTAATTTTCTCACACATTAAAAAAAGGTATGTGACAGAACCCTAGTGGTTCAAAAATAAACAAATCCACATGGTTGTATTTTATAGTCTCCTTCTGGAAGTGCTTAAGTGCTAAGGGCCATTTAATTTACCAATTAGTGCTATAATAGGAATCTGTGCAAAGGCTTCTTCTTTCCTATGGCAATGCCCACTTAATCCCCACTTCTGGAGTCATCTTGGCTTCCCCCAAGTTCCAGTAGCTGCTAATATGAAAAACTGGGCTTTTTAGTTTGAGCTTATTGAAAGGCTGGTTATCTGGGCGGGTATCAGATGCAAGGGGGAAGGCATACTTTCTCTTTTCAATAGAGTGTAAGTTCCTTAAAGGCAAGGGATATTGCATACCGTATTTATTTTTTTATCTCTAATATCTAGCAAAGTGCTTAGCACACAATAGGCACTTATGATTTGTCATTTCACAGGTGTGTTAAGTTCCTGGTATGGAAACTCCTTCCACTCAAGTCAATCAGTCGGTTAGTCAATAAGCATTTATTAAAAGGCCTACTTTGTGCCAGGCACTATGCAAAAATAGGCAAAGGATAGTGCCTGCCCTCAAGGAACTCAATCTATGGGGAGAGACAGCAAGCAAACGTGTACAAACAAATATATACAGGATAACTAGGAAATAATTAATAGAGGGAAAGCATTGGAATTAAGAGAAATTGGGAAAGGCTTCATGTTAGAAGCTAGAATAGAAGAGATAGAAGATAGAATTTTAGGACTTGAAGGAAACCAGGTAAATCAGGGGGCAGAGATGAGGAGGGAGAACATTCCAGGCAGGGAGACAGCTAGAGAAAATGTCCAGAATATTCAGGAGTGTTTTGTTCAAGGATCAGTAAGGAAGCCAATATCAATGGATCAAATAATACATGGCAAGAAATAACGTATTAGAAGTTTAGAAAGTTGGGGGAAGGGTGCTAGGTCTTGGCTTTGAAGTTCAAATGGAAGACTTTTCTGTTTGATCCTGGAAGTGAGAGGGAACCGCTGGAATTTCTTCACCGGAGCTATGACTTGGTAACATGGTCAGACCCGTGCTTTAGGAAAATCACTTTGGTGGAAGAATGCAAGAAGGATGGGAGTGGAGAGAAACTTGATTCAGGCAGACCTATGAGTAGTTTAGAGTCTTAGATAGTAGCCTATGAGACGGAGAAATTAAGTGACTTGCCCATAGTCACAAAGAGAATACTGTTGACAGAGGTACCACTTGAAAAATGTTCTTGATTTCAATACTGGCTTTCTGTCTCCTATATCACATTGCCATTAGACATAGGAGGAATTACAGAGAATTTGAGTTGGTCATTGCTAGCTCTTCAGTGGCTAAATGAAACTGTGCTTAACATGTATCTGGCAAAGAGTAGGCACTTCATAAATATTGATTGATTGACTGAACTGATAATAGAAAATTGGTTGAATGGTTCGTTTTTAATCTGAGATTCTAAAAGATTTTCAGGCAAGCAGCAGCCAAATGATTTACATGCATAAGTCTATATAGGAGCTTTTTCAGATAAGTTAGGAAAGTCCTTCATGTAGCCCTTCAGCATATATCCTGCTAGCAACTGTGAAGTGAGCAACTGTCATTTTAACTCAGCACTGCCAATCAGACACTCCTGAAACAGCTCCAGTGTTACAGAAATAAAATCATGGCAGAGGAGTACCTTCACTGAAGTCTCAAGGACTGAAATTTCAGTTTGTTTTTTTTTACATTTGATCGATTCTGTAGTTTGTGAGTGGCATTCTGGAGGTGCTTCAAGGCAGCTGTTCTGTTCTCTAAAAACACAGTAATCTGTTTAATAAAGGATGCATTGTGAATCAAGTCACTCTGTTACGGCATGACCAGATCATCATAGCTCATACAGAACAACAGGAGCAAAGCATTGTGGGTGTCTTTATGGTGGGTAGAGGTACTGGGAGAAAAGCATCTCTGTTTAGAGTGTTAGACAAACCTGCAGCTCTGTGTAGCTGGTCATCATAATCTCTGCCTTTTCTCAGCTATTGATTTCCAGATGATCTGAGTGGTTCTTTCACAGTACAGAATGCCTATTTTATAACACGCTTAGCTAAAGCTGATTGTCCAAAGCCATGTTTATCCAAGTCATGTGTTCCTCAAGTATTTGTCATTTTTGATCCGATTACTCATAGAAGTCTGTATTTACAAGGAACACTGTCAACTCTTGATTCATTGTTATGAGACGCTATTGAGACTGTACTCAAGGTTGCAGAACTAGGATGAAAAATGAACTCCCATGTTATGTTTTCCCAAATATCTTTTAGCACTGTCTGTGGTTTTTGACACAGGGTTGGGGAAGGGGAAGGCAGGCCTTGGCAGTTAGCATTCAAATAGTTTTTTTTTGACATTCACAATGACATTTTGATACAGATGAAATATCTTAGAGTGTTTTTAGGGTAAGTGATATTAAATGGAGAAGAATATACATGTGGTAAATCTTTTAACAGGGTTGCACAATGCTCTGAACAGATGGTTAGAGCACTCTGTCTCCCAGTGATTAGTCTGAACTTCATAACAACAGTTGTGAGTTTGAGCAGCAGCGTGAGAACAATAAAATATGTGGCGCTTTGATTCTTACTGCTCTTTTTGGATTATTATGTTTTCCAAGCCATGTTAGATGAATATTCTGCCCTGCCTTTCAGTAGCTGGCAGGCTAAATCCTTCAAAATGACTCCCACCTCCAAAATTCAGACTACCCCTAGAAAAATGTTTTGGCTTAGATTTCAATAGACATTTGCAATGTGGTGTGAATCAATTATTACTAGACATTGAAAACAAATGATTAATGATGAGGGTTAATTACATCAGAAAACCATGAAATTGATTTTTGGCTTTAACACAGTTTTACCCCTTATTACAATGAAAGGAGACCCCAGAAAGAACAATAGATTTAGAATCAAGACACCTGAATTTGAGCACTGGCTTTGCTACTTACTTATTGACAATGTGACCTTTGGAAAGCCGTACCCTCTCTGAGTCTTAGTTTTCTTATATGCAAAATAGAGATAATAATATTTGAACTACCTATATCACTGGGCACTATGAAGAAAAGACTTAAGATAATATGTACTAAGCATGTCAAACCACCACCATTACCTACCAATACCTTGACCATCACCTTCGTTCAGACCTTGGTAGAGATAGCCTAGTACTCTTGAGCCCAAGAGTCCCAGGAATAGCAGAAGTTCCCCAGACTATCCCCAGACCACCAACTCTCTATTTTTTTTTTTTTAGTGAGGCAATCAGGGTTAAGTGATTTGCCCAGGTCACACAGCTAGTAAGTGTCATGTGTCTGAGGCCGAATTTGAACTCAGGTCCTCTGATTCCAAGGCTGGAGCTCTATCTACTGCACCACCTAGCTGCCCCTACTAACTCTATTTTCAAACCAGCCTACATCATCCAGGGATGAGGAGCTCACCACCCTTGCAACCACTGACCGTCTCTGCCAGTGATATAAGGTAAGCCTAAAAGCCATGGGAATAGCAGCACAATTCCCCCTCCCAGCCCTTAATGGAAAAGACATCTCGTATTTGGCATTATGGCAATATGTTTAGAAACTACAAGAGTAAGTTTTGTCAAAGGCATAATTGGATCCAAATTACTCCACATTGGTCTTGAATGCAATCAGTATAGAATGCCAAAAGTGATAAAATGAATGATTTTCTATGTAAGATAATTTGGAAATGCATTCAACTAAATTAATGTCATCTGACTGACAATGTTTTGTTTCATATTTTAAACACATGATATTGTATGTTATTATTGTGTTTCTAGAATTTTTCTTGTATTGTGAATTTTAAGAAACCATTGCATCAGAAATGTTGTTAACTTGAAAAATGATATCCAGCGAGTATTACAATTATATCATTAGAAAAATAACTTCTCTTTTAATCTGGATGCTGTTAGGTTATGAAATGAGCTATTAAAGGAATGTTGTCAAAATGTTTGCAAACTGTTAAATATTTAATTGGATATATTTTGCTTTAAAATGGATAATAATAGTAACTTACTGTTTGAGAAAAAATAGCAAAGACCTCTTAAGTTGTCCTTATCTATAAAGCTATTTAGGACTTTCTATTCATGCAGGATCATAAGATTTTATTGGCTTTCTGACAGCATGTTGTAAAATGTTAAAATAATGAATTTTGAGAAACTAGGACCACTCCCAGTCAAAATGGGAGGACTTAAAAGTTTGTTTACAGTAAAGAGTGAGTTTAATCTGTGATTATTTGACCATTGCTCATGAAAATTATTAAATTATACCTATTAATAAATAGTACATATTGAAGTTACATTTCTGAGCCAACTTAGTAACAATAGACCTTATATTTAAAGATTTTGTTTTTGCCTTAGAGGTTAATAGGCAATATAGATTGGAGGCTTTCTGTGGTTAACATTTTTCTGAGGTTTGGAGTAAACGATCATGTATTCATTGTATTATGAAATTACAGAATGTGATTATTCATACTTTATTGATGGAGAATAAATGTCCTTATACATATTCATTGTTACCTGTTTTTGCAACATGAGGAAAAAAATAATACCCTAACCCTAAGCTGTGATTACTATTTACTATTTAAGGTAAAATCTCTTGGGACTGTAATTTTATATTATTCTGAGTTTTGATTTCAGGTATGATTGTCCGAATTGTCATTAAGCTAATAGTTCACCATTCAAGGGAATGCTATGTGCTGCCCATAGGAAATGTGGTCTGGGAACTGCACAGATGGATATCTGTGCCTGGGAAAGTTAAGGGGATGACCTTGCATAGGCCAAGGCAGGATCCTCTTGACTTACTTTCCCCATTGTGATATTTCCATTCTGAACAGAAAAATTATCCTACTTGGTTAATCATGAACCTAGGTATGCTACCCTGTGAATAATGTGGAACCTTGCTATATGATTGGCTGTTAACTATGACCTTTGATCTGGTATCACACAGAGCTAAGTTTTTCCCCCTGTTATGGTTTATGTCAGGTCAGTCTGTGCCATTGAAGAGACAGTTTTAATATTGTCATTACCACGTCCTTCCTTTTTCTTCTCATAATAAATTTCCATAATCAGGGTAGATGAGCAGTAGAAGTTTTGTTGTTGCAATACTAAATCTATTAATTAATACTAAAATGTCAGAGTTACTCTAATAGGATGCAAGTGTGAAAGATTTTACTATTTTTAATCTGATTTTGTGGTCACCTCCATATTTTAAGCAACTAAGTAAATGAGTTCTTAGGCTTGCTAATGGTTATATGCTCTTGTATAAGAGTAGGTCCTTGAAGTATCTCATTCTTTCAGGAGGTTATAAGTATAAGATACATTCTCAAAAGAAGGAGATAGGATAAAGATGTAAAGGTTTTATAAATATATTTAATGGAGTGGCAAACTTTGGGAAAAGCTCTGTTGTTAAAAGAATCAGATCCATAAGGTCTGAACAGGTTTTCACTACAGTAACTAATTACTGAAAGGTCTATCTGATTAGATTTTGTCACATTTTACTAAATTATACTGTCTTATCACTAGTAGGCTTCAGCAGCATTACCTAAATAATCTCTACAAGTGACCTGAAACCTGAAGATGGTTGAGTAAATATCTCTACAAGCCTGCCCTGATCCATGTAGGTGTTTGAGAGATGCACAGGAGGTGCTGGCCAGACTCCTGAAGATCATGGACACTGCCAAAGGACTTGACACCCCTAAAACTACAGCTATGTTGGATTTCTTTATTCACCTATTGTAATTGTGCTTGTTTTATTAGTTCTGTGTATTATGAGCCTCTTATCTATTCTGTAAGCTGCTTATCGTTTCTACTTGGACTGATATTGATTTGGGAACCTTGCACTGCAAGTTTGTGGTCATGGTTTGTCCTCGGTGTTTTTGTAGAGGCCCTCTGTGCGGTCTCTGAGATACTTTTCTTGTCAACAGTTTAACTCCTTATGGAAGAAAACTGTGACAAAAGAGGGGAAAGTGGGTAGCACTTTGAACACCTGCAGATTGACTTTATTGAATTGCCAAAGTCTATGGGATGCAGATATGTTTTGGTGTATGGAGACCAACTGAGCCATTGGGTAGAGGCTGCTGACCAGTCATGCTGCCACCAAGGTTGCTGGGCAGACAACCTGGTCACCTCATTCCTATGTGAGGCTAACCACCATGATTGACCTTAGCCCAGCAGAAGACCAGCCCCTGAATTCAGCTAAACTGAAAATGGAGCCTAACACCAATCAGGGGTCTCTGGCTGCTTATTTGCTTAATCCTGATAAGTAGGACCTAATCCCTCACTTGCTGTCTACTGTGCGTTTGTTGTTTGTGTTTTGTGTTCTCCTTCGCACCCTTGGGGTTGTGAGAACAGGAGAGCCCAACACTTATGTGCCATGCTTTTAACTGGACCAACTGCTGAATATGTGTATGTGCCCCTTTGTCCTTGGGGGAAGGGATGCCCGTGGTGGGTGTGGGAGCAGACATCCAGGGCTTGTGTGATTATTATTTTTCAATCAATAAAGCGAACTTAGTTACAGCACCAAATTGTACTGCCATAGGCTCGAAGAATGAGTCCTCCCACTCATTCACTTTTAATTGGGAAAAGATCACTAACCTTTTTCAATTCTTGCCCCACCTTGAGTTTGCAACAAATTGTCAGGCCGCCAGTTCTGTGTTATGAGCAAAATGGGACACAAGGTCAGGAAATGGGATAGCAAATGGGATGTAATTATACCCTATCCTTGAAATGAAATGTGACCATTCAGATAGAAAGGGCTTTCTGAGAATTTTTCTGAAGTTGGGAGGCCTGGCACAAATGAGAGGATTTTTTTTAGGATAGCCCCACAGGGATTTTATTTCTTGTGTAACAAAAAAGTGTATTACTGGCTCCCCTCAAATTGGCTGGGCAGGTGTGGGTTGGGGCAGGTGCTTTTTGGCATCCAGCCCACACTTACCCTGCTTCCTAGTACACACTTGTGAAATAAGAGTATAGCCATCCAAGTTTCTTCTACACTTTCCCTTTCAGTGAATGAGACTAAATGTGCCTTTTCTACACTGTTACTCATGTATGGGACCAGATGTAGTATAATGCTGTTGAATAAAATGAACATATTTTTGTAAGTATTAGTTAATGAAACCATAGGTCCAGTGAAGGGATTTAATATTGGGTCTATGCACTTAGACCTGTAGCCTTACAAAATAGGCCAGCTCTACATTTCCTCCTGGCAGAGAGAGGAGGGGTATGCTCTTTTGTAGGTCAAAAGTGCTGCACTAGAGTTCCTGACAACATCACACCATTCACACCCATACAGACTCAGTTTGGAAAACCTGAAACAAGTTCCAGGAAGATGGAAAGGAACACTGGTCCCCATGAGAATGGCTAACCTCTTTGCTTCCCCAATCTCTCATGACTGAAGTATCTGTTTATGGGTTTTCCATTGCATATCCTCACAGGGATTGTATGTTGCTTGTATTTACAGTGCCTCACTTGGTACAAAGAACTGATTTCCAAGCTGACTCCCAAATTAAAAGCAGCAGAGATTAGAATGATGCAGTCAATGATAGAGGAGCATTATAGGCCTAATTGTGATGCTTCACCATGAGTATAGTCAGTCACTTATGCATTTAGTCTGAGTGATCCCATAACTTTTTATATTTGGGTGTGTGGGCAACCAGTTTGCAGTGGATGGCTGTCCAGAAAATACCTTCAGGCATGCCCACTAAATCCATCTCCCTATGATACTGTAATGTGAAGGAGCGAAGCAGCACCAATCCCCTCTCCTCATTGAAAATGTGTACCAATCAGGATCTTCTTGCCTGTATGTGGAAGTTGTTTACTCCTGTCTATAAAAGCATTTGCTGGGCAGCCTTGGTGTGGTAGATAAAATCTTGTCATCTTTCTTTCCTGAGTTTGCCTCATTGGCCAGGATGAGGCCTGAACCAAGATTTCATTTAATAATAATAATTGCTTAATAAATGCTTTTAAATTCAATTTTCATTCTTTTTTATTCATTCACTCAAATTAGATAATGGTAAAAGATTATGTAAATTCCTGGAATTATTATCAGAAAAAATGTTTATCTTTTCAAATATATTAAAGAAATCTGTTTTCTTAAAATATTAACCAGCATAAAATATTTCCCCTGGTCTGCCAATGAATGTGCACCTTTCTTCTGACTCAGATCACAAGATTCGGGCTTAACCAAATAAAACAAATAGTTCTATCTTTCCAAACTGACTGGATATTTCTTCCTCTTCTGCACTCAGTGATCCAGCCAAACTGACTTTCTCTCCATTCCTCATACGCATCATTTCTCATCTCAGTTCTTTTTCACTGGTTGTCCCACAAGTCTGAAATGCACTTCCTCCTATTCCTCAGAGTCCCTCTCTTCCTATGAGACATAATTGGGAGCCATCTTCCACATTAAGTCTTTCCTGATCCCTCCCCAGCTGCTAGTACCCTCCCTCCCAAACCAGTTAGCATATATTTTTGTTCATTTTATATTTATTCTTCATACATTTATATATGGATTTATTGTCCCCCTCATTAGAATGTAGGCTTTCAAGGAGTGGGAATTATTTCATTCTTTGTACTGGCATCCCCAGCACCTGTCTCAATGCTGATACATATTAGGTGCTTAATAAATACCTTTTGATTGATTAAGTCTAACTTGAAGAATTGGCTGAAGATAATAGCTCCCCCCCCTTACCATCTGTCCACACAAATCAACAAGCATTTATTTACCTACTGTATGCCAGCTAGGTGGCACAATGGATAGCGTGAGGGCCCAGGAGACAGGGGGACCTGAGTTCAAATCCAGCCTCAGACATGTACTAGCTGTGTGACTCTGGGCAAGTCATTTAACCCTGTTTGTCTCAGTTTCTTTATCTGTAAAGGGAGCTGGAGAAGGAAATGGTAAAATATTCCAGTATTTCTGCCAAGAAAACCCCAAATGGGATCACAGAGTTGGACATAATTGAAAAATGATTGAACAGCAACAATGTGCCAGATATTGTGCTAAGTACTGGAATGAAATATATGTGACAAAATGGATGGTAAGATTAAAAGAGAAGTTTGGAATTTAGTCTTTTCCTATTGCCCAAATCATTCAATGATTTCTACCCCATTGCCAGTCTGGCCCCAGGGCTAATATGTCCCTGCAACTGGAATAGTTCTTTTCAGTATACCCAAATTAGTGGACAAAAGCTTTGGGCTCCAGGCCGATGTATACATATTTTTTTATCCATCATTTACATGTGACTCATTGCATGCTGACAGGTGTCAGGAAAGACAGAGTGCTTGCCACTAGAGATGGGCCTGAAAGCCTAAGCTGATGAGCTCTCCCACCCTCTTTAATGAGGTACCAGTGGATTGTTCCTCCAGCGGAAGATTCCTTTCAGTACAGCAGAGCAGGGGAGGGGGGTTCAAAGCAGACGGTTTGCTCAAACTTTTCGTCACCCTCTATCCAGTTTCATAGTGAAACAACCATCACCCATGGTCACTGGCACAAGTTTTTGCTCTTCCAAGACTTTTCTTTTGTCATTGTATAGACATGGACTAAAAAAGGAACATAAAAATTGCCTTGCTGACAACCTAGAATTTGCTCATACATCCAGATTCTCTTAATATCCTAGCAAAAACAAAGGAAAGAATCAATGTAACAACTGGCAAGGAGGGGGGGAACCTTCTTTATCTGTCCACTTGGATGAAGTAGAATCTGAGAAACTAAAATCAGAAGATTTTACAGCTTAGAAGGACATTACAGATCATCTAATCCAACCTTCTACTCTTCCCGATAAGAATACTGGGCTAAGAGGACTGAAGAGACTTGCCCAAGGCTTTATAATGAGGAGGTAGCAGAACTGGGTCATTTGACACCCAACTTAGCGTTTTTACCACTCCAGCCTCATTCTTGTATTTCAGGGATGGAGCTGAAAGGGAAATGGTAGAAAGAATGTTGTTTCTCCTTCATTTTGGAAGAAGACCAATAACATCACAGGATGATGTCCTGACTTGCCTGTGAATTGGATTGAAGTGAGCAGAGTTGCACAAAGTTGTTACTTCTCACTCTCTCTTCCAGGGTCATCAAAGTCCAGTAGCAGGACAAAATTCAAGATAAACTGGTGATGGCCTGGGATGCAGTGGATGACTTTGGTGTCTTTGGTGTCTGATCAAGCCCTAAGTCCTCTGCAGAGCCTGCTTTGGCTGCCTTCATGGCTGTTGAAACAAATTGTTCTCATCCATTCATCCAGGGGCAAGTCTTCACATGCTTGGGGTAGACATCCCCCTAACTCACCGATGGGTTTGATTGTTGGTTACCTTCTATCTGCTTTGGCTTGTCTGCTGAGAAGGTTTACCAGGTGTGGCTGCTGCACATGCTGCAGTTTCTTGGAGCCACAGGTGAGAGCTGGGTGACAGGTGGACACCAAAGGTGGATGAGTAGTTCTGAAAAAAGCTTGGCAATCTCTCACACTAGAGGTGCTAGTTCTTTCTGAACATTCCAGTGGAAAGATTACAAGCACAGTGAAGGGAGGAGAAGAGTTAAAAGAAAGAGAAAAGGAGTCTGGAAAGAGGAAGATGGGGGGCAGCTAGGTGACACAGTGGATAGAGCACTGGCCCTGAAGTCAGGAGGACCTGAGTTCAAATCCGACCTCAGACCAAACACTTGACACTAGCTGGGTGACCCTGGGCAAGTCACTTAACCCCAATTGCCTAAAAAAAAAAAAGAAAGAGGAGGATGGGAAAAAGTGGTGAGAGAAGGAACTAAAAACAAAGGAGAGGAAGAAAGGTGAATGGAGAGCTAATTAAGGCAGGGAAGAGGCCACTAAAATTATTAGGACTTCATTGTTCAATTTCAAACTGAACCATCATCAGATATTCTACTGGATCAATGTAATTTCTTTCTGCCTTAAGTATAATATCTATGTACACCATGAGGCTATTGAGGACTGGTAGATAATGATCTGCTGTTTAGATCCCCTAAAAGAAAACTCAAATTGCCTCTACTAAGGAACTAGCATGATGCCTGATCTAAGCTTTATCTGTCTATTTCTTAGGGTTTGTCATTTCTTACTCTTGGAGGAAATTTTGTGATGACTTCCTGAGAGACCAAGCTTTTATGTATGTTTTTTTTAAGCATTCTTTTAAAGCAGATCATAAGATTACAAGATTCAGAACTGAAAGGAATTTTAGAAATCATTTAATCCATCCCCCTGATTTTAAAGATAAGGAGTTTTTGACCTAGAGAAATGGTCACTTACCTAATGGCAGAGCTGAACCTCAAATCCACTCCACTCTTATCACTCCTAGTCTGTTTCTCCTTTCACAATATTGTGTTTCCTCCCCAAAAACAGAGGTCTGGGGAGGTGATATGATCGAAGATTGCATAGCAAGTAGGAAAACCTTAGATTATACACAGGGCTTATTTATAATAGGTACATAAATTATTCTCTGTGTACTAAGTACCAAACATATTTGCCCTAGTTATTTTATTCTGTTAATGTTGAACTTGCAGCTTGTCTACTTACCTGGTTGGCTTTTTTTTATCCCCATCATCAGTTTTCTTAAGCCCTGAATGGACCATTTTGTCACGGGATTTAATCTCTTTTGGGTCCATGTAAAAGTCAGAGATGAAACTGGCACTCAAAAGGCATTAAATAATGATGCTAATGGTCTCTTATCCTTCTTTCCCTCTCCATCAGGAAGTTAGAAGATTCTCTAGCTTACCTTTGCCCTTGCTTAACAGATCATTACTTGACATTTTCCAGAAACTGTATTCAGTGAATATACAGTTAAGCAGTAGTCATAAATTGAGGCTAACATCAAGGCAGAGACTTTGAAAACGAGTGTATGCATACAAAGGAAATAAAGTGCCAGTAGTATCAATTCTGAGTTTCAGGCAGTTGCATTGGATATAAAAGGAAATCAAAGAGCTTAGAGAATAATTACCCCCACTTCACTTATTATTGACACAAAATATCATTTAGCTCCTACCGTCTCTCCATCTCTCTCTCTCTCTCTCTCTCTCTCTCTCTCTCTCTCTCTCTCTCTCTCTCTCTCCTCTCTCTCTCTCTTTCTTCCACATTACCATTTTGCAGATGAGAAAATCTCACACAGAATATCAGTGATAGAGGTGGCAATTGGTTTGGCTCTCAATAGCCCAGCATGTTCCTCAGTCTACTCTCCCATGCTATATGGTACTGATGATGTGGTTTAATGGATGCTACATGGAAAGAATGACTTTGGACAGGCTACTGAACTTGTTACCTTTGATTTTCCATGACAACAATGATAACCTAATGGGTCACTTGTATGGTTTATAGAATACTTTCTTTGCAACAATCTTGTGAAATTGGTACTACAAATATCATTAGCCCCATTTTACTGTTGGGTAAATTGAGCTCCAAAGAGGTGAAGATTATGCAGGCAGTAAGTGCCAAATCCAGAATCCAAACACAGCTCTCCCAACTGCAAGTACAGTCCTCTTTCCACTATATCACACTACTTATAAAATACTTACATCTTCTTTACATTGTTTCAATAACTATGATAATGGGACTTCCTCAGTATTCATATCTACATCTCTGTACAACCATTGTTAGTTATAACTATACTGTTCAATTATCTATTATATATTTTCTCATGAACTTTTCATACCGTCCCCCACTCCCCTCCTGCCAAACCTCTCATTCAATTGAACTCTCCTGGAGGGCATGGACTGTGTGCCATTTTCTTTCTATTTCACCAGGCTCAAGAACAGAGCTCTCTACAGAGTGCCTGCTCTGTGCATTTCAGGGGCTGATAAGTGGATGTTGCCAGCTATGCAAAGTACTCAGATGTGTTGAGATTTGGGAGATGACCTGGGTAAGTTTTTTGTCATTGAATCAAATTCATCATTTCTTTGTAGAAGTATTTCATATTGTTTCCTCCTTTATTTGAAAAGGGAGGCATGGCACCTTTTTCAGTTGCAGAAGCCATTGGATGGATAAAGTTTCATTATGTCAGGGAGGAAAAAATTCCAGCACAGCTGAAAAGTATGTTCCACATAGAAAACAGGAGTCACAAGTGATGCTATGAACTCTTTTTTGGTCTCTCATACTTAAAAATTAAAATAGCTCTTATAAAATAGTGTTTCCACCTTTATTCATTTTATAGTTATGCTGCATATACTGACTTATGAACTTGTCTACCCCATTAAAAGAGAAGCTCCTTGCACTCAGGGATTACTTCATTCTTTGTTATTTATTTATTTTTTGTTTTTTTATCCTTAGCACTTAGCCCTGGGTCTGACACACAGTATACTCTTAAGAAATGACTGTTGATCGATTGACAACCACCTGATAAGGGAGGTATTATAAGGGCAATGGGACTTTGCTGTCCCATGGTGATTCCCAAATCACTTAAGATTGAGGGATTCATGTAGGAGATAGCAGGAATCTGCTTCTGGGAGAAGATATTCTGGGGTAACCTACCATGTGGGTGGGATCAACCTTTTTCCATTGGCAGAATAGCTAGACTAGGCTTCATCTTTAAAATGGTCAGATGGGACAGTCTTGTTCTCTTTCTTTTCTAGCAGGGTTCTGGGGGTGAGGGGTTTATTTACCCATAGCACAATGCCAATAAACCAAATTGAGTGGGGGGAAGGGATACCTCCTCCATTTTAGGCCCCATAGCCCTCTAAAATGAATTTGGGGTTCTGGTCTATTTCATTTGTATTTTTCAGGTCTAGATGCTGGTGCGGAGTCCCTAGACCCAGAGCTCAAGTGACGGTGACTTTGCAAGCCAGACTGCAGGCAAGGTGTTGCTGCCTGGCCAGCAGGGAAACTCTAGGAAGCCAGGGTACCAAGACTCAGTCCTAGGGGGCTTTGGACTTGGAACTTGATGGGACTAGGCTATAACGAGATTGAGTTAAGCTGTAAACCTAACTCTCCTTCCCTCCCCAGAGAATGACGTGGTTTTGGGGGAATTATGCTCCCGTGGTTTTTTTTTTGGGGGGAAATGTTCATATATGTATTGTTCTTATGCTTTTGAAATACATATTCCTTTGTAAAAGCTACTATGACTAAAGGCTTAAATGGAACTGATGTGCAGAGGGCTCCTAAAACTGACGGTGAACATAATCAGTAGGCTCTGGAGCCAGTGTCAGAGAGATAAGAGACCACCAAAGCTACTTATGGGTACCAGAGAACTCTGGGGGAGGGGTGAAATGTAACAGGCCGGGCCTTCAGGGACCATCCAAGGGGCTGGAGTAGTGTCTGTTACACAAATATTAATATTCCCATTTTACAGAAAAGGTAGGTGAGGCTTAGGAAGCTAAAGTAACTTGTCCAAAGGCTGTTGGTTGTTCAGCCATTTCAGTTGTATCTGACTGTGACCCCATTTGGGGTTTTCTTGGCAAAGATACTGCACTGGTTTGTTGTTTCCTTCTCCAGTTTATTTTACAGATGAGGAAACTGAGGCAAACAGGGTCCAAGGGTACACATCTAGTTACTCTCTGAGGTGAGATTTGAACCCAAGTTTCTGCTTACCCAGAGTCCAACATTCTTTCCACTACCCCACCTTGTCTTATAGCTTTCACTAAAGTTGTTAATGATTCATGGGGATCCAAGACCTCCTTGACAAAGGTAGAATAATCTTTTGCTTGGAGTCCATGCTCTGGCCTTTGGTTTCCATCCATATTTTGTTCCTGCTGTCATATTTCTATGGGAAAATGTAAACTTCGGCCTCTGTGGAACACTGCTCTCCAGAGAAAAATCAAAGGCTGGATTTTTATGAGATCATTTTCTAAAGAGGGTCATTAGAATGAGTTGATGTTTTATGAGCTATGTTCTAGGAGACTACTGCAGAAAATAGGCTTCAGAAAGATGCCAGCCTCTCCAGGCTGAAAGAGAGGAAGGAGAAAGCTTAGGTTGACAATCGAAACTAAAAGAGATTGTTTCAGTTTTACATAACCTCAGCTACCTCCACGTCTTGTTTAGGGGTGTGTGTGTGTGTGTGTGTGTGTGTGTGTGTGCACGCAAAAATGTGTGAATAATATAGAGAAGATGGAATGCAATTTGGTCCCAAGTAAATAACTTTTCTGACGTTGATAAATACTAAATTTTCTGGGGGTGACCATTATCAAATTGAATTTCCTGGGTTGCCTAGTTTGTTTAATGCAATATCAGATACTTGGAGCAAATAGAAATTGCTCTCTCAGGGATTGGATTATTACCAGTTTAACACCAGCATGATGGTTCAGCAAATAAACAAGTATACCTGGGGTAGTGAAAAGGGTCCTGCAGGGTGTGACTTTTAAAATGATCTTTCGATCTTATTCAAGATGGGAAGTAATTCAAAGCATAGAGAGGGGCTTGTCTTTGGATTGAGACAGCAAGAACTTCAGCTGACTGTCAACTTAACCTTTTTATTAGAGAGTGAAAACAGAGACTAGATCAGAAAAGCTAACGCATCCTTCCTTCCCAAGCCTTTTTTCCCCCATTATGATTTGAAATTTGTTCCTATATGAATTCATTCAATATTTCTGTAAACCATTTCAGAAACCTTAAAGCATGAACCATTGTTATTATTATGTTGTTACTATTTGTTGTTTGATTGTTGGAAAGGTCATGTTTTTCAGAACCCATGATCAAATTCTTCAGGAAAGTAAAGGGCAGCGGACACAGTGGTGGATTTGGAATCAAAGACTCTGGGTGCAAATCTTACCTCTGTCACATACCAGTGTGACTGTAGGCAAGTCAGTAGCCTCTTTGTTTTAGTTTCCTTATCTTTCAAAGGAGTTAATCCTTAAGATCACTTCTGTCTCCAAATATGCTTTCCTAAAGATCATGGACAGCTAGGTGGCTCAGTGGATAGAGCAGTGGGTCTGGAATCAGGAAGACTCATCTTCCTGAGTTCAAATCTGACCTTAGACACTCACTAGCTGTGTGAGCCTGGGTGAGTCACTTAACCCTGTTTGCCTCAGTTTCTTCATCTATAAAATGAGATGGAGAAGGAGATGGCAACCACTCCAATATCTTTGCCAAGAAAACCCCAAATGGGGTCATGAAGTGTTGGACATGATTGAATAACAATAACAACAACAAGGATCATAGAGTGAAATTCTTCTAACAAACATTTATTATGCTTTTACTATGTCAATGTTATTATTACTTTGTCTAAATGTGTATTTTCCTCCACCTAGGTAACTTTTGGTATGGAAACTCCTCTCAGTGATGCTAATTAACAACTTTTTTCAACTTGAAGTCTTACTAAGCTATCAGGGTGGGGGGGCACTGAGAAACTGTGACTTACCTATGGTAAAGATTACAATACAAATCTTCATGACTCTAAGGCTGGCTTTCTAAAAACAATATATTATGCCAGGAGAGATGTGTGTAATAATGAGAGCAAGTCTTTTTGGTACTTGCCACTTTTTCACTTGTTTACAAAGATATTACACTGAAAATTCTGCCAAAGTCAGTTGATAGGTTCTGCTCTGAGTGAGTTTTAGAAGAAAAATGCTGTCCCAGAAGTCAGATTTTCCCAATTGATTTGTATTTGTAGCAACCTGTAATAAGACTAAATCAGACACACCAGGTCTGCTCTTTCTAAGGGTTAATGGAATGTTTTCCTTTGGCTAGAAGAATTCTGTATTAAAGGAATTAAGAAACATTTGGACAGCTCCATTAAAAGATAATTATCTCTTGACAGGTATCAATAAAGTTTAATCAGCAGTGCTGCAGATGTTGATTTGAGCGTGGAAAAAAGTAGTTTATATATTATCCATTTGGAAGTGCTAGAATATTTAGATGACTAATAAGGAAACATAAAAAGGGAATGACCTTTAATCCTGTAATTGCACACTGAAATGCATATGCAACTAATCAAAAGACCTTGTGCTGCATATCTATAAGTCTCCAGGCACCTTACTGATTGATGGGGCCTCCATAATGTATTTTTTCACAACCATAAGCCATGGGCTAAGTAACCTATCAAAGAAGAAAGCAAATGGCTTACAGATTGAAACAATTATAAACAAACCCTGTAGAGGACTACTTACCCAGAGCTTTTTGTGTGGGACTTCCATATTGCCTCTTTCTCTCTCTCGTTCTCTGTGTGTGGGTGTATATCGATGTATACACACACACACACACATACACATGTGTGTATGTATATATGCATGTATACACACATATGTGTATATATGTGCATATGTATATATGCACATATATGTATATCTCTCAGTATATGTATATATATATATATATATATATATATATAATATACACATATATATCTGCCTCCACATTTCAGATGATACTGTGCTGACTTCACCAAGCCCTAGAGCACTGCAGACCCTTCTAAAGGAGAGCCATCATTACTCAAAAGAATTTGACCTAATTATCCATACAGGAAAAACAAGTGGATAAAGAATGGCTCTTGTCCAAATTTTGACATGCAGTTAGATGGATAACCTACGGAGCTCATCCATCAGTACAGATATCTTATACAGATACTTCCAATGGACATTGAGTTGATCTCAAAATTGTTCAGGAGGAGGATAGCAGTTTTGATTGCTTTGGGAAATTGCAAAGTTCTTTTGATGACTCCAAACTTCTCCCTGAAGGAAAGGCCCATCTTTTTAATACCACTATCCTACCAAGGTTGTACAATTACAACCATGGAATACTATAGCATCTAAAGAACAGAAAAATGAGCATCACACAGGGGCCCACTATTAGTGTGAATGGATTTCAGTGCACTGCAAATGCCAAAGTATGAAAGAGAACTGGAGTAAAAGATATCATCAAAGAGATGTATGAACACACACAAAAGAGATGGACTGACCACATGGAGAGAGCAGGATAATGTATGGATACCCTCTATGCTCTGTTGATATCCTAATAATGTTAAGAGTAAGAGAGAAAGGCCCTCAGCATGTTGGGTGGACCAGTCTAATCCTTCTATCCTTTTTCTTTTGCTCCAATGCTGAAATACAAGAATAAGGATGTATTGGGAAAAGCACTGAATTTGGAGTCAAGGATTAAACCTTGTTACCAGTGATGCGGCTTTAGCAAATTTATGGGAGAACACGGGCAAACATTGGAAGAGATGGGCAGATATGGATGATGTCTTTGTAGGGAATATTCACCTTATTGAGGCACACTTCCAATGAAATGCACTGGAGTACTTGAATATGATATACAAAGGGATGTACAAACAACTCATTGGTATGAGTGACCTGATTTGACTACCCTGTTGTGTGTCTATAATGAGTTGATTGATCTTGACATAGGACCCGGGATATTCATTAGTGCTGCTATTCGCTTGCATATTTTTGGGACTGCTCCCTGTAATAATCATTGATTATAGATGCTTATGGGTTAATTCTGAAAGACAAGTTCTCAAAAGAAAGATGACTGGAATTCTTTTCAGGCAATTTCCAAACTGAGTGTGTTTAAGATTTTTCAGGACAATAGAAGTATAGACTTAAGCCTAGTCTAAGCCTCTCAATTTACAGATGAGGAAATAGGCTTAGGGCTCAGTCTGTGCTTCTGAGGTGACCATAATTTATGATTTCTATCTATGATTCATCTATGACAGATGTCAGTCAAGAAACACTCACTTTTAACTTACTCAACAAAAGGGTGTGAGGGATAGAGAGAGCATGCTTACTGCCTTAATTAGCCATTGATGAACCATTTCTTTGGAAAAGTTCTCTTTGGTTCATTAATAACAATATGCATTTAAATAGGACATAGAATAGTTTACAAAAGTAACAATCTGATAAGCAAATCTTTTTTTGCAAACCTATTCTTCCTTGACTGAGGTCAAACCAGTTTTAGGGAGATGTATGGTGCCATTTGATTGGGTTGACTTTATCAATTGGAGGGCCTCAAAGATGTTCAACCATCCTTACTGTATCTTATAGAAAGGAAGGGCCTCAGAGCTATGTTCTTGGACACCAATCTCTGGCAAGCTCTTATCAGTGACCTACCCAGCACAGCACATTCTCTCCCTGAGGGATCAGCTAAGTACTATTAGATTGCAAGCCTCTAAAGGGCAGGGACCGTCTTTTGCCTTTCTTTGTATCTCCTGTGCTTAGCACCAATGCCTGGCACATAAGTAGGCTCTGAATAAATGTAGGGTCTAAATAAATGCTAGTTGATTGGCTGCTAAGAAGAGATCTCATTCTTTTGGGAACATAAAGGACTGTACCTGAAGCTTTGATCTTTTGGATTAAAGCCTCCAAAGGAAGAATGTGAAGTATGGAACTCTGCAGGGAAAAAGTTCCTTAGGTAACAAGTCTAGAGCAGTACTTTCACACTAGCTCCCTGATAGGCTTGTTCACCTCTTCAGAGGAATTGATAGCTATTCAAAATAGATTAGTTTAAATATTCACTTTGGAAAAATAAGTTAGGTGTACATAATGCCCAGATTATGACCTGAAGTTGTATGGGCAGCCCACTGAGTTAGTACAATAGCATGTATGTGTATATATATACACACACACACACATATAATCTCTTTTTTGATTACACAACAATCCTGTAAGGTATGTGCAATTATAATCTCCATTTTACAGATGAAGGAAACTGAGGCACAAAAAAGTTCAGTGACTTCTCCAGGGTCATACAATTACTATGTCTGAGATGGGATTCAGTCTCAAGTTTTCCAGGCTCCAAGGCCATATCTTTAATCCACTAAATCCATGTTGACTCTTCTGATATTATATCTATATATCTATCTATATCTATATACACATACACACACAAACATACATATACAGCTATACACATATATGTATAGATGTATATATGTGTATATGTACAAGTGTATATGTAGATAGCATTTGTAAAAAATTTGCAAAGCTTTAAATGATTCCAATGTGATTGCTGCCCCCTAAACCCAACTTTCCAAAACCAATATTCTCCCAGTGATGTTATATGATTTTATGTTATGGAACATTACAATCTCAGAAAACTCAAAATTGCAGGAGAGTCAAAGCAATGGAAATTTTGAATGCCTGTAGCCTACTGCCCATGATACCCTACATGCAAAGTGTGGCATAACAGACTCCATCAACAACCTTGGCAGCTAGGTGGTGCAGTGGATGCAATGTTAGACTTGGAGTGAAGAAGACTTGCATCCAAATCCTCCCTCAGACACTTCCTAGCTGTGTGACCCTGGGTAAGTCACTTGACTGCTCTCAGATTCAATTTCTTCATCTATAAAATGAGGATAACAATATACCCCCCCCAGATCACATGAGATAATAATTGTCAAGTGCTTTGTAAAGTTTAAAGTGTTATATACTGCTAACTATTATTATTGTAAATGGTCAGAAAATGAAGTGGATTGGCTTGCTATGAGAGTGAGAGATAACAGACAAAGAGTCCAAATGCTTCATTAATGACTGGATTATTAGAAGAACCAGAGCAGTTCATCCAGTGAGCATGGCAGACTTACAGCAAACATGGATGAGAATCATACAGGATGGGAAGATGGAGGCATAATGATCCCCACTAATGAAGGGTGTACACATGTGTACTTTATCTACTTCGAGCCATCTAAGTATTTCAGAGGTTAGAAAAATTAGGCACTTCTTGAAGTGTGTTAACTTTCTAAGAAAACTAGGATCGTAGATAGTAATAAATTTAAATGACTAAATTTAAAATTAAACATGCCTACCTTACGTATAGGCACATATCCAATAGCACCATGGATAGTATCATAGTTCATTTTTAAAGTGCATACTGATTGTGTTCAGGTCCTATGACTTCTTAATTCCCATATATGTTTTCAGCCCCCTTTAAATACGCTTAGAAATGGAAGGACATTTTTAGGTGTCTGGGTGAAATTCTGGGGATGACAAGGAGAAACATCCTTTTTAGAAACTTGTCAGAAGCAATACCCACTTTACACATTGGGAATAACCTTTGTTTGTCCAGTTGCCATTTTCAGTATCTAACGTTTTAATTTATGCTGCAGTATCTTTGAGAACAAATATATACCTGTCACAGAAATAATTGCATCTATTACCAAAGGAACTTGCAACTGCATCATTCTCTATCTCTAACCTATCAGGTAGAAGCCAAATAAGTTAAAAAGATTTCAGAGGAGAGCAACTTTATTAATACTGAGTGGGAAAATCTCTTTCTTGTTGTCCACTGACCATGATAAATGTATTTTCTTTGAACAAAATCTATAATTAGATAAAAAACAACTCTGATGTTACTCTCCTATGAGGCTTGTTGTTTAGTCATTTTTCAGTTGTGTCCAATTCTTCCTGACTCCTTCTGGGTTTTTCTTGGCAAAGGTACTAGAATAGTTTGCCATTTTCTTCTCCAGCTCATTTTTACAGATGATACAACCAAGGCAAACAGGATTAAGTGACTTACCAGGGGTCGTATAGCTAGTATGGGTCTGAGGCTGGATTTGAACTCAGGTCTTTCTGACTCGAGGCCCAGCACTCTACCAATGTTCCACCTAGCCAGCCTATGAGGCTAAACCATTATTATTTTTGAAATGGCATTGTAGACATCTTGAGGTATATGATTTGGACAGTGGAGACTCTATTTATTATTCTTCTGTCCCTTCTGTATGGAGTAAAAAGTATTGTAGCGGCACACAGCATGGTAGATAGCATGTTGGTCTTGGAGTGAGGAAGACATGGACTTAAATCCTGTCTCAAACACTCCCTAGATGTGTGAATCTGACATAGTTGGTGAACCTCATTTAGTCTGCTTCCTTCTCTGTAAAATGGGGATAATACTAGTGATGCTTCCCTCATAAGTTTATTGTGAGTATCAAATGAGATGTTGTATGCAAAGTGCTTTGCAAACTTTAAATGCTATATAAATATAAACGATCATTGTCTCTGTTATCTAGGGGCATGCTGGTAAATGTTTAACAGCTGGATTTCTGAAAGAACATGGAGGGATGACACACTTTTAGGTTTAAACTGCACTGTTAATATTTTGTCCCATCATTCTTTAAAATCTAGAGAAGCAACACAACAATAAATTCAGTCCTGGTTTGTAGCATTTGTTGATTTCTGAGATGTAAATGCCATGCAATTCTAACAATCAGCTTTTCGCAGCTGGTAAAAGCTGGCTCCAGAATATCTGTGCTATTTAATTTTTTTGATTTACTATCATTATCACCTGATTCGCATTTTTTCCTGGGGTTAAGATAGAAACAATTCTGGAACAAGTTGCTATCCTGCTAATATTCTATTATACTTAATGTTCTACAGACTATTGCATGAGAAGAGAAAAGAACTGCTTTTTTGTAGCTGAATAAAAGTATAGTATATAAGCTTAACTTCAGCACATTCATTGAAATCATCCTTGGTACAATTCCAGTAGCATAAAGGATAACAAAATTGACATGTTCCCATGTGAATTTGATTTCTAATAATACATTTTGAAAGGTTTTTTTGCTAGGTATTAGTAAGTACCAAATTTTTTACAAACTTTTAAGTATTATATTTTACAAAATAATTTGTATTTTGTAGAAACTATGTATTGCAGAGTTTCTATCATTTTTTGCATAATCTACAGTGATCACTAAATTAGGGGGTCTTAAAGATAACCCTCTGCAATTTCTGGTGACAATGATATTGTACTGAATTGTTATCATATACCTCTTAATTTCTAAAAACAAATCTACACGTCATAGATATTTTGCTGTGGTGTTTCTGTAGCTTGAATTCATACAGATGTTGCCCATTGAAGGCCATTAGATTCTATTTTTGGAAATTAGCCATTTCAAGGGATGCATCATGGGGCAAAACATTTTCAATTTTATTGGACTAGCTCAATAGTGTAAATATGTTCTCAGCCTTTATCAATTATTGTTCTTATTATATTTACCTATTTAATGAATATAAGAGTTGTTAGAACTTGAAAATTTTTTATTTCCCTCTCATTCAGTCCTCCTGGAATAATAGTAGTTAGGAGTGAAGTCTAGTTTTTCTAGGCAAATAGTTTTTAGTAAGGGATATTTAATAAGGTGGTATAGTAGGAAAAGTTAGTATAAGAAAGACCCCCTCCCCCACAAATGTCTGTGACACATTCTCCCATCAGTGTATAGTATGGGAAAGGAGACTCAAGCTTGGAGAACACATGTAGCTAAAGGATAACTCCCAGCTCCTCATTGCTGGGAATGCTTTTCTCCTCTTCAAGAGGTGCTCATGCAATTCATCTTAGGCATGGAGTAACTTTTCTGTTGGGCTACTTGTAAAGTCCTGAAGTTGCAACTCTTGTTCTAGTTTGTCTCTGGCTCCTGGTGAAGACATTACTACTAGTTACTGATGTTCTGTAGACCCTCCTAGGATGCCAATGACAAGTCCAAATCTTTTGGTCCCAAGAGCCTCCTGTTGAGGCAGGCAGGGGCAAGAAAGAAGAGGCCAAGGTGGTCTTCCCTCTCACACCCCAAAGTGCTTTTTTTTGTACGTGACCCACAAGGAATGACCAAGTCTCCTCAACCAATAGCATCTACTTTCTCTGAAATGTCACTCCCTTTCATCCAGTGGCTTTCAAGAACTTTCATATAGGTCAATAATAATAATAATAGCTACTATTTATAAAATAATGCTCGTGAAGTGCTTTAAATGTACCATCTTATTTCATTTTCACAACAACCCAGTGAGTGAGCTGTTATTATTATACCCATTCTATGGATGAGGAAAGTGAGGCAAATAGAGATTAAGTGACTTGTCCAGGGTCATATAGCTATTAAGTATCTCAGACTGGATTTGAATTCAGGTCTTTCTGGTCTAATGCACCACCTAGCTACCTCAAGGACCTTTCCTACTTAGTCTAAAGCATATGATTTCTTTATTGATTGATTGATTGACTAAAGATTTCTAGGTCTTGCTCATATCTAGTTCATAACTCTATTGTTCTCTCCTGGCAAAGGCATAAGGCTAGAATCTTCTCACTTTAAGTGGGGTAGGATAATTGATCAATCACTCTACTTTTACAATACTAATAGCTAACATTTATATAATACTTTAAGGTTTGCACAGACTTTACAGAAATTATCTCATTTGCTCCTCACAACCTCCCTATTATTATCCCCATTTGACGAATGTGGCTGGGAAAGGTTCAAATGCTTTCCTAGAGTCACATAGATAGTAAATATCTGAGGGGAGATTAAAACTGAGATTTAAGTGACTTCAGGCACAGTGCTCTGCTATTCCATGTTACTTCTGGAGCATTATAATCTTTTTTGATTTAAAGTCTGGCCTGGTTTGACCTACAATGACAATCCAAAGATGGTATGTATTCATAAGTGCCAGGAGAGGAGGTGATTTCATGGAATTTTGTCCACAAAATCCCTTGGCAGTTCCAGTAATGCCAACAGAGTCAGTGAGGAAGGACCCCAGTTTCAGTGTCAAGGTGATTAGACTCAGTAGAGTGTTAGCTCCTTGAGGGGAGAGATTGTTTCATTTTGTCTTCATATCCTCTGCACCTTGTGTTCAGAGTAATGTTTGCTTTTATTTTTGTATTAAGCCTTAATTAGGTGAATCAAATGAGAAAAGAATAATGGTGGTTTGGCCAATTGGTGGTGAGTTGGTGCTTAGCACCTTGTAGATGCTTAATTAATGATTGTTGAAGTGAATTGAACTCACCAGCTAATGAAATAAATAAGGCAAAATTATATTCTCCTAAATTTTATAACTTAAAAATTAAAAAGATAAATGAAATATTTTTAAGGAGTTTAGCACATTCCCTGGAACACAGCAAGCTCTTAATAAATGATTAATCTCTCCTCTGCATCCCCCCATCTGAGAAATATTCTAGCCAGTAACACATAATAGATTTTTAGCATCTATGGTCCTATAAGTCACTCTTTGAACATTTCTAAGAAAGATTTGGAAAAGGTACATTTAGGAAAAAAATTTGGTTGAATATGCACTGAACTAGACACCAGAAAGAATGCTTGGATGACTTTGGTTAAGTTATATAAACTTTCTAGCCTTTGGTTTCTCCATCTGAAAAATTCAGGGGTCTGACTAGATTATTGTAAAAGTCCCTTTCAGCTTGAGTTTTCTGAGATGAGATGTCACCTTAGAGATGTATCACCTGAGTTTCAACTTGGGCTTTAAAGAGTTTATAAACATATAGGTTGCTTAGTCAGCTTGAGTAATGATGCTATATTGCTGTAAAAGTGTATTTGATACTCAGAGTAATGTTCGTTTTTATTCAGAATGACATAGGTGAATCAAATGAGAAAAGAGTAATGGTGGTTTGGCCAATTGGTAGATTTGGGTTTAAGCAACTTGTGAACCACAGTCACTTAGAATTGAAATGTAATCAAGTCAGATTACCTTAGGGCATAAACAACAGATTTATTAGGTCTTGTTTCAATTTTTGCACTAGAAATGTGTCATTTGCTCCAACCAACTCTGACAGAGAATATACTAAAGGGGCTCTCACTTCCCTTAGCCCAGAGGCTGTGTGACTTATAAATATGGGATGGCCCCAAGTGGGATATGGCAGTTCTCATTTACGATTCCAAGCTGGGCTTCTGTTCCCCATCACTGTAATTCTATGATTGCCATACTTACACGTGAAAACACATGAGTCCCAAGACTGAACATACTGGGCTAAAACAATTATTTCATAATTAGAAGAGGAGGCAGCTCAGCCCCTGGGCACTCATCATTTTCTCAGCCTGCTGGGTTTCCAGGCTGCTGCATTTATCACTAAGTAAACACACAGTTGTAATAATCAAGATGATGGTGTTAAATAATGCCTACTGACCTTGACCCTAGAAGTTGAAGTGACCTCCTGCAGGATTCCAATACCATTCTATTGTCACTGAATAAAGACTGGTCCTTGCAGGTTCAATCACAGATGACACACAAAGACACAGAAGATTGAGTGGATAACAATTTAATTGTCCAAAAGATAGACCCCATGACATGTATACTATTAACTTGACTCAACTTGGCTTACACTATTAAATTGTCTCCACGTTCCAATGTCTCTTCGTGTTCCCGTCCAAACAATTAGGCTTTCAGTGTGCTTAAAAATTCATTTGTTGAAAGTCATTACATATTTTCACATTTTAATGTTCTCATTAATCCGAGGCTGAACAAAAACCAACATGCTGAATCTCCCTTTATTTAGAATCATTATTTGCTCTGTAATGTTGTAGGTATTTTACTTGATTTGGAATAAATCAGTAAATAATTCTTCTTTTTAAAAATAGTGTACACCTGGGAATGGGATTATAAAACACAATGTTTTTTTAGAGATGTGCATATTTAATCTGTTATGTGTAAAATTTACTCAACATATATGAAGAAAATGCTTAGCTGAAGTAATTATTTCCTCCATCATAATGGAAAAAAAAAACTCAGCCAAAAAACAACAAAACACCCTCTCCTAATGTTGATTCCGCATTGTTGTGGGGGCGTGACCCTGGGTTTTTAAAGGAAGCACCAGTAGTATTGAGGCTCTGGCTGTTTAATTAAGGCTTATTTTGGGTCTTCGTCCAAGCGCTGGCCTAGCTCCAAGAAGTACATCACTAGGTTGGGAAGTAGGTGATTAATTTTTTAGCCACAGCAAAGCTCTAAGACTGCCTACTAAGGTATAGAGGGGTCATGATTTATATCTTTGGAGGAAGTAGCAAATTGTAGATTCTTGAAGTAGGAAGGAAAATGCTGTTATAGAGCCACCAACTGGAAACCCATGCAAAAATAATAATGAAGTGTGGGGATGCTCCATCTGTATCCTTGGACCTTTCCACACACAGAGATATATGCATATCTTTACCCCTATGTAAAATTTCTCTTTAGTTGTGGGCCCAACTAGTACCTAGCGTCATTATATATTATTAATACTTCCCCCTCCTTGCCTCTTCAGCTGTGACAGGAGACAAATAGAAACTAAATGTTGCACTATTTTAGCTGAAAGAATAAAGAGAAAATTTTTTGAAGGAGAAGTTAAATGTTGCAGTCTTGTCACTTCTCAAACTCCCCAATATAGTAATGGGAATAAGAGGCCCAAAATGACACAGTGATGCTGTTTAGAATAGGCTTGCAGGATATTCGGGATTCAGTCACTGGAATAAACTATGGTGCTTTGGGAGTGGGAAAGAATCACTCCTGGCTGATAAAAGCTATGGTCATTTGTCCACTGGGGTTTTGGATTGAAGAGAGTAGCAGCTACCAATTGAGTACTGCTATTATGTATTGAGAATACTGTTTTACAACCAGGGATCTGCTGGAAATTGTTTAACAATGATCTTTCTGGGAAAAAATATCCAAAAAATTTACAACACAATACATTTTTAATCTGCATTATTAAAACTCACCCAAGTCTAAAAAATCAGTAAAACAAAATAATAAATCAAGCTGAATCTGTAGTGTTTATCGATTTCTGAACTGTCAATAATCACACTGAAAATTTAACAATAGTGTCTCAGAGCTGGCTCTAGTGCACCCCTGTTCACATCCCTTCTTTATCAGAGCACTTGAAGATTGTGCCTTTCAGGCTTAACATGCTTTAGACTTTTTCAAAACAGATTGTCCAAATAATTTACTGTGTAAACAGTATTGACCCCCTATGTAAATGTTTTCTTGGCAAAATTCAGTATATAGGAAGTCTTCTTCCTTGCTAGGAGATTGGGGGGCCCATCAACTTGGTCTTTGGTCACAGAGTTGCACAGGGCGTATACAATCTGTTTCATCTCATTTAATTCAGTATTTTTATTTTGTGACTGGAAATGAATCCCAAGGGTCCCAAATCATTTATGCTGATTTTTGCCGTCTACTTCACAGAATTTTGTTATGAGGACCAATTAAGGAAAGGGATGTGAAAGTATTTTAATTAATTATAAAGCATTATACAAGTACCTAGCACCAGAGGCATTCAGAGGACAGTCTGATCATCAGTGAACCTGTCCCCACTTCCATCCACTTCTGTTGACCAAGGACTCCATTTTCTCCACCTTTCCTGTACTGCCTTTCCCTTTTAGCCCCTGGAGGGTCACAGGCCAGTGAATGAATTAATGATAAAATAGTCATTGAACTTAAACCAGGTACTGTGTTAAGTGCTGGGGATGCAAATATAGGTAAGACAGTCCCTATCCTTAAGAAACTTATATTCTGATCTGGGAAGACAAGACATGAAGTGGATCTAGAAAGAGGGGGATGGAGGAACTGTGTAAATGACATAGAGGTCTGGTTCTGGCCAAGATTAGGTGAAAACTCATACATAGGAGAGAGCTAAGGAGGATTTCAAGTGAGGACTGGATTGTAGGTATGAAAGTTTGGAGATGACACAAGGGGCAAAGTCTGCAGCTTCTTTCTAGTAATGGTGCTAGGTCCTGTACTGGGTTCCATAGGTCCTGTCTAACCTGTTCTTGGTTGAAAATATCATGCTATTTTTCGAGTCCAATACATATATTCTCTTTTCTGTTGTGAGCTTCCTGAACCAAGGTTTTTTTCCTTTCAGTCTTCTTCAGACAAAAGAATCAAAAAAAGAAAAAAAAATCCCTGAAAGTTGAAAGAAAAAGTCTGGCTCTTTAATGTACACATTTTTTTTAAATGAGAGTTTTGAGCTTTTTCTTGTATTCATGTGACAAAACTTACATTAGTTATCCATTTGCTGTAGGCATTTTCTAAACACCTAGTATGGTGCTGGGTTTGATAAATGTTAATTGTATTAAATTGATTAAACCTGGAATGAAGCTTAATAGCTATGAAACCAGGACTCTCTTTGGAATACATATTAGGGCTACCTATGGAGAAATATGCATCAGACTGAACAAATATGTCTATATGGCAGCTAAGCTTCAACTTTATTCACCCTCTGGGCAGATGAGAGCAACAGTTTTAAAATAACAAGTCAAACAGAATTCTTTTTTGTGCTTAACGTAAGCTAAACTTTTTTCTTTTTTTTTTTTTTTTAAGATTAGTTTTTGCCAAAGAAAAGATTTTGCCTTTGGGATCTTATCAGTTCAGTCACTATTTCAACCTTAAGTTAGCTAAATTGAACTTCTCATGAAATCCTTCATACAAAATGTTCAAACTAAACAGTTCTAGTTCAGTCACTATTTCAACCTTAAGTTAGCTAAATTGAACTTCTCATGAAATCCTTCATACAAAATGTTCAAACTAAACAGTTCTCTAACCTCACAGGGTCTATTCGGTTGAGCTCTTCAGAAAATAGTCTTTCCATATCCTGCTTTGTAAGTGTGAAAGGCCCTTAGTTCAATCAGCACCTAAATAAATCATTAAGCAGGAAAGTCTGACTTCATACCTTTTATCTTTTCATTTTCATTAATTTTGCCACAAAATTTCCTCTGTGTTTACAGGTTTTTTTTGGTTGTTTCTTTTAATGCGTCTTTAAAAATCTCCTGAGGCATTTGAGTTGACCTGGGTAGAAGATTTAATGATGGTCTCTAGGGGAATCATAAAAAAATTACTTTTAGGAAATTTCCTTTAATAGAATCTCAGCATCAACATGTACAAAGTCAGTTATTTTTTGTTTTGTTTTTCAAAAGGTAATTGGAATATTAAAGGGAATGCAAAGACTTTTTTTTTTTAATGATTTTGTATCTCCCTCCATCCCTGCTCTCTTGTGTAGGGCCCTATGCAAGGTTGGCATTCAGTAAATATTTGTGGAAGGAAGAAGGGAACAGAGAGAGAGAGGACAGAAGCAGTTCATTTGAAATGTAAACTTTTCAGGATAGTAATCTGAAACTCATACGTTCATGACACTTTAGTAGTGGTAACAATAACTGTAATAATAATAATAATAATAATAATAATAATAAATCTTTTAAAGTTTCTAGGATCACAGATTTAGAGTGGAAGGGACTTTAAAAGCCATCAAGTCCAATGCCCTTATTTTACAGATGAGGAAGCTGAGGCACAGAGAAACTAAATGACTTGCTCAGGATCACATATCTAACAGTTCTCTGAGATGAGATTCAAATGCAAGTCTTCCTGACTCCAGGTTGAATGCTGTATCCACTATACCACCTAAATGCCCTTTGTAGAAGATAACAACAATAATAGTAATCACAATAATGATAACTAGCATTTGTATAGCACTTCAAGGTTTAAAAGTGCTCTACAAATATCATCTCATTTTATCCTCACAACTCTGGAAGGTAGGTGTTATAAGTATCCCCATTTTATAGATGAGGAAACTGAGGCCTAGAGAGGTTCAATGACTTGCCCAGGGTCACACAGCTAGTGTCTGAAGCCAGATTTGATCTCAGGCAGGTCTTCCTGAATGTAAGCCTGGCACTTTACCCACCCGGCCCACCTAGCTGTGTCTATACATACATTATCTCATTTACTTGCATTGTTTCATTTAAGACATAACAACTGTGTGAAAGAAGGCACTATATAACATAACATCGGTTTACCCGTGCACATTAGGAAACATGAGTCTTTTCCACCTGATTTGTAGCTGAAACCTTTCATGCATGTTGTCTGCCTTCTTAGAATGTGAACCCTTTGAAAGCAGGGCCTGTCATACTTTTCTGTTGTTCGCCCAGTGTTTAGAGCAATGCGTTGCACATAGTGTTTAATAAATCCTTCATTCACATTATTGTATATTATGCATATATGTGTGTATATATATATATATATACATATATATATATATGTATACACACACATACATACATACATACTATTATCCCCATTTTACAAATGAGAAAATGGAGGCTAGGAGGTGAATGGACTCATCTATATCTAGGATCACAAGGCTAACATCATAAAATTTTGTCAGGTTGAATTTTCTCAAAAAACAAAACAAAACAAAACCCCAGTAACTTTAAGATAATTTCTTATATGAAGGGTTAATTTTTGTTAAAGCAAGAATTGAGGCTTTTGCTTTTCACCGTCTATGTCTCCTATTGGTAACTACAAAAGAAGCTATAAATATAGGAGACACACAGGTAGAGTAAAAAACAGGAATCTCAATCCTTGATTATATACATCTACCACTGAAAGAAAATACTATACAATTAGATTTTTGATACCTATATATGAGTTTTATAGAACTTAAATGGAAAAATTTTGCAAAAATCAACTTCTGCTAGAACTTTGAATATCAGGAAGGCTTTGCAGAGGATAGGTGTCAAATATGTGGCCTGCAGGGTGGGGATGGGGGTAGGGCAACACTCCTAAGTGGGGTCCAAACACAATAAAATGTAGATAATATTACATCTTAAAACTGTAGCTATGCTGCTGGTATATTTACAGATTAATGACCTCTTTTTTTCTTTGAGTTTGACACCTTTGTTCTAGAGTATGGGGAAAATATATATTTAGTCTACATGCAAGTATAATGCAAGGTAGTGAGAAAAGTGCTTGCTTGAGGAGAATCAGATTCTAACCTCTGTTTTGCTATTTACCTTTGGCTTAGACACTTGCTAGCTATGTGACACATGGCAAGTCATTCAACCTCTGTCTGTCTTAGTCTTCTCATCTATAAAATGGGGATAATAATAGCACCTCCCTCCCACGCTTTTTGTTTATTTATTTAGGCAATTGGGGTTAAGTGACTTGCCCAGGGTCACACAGCTAGCAAGTGTCAAGTGTTTGGTCTGAGGCCAAATTTGAGCTCAGGTCCTCCTGACTTCAGGGCCGGTGCTCTATCCACTGCGCCACCTAGCTGCCCCTCTTTTTATTTATGTTTGTTTATTTATTTATCCTCCCAGGGTTTTTGTGAGGATCAAAAGAGATCATATTTGTAAAGAGCTTAGTACAGTGCCTAGCACGTAGTAGGTGGTATATAAATGTTAGCTATTGTTATCATTATTAGTCAGTTAACCTCCCTGTGCCTCAGTTTCCTGATCGGTAAAATGAGGGGATTGAACTAGATGAACTATAAAGGTCTCTTCTAGCTTTAAAACTATGAGACTGTGATTCTATGTCATCCGTGAATATAGTCTCAAAGAAAGTTCTCATGATTTAAAAGGCAGTTTGTTCTCCTGACCCAGCTTTTGGTGAGCAATACCATCTGATGTCCGATGGTCAGATACAGATCTTCAGGTGTTTCAATTAATAGGAGGCAAGAGACTGTGAGCTTCCACTGGTTCAATACCAACCTGTCTGTATTGTTCTGGTATGCTGGCTCCAATTTTTTACCATTTTGGTCCTAAGTCTGTCCCTTCCTTCTGCTCTAATAAACCTCTCTCTGTTTTGTGACCTTGGTTTTGGATTTTTGACCCTTACTATGCATCACTCAATTACGACCTTGGCTTTGAAACAAATCTTCGATCCATTAGAGATCTTACCATAATGTTTGGACTGGATGCATCTGGAGAGCCCAAGAATCTGTAGCCTATACAGATGTTGAAGGAGGGTAGGGAGAGAAATAGATTTCTTATCTCTAGTGGCAGACAGTGAACTCCTCTTGCTTCGGAAAGACTTGAGCTTGTTGAAACAAAGGGACATTAGGATGCTTACGACACAGCAAATGTTTTTCTTTTCCTGGTTGGTTAGAGATCTGTGAAGTGGTGGTCCATCGCCCCAGGTAACCTCAGCTCAGCCAATTTTAAGCACCAGTCCCCACACGAAGTGTGTAAATGATAAATGGAAAAAGGCCTTGAGTAAGAGTGTTACCAGTACATATGGAAAGGATGGATCTAAAGGTAGAAAAGAAGGGACAATGATCCTATTGAATTAAAAATGCATCCTTCATAAGGACTCCTGGGCTACCTGTGATTTATTCTTAACTTTGATAAATCTGTGTTTTCTAATACACTGTTTTCACACAGAATGAGACTCACAATGATCTGATAATGGCTGTAACGACAGTTTTCTAAGGGAGAAAAGTGCTTTGTATCAACACAGTATCATAATGTGAAAATCTATCTTTTGCTCCAGAAGGAAAACCTGCTACAGAAATTCAAAATGGGAGCTTATTTTCTTGATAACAAAGAGAATGTTGATACTAGACAAAACTTTCACTGAAAGATAATGAATTCACAATGTTTCCTGCTACTTTAGACTTTCTTGTGCTGTGACTCAATTTTGCAATATTTTTTCCTCCCAAAGGAAAAGGTTTTTAGAAGCAAAAGACAGCATGGCATTATAGATGGACTGCTGGCCCTGGAGTCAAGAAGATCTGGGTTCAAATCCTGACTCTGAGATTTGCTGACTGACTAGAGGCAAGCCATTTTATCTTATTAGTCTTAATTTTCTTATCTGACATACATATGTGTATATATATGTGTATATATATATATACACACACACATATAAACATATAAAATACATATATACATTTAACATATGTATACACACATATGTCTATATGTATCTTTGTATGTATCTACTAATACCTCTCCATGGAGTTGTTAGGTTCAAGGAGATAATGTATATGTTGTTGTTATTTAGTTATTTCAGTCATGTCTGACCCTTCATGACCCCTTTTGAGGTTTTCTTGGTAGAGGTACTAGAATGGTTTGCTATTTTCTTCTCCAGTTCATTTTACAGATGAGGAAACTGAGGCAAACAGGGTTAAGTGACTCACCCAGGCTCACACAGCTAGTGAGTGCCTGAGACTGGATTTGAATTCAAGTCTTCCTGGCTCCAGGCCTAGTGCTCTATCCACTGCACCATCTAGCTGCCCCTTACAATATATGTAGCAAACTTTAAAGCACTATGTAAAGGTCAGTAAGGGACCCTGGGCAAGTCAATTAACCCCTCAGTGTTCTAGGCGACTCTTTTATACTCTAAATTGCAGAAAAGGTGAGATCTTCATTAGTTCAGTTTCTTCATCTGGAAGTGTCTCATGTCAATGAAACCGTAGGTCCCATCCCTATGCCTCTAAATGCCAATTATTATTACCAATGTTCTTTTAAAGACTATGCTTCCCTGTACTTTCAGTGGTTGTCCCTCACTAGCCTTTGTATGACTTTGAATAAGTCACTTTAACTTTCTCAATTTCTGCATCTGCAAAACAAGGAGGCTGGATCTGATGACCTCTAAAGCTTCTTTCCGTTCTAAGTCTCTCATCCTATAGTCCTGTGATTTAAGGTCAAGAAGGCCGATGGCAAATTCCATGTTATATTATAAGTTTCTTATAGAGCACCTTACTAGACCACAGAATCAGTTATGCTGTGGCCCAATTCCCTTGGGTATATTTTTAGAGAACATCTATCATCCTCTAACATGGAAAACTTAAAACCTACTAGCTGTCTTTGTTTTTCCCTCTTTCCACCAAACCAGAGGTTCTTTTTGCATCTTTTATTATCATCACTTTGGCGCTGGGGTTGAGGGAAGTTACTTGTGATTTCATCAGTGTGGGGTACTCCCAGTGTGGAAATTCTCCACTGAAGCAGATTTTCAACTCATCTGTAACATATTCTCAGTTTCTTGGGGCACCCGAGTTTAGTAGTGATTTGCCCATGGAGAGATAACCAGTAAGTTCCCAAGTCAGGACTTGACCCAGTCTTCCCTAATCCAAGGCCAGCCCTCTATCCATTATGCCCTTTTTTAAGCAGCTTGATATAACTAGGCTTTGAATTATAGGCAGTGAACAGGACAGCGAGGGAAAGAAAATACGAAAGAAAAAAAAACCAAGTAGCTATACCTGTTTCAGAAATCTATCTGTGGTTTGATACTTTCGTAAGGAGAAATCTACCTAATAATAGAGGACAATAGTTGTAGTTCAGTTGTTTCAGTCATGTCAGACTCTTTGTGACCTCATTTGGGGTTTTTGTGGCAAAGATACTGGAGAAATTTGCCATTTCCTTCTCCAGCTCATTTTACAGATGAGGCAACTGAGGCAGAGAGGGTGAAGTGACTTGCCCAGGATCACACAGCTGGTAAGTGTCTGAGGTCAGATTTGACCTCATGAAGATGATTCTTCCTGACTCCAGGCCTGGTACTCTATCCACTCTGCCACCTAGAGGATAATAAACTGTCCTCTAAGAATAAAGTATTTCTGCAGCTTGTAAAACAATTCTGGAAGTTCTGGAATCCATTTCTTCTCATAGCTATGAATGTGATGTTCTGGGGAATGCTTTTTTTTTAATAAAGGTCCTTTTTTGTCATTTTGTGATGCCTTGCTGTTTCTGAATTTTCTCATTCCCCAGCATGCTTCTTTCAGTAGTTGGATAACCTGGTTGAGCTGGAAAATCTGCAACTATGGTCTACGCATTTTTCAACTTTTCCATGCATCAAAACAACTCTTACCCCCGTAATGAGGGCCTTTCTGTCACCCAGTGATATATGGAATCTCGTTTTCACTACAATTCTGGCCATGTTAACAATTGCTAATGTTGTATTTCAAAGAAGCAGGAGCTTTCTACTTTAATCAAATGCTTAACACATATATGTTTCCCAGTCTATAAAAATCACATAGGGGAAATGCATTATTGATGGTTGTTACTTCTATGTTTAATTTTTCATGTGGAATGAAACAAGTGTGACTGTATCCTTAAGTGAACCCTTAATGCCGCCTATAATGGGCATCTCGTTATGTGACAGAGGCTTTCAAACTAATACCTGGGACTGAGACTTCAGAGATGGAATTCAGAATAACACCAGCAAAATAAACCCGACAACTCCATCATTTATTTTTTATACTATGCCTTCCCCAACAGCGGTTCAGCCAAAGTAAACAAACGCTCATAATGGTGAAGGAAGTTTAATAACACTCTAATAGGCCTACATGAACACAAAATCAATGCAAATCTCTGGAAGCTCTGCGCTCTCCCATTACACTAGGAGATCCATTTGGGGAGATAACACATGAGGTAGCTGGCACTCCCATCTCCTCTGTGCACAAAGGAGGGTCCCAGCTCTGTGTCTGCCAGGGTGTGGAAGGAAGAGATGGTCTGCCCTGCGTGGTTGCTGCTATGCATCTCTCTTTTTATCACTTCCAGATGGAAAAGAGAATACTGGGCTAGGCATAGCAGCACTGGCTTTACACTGAAATGGGATCATGAGCTTCCCTGGAAATGGAGCTAAGTTTTCTTAGAGGATCCGCAGCTCATTCCTTCTCTGTTCCATACAGGACCCAGGGAAAGCCCCCTTTGACATATGTGACATATGGGCTCTGTATGGATAGAATGCAGTGTGTATCTCACACTCTCAAGAGGACATTTCAGGACACATAGGACATGATGACAGCTCTTTCTTATAGAACTGGCAGGACTGAGGGTGTGAATCAGGAAGACAGAACACTGCTAATGTCTTTTCCCGATTCTCCTCCCATTAGGAGTAACATTTTTCAGTAATTGCCTGCCTGCAGTTCCCAAAGACAGCCTAACCTTTTTGCTTAATATCATGTTTAATAAAGACTCTCTCTTAGTATATTTTGAGTGAATTCAGTACTCATTAAAGTGAGGGACAAATAACAAGTGTGTTATAGCCCTGCATAATGAAGAGATAGCCCCAGAAAACTTTCCCAATAGAGTGTCATTGGTGTTTACACCTCAGTCCTTATCTACAGTTGAGAGAGTGAAAATATATCTTTAATTATCTGCTGCACACAGCTGGATGTTCTTGGTATTGAACCTAGCACCTTGTAGGAATTTAATAAATACTACATCCAATTACATCAATCACAAGGGACCTTTGGCAATATAGGACTAGGGCCACAGAGGGTCACCTTTCTTTAATTTTAGCTCATGATCTGACTTGTTAAGGTCAGGAGAGAAGAGGCCATCTCCCTCCTGAGTCTTCACTCCTACTCTCCTGATGTGTGACCACAGGGCACACAGTGTGAGAAATTTGAAGTGTGAAGAGATATTTGGGGACATAGTGTTCCGTAACACCACGAGCCACTATGAATCTAAAAAATACTCTCCTGTAGTAGAAATAACTATGTACAGATGAATATAATAGACATCCATTATAATGCAGTTTATTTATAAATCCACAGTTAGATTGGCTATTGGTCAAATTTTGCACATCCCCTCCCCATTCCATCCTCCAATCGAAAAACTACACTATATATAGCAGAGTATAAATCTAGAACTGGAAGGGACCTTTGAAATCATCAATTTCCTCATTAATGAGGAGGGTAAGAATTAGGAAGGTTCAAAGACTTGTCCACTCATACTGGTAGTAAATGATAGATCTGTGATTCAAACTCAGTTCCTGTGACCCGACTTTAGTGCTCCTTCCACTACATCACTTTGCCTTTGGATGTTTTAAATTCCTTCTTCCCCCAGCTGCTTTATGAAGGGCTCTCCGTAGCATTTTAAAAAGGTGTAGGATGAAATTGGACATCTGGGTGTTATAGTTTGACCATCAAAACGGGAAACTGTTTCCTAAACCCCAGTTCTCCTTCCCTCACACTGTCAGGGTGCCCCTCCTCATTTCCTCACATTTTTAAGGTCTCCTTCCTTCATTGATGATGCTAGTCCTGTGGTGCCAATGTTATGTAGGCAGAGACATGTTTTTACTGAAACTCATCCTCAGGGAGCAAGCATCTGGCCACAGAACAATGGAAAACACTTCTCTCCTGCAAAGCTGAACCACTCATTTCTACATCTCAAGCCTGAAGCCTAGGGTACTTCAAATTCCATTTCGCCAGCAGCTACATGATCCATTTCTAGCCTGCTGAGCCCAACTTAATTAGAGATGAATATCGTAATAAAACAGTATCTATTTCAGCATATCAGCAAATAGTATTGGTTTTTTCTAATTAACATGATTCACCATCAACACTCAATATTTATATACAATCAACATGGGTTTTGGGACAAAAAGGCTTAGCTAATGCTCTACTTTAAAATGACCCATGAGTACACATGGTGGGTTCTGCTCCCTTGGTACCCTTTACCATCATTTCTGACACAACCCTGCACATTGCCACTGGAGTCATTGGGATAAAGCTCTCGTTTTACGGAATGTGCTGGTTTTAAAAGCCAAGGCAGAGAGGCAGCTGTGAAAAGCAGGGAAAGCCTGGGAGAGTTGTTCCTAGGCAGAACTCATCCCTCTGTCCCAATATGACTTCCTCCACGATGCCTGAAATGTTTTGCTTCTTTTGCATAGGCTAAGAATTTTGCCAAACTGGATGAAATTCCATCAGTGCCATATTCATTTGGATCCATAAACATCCTTTATTAAAAATTCAAATGTCACTCAAGGGTTGAAGTTCTAGTTCCAGTCATTCCCAATTGCTATGAGTTAATTCAATCAGATCTCTCTCCTCCTAACTGGCAGCTGAGATCAGTGCACTAAAGGAAAGTAGCTTTTTATTGGGAGGGAGAGGTAGGCCATTCTGGAGCCTGGAGTGATTTGGCTTTCAGGACAGTACGAAGGGAATGGCGGCTGGATTCTGCTAGGGGAGAGATGGAAGAGGGGAAGTAAACTAAAAGGTTGGAAATCGACACAGAAAGGGATGTGAGAAACAGCTAAAGCCACACTTCATTTATTTCAAAATTGCCTGGGAAGAGGGAAGAAAGCCTCTCCCTTCTTCCTCCTGTGATATGTGGGCCACTATTCCTAGGACCCAGAAAACTCTGACTATCACCATGGGTACTATTGTTCAGCTATATTGTAAGTGAAAGTTTTGAACTGTCCTGAGACCCTAACCATTTTGTCCAATGTGTTCTTGTGAGTTCTGAGCAATCAGCTTGCCAATTGACTTTTGGAACACAAACCATTAGTTGATAGGAGATTGCCTATACATACCACTGTTCACTGAAAGTACCTCCACACATCACACCACTTGCTGACCAGATGCTTTTCAAGCCTGGAGATGTAATTCAACAAAGAATACATAGATATCCTGTGCTTGCCAAAACATAATGCCAAGTATTTGGATGGAATGTAGAATATGTGATTTAAAACACAGTGTTTAGTAATATTTGGTTATGTAAACAATAGTTAGCTAGCTGACTGAAGTTTCTTTGTCATTTGTTTACAAAGATGAACATACAAGATAACCAGTATAGAATAAAACATGGTAAACGGGAATTTAAACCCAAGATCAGGGAGGGGGATGCTTAGGTAGCACCTGGCTCCCCTGATGTTTCAGTCACAAGCCTGACCTAAGCAAACTATTTTGCTGCTCTCTTGTGCTTCTCCTTCTTCTTGGCTGACCATTCTTCCTCAGAATCTTTGGATGTATCTTCAAACAGGCCATGCCCCACTGAGTGTCTTCATCATCTTCAGGGGTCTATTGTGGGTTCTGTTCTCTTTCTGTACTGGTTTTCTTAGTGATCTCACTAGCTCCTAGGATTCACTTATCGTCTCTATATGGATGACTCTCGGCCCTATTTATCCAGTCCTAATGTCTCTCTTGACCTCCAGTCTCACATTACCAATTAAATATCTCAAAATGTATGTCCTATAGACTCCCAAAAAACAATGTGCCCTAAAGTGAACTTAATTGTTATCTTTCCCCTACAACCTTCTTCTTTTCCAAACTTTCCCATTTCTGTAGAGTATACCACCATCCTCCCAGTCACTCAGACCCACCACCTAGATGTCATCCTCAACTCTTTACCCACATAGCCAAACTGTTGCCAAATCTTGTTGAATGTCTTCTATGTATCCTCTTCTTACCCACTCACATAGTCTCCATTCTGGAACAGGCCCTTAGCACTTCATACCTGAACAATACAAACAGCCTGCTGGTTGGTTTCCCTACCTTCAGTATCTCCCTACTCTAGCACATTCTCCATTCAGCTGCCAAAGTGATCTTCCTAATGTACAGATCTGACCATGTTATTCCCCTCCTCAATAAGCTTCAGAGGCTCCCTATTACCTCTAGAATCAAATATAAAATCCTCTGTTTAGCATTAAAGTCTTTTATAACCTGACCCCTTCCTATTTTGCTGTCTTCTTCCATTTTATTCCTCTTTTGCATACTCTGTGATTCAGAAGTCAGACACTGGACTTCTCACTGTTCCTTACACACAACACTCCATTTTCCAACTCCTGCCCCTTTTTTTCTGATTGACCCTGATGCCTAGGATGCTCTCTCTTTTTATCTCTGCCTTCTGGCTTCCTTTAAGACCCAACTCAAACCATATTATCTGCAAGAGGCCCTTCCCACACCCTTCCCTTTTCTTTCACCACCCTCAGTGACTTCCCTTTGAGATTACCTTCTATTTAAATGGCACATACCTTGTATGCACATAGTTGTTTGCATATTTTGGCCTTCCCTTGTATTTCCAGAATTTGCTGCAGTGCCTGACACAGAAAGTACTTAATAAATTCTTTTGAATGTTGATGATGATGATAGCTAAAGAAAAAAAAACTTTCAGAGTTGATTGCTAATCACATAATTATCTGTGATCATTGAACAATTAGGGAAAATGAGAGAGTTGCTACAGGGTTAAAGATGGGCAAATGGTGTGCCAATTTCTAAAATGGAGTGTGAGCTTAACTAAGATTCCTGGCAAAATTCTAGAATGCATGGAGGGGATATTTTGTGAATGCTTAGAAAAGAAATCTATGATTGCTGAGAGCCAAGTATGTTTATTAAGGACATGTCAGGCAAAAATAACTTCCTTTTTTTCACAAAGTAACTAGACTATTAGATCAGGGAAATCCTAGAGATGCACAAAATGAAATAGATTTGTCTTTGCTGGCTCCAGAAGGCAAAAGTAGGAACAATGGATGGAAATTGTAGAGAAGTAGATTTAGGCAGGATATAAGGAAGATCTTCCTATCAAGTTGAACTTCCAAAAGTAGAATAAATCCACCATGGCAGGTTGTGAATTCTCCATTACTGGGGGTCTAAAAAATAAACCCAGGAGACTAATTTGGGGATATAATATGGGAAGAATTTCTGCTCAAGTATGGGTTAAACTGGGTAATCAATTAAGTATGAGTCTGTGAAATACAGTTGACCCTAAAGAAACATACTAGCTATTATATATAAACCAAGAAGTAGATGACAATTGATGGAGTCATTGCCTGCTTCCTGGATTCTGTGTGTCTATACTGAAAGGAAAAGGGGAATGAGGAGCTTGGGAAAAGAGTATGTCTTGTTCCTCCTTTCATTTGGCATCTCAATCAGAATTCTACTTTGATCTAAGCTTTGATTTTCAGCTATCTTAAGCCTCTTATTTACTGTCTCCTTTCATGTTAGCATTCTCTGGGACCATATTAAAAAAAAGACTACAGTTTTAAAAGCTTCATTTGGCATGATGAAAACTTTAATTACTTTTCAGTTGTATTTATGTATAAAACCTAGGCATCTATTCACTCATAGGACTAAATATAAATTGGCGTACCTGGGAAAGACTAAAATCAAGTTTGAGAAAATTAAGTACCTCATAAAATATATCAGATATTTGACTTTAACCCCACTCTTAAAGATTTAGGCTATAATTTCATACCTGAACTTTCTAAATTCCACAGAATTTCAATAGTGGACAATCTCTATTGCCATTATTGGACTGAATGGTTTTTCTGTAAGTTCACAAAAGGTTTCACCTCTAAACAATTGGCATTAAAAACAAATAATTTTTTCACCAACCATAATAATACTTTATGGCCTTTCTTCTGAAGAAATGATTATACTCACAAATATCCCTGCCTTTAGATAATGGCTGTGAATCCCTGGTAGATCTGGTTTACAACCTAGAGAAACTGAGTGGAGGAGTTGTATGGGATGAGTTGTGTTAGAATTTTTTTCCCCCTTTGGAAACTAGAAGGTCAGTCAACCAGTCACCAAAACCCTCACACAATCTCACAATTTCTTTATGATGAAGTAACCCTGATAGGTGGGAAATTTGTAAGAAGGCTATCATCTTTCATCATATTCTAATTAGTTTCCTTCCAGTCTCTCTTCATTCCAATTTATTTTCCACATAGTTGTCAAAGGAACGTTCCAAAAGCACAGGTCTTTCCAAATTACTTCCAGTGGTTCCCCAGCATCTCTAGGATAACATATGAACTCATTTGTTTGAAGGAGCTCCAACCTACCTGTCTAGGATTATTACACATTACTGCCTCTGCTGTCTGTAGCCCAGTCAAACAGTTCAGTTGTTCCTCATATCTGACATCCCATCTTTGTGTCTGCACAGGTTGTCTATCCCACATGCCTAGATGAAACTTCTTCCCTCTCTCACATTTTGGATTTATTTAATGTGCAGCTTCTTTCCTCCAGTAGAATGCTAACTCACTGAGGGCAGGGACTGTTTCTTTTCTGTTCCTCTTTTTGTCTTTGTAATCCCATTAGGTCTTTGATAAATGCTCCTACTACTAACCTCTATGGTTTTCTTTAAGTCCCAATTAAAATCTTATCTTTTAGGGGAAGCCTTCCTCAACCCCTCTTAATTCCCCTGTTAATTATCTCCTATTTATCCTCTACATAGCTTGCTTTGTCTATATTTGTTTGCATGCTGTCTCCTCCACTAGACTGTAAGCTTCTTGAGCACAAGGACTGATTTGCCTCTTTTTGCATCCCTAGTGCATAGCACAATGCCTGGCACATAGTAGGTGCTTAAAAATGTTTTATGACCGATTAATATTGATTTACTGAGCTGTTACCTAAAGGAGCCGTTCCTTTAGATTGAGCCATTCACTGGCCATTCCATTAGATTGAGCCACTCATTGACTCCATAGTCATCAAATCTGATCCTTGCCCCCTGGGCAAACTTGTGATGATGATTTTCTACCACAATGATCTCAATTATCTACTAATGTTAGGTCATATTTTGTCTTACTAATTCTAAGTATGCTTGCTTAGTGACATGCAAATAGCGGATTAAAATCCAAAGAAAGGCAAACTTCGTGGCAATTATCTTAGTTGAAAATAACAAACTGGGTAATGATGATATTAATAAAAATGCATAATAGTCAATGAGCAGATAATGTCTATAATGAGAAATTAAAAAGAAAAGTGAAATGCAAAACCCACATTAATGAATCCCCCCTAAGGCTAAATGAACAATTTGTAGGTGCATGGTGATTAAAAGACCATGATTTTCTTTTTGCAATGAGTTGACTTTTTCCTTTTACAAAATTGTTTTCTAGCTGTTTCAAAGGTGCATACCCTTTAAAACAGGTATAGTTATCACATCCAGAGTTCCTCTCACAATCACTTGCAAGATTCCAGGACTATTTTCTATTTCCATTCTTGTTCCCCCTGCTTTGCACACAGTAGGCAACCCATCAGCACTGTTATTAGACTGCTCTATAAAACGGAGTCTGTCATTCAGGGCTAGCTGGATTCACTGCATTGCCTTGATGTCATGATTTTCCAATGTGCCTCTCACTCAACAATTATTTTAACGTTTGGATTCATGCCAGGAGTTGAGGAGAGCTGCTATCAGGTTTTCTTCAGTGAACATCCACTAACTCCTCCTTAGGGTTGCTGGAGAAAGGCATCTCAATACCCTAGCCTTGTAGTCCCAGCAACTGCTGTCTAACTTAGATCATCTGAGGTGGTCATTTGGCTAGCCCCTCTGCTTTATATTGGTCCTGTTACCACTACTTTACAAGCAGAGATGTGTCAAAGGAAATCTCTCAGTAGTTAAGCATTGTGTCATCTATTGTACCTTTTAAAAGTTCTATGGTCTTTGATGATTGTGCATTTTTGTGTATATATAACACATACTAATATAATATATGCATATATGTGTAATATCCTATATATATGTAATATAGTAAACATAATTATATTATGCTAATATGTAATATTAGTAATATACTAATATAACATATACTAATATACATTATAATATAATATATACACACATTCACATATATGTATATATTATATTAATACATTTCATGTACATCTGTGTATACATGTACTCTAATATATACATGTATGTATGTATGCATGTATATACCTTACATATACAAACTCATCATATAGCTGAAATTCCTTAGAGTTGTCCTGCAAGGCCTTTTCATTTCTGATAAACCTTGTCTAGAGAAGCAGATAATTGTGGAATTAAAGGAGAACTAATATTCCACCTTGATGGCAAAAACCAGTGCTCTACTGGATAGCAAACATAATATCTCCATCTAAGGGTCTATAAGAAGCCTATACAAATGGCAGAGAAAGTCAAACTGGTCTCCTAATGACTGTAAAGACAATATGCTATAAATTGCCTTCTTGTGATTAATACCAGGCATTATCCACTCACTTTTATTTTTAAGTTCTTCAAATTCTTGTCATAAAATGGAGAAATGTTTCACAAGTATTTAAATGTACACATAAAGGTCAAAAGAATTCCTATCCTTATTTCATAAAGCATTCTGCATGACAATAACGGATCTTAACTTGAAATATCTACTGTGCATACAGTCATTGCTACCATTCTTTGTTTTTACTTTCCCTCTTGAAAATGTTAAATTTACAGGTTAAATTCTCTGCACACCTTTAAAACTCCTTTTACAATAGAAAAGACCCTTTTATGTGTCAAAAGAGGCAGGCAATTTATGACTCTCTGCTGCTTAGAATCACATAGAACAATGTAGCACCAAAATGACAGACTTTGCATTTAATTTTCATGCAGAGATATAAATAAGGCTTTGTCAAGAAAAAAATTAATTCTAGTTAAAACATGGTCTTTACCATAAAAGCAAGTGATATCTACGGCTGCTAATTTTTTCAATAAAACTTTTTATTTGGTTCAAAGAAGACTCAGCATTGCTCACTGACACACCATCACAAGTAATTAGAGTCTCAGGTTGCTAATATTTCTCTAGTTATATGCCCCCAATGATCCCTGGGGTATTAATTGAGCTTTGGCCACCCCTTCATCTTTCTGCTGGGATCCCAAATATCCCTCTAACTGAGAAGAAGCTGACACAGGTATGAATGACCATTGTCACATTGAGTGAACTCCAATTACTTTTCACCTGGTGGAACTAAACAGTCTTCCAGTTGAGATGATAGCACTGATCAAGGGAACAACCAAACGTAGACTATACAACAGCTGCCCAAATCTACACAAGTCTGAAGAGACTGACTTAAAGAATGACTCTGGAAGAAGGAAGAGAGGAGGCTATTCGTTCTGATTTTGACCACATTAAGGAGACCCAGAGACACAGGATCATAAAACCACAAAATCACAGGGAGGGATCTTAGAAGTCATCTTCTCCAAATCTCCTTTTTACAGATGAAGAAACTGAGGCTTAGAGAGTTTAAGCGATTTGCCCCAGGCTATATGGTCACTAAGTAGCAGATCAAGGATTCTCATCCAAGTCCTTGAATAAGACTGATTAAAGCTTTACCTTTCTGTTTGTAGCTTGGCCACCCTTGGTTGTATAGTTGCAGACTGAGATTATTAAATCAGGAGACATTTTAGTATAACATTTTCCTCTTTTCTAAAAAAGAAAAAAGAACTCATAGTCTATAGATTTAGAGCTGGAAAGGCCCTTAGAAATGCTGTAGTCTAAAAGTGTCAAACTCACTGCCTGGAGTCAAATGAGGACACGAGATAAATAAAAATACAATAAAACATAATGATATGTTAATATGTGGTTTTCTAAGTCAATTTATAGTCCCCAGGAATCCTTATGGATGGTTTAGTGTTTCTATTTGAGTTTGACACCATTGCCTTAGTCTAATGCCCTCAATTTTTAAAATCAGGAAACTGAAGTCCAGAGGGGTGCACAGATAGGTAGGAAATGGAAGAATCAGGATTTGAACCCAATTTTTCTGTTTCTAAATCCAGCTCTCTTTCCATTCTACCACATTGTCTCTTACTCCCTGTGCTAACAAACAGTAAACAGGAAAGAAAAAACCCACACACACTTCTTTTGGCTATTGCATTTTCAGACAGAAATAAAACTAAGCTTCTTTTAGCAAACTCCAATACATACCTCCAGTGGCTACAACACAGTAGCTGCATATCTACAAAGTGAGACACATAACCACCATTTTTTTAAATTCCCAAAGAGTTATTTTCACTCATTATGCCATCCTTACTTTTTGCCTCTACACTAGCTAAAATGTAGGAGTCATGCTTGTCAGCCAAAGGAACCCCTTCCATTTCTTTTCTCAGCCACAAGGAGGTGTAAACACAAGTCAGAATGCTTCGCAGGGAGATCATGACTCATTATCTGACAGCAAAGCTATTAAGCATAATCAGAGTCTCCGAGTGAACTCTAGTTGCTTTTCAAAGCATTTTAAAGGAATTATTTTTGCTGTTAAAATAACACCAAGTGTCACAATTCTGACATGCTGTTGTAGAAACTTGGTTTAAGACATGAAAATAATTTTGCGGCTTCACATGGCTGGAAGCTACTTACCTACAGGTAGCAAGAGACACTGCATTTAATCTATTCCCAGGTCCCCCAAACTGTGATCAATAACTGATCAAAAAGATGATCCTTCAGAGCATTATTACGAAGCACATAATCTGAAATTAGAGGGCACTTATTGACAATTACGATTTATAGTCCGTTGAATGGAAGAAAGATGGCTCGCACACGTTAACGACAAAATCAATGTTTGTTGTCTCCAACAGAATACCAGGGTGATAATTTATTCTCAAGAAGTCTTTCAGTTGGACTCTAACGTGACCTACTCTGTTCTATATTGAGCACTGAAAATCTGGTCCGCAGAATAGGATTCCAGTGCCTTGAGTGAAGGGAACAGATGGGCAGAGAGAAAGGATGCTTAGGTGCAAAAGAGCAGACAGGACAATCTAAATACATTTAGTAGTCATGTTAACTGATAGGAGCTTATTTATTTTTCCATTCAGCTAGCCTAGTATACACATTAGCACTACAAGGTCAGCTTTTCATATGCCAACTTGTCTATGAGAGAAGGTTATATTTAGAGCTGGAAGGGACCTTAGAGGTCATCTTCTTCAAATCCCTTATTTTACAGATGAAGAAACTGAAGGTCATATGGCTACAGCTTAATTAATTATGTGAATGACTATGTAAGTATTTGAAACTGAAAGTGTTTTTGGTAGTCTTCAAAGATTTATCCTTGGTCCAGCTTCAGAGGGATGTACATAGGTTCATGAATCGCTCAGTTTTTGTGGGCTCCTTCGTTCAGTGGAGAGGGTGCCAACTCTGAAGTCAAACCATATGGGTTAAAATCCTGCCTCTGATGCTTCCTTCCTGTGTAACATTGGGGAAGGTATTTCACTTCCCTGGCCCTCAGTTTCCTCACCATTAGAATGAGGGGATTGGACCAGATTTCATCTGAGGTCCCTTGCAATTTTATATCTATGCTCCTGTTCCTTTGACTATGAAGGGAGGCACCTTCTATAGCACCCAATATGTCATAGTTCCCATTTCTATAGCACTTTGTTGTTTACAAAGCGATTTCTTCACAACAGCCTCAGGAGGCAGGCATTATTATCTCCATTGTACAGATGAAGAAACTGAAACTCAGAAGTGAAGAAACTTGCTTGTTGTTTATATGGCCAGTATAGACTCAAACAAGATCTTCTAATTTCCAAGTCAGATGTTACATTCCTGTGCTCTTTTCACTATCCCTCCCTGCCTCTCAAACTTGGACTTGTACCCTTATTGGTTGTTGGGGAGCACAGATCATAGAGATGTTGTCCAAAGATGTTGGGTCCTCAGAGGGAGAGAATTTCAAGGGGTTTCCCAGAAAAGCTTCACTATCTACTGGTCTTATTGTTCATATTCCCCTGGGCTCACTTAGATCTGGAAGCCCCTTTGTAGTGGTGCCACTGGGAATTCCCTAGGGTTTTTTTGTTTCCTGTCTCTCTGATGGACAGTTTGCTGATCTGCTAAGGAAAATCTCCCTTACCAATAGGACTCCTCCCTTTGTTGTAGCTAGCTGTTCATAGCCAAAGAGCTTAGCATCTATCAATGTAGAGAATGAGTATCTGCCTTCCTTTACTGTTCTAACTTGGTGAACTGGATCTATGATCATGGAATTTAAATAAGACCTTTAATTTATTTCATGTATTAATTCTTGTAGGTTTCAAGAAAATCTTGTAAATAAAGCAAGCCTCCAATCACTGTTAAACTCCTTACAAGGATTCTCTTCACCTTCCAATCCTAGCTGGTAGCAGTTAGTTTGTAGCTAGCTCTCACTATACTCCCAAGCCACTTTGTCCTAGAAAAGGTATCCTGTAACCTGGTTTCTAAGTATTGATAATAAGGTAGGTCAATCACCTGAACTAATGATCAAAGTATCGTGTGTATGTGTATTTATGCTTTTGTCTGTTCTCATATAATGCCAAATCCTAGGGAAAATTGTGAAGTCTGCATTTTCTCCCTCCCTTTTTAATGCCATTCTTCCAACTCACAACCTTCCCCAAGTACTTTATGTTGTCTTCTAGCTGCCCAGGTCCCCATTCTAAGGCTGTCTACCAGAGGCGGTACTTGGGACCTCTATCTTCTCCTTCCTCCCTATAAAATCTGTTCTCAAGAAGTGGTTACCTGTGCAAAAGATCTGCTATGCTAATTCACACTAAGGTATTAAAATATATAAAAGTCAATGTGAATTGATATAAAGTCAATGTGTAACCCAACCCAAGGGAATGCGCAATTAATTGGAAATAATGCTTGAAATGAGAGAAATATACTGCTAATGGTAGCATAGAAGGTTACAGTGACTGGCCATTGTGTGTCTGGAGGAAATCTTGTTTGAGAAGAGTGTTCTAGTATTCCTCAGATCCTATGGCATACAGGATGACTATTCTACCTATATATGACTGTTGCTATTCACAACAATGCTAATCTACATTATCATGAATAATCTGCTGCTGTGGGGCTAGCAAAACAAAACAAAACAAAAAATAAAACAAAACCATGATTTAATATACCTACATATCAAAATTCTTTCCTAACTTTCCAACTATCAGGAAGGTATATTGTAAATAAAATCAATCAAGTTTGTATAGTACAGTAGAAATAAGAGTGAACTAGGAGTTAAGAGATGAGAATTCTAGTTTAGCTGCAAAAAGTCATTATTGTAGCTCTGACACAAATAATTATTTCTTGAATAGCTAACTACTGAACTTTGGATAAATCACTTCTCTCTTGGTCTCAGCTTTCTTCTCCATAAAATGAGATGATTGGACTAGACTAGATGGTGTCTAAAGTCTTTTAGCTATAATATTCAGAAAGCACACTTATGTGATTTTTAAAAAACTTGCTTGTCATATTATTATAAGTATTCTGCTATAGGTAATAGATATTAAATTTCCCAGGGTAAAATTCCATGCCTTATTCATCATTGTTATCTATTACAGAACCTAGCACAATGCCTTGTGCATAGCAGATATACCAAATGAATGAAGTGAAATTATGTATATTGAGCCATATTTTCCTGTGGATATACATGTTAAAAATAGGAGATGCTTTCCAAATATTAAAGACCCTAGGCTTACCTAATTAGCCCCAAAATTTGAGGGAGGGGAATAAAAACTTACAATTCCTAAAGCTAATATTAGCACCACACATATTGAATTCACTTTCTGATTCCATAATGCTGACTGTAGTTTTGTATAAAAAGAGGCATTGAACTTGGCAAACAGTTTAGTGATGCTTTTAAGTATGGAATAAAAATTATATTTGATCAAACTGTTAACTGAAGGCAGTAGGATACAGTAGAAAGAATGTTGGATTGGGTCTAGATTGGAATCCTGACACTGTCAGTTACTACCTGTGTGACCCTGGCCAAGTCATTTCCATTTTCTGGGTCTCATTTTCCTCATTTGTAAAATGAGGGGGTTAGATTCAATGGCTCTTAAATTCCCTCCCAGCTGCAAATCTATGACCTTCAAATCCAGGGATTCTTAACTTTTTTGTGTGTCATGGATTCCTTTGGCAGGCTAGTGAAGACTATTGACCACTTCTTAGAATAGTGTTTTTAAATGCATAAAGTAAAATGCATGGGATTACAAAGGAAACCAATTATATTGAAATAAAGATGTGATTCCTCCCCCCCCCCTTCCAAATCTACTTACAGGTACCTGGTCAACAACTTCTGCTATAATTCAAAGATGAGACTAATAGCAAGATGCTCTAGAGTGGGGTTGCAATCATCATCAATGGAGGGAGTACCCACATCCAGGAAATCATGGATCCTTGAAATAGTAAAGAGACAGCAAAATAGTGGCTTTGCAGTCACATAATTGGTAGTGAAGTCAACAGGAGCTGAATGTGTTCAGTGGTGAAAGAAAGAATTTATCTGTAGGAGTTTTTAATTCATGGACTATTTCAGTCTTTTCTGGAAGACAACCAATCACAGGCAAACAAAACCCTTTGTTGGCCTTTTGTTTGGGGGGCATGCATACTCTATTATATATTTAAGAAAAAGGCACTAAAGACCTTGGAAGATGACTTTCTGCATCAAATAAATCAATTCATGGTGATTGTTGCTGTATTTTATTACATTAACCTTTAGATTTCTCTCCTGTATTTTGAAATGAAATAAAGATTTTCCCCCCATCCATCTTTTAAGATGGGAAGAAGGGAACTCCTTACCTAAACACTTCTTAGAAGCCCAATAGTTAAATTACTGTCTTCTGGATAAATTCCCTCCCAAAGGAAATTCTTTCCAAACTAAGGCAGCAGCTGTTCCAAGGCCCAGCATAGCAAAGCACTTGGAGAAGGCTAGATTCAAGCACCTCCATTAGGCAAATAGAACAGATGGGAATCTCACTCCCTGGAAAACCAGGGAACTCCAGCTTTTCCCTATCCTTCCCTAATGGTTTGGCTTTAATTTGTTGGTGGGATTAATCTGGAATTTTCTGTGAATCCAAATAAGTGATTGATTTTCCATAGCCAAAGACCATTTGGTGACATGATTTATGAAGGCCCTTTGAGAATTTGTAATTCTTTACTTGGGCTACATTATACATGGAAAAAATAAAAATGATTTATTATGTATTTAACTTTAAACAACAAAAACAATTAAGCATATATTTACAACTATTTGTGCTTGAAAGCACATTTCTGCATACAATATATCCATGACAGCTTATTAGTTTTCTTCCTTTCATCTCTTTATACATTTTTCCTTTTATGTAGTTCTAGCCAATGTATATACTGTTCTGGTTCTGCTTTCTTTGTTTACATAAGTCTTTCCCAAATCCTCATATTTATCATTGTAATGGCACTGTAGCATTCCATTAGATTCATATACCCTATTTTATTCAATCACACGCTAATTTGATGCTTCACAATTTGCCCCTCCCCTCATTTGACAATTTCCAATCATGGTTTACACTTTGTTTTTGTTGCTGCTGTTTTTTTTTGCCACCTTTATATGATAGTGTCCAAGCACAGTGCTTATGCAGCTAGGGTATATCATATGATGTCAAATGATATATTTGTTAAGTGCTCAGTTTAGAGCCTGGCACAAAGAAAGTGCTTATCCCTTCTTCCTTCCTCTTTTATCTAAAAGAACTGGAGATGGGCTGGGGAGACTCATGTAGAAAAGCTAAAGGAATGACTGAAGTAAGAATGATACATTTGTATTCTACTGGACATGCACTTTGTCTTCAAGATAGCTCAAATCCCACTTTCTCCAAGGACTCTTTTCCAGGTTCCCCCTGATCCCTCCAATTCCCTTCCCCACTGCCTTCCAGTTCATCACTCGGTAGTACCTTTGGTACAGGATGATTCCCACATGCTCTCTGCATTCTGTGTGTGCCTAGTTATGTACATGTCTCTCGTAATAGAATGGGAGCACTTTTTCTTTGAAGATCCAGCACTTAGTACAGTACTTGGAGGCACATAGTAAGTGCTTGATAAATGCTTGTTGATTCATTGGGCAATCTAAATAATGATCTGGCATACCATGACTGAAAACTTTTCTAGAAAGTTTACTATCTCTAGAGCTTTTTCTCTTTTAGTTCTAGACCAGGGGTGGGGGAACCCTCGGCCTCGAGGTCACATGTGGCCCTCTAGAAGGCCCCACTCTGCTCTACACTTGTGATTTCATCAGGATAGGGAACTCTCAGTTCAAAGCCTCTCTCCACTGAAGATTTGACACTCTTCTATACCTTCTATTTTTGGAGAACTGAGCAGGCCACTGAGAGGTTAAGAGATTTGCCCATAGTTACAGAGCCAGAGTATATAAAAGACAGTACATGAATCCAGACTTTCCTGATTCTAAGGCAGGCCCTCTAGTCATTAGACTTTACATTTCTGGATATAATAATTATAATGTTTATTATAATTTACATAATATATCAATGTATTATATACATCATACTATATACTGTATATGACATTATATAATATAAATTATTATAATATATAGCTATAATAATAATAGTTGTTAATAACTTACAATCCCATTAAAGTACTTTTCACATGTTTTATTTCATTTAATCCCCAGAAATTCCCTCTGAGGTAGACAAAGTAAGAAGTATCAGCTGATTATAGCTGGCAATAACAATGATAAAAAATAATTGGGGCTGTACTTTCCTCACAACAAAACTCGGAGAAAAGCAAGATTTATTACAAATATTATAACCCCTCTTTTATTGATAATAGTAGCTAACATTTATATAGTACTTATTATGTGTTGTGCTCTATGTTAAGTACTTTACAGGCAGCTAGGTGGCACAATAGATAGTGCACTGGGTCTGGAGACAGGAAGATACATCTTCCTGGGTTTACACCTGGCCTCAGATACTCAGTAGCAGTGTTTGCCTCAGTTCCTCATCTGTAAAATGGGTTAGAGAAGGAAACACCAAACCACTAGTATCTCTGCCAAGAAAACAGCAGCAGCAGCAGCAGCAGCAGCAGTATTTTACAATTTTTGTCTCATTTGATCTCCATAGCAAGTCTGGGAGGTAAATGTTATTATTACCCCTATTTTACAGATGAGGAAACTGAGACAGAGGTTAAGTGACTTGCCCAGGGTCACTCAGCTAAAAAAGTGTACGAGTCCAAGTTTGGACTCAGGTCTTCCTGACTCTGGGGCTGGTTTCAAAGAGATAAAGTAACTTGCGTAAGATCATAGAGATAGTCAATGGGAGAATGACTCCAGTTGCCTAATTCCCAATCTGGTGTTCTTTTCATTAAATTCTTTTACTTACTTGGATAGTCCTGAAATGCATTTGTAATATATCTACAAAGCATAAAAAGCTGTACTGCTCTTAAAAAAGCACTATGCTAGGATCTTATGAAGACATCATTCATTAATGAGCTGTATTTAGGATGAGATACTAGAAAAATTACTTGCATAAAAGCATGGCCTCAATTTTTTCACAACCACTTCTCAATCCTCTCAGTCCCTTTCAACCAACTAATCAGCATGTATTCATTGAAGGCCTACTAGATGCCAGACATTATGTAGTGCTGGGGATACAGTTTTTTAAAAAATTCTTCGCTATCAAAGATTTTACATTCTATCAAGAGATGCAACATGTGTAGATATAAGGATGTAGAAAATAAATATACACAGAAATAAATACAAAATAGGCACAAGGTAGCTAAATATAAGGTGGTTAGGGAGGGAGGAAATATGTAGAAGGTGGTATTTGAGGTATAGCAGAAGGAAAAGATGTATCCTTTGAGGCAGGGTACGACAGATGGCTAACCCAAAGGCGTGGAGATAGAAGATGGGGCATCACATCTGAATAATGTAGAACAAGAATGCAAAGTTAGGTGAGGGCTAGATTGTGAAGGACTTTAAAAGCCAAATAGCAGAGTTTATCTATGATCCTAGAAGCCACGAGAAAGTCCTAGAGTCTGTTGAGTGGGAGAGACACATATATGGTCAGATCTATGCTTAAGAAAATCACTTCAGCATCTGGGTAGAAGATGGAATGGGTCAGAGGAGGTCCTCAGAAAATTCTAGACAAGAGCTGATAAAGGCCTGAACTAGGGTGGTGGCAGTGTGAGTAGAGGAGAATTGTATGTGAGAGGGGCTGGGGAGGAGGAAACAGCAATACTTGGCTATTGATTATTATTATTATTGCTTATTGGAGATGGGGGAGACTGAGGAAAGGAAGATAACCAAAATAACATCAAGATAATGTAAATTTGTGATCAGTTTGAGAGAAGGGAAGAATGGTGGTACTCTTGATGAAAAGAGGGAGATCTGCAAGAGGCTCATAGGTGTGGGCAATATGTTTAGTCTCTCATCTCTGCTTCTCAGCATCATAATCTTCCTAAAAGATTCATTACAGGAATCACCTCCTCTAAAACCCCTTCTATTATCCTTTACTTGTTAGTACACTGTTTCCTTTCATTTGACCTTCCTGAGCACTCTCCACCTCCCCTCCTCATGCACATAGTATCATCCGTTAGAATACAAGCTTCTTGATGGCAGGGGCTATTTCCATTTTTGACTCTTTGTGCTTAGGTTAATGCTTCACACACAAAAGGCACTTTTTAAACATTAGTGGAATTACATAGAATTTATGAGGTATTCATTCAAATTCTCTCCTAAGAATAACGAAAGACCCAAAGGGCCTCATTATAAGTTGATTTCACTGATAAGCCAGTCCCAGGGTGGAGACCCTAAGGAACACATACAGGTTTTTGTGTACCAATAAGCCAATTACTATGAACATTTCATTTATCCATTCTAATAGGCATCTCACTCCCATGAGTCAGACTTCAAACATTATCTGTACTACATAGATGAGAACACAGAGGTCCGAAGATGCCATGAAACTTGCTTAAGATGTTTCATTGCTGAACCAAATTACTTTTAGAAAATACCTTATTACATTTAAGCCTTTCATCATGTAATGTGGCTTTAAAAATGAGGCTGGTTCCTGATGGAATGTTGTCTTGCAATAATTTCGAAGTTTTTCCTTACATGGCCTAGAAGTGACTTGGGCATTGGGCTCCCCAATTGTCCAAACTGCTTCTAGATAATAGGCTATTAAACCAAAAGTCTTTTCAAGCTCAGCTCATAGGAAAAGGAGGGTGACAGAAGTAGATACAACAGGAAGAGAAAAATAGTAATTTGTTTGAGGTCTGAAAGTAGCACAAGAAAATTTCCCATGCTTTTCAAGAAAAAATAAAATCAGATCTTAGTGGAGCAGGGCTTTTTTCAAATGCTACTAAATGAGGTCAGATTCAACTTTCAATTTTCCTATATCATATAGACTGGCTACTTCCTAATTCTTTTATCACCTCTCCTCCAATTCCAAGATATGTGTTGCCTTTTTGCTGAAGTGCCTCCAAGGCCTTAGGGAAACATATGTTAACCTCTTCTCTTATAAGTTCTATAAGTTTTTAATCTCTGCCAGAAAAATCCTAGATCTCCTTTTTCCTGCGTGCATTGGCCATATCAGAAGCCAAAATGCAGGAATTACTACTTTTCAGGACCGAGTGGGAAAAACCTACCTAACTTGCTTAAAAGCTTTCTGACCAATAGAAATAGATTTGAGACTCATTATAAATTTCTCCTTTTGTTCACTCTTAGAATGACTATGGCTCAAAGGCCACAGGAAAGGAAGATCATTTAATGCAATTAATACAAAAAGAGTTCAGGGAATGCAATTTGGGTTGGAATTTACTACCACAATATTGAAAAATGGGTGGAAATCTGGCCCTAAGTAAAGGCCTTCAGTTTCTATCTATAAAGGAATGTTCACTAATGAGCCTGCATTGATAGATAAACTCTTTAGACCAAGGGCTCTCAAGGGAAAACCTGACAAAATAAAGTATGTCAGACAATGGCAGATTTTAAGGAGTAATAGGCTTTCTTTTTTTTGGAGGAGCACAGTTCCAAGTATAATTGTTTCCAGGTTAAGAATAAAGCCATGACTTGATTTTGACTGAGAAATAGGCAGTAAGAGAGTCAAAACAGATAGCTTTGTCCTGGAGAGTTTTGCATACCATTCGGGAAGGAAGTTAGTCAGTTGATCTTTGAAATCTCTGTCTCTGTCTCTGTAACTCTGTCTTTCTCTTGCTAAGCATATTGTTATAATTCTGTCAGCAGAGATTCTGAACTGTTTCGTGTTTTTACTTGGCAGAAGTCGGCGGTATTTTAAATTGAAAGGAAAAAAAAAACCCACAAAAGGATCACAGTTGGGTGGTTCCTAATGAGTGCCTATACTTTTCTATAGGAAAACCTCACTCTGTTGGTAAAAATTCAAGGTCAATTTAGGAACAATCAGACCTCGCCAATGTTCTTTTGCTGGCATTGTTGAAGGGGATTCTTTGACCTGGCTTAATTATTTTTTTACCATTCACTTGCTTGAGGAGGGGAGAGCTGATTTTATCAGCTGCTACCTTCAAACAGCTGCTATCCTTCCTTGGACTCAGGAAGAAACTCTCCTCAGCATAATGCAATAATCATGTGCTTTTCCATCCTTTCATTCACTTGATCACAAACATTCATTAAACATCAACTATAGGGATATAAGATCAAAGGTGTCATGGATTTGGGGACTGGAAAGGACCTCTTAGGTCATCCAATCCAGCCTCTTTATTTTGCAGATATACAAACTGAACCCTAGAACATCATAGTGACTTGCCCAAAGTCAAACAAATACATTAGAAGGCTAAAATCTGAGTGTCCTCACTTTCCTCTCCTGATCCTTTCTGCTAGACTAGGTTTTCTTGACATGTGTGTGTGTGTGTGTGTGTGTGTGTGTGTGTGTGTATGTGTGTTTGTGTGTGTTATGGACCCATTTAGCAGTTTGGTGAAACCTAAGAATTCCCTCTCAGGATAATATTTGTTACCTACATTCATAATGAAAGGAAATGCTAAAATTCAGTTGGCATTTACTGAAAATAAAGACATATTTTTTCCCTAAATTCAAGGACCTCCTGACATCTAACCATGGATTCCCATGGTTAGAATCTGCATGCTAGACTATGATTGCCTTTAATTGTGTAATCCTAGTGATGCTTTATAATGGTCCTTCTTTAACCAATGATGAGAACAACAATCTTCAATTTTGTAAACATTTGTATGCTTCTCAAAACACGTTCATATACATTATCTCCTTAGTTCTTCAGTGCATTTCTTTCTAAATTTTGCTGCAATGACATTGTTCCATATGAGGTATCTTATTGTTAGAATAATGTCTTCATTTTCTGAAACACTTGAGTGGGTATTGATAGTAGAATCAACAGGGAGCAGGTGGAGAGAGCATCAGGCTCCATGTCAGGAATATGGTTCTTTCCATGTCAGAAAAATCCTTCTTTTATGATCCTAGTGCACTAACTTTACTACCTGAGCCTTAATTTCCTCATCTGAGGATATGAGAGTAATGATAACATTTACCACCCAGTGTGATTGTGAGGATCAAATGAGATGATGTAAGCACCACTATGAGCTATCGTATTGTCTTATAACAATATTAATAATAGCCAGCAGTTTTTATAGCACTTTATAGCATTTTATAGCATATATGTGCAAAGTATTTTACAAATCTTTTCTCATTTTATTTTCACAAGCAGCCTGGGAAGTAGGTGCTATTATTATCTCCATTTTATAGATGAAAACACTGAGGCACAGTGAGGTTAAGTGACTTGCTCAGGGTCACACAGTGGGTAAGTCTGTGAGGCCAGATTTGAACTCATCTTCCTGACTCCAGGTCTAGCATCCTATCCATTGTGCTATCCACCTAGCTGCTGGAGGGAGCTGGTATTTATTTCCCTCGCTTAGCTTCTCTTTTCATGTTGCTAGGAATACCCTGAGTTGTCACAACAGTCACAGAATTTTGGTTTTAAAAATTGCCTTTGCTTCTGGAAGGAGCTTGGAATCATTAGAGGAGCTTTGTAATTTCCTCCTTGATTGTGTATGCTCATATGTACACATAGTGAGTACATATTATATAGTCATGTATGTGTGTGTGTATATATATGTATATATATGCATATATGTACGTATATATGCATATATATATGTATATATATGCATATATATACATATGTATATGCATATATATACATATATATGTATATATATGCATATGTTAAATTCTCTCTGTTTCTCTCTTATGCAAGTGAATGCATTTTGTCCGCTCTCCTCATGGAGGAGCTCCCTGTGCCAATGTGCCTTGACTAGAGAGAGAGAGATGGCAAAGGTAGAGCAGGGAAGACATCCCTCCTTTTTAGCTACTACTTTCTGGCAGGGCCTATTGAGATATGGAGCTTCTCTAAGGGCCAGAGAGGAGTCCAGATATCCTTCTCGAATTTCGAGTGCTAGAGTTAGTGGACTCCGAGTAAATGCATTGAAAAAGCCTGATTTCCAGAATTCATTGATGATTCTAGAGTACTACAAGAGCAAAATCTGAAATAACTGGGGCCTTTTGGAAGCATTGTTTTTTTTTAACCTTTGTTGTAGACTCCCAAGTTGACCTAAGCTACCATGAAGCATGATTTTTGAAATTTGTAATTTCTTTCTTAATGCTGTAGGTGGGCATTGTTCTACTGGCCCAGGTGGTTTTTGTATTTAATATTGCTTTCTTTGCCTGGAGACAGATAGCAGAAACACTGAACCATGAACTCTTTTCTTTTTTAAAAAATGTAAAATAATGTGTAAAAGCAGTTAGTTGATTTAAAAGAGGGCTAAGGAGAGAAAATGGAGAAAGAAAAGAGTAGGAAAAAATGCTAGAAAAAATGAAGAAAATGATGAGAGGAGAAGGGGAAAAGACTGACCATTTGTAAGGTACAGAAAAAAATAGCTGGGGATATAAAACTAGAAAATACCAAAAAGAAACAAAAATATAAGATAGAGTGAACCTGTGGCCTTGAGGCTATATGTGGCCTTCTAGGTCCTCGGGTGTGGCCTTTTGACTGAGCCCAAGTTTTACAGAACAAATCCTCTTATCAAGGGGATTTGTTTGTGAAGTTTGGATTCAGTCCAAAGGCCACACCTGAAGATCTAGACGGCCATGTGTTGCCTCGAGGCCGCATGTTCCCTACTCTTGATATAAAGGCATCTTTTACAGGACAAAAGACAAATGGCAAATCTAACAGAAGGAAATCTGGCTGGCTTGCAGAAAGCCATTCTCTCTTCCCTTTTCTTTATGTAAGTCAGTGGTGTCAAACTGAAATAGAAGTGCTAACCACTAAACTATATGTAAAGATCCCTATGGACCATATGGACTTAGAAAACTACATATTAACATCATTTATGTTTTATTTTAATTTATTTTGTTAAATATTTCTTATTACATTTTAATCTATTTTGGTGCACCGCGGAGTATTTCTGGCAGAGGGCTGCGTATTTGACATCTCTGATGTTACTGATTCAGAAGGTCAAGTTCCCCCAATCTAGTCTTGAGGGATGGCTTCCCTTTGGTGAAAAGGAATTTTATATATATGATTCTTTCATAATTTCCTCTCACTTCTCTGAAGTTCATATTTGGGAAGTATATCTTAGCTGAGCTTTAGAGGAAAGAGAATACTGTTTTATGGAAGAAACTCAACATCTTTAATTGAGGTGGATTTGGGTTCAGAGATCTAAGTGCAAATCATCATTCTGCCTCTCAGGCCCCTTTTGACTTTGAGCAAATCACTTCTCTCTGGCCCTCAATAACAGAAATGAGGAAATAGGAAAAATGCCCTTAGGCATTCCTTCCAGCTCTGAATAGATGATCCTTTGATTTCAAGGCAAGGCCTAACACTGTTGGTAGATCACACCTGCCCCTTGCAAGTCTCTTTTATTCCTGAGTGATTAGCCAGTCTTTAGTCATTAGTTATATGAAAGGACATGCGGGAAAATTGTTTACTGTATACACACATCTCTCTATCTGTCTATCTATCTAGGCTGATGCAAGTGAAAAAAAAAGGACAAAAAACAACTCTGGCCTCATAGCACTTGCCAAATGACTTGAAAATTACTGTAACCTGATCCCTCTGCCTTAGTGGAAAGAGCAATCAAAAGGAGCTGAAGATTATGAAACTGGCAGAGAGTGAATTGAAAAACTGCTGCTCTTTTCTCCTTTTGACCTGAGTCGACATTCCCCGAACTTGTTTCCTTACTGAAATGCACTAGGAGATGTCATTACAGAGTGTGTCCAGCACAACATTCCCTGAACTCATGCTCTGGAATCTACTTAGCAGCCAAGTACTTTATAGACCTATAAATACAATCTCAGATGTCAATAAACCAATTAGGAAAATTCCTGTTCTGTGCACAAGAGGCATCATGGTTGGATAGATGGCTGGTTGCTTTGGGATTCAGTATCCTGAGATGATCTTTCCCACGTTGTTGCTGATTCACTATGTAACCTTGAACTTGGACTTCGTTCCTTGGTCTTGAAAGATCGATAGAATTTCTTAGGTGTGAGCAATGAATGGCAAAATGCCTAATGATCTCATGTCAGCTCAGCTGGGGTAGGGCTCCTATTTGGCTGGATTTAGCTCAGGCTATCTTTGGAATGGCAGGGCATTTCTAAACCCATTAATAGCTCTCAGGATCTTACCCCTCATCTTTAAAGACACACTAGGGCTTTCCCGTTCAGTCAGCACAGAAAACTGTGGAGGGTTCTAATTGTAAACCCTTGAGTTTTTTTTTTTTCCACAGTGATCTGACCCAAGCGTGGCAGCCCTACATTGATGACTAAAGAATATTACTTTAAAAAACACAAAACTAAAGTGCAGTTAAACATATTGTATAAATGCGAGTTAATGTGGAAAAGATAAATAAATGGGAGGGAGTCATGATGTGGTTGTAAGTATGGCCTTAGCTGTGTGACCTTAGACAAGTCACTTACTATGCTGGTATGGTGGTCCTGGTTTTGGAGCCTGAGGGCCCCAATGTAAATCCTGCTTTTCATATAACTGCGTGACTTAGGGCACATCATTTCAGCTCTTTGGCTTGGTTTTATCATCAGCAAGATGAAGGAAATAGACTCAATGACCAAGTTCCCTTCCAGCACTAAGTCTTTGATTCCTCTCTGTGTCACAGATACATGCGCCAGCAATCTCACAAGGTTCCTTCCGGAGCAAATAATAATAGATGTGGAGAACCTTTAAACCATGTACAAAAATAACCTTATTCTGGCATTTTTGGACTGATACAGAAAATGAATAGGCTTTAGCATTTATTATGTTTTAGAAATATGAGCCCATTATTATGGATTCTTATTATAGATCATGGCTGTGTCTACCAAATATTAACACAACTGGGTAAAAAGTTTAAAGACCTTTGCCCATACCCTTTCTTGTTGTATTTGTTTGTTTGTGTCTACTTAAAGTTAAATAATCAGCATGAATGATTTTTTTTAACCCTTTACTGAATTGACTGACTTCTTGACAGACCTTACTGAAAAGACCAGTTGCTCTGGCATTGAGATGGTCTCAGCCTTATGACTGCTGTCATATCACATGTCATCAGTGGCTATCATGCTGCAGAGGCTATGCTGTTTCTCTCTGCCCCTACCACTATCAAGTTAAGTATTTCCTGGGGAAATGAAATCTTTGCCAATCACATTACTTACCACTTTTATCTGTGACACTATGAAAGTTGAACTTAACAGAAAAGGCCTAGCAGGATGTAATTCTGACCATCTGTTGAAAGTTGAAATGTGATTGTCCAGTTTTAGCTTTGCAGTTCTGAGGAGGTTTGATTTCTAATTATGTCACTGTTCTTCTATAACTTTATCTCTTTTTTTTATCATTGTAGCAAACCGAACAGAATAGATTTTACTGAAAATCTTACCATAATATTTTCCAATATCATTAAAACTGTGCTACCTACAATTTCACCCTTTTTAATGCATTCTCATTTTTGCTCTATTGTCTGTGCAGACTGGGTTTAGAGAGGAACTCACTTCATAAAGTGTCTGCTTCAATTATAGTCATTTTGCATTTGTTTTTGTCATTATCGCATAAGGTTTTTCATTGTGCTTACTATTTTTCTTGGTGGTTATTTTGTGTTCACACTGAATAGCTACTTCATATCTGGGTATGCCTTGCACTTAAAATGAAGTGACAGGTAGATCCATAATGCACTATGTTAACAATTGAGTACAGCAAGGCTAACAAAGGAATTTTATCAATTCATAGTGGTTAGGAAGGCAGAGTAAAGGTTTCTTCTTTCTAAGAAGGAATTGGATTATTGATGGGGTGGGGGGGAGGGTGAAGGGGAGAAGAAGGAAGTGAACCATGGCAGGGAATAGTAGAGAGTGTGGGAGGAGGTGGGGAAGGAGGGATTAAAAAATAGTAAATGGATGGGGATGAAAAATTCTATTCAGGTGCACAAAAACCCCACCTATGCTGATACTGGAAGATTTTTGAGTATGAAGATAAAACTCAGGATGCAAAATGTCATCTGGGACAGAAGGAAGCCCTAGGAAGATCCAGGACACACTGAAGAGGAAGAGAATAAGTAGTAAGCACCTACTATGTGTTAAGCACTGTGCTAAATGCTTTTGATTCCAAGAGAGGAAAGACACTGAGAAAGAAGTTGTTTGACATTGAAATTTTCTAATCATTTGAATCTCAGTGTCTGGCTTTTGAGGGAGAAAATACTACTTGCCAACCCACAATCTTCTCAAGTTGATTTAAGATGTTATAGTGAAATATACAAATATAAGGCATAATTTTTTTTTTATCACTATAGCAAAGGTCTATAAAAGCAAGAAAACAATGCATTGTTAGTGAGAGTTGGGAACATTCTAAATTGGAAGCCGTTGCAGGCAACATTAAGAACTAAGTAAGAGGGCATTAAATTTGTGATTAACTAAAAAAAAATAATGAAATGAGATCCAACCTGGAAAAATTCAAACTGATTATACGCTTAGGGGAAAGTACTTGGAAATTGACTCAGAGAAACCTAGAGAGCAATATTGTTGGTGAGAGCCTCAGTGGTGATAGCAGTCAGGATAATAGATTTGAACTTTTACACTATAATGCAACATCTGAAAAGGCCAGTTCTATTTTGGGCTTCTATAAAGAGACAATGGGCTCTATTCTTCCCTTCAGGGCCAGGAGGATACGAGCCAAGCACCCTTCTGGGTAAAGAGGGGAGGACATAAGCTCAGCATGCTCTTCCTTCCCCCTGGTATTCTGTCTGCTAATGAGGCTAATGCCTAGCTGGAGAGAACAGTTACTGGGAAGGTGTAGCAACCTCCTGCAGCTCAGAGGACCAACAGAAGATTGTCAAAGTTTTGCTACAAATAGTCATTCCCCATTCAGTCTCTGTCATTGCCTCTGTCCCGGATGCAGTGGGTTTAGTTTTGGCACAACAGCAGAAGGGGATGTAGGAAAAAGAGAGAAAAACAGTGAAAGAATTTCATAGAAATTATGTCTAGAATGGTGAGCCTGATTGATGAAAACCAATGAAAGTGCACATGGTTGGCAAGGAGACAAATGGGGGAAGGGATAAGTTTTTAAAGTATTTAAGAAAAAGCTCTAAAGATGGAAAATGCGTAGTGTAGACTTGCTTATCCTTTGCACATATATGAGAAAATGGAACAATGGGTGCCTGTTACTTCTTGGCATTGTCATCCACTCTAAAGTTTCAGCATCTGAGCTATTCCTTTCTGTCACCTCTACCCCATACTTTTCCATTGCTCTTCCTTAATTCTATATCACCATCTCAGGATGTCATCACCTTTTATTTTGTTTGTTTGTTTTTAGTCCAGTCCTGCTACTTGTAGTAGCAAAGATAAGGGATTGGCATGCTGAAGTATCAGAATTGATAAGGCCAGATCATGGGCATAATTGTTCAGTAGATGAAACTTGTTTTTCTGTGTCCTTCCATCATCTTTTCCTTACTGTCATCCCTGCCATCAGTTAATTTACCCCCAGCTCCTAGTACCCTCATGCTTCTCATGTATGGTTGAAGAGCCTTTAATGTACTCCATGTTCTACCAGTGGTGGGGAAACCTGTGGCCCTCCAGGTCTTCAAAACAAAACAAAAATCCTTTCTTTTCTGTGAAGTTTGGATTCAGTCAAAGGACTGAGCTTGAGGACCTAGAGGGCCACAGGTAGTCTTGAGGTCACAGGTTCCCCACCGCTGCTACATCTTTTCCTATTCTCTTCCAATCTGTTTTCCATTTTTTTCAGACCCTGCTAGGTAACTAGAGCTAATTTCATAGGTTACTCCATGGCTAAGGTGCTAATAACTGCTAATGGATTAATTCCATTACCTAGCCTAGTGAACATTTGTAGGGTTAACTGTCTCTTTCAAAGGAGTACATATTTTGGGAATTTTAGGTACCACAATAAGACCAATAGAAAATATTTAGGCATGGGGGCTTTTTCCTTGTCATTTCTCAAATAAAACCATGGAAGCAGCTGGTTCATCTGTCTATATATGGGGTAAGTCTTGTTTGTTCTTTCCTCAAGAAAGTCAAAGAGTATGAGGGCAGAGTGGTACCTGAACCAGAAGCAGAATCAGGTAATTTGTATCTTGTCTGGATTATGGTAAAAATAGTCATACATGAAAGGTTAGAATTGGACACAGTTACTAACAAATATAAAGCTATTGTAGTTGATGTCATAAACAGGGCTAACCAATAAGCTGGGTCACAAGTTGCGGATCAGGCAGAATGACAAAGAAGACCAGGCTGAAAAATAGACCTAAGGCAAGAACCATGGACAGCTCCAAGGGAGGGTTGTTATTTTGAAGCCACAGTAGGAAATAATGAAGTTTATCCCTCCTTCCCCTTTTCCCTTTCCATTCCCCTCATCCCCCCTCCAGGAGGGAGCTAAGCTCCATTCCAAAGACAGATACTTCTTACTTTCAAAGTGGCAGAGCCTGTTAAAGCAATACTAATTCCTATTGTCAGAAAATGTGTCCTCGTTCATCTGAAATCCTTCAGTGTCTGTCCATGGGAAATGTTCCAGTAGGATTTAGGTCAATTCTGAACATCTCAGTTCTCCCATTGGCTTGATCTGGGTTACTTTCTTGAGGACCTAGATTTCTAGAAGATAAGATGTGGCCTAGAACTTAGCAGATGCTGTCCTTGGACATCTCACTAGCCTTCCATTGATCATTTCTAGGACTAACTCAATAAATAATTAAAGTTTATTACAAGGAGGAGTAATGAAATGGAATCAGCAGCAACAAAATATTTAGTATAACTATTGAGAAAACTTTCTCATTGCTTTTGTTAACAACAACAACAACAACAACAAATAAACACTACTGCTAGGTATCAATTAGTGTGGATAATGAGTCCTATGAACTGGTTGCACTAGAATTTGAACCACATACAGTTATCCCTTCCACATTGTGACTTTCTCAATTGCAGTTTCAATATATTGTGAATCCAACTAAGAAATCAAATGGGAGTTTTTGGGGAGTTTTGCAGAAGCTGCAGATGACATGTGAATAAGGCCAGTAGATGACACAGAGCCTAGGACCAAATACTTAACCCAAATTTTACAATAAGGTGCTGTAAACTTACCATAAAAGAAAAGGAAAAAATTCAGTCTTATTCACTGGTATGAAGGGGGGGATATTATGAGGATTTTCCAGATTGCAGGGCTACTGCACCCCTACACACCACAATGTGGAAGGGATAACTGTATTTTCACTGGGCTATAGCAACTATCATATTTTACATAATCATGACTTCACATGGTGGAAATTCAAATACAACCAAGAAATAACCTTCTTGAGAAAATTTTTGAAACCTCATAATTTAGTTTACTAAATACAAAAGCAACAACAACAACAACCACCCTCAATAATTAGTAGGGGCTTACTAGAAAGGAATCTTTGTGCTATTCAACTTCGTTTGCAAGCCAAATGAAAGCAGAGAGATTTACAACCACAGAACAACTTTAGTTATGTGTACTGATTTGAAGAGAAGCATTTAAAGTTAGAGAATCTTTATTTTAAGTGCAATTTTAGTTCATTTAAATGTACACAATAACTCTAATTCACTGATGCCAAAGTTTCCAGTTAGAAGCCCTCTTGAGTGTACTTTAAAGCATAGATATTTAAAGAATATACTCTTCCATACTATATACTTACAGAGATTTATATAATCTATTTTTATGCTGTTAATAGACTAGCACTTCCTGAAAAGTAATACTCCAATACTTCATTATGGTTTGGAGGTGACCCTTGGTTCTTGAAGTCTATCTCAATGGCAAGCAAACTTTGACAGGTTTTTACCAAGCTAGAAAGGCTATGAGTATGGACTTTGTGATATACTATGTTTTTGTGTTGTCTGAGGGACAGTCTAGTTACATATGAAGAGGCTCTATAAGCACAACCACTAAATGATGAATTATTTGACCCATGAAACAGAGAAAAATACAAAATAGCTCCTGTTCTATGCAGATGCTTACCATTTCCATGGTGCCAGAGAGAGGTGAAAAAGGGTGAAAGGTGCTAAGAATACCATAGTTTTAAAATCATCTACAAACATCAATTTAACTGCTGATGCTCTACATGTAAGTTTTTTTTTGCTAATGCATTGATAAATAATTGGAGGAACTGAATCAGATCGATACTAGATTTCTTGCTCTTAATGAAAACAGAAGACATTAAGAAGTTTCAGCTAAATGGAAGGTCAAAATTTCTCTTTAGAGACCCTGTGACCCCCATGTCAATTTGAAATGGAAGAACATTATAAAAATATAAATTGCCTAGATTAGCAGAAGAAGAAATAGAATATCTACATAGACCCATTTGAGAAAATGAAATAGAAGAAGCCATAAATGAGCTGCCTAAGAAAAAAGCACTAGGACCAGATGAATTTGCAATATTATTTCATTAAACATTTGATAATATTGCTTTGCACTGCACATAATGAGCATAGGCAAGGCCAATACTATGAAAATAATCTGGGAGTACATGCCAATATCTATAGTAGCATATAAAGAAGCAGAGAAATTATATGAAGAGCTTGATAAGTTTTACCAAGTCAAATAAAAATATATCTTATTGACTTCTTTGGGAAGGTGGGTAAATAAACTGGGAACACAGAAATAAATTGGGAAACATGTATAGATATATACATATACATGTATAAACATGTATAATATATACATACAGGTATATATGTTTGTATAAAGGTGGGAATTAAATTAGGAAAATATCATTGGGAGTGATAGTAAATAAATAAGTTGGAAAATTTGGTTTTGGATTAAGAAATGAAAGAGATCAAAGAGTTGCTGACAACTCAGAAACCTTGTGCCTGTGTATACATACATACATACATATACATGTATATGCGAGTATCTATAGCTACATCAGTATTGATATCTATGTCTAAATATCTTGAATGCTTCATTCAAAAAGAGAATCAGAAGATCCTGGACCAGGCAACAGTATACAAAATGAAATTGATTATCTCTTAACATACAGGAAATGACTAGTTACTTATATGGGAATGCAATCAGATAATTGTCTGTGTGCAATCAGATAATTAACAGAGCAAAGTGCAAACTAAATACTAAATTAGAAGAAAGGAGGGACATGAGAACATGCTGAATGCAATGATAATAGGTGCAAATCTTTTAAATAAGTAGGTAAAAATACTAAAAATTGGGAAATGGATAAAAATAATGTATTTGATTTTATTTTCATCATTTCTTAGGGAAGATTAACTGATGAAAAAAAATTTCCACAATGAGAAGGCCTAAAATTTTATCAGCCAGCAAACACTTGACTGCAATGTTGAGGACAAAGACGTGGCAATCAAGGAAAACACTTCCTTAGAATACAAGCTAATTTGGAGTATAGCTAGGTCCCAACCAGAGTGAAGTGGCTGAATATATTTGAGTTTTCACTATCTGAAGATATAATTATGTAAAATATAGTAATTTGTTTCAGCCCAATATGCAGTGCAAATTCAAACAATGTGACCATTTCAGGGGAATTCATTAATTGGGACCTAACTGTACATTACTGAAAAGGAGGGCAATGGACAATTATTAGCAGTAATGACAAAAAAAAAATTCAGAATAGTATGAAGATGATCAGGAAATTATCATATACTATAAAACCTTACTAAATATTATTGGCCTGTATTGAGAATAGTTTCTGGAATTATTTTTTTAAAATTCACTGGATAATTCCACCTTTCTCCTCCCTTACACTTTGGCTCTGTCAAGAGCTTCACTGTAATAGTGGCTTATCCTTATATGGACCTTCATATCTTAGTATGTGCTATATACACACATACACACATATATGTATATACACATTATATATATATGTGTGTATGTGTGTACACTTATACATATAACACATACATATGTATACACACATATCTGTATGTGTATATTCATTTGATCATTAAAATGATCCCCTGAGCTATGTAATATAAATATTATTAACTTAATTTTACAAAAAATAAACTGAGACTTAGAGAAGTCACATTTTTAATAAGTGACATATGTGAGTAGGGGATAGTTCTTGGATCATTCCATTGTTTATTTTTAGAATTCAATTTGTGGCGCTTCTTTTAAAAGTTTAGTCCCTCCAACTTCCTGTTTATTGTGAATTCTAAATATCCCTATTAAGAATCATCTAACTGAACAAATGAATTTTAAAAAGTTGCAAGATAAAAAATAAATTCATAGAAACCATGAGCATTTTTGTATATTACCAACAAAATCCCAAAGGAAGCTATATAAGAAGAAATTCCATTAAAAATAGAATGTATAAAATATTTGGGAGTCTATCTACTGAGACACACATAGGATCTATATGAATGCAACTATAAAACACTTTTTACAGATAGACAGACCCAAATAATCAGAAAAATATTAATTGCTCATGGGTAAGTCATGACAACATAATGAAAATGACAGTATTATCTAAATTAATTTACTTATACAGCACCATAACAATAAAATTAACAAAAGATTACTCTAGAAAACTAGGAAAAAAAATAAAATTTATCTGTAGGAACAAAGTGTCAAGAATCTCAAGGGAAAGAAAGCGTCTTAAACTATGCTACATAGCAGTAATCATCAAGAATATTCTAGCTTTGGGGGCAGCTAGGTGGTGCAGTGGATAGAGCACCAGCCCTGGAGTCAGAAGGATCTGAGTTCAAATCCAGCCTCAGACACATAACACTCACTGTCTGTGTGACTGTGGGCAAGTCATTTAACCCCATTGCCTAGATTAAAAAAAAAAGGAAAAAGAAAGAAAAAGAATATTCTAGCTTTCATAAGCAGTCAGATTGTGGTTGTTCAATACAACCTGAAGATGCCAACACACGTTGGCCATGGTTCTATTAGATTTTAAATAATAATTCCATTTTTGATGGTATTAAGAACAAGTAACAGTCATGGCTACAGTAAGATAAGTAAAAAAGAACTTGAAACTTCATTAAAGAAATTATAAATAGCTAATTAAAAGATGTTTGAGGACTCAGGAACAATTTTCAGTTGTCTCCTTATCCAATATACCCACACCATTCAGGTAGGTGGTTAAAGATGGGTCAAAGATGATGAAATCTTTTTTCCTTTGGGTTACTGTAGTTTCTTGGATGCAACTGGATGCTGTAGTCATCCACTGTTTAAATAACTGATAATATATTCACATAATATCAAGAGAAAGGAAGGAAGGCAGTATTCTATCTATAATGAATTGCAAGGGTCCATTAACTTCAGAGTGTCAGTAGGAGGAATTATCTACCATGAATGGAATTTGCACTTACATTACAATATACTAAGTGTGTATCCTCCAAGAAAGCATATGCTCATTATACAGAAAACTAAAGTAAACAACTAATAGCACAACAATTAACTTTTGAAAAGACTAATTAGGTTTATTCCTTATCCTCTTTACATAAAGCACTCTTTTCTGCCAAAAGCAATAGACAACAATACAGCAAATGGCAATTTCCTAGGAGAATGTAATCAAAATGAATGGACAGGATGGGATTTATAATACCCTAGGATTCTGGAACACAAAGCACTGTCCTCATGACCACAAAGTTTACCCTGTTACGCTCATCCTCCAAAAAGCATCAGCAAGAGAGAAGGAAACAATGTCATAAATATGGAAAGTCTGCTTTCCTTACATCTGGAGGACACTTTTGAAATTCTATTCTCCTCTCATTCAGGCCTTAGTATACATTTATTTCACAGAAAAACAAAATCCTAACTTTATCCTTGAATTTCAGTTTCCTGCCCTTTATTTCTATGAAGAGATAAATTCCTTCTGTTGGAAGTGCAGATGTGGCATGAATTATGTTCATTCCTAAAGGCCCCAATATGATCATTTTCTCTCTAATTTTGATCTTTGGCTCCCTTCCCCACCTTTCCTACCCCCAGTCTATTTCCCTTCTTAGTTCTTTGTGGTAGCTTGTTTCTATTCCAACCACTACCTTGTTGTTGTTCTCAGCATTTCTGTCTCTCTTCAGCAAGGGTGACTCAGAGGCTACGGGCAGACACCCAAGCTGCTCTGGGTACATAAAACAAATTGCCTGAAACCATGTATATTTGCTCTGGCACATAAACTAAATTGTCTGTAACACTGAATATTTGTGACCATGAATACACCTTAATGGCAGTCACTGTCTGAAATAGGATCTGACTCAGAAAGTGAAACTTTAAACAACAAGAAGAAAAACTTACTGGAACAAGATGGAATCTTGTGGGTTCATCAGTAACTTCTACAAATAAAACATACTCCTTCTTCCTCCTTTCTCCTTTTATTGGGACAATAAGCATGCTGTAATATATTTTGAGGATGTATTAAACACAAGTTAGGCAGCTGCCAACCAGAGAAACCTACATAATCAATTCAGACTGATCTCAGGAAGGAAAACAGAGTCCAGGAATGACAGCAAGGACTGTAAAAATATGTGGCAAGGGAATCTATTCTTGGTCACAAATGTAAAGAATACAGTCATGATTCAAGAACATGACTGAAAACTCAAGTCCATTTCAGCAGCCCTGGTCATATTTGTTGAATGAATGAGTATTGTGTGTCCTTTCCCTATAATTCCCCGTCAGTTTGGATGTGGAGTTGCTTAACATTTCTCCTTTATCTCAGTTCACCACATCAAGATAGGGCAGAGTTGCATGTGTTTTACAAGTTGGTGACAACGATTGATTTCCTGACATGGATGTCTTAGATTGTGACTGTACTTGCATCATGTTTAAATATCTGGATGGAAATAGAAAAGGATCATATCATTTAGGTGTTGGTATAATATAGAAAAAAAACATTCAGATGGTTTTTTTTTGCTTTCATTCAGATTTTAAGAAATATTTATACACACATAGATCAAATATGTAAAAACAAATGTGTAAATGAAGCAACATCAGAGTTATAATGTTGGCAATAGTGCAAAGAAATGGTGGTTTAGATTCAATATCTTAATAGAAATGAGATTCATACCATGCTTGGCAGCAAGTCAGAAGGTGGTAGGTACTTCTTGCTATTTTGTTTATTACTATATGGTTTCTATCTCAACAAAAGATTAGCATATTGCACCTGAACTAGAGGGCCTATTCTGTCATTATGAGTTTATATCAGAGTGTTCTGGGTTATAACATTGCTACTACTAATAAAATAATTTCACAATTTGTATGGTTTAACATAAACTAAACTTCTTAAAGAGCTAGAAATTCATACACACCAACATAAATTCAGATGTCATTATCCTTCTATGCCTCTCAGAAAAACTTACAATCTGGGACATGTTAATCTCAGCAGTTTCTAAACTAATATCCATACAAATCATGTCACAATATTGTGACCAGGTCAATCACAAATAAGGGCATTTTATTCCTATAAAGACTTTCCTACAAAGAATTCATTTTGCTTTCATTTCAACAAAAATTTATTAAGCACAGTTTTTATCAATTCATTTAGGTACCTAGGTGGACATAGTATTAGCTTTGGAGTTGGGAGGACCTGAATGGAATCTTGCCTTAGACAATTATTAGACATCTGTGTGACACTGAGGAGATCACTTGATCTTTTGTAGATTACACTTCCTCATCTCTAAAATGGGTACAAGGGTAGCACCCATCTCTCAGGGTTCTTGTGAGGATCAAATGATAACATATGTAAAGGACCTTGTAAACCTTAAAGGATTTTTGTGTGATTCTAGTTATTACTAAGACTTATTACATGCAAGGTACCATATTAAATACTGGATATTCAGTTATGGAAATGACCCAGACCTTGGTCTCTAAGAGCTTACAGTCTAGTGAGGGAAAGACAGGCATATAAATAGAGAAGTGAACCTGAAAAGGAGACAGAAGAACTGATAGATACAAAAGAATTAGCCATTCCCCAATTGATGGGTATCCCTTCAATTTCCAGTTCTTAGCCACCACAAAAAGAACTGCTATAAATATTTTTGTACAAATAGGTCCTTTCCTCAATTCCTCTATGTTAAACAATGAGTTTTTGTTCCAAAAGCTTGGATCTTTGGGTTTATCATATCCTAGATTACTATGGTCATTTACTATAATGTGATTTGTACCTAATCTATTCCACTGATCCATATTTTATTTCGTAGTACCAGATTGTTTTGATAATTACTGCTTTATAATACAGTTTGAGATCTGCTCTGGCTAGACCACCTTCTTTTGCATTTTTTTCCCCATTGATTCCCTTGATCTCTTTGAACTTTTGTTCTTCCAGATGAATTTTGTTATTTTTTTTTGTTAGTTCTATAGTTTGATTGGTATGGTACTGAATAAATAGATTAATATAGGTAGAATTTTCATTTTTATTGTATTGGCTTGGCCTACCCATGAACAATTGATATTTTTCCAATTGTTTAGATATGACTTTATTTGTGTGAAAAGTACTTTATAGCACTGGGTTTGTCTTGGCAGGTAGATTTCCAAGTATTTCATATTGACTATAACTATTTTAAACGTAATCTCTCTATCTCTTGCTGCTGGGCTTTGTTTGTAATATATAGAAATGTTGATGATTTATGTGGATTTATTTTGCATCCTGCAACTCTTTTAAAATTGTTAATAATTTAAAGCAGTTTTTTAGTTGATTCCTTAGGATTTTCTAAGTATAATATCATATCATCTGCAAAGAGTGATAGTTTTGTTTCCTCATTGCCTATTTTGATGCCTTCAATTTCTTTTTCTTCTTTTATTTCTATAGCTAACATTTCTAGTACAATATTAAATAGTAGAGGTGATAATGGGCATCCTTGCTTCATCCCTGATTGTACTGGGAAGCCTTCTAGCTTATTTCCATTAAAGATAATGCTTGCTGATAGTTTTAGATAAATATTACTTATCATTTTAAAGTACTCTCCATTAATTCCTATGCTCTCTGGTATTTTTAATAGGAATGGGTGTTATATTTTATCAAAGGTCTTTTCTGCATCTATTGAGATAATCATATGATTTCTGTTGGTTTTATTACTGATATGGTCAATTATGCTGATATTTTCCCTAATACTGAAGCAGCCCTGCATTCCTAGCATAAATCCTACCTGGTGATAGTGTATGATCCTTGTGACATATCACTGTAATCTCTTGCTAGTATTTTACTTAAATTTTTTTGCATCAATATTCATTGGGGAAATGGGTCAATAATTTTATTTCTTTATTTTGGCTCCTCCTGGTTTAGGACAAGTATTGACCATATTTATATTGTAAAAGGAATTTGGTACGACTCCTTCTTTGCCTATTTTTCCAAATAGTTTATATATTATTGGGATTAGTTGTTTTTTAAGTGTTTGGTAGAATTCACTTGTGAATACTTTTGGTCCTGGGAATTTTGTCTTAGGTAGTTCATTAATGGCTTATTCAATTTCTTTTTCTAAGATTAGGTTTGTCTATTTTATTTTATTTTATTTTTTTTGTAAAACCAGCTTCTAGTTGTATTTATTAGTTCAATGGTTTTCTTACTTTCAATTTTATCAATCTCTCCTTTGGTTTTCAAGATTTCTAATTTGGTGCTTAATTGGATATTTAAAATTTTTTTTTTGTTTTCCTTTTTAGTTGCATGTCTAATTCATTGATCTGAATTTGGTATGCTGTCTCATTGTTTTAATTTAATTAATTTAATTTAATTTAAATTTAATTTAATTTCCTTAATGAAATTGTTGATTATTTTTATAATTTGTTCTTTGACCCACTTATTTTTTAGGATTAGATTATTTAATTTCCAATTAAATTTTATTCTCTCTTTCTTTTGTCCCTTAGTGAATGTAATTTTTATTGCATTATGATCTGAAAAAGATGCATTTACTATTTTTACTTTTCTAATTTAGTTATGAGGTTTTTACGTCCTAATACACGGTTAATTTTTGTGTAGGTGCCATGTATGGCTGAGAAAAAGGTGTATTACTTTCTGTTCTCATTCAGTTTCCTCCAAAGATCAATTACCTCCAACTTTTCCAGAATTTTATTCACTCCCTTAACTTTTTTCTTGCTTATTTTTTGGTTAGATTTATCTAGTTCTGAGAGGGCAAAGCTGAGGTCCCCTACTAATGTAGTTTTATTATCTATTTCCTTTTGTAACTCATTCAACTCCTCCTTCAAAAATTTAGATGGTTAAATACCATTTGGTGCATATATGTTCAGTATTGATATGACTTCATTGTCTATGGTACTTTTCAGCAAGATATAGTTTCCTTCCTTATCTCTTTTAATTAGATCTATTTTTGATTTTGCTTTGTCCAAGATCATGATTGCTACCTTTGCTTTCTTTGCTTCAGCTGAAGCATAATAAATTCTGCTCCAAACCCTTACCTTTACCCTGTATGTATCTCTGTGCTTCAAATGTGTTTCTCACAAACAATACAATATGGGATTCTGATTTTTAATTCATTCTATCTGCTTCCATTTTATGAGTTCATTGCATTCACATTTATAGTTATGATAACTAACTGTGTATTTCCCTCCATGCTTATCACTTATCACCCCTCTCTCTTACCCCAACCCTTTCCCTTCTCACAAATGTTTTACTTCTGACCACTGCCTTCCCCAATCTACCCTCCCTTTTATCAGTCCCACCTCCTCCTTCTATTATCCCTGTCCCTTTTAAATTACTTATAAGATAAGATAAATTTCTGTATCCAAATGAGTATGCATATTTTTCCCTCTTTGAGCCAATTTTGATGAGAGTAAGGTTTAAGCTTTGCCCACTACCCCACCCCCATCACTCCCATCTTCTCTTCTATTATAATATCTTTTCCATGCCTTTTTATGGTAATTTACCCCATTCAATCTCTCCCCTCCTCCTTCCAGTGCAATTTTCTTTCTCATCCCTTTGTTTTTTGTGGTATCATCCTTTCAAAGTCACCTTATATCCACACTCTCAGTCTATATATACTCCTTTTAATTGCACTTACAGTAATTAAGTTCTTAAGAGTTACAAATACTACTTTGCTGTATAGCAATATAAACACTTTAACCTTATTGAATTTCTTATATTTTCCTTGTTTCCTTTTTATCTTTTTAGGTTTTTCTTGAGTCTAGTATTTGGAGGTCACATTTTTTAGTTAGCTCTGGGCTTTTAATTAGGAATGTTGGAAAGTCCTCTATTTCCTTAAATATCCATTTTTTCCCCAGAAAGATAATATTCAATTTTGCTAGGTAGGTGATTTTTGGTTGTAATCTTAACTCCTTTGTCTTTTGGTATATCATATTCCAAGCCCCCTGGTTCTTTAACATGGAAGCTGGCAAATCTTGTGTAATATTGATTGTAGCCTCATAATATTTGAATTGTTTCTTTTTGACTGTTTGCAGTACTTTATCCTTGATCTGTGAGCTCTGGGATTTGGCTATGATATTCCTGGGAGTCTGCATTTAGGGATCTCTCTGAAGTGGTGATTGGTGGATTCTTTCAATTTCTATTGTGCTCTCTGGTTCTAACATATCGGGGAAGTTTCCTTAGATAATTTCTTGAGAGATGTTGTTTAGGTTTTTTTTTTTTTTTAATCATGGCTTTTAGGTAGTCCAATAATTCTTATATTATCTCTCCTGGATCTATTTGTTTTAGGTCAGTTGTTTTTCCAATGAGAAATTTAACATTTTCTTCTATTTCTTTTTTGATTTTGTGTTATTGTATCTTGATATCTCACAGGGTCATTAGCTTCCATTTGTTCAATTTTAATTTTTAAAGAATTATTTTCTTCAGTGAGCTTTTGTATTTCCTTTTCCATTTGGCCAATTCTATTTTTAGGAAATTATTTTCCTCAGTGAATTTTTGTTTATCTTTTCCCATGCTATTATCTCTTTTTTTTCATAATTCTCTTGCATTACTCTCATTTTCCCCCCTATTTTTTCTTCTACTTCTCTAAATTACTTTCAGAAATCCTTTTAAAGCTCTTCCAGGAATTCTTTTGGGGCCTGAGACAAAATTACATTTTTCTTTGAGGCTTCACATGTAGTCATTTTGACACTATTGTTCTCTTCTAAGTTTATGACTTGATCCTCCCTGTAACCATGGTAACTTTTTACAGTCAAGTTGTTGTTGTTGTTGTTGTGGATGTTGTTGTTGTTGTTGTTGTTGTTGTTGTTGTTGTTGTTCTTCTTCTTCTTCTTCTTCTTCTTCTTCTTCTTCTTCTCTCATTTTTTTTCTATTTTTGTTTTTGTGTGACTTGATGTTTTCATGTGAGGGTTGGGCTCTGGTCCTGGACTATCCCAAGGTTTTTGTGCTGGGGCTCAAGGTCTTCTTGCTGGCTTTCACTGGGCTTTGGGGCTTGGCTGCTTGCTTCCACTGAAGGGCATGTTACCCTTCTGGCTTGTACTTGAGTGGGGGTGGGGTGGAGGGGTGAGGGGGTAGGGAGGTGGGGTTGTGGGAGGGTGGGGCCTCCTTGTTAGCTTCCCCTGGGTGTGGGGTTTAGCTGCTGGCCTGGCCCAGGGGTGGGGCCTTTGTGCTTGGTTGCTATTGTAACAGAGTCTCTCTGGTGTCTGGCCCTGAAAGAGGGATCCTGTTGCTGGTTTGTCCCAGGCATGGGGCCCTGCTGCTGAATTGCTATGGAAACAGATTGTCTTTGCTGGCGTGCCTTAGGGGGAGGGTCTTGCTGTTGGCCAGCCCCAGGGTGGGGCTTCACTACTGGTCAGAAATGGTGTCAAGGCCTCCCTAGTGGCTTGTCCTAGGGGTGGGGTTACTTGGGGTGAGGCCTTGCTGCAGCTACACAGACTGTTCACTTGCCTTGGGGGCTGGTGGTTTACAGGAGGGTGGGGCCTCACTGGTGGATTGCCCTAAATTTGGATCCTTGTTGCAGGCCCCCATCTATGAGGCTGGCTGCTGCTGCTGCTGCTCTTGGACCTCACTCCCTTACCACCCCAATGAGTCAGACCTTTCCTGCCATGGTAGTAAGCTGTGTCCCTGCTCCTAGATCAATTCTGAGGTGGTTTTCTAATTGTTTGGAGGGGAATTTGGGAGGGCTTCAGAGGGTTCTTTCTTCAGTCCACCATCTTGGCCCCAGAAGTCTCTAGGATTCTGTTTTTAGGGTATATTTTTAGGTGAGGAGCTGAGATAAAGAGGTAAAGAAAAGATTTATGACAAAGGTATCTAAACAAGGTCATAGAAGAGACAGAGAGGAATGGGAGATCAAGGGATATAAAAAAGAGAAGTCAGCTTCAGGAAGAACCACTACTTCTTCCCTTGAAACTGGAGGGGAGAAGGGGATGATAGATGACGACATTGAAAAATTTTGAGGAGTAGAGGAAGGAAATGGAGAAAATGCAGATGGGCAGCTAGGTATAGTGGATCAAGTGCTAGAGTTGAAGTCAAGAAGACCTGAGTTCTGAGCCTACCTCAGAGACTACTAGCTGTGTGACCCTGGGCCCTTAACCTTTTCCCCTTGAGTTTCTTCATGTGTAATATTAGAATAAAAATAGGACCTACCTGACAGGGTTGTTAAGCACTATTTAAATAATAGCTATTGTTAATATCTGACCTTCTTAGTAAAGTATGAAGCAAAGTCATAATCTGAGAAACAAGAAGGAAAAGGAAGAGTTGGGGGCTAAAGGGGAGAATAAAAGGTCGGGAATATTGGGTAGGTCTGACCATATCATCCCTATTCAATGAACTCCAGGGACTCCCTACCACTCCCAGGCTCAAATACAAAATCCTCTGGAGTTCAAAGCCCTTCATGATCAGACTCCCACCTACCTTTCCAGTCTTCTTACCCCTTAAACCCCTCACATTCTCTGGCTTCCTTGCAGTTCTTTGAACAAAACACTACATCTTCCAAATCCAGGAATGTCAGTGGCTGTCCCTTAGGCTTGCCCATTCTCATCTCTAACTCCTGGCTTCCTTCAAGCCCCAACAAAAATCCCACTTTCTACAGGAAGCAGTTTTTAGTTTTCTCTTAATCCCTCTTAATTCTAGTGTCCTCCCTCTGTTAGTTATTTCCAATTTATTCCATATATAGCTTGTTTGCATGTAATTCTTTGTATGCATTTCCCAATTAAAACTGTGAATTCCTTGAGAGTAGAGCTGTTTATTATTTATTTAGGATTTCTTAGTGCTTAACGGTGTCTGGCACATAGTAGGTGCTTAATAAATGCTTGTTAACTAACTATTGACAGAATAACTGCTGTGGCTTAGAATCAATAACATGAATTAAAAAAAAATTAATGAGGAACTGTGAAAGCTCTTTTGATACAAGATAGCATAAATTTATCTTGGACCAAATCAACATGGTTTTGTGATTTCCTCTAGCAATGCTGATCAAGAACAGGAATAATTTTGGAGACCAATCTGGAATTATGCCCCAAGAGTTATTAAACTTCCCTTACCCTTTGACCCAACAATACTACTAGGTCTATTTCCAAAGATAATTAGGGAAAGATGAAAAGAACCTATATGTTCTAAAATGTTTATAGCAATTTTCTTTGAGGTGGCAAAGAACTGGAAATTGTAGGGATGCCCATACATTGGGAATGACTGAACAAGTTGTGGTATATGATGATGATGAATTACTACAGTGCTATAATAAATGATGAGCTCAGTGATCTTAGAAAAGCATGGGAAGACTTGCACAAAATAATGACAAGTGAAATGGGCAGAACCAAGAGAATATTAGATACAGTAAGAACAATATTGTTTTAAGAAGAACTTTTAGTGAATAAGTTATTTGGACTATTATAAATACCCAAATTAACTATAAAGGTCATATGAAGAAAGAAACTATCTGTATCCAGAGAAAGAAATGATAAATAGAAGTATGTGTAGAATAATTTCATATTTATATACTTATTTGTGTCTAATGGTAGCCATCTCTAGGGCAGGGTCGGGGAGGAGGAAAGAAAAAAAAGAAACTTACACGATAACTTTATTATATATTTAAAATGAATAGCAGTTGTATATAATTGATTTGCAGTTTCACATGCAATTTTTTTTATCATACTATGTTATGGAAATTGTTATGTTATTCCACAAATTAAAAATAAAATAAAATTTTAAAAAAGGAACAGGAGCAGAGGAAAGAGATGGTAGGAATTATCCAGGGAACTCAATGCACCTACATATCTATTATTTAATTTTTTTCTCACATTGAGATAGGGAGGAAGGAAAGAGTATACACACACACACACACACACACACATATATACACATATTATATATATATATATATATATACACATTTTATATATAATATATGCTATATAAACATATATAATATATATTCTTACACATGTAATATATGCACACATTACATATACACATATATTATGTTTAATATACAATATGTGTTACATATAATATGTATATACACACATTTTATATATAATGTATTACATATACATACATGCATATATGATACGTATGTGTCTAAACACATAGAACACAAAATATTCTATATAAAATATATATTTTATAGAATATTTATATATAAATACGTGTATGTACATACACATATATAGGCACATACATGTGTGTATATATTATATATGTGTATATATATGTATGTATTTATGTATAACACAATTGGAAGCAATTCTGTCAGGGTAGAATGGTCAGATGAATATTATTTGAGGATGTTATAGTTGGAACTGTTACAGCCATCTTTGGACACAGTTCTATGCTTTCTTAAGAAAATTCATTTTTCTTCTTTTCTTGGAAACAAGCTCTGAGAACTGAAAGAGAGAGATGGCATTTTCTGAGGCAATCTGGTCTTAGGGTTTTGAAAATGAGTGCAAGAATTTTAGGGAGGATCATAAATGGTGTTAGTATTTAATGTGGGGCATCAAAAATGGGAGATGGATGCTCACTGGTATGCTCTACTCTCTGAGTGGGCTGCTACCATCTGTACCAGCTGTAGCCTTCATGTAGACTTTTATTCCAATTATTAATTATTACACAATGTTTTCACACAGTGATTTTCTGCCCAACATGATCACTGAAGTTCACTGCTTGATATTATGTTACACTATTAATAATAGGAATTGCAATAAACAATAGAGAAGAAATTTGGTCTAACTATAGCAATTTCTGTTAGGTTGCCTTTTGACATAATGATTTCTTCACTTTCTGTCATTTGGGGTGTGATCAATACCATTGGACAAGACACTGCATTTTGTCAAGGTTTGAAATGATTATAGACATTCTACCAGTCTTAAGGACTCAATGAATAACAATCTCATCAAAACATTTTGGGAGTGAAAGGCCTTAATTTCCTCCATCTTTAAAATAGACATAATACTTGTTCTGACTTATCTGCCTCATAGGATTGCCAGGAAGAATCAAGCATAATAAATACTTTTCAATGAGGCCAATTTTCCCCTCAGGGTATCCCTCAATTACCCCTACTTGTAAAGTCTCCTATCTTGTTCTTGCTCCCAGATGGCTATTACTTAACCTCAGTCAAGGTCTTACCTGTTAACTAAATTGTTAGCCTAATAATGGCTTAAAATGTGTAACCAGCAGATGTCACTGTGAAGCAAGGTTTGGCTCTATAGGAGAAACTAGATGTAAACTATACACTTGCTCTTATGGTTCTCATTATCTTCCTAGAAATTCTGTGGAGGACAGATTCTTTCCAGAATACACCCTCCTCCTGCTGCCACTAGGTGGCCCAGGAGGTGGGACCTACCCTTAGTCCATGCCTCTATCCTGTTCCTTGTTTAGATGGAGAGGGGAGATTCCCTGAGGATATCCCCTTTCAAAGTGACCTGACTGTTCAAAAAAAAAATTCTTTTTAGCATAGGGGTGAAATGGCCCTGCTTCACACAAAATTGTCTGTGCTATGCAGGAGCTAATAAAATTATGAATGAAATCACAACCATAAAATTCTCTCAAAATTAGCTCACCTCTAGATAGGAAACCTCTTCTGGCCTAATTTTCTTTTATGAAAACTTAACAATTTATTGGTGTCCTCCACTGCCCTTCCTCCTGCACGTAATTACGTTATAGAAATTCATCATCATCATCATCATCATCATCATCATCATCATCATCATCATCATCACCTCACCATCACCACCAGCAGCATTTATATAGCAACTACTACATGCCAAGAATTTTACAAATGTCATCTCATTTGATCCTTAAATAGGTCTAGTAGGTAAATGTTATTATTATCCCCATTTTACAGTTGAGGAAATTGAGGCAAGCAGAAGTTAAGTGACTTGCCCAAGGTCACACAGCTAGGAATTATCTGAGACTGTATTTGAACTCAGGTCTTCCTAATTCCAGGCCCAGTGCTTTATCTATTCACTGCACTGCCTAGCTACATCAAAAAGAAGTTATGATTGATCATAGTTGTATAATATGAAACAAAAATCAGGAAAAAGAGAAAATCATATTTTAAAATGCCTATTGATGATAGGCACAAAGAAAGAGTTGGCTTTGTAGTACTTAAAAAAAAACATGGACATAGTCAGTGGTATTCTTTCTCTCTCATCACCATTACTCTACCATTGTTGCTTTTTTGTCTACTCTTCTTTCATCCACTATTAACTCTTTTGGCCTCAGTCTCATTTAAAATCAAAAAGTCAACAGCTCCCTAGCCACTCCAGCTCATCACCCTTTCCTCAGTGTCAGAGCTTAACTTTTGCAATAATTTCTTCCTTCCAGGGCAGAAAAAGAGCATTGTCTCTTTGGAATTAACATTCCTAGAATCCATAGTTATGTTTCAGATCTTTTTCCAATCTTGTACAGAGGGAGGAGAAAACAGCCTATCCCTTTAAGTTAGAAACCCTGTTTGATTGATGGCACAAACCATGGGATTCCAAGTGGGAAACAGGCTTCCTCCAGTGTATATTTCCTTGGTAGAGGAGTATTCACAAAGGGTAGTATACACACACACACACACACACACACACACACACACAAACACACACACACACACACTCTACATGCATATATACATATATGTATGTATGTGTATAACGTGTCTGTGTGTATATGTATAATATATACATATATGTAAAATACATACATATATAAACACCCTATATGTATGTGTGTATGTGTGTGTATATATATGCACATATATATGTAATCTTTCATCCTTGGTATATATGCATATGAATAATAGAACAATCAAGCCCTTCCTCTTCCTTCTTTCCTTCCTCTCCCTCCTTGCTCTCTTCCCCTAATAACCCACCCAGTTTTCCTTCTTCATGCATACACATATATGCACACACACATGCACGCATACACTCTTCCTCCACCTGTCAGGAGAGACCGAATAAATTAAAGTTCTAAAATTTGGATGACCACAGATTTGGGACTCTAGGTGATGAAGGCCCAAAATGGGAGCTTGGCTTACAGTCCTAATATCATCCCTGATACCCTATATACTAGACTATGGGGGATTCCTGCAGTGAGGAAGTTGAGGGGAGGGTATAGGTTGAAGTATAAGTCAGCCAGCTGACTCTGGGGCAGAGGAATAGGTTAGCTTATGATATTATGGAAAGAGTTCTGTACTTGGGAGTCAGAAGACAGGAGTTCAAGTCCTGTTCCCATCCCCAAACATGGTAGGCAAGTTGTATTTTCCCGTGGACCTCAATTGACCCATCTATAAACTGAGATATTTGGACTAGAAGATGTCTAGGGTCCTGAATACTCCAATTCTAGGGCCTTGTACAAGATTTGAATTTTCCCAGATCAACAGAGTAATCTGCTTAGCTATGGATGGAATCAGTCTTGGCCACCAAGCAAGACAACTGCAGGCATACAAAGGAAAGGCATTTGCAAGCACTGGTTTGGCCAAGACAGAAGATTTTCACAGGAAGCAGTTGGGTTTTAATGCTTCCAGCTGTCACTAAAATGCCAGCGATTGGTGAGAAGCTGTAAGTTTAGAGCAGTGCTGGCAGGTGGATACTATCTGGGAGACAATCTGGTATGATTTGGAATCAGAGGGCCTGGATTCACATCCCAGATCTGGCATTTTCCAGCTGTGTGACTCTTGGCAAGTAACATAACCACTCTGTGCCTTGGTTTCCTCATCTGTAAAATGGGAATGATAACACTTATACTACCTAATTCAAGGGGTTGGTATGAGGAGAAGACTTTGCAAACCTTTAAGCACTATATAAATGTAAGTTACTACTGGGATAATAGATTTAGAAGTGGCAGGGACTTCAGACATTATCTGGTTCAATATTGTCATAGCATAGAGGAGCAATCTGAGGCTCAGGGCAGCTAGGTGGTGCAACAGATAGGGTGCTGGGCCGGAGTCAGGAAGATCTGAGTTCAAATCTAGTCTGACACTTAATAGCTTTGTGACCCTGGGTAAGTCACTTAACCCCTATTTGTCTCAGTTCCTCATCTGTAAAATGGGGAGAAGGAAATGGCAAACCACCAAAGGATCTTTGCTAAGAAAACTCTACAAGGTCATGTTGAGTCAGATACCTCTGAAAAACTAAACAATGACAGAAATCTGAGGCTCAGAGAGTTTCTGTGACTTGTTCAAGGTCACACAACTAATAAGTGGTAGAGACGGGATTCAAAGCCAACCTTTTCTATTCTAGATCCAATGTTTTCTCCCCCCACTGTATCATCTTGCATCCCATTACCATAACTCATCATCGAGCACTAATAACATATATTAGTCAGAATTCTGAGACCCCCTGGTAAGAACTCTGGTCACCTGATTCTAGGACATGTTGCGAAGCCTCACTGTAAATATAATCCCAGGCCAAAGGCAGGAGATAAACACAGCTTTTTAGCAGCCTTTCTTTTCTAGGACTTGTTAAAAACAAAGTCGACTTTGTAATTTGTTGTTTTTCTACATTGCTAACAGTTTGGACTCAAAGTTGGGAATCAGCAAGCAAATGAATGACATCCATATTCCGAAAGGGGAGTAAATGTTTCGTGTGAGGCGGGAGGGTTTAAAAGGAGTGAGAGCTGGAAGCCAGGGAGATAAAAATAGACTGAACATCAGGAAAAATCCTGTATGGGAGGCCTATTAAACTACTGAATTATATCTCTAAGGAAATGGTGAAAGCTTCTTGCAAGATTTAGTCTGCTTATCTAGGATGAGTGAAGGAAGAAATTGCTCACCGTTTTGAAGTTGCCTTAGCTGGTTTAGGCCACCAGGGATTGAAAGCCGGAAGGAACCTTAGGAAAGGACTCTATCTAATCTACTCCCTTTACTTTGTAGCTGAGGAAGCAGAGGCTTAGAGAGTATGTCAACGAGTCATTGCACTAAACACTGGGGACACAAAGAAAGGCAAAAAGCAGGCTTCCTTCCCTCGAGGAGCTCACAGTCGAAGAGGGGAGAAACATGTAACTAATAACATACGTACAAGATGTGTACAGATTTGATGGCAGATAATCCTAGAGGGAATGTTCAATCATAGCTCTGGCTCACAGGACCTGGGTTCAATCCTCTGAATTAGGAACTATTTTCCCCCCACTGTACCATACTGCCTCTCCCCTTCCAGGTTTAAATCCTCTGCTGCAAGGGATAAGGAAAGGCTTCCTTAGGAGGTAATAGATGAGATGAGTCTTGGAGGATGCTAGGGATTTCTGGTACTTTTGTTTTTTTAAATCTCACTCAAGGTCATGTTAGTTTTTATGGTTTAATATTTACAGTGCACCACTAAATTTCTAAGCTAGTCATTGGCAGCTTAAACGGCCCCTGGTTTATCCTTGGAACACATATCATTCATGAGAATAACTTCATCAAGAGCATATCTACCCTAATTTATATTGCTTTCATCCCAGTATCTCCTTCTACAAACACTGATGGAAGCAAGCCCTTCTCCTTTGCTTACAGATCTCAGCTTCTGTGATCTGGTAGGCAACCTGAGGCAAATGCCTTGAGAAGAGTCATCTAGGGCTTATTGTTAAGAGGGAAAATTGACGCTTGGGTCAATTTTATGATGAACTATTCCTGAAGTCATTTGGTGAAAATGAGGGTCAAAATTACATAGTGGGTCAGGAAGACATGGGTTCAAATCCTGACTGACACATATTGGCTATATGACTTTGTGAAAGTTGCTTAACCTCTCATTGCCTTAGAGTTCGCTATATAAATGAAATCACAGGGCCAGTCTCTATCCCTGTCCAAAAGGTAAGAAATGACAATGATGATACTTCAATACTTTGGTGGTTCTGTAGTCTCATCCACGTGGGGTGATAATAATATTATTAATAATGGTAGTTATTTGGTAGAACTTTAATGGTAGAATTTTAAGGTTCATAAAGTGCTATTCATACATTATCTCAAATGAGATATTTGTAAGTGCTTAGCACAATACCTGGCACATAGTAAGCATTTAATAAATGCTTATTCCCTACTCTTTCCCTTATTGGATGAGATCTTCATAATAACCCTTTGAAGTGAGTACTACTACTATCCCCATTTTACAGATGAGGAAACTGAGGCTGAGAATGGTTAAGACTCCTGGGTCTTACAAGCTACTAAGTATATAAGGCAGGATTTAAATGTAGGTCTTCCTGATATCAAGACCATAGCTCTTAACCACTGTGCCATCTAGCTGCCTAGTACATCCTCCAAGAATATAGATCATAAAACATCCATATTTTCACATCCTATGGAACTCTTGTCCATGATTTTCCTGTAATCTTCCATTTCTAGAAACATATTGAGAGTGTGGGGGTGGGAGGAATTTTCTTCTAGATCTTTGGATATTGCATGAACACCCAGGAGCACATAAGGTGTCCGTTAGTTAATAACATAGTCATAGAGCATTTTCTAGCAGTTTTATTAAAATAGATGTTTTCTTAAATGCTCTTGATTTCTTGTGAAAGTGGCATCTCTGGTGTCCTCATTCCTTTCCATCTTCCTTTGAAACAATACATCATTTCTCCCCACTCCCCATCCCCAGTTTAAGGGTACTTAGTTTTCTAGTCTACCCTTGTTTATGGAAAGTCTTCTAGCCAATTCATTAGTTTCCTTTGAATGGGGGGAGTGATGGGGTGGCTTGTTGGTGAATAAAAAAATTTTTTCTTTTTTCGCTTTCCAGAGGGATTTAATAATAGATCTGATTGATTTTTCCATCTTTTACCTTTGTTCTACTTTACTTCCTGTATTCCCTTTTTAAGGAGACCAATTAGTTTAGCCTTGCAGTGGTCATAGGACTGTCCCACCTGAGGAATGCAGTTCTGGAACTTTTGTCTGAAATAATTCCAGTTTGGTTTAAATCTTTTTGTCTTTTTTTTAAATTAATAATTTTTTTACATAACATAAAACATATTTTATATTCACATCTAAAATACATACCCATTATATATACAAATATGCATATTTTTGTATTTATATATAAGATATATAAATATTTTTATATTTATAGTTCTTTTTCTTTATATTTCAATGATTTTATGAGGTTGTTGAGTACTTGAGTGTCCTTCTCATCATGTTAGAAAATAGCCTTATCAGCCTTACCTCTGCCAAGCATTGCTCTTTTGGAAAGTGAAGAGAATGGCTTTTGGGTCCCCTCCAGCCATAAAGAGGAAGGAATCTTTTAGGGTCATTTTTACAGGTTTGTGCTGCTCTAGTTCCAATTTGTATTTTCTCTGGGTTTCCTATAGTAATTCCCTATGTTTTCTCTGCACCTAAGTGTTTCTTAATTTCTCTCATTCTAAGGCCATCTGTTCTTATGCCCAGATCTCTTCATTCCTTGGTTCAGCTTCCCATAAGGAGTTCAGGAAAGAAGTGACCTCTGTTTCTGGGCAAACACAAAGGTCCCTGTAGTGTCTCACATTAAAACAGCTTGCAGATGGGTAAGCTGTGAGATCCTGAGATGGTAAGTGCTTTTCCTGGTACCATTCAATCAAATCATCTTTTTACAGATTAATATAAACTTGCAGTTTTTCTTCAGCCCAAATGTTTAAAGAGAATAACACATTTTATAGCCTTGGTCCAATTCTGTGTCACTTCCTTTGGACACAAGATTTCACAAAGTACAATTCTTGGTTCTCTGGGAAGGTGGGACCTAAAGCAGGACCACAGATTTGGAGCTGGAAGGGGCCTTCAAAGTTACCTTGTCCAACATCCTCATTTTACAGATGAGGATGGAGGGAGGGAAGGAAAAAGCATTTATTAAGTACCCACTGTGTGTCAGAGCTTTACAACCTTATTTTATTCTCACAATTCTGTGAAGCGGATGCTATTATTACACCCATTTTGCATTTGAAGAAACTGAGATAAACAGAGATTAAGTGAATTGTCCAAAGTCACAGTCACCCCAGTTTGAACTCAGATATTCCTCCAGCCTTTAGATCTAGTGTTTTAATAACTGAACCACCTAGATGGATAGGATAGGAGCCTTCTCAAGGTCAAAGTGGTAGGAGGATTTAAGTCCAGAGCCTCTGACTCCACATTCAGTGTTCTTTCCATGCCACCATACTCACTACTGCCACTTGTGACAGAAATGAGCTAGGGAGCCTTCTTGACATCACTGCCCTGAACCGCAGCTGTGAATACAGTAGATGCTTAATAAGCCCCCGATGAATTGAATATTGCCCAAGTGAAAGAGCTAAGGGTATCCCCAAATGCATTCTATATTATTATCCTACTTGTTTAGAAGATCAAACCCAAATAGTTTGGAAGTCTTGTTTATAGCTGAAGTTCAGTGTGGAATATTTTACATGTATATTTAGGATGTCAGCCAGTCATTTGACAAGCATTATAAAGTGTGTGCCAGATATAAATAGAAAAGGATGCTTAACACATATGCAATAGGATATGCATAGGGCCCTGCCTGCTTCCAGTGGGCATATGTGCCAGGTCAAGACAGAGCTCCTGGATGCCTCTTGCTGGTCATTTGTAACTCAGTGCTGAAGGACATAGGTACTTAGGGGATGATGAAGTGATTGAGTCACTGAGCAGGGTGAACCAGTAACACAGTGGATCTTTAAAAGGAAATAACCTGCCCTCAATGATCTCTTCTCTTCCCAGCTGCAAATCATGTTAGGTCTATCTGAGTCTATGCCTGGAGAGGTGGGGACAAATGTCAACTATTCTTCCTACCACCCTGGAAGAGATGGCCACTGTTCTCCTTAGGGCGTTTGACTTCTTTTTCTTCTTGGTGTTTCCTTTCTCAAGCAGAGGTCACTGAACTGAATTCCTAAGAGAGGATCCAGTCTTGGAGGCAGCCTTGTGAGTCTGAAAGTTAGAGAGCCTGGGTCCTTTAGTTAGAGCTGTCTAAGGGCAGAGCTGAGAAGGGAAGGGGCTTACCCTCTCACCTGGCTGTTAAGAAGATATAGTACTTGAGAGAGAAGGTGTAGGGCTGAAGTTTGTCTCATTTTCTAAGACAATATAACAGGAGTTATTGGATGTTGTTTACTTAAATTAATTTCCATACTCATTTGCGACAGCCATTTGTTTGCAGCATTTCTTTTGCATGAAAGAAAGAAATACCTGGCCCATATCTGATTTACATTGACTGTTGAGGACATATCTATTTCTCCCTTTGGGGATACCCTGTATATATAAGCCAAATCCAAGCCTCAAGTAAATCTTCCCTGGGACACTTGGATGTTGGTATAATGAACCAAAGAACATGAGAAAAGCACCTTTTGCCTTTTCATTAGAGGCTAGGACTCCCTAGGACTGAATACTGTCTTGTCACCATGCTCTTGATCTAGAGCAGTTTACTTTAGCATGTAAACTCCTTTACTCAGGACCCAGAAGTTCAAATTGTTAGATATCACGGACTCATCTTGGGCCTTGTTACAATAAAACACAAAACTGAGCTGAACTGAATACCTCATCTGTGTTATAATTCTTCCTTTTTGCTGTTTCCCCAGTCATTAAAGAAAGAATATACTTATGTTTGTCATATAAACAATTTTTTAAAGTGGCGTGAAGCTCCAGAATCAGTTAGCAATAGCATTTAAATATTTTAGCTTTAGAGAAGTATCTGGTTTTCTAAACATTTTCAAACCAAAATTACATGTACCTTCTTTGAATAAGGAATACATATGTGTTATTTGTTTTCCTGATATTTTCTCCATACTGAATTATATAATCATCACATGAGGTTGCTCAATATTACTTTCGTAACACATACGGTCCTACAGAAATCAAAACCTAGAAGATTTAATGCCTTTAAATGGGAATTTGCTTATTAAAATGTATAGAATATAAAGCAAACCAATGACAATTTCATCTTTATTGTGCAATATCTTATGCTGTCCTTTAGCACACATGAACATTTATCTTACAGTGCTCTCCTAGGAATAGAAGAAGGGAAAAAAATATTACTTGTTGTAGTAGTAGAGTATTTTCTCAGAAAGCAATACAGCAAACAAGTGATGAGTCTAGTAGCGTTGCACAGCCTCGGAGCTGGACAAACCCAAGTTACAATCTTGCCTCTAAGTCTCTCATATACTTTCGGTGTGTTACTGGATGAGTTATGTAACCTATGTATGTAACCTATCAATGCTCTAAGCAATTCTCTAGGACCATCATTTACAGAGGAGTTTCCTCATCAGAAAGTTTTTCTCTCTCTGGCTCTATCTGTTATTTCTTTTACAAGCATTTCCCCCCTTCCCTTCCTTCCAATTCTCCTCCACAGCCCCAATTAAACAATGAAAAAAGAAAAATAGCAAATATGTATTTTTGGATAAACAAATTCTTACATAGGCCATATCCCAAAACTGCATGTCTCACTCTCCATTTTAAATGTATCACCTCTCTGGTGGCAGGCAGGTGTATTGATTCATCTTCTGTCCTCCCAAGGAGTTCACTACATTAGGAAAATCACACACCCAATCCTTATCACTAGTCAAAGACTTTGGGAGTAGAGATAACATGTAAAAATATATGACAATGTCTAATTACCAGCCCTATTCTGCTTCCTACATGGGGCATCAATGACAATTTTTTATGTGGTTTTTTTTTTTTATTTGGGTGGTGATGTGGTAGATGGTGAACTCAGAGGAGACCTCAGAGGAGGCTGGGCTGATGTGTGCCTGGAGAGAGCAGAGCGGTGTAAAATAAAGGCATTGTGAACTGCTTGTCGGTTTTGTACAAAATACCAAAGTGTCATGGATATTCACTGTTCACAATGAGTATTGAAACAACTGCTTCAAAACTCAGATTTTAGCACAAGCTGGCAACTGATGTGCCCAATTTTAGTGGGCACAATTGGAAATGGATAAGAAATTAAAACAAGTGTTAACAGGTCCATAACTGATGCAGTAGCAAAATGCCAATGAAAGAGACTTTGCTGATTGTATTGACTCTTGCCAAGTAACATCTTTCTTTAAAATTCCTGACAAGAACACTTTCTGTCAAATTTGGAAGCTTACCTGAATTTGAAGCTGGGGTGGAAGGAGGGGAAGGGGGAAGGGAATTAGCATGCCAGCATACTGCATGGATTTGCAATTATCAGAACCACAGAACAGATTTAGATTGTATACTAATTAATTTTTGATCAAGGACATCTGCTTGAGTGAAAACAAAGGAATGTGAAGATGTAAGATCTTTAAGAAAAACAGCAACAATTATTTTTTCCAGTAAACTCAACAGCTCTTAGGAACAAAATAAGGTTCTTCACATGAGTTATTTTTGTCGATGAGAAAACATGCATTAGCTACCAGGCAGATGTGTTTATAAAGAAACCTTTATGTCCACCACTGATATGTTTCCAGGAATCAGCTAATTCTCTTAAAGTTGATAAATAGCTGCCACAAACAAGTGTTTCATCAATCATTTTTCTCCTCTCCCCAACTTTAGGAGATGAGAGCCTTTGGGCCCATCCAAATTTAAAAATCTCATCCTCTGGAAATTCAAATGGAAATCTCAGAAACAGCACCATTTTCAGGTTTATCTGTTCTCCAGTGTTGGTATGGTAACATCCAGATGATATCTTTCTAGCAAGGTTTACAGATTTTTCTCTTTGCTAGCAGTAGTCAGTTTTTTGGCCCTTTCTTATCTCCACTGAGAAGGAACCCCAGGTTATTTAAATAACCCTGCCAGATGCCTAGGAGAATGGATGGACAATTACAGAGGGATGCTGGTACTTTCTCCCAACCCCTACTCCATCTCCTGGACTCAATAGAAAATGTGAAGATGAGTGGGATACACAAGGCTCAGATGTTGGGGTGGGGGTGGGGGTCACAAACTGCAATAAGCTGCCATGACATTAGGTGGCACCGAGGAGACAGACCAGGTGGAAGGGGCTCTTGTAGCCCCTACAGAAGACCTATGTGTGAGACCTGGGACCTCAGGTGCAGGTGTACAAAAGAAGAAATGAAGGCACTCTATTTTGCAGGCACATTCTAAAGCTTTAAATTCAGCCAGAGGGTCTTTCTCTGCACTGAGACTGGTTGTTAGACTCCTCATCACTGGGAAAGGGAGGGAGTTTGTAGAACAACAGAATGACAGAGAACAAAGGGAAAGGGGCAGTATAATAAAATGCCACCTTTAGGAAACTGAGGGAAGCTGCAGGACGTGGACACAGAGAACAGTGACGTGCTCCAGTGAGTGTGCTGGGAGGGGCTAGAAAGTACCAGTGCTGCATGGATGAAGGGCTGTGGAGAGGAGCAAAGATACGGAGGGGCAAATGCCAATTATTCCCTTGCAAAGGCAGTAATCTAAATCACTGAGACCTTAGAAGTCTCTGAGAGAAAAGTGCTCACTGTGGGCCTAGTTGCAACTCCTATCTGTTTTCATTAACTCCTAAATAATACTATTTGTATTTTGACCTTACATGGTCATACTGGGAAACTGGTGACCACCTTTTGAAGATGTTTCCAAATCATCTGAGTTGAGGCAATGAACTAGAGAAGTTAAAAGTTCTCTGGGGGCACCCAAAGGAATTTCATAGCAGGAGGGAGCCTCTGACTCATGGACTACATTTTTTTCATCTTAGACAATTAAGAAATACACTTCTAGTTCACTTTCATTGTAGAAAGAGTCTAAATACAGCTGTCCTACCTCAAAAGGGAAATGCCAAGTTTAGACCCATTTCTTGGATGTAGGAAGGTAGATGTGGGGAGTGTTGAGTGTTTGGAATAGGCAGGGCAATGGGAAGCTTTATAAGGGTGGTAACTAGATAAAGCATTTATTAAGCACTTCTTATACACCAGGTTCTGTGCTAAGTTCTGGGAATACAAGTACAAATGAAGAGAAAGTTTCTCCCACAAAGAGCTTACACTCTATTGGGTGATGATAACACGTAAAAAGGGAGCAGAAAAGCTGTTGTGTCTGGGCCAGGATGGAGGGGGATAGGGAAGATTTATATTTGGGGCAAGGTGTAAAAACAGTCTGTAGAATGAGAGGATGAGCTGTGTTTAAAGTGAGCGTGATTGGCATGAATGCTTCTTCAAAGGTTGGTGCTGGAGGAACTGTCCAATAAGAGAAGGAGACTCTAGTGGGTGGAAAAGTACTCCAGTGAGGCATTGCCTGGGTGGAGAGGTATAAAACCAAGAAAGCAGCTTGAGAAATAGAATTCCTTTATTCCACACAATGTATGATAGAATAAAATCTCCCACAGTGGCTCAGGAAACAAGACGTTTGGGTGAATTGAATTTTCTGGTTAATTCTGAATTTAAGCAGAAAATTTTTTGCTTCAAAACTATATAAAAATCTTTCTAAAATATATTGACTCACTTTCCTGCCTTAGTAAGTTCAGTACACTAAGCATCTATCTCTCTTTGATGAATCCAGATCTCCTAGTATCTAACGTGATTATTCTGCAGATGCATCTTCATCATTCGGTGATCTAGAAGCAGTTGTAGATGCAGATGTGGCACACGGAGGAGCTTTGGCTGACTTTACTAATGCCAGATTAAGCTCCAGGAGTTATTTTAAAAAATAAGCTCTTCATAGCAAGTTGTTGTTTTTGCTTCTCATTTGCTGCTTTCACTTAAAAAGCAAACTAGAGAAAAATTCCAGGCAATTGAGTGTTCCAGCAAATTGAATGTTTAATTCAATTTGACACATTCTTATTAAGTGCCTACTACGTAAAAGGTACTGTTAAAGATTTATTGTATATTGTTGTGCATGATAGAGAACAAGAGAGCAAATGATACAGTAAGTTATCAGTCTGACAGAAATTCCACCAAGGCTTTGTTATGCATATGGATGTGCACACATCTATTTCTATCCAGGTGTGCTACAGATGTGTTTTTGAAAAATTGTGGGTAAATCACTTCTTTGTAAAACAGATCTTTAATGCAGAGGAGAAGCACTGCAGTGCAGCTTTCTGTAAAGAAAAGAAACCTTATGTAATATGAATAATAGTTCCCTAACATTTTTGTTTTGGAGGTTCAGACTGTTGAATATAACATTTTCTTAAAGCAGGGAACATCTGGATAATTTTGTCAGTATTCAGTATCTTTCTTTATATTGAGGCAGCTAGTGAGGCAAAAGAAAACTAAGTCAGAATGAGCTGGGTTCAAATCCAGCCACTAACTCTTAGTGCTTTGTGACTCTGAACAAGTCACGGAACTTTATGACTCCCTAGGGCTCACCTACTCAACTACAGATAAGCTGAGATTTGCATTGGTGAAGGTGGTTTCCATTATGAAGCCCTCCAGGCTGATGAAATAACACATATCATATATATTAGTATATGCCTTTCTTGGTTTTTCATAGACTAAAAAAAGTAATTCCAGTTGCTTCCTCTTGTCTCTCTTCCATAAGGGAGGGAGATAGCATAGTGTGGCATGACAGGAGGAACATAACAGATTAGAGGTCAGAAAACCTGATTTCTTGTTTTGAGGCTGTTACAAACGAGCTGTGTGAAGTTGAGCATGTCATGTCTCTTCTCTGGACTTCAGATGAAATGGTTGGACAAATTGATCTCTAATTCTAATAGATCTTCCAGCCTTAAAGTTCCACAATTCCTTCCACTTTCTAAGTTCATTTCACAGGTGATAGAATAGGGGATGGTAGAATCAGCATTTGTGGATGAGTGAGCAGGATTTCAAGTTAAAAAAAAACAACTTGTTTTCAGAGATTTCTCAATCTGTAAGTTTTACTTTACCAGTCTTAAATGGAACCCAAACCAAAAGGTGCAAGCTTGTTTATAAACAAAGAGACTGTGATGAACAAGAAACATGGAATTCATTGACAAAATTATTAGTGAAGCAAAGCAAATAACTCTCTATAAAATTATCAGAACTTTTAAGCATTGCAGAGACACCAAGAAACCAGAAAAAAAAAGAGAATGTGGTATGACTAGGACTCTCAGCTTCTGAAGACTAAGAGAGAACAATCATGAAAATAGGCAAATAAATATTAAGTATATTTCATTCATTTTTAATCACTTTGATTTCAATCAATTTTGATTAAAAAGTCCATCCCTAGAAGGTAAAGAAACCTGGATGTATATGACTTAACTGGGTTTCTCTGGGAACAAAGATGTTAAAAAGTGAAACATAAGTAGAATTTCACAAACTGTAGTCCGTCTTAATGACCACGTCACTCAGAGACTTTCAGTGAGTAGGAACCTCTGAGTAGATACAGTCCATCCCAGGGTATAATAGGAACTACCTCTACAACATTTGTGACAAATGGTCATCTAGAATCTGATTGAAGACTTCTAGTGATGTAGAATTCACTCTTTTCTGAGGCTGCTCATTTCACATTTGGTTAGCTCTAATTGTAGGATATTTTACCTTATAACTCTTGGGAGAGAGGTAGAGCCTCTCTGCAACCTGAATCTGTTTATTCCACTACTAGTTTTGACCTCTGGAGTCAAGAAGAACATGTCCCCCTTTTCCACAAGAGATTCATTAAAATACTCGAAGAATATAATCATCTCCCTCTCACTCTGCTCCCCTCAAAAAAACAAACAAAACAACTTTTTTTCTCCAGACTGAACATCCCCAATTCCTTAAATGAATTTTCTTGTGATCATCTGATACATTTGAACACCATGGTCACCTAGATACATTTTGTTTCAACATTGGTCTTGACTGGACTGACCCAATAAGCAAATCTGACATTGAGAAAGGTTTGTTTGAGACACAACGTGGTCTGATGGAATTTTCTCTTGTCTCAGTGACTGTGCACATTTCTGAACTGACTCACCTGGAAGCTGACAGACTAGTCCCTGTGGGAAACAGTTTCTAAGAACTCACAGTTGCCCAGGCATGACTGTGATCACTAGGGAAACCTTCAGGGTTTGGCAGCTTATTTAGCCTTTTCTAGAAAGGGAAGACAGAAAGGAGGAAAGGCAACAAATTTGGTTAGGGATAGGCTGTGTTTTTGGTGACTGAAAAACATCTAAGTAGATTTGCTGATTGGTAGCTATATATGGAGGGTTAGAGTACTGGTGGAAAGAATGCACTAAAATGTATACAGATTTGGGACAAATCAACATAGAAGTAACAATATTTGAAGCTATAGGGATGGATGACCTCTCTGAGGGAGAGGGGATAAAGTAAAACAGATAATCTGTGACTGAATCTTGGGAACACCCAAGCTTTTGAGGCAGAAGGAACCAGTATCAGTAACAGAAACAAAGAAAGAATGATTGAGAGATAAAAGGAGAACTAGGTCAGTGTAAGTCAAAGACCAAGGGAAAAGAGGGAGGTCAACTGTATTGAAGTGGTAAGGGTATCAAGTGCCAATTAAAATGTAAGAGGAAAAATCCAGGCTTTCCATTGGTGTATCCTACCAGTTTGCCATAAGGTACCCATGCTATTTTTTGATCGAATTAGATTTCACAGTGAGGGTTCCCTTTTCCTCTACTTAGGTTTATGGCTTTTAAAAGATTCATGGTAGATTTAGTGTCCCAAACCAGATGGAAGTTTTTCTTCATATGTGAGTCTTCATGTGGTTGGGTAAAGTGCAAAGTTCTGTTGAGGCCCCTTTCTATACAAATCTGCTCAAGCTCAGTTACATTCTTTCACCACGGGGCTTAAATGAGCACAGGAGGCTGAGTCCCTTAAAATGTCAGGCTCCTTGCTTTCTACTCTCTTTAGAGAGACAGTTATTAGCATCTGCTTTGCTTATTTCTCCTGCTGGCTTTTTAGTCATTCAGTTGTAGTTCTGCCTTTTTAAATAATACCTCTTGATATTATGAAAATTACACAACCATTTGCCCATAAACTCTATGGGGTTTTTCTCCAAGACCCCATGCATCGCAAAGTTTTAAACTCTTATTTGGTTTACCAACATCTCAATTTCTCCACTGAGACTCCCACAGGATTCAATCCTGCCTTCAGCCAAACCCTTCTGCTCCTGTGACTTCCCAAAGGGGTATAATTTTACTTCTCACGCTGTCAGTTTGTACTTTCACAGACTTTCCTCCTTTTCTTGGCTCATCAAACTCATCGGAGATTGGATTGAATTGAATCTCTAGGGAACCTGCATGAAGAGCCTATCTCATCATTTTCTTTAAGGAACATGTTCAGGAAAAGTCCATCAAGTCTTTTTACTATATGGAAAAAGCAGTGTTTTGGTTATAGGATCTGGAAACCTCTGCTATGAAGGTTCATAAGGTAAGGTAGTTATTGTGCTGGAATTATTTCACTGAAGCCCCACCAATGATCCCTTACAGATCTTTCCAATCTTCAGGTTTTATGTTAAAATAAATACCTTTGAAACCACTGTGTTCTTTATGCTTTATTAATCCTAGAGCTTTAAAATACTGATGACTTGTGATTTCATCGTTGAGGGGCCTCTTAGACTGGGAAATCTCTCCATCAAGCCAGATGGTGACTAATTTTTGTCTTTGTAGCCCTAGAGCATAGCATAATATCTAATATGTAATAATCAAACAAGTTTGAACTTCACAAAAATTGGCATTGTTGTAGACTTTTAAAATTTATGTTTCACTTGTTTAATTTTCTTTTTTTTATTTTAACTTAATAATTGACAAACACAAATATTTCAACATACCAAGAACAATCTTTCAAGTTCTATTGCTGTTGAATGACAAAGTATTATCTGATTTTTCCTGTCTGAAAAAAGAGTTAAACCAAATGAAACTTACTGTAGAATATAACTACATTAGAGGGATGGTTGTTCATCATCATTGTATTCTCCTAACTTTAGTTGTTAGAATGTTTACATTGAAAAATAGTACATATTTATATTTCTTGGGAAAAACCTATTCACCCAGTGTGTGTGTGTGTGTGTGTGTAGACACAGACACAGACACACAGACAAGACACACACAGATATGTATACGTATATCTATCTTTTTATCTATATCTATATATTTATATAATCTTATTTAGGAGATTCTATAGCATTCCAGGGCTCCATACAAACAACGCATTTTCAACCTGAAAAAAAAAGTGTTTGAAAGACTTCAACATCTGTGGAATAATGAATTGTGCCTTGAAGAGCCTTAATCACACAAAAGAGTTTGGCTTATCCACTCAGGAAAAACCAAATAGATAAAGAAGACATTGTTCAAACTGTGACATGCAATTGGATAGGCAGTCTATAGAGTTTTTTCATCTTGGATATGTTGCAGATGGACCATGGACTGGGCTCAAAATTCAATAGGATGAAAAGAGTAGGCTGGCTTACATTTAAGAAATTGTACAGTGCTTTTCATAACCTTAAATTTCTGTTTGAAACAAAAGCCAATTTTTTTTGATCACCAATAATTCGTAGAAAAATTCTAAGTGGGTCTGAATCATAGAAGACTATTATAGGAATAAAAATTGAGGGTTATTGAAAGGGTAATGGAGATACACATAAGGTTTTGCACCCCCCCATCCCATTTTCCTAGCTTAATGTCTTGGATGTATCAGTGCTTAATCATTATTTGTTGAGTTGAATTTGTTGAAAGTGTGTTTAAACAGGCTTCAGCACATTATTACTGATATGCATATATAAAAACATAAAAATCTAAACATACGGATGTATGACCAGAAAAGAGGTGAAATGGTCCTTTAGTGAGTATGAAGAGAAAAGTATTATTGTGTGCAGCACTGGTATCAATATAACACCAAGAAATCGAGAGGAAGATCCCTAATATGTTGAGGGGATCCTTGTGGAGAATTTATGGGAGAACACTGGTAAGAACTGCATAGAATAAGAAGGTATAGATGGTTTATGGGCTATGACATTGCAGAGCACACCACAACAAGAAAACCAGAGTTATTGATATATTGAAGAAAGTTCCAGGTGTACCTATTAGAGGGATGAGTCCTACCAGAGTACATCAACCAGCTCAAACCCACGGATCCCTAAATGTGTCTGAATTTATATTTAGAGAAACCATTGCCACACAATTTCACTCTGACCAAGTTTCCCTCATTCTAAAGGTCTATTGAATGTCCTAGCATACCTTCGTAGTAACATTTCTCCCCTAACTTCATTTTTGTAAGTGGAAGAATTATGGGATAAGAGAATGAAAGAGAGGGTTTTTACTGTCTAATGTCTGTTAATTATAGAGACTAATGAACACTTTATCACGTAAATCCAGGTTTCAGAGGATATTTGATTTTTAGATGCTCATCATTTAATATGATATTAAACAGCAGGTACATTATTAATTTACACCCCCCTGGAACCAATTAGTACATAAGCTCCACGATAAAGACTAAAAATTTAATGTGGGACTAACTGCAAACACAATCGATAGCATGTGGTGGTGCAGTCAGCTCATTTAAAATTGTTCTTTTTGTGATTCTATTTCACGTATCACTAGTAACGAGCTAGTTGTTATAAAAGCAATTTATTTAAAAGTTTCGATCACATTACTCTTTGTTCCCACACTACTGCCACTGATTCTAACTTGCAGGAAATGGAGTCAAGACTTCCCGGTAAGGACCTTACTTTGCTTTCCATGTGTCCGTCTTCTCTCATTCTGCACTTCTAATGTCAATGGGTTTTTACTTAGTTTTGGATAGCATCTTGGCTTGCGTTCTTTTTTTCTGATATTGCATTGCCATCATTTTTCAAAACATTTAAAACAGGTTCACACACACATTTTCACTTACCCTAACTATCTCTCTACCTCTCTTTTCTCCACTTGGTACTGAAAGGGAAACCCTAAGGAAAGGAACCATAACATATTTGTTCTAATATCCTAGCATGCCATGGGTACCTTCTCAGAATTGCGTTGCCATGGCTACCAAATCCTTCAATACAGCCTCATTTAAATATTTCTAGCACTCATTAAAAATAGGGCTTAAACACATTGAATGATATATAACTTTTTAAAATAGGTTCTATGATTCCCCAAGTTCTCAGTGACTAAGATCACCAAGTCTCTGTTACAAATAACCTCCATCTTACTTTGTAGCTCCTCCAAAGTCAGGAAGAAATGAATCACATAACTTTTCCAAGAGAGCTTTGCTAATGTAGTACTTTGGAATTCATAGGCAAGTGACCATATTTACCAGTCAACCTGGGTAGGAAACTTACAAGTATTCCAAAATACATACAGTTTTATTGTAATCCAAGAAACATAATAAGTTAAAAAACCCAGTCTTGTCTTTAAATGATACCTACCACCAAAATACCATTAAAGGCCACAACTACAACAGAAGTCCCCTTTGTAGCTAAAGCAGAAAAAAATGATATGTAAAAAAAAAAATAATGCCTTCCATCGTCTGAAGATGTGATTGCAGTGCATTGCAGGCAGGGAGGGCATGACAGCAGCATCTGGCCACCTGGCAATAATTGCAGTTAAGTTCTATGCGAACCAAGAGCTTTAACATTGGATTGGTAGATGTGTCTACTTGGACATCCATTTCCTTGAACATTGCAGGATGATGTGCAAATATAATTCTTGTAGTTGTCTAAAGAGGAACAATTGTTATGCTTGGATGATGGTCCCCACTTTAGTTCCATATAATTTCAAAATGGTTTGCTTAGGATTAAAGCTAATTTTTTTTTGAAGCAGCCAGAGTCAAGTGATTTGCCCAGGGTCACACAGCTACTAAATATCTGAGGCCAGGTTTGAACTGGGATCCTCCTGACTCTATGGCCAGTGCTTTATCCACTGCACCATCTTGCTGCCCCAGTTAAAGCTAAATCTTAAAACAAACAAATAATTTTCCTTTAAAAATGCAAAACCAATAGAGAAATTAAAAAATGTATAGAGGAAAGCCTTTTGTTTGCTTCAGTGACTGTGTGCTAATTTGGAGATCAATAAGGAAAGAGAAAGGGGAGCTAGGTGGTACAGTGGATGGAGCACCAGCCCTGGAGTTAGGAAGACTCATCTTCCTGGGTTCAAATCTCCCCTCAGACACTTACTAGCTGTGTGACCCTGGGCAAGTCATTTCACTTGGTTTGTCTCAGTTTCCTCATCTGCAAAATGAGCTAGAGAGAAGGAAATAGCAAATCATTACAGTGTTTTTGCCAAGAAAACCTCAAATAGGGCCATGAAGAGTGAGATGCGACTCAACAACAAGGAAAGACAATTTGTTTGAACCTAATTCTATTTTTATCATGTTTTTCTTTTTAATTTTATAGATGTTTCTATAGCAAAGTAATGTTGCTAGATTCATCTAATATCTAATGAGACATGAAGAAGAAGTGAATTCATTAGCTTCACTCAATTGCTAACATTGTGGATTTAAGTCCCAGAGCATTTAAAAAAATTAATTTGAGTCAATGGACTTTTGCTTAGGAAAAAGCTACAAGAGCAGGTCACAAATAGCTATAAAAATTGTACGGCCCACAAATAATCTTAGACAAATGTATTGAAATATTAGAGTGGAATATTGTACATGCTTTTATTAAAGAAACTAATTTTGCACAAAGTAAAGCATTAGAGGGACTTTATTGGAAGTCAGTGTTCATAAATCCTAATGGGCTGTCTAATCTTCCTACTTGAGTTATCCTCAAAAAGGAGCATTAAAAATAATGAAAAAGTTGATGGTGTTGAAGTCTACTAATCCCTCAATTCTGTTTCTCCAAGCTTGATGTCTACATCCACGGCTTGTTGCAAATGACCCACATTTCCATTTTGGTTTTTATCAAGGCAACCTAATAATAAATAAATTAGAAATGACCTTTTCCTTTAGGTGAAGCAGGTGAAGCACAGACTAAAATATTTAGCAGGATCAAGGCGGCAAATAAACAAGAACATATATTCTTAATGGAATTTAGTGCTGTTTGGGAATGGCTTCCATTTTTCAGTACCTGGGTAGGGGGGTCAAGACGGAAGGTACTATTCAAGAATAGTGTTTGGAAAACTTCAGCATTTAATCAATTAAATATTTTCTAGCCTAACACTGACTCTTAAAGGACGCAGCAGCCACTCTAGCCACTTCTAATTACTCATCATTACTAGGCCTACTGCTCTGGCTATCCTCATGGTTGGTTTGGCTTGGAAAAATAGGAAAAATGTATAAGGAAAAATGGTGGAACTTTGACCCCTGTCATATCTGACTGAAGGAGTCAGTAAGATCATCCCATGCAATACACTGAAGATTTTCTATTTATCATTTGCCCAATTCCCTTAAGATTCTTCCTTTCATGTTCATCTATGAGGAATTTCCTATAATCCCTAAGTCTTTGCCTTATACTGAAACAAGTTACTATCACCATTAGAATAATGCAAGACCACACTTTTCTTCCACCAGCCTGGATTTGTTTACGGGAAAAGAAAAAAAAAACCTCTTGTTTGGCTTAGGCAGGTATATTCTACCTAATATCCCTAATAAGAGACAGCTGATGGCTCAGGATATTGAGAACTGGGCCTGAAGTCAGGAAGACCTGAGTTCAAATCTGGCCCCAGGTATTTTCTAGTTGTGTGACCCTTGGAAAGTCATTTAACCTTTGTTTGCCTCAGTTTCCTCACCTATAAAAATGGGAATAATAAAATAATAATGATAATAATGCCCACTTCTCTAGGTTCTTGTGAGGATCAAATGAGATAATGTAAAGAGCACTCAGCATAGTGCCTGGCACTATGGTTATTGTTTCCCCTACCTCTGTATTATTAGTTCATACCACAAAAATTTGATTGTAGGTAAAATATTACAAGATGTATTTAGTTCTACAGTAATAAGATTATAAATGAGAGGGACATTCCTGAGTAGCCATAATGTAGGCTATCCTAACTTAAAAGTTAGTTTTGACAGAGGCTTGATACAATAATAGGGAATTGTGCACAGTGTTTTGTAGGACAACTTAGACTCACAATAGACTAAATGGATGGAGGCCTGACATTCCAAGTTAACTGAGTAACTCCTAAAGTTTGTGGCTCATGGGCAGCCATCAAAAAAGAAGGATCTTTATTTGGATGGCACACTACAGAAGTAACTACAGACACCAAGCAATTGGCAAATATAAGGAAAATCAGCCAGTGGAAGACAGATGATTCAAAAAGGAAGATGTGAATGGGGCAACCTGGTTGGACAGGGATAGTGGGGAAGTATTTATAGGTAGTGAGCAGGGAAGTTAAAGAATATGGTGAAATCTAAGAAGAGCAGTGAGAAGAAAGTGTGTCTTTTTTCTCTCAGTAATCCCTAAACCCTTAGCAGGAGGTGATGGCACCATGTCTGAAAAAATAATCATAAAACACTATCACTATAGCTGGGAAAGGTACAAGTCATCTCCTACAGAAGGACAGAACAAAACAAAAGATGTGAGCTCCAGCAAAGCATGTAAAAGGGATTTTTTTTTAATATAGGAAAGAGCGTTGCCCAGGGAGTCAGGATTCTTAGGTTGAAGTCCTGGATCTATGAGTTAATAATCTTGGTCAAGGTATTTAACCTCTTTAGGTTTCAGTTTCCTCATCTGAGAAATGGGGATAATTATACCTGTAGTATACATCTTACTGAGTGGCTGTAATTGTCAAACATGATAATGTCAAATGCTTTACCATATTTAAAACAACATACAAATGTCAATCATTATTATTCACCTCTCTGGGTTTCAGATTCCTTTTTTCCTTAATTTATTGCTGTAAGTCTGGCTCTTATGGCTCAGGTCATCTTACCTTTAAATATGTGTTTGAGTTTCAGTAACTACAACTTTCAATATGGAGTTTAAAGGATCACTCCAACTGGATATCTTTCCCTTCAATCTGCCCTTTCATCAAACTTCCTTATTTCTGTTGAGGGTCCCATTAGCTTGGGAGAGCTTAAGATCTGAATTATCCAAGTAATTGCCTCACATGTTCACTTCACTTTGCCTTTGTCAATGCATTCTGAAAATCCAATATTTCTTATAGTCTTAGAAAATCTGGAAGGGTCAGGGCTTCATAAACATTTGAGAATGAAGTTAAGTCAATACTGTGCTAATGTTAATCCCTTTTTCTCAACACTCACTTATGTAATTCTTTTGGTGAGCACTGTTGCCATGTAATCTAAAGTAAAGGAGTTCAGGAGATACTTTGCCTGCCAATACTAAAAAACTGTCAAAAAGGGGCAATAGAATTTCATTCTAGCTGTAACTGTGTAGGCATTTAAGGAATTTATGCCTGTGTAAATTAACAACTCTGAAAAATTTTCACCTGTGAATTAAAAAAGGAACGAATTGTTTTTTTCTAAGATCTACACATTTATAAGTCACCTATACAACAATCATACCAGAGTCTCATAATAGTGATTTATTCTAAACAATCCCAGAAGAAACAGTGGATAATGGGAAAGATGATTGAATATTAACTACCTTTCAATTTGATCTCAGACCAAATGCCACATCTTTAAGTGCTTTCAAAAGTTTTAAACTTATTAAGTAGGCAATGGAGTGAATTGGAAAAAAAAAAACTGGTTTGGGAGCCAGGAAAGCAGAGTCCTAGTTCTAAGTAAAACATTTAAGCACTCTGAACTTCCATTTTCTTATCAGCCAAATGAAGGGATTGACCTAGATGATTTATCTCTAAGGCTCCTTCAGGTTCTAGAATTCTCTGCCTTCACAAAATTGTTAGAATTGTTTTTGACAGCTCTGATCAAGCATAGCTCCACATGAAATTCAAAACAGACAAAAAAGAGTGTGGACTTGGAGAAACCATCACCATCTCAAGTGATGGAGGAATTACATGTATTATCGTCTACATATATGAATGCCATAGCACTTGGTAAATACTATTTCAATATGATGTTGTTTTTGGCTGAAGCAGAGAGGAGAAGAATTAGTGTTTTATGGATGAATATAACCTTTTTTTTGTTTTTGTTTTTTTAGGCAATTGGGGTTAAGTGACTTGCCCAGAGTCACATAGCTAGTAAGTTTCAAGTGTTTGGTCTGAGGCTGGATTTGAACTCAGGTTCTCCTGACTTCAGGGCCTGTGCTCTACCCACTGCACCACCTAGCTGCCCCTTGAATATACTCTCTTAAAGTTCATCTATTGCACATCTCTGACTCAAAGGTGGGAGGAGCTCCCTTTATACTCCTTCCCCCCAAATCAAACTAGGAGAGAAGCTGCCCAAGAAAGGATATATCATAGACTCTATGGGTAATTTTGTCCACTGATCGGGCTAATTGGGAAATCCAAAGAAATAGATTCAGGTTAGATGTGAAATTATGTAAGATATTGTGCCCAGTAATGGGGAGCCCTCTGGGCATGACAGTCTGCTGAATTAACTGTAACAGATGTTTCCCCAGATGTTTTTCTTATTTAACCACAGCTGTCAGTTTGGCTATGGAGACTTGACCTAGGGCCACCCACAGTATTTGGGAGTAAGTGCTACAGAAATACATGGAAAGATGGAAGTCCTGCTCCTGATGAAAGTGACAATTGTGATCATTGTTTGATATCTTTTAAGAGAATGGGATTTTCAAAGGCTTCCAGTGTGCTTTGTAATCTTTGAGTCACTGTAACATGGCCACCATTTCCTTGATTTGTGAAAATCATGGATGTTAGAGCTAGAAGAGATCTGAGAGATCCACTAATTTTAACCCCCTTATTTCTGAAAGGAGGAAACTGGGTCCCTGGGAGAGTCAGCTATTTGCTCAGTGTCACACAGCTAGTGACAGAGGCACCCCTAAAGCCCAGTATTCTGTGGCCACTCTGACTCTTCCACGAAACAAAGACTGCAGTTTTTACCTTTTACATATGGATAGGGGATAATGCTTGATTATGCAGCTAATGATAACTACATATCTTCACAAAAAATTCTACATGTGAATCATGAATAAAAATGGAATCATAGAGTGGGAAGGGACCTCAGAAATCACAACTACCCCTCAAAGTGGGTCAGTCAGAAAATGGGGCAGCTAAGAAATATCCAGGAGTGGAGGAATCTGTGGCCCCAAGGCCACATGTGGCCCTCCAAGTCCTTAAATGCGGCCCTTTGACTGAATCCAATATTTGCTCTGTGAAGTTTGGATTCACTCAAAAGGCCACCCTTGAGGACCTAGAAGGCCACATGTGGCCTTGAGGCCATAGGTTCCCCACCCCTTGCCTGGGGTCTCACTAAGGTTTAGTCTAACCATCCATTCCACTTTGGGTTCCTCTAACTAAAACTTTTCTATTAGGCTCTTCTAACCAAAAATCTGCCTCTCTACAACTTTCATCCATTTCCCCAAAGTGTATCCCTCAGGCTAGACCCTAGCAGAAAAGTTAACCCTCTTTCCAAGTGAAGAGGGGCAAAATAGCTCTCCTTGAGGTTAAATATCCACATTTCCTTCAATTGATTCTTGAATGACTGGTAATTCAATTCAACCAAGCTAACAAGATTTGATTAAAGTCTTGCTATGTGAAAGGCACTAGGGCTGCAACACCAAACAGAACACAATCCTTGGTCTTAAGGCACTTATATTCTATTAGAGGGCTACTTCATTTAAATAGATAAACATACAGGAGAAAATTTAAAGACTAGAGTCTTTAAGGAACAACTGAAGAGATTATGAAAGGCTTCCTGGAAGAGATCATCACATGAAGCCAAATCTTTTTTTTTTTAAGAACTTTCTATTTATTTATTTTTAGTTTTCAACATTCACTTCCACAAGATTTTGAGTTCCAAATTTTCTCCCCATCTCATTCCTCCCTCCACCCCAAGATGGCATGCATTTTGAATACCCCTTCCTCTAATCTGCTCTACCTTCTATCTCCCCCCCCCTTCTCTTTCCCCCTTCTCCTTCAATTTTCCTGTAGGGCAGGATAGATTTCTATGCCCTATTTCCTGTATATCTTATTTCCTAGTTGACATGAAGCCAAATCTTGAAAGAAGCTGGGAGTTCTAAGAAGTGGAGGTGAGGAAAGAGTGAATTCTAAGAATGGAGTTAGCCTATGCAAAGGCACAGAAATATGGGAAAGTGACAATTTTGGCAAGGAACAAGTAGGGTAGTTTGGAATGCAGATCCATGAAAAGGAATAATATACTTAGAAAGGTTGGCAGAAGTCAGACTGTGAAAGGCTTTAAATGTTAAGCTAAGAAGTATGTATTTCCACCTGGAGGCAATAGGGAGCCACTGAGAGTGCTTGGATGGAGTGGTATGGTTAGACTAGTGCTCTAAGTAAACTATTTTGACAGCTGTGTAGAAGAAAGACTATAGAGGGGAAAAAACTGGAAACTGAGAGCACAATTTGGAAAGAGGTGGTGAGGGTCTGGAGTAGCATGATGACTATGTGAGAAAAGATAAATGGAATGATAACAGCAATGTTAAATAGGTAGAAGTGACAGGATTTGGCAATTGATTAGATATTGGAGGGTGGGAGAGAGGAGAATTGGGATCATTCTGTGATGACTGAAAGACTGGTGGTTTTCTCAATAGAAATAGAAAAGTTTGATGAAATGGTAGGTTGGGGTGTGGGGAGATACTCAAATAGAGTTGTCCAGTAGACGGTTGAAGACCGGAGCAGGAAAGAAAGTGAGACTAGATTTATAAATCTTGGAGTCATCTGAATGGAAGTGATAATTTATGAGACTCAGCTAATTATTCCTGCATGCCAAGATCTTTTTGGATCCTGATTCCATTGAAAGATGTGTTCACTCTCCCTCCTAGCTATGTGGAATTTGCAAATTTGATGAAGGAACCCTGAATACCTTCCCTCAAGTCACTGATAATAATGTTGAACACAATATAGGGGAGATTTTGGAGCCCTGCATTAGAGAACTCCCTCCAGGTTGGCATCAATACATTAATAACTATTATTTGTAGTGGTAAATATAGAAGCCTCACTCTCCTTCACCTCAACTTATCCACTCAGTCCCAGAGTCTTGTCAATTCTGAGTTTACAAAGAAGTTGAATCCATCCCTTTTTGTCTATGCACATATTTACAACCTGAACTCAGCTTCTTAGCACCTCTCATCTGGACCATGTTTCCTAATTGACTCATGCCTTTCAAGTCTATTTTCTTTCCAATCTACCTCTTGCATAGCTTCCAAGTGATATCCCTAAAGCATGACCATGTGGTTCTCCGAACACTAAGCTCCAGTGCTTTCCTGTTGCCACTAGAATCAAATAAAGTCTCTTTTGTTGGGCATTTAAAGGCCTTCACAACACAACCTGGCTCCAGCCAATACAATCATATGTGTGCATGCTATTTTTCCACATAGTATATAATGAGCAAGCTTCTCTGGGTGTAAAAGGGACTGTTTTCATTTTTGTCTTTTTACATCCATCACCTAGCAGAGTATCTAATACATAGTAGGCACTTAATAAATATTGGTTTTTTGAAGGACTGATTTGAGAATAATGTTTCTTTTCAGTTCCAAACTGTACCATCAACTAACCCCTATCTTTTAATTATGTCCATAGGGATACCATGACAGCAAATTTCAAAAGTCTTGCTGAAATCTGGGGGTATAGTGTCTACAGGAATTCTACCAAACTAATTATCTCATCAAAAAGGACATGAGATTAGTCACCAAGTCTTAGTTAACTCACGCTAACTCAGTGATCACCACTTCTATTTTTTCATAATAATATGTTCTAGAATTTTGCCTGGAATTCTATTCTCTCCCTCTTTTATTTAAAAAAAAATACATTACCCATCCCCAATTCTAGAGCTCCTGTTCTGCTCTCCCACAGTTTTTAAAAGACCGTCAACAATCAAATCTCATCTTCAACCAGAATCACTTCATGAGCAGTTCTTATATACAATTTATTCCTGCAAGTCTTCAGAAGAGGTGAGACCTGCATCTCATAATGGAGCAAGAATATGAGAAATAGCTTAAGTTCCCATTCCAGAATTGCAACTGACTTCTGTGGCCTTGATCAAATATATCACTTAACCTCTTGAGACTTTCATTTCCTTAGAGAAAGAATGAATTAAAATGACCTATCTCCCTGGATTGCTCTGAGGGTTAATTAGTAAACACCAGAAAAACATTTTGAATACATTAGGCACTTAGGTTAGATGCTAGATAGAATGGTATTTTCATTGTTACTTTTAAAAACTCTCAATGTGTAAGGCTTTGAATAACTAGCTTTTATAGTTATTTGCTTTCAAGAAAATCCCCATTCTTTTTATGTTCAAACTATGTTTACATGGGATGTGTATTTGTGAATGCACACAAAGCAACAGCCCCCCAAACAAATATACCTCCAGCACTCTATCTCTGGATTTGGATACAAAGCACATCCCTCGTGTAAGCTATTTTCAATAACTTTTTGCTTATGAGCTTCCTGAATTGTATATTACAGGAATTCAGGTCCTGTTGTGGCCCAGGAGAAATAAGGCCAAACTAAGTCACTGACATATAGCTGTAGAGCTGCTCCTTGCATCTTAAGCAGAGGTTTTACTTTCTCCTCATATTTCATTCACAAAATATTTATGTAGAACTAATCCTGCATCAAAAAAGGTGTGCTTGGTCTGAATTACCAGAGTGACAAAAAGGAAGTGATTAGCATTTAGAAATGTCAGGCTGTAAGGTTTCACCTAAGAGCAGGGCAACCACAATGTGAGTGATTTAGAAATTGTTAAGGTTTTTTAAGTAAGAAGGACTTGTATGTTTACATTAGTAATTAGGAAGTCTAATACTTAGCAATATATCCTATCAATTAAAGGTGTAATCAAACAAAGCCAGTTACCTGCTAGGGATAAATGGAAAAGAAAATCTCTCCCTGCTTCTCGTGATAGAGGAAAATGCTGCCATAGAGAGGAAGCCAGAGTTCCAAACAGAAATAAGAAGCCCCTAAAAAATGACAAGACCTTTTCACACACAGCTCCTTCTATGTTCTCTTCCTCCCCCATACCTTCCCCTCTCCCCTCATCCATCCTCACCAAACTAGAAAAAACAATAAAGACAGAAAGTCCTTGGAGGGATAGATTTTTCCTCATCTTTCCAGAAGGCAGAAAGATATGTTAGAAGAAAGGAATATATGTTCCATAATTCTTTGGGGATTTAAAATAAGATTTAAAAAAATCTACAATGTATAAAGTTATGGAGGGTAAAGGGAGAGAATTTTTTACCCCTTTTCTTAAAAAAAAAGGGTTTTTTTTAGAAATGGAAATATGTATACTATTTAATAGCTCCCTATCAAGCTAACATTACTTTGTTTGGTAAGAAGATAAAATCTGTTATGCATAGGGATATTAAATAATGGATTTCATATTAGGGTAGTTAACACATTGGATGTCAGTCAGGATTCAAAAAGATTTTGAGAAAAAGAAGCACAAAAATTTACTGAAGAAAAAAACTCTTTAAAAAGCAGAATTGGCCAATTAGAAAAGGAGGTCTAAAAGCTCACTGAAGAAAATAATTCCTTAAAAATTAGAATTAGGCAAGTGGAAGGTAGCAACTTTATGAGAAATCAAGAAACAATAAAACAAAACCAAAAGAATGAAAAAAAAATAGGAGACAATGTGAAATACCCCACTGGAAAAACAACTGACATGGAAAATAAATTTAAGAGAGATAATTTAAAAATTATTGGACTACCTGAAAGCCATGATCAAAAAAAAGAGCCTAGACACTATCTTTCAAGAAGTTATCATGGAAAACTGCCCTGATATTTTAGAATTAGAGGGTAAAATAGAAATTGAAAGAATCCACTGATCACTTCCTGAAAGAGATCCCAAAATGAAAACTCCCAGGAATATTATAGCCAAATTCCAGAGCTCCCAGGTCAAGGAGAAAATATTGCAAGCAGCCAGAAAGAAACAATTCAAGTATTGTGGGAACACAATCAGGATAACACAAGATTTAACAACTTCTACATTAAGGGACCAGAGGGCTTGAGATGTAATAGTCTGGAGGTCAAAGGAGATAGGATTACAACCAAGAATCACTTACCTAGCAAAACTGAGTATAGTCCTTCAGGGGAAAAATGGACATTCAATGAAATAGAGGACTTTCAAGCATTCTTGATGAAAAGACCAGAGCTGAATAGAAAATTTGACTTTTAAATACAAGACTCAAGAGAAGCAAAAAAAAAATGTGAACAAGAAAGGGAAACCATAAGGGACTTAATAAGGTTAAACTGTTTACATTCTTACATGGTAAGATATTACTCATAACTCATAAGAACTTTTGCTACTAGGGCAGTTAGAAGGAGTATATATAGACAGAGGGCATAGGTGTGAGTTGAATTTAAAGGGATGGTACCTAAAAAGATAAAGTTAAGGAATGAGAGAAGAATGTACTGGGAGAAAGGGAAAGGGAGAGGTAGAATAAGGTAAATTATCTCACATTAAAGAGAAAAGAAAAAGCTTTTACAGTGGTAGGGAAGAGGCAGGTGGTGAGGGGAAGTGATTGAACCTTACTATCATCAGAAATGGCTCAAAGAGGGAATAACATACACATTCAATTGGGTATAGAAATCTATCTTACTCTACAAGAAACTAGGAGGGGAAGGGGATAAAAGAAGGGGGGAGTGATAGAAGGGAGTACAGATTGGGGAAAGAGGTACTCAGAAGCAAAACACTTTTGAGGAGGGAGAGGGTGAAAGGAGAGAGAGAATAGAAGAAAAGGGTGGGGGGAAATAGGATGGGAAATACAGTTAGCAATAGAAATTGTGAAAAAAATTTTGAAGCAGGTTTCTCTGATACAGGTCTCATTTCTCAAACATATAGAGAACTAAGTCAAATTTATAAAAATAAGAACCATTCCCCAATTGATAAATGATCAAAAGACATGAGTAGTTTTCAGATTAAGTAATCAAAGTATCTATAGCCATATGAAAAAATGCTCTGACTCACTATTGGTTGAAGAAATGAAAGTTGAAACAATTCTGAGGTACTGTCTCATACCTATTAGATCGGCTAATAGAACAGAAAAGGGAAAAGACAAATGTTGGAGGGGATGTGGGAAAAATGAGACATTAACACATTGTTAGTGGAGTTGTGAACTGATGCAACCATTCTGTAGACCAATTTGGAACTATGCTCAAAGGGCTATAAAACCATGCATACTCTTTGATCTAGCAATACCATTACTAGGTCTGTATCTCAAAAGAGATTAAAAAAAAAAGGAGGAAAACCTATATGCACAAAAATATTTATAGCAGTTCTGTTCTGGTGGCAAAGAATTGCAAATTGAAGGGATGCCCATCAATTGGGGAGTGACTGAACAAATTGTGGTATGTGATTATGATAGAATACTATTGTGCTGTAAGAAATGATGAGCAGGATGCTCTCAGAAAAACCTGGAAAGACTTACATGAGCTGATGCAAAGTGAAATGCATTGTGTACAAAGTAACAGCAATATTGTAGGATTATCAGCTGTGAATGACTTAGCTATTCTCAGCAATGCAATGTTCCAAGACAACTCTGAAGGACTTATGATGAAAAATGTTATCTATCCCCAGAGAAAGAACTGATGGTGTTTGAATTCAGATTGATGCACACTTTTTTTTTACTTTATTTTTCTTGAGGTTTTTTTTTTCTTTTTGGTTTATGTTTTCTTTCACAACATGACTAATATGGAAATGTTTTACATGACTACCCATGTATAACCTATATTTAAATGCTTGCTTACTTGATGATGGGGGTGGGGAGGAAGGAAGGGAGAGAATTTAGAATTCAGTTTTAAAAACAAATGTTAAACTTGTTTTTGCATGTAACTGAGGAAAAATAAAATAAAATTAAAAAAAGCTTTTGACAAACTCAATCAAATAAGATTTACATTTAATAGGGTTCAATATGGGTTCAAAAAATCAACTTTACAAATACAAAGTGAGAGGCATTGTAAAAAAAACAATTTTTGTGAAAAAAAAATCTGGGGTTTTACTACAAAGTCAGCATGAATCAATAGAGTGACCAAGCAACCAACAGGGCTAATGAGATTTTGGGGTACATTTAAGAAAGACCAGTTACCAGGAATTAAGAGGTGGTGATTCTGTTGTACTCTGCCCTTGGTCGGAACATAGCTGAAGTATTGTGTTGAATTTTGGGTACTGTATTTGAGGAAGGACATTGAAAAGGTGAAGAATTTCAAAAGGAAGGCAATCAGAAAGGTGAAGGGCCTTAAGTCCATGTCATCTGAGGATCAGAGGAAGAAATGGAAATGGGGAAAAGGAACCTGGAGAAAGGCAGACAGGGTAGGAAGTCGGGCATCTAGGTGGTACAGTGATGGAGCACTGGGCCTGGAGTCAGGAGGACTTGAGTTCAAATCCAGCCTCAGATACTTACTCACTAGCTGTACAACCATGGGCAAGTCCTTTTTGCCTCAGCTTCCTCATCTGTAAAATGAACTGGAGAAGGAAATGGCAAACCACCCCAGTATCTTTGCCAAGAAAACCCAAATGAGGTCATGAAGAGTTGGATATGACTGAAAAAACTTAACAACAGCATTTGAAGGATTGTCAAATGGAAGACTTGATTTGCTTGGTCCCAGAGGAAAGAACAAGGAACAAAAAACGGAAGTTGAATAAAGGAAAAATTAGTCTGACTATCAAGGCTCAAGCATCCTAGTATTAGAGCTATCCAAAAGTGGAACGGGCAGCCTCCAAAGGTAGCTAATTCCCCTCTTTGGCAATCTTCAAAAAAATTGTTACAGGACCACTTGTTCCATATATCATAGTGGAAATTCTTTTTCACATATAATTTGAAGTATCCCTTATAGATCCAAAGTTTTGTGATTCTAGAACTTGGTTAATTAAAAAAAAAAGATTATATGCTTGCTATATATTACATTTGAAAGTACAGTTGATTCAGGAAATAAATTAAGATTCACAAATATAATTTACTTTAATTTTTCTTAAAAATGGAACCATATATTTCAGATCTTTAGGGAATCTAGATTCCCCTAGCCTTAACTAGCTTATGAAAAACAACAAAATATTTGAAAATGGTAGAAAGCCTCAACATTGTATAGAGATGGAGAAAGTTAAGATATTATCTAGACAGAGCATCTGAAGAAAATTGTTTCTCAGACAAGAAACCAAGAAAAAACAGGAGGGAAAAAAAACCCTCTAAAATTCATTGCTTATAACTTTTGCCACAGGGACCTTTGTCTCAACATATTCATTTTTTGAGCTGTCCATGCCAGCAGTTTAGTTACTGAGGTTTCATTCTTTAACATGTTCAGGACCATCTGAAAACTGAAGGTTTGTCCAGATTGTGACAAGTTCTGCTATTATGATACAAATTCACTTATTCCTTAATACAGCTTGAGAAATTTCAACGAAGTCCATTCCCCTCCCCCCTCCTCCCACCCCTAGACTTCAAAAGATCCAGGAATCTGAAGCAGGGGAAAACTAGAGTTAGAGGAGGTGTCTTACAAATGTGCCTTACTAGATTGCAGAAGGGATATCCCTTCTGCAGAATCCTCGTCTTCATTCCTGTGCCAAGTACCTAAAAATGTTCTGCATTCTGTAACATTCTAAAGTGCTTTTCTAACAATAAGTCCCATGTGTTGTTTTATTTTGTTTTGTTTTGTTTTTTTTTTGGTAGTGATTCAAAACCGTATATAGCTTTAACTTAGAAAATTTATTCTTTGAATAATTTTTAGAAATCATTGTGGGAGTTGGGGTGGTGCAGAGTAAAGCCTGGGCAGCAATTTGGAAATATCTCAAACATTTTAAAAATCATTCTAAAATTATATTCTCTAAAAAAACAGAGGAAAAAGGAACAAAAATGTCCTTAAAAACAAATGTTTCTTTTTCAACTCAGTTTTCTCCCAGGCTTTCACATTACTTGCCAAAATTTCCCATATTCCTTTGTTCAACTCCTGAAGCAATATATTAGTTGAATCATTTATAAAACTTTTAAAGAAGAACATTTTGACATCATTCGACTAAGCTATATATCTCCAATAATTTTTAAATGGAGTTGAAACATTTGATAATTCCAAATTGAGAGAGGTCCTCCTTAATGCCAGTTGTAGGGTGGGACCAATGTTTCTGCATGCAACCAAAGAGGTGGGCTTTATTAGCCGTGTTCCAGTTTAATTAAAAAAAATACTTCAAATGGCTTTGATATCTTTTGTCCTTGAATGAAGCCTTCTAGAGGTTACATAAAATTATTACATGGTTCAAATGTGGCCTTTGGGACAACTGGTCATTCTAGGTTACAATTAAATCTGTATTAGTCTTTCAGTTTTATAAAATAGACTACTACATATATATAATATGTTATCAAAGAAAAGAAAACATATCTATGGAAGAAGACGGAGACCCATTTCTATCATACCTCTGCTTTGTTATAGTAACTTTAAGCCTTCAATAAAATTTCAAATAATTTTTTTTCAAGTTTCAATAATGTCATCTCATAAGATAGCATGGCTTTCAAAAAACAATTAGAGAAACTACAATGAATTCTTGGTTTATGATTCTATCTTAAAAAACTCAGTTTTAACAGCTAGCATCTTGATATCAAATTAGTATTTAAATTATAGTAATAAAGAGATTCATTTGTTAATATACACAATAATTCTATTTGCTATATTCTGAATCAGCAATGGATAGACCATCACCCCAGCTCTGGCCCTCATTACCTCTTACCTGTGCCAATGGCCTCCTATCTGTTTTTGTTCCCCTCTCTCTAATGTCTCCACCCTTTAGTATACTGCAAAAATAATCTACATAATACACCTCCCCATGTCTGATCACAACCCTGTCCAGCTAAATATACTTTTAGTGCTTCTTCATTGCCTATAAAGTATGAACTCTTTTTCTTGGCATTCAAGGCCCTCGACAATCTAGATCCAATTTACTATGCCAGACTAATTTCACAATATTCTCCTTGGTATACATTATGCTCCAGTCAAACTTGCCTATATTCTGTTCCCTGTTTCATCCTTCCATTTCCTCTTGGCGGCTGGGTAATACAGTGCTGGACCTGGGGGTCAGGAAGACCTGAGTTCAAATCCAGTCTCACCCACTTAATAGCTCTGAGATCTTTGGCAAGTCATTTAACTTCTGTCTGTTTCAGTTTCCTCAGTTGTAGATGGGGATAAAAGCATCAACCCATAAGGTTGTTGTGAAGATTTTTTTCCTCCATGCCTGGCCCAGGAGCCATTTCTATCCACTGCACCATCTAGCTGTCAGAGAAGATATATAATTTATCTGACTGGTCCCTGCTTTCATGAAGTCTAGGAGGGAGAGTAACTGGAAAGAACTAGGCCAATCACTTAGATTAACTGCAATGATTTTTCCTGGAATAATGAAATTTAGTAGTAACCATAGACAATCTGATCTTATGGATGATAGATAGATAGATACTGCTTGTCCTTCATTTTCAAAGAGAATAATGACATCAAGGTAGTGATGTCATGATGTGCAAATGAATCGGATTTAAGGGAGGGAGGGCTGTGCAAAGTCACCAGCCTCACTTTCTCCTCCAAAGCCATCTGGGTCCGGTGGCCAGATATGGATCAGGACAGCTGGAGATGGCCCAGGATATAGCGGGAGACCTTGGCCTTTTCAAGCTAAGGTCTTTAACAGGATGAAGTTTGACTGAGGCAGCGCCCATTCAGTGATTAAGGCTTAATAAAAAATGAGGCAAAGAATGGCTTCTTTAAAAAAAAATAGATCTGGGAGGGGAAGACTTTCAGGGTTTCTGGCAAAACCAGAAACAATTGTTAGTGGCTAGTTGGATTGATAGATTTATTGGTAAATGATGGATGTCTAAATGAATGGCTAGATGGGTAGATAGATGAATAGATGTATGTATGTCTAATAAATGGATATAAAGAGAAGAAAAAAAGAGAGAAAGAAAGAACATTTATTAAGTATTTACTATGTACCAGGCACTGTTATCTATAGCAATTGTCTATATCACAGATTTTGGCATTTATATCCTGTCTTGTTTTATGCTTTACTTGGTATACGAAGGCCCTGTTTATCAAGTTATACTGCAAATTCATTGAACTTTGGGCTGTGTCTTATATTTCTGTTGCATCCTCCAGTGTCTAACTCTAATCACTGTTAGATTTAATTGAACATCCTCTTCCTCTGATCCACAGCTGAGCAATCAGGCTATTACAAGACTTCAGAGGAAAGCCCTTTGTGGATTTATCCCTCAATAGGAAATCCCATCTCTCCACTCCCTTGATAATTGATAGGGCTTTGTTTTCAAGCCCCAAACAATAAGCATTTATAATGTGTACATTAGGTCCAAGGCATTGTGCTGAGCTCTGGGAGCTACAAAGTCAGAAATGACAAAACAGTCCTGGCTCTCAAGGAGTATACATTCTGTTGGGGACTTCTTGGGGACATAGCAACATTGTCTGCCAATCTATCTGAATCTTGGGGAAACCGTGAACCTTTTAAACATCTGCCTTTATCAATGGAATGTCTCCCATTCATTTGTGATCTGCCTGGATTAATTTCTAAATGGTTAGGATGCTCCGACTAGCTCTTACTCTATTGATCTCAACTTTAACTAGGTGGTGCAGTGGATAGAGTACTGGGACTGGAATCAGGAAGATTTATCTTCATGAATTCAAATCTGGTCTCAGACATTTACTAGCTGTGTGACCCTGGACAAGTCACTTAACCCTGTTTGCCTCAGTTTTCTTCATTTGTTAAATGAGCTGGAGAAGTAAATAGCGAGTATCCTTGCCAAGAAAATCCCAAAATGGGGTCACAAAGAGTCATCAGATATAGCTGAAATGACAGTTGTACAAACAGACATAAGATTTGAACAATAATTTAAGGAGAGCTCACTAATTACAAAAGAGATCAGGAAAGCATTCTACTAGGAGATGCCATGTGAACTGAAGCTTGAAGAAAGATAGGGTTTATAAGAACTGCATGTCTGGACAGAGTAAAGTCCAGAAATACGGTCTGGAGATCTATGCAAAGGTTTGGTGGATGGAAGTAAAATGACAAATCCAGGGAGGAGTAAAAAGGTTAGTTTGATTGGAAAAGGTGGGTTGAGGGGAATGATAGGTAATAAACCTGGACAGATAGGATGGAACTAGATTATAAAGGGCTTTAAATGGCAGGCTGAGCAGCTTGTAGTCTGTCCTACAGTCAATAGAGAGTCTTATGGCTCTCAAGGGTATGCTGAGTGCTATAGAGATGGAAAGTGGAAATTAAGCTGAATATTTCCCAGAAAGTATTTGTTTTTCTTGTGGCTACAATACTGAATGAAGAGACATGAGCTGTAGGTTCTGCTCTTCACTGAATTGTACCATTTTCTCCATCCATAAAATGGGTCAAAGAGTGAGCTAAATCTCCTATACACTACTTTCTATAAATTAGGCATTCATGGACATTTTCTCTCCCAGGCCACAAAGGAAGCACCTACTATGTGCTATCTACTATATAAGGACCTGTAATTATGTTAGATAGTGTCTATGCGCAAACAGATAAAATTTAGTCAGCCTAGTTTAGCATAACCCACCAATGTGGCAGAATTATGTAATCATTCAGTCAGTCAATAAACTTGTATTAAATTCCTACTATGTGTCAGGCAGTGTGCTAAGTGTTGGTCAGGATCTAGAAGCACTGGATTGACTGTTTGTATAGCAAAGGCAACATTTTCAGTCCTACTTTCAGTTCATCTTGGTGACAAAGGCATGCTTTAACATTTTGAGAGTCTGACTCAGACACTTGCAGGAAATTTCTACCTTGAAAAAATAGCCCTTAGTGGCAATAGCTCAGAAACTATGTAGAGACCTGTGCAGACAGATTTTTTTTCCTCCAGGTTGCTGAAATTTTAATTTATAGAATGATCCCCAAGAAGTCTAAGAGAGTTAATGTTACTTCCAAAAGAGGCCTCTGCTCTGCCTTCTCTCCTCCCTCCTCTCCCAATAAGTCATGAGACAGAAGAAACTTGGTCAACATTCACTATTGGTTGCTTTATTTATTTTTATTTTAGCTTAGGCAATTGGGGTTAAGTGACTTGCCCAGGGTCACACAGCTAGTAAATGTCAAGTGTCTGAGATTGGATTTGAACTCAGGTCCTCCTGTCTCCAAGGCCAGAGCTCTATCCACTGCACCACCTAGCTGCCCCTGTTGGTTACTTTAGAAGTTGCTCTGGGGCTTGACAAAATGCAAAGAGCTATGGGTATCTTTGAGTTTAGGTAGAAAATTCCACTAAGCTTTCTCATGCTGCATTTGAGGAATAAGACAGTGGCTTTTTTTTTTTCAAATTTGAATGAAAATTCTAGTCACTTTGTTAAGCTTTTAATAAACATGGTTTCACCTTCACCTCTAGCCCCCTTTGAAGCCCAGCCTAGGTGTAGGCACCTGATACACAAGCCATTTCCAGATGCCTCCAATTGCTGGTACCTCTTTCTTCTTGAAATTACTTTGTATATCCTATGCATTTATATACATTTCCATCTTTCTTCTGATTAAAATATAAGCTCCCTAGGAGCGGGAATTACTTCATTTTTACCATTGTGTTACAAACACTAAGCCCAGTGCTTCTCTGCACATGGTAGGTGCTCACTATCTATTTCTCTCTCCACACACACAATATAGTGGCTTGAGAATTTGGGAAGAGTGGAACATGAGTCTATTAGTTTTAGTCTATTTATTCCTCCTGTGGTCCTGGTGGTGAATGAATACGTTATGTTGAAAAATGAAGATCTATCCCATAATAAAAACAAAAATCCAGGATTTAAGTATAGCTGTTTTTTTCTTCATTCTGGCTAATCAAATAGGAATTTAAGGAAGTTACAGAAACAACAGAATACACAGGCCTAGAATAAGAGTGACATCGATCAGATCTGGAGATGTGATGCAATGGTCCAAGGAGTGCGGTCTCCATTTATTATCCTGGATTTCTCAGTTAATGCATCTAACACTTGGGTACATCGGGAACCACTGAATATGTACTGAGGGAACAGATTCTCACAGTTCATATTTGGAAAGATTTTTCTATCAGTCATTAATATGAAGTGGACATGGTCTCTGTTGGGTGAAAGTGTCTGCCAAGATTTCTGCATCAACATGCAAGTAATGAGCATTTGGCAATCATATAGAAGTATTGGCAGCTGAGAGCTGAAAATGGAATGTCTTGATTGGAGGATCTCCACACTATTTTCTTTTGCCATCTTGGGAAAGAGTAAGTTTGCAATGTCAATAGAGTCTCACTTGACCTTATCTATAAATGTACCAAAGTTCTTCCATGCTCTACTCACCTGCTTCTTAATGGTATGCCTCTTAAAATACAGGTCAGGTTCCGGTTAGTGGATTCATCAGCATTTCCACTATTATAAAGTGAATAACAGCACAGACAGTATGGGAGGGTAAAGCAGCATCTAGAGACCACTTCCTGTAATAAATTCCAGCTTTTGCATCCTTATTATGATTTTGGAGCCATCATAAGAAGAGAAAACACTAAATACTCAAGTGGTAACAAAATCCTCTTCTGGAATATGATGCATAAACTTCAAATCCTACCTGCCAAGTAGAATTAATATGTTTGCAAAACTCAATTGATTGATAAATGTGCAGCTTTCTCTCTCAAAGGGATTGGTCTGTTGATATGGGAGGACAGTTCAATATGCTAGTCTTTTTTAAAGTACTTATTAGGCACTGAAGGGGCACAGTGGATGATATTCAGGACATCAAGACAGGAAGATCTGAATTCAAATCCTGACTCAAATACATTTTAGCTGTAAGACTCTGAGGAAGTCTTTTCATCCTTTCAGCCTCAGTTTCCTCATCTGTAAGGTAGAGATAATAATAACACCTGTCTTCCCGGCTGCTTGGGAGGACCAAATGAGATACACGCCTTAAAGAGCTACCTAAATGCTAGTCACTATAATATCATTAGGAGAAGCTCCTGTCCATTAACAGAGACTTGTTGACTGTGAAAAGTGTGCTCCTCTAATTCAGGTACCAGAAGAATAAGGATAGTTTTATCTTTAGGGTTAGTAGGGATCAACCTTGACAGTTTTCCATTTCATAGGAGCCCCAGGCATGCCACCTTCTTAAAAGAACTTCACAGAGAGATCCTAGCCAGCTACAAAGTATTAAAGCTGCTACTGCTAATAAACCTTGCTAATTGAAACATCTGGAACCAAAAGAAATAGTCTACTAAAACAATAGTTAAGGCCGTTCACCCCATAGGAGCTGTCTGGCTACACCAAAAGGCTAAGGCTGATAAGGGACAAGAAGCAGCATTGTAAGATGAGAGCTCCAAGTCATTAATAGCTCACATTTATCAAGCACTTTAACATTTGCAAAACCCTTTACACGTATCGCCTCGTTTGACGGACTATCTCCATTCACCGACCTTCATCCACTGAGAACCATTATTCTCATCCTTTCTTTTTTCCTGCCCTAGCAAAATGTATGGAGATATTTGGGGATCCATATTTATAAGTACATACTTATATATGTATAGTAAATAAGCTATATAGAGTATATATAACATATAACATATATAATATATGTATATATGTATAATACACATAACATATCATATACACATAACACTATATATTACACATATCTTTTATATACATACATGTACATACACGTATACATATAAATGCACACATGCATATATGTATTATATAAATATATGTATACATATATACATGTATGTATATATACATATATGTGTGTTATATACATATAACACCATGTATGTATAGTATATACACTCCTTTTGGACAGGCATAGGTTTATGTTTGCCCTTTATATGCTCAGTACCTAGCATACAATAACTGCTTAGTAAATACTTGCTGATTGGTCCAGAGGTTTCACCTACATTTTTGAAAGGCATGAGAACCAAGAATAATATTCAGACATTCTTCTAGGTGGGAATGGAGACATTGACACAAACAATATTAAAACTCTTCTAGTTTCTAGGATGGTTTTTGTCACATTTATTGCAGTGTAATTTGCAGTAATGGAACTTTTTTTTATTGGTCATCTGCCAGGAGATTTCAGTCTAATTATGCTAATATTAAATCACCCTACAGTTTTGACATTGTAACTTACAGCCACAGGGGTATTCTAGAACAGTTTTTGACAAAGGCAAAAAACCAAACGCATGCAAAAAAACAATAACAAAAAAATCTCAAAAATGAAAAGCAAAAAACCCCCAAAACACCATAGAGACAGCTGACTGTTTTTCTAATTAAAAATGTTATCCTAATTGTGGGCTTTCTATTGTCCTGAATCATCTCAGGTTTCCAACTCTGATTTGGTTTTCTGGCTTTTCCACATTGCAATCAAGAGCTAATGAAATCAGCAATTAACTAATAGTGACAAGAATAACTGGGTGGGGGGAGAAGGGAAGAAAAACATTCCTCTTTCAAAATGTGAGATTTGGGGGACTATTATAATAGTAAGAAGAATTTGTATATTTAGAACACTTTAATGTTTACAAAGCACTTTTCTCCCAGACACGCTGTGAAGTAGTTGGTACAAATATTAGCCTCATTTCATAGATAAAGAAACTGAGAAAGATGTATTTATTTTCATCCATGAACATTTTTTGTATCCCTAGCAAAGAACTTCATATTTACTGCATATTATTAGAGGAACTGCTATTTTAAAAGACTCTGGTCAGTTACTAATCTAGTCCATCATTAAATATTCATTAAGCACTTATTATGAGCCAGATACTATACTAATTTTTGAGGATACAAAGAAAAGCAAATACATGGTGGCAGCTCTCAGGGAGCTCATACTCAAATAGTGGAGGAAACATGCAAACAGCTATGTTCACTGGGCGTATGAGACATCTACAGTATAAGTGGATGGTAATCTCTGAGGAAAGCCATGGGCATTAAAGGAGGGAAAGCCTCTTGCAGAAGGCAGGATTTGAACTAAATCTTGAAGGAGAACATGGAAGCCACTTTAAACAAAGCAGAGGCTTTTACTTCATACAATGCCTTTATTTATTCCTTGGGTGAAGGGAAAAGGAACAGGGATGGGAAGGAATGTTTTTCAAAAAATGCTCACTGGGGGCAGCTAGGTGGTGCAGTAAATAGAGCACCCACCCTGAAGTCAGGAGGACCTGAGTTCAAATCTGGCCTCAGACCAAACCCTTGACACTTACCAGCTGTGTGACCCTGGGCAAGTCACTTAGCCCCAAATTGCCTAAAAATAAAACAAAACAAAAATGCTTCCTGAGTCATTCTCCCTTTCTATGGCCTCAAAGATCCCTTTGCCTTCTGTGGTCACTCAGTTTCTGGCCTGGAATAGAGGACACACTGGGCAACATGCTTCTCTTCTAAGCCTTTTCATAGCTCCTGAGTATCACTTTGACTAGTGTCTTCCTCTTGCCAAAATGATGATCCTAAAACATGAATGATGGGGTACTACCAGAGGCATGAAGATGCCAATGTGTCATACTAGGGAAAATGATGTTAGTAAATTCATTCTCAAGTTGAGCCTGCCCCTAAAATTGTCTCTGTTACTGTGCCACTGGTCCCAACTCTTCACATCCTTTTGGCCTAGTCGGGTTGGCTGAGGGAAAGGGAGGGAAAGAGCCTGTGGGAGAAATAAAACACTGTCCTCCTCTTGGAAAAATGAGAAAGAGCCTATTTTGGGGGTTTTAGCCTGAGAGCTGCTTGCCTAGAACATGCCTGTTCAAGGGGATGAGAAGCAGGCAGTACTGGGAAGGCACTACAGAAGGCCAACAGAGTCCGTAAATAGGCCAAGCCTCAGTGGCAAAAAGTTTAGGAAATCTTCTAGCTAGGAGAGTGAGTTGAAGGTCTGGTAATAGCAAGTGACCTTCCCTTCCCCTGATACATCTAAGATGCACCAGACCAGTTGGCTTATCACTTCTAGGGGTAGTTAGGCTACAATCCATGCCTCCATTTCCTCCTGGCTCTGCCCATTCCTGAAGGCTACCTCAATCGTGGCAGATGGATTTCAGATCACAGTATAACAACACTATAGTGGTATTCACTATCCATGAATTTCAGGGTTTTGGTTTCTAACACAAATGGAATGTCCAGGATCACACAAGGGTTCCTCATACCAGGTACTTCAGGACCCTGCCTTGGCATTTCCTTGTGGATATCCAGATGAGGGGTGGAGCTCAATCCTTTCTGTTTTCTGCCAAGTTGAAGATGATGATCCCCGGGGCCTGGCAGTTGAATTCCTCATTGTCCACTAGGATGTCATGTCCAAATACTTACACGATGTGATGGTGGGCATGGTAGTTTGGCTATACCATCTTGTGGTATAGCCCAGGTCAGCATCTTGAACACCTGATTATGGGGAGAGTTCTGGGAAGAGCTCAGTGTGGACCTCTTGAATCTAACTATATAAGGTTCTATATGTGGGGTACTTGGAAGTCAATGACAATGATATCCATAGTCCTCTATGGAAGGGTTGTAGGCTCCCATGTACTCTCCTAGCAAATATCATGGCTATAGCTACATCATGTCCATATCCTCGCCCACAGCTAGGATAATTTACCCCTACATCACCATCACCGTCACCATCACCACACATCTCACAAAAGGCCAGGATGGATCGGACAGGTTGGGAATGGAAGACGATTCCAGCTAGAGGTGCCTCCCAGTTGCAGCCCTTATAAAGCTGGGGTCATTAAGTTACTTGGTTAATGTCCCATATTTTGTGACCATCAGCATCAGGATGGTAATGTTAAAAAAGTATTTAGAAGTGATTAAGAAAACTAAAATTTGCTGCTGCTTAGTAATTCCTTTATTTCTTTATTTTTCATTATTTTCATTCCACTTGTTGGTTTTATGACCAGGGCAAGTCGCTTAACCTGCTTGACTCAGTTTCCTCCACTGTAAAATGGGGATAATATTCCCTATATCACAAAGTTGTTATGTGAATCAAATGAGATAATATTTGTAAATAGGCACTTAGTATAGCATCTGGCACACAGTAGGTGTGATATAAAAATGCTTATTCCTTTCCTTTCCAATTATATCACTCTTCCAGTAGCTATCTATTCTCTATAGGAAAAAATACAAACTTCTCTTTTTGTCTTTTCAAGTCCTCCTCAGTCTAGCACCAAGTACCTTTCCAGGATTATTAAACATGACACTCTTTCATTCATTCTATGTTCCAAACTGTTCTATTTGCTATCCCTCATAGATAGCATAGCATGAAAGATCTAGAATTAGAAGTGACCTCAGAGACCATGAAGTCCAATCTCCTTTGTATTACAGAGAAGTAAAAGCTACGTGACTTACCCAAAGTCACAAAGGCACTGGCATCAGAGAAGGGATTAGAAATTGGGTCTTCTCCCTCCAGAGCAGTGCTTCTTATTCTGGACCAGGAATGTCTAGTTTCCTTCAAAGCTCAGCTAAAATGCTACCTCACTGAAGTCTTTTCTTGTCCCCTCAGCTACTAGACTCCTCTGAAAAATTTACTTTAACATTTTGTATTTACTCCAATGTATACATGTTATTTCCCCTAATACAATTCATTTAAGCTGCTTGAATCTGGGAGTGTTTCACATTTGCCTTTTTGTCCCCAGAGCCTAGCACAGTGCCTGGTACTTTTCTTGTTGTTCAGTCATTTCAATTGTGGCCAACTCTTCATGACCCTGTTCGGAATTTTCTTGGCAGAGACACTGGAATGGTTTGCCATTTCGTTCTCTAGCTCGTTTTATAGATGAGGAAACTGAGGCAAACAGTTAAGTGACTTGCCCAAGGTCACACAGCCACTAAGTGTCTGAGACCAGATTTGAACTGAGGAAGATAAGTCTTCCTGACTCCAGCTCCCAGACACTATCCTTTAAGTCACCTAGCTGCCCTGCTTGGTACATAGTAAATACTTAATAAAAGTCTGTGGATTGATTGACTGATTGATCAATCTGTTTTGTTTAAGCATCCTTCCCAGAACAATTATTCTAAACCTTACTTTCACCAGGCCCCATCTCTCAATGTTTTCACTTGTACAAAACTCAGTAAATGGTCATAACCCTTACTTTACTGATAAACTTCCTCACCTATAAACCTCTACACCTCAATAAATTTCTATTTATACATTGATTCTGTTATCTTTTCTTTTGTTCTTAGGGGCAGTGTCTCTCATTCCTTATTCAAATTTGAGAACCTTGTTTCTATCATTATGTGTATCCTCATCATCTTCTCATTCTGTTTTCTCTTGTTCTTCCATCTCTACCTTCAAACAGGTACTGTTCTCCCCCATATTAAAAACTTCTCATTTCCTCTCACTACCTACTACAGTTACTGTCCCATTAAAAAATTTCCTTTCTTTGATAAATTTCTGAAGTCAAGCACTTTATACAGACTTCTTCAACTTCAACCTTCATTTACTCTTTGGCCACTGTACTATAACTACCTTCTCAAGAATATTTTTTACCCAATCCAATGGCTGTCCTTTTAATTTTTAATCATTTTGATTTTATTATGGCATTTAAAAAAGATTTTGTTTGGGGTAAAAATGGAATGCTTCATGAATTGGCGTGTCATCCTTATACAGCGAAATGCTAATTTTCTCTATATCATTCCAATTTTAGTATGCATTCTGCCAAAATGAGCACTCATTATGGCATTTGAACAGTTCAGCTCATTTCCTTACTGAAACTCTTTACATCTTTTGATTCGGTGGCATTTCCCAATCCTGGTTTTCTTCCCACTTCTCTGACTTCTTTTATCTTTTTTGCTCTGACTCATTTTTCCCCTCCTGTTCCTAACTGTGAAGATTTCCCAAGAGTCAGGCTTTGCCCTATGATTTCTTCTCCCTGCACCTTTCCCCCATCCACCTTAAATTGGTCCTTTCTCATGGCCTGAACTCTCACCTTTACGTTGATGATTACCAAATCTGCAATTGTTGCCTTTACTCTATCTGACCTATGGAAATTTTTGTCTACTAACTGCTAGGCAACTTAGAATAATAAACTTTAGAGTTGGAAGGTGCTACAGAGTTTGTTTAGCACACCCTCCTACTACTGTAAAAAGCCCATATCTGTGCCTTTGTCTACTTGCCTCAAGTCTCTCCCCACTCCATTCTATCCTCCATTCGGTCACTAAAATGATTTTCCTAAAACACAGGTCTGATCATGTCATCTCCCTACCTCCCACTCAATAAATTCCAGTGGCTTCGTATTGCCTCCAGGAACAAATGCAAAATGCTTTGTTTGTCATCGAAAGCTGTTTATTACTTAGCCCTCTCTTACATTTCCAGTCTTCTTAGACCTTATCTCTGACACATAATGTTTGATCCAGTGACACTGACCTCCTGGCTGTTCCATGAACAAGACAATATATTTCTCAGTTCTGGGCATTTTCTCTGGCTGTCCCCCATACCTGGAGTGTTCTTCCTCCTTTGTTTGGAGTACTGACCTCCCTGGCTTCCTTTAAGACCCAATTAAAATCCCACCTTCTACAGAAAGCCTTCCTTAGCCTCTCTTTATTCCAGTGCCTTTCCTCTGTTAAATATTTCCTGTTTTTCTTGTATATAGCTTGCTTTGTATATATTTGTTTGCTGGTAAGCTCCCATTTGATGGTAAACTCAAGAAAACCAGGTTATCTTTTCAGTAGCTCTTCCCAGCCAGAAGCCTGGGAACCTAGAGGACCAGGACCAGAGCCCCTGTGTTTTGCCAGCAATCAAATAGTACACCAAATGGGAAGGTGTGAAATAAATGCAAGACGAGGGCCAGGCGATCAGTAGAGACTGACTCAGTTTATTCATCTGAGGGTACAGGTTATATATAGAAAATCTAGCCTAGCTACAAAATCATCCCTGTGAGACACTCCCGGAACATCTGCTGATAAGAGACAATACCTATTTTCTTGTAATCGGAGTTCCTAGATTGGGATGTAAAACTCCAAGACTTTTTCCTAGAGCCTAGGCACCACCTGCATAGAGGGGTGATATGTAAATCTAAGGTTCAGAGAATGAGAAGGAATGTCTCCAGAACCTCCCTTGCAGGGGAGATTTGGAAAGCCCTGCCTCCTAAATGATTGAGCCCTGTGGGTTAAGCCTGGGCAAAGGTCAAGCTTTGTCCTGGATCTTAAACCCAGATAGGACCCTTTACACCCCTGCTCCCTCAATCAAGGACAGTACATGTACAAGTAAAATCTTTGGAGTGGCATACTTCCAAGCACAAAGATTCCAAAGTCTATTTCTAAATCTGGGGAGAATCAATCCCTCACACCCTCTATTAGTCTAGTTCTGCTAAGTAAGCATGACACAGAAAATCACCTCTTGTTGTACTGGTTTTCCAGAATCATAGCATCTCAGAGTTGGAAGGGACCCAAGAGGGCAGCTAGTCCAACCTATATTTGACAAGAATCCCCTCTATGATAGCTCTGGAAAATGCCCATCCTCATCAACCTGAAAAGCTCCAGTGGTGGGGAACTTACTTTTGTACAGCTCTAATTGTTTGGAAGTTTTTCTTTACATCAAACTCATTTGCCTCTCTTCAACTTCTACCCATAACTCCTAGTTCTATTCTATGAGACTAAGCAGAACAAGCTGAATCCTTCTTTCATAACACTTGAATAAAGTAATCATTCCCCCTCCCATTCCCCTGCGTAGTCTTCCCTTCTCCAGGATAAAAATCTCTAATCCTTTCTCTATTTCCTTCTGGATATACCTCAGTATGTATGCCAATGCCCTTTCTAAATTTGGGGACCCCAAATTGAACACAGTACTCCAGAGGTGGCCTGATCAGGCCAGAGGATAGCAAAATTCTCGGATTCCTGATTCTGAAGAGTATACTTCTCAGCATAGCCTATAGCAGCATGGTGATTGATTCTTTCATTAAAAGGAGACATGTAGAGACCAAAAAGAAGAGTCCCAAGCACAGACCTATTGGAAAGATCTGCATAGATGTTGTATCACCCTATTATAAATTCCTGGAGTGCACAGACTGCCTTATTTTTATTATTTTTATCCTCAGCACAGTGCCTGGGACAATCATTCATTCATTCACTCAAACATAGAATTGTATATTTATGCTGATTAAATTTCATCTTACTGAGATCAGCACATGACTTTAGCCTGTTGAGAGCTTTTGAAATTTTGGTTCAAAATCCATTTTATTAGCTCTCTTTCCAACCTCCTGTCATCTGCAAATTTGCCAAATTTTCTCTGTGCTTCTATTTGAATATCACCATTAAAAAGTGTTGAACAGCAGGACCAAGGATAGATCCCTTCCAGTACTCCACTCACTGTGTCTGAGGTTCTTAATCTGGTGTCTGTGAACTCTTTTCCTGGAACAAATCACTGAACAAATGAGTAGTAGCATTGAAAACCAGTTCTAGTACCTGACCTTATCACCCCACTGGTCTTGACATAGTTCTTTCAGGAGACTTAGAATTGAATAGCATTTGGGAACTGTTCGGATTTTCCAAGCTCTTCCCTGTCTCCAGGTAAGGTAGCTTGGGCTTCCAAGTAGGGCTGAAATAATTACATTGTGCTTTTCTCTTGCTTCATCCAGGACTTTGTTTCAGTAGTTGCCACCTCTCTCTATCTCTCTTTCAAGCATCTTCAATCTTCCCATCACTGTTTGCTTCTGTAGATTTATCTATGAACATTCTTACATCTTCTCTTTCTTAAAAAGAATTCCCTTGATCCTTTATAGTACATTTAACTAATTAATAATCTCTTTCCTCTGCTGTGCTGCTATACTTCTTGAAAACATTGCCTATATCCAACCAATATCTTCATTCTCAGCACCAATGCTCTCCTCTGTGTCTTTCAATAATACTTCTACACCTATCATTTTTACCAAAACTGGTCTCTAAATTTACCAATGGAAATGGCAAAACTCCCTCCCTAACCTACACGGAAAATTCAATGGACCTTTGAGTCATTATCCTGAACCTTATCCCTACAGTTTCTGACACTATTGACCACCTTGTCTTGCAGGATGTAATCTCTGTTCATGGCTTCAAAGACACCTCAGCTTTAGTTTTCCTCCTGTTTCTCTAATCATTTCTACTTTATTTCCTCCATACCACTATCATGCAGATCTTCCAAAAGGTCTGTGCTTGGCACTCATCTTTTTTTTTTTTTATCTCTTCAGTGTCTCCCCTTCAATCAATGAATCAATCAACATGCATTCATTAAATACTTGCTATGTTCCACTAGGCACTGTGCAAAGATCTTAGATACAAAGGAAAAGGAAAAAAGAAATCCCTGTTCTAGGTAATTTGATGTTTGTGTGTATAAATGCCTAAACACGCCAATGTTAAAAGCATACAAAAATGGTGAGATTAATTCACCCTTAAGTATTAAACAGAACAACTGCCTAACAACTTCTTTTGTCCAGCATGTTGTTACATAGAAAGGTAGGGGAGAGATTCATAATGCTGTTGAAACAGAATTAATAAATTTTACTTGACTCTTTCAATAGCAGACAGATTAATAAGCATACTTATGTATTCACCTGAAATACAGAAAAATACCATTCAACTCATTAACCAATGGAAGTAATTTTTTAGAAAATTAACAGAATAACTACTTTATTATTCCACTCTTCTATAAACTTACTAAATCTTCATTAATTGTAGTGGACATTAAATAGCAAATATCTTTATCATTAATGGGTTCAAAAGGCAGTTATAAATGTTATTAATCTGAAATTAAAAGTGGAATAGTTAAATATTTTATCACTAATTTGATAATGTCTTGGATGTTCAATAAAAACACAAATCAAAAGGTTTCTAATTCTCTGGGAAAATATCTTGTCATTGATAAAGATATTTGAATAGCTAAAATGTGAATACTAACTAATGTCCATAATTATGAGGTCAACAAGCATTTATTAAGTGCTTATGTTCCAGCCATTCTTCTAGGCACCAAGGATACAAAGAAAGGCAAAAAAAAAATCATCTCTGCCAGAGCAAGCATTCTAATGGAGAAGACAACATGAAATACCTAGGGACAGCTAGGTGGTTCGGTGAATAGAGCCAGACCTGAAGTCAGGAAGACTCATTTTCCTGAGTTCAAATCTGGCCTCATACACTTACTAGCTGTGTGATCTTTGGCAAGTCACTGAACCCTGTTTGCTTCGGTTTCATCATCTGTAAAATGAGCTGGAAAAGGAAATGGCAAAACACTCCAGTGTCTTTGCCAAGAAAACCCCAAAAGGAGTCACAAAGAGTTGGACAAGATGAAATGATTGAACAACAAAAACAACATAAAAGATAAAGATAGGATTAAGGAAAACCAGCTTAAAATTCATTAATGATTTTCACAATTCATTTTTTAAAAAATCTCAATACTAATTTTTGTCTTATATAAGACTCTGTATTTTGATTTTAACCATTAGTAAATGAACATTTTTGAATATAATAAATGTGTCTAAATTTTATGAGTTTTTCATTTCATAATAGAGAAGTAAGCTCAGCTAAAATGCTGTTATATACTAATAACCCTAGCCAAGACAAGGAGGTCTTTCTCAAATAAATCTCCTATACAACATAAGGCTACATAGAAACACAATTCATGGCTCATGGCTCTTTCCTTAATCTACACTTTAGAAATGGTTTTATTCTTCAGTTATTTATTAACTATGGTCAAATACTGATAGGAAATCACCTTTCTCCAAACATACATACTGGGAAGTATAAAGAAGCACCAAAATTGACTATGAAGGGACACCACTCAAATATGTTGTAGACTATCTATTCTAGCCTTACACCTTCTGGTTCCCTTTCTACAATGGAACAATCCCTCAGTTATCCAGTGTAGGTCATCACTTAAAAAAAAGCCAACTCAATGCCTCAATGCCTTATCTTTCTTCTCTTTTCTGATGGTTTTCTTCTTTCCAATTACATGCTTGAGGCAGAGTGCACAAAAGCACATTCTTCTCTTTCTCTCTTCCTATCATAGTGCTTTAGCTTTGGATGCCCTAGAATTTTGAGAAAAATACATGTACAGGAGAATTGAAAAAAAGTTTTGTAATACTGGGAGAAAAATTGTTCAAATACATTTGTGTAAGATTAAAGGAACTATGGTTGTGGGCTGCAAGAATACTTAAGTGTTTCCTACTGGGCCACTCAAAAAGGAAATCTGGACTGTACTACTAATTCATTTTATTCACCAGTGATTTCTTCTCTCTCTTAGTTGTTCTTTTTTTTTTTTGGTCTCAGAGGCTACTTGCATTTCCAGTTAGGAGTCAGACTTTATTCAGGTTGTGTTAGCATTCAAGTTCCTAGATTCTGGCCTCATGTTAACCTCATTCCTCTTTTAGCTGGGAGATTGTAGATCTAGGAGACTCTCTACGTCTAGAAACTATCCTCATTTGGATGACTTAGATAGGGCTGGCATTAGCTTTCTTGTGATTGGCTTGCCTTCCAGTCCTGACCAGTGAGATAAAACAACCAAGAATTGTCATTGTCTATTCCCACTCCCTCCTCACCACCCCCCGCACCCCAACGCCTATACAACCATATTCTACTGTAATCCAGGAAGGAATAATCGGGAGAAGATCACTGTGAGCAGGGAGAAGGCCATGAGAAGAGAGGGGAGGATGAGGAGCAATGGGGGAATGGAGGTAGAAGAAAGTAGAAGCAGCATCTTGCATAGTATGCCAGTTGGGTTGAGTGAGAGACTGATTATAGGGACTTTTTTTCAGGAGCTGCAGTTAACCAGGGTACATATAGGGAGCACACAGAGTGTGCTCTGGTATATCAGTGAACAAGCCAGCCATATATGATGTCAAGTTTGCAGAATGAATGGAGGAAGATAAGTCTGTGCTAACCTATGGGCTGAGAGGACCTGTGTGGATACATCCACAGCGCTTCCCTTTGTGTCTTCACTGTGGCCAATGCTTGGGGTTCCTTGTCTGTTTCAGTCTTGGTTCATATTCCTGCGCTCTTTCCCATCCCAGACGAGGAAGACTTGAGTAATAATCTAAATAATGTAAAGCAGAGACCACTTTGTTGATGTCTTGCCTACAGCATGCACTTAGCAACTGCTGAATTAAATTGAATTGGGTTAAGTGGAGCTGTGTTCCAGATCTAGTCTCCAGCTGACTTTCTGATTGCACCATCCAAGTTTCTTGCCTTCCTCCTCCTTCCCCCACACTCATTCCAAATGAAGATGTCTAGTTCAGTGATTCTTAACTTTTTTGTACCATAGATTCCTTTTGGAGTCTGGTGAATCTTATGAACCTTGTTCTCAGAATAATGTTTTTAAAAAATTAAAGGAAACACGAAATGTCACTTAGAGGTTATTAAACATAAAGATATAATTTTGTCCTCTTTATCTAAGTTTGAGGATTTCCTGGAATCTATACATAGATCCTTTTGAAGTTCTGGGTTAAAAACTCCTGGCCTAGGTGAGCTCAACAACTGACAGGTACATCAATTTACAATGAAATTAGATCCTCTTTCCTTGGCATCCGGGCACTTTGGTGTGGATAATGGAAAGCTTGGGTGGGTGGGGGAACAATTAGCATGATTACACATGGTGACCTTGAGAACCATAGTGTGCTGGCAATGTCTTATATAATTTACATTTGTAGCCATCCCTGTATCTTCCATAAACATATCGGCTTCCACCAGAGCCCCCTTTGGCAGGTCAGTGTTTTGGACTCAGTAGTCACCAGTCTTTGACGAGGCCATAGTTCATTCTGGCTGGATTTATTGGGTCATCGGGCAGCCAGGTGGCACTGTGGATAGCGCTCTGGGGCTAGAGTCCTGAATTTAAATCTGACCTCAGACACTTAGTAACTGTATGACTCTGGACAAGTCACTTAATCCTGTTTGCCTCAGTTTCTTCATCTGTAAAATGAGCTGGAGAAGAAAATGGCAAACCACTCCAGTATCTTTGCCAAGAAAATCCCAAATGGTGTCACTCAGAGTTGGGCATGACTGAAAAATGATGACTGAATAACATTAGAATCATTGTTTACTTCAATGGATTCTCAGGAAGCAAGTGAGGGTCTTTAGTGATTGCATGGAAACTCCAACCAATGTGTTGTTAATTTTGATTCTGTAACCAATGTTCTGATCAAGAAGGCTAAGGCAGGGTTGGTATGAGGGTAGATGAAGTGTGGGATTGGTAAGTATGTCCCTTGCTGTTTTTTTTTAATTTTTGGTGAGGATTACTTTGCTAGAATTTATTCATGTTATTTTATTTTAAGTATAGTTCTTATACTTCACTTGGGCTATTTCTTACTGCTTTTTGATATGAAAGTTACTGTGACCATAACCTTTCACTTTGGGAAATAAGTAGCTGACACATTATTGCTCCTTGTTCAGTATCAAGAAATCTTTCAGATTTAGCCCACACTTTTTCAACAGATTAGTCATGGGTGGCATTAGCCATGAGAAAAAATAGAGTTATAAAATCTTAGCTTGGAAAGCAACTTTAGAGCTTATATGCCATGTCCCTAAATTCCTGGTGCAATTTTAAACTTTAATAGATCTACTCTACAACTATCTAATTATACCCCTTCCCATCTCTCCCAACCTCATTCCAAGGGAGGATCATCTGGTTCAATGATTCTTAACTTTTTTTGTGTCATGGGCCTCTTTGGGAGTCTGGTGAAGCCTATGGACTCTGTTCTCAGAATAATGTTTTTAAATAATAGAAGAAAATGCTAAATTTCATTTCAGGTTAGTCAAAATAAATATCGATTTTTTTCTGCATCCAAGTTCATAGAGCAATCTTTAATAGCTTATAACTGCAGTAAGACTTTTAGGACACCTGGTATAATCCAGCCTTGGTCTCTATTACCTTAGCATCAAATACAAATATCTCCGGCATTTAAAGCTCTTCACAATCTGGATTCAACTTGTCTTTTAAATATTATTTTAAGATTATTTGTTTTTATATACACTGTGGTCTGGTCAACCTGGTGTACTTGCTGCGCCCAACACGCAACACTCTATTTCTTATCTCCATGACTGCACAGGGTATCCTCCATTGCTCACTTTTCACTCTTATTTTCCCCTGGATTTCCTTTGAGCTCAGCTCAAACAACATTTCTTACACAGGGTCTTTTTTCTGAGCCTCCTTTCCCAGATACTAGTGTCTCCTCCTCAAAAAAAAAAGACTTCAGACTTATTTTAAATACATTTATATGTGTACACCTGTCTCCTCTGACAGAATATAAATTAATTCACAGAAGAATCTACTTTATTTATGTCATAATTCCAGTTTCTAACACAGTGTCTGGAACACAATAGGTAACTAGGAAAAATATGCTGATTGATTGATTTTACCCGAACAGGTACATCACCTTCAACATATGGTCATCTAATCTATTCTTGAAGACCTTCAGTGAGAAGAAAACTTGTAACCTCCCAAGAAAGTCTATTTTACTGTGGAATGACACTAACTGTTGGGAGTCCAAATCAGTCTTTGCAACATCCATTCATTTTTCTTGCTTCTATTCTCTAGGGCAGAATAAACCTACATTTCAAGCCTCCAGATACATGAAGATGGCTATCACATGCTTTCCAGCCTTCTCTTCTTTGACTGAACATTCCTTCCACCTTCAAATGGTTCTCATAGTGTGTGGTTTTGAGTGTCTATTATACAACATTACTTGTCATGTGAAGTGTTAAACAATACAAGAAAATAGTGCCAGAGGATTCACAAGATGGGCTATCATTCTCAGATGAGTAGTAAAGAAAATAAGTGATATAAGCTTCATGGAGGAGGTAGGATTAGGTCTGAGCCTTAGAAATGGAATTTTGATTGTAGGAGCAGTAGAAAGAAGGCATTCCAAGTAAGGCATAAGTTTTAAGACGAGGGCTAGGAAAAAACAAGGTGTGTTTCAGGGATAAGGAGGAAACTAGATTGGCTTCAGTCAGTGTTGGAGTACTGAGTAGTGGGAGACAAGTCTGTGAGAGCACAGCATACTAGGGCTTCCTTTTGGATGGCTTTGAATGTCAGGGTAAGGAATATAAGTTTCATCCTATCCATAAGGTTTTTTAAAAGGGGGAATGATTGGTGAATATTGGTCATCCATTGCATCTTGGGTCACTGCCAGTTGTCTTGACTTTTGCTTTGCCACTGGCTTTGAGGACTTTGGAAGAGAAAATAAGGCTAATGACTTAGTGCAACTCTGTCTCACTTAAATTCAATTTTCATGCAAGTAAAGACATGATGTCATTGGGCTCCTTTGAAAACAAAGGATGAACAACTATTAGTGTATATATGACAGAAGAGATAGAAACAAGGAATTTGTGTTTATTTCTAGGTGACATTTCATACATTTTATAACTATTATTAAGACAATTTAGGGCAGCAAGTAGCTAGGTGGTGTAGAGGATTGAGTTCTAGGTGTGGAGTCAGGAATACTCATTTTCCTGAGTTCAAATCTGGTCTCAGACACTTACTAGCTGTGTGATCCTAGGCAAGTCACTTAACCCTGTTTGCTAGAGAAGGAAATGGCAAACTACTCCATTATCTTTGCAAAAAAAAGACAAAACACAAATGGGATCATGAAGAGTTGGATATAAATGAAATGACTGAATAACAACATTAAGACATTTTACCTTTTTGTTACCATTGATGAATTGGGCCCTTTTGTAAATGTATTGTAGATCTGGTAGACACAGAGTACAAATGGTAAAGAGACAGGAAGCAGCACCAGATATAGCAGCCAAATTCTCAGTTTTTTGGAGATCACTAGTTCATATCCTGTCAGGCCAGAGGACATAGATAATAACAAATTTTTTTTTAAAAAGGCTATGTTTTAAGATGGGGCTGCGCGTTGAACATTAGACTAAAATAAATCAAATAAATGCTCCAAATAAATTAATTGGAATAAATGAAACCATCACCTTTGTTTCATTCAATTCAATTAAACACATTTATTAAGTGCCTATTGTGTGCGAGGTCCTGGGAATACAAAGAAAAAAATGAAAAACAGTTCCTACTGTCAAAGAGCTTATATTCTATTGCTGAAAGAGTATTCATGGAGAAGTAAGGTTTAACAGGTAATTTTGGTAGGAGAAGAGACTAGTAGCTGAGAGATGGGGAAGGGAATCAGGAAAAGCTTCATGGAGGAGGTGGTACTTCAATTGTGCCTTGAAGGATAAAGATTCTGCAAGATGGAGAAATGGAGACTGGAGGCAATACATTTCAGACATGGGGTACAGCTTGCACAAGTATATAAAGATGAGAGTTGGAATGCCAAATTCAGGAAACAGCACAGCTAGAATGTACAGTTTGGTTGGAAGGTAGAACACATGAAGAGGATGAATGTAAAATAAAGCTGGAAATATCGGATTGGTCAGGGTGTTAAATTGCAGACTGATTAGATTTGTGAATGACACCCTGTTTTTGTCCCCATTTTCTACCCAACCTTCTCTAACTACTGAGCATTTTTGTTACTCTAATTGTAGTTTAAATAGTAGTAGTTGTAATTAGTCAGATTATGAGACAAACAAGAATCTTAAAGGGATAATGGAACGGAAGATGTGTGTCTTGTCCATCAACCTCGATGGAAAGTTTTTTTTTTAATATTGTAGAAATCATAATGACCATAACTTTTCCAAATCTAGTATTTATTCCTTAGTGATGATAACATAAATTTGCTCTGAAATCCCAAACCATCGATCTGAAAGTACTTCCTTGCTAAGAACACCTCCTGAATGTCAATAGATACTTGAAGAGCAAGAGAAGGACAAGCAATGAGTGAGACTCAGATCTCTGTGGGGACTCTAATGCAAAAATGAAAAATGAAGATTGTGGCTAAATTCTTACAATTCCTGGTATCTTTACTCCTTTCTTGACCCAATAAAAGTTGGAGGTCCTTGCTGTTATACATATAAATCAAAATCTGCATTGATAAAATCAAATTAAGGCCTAATTATTTACTCTACAAAAGGATTCACCATAAGAATCCTTCAATTTGCATATTGCCTTAATGCATTTGAAATAACTTTTGTGAAAGAAGTTTTCAGGAACAGATTTAGTGCACAAATGTGGACAAATACTTTGCAAACTATGCACCTAAATCCAATACCAATGATACTGTTTTTAATGAAAATTCATACTCATCTGATTTACTTTTAGATGAACCCCATTTTCCAGATCTTAAGTGCAAATTTGTAAGATCATTTTTGTAATTTAAGTGACTAAAAAATTAAGACACTTTAAAGAAAGTCATAAGAAACCTTTCTTCCCTGGAAACTAGTAAACAAGATATGAAACATGTAAAGAACATATTTATGTTTTATTGGCAAAATTCTTATTTATTTATTTTTAGTTTAGGTAGATATATTTAACTTGTTTTCTTATATAATTTCAATATGTATTTTGAAAGTTTCTAAATATCAATGCAATGACCAATCATCACTCCAGTGGACTCATGCTGAAGTGTTATCTACTTCTTGATAGATGGACTAATATGCATTATGTAACAAACATTTTGGGACATGGACAATACGTGAATTTGTTTTGCTTGGCTATTTACAAGAATTTTCTTTTGTTCAAGTTGTGGGAGTGTGGAAGGAAAGAAAACAATCAATGCTTGATAAATGAAAAATAAGGTTTCTAAATCATTATATCAAAAATGGCCTTTCTGAAATTCATCAATCCTAGATGGTGTGGAAAATACATAGTTCTCTGCTATGGTCACAGCAAACCAAATATTTGCTGAATTGTTGAGGTCTTTGCTATACTGAGTAAAGACTTGGCATTTATCTACTTACTGATTACTTATTGAATCCACTTACTGAATTCAAACAAAACACTACTCTGATTTTTAGTTGTACATATTTTCATTCTCTTTGTCAACAATTAGTTTCTGCAAGAGAACTAAACAAAAGTCCAAATTATTTGGACTTTATAGGGAAAATGACTAGATCTCTAATTTCATTGATAAAGGGAACTCTCAGGTAAGGAAACTTCCTCTCCCAGTGCAGGTCAAGGGTTAAATGACGTTCTTGAGGACTGTTTAGTAGGATGTTCTTCTTTTCTGAACTTGACCAATTAAAGGTACAGGCTTGTCCAGCCCAGAAGATCAAAAGAAGGGTTAAGGTCACTTCTGAGAGGAGTGGGGATGCTTACAGACAGATAAAAAAGACTTTAGTCCAATGCAGTTGGGAGTCAGCTTAGAGCTGGTCACACTAGACAGGGTAACATCTTTGTTTCTGATATGCCATCTTGATCATCTGACCCTGAAACTTAACTGTGCTACTTGTCTATCCCAAGGGATAGACAGCACTTCAATGGAGGATCAGGTCAATGTCATTCCCCTTGATCAAGTTTAAAGAGAGAGGTCCAAGATATCTCTCTGTGACACTATCATAGCAGAAGTCCATTTCCAAGAATGCTTGGGGAGAAGAAGGAAAAAGTAGTAGGAACCAGATGATTTCTGGTAGTATGACAGAGCTGGCATCCTTCCTCCCTTATGAAAAGCTGCTATTTAAGGTGCCTTTTACATGGAGGTGAATCAAACTTTTCAATTCATGTCTCCACTCAGTTCCAATAGTTGACAATTTATCTATTTTGACACAACCCAGTCTAAAGACTTCAGAGCAGAAAGGAAGGTTTCTCATAATAATAGCATAACAACAATTATAATAACAAAAATAACACTTCATTTATATGACACACTAAAGTTTACAAACCTGAATAAGGTGCAGACAGGAAATGCTGATCCCTAGAACAGGATAAAACTCCTTGCCACCATCACTCTACTTCTCTTGTGTTTGGAGGGACTAACTAGAAGCTGATGCCTTCATTCTCTCATTAATGTCATGTGCAAGCAATCAGAGCATTCTCAAGGAAGGTGGGCCCAGCTCACTCTCCCCTATCAACCTCTGAAAACCCAGAAAATATCAGCCCAGAAAAAAAAAAAACCCTGGAACACCTGAACTAGAAGAAAGACAGAGAGCAGCAGTGCAGTAGCCCAGCAAACAGGTCTCCCAGTGCCTCAGCAAAAACAAGGGGCCCCAGGCAGATAAGTACCCTGCGGCATTCATCTGAAAGGAGGTGAAGAAAACCCGACCTTGCTGATTCCAACCCAACACCAGGTGAGCTGTAGGAGCCCTGAAGCCTCCAATTGTGAAGAAATCCTGAAGCCCAGGTGGTAGGGCAGGCAAACACCAACACCTGGACCTCCCAGTGCCTCAGTGAGGGTGGGGGAACCGGTGGAAACCAGCTCAGAAAAACACCAGGAGTCTCGGCACTCCACAGCAAAGGAATCTCCCGGTGCGTTAGCAGAAACAGGGAGACAACACTGCAGGGGGCCCCAGGCAGATAAACATCCTGCAGCAGCCATCTAAAAGGAGAAGAAGAAAGCTAAAGCAAAGGAAAAGCAGGCAACCTAGAATTGCCTGAAAGTTCCAGCCTTGCTGATTCCAGCCCAACACAAGGTAAGCTGCCAGAAACCTACAGCTCCAATTCCCAGCATAAGAGGCCCCAGAACAAAGCCAGTGACCAAGACCTAGGCTCCCAACACAAGAAGCTTGGGTCAGTACCCCCTGTTCCCCAGCAGGAGAGCTCAATCTCTTTAAAGGCCAGGGAATAAAGAAACACCATGAGTAAAAAGAAATGTACCATAGATTCATATTATGAGAAGAGTGAAGATCAAGACAGAAATTCTGAAGAGGACAACATTGTCAACAAACCCACATCTGCAACAACAAAAGGGAATATGAACTGGTCTGAAGCCCAAAAAGCCTTCTTAGAAGAGCTCAAGAAGGATTTTAATAGTCAAATGAGAGAGGTAAAAGAGTCCTTCAAAAATACAATTGGCCAGTTGGAAAAAAAATACACTGAAGAAAACAAGTCCCTAAAAAACACAATTGGCCAATTGAAGAAGGAAGGACAAAAACTAACAGAAGAGTACACTGAAGAAAACAAGTCCCTAAAAAACACAATTGGCCAGTTGAAGAAGGAAGTACAAAATCTAACAGAAGAGTACTGAAGAAACAAGTCCCTAAAAAACACAATTGGCCAGTTGAAGAAGGAAGTACAAAAACTAACAGAAGAAAACAATCTGTTAAAAACTAGAATTGGACAAATGGAAACTAATGTCTCTATGAGAGAGCAAGAATCAGTCAAACAGAAACAAAAAAATGAAAAAATAATGAAAATGTAAAATACCTCATCAGTAAAACAACCACCTGGAAAATCGACTCAGGAGAGACAATTTAAAAATTATTGGACTACCTGAAAATCATGATGAAAAAAAGAGCCTGGACAGTATCTTTCAGGAAATCATAAAGGAAAACTGCCCAGAAGTCCTAGAACCAGAAGGGAAAATAACCATAGAAAGAATCCACCGATCACCACCTGAAAGAGATCCCAAATTGACAACGCCAAGAATATAATAGCAAAATTCCAAAATTACCAGATGAAAGAGAAGGTGCTGCAAGCAGCCAGAAAGAAAGAATTTAAATATCATGGAACCACAGTCAGGATTACACAGGACCTTGCAGCTTCTACATTAAAAGACCGCAGGGCATGGAACATGATATTCCATAAGGCAAAGGAGCTTGGAATGCAGCCAAGGATCAATTACCCAGCAAAAATGAGCATCATTTTTCAAGGGAGGAGGTGGATATTCAATGAAATAGGAGACTTCCAAACTTTCCTGATAAAAAGACCAGAGCTCAACAAAAAATTTGATCTTCAAGTACAGGACTCAAGAAGGACTTAAAAAGGTAAATGGGACAGAAGGATACAATATGTTGTTAATAAGGGGGGGCTGTTTAAACCCCTACAAGGGAATATGAGACTTGCAACCCTTGAGAACTGTATTGTTATTACACCTTGTTAAAGGAGTATACATAAAGAGGGTGGATATTAGTTGACTTTGATGTAATGATAAAAAAAAATCTAATCAAGTGGGTTAAATGGATCCAAATAAGTGGATCAATCTAATCTTAGAAAAGTACTGAGAAAGGAGGAGGCAGACAAGGGTAAATTACATTACAGGAAAAGACACAAAATCCTATTACAGCAGAGGGAAAGGGGGGGGAGCATTGTTTGAACCTTACTCTCATCAGATTTGGCTCAAGAAGGGCATAATATAATCAGTTAGGTATAGAAATCTAACTTGCCCTATAGGCAGTAGGAGGGAAAAGGGGAAAGAAAAGGGAGGGGGAAAGAAAAGGGAGGGAAAGAAGGGAGGGAAGCAGCAGTAAGACTAAAGGGGAAGAAAAGGGAAAGGGATAATAAAAGGGGGAAGGGACTGAAGGAGGCAGTGGTCAAAAGCAAAACACTAGTGAAGGGGAGAAAGGAAAAAGGAGAATAAATAGGTGGGAAAAACGATGGAGAAAAAGACACAGATAGTAATCATAACTGTGAATGTGAATGGGATGAACTCTCCCATAAAATGGAAATGGATTGCAGAATGGATTAAAAACCATAATCCTACAATATGTTGTTTACAGGAAACACATTTGAAAAAGAGTGACACATACAGGGTAAAGGTAAAAGGCTGGAGCAGAATATATTATGCGTCAGCTGAAGTAAAAAAAGCAGGGGTAGCAATCCTGATCTCAGACAAAGCAAAAGCAAAAATAGATCTAATCAAAAGAGATAAGGAAGGAAACTACATCCTGCTAAAAGGCACCATAGACAATGAAGTAATATCATTACTAAATATATATGCACCAAATGGTATAGCATCCAAATTCTTACAGGAGAAGTTCAGGGAGTTACAGGAAGAAATAGACAGCAAAACTATACTAGTGGGGGACCTGAACCTCCCCCTCTTGGCACTAGAGAAGTCTAACCACAAAATAAACAAGAAAGAAGTTAAGGAGGTGAATAGAACATTAGAAAAGTTAGGTATGATAGACCTCTGGAGAAAACTGAATGGGGATAGAAAGGAATATACTTTTTTCTCAGTACATGGCACATACACAAAAATTGACCATGTACTAGGGCATAAAAACCTCACAATCCAATGCAGAAAGGCAGAAATATTAAATGCATCCTTTTCAGATCATGATGCAATAAAAATTATATGTAATAAAGGGCCATGGAAAGATAGACTAAAAAATAATTGGAAACTAAATAATCTAATCCTAAAAAATGATTGGGTCAAACAACAAATCATAGAAACAATCAATAATTTCATTCAAGAGAATGACAATAATGAGACAACATACCAAAACCTATGGGATGCAGCGAAAGCAGTTCTTAGGGGAAGTTTTATATCTCTAAATGCTTACATAAATAAAATAGAAAAAGAGGAGATTAATGAATTGGGCATACAACTAAAAAAACTAGAAAAAGAACAAATTAAAAATCCTCAACTAAACACCAAATTAGAAATATTGAAAACCAAAGGAAAAATTAATAAAATTGAAATTAAGAAAACTATTGAACTAATAAATAAAACTAAGAGCTGGTTTTATGAAAAAACAATAAAATAGATAAGCCTTTGGTTAATTTAATTAAAAAAAAGAAAGAAGAAAACCAAATTACTAGTATCAAGAATGAAAAGGGCGAAGCTACCACCAAGGAAGAGGAAATTAAAACAATAATTAGGAATTATTTTGCCCAACTATATGCCAACAAATTTGACAATCTTAGTGAAATGGATACATATTTACAAAAATATAAATTGCCCAGATTAACAAGAGGAAGTAAAATACTTAAATAACCCCATCTCAGAAAAAGAAATTGAACAAGCCATTGATGAACTCCCTAGGAAAAAATCTCCAGGGCCAGATGGATTTACATGCAATTCTATCAAACATTTAAAGAACAATTAATTCCAATACTATATAGACTATTTGGGAAAATAGGTGAAGAAGGAGTCTTACCAAATTCTTTTTATGATACAAATATGGTGTTGATACCTAAACCAGGAAGAGTCAAAATAGAGAAAGAAAATTATAGACCAATTTCTCTAATGAATATAGATGCAAAAATTTTAAACAAAATATAGCAAGTAGATTGCAGCAACTTATCACAAGAATAATACACTATGACCAGGTAGGATTTATACCAGGAATGCAGGGTTGGTTCAATATTAGGAAAACTATCAGCATCATTGAGCATATCAACAACAAAACCAACAGAAACCACATGATCATCTCAATAGATGCAGAAAAAGCTTTTGATAAAATACAACACCCATTCCTATTAAAAACACTAGAAAGCATAGGTATAAATGGAGTCTTCCTTAAAATAATAAATAGCATATATCTAAAACCTTCAGCAAGCATTATATGTAATGGGGACAGGCTAGAAGCATTTCCAATAAGATCGGGGTGAAACAAGGATGTCCATTATCACCACTGTTATTCAATATTGTACTGGAAACCTTAGCTTTAGCAATAAGAGAAGAAAAAGAAATTGAAGGCATTAGAATAGGCAAAGAAGAAACAAAGCTATCACTCTTTGCAGATGACATGATGATATACTTAGAGAATCCTAGAGAATCAAGTAAAAAACTACTTGAAATAATAAACAACTTTAGCAAAGTTGCAGGCTATAAAATAAACCCACATAAATCATCAGCATTTCTATATATTACCAACAAAGCCCAACAGCAAGAGATAGAAAGAGAAATCCCATTTAAACTTACTGTAGACATTATAAAATATTTAGGAGTCTACCTCCTGAAACAAACCCAGGAACTCTATGAACACAATTACAAAACACTTTTCACACAAATAAAATCAGATCTAAATAATTGGAAAAACATCAGTTGCTCATGGGTAGGCCGAGCTAATATAATAAAAATGACAATCCTACCTAAGCTAATTTACTTATTCAGTGCCATACCAATCAAACTACCAAAAATTATTTTATAGAGTTAGAAAAAATAATAACAAGATTCATTTGGAAAAACAAAAGGTCCAGAATATCAAAGGAACTAATGAAAAGAAATGCAGGGGAAGGTGGCCTAGCAATTCCAGATCTTAAATTGTATTATAAAGCAGCAATCATCAAAACTGCTTGGTACTGGCTAAGAAATAGGGAGGTGGATCAGTGGAATAGGTTAAATATGCAAGACACAGTAGTCAATGACTATAGTAATCTATTATTTGATAAACCCAAAGACCCCAGCTTCTGGGATAAGAACCCACTCTTTGAAAAAAACTGCTGGGAAAACTGGAAAAGAGTATGGCAGAAACTAGGCATAGACCCAAATCTCACACCATATACCAAAATAAAGTCAAAATGGGTTCAGACTTAGATATAAAGGCTGATACCATAAGTAAACTGGGAGAACAAGGAATAGTTTACCTATCAGATCTATGGAGAACAGAAGAATTCATGACCAAACAGGAGATAGAGAACATTATGAAAAGCAAAATGGATAATTTTGATTACATTAAGTTGAAAAGTTTTTGCACTAACAAAGCCAATACAGCTAAGATTAGAAGGAAGGTAGAAAACTGGGAAAGAATTTTTACAACCAGTCTCTCTCATAAAGGCCTCATTTCTAAAATATATAGAGAATTAAGACAAATTTATAAGAACACAAGCCATTCCCCAATTGATAAATGGTCAAAGGATATGAACAGACAGTTCTCAGATGAAGAAATTAAAGCCATCTATAGTCATATGAAAAAATGCTCTAAATCGTTATTGATTAGAGAAATGCAAATCAAAACAACTCTGAGGTACCACATCACACCTATCAGATTGGCCAACATGACAAAACAGGAAAATGATAAATGTTGGAGAAGATGTGGGAAAATTGGAACACTAATACATTGTTGGTGGAGTTGTGAAATGATCCAACCATTTTGGAGAACAATTTGGAACTATGTCCAAAGGGCTACAAAAATGTGCATACCCTTTGATCCAGCAATAGCACTCCTAGGGCTATATCCCAAAGAGAGCAAACAAATGGGAAAAGGATCCATATGTACAAAAATATACATAGCAGCTCTTTTTGTGGTGGCAAAGAATTGGGAATTGAGAGGATGCCCATCAATTGGGGAATGGCTGAGCAAGCTGTGGTATATGAATGTAATGGAATACTATTGTGCTGTAAGAAATGATGAACAGGCTGACTTCAGAAAAACCTGGAAAGACTTATATGGTCTGATGCTGAGTGAAGTGAGCAGAACCAAGAGGACTTTGTACACAATAGCCACGTTATGCAATGACTAAGATTGTTAAACTGAACCCTTCTCAGCATTATGAGGATCTAAGACATCTCCAGAGGCCTCGGGATGGAAAATGCTGTCCACATCCAAAGAAAGAACTATGGAAGTCGAATCGCTATCACTTATTTTTACCTTCTGTTGAGTTTTGTTTCCTCTTTCTGATGGTTCCTCATATTGGTTTTAATTTTTACTTACAACTTCACTAATGTGAAAATATGTTTAATGGGTATGTAAATGTGAAGCCCATATCAGATTGTGCGCTGTCTTGGGGAGGGTGGGGGGGAGGAAAAGGGAGGAAAAATTGTCAACTGAAAAGCATATGGAAAAAAAAATTAAATTAAAAAAAATTAAAAAAATAAAAAAAAGTAAGGTGGGCCCAATCAAATGGTTCTTCACCCATCCTATGAAGAGCAGACAGTCCCCTCCTGTTGTCTTTATCCCTGTGATTCAGGAGCCATGTGTTAAAGTGAAATTTATCTCCCTTCCTGTTACCTGGCAACATTATCTCATCCCTTTTCCTTTCCAAAATCCATATCCTCCTCTGTCCCAATCTTACACTGTGCCCTTTGGAACTCTTATTCTAATATTAACAAATTTCTCTTCATTCTATATTTCTTCATCTCATATTTCCCCTCTATTTTCCTTGCTTATAGGAATTTGGCTCCCTCTGGAAAGAAAAAATGAATCCCTGATCACTCTCTGCATTACTGAGACTCATTCTCTTATACTTCCCAACATTCTGGGACAGGAAGAAGAGTAGGAACCTACTTTTCCAGTTTATTTTATATTATTACCTCCATATACTCTATATTCTGGCTAAACTGGCCTAGTGAAGATAGGCCCTCTGACTTCACATTCTACCCATTTATTTCCCTCCTGTCCCCCATTCCCTGAATGCATTCCCTCCTCACGTTGACTTCTCACAACCATTAGATTCCTTCAAGCCTTAACTTAGTTGCTACTTCCTGCCTTTCATGACCCCTCTAATTGTTAATGTTTTCTTCAACCTCAAATTATTGTGTATTTACACATACTGCATCTGTGTGCCTCTTTTATCACCTGAGAATAATGTGAGTTCTTTGAGTACAGGAACTGTTTTTTTTTTTATTTAAATTTTTAAATTTTTATTTATTTTTTGCTTTGTATCCCAGATACCTTACATGAATTAGGCTTTCAATAAATGCTTATAGTTTTAACTTGAAGTGATAACTGCCAAATGAAATAACATGAGTGAAATGCTTTGAAAACTTAAAAGCCTTTAGAAACACTAGCTATTGAATGTGTATGTATAGTCTATATCAGATTGTGTGCCATCTTGGGGAGGATGGTGGGGAGGAACAGGGAGAAAAATTTTAAACTCAAAAGCATATGGAAGTGATTGTTGATAAATCAATTAATTCAAAATAAAAAAAAAAAAGAGAAAAGAAACACTAGCTATTGTCAGGGGAGAAGGCAGTGGACCAGCGTCAGCCCAGAGTGATAGATGTCTACCTGTCCCTCCCCAACAAGGGACATGCATTATATGGGGGCAGTTGGGAGAGACTGGCATTACTGCTGGCCCAGTGGTGAGAATGAAGTTCTATGAGACACGAGTGTGAAAGAACACATAGGTTGGTTTTGCTGTGTACTGCATTCTGCTCTGGATAAAGGGAAACTGTTGGCAACAACTGGGTTGAGTTTGGGCCTCTTAGCCTTAGTCACAGTGATAATGGAATCAGATCATTGATCAAATTAGGCTGTGTCTGCTGGTCAGCAGGGAGTGTGTGATGAGCAGTAGTGAACAGGCCAGGCAAATACGAGAGAGAAGCAGGGCAGGACAGGGTGCGCCGTGGTGTCAGTCTGCTTTTCCCTCCCCTGAATTTAAGGATATAAAGAGCTGCTTATTAGATGGGTGATTATAATTTAGCTATTGCCTCTACATATGCAGGTAAGTAAGTAGGCCTGAATACAAACCTATATCCACTTTCATATTTCTATTTTGCTGACATTTCAGTAGAATCCTTGTTGAAAGGATGGCATCATAGATGGACAAGTTAAATCTTCCCAAATGGTAGATAATATCAAATCAATCCTGAGGCTTTTCACAAAGCAAATAGGGCAAAACTCATATAACTTTCAAGGGCTAATTCATACCTATATATGCTCAAGAAATTAGTCTGGAAGAAGTTCACCCATCCATCTGTACCATACAGATAAATAGAAATGAATATGATGATTTACCAACCGTCAATAAAAATAATTCAAATTTATTCCTATTTTCCTTTCCCAAAATAAAACATTCGGCTCCCGAAATATCCTTTCTGAATTTGCTGTGCTTGGGGGCAGTATTTTCTTTCCTTCTGATTTCCTAGTTTCTATATCAGGGGTGTCACAATGTGTTGCTTTGCAAGCTTTAAATTATTATTAAAGATTGGACCCTTTCCACAAGCTTGTAAGTAAGGAACTAATGACCTGACACGCGTTATGCCAAATGCATCGGATTTTCCTACTACTTTATCTGTCTACTTTATTCTTAAATTGTCATATCCCTGGGCTGAGTATATTATACTTGCTGTTTTGAATTTAATTTAATTTTTTTTCACATGTACCAATCTCCTTTAGAATCTCAAACTAATCAGCACTTGTGGCCTAAGTTGCACATTTAAAGCTAGGCTGTCAGAGGTAAATAGCTGGGGTGTTAATCCTGCTGCCTGACCCAAAGTCAATTTCAAAAGCTTGTATGTTTAATAACTTTTGCCAACTGCTTGAAAGGGATTTACCATATCTCATTAGGCACATTATATGAGATACGAGACCACAAATAGACTCGAAAAAAATCTCTGTAACTTGCGAGGCAAGAGTGCAAGTCCAGGCATAAAACTCTCCACTAGCTTTATTTCTTGCACTTTTAAGGGAGCACACAGAATGTGGGTATCTACCACTTAGCTAGGTCTGACTAAGCAAATGGACAAAACATTGGCATCCTTGGATTATGCTGTTGCTAGTGATACAGTTTTTCCTTTTGTGTAGCTGTTTGTAGTTCACATGGATTTGGAATATTTGTGGAGCAAATGTGTTTACTAAAGAACAGTTAGTGATAGGTTGTAGCACAGTGCAGGGTTGGGGTTCACTGAGAAAACTCAGGATTCTCAGGGTTTCCTGCTTTCATGCAGAAAAGCAGACAAAAGATAAAACCAAGGAGGGAATGTGGCAAAATTGAATGGGCACATATGAAGGACGGTGAAAGGGCAAGGCACTTGCAATTGGATAATTGCATATTCTCTTTATCCTCATCTCTTTGGCCATGCATTAAAATACATAGATTAAATTATGGAATTTTTATCTGTGAAACATTATGTGGAGAATGAGAAGTCATGCCACACCACCAAAGCTTTATTAATATTGGAGCTTAATTTACTGAAAAATTCTTTTAAAAGCATTACTTTTTTTCTGTTTTTTTTTCCTCTCCAGGGAGGAAAAAAGGTCTCCCTCCCAGCCCCCACAAAGAACTTTTACTGTTAATGTCCCCCACCCTAAGTTAGGGAGAAGTTCAATGCATAATAACAGGAAGAAGGGAATAGGAGAGGCCCACCTGGCTTTGGGGTACCGGGTGTTGGGAGGGGAGGAGCTAGCAAGAGGGATGAGGAGATGGGCTAAGACCCACAGCAGGGCACTATGGGTTTTTCTCTTCTCCTTGGGTGAATGGACAGAGGACTCTAGGCTGGCTATAAGAAGTGGCAGATAAATCACAGTGATTATAGCTAAATCACTTGGCTGAAATGGAAAATGAAGCTGGATGAGAGTGTGACAGAGGAGGGAGATGGAGACAGGAGCAGGAGAAAGTAGGGCAAAGCAAAAGGAAGAGTTGGGAGGTGGGGAATTCAGCTTTCCATGATTATACAGTCTCTCCCACTTTAGACTCATACACTGTTAGAGAGAATGATGAGGCTACAACGTAGCTGGCACTTTGAAAAAGCTGCTATTGTCAGGGCTTTCTGGGTTGGGATGAAATTGACTGCTGTCATTTTCAAAGCTGAAAAAGAATACCTTTATGATGACCACAAGATAAACTTATTTAAATGACCAGATATGGGGGAGCTGGGTGGTACAGTGGATAGAGCACCGGCTCTGGGGTCAGGAGGACTGAGTTCAAATCCATCTTCAGACACATAACACTCACTAGCTGTGTGTCCCTGAGCAAGTCACTTAACCCTGATAGCCTCAAAAAAAAGACCTGGTATTTGCTCCTAGTAAAATGCCTTCCCTTTGAGATTATCTCCAATTTAACTTACAGATGCCTTATATGTGCATAGTTATTTATTCTTTGAGGCCAGGGAGCATGTCGTCATTTTTATTTGCATCCTCAGCACTTACCACAGTCCCTCCCACATTTCAGTCATTTTTTTTGGTTGTTTCTGACTCTTTGCAAAACCATTTGGGGTTTTCTTGGTAAAGATACTGGAGTGGTTTGCCTTTTCCTTCTCCAGCTCCTTTTACAGAGGAGGAAACTGACTTGTCCAGGGTCACACAGCTAGTAAGTGTCTGTGGTCAGATGAGTCTTTCTGACTCTGGTCCTGGAGCTCTATCCACTGCCCCACTAGCTGCCTACCTCCCATGCAGTAAAATCTTTAAAAATGCTTGATGATCTATTTGGTTGATTGTCTTACTGACTGATTGAAGAGAATAAGTAAGCCCTAGACTTGGAGACAGGAGGACCTGAGTTCAAATTCTGCCTCAGACACTAGCTGTATGACACTGGGCAAATCACTTAACCAGTCAGCCTCAGTTTCTTCATCTGTAAAAATGGAAATAATAATATCTACCTCATAAGGTTATTGTGAGGATTAAATGAGATAAAATATGTAAATTGCTCTGTACACTTTGAAGTCACATATAAAAAAAAACCTAGCTATCATCATCTTTGTCACCATCATCAAAGTCTTGAGGTATAGGATGACCATGGCTCACCTTTATCTAGCACTTTACGGTTACAAAGCACTCTCATGCATTCTATCATTGAGTCTCATAATAATCTCATGTGATAGGTACCTCACTGTCTCCATTTACAGATTAGGAAACATGTTCATAGAAGTTTTTCCCTACTAAATGTCCTTTAAAAAGACACAGCTAACAAGAGTCAGATCCAGAATTGGACCCAGGAATTCTGCCACTGATGCTCTTTCCACTATGGCATACAGACTGGGGTTGTGGAGAGGGAGGGGAAGAGTGAGATTGTCAGTTCCAAAAGCCCTTGCTAACTCCAACCAGTGGGACTCTTGTCCCTTAGCCTGGTCCAATCAATTAATCAATAAAGAGAGCCTTATGGAATAACTACCACATACGTAGGATGTCATGGGGATTAGCATATAAAAAGAGTTCACAGTTTCACAGAATGCTAGAGCTGGAAGGAACCTTAGGAGTCCTTTTAGTCAAATGCTCTCATTTTGCTGAGGAGAAAACTGCATTTAAGGTGCTTAAAGAGACAAGATACACACACACACACACACACACGTGAAACAAAGAAGAATGAAATGCTAAGACTATGTTATTAACTATAAGAAAATAAATTTATATAGAAATAATTATATATCTATATGCTTGCTTAAGTTACCATAACTAAAATAGGAATTCAGAGAGGGTAAAGATCAGTGTAGACTGGAGTAATAAGGAACTGCTAGTAGCTTCATGGAAAAGATGGTACTCGAGTTGGGCATTGAGGCTATATAAAAAATTTTACAAGATTTTGAGCAAGAGAGCAACAGCGTGCACAAAGGTAAGAATGACCATGGTGTGGGCAAAGGGAACCACTGAAGGCTTTGAAGTCTTTGAGCAGTGGAGCGTTGAGTCACAACTACGTATTCTGGGAGATTAATTAGGTGGTGATGCATAGGGTGGATTGGAGCTAGGAGAGGCTGATGGCAGGAAGATAGGGATTTTTAGCAGCTCAGATATGAGCTAATATGTTCCCTGGGCTGGGAACAGTGAGGAAGGTGCAAATCTCTTCCACTTACTAAGAAAAAGTAACTTCTTTGTAGTATCTCTAATACGACATATTCCAAAAGTTTTTCCTTATTAAAATTCCCAAGTCCTACTGGTTACCTCCCTTTGATCACTTTGCCTGTTGGATTTCTGCTGTCGATTGCTTGACTTAGAACAAGGATGGAGAGCATTTGCTTCCTGTTAGTTCTCTCATGAGCTGTCAAGGTGCTTCTCTTTGAGATCATTCATATCTCTATGTGGGCACTGGAAGAGGCAGATGCAGGATAAAGGGCATGGGGTCAAGAGACACAGGGCCATGGGCCAGGGAACTAGGGGACCAGAGAAAGCAGGGGAAAAGGAAAAATAGGAAGAAGGAAATGGGAAAATGGAAGGAGGGTTTACTGACAATTATATAACACTTTACAGCATACAAGGCACTTCTCTCACAAAGCAGGGAAGTAGATAGTGCTAGTATTATTGCCCCCCTTTTACAGATAAAGAACTGAAATGTTGAGAGCTTAAGTAAGTCTTCCAGGTTCACATGCCAAGAAAGTGTTTTAGCTCACAACCAATCCAGGTTTTCTGACTAAAGACAGTACATAAAGGATATCAGAATGGGGCAGAGAAGTCAGGAAATAAGGGGTAAGGGAGGAAAACTTTTTAAAAAAGATATATTTGGCTACTATCTTTTAATCAAACCAGTTTTTCAGTTTTTATCTTAATTAAAAACAAAACAAAAGATTCCATACCCTCTAAAACAGGGCAGCTAAATGGCATAGAGGATAGAGTACATGGCCTGGAGTCAGGAAGACCTGAGTTCAAATCCAGCCACAGATACTTCCTAGTTGTATGACCCTGGGCAAGTTACTCAACTCTATTTGCCTCAGTTTCTTCATCTGTAAAATAAGCTGAAGAAGGAAATGGCTGATCCTTCCAGTAACTTTGCCAAGAAAACCCCAAACAGGGTCACAAAGATTCAGACACAACTGAAATGACTGAGCAACAATAACAAAACCTCTAAAATGGTAGACGTGGAGCAATGAAAGGCATACAGCAGTAAATTTAATATGCCAATTTAACTACTTTTCTACAAATGATGTTAGATCTGTGTCTGAGCTGGGGCTTTAACTCCTTCCTTCTATCTCATCATGTCTGCATAACAAGGACATTTACCCTGTCTCCTTTTCTTCCCCCTTACCTCCAACTTCCTAGAATTCAATTCAACATGTATTTAAATGCTGACTATGTGGTAATCAAGTATCGCGTGGTTGTTTGTGGTTGGGGTTTGTGCTTTATTCTCAAAGAGCACCATGACATAAAGAAGATGATGCCATGACTTGCAAGTGAATTGGTTCTAAGTGAGGGAAGGGTGTACAAAGTCACCTAGGAGCCATCTAGGTCCAGTGGCCAAATATAGATTGGGAAGACTGGAGATGGCCCCTAATCAAGGATTGTCAAAGAAGAAATAATTCCTTTACCCAAATCTGGTTGCATTTTCTAAGAGAGGGCTTACTTTTCTTTTCTCTTCATGTCCCATGGGCATGTGGGATGAGAGAGAATGAGGCTGAGTGGATAAGGTGTTGGACCTAGCATCAATAACACCCAAATTCAAATCTGACCTCTGACCTCTGATATTTAGCCACTTGTGGACTAGGGGCAAGTCACAACCATCCTGAGCCAAAAAATCAAAGGTTTTTGATGTATCCAGAGGCAGAGGGGGAAGTTTTTTCGTTGGCAACGTATTATTTGGAAAAAACCAAACCAAAACAAAATTTTATTTTTAACGATAAAAAAGAAGGCACTCTGGCACCCTCTAATTTGGCCCTTTGATTCCAGAAAAAATATTCAGCTGTTGAGAAGGCCTGACAGAAATTGCAAGTCCTTCCTATAGAAAAAAAAGAGAAGAGAGAAAAAGAGGCAGGTTATAGTCAGCTTTTCAGGCTGGCTGCTGGATTCCTTTAGAACTGCTTCCTAATTTGTAGGATGCCTGTTCTTATTTGGGCCTTGAGCATGAAGGTAACCCTACTTATTATCTTCATGGATGCTGGAGACTAACCTCTCAGCTGAACTGTAACTAGAATGAAACAAATAGAGTTTTGTCATAGAATGCCAAAATAGTAAACGGTGAGAGAAATAATTGTTTCTCTCTTGTATTAATAACAAATATTGAATCAGAACAAAGGTTTTTCCCATTTTCTACTTCCTCATCCAGAAAACAACTGGTTTGGGAAACATCTAGTCAAAGACAGTAAAAGAAATTCTAAGTTTAGGTGAATGGATGGATTCCTGCTCAGAAAAGTCTGGGAAAATGTGGATTCTCCCTTTTGTCAGACAGGTGATATGGAAACTGATAAGATTTAGGTGCTCAGTGTTAAGGTTCCTCAAGACCCTCATAGGAATATAACTCACTTCTCATCAGAACATTTATTCTTTTATTAATTGTTAACCAATGAGAGCTTATTTCTACCCTCAAGAACACCCATTCTTCCAAGCACATATAAACTGTGAGCCCACCACCATGAGGGGTCTTTGGCATTTGAGAGTGTTACTAACCATTTTATTAATAAAATGCTAGCATTATTAATAAAATGACTAATTACCCAGAAATTATGTCTCTCAAACTTTTGAAATGTCACAAGGGTCATTCTTAGGGCCACCGTCACAATGATGAGCATTGTAGTCATCTTCCAGGTCACACCTCCATGCTGTTCAATCAGTTCCTGGCTACCCCACCAGGGACCCCTTGTGACATGCCTCTTTTGGGGTCTGTCTTCTTTCACCAGCCCTCACCCACTCTCTGAGTCAAATCACCCTTTCTTCTAATATGACCCCATTCACTGCCATACTCTTCCATTTGTCTGTGCTGAGGTGAAAATATTGCCAGCCAGTTCTCTATGTCTCAGGATGGATATCCAGAGACTCTAGCACTACAGAAGTTGCTGATAAATCAAAAGAAATGAAGGCATGAGGGGAAGATGAGCAGGTGATATTTACTTATAAAATTTATGAATAAATCTCGCCTACATTTTTCTCAAACACAAGGAAACTCGTGGTTTGGAGACCACTTTCTTAGCATGGCAAATATACAGCCACTAATCCACTCTGTTGAAAAATATTGAAAAATGACTGAAATTACAAATGCTTATTTTCAATGGCCTGAGGTTGTGCAGATGTCAAATGCAAATATTTGTAACACCACAATTTGTTTAGAGATTGGCAAAAAAGCTTGTTTTTTAAAAAAAATGTACCTCAGTTTACCTCTTTCCAGTATAGAGTTTGCCGTTTAAACTGGTGCAGCACATTGGATTTTGTTCTCTATCATCCTGAATCTTAGGTGCTACTCAAAGGCTGATGGAAGAGTCTTTTAAAAGATGAGTTCATGCAAAACATTCCAACTATTTAAAAAATTCTGTCCTATTTCAGTTATTCATCCTTTAGTACTTCTATAAAAGCTCTGGCAGTCTGGCTTTTTGAAAATATTAGGATTGTGAGCACATGTTGGTCAATTCTGATGCCAGCTTTTCCTGATAACATAAAGAAGACACAGTGGTAGCTAATGGATTCCCAATTCAAAAGTCAAATACTGGAGGCTTTCCTTCCTCAGTTAGCAGTCCTGTTTAAAGATAACAAGGCGAATGGATTATAGTGCAAGATAAGGAAAGCTCATGGCCTAGTAACATCTGTAGTTACTTGGAATAAAGCGGAAATCTATGAAAAAAATATTCCAACAGGAAAATTCTAGGCTTTGTAAAGGAAACATAGGTGTGCAATTACATGCTTGGAGTGAACATAGCTCTGAGTTTGAATAGGGCCCAAAACTTTAGATAACAGAATCAAATGGCTAAAACTTGAAAAGGTGGCCCCTATTTAGAAAGGCAATTGAAAATCTATTAAGAACGTAGAAATTAGCCTGAAACCTGGTAGGATGCCTCCTACATCAACTCAAGAGTTGAACTAGAAAGAGGTTTCTTTTTGTTGGTGTGTATATGAACATCTGTAGGATTCGTTAGCTGAAGACAATGATAAATGTCTAATCAATGGTGGGAACACCTTTCAAATCTTCCCATAAATAGCACCATTCTTCGTCAATAATAAGACATCGAAGTTTTAGAGGTGAAGTTTATTTTGAAGCCAGTAAAAGAAGTTTGTTCTCTCTCTCTCTCTCTCTCTCTCTCTCTCTCTCTCTCTCTCTCCTCCATCCCTCCCCCCTTCTCTGTTTTCTCTTTCCTCTTTGTCCCTCTCACCTTTCTCTCCCTCCTACTCTCCTTCCCTTCCTTCTTCTCTCCCTCCCACCTCATTCTTTCTTTCAGAATATCTGAATTAAACTATTAAACATAGCTCCCGCAATTTTTCTTTCCATCAAAATTTCAGGCTTTTCACTACATTCGCTTCCTTTAGACAACTGCCCAATAAAACAGCTCCAGTAATTGCTATCTTCTGTCAGTGTCAACTGAAATAATCAGCTTGAGACAAAATAACTATTATAAACATTTGTAAATATCATCCCCAGAAATATGAATAGTGTTTCATTTTAGTTGATATTCCTGAGATCTTTCACTTTAATTAACATTTTGGTTTAAAAGATAATAGTTTGCTTCCCTTTCCTGAATTTAGCTTTCCTGACCTTGTTCTTCTCTTTTTCTAGTCCAACACATACGTTGCTTGTGTCTTCATGTGAAAGTTAAGAAAAATATTGAAAAATTGCCTCAGGTTCACTTTATGTCAATTGTTATGCTGAGTTGGTGTCATTCATGTCCAACTCTTCATGACCCCATTTGGGATTTTCTTGGTAAAGATAGGGGAGTGGTTTGCCATTTCCTTCTCCAGCTCATTTTACAGATGAGAAAACCGAGTCAAACAGGATTAAGTAAACTTTCCCAGGATCACACAGGTATTTAGTGTCTGAAGCCAGAATTGAATTCAGGTCTTCCTGACTCTAGGCCTGGTATTCTATCCACTCCGCCAAGTAGCTGCCCTTACGTGAATAGACATAGCCTTTAATTGTTCAAATAGCAATGGGTTGAGGCACAGTTATAACTAGAATGGATTGATTAGGGTGTTGGCCCAAGGACTCTGACATTTGAAGGATACATTTTCTTACCTCAGTCAATCTTTACAAGTCTCATGGTTCTCTGTCATCCCTGTGCCATTCCTCCTATTCAATCCCCTCTTTCCTCTCACTTAGTGCTGGGTTGCCAAGCCATTCCACTCCCTTGAATATACTACTCACCTCCAAGCTTAATGGCTGGTCCCCTTCACCAAAGATTCATTTTTCCCAGTTCTTGGGGTCAAGAGACTACTGCCATACCTTCCTCCATTAGTCTTCTCTCCACTTGCTCCTCTTCCCTTTTCTCTCCACCCCTGTGGTAAGAGGGGTCCAGGCTGAGCCATGAGAGCAAGCTTGGGCTGTACTTGATAAGGGACAGACTTCCCTTCTTCCTGCCCCCACCCGCAGTGATATCCTTCCCATCAGTGTGCTCATTCTGTCCTAGAGCCTCTAGTCTCTTTCCCCCATAAATAGCTATGTCTTGAGTCTCCCTCCAATGGAGTCTTGTGTGCTGAGAGCTCTCTCATTTCCTTTTTTTTACTTTGTGGGAGGTAGGAGTGATTATGGGCTGATGGCATGTACAAATGTATATGTGTATGGGTATGTGTGTATATGCATATGTATATGTATATGTATATGTATATGTATATGTATATGTATATGTATATGTATATGTATATGTATATGTATATGTATATGTATATGTATATGTATATGTATATGTATATGTATATGTATATACACTGAATGTTCTAAAAGTCTTTTGGGAATCCTATATATATATACATACACATACATATACACATTCAAGTAGACACACATAACCTATACATGCACACACATATAAGAATGTATACAATATATTATAAACACACTATATATGTATATCCATAATCTATATATTCATAATGAGCCTATTTTCTGTTTTGCTTTTAAGCACAAGCTAGTGGACTCACCTCCTCCCTCACCAGGTTCTTCCATGAATTTCTTCTCAACCACATGGGGCAACGCTGAGTGTCTCAGGGCACAAGACCTACCATTCCATACTTTGATTCTGACTTCATGTGTGTGTATGGAGGATGAGTGGGGAGGGCTGAGCTCTCAAGTCAGGCTAACATGTCTCTTTTACTAACTAAATTGCTGGGGGGCTTAGAATGCAGTTTAGAAATGTGCTGTAAAAAACCATGTGATTTACCAAGAAGAAACTGCTGAGTTTTCTTTGATCATAGACTCCCATGTTACCTGCCATTTATGGCTTTGACTAGAAGTTGCCAAGCATATGAGGGAATTGTGGGAATTAAGTGAACCAAACTGACTCCATTTTGTGAATCAATTCTTGAACTACATCAGTTCCCTTTCTATTCAATTATGGATCTAGTCCAGTTTCTGTCTTATGAGAAAATTTTATTCAATTATGGGAATTAAATTATTGCATTGTTTGGGAAGATGGCCTGTCTCTACCTGCTGCTTAGAGACCCTTAACTAAGGACCTAGGTTATGCTGAACAGAAACCCAATCAGATCTGAAGACTGATGCAAGGATTTTTCTCCTCCTTCCATGTGCTCTGTGATCCAGTGATTCTGGACTCTCCTCTTCCTCCAACAAGACACTCCATCTCCTAACTCCAGGCATTTTCACTGGCTGTTCCCCAAGCATGGAATGCCCTCCTTCCTCATCCGAACCTCCTGGTTTCCTTCAAGGCCCAGCTAAAATTTCACCTTTTACAGGAAGCCTTTTGCAGTCTTTCTTAATTCTAGCAACTTCCCTCTGTTGATTATCTCCATTTATTCTGTATATAGCTTGTTTGTACCTAGTTAATTGTGTATTGTTTCTCCCATTGGACCCCGAGTTTCTTGAAAGCAGGGACTGACTGTCTTTTACTTTTCTGTTTATACCCAACATTTATAGCACAGTGAGTGGCACATCTTAGTCACTTGACAAATATTTATTGCCTGACTGATAGAGGAGCAAGATGGGGCATGGGGAGCTGCTGGAAAACCTCCAAGTTTTTATGCAGGGTGTAGATTTGGGAATCAGTGGAACAGGGGAAATCATGGGCCTAAATATCACATCTAGTGCCTGCCACTGGACACACTCTCAGGGTTGAAAGGTTGAGCTCAGATGGCACATTCAACTTTGCAGCTGTTGGGCTGAATATGTGACACAGTTCAGCCTTGCATACATAATTCCTTTTTGTTTTGTGCTCTCAGCATCCCAGGCTCTGGAACAGCAAAGGCAAATAACTCAGTACAGAAGGTTCTGGCCCCTCCCTGACCCCTTCCCTTCAGTGCCATCATACATATGCCAAAGATACAGTGCCTCGCTGGGGTTTAGGTTAGGCTGCTGTTGCCTTCCCTAAGGGGAGGCACTGTAGTATGGTGAAATTTAATTTTGCAACTTCTGACTTTGATTGAGAATACATGGATTCAAGTCTGGGTCTATCATTTTACTACATGTGTGATGCTAGACAAGTCATTTAATTTTTCTAGGCTGCAATTTTCTTACCTATAAAATGAGAGAGTTGAAAGATGATTTTCAAATCCTCTACAGTTCTGACAGTATACGAGTTCTTTTTTCTACCTTCCCTGATCCTTTCTCTCATTTTCCTACCTGGTCACCACTATAATAGGGAAACTGGATTAGGATAGAGGCAGTAAGCCTTCAGTGCAGCACCACTGAGCATCAATCCCAATCCCAATCTGAAAAGTCACCTTTGCAAAGCAGTCAATGTTGAATTGCAAATGAGTGGAAAAAAATAATACATTTTTTATCAAATTCAGTATCACAATGGAAGGGAGGAAGGAAACAAGTATTTATTAAGTATCTATTGTGTGCCAGGCACTGTGCTAATACTCTTTATAAATATATCATTTGATTCTCACAACAACCTTGGGAGGTAGGTGCTAGTATTATAATCCCGTTGTACAGTTGTGCGGTGGTAGAGCACTGGGCTTGGAATCAGGAAGATTCAACTTCATGAGTTCAAATCTGGCCTTAGACATTTACTGGTTGTGTGACCGTGGGCAAGTCACTTAACCCTATCTGTCTCAATTCCTTATCTGTAAAATGAGCTGGAAAAAGAAACGGCAAACCACTCTAGTATTCTTGCCAAGAAAACCCAAAATGGGGACATGGAGAGTTGGACATGACGGAAACAACTGAATAACAACTATTGTACAGTTGAAGATACTGATTCATGCAGATTAGAAAGTGACTCGCCCAGTATCACACAGTCAATGAGTAACTAAGACTGAATTTGAACTCGTCTTAAATCCAAGTCCTGCACTTTCATCCATTGTGCCATCTAATTGACTCTATGCTTTGTATATAGTAAACAATGCCTTGTATGTAGTAGATATTTAACGAATATTGATGGTAGTTCAGAAAAAGAGATGACTTTCAGCTGCAATGATGTGGGAAGGCTTCACAGGAGAGATGGGGTTTGACATAAGCCTTGAAGGATAGGCAGAATGTGAACAGACAGTTTGGTACTTCTTTAGTGCTCAGACGACTTTGGACCTCTACTTTTAAAATGCAGGAATATGTGCACAAACTATTTTCCGTTGGTAGAAAGGATTTGACTAAGAATCTGAAAACCTGGGTCTTAGTCTTGACTCTGTCATTTATTAGGTATGCAAACTTGTACATTTTACAATGTTGAGCCTTAGTTTGTTTCTTCATCTGTAAAATGAAATAGTTGCCTTGATTATTTTGCAGGTGATTATTGTGAGGATCAGATGAGGTAATTTCTGTGAAAGTCCTGAGAAAACTGTAAAACACTATATGAATTATCTTATTGTTATTATTATAATTCCGTAACTTGATCAGGTTAATCCAATTTTTAAAATGTTTCTTGATGACAGGTAGCAGAATTATGAGATTGTGGCTCTTTCTACAAGATTACAAAACTTTTTTTGATAACTCAAGGACAATACCCCACCCCGACTCCTTCCCAAATCCAATAACAACAGAGTCAAGTTGGCTGTTTGTTGTCATGTAGCTGAGATAACTGGTTGAGTGAATGAATTTTTTTGATTGCCAATTCATTGAGATGCTGTCACAAAGCCTAGCAAGAGCTCTGGAAGGCAAGATCTCAAGATAAAAATTTGAAGATGCCAACAATTCACATAAAGATGTTGGTACAGCTTGAAAAAAATCCTTCTCTGCCCTTTCCTTTCCAGTTCTGTAATTAAAGCTATCCACAGAAGAGGGAAACCCAGAGTGAACCCTCAAACCTGCCGGGGAGGAGGTTTGTACAGAGCATCTCTCAGCATGTCTCCCCTGAAATGTCAGTCCCATTGAGGATGACCTTTAGGCTGTCTCCTTAAAGAAGGGGGGCAGAGGAAACAGGGAGTTTTAGTTCACTTTTTCCTGGAGGGAAAGTTTCATTTGTCATCTACTATGTGTTCACTTAATTTTTTGTTTATCTCAGAGAACTGCACCTATATCAAAAGAATATTTCTCTACCCACCGGAATGCAATTCAGAAAATGCCAATATATGGAACTGTCACTAATGTTTATAAAATGCTGACTACATGTACTGTTTTGATTCATCATTTAGTGTTATTGATGTTTTCTTCAGCATTTCCAGTCCCAAGGTCCCTGATTAAACATGAGAGCTTCTTTCACTTCCCTTTTATAAGTCATATCATGTTTCTTGGCAGGGTCCATAGGGTCTATAATCATATAGTATTGAGGAGTGTCAACCACATGCAGGAACCAGGGTTTCTGAAGGGAACTATAATGATTTTGATTTCATCTGAATTCCTATTTATGATCAACAGTGGGAAGAATGACATTGTATTGCCTGGAATTGTAGAATGAAACATTATTTGCATTTTGATAGATCAAAATCATTTGCGCCTTTTTCAACTTTCATTCTCAACATGGATATATATTTTTAAAAGCAGGTGGTATTACATATTTTATATTTGAAGGTCACTGATTTGAATATATCTCTGGTTTTTGCTTAAGCATAGATGAGTGGAGACAAGGCTTGGTAACAGTACCTGGGGAAAGACAGTGGGGAAAAGTTGTCAAAGTTTTATATGATGCACAAAATCACAAAATTCAGAGATGGCTTCAGTAATCACCTAGTCTAAAACTGAAACTGATTAGGAATCTCCCTACGTGTTTAAAAAGTGGCCAACTCAAATCTGTTTGAAAGCTTTTAATGATGAGCATTTCACTAACCTTCCAAAGCAAGATATTCATGAACCCTAATAGTTGGGAATTTTTTCCTTCAAGCCTAAATCTATCTCTGCAACATTCATCCATTGCTCCCAATTTGACATTGTGAGGTCAAACAGAATAAGCTGACAATCCCTTGTCTACAAACATCCATTGAAACATCCAAAGACAACCATCATGTCCCCTTGCCATTCCACTTCTTCCCAACTTCTTATCCAGGATAAGTATCCCCAGTTTGTCCAATCTTCAACCAATTCCTTCAACATCAGTCTTGTATATTATGTTCTCCTGTCTTCTCATCTGTATCTTTCCTAAAATGTGATGGCCCAATATGGCTTGAGCAGGGCAGAGCATAATGGAACTACTGTATTTCCTGTGGAGCAACTAGGCAGTATAATGAAAAGAGTGCCAGGCCTGGAATCAGGATGACCTGAATTCAAATCTGGCCTCAGATACTTAATAACTGTATGACCCTGGGCAAGCCTCTTAACCCTGTTTGCTCAATTTCCTTATTTCTAAAATGAGCTGGAGAAGGAAATGGCACTCTAGTATTTTCATCAAGAAAACCCCCAAAGGGGTCACAGAGTAGGACATGATTGAAAAACAACTAAACAAGAACAAAAAATTATATTTCCTCCTTTGTTTGCACAATGCAGCTTAGTATTTGCTTTTTTGGCTGCTGTGACAAATTTTTGACTCATATTGACCTTGTGGCCCATTAAAACCCCTAGATCTTTTTTGTAACTGTTGTCTAGCTATAGCTCCCAAATCTTGTAATTATGAAGTTGATATTTAAACTAAAGTGCTAGCACTTTATATTTGTCCCTATTAAATTTAATATTATCATCATTCTGGCCTATCAACCTATTTTTAGATTCACACACTGAAATTTAATTTGGGATACAGAGCTGATGATAGGTAGAGTACAGGACCTGGAATCAAGAAGACTGGAGTCTGAGTCCCACCAAAGACACTAACTAGCTATGCAACCCTGGTCAGATCATTAAACTTCTGTCATCCTCAGTTTCCTCATCTGTAAAATGGAAATAAACTTACAGAGTTGTTGTGAGGATCAAATTAAACACTATCTACAATGCTTTTCTAACCTCAAAATTCTATATAAGTTTTAGTTATTATTATGGTGATTATTAATTACCTCTCCAAGCTTTGAGCCATCTGCAAATTTCACAAGGTATCAATGACTTTATTGATGAAATATCAACCATTCATTCACTCAGTTAACAGACTTTAATTGAGCACATAGTTCATATTACATGTAATATATCCCATTAAGCTCTAGAAGACCTTTAAAGGTTAATAACACATAGTTGCTTGGGCAGGTTAGTGGCGCAGTGGATAGAGCACTGGCTCTGGAGTCAGAAGGACATGAGTTTAAATGTGGCCTCAGACACTTACTAGCTGTGTGATCGTGGGCAATTCACTTCAGCCTGGTTGCCCCCTACCCCCACCAAAAAAAAGACAGTCACTGTTGGAACAGAATTCACAATTTATTAGGGAGAGATTCTATAAATAGAGATTAATATCATACAACTTATAAGTATATGAAAGGATATAGGGTGCTATGAGATCAATGTCAAGTGGTTGCTAAAAAAGTGGGTCTTTCTTTTGGGGCATTTTTTTTCCTGACTGACAGTAGTTGACTCCAAGAACTGATATTGGAAAAGAAATATTTGAATTATTAGGTCTCAGAGTTTAAATTAAAATTATGCAACCTGGCTGATTAAAAATAGATTAATTTCCAGAATGAAGGCAAATATGGAAATTATATGAAAACTACACACAGGAAGAGGCTTGATTATTACTGCAAGCCATTTCATTATTATATGTAATGACGGTAGCTTCATTGCATACTTGAATTAATGTCTTTATGATTTCCCTTTTACATGGAAGTGATAGAACCTTATAATATCTGGGTATGTACTTTGTACATTTTTCATACTCACCAGGAGAATATAAGATCCTTGAAGGCTAGACTTTGGTTTTTGTCTTATCTCTCCAGTCCCTAGCACAGGATCTTACAAATAGTAGATGTTTAATGTCTGTTGAATTGAATGGAACCCATGTTTCTCAGAGAACTTGTATATATGCATAAACATGTATACATATACACACATCTACATATGACATGATAAGATCAACTGGAGAAAGGTGGAAGAGAAGAACAATTTATTAACTAGTGAATTAATAGTTTGATATCCAGCTTACATTGGGAATTCCAGTAATTTGTAAGTTGGGGCAGTATTAATGCCTAGACAGTATGAGCCCAGGTTTTTACTGCATAATGTTTCAAAGAACATTGACTACCTATATGACTTTGGGAAAATTACTCAGCTTCTCTGAACCTCAATTTCCTCATTTGTAAAGCAAAAGGGTTGATCTAGATGACCTCTAAGGTCCTTCCCAAATCTAAAATCCTATGTCTCGTAAAATTTGAAAATCATTTAAAAATCCCAGCAAGGGATTTTTACTGATTTAAAGACTTTCCAGGTGAGGAAACTTCCTCTGTCAATGCAGTCCAACATCTTCGCTGTGACTTACAATTTCATGGAGTTGCCCAGAACCCTGAGGAATGAAGAGACTTGCTCTGGCTCACATCATCAGTCTGTGTGAGGCAGAATTTGAACCCAGATCTGCCTGGCTTTGAAGCCAGCTTTCCATCCACTTTACCATTTTGCTCCCAAAACATATTGTAATCTACTGGATTACATGGATAATGGTAGATGAGAAGGTTGGTTGAAATAAATGAATAGAATTGAAATGTGGTGCCAATAGGACCCATTAATGAATTTCCAGATTATTCTTGCCTTCTGTGGACATTAAACCAAGTTTCATTTTCAGCTATGATCATGATCCATCTACACATTCAATTTAATTATGAAAATATAATCAAAGCAATGTCTAATTTTAAATAGAATAGTCCAGAAATGTGAGTATTTTGGCTCTTAATTACTATCACTTCTAATCAATTTTCAGTGATCCTTTTTTTTTCAGCTTATAACAAAATTCTAAGTGCAAGTAGTTTAAATGATCTAGTTTTTTGTCAATCCATGAATGCAAATATTCATGTGTATATACCTAGATATAGCTATGCTCTTCCTACTATGTTACATACTCAGCATATGTGTTGCACACACACATATGCATGTAGAGATATACCAATCTCTCTGTATGTAGATATAGAGATACACATTAGAAGGACAAGTAACAAGACAGGAGGCACTGGAGTTTTTTAGGCACCAACCTCTAACAGGTTTACTCTTGATCTGGACAGCCAGAAGGACAGGAAGACGGCTTCGGAGGGGTTAAATAAGCTTACTTTATGCTTAGTATTCTATCTCAATGGGTTCCTGATAATGGGCGCACCAACTTCTACAGGATCCCCTACTCACCCATCTCTCAGAGGTGAGTGAGAAGGGGGGGTCAACTACCCCAAAGTCTCAATGGGGTCAGTCGAGACAGGTACAGCAATCCAGCTTGTGCATTCCCTTAAATCCCCTCAAATCTCAATGGGGGCTGGTTGAGGCAGGTATATACATACCTTTATGCATTACCCAAATCCCAAAATGGGTTTCCCACTCACTGACCAGTGCCCACTTGATTTATAGGGTGACAAAGAGGGCATATTGCCAACAACGCCCTCACAATTTTACATTACCTCATCATATCTCACTGTGCAGTCTCATTGGATATTTACAATTTAAGCACAGATATTTATATTATTTATCATTATATAATGCTGTGAAAGCATAGTGGTGATATTTACAAGTCATGAGTTGGGAAATGTTATCTAATACCTGGAAACAAGAGATTGTTATGGCTATGGATCCTGGGAATTAAACTCTAAGAGAGAATAACAAAAATCTACCTTACACACACTAAAACCCACCTTACTTACACACATATATGGTGTAGGCAGCATGGTTTAGTAGAAGGCTGGCCTTGGAACCAGGGAGACTTGGATTCAAGTCCCATCTCTGACACCTACTGGCTATGTGATTCTGGGCAAGTCACCTAAATTCCCTGTGTTCTAAGCAAGTTGCCAAGAGAGTACCAACCTGCAGTGATAGAGGGAGTTTTCTCATCTATGTGTTTTTATACCAATAAAATCTTTTATATATACATATATATGTATATATACATACATGTATGCATATATGTATACACATATGTATGTATATATGTATATGTATCCACATAGATACACATGTATATGTATATTAACTATCACCAATTTATATCATCTGCCACATACACATTTGTGTATATACATATATATATATATATATATATATATATATATATATGAATACACACACATGTGACTGAAGAGGTTATCATAGTATAGTAGATAGAGCATTAGAATGGGAGTTAGGATGACATGAGTTTCAGTCTTTGCTTTGCCACTATGACCTTAGGTCTGTCTTTTAACCTATGGGGGCCTCAGTTTCCTCAGCTTTAAATGAGATTACAGTTTTAATACTCTTTCAGATCCTGGATTCTAAAGCATGTGAAATAAGAAGCAATATAACCGAATTTCCTAGTTTTTTAATTTCTGCCATAATTACTGTTATAACTATCACCATCACTTCTACTTGGGCCCACTAGGATTTTAATCACCAGAAGAAATGATGGAAAGTGGAGCTCTGGTTAATATGGAGGCAACAGCGGTGGTGATGATAGTCAAGAAATGGATGAACAAAAAAATCATGAGATGCATTGTCAGTAGTGTGCTTTTAAATGTTTAATGATTGGCTGGCTCTTTGGAAAAAAAAGGTATGCACTACAAATCAGTTCTTGATAGAAATAATGGGAATCCCTTTTTTGTGTACACAAGTTCAAAAACAGTTCAGACTTTTCCCCTAAACCTGACTTGAGTAGAAAACAAGTGCATCCCATAATTTTGCTTTTAGTGCCACAGACACATCTAAAGCTTTACCAGTCACCTGTCTCAGGGCCAGCAAAGTTTTAGCTGTTGCAGTGTTTTCCATAATGTTGGGTCTGCAATTTTTGTGACCCTTTGTTATATGTATACAGTTATAGTTTTACCTAGATTTTTGTAACTTCATTTGCTATCCTTCCTCACTCTGAAGAATTTAAATGAATCAGTATTATTTGCTGCAGAATATAAACATGCTTACACACAGTTATACAGAGCTATAATTAATGCCTTTACTCTGTGGTTAGGAACTTTGTGTAGTGAAAGTATATTCCCCTGTATTCTATAGAATCCAAGTTAGCATTTCATGTGCCATCCCCAAGGAAGAGAAAAGCTGATCAGCATCTCTATGAGGCCTTTGATTCCTCACTTGAGAGAATAATCTAAGGTTATCCTCTGGGCACTTGCCAAATAATTGTCATGTATCCTGAATTTTAACTGTCCTTTCCTTTTTGCTTTTACCCCTCAAATAGGCTGAGTTCTCTTCTCCTTTTCCTAATAACCTCATAGCTAAGATGCCCATCCGGGCCCAGGTGGCTCTATGCCATCTGATATCATACATTAGATCCATCATGTCTTTCTTTTTAGAAAATCTTAAGTAAAGGAGGGAAAATGTCAGTCCCATATCTTTATCCCCATCAACCAATTGATGTTCTCAAATGCCAAAATATGCATCTGGAAGTGGAGATACCAGATGATATCTTGCTCTCCACCAAACACCATCCTGAAACCCCTTAAAAGGAGGGAGCATCTATCATATTTCAAAGGAGGGACCTTTCTTACATAAAAAGGGAAAGCTGGGAAGCTAGCTTTGGGACTGACACATCATCCCAGCTTGGGGAGCTACCAAGCATAGTCCTAATCAGAGACCCATAGTGTCCTACTCCCATTATCAGTCAGCTGCAAATAAAATCTTTTAATAAATATTCTTTGGACATATGAGTCTTGTGTATGGGTTTCCTTTTCCACTCCCTCATGTGGGCACTAGTGGGGCAGCTAGGTGGCACAGTGGATAGAGTGCTGGGCCTGTAGTCAGGAAGACTCATCTTCATGAGCTCAAATCTGGCCTCAGACACTTACTTGCTGTGTGACCCTTGGGAAGCCACTTAACCCTGTTTGCCTCAGTTTCCTCATCTGTAAAATGAATGGAAAAGGAAATTGCAGACTACTCTAATATCTTTACCAAGAAAACCCCAAATGGGGGTCACAAAGTCAGGCATGACTGAAAAATGACTGAACAACAAGTGTGGACACAGGGTTATCACATAATGACTTCTCTGGAGAGTCATTGGTCATCAGATGAAGGAACTGAAATGGGTAGGAGAAACTGATCAGGTCCTCTCTTCGGTTTTAAATTCCTCAAATTCAAGGAGCCCTCAGTCCAGCTGCTGCAATGAGAGAACCTAATCAATAGCTTCTAGAGAAGCATGGGCATTAGTGACATTTAATTGTGAGCCCACTGGAGGGCCTCAGGCAGGACCTCCTGTTATTGGTGTTACCAGGTAAGAGAGGCAGATTCCTCTCTGTTGTCTGTTACTGAGTGCTAGACCTGGAATCAGGAAGATCTGGGTTCAAATGCCTCTAATTCTTACCACTTGTGTGATCATGGACAACTAACTTCACTTCACTGACCCCCAAGAGCCCCATCTAGAAAATGAAGATGATAATGATACCGTGGACCATCCACCTCGCTGGGCTATTGTGAGTCTCAAATGAGATAATATATGTATAACAGGGTAGAGCTAAGCCAGAGCATCTGGGGCCTTCTGATACTTTGCAAATTTTATAGCCCTATATAAATGTCAGTTGTTATCCCTTCCTCCACTTAGAAATAGGGATTTCACTGAAAAAGCCACTAACCTAACCTTTCTACTCACCTTTATGTCCTCAAGATTGGAGGAGAACCTTAAGGAAATTGGAAGGAGTCACCAAAGTTTCAGCTTCCCAAAAGGTTTACTCTTTCTTCTGTGGCTATGGTTCAGTTTTAAATTTTCAGATAGATTATATAGACATAGAACTAGAGCTGGAAGGAACTAGGAGTTCCTCTAGTTAAATCTGCTTATTTTACAGATAAGGAAACAGAGGCCCCAGGAGGTAGGGTTGTTCACAGTCACACCGGTTGGGTCAGAGGGTTAATTTGAACCCAGGTCCTCTGACTCAGGAAACACTGGGTAATTCTTCCACAGAACGATACTGTTCTCACCCAGTGCTGTTGTTCATAGCTGCTAGGCAGCTTTCTGGAGTCTGGATGGAAAATTAGGTATCATAGGGGAGCAAAGTGTGGATCCCATGCAGCAATGAGGTTTCCAAGGTTTGTAACTAAGAGTCAGGATATGCCAGGGTGAAATGAGAAAAGGGGTGAGGTGAAGAGGAGAGGACAAAGGAGGATGATCCCTTTTTTATAATCTCCCCACTCCCCTACATTCTCCCATACACACCATTGGGAGGGAGTTTAATGTAGAAAAGGAAAGAGGATTAGGATTGGAAGTCATTAGAGACATGGGTTTCAGCCTCCTCTTCTCTCAGGAACATCCTGCTGAAATTCTGGGGTCCAAGCACTCTTTCTCTCTCCTAAACAGAATGGGGAAGTTGTTTTTCACTGTATATCTGTACAATTTTTTCTTTAAAAGATGTATGATTTTAGGAATGCAACCTTTATTCAACTAGATACAATATGTGTGGCTGTCTGATCATGCTAGGTTAGCCACAAACACAATACTATATTTAGGTTCTCTCTGTTCCTATCTATGTCCTGGGTATAATGCAGCCAGAGGAGAGAGGAGGCTCCTTTATGGTGGATGGGAGGATATGGGAAAAGGGTGAGGAAAGCCTCTTCCTCCTGAGAGAGGACATTCATTTCTAGGGCTCTGCCAGGCTCAAAGCCCAGAACAGAACCCCAGCACAGGCAAGTTAATATTACCCTAAAAGTCTTAATCCCCTCAAATGCTGTTAGCCGCCTTTAAATTTGCTCCATTATAGCCCAGCTGAATTCAATTTCTTTTTTAATCTTTTCAGGAAGGAGAAAGGTGGATGAGAGCAGAAAGAAGGCATAAAAACATAGCATGTAGTTATTCACACTTTTTTTCTGCCTTGTCAGAGACATCAGTGTTAAACGCAGGCCAGCCAGAGAAACTTTTAGCCCTTTTAGGTCTTTGAAAAGTTGTAAAAATGAAAGCCAATGTTTTAAGTTGTAAGGGCACAATAAGCTTGAAATAGAGAAATGGGAGCCAGATCTAAGAAGGAAGCTGGCCTAGAATATGCTTTTATTTGAAATACTATGATCCCTTTGGGAATGCTTTCTCAAGCCACTCTCCATTTAGTTCAATTGAACAAGCATTTATTAAGATCTTGCCATGTGCCAGGCATTATTCTAGGCACCGAAGTCACAAAGATAAAATTAAAAAAAACCATCCCTACCTTCAAGGAGTGTCATAGGAAATGATACATGAGTTGAGCCTTGTAGGAAGCAAAGAATTCTAAGAGGTAGAGATAAGGGGTAGAGGTATTCCAGGCATGGTGAGGAATTTGCGCAAAGGCACATTAGCTAGGTAAATTATCATTTTATTATGATAATAAATTATAATTTCTTTTTACTAAATTTTTTTTTTATTAACTGGGCTCATTAACTGGGGGGGAATATAGGGAGACATTCTGGAAAAAATGTAGGTAATGTCAAAACAAAAGACATCTACTAAAATTTAATTTTAGAAAGGGAATCTTTATTATTTTTTTGGAGATGAGGCAATTAGGGTTAAGTGACTTGCCCAGAATCACACAGCTAGTAAGTGTTATGTTTCTGAGGTCAGATTTGAACCCAGGTCCTCCTGACTCCAGGGCTGGCGCTTTATCCACTGTGCCACTTAACTGCCCCAAGGTAATCTTTATTTTTAAAAGAAGATTTTAATTCACCAAATGGAATGGTTAATGACAAAATATGTGTTCTGCTATTTTTTAAGGAAAGTCTCTGGTTCAGACAGGGTCTAATCAAACCACTCATAATAGTTATCTGCTTTTGGATTTTATCTCTGCTTTGGTCCATCTCTTTCCATTGGTGAGTGATTACAGCAAGTCTTACCCAGCTAATAGCACAAGGGTAGTGACTTAATTTTTGCCCTTTGTTTTGTATCCTTAGCAATTAGCACAGGGCATGTAGTAAGAGGTTAGTTAATAGATGTTTGTTGACTTGACTCTCATGCATGTAAGCATATAAGATGCAACTAAACTGTTCTGCCTAGTTTCCTATCAGTTCAACGGAGGAGTGGAAGGATACACATCAGCACAGCACAAGTGTTAGAGGAGGTTCTAGCTTTATTCTACCTTCCTCATATATATATATATATATATATATATGAGGAAGGTAGAATATATATATATAAATAAATAAACTTATTTGGGGGCTCCTTAATTTGCAAATAAGGAATCTGACACCCTGAGAGGTCAAGTTACTTCTCCAGTCACACTGGGTAGTAAGAACAGTTGGGATTCCTGATCAGGTCCTTTGCCTCCAAATCCAAGACACCTTCTTATAGCTTATACTGTTTCTCCTACACTCTCTGTACTGAGATTCTTGCCATCCTTGTGTTTACTAGCTGTGGGACCCTGGACAAGTCATTTAACACTGTTTGCCTCAGTTTCTTCATCTGTAAAATGAGCTGGAGAATGAAATGGCAAACCACTCCAGGATCTTTGCCAAGAAAACCCTAAATGGAATTGGATGCAACTAAAATGTATTCAACCATCACCACCACCACCACCACCACCACCTTTCTGTTAGGGCTGATCCTTCTCCATCACCATGCCCCAATCCCTGCTTGTTACTCCACTCCTTTGTAACTATTTCCAGGGGAAAAAGGGTTTGGATTGTTGGTTATCCACCAGACCTGGTGCCAGGGACTGAGTCAGAGACTTTTATGAGTTGTCCTCTGGATATCAGCTTTCCTACACTCCAGGTAAGCATCTCTTAGCCTAGCTGAATTCACCCTGCTTCTTTCCCTTGGTGGTGGTCTTGAGATATCCTGGTTTCTTCATCTATTCACCAAAGTCCAAGGTGTCATCCACCTTGGCAATTTCCCCTCAGCATAGGAATTGCTCTGAATTATGGAGAAACTAGTTTAAAATGGATCATGCCACTAGGATGATTATGATATGATCTAACAACTCTCCCTTGCCATGGAGCAGAGGCAGCTTTTAGCGCATTTCCTCATCTGAATGCGAAATACTATTCAGGGAGGGATTTAGTATGTTTTAGTGTTTGAAAAAAATCTTTCTTTTGAATTTTAAGTCTTCTTATCTTTTAATTGTATTGATTGAATAATGATACTCATATGTCTCTTTAGTCTCTGGCTCTATGAGACATTGATGTGTGGGCAAAACAATTTTTTTTTATTATATTACTATATTTTTTTAAAGTACTAAATAAGTGACTAGCCAAGCTCCTTGCAAAAGACTGAGCAGATGAAGGTCAGAACAATTGTGGTGCAGTTAGTACAACTTCAAAGGTTAGCCACCCATTTTTATTTCTATGGCATTTCATGGCCTTTGGAGTTGCAAACTGGTCTATACTGTTTTTTTTTTTTGGTTTTAACAAAAAATACACTTGACTTGGGTTTCAAATGGCTTCAGGGAAGAAGATGGAAGAGCTTATGCTTTCTTATTTTCCTTTTCTTTTAAAGACTGTCCAACTCTAAGTTTTTCTGAAGTTTAGTGCACTTCCTTGACAAGTTATTTGTAGAAAATAAAATCTATATTCCTTATGATTCATGCTTGAGATTTATTCTCCAATTAGGCCTAGGCCTCTCTTCTTTATGGAGCAAGATTTGGCCCAGGGGAATACTAAATCCTTTAAGCTGATGGGAAATCATTAGCTGGTTGATCAGTTAAGTTGACCAATCCTTAGACAGCAATTCAGTATTTTTTAAAAATGAAATAGGCAATTATAGGTTATTTCTTAGTAAGAAATTCTAGTTGTTTCTCAGAAACATTCTTCTCATAGTTCAATGAAAACAACCCAGTAAAGCAAGTCTGCTTAGAAGGGCAAATGCAGAGATTCAGCAAGAGAAATTTAGTTGGGCTTTTACTTCCAGCTTCAGATTTAATCATTTTACAGGAAAGATTTTCAAATCATTCATTCATTCATTCATTCATTCATTCACGTGTGCACAAGTAGACATTGTGCATATCATGGTTCAAATAGTTTTTGTCCCCTTTGGTGGTGTGGAACATTATTAAGAATAGAGCCAAACTGAAGACCCAGTCTTTACCCTTAATGAAATTCTAGTATAACCTGCGATGTGAAAAAAAAGGGGAGGGATAGAAACAGAAGACAAGAACAAAATGATGAATCATTATGAAAGAAGTGAAAAGTGAAAATGAATAAGTCTAAAATACCATCATATAAATGGTATGTCCATGTTTTGAAAGGATATAAAGGAATGGGCAGAAGGATGTGGAAAGGCACAAAAGACATCTTGAAGGAGGTGAACTTTGAGCCACCTTTTGAAGTCATACTAGAGTTTTATTAAGGTGGTATTACTAAGAAAACATATAACCCTACTGGATAATACACATTTCCTGAAAGAAGGCAATTACAACTCCCATCTGAACTAAGGCCAAGGAACCCTAAGGTAGGGCATTGGGATTGAAAGTTATAAACCTAGGTTATATTTTCATCATAAATAATATTTCCATTTCTTTCATCTTTCCATCCATCTCTTCATTAATGTGCTAATGAGACTACAAGCTAGTTTACACTGTACGGAACTTGTATAAAAATGGAATGGGGCAATGCTGATGATACTAGATTCTTCCAGTCTTTAACATAAGACCCATAATCCTACTGCTGAAGTGGAAAGCACTGCCTCATTTGGAGATGCCTGACATTCTGCTAGAGTCCAGACTTCTTTTACATTTTTTCTAATGTGCCTCATTATTTCTTTTGGGAGCTCTATTAGTACAGAATTTCTTTGGACAGTTCTGCTCAGTCACAATCTACAGCAAATCAGCTAACTTTGCAAGCTGCATTCATCCTTTCAGGTCACTAGAGAATATTTCCAATACATTGCTTACCAAGACTTTCATTGTTGATTATTTTCCCATAGAGGAAAAAGGACAATTAATAAATTCATTAGTGGCATTTGTTTTTATCAATGGCTGTTTCTGTTTATACTTATATATTCAAACAAATTGTTTGCCTTGATTACCAGCCATTAGTAATGTGTTGGCATTTTATAAGTACTTTTGAAGATCATAAGTATTGAATTTCATAGCAGGAAGCCAGAAGGTAAATATTTTTACATGGTAATACTTCTGATTAGGACATAATCTTTAATTAAACCAACAAATAATTAGCCTTGAAAATAAAAATAATGCACAAAAGCACAATGGATATATTTTCCAATTGTCCTTTCCTGTTGTGGACATTAGCTGATATGAAGCTTTTTATACTGTAATATCTTAGAAACTGTCCGCTATACAACTCTTACCCCTCCCCCCATACTCCTCCTCCTTTGGGCTTGTTTTTTTTCTTTTTTCTTTTTTCCCTTCCCTTTCCTCTCCTCTCCTTTTTTTTCCCCTCCCCTCTCCTTCTCCTCTCCTTTCCTCCCCTCACTTCCCCTCTCCTCTCCTCCCCTCTCCTCTCCTCACCTTTCACTTCCTCTCCTCTCCTCTCCTCTCCTCCCTCTCTCTCCTCTCCTCTCCTCTCCTCTCCTCTCCTCTCCTCTCCTCTCCTCTCCTCTCCTCTCCTCTCCTCTCCTCTCCTCTCCTCTCCTCTCCTCTCCTCTCCTCCCTCTCCTTCCCTCTTTTCTTCTCCTTTTCTCACCTTTCCTCTCTCCTTTCCTTTCTTCCTCCTCCCTCTTCTACTCTTTCTGTCTTTGCTTTCATTTTCTTCCCTTTCCTCTACTTCCTTTTCTTTTCTTTGTCTTCTCTTCTTAGCAAGTCACTTAATCTCTCTCACCCTCACTTTCCTCATTTATAAAATTTGGATAAGAGGACCTACCTCTCAGGGTTGCTATGAAGATAAAATGAGACAATATTTGTAAAGCTCTTTGTGAAATTTGAAGTGCTGTTTAATGTTAGCTATTTTTATTTTTCCTCCAAGGTCTAGCCCAGCTGGACCTTCATCACCAGAAATTTTGTCACACACATATGCATTATGCACATATGTGTGTATATATAATATGTATATATGCATATATAAATATGTATGTATATATGACCATAGCAATTCATGAAGATTATATCACAAAAGAGTTTCAATGTACAGTTTACAAAGGGGAGAAATGTGAAATAAACCTGGTGTGGTAGTTTGGATTATTGTTGTGGACTTTAAGTGAGGAATGGGGCTGGGAGACTTGAGATGAGAATCCTGAGAGCCTGCTAAGGTGGGGTGGGGCAAAGATTGAGAAAGTATTATAAGGAATCTGTAAAAAGTGATCATCAGAGATAACATTTGCTTGTATTCTACTTTTTATGTAGGTTGATTCCATGGGGCTGCTACTTTAGAGAATTACTCTTTGGTACATATACCAGGGGTTCTTGGACTTTTTTTTTTTTGTGTCATGGACCCATTTGGCTGTCTGTTGAAGCTTAAGGATCCGTTTTCAGAATGTTTTTAAATGCATGAGATAAAACACATAGGATAAAAAAAGAAACAAATTACTTTAAAATACATGATCATCTGTCTATCTATCTATCTATCTATCTATCTATCTATCTATCTATCTATCTACCTATTATCTACCTATCAACAAATTCATAGACCCATATTAAATAACCCCTGACCTATACTCTACTGACAGTTGGCAATGAATAGTCAGACAAAACTCCTTCAAACCATGAACCAATCCTGAGGTACCCATCTCCACCCGGGTTAGAGCTGGAAGGTTCCAACAAAAGGTATAGGTTATTCCAAACATTGCTGGAAAAAACCCCATCAACTTCAACTTCTTCTTCGATGGAGACATGGAGAAAAAGCATACTTGGTTAAAGTTGCAGAACGGTAGCTGCAGACAGAAAATGGGGGTGGGCAGCAACCAGAGAAGAAATGGCCATTAAAAAGAAAACACAAAAATGCAAGCTGAGTGTAAGGATAAAAGGTAGACTTCTAAGACAGTGACTGCCACCATCACTAAGAGGTCCCTTTAGCTATTGGGATGTTTGGAACAGCCGCTTACCCTTGTGCTTCCCAGTTAAACCTGGACAATTTCACCCTCATTCATTATCTTTTAACAGAATAGATTATGGACAACTCTTCACATATACCTGTCATAGGCTGACCAATGTACGTGAGTTTATATATCTCATAAATGAATCTACCATAACATACCCCCCATACGTAAGAAACAGCACTTGAACTTTGCTCTCAGATAGCCTTTCCCACCTTTTTCCCTTCTTCTTCATACCAGGATTTCTGTTTTCACTAGAAAATCTTCAGGACAGGGGTTGTGTCCACTAATGGATATTACATACTGCCATGCACAACAGAGCTTAAAAAGCTCTTTTTAAAACAGTCTTCAAATACCCAAATTGCATTTTTGAAGTCTAAATGACCAGTTATCCTGTAACCCTGCTGACAAAAGAATTCAAGGAAAAAGGCATAAACTATAGCAGGAGGAATTTGGGTTAGAAACTAAGAAGAATTTTCTATAATAGTTACTGAGGGGTATGGTGCATACTGTATTGCGGGCTGGTCCAAAAGTCAAGAACACATGGGATTAGTGAAGCTGCTAGGTAGTGCATTAGCTAGAGCACTAGACCCAGAAACAAGGAAGACAAGTTCAAATCCACTCTCAGACACTTACTATCTGAGTTACCCTGGGCAAGTCACTTAATCTCTGCCTGACTCTGTTTCCTCACTTGTAAAAATGGAGATAATTATAAGACCTACCTCCCAGGGTTATTGTTAGGATCAAATGAAATAACATTTGTAAAGTGCTTTGCAATTATATAATTGTATTGTATACACGCTAGCTTTATTATTAAGCCTTGCCTCAGATGTCTCCTGGTTGTGAGATTCTGAGCAAGTCGTTTTCTCTCAGTGCTCTAGCCAGCGCTTCTTAAACTTTGTGCATCCCCCTCCCTCCTTCCGTATGGGGTCACGAAAAATTTGACAACAGTAAAAAGTTTCTGGCAAAGATGAAAAATTAATTCAAAATCAAATGCATAATGAATCCGAGGTGTTTCTGACAGCACTTGCCCATGTTGCATCCTGCAACTTCACTGCAGCCTTGGTTCTGAACACAAAACATGCATACTTTGCACTGTGCATGCCCTCAGGCCATGCTACAGCAACCAACACTGCCGAAATGGGAAAAGGGGGTCATGAGTGGAAAAACTTTAAGAAGCCCTGCTCTAGGCCTCTCTCTGAAGCGCTAAATTGCAAAGAAATGCTGACCTGTTTTGGGAGAGGGGTTTCCTCACCTGGGAGTTCCCTATACCAATGAGACCAAAGGTCAAATCTCTATCTTTAGTAGTTATGAAACAGAGGAATAAATGCATAACCAAAGATGCTATCATGTTTAAATCCTCTTGACACTTTTAGACCTCCAGAAATAAGAGTTTCTCAACTGTTTAATTTGGTTTTTAATTGTACTGTCCCCAGAAGGTCTTTTGAGATAGTGGGTGAGAGGGACATATTAGAAAACGTGTAAGATTTAATGTGTGTAGACTCAGGATGAAGATGTTTGCCAAGTGATGACATCAGAAGAATGTTCCTATGTAGAGAAGTAAGGAATCAGACTAAGCTAACAACTGATTAAGACATTTTTGAATAGTAATGATACCAGCTGATATTCCTTGAATTTAGCACATTTCATTTGCTTCTCGTTCTATATCCCTGTTTTTTTTTTTACTATTTGTTGTCTGATTTCAGTTTTTATGCATTTTCTTTAAACATGGTCCCTACCTTTGTACCAGAAATACGCAATCCTTTTCCCTTCTAAACTGATATTCAATCTTAAATGTAAATATCGCTATGAATTTCACTCAGACTATAGTGGCCTATCCTCAAAATAGCTTGCTGCTTTGCTGGAGATTATTCAAGGTAAGTGTGAATTTACAAATTGTAAAGAAATTATAAAATGCCAAAGGTAAAAAAAAATAATCTATTCATGTGAGTACAGATTCATTTTTCATTATTGTATGTTAGCAACATTCGAGTTACACTATATTTAATAAAAGTATTTTTCATCAGATTTTTTTTAACAGCTTCTGGGTTCTGAAATTTCTAAATCAGAACGGCACTTATTAAGCACCCCACCATGCACAGCTATGCTTTTTACAGACTCTACACAGAAATTAAACTAACATCAGGTACATACTGGTCTTGCTCTCTGACAGTAAGTCATTTAAATATAGTAGATAACATATTTAGGATGACCCAAACTTACAAACAAACTCTCTCGCTCTCTCTCTCTCCTCTCTCTCTCTCTCTCTCTCTCCTCTCCTCTCCTCTTCTTGAACACTCATTTGGACAGAAAAAAAAAAGCATTTCCATAAAAGCTTACTGACCATTAGGTTTAACAATCTATGTAACATTCTAGACCCATAGTTCTCTACGTCTCTAGCAAGACAAGAAATATATATTTCATCCTTTGTTCTCTGGGACCAATATGGGTCATTGAATGTCATCTTTATTGAGTAGACTTTTAGTATTATTTTGTGTTCCTTACTGCAATCATTATGTAAAAAAAAATGGAAACAGGTGGGGTGCCCAACACATGCAGAATGGCAGAACAACTGCACTATATGTTTATAATGAAATTTGCATGTATTGGGCACCCCACCTGTTTCCATTTTTTTTTTTTGCTACCATAAGTATTACCAATAACTAATTTGGTATGTGATTTCAACACCTTCCCAACTCCCCCAGCTTCCTTTCCTTTCTGATTAGAGCGCTGGAGGGTAAACTAAATTTCTCCCAAAGTTTTCCTTTAAAGAGGTCAATATTTGGACTTTCAGCTCACTCCACTTTCCATCCGCAGCTCTGCTTGGTTTCGTCTCCATGGAACAAGGTATCTTCTGGGGCTGGGTGCCCCCTATTCCTCCCACCTTTGGTGTGTTGTTTTTCCTCATTAGATTATAAGCTCCTTGAAGACAGGGACTGTCTTTCTTTTTCTTATTTGTGTCTTCAATGTTTAGCACAGTGACTGACACATAATAAATATTTGTTGAATTGAATTATAGATGGATATATGTGTATGTGCATATAAATAAGTGTATGTGTGTATATATATATATATATATATATATATATATATATATATATATATATATATATATATATATATATGTTCTCCCCATCTTTGCTTTCTTTAAAATATATTAAAGGTTCTGCTTCTCAAATATTTGTTTTTAAGTAAGTTTCTTGGAATTCTAAACTTATTTTTGGATAGAAACAACAAAAGTCAAGTTAGCTCTACTATTCCTATAGTTCTGAATAGTGAAAAGGAAACATAGACAATTAAAAATGTGCTTAATAACATACACATGCCTATCGATGGAAGGAAACATGGGGTACTGGTGACAGACCCTACCCCTCTGTTCCAAGCAACAACAGCTAATTGCCCAGTTAGAACAAAATGAAACAGCATTAGCAACACCTCTCCTCGTGGTGGCTCCTGCCTGAGCTCATGAACAGAAGGGGAGGCAGTGATACCTTGAAAATGAAAGTCTCCCCTTTGATCAGGGCAAGTGGTGATTTGCCACATGGCGCACATGAAGAAGGGAAGGTGGTATTACAGGGAACAGAACTACCAGCCACCTGCCTGACAGGATCAGGGAAACAGGGGAACCTCAATGGGCTTTAGATAAAATCTCTTCCCATCTTTCCCATTCATATTATAATGGATTCCAAGATGGAGGATAAAAGGAATGTGGTAGGGACTCTCTCTCTCTCTCTCTCTCTCTCTCTCTCTCTCTCTCTCTCTCTCTCTCTCTCTCTGTCTCTCTCTCTCTGTCTCTCTCTCTCTCTCTCTCTCTCTCTCTCTCTCTCTCTCTCTCTCTCCTCCCCCCCCTTCCTCCCTATCTCTGTCTGCATTTATCTCTGTGTCTCTGTCTCCATAGTGTAGTTATTGCAGGTCCCTCCTCCCTTACATGCCTCCTCATTTCCCCAGGAGGATTCCTGGGGAACTGTGAGACAATGAGGAAAAGATTAGGTTCTTCTTTGCCTCTAGGCCATAGGTCCTTTTTTGTGTCATGGACCTCTTTGGGGGTCATGTAAAGCCTATTAATCCCATCACAAAATCATGATTTTAAAGACATAAAATAAGATTACAAAGGAAACAAATTTTATTGAAACATAGCTATCAAAATATTTTTTAAAAATTCATGGATCCCAGATATAGAATCCCTGCTCTAAAGTCATGGGAGGTGCTGAAGCAAGTGGGAGTCACAGAGTCAAGGGGTTGGAGAAGAGATGCCATTGGATTGAAAAATTACCTGTAGCCAAATTGGAACTGGGGGAACAAACCCATGAGTATTGGGAAAGGTCGTTCCTGACTCCCGGGAGACCTTTTGCATGAGGGCTGGTGCCTTGGAAACTTAGTACAAGAAAAGGCTTCTAAAATACAGACTCCTAGAGTTGCATTTTTGAGCTGAAAACATTTGGAAATTTTAGAGATGGAGAGTTACTTCTTTGAGGAAAAGAAATAATCACAATCTGTTGGAAGCTAGAGAGAATTGCAGGAAGCATGAATGTTGAATCTAATGAAACAAGGCATTAGAAAGGATCAAATTGGGAGAGTGAATCCAGTCAAGCAGCCAGCAAGATCTGCTGAGAAAAGTTTGAAGTCTGAGTTCCAGATCCAATAAAGGGACTAGGATATTGAGTAATAAACATTGACATCCCCTGAAAACTAATGGGTATATGAGTTGTAGGAAAGGTGATAACCATGAAGGTGCACATAAATATGAAGAACTCCCACCATCACTGCCAACCCACGCAGGGTACCCTTTGCTGAAGCCTTGTTCAGTACAATATTTTAAAAGATTAACATTATATTGGCCTCTTGGGAGGAACTGCTTACTGATTACTATTGTTAATGTCTATGAGCTTTGTAAGATCTTTTTGTTTTTGTAAATTAGCCTGTTCATGCTTTGATCCTTTTGAGTATATATTTCTAAGAGTTGGTGATTAAAACCTAAGCGATGTGATAGATACTGAAACGCCTAGATTGTCTGGTTGAGCCAATAAGTGAGTAGTAACATGTAGACCATGCCTGGGTCGTTCGTATCATGAGAAAGCCACAGACATAAGGATACATAGATATAGATATAGATAAGTACAGGTGTTTACTCTGTGTCCGGCACTCTGCTAAACACTGCAGATACAAATATAAGTAAACAATATACTCTCTTGCCTCAAAGACCTTACATTTTAACGAGAGCAGACAATACATAAAAGAGAACTGGAAAAGGAAGAGGGCGAAGGGTGCCCTCGTGGGACCTGGAGAGGTCTGGAGTATATATTGAGCTGAGAATGAAGTAAGCATGTGTGGGGTCACTATTGAAAGGCTAGTCTGGCCTGGGGACTCATCAATCAGGAGAGTGGATCTCAGGGTGAAGGTATCTGGGAATGCTGAGGATGCTGCTGCTAGGAATTAGAGAAGTACAGAGAATGAATCTGGCTAGGAGGGAAGTGAACATGGCTTGGGCCTCTCATGAATTACCAGAACCAAGAATTTGGAGCTAAAAGAGACCCCAGGAATCATTTAGTTCAGTCCTCTTGTTTTACTGATGAGAAACCAAGGGGCTGCCAAGTGAAATGACTTGCCCCAAATCACAGAGGAAGGAAGTAGAGGAGCTGGCATTTGAACCCAAGTCTTCTGATTCCTTAATATAATAATTTATACTACAATATTACCCTGCCTCCTTTACTAGGGAAATGGCAGTATGAGAACTGTGTTTAAGAAGATAAATGCAGTTTGAAAAAGTCTACAAATTCACCTTAGTTCTGAATTTCCTTTTACTTACTTTTAGCTCAAATAAACTTTTCAGCTCTGTGACAAGTGTTGTTGTTGTTGGTTTTTGCGTGCTAAAAACAGCTTCAGAAATGATCCAGATTAACCTTTAAATCATTCAAACTTCTCATTGGCTTAGTTCAAAATGTTGACTATGTCTTCATCTTGGGAGGTATAGAGCATGCCTTGTTAGATTTCTATTTCTCTCTCCACTCTGTGGATCTGATTTTATACACTGTTGTAAAAGGGGAAAAATAGGAGTGTGGTTGTATCTTAACAACAGGAACTAAAGCCACCTTTTATTTCAAAATCTTTAGAGGTTTTTCAGACAAAAGCCTATTGGTTGTTGCTGAGATTGATTTATAACTGAAGCCTCCTTAAATCTGTAAACTAAACTTTCCCACTGCCTTACCTGAATCTGTGGCATATAGCAATACCACACCATAGGTAATGCCATACCTCCAATCAATGTCAAACAGCAATGAAGATAGAACGTGAGCTTTTGTAGTACAAACAATATGGTCCCTGTGAACAATCACAGAACTGTTATTCATCAGCATAGAGATCATAAATCCATAGGACCTGATGAGATCACTAAGTGAAGTAATATAGAGTGAGAAGAGAAAGAGACCCAGGACAGAACCCTGAGGGACACCAATGGTTAGAGGGTGTGCTCTAGAAAGGATCCAGCCAAGGAGGCAGAAAAGGAATGGTCAGATAGCTAGGAGTAGAACGATGAAGGAGTGGTGTCCCAAAAACTTAGGAAGACGAGAGTATCAGAGAGGACATGATGATCACCAATGTCAAAGGCTACAGAGAGGTTTAGAAGGACAAAGATTAAGAAAAATGCATTGGATTTGACCACTGAGAGATTAGTGATAACTTTAAAGAGAGCTTTCTGTATTTTTCTTCAGAAAGCAGTTTTGTGGAATGATAAGCTTGGAAGTCATATTGGTTGAGAAGAGAGTGAGAGAAGAAAAAGTGGAGGCACCTATTGCAAATGGTCTTTTCAAGTTTAGCTACAAAGGGCAGAAGAGATATAGGGATAGTGCCAGAAGGCAAAAGAGAGGTATAAGATGGGGAAGAGGGAAGAAGAGAGAGCTCATAGCTTCATTTTTTCCCTGTAAAATAGGAAGCAGGGTTATTGACTGAGAAAGTAGGGGAAGGGAAACCATGAGAGGTTTTAGGAGGGATGGAAAGGTATAGTAACATGGCCTAGCAACAGTGCAGGCCCCATTGAGGCTGTGTAATACAAATTTGTTTTGGACTCAGGTTGGTTGCATGACTTGCCGCACCTTCATTCAGCAGCTCATATGTTAGGAGCAAAGAGAGCAAATGGTGGGAATGATGCAAAGCTGAGCCTTGGCAAAATGATAGGGGCACTAGGGATTTAAGAGAGGAGAATAGAATAAAGTTGAATTGGATCACAAAGGGTCAAGATGGGGGAGAGAGGAAAGGGGAGAGAGGAAAGAGGAGAGAGTGGCTAGGGAAGGGGAGATGTCCTGGGAGAGAATTGAGGCGACAAGAGATTAGATGTCACAGTTCCAATGACGAGTAGAGTTTTGTAGAGGGAGAGGTGAAAAGTCAATATATTATGGTCAGATAAGGGGATTTCAGAATTCTTGAACATGGTACATTTGTGGATGTTGGCAAGATCAAGAGTATGACCATCTCTTTCATGGCTGAAGTAGGGTGGAGAAATAACTAATGGGAAGTGAGTAGGTTGAGAAACTGCATGGTTACAGAGTTTGAGGGAGAGTCAATAAGTATGTTGGAATCCCCCCCCTCAGCCCTTCTGAAGGCAGGAGTTTGGGGAAGAGTGAAAATTTGTGAGCCATGTGGCAAACTTGTTTAGAAAAGAAGAGGCTGTAACTTCGAGGTCTGGAGACAATAGCTACCAGGATTTGGATTGAGTATTAAGAGCATGAACCTCAGAGGAGGAGAGGTTACTGAGTGATGGAGGCATGGAGAGCACCTGGAAATGGCAATGGGGAGCAAAGAGTATTCCAAATTCCCCAGCTTTGACCAGTGAGCCATGGGGAATGAGTGAAGGTGAATCCAGTATGAGAAAGAGTAGCCAGGAAGACTGCGCCATCTGGGAAGCCAGATTTTAGTAATAGCTAGTGAATGAAAGTAGTGGGGAAGGAAAAGATTTAAGATGAAGAGAATCTTGTTGTCTATGCTACAGACATTTCACAGGGCACAATGGAAGAACTGAGTTGTATTTGGTTGAAATTCTGGGGTGGGAGGGTTGAGGTGGATAGGAATTAGGAATCAGGTGGTAAGAGGGGGGAATGGAGTTTGAATAAGGACCTATAGGAACTCGGAATCACTGGTAAGTGAAGGCTGTGGCCAGGTGTGAGAATGTTTATCATTGCATGGAGGGTGCTACTCCACTTCCCAAAGGAGACTGGAGATCAGCTAGAGACAAGCACAGTATGAGATGCAAGGCACAGTCAGATATTCTGATGGGAGGTCTTACTTCGCTATTCTTCTTCCCTCCAAAAATTGAAGTATAGACAGGAAAGGGGTATAGCAGGAGATGGAAGTCAAACCTACAGCACAGAAGAAAGAACTCTCATTCTCCACCAACATTCTACTTCTCTCAAGGGGACAGGTACAGCAGGAGACAGAAGGCTTGAGGTCAAAGGGTAGGTGGCACCTCCTTGCACTGAAGGTTCTCCACATCCCAGGCAGGCAACTGGAGTTGGCAGTTGCCTTGTTCTGGCACATGGCATAACTTTCACAGATGGAAGTCATTGCTTTGGAGCAGATGGAAGACACTTGGCCAGACCCAGCCTGGCCTGGCCCAGCCCAGCCTTTGCTACTTCCCCTCAGGGGACATGTTGCACCCAGCAAGAAATGGAAGGCATGTGGATATTTCATATTTTATTTTCATTTCATATACCTATAATTTCTAGGCCACATAGAAAAAGAGATCAAAAGCATATAGCAACAGGATGAGGGACAGATGTGTTCTTGCTGTTATTCTGTCTGTCATTGTTGTTATGTTGTTTTCAGTCATGTCCAACTCTTCATAACCTCATTTGGGGTTTTCTTGGGAAAGATCCTAGAGTGGTTTGCCATTTCCTTCTCTAGCTCATTTTTACAGATGAGGAAAATGAGGCAAAGAAGGTGAAGTGACTTGCCTAGGGTCACACAGCTAGTAAGTGCCTGATGCCATATCTGAAGTCAGGAAGATGAGTGTTTTTGACTCCAGGCCTGGCACTCTCTCCACTGTGCCACTTAGCTGCCCTTTATCTGCCGCTAGAGTTGTATGAAGAATTCTTCCCATGAATCTAAAGAAGATGAGCTTAAAACCTAATGCTTTCATTCAACTACAGAAAATAATTATTTTATCTACTGGCATAACAGTTTATAAAATATTAGTTATAAAATGATAAGAGGAAACTGACTTGTCCCAGTACTGTTTCTATCTGTTTTTTTTTAAATAGATGATAATGATGGTGACGATATGAAATGAAATTCAAGAAGTTGTGTAACATTATTTTAGATTGAAATTTTTTTTTTAGCATTTCCTGGATATTTACAGAGGTACAATCAAGTGGCTAGAAGATTCACCTGAAGCTCTGTCTTTATAAGCTAACAGGAAAACTGACCCCTGTCCTACAATCACAAACTTCCAAATGTCCTTAAGAATCAATAAATAACCCGAGCTGGAGCTTGGGCATCATTACAGAGAGAAGTGTTGCTCATATCCACTCAACATTGATCCATGAGCACTTAAGAACAGTATTTTTAATAAATGTTTAATAGATGTCTCCATCAGAAAGATAAGAATGAAATAACCGTGGTAGCAGCAGCAGCAGCAGCAGCAGCGACAAATCCACTGGGTTGGCGATGTTATTGTCTATGAGTTTTGAAGTGGGTTCTTTCTGTTCTCCTTGACTTGAGAGTCCTTTGACTTGAAAACAGTACCTACCAAACATGTACAAAGATATGCCCTGCTGACTAGAATTATACCCCAGAAGCTCATTACTTTTCATAGACTGAAATAAAGCAAAAACCTAAGCTGTAACCACAGATCCCTAAATATCCTGGAGAACAGACCATTATCATGGATATAACTGTTGCTCATCATTGCCTGGACATAACTCTAATCACTAACAAATCAAGGAACTTTTTAATAGATGTCAAATCCTTACAATACCCAAGTTCTGAAATGATAGCAAAAGCTTTCAAAATACAGAAGCCAATAAGAGGGGATCTAAATCACATAGGCATAAGATAAGGTGCATCCTTATTGTCCTGTCTGCTCCTAGAGTTGTGCTGAGGATGCTTGCAGTGAGTCTACAGAGGACAAGATTACAGCCTAATGCTTTTATTCAACTACAAAAAAAGCAGTTATCTTGTCCAGCTATGCAATAGTCTGTAAAACATTAAACATAAAAGAATAATAGGGCAGTGACTTGTCTCAAGACCATTTCTATCTAAAACCTATTGAAAAAAAAAGTGAGAATGATAATAATAATTTTTTTTTTGGGTCCAGACCTGTGACTTCATCAGAGCAATTCTAGGGAAGGATTTTTTCTTTTTTTACCAATGTATATTCATGACTGCTCTACAGCTATAGAAAGTTGCCTTGGGGTTCTGAGAAGTTAAGCAACTTGAAAGAATCACAGTCAGTATGTGTTAGGGTGAGAATTGAACACGGGTCATCCTGGCTCTGAGACCAGGTTTCCATCTGTTATGTCACATTGTATCTCAACAACAAAGCAACGACAATGACTCAGACACATTTTACAGTTTTCAAAACACTTTCCTTACCACAACCCTGTCATCAGGCTAGAAAGTGTTGGAAGCAAGCTTTGCTCTTAGTTCTTTTGAAGCCATAAAGTATTTCCTTTAGGGAAGGCCTGTTTTACCACTCTCTTGACAGTTAGTAGCTAACTGTTTCATAGCAGAGTATAAGAGATTTGGCCAGCACCATGTGATAACAAAACTCTACGGAGGGTAAAATACTGGGCTTTGTATAACAGTTTCTCACTGGCTTTTTCAGAGGGCGAAGGTGGCACCAAAGAATTGGAAATTGAGGGCATGTCCATCAATTGGGGAATGGCTGAACAAGTTGTGGTGTATGATTGTAATGAATACTACTGTTCCATAAGAAATGATGAGCAGTGGACTTCAGAGAAACCTGGAAAGACTTACATGAACTGATGCTGAGTGAAGTGAGGAGAACCAGGAGAACATTGTACATAGTAATAGCAACATTGTGTGATGACCAACTTTGATAGCCTTATGTCTTCTCAGTAAGGTAATGATCTAAGATAATTCCAAGGGACTCATGATAGAAAATGCTATCTACATCTAGAGGAAGAACTATGGAATCTGAATGTAGATCAAAGCATACTATTTTCACTTTTTTCTTGTTTTTTATTTCTCCTGGTTTTCCCCTTTTGTTCTGACTCATCTTACACAACATGACTAATGTGGAAATATGTTTAATATGATTGCACCTGTATAATCTATATCAGATTGCTTGCTGTCTTGGGGAGGTGGGAGTGTTGGGAGGGAGGGAGAAAAATTTGGAACTCAAAATCTTATAAAAAAGAATGTTGAAAACTATCTTTACATGTAACTTGAAAAAATAAAATACTATTAAGTGGTAAAATTAAAAAATTAGGGCAAAATGATTAAATTTTTTTGAAACTTTAGTAATTGAGAAGTGATGGGTTTCAACACAAATGAAAAGGATCTACTAGCACTAGCTCTTGAAGATCTTGTGAACTTTTTCCTAGTATGATTAGATTAGCATACAGAAAGACATCTAATCCATTATGGAAAGTATTTGTGGTTTCCTCCATGTGCACATGCCCTCACATAGAAACCACTTCTCTACAACTTAAGAGATGGTTTTTATGAATTGCTGTGGCTGAGGGAAAAAAAAAACCATCTCCTGGTAACCAACCTTTAGGTTAGGAAGAGACCTTAAAAGTCACCAAGTATAGCCCCTGTATTTTATAGATGAGGAAACCAATGTCCAAAGAGGTTAATGGACCTAACCAGGTCACACAGCTAATAAGTAACTGAAGTGGGATTTGAACCCAGGCCCTTTTAATTCAGTCTAGTGCTCTATTCACTATGCCACACTGTCTTACTAGTGAAGAATCTCTTAGAACTTAGTCAGGACACTGGATGACTACTAACACAGTCTGTTGCCAGGTCCATACTCAAAGCCTTTCCCAACTGGAAGATCCTACAATAACTTGTGTGCTGCTGGCCTACTCTTGGATGACCTAAGGTTACCTTCATATGTCAATGAGGCACTAGAGCAATGCTTTAGCAGAAAATCAGAAAGAAAATTTGATAGAAAACCAAAATATTATTTAATATACAAACCAGAAATACTGCATTTTGTAATCTTTCATTTAATGTCTTCCCCCTTGCTTCCCTTCCCCCTTCTTTCCCCACATTTTTGTTTTCTCCCTTTCTCTCCCTCCCTCCCTTCCTTCCTTCCTTTCTCCCTTCTTCTTTCCTCCATCCCTCCCTTCTTTCCTTCTTCCTCCTCTCCCCTCCCCTGTTCTCCCCTCCCCTCCCCTCCCTTCTTCTCCTCTCCTCTCCTTTCCTTTCCTTTTTCTCCTGAATACATTATTATTTACTATTTTTAGTGGATGCCACATATTTCTGACCTTAACCTAACAAATGCCTAATTTGCATAGAGGTACATTTCCACCAGAAATATTTACTGTATCCTTTTCAGTGCCTTGGGATATAGAACTTATGCATATATGCACTTTAAATCACTATTGGGCCATCCATCATCCAGCACTGAAAAGTTGTCTCTTTTGAAGCATCATTGTCTCTATGGTTTTTGTTGGAGCCTTATGAGTGATTTTAATAGTGAAATTTTCTGTAGAGAGAAAGCAGGAGAGACAATGTAGTAACTTACGTGTATGCACTCTTGGCATCAAAATATTTCCTAGCCTGGGCAAATTAGGCCCCATGATGCAGATAAGTAGGAAGTTAGACAAAATGTGCATGTACACAGTGAAACAAAATTTCTTAACTACCCTAAAGGGAGGTGGTGATTGAGGGAGGTGGTGGAGGAGGAGGAAGGTTGATTGTCAAGAGCTGAGTCAGGAAGATGTTGGGGTGGTATATAGCAGGGAATGTAGTTGCAAAGGTGCTTTAAACACTGGTACATTAAGCGTGAATTATAACAGATGAACAGATTATTGGGCTGCCTTATGCCCCAGAAGGGACATCAGTGTAAGAGGCAGTCATGGCCCCAGATGGGGATGTGACGAGGTCCAGTCCCAGGGAGAGAGCAATGGTGATTCAATGGGCCAGTTGCTATACCTTCAAGTAGATTTGTGGAGGAGGAAAGTGGGACTTTCTCCTGAAGCAGCTACATATCCTAGGCAGTCTGCTTATTAGATGGTGGCATTTCTCCTTTATGTCTAAGTACAGTCTTTATTGCAGTGGAACAGGGAGAGATTCAAAGATTTATCAAACATTTACTATGTGCCAGGCACTACTATGAGTGTTAAGGACACAAAGACAGGTAAAAACATGGTCCTTGCCCTCAAGCAGCTCTCATATTAGTGGGAGAGAGAACGTATAAATAGCTAACATACATAAATACAGCATAAAAATAAAAATGCAAAATAAATTTTGTAAATAAAATACAGATTTAATATAAATGAATGGTAATCTCAGTTGAAAGGGACTACCAATGAGGGGGTAGTCTGAAATGACTTGGGGATTGGGAAGAGCCTCTTGCAGGTAGTAGAATTTGAGCTGAGTCTTGAAGGAGACTAGTGAAACCAGAAAGCAGAGGTGAAAAGTGAGAGCATGCAGGACTGCCAGTGAAAAGGCAGGGGATCCGGAGATGGAGTGTAGTGTTCAAGGAACAGGAGGAAGGCGAGGGTCCCTAGAGTACTCAGAGGGAAGTGAAGTGTTTCCTCACTCACTGTTCTGTATTAATGGGCTAGCTCATTGAGAGTTGTATGTTTGGGGCCAACTGAGCTCAGCTGCTCATCTATTCATGTGGGGAAGCGGATTTTCATGGGAATAAGGGCATATCCTGAATTCCCCTCCCCACAAAAAAGGAGAGGGAATATGATTTTACTTCCACATGCATACCTCTATGATCATGGCCTAGTGAAAGGAGACATTGAGGGGATCATGATAACTGTGATTTAGAGAGCTATATTATGTGGACGAAGGATTTATCTTATTCTGGGTGGTTCCAAAGGGCTTTCCTGGCTTCTTTCAAGTCGTATATAACTTATAGAAGCCTTTTCCAATCCCCCTTGGTTCTTGTCCCTTCAAATCTATCCTGTTTATTTAGCTTGTTTGTACATGGTTATTTGTCTTCTTTGTATTCCCAGCACTTAGCACATTGTTTGGCAAACAATAGGCACTTAGTAAATGTTTATTGACTGACCAATGAGAAGCTTTAAGAAGACAGTAGGAACTACAGAGAGGCAGATTGCCTTAATACAAGGAACAACTTCCAAAAATGTAATTGTCTAAAAATGTAGTAAGTTGCCTTGAGAGGTAGTGAGGTTTGGTCATAGGCCATAGGGATAGAAAGAAAGAAAATAACACAGTCCTTGTTCTCAGTGTGTTTGTTATCTAGTAGGAAAGTAGAATAAGATATAAAAATAACCATAATACCAGGCAGAGTATATGGTAAATATAGAAGAAGTCAAGTAGGGTATCATGAAAGATTGTTAGGAGGGAGCTTTCATTTCTGTGGAACTTGAACTGTATCTTGAAGGACAGAAAGCACAGAAAGAATTTGACTCTTTTGACTCTAAAAGTTCATAGTTATGTTTTATGATATTCTGGAGGCATGTCTTTCCATAACAGCCTTGTGCATACAAAGTTAGAACATCCTAAAAGAAGGTTTAGCACAATTGAGGCAGTTATAACTTTATTCTAGTTAGAATAAAGAGGGTGGGTGCTGCTGGGATGGCTTCAAAGGTACACAAAGCTATGCTTCCTTCAAGGGAAAAGTGGATTTTTTCTCTTATGCTTGCTACAAAGGCCCTCACCTATCTTTATCCATATGGGTATATGGCTAGCATCTGCCTTCAGGGAGGAGGAGAGTAAATCACAACCCATATTGACATAACGCTTTAAGGTTTATAAAATGCTTTCCCCACCAAAAGTCTAGTGAGTGACAGAAAAATATTATTATCCCCATTTGAGATATAAAGATCCTGAGACACAGAGAAGTTACATGTCTCACAGAGGTAGTAAGTAATCAGAACCAAGACTCGAATCCAAATGTCCTGCCTCAGGGCCTATTACCCTTTCTACCTCCCATGCTGCCTTTGAATAATTCACTTTCATGGTACGCTTTAAGTTCTTCAAAAGGCTTTCCTCACAACAACCTAGGTATTACTGTTGCCGTAAGGTTCTGAGAACTTACCAGACTTACCCATAGTCTTCTGAATCTAAGCTTGATAATATGGTGATTACACCATATTAAGGGATGTGAGGGTGAAGGAAGAAGAAGAAGGCAAGAGTAAGTCAGGGAGGTGTCAGAGTGATATAGAGTGGGAGATATAATTGCAAGAGTTCTTTAAACACTGGCATGTAAGAGGGAAATATAACAGATTAACAGATCACTTGAGTGCCTCATGCTCCAGAACGGAGAGCAGTGTAAGAGGCAGGCAAAGCCCCAAATGGGGATATAATGAGGAGCATGGCCACTGGGAGTAAGCAGTGGTGGATTCAAGTAAATTTGTGGAGAAGGAAGAAAGTGGAACCTTATTGCTCCTCAGGTTTGTAGAGTAGAATAACAAATTCTTAGAGTTAGAAGCAACTTCAGAAGTGATTTAGTCCTGTTAGAACTCAAGAAGGAGCTCTAGGCTTTTTTTTTTTGTGTGAAGCAATTGGGGTTAAGTGACTTGCCCAGGGTCACACAGCTAGTAAGTGTCAAGTGTATGCTCTGATACCAGATTTGAACTCATGTCCTTCTGACTCCAGGGCTGGTGCTCTATCCACTGTGCCACCTAGCTGCCCCGAGCTCTAGGCTTTGACAAGGTTAACAGAAAATGAGCAAAGAGGTCAGTGAGATTCATGTCTATTTGGTGGCAGAGATGACAGAGTGCTGGAGTCAAGTTGAAGGGTTCCAGAGAACTGATTGTTAAATTTTCAGTGAGCATTTGTACTACCACCACCACTAGAAATAGGCAAATGCTACAAATTAGGGCTTGATTTATTGTTGACTGTCTAGACTTAAGAAAGTGATGGAGAAAGTGTTAATGATGAAGTCTAAACTTAAAAGTGTGTCTTACATGTACATTCCTCCACCCCTGGGCAGTTGTTAAACATTTACCAGCACACCCTTGGGCACAGATATTACTCAAATCTTATGGAAAGAATAAGCGCTGTGTGTGTGTGTGTGTGTGTGTGTGTGTGTGTGAGAGAGAGAGAGAGAGAGAGAGAGAGAGAGAGAGAGAGAAAGAGAGAGAGAGAGAGAGAAAGAGAGAGAGAGAGAGTGAAAGAGTATTTAGGACAGAGCATAAAAGCTTAGTCAGAGTGAGAGGGAGTAGGAGAGGGCCAAGGGAATGGAATAAGCATTAATACACCTATTATGTCCCAGGCACTGTGCTAAATACTTCACAAATATCTCATTTGAGCCTTACTGGGAGGTAGGTGTTAGTATCTCTGTTTTACAGGTGAGGAAATTTGAGGTAAATAGATGTTTAAATGACTTGTCCAGGGTCACACAGTCAGTGTCTGTGGATGAATTTGAACTCAGGTCTTCATGACTCCAAGCCCAGTACTCTCTTTACCGTGCCACCTCGCTGCCTAGGAAACTAATCTAATGAAATCATTAAAACATACAGGAGAGAGCCTGGCCCCAAAGTGAAAAGTTTAGGGAATCAAGAAAAACAGCCATAATAAGGCAGCAAGGTAGCAATTTAGAGGCAAATTCAGGGCTGCAGGGAAGGTTTGGGGGGGGGAGCAGAGAGTCTCTGTGTTAGACCATCCCAGTTCATTTAATCATTCCTCACATTCCATGGTTTCCCAAACCTTCACTTTCCTTGTCCTTTTTCATGTCTCTCTATTTTGTTAGTCTCCTTTAAAATGCAGCACTTGGGACTGAAATCCAGTGTTTTAAATGAGGTCTTAATGGAACAGAGTACAGTGTATTACTATTTCCTTGATCAAGATAATAATATAAGAACAACCTAACATTATTAGCTTCATATTTTTTCAAGCAACTCTGCCATACTGTTGGCTCATCTTGAACTTGTGGTCACCTCAGATCTCCAGGGCTTTTTCACATGAACTTCTGCCAGACCAGGTCTCTGCCATCTTGTAGTGGATTTTTCCCTGAGTCTACATGCAGGAACTTACATTTATCCCTATTAAATGTCATCTTGTTGGTTTCCACTCATTTATCTACCCTGTTAAAATCACTGTGAACCTTGATTCTGTCATTTATCATATTAACTATCCCTTTCAGCTTTGTGTTACCTGCAATTCAGATAAGCATGACTTTTCTGTATTTCACCAATTTGATGAACGGGATAAGGCTAAAGACTAAACTCCGTAGAGCATCCCAAGAGACCTACCTCCAAGCTGACATCAATCTATTAACAGGCACACATTGGGTACAGTAATTCAACCAGCTAAGAATCCTCCTCATTGTACTCTCATCCAACTCAAATTTCTCCATATCATCTACAAAGATATCATGAGATAATTGTTCACGTACCTTGATGAAATCCTGGCACACGTTAATCTACCAGGACTCTCTTGATCTACCAGTCCAGTAACCCTATCAAAAGTAGGAAATGAGTTAGAACACAATAACTATTAAGAATGAGATATTGTTGTGCAACGCAGAATTTACCAGCAAACTATTTTAAAACTTGGTCCAGGTCTTATTAAATTATAGAAAAGAATTGAGTTAGACGTACTCAGAATTTAGACTGATTTCTATACACATGAAAGAAGGAAGAATAAGCACATTGAGGTAAACAATTCAAATGTGCTCCAGTTGGGAATATTAAGGAGAAAATGTCTTTTTAATGTCTGTAATCACAAGAAAATGATAAACTAGCAAATTAAGGTGCTTTATGCTGGCATAATAAAGCAGATTATTCAAAATCCCCAGGGATCAGAGACCCTATTTGTTTTCTTATTGCTGTTGAAAATTGCGAACTCCCCTGCTCTTCCCACCCAACTAAAGAAAATTGTAAACATGATTTGTACAACAGTAGTAAAAATGGCAATATCGCATGTGTGTGTGTGTGTGTGTGTGTGTTTGTGTAGACTCAAGCAAAACTGGGATTTGGGCTTCTCATGTGGGTCAAGAAAAAACTTCCGAAACCTTAATTAAGAATCCTGGGAATTGTAGTCCTGGAGGGGTAGTATTCCTTTCACCTGGTAGAGGTTGGATTTATTGTGAGCACTGAGCTGGACTTTGGACTTGAGTCATGCCGGGAGTTTTGTATGAGTCTGAGGAATAGAGGTAAAGGGAACATCCTTTCATTGGGAACAGCTATGGCAACGCGATGATAATAAGGTCCCTTCAGGCAACTTGCAGTGTGGATTCCAAGAAGAAGGGCTTAAGGTCTGTGCTCGACTCAATTATTGACAAAGATTCTAGAGGATTGACAGAGAAGAATGCTACCTGCTTTGTGATAGATAGATGATGGACAAATATGCAATAAAATGGGACACATATTCATGTAGGGAACTGTTTTGCTTGATCATACTTAAGTGATACGGATTCTACAATTCTTTCTTTCTATCATCTATCCGTATCTTTTTTAGTCAATAGATGAGAAGAGGTAGAAAGGAGGGGGGAAATGGATGCTGGATAATTTTTGAGTATTTTCCTCTACTGCTTTCTTTTTCTTTTGCAACTAGGTGGTATAGTGGACAGAACATTGGACTTGGAGTCAGGAAGACCTGAGTTCAAATCTAGACCCAGGAATTAACTAGCTGTGTCACCCTGGACAAGTCATTTAAGCACTGTCTGCCTCAGTTTCCTGATCTGTAAAATAGGGCTAATAATAGAGGATAAAATGAGATAAAGTTTGTAAAATACTTTGTGGAACTTAAAGTGCTATATAAAAGCTAATTATTATTTTAAAATTTTGTTATGAAGGATGGCTTTCTGTGTAGAGGGGGAGAAGACATTAAAAATGAATATGATATCAAAACAATAAGGTATCAGCAAAAAACAAGCTTTTTTTTTTTAAAGAGTATTGACTAAGTGGGGCTGCTTGGCTTCAGTGGCCAAGCTTTCTATCTACAGAACAGAGAACTAAGTAAGGTTGCCATTTGTCGCTATCACTTTGGGACCTGAAGAAAAGTCACAAAAGGTTTAATTTCCCTCCATCTCTCCCCCTTCCTCCCCGTGTCCCCCCACCCCCCCACCCCGGGCTTGCAGGCACTTCTATTTGATTTTTATTACAATCTCGTATGTTCCTTCTGTTTCTTGATTTTGTTTCATATTAAAACAATAACAACAACAACAATCATCATAATTGTTTTGCGATACACGTCTGTATATTAATTCTGTGATAGGGAAGGCAAATGAAGGACACTAGCTGGAAATACAAAGAATTTAACCAGGTTAGAGATTTAAATATCTCTCTAAAAATTTAGGGTTTGTGCCTTAACTAAGGGACTCCATGAGCTTTATGTGTAAGAAAAATTTATGGTGATGATGTTAGTTAATAATTTTAAAAATAAATTTTCCCCAAAGAAGAAGTTAATTGGATCTGGCACTTTAGAAAAGGAGCTATTGTGGTAATCAGACTTGGGGCTTTGACTGGTGGCACTTCCTATTTTTAAGGGAGGGATGGAGTGAGGGTGTAGACCAGTAAGAGGTCATGGCCTCTTTCTTCCTGCAGTGGGCTATCCAGGGAAATTAAAAAGAGCAAGTATTTAGCCAAATCTTGTCCACAGTGATGATACCTATTGGTCACACAAATAAAATCATATCACATTCCACTCAGACTGATGAATCTATACCTGAAAATTGCCCACTGTGAAGGAACCCCATTTTGCCTTGCTAAAAATTGAATCTGATTATTCACCTTCCTATGCTGTTAAATTTTTTTTTTACAAACACTAATGTCAGTCAGGCCATGTCTGGAAACTGGGGCTCAGGTTTTGTGTCCATAACTGATTATCACATTTTACAGTGCCACTGACGTCCTTGGGGCAAAAAGCCTCTCCTTCTCAAAGAAGCAATTATATTCCATTGCCTTAAAACTGACACTCAGTATATAGGCTTTCTTTGCCAGTGTAGACATGGTTCAAAGGAATGGTTCACCACAACAATTTCATTATTATTTTTCTAACCTACCTGAATTAAAACTGGTGTATTCCAGGATTCATTTAGGAAACCATATATTGGGATAGAGGAATTGTAACTTGTAGTAGAGAGACAGTGGTAAAAACATGCTTGGGAAGCAAAATGAAGAGAAGAGATATGAGGCTAGGGTGAGATTCCTGTTCAGATACAGGGGAGGAGAACTGTGGGATCATGGGATCACAGAAGATCACAGATAACAACTCAAAGGGCCTTCATAGGCCATCTAGTCCAAACTATTTATTTTGTAGATGAGGACTCTGAGACCTGAGGAGGTTAAATGACTTTCCTAAGGAAACTTAACTATCTAGAGTATAGATTTTGGGAAATAACACTGAGTAAAAACATATAGAAAAACAAAAGACTCATAAAAAACCTGCTTCTTATAGAAAATTCTTTGTTTAAAAAACCCCACATTTTTATTTAGTTCCCATCTTCAACAGAATAGCAATGATATTTTATCGACTCCCTAGTCTCTCTTAAAGAACTAAGTAATTATTTAGACACATTCAGCAGGAAAAGTCCCGGTGGATGGATTCTTGGTTAGAACTTCCAATGTTTGCAAATAAGGCACAGACCAGACATTTGCTGATTTCAAGAATTATTGTTATTACGATTTCACTATGAGTAAGAGATTGCCTTGTCTCAAAAACAGAACAAAACAAAACAAAACAAAACCTTCATTCAAGATTTTTATTTGCTGAGTTTGGCTTTAAATACTACTTTACTTAAGATCCTCAATGCTGTTTTTCAACTACAATAAATGCAGTATTTTTTAATTCTTAAAAACAACTATTTTTTGGAGATTTCCATCACAAATTAAAAATGGCATAAAACTGCCTTCACTATATTTTTATAATAGACCAGTAAGGCAGCTTTTGGTGGAAAGAACACTGGATAATGGGTGAAGAAAGCTGTCACTGTCTGACCTTGGGGAATTTATTCAGTCTCAAGAGTCTATGTAACTTGCCCTAGCTCAGGCTAGGATGTGAGATGGAAGCAAGAGATTTTTCACTGGGACATTGTAGCAAGAATGAAAAAAAATTTACAAACAGTATATGCCTGATTCTGCTGTCTGTCCTGGAAAGACTTGACCCACTTTGTCTGGTATTTCTCAGGACTAAGTTTAGGGAAACATTCTTGTATATTAGGTAATAGTTTAGAAGCAAATTAAGTGCTTACTATGTGTCAGGTGCTATGCAAAGTGCTTTACCAATATTATCTCAGTTTATCCATACAACAATCCTGGAGGTTTCGGTTCTACGTATTATCGCCATTTTACAGCCAAGGAAACTGAAGCACACTGAGATTGTCACTTGCCTAAGGTCCTACAGTGAGTTATAGTGTCTGAGGCTAGGTGTGAACTCAGATCTTCCAATTCTAGGCCCAGCACACTATTCATACTACAAAGTATCTGCTTTCAATAAGTTAAATCAAAAATGTAATCCCTAAAGTGAACCTTTAGGCTAAACAAACTCTAAGTAAGTAGAACCCATTGTAGCACAAATTTTCTTTGCATATTTCACCAACCAAATGAGGATAAGTGATACAGCCTAGTGGAAAGAGCACTGCACTTAGGACAGGTAACCTGGGTTATAGCATTGGCTATGTTTCTAATGAGTTAGGTGGTGATATTCAGTACTTCTAGTCATTTCTGACTCTTTGTGACCTCAGCTGGGGTATTCTTGGCAATGATACTGGAATGATTTGCCATTTCCTTCTTCAGCTCATTTTACAGATGAGGAAACTGAGGCAAACAGGATGAAGTGACTTGGCCGGGGTCACATAGCTGGGAAGTGTGAGGCCATATTTAGAACTCAGCCAGATGTGTCTTCCTGATCTCAGGCTTGGTGCTCTATCCACCAAACCACCCAGTTGCCCAACTATCTGTGTAGCCTTGGGCAAATCATCTAATCTCTTTCAGCCTCAATGTTCTCATATGTAAAAAGAGTGAGTTGTATTTCATTATGTGTACAGTCTCTTCTAATTTCAAAAGTCTATGGTTTTGAAATTATAAACAAAGCCCCATATTCTATTCCATTCCATTTGACAAATAAAATGTACTGAGTAGCTACTTTGAGCTAGATACTATGCAGTATACAAATGGAGGACACAGTCCTCAATCACCCTTATGGCAATATGTTCTTCTAGAAAAGACAAGACAAGCACATTAATGTCCATAGAACAAGAATATAATGATTGCCATAATAGTAGAACATAAATGGGGTAGGGGGTTAAGTTTTATGGGGGAATAGGGAAGACTTCATAGAGAAGGTGGTATTGGATCTGGGCTAAGAAGACCAAAGTTCAAACCTGCTTTAGTCACTTACTAGCGGTGTAATTCTGGCCAGGGTACTTAATTCTCTCTTTCTCTTTCTCTGTCTCTGTCTCTGTCTCTGTCTCTGTCTCTGTCTCTGTCTCTGTCTCTGTCTCTGCCTCTCTCTCTCTCTCTCTCTCTCTCTCTCTCTCTCTCTCTCTCTCTGTTTCCTTTTCTTTATGCATGAAATGGGGATGATAACAGCACCTATTCTAAAGAGGTGTTGGGGGGAATCAAATAAAATAACATAAAATACCAAATAAATGTAAGCTATCAAAATTATTCTCATTATTGCCATCATCACCATCACCATTATTATTATAAGGAAGGAGAGCATTTCATTTGGCCATATGAGTTGGGAGGTATTTCAGGTGAAGGGAACAGCATGGAACACAGGCAAAGAGGTGGGAAAGTTCTAGGCATTCAGTAATCTGTGGGCAGTCCAGTCTGACTATAGCATGGTCTGCATGTAGGGGAATCATGATGGATAAGACAGATTCGAATCATATTGTGGAGAAAATTGGATACCAGAAGTTTTGGCATTTTAGCTTTAGTAGAAGGGCAAGGGGAAGCTGTTGAAGATTTTAGGGGGAATAGAAGGATCAGAACCATTGATTCCCTAAGATCCCTTTTTGCTTCAGGGAAGACTGATATGCACTCTCCTGTCCCTTTCCCTTTTTTGTTTTCTTTTCCCCAGTGCAAAACCATAGGATGACTAAAGTCTATTTCCTTAAAGGTGTTTGAGTATTCTTTCTCTCTCTTGTGAAAGAATGAGGGTTGTGAGAGTCTGAGCTCAGCAGTGTGCACCTGTGTGTGGGAAATATTAGATACTTTGTCAGTTTTGTCTGTTTTAGGGTGTAATGGTGCCTTAACTTACATCCATCTATGGACACCTCCTTGAAGACATGAAGGTGATTGGTGTAGACTGTGTGGCTACAATTAGAAAACTGTCACAGAATTAAATCAATATCATACATGGAATAAGAACAGTATAGCTTAAGTCTGCCTTCTGTAAGCAAGGTAGGATATTGTCTCTATGCTAGGTTTTGCCATTTATAATTCTGACATGCTACTTTCTAAAAAAAAATTTTAAAGGAAAAAGAGAAAAACTAAAGCTTATTGAAAGGAGGGAAAAGAAAGCATGACAGCTCTGAGTGACAAGCCGTCAGAACGATTCCCATTTTCCATGGGTATGACCTTGTTATCAATTCAAGACTTTTCCTATTTAACAAAACAGGTGTTGGAATTTTGTGCATTAGAATTCATAACACAAAGCAACCTGGATCATCCATCTAACACCAAGAAATCATGCTTGGAACCTGGTGGAGCTGATGTTCTGATATGCCCTCTAGGAGGTGAGGATTATTTAAATGATTGGTTATTCTCAGAGGTTCTGTACTCATTCACATTACAAAAGCAAACCAAGGTTACATACGTGCACGCACGCACACACGCACACACGCACACACACACACGCACACACACTTTGCCATTACCAAAAGTCTCTTTTAAGCTTTTTTTTTTGCCTTTAGGGTTCCAGGAAAGAGTTTTCAAAAGGTTAATGTCTCATTTACTGTAAACATATTATTGCAGCAGAGAATTGAGGGTTTTTAGGTCCATTATTCATAAATTAACAATCTAATGTTAAAAGCAGATCATTCGCAGAGATTGCTAATTTCCCTGAACTTCCCCTTAATAACAAATGATTAATCTGCGTACTGATGGAGGGTGAGGTGGTCTTAATTCTTTGGTTTATCCACAGGCTATCACCACCTCCTAAAAAATCCCACTGTTAATGATAATATATGAAGACATTTTTATCAGCTGTCTCCCAGTAATGTAAGGAGATAAAGCAATTCATCAGCAAGCCACTCATATTCGCTGTCAAATTAAACAGTCTGTTAGATATTCTTTTCTATACAGAGCAAAAATGTGATGGATTTTATTTCCCGGGCTTGCAAATGATTTCTCAGCTGACATGTCTAAGATGCTGCTGTACCAATGGAGGAGACAAAACTTTTTAAAAGGTAAAATCATCCTTAAAGTTAGAGCAGATGAAGTCCCTGGGATCTCCAGCACAGTGTCAGGCCTGCAGTCTTGGAATGACAGAGGCTGAAAGGGGGACTAGGTACTCATTTGAAAAGCCATAGGGGTTCAGTCATCAACATACTCGTTTTTTTAGATGAATGTCCACAGCAACATCTCCAGCAAGCTACAAGTCTGTGACACTGTTGTTAATTCGTTTCTGCAAAAATCTTGGACTGTCTGGCAAGGATTCAACTCCATTACCCTGGGCCCTACTCTACCTCTGTCTGCCTGGTGCATGGTAACAGTTCACAGATATCCTGATGTTCTTGGGCACTGCAGGGAATTTCATCTGTTAAATACAACTCACAGGCAATGGCTATTTACAACATAAATGATCTTGATATTTTTCCTACCCAGAAATCAGTTATCTTGCTTGTGCCCAGATGTATAAATAAATCTCTGACTTTTCAATGCTTCTATATACAGAACTCTTAATAGGCAGCCTGGATCTGATCAGGAGAATTTTGTCAAGGGGGAAGGAAATCATGAAGCACCCTGGGAAGTCTTTTGAGAAGATACAGATATATTGCAGCAGGTGCAGTTTTCTGCATTCTAAAAGACGTTTGAAAACAAAAATATTCTACTAAAAATGCAAACAGGCCTAGAATTATTATGAAGAAGCAAAATGATGCATCGAACACTTATCCAGCAAACTCAGACAATGTATAAAGTGAGCCTGTGTTAGGCATTGTGCTAGGTACTAGGTGGCAGACAGATATAAAACATAATCCTTACCCTATTGGTGTATTCTTCTAGATAGGATGATCTCAGGTTTGGGAAGGTCCTCAGAAGGTATCTAGTCCAACCCATAGGTAGGCAGGAATGCTTTTGATGGCATCCCCCTATGTGAGCAACCAGCTTCTGTCTGAACACCTCCAGTGATGGGCCCTCACTACTTAACAATCAGTCAAACAACCAATTAACAAGCATTTATGTCTTTCTTTCTTTCTTTCTTTCTTTCTTTCTTTCTTTCTTTCTTTCTTTCTTTCTTTCTTTCTTTCTTTCTTTCTTTCTTTTTCTTTCTTCTTTCTTTCTTTCTTTCTTTCTTTCTTTCTTCTTTCTTCTTTCTTTCTTTCTTTCTCTTCTTTCTTTCTCTTTCTTTCGCATTGGGGTTAAGTGTCTTGCCCAGGGTCACACAGCTAGTAAGTGTCAAGTGTTTGGTCTGAGACCAGATTGGAACTCAGGTCCTCCTGACTTCAGGGCCGGTGCTCGCTGCCCCTCAACAAGCATTTATGAAGCACCTACTATGTGCCCAGTTGGATCCACTTCTAGATAGTTCTAATCCATAGAAAGCTATTCCTTACAGGGAAAGACAATTTGCCAACAACTACCTATAAACAAGATATAGGCAGAATAAATTGGAGATAACCTTAGAAGGAGGGCTTTAACACACCTCTTCATCATTACAGCTCTTCAGATATTTGAATGTAACTCAGCTTCTGCCCAAGCCTGAGATGGTTTTTCTGACCATCTCTATGGACAGTAAAACCACCCAGGCTTTGGTGAAAGTAGGGTTGCATGAAGATATTTATCTTGCCCTCCCTGTACCTTCTCTTCTCCAAACTAAATGGCTCCACTTCCTCTAACAGATCTTCTCACAGCTCAGTTTTGGCATCATTCTAGCCACCTATAGCTCATCAATGTCCTTCTTAAAATATGGTACCCAAAACTGAACATGATTTAGTGTAAGTGACTTTTGGCTAAAAAGAAATAATAGAATTCTTATTTTATATTAAAAAGCTCAGAGGTAAAATGAGTTGAAAAAGATGAAATGTTCTAGTGTTTTTTTTCCTTTTTCTGAAGAGTGGGCTCTTTTTTTTTTTTTGGTCCTAGATAATCTACGCAAATAATTACCTGAATTATCCATTATCCTGATAATGATTTTAACTCTCCATTTTACTCTGGCCCTAGAGATACATCTCCAGAGAATTGTTAAATATAAATTAATCCTGATTCTATGACATATGGTTGCATTAGAGTCTTGACTCATGATCCAGATTCAAGTCTTTAGTCTCCTTGCCTGAATGTGCACAATCAGTCCAAGATTTGTCAAAAGGCAGAGAATTCTGAGAGTTCTCTGCTACCATATGAATGAATGAATGAATGAATGAATGAATGAATGAATAAATGAATGTATGAGGAGTATGGCCCTGCGAATAGAACATTGGCCCTAGAGTCAGAGTACTTGGGCTCAAATCAGATTCGTGAAACTTTCTATCTGGGAGCCTTTGGGAAAGTCATTTAACTTTCCTGTGCTTCAGATTTCTCATCTGTAATGAAAATATTGGACTAGATGCCCTCTAAAGTTCTTTTCAGGTCTAAATCCATGTTCCTGTGCTCATTGATTATTCAGAGACTTCTGTGAGCCAAACACTGTGCTAGCAATGGGCATAAAAAAGAAAAACAAATAGTCTCTGCTCTCAAGAAAGATGACATGTGCATGTAAGTAGATACAAAATAAAACAAAGGCAATTTTCTTTTTTTATGGGGCTGGGGGAAGGGCCATAGTAAGTAAGGGGATCAGGAAATGCTTTATGTAGAAGTTAGCACTTAAACTGAATTTTGAAGGAGTACAGAAATTCTAAGACACAGGGGAGAGGATGGAATAAATTCCAGGCATGGGGGACAGCCTGAACAAAGTCACTGAGTTGGGAGATAGAGTGCCATATGTGAGGAGCAGCATGAAGGCCACTTTAGCCAGACTGTAGAGTGCAGAATGGGGAATACAGCCTTCCAGGAGGTGATGGTTATTCAGATGCTTGGTTGTTCTTGAGAATTCTGTACTCATTCTCATTACAAAAGCAAACCATGATTAAAACACACACACACATGTGCATACATTGCTATTACCAAAAGTCTTTTTTGTCTTTTTTCCATGCTTCTCTTCATGACATTTTTGATTTCTTACAACACAGTAATATTCCACTAGATTCACCTAGAATCATTTGTTTTTCAGTCATTTTTCAGTTATGTCTGACACTTTGTGACCCCATTTGGAATTTTTTTGGCAAAGATACTAGAATGGTTTGTCATTTCCTACTCCAGCACATTTTACAGACTAGGAAACTGAGGTAAATAGAGTTAAGTGACTTGCTCGTAAATGTCTCAGGCCAGATTTGAACTCAGGAAGATGCGTTGCTGACTGCAGACCAGACACTCTATCCACTGAGCCACCTAGCTGCCCCCACCATTTGTTTAGCTATTCCCTAATCAATGTCAAATGCTGCTATAAATATTTTGGTCTATATGAGGACTTTCTTCTTGTCAATGACCTCCTTCAGGTATGTGCCTAGTAGTGGAATCTCCAGGACAAATGGTATGGACATTTTCATCATTTTATTTGCATAATTACAAATTGTTTTCCAAAATGGTTGTATTGATTCATATAAAGCTCTATCAACAATGAATTATTGTACCTATCTTTCCCCAGTTCCTATGATATTGACTATTCTATCTTTTGTCATCTTTTCCAGTTTACTGGGTCTGAGGGAAAAGCTCAGGATTGTTTTGATTTGCATTTTCTTATGATTAATGATTTTGGAGTATATTCATATAGTTATCAATAATTTGCAATCCTCTTGAGAACAGTTTGTTCATATGCTTTGATCACTTGTCTGTGGGGGATGAAAAGAGTTTTTAATGCTAAATAGGAGAATTTATATTTGATCCTAGAGGCAATAAGCAGCCTTTGATAATGAAGAGTGAAATGAGCAGAACCAAGAGAACATTGTATACAGCAATAGCGATAATGTTTTTAAAATGACTTTGAGTGAATAAGTTATTTTGACTATTATAAATACCAAAATTAACTCTAAAGGACATATGAAGAAATATCTGCATCTAGAGAAAGTACTAGAAAATAGAAATATGTATGATATGGTTTTAGAACAATTTTTCATGTATATACTTATTTGTGTCTAATGGTAGCTGTCTCTAGAACAGGGAGGGGTAGGGAAGAAAAAAAGGAAAAAAATTTGTTGTATATTTGAAAGGAATAGGAAGTTGTGCATGGTAGATTTGCAGTTTCATGTGCAATCATCTTTTTTATTGTACTATGTTATGGAAATGCTCATTTTATTCCAGAAATTAGAAATGAAATAAATTTAAAAAAACCCGTTTATTGAATAAGGTAGTGTTATAGTCAGATCTGCACTTAAGGAAGAAAAACTTATACCCCATTCCTGAATCTTGCCGTATGACTTCAGGAGGGTTAAGTCTGTGATTACTGGTATTTGATTTTGATTGATACTGTATCAAATGGGCAAAGGACCTGTGGATTTCAAAGAAAGTGTTTTTTTTTTTTGTGGATTTGCAAGGAAGCCTGTATATCCCCTGAGATTAGATGGATTCAGTTGGATTAGCAGAGACTGGCACACTAGAAACTGTGGAACTTGCAGCTGAATACATTTTTGGTTATGACATTCAATTTAACTCAACCAACATTTATTAAATACTTACTATGTTCCAGGCATGGTATGAGGCTCAGGGAATGTACAAATGAAACACAAATGAACACAGTTCCTTCCTAAGAAGAGTGTATGACTTAATAAGGTGATATGACATATAAACATGTTCTAAAATTTAACATTCTAGTCTACTTGGGGGATAACAAGGACAGAGGGTATATGAAAATCTGAGGAAGGAAAGATAATTTTTAATTGCAGGATCAAGGAAATTTTGATGGAAGAAGAAGCAACAAGAAAGCAAGACTTCAATGCATAGAGATGAAAAGAGAGTATGTTCCAGACATGAAGGATGGTCTACACAAATGTATGGAAATTGGAGGAGAAAGGAGAATTCTAGCAGTATCAAGGAGTTACATTTGGTTGGGGGATATAGAATGGGGAGGAAGGAGCAGGAAATAAAGCTGTGAAGGTAGGATGAGGCTACAGTAGATTGCCTAGGGCCTTAAATTTTGTGCTAAGTAATTTTATTTTATCCTAAATGTGGTAGAAAGCAATTGAAGAGTTGCGAGTTTGTATGTTGTGGTGTAGGGGTAGCAGTGACATTGTCACCACTGTGCAACCTCTATGAGAGGAAGCTTATTTTATTTCAGGCAATGGGTGATGAGTGCATGTAGTAGCAGGGTAAGTATGGTGGAAAAGATAAATGTGAAAGATATGTTGGTGTAGAATTGATAGCATTTAGCAATAAAGTGGATGTAAGAAGTAAGGGGGCAGGGAAAGAGAGTCAAAGATGACTCAAGATTTAGAGCCTGGGTGACATAGAAAATTGTAATGCCATCAGTGGAAATAAGAAAGCTCATGGTGGGGCAGGATAATAGAGTAAGAAGATGAATTCAATTTTGGGCATTTCTTGGCATCAATGAGATGTCCAGGCAAAGTTATTCAGCATGCAGGAGATGTGAGATTAGAGCTCAGAGAGAAGATTAGGGCTGAATATATAACTATATACTATTGGTGGATAAAAGAATAAAGTTGCAAATTGAAGCAATGCCAATGGATAACATTGACAAGGATTAGAAAAGAGAGGAAGAGAAAAAGAACCAAGGGCAGAGCCTTGGAGGGCACTTAGGCTTAGGGGAAATAAAGCAGAGGAAGTTAAGAAAGAGTAATCATACAGATAAAAGGAGAACCAAACAGAGTATTATCATGGAGTGGTCAACAGGGTCAAATGGTAAACAATCGTTAGGAGGATGAGAATAAGTCAGTTGTAGATGGGCTGATTTTGGTTAAATATAATGAAAAATTTCCCAATAGTTAGAGAAGTCCCAAAGTTTGGGCTGGTTTGGGGAGCCATGAGTAGTGTCTGGTACACAGCTAGGTGACATAATGGAATGCTAGATTTAGAGTCAGGGAAGATCTTAGTTCAAATCCTACCTTGGGCACTTACTAGTTGTGTGACCTCAAACAAGTCACTTAACCTCTCTCAGACTCAGTTTCCTTAGTTAAAAGCTGAAGATGATGATAGTACTCCCCCTCCTCCAGTCGTTGTGAGGATCAAAAGAGATAGCATACGTAAATTATTCTTTGTAAAATACTTTCCCAACATTAGTTGTTGTTTTGTTGTTTGTCCTTCATCCTCAAAGAGGACCAATTGCATCAGGAAGGTGATGTCTTGACTTTTCAGTAAATTGGATCTAAATGAAGCAGAGCTGAACAAAGTTATCAACCTCACTCTCTCCTCCAGAGTCACTGGAGTCCCGTGGCAAGATGTAAGTCAAGACAATGAGTCAATGCAATGGTCCAGGGAGCAGTAGGAGACCTTGGCCTTTTTAAGCTAAGGTTCCCAGGTCTCAGTTTGTCTGAGGCAAAGCCTATTCAATAGTTAAAGGCTAGATAAGATCTGAGACAAAAGATGGCTTAGTTCACCATGCAAAGAATCAGTCTGGGAGGGGAAGACCCTCAGAGTTCCTGGTCAGAACAGAAAGCAATTGCTATTTACACCTACTCTAAGCCATCAAGACCCAAACAATGAGTAGTATAGGTTCGGGCTGGGACTCAATTGGTCAATCAATGAAAGCCAGAGAGATTCCCCAACATCAGTAATCTTTAAGCTGGAGAAGTACTTGTCAGTGATGGTGGAGAGCAGATATCTGTACAGGAATGGGTTAGACTAGATGTTTTTCAAAGTCCCTTCCAACCTGGATATTCTGTAGCTGTTTTCATCATTCAATATGTCACTAATGAAGTGGTAAAACATTCCTATATGATATAAGCACATTTATACAAATAGGAGCAAAGAGTTATCCATGCTCATGTCCATCCTTCACTCCAAGCTATGAACAGATAATAGAGTCAAATCAGTGCCACTTGGCTTCCTACTTCCAGGCCATCTTATTCACTTATATGCCCCACTATTTTCTCATAGGGAAGTTAGGTGGTGCAGCAGATAGAGTTCTGGGCCTGGAGTCAGGGAAACTCATCCATCTGGCCTCATACATTTAGTAGTGGTGACCCTGCACAAATCACCCCTGTTTGCCTCAGTTTCCTCATCTGTTAAAATGATCTGGAGAAGAAAATGGCAAACCACTCTAGTATCTTTGCAATGAAAACCCCAAAAGGGGTCACAAAGAGTCAGACACGACTGAAAAATGACTAAACAAAAACATCTTCTCATAAATAAAAATCAATATCATAATATCTTTCTATATGTACTGGCTTGCCATTTACAAAAAATACCATATATATCCATTTTAACATTTTTCCTTTTATCCTGGCTGCTTCTTTAGTGTCTTACTTTTCTTTTTGACCTCTTTCTTCTCCACCTATGCCAGTATCCTGTGTAGTTCCTCACATGTGGTAGCTACTTAATGCATATTTCTTGTTCTCTGGTAGTAATACCTATTTCTCATATAACCTACCTTTCCTTCGTTCCAATTTTGTTTACCCACTCTCTTCTGACTCTCTTATTATAATTCTACACTTCCTGAGTTGGAATGTGAAAAGCACTCCTCATGTTGAGAATGGGCCCCAGTGGGAATTTACCTGCTAGTCAGGGAGGTTCTGCACAGGCAATCAAAGTATCTTTTATTTCTCCCTTATATTGGGGGCAAAGATCTCTTGGGAGAGAACATATCACTATTGGGCTACCTATCAGACCAATAAACTCAGCCAAATGATATCAAACTTGAGTTGGATTTCAGATGAACCATTGGAGTAAATGAATTTGTGAAATAACTTGGTAAAATCCAGGACCAGCTTCACCAGTCGAGCCTTTGAGAGTGCACTGACTTCTTCCCTTTTGAGTTGACTACTACTGCCTTTTTGCTGATGTGGATGGTTAGAAAAAGTGTTAGAAAAGGGACAGAAAGGGAAGATCTGGAAAACTTTAAAGATGTTCTATTTTTCAGAATGTTCAGATGCAAGCTGTCAAAATCAGAAACTGAACAGTAATTAAATGCTATACTATTTAATATATTAGGCTTTAACACAATTGCCTGAAAAATGTCCTATCCTGTAGCATTATCAAAGACCTGCAGAGTCTACCGGTTGTGGGGAACATGTGGCTCTCTAGGTTCTCAAGTGTGGCCTTTTGACTGAATCCAAACTTCATAGAACAAATGTGGCCCCACCCCTGGAAATGCAAGGGTCTGGAGATGTACTGAAATCATGGGCATTTTTCTTTTTTCTTTTTTTTTTTTGAAGACAAGTAAAGTTGGCTCTTTGAGTCTATTCCTGGTATAGGTAGCTACATGGCAAACCGGTAGCAAAAGTGCTGGACAGGCACAGTGAACAGAAAACTGAAGTTGGAGTCAGGAAGATCTGAGTTCAAATTTGGCCTGTGACACTAGCTGTGTGATCCTGGACAGCCCAATTAACCTCTCACTCTGTTTCCTTGTTTGAAAGATGGGTATAATATTATTATAATCGTAACTACCTTCCTGGTTATCATGAGGACAAAATGAGATAACATCTGTAAGGCACTTTGCAAAACTTAAATAACCATATGAGTGCTGGCTATTACTATTGTAGTCTGCAAAGCTCTCAGCAGCCTCCTAGCCAGGAGTGTGCTGGAGCCAGCTCAGACTGGCTGTGGAGAGCTTAGGAAGCTGAGGTTACAGTTGACAGAGTGCTGGGGCTGGAGTCAGGAAGGCCTGAGTTCATTCCAGCTTCAGACACTTATCAACGGAGTAACCTTGGGCAAAGTTACACCCTCTGTTTTCCTCAGTTTCCTCTAGCAATAATAATAGCACCTAACATGCAGGGTTGTTGTAAGGATCAAATGAGATAATAATTGTAAAGTGCTTAGCGTAGTGCCAGGCACATAGTATAGCAGGGGCTGTGTAAATGTTAGCTGTTATTATTATTAGCTCCAAGTTAAATTTTCAGTGTGAGCATTAACATCTAGGAAATTGGCAAACACTACAAATCAAGATGTCGCTTGTTTTGTTGATTAAGAAAGTTATGGAGAAAATATTAATAATGCAGATTAAATTTAAAGTTGTGTCCTGTGTACTTTTTTTGGGAGAAGGGTTAGTTGCTAAAACATTTACCATCACACCCCCATTCCTAGGACTTGCTAAATACAAGAAGCTCCAGGGAATTGCAAATCCTCTGAGTCATCTGGTCAAAGTAAAGCTTTTGGCAAGGGATAAATGCCCTTTTCTTTCCAGGGGGCAATTTGATTTTCAGCTCTCCACCAACCTCACAGATATTGCCCCAGCATGAATCAGCACCAGCTCTGAACATTGATTTGCACACCACGTCCAGTCTACTTGCCTCTGTCCCCCCAGTCCCTGGTCCTGTCTCACTTAGACAAGGATGCCATGAAAACTCACTGAGCTTTACTGGTTTGAGTGCCCCTCTCCTTTGGGCTCCCGGTGGACCTACTCCCACATCGTCCTTGACTCCTTTTCTTACTGTGTTTCACTTCAATAAAACCAGCTTTACTTTGTCTCTTTAGATTCCAGTCACCCTTCCTTGTCCTATACCATGGAATCACAAAACTCAAACAGCATCAAAACATGGCTTCTGTTGAAAACAAAGGAGAAATAGGAATGTCTTTCTCTGTTCTGCTTTTCTCCTAGAAATGTTGCAGTAAAACATAAGGGAAAGAAATCCTACCCATTAGGTAAGAAGGATTAAAAAATATTTTTTTCAACAGGGATTAAAATGTCTGACATTAGATTTATTATGCCAGAATTTACCACTGATGGTACTCCAGGTAGCTCTTAGGCTGGCTTCTCTTCTAACAGAAGTTTTTTTCTCCTGGTTCTGGAGGCACTCCCTTTGTCCCTTTGTCCCAATGTCTACTTACCTTCTGGCATGAAATTTTAAAATATTCTCACAAAAATAAGCACATCTTTTTGTAGAATACCCCCATCTCCACAACAGCATCAAGACCAAGGATGAAACATGCTATATGTTACAAAAATGTAATGGATTCAGGGTTCACAATGAGGCACGTATTTCTGTAAAGCCACTGGGGGATTTTGTTTTTCTTGACTACCATATTTATTACAAGAAATCTGTATTTTTTGGGGGTGGGGTGGGAGAGAGAGGTTTCAAAATGGGAAAGAGGATTGGAAGGAGAGAAAATAGATTTTTGTTAACTATTTTAAAAAATAGATGGGGTGGTACTAAAGATGTGAAATGTTGCATGTACTTTCAGATGAGTTCACCATCTCACTAGTTTTACTCAACTGTTTTACTTTGTTATATAGGCTCCAGGATCTAACAAAGAAATAGCACAGAATATCAGGGCTTGAAGGATCTAGAGATAATTTTGTCCTTGCTTCTCATATTATTGAAAAGGAAATAAAGGCCCAAAGATGGCTGACACGATTAGCCAGTCTCCCCAGGTACACGGTGTCAAGAGGAGGATTGGTCCTGTTTTGCTCTTCAGCTACAGACCCACCCAAGCAGTAGCAATTACCACCAGCATTGCCATCCTTGAAAACAAAGGTGGGAAGGGAATAAATAGTCATGTAGTACCTCTTATATGCCAGGTACTATGCTAATTTTTTTAAACAAATATTTCCTCATTTTATCCTTGCAATAACTCTGCAAGCGCTATTCTTTTCCCCATTTTATAGTTGAGGAAACTGAGGCAAACAGAGGTTAGGTGACTTGCCCAGGGTCACATACCTAACAAATATCTGAGGTCAGATGTGAATTCAGATTCTCTTTATTCCAGGCCTAAAGCTCTATCTACTGTGCCACTAGCTACCTTTAGGCAATATTACGTAGCATATATATATATACATACACACGCACACACATGTGTGTGTGTATGTGTATGTATATATACCTACCATAGCTTATATAGGATGAATGTTTACATTTTAATTACTGTTATAACTTTGGCAATTGGTGGCATGAGATGATTTTTTTAATTGCAAAAGGGGCAATGAAAAATGTCCACAGCAGCATCATGTATTATTCATTCTATACACCATTGCTAAACTTTACCTTAAAAAAAAAAAAAAGATTCATTGTTCCCTTGCCCTGGAGCCCATAGTGACAGTGGAAAGCTCATCCCCTTTAGGGGAGCTAATGTACTACAAAGTCATCCTGCTAACCCAGCAGGCAGATGGCCATTCAGGCAAGATAAATCTTGTGGGCACAGTTAACTGGACTTCACATTTATAAATTCAATGACTATTATTAAGTGTCTACTAGGCCTACTTTCCTATCTATATAAAGTTTTTGTGAGAGTAATCTATAGACACATTGAGGGCATCCTTGATGACGGTATTAGGAGGGAATAGATAGGCTTTTGAAAGTGGTCTTCCACAGCACACACACTCTTTATCAACGCACAATTGCCAGGAAGATGTAGGGAATACAAGATCCCACTGTGTTTAGTTGCCAATAAAAAAAATATATGATTCAGTTCAATAAAATCCAATGGTAAAGAAATTTCAGTCAGTCAGTGAGTCAGTCCTGTAGTCATTCAACAAGCATTTGTTAAGTGCTTACTGTGTATTAGATACAATGCTAGGCTCTGGAGATACAGAGAAAGACCAAAACATGGTCCCTGTTATCAAGGAGCTGACATTGGAATGAAGGAGACAACTATGTGCATATAAATATATACAGGGTAAATTAGAGGTAATTTCCAGAGAAAGGCACTAGCACTAAGGGGATTAGGAAAGGCTTCTTATAGAAGGTGGAATTTTAGCTGAGACTAAAGAAAGCCGGAGAAGCTAAGAGGAGGAGATGAGGATGGATAGTGTTTTAGCCATGGGAGACAATCAGTGAAAATGCAAGGTGGGGTGTCTTCTTGAAGAACAGCAATGAGGTCACTGTTACTGTATCATACTTGGGGGGTGGAGGAAGTATCAAATGAGGGATAAAGAAAGAAATGCATGTTTACGTAGCCTCTGATTAATGATTTCCAGTCATGGGGATCTCAAGGGCAGCTGGGTGGCATAATCAATAGAGTGCCTGGCCTGGAGTCAGGAAAACTCATCTTCCTGAGTTCAAATCTGGCCTGAGACACTTACTAGCTGTGTGACTCTGGGCAAGTCACTTAACCCTATTTGCCTCAGCTTTCTCATTTGTAAAATGAACTGGACACCTGCCCCAATATGTTTGCTAAGAAAACCATAAGTGGGGTCATGAGGAGTCTGAAATGACTGAGCAACAAGTTTTACTTAACTGTCTTACCTTACTTTGTTACAGGAGACCTCTCACAAAGTGGGAGTGTAAATGTAAAGTAAAAACAAAATACATCAATAAAACTTTTAAAAATAGAGGAGAGAGAAGAGAAAAAAAGAGATAGCATTGACAAGATTTGGCAACTGATTTGGATGAGGTAGGTGAGATGGGTATGAGTGAGGTGTCAAGAAGAAGAAGACCAAAGCTGTGATTTGAATGACTTAGAAAGATGGTGGTACCTTTGATGGAGGTTTGGAAGGGGAGTGGGTTTTGGGGAAAAGATGATAAATTCTGTTTTTGATATGTTGAGTTGGAGATATCTGTGGAATATCTATTTGACATGTCCAAAAGGCAGCTCATGAGGTAAAACTGAAGTGAGAACACACACACACACACACACACACACACACACACACACACACACACACGTGTGTATACAAATACACATATACATGTATAAATATATATGCAGATGTATCTGTGTGTATATATGTATTCCAGATAGGTATCTGTTGCTATCTATCTATCTATCTATCTATCTATCTATCTATCTATCTATCTATCTATCTATCTCTTTACCAGGAAGTTATCTGCATAGAGATAGACCATGAAGCCTTGGGAATTGACAGAGTCACTAAGTGAGAAAGTACAGAGAGAAAAGAGAGGAAGGTCCAGGATGGAGCCCTGGGGCATATCCACAGTAGTGACCACATCATGGATGATGAGTTAGCACAGTAGATTAAGAAGAATCAGTCAGATAGGTGACAGAATAGTACCATGAGCTAACAGGATCAAATAAAGAATTGTCAAACAACTTAGCACAGTGCCTGGCACATAGTAAGGGCTCTGTAAGTGTTGGATAGCTATTACTTCCCAGAGAAGAGAAAGTTACCAAGAATGGTAGAGTAATTGATAGTGTCAGAAGCTGCAGAGAGGTCAGGAAGAATGACAACTGAGAAAGTCATTATATTTGGCAATGAAGAGATCATTGGTAATTTGCAGGGAGCAATTTCAGCTAGTGATGAATTGGGAAATAAGATTGAAGAAAGTTTATAAGAACATCAGAAAAGAGGAAGAGGAGGAAGTGAGCATTTTTTTTCAAGGAATTTAGCTAAGAAAGGAAAGAGAATTGTATCTCCCAGTGAAGGTATGATCTAGTTAAGATTTCTGGAGACTTGGGCATTTTTGTAGGCATAAGTGAAGTAACCAGCAGATAGGGACAGACTGAAGATAAGGGGGTGGGGGATGTTAGGGGGGTAATCTGTTGGAGGAGAGAGGAAAAGATGGAATCAAGATTTCATGTTGGAGGAACACTTGCATAGGGGTAGATCTAGTGTGGCGAACCTGTGTAAGGACATGGATAAAAGTCACACAAGGACAACCAGGCACAGATGAACTTCAGTGTACACCACTGGAGGGTATACCTTTATTGATGGGATCACAGATTCATTAGGGTACCTATTATGTTATATGCAGGGTGAAAATACCTTCAAAGGCTTATGATTTCATCTATGTGGTAATTCCCTCCACAAGGCAGATCTACAATTTAGTTGAAATACAAAAGGCCTAGAAAGTTGCCTGAGGTTGTCAGTCAGTCAGGTAGTCAATAAACGTCAATTGCCTACAATGTGTCAGGCAGTGGGGATACAAAGAAAGGCAAAAATTAAATCCTTGCTCTCAAGGAACTTATTGTCTAATGGAGGAGACAATGCACAGACAGCTACGTACAAATAAGCTATATACTGCATAAATCAGAAATTATCAATAGAGAGAAGGAACTAGGATTAAGGCAGATCAGTAAAGGCTTCCTGTAGAATGGTGGTGTCAAACTTAAGTAGAATGGACCTCTGAGGTATGTTGATTTAGAAAACCACAAATTAACATTACCTCTGTTGTACTGTATTTTTATTAATTTTATTAAATGTTTCCAAATTACATTTTAATCTGACTCAGGCAGTACCCGATGAGTTTGACTCCTCTGCTGCAGAAGGCAGGATTTTAGCAGGGAATTCAAGTAGGCTTGCACATTGTCATGAAACCATGTGTCAATGAGGGAATCTTTCTGACAATTCCAAGAGTCTATTTATACTATGTTTTTTCTCATGCTGGGGCAGATACATAATTTGAATGTGATAAAATCCATGTTGACATACATTTCACAATCTACAATAAATGCCCAACTTACTATGATACAAAATGATGAATGGTAAGTGCATAACAGAGATGTATGTCAAGTGTTCTTTTAGGTCCAAGAGGGGAAAGATCCTTGGTGTCTAGAGGTATCAGGGGAGGCTTCCCAGGGGAGGCAGCCTTTGAACCACATCTTCAAGGATGGGTGGAAATCCAATAGATAGGCATGGGGATACAATAAACACTTATAGAATTGATTTGAAAAACCAGCAGCAGGCAAACATGCAGTGATCATCAACTGGGAAAAGAGCAGCTGATAGGAGAACTCTGGAAAGCATGACAAAGGCTAATTATATAAACTAAATGAAGGAGAAAACAGGTATTTGCCAGCCATCTAGTGCCCACCTTAGCCAGTTGGCTGAAATGACTGCAGGGTTCAAGCATCACAACTAGAGTTAAGGGAATGTATAGAAACCATCTTTGCTATGGGGCTGATGAATTGGTTTTAAAAGGTATCTAGAGATGTCCCATCTCTAGACTTGGAGGGGGAAGAATCCTAAGATGAGGTACAGGGTTTAATAGAAAGGAAAAGCAGCAAAGCACAGCTGAGATGCCAGGAAGGGAGAAGTCCCAACCCATTGTAAGAAATTCGTTGGTATTTCCACATTGGCTGCAACAATAGTGAAGCAGAGTATTAAAGTGCCAGAGGGTAACAGGATACAACTGGCATTTGCCCTTTAAGTGAAATATAAACGTCAGTACTGTGTGAGGGAGAATGAATGTAAAGGGAGGGAGAGAGGTAATTCAGGAGCTTCCCTGTTGTGAAATAGCATAACTGGGGTGGCCTGGGATCCTTTTTCTGGGTGTATTTATACTCTCGGGTATTTCTTATGTTTGGGGAAGGTAAGGAGGATGGCATGTCCTGCCTATGTCAGTCTGAGAATGTTTTGTATGTCCGTGACTGAGCGGATTTGTTTTCATCGATAGGGGCACTTAGTATAATAATAGGGATTCAGGCAATGGTGATTTGTTCCATGGGCGCAGCTGTTGCTAATGCCTGATATGACCTTGTGAGGCCATCGCTTTTCCCTTTGGGTATACTTATGGCCGTGGTCAGAGACCTTGCCAGCTGCTGTACATGTCAAGCACAAACCATTTCAGCAGAAAATATTTTATCAATTGTCCCTACCTTACAATAATTCTATCATATATGACATTTTTTTCAACTTTTTGGGGTAAAAAATGAAAAGGAAATAGTATGGACAGATGTTTGGCACCAGCCCTTCCAATAAATGACATAGAAATGATAACATTGAGGTCAGCAATCTTAGCTTTATAAAGTATTTGCCAGGCCTTCCAGACAACACAGAAGACATGTTCAGTATTTTCAGGTTAAAAATAAAACAGAAGAGTTTTCATGTCTTGGCTCTGTCATTAACTGATAGTATAATCCTGGACTTGTCAGTCTGCAGGGTTCTTTCATCGATAAAATAAGACTATTGTATTATCTTACCTCTAATGCCTTTCCAATGCTAATATCCTGCGATTTCTTAATCTATGATTCTTGTTTCTGCACAGAAGACATAGAGATTGCTATACAAAGAGACTGATCTCCAGAGCATTGTCTATGACTTTTCTTTCCTATTCACTTGAATAACTTTCTGTTCTGCTGGATCATTAAAAAGAAACACTTATCATATTGCTCTTTTCTTTTCTAAAGCAAGATACACTCAGAGGTTAGAAAGCTTGCCTCTATGGCAAATTCTCCTCTGTCTATACAACCAAAACAATTAGATCAACTTTTAAATTCAGTATGAGAGTAGAGATTGGAATCAGCTGATCTAGTTGTTTGGCACAAAAATGACGACTAGAACAATAATAACTTATAGACATTCATATAGTGCTTTAAGGTTTGCAAAGTGCTTTACAAATATTCTCTCATTTTATCCTTACAATACCTCTGGCAGGAAGGTGCTATTATTGTTCCTACTTTACAGACAAGGAAAGGCTTGTCTGAAGCTCACAGAGGTTAGGTGACTTATCTAGGAGCATACAGCTAGTAGGTATCTGAGGCAGAGTTTGAACTCAGGTCTTCCTGACTCCAAGTGTACTGCTCTCTGCACTGTGCCAAGTAGCTGCCTAAGTAAAAATGCCAATTCTGCTGGTTGTCATTTCAATATGTAAACAAAACCTAAATATCATAAATGAAGGCACATTTGTGTTTTATAGGCATCTTTGTCAGAATCTCCTAATACTGAGTCCTTTATTTCCTCTATTTCCACAGTGTGGTTAAAAAGTACATGTTATAAAAAATTAGTGGTGGTGGTTGGGGGATCATTCCTACTAGCTTTTTGTCATTGTCCATATAAGCCAATAATTACCTAATTCCTCCCCTATGCCACACCACTGCCTGCCTAGCTGCCACTTTTTAAGAGGTTATTTAGCATGCAGACACAACTTATCAACTAAAATGATGAAAATAAAATCAAGTTAAAAGACAAAGGGATCAACAGTTAAATTCAAATGCTTCAGGTGCTCTGTGACAAGTCAGTCTTGGAAACCTCTAAAGGCAAATTAACTTTATATTAAAGCAACACTAAGATTGATTCAAGTCCAAATCCTGGGCTAGAGGGATACATACAGGCTCCTCAGATAAACTCCCACTTAGTCCCTCATTGATAGGAACATTTTCCAAAATCCTATTTACTTTGCTCTCTTTTTTTCCTATTTTTATCAGTTTACATTTGTTTAATTTTATGATGAAGTTGTTGGTGTGATTAATTCAATCTCTCTTTTGTTTCAGGTACCAGGTAATCACAATATTAACAATGTATATATTTTGCTAAGCCTTATTTAATTTACATGGGCAGTTAGACATATCAGCATATTAGAATGCCTGCTTTTCATAATTTTGTGTATGGGAACACTGTTGCATAAATTGTCTGCACTCGAGGTAGCCATGGGTGAAATGGCCTTTCTTATGAAATGTCACAAGATTTAATGTCACGGTATGATTGGGATGGAAGGATAATTGAGCTAAGCTCAACATGTCTTTTTTTGCTAACACATTATTAATCCACAGGAGTGTTAAAATATGTTTAATAAAGGCCCCATTCACATGGAAATTGTTGGCACTTGCTAAAAATTACAGTATTTCTTTACTCAGCACTAAAAATTTCAACTGTAGTTCAGAGAAAGTTTCATTTTCCAGTGGAATCACAATTAGAGACAACAATAAGAAATTCAACATTTGTTCTTAGACTGTATAAGGAGGAGGGGAAGAATTTAGTATGCCCAGCGTTCATGTTTAAAAGTTGCTTCAAATACAAAAATAGCTATTTGTTACTGTCCTTACCTTGTTTATTTTGGGTAGGTGGGGGGAAATGGTTAAGGGAGTATTCGGAGAATATTGGCTTACTGGATAGGGAAAGGAAATAAGGAATTGAATTTCTCTGCCTTGTGATAACCTTGTTTAAGTCACTTAGCCTAAGTTGTTTAACCTTGCAGTGTTGCAAACTCCCAATCAATAATTTAGGATTTAATCATTAACCTGGGAGTGATTGGCTTCAGCACTTCTTAAAATCTTAAATTCATAGAGATGGAAAGGGACTTTGCAGAAGTTATATAGTCTATTCCCTTGCCTTCAACAAGGACTACACCTAAAATGATGTAGATTCTCTTCTCAAAGGAGATCCATCTCCTCATTCAGCAATTAATTCCTAGCTTCCGACAACACTATCACTAAGAACATTTTCTCTATAATATCCTAAGTATTTCATGTTACAGTTTAAAATGGCTTCTGTTTGCCTTTCCCTCCCAAGCAAAATAATCCTACCTCCTTTATTTTACATTCATGAGTGCAGTTAAAAGAAAGAAAGAAGTAAAGAAAAAAAGAAAGAAAAAAGAAAGAAGGAAAGAAAGAAAAAAGAAGGAAAGAAAGAAAGAAAGAAGAAAGAACATTAACAAAACAAAATCCAATGATTTTTCAGGTTCTCCATGTCTTGCTTATGGCATGCCCAGGTGGGGCCAAAACAATGAGAGAATCACCTAATTGTGACACAAGAGGTCACATTGGAGGCAGGGCATCTAATCCAGCCCTCCTTATTTTATACACAAGAAAGACACAGGATTAAAACTCAGTTCTTCTCCAGTATTCTTTTCTAATTACTTTCCCCGATTAATTAGTATTTTTTTCCACACGCTTACCTCTCCCATCAAAAACCAAACTTTAGTAAAAATCTTCTTAGTTAAATAAAACCAATTCCTATTTTGACCATATCTCTTTCTTGTCTCCTCACCTAGATTTTAATTCTTCTATTGAGGACAAAGAAAACAGTTACAACCAGGAAATGATCCATTAAGCCACTTAATGAACTGTGTATACAAGCAACTGAGTAATTAATTGGATGTCTAGCTTTTTGATCAGTTGTTGCAGTCTTAAATCTTGGAATTTGCAACTAGAAATAATATTTTATAGATCTTCATAATAACTCATATTTACATAGTTATTTAAGGTTTCAAGAGTCCTTTCCTCCTAGTTACTATCTCTGTTTCTATTTATTTTTTAATTTAATTTTTTTTAAATTTTTAGGCAATTGGGGTTAAGTGACTTGCCCAGGGTCACACAGATAGTAAGTCTCAAGTGTTTGGTCTGAGGGCCCTTAGTGATAGCTGCCCCTTTTAATTAATTAATTAACCAATTAATTAATCATTTTATTTATTTATTTAATTTTTAGGCAAACTATCTCTATTTTACAGATGAGCAGGTAGGCTCAGACAATTTAAGTGAGTAGGTCCTACGCAGGTCCCAAGAGCCCACAGTAGATAAGTACCATAAGCAAGAGCTGAACCTAGGTCTCTGCCGAGTCAATTCTCACACTCTTGTTCATGCTGTATTTTTATAAGATTCAGAGTTTAAAGGCTGCTTTGAGATTTTGTAGTCCAACCATCTCATTTTAGAAATGAGAAAACTAAAACTTAGTGGTATACAATCACATGGGTAGTATATAGGATAAGCAGATTTTTAACTCAGTTCTTTCAAATCCAAAGCTGGCATTCTATCTACTATATTAGATTTAAATCATGACAATTACAAATTTTAAGGAAATAATTTTTTTTGCGGCTCTGAAATCTGATTACTATTAATGGTTCCCAGAACAATAATACCACATGTATGTGCATTGGTAATAATAGGAATATTCAGCTAACTTCATTTGAAGAACAGACTTGGTGCAGTAGAAAAATTGCTGGATTTGAAAGATACCTTGATCTGGATTTGAAATCTGCTTCTAGTCTTTATTAGCTGTGTGACCTTGGGCAAATCACTCAGTTGCTCTTGGCCTCAATTCCTTGTCTGTAAAATGAAGCCTCATTGAGGCCAAAATGATGACCTTTAAGCTCCCTTATAGGGCCAACTAGGTAGTGAAGTGAATGGAGCACTGGGCCTATGGTCAGGAAGACCTGGGTTCAAATCCAGCCTCAGACATTTACTTGCTGTGTGGCCCTGGGCAAGTCACTTAACTGCTGGCCTCAGATTCTTCGACTGCAAAAACGGGAAAAATAACAGCATATGCCTCACAGGTGATTGTAAGGATCAAATGAGATAATTGTAGAGTGCTTTGCACAGTGCCTGACACATAGTAGATGCTATGTAAATGCTTGTTCTTCCTCTTCCTTTCCTTCTTTCTCAGCGCCTATGATGTTATATGGATTCAGTCATAGCTGTAGCAAGATCTCTCCAGCTGAAGACATTTTACTAGAAGTTGGAGGATGGGGTCAGTCACAGACAACTTCATTTAAAAATACACATATATACCTACAGACTCTCCAAATGTGACAAGTCAAGATATCTCTTTATCTAATTTGTCCTCTCACACTTCCTCAGTATTATGATATTGCAGCCTGAAGTCCAGACCTTCATCTCTCACTTGTCCCCATTTCAAATCTTATGATTTCTGGTGTTGATACTGCCCCAACTTCGTTCCTTTTGCCCTTTCAACTCCATGGCTTATCAACCTACTTTTTGCTTTTACTTTCTTTGCATCATGATTCTCACCCTTATTTTTCAGCAATTTCTTTGCTACAACTTCTCCTTCCCCCTCTCCCCTGTGGCCCTTTCCCCTAATCTCTAAATCAAGGGACACAGATAGTAGTAAAGTCATAATCATTTAAATTTTCCTGATCATAATGGAATTGAATATGATTGAAAGACTTGGTGAGACAAGTGGATGTCAAGAACCGAGGACCAGTATGCTGGTATAAAGAGAAGTGCAGAAAAAATAGAACTCATGAATCTCTCTGTACAGTTCTGCCTTAGTTGTCTAAGTACTTTCTTAGATATACGCAAAGGTAGCTCGCTCTTGATTAATTGTGAATCCTGTGATAGTATGCAAACTCCTTGAGGGGCAGGCACTATTTCATTTTTGCCTTGTATCCTTGATGCCTAATTCCTGACCCATGGCAGGCACTGAATAAGTGCATATTCATTGACTGATTGAGCCAGTGATCCTTAGAGGAAAGAAATGGGGGAGCCATCATCCATGAGTGAAGTAGGATCAGTTAGGAGATCCTGAAGCCTCATTTGGTAGATCTGCCATTAACATGACTGCAGCCTCATCTCCATGGCTTGCTGGGATTCCCAGAAAAGTGAGTGGGTTTTGGCCACCCTTTCTCTTCCCCTGCTCTATTCAGGGACTTCTTTGGCAGTATTCTCTCAGTGCTCTTAACATTTCCTGGAAGTTCCAAGTAGCTCTTCTTCACAAAAATTTCAGAGATCCTAGGTTAGGCATAAGAAATCTCTTAGAAGGCCTGGACTTCTGCCTTGGTTGTAATCAGAACTATCAGCACCTGCTGGGATCTCTCTCTCCCTGACTACAAACTCACATTGCCAAAATTTTCCCTGCCTAGGCAGAGGAAACAAACTAAAACAAGGGCAGAGAACAACCCTTCCCTGGGGTTACTGGGCAAGACTCTACTGGCTTTCCTGGACTTTAGACTCAGCTTACTTGGTTAGGTCTATGTAGGTTAAATTTCTATTCCCTCCTACTTTGCAGAGACACTAGACTGGGGGACTCTGGTCTTCTGTATGGAACTGAGGTGCTGGGTTAATTCTTGTCTCTATTAGTCAACATCCTAACCCCAACCCATTGACATCCTAGAACTGCTGTTTCTGCCAGGTTCCTGGTACAATGAAAAACAAATAAGCCCTGGTTGTCCATAGTTGATACAGCCATCTGCTGGCAGGTGTCCATGACAGCCACCATGAGTTGGATGTGTGTCTTTGTGAATCCGGGGGAATGGTCCAGTCTTACCTGCAGGCAAGCGGGGAGTGCCCTAGTTTGGCCAGGGAGCTATAAGAGATTTTGAGCTGAAAAGCAGCTTCCTATAAAAGGATTGCTGAAAGCTAGCTAGCAGCCTCTCCAGAAGGAATTTGCTGTCATCATCCCTCACCTTTATCCTGAGAGAGGAAAGCTGATAGAGGGAAGGGACTGGGAGCATGTGTCCAGAGAACCACTGGCACAGTGATGACAGAGCTCAGAAGGCCAAAGCTGAATTACTTCTAGTCTCTGTTTCCCATTTAAAACCTTGATTCTGAAGAGAGCTGGACATTGGGGCAGATACAACAGCCAAGTGCTTCATGAAGTATATTTTGAAAATCTGGCTGTTGTTTGTGGTTACTTCTGTCCACAGGAAAGGAATACTTTACATGAATGGAAATTTTATATATAAACATATTACATATTTTTTTTAGTGAGTCACTCAATAAATAAACTATTATCTATAAGAAAATAAAAAAAATAAACTTTTTGGTGAGGCAGTTGGGGTTAAGTGACTTGCCTAGGGTCACACAGGTAGTAAATGGCAAGTATCTGAGGCTGGATTTGAACTCAGGTCCTCCTGACTCCCAGGTTCTATCTACTGTGCCACCTAGCTGTTCCAATAAATTTGACCTTTAAACAAATGAGCAAACAAAACACTGACTCAGAAGTCAGAGATTCTGGTTTAAATCTTGCCTTTGACCTTAACTACTGATGTGACCTAGGGTGAGTGACTTGCTGCCCTTGGCCTTCCATTTCCTTATCTGCGAAATGAGATGCCTCTGAGACTTTCCAACTCAACTATGACCCCATAATCTAAGATCCTCTATTCAACCACCTTCTTAGTCCTAGTTTCCTGGTATGATTTGCTCCATCATCGCTCTACTCATTGTAATACTTAATATGCTATTATTTAAATTGTAAATATATAAATGTTCAAATGGTCAGCATGAGTGTGGTATGGTGGATAGAAGGCTGATCTTAGAGTCAGGAAGACCTGACTCCAAGAGAAGAAGCACCAAACTTGAAATCGTGGACCTGAGTTCGAATCTTCACTCTGTTATTGGTAACTTTGTGAACTTAGGCCAGTCACAGCCTTCAGAGTCTCAAGTTTCTCATCTGTAAGATGGAAGGGAAATTTCCACAAAGGGAGTGTCCTTCTTCCTTACACCCCTCTCCCTCCAGTGAGGAAGTCAGAAGTCTGTGATTTTTGAATTGAACAACAACAAAAAAAGCCAATTTGTTCTCTTAGAATCATATGAACAAAAAAATACAGTGATCTACAAACCAGAACGGCTAAGTGATTTTATGTAAATTTCTTGATATAGGTCATACTATGAATGTATGCAATTACATTAATTCAGAAGCCAATCGACTTCTTGGTTTCAGTATTTAGAGATGTTCTTGAGTCTTTTGAAAGTTACATTTTTCTAGAAATATGGCCCCTTGGCACTTTAACAGTATTTGTAATAAAGAATATAGCATTGGAGCACCTAAGCATTCTCCCTTATACCCTACCTGGTCCATCACATACACTTTAGACCCTCCCAACTCTTCTGAGTCCTATATCCTCCTCCCAAAGTGGAGAGCATCAATTTCAGATCAAAGGACTAATGAGTACACAGGCAGCCCTGAAGATTAGTGTGGATGATGTTGCTTTCAATTTCTTAGTTTGAAAAAGTCATCCAGCCCAGGAAATGTCTTATGTAAATGTGCTAATTATTTTAATTATTTATTCTTTGGCAGTTTTCCTTTTCAAACGTTCTCTTTGTGTTGCTTTTAATGGCAATAACTCAATTAAGTCAAAGAAGTTTTAAAATTATTTGAAATTGCAGCAGTTTTCGTTCTACATAGATTTGCAAAGAGGCTAAGTTCTTTTCTTCTAAGTACTTTGGTTTGAGGAAAACATATTTAAGGTTTTGAACTCATGTCTATGTACTTCTTGGATGCCTCCATCTGCACAGTTTTGATCTCTTGCAGTTTAAGACAGCAAAACTCCCACATTGAAGTTGTTTCTATAAGTAGAGTGAGAGGGAAAAATGATATTGACATTTATATAGCACTTTACAGTTTTCAAAGTTCTTCGCTTCCATTGAGCTTTATGATAAGAGTTGGGATTTATACATTTTTATAAATATGATCTCATTTTATCCTCTCAACAATCCTTCATGGGAGGTGGGTACTATCATTATCTCCATTTTACACGTGAGGACATTGAAGGAGAGAGAGGTTAAATAATTTGCCCATTGACACGCAGCTGGTAAATGTCTGAGGTGGGATTTAATCTCAGATCTTCCTGATTCCAAGTCTAGCACTCTGTCCAGTATATCATCAATTGCCCCCTACTATAGATATATTTTGTTTATCTGTTCCTATAATTTCATTGATGTAATGAATTACCAGTGAGGAAATTTCCTCTACCAATGGATATCAACTATGAGTCTTCAATTGACAGCATCCCTCCAGCTGTTAGTGTCTTCTCTGCAAAATTAGCTTATGTTTACTTTGTATATATTTAGATACATTTATAGGCTTACGGTATCTTTCCAGATAAAATGTAAACTCTTTGAGGACAGGAACTGCTTCATTTTTGTTTTTGTAAACTTAGTGCCACTGTGTCTGTCATAGAGTAAGTAAATAATACTTATTAATTACTTGATTGATTGTTCTATTAGAGGGTTGCCTGAGGCAATGAGAGGTTAAGTGAAATACCTCAAATACCTCAAATCTCACAGCTAATAACTCCCAGAGGCAGGACTGATAATAATAACAATAGATAATATCATATAGTATATGCTATATGCCAGGCATTGTGATAAGTGCTTTATAATTAATATTTCATTTGATCCTCACAACAATGTTGGGAGGTAGGTGCTAATATTATCTCCATTTTACAGATGAGGAAACTGAGGCAGAGGTTAAATGACTTGCCCATAGTTATACAGCTAGTAAGTGTCTGAGGCTGGATTTGACCTCAGGCCTTTCTGACTCTAGGTCCAGTGTTCTATCTACTGTGGCACCAACTGCCTGTCCAACAATTTCTTTACTAAATCATGCAGTTGGGTAGAGCCAAGAAATCAAGCAATTAAACAATTATTTTGATAAATAGGTAGGCTTAGGAATGTAACCATGGCCAGGGAAGAGAAGGAGGAGATGAAGGACCTGAAGTGGTAGGGGGAGGGGCAGAAAGCAGTCTCAACAATTTGACTTACAGAACTATCGGCATGAAGAACATGGCTTTCACGTAAGGAGCCCCCAGCATACCAGTGCACAGGAAGAATTTTCTTATTAATTAAGTATATAGAGTAAAGTTGGAACAAAGCTTGAAATTTGTAGCAAAAGCAGATCTCCTCTATGACCAACAGGAGAGGGGATGCAGAAGGGAGAATGGGGTTGGTGGGGTTCATATTAAGAACAGCCATCTATATGTGAATCAATGTCCTTGATTTCAATCCATAGGAAGCACCTATTACAGGAGCTATGCATCATTGGTATTATGGTGGTGTTACGTATCCTTTGGCCGGGATGGAAGTTGAAGGAGTTTCTCTTTATAGATTAGTCAGTTAACTGGTTTATTTGCCAGGTTAGTTAAATTGAACAAACAAAATGAAGTTTCTTCTGTGTGTAAGCTCTGAGGAACTAAGAAGTTTTGCTAAGATATGGCAACTGCCCTCATGTAGTTCATAGTCGAGTATAAGGACTTCTATGTAACCTTACTTGGTTTACTTACCAAAAATCAAGTGGAGAAGTGGAACAGTTAGGTAATCTCTGAAAAAGTATCCTTCTTTACAAGGCAAGTGCAGACTCTAGGAGGCAGCATGGGATAGCAGAGAGAATCCTTGGTTCAGATCTCAGTTCTGACAAGAGTTTTGTTGCCCTAACAAATCATACAACTAGGACCTCATTTTCCTCAGATGTAAAATGAGAGTCATATGACCTACTTCATAGTACTCTGTGGGAGAAAAGTACTTTGTCAACGTTAAGTATAAATAAGTATAAACACAAATATAAACTTTAAATATAAATAAAATGTAAAGCTTAACTATCATTAGAGTAGACTGTGCAATCTGTGATCCCACACCTTAAGAAAACTTGGAGAATAAAGAAAGGGCTCAAAGAAAAAAAAACAACAATAAAATTGATGAAAGTGATGAAAAATACACCATGTACTGGGAAATCAGAAGAGTCCAGTCTGTTTAGCTGGAGACTGAGAAGGCTAGGGGGTCAGCTACATGATGACTGACAAGTAGATGAGGGACCATTGCTTGGAGGATTGGAACAGTTGCTATTCATCTTCTGGGAGGTCAGAACAAAAGAAAATAGGTTTAAACTGGAGCAAGATGGTCTAGTTAGATTCAAGAATGAACTCTTTGAATACAAAGATATGATTAAAAACTGGGAATTCTCAAAATCTTGATGAAATAGTGTCCTCCTAGAAAGCTTCTTCATTTTAGAAGGAGGGGAAAAATAGCAACACACTTATATGGGCACTTGGCTTTTATGAAGTGCCCCACATACATTATGTCATTTGATTTTCACAACTTTGTGAGGTATAGATTGGAAATATTATCACCCCCATTTCACAGGTTGAGTAACTGATTCTCCAAGAGTTTAAATGATTAGCATCATCATAAAGTTAGTAAAAGGCAGAACCTAGGCCTTCTGATTCTAGATCCAGGATTCTTTCTGCTATATGAAGCTAGTGCACAGCAGTCTTATTGTCATTGCGATAATCTCTGAGGTAAGGCCTCTTGAAACATAGACTATCCTTGTTTGTATGAATCTTGGAACAGATGGGCCTTCTAAGACATGGCTGCTCATATTCCTAGAATTTTTTTCACTATCTCGATTCAAATTTCCTGATTTAGCTTTCTCTCCTTTGAACCTAAATAAGCAACAGCTCAGAAAACACAGAAAGGAAGAATGTTGATGCAGAAAGCTTCTGATTCTTGCAAAAGCACACAACATATGGGAAGCATATTTCTAATTTGATACAGATAAAAATGCGATAAATGCATTTGCCTGTTTATCACTCCTGTTCCATACTTCTAATGAATGATTGGTAACTAGGTGGTTAGTGTCCTGGAAATGACTAACTTTCCCACTGTAATAACCTGTCAGGGTTTGGAAGAACATATGTCCAGTTGGTGGTTCACCAGAACTGCTCAATTCTGTAGCAATAGCACTTTTAGCTACTCAACACCATACGTTTCAATAAAGAATCTGATTTCAGTTTATGTTTATTCCAAGTTAAGAATATAAAGGACAGAAGAGATGCAATGTTCCCCCACAAGCCGACACGTATTTTGGTGACACACAACAAAAATGTTTAATTCAGGGACATTTCATATGACATATGGAAAGGAACATCCACTAAATCACAGATTTCTCCAACACTTGTTTCATGGAAAATTGCCCATCTTCTGCAACTTATACAATGGGAGGTGTCATCTATGGAGGAGCTTGTAATGGGTTATTAAACATGATGTACAGATGGAGATTTTGATAATGCACTTGAAAACTGTTGGCAAAAATGTGATCAGACTTTCTGAAGTTATCTCTCATAAAATTGGATTCCATTTTCCCCCTTTTCAATTGTCTTATCTTCTATTTAGGGGTGAGCAACATATTACTTTAGACTCTAAAATCCACACAGAACAATAATGAAAAAGAATAAAACCTCATTCATACTAAATGACTATTGGCAACACTAATTTTTAAGTTGGAAAAGGCTGAATATTTTGCAACTAATGATCAACAGCGTAAGTAGAAGAGATTGTAATACACTATAGTATGAAAATGATTACCAAGGAAGATAGCAATTATGATATCTCCTTTCCTTCATTTCAGTTAAGCCAGAGTTGAGGGGAAAAACAGTGGCTGTCTGGTAAAAAAAAATGTTATGCAGCTATGAGACTTGTAGGAATATATTTAAACAAATGAAAATGGACCAACTGAAGTCTGTTTAGTTGATGTGACTGAGCTCTATCAGTCTATTCACAATGGTAATAGAGAAAGCCCTTTCACTGGAGAATAATCTCATTGTGGCACTTGGGGGCAGTCTAGGTAAGTTAATTAATCTTTTTATAATTATTTATTTGATGACATGACACAAACATAACATTATGAATATTCTTTTTTCTTTTTTTTCCCCTGTAATAGCATTTTCTAATCCTTGAATAATCCCCAATAGATGTTCATACTAGACCTGTATTTGCCAGACCCATAACTTGAGTTTATTACCTTTCTGATGTCATGGTCCTCTTTGAGAATGTAGGACAAACTGAAACCTGTGAGTAGTATGAGCTGCCCTACTAGAGACCCAAGTGGCCACTTCCAATTGGGCAACACAGTTCCTTCTTCTTTTTCTCTCCTCTCTTCTCTCCTCTCCTCTCTTCTCCTTTTCTCTCCTTTCCCTCTGTTTACATAGGGTATAATACCATTACTAGCTGGTGGTCTGCCCAAAGGAATGTAAATTTTGATCACTGAAACCTCTCAAGATATCTTGGGGTTTACTGTCTAGATTTCTTTCTTAAGGACCAAAGCCCACACCCTACCTGGTCATTGTTTGGGCCCAGATGGCTCAGAGTAAATGTAAATAGCAACTGTTTCTGTTTTGCCCAGAAACCCTGAGGGTCTTCTCCTCCCAGGTTTTTTTTTTTTTTTGGCCAGGTAAAAGAAGACATTCTCTGCCTCATTTCTTACCTAGACTTAATCACTGAATGAGTGTTGCTTCAGTCAAGCTGAGACCTAGAAAAGACCTTAACTTAAAAAGGCCAATGTCTTCCACTACATCTGGGGCCATCTTCAGTCATCCTAATCTATATCTTTCCATTGGGCCCAGATGGCTCTAGAGGAAAAAGTAAGGTAAGAACAAAGGACAAATAACAATTTGAGTTCATCTAGGCATGATCAAGTGGGTAACTGCAGTAATTATCTGAATCTTTGAAGAAAAACACAATAACTCACTTGGTCTATAGGGGTCAAAAGAAGAATCAGGGGGATGAAGAATTTGGAATAGTTGTTTTCATTTATTGAATTATGGATGATGAGGATGGGAGCTAGACCCCAGAAAGGAAAAACCCTGGACTTTCCCACATGGCCAAATCTCTGGCATTTGCCTGAGGCTATAATCTCATCAACTGGCCTTTCTTTGTGACTACACTCAATCTCCCAATTCTATTACTCTTAACCTAGTCTAGCCCACCCTATGGCCCCTGGCCATTTCCCACACTTAATCCTAGGTAGGCTCCATTGTCCAAGTCCCAGGAGTCCTGTTCACCCCAGCCTACTGGCCACTCCCATTCAGATCTTCCTTGGATCCCTCCTCCAGTCACCCCAAACTCCTTGGTCACTCTTAGATCCCTCCCACTGTGTTTCTGTATATAAGGTCCATTTTGTCTCCATCTTGTCTCCATCTTGTCTCAGATTCTTAGAATCTAGCCAATACTTGCAGACTCTCAGATTCCTCAAGAGTCTGGCTAATATAGTGGATTTTTAATAAACCTTGTCTTTGGCTGAAAGAAGGCTTGGGTCAAATTCTTTCATCAGGACCTGTGTTCTGTGATTTTAGGGTCCTAGCACCCCTAAACCTCTAGATCTCATCATGAGGATAACTGTTTTGTTTACCTCTTTATTTTGTTGGTACCAGAAATCTAACACAGGGTCAACACATCAAAATTACCCGATCATTGATTGTTGAATTGAATCAGTGTATTAAGAAAAGTGATTAGCTATCCAATTATCTGTCTGCACCTATTGTATTTTTATTTCTGATTTAAGTCTGTGTCCTTTTTTTCCCACCAAAAATCACTTGGCATACTAGCTGTGTAATCATGGAAAGTCATATAAGCTCTCTGTAAAATGTGTATCGAACTCTCAGAATACTTTTGCTATCTACCTCATGAGGCTGATGTGAGGAAAGTAATTTGTACACCATAAAGTGTCATAGAGATGTGAGTTGGTATTCTTTCTCTCTTGCACCTGGAGAGAGCTCAGAAAGTTTCAAGCTTCTGAAGTTGATGTATTAATAGGTTGTAACTCATTTGTGAAAATGCATCCTTCATCTACAAAGATACTAATCATATGTGCATTTTGACTTTTTATTTTTGTAGCAGAAGGGCTACTTAGCCTGCTGTGTCTGCAAGATGACTGGCTAGGGTAAGCAGTTTAGTTGGTAGCCTTTTGTGGGCATGGTTTCACCCTTGTGTATAGCTAACTGATATGAATGGGGATTAAACCTGGGGTCTTGCCCTCATTAGTACAATGCTCTAACCAAGACCTGGACAATATGTGGTAAAGAAGATATTAAAAGCACAGTATGAAAATATAAATCAGTGGTGTTCTTGAACAAGTTTGGGAAGGTAGATTTGGCAAGAAACAGAAACTCATTGCTATTTTCATGCCTAGTGAGACAGCTACAGATCTCCTTCTTGCAGCTGAGTTGGTGGCAGTGATCCATACTAGTTTTACCACATTGTATACACCTTAGGGATAGCTATAAAAATTGGTCCAGTGACAAACAAATGAGCCAAAGTAGTGCCACATGGTCCTAGAATTTGTGCCAGCTACATACATCAAAAGGCATTGAGTTATAAAAGTGTCATCTGAGCATACTAAATTGTTTTGTCTAGATATATGCTAGGCCTGGTCCTTTTTTGAAGGAAAACCACTTTGGTTCTAATGTCTTAGAGCTTTCTCTTGTATCCTGGAACATTTCCATTGCAAAAAGAGAAACTGAGAGGCAGAAAGGCATGTGACCTTCAAAGACCTATGGATGGTGACTCCTTCCAAGCCAAATGAACAAGTATTTCATGGAATACACTATTATGGGTTTAGCCCAGTGCCAATCAATAATGAGTAATGCAAGAACTGTCCTAATCAAGTCCATTCCAGCACTCTAAGGTCCAGCCAAACTGGTCTGTATACAGTTTCTAACATGTAGCACTAAATCTCCCATCTCCATGCTTTTGTACTGGCTAGTCTCTATGCCTGGAATGCACTCCCTTTTCAACTTTACCTCACAGAGTTCCTTTCTTGTTCTAAAACATAGACAGACAATCACATCCCACAACAAACTTTTCCTGATTTCCCTCCCCCCCAAAAAAAGTAAGTGCCTTTCCTCCCTAATTACCTTGTACTCAACTGTCTTGTATTTATTCTGCATATATTTAATTGGTATATACTTTTACATGTATAGAGAATCATAAAATCATAGATTTAGAACTATGAGGACTTAAGAAAGCCAATCTCTTTGATTTTACAGACGAGGAAATTGAGGACCAGAAAGATTAAGTGATGTACCTAAAGTCACATAACTAGTGTCTGTGTGATTCCAACTCTAGTATTCTATGTATTACACAACACTTCTTCTCAATGTCAACTCCCACAATAGAATACTTACTCTTTGAGAGTAAAGATTGCTTCATTTTTTTTGTATCTGTATCCCTAGAGCCTGGCCCATAGTAGGCATTTAATAAAGGCATATTGATTGATTGACACATTGCCCTGCTTAAATTAGAAAAATTCAACCTTTGTTCTTCAAAATTTTGAGATATTCGTATTCTTTTTCTACATAGAAGTGATTAAAATGTTGCCATTGCTGGTGGTTCAAATAAAATAAAAACTTCACAAAATGTCTGTATTCTCCCAGGCTAAGAGAAAGAAATTTAATTTCACTCCTCAAGAGACCAAAATGCATGTACGCAAAGTAATTAACCACTACCAACTGATGTATGTTCCACTGTTAAGAAGGCAACTGCAGAGTAGAGAACTATTATCTCCTTCTAATAAAGCTCTGAGGAGCTTACCCCTTCTTTAAACACACACAAACACTCACTAACACACACACACACACACACACACACACACACACACACACTCATGAGCAGTAGAAGGTAAGAAGTAACAGTCAGAGGGATGTTCAAACCTCCCTGGCATGGATGAGAATTAACAATCACATGCATAGACAACCCCCTCCCCCCACACTCACCAACCTACCAAAACACAAATAAAGCCGCTCTCAATCCCTGCTTATAGGGATCTTTGAAGCTTTGAGTGCAGAGGAAAGCCTTTCATTTTTAATTCTATAAAAAACAAATAAACATGAATTCACATTCATCTCAAGCACTAAGTCAAGCAGACCATCTCATTCTATATACAGTTATCCCTTCCAGATCAAGACTTTGCCCAACATGGTTTCAATATATTGCTGGGTTGGCATAAGAAATGAAATGGGAATTTTTTGGGGAGTTTCATGGAAGCTGCAGATGACATGTGAAGGCCAGCAGATGACATAGAAAAAGCTTAGAGAATAAGAAACGCATAAAATATACGTATAGTATTGTATAATATCAACACCCAATAGAAGACAAAGAAAACAATGCAGACTTCTTCTCTAGTATAAAAGGAGGGCCAAAAAATTTTACATGGCTTTCCAAATCATGGGATGCTGTGCCTCTAATCCCTGGGAGGTGGAAGGAATAACTGCATTACTGAGGCTGGACACAGTTCTATTTCCAAAGTTATTTTTGGGAACTTCTATTAATCAGCTCCACAAGTGCCTTGACCCCATGATACGTTCTGGGATCCATGCCTTCTGGGCTTGTGCTCATAGCATCGGCCATTGTTAGCTCTGCTTCCACAGCAGGTCTTGGACACTAGGGTTTCTTTATTTTTTTCTATGGTGTGAATCAGGATAAGGTGACCTAGCATTGGGGTGTATCTGCCACTGTAAATTATTTGTGATGAAGTCATTCATACATCTGCATGTGCATATAATATATCCCATTTATACACTATAAGGCAAACCACTACAGTATTTTTGCCAAGAAAACCCCAAATGGGGTTCCAAAGAATTGGACATGACTGAAATGACTGAAGAACAACAAAAAAGGTTCGGTCTATGTAAGTATTCATAAGCACGATGGTTCTTCTAACCTTGTCTTGCTCTATTCTTTTCAAGACAACAAAGGTAAACTGGATAGCACAATAAGAGAAGTCATTGATTTGGGTGAATAGCCACAGTTTGATAGCTGCCTTTTTCTTTCCATACACTTTATCCAGCTTCAGCTAATCATTTAGGACTAACTAGAAAGTATTATCTCTAGTCTCCATCATTATACTCTTTTTCCTGATTCCCGTGAAACTCATCATCTAGATGATGCAATGGAGAGAGAGCACTAGGCCTGAAGTCAGGAAGACCTGAGTTCAAATCCAACCTTAGTCACTTACTAGATGGATGACCCTGGGCAAGTCATTAATAGCTGTCTCAGTTTCCCAAACTGTAAAATAGGGTTAATTAAATTGCAACTTGATGTAATGGAGTAAACTTTAAAATGGGGTTAAGTAAAATGGACGCCTTCTTCCAAGGATCGTTGTGAGGATCACATGGCATAATCACTTAACACAGTGGCTGGCCCATAGTAGGTGCTTAATAAGTGTTTGTTCCCTTCTCTTGCCCTCCTTCTCGTTCTAGAACCTTCATTCTTCCTTCCCTGTCTTGTACCACTTTCCCGAAAGGATTCTTTCATCCATAGTGTGCCTGATTCCCAAAAACATTATCTTGCTTCCCTGTTACCTGTTCAAGAGTCAAACCTTCTTTTATGTAATCCTTCCAAGTCAATTGAACAAGTATTTTATGGAATGTCTACTATAGGTTTAGCCGATGGTGGGCACTGTTTCCATTAGTAGTTTGGGAGATAGGGGGTACATAATAAGAATGTAGGGTATCTAATATAGGACAGAATAGTTATTTGTGCATGTTTTTCCAGAGCATTAATCACTGGTTAGCAGAAAAAAAAAATCTCATTGATGTGATAGAAAAAGAGAGTTTCCATAAAATTCTTGTTTGAGTAAATATAGTTTGAGCATAATACCATAGTACAGGGGACCACAGGCATCATCAAGCTTTCAGCCAACTATTTATGTACTGAGTACCATACGCTGACTTAATACATGTCATTGAAGCAAAGTGGACATTAAGTAAATATCTGGTTCATTTGTATCCCTGCTATTCACTAATTACACTCACTCCCTTGGAGACCTCATCCATTCTCATAGATTCAACCTTTATGCTGATGACTGTGAACTTTATATCTATAGTCTTGCGTATCTCACTGCCTTGGGGATTTTTCCACACTGGTATCTCTTGGACACATCAAATGTGAAACATCTTAAAACAAACTCATCATGTTCTATCCCCTCCCCTCCCCCAAATTAGCTCCCATTCCTGATATTTGTCAATGATTTCATTATCCTTCCAGTCTGGAAGGTTGAATTCTATTAATTTAGCCTTCCCCTTCATCCACCACATTCTGTCATCAAGTCCTTTTGATTTTTCTTTGTTCTCCATTGCCACACAAGTTGTGAAGCCACTATCACCTTCTACCTAGATTTCTGTAAAAGCTTCCTAGCTGGAGGACCCCTTTCTCTGGGTTATTTCCTTGCTAGAGGCAATGAGGTGGTGAAATAGAGTGCTTAACAGAGTTATGAAACCTAAGTTCAAATCCTGCCTCATACACTTAACTGTGGGCAAGTCACTTAAACCACTGGCTGCCTCAGTATCCTCATCTGTAAAATGGGGATGATAATAGCACAAGGCTCCAAGAGTTATTAGGAGCATAAAATGAGATAATATTTCTAAAGCACTTTGCAAACCTTAAAGCACTTATGTAAATGCTGGCTATTATTATAATAGCTGGTTGTAATATAATATGTATCTCTTCAATTTACCTTGTACTCAACCATCAGATTAATTTTTGTTAGACATTGTTTTCATCATCTTACCTCTTTCCCCACTTGGAAACTTTCCATTATTCCCCATTTTCCTTCTACACCAAATCTGAATGCCTCTCTCTGGCTTTCAAAACTCCTTGCCATGATTTACCCAGCCTTAGCTATATAATCTTATTTCCCATTGCTTTCCAGCATGTCTTCTTTGTTTGAACCAGGCCCATAAAAACACCGTGTTCTCATCTTGATACCTTCACTTAAAATTTTCCTCTGCTCTTGGGATGGCATGATATTTTCTTTTCAACCTAGATTCTTCACTATCTCTTATACCTCTTTTCCAAGCTATTTCCAAAGCCTGTCAATTTTACCTTTGCAATATCTCTTCATAGTATGTCCCCTTCTGTCCTCTGGCATTGCTACCCCTCATCATCTCCATGCCTGGACTATTGCAATAACCTGCTGGTGGGTCTGTCTTCTTCAAGATTCTTCCCACTCCAATCCATTCTTCATTCATTCACCAAAGTGATTTTCCTGAAATATAGGTCTGGTCATGTCAAATGTCCTCTGCCCTCCCCTCCATCAACTCCAGGGCTTTCTATTACCTCCAGGAACAAATATAAAATGTTCTGTTTGGCATTCAAGAACACTTCATAATCTAACCCCTCTTACCTTTTAAAAATTCTTACACCTCACTGCTCAACATGTACTCTTCAATACAGTGATGCTGGCCTTCTTCTGGCTATTCCATGAACAAGACACTCCATCTCATGGCTTTGACTACCTTCTCTGGCTGTTCCTCATGCTCGGAACACTCTCCCTCCTCTGCTCAGACTATTGACCTCTCTGGCTTTCTTTAAGTCCCAGCTAAAATCTCTCCTTCCACAAGAAGCCTTACCCAATCTCTCTTACTTTTAGTGCCTTTCTCTGTTAATTATTTCCTATATATCCTGTATAAAGCATGCTTTGTATACATCTGTTTGCATATCATCTCCCCCATTAGATTGGAAGGTCCTTGAGGGCAGGGACAGACTATCTTTTGCCTCTTTTTGTGTTCCCAGAGCTTAGCACAGTTCCTGACATATAGTAGGCACTTAATAAATGTTTATTGATTAAGCTCCCCACATCCTTCAAGGTTCACAGTTCAAGGCATGTTTCCTACATGAGGCCTTTCTTGTACTATTCAGTCCTTATTGATCTCCTTTGTACTGTCAAACTTGAGTCTGCTTTATATAATTTAATACTTAATGACAGAGGGCCATCATAAAATGTGTGTACTTTTGAATGCTAACAACTCAAGTTTTAGTACAATTATAAGCTTTTGAAAGCAAGTTGATGAAAGTTTATGAAAGCTATATTGCTTGACTGTCCAAAAATATATTCTCATTCAGATGTTGCGACAGATGAAAAAAGATTGCCAAAATTGAGAAGGCAAACGATCAGCAGAATCATATTCCATGTCAATGTGGCGAAGATTTAATTTACTCCCTGTGCACTTGGCTTCCTGTTCTTGGCTAACCTATAAACTACATTAAGGTTTTGTAATTTAGAAACTACGCAAAAGCATTGTGAAGCCTGTGTTTTCTGTCATGTGCTGTTTGCCATTGATTCACTTATGCTAATAACAATTCTGATTAGATTATAAACTCTTTGAGGGCAGGTGCCAATTTTTATTCCTCAGCATCTCCCCTTTCCCCAGTAGCAATAAATACAGTGCTAACTGGGTACAGAGTCGGGTCTAATTAATACTTGCCAGTTGACTTAATGATTGGTCCAAATATCTAAGCTGGATAATTCAGAACCAAATTGATCTATTGATCATTAATCTAGTTTAGTTCAGACGATGCTTGAATTAATTCAGTCTGGCTTTTGCCATGTGTATAGATAAAATTAAAACAAATGGAAAATTTCCCTGCAACTTCATGCTGTACAGATATTGCCTATGCTTTTCCATGATGTCCTAGTCTTGGTTTTATCTGGCCTGGAATCAAAACCTCAGGATTTAAAATGTGCAGTTTTTCTTATCAAGACATAAAACTTCATTTTGAACATAGCTTTCTGGGCCTTCAAGCTCAGTTACCCCACCATTCTTCTCTCAGGTGCAAGGAACTCTCTGGCAGCAGACAGAGTAGCCCCAAATAGTCTTCAGAGAGAAGCCTTCCTCATGGGTGGGCCTTTGTCTTTGTTTGGGATCACATCCCTGCAGACAAATTCCTCCAATGATATTGTCATGTTTAAGGCAACTGACATGCTACCACATAGTGATAGTTTTTAGAGCATTTTACAAAGATGAATAACTGGTTACTTGCAAATTGCTTAATCTCTCTTTTGGACTAGACAGCCTTTGAGATTCCTTCTGGCTCTAGAGCTCTGATCCTATGATCCTGGGACTACCAGAACTAACAGCTAGAAAAAAAGGAAGGAAGGATACACAGAAACACACCACTGTGCTTGATTTTCTCAAAAGCTCATGGATTTGCAGTGTGCTAGATTAATGTCTGGAAGCTAAGAAGACCAGAAACATTTAAAGGTGTACAACAAGATCTGAAGACAAATTCTCATCAGTGGTGGCTAATTTGTGGTCCTCAAGGATTAGCAGTGCACTGAACTTCAGGCATATGAAGTTTTGTGACTCAATGCAACAGCTCCTTTGATTCACTTCACAGGCTCTAGGACATAGTGTCTGCTTCCAAAAGACAATATTTGTATGTATTAAAATGATTTCTCTTTTTAGCAAGAAGCAGGCAGAAGCATTTGTGAACACAACAGACATTGCTGTCCAAGACAAGGCAAGAACTGCTGGACATGAGCAGACCCATGATGCTTGTGTACATTTGGGGCTTAATTTAATGATATAATCCTAACAGTCCTGGGGAGAAATTCAACCAATTCAATTCAAGAAACCTCTGTTAAACACTTCCACTGTTCTAAGTGACAGAAGATATTTCAGAGTTAGGTTTTTTGTTTGTTTGTTTACCAAAAATCAAGAGAAACAATTCATGGCTTCTAAGAGCTACCTCAGTTTTTGAAATAAATTGGCACACTGGTAAGAGAACCACCAAAAAATAAATCTAACCCAACTACATAGTCCTTTAACATAGTCCTTATTCATCAAGAGAAATGCAAATTAATACAGCTTCAAGATATCATCTTACACTTATCAAATTAGTTAAAATGTTAGATGCTCTTTAATTGGGGAATGGCTAAATAAGTGGTGGAATGTGATTGTAATGGAATACTACTGTGCTATAACAAGTGATGAGCTGGTTGATTTTAGAAAAACATGGAAAGACTTGGACCTATGAAGGAAAATGCTATCCACCTCCAGAGAAAGAATTCATGATTAGAAGTATGTACAGTATGGTTTTACATATATGTATACATGTGAGTGTGTATAAATATGTATGAATATAGGTATATATCTGTGTATATATACATACATACATACATACATATATATATATATATATATATATATATATGTATACACATAGAGATATAGACACAGACTGTATCTGTATATATTTAACTGTAGCGTTCTCCAGGGTGGGGTGGGGAAGGAGGGGAAAAAAATATAAGTCCTAAAAAACTAAAAACAAACCAAATACTCATCAAGTGCTTACCATGACCAAGGAACTTGGAGGAGGAAGAAACAAAGAAATATAAGCTAGAACTCCATTCTTAAGGAACTCCTACTCTAATGAGTACATAGACTTCCTGTCTTGGAGGAGGTAGGACATATAGACATAGATAATCAGTACAAGGCTGTATTTGCTACTTAACTTTAAATCATATAAAATCTATGAAACCTATGTGCCAAATGATAAAATCCAGGAATGCTATAAGAGGGCCGAGAAGAGGGAGATCACTGTAAGTTATAGTTGTTAGGGCAGGTTTAATGGAAAAGGTAAGATTTAAACTGTGGCTTAAAGGCTAAGTAAGATTCAATTAGGTGGGATGAAAAAGTTTATGGCAAATATAGTGAATAAAACTTAACATTAAAAATATACAAAGAATTGCCACAAATATTCAAAAGAGATACTCATTTCCTGGTGGAGAAATAGTCAAGATATATGACTAAACAATAGAAAAAATACCGCTTGAAAAAGAAATTCAACCTTCCTCACCATAAAGGTCCCGCCACTGTTGACTGCCAAGATCCTGCAATAGCAGAAGGTCCTGTGACTGCTGACACAATCATGCCCAAGACAACAGGGAAAGTCTTAGAAGGTATTATCAAGGATGCAGCTGTTGCTGACCTTGTGATAGGGAGTCACAATTACCAACCTCTTTACTGTAACTTTGCCTTCCCAAGGTTTCCAGGAGCTCACCGTATAGCTCTATAGAGACTTTCCTAGAGATATACACAGTGCAGGAAAACACAGACCCTGAAATATTGGGAAAGTCATTTAAGTAATAATAGCTAGCTAACATTTGTATAGTGTTCAGTATGTGCCAGGCACTGTGCCAGGCACATTCATTATTTCATTTGATTCTCACAATAGTCCTGGGATGTAGGTGCTACATATAATAATAATAATAATAATAATAATAATAATAACAACAACAACAACAATACCATTTATATAGCATTTACTATGCGCCTGGCATTATGCTAAGCACTTTACAATTATTATCTCATTTGATCCTCACAATAACCCTGGGAGGTGGGTGCTATTATTATCCCCATTTTACAGATGAGGAAACTGTGGCAGGCAGAGGTTAAGTGACTTGCCCAGGGTCACACAGCTAGCAAGTGTCTGAGGCCAGATTCAAACTCAGGTCTTCCTGGCTCCAGGCTCAGCCTTCTCTCTACTCTACCACATAGCTGCCCCATGAATAACTAGATTCCTTGAAAAAACATAGCTCTGACTATACTCCTCCTTAACCCCTCATAGGGAAGCAGCAAGGTTTTGTATTGGTCAGAACACAAAATCTAGGGCATTTTGTTGTATTGGTTGTTGATAGATATACATGATGAAAGTTGGAAAGCAGACCAGGAGAACAGAGGATAAGGAATTTGTCTTTTTTGCATATGTGGATTTATTTGTATGGCAAGACAAGGATCTTGGAAGCAATGAATGTAGTAGTCCCAGTTCTACACAGTTTCTGTGAAGTTTCCTTGACAATACCCACAAAATAGTCTTTTTTAAGGGTCACAAGATTTCCATCATGGGTTATATGCGAATGACCAAGACTTTTTAGCCCTAAATCAGATAGTTGTCTGTGACAACAGCTTTTGTTTCAGTCTCAGAGAAATAATCCAAAGAAGATATTTAATTTTAACCTATAAGCACTCTGCTTTTGCTAGATATGTTGACATATTTAAGAGCTGCCATACTACTTTTTTGGATGATCTGCAAGTGGCCCTGAAGAGAATAAGCCCATAAGTTGGGAGCAGAGAGGAGAAATGACATAAGCAGCAGCAGAGAGAACAGATGTGTAGCAGAGATGTCTCACCTAGTGGAGAAACGAAATGTCCAGCATAGAGTAGTTTAATGACATCACCAGAAAACACTGGTAGTTCAGCAGGCTCTGAGGAGCCCTTTGTGCTGGTCTTTGGTACCTAATCAATCACCAGTCAAGTCGTTTCATTCTACTTCTGTGTTTCTCACAGAGATTCTTTTCTCTCCACTCACATAGCCACCAATGTAGTTCAAGTGAATCCACATCACCTTTTTCCGACACTACTACAATCATCACACGATTATTCTCTCTGCCTCATCTCTCTGACTCTAATCCATCCTCCAAATCAATGCCAAAAATGATTTTTCCTAAAGCATAGGTCTGACCACATCACTCCTTGACTCAATATTCACTACGGGCTCCCTACTAATTTTAGGATCACATATAAAATGTCTGCCATTTAAAACCCTTTACAACAACAACAACAAAAACCCATACACACAAAAATAAAGCTATATTTTGTCTTCAACTTACCTTTACAGTTTGACATACTACTCTTCTTTGCATATTCTATAGTCTATGGTCCAGACAAACTGATATCTTTGCTATTCCTTACCAATGATAGTCCATCTCCCATCTCCCTGTCTTGGCATTGGCTGTCTCTCACTTCTGGAATATACTCCTTCCTTACCTTAATCTCATTTTCCTTCATATCTCAGCTACAGTACTATCTTCTACATGGAGCCTTTCCTGATTCTCCAAGCTGCTAGTGGTTCTCCCTTCATTCCACCCTCCCCCCACCTTTCTCCCTCCCTTCTTTCTCTTTCCTTCTCTTTCTCTCCCCTGCTTCTCTCTCTCTTTCTCTCTATCTCTCTCTTCTTTATCTCTGTCTCATCTTCTCTCCCTCTCTGTCCTTCCCCTTCTCTCTTTCTCCTTCTCTGTCTCTATCTCTGTCTCTGTCTCTCCAATTGCAGTTATTTAGGACATCTTTTGAAATGTTTTTACCTTTTTACCTATACAATCCTTTTCCCCAAGATGGCGCCAAAGGAGAAGAAGGAAGTGGTTGTCCTCCCCAAGACAGAAGCTAAGTCCAAGGCCTTGAAGGCCAAGAAGGCAGTGTTGAAGAGGAGAAGATCTGAGTGTCCCCTAAAGTCCGGCAACCCAAGAAACTAAGACTTCGATGGCAGCCTAAATACCCTTGGAAAAGTGCCCCTCAGAGGAACAAGCTTGACCACTATGCCATCAATAAATTTCCCTTGACCACTGAGTCTGCTATGAAGAAGATTTAGAACAACAATACCCTGGTCTTCATTGTGGATGTCAAGTCCAACAAGCAACAGATCAAGCAGGAAGTAAAGAAGCTCTATGACATTGATGAGGCCAAGGTCAACATGCTGATCCGACCTAATGGAGAGAAGAAGGCCTATGTCTGACTTGCTCCAGACTATGGAAAAATTGGAATCATCTAAACTGTGTCTGGCTATCCCACTCCACCTACAATAAAAAAGTTTTCCAGTAAAAAAAAAAGTGTCTCACAGTAGAATAAAAGCTTCTTGAGGGTGGTATCTATTATTTCTATTATTTTGTCTTTGTGTCTCCAGCCTCTGGAATAGTGCTTGTCACATACTAGGATTTCAAACACTTGTTTATCAATCAATCAATTGATATGTACCCTATGTGTCCTTCATGCACATGCCCCAGTTTCTGGCATGTATCTCATGACATTCCCTTGTATCATCTGAGTATGAGCCCTCTCCATTGGTGGTGTGGTAGCCTGTGGGAGCATGTACTTTATCTAGCATGCTACTTAATTAAATGATTTTTGTTTGTTCTGTGCTCTCCAGCGGACTGGTAAAAGTAAATGTTTTTGTGAGGACTTATGAGCTATGGTTTTGAGTGGGGGTTGATCACAGATTACCTTCAACATGAGCGATTTTTCTGAAATTCCATGTGTGACAGAGCATGCGCAGGAGCTAAATTGTTATCACACTGAATTCTATAGATATAATCAGGATTACAGGTAATAATAATATTATTATATAATTTAGTATTAATTGATAATTAATGAATTAATGTAGCATTATATAATATTAGTAATATTACAAGAATTATGTAGTACTTTAAGGTTCACAAAGATCTTTACAAATATTATCTCATTTAATTCTCACTACAACCCTGAAAAGTAAATCTTTTCATTAGCCTCATTTTTTCAGATGACAAAACTGAGGCTGAGAGAGCTTAAGTGATTTGCCATGGCCACACAGCTGATAAGTGTCTGAGGCAGGATTTAAACTCGGGTCTTCCTGATTCCTAGTCCAGCCTTCTATCCACTGTGTAACTAGCAGGCTCTAGTCTTAGCATGCCAGTGGCTTGGGGTCTTTCTGTTTTTAATATAATGCTTATGGGATGTCTCCCAGTGGCACACACATTTATGTTCTTCATAGGATGATGGATTTAGAGCTAAAAGGAAACTTGGAAGCCATCTACTCCAATCCCCTCATTTTACAGCTCAGAGATTGAGGCCCAATGAGGTTAAACCACTTGCCATAATCACAGATGTAGTAAGAAATAGCAATAGAGCTGGGACTTTGACTCAGGTGATTGGATTCCAGATCCTGGATTCTTGCCATTTTTATTAGACTGCCTTACCATTAGCATTACTGGCAGCAGACTCTGTCTTTCTGCTCCCACAATCTAACTAGTCTGCATTCCTGATTGTGGTAATTCTGACAGTTATGAAAATAGCTCAGAGTTTCTTTAATTTGTACCACTTCACACTTACCAAATTCACAAAAATAAAAGGAAAACAAAAAAACCTCTCTCAATGTTGTTAAAATTATGGAAAAATCAGGCTACTCATTAATTATCAATCAATGTATCTGCAATTTGGCAAGTTATTTTGGAGAGCAATTTGTTAGTGTGAAGTTATAAAAATTATCTTGTCCTTTGACCCAAACAATAATTTGATTGTGAGGAGTATAACTTTGAAACATTATATAAAAGGGAAATTTAAAAAGTTAGCAATCATTTGAGTATTTATTAAAGCTATTGAGCCCTAGGCACTGGGATACAAATACAAAAGTGAGACAATTCCTACCTTGTTCAAGGAATTTACATTCAAATAGCTGGTTATTCAAGTATATTTGTAGCAACATTATTTGACATTTCAAAATAATAGAGAAAAACCCCTTACTTTCTAATACCTGGAGAATAGTCATAGAAAATAAGATACATCAATGCAATACAGTATTACAATACAATTAACTATCACAACTATGAGGAATATAAATAGGTACTTAGAGTATATAAAAATATGAAGAAAACAGAACTAGATCAGTTTACAAATTGACTGCAACTATACAAAAGAATAAAAACACAGGCGAATAGACAAAACAATGCAAGGAGTCACAGAGGAAGGATATTGGGGTTCTTATGGTAATGTATGTATATATATGTAAATTTAATTTTTACAAAGGCATAAGTATATTTTTCATTTAATGTTAAGTTCATAATTATTTTTAATAAACCATAGGAAACTCTTAATAAGCTTGACTTTGAAATTGCAAACCTCCATTCCCTCTATAAACTCTGTATGGCTCTTCCCACCCCCATTTCCCCAGAAGACAACAAAGAAAGGGAAAGTATATGAAATGTTGCTGATATTTGAAGCTCCAACAAAGTAGGCTCTTATAACTCATGTTCTACATTGGCTCTAGGCAGATTAAAGTGAGATATTATAATCTTAAAACCAAATATGTGTGACCAACACTAAATATGGCTTATCCAATATTCTGCCAAGCCATGGTTTTGTTTCAACATTTAAGTAAAATAATATTGATGGTCTTATCTGGAGAAATTCAGAATAAAAAATTGGGCTGTTGATGTCTAAAACATGGATACTAACAAACCATATAGATGACAAGTCAGCTACATGGTCTTCATAATTATTGCAATATCCATCCTGTACAGGATGTCTGTAATGTCTAGAGCAGGAGACACTTGGCTTTCTGAAATTATGAGGGATTTTTCTGACTTCATTCACAGTTCCATGTCCTAAGTTCGATTTGGAGAGAATGAAATCCACATGTTGGCTAAATGAAAAGAGGAATCCAGCCAGATTCCAAGATAATTAAGCTGGTCAACCTGCTCCAAGACATTAACAGCTGCTATTTTAATCATTAATGAGGCGGTCAGTTTCCATAATCTGGGAGATGAACCAAGAAATGTAGGTTTGGTTTTCTTTTCTTTTTAGGATCAGCTTACAAAAGAGATGGGCTGTTCTTCCATCTTAATACTGTCATACTGCAAGCTGCTGATAACCTGAGGCAAAGATGGTACACTGTCATACTGCACCATATCACCAGGATGCACATGCACAGAAGAGAAAGCATACTGAATTAGGAGCTTATTAGCAAACCATAAAAATAACAGAAAGTCAAGAAGAGAATTCTGGGAACCCTCATCTGCAGTGCTCATGTGACATTATCAAAATCTAGCAAACAGAAAAAGTCCACGATAAAGAGATGCATAGACTGGAAATCTTTGGTGATTCCAAAATTCTCTTTAGTGCTGTACTCAGAAGCCTTTGTGTTTCTGATGTTCATACTCTGATGGAGTGAACATCGTTTCTGTCTTTGTGGTACAGCCCTTTCTCATTACTTATCTATTTGGACAGATGTATTGGGGTGGCCTTACATGATTGGAATCAGAAAACACCAAGCTCAGAGGAACTATAATATCTAATGATGTTCGAAGATATCTCTTCAAATAAAAACACAAAGGACTTGCTCAAAAGATCAATTAAGTCAATTTCTGTTCTTTTCAGAGGGGATGCATTTCCTCTTAGATTGAAGATGCCAAATAAGAAACAAAAACTATTTATAATGTTGATTTAACCAAGAATGGAGCAGCTTAGTTAGGGAAGTTCACATTTAAAAGATCATTAGCTGTTTCTCCCCCCTTCTCCAAACCTATTTAAGAGAATAGCATAAGCAGCTGACTGAAAAGAGAAGGACAATTGCAAGAGGGCAGTAACTGCTTTTGGTTTGAATGCTCAACAAAGCCCTGCTGTGCTTCCTTACCGTGCTGTCTCAAGAGTGCCTTGGTTCTCAAAGGCTATAGAGCAGGGCATAACCTTTGCCAGATTCTACCATGTTCGGAAGTATGGGCTTGGTAACAAACTTGGTACAGAGAAGCTAATTAGCAGTAGCTGATTTGATGATTAAGTATTTTGGCTTCTCCCCCCCCCCCCCCGGCTTTTGCAGTGACAGTGTATCTTGCAAGAAATGGGCAACGAGCAGAGGGTATACAATTTTTAGTCAATCTACAAACATTAGCTTTTAGCTCAGGGGTAGGGAACCTGAGGCTTTGAGGCCACATGTGACCTTCTAGGTCCTCGGGTGTAGCCTTTTGACTGAGTCCAAGTTTTACAGAACAAATTCTTTTATGAAGCAGATTTGTTCTGTGAAGTTTGGATTCAGTCAAAGGGCTGCACTTGAGGACCTAGAGGGTCACATATGGCCTCTTGGTCACAGGTTTCCCATCCTTGAATAGCGAATGCTATGGGAGAACCTTATCTGTGACCAACAAGTGGATACCATGCTAGAGGAATTGAATGATAAAACAAAAGCAAGTTGCAGAGAGTGGTTCATGGGTTCTCCTTGCAGGGAAGAACAAAGAAGTTGCTGAAATTGGTTTTATTGTTCACTCAAACGCAATAAGAAACATCATTTTATGGGACAGTTGGTCATCTTAGATTGTAGTGCATGCAATATACATTTGGCAAAAGGCCATAATGAAGATAACTGTGCTTTATAATACTGATGTTTGTTCCAAAGGATGAAGAGGAGGAATTCTATAGTGAACTTGATGGAGATAAGGACTGAGCTCATCAGCATAGGGAACTCCCAGTTGTATAAACTTCTATCAATGCAGATCAGTAACTTCTCTGCAAATTATACTCCTAAAGAGCTACCTACAACACTGAGAATTTAAAGGACTTGTCAAGTATCAAAAATGTCAGAGGCAAGATATGAACCTGGTTCTGAGTCTTCCTGGTTCTGAGTCCAGCTCTTTATCCAATATAACATACTGCCTGTCAAAGAACTTCATAGGAACTTCCAAATGAACTCAACTACACACTTTAATACCTAGCAACTTCAATGCAAAGGTGGATCATAGGAAAGGATGGCAATAAATACATTGGAAAAATGGTCTGAAAGCAAATGACAGAGATGAAAAAAGCCAAAGGCTTATATACTGCACAGAAGCCTCATGTGTAGATACTATAAATGTTGCCTTCAAGAATAGAGTTAGGAAGTAGTAGATGGTGAACACCAAATAACAGCAGAAAACTGAAATTAAATGTTTTATAACAAACAGGAAAAATTGGTTACTGACATGCAAGTCGTTTTGGAATATCTTATCTGGGTACTATTGGAACACCGACATACTCAAGCAATGATATATAATTGCTAGCAAATTAGAATAAAGGATAAAAATGAGAAGATATAACACCTGATAAGAGTCAACTCCAAATTCAATTGTTTAAACAGGTTGTTGAGGCTTAAAAATAGGAGGTACATTAAAGAGCAGATACTGACATGATGACTATCATTATTAACTAAGGAAGATTATCTGATTTAAATAAGTAGTCACTACAATGGGACCAAAAGAGTCTGGACACTCTCTCAGCCAGCAAATTCTTGATTCCCTTGCCAAGAAAAGAGATGGGCGGCCAAAAGCAAAATTGGTTTAGGAGATACACTTGTTTTAAAAATCTTGTGGAAGATGATAAAATTTTATCAGCAATATTGTTGCCTGGGAAAATAGTAAGAAAAAGTGGAGGGAAAAACAAGAAAACAAGAAAACTTAGAGTGAAATCAAGCTAAGCAAGGTTATTCCAAGGGCATGGAGGGCAATAAATAGAAAAAAGGGAAAGATCTGTTAAAATTTGTATAAGAAATTATAGTAAGCCATTACACCTGCCTCTCAATCTCACCTCTTTCCTACAAAGACTCTATTTCTATTTAGCTTTAGTAGTGCCTGTGTATTCCTTTGGCTTTATCTCTACCTCTCTTATTTGTTGTTGTTCAACAAGCATTTATTAAGCACCTATCATGTACCAGGCAATATATTAAGCTTTGCAAAGTAAGGCAAAAACAGTCCCTGCCCTCAAGAAACTTGCAGTACATTGGAGACAACGTGCAATAACTGTGTGTGTGTATAAACACACACACACATATATACATAAACAAACATATATATAAATTTATATAAATATACATATATATGTATGTATGTATGTATCTTAGGGAAAGGTTTCCAGGCTTGAGAGACAGCTAAGAAAGTGTCTAGAAACATGAGATGCAGTATCCTGTTCATAGCACCTAGGTGGCATGGTGGATAGTGTGCTGGATCTAAAGTCAGGAAGATTCATCTTCCTGAGTTCAGACATGGTTTCAGGTGCTTACTAGCAGTGTGACCCTAGGCAAATTACTTAACCCTGTTTGCCTCAGTTTCTTCATCCGTAAAAATGAGCTGGAGAAGGAAATAGCCAACTATTTCAGTATCTTTGCAAAGAAAACCCAAATGGGGTCACGAAGGGTCAGATGTGACTGAAATGACAATAACAACAAATAATACCTTTTGCCCAAGTGCTTGATGGGGGGGGTAAGAAATGACATTAAAGTAAACAAAGACAGAAAAAGCATATGAAATAAGTCAAGTATCCAGAAAGGAGGTCCAAGCTGGAGTTGACACAATTTTAATGGTGTTGAGACATTAATTCTAAAGGTACCTGAGAGAAGAGAGGAAACCAAATGTTTGGAAAAGATCAGACACTTCATTATTACAAAAAGAAAAAGAAATTGTGAAAAATCAGTAACAACCAATTCCATATGCTTACTTTATTATATCTCTCAAATATTTTTGAGAATGACTTATGCCTCAGTGAGGGTGTCTTTCATGATGAGGAAAAAGGCAAGCTATCACAAACAAAACTTTGAAGCAGACCATATCTTTATAGTTAAGAAATTCACAGGAACTTCAGCAAATACAAGATTTCAATGTGGTTATTTTTATAAAAGAAACATTTGGTTTGTAGAATAATATGCCTCCTTAAGAGCTCTTCTTCAGCAAACCATCTCCTATTTGTATTTCAAAATTATACACAATCCCATGAAAGGTGTAACAATGAGATGATCTTGTTCAATGATTTTTTGATTATTAATATCAAGTAAGGCATAAAACAGGACGACATATGCTGGTCAAAGCTGTTTGCCACTGTTGTGGATAATGTCCAGCATATAATCCAAATTGAAGAGGGATTCCCTATAGATGGTAATGTACCCTAGATGACTGTCTCTTTTTAAAAAAAATCTTAATAGTATTTATTTTTTTCTCCAATTACATGTAAAGATAGTTTTCAACATTCATTTGGTAAGATTTTGAGTTCCAAATATTTCTAATCCCTCCCGTTTCTCAAGACAGCAAGCAATCTGATATAGGTTGTATATGCATAATCATGGTAAACATATTTCTACATTAATCATGTTGTGAAAGAAGAATCAGAACAAAAAAGAAAAAAAACATGAGAATGTAAAACCAAAACCAAAAAAAAAATAAAGAAAATGAAAATAGTGTGCTTTAATCTGCATTCTGACTCCATAGTTCTTTCTCTGGATGTAGATAGCATTTTTTCTTTTCTTTCCTTTCCTTTCCTTTCCTTTCCTTTCCTTTCCTTTCCTTTCCTTTCCTTTCCTTTCCTTTCCTTTCCTTTCCTTTCCTTTCCTTTCCTTTCCTTTCCTTTCCTTTCCTTTCCTTTCCTTTCCTTTCCTTTCCTTTCCTTTCCTTTCCTTTCCTTTCCTTTCCTTTCCTTTCCTTTCCTTTCCTTTCCTTTCCTTTCCTTTTCTTTTCTTTTCTTTTTTTGATATAAATTTATTTATTTTTAGTTTTCAACATTTACTTCCACAAGATTTAGAGTTACAAATTTTCACCCCATCTCACCCCTCCTACAAATTTTCACCCCATCTCACCCCTCCCCCACCCCAAGATGGCATGCATTCTGAATACCCCTTCCCCTAGTCTGCCCTCTCTTGTATCTCTCCCCACCTTCTCTTATCCCCTTCCCCTTCTATTTTCCTGTAGGGCAGGATAGGTTTCTGTACCCCATTTCCTGTGTTTCTTATTTCCCAGTTGCATGTGAAAACTTTTTTTTTAAACATGTGTTTTTAAAACTTTGGGTTCCAAAATTTCTCCCTTCTTTCCTCCCCACCCACCCTCATTGAAAAGGCAAGCAACTCAATATAGGTTATACATGTGCAGTTATGCAAAACACTTCCATAGTAGACATGTTGTGAAAAACTAACTCTATTTTCTTTAATCCTATCCTGCCACCCCATTTATTCTAATCTTTCTTTTGACCCTGTCCCTTCTCAGAAGTATTTGTTTCTGATTAACCCCTTTCCCAGTCTGCCCTCCTCTCTATCATGCCCCTGCTCTCTCGTCCCCTTCCCCACCTATTTTCCTGTAGGGTAAGACATATTTCCATACCCAATTGAATGTGTATGTTATTCCCTCCTTAAGCCAAATCCTATGAGAGTAAGATTCATTCATTCCCTCTCACCTTCCCACATTTCCCCTCCACTGTAAGAGTCTTTTCTTTCCTGTTTTTTTTGTGAGATAATTTACCCTGTTCTACCTCTCCCTTTCTTCTTCTCCTATTATAATCTTCTCTCATACCTTAATTTTATTCTCCAGATATGACCCCTTAATCTTCAACTCACCCTGTGCCCTCTACCTGTCTATCTATTTATCTATCTATCTATCTATCTATCTATCTATCTATCTATCTCTACCTACCTATCTATCTATCTATCTATCTATCTATCTATCTATCTATCTATCTCTCTCTCTACTTATATACATATAATTTTTCCCCCTCCAACTTCCCTAATACTGACAAAGGTCTCATGAGTTATAAATATCATCTTTTCATGCAGGAATGTAAACAGTTCAACCTTAATAAGTCTCTTATGATTTCTCTTTCCTGTTTACCTGTTCATGTTCCACTTGAGTGTTGTGTTTGAAAGTGAAATTTTCTATTCAGCTCTGGTCTTTTCATCAAGAATGCTTGAAAGTCCTCTATTTCACTGAATGACCATTTTTCCCCCTGAAAGATTATACTCAATTTTGCTGGGTAGGTGACTCTTGGTTGTAATCCTATCTCCTTTTGCCCTCCAGAATATTATATTCCATGCCCTGTGGTCCTTTAATGTAGAAGCTGCTAAATCTTGTGTTATCCTGATTATGTTTCCACAATACTTGAATTGTTTCTTTCTGGCAGCTTGTAATATTTTCTCCTTGACCTGGGAACTCTGGAATTTGGCTACAATATTCCTAAGAGTTTTCCTTTGGGGATCTCTTTCAGGAGGAGATTGGTAGATTCTTTCAATTTCTATTTTGCCCTCTGGTTCTAAAATATCAGGGCATTTTTCCTTGATAATTTCTTGAAAGATGATTTCTAGGCTCATTTTTTGATCATGGCTTTCAGATAGTCCAATAATTTTTAAATTCTCTCTCCTGGATCTATTTTCCAGGTCAGTTGTTTTACCAATGAGATAATTCACATTGTCTTCTATGTTTTCATTCTTTTGGATTTGTTTTACAGTGTCTTGATTTCTCATAAAGTCATTAGCTTCCAATTGCTCCATTCTAATTTTTAAGGAAATATTTTCTTCAATAATCTTTTGGACTTCCTTTTCCATTTGGCCAATTTTTCTTTTTTAGGACATTCTTCTCCTTATTGGCTTTTTGGACCTCTTTTGGCATTTGGCTTAGTCTATTTTTTAAGGTGTTATTTTCTTCAGTATTTTTTTGGGTCTCCTTTAGCAAGCTGTTGACTTGTTTTTCATGATTTTCTTGCATCACTCTCATTTCTCTTCCCAGTTTTTCCTCTACTTCTCTTACTTGCTTCTCAAAATCCCTTTTGAGATCTTCCAAGGCCTTGGACTGATTCATGTTTTCTTGGAGGCTTTGGATGTAGGAGCTTTGACTTTGTTGTCTTCTTCTGGTTGTATGTTTTAATCTTCTTTGTCACCAAAGTAATTATATAGTCTTACTCTTTTTGTGCTGCTTGCTCATGATCCTGGCCAATTACTTGAGTTTTAAACTCTTTGTTAAGCTAAGAGTCTGCTTCTGATATGGCAAGTGTACTGTCCCAAGCTTTGGGGGTTTGTAAAGCTGTTTTCAGAGATACCTGTAGGGACCTGTAAATTTTCAGTTCTTGCAAGGTGGTATGATAAGGGGCGAGATGTTTACTTCTTTCCTGGCCTGTGCTGTGGTCTATTAGTGACCACAAACACTCCTTTCTGTCCTGGAACTGTGAAGAAGGTTTCCTCTCCACTGCCACTACAAACTCCACCATGCCAGCACTCCTCCTCACCCCAGGACCACTGCCCAGAACTGTGACCCAGATCCAAGCAGGGGCAAAGCAAGAGATTCCTGCCTCAGCACTGGTAAAGAGATCCCTGCAATCCCTCTCTGACCAGCCACTCGATTCCCCCTCAGTCTGTGGGCCGGAAGCTCAGGACTCAGCCACCACCCCGGAGCCCATGCTCTGTGCTCTGTGCTCTGTGCTCTGGAGCTGATTCTAACCTAGCTCCTCTCTCAGCACCACAGAAACAGACTTTTCCCACTGATCTTCTAAGTTGTCTTTGGTGTGTGTGGGTTGAGAGGTCTGGAAGCTGCCACAGCTACCCATGATTCAGTCCTCTGAGGCCTGCTCCAGATTCATTGAGGCCTGCATGCCCATGCCACACTACGCTCCTCCCCCCACCCCTCCCAGCATGACATACCTTTCTGATCAATCATCCAGGTTGTCTTGGGCTGGAAATTTGCTTCACTTTGTCTTTTTGTGGGTTCTGTTGCGTTAGAATTTGTTTAGAGCCATTTTTTTATAGGTATTTGAAGGGGTTTGGGGGAGAGCTCAAGCAAGTCACTGCTTTCACTCTGCCATCTTGGCTCTGCCCCTTCTGGATAGCATTTTCCATCATGAATCTTTGGAATTGTCTCAGATCACTGTATTGCTGAGAAGAGCTAAATCTATCATAGTTGATCATCCCACAATATTGCTCTTACTTTGTACAATGTTCTCCTCCTGCTTGTCATTTCTTATAGAACAATAGTATTCTATTACATTCATATACCACAACTTGTTCAGCCATTCCCCAATTGATGGGCATCCCTTCAATTTCTAATTCTTTGCCACCACAAGAAGAGGTGCTATAGATATTTTTGTACATGTGAGTCTTTTCCCTTTTTTTTATTATTTCTTTGGGGTATAGACCTAGTAGTGGTATTGCTAGATCAAAGGGTATGTATAGTCTTATAGCCCTTTGGGCATAATTCCAAATTGCTCTCCTCAGAATGGTGGGATCAGTGCAGAACTCCACCAACAATGCATTAGTGTTCCAATTTTCCCACATCTTCTCCAGCATTTATCATTTTCCTTTTTGGTCATATTAGCCAATCTGATAGGTATGAGGTGGTTCCTTAGAGTTGTTTTAATTTGTATTCTTCTAATCAACAGTGACTTAGAACATTTTTAATGTGACTATAGCTAGCTTTAATTTCTTTATCTGAACACTGCCTGTTCATATCCTTTGAACATTTATCAATTGGGGAATGACCTGTATTTTTGTAAATTTGACTCATTTCTCTATATATTTGAGAAATGAGGCCTTTTATCAGAAACACTGGCAGTAAAATTATTTTCCAGCTTTCCTTTTAATTTTGATTGCATTGGTTTTGTTTGTGCAAAACCTTTTTAATTTAATGTAATCACAATTATCCATTTTGTATTTCATAATGTTCTGTATCTCTTGTTTGGTCATAAATTCTTCCCTTCTCCATAGATCGGAAAGGTAAACTATTCTTTACTCTTCTAAATTGCTTATGGTACACTTTATATGTCTAAATCACGTACCCATCATGAACTTATCTTGGTATAGGGTGTGAGATGTTGTTCTATGCCTAGTTTTGGCCATGATATTTTCCAGTTCTTCCAGCAGTTTTTGTCAAATAGTGAATTTTTATCCCAGAAGCTGGAGTTTTTGGTTTATCAAACACAAGATTACTATAGTCATTTACTACTGTGTCTTGTGTACCTAATCTATTCCAGTCATCCACCACTCTATTCCTTAGCCAGTACCAAATAATTTTGATGAGTGATGTTTTATAATATAGTTTTAGATTTGGCACAGCTAGGCTACTTTCCTTTGCATTTTTTTTCATTAATTCCCTTGATATTCTTGATATTTTGTTCTTCCAGATTACTTTTTCTAGCTCTCTAAAATATTTTTTTTGGTAGTTTGATTGGTATGGTATTGAATACATAAAACAATTTAGGTAGAATGGTCATTTTTATTATATTAGCTCAGCCTACCCATGAGCAATTGATATTTTTCAAATTGTTTAGATCTGACTTTATTTTAATGGATTTTAAAGCATTACTCTGCGAATGAATCTATAGTCTCAAACAGAATAATAGTAACAACTTCCACACAATGAAGAACCATTTCTTTAAAATAGATCATTTACTTGTGTGAAATTTGTGTAATAAAGGTTTTATAATTGTGTAATTGTGTTCATATCGTTCCTGGGTTTGTCTTGGCAGGTAGGCTCCCAAAATATTTTATATTGTCTAAAGTTATTTTAAATGGAATTTCTCTTTGTATTTCTTGCTGCTGGGATTTGTTGGTAATATATAGAAATGTTCATGATTTCTGTGGGTTTATTATATATCCTGCAACTTTGCTAAAGTTGTTAATTATTTCAAGTAGTATTTTAGTTGATTCTCTAGAATTCTCTAAGTATATCATCATATCATCTGCAAAAAGTGATAGTTTTGTTTGCTTATTGCCTATTCTAATTCCTTTTATTTCTTTTCCTTCTCATTTCTATAGTTAACATTTGTAGTACAATATTAAATAATAGCAGTGGTAATGGACATCTTTGTTTCATCTCTCATCTTATGGGAAATGCTTCTAGTCTGTCTCCATTATATATAATGCTTGCTATTGGTTTTGGATAGATAGTGCTTATCATTTCAGGGAAAACTCCATTTATTTCTCTGTTTTCTAGTGTTTTTAATAGGAATGGGTACTGTATTTTGTCAAAAGCTTTTTCTGCATCTATTGATATAATCACATAATTTCTGTTAATTTTGTTGTTGATATGGTCAATAATACTGATAGTTTTCCTAATATTGAACCAGCCCTGTATTCTTGATATGAATTCCACTTGATCATAGTGTATTTCCTCGTGATAAATTGCTGTGATCTCTTTGCTAATATTTTATTTAAAATGTTTGCATCTATATTCATTAGGGAAGTTGGTCTATAATTTTCTTTCTCTGCTTTGGCTCTTCCTGGTTTAGGTATTAGCACCATATTCGCATCATACAAGGAATTTGGTAGGACTCCTTCTTGACTTATTTTCCTAAATAGCTTATATAGTATTAGAAATAATTATTCTTTAAATGTTTGGTAGAATTCACTTGTAAATCCATCTGGCCCTGGAGATGTTTTTGTAGGGAGTTCATTGATGGCTTGTTTAGTCTCTTTTTCTGAAATGGGATTAAGTATTTTATTTCCTCTTCTCTTAATCAGGGTAATTTATGTATTTGCAAATATTGATCAATTTCACTGAGATTGTCAGATTTAAGGCATGTAGTTGGGTAGAATAGCTCCTAATTATTGCTTCAATCTCCTCTTTATTGGTGGTGAATTCACTCTTTCTATTTTTTTATGCTGGTAATTTGGTTTTATTCTTAATTTTTAAAAATCAAATCAACCAAAGGTTTATCTATTTTATTGTTTTTCCCCATAAAACCAGCTCAGTTTTATTTATTAGTACAATAGTTTTCTTAATTTCAATTTTCTTAATCTCTCTTTGATTTTCAGAATTTCTAATTTGTAATTTAATTGGGGATTTTTATATTCTTTTTCTAGCTTTTTTAGTTGCATGCTTAATTCACAGATCTCTTCTTTTTCTGTTTTATTTATGTAAGCATTTAGAGATATAAAGTTTCCCCAAGAACTGCTTTAGTGGCATCCCATAAGTTTTGGTATGTTGTCTCATTATTGTCATTCTCTTTGATGAAATTATTGATTGTTTCTATGATTTGTTGTCTGATCCACTTATTCTTTAGGATTAGATTATTTAGTTTCCAATTATGTTTTAGTCTATCTTTTCATGGCCCTTTATTACACGTAATTATTATTGTGTCATAATCTGAAAAGAATGCATTTAATATGTTTGCCTTTCTGCATTTGATTGTGAGGTTTTCATGCCATAATAAATCATCAATTTCTGTGTAGGTGCCATGCACCACTGAGAAAAAGGTATATTTCTTTCTATCCCCATTAAATTTTCTCCAGAGTCCTACCATATGTAACTTTTAAAAAATTCTATTCACCTCCTTAACTTCTTTCTTGTTTATTTTGCAGTTAGAGTTATCTAGTTCAGAGAGAGGGGGAAGTTGAAGTCCCCCATTAGCATAGTTTTGCTTTCTATTTCTTCCTATAACTTGCTTAACTTCTCCTCTAAGAATTGGGATGCTATACTACTTGGTGCATATATGTTTAATATTAATATTACTACATTGTCTATGGTACCTTTTAGAAATTTGTAATTTCCTTCCTTATCTCTTTTAATTAGATCTAATTTTGCTTTTGCTTCGTCTGAGATCAGGATTGCTATCCCTGCTTTTTTTACTTCAACTGAAGCATAATAAGATCCAGCCTTTTACCTTTACTCTGTGTGAATCCCTGTTTTAAATGTGTTTCTTGTAGGATTGTTGGATTATGTTTTTTAATGCATTCTGCTACCCGCTTGCATTTTATGGCAGAGTTCATCCCATTCACATTTACAGTTATGACTACTAACTGTATTTTCCTCCATTCTATTCTTTTCCCCATTTGTACTTTTCTCTCTCCTTTCAACCTGTCCCTCCTCACCAGTATTTTGTTTCTGACCACCACCTCCTTAAATCTGCCCTGCCTTCTATCAGTCCATCACTTTCCTCTCCTAATTCCTTGTAGGGTAAGATAAATTTCTATACCCAATTGAGGGTGTATGTTATTCCTTCTTTGAGCCAAACACAATGAGAGTTAAGATTCAAACAATGCTCACCCCCCTCCCATCTCTCCCTCTTCTGTAATAGGTCTTTTCCTTTTCTTCTTTGATGTAATTTACCCGATTCTGCCTCCCTCTTTCCTCTTCTCCTAGTTCAATCCTTTTTTTCACCCCTTAATTATTTTTTTATATCATCACATCAAAGTCAACTTATATACACACCTTCTCTCTATGTGTAAATCTTCAAACTGCCCTAATAGAGACACAGTTCTCAAGAGTTACAAGTATCCTCTTCCCAGGTAGGGATGTAAACAGTTTAATCTCATTAAATACACACACACACACACACACACACACACACACACACACACACACAAGCAAGAGTTTAGTGCAGAAATACATTCAACTAAACAAGAATAAAGATAGGATCAGGAAGAGAGGAATAGGAAATTTAGGAGGGAGGGTATATTGAGAGGGCAATTGGTCACAGCAAAACAAACTCTGAACTTGAAGAAAGGATAGTAAAGAGGAGGGAAAAAATAAAGGGAAATAACAAATTGAGAGAGGGAAGTATAGAGAAGAAAAAGAAGAATAAAATGAAGAGAAATAAGTTATTAGCTATCATGACTGTGAATACAAATGAGATGAACTCATTCATAAAATAAGAGGTTAATAGATTAAGTTAGAAACAAAAAGCCCAATAATATGCTATTTACAAGAAAAACACTTGAAATATAGAGACACAGAGCTACAACAAGGGAGTTAGAGCAAAATGTATAATGCCTCAGATGAATACAAAAATAGCAATTATGATTTCAGACAAGGCAACAGTAAAAATTGACTTATTAAGAGACCAAGAAGGAATTTACATTTTGATAAGTTAACATAGGCAAAGAATTGATTTCAACACAACATATATGCACTAAGTGGCTTAGCTTCTAAATATTTAAAGGAAAGACTAAATGAATTACAAGAAGAAATAGACAATAAAACTTTAATAGTGAATATACCTCTTTTTGGCCCTCAGTAAATCTAATTAAAAAATCAAGAAAGCAATTAAATGTCTCAATAGAATTTTAGAAAGATTAAGTATAAAAGTGTTAAATAAAAGAATACCTAAAAATGTATTGAAAATCAACTGGAAACTAAATAACTTAATCCTAAAAAAATTGGTGGATTGAAGAACAAATAATAGAAATGATAGGAAATTTAATTAACAATGGTGACAACAATGAGACAACATACCAACATTTGCTCAAATATAAATGGTCTAAAGACATGAATAGACAGTTCTAAAGGGAAGAAACCAGGAGACCAATAGTCATATATAAATGCTCCAAATCACTACTAATTAGAAAAATGAAAATTAAACAGTTCTGAAATTCCACCTCACCCATCAGAGTGGCAAAGATGATAAGAAAGGAAAATAATAAATGTTGGAGGTATTGTGGGAAAGCAGATACATTGAAATACTTTTGGTAAAACTGTGAATGGGTTCAACTATTCTGGAAAGCAATTTGGAATTACACACAAAAAGTTATTAAACAGTGTGTACCTTCTAACCCAGTTATACCATTTCTAAACCTTAACCCAAAATGGATAAAAGAAAGAGGAAAATAGTACTACTTGTAGTGGCTCTTTTTGTAGTGGCAAAAAATTGGTAAGAGGATGCCCATCACTTGAGGAATGGTATATAGTAATACACAGTTATGGTATAAGAATATGATGGGTCATTGTTGAGCTACCAGAAATGAGAAAAATTGATTATTTAAAAAATACATAGACATACAAACTGATAGAGGGTAAAGTAAGCTGAACTGGAAAAACAATTGTATGTGTATGTACATATGTTTATGAATATATATATGTATATAGGCACATAGGTGGCCCAGTAGATGTAGAGCCAGGCCTGGAGTAGGGAATAACTGAGTCCAAATCTGGACTCAGACGCTTACTAACTGTGTGACCCTGGATAAGTCACTGAACTCTGTTTGCCTCAGTTTCCTCATCTATATAATGAGCTACAGAAGGAAATGGCAAACCACTCTAGTATTTTTGCCAAGAAAATCCCAAATGGGTTCACAGAGTCAGACATGATTGAATAATAATATGTAATATAGCAGATTATTATATTATAATATATATGTAAAACATTAATATTAAAAAATGAGCAATTTTGATGACTTTTAAAACTTAAGAAAGGAATATAATACACACATACATATATTACATATATACACACACACATACACATATAATATATATACATATATATATTTATATATATATACATATACACACATATAATATATATCTTTGGGAGAATTTATTTTGCTTGACTATGCGTCTTTGTCACAGGAAATTTGTTTTTCTTTTCTTTTCCAGTGATGTTAGGGGTGGGAGGGAAAGCAAATACATTTTTATTAGATTTTTAAAAATAGAAAGGTGGTAGAGGAGAGTGCTACAGATGTGAAATGTTTCATGCACTTTCCAACGATGTCAATGTAGCATTCATTTTACTTAATTAGGTAATCTATAAATATATGTAATGTAAAATAAAATATTAATGGTTTGCTAAGAAAATGAGTTAAGGAAATGAGAATTGAAAAGCATCCATACACATGATTGCCTCCCATATAGTATTACGTTATTATTAATATAAAAATTAAAATAATAACAACATCTTTGAGGAGCCTGAACTTAATATAGATTATTCCATAACACATTATTGCTAGCTTCAAAAACTTAAAACTTACTGGTACTTAAGAAGACATGACTTGGTGTCTGGAATTATACATCAGAAACTCACTCTCTTTCCTGGACTGACATGACAAATTGTTATCCTACAAATAGAGATCTCAAAATAGCCAGTAGAATGGAGGTAACAAGATATGCTATAATCAAACCATTATCATAGACAGCACTATTGAGCACCATTGCTCAGACATAATATTCATCCATGAGAACTTAAAAACAATGTTTTAAAATAGATGTTAACATATCAAACACTCTGTCTCCAAGTTACATTGAATGAACAACTTTTAGAATTAGAGACCTAGCACAGTAGATAAAAATTATTTGGGAATGGGATAAGATGCATGTCATCCCTGCTCTTCAAATTGCTATAGAAGTTGTACTTTTATAGGAGTTGCCTTCTTACAGCTTACAGAGGATGAGTTAACATACTTTTGTTCAACCACAAAATGCTAAACAATTTCTGCAATAATTTATAGAACATTAAATATAAAAGCAAATAGTATGACAGTATTTTTTTCCTAGGATTATTTCTATTTGTACCTCATTGAAAAAATATGAGAACAAAATGATAAAATAATTATGTTTATTCAATGCTTTCTAGTTTATAAATTATTTCCCTTACAACAATGTACATATTGTGCCCATTTTATACATAAGAAAAACTGAGACTCCAAGTGGTTAAGTAAGTTGTTTGAAATCTCACCACTAAAAAATGGCAGACTAACTAATGTAACAAAATTATGTAATGATCTATTGGTTTAAAAAAGTGTATTCTTTAGATTCATTAAGGAGTAAAGACTTCTTAAAATGAGTAAAGTTGAAATACAGCCAAACAATTTAAACTGACTACCAAAATTAAAGGTCTCATGAGAGTGCAGCATTTCCTGTGTTGAGCTTGGATTTTAAGAGCAAAGAATAGAGTCCATGCCCATCTAACACCATTTAACTGTACCCTTCAGAAGAGACTCAACTCCTTGGAAACTACAATTCACCCACCCAAAACCAAAACAAAACATCAGCAACTAGGATTTGAAGGAGTCAGGAATTTTCATCAGCAATCATGTAGCCAAAAGAACTAAAAACATTCTGGCCTTAATAGCTTATTAGCCCCTCCTAGATCACTGCCTTGTCATGGCAGAGGGGCTTGTGAAGCTCTATGAAACTATGAGCTATGCTATGCAGGATTACCTAAGATGGACAGGTCATAGTGGAGAGTTAAGACAAAAAGTGATTCATTGGAGATCAATACTGCATAGGAGAAAGCAACAAAAACATTCCAAAGGAAAAGATGACCAAGAAAGTAAACTGGCTATCTGATGTGACTTTACAAATAGCTGAGGAAAGAAGGAAAGTGAAAGGCAATGGGGAAAGGGAAAAATATACTCAGCTGAATGCAGACTCATAGAGACTAGCAAGGAGAGGTAAGAAGGTTTTCTTAAATGAGCAATGCAAAGAAATAGGAGAAAATAATAGAATGGGAAAGACAAATCTCTTCAAGAAAATCAGATATGTCAAGGGACTATGTCAGGCAAAAATGGATATGATAAAAGACAAAAATGGTAGAGACTTAACAGAAGTAGAAGAGGTTAAGAAGAGGTGTCAGTAATATACAGAACATACTATATACTATACAAAAAAAGATCTTAACATCACTGATAACCATAATGTCTAGAGCCAGACATCCTGGAGAATAAAGTCAAGTGGGCCTTAGGAAGCATTCCTAACAACAAACCTAGTGGAAATGATGGAATTGTAACTGAGATATTTAAAATCCTAGAAGATGATGCTGTTAAAGTGCCATATTCAATGTGCTAGCAAATTTGGGAGAATCAACAGTGGCCACTGGATTGGAAAAGATCAGTTTATGTCCCAATCCTAAAGAAGGACAATGCTAGAGAATGTTCTAATTACCAAACAGTTGCACTCATTTCACACTCCAGCAAGGTTATGCTTAAGATTTTGCAAGCTAGGATTCAGCAATATGTGAACCGAGAATTACTGGAAGTAAAGGCTGGATTTTTGAAGAGGCAGAGGAACTAGAGACCAAATTGCTAACATTCATTGGATTAGGGAGAAGGCCAGGGAGTTCTAGAAAAAAAAAATCTTATTTCTGCTTCATTGACTACACTAAAACCTTTGTGTGTATCACAGTAAAATGTGACAAGTCCTGAAAGAGATGGGAGTACCAGATCATCTTACTTTTCTCCTGAGGAACCACCATGAGGGTCAAGAAACAACAGTTAGAACCAAACATGGAACAACTGATTGGTTTAAAATTTGAAAAGGAGTATTGTAAGGCCACATATCATCATTTCATTTAACTTACATGCAGAGTACATCATGTGAAATTCCAGGCTGGACAAATCAAAAGCCAGAATAAAGGTTCCCAGGAGAAATATCAACAATCCCAGATAGACAGACAATACCACTCTGTTGGCAGAAAGTGAAAAGGAATTAAGAAGCCTCTTGAATGAGAGTGAAAGATGGGAGTGCAAAATCTGGCTTGAAGCTTAACATTAAAAAAACAAAAACAAAAACCTAAGTTCATGGCAACTGATCCTATCATTTCCTGGCAATTACAGGGAGAAGAAATAGAAATAGTGTCAGATTTTATATTCTTAGTCTCAAAGGTCACTGCAGATGGCAGCTGTAACCATGAAATTAAAAGATACCTGGTCCATGGAAGGAAAGCTCTGGCAAATCCAGACATCATGCTAAAAAGCAGAGACATCATCTTGCTGACAAAGGTCCATGCTGTCAAAGGTATGGTTTTTCCATGGTAATGTATGTCTGTGAGATTTGGAGTACATGGAAAACTAAGCACCACAGGATTTACACTTTGAAATTATGGTACTGGTGAAGACTTTTGTGAGTCCTTTGGACAGCAAGGAGATCAAATTGGTCAATGCTTAAATTAATTCAGACTATTCTTTGGAAGGATAAATACTGAAGCTAAAGCTTAAATACTTTGGCTACATAATGAGAAAATAGGACTCATTTGAAAAGACCCTGACGTTGGGAAATATTGGAGGCAAAAGGAGAAGGGGATGGCCAATGATGAGATGGAGAGAGTGTCATCGAAGCAGTGAACATGAGCTTAGACAGACTTTGGGAGATAGTGAAGGATGGAAGGGCTTAGCATGCTATGGACCATAGGGTCACAAAGAATTGGACACGACTGAGTGAATGAACAACAGGTCCCAAAAGCTTGGATCCTTGGAATTATCAAACACTAGATTACTATGGTCATTTACTACTACGTATTAAAGACCTAATCTGTTCCACTGATTTACCATTCTATTTCTTAGCTAGTACCAGACTGTTTTGTTTTATGAGTATTGCTTTGTAATATGGTTTGAAATCTGGTAGTGCTAAAGCTGCCTTCCTTCACATTTTTTTTCATTGATATTTTTAACCTTTTCTTTTTCCAGATGAATTTTCTTACTATTTTTTTCTTGCTTTATAAAATAGTTTTTGGTAGTTTGATTGGTATGATACTGAATAAATAAATTAATTTTGGTAGAAAAAAATAAATAAAAAATAGCTTATTAGCATGGCAATTCTAAGAGAGCCATCCAGCAAAGGTACTCAATGTCTCTACAGGGTTAGTTGGTCAGGATCATAGACATTAGTATTGCATGGGATTAGGGTGATGTTGCCCTTCAGCTCTAGGACAAGGGCTCAGAACTGCAACAGGAAATTTCAGTTCTCCAATCAGAGCAGGGATTATGCCTTGAATGAGAAAGTTGGAGGGTTATAAAATATTATAACTTGGGGTCTTGACCCTAGGGGATGATGGAGCTGAGATATCAACAGCAAGCCCTCCGGAGGTGTTGGGAGGGGGGCAGGAGCAACAGATTGAGGCAAGAAATAGGGAGAGATCAAAAGGTTCTGCTGTGCTTTTGTTTTTTATTTGCAAAGTTTTGTTTTAGGGGAGTAAAAGTAGCTGCTTTTAATAAAAAAAAGCCAAACAACATTTGTTTCCACCACATAGATATCTAAAGGAGGAGGAGAATAACTGCTTTATTAAGATATTAATAAACTAGGGAGTGTTCAGAGGAAGGCAACCAGAATAGTAAAAGGGTTTTGAGTCCATATTTTATGAAGACTGATGGAAGGGATTAGAGATGTTTAGCTTAGCGAAGAGGATTCAGGGGAAACATGAACACTTTCTTCACATACCTGTAGGGCTATCACGTTGAAAAGGCAGTAAGTTCTCCTTTGGAGGCTGGTAAGCAGAAGCTAGGAGACCTTTTGTCGGGTATGTCATATTGTGGATTCCATTCACATATGGGTGAGACTTGATGATCTGTTACGTCCCTTCCAACTCTCAAATTCTGTGATTCTATGACTATTACGAAAGAGAAATATTTGAAGTTGCCCTTTTAGGGAGCAGTCTAGTAGTTTTCCATGAATATTAACTAGATGATTAAAGAGAATCAACCAATTAAAAAGATGTGATCAAGATATCATCTATCTACCCAAATTCAGCGTATAAAACAAATTGCTTTTTTTTTCAGTCTTTGGTGAATATAAAGAATGAACTGCCGGCCAAAATTCTTGATACAAAGTTCTTGATATTACTGAAGAATAATGAATGATAGCAAGCAATTGCATATTGCTTTATAGCTTACAAATCCCTTTACATGTACTGTCTCATTTAACACTCACAACAAACCTTTGGGCATGATAGCTAGGTATTACCAGTCCCATTTGCAGATGAAGGGACTGAGACAGAGCAGATGTGAATTGCCTGTGGGAGAGCTTATAAGTGTCAGGTGCAGGATTTGATTTCAGCTCTTTCCTGACTCTACATTGTTGTTGTTGTTGTTTTCTGTTGTACCACATTGCTTTTCCTTTTCTTCAGTTTTTTCTGGTTAATGCACAAAACCCAGAATGGAATATTTGAAGGCAAGTTGCTTTCTGTAAAATTCATTTCAGCCACATCTGGGAAAGAATTGATTGAAAATGACACACAGAAATTGAAACTGCATTGCCCTCAATCCAGGAGTAAAACAAACTAAGTTTCCCTCCCAAATCTAGAGTAGGCCATCTTACATTAGAAGAGAAAAGCAAAGTCAGAGTGCAAACTGACTTCAACCTTAGAAGACTTATTAGTAGTCAAAGAAAGTCAATGCACAATTTACAATGAAAAAAAAAAGATTTAAGCCATGCCACTGCTATTATAACTGGGGGCAAGCTTTGTCAATGATTATTTAATGCTTTGCCCTATTACTACAAACTTATCACCATCTGTTCCTTTTGTGTATTCCTCTCATTCTACAGCACAGAAATATTTCTCACTGTATTATTAGATTCCCTATTATATGCCACAGTTCTTGGTTTGACTATCAGAACTGAGCACCAGAAAAAAAAATGGGTTTGCCCTCTAAGTGTCCCCAATTCTCTGGAGCACTTGCTATATCACTATCTCTCCACTCACTTCCAACTTATGAGGTTGTTCTGAAATTTGTTTAAATGAGAAAAAGATTATTTTAATGCTTATGACCATAAGTACTTTTAAAATCATGCAATTGGTGTTTCCTCATCTCTATTAGGGCAAGAGTTATGATTTCAAGAAACTTTTTAATAGAACAGCAACATTTCAGTTACTGAGTTCTTGAGAGAAAATATACTTCAACATCCTGAAGATTTCTCTGCTTGACTCTAAAGATAGCTTTTTTTATTTTGCTAGAAACCATTGAGGGAAATCAGTTTGCAGAAATTGATAGGAATAGGGAAAATCCTTCTTAACACCCATTTAGCCATAACCAGAGGGGAAATTTCAAACTTGACGGTATCATCAGAGAAAGCACTAATGATAGACTTCTGGCCTAGGGGTTAAAAAGCCTACATTTTACCTATATCCACCAATGACTTTGTGTTATATCTTATATCAGGAAACAATCCCATCATTTATTGCTGCAAAAAAAGGCCTTATTTAATTCTATTCTAGAAACTGGTGCCAAATACGAGTAGGGGATCTTGAAGTGAAAAAATTTTGTCTCTCTCTTTGCAAAGGACCATTAGACCAGTTATTTATGTGCATATTTGACTCATAGAGAAGCACATTTTTGACTACTAGGAAATCAGTGACTTGACTTCTGAGACCTGTCAGTGACTTAAGTGGGGAGAGAATAAGTTAAGTTCTAATAAAGAAGGTTCTTATGGGAGATACTCAGTTTAAATAAGTAAAGGTCTCTAACTTTGAGGAATTTATAGCATAGGAGGTGTAAGATCAAAACAGGAATAAACTCATCAGATTGCAAATGTTTGTATTATGTCATGATGTCATGAGGCCTCCTGCATATATATATATATGTATATATATATATATATGTATATATATATATGTATATATATATATATATATATATATGCATATATCATAAAGAATTCCCTACAAAAATGAAATCATAGGTCTAGAATTTCAGGTTTTTGTGTTATGTTAGTAAGAAATAAACAAGGAAAACAGTGTTCTATGCTATAGAAAACACTTGGCTTTTATAGTTGTGAAAAATTATATATATATATATATACACACATACATATATACACATACATATACACACATACATATACATACATACACGTATATCTTTGCAAAGGACCATAAGGTCAGTTATTTATGTACCTATTTGACTCATAGACACACATTTTTGACCACTAGGAAATCAGTGACTTGACTTCTGAGACCTGTCAGTGACTTAAGTGGGGAGAGAACAAGTAAAGTTCTAACAAAGAAGGCTCTTATGGGAGATACTCAGTTTAAATAAGAAAAGGTCTCTAACTCTGAGGAATTTATAGTACAGGAGGTATAAGATCAAAATAGAGAGCTATAATAGATAAAATTGCATGATTTTTTATTGTTTTTGGTCATTCCAGTAGTGTTTAACTCTTTGTGATTCCATCTGGGGTTTTCTTGGCAAAGATTCTGGAGTGGTTTGCCATTTCCTTCTCCAGCTCATTTTACAGATGGGGAAACTGAGGCAAACAAGGTTAAGTGACTTGCCCAGGATCACACAGCTAGTAAGTGTCTGAGGCTGGATTTTAATAAGTATATTAGAGAATAGTAAAATAAGATACTCTGTGAGTTAGGTCATTATTGGGTGACTCATTTTACAGGTTGGGCTTGGAATTAAAATGACTTGAATTCAAATCCTTCCTTAGACACTTACCTTACTGGGTGATCCTGGCAACTCACAAAAACTCTTTCAGCGTCACTTCCATCATTTGTAAAATGAAGGGTTTGATTCAGTGGTCTCTAAGATCCCTCCCAGCTCTATATCTATGATCTTATGATCTTATAATGTAGGGGTGCCAGGATGGTTTCCCATAGGAAATGATATTTAAGATGGAATTCAAAGAATGTTTAAAAGCATCACAAGAAAAGATGGAGAAGTAGAGCATTTCATGTATATAGAATGCCCTGATAATAGCATGGAGGTATAAGAATGCATGCATAGTAGTTTCCATCTCTGATTACTTAAACCAAGTGTTAGAAGATGGCCATGGGCTAGGAGTGGATGAAAAGTGTGGCCACTCGTCAGTCAGAACGAAAGACAAATGGGGAGGAAGAAGCACTTTATACACATCATCCCAGTTGATCTTCAAAACGTCCCTGTTAGATAAGTACCCTTAGTATATTTATTTCTATTTTCCAGATGAACCTGAGTGCAAGGATTAGTTTTTCCTACTTTTAAATTTTTTAAATTTAAATTGGCCCTGGTCATTCTGCTATGATTATATCACGCTTCCCTTTCCACAGAGACTGGGGCATCTGATAACTGCTGAATGCACAAATAAACAAAATTCTCACCACCAGGTTCTCCATTAATTAATGAATTCACCTGATAATTTAATAACTACTTATTAAGCATCTACTGTGTGCAAGGTACTATGTAGCAGGTGCTTAGTCAAAGTCAAGTGTTCTATCCTCAGCATTCTTAATGCTCTGAGATTCTGGGAAAGAAAGACTGTTGCTCTACTTAAAGCATTATACTTAGGCTCCTTCAGAAAATTCTATTTCTAATTGTCTACATAGCACATTATGGGATAGGGACTGGATTTTTTTTTTCACTGATTTAGGCAACTGCTGAGTTCTCTCCATACGTGTAAGTCAAAACCTTCTCTGCACTTTATATTCTTAGAGATTTGATTAGGGCACCGAAAAATGAAGTGACTTGCTGAGGGTCAAACAGCAGGGCATGTTAAAGGCCAGGTACGAACCCAAGTGTTCCTAGCCTCAATGCAATGCCAGCTCTTTATCCACTATGATGTATTGCCTTGGCAATTATCTAGTTAGTTTGATTTAGCCTAACTAGTTAATCCGAGTCACCAAATCAATCATTTTTAGCTTTATTTATATTAGTTATGTTCTTTCAAAGTCATGTATACATTTTTATAAATTGAATTATAAATTTTAAGGCAGTAAGACAACTGAGTTATTAAATGAAATCTTTGGTGAATCTTTTTCTTCTCTTACTACAATGCATCTGTTTTGTAAGTTTGGGTTCTCATTATAGCATTATAGCTTATCTGTGAATGATTAAATCATAGTGAAGGGGGTGAAGAGTTGGTTGTGGATCCCAGGGGAAACAATGCTTACCTCTATAACAGTACTTAGATGCCTTAAGTACTATAGGCTCACCCTAGCTGTTATTCTGGGCCTTCAATCTGAAAGAAGCTAAGAGCCATGCAAGTCATAGGTGACCTAGGAGATTATCCTCTTGGCCCTGAAGGTCCTCTTTCCTTTCAGCATCTAGAAAAATCTTTGTTCCCTGAAGAAAAGGAAAACCTTGAAAGGGTCTACTGACTGTTTCCATAAAGTCTCATGAAAAGGCAGTTAGGAAATTTTCACGATCATGTGTAGAAGAAACTGAACCTTTATTCTAGTGACAGCTGAAAAAATATCTTTAATGATAGCTGTGTGGTCAGAATGAAGAAATGTTGGTCACGTGAGTTGAATGGATTGGAAGGTGATTGATCTACTTTACCCAGAGATTATTGATTAGTAAGTTGGTCAATGCTAAACTGAAAGAACATTTCTAGGTGTTATACAGGGGTTGGTTCTATTTCAGGGGTGGGAAACCTGTGACCTTGCGACCACATGTCACCTTCTAGATCCTTAAGTGTGGCCTTTTGACTGAATCCAATTTTTTTTTTATAATTTTACAGTTTTTTTTTTTTTTACAAATTTTATAGATTTGGATTCAGTCAAAAGGTTGCACTTAAGGATCTAGAAGGCTACATGTGGCCTCAAGGCTGCAGGTTCCCCACCCCTGTTCTATTCTATGCAATATTTTGGTCAAAGCTTTGAAGGAAGACATAAGTACATATTTAACCAATTTGCAGGTAAAATAAAGAGAAGAAGGACAAAGAATAATTAGATATTACAACTAATGATGAGATATTATAGATAAAAGTATTAATCAAAATAATCAAGATTTACAATACTTATATTAGATAATGGATCAAAACAAGGGAGACAAAATTTAATGGGCACAAATGAAAAAGCACTACACACAGGTTCAAAAATTAACTGTACAAATATAGGATTGGCATTAAATGGTATTTAATGTGCAAAAATGACCTTGTAGTAGACTGTAAATTATAAATAATTCAATATCATTTCCTGGCCACCAAAAAAGTCAATGCAATGTTAATCAGCATTAATAGAAGTATGATATCAAGGGCAATATAGATAATACTCTTACTATGGTGTTCAATGGTCTGAAAATACCCATTTGAAATTTTATTTTTAGTTCAAGATGTCCCATTGGCAAATTAGAATGAATCCAGAGGCAGATGACTAAGATGGTGAAGGTTCTGTAAAACATGTCATATGAGGAACTGAAAAAGATGATAGTTATGGTTGGCATGATATATGTATTAAAATAGCTGATGACTATGATGCAGAAGAGAAAGTAGAACAATTTGTTATAAGTCTATAAGGCAAATTAAGGAAAAATGAATAGAAGTTATAAGGAGGTAGATTTTTGGCTCCACATAAGGCAGAATTTTTTAATAATTAGAGCTGCTTAAAAAAAGAATGGACTAAGTTTCAATATGGTAAGTTACACAGTCGCTGGATGGCATTCATATAGAGGCTGGATGACTATCTTTTATGGATATCCTAGAAGAGATTCTTATATATAATGGGAAGTTGGATGACCTTCCAACTCAAAGTTTATATAGTTTTATGGATTTTTCTTCATATGCTCATAATTGATATTATAGAATTTTAGAACTAACAGTTCTAAAGACCATCTAGTTCAACCTGAATTTCTTCTCCCACTTATAATTTCATTCTGTTTCAAATCATTCTTTACTTTAGGGTTTTTTTTTCATACTCCCACCATGTCATTTATCCATGGTTATTATATATATTTATATATATTGTATATACATATGTATATGTTATATATCCCTGAAGGTTATTTCGCTCTGCTATAAATAGTTCATTTAATCACTTCCTTAACAAAGATAATGCAAATAGGAACATTTAGTAGATAGCAAACTTTTGACCTATGACCTAGGTCAGTAATGCCAAATTAAAGGATCCCTGAAAACACATATTGACTTAGAAAACCACAAATTAACATTATTTGTGATGTATCATATATTTTTTATTTTATTAAACACTTTCCAATTCTATTTTAATCTGTTTTGGAGGTAATTACAACCTGCTGGCCATGAGTTTGACACCTCTGACCTACTTATTGCAATAATTGGTAATAATCCCATAATCAGCTGGCCCTACTCTTTGTCAATGCTAAGTGGTCCGCACCCCCAGACTTTCTCAGTAATGATACAGTTGTGCTGTAAACAAAGGGATTAGATGGTTTAAATTAAATTCAGTTAGTTGACCTTGTTTCTGAAATTTGTATCTTGAATTATCAAAGCTAATTATTTTTTCAGTTCTAGTTTAAAACTGAATTTTTGATTATGATGTAAAGATGCTGAATTCATTTTTCCTTCTCTTTTGTTTCCTTTCTTTTTACATTTTTTTATTTTATCATTTCAAACTCTTGAAGTATTGGGAGTACTAAAGAAATGATTAAAGTACCAAATTCAAGCAAATAAAGACTATATTCCCTTTATCCAGAAACGATTAGATATAGTCTCCTAAGGTCCCTTCTAATTATAATATGCAATGATTTGAAGATAGTACTTGAGGAAAACAGAATGGAAACTTACCAACCTCTAATATTGACCAAGGGCTCCACAAATGTAACCACTGTATATGGAAGTAAAACTAGTTTCCGTCTGTAATTCTGTCATTCAAAAAATTATGGTCAATTCTATTCAGGCACCATTTTACTCATTTCAATTCTTATTAATTTGTATGACTTTTACTACATGGAAAAAGTATTTAGAAAATAGACAAATAAATAGGAAACTCATGTTAAACCTGTGAATAATGCAGATTAAAAACTTCATTTGAACTTAGATATCAGGTAATTTTCTTTCAAAACTTTCATGCTTGTAGACACATCACAAGCCATAGTATATTTGGCTACAAATTGCTGAGATTAATTAAGTGTGACAGGCTCTTATATAATGGACCTTAAAAGCTGAATATTAAATGAAAAATTAAGCACAATTGCCTATTTTTAAATATGATCACAATACTAATTATCATTCTCCAGATAAACATACAAAATTATAATAATTATAATATAACAATAACCCATTGCTGCTTACTATTATAAACCATACACTATTATTCAGTCTCCTACAATATACAAAATTTAATTGAAAGTGCTAGCTTAGCATAATTCCCATAAGCCATCATTCTTTAATATTCTAAAATGAATGAGGTTTTTGTTGAGCTATTAATTGATACTGACAAGCAATAACCACTGGAATGAAACTGCAATTATGAGCAGCAATTAATCACATTTACTGTCATCTCCAGTGTCAAACAAAATTCAATAACATTCTAAATAGTAAAAAAAAAAAAGAAATATGTGTACACATAAATGTATATGAATAAGCATGTTTATATGCATACTACATATATATTTCAGTTTACTTAGTGAAAATCAGAAGTAAATTTGCTGGAATAATCAGTAATTCTCAGGATTACACTTCTTGTGCATATTCTTTGATCCAGCAATATCACTGTTAGGTCTGTATCCCAAAGACATACAAAAAAGGGGAAAGGAGCTATTGATACAAAAAATATTTATAGTAGCTCTTTTTGTGGTGGCTAAGAATTGGACATTGAAGGAAGCCCATGAATTGGGGGATATCTGAACAAGCTGTGACATATGATTGTGATAGAATATTATTGTGCTATAAGAAATGACAAGTACGATGATTTCAGAAAAACCTGGAAAGACCTACACGAACTGATGCAAAATGAAATGAACAGAATCAGGAGAATGTTGTACGCAGAAATAGCAACATTGTTCAATGAAGAACTGTGAATGACTTAGCTATTCTCGGCAATACAATGATCTAAGACAATCCCAAAGGACTAAAGATGAAGCAAACTATCTGCCTCCATAGAAAGAACTGATATTGTTCAAATACAGACTGAAGCATACTATTTTTACTTTCTTTCTTTCATTTTTTCTTTTATTCAAAATGACTAATATGGACATGTTTTATGTAATTGCACGTGTATAATCTATATCTGCTTAACGTATCAGAGAGGAGGAAGGGGAGAGAAGGAGTGATAGAATTTGGAACCCAAAACTTTAAATAAAAATGTTAAAATATTATACTTCTTAATTTTTATTTTCTATTTGAAGGGAAACAATCCTTTTCTGAAAATGGTAATAAAAGAAATCTGTTTCTCCTCAGTCTGTATTTAAAATTTGCAATCAAGCCTATTTTCATATCGCCTGTGTCTAATTTCTACATGCCTTATCCTTATGAAATAAAAGAAATCACACATACAAGAGGAGCCATTGTGGAAAATAGGAACGAGGGAAGTCTTATTAAGGGCTAGGGATCTTTTAAGAGAGGTCTTCAAAACCATAATAGATTACTGTTGCTTTGGACAGGGGCAAGGAAGTCTCCAGATTTAATTTTCTCTCCCTCGTTATCTTTAATTAACAGCCAACCAGCAATTTTCCTTTCTTCTAACCTAAGGCAACCAGCATCAGATTTTCTTATTGTCCCTCCAGGTATAGTTCTGAACTGAATGTAACATAGCTGCCTGGTTGTAGAAGCCTTTTCTCAGGAATAAAATATATTACCTGGTATGATGTGAATTGGTCATTAGAATTGAGTGAACTCTTGGATGCAATGGTACAACAGACCCAATCCCAGCTGAAATGGGCTACATTAACAAAGGTAGAAGCTGAGAGCTTAAATAGGCAGAGGACTAAGTCTGCAGAATGGTAGAATTTGGAGGAAAAAATTATAAACATTGTAGAATGTTTGGTTAACATAAATATAGCTAGAGAGATTATCGTTTGCTTGAATGGCATACTTCATTACTTGTGATAAGCTTATCTGCTGGGATGTTTAAGAAAATCTATAAAGCCTTTATGTAACTTAGTTGGAGTAATAACATCCATTCTTTCAACGCTAAAAGACTCAGAAATACTCCATGCAATCATATGCCTATAAGTAGCATATGTCAACATTAGAGTTATAATTAGGTTGAAGCAATCAAGGGGTTTGTCCCAGGGCCCTACTGCTGAGAGGATACTGGTAGCATTTGTATTTCTTTAGTAGCTAGGAAGAACTTAGCACTTGGTTAACAATAATAATTACTTAAATTAGGAAGCATCCAGAGGAGGAACTTTCTTCCCCTGATGGCTGCACCTCCGGTGAGATCATCTTTGCTTTGTGTCTTAGTGTAGCTTCAACATGATGGTGTCTCTCTTTTGCAAGGATTATGTTCAGAAATTTCTCACTCCACATGACCTGTGTGCCAAAATTCAAGGTTTTTCAATAAACGATATCTGCTGAAATGGATTTTCTCTTAAAAAGAGGATTTGAGGATGTCTTTTGCTCTGCTTTCCCTGGGCTCGTTTTATAATGCTTTTGTTGGGAGCAGAACTTCTAGTTATGGCTGTGGTAAACTTTTTTCTAAAATGCACATGCTGTATAACTCTAAACTGGAAAAGACATAAGAAAGGTATTGAAAAATATCTTAATGCTAATGGCAGTTGCATACTTTCCATGGAATATTATTTAAATAACAGAATTCCTAGAAATAAGAATTAAAGAGAAAAACAAAAATGTTCTAGCATTTTTCCAGATCAACAAGTAATACAAATGATATGATTGTCTCTCTCTTAAATTGAATTTGTACCAATCTGGATTCATACCAATTACAGTGATGTCCATTGTTGCCTTTTTATCAACCAACAGAGTATGTAAATGCTCAAGACTTTGCCTTCCACCTTGTTTAAAATTCCATTATCTGGACTTCTTTATTCTTTCTTTCTTGGTCGTTTAAGTGCTCCTATTTACTCTGCAACTAAAACTATTTTATAGGGCCGTTATTTTTTCCTCTAAATGCACCAGAACTTCTGGCTCAGATTGATGTTGTTAGAATTATTTTCCTTCTTCCTTTTGCTTACTTGCTTTTTACTTAAGTATAACAGAAACATATGAAACATCAAAATAAACTTTAAGCCAAAGGCAATATATAACAGTAATAGTTTTGTCAAGAATAAAATTAATTACCACTGTCAATGTCATTTCCTCAGCTTTAAAATACACACATTCAGGGACAATCTCTTTCCTGTAATGATGCATAAGTCTTAATAAATTGACTTGTCTTTGAGATGGCCTTGGATTATCAAAACCACATCAGAATTCTGTGCATAATGAATAAAAAGACAACTCCTAGTTTAAATGAAAGGAACAGATTCATTTGAATATTGTTTGAAAAATGATCAACTATTATTATCCTCAGTCTTAGAGAGTAACTCTATTACTATTTTAAGTTTGAAATTACATTTCTCTAATCATACAAACTGCAGTGATTTCAGTTAACATAGCTTTAGCTATAGAAATTAGCTTAGAATTTGCTCACTAATGTTAAATCATCCCTACATTCCTGGTTTAAGTCCCATTTAGTTATAATGTATAATTTTTATAATATATTGTAATAATATTTTAGCTAGTACTTTAGGATTTGTGCATGTATATTCATTAATGAAATTGATCAATAATTTTCTTTCTCTGTTTTACTCTTCCTGGTTTAGGTATCAGTTCCATGTTTTTTCATAAAAGGAGTCTGGTACGATCTCTTCTTTGCCTCTTATTTCAAATAATTTATTTACTATTCGAATTAGTCGATCTTTAAATGTTTTATAGAAGTCACTTGTAAGTCTCTCTGGTCCTGTTGCTTTTTTTCTTAGAAAGCTTTTGTTTTCCACTAAGGGTATTTCATTATTATGTGTTATATCACCAGGAGAAACTAGTTCTAGTTTAAAAATTGGCTCTAGCTTTCCCAAATTGCCCAGGAGGAGGCAACTATTGACCATCCTAAAGGCAAAGTAGCTATAAGATGCCCAGACCTTCTTCTGCTGCACTTCTCAGTCCTTCCCCTTTTAAATGACCATGTTAAATTTATAGCCATGGTGGTCAAAGAATAACTGACAACTCTACTCCAAAGACTGATGATTAATGGATTGATGTTAACCTAGAAGGATTATATATGTCTCTAATTATGTGCTACAGAGGTCTGTTTTTGGTTCCTTTCATTTGAACTTTTTTTTAAATCAATGACATAGATAAAAAAAGATGACATACTTAATAAATTTTGGGTGACATAAAATGAGAGGGATAGTAAATATGGTGGATAACATCTGAGATCCTAAAGTTCTCACTAAGTGAGAATGATCAGACAAATACATGTAGGTAAATTTTGAAAGGGAAAAATATAACTATTTAACAAACATGACTCTACAACCTAAGACTACAGCATCGATTCTAACAGAGTTTTTTTCCATCAGTAACCTAAAAAGTAGTTCTGGTCATGTATATCTCTTACTCATGTTCTATTTTAAAGAAGCGTTTCTCTTAACTCCCTTAAATATTACTGCTTAATTTTTGATTAAGATCTTGCATGTAGTTGGTGTTCAATGAATCAATTGAATATTTAATGAATGAATGAATTATTTGGGGTACCAATGAACCCTAGCTCAGTCTCAACCCTGACATAGACTAGCAAGTCTCTGTGGGTCTGTTACTTCAGAGATAAAATAAAGGAAAGGGAGGGAAAAGGACTGGATGGTCTTTACCTCTAAAATTCTATAGGTTTATGTTAAGCCTTTTTACTGCTTTACCACTAGCCTCCATCTAGAATATAGAATTTCCTTATAAAAATTATTCATTCAAAAAAGTACAAGAGTAAAAGGTGATTGTATATGAACCCATGAATCTTTGTTATGTTCACCTTGCTTTTTTATTTTTTAAGTTTAAAATAAATTCAATCCATTATTTCAAAGCTCTCCTGCTTGTCTGTTTCCTTCTGAACTTCCTTCTGTTCTCTTTGATTCATTTTCTATTAAATACATTAATTACCTTTTTGCATTCTCTTCTTTTGGGTAACACTGTCCTTGACCCTGTTCCTTCCCTGCCATCCTCAGCCAACCACTGCCATTGAAAAATGAAAAAAAAAAACCCAAACCCAAAACCCTTGTAATGAATAAGCAGTCAAGCAAAATATATCCACACATTTACCAGATTTGAAATAGCATCATTTTGCATTCTATGTGCCCAGACACTAATATCTTTCATCTACCCTGTGTATGGCTTATGTGTATCTAGGTATTTATGTATTGTCCTCTCCCTACCCCATAAGAATGTGTGCTTTTTGAAGGTAGGGATTACTTTTTGTCTTTATTCGTATCACTAGTTCTTATAAGGCTTATTATATAAGGGCTTTAGTATATAATTATTTAAATCTATTACCTGTCAGAAGGTGGGCAGCTTGCTTTATCTTCCATTCTACTGCACCTGTGTTTGGTTATATTGCACTGGTCAGGGTTCGTAAATCTTTCAAAATTATTTTTTACACTATTGTTTTTATGCAAATTTTTCTCCTGGTTCTATTCAATTTCCTTTGCATTAGCTCATACATATATTTCCAGTTTTCTATAAAACTGTCTCATAATTTCTTGTGTTGTAATAATATTATATTGTATTCATATACCATAAATTGTTAAGCCATTTCTGAATTGATGGTTACCCCCTTTGCTTCCCACTCTGCTTCAACAAAAAGCTGTTATAAATGTTTTAATACATATGGGTCCTTTTGCTTTTTCTTTGCTATCTTTAAGGTATAGATATAGTAGAGATATTGCTGGGTCAAAGGTTATGCAGTTTAGTGACTTTTGGGGTATAATTTCAAATTGCTTTCTAGAATGACTGGAACAATTTCTGGCTCTCTTTGTAGCCCCTCCAAAAGCTGTAATTTTTTTTGTTATCCTTGTTAATCTGATAAGTGTGAGGTAGAAACTAAGAATTAATATCAACTTGTATTTGTCTAATTATTCATGATTTAGTACATTTTATATGACTGCAAGCTTTTATTCTGTCGATACTTTTCCTATTCATATATGTTGAACTTTTATCCATTAGAGAATGGTTCTTATTCTTACGTATTCGAATCAGTTCCTTATACATCTTGGATATCAGACATTTATCAGAGAAAATGGCTGCAAAGATTTTTTTTGGCCAGGTTACTGTTTCCTTTTTATTTTAACTGAATTGATTTTGTTTGTGCAAAATTTTTCAATATTAGATAACTAAAATTATTCATTTTACTTTCTGTGATCCTTTATCCTTTGTATGGTTATAAATTCTTCCCTTATCCATACTTGTGAAAAGAATTTCCTGTCTAACCCCTTTAATTTATTTATGATATGACCTTTAAGGTCTAAAACTAATTTCTTCTGGGCTGCTTTCCAGTTTTCTCTGCAGCTCTATTTCCTTCTCAGCTGTGCTGTAGATTCTCTGGACTTTACACTCATGACTCAGTTGCATTCTCACTCCAGAATCTGTTGCAGAGCCAAAGATCTTCTCACCTTGTAATATCCCTGTCTCTCATTAGTGAATTCCTTCTATGCCTCCACTTCGGGGATGGGCCCAGCGCCATTCTAACCTTGAGTTCTGGGACCATCCTTTTTGCCCATATTTGTACATCCAGTGCTTAGTATTGTGCTTCGCACAAACTAAGTGCTTAATAAATTCTTGTTGTCTTCCTGACTGCTGGTTTTTGTTGAATAGTCCTTACCATGGTAGTTGGGAGTCTTTGGGTTTATTGAACACTGTGCTACTATGTTCATTGCTTATTTATGGTGTGTACTTAATCAGTTCTAATAATTGACTTTTTAATTTTTTAACCAATGTTAAATAGTTTTGGGATTGCTTTGAGGTATAGTTTGAAGGTTCTTATTACTAACTTCACTTCCTTCACTGTTTAAGAAATTAATTTCCTTGAGATTCTTTGCATTTTGATCTTCCAATAAATTTTAAAATTATTTATTCTTGCTCTAGAAAGCAATCATTTCATAGTTTGGTATGAAACTGAAGAAGTAAACTAATTTAGGTAGTTCTGTCATTCTCATAATTTTGGAATGATAGATTATCTGAATGAAGTTTAAAAGCAAAAAGAAACCATTCTTCAGTTTCTAGTCACACGTATCATTCTCATAACCTTCCATCAAGACAATGAACATGAAAAAGTTTGTTTGATAACAAGAGAACTCCATTAGAAAAGAGTAACTTTAACCAGCCCAATATAAGATTGTTCATTTCCCTAATGGCTTGTGAATGCTCTACAAATGTTCTACATTGCTACAGAAGTTCACACAGCCCCAACAACTTCAACATATCCATGGTTTTGTGATCTCCGTGATGTGGGTACCCCCTTCTACGAGTCAGATCACAAGCCATCCACATCATTTTAGTCAATGTGACTCTTGTTTATTTCTTCCCGTAAATTCTCCACATGTATTCTGCTCAACATGCTGGAGACATTCCTCAAGGTCTCTTAAGAATACATTAGTACTAGTATAGCCTACAGGCTATCCATCCTTCACCCTCATTACTGGCCCACCTCTTGTTTTTGATCATATGTCTCTTTTGTGACCTGTTTTGTGCCAGGTTTTGCATTCAATTCATCATCAGAAATATGCCACTCAAAATTTGTACCCACAATATATCATTCCTTTGTGTGACTCACAGTTTTGACTATTTCTCCCCCCCAAAAAATTTCAGTAATCTATGATTTATAGTCATATATCAATGGCAAAAGAATATAGGTGTTAAAAGGATAGATTTTTTGAGGAAGCCTGTGATCTGTGAAAATACAACACAGTATCCCAAATGAATTCAGGTTGCTGTCTTCCCCTTATGTAATTCTGGGCCCAGCTCACTGTCCACATGCATTGTCAATCCAATATATATGTGAGAGGCAGCTAGGTGGTGCAGGGGATAGAGCACTTACTAGTTGTATGATGCTGGCAAATCACTTAAATTCTATCTGACTTAGTTTCCACTGCTGAAAAATGGAGATAATAATGGTATCTATGTCCTAGAGCTGTTACGAGGATAAGATGAAATAATATATGTAAATTGCTTTGCAAATTTTAAAATGCTACAGAAATAATAACTATTTTCAAAATTAATATTATTATTATTATTATTATTTATTTTGTTTGCATGAGCTCAATGGCTTGTTCATTCTACTATGTATGGTAGTTTGGATAACGATTATTCTTCATATTCACATTTTTGCCCATATGAAGTGTTAGACTGAACTCTTGAGTAGATGTGGATCAATTATGATACTCAAAAAATTTTTGGGGAGCTTGATACAATGACTACAATGCCATCTGCAAACAGGAGCATCTGTCTGACAATTTCCTCTCTCCATCTATGGGGAATTACTTTGTCATTTGGACTCTGTGCTGGACATTCTCTGTGACAATGGAAAACGCTTTTTACAAGAATATGTGTTCCTATTTTGTACCTTTTTGTGCTTGGATCTGTCAAAAAATACTCTTCAAGATGATTCCCCAGCTGTGAGAGTGAAACAGCCTGTAAAAAGATCCATGCATGTGACTGGGGAATTACAGAGGGTTGAGATTTCAGCAGCTCTCCTGTATAATTGGCTGACTAATTAGTTCCTTCTATTCATGGGTTAAGTGCCTACCACACAACAAGTTCTGGGGGTTCAAATAAAAAGAATGAAACAATCCTTACTATGAAGAAGGTTAAATTCCAATGATCTTTATATAGGTAAAGAGATGCCTTGTTGGAAAAATGGTTGCATTTTGCTCATCTCAAATGCTTTTTTTAATCTTCAAAGAACAATAAACACACTTGGATCTCATATCTGCTGCAGTGTTAGGTCAATTATACAAATACAAAGCTGTGTTCTACTAGAGAATATAATTTGAATCAGCCTGCCTGATCCTACACATATTTTCATCAAAGATGTACTCAATACAAATTGTGATTATTCTCATAAAAATTTTGCAGAGATAAGAAGTAGGTATATGATTCAGTAGTTACCAATGTCTTTTTAAATTACCCCTTTTTGGTAATAATACCATGTGCTATACCCCCCCATATTTCACTCTATTTTCTTTTGAATATCTTGAGAATTAATGACATGGGACTAAAATGTATTGCCTTCATTATGTTCCTTCACTGTACATATTTGGTTTGTTCCATCAGTATTCATCATTTTATTTTTAATGACATTTCTACTTTCTCATCTGGTATTTTGAGGACTACAATATTAGATTCTAAAGAAGGTGATTCCATTGTAATTGACAGAGAAAAAATTTTACAGTGAAAAAGTTGCCAGATATTTTCTATTTTTGTGTGAATTTGTTATTTTCTTTCCAGTTTCATCCATAAGTATTCTTGGAATAATCTGACTTAATTGGGTCTTTGAGTTTTTCCAAATCTTTTGTCCTCTTCACCACTTATCACTATTTTGTTCATTTATATGACTCATAATCTTTCATTAACTTCCTCTGTAAGATTGTAAATGGGTCTATTTCCAAACTGGTGTTGCTATCAGGTGCCATACCTCAGCCTGGCAAGGAGATATTATACTTGTTAGCAGAGGTACTTTTTAAGCTAATTTGGTCTCCTCATTGTGGTGATCTCCTTATATTAGCTAAAGTTCTCCAGGTCATGATAATAGATCATATTAATGTCTGGGGGTTTTTTTTTATTATTTGCTAATTCTTGACACCAATATCTCGTTAAAGTTGGCACTTCAAATTCCTGCATAGATAACTAGACATTTTCAGTCTACTAGGATACAATGAAATTCCATTTTCAGTGATGTTGTTTTGTTTTTGACATATCCTATGTCACAAAGCTTACTGCTTGAAAAAAACATTCATACTTATGTAAGCATAAAGTTTTTTGCATAGTCTAAAAAGCCTTTGTTTCCTTTATATAGTATCAGACATATTCTCCAGTGTATTCTTTGCTGTCTTCCTTTATGCTCACCTTTATGTTGTCAATACTGATATTATTCAGTTCTTTCATAGTATGTACTCATTGACCATATCAATCATATCAATATTGATATTCTCAGTATAAACGAAACTAGAAAATATAAAAGCATTATAGATAAATAGAATGAAATTATCAATATTGATAAGATTCAGATTCTTCATAAATATGTACTTATTGACCATTGGACAAGGATTCTAGATTTGAATTATCAGTAGTTAAATATATGTTCGAAAGAAGTCTAAAGATCATGTGATTCTTAGCACCTTCTGCTTCCCCTTTATGTTTTTATATCATTATTACTGCAAAAAGACCATGAGCCATTTTGATTTTTTTTTCAAGGAGTTTTCAAGGATTATCCCATTTCATCCCTTAGTGACTAGGCTCCTAATATATCTATATATTTAGCTAAAAGAGTTCTCTGATAGCAGACTCAGTGAGATACTAAGTCCATTCTCGAAGCTACATAGTAGAAGGAAGTTCCTAGAACTTACATGCCCTTGGATAATACTTTTTTTTAAAAAGCAGGGTCACTTTCATACTATGGGATGCATCAGAATAGAACTTCTGTGAGTTTTCTACCCTCCTTCACAAAAGCTGCTTCACTAGAGAAGTCTAAAAGCATTTTTTTGGATGGGCTATTATACTAATAGATCAGATAAATGCCAGACAATTGCATACCTTGATTTTAGCAAGTCTTTGAAAAAATTCCTCATACCTGTGAATGAGAGAGAGGGCAGGGGAGAGACTTTTTTTTTTTACTTATTTGTTTTGAAATGAGTGACAGTAGTTGAAAGCCAGCTATGACTCAAGATCCTATAAAGGGTTTAGCCTCAATATATAATTAGATTGTAAGTTCCTTGAGGGTGGGGACTGTCTGTTGTCCCTCTTTGTGTCCCCAGTACTTAGCACAGTGCTTGACACAAATATGTATTTAATAAATGCTTATTGATTGATTGATTATGATGAAAATAATGGCTGAAAATGTGTTTGAGGCCTGCTTTTGACTCTAGGGTAGTGTAAATTTTTCTTTCATTCCTGCTGTGATACTGTGGTCTAGCCAGGGATCTGTGGCTATTTAGTCTAGACTAGTAGAGCATGGAGAGATATTGTGGGCACCAAATGAGATAATTATGTACTAATGTTTTCCTAAAGGAAAGCATTAGACTGACATATTTTGGGAAAGTCACACTGGCCCCCTTCTATTGATCTCTGTTTATCATAATCCATAGAGGACATCTGTGTGTATATGTGAGTTCTGTGCCTTGCCTGACACCACACAGTTACATAGTGATGAAACCAAGACAAGCATTGAGGCCCCAGTGATCTCCATACTATATCTCACTAAAAGAAAAAAAAAGAAGTGATAGAGAAAAATATTGGAATGCTTCTGAAATCCAAGACAAATGCTTCTCTGGTCAACTGTAGCATTTGGAGCCAAACTATTTAAACATTAAAGCATATATAAAACACATAAAATTTTAATCAAATAAATCAATTTCCATCTTGTAGCCAAAGAGTTTATTACTTTGATTCACAAAGAAATGACTCTAATTGGGAAGGTGAAAGTTGCATATTTTCTTTTGAGAAGGTGATCATTCTTGGCGAGGAAGGAGACCATTCTGGCTAATTATTTAATTCAAAAAGTCTTAGTAAAAAATTAGGTTTTTAAGCTAATTTAATGGCATAATTTTTCACTAAACTTACTTTAAAATGTTGTCACTTTGTGAGATGAACAGGCAGCTTCCTTTTTTCAGTATAATCCATTATAAGGTCTCTTGTTAATTGGTTCATAAGAGCAAATATTTTATAAACAAACACTTTAAGGTACATAGGATTCAGAGCATCTTTCTAGGCCCCTTAAAGACTGTACTGAGCAATTACTCAGTTTGCCTTAATAGTTAGTTCCAGTACTATACTCAGAAGAATGAATGTTATTCTTGTAGGAAATGATCAGTTTTAGGAAGGGGTAAATTGTTTCCAGTTTGTTTGACAATAGATATTCATTTCTTATTAACAAAAAAATGGTGGGAGGAGGCATTAAAGGATTAAATTCATGGTTCTGGTGATATATGATCAATGAAAAGTGCCGTCTTCATATTTCTGTTGATTTGTAGAAAGGGGAACTTCTCCTCTCCACAGATCATTTACATTTAAGGAAGGTATTGGCAATGACTGGTAGGTGCACCTTTGGCTTCTGTACCCCTTTTGGGAACACCTCCACCTCACTACCTAAAAAGCAAGCTTCAAAGTGTATGTGTGCATGTTGCTCCAAACAGAAACCTTTAGATGAAATAGAGAAAAAGTACCATCTAAAATACCTTAGGTTGTTTAAAATTATTTATAAGGAATTTGCATATGGCATCCCAAAGCTCTAGTATTGTTCTTCCATAGAATATACTCTACTTTTTTTATGAGACTGGGTCTTCCTATCTCACCCAGACTAGGAGTGCAACAGTGTATTCATTGGCTTGATCCTTTTACTGATTGACAGAGGAACTTTGACCTCTTAATTTCCAACCTGGGTTGGTCTGTCCTCCGTTAGGCAGCTTGGTGACCCCTCCTCTTGGAGGCTAGACTTAGTGCAAACATCTGATTGGCTTTAGTGGTACTGCACATCAGAACTCTCAAAATCAAGTTATGCACTAGCCTCAGCTGCCTGATAGCAGAGATTATAAGAATGTGTCATTGCACCTGGTCATGGAATATATTCTCATATTCTTTCATGGATTTCTGGTAGTGATCTACTGTTTCTTTAATTCAACAAATATTTTAACAAGTGACAACTATGCAAAAAACAACAACAACATGGTAGTGGGCATTTACATTCAGAGATTTTAAAAAGGTAGTAACTACCATATACTCCAAACTTTCTGCATTTGGATTATTTAAAGTGCATTGATCAGCCAATGCAAGAATTTTTTTCTCATGTCTCTAAGTTTCATGCCTCATTTGCCCTAATTTCTAAGTGCTATGATTAAATTAGGATTCTTTTTCATCTAAGCACCCTGAGTAGGTGAATTATCCATAATTAGAATCCTAACCGGTTTTTTGATGATTCTGTGGAAACTTTCCACATTGAAACATTTTTGCATTAATACTTCTTTTTTTCTTACCATGGAAACTAAAGCATAATCAGGTTATCACTGTTAAAAAGAAAATACCACCAAAAACCATGTTATCTATTGGCTTTGATTTTTTGTCTTGGTGGTTCTTGAAATCCCTAGGAAAATACTTCAAGATTGTATTCTTTTTGACTCGTTCAGATTTGACTGAAGTCAAGAGCTAGAGAATTGAACACTCTGTATCTAGGGGTTGCAATATTTCATTATCCTCTCTCAGTTACTGTGCATGTTGGCATAATCAAAACCCATTCAAACTCTGATGATTATTCAATACACTTTTAAAGGTTTCAATTCTGTTTTCATCTTCAGTGTCTTCCCCAAGGAAATACAATATAGCAACATACCATATGGCAAATGGGATCAGCTGCAACTCCATATCACATCTTCTATCATACAGTATTTCACAGTATGACATTCTCAAGATTTTAATTGATGACTATTGTAACTTCTAATGTTGATCTGACAATATCTCATTTTTCCCTTCAGAGTTATCTCTAGCACTGCTGTTAACCTATTTATGTCTCTACACAGAGGACAGTGAGTCTTCTTCAAATGTGGCAGTTATCACAGAGCCTGTATAATGTAAGGAAGAAGCTGAAATGGATCCAGATGTGATACTTCAGTGCAACAGAGTTGTATATGCAAAGAGATGCTGAATTCCATTTTCCTAAAATTTTACCTCCTCCACAAAGCCTCACAGTGCAACTTAGGTGATGATTTTTCCCCTTTACTGGATGCCCTCTTAACTCACTCTGCATAAACAAAATTTTTAAAAAAGCACCAACTGTAAACACCTAAAAGTTCACACATATTGCAAGCATTTATTTATTTACAACCTTGACTTTTTTTCTTGTCTCTCTGTAATTCTAGACTCTCAAATCTTGGAGCATTTCTGCCTGAATGTCCCATTTGCATCTCAAACTCAGTATGGCCAAAACATTTCATATTTTCTCCTAAATAAATCCTTTCCCCCAATTTTCCCCATTTATATTAAGAGAAACTTAGAGTATCTTCAATTCTTCCTTCCCTTTCTTGCTCTCCATATCCAATTCATGACCAAGGCTTATTGATTCTCCATAAAATCTTTTATATATTTTCTCTTCATAGGATGAGAAATTCAGAGCTAGATGGGACCTCAGAGGCTACTGAGTCCAATTCGCTCATTTTAAAGATAGAGGACCTGAGGCAGGGAAAGGTTAAGTAATCTGCCCAAGGTAACATAGCTAGCAATTTTCAAGGCAGAATTTGGACTCAGATCTTCTTGACTCCAAGTCCAGAAGTCTATCTACTATGCCATCTATCTACCTTCTCTCCATTCACACAACCTCTACCTTAATTCAAGCCATTGTTACCTCTTCTCTGGATTAACTGGAGACATCAGTAGATGTTTCATTGTCTCCCAACTCCTAACAACTCCTAACTGTCTCTCTGAATCCATTTTTTCCCCTTTCTCTCCAATACATTCTTTATATGTGACAAATTGATAGTCCTAAAACATGTAACTGAGAACATCCTCATATCACCCCTACTCAATAATCTTTAATGGGTCTCTATTGCCTTTAGGATAAAAGACAAAAGCCTCAGTCCTGAATTTAAGCCTCTCCACAATCTGGCTCTTCCTTAACTTACCAGTCTTATTTCTGCCTTGTAGAATCTACAGGTTTCTTCAAAGCATAACTCAATTGCCAAGTCGAAGGAGATGCCTTTTCTGACCCTTCATGATTAACTTCTTCTTCTTCTTCTTCTTCTTCTTCTTCTTCTTCTTCTTCTTCTTCTTCTTCTTCTTCTTCTTCTTCTTCTTCTTCTTCTTCTTCTTCTTCTTCTGGCAGGATGGAGTTGGTGAGACGAAAGAGGGCTACAGCCTTTGCTAGTCCTTCATAAGGATTCTTCAGAGTCAGTCCCTTTGGAGACTCTTCAAAGCAAGTCTCCTTTGGGATCTACCAAGCTTCAAGTCTTTTTCAAGCATCAAGATCCTTCAGGTACTTCTGCCTTCCAGCTTTGAGAGAGAAGATGGAAGAGGCCAACTTCATTTCAAGTTGCTGAAGAAAAAGTCTCTGGCAGTCTCCCAAGTCCATATATACAGCTTGTTACTCTAGAGACTGTGGAGTTTTCCCTTGGGTGAGATTAAGGCCTCTTTCTCTTGGTTGAACTGAGTTAACATGCTCCCAATAGGGGAGCTCACTCTATACTGGCTGGTATATATTTTCCTATGCATACTCTCTCTGATTTCTGTTTTGCTATGATTTAGATAAATGGATTTCTTTGCTATTTGCTATGTGTGAGCATTGTAGAACTGGTATTTGATGGAAAAAAAAGGAGAAAGCCTTGAATATAGAATTGGGTTACCCCTTTATCTCAGAATGACAAAAATATTAGAATTAGAATGAAACCTATCTTGTTGCCTAGACTAATAATATTTAAGGGAGCAGAGAGCTATAATTCTACTCTGGTACCCCCTCTCTCTGAGGTGAGCAGAGTAGCCTTTGACCCCACCCTCTTGCACCACCATCTGGTAAGAATGAACTCTCTTGGAGAAGGGTGGAAGGAGAAGAGGCTAGAGATATCTATTCCACCTCCCTTCAAGCCACAGACCAACAGACCTTGCTACATACACATGAGCCCATTTCTGCTGCACATGTGGGACCCACTTCTTTTTTATACACATATATACATGTATTAGATTTCTGTATTGGAATTTCAGGCCCTTTAGGCAGCCATTCATTTTTGTCTTCTCATCCCTAGGGTTCAACTAGCACATGGTAGGCATAAAATAGATGTTTATTGATTTAAGTTTTTGCATAAACCTCTGTACCTCCTTGTCATTATTTCTTCTTGACTATGCCATTTCCTTTAGACTACAGCACTGAGAAGGTTCAGGCCTTGATAACTTGCTTTTATTTAGTGTCTAATATCATATGAATATGAGCGATTAATAAAAACACTTGAGTGATAGCAATGATGTCTTTTATAGTCACAAAATGGCAATAATAACACAAAGAGAAACTGAAAAAACAGCTGAAATGAATAGAGATGATGAATATCGTTAGAAAGGACCTTGCAATTAATTCAAAAGATAACTGGGCTTAGTTTAACTAGCAAGATGCTCAAAAAAATTTTGAAGGGGGCAATGAAATACTAAGCATTTGCTCCAGGAAGACACATGAATTTTTGAGTAAATTTGCTACAAATTGTATTGACTTTTGATGAAATTTGATTATGAAAAAATACAATTTTAGAATATCATTTATTTCCCCTATTTCTTCTTAGTCTTTATATAGGGAGAGAAAGAAGCAGAAAGGAGTGTATATGTGTATACATATGCACACACATCTATACACAGCCAGATATGTGTGCCTATGTGGACATATTTATAAATATGTACAAATATGCATAATTGGATATATATATATATATACATATATATATATATATATATATATATATATATATATATATGGGTTTTTTTTGAAATTAACACAATTTGTAGCAAATCCGCTCAAAAAGTACATTTTGTATATATGGACATAACATGTATATGTATATACATGTATATAATTTACAACAGGAAAGAGAATGGAAAGGACAGAAAGAGTAATATGTGGTATGTATATGCATGTGCATATATGTATATAAAGTCTACATGTATATATATATATATATATATAAAGTCTATATCTATATACACACATCTATCTCTATATCTACATATGCATTATTTCTATATGTATCATCTGTATATCTAGATCTATAAAGGAAACAATATGCAAAGCAGTTCTATAATGCATTTGTCTCTAAAATATAGTTTTCACATTTGCAGGACTTCTGTAGCCTTTCATTGTGCTACTTAGTTCTGAAAGTCATAGATAATTTTTCCCACAGTGATGCTATGGTTATAGCGTCTATGCTCTATCCTGTGCATGATTTACAGCTCAGTGCCATGGAAAGAAAACCTCAATATTGTACCATTTAAAATCATGAAATCTGAAACAGAAAAAGCAGAAGAAAAGGGAGAAGAAAAAAACAGAGGGAGAAAACAGACAGGGGCACAATCAAATGCCAAACAAAAGACAATCAGTCCAGATCCCTTAAGGCTGATGCACTCCATGCTCTTGTGCTGATAGAATACTTAATCTCCTTAACTGAGCTTTCCTAACGCTAGGAATACGGGCCTGGAATCATGAAGTGTAGCCTACTCTGCCTTGGAAGAGGAGGTATTATTTCTCATTCGTCTTGCTTTTCTTCTTCCTTAAGTCTAGTCAACCAGAACAGATTTTACAAACTGATTCTCTTCTTTCATGATAGTCTAACTGTCCTCTGTAAGATCCCATATTATTTATTTAAGTACTGTTCTGAGGATTTCAGAAGGCCTTAGACTATTAAGACTATACATGGATGTAGCAATTAAACCTGTTTACATAGTGGTCATCTATTTCAGCCACTAGGTGATAAAAATTGAAAGAAAACAAAACAAAAACTGCCAATGTTGCAAATCCACTGAATGATGATTCATAAACATAGTTTAGATAGCTGATATGTTAAAATTTGATCATTCTCTAAGTCTAGCCAGAATCTGTCTCATACTATATATTCCTCATCTTAATCTTTCCATGATTTAAAAAAAAATCATCCTTACTTAGCAAAATGCTAAAAATTTGCCAAATGCACTTCTCATGATTAATGGGCAAATATTTGGAAAAATATCTTAAGCTAAAGAGCCTCACAAACATGGTCATAATTCCAAAATGACAAGTTAAATCAGAAGTGCTAAAGATGAAGTTCATGCTTAGATGACCAAGAAAAATAGTTTATGGCATAGCAACAGGAATTCTCATCTGGAAGAAAGCATCTAGTTTAGCCCAGTTGTTTTACAAATGAGAAAGCTTTGGTCCTAAGAGATGGGATGACTTCTACAAGGCCACATAATGAATTAATGAACAGATTCTGATTAGACCCAGGTCTCTTGACTCACAGTGACTGATTTGGGCCATTTAGAGCTGAAAGAGCATTGGATTGGAAGTCAGGAGTCCCTTTTCTAGGACCATTTCTGCCTCTCTAGGTCTCAGTTTTCTCATCTAGAAAATGAAAAGGCCAGACTTTGTGATGTCAAGGGCTCCTCTTGGCTCTTAAATGGGTGTTTCTGGGACTGATTCAGCTTTGGTTAATTCAGAATTTTTCATATGGTGAAGTAGAAAGCGTACTAGATTTAGAGTCAAAAGACCTGGATTCCAATTCTGACTTGGTCATTTACTGCTTTTGTGACATTAAGCAAGTCACAACCTCTCAATTTCTTCAAGAAACATGTGGGGTTTGAACTATGTGACTTTGAGATTTCCTTTCCTCTCTAAATACATGATTCTGTGCTATATACAAGGCTGAAGCAAATTTTATCTACTTTTTTGTTCTGACTGTTGTTTTTCTGCTTTTAACAACAAACTTTTACAATGAAATCCAAGTTGTCAGTTATGATTTTGGTTGTTTCTAGCATCTATTATCCTACTCTAACTTAAAAAAATGAATCCACAGTAATTCAAATTCTTCTTTTTTTTGGCATAGCCATTATGCAGTTAATAGCCATAATACAATAAATATTTGATTATATATTTTGGTAATATAATCAGGAATAAAATAATAAAGCCCTAAAGATGTTTAACAACACATCCAAGTACCTAAGACTTGATTAAGACTGCTGTTAAGGAATAACAAATGAGACTTAAAGGTAGCCAAGGGGGGAATTCAAAGACTCAAAGCACCTTTATTAAAAAAACAACAACATGTAGTATTCTTTGACTTAGAACATAAAGGGAACGACATTGGTTGCCCAATGGCAAAAATGCCTTGCCATCTTTGCAATATTATTAAAGAATTTTAAAACAACATAAGAATTTTAATTTTGGCTCATATTGATTTGTTCTTTCAGAAGGACAAAATAGAATCACTGTGAAGAACAACTTTGAGTCACTAAGTCATTTTGACTATTATAAATACCCAAATTAACTACAAAGGACATATGAAGGAGGATGCTATCTGCATCCAGAGAAGATAGAACTGATAAATAGAAATATGTATAGAATGATCTTACACACACACACACACACACACACACATACATATTTGTGTCTCACAAGCCATCTTTAGGATGGGGGGAAAGGGAAGAAAAAAAGGGAAAAAAAAGAAAGTTACATGAGAACTTTATTACGTATTTAAAAGGAATAGCAAATTGTACATAATAGATTTGCAGTTTCATGTATAATCTTTTTTCTATTCTACTATGGTATGGAAATGCTTGTTTTAAAATTTCAGAATAAAATAAGATTAAAAAAAAAGAAAATCACAGACTAACTCATCTTTATTAAATAAAAAAATACCATAATCCAAATTTCAGTTGTGAACATTTTTCAGGCTCCACTATTTTAGATTTCTCTACCACATTGCTCCAAGTGAGGGAAAGAAAGTGTATGGAAAAAACTCTTCCTTCTTCTATTAAACTAAAATAACAATTCATTCTTTAGTCCAGAATTTTTATGATTTTGATTATTGACAGGCACCAATTAAGTACCTACTGTGTGCTACACAGTGTGCTAGACAATGGGGTATATAGACACAGAATTCCCTCACTACAAGGATTTACATTCTACTAAGGAGAGACAGTAAATATAGGATACACACACACACACACACACACACACACACACACACACACACATACACATACACACACACATACACGTGTGCGCATGTGCACACACTATATAGTGATGATGGGGTAGGGAGACTAACAACTAGGAGAAAATATGAATGATCTTTTGAGAGAGGTAGAAGGGACCTTAAAGACTCAGAAATCAACTTATAGATGCTAGGAAAATTAATTAACTCCCCTTAGGTCACATATCTAAGTAACAGCAAACCTACTTCTAGATTTCTAGACTCTATAGGTCTTCTAGACTTACAATTTCATTTTCTTTTGTACAGACTACAAAATATTGTTATAAAATAAGTGTTGTGGACACTTTGGTGTTTGAATAAATATACAGTGGATCTGTGATTTTTTTAAAGATATGGAACTCCTGATATTGGAATTCCCCCCACTTAAGCATACTGCATATCTAATTCTATGACATGATAAATGTGGAGAGTTGTCTGAGGCAAAAGAGATTCAGTGACTTGATGAAGATCACAAAATTAGTAAATGTCAGAGGTTTTTGAATACAGCTTTTTCAAATTCTAGGGCTATATTCAGTCCACTTTATCACTTGACTCTGGGAGCCATGGTAAAGAAGAAGTAAAAGTATAAACATTCACTTACTCTTCATGATCTTAGCTAATAAGTGTAGTAAATGAAATTCATATTTCCAAAATAAATTTCCAAGTCTTTTCATATATAGTCAATGTTTATTATCTATTCTAATGAAGGAGAAATAGTGGCAAAAAAATCCCCATCCAAAATAGTACTCAAACTTTTCAAAGGTCCCTGTGACTTTGGAATGCTATTTGTATTCAGATTTGGACATGGCAGGTAAATAAATCTATTTATCTTTTTATTTAATTGATATCTACAGGTTTATTGAATGCCTACTTTGGCTAAGCCACACTGTTGATCTACCCTTTCTTGAACTGTTATTTGGTTTGTGGTATGTGTCAGATTTAATTCAGGTTGCTTTTGGCTTAGTTGCCAACCAGTCATGCTTCTTTTAAAAAATGAAATTATAAAGTGTTAAGCTATTATTTGTTATTTATCCATGGAAAGTAGAACGTGGTGAGATATTAGGATCAGTTAGGGGCTGGATCATTATAGATTCCACTACAAAACCTTAGAGGAAGCAAATGTTGAGGGCTAACAAAGAGGAAGGTGATACTTTAGAAGACAAGATTGAATATAGCAGGTAGATGCTGATTTCCACAAGAATCAACTAACAAACTTAATTGAAAATTGGTTGAGATAACAGCTTCTAATGGTGTTAATTAATGGTTTTATGGTTTCTAAAGGCAGGGTCTTTAACTACTTCATGATTAAAATAAGCTGAACCAAAGCAGTAGAAATTTCTGAAGAAATCCATAGTTAAGAGGATTAACAAAATGAAATGTTGTCATGACCAAGAAATTATACTGCATATGCTTTTAAAACAGGTTATTTTCCCTTCATTTCTTTTGTTGTTCTTAATATTTAAGTTGTGATTTGTATGTTTGCATGTATACATGTACATATGGATATATGTGTATATGTATGTATGAATGTAACCCAGAAATCAAGCCTGGTGCATATCCAAAAAAATCTCCTAAATTGGTACAGAAAACGATCACACCGTGTGTTGTGCCTGCATGAGGGATAGAGTTGACATAAGAATTTGAGAGAGGAGAAATTTTTTCTTGCTTCAACAGAAAGCATTGTGTTTCTAGACTCTCTTCAGAGAGAGACAATGAAATGAGAGAACGGACTTTGGGAAGCAGCAGACAGAGGATCTAGGACCTCAACATGTCTCTGATTCTGAGCTTGCCTCTATAAATGTATCAGGGAATTTTCCCTTAGTTGAGATGAGGGACACTCCTGGTTAAGCTATCTTATTCCCAATGAGAGAATTGATTCAATCTATGTATTGTCTAACACAGACAGTGTATTGTCTATAAAATATGTATAACTCCTCTGATTTCTGTTTGCTGTCTGCTTGGATTAATGAGGTTATTTGCTATTCACTATTTGTGATAGTCTTTTGTACATCTAGGATTTAGTCTGGAGTCAAGTCTTTGAATATAGCTTGGGGCATTCCTCCTTTCATGGATGGTAACCAGAAAAGCTATTTGAATCAATAAATTATTTCCCTTAGATGAGCAATATTTAAAGAGAAAGATATAATTTTAGACTAGTTGCCTCTTTCTAAGGAGAGCAGCATGGCTATCTTCACGGCTCCCTTTTCTGTTCCCCTCCAGGAAAAAAAATCAGAGTCTCCTTTAGAAAGAGGTGACCTAGATTTCAGAGATAGCTATTTATATCTCCCTGTAAGCTGCATCTAGACAACTCATGGGGAGTACTATAACCTGCCTGGGCAACAGCACTATATACTTATACATATGCATATAATTACATATACATACATGCACATCTATCAATATATCTGTATTGATAAGAGAAAGGCAAGAGATATAACAAATAAAGTTCCTGGCACATAGCATTTAATAATTTTAATAGGTAGGTAGATAGACAGATAGATAGATAGATTTTATTGGGAGCTGCATTTTAGGAAGGGCATTCACAATCTAGAGCACATCCAAAGACGGAGAATCAAAATGGTAAGGCAAACACAGACCAGATTGAAGAGTTTTAGAATTTTTTCCTGCAGAAAAATATTTGGCAGGGGTCAGGGCTAATGCACGGATGGAGATGAAAACAGCACACAAGTATCTGAAGGGCTCTCATGTAGATGCGGGATTAGATTTATTTTCCTTAGTCTCTGATGAAAGAACAAGTAACAATCGGTGGACATTTCAGACAATATTTCAGCTCAGATTGCTATAAATAAAGGCTTTTGAACACTTTAAACTGCCTAAAAGTGGAATGAATGCTTTAGAAAGTAGTGAGCTATCAAACACCAGGGGGTCTTAAGGTGGAGACTGGATAATTATCTTTCAAGAACGTTGTTGAGGGGATTCCTGTTCTCATAAATGTTGGACTAAATGACCTCTAAAATCCCTTTGAACTGTGAGATCCTGAAAGTTCATCTATTTTGTTTTTCTAGACATGTTATATTTTGTAAGAATGATAAATATAGAAATACCAAGGAAATTTCTAAGCACCCACCACCAAGAGAGATCTCAGAGAGATCCTTGTATAAACTTATATGCCTACTACAGAATCCTTACAGTATTATAACAGTGGCAAGAAGTGAAGGCAAAGTACTTGGAGAAATTATACAATCATCTCTGGGAATTCCCCTTATCATTCAGACTTTAGGGTATGACCCAAGATGTAATTGATATCCTGGGAACTACAAGTGTTTGACAAAAAAAAATAGTGAAACCATGCTACAAGGTTACATAACTCAGTAGTCTCTAAGAAGTTTCTGGTTTGAACTACATAAGCCTTCGCTATCTCTCTGCTTCTTTGATTCCATGCTAGGGATGAGCAGGATTACTTTTTGTCTAGACAAACATGAGCTGAGCTGAACCACCCCACTCTAAATTTACTGTCTATTTGGTTCAGATCTTCACCAGGAAAAAAAAGCTTTCTTTTTATCGGGTATCTGGGTTGTAAAGGCCTTTTTGATATCTGATCCAAAGAGTAGGTGTATGGGAATCTATGGACACCACCCAGGAAAAGACTCCATTCAAAATTAGCATGGGGGTACTATGGTTGTACCTCAGATGGTGAAATACCAGGGATTGTGTTTCTTCCTTACATTCATTACTCCCTCCTGACAGATGACTATATGCTCTCTATCAGACCTAGAAATACATGCCAGAGAGGATGCCTGGAGTCTCTGAGATTACTTTGGGGGTAGAGGAAAGGGAAGAGATAAACAGTGACTGTAGCTTGCCCTTAGCCACTGTAGTTCCTCACCTGGAGGGTAAATTCAGCCTTCCCATTCCCACAGTCACTATTTTCCTCTATTTTACCTTTCCCCTACACCTAACCATGTGCTAACTAGACCTCAGCAGCAGGGAGGAGGGAAGTGTAGTTTTGAGGGCACCTTTCCTCTAATCTAATTTATGCTTGTCTCTCACTTCCTCTCATCTCAAGGGGACCTTTTCCTAAACCTCCAGGCTGGCTGGACCCCACCGTATGGAAAGGTGGAAAGAGTTAGGGAACCTTCCTTCATTTTTTTTTCCATTTTTTGTCTACTCCCACCAATTCCCCTGCAACACCAATTCAGAGGAACACTTATAGACACATTTTCCCATACCTTCCTTCTAGTTTAAAATAATTTTCTCCAGTTGCCAGAATTCCCAATTAATGGCTCTAGAGAAGACTGAGAGTTGTAGGCATTTCAGTTTGCATATAATACAAATCAATATAGGGTTAAAAGGTCAACAAAACATTAGTGGGAAACAAATGTTTGTAAAGTGATTAAGACATTTAAAGATTTTTTGATACTTAATTGTATAACAAAGTTCCATATGAATAGGTCCAGGAAAGTTTGCATATAGTGTCAATTAGAACTTGATTTAACTACCTGGTAAGATCAATAGACAACTTACTTGGCAAGGTGACACTTTCTTTAATGTCTACCTTAAAATTTTCTTCCTTTTTCATCAGACCAACCTTTTCCTTATTCAATGCTGAAAAATCACTGCACTAGTCACACGTTTAGGTCATGTCTGCCTACTATAAATTAATGTGGAGAAATGGCAGTTATACAGTGAATTCCAGGACTGTGGAGAGTCACACAGGAATATTAAGGAATAGATTTACTTGTATCTCTCAGATGAAAGATTATACTTGAATGCTAATGAAAAGTCATCTTCAGGGTTAAAAATATGGTCTAAGTATAGAATTAGCTAGTTTAGTTGTCTTTCGGGGGATCCCCCAGGCAGTAAGAGCTTGGGATTCATAGGCAGATCTCAAAATTTATTACGTAAATAAGTAATCCAGTTGCTTGTGTCATAACTCTCCCCCAATGTGTAAATCTTCATTGTATCCCATTCCCTGTGGTTTGTCAAGATTCTCAGCCAATACAATAATGTAATTGCCAACAGATCCTTGAGCCCTGCTCATCTCAGGGATTTCACAGTCAGCACACTTCCATCTCTCTCAGTTGACTTTACCTTCACAGAAATGAAAAGCAACTCTTCTTCACAAAAGACTGAGAACATCTGGTCTGCACTTTCTAAATTTATTAAACAATTCACACTGCTAACAGATGACACTTGGCCTTTGAAGATCTTAAATATGTTTTCTCAGATCTATCTTCTGAGTTTGAGATGCATAGCCTATCACGGGAAAAGAACCAAATGTATTACATTTACCTTTGGTGGTCAAACTGTCATCAGGTTTTCCTGAAAGAAAAATAGATGACCATAGTTTTAGTGGGATTCTTAGCATAAGATCAAATATAACACTTTCTATTGAAATGACTAAATACAAATATACAAAAATTTGCCCCTTTGCATTAAAATATCTAGCCTTTCACCAGAAAGATAAATAATTACAGTTCATTTAAATTGTACACATGTATCTTTATCAATAAATGAATTATGTTAATATATTAAATTAAATGCATATTTAATTTAATATGCATTAATGTACTTCACACATTTCATATATCATAATAATTAATACACACTTCACACACATATCATATGCAATATGAAAATGCCATATAATTTGTGGTTTACATGCATATAACATTTGCTACCTTTCAAATCCCACACTAGAAAAGAGTACAGAGAAAGACAGGAAGAATATTTATGTTGCAGAATACAACCACTTGTCACAATTACTTTGGATTTAGCTGGAAAAGAAGTGGGATCACACTAAAGTAGACTGTTAAAGGTAATACCAAAGTGCATAACCAAAAGGCTGATACACTGCTCATAGCTGGGACTTTCAAAGCAAAAATCTAGAAAAGTAAGATGTTTCTTAATGGGGAATTAGTTATTTGGTGTACTTTTTCACTAGGATTCAAAGATTAGGAGCTCACAACAGTGGCTTTTGGAAGTATTTCTATTCTTGGAAGACATTTTCTTTTGTGTAAATCTGAGATAATATATTAAAAGATAAAATAGAACTCTGGCTCTTTATTTTAAGCCGCTGGTATTTGAGACTGAAATTACACTGGAAGAAATTAAGAAGGTTCTTTATGTGCATTGAAGTATACACAGTAAGATTGTTCTAGGATAAAATTAAATATATCATCAGAGTAATCTATATTCTCTGGTGGATGGAAGGACATCCATTAAATAATTTACATCACTAGAGTACCAAACAATAGAACACAAACTCTTTAATGTACTGGGAGAATCTGCCTCAATGTGTATTCATGATTCTGACTGGCATATTTGTTAGCTCCCATGGATCCAATTAAGTGTTCTAGTATCATCAGGAAAATATATGCTTGTTTAATAATAAAGTGATTAACAATTTTTATTCCAATAAAAAAGTGAATTCCTAGAATAGAAGACAGACACTACATCGGTTTCAGTTGTGCCTAAAATGGGAGCACCTATGATCTGGCATGAAATATACTTTAATATAGCTTTGTGTTTATTTAGTACCTATTAAATGTTAGGGTTAAGGAGTTAGGGTCAGACTTGGAGGTGACATTAGAGTTAGAATTAGAGTCAGAGTCAGAATGTATCACTCTGTGAGGCACTGCGGTTGTGTCCAGTACTTGCCCTCAAGCAATGTGAACCTAACTGCAGAGAAAAGTCCCTTTCAGCAAGCTACTAACTACAAGAGGCAGTATATTATTACCCAAATATGTGCTGGGCTTTCAGTTTTCTAAGAGTTCACAGAGCAAGAGATCACTGTGGGCTGCTCATAAAAATTACCACTGGCCACATCCCAATAATGGACTAAAATAATATTAAAATAAATAGTCATTCCAGGTTGGGCTATCTGTTACCACAATAAGGAAGCCTAAGAAGCTTGGTTAAGCTTTGGAGACAGCAAGTAGTGGCATTAAGCAATGTAGGTCTGATGACTACACCAACTTCTGTGCAGTTCTAATGATGAAGATAAAAACAGGAAGAGCCAGAACTGAGAACTGCTGATTTTTAGGATGACCCATTTTACTGTTATTATGGAGCTGTTTATTATATAGGAAGACAGCCAGCATCATGCAGCAAAAATAATGTTGGATTTAGAGTCAATGGACCCAGATTCATATCCCATTTGGTATCTCTGTGACTTTGGAAAAGTTACTTGTCTTCTATTTAATACCCATATAGCTTTGCAAAGTACTTAACTTCTTTAGGACTTAGTTTCATCGACTGTAAATTGAGAAGGTTGGACATTGAAGATCCATTTGAGCTCTAAATCTATGGTCTTAAGATCTTAAGATCTTTTCATGGAGGACAATATGGGAGTTTTTAGAATATGTCTATTTTTCCTTGGTAAAATTTGCCTCTATGTCCTTGTTTCATTAAACTGTGTGTCCTTGCAAAAGTTGTATTTACCCAACCATTCTGTGAGCCATGATAGATATAAATATGACACAAGAGCTGTGGTATCTTTATTCTTGACAACATCTGAGACCTGCTTCCATATTTCTTGTGTGCCTGTGTTAGAGGTTGTGGATCCATTTTTTTCCAACTTATTTTGTCTACTTTCAATTTACCATTTTTGTTTCCTTCTCCAGAAAGCATCAACAATTAGAATGAAGCATTCTGAAATCATCCTGATAAAGTAAAGAGAGCACTGGATTTGGGAACAGAGAAGCTAGGGTTTTAGTTTCATTTCTACCTCTGAGTAGTTGGGCAAAATTGGGAAAATTACTAAATCTTTCTGCATGTCAATTCACTCATTTATAAAATGAAGATAATAATGCATTATTAACTTTATAGGATTGTTGTGAAGAGCAAATAACAAAACAAATGTAAGATGTCTTACAAAACATTGTATAAATGAGAGCTATTATCATTAATAATTTAAGATGATTGATTTGAAGTTGGAAGGGATTTTAAGGCCATCAAGAAAAACCTCCTCAGTTTCCACATGAGGAAATGAAGACTCAGCAATGTTAAATGGCTTAACAGAGCTCACACAGATAGGAAATGTAAGAGGTAGAACTTGAACTCACATCTTCTGACTCCAAAGCTAATAACCTTTCCATCATATCATACTACTTTCCTTTTGTAGTTTCCTTGAGGGCAAGACCTATGTCTTTTTAATTTCTATCTCCCTCAGTGGTTAAAACAGTGTCTTGCAAATAATGTTCATTTCATATAGGTAGGTTAAATAAATAAATACCACAGATGTCAGTATTTCAAATCTATTAAACTTAAAAACATATTTCTTTTGTCCCTATGAAGGGTAAAAGACCATGTATTATTCACACTTTGAAGAATGTAATACTATACTGAAGAATAGATATGAAGTGGCTTTACAAAGTTCCTAAATCAAATCCAAATTCAGATCTCTAGATTTCCAGTCTGAAGTTGGTTCCTGTTTTGCAAACAAAAATATATCTGATACCTGAAACAATATATGATAAATCCTTCATAAAATAAACTTTTAGTCATGGAGGAAAAATTGTCATCTAACATCTACATAGAGATTGATGTCTATTTATGATTTATGCCTTATTCTTCCAATATAAAATAAATTTAAATGATTCTATGTAGCTAGCCAACTAAAAAAAAATTCCTGAGGTCATTTCCTTCTCATTCTTCCTCTTAGGAAAGGTGATTATTTATATAATCAACCTGACTTTTTAATCTTATTTTTTTCATGTTTTAAGCATCTTTTTCTTTCCAACACACTATTTTCTGCCATACTTCTCATTCATTAATCTCAGGAGTACATAACAATAATAACACAATAAATTTCCTCCTTCCATAATGACAATAATACCTTCAAAGAACTTCAGCAGGTTCATTAAGTTTGATTTCTACTGTCTGAAAATATCTAGGCAATTTTTGATCAAAATTGATTTTATTCTTCTATCATTACTTTTAAATAAATTTGGTCAGATTGGCTCCATAAACAACATTAAAATCAATGGCCTAGCCATTATTGTTTCATTAATAATTTTACTAAATAGAAAGACTGTCCAATATTTACAGTCTCTTTGCCAGATAAATTTCCTAGTGATAAAAACTTGGAACCATGGGACAAGTTTAAAATTTCATTTTCTCATTGGTTTAGCTGAGACAACATTAGTACATTCTCCCTATTAACAATTAGAATAAACAATACATTGAAATGCAATCCATTTTTCAACTTCTCTAAATCTTTGAACAGCACTCTTCAATCAAGTATTGGAAAAGACGATCTCTGAGATCTCTTATAGGTCTGACAGGCTACGATTACATGAAACCTTCATCTGAGAAATTACTCACTTTTCTCATGGAATACAAAACTGAAATCAGCTTTTCCTTAAGCCAATTCTTTGGCAAGATGTAAACACAAAATAAAGGAACAAAATGTCACTAAGGAATATCCAAATTGTTCCTAGAATGTAGCTGATGGTCATGTCATTCTTCTGACCAACATTAAGAAAAACAGACAGACCACATTATGGGCACAGAGTCTTCTTGCATTCTGTAAGTAAAGGTGCTATTCCTTCCCAAATGAGAACAGGAATGTCAGACTTCATATTCAGGGGCTTGCTTTTCCTTCAAAGTCACAGGCCAAGAGAATCTTAATATTGATAAAATCATGGCAGAATGAAATGCTTCTTGCAAAAGCAGAGAGAAGACTACCACTGTTCTTTGCAAATAATTCTCCTTTTTCACAGTGAAAGCAGTATTTTATATGTTTACACTTCATTCAGTATAGAAGGAATCTAAAGATTTCCATGTAACTAGGAATTTTTTATTACTAAGGCACAGGTTGTACTAGCCCCCTCTCTTTATTTCCAAATATAGAGAAATTTAAATAGAAATAATTGGTTTTGACAGTATTACAAAAGAACAAACAATAATATCATTATGTTAGACTCTGTAGCAGTGAGCACTTTATATCTTGAAAGGTTGTACAGAACATTGCAGTTCCTTAAATAATAAAACTGATTTAGCTTGAAAAAAAATTGACAGCAAAAAGGGAATTAAAAAAATTTACTAAACTAAAATTCAGAGCTTTCAGGTCAAAGAAAAATTATACACAAGTAGCCAGAAAGAAGTTCAAGTTCAAGGAGCCATACTAACAATCACCTAATACTTAGCAGCTGATACTTAAAGAAAAGGGGGAGTTTGGAATGTGATATTCCACAAACAAGTAGATAAAAGATCATATATTCAGTAAAACTAAGTATAACCTTAGAAGGGGGGGGAGGTGGACCTGTAATGACATAGAGACTTTCCAAACACTCCTGATGAAAATGGCAAAGCTAAATAATCATTTTGAATTGGAAAGCAGGCATTGAGAAAAATACCAAAAGGATTTGTTTAATTGAAAAGGAATAAAGGGGAAGAGTTGTTTACATATTTAATAGGGGGAATAAGGAAAAAACATTTTCTTACAACTTTCATACCTTTAAGGGTCACAGAAAAAGGTAAGAATGACACAGGATATGTGCATGGTTTTGTTCTGTTTGAATTGTCTTAGCAGAAGACTAAATTGGGAGGCACATAGGAACTGTACTAGGGGAAAAAGAGAGGGAAGTTACTATTATATAATGGTGGTACACACAATAAACAGTTTCTAGTCATGGAAAAAGGGAGAGAGAGAATGAGCATCCCATGAACTTCACTTTCATCTGAACCAGAAAAGGAGTATTGAATACAATTATATAGTTACCCTTCCGTGTGTGTATGTGTACGTGTGTTTGAGAGACAGAGAGAGAGAGAGACAGACAGACAGATAGACAGAGAGAGAGAGAGAGACAGAGAAAGACAGAGACAGACAGAGACAGACAGAGAGTGTACATCCTATCAGTAAATTAAACTGAAAAGAGAAATAGGAAGGAGACAGCTTCTGGGAGCCAAGATGTTGGAGTAAGAAGTAAGTTGCTATAACCCTCCCTTATTAACTTCTGAAAGCCCAGAAAATATTGCCCCAGGAAAAACCCCTGAACAGCTGAACCAAAGAAAGATGGGGTGCGGCAGTCTGGTAGCCCAGGTAGCTTGAAGGATTAATGGGAAAGGCTCCTCTTGCCCTGGGGGAAGGGGAGCAGTACAGAAAGAGAGGCATCCCAGCAAGCTAGTGGAAAGCCCCACCTTAGCATACCAGCAGGAGATCCTGAAATCCAGGTGGTGGAGCAGGCAAACACCAACACCAGGACCCCCGAGTTTCTCAGTGAGGGCAAGGGAATTAGTGGAAATCAGTTCAGAAAACCACCAGATGCCTCAGCATTCTGTAACATCAGGGTCTCCCAGTGCCTCAGTAAAACTCTGGGAAATGCTCCAAGGGGCCCTAAGTGGATAAACATTCTGTAATGTCCATCTGAAAGGAGCTGAAGAAAGCAAAAGGAAAGGCCTGGGTGAGCAGGCAACCTCCAGGGGCCAGACTACCTAATCCTACCCCTGGAGTTCCAGTGTTGCTGACTCCAGACCAACACCAGGTTAGCTACCAGAACCCTACAGCCTCCAACTGCCAACATCAGAGGCCCCAGCACACAAAGCCAGTGACCAGGCCCAAAGCTCCCAACACAAGAAGCTTGGGTCAGTGCCCCCTGCTCTGCAGTAGGAGAGCTCAATCTCTTTAAAGTCCAGGAAATAAACACCATGAGGAAAGAGAAATGTATGATAGATTCTTATCATGGGAAGAGTGAAGATCAAGGCAGAAATTCTGAAGAGGACAAGATTGTCAACAAACCCACATCTGGAACCTCAAAAGGGAATATGAACTGTTCTGAAGTGCAAAAAGCCTCTTGGAAGAGCTCAAGAAGGATTTTAAAAGTCAAAAGAGAGAGGTAGAATAGTAATTGCAAAAAGAAATGAGAAGTATGCAAGAAAAAGTCAATAGCTTGGAAAAGGAAGGAGAAAAATAAACTGAAGAAAACAAGTCCCTAAAAATACAACTGGCCAAATGAGGAAGGAGGTAAAAATCTAATAGAGAAAACAATTTGTTAAAAATTGGAATTGGACAAATGGAAGCTAATGACTCCATGAGAGAGTGAGAATCAGTCAAACAGAAACAAAAGAATGAAAAAATAGATGAAAATATAACATACCTGAATGGTAAAACAACTGACCTGGAAAATCAATCCATGAGAGACAATTTAAAAATTATTGGTCTACCTGAAACTCACGATGAAGAAAAGAGCCTGGACAGTATCTTTCAGGAACTCATCAAGGAAAACTATTCTGAGGTCCTAGAACCAGAGGGTAAAATGGCAATAGAAAGAATCCACTGATCACCTCCTGAAAGAGATCCCAAATTGAAAACTCTGAGGAATATAGTATCCAAATTCCAAAATTACCAGGTCAAAGAGAAAATACTGCAAGCAGCCAGAAAGAAACAATTTAAATATCATGGAACCACAGTCAGGATTACACAGAACATTGCAGCTTCTACATTAAAAGACTGTAGGGTGTGGAATACAATATTCTGTAAGGCAAAGGAGCTTGGATTACAACCAAAGATCAACTGAAAATGAGGAGGAGATGGATATTCAACAAAATAGGGGACTTCCAAACCTTCCTGATAAAAAGACCAGAACTCAACAGAGAATTTGATCATCAAATACAAGACTCAAGAGTGACATAAAAAGGTAAATAGGACAGAAAGAAACAACAACATGTTATTAATAAGGGCAAACTGTTTACATCCCTACAAGGAAAGATGACACTTGTAACTCTTGAGAACTGTATTGTTATTGCACCATGTTAAAGGGGTATACAAAGAGGTGGTGGGTATATGTTGACTTTGATGTAATGATAAAAAAAAATGATCAAGTGGGTTAAATGGATCCAAGTAAGTGGACTAATCTGATCTAAGAAAATGTACTGAGAGAAAAGTAAAAGAGGAGGCAGACAAGTGTAAATCACATCACAGGAAAAGGCACAAAAATCTATTACAGCAGAGGGAAAGAAGGGAGGGAGATGAGCATTGTTTGAACCTTACTCTCATCAGATTTGGCTCAAAAAGGAAATAACATAACCAGTTAGGTATATAAATCTAACTTGCCTTACAGGCAGTAGGAGGGAAAAGGGGAAAGAAAAGGGAAGGGAGATGGAAGAGAGGGAAGAAGTGAATCAACCAACAAGGAAGAGGAAATTAAAATAATAATTAGAAACTATTTTGCCCAACTGTATGCCAATACATTTGACAATCTTACTGAAATGGATAAATATTTACAAAAGTATAAATTGCCCAGATTAACAGAAGCAGAAGTAAAATACTTAAAAAAAAACCCATCTCAGAAAAAGATATTGAACAAGCCATTGATAAACTTTCTAGGAAAAAATCTCAAGGGCCAGATGGTTTTGCAAGCAAATACTATAAAACATTTAAAGAACAATTAATTCCAATATTACATAGACTATTTGGGAAAATAGGTGAAGGAGTCTTACCAAATTATTTTTATGATACAAACATGGTGCTGATACCTAGACTGGGGAGAGCCAAACAGAGAATGAAAAGTATAGACCAATTTCCCTAATGAATATAGATGCAGAAATGTTAAATAGAATATTAGCAAATGCATTACAGCAATATATCACAAAAATAATACACTATGTCCAGGTAGGATCTATACCAGGAATTTAGGGTGGTTCAATATTAGAAGAACTATTAGCATAATTGATCATATCAACAACAAAACTAACAGAAACCACATGATCATCTCAATAGAAGCAGAAAAAGTTTTTCACAAAAATACAGCACCCATTCCTACTAAAAATACTAGAGAGCATAGGAATAAATGGAGTCTTCCTTAAAATAATAAATAGCATCTACCTGAAACCTTCAGCAAGCATCATATGTAATGGGGACAAGCTAGAAGCATTTCCAGTAAGACTGGGGTGAAACAAGGATGTCCATTATCACCACAGTTGTTCAATATCATACTGAAAATGTTAGCTTCAGCAATAAGAGAAGAAAAAGAAATTGAAAGTATTAGAATAGGCAAAGAAGAAACAAAGTTATGACTCTTTGCAGATGATATGATGACATACTTAGAGAATCCTAGAAAATTAAGTAAAAAAAAAACTACTCGAAATAATAAACAACTTTAGCAAAGTTGCAGGATATAAACTAAAACCCACATAAATCATTGGCATTTTTATATATTACCAACAAAGCCCAATAGCAAGAGATAGAAAGAGAAATTCCATTTAAACTTACTGTAGACATTTTAAAATATTTAGGAGTCTACCACCCAAAACAAACCTAGGAACTATATGAACTCAATTGCAAAACATTTTTGACACAAATAAAGTCAGATCTAAATAACTGGAAAAACATCAGTTGCTCATGGGTAGGCCGAGCTAATATAATAAAACTGACAATTCTATCTAAGCTAATTTACTTATTCAGTGCCATACCAATCAAACTACCAAAGATTTATTTTATATAATTAGAAAAAAAGAATAATAAGATTCACTTGGAATAATAAAATGTCCCAGAATAACAAGGGAACTAATGAAAAAAAATGCAGGGGAAGATGGCCTAGCTCTTCTAGATATTAAATTGTATTATAAAGCAGCAATCATTAGGTACACAAGACATAGTAGTCAATGACTATAGTCATCTATTATTGGATAAACCCAAAGACCCCAGTTTCTGGGATAAGAACCCACTCTTTGACAAAAACTGTTGGGAAGTGGAAAAGAGTATGGCAGGAACTAGGCATAGATCAAAATCTTAAAATGGGTTCATGATTTAGATATAAAGGCTGATAGTATAAGCAAATTGGGAGAGCAAAGAATAGTTTACCTGTTAGATTTAAGGAAAACAGAAGAATTCATGACCAAACTGGAGATAGAGAACATTACAAAAAGCAAAATGGATAACTTTGATTCCATTAAATTGAAAAAGGTTTTGCACAAACAAAGCCAATGCAACCAAGATTAGGAGGGAAATAGAAAACTGGGAAAGAATTTTTACAGCCAGTGTCTCTGATAAGGGCCTCATTTCTAAAATATATAGAGAATTAAGTCAAATGTATATGAATACAAGTCATTCCCCAACTGAGAAATGGTCAAAGGCAGTTCTCAGATGAAGACATAAAGCCATCTATAGTCATATGAAAAAATGCTCTAAATCACTATTGATTAGAGAAATACAAATCAAAACAACTCTGAGGTACCACATCACACCTATCATACTGGCCAACATGACAAAATAGGAAAATTATAAATGCTGTAGAAGATATGGGAAAATTGGAACACTAATGCATTGTTGGTGGAGTTGTGAAATGATCCAACCATTTTGGAGAGCAATTTGGAACTATGCCCAAAGGGCTATAAAAATGTTCATACCCTTTGATCCAGCAATAGCACTTCTAGGGCTGTATCCCAAAGAGATCATACAAATGGGAAAAGGACCCACATGTACAAAAATATTTTAGCAGCTTTTTCTGTGGTGACCAAGAATAGGAAATTGAGGGGATGCCCATCAATTGGGGAATGGCTGAACAAGTTGTGGTATATGAATGTAGTGGAATACAATTGTGCTATAAGAAATGATGAGCATGCAGACTTTAGAAAAACCTAGAAAGACCTGTATTGACTGATGCTGAGTGAAGTGAGCAGAACCAGAACATTCTACACTGTAACAGCCACATTGTGCAATGACTAATGCTGATAGACTTAGCCCTTCTCAGCTAAAGGTTTCATGGTGGAAAATGTTATTCACATCCAAAAAAAAGAACTATGGAGTTTGAATGCAGATTAAAGCAAAGTATTTGCTGTTTTTTCCTTCTGTTTTGTTTTGTTTCCTCTTTCTGGAGGTTCCTCCTATTGGTTCTAATTCTTCCTTACAGCATGACTAATGTGAAAATATGTTTAATAGGAATGCATACATATAGTCTATATCAGATTGCATGCTATCTTGGGGGTGAAGGAGGAAAGGGGAGAAAAATTTTAAACTCAAAAGCTTATGGAAGTGATTGTTAATAAATCAAAATAAACTAATAAAAAGCCTCCAAGAAGAAATGTATTTACAATATAAATTCTATCAAACATTCAAAGAAAAATTAACTACATGAACTGTTTGCGATAGTAAGAGAAGGCCATCCTCCCATTTTTGTTATTGTTGTACATATATGGTTTTAATACCTAACCCCAGGGAGAGACAAAGAAAAACAAACAAAAAAAGCCCTACAGACCAATATCACTAATGATTATAGATATAAAAATTATAATTAAAATATTAGCAAGTAGGTTACAACAACATGTTATAAAAACTAAACACTATCACCAGGTTGGGTGTATATCAGGAATGTATGTTCGGTTTAATATAAGCAAGATTTAAATGCAATAAAATATGCAAATAACATAAAAATGATATGACAATCTCAATAGACACTCAGACGGTTTTTGACAGACTCTAACACCTCTTTCCAAGTAGAAACTCTAGAAATTATAGTAATAAATAGACCTTTCCTTAATATAGTAAATTACATCTAAATCCAGGAGCAACTATTTTATGTGATCAAGTAAAGTTAGAGGCCTTTAAAACAAGATAAAGCGTTAAGCAGCAATACTCATTAACACCACTACTATTTAACATAATGCTAGAATGCTAGTTGTAGCAATAAGACAAGAAAAAAAGCATTGAGGAAATAAGTATAAGCAAAAATAAATAAAAACCACTGGTTTTTTCAGGGGCTATAATGGTGTACACAGAGAACCCAAGGCAGTTAAATAAAAAATAATTTAAACAATAATTTTAGGAAAGTTGCAGTATAGAAAATAAATCCCACAAATCATTAGCATTGCTGTATATTGCCCATAAACCACAGGAGGAATTTTATTCAAAATTCCTATAGTAGCTATCAAATATTTGGAAGTGTATTTATCAATATTCACTTAGAAACTACATAAATCCAAATATGAAGCAATCTTTGCAGAAATAAAATAGGCCTAAATAATTATAGACACATTACTTGTTTGTGGGTAGAATGAGTCTGTGTGATAAAAGCCTATATGGATAAGTTGAGCTTATATGATAAAAATGATAATGCTATCTAAATTAACTTAGTTGTTAACCTTGTGTCAATCAACCTATAAAGGAATATTTTATAGAGCTAGAAAAAAAATAACCAGTTCATATGGTGAAACAAAGGTCAAGAATTTCAAAAGTAGCTTATGGAAAAATGGAAAAGAAGGGAGTCAGTATCAGATCTCAAAAGATAGTTTAAAGAATTATATTAAACAATTCAGCAACACTTTAAAAATGAGAGTTCCATCATTGGAACAGATTTTATACAGAAGGAACAAACACCATAGCATAGTGTTCAATAAACAATCAAGACCCAACTTGTTTGGGGAAAGGTCTCACTGTTCACAAAAAACAGCTAGGAAAATTGGACACTAGTATGGAAGAAATTATATTTAGACCAACACCCTACACCACATACTGAGATAATCTCCAAATAGCTATGTGACTGAGATATGAAAAGTCACATCGTAAACAAAGGAGAGGAAAAGAAGAAATTACCTCTCAGATCTATTTATAGGGAAAGGGTTCATGACTAACTATATAAGTATTAGAATGGATAAATGAAAATTTTTTTTTATACTGTAGCTTTTGTGGGGTGCGGCAGGAGATATGCAGTGGAAACTTAGGTGACATAAATAAAATTTTTTTAAAAATTAAAAATTAAATCATTTTAAAAAATCATCTAAAGTATAGTTTAAAGAAAATTATTTTTGACTTTCATATCCAATACTAAGTAGAGTAACAATAACTTACATTTATCTAGTACTTTAACAATTGCAAAGTACTTTAAATACACTATGTCATTGAAGTCTCACAAAACTATTAGGTAGGTATTCTGAGTATTATTATGCCTCTCTTATATAAAAAGGAGGAAACTGAGGCTGGGAAGAGTTAAGTGATTTATTCATGGTTACATAGCTAGTAAGTATTAGATGTGACATTTGAACCCAGGTATTAGAGACTTCAAGTTAAAAGAACATAGCAATCATAGCCTTTTTGGTGAAAGAACAGATGGAACCCTTTGAAGTTTTTTTTTTTTTGAGGGGGTTTGTCACATACTAGGAGACAGGCAAAGAGAAATATGATGGAGTTCTCAGAAAATCAATATAGCTAATACTTTATTTTTATACAGCATCCTTTCTTCAGAACTGAACACTTTTACTGTCTGCTATCTTACAAGACTACAAAATATCTCTATGAGGTTTTATGTAATAAATATTATTACTTCCATATTTCAAAAGATCTGTAGTTTCATCAAGGCAGGAATCTCTTCCACTAGCACAGATCATGCTATTTCTAGACCATTACAGATGTTCTTCATGAGTTGCTGTGGATAGAAGAAAAAATTATTCAAGTCCAACAAACTCATCTCCTAGTGCTAAATCATCTTGTGAAGATCCAAATTAAAGATGGAAATACTAAAAGATTAAATAGTCTTCACAAGGGCACATTGTTAGAGAATAGCAGATCTAGGACTATGCCCAAAGTTTTTTTTAATTCAATTATTTGTTTATTTGTTGACAGGGATTGGTAAGGATTTGTGAAATTAAGAAATTGAACTTTTAAGGGATTGTAGGCACCAGTTACATTACAGGAAAACCTTTTATTTAACAAGTATCTTGAATATTAAGCCCAATGGAGCCTTGTTGGGCTTTCATTTTGGTCAACTTAATGAAATGATCATCCGGTAATACATAATAATGTAGCCATGCAACCAACTATGATTTTTCAGTTGTGATACTATATGAATTGGAAGCTAAAAGTCCATATTGTCAATTGCTCTATTTTTTAAAAGTTTCTAGCTACTTTATTTTCAGGTTAGAAGCAGAAAATAATTTCTTTCCTTATGTAGGACAGGTTTGGAAATGGAAAATTAGGAAAATTTAAATATGTGTCTTGCCCTTGGTCATAAATGTACTACCAAAATAATATTCTACAATTCCAGGATCACACAAAGGAAATGAAGCTTTTCTACAAGTGATTCAGACCAGTTGGGTTGAATGGTTTCAACTAATCTATTAGAAAATAAATTTGAATCAAGAGATCCAACCATCATTGATTCCTTTCCTCTTACATGTAATGGGTTCTTTTGGAGAATAAAGAGTTCATTTATTTGATCATTAACTGAGAATTAAGAAAATAATAAAAAAAAAGCTTTTCAAAATATTTCCATTTAAGTTTCATCTGGTTATTTCTATCTCTGCTCATTAATGTTATTTTATGAAGACTGGGATATATTCTTTTTTATTTTGTCTTCCACTTTTCTCATTTATCTCTCAAGTTCAGTCCTTGAAGAATGGAAAAATAAAGGCCAGTTTGGTTACGTTTATGAAAGCTATAAAGGCTACAAGTGTGTCACTCTGGTTTCAATATAATTAGAATACAGCCTGTTTATTTGATCTACAGGTAACCTTGGTTTATTTTGCAATGTCAGACTGAATAATCAACTCTATCCCTTCTTCTCATGAAATATATCATTGGGGCCATAAATCACCATCTCTTTTCTTCACGTTGAGGTTAAAAACATATCACTCTGCTTAAGAAGGGTGACCCCTTTTTGCAGAGTAATGCATTCCCTTGGACTTAGCTGGAATGATGAATAATGATTTGCATCACCCTTGGCTATAATGCATACCTGTGCTCCTCTTGAATACCACAAATATTTGCATTGATGAATTTTCGTGTGGATGTCTTTGGAGGCCACATGTGCCTACTTTTGTATTGGATACTAAAACATTTTTAAAAGTTTTAAAGTTAACTTTTTTCTTGCCCAAATCATTATTGAAAAGAGAAGGAAGAGAGCTATGTTCTGCTAAAATTCTTTTTTGACATTCAAATCATGTTTGTACCTTAGGGGAAAGACCAGAGGCTGACATCACTTGCATGAGCTTGAGAAGATTAACCTACTTACATTACTATCACTGAACTGCATTCATTTATCATTAATTTTTACCCCAGTGTCTTTAACTATTAGGTAAAATGGCATTTATATTTTTTCTATATTTAGACCAATTATTATAAACTTAGTTTAGTCTGTTCAGTTCTCATTGGACATTCTGTACAGGTAATAAATTCAAGTGATCTCTAGGTATCCCTTGAGTAAGTGTGAAAGGTTACATTCAGATTAGTCTTTCAATAGGCATAATATCCAGTGGTGTTTAATTACTTGGCCATTAGTTCTGTCATTTCTACCTTTGTGACATCTCTAGTATATGTCCCATTCTTTCCTCTGACACTGCCACCACACTGCAGATCCTCATCACCTTGTGCCTGGACTCTTGCAATTGCCTTTTGGGGTTTTTTTTCTAATACAATTCTCTCTTCACTCTAGTCCATCCTCAACTTAGTGGTCAAAGTGATCTTTCTTAAACACAGGTCTAAATCTCCACCCACTCCCATTCAATAAACTCCAATGGCTCCAGTATCAGATAAAAAATCCTCTATTTGTCTTTTAAAGCTCTTCATAACCTGGCCCCTTCCTGCCTTTTAGCATTCTCCCTTATTATTCCCTTCCAGTGACATTAACTTCTTCACTGTTCCATGAACAAGATACTCCATCTCCTGACTGAGCATTTTCCCTGGCTGCCCCTTATCTCTGGAATGCTCTCCTTCTTCATATCTACCTCCTTACTTTCCTGGCTTCCTTCAAGACTCAGGTAAAATTCCATAGTCTATAAGAATCCTTTTTTGATCCTTTTTTGTCTTAATGCCTTCCCTTTGAGATCATCCTTAATTTGTCCTGTATGTATCTTATTTGTGCACAGTTTTCATGCTGTCTTCATATTAGACTGTGAACTCCTTGAGAGAAGGGACTGATATGGGCCATTTTCACCTTCTCCAGGCTTCCCCTTTCCATTCATTTATCCTCACTAATCCAGTAGATCAATATGAAATATACCAGTCTCTCTCTCTTTTTTTTTTTTGGCATTCAGTACTGGCTTGGACTGGCATAATTTTTACCTTTTCAGAAAAGAGACAGAACATAGAGTGGAAAAAAAGGAGTTGAGAAGGAGGTTAGAGGGAAAGGTGACATGAAAAACAAAAAGAGAAACTTGACCTAGATGGCAACTTTTCATAGGGTCACCTGTTTATTTTCATCTGTGAACACACACACAAAATCTGGGTGGCAGGTATTTTTGTTTTGAAAATGAAACTCAGCCAGAACACAGAAGGTTGTTTCATAGGAAGGAAGACGTTTCATAGGAAATATCTGATCCTGGAAGGGTCTTAAGGTAATTTATATGTCAAGACTTCCTATTTTGGTGATTATTTCTTTTTGTTCCCCTCCCTTCACCATGTTTCTTTTCATATTCCTTATGCCTTTAGGTCTCTGTGACTCTACTCAACAGAAAACTAAAATGAAAACTCCAATGAAAAATTCAAAAAATAAACCCATGATTCATAAAGATTTCCTAAAATCTTTCCAGTAAACAAAACGAAATGACCCTACACCTGTCTCCTTACATTGACCCCCTAGAATAACACTAGGAGAAATTAATGGAAGTGACAGAGAAACAAACTTCTGTTAGATACAGAGAAAAACATTTTAACAATTAGTCTCATTTAACAGGAACAGGGCTGCCTGTGGAGTTAATGGATTTCCCATTCCTGAAGAGGGACTAGCTGGCATCTTGAAAGGAGTGGTGGTGCAAAGATTCAGAGTAGATGACTCCCAGTCCTAAGATTCTGTTATTCTTCCCCAATATCTAATAGGTTCAATTTCTTCTGTCTCTGGTTACATCACTCAAAAACCAAAACCAAACCAAAAGAAACAGCAACAACAAAACAAAAGGGTGTCTCAAAATTTTTAAACCAGGTTAAAGTTTAAGAAGCTTAAACCATTGGGAATAGGAGGTTACCAGGTTGGAGGGGCAACCCAGCCAAGGCAATAAAGGAACAGGTTACAACATCCCTGTTGTTTAGCAGTGGGCCTAACTCTGAAGGGCTACTGACCTTTCAACCTGGACAAGAGAGGGAGACTCAGTTTCCCTATGAATGTACACATATATAAGTTTAAGCTTGATAAGTTTAAACCTACACTAAGACTTCTGGGACAGCTTTTTTATGAACCCAATATTCCTATGTGATCAGAGCTAATATTTATCTCATCTTTCTCCATTTAAAAACAACAACAACACGACTATGCTATACATATATATTTAAATTCTTTGTTCAAGAGACTGGTATTGTGTATGAAAGCAAGTGGGAATGTGTTAATATTCACTGTGAGAATAGGTGAGAGGGAAAGGGTGTGTTAGACAGAGAATCACACCTTTGCAGACTGCATCCCACCTGCTTGCAAGTTTATATAACACACACACACACACACACACACGCACACACACGAGTTGTATGGTACTGGTATGGCTAGGCTAGTACTGATTTTAGATTAAAAACCAAAAGAAAAAAGAATCCACTTTGTTAAATGTTAGATTTTTGAATCTATGCATTAGATGTGAATGAAGAAGAGAATGCTTTTCCTAATGATATTTTGTTGTGACTTAAGGCCTTTTTTTTTTATCTCGTAGGCATAAAATATACAAGCTATAACTGTTACCTCAACCAGTATTGCATTACAGTAATGTTTCTGTATCATTTTGAATTGTATGATTTCTTATAGGCACTTACAGATTAGATTTAAAGGAATCTTGAATGTCATTTAGTTTACCTCCCTCATTTCCTTGATGAAGAAACTGAGGCCAAAAGAGGTTAAGGGATTTGCCCAAGGCTATGCACACAGGTAGTAAGTAAATGGCAGGGCAGGGACTTAAAATCAGATTCCCTGTCTAAAATCCAGAAGTAAGGCCACTGTACTAAGCTAGAAGTGAGCAGGATGTCTCTGATCAATCAGAAACTGTTGCTGGGGAAGTCCCCAGAGAAGGGACCCTGAGGCACCAGACCAGGAAAGGACAAAGAGGAGGAAGTGAAGAGAAGAAAAGAGAGAGGAGAAGGGAAAGGAAGAGAGGAGGAGGGAAGAGAGAAGAGAGAAAAAAAGGACAGATGAGAAGATAAGGAGAAAGCTTGACCTAGCTTGCCTGAGCAGGCAACAGTGGACCAGGCCGATAACAAGTAAATGGCTCTATTTTCTCTGATCGTCCCCCATGCCCAGAATGTTTTTCCTCCTCGTCTCTGCCTGCTGACTTACCTGGCTACTTTCAAGTCCCAATTCCAATGTCATCTTCCACAAGAAGACCTTTCCAACCCCTCTTAATTCTATTGCCTTCCTTTTAAAATTATTTCCTATTTGTCCTGTATATAGCTTGTTTGTACACATTTGTTCACTTGTTTCTTCTATTAGATTGTGAGCTTCTTGAGAGCAGGGACTGTCTTTTCATTTTTTTTTTTTGTAACCCTAGTGTTTAGTACAGTGACTGGAACATAAATTGCTGTTGTTGTCGTGTTTGACACTTCGTTAATCCAGGGACTATATTGCCCATGGGATTTTCTTGACAAAGATGCTGGAGTGGTTTGCCATTCCCTTTTCCAGTGGATTAAAGCAAACAGAGGTTAAGAGACTTACCCAGGGTCACACAGCTAGTAAGAGTCTGAGGTCAATTTGAACTCTGGTCTTGCTGATTCTAGGCCCAGTGCTTCATCCACTGAGCCATCTAGCTGCTCTATTAGTAGCCACTTAATAAATGTTTATTGACTGACTGGCTGGCTTTCACAGGTAGTCTTGTCTGTATTAAATAATTCATCTTAGTCCCTCCTGCTACAGAAACATGATGCTGCTGTATCTAGCTCATTATAACAGTCTTAAGTATATTATTCTTCAGCTAGCTAGGCACATAATCCCTGCTACTTTGAGACTGTGGTTGGCAGATTGCTTGAGAGTTCCATGCTGCAACAGGGCTAAAGCTGATTGTGTATCTTTGTTATGTCTGGCACCAGTACATGAGTCATTGGGAACAGGGGGCCTCCAGGTTGTATAAGGAGGGAGAAACTAATCCATGGCAGAAAAGAAGCAAGTTAAAGCTTCTCTGTTAATTAGAAGTGGGCTTAGCTGTGAATATGTGTTGCGCTTCTAGCCTAGGCAAGATATGGAGACCCAGTGTTCCTATGTATATTCCTCTATACACATACACACATGTATTTATATATCTATAACTATAGTTCTTACACACCTAGGCTCAAATTCACTCTATTCCATTGGGTTTCTGCTTCTAGCTAAACCTGGATCAAAATACTTACATTGCACACCACCTCTTCAGACCAGTTTAGGGTGCCATGAGTAAAACATAAAAAATTTCACATGTTGTAATGGGGCCATAATCTTATCTATATGTTTTGAAATATGATGATGATGCTGTGAAATGAATGATTTATCTCGAGATTGTTTCTCCATTTCATACCTTATGTCTTCTTTCATTCCTTGCCTTTACCTCACCATGTAAACTCTCTCTCTCTCTCTCTCTCTCTCTCTCTCTCTCTCCACACCCCACTGGGTACCAACCTACAACGTGAGCGTGAATCATGATAATGCTATTGTTTTAAAGGGCAATATGATATGTAGGTGCAACAGTAGGATGATAAGAACTGGGAACTAATTATTCTATAGTCAGCATTAGTCCTTTATTGTTTCAATATGATGGCTGCATTGTGAAAGAGATGTGACAAAAATAGGTTTAAAGAAGAACAAATATGATTAAACCCAGAAAAAGGCTTTATAATAAAACATTCATAGAATCAGAATCTTATAGTTGGAAGAGATATTAGATGCCATCCATTTCACTAGAAATTCACTAAGTTAGCCAGAAAACCTCAGTGATTTAACCAGTTGTTTTTAACAAGTATTTTATAGTATTATAGATTTAGAACTGGAATGGACCCTAGTTCAATCCTTCATTTTACACATGAGGACTCTGAAGCTAAGACAGGTTAAGTGACTTGCTCCAAATAAGGAGCAAAGACGACATTTGAACCCAGGTCCTCTAATTTCAGATCTGTATACCAAGTCAATATTGTTTATATTCAATCTTGTGATCAAGTTGTACTATGCAAAAATAATTATTTTTAAAAGGACACTGGATTTGTTTCAGGAGGTAGATGCCTAAATATTTTATAATGTCTACAACGAGTTTAAATGGAATTTCTCTTTCTATCTCTTGCTGTTGGGCTTTGTTGATAATATATAGAAATGCTGATAATTTATGTGGGTTTAGTTTATATTGTGCAACTTTACTAAAGTTGTTTGTTACTTCAAGTAGTTTTTTTACTTGATTCTCTAGGATTCTCTAAATATATCACCATACCATCTGCAAAGAGTGATTGCCTATTCTAATACCTTCAATTTCCTTTTCTTCTCTTATTGCTAAAGCTAACATTTCCAGTGTGATATTGAACAACAGTGGTGATAATGGACATCCTTGTTTCACCCCCAATCTTATTGGAAATGCTTCTAGCTTGTCCCCATTACACATGAAGCTTGTTGAATGTTTTAGGTAGATACTATTTGTTATTTTTAAAAGGGCATTGGCCAGTAGTTTGTAATTTGTCTCTTCGCCAATAAGAAAAAAAATAGACTTAACTTGTAGTGAGGTATTGTGATTCAATTTTGGGAGGCTTATTTTAGTATTAACTATTTAGTTTGCCAAAGGAGTTGTGAACTCTCCATGTACAGAGATCTTCAAAAACAAAATAAACAATTCAAGAAAGCTTCCACTAATATCCTCTCTGATGCTTCATTGTTGGGAGGAGGTAATATTGTACCTCAAGCTGCATAAAATCCTGCCAAACTGGAAAAGCTCTGTTTACAAAACAAGGAAAAGAATATTGTTTTAAGCTTAGGCTAGATAACCATAGAGAGGCTCATTACTAGTGCCTTATCCCTTTGGTAATGAATTATTTTGGCCACAGCTGCTCATCAACATTGTAGGAAGGAATGCCCATAGTGATTCAATCATGGATCATGTGAAGAATTCAATTATTCAACAAAGGGGGGCTGTCATCTGAGTGTTGTGTTGCCTAGAAGCAGACGATCCATTGGAAGCCCAGAGTTCAGAAAGTTCTTCAGAGGAGCAGCAAGGTTGAGAAACTGTAACTAAATTAAATAACACCATGAATTGTCCAACACTTTTCACTCAGTCACGTTGATCTTGCACCTAACCACCATGTAAGGCTAGCAAATTTTTTGAAAAAAAAAGTTGACTGCAAACTTATTCTATTTCTACCTATGGAATTAACAGAAAAAGCTCATTACTGAAAACAATATAGTTACAAAATGAATGAAGCAAGAGAGGATTAAATCACTAGCATAGGGAATTAAATATCTTAAGGCACACATGGTAAATTTATAGATTTTATAGCTGATGCAAATTAGGATCACTTAAATTAAGAATGTAAACTGGGACTCTCCATAGTCCAGGTACTCTATAATTGCATGGAAACATGTCAAGGGAGATGAGAGACAATAAATAACTCATGATCAGCAGTTAACTCTCTGTCTATAGTTCACAATCTACTATTTGTGTATCCAAGCTTTAAATGAATACTTGACAAAAGAATGGATCTACTAAATGAGGGGGAAAGCTTTATACCACTTGTTGGAGAGTATGGATTTCTTCATTTGTCACATGGCAAGTGTACAAAGCTGGTATAGTCGCATGGGTACTAAATTGCATGGGAGATAACATACATGGGAGTATTGAACTAATGTGGGAATATTGTACCATTAGTACTAAACTGCATGGGGAAGATATTCATGAGATTATCACTAATAATGGGGGGAAATGCAAGTTTAAATGTACTTATGGAAGCATAATTCCTAAAGGATAAGAGAATATGGTACCAGGAGATCTGTATTACCAATGATATAAATTAGACTTCAAGGCATCATATGATAGAGGAACATGTAATTTAGAAAAAGGCTGCCATTTCTGTGGTTGGGGTAAAATAATTCTATTTTCCCCTGGCTTTGTTTGCTGTTGTCATTCAGTTGTTCAATCATGTCCAACTCTTTGCTATCTGGTGGACCTTATTGTCCATGGAGTTTTCTTGGCAAAGATACTACATGGTTTGCCATTGCCTTCTCCAGCTCATTTTACAGATGAGGTAACTGAGGCAAACAGAGTTAAATGACTTTCTCAAGGTCACACAGCTACTAAATGTCTGAGGCCAGATTTGAACTCAAGAAGATCAGTCTTCCTGACTCCAGGCCTGGTACACTATTCACTCTACCACCTAGCTGCCAGAGAAGAGATTTATTCAATAGCTAAATAATAGCTAGCATTTATGTAGTGTCTTAAGGTTTGCAAAATGCTTTGTAAGTTATCTCATTTGGTCCTCACAACAGTCTTGTGAAGTAGGTACCATTATTAACCCTATTTGACAGATGAGGGATCTGAATCTGAGTGGGGCTAATTGAGTTGCTTAGGGTCACACAGCTACTAATTGTTTAAGGCAGAATTTGAACTCAGGTCTTGCTGACTCCAAATCCAGTACCTTATCCATTGCACCATCTAATTTGTACTATTGAAAGGAAAACCCACATCATTGAGGTAATGGATCCAGTGAAGGATTCTTGCTACAAATAATTTTTTACACTTTTTTATTCTTAAAACACACTTGTATAGCAATAAATCTAAGAATTATTAATTCCATTTAATGGGATGAGGAAATCATTGACCTACATCTGCTTAAGGAACTAAAAGGTCTTTAGCACCTTTCACCTAGAGTTCTTGTGAGAATCAAATGAGATAACATATGTAAAATGTTTTATAAACTTTAAGGGACTATATAAATGTTAGCTACTACTATTACTCTGAATGAAATTGCAAATCTGAATAAAAAAAAAAACAAAAGAGGGAGAAAGACCAGCAAACAAAGGTTCATAGAGATTAAATGACTTTCTCAAGGTCATACAACTAGTAAATTTTCAAAGCCTGAAAAAGACCATGGGTCATGTGACAGTTCTTTTTTTATATTAAACATTTATTAATTAATTTGTTTTTAGTTTTCAACATTCATTTCCACAAGATTTTGAGTTCCAAAATTTCTCCCCATCTCACCCCTCCCCACACTCCAAGATGGTGCGCATTCTAAATATCCCTTCCCCTAATCTGCCCTCCCTTCTATCAACCCTCCCTTCTCTTATCCCCTTCTCCTTTGGTTTTCCTGTCGGGCAGGATAGATTTCTATACCCCATTGCCTGTATTTCTTATTTCCCAGTTGCATGTGAAAACAATTTTTATCATTTTTTTTTAAACTTTGGGCTCCAAATTTTCCCCCCTCCCTCCCTCTCTACCCACCCTCATTGAGAAAGTAAGCAACTCAATACAGGTTATACATTTGTAGTCATGCAAAACACTTTCATAGTAGTCATGTTGTGAAAAACTAACTACATTTCCCTTCATCCTATCCCCCCCCAATTTATTCTATTCTGTCTTTTAAACTTGTCCCTCCTCAGAAATAATTGCTTCTGATTACTCCCTACCTCAATCTGTTCTCCCTTTTATCATCATCTCCCCTCTGCTCTTATCCCCTTCCCCCCCCCATTTCCCTGTAGGGTAAGATACATTCCCATACCCAATAGAGTGTGTATGTTATTTCTTCCTTAAGCCAAATTCAATGAGAATAAGATTCACTCATTCTCTCTCACCTTTCCCCATTTCTCCTTCACTGTAAAACCTTTTTCTTGTTTTTTTTATGTGAGATAATTTGCCCCATTCTACCTCTCCCTTTCTCCTCCCAGTATAATACTCTCACCTCTTAATTTTATTTTTTAGATATCACCCCTTCATCTTCAACTCACCCTGTGCCCTCTATCTATCTATCTATCCATCCATCCATATATTTTCCCCTTTCAACTACCCTAATACTGACAAAGGTCTCATGAGTTACAAATATCATCTTTCCATGTAGGAATGTAAACAGTTCAACTTTAATAAGTCCCTTATAATTTCTCTTTCCATGTTTACCTTTTCATGCTTTTCCTGAGTCTTGTATTTGAAGGTCAAATTTTCTATTCAGCTCTGGTCCTTTCATAAAGAATGCTTAAAAGTCCTCTATTTCACTGAATTTCCATTTTTCCACTGAAGGATTATACTGTTTTGCTGGTCAGGTGATTCTTGGCTGTAATCCTATCTCCTTTGACCTCCAGAATATTATATTTCAATCCTTGTGGTCCCTTAATGTAGAAGCTGCTAAATACTGTGTTATCCTGATTGTGTTTCCACAATACTTGAATTGTTTCTTTCTGGTAGCTTGTAATATTTTCTCCTTGACCTGGAAATTCTGGAATTTGGCTATAATATTCCTAGGAGTTTTCCTTTGGGGATCTATTTCAGGAAGTGATCAGTGGATTTTTTCCATTTCTATTTTACCCTCTGGTTGTAGAATATCAGGACAGTTTTCCTCGATAATTTTGATGTCTAGGCTCTTTTTAAAAAAAAAATTGGGGGATGTCTAGGCTCTTTTTTTGATCTTGGCTTTCAGGTAGTCCAATAATTTTTAAATCATCACTCCTGGATCTATTTTCTAGATCAGTTGTTTTTCCAATGAGATATTTCACATTGTCTTCTATTATTTTCATTCTTTTGGTTTTGTTTGATAATTTCTTGATTTCTCATGAAGTTTTTAGCTTCCATTTGCTCCATTCTAATATTTAAGGAAGTATTTTCTTCAGTGAGCTTTTGGACTTATTTTTCTATTTGGCTAATTCTGCTTTTTAAGACATTCTTCTCTTCTTTGGTTTTTTGGACTTCTTTTGCCATTTGAGTTTGTATATTGTTTAAGGTGTTATTTTCTTCAGTATTTTTTAGGTCTCCTTTAGCAAGCTGTTGACTTGTTTTTCATGATTTTCTTGCTTCACTCTCATTTCTTTCCCCCAGTTTTTTCTCTACTTCTCTTACTTGCTTCTCAAAATCTTTTTTGACCTCTTCCATGGTCTGGCACTGATTCATATTTTTCTTGGAGGCTTTGGATGTAGGAGCTTTGACTTTGTAGGCTTCTTCTGGTTGTATGTTTTGATCTTCTTTGTCACCAAAGTAAGATTGTATGTCTGACTTTTCTTTTGTGCTGTTTGCTCATGATTGCAGCCAATTACTTGAGTTTTAAGCTCTTTGTTAAGGTAGGAGTCTGCTTCCAGTGTGGAGAATGTACTGTCTCAAGCTTCAGGGGTTTGTGCAGAGGTTTTCAGAGATATTTCTAGGGACCTGTAAATTTTCAGTTCTTCCATGGTGGTATGATAAGGGGAGACATGTTTACTCCTTTCCTGGCCTGTGCTATGGTCTATGAGTGACCATAAGCACTCTTTTCTGCCTTGGACCTGAAGAGGATTCCTTCTTCACTGCCACCACAAGTTCCACCATGCCAGCTCCTCACCCCAGGATCACCACCCAGAACTGTGACCCAGATCCAAGCACAGGCAAAGCAAAAGATTCCTGCCTCAGCATCAGCATAGTGATCCCTGCAATCCCCCTCTGATTAGCCACTATATTCCCCCTTCTGTCTGTGGGCCAAGAGCTCCAGAATCATCCACCACCCTGTTGCACTTGGACTGGGGCCAGACTGAGCTCCTCTCTCACTGTGGTCAGACAGATTTTTCCTATTGACCTTCTAAGCTGTCTTTGGTGTTTGTGGGTTGAGAAATCTAGAAATCACCACAGCCTCCCTTGATTCAGTCCTCTGAAGACTGCTCCAGGTTTGCTGAGACCTGGTTTTTGCCTGTGTCTCACACTGAACTGCATTCCTATCCCAGCCTTGTGCAATAGACCTTTCCAATCAACTATGCAGGTTGTCTTGGTCTGGAAATTTGTTTCTGTCTGTCTTTTTGTGGGTTCTGCTGCCCTAGAATTTGTTTAGAGCCATTTTTTTCACAGCTATTTGTAGGGGTTTGGGGGAGAGCTCAGGCAAGTCATTGCTTTTACTCCACCATCTTGGCTCCACTCTCTCAGCTAACAGTTCTTACAGGAAACTGCTTAACCTATGATAGAATACCCATTTACAGTCATGGAAAGAGATGGCTTTGAGCCAGTGTGGTAGAACTCCAAGACTGTGGAACTTGAAACCAGTAGATCTGAGCTCAGACTTCAGCTCACTAGCTATATGACCATGAGCAAATTATTTTATCTTGTTCTGCTAAAGTTTTCTCATCTATAAAATGGAAATAATTATGATCACGCTCCCTACCATAAAAGGTTATGATAAACATGACTCATAAATTTTGAAGTATTAAATAAATATGAACTATTATTATTATTACTCTTAGTAATGAAGGTAAACTGGTATATCAATATTATTGAAAAGATAAGGAAGACAATATGGAAAGTTTGAGGAGAAGTAACTTCAAAGTTGTACATGTGTCTGTGTGTACACACACACAGTGTGTGTATGTGAAATGTTGAAAGATTAGTCAGGTGAGTTTGCCTTTCTCCCTATAAATTTCTTTAAGTGTTCAGTTACTTTATTTTTGTTACAAATTCTATTCCTTCCCTGGAATGGAAATGAGACACTAATCTACAGTTTCCAGGATCCTTTCTGGATTACTTCTTGTGAATGAGGTTCTCATTGATAATCTGTCCCTATGCTGTTTCAGGAGTTATTTTTAAAGTGAATTTGTACATTTTAGTCACTAGCTACCACATTTTTATCTCACCCCTTTATAATTCCGGGAAGGGGGCTGCCATTCAATCATAGTGATTTAGCCACATTTATTAGAAAAAAATGCATAATGTTTTCAGGTGGTTGAATTGATCCTTCCTAATAAAATTTGCATGATTTAAGTGCAAGTGAAACAGAAGCATATGGATTACATTTTTCTTGAAATATAAATTGGGTTAGGAATGCTTGGGGAAAACCATAGTAGAAGTATTACATACAAATCAAAAAGCCTAAAAAATAATTTGATATAGTCAATGAAGCTAGAATGAGGTTTAACATGAAAAAAAACAGCTGGTTAATATGCAATAAACACATGGTAAATATGATACTGATATATTGACAATATCCATGTTTATTAGCAATATACTGACTACTGTACCAAAACCAAAAAAGGTGCTCACATTAAGCTTGTTTAGTAGTTTTTTACTGTTTATATAAATACATACTGTTAAATTTCAAGTATGCATTACTTAATTGAATAGGACAGTTCCAACAATTAAAGAATAATTTTTAATAATAACTATTCCATCAGGAAGCCCATTTCTCAATTATACTTTGTGCCCTGCAGATGTAATATATGCACTGTTTTCCCACAGGTCTCTAAGCAATCTCTGAGGGGATAGAGTTTGAGGGGAATTGAGATCAGTCCAGTGCCCCAGTTAAAATACCATCTATATGGTGATGTTCTGTCTTTCCTACATACAAAAATGCCATTGAAGACAGCGGGCCACAAGTTTGTAGTTGTTTCTGCCAGACATGGAGTAGCATATTTATAAGCCATCCATACTCTCTAAATGGCTAACTTTATAACACTGAGATTGTTTTTCCCCTCAGCATGAAACTTGTAAATACATAGCAAATAAGCTTGATACTTTGATCCCATTAAGCAATCTGACAAGGTCATTCCCCTGATCAAAAAACTTCAATGACTGCTTTTGGCCTCTGTGAATTGTTTTTGTATCTTGACACCTACCATGGTATCTTGTACATAGTAGGTGTTTAATAAATACTGGCTTGGACTGTCCCATTGAGCTGAATAGTGTTGAACAGTATAAAATACAAATTTGTCAGTCTAGCATTTAAAGCCCTCCACAATCTGGCTCCAATCTGCATTGCCAGACATTTCTCGTTACCCTACTTGACACACTCGATGTTCTAGACAAATAGAATTACCATATTCCTAATAGTCAGTATTCTATCTCTTGTCTCTGGTCTACCCACATGGGATATCCTTTTTGTCTGAAAAACACTCCTCACTTTCACCCCTCAGAATCCCTATCTTCCTTTAAGATGCAACTCAGGGATCACCTTCTCTTATGTTAAGCCTTCCTTGATCCTCTCAGTTGTCAGTGCTCTCTCCTGATTCCAATTACTACAGATTTATTTATTTGCATACATCCTGTACATAGGATAGGCAGCATGGTATAGTAGATAGAGAATTGGTATTGGTGACAGGAAGATCTCAATTCAAATCTTGCCCTGAAAAAATATTGGATATAACATCCTGTGCCTTTTAATGTTTGGGTCATCTCAGTAATTCTCTGATGATAAATTGCAAAGAAGGTGCTGACCTGCATTGATACAGAGAGTTTTCTTATCGAGGAGATGGCTATAGCAATGACATGTTCAGGCCCTATTTCTATCTGTGTCTGAGTTGTATCTTTATATTACAACATAATCTCTATAATGGCTCAGCCTCTTTCATTTTTGTCTCTGTTTCCCCAGTGCCTAGTATGGTGAGGTGCATCTAACAGGTGGGGAAAAGTAATGAGCATATATACATACATACATACATACATACATATGTATATATATATATATATATATATATATATATATATATATATATATATATATATAGAGAGAGAGAGAGAGAGAGAGAGAGAGAGAGAAGCACAGACAGACAGATAGCTTCTATCATGTTCTACGCACTGTGCTAAGTACTTTACAAATATTATCTCATTTGATAATGGGGTGCTTCATAAATGTTCATTGAGCTGAATTCAATTAACATACTCTAACTATCTAAGTTGACTGATCTAGATTTTAACTAGTTTAAAGCCAGACACAAAGAAGTTCTCACAGAAATGCTATATTCTTACTCTTCACATGCTTCTTTCCAAGGAAAAGCTTACTATCACAAGAAATACTTAAAATCATAATGATTAAAGCCCTTCTAAGAATAGTACAAAAAATTATGTAAAAGATAAAAATATGTGCATGTGTTAGCATGAAAAAGATACAGGTATCTTACATATATATGTATATATATATATACATATATATGTATGTATGTATATGTAGATGATACTTGTATCAAGATATATACACATACATATGTATATATGTCTACAATGTGTATATCTATATATTTATATATCTATGTATCTCTCTCTCTCTCTCTCTCTCTCTCTCTCTCTCTCTCTATATATATATATATATATATATATATATATATGATACAAGTATCATCAGTTATCAGATAGAAGCCAAGTCTGTTTGCTAGAAATCAGCTATTTTGACAGACACCCCAGGCAAACAGTTATAGGCAATAATGCCATGGTCTGGGAATTGATCATCTTGTATCATCTTTATTTGTAAATACTTGTATCTGCCATTTTAAAGAGAATTTTGTAGGCCTATGCCTCTTGATCACTGAGTTCCCACCTTGCTATTGTATGAATCTTCTAAGGTGTGGCAAATTTTGAAATTGACATTTGAACATATTTCAAGACTGGTTCACAATCTCACCAGAATTTTTACTTGGTTGAAGCCGGAAGTTGTCTCAGCATCAAGATCTTACTGCTTGTAACATCTTGTTTGTGTATTGGAATACTTCCCTAGATTCTCAGCCCTCTACTGCTCAGATTTTTCCAAATCGTCTCTGGTCTTCTACCAATTGGACTGCTTGTCTTCATTCCTCCTTCTCTGCCTTTCCCTAACCCTCTGGTTCCTGTGGATTTCTTGGTTCCTGACCTTTGTACATGCTACCTTACCCTTTGTGATATACATCCTGCTAACTCATATGTGCCTAGCTTTGACCACTCAGTACCATACTCTGACCTATAGTGCCAGTGTATTCTCCTAAACTATTGGCCTTATGACAGAAACATATGACTATGTCAGAAGTAGAGGAACCAGGCAGACAGTCCAATCCATAGACAGGTTTGGTCAGTAGTTGAATGGGACAGACCGGGGATAGCTGTGAGCCAAGGAAAGAGTAGCCAGGCAGTCAAGCAATCACTTGTAATTTGTGCTTCCTTCATTCTTGTCTTGTCTCACCTAGCCTTCTTCCTAGTCTCCATGATTCACTAGAATCATATTTCAAATACCCTGAATCAATCATTATGAAAAATAGTACAGGAACGTGGGATCAAACTTGCAGCATCATTGAGAAACAGATGTGTTGGACAAATCCAGCCTCAGTGAAACCATAGTTGGGACACTATTCTTAAACCAATGTCAAGAAAATGGCCAAGAGGGGAATCACTCTGGTAACTGGTGTGAATGTATGGCCATTGCAAAACCATCTTAAGGTTTCATTTTAGGCTGTTTGCTGACTGCTGAATATGGAGGGAAACTTTCAGTTCACCTTAATTAAATTAGATAATGCAATTCATGAGTTGTTTCTGGATCACTGCTCCTCTTACTCTAATGGAAATCAATGAAAAATAAGAGACATATAAAGTAGGAAGTAAAAGGACATGCAGAAGCTCAGGGAAAAAATAGCTCATGATTATTAGAAGAGACCACTAACTTGTGAACGTTGTAAGTTATTACAGTTAAATGTTTTGCTGAATTTAAAATTGTTTCCAGGAAGAAACTTACTGTGCCTTCAAAGGATTTTCAAATAAACTAATAAGTAGTCTGTGCTGCTACTGAGAAATTCAAATAGGATGTCATTAATGAGCATATTCAACGTGCAATTCCCTTGGGGGAAATTTGATTCTTGAGTGTTGGGTTGTGCCAGTACTTTCTGGCTGATAAGAACAAAACTATGAAACAACAAGGTTCATGATGTAGAGAGCCAGAACCCTTTTTGACTTTTACCTTTCAGACACCCTCCCTCCCTCCCTCCCTTTCTACCATCCAACCCCATGCCAAACTGGCTCTTTTTCCTTTGCTCCACTGATAAAGACACAAAAATGTTTCCTAAGGAAAGATTTCTACAAAATACAACTTTATCACAAGCTCTTCTAATGAGGGAAATAGTATGTGTTCATAGGTAATATGTGAAAGACTGATTGGGCCTTAAAAACCCAAATTGTAAGCAATAAAGGCTTTTTAAAAACTAAAAAACTAAGATTATTTCATAGCATGGATACTATGGATACTATGAGGTTCCCTCAACACTGCCCTCAGACACTACATCACTAAGATATTTGGAAGCGTGGATGGGGCTGATACATATTTCATAGTCTATTGTTAATAGACTGATAAAATATTGTTTTTCCACTTATTTTCAAAACAAGAATATTTTTAATCACTCTGCTTAAAAGTTACTTTTTGCATGAGAACAGTCTAGACTTAGACAACCCAATAGGCTTGATTCCCAGGATGATCAGTTCCCAAGAATAATAGCCTATCTGGAGACCACAGAATCAAACATTAATTACCACATCACATCTTTCAGTGAAAACAGAATGGGGTAGCTAGCATTTATATAGCACTTTAAAGTCTGTAAAGCACTTGACAATTATTTCATAGCCACCCTAGGAGGTAGGTGCTATTATTAACAACATTTTACAACTGAAGAAACTAAGGTAGAGAGAAGTTAAGTTCATTTCTCCTGGTCACACAGTTAGTTGGTGTCTGAGGCCACATTTTAATTAGGTGTTTCTTCCTGACTTCAGCGCTAGCATTCTATCCAGTTTACCATCTGAATTGGACTATGTTGTCTTGCTCTGCAAACAAATTTAATTTTCTCAGGAAAACAAGCAATTGCAGACAGCTTATATGGTAAAGCAAAACTAAAAGCCAACATAAATACTCAATAGTAATAAACCATAATGGAAATGACTCTTTTTACATAGTGTAAAGACAAAACAATAAATAGCTGCACATCATCCTTGAAGCTGTAATCTGTTTGCTTATGAGCATTTCAGGGCCTGGATTTATGCTTCCGTGTGATTGCATAGTTTATCAGCTGATGCCAATTGAGTAAAACTCAGCTGACTAACACTGTTCGATGTCTTCCAGTTCAGACCTTCTTGTACACTGACTCAATTATAAGGACACCATGGAAGTATTTCTTACTTCAGGAAATCAAGCATTTGTTTTTTGAAGCATGGTTGATTGGCATGAACACTAATGAATGCTGTATAATTTGTATCTGAGTCTTTAGATGCAGTTCTTGGGGAAATGGGAAAAACCCTGTTGTTTCAAAGTGTTTTGGGAGAATCCATGGTGAATATCACTACTCAAGCTAGTCATATATGTTATAAGAATAATGTTAAATATTTGATATAATATCACTAAAGATGATAAATCTTAAAAATAAATTCATGGATAAGAATAATGGTAAAATGTTGCACTTTATAAAAGCATAAAAAGATGCTTTCTAATTTCTATCAGAAAATGTTGTATCCTGATTGAAGAACCTACAAAGAATCCTCATAAGACATAATTAAATCAAGCACCATTTTTTCAGTAATGTTTTGGTCATTAAACACCTAATTCTAATATATATTAGCAGTTCATAATCATGAGGTGTACACTTATTTTCATTTTTTTGTACCTCAACATCTTATTCATTTGCTCATCCACTAAGCATCAATTAAGTTCTTACTATGTACCAAGCACAGTGCCAGCCTTGGGTGATACAATTATAAAAATTAAACAGTTAAACAGTCATTGTCCTCAAGAAGCATATAGTTCATTACTGGTGTGTGTGTGTCTGTGTGTGTGTTTGTGTGTGCACGCATGCTCCCACACGTAGGGGGTGGTAGTGACGGAATTCTAATACAGAAAGACACCTTACACTATCACTCAGGAACTTCAGTTTGCATAACTTGGACTATGTTATAAAGTAGGACAAGTTTGTGTTCAATTTCCCTTCCCTGGAAATACTTTCTTCACTTTTACCCACTGAAATACCGGTGGATTAATGTCCTCATCGTATGAACCAAAAACTCAATATATGAATTAATCATTTCATTTTTATATTTTACTGTAGAATAGTTACAGACAATGTAAGTCACTGCCTTAACTATTTGATCTAGTATCTTCAGTAAGTTGACAACTTCTTTACTCTGCCAACACATCAGAAAATAGATAAGTGATCTGTTAAGGCTCCGATGTATTTGTGGTTTGAGATACATCTCTAGTTCTAAAAGCCATTTACTCTTAATAAATGTAAAAATCTATTATTTGTCAATAGATTATCTAATAGTTGTATAAATGTATGTTAGAATAAAAAAATTTAATTATTCAAGCTTGTCATCAGAATATTAGACTACACAATGTATAAGCACATTTATATAAGAAACATGACTACTTTATGCTGGGGAAATAAAAACACTTATATGTGTACTTAAAAATGACAGGAAAATTAATAGGTAGACAACCCTAGGATTATCACTTATTAAGGCACAGAAGGCAACAAATATCCAGACTAAGAAAATTGAAATTGAACAATCCCTCATCTTGCAATAAGTTTTCCTGGACTGAATCTTCTCAGTACAATCAACTGAGCCTTGAAGAACAAGAGGGGAAGACAGAAAAGGAGGAGCCTAGTTTTTTGAAAAATCATCTTCCAGATGGTTGTCATTCCATTATCCTATTAACTCTCATCAGTTTCTTCAAAAGTACCAAAGTTATTTCACATTGTACATTAGAGAAGTAAGTAATTTTATTTTAAATTCTGATAATAATTGGTGTATATTTGGAAAAATACATGATACAAAAAAAAACAAAACTGTGCCTTAAATTATTATAATCTTTTCAAAGGAGGAAGCATTTGAAAAATGATTGTTGTCTTTGGGGCTGTCTTTGTTAGATGTAAGAAAAGGTCAATTTTTCACTGTTTATTTCCAGAGAATGTGAGACACAGATTCTCCCCCCTGGGAAGGAGGGGGAGAATCCAAAACACTGATTAGCATAGAATTGACTACTCTGAAAGGGTGAGATTACCATACAGTGAATAAATGAAGCCTCTGATAATACTTAATCTCTAATTCTTTACTCTCTGTTTTCCTAAAATCAATGTATACTTTCTTTTAAAGGGAGGCACACAATCACCAATATGAAACAAGTTCATTTGCTATATTTGTTGCCCTTAGCTTTAACGCTCATAGCTTTAGTTTTGGTATGTTGAGCAATGAACACCAAAAGTAGACCCTGCCAGAATTCTCCTCAGTTACAACCCTCATTGGGAAAGGGAGCCATTTTGAAAGCCCCAGGTAAGGTCAATATAAGAATGAGTCATTTCTCCTGCCTGACTTGTTACAGAATAAAATTGTGAATTAGGTAGCACTAAAATCTGCATTAGAGAGTATGCTTGCAAATGGGTAGATTTATACTTCTCATTTAAAAGAATAGGTGGGCTCCAGCAAAATTGTACTAAAGTAAATCTCTTTTATGGCAGCTAGGTGGCTCAATGGATAGAGCACTGGGCCTTGAGTCAGAAAGACCTGAGTTCAAATCTAGTCTCAGACACTTACTAAGCTGTGTGGCCCTGGAAAAGTCATTTAACCTTTGTTTGCCTTGATCCACTAGAGAAGGAAATGGCAAATCACTCCAGTATCTTTGCCAGGCACAGGGTTACAAAGAGTCAGACAGGACTGAAATTGCTCAATGACAGCAATGAAACATCTTTTATAGTAAATTCTATTTCTCCAACTTAAGTTATGTTCTCTTAAAAAAAAAGAATTTGGTAGAAAAAAAACCCTGGAATCTTTGGATATGATATATTCATACAATGCAACAAATTTCTGAAAAAATGATATTTAACCCAACCTGTGATTTCATCAGTATAGAGAATTTTCAATGATGCATTTTTTTTTCAACCATGCTAAATTAACCTCTTCTTTGAAATTTTTAAATTTAACAGTGGCCTGGGGAGCATTTAGAGATTATGGGATTTGTCTGGGGTCATGCATCTAGTGTGAGAGAAACATAAAACTTAACTTAGTTCTTCCTGATTATTATGTCAACTCTCTATCCACTATATCACACTGCTTACATACACAGATGATATATGTCTATGCATCTCTTGATACACAAATATACACATACATATATATGGCATTAACACCTACTACTAGTAACTTCCCACTGAAATTACCTTCCATTTATAATCTCTATATCTTGTATCTGTAGCTATTTGTATATTTTCTTTCCCATTAGAATATAAGTTCCTTGAAGACAGGGACTTTCTTTGCAACCCCAGCACTTAGCACTTGGCACATAGTAGGCATTTGATAACAGCTTATTGACTAGTTCTTTCATGGCTTCTAAACTTCCCCTATATCCTGAACACATGTCAAACCTATTACTATACCTTTTGACAAGTAATAGAGCCCTCCAAAAACTTAAAACTAAAATATTCATTGCTTGCTTAGGAACAGAGGCCATCCAATTTCTCCTAACTCACAAAATAGTTTGGAATCTGATTAATTCAATGAAAATAACCACATTAGTAGATTGTGACTATATTGGCTCTTCTTTCCAAATAGTTTAATATTCTTTCTGGTCTTCTTAAGGCGTTCTCCATTCCTTGTCAGGAGCCAGGTCTTAAGCTCAGGAATAGGAAGCAAATTCTGTCCTCTGATCTAGTCTAGGTAACTAGTTATTTATTTTCTACATATTCTTTCCTCTTTCAAATTCACAGCTTTTAATGGGGAAAAATATGTGAATTTTTTGTCCCTGAATCCTTCCCTTTCCTCCTGTTCCTTTGAAAGTCTTTTGTGATATACTCCATGTGTCTTCTGTTGAAATCATTTGTTCTCAAGTGAATCAGAAGAAATAGCAGTCTGGAGGTGTGATGAGTCTTGGAAGACTCAGTCAGATCTAAAATACATGCTTCAGAATGACAACAGGGTTCTGAGTTAGTAAGAGCAGCTCTAAGGCCCGCTCAAGTAGAGTCGTGATTCAAACCTGTATGTCTTTTTTCTTGTCATCAGTAATAAGATTCCGCAAACCTGCTAATATCTAACTTGTATGCATGTATGTGTGCATGTGTATGTGCGCGTGTGAAAGCATCAAGCATAGCATGATGCCTTGAAAATTGCTTTTAGAATCCTTTAGGCTTGATTCAGTCTTGCTTTGTACAGAAAAACTAAATGGGTCTCATTCACATTTATCATGGACAGCCTCTTTTTAATCATCCACATACCTTTCTAGTCTTGGTAACAATGAAATAAAAACAAACACCGTGCAGTAAAAATACCTAAGAATTTGCCCACAAACACAGAATTTGATGAAAATAAATCAACAAAGGAAAAGAAAAACATAACCTCATGTTTAGTGTGATTTTGCTCTTGAAATACTTGTGTTTTATCACTGGTCTTTCAAGAACTCTAGGGGAATCCATTGCCACCAAGGGTCACGTTAATCACTTCTAACCACTTCTCTGTTGGTATGGCTATATTTGAAGAAGAGGAATATAGTTGGCTATAGAATTTTATCTCTTTACATTTATTTGTCACAATTTACTACAAAGTATTGATAGCAATATAGTTAAAACGGTACATTACTCATGTGTTTCCTGGTTTTAAGCTAAACATACATAAAGGCTTAAAATTTTAAAATGAACATATAATTCCAGGTAAAGCTTAGTGCATTTAATTACTACAAAAATAGCTCAGTGGTGTTCTTAGACATTGATATTTCCTTTTCTGTTACACACATATGAATTAACATTTCTTGAATTGTCAACTGGGAAAAGTTTCCCAAATTTTGGAACAGGTTAAGCTATTTTGTATTTGCATTTCACTTAAAAGATAAATACCATTAACTACTTCGTAATGCTCTGGAAGTACTTTCCATTTTATTAATAATGATATAACATTAACTATGATTATGGACTGATCTTACTTTATTACAAACAATGTTACTAATCTTACTTTATTTCAAGTACTGTTGTTTTGATAACTACATGATAATGAGATTACCTTTAAGGGTTGGCCACATAAATGGATTCTTGAATGGTTGTAAAAATGATAATAAGTAATTATTCTAATACCATAAGGTTGACAAAGTATTTTATAAAAGTTATCTCATTGGACAATGCAACATTTTATAAACCAAACATAGAGATAGATATATTTTACATCCTCATTAATTTCATTTAGAATTTCAAAGACGTATTTTGAAAAAAATTGACAATCCTAACAAAAATCATACTTAGGAATCCTGATATGCCTCCTGATAAATAAATTTCTGCATTGCACTTTTGTATAATCTATTTCCATTTAATTCTTCTACAAAAATGTAGTACAAAAAGTTAGTCAATGGACAATCAAAACATTGTCTCACTCTTTAAATTATGCTTCTTTCAGGAATTCTCATTTACTCCTAGAATTTAGTTATTTTACTTGACACCCTGTTATGCCCGCTGCATCAAAAAATTTAGTAAACATAGAAGGAACACTTTTTTTATGGAAAGATAAGACCAAACAAAAAACGGCTTTATTTGAACTCAATGACCCATGTTAGCCCTATAAAAACCTTGTTGTTTTGATGAGTAACTGACAACGAAAAGACTACTTAATAAATAGAATAAGATGCATCAGAATTAATGAGATCCCTCTCAATGGAAATTTGTAAATAGAGCTTGGATAGTCACATGTAGGGAATATTGTAGAAAGGAATCTTGTTAAGTGTAGGTTGGATTCTTCTAGTTCGGAGATTATGTGAAGACATTCATATGTTTTTAAAAGCTTAGTTTATATTTATTGGTTGGAGGTTGGGGGAGATAGAAAGAAGGGAATAGTTGAATTTTTCCCTTTTCCTAATTTTTAGATTATTTGCTAAAATTGCAGCTTAGATGAACTATAATAATAAAAGTAGCTTGTGTCTTAAAGTTTCCAAAATACTTTTTACATAACTTATTTAAGTCTCATGTTAGTTCACAGTAAACCTACGAGGTAGATAGAGTAAAGTCTCCATTTTAAGATGAGGAAACTAAGGATAAGAATGGTGAACTATCTTGCCCAAATTCATATGTCTAATACATGGTAGAGACAGAGATCATGCCCAAGTTTTCTGACTCTAAGTCTGGCACTCTTTTTGCTTGACTATCTTACTTAGTCTCAGCTATTGAGAGACTTTTTTAAGTGTTATCCTTCCCAGTCCTTTTCCTAGCATTCACTTCCCCATTATTAAATTCTTTCTCTCTCTCTCTCTCTCTCTCTCTCTCTCTCTCTCTCTCTCTCAGAGAAGCCATTACAATGTCTCTTCTTGCTTGAGTGAAGAGAAAGGTAGTTGAAAGAGAAAGTCATAGAAATTTAGCCATGAACCAGGCAGAAATCTGTAAAAATAGGAAAAATCCAAGCATTTAACTAAGATGAATCAGTATATAGTGAAAGAGCACTGGACTTGGAATCATGAGTAGTGGCTCTTGTCACTAGCTAGCTGGGTGATTTTAGGGTACTGAAAATCTCTGGGCCTTAGTTTTATCATGACTAATGTGAGGTCTTGAAAAGATGATATTTTAGTTCAGGGACTGAACTAGATTGGCAAGGCATGTATAGAAAGTAAGATTTGGGGTACAACTTGTAATAGAATGCCTCAGAAGAATATTTAAAGGAGAAATTAGTCTGCATTACTTATTTGAAGATTTTTTTCATTTCAATGGTACTCCAAGGAGATATTTTAGGTCAATACCACATTATCAGATATTATTTAATGCATTTAGACAAAATTATTCACATAAAGCATTCATATTGAATATGTACACTGAACAAATCACTGAAATGAGGTTGACATCTAATGGATTATTCACTATTTGGTGTTTAGGATAATTATAAAGAGGTTTTACAATTGTACTTTCTTATCTACACTTCAAACTCGGCAAAAAGGTCTCACTTCAGCAAATTGGTTTTGACGGTACTTTCAGATCATGGGATTTACAGCTGGAAGAGACCTTCAATATTATCTCTAGAAAGAAGCTTAAAGATCATCTAGTCTAATTGCTTCATTCAACAAATGGGGAAACAGACCAGATGTTTAAGTGATCTGCTAAAGTTCATGCATTTAATAAATAATAGAGCCAGGATTTGAACCCAAGTACTCTGAATCCAAGAGAGAGCTAGATGGTGGATAAAATATTGCCTCTGGATTCAGGAAGACTTGAATTCAGATCTGGCCTCAGATACTTACTAGCTTACTGGGAAAGGCACTGAACCCAATTTGCTTCAGTTTTATCATCTAGATTTTGTATGGTCCTCATTACCTAACACAATGCTCTATACAAAGTAGATGCATAAGGCATGTTTATTGAACAATGAATTGAATCCTATGTCTGCCAGTGTTCATAGATGGAAGGGGCAGTTTGTCTGTATTGTGATTTCAGGGCTTGATAGGTAGAATCCCAAAATGAATCTCACCCTGCCATCGACACTTGAAATTTCTTTAATGAAATACCCAAGCCTTTCATTTTGTACTGAAATATAATGTCTAAAATGCAGATACCCTTGGGAGATAGGGTACATTAACTTTAATTTATATTATGTGTGTGATAATATCATTGAAAAATTGGAATAATTAGAACTGGAAGCTAATCTTTGTCTTGAAAGGCTTGGATGGCAGGGAAAAGGACAGAATTGGATACTAAAGGGGAATGGGGTGTGTGCTGGGGTCGGAAATGTATGATGGATAAATGTACATCCCTGTTGATCTCTTGAGTTACCCACCCACTCCCATTTTACTCCTCATTAAAAATGTTTTTTTTTCGTATCTTCAAGTTTTTATAGGATCACAGATTTGGAGTCGGAGACTTAAGCAGCCACCTGGTCCAACCATACCCAAAAGGAATCTGTACTATAATATACTTCCTATATAGTTATTTGATCTCTTCTTGAAGACTTCTCACGAGGGAGAGCCTACCTCCTCTCCAAGCAGCCCATTCCACTTTTGAACTATACTAAGTGTAACAAAGGGGTCATCCCCTCCTTAACATACTTCCCTTCTTTATGTCTCCCTCTCCCCATATAGTCTGTTCACTTGAAAAATCTGATATTCAAGCACTGGCCTTGGAGTCTGGAGGACCTGAGTTCAAAGCAGTATCAGCCACATAACACCCACTAGCTGTGTGACTCTGGGCAAGTCACTTAACCCCAACTGCCTCGCCCCCCCCCAAATAAATCTGATATTCAACTTCCTTAAAAATAGACTCTTCAGAGTAGCTACTCAGAACATAGAAATACATTAAAAAATAAACTTTAAGCCATGGCTAGCTGAGAACCACAACTGACTCCACTAATTTTACAAATCCCTGAGTTCTGAATGCCCTTTATTAACTTGCTGACAGAAGTGTGGTTAGGTAGTTCTTAGCTAAATTTTAATCCTTAGACACTTTAAAAAATGTCCAATAAAGGAGATATCAAAAGACATTATCAGAGTTGACAGTCTTCCCCAGCTTAACTGTACCTTAACAATATATTTGTGTTAACTTAACTGTTCTACTAAAACCAGAAAATCCTGTCAGATATCCCCAAAGCAGGCTTGCTACATTGATTAAATGCCAGATTTGCTGGGTGACAGAAAAAAACCACATCTCATGTTAAAAAATCTGTAAGGTGAGTAATATTAGAGTACCTTTTCACTAAAGTACATAAAGCCCATGAATTTTCTCAGTGCCTTCATGTATGTGGGCTTCCATACCAAAGGAAACAAAGAGGTCAAAATAAATGAGGAATGAGGAAAGCCATTTGGATTTGGCCATTAGGTATTTATCTGAACTACTTACTGACAAAGCACTCCATTCCTCATACCTTTGTACTGTCCATCTTCCATTCCTCAAATGCGTTCACCCCTCACTTTTGCATCTTAGAAACCCTAGTTTCTGCCAAGACTCAGCTTAAGTAACACTTTCTACATGGAGCTGCTCCTGATCCCACCAGCAGCTTGCCTGTCCCCCCTCCCATCACCTTGTATCTATTTTTCATTTACCAACATACATTCAATACAGACATATTGCCACTCCTGATGGACTACATGACTCATTGAGGGCAAGAGACTGGTTCAATTTTGGCTCTGTTTCTGCAGCACCTAGAACGGTGTCTGACATATAATACATGATTAACACATTTGTATTGATCGTTTGCATAACTGAAGAGAGCTGTGCTTACCTATACCTTATATTGCATTTCTAAAATCACGTAAAACTGTTTCGCAATCAAGATACATGAAAAAAGCATGAAATACGTGTTTACAATCAGGAAAGTGGGGAAGCTAAATTTCTTAATCTTCAACCTCTGCAAGATTTTGTTAAAGATATTTCAAAACTTCATTTGAACATATTTGTTGAACATTTTAACACTTTGTAGATAAACTAGAATGCTACCTTCCAACTTAACTGCATATTTCACATCATATGGAGCATGTATAGAAATATCATTAATTATAAATGTGTCATTTGGTATTTCAAATCTATTACCCTCCAATATGGCTTCTAATCTCACTTCACTACTGACACTGTTCTCTCCAAGGTAACTAATGGTGTCCTAATATCTGAATCTAATAATTTTTCCTCTTTCCTCATGTTTTTTGATTTCTCTATTTCATTTGACATTGAATACCGTCCCTTTCTTTACTGACATCATCTCCTTTTTGGGTTTCTTGGTATGATATGATTCTTTTCTTATTTCTCCAACTAGTCCTCTTTTATCTTGTTTACTTACTGTTTCTGATTCCTAACCATCAGTGTTTTCCCAGGCTCAGTCTTGATCCTCTGATTCTCTTTTTCTCTTTTCTTTTAGAGAGTTCAACCAGAGTTGCCCCAAATAAAAGTTGCAAACAAGTGGAATTTCTCTGCAATGACTCATCCATCTCCTTCTTGAATCTTTACCTCTCTTGTTTATACTTCATCTCACACACACACCCACTGTATGACTGACCAGTGTCCTTGTATTACCATGTCATTTCTCTCTATCAGAATGTTCACAAAAGGGGCAGCTAGGTGGTGTGGTGGATAGAGCACCAGCCCTGAAGTCAGGAGGCTCTGAGTTCGAATGCAGCCTCATACCAAACACTTGACACTTACTAGCTGTGTGACCCTGGGCAAATCACTTAACCCCAATTGCCCAAAGGAAAACAAACAAACAAACAAACAAACAAACAAACAAAAGAATGTTCACAGAAAAGAGGCTAAAAACTTATTAGTGTTAAGGTATGCACGATTTTTTAAAATCAATTACCTCTCAGGGATATTTTGATTTTAATAAAGAACAAATTTAGGGTATTAGCATATCTGGCAGATAGAGGCACCTGGAAGGAGGTGTGGGTATGAGGGGGTTCCCCCATAGGTACCATCCAGTCCACAAAAATAGAGGGGCAGCTCTGAGTTTATCTGCTATCAGAGTTTTTGCCTTCACTTTTATGCTGATGATTTTTAAATTCAAAGCTTAATCCTGCACATCTAATATATTATAGACGTTTCCACTGGGGAACTTTTACCATCATTTCCAAATCAATTGGTTCAATAGTGAAATTTGTCATATTTTCTCACCAAATGGACTCCCTTCCCATCAACTTTCCTATTATGCTATTGGTGGTACATATGTTCTTGGTTTATTTCTCTCATTCTTTCTTTATATGCAGCATATCCTATTGATTCTACCTTCAAAAAAATATATATATATAGATACATAGATATATTTATATAGATATAGATATAAATATAAATATAGATAGATATAGATATAGATATAGACATAGACATAGACATAGACATAGGTATAGATAGATATAGATATAGATATAGATATAGATATAGATATAGATATAGATATAGATATAGATATAGATATAGATATAGATATAGATATAGATATAGATATAGATATAGATATAGATATAGATATAGATATAGATAGATAGAGATAGAGATAGAGATAGATATAGAGATAGAGATAGAGATAGATATAGATATAGATATAGATATAGATATAGATATAGATATAGATATAGATATAGATATAGATATAGATATAGATTTTGCCTATTGGTTCTCCCTTCTACAACCATATCATGTCATGTCTTTAGTAATTCAATGCTCTTTTAAATGGCCTCCCCCTTCCCATTCTTTCCTCTTGCATATTGCTACCAGATACTTCTTAAAAACACTGAGTTCATCTCATCATTCCCTTGCTTAGAAACCTCCAAATCTTTATGTGATCAAAGGCAAATTCCTCTTGGCATTTGAATGAACACCCAGCTTGATTCTGTCTCTACTCTCTCCCAAAAACTGTTTCTAGCCAGGTTCTTCTGCTAGTTCATTCATTCATTCATTTCTTTAGCAAAGATTGATTGAACATGTAATCTAGGCATCTACGAGTACTTGGGGTCACAATGAAATTATTTGATGTGGTGCTGCCATCAAAGCTTTAGCTGGGGCATGAAGACATAACTACGTGGAAAGTTAAATAAGAATCGCTGTTTTTCAGTTGATTGGAAATGTATGACCCTTTGTGACCCCTTTTGGGGTTTTCTTGGCAAGGATACTGGAGTATCCAGTATTTCTCCAGCCCATTTTACAGACAAGGAAACTGAGGCAAACAGGGTTAGGTGACTTGGCCAGGGTCACACAGCTAATACATGTCTGAGGCCAGATTTGAACTCAGGAAGATGAGCTATCTTGACTCCAGGCCTGGCACTCCATCTACTGTGCCACCTAGCTTCCCTAAACAACAATATGACATTTAAATAACAATATGAAAATAACAATAAAAGGCATATCCTGCTTTCCTTTTTCTTATTCATACATGGAATATCCTTCCATATAATTCCTGGTTATTAAAATTCTGATTGTCCTTTGAAGTGCAGCACAAACTCCAACATCATTTATGAAGTCCTCTCCAACTACTCCCTTTTACACTGATCTCTCCATCTTCTGAATTCTTCTAGCTGTCATTATCTGTCTGACTGTAGTATAATACAGCGCTAAATGATACGTCACATTTGCGTAGAACAAAATTGCTTAGGAAAAGTCTCCTTCATAACCATCTCATGAGCTACACAGAACAATTGTCATTATTCAGCCCCATTTTAAAGATAAGGAATCTGAGCTGCATAGGGTTTAAGTGACTTGACCATGCTCACTCAGCTAGTAAGTGTTTAGCTTATCCCTCTCATTAATTCTTTATATGCAGCATATGCTATTGATTCCATCTTCAAAATATTTATATACCTATTTTTGCCTATTGGTTCTCCATTCTACAACCCATATTATCTCATGCCTTTAACAGTTCAATGGTCTTTTAAATGGCCTCTCCCTTTCCAATCTCTCCTCTTGCATATTGCTCCCAGGTACTTCTTAAAACACTATCATTCCCTTGCTGAGAAACCTCCAATTCTTTATATGATCAAGGAAAAAACCATGGACAAGCTAGAGTTTGAGTTCAAATGTTCTGAATCTAAGTCCAGTGATCTTTCCACTACAGCACACCGACTTAAGGCCAGAGGTCATGTATTATAGACAGATAGGCGCACAGTGGGTAGAGCACTGAGACTGGAGTTAGGAAGACCTGAGCTCAAGTGTGGCCTCAGACACTTACTAGCTGTGTGACCCTGGGCAAGTAACTTCACCCTGTTTGCCTCAGTTTCCTCATCTGTAAAATGAGCTAGAGAAGGAAATGGCAAACCACTCTTGTATCTTTTACCAGGAAAAGGGGTCACAAAGAGTTGGACATGGATGAAACAATCGAACATCCATCATCCATATTCCTTAAGTTATGAAATGACTATAATTCTATGCATTGAGAAGGTACGTATCCAATTAATTTTTGTGAAATGAATGACTCAGATGATAAGTTTGGGTAAAGAAGGTATGAAGGCAGAAGTGGCGTATTTGTTTGAGTAGATATGGAGGGCCAAATTGCAGGGAGACTAAAATGACAGAAGAGTAGTTTGGACTTTGTTCTATAGGGAAGAGAGCCATTAGAGGTCCTCCTTTCTTCAGTTGTCCTCTAATTACTTGATACATCTTCCCAAATGGATTATAAGATCCTCATGGATCAGAATAACATCTTCTCAGAGCCACAATTAACTGTTCCTGAGTCTGGGGAAAACACTTGGGGAAAAGAGAAGACCATAAGGACAGGTCTCAGATCTCAGACTAGAAAGTTTTATGCCAGGGTGGGGCAGGGGGAGAGATGCCACGATGTGAGGGGAGACAGATGCTTTGACAAGAAGACAAACCTCTTTGGATGGAGATCTTGGGATACCATGAGGCCACTTCCTGGGAGGTTAGTGACGAGACAGAGCAAAGTGGTCCAGTGAATAGAGGGAATCATCTTATGTGCTGAGTGAGAAGCATCTGTTAATATAGTATTCTGTTTAAATTATTGCAGGGCAGCTAGGTGGAGAAGAGCACTGAAGCTGGAATCAGGATGACCTGAGTTCAAATATGACAGTTACTAGCTGTGTGACCCTGGGCAAGTCACTTAACCCTGTTTGCCTCAGTTTCCTCTTCAGTAAAATGATCTAGAGAAGAAATGGCAAACCGCACCAGCATCTTTGCCAAGAAAATCTGAAATGGGATTACAGAGACCTGAGCATGACTGAACAACAACAAAAATTTAGAATATTTATTATTGCTAACTGGATGTTAAGATCAATTGGTTCTGCCTGCTGAAGTAGTAGTGCTACCACTGCTACTTCCATGAATCATAGTGTTCTGGTGCAATACTCCAATTTCCCTGCCTTAGTTATGGTTCTATATCTTTTGTGTTTTGTGTCTTCTATGGAGATGATTGAAGTGCTAGGTACAGAGAAAAAGTTCTCAACAAATTCTCATTGAACTGAAAACCACTTCATCTTATCACAAACTAGGTGTTAGCACAACATAAATTTATAGTTATTATTTTGCTAGTGTTAATGTTGGACAGCTAGGTGGCACAGTGGATAGAGTGCTGGGTTTGGAAGTCAAGAGGACCTGAGTTCAAATCAAATCTAGCTTCAGATACTTATTAGCTGTGCCACTGTGGGCAAATGACAAACTACTCCAGTATCATTGTCAAGAACACCCCATGGATAGTATTGGTGTGATATGGTCCACGAGATCATGAAGAGTCAGACACAAATGAACAACAACAGCGTCATCATGAAAATTTAATCATTTTAAATAAATAATTTATTGAATATGTGATTTCAAAATAAGAGACCCATGTTAATTCCAGGTTTATGCTTTTCTGTTCTTTATGAAATTAACTTCTTGTCCTTTTCTCTTTCTTAATGACAATGAAAATAGGAACCGCACAAATGTCCGTCCCCTCTTGACTTTGAAACGCTTCTAGTTGTGCTTAGTCTCGAATGTTGAATAGCATGGCAGGAACTTTTCAGAGAGGTTCCCCTTTCCTTCCCACTCCCTGCTTCCATGGAACATACAAAAATAGAGATATCAATTCTGCCTTAAGTCTGGCATTAAACAGCTTTCAAGGACTCAAACCTGGCCTGTTACTAGGCTAGCATTTATGGAGCCTGCATGTAGCATTTTGAAGAAAATCATTCTTAATTCACCATGCAGTGTTATTTTATTGGAATATGGAAAAGATGGAAACTTTGACTATCAAAAAGAAACTTAGTATTAGGTGGTAATAGCATCCACACATGCTTGTGTGAATAACAGCATACACATATATACATACACACACATATACAAAATTGTGTTCTCCCGAAATGAATTACAAAATAGATATTGCTAGGGGACAAAGCTCAGACTCTCAATCATATTGCTTCTAAGTAAATATCAAAGAAGATTTTGGTTTCAATCCTGATTATTAATTATACTGAATAAGAGGATTTGTTGTGGTTGTTCAGTTGTTTTGGTCATGTCCAACTCTTCATGATCCAATTTGGGGTTTTCTTGGCAAAGATACTGGAATGGTTTGCCATTTCCTTCTCTAGATCATCTTATAGGTGAGGAAATGGAAACTGAGGCAAACAGGAGTAAGTGACTTGCCCAGGGTCACACAGCTAGTAAGTGTCTGAGGCCTCATTTGAACTCATCAGATGAGTCTTTCTGATTCTAAGCCCAGTGCTCAATCCACTGTGCCACACAGCTGCCCAAATAAGAGAGTATTTATCAAATAAAATAGAGTAGCTTGGTGTGAGACTAGAATATCTAGGATTGCTACTAAAGGACCAAGGTTGGTTATCTGTCTGTCTAGGTAATCCTCATCATGCTGGTGAGTACCTCCCCCCCAGCCTTGCTATCTGAGGTGGCCTAGACCAAAGGTGTCAAATGCATGCCAACAGCACTGGCTGACAATCTTTTCAAGTATAGACAAACCAGTATAAAATACAATTGGGAAATTTTTAACAGAATAAATAAAAATATAATAGAGCACAGCTAGTGTTCATATGTGATTTTCTAAGTCAATATGACATGAAGATGTCCTCATGTATGGGTTAGTGGCACATGTTTCTACTTGAGTTTGACAACAGTGGCCTAGATTATCTGACATTGTACCAAGGGTATGCATTTACACCAGGGCGTTTGCAGAGCTCCACAGGCTGGTACCCATTCTAGGAGATTCAATCAGTGTCTAATTTAGGCTCACACAGCTGGAAAGTCCTTGAAGATAAATGTGACGCGAGAGTTTCTTAGACTGATACGGTCTTATGTAGACTGATGCAGTCTCAACTGATGCAGAGTGAAGAAAGCATAAAAAAATTAATACAAATGAAAACTCTAAAAGCCATCACAATTCAGATTAAATACAAGAATAAAAAAGGCTTTAACATGACCTAAGGAACCCTCAAGTCACATCACTCTTCAAGCAGTAACATGGTGTTGTGGAAAGAGCATCCAAATACAAGTCAGGAAATCTTGAGTTCTAATCCCCACTCTGCTACTGTCTATGTCATAGTAAAGAAATCATGTCACTTTCTGAATTTCAGTTTTCTGATTGTAAAGTGAAGGGTCTAGGCTACATCAGAGTTTCTTAACCTGGCATCTATGAATAGGAACTTTAAATTATGTTTGTAATTGTATTTCAACGCCATTGGTTTCATGCACAATCCTTTGTGTTTGATTAGTACATTTGAAAACGTTCTGAAAAGTCTATAGGTTTTGCCAGATGTTCAAAGGGGTCCATGACATGAAAAGGATAAGAACCCCTGGATACTCTCTCCTCTGATTGGAGGGTAGAGCATGTAACTCTTCCAAAATCCTTCTTTTTTAGAGGGCCCTGACTGGACTTCCAGCTCACTCCTCTTTCCATTTGCATTTCTACGTGGTTTCAATATTGTGGAACAAGATATCTTCTATCTGATACTCCCCTTGTTTCTTTCTTCCCCCTTTTAAGTTTTCTTTTTTTGCATTGTCTTCTCCCATTAGAATGTAAGCCCCTTGAGGGCAAGGACTGTCTTTCTTTTTCTTATTTCTATTCCCACACTTAGCATGGTGCCTGGCACATAACAGGCACTTGATAAATATTTACTGAATTTAATTGGACCCCTGGACTGGACAGAGTTAGACTTTTTCCTGCAAAAGATCAAAATACCCAAGTAGCCTGATAAACTTCTTGAACACAGCAACTATTTTTGTTTTTGTCTTTGTATCAGCACATAGCATACTTCTTGGTAAATAACAGGAACTTAAAAAGCATGTTGGATAAGTGAATGAATGAACAAATGAATGAATGAATGAATGAATGAATGAATGACATTGCCCAAATTTCTCACCTTGAATTTTTAGAAGTGAGCTGACTCTACTCTAGTTTTGGGGCCCTAGCAGAGTCTTTGAGACAGAAGACAGCTTTCTTGGCCTGCCCAAGTACTAGCACGGAAGTCTCAAAGACTGGAGGGTTACTCTAGGCTTCGGGATGAAGCCATGGTGACATGCTAGGAGAGGAAGGGAAGCTTCTAGATATCATATGAGGATGTCACTTCTTCAGTGGTTGAAGGCAAACAGAGGTTAACTGACTTGCCCATGATCACACAGATAATGAGTGTCTGAGGCTGGATTTGAACTCAGGTCTCCCTAACTCCAAGTCAAGCGTTCTATTCACTGAGCCATCTACCTGCCTCTGCTGTTAATCCTTAGGTGATACCAACTTTCTGAAATAAATGCTATGGAAAACTTAAAGTAATTTTCTTCTAGAAAACACATTTCTATGATCTCAAATCCACATATAGATATGAGTACATACAAGGATCATATCAATACTTTTAATACATAAATGTCATAAAATAATCAAGTTAATCAAATTTGAAGGGAAAGTCTTTTAATGATTTAGAAAACTTTAACTAGATTTTCTTTCACAGTTTCTTGAATTTCAAAACATTAAGAAACACATCAGTAGGGAGGAAAAAAACCCCAAGCATTTACCTTCATATGAGAACTTCTGCTCTTCTCTCAAAGTATAGCTGCCATGTTTTCACTCAATCCCACTATTCTGAGGCTGATCAGTTCTTGAAGTTTCTCTAAAGTAAAGGGAAAAACATAGATGTTCTAATGGAGACAAAGACAAAAATAAAGAATCATCTTTATAGAGCTTCTCTGTGAAACAGCAACGCATGATTCTGTGTTTGAAGATGGTCAGATTCCTTCTTTACTACATGACATAGTTTCCCCATGGTATCTCACATCAACCAAAGGCACAGAAGATAATCAGAATTTTTTGGACATCTTATTTGTTAGAGAGTTCTATTTGAACTACTAACATAATTTATCAGCTAGCCTTACCCACCTTTGAAAGTAATGCACTCTTTTCCCATTATAAAATCGTATTAATTCCACATTGCCTTCTCCAGGGGAAATTAGGACTTTCCACAATTACTTACTTATTTTCCCTAGACCATAATTTTACACTTTGGTCTCATTAGTAATGGCAAGTGCAGAAATAGAAAACTGTTAGGTTTAGACATTCCTGTCTATGGCTTTTCTCAGACTGTTTTATTGCTTTATTGTATTGTGAGATAAAACTTACACATTCTGGTCCCTAATCTCTTGTGCTTATTTTTTTCTGATCTAAAAATCCCTACCAGAGCCCTAAGTACCCCCATCAAGTCTGTAATAATGCTGACCTGAGCCAGTGAAAAACTGCACTCAGCCGGCATGTTCTGTAAGATGGCTTTCCATCAACACAACATTACAGGCATTCTTCTCTGGAGCTAGCAAAGAAAATAAGCTGGCTTTGGCAGTTGATCATGGACGGCACTAATTCGATGAATCCATTTTTCACAGACTTTACTTGGCAAACATTTTCTCCACAGTCTGCAAGCCTAGAAAGTTTCTCCCCACCCCTCTTCTTTTTTTGTTGGCAGGGGCAGCAGGAATATAAATGTTTCTAAAAAGAAATTGGATTTGGAGTTAGGAGACTGGGTGGAAATCCTCCCTCAGACACTGTCAGTCTTTCAGAGCCTTGGTTTTCTCATCTGTACAAAGGGGATAAAATGTTAACACTGCCTACCTCAGAGCTATATAAATAAAAAGTATAAAAATAAGAAGGTTGAATTCTATGATTCTATAATCTGTTTGGGTACTTCAAAACCTTCTTCTTAAGAATACTGTCAGGCCAATACAATCCCAAGAATAATGGGAAGTAGACTTATCTGGCCCTTTTGTTGTACTCTTACCCTATTGAGGTACTCTATTTCATGTACCTTTGGAGTGAAGAAGGCCAAGTGCATGAAGGTGGTTGGTGCAGTATAAGTTCAATAACCAGCAAACATTTTACACATTTGTGAGTAAGAAAAGTTAGAAATCAGCTTACTTAAGATCTTTTTTTTTTTTACCAGAGTACTCCATTTCCCTTTTAAAAATTCTTGAGTTTACCAGTAATCTCCAGAAGCCAAACTCAGGTTATTATTATTATTATTATTTTAGGCAATCGGGGTTAAGTGACTTGCCCACGGTCACACAGCTAGAAAGTGTTAAGTGTTTGGTCTGAAGTCACATTTGAACTCAGGTCCTCCTAACTTCAGGGCTGGTGCTGTATCCACTGCGTCACCTAGCTGCCCTGAAACACAGATTATTTTTAAAAGTTTCTCTAGTTTTTGAAGAGCTTTGAACCATGGAGACTTTAAGAAACTTTTGTGCTTATAATTCATCATTTTCTTTCCAAATCTAATGTTGATGAAAATGAATTTGTGGAGATCAATTCTTCTCTAGCACGGTCAGGGAGGAAGTGATGAGTTTTAAAAATGATCTTGAACTGAATCATAGGCAAAACAAACCACACTAATTCCCTGAACTTCAAACTGAAATTAACCTGATTTTACTGAATTATGAACCAGAAAACCTCTAGTGAAATAGTTTCTGCTACAACAAAGCCTATTTATTTTCTGAATTTAATGAATCAGGATTTGATTAAATTCTCTAAGTTAAACTTCAGGCATACCTTGGAGATATCATGGGTTTAGTTCCAAACTAATACAATAAAGTGAATATTGCAATAGAATGACTCAGGTGAATTTTTTGGATTCACAATGCATGTAAAACTTATGTTACTATATTATAGTTTATTAAGTATGCTATAGTATTATGTCTAAAAAACATATATATCTTAACAAAAATTGTTTATTGCTATAAAATGCTAACCATCTTCTGAGCCTTAAGCAAGTCATAATCTTTTTGCTGGTAGAGGGTCTTGCCTTAATATTAAGGGCCGCTGACTGATCAGGGTGGTGGTTTCTGAAGGTTGGGCTGACTGTGCCAATTTACTTAAAATAAGACAACAATGAAGCTTGCCACATTGATTGACTCTTCCTTTCACTTAACACTCAGAGGCCATTGTAGGGTTATTAGTTGGCTTAATTTCAATATTGTGCCTCAGGGAATAGGAAGATCCAAGGAGAAGGAGAAAGATGGGGGAGGGGATACCAGGTTGGTGGAGCAGTCAGAACATGTACAACATTTATCGATAAAGTTAACCATCTTATTATATGGGCATGATTTGTGGCATCCAAAAACAATTGCAATAGTAATATCAAAGATCACTGATCACAGATCACTCTAACAGCTATACCATAATAATGAAAAAAGTTTGAAATATTGTGAGAATTACCAAAATGTGACACAGAGACATGATGTAGGCACATGTTGTTGGAAAAATGGCACCAATAGACTTGCCTGAAACAGAGCTGACACAAATCTTTAATTTGTAAAAAACACAATCTTTGTGAAACACAGTAAAGTGAAGCACATTAAAACAAGGTATGCTTGTATTTCATTCAGTTTGAATTCCCATTTTAACAAAGCTCAGTTATCTTAGAGCCTAATGGCAGCTTGTATCCATAACTGTCCCTGTGGAAAACATGATGCTAAACGATCCTTCTTCTAGCAAGTCAACCTCAGCTGGGAAGACAGGTGCAGATGCTCCTGGTGACTCTGATGCCAGTGAGGGATTTGAAGGCTCTTCTAACAATCAGCAGTATGCATATTAGTTATAACTCTAAGCCCATGACAGCTGCAATATTCCACATGCAAACAAATTACAATCATGAATGGGGCAATATTCCAACATAGAAAGTTTTCAGGTAAATACTTTCACCTATTTTTTTTTCATGGGGAAATACATGCAAATCTTTATTCACAACAAATTATATGAACCAAAATATATATTTTTTTCTTTTTAAAAAACGGAATTGACTATTTTTCAAGACAATGAGATTTTCCTCACAAGAAGTATGAAGCAGATGATGGACGATCATCTGTCAGCAGAGAGGATTCCTATGGGGAATTGGTCCAGATAGCCTCTAAGGTCTCCTCTTCTAACTCTAAGAGTCCATGTTTCCGAAAGCCCACATTCACTTGTTATTTAATCACAATTTTAGTGAGCCTGAAAATTTACTTCAGCCTAAAGAAACACAAATCATTTTTCCCTCTCTTGGTTTACTAACTTTATTGTTGGAAATATTTCACTTCACCAGAGAGAGGGAAAACAACATAAAAGAAGAAATGAGAAGATAAATGAGATGAAACAAATAGAAAGTAAGAACTACATAAAATAATTCTACTACTAATGAAAACTTTTTAAGATTAATTCCAAGATGATTTTTCTAAAGATTCCTAGCTATACTTTTATGGTAGTATAGAGTCAAATTCACATAATTTTAAAAGAATGATTAGGTAAAATCATTCTATACATATTTTATCAGTTCTTTAGATACAGATGGTGTTTACATATACATACATATATATGCATATATACATATATACAAACACATATTTGTGTCTAATGGTAGTCATATCTAGGGTGGGGGCAGGAGAGAAGAAAAAAGGGAAAAAAAGAAATTTGCATGGTAACTTTAATGTATATTTAAAAGGAATAGCAAGTTGTACATAACAAAATATCTTCTTATGCAAAAAAGGATGATTTGGAGGGAACATGCTAGGAACTATGCTTAACTGAAAGAATGGCTATGGATTGAGAATGTTTAATTTAAGCTAGCGCAATAGTGGACAACACTCATGACTTCCAACTAGTCCTCATAATGGCACTTCCAGTCTCTAACCCAATAACCTTGGTTTGGAACAAGTTCCATTAATAGGGAAAAATGCAGGAGTTTAAACATGGCACTGAAGACTAAAAGAAGAATGCAGACAGTTATCTGAAACACAAAGCCTTTTTTATGTATTCACAGAAATCATAATCAGGCTTCAATTGGTGCTACACTGCTGAGATGTTCACTGTTGTTTGTCTGTGTTTGATCGTCCATCTGGGCAAATGGAATATTTTGCAGATATACTTTCTTTTTCTACCTATGATTCCCCCCCAACCCCGTTCCACATTTTATCACATTTTATTTTAATGTTGGAGATGTTTCCCAAGACAGCATAATTAAAGCAGTTAGATCTTTCTATTAAAAAAATTCCCCACAGGAATACTGCTGATTTTTTTCCCCTTTCTACCTTTTCGGCTTATCCAATGGACATAATCCCTTCTGCTGTTCATAATCCTGGAGTCAGTCTTTGATAACGTTGTACTCAAATATGTCACATGATAAGAAAGATTATTAGGGAAGGTGTGGTTTCTAATACATTTGAAAAAGGGACCAGAAGAAGGCTCACATGTATAAAAAACCTTTAAGACCCTTCTGTGTTTAATCGATGTCACACGATAAGAAAGATTATTAGGGAAGGTGTGGTTTCTAATACATTTGAAAAAGGGACCAGAAGAAGGCTCATATGTATAAAAAACCTTTAAGACACTTCTGTGTTTAATCGGTTAGTCAAAAACACCTACCATATTCCAGAAACTGTGGCAAATAAGTGCTGTCCAGACTCCGCTATCATCCTACTCTGGTGCCCTGCAGTGGCAAATACAAGACCTTGGATTCTCAAAGGTGACACAATTCAAGTTAAAGCTCAGGTAGATTCTAGGAAATCTTTGAGGATGGGCAATTTGTAGACTATCTTTTGAACTGTGAAGTGGTTGAGATCTGAATTGGTGGAAAGTACACCCACTTGACAAAGTTATAGGTAACTATTATATAAAAAGTTTACACTGGAGGACAAAGCTTGGATGAGCTGAAGTCCCTATCCTTATAGAACTTACAGTTTGGTAGGTGGAGACATCAGTATGGATTCTGAAATTATATAATATTACATATAAAAAGCATTATAGTTTAATACTTCCATGATTTAATCATGTGGGTACTTCATTCATTAATGAAGATAATAACTAACACATATACTTTTTAAAAGTCACATCCAACTCTTGTCTGTGTCCTCCCAAAAATCCTCCATAGAGGCTCTACTCAATGTTTTAGAGCTCTTCCTCTAGGCTGTTTAATATTGCATGAATAGAGTGTAGCAATAAACATGCTTATCTCTTTGTTATCCCTTTGTCCCTATATAACTAGCCTACCTCCTGTTCCATTGATTCAAATTTTTAGGTCAGTTCTTACATACAAGTAGGGACAAGAATAGAGATTGGACCTATGACCTCATTGATAAAGGATACTCCTATAGCAATGCAGATTGGCACTTTGTAATTTAACACAGTGCCTTGGACATAATAAGTGCTTACTAAATGACTGTTGATTTATTGTTAACTTATAGTCTTAGGGAGTCACCTAGAGTATTTAGAGGTTAAATGGCTTATCCCAAATATGTCAGAGGTAGATCCTGAACCTAGTGCTTACTGGTTCCAAGACCAGCTTTTTATCCATTACATCATGCTAAACACAAATAATTGTTGCTCAAATACCGCAGGATACTTATGTCCATGACGTATCTATTGTTCCTTGAGTCATCTATAATTTTGACTTCTCGAAACTGGGATGTTCCATGAGTCACAGCTATATAGTACATACAATATTAGGATTTAAAAGATATATGTTGAGAAAAAATTTTAGATTGCTGAAAGTTCTACACAATTTCCCAAATTCAATTCAGCTTGCTATGTATGTGTTGCCCGTCCAATTGCATTGCATAGTTGGGGTAATATGAATTTTCATCTGCTTGCATTTTTTCCTATGTGGATTGTTAGGCTGATTTCTTTTGAGTGCTTGTGCATCTCACTAAGGAAGCCCAGTAGGATTATGGGACTTAATGTTGTCAGAACAATGCTATTCACAAAAAGGAACATCTGGCAGATGTGTTCTCCAGTTAAGTACATTGGAGAGTTACAAAACAAAGTGCTATGGGAAGTGAGTGGGTAGACTGCTACCAATTGAAGGAATCATGGACTATTTCTTGGAGGAGGTAACATCTGACGTGGATTTTGAAGGATGGATAGGAATTCACAGAATTTGAGAGTTGGAAGGACCTTGGCAAGCCAGTACAACCCATATGTGAAATAAATTCCTCCTCTAACACTTTCAATGAGCAGCTGTCAAGGCAGCCCCTTCTATTTTGGGATGGTTTCAATAGATAAGGAAGGGGAAAGAAGGCATTTCAAGAATTAAAAAAAATATTCTGAGAAAATGAAAAGAAAATCATGAGTGTGTAATGCAAGCCCAGGGAATGAGGTGTTGTGAAGTTTGACTGTAGTGCAGAGTGCTCAGTGGTGTGTGTAAGGGAGGTTGTCACTCAAACTCTGAACCCTAATTCTCCCATTGGCTCTCCCCTCAGTCAACTTGATAACAGAAGGGGTAGATTTCTATCTGAAGAGTACATCCCTGGTAAGATAAGAGTACAACCTAATACCTTGCTGAGAGGATGCAGGGGACTTGTATGATGGCATTTAAGACTTCCTCAGTCTAAAATGTTGTGATGGGATGTAGAGGCAGTTTGTGGTGGTGAAACATGAGATAAGTTCACACAGTAATGCACTCGCAGCATCATGCACTTTCTATTCTGGCAGATCTCAAAGCAGGCCACACAAAAAGGGCTAGAGTTTGCTCTAGAAGAATTTAGTCTGTTATAATACTATTAAAAATAGCTAGCATTTCTTACATAAATAAAATAGAAAAAGAGGAGATTAATGAATTGGGCATACAACTAAAAAAACTAGAAAAAGAACAAATTAAAAATCCTCAACTAAACACCAAATTAGAAATATTGAAAACCAAAGGAAAAATTAATAAAATTGAAATTAAGAAAACTGTTGAACTAATAAATAAAACTAAGAGCTGGTTTTATGAAAAAACCAACAAAATAGATAAGCCTTTGGTTAATTTAATTAAAAAAAAGAAACCAAATTACTAGTATCAAGAATGAAAAGGGCAAAGCTACCACCAAGGAAGAGGAAATTAAAACAATAATTAGGAATTATTTTGCCCAACTATATGCCAACAAATTTGACAATCTTAGTGAAATGGATACATATTTACAAAAATATAAATTGCCCAGATTAACTGAAGAGGAAGTAAAATACTTAAATAACCCCATCTCAGAAAAAGAAATTGAACAAGCCATTGATGAACTCCCTAGGAAAAAATCTCCAGGGCCAGATGGATTTACATGCAAATTCTATCAAACATTTAAAGAACAATTAATTCCAATACTATATAGACTATTTGGGAAAATAGGTGAAGAAGGAGTCTTACCAAATTCTTTTTATGATACAAATATGGTGTTGATACCTAAACCAGGAAGAGTCAAAATAGAGAAAGAAAATTATAGACCAATTTCTCTAATGAATATAGATGCAAAAATTTTAAACAAAATACTAGCAAGTAGATTACAGCAACTTATCACAAGAATAATACACTATGACCAGGTAGGATTTATACCAGGAATGCAGGGTTGGTTCAATATTAGGAAAACTATCAGCATCATTGAGCATATCAACACCAAACCCAACAGAACCACATGATCATCTCAATAGCTGAAAAAAGCTTTTGACAAAATACAACACCCATTCCTAATAAAAATAGAAAGCATAGGTATAAATGGAGTCTTCCTTAAAATAATAAATAGCATTTTTCTAAAACCTTCAGCAAGCATTGTATGTAATGGGGACAGGCTAGAAGCATTTCCAATAAGATCAGGGGTGAAACAAGGATGTCCATTATCACCCCTGTTATTCAGTATTGTACTGGAAATGTTAGCTTTAGCAATAAGAGAAGAAAAAGAAATTGAAGGCATTACAATAGTCAAAGAAGAAACAAAGCTATCACTCTTTGCAGATGACATGATGATATACTTAGAGAATCCTAGAGAATCAAGTAAAAAACTACTTGAAATAATAAACAACTTTAGCAAAGTTGCAGGCTATAAAATCAACCCACATAAATCATCAGCATTTCTATATATTACCAACAGAGTCCAGCAGCAAGAGATAGAAAGAGAAATCCCATTTAAACTTACTGTAGGCATTATAAAATATTTAGGAATCTACCTCCTGAAACAAACCCAGGAACTCTATGAACACAATTACAAAACACTTTTCACACAAATAAAATCAGATCTAAATACTTGGAAAAACATCAGTTGCTCATGGGTAGGCCAAGCTAATATAATAAAAATGAGAGTCCTACCTAAGCTAATTTACTTATTCAGTGCCATACCAATCAAACTACCAAAAATTATTTTATAGAGTTAGAAAAATAATAACAAGATTCATTTGGAAAAAACAAAAGTCCAGAATATCAAAGGAACTAATGAAAGGAAATGCAGGAGAAGGTGGCCTAGCAATTCCAGATCTTAAATTGTATTATAAAGCAGCAATCATCAAAACTGCTTGGTACTGGCTAAGAAATAGGGAGGTGGATCAGTGGAATAGGTTAAATATGCAAGACACAGTAGTCAATGACTATAGTAATCTATTATTTGATAAACCCAAAGACCCCAGCTTCTGGGATAAGAACCCACTCTTTGAAAAAAACTGCTGGGAAAACTGGAAAAGAGTATGGCAGAAACTAGGCATAGACCCAAATCTCACACCATATACCAAAATAAAGTCAAAATGGGTTCATGACTTAGATATAAAGGCTGATACCATAAGTAAACTGGGAGAACAAGGAATAGTTTACCTATCAGATCTATGGAGAACAGAAGAATTCATGACCAAACAGGAGATAGAGAACATTATGAAAAGCAAAATGGATAATTTTGATTACATTAAATTGAAAAGTTTTTGCACAAACAAAGCCAATGCAACTAAGATTAGAAGGAAGGTAGAAAATTGGGAAAGAATTTTTACAACCAGTCTCTCTGATAAAGGCCTCATTTCTAAAATATATAGAGAATTAAGACAAATTTATAAGAATACAAGCCATTCCCCAATTGATATAAATGGTCAAAGGATATGAACAGACAGTTCTCAGATGAAGAAATTAAAGCCATCTATAGTCATATGAAAAAATGCTCTAAATCGTTATTGATTAGAGAAATGCAAATCAAAACAACTCTGAGGTACCACATCACACCTATCAGATTGGCCAACATGACAAAACAGGAAAATGATAAATGTTGGAGAGATGTGGGAAAATTGGAACACTAATACATTGTTGGTGGAGTTGTGAAATGATCCAACCATTTTGGAGAACAATTTGGAACTATGCCCAAAGGGCTACAAAAATGTGCATACCCTTTGATCCAGCAATAGCACTTCTAGGGCTATATCCCAAAAAGATCAAACAAATGGGAAAAGGACCCACATGTACAAAAATATTCAAAATGGCTCTTTTTTGTGGTGGCAAAGAATTGGACATTGAGAGGATGCCCATCAATTAGGGAATGGCTGAGCAAGTTGTGATATATGAATGTAATGGAATACTATTGTGCTATAAGAAATGATGAACAGGCTGACTTCAGAAAAACCTGGAAAGACTTAGATGGTCTGATGCTGAGTGAAGTGAGCAGAACCAAGAGGACTTTGTACACAATAACAGCCACGTTATGCAATGACTAAGATTGTTAAACTGAACCCTTCTCAGCATTGCAAGGATCTAAGACATCTCCAGAGGCCTTGGGATGAAAAATGCCATCCACATCCAAAGAAAGAACTATTAGCTATCACTAATTTTTACCTTCTGTTGAGTTTTGTTTCATCTTTCTGATGGTTCCTCCTATTGGTTTTAATTTTTACTTACAACTTCACTAATGTGAAAATATGTGTAATAATTGTCCTGCTGGTGGTAATGTTGAGATACAATAACAAAGCAAAACAAAAAACCCATATCTTCTTCAATATCTGTTCAATGAAATCTTTTTCAGGGCTAGGTTGAAATTATTATCATGCCCGTTTTATGGGAGAAAACACGTGGAACCCAGGGATTATTTCATTTTTGTCTTTGTCTGGGCAGAGTGTCTTGTCCATAATATGTTTTGGATAAATTTTCAATTACAGAGGCTCTGAGAGGTTGACTTGTCCAGGGTTATTTCAGTTAAGTAGTAAAGGTGGGATTTAAACTCCAGTCTTATGACTGCAAGATCAGGACTCAGAATTAGAAGGCATGTTCTCTGCCTCCAGAATTGCCTCTAAAGACAACATTGTAAGGCAAGACATAAACACAGGGAGAATGGCCAAAACCTTAGAGCCAGTAGCTCTGTGGAGGCTTAACATGAGGGGCAGAAACTTCTTTCTCCTTGGTCAGATTTTTTTTTTTATGTGCGGCCCATTGGATCTGCTTCCAAGTCTGCTCTGTGACTCACTATTATGCCATTAGAGTTTCTACATAGGTTTTCAGGTTTGTTTTGCATTAGCTACTTACTATAGACCATCTTCTGAGAAGCTTTTGTTTGTAAGGAACAGTTCTGAATAGTCATGGGCTCAGCTCCATGGGTGAGTGGCAGTGGCTGTGTTCATCTGGTATTAAAAGAAATCACTTTCCAACAGAAGATATGTGGGGTATGCTTATGTGTGGGTATACAAATGCACAGGAATAATTCAAAGTAATGGATGAAATTTTTGAAAAAATATCTATAAAGATGTGTGGCAATTGGGGTTAGAGCAACTATGCTCTGAAGAAGAACACCAACAAAGTTAGTTCTGCTTAGTTCTGTTTACGTATTACCATATATAATCTTAAAATAAATCCAATCAAGTAATTGTGAATCATGGAACAACAATTTCTTTCATTTCTAGTCCTCAATTTCCCAAGAAAAGGTAGTTCTTTCCAGTGGGAAAATGCTGAATTTGGTTTTAGAGGATATGAGTAATATTTTGTAATTAACTAAGTAATTTTCACAAAGTCATTGAGCTATTCTGACACTCAGTTTACTTATCTGTTATATGAAAGTGTCAGACAACAAATATTTATTAAAAACTTACAATATGTCAGATATTGTGCTAAGCGCTAGGGATACTGAAAAAAAAGCAATCTCTGGTGTCAGGGATCTTGCATTCTAATTGGGCAGACAACTTGTAAGTAATTTGGCACATTCAATATACATTCTGAATAGATTGAATAGAGGAGAAGTAGTCTCAGAGGGGAAGGCATTAGCACTTGGGGGGACAGGGAGCAGCCTCCTGTAGAAGACAGGATTTGAGCTAATGGAAACCAGAGAAAGGGAGAGACAGAGTGGAGAGAGAGCATTCCTGGCATGAGACAGGATGTTTGTAGGTGAGAAACAGCAAGCAGTCCAGTATACCTGTATTGCAGTGCATGTGAAAAGGAGTAAAGTATAGAAAGACAGGAAAAAAGAAAGAAACCATGCTTTAAAATGTCTTGAATGCCAAACAAAAGAAATTATATCTGATCTTGGAAGTAGTAGGAGTTAATGAGTTAAGGAGTAGAGGGTGACGTACTTCTGCTTGAGGCGAATCACCTTTATAGCTGAGTGGAGGATGGATTGAAGTGGGGAGAGACTTGAAGAAGACACATTAGAAGGTATTACAATAGTCCATGAGGAAGGTGAATAAGGTCCTGCTCTAGTGTGGAGGCTATGTGGAGGCATTCTACACATTAGTATAGAGGAGGCATATAGCAGAGATGTTGTGAAGGTAGAAATGACAAGATTTGGCAACAGGTTGGAAATAATACAATGGATTCAAGTAAGTATTTGAAGATTGTATCAATACGGATTACTGGGAGGATAATGGTGCCCTTGACAATTATAGGGAGTTTTTGAAGGAGGTTGAGGGGTTTTGAATAAAAATAATGAGTTCTGTTTTGAACATTTTGATTTTAAGATGCTTACTGGGTATCAAATTTGAGATGTCCAGGAAGCAGTTATGACATGAGCCTGGAGTTTATGAAAGTGGATAACGCTGCATTTATAGGTTTAGTGATTGTTTTTATAGAGATGATAATTCAACCATTGGAAGCTGACAAGGTCCAGGCTTAGGATATAGCAATATGTAAACAGTGATACGATGAAGGGGTAAGGGATTCAAGAGATGAAGATAGTTTAGAGTTGAGCTGGTTCATCAAGAAATAAAATAATAAGGAAGGGAAGGGAGTGAAGTCAAGAATGATGGCCTGGGGAAAGAACTAAGGGGTAAAGGGAATAGAAATTTGGTAAGGACAAAGAATAGGTGACATTGGATTAGATGATTGCTAAGATCCATTTGAGCTTTAAAGCTATAAATCCCTGCAATTCTCTTATTAGACACTATATGTCAATTAAGAAACAGTCCTAAATGACTAACCTTTTTTTTCAAAAGAGGATAGGATTTGGAATTAGGGGATTTGGGTTTGAATCATTGCTTAGGAATTTACTATTTATGTAGTTTGGAGTAATTGACTTAATCTCTCTGGGCCTCAGTTTCCTCATCTTTCAAACGAAATGAGAGATAATCTCTGCAGTCCCTTCTGGTCCTACGTCCATGATCCTTACCTTGAATTGCCACCAGACCCATCACGAGTCAGGATTGTGGTGGTAGGGAAGGCCAAGGCGTAGATATAGGGTTTGATTAGATTGTAGAATTGCCACTAAATGAAAAGGTCCAATCAAGATACTGTATCTAGGAGGGCTAGACAAAGATGGAATCTGAAATTTGAGGACATCAATTCAACAAAATAGCAGGACAGGGAAAGAATCAGTAAGGATTAATATACAGGGCATTCAGCCACCATAGTTTCTGTGAAGAAATTTTGAAGACATTAAAAAAATCCTCACCAGTAGAACCTGAAGTCAGCATACATTTTGGCAGCTGGAGTTCCCATAAGGAAGACAGAGCTCAACTAGGTGAGATTCATTAGTAATAGTATCTAATCTGGGTGTGAAAGGGTTCATCCTGGAAACAAAAGGTCTGGATTTGTTGAGAGTAATCTGTTTTCCTCAGCCCTGAAATCCTTATCATCTTTGATTTAGTAATGCTTCTGGACAGAAATAGAAATCCAGGGATCAGGGATTCTTACAAGCTTCAAGCCTCTCATTCCTTGACATTTAATGTCCCAGAAAAATAAATTTACCTAATGGAATTTGGTGTCCTGAATTACTTAACCTCACACTCAAAAACATCTTTCTGTCACGTTGACTTTCCATATGATTAAGTTTCATACAAACAAAAAGGAGTAAAATAAGTAGTGTCCTTATTGTAGAAATCTCTTTAATGGAATTTTAAAAGCTCTGCTCTGTACCTCTTATTATTATTTTTGCCCATTCAGCACCTCACATCTTAATTCTAAGATCAGTAATTGTAAGGCCTAGAAGTTGGCTCATTTTACTAGCATAGGATAGCAGTGATAGATGAATTTGTGCTCAACTCATTTTAAAGCAATGGCTTAAAAGGAAATATTCCTACTAAATGGTGTGGCTTAAGTAGATGGAGATATTTGTTACTCTATTACTTCTCCAAAGCTAGCTGTGCTGGGGAAAGTACCAGCAATTAAGTAGGAGGTAGGTTTTGGTTATTGAAGAAAACAAAATTTGTCTTCTAGATAAAGTGTTCATTAAAAAATTGCTTTCTGAAAACAGTTTTTTTAAAGTTTAATTTCTATTAGTTGAGCTTCTGACTTAGGAATGCAGGACAGTGACTCGCTGGTGGTAGAGAGAGGAATTCCAGATATATAACCACCTCTGCATATGTAACCATGATTAAATGGAGACCAGGTCTTTCCCCATCATGCTTGCAGAGGCAGCCTGCCAGGGTTTTGCAGTACGGGCAAGTGGAAAATGAAATGATTCCAAAGTGTCTTGATATTAGGAAATCCTATTCAACTCTCAGTAGACACCAGAATTGTGGATGTGTCCACTGTCCATAGACAATAATTTAAGGCACTTAGATGAAGAAAGTCAAACCACAGAGAAAGACTGACTAGTATAACTTTTATTTATGACACACATAGTTCTACTTTAATGTAATAATCTTTTAAAAATACCCTTTATCACGACAGCCCTATGAAGAAGGCATTGAACGAGGATTCCAAGACAAGTTAAGGGACTTAAACAACTGTATACAACCTAGTAAACAGAACCAGTCCTTATACCTAGTTTGAACTATGAATCCAATATTCTTTCTACATCATGCTAATTAAAAATGCTTTGGTTTGTTTAGAAAGAACTACTTAAATTAGAATATAGTGAAATATAGCTCAGGCTTTTATTACCCATTCTAATCATAGCAAGAATAATGCAGAAAAATGATAACCATATAACAAGTAAGTGGCATGCCTGACTTTAGCCAATTACTTTTGCCACCAATCCCATATTTTTGGTCAGAACTGCTAATGAATGGTAAATCAAGTGGACAGGGTTTCTGCTCCTTTCTGTTCCCATAAAATAGTAAAAACAATAGGCAGAGAAATGTGCTGAAAGGGAATAGCAGGAAGGAAAGGGGAAGAGTCAGAATCTGAATAACCAACTTTTTCAATTATTTGAAGTAGTGTTTATAATACATTCCTCTATACCTACTTTAGAGCAGCTTTTATTATTTCCCCCCATTTAGAAGAATGCAATGTTAGAAAGGAAATACAATGTTGGAAGGGAATCTAGAGATCATCTAGTCATTTTAGGGATGAGGAACCCAAGATTCAACAATGTTAAAGTTATTCAGTTACTTAGTGGTTCTTTATCATAGAGAATCCCTCATATTCTAGTCTTCTCTCCATTTCTCAACTTAGTTCAATTCAACAAGTGTTATTATCATAGTAAACACTTCTTAACCACTTACTCTGTGACAGGCACTGTACTAAGCACTAGGTATACAAAAAGAAACAAAAAGACAGTCCCTGTCCTCTATGAGCTTACAGTCTAATGGAGGAGACCATGGGCAAACAAATACATACAATCAAGCTATATAGAGGAGAAATAGGAAATAATTAACAGAGAAATAAAAGTGTTTGGGCAAAGGCTTCCTAACTGCCTACTATGTACAAGGCTTTGTGCTTTTTCTGTTTTCCCTCAATCTTTTCTTTCTACCACTCCTCACTCATTAATCAACGCCCATATTGCTGCTCAAATAAGGGAGCTGGGCGTATTGGCTAAACTTTATGAATAGATGGAAAAGAGGTCAAAATCAGAATTAGTGTCTCTCTAACCTCAAAATACAGTTCTCAAGAGGATTTTTCTTTTTATTTAATTGTACAGATTTTTTTAATGGTGGTAGAAGCATGGCATGCAGCTGTCTCTGACCTCTGAGTTTTTTTTTTTTTGTTATGAAGAATCATTTCCTTTAATGGAATTCTGTATTGTATGTGTTCTATTTTAATGTTGCTTAATTTTTAATACTGAAGATATAATAATACATCCATAAAATTTATAGAGAATAACAAAGAGAACTTCCAAGTGTAATGCACCCACTTTGTTGATACTTTTAAAATTCAAAATGAATGTGCTTTGGGTTTTTTGTTGCTTTGTTTAGTTGGTATTTCAGTCTGTTTCATAGAAAATGCTGTAGCATTTACTCACAGTTGACAATTGGATAGAATATATCTAAAAGGAAGCGATATCTTTAAAATGTTGAATAGGTTTTTTTTTAATGAATGCTTATAGAAAATTATATGCTATTACTTACAAAGTTACATTGATAAATGGGGCTAATACCTTCTCTGCAGTGGCCATCACAGCAGAATCAGTAATGTCCTCTATTATTTTTTGTTAGACACGCACTTTTGGTGACATTATAGTTCCCATAAAATGGTCTAGTAACTTACAATAGAGATTAAACCCAAGCAATATGTTATAGTTTTACTAAAAATGTTTCCTTGGACCTTACTTTCACATTATTATAGAGTCTTATAGCATTATCCCTTTTTCTTTCTTTATCTTATCATCCAAATAAGTCTCAGTTTTGTAACTTCATTCTTCTTTCCCTTGCCTTATGGACTCCTATTCTGTGTGGTCATTCTTAGTACTAAGAGCTAGGTTCAAGATAGGCACAGCCTTCAAAGCATACATCTTCCATGAGTGTCACAATAGACTACATATATCAATTTAATATGCAGGGGGCAGTTCTGTTTTCCCAAAGTGACCCATGAGGTTCCTGCATCCTATGCTTCTATTCCTTTCTGCTCAGGACACCATGTTGTGAGTACCTTCCAGGGACAAGTGAGAAAATTCAGTCTAATCTTCAATGTGTGGCCTTTAATGGGGAGAGGGGAATCTCTTTAAACTAAAAAGTTTTGCCCATATTTATTTTTATTTATTTATTTATTTATTTATTGTTGTTGTTCCTTATTTAATTTTACTCATTTGGATTCTTTGGCAGTTCCTGTAACTTTAACAATTAATGAAAACATACAGATGATCAAATAATTTGAAAGTAATTGACCAATCCACTCCTTTTATCCTTTGCTGCCAGAATTATTTTCAGGCATGTGATACTAACTAGAGGAATGTTTGCTGAAAATTCAAGAAAAAGGCAGCCCCACTTTTCCTTTTTCCTTAGATTTTGATGGTCTCATTGATGGTGATCCCACTGTGCCATTTGAGGTGAAGTATGGCTTGCAGGTGATGCTGACAAAATTGATCACCTTCATGCCAAACCTTTAAGGAAGTCAATAGAACTGTGAGAGCCATGGGAGATGGGGATGTCCCTGGACCCCAAAGAAAAATTTTCGAATAGAATAGGATGTATTCCTTGGGCAGATGTCTATATAAGTTCTTCCTTAAGAAGTAGGAATAACTTAAAATTCCATTAAATAACAAGAATCATTGAGTCAGAGATTTAGAGCTGGGAATTTCCTTAGAGGAACCTTTCATTTTACAGATGAAGAAACTGAGATTCAGATATGTCACTAATATCATTGCCATTCTGATGTCAAGAAGTCAGGCAGTAGCAAGCAGCCAAAGTGGGATTATGACTTGAATCTTACAGTTCTTCATGCTAAGAGAACATTATTAGCTATGGGTTCCCAGAATTGCAAATGGGCTTCTGGACATCAAATAGCAGGTAAAATGTGACTTTTTTTCAGAATACAAGAACAGAAAAATCATATATGAAAAAAAAATCCGATGTGTTAACAGGAGAGTTGGACAAACGGGCAGACATGAATTCCTAGAGAAAATGTAGGTGCTTAAACATCCTTGGGGACCTCGCTATATTTATTTGTTCAGTAAGTATTTATTATGTGCCTACTATATACCAAATATCTTACTAGGAGCTCAAGATAGAAACACAAAAATAAAACACTTTCTAGCCTCAAGGAGTTTGCATTATTATTGGAGGGAAACATCAGGGGGGATTTTCCAAAAATGAGAGAACATTTTGAGACAGCTGCCAGGTCCTTTTCCCTTACAGAAGAAAAAATAAATAAAATAAACATTCAAATTTAAATGTACCTGCAAGGACAGAATATTACTGTCTATGTACCTTTACAATCTTCGTCTAATAAAAAATGTAACTCTAGTCCACTGCCCTGATTCCCATTCCTCTTCACAAATATCCTACAATCCCTCTCTTTACATATCCCAAAGGGATTGATTTAGGATAGGAGTCAGAGGGAAGATACCATAAAATACAATAATGAGTTACACCCAGGGTAAAGTTGGGAATGGAATTGATAAGGCCTGTGAACCCAGGCAGAATGGTTTAAAATGCCAAATGCTGGGTGGAGTTGCCATAAGTTATACTCACATTAATCTGGTTGTCTCTAGAGGAAGTGCAAATTAGTCATAGTGCCTCTTAGTTATGAAGAGGACCATATCTGTGCCATGTTCATTAATTTGCTAACTTTTCAAAACTGATCAGCACTGAGCTATGCCTGATGTAACTCAAGAAAAGTTGCCCTAAGAAACACACTTGAATCCTCAGTTACTTTATTATAGGAAAGCTGATTATAAGGAAAATAATGTTATTCTTTCTGGTCCATTTTCTATTGCAAAGGTTTTTAAGTAGGGTTGTGTAATACATTTAGTCTGCTATTTATCTTCTCTGATATTTATGTTATCATACATACTCATTTGCCCATTGGTCTAAGAAACAATATCTCAGAATAGCAACTGGCCATTTAATGTTAAGTATGTCTTACAGATGACGCTAATGAAATTGCTCTCATCTTTGCAGCAATCTTCAAGGAAGTCAGAAGAATAATGAGAGTGATGGAAAATGGGAATGCCCTTGGGCCCAAAAACATAATTTTCAAAGAGAATGGAGTAGGATTAATGATTTCTGGCTTTCATTGTGGACAGTATGGCCTTAGAAAAACTTAAAACTGCTACACACTCTAAGACCTAGGAAAATGGCAATCTTTTTAGTACTGAAGTGATATTTACTGCTACATAATTCTGTTGGCCTGGATAGGTGTGGAAAATAAATGATAGTGGAATATCCAATTTGATGTTGTACAGTGAGATGAATGTGAAGTAACAAAAGAGAGTAGGCGGAGGAAATGCTTTGGCATAGGACACAAGATGTGGCAAAGTTATTGAATAGTAAGGAAACAAAAGGAGTGGAGACATCAGTTTATACCTTATCAACCAATCAGGAATAGTATAGTCCTCCACAAGCATTAGAACTGAGAGAATAATGAATAAGGTCAGTCAGTGCAGGGGAATTATCAGTCAGATGAAAAGTCTGGAGTTCTTATGATAAAATGATGAGAAGAAACTCTTTTTAATGGTTGGTTTTGGTGACATACCTGAAATAGTTATATACAATTGGTGATTAAAACTTGAGTGGTTCACAAGTATGTTGATGTGGCAACTTCAGCGTTAAGTAAAGGCTTGAAAAGGGACTTCACAGTTCATTTCATTGAACCTTTTGGTTTTACAGATGAGGATACTGAGGCCCAATGAGATTAAGTGTCTCACTTAAGGATACATAAATGGCAGGCAACAGAAACAGGATTTGAACGCAAGTGCTCTGATGACTCAAGAGCAAGTGAGTGCTCTTTTGATTGTACCCTGCTGCCTATTAGTAAATCATTCAGGCTAGTTTATAAATTGCTGTCCAACGGGTTCAAAGTAAACATCAATGCTGAGTCTCCCAGAATAGGGGCAGGAGAGGAGCTGACAAAAGGGTAATGGACTGTCTGTGTGCCACAGCCACTACTGAAGTCTTTGTGGTCAAGTTGGTCTTTGTGCATTGATATGTCACTGAAGTCAGGGGAGAAAAGGAGTTTTCAGACTCTTTCAGATTGCTGGGGCAGTTGGCTATCCTTGAAAAGTACGAGGAAGAAATAGGACAAATTTTGGATGCTGATGTTAGCATCCAAGATGAATATTAAGTAAAAATGTCACATATTCTTAACATGTAATCATATATTCAGTGAGATAGATTTCTTTTGTAAGAAGAAAAATTTGAATGTGTATGACAATGAGTTCCATAGAATTCTATATTTTTGGTTTGAAGAATTAGCATGTGTATTCTCTTCTGGGTGCCAAACTAGCCTTGCTAACTGCAAACTCTCTATTCTTTTAATATCCTCCTTTGAATCTTTTAAGTACCTATACTGCTCTCAAGTCAGAATCCTAACTCATTTTTTTCTGCTTTCCCATCCTATTTTAAAACTGAGAGACTACATAATATCCTCACCTAACTCCCCTGTCCCCAACCACCAAACAGCAGCTGGCAAAAGAAAGTGAAACATTTTCCTTTCTATTTCCCTTCTGGTCTATTTTCTACTCCCCTTTACTCTGCCCCAAGCCTCATGTATCTCTCAAAGGCATTTTGTAAATCGATTGAATGAATGGTGTAAATAAAAATAATTCTGAAAGCTCTGACTACAGCTTTATGGCAGGTACATAGTAGGCACTTCATAAATGTTTGAATTTATGTATTGCTTTGCCTATGCTGATATACTGCTTTGTTCATGACGCCATGCTGTGTCTAATGTATTTATCATTTATTACTGTGCCTGTAATTTATTACATTACCTATATTTGTGCATACTAGGCTAACCTCCCTGTAGGCAGTGACTGAGTCTTTCCCTAGCTTTAGCATTGTATTCTGTGCACAGTATATGCTTTTTTTCCTTTTTTTTTGGTGAGGCAATTGGGGTTAAGTGACTTGCCCAGAGTCACGCAGCTGGTAAGTGTCAAGTGTCTAAGGTTGGATTTGAACTCAGGTCCTCCTGACTTCAAGGCTGGAGCTCTATCCACTGTGCCATCTAGCTGCCCCTGCACAGTATATTCAAAAAGGCCATTTTGTCCAGCTCTCATTTTGTCCAGCTCTCATGGATAAGGAAACTGAGGCCCAGAGAATTTAAATTATTTGCCCAGGCAGTCAGTGGCAGAGGCTGTATTTGAACCCAGGTCCTCTAATTTGAGAGTCAGTACTTTCCACTGTACCATATTATCTCCCTAAATACATGTTGATTGAATTTAATAATTCTGTTGACAATGCAATGCTTTGGCTTATTCCATTCCATTCAATTCAATAATCTCTAAACTGGCAATTAAGGAGATAATTTATTAGACACCCATCCTTTCAAATGAAAGGTAACCTGTTTCCCCATTTCCAGGAGACAAGCAAAAATGAGCCAGTGGGGTGGAGCAGAAGAGGTTCATAGGTTTGGGAAGTGCTATAGCTGTATGACCTGTGGGGATCAGGTAGGAGCTGTTGAGTCAGTGTGATAGGGCCAAATTCAGTTCAATGAGCATTTACTGAGGGCCTTTGAATAAAGCACTAGCTGTTAGTTATTAAACTATGGTGCAATTAATCTAGTCAAGGATAGTTTTAAATTCTTAAAAGTGTCCCAAATTCTAATTTAAGTGATAGGTTATATAAATCCTTATATCAAGGCTCAACATGGGGGCACAATCTCAGTTGATTTTGTTTTTAAAATCAACACACTTTTAATATGTGCTAATTAATTACCAGGCTATGTTCAGAAACAAAATCCCCATAGGCTCTTTCAGGGGAAAAAACCCCAAGAAGGAAGATTTTCCTCACTTTGTTTATCCAATATTCAGCTTATCTATTTTTAGCATATTTTTACTTCATTTCCCCCCACTGGACAGGACCAAGGAGTTGGAAACTAGATTATAATGAATTTCTCCAATCAACCCACTCCCACTCCTACTTTCTAAAGGATATTAACAAACTAGGCTGCCAAAAGTCACAGAGCCTGTTTTCTTGGTAGAATGATGACTCTGTACAAAGATACCAATCTACTGAGCAGAATCTCTGACAAACAACTTTCTGAAACTGACTGCAAATTATCAAACTGCATGGGGAAATGTATGTATGTATATATATATATATATATACATATATAATATATAATACACACGTATGTGTATATATATACACATATATTCATATATATACATGCATAGATATACACTTTTTAAAATACATGTGTACTTCCCATTTCCTATGTCTTCTAGAAATTGCAAAACTCTGTGTGTATTGCAGTGAGTTCTTAGAACTGTGTCTACCAAATCCTTCAAGCTGAAAGTCTTTTCAGAAGTGACAAATTGGTATTTTTATTCCAAATTCATGCAACAATTTGTGATCTTCATTATGGGCCTTGGCATAATAAATTAGAGTAGGATGGAGTCTTAAAGGTGAGAGCAAGACAGGTCAAATGACTTGTCCAAGTTTCCCCACTTAGTAAATTTTAGAGCTAGAGTTCAAACCCAAGCTTTTAGAATACTTCCAAGGCTGGGGTGAATTTTGAGAGTAAATGCTCAGAATTCGTGAGTAGAAGTGAGAGTACCTGGAATGATAAGGGAAGTATAGAACTCAAGGATAGGAGGAATTTTTTTCATTCTTCCCTGGATGGCTCCTCGCCGTGGTCTACTACATTGAAGATGTCCAATTGGTATTCTTTAAACTGCAGCTCTGAGCATGTCACTCTCTATTCAGGAAGCTTCATTGCTTCCCCTTGCCTCTAAGATAAGGTAAAGTCTCCTCTGTTTGGTACTTAAAGCCCTCTCTCATCTGGCTCCAGACTTTTTTTTCAGGCTTAGTCCACTTCATAATCCCACAGTTAACTGCTGTTACCCACATAAAAGATTCTGGCAATGCTTTTTTCCCACACTTCTATTTCTTGGGATCTTTAGCTCTATTCAAGGCTCAGATCAAGAGTCATCTCCTATAAGAGAACTTTCCTGATCTCCACACCTCAAAATTGTCAGTGCTTCCTTCGCCTACTCCCAACCAAGCCTTATAATTTTGCATTTTTTTGTGTGTATTTTGTATTTACTTATCTGTGTATGTATTAGTAGCTTCTAGAAGAAATTTAAGCTCCTTGCAAAGAAGGATGGTTCTCAGTTTTGTATTTGTGTCTCCATTGCCTAGCATGGTGCTTGGCACTTGGTAGGTGATTGGTAAATACTTGGTGAATTGAATATTTCTTAGGTAAAGCATCTCAGAATCAGTTTTGGTCTGGGCATGAACATTTCCTCCAGATTTGTGCTCAACAGACTCATGTAAAATTAAACCCTTCAAATGTTATATAAGGTTGTAAATACTATGTAAATGGAAAAAGTAAGGCCAGAAATTTAAGCCACTACCAAAGGTCAGATTATAAATCAAGGGAAGATCCTGGAATTCATAGCTCTGCTACTTCACTACTTTAATTAGTAGCCTCCCATTTCTTCTTAAAAATTGAAGCCATTGAAGCTTTGGTGTTTTCCTGGTTACTTCAGATACATCAAGAATCACTAAGAAAGGGATGAATGAAACTCCTTTCATATATGATTATAAATTCAGTAGATATGCTGGATATTTAATTGATTCTAAAAATGCAAAACATTCTCCTTTTTTTAAAACATAAAGGAAGCCAGGTAAAGACCTACCAGATGAGAGGTGCTATTGACTCCATGACTGTGAATTTCATGAATACAAATCAGGATTAAAATTTTGTACAAGCTCTTAATTTGAACATACTTGCCTGAGATTGGCCAAGAATAAACAGAAACTAGTGCTATCTATCTAGACAAAAAAATTCCCAATAATCAGCCACCATTGAAAAGACACATTTTGTGTTGACCCTTGTTTCAAACAATTCAAAATAATTTTATGCAGTTCAGTCTTATTTGAAAAAAAAATAGAGGGGGCATATTTGGCAGTTTTGAATGGGAACAAAAACTAGTTGCTGAAAAACAAAACAGTAACAGCAATGCATTTGCAACCTTGGTGAACTGTTAAGTGCTACTACATTTTTATTATATCCATGTATATGCTTCCCAAAATACTAAGAACAATAATTAGAAAGGACTGGCTCATTTAGTTTTATGTTTCTGAGAGGATAATTATTTCTACAGTAGTTGGCTACATAGGAAAGGTTCACAGAGGATCATGGGTTTAAAGCTGGAAAGAATCTCAGAGGCCACTTAGTCAACCCCCTTATTGTCCAGATGAGGAAACCGAAGTTCCCTCAGATGAAGTGACTTGCCAAAATTTCACACAGTTAAGAGGCATTTAATAGCAGGATTTGAACCCAGGTCTTTTGACTCAAGAAGCAGCACTCTTTCTACTTTATCCCACTGTCGAACAAACAAAAAAGAGTAGAGAAAAACTTCTCTTGTTCTTCACCATTAATGAGGCAGGTCTCAAGTAATTATATCCAAGCTTGGAAATTAGACAGCACTGACAGGTGAGAAAAAAAATCATCTCTAAAGATTAAACAATCATTTATTTATTTATTTCCTTATTAAGCATCTACTAGTTTCTAGCCATGTAAACATATGACTGTTTCTGGTGTTTCAAAAGCCTACTTAACTTAAGTTTAGAAATGTTTCCATCATGTTGAAATGGGGTATTGCTCAATGAGGGGCCAGTTCTGGAAAGACAGTTAACCAAGTTGAACTTGTTTCTAGACGTGTTTGATAATAACAGAATGAAGGAGCCCTTCTCTGATTCACAGAATCAATGCTATTTCATGATTATTTCCCATTGACTACCTGCATAATAAAGAGAAGACTTTTAAGTAACTGTGAAGCTGAAACTGAGTGTGTATACAAAAGGCAGTTGCAGGCAAATCAGTCTCTTTGTCTGGTGTGGATCAACTAGATAGATATTACTTTGTAACCCTTGAATACGTGGCCCTGATTTTCATTTGGTCCTGCTGTGTCTGTTCTTAGACTACGTGGTGTTAAAGATGTAGTGGACCCACGAGTCTCACCAGAGGTCCAGCGAAAGGAGGCCACAGTAGAGTCGGTAGTTGTAGGTAAGTCAGGTGAGGAACCACTGCAGCCCCAAGGAATGATTTGTGTGGGATCCAGCAAAGGGTAACCTTGAAAAGTAAGATATTGCATCCTGCAAGCAAAGGAGCATCTTTGTCTATTAGTGATGTTGAATGTGGAAATGAACACACTTTTTAGTAACTGCTTTAATTTTGAGCCCACTCTCCCCAGGGACTGAAGCAATAGAAGAAAAAAATGTGCCCCTGGCTTGGGAGGATGTGTTTATACTTCTGATTTTGCTCTGTCTTAATAAATATCCCTTTGTAGAAGCTAATTGATGTTAATTGCTTATTGATGATATTGAGGCAATATTAACTGGTTAAATTGATAGTTGGGTGCTAATCACTGGCATTGATGATACTTAGAAGACATTAACTCACTATTGATTGGGGAAATACACTGAAAAGAGGAATTAAGTCAACACCTTTATTAGGATCACCCCAATCCCTTAGGATTAACCTTGCAGCCTTGAGCAGGAGAAATAACCACTCTCTGGGGATCCAAATTGTCAATGCAATGAGAATTGTGGTAAGGTTCCCCCAAGATAGTTATACATCCCCCACACACATACACACACAGACACACACACACACACACACACACACACACACATGCCATAATGCATTAGTAGAATGAGATAAATGCTCATTTTGAAATATGTGTATCTATAGGGCAAGGATATTCTAAATCAGTCAACTAGCATTTATTTAGTGCTAATAGGGGAGGCAACATACAAACAATTACGCACAAAAAAGATACAGACAGGATAAATTAGAGTTACTCTCAAAGGACAGGCACTATGATTAAGGAGGACTGGGAAAGGATTCTTGCAGAAAGTGGAACTTTAGCTTTGGTTTGAAGGAAGCTAGGGAAGCTAGAAGGCAGAGGTGAAGCGGGGAGTGTTCTAAGCATGGAGGACAGCCAGTAAAAATGCTCAGAGGTAGGAGATGGAGGGTTCTGTGCCTCCCAACTTAGAAGGGGAAACATTTCCATGATGCTAACATAGTATATTTGAAAGAACATTGGACTTGAAGGGGGTGAGGGAAAGGAATAAGAATTTATTCAATGTCTATTTAAACATTATTAAATGCCTACTAAGTTCTTTATAAATATTATCTCATTCGATATTCACAACAATCCTGGAGGTAAGTGCTATTGTTACCTCCATTTTACAACTGAGGAAACTGAGGCATGCAACAGTTAAACAATTTGCCCAAGGTCCCACAGTTACTAAATGTCTGAGGCTCAACTTGGAGTGACATAATACCTTAATTAGAATTCTTGTTCTGAAACTTACTATTTGTGAACCAGGGAAAATCATATAACAGATATGAGCCTCAGTTTCCTCACCCATAAAATGGGAATAATAATACTAATACTACTTTACAGAACAGGGTTATTATTACTTATATGGCTCTATAAAGTACTCAATGGATGTGAGTTTTAATTATCGTTAACATTTTATTGAGTCACTACTTAAAACTTTGGGGAAGGCTAATAATAAAGTTAAGGGTAGAAAAGTCAAAGAACGCTAGGGCCTGGAGATGTTTCTTTTCATGTTATATACCTAAAGAGATAGAGCTCAGAGATCAGGTGTTATCATTCCTTCCCTTTCTTCTTGGAGATTGTGGGCTGCTCCCTCACACCTTTAGGCAAATGGCTGAAAGCTAGTACATTACTCTATTATTCCATTTTGCCCATCTCCTCAAAAAAGGAGGTAGAAGATATTGTTAAAAAAAAAAGGACATTTAAATGTAGACAATATGGTGAAGTTGAAAGAAATTTGTGCTCTAGTTGTGGGTCCAACAGTAACTTGCTGTGTGACCTTGACCAAGGTACTTTACGTAGGGCTCAGTTTCTTCTTTTAAAATGAAGGGAGTCTCATTGTTGGTGGATTTGTGAACTGATCCAACCATTCTGGAGAGCAATTTGGAACTATGCCCAAAGGGCTATAAAACTGTGCATACCCTTTGATCCAGCAATACTACTACTAGGTCTGTATCCCAAGGAGATCATAAAAAAAGGAAAAGGACTCTCATGTACAAAAATATTTATAGCAGCTCTTTTTGTAGTGGCATAGAATTGGAAATTAGGGGTTGCCCATCAACTGGGGAATGGCTGAACAAGTTGTGTAATGAATGTAATGGAATACTATTGTTCCATAAGAAATGTTGAGCAGACAGATTTCAGAAAAACCTGGAAAGACTTACATGAACTGATGCTGAGTGAAGTAAGCAGAGTCAGGAGAACATTGTAAGCAGTAACAGCAACATTGTGAGATGATCAACTGCGATAGACTTAGCTCTTCTCAACAATGCAATGATCTAAGACAATTCCAAAAGACCCATGATGGAAAATGCTATCTACATACATCCGGAGAAAGAACTATGGAGTCCAAATGCAGATTGAAGCATACTATTTTCTCTCTCTTCTTTTATTTTTTTCTTTCATGTGGCTTTTCCCCTTTGTTCTGATTCTTCTTTACAACATAACTAATGTGGAAATATATTTAATATGATTGTACATATATAGCCTATATCAGATTTCATACCGTCTTGGGGAGGGGAAAAATTTTAGAATTCAAAATCTTATAAAAGTGAATGTTGAAAATGAAAACTAACTAAATATTTAAAATGAATAAATATAAACTAATAACAAATAATAAATAAAATAATAATAAAATAATAAATATAATATGAATATTAATATAAAGTAAAGATAAATAAATATGAATATGAAAATAATATAAAAATGAAATAATAAATAAACTAATAATAAAATAAAACTAAATTAATATTTTGCCTGATTTATTTTTTGTTGATTTAATGGATTGAGTTCAACCAGTTGGGAGGTCTCCAGTTGACTGCCTCAGAGCCCTATTCTGTTTTTTTTCTAAGTATTTATGACTTGGAGTCATTGCTGTTATGCTTGTCAAATCTGTAAATGACAAAATTGGGAGAGATAACTAACCAATGGATATCAGTATCAGAATCTAAAAAGTTCCCAACACTTTAGAAAAATAGGGAGAAATCTAGTATGATAAAATGTATTATTAGAATGGGGACAAATATAAAGTCTCTTAGTTGAGTTGGAAAATTTAACTACACAAGTACAGAATACGGAAGGCCTGTCCAGACCACAGTTCATGTGAAAAGGTTTAGCTGTTTATATGAATTACAAGCTCAGTGAAGGTCTGCAGTGTGATAATACCCCAAAAGTTACCATCCTGGGCTGCATAAATTAGGGTATAGTATACACTAGAGGTGAGGCCACAGTCCTGCTCTACTCTGCCGTGGCCAGAACATACCTTCAGTGTTACATTTAACCACTGTTGGTGGTGGTTGTGGGGAGCACTGACAAACTGGAGCATGTCTGGAGTTATAATTATACTGGCTGCCTTTTGAACATCTCAAATTATGTGTCCCATAGGCATCTCAAATCCAAAGTCCAAAACAACTCATTATTTTACCCCCCAAACTCCTTCTTTTTCCCAAATTCTCTACTACTGTCAAGAGTTATCACCATTCTCCCAGCTATCTATGTTCACAATCCCTTTATCATCCTCAACTGCTCACTCTCTCACTATAAATATCCAATCTACTGCCAAATCTTTGCAACACTATCTCTCATATACATCCTCTTCCCTCCACTCACATAGCTACCACACTAATGCATGCCCTCATCACTTCTCACTTAGATTATTAGAACAGACTCCTAATCTCTACGTGCCTTAAGTCTCCCTGCCAGTTTTCTTAAGTGCAGGTCTGACCATGCCATGATCTTTCCAATTCTCCCCAGCGCCTTCTGTCAGATAAACTCCATTAGCTCCCTACTACCTACAAGAGAAACTATATTTGGTATTTAAGACTTTTTACTATCAAATCCATTCCTACATTTCCAGTCCTTTTACACTTTACTTCCTGCTATACTCTACCAGGGAGGCAGTTAGGTGACCTGGAGTCAGAAAGACCCAAGTTCAAATCTGGCCTCAGACACTTACTAGCTGTATGACCCTGGGAAGGTCCCTTAACCACACTTGCCTCAGTTTCCTCATCTTCAAAATGAGCTAGAAAGGGAAATGGCAAATCGCTCCAGTATCTTTGCCAAGAAAACCCCATGCACAGCATTGCTGTGTTATGTTCCGCAGAATCCAAAGAATCAGACATGTCTGAAGGACTGAACAACAGCATACTCTACCAGGCAGCTACATGGGGTTATTTTTGTTTCCTGCATACATCACTCTGTTTCCCTCTCTATGCCTTTGCATTGATTGTCCTCTATGTCTACAATGCTCTCCCTCCACACTGCTGCCTCTTAGTTTCCCTGGCTTTCTTTAACATACAGCTCAAATCTTATCTCCATCAGTAGGCTTTCCCAGTCCTTCCCAGAGCCTAGGGCTTTTTTTTTTCTTTGAGATTACCTCCCACTTTGAATATATCCTGAATGTAGCTAGTGATTTACATTTTGTTTCTCCCATTAGAATGTGAGCTCCTAGAGAGAAACGACCATCTCCCCCCCCTTTTTTAATACTCACTTCTCAGAACAGTGGCTTACATATACCAAGCATTTTATAGCGCTATTTGATTTATTGACTTCTTACTGGACTTACAGAGTCATAGCCTTGATGACCACTTGTCAGCAATGATGCCATGAAGATTTGTGCTCTTGTAACAAGTGGACTAGATAAGGTCTCTTCCAGCTCTGAGATTCTGTGGCTAGATCACAGGATCATAAAGTTATACATAGAAAGAGTCTCAGAGGCCATCTAGTCCAAAGCTGTCATTTCACATATGAGAAAATGAAGCCTAGTAAGATTAATTGATTTGCCCAAGGTCACCTCAGTGTTAACTGTTAAAGGTAGCATTTGAACCCAAGTTCTCTGACTTCAAAACCACCATTCTTTCCATTAAACTATTGCACCTTCCCATTGACCTCCAGCTTCATGATTCTAAGATATCATACAGATGTGACTCAAAATTTTGCTTCATGAAACAAGGTACTCCATCTCTACTGCATTTAAGGACCCACTTGGTCAAAAATAAATTATAGAAGATACAGAAATAAATGGGCTTAAATTTTTGTTGAAAATGAATACCACTTTTTGCTACCCAGATATTATTATAACTTTCATCCCGGGCTAAAAAGAAGCAACTATTGAGAACAAATGTATTTCTTAGATTTTAAACAGAATGGAAATATACCAAAATAACATGTATAGCATTCCTTTCCAAATCAGATACTCCAGGGACCATTGGAAATAGTAGAATTTACAATGGATTTTCTCATTTTTTCGACTGTTATCCTGGGAATACACACCATCTATATCTATATCTATATCTATATCTATATCTATATCTATATCTATATCTATATCTATATCTATATCTATATCTATATCTATATCTATATCTATATCTATATCTATATCTATATCTATATCTATATCTATATGTGTGTGTGTGTGTGTGTGTGTGTGTGTGTGTGTGTGTATTTAGGCAATTGGGGTTAAGTAACTTGCCCTGGGTCAAACAGCTAGTAAGTGTCAAGTGTTTGGTCTGAGGCCAGATTGAATTCAGGTCCTGCTGACTTCAGGGCTGGTGCTCTATCCACTGCACCACCTAGCTTCCCCTAGACATACCATATTTTGATGTAAAAAATTAGCTATGATTTTTAGACATAAATCCTAGCTGTCTGATGTTTACAAAGGTAATCAACGTTTGGGCATTATTTACCTATAAAAATTAAGTGAGCTGTTAAATACAAATCCCACTGATAGAAGTAATTATTAAAATAATACAAGACAAAAGCCACTCACTTCATATACCTGGGTACTTCAACCTAAATTATTCTAATAATGTTGTAAATCTCTCCACATTAAGGAGACAGCCACCAGCATATTTGAAAAGCAGGCTTACTCACTTTCAAAAACCACATCTATAGATGCCATTCCCTAAACCAACTTTACAGTCTCGTTTATCTTTATAACCTTCCCCATTCCAGTGCTTACTTTGTAGGTACTTAACAAACAGTAAATGAATGAATGACTGAATTAAATGAAGTATATCTACACTGTATAAATATATATATATATATGAATACCTTTATCCACAAAACATATATATATATATATATTTATGCACACATAGATGTATGCATGTAAATATATGTGTGTGTGTGTGCTTCTAATCTAGAAATGGTAAATCATTTCTGTCAGAATGTGTTAGTGCTTAAATTCTACTGAGAACTTGTAGCTAAGAACTTCTTTTCACAGTGATATTATTCCAAACACTCAAAATCTTTCACCTTCCATGTTACAGGAGACATTGAATTCACCTCACTCCTTCAGAGCCCTGGGATGCATAAGGTTTATCTATGTTGCTGGATTAAGTTCATAAACTGTAGGTTGCGTTACTTTACATAGAATATTTTCCCCCACCAAAAAAAGAGTTGATTAAAATACAATAACCCAAGTGCTAAACATAATATTATTTTTTATTTTTAAAGCCAGGATGTTAATCTCTAATTATCTTTACTATGGAATAGCCTTTTGTACTCATCTTTTACAAGCAAAACAGCTCAGCCCATCATTCTTCACTATGTCAGAACTCTGACTGATGGCACAAAACAAACAAAAGGGAACTAACCAACAGCGAATAGAGACTATTTTAGAATAATAATTTCAAGAAAAATTTTTAAAAATTCTTGATATGGCTACTGTCTCTCTTTCATTTAGTCTTGGTCAGCTAGCTCCATTACATGATATTTTATAAACATGCCTATATAGTAAAACTGCATAATACCAATAAGCATGTCAAGGGATAATGAATTTTAGCTGGAAAGGTACATGGAGAATATGAGAAGGTTACAGGAGGTACACATAGGATATCTTCAAAGAAGTATATGAAAGAAGAGTAAGAAATAACTAATGGGCTGCTCTTATGTGCCATTGGTATCAATACAATTTCACAACCTAGTAGAAGACCCCCAGAAGAGTGGGTGGACCTCCTATAAAGAATCTATGGTAGAGTATGGACACAAGTAGCCTAGGATGATAAGCCATAGATATCCTATGATATGTGCCATGTAATTGTGGAATAACAGAATTGTAAGGGATTTCAGTGGATATGTAGTCTAACTTTTCCCTGAACAAAAATCCTTTTCTAATGTGCCCAACAAATGGCCTTTGCTTAGAGAAATCCAGACAGGGAGACCCATTGTCTTTTGACAAAGCCCATTCCACTTCTGTATAGCTCTAAATGTAAGGGAGAATTTTCCTATAGCAAATGTAAATTTGTTTGCTTGTTTTGCAGTTTCCACTCAGTTCTTTCTTCTGGGTCTGAGCAGGAAAAATCTAATTTCTCTTCCACGTGACAGACATTCAAATATACTTGCAAATACCAATCATGTCTTCCTCCCACCAAAATTTATCTTCTCCAGTCTAACCACTCTGTGCAGTTCCTTCAAATGAGCTTTACATAATATCCTGTTATAATACTTTACTTGTGGTAAGCCTAGAACACTGTAAAATGGTCCCGCAGGTTCCCTCCTCTGCTGTTTTAGGGAGTTTATAGAAGATGAAAAATAAGCAGTACCCTGACAATCTGAGCCTCCAGTTAAAACAATTTCTAACATTGACACAGAGGTTAGGCTCTCTACTGTAATTTTATATCAATCTTTAATTAGCTCTCAACCTCAAAGAAGCTGAAGAAAAAGTCAGGTTCCTTGAATTCTTTGGGTAAAGAAGCAATAAATTTAGGAAGTGTCACTTTGTTCTTTCAGCAAGCATTGTTTATCTGCCAAGAACTATGACAGGAATTTTAAAGGAATAAAAAGTAGTCTCTGGTTCATGAGATGCAGCAAGGTGGAAGTAGAAAGAAGGCTGGATTTGGAGTCAGAGTCACTTTTCCTCTTTGCTTCAGTTTCCTATATCTGTAAAATGAAGGGGTTGGATTAAATGATCACTGGAAGGAGTATCAATATGAAAAAGATTATAGATCTATTTAAGTGTCAGAGCAAAATGAGGTAAAGCCTTTAATTAAAATCTTACTCAATTTCCCATGATATAGCAATGATCTTGGTTCTTGAAGACTCTGCCAGGATAGTATAAGTACTAGCTGGTCAATCTAAGCTGGAAAGCATCTGAGTATAGACCCAGCAAAAGACTGCATATGTACCTTGTGAAGACAGCCTTACTAAGTACATTGGCAAGGAGGTGATGAATTTTTTCAGCCATAGCAATTGATGAACTGATAAATGTCTACCAAGGCATGAAAGGGCAATATTTTGCATGGGTAGAAGGAGTATCCACACCAATGAAATCACAGAACCTTGAAGTATTGAAATAATGAGGTATGAAATTTACTGGGGACCCACTTCACTCAGTGTTAAGCATATCCCCTATTAAATATTTTATGAGCCTCATGCAAGTTTCTTGCTATAAACCAGTTTTCTCCACTTGAAATTATTGGAGTAATTGCTTCCTTTTCAATGCCATTTCAAGATTTTGTTATCTACAAAATAAAACACAGATTTACTGGCCAAATCATGATCTTATAATTGATGCATCTTTGAGAAAGAAGGCCTTAATCAGATTCATAAGTTTGGACCCAAGAAATAGGACAGCATCATGTGGCAGGATAGGCTCTCTAACAACAAAGGCAGACATAACACAAAAAGCAAACTTTTGTTGAGAAAGAAAGTGTGCAAATGACTAAGATATAATGGAAGATTTCTATAGGTAATATCATTTACCTTTTATTTATTATAGAGAGGTTGAATATGAGAAACCTTTGAAAAAGGGAAAAACACCATTATAGAGAAAAAATCCAAATTATAATCAATTAACTAGCTTATATTTGTTAAGACCCTGCCATGTATCAGGCACTACACTAGGCACTGGTGATATAAAATGAGAAGTTGAAGGGAAAAGAGAAGTGTCCTCCAGTAATAGCAGGTATTACTGTCTCCTAGCTAACCTTAATAAGTTAGGTTTTCTATCAGGGAAAAGTAAGGAGAGTGTGCATTCCAGACATGGAAAATATAAGCATGATAGAATTATATCTTAATATCTTATTACGTACTCTTTTCAGGGATTTCCCCTCCTCAAATGCTTTTTTTCTGTTTTATGTAGCAATGCTGCTAATAGTTTTCCATTATCCATCTCAATAAAGTTTTGTAAGTGAGTATGGGTAGGACTTTAAGCCACTGTTTTTCTTGGCTGCCACGTTTTGTGGTCTTGAGTAAGGGATTAGGGACTTGCCCTCTATGATAATTTCTGGTTCTTTTGCATTCTTCATTGGAGAGGCTATTCCAATAAACTTGTTAAATATGAGAAAAAGAACTAGGTGAGAACAAAGCTAGACTTTATTAGAAAACTTTGTGTTTGCAACTTCTGGGGGCCAAGGAGTTAACTTTATTTAAGAGATCTGTTCTTCAGAGAAGTTCTAGATTAAAGTTGTTATAAAATTCTACAGAAAGAGATCTGAACTGGAAGCCAAGAGATATCCTTGTCCCAGCTTAGCTCTTACTTGTTGTGTGACCTTAAGCAAGTAATGTAACTTTCCTGGGCCTCAGCTTCCTCATCTGTAAAAATTAAGGCATTAGCCTAGATGAGGACTAAAATTTTCATCAAACTTTGAAATCTTATAATTTTAGAGTAAATACATACCCAGTTTAGTAAAAAAAAAAGTCCATAATACAATAGAATAAATCTGATATTGGTATTAGAAAACATCATTTGCCTTAGATGTCACAATATGAATAATAAGCCAATAGCGAATAATGGAGAATTGACTTTGTTTTACCACATCACTCTATTTAATAGATGATATGGAGAATTTGGTGTCAGGCTCAAAATGCCATTTTTTTTCCTAAAAAAAAAGCACTATAATGATAATTTTTATCCAAACTGAAATATCATGAGGATCTTGTTTCACAGAGTAAAATATATGCTAAGAAGTAGCAATTTTGGCTTCTTAAAAGAAAAGGCCTGTTCAAATAATTTAGATACAATTCTTCCTTTAAAAGAAAAATGAGAGTTTTATAAAAAAAAGATCAAGGGATGAGTTCTATTGTCCCGAATTTCTTGGTCATTCCTTTAAGAAACTAATGAAACATTATATCATGGCCATTAATTGCATTTCTTAATGCTTTGGTTTTGATACAAAATATCTTGGGACATCCCACCCCTTCTCCTTTTTAAAAAATTCATAATGGAATAGGACACATGGTTTCCAGTAATGAAGTCTTCGTATAAATCATTTAAATTAACTATGGTTCAGAAAGTCTCCATATATCAGTTGGACTTTTCCAAGAAATTAGATTAAAGATTAAAAATAGGGTAATTTAGTTTCTTGAGGCCTGGGAAAGGCAGAATATTTAAAGGGAGAGCTCAGTTCAAAACCAGCTTATTTTGTTTCTTGTTTAGAATGGTTAGATAGGATCATAGACCCTGCTGAAGGAAATAAGCTATGACTTTAAAATGGCAGGAACAGGTTAATAATGGCTTTTTACTGTCATAATCACAATTTGAATTCCCCCCCCCAAACTCCTTTCTTTTTGCTTATCACCTTCCAAAGAGCTCACCTAGGAATGATTTATTGTTAATATTTTGTCCTTATTTTTCTGGTTAGTCGGAGATGTACATCTTCATGCCTTCCATTTCCCATTTTCATAATATCTTTTCCACCTGGTGGTATCAGAGCACTTCAAAACACTAAGCTCAATTCTCCCATAATTGAAAAGCATTGACTTCATCCCTTCAAGATCACAGGGAGAAAGGGGTCATAAACCAAGACATTTATGACCCCTTTGCTCCACACAACTCTATGCGCATGCACCTGTCCTCCAATTTATGAGACCATCAAGTGAAAGGAACCTGAAACTTTTGCCCTTTATTCCAGGAGGAACTGAGAATCCCACAATCCTAACACTACCTTCTAGTCATCTCTGCCTCCATGCCCCATCAGCATCTCAAATTCAACATACTCAAAATGTAATTCACTATCTTCCCCCTGAAATTAACCCTTGTTCCTAACTCACCCATTTTCGTCAGAAGGCACCATCATTCTTCACAGTTATGAACCCAGGTTCATAACTTTAATGTCACCTTCAACTTTCCATTCTGTCTAACCATCCCAAGCCCATATCGGATCCATTGACAATTATCATCAATCCCTCATCCACAACCTGTCTCCAATCAGCCCTCAGCCATCTTTTTGACTCACACAGTCTCCTTCCTCATTTAGGCCCTTAATTTCTCTTACTTGGATTAATGACATAGCCTCCTAATTGGCCTTTCTACCTCCAGTCTCTTTCTTTTTTCCATTCCAGCCTCCACTCAGCTTCTGAAATAGTATTCCTAAAGCACAAGTCTGATCATATAACTCCTCAGCTCATAAGACTATTATTGCCCCTAGGACAAAATACAGTTTGGCATATAAAGACATAGGCAACCTGTTTGGCAACTTAAGACATGTACAATCTGAAGCCTACCTTGCAGCAATTACTTGTATCATTGTCTATAGAGTGCGTGTAAGAGCAAAGCTTTTCAATTTCAGCTATTGAATAGTTTTATTTCAATATTTTTTTGAAATAGGAATATTTATTTCTATAATTTTAAAATTATTTTAATATTCAATATTGAAAATATTGAAAATTTTATCTTTGGTGATTGCCTTTATCCCTTGTTTAATTAAGGGGTCTCCTCCTAGCCATAGCTGAAAAAGGTACCTGATCTGGTTCTCTTCTATTTGGCTCTTATGCTGTGATACTATTAGTCCAGGTATCCATTTAGAGTTTCTTGTGGTAAATGGTAAAAGTTGTTGTTCTAAACCTAATTTCTGCCAAACTGCTTTCCAATTTTCCAAGCAATTCTTGTCAACTAGGGAGTTCTTCCTCAAGTAATTTATATTCTCAAATATTAAACATTGGGTTATTGAATTTATTTGCTTCTGATTGCTCCTTATTTAGCCTGTTTCACTGATTTATCTGTAGTTTATGTATACATACATACATACACAAACACACACAGAGACAGACAGACAGACATGTATACAACAGAATAAATCTGATGTTGATAAGTCTGAGAAAGACACATTTGCCTGGGGTAAGTCATACTATGAATAAGCCAACACTGAATAATGGTGACTTATTTTTGCTTTATCTTGTAATTCTATTAAATAGATGATATGTAAAATATGATATCAGGGCTTCAAAAGCTAGTTTAAAAAAAGTACTAGAATGATAATTTTTATCTTAGCCAAAATATCATGAGAATACTCACAAATCACTGTGAATATATATTCAATATATGTATCTGTGTACTTATGTGTATATATGTATATGTGTGTAGATTTATATACACACCTATATATATGCTACATACACACATCTTTTGCACTTACTTATATGTGCACATGTTGTTTCAGATAGTGTGTAAGTGCTTTAATGGCAAAAACTGTTTTGTTTGTATATTTGTACTGCTGCCAACTACCAGAGTACCTGGGACATAGTTGGTACTTGACAAATCCATGCTGGATTAACTGATTTTAATTTACTGTAGCCTTTTAGATCCCTCTTCCCAACTTCTCACAAAACATATTGAAGGAACGACAGCTCCTGGCACATCATGGACAATAGCTGGAAGAAGCAAAGTGTATTTAGCACGCTTTAGAAGGAAGCATCTGCCCACAGTTAAACTGTGAACCCAAGATGAATTTAAACCCTATAATCAATGGATAAGTCTTTATGACACTGCTAGGTATATACACAAAAAGGGAGCTACTGACTTCCAGCAACAGAGCAACAAGGATTGACTCCTTCCCATGTACTAGCACTGTGCTGGCAGCTATGGGTGAGCTGAGGAGGAAGGGAGAATTATGGAAAGAAATATCAAAACAAGGACCTTGCACATAAAGAAGGGACAACCGAATTGAAGGAAAACAAATACACAAGAAACAACTGGAGATCAAGACAGTAGTAACACGAATAATAAGAGCAATAAAACTTTAAAAGGGCAAGATCAATGTTGGCTGAAGTCTTCATGGAAGACTTTTCAGAGGAAGTGAGACTTGAACTGGGTCATGAAGGAAAGATGAATTTGACTTTTTTCCCACAAACCATTGGACAGGATTAAAGTCACTCTCCTTTAATATACACATACTGAAAATTTTCTTTTGAAAACTTGCCATGGGATGATTTGCTACAACATATACTGTGTCATTATAATATATAAAATATTACATCAGATTTCACCCTCCTCCCCATTAAGACATTTAATTTGATAACCCTTATATAATAGATTGAATGGACACAACTAGAACCAGTAACTCTATCAAACCACTAGGTCATTCATTACTTAGCCAGTTTGAAGTTTAAGTGGGAATTAAGAAAAGAGAAAGCAGTAAAACTAGTACAAGTTCCTTGAGGGCAGGAACTATTTTCTTCTTCTCCCTAATGCTTAGACAATGCCCAGAACATACAAAATAATTAATAAATGCTTGTTAAATTGAATTGACTAAAATCACCACCATTCCTCTTTGCCATTTGAAAGGCATGATCTAAACTAGACTTGGTATCTGGAAGACTGGGGCTAAATCCCATCTCATGTCTGAATTAACTTCTTTACTCTGGATAAGTCATTGAATCCTTTCAGTTTATATCTCCTCACCTGTAAAATAATAATCATCATAATAATAATCATAATAATAATAACAACAATGCCCGTAGGGACAATCTTATAAGTCCCATGAGATAACATGGTGTTAAACAGACAGAGAAATGGCTACAGAGTCTGAATGGCCAGTCTTCAAGTTCCACATCTGACATATGCTAGACCCTGGACAAGTCACCTAAGGATATTTTCAATTTCTCTTTTCTTGATTTATCCAATCCATTTAACACATTCTACCAAGTCTCACTGTGAAATGTCTCCTAACCCTTTATTTCCACAGCCATTAATTTAACTAAAACTGTTTTCACCTCATTCCTAGGTTACAATCTTCTTTTCTCCACTTCTGCCATAATTAGAAAGTATACTATTCTATAGAAAAATGTTAGAATAATTTTCTTCACTATTTAAAAATTTTACCTTCTTTAAATCATCTCCCTTGTTTAAGAGCATAGGCTTTTGTAGACACACAATCTATGCACACCTACGCTCAAGAACTATAATGGTCCCCTATTACTAATTATATCAAATCCATAGTTTCTAGCCCAATTTCCAAGGCCTTCCATCATTTTCCCATCTCATTAATCTCACTTTATAACACAATCTGATACATTCATATATCATTTCCCCCCTTCTCTTCCTCTTCCCAACCCATCACTACTCTCAACTTTCTCATTTCTATTGAGGGGCAACACAATTCTTCTAGTCACACAGCCTTGAAACTTCGAATAATTCTAAACTCTGTGCTTGTGTTCTCTGTCTCTTCTCTCAGTATATTCCATCAATTGCCATATATATATATATATATATATATATATGTATATATGTGTATATATGTATATACACACACACACACATACACACACACACACACACATATATATATATCCTCTTCATATCTTTAATCCAATCAATTGAATATTCTATATCCAACAAATTATTGATTTTACCTCTAAAATATTTCCTTCTATCCCCTTCTTTATAGTAACCTGGCTTCCATCCTAGATCATCCTCACATCACCTCTCCATTTGGACTATTACAATAGCTTCCCAATAAATATCCTCAATCCCAGTATCTTCCTTCTAGAACTCATCCACTACATATTCACCAAATTGATATTCCTAAAACATTGTATTTACTTACTCAAAAATCTTCAGTGGCCTTCAATTTGCCTTTTGGTAAATTTAAAAAAGATCTTTAGCCTGATACTTAAAGGACTTTAACAATCTGGTTCCAGTGTTTTCTCTTTATTCCCCTTCCTGGATTTTCTCTTAGAGTCTAACTGGCCTGCTACTTGTTCCCAGGATACAACATTACATTTTCTGAGACCATCATATTTGCACAGGTTCTCTTTCAGGTTTGATTCCTTTCCCACCTCCACCTATTGAAAACCTTAGCTTCCTTTAAGACATAGACTAAGTTTCACCTTCTACACAGTATTCTTTTGGATCTTCCCGGGTACTAATGTTCCTCTCCTTCCCCTAATTATATTATCTCTTACGCAATTTGTATTCATTCATTTATACATCCAATCATCTATTCACTTATGTACTTATCTATCTACCTATTTTGTTGTTGTTGTATTTACTTATATATTGATATTTCCTTCAAGGGACTGTGAACTCCTTAAGGCTAGGGATTATTTAGTTTTTGTCTTTGTATTCTCAGGACCTAGGCCTTTCCCAGGAAAGACAGTTAACAATTTTTGAATAGACTAGAGAAACTATTATGCTTGATGTTGGGGTGCTTGGGTGCTTATGCTTAAGTGCTTGTACTTGGACCCCAATTTCTCTCTAGCCTCAGAAACACTGTCCCTGACAGTTTCTCCCCCACCCAAGGACCCTGTGTCTAGTAATTACTCAAGAGTGGGCCCCAGCAAGACCATTATCTCTCTCCCTGGTGCAGTTCCAAACAGCACCTGAAGGATTTATTCATTTGAACTGGCTTTGCACTGGGTCATAAAGACATTTTACCCACTGAACTCTCTATTCTCCTGCCCTACCTCATTATCTACATCCTGGACTCCTCATTAACTGTTTTCTAGACTTAAGACATATGTATACTTCCTACATCTATCTTGTCAAACAAGACATTTACTGCTAGCAGACTGGACAACTGTCAGTTACCCTGAACTCTGCTTGACCTAGTGATGTAGCAGGCCTAAAACCACACCTCCATGTGGCCCCCATTGTGGGCTTTTCCCAGTAAACTCTGGGTAAATCACCTGCGCAGTAGGTACAAGAAGTGCATGTTTCTTTAAGAACTGATCACTCCTTAACCACTCCCTAATCCTGCCCTGAATCACCTAGTTAGCATATTTGACAGGTCTTATTGTATTTCATACTACATAAACTTTAGCTATACTGTTTTAATATTGTAGGTTCCTTAAGAATCCTTGCCCGCTTAAAAGCGTAACAATAAACTTTTTGCAACTTGGCTTAAGATTGCTTGAGTTTGTGAATTCATTCGAGACAACCCATTTTGTACTTTGGTTTTTTTGAGGGGGTCCCAACCTCTCAACCCTCATCAGTTGACACTTCCCATTGGTGACTCATGATCACATTTATAACTCTACATTCTCCCTGCGCAGTTTGCATTTTCTACCCTATGCTATATCCTTAATTCCCTTTCATAATAACACCTCCTCAAAAACTACTTCCTTGAGGAAACTACCTGATTAACCATTCCTAACTTATCACTCCCTTGGTTTGGTCTCCTAGATACTGCTATATATACTTAGTATCTACTATGGTAGGCTAATTGGCATTTGCTCAAGTTGCTTTATTTTATTTGCTTCTTGATCAATTTAATATGTACATATAGCCCATGCATCTGATCAGAATATATTGAAGATCCTTATGGACAGAAACTGAGGCCGGGGATTAAATTCAGAAGGTCTAGATTAGAATTACTGCTTTGCCACTCAATTTCTTTGTGTCTTTTGGTGATTTTATGTTCCTTTCTTGCCCTACCTGCCTTAATCTAGCAGTTTTTCAGTTTGTTGGTTTTATATCCAGAGCTTACCATAGTCCTCCAAATGTTGTTGTCTGTGCAGAATGGAGATGAGACATCTCATTGCCATCTTTCTCAATACTATATTTCAATTCATGGAAGATCACATTAGCTTATTTTTCTTTTTCTGCAAAGTCACACTGTTAACTCACATTGACCCTGAAATCTACTACCCCTACACTTTTTTCACTTGGAAGTTTCTCCATTCTGTGTTTGTACAGCTAATATTTTTTTTTATTTTAATTTTTGTTGAGAGTAAACGTACCTATTTTGTCCAGACTGGAAGTACAGGGGACACTTATGAACCTGATTCAACTACTGATCAGCATGGAAGAACATAAGGAACAGCATGTTCCATTTCTAGGCAGGGAGTATTCACTTCCTTCTAAGGCAGCCTGGTGGCTACTTGCAGGGACTCCCTATATTCATTCCAGATTTGGTGGAAGCACTCGACTGGTTTTACCCTTAAAGCAGCTCAGAACTCCTGAGCTCAAGCAATTCATCAGCCTCAGGCTCTCAGTAACAGGGAGTATAAGTATGTGACAGCATGCTTGGCTGTACAATTGATTTAAAAAAATACGAACAGAACTTTGCATTGACCTCTATTAAATATCATCCCATTACATTCAGCCTGTCCTTTTAGTATTTTAAATTCCTTTTGTATCCTGATTCTGACATCCAGCATATCAACTTATATTTCTCAGCTTCATTTCATACACCAACATGGCTCTAATATTACTTGTCTTGGAGACTACACACACATTTGGGTCAGAATGTCTCCTGATGGTGGTGATCTTGAGATCATCCATATCAGTTCTGGAGCAACCGCTGAAGTAGGATTTCCACAGAAGACTGAGACAGGCTTGTGGTAATGTAGAAGTTTCTACACCCATGATGGCTTTGGGTTTCCATTGTTTAGCCTCATGCATGAATCAGTCATAATTCCCATGTTCTTCCATATGATCTCAGAGAATTTTTCCTATCTTTCTTGTTTTTCCATAAGCAGAAGAATAAGTCCAGCCGTCTTAGATTACAAGAGAATTAGCCTATGATGTATGATACCAAATTCTGCCAACTCAGACCATGCCTGAGAAATGTCAGTTTGAAATTTTCCTTCTCATTATAGTACAGGATAGGGAGGCAGTACTTGACATCAGACTGGTTGCTTCTGTGAGGACACAATGATCCAAAGTCAGACACTCATTCATAAGTCAACCATTCTCAATCATCACTATAGCCCCTTGTTCTCAAGGGCTATAAAGCTTAAGTTTATGCAAATGGCATTTTTGTGAACTCTTAGACCCCATATACTATATATTTTTTATAGGGATAGTGCTGAGAGGATCATAAAGATTATTTCTTTCACTAAGAAACTATTTTCACTTTTAAAATTTTATGTTTAAATCATGAATAATGATGTAATAAATTAGAAAAGCACATTAATCAAGATAAAAATGCTTCATCCTTTCTTTATGTATTTAAAATAAGTAATCACTACCAAACACACCCAGAACAAAACAGAACCAAAAAATGTCTATCTTGGAAATTCTTCAAGATAAGGTAAGACAACCATGGGTGCAGTCATCAGGTTTCAAGGGGGAAATTTGATTATTAGCAGACTGGGAGTAGATAGAAATCAGATTTACTTGTTTTAATAGAGAAACCTAGATGGTTCAGAGAAAAGATAAGGGTTGTGAAAATGGGTTATTAAAGCTCTCATTCTCTATTGTAAAATAGAGTCATAAGTCAGAAGCCTAAAGAATGACCAAGCCAATATAGTGAGATAGATATCTATGTTACTTTTAAATAATCAGAAGAAAGGACATTCACAGCTTCAGTTGATAACACAATCCCATACTTCAACTTAAGCTGTCTCTCCATCTTTCCTGCCTCCCTTCTTCCCTTCTTTTGTTCCTACCTCCCTCCTTCCCTTCCTTCCTTCCTAGATGCTATGCAGTAGAACTTACCCCTTAGGGTATTTATAGAACAGAGATGACCTTCTTTCCCCCTGGCTATTACTAAGGACACATGTATTCAAAGAAATGACATAGTGATCCCCTACTCTCCATGATGGCAGCAAAGGAAATGGGGCCAAGTCAAAGAGGATTAGCCACTAAGCTAAAAAAGCTGCTGACTCAGTAGACTTTAAAAAGAGTGACATCTCCAGTGTTTCCTCTTTACCCATCCATCAAGCATGTGGGAATTATGTGAAGCTCTTTCTTGGTCTTCTGATGAGTGGGGAAGGTACTTTTCTCCTTTACTCTTGGCAATTAAGGTAGCTGCTAAAATGTGGCATTGAATATATGTGCTATCTAGGTGACCCTGAGAATGAATGTCAGGGCCAAAGAGCAACACAGATAACCAAATAGCAACATTAAGATTGACATTTCTAACCTTGGAGGCAAGTTTGTGAATTTAAGAGGTCAAGAACTCCAGGATTTCTTAATAAATGTTGGCTGCACAAGAGGAGATGCAGTATTCCTTGTGGCTATTAAAAATGCTTCTCAAAAGAGAGAAGTCCAAACCGTGGGCATTTTACAAGATATGTACTTTAAATATCTCTTTTGTGTGAAGAAAATAGAAAGCCCTCTTAAACCCAAACCACATTACATTGTATATTGAAGACATTCCAATATTCTTTTGGGAAAGATCTTAGATATGAGCCAAACTTAAGCTTTAAATTATTTTCTTTGACATCCAAGGTAGAGGAATGTAAATATTCAGTTTTGAAAGGGAAGTAATATAGCTCCTACTATCTATGATATTTTTTGCTAAATGCTTTACAAATATCTCATTTGGTCCTGGAATAATCCTAGAAGGAGTCAAGCTCCTGAAGGAGACAGGAAAAGAATGAGATATAACTAAATAGCACAAGTTGTTGTGTCAGCCTTGGAAAGGAGAAGAAGGTCCACCTCTTGATCAGAGACTGGAGCAAAAGAGAGAGCACAGATGGACTTTATTTTCTTAGTAATGTAGGAGGCAAGGTCCTCTGATGAGAGAGGGTGGGGCTACAAGGAAGTCTGAAAAGAGAGACTATTTGGAATGGTCACTGTGGGAACATAATAGAGAATCAATAAGGGAAGATTAAAGAGATTGCTGCACTTTAAGGAAGGCTAAGTTAGGCTTAGATAATAAATTTGTAGTGAACTCTGTTAGCACACTTGTGTGATTCCTTCCCTCCCTCCAGCAATGTTCAGCAGCATGTGAGTAGGAATAGATCAGGTGGATGGTGGGAATAATCCAGGGTAAGAGTTTGGCAAGATATAATTGACAATAGGAGAAGACAAAGGGGGTAGGGATTCAAAGTTTGGTGTTAGCATATGGTTAAAGGTAAACCATAGAGCTAAGGGAAAGAAAGCCTGAGAAGGAGTGATAGACTGGGAGAGGAGGGAAGGGTAGAGTGACTAGAAGTTATAGTGAAGTCGAAGAATAAAATCCTGGGGATAATGCAGAAGGAAAAATTTAGAAAAAGGAGGGGGTGGTAAGACAGGAAGAATCATTCCTTAACACTACACCCAGAGAGGTAAGAATGATATGTTGACCACTGAGAAGGGAAGGGAGATGGAGCAAAACAAAAATGAAGGGAAATGGTAGTAATATGTACACATTTTGCCTCTTTCTTCACTAGGACAGAAGTTAAACTTTAGAGGAAGAATAATCTTTAGTAAATGAGAAATGCTGAGGTGTAGGAAAAATATTACTTTTGACACAGAAAGGTATGCATGACCATTGATAGGTCAGAAGAGAAAAGTAAGAAAAAGATGGTGGAATAGGTGGGTGTTCCTATTTTGCCCTATCCTGCTCTTTGGGGCTGAAGGTACAGTATACGAGTGAAAAATCTTCACTCATCTTTCTTTTCCTCCCAACATGACAGTCAGGCAACACAGGATATTTGTATCCAAAGTACCCTTTCCACTTCTTTTGCAGGGTCTATTTGGAGACTCATGACTCATAAGAGCCTTAGACTAATGGTGCTCCCAAGCTTAGAGACTTGGAGTCCCCACTCTCTGTCTGTCTCTTCTTTCTCTTCTAGAATAGTACTTTTAAGGCCTTAGCAGCTTTCTCTTTGACTTCAAGGCTGCCATGGGCCTTGCAGTCCTTCAGGACTTGAAGAGCTCTATTTAAATTCATTTTCACATATTACATATGTATATGTATAGATTTTTTAAAAGATTTTATATTAGAATTAATTTCCTCATGCTAATCAAATCAACCAACAAGCATGTATGAAATGCCTTCCATGTGTTAGGAACTGTGCTAGTAGCAATTCATATATCTTGCTTATATTTGGCTTCTACACTCTTCCTTAAAAGGTCTTCTCTGAAAGTTTATCATGAAATAGAGATGACCCTAGTTTCATGAAAGCTTTGCCAGTGGAATCCAAGCACTTGAAGGTACTACTAAGCTACCTATTCATATATTATAGCTGATATTTACACAGTACTTTCAAATTTGAAAAGTACTTTAAGTACATTATTTCAAGTAATAGCTGTGTGTCTTTGGATAAGTCACTTATCCTTTCTCTACTTTAGTTCTATCATCTCTTTAAGAGAGAGATGATACTCTCTTCTCTGCCTATATCACAGGGTTATTGTGAGGATAGAAAGAGACCACAGATACAAAATCATATTGAAATGTAATACTATTATAATGTAAGGAAAGTTATTATTATTGTTATTAACACTGATATCATTATTATTGTATGGATTCCTTCTTATTATCCCAAACCCTTTCCAGAGGGCCCTGGTTCATGTTTAAGAACTCAAGGTAGTGGGTCACATAAGAAGGTAATTCCTATGGAATGCTCCACTAAGAATATTATTCCAGCTTTGTTTTATGGAGTTGATCTCTAGTCTCTTGAAGCCAGCTGAGGAGCAGAGTAATGAATTATGTTAGAGAGAGTTGAGATTCAAGTACCTCTAGCAAGAATGCCCTCCTGGCTCATATCTTTGACTGTCTCCAACTACAGACTACTGGATTGTCTCTGTTTATTTGAGAGAGTCTGCTCTTTATTCCTATTCCTGATAATTGTGAACTTCAACTTCAATTGGTTATAGAAAGCCCACAGATAAAGCTAGACATGGAAATATATTACTAGAAATATATGTGTGTGTGTGTGTGTGTATGTATGTGTGTACATATGTGTATATCTGTATGTGTATGTATGTATACTGGGTCTCCCAAAAGGCAATGGTGGATCTAACAGTCAGCATCGAAAAAGAAGTTTGACCAGACAAGAAGAGCTGACTGTTGGTTATGTAGCAAGAGTAAAGGAAAGCAGATGGATAGTTGGTATGCTCCATTAGCACTCATATAATATAAAGAGGTTTAGAGAATCATACTGTATGAGAAGTCATGAATATGTTGGTACTTGCACTCTTGGATGGAGTGTTCACATCAGTGAAATCACAGATCCATTGAAGGAGGAAGGAAATTAGAGGTTATATTTTATGTAAAGTTTTGAAAATTTCATGTTAATTTCTTTTCTCCCAGAAAAAAAATGTATTCATTTCACAATCCAAAGCTAAAATACCCTCTCCCCCCAGCCTTTTCTTCACATATCATAGCTATAGCTTCATCCCTGAAATGATTAGTAAAGAATATTTACATTTCATTTCACCTATTAAGCCAAGAGTTAATGGACCAGAATTTCAACTTCTCCCTTTCCTTCATAAATATTGATAAGGAAACTTCCCTGAAGAACCTGAGAAACAGACCTGCTGTATACTGTTTTCCCAACCTGCCTTTCTGGCTTTATTTTTCATTACTTTGCTCTACTCCCTCTTTGATCCAGCCAAACTGGCCTTCTTACTCTTCTTAACACATTAACTCTGCCTCTCTTGAGTCTATAACTTTTCATAGCCTATGCTCCAAGCCTGGATGTCTTCCTTAGTTTTGCATCTTAGAATCATAAATACCCTTCAAAGCTCAAATCAAACACCATCTTCCACATGAGACTTTTCCCTTTCTATCAAATACAAAGTAGCCCCCCCAATTTTCTTGCATTTATTTTGTATACACTTCTATTGTATATTTATATAAATATAATGCATATAAATGTATATATTATACATACTTTTATCTGTACATATCCCCCCATAGAATGCAAACTCCCTGTGGATAGGGACTGTTTCTTTTTTGTCTATGTATACCTAGCACCTAGCACAGTGCCTGGAAAATAGTAGACGATTAATAAATGCATGTTGGTTGATTGATTAAATTAAAAAATTAAGTTTAATTATATCTCAGTTCATGGATGGGTTAAGTTCCTGGTGAATTGTGGCTTACTGTTTTATGAACCTATGACATATAATTCAGCCAATCAAAATCTAGCATGGACATAAAAGTCAATGTAGTTTAAAAAAGTTTGTGTGAAAATTATGAAAAAAAGATTTTATACTTTTAAAGTTTGTCAGAAAATTATGGTTATTCATTTGGCTGGCTGTGGCTATTCTGCATAATCTAAACCATCCAATATATTCATACTGAATCGGTCATTTCTACCACAGTCATTATGAATAATGCATGAATGAGCCAGGGAACACTAACTTGAATAAAAGTGCTTTTCGAATGATTTTCACCATTCAACTTTCATCAAATTTGAAAGCAGTGTTGCTACTTAACCTTTCATTGTTGTCTATGAATCAAATATTCCAAAGGAGAGGAGAATATGACCTAGTGAAATCATTCTGTCTGCCCCAAAACTGTACCACACATTCAGCTTGCTTTCTCCTTCATGCACAGAAAATCATTTAGGCATTCTTTTGTCTGAAGGGAAGAGGGAAGAATCCTCTCAACAGTAACCCTCTCTCCTGCCAAGTATAGTTTACACAAGCAGCAAAGAACAGTCAGGTATTTGCAGGAGTCTCTGCCTTCTGTGTATTTTAATCAAAACAATAACAGGGAAGGGCTAACACTTGACGATGACTGGAGAGTAGCCTTTTCCATGAGTGATCCTTCTTGTCTGTGCTCACAACTACATTTACTTCAGCTGTGAGAATGCATGTTTATATGAGGAGTGGGAAGTAAAAAGGGGGGGATGAGAAAAGGCCAGGCTTCCACCACCATAAAATCCAAAATCTTGGTTTGTATGGGTCTTTCCACTAAAACAACTTGTCATATGTTAGTGGAAGTCCCCCTCTCTTCCCTCTATGTTTCCCTGACCCTGCTCAGTATGTTGTGTTGTTCTATGTCTAGGTATCTGGAGAATCTTGCTAGGCCATTTTGCTAAGGCCCCACTGCAATTTGGTAGGATGAACAGAGAGTTGTGCATCTGTCAGGATTACCAGGGCCTGAATGCTAAAACTCTCAATTCACTACTGGAATATCCTCTGCTCCAGACAAAAGGTCTCCTGGATCAGTGGCCTTGGGGAGATGATGTTCACCCAACTGGAAGGTAGGAAAATTGCAAAGCTGATCTGGATAAGGAAAAATGAAGAGTGAAAAAGAGCCTTCCAGAACCAATGGGCCATAGTGAATATAAAACTGAGCGGTGATACTGTGGAATCTTCTGGATGTTCCCAAATTTCATCTTCCAAGACCTACTGTACCATGGGACCATGACTTATCTTGATGACATTCTCATTTACTTAAGCTGTACCAGGGACAGCTATTTGCCAAACTGGAGATGTGATAATTTGAGAGGAAGCTGACGGAACATCTGGGGCATATCATAGGCTCTCAAAGAGAGTATAAATGGAGATGTAAGGAAAGACTATACTATGATGGGGATCTCAATATCATTGAAAGACTTGAAATGATTTCCTGGTTTTACAGGATACTACCATTATTTCCCCTCTAAGTTGCTCTGACAGCACCTCTCACCAACCTGCCTAAGTAGTCAAAAGCATTTGTTGAACATTGAAAGCAGTGAGCACATTCCATGAGCTTCTGTGAAGGTTAACTTTGGCCCCAATCTTGATCTACTTGAATCTATGATCCTATGTCCAATTTATAGTGAACATCTATGAATCCAGTATTGAAAATCTTTGCTACCCTCTCCCAAATCATGATCCTGTGCAGACTTTGCCCAGAGTCACATATTCCAAAGGAGAAGAGAATATGGCCCAGTGAAATCATGCCACCCATCCAAAAATACCTACCACCTATTCAGCTTGCTTTCTCTTTCATGCACAGAAAACTATTAGTAGCCATTCCTCTTGTCCTGAAAGAAGGAAAATAGAACCCTCTCAACAGCGGTCTTCTTTTCTAACAGAGTTTAGACTAGATACAAAGATGAGCACTGTTTGTTTGGTGGAAGGAAGGGAACCACATTATATGGGAGAAAAAACAACTTTGCAGTCAAGTTCACATGTCAAGTCTGAAGGAACCATCAAAGGGAGTTCAGCACCCCCATTATTAGCAGCCTTTGTTCATTCCAAATGTCAGCTCATCTTAGTTTAGATCTTCTAGATAATTTTATTTTATTATTTTAGTTTGGTTTTCAGCAGATTTAACTTTGCTGTCTCTTCACTGTGGATTAGTGAAAAGAACACTGAACTATGTCCTTACATCATGGATTTTAGAACTGTTAAAAGATCTTTTGCTTTTGTTCAGTCATTTCAGTTATGTCTGGGTTTTCTTGGCCAAGATAATGGGCTAGTTTGCTCTTTCTTTCTCCATCTATGAAGATGAAGAACTGAGGCAAAAGGGGTTAAGAGAATTGCCAGGATCACACAGCTTATAAGTGTGTGAGCCCAGATTTGAACTCAGGAAGATGAGTCTTCCTGACTCCAGGACAGGCACTTCACCCACTATGCCACTTAGCACCCCATTAAAAGACCTTAGAAGTCAGCTAGTCTAATTCTTTCATTACAGCAGGGATTTTTAACCTGAGGTTGAAAGATTACCAAGTTATCTATGGATAGATTTCAGGGTGAGGGGGATCGTGAACTTAGAACTTTTAATTATATTTCAATGTAATTGTTTTTTCTTTGTAATGTCTTTTTTTATGCATTAAAAATATTTTTTTTTTCTGAGAAAGGGTCCATAGGCTTCACCAGACTGTCAGAGAAGCTGTTGGCACAAAAAAGTCATAAGAAATTTTGTAAAATATTCTGCTTAGAGGTAAGGATGGTAAGGCCCAGAAGGGTAAAGTGAACTGGCTGATATTACAAAAACACTAAACAGATGAACATGGATTTGAATCCAGGTCCTCTGACTACAAATCTAGCACTCTTCCTACTGTGTTACCCTCCTTCATGCACTAGAATGAGTCTTATCTCTGCTACTGAATACCTATGTGAACTTGGTCACTTTTCCCTTTAAAAAAGTTTCATAAAAAAAAAGTTTCATTAATGCCTTTTACTTTTTGTATCATAGACATATCTGAACATACCTCATTCTGACCCACCTGACAAACCTTTCTGTAACAAAGAGCTAAGCAAAATTGACACATAACGGTGTCCAACAGAGTATACAACATTCTGTACCCATCGTCTTCCACCTCTTCAAAGAAAGAATGGAAGCTCCTTTTCTCAATTTTTCCCCTCCTGGGGCCAAGTTTGTTCATTACACTTACACAACATTAAGGATCATGGTTTTTTTTACCCATTTCCTTTTGTGGAGTCCAGTTTAAACATTGCAAAATGACAGAGCTGCATTAGGTAATTTCTACAATCTGTTCCAGCTCAAAATCCTATGATTCCAAATTTTGAGACACTATAATTAGTAGACAGATGCATTGTTAATGGAAGCACACAGCAGATACTCTTATTGACCATGCACTTTATAGGCATGCTGCCTGAGTCAAGCATATGAAATCCGATCTGCTCACTGCAGGGACTGGATGCCTATAACCAGGCCTTGATGACCAAGCTCCACATTGCCTCAATTTGTACCCCCAAAGTAGGCTGCACCTCAGAGGGGTGTCTTTATCTATGCTCATGTCCGCCTAGCCCCTAGGAGAGTCAATGTTCAGGCTCTGTCATACCAGGCAAGTTGCCACTGACACAGACCTCCTTATGTAGTGGAAAGAACATGTAATTTGAAGTCAGAAGACCTGAGTTCAAGTTTCATTCCTGCCACTTACAAAGCTGTGTGATCTTAGGCAAATGACTTTATTTCTCTGAGCCTCAATTTCCTATAAAATTGTGATAATATTTGAATGATGTATTTCACAGGGTTGTTGAGACATGAACACTTTGTTAAACAAATAGGGCTATACAAATGATTGATTATTAATAACATTAATTTGATCATCCTCTATGAATGCTAGTAGCTATGTACAAAATAAGATATTTGCCTTTATGACTAATCCTGCAAGTAAAGGAAAGCACAGTCAATAAGTTTGTTGGATGTGGTGATACTGACTTGCCTCCATCCCAGAGTCATATGGTGCTATCCTGTTGATGCCCTGAACAAAAAGGGTCATTTTCCCCCTGTGTAGGTCTTTCCACTGACAGGAGAGATGCTTTCCTTTTTCTTAAAGAATTTTTTCTAGTCCTGCAGTCTCTCTTCCCAACTCATCTCTATTTGAAATGCTTAGTGTCTCACACTCACTATTATACTATTAAAAGTCTATACTATTAAAAGGTAAAAAATCCACTTTGCATAGTTTATCAAGTCTAGTTTAATGGAAAGAGAGAAGATACTCACCAGAGTCTTGAAAAGTATCACAGGTCTCACTTAAAATCTGGTCTATACTCCTTCCCAGAGTGAAATTCTGCATAAAATTTTATGTGTGAACCTCAAACTTGCCCTCTTATGCAAACAATATTTCATTCCCAGCATCATTCATGCCTTGCAATTTTAGTCACTAAGAGCCATCTATGGGAGTTTCAAGCTACCTAAGAAAATCTGCAACATCTCCATACCAATAGCCCAATCTGCATAACTGGTCAGCAAACTGATAACTCCCCCTGACCCTTCTTCCGTTCCATTGAAATGCCAGAGATCAAGTGTGGCTGACCACTCGAAAGAACTGCTTATGCTAGTTGCTTCCATTTCTTCATCTCCCACTCACATATCACCGTCTTCAATCTGACTTCCCTGGAGCCACTCAGCTGAAACTGACCTCTCCAAGGTCTCTAATGATACTGATAAATCCAGTGGCCATTTTTAGGACCCTAGCCTTCTTGATCCTTTTGAAGTATTTGATAATATTGACCACTCTCTCCTTCTGGAAACTTTCCTCCCTTATAGACACTCTTCTGACCTTATCATTTTCCTAGTTCTCTGAATCATCCTTCACCATCTTCTTTGTGTTATTATCATCTATATTCCATCCCCTATGCATGACTGTAATTCAGTTCTCTGACCTAAGCTCTTTCCTCTTCTTTTTTCTACATTTTCTTTCATGGACATCTCATCAGCTGCTGTGAATTTGACCATCTTTTCTATGAAGAGGACATTCAAATAAACATATCTGGCTCTCATTTCTCTCTCTCTCTCTCTCTCTCTCTCTCTCTCTCTCTCTCTCTCTCTCTCTCTCTCTCTCTCTCTTTAAGGCAGTTGGGGTTAAGTGACTTGCCCAGGGTCACACAGCTAGTAAGTGTCAAGTGTTTGGTCTGATTCTGGATTTGAACTCAGGGCCTCCTGAATTCAGGGCCAGTGCTCTATCCACTGTGCCACCTAACTGCCCTTCTCATTTCATTTCTCATGTTAATTCCAGTTCTTAATCTCTCCCTGCCTGCTGTATATAATGCCCGTGTCCCATAATAATGAAACTTAAAATAAAAAAAAAAAGCTGAACTCATTATATTTTCTTCTAAACCCACCTCTCCTCCTAACATTTATATTTTTAGGGAAGGTAACACCATTCTTTAGATTACCCAGGTTCACAACCATGAAATCACATTTGGCTCTCCTTCACTGCCCCTTATCCCCTATATACATTAAGTGGTCAAATTTTATTAATTTTACATCCTTGACATCTCTCATATATTCCTACTTCACCTCATTCCTAGTTCACTCCCTCATCATTTATCAGTACTAAAGCAAATAATTTATTTATTTAATTAAATTTTATTTTATTTCCTATTCTGAATTGTCTCCCTTCTCACCTCCACCCAGTGAGATGGCAAGAAACACAAAATGAATTACAGATATGTATAGTCATAGCAGTAACCTCTCAATTAGTGTCTGCATCCAGTGTCTTCCCTCTCAAAGCAAATCTCTGCACAGGTACTAAAGTCATAATCCTAAAGCACAGGTCTTAACCATACTGTCCTGCTCAAGAAGTTTCAGTGGATTCCCATTGCTTCCAGGACACAATATAAACTCCTCCGTGTTGTATGTGAAACCCTTGACAATTTTTGACTGACTCCTGCCTTGCTTTCTTGGCTGATTACATATTACTCCTCCCCAAACACTATGCTTAGGCAAACCAAGCTACTTCTTGTACATGGCATTCAATTTCCCACCTCCATGCTTTTGCGTTGTCTTTCCTCCTTCCCTCCCTATCCCATTGAAATGGTCTTCCTCCATTTCTTTGCCTCTTGCGACCTCTAACTCAGTTCGAGTATTACCTCCCTGAACAGACCTTGCCTAATTCCCTCTAGTTATTAGGTCATTCTCCAGCCACTGATCACTTTGTAATTATTTTGTATATATTCTTCATATACTTGAATATTTTGCAGCCCCTGGTAGAATGTAAGTTGCTTGAAGGTAGGAGCCTTCACTTTGGTCTTTGTATGGTCAATACCTATCATAGTGTCTGGTCCTTAGCACTTTATTAATGCTTAGTTATTGGCTATATATAAATATTTCTTCCAAGTATAACATTAATATTCCCCTGCTTAGTAATGAAAGTAGTAGGCCCCTGGATTATAGACTAGATTATCTATCTTGTTATCCATCCCTTTTTCTGACTCAAACTTTAGCCACTGAATCCTTACCCATTCCCCTAGGACAGATATTCCTGTAGTCCAAGTAATACTAGATTTAAGTTGGCAGTGTGGTTGTCTTTAAGAGCTCATAGACTATGGAGACCACAGAAATGAAGAAAATGGGAATTAATATACAACTTACTCACACTTGAGGTGGTGTAAATGGTCCAATAGTACCCCATCAAATGGGAGCTTGGAGATATAGGGAAGTACTTCAGGAGGAGGGATGATGGAACCAATCATTGTGCTGCATACAGGTGAGTAGGGGAAGGGAAAGCATGATGCTACAATAGGTTATTCTCTTTGAACGTTACCTTCCTCTCTGACTTAGTGCTTTGCATTTTCCTACCCGATCTATTTACCCAAGCTTTGAAGCTGTTGTTCCTGAACTTAAACCATATTATCTCACCCAACTCCTTGGGCTGTTACTTCTGAATTTCTAATTTTGAAGCTTGGATTGTTTCATGGTTATCTTCTCTTATATTTCCTGTATTCCACTCCAATTACATCACACCACTTATTCTATAAACTTGTTAGCTTTTTCCTTATGTATGGATTACCCACTAATCCAAAGGACCTCCTACATGTGTAGGGGTAGGGATACATTAACAAGACTGTGCTGTAACATGTTAACATATGCTGGACTTGCCTTACTTCTGATGACATGTTAGAAATTTGCACCATTATTATTAACTGTGTGATCCAGATATGAAGAGGGAATAGTACTATCTTTTACCAAGGGGTGCATAAAGCACAGAGCAACATGCTCCCCCTTATATGCTTTCAAAAATATCCTCCACTGCCTCTGTACTATGGGAGCATCAGTTTGAGTATTTTGACCTAAAAGCTCAAGAAGTAATAGCAAAACAGATGCCATACTTCTAGAGGAGCTTTTCTTCTAAAGGTGTTATCATGGCAGATTTTTGACATCTCTCAGTAAAAGTTAGGAAATATTAAAATGCTAGGCCACAAACACCACTATTCTTTACCAAGTGAACTACTCCTGTTCAATTAATAGTGACACATACAAGTAACTATATAATATGTAGTTATTATAATATATAATATAATACATAATAACAAGTAAGCATTTTAAAGATCTAGATCACAAAATACAATGAAACAAGTTCTTCTATGGGATGCATTGTGGCCCATATGCATAAAACTATTCATTTAATAATCTGTGCTTTTTTTTTTCAATGACTTGCCCAAGTAGCTGCCTTCTTAAGGTAAGAGAAC